>NC_089651.1:23402200-28202200 GCF_037042795.1 Molothrus aeneus
TGATTATATGCACTGGAGACTTATGAAAAGTTAAGTGAGTATTTTGTGATACTTATGGACTAAAGCCACCATCTTACACTCTGGATTATGCATTCAGTGCCAGAATTTGATCACTATCAGAGACTGGCTGTAGGTGGTACTGTCTATATTTCACAGTGTGGAAGCTGCTATGACACTAATTGTCTGATGCAGAATTTGCTTTGTAATTCCTTTGGGTTTAAAATTATTTTGTCATTTAATTCAAGACTAAGCCTTAACAGGCATTTCTTGGGAAGAAAGACTAGGACACATAGTCTTGATCCTTATCTGTAAGGAAAATTATTTAGGGTGTGCTTAGGTGTAGAGCTAATTCTGCATATTCTGTTATCTTCCTGAATTTGCAGGGAGCCTAAACCATTATCTCAGTAATGAGAAATTTGAAAAAAATATCAGGATTGTTGGTTTTAATGCCAGCACTTTTGTGTCTACTGGCACATGACATTAACAAAACTCCCTGACTAGTGTGCTTCTCTTGAGTTCTGAATTGGCTGCTGCATTCCTGATAAAGCTGGAAGTTGCAGCTTCCACTTACTTGTATGAAAGAGCTTTTCTGGTAGCTCCTGTAAGGTAGTGTAGTTTGGTATCACCACATAAGTGTGGGATACACCAAGGAGAAGCAATAGGCAGCAGCGTGTGGTAATAAATTGCTTATGAATAATGATGCTTTTTTAATGCTACTTTTGAATAAATGGAACTATCTTACTTGTGCAGTAAAAATAAAAATAGCCTGTGCTACTTGTATAGTTTTCGTAGGTTTTTTTTCTGTGAAGACCTGTGGATTTGAGTCTTCAATTACACTTACTCTGTTCTTTCTGTTTTAGAATGTGAAAGGGATGGGGTGGGTGGAGAAAGAAGAGGATGCTGCACAGAAGTGCATTTCTTCTGTTTTTAAGAAGAATGTATAGGAAAAGGTTTAGTTAGTGTTTAAACACTGGCAAAAAGGACTACAGGGATAGCAGACAAGATGTGGCAGGTCACCATAGTACTTAGTATCAACCAATGAGAAAGGTCATGCTTCCTGGTTTAGGACAATACTTGAAAAGGGAGAAGGGTTTAAAAAGATTTCTGTAATTCAATTTGGGCTGGAGGGGGGAGAAGGTCAAACCAAGAACTTAATATGTGGTTGTGTGTGTCCAAAAGCAACAAGGAAGGCTTCACTAGTTCAGTAGTTACTGAAATGCTGGTGGATGTGGGGATTCCCTGGGAGGAAGATTTTTGTCTTTTTCTGAGTTCCTGCCCAGATTTTGTTGGTGAATATTGTTAGATATTTGTGCATTATTAAGGTGGGCACAAGAAAAGTGGAGTTGGAACTTATTTCAAAACAGGAACTCTCTTAGGTTCGTATGCTTTAATTATTTTCTCTCCTTGCACTGTGTGACAATGAGTGAGGGTGTGTGTGTGTAAAGGAACTTGTCTTAGCAATGGTCTCTTTCAGAGACCATGTATGGGTAAAGCAGTTCGGCTGCTTCAGCTCCTGCTCCTCCCTCTCGGGGAGCTGAGCAGAATCTCTTCTGCTGAAAGGGTTGTTCCACTTTCTGCTTTCTATATTTGTCCAGCAGAGCACACTGGCTCACCAGGCAGTGGCTGGCCTGGTGGGCATTTGCTGAGCAGAATTGGGAGCCAGGGCTTACAGTCTCTGTTACGTCCATCTGTCTGTCTGTCTCTGCGTCTCTGGGATGACTGGTGTTCCAAGTGAAAGGCAATTTGTTTGTGGTTGTTGTCTTTTTTCTAAACTGCAGTTCATCCCAATTTGGGAGTCTAGGGAGTAGAAATGGAGGAATTGTCTTGCAGGGGCAATTTGTAGTGGGTGCCAGTGGCATCAGAAAGACCCAGACTTAACCTCCAAAAGAGCTACTGTCTTTGGGTGAGGATTTTAATCTCCCTTCCTGCTTTGGGGAGTGATTAGCCAAGGCCTGTATCCTTCCATAAAAGGTCTGTTGTCACTGTCTGCCTTAAAGATTAATGAAACCTAGATCCTGTCCTGGAAGATCTGAGTGCTGTGTTTGCTTGTTATGGGCAGTGGGGATTAATGAGGAGCTAGACCCTGGCCTGCCTAGTTTGGAATCAGGAGTTGGTGTTCAGGGATGAGGCTTGTAGGAAATACCTTGTTAGGACGGGCTGGAAACTTGCAGCTGAGACTTCCCTGACTATGTGCTTGCATAAACTTTGTATTAAGGCACTGCACACATTGGGATTACTATTCACAATTGCTTTTTTAAATAGTAGATCAGGTGAACAAATAGTGCAGAATGTCTGTTAGCTGCTACACTTAGTAAACTGTTGATACAATCTTCAAGTAGCAGAAAGGTGCTCAAAATAGTGACAGCAATTGAATACACCATTAACTATGGCAATAATTCTTTGAGAGGGAGAAAGAGGGTAATTGTTTATGGGGCACTTTTTCTAAATTTTAAGAAATACTGTCCCCTTAAAAATTATGGTGTCTTTTGAATATCTTTGCAAATAGGCATCAGTCTTTTGTTTCTTGAATTTGAGAGAGGAAAACACTGTTTCAGTTGTGAAATTGATTTTAGCAAGAGTCTGCCGTTTTTGTTGAGGACCATGTTCCATAAACTCAGTTTGAATTCTTTTTCTTTCTTGCTACTGCAGTGTCTTCAGTGTATTTCCTCCTGAGAGAGGTGTGTGTCTTGGATTTGGAAGAAGGACATTTTGGAGGCAAATTGGTGGATCTCAGCCGCCTGACAGTGTCAGGATTGTACTGATGTCTGCAGGCAGGGACCTGTCATTTATGTGTGACAGAGGGTCATCTTCTTGAACTGATTGAACTCAAGCAACATTGTTGTGTGGCTGTTTTCTGATCATTCTTTGTTTAATGGAGACACACTGCAGTAGTTTTTCCCCTCTTCATGTGGAAATCCTGCAGAATTTGTTGCAAATATGCAGCCTGTGGGATGTTAAGCTTGTTACCTGAAGTATCTTGGTATTTTGCCTAATTCTGGCATCCTGAGCTAGAATTAGGTCCTCTGCCCACCTGTCTTCCCACTTTTCTGCTTGCTGACTCCCTAGCTGACAACCTTTCATTTATATGAGTTATCAGTTAAAATAAATTCTTGGTACTGTTGGAGGTCAGTGACTGAAGTTTTATGATTCCTCAGCTTTCAAGTGTTTTCTTATAGCATACTCACTATTTCCTCCAAGTAGTCTTGGAGCAGGAATATAATTAGGCAGTTTTAAAGGCCTCTTGGAATTACACTATTGCATGTTTAAAACTACTGTGTGTCTGTTCTGTGAAAGATGCCATGATAAATGGATAGAACTCTGAATAAATAATAAATATATGTGCACCAAAAGCATTTGAGTAGTATAATGGCACTGGGGAATTTCAATCATGCCATTTTGTTGTAATCTTCCTAAAGGCAATATATGAGAAAGCGGCATTGTTCAGAACTAAGCCAAGCTGTCAAGACAGGAAATCTTGTTTGCTGTATATACTTTTGTTTTTAAGGGAGAATACCCAATAATCTATTGTATCTTGACTGTTACCCTGTCTGCAGAAAGGGTTTAATCAGGGTATGAGACAAATGAAAAATTAACTTTTGTCTGATGTCCTTTGAAGATACTGAAATTCCACAGGAAAGCATAATTTTTTATTTTCTTCTTGCCCTACTGCCTGCCTTTTTTTTTTTTTTTTTTTACAAAACAAGCCCTTTTTAAAAAATACTATAATTATGCAGTCGAGTAATAAAATTTGGTTAAGGATGGACATATGGAAAGATTACAGGAATTGTAAATTAGGTCCAGTATGCATTTCAGATTGATGAAACTTAAAACTGCTATTGTGAAGTATTTACAACTCCAGGAAGAATGAATGAAAGTTGGAAAACATTTACTTGTGATTTTGAGAAGTTAAATCATATTGTTTAATCAAGAATATGAAGTGACATGTCTCTAATATCTGAGGCAGTCCACTGACAAAGAATTGGAACAGTGAAGATGATTATATGGAAGGACATGTATGTAGTTCTTACAAACAGTGTTTTCTTAACAGAAGCAGTGGAAGCCTTGTTTATCACTTGAGGCCTTTAGAAAGGATCAATCAATAGAGATTTAATTGTGTGAAATTCAGTACCTAAATCTGATGATCTAGTTCCATGAGTAATTTAAATGAGCATCTGCCAGTATTGCTCTGAAAGAGGCTTGTGCCATTTTTCATGCGTTTTTCCTTTCCTTTGTGCTACCAAGAACATCTGTGTGGTTGTGAGGTGAACTGAATCTAGGAGCACATCTGGGTTAAAACTGTTATTTTCCTGTTGTTGGTAGTGGATAAGATCACACCTTGACCATTTCCTCTCTCTGGCTTCTTACACAGAGGTAGGCATGCCCAGCTGGTGAGGAAAGAGTTGTGCACTATTCTTTTGGCAATAGCACCAGCTTAAACTGGATCTATAGCAGGAGTATCTCAATCTATTCCTTTGTATTTCTTCCCCATTTCTATTGAATGTTAATGGAGAGCTCTTATCTAGTCTTCTCAGTTGTAAAACCTGAAAATATTAAATGAGAATTGTTTGCCTGTGTTGCCTGCTGGGGCACATATAATTTGATTCTACACAGGGAAGTCCTAAATGTTATCTTAACATACTTCTTAATGAATGCAGTATTTGGTACACACTGTTTGATGCTGCTCTACAGAAAGCCTGCTATTCATTTGGGAAAAAAATTGGTGAACTTTTCTTATGTGAGGACAGAGAGAAAATTATGTGCCACATATACTTCCAAAACCTTACATGTGGCAGTCTAAGATGCCTCCCAAATCTAGGGACAAGGTATAGAGAATTCAGAAAGATATTTATTTTATGTCCATTCTGCATGCTTATGCAGCCAAAGCTGTATTATAGCACTTGTTTTTGCCATAAAGTTTATGGAGTCTCTTCCTGCTAGCACTGGAGAACTGCTAGCAGGTGTCAAACTGCCTTTCAGTAAAAGTGATGGAAATGAATTGATGGATGAGTGTGTAGGTGAAGAACATCTGAAAATAGATGAATAAGACTTCAAGCAAGGACTGAACCTCTAGCTCTTGGCAAAGTACATTGGCACTCTTGATCCTTCTCCACCCATCCAACTAAAATCTAAGATCAAGATATGGATCCAGCCTTGTACAGCAGGGAGAGTTTCTGAAGCCTTGGGAAGAGAGAGGACCAAGCAGAGTTTGCTGTGCTGATGCAAGAATCAGTGAGCATCAACCACCAGAGATGAGCAGTCTGGAGAGGGTGTGTCAGGGTCCCAAGTGGACCAGGAAGGTAGTTTGTGGAGTAAAAAGCTGCTGATACCAGCAGGAAAGGCATTTTATTAGTTGTATTCACATGTTTGTAACAAGGAATGAAAACTTCTTCAAACAGAGGAAAGTTCATGTGAGGTGTGGCATTACATTTGTGATTGGTAGACACGCCAAAATGGTGCTTCATGGCATGTGCTCATGCATTCACGTGTTTTCAGCAGATTGTAAATGAATGCACTTTTTTTTTAATAAGTTCTTCTGTATTATTTACAGTTGTATGTTTCAGATACTATATAAAGATATTGAAGAGAGGAGTAAATGTTGCAAAAAAGAAATCAAAGTATATACAAATGATGTTACGAATGATGACAAATGAGAAACCTTCAGAGATCTGGACTAGAAGCTTAGTAAGAACTACTTTGCAGTGAAATGGTTACATTTTATTAAATTTGTGTTTTAGAGCAAAAGTCGAACATTCCTAAGTTGATGTTCCCACAGCAATGCCAGCATTTGCCTCTGATGGAGAAAAAGAAATAGTATGAAATATTTTTTAAAGCTTCTGCTCTATACACCCAATATTAAATCTCTTCAAGTGTTAACAAAAATTATTTGCTGTTAAAGTTGATTTGAATCAGTATTCATTGGTTATAATAGAGCAGTAACTCCAATTCTTTACAGATGTAAATGAGTGTAATTTGTATCCATTTACTTCTGCAAAGGATTTACCGTGTGCCTGTTACAAAATAAAGATAAAAATAATTGAGCATATTTTTACTCTTTGATTTGCAGGCGTGGCAATGGCAGATTCTGCACGGTAGAGTTCATGGCAAGTATTTGTCTAATATAAGCCAAGCAAGACACATACAAGCTTCAGGTAAATCAGTCTTTCTTAGTTGTGCTTCTCTGAAATAAAATATAAATGTTTATTCTTCAACATTTTTCAAATACCAAATTTCATACCTACTCAGAATTTTGTATACAGTTCAATTCTGATCTTTCAAAATTGAGACACCTCAAAATTATTTTCTCCTAAAGCTAGCAGTAGATGCTGGAAACAGCCATGCACACTGCGTCCTCCTTTGGCATTTTAGGTGTGGTAGTACAGAATAGTGGTTGCATTTGGGGATCTTTGGGGGAGACCTGTAATAAATCTTTATTCTCTGTTTGCTTTTGAATCTATTCTCTTTAGTACAATCAGAAAAAAAGGTGTGTTAGTATCTTGAATTTTTAACTCAGAGCTGTGCTAGCTCTGTGTGTGTAAACATTGCACAGAGGTGGTTTCCCCATTGAGATTTTTTTTATCTTGCCTTTAAAGATAGGTAAGTTGAAAGTGCTAGTGTTTGAATCTTGTGGCTGAGATGGATGAGGTTGTTAAAGTTCAGCTAAAGTTCAGTTGCTTCTAGGAGTAGGCTTAGTGGTTAAGCTGAAAATATTGTTTGTGTTCACTAAAACTCAATCACTAAAACTCAAGGCCAAACTCTGCTGTATGTGTTAGGTCTTCCTGTGGCATGTAGAGTCTCCATAAAGCAAAACATGAATGCTTGCTTTCTGACCTTCATTCAAATAGTAAATGAAATGTTGCTTTAGTTTGTACCTTCTCTATCTGCAACTCCTGGTATATTTTGAGAGTCCCTTAATACCATAATCTGGAGAGAGATAGCAAACTAAAGTCTTTTGTTGGTGAGATTTTTTTGGATTTTATTAACAGACAAATGTTTTCTTGGAAATTTTTTTTGTGAAGTTGTTTATGAGGTTTTTAGCTGAGATGCAACTGTAACAATGTGATGATACCCCTGACTCTGATTAAATGCATTCTGTCACTAGTTTTCAAAATTCCTTTTCACAAAGAAATGAGATTACTATTTCTTTGTACATATTTGTCCATATTGTACAAGTAGACCAAAAACTTGCTATTCAGCCACATAGTTAATAATACAAGTTTTGTCTTCTAAGCTCCAGTCCCATGTTTTCAGCAGTAGATCATGGGATAGCTTTGTATTGTTAAAGAGTGTCTTTGACGCTTTCATTGTGGATTGTAAGACTTAATGATCAATCTTGGAGGTGTTTGGGCTGTAATTGCTGACTAGACATGGAACAGACATTGCAAATATGATCAACATCCCAAATCTTAAGTATCTTATGATGTCCTGGTTAGAGTAACTTGAAGCATAGCATTTTAAATGTTTTCTTGTCTTTTCATCTTTATCTGCAGTGGTCCCAAAATGTGCACCTCTTCTATTCTTCAGTCTGTTCTTCGTGTTACATCTGAAGTTGAAAAAACTTACATTCTTATAGTAGAACATACTATCATGAGTAATTCAACTTGCTAACTATATAGTTTGTCTGCCACTCTCTATACCCTTTAGTATTTGCTGGCAGTGCTGAGAAAAACAGTATTTGACAGCTCTGTCTGCCAAAATAAATTGAGCAGTCACAGTGACTGAGCTGTGGCCTCACATTGAACAAGTAGCTTCTGGTGCTAAGAGGTTTGGGTGGTGTAAAGATTGCAGTAGAAGGGCACTTCTCAGATTCAAAAGTTCCTTCGCTGGTAGGGCTTTTATGGGATAGAAGTTTTCCCTTGCTGTCTCTGTTGTGTGTTGCCTCATTAGTAAGGGTTGCTACAAAGTGACATTTCTGTGGGTTGTGGCCTGGGCTGTGCAGTGATTGAAACTTCCTCTGGTTTCTGTTGGACTCTCGGTTCATAATCTGTGTAGTGCACTTGCTCCGTCGCTCTTTGATGCATCCTTATCTCCCTCCTGTACTTCTTCCAAAGAAATAGTTCTTTCTGTATTTTCAAATGTTCATTATTGGTCACATGGATTCCTAAAAGTATGTAAATCTGCAGTGAGTCCAGACTGAGCCCTGATTTATGTGAGAGTCAGTTGACGCCAGGATGTATCTGAGGCTGACCTATGTGGTCTCTTTGATCTGTTGGCCTCTTTAATTGCTAGTGGTAACCTTGACAATCCCATAAACATTAGTTCCTGGAAAGCATAATGAGAAATCAGAACTAACTGGTCTAGACAAAGTGCTGACTATGACAGTAATTTCATTGATCACAATCCATTAAATGATCTGGTATTCTCTTAGATGGTCCCGGGTGTGGGTGAGACAGAAGTTCTACCACTTAGTAGAAAAGCAGTATTACTGGATTTATTAGGCTCATATCCATTGTCTGGAACTTAGTGGATAGACCCACTTACTTTCATTACCAGCTACAGTTCTATTTATATTATATTGCATATCAAAAGTTACAACTGTTCATCAACAAGAGTATGTTTTGTCACCTTTAGATCTGGCAAGGCCATTAAATTTAAGCGTTAAACCTTTGTTTTTCTGCATGGAATACTCAGGTAGTTCCTCCCAGCTTTGTGCAGTAGTTGAAATTGACAACTGTACTCAGCTGCAGAGCCTTAGTCAGGGAACAACTTCAGGAAAATTTTGATAAAAGCTGTGGTGAGACATCTGAATTTACCCCATTAATTATTTTGCTGGCAGCACTAAGCACACTCATGCAGCTATGAAAACACTTGGCTATCAGCATCAAATGCTGGCTGGGGAGAACCTACTTTGCACAAGAGCTTACTGCCCCATCAGTTAATTACAGAAGTGACCATGCTGCGCGCATGGCCAGCAGCACCCAGCTGTATGTATGTATATACCTTAGTCTGAGGGATCCAAGACCCAGCTTTTCCTGAGAACAAACACAGTTGTCAGATTCTTTGGCCTTTGGGCCAGGTTTGTCTGATGTATAAACTTGGATAAATTATTCAGTGTATTTATGTTCTGCATGCAATTAAATAAACCATACTAAAACAATTTGTGATTTACTAGCACTCTCCCAGGCTCCACAGGTGGTTACAGATTTGCTGCTTGGTTTTTGAAGTTTTTATTGTCTTGGATTTTGCCTTTGATTCAGTGAAGTGTATTTTTTCCAAAGGAATCCAAGAGTTATGGGTTCCTCTGGGTATGTTAGCTGCACTTTTGGTTTCTTTGAAGTTTTTTAATTAATTCACTAGAGTGTTACAGTTACATGTGCAAAGTGAAGGCTTTCTTTTTAACATCAAAAAGTTGTTTATATAGATATTCTTAAGTTTTCACAAGATCAAGTAACTGTATATTTCAGTTTATCTGAAAGATGATTATCTAAGGAATATAACTTGGCATATAAGCAAAAAAATTATGGTACGTGTTGTTTTGAAGACATTAGAAGTTAGGCATGAAGAAAGTCTGTTAGCAGGAGTCTAAGACCCTTTTTTTTTGGCCATAAACAGATATTTTGTAATTAAACTTCAGAACAGCAGAGGAATCTGGCTCCAGTGGAAGAACTGTCTTAAGGTAACGTTGGCCTCAATCACAAATTGGAGCTTCATAATCCAGGATGTTGTTGTGAAACAGAACAAAAATATGCAAAGTGTTCTCTGAACATTAGTCAGTTTTGAGTAATATTTTAGGAAAGAAAAATTCATAATTTTGAAAATACACATTTCAGATAACTGCATTATATTTGTCAGGATTCATAGTTTGGGTTTTGTTTTCAACAAATATTATAAGGAAATTAATTTTGTTCTTGTGTTTAGGTTTCTTTATTCCTTTAGAGGCTTTAGTACTTTATTAAATGAATAGGAAGGATTTAGAAGAATTGAAATTTCTCAAGAGATCTCCCTTTGAAAAAGAGGGCATGAGTACATGTGATAAATAACCAAGTATATTACATGGCAAGTTAGAAGAGGATGTCGCTCGCTTATTCTTGCTTAATAAAAAAAAATGTAGAAAAAATGTTAAGTAAGGGGTCTGCAAAGCAGTCAAAATGTTGGAGCTCAGATAGCCTTGTATAATTCTGCTTGCTGGTGGATGCAGTTTTTAGTTTGGTAACTACAGATAAGTAGATTTGGATTTTCTGTAAAATACTGCTTGACTGACATGAGTATAGTTCTGCAAAATAACCCAGGAGGAGGCAGAGAAGAAATTATTTGAGGGAGGAAAAAAGTCAAGAAACTTAAATTAAGAATCCCAAATTTGTTTTTAAATACAGACTAGCTTGTGTTGAGCATATGTTACTGAGTTTGCAAAAAGAGAACTTTTGAATCATGAAGTAGCATCCCCTAGATATGACGTGCTAGTACAGAAAATCTGTATGGTTCCTGGCTGATGATTTGCTTAAGATGTAGAAATAACATTTTTTCCTTGTGTTGTTCAATTCTGTGTTCCCTAATTCAGTGCTTTTTGAGACATTTCCATTTATGCAGTCATACATAGGAGTTCCCCTCTGCAGGTTCATGGTCATCTGTTAGTGCTGCAGCTGTCAAAATAACATCATATAGGAGTTTAGGATTGTGGCTGCTGCTGTTGGTAGCTGCTACTATTGTGACCGCAAAAAGGCCAGAGAGGTGGCATAAGTCCACTGAACTTTGCTAGGAAGCTCTAAGCCTTCTGTTTTCAGCCAGGTTGTGTTTGCAGTCCATTTTTGTGCACCCTTTCATTTACCCTATATATTTGAAATATACAGCTTCGGTTTTGATGCTATTGAGGGTTGTTACTACCTCATGATGACTTCTGTTATTAGAAATATGCTTACTTTCCCTGTCCTCAGTGCTTTACCAGGTAGAGTTCACATAATACTTGTTATTTTCTGATGTTAACTCTGGAGTCCTCAATGTGTGTTATTCCTTATCTTTTAGAGTGAAGACTGGAACAGCTGGACGGAGGTGCGTAGCTGCAGGTATGAACCAGCTAAAGTATGTATCCCTCAGTTGCATAGTAGAGCTTCCTTATAAAGATTTAGAGAGATGTTTTTACATTCAGTGATGAAAGCAGTCATTTTCCACTGCAGTGAGCAGTGCTCCCTGAACCTTAAACTCTGCAGTTTCCTGCCTTTGTGCTGCCAAAGGGGGTTGGGAGTGTTAACAGTTCAGGGCTGTGAGTACTGAGTCAATAGACATCTTTAACTCCATCGGTAATTTAATAATTTTAGAAACATAACTGCAAAGTAGAAATGCATGTCTTCATAGTGATTTCTTGACCAGAACAAATCTGCAGTATTCTGTAGTACATGAAACCCTAAAGTTGAGTATTAGTGGAACAATTTCTGGACTGAGACAAATTTGATTATGGGCAGTAGAACGGGAACATAGTCTAGTATGAAAATGCATGGAATCAAATGTGAGGATCTTTTGGTGCAATTTTCTTCATGCTAGAAGTCCAGTAAGGCTGTAGTTTCGTGTGACAGCTGAGACAATTGCCCCTTCTCAGTTTCCAGGTGAGAGTTTAGTGCTGTGTCCTTTGGTTATGTTTGGTTCTCATGGTAGCTTGCATTATAGACAGAGTCAGCTTGACAACCCCGTAAAAAGCTCTTCTGTGATCTAGTTGTTTCTCTGGTTTAGGAAGTTGGAATGATTTACTGTGTGGTCAGAGGAGTACAAAAGAATGTATCAGACTGTACTGTGCACCTCAAGAGTTTCAGTTCACTTCTGAGACAATTGACCTGTAACTGCTGTGTTAAGTAACACTATCAGTATCACCACAACTGAAATTTGGTGATGTTTCTTCCCATGAATTAACTCTGCTATGGCAGAAATATTTAAGGTGTGTTTTGGTCTGTAGACAACCAGGGAGAATTGAGTTTTTTTATCTTGTCTTGAGGAAAGAGTTGTTTTCTTCTATGGACAGACATTTGCAACTGTTTTCATAAATACATTGGGAAGGATTTGGTTATGACTATATCAGAAAGAAAAACAAATTTGTCTTTAAAGTGCAGGATATCCTGTCTCTCCATATGTTACTCATCAGGGTAGAAAGATCTAAAGTTGGTTTAAGAAATCCAAGATCACCTTAATTGTCAAGTGACTTTTTAGAGAATTGGTGACTGACCTCTGTGTTTGGAAGTACCAGTTCAAGGACATTTGTCTCCAGGCATTGTGTGGGTTGCAAAACACTCGACTTCTTTTCTAATGACTGGTGCTCTGTACTTTGTGCTTCCTGCTCCTTTGCTGTCCATTAGTACCATACAGAAGAGTGGAAAGAGAGAATACTGATCATTATGTTTGTGTCTTTTTTCTGAAGAATTTGCATCTTTTGAGACAGACTAAACTGATTTGACCTAGTTTTTCAAACTCATGGGATTCTCTACCCAGGTCCAGAATCAATATATTTGGATTACTTAAATAACAAAACAATCAGATATTTAAATAGCAAGATAATCATCAGATATTTAAATAGCAAGATAATCACGAGTTTCTGGTTGATGAAAATAAGTCGCTTTGATTTGGTGCAAGATCCGTGGTGTCTCATCTTAAGAGCAAAGTTGAATTCATCTGCCTAAATGTGAATAAGAAAAGTGACCAAATGGAAGAGGATGGAGTCTTTTCTTGAACATCTAATAATGGTATATAAAATTGTTTGTATATGTTCCAGTTTGAAATGTCACATCATGGTTAACACTACAGAGATATGTATCAGAATATACAGAGATATACATCAGAATAAAACTGATGGCATTCTGCTTCTGGTCTGGTACAGAGAATAAAAATAAGGAGGACTCAGCTTTGCTTTATGATAAGGAGTCAGTTCTACCTCTGTATTGACTCTTGTCATGCACACATTTACCATGCTGAAACATGTCTGTGTTCAAATAAAATTTCTGCATATGAGATATGAGCCCCTTCCAAAATGGAAATCTTTGGCATGGAGATAAAAATGGGCATTAAAAGATTGTAGATTGTGATCTTAAGAGTCTTCTCCAACCTTAAAGATTCCATGACTAGAGTCTAGACAGAGACTGGACTCATGACGTGATGCCATAACAGAGTTCAACCATTAACCTAACACTGCCAAGTCTGTCACTAAAACTATTGCTAAGCCCCACATCTGCACATTTTTCAAGTACCTCCAGGGATGGAGATTGTAACACTTCTCTGGGCAGCCTGTTCCAAGACTTGACAACCCTTTCAGTGAAGAAATTCTTCCTAATATCCAATCTAAACTTCTTCTGGTGTGACTTGAGGCCATTTTGTCTGGTTTTGTTACTTGAGAGAAAAGACTGACCCCACCTCAGTACAACATCCTTTTAGGTAGTTGTAAAGAGTAGTCTCCCTTCATCCTCCTTTTCTCCAGGCTGAACAACCCCAGCTCATTCAAGTTCCCCCTGTAAGACTTGTGCTCCTGACCCTTCACCAGCTCCATTGCCCTTTTCTGGATGTGCTCCAGCCTCTCAGTGTCCTTGTAGTGAGGGGCCTAAAACTGGGCACAGCTCTTGAGGTGTGGCCTCACCAGTGCCAAGTACAGGGAGACATCCCTGCCCTGGTCCTGCTGGCCACACTGTTACTGATACAGGCCAGGATGCCATTGGCCTTCTTGGCCACCTGGGCACTGCTGGCTCACGTTCAGCTGCTGTCAGCCAACCTTCCTAGGCCCTACTCTGCTGGGCAGCCTTCCAGCCCCGCTTCCCCCAGCCTGTAGCACTGCATGGGGTTGTTGTGACCCAAGGGCAGGACCTGACACTGGGCCTTGTTGAGCTGCACACAGTTGGCCTCAGTCTGTGGATCCAGCCTACCCTGATCTCTCTGCAGAGCTTTCCTCTCCTCTGGCAGATCAACACTGCCACACAGCTTGGTGTTGCCTGCACACTTGCTGAGGATGCACTTGATCCCTTCACTCAGATCATTGATAAAGAGATTAAACAGGACTGGCCCCAGTGCTGAGACCTGGAGATCACCACTGGTGACCAGCCATCAGCTGGATGTAACTGCAGTCACCACCACTCTCTGGGCCCAGCACTCCAGCCAGCTTTTACCCAGCAAAGAGTACACCCATTCACATAATGGAAATTCACCTTGTCCAGGAGGATGCTGTGGGAAACAGTCAAAGGCTTTACTGAAGTTCAGGTAGACAACATCACAAGCCTTTCCCTCATCCACTCAGCAGGTCACCTTGACATAGGAGATCAGGTTGATCAAGCAGGACCTGCCTTTCAGAAACCCCTGCTGGCTGGGCCTGATCCCCTGCTTGTTCTGTGCATGTTGTGTAATGGCACTCAGGATGATCAGCTCCATGACCTTCCCCATCCCAGAGGTCAGGATCACAGGCCTGTGGTTCCCCAGATCCTCCTTTCAACCCTTCATGTAAATGGAGTGTACCATTTGCTAACTTCCAGTCAACTGGACCCTCCCAGTCAACTGAGAGCCCCTGTCTAGGCTATGTTTCAACTTTCTTTGGGTAACATGCAACAAAAAGCTTTCCTTTGGATAAAATGAAATGAGAGAGATACTGCTACAAAAGTACTACTGTTTTTGTAGTATAATATTAACTAACTGATTCTTGTTTGTATCTGGTGCTATTCATAAGAACAATTTGAGATTAAAGGACTCCTCAAAACGGCTTGTCCAACTGTTCTGGTGGCTGCGAAGGACACTGAAACTTGAGACTTGCTGCTTTTAGTCCAAAAGGTCTCTTGAAACTCAATAGAAGAAAAAAAAGACAATCAGAAAAAACTTTAGAAGTGTCTAAGTGCTATTCTAAGACATTTCAGTAAGGAGAATAATAATTTGTAGTTTGTTCCTTTGAGTTAAGATAACATATTACATTTCTTGAATTAAAAAAAGTTACTCTGCCCAGTTCTTACTTTAAGGTTTTAGTTTACATGTGCACAAAATGTGTTGCTTGCCATAAACTTAAAAGTGTTTTTTGATTCAGAGGTTCTCGTCATGCAGGTTAATATAAATAATATAAAAATATAATATTGTAGATTATATTGTCTCGGAATTGTACAGCTGGTTCTGTTGTTCCCCCTGGGTCCAATATGCAACCACACAGCCTTCTCTGTGTAAATGTAGTTGCTTTGCCTGCTGTAATGCTTTATGGCATGTTTGGCTTGAGGACAAGCAGACTGTTGAGAGCTTTCCAAGAATGACTGGCTTTCCAGGTCCTTACTAGAGGAATAACTTCTGGCTCTGTTTCAGTGTCAGAAGACTGTCCTAAAATGTGTAGATTTAAGAGTCCTTAAAAATCTGGTGAATACTGTAGAGATTGCAAAATATTTTTTTCCAGTATATCTTTTTGACTAAGTACAGAGCTTCAGATTCATGTCATACAGGAGAGGACAGGAAAATGCAGGAGTATCTGAAACCAGATTTGTAGGTACTGTGTTTGTATTGACAAGGTAAAAAAAATTGAAGCAAAGTTTTCTGTTCCATAGAATTGCTTGCAGGATTGTTTCTTGCACAAAAAGATGGCCAGGAGTTTACCTTTGGCTATATCCATCTTAAAAAGAAAAAAACCAAAACCAAACCAAACTCAGAGGCAACATTTAGGAGAGAGAAAGAGGGCAGAGACACACTTAAGTGGAATCTCTACCTTGCCTTCAGCACAAGATTGCTTCCAAGCATTATATTCTCATTTTCTTGCAGTAAAGATTTGAGCATTGAAGTGCAAGTGTGGTATGCCCTCTGTATTTCTGTGTCTTGGGATCTGAATTCAGTCAATAAACAAAAACAAAGAGTGCAAGGGGAAAACTCAAACCTTGCCACTGCCTAAAATGTTTCATCCTGTCCTTCCACAGGGTAGAAATGTGTGTCCTCTCCTCTTATACTCATTTCCTGCTTTGTCTCCTGTGTCATACAGCTGCCTTCATTTCCTCTTACTATTGTTGTGACCAAGCCACTTTTCCTACTTTCTCAAGAAGTATTTTCTGTCTGCAGTGCCAAAGTGTCTACAAGTCTTTCTGATATCTCTTAGTTATTTAAGGTTTCCATAGTTTTTTGTCTCTTGAAAAGTGTAAGAATTTTTATGTTCTAGCAACGTGATTAGAAAAATTCAAAATGCTTCTCAAAATCAAACAACTGGAATGTTTGGGTATGTTAAAAAAAATACAAATTTAAAGTGATATTTTCTTTACATACCTTACTGTAGGGCTTAAGCAGTACCTGAAATAGACATTTCACATCTACTTATTTTAAAAAAATCAACAAAACAAACCAGAATCTAGAGGTAAGGATAAAGAGCTTTAATTTTTTAAATTGTTTCCGTTATTCTTGTCTTTAGTTTAGTAGAAATAGTATACCAGAATGAGGGGAAGAAACCTATACATGTCTGCTTTAAAAGCAATTGCCATGGGATACATCAATGCTTTTTCCTAATATCAATTATTAATTGTAAAATGTCTTGCAAAGAGGGTTAAGCATGTGCTGTTTGCTCCTTGTCAGTGATTTGACAAAATTAATTTTTCTAAGGAACCTGCATTAAGGCTTGTTGTTATCTCTTCTACAGGTATTGGTGCTTTAAGGGGTTGTCCTGCATTAATTGCTTCAGATTTATTATTTGGTCTTTTAGCAGTTTGTTTGTTTGTATGCTTTGTGTCTGGTACCTTTAATACAGTGTCTTCTCAGCCAGACTTTTATTGTCTTTTTTGCATCACAGTAAGTTTTCCTGTGTCCTGTGCCTTAGTTTTAAATTCACAACTACGATTTGCACTCACAAGTCTCTCTGCGTTCCCATAGTTTGAAAAAGACACGGAAATCTGCAAAATAAACAAAATGTATCAGGGAAAGACAGAAATGTAACATAAATTTCAGATCACTGTTCTGAAGTGAATTTTTTTGCCCTAGGATGTGATAACAATTGAAAACTTTAATTACAAAATTTAAGCTAGCAGAAGAAAATATATTACAATATAAGGTAAAGAAAACAATCCAGGTACCTCTTCTTATATTTCTATGAAGATGAATGTACATATGGAATATATCATTGGGGAATAGGTATATATTTTTATATATATATAAAACTTCATATTCTCTTTGGTGTTTAATTGTCTTAATTTGAAGATTTTACTTACATATAGGCATATTTTTCCCCTATTTCACTGTGCTAATGTATTAGTCTACTGTCTTGGTGCTGCACAATACTCTCCTTGAAAACAGGGTGAGTGCATAGTGTGTGCCTTTGGAAAAATCCACATATACTAACTGAAGTTTTTTATCACTCTGTACATTGCACTATAGCAGACTGAGGTATTTGAAATTCTTTGGAGTTTTTTTATGTAAAAAAAATAATAGATACAGGTTTTGGAAGGAATAATTGGATATACCTCAAGGTAATGCTGTGAAGGCTGTCAGCTTTCATACTCCATATTGACAATAGGGTAATGAGAAATTTTATGGTCAGAGATGGATGTTTTAGGTCCCTGTCAGGAGGTAGTCTCATGGCCAGGCTATTCCATTTTTCTCTCTTTGGTAATGCCTGTGCAAGCCTTCATAGCATCATCACTGAAGCAGCAGACACAGCTGCAGCGGGTCAAGCACTGGGTTAGCAACCTCATGCTGCTGTGTTAGCTCTCAGCTGTGCTCTAAGAAAGTAAAACTCAGGGTAGCATCATGCAGCTGTTCTGTCCTAGAGAAGCAGATCATTGTCTGCAGAGCTGTGGGCTGCTCACATCGCAGAATTCCAATAGCCACAGGCCCATCAGGATATTCACAGCACAATCCTGCATCCCCTCACAGGCAAGCAGGTGAAGAGGCAGTGTATCAGGAGAGAGGAAAAGTTTGTAGGCCACTGCCTTAAACTTTGTGGACTTGATACATGTGTTATAAGAGGGTCCTAAGACTGGTAATTCAGCTTCTTCCAAGTTCTCATTAGACGTGCCGTCAGTAGCAGCCACTGGCAAAGCAGGACTCAGTTGCAGTTTGGGGTGGGTTTTTTTTGTTTCTCAGATTTGAACAGATGTTGTAACCTGTTTCCTGGTAGATAAGCTCTCGTATTGCAGAGCTGCTGTCTGCCATTTGGTGTAAGTTGTCCTCGGGAGTGAGCCAGATATTGAGTATATCACAGATTGAATTTGTTCATAAGTGGTGGGGTGGCATAGTGAAAGCAATTGCAAGGCATTACAAAAAGAAAGGAAAGTGTGTATACTGGTTGCTGTCTATGCTGTCACATTTCCTCAACTCCAGAGGTGTGGGGTTTGGGTTTTTTGGTTGTGTAGTTTGTGGTGTTGGGGGAGTTCTTTGGGAGGATTTAGTGTTACTTACTAAAGCAATTGAATATAGTGCAGTGGTTTTAATGAGCATTTACATCATATGTGCACAGTTCAGTTCTTGAGTAGCTTTTAACAGGACAACTCTTCTTTTTTTTTTTTTTTTTTTTTTTTTTTTTTTTTTTTTTTACATAGTTTGGTTTGTTTTGTCCTAACGCAAATGCATAGGCAAATTCCCACTCTTTGGTATGATCTAGGCCTATCATTGCCATTCACAGAGATTCTGTGTGAAGTGTATGTTGTATAGCAGGAAGAACAGATAATCATATGTATTTGAGGAGGCCCATAAACAATTTGAGACAAAAATGTACCTGTATGTGTTTCTTGTCTGTCTTTTTATCAGCCTCACTGTTTAGAATTAATTAGAATAACAAATTTCCTCACTTCAGTGCAAAGTTTCATCTCCTTTTTCAAGGAAAAAAAATCCCTAACTTTTCAAAATAAATTTTATATAATTTACTGCTACAATTTTTCTTTACTATCAAAAAAGGTCTGTTTAGCTGCTGTTTCATTTTTTTCTTTCTAAGAGTACTTAGGCAGAGAAAGCCTCATTCTGCAAACCAGAAGACTGGGTGACTTGCTGTTTCATCTGCTGGCAGAGAGCTGGGAGTCCTGGGGATTCTTCAGTCAGACAAAAGTTCATAATTCATTCCCTTTGAGCTTTCACAGAGTTAATTGAAGTAGAACCTACAGGACTTCATTCACAAGCCAGGGAAGTAGGTCAGGAATGTATTGATGTACCTCAAATATTTTTCCCCAGAAATATTTTGAGGAAGGGGAGGGCGGGGGGGAAAGCTTATAGTAGGATCTATTTTTAGAATTAAATTTATTTACCTGATTTGTAAAAATTCATCTGCATCTACATCTCATTTATCTGCTCTCAGATAAATGCATGAGAGGGAGCACCACAAAACTTTGGTATTTCCAAGGTAGAGGCAGTTGTCTTCCCCTCCTATCCCTTTTCTCCATCTTCTGGGAACTTCTACCAAAGTTCACATCAATAAAATGTTTTTCAGTTAATTTAATCTGAATTGTAGGCAGCCCAAAAACTTCATGTATTTCGATGGTAAGTTCAATATTCTCAATGTGTCAGGTTTGTGTACCCACAGTGCATAACAGTCAAAGAGATTGGCAGAGGAAGAAACTGCAGTTTTGGCAACTAGGTGAGGGGCTTTTTGTACCCAGTGAGGCATGGGGAGACAGTTTGGATTTCAACACAAGCAGAAAACATTCTGACCACATGCTTACACGATCAACAATGAAACAACAAAATATTGACAAGCAACTGCTGTATTTTGATGCATGTAACCTAGAGGCTATCAGTGTAAAAACAAAACTGCAATTCAGCAGCACTGTAAGAATCTGGATATGCACAGATAATACAAGGGGAAGTTTATTCTAGGACCTGTCTCCTTCAGAGCTTCACAGTGTCTGATTTCCCCATAGCCTGCATCCTTTCCCATAGCTTGCTCTCACCATGCCAGTAGTCCCTCAGCATCAGATTTGTGTATGCTGTCTGAATACAGAATGTATAAAATAAAAGGTGGTATTATCTTATAGCTTTCAGAGTTAATTACTCATTAAAACTAGGCTTTCTTAGGAAAGAAAATATGATAGAGGATTTTCAGTTTTGTGGTGAATTTTCAGGATTTTTTTGCCCTAGGATGTGATGTAATTCTGTAAATTTAAAAAGCAAAAAACTTTCGACGTTTGTACTCTGCAGTCTCTGAGGAGCACATATAATGACACATTCTGCAGCATCATCTAGGGCTTCAGAAGTGTAAAAATTGAGATCTAATGTGTAGTACATAGAAGTTTTTTAATGTTCATATTGTCAGATGAGCACAGCATTTAAATGTGTAGCTACAATCCATGGAGCTTGGAATTTCAGGCATTGTTTCTGTTATCCTTTGAATAGAAACAATCAAAGAATGGATCTGGAAGCCAGCAGGAATTTGACATCTGAGCAAAAAATAAGTGTGTTTAGCTCCCTTATTTTTCATTCTTTGTGAGAAATGGTTAGGATAACTTTTGCGTTTTTCTAATTTTAAAGAAACACTTTTTCCTCATTTAATTCTTATTTCTGTGCAGTAGTGAAATACCATGTTTTTCCACTCCTTTTGATATTTTCACAAGTGAAGTCTGTAAGTCTTTTAATTTCACTAGCTTGAAGCCTTCAGCTAAATAACACTAAACCAAACCCGCTTGTACACTGTTTTGTCACTGAAGTTGCCATCATTACTTCAGAAGTATGGCACCAGGGACACTGAGTCTTGGCTAACATATCTTCAGGTATTTATTCACCATTCTAGTATTAATTCTTCCTTTCCAACAAATTGTGCCTATAACATTGCAGTTTTGTCTTAATGGAACAAGAAGATAGGACCTTGATTTTGAGGAGCAGAGGGTTGTGGGAAACGGTGGGCATAGGATCAAATTGTAATGGTGTAGTGATTTTCTTCAGTAAATCAATCTCAGTAACATTTCTAATCAATCTCAGTAGCATTTTAAAAACCCATTTTCTAGACAATGTGTTGCCAGCATTGTCTTTCATGGAACCTACAGTGAGCATGGCAGCTGGGGCATTTTACTGGCTGATGTAAAATGCTTAAGATGAGTGAAAGACCAGAAGGATTGAGTTCTGGTCTTCCTGGATAGGGCCAGAATTTACAATGTTGGTCTATAGATTCATCTCACATAGGAATCACACCCTGTAATCTGTTGTTCTAATCATATAAACCTGAAAAGTTTTTCTCTGCAGTCTCATTTTAGACAAATGCATGAAATGGGCTCTAGGATCATTTTAACATTTGAATATTATTAATATGATGGACTTTACTCAACATGGCATTTTTCAAGTGGGAAGCCTGTAATATGTGTCTAAAGGTAGACAGAACAATTTCATTTATTGAAAGCTGAAAAATTGATCTGTGCTCCCTAATGCCTATTTGCATGTTCTTAACAATGGTGCTTAGCAGATAGCTTACACCTTTTTCTTTAAAGAGAATGCTTTCTTGCATTTATGACATAGTAAGAGCATGCATGAAGTAGTTACTGTTGAATATCTGATGTGTGAGAAATGTATGTCCTCTCTTATTTTGCAGTGTATGCATATCTCTTTGTATTACAAGGCCTAGCTCCTTTAAATTAACCTCACTGCTGGCAAAAGATAAGAAAAGTTCTCTTTTAAAAATTTTTTTCAGGGCTTGGAAACATTATTTATGAAAAAAACCAATTGACATCCTGTAACTGTGCAAGCTTAAATAAATAAAGCTATGTATACTGGCCAGTCAGAATAACTGCAAGTACCTATTGCAGCCATTGACAGAAGAGAAAGATGTGATCACAGCTGCTCCAGCATGCAGTCCTTGATGCTCTGAGAGGTTATTTTGTGGTTATAACAACCATATATAAGGGTTGCTAGTCTCATGTTAAGACTCCAATTAACCATTCCTCCTGAAGTGCTCCAACACACTCAGCTGCCTCTGCAGCACTCAATCCACTCAGTCAAATATTTCTGCATTTCACAGTGTATCCAGTTTTATCCACATTATCTTCCCATTAGTTTGGTTATTGGAGATTTAACAAGAAGCCTGCATTGCATATGTAAATGCATCTCACAGTTCCTTGATCAACTTGCTATGTCTGTTTTTATGATGAAGCAGCTGAGGTGTTCTGATCAGTGTTATAAAATGGTTTTCGGTAAATCACGGAGTTTTTTTCCCTTTCTTGGTCATTTATAGACTCTGTACATCTGGATTTTTAGACAAAGTATTGTTTCCAGAACAATGTATGTTTTACTTCTATAAAAGGATTCGGTTTTGATGTTCTGTGGTTGTTAAGGAATTTTTGAATAATCTGAGCTTTGATTTTTCTGGCAGATTTGGAGAAAAATTGTAGTTGGCATTTTGTGCCGTAGAAGTTGAGAGTGTCAATAGTAGAGCACAAGGGGAAGAGAGTGAAATCAGCTATTAAAAATGTTTATGGTAAAGAAACCTCTTGACTTCACACCTTAGTATTGCTGATTTGGAAAGTGCTTGTCTGAACTTCAAGGCCTTGGCCTGCCATTTTGGGAGACAAGGAGTTAGTTGGGGGTGGAAAGACTGGAGTTTGTATTCTTTCTGCTCTGTTACCCATTGCTATCTTCATGGATCTGACACTCTGTTTATCTGACAGTGCACTCAGTACTGCTTCGCCAGGGAAAATTGCACAAAACAAGCCTAGTGCATCAGCATTTTCATTGTGTATTAAGCTGAGCCTCCCTTCACATGGTCGCATCCCCTTTTTAATCTGGGATTCCATGTCCCTTTCCCAGTCCAGCCTGTTTCTGTGGTGTCTATTGCTGGTCTCCCTGAGCTTCTGTTTCTGTGGTTTGAGTGTTTTTTGTGTGGCTGAGTGTTAAGACCTGCAGGACTTTTGGAAGTGGTGTTGTTAGGGGGTTAGGCAGTACATTGATTTAGTGTTAGGAGTTTGTCAGAGACTGAGGTGATGGCCGCGTTCAAGTTGGATTTCCTCCCAGAGATGATGGTGGACCATTGCTCCTTGAATGCAAGCCCTGTGTAAGTATTTCCTCTTCATATCTAAGTTCTAACTAAAATGATAGCTGGAATTGCTGTCTCAAGTCCCTGCTGTCTGTTGGGACAGAGGGGGACAGGAAGGAGAGATAGGACAGCCTGGAGTTTGTTTTCTTGAAGAAATCCTAGTGGTCATGGAAGATTGATGTTGGTTTCAAGATGGGGGGAAAATGGTCTGATAATTGTGGAGATAAGGACTAAGGAGGAATAAAGCTGTTTGATGACACTGTTTATTGTATGCTACAGGTACTGATATCATAACATAGATTGTTGAAATCACTTGTGGAAAGAACTGTTTCTGTTCTTCCCTATTAATGACTCCAGACTAAACCTTTTAATTAGGAGTAAAATATTCCTTGAATACTGTTGAGGTCATATTAAGAGTTGCCCAGCTAACAGGAGCCATCTTGCACTCTTGAAGCTACCAATGGAAGGCAGGGCTGAAAACTATTATTGGATAGGGTAAACAATTTCCAATTGTTCTTAACTGAAATGAAAAGAGGCAGTTTACATGTTTGTAAAGGGTGTTGTTTCCCTTGGCTATTTGGAGAGGTGCTGACCCTTTCTAAGTGGAAAGGTGAAGAGGAGTGAAAGCATTTATGATTATTCTCTTCCCTTCTAGTAAGAAGCTTTGTTGTTCTAGAAGTCTACTCATACAGCTATAAAATTATGAGCTTTCCCTAACATCTCTTTTTTCCTTAGGCTCTGAACAGCAGTGTATTGATGGGGAAAAACACTAAACAGTACTGGGCTTGGATTTTTTTTTAAATTCTTTTCAGGGGGGAATACGATTTCAGATGGACAGTGAGGAATACTGTTTACTATCATGCAGTTAAAAAGCCATTCAAACTGTCTTCAAAGGAACAAAGCAGAGATGAAGAGAACTGACTGCTTTGGAAGAAGACCACCTTCAGCAAAGAGTTTGGGGGTGGGGGGAATCATTGTATAGGTGCTGTTCCACTCCCCATGTCCTTTCTAGATTATGCAGGGATTGGTCAGCAGTTTTAACCAGCTAATCACTATAGCTGCAATAGAGTGTCGTTATAGTCAGACTTCTGCAGGGAGAGGTGCTCTGGTGTACCAGGCTGGGGGTACTGATAACAGACATCACACTGCACTTAACAAATAATGAGGAGTCAATGCAGGGAGCAGTGTAGGGACTTGTCAACTGGCTGGGTGGAGCATAACACAACTTTTATTAATTGGGTGTAAACTGCTCATATGACTAGACAGAATGCCTTGGAACCTATTGAGGATTCCCATACTCAAAACTTCCGTGTTGTTGTAGTCTAAGAAGTTACTTTTTTTTTTCCTCTGTTAGAACCCTGACATTATTGAACCTGATTCAGTCTGTGACTAACTGTATTGTCCAATCCCAGCCTTTTCATGTACAATTTTAACCTGTTTTTTTGCCAATTATTGTTGAAAGCCCCCTAGTTTCACAAAGAAGTACTTCCTTGTAAACCCTTAAAGAAACTTACCATTGGATCAGTTTATTCTGTTTCTCTGTTTTAAGATGAATCTTCACCTTGATAAACAGTTACAATTAGTCGCATGTAAAAATGTAGTCATAACATTCTCTCATTTTCGGTGATTATTGATAACTTTGGTAGATTGTAGGTAGACTGAGCTTAGGTTCCTTTCAGTTCTGGTTTCCTTTTACATGGCTGAGCTAGTGTTAGTTTTCAGTTATCTCAGCAGATTTATATCCTGAATCCCAGATGTTGACTGTATTATGGGACAGAGTTTTAAACAGCTGTGTAGAGTGTGTTTCATTTCAAAGTACATAGCTTGCCAGTAAATGTGAGTGTACTCTGGTATGCATACTGGGAATGTGCAAGAGTTCCTTTTTATATGTATATTTTCATCATACACATTTATATATTTGTAGAAAATTATTTTTTTTTAATTTTGCCGTAAGCATGCTTTTGTTTAGAATTTGTAGGAAGATATAAACCAGAATTTTTTTTTGTTTTTCTTAGTGCAAAGAAAATGAATGGCACACTGGATCACCCAGACCAACCTGATCTAGATGCTATCAAAATGTTTGTGGGTCAAGTCCCACGGAGCTGGTGTGAGAAGGATCTCAGAGAACTTTTTGAACAGTATGGTGCTGTCTATGAAATCAATGTCTTGCGGGACAGGAGCCAAAACCCTCCTCAAAGCAAAGGTGAGAACTTTTGTACTTCTCTTGTGAGACCTGGGATTTCAGCCCTTTCACGTAGTTGCAGTCTTAGCTGTGTGCTTATTCAAACAGCCCTGTAGAGCTCTGTGTGAACAGATATGCATGCAAGCCCAGACTTTATAAAGCCTTTAAGTGTGTTTGTCTAATTATACTTGAACTGTGATCCAGTCATTAGCTGAGCTCAGAAAAATCATGATTTTTTTTAGAGCTCAGCAGTGATGGAGATGCTTGAGGAGTATGAATTATAATTGCACAGCAGAACATCCAATAATACTGTGTTGCTCCAGAGCATCACTGTGATTGTGTCATATGATCAAAATTTGGCTGAATGGGACACAGTATCAGATGAATATGAAATTGGGGTTTTAGTCATTCGTGTTAATCGAATAATTGTAAACATTAAATTCTTACTAAATTTTGTGCCTGCATTTGCCGTTTGGTTATATGCAATATTTCCTATGAAGGTAGGTAGGGTTTTTGCACAAGAAAATAATTGAGTGTGAAAATGAAGTCGCCAACAGATATATCTGCTTGTTTTAATGGTGTGGTAGGGATGTTGGGTCAGTTCCGAACATATTCTATTTTATTACACTTGGAAATCTTTCTTAAATTGTCACAAACAGTAGCACCTACATGTTTCAGCACCCAATCTCTTCTTCTTATCATACATTTTGCATTGGAAGGGTGAAGTAGGGCTTGCAATTTCTGTACAGCGCTCCAAGATTGGGTGTTCATTCCTGGCTAACATTTTGTTTCAATTGCAGGGTGCTGTTTTGTTACATTTTATACCCGTAAAGCTGCACTAGAAGCACAGAATGCTCTTCACAACATGAAGATCCTCCCAGGGGTAAGAGCAGAGCCCTGCTTTCTTCACAACTCTGTCTTGTTTCTCTGAGCTCCAGCACCACTGAAGCACAAACACATTATGTTGCCCTAAAATAATGTTGTAAAAAACCTATTCAAATGATCAGAGTTATGAGACCTATATAATAACAGAACTTATGGGAAATTTGGAGTATTTTAAAAGAATGATATGGCAGTGAAGTGGGTGGAAATGGCTTTTATAATACTCTGAGGAGGAATGATGGCATATAATTAGGAAAGCCTTTTCTTGGAATTTTGTAATGTTACATATGCACCTCTCTTGAGGCAATTTAGCCTATAATTTCTTTCTTTCACAATTGTTATGGGATGTATTTCATATAGTATGAAGTGGATGTATCTGGGATTAAATAATCTTTTTACATTTTAGATGCACCATCCTATCCAGATGAAACCAGCTGACAGCGAAAAGAGTAATGGTAAGCTTTACTAAAGTCCCAGTTTGGTGTCATCGTTTGGGCTAGTCAGGAAACTTGAGGATTTCCCTTTTGCTTAACAGCTCTTGATGAAGACTTGAATTGGAGGCCTGGTTTTTTAAAAGAAATAAAGTGAAATCAGAAAGGTGTGTTTTAAATAATAGGTAGTGTGAGTGATGTCTCTCAAATTCCATGACTCAGAGTATCTCTCCTGCTGCTGCTTGTGGTAGAACCATGTTGTCAGTTAGGGAAACATCCAGTGAGTTCTTTGTACTAAGGTGGTTTAAATCTTTGTTGGGGACATGGGCAGTGGTATTGAGTGCATCCTCAGCAAGCTTATGGGTGATGTCAAGCTGAGTGCTGTGGTTGAGGGGAAGGAAGCAATCCAGAGGAGCCTTGACAGACTGGAGGGGTGGGCCTGTGTTGACCTTATGAAGTTCAGCAAGGCCAAGGTGCTGCAAACATGGATACAGGCTGACTGATAAGTGGATTGAGAGCAGCCCCGAGAAGGACTTGGTGGGTAAAAAATGGATATAAAGATGCAGTGTGCACTCGCAGCACAGAAAACCAGTCACATCCTCGGCTGTAGCTAAAGGAGGCATAACAGGTTGAGGGGGTGATTCTCCCTCTGCTGTTGTAAGACCCCATCTATTGTACTGCATCCAGCTCTGAGGCCCCCAGCATAAGACATGGACCTGGGAAGCATGTTCAGGGAAGGGCCATCAAGATATCATAGGGACGGACACCTCCCCTATGAGGACAGGCTGAGAGAGTTGGGGTTGTTCCACCTAGAGAAGAGAAGGCTCCAGGGAGACCTTCTAGCAGCCTTCCAGTACCTGAAGGGAGCCTACAAGGAGGATGTGGAGGGGTTGTTTATCTAGGAGTATAGTGATAGCACAAGGGATCACAGTATTAAAATGAAAGAGATTTAGATTAGATTTTATGAAGAAATTCTTTACTGTGAGGATGGTGAAACGTGGGAACACATTACCCAGAGGAACTGTGGGTGCCCCATCCTTGGAAGTGTTCAAGACTTGTCTGGATGGGGCTTTAAGCAGCCTGGTCTAGTCAGAGGAACTAGGTGATCTTTAAGGTCCTTTCTACACCAATCTATTCTATGATTTTATGAAATCTAGAAATGCTTTTTCATGTGTTTGTCCAATGTGAAGCAAAGTCTGTTGCAGCTGGGGTGGGAATCAAAAATACTTCTTGTAGCATACAAGAGAGGTTGAGAATTAATAGCAGTTCAGTAGAGAAGAAAAACTGAATATTTTTGCACATTGGCCATTTCAGATAGATTAAGAATTCATCATCTACCGCTGGCTAAATGATCATTTATCCATGCATTTCCTTATGAAAAATGCCTTTCCTTTATGTACCTACATACATGGATCTTCAAATATGTGTGTATCTGTATTGCTGCAACCTAAGCAAAGAAAGCATTTATTATCCTATAGTTTCAGCCTTTCTAGGCTCAACTGAATTTTATTTTCTTCATTTGCAGTAGTTTGTGTTGCATCATGGAGAAGATAGTCCTGATTTGAGAAAGCTTACCCCTTAATATAATAGAAAAATAAAAGATGGAATGTATGGGTGACATATAGTAGGAGTAATTCCATCTGCAGATTCCTTCATGGGTATACAGGACATGTTCCTGTGTAAATATATCTAGAAAGGAGTCATTCTTTTGAAGTATTTTTGGGAGGGGAACAGAATAGGTTCTCCAAACTTAAAATGACCTTGCATTACATAGAAACACACATACAAATATCTTGGGAAAATAATGGAAAGTTTAAAAAAGTATTCAGTGGAATTTTAGGATGTTATTTCTGAGGCTGTTATTTAACTCTGAGTGTTGATAAAAAGTGAAGGTGACAGCAATACATAAGAAAGCATTAGTTATGAGAGTATTTGAACTTCCCACCAAGACAAGGGATTCTGGATCTCTTGAACTAAAATGGTCTGCTAAAAGGATTTGAAAGCAGCTTTCTGCTCTAAGACCAGAAAATGAATTGGGTACAACATTAATATTTAATGGCCAATTAAAGCCATGTCTTCTGGAATAGTTTGGTGTCTTCCTTTCCAGCATCATAGAAGACTCAACAAATAAGTTGGTTTCCCTTCACTATAGCATTGAATTGGAGAAGACTTTTTTGAAGCTTCAAAATATGCTAAAGTATTCATCATTTTATATTGTGATGAATGTTGTTTTATATTTTCAAGTGATATTATGAATAATTCACTTCATCCTTTAAAAGGAGGTGTTTCAGAGGTGTTTAGCATCCTTAAATAAGTAAATCAAGAGTATAAAAATCTGCTCTGAATTTAGATTTACGCCACTCACTCAAGTGACCTTTAGCTGACATTAGTAACAGCTAACTGAAAAATGAAGGGAAATGCCTTTCTGAACCACTTATTTTAAATAGTCCACCCACTGAAAGGTATTCTTCAACTCTAATATATCTAATAGCATCAGTATTTAGAGCCAAGAAAAAGTACCACACAGTCCGTGGTTTGATTTGAGGTGTTATTTTTGTGCTTTTGATGCACATCAGAATGGGCCTATCACTAACAGAAGTAAAGGTGTTCAGTTTTAGCAACTGCTGTTGCTTCCACTGTTGAGAGAGGAGCATGAGGAAATTGGCATATCTAAATTTAGGTGATTGGCATGAGGCTAAAAAGAAGCTTTTTACTTGCTTGTTTATGCGCAGTTAGGTATATGTTGGTAGTCTAAAGATAGAATAAGCAGAGGAAAGACAATGAAAGTAGTACAATAAACCACATTCAAGCCTTGCCTCACCTAGAAATGAAGAGATAAAGGGAAGTGCTGAATCTGACATACTTTTTTTCTTCTTTTTTTAACATTCCTGTTGTTCACAGACTTAACAGGCTAAAAATAATCAGCAAATCATAAACATAAAATCATAAAACAGACATCTGTCAGGTTCATTGAAGTACCTCATATGCATCCTCTTAAACCAAAGACACAGTCCATTACCGGGAATCTGGTTTGATAAGCCCATATCCTAAATACAAGGGAAATAACTGCAGTTAACAGAGAAGACCTAAGATCTAGTAAGCACATATTTGCTGGTAATACTCTTTATCTTTTGCTTCCTTAGCAGTAGAAGATAGGAAGTTGTTTATTGGAATGATATCCAAGAAGTGCAATGAAAATGACATTCGAGTGATGTTCTCCCCCTTTGGGCAGATTGAAGAATGCAGGATATTACGGGGCCCGGATGGCCTGAGCCGAGGTAAGCATAGTAAGAAGCTTTTTTGGCAGTTTAAGGATGCTGGATGCTGCCTTTTGCAACTCAGCCTGGCATTTGAGCTGTTTCTGTGATTCCCACCTACACCTCCTCCCTACCCAGTAAGCATTTTCATTCCTGTATTCATCTCAATAATTGTGGAGGTAGTGAACAACTTGATTCCTTTTTGTTCTTTCCCCAGGTTGTGCATTTGTGACTTTTACAACAAGAGCCATGGCACAAACAGCAATCAAAGCAATGCACCAAGCACAAACCATGGAGGTAAAACAAGTTAGTGGGTGTCAGGAGCAGGTGTAATTGTCAGGCAGTCACTATGGAGTTTCAGGGACTAGAGAGCAGAGAGAAGGACAAGTGCAGTTCTGTGATTCTTCACAAAAACTGCTCCTGGACCCCTTGTGTTTGTTTTGCTTTATTTTTAGAGTTGGAGATAGAAACTTCATCTGCAAAGAAAATACTAAAATACAAAACAGAATTAAAAGCAAATGAGATTTTGAGCCCTTGATGAAATGTTCTGTTTGAATATATATATATTATATATCTATGTCTGTATGTATGCATGGAGGAGGAGGGGAATGATTCCAATGACTGGGTCTTAATTCAGTATTTTTGTGACTGCTGGGGATAGCAAGTATGTAATTGTTTGAATTGCTATTTGCAGGGTTGCTCTTCTCCCATTGTTGTAAAATTTGCAGACACGCAGAAGGACAAAGAGCAGAAACGAATTGCTCAGCAAATTCAGCAACAAATGCAACAGATCAGTGCTGCCTCAATATGGGGAAACCTGGCTGGTCTCAACACACTTGGACCCCAGTACTTAGCAGTGAGTTTCTGATTTGGGTTCTTTTCATCTCTTCAGGGATTGGAGTGTCTGACTGTCTTGCAGTGTTTAATATATTCATTTTTAGAAGGCTCCTGGAAGATAGGAGCTGGGTTCTTAATCCCCATTTTGTGGATCAGAAGGCTGAAATCGTGTTATGTGCTCTCATCTAGTTGGGATACTTTTATAGGAGGATTTCAGCCCCAGTCAGAGTAGCCCTAGTTCCTGAAACCTTGGGTTTTTCTCCTGCATTCTGTAGAATATGCTTTTTCTGTATATAGTATTGCCTCAATGTTTACCATATAAATGCCCTTTTCATGTCTATCTGATGACATAGTCCTTGTATTCCTTTATAATTTTCCTTTATTTCTGTCGTCCTCTTCCAGTGAAACCTGGAACAGTACTTGGTACTGTCCAGATAGAAAGGATGATCAGATTTGAAGCAGAGTAAATAAACCCAAACAACAACCAACCAAATAAAGGCAAAGCCTACAGAAAATAGAGAGGAGTTATTCTGTTCAGCAAAAATGATGTAACAGAGGGTAGACTGCAGTTTCATTTCAGTTGATTTTGCTGGGTTCCTAAAGGACGAACTTTTCAAAAACTGATATGCTTTTGCTCAAGAGAGTTGCCAGAGTAGGTCTGACAACTGTATTCATGTAATATTAAGTCTGAGGAACAGAAAAGGAAAATTTCATCTCATTCTTGGTATGGTGTATAGTTGAAATAGGACAATTCTCTTACTACTTTTTTAGTTTTGGTAGATTGGAATTTTTTTTAATAACAGCTAGTTAATAGAAAAAGGATTTGGAGATCTCTAAAAACCTTCTGAGCTAAAGCTTGAAATGTCTTTTATGTCTGCTGTGCATAAGGAGAGTAGAGGAGGTTCCCTCTCCTGGTGGCTCTTTCGTTTTGGTTTGGCATTGCCATTTGGCCCATGCTGGCAGTGTCAGCTGTACAGTCTGTTTTGAGGTAGCATATCCTTAGGGTTGGTAATCCTGCCTTAGGTGCTTTGAATAAGAATTCTCTCTCACTACTGATTCTGCTGGTTTTGTCTTTGTGTGTTGGCTATAATTTTCTCTCAGCACTGCTGATGTTGAGTGAGGAAAGCCTTGTGCTGTTGCTTTGGCTGCAAAGTGCTGCATGGGCTACGTGGAGCTTCACTGCGGTGGTGCTCTGGCTGTGCTGTTCAGGGAATTCTCTTTATGCTTTGCTGTGCTGTGGCGCATGGGCTGTGGGAATTCATTTGTGACGGCGCTCTGGCTGTGGTGTGATGCAGTTTCTCCCAGAAGCAGAGCCAGCCCTCACTCTCACTCTTGTTTTGTTTTTTGGTGTAATGTCTAGCTTTATTTGCAGCTCCTTCAGCAGACAGCAGCTGCTTCATCTGGGAACCTGAACACACTGAGCAGCCTCCACCCAATGGGAGGTGAGTTTTCTTCAACCAGAAGACAAATTCAGTGCCAAACAAAAGAGAACAAGGGTAGACAAAGTAGCCAAAAGGCTGTAGGCATTTTAATCTCATTTAAAATAAGTAGTCCTGTGTTTGCCTACTCCTTTGAAATGAAAGGAATTCTCTGCTACAAGTGTGGATGTTCCTTCTTAATCTTACTTAACTATTGTCCCCAAGGTAAGTGGTGGTATCTCCCCAACCTCTGGCATTTAAAATTGTCTTCCCTTATGGGTAGCAAAAAGAATGCTCTCTGTATTTGTTTTCATCCAAACAGATGCATATGTTAAGAGCTGTTTTTTGAAATAGGCACTCCCTAATGCACGTGTTTTCAGTGATTCTGGATTCTTAGTTTACCCATTTTCAATACCCAAGAACAAAGCATTTAAGTTGGAAATACATTGTTGTTAGGAATGTGAGCTAGTGCTTCATTCAGATTCTTTTATTCATTCATTTGAATTACAGTTCATTATGCCATTACTTTTAGGGAAGATCAGCTTCATAGATAAGAGTCAAATTCCTTGCTATGGACTGCTAGTCAGATTATTCACTGAGTATAGCAGTCCTGGAGCTGTAAATTGGTTGTCCCTTTTGTCTTCACACAGTTGGGAATAATAAAACACATGTTAGCAACTCCTTTCACCACATTCTCTAAATTCTTCTGCTGGCAGAGAAATCTATAGTTTTGATTTTAATACTGAAGACTTTCAACTTTTCAAATTGCCTCCTGGAGTTTAATAGTAGTTGCCAGTATCACGTGCCCTTTCTGTGCAGAAGTTTATCCAAAAGTGTCTTTATGTTGGCTGGTGCACCCATCAGTAACAATTACAAGTGTTTGCAAAGTGTTACATTTTCATTTGTAAGAATTTTGATTTATACTGGAAGTCGATTCTAAATTCAGCTTGCTACATTGACTTCTTTCATGTTAGACTTCTTCAGAGCTCTTAGATCCAAGACCTGTGCAAAAAGCAATTTTTTTTAAAAAAACCATTTCACTGAAATCCGGTGTGGGGGTGATCTATAAATTATTTTGTTGGGCACATGATCCTGCCTTTCACGCCTCTTGTGTCTGCTTAAAAACAGGATGTAATAAAGAAGAAAGTACAGCAGCAAGCACTGGGGCAGAGGGAAGGGCAAAACTGTCTGAGATTGAGAAGTTTCCAGGGTAATTCTTTCTTCGCTATTAAAAAACAGAACAAAACAAACACCCCCCCAAAAAAAAAAAAAAGATGACAAAAAAAACACCACCACACCTTAAAACCTGAAATCCAGACATATAAATAGTGTGTTGCATGTTTATTCCAAATCTGATTCCTTACCAAAAAAGTTGTAGTTTTAAGGTCTTGATGATATCTCAGCTGATCTCCTTTCTTGAAATTCATAGAAAGAAAAATTAAGTAGGTTATTAGATCCCACGTTTACCAGACTTTGCAGACAAAATTTAATCTCAACGCTGTTTGAAAGCAGATGGGAAAACAGTGTGATGACAAGAGGACAGGTGCAGTGTGCACATGACAAACTGCTTCAGTAAGGAACAAGCTGCTCTGTTCTTCATTAGCTCCAACACTTGCACTTTTAACCCTCTGTGGCAAAACAAAAGCAAAATAGAAAACTTCTTTAGCTTTATGCTTTTATGTTATAATTGAATCTTGAGAATCTAAATAAAGGCAGAATCCACTTGTTTAGGATACTAAATTTGCCAAAGGAAACAGATCCTGCCACAAACCCATAACAATTGAAAAAGAGTTTAAAAAACCAAACAAACTATACTGAAGGTATTAGAAGTACTTTAGAAAATAATTTGTTTATAATGCATTATCACTTTCTTACGTTGTCTGTTTACTGCTTAAATTACAAAACTGAGGTTTTAATTATTTGAGATGTGTGCTTTGCTCCCAAGGTCTTACTGAGTATCCAAAAGATAAGATACCACCTCTGCTTAGGATGTTCTGATGTTTTTAAATGAAGGGTGATTAATTTAGTTTTGTTTCTAATTATGTTGGGAATAAATATTAGGGATTGTCTGAATTCAGATGAAGAGAGGAGGAATTGTTTAAATAATTAAAGGTAGAGACAAAAAATGGAAAATAAGGGAAAAGTGAAGGGAGGCAGAATTGGAAGAATGGAGCTAGTCTACGAAAGGATGGTTAAAATTCAGGAGGAGATCCATTCTAATGGATCCTCTAGCAGAAAAAGAGAGCAAAATACAGTCAGTACTGACCAAATGGTTTCATTCAGAAGCAGTGGCTCAGAGTGAAGGTGAATCAGATTAATAAATTGACCAGTAAAATTCATAAACACAGGGGTCCCTTCCTCCCTTGCAGTATTCCTTGCTCCCTACACACAGCATGCCTGAGGTTTTGTTTTCCTTTCCAGTGGGTTTGTCCAGCCTACACATACGTTGGTTGATCCTGTGGTCACGAGTTGCCACTTAACAATTGTCTCACAATTGATTGTTGCTTCTTGGCTGCCAGGGGGACCAAACACAACATGCTGATGCTCAGCTGATGGTGGGTTGAAGCCATGACTTTGTGGCCTCTGTGGTGTGAGGCCTTCATGAAAGAATTTTGCACTTACTGCTGTCCACATACAAAGAGTGTGGAGGGACACGAGGATGGGAGAAGTTTTTGGCCTGGTGTCTAGGCAAGTTCTGTAGCTTGCACACAAGCTCTCAGACCCTGGCTTAACTCCTATGTTTTGTTGACTGGAGAGAACACTGCTTGAAAATGCCTGTCCTTTGGAGTCTCCATCTGGTGTAATGACTACCTGGCCTTTTCCAGAATCACATCTGTCTGGGCAAAGAAAAAGATGTTCAATGATAGCAAGGAGCTGCAATGTAGGAAAGATTGGTAACTAGTGTTAAGCCTGTTGCTTTTAAGCTCGCTGCCATTGGTCCCTGTGATGAGCTTGCTGTGTGTGTCACACGTGGGTGCCGTGGCAGTGCCAGCAGACACTCGCATTGCTGCCTGTGTTGCAGGACTGAACGCCATGCAGTTACAGAACCTGGCTGCCCTGGCAGCCGCGGCCAGCGCAGCTCAGAACACACCAAGTGGCACCGCCGCGCTCACCTCCTCCAGCAGCCCCCTGAGCGTGCTCACCAGCTCAGGTAAGAGACTGCCCCTGCTCTAGCCTGACCCGCACTGCCCTGGAAGTCCTGTCACCTGTTTGTCTAGCCCTTTTTGTCACTTTCATGTTGATCTTTAATAGAGAAGCAGTTTACTAGTAGATTCACTGGCCTCTGTTTAGGATAGATATCTTTGCCACTAGCAAGAGCTTTTTTACCTGCTGTGTCTCTTCCTCCAAATGGTCAGATTAATTTAGAGTAAAAAGAATTTTTGAGGTCATCATGAAGCAGAAAGGTAGGTGACCTTCTTCCAGTCATATTATTACAATCTCATCACATATTTGGTTTATCTGTGATTTTAAGCAGGCACAGGTAAATAAATACACCCTGTTCCTCTCAATATGGAAGAGAAAATGCCTTTAGCATGAGATAAAGCATTCTGTGCGCTAGAACAATACAGTTTATATTCCATTAATGAACCTAGCACTTCTACAGGAAAGTGGTTGTATAGAATTTAGTGTATGAGTTGCACATAAAAATCAGTATCTTCCTTTTGCTTTTTTGTGTTTTGTTTGTTTTGAGTTGTTTTGTTTTTTAACTTTAGGTTATGTACATTAACCAGAGATACTAGAATGTCCAAGTAGTGTTCTTTTGCTGTCTTATTGTTAAATGTGATCATTAAATGCAACAAGCAAAAAACTAAAAATAAATTCAGTTGTGCTTATGGCAGACATACTAAGATTTTATCACAAATGAGGATCAGTATTCTGCTCAGTTATTTTTATCCTATTTTGAGTTATTACTAAATCCTGTCATGAGAAGGGAGACCCTGTATTTTCAGGGTGTCAGTTTTCCAGCATCTCTGGCTTCTGTCCTACAGAGTTGACATCCTCACCTGTGATTGTGAGAGACCAAACACGGTTGGAGGAGGGGGTTTTACATTTCCACAGGTAGATTTTGAGTTGTGTAGGAGGACCAAGGAGCCAGGCTAAGAGATTTTAAAGAGATTACAAGGAAAAGCTGTTTAGAAAACCTTCTGTCACAGGATTGGGAGTTAAACCATGGGTGCTTTGCACAGTTTTCTACTTAAAGAAATTCCCAAGAAAGAATTAGTCCAAAGAGTGTTCTCTTTGGACATTTTTTTACATAAAAACTTTGTGGTCTGAAATCGTTAAAAGATTGCAATTTTTAAACTTATCTTGACTCACAGCTATGTATCCTATTCTATAATTTAAAATCAAAAGAGAACAAACAAAAAACTACGAAGAGATCAGACTATAGAAGCGCTGCATTCATAACCCACTAATGCTTCTTCATCATAAAGGAAGCATGAAGGTGAATGTATCTGACAGTTTCTCCTATATTTCCTCATGCTTTGTCAGGTTACAATTTGTTGAGATTGGCATTTAGAACTAAGATTTCCCTATTAGCTGTCTCGTCTGATGACTGCAGCAAGTTTGTTCTCTGTTTTGTTGGGGTGGAGAAGGGCTGGCAGGTTGTGAAGTTCAAATGTCAGATGTGCTAGAAAAAACAGAGACAGCCTCTTCTCAGAAGTGTGCAGTGAAAGGACAAGGGCAATGGACACAAGCTGCAGCCAAGAAAATTCTGATTAGATAGAAAAATAAAATTATTGGCAAGAGTGATCAAGCTCAAGAACAAGGTGCCAGAGGGGCTGTGAAATCTCCATCATTTCAGAGACTGAGAATTCAGTTGGAAAGGACATTTTCAAATTTAGAGGTTAGATGAGCTCTGAGCAGACTGTTAGGATAATCTACAGAGGTCACTTTCAAATTAAGTTATGCTACTATTCAGTGATTCTTTGGAATTGGCTTTCCCTCTCTGAATTTTGGCTGTTCCACAGAACTATGCAAGTTCCTTTTTCCTTGATGAGAGACATACTTCAGGACTCTTCCTTTTTTTATCATTCTCATGGAGGGGCTCAGGGATGGGGAGCAGCCCATTTTCCAGTACTTTCTGTGCTGAATTCAAATAACCTTCTGATTATCAGTAATATCACTAAATGGTTTTGTGTCAACAATTCAGTTATCATGGTGGATCATTTGTATTAATATCCTATACAGATTTATCAATTAACTCTTCACAGGCCTGTAACGTGAAGCAGGCACTATTGTCTTTTTCATGCCTTTTATCTAATTTCAAATATAATTTTAAAGAGTAAAAATTAGCTTTGTTCAAAATAAATAAAAAGTTTGAGAGCATGTTGTCTATAAGTAGTCACTGACATCAAATTCTGAAACAGTTCTAATGCCTTTTGTTAGAGGTATAAATATGCTTCACCTTTTAGGACTACACTCAAACTGAGATGAGGAGAAGCCTCAATGTGTACAGACACATTCAATCCCATGATACTTCCTGTAGTTATACAGCTTTTTGACTCTCTAGTCTTCAAGTAAACTAGAGATTCTATTTTGGTTAATATTCATATGTGCATTCACTCTGTATATGTTCACATAGAAGGCTGTTGGGCTCCCCACAGAAAACATCTATCCCTCCTGAGCCACACCCAGACCCTGAAGAAATTCAGTATATAGCAGTTCAATACCATGTGTTAGTAAGTGCCTACCTTGTCTGAGGGACATATGGCAACATCTACTGTGATAACCTCTTAAACCTAACTGCAGATGAGATGACTAACTCCTTGACTTCTCTCCATCTGTCATCCAAATGTTCACCTGATGCTTACTTGGACATCCCTGCTCAAATTGCATAATTGGTGAAAAAATCCAGACAGTCTTTCTGCATAGTTGCTTTCTTGACTTTCTTTCATCTGCACTGATACCATTTTGTATCTGGGGAGCATGGAAGTCTACACAGTGCAGTCCATGGACTTATGGATGGGTTACCTGTTGGAATGGTGGAACTCAGAGGTGTTATGTATTGTTGCTGTGCTGCCTTCCTACCCATTTCAGATAATTTTCTTTAGATAGATCCAAGCACTATCCAAGTGTATTTTGGTGTACGATGGGGTCAAATAAAACCTTCAGCTTGCTGAAGATCAGCTCTTGGAACTGAACAGTCTGCTGCTGTTATGTAGTTGTTGTTGCAGAGACCATGGCTGTAGATAAACTCAAACTAGCTTGTGAAAGGAAACATCCAAGGAAGTACTATAGAAATATCTCAGGTTAGGAGTGTCCTGTCTGCCATCTTTTTGACATAAGCACCAATAAGAATTATCTGCTTCAGAGGAAAATGAAATGGTTGCAAACACTGAGGTATGTTTCTATTTGTCTTCCTTCTAAAGGCAACCTCAAAGCTTAGATGATTTTCTTGGACTTGATGTGTCTCTGGCAAAATTCTTTTCAGAGATAGCAGAATATTTCTGGTTTTACTGGAACTGATTCAGGTACAGTTCAGTCTGATTCATCACCTGAATTCAACTTTTCTTCAGGTCATTGATTGGATGCTACATGACTGAATTAGGACAGACTTAGTGTTCTCTCAGTTTACCTACCTCCACAAGTTGTTACTTGATGTCCTTGTCTGAGTGTCATTTTCTTTCTAATAATACGTCTTTCAGTATCTTTCTACAGAGCTGTTCTTTATTACATATTCAAATTTTCTTTAAACCTTCTTAAGCATTTTCAGCTACTTCTGTTAGAGTTCACCTTTTTGACTAGATATAACTCAGTGTATAGATTTAAGAAAACATAACCTTAGCAGCAAGAAAAAACCCAACAACCCACCAAAAACTGCACAGAAACAACATTAAGAATTAGGGATAGAGTAAAGAACATGTATAAAACAATAATGATTTCCCATCCCCATTGCTTTGTTCTCTTTTCTGATCTAAAATATAACACAAGAAAAACAGAACAGAAATGTTGACTAGAACAGTGGAACTCCTTTGCTATTAGGAGTAGTCTGAAAAATAGAAGACTGACATATGAGGATATGATTACAGCCTACAAATACATTAGTGTTGTGATGAGGATGAATAGGAAAGAACAGACATTAGATATTTCAAGAACAGAATTGCAGGATATCAGGTCAAGTTGTCACCTGATCATTTAAAAATAAAAACCAGATTTTTCTTAGCATAGTGCATGATTAAATTGCAGAAGTTGTGCCTTAGAACATAGTAGAGTCCAACAATTTGGTTTTCACATTGTGCTGAAATTAATGAATGAAAATTGTGACTTTATTACAAGGCATTGCCTTTGGCTGAAAAAATCCTAGATTCACAGATGGCTCTGTTGGTATATAGGCTATATGCAGGAAGCATTCCTTTGTAATTGCCCTGTATTTTTGCTCTACTGTTACTTATCTGCCTTTTGTCATCATCAGAAATGTGATGCTATCTTCAATTCCATTGTACACAAGATAAAGAAAATCCAGACAAGTCTTTTGTTTTCTCAGCATTTTCAGTACTAAAGCATTTCTTGTTTTGCCTGAAGAAATTATTGATAAAGGCAGCTAAACTAAAATAACCGTGTGATCAGCTTTTTATAGTGGTTTAACTTAATTTATTTAAAATCACAACCTTTTAAAGTAGGGAAGGTACCCATATGCCCTCTCACCTTGTTCTCTAGCCTTTTTTTCCTTAGCTGCTGCTATTTTATTTGGGATAGGTTTGGAAGGGGTTTTTAAAATTGTGTTCTCATCTGTCAAATAGAGTGTCTTTTTGAATTATAAAGATCAGCAATGAAATGTTGCAGAAACAAGTGATATTCTAAAATCAAGGTGAATGTATGATTTCTGAACTCTGGCTTTGATTCAGTCAGCTGTGCTAATTTTTCTACCAGCTTGAGGGTTATATTGTAACTTGTTCCCTGTGTTTTCCGAACATTTAATATGCTACTGATTGTAAGACAGGAAGTGTGTCCTTTCATCAGAGTAAGCATCTTAAAATAGTTTGGGACATTATCTCTCAATTTTTGATTTAATAGGACAGTTTGTCTTAAAAAGTACTAGAGGAGGTTTGTCATTCCATCTGTTATTACAAAAACTGGTATGAAGTGCAGCCCTCTGGTTCTCATGCAGCTTCAGTTAGGTACAGCTACTTTAGTTAGGGGGTTGTTAGGCTGTATTCCATTTACATAGTTCCAGTATCCCACCCCAGCAGAGACTTCGTGCCATAAACATGAAATGGTAAATATGTAGTGTGGATGAAACTTCTTCAAAGATGCTAACAATTCTTTCAAAAGTTTTAATGAGCATAATTGAGAATCACAAAAACATGAAGAAAATTGAAAATGCCTCAAATTCAGTTCTTCTCTTACGTTCTTGGCCAAACTGATAAATTCCTCCTGCAAACAGATTACAAGATACCCCTACAGCATCAGTCTTCAGTATCTTTTAATTTTTAGCAGTCATAAATATTTTCTAGTGCATCTTGTGCAGGAAATATAAACATCTTGGTTAATAGCAATACACATAGCTTTTCTTCTGCAGTAGTGTAAAAACCTGTTAGAAAAACCACTGCTATATAATCATAAAAATACTATGCATTTCTTATTTTATCATGTCCATAAATCTTTGTAGCTGACCTCAATGTGAATTTCTTTATCTTTTGACATACTAGCTTTCTTTCTCATTATTTTGATGTTGACTTCTGTAGAAGTAACTGTACCTGGTGTAGAATTTGGAGAGCCATGTAAGCTGTTACTGTCCTAGGTACTATATTGGTAGACTTCTCTAACTGAATCAATGTAGTTGAAGATGTTGCTGGAATAGAGGACAGACTATTTATTTTTGGATGTACATTTCAAGACTTCTCTCAGTCCTAGCCCCAGCTGTGGCAGCAGGATTTTTAATAGAAAATTATTTAATGTGTCAAAATAATCTAGGCATGTGGTGTTACTGTTCTGGCAGAAAACCGTATGTTCAGCTTTCTGTAATGTCCCTAGTACCTATGTTGCAGGTCTTTTTCACCTTGAGTGATGTTTCAAGGATATGTGTTAATACATAGCAAGTGACTCTTACTTTAGGCAGCAGGAAACAGGGCATCACTGCTGGTTACCTTATGTTGAGATACAGAGTTTAGTCAACATTTATATAATGTCTCAATCTTACATGTCTTACACTTAATGACATTATTATTGCTACAAAGAGTATAGATGTTATGATGAAGTAGAAATTTTTAAAAATGTAGGAAGGGCCTAGAACATAACATGTATGTTCTTATATAAAAACATATAACAGTATGATCAATCAAGTTGTGTGGGTTTGGGTTGTTTTTTTTTTTACGTAAAGTGTTCTGTGTTGCCTGGATCTGTTCCTTACTAGTTTTTTTCTACTGGAATAACTTTATGAAGAAGTTGAATTATCAGGACTAAAAATATGAGATGAAGTTTAATTGTTTTATTTTAATAGCAGGTTCCTCACCTAGTTCCAGTAGCAGCTCCTCTGTTAATCCAATGGCTTCTCTTGGAGCTTTGCAGACACTGGCAGGTGCTACAGCAGGCCTCAACGTTAGCTCTTTAGCAGGTAAGTTATGTCTAGTGCTGATTCTCATCCCTCAGCCTGTGCTAGGTCTCTGGGGTGATTTTTTTGCTCCCTGCTTTCTGTAATTGTGCAGAGCATTTGAAAGGTTGTTGATCTGGCTCAGTGGAAGCACTCAGTCATCTTTTATTTCCTCTTTCTTATACAGGAATGGCAGCCTTAAATGGAGGACTTGGCAGTGGTGGTCTCTCAAATGGGACAGGTAGCACAATGGAAGCCCTCACACAGGCTTATTCTGGAATCCAGCAATATGCTGCTGCTGCACTGCCCACACTCTATAACCAGAGTCTCTTAACACAGCAGAGTATTGGTGCAGCAGGAAGTCAAAAAGAAGGTAGGCAAAAAGTTGTAGAAACTACTTAAGATGGGTTTTCAAAAGGGCAAGCTTAGCCCTTGCACCTACTTTACCTGCAGATTTTTTATTTGGTGTCATATTTTAGAATACAGGAGTTACTGAAGATAAAAAAGGTCTGTCTGTGGGATCTTTCTACGAAGGGCTGCCCAAAGTAGTTTTTATACAGGATGTTTCTCATGGGGTTTTTCTAGTCTTAAGTGCTTCCTTAATTGTACTCCTGTATGTTTTCAGAGGGAAGGAGAATATGAATGTACAGCCTGATAGATCCCACTGTCAGAGAATCAGATGTGGTTTTGTTAATGCTGTTTTCTGGGTCCTTCACCTCTTCCAACAGCCAGCTACTTACACCAGTCTTTTCATTCTATAGATTCAGGTTAAATTTAATATGTAATGTAATGTAGAATGTAGGAGTACATTTCCAGCAAAATGGTTATAAGAGAATCTGTCAGATTACAAACAATGTGATCGTTTGTATTTTGTTTGGAAATTTACTTAGTTGCTTTGGACCACAATTTTTGCATAGCCATTTTTTGTTCAGTCACCATCTAGCATTCAAACTTACTGTTCAGTTGTCATTACAGCAAGTGTCTGTGAACCAGTTTTGGCACAATGTGTAAAGTACAAACGAAAGTGGTCAGAAAGAGCTAGAATTATTTGAGTGATCAATCCCAGCAAAGGGTCATGCTCATTCTGGAACCAAGTGCTCTGCAGTACTGTAAACAGCAGTTTCATTGTTTTATCCAGAAAATCTGTCTTGACTGGCTCATCCACCTTTTTTTCTGCAGTGGGTATGTGGTATCCATGCTCTTTCTAAATTTATTTTCCTACTTGTTTGAAGGTCCAGAGGGAGCCAATCTGTTTATCTACCATCTTCCCCAGGAGTTTGGGGATCAGGATCTGCTGCAGATGTTCATGCCATTTGGAAATGTCGTCTCTGCCAAGGTTTTCATTGACAAGCAGACCAATCTAAGCAAGTGTTTTGGTATGTCAGATCTACAGCTTCCTTCAAGGGGAAGCAGTGGGGCAGACATTGATCTCTTCTCTCTGATGACCGGTGACAGGACCCGAGATAAAGGTCTGAAGCTGAGTCAGGGGAGGTTTAGGCTGGATATTAGAAAAAGGTTTTTCACCCAGAGGGCGCATGGGCATTGGAAGATGCTCCCCAGGGAAGTGGTCACAGCACAAGCCTGACAGAGTTCAAGAAGTGTTTGGAAAGTGCTCTCAGATGGACAGTGTGATTCTCAGGGTGTCTTGTACAGGGACTTCAGTGATCTTTGTAGATCCATTCCAAATCAGGATATTTTGTCATTCTAATAAATTATTATCTGTAAAAAGGTGGCTTTTATAGTAATCTCTTTTTCGGTATATTTCCTAGTCTAACTATTAAGTAGGGAATCTCTATATATTCCTAATAAATAAACCAAATGCTGTTTCTAGCAATAAACTGTATTTTCACGATTTTCAATGTGACTTTTTGCTTTTCACAGTTTCTTTCTATTGTGCCCTATTATAGTTTTCTGGGCCTAGATATTTCTCACTGAGATTAGCTCAGTTGGTTAGAGTACTGTGCTAATAATGCCAAGGTTGCGGGTTCAGTCTCCTTTTGGGCCATTCACTTAGGAGTTGGATTCCTTGATCCTTTTGGATCCCTCCTAATTCAGAATGATATGTGATTATTATTTGTGTTTGCAGACTGTAATCCTGAGATAGTTCTTCCTCTTGCCTCTTCCCATTTTTTCAATAATTTCAATAATAATTTGTATATATTACTCAGTACATTTTTATTATGAATTATTTCTATTAATATCTTTATAAATAACTATTGTGGGTACCATATTGCATTTTTGTAGTGCTGTAACCTCTCATGAATGTTTTGATAGATGGAGATTTCTTGTGATGGAATAGGAGATGTACGCCTTTCTCTATAGTTTTGATAGCTTTGTGTCTACATAAAATCATGAATTTTTTCCTATTTGAGCCAAAAGATGTGAACAATCTGATGATTTGTGAGAGCACAGAAATATGTTCATCATCCAGCTATAACACCTGGACATGGACACATAGGCATTGACTGGAGTGGGAGCTATTCTCACTCCAGACATCGAATGGAGTTATTTAAAATAGGCTCCTTCAAAACACTGGGGAAGTTTATTTTCAGGATAATTTTTTCCAGGAATGATATGCAACCTCCCATCTGAGAGCAACCTAAACACAATAGTGGTACCAGTGCTACCCTTCCTTGCCAGCTATTTCACTCCAAACAAATCTTCTCCCATAATGTCATGAGGGTGATTTCCATCTTGTATCTTAAATGAGCTTTTGCATCTGGATGAACATTTTCCAGGTTTGGTATTCTCCCAGGTATGAGTTCTTATAAACAGCAGTTCTTATTTTGTTGATTGACTAAAAGATGTTAATTTCCTGAGCTGTGTATATCTTCTGGCCAAAATTCCATATGTCAGAAAGCAAGGCTTTGTTTGAGAGCCTATAGAAGTTGTTATTATGAGGAGTCTGAAATAGTTGTGAGCTTCTGAAAGTGGCACTTCATGCAAGCCTCTCTGACCTTGTGAGGGCTTGCATTTCCAGTTGTGAGTAGCTGTTACAGGCAGCTCTGGCATGTGGTAATTGTGTGTTTTCCTCTCCTCAGGTTTTGTAAGTTACGACAATCCTGTCTCTGCGCAGGCTGCCATTCAGTCAATGAACGGCTTCCAGATCGGCATGAAGCGGCTGAAAGTCCAGCTCAAGCGCTCCAAGAACGACAGCAAGCCATACTGAGCACCCCTCCCCTCCGGGACTGGAGTGAGAAGGATCTTCTGGTAAGTTGGAGAGGAGCGCACTTAGTGATTCGAAGCCCTAAGGCTGTGTTTTTACAGTCCTGGAAGCTGATCCATGCCTTCTATCTGGCACATCTTCCCTTGAAGACTCTGCTGCAGCCTCTGCTGAGAATCCCGCTTCGGATGGAGGACAAGTTTGTGCTTTTGTTTCCAGTGTTTTACTTTGGAGTTTAGGTGCCATATCGCTGAGGGTTTTTTGTTTAGTTTTGTTTTTTTGGTTTTTTTTCCTCCCTTATTTGAAGTTTGCCGTGTTTGTAACCAGTGTGTGTTGAGAAGGACCAATGCCAGCTCCTTGGGGGTGGGGAGAGAAGGTTAAAGGGAGCAGCAGAAACTGACACCACACTGCCTTGGGGTAGAGAGGAGAAGGGAAAGCAGAAATAACACAGAACAGCTGATGAAAACAAAGATGGGCAAGGAGAACAGAGTCCTGGGTGAGAAAAAATTGACTCCATGTAGCCTTTGTCATGCCCCATCTGCTCTTTGAAATTTCCTTCACTGTATGCCACGGTGAGGATTTATTAAATCATCTCTAAAGCAAGAGACGGGCTAAAAGGGTGAACACATTAACAAGCCAAAGGAAAACTGCAGTGATTTTTTTTTTCTTTGCTGTATATAAAATGGGGTTTATATAGCAGTGTGAATGTACACAGCACTTTATAAAACTATTAGACAATGTCTCTGCCCAGAAAATTTCACTCTCTGCCTACAGTGGAATACTAATGAGATGCAGTGAATTTCTCAATGTATAAGAAAACTTGACCTATGTACTTCATCTAGGTTTTGTGGAAAGGTAGAGGCAGCTTAGTCTGGATGAATACATCTGGGTCTGAAAACAATAAACTTTAGATCCCTGGTAACTGGCAGAAATTTTTGATGATTTTTCTTCTTAACAGTTGGTCACATTACCCATTTCTGTGGAATAATGTCCTTTTTTTGCAGACATTGCTATGAATTCCTTTTCATAAGCATAATGTAAGTGCTGATTGTTTATTGAAATTATAACTTCCTGTTTTGTTGGGGTTTTTTGTTGGTTTTTTTAATGAACAAAATTCATGCAGTGACTTGGTCTAGTAATTAGGTGTACCTCTCTGCTGCAGTTTTCCTTTAAGGTGGTGTGTACCAGTGCTAAACAGGCTAAACCAGGAGCTGCGGAACCAGAGTATTGAGCCATTCAGTCTTTTTCTGCCTTTTGGTACAAGCTGTTATCTTTTATATTGAAGGAAAATGGAATGCACCCCCTTAACTGAACACACACTTCTTCTGCCCACCAGTGAAATTGCTAGTGCATTGCTAAGGGCCTTTGATATTCACTGGGTTTAGGGGGCTCAAAGGACTTTTGACACTCTGGCCTGAGCTGTTTCAAGAAATCTGTGTAGAGTTCCATTTTATAACCACCAAAATCCACCTCTGTCACAAGAGGAAGTTTACAATTTCTGTGTCTTTAACAGAAGTTCAATTTACCTCATAATATCTCTTTTTCCTTGTTTTCTTTGTATTCCTGAGTTGTAAGGCTGTTTCCCAGGGCTCCAGCTAACACTGCAGTCTGGGAGCCAGCTGCTAAATGATGTGTGTGGGTCAGACGTGGGGTCAGGACTTCGTGTTCTGCTCCAGCAGGAGGAGCACTAAACCCATCAAGCCTGAGATCTCGGGTCCAAATCCCCACTTATGTGCCGTCATCTGCTGGGAATCTTGGGCATTTCCAGGGACTGGGCCCCCTGGGACCTCAAACCTCAGAATTACAAGGCCTGATATGTAACATCTGAGGGGAGCCCTTTCCACTTCTTAAATTGAAAATCAAACAGTTAATGTCAGTCTGTCCATATTGATGGCAGACAAATAAATCTGTCAGTATTATTTAAATAATTTTGTGGTGGCAAAGTTTCAAAGGCCAGATTGCCAAATTTCCCAGTTATGCTGGCATGTGGTACCCTTCTGTGTTAATTATTTGAATCTCTCTAGAAACGTAAACATACACTGAAGTGAACCATGTACACTTGAATTCTGCACCATAGGAAAGATGTGTCCTGGTTTTCTGAGAAAAGAGTGTTGGAGTGTGAAGGCCTCCAGGGTGACAATGGGATTTTTTTATATATATATATATATATAAATTATATACTTTTCAAAAAAAAAGGAAAAAAAAAACCATAAAAAACATAGTTGGGAGCAACTGCTCCAAGTGCAACCTGCTGTAACCAAGAATGTTGTTTCTATTTTTATAGAAGTTTTATACCGCTCCGGGGTGGAGAATATTTATTACCTAAATTATTTCACTGGAAAAAAAGGCCAGGGTTTCGTAGAATCCTGAATGTGATTGTTTTACACACATAATGATGTGCATGATTGAAACTACTGATTTTCAGTGGCCTGTTTGCAGCCCAACAACTGCTAAACGAGGAAGATGAATGCTGTGAACCAGTGGAGGAGAGCACTGTGCTCTGGGGTCTCTACAGTCACTCTTACCTTCTTTGCATCCTACCCCACTGTACTATCCAAGACCTTTGTCCTGTTTTTCTTTTAACCTGATGCTCTGGCCTCTTTACTAGTCATTTCAGTTGCCCAAAATTAGATATTTTAGCTTCTTCATCCCATACTGTGTCCTTAATACTGTAACTTACAGATCAAGCTTGGCATTGTTGCAAATAGGTGCAACTCCTATTAATTTTAGGAGATGCACCAGTTTACTCTGTGGCTTAGTTTGATCAGTGGCTCCTCCCAGACATAATCACCTTAAGACATAAGCCCTAACTTGGGCTAGCTCTTGTGCCTTACTGGCATAACTGTAAGTATTGCCAAAAAGAAAAAGAAAATAAATCTATGCAGGTTAAATTTTAAAAGATGTGATCCTCAGATGGTTTGAATCAATGCAGTTCAGCTCTCTGAATGCAGTAGAGCTGCATGAGTTTTCACCAGCTGAAGATGTTGCCCTTTTTGTGTATTTGTTTCACATTTCCCTTTCTTGGTGTATCAATGTGTATGTTGCCAAAGTTAATAAATGTATCAAGTTTGTGACTTGGGCAGATTTTTTTTTCTGATAACAAAAAACTGATCAGATAAAGTCAACATTTCTGTGTCTGTTTGGTGGCTGCTGCTGATTGTGGGGATTTAGGCTGCTCTTGCCTTTCAGTCTTAAGCCAGTTTTCTTCCTCACTTATTAGCAGGAAAGTCTGGGGTTCTGGGGACTTGGGGCTTTTAAATTTTTAGTTCATATCATGTTCTCATTCAAGTAATGAAATCAGTGTCAAATGCTCCATTTCCTGGGTAGTAAGACAGGAGTTGGGGGAGTTCAAATAAACTGCAGAAGGTTGGCTGAAGCAGCCACATGGACAAAGTATGCTATATGCTTAAAACCAAAGAACCTGATTTTCTACAAGAAAAGCTAAAAGAACTTCAGATAAAATAGAATTCCTTATTATATGTGCCACCAGGAAATACTTAAAATACTTTTAGTTTACAAGATGGAAATGGTTTACTTCATAGATTTATTCTTTTTCTCAGGAGATATTTGATTTTACTGCTGTAACAAGGTGAAAGAATTATGAACTTAGTGTCAGTATAGTGTCAGTACTATAGTAAATGAAATCAACATTTCCTCAGTCCCCTAGATAATCAACAGTCCAAAATAGGATAGCTCTTTGTAGTTTAGCTTTTTTATACTACAGAGCTGGCGTTATTAAAAAATACCAGCCTAGAAGACTCTCATTGGCAAATGCATCTATCAGGAAAAAGCCTTTCACCTGAATACTGAAAGTCACATATTATGATAACTCTATCATGCAAGCTGAATCTAACTGAACTGGTAATGACTATGGATTAGGGAAGAGCAACAAAGCAGATTGAATTTGTTCCCATTTTATTTGGAAATACCTAAAACCAACTTGGATAAAGGAAATTGCAAATGAAGGATGCAACTATGAACAGGTAAAATGGTTTGAAAGCTTCTTGTTGCAGACATTTAAACCTAAAGATGACTGATATATCCCTAGCATACCTGCCACAAAATATAAAACACAGAAGGCAGAATTATCATTATTGTGAGAATAAAACAAGGACAAACTGGAATAACTTTCTCCAAGTCTTTAAGACCTTGTCCAGCATCTCATGGTTCTGTTTTTATAGGCCAGTCTTTCCACAGGGCTTTGATAAAACTCAGTCTTTGCCCTCAACATAGCTGAGAGAAATATTTGAAAAATCCATATCAAGAAAATCCCCAGACAAATCACACAGAGGGTATCAGTGATGCATGCTAAGATGTCACTTGATTTCATGCTTCTTGTTGTTTCTCATGCCTCAGTTCATGATGAATTTGCTTTTCTGGTTTAATAGTGAAATCTTGCACCTATCTGCAAATTATCTAGAGTATTTCTTGAAATACAGAAACAAGTGCAAGAGTTGCGTTGTACTCTGTTTGCTGGAGTTGGTTTAAACTCTGGACTAAAGTCCTTTCCCTTTATTGGAAAGCGTGAAAAGCAAATTCATCTCAGCAGTCCTACTAAGAGGAGTGTTGCTGATTTAGTAGACAATGTGTTTCTTGTTGCTTTGGAATGAGAATCAACACTTGCTATTCTCAAATTGTTAGATAATATGCAAATCTCACCTTGTTCTAGTCTGTAACCAGAAGCTTTGAGATGTGAAAAAGATTAAGGCCACAAACAGGAGCTAAAAGGGAGCTGGGGGTGTGGGGAGGCAGAATAAGAAAACAAATCATATCCTCTCTCTCCTGCCTCCCACTCTCATCCCAAAATGTTCCTTGTCTCTTGCAGCTCACAAGCTGAGGGGAGGGAACAGAGGTATTTATGTCACTTAATATAAGAATTATTTTTTTTATAAACTCTTCAAGAAAATTTCAGGAAACACATTTTTTCTGCTCATCAAACTGGCAACAGTGACTGTAGAGCTTCTCAGAGCCCAAAATCTCCTCCTCATGAAGCCAGGGAGCTGAGGGCTGTTACATAAAAGGTTGGGAATGGAAAATCCCTGCGCAGGTCTAATGGTATGACAAGTGCTCAGCTAGGACAAGTCTTAACTTGCAGTCAAGTCTTAAGGAATTCTTCTCTGATGTGTGGGCTTTTTGTCTTGTATAATCTTTTTTTTTTCCCTTTTCCAAATCACCCACCCCCAGTTACACGGGCTCCTAGGGAATGAGAAGAAACTGTAGCTAAAGGAAAGAACGTGGATTTGCTGGGCTACTACTGCCTAAGAACTTCCCATGTTAGAGTGCAAGTCTCAAATGTCAAACCACCTGTGAATCCCTTGTGTCCTCTGTCTTGTCTCTCATGGTCTCAGTCTCTGTGGGCAAGTGTTTGCCCTGGAGTCATATTATTGGAATCGGTCTCCTGGGGAGGGAGTTTACTCTGTTCTCAACAGAGGTAGCAGACACACTGGGCACGGGGCAAGGTGACTGCATTCTAACCAGTGTGTCACTAGGCTGTGGAACGCTCCACAGACTGGGTGCTGAGAGGGAAATCCAGGCCTCTGCTTCCATTTGGTTTCTGGCAGTTTGATGTTTACTTGGTGTCCTTCATGTACTTTGACTTTTACTTGTCCATCGTTGGCATGTGCTGCCCTTCCCTGTCAACTCCCTTCCCCAGGAGATCTCATTGTAAGTGCCCATTCTTGTTCTCTCTCTCCGTGTTTGGATGTACTGCTCTGTGTAACTCAGTGGGTCTCCCTCTTTCTGGTTTGTTTTTTTTTCTAGATTCCTGCCGTTTGTTCATCGTTGTGCCTAAAGCATGTCGATGTGGCGTTCAAGTACATCGTCCAAATCCTTGTCTCTTCAGCTTCTCTGATGCTTGAACTCTCACCTTTGACCTTGTGTTGACCTTTGATGCTGATGTGTATTTTTATTATGTTTGTTTCTTTTCTTTTTTTTTTTTCTTTTTTTTTTTTTTTTTTTTTTTTTGTGCTGCCAAATTGGTTTTGCTAGAAAGACTGCTGAAGGGGAATATTTAAACTTGCATTTGAATATAAAAGAATTTCTATTTTTCTAGACCTTCGTAAGATAACCACTTGATTTTGTGAATCTGATTCTTTGTAATTTGTCTTCAGAGCAGCCTTGCTAGCATACCTTGTGGAGTATTTGTATTTCTGTGAACATACAGCCAATCACTTTCTAGGCTTAGTTTTTTTCTGTGTGCTTAGTTTTAAAAACACAGTTCGAAGAAAAAGTCAATTATATGGTGTGACTCAATCTTTCAGGAGACTTCCTAGTCACATTTTGCTGATCTGGTTTCTGTGCTTGAGGAGACAGCATGTGTTTTTATGAGTTCAAACTTGTGACTTGAAGTGGCATCAGCAGAAAACACTTGAACTACGTTTTCCTCTGATTGTAGCTACATTTTTGCCCTGACATATACTGATTTTTTTAAATTATTGTTTTTATTTTTTTCCCTGCTTCCCTGTGTGATTATCAGTCTGCAGTGAAAATTTGATCAAAATTGGTGTTGTATTTTGTTAAGCTCTGGCATGCTTGGTTTTTTTTTGTAACTACAATCTCCTCAGCAAAATGTGATGTTTTTGTTTTAATCTTTCAAACTAAGATAGTGCCCAGAAATGTTGTGCATGTTTCCTGCTGTTTTCTTCACACCCTCGTATATATCACCTTCACCTCTCTGTTTTCTATAGTTTGTGCAAAAACTGAGCAATTTAATGGGTTTCAAAGGTATCCTTTAAATTGGTGGTTTTGGTATGACAAATATCTGATCAGAAGCCACCTGAGGGCATCTACCTGTGCACTTAGACTGTCTGCCTGACAGAGCACCTGGACCTTGCTCCATCTCCAGTGCTGTCAGAAGCTCTGAGGGTGCTTTGGTTGCGCTGTTCCCCTAGTGGAAGTTTTGGTGGAAGGGGATAGCTGGGAGCAGGAAGGTGGGGGAGCTCACAATATTTCTGTTTCCAAAGCTGTCAAAGCTAGGGCTCATTTCAAACACTGAGCATTTTGCACAACTCAGGGCTCATTTCTGTGAAGTCCAGCCCTAATCTAATACCATCAGTCAGAGTTTGGTGGCAGAATTCTGGAAGGATCTAGGTTAGCTCATGAAATTAAGTGTGTTTTAAATTTCCCAGAGAAAGCATTTGTAACACTGGTCCTACAACTGCTGGCTCTTTTCCCAAATGACAAGCACAATACAACAGCCTCTGAAGCTGTTACCTGAACAGGGTACCATCCCCAGCTCTCTTTTCAAGGGCCTTAGCTGGGGAATCTCTGCGGAGATTTTTTTAGTTTTTGTTTAGTTTTTAATTGGGTAATGAGCTGAGCAGTTCTGACGGCTTGCAGGATGAACTAGAACAGGTTACTGCTCTCTGGGTAGCAGGCTTCCCCTGCTCTACGTACCATCTGCACAGGTAGAAACTGGGAAGTAGCTTCTAGATGAAGGCACCTGAAGAGTGTGTGCTGTGATGAAGTTTCAGTCAGAAGCAGCAGCAAGCTACTGCAGGTATCTTAACAGTTGAAATAATGTGAAATGGAATTCCAGGAGAAGGGGTTTTGCTGAGAAAACAAGAGTTTGATTGGATAGAAATCTTCATTTTGTCCAGTGTTTGGGATAATGTAAAGATGCAAAGATTGTTTTCTATCCTACTCCTGAGTTGGCTGAGGATACTGTATTCTCTCTAGGTGTTGACCAGAGTTGTGTAGACAGTCCTTAATCTGCTTACAAAAGAGAACCATTTGAATATGGTACATGTACCTGGGAGTGAATCGTGAGGCTGAATGAAAAAGGGTAGAGACTGGTTTATTTGGGAAGTAGGGTTGGGGGCTGGCTGCTGTTAGTCCCACAGTCTGAATGCACAGGGCTGTGTGCCAGGGGGCACCGATACCCTGCAGCGTGCGGAGGAGCTGCCAGTACGTTTCTGTACGTGTGCGTTTGGTTCCATAAGGAACCTTGGGGAAGCCTGTGGAAAAATAGCTGAAGAAAACCAAAATGCCAAATGTTGGGTGTTTCTTTCCTTTCTTCTTTCCTTTTCTTCCTTTGGTTGTTTTAATTGTTCTGTGGTGGTTTTAATGGATTTGAGACAGTGGAGCAGCAGCTGCCTTTCTGATTTTTGGCTGCTTTTTGTGAATAATTTAAAAAGAAAATTTACATTTTGGAGACAAACCTGTGGGCTTTTTTATTGGTACAAACATTGTATTTAACACTAGGGGTTTTGTACAGTTTTTTGCCTTTTCTACTAGAAAACAATGTAAAGTGATTCACAATGTGATGAGAAAACAAATTGCCACTATGACCAAATGTAGAGTCTGTTCTGCAGTTAACGGGATTTAATCAACTCGAAGTCGTGGTTCAGTCGTAGAAATGCTTTTCTTTACCTTGTTTGAGCTGTTCCTTTTTTTTCTTGTTTTGATTTGCAAAACAAAATGTCTTTTTGTGTGAAATTGTGTTGTACTCTGTAGAGAATTACAGATTTTACTTTAATGGTTTAAAAAGCAGAGGAGCGCGTGTTGCTTTTCTGATCTGATCACAGAGTTTGTGTAGTGGATTTAAAAATGAAAAGATTTGTTACAGGTTTGGAACAAGCGAGTATGTGTTAAAGGAATTTTCTTCCTTTTGTGTGTGTGTTTTTTTTTTTCTTTTTGTCCCAAAGGGCAACTTAAAGCTGTTTTAATTGCACAGACACACCGACAACAAGTCATTTTGTATATGCCAAGTGTGGTACCTTCCTATGTTTATTTGCTATTAAACTGTTTGAGAAGAGTCCTTGTGTGTTGTATTTGTGTCTTAAGCTTGAGGTTCTTTTTGGGGTTCAAGTGTGAGAAGATGAAGATGAGAGACTTATTTTACAGTTTCTTAGCTGTGAGACACAAAAATATTCATGGCCCAGTACCACTTGTTCTGGATGTACAATATCACACTGGACTTTTGTTTCTGTGTAAATGAGCTACTTTGAGTGGAAATGGAAAATGTTTTCAGGTTGATATATGTCCATTTTGGATCATTTGAAAGTCAAGTCCTCCTTAGATACAGAAAAGCCGAGGATCTTGGATAATGCAAATATGTTCAACACTTAGGAGTGAGGAGTGGGCATATCCAGCCTCACAGAACTGGTGCCAAGCAATGACGTGCCTGTCCATGCACTTGTGCTTCAGGGTGTTTCAGGGGCTCAATACTTTGGGCAGAGCAGCAGCCCTCAGCTCTGCAGGAGCAGCACCAGTGCATGGTGTTGTGTGGGGTTAGAGAGGCACCAACTTATGCCACTCCCACAAGCTGCACACTTGCCACTGCCTTCTTCCCCTTCTAGGAGCACAGCCAAGCTGGCTGAATCTGTCCTGGTTCTGCAGCATCAGGTACCTGCAGCCCTCAGCGCTCCTCATCCTGGAAACACTACACAGGGAAACTGCAACTGGATTTGGATTACTTACTAGTGATAAGCAAAGGCTCCCTGCTTTGCTCTTAGAACTAAGATATATTTTATGATTTCTCATTTCAAATTAATAAAAAGTATTTGGCATAGCCAAAGCATTTAGAAACCTGCCACAATTTTGACATAATTATTGCCTCTCTCAGAAGGAAAGTACCACGATGGCCATGATTTTGCTGCATTTCTGAAAGCTCCTAAAATTCCCTGATGTTATTCCTTCCTTCTGCTGTCTTGCATCTTGGAGACTTGCAAGCGTTATTAGGACAGCTATGTTTCTCCTCCTTGTCCTTTTCCTGTGTTATCTGGGATACTCTGTTTCACCCCATCACTTCCTACATGATTGTAAATCTGAGAGCACTTGCAAAGCATCAGGATTCAGTGCTGCATTCCTTGCCCTGAGCACACCAACTGGGGCACGAGGCACAGAGCCACCTGTTACAGACTGCCCTGCCATCCCTGCAGTTAATTTGCAGCTGTTGAGGAGAGAGGCTGCAGGGGTTTCAATTTAGATACAACTTGAGGCCAAGGATGGAGAGAAACAATTGAATCAGGAAAAAAGGGTTTGTTTAGGCTGGATGGAAGATTCTAACTTGTGCAGAAAGTTTACTTACCTTGTCTTACACAATCAAAGCTTTGCCAGCTACATCTTACAGAACTGACACCAGATCTCTCTTGGGTCAGAGGGCTTTTTTTTTATTTTTTTAAGGCTTTTTATTCAATTTAAAAGGCCACCACCAATCTGTGTACAATCAAACTGCACCTAAGAGCCAGTATAATAATCTCTGAAAATAATCAGCATTTTCACATGAGTTGTTACATTTATCAGCATTTGTAGGAAATACATGAAGTTGTAGATGAAATCCTGATGCTGAATGTTCTAGGAGAAACCTTTTTCCTCTCACATCCACCTCCACCTTTCACTATTTGTTTTGGCTCCAGTCTTCCTGATTTTACCTGCCACATTCTGCTCTCTTCATGTGGCCAGGAGAACCTGAGGGCATTATGGAGAGCAGGGGGAGGAGGAGAAGCAGGTCAGTGTGGTCACTCTGAAGAAGTGAGTGCATGAGCCACTGCATGTATGACAGGTAAGATTCCCTAATTTGCTGTTGCCAAGCACCATTCAGGCTCATTTATTTGCACTTCTAAGGATAAACTATGGATCATTGACTGTAGAAGCTGTACCTGAATCTTCAATGAATTACAGCTATCTTGAGTCACAGACAGGTGCCATTTTTTTTTTTTTGAAGTAGCACAGGCAGGCAATGTTGATCTTTTATCCCTCCTTATTTAGGCAGCTGCAGCTGGGCTCAGAGTGGTATGTTCCATATCAGAGCATGTTCCTGGTTTTTTTGAAAATGACCCATTTGAACTTGATGGATTTAGCCCTTACTTTACTAGGGTGTTTTTATCTCAATAGGTGAGTTGCAAATTGATTCCTAAGAAACTAAGCACTGTTTCATAGTGCTCAAAAGCAAGGAGCTAAAGTGAGGTTAACAAAATGCAGGGCAGATCACCTCCTGTTAGATGGGTTTTGTCAGACTGCAAGGCACCCTCTTCATTTTGGCTATGCTGTGTGGGGAAGGGAACAGTTCTTCGTTGACCTGGTCCAAAAGAATCTCAGGATGAGTTTGTGTTACAGGCAGCTCACCTGTGGAAGGTTAATTTTGCAAAGTAGTCTGATCTACCAAGAATGATAAAATTTTTGTTTTCCCCATTCCTGAGTCCTGGCTTGATCTGTTACATGGCAGGCTCCAGTGGCTGCTTTCCTGGCCGCTTCTCCAAGTGTAGAAATCTGAATGACCTAACCATTGTCATTTTCTTCCATGGGGACTGATCTGCATCTTGTTTCCATCCCACGACCTACATCTAGAGAGACGTAGAAGAATTACTGCAAGGAGAGATTTTTTAATATTATGAATCAGACTTTTATGCAAATCCTAAAATCTATAAAGTACCTAGCTAATAATTTCAACAGTGATGCTGAAGTGCACATTAACCAGCAGTGCCTCACCATTAGTTTTCTTCAGGTTCTGTAGATTTTTCCATAATTTCTACTTCCAGAGTTTGAGACTACATATAATCTATGCTGAAATATCATCTAGCACATTACATCTCTGAAAAACAAAGCTAAGTTAAATAATGCAAATATCATACTGTTTATGAGCTCCCAAAAGAGAATCAGTCTTATTGTAGCAAAACCCTTCTACAATTTAAAACATTTTTCTTTTTGAAATATTTTTCTGAGGGAGTTTTGGATAAAGGACAGATGTAACCCCTTAAAATCATGAGTGCTATGATGTAAAGATTCTGGGTAGACTATTGTTCTTTATTTTGTGTCCTGCTTTCTTTAAGGATATTACCTCAGGAAGGCTCCCTTGGGTTTTTGTTGACAGACCGGGATAGTCTGATTGGTACCCTTTGAGGTGATTCTGTGGGTATTTACCTTTGCTTGGGGAAGAATTGTAGCCAAATTCACCAAGAATCAGGGAAGCAGCTGGAGACATGACTGGTTTTGCAGGCAGATCTGTTAAAACTTCAGATTGCTTCTCTTTGCCCAGTAAAAGAATCTCAAAACTGGTTCCTGGAACGTCTGCATCTGAAAAACATTCAATATCCCTGTAGCATTCTCCACCTGCCCCCCTCCTCCCAGGTTTGGTGTATCTTCTTAAGAAGGACTGAATAAATCTCTGGACCGCCAAGGCTGCAGCACGTAGGTGAGAGTATTAAACTGACTCCTAGAGGAACCAGTCTGATTTTTTCAACAGAGTGTGGGAGACATAAAGCTATCTTTTAATAGGGCTAACGCCTCTCCTGCAACCAAAAAGTGCAGATACCTGTTGTTCTGTGTCTTTATTGTTTTTATTTTATTTATTTTATTATTATCTTTTATTCATCATAAAAGATCATCAAGTTCTGGATGCAGAACTTAAGCAGTGCCATTGACAACTTCTTTTGGAAACTTTTGGAGGACTGCCACACTCATCTGATGACAGGGAGCAACATTCAGTCAAGAACAAAGGTTTTCAGCATGGTTAGCTCCTTGTCCCTAAAATTAGGAAGTCAGAGGTGTATTTGCAGCAAATCTGTGACAGAGCCAACCTATGTCCATAAAAACAGTCCATGATGCCAACTGAGGTCCTCAAAAGGGAGACTAATTTCATACCTAGCAAAGTATCAAGTACATTGTTGCAAGTGTAACACTGCATGTGTGTACACACTGAAGTTGCCTTGTTCACACCTGACTTTTAAGTCATGTATTTTTCCTAAAGCTATTATTCTACCTGAGTCTGCTTCCTCCCAAGCTAGCCCACCACCAGCAGTGCTTGTCTAAGGAGATGGCCAGAGAGGAAAGAGACAGCCGAGGCATCCCGAGGCTGTGACTGCAGCCAATTGTCTCTCCCTGGGGTATTTATAAGCTACATACCAGCAGGCAGGGGTGGGCAGTTGGCACCATGACCTTGGGAGCTGGGGAGCCTGACTAGAATTCCTGGGAGCCACGTGAGCTGGACTGGCAGGAGCAGCTGCAGCCAATGGGGAGGAGACCAGCACTGGCTGTTCAGATTGAGTTTCACTCCTGTGGCTTGAGATTTTTCTCTTTCTCTCCCTGTGGTGCTTTTGCTCTTTGTTTACGGGATTGGACAGATGAATGCACTGATGAAGCCCTAGCAAGCAAGATGTTTGCCTAGTGGATTTGGGATTCTGCCTTCAGTGCTGAGCAACCACTTCTTGCCATTGCCTACCACAGCTCCAGCCCCATGACATGGCTGGGCTCTCATGGCTCTGGGCCCGCTGAGCACACAACCCGCCCTCTTCTAGTGGGGCATTTTATGTTGTGCTCTCTTGTAAGCACATCCTTTTTGCTATCCTTAGAGGTCAGTGTATGAGGCTTTTTAATCCATGGGAGATGGGTCAGGACCAGACAAAGCAACAGATAGAGAAAGGACTCCATCTTTACCAGTCTAATCAGACCGAAAAGGCCCTGCGAGTCTGGATGAGGGTTTTGGAGAAGTCTGCGGATCCTGCTGGCAGGTTTCGGGTTTTGGGTTGCCTCATCACTGCTCATGCAGAGATGGGCAGATACAAAGACATGCTGAAGGTAAGGTGAACTGGAGATGAATGCATGCCATTGTGTCGCACCGCGATGGAACGTGGCTGGAGATCAGAACCTGAAGTGGGGGGTGTTCTGTGTGTAACAGAAAATACCAGCTATTGAGTGCATGTTCTGGGCTGCTGTGATCGCTGTGCTCACCAAGAGCTCCAGCCCACAAGATACACAGAATATGATTTTTCACTGGGTCTGGTTCAGGATTCCTGGGTTATTTACATTCTCTAGTTTACATCATTTACATTATTTACATTCTCTAGTTTTTCATGGGAAGCTGTCTTGATTATTTCCCACATACAGGCACACCATGTTATCAGGCTTCAGGAGCAGGTATGAGAACAGAGCCTTTGTCCACTACAAGCTGTTTATATTCTGTATGTCAGCATAAAAGGAGAAATCTAAGTGGATTCTGTAGAATAAGTATCATTCTTGTGGAGACATGTCTGTTATCTTGTTCAGCTTCTGGCTGATATCTAAAATAGATCTTATATTGGGGTTTTCTAATTGCAATTATTTGTTTGCCAGGGGGCTGAACAAGAGGGAAAAGAAGATGCTGTTTTGGTGAGGTAATTGAGACATCCCAGATGTCTCACAATTGAGGTCAGAGAGCAGCTTCTAGTTGCCAGGACAGTATAGAAGAAAGGAGGAAGGATATGGGGCTTGATGGAAGAGTGATAAAAAGCAGCTGAAGTTACATTTCAAGCACATGAGGATAAACAGTTTAATTAAATGAACAAAAAGAAGCTGGTATGTGGATCTGAGAAGTAAGAGGATGTGTACAGAGAGCAGCAGGCAGCATTTGGGAGGGCAGCTCAAGAATCTGTAAGACAAGAGAGTGTTGTAATAGTCTTAAGAAGCCATCCCAGCCTGAAATAAGGTCTTACTAAAGGGCTTTGATATCCTCGTCCTGATGTTTTGGGTTGTCTCTTACTAGACTGGCCATCATTCAGCATTTAGAACAAAATGTGAAAGGGGTGTCTACATCTCATTGAAAAGATTTTGGTAGCTCTGTTTGGATTTGGAGCGAGGAGAGGGGAGCACCTCACTGATAAAGCCATGCACACGTCAAAGCCCTATATTGAAACCAAATACTTAAGATGAAGAAGGAAGGAGGGATATTAATACACCTTGAAAACATTTGAAGACAAACAATTTTGTTAAGTGGTATGAAATTAGGTGCTGGCAAAAACAACAGACTGACTGGGGAAGAAAGAAGAAAAAAAAGGGTAAGATGTAGCTACCTGAAGGAAGTACTGAAAACTTCATGGGAAAAAAAAAAGGCAAAGGAGTGAGCTTAGTATACCCAAACATAATTCCTTCCCTGAGAAAAGAACAGAAAGTGGGATCAGAGTAGGTGAATTTTAGTTCTTCACAGCATTAGGAAGGAAAAATGGCTTCAGTCAAACTGAAGATTTTACAGAGCAACTGGTCAAAGGATAGAGAAAGGAGAACTTTAGCAATAAGCCATTGAGAGAGGAAATATCAGGAGAAAATGAGTCAAAATTAAATGCATGAAATAAAAAGTAATTTAAGAAGGGCTGTGATGCTCAACCTCTTCTGGAGAGGAAAAATTACTACACACCAAGAGAAGAGGCTGTGGCAACCAGGAAATACTGAAGAACTTTTGCAAAATTAAGGGAATGTGGAGAAGCATGAGCTAGCGTGCACCACTGAGTCCACATAGGAGCTTTCCTAAACTGTAATGGAAATGAGAAGATGATTACAAACCCAACATACACAGTTTATGGTTGGTGATGTTTGGGGGTTTTGTTTGGGTTTTTTGTGGGTTTGTTTTGTTGTTTTTTGGGGGGTGGTGGTTGTGTGTGTTTTGTTGTTGTTGTTTTTGGGGTTTTTTGTTTTGGTTTGGGTTTTTTTGTTGTTGTTTTGGTTTTGTTTCCAAAGAATGTAAAATATTCTAGTAGCCTAAATTATTATGTGTAGCCACTATATAAAAAGGAAGTAATTGATTCCTTTGGAATTTGCCATCCATAATCCTGATAATGTCTAATGAAAATTGCTAACTATTTACCTTTGCTAGTGATACTAATTCAAGCCAGCTTGAATGCTTGTGCTTGCTTCATCACAGAACATAAAGAGTTACTGCTTAGAAGAGTTTGCAGCTGGAAAGAGACTTCATTTAAGAAAACAGTATGCAACAAATCCTGGAGGTTATAGAACCAAGACTGTCAAGATCAAGACTGCAATTTATTAGCAGAAAATTCCTTAAAGAAGTAGCTTACTTTTTTCTATTAATAGAAAAAAGTATATTTTATATATACTAATAGATACTATTATAGATATTAATATATATACTAATAGATACATTCGATATATAATAGATATACTAATAGATATATTAAGAGATATAATAGATATTATTATATATACTAATATATACTATTAATATACTACAGTATATTAATAGAAAAAAGAATATTTTAATAGCTTAGGAATTCCAGAGAAAGTGGGATACATTACAATGAGTGGAAGAAAACAGAACTGCATTGTGTCAGATGTTTCCTGCTTCACCAGCTTCCCTTTAGGGCCATTTAACAGCTGTTTTCCCCTTACAGCCAGCCTAGTTCATCTTCCCTGCCCTGAGACTGTATGAAGAGAGGGAGAGGTTTCTTCTAAGTCATCATAGGCCTTTTAAACCACCAGATAACTGCTCAGTGCATACAATGCTTCTCCATGTGCTGATGGCCTTGTCTGCCCTGCTCAGAGATGAGACTCTTTCTCCAGTACAGGGTGCTACTCTGTGGGTGCTTGAGCTGTATTTAAATAAACTACACACTTTTGTAAACACTATCTTCTCTACTTAAAGTTTGCAGTGGTCCAGATTGACACAGCACGGGAGCTGGAAGACCCAGATTTCCTTACAGAGAGCTACCTAAACCTGGCTCGCAGCAATGAGAAACTCTGTGAATTCCAGAAAACAATCTCTTACTGTAAGACGTGCCTCAACATGCAGGGTACCACTGTGAGCATGCAGCTGAATGGCCAGGTGAGCCTCAGCATGGGGAATGCCTTCTTGGGCCTCAGCATTTTCCAGAAGGCTTTGGAGTGCTTTGAGAAAGCTTTACGCTACGCACACAACAACGATGACAAGATGCTGGAGTGTAGAGTCTGCTGCAGCCTTGGGAACTTCTACACCCAGATAAAGGTACAGTAACCTAAGGGACAGGAGGATGGTTGCCCCACAGATTCAGGGAAGCACTGGAAATCACGTGAATTTCAGCCTTTGTCTTTCCTATAGGAAGTGCTGAGAGAGCACTGTAAGCTAAAATCCCTTTGTAAACTCCAAATGGGGTACTCTCCTCCACAGTAAGGATGGGAGGATTAGTGTCATGTTTACACAGCACAGCAGAAGCAGCTGTGAATATGTGTGTTGAAAAGATCAAACTTAGCTTCAAAGAAGATCACATCAGAGACACAGGGCTGGCAGCCAAAACTCATGGACTCTCTATTTCTACCGCTATTGTAGGCAAATAGCTGCCAGCAAGCTGTAGGTAAAATCAGACAGGGACTGAGCACAGGGGTGATTTGCCAGTTCTAACTTCTAGTACAAACAGCAAAAAATAGGTTTTTCTCACAAAGTCCTGATTTCTTCACTTATAGAAGATCATCACATGAAGTGTGGTGACCAAAAATAAAGAAAATAACATTGTGCTGAACACTTTTCAGGTGTGAAATAAGAAGGGAGAAAGGAAATTTGAGAATCTGTGGTTTCCTTTCTGCATTGTGGAGAATAAAAAAAAATATGAGGACTTTTTCACTTCTGCAGTCTTATATAACTTACTTGAAAATGGTTTTAGATATTAAGATAAGTTTTACATAATTATTGTAAAATAAGATTTATTTCTAACATGCTTTTAATGTAAAAAAAAAAGATGTTTAAAATGTATTATTACTTTTTGTGAATTTGATGAGGCCAGGAGTCTTAGTTCCTCTTTCCTGCAATGATGGATAAAGAGCTTCTTGGAGATCCAAACTCACCGTTTAGAGAAAATGAAGGCTACATGTAGATGTTACAAGTAGAGATGATGTAAGAGCAGAGAAAGTTTTCAGCCTTTGCTTATAGAGGAGGGTAAATGGTTCCTGCAGAATAAAGTTGTGGCATACTACATAAAATTCATTTGCTGGGTCATTGCCCCAGTGTCTTGAACCCAGAGAATAATAAGGATTCAGTATATGGCAATTCCATCTTTCACAATTTGATATCCACCAAAATACTGCACACATGGAAGAGGAGCAGCATGAGTTTAAAGATGTGCAGAAATCTGGTAACTGTTGCAATGTTAGTAAATGAAAAATAGCTGGTCTTTTTCCTTCTCTCCTTTTTGCTTTATTTTTGCTGTGACTGCTGTCTGCGTGCTTGTTGCCTTACAGGACTATGAGAAAGCCCTGTTTTTCCCATGTAAAGCAGCTGAGCTGGTGAGTGACTACGGGAAGGGCTGGAGCCTGAAGTACCGTGCCATGAGCCAGTACCACATGGCCGTGGCCTATCAGAAGCTGGGGCGCCTGGCAGACGCCATGGATTGCTGCGAGGTATGGGGCACGGGCACGGCTGGGGGCTCTGCCAGGGCATCCTGCCATGCCCCTGCAGCAAGAGAGATACCCTGCCATCCACACTGCAGATCTTCCTGATGCCTTCCAGTCTTAGAGCTGTAGTTTCTGTAGCCAGAGGGCTTCAAAATTTGGGTCTATGAATGGTCCTTGGTTAGGAACATGTGAAAAATATTTTCTTTGCCTTAAAAGATGGTGCCATTTCTTCAGAGCTGAGCTTTTAGTGGCTGGAGTCCAAAGTCCCAGCCTTGCTGTTTTGAACCAGGAACAGGCTGTTCTACTGACCAGAGGCAATTTCTTGCAGGAGTCCATGAAGATTGCCCTGCAGCATGGTGACCGGCCACTGCAAGCACTGTGTCTGCTCTGCTTTGCAGATATCCATCGCAGTCGCAGGGACGTGCAGGTACAGCTCCTTCCTGCCAGGAAGGATGGGAAGAATAGCAAGAGGGCATGAAAAGAGTTCATAGCAAAACATGTGCTTTCCTCCCTGTGTCTGCAGACAGCCTTTCCTCGGTATGATTCTTCCATGAGCATCATGACAGAGATTGGGAACCGCCTGGGCCTGGTGCAGGTGCTGCTAGGAGTGACTAAGTGCTGGATGATCCAAAAGGAGCTGGACAAGGTCAGTTACAAAATTGTTTCTACAGAGGTTTGTAGGACAAGACTAGAGCACAGCCTTGTACTGCACAGTTCAGAAGAGGGTACAGTTCAGAAGAGACCTGTACCCCCTTGGTTCTACCAACAGGGTCTGTTGCTTGTAGAGTTATATTTCTCTGAATGGTCTCTCTCAGCCAGGGATTTGTTACTAATGGTAGGAACATGCATTCTGAGTCAGAGTGCTAAGTTACAGAATTGCCTCATTAGTCAATCCTGATGACTTTTAAGTTCTATGCTGAGAAACCAGCACTGGAGGAAGGAAGCCTTATGCTCTGAAATAGATTCCCCTGCCTACTTTTTAGTTCTATGACTAAGCTCATTGATGTGCTAATGATGTTTAGACAGCTCTACAGCTCCACCATGTGCTTTGCAGGCAAATGTGGCATAAAATTCTTGGAGAAACTGACGGTCTGTAAACTCTGATGTGAAACAGAGGAATGAGAGCAGGAATTTATTTGGGGATAGATAACCAGTCAAGATAGAACAAGGGGGTGAAGTTACTTATAAAAAGGCGTAGACAGTGTGTATGTGTGTTAAAGTCCAGACTGCAGTAGATGCAGCACATTTGCATGGCAGGAACATTACTCAGCCATGGAATTAAATGCTCAATGGTTAGCCCTGAACTAGCTCTGAACAACTGTACACAGTGCCACATCAAGATGCTGGTTGGGTCTAAATATGATGAAATTTCACTCTTATCACTCATATTGAGACACCAAGAATTTTAACTCAAATGAAGCAACCCGTGTTGCTGGACATCAGTATGTCCAGCTAGACATGTTCAGGGTGCTGTCAGTATCAGAGTGCCTCCATCAGGGAATCAGTTGGGTGAGACACACGGTGCAATCTCAGTAAGTAAGCACAGTGTTTGTTAGCAATGGGAAGAGAAACTGTGGACTTGAAAAGCTAGCTCAGTATCAAAAGAATTGGACAGGACACAGCAGGTAGGCATCTGCAGGAGACAATATTCAGAGCACTCATCAAACTCTTCCATTCACTGATTCTATCTCGAGCCACTGTCTGATATCAAGCAGCTCTCACTTGTGAGAACATTATGTGGGCTTTGCACAGAATTCTAATCTCACCAAATCCCACAGAAGAAGAAAGTGGAGGAATCTTGTATTCTGTTCCAGGCAGTAGAGGGAAGTCTGCCCTGTTGGGTCAGGGACCTTATGTATGTTGACCAAATGTGACTTCCTTAGATGTCACATCCCTGAATATTCACCCAAGCATGTTCTTCAACTTGGCAGGCCCAGTTTCCATTTCTCATGCTACTCATCCCTGTATCAGTTACTTAATAAATCAATTTGCTAACTTTCCACTTGCAGATTCCCTGTTTTTGCTCAAGCTTCTTCCATCTTCCCAGTCTCTTTCATCAGTTAGTCCATTTCATTTGCATGTAATGTAATCAATGCTATTCCAGATCCTCCGAAGCTGCTCACAGCTTGCTTGCCCTCATTCTTGTGCAGTCCAAGACAAACTGTCCCCTAGACTTTTCAACATCCTTTCCCTTACTCCACACATTTCACTTTGATTCTTGTTCACAATCATTAATTTCAGGAGTTTTCAGTACACAGTCTTCCTAAGCACAGTTCTCAGTTACGTTCTCCCTGCTGGCCTTTAGTTCCTGCTTCCCTCTCCTACATTTCCTTATCCTAGGCTGTTGCTGCCACCACAAGTCTAATGCCATCTCCTCTGCATTCACAGCACATTTTTGCATCTCATCTGGTCCTCTCCTCCTACAACAGCAGTAATGCCAAATTATAGGGTAGAAATTTTATAATGTTCCTCCTGAAAACTACTGCATCACAAGGGAGACCTCTTCTTCCCCTTGGACAAATAGGAAGCAGATCTCAATAGCTCTGGAAAAGAGAGACTAATTATCAGAACAGCAAGGAACACTGTGACATCTAGGTGAAAGTAGGGAGTCATTTGGTATGACAGCTGCTATGCTAAATATTTCCTTCAGATTTTAAAAATGGGTAGCAGAACACTCCTACATCACACCATGTGTAAGTAAGGCAAGGTGGATATGTGAACAGCAAGGAAAAAATGGATAAGTGTGGTGCATTGGTGCTGGTGATCCTTTTCCTCACCTCTGGTACAAGTGAAATTGAAGTTGCCCAACAATTATTGAGCCTGCAAGGTAGCATGGGGACAATGCTTGCTTTGCCATCCCAGCCCCAAATGAGCATGTGGGACTGAGTTTAAATAAGTCTGTATTCTCTCTGCTTGGGGACCAGCCTCTGCCAACACTGACACTGAGTGTCTGTGACAGAAATGTAGCTCTTGCATTACTTGTGGTCCTTCAGAAACCAGCTTTTTCTTACGGATTAACTTTTGGTAGGGGAGGGAAATCTGCCCTCCCAAAAAAAGCTTTTTTGATTTTCCAGTGTTACAGGGATACTTGTTAATCCAAATTTTACTCTGTACTTCTTTACCTCTTTTTTAAATAATTCTTATAGGACATTCATAAAAGCCTGGTTTTCATATATTTGGCTGAAAACTAACAACCAGTGCTCTCAATTCACAGGCTCTGGAAAGCATTGAAAAGGCACAGGAGCTGGCAGAGGGACTAGGGAACAAGGTAGGATCCTTTTCAGCATTCTTCATAGTCTTATGTCAGGCAATATAAGATGTCAAACATTGAAGGCTTGTCGTTGCTCATTAGCATTCCTATTAACCAGTGAGTGTTTGAGATTTGCTTTGTCACTAAGTGTTTGGTTGTGGGCAGTTGCACAGATAATCATCAGTATGCAAGTCTGAAAAATGAGTGAGGAGTCACAATGGGATAGGCAAAGGAGAATGAGAAGCAGTGAAAATGGGGTGTGAAACAGACAGAGAACTAGAGGATTAGAAATCTCTTCTGAAATACATTTTTGCCCTGAGCAGCTGCTGAACTGTGTGCTGGCTGGAGGCAAAGGAAAGTGATGTATGTCAGGGGTAGCTCAGGGAAACCATGAGTGGAAGAGCTGATGAGTGTCTCAAACCTGGTGTTTCCTTTTGTGACACAAAGAAGAAGGGTTAATGACAGGAATTGTTGAGGCCTGCTGATGTTTCTCCAGCTGGCTGATGGGGCTGTGGTGTTCCCACTCCTGTTTCTGGTCTGTGGTCACCCTGCTGTTCACTTGTCTTACGTTTCTGTCCTTCACCTGCAGCTCGGCCTGCTGAAGCTCCACTGCCTGTGTGAAAGGATCTATCGCACGAAGGAGCAGCAGCAAGAATTGCGTGACCATGTAGTGAAGTTCCATGAATGTGTGGAGGAGATGGAGCTGTACTGTGGCATGTGTGGAGAGTCCATTGGGGAGAAAAACAACCAGCTCCAGGCACTACCTTGCTCCCATTTCTTCCATTTGAAGTAATTATCTGGAAGCACTAAAATTATCATCATTACATTAGTCATAGAAAAGAGCTGCTTAAGCCCACAGCAGTCCTATGCACACTGTTCCCCAGGTCTTTGTCTTGATCCTGCCTTGCAGGATCCCATTGCAGTGCTAAGAGTCTCACAGCCTTGGAGGGTGAGATTTAGCCATCATATCCATCACACTCCCACTTGTCCTCTAAATAATTATTTACAGATGTCCTCACTTTGTAGGTGGTCAGCCCAGTTCACAAATTCTTATTTGACTCCTCCTGGGGAATCAGTTCTTCACTCCCAGGGGCAGTTTGGCTTTTTCCCACATCCCCTCACTTTCTCCCTTGGCTAGTGGCCAACAGAGGTGAAGAAGTTGCTCAGGCTGTTATCATGCTACTGCCATGAAAGAAGTTAGCTGCACCATCATTTTACCGTAGGAAAAAACACGCGTGTTACAAAACACTCTGAAAACTAATCAGGAAACTAAGAATTTAATAACAAAGTTTCACACTGACACCAGAATTAGCATCAAACTACTGGGCAGTGAGAGATGTCCGAAGAGCTCTGGGGACTTGTCTCCAGCAGTACAGAACAGACTTTTGCACAGGAATTTGCCCAAGTGCCTCCCTGGAAGGGATGGGGAGGAGATGCAGTCTCTCCCGGTGGCGGGAGGGCCACGGGGAACAGCTCTGAGGTGTACAACAGCCGCGGAGCCGCCCTGGGGGAGCCTCCGGCCGCGGAGAACCCCCCGACCCGACCTCCTCCCGTTGCAGGTGCCTCCAGACCAACGGGACCCGCGGCTGCCCCAATTGCCGCCGCTTGTCGGTGAAGCCCGGCTACGTCTGACCGCCCGGGCCCGGCGGGGACTGACGGAGCCGCTCCCGGGCCCCCTCCGGCTGTGCCTGGCGGGGCCGCCTCGCAGCTCGACCCCCCTCCCCGTCCCTTCCCCTCGCTGCCGTGTAGGGGCACTGGCTGTAATAAAGGCTTTCTCCGGGACACCGCTCCGTCTGCCTCCAGCGCCGCGCCGCGCCGCGCCCCGCCCCGCCCCGCCATGGCGCCTCCGCCGCCATCACTCAGCAGGTTTGGGAGCGGCACGTGACCCGCCGGCCGCTCCCCGCCCCGCCGGCAGATTCGGCACGGCCGCGGGCGGCGGGGGCCGCGATCGGGGCGGCGGCGGCAGCGCCGGGGGAGGGGAGGGTGCGCGGAACCCCCGTCCCGCCCGTGGCGCCGCCCCCGCCCCGCGCCGCCGGGAACCGCAGTGCGGAATCTGCCGCGCCGAACCCGCCGCGCCGTGCGCGCTCCTGCGGGCCGGCGGAAAGATGGCGTCGGTGTGGGATGAGTCGGAGGTGAGGGGCCGGGGCCAGGGCCGGGCCGGGGGCGGCGGGGCCGGGGCGAGCCGCGGGCCGGGCTGACGGTAACGCTGCCGTTGTGCCCCCGCAGGACGGTGTCGGCGAGGAGGTGCTGAAGATGTCCACGGAGGAGATCGTGCAGCGCACCCGCCTCCTCGACAGCGAGATCAAGGTAGCGGCGGGGGCCGCGCCGGGCCGGGGAGCGGAGCCGGGCCGGGCCGCCCTCCCGGGAGCTCTGTGCTGCTTTTGTTCGGGGCGGGCGGGTTAGCACAGCCACGGGGACAGCAAAAAATTAAACACGGTTAATTGAATCGAGAACGGCAGATTGAGGAATACTGAACCGCGAAGGTAGGGAAGAATCACTGGAAGAGCATCGACCCGAGGAAGCTGAGGGGGCGGCTGTTCGACGCAGTCATGGATGCTTTAGCTAAAGTTGCACAGGCAGAGGGGAGGGGGAAGTCTCTTCTGTGGCTGAGTCGGGTAGGATCTTCGGGTAATTTAGATTGGAAGGGACTTGAGCAGACCTCCAGGCCAAACTCCTTCGCAAAGCAGGGTCAGCCATAACTCAGGCTACTCAGGGCTTGATCCGGGTGGATCTTGAAAGCCTTTAAAGACACATATTGCACCGCTTCACAGGGTGTTCAGTGCTGTTGCTTGACAGACCTCGTGAGGATAAAGATTTGCTTTGCTACAGTCTGAGCCGCACCTGTTTCAGTCTTTGTTATTTCATCTGCCCATTGTGTATTCCTGTGAAGTGTCTGGTTCAGTCTCTGATACCTCCTTCCCCAGCTTTTCTATTCTCCAGCTGAACAAACCCACCTCCCTCAGGGGGGCCCATGCTCCAGCCCCCAGCCATCTTGGTGGCCCTATGCTGAACTCAGTCCAGTTTATCAATGCCTTTGCTGTATGGGGGGAGACCAAAACTGCACTGAGTGCTCTAGGTAGGATCTAAAAGTATTGAATAGAGGGGACTCAACACTTCTCTCCATCTACTGCCTGCAGTCCTGATAGTACAGCCCAGGATGCCGTTTGCCACCCTTGCTGTCAAGGCACATTGCTGGCTCCTGTTCAGTTTATTGTCTTATGGAGACCCCCAGGTCCATTCCTCAGCCAGACAGTCACCAGCATGTGTCACTGCAAGGAGCACTTCCCTCCCTGCTGTGTGGCTTTACATGTGTCCTCGTTTTTTGTAAGGTTTCTGTGTGGCAGCTCTGCCTTTGAACACCGAGACTACGCCCCCCAATTTGGTGTCATCTGCAAACACGAGATGAAAACATTCCATCCTCTTGCTTGTTCATTCATGGAGATGTTAAGCAGATAGACCTGTCTTGTGATAGACATGTTTTGCATAAAAGAGCACTTACAAATTTAGAATGTTTGCTGCCCAGTGTTAGCATTCTTGAGATAAAATATTTCATAAATTCTGTAGAGTAACTTCATCCTATACTGCTTCAGGCTCCACAAGTAATTCTGACTTACTAATGTACTTTATTATTCTTTAAAGACCGTAAAGGTAAAACTGTGTCTTATTTTTAAACTGCAGAATACAGTAAGGAGTAGAAGTAGCCTTCTTCATTTCATAGTAAGAGCATTATATATGCAAAATGTTTGTAAGAACCCTTCCTTCAGGCAGTTTTCCTTTAATATTTTCTAGGCTGTTTTATTAAATCAAATTTATTAAGTTTTTTGCATTTTTATTTCACAGATTCTGCATTGGCTCCTGTTACAGTTCTGTCCTGTGAATGTGTTACAGCACAGTATTATGCTTAGGAGTAAAGACTTTTAAAAAGATGGTTTCTTAGTGAAGAGTGGATTTCCCCATTGAACAGAATCACACACACCAGTTCAGATGTGAGCAGGTCTCCTGAGATCTCTTGGTGCTCCAGTCCCTTCAGTGGGGATCACAAAGTGTTGTTGGCATGCTGTCTGACTAACCAGGAAAGGGAGGAGAAGGCCTGTCAGTGTCAGCCAGACAGCACTGCAGACATCTGTGTTGGGTGCAAATGTACTCACTGTTGGATGGGGAGTACAGAACTTTTTTTGTTAGAGGATTTTTTTTTTCCTTACAGTAAATACAATCATAGAATAGTTTGGGTTGGAAGGGACTTCTAAAGGCCAACTCCTGCTGTGAGCAGGGACATCTTTAACTAGACCAGGTTACTCAGAGCCCTGTCCAACCTGGTCTTGAATGTTTCCAGGGATGGGGCAACCATCATATTTCTGGGCAACCTGTTGCAGTGTTTTATTATCCTTACTGTAAAAAAATCTTATATCTAGTGTAAATTTACCCTCTTGTCCTGTTGTAACGGGTCTTACTAAAAAATATGTGCCCATCTTTCTTACAAGACAGCTTTAAATGCAGAAAGGCCACCATGAGGTCTTCCTGGAGCCCTCTCTTCTCCAGGCTGAATCATAGAATGCTTTGTGTTGCAAAGGACCTTAAAGATCATCTAGTTCCAACCACCTTGCAAAACATAACTGAAATAGGTGTGTGTATGTGGTTACTTTTGTATCTGTATTTATTAAAAGATCACATCCAAACCAAACAACAGTTGCCATATCTGGGCCATATTGATTAGGCTGAGGCTACCAGGTGACACTGGGAAGAAATTATTTGGGGTTATTGATTAGTTAGAGACCAGAATGGACTGTATAGCCTTGATTCCTAGCAAATTTTGGCCTATTTGCTGGCTTTGCTTTTTTTTATATTTTACATTTCCCTTTATTCTTCAGACTTAGATTTTTGTAACGGTTTGCTTTTGGAACAATCTATTAATTTTATCTTGCCTCAGTTTTTTGACACTATTCCTTTTTCTTTCTTCTGTGTACCAATTGCAGATCATGAAGAGCGAGGTACTGAGAGTGACCCACGAGCTCCAGGCCATGAAAGACAAGATCAAAGAAAACAGTGAAAAGATCAAAGTGAACAAAACTCTGCCATACCTTGTCTCCAATGTTATTGAGGTGAGGGTGGTGGGCTTTTACATAGTGATATGAGAAGTGTGTGCAATTTATAGTGTCGGGGAGAAAGGCAGGGAGCTCATCAGGGATTCAAAACCTGGAGTATTCTCAGACTACCAATGCTGCCAGAGCCAGGACTTTCAGGGTTTTCTGTTGGTTTTATCTGTGACCTGGAAGTGCATGTCTCTTGCCCACTTGTTCTCTGGGTCATTCTTTAGGCTTTGGGTACTGTTCATCTGTACTTAACAACCATCAGAGGGTGGCACAGCTCTTCTGAGTGTAAACTTGAGCATCTGAAATTGGACACATGCTCTCTGTAACTTGTGAAACAGCAAATGAAAGGCCATGGCTCTGTTACTTTATCACATTCCTTTTGTAGTTCAGTAATTCTGATGATAGGAAAAAGAATGCTCATAGTTTGCTATTAAAAATGAGATTGCTTTGTACTACTGTTTAAAAACTTAATGAGCTTAAGCCTTAATGTGAGCTGCTGAATGGGAGAAGGAATCAGTGCCATTAGCTACTACTTTGTTCTGAATTTTGTAACATCTTTCTATGCACTGTTGCATGCTGCTTCATAAGGAAAGGAAGAAATCAATTTTTACAGGAGGGCTTTAATGCTTTCAGGATTCTACTGCTGATGGATGATGGAAAGTTTTATTTCTTCTAATGCACGTATGTTAGAAGCATTAATCCTGGGATCATTCTGCTAGCCTGGTTACATTGTTTTGAACTCTTTCACCCTGGTTTTCAGCTGCTGGATGTTGACCCAAATGACCAGGAGGAGGATGGAGCAAACATTGACCTGGATTCACAGAGAAAGGGCAAGTGTGCTGTGATCAAGACCTCTACACGTCAGGTAAGAGCCATGTGCCCAGCCAGGTGTGAGGAGTGATGCAGAGGATCTTCTCCCGGTACATCTGGTTTTGATCACTTTGATTTCTTTTTTACAGACATATTTCCTGCCTGTTATTGGGTTGGTTGATGCTGAGAAGTTGAAGCCTGGAGATCTGGTGGTGAGTGATTCTATTGTGATAGTTGGATATGATGGTGGCCAGAAAATTGCCTATGTCTTGCCTTTAAGAAAGAAGACAAATCTGTCCAGATTTCCCCAAGACCATTTCTCTACTAAAATTTTCATAGATAGGTATTATGGGCTCAGTTACTACAGTTTGTAGTAAAGAAAAGCAGTTTGAGGTGTGTGTCTTTTATACATACATACAATTAGGTGCTGAAAGTTTAGAGACCACTTAGTAAGTTTTTTAAACCCTTTTAATTGTAAATAAACCGGACCACTCGTTTAAAATGTGACTGTGGCATTGTCCACTCTGCCAAGCTGGGGTGATTTGATGAATGCCTGTGTCAAAGCTGGTTATTCCTGCATCCTTGAGGTCTAGTTAATCAGCTTTGATTGCATGTTTATTAAGTGCTATCTGAGGGAACCTGTTAAAAGCAAAGGACTTGTGTTTACAGGGGGTGAACAAAGACTCTTACTTGATCCTGGAGACTCTGCCTACTGAGTATGATTCACGAGTGAAGGCCATGGAGGTGGATGAGAGACCCACTGAGCAGTACAGTGACATCGGGGGGCTGGATAAACAAATCCAAGAGGTGATACTTTATGTATAGTTTCTGCTGTGACTGTGGACAGCATCTTTTAACTTCCAACTCAAAAGCAGACAGCCTGGATCTGTGGAGAAGAATGGGTTTATGTATTAACATTTTTCTTTTCTTGTAGCTTGTGGAGGCCATTGTCCTGCCGATGAATCATAAGGAGAAATTTGAAAATTTGGGTATACAGCCACCCAAAGGAGTCCTTATGTATGGGCCTCCAGGAACAGGGAAGACACTTCTAGCTCGAGCATGTGCTGCCCAGACCAAGGTAAAAGGAACCTGTGAAAGTGTGTGCAGCTGTAGAATAGTACCTGACAAAGAGTAAGAACACCTCCAGGGGAAGTGAGTCATACACACAAATTGGTGTTACAAAGGCTGGGATTTTCCTGTCTGTTTGCTTCCTTGCTTGTTTTTATTAACGGCTTCTTATAGTACTCAGAAGTGACCCTATTGTAAAATGAGGCCTAGGATTGATTCTCTTTCACCTCCCAGGCCACGTTCCTGAAGCTGGCAGGTCCACAACTTGTGCAGATGTTCATTGGCGATGGAGCGAAGCTGGTACGCGATGCTTTTGCTCTCGCGAAGGAAAAAGCTCCTTCCATCATCTTTATTGATGAACTGGATGCCATTGGCACTAAAAGGTGAGCTGTAGTCCATGTTGTAAAGTTCTTGGGAGCTGCCTAGCAGCCTCCTTTGCCTGTGTATGTAAGCAGAGCCTTTTAAAGCATGGCTTACTCAGAAAGAGAGTGTGAACAAAGTCACAGATGGATAGCAGTTGCCACAACCCTTGGGCTCAGGAGCAAAGTTTGTCAGACTTGGGATCTGTCTGATAGCCTCCTGCTGTATAAAACTATTTTCTGATCACTGCAGCAGGTACCTGGAGATGTTCACCCTCATTTACTACGTAGGCCTGGACAACATAAGCCCCATTCAGCTGTAAGGACTAAATAAGTCTTAGGTGCTGCTGACAGTTATTCTAGTTGCAGTCCTCATCATGGTAGAACTTAGTTTCAAGGAAAAATTTGGAACACCTCAACCAAGGAGCATGAACTACAGTAATTCTGTGTTTTGATGTGATTAAAAACATAGGGACAGGGTGGTCAGGTTCATACTGATGGTTTTACTCTTGTTTCCCCTCAGGTTTGATAGTGAGAAGGCTGGTGATCGGGAGGTGCAGAGGACCATGCTGGAGCTGCTTAATCAACTCGATGGTTTCCAGCCCAACACACAAGTCAAGGTTGGGAGCTAGCAGGGAGTGCTGCTGAGTTCCAGGGCATTCTAGCAGGGGATGGAAAACAATGTCCAGGGAAGAAGCTTGGTGAATCTTTGGGGAGAAGAGGCCTGTCTTCCAGGTGCCTCACAGTGATGATCCTACTTGTACTTAGGTGATCGCTGCAACCAACCGGGTTGATATCTTGGACCCAGCTTTGCTCCGCTCTGGACGATTAGATCGGAAGATTGAGTTCCCAATGCCTAATGAAGAGGCCAGAGCCAGAATTATGCAGATTCATTCACGCAAAATGAATGTCAGGTATGGCCTTCTGGGGCTCTTTTTGTCACTTATGATGGTACCTCAGGGCTGAGAAGTGGTTGGCAGTCACTTGTTGGGAGCTCACTGTGGGGCTGAGGAAACTCCCTACGTTGCTTTTTCTATTTGGTACATGTTCTCAGACTTTTTTTCCCATTTGCTCATATTAGCCCTGACGTGAACTATGAGGAACTAGCTCGCTGCACAGATGATTTCAATGGAGCCCAGTGCAAGGCTGTGTGTGTCGAAGCGGTAAGTATTCCTCCATAGGAATAGCACTGATGGGAGGCAATGTGAAAGCTAGAATGGAGCAGCTATTTGGAACTGGTGCGGTGTGCACATTCCTTCTCTAAATACTGTCTCGTTGGGCAGGGGATGATTGCCCTCCGCCGTGGAGCTACAGAGCTCACCCACGAGGACTACATGGAAGGAATCCTGGAGGTTCAAGCAAAGAAAAAAGCCAATCTGCAGTACTATGCCTGATCCCTGCCCAGTCAAGGTTGTGGCCTTGGCAGAGGACATGAATAGACTGAAGTGTAACACTTACTTTCTGTCTGGAAAAAATAAAGCATTTTTTCCCTTTAAAAACAAATCCATGATGTGTTGGGGCTGTTGCCCTTGCTCGGTGGTTCTACATCTGTGTAAAGGCAGGCTGAAAGCCTCCTGTGCACTGTGCCCACCATGCTGCCTTTGGACCCTCCTCCAACTAGCAGTGGATTAAACCCTGCTCTGATACTTCCTCATGAGGACCAGGAGACTATACTGCAGTAAGTGCACTGTGATATTGATGACCTGCAGCTCAGACAGCATCCCCGGTTCTTGCCTGCGCAGCCAGTGAACAGCCTGCAGCATGGTTAGAGTTTGAAACTTTTGAACACTCACTTTGCAAGGGTGAACATAATTCACAGATGAATGATGTTTTAACTTAGTTACGTGAACTTAACTCTTGAAGCTTTAACACTGTTGCTGGTATGTGTATGTGAGCTCTCTGGGGAATCAGTCAGGTCATTAGTCATAAAGAATTTGAGGTTTCATCCACCGAGCAAGTCTTTCAGTACTTTTAATGCCAGTTGAGAATTACAACTTCCATTTAAAAATTACACTTTTCATAAATACACTGACTTTAGCATTAAGTATCTTACATGCCACTGTATTGTATTTTAAATACAATGTAAACATCTCCAAATGCTGGCCATCTCATCTTTACCTGTGCAGTTTTTGGACGCTTGGTAGAGGGGTGGGGATGTAAGAAGGAAAAAAAGAATAGATGGATGAAAGAAAAATGCACTCCAAAGTACTTTGGCTGATGTTCCTGAGTTAGCCCTAGTACTTGTGCTGGTACCAAGGTCCTTAGTGCTCATTTTGGAGAGGGATCTTGTTCCAGCAGAACACGCGTGTTCTTGACACGCTGTGCTCAGGGCATTTGACAGTGGAAGGGGCAGAAGCCACGCGTTCCTGAGGAAAATACACTGTGGTTCCTTTGGACACTAATGTTAGATGGGGCTGTAAATCTGCTATTTTAGCAGTACTGTTATTTGAGCTCAGGGAGAATTACTCATCTCCTTTCACAGAGCAGGAGTTGCACCCAGAAGTTAGTTCAGAAGTGAAAGTTGATCCTGGCAGCTCAAACTATGACACATTTTGAAAAATGTACCTCTGGTGGAATAGTTAAAAGCTGCATGTTGCATACATCTCCCCATTAAAACAAGGGTATGTTAGTTAGCCAGATGAGTAACCTTCACTGTGTAAGAAGCTGAGAAAAACTTTCCTCTGCTTTCTCAGAATCTGTAAGAGTTTTCTTGGAGTCTTGCTGCTCAATTACAGCTAGCTCCTTTTGGAAACAGTTTGAGTAGTGAGTAAATAGCTGAATCCACAGCATGGAATAGCACAGGTTTCTGATTTAAATAAATTAATACTAAGAATGGGCTAATTCTTTGGCCTAAACCTCAGCTTAGATCAAGGTTCTTTTGGGAAAGGATGGCCTGAGCCAACACAAGACATGCCTGTTGCAAAAGTGTTCAAGCCAACTTCACTTAGCTCCTTGCCCTAAATTGGGTCTGAATTACACAGACCTGCAGCAATAGAGTTGGTGCGTAAACATCCCTTACAACTGGACAATAATAGGACCATGGAGGTACAGTTCAAAAAACAGCACAAAAAAAGACACAATCTTGGACTTAATCCCTTGTAAACAGAAGAAAAACAAATTGAAAGAACTGTCCCCCTTAAACCATCAATGATCAAGTTGCCAATAATTCAGACCTGGAGTTACTTGCAATGTCCGTGTCTGACTGGAGGCTGTAGCAGCGTCCCATGGGCTGGCATTCCGACAGCTCTGGCACTGCTCTCCACACACTGACATGCCACCTCTTCCTGGTGTTAACCCACAGCTCTGCCCAGGCTGCGCTTTCCAGAGTCTCTCCTCGCTCTCTCTGGGGTCACACGGCCCCATTTTCTTGTCTGGGTTTTTGTACAGATGCCCGGGAGGTGTTGAGTGATGGGGCCAAAGTGCAGAGGAACCCAGCCAGCAGGGTGAGGCCCAGGCCCCCCCAGGCACAGAACATGGACCAGCCATAGCCATGACTGATGTCCTCTGGCAGCCCATAGACGTAGCGAGGATAGCGGGATAGCTCAAAATTGATCCCAGCTACGCATGTGCAGAGTGAGATGATACAGCAAGTACCTGCAGGAGAAAAGCAAGAGGGTTCTACACTGCCCTCAGACAGGTTAATTATTCTCTGGTTTTTCCCTCAGTATTTTCAAAGTCATGCATTTTCAAAATCAAGAATTACCCTTAGGGGTTTTTCTGCAGTCATACTGGCCACTGTCCTTATAAGGCAGAGAAAAACAAAAAAAAACCCCACAAAAAAAAGAAGGGAAAACATGTAGGACTACAGGATACCTTGCTTTACAAATAACCAGTACTACCTTAGCACCTTTCATTGCAATTTTGAACTCAGTCATAGTGCATCATGCTTTGATTCTCCTGAGACTATTTCCAGTGTCTAATGTCATCAGGTTCCAGACAGTACTTGGCCAGTTTCTCTTACGAAAGGTAATTAGCTCACTGAATCCCAGGGCTGCAAAGTGCAGCACTTTTTGGTTTCCACTAGGAGCACCCACATTTCTGCCAGCTGTACCCTAGGCCCATAAAGCTTGCCCAGATTTTTGTCATCTGCTACACATTCACTGAACACCTGTATAGAGGAGAAAAAGCCTAAGAAGACACAAGGCACTCCAGTATGTTTAATGTACACTACTACACTAGACTCCAGGTCTATACTGCCCATTTTCAAGCTGAAAAACCAAAGTTCAGAAAAACTGGTCATACAGAAAGGCTGCTCCCACCCAGGACAAACAGATGTAACGCACCTGGCAAGCACTGAGCTCACATCCTTATCACTGGGCCAATGTCCTCCCAGGCTTGGCTGGTTTGGACCTAATCATTACATGAAGATCTAAGCATCTTTGAGTACCAGAAAGGTGCTCCACTTTAACTTATGTTTTTTTGTTATGATTCCTAGGGAAAACTGGGCTGAGCTGTCTGACAGGAGCCACAGGCTGCACACTTGGAGCAAGCCAGAGGACTGTGCTATTTGTGCACATGGTCCCCGTGGCTACACACCAGCCCTCTAGAGCAGAAGGCTCCTAGACACACATTAGGGTCTACCAAGAAACATGCAGTACCCACGCAAGCACAGGTCCTGCCCAGTGCTGGAAGCAGTAACTGCACTGTGCTGACATTTTGCTGCACTAAGTAACTGCTTCATGTAGTTGTGGTGGGCTGACATTACTTTTATTTTTACAAGGCAGCAATAATGTGGTGACTTGAGGAGCAGAAGCAAAAGGCTCTCACCTCCCATTAGGAAGAGCAGCCCAGCCACGTACTGCATGAGCTCCTGCTGTTTGCAGCAGCCCAGCACACCAATGATCCACCCAAACAGGATGATGGAGACTGCCATGCCAATGAAGCCAGCTGTCATCCTCCGCAGATCTGAAGAAAAACCAGAAAAGGAAGACAAAAGACATGAAGATGGCAGTACCTAGAGAAAACAGCCAGTGCAGAGGCCAGATGTGGATTTACTGGTTCTAAAGTTTATATTTCAACCATGGACTTCTCCTCCCGTAGCTTCTTTGAGGTAGTTTGCCCATTACACTGAAACTAAGGGAATCCATCTAAAATGGCTCCAGTGTGCTGCACACTGTGTAACTGGAGAGCATTTCTGTCCAAAGTACCAGCCAAAGCATGGGACAGAAGGAAGGGGAGAAGGGGTACATCACAAACTCATGTTAGTACTGCAAAGGCTGCCTTTTTTTTTTTTTTTTTTTTTTTTTCTGTGACATCTTTCTTTGGGATAGAGTTTGTTGGGGGGAAAATTTTCTGCTGAAAATGGAAAAGCAACAGGGGACACTGGAGAAGACTAAAGGATTAGTGCATGGGAGGCACACAGTGTGAACTGAAAAGAGGAATAGTGGGAGGACAGAAGCAGACAGCAGATCAATACAGTATTATGGGAACAACTCCAGTAACAAGCTCTAAAAAAAAGCTTGGGTACCAGTGTCATGAACAGCACTTTGCTTTCCATAGTAAAATTGCCATTCTTGTCTCCTCCTAGTTCAGTCTCCAGCTGAACTAGGATTTCCTTGGCACTGACTCTCACATGACAGGGGCTATGTTGAATTATGTAAGCAATAGAATAAAAAAACAGAGAGAAGCAGGAGCAAAAAAAAACCTGATTAAATCATTCTCAGTCACAGGCTACAGGTCAGTTATCTGTGTGGGAAGGACTTGGGCGTAAGGCAGCTTGTGGGCCAGGTGCTGGTGCAAAGACAAACTGAGATGTTCCCTAAAAGAACTGGTCACCAGGGGGTTGAATCAGGTCACTGGTGTGCACACAGAAAATTGCAACAGGATCTATACAGTGATGCAGCACTCTGCTGTAAGCCAGCTAGGAACTGTCTGTGCTCAGATCCAGAATACGATGACATCTTGCAAATCACTACATACATCTGTATTCCTGAATTCCCAGCTTTAAGCCCCTCCACATCCCATGTCCCCTTCCAATCATACAGTTGGCTGCTTGCACTTCCTCACTAATCAATGTGTATCTATACTTAGAGCCCAGTGCCATGCTTAGATGAGGTGATCCTGAGCCCTCAGCTGGCACTGCATTAAGGCATTCAGCGATGCAAACATTCCTGAGCCTGCTCAGGGCCACTTACGGAGCGCGTGCCACTCATCCTGCCGGATGGTGTTGGTGATGTTGATGGGCAAGTTGCGAGGCAGAGAGCTGGAGGTGTAGTGGTACTTCACAGCCGTGCAGCGCTGAATAACTCCTGTGAAGAGACATCAGTGTGAAACAGCAGGAAAGCCCCCTAGCCTTGCACATGCTGCTGGGTTGGCTAGCCCAGCAAACCTTGCACAGGGGAAGCCTTCGCTCAGTAACAGGGCAAATGTAGCCAAAAAAGAGCTGTTTGCTTCAAAGGCTTTGGGATTAGGAGGGGAGAGAATCTACAAAGAAACACTGGCAAAGCAGGAGCCAGGTGTCTCTCCAAGCAGCAACAGCTGAAGTTAAACAGTAATGAAAGTCAGGAAAAACACGTCTAAAAGCTTTCTAGAGGAACTGCTGTGATCTTTTTTTGGGATGTCTAAGGAGATAAGAATGTGGCCAAGCACCAACAGGACCGCTTCATCTCTAAGAAGACAGAATTGTAACACTTTGAAAATTTTGAATGAATGCTGGAAAGTCAACTGCACTGGAGAGAATCTTTTGAATTCACTCCAATAGTCATTGGCTCTTTGCTTTACTTTCAGGGAACAGTAGTATCCAGGTAGAATACTATGTTTCCATAATAGCTTAAAGAAAAGCTGTACCCCAGATGTAAATGTGAACTTACAAGCATGCTCTTCTTGAAAGGGATTTTTAATTTAGAAATTGGGGGAGAATAAACATGGATGGTGGAGTAGAAGAGAGCAACCAGAAAGATAAAAGAGCTATATAGTAGAAACAGTTCTTCTTAAACAGTGGCTACAGGGCCATTACCACTATTTGAATGTTAGAGCAGAAGAACCATTCAAAAACAATCAACTGGCCAGTGAGCAATTAAGCTGGTGAACAATCACTAGCAGAGAGCTGCAGATTCAGTGATCAGCTTTGCAAAAGACACTAGAAAACCCAGAAGAATCGAGCTTTTTGTGGCTCCCACAGCAACGAGAAGCTTGATTTTGTTCTCTAACAATATTCACTGGGACTGTACTGACCTGGTTTCTGCAAGGATCTGCAAAGAGGAAGCCCTCATTTCACAAGATCAGAAGCTGCATTTGAGAGGCCCAGGCAATTCCAGCCAACAGGCCAGGGAGGGAAAGGTGATCTGAATTTCCTCCCATTTCAAGTGGGCTCCAATTCTCAGCTGTGCTTCCCACCACCCCTTCCCTTGCTGTGGCTCCCTGCTGCTTCTCCAGCAGCTCAGAGCACTTCCAGCTGCACACAATATACAGAGGTGCTGCCCTTCACCTGCAGCCAGTGGCCCTCTCCTGCTGAGCAGTGCTCCCTCCTTGCACCTACCTCAGGACAGGGCCCCCTGAGCCAATGATCAGCAAGACAACCCAGTGTCAGAGGGTGCCAGTGCATTTGCAAAGGCTGCAGACATCTGAGTTAAGAACTTAGGCCATATACAACATACCACAGTATCTAACCAAATGTCACCTGTGACTGCTGATTGAACTCAATTTCAATATGGACAAGATTTGCATGTATTGTTGAGAAATATGTAAATAGAACAAACTAATGACATCAGATTTCAGATTATAATGCACTGCATTCATTAAAAGTATTATTTATGCACTTACATTTCCTGATCATAAAAGTAGTACATATAAAGCAGCATTTTAAATAAGAGCAAGGATTACTATTTTTATAGCTCATTAAAGAAAAAGCAAAGACTAGAGACATACATCCCTTATGATCAAAGCTATGGACTTCTCAGCTAAGACATCACTAAGAAAAATATTGGCTCTTTATTATTTCAAGAGTTTAACATGTAAATTAAAACTAAAACCTCTCCACCTTCCCATACAAAACTAGAAATTTTTGGATATCAATTAATTCTGCCTCTGGTTTAAAAACTGTACTCCTAATCCTTTCTTCCCCAGAATGCAAAGTGATGATTTTATATAGTTAGCACATAACAATTATATTAAAACAGCAAAATTGCAAAAAAAAAAAAAAAGCTCAGGAGTGCACAGATTTCAGGGCTTTAGCTCAGTGCTGACCTCTAATCCATAGGCTTGGTAACAGCCTTTGATCACACCAGCACAAGCTCTTTTTCCAACAAGATTCCATTCTCCTGAGAGCACAGACTGGACCCATTCTAATGTGAGCCACCATAGGCAAAACAAGGGAGGCCTCTCTCTGCAGATCTTCTAGAAAGTTGAAATAGGCAGGCAAGAGAGTCAGGGACTTGGAGAAGCAGTGAGTGTGATCTCAGCTGGACACCTAAGCCACTTTCTCCCAGGAAATTTTAACACGCACCCAGGCACCCTTCAGAACCTCAATTTTGCATTTATCATCACTAGTCTGTGTTTCCCATTTTCTGAGTGAATCTCTAAGTCTCACTTGAAGAGATGCCATGTACTCAAATATGGCCAGGTACTCCACAGGACTGCATTTTAAGTCATATAACACCTTGTTCTCCAAGTACTCAAGAAAAAAAGTAAAAATCAAAATCAGGATTGCAGTCTAAAGTTATTGTTAAGTAAAAGGTGTTTCAAAGGTACTCCAGTATGTCCTTGGACCTGAGACTTACATACCTGAAATTGCAGTCTATAAAATAGGGACAGCATCCTGCCCTCCATTTCAGAAACCTGCTAGCAAAGTGATTTTCTTTTTTTTACAACACACTCAGACAAGTACCGTAAGAAAGCCTGTCAAAATTAAAACTTTTGCCTTCAGGCAAGGGCTTGAATAGAACAGAGTCATGCGGTGAACAAGTGTGTGTTGTCTGTTTTGGCACACAAGTACATTGGGAATACAGGACAGAAGGAGGCAGGTGCTTCCTTCTCCTCCAGGTCATTAGTTAACCATAAAGCACACATCCAAGAAAAAGGTTAGATGGACAGTCTGATGCCAGCATTTCTAAGGGCTTTAACAGAACACTGTGAGAGTCACACTGCATGTACAATTTTCTTGATTAAAAAATAAACATGAACGGCATCCAGCAGTGTCACACTGACACTTTCATGGCCCAGCTACATTCCTGTGCCTTCTCACAGCCAGCATTGTTTCTAACACCTCATCCTCAACATGTTTTTTTTTTACCCCTCAGGATTGCAACTGCAGACAGGTTCCCCTTGGAACTCACACAGCCCTTGGAAGAGTATACATGAGTGTCTCTGGATGAGTCCTTTCTCCTGACTGAAGACAAAGGATGGGAAAGGTCAGAGGATGCTTGCTAGACTAGCCAGATACCCAGGCAGAGCACAGGCCCCTTGTTCCTAAGCTTCCAGAAACATGGAAACACCAACCCTGCTGTGATACATTCAGTCTGTAATCCTGGGCTTAGCACACCCTGATTTTCAGTTTAGTTTTTGTCTCCAACGTTGAGACATGCAGGTTTTCTTTACACAATGTGCGAGAGGTTTATGAAGAAATGGAGGGGGTCATTTTCAATTCTGCTATGTGGCCCAGTATCAGAGCAGTTCAACTCTCACACAGCTGGGAGAGACCCCCTCCTACTCATGAGCAGCCACGGCCAGTTAGCAACTAAATACCATGTGAGGCCTGGCCCTCCCCTCCTTCATGCCCCAGGACCAATTGGCCATTGAAGCTTCCAGGCATTTTCCTACCATTTCTGCCCAGGATTGTAAGGAGCACCACGGCCATGCATTCACTCTGTCCACATTGTCACCCAAGGGCCACCAGATCAACTGAATCAACCTTTCTTTAAAATACCACAAGAACTCTTACAGATCCCACTGACAGAACATACTTACCAAGGACCATGACCAAACAGATCAAGTTTATTAAACGTGCCACTATAATAGATCCTCTACAGACCTCACAGGCAATCCTGTAACTCCTCCCACTTCTCATCAGTGAGAAAGAATGGGAAGTATAGACACCAGGACTGAGCAGTTTTCTCTGAAGGGCCTCACTATGGCCCCAAACTAGTGTGTTCCTCTGCTTTAGGATCCAGTGGCTCTCCTCACTTTCTCAGCTACATTGTGGTACCAAGAAGTCTTTTCAGTATATATGAGATGTACCAGTCCCACTCCAGAGACTTTTCAGAGCAAGCCTGAAAAACAATAAAATCCCTGGTTTATCAACAGTGATGAACCTTTTATTTTTTAATTCCTTCAGTTTAGGGATGTTAAAACACATGTTCAATGAGCCCACCAAGTCATCCAAAGCAGCCTGTTAGAATGGATCTTTCCCAATTCATCATCTTCTACTGTCACCATTTTGTAAGCAACACTTTTTTACTCTACTAATAGGTAGAGAAGACCCCTAAACAATATATAATGAACCCTTGCAGGACCTCACTACTTAAGAACAGTCCATGCAGATGGTTTTTGTAGCATCAGTTATTGAATGTGGAATCCACATAGCACAGGCTCTACAAGATGACGTGTAGTGCTCCTGTTCTTACACTCAGAGAACCTCCCATATGTGCACAGAGATCCTCTGTTTCCCCACCAAATGGCTCAGTTCTTTGCCTTCTATCTCTTACTTCTTGCTAATCTCCATTTCCCCCATGTGGTTTTTACATCATTCCTTCTTTTGCCTTTTAATTGTATTTTTAAAATGAAACTGTATTTTTTCACAGTTCCAAAATAGTCATTTTGCATTATAAGAGAAATCTCACATATCATTCCCATCTTACATTTAAACATTTCCCACCTCTCAGTTTTGCACTACATTTTCTGACTAGTTTTTTCCTTTTAAATATATGAAGTGAATATATTTTGTTTTTTTAAATATCCCAGATATATAAATGTATATGCATCATTAGCTACAATGCTCAAGTATGCAAGTTTCCATGAAACTGCTTTGTATTAATAGCAGTAGATTAGATGGACTAGAAATCTATGGAATTATCTATATGAGTATGTGTATTTATGGACTTAAGTCATTTATTCAGAATTCAGGAGAGATGCAGAAAGAAAAGAAATCTTATTCCAGAGAGACTAGAAAAAAATGGAGACTATAAACCCAAACCAAAATTACCATAGAACTGTGGGAAAAAATTTACTCCTCTTTCACTAGATTAAGGAATACTAGGAATAAAGAAAGGCACCACACATCACCAAAGAGCTAGCTGAAAACTTAATGCAAATTGAGGAGGAATAGGATTTTCAGCAGTGCACAGGAGCAATCTTCAGGTCACACCAGGGGAAAAAATACCAGCTTTTCCTTTTCAGAAGCACCAGATCTGGTATCATGCTACAGAGAACAGCTCAGATGCAGCCACACCTGACCATCAGTCAGAAAAGGCTGCTTAATCACAGTTGTCAGAGAAAAGACAGACACAGTGGGAACGAGGAAAGGCTGCTAGTAAAGCAGGTCAGGAGAAGGGATAAGAGAGTCATATCTATTTAAAGATCTGATTCTACAAGAACTATTATTAATAATTTCCCTCTGTAAGATGACACATAAATCTTTACAGTAGCAACTGCAGACCTAATAGGCAAAGAATATAAGGGGGGCAATGCTTTTTGTAGGGAAAGGCAAGGTCTTTTATTAGAACAGCTGGGGGAAAAAGGAAACAGAGTAGACAGAAAACATTTTGGATTTAGAGTCCTTCCAGTTTTACCCATCAAACACTAAGGAAGACCATTCACCACCCTGTAATGGCCTGCATACAGAATGCAGACTCTAGCCTCTCTATGTGACTTGTTGTGGTGTTGGGAAAATACCTCAGAAAGAGAAGTATTGATGACCAAACTAGTATTCTTCCCACCTGTTCCCCCATCTTAGCTAATCTCAGTGGGAACTGAAAGCATTTTGCTTGATGTGAAGCAGAAAAATAGATAAATATTTTACATGACAGCCACAATTAATAGAAAGAAATTAATGAGTTCCCTTTTAGTGAAAGGAGTTCAGCATGGAAATAAAAATGAAATGACATAAAATGGATCCTAGGAGAATAAATTGAGAAAGAAGCCAGGCACACAGCACTAGAGTTTCGAGAAGTAAGAGTCACTGCTGTGCATTGGAAAGAAGGGACAAAGACGAGCTGAGATTCACAGTGCCAGTCTATCCAGCCTCTGCTGTGCAGGACTGGCGTCACAGTTGGAAGCCAAGCTAAAGAACTGCTCTCGCTTTCTTAAGATAGCATTTCCATTTTGTGCCTCAATGGAAGCACTTTTCCCAACTCCTACTCTCTCTGTGCTAATATGTACCTGCTGGAACACTAAGTCCTGTTATTTATCATTAACCGTACATAACCCATTGACTTCATGGGTCAGCCCACTACATTATTTGTACCATCAAATGCAGGACTTTTATTTATACTTCATGGCCTGCTTGGCTTTGTACCATGTGCCACAATAGTAGAAGATCCATAGCTTTCTCTCCTTTCACCCTGGGGGCCCTGAGTGACATCTGCCACCATGAAAGCCTGGCAATCTTCTGCAGCAATGAGAACTCCCTCATGCTAGAATGGGAATAACAGGTCCCTTTTCACCTTGCTGTAAAAATCACAGTGCTATCAACAACACTGCATGTTTCTCAGCACTCAATTAGAAGGAACTGTCAGGGTTAGGAGGCCGCCCACTGAGTCGGGCCCTGCACTGGGCCCCCGAAGGGGCTCTCTGAGGACGCGGTCCCACCCAGCACTGCAGCATTTCTAGCAGAGAGGGAGGCGCACAGGACCCGGGATGGGGTCAGGGCCGCGCTCGCCGCTCTCTGCACGCCAGGGACACCGGGAGCCACGGCTCCACCGGGCTCCATCCGCGCCCGCCCGCCGGCCCGGTCTCGCCCCGGCAGCGGCAGACGCCGCCCCGCCCGCAGCCCCGGCGGCACCGCGCTCAGCACCACGGACAGCAGCGGGGCCGCCACCGCCCCCAGCCCCCGCACCTTTCCGGATGAGCTCCTCGCTGTCCGGCTCGTAGCCCGTGCGGTGGCAGCGCCTCCAGAGCCCCGACACGGTGGAGTTGAAGCGGCGGCCGCAGTGCGAGTCCAGCGCGGCGGAAGCGGCGGCGGCCGGGGCGGGGGCCGGGGGGCGCCCGGGCAGGAGCGCCCGCGGGGGTCGGGCGCGGAGCGGCAGGTGCGAGCTGGGCGCCGACATAGAGCCGGGCGGGTCGCTGCGCTTGTGGCCGAAGCCGCGGCAGCGCTCGCGGTGCCGCCGCGCGTCTGTCTCGTACCAGGAGTCGGTGCCGATGGCCACGGCCAGGAGAGCGAGGGCGGCGGCGGCCAGGAGCAGCCCGGTGCCGCTCAGCGCCTGAGCCGCGGCCGCCATCTTACCGCGCCGGGGGCGGCAGGGGCGGGCGCTTCCCTGCAGCCGGGCTGGGGCCGCCGCCTGCGGCACCGCCCCCGGAAGGGACGAGCCCGCGCCCCCCGCGCCCCCCGCGCCCCCCGCGCCGCGGCACCGCGCCGGCCTCGGTCCCCTACCGCGGCATCTCCCGGCACGGCCTCACGGGGGTCCCGGAACCGCCCCCGCCGCGGCGCCCGGGTCCTGCTCCGCGGACCGGGGGCCCCTCCCTCGGCGGAGCCCATGTCCAGGGCGGTGCGGGGATGGCCGCGGGCAGCTGCCGGGGATGGATGACCGGAGGAAGGGGTGAACGGACCCTCCGAGCCTTTCCGCGGCCTCCTCTGGCCTGGCACACGCCCGTCCCGATGGCTCGCCCGGGGCAGGGCAGAGACCAGCCCTGCTCAGGCCGCGGGAGCCAGCAGTTTTTCAAATCTACACGAAATGCAAACACCACCCGCAACATCATTTGTTGGCTTTTGGATTATGACTTCTCCTCCACCCTTCATTATCAGCTAATGGAAAATAAGGCCAGAAAAATGTCCATCTATTTTATGCAGTGAGAAGCAGATTAAATCCGAGCCATTAGTTAAATGCAGCATTTATAGGGGCACAAAATCCATTCTGATCCCGCTTGTTGTACAGGGCTTGTTCCTCCGGCTGCAGCACTACCACTCAGTCCCCAAAGCCAGTTGTTAGGGCATCGTCTCATCAATTGTGGCCTCCAGATAAAATGACCTAGTGATATGCTATGCCTAAACTACTAATTTAAAAACCAATTTTGAAATCCTTAGCTTTGGGTGTTTTTTGTTAGAAGTAGTTTTAATTGGTTCCCAGGAACAAATGCTCAACCGTAGGAGATTCTGATCCTTTCTCCCTGCCACCACCTTCCCCTTGACACTTCTTGGTCTCTCGGCCACACTGAGCACAACCTAAACACCCTCCCCAGTCCCTCTCCCAGCAACACTGCCCAGCACAAGGTACTGCTTATCTCCCCTGAGCACTCTGCCACAGCTAAAGCTTGTTCTAACCACATTTCTGCATGATCCTCTTCCGCAGTTTGCACTGGACAGATGGGATTACCATCCATGCAGCTGCACACTGGTGCCTTCAAGGCAGACAAATTGAAAGGGCTGCTGTCAAAAGAATTTTCTTACACATACCAGCTAAATTAAGTCTTCCATAGCAAGAATGAAAAATAATTTTCAAATACAATCACTGCTCTAGCTAACATGGAAAAATCCTTCAATTGTAATAGCTCTTTCCTGGAAAGATCCAAATAGTCACATTTCCTAAGTCTGCAATCCTATTATGTCACCTTACTCTCCATGTGAGCTGCTCTGGATACAGTTTCAAAAGACAGGGGCTTCAGCAACACCATCATCTTAGAAAGTTCCCATGAATTAAATAAATTCTAATTGTTCTCCTTTCTGTGCTACTGCAATTGCATCAGAGCCATCCTTCCCAGAGCCTGTGAAACAGATAGCTGATTATTCATGATAATTTTGATTGCTTTTGAGAAGGAAAAAGGGATGAGGGAGAAAGGCTCATAGCACAGACCTAAGGGCAGGAGTTCCAGCACAGCCCAAGAGCACAGTGTAGTAAATCCAGGGACAGAGATTCCAAAATGTAGATTGCTGGCAAAATCCACAGACTGTGACATTATGCCCTTGATCACCTACCTACTTTCATCTTCTTCCAGCTCTTGGGTTATGGTTTTCCTTCCTTTTACAGAAGACTTTGGGTAAGAAGAGATATAAATGCACAATTTATAGCTGAAAATCTTCCAAATGAAGGGTGGGATAAGACATTTTCTGAACCCATGTTTTTGAAGAGTAGAGAATTTCCTCTTAGTCCTTTCAGGGCAATTGGAACACACAACCTTTCATGATGGCATCTTTGTCTGACATGGCAGGTATCCAGCTTATTGTTAACTGAAACCAGACAGGCCTTGAGGTTTTTTGATTTTAAAAAATAACTGATTACAGTCAAGTATGATTACAAAACTCTCTGAACAGTAAAGTTACCATGCAAGCTTTCCCCTGAAAATATTTGATGATGCTTTTCAGGGAACCCAGAGCAGCACTCAAGAATTATGATTCTATCACACTGCTCCTGGACAACAGTTCCATGGCAGCAGAGAGAAGAAACTGGAATAGAACTTTTTCTTTCAGCTGTGTAAGTCTGGGGAAAGTCTGACATTAACCCAGAGTCCAAACTGCTCTAGACTAACCCAGAGATATGTCTGTGTAATTCAAATGAAATTTAAATTGAATTTTTAAATCAAAGGAAAGTAGGAACTTAAAAAAAAAAACCCTAAACCAACAAAATAAAATAATCCAAAAACACACACCAACATGGAAAACCATTTATTTCATCTCTATTGTCTCCATGCAGAGCAGACCAATACAGATGAAGGGAGAAAATGCATAAGAGCAGCTGAAAAAATAGAGCTAGAAAATACAATTCTCTCTGCATTTCCAAAAGTGACAAATGTGGTGGAGTGATGCTCCATTTCCTCCCAAGGCTCTCAATCCTCAGCCCCAGGGCTGATGCAGTAGAAATCTACTGAACCCCTCCTTCCCACAACCCCATGCTACCTCCTACCAGGGTATCTTCCCAAGAACCACAGACTATCCATGCCTGTGATAGCAGCCAAGAAAAACAGCTCAGAAATTCTTTGTTCAGTGTCATCCACTTCACATTCCTGAACGCTGAGTATAAAATCCTGACTGTGGTTTTCAGTCTTGGCAAGGCTCAGTGCTGATGCAACAACGCCAACTCACGGGCACTCACCTGGCAATGCCTCAACTTAAATGCCAGCCTTATTTTGGGAAAGACATCTTGAGGAACAGCAGGCACAACTTTCTGTGCAAGCCTGCTTCCTCCAGAGCCCTGTTACAGGGTCTGCTTAGCTGCAGTCCCTGGGCAGAAGGAACCCCCAAAGGTAGAACCAGAGGGTTGGAAGACTCCTCCAGTCCCTGCAGGATAACTGGATTAATCATCCTTCCAGGAAAGCAGGAAATGAATGCTACCTTCAGACCTCATGACAACTGAATGATGGAGAGAGTAGCTGGCACAAGAAGACAACTTCGTAAAGAGGAATAAACAATTGCACTAAGCCTCCCTCCTTGCTGCAGTGAAACTAGTTACTAATGTAAATTCAGGGAAAGGAAAGCTGAAAAAATTTCAGACAGCAGTTCCTGGGCAGACAGAACTGCAAGCATGAGCTCTCCAGCACTCACTGAAAAGTAGGACAAGAGCTGTCATAAAAAAGAACTGTGTCAACAGTTCAGGAATCTCTTAGGAAGTAGTGCCTCTGCTGTGGGCAGTATACCTGCCTTGCTGCTCTGACCTTAATTGCCCTCTCAAGGCATGAGTTCTCTTGGTAAGGCCCTGGGCAGACTGGAGAGCTGTACTGCTTCACAAAAGCTGTTATAAGACTGAGCCAAGTTGGTGTAAATCACACTGTGGCACCTGTTTTATGTTCAGTGACTCTGTTAGTTCAATTAGACCTGTTTTTAAACAAATTTAAGCAAAGTTGAGTTCTACAGAAGGGATGATGTAGTAATTGTGCACATCTCTGTGGCATTAAAACATCCCTGTGGAATTATGGCCTGGTCAGCCCTATGAGCTGGGATGGAGGAAAGCACTAGAAATTTTATTAATTTTTATTGGTCTCAAATTGCCAAAGATTTTATCCCAGGCATCACATAATAGAAAACTCCTCTTAAAGCATACTCATTGTCACCCTTTCAAATCCCTTTCTCACCTTAAAAATATTTTCACCAGCAGTTTCAACCTTCCCATCTAAAAGCTGTCAGTATTATTTCTTATTCATTCATCCTCAACAGATGAACTCCACTGTGAGGTCAAAACCCCAGAAATAGGCTGCCATCTACAGCATGCTCTTAAATAGTCTATACTGAACAGAGGAAAAGCTAACCAGGAGTTATCAGTTGCTGACCAGGCTGTAGTGTTCAAGCACCTCTGCCATGACAGTCTAGGGGGACTGCAGCCTGCTGGGCAGGTCTAACATGCTACACCTCAAGAAAGCTCTGAAGACTGTGTGGGGCAGATGGTACATGAATCAGGTCTCATGAGCAGGCTCAGAAGCATGTTCATCTAATGGTTATGAGGAGAGGGAGCTCAGTCACAACAGCTACATGGCTTTCCCTTCAGACATGAGCGAGCTGGTAGCTGGCAATTGAAGAAACATTTACTGATCATTTATCAGATAAACAGTTGGGCTGTGCTGGCTACTGGAGTGGTTAGGGCTGAGGCAAGTAATCTCCAAGCTGAGTCATTTAATTGTAGTGACCTACCCTAAAGTGCCTCAAGCTTTTGGCTCAATTTCAATGTAAACAAAATAGACCAAAAGAGCTGAACTGCTGAGGCCAATACTACCTTTAGGAACAAGTGGTGTCAATGAACAGCTGGAGATCAAGTTGGAAAGGGTCTCTTCCCCTCTATCTCATAGCACCATCAACTTCTCATGGGTAGGGGGTTCTGGCTAAAGCTTTGTCATGCCTGTTCTGCCTCCAGCCCTTAAAGTGGTAGGAAAAATCCTTTATCTTCATCAGCTACAGGAATCACCTCTGCTGTTTTCACACAAGAGCTTGGGAAGTGCAGTTCCATCAGAATGAACCAAATGAAACATCATTCACTCATAGTGGAGCAGTCATTCAGTTCATTTCTGCCCAGTGTATCTTTTGCTCCATAAAAACCAACCAAACAAAAAAAGAACAGAAGCCCTCATGTGTGGATTTTAGCAGAACAGGGATAGGAGAGCCAGGGAATGAAGTCTTGCACAGCCAGACCTCTCTGTCACCCGCTTCTCATACTAGCAGCCAGATCTGCGCGCACACACGTGGGAAGTAACATTAGTGTTCCTTATTGCTTTGTAAAGCTCAGAGTCACTGTGGTGGCTCTGGGAGGCATCATGAGGTCTGCGCAGAGGTCACTCAGTTGTGAGCGCGAGTAGCACCATGACTGTAATGCCCGTACACAGGAGCAGAATTTGCTGCAGGGAATTCCTGGGAAAGAAACAGCAAAATTAGAAGGAGCCATAAACCAATCCCCATAGGCAGCTGCACAAAGCTCTCCAATGATTTATTGTTTGCCTTTTCAAATTTACCACGTGGAGAACAGCAGCTGTATGAAGTCACTAACACAGATGAGAAGACCTTCCCAGTACACCCAGCAAAGGAGTTGTCTATAAACTAGCATGGACTTGGTCCACTCAGCTGCAAGGCCCAACTCCAGGCTTCCAAATCAATTCAAGCTGATTCAGTCATGCAGCTATTCAGATACATATTCATGGCCTTTCACTCACGAGGAAACCAGCGCTTATACAGCATGTGCACAGACACTTTAGGGACCTCATCCAGCTAACAACTACAGTTACAGAAAAAAAAAAAAGCCAACAAATTTGGCCATTCTTTTAGCACTGTCTCGGGTTTATGTTGGATTGAAGTGACTGTGTACCTCCCACTTCTGCATATTCTGCCAACAACCTCTGCCAACACAAGAGGTTACCAACCCAAATTAACATTTCTCCATGAAGTTCCTACCTCCTCAGAAAGAACTGTGGAGCTGGTTTTTTGATCACTGTTTCAGTCATAACTAACTAGGTGAACCAAGGCATCTTATTTAAACTACTAAAGTTACTTGTCTTATTACAACTAAAATAGGAGGGAACATTCAGGAGCAGCTGTGGCAGCAGATCTGAGAGGGCCTTTACTGTGGAACAGCTGGATTGGACCTGCTACAACCTTAATTAGACTGCAAGAAACTAAAATAATACACGAGGGATACCCAAATACATTGGAATATATATACCAATGCAGAAGAGAGATGTCTGAGGTGGAATACAATGACAGACTATGAAATGCTGAGTGATAAAGAGAAGCAAACTATTATTTTTCTACTCACACAGCAACACAGTGAAACCTAATAAAAAAATCAATACGCAAGAGTGTAAAAAACAAATAATAAGAAGCATCACTTAACAGTAGAGTCAAACTCTGCAAACTGCTGCCAAAAGGAGGTTGCAGAGGTGTGAATTAATGGATAGGGTCAGAGAGAGAAGCATGGAAGAATAGATTCACATGTGGTTATCAGACATATAAGCCTCTGTGGGGCCCTGGTTCAGACAGTCCCTACACCAGTATGTACTGGAAGCTAAAACAGACTGGGCAGTGGTGTCCTTACTGGACATGTTTCCCAGGAATTTTCTCTAGCTGGCCCTACTGCATGCTGTGCCAGCACAATCTCTGGGACTCACTCAGGTGAAAGCTCTCATTTACAAAGGGTCTTTTTAGTTCCACAAATGCAATAGATAGCAAGCAGTCTATTTTGATTACAGCCTTGTCCATAGGATTTGGAAAGCTGGCATTCACACACTTCCAAGAAGAGGCACAGGAAAGGGTTATATCCCTGCCCCCTGGCAGCATAAATTGCTGCAGAAGAACAGGAGGGAGCACTTACCAAGGATTCTTTTCCTCCAGGAGATCAGGCACAACATTTACCAAGGCAATGTACAGAAATCCTCCAGAAGTGAAAGGGAGGATCCAGGCTACTGTTTCTCCTGCACAAATACAGAAAGCTTCAGTTATTACTGAGACAGAGCCATGGGACCCAACAGAGAAGGGAAAGAAGATACAGAAGGATGAAAAGCACTGCCTCCTCTCCCATTTCTACAGAGGTCCCAGGGAACCTTACCTGCTCCCTTTGGTGACTGAGCACATATTGCAAAGCAGGCTCCTAGAATTCCCCCCAGAGCTGTGGAAAGCTGCATCTTGGCTGCACTCCAGCGGTCAAAGCCAGCCCGAAGTAGGATTGCAAAGTCTCCAACCTAAGAAAACCAAGAGCTGACGGTTAATGAACTTGAATACTAAATTCCCAGTTACAAAGGTCATTCACAACAAGGCCAGTGCTTTAAGACTGTTCCTGGTTTTCAATGTTGTCAGTCTTCCCAGAGGGAGCTGCCTTCAAGTAGACAAGAAGATGTCAACCAGACCCAGACCTCCTCTTAGTAGATGAAGCACAATGTAATCCCCCTCACAATGGCAGGATACAAAGCCCTCTCACCTCGTGTGGGATTTCATGCAGGAGAATGGCCATTGTGGTTAGGAACCCAACCTGCAGTAGAGAGAAACAGATTAGGAAACAATTCCAGTATTCTTGGATGAATCTCATCAGGTCCCATACACTTACAGGGCTCCAGCTGGAGCAGCAGATACCCCATCAGTGCAGGGCTGACTAGGAGTTTATCATTCTCACAGTCATGGTCGTCCAGCTCAGGGGAATGGACCACCATAGTCCATCATCAGTGTTGAAGACAAAAGCAAAAATGCAATAAACATCTCAGCCTTGTCTATGTCCCAGTTTCTGAGGTGACCATCCTCATCATGTTATTTCTGGACTGTCTTTTGAGTAGATGAGGGTAGATGAGCTAATCCATCCCCTAATGCCAGTACAATTGACTAATGTGTCCCCAATTCAAAGAAGCTCTGCATCAGAGGATCAGGATAGGGTTGGGCTTTACTGTAGCCTGCTTTTTCTCAGAAAATTCTAGCAAATAGGAAGGAACTCCTTGCATTTTTTGGCTGTTTTGCATGTTGTACCATACTTGAGACAAGACCTCTCCATTTCAATACACAGCTGGGGACAGAAACCTTACCTTTCTGCTAACCAGGAAGCTGGCTGCTACTGCCAGGCCGTGTGTGAAGTTATCAATGGTGTTGGCCAGCAGATTGAGGTATCCACTAATCTGCAAAGAGAAGGAAGAGCCCTTGATAAAGGGAGAGATGTAAGAAGACAAAAAAACCAGCTTAGACATGGGTGATGCAGTCACAATCAGATGGGAAAGGACAGAGCACAATGCTTCTGCTGAAAATCTTGAACTATGTCAGTGCTTCAGTAAAAACTACATGTAATTTTTGGTTTTAGAGTAAAATACCTTTTAGGGCGGGCAAGTATTGTCTGAGATTAGAATAATTACTATATGCAAATGATGAAGAGCTCTAGAAACAGAAAAAGAAAGGAAAAAGAAGAAAGCCAAAATGCAAGAATATATTTAATTCTAAGTTGAACCAATTTTAGGTAACACTGACTAATTTACACAGGTGACCAGCTTCAAACATGACTTAATCTTGTTTTCAAGTCATGTACTTTAATATCCAACTGTTAAATATCTCCTCTTCAAAAGCTGGCAAGAACAATTCAACAGAACAAATGCTGCTGGAATTGCTTTCTCTAACTAAATAAATCTTCAAACATTGTACCAAAAAAGTCTGTGCTTGTGGGTTTGCTTTCCCTTAACAAAGAATCAAAAGAGAAGATAGTGATGACAGTCACCAAAAAACCACCTACTAGAAGGCTGGATAGCATGTATCAGCATTTGCATATAAACACATTTCTTAAAATTATAAGCATAAAGCAGCTGTCATCCTCACAAGTCCATCTCCAAGTTAAAATTCCCTATCATTCTAACTAGGGTCATCTCCCGACAAAATCTGAGTATTTGACCTAAAGTAATTTACAAGGGTACCACCCCAGCTCTTTAGCTCACAGGTTTTTGGGGTTTTTTCCATCACGTTTAACAAAAACTACTGCATGTTGGTCCTGAGATACTGCACTTCACTATATGGGACTTCAGTTTAAATTATTATCAAACCAGCAGTTAGCCCATGTATCAGGCCATCTCTGGACTGCAAGAACTCCAGATATAGGGCAGTATCCAGTGAGTGGAGACATTGTCTGGAAACTGTGAAACTCTTACTTCACCACAGCATCAGATGCCAAAGTTCAGCCAGACAACCACAAGTGCTGATGGACTTCATCAGCTCTTTCTGCTCTTGTGCTCTTCCCTGTTTCTATCAGCTCTGCTTGGGGCATCTTGCTATCATTTGTATGCCACAACTCAGGAGCCTTCTGTCAAACCTCTCTCTCCAAAGCACCACCTCTCTGCAGGGCATTTTTACTGCACCATCTTGGGGCACCATTGTAGCCTCTAAATTTTTTTAAGTGCACTCATGATTAAATGCAAAAACTAAGAATTAAGCAAAGCCTACCCCACTTTTAAGTAATAAGCTAAGTAACATCTCCACAATGAATGCAAAAAAGATCCCTGCATGTTTTTATAAGAAAGGAAACCCAAATAAATGCATGCAGGCAGACACAAAAATGGAACAGTTTTACTTCTCATTCTTCATACTCTCATTCCTAGACAGCCAAATATGACTAAAATTCTCCTTTTCATGTTTTTTTACGTGATGGCGTTTTCCCCACAGGATAATAATAATTATTCACAGAAGTTTTACACAAAAATGCTTTCCCATATCACTCTATAGAGGAAAAAATAGGCTTCATGATTAAAACATTACGACTTTTTGTTGTCAGTGGCTTGGGCAAAAGCTGTCACTGAAAGAAGCAAAGCTTTGGAGTGCTCAGAAATAAATTGGGTTGATTTGACAGTTATGAGCCTCTGACATTTACATTCTGCGAATCCCTAATAGGATGTTCTCATTGCTCATAAGGAGCACAGCCAGATGAAGTGTTTATATTCATGCTTCAGAATTAATGTCACTGTGTAATAAAACATACTTTCACAAATCAACCAGGACCCCATGTATCACAGGGAGAAAGAAAGAATAAGCAAGGGAAAAGTAGTGTACACAATGTTTTTACCTGTTGAGGGAATAAGGCTGCAATGAGGGACAGAACTAATCTATGTCTGCATGCAAAGGAAACCTCCCATCTGCCATTTTCAAGCTAGGACAAATTCTAGCAGCAGCTAAAAAGCAGAAGTTCTAATATATATATGTGGACAACAGTCAACTCACCACAACTTACTAATAATCAAGTCCTGAAGGGTGACTTTGTTCATTTAAATAGTATCTTTCCCTTTTTGTTTGCTGAAGAAACAGGGGTTTCTGAGTGAACATAAGAACTAAAATTTTGTCATGCTATGAATTTCACTCCTTCCTTCATGAGTACCTGCTCTGCTCACTCCCAGCACCACCACTTCCCTGCAGGTGCCCTGCCCAGCACACATGGTGCGGCAGCCCTGTCCCCAGCTGCAGCCGTGGCACCCCAGTTCCAGCTGCAGCTTTCAACAGAGCATCCCTTTGCCTTCCCCCTCTACTGTCACACTGATTTTTATAGAACTTGCAGAAATCTGATCACCCTCAAGATTCCTGAACTCTCCTGAACACAAGGAAAATTAATTATGGGTTCAAAAGTTATTGAAAATGAAGGGCAGAACAGATGGACAGACAGATGGGATGACTGCTTATGTTGTTGCCTAAGGAAACAGGCTAACAACGCAGGAGTATCTTGGTAGGTTTGATAATTTCCACCCTACCAGGAAGACTATTAAAATATTCAGATTAAAAGATCAGAAGTTAAAAAGTTAAAACTACGCCCGTTAAGTTTCTAATTCATGCATATCAACAACCATCTGTAAAATTGAACAGATGTGTCAGGATTTTAAAGCTGGAAGGTTGCCTAAACCTTCCATATAACACAACTGAAAGAACTTAATTTAATTTGTGCACAAATTTCATTGTTTCTTAGGCTATCATGTACTCTGTAGAGAGCAGCTTAAACCACAGCTTGCAGCTCACAAGTGACAAAAAATCTGCTGTCTCTAAGGCAAGTTGTTCCACTGGCAAGCTACCCTCAGTTAGAGAGTTGTCTCTAAGTTCTAGACTACTACTGTTTGCTATAGCTGTCACTATTCAAATTTAGTCATTCCTCTACAGGTATTTGTATACTCTAAGTCACCCTTGATCTGCCATGACTACAGACCTAAACTAAAGAAAGCCACTTATCATGTACTACAAACTTAAAATATTATTTCATCTCTTTCTGGGCTCCTTTGCAAATTATTAGTAGTATTCTGGATATTTGGAACAGCCCTACTGGAAAAAGCCAGATAGCTGTTTCACTACTGATATACAGAAAGAGGAACTCTCACCTCTCCTCTTACATATTATTTCCTACTCACCCATCCTTCTGGCTGTAGCACCATGAGGGAAGAATGTGTTCAGAAAATTTCCTACTGTAATCCTCACATGTTTTTCCAATGCATTGACTAACTAGAAACTATCCCTATCTTGTAAATAGGATCTGAGGTCTCCTTCTTAATCTATTCCTTATAATTGCATGTATCAAAACCTGTTAAAAATTCAGCACTTTTTTCTGATGAAGTTACTCAGTTTAGCTGCTATCGCTGACTTCATGCAGTCACAATGTGCCATTTATGTAACGCAGTACCTGCAAATGCGAAGATATACTATTTTTATAAATAATAACTTGGAAAAATAATAACCCAAACAGATTTGAGGGGGGCTGCATTAAACCAGCTCCTTTGGATAACATCAAATAACAGATTTTTAATACAGCTAGTATTAGCAAAGTTGATTAGAATGGGGGAGAAAGTTGTGTTTTATATACATTTGTCATGACCTTTATTAAACAACTTTATGCCTGAATAAGAGGCAGGAAAAATGTCTGGTTGATAAGAATGTATTTATCTTACATAAAATCATATCAATTAGCATTAATTACATTATTATTTTTTATATTAGGACCATGCCCTGAGCAATTGTATCACCTATCTGTGTTTCATTTCTACTTGAAATCAGTAGTCTACAGTTCCTTATATAAACCCTTCCAAAATTAGGGCACAATGTTTCATAACCCAGTAATACTAGTGTCTTCACTACTACCACCTCTAGAAACAACCACGTGGCACCTTACAGTGTTATGTACAAATTACATGAATGTGACAGATGTCAAAAATACTCAGTGACCTCAGCATAACTTCCATGTTCTGTAGGAAGAGCTATAAAGTTACAGCAAAACAAATTTAAAATAGACTGAAGAGCCTCTGCTTGACCACATATCCAGCTTTGAACTAGTTCATGAAGCACACTTTCTGTCCATAGTTACTCTCATACAATCTTGCACATTTTTATGGGCTTTCAAACTCAAATTGCAGGGCCTCCTTCACCAAAGCGGTTGTTTACTCTCTCTCTTGTAATGCTCACCCAAAAAAGGGTTTTCAACAGTACAAAGATAGTAACATGGAACAGGAAGCAAAGCCAATGTAGAGGTTATCCACTTCCCCATGGTGCAGGACTCTTCCTCCACCTCCAGTGCTATGAGCCTGCTGATCTCCCTTATCCCAGCACTACAGGCTGCCTGTCTGCATGCCAAGCTGATTCAAGAAGTTAAGTTAGGAGAGAAATAGACCAGGGGGTGGGAGGTGGGTGTGTGGGTGTAGACAAGCAAATTCTTTGCCTGTTTAGCTCCTTGAATAGGCTCACTGTGAGGTCAGATGAGATCCAGTGCAAAGGAAGCAATGGGAAATACAGGTTTGGAGACAGAAGTGGACAAGAAGTCCTTTTTGGCAGCAGGTAAACTGATAATGTGAGAAATGGAACTTTTAAATTCTACACTGGTTAGCTTCAACACACTTCCTAAAGGTGTCAAAACACTTCCAAAAGGTGCCTTAAAAGGAAAAGTGCAACTCAGAATCGGTACAATCCAGGCAGTAGAGAACAGAGAAATCATGGTGCAAAAAATTAAGCAAATAAAGACATATTAACTATAAAATATAGAGTAATAAAACATGAAATTCTGTATTTTGGTAACAGAATTCAGCCAAAATGCACATCATCACACTTGTGCCTTTATAATATTGATTATTCCTCTTCCACATAAGCTGCAGTGCAGATTTTCTCCAAGTCTGCTATTTCTTCCCTGCTGTGACCAGGACACACTTTGACAGAGTAAAATTAAGCACAACTCAAATGCTGAGTTCCCCACTCAAGCACAGTCTTTCCACAGACAATTCCTGAGTAAGAAGTGAAGGTGAGTTTGTGTGCCTCTTACCTTGATTCTGTTGTTTTTTGGACCAGACTGGAGAGAAGAGCCATTACACTGAGCTCGTGCTCTTTGGGACTGACAGGACCCCTTCGGCAGGGGGCAGCCACTTCCATTGGGAATCTTTCCAGACGGTGCTTTGGAATCACAGTCCTTAATTAGGGGAAACAAACTTGTCACTGATTTTTTTTCAGTGATGAATGAGCATGAATCAGGATCAGAAATCCAGCCTTCACCCTTAATCCTTTTGTTCTTACAATGTGACTCAGCAGGTTTGACACCCCAGTTTAATAACAACTGCCAGAAATGAGACAGATTCAGAGACCATTGTGACATCTGCCCTGAAAGACAACAAGAGCTAACACCTCTCAATCCTCAAGAGAAATAGAAAGGGGAGGAATTGGAGTCACAGTCCCTTGGCATGAGTCAAGTTCCACTAGAAAGATAAGGGACTGAGCCTGCGCCTCCTGATAGCAGCTGCTGCCCAGAGAAATACAACTCCACCTGGGCAGGAGATGGGGAAAACAGTCTTGCTCTCCCCAGTGCATCAGAACAACTAAGTCTACAGAATTATTCTATAGCTGGGATCATCACCTTCCAAACAACAAAATATTTATCTATGATTTCAGCCTCTCTCTGAATGAGAAGATGAAGTTCCTTTCGGGCATTGAAGACTCACATTGAGTCAAAGTTTACACCTAATTGCTCTTATGTAGTGCCTGACCTACAGGTTCACCTCTCAAAAGTCATGGCACAGCAAGGACTGAACAGTCTAAAGGAGCTGCAACTAGGAGTTGTGCAGATCTCTGAAGACTAGGTGTTCTCCTCTGTCCTGGAATTATCCTCTGCTACCTCATCTACATCTCCCCTTTGCAGCTGGGTGACTCCTTTGAATTTAGGATTACCTGTCCAGTCACAAATTCCTTCTACCACAAAAAGTCACCCAAACAAACACCTGGTCCAGGACATAACCAAGAAGAAACATCTTCAAGAAGGCTGGCCTTTGTCCTGACTGAGGACCCAGAAAGAGAATGAGTCACGATGGGTCCGTGGAACATGCATCAGCAAACTGTCACCCCTCAAAGCTTACTTGAGCAAAAGTCTGGTTTGCAGAGTGCTACAGCTCCCAGCCCCCACAGAACAGGAGCTCTCTTTTACACTTACCACATAAAGAACAAAACCAAACCAGAAGTGAGAAATCTCAGTTAAAACCACAAAACAAAAGCCTGAAGATGAAATCTACTCCTACGGACCAGTGGCAAAGAAGTGGCAAAAAACTCCCAAAGGGCAATGACAAGGTACTCACAGCTACAGGATAATTTCCTGACACTGTCAGATAGGACAGATGAAGTATTTAGTACAGAGCTTCAAATATAAGAGTACTCCCCTGCCTCAGGCTGCTAACTTACCACACCAGGATACTCCTCCTCTTTCTCTAAGAAGATCTTCTCTAGCACCAGGAAGGTCAGGAAACCAATGATCACCCAGAGACCCAGAAGCTTCTGCTGCTGAAAGCTCTGCCCTTCTCCTGAAGGTCAAAAGAGAAATCTTCATGTCTCAAATACATAGCTTTTCACACATTTCCAAGACAAAAAAATAAATGACAGTGGAAAAACTCCCTGCAATGTAGGAGGAGTAAACACATCTCAAAACAGATTAGTTTAACTTCCCCATTCTTGATCTAACAGATCTCATCATCTCGAGACCCTCAGAGTGAGAGCTACCATCCCTTTTTCCATATCAGCTCAACCCAGAATATTTCCTGACAACACTGGGAATTTCCCTGAGCTCCAGAGGCAAGTGAATATTACATCAACAAAAATCCAGCAGCTGTACCTACTGAGAAGCAAGCCCTGACATGAATTCTGCCATTAGCGGAGTTAGAAACTCACCTTCCCCCTTCTGCCACACCTCAGCAAGTTATTAAGCCCAAAGCTACAAACTTTCTTTTCAATTACAGTCATGCTTGTGAGATAATAATCCATTCAGTCTCACTGCCAGAATTGGAAACTGCACTGCAATGGAAGAACAGAACGACTCTGTACCAGGACTTACATGGGTCAAGGAAACCTTTACACTTCAGGACAGTCTGGCAGAAGCAAACAAGCTTGAGCAGGAAGACAGAGTAATTTGGGAACCACTGTAGAAAGGGTGAAAAAAAGTACGGGAGGTTTTGCTGACAGTGCTATTGCTGTGATGAAGAAGAGCACTAAAGGCCTGGCAGATTTGAAACCCCAGGACACAGGTGCAAGAAAGTCTGGGAAACCCAGGGCATCATCTTCCCTCTCTCACATTTTCAGTAGGAAAATGACTTCTTGGTTTCTCAACAGGTGGGATGCAGCAGCACTTGCCTTCTATGATATCAATTTGCTGAAGCAGACAGATACAAACATTATAGGTTTCAGCAACCCTGGCTATTTGAGGGATGAAGGAGCTACACTGATCCCAAAAGGTCTATACCAACTCAGTGTTTAGTTTGCTGGCAACACAAGTTTCTGTCACCTCCATTTTCTTCTTCTCCCCCTGCCCCACCCTCCAATCTTAATGGTGGCTCTATAGACAATGTTCCATGATTTCTCATGGAGCAAAGACTGCAACACATGAGCTCCCATAAATCAAAGCATCCAACAGAGGGATGGGCCCCAGTTAGTGCCAAGAAAGAGGTTCTAGGAGTAACACTGTTTTAGGGACAGATTTGTAAAAAAAGTGCACCTGATCCCCAACTAAGATGGTGAACATGTTCATGTACCAGATCACATACACAACCATAACCTCCCATCAGCTTAAAGAAGCATTCCCTTTCCTTACAGAAGGAACAAAGGAAAATCAACAGAGATTTACAGGAGTCCAAGACATGATAGGAAAAGTCAATAAACAAGAAAACCATTCCAAGGTACTAAACATAAAGAAACCATGGCAAATTGAGGAAGCCTCTAATTTCAAAGTCTTTGGAGGATTGCTGAATACAAAGATGAAGTATTACACGTGTGGTTTTTTATTCTCACATCATTCCCTAGGCATTTGCTTTTATATATTACTTGAAAAAGGAAACCAGCCTAGACCAGTTTTTGGGCTGACCCAGACTGGCTGGTCTTGGGCTTTCAAGGCAGAACAGACTCAAAACAGGCACAGCACAAGCTGCTTCCAGGCACATAAGGCTCTCATACCTGTTGTTGCACTGCATGTGTAGGCCCAGGCTTCAGGAAGCAGGTGGAGAAACACATTTCCCAGCAGTCCACCAATTGCAAAACTCAACAACTGCTTCAAACGCTGTGACCCACCTAAAAAAAGAAAAAGAAGAAACAAGAAGAAAAAAACTGATCACTACTCAGCTAGGAACCAAGACATCTCCAGCTGAGATTTTGCATGAAGAAACCAAAACTGGAAGCATCTGCAAAGCAAGCTTTCGAAAGAGAGAGAACAAACCAAATGGAGTGCAAGAAAAAGCCCTGACAGCACTTGGTTGGGACAGTAGTGTGTGGGTACTGAACCAAGCAGGGTGGAAAACAGTACTCTTTGTACAAGTTCCATCCACGGCTTACATTTGTCAAAGGACTCCCTTTCAAATTCATTAAAGGTTCATTAAATTCATTAAAGTACCAAAACCAGACTTTTTATTTTAGAGAACAACATTTCTGTGACAAGGTCCTGTTCAGCACTGTGCTGCTGTCACATCCCAGGACATTTGGCTTCAGAAAGGCCAATGCAGCTGGCAGATTCACCTTCGGAGCACAGCGCAGCTCCCGTCTCAAGGGGGATCACCAGCAAGGGGAAGACCCCACTCAGCCCCACCATGAAGGAACCGATGAGGGAACAGATCCAAGCATCCAGCCGCTCGCTGCTGAACAGGTGTCCCCAAGAGTCTGCCTCCTTGTCACACACAGAACCAGAACTGGCAGCAACATGACTCCTCGGGAGCTGCTGAGCTTCACAGGCTGCGATCAGCAACAAGGAGAGCGTCCCATCAAGCAGGAGTTTTTGTTTTGTCATTGCTAAGTGGTCTCAGCCGGGCTGGCCAATCTCTGAAAAGATAAGAGGAAAGAAGACGTGGAAACACGTTCAACCCTCTGTTCCACCATCCCAGAGGAAAAGCCTTGGCCATACCACACCCTCCCTTCAGTGTCTTAGCACAGGTATGAATACCCATGAGGAACACCTGAAACTCTTCTTGATTTCAACACAGCACTAAAGGGCAGAGAGGCTGTTTATCAATGGGGCACGAAACTGAGACATCTGGGGAAAGCATCAGGCTTTCACTATTTCCCTTCAGATGGGCTGGACAAGGACTACAAGTACCCTTGTTCTTGCCCTTCAGTATCCCAAGGCTTCAGCAAAAGGTATTGACCAGAGATGCTACCAGGTAAGTCTTCTCTTTGGTATGGAACAGCACCCCTGTAACAAATTAGGATGCAAGACAGGCAACATAACAGAGGTCTGTAAACTCATGAGTGGTGAAAAGATGGGGAACAGGGTAGATTATTCACCATCTCATCAAACACAAGTGCTGACATCCATCCACATGGAGCCAGTGAGGGTCAGCTTCAAAATAAATAAATATGACCCTTCACCAGTAGGTAACTTGTGTGATAGCGCTTCTCCAAAAATGATGAAAAATTTTACATGCACTCATCTGAAGACAGGACAAGTACTAGAAAGACAAATCTATTTATTGTTAAGGGTTAAACAGCTCACATTAGACTCAGAAATTCCCTGATATGAGAGGAGTGGGAGAATGGAAGTGTTCTTGAAAAATACCATATCTACTTCTCCTGATTTTATCCTTTTGTAGAAGGATACTGGATTAGATGGTCTCTTAGTCAAAATCAGCACAGCTGTTAGTAAGAGCTCTGCAGTCACAAGAAAACTGAAGAGGGCATGTTAGAAGAGAAAAATAATTACAGTCATTGACAAAGCGGAAAAGAAAGCAAATGATGTAAAGGCTGAAGTACAAATGTTCCTTCAATCTCCAGAAGAAAAAGTGAAATGTGACAAGCAAAAATAATTTGGAAATGGGAGGAAAGGGTGGGTTAGAAAAAGACAGACCTAACAAATGTTCACAAAACAGCTCAAGAGGCAAAAACAGCATTCACCCAAAAGCATGTAAGAAACCAGTCTAATCTCTGAAGCATCAGTGACCATCTTTGAAAATTTACAGGAGTATGGGAAGGCCACAAGAAGGCTGGAGAAGCATCATGCCTCACCTACCTTTATAAAAGCAAAAAAAAAGGTGGGAGAAGTTACACACCAGTAACTTCAATCCTCTGAAGGACTCTTGATCAAATTAAATGATCAGTTGGTAGTTACCTATAAGATAAGAAATTGATAAAGATATCAAAGCATTAAGTAACAGCCAGATAGAAAGGAACCTGAAACTCTCAAGATGAAATTCAGGATGCTGGAGCCAATCTAAGGCTGTGGATGAAAAGGGATGAAAAGGGCAATGTTGCCCCTTGTCCCCCCCTCCTTCCCGAAGCATCACCTCTCCATGCTCACACCAGACTCCACCAGTGAGCGGCATCGGAACAAATGAGCAGGAAAAACTGCTTTTTTAAACTCATGGCCCTTTGCCAATTTCAGTCCCTGAACAAAAACACTGCAGGAGGAAGGCCAAGCTGCAATCAAAAGCAATCAAAAAGAAATCAAGGGACAGGGTCCCATGGCTTCTCTGAAGGAGAACACCAATCTCCAAGCACAGTGACCATCAGGAGCAGGGATGCAAGAAGGAATCAGTCAAGACACAGACTTGGCTAGTTGATCAAGGACCACTAAAGCTATCACTTTTCTCTTACAACAAAAAAACTAAAATCCCTCAACACAGCAAGTTCAAACCAGCTCAGGATTTTAGGGAATGCAGTGTTTTGATCTGGCTGCAGGAACCCCACACTTACCTACAACCTACTATCAAATTTCAGTAAGGATCAGTAAAAAACAGTACACTGAGGGCTGGGGAGGCAGGTGTGAAATCGAATGCAAATGACAGAACAGTAATTGCAACATGCCACAAAGAAAAAGCACACACTGATTGAGAAATTAATTCCAAGCCAGCGGGCTTATGTTGCTACAAAAAGGGTAAAAGTTATCCTGGGACATAGTAGGAGTCACGCTGTGGGTGTCACACAGGTGAGTCTTTAGCCAACAGACCACATCCAGCCCCACATATTCTTCCTCATAAAACACACGCAAAAATCCGAGACACTGCAGTGGAAAGAAAAAAAAACTAGAGTGTAGAGAGCATGACCTGGAAAAACAACCAAAGGACCTGGGTGTGTTTAGTCTTAAAAAGATAACACCAAAGGAACAGAACAGCCTGCATACATTAAGAGTCACAAGAAAGGGGAAAGTACTCAACTATTCGTTCACATCAGTTCAAATGGTAAACAAGATTAGCCTGAAGATGAAGAAACAAATATATATAGTGCCAAACTGGGGATATACTGAAACTAGTTATCTAGGATGCAGAATTTCCAGCACTATTTTTTCTTTGGGGTTTGTTTTTGTTTGGCTTTTTAATTTTGATTTTGAGAAAAAGAAACAGCTGATGCAGATACCATTCCATTGCAAAGATTAGATCCCTTCTTTGAAGTCCTTGAGGCCTCCACCCCTTCCAACCCTGCAGTGGGCCTGATGGATGTCCTCATCTTTTATGATTGGATTAGACCTATAAAATGACTGAGAACTTTGTGAGGAATACACCAAAAATAAATCAGAATTTATACAACTGTACATGCCTATGAAGAAGCAACACACACACAGCGCTCAGCAATGATGGGAAGCAGCACAAATCTCTTCTGTAACACTTCACAGCTTTTGAGAATCAATCTGGAAAAGTAAACACTGCAATTGATTCAACAGGTCGATTTCTTGCATTTCATTCTCCACACTCACAACCCACAAAAGCCCCAAGGGACACCTGAAAGGGTCTCAGAGACTGAGATGCAGTAGCACATAGGACAAAGGTCATGTCCAGGACTCTGAAAGAGGTTTGCATACTTGGCTTCATGGGATCAGGTTCCTCAAAAAGGGGATGGTGGTGGAAAACAAATGGGTATAAAGTGTAGAAAACTGATTCTCCTAACTCACATTAGTGTTGGTTCAACTTTCAGTGGTCCACAGGTCTTTATTCTGCTGTTACTCACGTGAGGAAAAAGCAGAACATTTCTTTATTTCTGTGCAGCCAGACCATCATTACATCATGCCTCAGGAACAACCCCATATCTCATGCAATAAATTCCTTATGTTTATAAAACACCTATGAGAAACTTAGTGTATTGTTCAGGACACACCTGAACTGCTCCTTGTGTCCAGCTAATTGTTTAGAGCATATTCCCAGCATTTCCTTATTCCTAACACATCATAACCACTTGCTAAAAAAAAAAAAAAAAAAGGACTTTTTATCTCTACAAGCTTCTCGCTTCTCCATCTCATTAGAACATTAGCAAAGTCTCTAAATTCAAACATTCAAACTGGTTACCCCTATGGCAAGTATTTAAGAGGAAGAAAATAAGCAGTGAAGATGTAGTCATAGGAAAAAAACTGCTCAAGAGGAAAATAATACCCTGTCAGAAAACAGTTGCAAAGGGTGGAGGAAGTCTATATCTACCCTTAATTTTAGACAACAACATCTGTTTTAGGAACCCGGTCAGAGAATGTCTTGAGAAATTTCTAGAGAAAGCACTGCAAGCTCTCAGAGACATCTATGGTCACAAGGCAGAGGCATAAACAGGTTTAGAGATGTGTTTTCTCAAGTAGGGTTTATCACATACTTAAGAGCATGCAACTCTGGGAGAAAAATAGCCAGCAGGTCATTTATGTATCAGGTTTGTCAATTCTCTGTCTGGGACCACCACTCCCAGCTGTGCCTGATTCACAGCCTGGTGACCATGACCACTGGCAGCACCCTCCAGGGCACTACCTGTCTGAGCATGCAGGACTCAGGTCTGCTCAGCTCATCCTGCAACAGCCTCAGGACTGGAATAACCATTAGGTTTTCCCAGCCCAGAAAGAACAAGTGAATGAGAATTTGCCATTTACATGCTCCTGAGCGGGGCAGAGGAAGCTGCACACCAAGCCAGGAGATCCATGAGGCTCCCAGGGCCTCCCCTACCTCACAGTCCTCATTGAACTTCTCTGAAGCAGGCAGTGACTGAGAAAACATGGACAAAATGAAAATGCCAAGGCAAAAACCTACTGGAAAAGAGAAAATGAAACATTGACGTGATGACCATGCTTCTATCTATTACTCTCTTCCTCAACATTCTGCCTTCTCAGACCACACAATTTCTTCTCTCAGCGCAGTTGCTCATTGCCACATAATAACACTTCAGATGTTGTTGAAAGGAAAAAAAGTTAAAAGAAAATGCTTTTTTTACCAGTGTTTTCCCTGGAAGCCAGTTGCCTGGTATTACAGTTGCAAAAGAGTACTGCATGGAATGGAAAAAAGTTTTTTTCCAGGGAGGAAGCATAATTTTCAGCCAAAAAAACTGCATGAGCCACCTCCCTCCATTAGCCCCGTGGAGAGTTTTGAATTCCTCCTGGAAACCCTGACCTCGGCAGAAGCACAAAAGGTCTCCAGTACTCCCTGAGTACTCCCTGAGCACTCCTTTCTCTCTGAATCACTGCCCATCTCTAAGGAATACACGGCTCTGGTGGGACCCTTCCCTTTTGCCCCATCCCTCTCATAAAAAACCACTCTGCACAGACTGCACTCACATTTCTGCAAATGACAGTGTGCGCAGCTAAAAGTTGGGGATGCACAGGATTACAAACAATGGGTCGCAGATCAGAAGAGATTACAGACCCGGGGCAAACCTACGAGCTGGCAAGGAAGGCATTTAAAAGCGACTGAACACTAACGGAGTTTGGGAGACTGCGACTCCTTCCCCATTCTGCATCCTTTCATCCCTAGGATGAGAGGGAAGTTTGAGCACCAGGCAATGCCCTTCGTTCCCCCTGGGCTAGCTGGGACGTCTCTCCTCCCAGCCCGCTCTCCGTGCAGCCCGAAGCACAGGCCGGGCAGACCGGCCCGCTCCCGCTGCCCTCGCCCAGCCCGGGCCGGGCTCCGGCCCCGCTCTCACCGCAGGCGATTGACGCGGCGGGCCCGCTCGTATCACTCACTGTCTGTCACATCGCGGCGGACGGGACACACAGCGCGGGTTTTCCATTAGAGGAACGCTGAGCGATGCAAAGCGAGACATGCTTGCCGCGGGGCGAATTAGCAATGAGCGCTGCTCCCGCACCTTTCTGGAGCGGCACACTGGCTGCCGCCCGGGGTCCCTGTGCCAGTGTGGCCGCGCAGACCCGGCCCCCCCGCTCCGCGCGTCCCGCGGGGCAGCCCCCGCGCCGAGACCTTCCCGAGGCATCATCTGCCGGAGGAGGGACTTCCAAAACTTTCTCGGCTGCGTCCCGCGGGGACTGCGCTAGCAGCCCCGGGCACGTCCGCAGCGGCAGCCGCCCGGCGCCGCTCCCCCGGCGAGCTGCGGCAAAGGCGGGTGCGAGGGGGGACGCGGCCCCGGGAGTCCGGGGCAGCCGCGGCCCCGGAGCGGGCGGCGCGCAGCCCACGGTCCCGCCGGGCCGGGGCACCTCTGCCGGCAGCAGCGGCCCCTCCAGGCGCTCCCCGCCACGTCTTTCCCAAAGTTGTCCCTCGCTCGGCCGGGACAGACCCCTCCAGAGGGGGGGGGGGGTGTCGCTCGCTCGGCTGCGCTACGTGTGGCGCTGCCCGTCCCCGCTCACCCCGTCCCGCCGGCCGAGGTTGAGCCGCGCTGCCGCACCCGGCCCCGCCGTCCCCCCTCGCACCGCAGCAGCGGCCGGCCGTGGCCCGGCCACCCCCGCCCCCGAGCCGCCCGCCGCAGTTACCGTGCGCCACCGCCGCCGCGCCCCGGGCCGCCGCTGCCATCCAGCCGCGGCTCGGCGCGGGCCTGCCCCGCCCGGCGGCCCCTCGGCTCCGCCTCCCCCGGCCGGCCACGTCGGTCCCGGCCTCCTCGGCTCCAGCGCCGCCGCCCCGCCGGGCACCCGCCGCCGCCGCCGCCGCGCTGTGCTTCCGGCCGCGCCGCTGTGTCCGGCCGGGCCGGCGGGGCGGGAGCGGGGCTGCCCACGGGCACGGCCAAACCAAGTGCTGGGAACGGCCCCTCGCGGAGCCGTCACGGTGCGCTGTTTGTGCACATCGCCGACGCGGGCTGCGGGGACACGCGTGCTGTGCGAGACCCCGACTTCTGGAACGTGCTTGCTGAGATTTATTTTTTCTTTATTTTTTAATCTCCCTAAATGGATAATAAATTCTTTGGGCTGCAGATGTCTAGAGACAAGCACAGTGTGAAACCGGGGTTTGAGCAGAACTTCTGGAAGTTGTTAAAGCAGAAGATGTGGCTGAAGACTGAGCCTCGAAATGCTTCTGAAAGATACAATGACTTTTAAACAAATTTGCTTCCTCCTCACAGGTTCACTGCAACCTTCACGATAAATCGTGAACCACCAGAGCTCCTTAAGCACTGGTGCCCTCTTAGTTACCTCTTGTGAAGGTTACCCACTGTTCTTGCAGAGATTTGCAGAAACTGCGTGTGCTTAGGAAACTAGGTCAGAAGAGAATAAAGATTTACCTTTATACCAGCCAAGCTAGGTTGGACCTGTGTTGTTTCCAATACAGACACTTTCCAGAATGTACTGATGTACCTTTAAGTTCCATCTCCTACCATTTTCCCTGAGACACAGAACTTGATTCTCGTTCCAGATTTCAGAATGAATCCTATTTCCCAAGAAGGCAGTGCTGATGTTGGTGCTTCTCACTACGGTTTCACCCGATCTGATTACATCACAACAATGTCATGCCCTGGAGCAGGAGTTAGGAATTAAGTCAGCCGCAGTCGCCTGCAATGGTTTAGCGGCTCTTCCTGCATTCGTGTGAGAGCAGCACAATCCTACAGGCTGCTGCGCTGCAAATGCAGTTAAAGATAACTTGTAACTTTCCTGCTTACAAGCAGAACGTTTATATAGGAAGCTGAAACTTTTAAGATATTCTGCATTTTGCTCTCAAATTGTACAATTTATAGGTTTTGAGTTTTACAGCTGCCTTCCTACTGCTATCCTCAGCCTTCCTGAACCTTGCTCCAGTGACACAGTTCTCTGTGCTGATGGATCATAGCTGTTATTATCACAGTTACAACAGGCACCCCCTCAGGTAAACCAAACCACACAGAGAATTTCAACTATTGCAAGCAGTACGGGTACCATGGTCTCAGTGAAATGAGTGGGTTTGCTTTTGACTCCAGTGATGCAGGAATTCACTCCAAGGCTCTCCATTTTTATGACATCCTGCTGTAAGTCAGCACAGGAAGTATTCTGGATTAAATGTTCGCTCTGTACCTCATGTCAGGTGTCAGCTGCTGTGCATCAAATGGAGCTTTTACACTGTTGGTGGCTGTGCAGTGACATTTTCAGTGATAGTCTAGAGATCCATATGAAAAAATCAGGGATCTGGGACCTGCTCCTGACTCCCCCAAGCCACAGAATCACTTCAATATCATTTATCTGAAAATTACTTTTAAGTTTCTGTATTCTCTGCTGAATTATTTCCCCAGCTGAGGGTAAAAAAACCCCAACAGATCACTTTTAAAGGTAGACTAGCAAAACAGTCACTATATATTCAGTTCTCTTTGACTTGTAACTGATGCTCTTGCCTCCCTAATGTCCTTACCTGAGTGTCTCCAATGCTTACCCTTATTTACAACCTCTGTAGTCTTCTTGTATCAGTCTTGCAGGAGTGGTACAATGATGGAACTAAGGGAGCTTTCCAGAAGAGAGTTAAAAACACAAAAAGTAAACCCATTACAGTTCAGTGGCACCCTGAAGGCAGAGACATGGGATACACCTCAAGCACAGCCCTGAAAGGCTGCTATGCTGCACATCCACAAAAGGCAAGAGATAGCAGTGGAGCACGGGACGTACATTGGTTACTGAAAAAATTAAGTCACTCAAAAGTATTAGTCAATTAATGACAAATGCTACATACACATCGTTATTGTTATTATCTTTTAAAGTCCTACATTAATTGATAAAGGAGTATATTATTGGCTGCGTCACCCATATGAAAAATCCGTTTACAGTATTTCGCCTGAAAAAAAAAAGGTTAATAACTATAAAAGGAAGGGCGGAGAATCAGTTTTTCCCGCTGTCCCGGCCGGTTCCCGGGAGTGCTGGCCGCAGCTCGGGAGCGCACCGAGCCCCGCGGCTGCAATGGCGCGGGGGCCCCGCGCGGCGGCGCTGCCCGCCCGCCCAACGGCGCCGCCGGGAGCCGCGGGCCGGGCCCGGAGCGGCCTCGGGGGGAGCGGGGAAACCCGCCCGCAGGGAAGCGGGTGTGGCCCGGTGGGTGGGAGCCCGTCTGTGGAACACGAGCAGCTACAGCTGTGTGAGGCGCCTGAACGCCGCGCGGAGCTCACGGCACCTGAGCGGCGCCGCGGTTGGCCCTGGGCGCGGCACCGGCCTCGGCAGTGCCCGGCGGGCGCGGGGAGCGGGGCGGTACCGCCGGTGGCCTGTACCCACGAACGCGCCGCGTTGTGCTGGCAGGACACGAACAGCCCGAGCTCAGGGATGGTGTCACCTTCCCCCGGTCACTCCGGCGCCATGGGAGGCTTTCCTTTAGCCAGGCACAGCCTCGAGTGTCTCAGAAAGCCTGGCAGGCTTCTGCTCTGGCTGAAGGACGGGGCCCTGCAGAGGAGCCTGGCTCCCTGGCCACTGCAGGGGAGTCTGCGCCTTCCCCAGAAAGACATTTTGACAGCTGAATTTCCACCACAAAACTTGCTAATAAAGGGGTCAGAGTGGCTTAATAAATTCATGCTTTCTCACACCTAATAGTACTCTCTATACTCTGTCCTCGGGACCTTCTAAAACATACTTTTTCTTGTGGTACAGTAAAAAGCTCACTTTTGTAAAAGGGTGGGGCCTGAGCACTGCCCTGAAACTGCACTTGCTACAGAGAAAAGGTACCAGAGCCCCAGCAAAACTTCTGGAGAGACCACATCAAAACATCTCTGGAAGGCCTGCATGTGGAGGACTCGATGTGAAGCACTGGCAGAGGGCATGGGCAAGCTGAGAAACAGGGCCAGACCATGACATTTAAAACGACAGGGCAGAAAGATTTTTAAATTTCCCAATAAAGGTGGTCAGACACTGGAAGAGACGTCCAAGGTTTCTGTGCTATCTCTTGGAGATTTTCAGCAGTTCAGCTGGCCCCGACCTTGAGCAACTTGATCTACTTGTGAAGCTTCAAGCAGGAGACTGGCCAAAACGACCTCCTAGAGGTCCTTGTCAACCTAATGTTTTCTATGATCCTCTGATTCAGAAAAAAACACTCTCAAGGGTTAAGTGAATCAGAGGGAGCCCTCAAAGTATGTGAAAGGAGCTGTGAGGCCCCAGCAGAGGCATTTTTGCCCACTGTTTGGTGGGGCCAAAGGCAGTAACACTGTTGCCTGGAAGTCCTGCTCTGACTCATCCCAGGAGACATTTCTGCAAGGCACGGCAGAAAAGGAGAAGTGACTGCTGAGCCCTGAAGGGGGGTGGGGAGGGGAGCTGGCCCCATGGAAGCTCAGAACAGGGAATTTTAGTCTTACTCATCATATTATTTTTGTATTTGGGTTTTCAGATGTAAAGCTCAGTATTTCTGTCAGCATATTAACTCTGTGTGCGCCTCAAGTTTGTCCACTTGCAGCAGTGACTCCTTTTATGCCTGCTACCATGCACAGACACACAACTTCCAGCTGGGAGCTCAGTCTGACTAGCACTTTACTGGTGTTTGTAAGGAATAATTGAGCTGCCTGGTCAGTGCTGTTTAATCTGGGCAGAACTCAGTGCCATTCTGGAGGAAGAAGAAAAAAGATGGGCCTGGTCTGGGAAAGCCAGAGAGCAGGTTAGGGCAGATGAGAAATTTGGCACATGAGAAAAATGTGGCAGATGAGAAAACATGAACAATAGACAATTTTCAAAAGTTAGAATGGAGATTCATGCTGATTTACCTCATCTTGACAAGTGTAAGCAAGAAATATAAGGGAAATCTATGGAATCATGGAAAACAAACAGTGCTGGAAGGTCTAGCAGAATCTTAACCTCTAGCAGAAGACCAGCATGTGTTTGTTCCTCACTAGAGTTTCAGACTTAAATAGCGAGGTCACAATACTATCCTACCAAGCTGGGTATGTGTTTTGTGTTTGATACAGAGTTGTCTTTGTCTTAGCTCTAAATGTAGTTAATGCTGAGTTCTGACCATGAAAGAAGGTTTCCTTATGTTTTTCAGTGCTCAGTAATGAAAAACCTGATTTCTATAACCTAGCACAGCTTCATGTCTCCAGGGTAGAGACCCAGCTCTGGTTCCTGCCCTTCAGCTGGCAGAGGACAGGCTGCAGTTGTGTATGCATGTTTCAGTATCAGTGCTGCAGGCATACACATACTTCATAAGCAACATTCACACTTCCAGGCTCTGCACAGCATGTGATCTACATCACTCCCTAGTGAGGGCCATGTTCTGAATGCTGGTGCCAAGATTCACACTCTCAGCTACTATGAGTAGTGAGGCCTGTGCTGTCACTCAGAGCTACTGACTGTAAGTGGAGGAGCCATCACTTGGCAGAGCTCTAAGAGCAGTGGTTGTAAGGCTTGGTGTGAAGAGAAGGTTTAAGTATCAGGCCTCTGTAATGAAGGGGTTGGTTGTAATGAAGGATCTCCAAAGCTACTACTATGGTTCAGAACAATGCCTACCTCAAGCTAGCAGAGGCAGCATTACATTTCCCAGCTTCTTAAATTCAAGAGGATCCATTATTAGCATTGACCACTCAAAATTTAAGTGCAGTTACTGCAGCCTAATTTTTTTCTAATGAGGAAGTCACAACAGTGTAGAGGTCAGGGGTTTACAGTGTCCTTCCAGACTCCTGATGAATCTATGCTGTCTCCATTTGGGTAAAACACAGAACTACTCAGGTTTGCAGGCTGGTATGAATAGCTCTGTAAGAAGACCAAGGAGAACATCTCCTGCTCTGTTTCAGTCTGACATCCTACATTATGAAATTAAGTTCTCAAAGACGGAAGAAAACTGTGAGATCAGGGTTTTTCCATTTCTGTTTGTCTAAGGTGACAGAAGTTGTATAAAGCTGGCACTAAAAAAAGTGCAATTGATAGCTAAGTTCATCTGAGGTACTCAAAGTAGGTGGGGGAAGCCCTTTTTTTTTTCTTTTCTGGTTGACAAAGAAGCCCAGGACTGAAGTAATAGTGGGAGTGTCACAGGCAAGACTGAAACTTAGTGGCAGATATTACGGAGCAGGATTCAGAAGAAGAATAGCAAAGGGAATTGTCACTGAATCACAACTAACATTCATAAGAACATGTTACCAGTAATCTGAGGAAACTTGATGTTTTGGTTAAACAGAACAATCTACATGCAACATCAAGATGAGCAATCCAGTACACAGCAATGGTTTCCTGGTGCTAGGATCAAAGATAGAAATGTCCAAGCATGAGTCAATTTAGCAAGGAATCAACAGGTCTGATAGAAGAAGGAAACAAGCACCTTGGGGCAAGAAAAGATTGTGAGAGTCCAACACAAAGTAAACCTTAGGAGGAGAAAATTGGCATGAAGGCATAGCATCTCAAAGATAAGGTCTGTAAAACTGGTCTTAGTTGCATAGAGGTGGTATCAGATACAATAGTGATAAAGATAGCTGAGGAGAGTTATGAGACACAGTACTGCCAAATCCCTTTTCAACACACAACCTCATACTAGGTGTTTTGTATTTCATCTTTGTTTTGTGTTCTCAGAAGCCAAACCTCTTGACATAGCAAGAGGTCCTATGGAATCTCAGTCTCTCTTTGTTTCAGAAGTTTTTAATTAGGTAGCTTGAAAAATTTTGAAACACGAAACTGACAAAATTGAAAAAAAAAAAAGAAGGCAAAAATAAGAGCCCGAAATTAATATTTCAAGTATCTAAAAATGTTTTAACCAGCCATGACATTTTTAGGCTCATCCCATGTTTCTGAGCATCACCAATTTTGCACTATCAGAAATGGGCTATGCTCTGAACACTGTGTTTTTTCCCAGGTCAGGCATTTATTTACACCATGGAAATACATCTGCTGGTTGGCAGAGCCAGTGACCCCACAAAGATCACAGATCCTGAGTTTGAAAGTTTATCTACCACCCTCATTTCTTGCTAATACCACAGGCCTCTTCTCAGCAGTCTGGGGCTTTGCTGCCCACCCCTGATAACACAGCTGAGGAGCCCGGAGGAAGTTGTACAAGATGCTTTTGTCGACACTCCTTCCCGCATAGACCATCTCCCGTCTCCTTTGTTACTGTAAATTGACATCAGAGCTGCTGAATCATGATAGGGGAGTCACAAAAATGTTATTTATGTTGTGGAAACAAGGCCCCCTCCCTCTCATTGTTTCCTGCTTGTGTCAAAATGGAGTCACTGATTTTTGTCCTAGCTCCTCCTGCACTGGCACTTGAGATGAAGCACTCTGAGTTCTCCTCCTTTGGGTGGGATAAAATCCATGTACAGATACAACCAAGATTTGATTCTGGCCTGTGAAAAGGTACCCTTGCTGAGCAGACACTCTCTGGACAGCTCATCATGAAAAGCCATTTGGTACCAGTTTCTAAGAGATTTGCTTACAAGGTCAGAGCCCCAAGGGAGTTTTTCAAATGAACCACCGTGCGTTTGAAAAGCTGACCTCCCACACAGAGGGCTTAGTTGAACTACAAAAATATTTTGTTAGGGTACTTAGTTGCAACAAGATTTATTTACAAGCCTGTAGATGGAGCTGAACTATGGTTTGCCTTTTTAGCCCTGTAACAGAGTTCCCAAGAACATGGTGTGGAAGAGAGAAAACGATGCTGTGTCTGGAAAGAAGTGCATGGAACAGGATGTATTGGTAGCTTTAGACATCATAGAAAGACACAAGAAGGACATAAAAAAAAGACAAGAAAGAGCAGGAGGAGATACTGATGACCAAAGACAAGAAGTTACCAAAATATTAAAAATAGGCAGGGAACAAGAGTAAGTTATGTCAAAGGGGAAGCCTGAGAGGCCTGGCAAAACATAAGAAAAGGAAGAGATCATTAGTTAACTGTCCAAAAATTTCATGATGATCAAAATTTTCTGTGTATAAAGTCATAAGCATTTAAAAGTTTTATGTGCAGATAAATACTTTTCAAAGACATATTTTCATAACCCAGTGAGATTTAACTTTTCTACTTTAAAGTAATACACAGGCCCTACACAGAGTTGCCAAAATATTTAAGGGAAACTTCCAGACTTTTACTATACAAAAAATGTACCAGGATGAAATACCTATTGATGTCTTGCAGAAATTCAATTTAAAACTACAACATCAGTTAAAAAATCTAGGAAAATTCACAAATTAATGAATTTAATTTACAAATGAAAAGAAAGTTTTAATTTCTTTCACCAGAATCCTATTCCTCTGCTGTTGTCTTCCAAATTCTTATTTTCCAACCAACTAACAAACAAAGTTGTAGTCTAAAAGAAAATATGGAAAAGCAATAGAAATTTCAGTTCTTCATTCACTGAGTCTTCCCCACTAACTATGACTCACCCTAAGATTATCAAAATGCATGATGAATTCAAAATAACCAACTAGCCTGGAATTATGACATTATGTAGCCAACACAAATCACTGACTTTTAAGGCATTACAAAATTGTTATTGTTCCTATTATTGTAGAAGTAGGTGAGAACAGTATCTGGCTGAAATTATACCTGTGCAAGAAAAAATACTGTAACTTAGTTGGAAATCAAATTCAAAATGTGAATGACAGAACCTATAAAAGAAATTATTGGAGAGAAAAGAAGATAAATCAAAAAATATGCTACTGAATTACATTAACTGTGTGACTTAGGTCATGTGAAAATTTTTTTTTTCAACAGCAAATGAAATCATCTTTCTTGCTCAATTCAGCTGCCATTGTTTGGCTTATAACACACTAAAACAGAACAAAATTAAAAATACTTGCATAGTCATTACTAAGTGTCTAGTTAAAAACAGACCATAAAACTCTGCATAAACTTCCCTATCATGTGCTTTATGTATTTCATAGTTTCAAACATATCCATCCCAATTCTATTGAGAAAACATCCTGTTGTACCACTGTTATACAAATGTTTATAGAACTGTGCTGAAATATCACTGGCTGTTGAACTGCAATCTCTTTGCAATCATTAGCTAAGTAAAGTTTACACCGCTTTTGCCACTGCATTTCCATTAAATGTTGGGCAGATTTAAGACCAAGTGGGTGATTTATACTCCATACCTGATAAAGGGTAAATGGTAGCAAGGACAGAGGGATGAAGTCTTTCATTGGACTTTTTTTTTTCCTGGACTTGCACGGATTTTAAGGTCTGTAGCACAGTTTCAGCTGACTTTTCATTTTGGTAAGACCATTTAGCGCTGGTATTGCTGCTTTTTTTTTTTTTAATTGACAGATCTCAAAACACTTAATTTTTTAGACACTGTGTTTTACTTCAAGGCACTAAACATGTGCCTGGGTTGACCAAGAGGGAAGATAAAGGCATAGAGGGTGCAAGTGGCCAGATAATGAGTCAAGGAGTCAGAAAATTAACTCAATATCCTAGATTACAAACCAGACTCTAAACAGTGGAGCATGTTGTCCTGTGTCAGCATTTGCTATTTCATTTTCTTTCATGAAATCTGCCTTTCCAGGAATGTAATTCAGAGGTTACTGTTAGCTAAAGTGACATTTCTGCAAGTATTTGAAGACTGAAAGAGAGCACCAAAGTAGTAGCAGAGGTGGTCAAGGAAAGAGCACAGTGATGGCCACATCATCTGGCTTTAATACAAAGATGGGTAAAGACGAAGCAGCAGATTAATCATCTTTCATTTTGGGGAGGAGTTATTTATAGCTCTTTGTTTTCCACATGGTTTGCTGTGCGACTTGGACAGAAAACACATGGTTTCTATGTCTAACAATATGGAGAAGATGACAGACTGGGCTTAAGAGCCACTCAAGTCTTCAGACCTCTGATTTTGCCAGTGCATTTAGATGTTTTCCAGCTGCAGCTCTTCACCAAACATCCACTGTGTATCTTTGGTAGTTTATAATAGGGTAAAATAAAAAGCTTTAAATTTGGATTGAATATTTTTCCCCTCTGAGTTGCCATGTAATTTATCCAGTTACGCGTGCAACATATACTTTGGAATGAGCAAAATGGAAGCTTGACAGGTCATTCAAATACAAAGGATAGGCCTGTTTCTGTTGCAGGATGGAGGCAAGTTCAAATTAGAAAAGGTGTGGCAGAGACTGATATCTGTAAAGGCCTTTTGCCTGAGTCTATTTAAGAAGACAAAATCTTAAAGCCACCCACATGTGTCATGGAGGAGCTGCTTTTTCAAAGTCTGCTAAAAGGAGGCTGGCCCTGCTAACAGTCAAGGAGATGGTCTCAATGCACTAATGGTTCTTTCCATCCAAATTTCCTGTGTGTGTCACAGCTGCTGATCTGTGCAGCTGTCTCTGGTGGTTTAGGTTTTTTTTTTTTTGCCTACCCCCTCTCATCTTTATAGACAGTTTATCATTTTATGCTGTATATCAGGGAAGTGAAGAGTAAGAAATACTATTCTGATTCCTGCAACATATTGATCATGAAAACCTCAATGGCCAAGTATCTGTCCTGTTTGTTGGTGATTAATAGTAAATACCAACACACTCTTACTCAGACAAAACTTTACCCATGGGCTTTAGATTTTCCTTTGTTTTCTCTTTGTTCTCCAGGCTTATGCAGTCAGGGATTTATCCCTTGCCAAAGGCTTTAGAAGGTCCCACTCTGCTGAACTCCAAATGCACCTCTCTCCCCCCTATAGCGATGAGTTACAGAGAATGCATAAAAGGGTAAAATAGTTTCCCTACTTATTTGTGGGGTTCAACAAATTTCAATTCATACGTGGAGTGATGTGACTGTGTAGTAATGGAACTTTAGAGGGGCTGCTGCCAGCAACACATATATATCTGGGTGCAATACAGATTGTCCCCTGGGACTGGGGGGACACTGGTTTTAGTCATGGGTGCCTTCCGGCAGACTGGAGCAGGTGTTATCACCCTCTGATTCCTTCAGCTTTCTCTCACCTCATTCAGTAGTTGTTAGTCAAATTCACTTCTCATCACCCAGAGGTAAAGACAACACCTTGGAACAAGACAAAAAACTACTGATGAAAAGCCCCTCTTAAGCTCTCCAAAGCTCACATACTGTGGCAGGCAGTAGATTGGCACTGGTTTGTGAGAGTATTGCTCCATGATAGTCCATGCACTGCCCACCCATCTTATGTTTATGTCATCCTCCTTTTCCTGTTCCATTCTTTGGGCACATAGACCCCAGTTGCTGAGTGTTGCTTCAGTGTAAAATAACACGTGGTGCTTGTGGTGTGGGAAGGAAGCTGGCTGTGAGAGATAAAGGTCTGAGGTTATGAGCAGACTGGCTGTTATGCTCCTGGGGCTTTGCTGCTCTTTGTATAACCTTAGTGTGGCTGAGTGATACAAATCAGCACTACCTTTTTTGATAAAATCCATCTACCAGAGGCAAGCAGCAGCCATACCTCCACATCTTTTTGTAGTTTATTACAGTCCTGGTGTTCCAAAGGGTCTGGATGGGTCAAAGGTTAGTTTTCCACTATATCACTGGAAGACAGCGACCAAGTTTGGTTGGGGCTCAGAGACTTAGGAAATAAACTGAAGGAAAAAAATGTATCAGGGAACTTGCAAGAAACAAAAGCCTTCAGGGAAATTCCAAGATTGCCAAAGTAAAGAATAGTTGCTGAGAATATTTGTGCAAAAGCACCATCTTCATCCTTCCCAAAAGGATTAGTACAACTCACTTTGAAAGAGAAAGAAAGAATCAAGAAAGCAAGAAACATTTCACCCAGCTGTCCCTCTCTGCAAAGCCCCACTGCTCTACTTCACCCAAAGCAGCAAGCAGAAATGCAAAATCATGCCATTTGTGATCTACAGAAACAAAGCTCAGTGTTTGCATGGGTGGGGGAGAGAGACAGTCAAGCTTATCATCAACTAGAAAAAATGCCAAATAAAAATGCTTTGGTTGCTCTTTAAAACCTTTTTCTTTTTAATTATTTTTTCTCTTTGTACAAACTTTAATTATTTTTGTTCACAGGAAATACAAATCCTAAATGAAGCTTCATTGCACATAACAATAGAGATTGAGCCATAGTTTTGAAGACTAGAGAACAAAAGTAATGGTTCTGGAAGGTGATGAACCAAAATCCATCTTTAACTCTTCAGTGGAAAATAATAATTAAAATTAAGTCAGGAAGCATGGAAATAACCATAGAATATCTGATTTGATCTCCTCCAAGTGTTTCTTAGCCTACCTTAAGAAAAATCTTCTTCCTGATTTTCTGAAGTTCTATGCAGTAAAGAAAAACCTTACAGTCCTGAGTGCTACAGAATAAGCAAGGGTGGGTTTACCAGGCAGGTCTATGGCAGCTGTGGTCCCTTCTTTTGCAATGTCCAGAGCAGAACAGACATTGTCCTTAGGCAACCTTGTCCAACCATTCTGTCATCTGATTCAGACTCAAGCTGTCTGCTCAAAGGGAAAAAGTAATGTGGGCATCTGCATAACTGAAACCTGAGGCAAGCAGAATGTTAAATAAGTCTAGAACTGCTAGAAATTTTCACAAAGAAGGGAAACAATAATATTCTTTTTCTCTGAGGTCAGCTCTGTCCTGTACATCACTCTAGCTGTGTCACATAATCCTCACATAAGGAAGTTACTCCAGCTAAGAAAATTTGGTGGACCCAGCATGGAATTGGCATGTAGAAACCCTGTAATTGAAAACATAGAGTTTGAATATTTTGGATACTGATTTTGTTAAAGCTAATAAAGTACATCTGATACTACAAAATTCTTTGTGGATCATATTCAGCTCTGAAGATTATATTATCTATTGGTAAAATGTCGAGTAGTCTAAATGTTCCAACAAGCGCAGGTGAAATCAATAGAGCTAAAGAACTGGGAAAATCAAGTCTGAAGTGTGTAAGAGAAGAACAAACTGTCTGCCTTTCACACTGTAGAAACTGTAAGTAGTGAAATTAAACAAAATTATGCTTCAATTGATGTGATAAAAATATGCTTTGATTTAAGGTTGAATTGATAAATTGATGGACTAAAATATATGTTATGCTGAAAGTGATGAAATTGTGTTTTGAGTTTTCAGCCTTCCTTTTGTTTTTCTCTTTCTCCATGTTCCAACTATTTTTTTGGTCTTTCAGTTTTGTCAATGAATACAAACAAGCAAACAATGGAATAACCAAATAAATCTGAAACATATTTCACAAAAGGAGATCTGAAGAGTTCTAGCTTAGCAAAATTAGGTAATGAGGAGTTAAAAGAAGTTGCTGACTGGTGAAAATACAGTAAAGATACCAAAAAAACAGAGTAAAAACCTTGCCAGTGAATTTAAGAGAACAAATGAAGGGACAGGATGAAGTGTGCAGGGTGATTTTTAAATAAAAACCCAGAAGGGTTTGAAGTAAGAAATGTGTGTTAGCAGAGAGCTACTGGAGAAACGGTACTTCCTCTTCCTCTCAGTGAGATCCATAAATCAAAGCATTTATGGGCTTTACTTAAGGCAACAGCTGGATAGCAACAGCTGAAAGGAAAACCAGAGGAGCCAGCTCAGAGACTGCCCAGGCAGAGCCATAGGCAGGAGCGATAGCAGCATCTTGCAACTTTGAAAAAGTTCTCTCTGAAAAAGACAGTAAGAAGTAATTGATTGAAATCCCATCAAATTTAACTAGTGTAGCCTCCTGTAGGACAGATTTTGTTCTCCAAATCACTTATCATGTCCATATTTTAAAGACTACTTTTCATATTCCAGTCTGCACCCACATGATGCAGTTTAACACAATATATATAACACAAATTTTTGTTCACAGAGGATGTCTTTCCTGGCTTTTGACTTGCAAAGGGCGATGTCAAATCCTATAAAATCAATGCTTTCCCCAGTGAGAGACATGGAAAAAGTCTGAAGGCAGGAGTCTGACAGTTTGCAAAGCACTTAAAACTCACTAGTCCTGAACACTTTCTGGGTTTATTTGCATAAAATGCACCACTTTCCTTCTATTTTTTGCCTCACATATCAGATTATTTTCATACTGCATATTAGACCACTAATAAGGCACAAAATTCAGAGAGCATGATCTAGTCTAATAAGCACACAGAGTTTGGGACTGAAACCCCCTGGTTTCCCATATCATCTTCATTAGCTTTATGTTTTAGTGCAATGACAATTAATAATATGTGTCATTTTTCCACCCAGACTTAAATTTCTATCTGCAGAAGTTTGGACAGCTCATAAGGAAAAAATAAATCTCAATAAATGCTAAGCACAAAACAGTCTTGGACAAATCATCAGAACTTCAGAAAGAAGCTGAAACCCAATAGTGAGTTGTAGTGAAAGTTGAATAAAATAAATGAGGAGGAACTGCTGGAATAGTTTTTTTCTAAATGTTTGGTTTCCCTGTGGAAATCCAGTATGTATTTTCACAGTAAAAGACATTATAAGATTATAAGAATCTCTTCCTTGCTCAGAATAGGCTACTTTTCATCTTTATATGGCTAGGAATTCCAGAATTCCAACCTTAAGGACATGCATAATATTCCCAATGCTGACCTCAAATTTTAGTGAGCCAGTGAGTTTTGTTTTGTTTTGTTTTTTAGTATGAATACACACTGATAAGACATATCTTGAAGTTTAAGTATATACTGATTTGATCCCCCCCCCAAAAAAAAAATTGCAACACTCTCCATGCAAAATCCACAAGTGTTTGAACTAGGACATTGTAATAGAAACAAACAGGATCAATCTTACATTTTGCTTAGCCTGATACCTAAAGAAATGGTAACTATCATAATTTTCAGGAGAAAATACTTGACCAGCATGGCAGAATTCTGTCCAGTAAACATCAAGATTTTAATAACATCTTTAGAAGTTTGAAAACAGCCAACAGACAGAATAACTAGCAGGAAGAGAGATATTTAGATCAAAATGAGAAGAATATGGATACGCTAATTTTGGAAATATTCATGTTACTATTCTCTGAGCACATTTGAAATGAAAATTTATTTCATGGCAAGAAAAAACCCATGGTTGTGATCTTTAGAAAAATTCCAAAGTGTGTGTTGTTAAGAGAGTTAATGCAATGAGGGAAGTTACAAGACAAACTGACATTGCCTCCTGAATGACTGTGCAAAACAGAAGCAATCTGTATAGAATGAGTTCCTTCAGAAGGAAGTATAATGAAGTTTTTGTCTCAGATTGGTGTTTTCAAAATTAACCTGTGCTGGAAGTGTTACAAATTCCATTCCAAAGCAATCTGGAGAAAAGAAATCTGGATGAAGCCTCTCCATAGTAAAGCAGGAGGTAAAATATTCAATTTAATTTCAGTAGAGCTGCATTTCCATTTGTTCTAGATTAAGTTCAATTTCAGAGAAAGAAGAGACTTAGGAGCTAGTGACAAAGAGAGAGAGCATTCACCCATTCTGAATAAGATACTTTTCTAAAATCCACATCTAGGCAAGCTCACTTGAAGATTCTACATAGAACTTTTGCTGCTTTATTAAAACCAAGCCACCTTCCTGGGGATATTTGTTAATGTTCTGAACACATTCTCTTCAATTCTACATTTAGTGTCTGTATAGGACTTTCATCACTCTTGCAAGAGAGCTCTTAATGTTCTTCAACTCCCAATAATGATGAAGACTAGATTCAAGAATCTGACTGTTTTTCTCAATGTGGTTGAAGTTAAAGGAATAATTGGCTTTCACTGGCTGAATTAAAAAAAAAAAAACAAAAAAAAACCGAACAAACCCCACACACAACAATAATGAAAAAAACAAAAACAAAACAAAAAAGGAAAGAAAAGCTAGGTAATTCAAAATTCAATTGCACTCTAAATATTGACCAAAAAAATTCACAGAATTTAACAAGAATTTAGAAATAGTTTGGATTCGTGACCAGATTCTCAAATCTGCATTTATTGGACAACTGAAACATCTAACAGAAATAACAGGCCTGGATCTAGTCTAAATAGCTAACATCAAATTCCACTCTTGACCCCTTCCTGCCTTCCTATTATTGGACTACTTTTGAAGCAACTTCTCTAATTAAGAAATCCTGCTTTTTTAATGTCTGATCTTGTACTAAAATTTTACTTGCCCATCATCCAGCATATAAACTTGCATTTTTCGCCTTTGGCTTCGCAGAATAAATTTTCAAGATTATTTTAATACTCAAAAATAATAAAAAAGGCTCTCAAACTTAAAATATTTTTGCATGTTGTATATCTTTTGTCTCTTTTGTTTGTTGTAGAATGTCCTATTCTTCTCTTTCAGCCTTTCCTAGTTCTACTCCATACCCCACAGCACATCCAAGGAATTGTTTCCTACTTGAGAGCACTCTGTCCTGCACCTCCTTTCATAAGCAAAAAGCACCTCTATTCTCTAAAAACTTATGGCACACTCTGTTCTCTGCAACCATGAGTGTGAGAAATAATCTTACTTTTTTAGTATGAAAAACATCCAAATCACAAGATATACTGATAAATCTCTCCTCTAAAAACACCCGTTTCTTCCATGTTGCCAAGGAAATGAGTACACAGTTAATCACGACCAACAACACACAGTCCTCTCCACCTTCTCTATTTCGGTCTTTCAGTCTGTCAGCCCTTCAGACAAGAAGCTTCTTACTGCATTTTTGTACAGATTTGGGGTATGAAACAAAATAATTAAGAAAAAGCCTTTGCGTTCTGCGTAAGAACAACATACAATAGGGGATCTACACTGAGAGACACAGGACATGTTGGTGACTGAGTTAGGCTGTGGGCCTGAGAAACTGGAGCCGGGAATTGCACAGGCACCCGAAGGTCAGCAGATTTCTCATCTCTTTCTCAGTGTACCCTGCAGCCTTCTGTTAGCATTTTGCAATAGGTTCAGCAGCTAAGTTTTTGGGGTGGGTGTAAGAGTGCACCGCTTCCTGTGGTGTTCTGCTTCCTGTTTTCTCAAGCCGATGGAGACGAGCTGGCGGGGCTGCTGATTTTGAAACAGGGGCAGATGCATGATTGTCTTGTGAGAGCACAGAATGAATCATCATCCCATTCTTATAGAAAAATCCCAAATCTTTCCAGAGTTGGAACTCTAACTCTGTGGCTTTGGGCTACCTGCTCTTTCATTGAGAAGAGGGTGGGAAATGCCCAGAACACCAAAGAGTCAAAAATCAAGAGCCTAACCACAATAGATCATGAGATTAATTTAAAAATCATATAACTTTTGGAATATATTTTCTCTGTCCACTGAATTCCCATTTCTAAGCTACACCCTATTCTCTGCAATAAAAGCAAGAAATATTTTCTTTTTCAGTATGAAAAACATGAAGTATCATGAGACTTTTAATAAAACCACAAGTCAGTAGCCATAGATGGACAAAAAGGTTACTCAAACACAGAAGTGCTTTTATGCAGGCTTTGATAAACATTCAAACAAAATGAATATTCAAACCATTGAAGGGTTCAAGGGTACATTAAATCAGTTTATTAGTAAAAGAAGAGAAATCTTTGGTAAAAGACAGGAAAGGAAGGGAAAATAAATTGACAAAAGAAAAATCTTATTCTGTAAGATAAAAGATGCAGAATAAATGTATCCTGGTGCAATTTTACCTGGTTATTATTACCAAAACCTTAGTATCAACATGAGATCCCCCAAAACTGTTAACAAATAACTATAATATAACCAGGATTGAAGAAGATGCTTCCCTGAGTAGGACACATTCTCAAAATTGAAATGAATATTTGAAGAACCTGCTTGCAAGAGCAAACACCACCACTCAAAGGAAAAAAAAAAAACCAACCAAAAAGGCAGTCAAATTAATACTGTACTTAGAGCTTCAGACTCATATCACCCCCTAGATTGTCTAGAAATTTTGAGGCTAACACCTGTTAGCTAATATATGCTAATAAATACGCTTGAGAAGTCTTGTATAGACAAGGCAGCATGCATTTCTTCATGCACTAAGTTTACATATTTAAATATAGGCTTTCCTCTATGCTTTGTTATCCATCATAGCACTAAGATCTTTCTGGAAAACTGATTTTTTCCTAATCTGTTTCAGTTCATATCTAAGCTCCCCAGCATTCTCCAGACTGTTTAATGACTAAAGGCTTAATACATTGCTCTTGTCATCAGTTCCATGCCCAAAAGCAGCCCAGGTCTACATTTTGGAAACAAGATCTATGCAAAATGGAAAGAAGAAGACGGTGAGAAAATAAGAGCATAAAAGATCTCTCTTAAGGCTGAAGGGAATAATGATGAAAGGAGGGACTGGGGGGGAACCCTCATGGTGAGATATGTGTGGTCACTCTTGATATTTGGAGCCAGCCCAGAAAGGAACAGAGACTACTATTTAAACCAAGTGGCTCTGTTATTTCTGATCTGTATTTCCTGATCTCACTGTAAGGCTCATGCCTCAAAGTATATTCGACCCAACTAACTGTCAAATGTTTACTTTGGTCTAGATGCATTTAACATACTCAAGAATGCTTTTATATTCCATTACCTGTATGCTCATACCTCTGGTTTTGACCATCTATTTGAACCTCATGCTACTTTGTCTAAAGTGCTTGAATATATTTGCATATAATTTTCCACTTCCTGGACCCTCATACTCTCCTATTCTTGCCTGGTCCCTTCCAATCTTAGACGGTGTTTTACATAAATATTTTATATGGGTGAATATCCCTTTGCTTTCTGAATTCTTGTCATGGGCCTGCCCTGAGTTTTCACGGAGAAGTGAATATGAAAGAGCTTGAGTTCCTCTCCTCACACTGCATTTGTTTCACTTTCTCCTCTTTTCACTCACTGATTTCATCTGAATCTTTCTCTGAGCTCAAGTGTAGGATTTCTGAGTTGCCGGTTCATAGGCTGAAGACCTTGGTACTGCTGGGGTATGCAAGCAATGAGGACACCCCATTAGATATCCTCCTGATCTGTGTCAGTGGCTCTACCTTCAAGCATTCCTTCCTTTAATTACATTTTTTTCCTGAAAATCTCATCAAGGTTGCTTAGTGGTATCTACACAGGGTTTTGCATATAAAACTCGAGAACAAGAAAGAGCACTTCCCAGTTTCCATACCATATGACTGAGCAAAATATTTCTGAGAATCAGTCTATGGTGCACTACAAGATAATTTATTTATTTTTCCTTCCTGGCTCTAAAAGCAGAATGACTGCAGTCATCAATCGCACAGAGCTCTGACAGTTTGGCATGCAGCTCAGTCTGCAGCAATATGGGGCTAGCATGGTTATTGTAATTATTTATAACCTCAGCTGAGGGGTTTGCAAACTGGAGAAGCAGCGTAGAGAGGTGCAGACAGGTCTTGGAACATAATAGGAAATGTAATGCTAAAAGATATGGATGGTGTAAAAAAACCAAATGTGGATGGTGGTAAAAAAAGAGAAACTCTAGAGTTATGTCATCTGTGGAAATATGAGTGTCCATCAGTTTGGATGACATGATTAGTAATACTAACTTTCCAAAAATGTCCTGCACTGTTTTCTGGAACTGCACTAATACAGAGGATCAAATCCCATCCCTTTGCAATTACTAATGTACTACAGAAGCTCCAAAACCTGTCTGAGATCTTCACAGAGCTGTGTGCTGAACCTGCCCAGCCCTTTGAAAGCACATGCTGTGCTGAAAGGCAGGCTGCAATCTGCAAATTGGCTGCCCAGGGCTGCTGCGAGTCCGTGGCTAACCAGCAAGTCAACTGTCAGGCTGCTGCGTGGGGGTGGGGGCATTGCAGTCATATTATGAAAGTTGTTTATCCACTGATTATCAGCAGCAAGGACATACATGAAATAACAGCAGGTTTTTACAGAAAGAGCCTCTAAATTGCATTATGGTAAGAGTGGCAGTGCACTTGCCCATGGTGTGTGCTCCACAGAAACCCCTGAGTAGGTTAACTAAAAACAATCGCACTCTCCTTTCAAGGCTTGATAAACACAGACTGATCAGCACCAACTGAAAAAGCAGTAGCAAAGTTTGGAATGTGGGAATTCTAGGGCAATAGTGCAGTGCTGGACACTCCAGAACCAAACTCTTTCCCATACAGGTAATCATCAGCAGAGTACAGGCACTGCCACTCTGCAGTCCTGTCCTTTCACAGAACACTTTAGGGGTTCAGCAGGCACAAGCACAAATGCAAGCTTGAACTTACAGCTACAAGTTTGTTAAAGAGGGAAAATGTGGTGACAGCATTTTCCAGAATTTAAAAGATTTGTGTCATTGCATAAAAGAACATATTTGTGAGAAGTTGCAGGGCTGAGCTGGATGATAACTCAAAAATAAGTAATTAGGAATGCAGGGCCCAATACTCATTTTCTCAGTAACCTCTCTTGTCTGCTCAGGACCAAGGCTATGTGTATATATTGAATCTACAAGATTTTAAATTTGGATAAAATGGTTTGGAATATGAAGAACAAGATCTGTTCTTGTGTAAGAGGCCCATAAAATACTACTACTTCAAAAAGAAAAGTTCTTCATCTTGTTTTCACTCCTGCTTTTTGGGTTCCTTTCCTCATCAAACTGGGAAAACATGTAATATTCTCTCATCATTAAAATAAGAAACTATAAAAAAAATCTTCTTGGCCTGGATCAAACTTCCTTGACTCCCTTCTATATATGAACCTAAGCAAGTGTTGGAGACAGATACAACCAAAGCCAATTCAAACTATGAAAGGAGTAGCAAAGCTTAGCAAAAAAAAGGTTACTGGTATGTTTTCTGATTTTTTTTCTGAATATTTTTTATGTAATTTGAAGAAACTGGACCTATGGGGAAAATTACTAAAAAAATACTTCGCATTTCCAGTCCAGTCAACTAAAATAAACATGGTCCCCTGAAACATATGCAGAAAATCTAGAGATAATTAATCTAGTGATTTATCACTATCCAGAGAAGTTCTGTTGTAAGAAACAATATTCCTCATCTGTGCAAGGCTGGTGAGCGTAGAATACATTTGTAGTAAACATGCATGTGTGAAAGGCCTTAGTTTTTTTGTCCTGTAATTGGTACTAAACAATTGGAACTGAACTGTGTGTCCTTTATCCTTATATAGCTGGAAGAAAAATAAAGAAAACCAGTACCTTTTCTTTATAGTCATATGTTCCAACATCTCATTGGTACAAGGCACATAACAAATGTGAAGGAAGAAAGAGGCTTGGGGAGCCATCCACACAAAACCAGAAACCACAGGCATACATAATCACGTTAAAACTATTTCAGATGTTTTGTTCATACTGTTGCCAAGTGGATTCCCTAACGACAAATTAGCAATTTCTGACTGCTAGGATGATGAGCACTCCACTACAGATTCTAGAAGATATCTCCTGAAAAATCTAGCATTTAATCTGTCAGTCAAAGCTCAAAGTAATGTAATGTAAATGTAATTCATCTAAGACAGGCTGAGAAAACAGTTTTTGCCTCAGTGGAGTGTGCTAAAATGCTAAAAAAAGAGAAAGGTCCTGCTGGATGACAGGATTTGTGAGAAAATGTTCAAGGATTGAGACTGTCACAAAGCATGTCTTCCCTGAATAAAATATTACTGTGCAGAAATCTTCAAATGATGCCTGGGGGAGGTCTGTGACATACAGTGGCACGGCCATGTCCGTGGCTGAGCTGAAGTTTCATTTTAGTGCCTTAGTGCCCAGCTGTCCCTGTTTGTCTGGAGGATCTTGAAGATGCTGCTGCACTCTGGGGTCTGACTGTGGGCCCTCTAAACTATGTGGTCTTATTCTGAAAATAGAAGGCCCTTGTTATGTAAGGTGAGTGTTTAGTATCCTAACACTTAGGAATTAAGTTTTGGGGTAAATCCCTGTAAACTCTCTGACATTTAAATTATCCGTTCTTTTAGTTACTCTTTTATGAGGCCTTATTGTCACAAGATGACACTATAAGGAGGATCTCTCAGGGGAAATTATGTTTGGACAGCTTGCCTTTTCTAGAGTGACAGCAACAAGACCAATTTTTGATGAAAAAGTAGTAAATAAATAGACTATCACAGATTTGACAAATTCTACTTATCAGATTTCCAAATCGGAAGTGGTTCTCTATAGGAAAATAAATACCAATCAGGTTTAATAAAAATGTAATTCCTTTTAAACTTAGAACTACAGGCTAAGATATTTAGTTTCAAAAGTTAAGTCTTGATTGTTTAAGGACTAAAGAATAAAGATTTTGAAAATTAATTTGGGATGGATTAAGATGTTACTGAAAAAAAAAAACCACTGAAAAATGTTTTACATTTAATTTTGTTGAAACAACCTAGTAATGACTTCCTGATTTGGGTTATTTTTCATATTTCAGCCAAGCGCCTTTCATCAGTGCCATTCCCAACACCAAGCCTGATATAGTACTTGGTGATCAAGGTGAAAAATTTGCCCTTACTTCTTTGAAAGTCTGTCTAGGATATTGATGACGATTGACCCTGAAAGAACTGTAAAATATCCTTGTCTCAGAAATAATTGTTTTATGTGGAAGAGGTTTTACAGCAACTCCTCTAAGCCAGAAAGAGGTTTGATAAGAGGATCCATGTTTACCCCTGAAAGAATTTTCTAGCAAGATTGTTGACCTAGAAACCAAGAAAAAGAGAAGGATAAATAAGAGAAACCTGTGACTGCCTATTCCAATAAGCACTTTGTTTGTCTTTTGTGACCAATGACTAAAGTGTAAACTTATGAGTTTTGTAAGAATGTATAAAAAGCATGCATGCTAGAATAAAAACAGGCTTGAAGCCTTCTGAAAATGAAGTGTGTTGCTTTGTATTGTCTCTGTCTCAAATACGACAGTTTTATAAGTACAACAACTGCATTCAGTTTTGATCTTTCTAAGAACAGATATCAGGATAACAGGATCACAAGAATAAACAGAAAAATATTTATAAAACTTTCTTTCCATGATAGGAGAAAGGCAGCTGGGAGTGATCCCAGGCCTGTGCACATTGTAGAAGAGTGAAGTGTATTTGTTGGATGGAAGGGGTGTCTCTCTCCAAGCCTACACAAACTGGCCATGAAGAAAAGCCGGTCTCTTCTGATCTCCTACAAAATAGGAATGGAAAAAATGGGAACTGTTCTCTGAAGGAGATTCACAGGAAGATAATAATTTTTTACTAGGCCATTCTTACATCACCTATAAGTAGCTTGTGAAAAGAAGTAATTTTAGTGTTGACTCTCTTGAGGATTTGATGTTAATATTTCAGCAAGAATAAGAAAAAAAGCACTGCAGATCCCAGTACCCACTCATAGCTGTTTGCTAAATATAAAGGGCTCTGGAACCAGAGCTAAAAACACCTTGGTATATCCTGATACCTCAGGCCCTGCAAGAAAATGTACTCATCTATTTGCAGCCAAAAAGCAATGATGAAGGAAAAGAAATAATTATTATAATTTTTGTGCACTTAACCCTTTGCAACTATGCTCAGCATTTTAGCTGCTGGGAAATCACAGGAGTCATGTGCTCTGTTGCTGCCTTTTGCCTCCCACTGACAGTCTGATTGCAGATTGATTATGCTCAGTTTATCCTCACAGATCATGCTCAATTCTTCCAGGGCATGCCAATGGCAGCCCCCTCCCTAGGACTAGCACAGCCACTAAAAACAGACTCAGACATCTTTGTATGGCTTTTGTTTTGATTCTTTGTGTTCAGATTCAGAGCAGTAAACATGCAGGGAGACTCTGCCAGGTCCTTCTTTCAAGAACTATGTGGTGTAACACAAAATGCAGTTCACCTGCAAAGCCCCTAATGACTTTCCCTTGGCAATGTTTTCTTTTGACTAGCTCTACAAAAAGTCAATCCCATCTCAACTAAAATACACAGAATCAAAGATATGAACCCAGAATGACAAAAAACAAAGGAGTTGCTAATGCAAGTAATTTTAAACATCAGCCTTTCTCACATTATTTCTCATCTTTCTGAGTTTACCTTTAACACCCACTTTGATGCAGCATATCTTCCATCACCTAGCTTAGCACTTGTAGCAACCAAAGTGGAAGCAGTAAGCGTGTGTCCCACTCCCTAGATGAGGTCTTCAAGACCACCTTCCCACAGTCCTCACGCCCAATGCAAGACAATTCTGTCAATAGTGCCTTGGATGATTTTCTGGTACAGGTGCTTTGAGGGTGAGAAGCAGTTTTTAATGCTTCATAGGACAAGGAGTTAATCCACAGAATGAAGTGGATGTAAACATCAGGAAACAATCTCAGGAGAACAGCTCAGCATATCGTGTGAAGGGGAGTGAAATGGCAAAAGCTGTTCTAGTAAACTTCTAGTTACTGGCACGCTGTTGAGCAATAGCCTCGGTAACATGGGGTGTATTCCTACTCACAAACTTAGATTCTCACACGTATGCACAAAAAACACAAAGACCCCTTGAACTTGGGTGAGATATGCAGGTGGTATTCAGAAAGGGATAAATATTGTGAGGATCAGTTTGTAAGATTTCACATCACCCTCAACAGCAACTTAGAGCCAAATCTATTTAAAAAACATCACAACCAAAGGCAGAGAAGTGAAGTTGCCTTTGGTTGTGATGTTTTTCTCTTTCCCGTTGTAGCTTCCTCTTTCTCTTCACCAGCTCAGCACTGCTGGCAGCTTTTTATAAACCACGATTCCTACTGCTGTCAGCTTGTTTGGAAACGACATGGTGAGCTCAGTCCTGCAGCTACTGCTGTGGGTTTGTGTTTCATTGCAGGCCGGATTTGCTCTAAATTCTGTACCCACCACCATAGTTTTGATTCCAAAACACCCAAGATGCTCTGTATATTGAAAAAAATTCAGTTCAAAGAAGAATTTTCCACTAAATATACATAGTTATGTAGCATAGGCTAAAAGTGGAAATGCAATCTTCTAAATACATAGTAAAAAACTTCTGCACAAAGTGACAGCCTCTGGAAGGTTAAACTGTGGCAGGGTGGGCAGTAGTACTGGGTGATTCTAGGTTGACAGGAATCTGCACTGTGTATGCTAAGTGATGTCATGACCAGAACAATAGCTGTGGAACAAAAAAGCAATATTAAGATTTTCCTTTTTGAGGAATCTTTAAAATTCCTCAGACAGCAGACTTCAGTCTCCACCAGAGGCAGGGTGGATAGGTGAGTAGAATGCTGTTCAGAAAGATTATGATTACAGGAATTATCAGGAATGAAACAGTGAAAAAGTTAGTCATGGCATCAAGGAGAGATTCCTAGCAAAGCAGGCAGAAGCAAGGGGAAGGAGCAGGAGCAGGACTGAGGAAACACCACGGATTGGGGTAGTGAGATAAACAGCACCAGCACTCCTGAAGTCCTTGTACTCTGCCTCCTACTCCAGGGACAACTTTGCCATTTGTTCACTGGAGAAGCTGCTGGGACAGACATGTTCTAGTTTTTCTCACCACAGCAGAAATCCTACAGCCCATTATGGACTGGGGGATGATGGCAAGATCTTGGCTGGAGACAAATGGTACTCAGAAGAAAAGGTGTACAAATAAAATAAAATAAAATAAAATAGAGGCACCTCTAGATCTCAGAGTTAAAAAATATTCTTACTTGCAGATCTCTAGAATTCATCTATGTAGGTGCAAGCACGCATGCATTTTACATGGCCAGCTTAAGCCCACTGAAAAGAGTGTTATTTTTTATATTTCTCTCAGATTCCTCAGAAATGCTTCATTGACTTGCAAAGGCCTACAGATCATGAGCTGAAAAATCCCTAAATACTGACTGGAAAATATAGGTCTAAACACAATACTTTTGCTGGTTAAACTAAGTTTATTCTGCAGTACTGAATTAAAGGAAAACAACAGCTTTGGTAACAGCATGCTGCAACTGTAAACTATGCTAACTTTTGTCACTGTTTAAAATACACAATCCAGTACTTTAATTAAATTTTAAAGGCTTTGTATATGGGTGAGGTCTGTGACTGAAGAGACAAGAAACTTGAGTAAGTCCAGGGGCATAGGAGTGGGAATAAGGTCACTGCAGAAGAGTGGAAGCTTCATTCATCAGCAGAGCATATTTTATCAGCAGCTTTACCTGTATTTGCCCATGCTGTACATAACTACTTGTAATATTTCTAGTAGAACTGCAAGTATCTCAGCCTCTCGTGTTACCAGTTACAGAGGGTCACAGTGGTTACCAGCAAGACCCCCATTCAACAGAAAAAGCCATTAGAAAGTCTGTCCTCTTCTCAGCTGGCAGGAGTCCTGTAATCTGAGTTATAAATACTCAGCCATTGCTCTGTTTTGGTGTCTACTCCTCTGTCTCCTATCATCTCCTACTCAGAAAAGAACCATTTCCCTTTTCTTAATGACCACTGAAATCATTCAGGGAATTTCCAGCACATGGTGTGCAGATTCTGATTCACTTTAACCCCAGAAAATGTTTAACTCCTTCTGGTAATGATTGTGAATTGATCCAGTCCTACAAATGAAGATACCCCAAGTTCCTCTTTCCCTTTTTCCTCCTCAGCCGTATACCAGCACTTTGCATTCAAAGCGCTCTGCTCCCCTGCACCCCACTGCCATGGCACTGAAATCCCTGTCAGAACACCTTAGGCTCTCCACATGGTTAATTTGTTCAGATTTGTGACTGTTTCTTCTCCTAAAACAGGAAGATAATTTCAGTTTTCTCATTTTCCAAGAAACATACCTCTTAGTTTACTCTTCTGTAACATCCTTTAAAATACAACCACTCATATAATATGGTCACAACAAAACCTCTCAGTTTTCCTTCTCCCTCTTTCTATTAGCATAGCTATTGTAAAGCTTGCTGTCCTTGAGTGTTGTCTCTGACATTATGCCAATCTACACAACCAGGCTTTATCAAGGATGTGCAGCTTCCTCTTGTAGAACACCTTGTAAGAGGAATATTTTTCACTTTCCTTTCATTGCTTAAACTCTTGCCCACCAATGACCTGAAAAACAAGTCTTCTTCTGTCTGGTGTTCCTGGCATCAGATTCTTTTTGCTTTCTCTCCTTTCTTCATTCTAAGGGGGAGATCAAATCACTATTTAAAAACTTTCTGTTGCATTTCTCCACTATTTTCCTTTAAACTATCACATCAAAACCAAATTTTGATGTCCTTTAAGACCCTTCACACAGCTATTCCCCCCTAATATTTGTTTCTTTAATGTGCAATACGTTATGTAATTGTTCAATGTTTGATGTAATACTGCTGGCACAACAAAAAAAAATTAAATAGAATTCAGTACAGTACCTACTGTACTGTAGATACAGCAAATTACTTGCATTAAAATAAAAAGATTGCAACATTAGAGGACCAATAGCCACAGTCATGTAAGCAAGAGGAGGGAGGAAATAAAGTATCAGCCCACATATTGTTAGCAGAACAACTTTGCAAAAAACATAGTACTAAAAAAATAGAGCAAAACAACTGCAAACAAAAATCCATCAACACCTTCAATGGGCCTGTAGTCTTTACCTGGCTGATGTAGCATTTGTCAAAGCAGTAAGCTAACTTTGCTCCTAAAGAAAGGTAGAGCTTAAGGTGGAGCTACTTATCTCTAGGCTGTTAATTTTTTCTACCAGCTAAGGTAAGGATTTCAGCTTTTTACCAAACCCTGCAGATTTCAAGACACCTGAAAAAAATCACAGGTAAAAAAGTAAAAATGAAGACTGAATAATCTAACTGCATGTGACTTATTTAGTAAAGACGGTCTGAGGTTACAAAAGAATGAATTGTAATCAATTAAAACACAATTTTTCTAATTAGTAAAAAGTTTCTACAGATAACATACTCCTGAGTGTGTCATACACATCTGCCTAGTCACATACAAAAAGCTGTGGCCTTTGGGCTTGCATACATGCTTCACCTCCTATGCAGCCAAACATCCATGGGGAGGATGGAAGACAGCACTGGCTCCCGGTACTTCAGTTCCTCTGTCTGTGCACCATTCCAGGCAAGTCCTTGTCAAAATGGTGGCAGAGAGCCAGAAGCACAGCTACAAACCCACCAGCTATGTAAGCACATTTATTTGTGAAAAGTGTTGTTCTCTTTAGAATTCTGAGAGATTGCTAAGGGGTATAATCCTAATAAGATGCAAGTCTGGAAAGTGTTATTTACATTAGGAGAGCAAGTCTAGGTACAGCTGAGCTCTCAGGAAAGAACTGCTGCCTAAATATCCAAATCAAGCTCCACACAGCAAAGATATCTCTGACACAACTTGTCAGAGGTCACTACAGACTCAGGGCAAGAATCCTCTCCAATGGTGAATGTAGATCGACAAAATAGTTCAGATCATAAAACCACTTCTAAAATCAATATCCTGATCCCACTTACTACACTTTGCACCACACAGCAGTATTAGGATGCATAAACTGGATTCTTTTCAGATTAAACTGAAGGCGTAGCTCAGGTCTCCAGCTGCAAATGGGAATTCCATGGCATCAGAATAGAATCAGTCTGAAGTGATGCCTCATTAAAAGAAATACCGGGTGTATTGAGCCTCCATCAGCAGCAAGTATTTTTCTCTACAAATATATTCTTCTCAAGCTGAATCACAGATTCACCTTAACCTTATAACTTAATTTTACCATTAAAGTATCTGATTTTTTTTTCGGGGGCGGGGGTGGAGGTGAGAGGGAAGGTAACTTCTATTGGACTGTAGGCTCTTTATGAACGGATGATAGACAATTCTACCTTCACCTTACTGGTGCTGCTGACTGTAGGTAGGATGTACACTGGATATAGACTTCAAAAGTAGATGGTGTTAAAACAGTCTTCCATGTTAATCGCTTGAAATGATACTAAGGTTTTGAGAAATTGGATGACAATAAGTGAGCAGAAATGTGTAAATTGAAAATCTGTTGCCCACAGAATGCAGAAGATCATTAAAAACCATATAAAATCTTATCGTTATTTCAAAATGCCTTAAAACCCAAACAAGTTTTCCCAAATATAGTAAGTAATAAAATGCAGCTGGCATGTAAACAGATCTTAAAGCCGTATAAATTTCCAAAGAGAGATTTTCTTCTTTGCTGAATTCTGTTTTATGGAGAGTTTAAAAGTTACTAATCAAATGAAGAAATAAATGCTTTTCATTTCTGTAAGTGCTTGCATATCATAATAGTTCTTAAAATACTCATGGAATTTTCTCTTCCTCCAAATGGAAGTGGTTTTCTCCATTCTGATATGGATGGAGTCTAGTCTATGCTTGAAAATCTTTGCCAATATATTGAAGCTAGTTAAAACTGATGTTTTAATTACATTTTTATGACATTTCCCACTAGGAAAAGTTTTTGTACAGATGCTCGTTCATAAAACTCAGGAACTCATGAAAGCTGAACTGTCAAAAGCCCTTTTTTGCAGGTACGAACTGCATCAGCTCTGGGAAGGGATACCCACATAGAGAGGAAAAGCCTTTATTCAGATGTAGTCATGCCAATAAACCTGTGGGTATCACAAGGGTGAGTGACACTACCACAGTAGAAATGGGAGTACATATTTCAGGAGAGTCTACAGTCAGACTGTTAAAGGTCCTAAGGTACAGGTCCACGTGAGAAAAAGAGGTAACAAATTCTTTTTAGCCAGAATTTGCAGCAGCCATTTTCTGCCTCCTACTCTCTCATATCTACATATGCAACAAAGATATTTCAATTCACATCTTCAACTCAGTAGGAGTGCATGCAACAAGCAGTTATCAAGAGAGGACTGTCCTCCAGACCCCACAGGTTCCACAGTCAGAGACTCATGTCATCTCAATGGATAATAAATGTTAAAGGGTGGTATACAAGACCGACAACCCATATTAGGCCTAGATAAAAACAAGTTCCATGCTAAAACATAGTACTGTGAAGAATATGGAACACACAGGGGAATTCCTTGCTTAGAGGTGTTGTCTTTCTGTTGCAAGAAAACTCAGTAGCAGAATCTGTGTAAACATCTGTTTCTGATTAAAGGACTACAGAATGAGTGATATTCTGTGGTTTTAGTAGGGGGGAAAATTACCTTCCAAGCACCAAACAAGGTTTGAGGTGATGAGACCTCTCTGTGATGTGGCTGCTAGAAGAAACCCTTTTGCTTTGGTAGTTTGTGGTTAGAAATAGCTTAAAGAAAAAATGGCTAGAGGTAGGGCAAGAAATGCTTCAAAAAACTGCACACAGTGAGGTGATGCTTAGAGGGAAAGGATTCGTATGAGTGTTTAATGTTATCAGAAATAATCTTTCAAAAACTTAATCCTTCAACTCATCCATTTTTTCTCTAGTTCTCAAAATTCCATTATGGAGAGGGATCTCCACCCTAATTCAAAAGCATTTTTAAAGGTCAAAATACATTCTGTGCGGAGCAGTTAACATCACATACCTCTGGAAATCAGTTTGCTACTAAACAACTGTTTTGTAACTTCATCTATTTTCTTCATGTAAGTCATCTAATAAGGCAACTGCAAGGATCTGGGGCAAAAGTATCACCTCTAGTAGGCCTTGCTTTAGAGGTGAGAAGATTCTGTGCTTACAAAGAGAGGATAAAATACCAGTTATATGCAATTGTGAGAAATCAGTCTGTTGAACTTGAGCAAGGTTTTTACTAGTGATGTTCCTATACAAGTGGGATAAACCAGTGTTTTATCTCACTTTGAGCATTTCCATCCACAGAGATGCTCTCTTTTCCGGGAAGATTATTCAATTGCTGGACTTCCTGCTCGTCCTGAAACCTTATGGCATATCATTTAGTTTTGATTCAGCATACAGAGAATCAATTTAATTATTTATATAGATTGCTTTGGTGCACTTACAATTACTGTATGTTTGGACCTGGTTGATAATGTTGGCAACCCAGCATTCCCCGAGTGCAGTAAGGCTGGTGCAAAATATCTGTCCTTGTTAGGCAATTTCCTGTGCTAAAAGTCAGTGCAGAAATGTCCTCCAGCCTATGGAATATAGTTTCATGCCACTTTAGTAGAAGCCTCTCTGTATAAAACACGCTTAATATTTGCAGAAGCTGCTTAAGCTATCTTTCAGTGCACAGTGAATCAGATAGCATATCTTCCTTGCTCTGAATAGCCTTGTTAATAGACACACAATTTCCACAATTGCTTTTATCACCTATTATTCAATTACCCAGTGTAAGATTTGTGTGTTCACTCCCTTCTCCTCTGTTTGCACTGAATTTTATCACCAGGGTGTTACTTGGCTTCTCTCCTTTTCCCCCAGGTGGTTTGATCACTTCCAGGCTGGTATCCAGGGGGAGACTTGAGAAGCACCTCAGAAACAGAAATGGACTGTTAAGCAGCTTGCTTATTCCCAGGCTAAAGTCAAGAGTTCATGGCATGAATTAAGGAAGAATTAAATGCTTATGCATCAGCTAATGCTGACGAAATCCAGTCTGAGGCTTCAAGAGTTAATATCCCATCATAGTCTTGATATTATCCCATTGCTAATATGGTTTGCTTGTGGAGTTCCTGAGGGTGGGGAATGAGAGGAACTTGTGAGTGGCCTCTGGTTTTACCAGTGTACAAGGGAGGAAGTCTGGAGTGGCTGAAATTCCCCTTGCACACAGATCCAGGTGAGTGGTAAGCAGGCTGCTTTTAAAAGCAGAACCTGTGGCACATGGGCATACACTGAAGGGGAACAAACCAGACAAAGAAACTTCACTTTTCCAAGACAGTAGTAACTAACTGCAAAGCAAGAGGGCACGTTGCAGAATGAGAGCTCTCTCCCCTTGTAGCCAGGCCTCAACCCCTACATCCTGCCCCAAGCCCCACTCACCTCTGGCACTGCTAGAACCTGCATATGAAGGGCATTTGTTCAGCACAGCCAAATGCCAGCAGAGCACTGGGATAAAGAGAGGGGAGAAAATCAAGTGAGCAGAGCTAACACAAAATCTCTACAAGGTATTTCTGCCCCTGACACTTTGAGCAGGAGTCTATAAATCTTATTCTCTATTCACTGTTGAAGGCACTCAGGACCTGAGGGAAGTCATTGTGAGAGACATGTAATACTTTCTCCTTTTCCCCATTCACTTTCTCCTTGCAGGAATTATAAAACAAAAGAGTTCACAAAAAACAAATAGGAGAACAAGTAACTTTCACTGAATTTACTCTGGTGCAAAGCTGATGACAAAAGTCTCATGGGCATAACTTCAGTGTTTTGTAAAAACCTAAGGCTGTGTATTTGAAACTGCATACTCTTTTTTTCCTACCTGCTAAGCATTGCCACATCATTTCAGAACAGGACTATTATTAATGCAAGTCTACGCCACTGCTCTGGCCTCTCAGAAGTTGTCAGGGCTGTGTCTATGATCTCTCATTAAACCTGAGAGCAGCAGCACCATGGTTCTGGTTCATGTGCAGTGGGAAGCACAGAGCCTTCCCCCGGTGCTGCACGCACCCCCTCGCTTACTGATGGCAGGCTCTGGGCTGCTGATTATACAGCCAAGCACCTGTCCATGGCTGGGGCAGACTTCCTGCTGCAGCGCCACAGCGCCCTGAAATGAGATTTATGCAAACTGGCTCAAGTGTGATGTCACAGCGCACTGATAGACCCAGGGCCTATCTGCCTTCTACAGACATTTGATAAAATCAGGAACTTCGCATACAACTCGGGAAGAAGTTCACCTCAGAACCTATTAGGGCAAACTATGAAAGCTTGTTAGGGTCCTCCTGTCCTGAGATCCACCACTGCTAAGGGACTTCACGGAGTCCAAGGGTCTCACTTTTTTCTTTTTTTTTTTTCTTTTCTCGTTATTTTTCCTTTTTTTCCCACCATTTTTAAATATGATTTTTTGCAAGTCAGTTATTCTGGATGTTTGAAAACTGAATTAAGAAAAATTCACTCAGAAGTTGGCTGAATGTTGCAAGCTTGCAAGATGGAAGGATTTCCCCTTATTCCCCCTGTGAGTATATGGATTTATTTGTAATATGGATCATTAGGTTCAGTAGCAAAAGGCAAAATAAACCAGTTTTTGTTATTTGAGAATATCTCTGTTTTGGTCTGTATTTGTAATGCCAGGAAGTTTGGCTTGGGTCAATATATAAAACTAGTGTCAACACTGCAATGAAAGGGAAATTAACATTTCCTCCCTAAACTTGTATCTGATTTTGATCTCCATTTGTTTTCACTGATAAATGTATGGTATTTTTGTACAAGGTGTTTATAACAAGTCAGTAAATCTCTCTTCTTCAGTGCTACCTATGTGATATAAAAGCCGTCTTTCTTCAGATTGTAATTCTTAATCATCTGAAGTCTCTGACATAGTTTATGTATTTAACTGCCCACTAATCTGTGAGAGAAGAGTTGTTGAATGTTGATTTACATATTGCAGATTTTAGGACTCTGTGTGTTCTTTTCAATGATGGCATTTTAGTTTTTAACCTAATTTTTTCTTGAATTTTCTTGAATTCACTGACTGTGAAAAAGCAACTGGCTAATGGGGAAAAAAACCTACGGTCCTTATTTAAGTCTTTCAATGTTTTCCCGAACATATAAAATTTTCTGTGTGCCTATGGGGCAGGTCTATCCTTTCTTTAACTCTAAGCATTGTCACACTGCTGTAATTTATCGTACGGTGAGTTAAAAAATTATTATTTATGAAAAAAATAATGTCACATACCTGTTGTTCAGAAACCAGGCTTAATGGGAACTCTCTAAAGAGATTGGGTACAAGAGGCCTTAATTAGATTTCATTAAGTTTGTAGAAGCTGAAGAGGTGTCAGATAAGGTGGTTGACTTGGCTTTTTATGTGGTAGATGGCTTACAGTAATTGCTCTACATGTGTCAGATAACAGAGACAGACAATGCAGATCCAAAGGGTTTTTAACAAAAACTTTTATCAAGTTTTGGGTTTGTCTTGTCCCATTTAATGAAGACTAAAGACATTTCTTATCTTTCATCCAGAAAGATTGCCCTTTGATTCCCTGTCATGTTCAGAATTCATGAAAACTGAAAGTATTTATCTTATTTTTGGGGGAGAACCTTTATTTTCTCAATTTATCATCAATCCTCCTGAAATCACCTATCTACCCAAAGGGTGAGGAGACTCTAAAAATAATTCTTCTTTTTCTTAAATACACAGAATTTCCCAATGGGTCTCCTGTAAGTGCAACGGAATTGCAATCTGAATAGAAACAAGCTTAAAAAAACATACCTAGAGATTTCTCAGTATGTTACTTGTTGGGCTTAACAAAAAATAAATTGTAAAGAAACACAAACCTTGTCTTTAGCTACCCCAGAAAACTGTATCTCCATTAAAAAAAACCCAATTGTTAATTTTCTGTCTATTCAGTAGCTCATAGTCAAGTTTTCTGCCTTTTTTTCCCCAGCGTTGAATTCCAGGACATATGTTGAATAACTTGAGTGAAAATCTAAACAGTTTGGCCCATATCCTAATTTGTGTTGCAGTTAATGTCTGTACTGCGTTCAGATGAGTGATACAACTGGCAGTGAAAACCCAAATGCATCTTACTGAAGCTCTTGATAGAGCAATTTGCGTTTTTTTGTTTTGTGATTAAACCGTCAAAAATTAATAATTTTGTGGTTTGTATTTTCAAAATGTCTTTAAGTGCACTTTGAGCACTGCCAGCTAGAGTCCTACAAGTCTGTCTCCTGGGACTTTTTCAGTGGGGAGACTCGAGCCTGTTTCTAGGCAGGGGTTGCAGCAACACTTCCCTCCTCCACCCTTCCCCGTTCAGTTGAGGGTGGGTCAGTAACTGCTTTCTCTTGCCTGGGCTAGGAAATTCTTATCCCTCAGCTGGAAAACACTATTTAAATTGTTTGGGAGTACTGCATCTTCCTCTGAAGATTAGAAATTTTGTGGGGAAAAGTTCTGCAGACTGGGTCTGTGTCTTCCAGTGCGGGATAGAATTCAGTTATGGGTCAAAACATTATTAAGTCAAACACCTTTGCCTGAAGAGGGTTCCAGTTTTATATGAATCCTTAAGTAGCCACCTGTAGAAATCACAGCTTTGAATGAAGTATTTTTGCATGAGAGCAAAAATGCCCCACAGAACTACTCTGTTCCACATAACTGCATTATCAACACGGTCCAGTGAGGCTGGCCCAATGAGTAATCATGCTAATATTTTTACTCATCTTTTCTAAAATAGTTATACTGTAATTTTTTTCCAAGGAAATAAAGTTAATCTTGGCCTTAAAGCTTGTCTCAGCAGCACATCACTGGAAATTGTCTGAAGTATTTTTGAATCACATGCCAGTGAACAGTTATATCAAGATAAAAAACAGATCAGCATTTAGTGATTTTACAATTCCCTGGAATCATCTGACAAAGTCTTGGGGAATAACAAGATTTTCAGACTGCAATTCAGTTGAGTCCAATGCGTCTCTCTTAACCAATGCCAACTGAGCTTTCTCTGACTGGTTTTGTGGTTTTCCCTTGAGTTTCAGGGCAAAGATGGAAGACTGAGGCCACTCTTCATTTATAAAAGTCTGTGACAGAAAGTATTGTTTGTTGACCTCTTACTTGAGGGTAGAATACTGTCTAGATAGTGCACTGCAACTCATGGCATGCATGCAAGGAGATACCAACTTTAGACCACAACTATGGGATTGTAACAAAGCTTTCAGTCATTCTTTTAATGGAAATAACCGATAGAACAAATGGCCATTGACATCAGTTAAATATTAAACATAAGCTATTCTTTGCTTTTTGTCAGGAGTAACAAAACAGTTCAGTGTCATGGAAGAGCTGTCAGTAAGATGATGAAATGGGTGTGGGTGGGGAGGTTCCAGAGAAGGACGGGGCAAGTGGGTAAAGATTGACACAAGAGGCAACAGCAGTACATGGTGAAACCTCTTCTCTCTAATTAGAGAAAACATTTCTAAAGAAATTTTTCTTAAAAAAACCCAAAACAACAAACCACTCCCCAAAAAACCAGAAAGCAATTAAAAACAGGTTATTGAAAATAGCCTTTCTAATAAATAGAGGGAAATATCCCACTTTCCCATAGGATAATCAGAGAGAATACATGCTGTTCTGTGTCCTTTAACCACCATCCGATTAAGTTGATGATAAGTAGACTTTTAAATATTTTGTACATCTTGCCATGTTAGTTACTGTGCCCTTGAAGATCAGACACCAAGATAGAAAGCAGTGGCTTTACAAGTCCTGTGTGGGGACAGATTGGTTCAGTTGCATGAGTTAAAAAGGATATACACACATGTATTTTATCAAAAGGATCACTGGACAGGAAACAAATCCAAGGACAAAAATTCCAAGGATCCATGATAAATAAATTTTAAGCCCCAGCCTTTCAAACCAAAGTTTATAGTACCCCAATGCCCTATGTAAAATCATTCTTAGATGTTGGGTATCTGCAATTCACTCTGTTGTCAGTCATATCTGTAAATATTAAGGGAGTCTTAATATTGTTTTAAGAGTCTATTTAACACACCTCCCTTGAGCTCTGCTCATTGAATATGCATCTGAACTGTAAAAGTAGCTTTTAAATGGTAAAATACTTCATTCTCAGCTGTCAGACTGTGAGACACTATTGCCTGTTAATGTATATTGTTCTGAAGTGGGGGAGTTTGGAAACTGAGAGAAGACAACACAGGAAAGCACAACTAGGAAAAGCCAAACATTCTTTTCCTTGCCTAAAATATGTATTTTTAATCTACTTTTGGACTGATGCTTGGCCTTCCTGCCAAGCTATACTTCTGTAAAGATATGAGTGATAGATGCCTTGCTGTACCACTGGAAATTTTAGCAAATTAAGCCTATATTATCAGGATAGTGATTTCTTTCGAAATTAGTTTACTTTTGACTAAACAGTTATCAGCATTTAAAACTCCAATACATTTAGGTATTAACATCTTTGTATCAGTTTCTAGTATCTTAGTTGAGAAAAAACAGAGATTTTTCTTTCAAACAATGTACATTTATATGACTTTTTAACCTCTGTTTTTCCTGAATAGTATGATATGCATTTTCCATTTAGATGTTGACATTTCCCCTTTCACAGAACATCAATGCTTTGTTTTGAATTATAGTACTTTACAATATTAATTAAAATTTAGTTTTTAATTTATAATATAACAATTTAAAATTTTGAATATGAATGCATAAGTTTATATATTTACCAGGAAGCATATATTTAGGGAAAGGAAATGAGGGAATGGGATAAACTAATTTGCAAAGATAATGAAAAGGAGAAATTCCATTCAGAACTTTATCCTAAAGAAAGCAAAATACAGTCTCATTACTTTTTCTTGTCAGAGATCACAGTACACCAAAGGTGGAAGGAATGAAGATGAGTAAATACATATAACCAGAGAGAACACCAAGAAAATACATGGAGAAAAAGCAGAAATGTTGAGGAGATACATGCTGTACTGACTTTTTGACCACCCCCATGAAATCTGGAAAACATGTTTTACTTCATATTGTATCTCTGTGTGAATAAAGGGCAATTCTACTGTAATCACTTTCCATTTCTCAAACAGTCTAGAGGAGTAAGAAAAAGAGAAGCTGTCCTGTATTTCTGTCATGCTGTTATCACAGCTTAAGCTTAAAAAATGCAGATGTTCCAAAAATGTGACAGGTTCATGGAGGGAAAGGATTTGGGACATACAGATAGGCATATGAAATATAAACACAAGAAATACACCGATCATATAGTTATCATGTTATTCTAAATATTTGTCCTTCAAAGTTAGTTATGATGGAGTCATTGATAGAATTAAAATGTTGCTATTAACACCTAAAAATACTAAGAGTAATTTCCTTCCCAGAAAAAGGCAAGAAGGTGGTTGAGTTCTTTGCTGTTGACAGTGCAAGAATTTGTTTAGATTGGAAGGAAATACTGTAACAAACTTAATTGAATTAAGGTTTAACAAAACAGACACTGTTTTTCTCTAACTCTTATTCTGGAAATAAACAAGATGAAACGTTAGATGAAGCAACAAAATTGTGCACAACTAATAGTAAACAACCTTTATTGTGACAACATAAGATCTTACTCAGTGTTCCAATTGGAATACTAGGCCTGAGGAGGAAGAGGAAGAGAAGTGGGCAAGTTAGCCTATGTCACCTGTTTTGAGAAGCTAGAGAAGACTTTAATTCTACAGCTAAGCATCCAACAGGTCACAACTCACTATTTGCCCCACATTTGGACTTTTAAAGTTTTCACTGTGTGTATCTAGAAGCCCTGTGCAGTTGATTTGAGGCAGCAAACATTTAGAGGTCATCTTGGACAGTAACTGAGAAAGAAAATGTGTTTATGCCCTCTGTCAGTGTCAGTACCCTCTGACAGACTCCCACCATTTAGTCAGACCTTGTAGAAACAATATATTTAGGCAAGACAAGTTTCTGCTTTCCTTTTTGTGTACAGGAATAATAATAATCATCATCATCATTATCATAAATAAAAGAAAATGTCTGTTACTACCAACGAAAATATTTGCACTTGTGCATAATATCTACAACAACTCTAAAGCAGTATCCTCAGAAGGCTGGAATGTGGAATACAAGGGATTTCTGTATTACAACTGGACAAGTTCTGCTACACAGGCTGGGTCTCTTTTCTACTGGGATAACTCTTTTTTTTTCCCCCAAAACCAGTCTTTGGCATCATACATTTTATTTCTGCTGATTCAGTAATAACTTGAAGTCTCCCCTTTCTTTCCCTAAGCAATATAAAATGGGTTGGCATCAGCCCTTCACCAACTATATGAATAATTTGGAAAGGATTTGTATAAGCTTACTGTTCTAAAAATTCCTCTTCTTTTTACAGCCCTCTGAAGATATGGTACCCTATGAGTCAGACCTCTACCGACAGCCCCATGACTATTACCAGTATCTCAACAGTGATGGAGAGAGTCATGGTGGTAAGTCAAAAAATATCTCCTTGGAGCATAAAATCTCATGGGTTATCACAGAAAATGGATTTAGGACATACAAGAAAATAACAAATTTATTGCTGTGATCTAGAATGTATAGGAACACATTTTCGAATCAGGAACAAAAATTATTTTATTAATAATATAATATTATTATATAATTTGTTCCAGTCCAGCAACTGCAACATGGTTTCTCTGAAAGAGCATTTTACAAAGAACTCTATGATGCAAGGAGTTCCCAGGAAAGTGGGATCTCATTATCTCTATCCTTCATTATCTTTGCTGTGGTTTTATTCTCCTCTGAAGACCAAAAACATTTAGCTTGCTTCTCAACTTTTTAAAGCATGGATTTGCAGCACTGTATTCCTCTTCTTGTGTTCCCATGTCCAACTCCCATTTCACTTAGGTCCTAAATAATCTATTTGTGCTTAGGTTTCTTTGGTATTTAGCCTTTTTCAACTCCATATATTTTCCTCTTTCTTTTGATCTCTATTGCATGCTGCCACACCTAACTTTAACTTTCACTCTTCCCCCAGTACACCCAAGTACTTCCTGTCTCTAAATCTATGTAAAACTTCCTTGTAGCTGTTTGTACATAAACATAACTCAAGGTAAAAATACTGTATGGTTATTTATTACTTCAATTTATGTATGTGATTTCAAAGCCTTGGTGTCTATGTTATAGTGTTGTCTGGGCACTGGACTCTAAATCAATGCAGAGGCAAGAGTCTTGTTTTGTGGATTTTGTCTCCCGTGCAATACAACGGTCTCCAGCAAGAGCACCCTGGAAATACCAGAGTCAATATTGACTCAGGAAGGAAAAGCACCGTTCTACTCCATTAGTGGTGGCAGTCCCTGCAGGTTCTGGAGTTTCCCTGAAAGAATCCCACTGATATAGCAACCAGGCCCATTGCTGTTATAATTTAAGACATGAACTAATCATCGCACAGCACTGTTTTGTGGCAACAAAAGAGCAGTGAGTTACTGAGTAAGATGGCTCTGAGCTTTTAGCTGAAAGAGATTCCTACCTAAATTTGTTCTCTACACTTCATTCAGGAAACACCTCTGATATTCTTAACACCTAAAGACAAAGAATTTATTCAGTTTTTATAAGTTATCTCATGGCATCTGTCGAGTCTCATTAATCAAACCCAGCAAATTCCACATGGAAATTTAGGGTTTTTACATTATACCCCATACCTGTTTGCACACTCATAAAACAGGATAACATTGATTATCTCAAAAGGCAATTGTGACAATTAAACAATAAATATAAAAGATGCCATGTAGGAAAAAGCACTGGGAAATAACTTTTCTGTCATTAAGTCCAGGCTACCTCAAGCAAAAACTTCCCTTTACCTTTCATCATTTTATCTCCCCATCTGGTTTACTGCCCATTTTTCTACTGAAAGGCTGCCTCTAAGCTTCTGAGTTCACTAGCATGGTTTTACTCCTCATGATGAACACAACAAATCCTGGACAGTGACCTGTATGGGTTATAACCTAAGCAGTATGTAAACATGCACTTCAAACAGAAATTTGTCTGTTCCTAAAGTTGTGCTGCGCTTGTCCTATAGACCCCAAAAGCATTTTAACTCCTACAGTAAGTGCTTATGGAAGATGCAACCTAAACCCAGCCTGCACATTTCAATCAAATTTTAATTTATGAAAGCATCTGCAATATGGTTGGTTGTATATAAATGTCTGTGCCTTGTGCTGTCTTGAATTGCTCACAGTCCAAAACAGCAATGAACAACCAAAAAATGCAGATGCAGACTAAAACCCACAAATTATTGTAGTTTCCATCTTTCTGATAAACATTGAAAAACCCAACTTCGGCTTTAATTTTGTTTACATGACAGAAGTATAAAGTCTTGAGGATAGCCATGCAGAAGTGCAGGAAAAGGATGCCACAAAGTACATTTAGAAATATGTACTAAGTATTCGGAACAAAGTGGATAAAGGCACAATGATTGAAAAATTGAGGGGGAAAGGAATAAAAAGGTGCTGCAGTAACAGCAGTAAAAGAGACAAGAACTTGATTAGATGGGAGTAAAAAAAGAAGAAACAAGAACAGAATTGTAAGAGAGAACTTCAGCTTGGGGTACAGTGAGATCACTGGCAATACATAAAAATAATTTTGCAGGTCTATTTAGTACCACTATGCACCTCAATACTACCAATTAATGCAAATAGATGCCACCAGACAGTATAATGCTTTTGATCTTGCTGAAAAGGGACTGTTAAAGAAATAGGAAAATTTCCTGAGGTGTCAGACTACCTCTCACTGCTAGAAAAATTATTTTGTGAAAGGGAGATGGCAATATCTTAATCTGTAAATTGGTGCTACCTGCATTACCGTCCCTTTTCCTCAAATATAGTACTGAAGGAAACCCTTACACCTTATTTATTATCCCTTACTTACTTATTTACACAAATAAGTAGTAAAGTCCACAAAAAATTTGTAGATCTGTTCCATTAGTGAGTAATATTTAGGAAATTATTTCCATTAAGTGAACACTGAAATTAACAAGCAAAACCACAGCATGATATGTTCATCAGCACAAGCATTGTGTGCGATTATTTTCTTTACTGCAGTGTAACTGTTTTAAATACTGTAAGTAACACAGAGACACAGTCATGCTGGACAGAAGCTGCTTTGAGTGATCATGTATTAGTCCATCTCCCTACCCTGAGCTTGTAAGTCTGTATATGTAACAGCATATTTTGTAACACTAATGCAATCTTTGTAATTACAAAATTCCACTGCAGCTTTGTCTCTATGTTGTCACCAAACATTATAGGTTTAGTAAAAATCACTTTTTGTATGAAGCTGAGTGCTGACCCTTGTTCACTTCATTGCTAGCCTCATGGAACTTTCTAGGTTTCATGATCTGGGATTTTATTTTTGTCCCACATCCTGGAGTAATGTGACCATTTAGGAATCTCAGCTTTGATTTTGTTAGCCCACATAGAAGTGGGGGAAAGTCCAAACGTGCAAACCTTAGTCTTAAATGCTACAGGAAAAAGAGAAAGAATTCCAAACTTCATTAAAAAATCCCCTCCCTCCAAAGCTTTTCGCATGATTTGATGGGGCCTGACCCATAGGCTTTTGAACATTTGGCATAATTAAAGTCATGAAGTTTGTAAAGTGAGAGCTAATGAGATTCTAACATTGTTTTAGGTAAGACTGGTGCTTGGCCCAGGACCACAGCACTGTTCTCAAGGGTGATTCTGTAGTGTCTGAACAAGACATTGAGTTTCCCGTGCCCTTCAATATTTTTCTAATTTCCTCTATGGCTTTTTTCCTTGACTTGCTTTTTCAGATGTGCAAAACAGAGTGGGAGCTTGTAAGCTATGCGGTGTGGGGCTGTGCAGAAGCCCCGTCCTAGCTCTCCATGTATGGGCTGGCAGGTGAGCCCAGCAGGAGCAGTGTCCCGAGGCGCAGGGCCAGGCTGGCAGCACAGCCCTGGCAGCCGCGGTGCCCGGCCGGGCAGAGCACAGTGCTCCTACAGCTCCCAGAGCTCCCAGAGCTCCCAGAGCTCCCGGCTTCCTGCTCCACTGCTGCCTCAGCACTGCTGCACCCTTTGGCACCGCATCATGCAGATCTAGCCTCCTGCTCCACACTTATTACAAATACCTTCCTAGAGCCTGTTTCGTATTCTGACCACTGCTTGTACCATTATTCATCTATTAAAACAGGAGCAAAGCAACTTACAGGGATGAGAAGGTGCATGGAAACGTTCAGTCAGGTTTTCTCACTTGCAGAGTGAGGATCTACCTCCATGGTGAATATTGACACAATGCCTTTAGGTCAGCTATTGCTTCCCAACAGGTTAACATCCTCTCTGTCATGAGAGGGAGTTTAGAATTCATTATTGTCCTTCCTCTAACCTTTCACTACATACAAGACCAAAACAAACATAATCTCCATGCCTCTGTAAGAGAGAATTTTTTTCACATCCTCTTTCACTTCACATGAAATTTCTCATAATGACTCCATTGTGTAGGTATAGCTTGGCTTTTAATGATATTTTCCTTTACCCAAAGAACAGGCACTTTCCATTTCTAGAATTTTTATTTCCTATCTTTTTTCTTGCTTCCACCTTCATGTTTTAGAGAAAAGAACAAATTGGTATGAGTAACTGACATAACACTAACAAAGAGCATGGAAGTAAAGAGTTACTGGTAACTCAAATATCTGCAGATATTTAAATTTTTCTCTTTAATTTTCATATGCAATAACTTAGCCAGGATGGTTAACTGCAGAAGGACTTGTGGGGACATGTTTGTAATTCCTCTTCTAATGTTACTAAACCAATATTGTTTTTCCTAAGGATTACTGGGAAATTATAGATATTTTGGAAAGAATAAGGACTTTGCTCCCTATCACAACTTGAACATTTAGACATAAGTTTGTGTTGAAGTAATTTCTGGCATAGATTTATTGGTAGTGTAATACTATGATGTCATTATTTTAAATCCTATATGCTGTGTTAATAGTATTATTTTATTACTTTATTTTTACAACAGCATCTAATTCCATAAAAAAGGAATTTAGAAATTAGTATGATAATTACTAATTAGTTATTAGCATGAATATGCATAAATAGTGTTCCATGAGCTAATTAATTTGCCAAGGGAAAAGTTAAAACATTTCTGGAGCCACAGTAACCTTGTCATAGGTTCCAAAGAACTAAGAGGTATCTCAAAGTATAAAAACACTACTGATAAAAAATATTTTAAAATTATCAGAAGTAGACCACCTAGAGGGTGCACAGGTACTCATGGCTATGCAGGTTGGAAATGGTCTTTGTTCTCTCGTGGCCACCATATTTGCTTCTAATAAGACATTCCACAGCTGAAGACCTGCCATTGACAGCCTCAGAGACTTTTTCCTGGGCTTTGTCATCCTCCCAATTATGCACTGATCTCAATTGTTGTGGATTATCAGTGACAAGGGATCTTTGGGAATATACATTGCCCTCTGACAGAGCACTTTCCACACAGCAAGCAGAGCCGCATCACTCTAAAGAACAGGAGTTTAGATTATTCCTGGGATATATTCTCAACAATTTAATATGCAGGGCTGCCCATGGTATATGGGACCTCAAGGCTTGGCTCTACTTAGAGAAATCTGCACTAATTTAACCTAGAAAAAGCATGAGTTAGTGTGGCCCAGTCTCCCAACTAAATTGAAAGGTTTCACACTGAAAGTGCTCAAAGCTTCCTACCAGGACACAGCCTTAGGTAAATGATGGATTTCAGCTCACACACTGCTGTTTCCTGGGTTGCAGTAGATGTGGATATAAAAACACCTGAGTGCTTTGCATCCATAAACCCCACTTTTTTACACTAGAAACTGAAATTTTTGTCTTGAAGTGCAACATGAAGAAGTGCTACTGTGCATTGTAATTATCTTAGGGCTATAAAACCCATACATAGCCCATAGAAAGTGCCATATAACAAAGTGAAGAAATGACAAAGTAATGCAGCAGCTCCCTGGATACTTTTATAAGCACATTTCCACCCCTTTCACATGCAATGAAGAGGTTTATTCATGAATCAGAAAAGCAGAAAGGACAAAAAAGTAAATGCTGGTGTCAGAAATGATCTCATAGAGCCTCTAAATAAATTTCTACTGGCCTGAGCACAAAGGCAGCTGAAAGAGCTTATAGCTTCTCAGGTACGAGTGTGCTTGGTATAAACTTATCACTGGGTTCACTCCAAAGGAAGCCACATTCAAAGTCCCTCCCTTGGATTGAGAAAAAGAAATAACTTGATATTTAAGAAAAATATTCATAGCACATTAATATCCAGATATCACGCACAATAACATATATTGCAGAACGAGACAATTGTTCCTCTATAAATTTAACAACATTTAGAGGAACATGTTCAACTATGTTCATTGTGTTATTGGAAGGATGTCAACAGCTGGGAGGGAGCTTGGAGAAGTGTACAAGTGTGAATAGGGGGGTGAATATACTGATTTACACTGAAAGACCCAGAGCTGATGCTAGCTTAAGGGATGAAGAGAAGTAGATTGTAAGAGTACATGACAGCAACGTGAAAACATGTAAAGGGGAGGACAGAAATTTTAAAAATAATTTATGGATTGGTGTGGAATAGTAAGATATAAATTAGAACTGTTACACAGAATATCATAAAGAAATTTCAGCCATGCATAAAGTGATACACAAAAAGATGAACCCTAGAAAATTAGTTCCAAGCTCAGTCACAGCAGAGGATGTAGTGTTGACACTGATTTTAAAAACAGGTTGCACATAGATATGTGCAGAATTATGTATGCAGCCATTGTATATGAGAAATTAGAATTACTTCACATTTCTTGCAGAAAATTTTAAATTTTGAGCAGAAAATATGACATTCTAAAAAGTTGAAGGCTTATGTTGAACTAAAAAATCCAGAAATCTAGAACCGAGAATTATAGGGAATTTCATTTCAAAGATAAATTAATCAGGAAACATTATAGTGGTTATTTAAGTACTTCTTTATATATTTTTTTTAAATCCAAATTATCACAGAAATTTCAAATGTACTAAAGAGATAAAAAAGGTAGAGAAAGAATCTGCATTAGAATTCAGCCTTCCTGTATACAGTGTACACCAGATTTCCAAGTGTTTATCCTTTTATTCTCTAGTCTTGGTACTTAAAAATGTGTGATATAGCAAAACAGCAGGAAGTGACTTTTCTGCAGCATTCCTGAAATTTTGCTAGCATAGTAAAATAAAGTCTAAAGATAGCTGCAGAATAATCTTTACATTTTTTCCACCTCCTCATTTCCATGCCATGAGGAAGAGTGTAATAAGAATATGACAGTGTGTAAATCAGTAGAATTTGTTGTCTCAAGAATGACAATGTTTTGAAACTTGTTATGGTCTCTTCTTGAGAAAGGTGCCAGCATTAACATCTTCTGCATCTTGTGTTAAATTATCATTTAAATCCATCTCACTATCTGACAGTATTTTCCTACTAAAAGTGGCCTAAGTAATACTTCCCAGTCACAGGAATTTATGAGATTAGGAAAAGAAATTTTGCAGGGATCTATAGAAATTGTCAGCAGAGACAAGTCAACAGGAGTGGTTTGGAGAGGGCAGAAAGGGCTGTGACAAGAGTGAGAATCCATGAAAGCCAGGTAAATGCCATGTTTTTTCATCTTGCAGTGATGGACAATCTATTTTTACTTTCTTTAGATCATTATTGGGAATATCATCCACACCACATGCACAGTGAATTTGAGACCTTTGGAGACAACCATTTCACAGAGCTGCAGAGTGTGCAGCCTCCCCAGCTGCAGCAGCTCTACAGGCACATGGAGATCGAGCAAATGCACGTCCTGGATTCTGCAATCCCAACCACACACATCGGACTCAACCATCAGGTATGGTCAGCAGCCCTGCCCAGAACTTCAGATTGTAATTAATGGTAAAGAAAATAATACATTGGGAATGCATACTATGAAGTGAAAGAAATTTCTGGAATGAGTTACTCAGGTTCTTAGGGGATGTAAAGCTCTTCATTCTCAGGACTAATGTATTTTAAACATTCTTTTTGCCAATGAGAAATCATGCTCCCCACACTGTCTAAAATGAGAACTGCATTTTGTGGAGGTGTTTGGAATTTCAATTTTTGTTTCATTTGGAATGAAGATCAACTGGTTTGCAATTCTGCAGATGATTTGGAGGTGAGAAACTTTGTATCATCATAGCAAGGGTACCCAGGACTATTAAGAAGTAATTCTGAGCTTTGAAGTAGTACTAAAGTTTTAAATATTTCCAAGGAACCCTGAAAATTTGACATGACTTGTGTGAGAAATGCTAACAAAGACAAGTCTCTGACAATTCTACCACAGGCTGAGGAGACCCTACTTGTGCTTCTATCTGTGAGTAAATAAGTCACAAGCCAAAACACACTGTCTTGTCTTTGCTCAGATTTTACATTAAGCCAGGCATTTCCCTGGAAAAAAAAAAAAAGATACTCCACTATGCAGTAGTCACCAAAGCACCAGTGAATTCTCGCTGAACCTGAAATTATAAGGTGTTCCATCATACTACAAAGATACTAAGCACAGCAGATGTGGAAATGACTCTTGATCCTACACGAATATGCCCAAAGTCATTACTGGGGGCAGTAAGAAAGCTGGAAGATCTTGTGCTAAATTGTTCCCCAATGTACATGAAATGTCCTAAATACAAGACAGAGTAGAACTGAAGTTAGAGAAAAGAGTGTTTGCTGATTACAGTGCTGCATCTAACAGTACCCTTGCTGAAACTTTGTGAGAAAAACTGCACGCATGGGCTTGGCATTTTGGGTTTCTCTGCTCAAAGCAAACCGAAATTGGATGTTAGTACTGTATTAATCAAAAAGAAAGAAGAGAAAAAATAGAATGAGTAAGTTAACACTGACAACAGGAAACTGCAAGCCATCAAAAAAATCAGGAATAGAATATAAGATGTAGATACAAACAAAGAATTAGGAACAGAAAGTTACAACTATAAAAAATGCATCATGGAACAGCAGCCTGTGGGAAGCTTCAAGTTGTTTCAGTTGCTCATCGCAACTGCTAATACCTAATGACCAACCATGACCTCTGGCCAAGGGCAAAGGATGAAAATGAGCCCCTTTAGGGATGTCTTTGGAAGCACAACCAAAAAAGCAAGAGAGGGCACTTCTGGTATCCACGTTCATTCTTCTCAGCTATGGTCTTTCATTTCAGGATGAAAGGCAGGGAACTAATTTTGTTACAACTTTTGATAAAGAGCACTGTGCTCTCCCTGCCCCACACCCTACCAAGCTGCAGATGTTAGTATGTAGAATTCACCACTACCCTTCTTTTCCTTACCAGCAGGGGATCTTTGGCTTTTTACTTTATTTTACTTTTATTCCTAGAATAGCTCATACAAATAGTACTTGGCATGCTCTGAAGTTCAGCTTCTGGTGTGTCTCAGTTACAGTCCCAGGCAAAGAAACAAGCAAGAAGCAAGTTTTAATCCTCCTCTAAATTTGCTAGTTTTTAACTAGTATGCTTGTCCTGCAATATCAGAGTTACTGTTTGCAGCAAAGGAGGAAGGTGCAAAGATATTTCTTTAATTTTCTGTGGATATCACATTACTTTGTGAAATTATATTTGAAGTTTAACATGTTCATGAACAAGATTTTTTTGAAATTTTGTTAGCCTGCCAACAGGGACCTCAGAAATACTACAATAAGAAAAAAAAAATTCATTCTGAAGGAAGAGTGAAAGAGAAGGTTGGAAAGCTCTGAGAAGAACTTTTAGAAAGAGAAGAATCATAGGTAGAGGCCACAGACCCTGGGAAGACATCAGAATATGGAAAGCAGCTAGTAGTTCCTTAAGTTTTCTCTCTCCAAAGCTGTATTAGTAACCTGGCTCTTTATAGCACATGGGACAGTGCTCTGTGACTCTGTCCCAAAACTGTGTGACACTGTATTGACTGCCCTTGCTGAATTTCAGATGCAGAGGAAGTATAAGCAAAGGTACAGCAGTCAGGGTCAGTGGGGACAGCGTGGGGAACGCTCACTCAACATCCCAGGCTGGCCTCTGCAAGACACCGTGTCCCCTCCCACTGTCCCACTGAGCCACAAAGAAGCAGTTCCTTACTCCCATATGACCTCCCAAAGCCCTCCAGGTTTCCACAGCTCTTTTCTCAAGGGCACCAATCTCTGTTCCTCTCCTCTGTGGGACCCTGTCCCACCTTCTCCTTCCCCTTCCCCCATGGCACAGTCTCTCCCTTCCCTTCTACCCCAGCGCTGCAGCTTTGTTAACTGTAAGAAGCTGAAGGTGGCTGTGGTGAGGGCTGAAGTTTCACTCCTGGGGATCTGACAGGAAGCTTACAGGGGCTCTTGCCCAATCCTGCCCTTCCTGCCAGATTGGCTGCAGCCAATGTGCCAGCTCATTAACTGCCAGCTGCAGTGCCCCACGCAGCCCTTGGCACACGCCTTATTGGGACACTTCAAGGTGGTGCAAAACTCACCCAAAAAGCCCCACTCGGCCAAAGCCAGCACAGGGTGAGTGACTCATGAACACCCACTGTCCACCAGCATCTGAGGTCCCCTGGGGAGGGCATCAGGCTCAAAACATCCCTCTCTGGTGAAGGAGAAGAGCAGTACAAAAGGAGCTCACTTTCAAGGACTATCATCTGTCCCATTTCATGAAAGCTGCATAAGATATGCTGCTGGGTTTGGGGAATGTTTGTTGGGTTTTTTTAATGTAGGGACTGGGTACTTACTCCCTGCCCCTCAGACTGACCTGTTTCACATTATTAAATAAGAAGATGCAATAATCTGTGCCAACTGGTCATGTTTCCTAGCAAACCAGACCACAACTGAGAATTTACAGAGCTGAGGTATATTCCACACTGCTTCTGACAACACCTCTATATAAGGGCAAGAGAATTTAACACAAAAACTGGCTTGCTAGCTTTGCAGATGAGAAATTCCCCCCTAATGGGGAATTTTCAGATAGCCATTTGGGAAAAGAGAGTAGGGGCTGATATGATATATCCTTATCTTAGTGTTAAGGCTACTCATGGGGGAAGTTTATGAGAGAAAGATGACGGACCGGTACAATCCCATCTCCAAATTTGGATGCAGTTCTATAGGGTTTCGGTGCCATCAGGAGGTGCTGTGCCTGAGAAGGGAACGGGACAACAGAGCCAAAGCCAGCCATGATAGGGCAGAACTGTTCATCCCTTTCAAATTCAGCTCGAGATGGTCTGCGTTAGGAAAAAGTTGTTCTGAAAAGCAGTTTCATTCTGGGATAGACAACCAGGATCAGAAACTCATTAGGAAGAAAGCAAGCTTTGGGGAGATATGGGGAAGATGGACAGTGTTACTTGCATAGGAGATAAGGTATGAGAAAGTTCTGGCATTTACATTACTCATTCTTCCCTCTAGTAAAGGTGCATCATTGTACATGTGTGTTGACTGTTATCTGAAAGTGTTTCTTAATAGGATGGCATTTATTATAAATGTCAACAACTAAGTCACTCAGTATTACACTGAACATTTTCTCATACCTCTAATTTTCTTCCTCCTTTTCTCTGTGCCTCTCTTCATTGCATTTCCTTTTTTAATCTTGATGTCCTACTCTGTGTCACTGTTTTCTCCCTCTACTGCTCTGTTCTCCATAGGTGTCCTATTTGCCCCGGATGTACTTCTCTCCACCTCAGCCCAGCTCTGATGAGGAGGACATAGAGAGGCAGAGCCCCCCCTTGGAGGTGTCAGATGGGGAGAATGATGGTGTGGAGCCTGGGCCTGGAATTATGCATGGAGAAACAGGTCAGTGAAAACAGAAGGATTTTGTCAAGCTATGAACTGAGCAGGTGTTTTATTACCAGGGGGATAATGAATGAAACTGTAGAACTGCTGTGCTAGTATTTTATGCCACTTCCAAAGCTTTTCTTTCCCTGACTCACTGCACTCTCCTGTCCTCTGAATCTCACAACCAAAACTATCTCAAACCTCATTTCTTAACGTACTCCCTTGCCTCCTTTGGCTTTGTCTATTCAGGCTTCCTGAATGGAAATGGCTTTTGCCATTTCTACTCCAATTTCTAATAACAGCCAGGGAAACCAAGACAAGAAAGTCAAAGAAGAACCAATTAAAAAAAATATTTAGCTCTCTTTGCTCAGTATCTGAGAGTCACATTCTGTATAACCTGCCAAAATTAGGTTTAAGTTAATTTTGAATTAGCAATGTTTTTCAATTAGCTTCAAATTAGCAAATGAATTTCAGAAGTTTAGCCATTGGAATTATTCTTGCTTTTTCTTCTTGGTATATAAACCCACATTTTTTCCTCACACTGTTATATTGTCTACTGTTATAAATGCTGCAAACTGAAGTTATGTCTCCCAAGCTAGCTGGAATACTTAGATACTTTCTGCTGTTTCTCCAGGAACTACACACAAATACTAATGCTCCATTGGCTTTCTTCTTTGACTCTCACACAGGCAGCAAGAAAAAGATACGTCTGTATCAGTTCCTTCTGGACCTTCTTCGCAGTGGGGACATGAAGGACAGCATTTGGTGGGTGGACAAGGAGAAAGGTACTTTCCAGTTCTCCTCCAAACACAAAGAAGCATTGGCGCATCGCTGGGGCATCCAGAAAGGCAACCGCAAGAAAATGACCTACCAGAAGATGGCACGGGCTTTGAGAAACTATGGCAAGACAGGGGAGGTCAAGAAAGTTAAGAAGAAGCTGACCTACCAGTTTAGTGGAGAGGTTATGGGAAGGGGGGCCACTGATAGGAAGCATTATCCTCACTGAGGCCATGGGACCCTAAGCAAGAAAAATATTGAGAGCTCCTGGCTGGATTCCAGCAGAGGAGATGGACGCATCTTTCTCTTTTCTTCCTGTGCCCCCTTCTCTGCCTTTAAACAGCCTTTATCATCAGATGTTTCTGGTACGAATCCCCTTCTTCAGCATCTGAGAATCCCAATCATGACAGAATTCTTTGCTTCCATCCTCCAAGTTGGACAGAGTTGGGAAATTTAAACAATGTACAAATATATTGTCAGGAAAAATATTTTTTTCTTCTTTTTTTTCTTTTTTTTTTTTTTTGATTGTATTGTAACTAAAGAATACAGCCAATGAAGTTTTGCCTCCAGAGGTGGTGCTGTGTCACTCACAGTGACACCGCGTTAGCTTCCAGCTTTTAAACTAGCATTAATACAGGCTCTGCCGCAGCTCTCAAAGCTAGAGAGAAGTTTGCAGATCTTGGAATGAGACTCGTTCTTTTAAATAGTAATAACATGTACATATTTAATAAAATTAGGTATAATGAAGTTTTGATGTTTGCATAATAAATGATTACTTTACAAACACATGTCACGCATTCAGTTATGCAGATACAGCTCCTGTGTGATGTCTGAATAAAAGATGCACTGGGCTGTAGGGCCTTATTCATCTGTAGCTACTTTTTAATTTACCTGGAAACATCATCAGTGGTGTCAAACTCAGTAACAAATGTTATGAGGTGAAATACATTACTATGAAAGAGACTGCAGTACTTAAAGAAATTTAAAAATACCTATATGTATATATTTCTCACTATTTTTTCCTGTGCAAAAACCCTGCCAGTTGAACATTTTCTGGTCACATATACCAAGAATTGCATTTATATCCCCATACCATTTAGAATGTATCAATTAACCATGTTCTTTTGCAGTTTTACTTATTTTCCTGCTCCTATTCCTTTGTCTTCTTTTCCCCCACAGTGATACCTTGATTCTCGCTCCTGAATCTTTCTTGGAAGTAAGTTGTGTTTAATCATGTTTTTGCGGAATTCCAGGACAAAAGAGTTTCAAGATTTTAACTGTGGATTTTAAGCCCTACTGTAAAACAATTAATAGTAACTAATAACAACTGCACTGTAAAGATAACACTCAAAATGCAAAATAAATGATAATTCAATACCTGAAATATCATGGTAAATTTACCCAGTACATCTAAGCACAGAAATTAAATCTAAATTCAAGCAACAGTAAGAAAATGAGCATTTCAAATTTTAACATTATTTAACATATCTCAACTGTTTCAATCACTCAAAAATCAGGACTTTCCCAAAATAGATGAGGTGAAATGAGGCAGATTGAGAATGAAGAGAAGGAAATTTTTTTAGCAATATTGAAATGCAGTACAACATGCCAAATATCACTAAATAATCTGAATTTTTTTCAGAGCTTGCTCCTCACCGAAATCAGAAATAGTTGAAGTGATGAGCTTCTTACAGACTTGAGTTCTCAAAATTATATCTACACACAGTCATTGTTGTCTGCACTAACAATCTCACTGTGGAAGTGAAAATCTGGTGGCATCATGGCCTCCAGTGTCTCTTTGGAGCCAAACAAGAAAGAAGCTCCTGGTTAAAAAACATCCCAAAGTACTACTTCCCAATTTTTATTCCCAGTTTATGAACTTGATAAATACATCAGTCAGTGCCAAAAATTAGCAGAGAGTTATCTTTCATGCTTCTAAAAATCTTGTAATCCAACTTTTAGTTACTGTGCTTTGAGGATCATTTTTCATTCACTTAGAGTTAGGATGAGTCAAATTAAGAAGACATTTTATTTCTAAAATTGTACTGGAAGGATTTACTTCCTATAGGAAATACTGTAATACTCACTAAATTAGACTTGGATCATTCCACCTGCATCCATTTTGAAGTTTCAGGATGGAAGCTGTTGAAGGCAGCTCTCAGAAGACTAGAGCACCCAACACTGACACAATTAAGGTTCCTTCTTGCTGAGGTAGAAACTCAGGACTTCTCTGCTTGGTACTGATGATGTTTGGCACTGCTGATCTGGAATTAAAAAGAGATTAAAGACATTTTCACTCATCAGACTTGCAGACTTGATATTCAAGAAAAGTAGAGTAATAATTCCTCTCGTCATAAAAATATCTTTATCACAAACACAGCTTCAAAAGCAGAACTGATCCTTCTCTGACACTGTAATTTGAAGGAGAAGGATCATTTCCTCTTGCAGGAAAACTGAGATAACTGAAAAGAGCCAACTGATGAGTTAATTGTGGAGATGCTTAGGATATCACAAAAGCCATTTCAAGCTTACCAAAAAGCTTTCTAAGATCTATGAGACATATTTTTCCATTTCCCTAGCAAGTCTTGCATAAAATCTTATTAGATGCTGGAGAAATAATACAAAGTAAGCCTTCAAACAAACAACAAGAACCTTTAAATGAGCTATTTGAGTGTGTGCATTACTTCAAAATGCTAATTTAGAGCAACTACTTATACTTGAATTAAAGAATTTGCATTTTACACTGGTTTTGACCACAAGAAATATGGAAATTGAAGATTCTGAGAAAGTTATCTTGAGGGAATAGTAGGATTAGCAAAAAAATATTTTTAAAAGCAATATTGAATATACTTTAACAAGAAGGTTTAAAATTTTATCTTCAAAGCTGAAAACTTTTTCTCTTCCTCTTGTTAATGCTTTGAAATACTGTTTCTAAAAATATTCGCTCCCCATCTGTTTCTGGTTAGGTTTTTCATCTGTGGCATAAAGAGTGAATAATCATATGTTGCAGCTGTGAAAGAGACCAAATGATGATGCTTCTCTGCCAGAGTACTGTTTGTCTGCCACACAATCCAACTGCTCAGGACACTAGGCAGTCTAGGCAAGCTGAATTATTGCCATTCAGCTGCTCATGCAAGCACAGAAGCTCTTTGGCTGTTTTAGACAAAAATACCAACATGAATATGACTAAATCACGGGTTCTGCAAAATTACAGAGGAGTTGCTTTCTCTGAAGGTGGCCAAGTACTAGACAGGCAGATGGGATCAAAAAAGGTCGGGGGGGTTATTATTTGGAGAGATGACCCATGATTAGGACAAGTTCATTGGAACATTTTGCAGCCCACTGCTCTTAGAGATCATTAATCCTCTTTCAAAGCAAATGTTCATACTCTAACTGGATAGTCAACTTATATTTGGCCCTTGCAGCCTGCTTTAAAAATCAGCTTTATTAGCCACTGAGTGGTTCTTAATCAATTATTGTGGAAAGATTATTCAGGAAACTATCAGTGAGCTAAATTCAAAATACTAAACTGCACTTACAATATATTAGACTCCCACTAGCAGTACATCAGAGGCATCAAAGTTAGAAAAATTGCATTGGCTATACAGATAATATGCTTATAACAATTTACAGTGGTAGCATGTATTTTTAAATTCTACTCAGTCAAAGAGAGTTTTAGACATTTCTAGATGTAAGCTACTACTCACCTGAACCAGACAGAACTGCAGATGAAGATGTTATTATTTATTTTCTGCCTGAAAGCCCACATTTATTGAGTCCTCCAAACTTCCTAAAAAACGCATGTACACAGATCCCAATATATCTGATGGAGGTTTTTGGTCTCCTCCTTCATGAAGTTTTATCTCTATACCCTCATTTCAAGATTCATACACTGACAGAGTCTTACAATCCATGTTTGTCTTCACTTGTGAATTCAACTTAGGCTTAGGCTTAGGCTCTGTACATTGCCAGGTTTCTTTTCCTCAGTAAGCCTTTTGCCTTAGTTTATTTGTATCACATAATCTCTTTGACTTCCTTCCATTTCTTTCTATTTTTTTCCTCCCTTATTTAGATCTCCACACAACAAAATTCCCTTCATTATCATCGAGCTTAATTCAAACTATATTGACAGCTTCATAACTAGTACATACATCACATGACAGTTCAATTCAGTGTATTTTTAGTGTTATTCAAAATTTTCCCTGTACCATAGCTGCACATTGTAAATTCATAGAAAAGACTTTATTGCTGATGACAACAGAATGAGCAGTTTTCCTCTGAGAATGCCATGAACAGTATGTTCTCAATGGAAATCCCCCACTTGTGTATTTAAAATGTATGGATTACAGATAGAAAAGACTATGGTATGACACAGACTGTGGTACCAATGCCAAGATTTTGCATTTATTTCTAATTTATTTTGTGGGTTACCTTGCTATCTTGCCACCTTTTCTTCTTCTAAGAAACACTCAAATGAGATTTACATAATTTTGCATACCCATATACTTAAAACACTAAACATGTAGTGCCTGTAATAAAAATGCTACTGTTATGAACCCACTTACATATTACAGTTAAGTAGATGAAGAGCTTGCTCTTTAAAGAAACTGTGACAGTAGCTAAAACTTCACCAATTTCACCTTTCTTCTTTAAAAAATTTGCACATTGCAATTCAGTTGGCTCAGCTGAGCCTGTGCTATTAGAGAGGTCTGTATATAAACCAAATAATCAGTCCTATTCCAAGAGCTGGGGAATGTGAATGTCCTCCAGAGAGCATGGAAACAGCAGTAGGCTGAGATATTCTTTCTCATTTCCTCGCTCACAACTCACCCCTGTCTGCCTTAGCTGAGCACCTCACATCAGCACACAGAGGAACCTGGGTTGGAAGGGATGTTTGGAGGTCACCCCATCCAACCCCCTACTCAAAGCAGGCCTATTAGATCAGGTTTTTCAGGGCAACTTTCTTTCCATTCTGTGTTTCTTTCCATTCTCTCCACTCATCCAGCCACATCCTCCTTCATGCCTTTGGTTCCCCACAGTGTTACTTTTTGCTGCTGAGGAGTCAAAGCAGTACGTGAGAATGAGCAGAGCAGTCTATGGACAGCAGGGGAATGAGGATGTGGTGGAGCAGATAAGGGTTAGCAGGAGGTGGAGGAGGAGAAAGAAGGGTGGGAGGAGGTCTTGGGGAGACCAAGGTTATGCAAAGGATTGGGGAAGCGGCTTTGTGGTAGGAAGGAATGCAGTTTCTGTGCCTTAAGGGCTCCCTCTGAGCTTCTGTTTTAACTCCCCAGCAGCAGAGCAGCAGTGCTTTAGGTATAAGGAGCCCTTTGACCACTGGTGCCTTTGTGCAGAATGCTTCGATTCCTCTGCCTTATGCAAAGTGAAGAATGTTTGGGTGCTGAGCTGGGCATTTGCCTATACAAATCAGTTTGGGTTCTTTTAGATTTACCGACGTTTCTGAGTTTTGGGTGTCTGCTTTCAGAAACATAATTTTAGATTTCTTCTCTAGATATTCCCTCTTCCCTTTTTTCCCACTCACCCACACTGTGCTTTCCTTTCTCTGCTAACCTGAGCTATCAATTTCCAGCTCTTTGGTCAGCTTTTCTCCATACCTAGATTCAGCCAGTAGATGCCTCCATATTTAGTAGATTCCAACTGCTTTATTCTCAATGTCCCTTTTCAACTTTTGCCCAGCTAGTTCATTGCTTCCTCTCAGGCCAACTTTTCTCACAAATGCCTCCAGTCAGTTTCTCTTTATGTGAATGGCTCTCAGTTCCAAATTATTTGTTCAGCCATTTATAGTTTTTCCATCCCACATCCTCTTACAGTTTCAGTCTTATCACCAGTTCTCTTCCCTTCGCATTTCTATTCCAGCTCCCCATCTAATATTCTTGTCCTTTGAGAATCTGTTTTAAATCCCTCCCATATTACCTAGAAAAACCAATTTTCTCCCCCCATCCACGCCCTTCAATCACACATTTTTATTTCCTACTCCCACTCAAATTGGTGTGATCCCTTCCCTCTCAGAAGTTCCAACTATTTGCCCCCCAATCCTGCTGGTTCTCCCCTTTATTTTGATATGCCTGAGGGAGATAATGTTTGGAGCACAGGACACAAAGGCTGTTTGCTTTTACTTTAGGTGTCTGGATTAAGTCCAAGTCCCACATTAGCCCTGACATAAATGCATAGAAAACTCTGCTGACCCCTGCACTGGACCTCATTGACCCAAAAAACCTTCTTCAGAGGATGAAATGTAGAAAGTTCTCACTGAGCATATGGAGACTGCACTTTTTCCCCATAGACTAGAATATGCAGCAACTCAGGTTGTTTAGCATGAAGCCAGTTAAAAGAACATCCCTTAAACAAAAGCAAGCTGCTGTCAAATATACAGAAAGAACTCAAGTATGGAGTGCAAAGGGTAGGGATACAAAATGGTTGTGCAGAGGAAAGCTCAAATAAGCATTACCCAAATCTCCTAAATCCCTATAAACTCAGGCTCTGTCATTAAGGTCAAGTGGCTTTGCACTGTACACACCAGCACTCTGTGATTCAAAAACGCAAAGGAAACAGTGAGGATTAGGTTGGATATTGGGAATAGATTCTTCACCCAGAGGGTCGGTGGGCACTAGAACAGAACTTCTAGGAAAGTCACAGTAGGAGCCTGCCAAAGTTCAAGGAATGTTTGGACAATGCCCTCAGGGACCTGGTGTGGGCACTGGAGCTGTCCTGTGCAAAGTCAGGAGCTGGATTTGATGAACCTTGTGGATCCCTTCCAGCTCAGGATATTCCATGATTCTATGAGCACTTCAGTGGATGAGTCCTGCTAGGCCTGTGCTCTGCACTGAGCCACCTCAGCTGTCCCACCATTCCCACCAGTAAATCTGCAGCCACCGAGGCAATTTTACTGCCTTGTCCTCAGAAACTGCAGAACCACTGAGGAGGTGATAATTTCATGACACAAAACAAAAGGCAGAGAAACAAATAAACAAAAATAGAGACAAGAAATTAAATGGCATGACAGAATCTACCAGGAAAAGAAGCCCAAAATAGAAAAGTAATATATAGACTTTCTGTCTGGATAGCTAAATTTGGGCAGAGTCACAAGCACCCAAATACATAGCTTTTTAATAAGAAGTTGTGTAGTCTTTTTAGAAGGAGGTGCTGTTAACTTTGGCTATAAATAATAAATCCTTGGTTTTCTCTGTATAAGCCATGGTGCAGTTATCCAAAATTGCGCAGCATGTCACGGCAGGGCACCAATTTCTGTCATTTTTGAACTTGATTTTGAATTATGTGGTGAAAGACACTGTCTGAAGCACAGAGCAATAATTTCAGAGTAATTCTTCTGACAAGGAAGAATTTTCCCTCTCACTCACTTTTTAAGCACAGGCCCTGAGACATGTATTACATGTTGCGTCACTGTTCTTGTACATTAGTTTCATTTGAATACAGGAGAAACTTCACACACTTGCTAAACAATTATCTAGTGTTGCAGTGCACTAGAAAGCAGTTATCACAATCAACTGTATAGTTTTGGGTCAGGGTAGCCCTTGAAATTATACATTTCATTTGCATAGCAGTTTTGTTATTAAAAGTAGTCAAATAATATAATGTAATGTAATGTAATATAATATAGAAAATGCTAGAAAAAGTTTACTATTACAACAATGCTGCCACCTGGTAACCTAATGAGTAATAGCAGACAAAACATTCATTTTTCCCAGTCTTGAACATAGCAATATATTTGAAATATTACTTTAAATAACACTAAAAGTCACAAAATCTGCAAATTTTTTATTGGGTTAGGATCATTTCCCTGCATCAGGTTAAATCCTCATAGCTGTGTTTCATTGTGGGGAAGAAGTGAGACCCAAGCCCTTTGAAAGGTTTCAAGGCAAAGCAAACAGCCAAAATTTCCTGACTCCCAGTGAAATATCTCAGGCACAGGATAGTAGCCAAACACATATCATGGTAACTTGTGCTTCACTAGAAACCAGGCAATGGAAAATAAACACAGGCGACATCCTGCCCATCTTCCTCACTCATCCAGTAAAAATTGCTTCAAGGGAAGGGGAGGAGGTGCTTCGCCCCAAATCAGGAGAAGTATCAGCAGTGATTCTTGCATGATCACGTTTGTGCTATCAGCCTACTGAGAGAGTCAGATGTGAAAGACAGAGTACAGTGACTGATGACCTGCTTGCACACTGGTCTATTCTGAACTCCATGCCAAAAGATTAAATCATTTAAAAATGAGGTTTTTTACAGGAGAGTAAAGCTGGGGAGGGAAATGAAAACCACACCTTTTTTCTTTTTTTTTTTTAATTATTTTGTCAATACTAGTGGTGGCTAAAATATGCTCAATGTTTGGCCTCCAGAGTTTTTCTGGTAAAGCTTAAAACTCAAAATTGATAAACCATCATGATAATAAAAAATTACTGTCCACAGTTACTATTTTGCCATATATGAATATGCTAAATAATATGCATATGAATATGCTAAATCTTAATATATATATATATTTGACATATATGAATTTTGCTAAATATAGGAATAAATAAGAAGCAATGATTGGAGCATGAAATGGCCATACAAGAATTATTTTCTAGTGAGATTTTCCCTCAGATTTTTTCTATATGATTAAGCAAAATTGAAACTTCTAGTGGCATAAAACAGAACCTTGTAACTATTTTTAAAATGATAGTTAAAAGAAGAAGAAAAATTTTGCTAGTTATCAAGAAACGTATGCTGTGGATCAAGTGGGTGGATGGGGAGGGAGGACTAAAACTATTTAAGTAGTGTCATGCTTTCTACTTGTGACTGCAAATGTCAGTATTGTGTAAGTGTCTCTGCAAAAGAAAGTTCTTTCCTTAAAGTTCACAGTTAGTTCTACAAATACAATCTTTGGTTGAAGAGCTAAAAAAGAAACAAGAAAACCAGTTTGTGAGGGGTTGTTCAGCTCTGACCCAATTATGGCAAAAAAAAACCTGAAATAAGTGGTAAGAATATAAGCAAATGCACACTTAAAGTAAGCAGGAACCAGCACACAGGAGATGTAACTATCAGATCTAGCTTGCTGCATGTGCTGTAAACATGGCAGTGTTGGAATTCTCCATGCAGTACATGCCCGGAGCCAGAAACGCTCTGCACGCATGTGCAGCATCACATTGTGCTCTGGTTTATACCAACAGATCAGTGGTAGCCAGCCTTGGGTGGCCTGAGCTCCCTGGCTCCTGGAACCTGGCTATATTTATCCCAGCTGATGTAGCCTGTCAAGTGCCCTGCTGCTGATAAGGTGCCGTAGCCGACAACAGGGGGGGATCAAGGGGGAGGAGCAGGATGGGGGCTTCCACCCCGTGGGGCTTTAGGGGGTCTCAAAAGCCCTGCAGTCCCATTCCTGTGTGACTCACACCCTGCTTTCTAGATACAGCTGGGAGCTCCACCAGAAACAAAGGGAAGATGCCAGAGCCGGTGAAGAAAACAGGTAAGGATCATAACTGACAGACAAAACTAGGAACAGCTTGACAGGAAAATGTGAGTAGATTATGTATGCTAGAGAAATGAGATGCCTCACAGGCAAAAATAAATAGACAGGGAAAAAAATTTATTAAGTTATAAATGTAAGAGATATTGAGTGATCTTGAAGAGAAATCACTAACTGCTTTCATAACCCTCAGCCACAGAATTTTCTCAAGAGACTTTGGATGAGGAAAAAATAGAGGTGAAACACATTTAATTCTCACTTGCGCTTAATTTCTCATTTCCTTTCCTAGTCACCTTTAGGACTCTGAAAAAAAAATAAATAAAGGCTTGTAGTCTCTCTCTTAGACAGCTAAATAGTACAAATCTCTCCTGCTTTTATTTTGGGTTTGGGCTTTTTTCCCCTTGACAATTTGTAGAAGTATTATTGGCAAAATTTGATGGTATTTATTGTGAATGAAATCTCTGTGAAAATGAAAGCAAATAGAACCTGTTCAGAGTTTATTCTTTCTGTTTCTTTTAACCACTGACTATAGAATTCTAGGAAAAAAAGGCAACATTGTACTGTGAAGAATACATGGCAATTTCTTTTCCCTTGCCCTCTTTCATCCTTTCCCCTTGAGCCAGAAGATAACTAGTCCTTTTCAGGAAGCCAAGGTCACAGAGCCACAGAGAAAAATGCCAGGAAACTATTTCAAATTTATTAATGTTTTAATTAAAAATCTTCCAATAAGGAATCACTCAGATGCTGCCCACATAGAGGAGGCCTAGAATGGGGTGCAAGGTGCAATGAATTTGGTGTTTGTAGGAGGAAGAGAGCCTGGGAAGAAAAGGAAGAGGCAGCTAACTTCAGGACACCTGCAGAGGAAGATGCCTCAGGAGCACTTTGCATCCACAAGTTTGGAAAAAAAAGCTGACAAAAGCTGAATTTATGATTGTTTGAGAAGTGTGAACATGCTCAATAGTCAGGCCTGGAGAAACTTGTACTAAATCTGGGATTCTCCACTTTCAAGCTGTCACTTCATTGATGCCAGTGAACATCCAGAATCACCACTACCTGAATGTACAGTACAAGGTGCACGTGTTTTTAGTAATGTGCAGTTTCCAGAGTCAGCCAGTGCCAGCTGTGGAGACTTATTAATAATGACCTTTGTGCTTTGCAAAGGCCTGAGCAGGCATTGGTGTTTGGCCACTGACACAATCTCCTATTGTTACAATAACAAAAGGAGAACTTGCTAAGAACCTTCATTTGACCAAACTACTTGAAATCAGCCACTACCAGAGGCAGACCAATTACACGCCCAGAGACTCCCCCTTTACAACCTGCCAAGCATCAAAGCATGGTTAACTCCAACAAGATTCTTTGTGTTCCCTCTGTGTGATAACCCTAAAGCAACAGTGGTGTCAGCAATCCTTACACAGTATTACAAATATAACATCATTTCATATTCATAAGGGTGCCTTTTCTAATGAAAGTAGATTTGTATATAAAAAAGAAATATATATTAGATCCTGTAATTATAGACAAAAACTTGAAAATATAAGCTGCAAAGTTTCAGTCATCACCTCAAAAATGAGAAAATTATACTCATATTCTGGTTTTAAAGGCATATGATTTTTAAGTTTTATTTAAATGTTTAATTGTTGCGAATGCAGACAAAAAGAAATACAACAGAGTAGGCAAAATTTGACAGTGACACCTTGGCATTATGACTTCTGATTTCTAATTGTTTAACTGCCTTTAAATTAACATTTCCATTCTCCGTGGGGGAGAGGCAATGTCTCTGTTTGTGAAGATGCCCACTTTTGCTGGCTAATGGCGAAGAGAAATTCTATCCCAACTTATTTCTCCAGAGAAATCTAACAGGTGTCTAACATCACTAGTCCTACACAGTTCTTATGAACAAACCAGACCAAACACTGGGATTATCACAGCAGGGGGAGGAAAAGCTCTTGTTACACACTCTGACCGAGACAGAACCAGTCACATGCCCCACAACTTTTAGAGAGGATCTTCTCAGTCTCCCAGGAGACACTAATCCCTTTGGTTTTCTATTTCATGTTGTTTATACAGTTCAAGCCATTTCAAGATGGGATAATGCTGAGCACCATCTCAGGAGGGCCAAATAACCATTGGGCAATTCATACTTGGATAAATCACAATTCCTGCCCCTCACACACCATATAGCTAGATTACTGAAGAGCCCAAAGAAGTCCCTAGTCTGTACTACTGAAATTTGTGCATCTGGTGTATTGGCTAAAGAAAATTCTTCATGTCAAAGAATGATCAGAGATATTCTGCTTATATCTGCTGTTTTAACAGGGCTTTTAACATGTAAAAAGAAACAAACAACAACAACGAAAAAACACCCAAAAAAAACAAATAAACAAAAAAACGCCACCCACCAAAGCCCCCCCAAAAATCCCACCAAAACCCAAAAATAATTTAATAAACCATCAAATTAAAATGGTGTGGTGAAGTAGATTTTCCAACAGACATTCTTTCATTTTCAACTGCCCAACTAAAATACTTCAGGACAAAGCACTTCCCTACTTATTTCAAGAATGCCAAAAGAACTGTCTTAGCATTCTAAAAAATCTACACCATCCAAAAGAGAAACAGAATTTGTAAGACCTGTTAGATTTTAGTGTTAGAGTAAACCATCAAACTTTGAAAAGCACACTTCTTGCAGGATTCTGTGGCAGAAATTTTATGTTCTTCTCCCTTTGATTTAAACATTTCATAGTGTATCTTTGTTCAAAAGCTCACTATTTGGAAAATTTTTATCATTTTTTTGTTCTGAAAATTCAGAAATGTTTAAAAAACCCAACCATTTCCCTAAAAATATTTTATGACATTAGGAGGAAATAGTTGACTTTTTAAATACCAAATTTAGTAGATAAATGGGACTTAATGGGAAGTGTGTGCTTTATTATAGCTGGGAAAGGAGAAGTCTATATTACTCACCTTCTCTGAAAATCAGTCAGCTTTTACTCACATATTTTGTAGATTGGGGAGTCTAGATTTTGCAGTTCTGATTAGGAAATTTCATCAAGAATTTACAAATAACTTGTAAGTACACAGAGGCTTCAATAATAATAATAATAATAATAATAATAATAATAATAATAGTAGTAGTCGTTGCATAATTAAGAGTAAACCACATAATTTTAGTTTGAATATGAGATCATTCTTTCACATTTGCAAGCACCTAGCAGAACAAAGTACTGCAACAAACTTCTATGCACTGCAGGAATGCAGAAAAAACCATAAATTCATACAGACAGTTTCCTCTTGTGCAAGTTAAGATTCAAACCAAGCTGAACATTATTATCCCCCTTTTACAGCAAGTGTGATGGATGCATAGAGAGAGAGGTGACTGATTAGTGAAACTATTCCTCGCCTGTTGCTCATGCTGCAGGAATTTGCAATCTCAGCTGCTGAAGTAGGCAAGGAATGATAAGATTGAGTCTTTCAATAGCTTCTGGATCATGGAATGATTAAGCTTGTAATTGCAAGAAGCCACTTAGGTCCTGACTGAGGAACGTGCAGCATCTTTATATAGTTCCTCAGAAAGGAATTTACAAGCTCCATTACTGAAGTCTGCTTATCCTCAGTTGGGCTTTTAACTCAATGGAAGAGCAAATGATATAGAAGCAAAACTAGATGCCAAGTGCAAGCAAAGATCAATTTTCAACATGACATCTTAACAAATTAAAGAATTCCAAAAGCTAACACTGCTTTTGTAATATTATTTAAATATATTGACCAATACATATTTTAACACCAAATACAGATAATGTGCAATAAGATAACTCAGCTTTGTGGGAGAAACCTGTGATTATTTTGTCTAATTTCACTCATCACAAATTTCTGTTGTAGTTTCTAGCAGCTGCATTCAACCAGATACATTAGATTCTCCTCAATAATTTATACCTTTAACAGGTTTTATTACAGAAAGGCAGAAATATAATCTGAAAATGTCATCTAACACATATTCTCCTCTACCACTCTGTGTAGAAAACATATTTCTTGCTCACTTTCATTTCAGTTGGTTCACACATACTTTGAAATTCTAGTATTTCAGGAATAGGTTTTCAGCTGATGCTTGTGACTCTAAGCCAGATTATTTAGGGAATGTTGCTGGCAAATGAAATTATTTTGGTAATTTGAACATTATTATACTATATACCTTACCCCCATTTTTTCTGACAATAACGAAATAAGAATGGCTTTTCTAGGTTCTAATACTCATTTTTATTCTTATTAGAGATACAACAGTACTTAGCAGCTACCTACTAACAATTTAATGCTGTACAAAGACAACAGAAAAACATTCTCTGCCTGAAAACACTCATAAAATAAAAGCCCAGTAAATAGATCGATAGCTCAACAAGGGAGCAAAGGAAACAATTATTAGTGCAATAGATAGAAACCCTGGTGGTAGCTTAGCCATTTCTTGGGGTTTGCATAGGAGAGTATGAAAAAGACTTGAATCATAGTAGTAAACTTGTTTGATGATGGATGTTAGAAGGATATTGCTTCAAAGCAGGTCAGAAAGTAAAGGAGAAAGCATGAAGGTGCTAGTATCAAGATTTAATAAATGGCAGCAGAATGAAGGCAGAATACTAATTCTGTTATTTTATTTAGGTGACTATTACAGAAAATTAGTTTTGGAACTCAAATTATTTTATTCTAGTTTAATTTGGCGCAAAGCAAATGTATTTTTTTTTCTTCATCCTCGTGATTGAAAGACCTACCAGTAAATTTTAAAAATGCAATCTGATCACAGATGTCAAACAGAGGTTTTTATTACTGACCAGTTAAGCTGAAACTTGTGTAACATATACAGTGTATGGCTCATGTTACATCTTCAGGTGTTTCAAGAGTTTTAGAGGATACAAGTTCTGGTAGCTTCAGCCTTAACCACCAAAAAGTTTCTGCAAGATAACTGCAGACCACATACAGCTGTTTCCTCTTCTGCCTGGGGTAAAATCTGCTGGTTTATGTTACTCAGAAATTATGTGAGTGTGTTTGCATTATGGAAGCTAGAAGTGACTAGGAAGGCCTGGGTTATGAGAGGTGAAGTGTTGAAAAATGGGTTCGTGCAAAGTGGCCCTAGGCTCATTTTCTTTTATTAGCTTCACATCCCTCTTCTCTCCCTTCATTAAATCCCCACAGCAACACCAACTCTATCCCCAATAAACATACAGAGCACCATTCAACACTTTCTGTCTTCATCAGCCCTGGTAACTCACGTGGCTCTCTGATCTCTCCAGAAGTGCCATGGTGTGTTAGTGCTAATGTGACTTTTCTCTCCCCCTGTGTGGCTGGGTTAGAACATACCAGGAATCAGAGAGTTAACACAGTGAGCAGCAGAGGACATCAGGTGCCCCAGGCCTATGGCTCCTAACTCATGGGCACCTGGAGCCTGGATAAACACAGGACAGCGGCTGAGATCTGTCAGTGGCTGACAGACACATTCCACAGCATCACACAAGACGTGTCACAGTCGCTGGGTTTTCCACAGCCTCATGGTGATGGTCATATTCAAGAGTGTTTAGAGTATGGGATGAATATATAGAACTCAGAGGGGTGTATCTGGGTAGAAGCGAAACATTGTAATGAGAGAGAGATTGTGAGATGGGGAATGTGTTTCTGATAAAAGCAGGCAGAAGTGTGGTTCTCAGGACAGACCAGAAGTTTTGGGTGGTGGTGTTTAGGAGTATTCCTAGTGAGGAATTACCTGAATTACATTGGTGTAACTGCATGAGAAAAAACCTCTGGTCAACTTGGATTTATTTACACGTTACTTAAAGTAGCAGCCACAATGAAGGGACGGGGAATAACTGAACTCTTTAACCTCTTAAGCAGCCCCTTTTCTTCCCCAAAAGGAAAAAATACGGTATTCTCTTCAGATGCTTCTTCAGCAATCTCTCTTCTGCAGCAAAGTAATTTCCTATAAAATCTCCAGCCCTACATCTTTAGTTTTCCTTTGCAAAAAGAGCAGTGAAAGGTGAAAGAAAAGCTGGATAGAGAGAAGCCACTCTGGACACTGCCCCTGACTGAATTGCAAGTACAGGAAAAATACTCATTTAAAACTTGAGTCTCCTTTACCAGTGAAAAAGTGGGTACACAGCAGCTGTTCTTGAAGGCCTCCATTCTCATGGGAGATTTTGGGCTTTTCCAATTCCAGAAATATTCACAATAATTTTAAGTTGGAACTAAAGTGTCTTTTGGCAGGAAAGATGGGAGGGAATAAAAGGAGCCTTACATATAAACTTCTGCACATGTGTTTAGATTTCCTAAAAGCCAGAAATGTTATGTAGTGGTAGAGATTTCTCACTGTGTTCTCACCAACAATTTTGTTCTTGTTGAGTCATCTACAGAGCAAATGTAAGAAACCTAATCACTTTACAGGGTGTGCAGCAGATCACAGAGTTACTTCCAAGTATGCATGTCATGAAACCCCGACACTGTAGGCTGGAACCTTTACAAATCACTTTGCTGTTAGGTAATTAATATATTTATAGATTCTTTTGTGCTTAAATAGAAGAGTGATGATAATAGCACTCAAAGACTGAAAACATGCCTCTTTGCTGCTTTGTCTGTAGAATCATAGGAGCCAGCCAGCCAGCAGTGAGTGGCTCCCAGAACTGACCTGTCTCCCCGCTGTGCAGCAGCCTGGCCACCTTCACAGGTCTTTGGAATCCTGCATGCCCAGCCTGCTGTGTACAGTAACTCTCCTGCAATTATTCAGGATACACTGCACCAATGCACACCCTGCTGTGTTATTTACAGAAGTGCAGGACGGTATCTAAAGGTGTGCAGCTGGTAACAGGCAGCACGCTGTAGGACACTACAGTACAAAGTCCTGTATTCTACAAAGTACTAAATTTTTAAGGAACTATTGCACCAGATTAGAAGAAACCTTAATTATAAACATGCAGGAACATTCCACTCCCAGGGGAAATTTTCCACACTTTTAACAGGGAAGGAAACCATGCAGAAGAATAAAACAGGAGGTTTTTCAAGGCTTTCCTAGGCTCATTGAAAACTAAAACTATGTTTTCATCAGAAATATAAAATGGGGGGGGGGGAGGAGGGGGAAGAAAAAGAAATTGAAAATATGTAATTTTGGTTTTTATATAATCAAGAAAAGCAAAATTCAATCTTTACTAAATTCTAAAAGTGTTTATAGTTCATATTTTACCTCATGCTTAAGGTTCAAATCCTTTGCAAAACAATGCAAGAAGCATGAATTGTGTTATGGCTAAAGACCAAAGGCCATCAGATTAAATCTTTGCAGATGTAACTCCGCTAAGGTCAAGTAAATTATGCAGTCTGAAGACATGCTACAGGAGCAGAGATTTTATAAAAATAATAGATGGTATTTTTAACAATATACCATTTACATGAACTTAAGCACCTGTTTGAACATGAATATAAGCTTTTTCTTTTAAAACATATTCATGCCATGTTTCTTTCATTTTTATAAAGCAGAACTAAAAGTTCAAAGCTAATTATAACCGTTGTTGTGTTGTATGGAAGAGTTCCTGAGACTGCCAGAGGAGTAGAGCCATAGACAATTTGCCACAGAGGTGACTGATAAAATTAGATGTGATGAAATGACTAGTATTTTTTAAAATGTAGTTATACAGGGGTGAGTCAATAGAAAGATGACAGAATGATGCACAAAAAAACATGCAGTGTATGAATCACAATGTTAATTGCTGGTATTTTTACACATCAACATAGCTCATAGCAATTAGCAAATGATAACAGATTTCATTAAGACAAAAAACACGAACATGAAATGAAAAACTTGATTCAAAATAAAGATGAAGAAATATAAATAAATAAATAAATCAGGTTAAAGAAATTAGTAAAACAAGTTACTTTACTAAAACCTAGTCTTGAGAGAGATTGGGATCCCCATGGATCAAAATCATGATACATTATTTGTTTACAGTTCTCTATCTGGTGTGCTACTTTGATTGCATATGAAGTAAAACATCATTTGGTTTACACTTGTTCACCCTATATATTAATAATGTCATTAATTCTCCTTATAAGCTTCCCAAGTGTTGACACATTGAGGAAATATTTTAATCTACACCTTGAAAGTAATTGTTGTAGAGTGTCATGTAGGCAAGTACTTCAACTTTTAATTCTGAGGTAAACTTCTGAATACAAACAACAATTTATATCCTTATAGCTGGAATGAAATTATAATACAAACAACAATTTATATCCTTATAGCTGGAATGAAAGGGTCATCATAGGAATGTGAATTCCTTTCCACTAAAGCCTTCATCAGTCAAAACAGAAGGACTAAAGATGAACCATTAATTCCTTGCAGTCTATTAGGACACACTAACTGCAGTGTTGCTGAAGAACAGATCCTGATCCTCTGTAACAACTGTATTAAGCAGCTGTTAGGACAAAATTAATAATTCTAGATGAAAGTGCATGGCAAATTAATGTAGACAGCTAAATATGTAAGAATATATTCCATGCCATCTTGTCGTCAACCAAAACATTCACTTATGAAAAACCAGAGCTCAATATGGGGAAAAAGAAAGAGGAAGACAGAAAGTGAGGCGATTTTGCTCTCCATTTCACTTTATTTCATGACAACGTGGAGGAGCTAAGACATCCCAGTGAGAGACAAAACCTGATAAACTCAAAGGCAATTCCACAGCTTCTCTGGGGAAAGTGTTGTAATTTATAACTTGCATGGGCAGATGGGAGAGAAAGGAGACAGCTGCTGCAGCCACAACAGCTGACTACACCAGATATGCCACAATGGCAAAACAGATTTTAGTGAGCCCTCTCTCTTTTTTTAGTTTCTGCATTTACCAAGAAGCCAAAGACAACAGAGGTGACAGCCGGAAACACAGCTGTGTTTGAAGCAGAGACAGAAAAATCTGGCATCAAGGTGAAATGGCAGCGAGCTGGCACAGAAATTACTGAAAGTGAAAAATATGTCATCAAGACAGAAGGCAACAAGCATTCACTGACAATCAATAATGTAGGAAAAGAAGATGATGTGACATATGCTGTAATAGCTGGAAGTTCCAAGGTCAAATTTGAACTCAAGGTCAAGGAACCAGGTACATAATTTCCTATGCAATTTCCTCTGGTTTAATCAGTATTTCCAGTCCCACATGCAACCTTCACAGATAAAGCCCATGGAAATTATCCTATTTTAACACTGTAAAATTTCTCTACCAGCAATACATCTGTTTTGCCCAACTATTTGAAGCTGCAAATTCCTATTAAGCTGAGGAATACATTTCCAGTGGCTAAGACACTCTTTCCAGGTGTCAGAAGTCCACAGAGAAGAGATCATAAGGGAAATGTCAATGTACATCTTCAGAATTCTGTCAAGCTTTTACACTTAACTACTGAAAAGCAAAGCAATCTAAACTAACCCTCACCCTGAACTAAACTGAGATGCCTGATCTTAAGACTGGAATTTTCTTATAATTATTTAATTTAAATACAAAACTGTAGCAATTGACAAAACACAAGTAATACTGTAGTGTTTCTAGAAGCTCATACATTCCCCAAAATTGTCTCAAAATCTCCTGCTACCAAAAATGCGTATTTCAAGAGGAGCTGGAATATGAAGAGTAACCTTTGTATTATTGTGTACCTCCCATTATTACTACCTTTGTACACATTAAAAGACCAGTTATGTGGAAGTTTCAAAAACTTTCCCAGGCTTTTCCTGGGAATAAATTTAAAGAGTCAAACTCCCTGGAATTTTCTCATGAAAAAGTATCTGAAGATGCTTAGGATAGATGAAATCACTCATTTTTTGAAACATTTTGACCTTCCAGATCCCTTTTTCCCCTCCAAAATTGTATCCATTTACCACTTCTGGTGTTTGACTTTTTGCTTTTCAACATGGTGAAAAGCCTCAAACTCAGATTGCTTATATCACTTCCTTTTCTTTGCTATCACTGCTTGTTCTAGCAACATGATGGGACCTTGTGACACCTTCTGGTCAGCTGAAAACAAATGGAGGAAAATTTAACATGCTTCAAGATGTCCTGTTCCATATGCAAAGACAGGGCATGACAGATTATGTGTAAGGGAAAATCCTGGTATGGATTAGGACAACTTGACAGCTGTCAGAGCATGCAGAAATATGGTCCTGCTGACTATCTCATCCTGAAAGCAAACTGGGCCATATTGTACTCATCATATTTTCCTCATTGCCTTTCAGGTTAGTTCCATGCAGAGGCTGCTATAGGCAGAATACTTGCAAATAATGCTATGGAGCATAATGGAGTATGTAATGTCACAGAGTAACTGGATTGTCCATTATTATTTGGAAGCAGCTCCACTACCTACAGAGAAAAAATATCTTCCTGCAACTGATCTATTTCAAGAAATTCTACCTCCCTCCATCTGCTCCAGTTGCTCACTCCTACTCCATTTTCAGACAATTCTGTCTTCTCCATTGTGCCAAATGCATTTGCCTAAATTTGTCTCTGAGGTCATGGTTTAATTGAGAGGATACAAACTTCCATAAGCCAGGGATTATTACATTATGGATGGATTTTTAAAATACTTTCTCCACATTGCTTACTAGCACTGTCTAGAGCTTTTTCCAAGCTGCCCACAACAATAGGCTTTGTAACATTACATTCCAACAGCATCATTAAACAAAATCTCCTGAATAAGCAAACTGTTTACAAATATATTAATTACATCATTTTTCATTACTTTTTCTGTTTAGAAATTGACATCTTTGTGTTTGTTTGTCCATCTGCTTTGGTAGTTACTTTAGTTTACTGACGTTTGCAACAAATAACAGCATTATTCATCACCTGATAAGTTTCTACACATCAAGACTATAGAATTTTAAAAACCAGGCATTAGTTTTTTCTGAGCTCATCAGAAGAAAAAGCCTCATCATCCAGCTTCAGTGAGCCCCTTCTGCTTCCAGCACATCCTCTAAGCTCTAGGAAACAACAGCTAATTTCTCTGCATTTCCTAAAATATATTAAAGGCTGTTCTTTTGCAAAATTTCTTCAAAAAGAAAGAGGAAATAGAATTTCTCTAATCTTGGCTTACATTCATTTCCAGAAAAGAGTGAGGCAGTCACTCCTGCAGAAGCTGCTCCAGCCCCAGCTGCCTCAGAGTCACCTGCTCCGCCAGCAGAAGGCAGCCAAAACACAGAAGGTAATAGAGAATTAACATTGACATCAAGTCTGGTTTATTAGCAGAAGGGAAGAACATCCACAGGGACTCCTTAATGTGAGATAGAGACAGTAGGTGAAAACAGATCATAAAGAATAAGGAATCTCAGAGGCAGAAGAAATCTACTGAGAAATTTTTAAAATATTTAAGTAGTTCATATATAGTCTGATGCCAAAAAAAAAATCTAAATAGTAATTATGATATTTATTTCAGTTTTATCTGCTGAGACACACCCAGAAGAACCTCTGGACCCCATTGGGCTCTTTGTGGCACGACCACAGGATGGAGAAGTTACTGTTGGTGAGTGCACGTTGGCCAAGTGAAGTTTGTAAACTGCACCTGTTGCTTGACTATCATTAGCTCTTAAGTACAGGGTGACAGCAGTGATACAACAGATAAACATAATTCATAATCTTACTTTAACCTACTTCTCCAACAAGGTGGAAACATCACATTCACTGCCAAAGTAGCAGGTGAGAGCCTGCTGAAGAAGCCATCAGTGAAATGGTTCAAAGGAAAGTGGATGGACCTGGGAAGCAAAGTGGGGAAACATCTCCAGCTACATGACAGTTATGATCGAAATACCAAGGTACAATTGGCAGAATAGAGTTCTCAGTCTTCTAGGTACTAATCTTTAATCTGAGGAAAATAGAAACTAAAATAGGACTGGTTTGATGTTAAGGTAGCCAAAGCAACACACAAGGCTATTCTTATCCACAGAAGTCTGTGTTTTGACCACACAGACAAGAGACAAACTCTACATACTCTTGCAAACCTTATCTGTGGTGAAATGAGAAAACATCTGGAGGACTGGGGGAGTAGTTTTGCACTTTCTACTGCAGGATTCCCTTCATCTTCCTTCAAGAAACTTGGTATATTTAAGAGAAAACAATCAGACAGCTATTTAAGCATAGTCTATCTTGGTCTTAATAGGTCAATCATTCTGCTATTAGTGCTGGAATTCATTACTTTCTTGCATTGTCTAGACTGCTTTAAGAAGCTGAGTAAGACACATTATTTACCAGAAATTTGTCCTAAGGTACCTGAGGAGGAACACGAGTCTGTACCACGACTTTTTTCCTTGCGGTACATGAATCACTACCACCCTCTCCTGGAGGGAACTGGACAGACTGGCTCACATGAGCCACTCCTTTCCCTGAATTTTGGCATCTTCTGCAAACGTTCTGGGAAGAGGCTAAAACTGCTTAATGAAAGCATTATTCCTGTTTCCAGTGCACGTGGAATTAGTGTATGCCCCAGCACAGTTTGCTAATACACCTTTTTATCCTCAAGAATACCTGTACTGACAGCACTCATCAACTGTTTCTACTGAATTGGGGATTATGGATAATTTTTTGTTACAGTAATGAGTTGGACACTCACGAGGTTCTTAGTTCTAAAAGGAACACACAGACACAGTTCATCCTTTGTCTATTTCTCTCCATGTATTCCCTCTCTCAGGTTTCACCATTTCATTTTCTAACTTAATTATTGTATCATTGGTGTCTCTTCTAGGTGTACACCTTTGAAATGGAAATCATAGAAGCAAACATGACTTTTGCAGGAGGGTACAGATGTGAGGTGACTACCAAGGACAAGTTTGATAGCTCTAATTTCAGCCTGACAGTCAATGGTAAGGTGAATTCCTTCCATCTCTTTTTTTTTCTTCCTGCCCCTGTATTTTTTTTCCCTGTGCACCAACAATTCTTTCTGGTACATTATGATCACTAGACAAGCACAAATCTGAAGTATAGACCTGAAGATCTAGAGAGGAGAATGGGATTGAGATCATTAGAAATACCACTTGGTTGTCACTCTGGTCAGAACTGTGATGCTCTTAAAGAAAGCACACACAAAGATGTAAAACTGCCCACCTTTTCTCTGGCTTTATTCTGATTTCAGATTAATTCTTTCATCAAGTTCAATTTCACTAGAATAGAAGATAAGTTCATTCTTATTTTGGCAAAAGTTCAGTACTAAAAATGGATATTTGAAAAAGATAGATTTAGACATGTGACACTATTGTCAATTCCTTTGTCCTTCCTATATAAAAAAATTCAACTCATCCAGAAGCACCTTGTGAGATAAAATTGCTTTAAGAGCAGATGACTCATTTTACTTAATGAGTGGTGCCACCCTCACAAGTGCTATACTGAAAAGTTTATAAAAATTAAAAAGGAAGTACATTTCAACATCAATTTGGCCTTGACTCTGGAAAAGTTTAAGTAAAAGAGTATAAGCATGGACTGACTGAAAGAACTGAATGTTTGGACCATTTCTGGTTTCAGCAATTCTATTGAAGGGGCTGCAATATTAACTTCTGTCCAGCTACCACTGAACCTAATGACAAAGGTTTATTAAGTTATTTGATCAGCAGTGTTAATTTTTGTAGTTTCAATAGATAGGACTCATAAGACTTAGGAGCAGCAACTGAGAACCATTTTGCTCCCAGCAGTAGCAGCATACCAATTTATACCAACAATGTAATAAAATTCTCTCCATACAACATCCTCAATTAGGTTTCTGTACCTCTCTACATAGTTCCAGGAATTATCTCTGCTGTCAGAGGATAGATTATAATTTATTATTAATAATAGTATTCAGTTGATGTCCAGTCATATTCTCATTAGGTTTTAAATACTCTGTGAAGAAACTATTGAAATTTAAATTTTGCAGCAGGAGAACTGACAAGCAAGAGATAAGATAGTCCATCAGGCTCCAGGTTATTATGAAACATGAGACAGAAATAAGTTATCAAAAAACCACTGGATGTTGAAAGCTAATTAGTGAAGGTTACATGCTTAAAGATGATGTGTTAATCTTTCAATATGCAATTAATCACAATTTACAATATAAGAATTTCTTTCTAAAAATGTCAGCAAAGGAAAACTTTTAAAAATAGCAGCTTATTTTTACATTTTGTTGACTTGCTTTCCCATTTCTCTTCATTACTTTTTGTCACATCAGAAGCACCTGTAAGTGGAGACTTGGACATCCGAGCTGCCTTCCGCCGCACGTGAGTATGCACAGCAGAAACCTGTCTAGATCAGGCTACGCATCCTTGTGGAATTCATCACTTTCCCAGATAAATCTAGCTAAAAGCAAAGCTGTTGGACAAACAAACACAAAGATAGAGATGTCTACTAAGAATATATTTCTTCTATTAAAATACTATACAACTCCTGGAAATCACCTAAGAGAGTTTGGACTTTGTACTAGTGTAATAATCATGCTTGCCTTCAATTAGGCAATCCATAATGTGTATAATTGCAACAAGAACTTCAGCACCTTTTTTCCAGGCCTGTAAAGAGCATTCCAGATATAGACCAACAGAGATGGAAAAGATACTGTGTGATGTTGGTCTTGATTTTGTCTGGCTTACATGTATCTTGGTACAAACATTTGCATTTGCCAAACAAGGAGAGTGGAGTTTGGTGTGAGCTCTGTAAGCAGCATATGACTGATAACATTCCTGCAAGCATTTTGATTGTATCTGTTTTCATGTTCTATACCTATATTAGTTGAATGAAGACAATGACGCTGTGAGTGGTGAAAACTCAGGTATATGTAGTCTTTGGTGTTGAAAAGGCCAATCTTCCCCCATCTTTAATACTTTCTGATGTCTCTCCTAATGGAATAATATTCCCTTCTATTAGTAAGATTCACAAAATTGGTTGGATTTTTTCTAGTGTTAGACATTAATATGTGCTCCCTTTTTCCTTCATGCAATAATAAATAAGTTTCTATTTTAGTTTTTATATGTATTTTTGAAAAGTTACTAGACCAAGAATATTTTGACATCTATTTCTCTAAAGGACACAAATCATCTGTGGCAACTCTGAGTATTTCTCTATAAGTCCTATTTTTATATGAGAATTTTTCTAAGATTTATCACAAAGAATTAAACAAGGCTAGTAGAATTTGTCTACAGTTGTAGAGTCCATCTGTAGGTAGCTCACCAGCCTCACTGTAAAATGGGGGCCACTCAGTGCCTAAGTGCATTGTGTTATTTCACTGCAGTGAGAATTTCTCCTCTTTTTAGCACAATTAAAAGAATTACAAATCAGTTCGAAGGGAGTGCAGTGTGAGCAGCTTCAGGCTGTTCAGATTGTCAGTTTCTCCTGTAAGAATGAAGCCAGATTTTGAACTGAACTGTTTAAATCTGAAGCTTTGTCTTTGATACCCTCGCTCAGGAGCCTAGCAGGAGGGGGGAGACGGATGACTTCAGCCTTTCTCAGGTAGTCACTGACTGTGTCAGCAGACAAAGTTGAGTCTTACAATGAACTGTCTCTCTCTGCTTAGGAAAAAAAAAAACAAAAAAACAAAAAAACCAAAAAAAACAGGCCCAAAGAATTACGATGCAGCTTAAATTTCAAATAAATCACTGTTTATAATGTGTAGTATTTATATGAGATTAATACATATGAATATGAAATAATGTAAGACAAAAAAAAAAGAAAAATTAAAAAGATAAAACATAATATAAAAGGATAGATAAAAACAGATAAATAAAGAAAAGAGTAGCTTGGTAGTTCAGTGAGAGGCAGATTCATCTAGAGAAAACATGCATGTGTTTGGCAAGTGACATCTTCTCACCCTTATCAGAAGAAAAAAAGCAACTTTAAATTATATGCATGTCTGCCCTCTCTGTTTTACATGTTTTCCTCTCTACTGAGCACATTTTGACTAAAATTGCTGTTGCTCACAGAACTGTATCAACACAACTGAAAATCTGTTGTTTCCTGGCACACTCCTTATCATATCATCGTTAAATTTTTCACTCCATGCCTTTTGCTCCTAATGTTTTCTACTATAGCAAGAACTGGAGTTCTGAGATTAGATTTGACTATATGCATGTTAAAGCAATTATTAGGGTCTTATTCTTCAAAAAAGCTAAACCTTGATTGCTGGTCTTTCCTGAAACTTTAACTACCACTTGTGAAACAATAAGGTGAATAGTTATTCTGCTAGCTGTAGACCTGTTTTACTGAATATTTGATCACAGGAAATCCTTTCCAAATTTGGGATTACCACAGTTATTTTTATGTACATTTTATGCCTGCAAACACAGAAATTCTTGTGAAAGTAGGGCCAAAACCACACTTCTCTGTTTGAGCTTTATACCTAGGAAATTATCCTTTCCAGTACTGTACTATTCTGAAAGTAATCCAAGATGTAAAGCCAGTATTTTCTTAAAGAAAAGATCTCTTCTCACAGCATATTTCAAATTACACCAACTCTCAATTGTTCTTTAACCTTATATTGTCCAGCAGCACAAGAACTTTGTACTTTATCTGTTTCATTTTTTTAATAGTACTGTTAAAATGCCCATCATTTTTCTGTTGAGGCTGTTTTCTTATTTCTAAAAATTCTTGTTCCTGCAATACTGAGTTTTCCCAACACTTCGATTTACATTCTGTAGATGGACTGTTTTTTTCTGAAGCAACTAGGACTGTGTGTGGACAGAGGCAGCATTATGGTCTACAACTACCACCAGTACAACTGGAACGAAAAAATTCTGCTTATGAAACAATAATTAAATGCAAGGTGTTGCTTCTGGAAGAATATTAATGCTGTGAGGTGGAGTCACCAGATTCTTTCACTCAAGACAACAGAGATGTTAAAGAGCAGCTGGTCATTGATGATAGTAGACTGGCTGAGATGAAGAAAATACATTTGGGCTTTCTAAATCCTGTCTGAATGCAAAGAAGACCTTTTTTTAGGAATTAAATCTAAAGAAGTGATTGTAGTGACTTTATGCTGTTTCCAGAGTAGGTCAGTATTACAAATGTTCAGAAGCACAGCTAAAACCCACTGGATTCAGAACACCAAAAATAACATTGTGCATTCCATCTGAGTTTACCATGTGCAATGGGCAGAACTACACATCAAAAAACTCCTGCCTGGTGCTTCTTGTTTTCCCAGACCAACTCCCCACAACATTGCTTGTCATGATGCTTGTTGAGCAAAGGTATATTGAACTGAAAGACAGATCACAGAATTCCTCCTTCAGCTCTCCCAGGCACAGATGATGTGACACTTTTTTTTCAGTGTAATGAATTCTGGTAACACAAACAGCCTCAAGAAAAAATTACAGCTGGGATAATGCTAAGGATAAAACCAGTGATTTTAGAATGTGAGGCATTCCACACAAAGCTTGATTAAATAGTGCCCCAACTGTAAACAATATCCACACCCCTGAAAGACAGAGGAAAGAGGGAAGCTTCTGCAACACCTCTGTGATAATGAATACATTCCAAATCAATATGATGACCAAATTAATACCCTGTACAACTTCATGCACAATCGGCGCAGAAAAAATACAACTTCATTACATTTATTTTTAAACCTAAATGCAAATTAATATGAACACAGAGCCTATTTAAGTCACTTTCCACGTCAATGCACATTCTAATTAATTATAAACCCATCTACTACTCCTCTACAAAAATATGTCATCTATATTATGTTATAGTCTCACAAGCTATTCTCATTTCCTTCTGAAACTAATTATGGCTTTTTATTACTGTACAGTACTGAAGGACATGATGATGGGGCAGAGTTTAATTTCAGCTCCCTACTGAAAAAAAGGTGAGTAAAAAAATCCATAGACTTAGAGAAATAAGGCTTCTGTTGAACAACTCTGAAATACCAGAACTGGAATAAGTGAAAGTTTCACAAACTTAGAATCCTTGTCATTTTCCTAAAGCAGCTCTAAATGGAAAAAGCATGACAGGTAATTATGGCTACTTCCTGAAATACACAGCATTTGCTGCATTTCTGCTAGGTTTATACAGGAGAAAAAAAAAAAAAGAGGAAAAAAAAATCTTTCCCAAGATAGAAAAGGCCTGGACTCAGGTAATTACATGTTTCCAGCAGCTCTTTTCATGGGGGGATTAAAAATACCTATTTATAATGCTGCCTTATTAAGAACCAAGATTTTTTATTAGATAGTTAATGTAACTATTACACTGTTCAACTATTATTATCTATTATATAGATATTCTTTGTTGCATAAATATGACAAATATGTTTTACTCTTCCAGTTGTAATTTGTATTTCTTTCTGTTACTTTCACTTTCACTATTTTTTTTGCTGTAATTTCTTCTCTAATTCCCATCTTTCCTTGATGTCTCTGTTTTTATAACCTGTTTACTTATGCTCTTCTCTTTTTACCAAACTCTTAATCTCAATGTTTTGGATTCCACTGTTGCCAACAGAGAGTAAGATTTCTATTTAATTGTATTATAAATGCATGGGTCAGACTGAATATAAGAACCCTTTGGTTTGAAATAATGCATGCATCTTTGTCTTCTTTATTGTAGAACTTGACAAAAATTGTATATCATGAAAGAAAACTATTGACTGCTAATTTCTGAGACAGAAATTCTTTTAAACAGTTTTACAGTTAAAATTAAGACAATTTCATACAATCAATGTATTTCTCTGAATGTCATTTGGCTTTTACCATCACTTTCTTTCATGCAACCAGTTCTAAAATTCCCTTAAATTTCCAGATTTTCTCAATAACCTGCTGCTTTGTATTCCTGTTTTCACAGTATTTAGAATTAGAAAAATAATTTACATAATATTGTTGCCTACCAAATAGGTGATGAAGTTTTGCTTGCTTCTTTCTGTTCACTGACCACTCACTCTGTCTTTCCAGCACCTGAAACTACTATAAAAACTATCACTTAGATTCATGTTTTGCAAGTCTAGCCTTTCTTACTTTAAGTTTTCACAATCAGCTACTTGGATGAGTGTTGTCGTGAATCTGTGTTCTGTCTCTGCTCAGGCAGTGGTATCACTATTTATAAAAAGTATTTTATCCTCACAAAGAGTACAGGATCGTGCTGACATATGAAGTAACTTCCTACAGAAGGCAATAAAGCCACAGTAGGCTCAGGTTAACTCAACCAAACTTCAGTGGTGCAAACAAGGCCACATGCTGCACAAACCCCTGTGTTACACTCCATGCAGGGCACCTGTCTATAGGTGAATCCTGGCTTTGCAGTAACACCTAAAGCAGAACACTTCAGGGGGACAGACAGATCAGACAGAAAAGACACCTATCAACCTTTCTATAGCTGACATTGATAACTAAGTTTCTTGTTCCAGCATGAACACAAATTGTTGTAAACACACTCTGGTTTCCATAGAAGATGTAAGGCATAAAGCAATTGCATATCTTCTTTATAAAATTTTAAATAAATGAAAACCAGCATGAAAATATTTGCATAATTTCATACAGGATCTCCAGCTGGAATGAGGTGCTGGGTAGTAAGAGCCCCTCTCCTCATGCCTTTCTCTTTTGCTCTCATAATTAGTTTTGAGCAATAGTCATACTCAAAACAGCAGTAAAAATCTTCAGTATTTACAGAAATGTTAGATTTATTGATTTAACTATTCATTATTTTTTAGGCTAGAAATGTAATTTATTAAAATAAGCTTATACATTTCTCTACGTTTTAGCAGTGTTTCTGCCATTTCTTGACTTAAAAATCTCTGCCTAGTGAATTTAAGAACATAAATTCACTGCTCCTAGTTGTTTTTCACAGCCACTTCAGAAGTAATTTGTGGACTCTTCAGTCTTTGCACACCTCAGGCTGAAGACCATTTTATTAATGAGAACAGATAGGCATAAAATCTCATAATGTAATGAAATAATTCCTCATTGAAATAGATGAGGAAAAGGGATCTCATGCTGGGGAACTCTCAAGAGCTTTGCAGATTCAAACAGAATCGAGAATTATTCTTTTACCATTTCTGCACCATTTTACAAGTGTCCCTCAATCCACAGGTAATGATCATTCTATAATAAATATCTTCACTATAATGAAGAGCTTCATTTAACACTGTATCTCCTATCACTGTAATTTAATTAACTGGTGTTGATGTACAGATGTCATGGGCCAAGGAAAGGTCATTGGGAAGAGAAAGGGAACAGCTGTCACAGGACTATTAAATGGGATAGTGAGCAGAGACCTTGAAGGAGGTGACAGCTGACAGGGTCCAATCAGTTGACAGTAACTGGATAGGAAGGAACCATTTCTGGGATGTACAAAACTATTTTTAACCCCTCCACATATGTTTAAAACATATCAGCTGCATATTCCATTTACAGCAGGTTCACTGAGCTGCATCTTGATGCCCCCAAGTGCATAGCTAACCTATGAGGTGATCTCTGTGAATAAGGATCCCCAGCATCAGGGAGGAGAGCAGAGGAGGGGGAGAAACCTCATGAGTCCAAGTGCTCTCTTCCTTTTCATACACTGCTTAGTTCCTGTTGGTAGTGGAGGAGTACAGCTTCTCTGGGCAAACTCCGTGTCTCTGGGATCAAAGAGAATATTTTAACAAATGCAAAATGGTGAAAAGAAGTGCTGGGATGGGGAAAACTTTGCTCAAAGGCAAACACATTTTTTTCTTTTCATTTTCAGAACTCATTTAAACAGGAATTGCAACTTCTAGTCTTTAGTCCCATTTTTCATGAAACACAAAAGCCTTTTCTTTTAATTAAAAAAAAAAAGTATTTCCTAGGGAGAGACTATATTATTTCTTATGTTCACTTTCTTATATTGCATACACCAGAACAGTATTGCAAGATAAAACAATGGGATGACACTCAGTAATGGAAAAGCTAAAGCAAAAACTAGGGAAGTCTTCTCAATAGTGAGATATTAGACTCCTTTGGAACTCTTTTGAAATTGGAAGATTTTTCTCATTATGTACTTAAAAATAACTCACGCAAAACATTTTTGAAAGCTCCATTAATAGTCCTACCTGCAAATTTTCAGATATAGAGTGTGTATATACAGACAAGCCTATAAGTAGGTAGATAGAGAAACTACCAATGTTTATATAATGTCTTTAGGAAGATTAAAATATTTGATCTCTTAAGTCTTTCTTATTTCCTATGATTTTATATTTTTTAAGATACAGTTTCTCCACAGAAGTTTAATTGTACTGGTACAAAAATTAAATACATATTAGAAATATTATATGCCCTTAGTTTTATATAGTACTTAGTATTTAGTACTTATATATCTATTTTAATTTACATGTATTTACAAGTATTTGAAAGCCACTCCTCTGCATGATCACAGCAACAAGCCCAAGAACTGCTTATGTAAAAAATCTTGATCTATGTGGAAAATCAGTTCAGTTTTTCTGTCTCCTGCTAAGCAAAACTAAAAACTATTTGTAGCAACTTCAAACTAAATGCTTGGTATATAGAAGAGTAAAATTTGGTAAAATTTGTTGGTGATGTTGATGCAGTGTTATAGCAAAGCAAATATCCAGTGTGCTGCTCTTATCACAGGCACTCCAAACTTCAGCTCCTCCTATCAATTCAGTGAGTGCTGGTGAGGGCTTCGGGCTTAGCAAGTGCTAAACCACTTTGAAGATATGAGATATTGCCTACCATATTTCAGCTCAGTCTCACTGAGCTGAAATCCCCTTCTCTTGCTTCCTTTCTGTTCAAGAGTTACAAGGTGCTGGAAATTCCAAGCTTGGACTGCAGCACTTTAATAAACACAGTGTTCCTATAGCAAGCAGGCACTTTTTTGGCAATAAAAACAGCACCAGAAATATTTGGTTATATCTGCTCTCTGAACTGACCACAGCAGTACTGTTAAGTAACAATATTTCTCACAGACTAATTGGACTGTTATTTTCCTGCAAAAAAATGGAAATACACCATTCCACTAACACGCCACTTTTCTCTGCATCACCTGTTGCATAACTTGTCTTCTTGTTGGGGTTTACCATTGAACATGACTTTGTTATAAGAGTATGTTCTGCTGCACCAGGATCTGCTTGGTGCTGGTGATAATCAGAAATAGCAGCCAAAGGAAGTTTTTCTCCTAAAAATTTTTTAGTAAAATGTTAGTTCTTCTATAATTACTCTATTTATCAAAATGAAAACGATGACAGGCAAAAATGCCATGATGGCTGGGGGAAGTAGAGTTATTTGTTTCCCTGGAAGGTGATCAGCCATAAGTAGGAATAAACAGAAGTGCTTGCACTTAGCAGATAAATCCCACAGTGGACCTGTACATACAAAGTGTGGGAGCAAGTTTGATTTCAGTATGGATCAACATTTTCCTCAAGCCCATTTCAGAGCATTTGCATGAATTCCTCCATTTCCCTGCTACTGAAGCACAGGCATTCTCTGCTAAGGGTGAAGATGAGGTTCATGGCTCTTTTGTACTAACACATGATGCCCTTTTCTTGCCCACTGGGATGCTGTGTGTTTTCCCACATGGTTCTCGGCATCGTTCTGGAGCACAGCAGCTTCCTGCGCCCTTCAAACCGGTAAGGTCATGCCAATCTCTTTTTCTATTTACGATCTTTCAAACAAAGATATGATGGCAGATAAAAAAAGAACACCTCTCCCAAAGCCAGACAGCCAAATTTTCCCCTAGTTTCACTAAACCAAACATTAATTCTTTCATAATCTCTAGTTCTTTGACTAAAATATAAAATAAGCAGTTCATTGTAAATACTGTCTTGTTTGCCACTACTCACCAGTCTCTTATGTTTTATACATTACTACAGACAACAATCTTCTTCACAACAGATGATAATCATCTTAATAACCTGTGATTCTTTTTAGTGAAGAAAAAAATTGTCCTGAGTAGAAAAGGATATGCTCTTATCAACATAAACCAAGTGCCTTTTTTCTAAGATGTTGCCAGCATACCATTCAGTTCCTTGCTTTGCCACGTTCCATGTTTTGTTCATTGACCATGACAAGAAAATAAGTTTCCTTATGTTTCCATTACCAATCATTAAAGAAAGTTAAAATGTATTCGTTTTGGTTGCTAGAAATAAACCCTTCAGGACAGAATTCAATTTTAATCACTACATATAAAAATAAAATTAAAATGAGGCACCAGTTTTATTTCATTATTTTACATAATATAGTAAAAAGTTAGACTGTTAATTATTTTTTTAAGAAATGGCTTCATCAAGACAATATGTAGCTGACAACCCTACAGCTTTCTTTAAATACTCTTAATAGTAGCACTCAAACTCTAATCCCTTTCTGCAGAGGTGAAGGAAAATCTGAATCACAATCTGATGTTGATGTCTGGGATATCCTGAGGAAAGCTCCTCCTACAGAATATGAGAAAATTGCTTTCCAGTATGGTATCACAGATTTGCGTGGGATGCTGAAACGCCTCAAACGCATAAAGAAGGAAGAGAAAAAAAGCACAGGTTGGTGAGATGCTTTTCTTCCAAATATGATGCTCATATCTTCTTTACAGCAGCAAGATACAAGACCATGAGAAATAGTAATTTCCTGTTCCAGTTATTACCCAGCCTTTGCATATGAAATACTGGTTACCAAAGATTGCAGCTATGTCCAACACCCTGAGATACCTTGCTCTGAAACTCTGGACATACTGAACGCAGTCACTTCACCAGTTCCACAAGATTGGCCCCTTATATTTCCCTGAACATAAAACAACATCCCCTACTTGCCCTCCACCCCAGTTAGTCAGTATGTCAGGCAACAGTGATGTATTTGAACAATTTTATTTTCATTGGTATGATACCTTTGAAATTCTTGAGCCTTTCCTAGTCCTGTCAAGTATTAATTACCTAATTGTAACTGACTTCTTAAAAAGTCAGAAACAGAGAAGGCAAACAGCCTTCATTCATCAGTACTGAGAAGACCAAGTATAATTTTCCCATATGAGCAGATGCAAGTCTATTTAGGATGTGTTGAAGTACATATTCACATCTTATTTAGAATATTCTACTTTGCTTATTTTGGTTTGTAACACATGCCTGTCATCCTACATTAAGGAAAAACAGTACAGGATGAAGAACAGACAGAAAGGGTAAAAATTCAAACAGGGATGCAGAAATCGGGGAACGTTTAACATGATGGTAAACAACATGAAAGGGAATAAAGATTTGTTTCATGACCCAGAATGAAAAAAACACAAGTACAAAAATTATAAGGTTTTTTTTTTTATCATTCTTTATCATAGCATTCCTCAAGAAACTGGATCCAGCTTACCAAGTAGACAAGGGGCAGAAGATTAAATTAATGGTTGAAGTTGCCAACCCAGATGCTGATGTGAAATGGCTGAAGAATGGGCAGGAGATCCAAGTGAGCGGCAGGTAAACTAGAAATACGAGAAATCCAAAATGGAATGAGCTACAGCTTGGACAAAGTGAAAAACCTAGCTTTTCTTAGAAAGAAAGGAATAAACAGGGAGAAATAGGAGCTGAGAAGGAATCCATGTAGTGCTATGGCTCAGGGGCAGTGTGCTGTTGTCATAACTCTTTCTTTTTTCTTCCCTCTGCTTTATATATCTACACGTGGGACTGGATGCCCTCATCTACCAACTTAGCAAGTAAGTCCTGAGATTATACTCTGCTCTTGATGGGTACAAATGCACTTTCTCCTGATCTGGGATATACCTCCGTGTAACTTGTATGTAAAACAAATTTCCAGTGATTTTGTGCTGAAGCCATTTTTAATGGTAGTCATGCTAGATCTTAGGATAGCATCCAACACCATTCATATGATCACATCTCACACTTGAAGGAAGATTCCCCACAATTTCCTAAGCTAGTTTTTCAAACACAGCTGCTGTTCACTGCACCAGGACAGGCCTGTTGGGCTTGAGTCCTTACAAATCTTGCCACTGATATCAGAAAAAGAGGAGGAATCTTTTTTCTTCCAGGCAGGAGAAGACAGTGACTGGGTCTAGAAGGGATTTGCTCTGATAATTACATTTAGATTCTCTTTTCAGATATATTTTTGAGGCTGTTGGGAATAAGAGAATACTGACCATAAACCACTGCTCCCTGGCTGACGATGCAGCATATGAATGTGTGGTAGGGGATGAGAAGAGCTTCACAGAATTATTTGTAAAAGGTGAGCAATGGTAGCAAAAGGAAAGAGATCTCCCCGTACAATTAGCATTGAATTACTGTCATCTTTTCTACTCACAGATTTATCTTACAGGAAAGGAAATTCTTAAACATATTAACAAATTCTGAGATCTATTGAAGTAGGTATTTTTCTTACAGTTAAATTGAGGAAAATTTTGCCTAACAGCAACCAGGAAAGCAGAACAGTGATAGTTATCATTAATTCTCATTTACCTCTCAACAATGGGGCTAGAAACTTACTTTAAAAATTTGATTCTGCTGAAAACAAACATCTGACCCAAGCTCCACGAGTGGATCAAATAGTACAGAAAAGTAATGCCTCCTGTTTAGAAATTTACAATATACATGAAAACTGTTTAATTCTATATTTTTATTCCAATTCATGAAAAATGTCATTTGGAAACTCAGATAAGACAGTCTGGCATAGTAAATTTTAAGTTCTAAGACAGGGATCATCACCATTTATTTGTCCACGGATTCTTCCTGTGGAGTAGGGAATGGTGAAATCTACCTCTGGTCTCCACTGTTTCAGAATACTGTTTTAATAAAATTCTCCTTATTTTCAGAACCTCCAATCCTGATCACTCACCCACTAGAGGACCAGATGGTGATGGTTGGAGAGAGAGTGGAATTCGAGTGTGAAGTGTCTGAGGAAGGAGCTACTGTGAAATGGTAAGGGAAAAGAAGAAAAAAACAAAGCAAAGCAAAGCAAACCAAACCAACACAAAACATCTTCCTCCATGGAACATACCAGGAGGTGTGGAATAAAAAGGGAGAACACATCCTACATAATTGTTTCCATCAAAAGATTGTCCCTCCTCCTATATGTCAAATATGGAGGAGGAACTGAGAAGCAAAAATATGACACAAAACCCCAGATTAAGTATACATATTTTATAGTGTCTCTAGAATTTCTTGCTCAGTGTTTACGCTTCAGTAATGCCTAAGTATTGCCCAGACTAATCAGATCCATACTGTGGTGACTTTGATGTACTCTTTGAAATCTTCTCAACTGCAGTGAGGCATTTGGGTTTCTAAAGTATTTTTTCTTAGGTAAAAAAGAAATGTCTCTTGAGACACAGAGGGAACACATCTGCTGTGGTGATCCTGCAAAGCTGGTCGTTATGCTTCTGCAGTGAGACGGATTAAGATGACAAACACATAGACCATGGATCCTGTTTTCTTGGGCACTCCAGCTGAGCAGAATCTGGAAGGTGCATGCTGCTTGGGCAGGCATGACAACCAGGGCTCATATTCTCACTTCATTTCTCTACCAGCTGAAATTCCTTTGTGCTTGTTAACAGCTTCAGACACATGGTTATCAAGCATTCCCACAATGCCCATTACATTCCTGGAAAGTGCCAACTAATGATCTGCTCTCCCAAAGGAAGGAACTGAGAATTTAAATGGAGTCCGAGAGCTAGTACAGGGTGTGCATTACACTATTAAATCCACAAACACAGGGACACGGATTCTATTATTCAGGAACTGACTGTAGATGCCTGGTCACAAGAGATGGGGACAACCAGATCTGTCCCTCTCAGAACACAGTGCAGCTGCCACACTTTGATCCTGTGCCTTTGAACAACTCCCATACATCTCACAGAGCTGTTATCTGTGGGATGGGCATTTGATGTGACAAGGGCAAACCAGCAGCTGTCCCAGTCTGAAATGCAGCAAGTGGTCAGAGAAACTCATCAAATCATTGCAATGGAAAACTGAGCAGTTAGACATTCACACTGTATTTTACTGGTTTTGTTATGTGAGACTCTGTCAACAAAAAACACTTTGCCAACAAAAGGGAACATTTTGGACCACAGAGAAAAATGTCCAGGGAAAACTTGAAACACAATGCAGAGAAAGAGTTCCAGTTTTATGGCTCATTAGGGAATGATCAACAGTTTAAGCCAAGTAACAGGCACTAACTCAGAACACCTGTTATAGTTCTTAAATCTTCAAACCCAGGATATAAAACCACAAGCACATGAACAAAGGCAATTATGTGACTTGCACAAGACAGAAATAAGGCTGAGGCACAGCCATCAGACTAGGGCTTGGAGAATTCATCATGTAGGTGTCTTCAGAGCAATCAGAAAAGAATGTTCTCTTGATCACCAAGGAAGATTGCACATTATTACATCTCATGCATTACCATGGAACAGGTTTTTTCTAAACTCCGGATGTCTTGGAAATAAGATAATACTTGAAGAAAAAGATATAATAAAATACATAGTTTTGATCTAATTTTTCCATCTCTGAATGCTGGATGTACCATCTTATCAGCTCCAAATCAAAAGAAACCATGTTAATATATATTTATAGCAATAAATCTGTGTGTCCCAATTATCACCTACATCAGTGATATCTCAGAAAACATTAAGCAATTAATCCTCAGAATCCAAACAGGAAATAGGAATGCATTTCCAGACAAAGAGGAATTGAGTGGTGAAGTTGAGAACAGATATTTGACCTTGCAGATGTTCTGGACTTGGAAAGACAAAACCACAGCTGACCTACCTATTACTGCACTAGTTCTGCTTCAAATGTGAGGCTGGGCCACTGACCTATGGTGTTCTGTAAACCAACATTTCTATGACTCTGTATAATGCTTCACTTACACTTTAATATCAACAGATTCTTCTATTTTATAGTTCCAATTGCCAAAGGAAGGCTTGTAATATTACCTTAAAGAGGTTTTCTGCTTTTCACAGCAGCAGAGTATTATTTTAAGCTAAATGCTATCTGGAGATCTGTTTCAAGGCTTACAGTCTTTATTTGTCACTATACCCTTCTGCAAACTCTCTACTCATCCACAGGACCAGCAATGTGCCAGTCAGTAAAACAAACGCAAGTTAAAGACAGTATTCTCCTCCTAGGGATTTAAGACACTAATCATTACAAAAATACTATTTTCATTATTTAGTCAAGATTTCAAGAGAACTCTTTTTTTAGCAATGGGTGAATAGAACATTCAGATATTTTTCATGAGCTCTGTATCAAAAGAGACCGTGGAAAAAAAATGTAAAAGTTCAGCTCCAAAAGTCTAGGCACAGTGTGTGTGTGCTTGGCTTTGCATTTAGTGACAGCAGCATGCTCAGCTTTGGGATTAAAGTCCATTCTCAGCAATTCAGCAAAGGTTTCCGTAAAGCATTGTAGCACTTGTTCCAGAACTAATTTGCATGAATCACAACAGCCCTAAGAGATCATCTTACATGTTGTCTCAGACTCTTGTCTGAAGAGTAATGAAGAGGAAAGAAAAGGAAACATTATCCCGACAATCATACCAAGTGCTGTGTTTCAAGTAGTTGTTAAAGGCATCCTCTGCTTCCTCCCTTACTAGCGCTGCTGTGTGACCTGGAAGGGAGGCCGGTCCTTCTCTAAACCAGCTCTGAGTTCCAGTGAGCTCTGCTCTAACAAACAGTCATGTACAGAATACCTGTAGGTATTCTGAAATGCAGTTGCATCAGGAACATCTAAGTCACAATTTGTAGGATCTTTGTTTCTGCTTAAAGTTTTGATCTTGTTATTTACATTAGCAGACGCTGATAGAGGTAAAAGGTTTTCTTGCATATATCTACTTAGAAATTAGAGCTGTAGTATTTTAATGAGTCCCAAGTAGCATTTCAATTTGCTGTTCTGTAAGCTGAATAGTCACTGAGTCACTGGTCACAAATAAGTCACAAATAAGGGAAATAACAAAAAAGTAGAAAGAATATTTTTACTCTATTAAAATCACACATATTTTCTATTTGTTTTTCCATGTGACTAGCTATCAAAGAGAAAACCTTTTTCATTTACAAACTGGAGCAGTATTCAAGTAACAAAATAGAAGTATATTCAAGTAATAACAAAAAATGTAATGCTACAAAATTAGCAAATTGAAGAAATTACAAGTATTTGCTGTTTATGTTATTTAGGATTAGCAACAGGAAACCCTTGAAACACCTTATGTATTTTTGTATGTCCTTGATTAAACAGCGTGAGTCCTCCCTGTGCATTTCCCTTCGTGATGACTGGAAATTACAGTAATTCAATTTCCTCCTGTGCTAGATGGTGAAGCTTAATTTAGTAAAGTCTTAAGTATACTATGGCATCCTTGAATGGAAAGATCTACAAAATCCAAAATACACATTCATTTGAATCCATCCTAAAATTTTCTCCTTTTGTTGATGCCCACAAATCATGGATTTATAACAATTATATTTCACATCAGGAAAATTAAGACTTTTAAGTAATATCCCATCAAGTCCCATTTAATTTATGGCCATTTTTAAGACAGTAAATTTCCTGCTAGTGAAGTGTGTTTTCAACCTTTTATCTCCTACAGCATTTAACATATTTTCATGTTTATCTATAGCATATAAATAGAAAAAAATCAAGTAATGACTTGTGGTGAATTCTCTTGAACCAAAAGTCAAATACCTATGGGAAAATTAATGGTCAAGATAGAGGCATTCTGGTTGCACTGACATTTGTGCAACAATCCCCTTTTTTGCCAGCTTGAAATGCTACAAAGATTGGATTCACCTTGTGTCTTCCAATCCCTAGTAACATCAAGCTGATCCTTACTCTCCTCTTTCAACCGCAGCAAAAATGACTCAACGCTATTTGGTATTTCAGGGAAAAGGATGGAATTGAACTGACACGAGAAGAAACATTTAAATACCGATTCAAGAAAGATGGAAAAAAACAGTATCTCATTATTAATGAGTCAACCAAGGAGGACAGTGGACACTACACTGTGAAGACCAATGGTGGGGTATCAGTCGCTGAACTGATTGTGCAAGGTAGGCACAGAGAATGTCCCAGAACCAGAGAAGCTGAAAAATGAGAATAGGCTGAAGGTAACCTTCTCCAGATAGTGCATAGTGGTAGCATAATCCCCCTGACAGGGAAAAAGGAGATGCAATAAGGGCCATAGGGTTTGATAATAAAGGCTTTGAGGAGAACTCAGACCTGTGTGCCGGATATAGCAGATACTCTGATAACAACAGGTGCTTAGCTATCAGTCCTGTTAAAGCCCTGCAGGCTGTCTATTTCCCTTCATATTGCTTGCTCAGCCCTTGCCTTTTCTACTCAGTAAATCCACATCATCTACTTACAGAGCTATTCTGATTTTTGATGTGTGTATCGATTATTCTCACGATATCAGAGAAAAAGCTGGAAGTTTATCAGAGCATTGCAGACCTGACAGTGAAGGCACGTGACCAGGCAGTCTTCAAGTGTGAAGTTTCAGATGAAAACGTGAAAGGAATCTGGCTGAAAAACGGAAAGGAGGTGATCCCAGATGAAAGGATAAAGATCTCCCATATTGGCAGGTCAGTCTTGTTTCAGAAAGCAGGTACAGGCTTGGGATTTGCAGTGCAATCCATAAGAATTGTAATCTCAAGGGTTAAGAATATAAAGAGAGATTTTGTCCTGACTCCAGCTAACAGGTAAAAAGTTTAGAAGCTTTTCATATGCAACCAACATTTAGTGACAGACTTGTTTTAGCATGTGTGCAGTCTTTCTGAGTTGGTGCATTTTCTATATATGACTTCAGCAGTGCATCAGCAAAAGTAAATCTTAGTTTTCATTAGGATTACATGGTGTTTTGGTATTCAAAACACATTGTTGAGAACTTTAAAACTAACAGTAGTGTTAAGATAGTACATGTGAGTAAACCCTACAGAAAAATTAGCATTTATATTAACATATACAGTTTGTAATTCTGCGCTCAAGTTTCCTAGCAGTCTAGCTACTAATGGAAATGGAGACCAAGAAGATTCAGCATTAAATACCAGGTGAAGTCTTTCCTGGTACTCTTTTCTGTATTCTGTTTTGAACTTAAAATAATACAGGGATGGAGAATCACTTTTCAGTTTGTTTAGTCAGAGTTACTGTTTCACAATTGGATCAAATGAAACCAGTCAGCAGCGTTACAACTGCCCTTGTAATGTCAAAGGACTGGACTAGAGCAAGGAAAATGCTACCTCTCTTCAAACAATCTACCTTGACAAAAAAAAATCCATTCATAGACAATGTACTGGCTTTAATAGGATTGGATTTAATACTGAAAGCAGAGCAGACACCAGCAGCGCTGGTGGTTGTTGCCTTGTGTCATGGCATGGGAAGAAGAAATAATAATTTCTGTTAGTATCCTATAGCCTGCACCTTGTCTCTTGAGATAGCCCTGTTTCTCCTGGGGAGGCAAGGGAAGGGAGTGCAATATATTTGTTCATCTTTGCAGAATCCATAAGCTAACTATTGAGGATGTAACACCAGAGGACGAGGCTGATTATTCCTTCATTCCTCAAGGATTTGCTTATAACCTTTCTGCCAAGCTTCAGTTTTTGGGTAAGTTATTTTAGAACATGTAATGGGAATTCCACAGGGATAAAATGGTGATATTAATCATGGTTATACCAGGCAAGAGAATGCCAACCCCTTTTCTGATACCTCAACATAGACACATTGCTTTTCCCCGTTATTTTGCATTACCATTATCACATGGGTTTACAGAGCCTGTTTTTTAATTTATTGTATAAATCTGCTGATTAATATGCCTTATGAAGTTGCAATCAGTTTTTAAATTACTTTGTTTGCTATGTATGTATGCTATGTAAATTCTGTTTTCTGATCCATTTCTTCTTCCCTGTCTCATCTTTTCTTTTCCCCCCCAGAGGTCAAGATAGATTTTGTACCAAGAGAAGGTAAGAACAGCAGTCATTATTTATATGCAAGTAAGAATGTTTTCAATAGCAAAATAAGCAGATTTTTTTTTAATTTAATGCATGAATATTCTTTTTATTTCATTTTCCATTCAGATTACTCAAACTATATTTAAAAATTATCCTCTCTATCTTTACTACAGAGCCCCCTAAAATCCACCTTGACTGTCTGGGCCAATCCCCTGACACTATTGTCGTGGTGGCTGGGAACAAACTGAGATTGGATGTTCCTGTATCAGGAGATCCAACACCCACTGTCATCTGGCAGAAAGTGAATAAGGTAATGTGCAACCTGACACAGTGTCTGAGGCAAGTCACAACTGCAAATTTATTTTTCCTTCTCAAATATTACTTTGGTTTATGGTTATTTACAAGTATTTCCATTTTCCTTTCAATTGTATGTTTTTAAACCTCAAGAGAAAAAAAAATTAAATATCTGAACTGCAGCTGCTTGGGACATAGCTGGCTTTGTGATTCATCCTGAACTGTTCCTTTTTATGAACTGTTCCCTGGTTTTTTAGTCCAAAAGAAGGGGCTGACTATATATGAGGAGACATATGTAGATGCAGATAGAAGGATATCATACATATTTATTCTCTTCCTACCTCAGAGAAAAATAAATAAATTATGAGTCATCCCCATCACCTTCACCTGATAGAACGAACGTCTTCTGGAGGTGGCAGCTTCTTTTTTTAGTCGTTATCAAGGATTCTACCATTTGTGAAGTAAATGTCATCTTAGCAGACTAGTGGCATAAAACAGAATTTCATATAATAAAAATAGAGGAACTTTGCTATTTATCTTATCAAAGCGATTACAAAACATCAGAGAAAGAGTTTAGAATCTAGACTTAAAATGTTAAGTGAGCTTCCTTTCTGGGTATCTCAAAATATCCCCACCCCTCACCATCTGTGGGCTTTTGAGCTATAACTAGCACAAAACAGAAATATTTTGCATAACATTCTACAGCACCATTACACATCCATATGTGTAGATACAGAAAAAACAATATTGCCAATTATGTTAATTCCCCTAATCTCCTATTTCTTGCATTCTTGCTCAGGTTAGCATATCTAATAGTACTCAGAACTTTTTCCTTCAATGCAGAATTAGTATGGAAACAAATTTTTAAAAAGCCAAGAAATTGATTCTTCTATACAGAAGCTTCTCTGATAAAATGATGACTGGGTATCAGACAATCTCTGTACAGCATTACTTATGAGGTGGCAGGTCTCAATATATGAGGAAAAGCAGCCAGTCCTGATTGAAGGTTGTGTAAAATACATTTACTAATGAAATTCCAAACAAAGAGTAGCACAGCCTCAAAAGATGTTGTTCAATGAGTGCTACAGACCTGACTATTTCTGAGTGTTAAAATATTTACATCAATTTACTGTCCCACTGTTACAGAGAGAAGTAATCCTTATTTTTATACTTACACATATAGAGTAACTAGTACCAGAGGACACAGCCAGGTTCACAACCAGTTACAATAATACTGCAGGAATGTCATTCTTCTTCCTTTGCTAAGCAGCAAATCTGAGTTAACTGACTTATCCTTCCCTTAATTCACTGCATCCTGATACTTTTTTTTCCATTTCTGCTTTTTACTTTGGTTTTGGAAGATTTCCTTCCCAGGTCTGCTTGCTGCCTAACTTTGCTTTTCTCCCACCTCCATATTCAACCCCCCCCAACAGACTCTTCTCTGTCTTGCAGAAACAGCTTTACTGCTCTGCTCAGCCTTAGCTGACTTTCTGTGGTTTCTTTGCTTATCTAGAGAAACGACCTGCTTCGAAACAGTGATGATTCCATGACTCCCTCAGAAAACAGCAGTGATTTAAGTACCGATAATAAGGTAAGTTCCTTATTATTTATGCAACCACACAATGTTCTTAGTTTTCCAGATAAAAGGTCATACTCAAAAGGAAATAACCTTTAAGTCAGTAGATATTAAAAGTCAAACAGTACATCAGGCCCACTATCCTGCCTCACAGTGGTAATTAATTACCAGACCCCTGCTGGGCACAAGAGATGTGGTGAATAATTTAAGAGTAAAAAGCTGATTGAGAAAGCCTTTCTAATCACCATCACATGGTGACTGGGTTACAAGAATCAAAGCAGTTATTTGAAAACTGGTTTAGATTTATTTGTGGTGATGCTTTCCCCTCAGTAACTTGTAAGCTCCAATAATAACTAGAACAAAATCTTAAAGGACAGACACATGGGAAAATGACAATGAGTCAAAGAGTGGATGGACTATAAAGAAGTGAAACTGGACTCACTTTGCAGCAACTTTCATTTTTCACATAAATTACTTCTTTCTTGATAGAGTAAAAAATATTTTACATTTATTATACAGCAATAAACCATTCTCAGGGTTAGGATCCTGCTGCACTAATCACTATTTGGACATGTATTCTTTCTAGTGGTTCCTGTTCTAAATCTAAAGATACATAGGCACATAAGGAAAAAAGGAGAGTATTACATATGTACAACTAAATTGTGGCCATTGAGTGGCAGAAATCACACTGATGCCATTAACAGTTACAAGAATCTTGGTTTAATTTATACAGAAACCAACTGTTATCCATGAAACTCTTCACAGTGATGTTAGCAGCTGTCCCAGGTAGGAATTTTTGGAAGTACTCAATAACTTCTTTGAAACATAACTGGGTTTGTGTAACTAGTGGTGAATCCCAACAACCTGCAGACTTCCAGAACCAATTTTCCCAAATGATATTTATGTGAGCCAACCAGTCTATATTTCCTCTCTTCCACATACAAAAAGAACTTGAAACATTTTACAGCTTTTCAATAATTATTGTAATATTTAATGATTTGTAGTTTTTCACTACCTTACAGACTCATCAGGCTGTCCCTGGCACAACTTGCAATGATTTTATCTGTCCCTTTCACTGCCCACAGCTCCTGTTTGAATCTGAAGGCAGAGTCCGTGTGGAGATGCATGAAGACCATTGTGTCTTCATCATTGAAGGGGCAGAAAAAGAGGATGAGGGAGTTTACAGAGTTATACTTAAGAATCCAGTTGGAGAAGATAAGGCTGATATCACAGTCAAAGTTATTGGTAAGTGAAGGAAAGAAACAGCCAGAGCATGAAAGAATTTTGAGTCTGCTGAAGCTCACCCTTCTCAAAAAGTCTAAAATCTCTCTGATACAAGTTCTGACTTTAGGTTTAGCAAAGTGGGAAAGGATCACAAAGAGAGGAACAGTATCAATCATCCATTCAGCAGAAGTGTTTTTTTCAGAGGTGAAAAGAGAAGAACTCCCAGTAGTAACCCAGGTATTCCCTGTTTCAGGTGATTCTATCATTTTATGGATGACATTCCATTCTGAAGTACATGCTTCATGCTTGTCAGAAATAAGAAAAGCTTTTAGTCATTTTGTCGTGGGTTATGTTTTTAAGCAGAGATTACTTCATTCTGTAAGCAGTAAATGGTTAATGGAATAAAGAAATATAATGTATCTGATAGAAGCTGAACAGATTGACAGACTCTTCAATGAGTCACAAAAGACCTGGGAGGGATATGATTTTGAGTCAGTAAGTTTTATAAATTTTTCATAATATTTAATTTGCTGATACCCTGGCACACATAACAAAAGAACAAGTTATAAGCAAATCAGAAATGATAAAAGAAAATTACTTTCACCTACAGTATTAAAATTTAGAATTGCTTGATAAATACTAAGTATTCTTCCATCTTTTATAAATATTAAATCAGGATATTTACTATGAATATCTCCAAAGTGACATAATATGTGAGACATGCAGTTGTATTTTATAAAATTTATTCTAGAGAAAATAGGAAACCCTGGAGCAAGCCTCATCTTACAGAACAGAATTACCTTACATTTTTGCAAAAATTTTATTATGTCTGGGAAGAAAAAGGGAGCTGAATAATCAATGCTATTTAAAGGAAATCAACCTAACAAAGAAGCATCAAAGAGCAGGATTCCCTTTAGACTAAGTTAATACATTGTGGTTGTACCTACTGTTGCTATCTGACAAAGCTGTATCACAGAATCAGAAAATAAATTTGGATGAGAAAAAGATTTCTGATCTCATCAAGTCCAACCCCACCATGTCAACTAGATCAGGCACTGACTGCCACATCTAGTCCTTACATAAACACCTCCAGGAGTGGTGACTCCCTGGGTGGCCCATTCCAATATTGAATCACCCTTTCTGTGAAGAATTTCTTCCTAATGTCCAACCTAAACCTCCCCTGATGCCGCTTAAGCCCATGTCCTCTCATCCTGTCTCTGGTTGCCTGGGAGAAGAGGCCAAAACCCACCTGGCTACACCTTCCTTTCAGGGAGGTGTAGAAAGCAATAAGGTCACCTCTGAGCCTCTTTTTCTCCAGGCTAAACACCCCCAGCTCCCTCAGCTGCTCCTCACAGGACTTGTGCTCCAGATCCTTCTCCAGCTCCGCTGCCCTTCTCTGGATGTGCTCCAGCCCCTCCGTGTCCTTCCTGTAGTGAGGGGCCCAAAACTGGGCACAGCACTTCAGGTGTGGCGTCACCAGGGCTGAGTACAGAGGGACAATCACTGTCCTGGTCCTGCTGGCTACACTGTTGCTGATCCAGGCCAGGATGCCTTTGGCCTTCTTGGCCACCTGGGCACTGCTGGATCATATTCAGCCACTGTTCACCAGCATCCCCAGGTCCTTTTCCACTGGAGCACTTTCCAGCCACTCTTCCTGCAGCCGTAGTGCTGGAGGTGGTTATTGTGGCCAAAGTGCAGCACCCAGCACTTGATGTTGTTGAACCTTAACACCATTGGCCTTGGCCCATGATCCAGCCTGTCCTGGACCCTCTGCAGAGCCCTCCTGCCCTCCCACAAATCAACACTCGGGCCCAACTTGGTGTCATCCATGAATTTCTAATGATAGATGCAATACCCTCTTCCAGATCATCACTCAAGATACTAAACAGGACTGGGCCCAACACTGATTCCTGGGGGACACCATTACATCAATACCACACAGGAAAAAAAGTGTTAAAAATATTTCATTTACTTGCATAAAGAAATTCAAACAATAAAAACTCTCATTCATTCTCACCCTTTCTTCAGATGTTCCTGACCCTCCAGAAGCTCCCACAATCAGCAACATTGGAGAAGATTACTGCACTGTGCAGTGGCAACCCCCTAAATACGATGGTGGGCAACCAGTACTTGGTAAGAGTGCAAACACATGAAGTCCCCTGCAGCTTGGCACACATTTTTCGCTGTTCCTTTTAAATGGCACAGAAGGATTTTCTGTTTAGACATAAGGAAGGCAGACCCCCAGGCAGGAGCTACTCTGATGCACTGAACCTTCAAACCGGCCCAGGGTCTGGCCCTGCAATTTTGAGCAGAGAGTGCCCCCTGCCTGTGCAATTTGAGTCAGAAGTATTTCAGCAAACAAGTTACCAAAGCACAAAAAGGTGAGATGAAAAATAGCTAAAGCTAACTATCCTCATTCAAGACTGAAATTTTAAGTCAGTGTACAGGCCTTTGTGCTTACCTAGGAATATCCAAAGAGATCTGTGGCCACCTCAGTCATCAACTCCAGACATCTGCAATCTCAGGCACTTATGTAATATATGTTTTATAGTGGAAAACTACTTCATAAATCTACTTCATATAAAACAATGGTTCATAAAATAGTTTCAATCATTTTAGTGACCTTAAAACCTGCACTAAAACTTAGAGTGCAAAGTTATCATGCGATGCAGGAAATGAGCAGGCACAATCAAGATTATCACTGACGCCATCTTAAGTTCTGCACAGAGAATGGTAAATTTTTGATAGAAATCTCTGTGATCCTCCGAAGAAAAAGAAAACAATGCAGGGTCTTGACCAATTTTAAGGGAAAAAATTCCTCTGGAGTCCATATCTAGCAATTTGTTTAACAAAGATCTCTGGAGCTTAAGTTTCTTTGAAAAAAATATACATTGAAAGCTATATGGACTCCCATGGGAATGCCAGAGCTAGAAATGTCCAAAACTCTTTTAATCCCTGAATAGTATCTGGAAAAGAGGAGTTTTATTTGAATTTGGATGTTTGGACTTCATTCATTTCCAGAAGATATGTATTATTTAAATCAAATAATTTACCTGTGCAGGAATAAACAAGGTACTGCTGGGCCAGTGCTTTGTGGTTTCATCTATTCTGACAGGAGGCAAGGAAGAAGCCAAAATATTACATGCAAAGACATTTACCAGTAGTTGTGTCATTACCACAGGCAACCCCCACCTCACTGACTAAACAAAGGCTATGGTTTTGTTTTGTAGGGTTCTCAGGGCATATATTTTGAAAAGTTCTTTGCTTTGTTCTCACTGTCAAAGGAAGGATTTTGTTGTTGTTCCAGTAACAACCCTTCACACTACCTGAGGAGGTTCCTTCAGGTACACAGGGCTGCACTACTGCTAGAGCTCCAGTAAAACACCTGCAGCAGGGGGAGAGGAAAACTGAGATGCAGCACTACCCTTTCACACAGAGCTTTAAACAAGTTAGGAAGGCAGGGGGGAAAAGGCATACTCATTCTCATCTGTCTTCATATTGTTACAGATGGCTTTGTAGGCAGTCAGATAGTCTTTATTAGCTATATCCGACAGATATAAAAAAGAAATTCACACCCCATCTTCACCTTTCCTGAGATTTTGTGTGCTTTTTGTATTACTAAAGCAGTATCTTTAACTCTCACGCATTTGGGGAAATAATCTGCTTTACCAAATGTCACCACTACAACCAGTATTGTCATTTTACCTCTTTTCTGCCTGTTTTTTTTAATTGCAAACCTCTTCATTTTGACACTTATGTGCTTAACACTGGTTATCTATAAAAGCAAAAAACCCCAGAAACTGAGTTGATGAAACTTCTCTCAGTCTCATAGACCCTGCTGAAGAGAGAAAAAACCAGGAACATACCCAAAAAACCATAGGTTCATCGCTTACAGCATTTAACTCTGAAAGTTACTGAGAACAAGTATGACAGAAGTACATCTTCATGCATTTAAAGTGATGATACAACCTGTCAGCTTAAAGATACTTCCACTGTTCTTTTCCCAGAACATTCTGTAGACTCCCATGCACTTCTTGCATTTCAGCATTGACAGGAAAGGCTGCATGGTGTCTGTGCCTACAGCATGCCAGCAAATCAAATGTGCCTGTCATTCTCCTAATCCCTGGAGACACCTGAAGTGTGAATCATACTTCCCAGGTGTACCAAAGGGACCTCTGCAAGTTTGATAGCTATGACCTTGTGAGCTGCAGGGACTGAATCACTCTCCTGCATGGCTCAATTTTTTTCAATTTTAAGTCCTTGCTGTGGACTCACACTATTGTAGCTGCCCCCTGTTACAGACATCTGTAGAGACCTCTGCAGTCCATGGGTAGGAGCACACCCACACAATACACTCACATACATGGCATGCGTACATGACTATTCTCTGATATTCATTCTGTAGTTAAAAGATTAATAGCTTTCCTAGCAAAGTTTGTTTGAAAGAAGCCTATGTGGATCCCATCCAGTTACTCTATCTGCAACACAGAGAAGCAGCAGAAATTAATATAGCTAAATGGAAAGAAACAGTTCAGTAGTCCTTGTAGCAGGTCAATTGGAAAATATCTATGTTTCCAATGTGATATACAACCATCCTCCATATTAGGCATCAGAAATCACAGATTCCATTCCCAGTTTGGGGAAATGAGAAGTTTATCTTTTATACTGATTATCCAGTCTCAGTCATTATGGAAAACAGCATGGTAGTGTTGGAAAGGCTATGGATGTTCTGGAGAAGTGCTAAGACATGGATTCCAGGCATACATATGACACCTTAAGCTGTACTGCAGATGTGGTCTGCAGTGCACCCGGCTCTCTTTGTTCTCCGCTGTCATACAGGCTCTCTTTCCCTCCCAAGGAAATCAGAGCAAGAAAAATTGTGAGAGGCCATATCTCACTCACTGTAGGGCTGAAGCAAGCTGAGATCTGCACTGTCTGGGAAGCATTCTGCATTTCCACTGCTTTGCAAAGAACACAGAGATCTAGCATCAGTTCTTTAATAAAACATTAATTTAAAATAAAAGGAATTTTCAAACTGTTCATCCAATTAATTCTTTGTGGGGGATTTAGGCTGTTAGTCAAGGTTAGTGAATTGAAGCAGGATAAACGAAATAAATTAATTTTTTAACTCTATACCACACCTTAGACATTTCAAGGACATTTCTCCTTCACTTAAAAAGATTTTCTTTTTTCCTTCATGTGAGATAACAATTTCCAGTTCTTTTACCACATAACAGCTGTCCTTTCCAGGCTATATTTTAGAGAGAAAGAAGAAGAAGAGCTATCGATGGATGAGACTGAACTTTGACCTTTTAAAGGAGCTGACCTATGAAGCCAAGAGGATGATTGAAGGAGTGTTTTACGAGATGCGGATTTATGCTGTGAATTCTATTGGCATGTCCCGGCCAAGCCCTGCCTCACAACCCTTCATGCCAATTGGTGAGTTTTGATACTCCATGGTATTTCTAGGATAAAACCAAGACAGGACAATTCTGACCTCTTCTCTTCAACTGCTCTTACAGCTAAAAAGAATGTGTCAGGAAAGAGGCTATCAGCCATCTCTATATTCTATATTTAATCAACCTTCTCCTTTGTAATGTTCCTCTATCTCTCATTCCTCTTCCTGAAGAGCACAGAGGTTCCAGTTTCATGAAATTGCTGATGAAATTTTAGTTGTTATAATTAGAAGTGTGAGAGTCAAGCTGGATCTGAAAAAAGGAGGATAACTAATTGACAGAGTCAATTAGAGCTGTCCCTCTCAGCTTCTTCCATTCCCTTATGGGTGCAAATATCACAGTATCCCGTCCAGTGCTCCCTTAATCCCAGCCCTCTCCACAGCTAAAAGGATAGATGATTAAGAAAATATTTGAGGAATGATTTTCTATAAATAATCCTTCCCAACACAGCAGTGCAGTGTCTCCTGCAATCCCTGAGCAAGGAGCAAACTAAAGGAGTCCTCAGGAAGCCTGCCTGCTAAGTCTTTTAGGGAGAAGACCCACAAAAGTACAAATAGCTGGAGATTAAAATGACTAGAGTTTTTAAATCTACAAATAACAGCGAAGGGGGACAGCCTGCTGATGGAGATCATGTAAAAGCAGATGATACAGTAAAGGAGTCAGAAGGGAAGGTTGAACTGCAAGAAGGGTCTCTTAATTCTGGATTTCAAACTCACAACGGCTGGTCTGCAACAAAAGAGGTCAAACAAGAACCATCAAGTGGAGCTACTGAAAAAAAAGGTCCAAAGTTTTCATGGGATAGGCAGAGTTTTACTTGATTAAGGATAAAGTTCACACTTACTTCTTCAGAGAAGAGGTTTGGGGTTTTGATCGTGTACTGTGTGGTTGTGTATGCTCCCAATTGCATTTCCTCCTGTGTGCTGTCCTTGCTAGCATGTGAATACAAAAATTTTTAACAGTTACAGAAACGAAATTAGGTGATATTTTTTGGTGGTATTTTTTTTTTAAACAGTAACTTTGGGAACTAAGACTGATTTCAATTATTCCACAATATGTGAACCTGTATTTAACTTACCTTGTAAAATCTATTATGTATATTCAGTAGATGTTCAGTTTATAATACACAAATACACAAATTATGCCAAACAGAATCATTAATAAGATTGCTTTTATGGTATGTCTACTAAATTTTATGGTCCTGCACCCTAAATGTTATTTTTAAAAAGTTGTTTTCTGTTCACTTCTTGATATCAATTATTTCACAGTAACATTTATGTGTATTTTGGATCCTCTAGTAAGGGCTTTTCTTGATTATTTTAAATTAGTAGAAAATAGTCATACTGCAGAAGATTGAATTTAGCTAGTGGTCTTTCTGAACTGTGGGTTTATCCTGTTCTGAAGAGATATGAAAAAGCTGTATCTAAACCAAAATTTTTTATCCCTAAAATATTTTTCTCAAGTATGTCTCTGTTACAAATGCACAAATCAGAAGTACTGTTTCTCTAAACATGTAGTCATAACTTTTGGTCATTTTCTTCACTGTATGAGTGAAGTAAAATTTAGCTACTGTCAGTTTGCTTCTTTGACCATGCAAATTTTGTCCAGTTACAATCAGGGTGTAAGTACAGAATATAAAAGGTACATATTTTCATTTTTAAACTTCTCTGCAGACTTATGATGACAATTTGACTCCCTTCTACAAGTCTTTGTTTTTTCAGTGGCTTTTCTCATAAGGGAGCATCTGTGAATAGGAACTACTATCTTAACCTCTTGTTCCCCTTCTTGTTATAGGAACCTTATGCTGTGTTTTTATTAAATGATGTAATAGGTGTTATGCTTTCCAACTCAGCTTCAGGTAGATTTATTTTATTAATATAGACAGTGGTACATAAATTAGTGGTTAAACAATCCTTGTATAGCCTTTGAATTCTCATAGTTGTATTGCTATTTCTCAGAATCTACTTGTCTGTATTTCCTTACAGCTCCTCCAAGTGAACCAACCAACTTCACAGTGGAGGATGTTTCTGACAGCACTGTCTCCTTGAAGTGGAGGCCCCCTGAGCGGATTGGAGCTGGGGGATTAGATGGCTACATGGTGGAATACTGCAAAGATGGATGTAAGTAAGCATGACTACTAGGCAGCAGCAACAGAGCATTTAAAAAATGCTACAGTTGCAATAACTTCACCTCAACACACTACCAACAACCTAACCATGTCCAGCATGACCAAATTTTAACTCTAATCTATGTCTACCATCCTTGCCAACCATCACCATACTCACTATGATGTGACCGTAAAACCATGGAAATCACATCCATAATGTCATCTTCACAGTCATCATAAGCTTTAATAAACATTAGTAATACAAAAATATCATTACTGTTCTATAGTCCCTTCTAGACTTCTGTATCATTCATGAATTGCATATTCCTTAAAACACATAAAATAACATGATTGTGACAACATCAGTCAAACTTTAAGGTAACCATTACCTTACCTCATTTAATACCATTACTGGTAATAAAGAGTGTAACAGCACCATATCTACAAAATTCAATGTTCTGTGATGCTACAACATAATACTTATGTCACCAGTCTGAGAACAAATTTATAGTCACTTCAATATTGACATTTTCCCTAACACTAGGCTTGATTGCCAAATAATCTAAACTAGGGGGTTTATAGGGCATAATTTATGCAGAAATAATTTAGAGTCTTTAATGAGACATCACTATAGAATTACCAGAATCTCTATGTCATTGTCTGGCAGAACAATTTTATCAGTCATATTTCTGCGCTTTATAATAAGGAAGCACTAAGAATTCTGTTCTACTGTGTCAATTGAGAATTAAACAATAAATTCCAACAGTTATGTGCTCTATTATTATTTTCAGCATATGTGGCTCTCATTGATCTGTTTGGACAGTAGCAGAAGGTATATTTACTCCAAGAAAAGAAATTCAATTAAGGCTTCACTTTCTTCCAAAATTCTCCCCATTCCCATGTAGTAAAATATGTGTCAAGAAGTCCCACAGCTCTAAGCTCTATAAAACAAAATGCCAAAGGAACTACCCAAACATGATTCCCTTATCCTTAGCTGTTTTGAGTAATGAAGTCTAGAGATTGCTTAACTCCACGTGTAAACAAATCTCCTTGATCCAGAGTTCTCCTTCCTACTTATTTTGTTCCCTTTTAAGTATGGTGCTGTAACTTGAGTTCATTTTATCCCAATAGAAATTTACTTTCAATTGCAAACAAGGCCTCAGTTTGGAAAAATAATGTATTAATGCAATATGCAAATACTGTACTTGTAGCTACAGAATGGATTCCTGCCCTCCCTGGCCTAACCGAGCGCACATCTGCACTGGTTAAAGATCTGGTCACAGGGGACAAACTTTATTTCCGTATCAAGGCTGTAAACCTGGCTGGTGAGAGTGCAGCAGCAACAATAAAAGAGCCAATTACCGTTCAAGAGATCCTGCGTGAGTATCTATACTGAATAAATCCTATTCCTTCATTTCCTCTGGCCAAAATTCTGCCTTTATCTAAGAATAACACACAAACTGCTCTTCCACTTTGATTAGGTGCCCAGTGTCTTCTGGCTCTGAGAACAGCTCTACAGCACCCAGGTCTTATATTTGTAAAGCATAGCTCTTAAAATAAAATTTTACTTCTTACTTGCAAAATATGGACATTTCACCTCTTGCAATGGCACTCTCAGCATTTAAGAAACATTTCTTTAATATTTACCTCTCTGCTTGAAAAGCTGCTGTATTATTGCAAAATGACTGTGTTGGCTATGGCAAGAGATCTATTTACTTCATTGTCTCAGATTATTAATTACCATCCTGTGTATCACCCAACAGCAGTAGATTAAAATTCATTTGACTGGAGTCCAAAAGACATCAAGAGCTGCTAATAGTGAATTCCTCAACCTTGGCTCACACAAAGTGTCTGCCAGAGTCTCACTGGCAGTAAACTGAGCCAATGTAAATAAAACAAAGTTTAATGCATCTCAATACCAAATGGTCATGAAGACAGACACTCCAACTGTATGTTAAGAAATTCCTTCTGTAAATAATAGGGGAAAGACTAAAGATAAAAGGAGAGCCTAAAAAGCTTTCCAGTGAAGTAGAGGAAAGCAGAGACCAAGGAAAAAACCATGCAGTAAGGTCCTTATTTGTTAGTGAAAGTAAGATGCTACAAAGAGATCACACTACATCCATCTCAAAGAACTGTAGCTGAATGACTGTAGCAAGATAAAGGAATCCATCAGTTGCTGTGCTTTCTGAGTATGTCCATAAATACCTCCCAGTGGCAATTTACAAGGTGCTGCAGTATCAATACAGCAACAGATAATCATAATCTATCATCACTCTTTTACTCCAATACATCCCTTGTCCCATCCTTTCTACTGAACTGAAGAATTTCTCCAAAGAAACAAAGTCCATATAGAAGACTCACATCCAACAGAAGCCACCCAAATTTGGCATTTCAGATGTGACACGTTTTCATAATGCTGCTGTCACTGAAAACATGCTCAGATGTAAATATATAACTGAGACTTAATATTAACTTTTTATCCAGTAGGCAAATACATTTGAAACTACTGAGAGACTGAGATAGTCCCTAAAAATGTAAACAGTGTTTCCACAATTTTCTTATGCTTATAGTTATCCATTGCCTTATTTTTGCTATAAATAATGTTGCATATTCTCAAAAGTTTTGTACTTAGTGTGCTAATGCTTAACTGCAGAGCGTCCCAAATTCTGGCTGCCACGCCACCTCAGACAGACTCTGGTAAAGAAAGTGGGTGAAACAATCAATATTGTGATCCCTTTTCAGGTATGTATCAGCTTCTATTTTGTCATGGTTATTTATGATTACTTACCTAAAGTAATTTCCTTAATGCAAGTTCCCATTACTTCACTGCTTAAGCAGAATTACATAAATATGGCTGATGATTCATGAAACCCTCTCAAAAAATTGAGAAAGGGAGGGAATCACTCTTTTTTTCAGTAATTGTTTTTTTACAGTCAGAGTTTCTTCCTTAATCCCACCTTTTGGGGAAGAAGAAAAAAGTGTTCTAAGTAAGTGCAAGCCCATTCCTGTTTACTGAGCACAGGAGGCACCTTAGAGAGAAGTAGACAAAAACGTAAGAATCCAACTAATTACTCTTCTGGAAACAAGGCATGTGATGTCACTGGGCAACTTCTTTGGCAAAAGTGTGTATGTTAATTTCTGAAACGCTGACTGCAAAAAGTTGAGTTTGTACATAAACAGAAGACCCCAGTTGGCCCTGGGATGCAGAACCTCAGTGTGTGTATAAAGACCTGCTTGGGCATTACTGTGCATGAAGGTATAAAAACCAGAGCTTGCTGAGGATTATCAAGGGTGCATGTATGTAACTACACCTCACTAAGGCATGCACAAAAGTGCTCAAATATACACAAAGACTGACCTGACCAGTTACCTCATCTTGGCATTTTCTAGAGCTGTACAGACAACTATCTGACTGTTTCTAAAACCCCACGTGACTTTCTTCAGATGCATGAGTATAATATCAATAGAGTGCAAGAATGAATGTGTGTAAGGAAATGGTTTCCTAAGGGGGAAATAGCAAAAGAAATTGTCAATTAGAGACTCTGGCTCTGACACAGATGTCCTTAGTAATAACAGATATACCACTTAATCAAGTCCTCAGTTAAAACTTCAAGACACTGAAATTTCTCTACTATCCAGGACTGACATTTATAGAAATGTAATCCTGTTATTAGTGAAGAGCTTTGAAATTTTCATATAAAAGATGCTGGAGATATGCAAAACATTTTTTCCACAAGGGAGACAAATAGCCACACATCCTCTGTATTTTTTTGTTTGAGTAGCATCAGCAGGAAAAAAAATATTAGAGCAAAATTTATATAAACTTAAAGGTACATGTCTTTTTTCCACTATGGTTTCTGGGTCACATGAAAAGTTGCTTTTCCACAGAGATATATCTGATTAGTACACAATTGTACGCTCATGAATGGATAACTTTCTTGAATTGCATGCTTGAATTATGTCAGCATAATCATAAGGCATTTTTTTTCTTTCACATTTCTTATCTCCAAAATTGTTAAAATCACTTTTTTACTGATGTCTAGCCACACACAAAATTCAAGATTTGTACATCTGCTATTTCTGAGTTATGTAATTATTTTTAAAAACCCCTAAAATAAACAGATATTTTTCCTGCTTTGATATCCAGGTTGAAGAAAAATTGCACAAATTTGACAAGCTGTCCCATAAGCAGGGGAATAAAGTTTAGCATTTTAGAGATTTGTGTCTTGTGTCCCCTTGTGCTGGTTTTGACCGGGCAGTCAATTTTCTTCATGGAAGATACTATGGGGTGATGTTTTGAATAAGTGCTGGAAAGAGTACTGATAATTTTGGGGTATTTTAGCTGTTGCTGAGAGCAGTGCATACATAGAGTCAAGGCCTTCTCTGCTCCCCACAAGACTCTGCCAGGAAGGGAGGTGCTAAATAAACCCTGACAGCCCCATATCACCAGTGTCCCAGCACATGCAGCACCTCCTGTTCTGAGAGCAGCCTCACTGCAATATTCCCAGAGATTTGCCAGTTCTGTGCCCTCCTCCCCTCACTGACACATCCTCAGTTCCCTGGCCAGGCTAAGTGCATGTGGCAACTAATCCAGAGCTTCACTTAATCCTGCCTCATCATTCTGCTTTTGCAAAACAAAACAGTTAAAAGACTGAGCTTTCCCTGACTTTTCTTAGTGGGGACACTAACTGAGGTTTTGGCATTTTGATTTTTCACAGAACTGCTCTAAGCTAATCTTAGTGATTTCAGGTACTCTGGCAAATTTGGCCAAACTGAACGAACTAATTGAAAAGTGATTTGAGTAGCTGACTGACAAATCATGTGTTGGTATAAGCTCTTGTCTCCTAAAGGGTAAGGCTAACAAAAAATGCTAAAATCTATCCAGCAACACCAGATTTTACTCTGAGAATGAAGCCAGAAGACTTTAACTCAAGAAGTATTTATTTGAGTAAATTAAATCTGTCATAGTGTTGAATTTCAGTTCTCACAGTATTAAAAATTGTGGCTATAGCAGTTTAGAATATGTAATACAGGTGACCTTTCAAAAAAAGCAAATCAAAAAGATCTTTTCCCTTCACATTTTGAAAAATTTTAAGTTACTGGTCATTTCTATTGCAGAAGATGACTCTAAATAAATACAGAATCTGGTATCTAGTGAAAGTGGAAGTCAATGTCTTCTACTATTTACAGTCTCTGTGCTACCTTTCCAGTGACCTCTGTGGTCATTACAGAAAATTCTGTGAAATACATTGTCAAGGTATCCTGGGTTTAATGCTACTGGCAGATCTATTTAAACCTTTAGATCAAAATGTCCTGAAAAGAAAGTAAAACATTATTACTAACCTTTTTTAGGTTGAGTGCTTTAAGCAGGTGGAACATTCTGGTGAAAGGAAGAGAATCAACACATTCTTGCTTCAAAATTAAGAATGTGGCAGGTGATTGGAGAGGTATTATGTGCTATTAGTGGATAAAATTCAGAGTAGTACTGAGCGGTCTTTTTGTCCATCATAAATGTGTGAATATAAATATCTAAGAGCATTTAAATTCATTCTTCCCTGGCTGTGAACTCCCTAAGTTTCTCTGGTGCTATTTAGCTACTCTGTCACTCACTATTCCCTCTCAGATTATCTATTACACATTGCAGAAATCCAATCCTCTGACATATGTATTAGGAACATGCTTTCTATCTGATTATGCTTTTCACAGTCTATAAATATAAGAGTATATGAAAGCCAACACTTAGAACACTTGGAATCTTTCACTGGCTCTCCCAGCACCTCAAAAAAGGAGGAGCTGTGAGTGAACATGTCTGATCAACCACACTAGAACACCAGCAGCAACAACCTTGTAATCAGCCTGAAAACCTGCCAAGTATTTGTCTTGGCAAAGTAGAAATTTAAATAAATGCCCATAGAACTATACTATTTAGGCAGATTATTTTTATTTTTAAAGCATTCTCTAGCCAAATTTTTCAAGGAGGATCTTCATATCACTTTAAAATCCAGGCATATGTGGAGAGTAAAGTAGAGTCAGTTCTCGGCCTGTTCACCAATAATCAGATATGGAAAATAAAATACAAAACAACCCAAACCCTTTCACTTATTCCAGAATATCCACTATACATTCCAGCTGAAGAGAGGAAGCCATTTCTTGCTCTAACAGGTTTTTGTGAGGGTTCTCTGAAATGAGACCACCTTCAGGGTACAGGTACACCATAACAGGACAAAACTCTCTTGTATCTATTATTTCAGCCCTGAGGTGCTCTTAACTATGCTCCTTGGCAGAAAGCTGTAGGAAAATAATTTATCAGAGAGAGAGAATGCAAGATCCAAAACCACAGCTCATTCAAGGTGTTTATCAGCCCTGATATAAAATAAACTACAATACATCTGGTGAGCAAGAGAAAAGAGCATCAATGAACAAATGGCAATTTCTAGATCTTTTAGGCATCCTTTAAGTATAATTTTGGACAGATCTTGGCCTGACTCTAATAAAAGGTGAAGTTTTTTTCCTAATACCACTGGAAAAATGAATGATGGTACACAGACTTTTTGAGCAAATACCAGAAAAACCTGAAATAAAGGTGTAGCAATGCACAAAGATTCATTATTATTCTGTCTACCTTTAGGCACCAAAACCAAGAGTCTGAGTATTTTAATCTCCCTCTGTAGGCTAAGGGGAGAGATACAGTCTTTCAGAGTGAGAAGGAGTCTTTCCATTGGATTGAGGAACCTTCCAGAGCTGCTTTCTCTGCTGTTTACCTGAGGCAGTGTCCCCATTTCAGTGCCTTGGGCTCCAGTTCAGGGCAGCCTGAGCAGAGGTGACTGCTGACCCTGCAAGGTCCCACTTTCCCTCCCCACCCCTCTGAACTACTCTAGAAACTTAAACTCCCCCACAGTTATTTTCTGTTGGATTAACTATTAATACACTTAATAAATATGTTATGGCCATTTTCTGTTTTTTTGGGATTCCTTGTTTGGAGCTGTACTGTGGAAGTAGCACCCCAATAACTTCTGAAGAACTAAATAGTACTTACCATTTTTCCTGGAAATGGCTGGATGAGAGCAGTGCACACCACTGATAGCTCACTGATTCCACAATGCCATCTTCCATGGGTGTAGCAACACTGACTGCTTAGGTTGACAGTCACCAAAATAATTTTGCAATGCAGAAAGAATTATACAGTAAATTTCACTTCCCAAGACTGCAAGATTACAATAAATTTTCAAAAAATCTTTAAAATGCCTGAGGAGAGAACATCAAACATTTTAAGAAAGGAAGGAGAAGGGGAGCAGAGCTAATAAGTCCTCAGGTGTGTAAAGATTCTGCTAATAACAATCAGACCAAGTCATATCACCTGTTGGCTTCACTGATGCCTGGCAAAGAGTACCAGGCCAGCACATGCATAGTATTTCTGGATTTGTTCTCAGTATCATTTCAGTCTTGAACTAAATGGCATCCTCAGAGCATGGTGCCACTAAACCACAGAGATGGTAGCAAATATTTGTCTGGAAGAAAACAGAAATTGTAAGGTATTTATAGAGTTTACTATCTCAACTCTGTGTACTATATTAAGCCTTCTAGATTTATTGCTAAGAGAAAAATGGAAATACTAAAGCCTCTAAAACTTTTTTTTTCTCTATTTAGGGTAAACCAAGACCCAAAATCACTTGGCTGAAAGATGGTCAAACTCTAGACTCCAAAGATGTGGGAATTCGGAACAGCAGCACGGACACAATCCTTTTCATCAGAAAAGCAGAGCTTCATCACTCAGGAGCATATGAAGTCACTCTTCAGATAGAAAACATGTCTGATAAAGTTGCAATAACAATACAAATCATAGGTAAGACCCTGACAACATCAGAATTAAGCAGATCATGCAAAACAAAATAATGGCCAGACTGAGGCAACCCAAAGGTCCAACTCCCTCAGAATCCCTTCTCTTGCAATGGTTGGTTGCAGATGGTAGGACAAAGAGCAGGGCTAGCGTGTGACCTTATTTTCCTACTACATTTTCCCACCTTGAAATTATCTGTGTCCTAGAGACCTTCAGAGGGTGAGGGAAATTCTTTTGTGTCCCATAGCTATTTAGTGATCTTTTTCTTGCCTAATTTTTATCCAGTATTTTAATCCAGGTCTAGTTTGAGAATCCAAACATCCTTTTATAAAGGATTTCATTTTAAATACATATACCTATTTGTTTTGATTCGAGTCTGTCTCCTGACAATCTCATTTAACATCCATACAGTTTTGTATCAGAAAAAACCATGAATAATCATTCAGCTTTTCCATGTTACTCATGATTTTATAACCTTCAGTCCCACTTGCCTCAGTTAACTTTCTCAACTTTTACCCTCTTCATTTTGACTATTTTCAAACAGATGTCATTCCATATCTTTGGTCATCCTTATCAATCTCCCTTCTGTCACTTTGAGAGAGATAGAATTTCAGAGTTCTGGTGCTCCTAGGCATAGCCATATTGTACTCAAGGAAGGAAATATGACTCTTGGAATGGACGTACTTGTACATGGGGTTTTTTTCATTAGATAAGGATAGGGAGATAAAATCATTGCCATAATATACCTCTACAGTTCCAAAAATTAGAAGGCACAGTCCTGTGAATTTGAAAAATTTACATTTAATGCTTTACTCTATTAAGAGTGTCTAGTTAGTCTGGGGCTTATTGTCTATTATACAATTTCTAGTCTCATTTCCAATGTCATTGCCAAAGTTTCCATAACTTTTGTTGGGATTATATGAGGGATATTCTGAGATCTTGCCTATTCAGATTTCATTAATGTTTAGCCAGAGCTTTTCTGTTTCTCCTCATTAGCACTCTTTTTAACATTCTTGATAACTGTTTTTATTTCTCGTTCCCCACACTTTCACACTGTTATCCTGAATTTCTTCCAGGGTATCAATACATTTTTAGAATATGTGTTTTGGCTCACCTCCTAATGCTTTGGAATTAAAAATGCTGACTTTGCTCTGCTTAAAGTTTTATTAATTATGTTGGCAGAATGGGTATGCAATGGTGCCAACATAAAACAAGAACGGCCCAAAAAATTGGAGCAAATATGTCTTAATACTAGCAGCAGCTTCTGCTCAAAGGCTGACTGCAGTTCTGCAAGAGCAAAATAAGTAAATGGCAGCTAAACCAAAATAATCCCAAGAGTGCCCAGAGAAGGTGTGGATGCCCCATGCCTGGTGGTGTTCAGGGCCAGGCTGGATGGGGCTCTGAGCAATCTGGTCTGCTGGAAAGTGTCCCTGCCCATGGCACAGGGTTGGAACAGAAAGATCTTTGAGGTCCCTTCCAACCTAAACCATTCTCTGACCCTATGACTCAGGGAAAGGGGAGTAGTGCATTCTACATTCTAATTTATCTTTCTAAAGCTGGTTAGTGACTCTTGATTCTGGCCATTGCTTTTAGGCCATAGCACCAAGTATCTTCTGCCTACTGTTTGTGTAGAAAGTCACAAAAACATATCCATCTACCATTGCCAGAGAGTTATACTATACAGAAAATGAAAGACTGAAAAAGAGAACTAATCTTATCACACAAGTAAGACTTGTAGGACATTTATTTTGTACTTCTTGGGCAGTTTGGTCAAACGAATGGGAATATATATATTTCATTAATTCATGACCATGCAGAGAAAGGGCTCGTTACATATGCAGATACTTCTGCAATCAGGGCATCTACTCTGATTCTTGATTGTGTTATTCTAGAGGAACTGCCTCTTCTCAATTCTGTTAACTGCACTTTTTGTTCCCCAGATTTTATATTCTCTTGGCACGACAGAAAATGGGTGATTCAGGCACTCTTTCTACACTCCTAGTGGTGCTTTAGGTGCTGTAGAACAGCAGGCTGAAAATCCACCCTGGCTTTCAGAGACACAACAAATCAACCAGTGATCTTTTGAGGTGTCTTTTCATCAGCTCACTTCCCTTGGCAAAAGTCTCCTTGATGAACAAGTAATGCTTGTGGCTTCAGCACCTATCTCTTTTTGGGGTAAGGCAAGAGTGCAGGTAGCCAAAAGCTCTGCTGTGGTGATGAGTCAGGTCAGCTCCAAACAAGAGGAAACAGTTCTGTTACTGCCATCACCTTCCCTCGTTGCCAAAACAGTTGTTGCCATTTACTCTGCAGATCAAAAAAAGATGTGCACTATTTCTATGGGAATCGAGTATTTACTAAAGACTTCTAGAAAGTTCAAAGATAATGAAAATATCTTCAATCTCTGGAGAATATGGTGCCCTCAACTTCTTTCACCCTCTACATGAATCAATAAATTATGTCTTTCATCATGACTTCTTTTGACCGAAGCAAACCTCAGATCTATACTTTATTTTTTTAACTGTAATTAATTCTTTTTCTAATTATGTATTATTTGAAAATATAAATTAGAATTTATCTTTGAAAGATAATTCACACTATCTCTTCTTCCCATTGTATAAATTTCATTAGTTTGCAAAACTCCTCAGCTGAGCTTGTGCTGCGGGTAAGACAGAATACTTCCTCAGAATAAAAATCCCCACTCCAACACAGTGCTCTACAGAGGAAAATAATTTGAGTCAGAAGCATCAATAAGTTTAACTTTTCCCATCCTCTATCCACAAGCTAGAGTTGTACTGGTTATTACTAAGAAAGAAATATTCTACCATTCTATGAAGAAATTTTGGATAGATCTTCTTGCAGATTGCATTATCCCACTGAACCACAAAGATCAAGAACATAAAAACCCATGTAGCAAATTTATCCATCTCTGCCTTTTTTAAGGTTGTTCTTTACACATATGCAGACACGTATGTAGCATGAAAAATTCTTCTCTTAAATCGGAATAGATTGATTGATATCTGTAAAATGAAATACATATCTAACAAAACAACTAGATTTTTGTTTCTTCTAAGTTGTGATTCAAGTTAACAACAAATGCATTTCCACATCCCCATAAGCAATGTTGTTCATTTGACAACATATTGCCATTCCCTACTTCAGAAACAGAGAAGAAAATGTATGAAGGTTTTTTACCTGGTTGGTGGCTGCTGAGAAACACAGAAGATGGCAGGTTTTTCTCTGAAATGTTGGTTAAGATAGGCAGAAAGAAGATGATAAATGGAATGAGAGCCATGCATTCCATATCCCTTATCAGACATCATGCTGTGCTCTAGTAGGCACCACTTTGAAGAAGGACAGTAGGGGTCAAACCTAATTATAAAGCAGCTTTTCAATTCCAAAGTTTGTCAGCGAAAAGAGAATTAGCGCATTATGCTTTGATGTAGAAAGTCACAGTTCCCCCAATAAAAAAGGCTAATTTATTACTGGTTTGAATATCCTTCTTTAAGGAATTACATTACAAGCCACCTATAATTACATTCCTCTGTGCTTTGCTCATCTCAAACCTACATCCATCAGATTCTTACAATTTTCTTAATTTTTCCAGCTTAGCTACACAATGGGGAGACAGTTTCCCTTCAGGTGTTTAGAATGATCTTGAACTATTTTTCACTCAATAACAAGATGAACTATCCAGCTGTCCCCAGCAGGCCCCATAACTGGGTGCAACAATCTAACATCAAAAAGGTGGACTGGCGTCCTCAAGTTAAAAAAGACAGAAATATTATTTAATAAATCTAATCTAAATCTTACAGCATTTGACTAAACAACATGGTATAAAAAGAAAAAAAAATTATTATAATTTCATACTATGTTGTTTTTCTCTATATTTCCATGTATCTTAAAGAGGATACAGATTTCTCTATCTCTTTGAGAGTTTGTTCATTTTCTAGCTATTACAGAGAAATCACCTAGTGGGCAAGCTAACAAGCACTGAGCCAAGAGGGAAAAGGTGTATTCCCAAATGGCTGGCCATCCTCAGCTGGAAGGCACACCACCCATTGCCCTGGTAGTTATAGCAGTGTAGATAAATGGCCAAGAAATTGCACTGAGGTAACAAAGTAAGTAATAAAACTGCAGTTAAAGAGTTAATCACATCCATCCAAACAACACAAACTTCTTATTCTATTTTAAAGATGTTACTAATTCTCATGTGTTTTCTATTTCTCCATAGGATTCAGCCTCTCAAAAGAATATTCAAATATTTGAAAAATACCCAATGTTCTTCTTACAGTTTTAATTTCACATTAATGAAGTGTGTTGCTATGGAATGTTACAGATTGCTATCAGGTTCTATTTTTTTCCCTGCATGGGGAAATGACAAAGCTCTTGAATCTTAAACTAAAAGCTAAGATGTTTTCTTATGTCTCCTCTGCAGACAAGCCTGGTCCTCCTCAGAATATAAAGCTTGTGGATGTTTGGGGATTTAATGCAGCCCTGGAGTGGTCACCTCCCCAGGATGATGGCAATGCTCAGATCTTGGGCTACACAGTTCAGAAAGCTGACAAAAAAACAATGGTAAGAACTTGGCTGGGTCTGTGGCTTTGAAGGGAGTTAAACCAGCACCTGCTCTGGGAACACAGAGACTTGAGGAAATGACTGAGTTCATGACACTCATTTGTGTGTCCAAGGTGTCCTGTGGCACCTCAGAGGCAATAAAACATTGAAAAATAAAATCTAAAAAAACCCCAAAAGGTGAAAGATTAATCTAAATACTCAGTAGAAAATGGAAGAGAGACCAAGCCTGTGCAGTATCAGGTGGTGACTGCATAGACAGCTTCCTTAGAAGGTGGAATGATAGTTTTTATTTGGAATTATATTTTTCATAAATGCAGTAAAAAATTGAAGGGGAGGGAGGAAGAATTAGAGTTGAAGTGAGATGCTAGGCATAGCAGGGTATGTACTGGAGAGGTATGTATGCCTGTCAAACTGGAAAATATCTTTCTAATGGAAGAGCCCCCTGAGCAGTCACATTCTGAGTACACATCTTGTACCAGATTCCCCAGATAGGAGTGGCCAAAATATGGTAGAGAGTTGAGGGAATTTTCTTCTCAAAATGGAAGCATTAATATGCCTATCACACCACCAGAATATAAAAGTAAGAAAATAGATCAGCTGATCTTCACAGGGAGCAACATAATGTTAATTTCACAGGTTAGTGCTAAATACCTCTCTGCCTGTCTTTTCCTTGTAAGAAAATAATTCTCTCCATACCAAAAGTAGCACCAGTCTGACCTCTCATAACATCTTTCTAAACAGTACAGTCTTGTTACAGGAATGGTACACGGTGTTTGATCACTATCGTCGCACAAACTGTATCGTGTCAGACCTCATTATGGGAAATGACTATTTTTTTCGAATCTTCAGTGAAAATTTGTGTGGATTGAGTGAAACTGCTGCAACCACCAAAAATCCTGCCCATATCCAAAAAACAGGTAACATATTCTTCAAACCAAAGATCACAAAAGCCACTAAATACCAGAAGTAATACACTGGAAAATGGAAAATAGTTTTACTAGCTGCATCCCTAAAGATATTTTCATTATTTACTAACTTATAAAGAATTTTAGCATAAAGAGCCTTTATCTAGGAAGATCTCCTGAACTAATACAAAAGTTAGTTAAAAATATTTAATCACAGAGTCTTCCTAAACTATATTATCTGAAGTAAATAATACAGCTGGGAGACTATATTTCTATTTTGGGGTTAAAAGTTGAAGATGTCTGTGGTGAAGTCTTTCTCTGCACACATATGGCTGTCATATTTTAAAAATAAGTTGAAAACCCATGATTGCCAGGACATTTTACCTTAACTAACATATTAAACATGAGATGTGTTTTGGAATGAAATGTATTTAAAGACTTTTAATATCACAAACGCCAAAAGTTTTGAAGTTTCTTAAAATGATACAGACAAAATAAATGACAGATAGATTATACAGAAGTCAGCAGAACTGCCAACACGGTTCTTACTATTTTGTCTCTTTGAACTGCAGGCACCACTTATAAACCCCCTTGTTACAAAGAACACGACTTCTCAGAAGCCCCTAAATTCACCCACCCTTTGGTGAACCGCTCTGTGATCGCGGGCTACAACACCACTCTCAGCTGTGCTGTCAGAGGCATCCCCAAGGTACAGTCACCACTCTCACTGAGACTGCTGCACCAAGGCAGGAATTCCTGCCAGCTCAGGGTGGCTGAGTGTGGCATGGCTGTGCAGAGGAGCAGCAGAGGCCACCTGGTCATGCCCACCTTGCCCACACCTGAGCCTGCAGAGAGGGGGGCGAGTGCACAACTGGGGGGCAACACAGTGATGGGGACAGAGGGAAGGGCACTCACTGCTCCTGGTGGCACCACGCCACTGGAAATGTACCCCCTCTGCACAAAACCTACTCACTGCAAAGTGAGGCAAACAACAAAACTGTCTGCTCACAATCTATACTCTGCTCTCTTCAGGCTTTGAAGAAAACAGCAGTAAATGTCATCTACTGTTCCACTAACCAAATGACACAGAGGAATAGCAGTTTTTCTGTAACACCAATGCATCCACAGAAGTTTTTGACAGTCTGAGCTATTTTGCAAAACTAACTAGAATAAGGCCTGGTCTCGCGTGAAGTTTTTTTGCAGGGGTGTCAGGTTCGGCTGTCTGTCTCTGCCCCGACACGGGTTTTGTTGGTTTGGTTTTTTTAATCTCACAGGAATATTTTCTCATTCTAAATATATTTATGAAAGTCCCATCAAAGAGTAGATAAAGATGTACTATTTTATTAATCAGGAACAAGCAGTAAAAACTGTATCAGCTAGGAGCTAAATTTAGACTTCTCAGAAAAGGGAAATAAGATTTTTGCCTGCAGTGAAGGAATTTACCATATTATGACATAACCTTGTCCTAAATTTAAATTAGCACAATTCCTTCATGTCTGGCTGCTTATTTTCAGCTTCTTTCATGACCTTATACCTGTGAAAGGATCTGATTGCTACAGAGCAAAACATGTAACACTCAGTCCGAATGAAAAAAAATCATTTGCTGCATTCATTAGATAAAGAAGGAGCTCCAGACAAAACTCAAAAGTAAAAAGGAAGCATATCCATGTAAATGGCTTCAAAAAAACAAGAACATTACAGAATAAACACCAGCAACTGTAGGCAAAATCCATCTTCCAGTAGCTGCCTCAACTTAGAAATTACAGTGTTATTGACAATATTCCCTCTTGGTTAACTGACATTTTTGTGCATCTGCATCCACTTCATTCTGTTTCCATGGTTTTAAGAAGATTCTTTAAAAAGCCTTCTCAATTTTACAGCTGTTCTTGTGCAGTAATGGAAGGCTTTGCAATTCAGGCGTGCTAGCTCCTCCTTCACATTAGCCTGAAGGATCCAAGTAGTCCTCAACCTTCAGTACACCTAATGCTCTTAAAGCAGCTTTTCCAGATATGTTTTTGTACTTCCATTGCCCAAATTAACCTTGATTAAATGTTTCAGTACCTGCAGCAGTGCTCTGCAAAAGCTCTCATTACCTTATGTGGATGAAAAGTTCCCAGTTCTTAATAATTGTAGATTCTCAAACACACCTCAGGATGATCTGCATGGCATGGAAAAGTTACCACTGCAAGCAGAGACAGTACTCATGCCCTGCCAGTAATGTGGTATAACAAGAGACATATACCCAGAAAGATAAAGAGGCTATAGACAAACAGGGAAAAAATGTTAAGGCAGGAAAAATTCCAGCAGAGATCTGACAAGAAAATTTAGCAAGTGGCAGGTGGGATGCACTGGATTGTTATACCACAGGTCAAAGACAAAAGTAATTCAGTAGATTTGAAAGCACTCTGTAAAAACAGTGCAGTAGTTTTGGGGTTTATGGATGAAGAAACAGAAGACATTAATGTCTGAAAGAAAAACAGATAAATGTAAAGCTTGGTTTTCTATTCTTTAAAGACTGTTTCTTCACTGTATGTACTAATGAGCTTGAAATAAACAAAAGCAATCTGTTTCATCAGATTTTTCATTTTCAAAATTTCATTTATAAAAATTAAAGGCACATTTTCAGGGACTGGAAACAAAACATAAAAGCTTGAACTGGTATAGAAGCAGCCACTTCATTCCACAGTGGAAGCCAACATGTTTAAATTCCAAAACTTCATGTTTAAATTCCTGAAGTTTCTAAAGATACACTAGAGAGTTTGGAAAACCCTTTCCTGGACCAAACCTTGGCATTCTAATTCAGCCACCCAGCATCTGTGGACTTTTATGACTGTTCTAATAATCTGTGACATTTAATTCCCCTTCTATAAGATACTTGCAGCATTCAAATACATTTTAATAAGCACAACTCAATAACGCCTAATGAATGAACTTGTAGACAGTTAATAGGGGTTAGGGTTTGTTTTTTTTTTAATTGGAATAAAAGAGGGAAAAAACCTACATTTTCTGCGTGCTGTTTTTGAGTTAACAAAAATACTAAAGTTTTGAATTATTGGTTTCATTAATTTCTACTGAATTAGATGTTCCTTGAAAAATTATTAACAGTTCTTTTTAAATACTCCTCATAATACTACTTAGCCTTTGATGGCTACAGGAGGCCGCAAGATCAGGTGTAAGTCTTCCATTCTCTAACTTCTATTTTAAAAATCTTCTTCTTTGTTCTTCAGCCAAAGATATTCTGGTTCAAAAACAAAATGGATCTCTCTGGGGATGCCAAGTACCGCATGTTCAGTAAGCAGGGGGTGCTGACCCTGGAGATCCGCAAGCCCACTCCCTTTGATGGAGGCATTTACACCTGCAAAGCTGTCAATGAGTGTGGTGAAGCTGAAATAGAGTGCAGGCTGGACGTCAGAGGTAATCAGATGAATCCTATGCATAACCCTAACACTGCAATGAAGAGAGAGTAATGGGTAGTTAAAAGGAAATAAAATCATAGTTCCCCTTTATCTGATTTTTTAGGTGGTATATAAAAAGTTTGTTAATTACATGCATCAGCAAGATTGTTTTTTCATTCTGAAGCATTATGATAGAATTAGGTTACTTGCTAGGTAATACAGGTCTGATGGTGTACAATTATTGCACTTCTGACTTGCTATTTCTAGAGCAGACACTTAGCAGTGGAAGGGAGATCTATCTACAACCACTGCATTGAGGATAACTTCATTAGACTTTGTGCTTATTCTGTAACTGAAGGTTTTAAATCACATCATTGGCTATTAGACATATGTAAAAGGTAGTGCATGCTACATCACAAACATTTTTGGAACTGTAACAAATTATTTTGTTTGTCAAAAGGACCAGGAACAAAATTCACATGTTTATAACAGAATAAAAAATATGAAATATTAAATATTTTTTGTAAAGCTGCCAGCAAAGTATCTATTTATCAATACAAATGTATGTAGCATTACTTTAAGTGCTCAAACCCAGTAAAAGCTGCAAAAGTGACCTACATAACAGTAATTGATGGAAATCCATTTTCAGCACAGCAAGCCTGAAGGCATTTCTACACAGCGCCAAGTTGAATATTTGACTCGGTGCTAAATCAGGAATGTGCATACAGTACACCTTGCAGTGCTGGGTGCCAATACCCTCAGGGCTCACAGATTAATTGTATCATCATCTGAAGCTTGCTTTAGGAACATTAAATCTTCTTAGAATCTCAGATAAAAGCATCTACTAGTGTCTATATTTCACTTGCAGTACCAAGTCTCAATTTAAAATTACCATTCTTTAATATTTGATAATGTCTTAAACTTTTTTTCATTCTCCAGCTCCTCAGTAAAACTCTGAATCTCAGTTGATCTGCAAGTCAAGGTAAGAATAAAAATAATTCAGCTGGGAAAAGGAGCAATGGCTGTTTAGTCAGATCTGTGAATAAACAATCATTAAATATTCATGGTAGAGACTTTTTAGAATGTTTATAATGTTGGTGGGAAATGTGTGTTTGTTTTGATTTCTGTTTGTTTTTCAGTAGTCAGTATTTCATGGGTCTCCACCTTTAATACATTGTGCCAGTGTAAAAATCTGTAAGAATAACAGAATACTTGGTTGCCATTTTTTCTTAATCCACTACAAGCACTCCCTCTAAGAGACAGTTATTTATTAAAATAGGACTAACTAATATCAATAACCTTGCTTCAACAAAGAAATTATAGTTAACATTTAAATGCATCTAGATGTGTAATGTACATTTTAGACTTAAAAAGAATGAAGTGGTATAATAGCAGTCAGGTAATGCATTTGACAATAAATCCTTCTCTCCATTTTCTGTCTCAGCATTAGAGTGGAATTTGAAAAGAAGAAAAGTGAAGAGATTAATGAAACACAAATTCTGCTCATATAGGAGTCCTGCTCATCTTAGCAATCACTTAATACACATGTACAAGGAGGCAGCAGTGTCTTGTAATGTCCTGCTTACTCAGTGTGTTTTCAGACAATATTTCCTCTTTTCCTATATCTGTCGTAGTTAGATTGCCCTTGTCTCCACATGAAGTAATTGAAATAAATCAAGATAAACTTTTCCCCCATTACATACATAAAATATGGGGGTTTTTTAAATAGTAAAATTATGTAAAACTGAAAAAACCCTAGTCATTTCCTAATGTCTGAAACAAGCAAAAATCCCCCAATTCTATAGTCCACTCCATTTTCTCTTTGCAGAACTCTGACATTCTTCATAAGAAACAAGTAGCTCAGAATAATGAAGCAGTAAGATACTATTTACAGTATATAGTCATTATATTTGTCTCTGTGCAACAGAATGTAACTTTCATTCCTGCTGGTTTTGCTTCAGTGAGTGCTTGAACTATCCACTGCTGTGTTCTCAAGCAGAACTGCATCCAAATCACACCATTTGGGAACCACTGGCTATAGCTACTGTTATACTTTTTATAGAAAATAATTCCTTTGATAATTACTCACTACTTGTTTTCTAGCTTTTAAAAAGACACCAGCATAGAATTCCAGTTATTAGATGGTTTTTTTCTACCAATCAGAGACATCACACAAATCTACATGGATAATTTTGCATGTCAGATGAAACAGTGAAAATTCTAGCAAGGGAGACTATTTGCATGTAAATAAAAAACTCTAAAGAGAAGCTTGGAATGAATGAAATAAACTCGCTGTAATAACTCTTCCTGAAGGTTTGTGAAAGGCCATGAGTGATATGTAAGCATTTTTGCAGATGATTTGATCTAAGCAAATAACACAATAGCATTTCTAGCTTCTCACCTACAAGTTTGAAGAGTATCTGGGGTAGGTTTTTCCTGCAGTAGTTGATAGTTTCTGGCTGGGAAGTACATTTTAAGGATCACAGGAGATGGCAAGAAGATTATGTTAATCCAGACAGCATTGTCTTTTGGAAGAATCTACACAAAGGAACTGAAGTAACACTCCTCCTCTGCCTCCAACATGCCACTTGGGATGGCAAAGCATATCTGACACAGTGTGTTAGTTGTATTAGCCTAGCAAATGCATCTTCATAATAAAAGCACTGATGGTCATAAGATGTGTATTTTAATAATTTCATTATGATATCAGAACAAAAAAGGATACCCTCTAAAACCAAAGCAAACTTATTCCAGGTTAACACTTGTCTGTTGCACATTGTTGTTATTCAACAACTATGTCAACAATATTCAACATTGAATTTTATTCAACAATATTCGAATAAATAAAATTTAAAAAGGAAAATATGCAGCCAGGTTTACATTGTTTTGTGCTTACACTTTCTGAGCAATGCTATTATTTTTTTTTAAAAGGCACATGCCACAGATAAAAGACAGAGATTATCTATATTCTAAAGAACTTGGGATCAGAAGGCAGTGGACCAAAAGGACCATCCCAGCATTTGTGGGACAATGCATATTGCAAAGCAGTGACTGAATTGCAAAAGTTGGAGCCTAATTCCATAGGGCCTTCTAAGAATGCTGCACTTGAAAAACACAAATTAGTTTTGATTTCCAAAACTTCCAATGACAATTAGTCAAATGCAAATCCAAAGCATTACAAAAGAGAAGCACTAACTCTAACTAGGTTTTTAAAAAGTCTTCATAAAAATAAGAATTCTGAGTTCCAAACACTAACCAGTCCTCACTTTCCTGAAAAGAGGAAAAGGGGCAAGTTGCACCTGCAAAGTCTCAACTTCCTGTAATTATTTCAAGAAAGGTCTTCAGAAAATTGTAGGTGTTTATTGATGTTTTGCCAGCATATACTATTGACATTTATCTGTTCAGTGGCTGACACAGATCCTAAAAGTAGAGTCACTAATTGCCCATTAATTCCATGCTGGTAATAAATAAATGATTAAGTAAACAATCTTCATCCCAATCTGATTAAAACCCTATACACTGAGAAGCTTTTCCCAATCTACCTGGTTAAGAGCAACAAAGTATCTCCCAATTTTCCCCCCATCACACCTGAAAGACTATTTGATGAAAGACAGTCTACACTATCATTTCCTGAGTGAGATCTCCTCTGATGTAAAATCAGCCTTATCTCTAAATGTCATGGCAAATATTCTTACCTTGTAGTTGTTTAGTACTGTTGGAAGTGTGTAAGGTTTGTTCAATAGTAAAAGAAAAAATTAAAATAGGTCATAAAGTTTAAAAATTCCTACCTAGCAGCAGTCTCTTTTGGCACATTAAGTGCCTTTCACAGCTGACAGCAGTTACTTACAAAAACAGCAGTCCTACTGAAGTTCTTCCAGTAGTTTTCTCCATCAAGACAAAAGAAAATCTGTTATTGCTCCAGTAAAAAAACCCTTCCATGTGAAAAATATATGTAACTTAGACAAACATAACCTCTTCAGGCTGATTATTTCTATCCAGTTGGACATGAAACTGACTGTAAGTTTTGATGCTTCCACAACTTCCATTTAAATCCCATCAATTGAGGCTGCTGGCTGCCTGTTCAGTGTACATGCCTTTCCTTCAGACTATGAACTATACACCTGATGGAGATACTTGGATGCTTTGAATTAACATATGTAAGACTCATTTGAAGCACAGGGGTGTTGCAGAGCATGACTAAGCCCAGTGCTTCACTTCAGGTAAGAAGCATCAAGTCTAAAATATTATGACAAAGAAAAAGCACCTCCAGTACTCCTACAAGCCCAGTTCTCTCAGGGTGGCTTACCTGCCAAACAAACCCTCTGCTGACACTTTAGCCTGAGACAACACATATTTCATACCACAGTATCAATTCTCTTGCTTCATTCGTGTTTTCAGCACTGTTGTGTAAATACTCGAAGTAAACAATATTTATTTACTCCTGGCAATGGGAAGCTTCATAAAAGCCACCAGCTGAAATTGAACTGTCAAATTAAAACAAACCTTATCTGAGCACCTTGTTTCCTTGAGATTGCCTTAGTCCTCAAATCCTGACCATTATTCTGTGAGCAAATAATAATAGCAAAATGAGTTAATGATTGACCATTACAGGCTAAAGAGCTCTCTCATGCTGCAGCACCACCTCTCCCCTTCACTGCCAGGAGCTCCCCCACCCACTTGTCAACTCTTGCTCTGAGAGATTATTGCTCAGGGCTGCAAGGCATGAAGAAAATCTCTTCAAATTGTGGTGTGAGCATAGCAGATTAAGGTAAAGCTTCTGGGTTTCCTCCTTTTCCTCTTCAGCAGGCTTATACAGAAGCTGTCAAAGGCTGTGGGAGTTAATGGATGGTCCCCCATGGAGATAATTCTTTTTTCCTATTAACAAATAACAAGTGGATCAGTTGAAGCTAAAGAAGGAAATTACAGTTATGTCCACACAGCAGTCATGACAGTGACTGTTTGGCAGAGCTTCTCAGGTTGCAGCATGTTCTGTATTCTGCTATCATAGATCCACAACTGTTACTTTAAAACTAGCAGGCTTATCTGTGGTGACACCTGCAGAATAAAAGTGATTGTTTTTTCTTTCCTGAGCCTTAGTTTTCTGACTGGTTAATAAAAATCTCAGGAGTATTTCATTCCCAAGTCACTGTAAATCCAAGTATAGGCTCTAGTACTAAAGCTATTCTTGCAGAAAGGGTGCCAACTTCTAATATATTTTTATACCATCCACAATGCAGGTGAATACTTGTGTGTCCAAGGAAAGGTAACCTGTGTAATAAGAAGCCATGTTTCCATCAGTGTATGTTGTCACCAATGTTTCCATGACCTAGGTGATCTAGATGACCTTCAAAGGTCCCTTTCAACCCAAAATGTTCTATTATTCTTAAGCAGCTTTGCTGCCTAAGCTACAATACTTGCTGATATAGTGGGGTATAATGCAAATTAAATTGATTGAGTTGAAATTGTCCCAACAAAATGTTTATGAAAAGTACCTCACCTGTCTTGAGATTATCTTCCTTTTCCTCTCTGTAAGATGGAACAGTTATCTTTACCAACTCTTTCAGATTTTTCTAGGTTTACTATATCAAATTATATATAAAAATTCAGTTCTACTTTTTGAAAATTACAGTGAGAGATCCAGGCATTCCTATATATTATTTTAACAAATTTTTCAGTGCAGGACATGCCAAACATTTAAAGATAGCCTCAGGACATCTCACCTGCATGTTTCATTCCCTATGAGAAAGGATTATTGTTCTAGTTATTTCAAGAGAGATCTACAATTGAGTAGGATGAATCAAAACATAAGAAAATATTATTTGGTAGAACTTTTTCCTTAAGGGAATCATATAATGGCCATTCGAAGGACAGTAGCAAGAGAAAAGACTTTTCTGGAAGTCAGGAAAATCATTTATGTTGCTTTGATCACAGAATTCCTCTGAAACAAAATCCTTGTATGTATTTAGGAGAGAAGTTTGTCACTAACATGTCATCTCAGAGTAGGTTTAGAACTACAAGCTGTTCCTGTCTCCTTACAAAAGAATTTTATAAGAACAGTCTGCTGAGATTAAAAATAGCCCCACTGATACCTTTCAAGTGCTTAGCAAGAAGAGAACTCTATTTTAGGGAAACAAAAGCTGTCACAGAGATATCCTTTACTTGTCATTGGGCAGGGTCCCCACAACAGTCTGCATAAGCAACACATCCTAAACAGCATGAACTGGTGAAAGTTTAAAAGAAATAGATAAGAACAGCCTCACTTATTAGGTCCAGATATGGAAAAAATAGTCAAGCATCTGCTTTCTGTGCCAGACAGAAACATTGACAATAACCAGCCCTGAAAGCACAGATAAGTGTCATGGTTAAGAACACAGTTCAGTCAATAATTGTGTATTACCACAGCTGTACCAAAGACAAATAATCTAAAAAAGTGACTAATCTAAAATATTTAAAACATCAGTGGACAAGCGAATATAAAACAAAAATAAGTGTTAAGTGTGCTCCGTTTTTCTTCTTATCCATGGATAAGAGTTTGAATGTGATTTTATGTTCTATACAATGGACTTAGGAAACATAAACAATATACATAGTTTCCACTGTTTTGCTTGGAAGTATAAATTGTGGGACCCAAATACATGAACCCAAACTGTGGATGGATACACTTTAACCTTCAATAAGGTTGCACTCCCTTGGTACCTGTCATAATGCTAACAATTGCCCTAGAAATCCAGATATATTCCAAGAAATTATGATCACAAAAAGACTAAGTATCAATATAACTCTCAAACACACTTTTGTTATTTACTTACAGTTTCATGTACCCAGGGAAAAAATGGTCAAAAAATCCAAGCTTCTCTTCTTCTTTGTAGGTGAGTTCATTGTATGTGATGCCTGAAAAGAAAACCCCAAGTACAGCAGATTTTGATCATAGGAAAGTCCTCAAAAATTTCTACCTGAAAACGGGACTTGTTCTTCCTCACTGGTACAAGGGGGGATAACTGGACTGTGTATTTACAAAGCATAGTATTTGCTTTTATGATTTTTGTTTCCTACAGTACTGAAAAACATTAATAATTTATGACATTTTTTAGGCTACTGGATTACACCAATTTATTATTTATTTATTAATCTGGATTAACCAATTTATTTATTTTTAATATCAAATTAAATGGTTAAGTCATTTCTAACAAGCAGTGTAGGGAAGAGCTGCTGCTGGAAGCTATCACAGAACAGCAGCACTAAGACAGGAAACCTTTCCTTTCCCTCTATAGCACTCTTCAGCACTCCACCAAAAATAACTTGATTTAAATGCAAGAGGAGTAAGCATGGAATAGGAATGAAAGCATGGAATAAGCATGGCTGAGAATGAAAGCAGATGACAGAGCACTTGGTAAGGACAGGAGAGAGGGATGAGAGACTGTGACAGGATGCTGGAAAGGGGCAAGGACTGGTCGAGCAGGTGACCGGGAAGAGCATAAGGCTGAAGTGCCTGGGCAAAGAGGCTGGGAGGTGATGATGGCCACAGAGGCAAGAAGAATGTATAGAAAAACTACAAAGGGAAACAGATGGAGATGATCTGATGGGAAATTGAGGTGCAGAGTTCAGCCTGACTGGCTGAAGAGAGTGTAGGCCAAGGATGTGTGAGGAAACAGCGAGGAATCCAAGCAGAGCGACATGTAAAAAGAAGGAGAGTTCTTTGATATCCAGAGCACTATGGATAGACTTGTACTCACTGTACTTAGTATGAGAAACTGAAAAAAATGAGAGCAAAGAATGAGAATACAGAACCAGAGTTTTCACATACTTGAAGGAAGCAACTATTTAGAGTTGTACTGGTGTTTTTCCTGACACCGTTTGTTCCTTTTTATATAAAGCTATTCTGGGAGATGGGGATTTCTATTTCTATGTAGGTTCCTAAATCACTATAGTAACTGGTGCAAATAGAAGCAGGACTGTTTGCCCTTGGCTGACATATATATGCTTCTTTGTTGGACTGATGCTTTAAAACAAAATCAATCAGTGCTAGAAGTACTATGCTGCAGAAGTTTCAAAACATTGTACACCTGTAAACAGAAAGTTAACTTATGATTTTACTAACCTTGGTATAAACAAGATCATTTTTGTCATATCTGAGTACAGTACCTGCCTGAAAGAGGTCCTGCCTAAGCTGCCATGTACTCAATTGCACTCAAACCTCCCTTGTCACCAACATCAAGCTTTTAAACCTCCGGACACAGTGCTGGAAAGAGGGATCACATACCTACTATTTAAAGCTTCATCACATTTCCTTTATTTTAGTGAAACAGCCACACTGGGAATGGCCGCAGAATCTCAAAGCTGTTGTTCACACTTAACACCTTCCAAGGGTGTCACAGGGTAGGGCTCTGTGTGAAGCCTTTACCACCAGCACAGACTAAGTCACCACTCTGCTGCCTGGGAGTGTCCTGCCCTTGTGACAAGCAGATACCTCTGGCTGAATTGTGACTTCTAGAACAGCAAGAAACCGTTTGGCACTGCCTTTTGTATGACAAGGTCCTTTGCACAAAGCTGCTGCTTCTTGCTTCCAATTTCCACTTCTTCTGGAGCTCTGAGATGTTTTGTTTCAACACCTGGCTTGTCTAAGAGCAGAGACTTGGAGTTTGTAAGTACCACTGGAGTCAGAGTTAAGCAGAAACCATTTTTTTCCCAAAAGGAAGATCTTGCCTCAGAGGCAACATCATCTGACTTTCATCCCTTTGGCAGTCAAGGGGAACTGGGATGTAAATATTGCTCTTTGTGAGAAGCTTAGCTTCTATTTCCTGCCTAGTTCTGAATTCAGTGATAACAGAGCCTCTGCCTGACACTGGGGCAAGAGCTGATTTGTTACCATTGCAGGCAAATGTGTCCTTATTAGAAACACACTCTGTGAGCCAAAAGCCCTCTTCTGGCATAAGTAGCATCATTCTAGAAATATTTTCAATATTTTTGCAATGTAAAGCTTCATAAGGCTTACAATCACAGCCAATTTTCCCATCCACTTTGATTACTAAGCTAGAACTTTAGTTGGAATTGCAATTCTTAATGATTTATATTTACTAGCAATTAATCTTTTTAATATATAGATGAACATTTCATCTGGCTCTGCTATCCTGAAAGTGTTAAAGTAGGATGGTAGGGATTATCTGAAGTTAGGAATCTGGGTATAGGAAATTTTTACAAAAGGTTTCTTAAAGTAATGAGTTCTTTCCCTCAACAGACCTTCAAAATGCTTTTCCCAGACATATCCTTAGCAAATATCACTTAATAAGTACCAGCATCGTGACATTCGCTGATGTTTAAACTTTTAACCTTTAAAATGTGGACCCATTCATATTAGAAGTGGACACTGCATTCACAAATTAAAAAAAAAGCATTTTTGGAACATCACAATGAAGATCTGATAACCAGAATACAGATAAATTAGTAACTTAGGTTCCACTTTAAAAACTGCCAGGAAGACTACTCACAAATTCCAGCATTTGGAGAGAACACTTTATAACCCTCACTTCGAAAACCAACTTCCACAAAAAAGAAATTGTAGCAGAAAAAGAAACCTGTTCAGCCATAAGGAAGTTTTAAGGCAAGTTTATGTTCTAACACAAGCATTAAAATAAAAAGGTTGCAATTTTGAAAATCTTAAAAACTAAGACACAAGCTCCTCCTAGTGGTAAAAACGTAGGAATTATTCTTTTTGTGTTAGGAAATTTCTAGAACGATTTATAGTTAGTCTGTTAACCTAATTAGTCTGTTAGCCTTTCATTTGGTTCTGGAAGGTTTAGAGGCCTTTAAGTTCTTATCTGCTACCAAAGTATTGCTACCTAAATATCAAAATGAGTGGGATATAACCAAAAACACTTGCAAATCACTGTAACAATTTTGTTCATCTGTCTCTTAGTGCTTCAGGGTGATGGAGTGGAAAGGATGGAAGACTGTATTCCAAAAGATTTACACTTTTGTAACAATTTAAAATCCACCTTATATTTGCATTTGGTATCCAGAGAGCAGCACTGGTCATTTGGTGGTGGAAACTCTGCAGAGCACGTCTTGGGCTCAGATGAATGTGCTACACCCAAAACATCAAGTATGGGAAACATTTCATGTATTTCAAAAATGTCCTCAGTTTTGAAGCCAAGTCTCACCTGAAGAGCAGAAGCCCAGTGTCAGAGCAGAAGCTGAGCTTGTTACTGATTCATCCCAGCCATGGAACAGCAAGCTCTATATTTAGCCACACTTGTTTGTCAAAACAAATTCTGTCAAAAGGGACAGAGGGCCATTTTTATTATCAGGTCCTTTAAAAGTCTTATTCTGCACTGACGTTTCTCTTCAGCCTAAAGCAGACAGCAGCTTATGTAATTTTAAAAGGAGCTGTACATAGTAAATGATGTTGTGCATTTAATAATCTTCCCCCTATAATTTTAAGTTGATTATGTTAATAGGACTACTAACATAATTACAACCTAAAAATTGAAATGGTCTACCTCAGTGGGACCCAGCATTGCATAAATGGAACCTCTACTGTAGACCAAAGTGCTTTCAGTCTTAACTGTACTTGAAATATAGTATGCAGAAAACTACAAATGCTAAAAATTCAGATATTACTATAAGAAAATTTATAGTCTCAGAATACAAAAGAAGGAAAATAAATTCAAACCAGGTTAATTTCATTATTTGCCAATTTCAGCTTTGCTTTTGTGTTAGGAAAGGATGAAAGATCATTTAGGTACCACTTCCACTTGCAAGCTTGCAAAAGAAATTTCCATATTTCAGATGTGTCTGTTTTCCCTATTCATGTTTTTCAAAAACCTTTGTTTTAAAGACAAATGACACACAGATGTTGTTTTAGAAGAAAAAAAACCCTCATTATTTAAAGCTGCTTATGTGGAAAGAAATTTAGATTGTCCATTTAGAGTCTTCTCTTTTCCACTATTTCATCTATGTGTGTGATGTATTTTGTATATAATTACATTTGTTTCAGAATAACAAATGATAGAAAAGCACAGGAGGATGAAAACTAGTTGCTGGTTGAATGACATTTTATTTTCACATTCAGAGAACTGTACAGTTTCTATAAATAGATGTGATACTGTAATATTTACATCATCCTCACCCATACTAGTATATTCCATTGTAAATGGTAGATACCCTGACCAAGCCAAAACAGGGTTATTTCTGGGTGCATTTAGTCAGGATTCTATGTCAAAACATACAATACATCTGTTTGTGTCAGAGCAATTTTTCCTGGTATTTTACATGTAACATTATTTTCTCTAGACAGTCTCACCTTCCAGCATCCTAAGAGCTTTTTAGACAAGTGCAGTACAGTTCAAGAACAAAAACAGGATGCAAAAAAACATTCATATCCAGCCTATTTAAAATAAGGAATGTGATGGATAGTTTTAACTATGTGAGTTTCATTATACATAAACACAATATTTTCAAGATCCCTTCATATACAGGTACAGATTGAAAACAAAATAAAAAGCAATAGTTTAAAAAATTTGGAGACATCAAAATCCTCTGGGCTTCTGAACATGTTCTGCAGATTTCTGTACTGTGCTTCTGCCAATAATGTTTCCAAGTTTTACACTGCCTTATTAATTTTCTTATCCTGTGATTAACTGCTTTAGGGAGTGCTTATTTGCATCTGTGAACTCTACTGTTGGGGTAGCTACAGAGGTTACCTAAAATCCCATTTGAAAATCCACAGAACCCATGAAGTGTTGAGGTTTTTTACACTATACTACCTTCAAAGTTTCTCTCTCCACTTGAGAAGAGCCATCTCCACAGATGGACCAATTAAATAACCAAACTTCAACTGTCACATGATAGTTTAACACTATGACAGCTAAATTGTTCACCTCTACCAAAAGGGATTGTAGAACTATGTGACAGGAACGCCGTGTTGGTAATTTAAAATGAACAACACAGAAGGAAAACAACAAAAACACAACATTGAAACAACATACAGGACCAGGCTGCTTCCACTGTGCACATACCAGAGAATCTGAAAGCAGAAGCCTGCAGTTGAAAAGTGATCAAATTGTAACAAGTACCACTAGAACAAAAAACAACCAAACTCAAGCTGTTACTCATCTTAACAAAAAAGGTATTTCAAAGGAATGTCCAGAGTAAGTCACTCACAGCTGGATGCAGATGCTCAAAACTGTCTAATTAAAAGCTCATTTAAAAACTCCATTAAGGATGAATTCAGAAGGAGACTGAACAGGGAAGGCTTAGGTTTTTCTATGGGGAAAGACTTGCAGGGTCATACATAAATAATCAAGTTCTCAGAAAAGACAGAAAGTGAGCTCCAGTAACTGCAGTAAAACTGGGAGTACTGCATATCAGTGTGCCAAAGGGTAGATATTTCCAAGTATCCTGATCAACTGGAAACTGGTCGAGGTGGTTTGCTTTTGTTTTCTGCCTCTTTTCCACGAATTGCAGCCACATAAGAGAAGAGACACAGCACGGAGTAGCAGATCTCATGAGCCTACAACAATTTAGAAGAGATACTGAAATTCAGATTAAGTGTTTTACAAAATCCATTGTACATTTGTATTTTCCTGCATGTCTTCCTTCATGGGACAAGTACTCTGGCTACAGACAAAATCAGGAAAATGTGTCCCCTACCACCTTCTAACTGAGACAGAGAGAGAAGAAGAGCCATATAACAAACTAAAAACTTCCTTTGGGATAAAAACATTAGCTGCTTAACTGTATGATTTAATAATTTTTAAGAACAGCATGCTAAGCTAGGAAGTTGGCTAACTGGCTTTGGAAAAACCATTCTGTATATTTGCTTTTGGTCTTTTGCATGAAATTACAAGATATTTTCTGGGACGGGTTGAAAGAGCCAACTAAAGAGAGGGTTTCATATAGCACTACTCAGTTTTACAATTATTTAACTGATTAACTGTGCTATTATTTAACCAAAAATCCTCTTTTACCACGTGACTGGCAGCACAATTCGGTGAAGGTAAGACTTAGACTTAATTTATATACTAATTCTAATGCCAGCTGTTCTGACGATCTTAAAAATTCTTGTCCTTTAAACTGAGACACTTAAAATCTTTGTAAATGTAATAAGCATAACAATATGTTTTGTTGTATTACAGTATAAGCTAAAACACTTCCATAAAATACTTTTTTTTCCATTAAACTGGCTTTTCTTACTAGCAGATACAGCTATTTGCTTCTTAAACTACATATATTCTAAGCATTTTGTTCTAAAACATTTCCAGCTTCTTCAAACAATTTTCCTCTCTCTGCTCTTGAAAGACTGAGTCTCCATGAAATCACCAAATGTGCACAGTGCACATCAGACATAAACTGAAATTTCCCTTCTGATGATAATCATTGGTTCCTATTTCTTCCTCATGAATGCATATAAGCCTGATCATTTATAAAAGTGCTAGGCATCATTTTCAACAGTTCATGCTCACAAAAATTGCTATACAAACTGAATATTATTCCAGAACACGAACTCATCTATACAGCAGGAATCAATACTTTTACTGTTCTCTCACAAGTCATTGCTCGTGAGGAGATGGGAATTTTTTGTAAACTGTTAACAATCATTTTATTCTTAGGAAGTAGCCTCCCTTTCCAGCACTTCTATGGAGTAAGGGTTGTGTTCTGCACTGTCTTAAAATTTAACAGTTCCACCAGGTCCTATTGTGCTGAAGTTCAATGCCAAATTGGCAACCTTTCATCTTTATCTGTCTTAAAAAAGGAAACAGTGCTTTCTGCACTACTGGCGAGTTCCTCTATTTTCATAGATCCAATAATCACTGAGTTTTGCTGTCTCCCCCTACTGAAAACATCATAAAGATCAGCTGGTGTTTCACTGTAAATCCTGCAGTCTCAATGTAATTCTTTTCTCCACATGAAAATGTAAAGATACATCCTCTAGAGAACCACCAGAGGCATCATAGTAGACTCACCATTGGCGTCTTGTACTTGTGGCTCACCACTTCTTTAGTTTCAGGAACTAAAACCGGACGGGCAAGAGACAAAACAAAAAGTTCAAAAAACGAGAGGCAAATGGGGAAGAAATAGCACAATGTTCCCATGGGAAAGGGAAGGGAGGCAGACAGACAGCAGGTGCAGGTACAGGGCACTTCACTATCCCTCACTTCTACATACTTCTACTTCTTTTCATTTACATAACATATATCCTTGGAAGACACTAATAAATTACTCATAATAAATTACTAAAGCTGGCAAAAATTTTCACTGCCTGTGTTTGGCACAGCAGATATTCGATGGTTCTTAAGAGACTCTGGCTTTTCTCATATTACTTATTCCTGCTAGACAGTAAAAGTAACGAAAAAATATTCTTAATAACAAACTATGTCTAATGCCTACTACAATAAAACATAACCCAAAAATTCCATAGGAATTTGTCACTATACGAATCCCAGAGATTTTACCCTTGAGATCTTCTCTGCTGAGCAACAAATTTCAAAAGAACTGTTGGACACTGTATACTGTATAGTAAGCTAGTGAAATCCAGGGGGAAAAAAAGGAGCTGAGGGAGAATTTTTTTCTTAACTTGAAGACTGTTTTCCAGCTCTATTTATGTTTCTCAAGATATTCTTTCTCTTGTCTGTGATGGTATTTACTTGACATACTCACTGAAAACATTCATAGTTTTTGAATGAGTTGCCTTAAAATAAAATGCTGAGTTCAGTGACACATATTCCTAAAATACCAAGCTGGTTGTTTATAGAAATCTTTATATAAAAGGAAGATTAGGGCACTGATAAAAAAATCTATTATCCAGAAAATCTGTCCTTGTTCCGTTGCACTGCCTCAAACTGATAGAAAGAAAACTGGCATAGTACAGGTAAAGGAAATTTGTCTTTTTTTCTCATTGTAGAATGCACAAAAAAGCAAACTGTAACCAGCCCATTTGTGCGCAGTGCATCTGAACTGTGCCTTTGGCCCGCACTCGGTCTGCAAATGTTGTGAACAGATACCATGGGAAATCACCAGAAGAGAACAAAGACCACACTAGAACATTCAACTGGCAAATTTAAAATGTCAGTATCAGGGGAATACCAAGGCCAGCTCTGAGTACTTCCCTTCCAGAATAGCTGGAATTTGCCATGAAATTTCTGTGTCACAACAAAAGAATTCAGAAGAAGCAGTACAGAAATTATGCAAAACCAAATCATTCCAGGTTCATAGAGGAGGGATAAATGTTTTATTACACATAGTACTAGTGACAAGAAAAGAAACAGAGGCAGATGAGTTCAGTATGAAGAGCCAGGAAAAGTCCACAACAAAACCTGTCCATGCAGATGTCATCTCTTCAACTATGGTATGACACAGCTAAACGCTGGAGAGGGAGACGGATCACACTCTAAGGGGCCAAGAGTAGGCAGTGCAGACTGGGTTTGAGAAAGTTCTCAAAATATAAACCAGTACCTACTAGTTCTCATATGTCATGGTATTGTCATTCTTGAAAATAATCTATTGAAAAGTACAGGAAATGATGGTAAAAAGTAATATTTTTGTTTTATTTTTCAACTCTCACTCTCCTTGGAGTTGGCAGCTGCATGAAGGGCTGAGAAAGAAGGGAAGTGCACACCCAGGCTGCACTGCCCCCGTGATACCAGAGACTAAAGCTGGGGAGATAAGGAGGTGCACATCCAAGCTACCTTACCCGTTGGCACCAGATGTTCCAAATTAACTCCATGTCACCAGGGAATAAAGGTGGGAGTGAGGCTGGTGCACAGCCAAATAGGGTAGGACTTTTACAGCTGTTTAAGTCTCACTGCCCACTGGATAACATACAACTGTTCATATACTCTTCAAAAAGCAGGAAGGGAAAGCTGTAAGGACCTTGTGCCACAAGGGAAGGAGAGAAGGGAAACTGTAAAGTCCTGTATCATAATTGAGAATAGGAAGAGAAGGAAGAGGAGAGCAGCTAGGCAAGGTACTATCTCTCCACAGTAAGTTGCCTTGTTTTTATTTAAAGTACTCCTTCACAGTCCTTCCAATGCAGAAAATTCTCCTGAGAGGACTGAGTTAGGAAGATTAAGAAGAGTGGGTTTGCATTTACAAACACAGAAGTCAAAGCACTACTACTGCAGAATACAAAGAAAAAAGGAAGAAAGGAAAAAAGAAACTGCCCTCCCACAAAAAAAAGACCCCTCCACCACAACAAGAAAAAACCCCAAGAAAAGACCCAAGCTTCCAAAGATTCAAGCCTTAAACTGAGAGATTAGCATTTTCTTCTAACATTAGAAGTTATTCCCGATGCTCTTGAACTGAGTGGATGAAGGGAGTAAATTAGGCACCATCCTGCAGCCTTTGGTCCTGTAAATGAAAATATGGTGCTACCACAAAATGAGTTTAGGGGAGATCACTTTACCTGCTGGAGAATGAAGGTTTTCATAGCAGCGGCGGTGAAGGGGCCACAAGAAAGTAAAGCACAAGTACACAGCAGTAACTCAAATTCCAGAGGGAAGAACCTTTCATTTCCTCACTTAAGTTTACACTTTCATTTGTGGGACACAATTCCTGAAGTTCTGCTTGCATCCTGCTCTGAAACCACAAGTCCAGCTGTGATGCTGCCATCTAAACCCAGCATTAACACAAACGGACCTTTAATTTCCTCCTGTGCTACCACTAATTTGGAGCACTCATGCTTGGTAAAATCAAAATCTTGCATTTAAGTACTTCTCATCAGACTGGAGTATGCACACTTACCAGACTCTACCTTTATAAGAGCATCTACTACTTCAATATGCTCCTACGATAATAAATCTCATGGCAAGGTTTACAACGTTTAACACTAAATAACTTCATTCTTCTAAAGCAAGTTTTTGATGAATGCTTTTAGTCCACTACTACCAAACATGTTCATTTATCTTGAACAGGACAGATTGTAATATTCTCTCAACTTTACAACAATCCAAAAAACAGCTGTGAGGTAGACTCTAATCTCAGCATAAGAAGAAAAGCTGCCTCCCCTGCACTCCCCTGCAACACCCTCCTTTTTTTTTTTCTCTCTGTATTAGCTGGATGGGCAAATTGTCAATGTCTTTTGGCACATCTAAATTGGCTCTTGTCTGTGACCTCTATTTTGTGAGAGAGGACATTTTTAACTCAAGTGGTTTAATTTCTCAGTTTTTGCTTGTAGATTTCAACTCCCAATTTATTTTTAGTTACTTCTTAAAATTACCCTTTTTAAGTTCCATATGACAATTGTAGCTTTTGCAATAGACCCTTGTTTACAAAATCTTTTGTAAAAAAATAAGAAGCCCTTTTTCTTACATTTCTTACAGATATTATTTAGGGGCTAAATGCTCTGTTACAGAGTCACCAATACAAATCAACTAGAAATAACAAAGTCAAACACTGTCTTTCTTCTTGTGCAATAGAAACAAACTATTAAAAGAAGTTCTTTGCATAAAACCTCAAAAAATGATCCAAACTAATTTCTGATCGAAGTAATTTCTTTTAAGTAAAGATTTCAGATGGTGAAGCCATTCTTTAAGCTAATTTTACGGCTTCTGAATTCTCATCTTCGTTAAACCAATCAATAATCTTTTACTGACTCCAGAAATTTCTGTAAGTAATAAAATGAATAGTGCCCATCAGCGTGAAAACATGCTATCAAACGAACAGAAATTGAACAGAACTTATAAACATCTAAGCTGTTAGAACATGTTCAGGGTTTAAATATACAGATCTGATCATATGAACCATGAAAAACATTTTCAAAAATTGGAAAAAAATTGTTCACCAATCCACATCTGAAACACCTGAAAGATTTATAGTAAACAACAAGCAAACTGCAACAGCCAGAAGGGTTTTATCACTTGGAACTTTGTGTCACCCAAAGGAAACAATATATTCTCATGGACAAAGGCATTAATTTCAGAAATCTCATGTTAATAGTCTTCTATAATTAAAGAGAGAAGCCCTCAGCCAGAACATTCTGTTCACAGTACCAAAGAACAATGACAGTCCTGGTAATGGGAGCTGCTGATGCAGATTCTGTTTAATGGCCAAAGTATGCATGCTGATCTACTATAGAATTAAATTTCAGCTCCTTTTTATATGTTTCAGACATACTCCTAAGACCTGAACAAATGTCTCAAAGATGGCTGGAAGAATAAACCAATTTGGGCTTCAGGAGAAGTGCGTGGATCACCCTTCCAGAGAGCTGCATCTGAAGTCACTTGTACTTTTCAGACCCTAATTAAGAATATTGTGACTGACACTAACATTGAAGAGTAACCTGAAATATTGCCCAGACTCCGGTGTAGGCAGATATGCAACAGCAATAACTGACCAAAACAGCACAAACTTTCTGTTCTCCCTAATCTTTACTTTTCCACTCATTCTCTAAAATAACAATCACAAGATAAATAAAGTACAACTTGACAACACAGCTTCTGCTCCATTTTACAAAAATTAAACTACATTAGAGCAAAAAGAAAGCTTTGCAATTAACAGTAATTCTTTGTAATGAAAGTGTGATGTGTTGAGAAAGATCAACTTTAAATCCTGCTTTAAAAATGTGGTTTCTCAGATGAAAAAGGAACAGACCAAGACAATTCTCACACACATCCACGTCTGGTTTCTGTTTGTTTCAAAAGACTCAGGACCTTTTCTCTGTCTAATAATAAAAAGCACCTAGATCAGAAATCTTAATATGATAAAAATTAATGTGGAAATTTTTATGTAAAGTCACCCATGTCTCAGGCAACTCCTTATAGGCAATCTACATTCTCTCCCATCTTTGAAACTGCAGTGCAACTCTGAATCTGAAGACTGGAAATTTGAGTTACTGCCATGTGAGTACAGACCTAATATCAAAATAATGTAATTACCAAATTCCTCCAGGACAAAGACTCCTCGCACAGTATTGCACTTTTTAATGTGATTCAGCTCTATGAAAACCTACAAAAACAGGAGGAAAAGTAACATAAAATTAGTTGGCAGTTTTTTTTAAACCAAAAATCAAAATTAAACAAAAACATCATCACAACAGGTACAACCTGAAGTTTGATAGCATACACTACCAGTTCATTTACAGTTTAATATATAAATAAAGGGTGAAATAAATATTCAGAAGACAAACTTGCCACAATGCTAGAAATCAACAAAAAACTTAAAAGTGCTAAGAAGCGAAGACAGCAGAAGATGAAGTACCTTCCGCTCCTTGCAGGAGGAGAAAGCATGGAAGAGAAACGAAGGAGTTAGTAACTCTGACATATCCAACATTGCTACCCCTTCAGGCACTCAAATGAGTTATTGCAAAAAGAATACCAACACACCTGAAATACAGCAAAAGAGGGGGACGAGAATAAAGCTGGCTCCCAAATTTGGCACTATTTGTAGCCTCTGATCCATCCCAGGTAGTTTCTGCCCCTCCATGCATCCTCCTCCAGCACAGAGGGCAGGTAAGGGGCACTATACTTCCCACCCTGATACTGATCCTCCTAACCTACCAAGTAGTCAAATTGAATCCAATGAGGAACCACCAACCTTTCTTCTCCCTGACACTTCTGCCATGTAAGATTTTACTGGAGTTTATGACACATAATCTTCAGAGTTACTCTTGGAACCATCTCCTTTTAACAGTCAGTACCAGTTTTCTGCTTGAAGCAGGATGGGAGAGTTTGGATCCTTCTCTGGTTTTGCTCACTTCACATATGGTTCTGCCAGCTGAGCAAGTCATTTAGAAAACAAACCTGCCTTAAAGTCATGTTTACATACATGAACCCCAAAAGATAAAAGCTGTTGAACTACACAATGAGGTTTCTCAGTCCAGAACGCAGATACCAAGACTGCATGAATAAACAAGTTCTCTTTGCATAATGAGTTTGTTTAACATCCAATCTATTTGAAGATACAAAACAGACCCTTCTTATGTGCACATGTCTAGAAGGGTCAAAGTCAGTACACAGACATAAGAAGCTGTAGCAAGTACTATAAAGACTCTAAACCACATCCCACTTTCTAATAGACTTGCTTTTCAAGGCAAGAGAAACACTAAGAGTAACATTGCCCTAATATTTGGAGTGTCTATGTCAAACACCTTAGAGAGGTCTTTTAAAAACTGTATTACAATAGTGTGGTTGGATACTTCAAGTGCCTACACCTTTACGACACCATGATCTCAGGAACTTTTTTTTAAATGGTACTAGAGAAACTTCATTGTCTTGGAAAGAAGGGAAAGGAAAACTCTGCAACCTTCTTGAATCCCATACTAGCAACACCAATGTAGTCATGCATTATATGCTATGCATGAAAGACAAAGGATGCCAACACTAGAAATTGTTGCGGAGTTTTTTTTGAAGAGACTTATTGCCAAGAAGATCAGTAAATCCACTGTACACCTGAGATAAGACATGCTGATTTTCAAGTCAAAGGAATTTTATGATTATTTTTATTGACAGAGAACTAACCAACAGACCTGAGATATTTTTTGTTCAACATAAAAACTCAAAACTTCCACTTACTTAACCAGAAATCTTTATTTCTGCATATGTTCAAGCACTCAAGGAAAAGGAGACTTAATCCCATTTTTTTATTTGCCTGTTTTCATTCATATTCTATATGAGTTTACGTGGTCAAAAACATTTTAATTTTTGAGGTACACTTACAGAATAAACAAATCAATAACAGAATACTTTCTTTACTGCACTTAGTTCTGCTTATTCTGTAATATTTGCTGTGAAAAGTTTTTGCTAATAGTCTGAAGTACAAAAATTCAGAAACTCAGTAGAAAGGCTCAGGCAAAACACTGGCCATTTTATCTGGGAAGAGTAAAACTGCCTAAGAGACTTGACTGCCCCAGGTGCTCATGATCTGAGTTAATGTCACAGAGTGTTGCATTTCCACAAGACCTATGAGCAAGATGAAAATTTATCAAGTTTGTCACAATTACAATCCATTTTCAGAAGATGTGAGTTAAAGGGCAATTTCTTGCTATATTGTTTAAGGGACAGAGATCCTCTCCTCTCACTTCATCAGAAAACACACATAAAGGAAATAGCAGTTACTTACCCTAGGGAAACTGTGGTTCCTCAAGACAGAGCATTCAGTGTGGATCCTACTGTAGATGGGCATGTGCCTTATGCATGTTTTATTAAGCTTCCATCTATTTTTGACACAGATGTATTCAGGCACAGGCTACTGAGTCCCAATATCAACAGAGTTTGTACATGTGAACTCAGAATTATCTGCCAACGCCACAGGTACACTTGATTCCTCACTATTCTAAAGAACATCCTCTAACCTGCTAGGCGCAGACAGACTTCAAAATTTTTATTCTTAAACTTACATGTGTTGCAGCATGGTGAGACAATCTGTGAACACTAAAGACAACTCTCACATGTCAATAACAGGTTGTCCCACCATGTATCTGAGACATTGCCTAAGGAATTCACAAGATGGTAAGAAAGTACACACACCACAAATCAAGAGCCTTCAAAAACACCTTCATAAAAGCAAGCTTCACACTGAAGCAGTATGTTCAGTCTTCTCACATAGACTCCATATACATTTTTCTTTTAAAAAGTGGAACCCCCTCTTCCTATGTTCTGAATTAATTCTATGATGTCCAATCAAGCAGAGCAATAGTAAGCCACAATACTGAAAAGAGTACTTGGAAAGATAGCCAAGAACAGGGCCATCATATTAAGTAAGGAGAGGAAGATGAAGAGAAAGTTGGGGCTGATGAGATCCTGTAGGCTTTTGTTGGTCAGTATTCCCATTCAAATTCAACAGAAATAGAAATGCCATTTTCAACACCAAAAAACAGCTGTGGGATCCTGGTTTCAATGATGCTTATATAAATATTCTGAAATCAACCGCCTTACGAAGCAATTCACACAATGTATACAAGAATTGAAAAAAAATCATCCAGAATAGCAGACCTTTTATTAAGAAAACAGACTGGTTGATCAGTGTCAGAATAAGAATGCCAACATCCTTTAGCTCCAAAGATTAGGAAACTGGAGGGGATTTTTTTTTTTTTTGCATGGTGCAACTAGTAGGAGTCCTTTATGTAATTGATACAGTTGTCCATTCTACGGATACCCACAAATGATACATGTTCGTTATCTGTCTAGACACTTTGCTTTGAGAAGGAAAACAGGGTTATATATCTTGGATCCCCTAAATGGTACTGAATGCCCTGGTCACATAATCTAACAGACCAAGAATTAAACATATTGAATAAACCCAGTGTATTTTCCAGAACTGCACTTGTTTCAATATCCATCTTAAGTAATGGCAATAGCTTCATTGGAAAGGTGATGAAGAGTAGGAATAATCCTTCAGGTTTATTACTGGCATATTTCATGGGTCTGGCCTGTACAGACTCTTTTCCAGAAAAAAGATAGGAATCTTCATGACAGACAGCGAATTAGAACACCATTCTCTCTAAGAAAGGATATGATAAAGCTGGTACTCTGTGAATTCTGGTAGTAGCACAGGTCTCAGTACCTGTTGTACAAAATTAAAGTAATGCTCCAGATAGTCCCATACTAAAAATCAGTACAAGGTTTCCCTGAAATTCTTTCTGAATGTCATTCCAACCTTTCAGGAAAAAAAAATAAGGCTTGCATCTGGAGTTTTTCTTTTGCACAAATTCATGAGTGCTCACTATGTGCTTAACACTGAGGGTCTTTGTCTTGTGAAGATGCCTGCAATGCTTAAGAAACCATGCTGCTGCTGATGTGGCTATCTTTTCCTATGTGCTTTCTCACTGCAAATGTGAATTTGCCTGCCTTTTCATTTATGAAATGGAGTCATCTCCATAGAGATGAGCAGTTATAGCAGAACTTTTTTGACTTCTGGGCAAAGTAGCAAACAGAACATTCCTATTTTGTGTCCTTACCTTAGGACAAATTAATTTCTATTATATCCATCTATAAGGATATCATACTGTTGCTTTGAGACCAGGGTTTAATTTTCAAAGGCTTTAGACCTGTCATTTTCAAGAACTATGAAAATTCATTCTGTGCAACCAATAACTTCCTCTTACAGTTCTTTGTATTTCAGTACACTCAATGAAAAGATAAAATCTGTAACTTAGTTGAGTAGAGTGTTCCATCACAGAGTAGGTCTGAAACTCTACAGCAGGTTGGACATTGCAGGTAGGACTTTTAAGAGACAGCAAGAAAACTGAGGGAGGTTCACAACTCTCCACTCCTTACACTGGCACATATGAACTCAAAGTGGCACATGGTGCTGCTGTGACCTTGGGAGACGTATTAAAGATTCTGAGCATGTGTGTTTGAGATGCATGTGCACTTCCAGTGGGATCTACACTGATGTATCCTCAAAGAAAAACAAAGCTTGTGTGGGGAGAAAAGTCTAGTCAGGAGGAAAGGAAAAAACACTTCACAGAGAACTGACAGAAGCTTTTCTTTCTTTCTCACTCTCACACACACATACACACTCTCCCTTCTCCCCTAAAAATTGATTCTACTGTCTAGCATAGCATGCATTTAATATATGCAAAACAAAAAAACATAAAGCAAAATAAAAAACAAGGATCAAAGGAAGCAACAGAAACAACATCCAGAGAAAGGAAGAAACGACAATTCTACTTGTGTTTCCTCTATGCCCACAATATCTGCTTTTTGGAAGGAAAAAGAAATCAGTACTTTTTTCTTATTTTTGTGAATTACATCAAGAGCCAGTGTCCTTTTTTATTTTTTTACAAACTTCTACAGATAATTTCTAAAATTTTAAAATACGATAGATTAAATACAATGCAGAAGGTTGCCTTCTGTACCTGTAATACTCAAACACTATCTTTAAGGCTGACTGCTTATGCAATGAGGATTTGTTCACAGTGTGATGCATTACAGCAGCTTAGATTATCATTGATCACTTTTTCTGTCTCTTAATACAGGCTAACATTTGTTTTCTGCTTAGACAATTCAGACCACAACAAACAAGAAGCTGAAAGATCTATCAACATTTTTCTTTAACAGATTATAGTTTTCCTGAGGATATTTAATTTCAGAGTGTTTTTACATATATATATATAGATAGATAGATAGATAGATAGATAGATAGATAGATAGATAGATAGATAGATAGATACATGCTTGTGGGTTTTAGTGTAAATATATCTAAGTTTTTTTACCCACATCAAACTATCCCCTCTCCTTACTGATACTCTGGGAAGAGGAAACACCTATACAGGCATGCTGCAGAAAGCTCCATGCTCAGTCTTCTCACAGATTTCCCTCATACCTGACTGTGCATAAATTTCAGGTTAATTCCTTCCAGTGTGACCTGAAGAAGACCTCCTTCACCGGTTTTCATATCCTGCACAGGGAACTCACCACCCAACTCAGGGCCTGTGATGTCAATAAAGAAAAAATAAATCCAAAACAAAAACAACAAACCAAAAGAAAAATTCAGAGAGAGAGAGAGAGCGCAGAAAGGAGTCAGCCAAGTCATGGTATGCTGAAGGGGAATATTAAATAGTAAAAACATAATTCCTATTGATCTGCATAGCAAAAGGACACTACTAAGAATAGTAGAGACCATTTCAGTGAGCCCACTCACTAATGACAGCTTTCTAAGAACCACTAGAATTTTTCGAATTGTAATAAATTTCATTCTGGTAACATGAAGTAACATCAATGTCAGTTCATCCTGTATTTATTGTATGTCATATTGGGGTATTGTTTGTTTGCTTTAAATGCCACATTTCATTTCTGAATAGCAACATCCTGCAATCACATAATACCATAGAGAGCATAATCTTAAGTACAGATACATAAGCAGCACAAAGGAGGCTTGTATTTGTGAGCTGCATGGCATCGTATTAAGTAATTAAAATGTCAAAATATTATTTAAATAATAATTTAATAGAGGTTATTAATAGGTAAATAATCTAGACATTTTCATCTCGTTTCTTATGCATTATTCAGTTCAGCTAAAAAAAGCCTTCTTAAAATTATTTTTGAAAAATTATAATTTTTTGCAGAACCACTCAGCTCTGGGGAATGGCTTTTAACATAATGCAAACACATTTCAAACATATTTTTAATACTACATTATTGTCCAATTCTTAAAATACCTTTCAAATACACTCTTGCTAAAGACAACAATCTGCTACTTGCGTATAGATGCACAAAGTTACCGCAAGATTTCCAAGTAAAAGGAGATTATGTTCAAAGGAGTTATTAATTTAAAAAATTGCTGATTGCAGATTAAACAACAAATGTTCCCAACATTTAAAATCTTGTACCTGGTTTAATGCTTTGCTGCCTTGCTGCTGCTCGCTCCATACTGTCTTTTACACAGTAGTACAGTTCCCGACACTAACAGATACAAGAGTAATACAATGTTATTCCTCCAAATTACCAAGGGAGGGAAAAGAACAGCAATATTCTAAGGTTCTACAAAAAGAACAAGCCCCATGTGGTGCCCAATGACCAAAAGCCTATACAAGTTCAAGCACACCTTATTACTAGTTAGTATTTATATTTGTTTTACAAGATGATAGAGAAACTATTTCATAGCATTTAACCACATAAGTTAGTGAAGAGTTCATGCATTGGCACCTTCTAACCAAGCCTATGCAGTTTCTTACTGTAGAATAGGCATCAAAATAATCCCTCCCTTTCTTTCAGCTTGCAGCAATCAATATTGTTAGTCATGCACCTAATACCTATTTTTTTGTTATTCTTATCAATTTCCTTATGGCATATTCTTCTCTTCCTCTTCCTTCAACTCTGAGATTAAGCCATAATCTCAGAGCTAAATTTAAGAAAATTTTCTGTCAATAGCCCAAGATACAGGACACAGAGCTGAGCTACTCTGTACTAGAAAGGAACAAATCTGATGGATGGACAAACTCAAAATAGTTGAGATAATGGCTCGGCATCCAAGTGGAAACCAGTGAAAAGTGCTGTTCCTTGGGTGTCAGTACTGGGTCCCACGCTGTTTAACACCTTTGTCAGTGACATGGACAGAGGGACTAATGGAAGGTGTCCCATGGCAGTGGGGTGCTTGAAGTAGATGATCTCAAAGGTCCTCTCCAACCCAAGCCATTCCAGAATTCTAAGATCAAAAACTATACAATTAACTCCTAGGGCATAGTTTTATTTAGGTTTTGCCTATGAATCCTCTGTAGTATTTTTACTATCTTCACAAGCCTGCAAGCTCACACAATATTTAGTAATACTGATGCTTTCCTTCTTCCAACAAAAAAGCTACATATAATTTCTTAAATACTTTCTGGTGGACAACTGTCTTCAAGTAAATGACAGGGCACAAGGCCAGCTTCAGATGTCAGTGCTGCTAAACAGCCATTGCAGTTCAGTAACCAGTGCTGGCAAGAGAGTGCTGTTTTTTGATTAAACATGGAATATGACACGCAAAGGATTTATTTTCTTCTGTGCAGTTTTCCCTGCAGTATTTTGTATATTAAACAAGATACAAACCTTCTTTGTGTAGAACTTGTTCAATTGTGTCTCCTGACCATTCCTACGCCAGAGGCAAAGCACTTTTGTTTTGGGACAGTAAGTCATGTTGATGAGCTTCTCATACCACCAACGTTCATACACAGTTCCAATGTTGCTCCTCAGCACAATACAATCATCACATACCTGGGAGCACAAAATATTATGTAAGATTTTTAATGCTGTTTCTCTTATTTCTTCTGCTACTGGTTGCATTAGTATTATTCTTGTCTCTACCTCCATGAAAAATATGTCTCCTGTTGTGTCTGTCCCAGCATGTACTACAAAAGTCTGCTTCTTGATGTGGCGGCTGCCACTGGGTCTCACAGGGAGTTCCCGTCCATTCTAGAAAAAAAACCCACACGCAATCATGAATGAACATTGGAAAAATCCCAAAACGTTAGGTGTCACAAATGAAAGAAAGAATTTTAACAGTATTTAATGAGCTCATTGGAGACAATTTTGGACAAAGCTGTAAGCAAGATACTCTAGTAAGTTTAGTTTCAACAAGTGTGACTGGGAGAGTTATGACAGCACACAGTATTCACGTGGTAGCATACTCAGTATGGGAAATTGAGGTATCTGAGTTCTGGTATCATTGCAGTAAACTGGTCTGATTTTTCCCAATTAATTATAAGATCATTTTATGCCTTTTCTGTGCAGAAAAGTAAGTTCCAAAGGTAGAAATTACCTTTAAAAGAGCCTAACTTGTGTCTACCCTGGTGATGGTTGTTTTAAAAACTGGCTAGATTTACTAACTGAAGCTTTAGCCTATATTCTTAATGATCATTAGAGGACATCAGGTTTATTCTCTATGAATACTGGGAACAGTTTTGTACAGAAACTGATTGCTCTAAGTCTTATAGTGGCCTGGAAATTCATAGAAAACTAAACTCTTCTTACAGTCATAGTTATCATAAAGGTTCCTGCCAACAAACGTTATTAAGAAAACATTAATGTTGCACAGAACTGCTGTACATAAGTGTCATGTTTATACATATTTGTACTGCAGCTCTAACTGATAACTGTGTAACATTAAAACATTATAAACAGGGTCATATAGTCACAGTCTTTATTCTATATTTGTGAAGAGTAGCATTTAAAACTTCAATTAATTATTTTTAATATTTTTAAAGTAGTGTTGCAGAGAATATACATAAGACTTTTCAGGCAATTTATTTCCTCCACTGTAGTTCCCAGAGGTATATCCCACTCATCACTGTTTTACTTACCAGATTGGCAAGTTTGTCTAGAATATCATTTATTTGCTGGCTGTGCACCAATCCAATATGTGATTTTCCCATTAGACGTCGCACCTTTTTCCTAATATCATTCTTGTTCACCTAGAAAGCAGATATACAGACAGTTGCATACTCTTTTCTATTCACAGGAGGAGACAACTCCAATCTCCCAAATATATCTTGGTTTCCATTGCTAAGAAGCGAAATAACTTATATGCAATTCACCCATGCTAGGGCATTTTAATCAGCAGTACAGGACCACATTGCACATATCCCACTTTTTCCAGCTACTGTGCAAGTGATGCTGTGCACAACAGATTTCCACTCTGCCCATGGGCACAAGCTGCAGTTCCACTACCCACCACTTCCAACTACTGACACCAAAAGCCTCGGTTCTCCATGTTACCACTTCTGAGTCTCATTGGCCATACCAGCTCCTCCACCTCTTTCTCTGCACAGACTCAAGTTATGAAGCTGTGGAGCCCTCAAAACAACACGGTATCTTTCAGAGTTCTTGTTCTTTCACCATGTGTTTCCTGGTCACTAGGCTGTGGCTCTAACAAACACTCCCAGAGAGCCTTCAAACAGCAAAAGGTTCTTCCTGAAGATGAGCAGCAGGCAAGCTCAGAAGCAAAATATTTCTGCCTCAGTTGCCATTTCAAAAGGCTACTATGAATGCCAGCCATTGATACTAAAGGCTTCAAAGACCTTACACCCCTGTTTGAGTGCTGATTTCAAGCTGGATCAAACACTGTTTTTGAACACATTTGCATTATGACCTTAATGTTGTGGAGTATATAAAACAAACTCAATCTGCTTCCTTCCTTTGACAAGAATACTTTGTGCTTGAAAGAAGCATTGTATTTTTCAAAATATTTTAAAATTAAAGCCTACTAGGCTCTGTTATGCAAAACAAGAAAATAAAGTACCAAAGTGTTTGGTTAGCAGGATTATGCTTCCCTTGACAGCTCAAATAAATTCATCTCTCTAGTAACAGAAAGCCTTCCAACTTTGCAGTTTCTACTAGAAACTGCCCTTATTATCCACAGTTCTGAGTTTCATAAACAGATGTATGGTTTCAAAACAACACAAACAAAATATACTGCTTAAATCTGAGTAGCAATCTACTAAAAAGAACAAGAAGTCACCTTAATCATAAGCATATAAGCAATCATATTATGCAGCAGTGTAGCCAACAAGCGATCCTCATCATCCTCCAAACGCTTTCGATCGTGTTCTCCCAGGGAAAGATACCTGCAAGAAGAGCTACATCTGAGGCAGACTCACAGGCATTCTTCATCCACTTCCCTAAAGCACTGCCAGAGGACACAGCACTGTTTGCAAAGCGTACAGCAAATAAAACCTCTGAAAACACTAAGTCAAATGGGCATTTTCCAGTAAAACACTGTTATCAGTAATTAAACATTTCCCTTAATTATTAACTAGTTGAAGCAAATAACATCTGCTCAGTGGGAAATTTGTTAGTGGTCTGCTGGGCTTATCATTCATTTCCTGTTCTCTGCAGTGGCAGCTCCGTGACAATTACAACTATGAGAAGAGGAACACATAGCTCAGCACAAGAGCTATCCCACATTAGAGCTTAAATACAACTGCAAGGCAGAAGAAAGCTGATGAAGGAAGTGCACCAGGCACTCTCTTTTTCCAGTAAGGTAGGCAGTTTCTGGAATAATAGTTTTGAAATTATCACCCCAAACTAGTTCTTATTTTGGCTACCAGATTTCAGGTTCCATGATAGCATGGATGGAGGCAGTAGAGCTGCAGGTGGTAGACAAGAGCACAGAATGATCAGCTGTTAATAGAGCTGGGGGGAGGAAGAGGAAATGAGTCAAGACTGACATCTTAGAAGCAGTCAAGCCTTAGGCAACCATGTAGATATTTCTAGAGAGTGGTTTCCTCATGAGGTTTTTTGTTTTGTTTTAACTACAAGCTGTGAAAACACCTTTAAGTTACTTTGCATTTTGAGAAGGCTCAAAATCCCATTTCTGGAACTATTTAATTCTTTCACTGTATGTCAACACACTATTATTCCAGAACATAGTCACAGAAATCTCTTACTTTACTAATGATCTAGTCTATTCCATCCATTCATATTGTTCTTATGCTTACATTACCCTTTTCTCAGGAAATATCTCACCACAAGAGTAAAAACGTATGTCATAACTAAAGACAAGTATTTCAGTATCAGGAGCTACTGACCAGCAGAGAGAGAAAGGGTCCCTTTGGAATAGTCAGGTATAGTAATAAGGTTTACAAAGTGACAATAGCATGTTAAGCAGAATTAAAATAATTTTTCCCTACTATTTTTACTATTTCAGCCCCAGGTGAAACAATGAGGAGGAAAAATGTCTACTAAAGAATTTACCTGTCAATCATCTCCTGAGGTCCCTGGTCCATCCCCATTCCTTCTCTCTCTAACATCACAGCATCCAAGAAAGCATCTTCCCAGAACTGCATCTGGTCCCACAAAGTTGAACGCTCTTTGCCTATGCAATGTATTAAAAAATTGAGCATTTATTCTGTTTAATCCAATCAGATACTTTATCATTAATTCCTGTTCAATCCCACTCCTTGAAAATACCCTAAGCCAATACACAATGAAACTATATTTTTTAAAAAAAGGTTACTTGAAACCACAAGCAATATCACAACTGAAGAAAAGTGTAAAAGAAAAGACAAGACAAATCTCTCATTCTAATTAATGGCACAATATTTTTAATCCCTTACAGCTAAATACCTCTCATCTCTATTCTTTAAGGAGTATAGCTTCTTCCATAAACTTCCATAAACTGCCCAAAAGAGACAGGAATATCTTATACAGACACAGATCACAGCAAACACACAGAGAAGTGGAAAGATAAGATTATTACTCAGAGAGAAGGTTTCCATTGCAGCGTCCTCTAACTGGTCCCAGACAGATCCTTTATCCCTACCTGCACCATTCCAAGCAGGTAGGAACGATAAATGGGAAGGATGAAAAACACAGGAAGAGAGAGCTTTTGATTAACAATAAGTCCAGACAAAATACAAAATAGCCAATGCACTCCTGATTCAAGGGAGCTACTTGAAGCCCTTTCGTATTCTGAGTTTAGCCCTCTGTTCAGTGACTTAAGCTGAATGATCTTTTTTCAAGATCAGTGAAATATTTTAGCTTTCCACACATAGCTAACTTCCTTCTCCCCTTCTTCATATTGTTTAAAGAATTTGTATTCAAGAAGAGCAAGAGACTTGGACAGATTTAATTTTATGCAAACTACACCACTCACACCAATCTCCTCTTACACTTACTCAATTTCCCCAGCAAAACTTTGGCTTCACTCTGAATGGTCTGATGTGCCTTCCTATTTTACCAGCATGGACAATAGTTAGAGGTTAAAAACGGTGTCAGGGGAAGTGAAAATTCCAGTCTGTCCTAGACATGATTTCATTTGAACTTCAACCTGAAAGATTCCCTCCACACAAAAAAAAAAAGGTAGCTTACCCAACAGTCCTTCATATAGATAGACACGCTGGTTCCCATCCTCTGGACCTCTCCCTGGAGTGCTCCCTTTGCTATCCTTCACACTCTGCTTCAGGTTGTGAGACTTGGCCTGAAAATAATACAAGAGGTATTGGCAATTTAACTCTGCACCCTGCAGGGCTCTCTCTTGTGCTGTTGGGTTTAACAGACACAAGTTTGCAAGCTATACTTCAAAAAAGCTTCTCCTGCAAACATTCACAAAACAATTGTTTTGTTCAAAGAGCAGCGTTATACATTTAAACATCCAGAGTCAGCCAAAGAAAAATCAAAGAGAGACAAACACAGAAATCAAAACACAGAGGAGGCACAGTGTTTCCCTGAAGGAAAACTGAGGCAAAACAAAAATGCAAGCCCCAAACTGAAGGGAAGAACCTCTTCTGTCATCCCCCATATTTCACACTTATGCATTCATAAAGGTGTGACACTAAGCCATCTGGCTTCCATCTCATCTGGCTGAAGAGTGAGAGTTGGGAAGACCAGCCAGCAGGAACTGTGACAACAGTGACAGCCAAAGCTGGTCCATTTATTTTGCTACACCAGGTAAACTATGGTGCAATATTTGAATTCATTGCACATCATATACACCCATCATCTTTCTTCTAAATCTCTTGCAAGGTTTCTTATAATTCTACTTCATTTCTATTTAATTCTATTCTATTTAGTTCGGTACAAAAACACAGAAAAGTAAATTTAAAAAAAATGCCTGACTCTTCAGTAACTGAGAGGACACCCACTTGCAACTAAGGAAGCAGAGATGGTTAAATAATTAATAAAGCATTTTAATAATGCTTTTTGCAGAATCTGCCATAAAACACAATCATTTTGTTTGTTTTTTAACATTAGAAGTAGAAGCCCTGTAAAGGCTTCTACTTATCAAGATTATAAAAAATGAACACAGTGAGACCAATCTTAAGGCACTGCAAGTTTTCTTATTTTGCTGAGAGCTTGATTTAGCCAAATCAAATGTATCATTATTTTCTTGGTAAGATGTATATCAGAGGTTATACACAATAATCAAGACTTTCCAAAACTAAGTGCTCACAAATTATTTGGGTTTTACTACATACAGATCTTCCAACTAGGTAAATATATTTGAAAGTTATGCCTACACTTCTAATGGGACTAAAGTAATACTTCAAACAAACAGAACAGCTGCTAAAACTAAAATAGATCACTCCTTTACTCTATCAAGCAGTTTCTCCTAGGAAACAGGGAATTTTCCTTTTAGTTAAGGATGAACAATGCCCACCAAATGTCCATTTGGTTGAGAGAAATACTGAATTAATATTAAACATTACTAGAGTCTCTAAAGTGGTGCAAGATTGAATCTACTACTTTCAAAAAACCATTTATTGCACAGGAAATGAAGAAAGGTATGTGGACCCAGACAAAACTACATCTTTGACATTGTAGTATTGTAAGTCATTGCTGATCAACCCTTAGAACTGAATCAGAGATCCTATTGCATCAATGCACGCACATTGAAATATTACTGTACAAGATCTATTAAAAAAAAAATTAAATTTGCAATGCCCTTACAAAGATAGAGCTAGTAGCAGAGTTTGTCTCAATTTCACTGTCTGACACAGTTCCTCTGGATCCTGCTAAATTGCCACCATTTTCCACACTTGGGCCATCACCAGCATTGCTACTCAAGTCACTGTCTGCTCCCAATGTCTCTCCAGAACTGTTACTAACCTGTGGAGAAAAATAAAGCCATTACCTTCAAGAGATAACACACCAGAGAATTTACTCGTATTTTTAATGCATCAAACAATCTGCCATTTTTGCTCTCAGGTTACCTTCAAAAACTTCTGGTTTTTTATAGATAGTTTATACAAAACTAGGATATATTTATAGAATTGTTGCAATCTACCAGTTCCATAAATACACCAATATGTAGCAGCAACGAGCAGCATATATGAAGGCTGTAATGTGCCCATAAAGCAAGTACCATGTAATGTGCCCATAAAGCAAGTACCATTTATGTTCTGGCACACACACATGCTTCCTACCCACTCAGAGGCTCTGGAGAGAGCACTCACAGAGTACATGATGCATGTGTGACACTATGCTGCCACACCACACAAAATGTAGGCACAAAATGCCCTTCCTCACTTTAACAAGCAGTCAATCACATCCAGATTTCACTCTGGGCATATCCTACCACAGTGCTGACTTCAGAATCCTGGCTTGTACTTCGGACCATAACTGTTGGTCCTCCACTGGGAATAGAGTCAAAATCACTCTTCTGCAGTCAAAACATAGAAAGGACAAGAAGAATCACATTAGTTTATACCATAAGGAGAGAACATCACTTCCCATTCTTCTGGGCTCTTGAATCCCATGCCTTACACTTCCTTAGTATATTTAGCCAATCAAATAGAAACTACTGTCTGAGTGTAAAAAAGACCACGGTGTCCTGTAATTTAGTTTACAAAGATCAATGCCCTAGAGAAAGGGGCAAAGAAATTTTACCAAATGACCCTCTCAAGAATACTCAATCCCTAGAAGTCTTCCCAGAATTAAGCAGTGAATAGAAGAATCCTGTCTCTTACCACATAAATACTGCAAACATAGGAGCCACTGACCTGAGAACCTGAGGCCAAACTGAGGCCACTGTCTGCACTGATTTGGGATTTCTTCTCATCTGTTTCTCCCAAATCAAACTGTTTCACACCTTCTGGTCCTGAACAAAGGAAAGAGTAAATAATTACTGTACCAAGAAAAAACAGCATAGGAGAAAGCAGATGACAGACTGGAAGCAGGAACAGTACCAAGAAAACAGATTTGCTTTCTCATTTCTTTGATTTTTAATGCATTTTTTATTATTCCTTGGTACTGAAAACAACAAGGCCAGCAGAACATATCTGCTAGTCTTCAAACATTAATGTGAATTTCAAATATTCCAACATCCAGGAGTGACTATAATTAAACAGTACCTTTCTTAGCCATTCAAGAGAGATTAGAGGACAGACAACAGTCAAGTAGCTTCCAGTTACAATAACACATGCAGAGCAGTTGACATTCAACTCTAGGAAGCCACTTCCTTTGATTCTTGGTAATAAAAAAGAATACCTATTTACTTATAAGTAAGAATCCTGTTTTGAACAGCTAAACTGCTCAAAGTCCTGGACTGAGTTTTTTGGTTTCCCACTGCAACTATCTAGGCAAAAATCAGGCAACACATGACAAGAAAATAAACAGTGACAATTGGTGTTACCCAGTAAGATTTTCAAAGATTAAACTTGTATGATGCTGTACTTCACAACATTCCCCAATTACATTAACAAATGGCTCTCCAGAGTTGGCAATCACATAGGTAGGAGAGAGAGAGGAAATCAGCAAGCTTTTAAGTCATGCATTCATTAACCCAACGATACAAAAAAGGGAAAGAAAGGATAAAGAACTTTATGTTCAATTTCCCATGCACTTCTAGAATCGTATCATCTATTGTCCTCAGATGGGATGGTAGAAGGAAAAGAGAATGATGGAGAGGTAGAGCCTGAAAAGAAATTTGGATAAGCACTGAATGAAGTAAATAACAATGCAAGAAAAGAGTGTGTTATAGGCTGTACACAAAATGTTAATACTCTCAGAAAGGTGAAGAGACTGAATGCAATACTGCTGCCATAGCCATATCTGCCAACTATTCAGTAACAGGAAGACATGATCAGCTGCTGGAATATTTGTATTATATACCCATGTCTATAGCCAGTATCTCCAAACAAACAATGCCACTACCTATGTTAGCACTGATCACAACAACCTGGGAATTATGAACATGTTTGTATTATATGTAATATTAGAGAGGATAAGATCGTGAAAAGGAAAGAAAAAGGGACGGGAGGAGAGAGAGAGAGAGAGAGAGAGAGAAGGATAATATACAAAGATTTGTGGGAGTGAGTTTGAGATGATATGTAAACTCATGAATAGCAAAGCCGTAAGTGGGCTGGGCAGACCATACTAGCTTACTACTCAACCACCAATTCTTCCTGTGAAGTGTTTACAGAAAGCATTCTTCAGTTGCTATAGTATTTTGCCTCCAGACCCAAATGCCTTAGTTACTGTAAATCAACTCCTCAAAGATTCTAAGAAAGAGAAAGCATAAACAGAATTTATGAAGAAAAATAACTAAAAATATCTTTTCTAAGAATTTGGAGTATTATTTTCCACTGAAATACACATAGCTCACTTCTAGAAGTCTATATGCACTCATTCAAGTGGTCATCATTTCTAGTTCTGATACAGCCAAAAGTTTTGTATCTCATTACTACAGCAATAACACAAAATTTCAGCTGTGTGTTTTACGCAATTTAGGAGTTTTCTGTCCCAACACATAATTCAGATATGTTTCTGGCAGTTTGACTTTTAAAGGAATTGAAATTGACTGAAGCAGTTCGGATATTTGAGGCCTGTAACTGAGTTTAAGGAGCACAATAGCCACAACTCCATTGTTGTCACTGTCAATTTACAAGCACTTAAAAACCTCCCTTTCCTTTCTTTATGGAGACATGTGTAATACACATGGAACACTAAAGCTTCAATTTATCCCTCCCAGGGTAGGCACCTACCTGAAAGGCTCAGTTTGTGCATGGTGCTGTGTGTCTGTCTCACACACTCCTACCCCAGCAGGAAGCAATTCACAACTGAAGTACAGTGAGCTGCACTGCAGAGCTGCCCCAGTCACCCCATCCTCTTTGAACTAACTCCACATGCTAATTTGTACTTGACAGAAGTTGCTAATTTGTACTTAACAGAAATATTTAACTGAGGTGCCTAAAACTAATGGAAGCAAATCCAGGCCTAGTCAGAATGTTAGGAATCTTCACTCATTCATCTCAGCTATTAATCCTTCCCAATTTTCAGTCTGTAAAATAGGTAGCATCAGCTCTGCAAAGTACAAACTAAGCTTATGGTTAGGAAACACCTACCACAATATGGTTGTTATAAACTGGCTGTTGCCTTTAAGTCATATGTCCCTATTTACAACAGTGACAACCAAAAGAGCAAAACCTGATATTGCACCTGCAGAGTATACATATTCAATATTTTATTCATTATCATATTTCAACAGATGTTCAGATTTGTGTAGATTTAGACTATTATTTAGACTCTGTAACAGCCTCAAACTATTTCACTCCTTCTTTACCAAGGGATATGAAAAACAAAATCGGGTTGATTCCTTATTATGAGGCTATTCTCTAGAAGTCATCACTAAATACAATTATTCACATACACCTTCTCTCTCCCCCTCAGAAGTATTTCTTGTGGGAGACTGACTGTTCATGGTTGATGCCAGTTAACAAAATTCACCATCCCACAGCTTGAACAAACAGGAATTCTTCATTCCAGTAACATTTAATCAAGCAATCAATCAATATATCCATGTCAACAACTTGTTAAATAAGTTTTAACTTTTAAGAAAGGAGATGGAGTATCTTAAAAAATATTTATCTGATTGGTGAGGATGCAGAATACCTACTTCCTCTTCTTTGAAGGCAACAATTGGGGGGGGGAAAAAGAAAGGGAAAAAAAAAAAAAGAAGAGACATTTGAACATAATTTCCTCAGGGCAAACAGATCTGTTTGGTACTTTAATGGAGACTTTCTTGATAGATTTTGTTCTTGTGAGTGTAAAACCTGTGTGCCAGAGATGCAAGCTCACCCTGCACCTGGGGAGTTGGCAGTTATGGGGAGGCTGGAGGAGTCAGTTTCTACATTTTTTTAAATTTCCTTACTCGTTTTTTCCAAAGATTTTTGCTTTTTCACTTCCTGGTGCTTGTTCCACAATTCTACCCAAGATGCATTGAAAGCAGGAGAGAAAGAGAAAGAGTCAGCAGCTGGTCAGACATGTGAAAATGGGGAAAAAATTTCAAACAAAAATCCCACCCCTTCACCTCAAAAAAAACCAAAAAAACAAGAAAAAAAAAGGAAAAAAAAAAAGGAAGAATTTTATGACAACTACTGAGTGAAGGGTTAATTAACACCAGTTTAAAAGAAATCAATGTTAGGTATTGAGCACTGCATCATCTCTCAGTAACAGTATTCAAACATTAGAGATGACTTCATACAGTGGTGGTGGTGCACCCCCCCTCCCCTCCACAGGCCACACTTTGACAGCAGTTACTCAACTAAGAAAAACAGCTCTTAGGAACAAATAATTATGTCTCTAGTTTATATCACTGAAAGGAGAAAGACACAAAAGACAACAGCAGCAAGTCCAAAAATATTAAAGTGTAGTTTAACACAATATTTAAAGAATATTATGTCTTACATATTATCACAAAGTTTACAAGTTATTTTTGACCTGACAACATTCTCAATAAATTCCTGGCTCTGCCTATGAACCTCTCCTATATGCAAAGAGCAGAACTCCTCTGCATCCACTTGCTCCCATCAGGGTATAGAGAATAGAAAATGATGAAGAACTAAAATTATCAAGATATCAGACATGCTTCATTCCAACTTCCAAAACTCAAAGTCACAGAAGTCACAGCACTCTAATCAAGTCAGCGAATTCCATAAGAGAATATACAAAGCGCAGACCAGCAAAACAGTCTGAAGTTTTCTTAAAACTGAATTTGAAACTCAGCCCTGGGACAAAATGGTCTTGAGACACTTGCACTTTTCTATCACTCTGTTCAACTCTCTGAAATGCAGTCACCTTTTCCGCTCAGAAACATCAGATCATTCCAGGCAGTGGCCCTTTGGCCAAAGGAAACATTACAAGCTGCCATGGTCAGCTGACTCCAAGTGTCAGGCACTGTCCTCTTTCACTAGCACCATTACAGTTGGGGACGCTACAGAGGAAGATCCTCTTAAAAAAGTGGTAAATGGAAGGAAAAAGAAGTAAAAAGTTCTTTTACTGCTCTTTAAGAAAACTTCTTGGGCAACTGAAAGGTCACTTAAGTGTGTTAGAAACCCATTCCACCCTGCAAATAGCAGAAATAAGGGCAAGACAGGCTCTAAATAAGTTCTATTGAGCAAAATGTCCACTAAAAAAAAATTTAAAAGGATAGATTACAACTGTGAAGGAAGACTCCAAAGTATTATGAAAAACAAGGTAGAAAAAGCAAGAAAGATGGTTTCTAGCCTACCAATTTCTAGATCTGCTTCATGATTGATGGATGTTCCTTCAACTTTCATAAACAGACAGACGGATAAGATAAAATTGCTGAGGGATCCAAACAGCATCCTACAGGCTTATCAAGCTGAGCATACACTGACAGAGATAACAATCTCTAAGATGGACTGAATTTGTTTGTTAAAAGGCTTTGAAAACATCTGGCCTCTTCCATGCTCAGTCTATATGGCTTTACTTTAAAAACCACCAGTCTGAAAGCTACAACACCTGCCATTAACTTACTTTTAGCTGACTTGTCTGGTAATTTAGTGTAGAGCATATCCTAGCACATTAAAAACAGACTAGATTTTACTCTTAATTACTTAGTCGAAGAAGAAAAACAAACCTTCAAATAAACTCACAGGGCATAAATATTACACCTATGGCTTTGTTACGTGACCCTGAACTAAACAGGACAGCAGGTCCAGAAAGGGCCTGATGTGGATGAAGTATGTAGCACAGTCTTTTCTGTTTAAAAAAAAACAGCCAAAAAAAAGTGATCTGACCAGATTAAACAATTATTTAAAAACTAGTAATGGAAATTTCAGTAAGTACTGACATTTTCATTAACAGTTACGGAAAGTACGCAATAAACCAAACTTACCACTAACATGAAGGGGCAAATTAATTAACTATCAACTTAAAAGCCACCAGTATCCTAACAAAAAGGCCTATACTACAGGTGATAAGCCCTGGAAGACAAGAACTCTAGAAGTAAGCAACTGTTGAGTATCAGAAGCATCATCTTCATACTGAATTTTCTAGGTAGGAATTAGGTATCAAGCACAGTCAAGATCAAAGCTCAGATGGTAACTCAGATCCTACTTCACCTTAGAAATAGGAAACCCTGTGAACTTTATGGCCATTATTTCTGTAGTACCAGAAAACTCCACAGATTCAGCTACCATAGATTCAGCTCTATATTTGAGATGCAGTTTAATCACCACACTAACATACACTCTACATATGACTACTGCAAACAGAGCTGTACATTATTTTGTTCCATCCTTCTGAAGACTTCTCATTCTAGTATTTCTTCCTGTATCTAGGTAAAAAGGGTAGCAGCCCAATTTGCACTTCGTCTGTACAATACCAAGAGATTAATTCAAAGTTGTATTTACATTTTTGCAACTTGAGGCTGCAAGTACCTTCCAAACTTCACAGAATCACAGAACTGCTGAAGTTCAAAGGGACCTGAGAACATCACCTAGTCCAACCTCCCTGCTTAAAGCAGGATCAACTGAAGCTGCCTGCCACAGGACCATGTCCATTCAGGTATTCACTTTCCTCACAGATGGAGAATCCACCACCTTTCCAGGCAACCTGTTCTAGTGCTGGATCATCTTCACATAAAAACATTTTTTCCCATGTTTAAATGGAACTACTTACAAATACGTTGTTATTTCAGCAAGATGTAAATGTTTACCAAATGCTTTTCCCTAAATAAATTAGTTTGAATGAGAACACCTGCATTTCACAGCTAAGCTACAACTAACACCAGCCCTGTATATCTGAAGCTGTCTTGTTCTGAAGTTTCTATGACAGAATATAAAGGAAGTATAATAGGCAAGCAGCTTTAAATTACCTCTCTGCAACACAAGAGAAACACTCTTTACTTCTAGATCACACAAGTCAGATGAACACACTATGGAGACTACACTATTTTTACAGCAATTTCCTAAGAAGTGACTTGCATACCAGTTCATGTTTTGTGGTGAATGACAAAAGCAGATAAAAAAAAGGCTTCAGGAAAAACATTCAAGTCTTTGGAACTTTGGTCAGTCTAGGTACAACCATTTTCTTCTTGTAACTTAGCTCCATAAGAGACAAGTGGAAAACATCAGAACCATCAACGGGAATGTACCTTTGTCTGTCCTTGAAGACAGTGAATTGTTTAAGGCTTATATTCTGGCAACAGTAGCTAACATGGCATATTGCATAGCACTTCTTTTGAAAAGCACTTCTTATGATGCTTCACAAACAGGAACTATCTGATGTCTATGATTTCCATTTCTATGAGGCTTTAATTTCATCAAAGGAAAAGAAGCAGTCTTAGCAATCTCATCAAAAGATCTCTCTTCATTCTTTAAAAGAACACTGTGCTAGAGCCTGGTTTCTTCTTAGTTGTGCCAGAAGCATACTTTCCTTTTTCTCTTCTACAGAACAGGAATGAAGTACCCAGAGCAAACCAAACAACTAACTGAAATGCTGGACATCTGAATTTGCAACTCTCTCAGTTTCCTGACAGCTTTTCAAATGGAGTGCAAGACTAGTTTCTGAGCAACTGCCTCCATAGATTGCCTCTTTAAACAGAAAGCCAATCAAGTCAGAGGGGTACAGTATCACTTCAGGACTCGACAGCACCCAGCTTGCAGTTATTATATGTGTATAAAAATGCGTGTCTGTGCTCCTGTCATTTAGCTGCTGAACACACACAATCCCTTGTCTTATGTCACAAACTACATACAAATCTATGTCACAAACTACATACAAATCCTCACAGCACCACACTTTCAGAAGATTAACCTTTCACACAGTGATTCCACTAAAATGTTATTTTAAACAGGCTGCAAGCAACATCTATAATTTAACATGACATATTTTTGCAGTTGAGAAAAAACTTCTCATATGCTGATGATACTTCTCATGTTTACAACCCACAGCCCAGAGGATCCAACCAAAGTAATTTTTTTCTTTCTCCCCCACCAAAAAAGTCTGTAAAGCCCTTTTTAAATAAAACAGTTCTGAAAGCCCTATTTCAAACTTTTTCCCATGACATAGGGAAAAGCTATGTCATCTAAGAGTAAGACAGGAAAATCTCCAGTGACCAGCCCAGCAGATGCTGTTTACAAGAACACACATTCTATTTGCTATTGCATAGAAGGAAAATCCATCAGTCCTGCTCACTGAAACTGTAACACTGTAACTAAAATCTTTTTGGAAATTTTGTTGTTAACAAACAGCAGATTTTGGATCCCACTACATCAGGATACAATCTACATAATTCATAGGTAGCCAGCAATGACAGAAAACCTTTGTTTCATGTCTCCCTTCCACAGCTGCCCTTTCTGAAGTCCTGCTGTCCCTGTTCCTCTTTTGCCATTTCCTGTTGCTTGAAAACAGCAATCACAGAACAAAAAATAAGGCTGTTTAAGGTGTAATGAAATATAGAAACGAGATTAAACAGCTTCTGGGAGAAAATTGCAGTGGATAGTTTATCCAAGAGTAGGGTGAAAACACATATGATTGTTCCTTGTGATCCAAGGTGTAAATGAAGCATGTTACAGTAGCAATGTAGTGTGTTAAAATGGAGAAAATGCAAATAGAACCTAATGCCAAGCCAGAAGTCCCCCCTGCACTCCACATGCACCTCAATACACACCAATGGAAGCAATAAAATTTTCTTCCTTTAGACTCCTTGTGTCAAACTCCCTTGGCCCTTTGCCTGCAGGGCTCGGTGGCTTTGGCATTAGCTGAGGTACCGGCAGCTGCATCGCAGGTTTTGGCTCCACTCTTGGGGATGATGCAGGATCCTTGCCAACTGGAGTGACAGATCCATCTGTAGGACTTCGTTTTCTCTTTTCTGGTTCTTTAAATTAAAGGAACAGTGTTGAGAGAAAATAAATAAATAAATAAATAAACAAATAAATAAATAGAAAGAGACCTAAGAAAAAAGAAAATGAGAGCAGGAGAAGAAAGATGAGACAGATGGTCTCACCTAAATCATTAAGCCTGGCACTGAAACAGCTCAGTGCCACATTTGTTCCCATAGGCCAGCCTGGCTTGCTGATAGTCTGACACACTGGTGGAAACAGTAGAGGAGAAAGCCAGAGTACTGTTTTAGGGATACTCAAGTATCTCATTTCGGTATATCTGAAACCTAGGAAAGTTCTCTGACACAGTAACTGTAGCATCTCCTCTGCTAAATTGTGACGAGTTAAACAACTCTGCATAAACTACCAAGAATACAATTTCTAGAAGATAAGTAAGTTCCACTCACAGTGCAAAAAGGACAAATGCAATCAATTTTATGGGTAGCACTAAATGAAACTTCAGTTAGGGAAAAAAATTCCCAAAAATACCAATTAGCTATAGCTCTTCCATCAATCTCTGAGACTTCCTATAACCACATGTCCCTAAAGGCAGTTTGGATTATTTCTCTGTAGCAAACCTCACAGTTTGAACTACAGCAAAACCTTCAGAAAAGAATAATTAAAACCAGGTTTTCCATAAAGAGCTTCATGCACAAACTATTTCAATACCTGATGAATCTAATAGTCAAAACTTCAATTCCTATTATCTAAATCTGTCATATCACTAGATTTTGTGATACCTTTGTTCAGTGGATTTTAGATTCTGCTCTCAGTAAAACCTTTCAATTAGAGTAATTGAAAAGAATCAACACCTAACATTCTACAGACTGAACACTTCCTTCCTTCAGAGCTGAAGTGTTTCCCCAATTCCTTGCAGATCTTTCAGAAACCTCCTCAACTTTGTAAGATGTGAATACCAGAAGTGGGAACACTACTTCAGTTGTGGGTCTTGTTACTGATACATCAAGATACTATACAGTAGCTGCATTCCAAATGTGTATTCACAGATACACAGTGCCCCCCTTCCCAGCTTTTACAGACATGGTAAATAGTGGGAAGTTCACATACAGTAGCAGGAGACTGCTTCCTAGGATATACCTCCCAATCCTACTACTATTGCCAACTATCCTTGTTCTAAAAACAAGTCCTTAGTTTCACCACATTATAATAACTTAATCACAACCATGCTTTATTAAGACTTAGCTTACTCCAGACAAATAAGCTATATCCATCATGTCCTGTAGGATTACTAGTCTATTACTATATGTTAAATAATATCAACATAAGGACTAATATCTGTAAAACATTTCTAGAAATAAATACTAATTTCAACTAATTGAAAACAAGTAAAACATACTAAACAGCTAAAATATGACTACAAATTAAGATGTTATGCAATGATGAGAAGAGTCTTTAAAAGTTGAAAAGAATCTTTAAAAGTTTGCACCAAATTTTGTCTCTCATGACCACAATTAGTTTACTGGGAAAACTCTACTTACCATCAAATTATGCTATTTGGTCTTCACTCTAAAACTACTGAGATTCACATCAACCACTCCAATTTTTCTTAGAAATCAGTGTCAGACTAAAAGCTTGTAATTACCAAGATCAGCCCATTCTCCACATTCAGGACTGTTCCACTAGCACAGCCTTCCTTACTTTCCTCAGCATTCCAACAATGCTGGACAGGGACACGGGGTGTATCTGACTCATTAAAAAATCCCTGATACAAGACCCAGAACACCAGCTATAAAGGGTTTAGTAGATGCTACTTCTCTGCTACAATGAAATAAGTAACTTTTCATCATTTGAGATTACAGAAAAGGCAGATACTAAGCAGAGATTTATCTTTTTGTTATCTTTTGCTTTCTTCCTTAGCATGCACTTTCTTATTTAGCATTAAGAATCAGATTCTTAAGAAACAGCTGAAAAATTAGGAGATGCTTCCAGACTTTCTTCTCTAAGATATTTAGTTGTATGAGAATAATTGTGTAGTGCAATGTGGTTGATGAGACCTAAGTCACCATATGGTTGCATATTACAAGTATCTCCCTCCCTACTGAGGTTGCCTGCAACAACTTTCCAAGACTGTGGCTGGGAAGTTTTAGTTGAAGGTCCCTATTCCCAGACTTTCCACTTCAGCTGTAGAAGTGCCAGGTTTTGTATCTCACTGCAGAGTTTCCATTTTCAATTAAGTATCAGTATGGCCATTATTTTGCTTCGGTCCAGTAACATGTGTGTAAGAAACAGGCTTCAAGCTTTATAAGACCTCAGTAACAATGGTACAATTCTCAGCATTTTAGAAGTGTTGGAAAAGCCCTGAAATATCAAAAGGCACAAAACCAGCTACCTTCCCAATCTTGTTTGGTTCATGAACACTATATTCTCACGAACACTTTTCTTACCTTTATTATAGTAGTGAGTATGTGCTATCTCTAGCAGGCCAAAAACACTGGCCATACCTCCCAGGCCGGCATTTGCATATGACTGCTCCAGGCTCAAGACAGTACACTTCAGCAGGTCCAGCATGCCTTTATAAACCTTGCGGCTGATCTCCTGCAATGAAAGCCCCATTAGTGCTGCTATTTCTCATGTGAGAAAGTCAAGAACATAAAATCTCAAACTGCTGTAACACCATCTTTTCGCAATTGACAAAAACTTCCTGTGGACTGAGCCTCAGCAGACAGGCAGAGTGAGGACCCTGCCGAGCTCAGCACTGACCACGTCCTGTATGACATCCTGTCGAGCATCCTCCTCGGACTGGATCGTGCGGTTCAGCTTGCTCAGCACAAAGACACGGAGCTGCTCGCTCTCCAGCAGACGTCGGACTCTCTTCATGTTCAGCCAACCAACGCCTTGCCCATCAAGAACATTGTGTACCACCTCCTTCAGGAACTGCTGGTTCTCACTGATATATTTAAGAGAAAGCAGGCAAAAGTTAGTTAACCTCTGCTTACCTTGCCCTGCATGGGAAGAGAGCTATGGCCAGGGCACACACAGAAGTACCTTCCCTATCAACATATCTGACATGTAGCACTGTCTGCTGCTAATGTAACTGCACATAGCTCAAGCTCTGTTCCATAGGTATAGTATCAAATACTTTATTTTGTCCTTTATTTCCTATAAAAAGCCATAATCAGGCTTTCCTCTAGCTCCTCTAGGTACCACTTTATCCTTCACTTTCACAGCATCCCTCAGAATCCATAGGAATCTTTATGCCTCAACCTTCTTCCACAGCCCCCACATCTGAGCTGTAAGCTTCCTTTAAAAGAGGAAGTGCAGCACTACTAATGCATTACTGCAGCAGCCTTGGCACATGTTTGCTCAGCTTCTTTTGCCACAGAGGGAAAGGTAAGAAGAAGGAAACTCCTGTGCAACCTACTGCATTCCCCAGTCTGAACTGCAGTTATTGCTCTTACTTGTCCACCAAACCCAGTAGGTCAAAATAAATTCACTCTACCCATGACTGCTACATAAGAAAGGGAGAAGAAAGCACAGGCACAGGTCAAGTAATGTTTACTTGCACCATTCTGAGTCCCTTCCCAAGGTTGAGAAAAGCACTTCACATGAATTTATGGAATCAAACTTCTTCATTGGACTCAGTTGATCCCCCTGCACGGTGCATTAAAACTCCAATGGGCTAGATCACCTTGTTCAGAACACTCAATTACAAAGAATAACTACTGAATTAAAGTAGAAACCTAGAAGACTTTGGATCTCAGACAGAAGGAGGATACATTTTGGAGCACAGAAAAATAAGCATGTGCACTATTAACTCTAAGACATCCGTACCAAATCTTCTTAGACAATAACATGTCCAGGTCTAGGGCAAGAGAAAAGTACTATTTAATTTTCAACAGCTAGACTTCTGAGAAAATATTGGACAGGTATGAGGTCACTCTAACTACACTGTATACTTGAAAAGCAGGAAAAAAATATTACCTGGAATTGCTAGATCGTCCCTGAGGTGATGGAGATTCTCTTTTCACTGTTGGGCTGTGCTTTATGACTGAAGACTTCTGATCAACAAGGGCCCGTCTGTTTCCTAAAGAGGAGAGGAAACAGAATGAGAGGAAAGGGCAGGAAGAAAACAAATTGATCCCAGGACAGTAACAAGCAACACTAAAGTTGGCTAACACACCTATTTGAATTACAGGTAACAGACTTCAAACAAAATGGAAACTCCAAAAAAGCAGCAGCATATATCATATTCTAGCATCACACATCGGCAGAAAACAGTAATGGGAGTAATGCAGAGAGAAAAAGAGATGGTAATGGGAGCAGGAGGTGAGAGGCAGGAAAAGTTTGGCTGCTCTGCATGCAGTTCCACAACAAGAATCATCTTCAAATTAGTCACTATATGTAAAAGCATAATGCATTGAGGGTGACTAGTATAGATCATGTGGTACTGGTTACCCAGCGAGAAAGGTAGCCCGAAGTCAGGCACAGGGAATGCTGGAAATTGTTACATCATGCACAGCTCATGCTGTAGGGAACCCACCTTCATTGCTTACTGGGCCAGCTTCAGTAATAATCTCCATTATAGTATTTAACCCAAATACTGGGACACAAAATATACAATTAGTAGTGTACTGAAATACCTACACTCCCCACTGTCAGCATCAAAAGAATCCAACTACCAGCTTCTTCCCAGCCCTCCCTCAAAATAAAACCCAAATGACACTAGAGCAGGAAGGATGTTTGAAAGCCCAAGACCACAAGGGCCAGAATAACTTATCTTAAGAGATAGTGCTTGACTTGAAATTTGGCATCGTGGAACCAGTGTAATGCATCTTCAAGGACATTATTGCACATATTGTATTTGAAAGGCACTACAAAAACCATCTGCATCACCAAGGAAAAAATATCAATGGATGCACATGAAATAAAAATTAAAAAGGAAGATGGAAAGTGGTCAAACAGCAGCAATGAAATGGAGTCCCAGCATCATTTCCCATTACAGTTAGAAACACACACTTGGCAAGAACAAGTTAATGTAGCAACTTTGTATCTCTACAACAGAGACAAAAACATCTAAAAACCACCGAAGTGCCCAGTGGGCATCCCAGTGAGCCAGCATGCACATGTAAAAGAACACACACACACACACACACTCTCTCACACACACTTGCACATGCATAAAACAGACTGAGCTACTCCATGGAAATCCCATCCTCATATCTGCACAGTAACATTAAAGGCCCTACAGGATTAAAACAGTCAAGAAAAGAACACCAAAGTGCAGAAGATGAGGCACAAAGCATGAATGAGGAATGGCAAACCCCATCACTGTTTTCTTCCAATGCATGGAATCAGTCATTAAGTTTACCCATGGAAACAACCCTGACACGAAGCATGTTTCTTATCCAGTACAACTGGACATAAAAACATAACCAACTGGTAAAAGGTTGTCAAAAACAGCTGTGCAGAGTCTCTGCTAGTGTTTTCACCCTACCAGTCCTGTTACTCCTTATTTTACACACAGGGAATGATTACTTGTCTCAAAAACAAAGTCCAAAGCAGAAACACAAAATCCACCTTTTGGTCTTTGTTTCTACAAGGTCAAAGGTCAGCAAAACATCATACCAACCTTCATCCACATCCCTTCCCAATTCCAGATTAAAGTAATCTTTACCGATAAAAGTGATGAGGAGGAAAAAATAAATGAAAAAAAAATCAACACATTAAAACAAAAGCAGTAAGTTCTAATCAGATAGAATAACTCAAAAGGCAAAATAAAACCTCTCCTCTGTAGCATCTGAAAAGGTCTCAACACTACAACACCAGTACAAGCTCAGTCACCCCTGTGATATTACATTTGGTAAAAGGATGACCAGGCTGTCTAACACCCATGGTGTGAGGGGCATTTCTCTAGTGCCCATTCAGACATGTTATCTAATGACACTGCAGACAAACAGGAGATGTTCTAATGAAAAGATTGTGCACATATGCTAGGGATTGATCTTCACTCTCATAGAACTGAAAGCGTGATTGTAATCTGATTTTCTATTTAGCAATCTGAAAAGATGATAAACACTTTTGAAACTCACATAATCTGCAGTCTCCATGGGAGGTTGGCATTACCCCCATTTACAAATGCAGCATCATCACTCTTATAAATTACATAAGGCTAAGCATGAAGATAGTGGCAGTACAAAAGCTGGACCTACCTCTTAGTTCCCATTCTTAGTATATATACTAAGTACTTAAAAATAAAACAGAACAAAATACACTATGAATGTTGGTTTTGTTTTGTATCTGTTAACTCAGCCTAGACCAGACATTCTCCCATCTCAACAGTTGTGGGAAAAAGACTGACTGAGAAATATCATAACAATTTACTTTCTTGCTCCTTTTTAACAATTTACTGTCTTGCTCCTTAACACAGCCCCTACCCAAACAACCAAAAGGCATCACTATCAGGATTCCTGTTAGGGGTAGGACCTCAGACTGCCAAGTCACAAGAACTGAAAAGGCTGTAGAAGACAAAGGGAAAAATTATTACCTTTCAGGCTGGGAAAGGGAGTATTCTTATCTCTCCCAACTTTGGTTGGTAGGGCCAAGTTGGACAGACTGAAACTTGTGCTGTGGTTTCTGTACAGGCTGCCTATGACAGAAGACAAAAACAATTAATGTCTACTGCTCACTGCATGCACCCAAAGATCCTGTAATTTGCCATCTTATTTCAGATCCTCAATGATTAAGTTCTTCTTTATTACCCAAAAGTCTCACAACCATAATATGACCTCATTCACATTGCAACCACATCTGTAATCAGATTAATCTAAACAGTACAAAATCGTAAGTCTGGGCATTTGTGTTACAATAATTGATGTTGGATCTTCGAGGCTGAAATGTAACAGCAAAATCCTCCTGTCTTCCTGCACTTAGATCACATCACTTTAGGTCTATCTTCTAGTTTGATCCTGTTTTTGGGAGCAAATGAATGGCTGGGCCACATGAGAAAACAGGATGACAGAAGATCTGTAAAACATGTCACTCTGAAGTGAGGACTGTGCACTGTGTCTTGCGAAATACTGTAAATCTGCCATGAAACCATGCTTTGAAATAGAAGCTTTTCATTTATTAGGAAAAAACATACATTCTTCCTGGTACTGGCAGATCTTAAGGACACAATTATGCATCATCAACATAGCCCATAGACAGCCTGAAAGCATCATATTTACATAAAGGAGCTGATTAACACTTCAAGTTATTAATTTAAAGTGTCAACTTATTATTTCAATTTTCTTTGGTTCTTTGTTTTTTTTGTAGCCTTATTTTAGTAAGTCATCTTACCAGAAACATTTAACATATTTTCCCCAGTGCTAAAAACTTCTTTCACTGCTTTTTATTGTAGTGCAAGACTCAAGTGGCCATGCCTTCTGTCACTGATTAAGAGATTCTAGATTCATGTTCCACACTTGTGGTTTTTTTTATTAAAATATAATTGAAAGTAGGCAATAAAGGAATTGAATTTTGCACCTCAGCACAAAACATGGCAGTATGGAAGGCATATTAGTGTAAGATTTTTTATCAGTTTCATAAAATTACACAATGCTTTGTTTAAATGAAACTGAAGAAATTTCTGATCTGCGCTCTAAAATGCCATACAACTCAAGGGGCTAACCACAAAACCAAAGTCCTTCCTACTGAAGAATATATAAAGCAGTAGTTGTCAGCAGTTGTCAGTAAGCCACCATGACTACTCAAGAGCTGGTCACAATTTGACAACCAACTCATTCTCTTGACTAGCCATCTCTCTATTACATCTCTCTGTACACTCTGATATAATAAATAAAACTAGCTTAATTAATGCATGGTACATACTTGCAAAAGACATGATGCCCCCAAAACCTTCACTGCTGTTGTTGGAGACAGTAGAGTTTGGGGAGCTGGCCCTGGAATCTGAATCTGCATCAGAATCACTGGCCAGTTTTAAACTGTTTGGCCGAAGTAACTTCTGAGACCTTTAAAGAAATTAAGTACAACTGTTATTAGCATTCCCCCTTCCCACCCCAAATCAATACATCATATGGTTGTGGGAGACTGATGTTGGTCTCATTCCCACCAGTTTTCACCATACTACCGGCACCCTCTGGAAAAGAAAAAAAAAATCACCCAAACAAACAAGGAAAAGAAAAAAAAAGAGAACTGAAACATCTTTACATTCAGGATTTTATAGCCTTTCAGGGCATGCTGAAAACTTGTCTACAAAAGGGCATTGGCAGACTTGTAGGTGAAAGGGTTCTGGTTTGAAAGGAGTAACAAGAAAACCTATTGCCACCAATCACTGCAGTATCTTTCCCCCAAAAGACAAAGACTTACTGAAACAGTTTCCAGAAATCAGTACATGATATACTAGAATGTTCTAAAAAGAACTGTTAATTCTCACAGCTTCTACTGCTTACATAAAAGTAAGGAACTGAGGGACTAAGAAAAGACTTCTATTCAAACCAGAAGAGTTGACAGCACTTCAATATTAAATGAAAGTGATCAACAATAAATCTCAATAGCCAAAGACATTTGAGTGCATGAATGTTAAACTACATGAAGCAGACAGAAACCCCGGAAGTACTGTACAGAAGGGCAGGAGACAAGGAGGACTCGCCTGCTTCCATTGAGATTTTGGTTAAATCTTGGCGTATAGCTCTCTTCCTGCTCATCATCTTCATCCTCCGTAGGAAAACCATACTGTGGTTCAAAGTATGGATTGTCATACTCTCGCTTCCTCACCGCCCCTTCTGAGGAGCTCATGCTGCCAGCTGCGATGTCACTCTCACGACGATCCAAGCTTATCTTGGGAAAGCTTGGTTGCAGTGGCAAGGAAGAGAGATGGTTTGAAAATCCAGCAGCCAACTTCTCCTCTATTTCTGCTGAGTCTGCTGCCTCCTGTGGACCAGTCAAATCATTGATCTGTTCGCTAATTTGCGTTACATACAACTGAAGGGCAGGACAAGAACAATTATTTCAAACTGGGAAATCTGCACAGTCCTTGTTACTTGCTACGGGGCCCCCACCACATCCTCACTATCTGTGTCTCTAAACTAGGATTTCATACACACTACAGTATTTGTGCATTGTTCTAGGGACTTACTTCCCTTTAAAACAGCTCTGACTAGGAAGTGTTAGCTCAGGATAATGGCTTTCCATTACCATGTTCCCATTCTTCTTAAAAGACCACAAATTCTTGAGTTTCCCCACCCCACTACCTGTTCCCTTAAAGATATCAGGTCTTTCCAGACTCTGTAAAAGCAATTCCTGCAGTCCCAACCTGGACCATTTCTCTCTGCTAATGCATTTTTCAATGCACTGGAACTTTTTGTACAGGAATGGTCTATCCCAGCATAAGAGGATACCAGCAAACTCCACCTTGCTCAGAAAATCCAGGGTGTGCATGCAATTAAATCTGTGCATGGTGTCATAGTCCTATTAGCTTTTGCCCTTCTCAGAAAGAACCATGTGCATTCTCCCATTCTTTATATCCTAATATGCTGATCTTGAGGCTGAACTCATCTCAGTACACACATGATTCACTCCATGGATGACAGTGCTGGGGCTGCTACTGGCTGTAGTACTGGAACTTGAACGAGGCTGGTTATTCTCTTGGGAGTTCTCACTGTCCATGGTCTGTTCATCAGGATCCCCTGAATATTCTTGAAAATCATCAAATTCCACTTCACTAGCATCACCAAGGGCTGCATGAGTCAGGGGGTCAACATCTGCAAACACACCATCATTCATTAAACAAAACTGCCTTCCTCAGCCTTTTGCCCATCTAACTAAGTATTCCTAGAAGATGAGGACTGTTCAACAGAATCAACTTGCATAAAAATTTAGGTTGTAAAGGGCTTTTAGAGGTCATCCATTCCAATTCTCTCCTCAAAGCAGGAACACTTTCAAAATTAAAGCAGGTTGCTCAGGGCTTTGTCCCACTGAGTTTTCAAAGTTTTCAAGGCTTGACATTCTACAGTGATCCTGGGAACTATTCAACTACAATAACTATTAAATTCTTTTCTTTACATCCAAGCAGAGTTTCTTTGTTGCAGCTTATGATTATTAGCTCTTGTCCTTGGGACACAGGAAATGTTTTGGGACTTCTAGATTTAGTTTATTGAACAAAATGAATGTTTATGCAGCTTCCATATAAGCCACAGAGAATGCATTTTTCTGTCCCCACTAGGACAGAGCAATACTTTAAAGCTAGCACTGAGAACCAATATGCAGGGACAGGAGAGAGCTCACTGTCTCAGAGACTCTACTGTCCATATTGCACAGTATTTACTGGCAGCAGCAGGTTGTTTCCAGATCTAGTGAACCAGTTTTGTTCAGCAGCACCTATTTCTGTTCTTCCTCTTCACAGTGTTGTTTGGAGGAAGCTGGTTGTAAGCAGGAGAAATGTCCTTTCTCAGTCTACCCACACACTTTTACCTCAGAGCAAGACCACTATGGGACAATACTTCATTCTGATTCAGGGATTTAGGGGAGGCCATTTTCCCAAAGTGCTTCAGATGAATTAGGAAAGGGAACCTATGTGGACCTTGTGAAAGTAAAAGCAAAAGTTACTCACTTGGGGTATCACCATTAATGTCACATTTCATCATCTCACTGACAAAGTCACCAAGGGAGGAGTAGGAGGAACTTGAATCGTCGTAGTCGACGCTGTCACTGCCACTGCCACGAGAGAGAGAGATGAGTGGCAGCATCAAAGCAACAGCAGGCTCTGATGCTTTAAAGACCTGAATCAGCACTGTTTCATGGACCTCCCAAAAATCTCATATTATAGTAGCTACCAACAAATTTCACAGGCCAACTTCATGAAAGGTAAGAGCAAAAACCATAACTTCTAGGTATGTGAAGAGTTGTAGGAAGACATTTAAAATCTCTTAGTAAAGTTATGAGGCTAAACATAAGTGAGTAGAGAATAGTATATTAATTCACAAAACGTGTGTGTTTATGTAGGACAAATTCAAGGGAACTGGGAATCACAAGTAAAAGCATTTCCTTTTTACACTAGTGATAAATTCCATTCTGTTAGGACCACTGGTGCTGTGTAGAATGCAAAATACGCGCAAATCCAAGGCTGAAAGATCTCACAAACCAGGAAGGAACGAAAGGGAATAAAACTAGACACAAAACTCCATGAAATATGGCCAAGAACTACTATATAAACTTTCCTTTCATTTTACTAAACACACAAGGTGGTCACAGGCAGTGGGTAGTACTAACAAGCTTTGCATAACTATGGATAGGGAACAGAGATTTAAGAGTTGTAGGATGGATGAGAGTATTTGCAATACTGCAACAAAAATAACCAGAGAAAGAACAGCATGGAAGAAAAGACAATTAGGGTGTGAGGAAATGACAAATGTCAAGTTGCATAAGGGTGGCAAAAGAAAACAGGAAAATACGTATGGAGAATCACATTAAATGAATACACTAGCAAAGGGTTAAGAGGTTTGCTGTGATAACAGAGCAGTAAGAAAATTTACTTCAGTGTCAGTACTCTGCCCAGACAAGAAATGAAACAACAGCCTGGCAGACTACAGGAAAAGGCTGCAAATGAGAAGTAGGACAGGTCCAGCAATCTGAAATAACTCTCATGTGACTACGGGCATGTTCCCCGCTAACCTGTCATCAGTGGCATCAGAATCTGTTTCCTTCTCTGCTGGGACATTCAGGGCTTCAGCCAGCTGTGAATTGCTGTCATAGACTCGATAGTGAATGGGTTGCAGCTGGTGAGCATACCACTTGGGTTTGTCACCAATTAGGGCTGGGTCAAACATGTCTGCACAAAAAACCAAGGAGAGCATTAACCAAACTCATTTACTGGTGTCAAAGGCTTCATTCACAATGACACTACCCTCTACTAAGTCTTGCACAAAGGGGCAGTCTTTAAGAAACCTACAAGACTTCTCCATAATCAAACAAGAGTTAAAATTAATTGGAGGAGCAACTCACCAATAGCAGGGCTAACTTGGGAGAAACATATGAGGCCATACAAAAAAAGAGAAAAATATTCCTTGAACCAGATTCCTCCCCCCCACCCCACCCCAGCAGGATTAATATGGTATAAAATTAAATCCTTCCCTAGAATGTCTGGTTTTTAAGCTCCTGCATTACATCCAAGTACAGGAAAGGCAAGACCAACACTTACTGTTATGAATTCTTTGGAAAGCGTAATTAGTAGGGTTGAGTGACCATTCTCCAAAATATTCTACTGCCTGTGTTCTGGAAAGCTTATCTGCAAAAGGTGTTTGCTTCGGCCTAGAGGCAAGAAAAGAATTTGCCTGGAAGGCTACCACTGGTCGTGGGAAGAGGCGAAGAGTGCGAGTATGCATTTGGAAACCTTGCAAAACATTTGGTGAGTTGAAGAATCTCACCATAGCAACCCTAAAAAGAAACAGAGAACAATACATTAGAAAAAAACACAGAGCATAACAAAAAAAGAATAAAGAGAGCCCTTAAAAGGTATGCCATATGTTTCAAACCTTTGAAGAACAGTAACCTAACTCTTCTTCGAAAACAGCTGTCTTGCAAAAAATAAAAGAAAAATCCAAACAAATCAAAACCCAAGAAATCACTTTGTTCTACTTCACCATCTTAACACAAACACTCACTCAGTGAAGGACATCATTCTTGTTTCTACGAGCTGAGGTAACAACTAAGTCCCCAGTTGTTTATTTTCCATAGTTAAGGTTTGTGATTTAAGCTGAGGATACAGTATCAGACTGACAAATCCAGGTAAAGTGGATGATCTATAGGAAAATGTAAGAAGCAAAACACCCCCTCAAGATATATCTATTACCTGCATGAACATAACTGTGTGAGATAAAGACTGTAATTACTGCTCTTTTTCCCCACAGGATGTCAAGGAGAATCTGCAATAGTACCTGAGAGATACTGTTTCACCCACGGAAATGTTTGTGCTGCCCTCAAGGGCAAACTTCTACGAAGACTCAATGCCACCTTCCTGTTAAGCCTCACCTGGTAGCCACATCAACAGAGTCCACATCATTTCCATAGATCAAAGGGTTGAATTCTGTGGAGGGAGTAGACTGCAAATCATTCTGTGGTCTTCCAAGCAGCAGAGGCACCTCCTGCCCCTCATGAAACTTCTCTAGATTAAGAATTGGCTGGGTATTCAGGCTCATGCTGGCCAGGGCCTATTGAAGGACATTATGCACACATTCAGCAAGAACAGTTATTTAAGGAACAAATGATCAGAGCTACCCTGCCCTCTAGGCAATTGCAACAATTATGCATGCTCCATTAATTCCTCTTAAACCACCTCCACGCTGAGTCAACAAGCATCTCCAGCCCCTCCTTTATGGTGATTGTCAAAATGATCTCCTCAATGCTGAAACAGTCCTGGAGCCAGTCAAGGAGTAGCACAGAATTCCACTTTGCTAGATCATTCATGACATGAAAACAGATAGTCCTAACTGGACCACTAGTAGTATGGCACTGCATAACTCTACTGCTTGTAAAGTTATTTCCATGTGTAATTTGAATACATCTTGGGAATTAGAGGCCTTGAAACTTGCCCTTAAAGATGACTATTCAACCAGTAATTTGATATTCCAGGAAAATGTGAAGACACCTCTTCACAAACACCTGATTTATCCCTAAAAACCTCCACTTTCCATTGGAATAAAGCCTTCATCTGTCCATAAAGATACCAGTTCAACCCTTGTAAAATCTTCAAGGAGCAGCACAAGTGGAGAATCAGTCCTGCACACCCAGACCTATCCTAAATCTTCCTCATTTTTCCCATTTGCCACCGAGGTTTCATCTTTTCACTTAAAAAATAAATAAATATATAAAACCAAAACAAAGAAAGAAACAAACAAAAAAAAAAACTTCTAAAGGAAAAGGGTAAAATGGAAAATTGAGGGGAAAAGAATAAAATAAAGAACCTTGTTGTCAGGAGTGAGCAGCTGTTTCTGAGTGATTGCAGTCATGCTAACCAGACACTGGAGGCAAGATGGAAGATCATATGATAACACCACAGCAGCCCATCAGAGCCAAGACGAACACATGACCACAGAGAAACAGATGGAAGGAAAAAAAAATATCTATTACTACCAAATATCACAAATGAGAGGAAAACGAAACGGACCACAAAATAGACACATCTTGGGGAAGAGGTATAACTGCCCCACCCCCAAACATTCATATCTGGCCACTTTGGAAACAGGCAAGCCTGTTGTCCTTAATGATGCAGCTAAGAACTTTCTACAGCAGTTTAAAAGCAGATATCCTGGAATTCATTTATTCACTCTAAGAACCAAAGGCACACAGAAGTGTTAACCTTAATAATGTGGGCCACAATTTGTCTGCTTTGTACCAGCAGCACTCCTTTGCCAATGACAAAACCTTAATAACCATGTCCATAGGAATACACAGGGAATGTAAGCTGAATTTGGGTGAACACTGAGAATTTTAAATATGTCTTCAAAAAAACTGCAATTTGTTCTTCTGCTACTTGAGTTTACCTTTGCACTAGTGAGAAAGTTCTGCTAAATAGTGCCTGAAATTGCAAGGGGGTGAGGCAGCAGTAGGGGGAAGGTTGATCTAACAAAACTCCAGGCAATACATCACTTCCATCTGTGCTGACAGCAGGTATTGGGATATCAGAGAGGTTACACACTTTGCTCTCCTGGTCTATGAGGAAAGAGAAAGAGCAAACCTCATCACATTAGTAACACACTTTACCTTTAGATACTGCATGCAGCGTGCATAAGGAAAACAGAAATAAAGAGATAAAACCTGCTTGACACGATCAGCCAGGATGACCCAAGCTGATTAATGGCTTAGCAGGACCTGAGAGGAGAGACTGACACTTCACACACAGATCTGTGAATGGAGGGGAAACAAAGATGATCATAGCTTGATGGATCAAGTCAGAATTTAAAGCCCACATGGCAAACATAAAGGAGGAATCTGGAACTTTCTTCATCGACTGGAAACAAGTTGGCCTCAAACAATAAAATAAGAAACCACCTGTTGTGTACAGGGACATTTTAGCTTTACATTCACTGACTTGCATTCTTATTCATTCTAGCAGAAGACTGGGCAACACTACATATGCTACATTCTGCTGCATCTGAGTCCTTTCCCCAAAGTGCATATTACCTGTTTCAGATGCTTTTTCAGCTCTGAAGCTTCAGGTTCTGGCAGTGCTGGCAAAGATTCTGCATTTGTGGGAACAATCACCTGGAATTAAGCACAACAACAGACTAAAAATTCCCCAGCTGTAGTCATTTCCAAAACAGAATCCCCAGAATCTCCAGCACTCCAGACACCAGGGAATAAAAGATACAAAAGTAAAATAAGAAATAAAAAACTTCACAGTCTCAGACAGACACCTGCTCTTCACTTCTTTAAGGTTGTTATTGTTTACAATATAACAAACAATGAAGGTTACAAAACCAAGACATTTGAATCAACCCATACTTTCCATCAATATGATGATGTTATTCACATTTTCCTTAAATTAGCCTTGCTCATACCCTTGTAGAAAGTGAGATACATAGCCCACTTGAACCATGACAACCTGTGGGAAGGTTCTTAACAGATCGGGTTTCTTAAGTAGGGCTGTAAGCCAGTCTGACAATTAGTCAAGAGGAAAGTTCTATCATTTGCTTGAGGATTCACCTACTATTGAGATAGCCAGGTCAATTAACTGAAAAAGGATGCCTAATGCAAAAGACATGGGGACCTTGAGACACGACAAGGAATGGAATCCTAAAGTTTAAAATGGGAGTGGCAAAGGCAGACTGAGGCCAGGCATTACTGAATTCTCAGTGGGTACACTGGTGACAGTACACAGCTCTGGAAACAAAGCCATAACTTCTTATGTGTGCCACTTACCCTATTGGTATCCAGGTCAATAAGCCATACATCATCAGGCATTTTAAAATCCAGTTTGTAAAGGAAGAAACTTGCTGGAACACCGATGATATAAGGTGTAGGGGCTAGAAGCAACTGAGAGAAAGACAGACTTTACTAAGGACAAGATCTGCATTTGATATCACCATGTTCTTCCCAAATATTTATTTATTGACTACAGTATGTTTATAGCAGGGTAAACAACACAAAATGCATTGATAAATAAGTAATTAATACCATACAATGGAAGCATTAAAAAAAAAGAAAGAAAAAGAAAAAAAAAAAAGAATAAAAGCTCCTACTCAGAAAGCCTCAGTTTTCATCTAGGAGAAAATACATTTCCATCTCCCATGTTTCATGTCCCACTGCCACCCAGAACATAATTTATATGGCTACACAGCTCTTTGCAAACAGCTTGCTGTGTCTATCATGGTCCAAAAAAAAAAAAAAGTTCAGACTAAGAGCGTAAGTTGAAAGGCAGGAAGTCATGGATGAATACATCCTCAGCTCAAACTGAGTCTGTGCCACTGTAAATAGGCACATACAAGGACTTTACCCTTATGCTCGTAGTGGTAGTTTGGTTTCAAAATAATAACATTCTAAAAAGTACAAGATAGACACATTTTTTCATATGTATGTGGAAAACTTATGGGCAAATTCAGGTTGCTTCTGATAAGGCAATGAACAGAGGAAAAAGGTTCAAATCAACTAGGCACATAGCAGCTTGAGACCAGTGGCTTGGGAGCTAAGTTATTCTTTTAATCTAGAACTGTTGGTCCCCTCCAAGGAGTGGCACAAGAACAAATCTACAGCATCAGTCGCAGGATAGCACTGAAGTAGTAAGATGGCTTGAATTCTATCTTTCCAAGCAGAATAATGAGCTCCTGCAAAGAACTGACTGTTGGCAAAACCCAGGCTCCCAGCTGAAGCTAAACAACATTTCATATTTCTGAGATTGCAAGCAATAGTTTCTGAACTCTGAATTATAGAGCCCTCAAGCATCCTTAAATATTACTTTGGACCCTCCTCAACAAATTTTATTACTCAGTTTAGAGGGGGAAGGGGGTAAATATCATAATAATATTGTTGATCTATGGTCATCCAGTTCATTGTTTGTGAATTACTGCTTTGAATTATTCTATTCACTGAGTGTGCTCTGAAGATATCCTACATAAATGGTGTTACCTATGATTTAAATAGTCACATTCAAGCAATGTTCTTTGCAAGGCAGACTTTGATACAATCTCTGAAAAGATGGTGAACAAAGAAAGGACTACAACTATATGAATTTTAGACATCACAGAAACATCTTTTGCGAAAGACCAATAAAGGAAAAATATGTACCTGTTCTGCAGAGGCCATGCAGGTGGGAAGCAGAGGGATCACTGGGAACATGTACTCCAGTGGGTAGATCATGGCCACAAAGGCCATCACAGACATTGAAAGTGCATTATAATCTCGGGACTGCAATACAACCTGCAACCAAAGAAACTCCCATCAGCACTGCAGCAACCATTCACATCTAATACTCCCCTCAGGTGCATACAAAGACCACAGATTTTGTGATCTCCACAGACTGAAATTCAATGGCTGTGAACTGAGTAACCCTCCACTAAACTGTCTGAAAACAAGCTTTGGGTGGTTTTTTTTTGAGTGGGAACAGAAGTTTTCAAAACAGGAACCTCAGAAGGAGCTATTTATTCCCCTCATCTCCACAGACAAAATTCATTCCAGGCAGTGCAGAGAGACAGCTGTTCTACACATCCAGCCTACCCTGGTTTTGAAGAGGGCAGAACTTCCTACATACTTATCAAAGATCAATGATATTCCCTTCTTACCTTGTGCTCCAGAAGGATGCAGGTCAGCACCTGCAGGCAGGCATCCACTCCCAATAACTCCAAAGGCAGATGTAATGGAAAATCCACCAAAGTGAAGCGGGATGGATCAGGAAGAGCAAAGGTCAAAGCTGGCTGCAGCTCATGTGGCAAGACTTCCACGTCCACCCGCTTCTGCCCAGCAACAGGCATGGGGGAGCGCAGCAGCCGGTATATCCAAGCCTCAATCTCCCGCAGGTCATGAAGCAAGGCGCTGGACTTCTCTTCCACCAGCAGGGAGCCTGTGAAAATCCGCCACATTGTGTCCCTGGACACAGGGAGAACGCCAAGGTTAACACTCCAAGAACTTCACTTGACAGCCATTCTGCAAGATTCTTCCAGAGAAAGGGGAGATCCACCAAGGATTAAAAGAGACAACTAACAAACCTTTGATCACACAAAGGAATGGAAGATAGGCATTCATACTGACACAACCCACAATGTGAGGAAGAATAAATCTTTCTGTGGCAGGAATCAACACAAGGATGTCACTTCAGAGTTCATTCACACGTTTAAAGGATTCACTCAGGTCCAGATCTCTGAAGAACTCTCATCACCCTCATGCTTGAAATTCAGCAGACACACAGGATACTCTCCTATCTCATCCAGAACTGTAGCACACTGACTGCAGGACTCTGCTTCTAGCAATCTACAAACCTTTGCAAGAATAGGAATTAAACCTGAGATAATAAAAATATGCCACATCCAAGATCTCCCAGATGTTTTAGCATGATAAAATACCCTTCATCATTCTGTCCTAAATTGCAATGTATCATTCTTAAGAGCTGAATAACCCATGGGAAAATGGATCTATTCCAGCTAAATCTCAGAAAGCTGCGTAGAAAACATTTAGGTACCTTAGCAAAACAAGCAGCAAGTTCTCCACACCCTAAGATGGCAATCTGCAAACCTGCAGCTCACAGACAGGCTGGCCAAAAAGCATGTACAGCATTGCTCATGGCCTTCAGAGCTTCACAACTCAAAACTAGGTCTGACAAGGGAAGCACAGAGTCTTGTCCACTTCAGCCCTTTACCCTGTAGCACAGTGAAGAATGCAAACCTTCTGTATTCATTCTCCAAATAACTGCAGCCTGATAAATATCTTGAGTTACTGGAACAGATCCCCTAGAAAGCTATGGGCTCAAATTGGAGGTTTTATCTTACAGTTCACAACTTTAAAAAAAAATAATGAAAAGGAAAAAAGATTATAACACTGGAGGCTTCACAAAGACAGAATAATTAGAGAAATTTGGATGGCTCAAAATAAGAGCAATTTGAGATTACACTGAGTACATGATACACCTCTCAGGAACTGTAATGCTTCTCATCCTCCACTCTTCCTTCAGCTACTTGTCATGCATAAGACATTAGGCTGCTAAGAGGTGTGCTCCACTTTTGCCAGCTGTAAGGGTTCAGTTTCACCTTTATTCTGCCACCACTTCAAAACTATTCTACTTTTCCAGGTCACCACTAGAAAATCACATGGTAATTCAAACCTGCTGCTTTACTTTTCCCAGAGATGTATGCTCAGTATTCTGTCTCTTGCTATCCTCATCTATCACTTAATTATTCTCTTTAAGAATTATGCCCAATAAGAGCAAATTTTTCAAATACCACATGTCATTCAAACACCAAATTGAGGAAAACCATGAAATTCAGTGGGGTGTTTTTTCCTCAATAATTATCAGGCTAAACCAAGTGACAAAACAGCATTCCTTAACACTTACTTCCACTGAGGGGAAGTTTTGCTCTGACAAAATAATTTATTCTCCATCAGTGGACTCAAGTGATAAATCTGCTAATGCAGTCATACTAGCCCAGAACAGTCTCGTAGAACTATTCCAGGGCAGTAGCCCAAGAAGTAGGCCACTGCTCTATAAATGGGACACATTTTCCATTTCATACAAAATGTAAAGAGCTTATAAAGATAAAAATTAAAATAATTATAATCCTGTCATTTTTTGCTTTTGACAAGTTAAATTTTGAGTGTACCAAGCTACTTAACTCACATTATGTACTATCTCACAGTCCTGTCTCTCAAACTGAGATAATCCCCTGCTTCTCCAGAGATTAATTTCATACTTTTTCTATTCAGTTAGCACATTGGAAAGGAAAACACCATCCTGGAACGAAGGTGTCAGGCACAGAAGCACAGATGCACATCCTTGGCTGAAATACATACAGATATTGTCCCTTCCATACTCTACAGTGCAACAGCTTCTGTTACATACTCAACACTACAACAGCAAATACGTTACGATTCCTACATTACATTAAATATACACCACGTTCCTGTCAATTTACTGTTACCAACAACCATTCCCATGTTTCCTAGACAACTACTTTGTTTTCTACCGCTCCTCCCACTCTCCTTCAAATATTGTACTTTGACCTATTTCAGCTGATCCTGCTTCTCTAGTCTTTTCTCTCCCACGCTGAAGTTCAGACTGTTTCATAAGCTTGTTAAGCACATTTTCATAATTTCCCTCCTGCCCCAAGCAGAAATTCTCTCTGTTATTTCTTGGCTGCTTCTAATTTCCCAGAGAATCAGTCCTGACATATACTGCCACAGAGCTTAAATGCCAAAGCAACAGTAGCAGCATAAGCACTCAGCTTCAGTCATCAGAAGGGTAGTGACTCCTTAGGTGCATCAAAAATTAAAATCATACCAGATTACAGAATCAGAGAGAGAAGTTTTAAAAAAATTGTCATAAAAATTTCCTTTTCCTACTGTGAACCTGGGTTAAAACAGTGAAAAAGGCCAACCCTTGGCGTTTGGCTGCTTCTGCAACCACATCTGCAGCCACAATTTACTGTGCAAATAAATTGCAGCACTGAACACAAACAGTAGGAGGAAAAAAGTTCTTCCCTCTCAACATACCTCTGCACCCCACGCGGAATGCCCAACTTCTTGCCCAACAGTCTCTCACTACAGCAGTCCACAAGTCTCTTGAGGGTGTACAGACACTCACGGAAGGTGGAAAAGAAGGGATAATGGCTAAGGATGCACAGAGAAGTCAGAGTGCTGTTCCGAGAGCGATGGCTGCCTTTGGCCAGGCGCTTGCTGCGCGGGGATCGATTCACGTCAGGGGTAGACTCCGCACTGGGGGCCTGCAGCGAAGAACCGCTCTCTGAACTCTCGGTGCCCACTTCCTCCTGCGGTGCTGATGCATCCCCAGGTTTAGGGATCTTCTGTCCCTCTCGAGCTCGATGTCCCCCCGTGCCCTCTCCCTTCTCCTTGGGTACTCGCTTCTGGAAGGAGCGGTAGAAGTTGACGCAGATTCCATAGCGAGTGACCCCCGTGTCCTTGTCTGTGAGGGTGAACACGAAGGAAGTGTCATCGCGGAAGCTCATGCGCTTCTGCCGCACGCTCAGGCATCCTTCAGGCTGGCAGAAGAACACAACGTCGGGCGGGAGGGGAAAGTCTGCGTGGTCTTCCAGAGGGTAACGCCGCAGCAGCTCAGGAGTCTGAGCAACGCTGTCGCTGCTGGGGTGCCTACAAAAGAAGCAAACAAAAAACCACATACATAGCTGACCAGTAATAAATATTTTTGCAAACTTCCTACTAATGTGCCAAGAGCCTGTGGACTCAGCTTCACCTTTGTTCCCTCTCTTCCCTACTGTCCATGGAAAGTAGCTTCTCAGTCATGAGCCACAAAGCTCACTCACTAGCACAAGGCAGAAAGGTTCAGTAAAGAAGTTTAAGTCTATACAGTCATTAGCAAGGAGCCTGTTCAAATCTGATTAGGAAAAGGCCTTCCAGGAATATGCTGTTCCCAGGAGAACACTGTATTGTCCAGTTGCTCTGACTTTGATTTTCAAAATTAATTAAACTGCACAGGTCTCTGGGCAACATTTCAGTAGGAAACACATTGTCCCTTTCCAAATACACAGTCAGAGGAAAAGCTCCTAGATTTCAGCCATTATGAACAAGATGAAAAATTAAATGAGAAATCCAGTATCAATTCCTAACTGGGAAAGCAAGAATTTACAAGAACTCAGATCAACAGTGGAGGGATTTAGACCTCATCCTAAAACCACTTTCATTAAAAGTTCTAGCAACCACACAAACATATGTGTTTGATTTTCAAATTGGGATTTAAAGTGTAATTTATATAAAAACTGCATGGTAATATGCACAGCTATTTACCACTGTGACTCACTAATCTTTGGACTACAAATCACCACAGAAACGTGAAGACAGAAAGGCAAAACTGTTGTTTCCTAATTTTCCACTAGATTCTTTCAAGATATTATACCTTTGCCTATTTCAAAATACAAATGACACTTGTTTTTCTCATATAAGAGATGTGAAAAAATTCAAACAAGTAGTAATAGAATGCTCACAATTTACAAAAAAAAATCACTGGTGTAAATAGCTCTGCTGACTAACTCTTCCAAACAAATAATATTTTATTTAAAACAAGTAAATATGCTTTCATAATAAAACTGGTAACAAGATTTATACTGCCTGTAAAGTTAGATACCGAAATACTGTATGAAAAAAAGAGAAACACTAAAATGCTTTTATACGTTAATGGACACAACTAATGCATCATCTGCTGAAAAAGAAATGTCAAATAATGCTGCTACTATTTAGAGAGTTTATTTGGCAGCAAATGGTCCAAAAAATGACATCAACAAAGTACGAGTGCATGTATCACCACTTTGTGCCTTTGCTGTAATATTAGCTACAAGGACAGAGTTTTCTCAGACATTGGGAAAGTTTAACCCAACAGTTCCAAAAAGTATTGCTGTTTATGCACAGTGGATAACAAGATGTAATAGTAAAGGCCACATGGAGCTCCTAAGGGCTTTGTAGGAGAGGCTGTTTCAGTCAGCTCCATCTTTCATCATAGGCATTTGCCAAAGTGCCAAACAAGACAGCAGTAGTAGCCTAACCAGCACGGGCTGGCAAAAAGCAAGAGAACTGTAGGAGTCCAGAAGTGATAGTAGTAAATTTCTAAGTGAGAACATCAGACACTATAAGCTTCACTGGAGGAGGCAGCTAACATTTCTCCCTCCTCTTCCTAGCTGGTGACACACATATAGAAAATTTGGTTGTTTTTCTACAGACAGTAAGAAGTATTTAACTATTATAGCATTCAGTCCGTAAAATGCAATAATAAAATAACTATTAGTCAGGATTATGTAATTTCCTCCACTCAGCCTATTTAAATATTGCATTCAAAGTATTCTGAAAAGAAAGCAAGAGGTAAAGCAACAGGCTGATGTGCATGAACCACTGATATTTAGAAATGAAAGCAAAACAGACTTTGAGATACATCCATTACATAGAATTTGCAGAAGGCTGCTGCATAAACTTTGAATAAGGAAAAAATAACATTTATTGAGTACCTCTATGTTTGACAAACAGAACACATCAACCCTTCATTTCATATGTGCTTTAAGTAAATATGCATAACATTTTATCTATTAATAAGTCTTTAAAACAAGAAAGCATTCATGTCATTCCTGTGAGGATAAATAAGTATTAGAGGGAAAAACAGCCAAGTAAAGCAAGTTTCAGATTTTTTTTTAACTGAGTTTATAGACTACATTTCAAAAGCTAGAAAAGTAGTATTATTCTACTACTAGCACATTACTAGTAATAAAAGTAGTAGAAAACTTGTATTTTACTTGTCTTTAGCTTTCAGTATTTTCAATTTGTGAATCCCTCTGTCCTGATGCCAGTAGAAGCAAAGTTCAGACACAGAAAACCAGAGAGTGATAGTTAAATTAGCTTTTCTTAGTCACCCTCTGCAGACCCTTGAAAAGAAGTCTAAAGACCACAAGTTAAAAAATTCTGACTACACTAGGATCTTTCAAGAAGTGCCCTGGCTCAAGCAGGTGCTCCCCTTAGGGGAGCATTCTGCACACATTTCAGACAGCACTTCCTGAGCATCAGGAAGATTTCATCAGTGGATACAAGGCTATTTATCCTCACTCTAGTGCCCAAGCAAAAGTTCTGCTGAGATTGTTTCACATTACCTGGCTCCAATGATCACAAGATAGTCAAGCAGCCGAGAGCAGATTTTCTTTTTCTGCACCATTGTGCTCGATGCCCCTCCCTATGTCATCTCAAGGAATTCCTGTTCATTGATCCAGTGGTCAGCTATCCCATCAGCCGTGATTGCTGCCTTGGGGAACAGAATCTGCTTGGAACAGTCTGCCAAGTCCAATCTATAAGCAAGAAAAGCAAGAGTGTCAACCAGGAATACCCAATACATACAAGCAACTTAATGACCTTAATTATATTCCCAAAAAGCCTCCACATTTGGTGCAGTCATGGTCATCCACAATCTCTGTCTTCATGAGTACAAAAACACAGCCATATGCCCACAAAAGCAGAGAGATGAAAAACACACAAAAAAAGTACAAGAGTATCTCAAGAATTAATGGTTGGAGTCAATCATGTTAGAGGTCTTTTCCAAGGTAAATGATGCTACGATTCTGTTCTACGGGAGAACACAGACCAACAAAGCTGCCTACCACTGCCAAGGAGCTACTCATCACATGGTTTGTGCGTTGCTTAGGCAAATCCATAAGATCTTGAGAGTGCTTGGGAAGGGAGCTTCAACTGGCAAGACTGAAGGAAAAAAAACCACAACCTGAACTTTAGCTGTGGGATAAACAGAACAACTAACAAAGGGGTAACACCAGAAATTCAATTTGATAAAATGCATCCCACCTTCCCAAACCTGCAAATGGCTGTCAGCAGGAATGATCTCCACAATTCCCAAAGACTATGATCTCTAACACCTTTTCTGTGCAGATACAGAACTGCAGTTCTACAGAACTGCAGTTTACAATAGCAAAAGTGCATCTTGTAAAGCACACTGAAATTTTCACTTACTTCATTCAGTTCCATTTATCTTGTTTAACCTCACTCCTTACTCCTGATACCCATGCCTCCTGCAGCAAATTTCTCTGAGTACTTTATGATAGAAAGATCTTCTTGGTAAAATTGAGATTATACTGCAGCATTACTACTTGTCAATAATTATGCTTAATAGATATCCAGAAAATAATTATTTCCAATCCCACCATTCCTAGTTCACAGAATTCAGGAAAGAACAGGGAGAAAAAAAAAGTTTTAAAAAGGAATACAGTTCCACACTACAGTGTTCCCTACAGTGTTTGAGACCAACCTGAAAACAGAAACTTCCTGAAATTGAAAGGTCTCAGAAACTTAAAAAATCAGAGATGCTCAGAGTATTCTAGAAGTCTATTAAGTATTCCAATGGATTTTTAAATAAGAGTTATTTTACGTTAAAAATTTAATTGAGTGCTTTCGGGGACATATTCAGAATAAGGTTTCCATTTCAGTTCATGTTTACATCCTAAGGCAGGATGTAAACATACCACATACAGAGCAGGGAAATTTTATTCATTAGCCCTGCAAACAGCAGTAAGAACACAAAAACATTACAACAGTAAGAACAAAAAAAGCACATATGCAATTTATAAAAAAGGAAAATCATACTAGTCAGTAGGTACTATTAAAGGAGTAATAAACTGAAAGAAACTTAAAGCCTCACACATAAAAAATCCCACACTTCGTGAAACTGTGCCATGTTTTTAGTAGATCTTCAACTACAGCTACTGTAAAGTCCTAAGTAACAGCAGTATGAATTATCTTCTCTGACCAGCAATATTGTTGTAAATTATCTTCTCTCTGAACAACAGAGAAAATACAGACACAGGAAGTAAAGTTTCTGTTTCTAGATTTTAATGACATTATTGAAAACATTGTAGATTCTGTCCTGGAAAAGCTCTTGATCCTTGATATTCTGCAAATATCTTGGCACAGAAAAACTTAAGAGGAACAAGATGAAGTTGGGATATCAAGTGGTCCTTTTTGTCTCCATTTTGAAGAACTACTTTATCCGTTTTCTTTCCAAATGGCTTTCCCCAGAACTCTTTAAAGAACAAACTGCTCAGTCAGACAGGGACATACCTAGAAGTACAACTTCGAGGAAATTCTGCTACTTAGTGGTAACCAAAGATGTTTTTCCTCAAAAACAGAGGCTACCCAACCCCTCAGTGAAGGTGGAGAAAATACACTGCATTTGTCTTATGACTGCAATTCCCTACACATGTGTCCCACAGCTCTGCAAAGAAGTTAGCAAGATATGCATTATGAAGGTCTTAGAAATCATGAAATTTCAAGAATATCTGAGCAGACAAGTACAAGGAATATATGCAGGGCTTACAATATCCCTGGAATGGTTGAAGCTACAACCCACTGACATCAAACACTGAAGTTTCTGTCCATTTTTTTTAAAAAAGACCTGAGCACTTTCCAATTTCTGCTTTCTATTTTAACACAAGTACCAGGGAGATGAGACTGATGCAGATGTGCCAGGGCTTCCAGAGCCACCTTTATTGATTTACTATATTTAACAACACAACAGTTACAGTCAGGCATAAGAGGACAAAGGCTTTTTTGGGAAGATGATTTATTGCTGGATTGGAGCGAGAGGTAGAAGAATTAGAACCAAGTGTAGGTTTTTTGCCTTCCTCTATTCAATCTCTGGCTTCTTCAGAGATCTAGCAATGGCTGATGACACCACTTAGAAGAGTATTGCGCCAGCATCTGTTGGAACTCGTCTTCCTACTCCTGCTTGGAACCAGACACCACAGATGATGATCTGTATAAGGCAACACAAACAGGCATCCCAGTCCTGCCTCCCCCTCCCTATCTGGCAAAAGCTTTCTTTCAGGCCAGTATCGTTCCGTTCCCTGTGCTGGCAGAAGAGTTTGTGCAGCTACAGGGCAAAACAGACTGTGGAACTGATACAGACTGAACCTAACAGCTTCCCTTCTTCTCCCTCCCTGTTTTTGTTTTTACAAGGTTTTTTTTTTTTACTTCGTTCACCAAGTGACCCCACAAATGCTTGTGCAGGCACAAAGAAAAGGTAGGAGAAAGCAGTTAAGGGAATCTGGAAGACTTGACTGAACACAGGTGATCACAGAACCACAGACAGCACCTCTACAGGCAATACAGAGGTAAAGTAGTTTCTTTCTAAGAGATTTCCTATCATGCTTCCAATCATCCTCCTAGACTTTAGAGACTAAGTACATTAGGACAGAAATAGATCAAACAACCAAGATATACTTCATTATTTCCTCTTTTATGTTGGAATTTGGACATGAACCAAGAAATTATCTTGACTCTAAGATGGTTGATATGTCAAAACCTCTTCTCTCTCTCAAACTGCTTTAACTTTACATTGCTTTCTCTGAAAAGGTCTTGTGCAGTGTCTTTTCTCTTTGCAAACATATTGGAAGCAGCCTTTGGAAGGCTGAATCCTCAAGCAGCACTTGAGAAGAGACTTCCTATTATTTCATCTCTAGAAAAGAAGAAAAACAGAGAAGGGAAGGCCCACCACAGAAAAATACTGCACCAACAGATCATGTCTCAGACAACACCAAAATTGAAATAAGCACTTATATGGATGGTGAACGGGTTGGTGAGAACTAACACTACCCACCCACTGTAGCAGCTGTCAGCAATACTCACGAGTAAAAGCTGGCACTGTAGCCTAGGCACAAAGACAAAAAACAAGAACCAGCACAAAACCACGGCTTACCAGTAACCATGACATGAAAAAAGTGTTCAAAAAAACAAACACTTCTATTATTGGCATTACTCTGCATTTAAAAATTCCCCAAACACCCACATTTTAGGTTGCAGCACAACTTCTTAGAGGAAAATCTGCATGGTATTCTGCAATTTAAAGTCCTCCCAGAAATAAAAGCCTATATAAACAAACACACACACTCATGAAAAGCACCACAGCACACCATGGATAGGGCAGCATGAAAGAACCACAGCAGACTTTCTACCAATTTAGAGTCATCTAAACTGTGTCAGAGCCATGCCCTGGCTGTGTCAGAGCCATGCCCTGCATTAGTCCCAAGTTGAGTTGGGACTAATGAGTTGTGCAGTTATCCTATTTCATCTATCCCTTGGAGCCCTTGATGTTTGTTAGGAGTCTTCTCATTAGAGACACAAATCTAGAGGAACAAAGCAATTCAGTCTAAGAATAACTTTGATACAACAAAGTGTTAACTAGTGTCACTGTATGGGGTCTGGCTGAGATGGAGGTCATTTTCCCCTCAGCAGCCCTCCCAGTGATATGCTGTGTACTGGTACCTGGAAAGATGCTGACAACACATCTGTGTTTTGGCTATGGCTGAGCAGTGCTGGCACAGCATCAAGGCTGCCTCTCCAATATCTTACCCCCAGCAGTGCTGGGGAGTATGCAAAGTCTTGGGAGGGGACATAGCCAGGACTGCTGACCCCAACTGACCAGAAGGATATCCCATATCACATCTGCTCAGGAAAAACCTAAGAGAGAGGAGAAGGGTAGAGAATCCATTTAAAACATTTATATTCTGGAGCAACCACTAAGCCTACTGAAGCTCTGCTTCCCAGGAAATGGCTGGACAGCACTTGCTTCTGGGAAGTGGATAATAAAATTTCTTGGGCTTCTTTGCTTCTATGAATGTAATCTTTGCTTTATTAAACTGCCTTTACTTTTGCCCACGAGGTTTTTTCCATCTTATTTTCTTCCTCCTGTTCTGCTGAGGAGGGGTGCAATAGAGTGGCTTGGTGGACAAGTGGCATCCAGCCAAGGACAACTCCCCCCACTCAGCTGCAGTTGTTTTCCTCACACAGAGGCTCCCAGCTTTGATGGGCCAGGCTTACACTGACCTGCACAATGCCTGGCAGGTATTTACATCATTGCTTGCAAAAATGGTATGAAGACAACAGATTAATTTCTAACAGGAAGGTGCTAAGTCCTGCTTTCCTTACAATTCTTCCATGCTTTAAGATGGGACCAGAAAGGATTCTCCTTTAATTACCTCCAGTTTTTAGCTGGTAAAAGGATCATACTGCACAATTCACCAGTGCATGGATACCTTTAGAATATAAATCAGCATCATACAATTCAATTTGCACACTGACTGAATAATGAGCATACATGGGACATTAATTTGTAAGAGAAAAAAGAGGAAATTGTGAAGGAGACTGAACAAATTATAGGACAGAAGCCACATAAATTACGGTTCACTGAAATTTCACCTTGTGAAAAACCAGATTTCTAGTCACGCCCAAAAAGAACTAAATTTTTAGTTTCCTTGGAACATCCTGAATTTCTATTTACTCTCAGCCAAGACGGTCTGTACTGAGTTCAGTTCTAATAGCCACTATGCCTGACCTTAGTGCATTGTTTTCTGTGAACTCAAGGCTCACCAATTGAACTAAACTGAGCACTGAAACAAACACAGATAGGGCCAGGAGTTTCAATGCCCACCTTTGGACTGATTTATGTTTCTTTTTCTCACATCACACACCTTGACCTATCTGCTAAGCTATGAAAAATAGGTGTGAGTACCTCAGGACCAGCCAACCTCACCTGTGTGGGCAGGAACTCCACTCACTGCTGAAGTGGAAACAACATGGTTTGAAGCCCAGTATGAACTGTTCATCGTAGCTTTTAGACATTTTAATAATCTTTATGGAATCTGTACCACTGAAATTTTGGTTACTTCTTCTTCCAAGTGTGTTTCAAATTATGCCAGACATTATCTCTGGTATAGCACATGCTATTTTTGCTTGTACTAAACTTTTAAAGAAGCAGACAGGCAGTATTCTTTTCACATGAGCCATTTTTCACTTCCTCGGCTTAACTATATAAAACACTGCAAATAGTTTGATACTTTAAAATATGCAACATTCTAAGAAGCTCATTATTGCTATTCTCCAGATACTACAGTGTTTCTGCTAACACAAGAAACAGACAACAGCAGAGATGAGAACACTTCCCATTCTCCAGAATCTGACAGAACATGGAACAATTTCTAAAATCTGACTGGATGGACTTGCTATACTGGTGCAGCTGCTTTGTGTGTTACCATGCACCTTGGCAAGGCAGCAGTGCCTGCCAAAACTGTGACTCCTAAGAAGATACTTGCACTCTGGAGGAAAAAAAAAGAAAAAAGAAAAAAAAAAGAGCATTTTCAAAGAATTGCAAGCATACCTAAACAGACAGTTACATATTTATCTAGTATGGCTAACCTATAACATAGGTGTGATTCTGCAAAATGCTATGGGGATAGCTCCAAGCATAAGAAATCACCCACTAGAGAACAGGACTGCAGGCAAATTCTAAAAACATCTGCCCTGGAGCACATCCATCACTTCAATCAGTAAGAGTTGCTTACAGGTAAAACAGCAGATGCACCCCAACTATTTCCACTTTTCATCTATCAATAAATCTTGAGGGAAAGGACAAAACAAACCAGATAAAAGAAAATTAAAGAATGAATGGGGAAAACAGGTTTTGGCAATACAAGAAGACTTATTTTGAAGGCCTTCTCAATAATTATAAAAAATAAAAGATTTCTTCCTTTCCTACTAAGTAATATTATCTCTTTGCCTTCTGAAAACAGAACTGACACAGTCAAGCATCTTTAGCTTCCACATTAGTTGTCAAGAGCAAAATGGAAGTAGCATGGGCAGGGGTGCTGACAGATAAACTGAAAATGACCAGAACTGCTCCACAAACAGAAGTATCATGGCAGACAGATGGGAACCTTTCTGCAGTATCACGGAGTGAAGCTGGACTGATTCAGGTTCCTGGTTGCTATAGTGACAGATTTTCCCGTCCTTGCCATATGTCAGCCCTTCAGTGTTGCTTCCTCTCTCCTCCCTGCTTCAGCCAAAAGCTTGGCTAATGCAGCCTGCTGTACATGCAAGATCATGCAGTCACCACACATGCACATGCTGTGAGAACAGCCCCACAGGTAATCTGATTCAGATCAATCACCATAGCAACCCAATCTTTTAGTCCCTAGATTTCAGCCTGTCGGGTATATTTATAGAGCAGCTGCAGCGCTCCACCCCCTCTGCTCCACCACCAAAGCTCCCAGCACTGCCCACACTACCAGCAAGCTTCACCCAGACACAAGAACTGCCTGGAGTCAGTGCTGAAACAGAGCCCTCCTGGCACCTGCAGGCCCCAGGCCAGAAGAGAGCACAGTACCTGCAACATGCTAAACACCCCGCAGTCCGTGAGTGTGCCATAGCCACGAGTACTACAAATACCAGGAGGCGTTCTTGCCCACGGAAAGCTGAGTTACCAACCACAGCTGACAAAATCCGCTTACCCAGGCACCCACAGGATGCTTCCACAAACACACAGTGCAGGCACAGAAAGAACATGCAGAGTGTGCTAACACAAACACACAATCCTAACAGGAACTTGCAGGTAGCAGCAAAGGCAAAGGAGAGGTTGCAGCAGCACCTGCCCCACAGAGCCACAGCTGCACCCACCGGTAGTACCTGAAAGCCATGAAGAAAAATCATGACCAAGAGATAAGCATGTGAGGGAGAACGGTATGCAAATACTGCTATCCATTTTATTCCACTACACTCCTGGGGAAAACCATCAACAGTAACCTAATGCAGGAAAAGCACACACTTTTATAGCACTCTACTTCCTAACAGGAAGGAGAGGACAGATTTTAGCCTCAGCCACAGGACATTTCACACGCTTCAATTTGGGTTAAAGACCTTATTCTCCTCCCCTCCTTTACTGTATTAAAAATCTCTCTCATGATCCTTCCTGGGCAGGATCATTGTGCAGGGCACCACTCGCTATAGAATCATAGGACAAATTCCGGCATAAAAACCCTCTCTCAATCTGGCCAGTTCTCCTGCTCTACACTGTCTGAATTTAAATTCACCTCTTATTCAAAAATCATCTCCCGAGATTTGCATGAGAGAACAGTAACACAAGGCCAACTCTTTTGAAGTCTGTCCTTTTTTGCCCCTCCTTGTGAAACATTACCATCACAAAATACAAGAGCCTTCTCATTTTCTATACGTCATCAGCTTTTCGCTGATCCTCAAATCTGCACTTAAATATTTTGCAAGGAGAAGGAGTGGGAGGAAGGAAGGGCAAACCAAAGCCCACACAATGCCCCAAGCCCAATTAGCCTCACATCACCTGCAACCACAACAGCATTACATTCTTTTCCAAACCAGAAGTGCTTTTGGTGTGAGCTTTGAGCTGAGAAACGCTGGTGCTGCTTCTGGTGCAGCCCAGACCCCAGCCCCCACAAGATGCTTCCATTCCCAGCCCTCTGCTGGGAATTTGAGCAGTAGGCCACAGTTCCCATAATGCAGGCACCAGAGGGTTTTTTCCAAAAACCAAATAGTATAAATGTATAGCCATAAAAAAATTAACAAGAAAACAACAAAGCATGTGACATTTGAGAGAACTGCTGGATGCAGCTGCAACTGCTAAATTATTCAGTGCTTTCCCTTGCCACGGCACCTCCCCCAGCCACAGTGAGCAGCTCTGGGCCAGGAGACATCACTCCTGGCATCACCACCACCAGATACAGATACAGGCACATTCACTCTTTCCTGGAAATCGGTCACACAGACAAATGGGATCCCAACAATAAATTACAGCCATTTGTAATACAGAGGAGGGGGAATGATCACAAGCAGTGTGGAAACACTGAAACATTGTTCAGGATAATGTGAACCAGAAAATAAAGTACTTTAAATAATCCAGTCATTTGGCTGTTGTTAGCACCTCAGAACCCAGAGCCCCACATTTGTTTTGCCTTGTGTATTAGAAGCACTCAGCCTGTCTCACCAGGTGTGCCACCTGCTTGTTATTCCTTCCCTCTACACACCTCCCCCTACTCTTCATCAACACTGTGGGAGACCAGAAATTCCTACTCTCAAACCGATCCTACTATTAATTTTGGTGATAAATCATAGTACCAGCTGGTCAAAACTGAAAAGAAATAAAAGAGACAAGCCCATTTTCTCTCTACAAGAGCTCTGGGGTGTGAGAAGCGTGCGTTTGGCAGACTCACCCACACGTAAACACTGGGGGAAGCAAGCTCAGAGTGAAGAAGGGACAGGAACCACCTCAAGTGGCTGTTGGAGCCAGCAAACGACACAGCAAGGGCTCCCCAGAGGTCCTTCCAGACACTGGCAGTGGCAGTCACCACAGCAAAGGAGGGAGGGCAAACACCACCCTGCTGGGCATGCCTTAAGACTACTTAATAAGAGAGAAGGGAGAAACCAGGTGGCCTGGAGGACAGAAACAGCGTGCCCAGCTCATGGCTCCAGCAGAGCAGTTTAACTGCTGATCAAGAGGAAACAGACACGGCAGCAGAGCTGATCAGCGTTCGTGGCTGCAGCAAATTTCGGTGGGTTTGATTCTTAATTATCTGTATCACAAAAAGCACTCCTCTCCTCCCGCTAGCTGATGACAGGGAAACAGGCAGAGGTACAACTCCTCATCTCCTGTCACCAAGGTCTTTCCAGAGCAAGGAGAAGATACCCAGACAAGAAGAGAGCCAGGAAAGCTGGTGTCAAAGCTACAGGCAAGAAGGCGATCAAAAGTTTCACACTGACATTGGCAAATTCAGTCAGAATATAATGGGAAGCAGGACACAACCAGGACACTGATCTTGGAGATGTGACAAAGTAACAGGATATGAAATAAAAGGCTGCTCTGCTCAAAAGATAACACGCAGTTCCTGGAGGTCATCAGATAACAAATTTGACAGTAACGTATCTTTGTCCCTTGCACAAAGGAGCAAAGTTAATTCCCTGATTGTCACAACTGTTTAGAGATTAGTCACAAATAAAACAAAAAGGTGCTATCTGTCAAATATTACCAGATACATCAATGGCAACATGATGACCAGCTCTGTTTCAAGGAATGCTGCTGCTTTGAAATAATGAAGGCAGTAGAAGGAACAGAAAACCATAAAACCTCGTTCCTTGCTGCTACTCTGATGCATTATTTCTCCTCATAGCAAACCAGAAGCACAAGGCTCTCATTTAACTGCACTGTCTGGGATAACAGCATGAGAACTGCCTCAGCTTGGGTAATTTAGGCATATGCAAGCAGCACTTCTTATTTCTAAATCCCTGCAAGGGTCCTGCTAGTAGCAGTGATATAAAGTGAACACAACCTCGCACAATTCAGTGGTTTCTGGGCACCAATAGGCACAACCTCCCCATCTAGGAATTTCCCAGTGTAAAGATACTTCAGAGCTCCTGGCAGTACATGGGTCAGTTCTTCAGTTTGCTTGGTTTGGGGTTTCAGCTGATTATTCTAGTTCTATGACAGAAATCAGGAGCATGTTTGTCAATAATCAACAGTAATTTCCATGTTGCTATGACAGGTTTAAGGAGATCCAGTGACAGAGAATCTAGCTGCTCTAGAATTATTTTCCAGCTCAAACAACAGAGCAAAGACCAGCTGAATTATACAGGCTCAGCCACAGAGAGTGAGCAGTAGATCGATGGAAGTTTTTCATAGCTCTCAAGGTAGAGAAAGAAAAGCAGTAAAGTATTCTGTCTTCAAAAGAAATACCACAATTATTCCACAGATTAACAGATTATCCCACTAAAATACCTTCCTTTCTAAGTGATGCCTCATGATGTTCATTTTTATTTCACTTTGTTTCTTATTAGGTCACTGACAATGCTTTCACTTCACAAAAATTCATAGCTTGAGATAGATGAAAGCTCTTTAAACTGGGGACATGATATTAATCTTGCATATCAAGCTCTTTCATTCTTTTTTAGTAAATCCTTTCCTCATTGCCACAAATCCCTAATCAGAAGCTGCATCTGTACTTTTTACCAGTCCACTAAATAACTGCCTGGAAATTTAATGCAGTATATCTTAAATGCAGGCACAACAGGGCCAAAGGACATTGCAGGAATTCATCTGGGTTGTAACCCATGCATTGCCTGTCTTCAATTCCTTCCTAATGGAAAGTAAGTGAACCATTCACCTCTGTACTAAGTTTTAACATAAAAGTATTTCACGAGGCACATCTTGTGAGTATGATGGCAAATCCAGTTAAAAAATGACAGTGTGAAATGACAGAGAAGACACAGTATTTTACACCATTTGTTATCCCCTCTCACATACTAAATCTCTACCAATTCCCCCCCCCCCCAAAAAAGAAAGCCATTCTTCTAACAAATGTATCTGGAAAGGAGTATCAGAGAAAATCTACTAGCTGGAATGCTGGAAATTAAAGTTTGAAGAAATTTATTCTCTTAGAATTTAGCAGTACTTGAGACTTTCTAATTTAATACTCAAAGTTTTTATAAATATTTGGTTTTGCAACTGACTCACCACAGAAGATATTAAATAGACCAGACTGAACATCTTGACAGAGGTATGCCTAGTATATCCTGTCTATACAGAACCCGAGTATTTGATATGGCTTGAGAGGGGAAAAGCTATAAATTATGAGCCTCTATGCCCCTGAGCCCAAGGCAGATAAAATCAAAGCCAACAATAATTTAATTCAGGAAGATAATATGAACAAGTGTTCTAGTAAGGCCTGAAATGCACTGATGCTTCTACCACTTCTACTGAACCATCAGTCCTGATGCTCTAAAACCTAAAAAGCTACTTTGGCTAGGTAGGCAAGGATTACTGTTAAAAATCCTCAAAACTTTTACTCCCCTGACCCCCAAATCCTTCTAAAACAGACAGAAGTTGGACTCAATACTCTCAGGCACATGATGTGGCTCTTGGGGATGGTCCTGTGAAGGGTCAGCAGCTGGATTCAATGATCCTTGTGGGTCCCTTCCAGCTCAGCACATTCTGTGATTCATTACATACTTGCCCTGTTTGCTTTCAAAAGAGTTACAGAATGGTACCATGGCTGAAGAAGAGGTTTGCCCTCTAGTATATATTTATGTTTTTCCATGAAAACTTTAAACCAGAAGCCTTTTTTTTTCTTTTTTTTTTTTGCCAATTTCCACACAGCCTTTGGTTCGCCATCTTTCATAGCTTTGGCACATAACACACATCATCCTAGAACTGTATCTTGGCCATTTTATGCATTTTGTGTAGACAACACACTTTCAGGGATGATACTGTTTTGCTTTTTTGCCCATCCAGTAAACTTAGAATTGTTTTAAAAGCAGTAACCCGGAAAGCAATGCAGTAGGACTCTGAAGCTTACAGCTTGAAACCTGTTAATTTGGTAAGAACACAGGAGTCCAGACTTGTGATACAACTGCAGCACCACTGGACAGGGAGCTACAAGATCTTTTAGTGAGGACAAGGCTATATTACTCTCCAAACAAAAGCATTCTAGAGACTTGCTGATGATTTTGCATTTTGTTAAACACACAGTAAGATACTTAACGAGTGTGCATTTAATTACAGTGTCTATTAAACTGTGTTCAAAAGGTGTGCATTTTCTAACAATACAACAGTAATGCAAAAATAGTATTTTATAGATTGAATGATCTATCAGTTCAGTGTTACATAACATGCTGTGAGGGGATGGCCAGATTAGATGCTGTAAAAACTGCATTTTAGCTGTGTTGGATGTGAAGTGCTCTCTTGGATGTGTCAGGATTGCAGTTTTTCATTAGTGCTGAACACAGCAAGTGCATCTTGTGCCCAATCCAAAACAGCTGCCTGGGTCCAAGCAGTATAAAGTCCAAAAATAGAGACACTTCCCAAACAACCTATATTTGGATGACTTTGATTATGTGACCCTCAAGACACCACACCACAAGAGGAGGGAAGAATAAATCTTCCCTCCTCTTGCTTGTGTCTACAAGTAGCATCCTTTTTGCAGATAAGCAATGGTGCAAGGAGCACAGCAAGGACACTTGAGAGCACACCAACAGAAATGCTGACCCAGAGTCACACTGGACACAGAGAAAATGGCTGGCTTGTCTAGGGAGAGCACAACATATTGCCAGATCACAGTTCTGCCCCATCTCCATGGGGCTGCAAATTTATAATGTATGTTATTTTACATATGACTGAAAACAGTGTGGTATATGGAGGAGTTCAGGGGGGAAAGAGAGAGAAGACAGGAAACAAATCAGTTTCCTTCAACGCTTATCATTTCTTGAAACACTTCTTTATCGTGACTCCACACAAACAGTGACACAGACCAAGCTTTCTTCCCCTCCTCCACCTGACAATAAAAGCAAGCAACACAACAAGGTGGTGACACCCATTTCTGAGAGGAAAATGTTTTTGATTTATAGTCGACTTCACAAGAAATTACCCAGTATAAAGTGGATTTCCTATTCTATTGTCTTGCAGAGTAACAGGATCTGCTGTTTACAAACCAAGGAGTAAAAGCACCTTTCCAGTCACATTACCGCAGCAACCCCTTCACACGGCTGCACGCCTCACCCTTTCCAAGGGGTTCCGTCCGCCCTGAGCCGCTTTCTCCCTTCCCTCAGCACCCTGCCCGCTTCCACCCGGCAGGGAGCGAGGAAAAGCCTCGGGGTGGCCGGGACCGAGGGCGCCGGCCCCGCGCCCAAAGCCCCGCCGGCGGCAGAGCCCCCTGCCCGCCGGCCACGCCGCTATTCCCACAGCGGCCCAGTCCCGCCTGGAAACCCGCAGCGACCCCGCAGGGGCTGCTGCCGACAGCGGCCGGCTGAGCCCACGGCCACAGCGGGACACCGCGGCCCCGCCCGCCACCGGCGCCCCGGGACGATGGAGCCGAACCCGGCCGGCCCCGCTCCTGCAGCGGGGGGACACGATCTCTGTCCGCCGCCGGCCGTGACCTTGCGGAAGGAAGGGCTCGCCGCTCTCGAGCATCACCATCGCGCCCGACCGGGCGGCTGCGGCAGCGCTCGGGGCGAACGGGGGGGCCCCGCCGCCAGCTGTCCGGGTGCAGGCAGCGCTGCCGGCCGCGCTCCGCGCTTCCCAGCCCGACCCACACGTAGGGTCGGTGCGGCAGGCTCCGCTTGTGACATGTGCACGCACCCGGCCGCCTGCGGCACCGGCACCGGGCCCCGCCCGGTCGGGTCGCTCCACTCACCTGCGCCGCCGCCGCCGCTCTGCGCCGCCCGCCCAGTTCCGCATCGAGCGCCGGCGGCGGCGCGCGCCACAGCCAGAGCAGGGGTGCAGCGGGGCGGGCGGAGCGAACCACTCGCGGCGGGGGCGGGGGGAGCCGCCCCGCCAGACGCCCGCAGGGGGCGCTGCAGCCGCGGAGGGGCAGGCGGGACGGAGGCGGAATTGGAGGGAAAATGGAGGCGGGATGGAGGCGGGATTGGAGGCGGGATGGAGGCGGGGTGTCAGGAAGCGTGGAGAGACGCAGCTCTCCTGCGCAGGCGTCCAGAAAACCAGGACCCCTTCAGCCCCTCGAATTGGTGCTTTCAGACCTCGTCCTGGCAAGCAGCAGCTGAGGCCTCGCAGCAAAGCTCGGCTCCAGACGGACAAGAAGACGCTGCCTTGCGGCAAGGAGACACAATGCCGTGTACTTTCACCCTCTGTATTGAGCTACATCCTTGCTGATTTGCTAGCAGCTTCATAAGATTACAAGATTATTTGGTTATTAAAAGCTTGAGATAAAGCTTTAACTCCTTCCAAGCTTCTAAAAACCAATATGCTGCTCAAACAAATCCATTTATTAACAAAACCAAAACTACTAAAATAAATCCAAAATGCAACCAAAAGCAGCACAAGTAACTCACAATTTTTATATATCTGGAGTGCAAAATGGAGAAACACTCTTTGATATTTGTCATCTATACTTTGCCCACTGTAGAAGATTTGGGTTTTCAGAAATAACTTTCCTCCCTCCCCATTGATCTGAATGTATCATGAGCAGATACAGATGTTGAATAAGGGTACAGCCAACCAGGAACACTTCCCAGGATTATAATTCAAACATCGCAAGATTTCTCCAGCAGCCAAATCAGCAAAATTGATATGAGAGAGATCAGGCATAGAGACTTAGAGCAGCAGGATTGAATCTCAGGCCGAGATAGCATTTTGTAAACATAAATGTACAAAGGGTCACCAATCTCACAGATGGTTCTTCCCCCACACCTGCTTACTTGAACTCGACAGGCTAACGTGCGAAGCTTCTAAAAGACAAAGAAAAAAAGGTTCTGTACTGATTTGCACTTTCAAAAAAAGTGAGAATGTGAAGATGTAAAGAAGAAGATTGTATTTGACTACATGATAATGAAAATATCATGCTGCTGGTTTGGGCTGGAAGAGTTAATTTTCTTCACAGTGACTGTGTTTTGGATTTATACTGAACACAGGGTTGATATTACAGAGATGTTTTTGTTATTGCTGAGCAGGGCTCACACAGCCCAAGGCCTTTTCTGCTTTCCATGCTGCCACAGTGGTGAGGGAGCTGGGGGTGAATGGGAGGTTGGGAGGAGACACAGGACAGGTGACCCCAACTGACCAAAGGGATATTCCAGACCATGTAGCTGAGTATATAAAGGGGGGAAGAAGGAGGAAGAGGGGGATGTTTGGAGTTGATGGTGTTTGTCTTCCCAAATAACAATTACATGTGATAGGGCCCCACTCTCCTGGAGATGGCTGAACACCTGGAAGTCCACAGTGAATTAGTGAATTCACAGTGAATTAATGAATTGTCCACAGGAAACAGTGAATGAAGTCCTTGCTTTGCTTGTGTGCGTGGCTTTTGCTCTCCCTATTAAACTGTCTTTATCTCAACCCAAGACTTTTCTGGCTTTTACCCTTCTGATTCTCTCCCCAGTCCTGCTGCTGGGGAGTGAGTGAGTGATTGTGTGGGGCTTGGTGGCTTGGTGGCTGTCTGGGTTAAACCACTACAGAGGCAAGAGAAATCACTGTTTTCACCACTGCCCTCCACAGCAATGTTATACGTTGTACACCTTGAGAATCCCTCAAATTCCCATGCAGTTTTTCTTTTCAAATTAAGGAGATGCAGCCCAAAGAATATAAAGCTGGAAGTTAAGGTGCAGCTCTTTTGTTGACAGCAGGGCCCAGCCACCCTCTAATCCACCCAGCAGTGATGAGGTCTTGAGCTCTGCTCATTACTCCCCATCTCCTACCCCACTCCAGTCTCCTGTAAGCCTACTGCTATTCCTTCTTCCTCTGGTTCAGTAGATTCCAATTGGAATTTGATACTCTAGAGGCTTCAGCAGAACAGCCTGAGGTGTGGAACCTTGCTGAACTGACCATTGCTTTCCTTTCCCATTGGGGCAGGGGATCATCAAGCATTTCAGAAGCAGCTAATGCTGGACAGCTCTCTGCTTTCCCTCATCCTGCCGCTCCCTTTGAGGTAATGCACATGTTCAGCTCTTCCTGGTGTTTCGCCTATGGAGACATCAGAAATGAGCAGCATACCAGGGTCAGGTAAGGCCCCACTGAAATCCACTTGACAGCCAGGGCACACTGGACTCCTCTTTCAATTTCAGTGAGCCACAAAATGCAGGAAATGGAGAGGAGCACACACAATGAAAGGGTTACATTCTGAATGCAGCTGTACAAATCAAGGTGACGTGTATGCATAATGCATGGTCTTCCTGATACACACTTAATCCACTTCAGCTATTTGCCAGCTCTGGCACACAGCAAGGCACATACTGAGCTACAAATCTCATACCGAAGGCCAAAACAAACTGCCTGGGGTTGCACAGCTATTTCTTTCTCGACACTTCTTGTTTCTCCCTCAACACATGTACTCATAATTTCTTATCAGCTTTGAGCTTGTTATTCTACCCTCCTCCAGTCTCATGACAACACATCAGAGAATGTCAAAATCCTGTATTAGGCTTTATTCTTTTATATAAACATTAACATTTCTCAAACAGATTAGTTAAAAATACAGATTTAAACAAGAATTTTTGCAATTGCAATGAGTTATAAAAAACAACAGATTATTTTACAGATTGTTACAAGTGCTTTACAAAGGTGCAGAGTGAAGGCCAGTGGCAGGGGACCAACCTCAAGTGCAAAATGGACACGATACCCTCACCACGGGCATAGCGCTCAGATACACAGCCAAAAAAAACAACAAACGAACCAAAAAACAGACAGACAAAAAAACCCCGAGCCATGTGAACCTATGCTCTTGGGATGCTCACCGGGCAAGCAAACATAGACCCCTATGACAGAGAAGAGTCATGAGACCAAGCTACCAGGATATTTAAGGTTACATCTCTGAGATCAGCCATAAGATTTTTTTTTCTTGGAAAATAAGGAACATGTTTAAAACAGTATATTTCTATTCCGCCAGACAAAATATTGCTGTAAATCCTAGAATACTTATGGATGTGGATACTTAAAACTTGGGCCATAAATCCAGTGTGGATCTCACAATGCCCAAAAGTGACGAAAGGATACAAGACCCAAGTGTCCTTCTGAAGGAGTTGGTACTCCTCATACAGGAGGGATCTCCATATCCCGTGATCACCACTGAAACCTTGAGCAAGTACCTTGGAAAGACTTTGGCAAAAGGAAGACGATGCAAGTGGATCTGATTACACCCAATATTCCTGCAGCCTGTGATCTGAGAGTTGTGCAGCCCACAGCTTATGCAGTGCTCGCATATTTCACTAAATGCAGTGTGTCCTCTCTCCTTGGTCAATACATCTTCACACCCACCTTGGAACACATACCACATGCTCCAGATTCTTGGAAGTTTTTGAGATTCTTCCACCACACCCACATTACCTAGGTACGAGGCCTACCCACTTATCTTCCTTCTATTTCATCCCTAAAGATAAAATCTATGCCCTGATTTGTTTTGAACTAAAGTTGTCCAGCTGTTAGCAAATCAAAGGTAAATTGAGCTGAGAACTGCCATGAGATAAAACTGTGATGCATTACATTAAAAAAAATCCACTACTTTATGCCTGACATCTTTTTGATACACAATGTTCCCTACCCAGAGGACCTCCTTGTTAGACAAAGGGCACTACACATTACAGGAATCCTTTTTCCAAAGGAGGGCCAGAATAAAGGGCAGCTTTAGAGATGTAGTCTCATAATAAAGAAATAAAAGCTACTTCTCTTGGAATCATTGTAAAGGGCAGCACATTCAAGAGATTTTATTTATAGGAAACCCAGTGAAACCCCTAGAACATCCACACTGACTTCCCTGAGCTCCTCAGATCCAGGTACACTGGGGACCCTGCAGAAGCCTTTTGAGCTGGGTTACTCTCAACAGAGAGCTTTTGGCAAGTTCCTGCAAATTCATTTTCATAATCAGCAAGAAGAGGATCAATGGGGCAAACCCTCAGCATATGCTTAGAGAAGAGAAAGACTCTGAAGAAAAAGGAGTTGAGGGGCAGGGGAAAGGTCTTCATTTCTACCGTTTTCGAATGTTTCATGTTATTCCTTTGGGGTATGGGCACTACATCGAAACCAACCCCTCCATCTGATCTAGCCCAGCTGCCTCCTGCATAGTCTCATGACAACAGTGAAACCCCAGGCTCATCACTCCCTGCATGTCCAGCCCAGGGTTCAGTGCTTTGGAGAGGGGAGGCTGGCTTCTCGTTAGCAAAGGCTGGGAGATGGCATTATGTCAGCATGTCAGCGCCCTGGGAACATGCAGTCACTCATGCACATCCCAGATTTCTGAGAGCAGGGGCGGGAGTTTCTTATCCTGCAGCCGCAGGGCAAACACCTGTTCAGAGTGGACACTGCTCAGTGTCCGAAGACTGACCAGCTTCATTAACATCCGTGGAAACATCAAACGGTCCTGCAGGGCCAAATAGACAGTTGTTAGTAAATTCATATAAAACTTTGTTTAAAAAAAAAAAAATTACCACTACTGATTACATTACACTGTAATCACAATCCTTATCTAGACCCAGCATTCTCCAGGAGGATGCAGTATGAAAGAACACAAGAAGTACATCATGTCCCAAAACTACAGACTTTCCATGCTGCCTAAACTATAAAACATGATACAGGACAGGAGATTGTGATAGCTCACAAACCCTGCATTTACAGGTGCTATCAAAGAGCCCAGAAGAGACAAGTCTGACAGTACAGGCAGCAAGAGACCTGTTAGAGACAATACTGCAGGAACTCTGCCTGCATAAATACAAAATCTGCTTGCATCATCCCTGGAGATGTTCTGGTCAGGCACCTACATTTGGTCTGTTGATGCAAATGTAAGAATGAAGTGCTTCCACATAGGTGTGCTGCAGCCTCTCCACCAGGGACTGGTCCTGCACATTCGGTCGGTCTGCCAAAAAGCAGGTTACAAGTAAGCAGAGTAGACATAAGCAGATTGCCATGGGCAGCTTCACTGGATTTAACATCTCTGTCTAAGCCCACTTCCTCCTATGGTGTCTTCCCAAAACTTCATCTCACATTCACCCAGCACAGTTGGGAGATATATCCATGAAACTGTGGTAGCTGTGGCAGTTGCCTGTAACTGTTCTTTCTCAGTGATGTCCACTGCACATGGGGAGTCCAATCCAACTCCTATAGAGGTGGAGAGACCAAACACATTTACACAGTGCTGGTTGGTCTCATGTTCCTGTCCCAGAAAATATGTGAAGCCACCTATTCAAAAGCAAATGGGAAAGTTTCTCCAATAGTTGAGCCAGTTAGGAAACAGGAACAAAGAAAAACAGTTATTAATCAGGTCACAAGACAGAAGAGTAGAGGTGGCTTCTTGGCAAAGCCCAGTCCTGGCCGGGAGTGATACTGCCTCTTGTCAGGAGTATGTTTGCTTGCCCACTAGATGTCACTCATGCTGTGGGACCTGCATCACACCAGAGAGGTGCCAAGGACATGAAGGGGGCAGTAAAATACCGATTTCTAAATGAGGAAGATAAATACTGGCTGGCGTTTCTGCACACTTTTCCAGTAGTAAGGAATTAAATTTCCTCTGGAAGTGGCACTAGACAATTCAGAATATAATGAACAATATGCTCCCTTTATCACTAGACTCTATACACGCTCAATTACTCCTTTTCTGCATGTAACATCCCTTCACTCTACTTCCTTTGCCCTCTGACTCACTACTGCAACTCTTCAGGTGTTCCTGGCTTTTTACCTGCAGAGAAAATATTGATGGCAATTAAAAGTGCATATTCAGCATCATTAAGCTGTAGCTCATTCATTCCCTTTGAGAACTCAAAGATGGGGTTAATAAACTCAAACTGCAGACCTGCAACAAACAGAAGAGAACAAGGTGAGGCAGTAACAATTGTCTCCCCTCTTTCCCCCTCCCTTTCACGGAAAAGGCTGCCAGAAATCCACTGCTATACACCAGAGAGTGGGAAGGAGAGACAGGCAGGGAAAAAAACCTTACATTATGCTTTAATGAATCTTCGCTTTACATCCACTACTGGTGAGCACCAACAACAGTGGCTGAGAAGTCAGATTCTATCTGTAAAATGAAACTATTTCTGGGTTTTCCTAAAGCCTTAAATGCCCCACAGCACATTACTGGGCAACGCTAAAGGAACACAACATCAGCCATCAGACAAGTCCATCAAAACATCAGAATGTCACAAGCACAACATTTATACTGTCCACTCTCACAGCATCACCTCCTTCACACCAGTAGCCTTCATGCTTTCACAGAAAGCTTTAATTCCACTCTTCAGGTTCGTCTAAAGCATGTATGAGCTGAAAATATGCGGTTCCAAGAACTCTGAACTATGCCATTTCCTTCAGCTCAAAGAACTGGGAGACCTGAGGCAGAGTCTGACCTAGGCTTCCAATCACCTCATTTGATAAATGCAGTCAGACAGAAATGCACTGATATTTATAGCCGTAATAGAGACCACTGTCAAATGAGGTCCCTTTGTGCTATATAATCATACTGAAAACTTCAGGCCTTTCCTCCAAAATAGCACCCAAGTTTCTAATTTCCAGCATTACAAATGCATCAGAGAAGGAAGAACAAAGCGGAGGGAATAATTCTGGATTCCTGCTTTTTGCCTTTCCAATAACCTGAAGAAAAGGTTACCAGGAAAAGTGTCATAAAGAAAAGTTGTATATACAGGCCATCTCAAGTATAAATGGTTAAATAGCCAGTCAAGGAATAAATTTTTTTAAAAATCAGCTGAAGCACAGGCTAAAGTCTTGTTTTTAGAAATGCTGAAGATACACACTTTTTGTTACTGCATCTGAAATTACAAACACTCATAGCTCCTGGAAAAATACACTTCAGAGATCACAGCACCACAGGCTACCATATAATAGGATGATAAAGTGTCTAAAGCAGTCTCTGGGGATCCTCAGTGCACAAACTTTGTATCAACTGAAATGTAATCACAGTAATGTCAGCACTCCAAGCGTCCATCCAGATTAGCAAGTGACACTTGCAAAGGAGAGAAGACTATGGTTTAGATTGGTATGATCTGATACAGATCCACCACCATGCCACATTTCTACAAGCAAGGAATTTCACACCAACTGCCAGTCCTAGGTGGCAATATTTTTATGCTTTAAGAGTCCAGATTTTCCCAAGCAAACTGACATGTAGAAAAAGACATAAAATGAGCTGGTACATTAAAAGCAAAAAAAAACAAAAATCGTTTGTGAGGCTATTGGTTTGGTCCTGTTCTAAACCTCTCACCACAAACTACTTCCAGCTGCCCACATTAAAAAGGAAAATATGTAAGAACACAAGACAGTAGGGAGGAAGAAACACCTGTCTAATGCACCACCTGCTTTGGCGAAGTCATCCCGATTATAGCTCAGGTCCTTAAGAAAGGTGATGCTCTCAATCTCTGGATTGTAGCGCCGAGATGTCTCCAACAACATCACCTGAGGACAGGAATAAGATATACTTGCTTTGAAAGCAGGAAGAAATGTTACAACATCAATACATTGCTGACTGTTGAAGCATCTTTGGAAAAAAACACAAAACAAAACAAGCACCAAACAAAACCACTCCAGTTTCTCAGAGTGCTTAAAAATTCCAAGACAAAGTCTGTGATGTCTTGCTTCTGGGAAACGGGAAATTCCTCCTTACCGCTACCAAGGCACTTGCCTCATCCCCTTCCTGTATAACCAGGCACTGCAGTATATAACCAGGCCTCTTGCCAATATAACCTCGCACTGCAGTAATGGTCCCACAGCTCAGATCCCTCAGTATGCCATCCTCAAAAAAGGGACAGAACTAATTCTCTGGGTGGATAACTCCAAATTCTTTCATCTCTGCTGCTATGATCTGGGGTGGAGTCAAACACTCACCTCTATGGTAGATGTCTTCAGTAAAGCAATCTGATCTTCCCTGGTGAGTTCCAGGAAACCAGGTAATTGCTTGGCAAAGTCCACGATCTCTTGCACAGAGATAATTGCAAGTTCTGTGAAGTGAGCAAAACGCTGCTGCCTTGCTTCGCGGTTATTTGGATCAGGAATCTGGGGCCATGGCTGTAGAATGGGAAGAGACAGCATGTATTTGTGAAAGATGGAGCCAAAGATGAAAGATAAGATGAAGAGAACAAGGAAAGAAAACGACAACTTCGGAATATCATCTTTTGCTATTCTTTACAGAGCTTTAGCCCACAGACGCCATGTCTAAAGCAACTCTGTTCTGCCAAATTTTTTACCTAAAATGCAACTCCCCAAACTTCACTTTTTCTTATTTTGGGTACACTGGTAGAGTTCTTACCGTTACTTTGAGCCTGTCTGTGAAGGAGCGCTGGTTGCACTGCTGCTGAGCGGCCACAAGCTTTTTTATCATACTCAGCTGTTCCGGCGTCAGTTTGTGGGAAGGGCTTGGTGGATTTGGAGGGTTTGGACGCACCACAACTGTCCGAGCCTGGTCATCTTCCTGCTTCTTCAGTTTCTTCAGTCGGATCTGTTCTTCAGACAGAACATCTAAAGCAGGAATAGATCATGATCAATCATAGGAACACAGTGGAAACCACACTGAACACAGGGTAATGTGCTGTGGATGGAGAGGCAGAGATCAGAGCTGCCTGTACTGGGCACAGCAGAGTGTACACAACAGAGTCAACAGTGATACTTATTTGTTTTTCTCTCTATTCCCTCCTTTAAGTTGTTTCATTGCCTTTCTTCTAATCATACTGTTATGTAAAGTGTTCACAAAAGGCAGAAGCTCCCCTCATGATGCCCTGCAGATCTCAGAAAAACAACAGTGACTTTTCCCATAAAGCAATTCCCTAAAGTGTCATGTTACAACAGATGCTCCCTTCATATGCCAGTGTGTCCACCCTATTTTATATTATCCCACTGTTATGTCTTTTTTCAATATTGTTAATTTAACAACTTGTGTCATTTCACCCTCTTCAAAGTTCAGACTCAGCCCTGGGTGGAGTTTGAGAGTGAAAAGGTAATTTGCTATACAGGCCATCTGCAGCCAACTCTAGAGCAGTAAGATACCCCAAGATGAATAATGGAAGAGCAACTTGGCATAAATGTACTGAGGACCAACCGCAGGTCCTTCAGGAATAGGGTTACAAGTCTCCTTCAGTTGTTAAGTCAAAGGGCAGATGTTAGTTGGATGTAACACTGTAAGGAACAGAACTCAAAGGCATCTGCTCTACTGAGGGCTGATGGGGTCCCTCTGTCAGAGAAAGGGAAGCACATCTTTTCTCGTAGGCTTGTCAAGCAGCAAAGAGGGATTTAAACTAAAGCTGCCTAGGGACAGGAACCTCAATCCATCCCTTTCCTCTCCCAAACCAGTTTGATGCCAGGACCAGCAGGAGATGTCCAGAGCCTGGAGAGGGTATGCAGGTCAACGGGAGAGCACCTGAAGGGCAGCACAACAGAATTCCTGCCACAGTAAGTCAGGTTCATTGGGAGCCCAACTTAAATGCCTCTGTGCAAATGCACATAGCATAGGGAACAAGTAAGAGGAGTTAAGAGACATGCACACACCTGCACAGCTGTGATCATACTGGCATCACAGAGAGAGGGTGCACAGCAAGTTGGCTGGCCTGAGTTTCAGGAGAGCAGACTCTGGCCTCTTCAGGGATCTGCTCAGTAGAGTACTATCAGATAAAGTGCTGGAGGGAGAGGGGCCCAAGAAAGCTGGTTAATATTCAAGGATTGCCTCCTCCAAGCTCAGGAGCAATGTATCCCTGTCTCTAAATTGGAATAGCACAGATTTGACAGATAGATCACTTGGATTGGTTGGATGGTCACATTCAAAGACTGTGGCCCATGGCTCAATGTCCAGGTGGAGATCAGTGAGGAGTGCTGTTCCCCAGGGGTTGGTGCTGGGACTGTTTAACACCTTTGTTGGTGACATGGACAGTGGGACTGAGTGCAGCCTCAGCAAGGCTCTGACAGCACCAGGCTCTGTGCTGTGATTGACACTCTGAAGGGAAGGGAAGCAGAAAAGAACTGATTGGAACAAAAAACCAACACCCTCTGTATCTTCAGGAACATAGATAAATAAACAAAGTTTGACTTTACAAATAAGACTTTAAAAGTGCTGAAAGATTGTTTGGCCATTTTTTTAATTCACAGATAACACAGAAAACAAAGGAGGTTGTAATGAGGTGGGGGGATTAGTTCCCCCTGTCATGCCCACAGTGAGAGGACAAGAAGAAATGGCCTTAAACTGAAACAGAGGAGATTTAGATTAGGTATTAAAAAAATTTTTCCTTGTTAGGGCATGCAGTGGAGCAAGTTGCCCTGGGAGGTGATGGAGTCACCATCCCTGGAGGTGTTTAAAGGGCACCTGGATCTGTGCTCGGTGATATGGTTTAGTGGTTTAAGGGTTACAGTGGTACTGCTGGGTAGACATTTGGACTTAATGATCTTAAAAGATCTCTTCCAACCTTGATGATTCTATGATTCTATACCTGCTATACAGAAAAGCAGGAGGCCCTAAAATTGAACAGGTATATAACTGTACTTCTTAACAGAATCACATTAAACAAAGACAAGAACTAGAGAGCTGCTGTAAGACAGCATTCTTGGGATTGGAAAGATAGACAAAGAACAGTAACTTTTATCCCTGACTTCAAACAGGGAGGATGTGTGCACAAGTACATGCACCATGCACAAAATTAACAATTCTAACAGCAAAGGCATTCAATACAATTACCAAAATAAGGATGATCTATAAGATTAGAGAATGCTACTTACAGTGTCAGTTTAAGAAGGGAAGTAATTGATCCAAGTGATTACAGTCCCTCATCTTGGGACTCCAATGCACAAAAAAAAATTTATCTGGTAACATGTTACCTGGCTATTAATCTTAAAGACTGCCTATGTGCAAGCTCCTACACCATGCTAAATTCAAAGCAATCTAACTTACTCGGTTTGTCAGGAAGGAATTATTTAACCTCATGGTTCACACTGGCTCAAGAACAATAAACTGGCCATGAATAACTTCAGTCTGGGAATTAGAAGAATGTTTCCAGCAATTACTAGGGGGGAAGTTCTGGAATGACCTTGTAAGTGAAACAGCTGGAGGAAAAAGCCCTTAGTTTCTGTCAAAACTAACAAGGCAAATTTGCAGTGGGGATTACAGCATCAACAAGTATTGCCAAGTTCTTGATAATAACACCAAGATTCCATTTGACCTAATTTTCCTGAGCTGTCTTCAACACAAAACAATGATTAAATGCAGAAACATACTGAGGCTCTCTCTATCTACCTGCAACAAAAGAGAACCAAAGTGAACAAGTGGTCTTACTGCATTGCTTTTCAAACACATCTGTTTTGTATCTCTTGGAAACGGGGAAATGGGATAAAGACAACACACATAATGCTGATAAAAACCAGTGAGACAAAGATATATGAAGTGCTGCGTTTCATGCTGAAAAACTGAACAGCACGTCTCCTAGCTCACTGGCACTTAATTTTTGCAAAATTATTTTTTGTTTCTGAAACACCCACTGTTCCTAGCTGTTCTGGGTGCTGACTGTCAAAAAAGAAGACTTCACACAGATCTAACTTTAATTGAGCATTCATTCAGTCAGTCTTGACCAGCAAAGGGATGAAACCTGGATACCTTGGCTAAAGAGGGCTGTTCCTGATATGCAAGCAGGAATATTGGTGAATATTCAGAAACAGCAGCCTTATGCCTAGCGTGAGAAAAATAGCAGAGATCACTAAAGGGAGCAATGAGATTAGCTCATGCACAAACACAGCTGCAGTACTGTGGTGCTGCCCTTGACCTCTTTTGCAAGCTCACAGTAGGAAGCAAAGAAAAGTGCCTGTTGTTCAAGGAGCACGGTGACCAATCTTACAGTCCTGGTCACAAGCCTGATGTGCCTGACACACTTTACAGCACCCTGATGAACATGTGAGTCTTTCCTCTGCTGGTATATTCCACAAGTTCTTACAAGGAACAAAGCAGGGCTGGGTGTTAAGAGTTCCACTAACAGCCTCACCTCCCCAAGTGATCCTTGTTGAGCTCTCAGTGACTTCCCACACATGTTCCAATGTTCAGCCTGCACACCTTCCACATCCCCCCTCCCCAAGCACTGGCACTGCCCCCTGCCTTACAGCCATGGTCCCCAGAGCCCAGCTGTGCCATCCCCACCCCCAGTGCTCACACTGCTCCCGCATGCCGGCCTCCTGGCACTTGCGCAGCCGGCACTCCTGGCACTTGCGGCGCATGTACATGTCCATCTCGCACTTGCCGCCGTTCTTGCAGGCGTACTGCGCGCCCTTGATGACGCTGCGGCGAAAGAAGCCCTTGCAGCCTTCGCAGCTCAGCACGTTGTAGTGGAAGCCGGAAGCCTTGTCCCCACACACGCTGCACACTTCGTTTCCCAGCATCTTAGGGGCTGGGCCCTTCTTCCGCTTCAAGGGGGGATTTTCTACCAAAATGAACGGTAGCGAGGAAAAGAAAAAAAAAGAAAAGTAAACTCACAGACATGAAGGAAGTGTGGTGTTCGCAGCTGACAGCCCCATTCCTGACAACTAACATCCTTACTCAAACCCATTATCTACCAGCCACACACCCCTTCTGGGCACACAAGTCTTCTGCAACAAACTTACTGACATAATCCACAAGGTTTCACCTCAACTATATAAACAAATATAGCTTCACATTTGTTCCTCTCCATAAAAGAGGGAAAGAGCCAAAACACGCTGAGGCCAAGTGTTCTGCACTTTCCAATTACAGTTATGTTACTAATGTGAGAAAGACCTATAAAAAAGTTGAGTTGAAATCCAAGACTGTGCAAAAAGTAAATTTCTTCAGAACTCACCTCAAGTTCTTTTACTTCTATTTTCTGCCATACATATGGACAAGAATAAGGAAAAATATTTCCTCAATTCAGTAGTGACAGAAAGCCAGTGCTGAAACTGTGACCCTACAAAAACCAGACTGAGCAGACAATCCCTGTAACTGAACACTTGGGAAAACTGTTGAAACAGAAGACAGCAGCTTGTGGAGTTAGCTGCAATAGGCACACAAGCAGTACACTTCACAAGCTCTGGGAGCCTTTGGAATCCTGAAGCCAGCATCTCCTCTTCAAGAAGGGCGCTTCCCACTCCTAAAGCTGAAACACTCTCATAGTGACAGTTCCTTTACTAAAGCTTGTTGCTCTATCTCAAATATGCCACCTTAACTACTGCTTCACATTTCAGCTGGTTTTGTGCAGCAGCTCCCAACTCCTCCTATAACATTCTGAGAGATTTTAATCTTATCAGTGGCTCTGCATTTTGAAAACATCTTTGCTCTGCTCCAACACATCTTACCTTAAGCACTCCAGTCAAATGCTTGCCGATATTACATGTGCATTCCCCTTCTATTAGCCTTCTCTCTTTTCCATCCATTTAATTCTAGCTATGCTGACATCTGATACTCTACACAGCTCACAGTGCAGGTATTTTTGTGAGTGTCAGATATTATTGATTCATGGCAGCTGTTATAAAGATTACAACCAGCATGTCTTGATAAATCTCCAGGTAATGTTTAGATATGCCTGGAAAGCCTTTACACTGGAGTTACTGCTTAGTTTGAAGAAAAAGGCTACTGCATTTCTTGACCAGCATCAGGGTTACAATTGCATGTCTCATTTTTTTACTTACTCTTCCAATACTTCTGTCCTTACTTGTCTTTATATTTACTATTCTGCTCAAGTTCCTGAAATGGTAACCAGTTTTAGGTCACTCTCAGACATTATTATCTGTGTTCCTCAATACAAGTTTCCAGCCATAAGTATCTTGGTGTTGATTTTCAATACCACTGACTTTACAGAGGCCTGGAGGTCACTCAATTTGGCCTGCACTTCTCATTGTAGATTGGACAGCAAGAAAATGTCATCAGAAAGGTTAAATTTCTGATATTCTTCTCTCTTGTTCAACTATATTTCTTTTCACACACTACCAAGTAAAAATGATGCAATGCCTACAGTTATTTCAGATTACTTAGTATAAACACATGTAATGGCAGACTAACTAGTGTAACAACTTTGCTGAAGCCTTAAGTGATGTTCATATGCTTCTGAGAAACATCAGAGTACTCCAATGACTTCCACAGATAAATCTGTCCCTCTTTTGGATTTCTTAGCTGTCTCTAAGACATTACATAAATTTTTTATTACATTTTCTATGACTGCTTTATTGAGACAGATAGGTTTATTCTTTGATCTATGCAAATTACTTTCCATCTCTGAGCATGAATTATTTTAGTTACATAGATGATTATTGTTATTTTCTGTAGTCAAAGATATTACAGAAATAATGTAAGATGTATAAAGAAAGCATGAATGCCACTTCTGAACCTTCAACTCTCATTAGGGTCCTCCTTCCTCTGTAGATTTCCTATTTAGTATTTTCCACATTTTGTGTCTTTTTTCCTTACATTTTCATAAGGAATTAATCTATCAGTTGCTTTCTTTTCAAGTCCTCAGACCCATTTTAAGGACTTTTATTGAAAAATCTCATATCACCTTTTAACTACTCTCTTTGTTTCTACTTCACTGAGGAATCCTCATTCAAGGTTCAGATTATCTCTTTGTTTCATATCAAGATTGCCCATTGCCTCACTGCTGAGCAAACACATTAATTTGTCATATTTTCATTAAGAAGATGATCCTATGCACTTAAACTTTCCTTTTTTTTTTGTGTTACCTATCCAGAGATATTATAGTCTTCTTACAGTTTGAAAGTGTAGGATTGTGGCTATCAGCAGCAGCTTTAACTACAGAATCTCAGTTCTATGTCTGATACTCTTCATCCTCAGTTAACCTAAGAAATACATGGAGAAACTCCTACTGTCTTCCCATTGCACCAACCTGCAAAACCCTATCACTTCTTTGCACCACCTACCCTTGTTGGATTGTCACCTGTAGTAAAGCTTTATTGTTCAGCAGCTTTTGGTAAGCCCAAAAAATCTTTATCTTACTGCCATGGACCTAGTCTCTAGAAGGTCAAATAAGCAAAATATTCAACGCATTTCTCACATAGATAAACCCAGTCTTCAGCTATCAATAACTGACTCTATTCTTAGACATCATCTCTGAGTGCTTCAAGCACAGTAGAAATTGTCCTAAAATTTTGCCAAGTAGCAATGCTGCTTACAGCTGAAAAAATGGACAGTCTTTATCTTGCATAGATTTAGTGAGAATTTTTGCATACCTGCATGCTCAGGGGGGTTCTCTGAGCCAGGGAAGAGTGCAAGCCCTTCCTCCTCCATTTCCAATACACTTGCCACTCTCTTCCCATGATCCTGTGTGCTGAGTTGAGTGGGACCCATGGAAGCCACACAGGAAGGGCTCACTATAATCTCATCGCTGCAGCATTGTTTCTGCCTAGCAAGGGGCCACAGGCATCTATCTTCAAAGTCCTTAGTTTCTCTCTACTACTGAAAGTCAGGAAGTACCTGTGGAAAAAACAAACAGATGCAAAAGAGGCAAGAGTTCAACTATTGAAACTATTAACTTCCAAAATCTATTACAAGCTGTATCACAAGCAAGCTTCAAGATTTCATTTCTGTAATTAGCTTTGTTTTATCAATGTTTCCACTCTTAAAACACACTATTTTAACAAACTGTGGGAAAAGATACAAGACTAGCATATCCAGGTGCAAAACTATTATTTCAATGCCAACAGATTTATCAAAGCGAGACAAGTCTTCATTACTGCCAACACTACCAGTGCACTTCATCCCTGATCTCTCCAAGTGTGTAAGAGGGAAATTCCTGACATTATAACCAGTGGCCTTTGTTAAAGTTTCCAGTAACAAATAGCTCAGTGCTGCCAGCTGCCCTGAATTTTGGTGCATGCATTGCAGAGCATATAGAAAATTGGAAAAGAGATTTTTCAAACAACTATTTAGCAGACTACAAAACATTGAATTTCCATATTAGTATCAGTAGCTGAAGACTGACAAAGGTCGATGATGCATCAAAGATAAGGATGACAAATCCTCCCCTCACCTACAGTAAGAAACTGAAAGCCAGCATCCCCCCTATGGGAAATGGCCATGTTGCCATTCTCAGGAAATGGATTCACCACCAGCCTTCTGAGGACACCCTTTTGTGGAACCTAGAAACCATACTGAAAAGCATCTTCATTACAGTTAGTAGAGCCCTAACTCCACTACAGAATCTGGAAATTGGAAAGCAAATCCAACCACTTTTTCCAAAAAGCCCCACCTGCACAGAAAGGAGCCAACTCAGTAGATCGCACAGATTCAGTGAAACTCATGTAAATTGCTAATGTAAACACCCCTAAGCTGGTTGAACGTCACTTCATCTTAACTCAGTGATTTACCAATGCAAGCTAAAGAGATTAACTGATTTAAAAAGCAACTACGTGAAAGGCCTGTTTGAATGATTGAGTTCAGGACTGGAAGCCTATCAGTCCCCGAAAGGCAGGAGGTGACAGAAAGCTCTGAAGCAGTTCAGATACAAGAGCATCAGGCAAGCAGGGGCATGCCTCACACACTCAAGTGCTCACCACGAAGAGGCAGAAAACCACTGTCCCAGGTCCCTTCTTTCCTCCTGGGTATTTGGACCAGACCACACAACTTTTCTCAGAATGTCAAAAACAAAGATGAAAGCAATGCTTCTAAAAATGAACCACCTCCCAGAATTCTGAAACAGGCATCAAGTATAAAAGCAAGTCACATTGTCAGGCCTGCTGAGATCCTGTCATCTCCAATTACACTGTGGATGCAGGTGTTAAAACCCACAGGGCACATTAATTCACGTGACATCTGTAAACACAGCCTCAGACTGCATCAGGAACTCAGAGCTCCCCTCCCCCTAAGGGAGCTGGAGAAACAGACTATCTAGGATAAAAGTAGTGACGGAAAATATGAAACTTAAACCTACAGACAGAAGGAAGTCCTACTATGGGATAGTACAACCTAACTGATGTGATTTGCAAGCAATTTGAAGAAACTCATGGTCCTCAAAGGAACCATGTGGCTACTACAATCAACTTCTTTAAAAAAGTCTCCCCAGTAAATCCTGCAGAATCTGAAAACCTTGTGGAAGCAGCATAGAGCATCAGATGGAGATGGGAACTTTACTGCAATAAATCCAAACCCAATTTGTATTCCTAGTCCTATGTAAGCTCCTCAGCAATGCTGACACAGATGTCTCTGGACATGTTTGGGCATGAAACAAGAAAGCTAAGAGTAAGCCTCTGCATCTCCACATTCCTTTAAACCACGCAAAAGACTCACTCAAAGATTAATTATTGTGCAGAATGAATCACCAGCAGCACTACTGCAGCAATTTTTCAAAGGAAGGGTTTGATCACCCATCTGAGGGACTGAGTAACAGTGCTCAGGCCCAGACCTCCAGTACAGTGACCCATTCTTAGTGCACCCCTGCCTCAACTGAAACTTATTCCAGAAAACAACAGAAGGGTACAGTCTAATGGGATTTCAGAACTGTGTGATCTGCACAATGACTGACATTGCAAGAGTGAAACTTGCTGTCAGCAAGACATCTGGAGACCAAAAAGGAGTGTCTTGAGAGATTGCAAGCTACTGAGAGAGGGGATTATAAATCCATGTGCACATCCAGGACACAGCAACAGAGAAGCCACTATCTGCACTGTAGAACTACCCAATGTGTTTCTGCTTCATGCACTAGCCTCCAACCTTCCCAAAACAGAATGGGCCAGATAGAAAAGGTTACTTGTCTTCTCTGCTCCTAAGACAGAGCACTTATCCTTTTGTAGGTGCAATAACACTTGCAGGCTGAAAAACTGACCTAACAGTGAACAGCAGCACTCTGGTGCTAGGTAAAGAAGCCTACTGAGCATCTTCCTCACACGCACACAAGTGAGAGGCTATGTGACAAGCCTGAGGCTTAGTTTTCACAGAAATGCATGAAGATTGTTTTTATAGGACTAAAAATCTTGCCAAGTTTTGTACTAATAATGATGTTATTAGAGATTCACACCTTCCAATCTGCACCACCACTTCAACCAAAAATGCAGAAAGGTGATGCAAGCCCTAACTGCAAGAGGGAACACTGTCTTCTTGACACAGTCAGCTATGCTGCTTCCCACTGTCTGTCTCAACTCCTTCAGTTTCAGAAACCAGGACTGGCCATGTGACAAATGATGAAGCAATTGCTTCTCTCAAATGCAGCATCTTGAAGAGAGTAACCTGATGAGCAGACATACTCCAGTGAAGAAACATGTGGAGATGAAAGGCTGAGGGAAACAAATTTCTGCTAGCCCTTGCCACTCAGGTCTCAAATGTAACACTAAACACTTCTGAAATGTGCTGCCATCAGCTTCACCCTGCTCCATTTCTTCCATCTCCCCTTCTTTTCTGAGAAAACAGAACAACTCCGATACTGATGGTCTCTAGGTCAGCACTCCTACAACAAAGTACTGCTTTTTCAGAGACTAAAGATGGCAGCCCTGGCTCTTGTACCTCATGCTGAATGTCAGAAACATTCATCACTTCCTCCAGCAACAATCTCATCCCATTCCCTCAGCTGAGTCTTTCCTCTAAGCCAGCTGAAGCACTTAGACATTCTTCTGGAAGACTTTGATCTGACCCATCATCAACAGACTAAGCTACAGATCACTGGGGCCAGTAAATGAGATATCACTGAGCAGCACAGAATATATAGAAACCAAATGCAGCTAGTGTGAGCCTTCTGCTAAAGAGTGCTGTCCTCTCCCTGGTATTCTTATTTTGGCACTTTCTGTGAGGAGTTTAAGGATCAGGAACCAGTACAGATGCAAGCACATCTCTGAAGAAACTCACTGTTCACGTGTAACACATGAACAATCAGAGGAACAGTACAACAAGCCCTTTACCTCCAAATAATGGATGCTCTTTCTTCAGAGTAGCTTTTTAGAAAGTTTCTTCAAGTCTCTGTGAGGTTTCAAAACAGGATTTACTCATTGCAGTCCTGGCCCTGTAAATTACAATATCCTACAGTTTCTGCCAAGGCAAACATATATAGCTATGTTTCAGTTCTGTAATGAATCACAAGCAGCCACTCTGCAGCGTGTCAGCATCATGAGGAAGAGACCTCATGTTTGCACACATATGCTAACATGACTGTGCTCACTGTGTGTCAAGAGGACAGCACCTCTCTGCAGGGGCCTTAATAGGCTGTTGGTGAACAAATAGAACTGACAGGAAGGGCTATCTTTCAGAGGTAACTAAAGCAGGGATATAATTTGGCATTTTGGCTTCTAGGTGTGCTCTGACATGCAGTATAGATTCACTTTGGCTGCTAGCATTTATCTCTGAAAGCTGGGCCCACTGCAGTGCATAATGACCTCTGCTGAAACCTAAATGCATAACTGACACAGTGATAATGCTACATTGGCTATCAAATGCTGGCTGCAGATGGCCAAGCATGGCCAAGAAAAAAAAAACAACACCAGTTAGACTGAGATTTCACAGGACTCTACAGCACCAGCAGAGAACTAAGCCCCTTGAGAGACATCACTGTTCCAATCCTTTCATACAGAGTAACCATATTTTGTGACCTAATGCTCTTCCTATACTGTGCCTGGTGTAGCAGCCAGAGTATTTTCACAAATCTTCCATTGGATCTTGGTACTACCTTGTAGCTGCTTCAGAGAAACAAAGATTATTCCCAGCTCATGTTGGCTCATTCTTCTTCCTTCCCTCTACATCATCACATTTCTCAAAAAAATGCTGAAACAGATAGGAGGTCTATGAGAGAGGCAAAAGTATACATATGACACGTTTCAATTAGGAAAAAGTTGAAAAAGACACCTTGTACCTTTCAAGACAGAAAATTAATCTGTCACTTTGAAAATTAAGTAATACTTCATGTGAAGACTATCAAAAGTCACATGAAAAATAGTAACTTCAGATTGACAGTGGGAGAGACAAATCACAAAAATGCAAAATGTGAAAAGCAGTGCAACAGGACACTATGAAGAATGACTTTGAAGAGTATGTCTACAAAGAATGGAAAAAAGTTCTGCAACACTCAGGGAACAGACTAGCTCAGTTGCCCTGCTGTAAATCCCTCTCTCAGAGAACTACAGGGACAGAGTTTGAAATCACATTATCCATTTTGATCTCCCAGAAGCATAAAGGCAACCATAAGCTGGAAAGAGTTTGCGAGCCACCGTCAGTCCCAAGCTGATAAAGTCACAGCCTCCTGATTGCTTTCATTCGCTGTCCAGCTAAGCTTCAGCTGACCATGAGCAGCTGTCCAAGACTGTAGCACTGCTTTGTAAGCCTTTTAAGTTGTTGCTACCATTGACAATTATGCAGAAGAGTCCTACAAGTCACTCCCAGCTGTGCAGCTGCATTCTGGTCTCTTGCCCTCAAATTAAGGGTCTTAATTGCCACCTCTCCCTCCCTACATCACTTCCAAAGCCTGCCTCTCTACCTCTGTCCCCCACCTTACTTTAGGTTTTACTCCTGCTGCTGACCGACTCCTTTATTACCCATAACTTTGCTGATTCCTGGCATGGTCTTTGCCCAGGCATTTGTCTCTCCCTTTGAAGTGGGCTTACTGCAGCATCCAGCTCTCACTGGGTTGCATTTGGTCTCAACACAAGGCACGCTGTCTCCTACCCAGGTCAGGCACGGAAACCACCACAAAGTTCAGAGAACAACAGCAGAAGTGACTAATAACTGAAAAGATTAAAATAAACAAATGTATGTCACTTGGTTGAAAGAGTACTGGGAAGAGAAGAAAGGTGTTACTCTGAAAGACAGTATCTCTAAAAGAACACTGAAGGGAAAAGTCTGGCTCCTATTACAGAAAAACACCCTAAAGCTAAGTTCTGGGAGCTGGAAGTCTCCATAACTTTCCTTCTAGGATTAGAACTTATAACTACAACCAAAATACAGACAGTTCCATGGACACTTATGAATCTGAACTTAATATGACTTAGCTATTCTGTAGGTGAAGTGTCTATTATAAACAAACAATGGTAGTAGCAACAGGAGTTCAAGCCAGTTTCACCCTACATAAGGCATGTAGGACTGAAATAAGTGAATAAATGGGTTAGCAAACTGAATTAGAATCTTAAGGCACAACTGTATGACCAAACACAATGCAATAAAACAGGGCAGAATAAGCCTGAACTATTTCTGCTTTGCTCCACATAAAAAGTCCAAAAAAACCAAACCTGCTCCTTGTCCACGATCTGCAGAGTACAATATTTGTTTCTTTCCTGCAGCACCTATGGACTCCCTCATTTTAGAAATACGGCTTCCCAAATTTTAAATCAGATGATGACAGAATGCACTGACTCCAGTCCCACCCAGGGAACTACACGCTCTGCAAAGCTCACCCCCAACAGCAACTGTTTTGCAAGTCAGCTCTCTTGCTCACATGCCTCATCCAGAAACAGGTGCTCCCTGATCTCTCTCACCTGCCTCTCATTATACCTTGCCTGGCAAAGGCTGAGGTTTTGGGTTTGCCCTTCCCTTCAACTCTTGGTTTCTGTCTGATTAAAGAGAGCCATGTCAACACAAGGAGCAAGAGGAAAAGAGAGCATACATGTGACTACTTTCAGGGTGGGTAAGATTCTGAAATGGACTGTGCCTTTATTTTTCCTCCCTCCCTCCCTCTCTCCCAATTGCCAGATGTCCTTGGTTCTGCAAGGAGGAGAAAGGAGACGAGGTTATTGGAGTTCATTCACACTGCACACAGGGCTGCTCCTGCCTCTCTTCCTGTTTGCAAGGAAATATCACTCCCACTGACAACAGGAGACAGAAAGAGGCAGGCACGTGGATAGGGGAAGAGTGAGAAGAAGAGGGAAGGGAAGAGAGAGAGGGGAGGGAAACAAGGAGAGGGAGGAAGGGATTATGGTAAGAAGATAAGACTTTTCCCTGGTTAATGAACTGGAAATGAATAACAAGTCATATCAGGAGTGATGTAGCCACCTTGCTGCCATGAATTCCTTTAAAAGGCCATTGACACAAGTTCCTTTGAACTCTGGAAAACAACATAACCCTGATCTAGATAAAAAAAATCTCTAGCCCCTTCTAGGCTTTCTACTGTTACCTCAGCCTTCAAGTTTCTGGCTAACCTAGAGTATAGCCACCACAGGAATGGCCAAACCAGGACATGCACAGGCTTACAGCAGCTTACAGATGTGACAGCAGCAGCATCCCTCCATCCTTCCCTCCATGCTGTCCTGTAAAACGACAAGTCATCCCTCCTCAGCTCTGTCTGGCCAGATGAGCTGTGTAGCCAGTTTCTCAACAGGGGGAGGAAACAAAGCAGAGTCACTTTAGAGGGACACCAGCTTCTGCAGCACTCACAGGGATGAACATGAGCAGAACTTGCTGTTTGTTGCTGAACTGCAATAATCCCCTGTGCCTGGCCACGACTCCAGCTCACTGACAGCTCAACACTACTATCAGCACCAACCTTCAGATGGCAGGAAGCAGGACTGAGTCTCTGATAGGGGCTTCCTACAGGAAAAATTCCATCTGTGCTCCTCCCAGGAGGATCAAACACTCAGAGTAGCTGCCCCCTCCTGCTAGCAGAAAGCAAAGGGCAGCTCTGTGCCGCTTCTGGGGAAGCAGAAGGGAGGAAATCCAGCCTGGGTCCTTGTCCACACAATGTGTCAGCATCAACTGTAATAGCAATTTTTTCCTATGGAAACTCACTCTAAATTGGAAACAACATTCTTTTGCCAGTAGCACTCAATTTCTCCAAGCAAATGTAGCTATCCTAGCAGTAAGTCTTCTTTCCCCTTGCACATGAATCTATGCAAATGTGGTTTTGGTTTACACGTCTGTTTTTCTTTCTAGGGTCCCTGTAATGGCTAATAGTGTCATTCCTTCACATTTCTAACCACAACACCAGATACACACATCACCAACAACAACAAAAAAAATCACTACCAAAACAACAACAAAAAAAAACCCAAATGTAAAAAGTGTTCAAGCAACCAATAAAACTTCCTACTATAAAATAATCTGCTAACAAAATCCCCCTTCAGTTTGGAAAATTAAAGTTGAGGTGTCTGTAGCTCATTAATCCTGCTACTGACCAGCTCTTACACACCCTTCATGAAGCAATAGTTCATCACATCCTACTTGAAGGCCAAAAATGCAATCTGACCCCACCATCTCTGTTTCTTTATAAATGCCACTGCACGACATCATGGAAAACAGGACCACAGACTCAGTTTCTTTCTGGATGCCTTCTCTATATTTATTCAGCCATCAATATCTTGCTCTGCACAATTATACGTAGCTATGCAAAACATAACAGTCAGGCATTCTTTGAAGCGACAGTTTTATAACCCAGGGCTTCCTTTGTCTTCCCAGAGAACAGTTTTTAAAAGAGGCAAGAAGTAATAGTGTCACCAAGATCAGAAGCAATGAAAATAACCAACTAGGTCCAAAAAGCTGGGTTTTTTTAAATGGGGCTTGCATAGAAGCTGGAAGGGAGTGGGAAAAATTAGAGAAGCCTCTCTCTTTAATAATTGTGGACTTTTCTGGGAGCACCATATTACAGACCAAAGACTCTACCATGAATCCTACATTCCTCTTTTATGACCCTCAGTCCCACAGACGTTATAGCCCAGCTTCAGGGAAACATGAGTCTGATTCACAGCAGATTTGAGAAATCACCCCAATGCTATTTCCAATCTGAAGCATGAGATCAGAACTTAAAAAAAAAAAAAAAAAGAAGAAAAAAAAAGAATACCCAAAATAACAACATCCTGGTAGTGGAAATGCCAGGGAAAAGGGCTAAACCTAGTCCATAAGGAACAAGAGGATCAATAAAGATTATGTCTAGAAGAGAGTACTGCAGGCCTTTTTCCTGCAGACAGAAAATGGTAGTGATAAGTAATACCACAACATACCGGGGTTTTTTTACCTGTTTCCTTAAAAAATTATTTCATCTCAACTATGCAGTAAGAGAACAGCTTTTCATGATCCATGCCTATTCTAGCCAAGCACTTTTTATTAAGGGAAATCTCCTCAGCTCCCCAGGCTGTCTCAGTGCATCTCTTCAACACAGAAACTCAAACTGCTGTTGACTCCTCTGAGCAGGAACATGGCACAGTCCACTAACTGCACTGAGCTACTAAAACAGACAAAAGCAAAAAATAAGCAGCTGCACCATTTTATCAGGAAGACAAGATGACAAAAGACACATAGAGCCATAGCATATATAATGACAAAGCCAAAAAGATAAACAAAAAGAGAAGTTAAAAGCTTTCAACTCCTATCCCTTGTCCAGACTACGTTCTCTTTCAAACTGGTCTTCTCCATCCTCTACCAGCTATGAAATTAGAGGACAAGAAGAAGAGAAGCAAAAGAGGAAAGAACAGAAGGGGAAGGCTGCTTACAGTAAAACTCTTTGCTCATTTTACTGACTTCCTCCTTTCCTCCCACCCCAGGAGTACTTCCATCAGCATACTGCACATCACCATAACTGATACAAGATTGCTTCTGGGAAAGAACCTCTTAATAAAGTCTCTATATAACACTTTGTATCCAAACACCATTCCATCCAAAAGCATCAATCCAAACAAATACTAATGCTCACAGGCAAACCAGAAATACAGTACTGGATTGCAAAACAGGCAGGAAACTCATTAAGATTCCCTTCAGGGCAGTAGGGGAAAAGCACTGATTCCCATTCATAGAAGGATCATCCCTAGATGTAGCACAGAGGTCAGGAAGAAATTACAGTACTACTGAAATACCCATACAAAGAACACATCAGAGGGATACTGTAACAGAGTTTTAAACTGCTTCAGACTAAGCTTGACTGGTAGTCTATTCCCAACTCAAGCATCATCAGGGGTTTATTTTGTTAGGTTTTGCTAATACTGCTCTTAGAAGAGCAGGAGCAGAGAGGCAGGGTTGCAGATGTACATATCCAAACATAGATCAGCCAGAAGACTGCAGCACAGCAATGAAGGAGATCAGAAGAGCTGCCAAGAAAGTGAAGCAAAGACTGGCAGAGGGGGGCAGGTCAGAATAAAGGACTATTAAGAGCTTTGCTGCAAAGTAAACTTGCCCTGCTTTTGACTACTCTTCTGGATTGCGGCCTGTATAGGCTATTTCTGCTTTGGGGGTCATTGCAACTGAACCCTTACAAGCCACAGTGTCAACAAAAGAAGGAGGACTTCTCTGAGTTTTATAAACTCACCAAGCAGAAGCTAGGAGGGAAGGGTTAAAGGTCTGAAAGTGAGATAAAGAGATCTGTGTGACAGGAAGGGAGCATGTGAGAGGGCGTGTGACAGGCTGTGTAGCAGAATGTGTGTGTCAATCTCATTGCCTTTGAGGCTCTTGGCCAAATGTGGAGCTGAACTTTCTGCAGACTTTGTCCTGCCAAGTCATGTTCCCTTCTCACACTGCCTGACATCACCACAAATACTCAGCTCAAAAACAGTCCAGATCCGGATAGAATCCACCGCTGAAACCCCAGCCAGTGAAATGGCTGCGCTGATGGCACACCCACCAGATGGGAAAGCAAGCCACCCACTCTCCTCACAGCTTGCCTCCAAGCACCCAGGAGGCCTCACCCTCATCCATGCACAAAGTGCCCTACCAAGGTACACAGAGCCAGAGGTGCTAACAGAACAATGTTTTCCTATTTCCCCAGTAACAGCTCAGAACAGACTGAAAGTTTGCACAAAGGTTTTAACAGAAAAATGCAAAAGAAGGTAACCATCAGACCATCTGAGTTTGTCACAAGCATCCTGCTGCAAGGACTGCAGTCTACTCCCAACTTCGGCACAACCCCGCCACAAGAAGGAAGCCATCACACATGACCCAAGGACAAATGAGAAGCCAGCAATCCTGCAAAGACTGATGCCCCAGCAGAGTCTGCAGGAAGCCAGCAAGTGTTATCCTATCAGAGCACTCCTATAACCTTGACTTCCCAGAAATAAGCGCAAATCCAAGATCAAGACTGCAAATTGCAGCATGTGTACAAGTGTGTGGGAGTAGGCAATGGGACTAAGCCAACAAGTGGCTCCATTTCTTATTTTGATCCTTGTGTCAAGGAAGAAGGGTGTGGATGGTCCACTGATTCTGGGACACTGCTAAAGGCACCACCCAGAGCAAGTATCAGGGAGTAGCAGCGGAAGATGATACTGAAACAAGGGAGAAAAAAAATCTGCAGTCTCTTCTTGTTTTTTTCTTCAACCCTCACCCCTAGTCTGCTGCTTAAAAGCAGCTCTTTAGAAAATGCCCTCAAAGTACAACCGCTAGGGAGAAAATTAACATTTTCTTCAGGCAAAAGTTTCTCCTTTCTGCAATCCTGTTCAATTTCTACAGGAACAAACAACAGCTTGGGAGCTTTCTGCAGACCAAGGAAATTTTTTTTTCAGTCTCATACAGGCCAGAAAGTTATGTCCCTGCTTTTCAGACACATACTGATAACAGAGGCTACCTTGTATGATCTATAGCTATTCTATATCTTACATTTTAAATTTTTATTTTTCATTTTAAAACACACCTCACAACAGAAGTTCCCTCTTCCTTTGCTAAGGAAGGAGTTCTGACACCTTCCTTGAAGGCACATTAGTGCAACCTTGCCTGTCCTCATGCTATATGGACCTTAAATTACATCCTTACTTATCATATCCTTACCTGGCTTCCTGTCCAGACATGCAGATGCCTGAGAATGTCCATCTCACCAGCTGCTAACACAAAAGCCATCTTTTGAACTTCTCCCTAGCCCTTTCACAGAAATCAACATATTATTCCTTTCCTGCACACAACAGCCAAAGGTGGGAAGCAGTCAATCAGAAGACTGGAATCACAAAGTTGTTTTTTGAGGGCCAGGTGACAGCTTCTCCTTGTACTCTTGAAGCTTGCAGCTGGCTGAGCTGAACTGCCCTGCCTCGGTGGCACTTCTCATGCAAGCCAATGCACGCTGCTGAGGGCTGCCCACAGGACTCTGAGTGTGCATGTGTGCCTGCATGTCAAGGCATGCACCACCACAGCAAGTCCCAAAGGCTGTTCCAGCGCAAGTTCATGTGCCCACACAAAGCTGCATGTGAGCTTCTGCTGGCAGACGTGCAAAAAGCCACTACATGTGCCTCTCTGGCTGTGAGATCCTCCAGCAAAAATCTCTGGCAAGGCATGTGGAGTCCTTCGGGGGCTGGCACATTTCTGCATGTATGTCTGTGGCAACCAAGACATACTACAGAGCTGTTACAGAAGCCTACCTGTTCACCCTCGTTTCATAAGAGCTCTAGATGAGAATACTTAAAATTCCAAACATTTTCCTTTGAGTTGGTTTTACACACAGTTTTCAAGATTACACTTGTTAATTTATTTTCTAAGTCAACGGCAAATTATGACTAAATCTAAAACAACCATTTAAACACACGCAGGCCCTATTCAAGCAGGACATGGCTACTGGAGAATGATTAAAAAGTCTAACTCTAAACTCCAGAAAGTCATGCAGAGTCAGTACAAAACAATTCTTTCTTAAAAAGGCAGAGAGATTAGTTTCTTCAATTCACTTATTAAATTAGTTCAGTTCACTCAAAGGTGGTGCAGGCAGCATAAAATGGCTGAAAGGTACCTCTCTCTTAAAATCTCCAAATGAAAACAAGACAAGGAACAATGAGTAATGCTCATTCTAAGATCTGGAAAGAGACAATTACCAAAACTAAACAGTTCATTCTGCTAAATACAGATAACACTACCCTGATAGAATCCCTATTATTTAATAGCACACTCCAGCAAGGATATTTTTTCTTATGTATCCAGCGCATGATTTGTGTGATTATAGTATAAGTATAAAAAAGTGGATATTTGATTTGACCTTGTTATTCAAATGCAGTTTTGTACAATTCACGAGGAAAGAAATTCACCCAGTAATTACAACTGGCCATTTTGTAATGTAAACATTTACTGTGATATAATAGCATAAATAGATGTATGCAGATACACTGTATCGTCCTGTTTGGCAAGAAGCAGTAATAGATGAGCCTAACTGATTAGACTAAAGCTGCCTTTTAAGAAATTACCAAATGCAAAAAAAACTTTAAATGAATTATTTAAATCACTAACTTTAATCATGATTTCTATCAGCAAGTGGGAAGCCTTGATTTGAACCAATCGACCTTGCTTGCTTCACAGCTGCAGGAGGACTGGTGGGCCAACACTGCCCCGCTCCCTGAAGGGAGAGGATAGGCTTCCATGCACTATTGGTTTCAAGAAATTTTGTGAGCAAATTTGCCAATATTTTTTAAATCTTAAAACAAACCAGAAAGCCTTATGTGCCAGGAGACACCTACTCTCTTGTCAGTCATGTGCTTTAGCAATCAATCTGATACTCACCTAACACCTTATTTACATCTCAGAGAGGTTTCTATGAGTACAAAATATAACCTGACTCTGCAACATGGCTTTTAAATTGCTTCAATTCTCAAATCCCACAAGATAGTTCTCCTACTTAATCCTGATAGGCACTAGCGTCGGTCTGCTCAAAACAAGCATTAGATTTCTCATTCTCTAACATTTTCTCTTCATTTCTTCACCGACTTCCCACTAAATAAACATTCTTTTTTTCCCCTCCTTAAACCTACTGGGAAGATCTGCAACGCTCTGCTCTCCTCTGTGCACTACCTTAGTTAACCTTTGTCCTCCCCAAATAAGATTGTTAAGAGTTTGACAGTGCATACTCCAAAGTGATTTATAATATTACACCAAAATTATGTAAATCACTGTAAAATTTTCTTTTTGACACTCCATTAAGCAAGTAATTTTGCTTTACAGGAAATCTAGTTTTGAGATCTCCAAATATAAAAGTACAAGTTACACTAACTTTAGGGGTGTCTCCCTTTCAGCGGGAACACAAGAAAGAAATTTGTCTATGTTCCAAATATGGGAAAAAAAGTATTTGGTCACAGGAAGTCACAGAACAAAACTGACACAGGAATGCTAAAGGAAGCCGTTGTTCCATTTCTAACTGATATATTTTTAAGGTCTGACTGAACATGGACAGCCTCTTTTCATTTAACAATATTAAACACATCTCTGAAACCTGAAATAACTACAATGAAAATGTTAAGTCAAACAGTACTCGTAGTACTTAAGTCAAACAGCAGAAGTATGATCTAATGATCAAGTTCAAGCTGTTCATAAGCAGAATGCAGGTCTTAATGCAGACCTGTACCTATAAGAAGGAAGCACTCCCCTGAATTCCCACCTAAAATTAAGTTCCTTCACACTGAGACAGTTTCCATAGCCAAGAGAATGGGAATCTGCCTTCCTGAGTTATTATGCTGTAAGGAAAACAAGTCAACACATCCTACAGAAGATCAGCAGAAAATTCTCCCACAATGAAACAAAGTATCTTTGTATAGAATCATAAAATGGTTTCGAATGGACCTAAAAAATCAGGTAGGTTCAACCCCCACAGCAATGGGCAGGAACACCTATGGCAGTTCTGGAAGACTGACTTTTCTCCAAGGCTGTCAGGTGTGTGAATCTCATTACTTGGTGGGGGAGGGAGAAGAGGGAGAATGACAAACAATCTGATAAGCTTTCCTATTCAACATGCAAAGACCCACACATCTGCAACAATGAGACTTTCACAGCAGCTGCTTCCAGAGCAGAAAGCAGGATCATCCTTCAATGCACCCAAGACAAAGCACATTATATTCTACACTCTCCTTAGACAGATGGAATCACAACGTCTGAAGAACAGCAAGAGTTAAAGATTTTTAAGTTCAAAACTTGAAATTTTGAAAACTGTCAGTCTTGACAGCCATACAATCACAGGCCAGATCTAATTACAAGAGACATACTTCCAAGATGTGAGACCATCACCATTTGAGCTAACATTCAAACAGCAAAATTCCTTCTGTTTGCCTCAGAACAAGTATGCCGAGTTGTGAGGACTAATCCAAGAGAAAGGAAAAGAGAGTCATAGCAATCAAATGAACTTTACCACAGCGGAAACACACTCTTCCTGCAGGTGTAAGACAGGGACAAGGCAGCAAACTCTTGCTCTGTATTCGCAGGGCTGCACGCCTGTCCTGCATAGCCTCCCCCTGCCTCCCTGCACAGCCAGCTGGTAAGGAAAACATGCTGACAAGGCACAGGGAGCTGCAGCAGCAGTAACTGGAAACAGCAAGCAAGAGCAACCCCAGGCACACTGCCAGGACACACTAATTCTGTGATAAAGTTTCCTGTCCATATTTTTTTAGATTAGGCAATTTATATAGACATAGATCCTGCTGTGGTACTTCTCTCTGCATCCCTTCACAACACGAGTAGCTGCAACTTTCCTCTGGCAGCTACAGAACTCCCATGCAGCTCAAAAATGACCCATTTTCCATCCTCCCTCAGGCTGGTTTAGGTTTGTTTCCTCCACCTTTTGTTTTGGGGGTCTGGGAGAAAGTTGTTAAATATTTTCACCCTGGTTTTTCTCCTGCAAATGCTGGCCTTCCTGTATGAAGAAGAATGCATGGGCATATTCATGTATGAGAAAGAAGTATCACTGCAAGTGCTACATTCCAAGAAGGGGTCACAGCAGGAAGCCACATAGCCTGTCTACCCTTACAAGCCTTACAGCAGCAGTATCTTCTGGTGAATATGCCACAGGTGCAGTGACAAAGAAGTGTACCAAGGCCAATCTCCACCTGGTCCTTGCACAATGTGTACCACATCCAATGCCCTCCTTCCACAACCCAAATGATAGAAAGGTAGAGCTCAGCAACAACTGGCTGAACTTTTCAAACAGTTTTTGTTTCTATAATTAAAATATAAGGAATGTTTTTCTATTTCAGCAAGGGGGTTATGTCTTGATTCAGACTCAATTTAAAAAATCAAGCCCCATCATTCAGTAAAGGAAATAAAAAACAGGCTTTCTGTTTTCTTTTGTCTGTGCTCAGGTATAGCCCTCTCTCTGACAGCCAGGAACAGCAGATCAACTCCACGTACCTTGGAACACGAAGCAGATCCGAGAGGACTCTTCCCTACAGACAAACATAACCTGCAGTCATAGCCAGAAACTGTCTGACACACAGTGATCCAAACTGTTAGTCAGAAACGTGACTCAGTGTTGGAGACTCCCTCAAAAAAAGCCTTGCAGGGAAGAGCCCAGCTGTCCCTTTAGGAAAAAGAAAAGAAGGGAAGGAATTTTCAGGAGACAGAGCATTTCTCTTTCACCAGTGATCCAAGGTTTGCTTCCAGCCCATAACGAAATCATCTCTTGACAGATCTGTGGACTTCAGCAGCATAAGCGTCAGTGAAACAGCACAATGAAGAGTAACCACTAATGTAAGCAAAGTTACCTTTTAACAGCACCATGCAAACTAACAGCCGTACAGACAAGTTTCTGTCCTAGAAAACTCGCAACCTGGGTTGACAGGATGCAACAGGTGAATGACACAGAGAACTTCAAGCTGAGCAGAGTGGAAAGCTAACAAGTTACCACAAAGCAAGTAAACATCTCCTGACAGCACGTCCGGAGACAGCAGACAGAAACCCAGGCTCTTCAGACGCACGACAGTAGCCACGAGAAACTGACTCCGCTCCCCAGACGCCTCCGACCCCCTTAGCAAAGGGACTCTCTCCGACAGCGCGACCGCTCAGTCCCCGCCGGCAGACACCGCGCATTACGGCCGGCGCTGGGCTCTGGACCCAGGCCGAGAGTGACCCCTTCCATCCCGTCCGCCGGGCCCCTCTGGGCTGAGGCCGCCAGCCCGGCCCGCACCCCGCCAGACCACGGGTGCCTCAGCGGGATGGGCCGCCGCCGTCCCCCTTCCTTCCAGCACCTTCCAGCGCCGCCGGGCCCGGCCCGGCCGGCAGCAGGACGCGGGCGGGCGGCGCTGCGCCGCCGGCTCCGGGTCGCAGGGAACGCTGCGGCGCTCGGGCCGGCGCAGGCCGCGGGGCGGGACAGCGCGTCCACGTCCCCCGCCGTGAGTCACGGCCCGGCGGGCGGCGAGAAGGTGATGCCGCCGCCCCCAGAGCCAGCGCGAAAAGTTACCGGCGCGGGCCGCGGCTCCCGGCGATGCGCGGCCGCCGCCCCCCGTGGCGCAGGTGCCCGAGCCGCGGGCGGGAGGGGCGGCCCGGCCCGGCGCTGCTCCCGGCGCTCCTGCCGGCGTTCTTCCCGGCGCCGCGGCGGAGCTGCCGTGATGTCACGCGGGCCCGGGTCACGTGCAGGCGCCGCCCGCCCCGCTCCGCCCCCGCGGGTCCCGCGGGACGCGAAGGCTCCGAGCGCGGGTGATTCCCGGACGGTGGGACCCGCACGGGGGCCCGGAGCCCCTCCCGCGCCGCGCCCGCCCGCCCGCCCACCCTCAGCTCAGTCCCCAGCAGCGGAGCAAAACCAGCTGCAACAACAGAACTATCCCAAAGCAGGTGCTGCAGGAACAGCGCGCCTTCCCCCTCCGCAGAGAACCTTTTCCTTCCAGCATTCGCCAAGAACTTCCTCAGTGGTGCGGTATCGGCAAACAGAGTAAAAAAAAGAACGCGGCTTCGTGCTGTCCTAGAGATAGGAAATAGAATTCAGTTTAAATTCACTAAGCATTCGAGCATGAGCAAATTAAACACGTTATTCCGTCCAGCTGAGCCTCGTGTATTGCACCAACCCTGCCCTGAAATAACCCCCCTGCTTCACAAACAATTGGCACCCTTACTGAGACCTTACACACAACTTTCTAACGCAGCAAACTACGGAAAGTTTTAAGCAAATAAACAGGTACCAAAGAGCTGGGTTATGAGCCGCTGTGCTTCATGACTCCAAGACTTCTTTGCAAACGCGAGAGCCATGTTTCCTTCTTTCCTCAAAAGAGAAAGCTGAGAACCTCATTCACCGCTCTCTATACACTTCTGCGTGCAGGCAAGCACTAAGTAGCAGTAAATTCGTTTAACTGCCAATGATTTTTCCCTCTACACGGCACCTACGAGATCCTCGACCAACGATCCAGTGGGTGCACAGGCGGCAGCAGAAGCCGGGTTTCATCTCACACTCGTCTAATTCGACCAAGTTTCGTAAAGAACAACCAAAACTGGGCAAAAGCCGCCAACGCTGGGCAGCCTCTTTGCCAGGGAGCAGCAGCAGCTTTCCATTCCACACGGGCATCCTCAGGCTGACCGGAGGGATGCGACGATTAGCGACTCACGGCTGCCGGGCACTGCGCGCCAGGCCGCCTTCCCTACTTCTGCCCACGAGTTTACCCAGGAGCACACGCACAGCGTCAGAGCACTGCGAAACCTCGTGTCCTAGAGCGAAGCTGCGGCGGGGGTGACACCGCAGCGCCCTCATTCCCGCCGCTCCTACCGAGCGCCTGCGCGGCTGCAGCCCAGGGCGAAGCCTCCGGAGGGCTGACAGCAGAACTCAGGGCCGCCAGCCCGGCGAGCCCGAGGCTCAGGGGCCTGAGCAGGGCTCTCCCACCGGCGGGATCCTCCTCCTCGGGGGCGGGCGCAGCGCCGAGAGCGCGGCCGGGCTGTGCGCTGCGAAACGCCGTCCGCGCGGGCCGGCGGCCGCTGGCGCTTGGTTCCGGGCGGTGTGCGAGCGCCATGGCGGGCGGGCGGGGCGGCGCCGTCCTGCTGCTCCTGGCGCTGTGCCTGCAGCCGCCGCCCGCCCGGGCCCGCAGCCTCCGCTTCGTGACGCTGGTGAGGGGGACGGGGGGACGCGGGGGGAGTCGGGCCGGGCCGGGCCGCGATGGCCGGGCCGGGCCGGGGTGACGCGGTGCCGCCCGCAGGTGTACCGGCACGGAGACCGCTCGCCCATCAAGGCCTTCCCGCGGGACCCGTACCAGGAGAGCGCCTGGCCCCAGGGATTCGGGCAGCTCACGCAGGTGCGGTGCGAGGCGGGGCGGGCGGCGGGGGCCGGGCCGAGGTCCGGACCGCCGGTGACGCCCGGTGCCGTTGCAGGTGGGGATGCGGCAGCAGTGGGAGCTGGGCCAGGCCCTGCGGCGGCGCTACCGCGACTTCCTCAGCGACACGTACCGGCGGCAGGAGGTCAGTGCCAGCCCCCCGGCTCGGGGAGCGGCGCTCTCGGCCGCCCCACGGTGGGCCCGGGGCGCCGCGCGGGCTGGGGCTGCGGGTGGCTCCTTTGGGAAGGGAAACGCCAGCGCCGGGACTCGTCTCCAAGTACTTTCGTTTCTTAGCCCGTTCCCACTGCAAGAGGAAGAAGAAGGGCCCAAACGCAGGCTCTGTGCTGAGTCTGGCCGCGGGGTGGGAAGGCAAATCCAGCCAGAGTTGTGGGACTGTTCGAGCCACTCACTCTGAAGTCCAGGGAACTAAACAGCAATGTTTGTTGTAGCTGGTATTTGTTTCTTACTCGAGCTTATGAGATTTTCTTTTCCTGTTACAATAGCTCACAAGAATGCAGCCCGTGTTGGCCCTGCCCTCCCCAGTGCACTTGAGGTACAATCTTACCAGAGTAGATATTAGTAGTAGTTACTGGCCAGCAATGACCCTCTCATTTCCTTTCAACTGTAAAGTATTGACAGTTGCCCAAAGCTATTCATTCCCCTCTCTCTCATTAGGATGTCCTCACACTTTATAATAGTTCTTGAGAAACTGGTAGGTTTCTTTTGGAAAAAGTCACAGAGCCCTTGTGGAACCATGTACTAAGCACAGACAAAATTATAAAAGATAAAAAAAAGTAAGGAAATAAAAAGTCCTCCCAAGTACCTCTGCTAATAATCAACTGGTACTGAGTCAATTGAAAACATGAACAGGTGTCCAGATGAGAGGCTTGTTCAGATGGACAGCAGGCAGCCAAGACCTCTTGCCCTACTACAGGCTCTGCACCACTTCAGTTATTTTATCTGAGCTCAATTAGCTGATTATACAGACAGGGCAAACTAAGAATCCCCATACACTTTTCCACGTTTCTCCCCTTCTAGGGCTTCCCAGTAAGAACCCAGTTTGTCACAGTTAAGATTACATCCCTTCTTTGACATTTACTTCATCAACAAAACTTCCAGCATTGTCTCAAACACAGATCCTTTAACTATCCTCAGTATTTCCTTTCCAAACATACTTCACTCTTATACACCTTCTGCAAGCTGGAACTCTTTTCCTTCTCTTGCTTGAGAAAGAAAAACAAACCAAGATGTGCAAACAAAAGCTGTTCTGCTAACCAAGCCTGAACCCTTGCTCAAGTTGAGCAACCTCCCTTGTAAGAAGTGTTGCCTCTGGGTGACACCATATGACTGTCTGTCACCTGACTCAGCGACAAGCTGGAGCCTGGCAAAAGGTGCTGAAGAAAGCATGTACACTTAGGGCTTAATTGCTTGGGGTTTTTATGATACTTCTAGAATTAGGTCCTTATCTTTTAAAATATCTCATTTCTTCAGAGCTTACCAAGGATAAAAGCAAACCCGTCTAATGAGTACAGGGTCAGTTTTTTCAAGCCACTGTTAAGAGGTAAAAGTGGGCAGACAGTTGGGTTTTTTTCTTGTGACTGTAAAGTTTCTGATGTACACTTCACATGAGAGGTATTATACAGAGTATATATATATTTTACTATTCTGTCCTAACACTTTAAAAAATCACTATCTTTACATTATATTTCATTCTTCAGGCTTTTTGTTCTTGTTTTGGATCAAACATGCTGTTTCCTGGGACATTTATTTATGATTTCCTGTTGGTCCTCTTATTTTATCACTGGTTTCTCTATTTCCCCTTAACTGTTTTCAGTACACAGATACCAGAATACTAAAGTTTTGCCATGTTGACCTTCTGAACATTGCTGTATTTTTCTCATTTTTCCTTTTTTCTGGCTCAGAACTCTCTCTTCTGAGCTCTAGAATGGTCAGGTCTTGGCCCATTAATCCCAAGAGCCCACAATGATCAGATAAAATCCCAGCACTCCCTGTTTTTGTTTACTCTCCTGTTAGTCGGATCACTTTTGTCTTTTTTTCTCAGATGGAAAAACTGAGGTTTGAAGAAGCCATTTCTTTTCCTGAGCACAGTCAGTCATTCCTAGAACTGACAGCAGAATGCAGGAGTTTGCCTCAGTCCTGCTCTGCAAATATGGCACATTTCCTATCTGTACCCATAGTTTTCTGCATCTTTGTCTTCCTCTTCTCTGAACCTTCCTCAGACTCAGATTCAGACTCCTTTCTATCTCTAACCTCTGCACGCTGCACCTGCGTATCCCATTGATCCCGACCAGACAGCTCCAGTATTAGACAGCAGATTGTCTCTGTGTGTGTCCTTACAGCTTTGTCCAGGCCAACATCAGCAGGCTCGGTCCCTTTGACTCCTGTTCCCCTGTTGTCCATGAGCAGCTGCAGGGCACTTGGCAGTGTTCCTGGGCGAGTGCATCATCCTGTGCCTGAGCATCACCGCTTGCAGGAGCGTTAGTAATGGTGCACTGTCCCTGTCCTGGCAGATCTTCATCCGCAGCACAGACTGTGATCGGACACTGATGAGTGCAGAGGCCAATCTGGCAGGCCTCTATCCCCCAGGAGGACAAGAGATGTTCAACCCTAACATCTCCTGGCAGCCTATCCCTGTGCACACAGTCCCTGAGTCTGATGAAAGGGTAAGTTCATCTCAAAGACATGTATTGACTACTCAAGTAGTGTAGTGTCCAAAAATATTTGCTATAGTCTTGATTCAGATTGTCTTGAACTTCTCCTGGGACCTACCTTGCAGAGGTTTTCGTATTTTCAGAAGAAGATGAGAGAATTCAGGGGCTGGGTTCACTCAACATGTCAGGTGCAACACCTGAGCAGACCACACATGATCGGGAGTATGTCAGCAGGCAATACTTGAGGCTGTTTATAGATGCAGTCAGGGTTTCATTACAGCTGTGCATGTTTACTGCAAATTCTGTACTCCAGCATTCTTGGTGACCTGGCTGCTCTTGTCTCTGCCCAGCTACTGAAGTTCCCTTTGACCCCTTGTCCACGGTATGAACAGCTACAGACTGAAACACGGCACTCAGCAGAATACATAAATAAGACCAAAGAGAATTGGGTAAGTGACTGTTTACATGAGAATAAGGTGGTTCTAGGCTTGTAGTTATCACCTCCATATAATCAGAGCTCTGAGAAAAGGGAAGGGATACCAGTGCATATAATACAGTATGAGATTAGAAAATTGAAGACCTTTCTCTTTTGTCCAACCTACAGCAATTCCTGGAGATGGTGGCAAAGGAGACTGGGATCCGGGATATCTCTCTCGAGAGTATATGGAGTGTATATGACACACTGTTCTGTGAAGTAAGTCTGGCCATCATCTTACACCCACTGGAATCTGGTCTTTAGTATTCACTGGATTTGGTGGAAATTATTTTACAAAATCCCGTGAAACAACTTTTCACCTTACAATTAGAAGTAATGTTCTAATTTCAGAATAATAACAGCTCCCACTCACTAGAGGCATGTGCCAAGAATTACCTATTTTTGCACCCTATAACCTCCCACTCTGTAGCTCAGATATATATCATGCCAGAGTCAGAAAAAGCCCTACCTCTCTTGAAAGTCGCTAGAAAATGACTGCAATCTGAAATCTTTAGATTGTCTGTTGACCAGCCTAAGTCAAATACCATAGAAATGAGATTCTCTGTTAAGAAACATTAAATTTATTATTTAAGTTGGGACCTTAATTAGGACTATTCCTGGTGATATCTCTACCTCTCTGGTTTTTTAAATCAATCACTTATCTTTCTGTGCTTATTTTAATGCCATATCTAAAAGAAAATAATGCTATCCTAAGTTAAGCGGGGTTCACTCACATCTGTTTTTGACATATTTTCCTTTGTCAGAGAAAGACTCTAGAGACAGATATTACCCTTTACCATTTGGGATGGGGGCACCAAACTCAGTATTTGAGTCGATTTCGGTTGAAAACATATCTCACGAAGACGTAAAGAAAATCAGAAATTGGGTTAGCTGTGCTGTGGTAACGCTAAACTAAAGGTCACAAATCCAGGATACTTAAAGTTGTTACACACAAGTTTCTCAGTGTATAACTGTACAGCGTGATCTTTCATGTCAAACTAGTGAATTATTGAATTATGGACACAGTAAACCAAAGCATTTTGACACTGTGTCACACTAATTCTATGAGAGTGCAAGACTGCTTCGCTTGCTGGCAGTGGTATACAGTGGTGTGCACTATTTTGGGGGTGTAAAAGATAAATCAGCAGGGAATTGCACTTTTCTATGTAAAGTAGCAGCTTGGGTTGCTACAAGCTGAGAATATTCCAGTCCAAAGCTGCATTGTCCTATGTGAATCTGCCCTTTGTATCACAAATCTCATTTCCTATCTTGTAACAATCACAGTGAATCAACATGTATTGGTAAAAAAATATCCTTTGGTCAGAGAGATCCAGAATTTCAAATCTTCTTCGTTTTCAAGAGTCACTTAACGAACTTGCAGATTGGGCCTGGAAGGCCAGGTGACAACCACTATAATCCCAAAGAACTTTGAGAACAGCCCACAGTCCCAAAGCAAAACCAGAATGTTGTTAAGGAAAGAGTGTTTCTCACTCAGAACTGTACCCTCAGGCTGATTGGTCTCTTCAGCTTCTTTGGTCTTCCTCCTTTTTAGTAAGTCATGCAAAAAGTGCCCTGAAGAGGATTGTTTTTCTCACCTCTGCCAGTAGAGTCATTCTGCTATCTGGACGGAGACAATAAAAAAGTCCAAGAAATAGCTGAACTTACCGGTGATTCTCTTTGTAAATTAATGAAGAACTAACTAAATATCCAAGCTGCTGATGGAATTTCTCTGAACCACTCAGACAGAATGTGCCCTTAAGGATATTGAGCCTCAACTTCCGGAAATCTAATGGGATGCAGCAAAGAAAATTGTTCTCAGTAATGCCGGGAAACCACAACTGCTGTTTCTCTGCCATTATAACTAATCCTTTCATGTAATGGGTTGGCTGCAAAGCAAGTTCTTCTCTTGGTTCCCAGTTCTCGGGCTCCTGGGTTTGAGTACACGGCTTTGTCAGTGGTGCATCCCACTGTTCTGTCCACAGAGCACTTGCTAACTTTGTCTAGTGTCTTTCAGTGGTCCTCAGAGCCTCCAGGGAAATAGGTGCAGCTACACCAGAAACCCTGAGTTTGTGTTCACTCACTTACCTGTTTTTTTTCCTTCGACTGCATGCCATCTGCAGGGCAGAATTACCCACATGTAAAGTTAATGCCCTAAGATTATTGTATCAATTAGAACATAACCTTGCATTCCAGCTGTGCTTTCACAGAAATGGAGCTCTTAAGTTGCAATCTTTATTCTTCTCATTACTATTTTCTGGAATAACACCAAAACCCACATATATTCTTTGTATCCAGCATAGCAGTGTGAGGTTCAAAAGCACAAATAGGAAAGGGGCATATTATATTGCATATTTAAAATAGTGTAGGAAAGTAGCAGCAGTATGGGCAGGTCTCTAGACACCCTCCCCTTCTCTGTTTAATCTGTGACCTGTGCTACCTGCACATGCATATTATTTCTCTTTCTAGCAAGCACACAAAATGGATTTGCCTGGATGGGTGACTCCAGAAGTCATGACTCACTTGAAGGAACTAAAAGACTTTGGTTTTGAATTTCTGTTTGGGATCCACAACCGGGTAGAAAAAGCTCGTCTGCAAGGCGGTGAGTGCACCAGGGAGGGAGCCTTGTGCTGCTCTTTCTGGCTTTTGCCTCTTACCAGCTGTTCTCATTCCTCAGGGGTCCTGCTGGATCACATAAGGAAAAATCTAACCAAAGCAGCAAATGCTTCTGCCCATCAGAACCTAAAACTGCTTGTCTATTCAGCGGTAAGTTAAAGCTGGGGCTGGCTTTTAGCCATCTCCTCCTGCCTGCAGGGGATTGGGGTTTGGTGATAGTTTTAACCCTTTCTAGCTTCCCTACAGCCCCCGTGCAGTCATCAGGACATGCATCTTTGCCTCTGACTGGGTGGGAGATGCAGCATTTGGCATCGTTCTTCTGGGATCCCTGAGGAAAATTCCCAATGTGTCCTTATTCCTGTTAGCTCAGGCTCATGAACAAGACTGGCAGACTTTAAGGAGACACTATTTATTTGCTAGATGGGTTGATGCTACTCAAATATGATGTTTCAGAAGTGTGGATACAGTTGTCTCCCCTTTCCAGCAGCCTACTGCCTGAAAGGCCAAGTATTTCTTCCAAATTGCTCTCTAGAGATTAATTCTCAGAAAAACAGTGTATATGGCTGTTTCACTTCCTCCCCTTCTCTGGCACCATCACAGACCACTGTTCTACCAGTACAGTTCCTCTCCCATTTCCAGATGGAAGTTACAAAGGTGACGTCCCCTCTGCACTGCCTTCTCCATTACTGGTATGGTCTGAGCTGCCCTGACACATCCCTAAGGGTGACTGATTTGGTTTTTTTCCCTCTTTCTCAGCATGACACCACACTTGTGGCACTGCAGACGGCTCTAGATGTCTACAACAAGAACCAAGCACCATACGCCTCATGTCATTTATTTGAACTGTACCAAGAGGATGATGGGTGAGGGCTGCAGTAAAGACGTCTGCTGTGATTTCACCTTGAGGGTTAGACACCTAGGCTAGGCTCCACTCCTGGGGCATGCAATCTTGCTCCTAGTGGAAGACTCATGAGGAAAACTTATCACCAGAATAAAGGAAAGGGTGTGCACACTTAGTTTTTGGGAAGGGATGACTTGAACTAGAGAAAAAAAACCACCTTGCTCTATTTTGTTTTCAGTAACTTCTCCGTGGAGATGTTTTACCGGAATGAGAGTGGGAAGGAGCCCTTCCCACTGACAATCCCTGGCTGTCAGCATAAATGCCCATTGCAAAGATTCCTGGAACTCACAGATCCTGTTGTGCCCCAGGACTGGGAGCAGGAATGCAAGGTATCAAGCAGCATGCATGACACAGGTGAGCCCAGGCTTGACCAGAGTGTGGCAGAAGGGGAAAGTCTGGGTGATACCGTGCTGACCACTTATTTTCTCCCTTACAGAGCTCTTTGTGGGTTTGGCTGTGTGTGGATCCATTCTCCTTCTCCTCTTGATTCTCCTCTTGACTGTACTCTTTCGCATACAGTCTCAGCCCCCTGGCTACCGGCACGTCTCCAATGAAGGAGAAGAGCAGGCCTGACAGTTGCTTCAACTCCTTCCCAGGCAGTAGGAAGGAGCTGTGTTGCCCCTAAGGATGATTGGGCACCTTCAGTTACTCAGCATTCTTCTATTTTGGCCTTTACTTCCCAGAACAGAACTGGACTTGATTTCTGGATACTTTCTAAAGGTGACATCCTTTGGAAATAACTGAGAAAAAGAACTGAGCTACTCTAAGGAAATGACACCTTAACTTTGAAGCCAATATACTCTGTGGTGCTCTGGTCCTCATACAGCTTACCCAGTCTATGATTCCCAACATGGCCAGTTTCAAGTTTTCCTCCTTTCAAGTGACTGTAAACGTTACCACTCACCATGGCTGTGGCAGAGAAGCTTGGGCGTGCAGTAGCTGCCACATCCAGTTGCATTTCCCTTCAGGGTCAACCCACTTTGAGTGCTTTTCCCTCACATCATAGAGCTGCTGATGGTAGAAAGTCTGAACTTGAGCTGGGGGTACAGCTCACCAACAATGCACCAAGACTCATCTACTGTCCATGCAGAGGGAACTTCTGCAGATGATGGGAGAAATGTAAAGCGTTTCTTGAGGTTGCTGTCAAGTAGCTGCTGCTGGCAACTGGGGTTTTTTTCCCCTCTTCACATTGTGGGTCAAGAGAGGACTGTACTGAAATCAGGACAAGCCTGAAAACCTAGCAGTTTTCAGTCAGTCCTGGGATTGGGCTCAGAGTAGAATCAAGAGTAAACCCAAAAAAGCTCTCTCATGAGAGAGAGCAATTTCTGTGACCGAAGCAAACCCACACTCAATTTCTTGTGCAATGTTGCTCTAGAAAGGAAAGTCCCTCTAGATAAGAAACTTGGTTTCTGTCTAAAGATCCCAAGTTTAAATTTTACTTCCCATATCTGAACTTCAAGGACTTATTAAAGGGAGTATCCAGTACTCCAGGTAATCCAGATTTCAGTCCAAGGAATATGCTTTACTAGCACAATGTTTTTATGCTGTAATTAAGAGATGTAGCAGAGCTGTTTACCTAAGACTAGATTAAATGCCAAGTTTTATAGTTTTTCTTCCTATCTTCCCTACTGGATGGACAACAAACATTAAGGATCAGAATTGGCAGGCCAGTATGGATTCCTTTATTTGACACACTTTTGGGCATTTTGTCCAAAGTGTGATTCTTTCTCCAGCCTAGCCTCTCTGCACACTGCAGCTGCTGCAGAGATCTTCACACCAAGTGCTCACTACCTGCCTTGCAGTTTTTGGCAGAAAATGAGACTGCAGCAGGCACCAGAAGCACAGGCTCTTCACGTGGTGAAACTGCACATTCACTTCCTACTTTTACTTCCCTTTCTGGTGCAGTTCCCTTCCCCTCTTGGATACAGAAGCCAGTTCTTAGGTTACAAACATTTCCTTTTGTTCCCCCTAAGGAGTACCATGGGGACTTTTCTCCACACCGTAATCAGCATCTGCCAGCATGGGAACCCTAAATCAGCAGAAGCAGCTTGCTGTTCTCAGCATCTTCCTCACCTTTTTGTCCTCTGAAGATACAGACTAGGTCTCCTGCACAGCAAGACAGTCATAAAGAAAAAGCTACTGCCTGTGAGAACAGGCACAAGAAAGAGGTAATAGAAAGTGCATTTAAAAGGACCAGACCTGTTATTTTTAAAGGCACCAAATTTTGCACACACACAGAAAAGATTTTTATGATGATTTAGACATTTTGACTGTGAATGACTTTCTGTACTTGTTCCAATACATTTCATTATTAAAATCAATTTCTCAGTGAACTCTTCTCCTCTTCTCTAGGAGTTTACAGGGTTAGCACCACTGTGCTCAGTGTTGGAAAGCAGACAATTTACTGCAGCATACCCCCCCCAAAGGAATTCCCTGTTTCACAATCCCACACATCACACAGGGAGATTTGACATAAACTGGTTTTGACTGCAGCAGCTATTCAGGGATACAGCTTATGATGCATCCTGTCCAACTTGGAGGGGTCTGCTGCAGACCCACTACTATGTCTCATAGCCCTCCTGTATAAAGGTTTCAAACTTCTCCCCTATGAAAGCAGTTCAGCAGTATCCTCAAAGCAGCCACTCTATCAAAGAATTTTAGTTTAGTACAAAATTTTATTGATATTAATATTGCAAAACTATAAACGTGAATGTGAAGAATCTGCACAGGCCTGGAGCCCATCCCATCCCATCAACCTCTGGGACAGCAGCAGCCTTGTAAACAAAGTAGAAAAAGCAAAACTTAACCCTTTAACAACAGTCTTGAGATTTGGCTCTGAGCAGGGGTATTTGGAAGAAATCCCTCATTTGTTTTATAACACTCTTACCAAACATTCTGAAGCACATAGGCATAGGTGAAAAAAAAATGCCTAATCATTGGCAAGAAACAGCCTAGAACTCTGAAAATAGAAACTACAGAATCAGTAGGTGCCCAGCTCCATACTGTCCTTGCAATCAATGACAGAGACCTCTGGAATCCCGTTCTTTGTGGTTCAGCTGCAAGCAGAGAACAGGCTAAGCCTGATGTTTTGACCAACACATTTTCCAAGCTTGCATATGGGAAAGCTTGGTGTTTCCTAGGATACCCAAGCTATCCACAAATTCACCCCTGTGAACATTCTATCTTTTCAGGGTGTTAATCCTGTTAGCAAATGGTTTCTCAGCTTGGTTGGACTAGAACAAGCTGGGGACCCTGTCATGAGCTGCTCCACTGCAGACTACAGGAAATGGGAACCTGTGACAAGTGATGACAAACAGATATGGTAGGCTGAAAGCAGTAACTTCAGCAAGATCTGGGAACGTCTTTGAAGTTCTCCTAGTGCCTCAGAAAATGAGCAGTAACTCCACTTGGAGGAACCAAGTACTGACATAACTTTCTAGAAAGAGAGGCCAAGAGGATCACGGAAGCAACATCAGATCTGGGGAGGAAGGACAAAGTCTAATTCCACAGCTTAATACTCCCATTGCCAACAATTTGTATGCTGGGATTCAGAAAGGATCAAAATACTAAAGCAGTTCTCTAGATCCGGTCTCTTTTTACTTCCTTCCCTGCGGTTTAGAATCACTGCTTTTTGTTTTCATCTCCTGCAGCTCCCCAGACATTAACTTAGCTTTTGAGTTTGCTTGTGCCAGGGTTTGCCTGTCCCTGCCCTCCACGTCTGGATGAACTCCAGCTTCCAATCCCCTGTTCTCTCATGGTTCAATCTCCTCGTTTGTCATGGCTTTCAAGAGATGTTCATGCTTCTTGGCTGCCATCTCCTCCTGGTTCCAGATCAGAATATTAAAGCCTGAGAAGAAAAATTAAATACTGTATATCAGAAACTCTGCATCAATCATAATACCTTAGGCTATGTCACTTAAATCCCAGAAATTCAAAAAGATTTTTTCTAAGGTATTTCCAAAGTATAGAGGATGTAAAAATAGTTATTGCAGATGCTGTGTCCACATAGCCATGGAAATCTGATCTAACTAAGAAATATACGTAATTCCTAGTGTCATCTGTCACAGGTCTAAGACCTAAATCTATAGCCAGCTAACTTAATCCCACACAGCCTGTGAAAAGCTGACTAAACTTGGCTCTGCAGCCTAGGAAATGAGATAAATTAAACAAAGGGAAATGGTACAGCCTAGCAGGAAAAGGCTTTTCCCCCTCCATTGTTTTCTTCTACTGCTTCATGGATGGCATGGAATAACAAGCCAGCCCTTTCCTGGGACTACAACCCACACATTTAGTGCCCCAGGTTCTCTTCACTTACCCATGCCAGAAGCCAGTGTGTCTCCCATAGGGTTAAATTTATTGAGCTGAAAATGAAAACACAGAGTCTGTAAGAGCATCACTGCTTATGTAACAGTCATAAGAGCACCACAGCTTATATAACAGCAACAAACCATCTGGAAAAAAGTGTTCCCTAAGAGTATCACAAAAGCCCCACAAAGGACCATGGGCTAGCCCTGCTTGAGCCAGCAGTTTTAGCTGGCAGCCATATCCCATGGCAGCATGAGTCTGTCACAAGTAAACTGGATACTGTTCTAGTCCCTAAGCCATGCCTCTTTCCCACAGACAGAGCAGTGTTACTGACAGCCCTTTCAGCTGCAGCGCTCAGCTCACCGAGATGATCCCAGAAGCATTTGGATCGTAGAGCTGACAAACCATCTCGCCGGTGTTTCCATCGAACACATCCACGGTGCGCAGCTCGTTCAGCGTGTACCCGGGGAACTTGGGGTCTGGGTAGCGACCTACCACTATGAGGTCATAGCGAGGATGCCACGTCGCCTGATCAGGAAACAGAGTCATGGAGAGCTTAGGGAAAGGAACAGAGCTCAGCACTGACACAATCCGGACAACTGACACTGGGAGCAACTCTTATTATATCCCACCCACAGCTTGAGGAACACTGCTCCACTGGGAGTTGCAGCAGTGTAAATATCCACCCACCAGTGTAGTATCCTGACCAGAAATCAGACCATTTTTGATTTGCAGATGGCTGCTAGCACCAAGCATGATGCTCCTCTTAGACTTAACTCACCTTAATAGGTGTGAGGTGCTGAAACTGCCGATGTGGATGTGGAATCAGATGCTGTGGCTTGGTCCAGTCTGAAGATGAGTAAACCCTGATTTCATTGTGCTGGTCTGTGCTCAGAAGCTTGGCACCATGTGTTGGGCTGAAGTAAGCTAGGAAAGTGGGACAATAAGGCAAACTAAAGATCACAATGCTGTGACTGACAAGAAATGTGTCACATTTCACTGACTGAAAATCCATCACTATTTCTTTAATTGATATGTGAATATGGCTGTGTGTCCCAATAGGTAAGACTCTGACAGGACAGACTACCTGTCTCAAACAAACTCAAAACTCTTACAAAAAGAAAGCTGACACCTACCATGCTGGGTTACCTAAGAAGAAATTTTTTCTCATTTCAGAATCACAGGAGGAAACATTGCAAAGAAAGGAACTTGCTCATTCAAGTGGAAAGACAGTGGAATAATGAGATGAATACCTGCAGTTTGGACTTCCATCAACTGGTGAAGTTGCACCCAAGAAACAGAGGTTTGAGTTCCATTCTCTGCTCTTGTTAAAGGGATTGCCCCAATAAATTCAGTTTTCTAATCTCAGCCACTGCTCCTTTCAAACTCACTTCTAAGGTACAGTGTCACAGTTTGTATGGCAAGTCTTAACAAGGTGCTGCAGCTGCCCTAGCCACCTCCCTGCCTCTGGCCACACATTCCCAACATCTTCCTTGCTTTAATTACCATGCAACTTGGAATCTGAGTAAAACCCAATACTGCCACCACAATAAAAGCTGAGCCGAGCGGACTCTCTGCAGAAATCCAGTGCAATGGAACATGCAATGAAATCCTTAACTCACCTGCATTGACAGGTTTCTCATGTGGAAGCAGATGAAGAAAGTTTGTTTTGTTTTTGATGCTTCTGAGGTCCCAGATTTTGACTGTCTGATCCACAGATGCTGTGGCAAACATCCACTCACATCGGGAGTTAAACTCTACATGAGTCACTTTCTTCTTGTGCAATTTCAGCTTCCAGACCTGCAGGAAACAGAAAATCATGTAGAACAAAATAATCAAGATCTGGAGTAAAGAAATGAAATTATAATCTACTAGTGCCAAGTAAAGAGGTCTCACATTTATAGAGTAACAAATCTTCTACAATTCACCAAGAGTGTATTCACTGGAAACAAGAAAGGAAAAGAATGACCTTGGGAAATAACTATTTCATTCTAGAAAAACTTTGATCTGACAATTTATTACAGCTATGAGAAAAGAAAACACAAGCCCAGGCCTTCATGGAGGGAAATATTAGTGTCACTGTACAAAGCAAGATCACATCTGGAAGACCTTAAGCAGTGCCAGCCTTTCACTTGCAGAAAGATTTAAACAAACTGGAACATGTAGAGAAAATCTGCTGCCAAGATAACAAGATGGAAGGAACTGCTTTGTGTGGAAAAGCAAAAAAACCTTCATTTAAGTAAAAAAAAAGTGAGAGAAGATATAATTGGCTTCTAGAAACATGTCACCAAAGAAACATGAGGGTAGGACAAATATTTCAATTAACAACAACAACTAAACACAAAGTGGCCATGAATAAATTTCTATACAAAGCCAGAAGGTTATCTCTCATCTAAGGGCTGAAGCTGGCCTATCCTCTCTAGAATAATGGATATCTCCCTACTGCAGAAAAGACTGTCACATTCTTTCAGGGGGAAAAAAAAGTAAGTCAGCAACTAACACTGAATACGGACAAGTCACCTGGAGCACTCCTGACTCTGCCCACTGTTTTGCACAGCTGCCTCTAGCCACACATCATTGGGTGGCAAACTTTTACAGACATTACCCTTACATGCAGCAGAGAGGGCAGTGCCAGTGTGACAGTACAGCAGGGACTCGAAGCAGGGCCCACTCCAAGTACTCTCTCCTCTTTCACCACATTCCAGACTCACAGTCTGCGCCTCTGCCTGCCCTCTCGTGTCCAACGGCAGGAGTGCAATTTCCATCCCAACATTCACTGCATTACTGCTCCGTGCCTACCCTCAGGTCATGGAAGGGTGCACAGCAAAGCAGTACCTCCTAAATTACTCCCATCAGGGCACTAAGTTTCTGGAAGTGTGAAGCTTGTTGGCAGAGGGTGCTCACATCTTCAGGTTACCCTATAATTACTCTGGCTAGTAGCAAATACTCTTAAGGAAGGGGCAGCACATGACAGGTAATAATTCCTTGTTTAGAAATTATTACCATTATACTCAACAATGTAAAATGTCTACTGGGTGGCAGAAGTGGAGGATTTCTCACCACCCACACAATGAGTGAACTCATCTCCTGAGCTGCAAGTCACTTGCTCCTCTTTGCAGGGTCCCTGTAGAGTAGGAAAGCACATGAGCCATGAAGATTCCTGTAGAGGAGATGCTGCATGGAGCCATACAAACCTCTTCACCGGAAGTGCTGAGCAGGACCACGTTGCCCACATTATCACCTGTCACCACTGCACGGCAGCTTGCAGAAACGTCCACACTGCAGTACCAGCAACTAGAGGGAAAGACACAAATCAGTGCTGTTCCTTCAAGAAAGTGAAGGCAGTGGAGTTCTGGTTCACATCTCCCTGACAAGGGAGACTGCAACAGATTGTAACTGTAATCTCCTGCCTGGTGGTATGGGTCTGAGTATGAGGAAGAAGGACGGCTTATCAGCAATGTTTTGTCTGTGACTGAATGTGAAACAACTTCAAAGTCATTTTGAAGTGCTTATTAGGTGTAGTGTAACACATTGCAACAGTGGCACATAACTGAGACTGAAGAACCACTTTGTGCCTGCACATGAAAATACCTTGGGAAAGATCAGAACATCCTTGGGACTTTGACAAATGTGGAGAAACAGCTTTAAAATTACATTTTCCACAAAACACTGAAGCAGCAGTAAAGACAGAAGCTTTGGACTGAAGAGTTGCACATCAAACTGTCTCAGCTTCATGGTCCAGGAAACAAAACTAAATAGAAACTTATCTGATCAAGACATATGTCTTAATGCCAGCTCTCCCAGAAGAAGGGCAGTGAGAATAGAGCTGGGATCCTTTGGGAACTTCTTGCAAAAGCTTCACTTACAAGATACATTATTCTAAGAATTCAAGACCATGGAAGTCAACATGATGAGCCTGAAGTCTGCAAAAGGGCCACGGGGTAAACTCAATAAACTGAAACTCAGATTGTGCAGGAATGTGGTGTGGCTTTCCTTACGGTACCTGAGCTGCCACTGACAAAACAGACTACTGACAACAATGAAGAGAAGGAAGTTACCCTGCTCTTCTCACCTCATATTTCATCAAGTGAAAAGCCATCAGTATCTGCAAGATAGGAGATGGCACCACCAGAAAGTAACATGGGAAGATGTGCGTGGCACGCTCAGCTAATGTAAAAGCCTACGTGCCCTGTGATGCCTAGCAACCAGGACCCTGTCTTCTCCAAGCTCCCCCATGGGACCAATGCATACCAAGAGTCTCCTAACACTGGCAGAGATGAAGAAGCAACACAGCATTAACCCCAAGGAACAGAAAATTAACCTTGCAGTGCCCTCTTCTCACCAAACATTATGATGCTCATGGCCACAGTCCAGGGCACGAGAGATCACCTGCACCGCTCTGCCCTCAAGATCCTGCAGACTTAGGGTGCCATCACCTGATGCCACATAAAGCTTCTCTGCCTCATAAGGACTGAACTTGATGTCTCCGAGAGAATCTCCTGGCCCTTTCTGAAATACACACAAAGCCAAGAGACATCAAGGTTAGAGTGAAAGTGAAAATCTTAACTCAACAGTCACCTCCTGGTACACACTGTCGGTTTCTCTAGGTACAAGCACTGCTTTCTGGCAGAGCACATACACAAGAACTCTTTTTTTCTAACCTGTTTCAAATCCGAGCACATACATCCGAGCCTTCAAAGTTTGGGCTGCAAACCTCATTAGCAGCAAGGACTGCTGCTTCTGTATGGAGGTAGGACTAATCTGCAGTGAACTACCTCGCTCAGACCATGCTTAGGAGATCACAAGCAACACCAGCACCATTCCATGCATAAACCATGTAAAATCTCATAGCCCAGCACCAAGCTTTTCTTACAGAGACTACACTGACTAGCTCCCTAGGCTGCTTCCAGTGCTGTATCTGGTCTTTCTCAAGGTACCAACAAGCAGGAAAAGCCAAGTGCAAATCTTACTTAAGCTAACCCCATGGCAGGAATGTTATGTTCTATGTTATGTTGTATTGTTATTGTTGTTATGTCGTTTTCCCCTAGCTGGTCTACTGAGGAAAAGTGGAAGCCCTACACAAGGACAGAAGAAAAGAGCGCTACCTGGGAGTCCCTCAACTCTTTGCTACTCAAATGCACTCCATCTGCTGCTCACAGAACAACTGCTTAGGTCTCAGGATGCAGTTTATCTTTCCTTGCTCACCCCACCAGTCATCCCAGCATGACTTGGGTTCACCTTCTGCCCTATTACAAGCTTGCAGGGGAACAGACAAATTAAAAAGTAACCATGAAAGCTGCACTCAGAAAGAATTAGGTGGGGGAAAGTAAAGTGAAAGCTAACTCAAATTCTCTCACTTACCTTTAAGCACAGAACTCAAGTAACTAATTGAAGATCTCAGGCTTCCTCTTGAGTCCACAGAAAAAACAACAGTCTTGAGAAGATAATTCTCACAGCTGCTTCTAGCAATTCATCTCCTCTTTTCACTCACTACTGAAGGAACCCAGACTCAATTTTGGTATTTTAGACAAGCACCAGAAGCTTGGTGGGATTAACTGGTGTGACCCTAATGGCAGGCACTGCTTGAAGTCAGTGGTATTTGTGGAGAGAACTATGAATTGTCCTGTAAAAACCACCTGACATCAAGCAGCACTGCTAGCAGATGAAGAGGTTAGACAGTCCCCAGGGCACAGAGCTTTCTGATGTGTTAAGAACACACAAGTAAGGAAATCCACTGGATCCCCACTCACTCATGTACAACAGGAAGAGCAGCATCAAAGAGTCCCTCCCCACTAGTGAAAAGCTCTTTCCTACCCACTACCCCATTTCAAGGAAAAATAAAAAGAATAAGCCTCCCTGAAATTCAGAGAATAAAGGACATGTATATGGGGAAGAGGAAGCCCAGCTCTCACATATTAGAGACAAACATATCTCTCCCTGTTTCTCCTGCTCTCTGTAGTTCTTTCTGCCAGCAGGACACAGAGGCCCAAAGCATTACTGTATTCTTACTCCCAGTCCTCGGTGCTGGTGAAGACCCGGACAGTATGGCCATTAAAATCCTGCAGGGTGGTAGTGCCGGCAACTGACGCAGTGTACAGCTGACTAGGGTTAAAAGGGTTAAACTTCATTGCTGTGATGGCCCCTCCAGCTCCCATCTACAAGGAAGGGGATGAACAAAAGAAAAATCCACTGAGTGATGGGGAAGGAGAAAAGTGTGTTCTGTAAGTCTGCAGGCACTGCTATGTCTTTAACAGTAACAGTGAAACACACCACAGTCCTCTAAGCAGGAAAGACAACCATGTCTCTGACATGATGGTTGTCTAAACCAGGAGCTGCCCTCCTGGAGGACAAATCTGCAATTCCTTCAGTCCCCAGGCAAGGTACTTGCTGTCTGGCACCACACTATTTACAAAAAGAGAAAGGTGACTCTGGAATTTCTGGAGGACAGACCTCTCAATGTGTATCTATCTTAACTTAGAAGAGTGATAAAAGGTACAAAGTCTTTGATCCCCTATTGGAATGGAAATGGCTGAATACAGCAGTGAGGGGGTATGCCAGATGCACACACCATTCATTCTATCTTAGTTTTTCTGTTGAGATGAAGGCACCTTGTTTTTCCCCAAAGATGTTTCTTCATCTGCCACAATAAAAGGTGAGCAGAGAAAGATCGAGACCTAAACCAGACAGACCTTCTCTGCCTACTTGTTTCTGGCATCCCTTGGTTTTGCCAGTTGCTGTATTTTCCACTGAGCACAGACCAAGTGCTGCTTCATTATGAACTTAATCACCATGCCTCAGTTTTCCCCAGTGCTAAAATAGTCTGGGACTTGGGAACAGACATGCTGTTGCATCTCAGTCCTACCCATAACTAGCTACTTCAAAACCCAAGACCCTTATGTGCTTCTCACAACAAACCTCAGTTTTTATCTGCAGTATTTCATAGTACTCCAGTTTTCCCTCCCACCCATTCCTCACATACAAAGGCTTACCCCCTTTATGAAGCAGGTTTTAGCAAGTACTTCACAGTCCCAAAGGATGATGTCTCCACCTTTGGAACCGACAGCTAGCGTACTGGGGTGTGTTGGGTGCCATTCCAGACATGTCACTCTCCTGTCAAAGGGACTTGCTCTTCGAAAGAGGCAGTATGAGGAAAGAGAACGCAGAAAAGCCAGCTCCAATCTCTGTTACAAAAGGTAAAGAGAATTATGACTTTTGCAAGCATCCCTGAGATTCTCTGAATGAGGAATGCTAACAATTTCTAATTGTCATGTATGTTAATATGTTCACACAAAATCTTAACAACAAAGCTCGCCCAGGTGCTTCCCACCTACAGATGTTACAGGAAGAACTAATTTTCAAATGAAAGGCATTTGGCTCTACAAAACAGTAAAACATTATGGACTTGAAGACTATGTCTGTGAAGAGGAAAAAAATCAACAACGTGACAAGACTGGCAAAGTAGTGTGGATACAAGAACAGTATGACAAAACAGTCACACCAGCATGCAAAAGTATCACTGTGCAATAACTCAACAGGGAGAGTGGACAAGTTTAAATATGATTCAAGGAAGTACAGAATTAACAGAGGATAAAAATTGGCAGGGCTGGGTCAACCAAAAGGGAAAGTCATCTCAGCTCTTCCATTTTACAGGATTAAGAAACATAAGGGTGCACCAAAATTGGAGCCACAAACTGTGTACATGGGGAACTTTTTAGGCTCCTTAAAGTTCCTCTGCTTGTGCTGAAGACCTTTTGATGTAGGGAGCTGAGATGTCCAACAGGTCCTGAAGGGTACACTCCTCACCTGCCTGAGCTGTGCCTGAATGGAGCCCCCCAGCATTTTCTGGTAGACATAATGAACAATGCTGCATCGCCGCTCGAGCTGAGAGGAAAGGACTCTCTTGTTTTTCATCACAAACCCACCTCCACTGCAACCTGCCAGTGAGGAAAAGAGTAAAACCTACTGATTAGCAACACCTGTCATGCTCATTCAATAGAAACAATATAGGAAGACATCTGCATTTTCTGCTACATCCATGAAAAGCTTCAGCCACAAGATAAAAGCTTCTAAATAATTCTTACACATCTAAGGTGCAACAGCTTCTGCAATTATGGAGTCCATAGGCCACCAGAGATTTGTGTATACTTCCTCTTGTTAAACCTTCCTTCTCTTTCCCACAGATTTATAAAAGATAACAGGAAAGGACTAAAGTAATGCCACAGGTGGATGGTGCACCTCTTGGACAACATACAATTTCAATGTTTCATACCCAAAATGCAATGCTGCTATCCAAAGCCCCAGCAACTTGGAAATATGCCATGGGAGGTGGTAAGCCCATGCATACAGCAAAAGAAAAGTCACATGTGTGATCAGCAGGAACACCTGAAAATTTCCCAAGTATGGCAACATGAGCTCCCACACAGTTCCTGAAAAGCCTGCTGTGAATCAGAACTTTCTGTCTGCTCACGCTGTAGCCCATACAGTCTGCTTATAGCGCTGCCAGTTTTATTTTTGATAATAGACTTGCTGATGCCTCACTGCCTGAAAACCTTTCTGTTCTGAGTGATTTTTGCTGAGAGCACAGCTTGTTTCTAGATTTTGTTCATGTTCCAAATTTTTGTCTTCAGGGACCTTTACATAAAAATTAGATCTGTTCAGTTCCATGTCTGTGATCTAATCATCCCCACAACAATGGTCTGTCCCAGGCAAACTAAATGTCAAATGCATTTCTTAAGAAACACAAATGCTATTTTCATTTAAGGACACTTATTTTAAAAAAACAAACACAGAAGACTGAAAACACACAGATCATCCTATATGATTAGAACCTAATTAAATCTTTCTTTAATGCAATGATGGAGAAAAGCACACTTTTTTGTTCACATAGTGAGAACACTTGTCACACATTGAAATAGTTACATAAGTATTTCTATTCTAATTGCTTTTTTTTTCACTGAAGAATTGGTATCCACAGTTCCTTCTTCAGAGGCAACAGAAATTGAGGGGTTTTTTTCAGATTCCATTTTACAATGAAGGATAACTTATTAAGAAACAAAGCTTCAGGCCTTTTTAGGATCAGCTGAAAGAAACCCTCTAAAAAGGTAGTTTAATTTTAAGAAACAGAAACTGTCATATATGAATCAGGAGAAAAAAAATTCCAAACACATACAAACTGGAACACAGAACCAGAAAGCTCAAATACAAAGGTCTTAATCTTTTTAAGAAAGGGTTAAGGGAAAAATATTATTAGCCTCATTTTTCTGAAGTATCTTACAGGAATGGCAGATGCTTACCGAATACAAAAATCGGTCATGAAGTTTCAATAAAATCATGTAGCTAAATTAACTACAGAAGATGTTTTAACTATTTGCAATTATAGACAGATCTCCTTTCAAACAGAGCATTTTGCCTCCACAGTCACTGTTCACCCTGCTAACTTCTCCAAGTTTGGACTTACAGACCACACAATGGAAATGTGCAAAAATCATAGAATCCTTTATCTCTGACTTTTGAAAAACACTTCAGTAATTTCTGGATCCTTAAGCCAAAATCGTACAGAAAACACATAGTATCTCCACATGGCAGTAACCCTATTGATCTCCTAAATCACTGATGGAATTAAAGGTTTTATCTGAGAAAAGGAGGCTGAGGGGAGACCATATTGCTCTCTACAACCACCTGAAAAGAGGCTTAGCAAGAGGGGAGTTGGTCTCTTCTCCCAAGTAACAAGTGATAGAAAGGAGAAAAGGGTCTTTAGATACACCAGGAGAGGTTTAGATTGGCTATCATGAAATATTTCTTCACTGAAAGAGTTGTCAACCATTGGAACAGGCTTCCCAGGGAGGTGGATGAGTCCTCATTCCTAAAGATATTCTAAAAAATGTGCAAATGTGGCATTTAATGACATGGTTTAGTGGTGGATTTGGCAGTGCTGTGTTAACAGTTGGATTCTATGATCTTAAAGGTCTTTTTGAACCTAAATGATTCTATGAAGTTGCTGTAGATAAAGGCTAGACAACTTCCTCAATAAATGCAAAGGATTAAACTTTCCAGTATATTAGAAATTAATCACAACTCCACATGACATGAAAAATCATTAAGATTTGGTCTTTTTCATAAGTTAGTCACTAAAGGAAAAAAATGCACATAAGCAGAAGAAAATAGAGGAAATTCTGTCCTTTATAATCTGAACAGAGGTAGAAAGTATTCCTACTTAGTGTAGCAAAACTTAGAACAGGAAAAGAATGGGGTTCAAATACCAGTTCAGACTGGATGCTGTGGGACACCAGCCTTAAAACTAACAACTGCATTCGGAATTGCATGACAATAAGAATGTATTACCAAGACTGGTCTGTCCAACACTAAAGCAGAGATCTTGTAATACAGGAATTCTATAAAACTTGACCACCCTCAAATGAGCTGTAACAGCATCTTCAGTGCTTCGGGCTTTTATCAAGGGGTATAGAGTCTCAAAACTTAAACATTCATGCATGCACACACACTCACTAGACAAAAACTTGGAGGATGTACTACCCCAACACAAGTCTGCCTATTACTTCAACATAACCCCATCTGAACACTCATGTCTGAACGTGCTTCTTGGCATTCTTCCTCTTCAACTAGTCAATGCCTGTTATTTGTTGTAAATCTGGTAGGGAGAAAAAAATAAGAACCTGAAGAAATGTTACCGATTTTCCCTGAGGGTTTAGGTGTTTTTCTCACAAACAACTTCTTTTCTTGTTTCTCATTCCCTCGTTCTCCATAGTCCCGTTTCTTCTTCCCAGCTGATTTTGCCTCCTCTGGCCAATGCTGACATGCCCTCTCACGCTTCTTGTCCTTTGGCTGGTTCACTGGAGCCATTCTGTCTGACCATTGAAAGCAAACAAAGCATGGAAGGTAAGACTGTCATACACTTCTAACCAGAGGACAGAGAGAAAAACTGGAATGGAACATATCCCAGTTAGTCTGAAGGTAGTGATTAGACCTGTATCCTCTTTCATTTGGATGACACTAGCTTTTTGTTGTTCTCTACTGAAGAGAGAAACAGGTTCAATAAAATCTTCTTTGCTCACATATGAAAATTAACGTATCCTAAAGCACTAGATTATGTTTTGACAGATGTGCCTCTACCAGACTTTTAAACCCAAAACCCAAAGATGTGCATAAAGTACATCTGTGAAACCACAGATTACCCTAAATGTTTCTCAGGTAACTCACACTGAGCTCTTTAGATTCAGCAAAGCAAAAGGTCAGAATTTTTGTGACGATGGCCAGGGCTGACTGGCCTTGCAACAAGTGGGCTCAGAAGGCACTTCCTCCATAATGGCCACTTTTCCTCACAACCACCACCTGGTATTTGGATTGGGCTCCTGCACTGCCTGGCAACCACACCGGAACTGCTCTTCTGACGGCGGTGGGATTCAGCCACTCGTGTCCCGCGTTATGCCGGCCACAACACCAGCAGGCCCCTGAGGAAAAGCATGGGCCTTCCACAGCCTTCTCTGCAACCAGCGCGCCGTGCCCCAAATGCCCTCCGCAGCGGCAGCGCCTTCCCGCAAAGCATCCCTAGGCTGAGCCTGTGCTCTCGCTGAGCTTATTTAGAATTCCTGAATGGCCATCACGGATATCTGCCCGTGTTAAATATAGCTCGGCGGCCACGGCGCAGGCTCTTACCCTTCCGGCAGCTCCGGGCCTAGCGCGGGGCCGCCCTGCAGCCCCAGGCGCGGCCCGGAGCCCCCGCGGCCTGGGCGGAAAGCCCACCCCGCTCTCACCTGCGCTCCCGCGGCCTCCGCTCTCCCGGCGCCGCCGCGGCCGGCGGCCGGCACTGGCCCCTCCCCCGCGGTTTCATAACCGGGGCGGGAACGGGGGACAGCGGCTTCGGCCCTGCCCCCGGAGCGGCACCGAGTTCGCCGGCCGTGGCGAGGCAGAGGGGCAGGGGCAGCGCCATCGACGGGGGAGGTCGGGGATGACTCGGTGTGCTTGTCTAGTCCCTGCCCGCCTCCACCGCCCCTACCCCTGCCGGCCTCCCCGGCCCTCAGCATGAGCAGCACCTCCGGCTCCCGGAAGCGAGAGACCAGCGAGAGATCCTCCGGCTGCGAGGGCCAAGCCGGCCTGAAACGCGCGATCTGTCTTTGTCTGCCTCTTGTTTATTTGGTGCAGCACGTAAAATCATATGCCCCTCATTAGTTTGTAGAGCATCAAATTGTCCTATTAAAGCTGTTTGGTAAGGGCCCCAAACACGGCAATCAAAAAAAAATTCAAAATAGCATTTCCACAAGAAAATTCACCTGGTGTTGGAACACAACATCATCAATAGCATCAGGACCATGAACAAGAAAAGGCGCTTCAAAAGCTGATAACAGTCTTGTCGAGAGCAGCTCATAGAGTACCAGATGCTACATGACGAAGCTGACAAGAACAGGAAAGGAAGAGCTCTACCAACACAGAGGGAGGTACCAGCACTTCCCTCCCGCACCTGCAAAGGAGGCTGCTGTCTGCGGGCCATGTACCATGGGGAACCTCATCCCTCATCTCTGGAGCAGTAAGGTTCCCTGGCTTCAGGCCTGCCAGTAACTATGCTGAGTAATTAAGGTACAGTCATCCACACAGGATGAGAACACAGGTTCTAAAGTAGCTGTACATAGTCATGCCTTCTGTAGGGTTTGGTTTCAAGTGCTACTATTTTTTGAGCTATAACAACAGTTACCTGTGGATTTTCTCACATAACAGAAAATGCACAGGAAAACTCCCCAGAAAAACAACAAATACTCAGTCTCTATGCTCTTTCCCTGAACAGTAACAAAGTTGTATTAGTTGCTGTATCAGAATGCCATACACAAAAACGATAATCACTAATACAATCTGGTTTTGGACATACACATCAAACCAATTAGAACATCTTAAAGTCTCATCAGGCACTTTTGTAATACATAGCATTTGTCTTACAACTGTACCCATTAGCAAAAAACAGTGTAACCTACAGATTTCCATGTTGGAGCTATCACAGTTAGCATTTTTTAGAAATGGAATGGAATACAAAAGAGTAGAAAAGGCTATTGCCTATGGAAGGGACCTACAGTGAATATCTAGTCCAACTGCCTGACAGGTTCAGGGCTGACCTAGTCAAAGCCTGGTATAAAGGGCATTGTCCAAATGCCTCTTAAAAACTGACAGCTTGGGGCATTAGCCACCTTTCTAGGAAGATTGTTCTGGTGTTTGACTACCCCCTCTGTAAAGAAATGCTTCCTAATGTCCAGTATAAGCCTCCCCTGGTGCAGCTTTAAACCACTCCCATGCATCCTATCACTGGATCCCAGGAGATCAGTATCTTCCACTCCACTTACCCTTCTCAGGAAGCTGCAGGGAGCCGTGAGGTCACCCCTGAGCCTACTTTCTCCCAACTTAGGAAAGCCAAACTCTGGATACAGTCAAGGACTTCAACACCATTCTCAAATTTTGAGTCCCAGAACTGCACACAGTACTCACGATGAGGTCACATGCTAAATAGAGTGTTTGTGTCAATGACTAACACCAAGTTTGATTTCTCTCTAGAGAATCATGGGATATTTTTGTAATTATTATCCGCTAAGGGCAAGAACAGCCAACAGTACACAATTCATGCACAGAAAAAATGCCACTGCCCTGATGTTTCACAGCTCAGTGTCTGGATGGTAGTCTGAGCAAGCAAGAGAAAGACTAGTTTGAAAAAATATTCTTTCATCTTTTAGAACTGCAGTATGCAACAAAGTCAGAGGAGTAGAATTCTGCATGGGCAGGATATTAGGCTTATTTTTATTATGTCTTTTCTCGGATGTACAATTATGTTGAGGCTCTACCTCAGTCATGGGACATGGTTCTCTCTCACAGAATCAAGTTGTGTTGTCACTGGGTCCAGTAAAGCTATACTGTAACTAAGATCAGCTTAGTAGTATTAGTAATACCATTAGGTGTTCTGCCTCCTTGTTTCCAGGATCTTTGTCTAAAGCATGAATAATTTTGGCTACTTTAACTAAATATACAATTATATACAAATGTATAATCATATACAAATATATAAATTATATATACTGATGTATATATCATCAGAGCAACTAGAGTTTGCCATGCATATGAAAACAAGCCTATATTTCATGAAAAAGTAAAATAAAATATAAAACCCTAGAGATGAAGGAGTAAATATCATGCTGTTTGACCTCTTTCTCTTCCATGACCATTGCTAAGCTGCCCACACCAGGAAAATGAACAAAAAAATCACTACCATTATGGCCTCGTTTACCCAAGCACCCTATCTTCTCCAAGCCATTTCAGCCTTGGAAGACAGGATTGTAACAGCCATGCTATTTAACACTCTCACCTTGCAATCAGTATTGGTGGTGGCCAAGTCCCACATGGGCAGCATCTGTCTTAGACACACTATCTTAGATGCACATGGGATATCAATATAGAAATCAGTATGCAAACATAACAAGGGCAAACACTGAATATAGACTATTAATGGATGACAGGAGTTTACCTTTTTTGACCTTCATTAATGTAACATTAATTTGATAATGGAAATCAAAAACTCAGATCTTAATTGAATTAGGGAGTATCTAAGCCAAAGAATAGGGTTCAACTTTGTTTTAGTAAAAGACAATGTTGTTGCTTATACTCTCAACTGTTATTAACTTTGAGGACAAGACAAGCATCTTTCTTCACTTCTTTAAAGGATACTCATAGGATACTCATACACCCATGATAAGCAATGACCTGTCGGGTGTCCATCTTCCAGGGACCCTATGCTGGTAAAAGTTAACAGAGGATTGGTCTCAGAAGAAATTAAGTGGAATGTTTTCTAATATCCACTTTCTAACACAGAATTTCACTGTATGTGAAGGGCATCAGCACAGTTATTTTCTGGCTCTTATGAAATCTAGGGCACTTGTAAAAATACCCAAGTACTCCAGAGAAGTGGAAGATTTATGGCATGGTCTTTCCTCTCTCCCTTCTGCAAGGCTCTTCAGTCTTTCCTTTTTCGACCAATTGAATAAACATCACTACAAACCCACAGCTGGGCCTTGGAATTGTGTCCCAAGTCACTTGGAAGCAGTCAAGAGGAGGCGGGCCAGCAAGGTCTCATAGTGCTCTTTGTACAAGCCCGGCCTCAAGAGAAATTGCACTCGGGGACTTAATGATGAGGTCCGGATTATTCAGATAGAGATTTTCAGAGAAATGGAAGAGTAACTGAAACCAGTTAGCAATATCGGGCTAAAAGAGAAAGATGAATACCAAGGCGAACTGAGGTGATGCCACCCTCTAAGCCCAGGGAGAGTGACCCACACCCCTCTCACAAGCGAGACCACAGCACTTCACTTGGGTGGAAGCCAGCCTTGGGGAACCTCCTCCTCCAACACCAGGTAAGCTCCGGGCCCTACAGGTCATCTGCCCGGTAGAGCACACAGATGAACGAACTCACGGACAGGAGCCGAACTCAGGGCAGCTCCCAGAGCTGCCTCCCTCCCGCCCCCGCCACGAGGGGGATCCCGGCCAGGGAGACTTCCCTCAGCCCCCTCCTCACCCCACGGCTGCAGGCCCTTCCCAATGTGGAGGCAGGGTGGAACGACGACAGAAACCGGCGCTGCCCTCCCCACATCCTCCTCCAACCCCACATGCCTGGGCAGAGCCCACTCCCGTTAATTGGATCAAGGGCCGGGCGGCGGGGGCGGGGAGGCGGGAGCTGCGCCGAAGCTGCCCCGTCGCTGCCATCGGAGCACCCCGAGCCTGGGCCCGCCCCGCGGGCGCTGCTGGAGGCGGGGCGGGACCCCCGAGTCCCGCGGTTGAAATAGGGGGAGGGCTCAACCAGTCCCTCCCCCAGGTGGCCGCTGCCCGCCGAGCGTTCCGCCGTGCCACGCCGCCTGCGAGGTAAGCGGCGGCGTCACTGCTGCGGGCTCCGCTCTCCCGGGCCCGGCGCCTTTCGGTCCTGTGCCCCGTGGGGTGCCGGGGGTCCTGGCAGCCCTGGCGGCGGAGCCCGTCCTGGTCCCAGCGCCGCCTTCCCGCGGCGGGCAGCGCGTCTTGGGACGCGCTGGCAACTGCGAGGGAAAAGTTTCCTCATGGAAAGGGGGCGGGTGGGGGAGGCGGTACCCGGCTGGGCGCTGGCTGTGGGCAGGAGGGGACTGGGAGGCGGCTCGGTGGGGTTCGTCTGGAGGCGCAGCGGAGACCCCCGGTAGGTGCGGGAGCGGTGGCGCGCGGGGCTGGGAAGGGCGGCAGGGCTGCGGTCCCGGCGGGCTGTTCGCGAGGGGCTGGAGAAGCTCTTGCCAGAGTTTCGCTCCCTTTGCGTTCCTAAGCTTCGCCGGGTGCCCCGCCGCCGGCCTCCCGGGGCCGGCCCGCTGCCGCCGCCCCGTCACTGGGGGCTGCCGAGGCTCCCCCTCCTTCCCTCTGGAGCCCGCGCCTCCGCTCCGCCGCGGGGACAGGGGCCTCTTTGTGCCGGATCCGCGCAGAGCCGCTTCCCACTCTGAAACCGGAGCCGCGGGCGCTGGCAGCGCTGTGGAGAGTGGGGTTAAAGCGGCTTCCCAGGACCCCCTGGGAAAGGGGCCGCGCCGGGGCCCAGGCTCGCGGGGCTGCAGTCCCTTGTCTCCGGTGTCCTTGTTGCCGGTCTGTGAGCCGCACTCTGGGCAGCTGAATGGAGAAGTTCGGCAGATGGGACCGTTCTGTCCTTATTCGTCCTCCTCCTCTCTTCTGGCTGCCCACAGCAGTGAGGGGAGGGCGAGGGACAGGCATCAGGGATGCTGCCTGTGGCTGTGTCACCGGGCCCCTGGCAGGCTGCTGGGGTTACTGTGTCCTCTCCAGACTAGGGCAGGAGAAAGCTGATAAACAGGGAGGGTATTAGTGGGCCTGAATATCCAGCGCTTGAGAAGACAGTCTGATTTGTCACTGGGTATGGGAGGAGGGTTCCAAGGTCTCTGCAAAGCTATCGATAAGTGAAGCTAGCGTGGCCCAAACACATTAACCTGTTCCACCACTTTCTGTGCCAACTATGTGTTCTTTCCTTGCTTCAGTTCTTCAGGTATGCAAGAAGGCTCAGGGCTTGGTGGGACGGGTGAGGTTGAGGTTAGCTGACCACTGCCAGACCCTTGTTCCTGGCCCTAGGAAGTAGTCTAGCCTTTTTGTTCACTCTTTGACCCACCTTATAGAACTGGTGCTCCCTACTTCCTGAAACTGGAAGTGAACTTCTCTCTCCTTCAAATCAGCTGCTGGTCTAATTCACACAAAGGAATTTCTGATACAATGGTAATTGATTGCAGTACAGGACCCAAGCAGAGCCTCCCACTCCACCCTGACATTGAAGTGTCACTAAGCCTTACAGTGGGTGACTCAAGTCATTCTCGGGAAGGAATGAGAGCAGAATGCACAACTGCAGTGTGTGGGCTAAAATGACAGGGTCCAGATACTCCGTGCTCCAGGTGTGAGCTGGTCTTTGGGTGGAGTCAAAGTGGAGCTTCTCCCCATGAGTTGCGTAACTGGGCACATTCTTTCATGCCAGGATTCACCTTTCCCTGAAGTCCACAATATGCTTTGTGTGAGATGGAGTCTGCTTTGATAGTGTTTTGTGTAATTAGTGGTATTTCTCTAGAAGTTCCCTAAAATATTTACTAGATTGTCCTTTGAGTTGCAGCTTGGAACAGAATGAATGTGTGAGCTTGATCAGCTGCCTGCTGCCTTCCCTGTTTTGTGCCTGGTCCATTGTATTGCTTTACTGGCTTTTTAATTTTTTTCTTCTGATCTGTGTGTTTGAGCTTCTTTGGCTTGCCTGCACTTGTTCAGGTGAAGACTGTCTTCTTCTCAGGCTGAAAAAAGCAGTAACCTGAGTGTATCATCTATGTATATGGGTGAGAACAACTGCCCACCTGGAACTCTATTATCAAATGTCAACAAGTGAATAGGCTTGTGTGTGGCTGCACTGCACCAAAATGCTGCAGGTCACTGGCAGACCATGTGTGTGACCAAGTCATAAAAGCCTGATAATTTTATGGACCCAAATTAATTTCTTCACAGGATAATGATTGGTGTTTTTAGTCATTTTAGGTTTTTGTGGACCTAGCCTGAATCTTCTGGGCTTTCCCTGGATGCTCATAAATTTACAACAAAAAGAAAATAAATATGTATTAGAGAATCAATGTATATTTACACACATGCATGCATATATATATATATAAAATAAAATAATATATATACATATATATAATGTATATATATTATATGATTATGTAATACTATATATATATACACACAGTAATACAATAATGGGACTTCTTAGGAGATGCAAAGCTGTAAGAATGCCTTTACCACCACAACGGGGTGATGTGAGCTTCTGTCAGAACTCATGATATCAGCAAGCATGGCAAACACTGTATATTCTTTATTCTGGCCATCTCAAGGGCTGGAGATTATTCAGTTGTTGTTTGAACTATTTGGTCTGTGTCATGGCTAGCATCCAGGGTTTGAACAAAAGCTAAAAGTATCTGCTTATAGCCCGAATGGAAAAAGCTATACTCTTGATCAGAGAGCATTAATAAACTGCCTCTATTTTTGCCATCAGCTGATCAGTGATCTGTGAATTTGGGCTGCTCTTGAGAGTTCATGGGGAAATGCCTGAACAATACAAGAGCTGTTTAAGCCCTTTAAGGAGCTCTTATCTTTTTAAAACAGACTTTGTGATCAGGCAAGCTGTTTTATCGCTAGTTACTCAGTGTGATGGGCGTAGAGGGTACTCTGTGAGAGGCAACTGTGACAGATAGATTTTTAAAAACCCTTAATATTTAGTCTAAGACTTGAGTGGATGGGTCAGAAAACAGTGACTGCTGTATCTGGAAGTTTCCACAAAGAATTTAGGATTTTGCTCTTCGAAGAATTAAAAAAGAACTTGGCATCCTTGAAGCAGTTAAGAAGCTGTTCAAGTGGTAGCTTTTTGCCACTACCCTGCAGCATGGTGATCTTTGTAATTTAACATCAAAATACACTCTTGACTGTTTGGGCACAAATTTTTCCAGCAGCATAAAGGAAAATGTTGTGCAAAGAACCTGGTGCATTCTCTGCTGTAATCATCCAGCTTTGTTTCAATGATGGTACATTGATCTCCAGTAGCTGGGCACCACTATAAGGCAGTAAATGTGACTGGCATCCTAACCACATTTGAGCCTTCACTGGTTTCTCCTTGCTGTGAATGGGATGATGGGAATGAGCCTTTCAGACTTGGGATAGTTGGAATTTGTGTGTTAAATCTAGTGATTGTCACTGGGCACTGTAGTTTGTTGAAAAGGCATGTGAGAGATCTCCATGGTACCGGGGGCCTGGATCCAGAGGCATTAGGTTTGTATGGGATTTTATGCTCTCTTAATAGGTGACTGTGGTAGGACTCTTATTTATTGCAACCGAGTTTTTCCAGGCTAGAGGAGTTAGAATTGCTGCAGGCAACCCAGAAGTAACAGTGCTGGCAACCCTTCAGCCTCCTCAGTCCTGTCCCTACTGTGAGCTCGCCCAAGCTGTGTCTCTCCTGTTTGCAGGAAGACATAGTACTTGCCTCCTGGGCTCTCAGGGACATAGTCCTTTCAGTCACCTACAGATGATTTGCTGTTGGTAGTAGCTTCCTGCCATGCCTCAGTACAGTACCCCTGCTGCTGAGCCAAACTTCTCCCACTCCTGAGGGTGCTGAGCTGCACCAGCTGCAGTGCTGCTGTGCAGAGCTCTGAAGTGGCCTTGCTGCTTTTTCTGAGAAGGGCAAGAAGCTTTCATGGATGATTGAGAGAAGATGTAGCATATTTGACTCCTTGAATGATTGAAAGTATTTACTTCTGCTTCTTGATGTTTTCAGTCAGCTCTGCCTCGGACAAGGACTGGTGAGCTATGGTAACCCATGGGAAACCTTGCTGTTGACTCCAGCAGGCTTCTACTCCAATGCAAGCAAACAGCTAGGGTTTTGAGCTGCTTCAGGAAGCCTTGCAGGGAAATAAAGCTCACTGGATTGCTTTGTTGTGCTTGTGGTTTTTTAAAAAGCCTTCCAGTGTTCTTCCCTCACATGTCAGGTTGAATCTTGAGGACCAGAAACTGAAATCATTCCTTTGGGCAGTGGACTGAGAAAGCAACTGACATTCCAGTGATGCTGAACATTAAAATCTATCCTGTCACGTGTGCACTTTGGGCTGACTGCCCTGTTTGCCTGTGTTGTCCTAAAGTATTCTGAATAAAATTTAGGATATGAAGTGCTAAGAGTTCTGTTCTGAAGTGTTAACAGTTCTGTTTTTCAGCCTGAGATCCAAAAACTTATTTTAAGAGGCACTACGGATACTAAGGAGCAGATTCTGTGCAGATACTATGAAAGTAGATAAAAGCTGCTCCATGACATGCAGGGCAATGAACTTCAAGAAGAATGTGTGAAGTATTTGTAGCCTTTCAGTAGAAGAATTTCAGCCTTTCAGTACTTAAAAGGAGCTTATATAAGGAGGGAGAGCAACTTTTTGCATGGGCAGATGGTGATCAGACAAGGGGAAATGCTTTTAAACTAGAGGAGAAATTTAGATTAGATGTTATGAAGAAATTCTTTAAGTAAAGTATTGCTAGAACAGGTTGCCCAGGGAAGTTGTGGATGCCCCATCCCTGGTAGTATTCAAGGCCAGGTTGGATGGAGTTTTGAACAGCCTGGTCTAATGGGAGGCATCCAGGCCCATGGAGATGGGCATGGAACTAGATGATCTTTGTGGTCCCTTCCAACCAAAACCATTCTAATATTCAATGAAGGATGAATCTCCACAGAGCAGGCCAGTTCCTAATGGCTTTCCTACTTCAACCTTGTTACCTGTATCTCTGGGAAATCTGTCAGAAAGGTGTATGAATATGTTTAGAAGTGGAGTACCTCCAAAGTGGCTGATCTGCCAAACTCTTCTTGAACCAGGAGATGCTACAAAGGGAATATAAGTTCTCTCCAGTCCACAGAGCAAAGGATGCATTCTTTTCACATCTGGTCCCATAAAAAATGCAAAATGACTCTGTGTAAAAGCTACTCTGCAGTCCTTCCAGTTCTTATGGTATTGCAATCTGCCTTAATTTGCAGTTGTTTTTATGCTGTTTAGATTTTCCTGCAGAATAAACCTAGCTCTGGTAACAAAAGGTGAAAAAAGAGCCTTGCTGTCAAAGTGGAGGAACTGGTCACACCTGGAACAGAAGCAATGGGTATGATGCTTTAACCTCGTTCTTCTTTACCATGAGAGATGCCTTAGCACTCAGTTTTATCTTACTCAGCTCTCAAGTCAAGGAGTTGGTTGCACTCCCTTCTACTCACTGTTTGGGACTCAAAACTCTTCAGGGAACTGGATGAACTTCAGAAATGCCTTGAGGATGATCTTCAATGTTTTTGTCTCCATTATATGAATATTTGGAAGGAAAGTATTCACATAATAAGCAGTTCTAGTAAATCAGCTTTTACCATGTAAAACCAGAAACCTATTTGATGCAGCCATAGATAAAGAAATGCAGTACTTTGAAATAATTTACCATGATTGTCACACATTTGGTCTGAAGGACAAATTTCTTCCAACTCTTATCTCCCATTCCCCTTTCTCAAAAAGCAGCCAGTGGAAAATACAACTGTTGGTAAAGGAAACCCAGAAGCTCCAGAACTACAAATGAGTTAAAAACTCACTGTGGCTTCCAGGTGGGAGAAGGTAGCAGAGAAGGCTGGAGATTTCTGACTGCTGTGCAGTCTAGTGAAGCAAGAAACCTCCAGAAGCTCATTGTTAGAATGGAGCTAATTGGCTTGTGGCTCCCACAAAGTTTGATTGCATTGAGGGCAGTCTGCTTCCTTAGGACTTCTAATGCATTCATGTAAACTTGATCCCTGCTCTTGGCATTGCAAGGTGATTCAATCACAGGAGAATATTCCAGTGGCAGGAACTTACTGGAGTTTGCCCCCCTACCCACTCCCCATCCACAACCACAGCAAACACCCCTGCTCACCACTTCCTATTGCTTCTGCCTTCTTTACTCAGGGTTAGATGAGTCCAGGGTATTTTATTCTGTTTGGATAAGTGTTGTTCACGTAAAGATCCAAACAAACCAAACTTCTTATTCCAAGCCTAGTTGGAGAGGATAGACTGGTCCAACCTGCTACTGCAATAACTTATCTTTACTTAAAGTTCCAGGCAACTGTGTTACAGAATGGACTATTGATCTTACCAGTTATTAAATGCAGAAAAGAACATTACCAGGTAAGATGTAGATTAAATCCTGGAAAATGTTTGCATTCAGTGTGGATTGAGACTGTTAAGGAGGGATATACTAGCTTTTACTAGAGCTTTAAACACCTGTTTATCAGTGATTTAGGAAAAAAGAACTTTCAGTTGTTTGGGTCCTATCTGGAAAAGGGAAGTGCATGTGTTTGGTGTTTGCTTGCAGAGACTGATGCAGCAGGGTGGGAAGTACCCTGGGAAATATCCAGCGTAGAAGCAAACAAGTGAAGAGGCCAAAGAGTGGGACAGTAGCAATTAAAGGTTCTCCATATCTGCCTGGGTTAAAATATTGCCCTGAGAGAGTGGTAAGAGAGGGAGTGTGAGAGCTGGAAAGTGGGCATTCTGTGACTAAGGAGTGGAACAGCAATGATGCTGTTAACAGGTCTAAGAAAGCAGCTAGGGTAGTGCTGTTCCTGGTAACTTGTATGTGTGGCTTCTTACTAAGAAGTCAGCTGCAGCTGCTAAACATGTAGATACAACATACATGTTTAAATTATACCAGCAGCCATTTGGAATAAAAATTAACATAGCCTATTGCCCTGTTTGAGTATGGTACACAATGGTTCACTGCTGGCTTTTTCCCTCCTTCAGCTCTGTATTTGAGATTGTGATTTATTTTTTTTAATAAAAAGAACAACTCAGAAAAAATGTAACATTTACCTTGATAGCCCACTACATTCCTTCATTAACATTGTCTCATACTGTCATGTTAACCAGAATAGATCTGTGTTCCTGTAATGTTAAAGATCCTCTACATCATATTGGAAATAAAAGCAGATTTTTTTCTTTTTCTTGGTAAAACAGTTTCTGTCTGGTAAAGCTATGTCAGCCGGCAATCTTAACCCCTAGATCAGCAGCAGTGTATTAGTAGAAGCCTGTCCTGTAGCCTTGGCTGCTGACAGGGAATAGCTAATAGTAGAAAGGATTGAGTTCTGCATGAACACTTTGAAAACAGCTTGGGGTGGCACATGGGGAATGCCTGTCATCAGTACATTAACTTGATCTGAATGTGAAGACTAAGCTAAAGAAGCTGTGGTCTGGACTCAAAGGGTCAGCTCTTCAATCTTGTCTGTGTTTTAGAATTTTGTATAATCGTTGAGAATTTTGCTAGTGGACAGCCACATGATCTCTAGAGAATCATGGGCTGGGAGATGGGCTTCTGTTAGTGACCTCTTTGTGTAGTTACTGTTCTGCCTGCTGTCTCTCTGACCTTTCCCTGGCTGGAGAAATGAGCTGAAACTGAAATCTTGCCTGAAACTGTATTAGACAGCTCTGGCAGGCTTCAGTCCTTAGGGAGAGGCTGGGAAACACTGGCTTAGTCCCTTTCCCAGTCAGGTGACTGCTGAGGGCATGACACTGCAATAAGATAAATACCTCTAAGGGAATTTTTGGGGGATCTTTGTGTTACTTGGCATTCTTTCTAGCAGTAGACAAGAACTGTCCCCTCTTCAGAAAGGTGAGTGTCTGCCTATAAATACCAGACCGCCTACATAATGGCAGTGGAGAGGACATTACTGGACGTCATCCCAGTTACTGGTGCAGAGCTACTGGATGTGCAGTTGCAGAGCTGGGGAGTCTGGAAAGGACACCCTGTCCCATGCCCCATTTCATTCTCTCTGTTGGGGACCTTCCTAGCTCTGCTGTAGCAATAGCAATCGAGTTTGTTACACTGCTGGAGTGACATGGAACCTCCTGGCTTCAGCTCTCTAGTTTCATTCTGACAAGTTAGAAGAAAAAAAAGGGATTTCATGCTGTAAGGGAAGGGGCGCTGCCATTTTGTGTGGTTGGATTGTTCAGATCGAAACATTTATCTGCAACCTGTACTAGAGTGCCAGTGTTTTTGGAGGGAAAATAATGCCTTGGAGTACTGTACAGAAGAATGACCCGGAAATCAAACAAATTGGTTGCAGAAAGTATCAAATTCCTCCTTTCTGATGGTAGTTGTCTTGAGGTGGAAATTAGTTAGTAGCAACCTATTACTGGTTAAAACTTTTGCTTAGCTTGGCTTTAGCACCTATATAGAAATTGATCCACAATAAAAACGTCTTCACCAAAGCCTCACTTACTAGATAAATGTTACTCAATTTGTTCCTACATGTGTCTGTATCCAGCATTTGCTGTTGTAGTTGGGAAAGGGAAGAGGAGTTGAGCAGAAGGCCTTGTCTGGTGCAATATACAAGCTTTATTTGTGTGGATGAATTCCTGCAGGACTGCAGCCCTTTGAGCCCTTGTAGAGTTCAGAGGTTTGATCTTGGGAAACTTAGGAAAACGGTTGCTCATAAGGATTCTCAGGCAATGCATAGAAGTGGTGCCTTGGGCATTTGGAGGCTGGAAGTACTGGCATGTGGTATAGATGGAAGAGAATTTCTGTGGTTTACCTCCTGAGGGAAAGCTTTCAATGGACAACAGCTATTATTACTTTTGGATCTAGAAGTTTTCTTTGTGGATCAGGACCCTGTTGCACAGATGCTGTGAAAGCATGAAGCAACAAGGTACACCCTACAATGCATAATGGGTTTCACATGTTTTTGAAAGGGAATTTTTTAGCCTGACACCTTGGTCTGAGGGTAGGGATGTGTGGTCTGAGACGTGTCCCTGACTGGATCACGAGTGAGAATAACAATATGGCTTAAAGGTAGAAACAGCTCTATCACAATGAGGCCTCAGGTATTTTCCTGAGTGGAGCTCATTACCAGTGAGACAGTTATGAGCCATTCCATCTTTCTGCAGTTAAAGAACAAGAAGCATTTTTTGATAACTTAATAGGGAGTTGATAGCAGGTGTGGCCTAATAATTATGTTGGCTCCTAAGTGAGAGCAGGTATGTGGGAGAAGAAGGGAGGTATCTTTTCTAACACAGCAAGCAGAAATACTTGTAGCTGTCATTTGCATAGTTCAGTTTGCCTGATGTTGCTGGTTGTATGGTGTCTGTGATGCCTTTATCCATTAATCCTCTGGAGGTGTGAAATGAATGACAATGTAGTCACTCTTTCCTTCTTCTTCAGAGACCTTATCTTGCAGGAGCTGCTGTGAGGTCTTAAGTAGCTCTTAACTGTGAGAGCTGATAAACAAAGGTGGGAAGGTAGGCATAAACATTCCTTTGCCCTGCAAATATGATTTGCTAGATAGCCTCCTCTTAGCAGAGGTGGCAGTGGCATCAGGAGGAGTCTTGTATGTGGTACTGGCCTACATACAACACTCCAAAACTCTAGTTGATCCAATATAACTCCAGCTACATTTCTCATATTGTACAGGCTCTGCCAGCCCTCCTGAATCATTTGGTGGCTCTTGCTAAATCAGGCTGTCCATGAGGTATCCCTGTCATTTTACTTTGCTGTAAAACAACGTCCAGGCTTTGGCACATACATTTACTCTTCCCGTCGAACTTGGGTTTTCCCTGGTCTCAAACACTTAGTGGCTCACACCATGTGGTGTTTCAGGAATAGATCGGCATGAAGGGGTGGACTGGCAATCTACTAGCTCATCCAGGGCTCACTCAGGGTGACAGCAGCAGCTGTTCTTTTCAGCCCCTCTGTGCAGTACTAAGTACCTTCCCTATGTCTGCATGCAGATCCAATTTGATCTGCTGACTGACTCTTCTGGACTCATGAAGTATGTAAAGTCCAGAAAAAGCCCAGCAGGAAAGGGTCCTTCTTGTTCTTTGACCTTTTTGCTTCTACCAAGCTGGATTTTTCTGGATTTTTATAAAGGCTTTACAACTGCTATGGAAATATGTACTCAACTGACTGCTTACTCAGGTCATGTAGATTAGTCTGTAAAAATATCACTTCATTGTATTTTCCCCCCAGCTACTGTGCTGATGACTACAGTAAAGCCTTAAGTTGTGGCATGCTTTGGCATATGATATTACAGATGCTGCAAAATCATATGAATTCAAAAGTAGGTTGAAGAAATTAATGGAAGAGAAATCTGTTGAGTGCTCATTCATAGGTGGCACATCCATCTCAGGGAAGTTCCTGTCAGCAAGTGGTTAGAGGCTTGGAGAGCATGCAGGTAGGCATCATGTATGCTTGCTCTGTTGTCAAAGTGAGGGAAGGTACCTCCTTTTGGCTGCTGTCTGAAAGGCTATGAGGCCATGATATACCTTAGTCTGATCTAGCACAGCTACTATTATATTTCAGAGCCTGTTAGTGATAGTAAATCTGCTTATTTGAGTTTGTAGCTCCTGAGAAAGCAAGCAGATGTGACTCAAATTCTAACATGGAAACTGCAGAAAGAATGGATTCAGGGTTTGGGATGTTTGCTTAGCCTGTCCCTCAAATGAACAAGCATATACTGCCATACAACAGCTTTCCACATTTACCCCCCAAATTATAGTGCCATGTAGTCAGCCTGAATTGGAAAGAAGAGATGGAAGGCATGTTTGTGATTCATTGCTTCCTGATAAAGTGGGGACGGGGGAGTAGCGTGGAAAAAGTGATACAGCATTCATGTGTCATGTATCATTGATCTATGTCTTCATCAGGAGAAAGAAAGAAAGGATGGGTTTTAAATACATTTTTACATACCTTCACAAAGTTTTTTTTTAATCATAGCAATTTCAGGAATGTTTAGTCTGGTTTTATCAGGGACTACAGGGAAGCCATAACCTTTAATCCAGTGACCTGGACGACTCAGAGTCACAACTCTTCCCCCTCAACCTCTTGCCTTCCCCTTCCTTACCAAAAGTCAATAGTTTGCAATAACCCAGTCTGTTTTTCTTTCCTTCCTTCAGTTTCCCTACCTTCTTTCATTTCTTCTCAATAATGGACTTATCATCTGGCTAAAGATCCCACTTCCATGTTTTGTGGTTTCTACTCTCAGCTGCCCTAACCTTCCAGCCTCAGCTGAGTGCATGCTGGTGACTGAGAAGGGATTTTTTTTTTGCTTGTCTGTAGTTGAGGTTTTTTGTTATTTTTGTCTGGGTTTTTTTTTAATAAATAAACTTTTTAGATTGAGGTGAATCCCCAGGGATGTAAATGTGAGATAAACAAAAATATCTTGTTCTGTCCTGGCTTTTCTTAGCTTCTGCAGACCTTTTACTTCTCTTTGCTCTGTGGAAGGCTGTACCATACCATACCATTACCTGTGCCATACGGCAAAATAAAGTATTTCTGAGAATGAGATGGGAACGGCCTACAGAAGCAAGGGACAAAAAAGCTCTCCTGCTAGAGGGCCACATTCTACCAGTGCAGTGCTAGGTGCTCTTGTACTAAAGGAACTGTAGACCAGAATATGCATTTTGGTGACTTGGTGGCTTTTTCTTTTTTTCTTTATGTAGAGTTATCAAGTTCTTTGACTTGTGTATAAATCTTCGTCTTTAGTAAAAGAGACTGGAGAAGGTATGTGTGTGTCCTTTTCTCTTTGTTCCAAAGGCAGCTTTGTGTAAAAGTGTATGCAGCAAGGGCATGAAGGCGGTGGGGTTTGCTAAAATGGACACTGTCCAGTGAGGGGAAGCAGGCCCCATGTGGGGTGCCTGGGTGCTTATTTTAGGTCTTTCTGGCCCAAGCCGTTCCCTGTGCTCAGCTGTTGTGATGCTGCCTTTCCTGCACAGTGCTGTCAGCCACCCCAGTGTTTCTATTTTAACTCTCTCTGGGGCTAGATCTTGTGACACAAGGATTTGGCATCTCTCCTACGTGCTGGAACATGGCATCTCGGGAGGCACAGTGGGTGCAGCTGCTATATCAGAGGGTGCCCTTCCTAAGTAGCTGGTAGAAAAGGGACACCCCTTTGTGTGCATCAGAACAGGCATCATCCCTGCAAAGGAGTGTCTGACCATGTCCATCTCTGTCTCCTCCAGTCTTTTTATAGTCTGAAGAGCTTGAGACACACTTGCCAGCTTCCCACTGCTCCTCTGCAGCAGCGTCTCGCTTTCAGCTTTCAGGTATGTAGTTACTGGGGCCAGGAGTAGAGTTCCGTGCCCTGGAGGCTGTAAGATGGCTTTGCAGTCAGATGACAAATGTGGGGAGGGAGGACAGGGACAGCTGATGGCATGGTGGAGGAATTAATTTTTCAAGGTTTGTGTACCTGGATGTCGTATCCCATTTAACAACCTGCTTTAGTGACTGGATTTCAGCATTTCCAGCCTTCTGAAGAAGGCCAGAGGAACAGCACTAATACACTTCTGACACACTCCATGGGATGACACTGGGCAAACATAGCTAAATGTGGGAAATTTCTGAAGTCTGGGTTGGGGCGCTTCACTATGCGGCTCACGCCACCAAGAAGGATTTGCATGAGGTGGGAGATGTGGACTCTTGACCTGATCTTCTTCTCTGCTGTGTGCTCTGTGGGCTGGCAGAATGAGCAGATACCTCTCTGGGGTGTGAGGGAAGCTTTTTATAACTAGGAATGTGCAAGAGGAGAAGTGTCAGCAAAGGCCATGCATGCTGCATTAACCTGGGCTCGTCTGAAAAGACCTGGGTTTGTCAGCAAGTGACTGGGCTTGGGTCCTGTTACTCCTTCTCTCATTCTTGCACAAGAACAACCCTGAACCTCTCCCCAAGGAATTCATGGCTCCATACCACGTCAGGAACAAACTGGCAGTGCACAGGGAAATGGGCAGAAGTTCTGAGACAGCAGAGAATGACAGGAACCTTTTACCTTCCAATCTAGATTTTGAGCCTAATGCAGTGAGTGTAGTGAAAAGAGCAGCTGTGCAGGGATGTTTCTAGGGAAGCAGTGCTGATGGGTAACAGGCATGTGTGCTGTGCTGCCGTTTGGCTGGGTATGCCCCAGAACATTTCTGTACTTCTGCTCAAGCCCAGTTCAGCTGGTGGGCAGCTTATAGGGCTCCTCCCCATTCAAGACATGCCTGCCTGCTGACTGCTCAGCCTTGTTTTCCCCAGTCAGTTGTAATCCTGTAATCCTGAGTCACACTGGGAAGCTGGAGTCATCTCCATTGACACAAGACTTTATTTAAAGTCTTTCAAGGCAGATTTTAAATAGCTTTAGCTACCTCAGTTACTGTTACCCTCTCCAGGGCTTTGGTTAAGAACAGAATCTCTGCAGAAGTATTTGGTGCTGCTGAAGAGTGTTGGATTCATGAGCATGTCTGATATCTGCACAGCCAAGGCTGGCAAGATTGTCTTCTACAATATCCTTTCCCAATGTGTTACAGGCCTGCCAAGGAGGCCTCTTGTCTGCAGGGAGGAGGCCAGTTCAGCCCTAGGCATCTTTGCTGGACCTTGCCATCTGCAGCTAGAGTAGTACTGATGACACTACTTGACTGAAGGGCAGCAAGTTGGGCTCCTCCAGCTCCAAGAGCCACGGAGAACTATGCTGTCTGCAAAGGCTCAGCCAAGTGCTATGATGGAAATCACTTTTCTCTCTTCTCAGGTTAACTGAAATCTGCAAACATTCTCTGCTGCAAGAAAAAAAGGGTGATGTCATCAGAAGATGATGCTGGCGGGGAGGCTCCTGGGGGCAGTTTCTGGGAGGTAAGGAAGGATAATTGGAATGTGAGGGAGGTAGGAGTGTCATCTTACCACCCACTGGAATTGGGTTGAGTTCCAGGTCTGTGGTGACATGTTGCCCTTGAGGAGTGGAAGGGAGGAGCTGTGGGAAGGTTCAGTGCTATGCTGTGTGTTACTGCAGGCAGTAGTGAGTCTTTCTTCCATAGATACTGTGGAATGAGAGTTCCTTGTTCAGCTGACATTGATCTGAGCTGTGAGAGAAGCAAGCAAAGCATCTCAGCTTCTTCCCTCCAGTGCTGTGTCTGCCTGAGACTGCCAGAGGAGGGTCTGAGCGCAGATGCTTCAGAAGGACCCATGTTCCCTCCCCGTGCAATGATGGACCTGCTCTTGTGTGTACTGTAGGAATGTGAAAGTCAGTACGGTCTAAAGGATAATGCTGTGTGACGTTTCAGGCTGGGAACTACAGGCGGACAGTGAAACGTGTGGATGATGGCTACCGGCTCTGCAATGACCTTATCTCCTGCTTCCAGGAGCGAGCCAAGATAGAGAAGAACTATGCCCAGCAGCTAACAGAATGGTCCCGTAAGTGGAGGACCAATGTGGAGAGAGGTAAAGTTAGCATATCAGACTGGGAACAGGAAGCAATCATTTCATTCCCCTCTTTGAGTGCTATCTTTTACTGAGGTGACATTGTTTCCTTGAGGGACAGGCTTCCCTTCCCCAGGAAGGGGGTAACTTTCTTGGGTGTCTTTTTTGTGTATTTGCCTGTTTTTGAGTGAGTCCTCTGATTCACTTGGAGATGTATTCTCTTGCCATGTGCATGTTTATTAAAAATAAAAAAACTTGGTGCTTAGTTTGGCAAGTCCTTGGGCAGTCCATGTCTTAAATCAAGCTGGAGATACCCCCTTTAAGGATGGCTTAGCTGTCTTCTCCTGCAGTCTGAGAATAACTACTAACGCTGTGATTTAGTGGCAGTGTGTTCAAACTGATAGTGTCTCACAAAGTAACAGGAAACAATGGGACAGATGTCCCAAAGGACCTGTTGGAAGCCTAGCCTCAGACATGAATTAATGTTGCTCTCTGCTCTGAAGCCTAAGCCAGATTTGGGAAGAGAATTTTTTCTACAGAAACCTTCTCCTAGCAGGCACTGTCTGGGACAGTTGAAGCTGCCCAAAGAAATCCCTATCTCATCCAGCTCTACCAGCCAGTCTAGATGCTGCCTGGTGGAACTGTGGAGACCAGTCAGTGCTGAATTGTTGGATGAGAAAGTGACTCCATACTGGTAGATATAAGAGGAAGAGATTTTGCATTCCCTTCTGTGGGCAGTAGGTATAAGAGTCTCTCTGGTGCTTGTTCCTGCAGGTCCGCAGTATGGTACTCTGGAAAAGGCCTGGCATGCCTTCCTGACAGCTGCAGACAAACTGAGTGAAATTCACTTGGCTGTGCGGAACCACCTGGCTGGTGAAGATTCCGATAAGATCAAGGCCTGGCAGAAGGAGGCCTACCACAAGCAGATGATTGGAGGCTTCAAGGAAACAAAGGATGCAGAGGATGGGTTCCGCAAAGCCCAGAAACCCTGGGTGAAGAAGATGAAAGATGTAAGCAAAGTGTGAATGAGGAAAGAGAGATAAAGGTAGTTGAGCTGGCTGCCTGATTTCAAGAGCCACTGGACAAACAAACTAGGTTAGCCAGAGTAGCAGAGAATTCCCAGAGAGGGATGGATCTCTCGAGGATCTCATGTTCTTGTGGTTTTATAACTTCCTTCCCATTTGGGAAGACTTTGGCAACAGGTTTTGTATTCCTGCACAGCAGGTGAGCGCTGAAAAAGAGATCATTTGAAGGTACCACTCCCACTGAAGCATTGTTTACTGAATGTTGAACTGGCATTCTTGTTAGGTTGCTGCAGACTCTAACAAATGTTAACATGCCTCCTCTGAGTATTGGAGGATCAATGTGGGCAGGATCACAGCTTTTTCTGCATCCCTTCTCCTGCAGGTGGAGACTTCTAAGAAAAACTATCACGCAGCCCGGAAGGAGGAGAAAACAGCCCATACAAGGGAGAACCATGCCAAGGCAGACTCGTCTGTCTCCCAGGAGCAGATGCGCAAGTTGCAGGAGCGTGTAGAGAAGTGCACTCAGGAGGCTGAGAAGGTGTGTGTGGGGGTGTGTGTGTTCTATGGATGGGGGTCACAAGGACACTTCTTTCAAGGAGAAGCATTGGTGGGAATGTCCCTCCGTGAAATTACTCAGCTGAAGCCTGTAAGAAGATGTGAAATCCCATCATCTGAGGTTTTAGTGAGCTAGACTGAGACTTCAGTAACTAAGATCTTGGTCTTTGGAGTTATGCAAGATCCTAATTTATAAATGAATTTAAATAAAAAAGGAAACAAGTGTAGGGGATTTGGCGCAGGGAGTGGAACCCGTAGAGCTGAAGACCTGGCTACCAAAAATACCTGATTTGTCCCTTCACAGGAGGGAAAGTGTGGAAGGTCCTGTATGAAAGAGAGTAGTAAGGAAAACCAGGGAACTTGCAAGAATATTAGGAGAGCAATGGACTGGCACATCAGCTGTAGGATTTCTTAATTCTTTGGTGTATTTTTTCAACAGTGCAGGGGGGAAAAATTTATCAGTCCCAAGCCAGAGTAGGGAGGGTTGTTACTTCTTTGCCATCAGGGCAACACATCTCACCATTGCTGTGTTCCTGCTACAGTGCAAGGATCAGTATGAGAAGATGCTGGAAGAATTGAATCGCTACAATCCCCGCTACATGGAGGACATGGAGCAAGTGTTTGAGGGCTGTCAGGAGGCAGAGCGCAAGCGATTGTGTTTCTTCAAGGAGATGCTTCTGAATCTGCACCAGCATCTCAACCTCTCCACCAGTGAAAGGTACTGGCCCCGATGCAGAGGGGAATCCTGCCAGCCTGGAGTGCTTAGGCTCTGATGAGGGGTGCCAGTTCTGGTCTCTGGAAGCTGCTTGCATCAGGCAGATCTCACTTCTTCCCCTTTCAAGTGTATATTAGAATTGGCATTTGGTCTCTGTAGAGTGACAAGTGCTGGGGTCTGTGATTGTAGGCAGCACCAGGCTCCCCAGAGAGGATTTTCTGCCTTTGAACCCTTCCTTTTTCACTACTCTCCAGTACTGTCCTGTGTGTGTACTTCTATCCTATGAAAAGCTTCATGTAGCTATGTATGTAATCCCAGGCCAAGGAATGTAGTAGCTCTGTTGCCGTCTAGTATTGATGGTTATTCCATTCCCATTTTGCCCTTAGTAGAGAGACCTTTTGTGAAGTAATGCCCACGAGTTGCCCTTAGCAGAGGTTACACAGGGGTAACAGGCGTAGCCAAAAATCTTCTCTGCCCCCTTTATGTTATAGACAACAAATCTGAGCCACTTCCCTGTCCATGTGTGTGAGTGTGCCAAGTTATTTCAGTGCTCACTTAATGAGCTGTGCTGGCACTTGTTAGGCACTGCCACACCAAACAAGCCCGTCCCGTTTGCCAGGCTGACTCTCCAGAAAGGGAGGCTGTGTTTTCCTAGGGCTGAATAGGTGATGCTCAATCCTGCGAGATTGAGGATGCTATGTAATTGTGCACGAGGTTAATCTTTTACTTCCTACTTGGCTTTTGGGAAATTGCTGAGGGATTTGATTACTGGTGGTTCTGTCTGTTCTGGTTGTAGCTTTCATGCATTGTATCGGGATCTCCACCAAGTCATCATGGCTGCAGACAACCAGGAGGACCTGAAGTGGTGGCGCAACACTCATGGACCGGGCATGGCGATGAATTGGCCTCAGTTTGAGGTGGGGCAGCATTCTAGACTCTGGTAATGCTATTTCCAAACAATTAGCTGCTCAGCTGAAACTGGCCATTGCTAGTCTTGTGTTGGAAAGACCATGTCTTTGCTCAGCAGGCTGAGGATGTTGGGCTCTTCTGAAATTGTTGTGTTGCAAGGTATCTGCTGCCCAAAGGGGCACACGCAGGCTGCCAAGCTATACTCCAGCCATCCAACTGCAAGGTCAGAGAACAGGAAGTGGTGCTCAGGACCGTGGGACAGCTTTCTGTGATGATTTTCTCACAGCCTCTCTTGTTGCAGCTTGGGATTCAACAGAAATGAGCCTGCTATACCAGCAAGGCTGTTGAGCTGACCACTTCAGCTGCTACTGAAGTACAACCTGGTCTTCTGTTGTTCTGTATTGGATAGAAAAGATGCACAGAGTATTTCTATCTGAGTGGCTTTGATGGTATTACTGGTTTTCCCTGGACAGGAATGGTCCCTCGAAACACAGAGGCAAATCACCAAGAAGGAGAAGAGTGGCAAGATGCCTGATGATGTCACACTGACCAGCATTTTGCCTACACGAGATGGTGTTGTCTCACAGACCCCTCTGCAGACTAGGTAAAGGCTGAATTCTGGGATATATCATGTTAGGAAAAGTACAGTCCTGCCTAGGGTCATGAATGAGTTGGGTTGATAAAGAGTAATCTCTTCTTTAATTTCCTGTCTCTTGCCCATGGCCTTACCTGTGGCATTCTGGAAAAAGGCCGTGTAGAAAATGCTGTTTAGGGTAGCTGTTTGGTTTTGGGTTTGTTTTGTAGGGTTTTTTGGGATTTTTTGTCTAGCACATTCTGCCTCACAAAATGCTTTCCTGGTAAAGATCCTTCTAGTGAAAAGATTTAGCCCAATCCTGACTAGTGCTGTCTGATTCTGGCATGCATTTCCCCAGTTCTTCCTCCCAGACAGGATGAGAAAAGTTGGGGGTTGTGTGGTTTCCTAAATGAAAGTAACAAATTCTTATTGTTTTTCCCTGGTATGGTGCTGAGCAGTACCTGACAAGTTTGAGTATAGCTGCTTCCCTTGCCAGGAGGCAAGCCTGGAGAATAGGGAGAAGCAGCACAGACTCATCCTACTGTAACAGTAGCTGTCCTGCTTTAAAAGATAGACTCTGGCTGAGCGGAGAAGAAGAAGTGAACTGAGCAGAGAAGAATGGGGATATAGATATTTTTCAAGGCCACTAACTGTATTTCACAGTCAATTGGATTCAAGGGCCCTATTTGCCAATCTACAGGTTTTCCTATCAAGAGGAGCAGAACAGTCTCTTCTATGACACCCTGAAGGCACCAACCAATGTGAAGTTAGTATGGAACATAGCCTCTGCAGGGTTTTTTGGGTTCCAGGTGTCTGTCCTCTGCTGCTCTTCCCCTTTGCTCTTGTCCCTGACTTGGAAAACATAATTCCAGACATCTTGTCAGGATGCAAAACACAGCTTTTCCTCTCTGTCTTATTCTTGGCTGGAATAACTCTGGATGCAGCCGGGCTGTCCAGTTAGGACTGGCCTTCCTTGTATAAGAACGTCTGCTAGAGTAGGAGGAGGTCATGAAGAGTGTGTGTGAGTGTAAAAATACTTTGACAGTGAGTTATCCTCCTGGCCCTCAGGGTTCTAATGCTAGGGTGCTCTCAACAAAATCTATTATCTTCTGGGATCTCTCTTCCCTGTTTGCCCTTGCTTGACTTTTGGGCCTCTTGCACCCTGTCCTATAGCAGAGCAGTCTCAGGGGGAGTCAGGGTGGTGCATGATTCAGGAGAAGGTTGGTGAAAGATCAATCCACTAACAACCATCTTGTCCCCTCTCACCTTCCACGCACACAGTGGAGGGAAGGAAGACATTTCAGAGTGGTCAGATGAGGACACTCCCAAGAAGTGCCTGGATGCCAACGGGCATGAGGAAGACCTAAAGGTACCAGGTGTACGGGTACGAGCACTCTATGATTACACGGGACAGGAGGCTGATGAGCTGAGCTTTAAAGCAGGTACAGAAGCACTAATCTCTTACTAACCTTCCACTGTCCTCACTTGGGCTCAATGAATGATTGCAACACTCTGTAAGAATTGGATGTCCACTTGAAAACTGACCTTTATTCTTCCCTTGGTCTGACCATTGCCAGCTCCTTCAAGGTGGATGACACAGTGGGAAATCCAGCTTTTTCTAGACCATAAGGTAGTGAGGCCACATGGCAAGAGACTGCCTAGGCCTTGGTCAGAGTGCAGGGAGAGCAGACCCCTGCCTCTTCTTAGGGCATTTATTCTGAATTGTGTCTTGAACCTTTATTAAATGTTTCTCCCTTGCACCATTGATATAAAAATTACACGGCTTTTCTGGATTGTTTTTTCAAATAATGTGAAGATAGATATTTTGGGAGAAGCTCACCTGACTGACATGTACTACTGAAGGCAGAGGTCAGCTGGGAAAAAAACAGCTATGCAAACTGTTGCTCAGAATGGGTATCTCATGAATGGAGATCCTGGCCTGCAGCAGAGGATTGAGCGCTGGAGCAGACAGACCTGTCCCCTTTTCTTCCTTTAGTTAAATTTAAGTTTTCATGTGGCCTCCTCTCATCTTCAAGTGGACATCATGATCTTGGGAGTGTCTCTGATCTTGCTTGTTTTGAGTTTTACATGGTATCTGTGTGCTATAGCTCTCCAAAACACACTCACTGGAAGTCACTGAAGTCCTTCAGTAGCAGGGCCCTGTGCCTGAGGCCAATATCTGTGCTGCAGTGTTACCATACTAGTAAACTTCCTAACATTAACTTGTTGCTTTAAAATATCCTGCAATATGAGTGCTCTAGAACTTGACTTTGTTCTTTCTTTCCACTCAGCAGATGAAATGGGGTATGACTTATTAGCTGTAGTCATCTCCTTTTTGAATCAGCTCTGAGCAACACATACCATTAAGGAACAGCAGTGACTTTCTGAGACTCTGCCAATGTGGGATGTGCCTATTGATGCAGTCAGCCCTCCCTCTCTGGCAGAAGTATGACTATTGGTTGAGGAGGGGATCTTTCTGCCCCTCCCAAAATTGATGTGGGAATGTTAAAGGTCTTTCCTGGTCATAGTCTGAGAAATCAGTTGATCTCATGCCTTACTGGCCAAACCAGACACTCCATCATGGAATAGACATTTTGAGTCCTACCAGCCAGAGCTTAGCAGCTTCTTGAATTTCCTTCCCACTTGCCTATCAGAGGAGCCACTAAGAAAAAAATGTCTCAGATCAGTCTGATCACTCTGGTTGGTAGGCATGTTCCTTAGGGAGAGAAAAGCAGGCAGAGAACTATAGGGCCAAAAGATTTCTGATGCTGAATAGAAGAAGTGAAGGTCTGTTTAAGTTCCTTGGCCAAGGTAGTAGTACTGAGTATAAATACTGAAGAGATCAGTGATTCTGGCTTTGATTAAACTGCATTATGATAAGGGTGTTGATAAGGGGAGAAGAGTGTGATGATTGAGACCAATAGTCTTGCTTTTTATAAAGTCATCTTGGGTGGGTAAAATGCCATGCTACCTTTCTCAAGGCTGCCTCTTAATGGCTGTTCTTACTTTTAGGTGAAGAACTAATGAAGATTAGTGAGGAAGATGAGCAGGGCTGGTGCAAAGGCCGACTTCTCACTGGTCAAGTTGGACTCTATCCTGCTAATTATGTTGAGAAGGTTGGATCATGATTGCTGCTGCCGCACCAGTGCCTCACAGCCATACCAGCATCTCCTGCCGAGGTCACTGGGTCACTCCTGGCCCCAACCTGCCTTTGCAGTATATCCTGCAGCTTCTGGACTTTAAAGGCACATATTCCATGTAACTAATGCTTCATTTAAACATCTAGATCTGTAGGGATTTTCTAAAAAATAAACAAGGATGAATAAAGACTTTTCTGAGCACTACAGTAGTGTAGGAGTGCAGAAAGAAACAGATCCTTTTGACTTGCACTGAGTGAAAGGAGGTGTTTTCATGGAGCGTTATAAAAGAGAGAAAGCATACTTCCTTGACTTCAGTGCACATGCATCCATAGTGCATTGGGTGTTGAGGTCTGCCCTGCCACCAGGCTTCTTGTTCAATGAATTTTTGATATACAGTGTAATAAGGAACTTCTACTATTGTTTACCCTTTTTAGCTCCATCAAGCTGACTGGCAGAAAGGTCTCTATTTCCCATGTATTTTATAAGTTTTCAGTATCCCTCACCTGCAAACTTGTTGGCTTCCCTGATAAGACAGCTGGTAAAAGTTACACAGCTACAACCTGAACATCCCTTTTCACTGCCCTCATTTCTATTGGGATAACCCCAGGAATGAATGATAGTATAGCTGAGGCACAGGAGAAAGAAGCTTCTGTCTTGCATGGTGTGGCTGTTCAGGCTAATGAGTTCTGTACAGATCTGTTGTGCAGCAAGTTGGAGTTGACTGAATGCTCCCTGAACTAGAATGGTCTTTGACACATGCTGAAGGCTGGTTTTAACAAAATAACAGCCATGTTCCAGTGCTGTTCTGCTTAGGATTCCTAAATTCACTTCTGTATGTTGGGGTTTCTAATGCATCTAGATTATTTTGGCTACACCTCTCTTCAAGAGCACTTAGTGCACAGCAGAGACCCTCTTTTTTTCCTTTCCAATATCTAGCCCTGGCTTACACAGGGCTAGAAGTGCACTCCCTGCTTTGCCAAAGACCCCTGCACTGTGATGAGGGTTGCACTGTGGAAGTTGCCTGCTGGCTGGCACAAATTACCTATAGAGGGGTAACACCCCTTTTTGTCCTGAATTGCTGCAAGTGCACTTATGCCCAGTTGTTAAGTGCCATTCAGCAGGGAGGATGTATCCAACATCTTTATCTCACCTGTCCTCATGCCTTTGAAAGCCTGTGAGGCTGCTGGGAAGACCTGCTCTGTATATTCCAACATAGGGACTGATTAACCCAAGAGCTTGAGGGAACAAAAAATTGGAAAATCTCCTATTGCCAGAGAAACAAAGGCAAACAAGCAGTTGCTTAAAAATGGCTTACTTAGCACATCTGCTTGAAACTGCTGCTGAAATGCATTTTGAGTTTGTAGTAACCTTCTGTAGTGACATTCTTATTCTGGCCTAGCACGTGTGAGTGACCTGGCTCAGTCAGACTCACAGAACTCAGTTTAGCCTCCACCAACCACTTGGGATGATCTGCTTCAGAGCTGTTTGGAAAAAGGGTGCTACACATAAGAAAGGCTGAAGTCATGGGTGAACATCGAGATTAAATGGCCAGTATTGTGTTAACAGCAGCTAGTAAACCAAAATGTAGACTGAAACAGAGGAGGGGATAGACATATTCAAACACTTAATTTATGAAGATTAATGTATCACAAATATCTCATTGCCTGGCTGACAACAGAAATTAACCTTTTACAGCATACTACATGCCTTGAAATGTAGTTTGCCAGGAACAAAGAGATGGGAGACCACAGAAACTTACAGTTGGAAAGTTTTGCTTGAAATATCTCTAGCAATGTACTTCATGAATGGGGAAGAGGGGTGCAAACCAAAAGAAAAAGGCATTTTGCTCAGAGTCTATTATGTCATTTTTCAATAAAAGAGAAAGTATTTCCAAAAGGTAATTAAATATCTAAGCAACAGACATTAAAAATGGCTGGATTTAGCTATGAATTTAGTTAGTATTCTAGATTCAATATCTGAAGATGCCTCTAAGCTTATGTCATGTAATTAGACATGTCGGTGTATAAGCACTTGGATTTATTTAAAGATCCAGTCTGCTCTCAGTTCTGTGTCCCAGGTAAAAATACAGTGTTGTGCAGTAATTGCAAGTGTTACACTTGCTGACCCACAGTGGAATGGTTTGTTGCTCCTTTGTCTTAGCACACATGAATGTGAAGAGAGCCTGGCAGGCTTCTGAGAGAACTGAGATTAAAACAGCACTAAAATGACCTGAGATGTCCTGTAAACAATACTGAAGTTTCCCTGATTAACCTGCATCTTTCAAACACTAGTGCTAGACTTTCATGTAAGGTCAAAAAATGGTAGAAGGGAGCTACAGAGGATGACATTGAAAATTTACTTCTAACTCTATTTGAGTTCTAGTCTGGCTGTAATTAGGGATGGAGGTAGGGGTGGCCATAACATGCTAAAGGACAGAAATGTCCAGTGAACAGAACCTCTGATTACAGTACAAACAACCTGAAATTCCACAGGACAAAGTCCGAACAGGCTTGTTTGTCCTAGGAAAACATGACCACCTGATTATAGTGGGCTGCTTGAAGGTTTCTAGAAATTGTGACGTATTGTATCTTATGTGAACAAGTTCTCTAATGACTGTTTGCACATCAGAAATTCCTGCCGAGAGCTGAAGTAATGGACAGCAGACAATACATTGAGAATGAAAAATTGCTTGGCTGGGCTATACCTCAGAAACAGGCATGGCACTTAGTCCTGGCTACCCAAAACCATCTGGATTAGTAAAAGAGAGCCTGTGTAGTGAAGATCTAGCTGGAGGGAAGGAGGAAAAAACAACCCCAAACCAACCCACATCTAATGATCTTATATTAAAGTAATTGCTCTACCTGGATACTTGGTTTTCCACAGAAGCAAATGAGGTTTTAGTTAACCACAAAGGTTCTAGTTGAAACTTCCGTGCCATGCCAAAAGTTTTGTGTGTGAACAGAGACATGTACACAGAAACTAATTGCTGTGCCTGAATTCCAGAAGGCCAGTGAAGCCTGTTCTTCCCCCATGGTTTTTGTAAAAGAAAATACAAATACACCTCTGTGCCTGATGGGCCACACAATGAATAATTATCTAGTCATATTTTATTTTTTAATAAAGCCATTCCTTGTGGAAAGCACATACACCTGTGGTTAGCAGATAATTCATTTGGTTCTGGCATCTTCCTGGAAAAGAATTTTAGAACTATCATGCAAAGCTTGGATTTCCTGTTGATGAATCTTGTAGGAAGAGGAAGTTAAAGATTATCTATGACAGATCACACCCATTTCCCCAAAGTAGCAGCTGAGCTCGCTTGACCCAGTAAAGGTTTTGCCCTGTAGGCAAAATCTGGGTCACAGAGCCCACAGGCCAGCTGTGCAGTGGGATGGCAGCTGAGTTGTGGTTAGCCTCCAGCTCGGGGTGGCACTCCCACAGCCCTGCCTGGAGCTTGGGGCCATTTCTGCTTTAGTTTACTTTCCATCCCACTTCCCATCCCCTGTGTCCTTGTGGCTGTTTTGCTTGGCACTAAGCAGCGAGGCAGGTGCAAGTATGTGGCAATCCTGCATAGAGACCCGTTGGTGCTGTTAAAAAGTGTCCTGCACCACCTCTGCTCTGCTCTCTTTGCAGGTCCAGCCCAAGGCCACAGCTGTGCAGCTCAGCTCTGTTGTCTCCTGCAGGCTCCCCCGACTGCAGTGCAGGCTCTGTGTGAACTGGAGCTGCCTTGGCTGCATTTGTGACCTGCTGGCATTATGCTTAGGGACAGCAGGCTGCTGAAATCTCTTCTGCTTGCCAAGAAAGCTGGTGTTGCAGTTTAAATGGGCTTGAACACTCCACTCAGACCCATAGGTGATCATTTCTAGGGTAACTGCACTGAGACCAGCTGCTGACAGATCATGGGGCTGAACGTGAGACAAAGCCAGTGCCACAAACCCCATCCTGACCCATGGAAATGTGGTTGGAAAATACCCACTGCAGGCTGGCAGCAAAGGTTGTGCAAAATAAACAAGAATAGTAAGATGGCATGATACAAGGCAAAGTGTCTTCAAAGGGACCTTGCACCAAAACCAAAAAAAAAACCAAAACAAAACAAAAAAAAAACCAAAACAACAAACAAACAAACAAAACCCAACCAAAAAAAAAAAAAAAAACCAACAAAAAACTTGTAACCATGTGATGAAGCCCTGCCCAGGTCCAGGCTACAAGGAGCTGAAAAACTCAGGGCTACAAGGGAGTGAGACTTTACCAAGCTACCTAGGTTCTTAGCAGATCAAAGAGGATTAATATGAGATGATGAACAAATCCTTGCTGAAAGGGAGGGGAAGGGGGTGGGGGGTGAAGTAGGTTCTGTAACTGGAAGAAACTGGTTAGTTATCTTTAGAACATCTTGACTAAGCAACATGGCTCCAGTGAAGTTTTCCAAACTAAATTTCAGGCAAATCACCTCAGTGGCTTTCAGCACATCTATTTTTTGGCCATGTCCTGCTTTTCATCATTCAGTAACCCTGCTTGCAGAGGTTTCTGGTTTATCAGTCTCTCAGCTTAAGGCAATTATAGCTGCAGCTTGAGACAGCTCAACAGGCAGTGTAGTGGTGCTCAATACTTCTTCCCCCTTAGTGTGGGGATCCATAAGCTCTCCTCTTCAGTTTCAGCACTTTCACTGGGTCCTAATTACACATCCTGTGGTCCCTTCCTTCCTGCATTTTCTTTCTGTCCAAGCAGCTGGAAGTCTTCTTCCAGGTCCTCCACTCTCCCCCTTTGACTTTACCTCCTTCCTGAATCTATTGATCCTGCTTGCAGCAGAAGGCTGACACTGAAGCAGTCACGGCCCCCAGCTGTAACCACAGTAGCCCTTTCTCTCAGATTCTCTTCAGGGCTTCACCACAGACAGTGCCAGACAGTTCCTAAGGAATGCTGCATCCATAATTCTATGAATGTTTGTTTCACCAGTGGCTCTGCATCCCCTCTACACATTGCAGCCACCTATGGAGCTGAAGTACTGCTACCTACTCCCCCTGCACCCAAATCCTTCAGTCCTAGTGACCTGTTAGACAGTGGTGATTCCACTCTGAAAATCCTTTGTTTTCAAAAGAGCTTTCTCATTTTGCCTTGCTTATTACCTTGTCTTCTGGTCAGCTCTGCCTGCCTTTCTTTCATGGGTCAGTCTTCTGCCTAAGGCACACTCCCAATGCTTGTAGGGGCTGCAGGCAACTAGTCCCTGTACTAAAGGGATTCAGTTTATTTAGGAAACTCCTGAGTGGGGTGATCTGCAGGGAAGAGAGATTACACACCTACTGGAAAATTTGGAAGAGTCATGTCTGACGGGTGGACAGCCCTGCTGGTTCTGACCTCAGGCAAGTTAGTGCCTGTGCTGTCAACTGCCCTTGAAAGAAGAGAGCTCAGGGTCTACTCATTTCTCAGTTTTTCACCTTGCTTCCATGTGGTGTGATGTGTATGTCTTCCATCACTTGAGTGATTGTCCCCTGCCAAACAGCCTGCTTCCAGCAGGGACACCTGTAACATCTCCAAACAGACCACCACAGCAAGATCTAAAACTAGTCCTCAGATCCAGGAAACCCCAGGCCACATCAGCTAGCATACCCCTACTTTGGGGCATATCTAAAGCTTCCCAGGTCCAAAGCACCTGCCAGGCCAGAGGTAATATTACCAAACAATTGCAAATCAACATTTAACTTTAATATTGGAAATGGAGTAACCAAAGCCTGAAGATACTCATGTATATACACACAGACATTCACTTAACAACTACTCAGGAGCAGCACACTCCTGCCCTGGCCCTACACTCCCATCACCCTTTCCATCAAACTGCAGCAGTTTTTCTGGCAGCCCAGCAAGGCTGTCTGGCACAGCAGAAAGGGACAGTCCTCTCTTCTCCCTTTCAAGACTTCGTAGCCCTTGCCTTACTTATTCAGCACTTGCACAAGCCCAAGATGAGCTCAGCAATGCAATGACAATCACTGTTTAAGCAGGGCTCAGTACACAACTCAACCCACAGCTGCCACTTCCCAGAGTGGGTGCAAGGGACAGCACGCGCAGCAGGAGCAGCCTTTTGGCTGCAGCACAACCCCAAATTAGGGCAAGCCATCCATGACTACACTTCTCACTATTACCCATCTGTTGTGTTCCTTAAATTATGTGTTCCTTCAACCTTTGCTGGCTTTTCTCCAAACCTCAACATTTGCAAGACTGCAGTAAAATTGTGTAAGTTGTGAACTTTATTCACTGTACACATACTGTATTAGCGCCTTCTCTTAGATCTTGCTAGAAGCATTGCATGGAGCCAGTGAGTGACATGACTGCCTGCCTTGGTGCTTTACTTTTTCCTAGGGAGGCAGCTACTAATTACACCCAGTCCAGCACACTGGCAGCCTGGTCAGCCACAACCCTCAACCAGCTGCTTCCCTTGCATCAATCCAAGCGAATACATGGCAGGGCACTTAGCTGACTTGACAGAAACCTAACCTAACCCAAGGAAAAGCTTTCCATATGATCCCTGAAACCACAGATAATTAGGAGCATCCTCTTACACACTCTCCCTTTCAGCTGGGAAGGAGCATACCTGCTGAGAACCTGTCCCTTGTTGTAGTGAGAATGCTTTCTACTCAGTTTTCCTCTCCTCCATTTGTGGCTGTGTTTGCTCCTTCCACTACTGAAAATAGCCAGGCTGCCCTGAAACACTGAGCAGAGATTTCTCCCAGAGTTACTGGCTATCCCCAAGGGAAATCACATGGATTAGTTAGTGTCTGTGAACTGCTTAGTAAAAGAGGAGGAAAAAAAATTTTAAAAATATATGTGTTAGGAATTGCTTCTTTGCCCAAGGCATCATTGTAGATTTCTGGTACTCCACCCAACATTGTGAACTACAGGAAACTACATCTCCCTATTACTTTTAGGGTAGTTTACTAAATTGGCCAGCTCCTTTCCCAAAACTTTTCATTCAACAAAAGTGTGAGAGGCCAATGGGTCTGAATAGGAGAGGAGGACTCAGCCACCTCATGTCTCTCCTGCACAGTCCTATCACCCATGTTCTTTGCTGGGCAGTGAGAAAAGAGCAGGGTCTCTTTTTCCCCTCTACCACCCTGCTTTTGGACAGACTCACAGAGAAGCACTTCTTACCTTTGGCTCAGGCCTGAAAGTTCAGGGCATGTTTTATCCCCGTCACAGCACTTCCCTCCTGAATCTCTCCAGCTCTTCCACAGTAACCTCATGCCCTTAGATTACCAGACTCCTGTATTGAAAATGTGTCCCTGGTGGTATGGCAGACTCCCAAGATCATGCCTGGTCATCATCCTTTGCTTTCCTTTGCTGCCTTGGATAATGCTGGGAACTATCTTTTATTGGCAGAGGTGGATAACAGAAGAGGATCTCTGATTTGGAGGCTAAATCAGGGTCTGGTGTCACAGCAGTCAGGAGGAAAGAGGAAGATGTTATTGGGATGTAGATGGATAGGGAAGCTGAGAGCCAAAGAACAGGCTGCCAGCTTGGAGCTCAGAAATTCAGCACTAAAGCACATGAGATGCAAAAGAAACAGATGCAGGAAATAGCAAGAACAGTGCAGTGACAGCACTCATTCACAGGGAACAGTCAGCAGCAGGAGGCCTTTCCTGTACTGACAAAGGCAACAAAAAACTGATTTTTTCTCAGACCAGCAGCATGCTCTCCCTGCTGCTTTTATGCCAAACTGATGGACAGGATCAGCAGCCTTGCCAGGATCTGGAGTAACCAGCATGGGTTTGAAGGCCTGCAAGAGACCCTGCTGAGGTAGAGTAGCTGAAGCAACCTTGCTGTAGCAAGCATTCTGAGGGCACAATGCAGTGAACAGAAACCGTGCTTCCTCCATGGAGGAGAGGAGCTGGCACTGTATGTCCCCAGGTCTCCTGGCACAGACCAGCAGAGACAAAGTGTGACACTGACCTACACACTGACCTACTGGCCTCTGAGGCTGCTTGGCTCCTCCTGAGCATGTGCCATTTCTCTGTGTCATGATTTAACCCTGCATCCAAGCATCACACATCTCACGCCACCAACCCAACACCACTCACTGGGATGGTGAAGAGAACTGGAAAAAGATAAAATTGGTGGGTGGAGATAAGAACAGTTTAATAAATGACATAAAGTAAAATATAATAATAACAGGAAAAAAGGAATTAAACCCAAGAAAAACAAGTGATGCACAATACAATTGCTCATCGCCTGCTGACTGATGCCCATCCCATTCCCAAACACAAGAAAGAAACAAGCAGAGAAGGGGAGCAGCACCACATAACTGATGATGACAGGGCAGGAGCAAGCAACTCAGGTTGAGGCACCTCCAGCCAACATGAACACAAACACTCCCAATGCACTCTCATCATGTGAACTTCCTCCTCTACACAAGATGCAGCTTACACAACCTGGCACCAGAGACTCCCTCTCGTGCCCTTGTGTAGCTTCACCAGTCAGGGCCCTGAATGCACTAACAGACCTTCACTGTCCAGAGCAGCCTCCCCTGCAGCTCTGCCCAAAGCCCCTGCCCATGGGGTTTGGGGAGGGTGTGTTTGCATTTAAGCTCAGCCCAGAGTTCCCAGGCCCTGTCTGAGCTACGTTAGAGCAGTAGTAGTCTCTGGCTGTGCTTTGTTGATCTTTACCTGTAGGCTGGTTCATCAGCCTGATCTCAGGCTTGCCTTGCCTTATGATCACAGACACACCTGGCAATCACTGGGCCTGATCCTGACCCAGTTTGACTTCAAGCTACCTCATCACCATGAGCTTGCCCAGCTATCTCAATTCTTGGTGAAATCCAGGCTATGCCAGGCCTGCCCAGCTCTCTGCGGTCAGGTACTGTGGGAATGGGCTATGCCCCATGAGGGCCCTGGCTGCTGGCCTCAGGAACAGCCCCTCACAGTTCTCCCTGTCCTGGTGTGCAGCCAGCCCTTACATCAGCTCTCCTGGTATGACTGCCAGGACAGCTGCACCATGAATGGCATCGGGGAACTCAACTTGTTTAAAAATAGCTGTGAGGAAAATGCTATCAGTTACTTTTACCTGCATTGCTTCCCCAGCACATGTGTGTGTAATCCCAGAAATGGCACATAGGCACCATTAAGGTAGTAGAATAAAAGCAACAGAAACCAGGGAGTACTGAAGACTGCTCCCAAGAATGAGCTCTGTCAGGCCAGATCAGGCTTCACTATCCAGCTCAGAAACTCATCTCAGAGCAGCTTCAATCAGATGTGTCAGCCAGAAGCCTCTCATCTTACTGCATGTGCCTACCATATCAGGTCTCACTGTGACCATACAGTTGGAGCTTTGCTGATTCCCAGAACACAAGACCCTGCTAAACCTGCAAGGGTTTTTCTGCAGGGCTTTTTTTTCCCCTTAAAAACTCTGTTGCTCCTGATTGCATCTCTATGTCCCAATACTTTATGTATCTTCCTAAGACCATGGGTCCTAGGTTCCCATTGCAAGGAATTCTATTGTCTACCTTAACATCTGTGGAAATGAGTGAAGAAAGCCTTTAAGTTTAAACTAAAAGTTGTCTTGTCCAGATATTAGTACATTTAAGAGTTTCTTTTAGTGACAAGATGGTGCTGCAGAGCAACCTCTTTTCAGACGTAAAGAAATCCCAATGCACTCCATCTCTGTAGTACCATGCTACTGATTAACTTTTGTTGTTGTTCTCATCCTCCTGAACCTCTCATTGCTCTGCAGTCACTTTTTTTTTTTTTTTTTTGCTAAAACATGAAGTCGACTATATGCCATTGACTTCTAGCTCACAGCACAACCATATTTTTTCTATTTTTCTTACATTATAACTGAATGACTTTCTAGCCAATACCCTACTGTTTCTAGGCAGGTAACATAGCAGTATTAAGGGCCCTGACATAATTTTTGCTCTGAAGTAACAACTTCCCTACCTTGATTACTGGCTCATGATTCCTTGTTTACTGCATAGCCAAAGTAAGAGCTTCTTGAGATGTCGCCCCTGATTAAATCAGGGCTATGAAGATGGAAAAGAGTCTGAAGGGGAAGCCATACCAGGTGTGGATGAAGTCACTTGGTCTTTCAGCCTGGAGGAAACTGAAAGGACCTCATCTCTCATCATGGTCTTCAATATCCTCAGGAGGGGAAGCGTAGGGGCAGGTAGTGATCTCTTCTCTTTAATGGCCACTATCAGGCCTAGAGTTGTCAGTGGAGATTTAGGTTTGATATTAGAAAAGAGTTCATCACCCAGAGGGTGTTTGGACACTGGAAACAGGCTGCCCAGGGAAGTGGTCACAGCACAAGCTTGGCAGAGCTCAAGAAGTGTTATGACAATGTTCTCAGGCACATGGCATGACTCTTAGGGATATCCTGTGCAGGGCCAGGAGTTGGACTCGGTGATCTATGTAGGTGCCTCCCAACTCAGGACATTCTGTGGTTCTATAAATCATTTCCAAATCCCCGTTTGTTTGTGCCCGGTGCCCTGAGGCTGGCTGCTGGAGCAGGTGATGCTGTAAACGCTACTCTGAGATGACCCACGGCAGGCACGGCCCCATTGCTATTCTAAAGCTCCCTTCCCTTGGTCCGGGCCCGCAGCGGCCCCCAAAGCACAGTCCTGGGGCACAGCCAGCAGGGCTCCCCGGCAGCGCTGGGACTGCCGAAAGCGCTCCGAGCTCATGGGGCTCTCAGGGCGTGCAAAGCCCGATGTGCGCAGAGCGATACCATGACCCCCACGAGGCGTGCAGCCGGCGCAGAGGCCGGGGTGATCTGGAGCTGGCGCTGCCCCACATCCTGGGAAGGAGGGACCGCGCTCTCTTCTCGCCCTTCACATCCACGGACGCGGCGGGGGGGGCCGGCCCAGCACGGCTCTACCGCGGCCGCGGCGCCAATTGGGCCCGGCCAGCTGCCGTACTCGCGGGGGTGTCTGGGAAGGAGAGATCATGGCGGCGGAGCCGAGCAAGACGGAGATCCAGACCCTCTTCAAGCGCCTTCGGGCAGCGCCGGCCAACAAGGTAGCGGGGAGTGGCCGGGGTCCGCCGGATTGTCTGTGCCGGGCTATTGCTCTGCGGCCGCGGACTGCGCTCCGACTGGGCCCCGGTGGGCTCCGGGCCGCGCTGCGGCGGCTGTTAGGGCGGCCGGGCAGGGGCCCTTGGGGAGCGCCTGGGCAGAGCGGCCGGGGCCGCCGAGCTGTGCAGGGGGTGGCGGAGCGGCAGAGCAGTCGCTTCAACCTGGCTGTCCCTCTGCCTTCGCTTTAGTCGTGTTTCGACTGCGGCGCCAAGAACCCGAGCTGGGCCAGTATCACCTACGGGGTCTTCCTGTGCATCGACTGCTCCGGCGTCCACAGGTCCCTAGGCGTACACCTCAGCTTCATCAGGTGCGTGGGGAGCGGTACCGCCGGCACGCCTGGAGCAGCCGCCCCGCCTCGGGTGGGGGTACGGAGGGATCGGGAGGGGAAGCATTATCGCGGAGCCATCACCTCGGGGGTTACGAGGCTTGCTCGCGGGAGGTTCTGGGTCACTCAGCACTTCCAAAATGGAGTTTCCAAAGCACCTCAAGTGGAACCTCGACACGTTGCTTTCGCTAACCTTGCAGAAACGCTATTTGGACTTGGCATTTTAGGAAGAGAGACGAGAGCGGTGCATGAATCTCGCCAGTAAGGCAGCAGTGTGGTGTACATAATTTTTCGTAATGCTGAGCAAGGCAAACGGAGGAATATTGTTTAATCGTTTTGGTATCAGCCTAATGGGGAAGATGGTGTTGGCTTTTCAGCCTACTTCTTGTTTTCAGTACTTGTAAAAATTAGCATTTTAAGTTAAGAGAACTGTGACCTTTACTTGTTAGGAGAGAAGTTGAGTAACTGGTATGAGACACTCTGTGTCCCTTAGCTTTACTTGGACGTAGTCTCGGTTGCTTTGTCACGTGTTTTGGCCTAACCTGAGGGACGGGCTGAATATGAGTCTCTCCTGTTGTAGCGAGATCACATGTAGAATGAAAGTTCTTGGCTGTGCTTTCCTAGCTCAAGCTCTGCCCTCTAAACAAGAAGTACAAGGGAGAGATCCTCAAAATTTGGATAAAAGCTGGTCTTTTTTCTCACTTTAAAAGTTGAAATTAATTTTTTAGAGGAGCAAAGAAATTCCCGAGATGTTCTTTCCACCTTTGCCTCCTGCACTTTGGAACAGTGGTGAGATATCTCACCATTTTAGGCCAGAGCTCAGTTTTGCATTTGGTTTGCCTGGTCTTTATTAATAGAAATAATTGGTTCTCACACAGGTCCACAGAGTTGGATTCTAACTGGAACTGGTTCCAGCTGAGGTGTATGCAAGTGGGCAGTAATGCCAACGCGGTGAGGAGCCTCTGTAGGCATTTTGCTTGCTTTCCCTCTTGCTAATCCACATCCTCTGTTTCTCGGGTTTTTTTTTCCTTTGTATGGCTTTCTTGGTACCAGTCTGACCTGAAATGTGTAATGGAGGGGGGAATTTGTCAAGTGTGCTTGGACATCAGACTGGGACCTTTGCATGCGTTGTTTTCAGATTTCTCATTTTTTTGCACCTCATTTAAATGAGAGGCATAGCCTCCTTAAATGATAGAAGTTAACAACACTGATCAGTTTGAAAGCTCATGCTCAGCTTTGTGACTCAGAATCATCTCTCTGTAGAGAAGGAGGATGATTTTCATATGCCCCTGGAGTGAGATTTCTTGTAGAAAGCTGATCAATGAATGGTTAGTTTATGCTGTGTTCTCAGATTTTCATCCTCTGTCTCTGGGAAGTTTTCTTTTTCTGTTGAGTTTGTCTAGTGCTTGCTTGAGTATAATCTAGCAGTCAGGAGACTGAATATTCCTCTCTTTTCAGACTGCTTTCTTCCGCCAGCACGGCTGTACCACCACAGATGCCAATGCTAAATATAACAGTCGAGCTGCCCAGATGTACAGGGAGAAGATCCGGCAGCTGGCAAGTGCTGCCATGGCCAAGTACGGCACTGAGGTAGGTCTGAGAGCTCTGGAGTGCTAGATGGGTAGTGCTGGATGCTGAGTCTTGGAGGATACCTTCTTTTTACCATCTCCTCTCTTCAGCTGCTTATAGATGGACTGAGTGGAGCCCCTGGGCACTCCCCTGAGAAGAGTGATGCTGATTTCTTCATGGAGCACACACAGGTGAGAAGAGCTGGCTAAACCAGGCAGCCTTAATAGCTCTCCAATAGCCAGCTGTTCAACCAGGAGCAGTCCCACTTAGCTTGGAAAACTCTAAATTGTATAATTAATCAGTAGTAATGTGGAGGAAGTCAGATTCAGTCATCTGCCTGGGACATAGTCACAGATCTGAACAGTCCCTGTAATATCCATCCATGTCCTTTGTTTTTGAGACCATCTTTAGTTTCAAGAACTCAAAGCTACCACCTATGCCCTGGAAAATGCTTTGTGTGCTTTGTTAATGCTTAGTTTCTTTGTACAGTTAAAGCAAGGACTAGCAAAGCTATTACTTTGAACTTCTGGTTTAAAAGAAACTTTTCAGTGCACAGACCCTGGTAAACTGGATTTGGGCAACTGCACCATGCCAGGCAGACTTTCTCAGGTAATGCCGGAATTGGCTGTATGGCAAATAGAGACAGTGGAAGTGGAGCTGAATTTTTTCCAGGAAAACTCATTCACATGTTCTCCCAGATTTAAACTTGTTTCCTTTCACCTGGGAAGTCCTCACATTAGCCAGCTTGTCAAATGATTCTGTCATTCCTCCTGGCCTTACATTCAGCTTAGCTTCCTTTTTGTTGTTTTCATTTTTGTCCCTGCTAAGGGAATGTGGACTTGTCCATATGTTATGTTCAAGGAAGGCATAGTCTGAAGTTTGGAATAAGTTTCCTTTGGCCTAAAATTGAGTACAGGTCACTAAACCTGTAGTAAATTCAGGATTGTTTGGTTCATTCATCTTCTGGAAGTAACTAGAATGAGTATCTCCTTGCAGTCTTCCAGTACCTGGGATGTAGCAGATGCTAGCCAGAATCCTGCACAGTCTTCTCCAGAGATGGAAAAAGCAGCAAAGTCACCAGAAGGCAGTGAAGTTTCAAGTGAGTTCTTTACTGAATAATTTTTCCAAGAACCTGTCTTTATTTCCAGGAGAATACAGTTCTGTACCACTGTTGGAAGGGCTGAACTTATCCTTTGGTTCAGGCCTGAAGGAGTGGAAGTTCTACACACTCTTATGATGTTTAGTTAAATTAGTGGAGACTTCTAAAAACACTACTCCGTTTGGGCTCAGTTCCCTGCTTTCAGATGTTATTTGTCTAAACATTCTTCTCTACCTCTTGAATTTGTTGGGTCTGAAAATGACATAGGACTGAAAAATTTCTAGGGTGAAGGACAAGGAAACCAAGAACCTGGGGGCATAGCTGTAATTTGTAACAGCTTTGTATATTTCCCTGCAGAGTGTTTGCTTTCTTGTACTGTGTTAAGAACACTGCAGAAGGAATAATTTGCTCTGTGGAGACATAAAGTTGTTTTGCTTGGGAAATTGCATATTTCAAGCTGTAACTGGATTTATATGTGGGGGCAGAGGAGCTAGGAGAGATGTATTGCAGCTGTGAACATACTGGAAAGAAAAGGGTTGAGAATCAATCTGCTGAATGTTCTCTTCTGGTTTTGTGCCCACAGATCCCAGCCAAGGTCCATCTATTGACTTGTTGAGCACATCTCCTAAGGCCCCTCTAGGTAAGACTCTTCACTCTCAGATCAGTCTTGCTCTTATACCCACTGCTCAGTAGTAAGCTCAGTGAAGTTGGAAACAATGAGCCAGTTTCCAGAATGCCTAAACAAGCTTATCTCCCTGTTGAGCCAGTACTTAGGATGTTCCTGAAGCCCAAAACCAAGTCACAGTTTTCTGGAGGCTTCTTCCTCGTTTGGATAATTGAGTTCAAAGCTGTTGCTTTCCCAAAAGTATGTTTTCCTGGTTTTGAGCTTTGGACAAAACTTGCCACTTGCATATCTAGGACTTGGGTGATCAGGGCCACGTGGCAGTTTTTTTTTATTTGTTTCCCCACAGAACCTTTGGAGGCAAATGAATTTTTAGTTTTCAGAATAATAGGGATTTGTATCTAATTCTCCCCTGCCATTACTATCCTGGCTGCACACAGAAGATCTAGCTGGAGCTTCTTCCCTTATTGAGAGCATGCTCCTAGCCCACAGTGGGTTCATTCTGGGTGGAAAGCCTGTGTCCTCAAGTGTCTGTTCATTCCCCATGTTTTACGTCTCTTCCTCAGACATGTCCGTGTATCTGTCAACACAAGGGGCCGCTCCTGCTGGAGGTAACTGGCTAACAGCTGGCCTGCGCTGGCTGCTTGTGACAACTCTGCTTGCCCCTCCTGAGATTCTGCCTTCAATTCTAACTTTAGCTTCCTGTACTTAGAGAGAGAGAACAAGACAAAGCTTATATTGTTGTACTGAGATCTAAACCAGATATGTCGTATCTGTAAAGAGACTGTATTAACATTTCTGTTAAATGTTTCCTGAAATATAAAAATCTCCAAACGTAAACCCAAACAACCTCGATTCAAGTGTTAGGAACAGGAAGTGGAAAACAGTTTCAGATAGTGTGAATGTTTTGAATCGCCTTTTTTAAAAAGACTTATCATAAGACTAGAAAAGGTAAGAGAAAATGTGTCAAGAATAATTTATGGGCTAACAAAAGTCATGTGGCTGTAGAAAGTCAGGAGACACACACACACTCACACAAAATAAAAGCCCAAAAAGGGCAGTAAAAGATTTTGGACTTACCTATAGGAAGCTGGAAAATGCTTTGGGCAGTCCCTCTCTGCTTTGTTCTTAGACTTCCCCAGACATCTGCTGCTTGGCTGGCCCTTATCTGGTTTTACAAGTGTGGCATGCCCTCAAGAGTGACAAGTGCAAGGTGTTGGGGAACCTGTTGCTTTTACAGCTTGCTGCACTTTAGGTCTATTTGTTTTTGTATGTTCATGTAAACACAACTTGAGAGTTCTTGCTGCTTTGTCCCTAAGGCATTGGTGAGACTCTGACCTTCACATGCCTCTGAAGCTGCATTTTCATGAATTTGTGTATGAGATAAACCTAGTCTTTCTCGAACTACCCTGGTACCTGCTGCATAACACTCAGAGGAGATATTCACAGTTCTTAATTCAATTATAAGTTGCTCCAGAAATGGACATGCTTCTTTAGGCTACCAGCCTGCAACTGGTGGAGCTTCTACGTGCAACTTTCTTACCTGGGTGAAATCACCCAGGCTTTTGATGTGAAGATGCATGGTGTGCCCTGGACGCTACTGCAGCTGGACTGTGGTGGATGTTCATGTGGGTTGCTGTCTAATTTTGGTCTCTTAAATTAATTCCCATCTGCTTATTTGCTACTTCCCTCCTTTTGCAGAACTTAAATCCTCCCTCATTGGAAAGAAGAAGCCAGGAGCTGCCAAGAAAGGGGTATGTCTGAGCTCTTTTATGGAGGGGAGGTAAAGCATGTCTTGCATTTCTGCTGTCCTTTCCCTGATTCTTGCTTTCTGCTTAACAAAGCCATAGAGATCTGCTTTGGGGAAAGGAGACCTTAAGCAGCCTGTATATTACTGTAAAAAAAATTATCATTACTGGTTGTGGTCTGAAGCATATGAGGTTATCTCTAAGTGCTGGCCACTGATGGATTAACTCTTGGATGACAGGGAGACTGAAGGCCTCACTGGTGCAGCAAGAAGTAGGATTCAGGTTTTCTTCTACAATGAACAATCTAGGATGAAGAATTCACAGGATTTTGTTCTTGTTTTTAAGCTGGGTGCAAAAAAAGGTCTTGGAGCCCAGAAAGTCAGCAGCCAGAGCTTCAGTGAGATTGAGCGGCAAGCCCAGGTGGCAGAACAGCTGAGGGAGCAGCAGGCAGTGGAGTCCAGGAAACAAGCCGAGGAGTCGATGTAAGTGCCCTGTTTGGGATGGGTACCTTGTATACCTAAGGCAGAAGTAGTGTGAGGTTAATGCTGTTCACCCCAGGACCACCAAATGTGACTACAGAACATACTGCATGAGAGGAAGAGCAGTAGCTGTATGCTAGTATGGCCCTTGCAGCAGGGCCCAGGTTATACTGCTGTATTTTATTCAAATTAGCATTCCTGGAAGAGCGTAGGGAGCAGATACTTGTGTATTGTGTGTTTCCATTCACCTTTGGATGGGACTGAAATTGCCAAAGGCTGAACTGGATGGATCATTCTGGATGCAGGGGTGGGGAGAAGACAGACACTGTGATGCTTACAGTAAGGAAATCATGGTTAGCCAAAGAAGACTTGAATCCCAGCGAAGGAGATGGTAAAACAAGCAATAGCTTTTGTTCAAGGATTTTTGGCTGAGCTGCTGTGAAAAGTGGCTGTTTTGAAAAGTGGTTGGGGTTATTTAACCATTGTTCTTCTACAACACGGGCAGCAAGGGAGGGTAATGAGCTGGCACCCACCATGGCTCTTTCCCTTAGAGTCACCTCAATGCGACTGGCTTATCAGGAACTGCAGATTGATCGGAAGAAGGAAGAGAAGAAACTCCAGAACCTCGAAGGGAAGAAACGTGAACAAGCAGAGAGGCTGGGCATGGGATTGGTATCCAGAAGGTACTTGGCTGTAGATGGTATAGTATAGACAGGTGTCTTGAAAGTACCCTGCTCTGGAAAAGTTTCTTGAAGTCAGTAGTTTGCTCTTGTAATAGATAAGGAGATGAGTTAAAGTGCTCATATGCTGTTCTCTGAAAAGGCTTTGGGCCCCAGAAGGAATAGAGAATCAGTTCAAAGGTTCTAGTTCTCATTTGAGCTTTTCCACAGATAATGTGTGGCCTGTCAGTGTCTAGCACTAGAGCCCTGCTACTTGACAGGTGCCCCCCTGCAGGATCCTTCCTTGAAGAAGGTAGCTCAAGACTTCTGAAGGAGCATAGATAAGTGGTGAAGGGGGCTGACATCCCCCAATTCTCTTTCAAAACTTATATTACCTGCCCTGCCTGTGAAGGCCAGATTCAGTTTTGAGGCAGACTGGTTGTAGGGACTAGATGCTGTCAGACCCATCAGCCCTGACTCTGCCTGTTTGTTGTGCTAGTTCTGTTTCACACTCGGTGATGTCTGAGATGCAAGTAATTGAACAAGAGACGCCGCTGGTAGCAAAATCTTCCCGCTCCCAACTGGACTTGTTTGAAGATGGTGGTAGCTTCACATCCGGACCCCCCAAGTAAGACTTAGATTTAGTGTAGTCTTTGCTTATTCCTGAATTTTATGTCTGGCATAAATTACCTATTTTTGGTACCTAGGTACAAATACAGTCCCTTCTCATTCGAAGATGCATTTGGCTCACGATGGGAAACGGACTCTTCATGGGGTATGGACAAAGAGGAGGAACCAGAGGTGACCGTTTCCAGCATTCGGCCAGTCTCAGAGAGGTAAAGTGCTTGCCACTGCTAGTGTACCTTGTGCCCTTGTGTAGGGAACAGAGGATAAGTGTGGGAGCTGTGGCATAGATGCTGCTGTAGCAGGAGCCTCCTGCTGTAGAAAATGACTTGCAGAGGCACAGACAAGCCCAAGAAAAAAGGCCTCGAGTGAAAGGGCCTCGGACACTTCTTTGCCTGTCATGTCTGTAAGTTTACACAGCTTTGTGGTCGTTGAGTGCTGAGACACCCCCCTGAAATGGGGAGAGGAGAGCCCCAATGCAACTAATACTTAAGGATGACTTGCTTTCCTTTGGTTAGATGAGGTCTGAGACAGAAGTCTTGATTCTTTACTGTGTTGGTGAGCTTAATATGAGATGTCTCCTTTTGTTTCCTCAGACCCACCAGTAGGCGGGAGATTGAGAACAGGCCATCCATGGTGGAATCCAATGAAGCTCGGCAGAAGTTTGCTGGGGCTAAAGCTATCTCTTCAGATATGTTTTTCGGGCGGGAGGCAGATGCTGAGGTAGATGCATTCCACAGTGCTTACACTGGTACAGCTCTGGCTTAACCTCCTCCTGTTTGCACAGGTCCTACTTTGTTCCCTTCCTATACAACATTTTTGTTTTGTTTTCTGCTGCAGTATGAAGCCAGATCCCGACTGCAGCAGCTCTCAGGCAGCAGTGCCATCAGCTCCGCAGACCTGTTTGGAGAGGCTGACAATGTGCACTCAGGTTTGTTAGCACTCAGTGGGTTGAGGAAGGGGGCAGCTTTGGAAGACCTAAACTGGAGGGGATCAGGGTGCTTTCTGGAGCTGAGGGACTCTGGGCCAAGTCCTCCTGATTCTTGTAGGTGGTGTGTCTATTGGAAATGTCCTGCCTGCAGCTGACATTGCACAATTCAAGCAAGGAGTGAAATCAGTTGCCGGCAAGATGGCTGTCCTGGCCAATGGGGTGATGAACTCCCTTCAGGTGAGTTTACATTATGGCAACTTGAGAAAGGCTGTTGTCATGTTCAGGGGCTTTCACCATAACCTGCTTCCATTGGAATTATCACTATCTTCTCAAATTATATGGGAAGTCCCAGGAAGACACCCGTCTTTTGTAGCTGTTGACTGCTGTACAATAGCTGAGCAATTGCAGGGGCCAGTGAACTTGGCAAGCCTTACCCTCCTGCTGCACAGGACACCTTGTCATGTCAGATACACCTTCTCGCACAAATTCCAGGCAGAATTCTAGAAGTCAAGGTCATTTTACCTTCTGCGTTTGTACGGTGTCCTGTCTAAATAACCTCACACTGCATTAAAATACCAAACCCCCCAGTTTCTTGTTATCTGTCTCTGGATTTTGCACAAAGGTGTTGTAGCAAGGTGTCTCTGTCTGTTTCCTCCCTAGGATCGTTACGGTTCATATTGATGACCCAGGGACTGCAAGGGGAAGCCAGCAAGAGGCACTGATGCCACCTTTGCCTGGAGTAAACTCCACAGGATTGTCTTATTTGTCTGGGTTGGGTGGGGAGGGGAGAAGGTAAGCGGAGGGGGTCAGGACATGGCTGTGCCCAGGATGCTTTCTAATATCTCTGGATTCCACTCTATTAAAATCCAATGTGCCCTCATACCCACTGCTATCTACTAGCCAGTGGAGACAGGCCTTCTTACAGGGTTAACGTCATTGCTGTAAAAGATATGACACGAACTCCTGGGCTGCCCTCATCAATGCTCCTGTCCTTCTTTGGCCCATACCTTAGCTCACCAAGTGACAGAGAAAAGGGGAATGCTATTTTTCTGAACATCATATGACATGACTGTTTTTTGTTCTGATCACTGCTCCCAATCCATGGTGCTGTGGAGTCCACTGTATTTGCAGGGTTTGCCTTTTGCTGTGATCTGGTCCTTTTTAATGTCTTCTAAACCAACATATATGAATGTGGGGAAAAAAATCAAATCAAAGAATATTTTTTTAGCTTCTAACTACATCATCAGCAAAAAAGGCCCAGGTAAAGAAGTAAAGACATTCACTGGATCCCTGGTTTATTTTGTTGCCCAGCTTCGGATCAGATCAAAGTACTGAGCCTCTGACTTAACCATGAAATGCAGCAGTGAGGACGTTTCATCCTGTTCAGTTTAGTCTCTGGTTTTAACAAGAGTGCTTTTCTCTTCCTTGAACTATGGTGTTGAGGACTAGATAGTAAGAAGGGTGGGAAAGGGCTTGTTACACACTGTTAGCAAAAGAGAGGCTGGGGCTGTTTGTTCTGGAGCCTTCTGTCTGCGACTGGGAAGAGGCTGGCATGGGTTTCACCTCTCCTGTCCAGTTGAGGGGCTGCAGCAGCTACTCAGCTACTCTGTGCTGATGTTTCATTTTGGTGGGGCACGAGGGGGGGGGTAAGGGTTGGGTCTTCCTGACCCAATTGTGGCAATGTCACAATACGCACAGCAGGCTGGGGCTGCAGGGAGCAGCGGTGTGGCTACCCTATGGCTGCAGGGTGTGGTGGCAGTCCAGGCACTCGGGTTGGGCGGCACCTTCCCCGGCCGAGGGGCGGGGTTCCTGGGGCCTTGGAAGATGCCGGGGCCTTCCACTGGTCCTGCCCACCTGATACCCCCCGCCCCTGAGGAGGGGCTGGGGCAGCCCAGAAGACCCAAGACATAGCAGAGGCCTGACACAGCGTGCTTTATTGCCAGGCTGTCACAGCCACTCACCAAGCTGGGACAGAATGCACAGAGAATAAATAATTTAATTTACAATAAATAAATTACCCTGCTACAAGCTTTGGGTTACCAGCCCTGGTGGCCTGTCCTGTAGCACTTTATGACCAGGAGGAGCAAGGAGGCTCCCAAAGAAGCATGAGAAACTGAAGTTCCCCCCAAAATAACGAGTCTATGCAAGCTGGGGTGCAGGAGCTGGGCTAGACAAAGCATTTGGGTCTGTGGAGGTTTAGACTGCTGAGTTGGTTGCCATTAATGCAATGTGATGCTACTTCTTATTGTAGTTTTAAGGGCTACACTGCTGCTCCAACAATACCAATATTTACAAAAAAACCCAGCTTTATCTCATTTGATGACTGCTTCCTTTTCCCTTAGTGCTTCTGCCCACCTAGCCCCTCTATATGCTTGCAAGCCATACGACCTGTGGCCAAGGAATTTAACAACCCTATCCCTCTTCTCCAAATCCTCTGAAATTCACTTTTCCAAATGACCATAATATGCTGTTAGAGGGATGGGGAGACTTCACAGAAGGGCACTTAGTAGAGCAGCGGAGCCAGACAGCACCATGCAGTACTTACTGCAATCTAGCTTATTTGCTGTATTTGCTTTGGCAAGTCTTGGACACATGGAGGAGAAAGCACAAAGCAGAGACAGGTAGCATGGCAATATCTAAGCGTCCCTTTTTTAGGAACTTCAGGAATTTCCTTACCTTTGATCATATGCAGATGCAGCTTTACTGGGAATAATAATGGAACACAAGTGCAGAGCTGCTGCTGGCGATTTAACCATTCTGTTATCTGGGCCAACATCTGAGCAGAGCTACACAACAGATCACTGGCAAGCGGCCTGTACTAGCACTCCCGCGGCTTCAGCACCTGCTGAACTGCGCAAGTGGGAGGGAGCACCCCGGTGAGAGCATACCCGGCTGGTTCCAAGCGGTGGCAGAGCTGGTGGCTGCTGGCTTGTCTTGCCTGCCAGCAGGGGGAAGCATAACTGTAGCTGTAAATGGCTTCTGCAGAGGCACTATTCCTGCACGGATTTGGAGCTAAGAAAAAGGCAAGTTGTTCCTGGGAAGAGATGGGTGAACCCAGCACTGGGGATTAGCACAGCAACACACACTGCTGATATAGACAGAACCCATTGTTAGAGCAGATGCTCTGGGAGGAGGTGCTGTTCCTCCAGTGGATTCTGGAGAAGCCCAAGATGGGAATGGTCCCCACCCTCAAAACCTTCAATTTTCAGAGGAGTCTGTCTCTTCATTGGAGCCTTCACTCTCAGCATCCATTTTTCGACGATGGTGTAGAGGTTTCCAAGGTGAGTTAATCCTGGGTGAATTACGAGCTGGCATATTTGCTGTGTCTGCACTGGAGCTGGCAGGACCAGAGACAGAAAGCCCTGAAACCTGAGCTACCCTGAAAGAGAAAAGAAATATGCTAAGCAGCATGTTGCAAGAACTTCTACTGCAGCACTCTTGGAGTGAACTCTGTGAGAAAGACTTAAAACTAGCACAGGGATGGAAAGATGTTCACAACATAGAGGGGGAATACATTGTACCTCCCAGACTCACTATGTGAATCTTCTATTTAAACATATCTTCTGGGCTGATCTTGTTCCTTCCAACACTCCTACTTTTCACCATCCAAACAAAATTTCCCTATTCATTAGAGAATGCTGCTTTCTCTAGATCCCTCTTTGAGTCACACTCTTCCCCTCTGCTTTTGAAGACTTTTTGTAAGGATTTTGTTAATTGCATTGAGGCACCACAAAGAAAGAAGCTCTTCCTGTTCAGGTTGCTCTTTTAGCTCTATTGTTTTGTAGTAGAGCAGAGGAATAAGACAGTACTTTATTCCACTCTTCTTTAGCATGCTACCTTTAATCTGTTGCTTTACCTCCTAGTTTAGGCAATTCCACTTACAATTTCTCAATTTCCTGATCCATGGCAGGGTCCTGAAACAAGTCTCCTTTATCTGGCAGAGCCCCTGGGGGGAAAAAAAAAAAAACAATGAAAGTATCAGCAGAGTTAGGCTATTGATTCTTCAAGAAAAATGTTCAAGCCATAGCAGCATCCAAAATCTGGCCTGCAAGACAGAAAACACTTTTTTCCTTATACCTCTTAGAGAAATGGCTGCAATGTTGAGGATCATAGGCAGATAAAGAATGATGATCCATTTGCTGTGTCTTTCATACATGCTATAGCTGAGCTCAGACTAAACTGGAGGCAGCCTCAGTAGGCCACTGCCTACAGCCCTGAGGATTGGCAGTTTTCATTCACTGTACAAAATGAGAGTACTGACTGTCAGGGAGGTGCAGTCTACCAACTTTGGGCCTTTGTTCATTGCCCAGTGTAGTCACCAATACCAGATGTAATAGATGTGGTTTTAGTGCCACAGCCTGAAACATGCACTATACCACCCAAGATTATTTATGTTTTTGTGCCACCTGCCTTTCTTGTGGCCTCCTGGTCTTGGGGATCAAAACACTCCACAGATTTAAGGCTTTTGCTTTCCTTGCAACTCGGGAAGTCAGGCCTGACTCTTGCACATTGCCTACAGGAGTTAAATGTGGATGAACTGTGCTCTAGCATTACTTGAGGGTGTGAGCATGAAAGTCTGAGCCAGTGCTTGGGTACCCTCTCAGTGTAAGATCAACATGTTCATGCTTCTTTTCACTTTAGAAACCCTACTCCAGACGAAGGACATGATATAGTTTAGGACTGGAACAGCTGATTGATAATCCTTGCTCTTCTCTGAAAACACTGGGACCTTAGCAGAGCCAGAAGGGCAGATGGGGCTCTTAGGAAAGCCCTCCTTCCTAATTCTTTAACAAACTCCGCCTTGTATAGGGGTCATGGGAGAGTGTGATCAGCCAGCACAGAAATTACAGAGAACAGCACAGAGATTGCCTACCAGAGCCTGGAGAGTACCACTGCACACCAGGGCAAAAAAATCTATTTGATAATCTATACCCAGTACAGTGAGGAATGCTCTTTCTAAGGTTTTTCAGGAGACTTGGGTGCTACACTCAATACCTTTGGGAAGGGGCTTTGAATTCCTCATGGAAACACAAATACATTTGCTGGCTCTGATACCTTGCTCATGCAGGAGAGGCTGGAGAGCCACCTGTCCCACAGAGGCAGGCTGGCAGCAGTCATCAAAAATGTAGCAATGAGTGCCTGAAAGCTAAAGTTCAGACCAGAACTAATTCCCCCATTTATTTGGGTTCTGGTCTACTCCTCCTGTAAATGAACTGCAAAACAGTGTCAGGAGATCCAAGGAAGTGTCCCAGTCTGCTTCTTTTTGTGTGCTCAATTAAAAGAATAAATGATTAAAGCTTATTTCTGTAGTTGCACAGTGATGTCTTTAGGGCACAGGATTTACTTGGGAGAATTGATAAATGGCACTTGAAGAATTCACAAATCAACATTGACAGGAGATACACAGCAGATTCCAGTCTGCCTGGCACACTCAATGGAACTGTCTCAGCCTGAGCAAGCTGCTTTAATCTCTATCTCTGTTCCTCAAGAGGAGCTGCTGGCTTTGTGAGACCAAAACCTCCTCTGCCTGAAACTGCTGTCGCTGAAGGGTTGTGGGGAGCTTGTGATCCCGTACAGACCAAAGTCTATTGAAATCACCCTTCAGGAGAGATTAAAAGACACTAGGAAAAGAATCCTCCTTTCCTTGCCAAAAACGCTAGCACCTGTCAGACTTGTGGTTGCTGCCCCTCCTCTGAGAGAGGCCTCAGCAGGAGTCTGGCAGAGGGCCAGAGGACAGGCCTACATTAATGGAAACGAAAACCCACTCACTTTGTAGATGGCACAATGGAGGCTGTGGGCAGGATTTTTTATTTTCATCTGTTTTCTTTATGATTGACTAGAAGTGGATTTCATAGGGCAAAGGAAAAAAAGATTTTGCTTGCTGCCATCCAGGCATCACCTTCCTCCCAGTGAATACACTGCTTTCTAAGCCTGTTTTCAGAGGGGATTGCAGGGGTGTATTCATGCACCTTTGATATATAATCTGCCCTGCCCCAGAGGAACATGAGCAGTTTAAATGGTTTGCTGTAAGAAGGGGTTCAGCCAGGGAAGACACTTTTACTGTAGTATGGCACACACCTGAGCAAAAGAAGCAGCCCTTAGGCAAGGTACATCTTTTCATTGAGTTTTGTCTTTGCAATTAGGGACTGGCAGATACTCAGGCCCAGAAGAAGAGGAAGGGGACACTTACCCAAAGACAGACAGAGTCATCTACCCTTAATGGCCAGCTGATGGCCATTTTGTTGAATGAAGATGAGTGTTTGGGAACACCCCCACACACAGCCCTCCCTTCCTGCTCCTGCCATTTGAATTTATCTCCTGGATACAGTCTTGTCAAACAGAAAAGCCATTTCTGTTCCTCTTTGTAGGAGGAGGAAGAGCACAAGCAAGGCATATGGGGGAAATATGAAACTGTGGGTGAATTATGGATGGATTACATACTGTTCTTGGCCAATGTAACACTGCTTCCCTGCTCCAAGCCAGCACAACATAGACACAAGCAGTGAGATGCTGGTTGGTAATCCCTGTGGTTCCCACAGCAGCGTGGTACAGATTTTTGTAGCAGTTTATGTTTTATGATCAGATTTTCAACACGCCACAAATAGCTACTAGCAAGATCACACCGCCTTGAGGGAAGATGGGGAAGAGCTGGGAAAGACTGGGCTTTTAGTCTTTTAGCCAAGGAGGCACCAGAGGTTTTCCATCAGGTGTGCTCTCTTTCCTTATAGATGAGAGCAGCCATTTAAAATCTGCACGAGCACAAAGGGCTAAAACATAGAATGGCACCTCAACTCAGTAGGCCTTGAGGAAGCTCCAAAGCTTCAGGCAGACAGTAAGGCACAGTGTTATGTTTTTAAAGTTAATCCAGCAACAAAAATATTAAAAACTTCCCCTCACTCTCTTCCTGACAGTGTAAAATATGGGTTATAATTACAAATGAAATTCCACAGAAATACAAAATGACTGAAAATCTAGAGCTGTGTCATTTAGAGAAGTCTTACCTAGGGCTCGATTGATGCCCTGATCCTTTGCAAGAGCCATAAGGAATCCATAGAAGGTCATTCTCTGCACACTACTCAGCATTTCCTTCACAAGAGCAGAAGGTGGGCAGCTAGGAAAAGAGAAACAGAGATCATCTTGTCTTCTAAATTATAATCTTTTTTTTTCTAAGACCAGCTCAAAATCAAGAAATAAACTCTTTCACCTGGTCTAACACTGTAAGGTTGCCCTGACTCAGTTTAAAATGAAGAGCCACCAGCTTGCTTATTGAGCACTGGATCTGCTCCCCAGTTGCTAAGCAAGATCTTTGCCTGGGGGACATCCCTAGGAGCAGTTTTACCTGTCTTCATTCCAAAGACAGTTAGAAAAGCCTAGATTCACTCAGAGGCATACACATCCCAACTCAGCATGTTTTTTCCTCTGGGAAAAATCCTCTGGGAAATACTTGCTTTCAGAAGTCAATAAACTTTCCAAGAAGTGTTAAGTTTGGAAAAGACTAAGACCACTAAGTCCAGTGGTTAATGGAGCACTGCTGTGTTCACCACTAAACCATGTTCCTAACTGCCACATCTACACATTTTTGAACACTTTCAGCGATGCTGTTATCACACTATTATCAGTGATAGTCATCCAAGGGGCAAGAAAACCTCTCCAATGATAGCCTAAATATGTCAGAGAACACTATTTAGCTGAGGACTAAATTAGCATATCCCCTTCTTCTACACTCACCTTAGTCCCTGGTCCTGAGTTCTAAGCAGTATCTCCATGGTGATTCTTGCTCTTGACCAATACTCCTTGAAGGATTTCACGCAAAATCAAACTGCCTCATAAAGAGGAACTGTTGAACAGTCAATGGTGTAGTGGTACCCCGGAAGATGTGGGGGTGGGCTGGTGATCCCTCAGGCAGAAGTGGTTACCAAAGCCTGAGTATTGAACTACTACATGAAAGGCTAGGAATGGCTCCCCTCATAGTGCTGTGCAAAGCCTGACCTACCAGATGGGCCCACAGTACTCTTCCCATCTGAAGTTCTCAGGACATACAGGGAATGTAGAGCTTTTGTTGCTTAAAAGAACAAAACAACCCATGATCTCCATGCTTAGATATCTATAGCACTGGACAGCAGCTCAGCAGTTATTTTGTGGATCAGAAATCTGGATTTGGAAACCTAAAGTAGAAATCAGCTGGAACTTGTTATGAGTTATTGTCCTGAGTTATTTTGTGTTTCTAGACCATGACCTTCTAGGAAGGCGAAGTTTCTTGCAGGTAGTGAGAATATGATCAAAGTATCTGTCAAAGCTATACAGTAAAGTCTGGTGTTGCTCCATCCTCTGCTGAACTAAAGCCAGTCTTGTGCCTGATCTGTAGCTGGAAACCAGCTCCAACACAGGCTCAGGTACAGACTGACAGTGTGAACTCTCCTAGGTACTAAGGCTTCATACTCCATCCACCCAGTGGGCTCTTTCAACTCCCAAGAATGCAACTGCACTTGTTTATCCCCTCTAGCAAACTCATGATGGATCTCTCCTTGATGAAAGTGTCAATGCAGAAATGAGATGGAGAGCAGAGACCCAAATCCATCTATTACTTCAAGAATCAGTTCAAACCCTATGTTTCTTTGGTCCATGAAATTGTTTCTCTCATTTGGTTAAAACTGTTCAGCTATGATGTTTCCCTTCATACTTCTTCAGTGAGAACCATGTGGGAATATCAGCTTGTTCAAAGGCCTCTCTTTCTTCAAAGTTCCAACCATACAAAGGGTCTCCAGAGACAGAGACTTCAAATTTGTATTTTAGACTCCATTCATACCTGTATTTTGATCTGTCACACAAGGACTCCAGGCACTGGTAGAACAGAGATGCCTCTACTCCTTCAAGTGGGTTGCAGTCATTTGGGGGCTGGCGCTGCCGATGTTGCCCAGAGGATGATGTTGGCACAATCACAGTATTTGGATTCTTACCAGCCAGCAGATCTTGATAAATGGCAGCCACACTTTCCAGGAACTCTAAAAGAACAGAAAGCTGTTTAAAACTCAGCACTGTAACCAGCAAAGCATCCTCCTGACCTACCAGACTGCGGCTTAAACTGTTGTTCTGTGCTGTACATAGCACTAACTGGAAATAAACACAACTCTAGAGGATCCTGCATGTTCAGAACAGATATTATGCATGCCCATGCAGCCGTTTCCATAGAAGCTCTTCTTAGGATGATTATGAGACGTCACTCACTCTGTTGCAAAGATTCATCTCAAGGGAACAAAGGCTAGCTAGCACACTAATAAAACAGTGAAGTGTGAAAGCTAATGTAAAACACAAAACTAGTTTGTGAAGTCTAAAATGTTTTCCTTCTCCACCTCTTGCCACTGATTTAGAACTCATCCAAGTTGGGAGCAAACTAAATTGAACTGCAACAGGAGGAAAGGGAGCATGTTAGTTAGGGCTCCAGGCTGTATATCAGCTTGTCTCCATGCTGCTCCAAAGTAAATATAACACAGGATCTAGAAGAAGAGCCAGGGCAGGTCAGGCTAGAGTTGGCAGAAAGCCTCTCCCCAGGCTCCTCATACTACCCACTGTTTACTGCAGGAATCTAATTTTAAACAAGTTTGTTTATGGATGTGGTCAGCAGTTTACAAATCTAGATTCCATTTGGAGAGGTTTGCATGTGTGTGGGTTGGTGGGAGAGTGCATGACATGCTGTGTGTGTGCACTGTGTCTGGGTGAGCAGGACGGGATCTCTGAGAGTGTGTACACAAGAATGAGCTTGTCAGGACTCCAGTGGCATTTAAGTTCCAAGTGAATGGAAGTGCAATGCTGTGCATGAGGTGGGTGGAGGGGAAAGTCAGGAGTCAGCAGGCCCTGAGGCTGTGCTGAGGTTCTGCAGCTCAATGGAAATATTTGTTATATCAGAGAAAACTTTCCAAACACATTTTCTGTCCCTGACTAAGGGCATTACAAGCCTGGTTCTGCTCAAAATCACCATTTTGAACTGGTTTTTTATAATAAGGTTTCATGGACAAAATTGTGATATGTACAGCGGAGTTACAAGGGAAGAATATACAGAGAACTATTGAGAAAAAGAGATTTTTGTATTAGGGATAGCAGCAGACTCCTAACTGCTAGAAAGATGGGAACTCACAGGTTAGATCAGATCAGAAGGCCACCCAAGTTTACTCTCTGACCACAGATTATGCTCACAACAGCTTCTAGCCAGTGTTTATGTGCATCCAAACCTGGCCCGTTTTGCCTGGTCAAGGCCAATTGTGAGCTACGTCCATCAGAGGGAGCCATTTCAGTGTGAGTGCACAGAAATCCATGAGCTTTATGTTAAAAAGTGCTGTGTGCCAGGAGATGAGAAAGTGGCACACCAGCCGGTGCTTGGGAGCACATCTAATAGCTATTCGCCCTCTTTTTGTCCTGAATGAGATTCTCGTTCCTCAGTCCCAATTTAGAGGGGCTAGGGCAACAGGACAATGTATTTTAAAGCAGTCTCCCCATAGAGGACAAGCACCTGAATGCTCATCCAAGTTTCTCCACCTTGTCTCCTGAAGTTTAAAAATACCTGGGGATTTTAGAGATGTATATGTGTGGGTGAGCATGAGGAAACACACTCACACAAACCAGTATTATTTGATTTGTACTTTTCCTGCCAAGACTTTTAGAAGTATCCTATCTAGTTAAAACTAAGACTGAGGAAGTGGGATAGAATACAATAAATATCCAACAATGTGAAGACTATTCCTATGGATTATCTGTTCCTTTTGCTTTCCAACTAGGGGGTCTCTAATAAAAAAAAAAAGAGGTGGTTCTTCACAGGACAGCTGTCAAACCTGTGCAATTCTTTGTCAAAAGGTGTGGAGGTTACAATTTTATGTGATTTCAAGGGGAGGCTAGAGAAGTTCTTAGGAGTGGAGTCCACTGAGGGTCCCTAAACCCATGGGAATTATACCCAGTTTAGAAACTCTCTGACTGAAACCATAGTTGAGCAAATATTAAGGGGAAGAATTATATTCATTTGTCCAGCTGCTTTTCCTTTAAAGGCACCAGCTGGTAGGCTTTTCCTATGTTGTATCCAGCAGGATTGAATATTTGCCTTAAAGAAAGGGAAAAAATGTTCCTAGTAAAAGCTAATTGTTAGCTGTTAACATAGTCTAGATAAAGCTGGAAATTCATGTCTCAAGGCCAAGACAAATAAATTCATCAGACATAGCAGTTGCGGGTGTGTCGTTATTCACAACAATTTGGCATCTCCTCATTAAGTCTCCTAATCTCTTGACATCTGTGATGCTTTTCATCAGTAGAGTCCATTAGCTATATATTTTCTTTAAAAAAAACATATCCTTTCAAATTTCAGAAAAGTGCAAAGATTGGGAAGCTGTAAAGTTGTAATTCTATAAGGGGGAGAAGTCAACAGGTTCTCAGAATTTACCTGAGTAGTAGAACTGGATCTGGAAAGCAAAGAGGAAATCAGAAAAAGACATCAGGCAATCCATTGCATCATCCATCAGCACAATCCTATGATAAGAGAGAAACAGTTTAGCATTTACAAAAAAACTAAAGTCTGTAACCAGGAACCCCAGACCTTGAGAAAGTGCAGCCAAGGAACTATGGGCAACTGAGGATTGCTAGTGGCCCAGTATAAGAAGTTAGGAGAGAGAAATGGGAACACCCATTGCTGCATGGATGTGGATGCCCTAATATCAATTGAAGGCAGCTTAAGAACCTGAAGCAAGGAGAAGATCCTGAATGTCAGTCACACACTTCAGCTACAGTGTGAACAGAGCAGTGTGACATTCAAAGCCTGGTGGACGTGATGGAACAAACAGTGGTACAAAAACTGCAAGGCTGGTTCACATGGTTATACAGAATTGTAAAATGTCCTGAGTTGGAAGGGATCAACAAGGATCATCAAAGTCCAGCTTCTGACTAAATGTGACTACAGACAGGACAGTTACACAAGTAGTAAACTGGTGTAAGCAGAATGAGACTCATGCTATTCCTCTGTATATCAGACTTCATCAAACCGGGACATATTTCAGATTCATAAAGGTCACAACAGTTGCAATTCACCATCTATACTCAAACAAACTCTACTTGACTACAGAGTAAATAACATTGCACCAACATTCAGCTTCCTAACTGCACTTTGTGAACATCCTATCCTCGCTTCCTGATGAAAGAATCAGTCTCTTTTCATAATAGGTCTATCATTTGACTATCAAGTCAAATATCATGGCAACTGAAGACTTCTTGGGCCAGGGACAGTCTTCTCTGTCCCTGCTAAGTCGTTGGTGCATGTAGGGAGCTACATGCATCCCTATTTTGAAGCATATTCAATATGGAAAATACCAGCCACAGGCCATAAACATGAAATATAAGTGATAGCAAAGTCCAGCTCTTCCTTTCAGGGAAAAAACCTGTGGATTTCAGGGCAAAAATGAAAACAAAAACAATACTCTGGTCACTGCCACCACTGCCTAAGGATAAAAAGGTCAGTTGCTGAAGTGGGGAAAATCAAACTCATCTAAACAATGACAGCTTAGACTATAAAAGAGAAGAAAATACTCCACTTTGATGGGAAAAAAACAGAGTATTAAGGCAATGCTAAAGAAAGGCAATTGGTATTTCTTTTCAACTGGATCTAGGTCTACTGAGCCTGTACAGTCAGCATCTGGCATACTGTGCCATATGGGTATGGCCAGTTCATTACAGCCAAAGTATGGGTCACCCAAAAGGACCCTTTTGAACACAGGGCCAGATGCAATCTGCACATCAAATCCCGCAGCATCAATTGTCTAAACACATTGCTGGAGAAACACTGTTCTGTCTCATGTAAAAGACTTCAGGGAGCTGTGTGGGAGGCTGACCTAGAAGAACATAGGATCTTGCAAGACTTCCCTGCCACTCAGACCAGTTCTGTTCACTGTGGCAAAATCAAACATGTAGAGCAGCTTGAATTAATTATCTCAAAGAAGAAAGACCGGGGCTAAGAGGGTCCCCAGGAGAAAAACCAGTATTTAAAACAAAACCCTTTGAAGATGTCAAAGTGCTTCTGATTTATTTATTACATTCCAGAAGCCTCCTCTCCTCCTGTCTAAAGAAGCAGTAGCTTCAGTTCTTAATTCTCACTAATAAGCATGTTACTGAGATTGTCAGTGGCCACATCAAGGAAATGGCTTTGAAGCTGGCAGGCAGAGCATCTTCATCTCTCAGGCAAAACTGCTCAGCCACTGGCATTTCCAACCACTATTTAAGCACTGGAAATGCAATTGGCCACATCACTGATGAGCTGCACTCCCTCCTTTGAAATGATGGTTTGTCTCCCTGATACCCTCAAAGCACCGAAGCTTTCTTCTCAAAGATGAGGGAAAACAACAGTGGAGAGTGGTTTTACATATTTGTTATGCAGAGAGACAATATTACATCACCTTCCTAACAAGCAACTCATTTCACTTGTTAAATCTAAAACTCTGGTCAATGGCATTGCTCTGCAGCACCAAGTTCCAGTCTCTTACTTAGAGGAGAGCATGAGAAAGTCTGCAGAAGTATGAGAATTTGCTGGACAGTTTTTGCTATTAAAGACAGCAAGGAGCCTCTGAGGAAGCCTGTAGAGCACATATGTGACAGAGGAGCATCTAAATAGAAGCAGGTGCACTCTGGTGCTGGGTTACTGACTCTGCTTGGCCCAGGGCTTTGCACGCCGGAAATGTTGAGAAGTCTTTAAATCCAATACAATCATTTATGAGGAGATTGACTGCAGCTGGCAATTCCACCACATAGCCAGCTGACTAAGCACTCACGGAAGTTGAGAGAGCATCATATGCAACATATCTGCACCTCTTCCTTGAAATATCTGGTAAGGAGAAAAACCTAGCTATGGACTGTAACACAGACAGCAGGACCAAAATTGAGGGCAAAATCTGAAAGTATGAGCTGCAACTCAAAAGAGATCCTCAGGTATCTCATATTTCAAGGGATTTTTTTTTTCTTGTCCAAATTAGAATTCAAATCCTGAGGCCACAGATGTATTAAAAAAGTTAGTGGTTGGCACTCAGTGAATAACGAAAATCAAGGAGGAACTTTGGAAAGGACTGAAGAAAAATGCCTACACTTGAGGCATTCTGGTAGAGGGTACAGTGGTTTTTCAGGGGTCAAGTGGGTTTGGTTGGCAGGAAAGCCTTACTATTGTGCCAATTGAGAAACTTTATGGTCTCCTGATTGTGGTTAAAATCTCAGAAATCCAGACTAGACAGGATGTTCCCAGGATGAACTCTAGACCAGGCAAGTTGAAAGCACTTTTACCATTTTCTGCTACCATTAAAGACACTATTTGTCTTAAAGCCAGGCTGGCTCAAATGAGTTTTCAGAGACTTGGTTTATTTACTGACACATGGAGGCAAAAATAAGCAAAACATGCAAACATAAAAAACAGTCTGCACTCTTAGGCAATCTTTTAATAATATGAGTACTGAACTGCAAGCCCCAGTTCCATTAGTACTGATCACTGCAACATGAGCTCACACGCCAAATAAAACAGCATAGGAGCTGTGAACTACTGGGCTGTCACTACTCAAATGTGGGCAGTGAGTTTCTTGTGTTTCCCTTACAATAGAAAAATCAGTGCTCAGGTACAGATCTTAAAATCATGACAATAAACCAGAAAAAAATTCCTTTATTTTCTGTCCTGCAATTTCAAGATTCAGAAAGCCAAAGGTGTCTCTGAAGATCAAAGGTATCTCTGTGGGTTAAAGTCTTTAATCTGCTAATGGCTATAACCATTTGAAAAAAAAAAATCCAAGAAATCTCAGAGACACAGATATCCGAGTTCATTTTTTGGATATGGCTTCTGCACCAGGAACAGGAAAATAGAGCTCTCTGATGTTACGTGAATAAAACCTATATTGCTGTAGCCTCCATTCTAATGTTCTGACATATCCTGATCTTAGTCCTATTGTTTGTTATCAGAGCACAGCAACAGCTCCTGCATGAGTGGACTGCACCGTGCTGGGAGAGCATCTCAGTCGCGCAGCACTCAGGCTACAGCTATGACTGCCCTCTCCACAGCACTATCAATGCAGGTCCTGCCTGTATCACTGAATGTTCTGGCGACTCCGGCTGCTACTTTATTTAATTCTTTTCAGAAGAAAATTAGCAACAATTGGGGTGTGCAGACTGAAGAAGGAACAATGTCTCCAGGTTTGCATGTGACACTGGTGTTTTGCAAAGACTAGGTCAACTGGTGCTGTAATAAAGTCTGTAGAGCTCACCCTTCTAACAGGCAGAGACCATGGAGGACAATGGGAAGCGTAGACCAGAAAAAGGACAAGAGCAACAGTTGTAAGCAAAGAGAAAAATGGTTTAGAAATATGACAAGTTTTATTAAAATTGTTCAATTAGATTAGCTTGTTACAGAGCTAGCAATGAGCAAGTAAATCTCTAGCCAGCCAAAAGCAGGAGTAAGGTCACCCCCACCTGAGCCTGTGTGCCTCTAACAGAGATCTCATATCTCTCCAACACCTGCTCCCAAAGCCAGCTTGTCCATCTCTACAACACATGCACAACAGTGCAGCAGGCCCCTGAATGGGGCCTCTAGTTTACAGCAGCCTTGTGGACTGAATTCCTTGACGCAAACATCACAACATGTGTAGATATGCTGAAGTCTCCTTCATTGCATGCACCATCACAAATTCCTGCTCAGTTCAGCTGGAGCCCTATGAAATACACACCAGCACATGGGACTGGTGCTTGTGTACCTCCATGAAAGGAAGCAGCAGACATATCTCTGCTACAGGGTTAGTGTTCTTTCTTAGTCTGGCACTGGGCGACAAGCAACTGAACAGATGTGTGTACCTTATTACATTTTCCATATCAGATAGTTAATAATCAGCTGCCCGGGCTGGACTGGAATCAGCAAGCACCATCAGTAAAATACTCCATATCACATTATCAATGCCCTGAGCCAGCTATCTGCTTTTTGCCTTGTCTAGATTAAAATAAAATTTCAAACAGAGTAGCCGCCTTGTTCTTACCAAACATACTTTAAAACACTGGCAATCTTTCAGAGGTTAGTGTGTTTAAATGTTATCAACCATAGAAGCTGGGGCAAGGGGGAACACATTTTAGAATGGTAAACAGTATTTGAAATAGAGTTTAAAAAACATGTCAGTTAAAAACATATTGGCTAACATTCTTTTATCTGCATCTCATCTCAACACAGAGCCAACAGCAGCATTCTGCATTGATATTTCAGCCTTTGTATATCTTAAATATATACTCTTTCACATTGTTAGAGAAACACCCTGTTCTTAACCTCAAAAGACGGTGTCTCTTTTCCCCAAAACCTTAAAAGCTGAAGGTTCCTGTCCCTACCTTTACTCACAGGTCTAGTTCCTAAGTCCATGCATGTAGGATTAATCTTGCCTTTAAAGAGAGATGAGGACCCACCTTGCTGCTTTCTGAGTGAGCTCCATTGGGAAGTCAGGGCAGAGCAACTGCAGCAGGCAGTGGTATTCCTGTGCTGTCAGCAAATCTGCAGGAAAAGAGAGGTGAGAACATTGTAAGACTTTTATAGACTGTTCCCTCCCCTTGCTGCCTCTCTAGGAAAAAAGCCTCATATTCCCTTTACTCCCCATTTAAGCAGTCTGAGTACTAAAGACAGTATAACTGTTCCCTAGACTTTCAGAGCTGAACTCTTTAGATGGAGATCCAGCACCATCTGAAAGAGGCCTGATGAAGGGAAAATCCTATTGTACAGGCTCCTGCAGAGAAACTGGTAACAGGTAGTGAGTGATTCAGTGTGAAAAACGGGTAACCAAAACAGGGCAGTTTCAAGTGAGAACACAGTTTGGTTTTACTTGAATATAACCATGTGGAAAAAGGAATAATTTCAAAGTTGCTTAAATTTGCTGAAATTCACTGGCATGGTGACATTCCCCACAATACACTTGAAAATCATCCACAGAACATCTGGCAGCAGTAACAAAGGCAAACAAGGTTTTTTGGTTGTGTGTGGAAGGCTACAGAGTATAAACCACAGACGTTATTACTTTGGCATTCAGTAAGGCAGCTGGATGGTCTCTTTTGGAATAATGTGTACAAATCTGGTCACTGTATTATAGGAAGCACAGAACAAAGATCCAAAACACACAAGAAAACCAGTCAAATGATTCATGTTTTAGAGAGCAGCTTTGTGAAAGACTGGTCAAGAAGGAACTCTGTGGCTCAGCAGAAGGAGTCTAAAAGAGGTGACTCTTGGGGAAGCTTAGGGATCCCAAGGGAATGGAAACATCCTGATGTCAAAAAGCCCTACATGATTGTATGTTCACAGTCCAAAAGGCTGTGGACTGGAGCTAAGAAGAAGACTAGCTGAACAGCAGCAATTTTGCAGTACTTCTATATACAGAATAATGCAAAGTATGGAAGAAAGAGCCAGAGGGGGAAGTAGAGCCAAGCAGTAGTCAGGGAGGGGATCTCAAGGGCACTGACAGCAGGACTGAGGTACAGAGCATACGTTCTTTTGCCACAAACACGTTTGTGACAGTGTTCACAGGGGTTTTCAGGATGAGGGAAGAGACGTAGATCTGACTCCATATTTCAGAAGGCTTGATTTATTATTTTATGATATATATATTACATTATAACTATAGTAAAAAGAATAGAAGGAAGAGTTTCATCTCAGAAGGCTAGCTAAGCTAAGAATAGAATAGAAAAGAATGATAACAAAGGCACCTGGCTCGGACAGAGAGAGAGAGCCAGCTCTGCTGTGACTGGTCACTAAATCCAAACATCCACACGAGACCAATCACGGATCCACCTGTTGCATTCCACAGCAGCAGATAACCATTGTTTACATTTTGTTCCTGGAGCCTCTCAGCTTCTCAGGAAGAAAAAATCCTAAGAAAGGATTTTCATAAAAAGATGTCTGCGACACACGTTAGTCTTCATTAGACTCTTATCCAAATAATTAACCTTGTTTCAGATGAGAGCCACAACTTAGAATCACAGAATCAGCAAGGTCCAACCATTAACCAACACTGCCAAGTCCACCATTGAACCACACCCTAAGCATCACATCTACATGTTTTTTGAACATTTCCAAGGATGGTGATTCCATCACTTCCCTGGGAGGGAAGGGGGGTAGGGGGAAGCATTCCAATGCTTGACCACACTTTCAGGGAAGAAATTTTTCCTAATATCCAATCTAAACTTTCCCTGGTGCAACTGGAGACCATTTTCTCTAACCTTGTAACTTGGAGGGAGAGACTGATCCCTATTTCTCTACAACCTCTTTTCAGGTGAATGTAGAGAGCAGTACGGTTTCCCCTGAGCCTCCTTTTCTCCAGGCTAAACAACACCAGCTCCCTCAGCTATTTCTCCTAAAATCTGTGCTCCAGACCCTTCACCAGCCCCACTGCCCTTCTCTGGACACATGCCAGCACCTCAATGTCTTTCTTGCAGTGAGGAGCCCAAAACTGGACGCAGGGTTCAAGCTGTGGCCTCACCACTGCTGAGTACAGGGGAACAATCACTGCCCTGGTCCTGCTGGCCACACTACTGCTGATACAGGCCAGGATGTCATTGGCCTTCTTGGCCACCTGGGCTGCTATTCAGAAAGACCTCAACAGGTGGAAGAGATGGGAAGAGAGGAACCAACTGAAATTTAACAAAGGCAAGTGCAGGGTCCTGCACCTGGGAAAGAAGAACCCCATGCACCAGCACAGGCTGAGGGCTGACCTGCTGGAAAGCAACTCTGTGATGAAGGACCTAGGGATCCTGATGGACAACAAGCTGTCCCTGAGCCAGCAGTGCCCCTGTGGCCAAGAAGGCCAATGGTATCCTGGGGTGTACTAGGAAGAGCACTGCCAGCAGGTCCAGGGAGGTGATCCTGCCCCTCTACTTAGCCCTGGTGAGGCCACATGGGAAGCACTGTGTCCAGTTCTGAGATCCTCAAGACAAGAGAGACGTGGAGCTCCTGCAGCAGGTCCAGTGGAGGGTTATAAGGGTTATTAAGGGTCTGCAGAATCTCTCTTACAAGCACAGGCTGAGTGACTTGGGCCTGCTCACCTTGAGAAGAGACAAGTGAGAGGGGACCTCATCAATATCTGTCAGTATCTGAAGGGAGAGTGTCAAGAGGATGGAGCCAGGCTCTTTTTGATGGTGCCAAGCAGTAGGACAAGAAGCAACAGGCAGAAACAGATGCACAGGAATTTCCACATGGATATGTGGAAGAACTTCTTTATTGGGGGAGTGACCATGCACTAGGTTGTCCAACAAGGTTGTGGAGTCTCTCTCACTGGAGATACTCAAGAACCGTCTGGATGCAATCCTGTGTCATGTGCTCTAGATGAACTTGCTTGAGCAGGAAGGTTGGACCAAATGACCCACTGTGGTCAGTGACCATTCTGTGATTCTGTGATTTTCCACAGGCCCAGCACAGGAAGCAGGTTACCAGGAAAACAGAGAACATCGGGCAAATAAAAGCTCTTGTTGAAACAGACCCTTTCTCATAAGACAACAGGACAGTATGGACCTCTTACTCTTCAAGGAATTCTAAATCTAGCTTTGAATAATGATGGACAATAAATTTCTGATCTTTGCTAAAAAGTCTAGATGTTGGTCTGAAGGAATCACACCAACTGGAAACTTTATGCAATACTCAATTTCTATTTTTGTTTGCTTAAATTAAAATTCCTATTTATGTATCCTAACGCCTCTTGCTTGTTATTATTTTTTCTTTCATTTGTCAACAGATCATTATAATAACCCCTTCTTCATACTGTATCTTATTCAATCTACTTAACAGATAACTACATTTATCTTACTGTATCTTATTCAATCTACTTAACAGATAACTACATTTATCTTACCCTCTACTTCTTTCACCACTTAGCCCAGTTATATCTGTTCCTTTTCTTTGATCCCTTTTAGACTTCCACAGAGTGGTGTCCAGCAGTATACAAAGCATCCTTCCCACATTCAGAACAGACAGGCTCTAGAAGGATATTCTGCCTGCTTTAATCAGCTACGGCCCTTTTCAATAATTTTGGTTTTTAGTCTCTTTTCTCCCTGAAGGTAAAGGAGTTTGAGGTTGTGGTTTCGGGGTTTTTTTTAAGAATGAGGTTTCCAAAGAAAGTTGCACTTTTTTCTCAGTCCCTGTCTGATTGAGAGACAAAAGCAGCTTGAGAAGATAACTAGGCCCTAAGAGAGCATTAGTTGTGAGGCATAAAAAGAGATTTCTCACTTGGCAGAAATAACATAGTTCAAAAGCTTGTAATAATTCAGGCTTTTTCTTCTCTGTCTTCTTACCAAATCACAGCATTATCCTTTCACCTCCACCATAAAACAACAAAACAATATAGAATAAAAGCAGAAGTCTGATCAGAAAGAATTTGGGAAAGGGTGGCAGAGATCCACCACAAACCAGCATGATAGAGAATGAAGTTTGTTGTCAATAAAGGTGGAATTAATTACAGTTTCAATCTTTGGGCAAATGGTCCATTTAGACTAGAAACTGCCCATAAAGTTGAAGTGGTGCAGAGAAGTTCCTGCTCTAAAGAAACACTTTGTTTCTAAAGCCTGGGGAAGTGGCACCAAATTATTCAGTGAAGCACACAGGCAGACTTATTTAGGCTATAACACAACTCAGCCTGTAGTCACCCCAGGCGCCTGACCAACAAATCATACCAATTTTTCAGGCTATAGTTGGGTACCTTTTATACAGGAAGTGGGATCACCACAGACCTTAGGAGGTGTCTTCAGTTTACTCTGATCACAGTTTCCTATGCCCTACAGCAAGGTCAGTGAAGACCATGCAGAAAAATTACATTTGCCCATGTACCACATTGTTTGCCAAGAGCTGCTGGGAATAAACAAGGGCAGTTTTGGTGCATGACCACGTTGCTCCTTCCTGTCTCCAGGCCACAGCTGAGTAAATAGAGCTCAATGTTGCATGATGAAGAAAGAAAGAAAAGAAGGAAGGTACCAGTCAGAATGAGTGAAAACTAGAATCCACAACTGCCACTTTGGTTGCTACCACAAATTACTGCATCTCAAGTTCCAGTAACAAATGAAGCAAATCATGGAGTGTTTAAATCTGACCCCACAGCACAGGGCAGTGAGATACACACACACTACCATGCCCCTGCAGTGGAACAAACTTGCTCATAACCATATGCTTAAGGATGGAGATTGCAGTCTCCATGTTAATCATGTTCATTTACAGCTGAACTAACACTTCACTCTTCTACTAAAAAAGAGCTAATAACAAATTCCAAAGTCAATTTAAACAACAGCTCACTAAGAAGGAGCTTAACAGGAAGTACTTTGACAGGTCAGCATAATTTTTGCTCTACTAGACTTCACATTCTTGACTAGCTTGTACTGGTACTGAGACCATGCCACCAGCAAAATCCTAACACTTTCCTAAAGACTGGATTTCCTGTGAGTAGTTTATTGTCTTTTAGTGCCTGAGGCAGACTGTTTCTCACGTTTCAGAGATACAGAGGAGAAAGAATTTTGTCCATGTGGTACAGTCTAAGAAGGTACCATTTTCTGGATAAAAATGGCCTACCTTGAGAAACATGGAGGCAGCTGCTTTGTACTTTCCTGGCTTTTAAAGCACATATTAAAGCTGTTTCTGGTTTGTATGTGGCTAACAGATGGCACACAACCTCACTCACACCTGGAGTGATGCAAACTCCAGGAATACTAAATGATGTGTTAATGCTGCTGTCAGTGTTGTGTGTGAGTGTAGACACACCTGAATTATCTTAAAATCAGTTATCTTCCATAGTGACAGCAACCTAGACATAGAAGCCTGCAGCTCAGTGAAGGCTGTAAAATCTACCCAGGAAGCCAATAAATATTTAGGACTTAGCCTGAATTGCAGTCATTGCTGCTGTGTCTAGGCTGCTTTTAACACAAAAAGTAGCTATCTACAACGTTGTCACAACATTGTGACAGCTATAAAAATGCCCAAAGCAGTAGGAGAATACTTACTGCAGCTGGTGTATGAAATCTGCCCCAAAAAGTCACATTATTAGCTTCCCAGAAACACAAGGATTGCCTTGATGAATATACATTAAAGTTCCCTATTCCCATAATTTTTATGTAAAACCAGTATCCAAGCAGACTGGAGCCCTGAGCAATGTAGCTGTCCCCTTTGAATTATGGTAGGACACACAATTTCCACAGGTTGTTTTTCTACCACAGTCATGAAGTCATTCAAGAGTCATAAAGGCATAGAGCTGTAAATCAGTCTCCTGCAAATATAACAGAGAACAGCCTATTTTATTTTTTTTTAAGAGTTGGAAGAGTATTTGCTGGCCTTTAGTTTTTTAGTGTTTCTGGTTTAAGTACTAAATATTTAGGATTCTCCCTATATCCATGAAGGATTGTAACATTGTAGAAAACAACAAAAAACCCCAAAGCCCCCCAAAATAAAAGTCTACGTGTTCTCATGCTGTCTACAGGAACTACAATTTTACAAAAAAGTGAACATAAACATGAGCATTGATAGTACTGCAACTTCACAAGTATCATCTGGCTAGTAGGCTAAACCCTGCATGTGCCTTTTTCACATGGCCTATGGCCTAATTTCCTCCATACATCTACTGCTAATAACAATCAAAAAGCCAAGAATTCTAGGGAAATTAATCCATGGATAAGACTGAGTATATTCATGTAAGACATGTACAGCAAGATTAATTTTGCTCTTGAAGTGTACAGACAGCTTCTACAATCATTAAATCATAGTCCAAGGAGTGTAGGAGAATCAGAAGAAAATTAAGAGAGATTCACTTCTTACTTTTAAGCAATAGGAAAATGCTCTAAAAGCCAAAGATTAATGCCAGGTTAGATAAAAAAACAATTTATTCTTTTTAAAGGAAGATTTTCTAGTGAATAGTTTAAAGAAGATAATGGTAAAATCTAATGGTAAAATGGTATCATGGATCAACATACGAATCTGTTCTTTACATGGAGTCTTCAGCATAAGTGGCTTTTAATACTGTGGCTTTGTACCAAGGTCTGGCATATATTATTTGTATATTTTATACATTTCATAAATTACTAGCATGTATTTTCTTATTTTAACAACTGGATGCATTCACTCTGTCTTCCTGATGATGAAGTTCAACATGCACCTAAGCCAAACTAAACTTTTACTCCTGCTGAAAGGGACAGGCCCATTCCTCTTTCTCCTTTCCCATCACTTGCTGGTGGCCACATGGCTCTGAACCACCCCTCATACCAGCTCTGCCACTCAGCACACCTCTTGCTGAGAAAACTCAACTTTTCCCCTGGGCTAGTGAATTGCATTGGCTCTCAGATATATGTGATGAAAGCTCATGCAAAGCAAGCTGTGGAAGAGCACAGCCAGGTGCAGGGAAGAGGGAAGGAGGTGAATAAGGACAGCAGATTCATTCCTCCTCAGCAGAGAAAAACTGTTAGATAGGCTTAAGTAGTTCCCTGCTTAAGACATTTTAATCCTTAAAGTCCAAGATGTGTGCAAGGCAATGTCCTAAGATTAGAGATCCTCCTAATCAAAAGCAGATTCAGCTTTACCTGCTGTACTTGCACCCTGCCTGCTGTGATGGTTTGTGAACACTCTGGTATCAGACACATTTAAGATAGAACTTCTGGCATCCTTACTAAACATGCAGGCAGATGAATTCAGGTTACTCACAAACCTATTCTTTCCACTGATACTGTTTAGGTCCTCCCATAATGGGGTCCCAGGACACCCTCAGGAAAGGACCCAGAAGCCTTTGTGTCTGACATGACATGACAGCAGAAACAGACAGGGTAACTGAAGAATGCAGAATAACTACAGTTTGGCTCAGATAGAAAGGTACCTTCAGCAACTGTCTGCACCCTGGACTGCCTCTCCTAACCACTGAGAATACAAGGAAAATCCTGCCAGACATAAGGGAAGGGAGCTGCTGCAGGTGAGCAGTCTTCACAAACAAGATGTTTTGCACCCTACAAAAGGCACATGACTGCAAAAAGCAGACTTAGGTGACCCCTGTTGACAACAGATAAAAACAGCCAGTTTATGATGTGAAAAAACAAAGAGTGAAAGAGATTTATGAGATTTGCCTGGAACAATCTGTCTGACTCAGGACGAATATAGTGGAGAGCTAAGCAGACTGACTAAAAAGATTTGTTGGGGGACTGTTGCAAGAGAGAACAAGGAGAGAGGATTAGCATTGTGACTGAGCAGAAAGCCAGTTTTTAAGTACTTGGGTAAGAAGGAAAAGATTCAGCTGCAGCTGATATGAAGAATTAAGTAATTTGTTCTGGAGGTAGCCTGGACAGTTCATATGAACTGAGAAATGGGTCCATTATGGGCAAAGCTTGTAGCATCCTACTTTGAGCAAGCTAAAAGTTTTTAAAAGAGTTAAATCTTCTCTATGGTGTGATTTTTTTCCTGCACTTTGATCTTGAGCCCTTTTATCAATAAACCACTCGCCAGATTAACAAAAACAGAAAATGAATTTATACAGAACTGCTCCAATTCTATCCCCAGAATCCAGATTCTTTCTGTTTATACAAATGTTAATCATCCCCTAGTCTCTTTCACATGCCCCATAATTACCCTTTAGTATGAAGTGTTTCATGTGGCAGCATTACTTCAGCTTTGAGTGAACGCTGCTCAGGGCACCATGAGCTGTGCCAAAGGTACAGTCCAAGGCTATCATTTGGCGTGCTTATGTGGCTAACATGGCACATCCATAAACTGAAAAATTCAAACTTTCATTAGAAACACGGAGAAAGTTTTCAGCTCTCATGGTTGTAGAAAAAACATTCCAATACTCAAAGAGTTTAACTGATACAGTGTGGTATTCCTGAACCCACAGAAAATCTGAAACATGACTAAAGTTTGATCTTTTCCCCTAAGGAACCTAAACACTATACCTAATGCAACACTAAAGACAATGTCAACTCTTTAATTTCTTATTTTAAGTCTAGAGTGGGACTTTGAATGTAGTTTGGGCTTAAAGAATTCAGAGTTCCTAAAGTGCAAGAACAGCAAACAATAAGAAAGGAGAAGCAGCCACAACTTCTGGCAGTATTTCCAGAAGCAGAAAAAGAAGATAGAAGATGACAAACAAAAGAGTCTGGTTTAAATTTTCCAGTACATAGTTGAATACAGGAACCAGATGGTGACTTAAATGGACACCCAATTTTCTCTATGCAATGTTCTTTAACATTTACAAAGATAAATCCATGCATATTCCAAAGCACATATAATCCTAAAGATATGCTCAGCTCATTGAGTATGATCTCTAAGGACATTTAGCTTTCTATAAAGGACACAGGCCTAGTTTTGTGGACTACAGTATGAGAATGTATCATGTTTCAGAGGCATAGCAAACCCAGACCAAAATAACGCAAGACAGATAAATGGCTTTTAAGACAGATAAACTAGAAAACTAGAAATAAGGTACCATTTCAGAGTGAAATTAATTTATAACTGAAATGTCATAACATTAGACATTTTTTGTATGTGTCCAATATGAAATTATTTTTTCCTTTCACTCTAAGGTTACTAAAGACATAACCAGCTGATCTCCCCAGCTATAGGTGATTTAGCCTGCTTTTATCTTGTTCAACAGCTGACTTTTCCTCACTTTGAGAGGTTTTCAGTCACTTGTGTAGAAAATAATCAATCCAATGCCAGAGCTAACTGGTCTTTTAAACAATAAGAAGAAAACACTCCTGTTGAAGTTCTGGCCATCTGGGGGGCAGACTGCTCAACGACTTGAAACAGGACGCACAGCACTCTTAATAGTGAAGTACAGGAATGCTGGCAACACTTTACTGAAGGAGACCATCAACGTTTCCCCAAGCTCCCAAACAGCAGCAGTAATCTTTAGACAAGATGTGGATCAGCCCCTACTCAAGAAAACAAGTTGTCATTAAGCTTAAGATCTTCAAAACAACTGAAGAATTCATGGTTACACATCACGAGATGGGCAGAGTAAATGGGCAGGTGGTATGCAGCTGTATTTCAGTCAATGCAGGACCTTACATATCCTCCCTCGGATATGTACTAGGACTAGTGACAATATGGCCAGTCTTCAATTAGTGTTTGGTATTTCCTTTCTGCTTTGGGAGCCCCAAAAAATACAATTAGCTGGCAGACAGCTTATCTGTGTCATGCACACAGGGTCAGGGAGCAGAGGAAAGCTATAACAGTGACCTAAAAGAAAGAGGAGGTGGAGGATAAGGAGGACACAATGAACTGTGGAAATGCTGAAGATTGCTGTAGTAATGTAAGATCCAAGATTTCCTTGATTTCCAGTTTCTTTCTTGACAATTTTTCCAGGAAACATCAGTGAAAAGTTCCAATGAATCCAGTTCTGATAGAATCAGGTATTTTCAAATACGTGTTCATATGGCACAAGGTGGCCTGGAAAAGCATGAGGTGCAACAGTCAACAATTTTTTCATAACAATGAATAAAACAGGAATGTTTTGGACTTTCCTCTTTTAGTGACTTCTTTGGAAGAAGCATTCAAAGTACAGTGCAGCTGCTACAAGCACCCAATGGAAGAGACACAAATAATTTCAGCATAATTCGTATTATGACTAGGGATAGCCTTGTGTGTCTTTCTTACCCTGCCCAACATCAACTCTTAACTAATCCACTGCAAGGTTTTGAACAGTTAACTGCACCTTTACTAAGAGCTGTCATCACAGCAGGCACTCTGATACTGCTTCTCTGAAACTCATCCATCACGAGCCCAGCCATGAAGGAGACAAGTTCAGGCACGCGAAGAATGGAGAATTCCACATGCCACCAAAGGTGACACTAGTATGCAATTACACAAAGCAGTCAACTCACTGTGGTTGAAACTCAAGAAGCTGGTTGTGACCCACAAAGCACTGAAGGATCTAGAACATCTTTCTCTGTGTACTTTTGTTCACCTGGAACCATTTGACTACCTGACATAAACATGCATCTTCCAAGAACTGAAAGCCACCAGCAGGCCTGGCCATTCTTTGACTTTACTGCATAGTATATTTACTAGAGGTTTACACACAGTATAATCCCAAGTACCCAGACTGTGGGCTAGTTTTCTCCAATTTTCTTTCAGAAGTTATAGTGCCTAAAACAAGTCTGAAAGGAAAGGGCATTGTTTTTAGGAGCCTCCAAATCAACAGTTAAAGTCTCTATTCATAAAAATAAATATGGTATCTGGACCTGTGCTTGGGCAGTGTTGTTCAGTCATGTAAAATGCTCTTAAACACACCAATATTGAGTCTCTTTTATAAGTGTGAAAACTTAAAAAGAAAATGAACCTCAAACAAAGCAAATCTATAAGACAACTGGCTGGAGAAAGGTAATCTGGTTAATGACAAGACTGAAGAAGTCATCATTAGTTATTTAGAAGGAAATGCAGTGGAGCATGTAAGCTTCACAGAGAATGCTTGGAGCCCATTACAATATCAATGAGCTAGATTAATGATTGTAAATGACCACCACTACAGAACTGGTCTGAATACAGAACAGAATGAATGCACTAAGAGAAACCTGAAACAACAAGGCATCCAACTGCCCCTTTTAAGAGTATGCTTTTGGCTAAGGTTCTGTAATGTCCCTTGATTTTAACTCTTACAATACTCTAGTGAGCTATGTGTCCAAAAAATGTAATTTTTTAAGATTGAAAAGAGAGAGAAAAAATGTTAGTTTTCTCTGTATTCCACATGGAGAAATACGTATTTAATAAAAATTTAACATAGTAATTTCTAAAAAGTGAAACAAAGCCTTTTCTTTTTTTATGTTTCTTTAAGAAAGTTCTACACTTTTCTATTAATCCTGAAAGTTTTTTATGGACATAATGCATCTTTGTCAAAATTTAACTTAAATGCCACCTATTTTACAGCTAAATAAACTTCCTTGGACCATGTACCATGAACCACAAGTTAAGAATATTTTGCTGGAAGAAAGTTCAGGCAAATGTCCTAAATATTCAAGCATTATGCCCTAACACTGATGCTATGCATATATTATGGTAATCAGAGAAGTGTAAGAAACTAGACAAAAGAGCAAGTTGTTGCAGAAAGAGAAAAGGACACTTTCTTGTTGTTGTACAGTGCTTTCTAGAGGGGAATAAAAGGTCATCTACTGGAAGATAAGTGTAGAGAGGAATCCATACTGTAATCCTGGCTTGTTAAAACTGAAAACAGAATTCAGTTGTGTCATCTTTTTCAGCCTCATAACGAGGACAAGCTCTTCAAGATCTTTGTAAGGATCTTTATAGCAGGAGCAATAACTTAACTGATTACTTGTGGGATGATAACTTTGCAGAGTGAGCAAATGATTTTTACTAGATATGATATGCAAGTGATTTCTCCTAAAGGATGCATGATCAGATTTCTGTAGAATCCTGGATGGATTGCTGCTGTGATGCAGGCTACTGAGAAGACAACAACAACAACAACAAAAAGAGAAACAACACACCATCTCTAAAAGATGTAGGATTGTCCTTAGTTGGAAGAGAAGATGGCAGGAGTACTAAAACCCCACAGTTACTGCTGACTAACCCATTAATAGCAACAGTTAGTGAGATGGGCCATCCACAGTGAGTAACACTGTATTAACCTCTACTAGCAGCTGGGGCCTCAGCTACATTGCTCTAACACAACTGTACTCTTTGTGGTTTCACTTACATTTTTTGATCTCCCATGCAACAATATCCTGACTGTTCAGCAAAAAAACCATCATGGAAATGCAAGTATGGTAAACCCTAAGAGGAGGAGTGAGATGAAAGCTGCTCTTTAAGCATCTCCAGCCATTGAAGACTTAGAACACACATGTTCCTTTTATTTCCTGCAATATCTGCCCTTTTTTTCCCATTCAAGGTTAAGACTTATGGAGCAAGTCTGAAAATCAGATGGTGCAAATCGTACAGCAATATAGCTGTAAGAAGCACTTCAATATAATGTATTTCAGCATGTGTTCTTGACTCAAAGGAAATGTGCTGCATCTTTCAAAGCAAAGCTTGAAAGCTGAGGTCCTATTCGCTCCCTGCAATTAGAAATATTTCTTAATACTGCCCTGATGGGAAAAAAATTGCTCCCTGGTGTTTCTGCCAAAAGAACTCTATGTCAATTCACTGCATCAGATGTAGCTGTATTTTAGTAGTACTTTATGTGAAGTGGATGGTAAAAAGGGGGATTCTATACAAATGTATTAATTCGTACTCTCACTTTCATGCCACGTTTAAAGGTAGCATCCATCCTTTCAGTTGTCTTTCACATGAGTTATCTTCTGTCTGGATCTGTTTCAGGCTTTGCTGTGCCAAGTCCCCGCCTACATGCAGTATGAAGGGCTCCAAAACTAGTAGTGCTAGCTCTTAAGAGAGTCAAGATTAAATGAAATTATTAACACATAGGGGATCCAAAAGGAAAGCAAAAAATATCCCATCTCTAAGAACCCTCAGAGACATTCAGCAGACAAATGCAAGAGACAGTTCCTCAGTTACTAGAAAAATAGAGAAAGTGACTCTGGATTGGAGAGTATGGGCCCATGTGCCAAAACAAGACTTAACTGATCCTGGAATTGAAAACAGGAAGAATAGGGGTCTTTAGGATTCATGCTTGTAGGCAACAAACAATGATGAAGTTCAAGGTTTCTAAATGATCTCCACTAAATGGGATATGTTTGGAAAGTCACTTTGCATGACATGTTTATCAAGGAAAAAAACAAATCTCACTATTTACTTTGTGCTTTCCTTTTAGGAGGATGTTTTCTGGGGTTTGGTAAAGAACAAACAGATGAATGCCACAAAGGGAAATAGACTGAGAGCCTTTATGTGTACATCTCATTTTCACTTGCAGCTTTGTATACACAGCTGTGACCAGAACAGACTTTTGCTGAATGAGGGACACTCAGTTCTGCAGCCACTGCCACAGCAAAAGGAAGATTATCATTACTTGCTTTGCAGTTAAGGTTTAAAATAACAAATCAGTGAATTATTTGGAAATTTAATTAGTTTTTCTTTGAATTTCTTTTCTTTTTGAACTGCTTGTCTGCATTACTCTAAAGTCTTTCCATAAATACAGTGTGCATTTAAAAGCTTCCAGAGCTAGACAGATTCGATTCTAATTTCAATGTCTGAGTAAAAATGTTACCTATTCTAGATGTTAAAAAGGAAGCACTGAAAATACTTTCCATTATACCAATTAGGAAACAAAAAGAAAACCATCCAACTGCTAGAAGTGTCCTGTATAGCAGGAACATGTGGACATGCAGGAGCGAATTTGTTGCAGTAATGTGCCTTCAGATGCAAAATAGGAATAGGGACAGAAGAGTTTTGACTAGAAAATGTAAGTACAACATATTCTTCTCCTTTTCAGTATTTTAGTATTTCTAAGTGTGAATACTACTGGTCACCAACATAAGATTAATGATAATGATACATAACCAAACAGTGATGTCTGATTCAAAAATGTCCAAAAGCTGTAAGGAAAAATAAAATTGAATTAAGGAGTAAATTTAAGCAGGCAAAATAGTATCTAGAATGTTTAAGCAGAAAGATAAAAATTTATTATTTTTTAGAAAAGTGACAATGTTCAGCTCAGTGATTGTCATATTTGTCACAGATGAAACACATAGCTGCACACAGGATATCTGGGACCCAGTTACATTTCCTCCCCTGTGTAGGAACACAGGAGAAGAACACAGTGGTCTAATTATTCATGTTTAGGCATTTTAGAACATGTTAAAAGTTGATATATAACATTATAAATAGGGATCTGTAATTCTTTTACAAACTTGGCTATCATGGCTTACAAGCATTGATGGGAATAGAAAACATGGCATGAATGAACAATGTAGAGAATTGAAAAGTTATAAAAGGACCAAAATTGATACTATCCCCAGTATCTATAGCAGTTAGAAGACACTAGTACATTCACGTTTTAGGTAGAAAAGCCACATCACTTTTCTATGCAGAGATTGAAAACAAACAAACCAAACCCTAGAAAACAAAATACTGGCACTGTCAACTCCCAGAAAGCTAGAAATCCCTTGGAGAAAGAAAATGGTTACCTGACAGGGAAAACCCAGTGATCTGTGATACAAATATAAACTAACATAGCAAAGTGAAATCAGAAAGTGGCTGGAGAAATTCTACATGATCCTCAGGTGGAAGATGACAGTGTACCTTATAAACAAGTCTACATAACATTTGCCTTCAACACTTTTCTCTAGGGAGACTTGGAGAACCTAGCACTGGTATCTCAGAGAGAATGTACATTTCAATCACACCAACTAAAGGATTCTAATTTAGGAAAAGGGACTGCAGAATCAGGAATGCAGCAGACAATAACAAAAACCATAATTGCTTCATCCTGCATCAGGTCTGACACTGAAGAATACCTGATATTACACAAGGAAAGCTCAGAGGTTCAGCCAGTCTGGTAACTGTGACACTGCTTATTTCCCACTGTGCACCCAGCCATACTGGCGTGTTCCACACAGCAGAAGCCTCGCCATTTCATAAGATGATGAATGTAGTGCTTTCTTGCTCTGAACATGAACTAGAGCTTAAGTAGAACAAGGCAAAGAAATAAGGCAAAGAAACTTGTTTCCTCTTATTTACTTAAGACAGGCACAATTGCCTCCTCTACTCCTAAATTATGTCCCCCAGACTTTTGACTTTGAAAGCAGAAAGCCTTGGGTCAGGAGAGATTCTGCTGTCACAGAATGAAAAAGGAATTAGAGTACCTAATGTATTCAAAGACCCAGAGCTACATGACTGCCTGTTCAGTATAGAACATCCACAGGACAGGGTCATGCATTTAAGTTAGCTATCCAACACTAGCTAGATCCTTATGTTATGGTTTCTTCATTAATTTGGCTGGGTAGACTATTGCTAAAGCCCAAATTAATCATTATTGCTAACTGAAGGGATGAGAAACAAATGAACTGAATCATCAATGAAGAGATTTAAAAGCACAGCAAAGCAGACAGTCACTAGTGTTCTGAAAAAACCTCTGTTTATTAAACTGGTTAGTATATTTAAATTTTTAAAATTTAAGGACATATGTGTTTCTATTTCTAGGGTTTTCCTTGTCTGTTCCAAGACAGATCATCCTGTGAAATTGGAGCCCAACATTAGCTGTACAGAAGGAAGGTCTTTAAGTGATAGTACATGATACCACATTTAACAGTGTTCCTGCACCAATCTGCATAATGAGTGGGGGATGAAAAGCAATAGTTTTTCTTCATGTACAGCTCAGTGAGGACAGTTCCAAGCTGCTTTAATAATGCAATTTAGTGTCTTTGATTTGAGGAACACGCAAAAGAATAAACAACCTATTAATCTAAATTTTCTCCTTTGCCTGAAAGTACAAAGCGGCAAAGAACAAACCTCTTGGCTACATTAAGTGTACTGAAATGCAAAACTGCTTCTTTTCTCACCCTACAGTCACTCAGGAAAAAGAAGGATAGAGAAGAGGGGAAGAAGAGAATAGGCAAGGGAAGCAGAAATGGTTTTAATATAAACTGCTCAGTTAAAACACAGGGTACAACAAATTCTGAAGAAGGGCTTTCAAGTATTGCCACACGAAGGCACTTTAATGCAAGTGGATATGCTCAGAAGATGAGTACTAGAGATAGCACTACTTAGTAAAGAGAAAGAATCCTCAGGCTAACCAGCTCTGAACTGAGCTGGTACTGTCAAGACTAAGGAACCACTGGTAATAGCCTGAACGATGTTTTCAGTGGTTTTGTTTGTTTTGGGAAGCTTCAATACAAAATACAGGTGAACACTTTGATTAATGTTAGTCTCCTAACTGTCTGCAGTGGTGTGTTTTGCTCTGTTATTCTAATGTACTTGCAGTCAGCAGAGGTGCTTTCATTATCTATCCACTAATTTTAACATCTGAAACAGAATTATTCTAGCAACACCGTCAGTCTGACTCAGTCTGACTCTGCTGTGCTCAAACACTATGAGTGTGGTTGGAGAATATGTTTAGGCATTTGGCTAAGCAGTTTTGGGAAACATTCTTGGTTCCCCTAGAGCCTTTTTCACAGTTTGAGAAGGGTAGAGATATATTAAAGTTGCTTGTCAAAGCAACCTCATTACATCTATGGTCTGAGTAAAACATGCATAGTTTTGTTCATACTCTTTTCTGTATGTAGAGCAAATTATAACACACATCAGAGACTTAAGAAAAAGAATAAAGCTACTTCATTGGCTGTAGTACCAGTGGGCTTTTGGAAAAAATAGAAAAAATTATTCTGTCAACTTTGGGATGAACAGAAGTACAATAAACCGAAAAAATGTGGGGACCTATCCATAGAGGATTTAATATCTGTATATCTGTCATTTAAGCATCCATAATATTTTTATATGGAAAGTTCAGGAAAAGACTAGAAATACCTGCAAGCAGGATATTTTCAGTAAAATCAGTAAACTGTTATGAGAACCAATAAACAAGTCATCTTTGTGCTTTGGCTCCCACTCTTCCACATGTAGTTAAAGCCAGACAAGACAAATTCAACAAGCTGTTGATGGCTTATGCTACAATTGTAAACAAGAGCTCTGAAGTTTATATATAATTGTTTTCTGAGGAAGAAAAGTTTGATAGTGTTAAGAGCAGGTCTGGCCTAGCAGGCATTTTATAACACCATCAGACAAAGCTGTAATATAAACATAGATTTTATACAGGGTCTTCTACTGCAAAGGGAAGTCTTATTCTCCCTTACATTTCATTCCCATTCTCTCCATTATTCCAGCACAGCTGCCTATACAGCCTCATTGCAAACAGGACAAATATTAATGAAACTGAAAAGAAATTTCTTTTTTACAGGCTATTTTTAGTTTGGATCAGCTCTGTGCTGTCTTCACCACACAGCCAACTGCACCTCCACAAAGAAAGGAAGAAAATCAGTAGAGAGGAAGGCAAGGAGTACTCCTTCTCTCACCAGTGCCAACCTAACAGTCCTTATCTGGCCACAGGCTTGGTTGTCTTCCTCGGGCAGAAGCAGTTTCCTTGCAAGTCACCTGGCAGCACAGCTGGCCACAGGACTCCCAGGCAAACTCTTTTCTCCACAGTCTGAAAGCAAAGCATCACCTTCCTCAGAATGCAATCCACAAAATGTCCCTACCTCCAAAGAACACAAGAGAGTGACACACAATGCTTTATAAATTATAGTAGCTGCAATTAGAAAACATTACTGAAATCCATAATATTCCTGTTAAAAACAAGAAGTCAATGCCAGTGCAAAAGCAGGAAATTAATCTCCTGGAGAGTAAGCTTAACTATCTCCTGCATCACACAATTCTAAATCATTAAGGAAATAGCTTATGGTTATTAAAGCTAGAGCATTAAAGGGATAAATCCTTCAGAATTTATCTACTGAAGAATCTCTTACGAGAGTAAAATCTTGAACTAAAGTTAGTGAATAAGTGTCAGGTGCCTCCAATTATATCTTCCAGTAGCCACCGTGCGAAGAAATTTAAGGTCATTTAATTAAGGACAAATGAATCTTTAACCAGTCACTTTAGCACTCAGCAGTGGTGTATGAGCCTCTATTTTGTAGCATCAGAGACTGCATTTTATTAAAGAACACTGGAACATCCCTTGCTCTGGGCAATAAAGTCATTAGTGCAGCTAGTTCCACCCCCTCTTATGCATTTATGTATTTGACTTGGAAAGGTGCATCTTCTTCAAAAGTGCCATATTTGCCTTAAGGTATTCCAGACAAGTCAATTTTCTTTACTAGTAATGGGAGTACATACTCTTTTGAAGTTTTGGAGTTTGTTGGTTTGGGTGGATTTTTTTCAAGAGTTACTCATAACTATCAGGTGGTTGAAAGTGTGATAATTAATTTTGAAATTACCAGATTAGATTTCTCTGCAGAGAGTGAGTTATTAATAGCTAAAGAGTTCAAAATTCTGAAAATCCACCCACAGTTGAACGGACATGCCAGCATAAGGCTTATTTTGCCTTTGCTGTCAGCTTCTATCATTTAGAAGACTTATTATTCAGCTTTTTAAATGGCAAACATCATTACAGCAAACCACTCTAACTTGAGTAAACTGAAAAACCTGCTTTTGGATCTTCACAGTTTAAAAGAATCTCTCTTTCCACTCAATAGAATAAGGATGAGCAGAGATAAATCCATTTATAGAAAATAACCTTTTTAGAAACTTTATGGCATTGCCTAAGCACTGAATTTTTGATCTTATGTTACAAATTCCTGTATCCAAAACTGAATTTTTTCCCTGTTTACTCCTTCAGGTGTTTTGGAAGTCATGCAAAGAATAGAACAAGGCTTTGTCCAAGCTGTTACCTGATTTTATGCACAAGTTATAAAATGAACGAAGAAGAAACACCTGCTATGGAATTTGTTCAGCACATGGAATACATGGCAGCACATGGAGTAAGAAGGCTGTTAGTATTCATCAATTATTTCAGTAATGTAAGTAAGTCCTTGTTTATCTCAAAAAAACAAAAACAAATCTCAAGGAAAAGCTCTTTAAAGACATCACAGTAATACAATATTGTAAATGTAAAAAACGGCTAAAATCAGGAATGTGCAGAAAACTACCTCAAGTCTATATAAATTATATCAACACTTCCTCCATTATGCAAACACTATTTGAAGCATTATGCTATTACATATTTTCTCTTAGTTACTTCATAACATTTATCATTCTTGCATACTTCATACCAATTTCATTGTCACAGTGCTGCCAAACACATGTATTGACACATTTTTGTATTATACTTTACTTGGATGAAATATCACACATTTCCTTGTGAGGGGAAGAGGAGGGGAAGGCACTGATCTCTGCGCTGACCAGACAGGATCCATGAGAATGGCTTAAAGTTTTGTCAGGGGAGGTTTAGGTTGGATATTAGGAAAAGGTTCTTCACCCAGAGGTTGGCTGGGTACTGGAACAGGCTCCCAGGGAAGTGGTCACAGCACCAGCCTGACAGAGTTCTAGAGGTGTTCAGACACAGGGTGTGACTCTTGGGGCTGATCCTGTGCAGGGCCAGGATTTGGGCTAGGAATCCTTATGGGTCCCTTCCAGCTCAGCATATTCTGTGATATATTCCTTTCCAAAAGGTGCACAGCCTACCCAAGATGAAATTCAGATAGCAGGAGAGATTAAGTTCTCTGCCAAACATTGACAATATTTTAAATACCTTTATGATATATTTCAAGTGGAAGAGTCAAGTAAAATTCATCTAATATTAGCATAAATCTTTCATAGATTCCTAAGCAGTATAAAAATAAATAAAACAATGTAAAAAAAAAAAAAGCATCTGACAGCAGCAAATAATACTGAGAAGCCAGGAATTTGCAGAAAACTGGGAAGAGAAACAAAATGAAGCTGGTAAAAAAAATCAGGGGGAAAAGAGAAAGATAATGATATGCATATCAGGAGAAAACTGTATTAATGATAGTCCTCTTGACATTTTGCTACATGGCGGGGAAAAAGTAGTGTTCAGAAAAAGCATGTACTGTATTTAATCTGATACATATCATCCTTCTTTTTCTGCAAAATCCAAAACATTTTCCATTCCAATGATAATGTGCGAGGATGTCAGTATTGGAGTGGTACTTAACATATTAAAAAATTAAAAGCAGATGTTCATAATTTCTGTGAGAATTTTCAAGAGGGTTGGCTGACAAGCTCTCAGCACTACTGAGAAGTGATTTTCAAAGCCTGAAACACCTGGGAAATTTTACAGGACTCAAAAAAGTTGAAGTCACTGCAGCACTTAAAAATTCTAAGACAGGGGCTTACTCTGAGTGAAAGGCCTACCCAACAAGAGCACACAGTGAAGTGATAAGAGCAAAGATGGGGTCAAAATAACACTTAAGGTACTGCCACCAGTAGTGGCAGTAGTACCAGTTGAGCTAACCTGGCCATCTGTACCATGACCACCCTGATAGCACTTCCAAACAAAGTATTCAAACAGGAAATACTGCATTTTATCAGTAAATAACTCATAGCTATGAAACATGAAGAAAAGTGTCTTGGTGAATTAACAATCTTTTCAAAGGGAACACAAGTCTAGGTATAAAAAAGCATCAAAAACCAATTAGGTTTTCTGAGATATTACCCTTCATACAAACAACACTGTGATTAAAAATTTTGAATTACTCAACAGTTAACTACATTAACTGTTACATCTCAAAATAAGGATGCGGAGATGTACTTCTCTTGGGATCCCCAAGAATACCTCCTCAGTTCTACATTTTAAAGCAGTTTTCCAATTAATGGCCTAGAAGAGAAAAAGAATTAAGTGTAACATTTGTGAACCATATACACACTGAGGAAACTAAAAATTTTAAAGGAGTGAGTAGTAACATGGTGAAACCTCATGGGCATAGTCGGCTCCCATGTACCTTAGAGCCTCATATATGAAACACTCTATCCAGAAGCAAAGAATGCAGAAGGCTCCACCTGCATACATAGTTACAACAAAGACAGGTGAAAAAGGTGGTCACCAGAAATGCTCAGAAAAATGCAATTAGGAGAATAATATGGTCCTGAGATGAGTAAACACAGCAATGTCAAGTAGAGAGGCTCAGTTACCAGTACTTGACCAATCTGGAATTATGGTTGAATTGAAACGGAATGAGAAGCGTGCTAACAAAACATGCCTCACAGAGAGAGGCTCAAGATGATAATTTACTCAGCTTGTCAAAAGCAAGAATAAGGAATTAACTTTAACTTATGATTGAAACACTTAAAACCTCATAATTTTCATAAAGTAAAAAAAAAAAAAAATTAGGCGAAGATAATCACACTATTAAAGACTGCCACAAGTTGAGATTGCAGTAGTGTACTCAGGAGTGTGATTTTACAGGCACCCAAAGAGATGTTTCAGTTCAAAATCAAGTAAGTCTTAGTAAATTCTGACCTCCAACAAAACACACAAGTTACCTATAAACAATCTTCCTCCTGTCAGGACAATTTCTCACCTGGCCCTCCTATCTTCACAAGCAACTTCCTCTCAGCAGCAGCAGTGCAGAGTGTGCACAAGGGCCACCCTACTGCTCGTCTGCGGAACAACTACACGTGGCTCAGCCTTCCTGAGGAAGGTGTCTGAGAGCAGGCAGCTTGCAGAAGCCCTCCTTCCCATGAAAACCCAGTACTTCATGGGGACCGGGCTGCAGGCCAGCCTAATTGCCCTGGCAGCACCGGCAGCTGACTGCTTCCTCCTGCTATTTTTCCCAGGGGCCCTTCGGCCCCTTCAGGCTCACATGACTTAATAAAACCTGAATGCCCTTCTGGAAGATATGCAAATTATTTTTCAGTCAGACAAAAGTGTTTTGGCTCAATACTGGTGTTACTAAGTGAAGTTTAATGATGTGCTATACAGGTCAAACTTCACAGCCTAATGGCAGTTTCTGGCTATAAATGCAACAAGTGTATTACTCTCTAAAGGAGGTTTTAAAGCAAAATATTAATATATTCAGTACATTACCTAATTAGACTAGGCTAAATATCAATACAAAGCAATATGGCCTGAATTTTAAGGTCAGGTTTGACAATGACGGGATTTTTGCGCTCAGGAACTGCTGGCAGTTTGAGTTCAGCCATGGGTGCAGAGTACCACACTTGGCATTCCACCTCTCTGTGACCTTGCACTGGCACATTTCAATGTGCCGTGCTGGGAGAAAACTAACTCAAGCAGCAGAAGTACTGAATAGTTTGCTGCCAGTTTAGCATGCTGAGACAGATCAGCACAAGATGGAACAAGTGCTGGAGCTGCCATGAGAAGGATGCAAGAAGGCAGTACCTCACTAGCCAGCAATTAGATCAGGTTATGCTGACATGGTACTGCAGATTTAATTAAGGCATTAGTAAAGTCTCAGATGCATTCAATTCTGAGAAGACAACATCTTCAGTTTCCAATTTATCTTAGGCATACGACCACAATAGGTCCCTTTTTCCTGTCTAGCTCTTACCGCAAGAAACTGAATCACTAGAATAACTTAAAGGCTGAGCCTTTTCCCAGTGCAAAGTAGAATAAACCAACTATAAATGTTTCATAGCCACATGAAGCATGGTGATTTGGTTTTAAAGCCATTTTAAAAATGATTATGAAGAAAGAAAAAATATATTGCTTCTAAAGTAATGAATGTACAATTTCTAAAAGAACAGGTTTCAACTTGCAAGTATTCCTGGGCAATCCATTCACACTGTGGGGTGGAACATACGGTTCTGTGTATTTCCTTTATTTATATTAAAGATACAGTGTGGGATCATAACATGCATTACCAAGAACAACACTTAACTGAATACTGGACAACTCTACAGGACACACACGTACTTTCTTGGTTCTCTTTCATCTGGTAAGATCAACTGAATAAAACAAAGGACACTAGAGGTAATGCTAAGATAAGGATGGTGTCAGTTGTTCTTGTTACAATAGGGCTTCTGGGATAAAGTCCCAAGCATTTAACTGGGTACAGGAATAAGTTCTTTCTAAACACTAATGGCATCTCTACCTTATCCAGTCAGCTGCATGTCCTTGTATACATTACTAGAATTAATACAACACAGAACACAAAATAATTTGTTGTTTATTTACAATCACCCTTCTCACATACTAATGAATGACACCAGCTCTTCAGAGGGAGAATTTGCTTTTCTTGCCAATCCATCTTTGGCAGACTCTGCCCTCAAGATAGAAGATTTCAGGGAGGGACTGAAGCAAATGAGAGAGAATGCACAGGAGGATAGTATGATTGGAGAAGAATGCTTGCAATTTTATGTGGAGAAAACCCAGCTGCCAGTTTTTCAGACGTTTCAGACTCACACACAGATACTCTGCTGTTTCATCAACAAAGGGTAAACACTTTGATACTCAGTGAGGGAACAGGTGCTCCTCCGTGCCCTAACCTGCTTATGCACTTCTAATCAAAAATGGCTGCATTAACAAATAACGCAATACATCATGCTTCATCCCACTCCCTAAAAACATCTCTATTGCAACACCATCACCTCCATGTTAGACAAAGCCTGTACAGACAACGTAGTTACTGGGCAGTTTCTTCAAACTCACTTGTGACTCAGGTAAAACATTGTGGAATTGGGACTTTTCAACAAGCAAAAATCTAAAATACTTTGGAACTTTGAAACTCCTTCAAAACCAGTGAAGGAACTTGCCTTTGTTTAGTTGCCTTGCAAGCTCCTGTCACGGTGCTTGTAGCCCTTTACAAATCATTTAATGCTACTTGGAAGCAAGGGGATTGCATACAGTAGTTTTATCAGAATTTGTCTATTCAGTGAATCTAAAGCCTGCAACAATGTGCATGCACAAAACAATTGAACTATCACAATGTTTGTTGGTCCCTAGGTGTTTTCTAGCTCTCAAGCATAGAAGTCACATGCTAAAACTGTAGAAGACAACCAAAGGATATTTGGTAGAGGTACCATCCAGACCAGGCTAAAACGGCAGAATACAGTATCCCTTCATGTTCTCACCTGTACCTTAATGTAACTGGAAAATAATTATATAGTTACACATGCAGAAATGGGAGAACAAATTCTGCAACAATTTTCAAATATATTGACTCTAGTAGAATCTGAAGTAGTTCACTTAAAGCCAAAATTGAATTCTGTGAAAAGTCACCCAATTGATTCCCAGATCATCCCACTGAGATAATCCAACATCAAGATTTCAGAGAAATCTAATTATGAAAGTGATCTGAGTTAAAAATAAGCTTTAAAAAATGCAGTACAAGTAGTGAAAGGATAGAAGAACACTGTACTGAGTATATCTGGAGAATTCCTCAGTTAGCAAAGGGAAAACACATTCTTGTCCAGAAAAATTAGCAGCCTACATGCTGCTCTGCCTGCATTCAAGTCCCAAGAAGTTCTGCATTGTACTTCCAATTACAGCAGATGGGAGTCTCAGAGGCTTAATTGAAGGTATGTTCTGTGAGATGTTTTCATTAACAATTCTTTCTCAGTGTGGTCACTTTTGCTTACTTGGTTTTGTTTCTCCTCAAAATCATCAAAGAAGACAAACAAAATGCTATTTTTTCTTTAAGCCTCAAGGATAATAATATCTGTCAAATCTGCATTTACCTTGAAATCATTTTAAGTTCAAAGTTATCTGAACAAGGTTCCTGAAGAACAGAAAAGTCACTTCTGGATACCTCAATAACTGAAAACTGCAGTATTTTGAAGAAAACTCTCTTGATGTTTTCTTTAAATCATCTCTTCTGCAGAGGTACAATCTATTTAATTCTTTATTAATTTTTTCTGTATTTATTTATTTTTGCCTGTATTTCCTCAAAAAGTTACCATAGTCTGACAACAAGATTTTGGAATAACTTCTGGCTATAACTTGAACAATCACATTCCTAGGTTGTGAGGACTATGTTTGATGACACAGTTAACTCCTTAAGGATTCAGGCTTCTCTACAATTATCACCATGCTCCAGTTTCAAAATGAACACTATTGTGTAACTTCAGGAGTTACATAAATTCCTTTTGCTATGGTAACTGTAAAAGATCTTAAAAGACAAATAAATTTTTAAGGTGAGTTAACTTATTGGCAAGCAAATATCCATCGTTTTGAGGCTGCTTAAAATATTAGATTAACTTAACACTAAAGCTTCTTCTAAAAATACCTTAGAGCCATTGTTTAGAACTGACATAACAGTGAGGTCACTGCCCTGTAGAGTAGTCATAAGTGAATAAAAGTGAATAAAAAGTAAAATTCTTCTCTACCTGTATCACCGTTACATAAAAAATGCTCACAAAAAAAAAAACAGGTAATGAAGACAGATTTGCTTGTATGATGACACTTCCCTAATCTGAATTTTTACTTTTTTTATATGTTCAGTTTGTACCAGTTAGAAACATACAAATATCCACAAATTAATATTGGATGTATCTGACCAACACATAGTTTTTTATTAAACATTTACCAAATGCTCAAACACAATGAGAGTAAGAAAAGGCAAAGGAGCAAATGTTAACAATTGGGCTAAGAAGAATGGTGCACCTCACACTCTTCTGAAACTGTTCCAAGTCTGAAAGATTTCAAAGTGATTCTGTACATTGTGTGTGACAATCCTGTGCAACCAAACCACAACAAACAGAGCTGCCACTTTCATATTTACTCTCTGCAGGTTTGGTTAGTTTTCACATGAATAGATATAACTGTTGAAATCCAGTTCTGTCTATCAAAAAGCCTTTCCTGCCTTCCTCCAGAATTGATTTTAATATCATCCTAAGAATTGTTAAAAGGCAGGAAAATTCCCACAGGAAAAAATTTTGAGTCTGAACTGGGGGAGGGGGGGCAGAGAGAAGACTGATATTAAAGGCTTTTTTATGTTAAAGTTTTTACATTTCAAATGTTTACAATGTTTGAATCACTCTTTTTTTGTATTCAAAAAAGAGTTACATAATTTCAATGGAAAGAAGTTACCAATTTACATGCATCTGTCTAACATTAGCTGTTTATCACTAGCAATAAAGTGAAAGTTCCTTAAGGCGGTGATTCTGTCAAATTTGATCTATATAGATAGCTAAATATTTTCAGTTTTACTGATCCAGCCAGCACTTGTATGTCCTAAGATTACTTAATTCAATCCAACAGGTGTAACTCCAGGTTATAAATAGAAAAATGCAGGTACAGTGAGATTAAGGGATTTGCCAAAGATACGGATTAACAGGATTAGGATTCAGGAGTTGCCAGTTTGAATTTCCTTGCTTATCCCATATTTGCTCCAGCAAATCTAAGTACAACAAGGACAGCAGAGAACAGAGTAAAATACTGACATCTTCTACTTGGCACCAAGAAAAAAAAGTTAAAACCCCTATTCAGTATCAGCTGTCTGACTAGGAATTGCCTTTACATACACCCAAAGCATGCCTATTATCAGAAATAATATTTTAAGTACATAAGAAGTAATTTAATTTATTTTAAATCAGTGTAAGACCTTGCAAAACAAAGCTCCAGGCTCTGTTGTGTATAGGGATGCTCCAGATTCATTTTTCTAACAGAGAAAGACAAAAGAAATAACAAACAAAGCTTTCATTAGCTGTATTATTTCTTTAAAAACTGCTTCCCTAAGTAACCCTGTTTATTTGCTGCATCTGTGTGTTGGGTTAGTGTGGCAAGGTTTTGGTAGTGGGTAAAGATGCAGGGAGGGTTTGTGTGAGAAGTTTTAAGAAGCTTCATCCCCAGGTGTGACAGAGCCAATGCCAGCCTGAACCAAGAGCAGCACATCACTGGCCAAGGCTGAGCCGGTCAGTGACCGTGGTAGTGCCTCTGGGATAACATATTTAAGAAGGGATAAAAAACTCCAAACTGCAGAGCTGCAGCTGGAGGGAGAAGTGAGACTGTGTGAGAGAAACAGCTCTCACACAAAGGTCAGTGCACAAGGAGGGGCAGGAGGTGCTCCAGACACTGGAGCAGAAATACCCTGGTAGCACTGGTGGGGCAAGGAGGTACAGAAATCCAGAGTGAGGCTGAGCCTAGGAAGAAAGGAGGGCTTGCTGGAAGGTGTTTTTAAGATCTGGTTTTCTCTTTATCCTACTCTTGATTTAATTGGTAATAAATTCAATTAATTTCCACAAATCGTGTCATTTTTGCCCATGACAGTAACTGGTGAGTGATCTCCCCCCCCTCCTCATCTTGACCTGCAAGCCTTTAGTTACATTTTTCTCTTAATTCTCCAGCTAAGGAGGGGAAGTGAGAAAGCAGCCTTGGTGGGTACCTAGCATCCAGTTAGGGTCAACCGAACACAATCTGCTAAAGACAGCAATGTTTAGTTACCAAGAAACAGATAATGAACATTTTACTAGCCTTTTTTTCTTTAATATTAGTTCTGCAAGATATCTTAGCTGGGGTTCAAAGGAAATACTTGAAGAGATTACTAATTAGATTTCAGCAACCATTGATCTGTTTCTTAACTCCTCTAGTCTACTAAGATTTAATACAATATTCATTTCACTTTGCTTTGCTTATGGGATACTTTGGATACAAAAGCTGGGGAAGATTTATAAGGGACAAAAAGCATCATGGAATAAAAAACTTTGCTAAAATGTATTCATGAACTTTACTCATGATTCTTTATTCAAGAATATTGAGTGCCAGAATAAATTAACACAGCATCATTAGAAAGACAAATTCTGTTAAGGGTTTAATGTACTGATCCAGAAAACAGAAAATGTTTGAAATGCAGAGTGAAATTTAATTTTTATGTTGTCTCTCCTCAAGCTCTGAATTTAGAGCCTCAATGAAAAGGCTGTTCTACCTAAACTCCTAGTGTAAAAAACAGGAGAAGGATAGTGACCAGAAGCCCATCTGAACTACTCAAAACTGCCCTATGGATGAGACGTTGTCTGCTGACTACCAAAGAAGTGCATTAGATTTTGAGTTTGGGCATCAAACTTGTATACTCACAGGACAAGAGATGATGGACACAACTTGCAAAAAAGGGACATGCTTCAGCAGGTATTCTTTAGTTTTGGCATTAGCTACACCATGCACAGACTCAATTTTCCCATGGAGCAGCCTCTTGAGAGCAAATGCCAAAATCCCACTTTGCTGGGTTTGAGACCCAGAGTTCAGCTTTTAAGCCTATTTTTCCAGAAAAATAGCAAGACATGACATAGCCAGATCAGGTTCTAAGCTTCGTTGTTTTACTCTTTAAATGAAAGAACTCAGAAGATGGCCCTTCACAGAACAGATATGTTTAAGAAATCTTTCACTAGACATTGTATGCAACTTGCCTAGTAGACTGGACCTAACGTGAAAGAACTGTCTGCTATTCTATAAGGTGGTCGGTCCCTTGAAGAACAACATGCTTGAACAAGACTCTACTAGCTAGTACTTTGAAGCTAAGCAAAAACAACAAAAGACTGCAACCTCTGTATAAAATGAAAAGAGTCTGAATTTACAATAAGAGAAGATGAATAAAGAATATACTTCAGCATATAAAGTAGTTTCTATTTTGAGCATCTTCAAAAGGGATAAAGGGATAATCTCTTGCCAATTTTATTTTAGAAGCCAGCAACTTCTCTGTACACCAAGACTGGCTTTCTAAGTGATACAGTTACCAGCTAAGCACCAGACTGCTTATGAGCCAAGACACTTTCAGACAGGGTACACACTTTCAGACAGGTATTGCACACACAAGAAATAACCTTCCCCTCCTGAAGAGCAAAGAATTGTCAGGAGAATAATACTGAGCATGTGGTTCTACAGCAGAGATGATGAACTTGATGACATATGTTAATTCAACTGATTTCTATCTTGCTCTAAAGACTCTGTTGAGAAAAGCATGTAGCAAAGGGGGCTGTAATATCAAACTTGAAAACAACTACAAATACATCCTGCATCATCCCACACAGCTCATGCACAGTGATCCACCATTCTGAGTAAGACGAGTACACTCAAAACATTTAAAAAAAAACCAAAACAGATTCTTACAATTTATGTAGACAATGTTGCTTCATACTAACATATGTGTGTTCTCCTACTTATTTCACAGTAAAGCAATCCTGTATCTGTAAAAAACATAACTTTAGTATATAAAATTGGAGTAATATATCAAAAGGCAAAACATCTTGAACTCTGACTATGGGAACTTCAGTTAATTACTTCATTTCCCTGTCTCACTTTCTGGAACTGTTAAATGAAAATAATATTGTCAAAAATTTTGGGAAGCTTCAATCCTTAATGTCTGAAAAATACCTGGAGATCCTTAGAGAGTAGGCACAGAAAAGTTTTATCAATAATCATCATTCTGAAATTAAGACATCACATTTGAGGTCCTGTCCATCACAGAAGAAAGCCATGAAACACTTCTCAGCTTTAAGGACAATTCTCAGCACCTTAAGGACAATTACACTTGCTCAGTCATTTCAAGGGTTTGATAAGAAAAGTTTCCAATCAAAGTAGACAGAAAAAAATAAATTCTTTCAGGAATAAGCTGCAATATTAACTGCTGGTTATCCTAATCATGTTAACTAGTATTTGCATTGTAACTTTTCGCAGCACACCTATCCTGCCTCTGCCAGCAGAATGAAGAAATACCTAACAGCAGCATGGGGAATGGGGATGAGAAAGAAGAAATGAAGAAAAACCTTTGTTTCTGATATCAGATAGTGATGCAAAGATAACTCATGCAAAAAGAACTGACAGCTTGACTTCTTTTCAGAAAATGTTTAAGCTATTCTGGGAATTATGTAAGGGCAATTTGAATGAAGACTAGATGAGCACTTGGAATATGTAATACCTTAACTCCAGCAGAAAGAGTAGAGAGAAAAGTGGTAACAGATAAGCAGATACCATAGCTGGAAGGAAACAAATATTCTACAAACAGATGATCAAAACAGAGATAAATAATAAAAAAATGGACAGGTAAAGAGCTGACTAGACAAAGGGATGAAGATAGTTCTCAACGAGTTTGTCCTACAACACAAAGGAACTAAAGGGGAAGAGTTAAAATTCTATTCAGGACAATATTGCCTTTTCTGCCATCTCTCCCTACCCTCTATGAAAATGAACACTAGTAACACTTTGGAATCTCACACACTTGCTTTTCCAAAGAGAAAAAAAAATTCTTCTCAAATGTTTAGCTTCCTTTAGGTTTATTGTGTACGTCATGTACTCTGCAGCCCCCCTTGATGCTATGGCTTCTTCTACTGAGAAACACCAGGTTACTGCATTACAAATATTACCCAAGTTCTACTGGAGAATCTGTACAAATTCATTAAATTAGCTGATATAAATTTTAACTATTTCTGGGTCTGAATCTTAATGCAGGAAAACCTCAGAGAAGACAGGATTTGACAAGTATCTATGTGAGCACCAGAATTAGCAAAGCTTTTATCCTATGGATTTTTGGGGTTTGGCTAACTGACATTGCAGTCTAGAAAAGTGTGAACTTCTGTGTAAGCTTTTCCTGTGCCTGAAGCATTTCTAAGGTGTTTTTCTTTATACCTGAAAAACCATTTTATAAAAGTTTCAGGAATGTATCTACCTGGCAATTAGAAGGACCACAGAATACTTTAATGACTGCAAAGACCTCTTTGGAAGAATCCTATGGGATATGCTCTAAGAGAAAAAGGGGTCAAGAAGTGATGGATATTTAAGTATCTCTTAATCCAAGATAAAGAAAGCTCCATTTTTCCAACAGACGTTATGAGATTCATGCTTAGTAGGATCACAGAGTGCAAATCACCCTCAGATCAGCTTATGAAGGAAGGTATCACAGACTGTACATTACCACAGTCATGTCCTGTGACAAATTCAGAATGGATCAAGCTTAACTTATAAATATTACTGACTACATTTCATAACTCATTTGCAGATTACAGGTTTTCCATAGTAATACCTTATCCCCATTTCACAGTAGTAGCATATCAAAGTACTAATCATGCATGCAGATCACTTCTACTGATACTCATCTAGGATCCTTGAAATAGGCATAACAAAGAGTAAGCCAACAATCCTTTGCATCATATACAACAACTTTATACCTGATCATACTGATTTAAACCAGACTTCAAGATGTTGACTGAGGTAAGGCAACTTTAAAAGGATCCAAGAATTTCTGTACTTAATTCAACATTACACTTTAGTCAAACATGGACATACTGAATGGAACCAAGGCCTCAAAATAAATTGTAAAGTAGGGACTTCTTGATATGTTTAAAGTTTCTAGGATCAAATTATCTTGCCTAACAAGAAAAGGCTTACTGGAAGAGTTCAGTAATATAGTTATAGAAACAGAAGTTCAGTCAGTCTTTTTAACAACACAGGGGAAAATCAATACCTCAAAAGAAATTAATGGCATTCTCAAGCTTATTTTATCACAAGAACTGAATATAAAGCTTTTGTGATTATAACTAATAGATTAAATGGAAGAACAGGGGGCCAGAAATTGTAGTTGTGCAAATTCCTAATGAACAAACAGAAAAAAACTTCTAGATATACGTCAGGTCTGAATCCAATGAATGAGATACATATTGTAGAATCAGGAGCACACTATATAAATCCGCTGAGTTAATTTAGGAAAGCTAGGAAGTGAATGTGTAGTGATGGAAACGATTAATAATAAGACCATGAAAGAGAAAAGCTGAAGAAGAATCTGGGATGATAAATGACAAAAATTATTTGTTCAGAGATTTTTTGTGCAGCTAGACAAAAACATACTTATTTCTCCAGTTAAAATGATAACTCCTAGTACCAAGGCTATGTCAAAGACTTAATTACATGTGTGAAGGAGAGTCCTTACTCTTCTGTTCATGCTGAATACACATTCCCCATCCACAGTCTTCTTCCTCAGATTGCAGCTACAGTGCTCGCAGCAGCTCAACACAGAGATGCTAGAGTTTATTCCACAGAAATGAGCGCAGACACACTATCACAACACTCCCCTTATGTCCACTGATCTGCTGAGACAGATCAACTAGGCTCAGGCTGCTGTCAGAGCAATATAGCTCTGCAACATCCAGGTCCCAAGCTAGTATTTTGAGATAGTGCTGAATTGTACCATATGGAAACACAAACCCCAAGCTTAGTTGTCTATGTAAACATTGCATTACACAGCACAGACACGCACTTGAAGCCAACAGCATGGGCAGAAGTATGCTTTAGGGCTTACAGAGAAGGGATGAAGATAATGCATTCCTCAGTTTAGGTACTTTCACCTCTCAGAGCAGACTAAGAGCCAACATTGTGCTGAAAGCACATGTGGGCTTCACGGAGACCCTTCTCATAAAACCTCTTTGCAGAAAGTCACAGTATAAGGAATTGAGACAAAACAAGATTTTCACCTACTTTCTCTACCTCTCCCTTTCAGCATCTCTGCTGCTGAAGAGTAGATCAGAAAATACCATAAAACATACTAATTAATGAAACTAAGGCTTCATAGACATTCTATTAGATGATCGCTTATGCATATGAAATGTGTAGATCATCTTTCAAGACATGTCACAAGTGACAGAAGAGGCAGACCAAGTTTATTTAATATAAGAAACATGGAGCATTCAGAATCCCAGGCCAGGTCAAACAATCTAGAACCAGTTTTGTTTCAGGGAACTTCCCCACAATTTGTAATACTAACTCTTCAAGACTACATTGGAACCTAAAAAAGTCTTAATTAAAAAAATCTATTTCAGTTGGTTTGAATAGGAATGCTGTCATAGGGATGGGAAACTTGCCAGAAGACTGCAAAGCAAATAGTAATAATAATTACCAGTTGAATTTTGGATAATTGCTTAGCAGAATGCAACAATGATCACTGCTTATTTAAATGTTTTGCTCAACTGGGACAAAAAGTAAAGAACATATTAATTTAATTTGCCAATGACACAACCAGTGAAGAAGTGTCAAAAGACACAAAATAGCCAGAAAACATTAGAAAACAAACAGAAACATTTACTGGTTTAAAAAACAATCTATAGAGATACACATCTGGAATATTAAATTGAAAAAAAGCATTTGAATATTAAGAAGAGCTGGTGTATGCTCAGAGACAGCTGAAAAGGAAATATAATACTGGGGCGAAAAATAAACCCAAACCAGATTAGACAAGAAGGATTTTCAGTGTACTACATTTAATTTCACAAACTGCCTTGACAGAATGGCATGAACTGAATTCAGGGAGAGACTAGCTGAAGACTCCATCACTGACCCACTTCTACAAATGATTACTGCAATGCAATGGACATAGATCTATGTAATGCAGACGTTTTAACCTACAATGCCTTGTAGATATATCTCACCATCTCTAAAATGTAATCTTCCACCTATTTCTCCCCAGCGACAGAAATCCTTTTTCATGATACTCCAGGGTCATGAGGCAGAGTTACATTGATAAATCATAAATAGCAACAGCTGTAACCGTAGCACGAAGGAACTATGACATGAGTAAAGTTAGAAATCAATCATTTCAGCCAAGGCTATTTCACTGCAGAATGAATTTCCAAAAAACACAGCTAACTTATCTTTGGGACATGCTGTGAGACTTCACTGATTCATAAAAGATTTCCTACAATAACATGGTATAAAAATCTGATTTAGTTTTAGTAACAAAAAGGAAAGGAAAAAAGATTCTGATATTTACTGTGAGCATCGCCGTATTGTTCTAAACATTTCACTTAGCAGAGATTGGCTAAGCTAAAAATGAAGATAGTCTAAAAGCTTACAAAGGTGGGAGTAAAAAAAAGGCAGAGCAATTTAATATAAAGAATAACATATGGAAGCATTAGAATGACACTAGCAAAGGAAGGGATTTTGTAACCTCAGGAAAGTAATCTTGTCAGCAGAAATGCATTAAAATAGCATATTTCAAAACTGAGGTGGGAGAACAGTGGTCCATTTAGCTCTTTTCCATCTCAAAGTTACATGAATAATATAGATAAGACATTTCTTTAATGTTTGTAAGGAATCTAGCCTTCCTGGCAAACTGAAGTAGAATTAGTCATAGAGGCTTACCACTCTTCTCATTTCATGACATAGCTTGTGTGCTTGGTTGTGGTCAACCTCCCTTTCCACAAGCTCCAGAGACAGCTAGGCTTCCAATTTCCTAATTCAAGTGTGCAGAAGCAAAGAGGTAGCCATCACACCATGTGATGAATGTGAAAGAAACCTGGTCATTTTATAAGATTTTATTTCAATATGAACAGTAAATGTACCTTTTGTCTGAAGGGGAGGCAAGCGTCTGCAAAAAGGATTCTCAGGCAATATAGTCTAACATACTTTCTGCAGCAGTTTTACATTTCAGTGCTAAATCTAAGGTATCAAACAACAGCTATTTTTGCTGGAAGCAGTTCTAAATTGGGAGGCGGGGGAGGTGCAAAGAAAGAAAAAAGAGAAAAGCTGTTGAAAAGCACCAAAGAAAGCTGGGGCTCTAGAAAAGAAGTGCCAATGGTTCTGACTGAGCTTTCTGTTCACTTCTCAGTACATCAGGCCTGGAACAAGTTTCTCAGTGCAAAATTTCTCTAATTGGCTGGAAAGCATTTAAGGAAAAATCTTTCTTTTTAATTAAAAACAGAGAACCAACAAGACATGAAAGCCATGGGGGTTGGGAGAGGCATATGTTGACCTTATGAGGCTTCACAGCAGAACTCTGCAGGGGCCGTTTAAACTGAGAAAGCACAGTTTTAATTAAAGAGTCCTGAGGAACAGACAATTCAAAAGAGCAGGTCAGATAGATTCCAAGAGGTCAATTTAAGCACAAGCAGAGGGAAAACAAGACTTCTGGCCATTCTGCCTTCCTCTGGGAGAAATCTGTTGCTAACTGATCATTATGCTTCAACAAACACAAACTGTCCTCTAACCACCTCTGTGAGTGTTGTGTATTATTGGTACAAGTTAAAGGAGGGCACAAAGGGTTATAGTGAATGGGGTAACAGACTCACTGGTGACCTCTCACTAGTGGAGTTCCACAGGGCTTCATCCTATGCCCAGTTCTCAACATCTTCATAAATTACCGAGATGTGGGACTCAAAGGAATACTAAGTAAGTTTGTCAATGACACTAAACTGGGCAAATCCCTTTTCTCAAGGGCAGAAAGGCCCTGCAGAGAGACCCCAACAAATTAGAGGTCTGGGCATTCACCAACCATCTGAAATTTAACAAGGGCAAGCACTGGATTCTGCACCTGGGATGAGGCAACCCTGGATATGTGGACAGACTGGGGAACAAGAGGCTGGAGGGCAGTGCCACAGGAAAGGGACATAGGGGTCCTGGTTGACAGAGAGTGGATTATGAGTCAGCAGTGCCCTGGCAGACAGGAACGCCAACCCTGTCCAGGGGAGCATCAGGCCCAGCAGCACCAGCTGGGCAAGGGAAGGCATTGTCCCACTTTGCTCTGCACTGAGGCAGCCTCAGCTCGAGTGCTGGGGGCAGTTTTGGGTGCCACAATATAAGAAAGGCATTAAACTACTATAGATTGTTCAAAGAAGGGCTACAACGATGGTGAAGGGTTTGGAGGGAAAGTCATATGAGAAAGGGCTGAGATCACTTGCTCTGTTCAGCCTAGAGAGGACACTGGGGGGAAGAAACATCATTGTAGTCTTCACCATCCTCACAAGGGGAAGGAGAGGGGCGAGCACTGATCTCTTCTCTCTTGTGACCAGGGACAAGACTCGAGGAAGACATGAGGAAGACATGCAACTGAGTCAGAGGAGACTTAGGCTGGATGTTAGGAAAAGGGTTCTTCACCCAAAGGGTGGTTGGGCACTGGAACAGGCTCCCCAGGGAAGCGGTAAGAGCAACAGTCTGACAGAAGCAAGAGGCTTCTGTTCAAGAAGCATCTGAAAAATGCTTTCAGGCACATGGTGTCATTCTTGGGGTTGTCCTGTGCAGGGCCAGGAACTGGATTCAATGATCATGATGGGTCCCTTCCAACTCAGGATATTCTATGATTCTATCACAAGAAATTCTGTGATGTATTTTTCACCAGGAAACCTCAGTTTCTTGTTACTGGATCACATTCATCTGTTTCCTTCTAGTCTTGGTATCACATTCCCAATGCATGGAATCCCAGATATGCTTATGCATACTTGAAAATAAAACTCTGCATCTTACTAAGCTTCTAAACCCACTGGAAAATCCTGTAAAATGGATCCAGCATATCACCAAAAAGAAATCCTCTTAAGAAAAAACAAACAAACAAACAAACAATCCCCCTAACCAACAAATTTTTCTTTATTTTTTGAAGTGTAACCATCACATTTATTGAAGCTAGTAAATTACCCTTACTAATCAGAGACAAAAATAAAAATAAATGTAGCCTCCAAACAAAAGGACTTTAAAAAGTCAAGGTAACCCCAACCTATCAAGTAACAGAGCTAACATAACAAAAATAACATAAAATATGCTATATTTCTCCATGAAGAGCTATTTCCCAGTAATTCAAAAGGATAAGGAATTAAGTAGAAAAGTAACATCTACAGCAATTTCCCAAGAGAAACAGTAATGTTAGTGCATTTCAGTTACTGTATACGTGGTTCTGCACCCACACAGATTGTTACATTTAAGCACTGCTTGTGTTCAGACAGATTTCTCTATTATTGGACATTTGAGAACTCATGGCTAGGCGCATCTGCTTGGGTGAATGACATGCACATTCCAAGTCAAGCCATGGTCAAGACTGACAGACAAAGGAGTAAATTTCCCTGCATCAAGGAGGAACAGCTACCAGCCAGATTAAGCAATCACTTAATTTATTTGTGCAATATTGTCTACTTTTCTAAAATCACAATTACACACTCAGAAGTGAAAATATGGGGGTTTTGTGAGTTTGTATAAGCTCACAAAACTCCATCATCTTACATCTTTAATATTCTCTCTTGCTTCCCTCCAGCCAGGGTACAAGCTTTGATGTAAGTTATTTATTAGGTGGACTTACATCCTCATAGGGTTGGTATTTATGTCGGTTATCAGAGATACCCTCCACAGATGGAGAAAATTAAGAAAAAGCCACCACCCACTCCTAAAACATGAAATTCAAATCTGGAATGAAATGTAAAGTAACTGAGAGAGGGGGAAACAGCAGTAAACACTTTTACGATAAAGGAATAAATAAAACCAAGAACAACTTAGAAGACATGGAAGTTAGTGAATGTACTACTTCTGACAAAGGAAGACAAAAGATGTTTTCATAGTTCTTCAGAGACATAAATCAATGACAAAGAATGGAGCAATCCCTGCTGAGAAACAAACCCAGAGAGAAAACTGGGACAGATAAGAATCATGCTGTAGAAAACAAAGGGTATATTTTCATCCTTTTCTGCACACAGAAATTCCATTGACATAAAGCGGCCGTTTGATAAATAACACTTCATACACCTCACACAGGGCATTGAGTGCAGAAATTCTAGGTCAGGTCTCAAAAGCAACATTCCTATGTTAGCCCAAGCTATATTGCTACTAATTTCAGAAACAGCAGGTTGTTTGTCCTATGCTCTGTTGCATAGTATATAACCATAAGAAGAATTTCTTACGAGGACTGCATAACTTACTTACCTCCTTATGGTGGTTTGACCCTGACCAGGTGCCCACCAAAGCTGTTCTGTCACTCTCCCCCCCTCAACTGGACAACCAAGAGAAAATATAATTAAATGCTCATGAAGGCAGAGTAGGACAGGGAGAGATCACTGACCAGGTACTATCACAGGCAAAACAGATTCGAATTGGGGAAATGAAATTGAATTTATTACCAATGAAATCAGAGTAGGATAGTGAGAAATAAAACCAAATCTTAAACTTTCCACTCAGCCCTCTCTTCCTTCTGGGCTCAACCTCACTCCTGATTTCTTTACTACATTCCCTCCCCAAAGTGACACAGGGAGACCAGGAAGTTTGTCACACACTTTCTCTGCCATTTCTATCTCCTTGCTCTCTTCCCCAGCTCCAATATGACATTCCACAGACACTCCTCCACAAACTTCTGCAGCATAATACCCTCCCAAGGGCTGCACTCATCACAAACTGCTCAGAGTAGGTCCCTTTCATGGAGCACAGTCCTGCAGGAATGCACTGGACCCAGCTTGAGTCCCCCATGAAGTCACAAGTCCTGCCAGCAAAGCTGCTCCAGCATGTGCTCCTCTCTCTGTGGGTCCACAGGTCCTCCCAGGAGTCTGCTTCAGCACAGGTTTCCCATGCAAACACAGCTAAGAAAAAACATCTAGGTCTACTCTATGCCTGAGTGTGGTAATGACTATATTTCACCCATCACATTGCACAGGTTCGGCTTCTCAGTAAATGAGTTTAATTCTTAAGTCGCCATGAATGTTATGAGTTCCTCTACACGCAGGTATAGCAAAAAAAAAATTCCATAGCAAGTAAAACTGAAATAAAAAATATTGAGGTTCTAGTCTATAATTATGACTAGAGAACCATAGAAATTGGACTAAGTGGAAGAAAATATTGACAGTAATTTATCCGAAGTGATGCATTTCTGTCTCTGGTTAGTGTAAAAAGAAAATGTATGTAGATGTATAAATATACAGCTAAACATGTAATATTTACCCAGACTAAAAAGTGAAGCTAGTGGACTTCAAAGTTAGAAAAATACACACTGAACTCCTTTTAGGCCACAACCAGAGCTTAGCAACATCCAGCTGAGCTCTTGTTCCTGTGCTTATTACCCTTTCTCTTCAAAGTACCTTGGTACTTTCTTCTATGGCCTTTTCCATACTCACATAAAACTACTAAAATTTAAAGGAGATATTATGAAGCTAAAACTTGTCCATTCTTTTCAACAAATCCAGGTGCCCTTCATCTGGCTGAGGTTGGTGCTGGATAAATGAAGCCTGATGAAAACTTGCACTGAAAGTACTGCAGTGGATACTTTGCATCAGAGAGCTTCTTCTCGATTTTTCAATATGGTTTACCACAAACAGCTGCAGTTCTGCTGGATGACTTCTTCACTGTTATCTCTAACTTCCCCATAGAAATATGTCTAGGAATCTACTTTTTTTTTTTTCCTGGTTATGACCTGATCTCAAAACAGGTATGTCCTTACTGCATACTGTTAAATTAGTATCATATAATTTACCTCAAATCTTTAAAATATCTGAAGTAAATTATTTATAACATAACAAAGTACCTCTCAGTGGGAGGAAGGTGTTACAGATAGCATAGTCAGTTACTTCAGCAGCTTACTGCAGATTTTGTCATGTTTAACTGTGATTGCTTAATTGCCAAAGATCTAGATGGCACACGTCAAAAAGTCTTTATTCATGGTCTGGCAAGCTCTGTTCATCAAAAGCAGAAGTGTTGCAAAGCTTAGCCAGAAGGCAAGGTTTTATCTATATTTAAGAGATGGTTCTAGTCTTTCCTGCAAGAAGAAATGAGTCTGAATAGCCTGAAAGAAATGAGGATTATAGTAAAAAAAAACAAACACCAACATTCATATTTGTACAGCAACTTTCAGTGTATTTGCTTAAAATACCAAATTAAAAAGTAAAACAAAACATAATTTTAGTTGCATGTAGTTACAAGAGTTTATTTTGAACTCTGGCCAGTTCTGTAATACCTAATATACCAAGTGTAATATAAGAATAGCTAGGCATGATAGCACAGTGCTGAGCATTTGTTTTGGCACTGGAGCTTTTTCCTTGTGGATAGGGTTGGGGAAGAGGTCACACAGTTGTCAGTGGTTCCTCTTCCACAGCCATCAGGATTCTGCAGCATCACCTAGCTATGGCAGGACTATTCAGGCACAGCTCACAGCTCAGGTGGCAGTGTTAACTGCCCCACACCACTGAACCCAGCCTCCTGCAGGCTCCTAATGAAAGCACTCAGGAGCCCAGCTGGCTGAGAATCTCAGCACCCCCTTCCCTCATTCTCCACACCCAATATTCTAACCCTCTCTGGGTCCCAGCCACTAACCTCCAGCACATTTTTTTTCCTATCTATCTCAATGCACAGGCCCACAATATCCTCCCTCTGATCCATTGTTGCTTGATGCGCTGTTCTGTTACAAAAGTAGCACTGGCAACAAGGTGCTTCTACACTGCTATATTCTGGGAGCCATTTTTAACCATTTCACAGGGAAATGAGATGTTCTCTCCCCATTAATAATGTTAGGATATTAGAATGCAATATGAAGGGTCAGTATTTGTAGTGCATGAATAGCCTGGCTAACAATTTTCATGTCAAGGTAACAGGACAGCAGCAGATGCTGGAATACTTGCCTCCATTTTTCCCCACAGTTCGGAAACACCTCCAGAAGGTCCGAAGAAAAGAGGCTCTGTTGTGAGGGGTGGCTTGGACAAAGCTGAACTCACGGAACAAGATGTGTGTTCCTTGCCGCACGCTGTTAAAACTGTGGACAGAAAGTCAAAACAAGAATGTTAGAAAGCTGAACCAACATGAATATTCTGGGAACAACTAGGACAGCAGCAAGAAAACCACTGGCCATTACATTTTGTGAAACCAAATCTCCAAAGTTTATACCCATCTGTTCTCTAGAGAGAAGACTATTTGCAAAAACCACACATTGAAATTTAATTATAGGAATTAGAGGTTTGTGAAAGTGAAATTGATTCTAAAGAATCCCAGCAAGGATTCTTTAGAGTGTCCAAGACCCACTTATTTGAAAACAATCCATTGGAAAATGGCTTGCCAAGAGTAACTGTTGTTTATTTGACCAGAAGATGCCCTTTCTTTTAGTACCTTTGAACTTCACTGCTGTTTATATTACAGTTTTCTTTAAAGCCACAAAAAAATCCTCTTTAAGAGAAGCCTCAAGGTATCATTTCTAGGTTACTGAAAATTGACTACTGGATAAAATTTACTGTATAAAATTTACTGCAGTTGTGATGAAAAGCTGATTGACACACCACTAAACAACCATTTGCACTAATGCATTTTGAAAAAAGTAGTTGGTCATTATGATGAATCTTCAATTAGACACTCATGTTTTTGTATTTCAGTATAAATTTCTAAAATATGAGTTGTAAGCATTTTAGGCTAACTTATTACAGCAAACATTTGTCTTACAAAGGTTTCTCTGAAGTGCAAGAGGTTCTCCTTTGGGCATGGTAAATCTCAACATACAAGAACAAAAGAAATGCAAATACAAACATTATATACCAAAAGGTATAATGACAGGGTTGCCTCAAAGATAGATTTTGTGCATTTCACTTGGCATCATGCAAGTGGGACAAAGCTTCGAAACACTCCAGAGAGATCATTAAAACATTCACTTGGGACAGCAGCTTAACTCTCCCTCATAGATGAGAATTAATGAAAAGATTCAAGTTTACTTTCATCACAGCAGATCCTCTCCATAGGTAGCATCTCCGAAACAGACAAAATCTGGTGGTCAGTGTGAACACTCTCAGTCTGCAATTTTAAATCACCTCTTTTAATATAAAGACTTTAAATCACTTTATCCTTCATAATACAGAAAAGGGTCTCACATTTGAAAGAATTATTCCACAGACTTGACCAAAATTTGAGTCATGTAACAACTGGGTGTGGGTGTGGGTGTGTGTGTGGAGAGAAGCCATTCAGTTTTTACAAAAGGAATCACCATTTCTCATTTTTAATATCCTGGTTCTCAAACATATGTGAGCAAACAGAATCTGTTGTCATGTGTTGAAAGGTAGTACAGAACATAGTTTCTAGCCCCCCTACCCAAAAGGAAATGTAAATAAAATAAGTACAATCGCCTTATGATTAAGAAACACTCATGACATTTGAATCCTGGAGTCAGGAATATTCTTCCTGTAAATATCATGGACACATACAGTATTTCATATTAATGAAACCTTATTCATGCGAAGTAAAGCACAACCATCGTCCCAAGAGATTAAAGTAAATAAATAAATCATGTGCTGGATCAAAATACGCCAAAATTACATGACTATCATTGCAAGCAAAGAGTATTCATTACAAAGTGCTGTCACTCACTGCCTTAGAGTGAACAAGTTCAGAGTAAGGTAAAGTAACTTGCAAAAAGTCCCACAAGATGCCTGTGACAAAGCTGGAAATGGAATTTCAGATCTTCTCATCCCAAACCACAGCCTGTATGACTTCTTTCATTTCTGATCTGCATTGTTTCACTGATGAAAGACTGATGGAGAAAAGAATGATAGAGATGAAAAAGAAGAAAGTTGGTGTAACAGAAGAAGGCAGCTTTCAGAAAGATAACACACATAAGGGAGACATTTTGGAAGAGAAAGAAAATGAAGGCACAATGATACAATCAAATGCACCAAATTATGCTGCTCAGAACATCTACAGAACATGCAAATTTTGGAAGCAGATCCTGGCACAATTGTAATGGAAAGGTCCAGACATGAAGCCAACATACTATTCATTCACAGGAGACAGGCCTACTATATTACTCCGTATTTCTAATAAGCAAAAACTCTAGTCACTCACTTTTCAGCATGGGGTGGCTTTAAACCTACCAAGCAGAAGGGTATGATATCATTTGTTGCTTACTCAGTTAAAAGAGTGGGTGGATATGCTGGAACTTCAGCACACCTGGTCGTGCTGACAGCCAAGTGCCTCCAGCTAGTTGAGTAAAGGAGGATTTTGTTTAACTATACAATGGAAGGATTTTCCCCCAAAAGCTCAAGATTGCAAGCCTGGGAGTCAGAATTTTATCCCAGTTAAGATGCTACATTTCAGACACCCTACTACTTACATTCCTTTTTATAAATAGTAAAAGTTCAGCTCAGAGGAACCAGCCCATGGTGGAGCTATCCACCAAGCAGCCCAATGACAAATCTATTCTCAGATAGGGTCAAGATCACTACAAGGGACAGGAACACTATATATTTTGAATAAACTATATATGTTGAAATTCCTAGATCATGGGTAGATGGCCAGTACCAAAATAACTTGGCCACCTTTTTTTTTAACAGCTGCCCAGAGATGAAGGTACCATTAATGTGGCAATCTTACAGGTACACATTTCTAGAAGAAAGAAAAATTATGACAACCCTATGTTGTTACATGTATTCCAACAGTAGGTAGGGCATATGACCAACACCTTATCTTGATTTTTATACATGCAAACAGATGTTTTTCCCAATATCTTTTGAATACAGAAATTAAATAAGCTGCAGTCAGAGGAATGGCTTAAGCAAGGTATCAACAATAAAGGAACAAACTTAACCATTAAGCTCAATCATTCTCAGCAAGTTGAACAGCTGCTGAGATTCTTCCCTTAGGATTGCTCAGTCTTCCCTCTATCTATCCTCCTCTCAGTGAACAGCTCATACTGTTAGCAAAGTTAAGTGGCCAGAGCTTTTCAGCACATTTGAAGAATAAAGACTTAGGAAAAAACCAGGGTACCTCAACAAGTTTTTACTTTGTCCTCAATCACTTAGAAATGGGTTTGGGATCCAGAAGCAGGGAAAACAATTTTTCACTTCTCTGGTTAATTGCTCTTTTTCCTCTTTCAGGCATTTAAAACGTAGCCATCTGCAAGAGATTCCTTCTAGAAGAAAGCTTTCAACAACTGTGTTAGTCTCCAAGCCTCCTATTGCAAACCTAATGCTTGTTTCAGTCGTCTACCAGTAAATAGAGTAGGAAAATTAGAAGAGTAACAACAGTTATTAATGATGTGATTTTATTTGTCTTGCTGAAACCAAGGCTACAAATTGAATTGAATGTTCATTAGTTAACACCAGTTTACTGTGAGCACTCATATTTCACACAAGAATTGTTAGGCAACTGGATACTCTGTTAACAAAACAGCTTTTTCCATTCACTTGTGAGAAAATCCTGAAGAAAGACGAGAGAAGAATAAAGCAAGGTTCTCAGCTGATGGGGATATCTAAAGAAATTCTTACAGTAGGGGCTTCTGGATGCTTTCTCACTCCTTTCCTTTCTGTGCCCCAGAGCAGCCAAGCCCCAGAACAGTCTCCTCCACCACCACTGCGGAGAGGGCTGCATCCGGCAGCACACCCAGGCTAATCTTGTGGGATGGCACATACACGTGAGGGGAAGAAAAAAGATTTGGGAGGAGACGGTGATAAAACAGCCCCAGCTCTCAAAAATGGCTGTGCTGGGAATCCTAGCACTCAGGTGCTGCTTCTCTAAACAGAGCAGCTTTCATAAGGCTTTGTCTTTTGTGCATTTACTTTTCGGCAACCTGCCAGAGTCCAGAAACTTTCAAGCACTCTTTTCAAACCTTTGGACTTCTAAATAGATTGTAAAAGTCCCAGGATGCTATGGTAACATCTCAATTGAAACCCATTACAGCAGTTAGCCTCTGCCTGCTGAACTCAGGCAAAGCCAAATACGCACAATGCAGAGTCCCAAGTCCTCAAGAAGGATGGAAGAGCTTGCCAGGACCCTGCTGTTCCCCTAGCAGGTGCCACCTTTGGTTACCATGCAAAGAGCTGAACAAGTTCACAGGACCCCTCCTCTACCAAATGGAAAACAAGGAACAATGACCATATTTCCTTAATTGACAGCATTACTGCTCGCACCTTCTATCAAGAGTATGATGAAGAAAAAATTTTGAAGGCTTCTTGAGCATAAACCACTTACACACACACCCCCACACACACCCTTCTCTTGCCAGCTACACAAGTGTCTAAGTCATTAAAACAGAGTTGAGTGTCTCAAGCAAAAATAAGGTAGTCTCAAATGCAAAGTTGCTGTCAGAGGCTATGTTTAGACTGACTGAAAGGTCTGTAGAGAAAAACAGTGCAGAGGATTTGATGTCAACATCATGGGCATCCCAGGATTTGTTTTTCTTGACACATGCCCTGGACTACTTCAATCTAGTCCCATTAACTGAATGCTCATTTGCAGAAGGAACACATCTTCCAGTTGAGCCCCATCTGAAAGGAACCCAGAGCTCCAAGACTGTTTCACTGTGTGAACTAAAGCACAGTAAGTAGGGATAACCAGGAGTATTAGGATTAGAGACTATGCTACAATGGGTAACAAATAACTAGCTCTAGCAATAGAAAATACTGAAATACAAAAGGCTTTACAAAACAGGCAATTTCTATTGTTAAATAACTCATCCACAACAATAACGCATCCCCAAATAACCAACTGCACTTAGCCCAAGGCTATGTTCTGAGATAGTAAAGTGAGGTTTACCTTGCCTAGAAGGAACCCTGAAAGGGAACACTTAAAACTGGAGGCATAACTGGGTAAAAAAAAAAATAAAATCACCATTGTAGTGATTAGATTATTGCTGTATGAATGTAATTTAAGATGATTTTATTCTTCACCTCTTGGGTTAAGAGTACTACAATATTTGCAATATTCAGATGAATCACTGGACTGCTTTTTTAGCTATCCCCCTTGGAAAGTAGTGTAGGACTATGAGCATTCCTCAATTCAAAGCCATTGTTTCAAGTGCTTTTTTAAATTCCACACATCTTAGAACTTGGGACACTGAGGTCAACCTCAAGGAAACCATCATCTCCCTCTAACGAAATTAGCAGTGCTTTTTAGACATTTCCTTGGAAATGTGTTAAGACAAAACAGATGCTTTAAGTTATTCCTGATGACTGGCTTTAAGGGAAAATAATCAGGTTTTTTAACAACTAGGCAGATAGGAAATCATTAACATTAAAAACTTTTGGTAAGATTGGGTGATATAAGACTGCAAACACAGAGACTGGATCTTTTGAGATCCTTCCTGTCTCATGCACTCAAGATTACTTCAGCTGAAGGGTGTAGAAAGAGGGAAAGGAGCGACAAATTTTAATTATGTGTTTTCAGACTTCTTAATATAGGCTAGGAATCTCTGTATTCATGGCAGACTTAATGCAGGTGGTACAAAGATTATCCCATGTACTGGGATGAAGGAAATGAACCACAGCACCTGTGACACAGCTCAGAGTAGGCAGTGAACAAGCTTTCTTAGGTTGCTTTGTAGCAAATCAAACCCTCTGAGACCAGTATACAGATTCTGGAGAAGGAAAGGATTAAAGGAGTTGCTGCGCTTGCTTGTTATTACCCAGAAAGCCTTTATCTTTTTTAGAGTCCCTATCCCTTAATTTTTCATATGCTAGGTCAGTAATTTAACACCTCAAGCCTTGCAAATCCCAAGCTAAAATGACCATACTGTGTTGAATTAGTAGCCCAGGATTTAAAAAAAAAAAATTAAAAGGCAAATGGGGAGGGGTGGGGACGTGGGAGTCTTTAAAAACAGAGGCCTTTTGATCAGAGCAGCATCCTGCAGTTTGCTGTAACTCAAGCTGACCATTCTTACATGGCAGGAATTAAGGACTCCCCCTGCCAGGCAGGGCCCTATTAAAACACAATAGCTGTTTGAAAAGGGTAAGCAAGCTGATATGGATATAATAGGCCACATATTGGGGCCCCTTTCTACTGTGAAATAAAGCTTCTTCTTAGAATTATGAGCTGGGAAGCCTAGTATTCAGGAAGACGGGAAAGGGCATATAATGAAAGACCATAAATAGCCCTGCAGAAGCCCTCCAAGGTGCTTAAGGGAAAAGTAAAGAAGCCTTCACAGATAAGCATCAATCACCCATGACCAGCTCTTTCAGTCTGATCAGGTGCAATTTCAGACTACATGGTGTTACAGGGAGTCTGGAGAAGTCTTGCTGGTATAAACAGAGATTTATTTTTTACAGTAGGAAACTGTGTAAGTTGCATACCACAGGAATAGCTGCATGAACACCATTATAATTAGCTTTTATGGAGAAGACTGCAAGTTGCTACCCAGCTTCCCTCAAAAAAACCTGGTTTTTTCTGCCCAAACCTAAACTAAATACATAAATAATAAACCAATCCAAAATTATAACTACACAAGGAAAACTGATAACTCTCCAGCTAATCTATTAAGTATTTGTTCAAAGTAGTTCAACTTGACATTTTGGGGCAAGAAGAAAATTCCTTCTGAACTGCTCTATAACTCTCTATATTCTGAGGGTATGGGAGCTGCAAGTCCTCTGTTAGCTTCATTATCATACACCATGATCTCTATTCTTTGGCTTCCTTTATTAACCAATAAGTATTTCTGTCCTCCCTGTCATGTTGTGGAATTAATTCACTAGATTTAAGATGCCACAGAAACCATACCGTGAACCTGTGGCAAGGGTGACAGGATGGCACAAAGATGAAAAACACTATTAAAAACACAAGCCACACAAGGTAGTACCCTGATTTCCTCTTATCTAACACTTCAGAAAGTAGCTATGGAATTGACATCGGCTGGAGATGGAATTTGATACCAAAGCATAAATGTCCACCAAAGGAGGAGTATGGATTTGAAAATTATTGAGGAACTGCACCCATCTTGAACTCTTGAGATCAAAGTAAAATGTCATGTAAAAGCAAATTGACTTTGCAGAAAGTTGAGGCCAAAGCATATATAAAAGTAAGGGCCTGCTTGCTCCATTCTGCATGAATTCTCCTATTGTAAGACAGTTCCATGTTTAATAAACTAGACTTTTAGTTATTTTAAAAGGTAGCAGCCCAATCATGTTATGGCTGTGATGACACACAAAATACTGAAATATAACTGAATACCTGTTCCAAAGAGATTTGATACTGGTGCCATGCAAACAGATTCCGTATTTGCTCATTTCAGCCTTCCTTTGACTGGAGAATTTCAGAGGAAGAAATTTACAACTGGTACTCTGTCATCCAATTCAGTTGCCTTGGCAAGAACTATAGCACATCAAAGACTAAGCAGCTTCCAATATTTTCATCATGGCAACAAATGAACCTTGCCAAAATTCCCTAATATAGATGAAGTTACATCATTTGACATTAATGCTAACTCTGCATTTGGAGATTGCTTAGCTAAACCACTTTGTGCTCACTAGAAGTTCTTGGCTACAGTGTTGAGCAGCTACAGTTTGTTTAATTCACTTGAAGATACACAATAATATTAAATTTGCAGGACATGGTTATTGCAACTCACTAAAGCTAATGTATTCTGGGATCTGTATGGTTTCAACATAGCACTGCACAGAAAATCTCAGGTTCTCTGAAGACATGCAGATTTCAAGAAACTAGACTTTTTGCTTTTCTTGCTATTGTTTTGTGCTGTTTTTACAGAAAAGAAAGATAAACCACATTGCAAAAATGCATTTTTCAGGCTTACAAGACTTTTGGTGTTTAATATTAATGGAGATGCAGCCATAGTTAAGGGGATTTTATCCTGTAAAGGATAAGGATCCTATTATGGGATCTTATCAGCTCCCATTGCTGCAAACATTCGCTGATTTTTACAGTTTGGCATAACTAATTTAGGAAAAAATTTCCATCTGTTGGTCTTGTCCGCAAGGGAACACATATATTAGGGAACACATACTCTTAGCACAGCAATGAGAAATGTACCTCAAGGTTTTCTGTGATGCCTCAACATTTTACAGCCTAAGAACAAACACAAAAGTCCTTCCAACAACACAAAACTGGAAAAAACCCCCAAACCAACAACAGAAAACCAAACCCCAACTTCAATTCTCATCAATCTTTCTTTAAAGGTATTTCTGGGAAGAAAAAAGTGTTCCTTAAACTTACACTACTTGATTCCAATTTAATAGGAAGCCTTATAGGTTTAGACAGATATAAGCCAAGAACTCTAAAACTGATCTCCTATATACATGAAGTAGCCTAGACCCATGCCAAAGTGCTTCATTAAAACAAGAACTAAACCATGTGAGTTAGTACCACAGAGAGAGGTACTGCTATTCATGAAGTTACCATGTATCCAACAGTGGTACTCCTACTGCTGAAAACATCAAAAGCTTTATTGGAGGAAATAGTATGTTAAAAAGAAAATATTACTAACAGAAAATTATAAAACTATGCCTTTCATTCTTAAGAATAATTTTTAAACCCCCACATACAATATGGGAAAAAAAAACATGTACCAAACTTTCTACGCTGCTATGTTTTTCCAAAGCTGCTATTCTTGAGTGCATTTCTACTGAATTCCAGTTCCCAATTTCATATTACTAAAACAGTTTCCTTCAAAAAACTTTGAGAAACTGCAGGAAATCCAATCTTTCAAGCATGTGACCAAGCATGAGGTGAGATTACTGCTTTATATACACATTGCAGATTGTATGCAAAAGACTGTAAGTAGTCCCACTACATCTGTGGTGGATATATCACTATTTATGTTTCTCATCTTTTCCTATATATTCCAACAGTGACTCAGCAAGCACAACTGAGCAATTTTCCAGAATAATGGGGAAAGCTGCTGGTCAAACAGTTATATCAGCATTGAATATCTACCTTGCATCACGGCAAACTCTACTACAGACCTTTTCTCAGTGGAAGATGGACAATAGAAGATTTCCAGAGCTCCCCAGTTCTGACCTGGGGGCCCTTTCACTTCTGCAAGGATAGAAACAAAACCACAACAGAGATGCATGATAAGAAATGCAAGAACAGGGCAGGAACCAGCCAATATCACAGATATAAAATAAAAAAAAAAAATAGCAGACTGATGGAGAAAGTAAAACTAAACAGAAGACTCTGTGACATCCCAGGAATGCACATTGATGTGTGATGTACATTGCCAGCTCCTGTCCAGCCTTTCATCCACCAGTATCCCCAAGGCCTTCTTGGCAGGGCTACTCTCAATCTGTCCATCCCTCAGCCTGTATAAGTTCATACATTTCAAGTCACGAAAGCCTGATCTTAGCTCCCAGCTGGGATCATAGCCTTCTCCAAATTTGTACTAGTAATATCAGTAACTATGATGAAAAGCAATAAAAAAATTGGAAGCATAAACGAGAGTTTTACTAGTTAAAAACTAAAGCTAGAGAGAAGATAGTACATTCAACTCTTGCACAGAGAAAAGGCACAAAGTTAACTCAGATATATATTGTCTTGATGCTTGTACCATTTGCCACATTCCTGGACTCTGGCTTTTGGGAAATTTCTTTCCAGTTTTATTAGCTATCCACACCACCTGTATGCAGTTGGCTTTAATCTAAAGGAAGCTCAATTTCATGGCATATGTGTTGCATTTCAACCTTCAAGGCTGTAAGAAAAAATAAAATATACCCAATTACATAAGGTCTCCATAAAGTAGTCAGCCAACTCTTGCTGCAGCTATTCTGAAAAAGACCACAAGTAAGTATGTAATTTCCATGATGTGAAGGAATAGGAAAGACATGGGCAAAGACTGCACTGCTCCTCCTGTGTGTCTATACTAGGAGCATCATAATCTGATCACACTGCACATGGAAACTGTGATTACCTCTTTTCAAAGAGCAAGAGCACAGTGCAGGTCAAGTCAGTACTTAAGTGCAGACATCATGGATAACAACCCTGTGCTGACAGCATGCTGATATCCAGTATTAACATTCATATGCTTTGGCAAATCTTGCAGATTCTTTTGTCACCAAACAGTATGAGAAGTTTCTTATGTGGAGTATATTACCACATAGAGCATCACTGGTAAATACTTTCTTTTAAGTTCAATTCTGCTAATGCTTTGCTACAATTGTTCCAAGATAATCCTGTTTACCAAAAAGATTTTTTACCTTTTCATCCCCCTTGTATTTCTTTGCAAGGGACACATCTGAATATCCACTCATCTGTAAGATTCCCAATATAAGGTAAGACAATACTACATTTTCTAATATATCGGCAACATGTACAAACTACAGTGGGAATTGTGTTATTGAGATTAATATATGCATTTTTTCCATCTGTTTACTCAACAGCAGTTATCCCAATCAGCATATTTGTCAGGTTAGGACTTGTTGCAATGTTTGTTACAGAGAAACAACTCTGGGAAAATCAGGAGTTCATAGATCCTGGCTGTCATATCAAAATCCCAGTGCTGTTTCTCCCATAAAGGAATTCTATAATAAAAACATAGGGTGACAGATACACAGGTTCCAGACAAAATTCACATAATTTAAATGTCATATAGAGTTATCCACAACCCCCAGATCTTCCATAGCTCTCATACAAAACACATACCCCATGCACAGTGGGCAGGAGGTATTGAAATCCCATTTCTAAGGTGGGCTGGAGAAATTCAATTACAAGAAAGAGAGTTTGCCCTTCTGACAACGCTTCTCTGCAGAGGTGAGACTGGAAGGCAACAAAGGGACTAACAGAAAGGCCTTGTGTCCATTAGCAACACTCTTAGTGGAGAAATATGCAATTACTGTAGGTTCCCCAGAAAGATTTATCAACAAATTCAGTCCTGCAAATCCATTGCAGTCTGTGGAGAGATACTTTCAAAATGTTTCTTTCACAGCAACTTATACACATTAACTGCAAAACCTCCTCAGAGCTTCTGGCACAAGTGCTGTGTCTGAGTTCATATATTCACTCTCTTTTCCCTGATAACTGAAGAGCAAAGGAGAGACAGACAGCAGTCGTACGCAGTGCCCTAGGGGTCAAGGAATCCCAAGTAAAAGCCTGTCAGGAACCATCAAGCACATTATCCCAGCTGAGATTTTCAGCCCAAAGGGGTGCAGCACAGCTAGGTCATTGACAGCAGCAGCTTGATACTGATCACATGGCTCCGTGCAGTCTTGCACTGAGTGGCATCATTTTATCTTTTTCTCTCCATAGTGGAAGACGTGCAGGAATCAGGACAGTATTTGAAGAATACACGAAATGTTGAGGGGTTTTTTGCAATTGCTCAGAAGATTATATCAGAGAGAATATCAATATTTTAGGTAATATCCTAAAAGTATTAATATCTCACAAATACTACTGATTTGCCCAAAACACAAAGAACTAACTCTAAAAAACCCCAACAACCAATGCCCCTCCCCCAAACAGTTGTACTGAGAAATTCAAATGAATGGCTTCATCTCTCAGAAAGGGAATCTGGCGCAACTTGTCAAAGCCCTAAGGACCTTCCCACTACTGTTTTTGCTGTTTGTACTGTAATTGTACAGAGTCGACATTCTACAATGCTAGGTGCTGTAAAGTACATGCAGTACAATATCACTTCTGTCTTGAAGAGCTTACACTATCCTTGCAAACAAGACAAAACAAGTTACTCTGAAAAGGGGAAAGATGCAGAGCAGATGACAGCAAGATGATGACGGTGATAAGGCCTACATACACAGATGCAAAGAAAAAAGAAAATTGATGGCTCTAAGCATCTCTCCTTTTCATAATCAGATAATTCAGCTTATTTCCAGTTGCCAATTAAGGTTGCCTTCAGTGAGTGGCTTAGTTCTCATGGGCATCCCATCTGTCTTGTTCCTGGCCCTTCCCCCCTGCCCTCCTCCCCCAAGGGTATTGAGACATTTTTAAAGAGAAGGACATTGTTTACTCTACAGATTTATTTCTGTTATGTTGTACAGCAATAAAGGACTGAACAAGCCAAAAGTTTGTCTGATACCAAAGCCTGTGTCTATTGCCAGAGAAAGCCAAAGGAGCAGTATCACATTTGTCCCTAAGGAAAGAGATGAACAAATCATTCCAGCCAATCCAGACAGCAAGAGAAAATGAGGTACTTTCATTGCTAGAAGTTGATACTTCTCACCATGATAACATCTTCCTTCCCAAGGATCCCAAACTATATAGCACTGTCAGTCTTGTTACTAGGAACAAAGCAAATGTTCCTTCCTGTAAAACAAGGCTCTACACAGTGCTGAGCTGGTATTTTGAATTGCCAGGCACACAACAGATCTAAAAGTTGTATCTGACCCTCAGCCTTGTCACACACACCACAGATACCTCCTCAGATAAATACTGTTAAACTGTCACATAAAATCCAGCAGGGGCGTTCAAATTAGAGCCAGCAGAAATGCTCTTTAGAGGAAAAGGGGATCTCAGCCATCAGTTTGCAGAGTCCAGTGGAAGCAGTGCTACATCTACGAGCTAAAAGCAAGAGTTTTTTCTCAGTCACGCTCCAGCTAGCAGGTGGTCAGGACATATTTCACCAGAAACAAGAGAAAAGGTGAAGCGTTTTGCGACAAGAATATATAGACTCAAAAAAAAACCACCAAAAAAAAAGGTCCATTCTCTTGTCTCCAGTTCACTTGTGTTTGATTTATCATACAAACAAAGTTATGGAAAAACCAGTTTCCTAACCAAGGTAAGTTACAACTGGTTATTATTTCTGAGCTTTCCAAAGAGTCTTGAACTGAGCAGCACACCTACCTGCATGCTGGAAGAGAAAGTTTCAAGCAAAGGGTTAGCCTACAAGAAAAGTAAAATGTACTAGTAGGAAGTCTCTTCATCTATTTTTTTTTTCTTGCTGGTTCTTTAAGCTGAAATGAAAAAAAGACACAGACTCTTTTAAGAGCCCAGAAAATATAAAGTGGGATGCTATGCACATTCTCTCTGCGTGATCAAATGCATTAGAATGAGGGCCCTGGTCTTCTTCAGTATAGAAAAGATCAAGAAAACAGGATAATAAATAATGTATAGGGGGAGCTTTGTTCCTTTAAGATATGTTGGCACAGACATCAGGCTGGAAGAAGCAAAGCAGCATTAGTGTGTAATTACACAGAGTGTTTTCAAGAGTCTGCATTTCACGAAGATTCAAGAGCAGAGCTGAGATTTCTCAAGCTTGTAATGAACAAATACCAGTAGCATTTCAGCATATCTATAAAGTCAAGATTAGTCCTAAGAGAGGCATAATTTTACCTGTTTAACTAAAAGATGTGGATTAATTGGCAGAGGGGTGATTGATCCCTGTTCCTGTAAGGGTCAGGAGTGAGCCAGATGAGGGAAGCCTCAAGGTACTCCCAAGATTGAAAGCAGATGTCCACATGATTGGGACAAATGAACACTGGAATAAAGTGGGAGAAAAAACTATCCTTGAAGACTATTCTGGAAGGAAAACTGTAGAGATCAAGGTTAGTCCTCTGCAATCAGCAATCACAGTGCTAGATGGTGGAGAGCAGTGAAATACATACCCAATTCTGTTTCTTAGAAAAAACTGAAATACTCATTGCCAGCAAAACACTTACTGCTTGATCCATACAGAACTAAATGACTGTATCATTTTCAATTCTGAAATTTCACTCAGGTATGCTAAGTCCCAACAAAGTTTTCTTAATTACCAAAAAAACCCAAGTTGCTGTAACTGGCTCAAAGACTTGAACTGACATGATAAAGTGGGGCATTGCAATGCATGATGGAAATGCCATCAGGTTGCTCTTCAGCAGTGAATCCAGCAGAGAGGTCCATGGAACACCACTACATTGAGAAGTATGCCCTCTGAAAGGAGTTTGGAAAATATCTAATACCCGTCCTTGACAGATTAATTTAATTTCTGAAAAGTTACAGAAGTCATTCTTTTACACCATAAAGACTTTAAAAAAAATTACTTGTTTGGGCCTGCCAAACTGCCCGCTAGCTTTCTAAACCTGGGCTTGGTCTCTAATTTTAAACCAGCATAAATAGGGAAAAGACAATTTTAAAAACGGGACATCCTAATAGCAAGTCCCTTCATCTCAAATCTGCAGCATACTTCAAAATATCTCCATTCCAATCCTCTCCTTCAGAAAAACATGGATTATGGAAAGCACTGGGACAATGCCCACAAACCTTCTGGAATCTCACAAGTTATCTTTGAGCTTGAAGATGCTGAGACTGAAGATCAAATTTATTTGCTTGGGAAAGAAGAGTGGCCTTCAAAGCACAGCAGGAACAAACATTGAGTGGATGAACAGAAATCTTCTGGGCAGTGAGGGTTCACCACTAAGCCCTGGGAGCCAGAACATATGACATTTTCATAATATGAAACTTCACATTCTACACCCATGTCGGCTATCATTTATTCTCCACTTTAAATGAAGAATCCCACATTTCAAATCTTCACAGCTCTCAAAATTACTAAGATTGTTTGTGCTTTGGTACGGGGACACAATTTCATCTGCTAAATTCCAGATATTTTAGAAAAGAAAAAAGAAAAAATGAGAACTACTAGTTCTATATTACAGAATGAATGAAAAAGAATCCTCTTCCTACAGGAAATATACAATCCTATATTCCTAGATATATAATAGATAATATTATAATATATAATACATAATATATAATATATAATTATATTATATATATATATATATATAATATATAGTCCTATAATCCTTTAATGAAATCAGAAACTCCACAAGATGCTCACTGTGAACAAGAAAACATTGTAAAAATTGTATCTCTGAAAATAAATGGGAAAAACAAGATCTCCAGTACCTAAGTCAGTCTGAGGATTTTGTTCTATGGTGATGGCTTTGTTCATTATAATGGTTTTGAACCGCTACTTATTCTTTTAAAGGTAGAAGAGGAACAGGAAGTGAAAAGAAAATGGTTATCACATCAAGATGAAGAAATACTACAGAGCATTTTGAACAGTTTCACTGTGTGAACAACCTCTTGCTCACCATTTAATTTTTGAAGTATATATATGATCAGAAGTTTAGAAAGGACACAGAAGAGTCAATTTGAAATTAGATGCAAGCTAATCTGCAGAGGTGCCTCAATGACAATTTCAGCAGGGTATTTCAAAGCCACCTTGCCTTCAACTCCACTGAAGAAATCCTGTTGCTGGGTGGAGGTCATTGTAATCCTGCTCTTTATCTTTCTTAAGCTCTTGTTTTCCAACTATTTGCTCAGCTGACTAATGTCAGTATTACTTTCTCTGGACAGAAAGCACATAGTTTTTCCCTCAATAATTTTCTTGCAAAGTAGTAAGAAGAGACAGTGGTCATGTCCAGCACTTAAGGAGTAAAGTACTACTTAAGTACTTAACCCTTACCCAGGTTTTAAGGGAAGAAGAGACATCCTATTAAAGCATTTAACAGAACAACAATCCCACAAGGATACAAACAATTCAAATTCATACTCAAGAAAAGGAAGAATGAGTGCTGCTGAAACCAGCAGCAGCCTGTGAAACAGTTTACTTCAGTATTTCTCAAGCAGTTTGATACTAACAGTCCTGACCAAGAGAAGCAGAATTTGGTTAGCCATGTTTTTAAAATCACTGTTTCCCAGAGTGACTACTTTACACTAATGTTTGTAATAGAAGAGGTACTGAACTGTACAAAACTCACTACAGTTCCAAAACACACTCAGGCAGCCCTTGACTAACCCAGTAAAATCCAGCATTCACAATATAACCAGCACATGTGCAGTTCCATTCTCCATGTATTCTGTCTGTTTCCAAAAGCCCTCCTCAGGCTGGCCCTATTGGCAGCATCCTGATGTACTTACTATTCAGTGAAGAACCTGGCAATGCCATACTGACTAATATCTTCTCTGTTCTCCAGCAGCTGACTCACTGCATCCTCCATGTATGTGAGGACATGTCGCTGAGCTGCAAATAAAAAACAGTAAGAGACAGAAGTTAGAATATAAGGGGCCTTCCCAGAGCCAGACAAGCCCAGCTGTGCGCCTTACACAAGACATCAAGCATCTGCTTCCTCAATTAGAGAGTGGAGGTTTCTTTCTTCCAGAAATAGATAGCAAAATTCATCACCTAAATCCTGCTTTCCTTCCTGGCTACACAGACTTAGTCATTAACAGCACTGACCCTTTTTTAGAATCCCCTGAGATTTTGGTATTGAAGGAAGATACGGAGTTGTGAGGCAGTTTCACTGGAAAACGCTTACTCCAGAGGAGTTCCTGATCTCTGTTCTGGGCCATCTTTCCTACACAGATTGTCAATGCTGTTTTGATGGGGCTGTTGCAGAGCTTTAGGTATTCTTTACTCTCCCCTCTATACCAAAGCCAAGTAGCTTTAAGGTTGTTTTGTAAAGGTTTCCTCCTGAAGGTGCAAATAAAAGTACATCTGTTTCCAAACAAGCATCAGTGAATGTGGCAGGTGGGGAACAGGTCTGAATGCCAAGAGAGAGTTATATTGCTCAACAGCCAGTCTCAAATAACTGCCTAGGCCAAACAGGAGAATTTCAGAAATGGTGGATCTGCCAATACCTCACCACAGAATGACACTCACTTATAAGACTCCTGAGTAAAGACAGTTTGGTGCAACACAAACTGTTTTGCTGCTTCTACAGGGGGCAGACTGTACAAAACAAGCATTTGCCAGGGAGGAAGCAGCACAGATTTACCACTGAGCCCCTTTGATGTTTTTGGCTAGAAACCAAGCTAGAGCAACAAAGAGCCGAGTCTGAGGTGATGTGCCAGCCAGCAAGCAGTAGATTTTCCAAATCTACAAGTTCAACAATCAGAAGACAAGTTACAACGAACCCAGGAAAATCATTCCTAACCTGGAAAGCACACAAACCCTGTTCCCAAACCACACACCTCCATCCTAAACACGTATCCTACTGTACCTTTGCAAGTAGTGTCGTGTCCTAAAAGAGCAGGAGAAAACCCTTAGGGAATATAGGAAAGGCAAGGGCTGTTCTTGCTTCTTGCCAATCTGCTCCAGACTTGGCAGAATCACCCCCTCAGCAGCAACTGGCCAACCTCAGACCCACATCAATATTCTCTAAACCATTTTAATTTGTGTTTAATATCCTGGTGAGCATCAATCCTGTGCCACTTGATACACAGCATGGAAGGCCCTTTCATCTTAGTGTGGGGTGGACTTCAAGAGAAGCCCGGAAATGATTATTCCCAGTGGATACAGTGATTAAAAGTATGTGTGAATATTGATTGCTATCAGGGGATTCTCTGCCTAGAACACTTTTCAGGACAATAGTAAAATTGGTTAAGCACACCCTGGAAAATACCTTGCAGCTGATAGCAAAATGGTGAGCCAAAGGTTTAAAGATATTATCTGGCACTAAAAGATACAGGGCGTAGCTTTATTTAATTATTTTAATGCAAAGGAATAAATTTAATTTATGTGAGTGATTAAAGAAAAATAGCTCTGCGCACCTGTGTCCCCTGAGGGAAGAATGAGTCCGTGCAGCTCAGTCACAGGCTCAAGATAGCAACAACTGGGTAACTTTACTTCAGCCCATCCTTCCTCCCTCCTCCTGAAGCAGTCCATCTCACACTCAGCAATTGTCTCCCAAGGCACCTCTTGAGGTGTCACATGTACCAGATTATGCCAGGAAACGGTACTAGCAGACAGACTTCCACTCAGCCTGTAATAAACTTCAGCTCAACTGCAAAACCATTCTCAACACTTTGTGGGGAAGTACACACTCCTTTCATATAATAGTCCCTATCAATGAACCATATTTCTCCTTAGAGTCATAAACCTCCCCTAAAAGCCTTTGGGAATAGACAGGCATGGTCCCACAGTGCTACACAGCACAATGTAGCTGACCTCTATAATAAATACCTTTGAATCTGCTCCTGGAGAATAAATTAACTTTCAACATAGAATTTTAGACCTTTCAAAATGTACACAAAAATATATAGGTCATTATCGAATACAATTGCTTGTAAAAGGGTATTTCTCTTAGGTTTTTTGTTGCATAGCCTAAGGATCCTGGCAAAGAGCCTCTATACCTATTTCCCAGAAGAGAGGGTAGAGGTGTGGGGAAGAGAAGAAAACTATGAGCAGAGAAATTAAAAGAAAATAGCACTTTAAATCTCCTTGAGAAGTCTCCCTCTTTGTCCCTTTGGCTGTTGTGCTCTCTCCAGGTAGCACAGTTCACACTGCCAAACCAAATTCCAGCTCTGGCTTCCTGTTCACTGACTGCCCAGTTCCATGGAACGATGCAAGTAATATGTTTTATAACCCAACCAATGCTATGCTATACAGGAAAGTCACAGAACAAAATGTAATTTGCAGACAGGTTTTAGCAGGCCAGAGAGGCAAAATAAAGTGCCAGGAGTCTGGTTATAGCAAAAGAGTAGTTCCTTAATTTATACAAATGGTACTTTCCATAACAAACACTGGAACCATACCGGAACATTAACCGTTTATGCAAGTATAGTCAAAAATCTGTGGAGTTCTAGGCAAAATAAATGAGATGATTCATACATTTAATAGATTTTGAAAATTCAGGCATAATGATGTACTGGTTGCTCATATTTTGAGGCCCTCTTTGCAACAACAAGGCAGCAAGTCCAAATCAGAATGTAAAGCCCAAATACTCACTGTGCTATTACAGCTTTCTGTCTCTACTAATTTTCTTCCTGACAGAACTCCAGTATACTGCAGTTTCCACACAGGAGGTGTTACAGCAGGACATCCTCAGCATTTGTTTGTTTCAGGCTTATTGTAACAGAAGTTGCCTACTCATACAGAACTTTCCAATGCTACCCATATTCTGTAAATATAACAAAAATTCTCAACTCTGAAATCCCAAGCAAGTACCCCAAACAGGAAACCAGTGTGCCTGCCACACTTATTTGGTAGGTACCACACTTTGCTGTCAGGTTTAAAAACTAACAGTTGGGTTTCACAAAGGAATCTGACAGAGTAAGTTCACAGAGGATTTTTCAGGCAGCCCATAACCTGATACTAAGTAAATACCTTTGCACAGAGTATCTTAATTCTTATCACTAAGCCACGAGCAGTGATGTTATACTTGGAGCCTCAGTCCAATCAGTAGCAGCACGTACAGCTCCTCCAAAGCTGCCCCCTGCAGCACTTAAGAGAACAGCCTGTGATACTCACATGGTCACACCCCCCCATCACACACATGCCCAATGTTTAAACGAATTTTTGGAATAAATGCACTTTTGGCTCAGAACCAAATTCAGGGCTGAGCAGTGGCTGTTCAATTCAAGCATGGCCAGACCAAGTCATACAAGTACAAGGCATAATGGGGATTACATCCACAATCTCCATGGATTTCTCTACAGCACATTAGACAATCATAACTAATTCCATTTAGCCATAACCACACAAAATAATTTTGCACATGTATTTAAAATAGTAAAAATAGTCTTTTTATAAGCTACCAAATTACTTGTTTCAGTCTTCTGATAAGAACAAACAATCCACTACTTTGTAGGTTTGATTACACATGTTGTAAGAACAAGCATTTATACTTGAAAAGTCTTGAAGGAAAATTTAATGCAAATAATATCACTGTACAAAACTGAATATATGCACTGAAATTCTCAGAGCTAGAAATTCAGGAAGAAGGAAGGAAATAGATGTCACCTTTAAGTCATGATACTGTGTATAGGCAATGGTTTTATTATCCAAGTGGATAACTCTCCAGGAGACACGACTTCTTCTGAAACAGGAGCTGTCTATCAAAGCGATTTGTTCTGTATGCACACAAGGGTTTTTTTTTTTTGGTTTTTTGGGGGGTTTTTTGGGGGTTGTTGTTTTTTTTTTTTTTTTAAGTTGGGGTCATTCCTGGCATAACTGAACATGCTCAAAAATCAGGAGTGGGAATTCCTGGATAAGACCACCTTTTCTTACTTATTTGCCTCCTCCTCAGCTGAAGTGCTGAAAATACACACTGCTTGATGCAATTAACGTTATGATTAATTTCAGTTATCAGAAGCTTGAGAGCATAACAAGCTTTAATGGACCTGGACTATTTCTAGCATTTTTAATCTCTGAGAACATATACTCTGAGAGCATAAGGTAATAGCTAAATACTCTTTCAGTATTTGTTCTAAACTGTAGCTTAACTAAGGACTACCTTATTAGACACATTGGAAAGATACATCCATAGTAACATAAAATCAATTTCATGCAAATATAAACCAAAACAATAATGATGCAAGAGAGAAATAGTAAGGATATAAACTGCAACAACAAAATCACATCAACTCTGGAAATTTTTCCAGCATCAATGGTTTTTCAGGATGCTCATTATAATCTTTTCAGATATCATTAAGGACTAAATCCCTTCAGATATTGCTAAGAAATGGCCTGGGAAAGAGAAGTGAGTGAACAAAACAATTAACCTAAATGCTACATCTCTGCACTGTCATAGTTCCTTCCAGCTTTGCATAGCTTCACAGTGTAATTTCCTATTTACCCCCAAAAGCAAAATGTTTTTTGAAGGATGGAACATTTAAGTACAAGTAGACCTTGTCATACCAGAGGTATCACCCAACATGAGACTTGCTCTTACTCAGGAGCACATGCCAAGAGGTCACACACCATAACTACAGCACATTTCATATGTCCCAATTTTCAAAACCACTTTCAACAAAAAATTTAAGAAACATTTCCATTTATAATTTATTCTTGACCATAGCTGAGAATTTGGTTCTAACAATGAGCATAATACTGCACACAGACTAACTTAATTGTGCAAGTCCTTCCAGCAGACTGCTTCCTGCAAGGTGTCATACAGCTGCTAGAAACCACGCCCCCACCAAAGCAAATAGCTGAGCAATCTTCTCTTTTTTTTTGTTTGGTTGGGGTTTTTTGGAGGTTTTTGTTTAAATCTAAAATTATTAATTGTGGAAGAAATTGTCATTTCAGTTTGTTATAAGACATTAAGTAGCCTAATGGTTCCCTACCTATTCATGCTCAGAGGGACATATGCAAAGGACTGTACTCTCCAGTTCTGGAACTCTACCTAATTCAGGATCAGATTTCACCTGCACCTTTCAAGTTAAGGTGGAAATCCTGCGGTGCAACACCAGTATGGCGGTGAAATCCCCATCTTTTGGACAAAGTATTAGACTGAGTCTAGGAAGATTCAACTAACATTGAATCTTTAAATCTTGAAGATTTAACTAACATTTCTATACGCAAACTCTTACACATTATATTCAATCTACATTATAGTTGTCCTACCTGTACAACAGAGCAAGAAATAAAATTTTTAAATAGGCGTTCTCTTCTCTTTTTCTAGACCATGAGATCTTTAAGCCACAGTGCTCCACAGAAGTTCAACAAATATCTGTACTAAGAGGAGAACCAGTGTCAGCTGAGATGTCTGGATAACAATGTAGCCTATGTGTTGATTATGCTGTTAAAGGGAATTATTGTACTTGCACTTTCCAGATCATTATTTCTTAAGGCTGTTCAGAAGAAGAGTAAGCCTTAGGCTTCAGCAAAGTTTCCACACAACTGAAGTTCTCTCTTGGGAGCTACTCAGTTTTGTAAAAGAATGTATACTCTTTCTAATCATTAAACCCAAGACCTTTTATGAGAGAGATGAGGAAACACAACTGTGTGTTCTGGCACTTGATAGGCCCATGCTTTACTGATAAGGCAATTTCCTAGCAGAGTATTTGCATTCTTACATGCCTTATATTGGCAAAGAAGGACAAGAAACAACATCCTGAAGCTGGGTAGTGGAAGGCAAGAGAATACATAGAAAATAGAAGTTTGCAGTACTCTGCAGCTTTTTCTCCATAACAGGAAATGGGAGCAGGGAGGTAATACAATATGAAGCTTCAGAGACAGCTGCATGAGCAGAACAATACCCTAAGTGCTCTGCTGCCTGCTATAAATAACTGAGCAATCACCAGTTATTAAACCATAATGAGGAACCATGAAAAATGTCTCAAATATGCCTCATTTTGCCTACTGTAGGTTCAGTCTCATCCATCAAATGAGAAACACATTATCATCACTATACCCAAACAATAAATGCTGTTTATTCAGTGAAACTACTGTTTATAATGTCCTGCTTGTAACAACATCATCTTCACTGTAGCCCTTCTGCCAGTTCTGCAGACCTCATCTCCAGTCCTATTCCCTAAGTAATGGTCATCTCTTTTCTTCTACTTACTGTCTCATTGTGGCATGACACATGTTGCCCTGACTTTCATATTCCAGGAATTTTGGAATTAATTCTCTCCCTGTTCATTTCTGTTTTAACTCAGAACTACTTTTATTTCCCTCTTAGCATTCTAACTGGTTGTAGAAGAATTATCTCAAATAGAGCAGGAAATAAAACAGCAAGTAGCGCATTATGTTATTCTGGCTGCTCAATTTATGTGATGGCCTGGTTTTGATAATGAGAAAGAGAAGAGGGGAAGAAGGGTTTGGGTGAGTTGCCCATTCCAGCTCAGAAATGGCAGGGTCATCTGGTCTCTGAGAGTCAGAGAATACCTTAAGTGGCAAGCTAAGGCAATGCAACTCCGGAATGAAATCACAGACAGTGAAATTTATCACAGCTCCTTACAGCCCCATGTCAGACAACTGTATTAACAAGACCTTGAGGCGCACAATAGAACAATCCAAATAATGGTGATTTCAGGATGCCAATGTAGGAAACAGAAATGCAACTCAGAAAAACATATGGGGAGGTGTGTTTGTTTGGGGTGGGAAGAGAGGGAGTTGGGGATTGTTTTGGTTTGGTTTTTAACCATTTTCCTACTGCTAATCCACACTAAAATCCTTAGGATCTGTGAGCAGTTTGGCAAGTTACAAAGTCTCATGAAGGCAGAAAAACTGGTTTTCATAACATTTTTAGCTAATAAGAATATGCTTCCTCCTCTAACAGACAACAGAAACTGAAATCTAAACCCAAGGTATGCTAAGTAATGAACAGAACAAACTCTTACACAAGTTATTCCTCACCCTAATATGGTCACATGTCTTTTTCTGACCCCAATGTCAGAATAATTTAGAAAGTTGTACAAAATGAAAAGGGAATTCCAAATCAGCATGTGGAACAGATATGAAAGAGGCTCACTTAAGTGACTAGTAAAGCTGCTTGCACCTAACAATCTTGTACATATAAGAAATCTCTCTTGTACATCTCATATCTTACCTTCAGATGTGCAAGAGAAAACTGGTTTATTTTCACACTTTAAGTATTTTTAGTCTGCTTCCTAGATTGTTTTGAGTGATTCAATCCTTACTGACAAGTTTCACACAATTAAAAGGGCCTATTTCATTAAAAACAATTACAAGAACCTGAAACCACGTTGGCTCATTAAGAAAAATAAATTTTACAGGTTTCAACCTAGAGCCACTCTGGAAAAGTTATTAACTATTAGCATGTAGGTTAAAAATAGTGAAGTGGTGTGTGTCCAGTGTGTCTACATGGCACTGTGATGCTGTTCTCAAACACCTAAAGCTCCACAACTGAAATCAGCGATAACAATTTAAGCAAGGGGAGTCCCATGAGAGTCACCCTGAATAGAGCAGTAAACAAACCTATTTCTGCCTTGAATTTCCTTGACACAGAAAAGCATTGTAGTTATGCAGGTATGCACAAAGCACCCTAACAGCAGCCTAGCAGCAACAGCACAGTGAGATTCTATTCTAAGATGACTTAGATCACTCCTTTGCTTAAATGGTTAAACAAAAGTCTTTTAGTCTAGTACCCCGTGCAAGACAGGTTTTCCATTTACAGCAGTGTTTCTGCACTCTTGTTCCATTTTGACTTACAGAAATGGCAAAATCATGACGGAACAAGCAGCACAAAGCAATCCAATCCATTCCTGACCTTCCTTTGTACAAGAAAACCACAGAAAATTATGTATACCTTGATAAGAGTTATTACCAAACAATCTCTTGGGCCTAGAAAGTAATGGCTGAAGAGTTTCACTCCACAAACACTCTCTTGAACACAATCCAAATGCTTATTACTCGTAATTCATCTCCTCCTCAGCAATTAAATGAAGTCATATTGACTTTATTCCACCCTAATTATTTTTATTTGACACCTTAACATCAAACCACTTTGCTTCTTAGTTTCCTGGAACATCAAGCCGTTACGGGCAGTTTAAAAAGGATGTAGTCTTCAAAGGAGTAGCCGCTCCACAGGTTAAAAGATTTTCATTTTATGTAGGAAACAGTATCGATGCTACCTTATTTCAGAACAAAAGAGCAGCACTCTTTCCCATTGTTGGGAAACGAGCAAAAAATAAGGATGCTCACCTAGATCTGTGAGCAAAACAGGTTGGTAATGGGTGAAGTCTATCACAGAAAGGCTGGAACGCCGCTCGCTATTCATTCACATCGCCAAAGCGGACAGTGGAGGAAGGAGACGGCAGCTCAGCTCCCGCCGGCCGCTCGCGGAGACCGCACCTCTGGGCACTGGAGGGGTGAGGGATGCTCCCGTGCCCTCCCAGCTCAGCGTCCACAACCCGCTCTGTCACGGTCCGGTGCTGCCCGCTCTCCAGCCAGGGCGGACACGGAGCCACTGCGAGCCCCCTCAGCCCGGCCCAGGCTGGGGCCGCTCGCCGCACTCCCCGGAAAGGACGGGCCGGGCGCAGCCACCCCGGCCCCGCCGAGCCCTCCCTATGCCGGGTCCCGGCCCACCAGCACACCAGGGGGAGAGAACCCTCAGGAAGCCTCCCCGCCCCGCCGCGCCGCTCCTCACCCAGATACTCGGGCCCGGGCAGCGAGAGCCGCTCGGGGCTCAGCATCCTCCTCCTGCCGCTCCTTCCCAGCTTCCGCCCGTTTCCAAGGCGCCCGACGCTCCCGGCGCTGCTCGGCCGCTCGCCCCGGCTGGGAACACGCCCCTCACCGCCACAGTTCCGCGCCCACAGCCGCCCGGCAGCCCCATCGCCCGTGCCCTCAGGGGCTGGGGCAAGGCTGGGGCAGAGCCCAGGAGAAGGGACAGTGCCTGGAGCCTGCTGACAGCGCCCGGAGCGGGGGCTGCGCGGGGGCCGCGCTGGGCGATGCCCCAGGCGGCTGCTCCCGGGCCGAGGGACGCCTCAGAGAGGGGAGAGCCAGTGAGCAGGATGTCCCGAAGAGCTGAAATAGCGAGAGGAGAGGCACGTGTAAAATCATCCTGATTAGATTCAAGTTGTCTAACTTAAGGTATATTCTACTGCTAGGGGTTATTTAGGACTACAGCTGTGAGGGAAAGATCTTGATTTGAAGGTGAATTGTAATAAGTTAAAATCATACAATATGCTGAGTTGGAAGGGACTCATCAGAATCATCGAGTCCAGCTCCTGGCCCTGTGCAGGACACCCCAAAAACCACACCGTGAGCCTGAGAGCATTGTTCAGATGCTCCTTGAGCTCTGCCAGCCTTGCTGCTCTGACGACTTCCCTGGGTTAATGAAGTCAATGTGTAGCAGCTTTGTTCCAGAGAGCAACGACTGAAAGTGTGACTTAAGGAGATCCTTCAGAGTTGTGTCCTACTGTCCATACTATCCCAGAGCTGGAATTTCTGCATCCCTTGTGCTCAGGAGAGGTAGGTATAGGGAGCCTCAGGAATTGTCCCTTCTGTAGATTCAAGTAGAAATGAGCAGAAAAGTCCTGAGTCGCAGGGCTCTTTCTGTTCTTGGCTGGGAACTTGTATGGGAATGGCCATTGTACTGGGGATGTACAAGTGGCAGAGCTCTTCATGTGGCTAGAAGCAAGCCTGCTGGACTCCTCTTTCCCAGAAGCTGATGTGGCTAAAATTCCCAAATTACTTTGCCATTTCTTTCATCACCATTAGAAAAAATACCAGCCCAGGATGTAATCCTGAAAGCATTACAAAAAAACCCAACCAACCAACCAACCAACCAACCAACCAAATAAACAAAAGGACTGCAGGTGTTTCTGTGTTTTAATTGACAAATGCAAAAGAACAGAAATTAAATTAACCATTTGTACCTGCATATGATCCGCCTTTATTCCACTAGAGAAAAATACTGAGGCACTGGCAACTCAACTTTAATCTATATTTAAAGGACAGCTACATTTAAAAAGGGCAAACAAGATGTTATAACTTAACTGTTAATATCCCACATAAGATTGCCTGGACCTCTCCTTTGTTTTTTGTTCTGTCTTTAAAAGCATATGGCTTAGATATAAATATTTCAAAAATGAGCAGAGAGAATAGTTTAGGGAGCAGACAATGAGACACTCCAGCATAAAGAATGATTGAAAAAATGTAAGATTGCCTTAAAGAGGAAAAATGTAACATATGAAATTATGTTACCTAAAATTATTTGTACTACAATGAAACTCACTCAAAACTCCAGGTTGTTCAGTTTGGCACTTTGTGCATTCTGATATAGGCTATAAATTTAAATATGGGACTTTTTCAGTAATAGATACAATGAGATCGCAGAATGCATTGATACAAGATATTTTGGAGCCCAGAAATTCAGTAGAATTTAGAAAGGAAGTGGATTCAAGCAGAATGAGAAAATGCATGATTGTGTTGTTACACACATAAGCAGTGTCACTGGTGTTTAAAAACCTCTTCTATAATGCGGGTCAGCTGAGCTTGTAAGAGCCTTCCACAGGTTTCCTTTTGTTGTTTAAACCATTTCTGTAAACCAGAGTTTAGCCTTGATCAGTATCTAGAGCACTGATTTACAAGAGGCCTTTAAAGCCCAGTTTTGAATATTACATGTTCTGACATCTCTCTGTTTTTTCCTTTAGGGTGGTTTTTCTCTTCTCTTCTCTTCTCTTCTCTTCTCTTCTCTTCTCTTCTCTTCTCTTCTCTTCTCTTCTCTTCTCTTCTCTTCTCTTCTCTTCTCTTCTCTTCTCTTCTCTTCTCTTCTCTTTCTTTTCCTCTTAGTCTCTATGGGTTAGACTTTGTTATTTCCTTCAGACCAGCTAAAGGAAACCTTTTGGTCACTGGTCCCATTTGCAGTTCTAATAACAGTAAGTTTCAGTAGTAATGGTGCCTGACTGTTAACCTAAAGAAAACTATATAAAAACAAGATGTCATTTCTGAGACTATTTATAGACTTTCCTGTTTACTATTATTTCTCCTTTGGCTTGCCAGAACTCGGATTAGTTGATACAACAGGTCAGCAGCACTTACATGTTCCCTCGCACTCATGACCTGAAAAGGGAGAAATGCTGCCAGCCTGGCCATAGGTGTTAAGTTTGTTTTACCAACTTCATTTTTAGAACCCTATACTAATGCATTTTAATAAATTCAGAAGGTTTTTCTGGGCCATCTGGAGGTTTAATAGCTGCCCCCAGAGGGGGCACATCTAACAAGGGCTTAATGTTCTTTTGGACCCAGCTGGAAGAATGATTGTGAAGAAAATTATTTTTCCTTGTCACAGCCTCTTGGTAGATTATCAGAGGTACAGATCTCACTTCAGGGCAGCCTATGGAGTACACTTTTACCATCTACCCTGGGAATCATGGTGGTGCTTACATCTAGTAACTAAAATTGCTGCATTTTGTTTACCAGGGGCATTTGGGCATCCAAATCAGTCTTTCAAGGAGGATCAGTTGGATTATATTGGTATATTTTGTGCACACTCTCTTTCAGAGTTAACGTGATCTTGATCTTATTTAGCTTAATTCATTTTGAAGTGTGGTTTAAGCAGAGTTTCAGAAATCATATGTTTTGTAAACTGGGCTAACTTAGTTATATGAGAGTCCATGTGACCACAAGTTTGAAAATAGTGGTGTAATTTAAATTACGTAATGAAATAAAATGTCTTTATTATGCTAAGATGCATGGGCTGAAAATCTTTCCTGTGTAAGTTTTGTAAGTGTTTCTCAGCAACTTAGCTAAAATCAGATTTCTGTTTTTCTCCAGAAACACATACTTTGCCCCCACTATATTAATTGCTTAGCTTACTCTCTGCTGATTTTATGTTCATCTTCCTGAATTATACCATCAATGTGAAACTGAAATATTTTCCTTTTATTAGACAAAGTTCTCCTGAGAAACAGCTCCTCTTTCAGAGAGAGTATTATATAGAATAATAAACAGGACTAGATAGCAAGAACAAAATTCCAGAGGAAGTGCCATGTTTTAAAAAGATTGAATCACTTTGCCTGGCTTCTTTAACTTTTCTTGGAATTAAATGTTTCATTTGCTTAGAATTTTAACAATTATTACTGTGGTAGTTACAATGCAGCCTACTAGGTGTATTAGAGGAAACAAACTTTTTTTTTCTTCAAGTGACTGATGGAAATGCTGTTGCTACAATGTACAAAGAACTAAGCTGTGGGCAGTCTTCAGTATTATTCCATCTGACTGTGAAATCAATGTAAGACAGTTTCACAGAAACACTAAGAAAATGTCTCTAGCCTTTCTTGTGTATCCTTTGAGCATCCAAAGCTTTATCATGTTTTAAGACATAGTTAGCTAAGAGCCTGTCTTGTGCAGAACTCAGCTTTTTTGACTTTGATAGTGCTTTGTGTTCATCGAGGCTTCCCACGTATTTTCCAGATGAGCTTTTCCTTGTACATAATAATTAATAAAATTGCAGGTGCAATAACAAAAGGACACATGAAAAACAAATTATACTGTGAGGAGAAAAACATTGACTTAAATAACTGTCAATCTTTATTGATAATCTATTATTTTGGGCACAGTAGCAGAGATAAGTTTTGAGGAGACATCTGAAGAAATGGAGAATAAGGAGTTCACATGCTATTATTTATGTAAATTACTGGAAATCTTGTAAGTGAAATTAGAATTCTATTTTGTAAGTAATTTTAAAAATCAATGGTACTGAAGCTGGATGATTCATTCTTGAGTCAGTTGCAAATCCATAAAAACCTCTCATTAAATTTTTGATTTAATAATTATTTATATGGATAATGACCAAACTCTCTAAACACATACACTAGAAATAAAATTGTCTTAAATAAAACGGTCAGCCAAAACCACAATGAAATTATATGATGAACTCCATGTTTTTATGGTTTTGGTTCCTCAGGAGTCATTTACAGAAAAAGATCCAGCACTTCTAGTGCTTCTCCTAATCTGAGCTTTCTCACACTGTATGAACTCTTTGTCTGGTTTACCTATAGCACAGTGGTTTTGCACAAGTAAATTAGTTTTTTTTCCCAAATAATGCAGTATTAATACTACCTCTTCAGGTAAAATCTAGACAAACAGATTGGACTTACCCTCTTTTTTAAGATCTTCAGAGAAATAAGATTCACCAAATTTCTCTCTCCTAGCATCTGCCAAGATGAATTCTGGAAACAACTGTGTTTCTCAGCTAGTGATAGATAACATGATAACAGCAGCAGCTCTCTTAAGTAGCCAGCATTTGTACCATTACAGAGCTAACTGTGACACCAGTAATTGTACCAGCAAGTCTTAAGTCAGGAATATACTTAGCTAGTAAGATGTCGTAAGTGTACAGGAAACTGTCCTGTGAACATGATGCCATCATAATTTTTATTTTATTTACTAGTTTAACTGCATTTTAATCTGGATTGCTAAGATTTTATTTTCCCTCTTGAACTGGTGGACAGAAAAACGTAAAGAGAGATCTGATCTGATTTTGAGATCTGTCTGTGTTGTTGATGATTCAGGTCTAAACAAGCTCCAAGATCCTTGTATTTTAAATACAAGTTGGTGAGGAGAAAAAAAACCTTGAAATATTCTTCTATTCCTCAGCCATAGGAGTACTTTTGAATTCTGCATGATGTGCTTATGAGAAAAGGGAATAGTAGTAGGACAGATTCTGTGGCTCAGGGAGGCCACATGTTCTTTTCAAATCAATGGTAGCTGTAAGTTGTATAATAGATTCCTGGCATGTATTAAATGCAATGTCCAAATTCTGATTTTGAGTTTAGTGTTTAGTAAGCAAAGTTGGCTTTTTTGTAAGAACAAACTGTTGAAAGACTCTCCTCCAGTTTTTGTTCCCATTATCTCATCAGGAAGGAAAGGACATCTTTAAAAGTACTTAAGTACCAAGTGAGTGACCCTTCTCTGTTGGAATGCCGCCCCACTAATGATGCAGAGAAGAAAAACAGCCATTTCTGGCAGAGTTTGCAGGATCTCTCATGCCAAACAAAAAAAAAGTCTAAAATGCCTGGTAAAAATAAATATCACTATGAAATTCTGGCATGGGAAGCATTTCTGACAGCCAAGGCTTAGCTCATCCTGGGGGGTAACCCAAAAAGGCCAGCGATTTTTATTCTTTGTTTCTACTTATCGAATGTTCCTTGCAAACATAAGCTGCCAGACTCTGTTATCCATTAGACAAGGTGTCTGTGTGAGAAAATTATAATAAGTAAATGGCTCTGTGTATGTGCAAGAGAGCAGTGGGAGTGAGCTGTTGTGTCTGGGGATGAAGTGAAGCCGTAACTGTGATGGCTGCAGTGGCCAGCTCTTATGGGAAAGGTGTGTAACTTTCTTTGTGCAGAACAGACATTATTCACATGCTAGGTACCCTGAAAATATTTTGCCTTATAACATCTGCATGGATAAGCAAATGATGGAATCAAGGGAAAAAACCAATAAAATGGAAGAAAGTGGAGATCACAGATTCATTAAAATAGTGGAATTCTAGCTAAATTCTAAGTTTGTTAGCTACACAAAAGGGTACTTGGAAGACAGCACTGCAGAACCCTGCCACTGTACAGGAGTTGCAGTCAAAATATTTTTCCAGCAAAAACACACATCCGTAGCCTGGTGATTCACTCCATAATATAAGAGGACATAGTGGTGAATGTTTTTTTTCTTTTTGCTACATAATGCATAAGGTGTTTTCGAGAGTAACACCTTTATGGAGTCACTAGAGGAGAAGATAGAGATCAGATGATGATATAATGGTTGGAGTACTTAGGAAGAGAAGCAAATCGCTTAGTGAGAGAGAATATAAAACAATTGAGACTGAAACAGTAAATGAAGATTATGGCAATTAATTCTAAACAGAACAGAGGAAGCATTGAACATTTTTCAGAATATAGTAGAGAATTAAGACCTAAGTAAGTTTTATCTGAGGAACGTTTTAAAATTTTTCTTTTGCTTTGTTAACTTTATCATTCTAGTTTCTATACCACAACAAAATAGATTGATCATTCTGCATTTGAATCTGATTATATAATTAGATATTAAGAAAATATCCTTAAGATTCTAACTTTAAGTGTTAAATTTTACACTGTGTTAGTGAAGGAAGAGGTGTTCCTTGAATATGTAAGGTTTAGATGTGGATCCGAGTTTCAAATTCTGTGGCTAGAGTCCATTTCTAATATTTACTAAACATACTCAGTGTGCTCTAAGTTATGTGAAACAGAAGCAAGAGAAACCTATAGTCCCTATGACATGGTCTTCCCCTGTGCATTAAAAATGTTGGGTTTTGCTCACTCAGATCTCTGATAGAGTTTCCAACAACTCTGCTGACATGGAATGAAGAACAAATGAAAATGCAATACACAGACTCAGATTACCTTAAACTCTTAGAATGCTAATATCTTGTTAAATAGTCAAGTTTCTAAAATCCTAAACTTGCAATGAAATGGACATAAGTATATGTGACTGAGAGGGAGGTTGGATGTGTGTGCATACATGTGGGTGACTCATGTGAAGGGAGTGTGCAAGTCTGGATCTTGCTCCTACCTGTGCATTTATTCAGGTCTCACCCAGTGCTTGTAGGGAGCAATTAATTTGTTCCCTCACTCCCATTTTTCAAGAGCTAGTATGACAGAGGGAGAGGTGTTAAGAAGTATCTCTGATTCAGCCACCTGATAGGAAAGCAGATGGTGGCATCTTATCAGAAACACACAAGGGTTATGTCTTGTTTGTGTTGGCAGTACTTGCCAGACCTATCATGCCAATAAAATATTAGAAGTGAATCATCTTCAAAAAAGAAAACTCTTTATCATTCTGTCTACATTTTTACATCTGCATAGTGGCTTCTGCAAACAAGAAAGGTGTGAGAGCTGAGAGAAAGATGTTTGTCTTTCACATCTATTCCCGTGATTACTTGTTTCTTTACAGGCCCAATTTATGAATTCTAGATTTTTTAAGAAAGGAAAATTCAGCCCATCTAAGCTATTCCACATACTGAGATATAAGGTCACCTTTCTTTCTGATTGTGTGATTGATTTTTACCACAAACTTCTTATCTGAGTACAGCAACTATTGATGGCAAACTACATTAATAGCTGGAAGTCAAAGAAAGACACAAGTCTTCAGTTCTTTAGAAAATGCTTCTCTATGGACTCAAAAATTTATTTAGGAGATACAGCTTGCTACTTATCCATTTGAATGTGTTTGGGGAATAAAGGTGGCTAGGCTTCTGTCTTCAAATTGAATTCTTCTTTTGCTGGCTTTTGAGAGAGAATTTCCCTTTTAAGCTCTTCCTCTTCTCCTTTTTTTCTGTGCCAGAGTCAAGGTATTAAGCTGTGCAGTTCCTAAGGGTAGGCCATAGGCTACCTTTGCAATGCAGACATTGTGCAAGGCCTGGATAATTGCCATTTCACTCCAGGGAGGAGTCTCATCAGGGATAGAAGAGGGTGTTTATTTGCATTATTTTTACATAGAGGATGTTAGGGAACCAGCAAAAGAAGGAGCAGAACCAGCTTTCAAAAACACAGAAGGAGCTACCATCTCAAAAAAAATGTGAAGAAAGATTTGGTTTGGTCTGTTGTTTGGTTTTGGGGTTTTTTCCCTATTTTGAGAGTCAATTTACTTATGGTTTTGTTTCCTTTTCTTTTTCTTCTTTTTTTTTTCCTAGAGTGAAGAATTAAAGGGCCTTAGAAGTTGGTTTCTGTCCCACTTTCTAGACACACACACAAAAAGGGATGGGGTTAGATGAATCTGTACTTGGGACATTACATTACAAAGGACCTTTTGCAAGATTCTTTATATCTCAGCTTTTGAATGTAGCCATTTAATGTAATCTTTAGTTTTGCTGGTCTGCACTGCAAAGTAGAATGAATAGTGGTCCATGAGATGATCATAAAGTTTCCCAAAACAAATGTGCAATTGGAATGCTTAGAAAGCAGCAGTTAAATGAAAGGTCAAGAAAATTAAGTAACACCTAAACTCTCGTCTGCTAATATGAATTTTATATTTTTGTGAATGAAAGCAGTTTTGGTAACACTGCAGAAGATGGCATCTAGTTTTATTAAGAATAAGTGAGCAGTAACTGGAGAAATACTGTAGGGGACAATGGTGACAGTATTTGAATGTTTATGACTCCTACAAGCATCTCTGGGTACACAGTAGTAGTGGCAGTATTAGAAAGGGAAGGCAGCAAAGGAAAAGGTGATAACATAAAATATAAATGAATTTAAAAATTTCATTTAATGTATTTAACATAGAGACCATAATTTACAAACTAGGTAACCAGATGCAAAAGCTGTCAATCTCTCAGCTCTTTAGAAAATTAAACTATTTCTTTACATCAGTGAAGTTGGACACCCAACTGTCCTATGTATGGGTAAAATCTGACTTTTAACTTACCTGGTAATTCAAGCTACCACCTCTTTAGTTCACTGGTGGTATGGAAGAGGGAACTGATGTGGATAATGTGCAAGTGAAATAACTAAAGAAATTTAAAAGGCCACTGGAAAATCTCACGGTCTAATATCTATGGTTTTTTCTTGAACTTAGAGCCCTGTTAGGAGCATTTTGGTGTTTTCCTGTCTTTTCTGTTTATTTAGTGGAGGTCACTAGTAAAAAAGAATTTGGTCAGAGTGCAGAGTTTGTAATTATCTTTACAGTTAGAATTTCCTGAACTATTGTTGAACCAAAGTTCGGTAGGGGTTCCAAAAGATCACCTCGTCCAGTCTGTACTGCATCAAGACTAAACATATCAAGGCTAGTACCAGCATGCTTATCAAATTATGTTCTTATGAAAATCCAGTGGAAGAGATTCCCCAGTCCCCCTAGACAGTCTGCTCCATTATTGAAAAATCCTCAGCTGGAATGCTGATCAGAAAAATCTTTTAAGCATTTCTTGTTGCAAATGAAGTTGACTCTTTTATGTCTTTCTACTGGAGCCATAGAGGATGGCTGATCAACATCTCTGTAATTAGCTCTTATAAATATCAGAAAGCTGCATCTGGCTTGAAGCATTTATATCTTGACTAGGCATACCTAATTCTTTCAGCTTTTTCTCAAAGGGTTTGATTTATACATTTCTTGTTCATATTATTTTCTGGTTTCTCTTCAGTTGTTTTTATATTTCTATGGTGTTCAGGCGAGACCAGACACAGCATCCAACCGAGTCTTCTGTATTGCGTGAATTTAAGAAATCAAATTGTCTCCTATATGACACACCTGTTAAGGTGTTCCAGAATTCAACACATTCCTGGCAGTGCTGCTGCACTGTTGGTTTCTATTGTTTGTTATCCTAATACGCTGTATCCGTCTAGTCCAAAATTCTGTGCAGTTTATTCATTTTTCATTCTGTTTCCCAAGAATAATATGTTTCTAACTACTGTATTTTTCCTTGTTGTTTTTTGGACAATCTGACCAATTTGTCAATAGGATTTGGGGTGTCTGATCTCATCCTTCCTAGTGTTTCCAGCCCTTTGCCTTTGTTTTGAGGTTATCAGTTGTTGTAGCACAGATTTTACAAGCATATCATTTAAGTTGTCAGTGAACATAGCAGACAAAACAGAACTCAAGACACATCTTGAAACAGATCTGACGTGCCTTTGCCTTTTGATGAATAATGACTAATGACCACTGTGGTTTCCTTCTATTGGATGCTTGCACATCTTCCCATATCTGTATTTAAAATGTTGTTCCATGAACGTGTCTTGTGAGATGGTGCCAAAAGCCATACAAGGTGTATCATATCTGTTGCCTTCTGTTCACACAGCGAGCTTTACATTACTTGAAAAAGGGAACTTGGTTTAGCATAAATGCATTTTGCCCATTTTTCATGTGTTTTTCATTTTAGGAAATTAATTCACTTTATCTCAAGTATTTAAAACATGATTGCTCCAAACCTTTCTGAACACAACAATTAAGCTACCCAATGTGTCATTCTCTTCTATGAAACTTGGGGTGGGGAAAATCATCTTCACAAGGAAAAGCTCATTTGAATCCTTTAAAAATACTTTGATTGGTAAGACTTAGACTTTTTTTTCTTTCTTTCCCCCTTTCTTTCTTTAAACCTATTATTAAGATCTTTGCAGTTTCAAAATAGATAAAGTGTCTTTTCCCTAATAATCTTACCTTGTTCTGGTCCCTTTCTTCTTTTTCCAATGACACCATGTTCTTGGTTTTCTTTTTCCTGACACAGGTTTGTTATTTAAAATCACCCTGAAAATGATGCAAACTATTAGTGTTATTTCGTAGCACTTATTTTCTGTCATCGGATTGGTTTATTTCTCAAATGTTTCTTTTGGAGGGGATGTATCTGAATTATGTCCCAAAATGGTTAATAGGATAATAATCTTCTTCCTGTTCCATTTATAATGACTGGTTGAGTTTTTTTGCTTGGGCATGTTGTCACATAAATTAATTGTTAATTATATTTTAAGTACTTCTTTCTCATCTGTCTCACAACACTTGTGTTATATATCACTTATCAGTGGTCTATAAAGTATTGCAGGTTACTTCATGATGCTCCTCCCTCATAGGTGTGGGTAGAGGCAAGTACCTATGTTGTGCATGGGTTGAAGTGTATTCTGATATTTCCATAATCTTAAAGTTATTTGCTCTGAAAGAGGCAAGACCAAAGCCATATGGTTTAATTCTACCAGCATTATTTAGCAACTAGTCTGCTTTTACCATAAATGTCCATTTTCACTGCATAAATCTACTTTACAATTATTCCTCAAAGATCCCACATGTAATCAGGGCTATATTCAATCAAAGTATCTATCAACAGGTAGGTAATTGAGACGTTTACAATATACATTTTCATCTGTTCAACTGCAACCTTTTTAGGAGATTTTTGGGAAAGATAATACTATGTGCTCCTCTAACATTTCACCAGGGGATTTCAAAATTACTAATAAGACAGAGATATAGCTTAAGGAAGAGAGGAAAGTGATTTACCAGAATACAGTGCAAGATCTAGAGGACTGGTAAACACACTTTAACAGAGTAGGTAAAAACATTTGTTCTCTGGGGAGAGAAGAACTGAAGAGCTAACAAGTGAATTTATTTGTATGTAGAGCAAGAGGCTTTTGTTTCAAACACAGGGAAACACTCATCTTAACAGCTGACTGTTCCATGACCTAAGTATATAATCATCAAGAAGCTCTGGGCCCTGTATCTGTGCTTTATCCTGCTCAGTACTTCAGCACCTAAACTTCTAAAAGCTTCTGTGAGCCTGAAGTCAGAAGGACTCCTCTGAGTTATACTACCTGATGATCTAGCCTAAGTAGAGAATATAAACTTAAATGAATTTTGGTTATGTTGCTCTGTATTTTAGGGAGATACAGCGAGGGTTTTGCATTCTAGTCAATCAGCCAGTCAGTGTGAGGTAACTGTTTTCTCTCTCTAAACTTTAACCCACTATTCAGAATTCTTCCCCTTCAGCCATCTTAAACTATGGTATCTTTAAGTTTATTACTTTACAATAATTGTGTATACTTTCTGTTTCTCAGTCTGTCACTGACTCCAACTCAATATTAGAATAGAGAAGGTTTTTAATCTCTTAACCTCAACCAGTCCCTCTTGACTACCTGTATTTGTTGTTACTCTTCTGCAACTTTGCACACTTTGCCCATCTTGCACTAATGTGGATCTATTCCTATCTTGAGGCAGTGGTTCTGCATATAAAGAAAAAGTCTGCTTTTTAAAAATTTTGGTAGCCATGTACAGAAGAATTTAAACATGGTTTGCTGCTTACTGTTTCTTGTGGTGTTACTGCTCTTGGGAGTTCTCCTCAGTGAAGCTGTGTTGGATTATTTTCTCTTTTCACTGAGCACAATTTGTCAAGACTCAGTCCCTGTTTTAATTTTACGTTGACATTTTTAATAATACCCCTTGTCTTCACCATTTTACACTTAATTAGTAGGAGTGGCATAATTCAATCACATGCTGTGCCATTTTCTTACTCTTGTGATTGTTTAATGGATGGGATCAATTGCAGCTTCCTCTGGATTCATCTGTGGGAAGGCTTTAAATAAGACCATTTCTATTACTGTCCCTTTGGTGTCAATTTGACAAAATTCTCATCTTCCCCTGTGGTCCAGGGTTTGGACCATCTGAGTCAGCCTTCTGTTCAAGTCAATACTTTGAAATCAACTGAGATTAATTATTTAACAACAGTTCCTTGCATTGTCAACCGTATGCATTAAAATGTCAAATCATGCCAAAAGGACCATAAAACTGGCTCTAAGGGTGATCTCCAGAGAAAGCCTGTCTGCTTTTTAGTGCAGCACAGAATATAAGCCAGTTGTCCAAGAGTTAATTTCTACTCCTGCAGGAAACGACCCTACGTCTTTTTTTAGGGTACCTGAGATTCATAGGTAGTCAGCTGTCTTCAGACACCGCGGCATTAAGGAAAACACCAAATAGAATATTGTCACGAACGGAGGGGAAAATCAGACGTTTCTCATAGGTAGCAACATGCATGCTGGGCAAAGGGCTCGTGAAAGTTTTCCTTTCGAAGGGAGTTTGGCAAACGGGGACAGGACGGGGAGAAGGGCTCTGCGATTTGTCTTGGGTACAGCAAGCTCGCACAAGTCGGGAAGCGGTGGCAGCGCGCTGGGACCGGAGGACACCGGGCAGCCCTGCTGCGGGCAGCCAAGACCCTGGAGCAATGTTCCTTGGCGATGCTGCGGGAGTTGGGACAGGGAGAGCCGACACCGACGGCCCCGAGCACCGGAGCCGCTTTAGGAAGGGCTTCCCCGCCCGCGGCGAGGGAGCTGTACCAGGAGCAAGAGCTGAGGGGGTCTGGGGTGCTCTGGGCGAGCCCGAGGGTCTCGTCGAGGTGACGGGCGACGGGCCCTCGGGGTGGGAAAGGGAGGTGCGTGTCTCGCCGCGGAGCCTCCGCCACGGGACCGCCTCTACCTCGCCGAAAGTTTGCGAAGTGCCTCGGCGCTGGGGGGAGCGGGGCGGGGGCTGCCCCGGTGGAGCTCCTCCTTCGGGGCCGGGCCTGGGCGGGCGGAGCGGGGAGGGAGCCCCCGGCCCCGGAGTGCCGCGGCTGCGGACGGAACGAGCGCCGGTCGTGTCGGGGTGCTCCGCGCAGGAGGAGCCCGCGACGTCGCTGCGGGCGGCCCGGGCACGGGGCCGGGGCGCTGCCACCATGAGGCGGCGCGGCGGGGGTTGTCTCCTGCCCGCGCCCCCGCAGCTCCTGCTGGTGCTGCTGGGAGCGCTGCTCCGCTCCAGAGGTAAGCGGCTGCCGCGGCACGCTCTGCCCCGGGGCAGCGCGGGGGGCCCGGCTGCCGTCCCGGGCTCGGCGGCGGCGATCCGTGCCCGGGCGGAGAGCCCTGCCCGGCCGCGCCGCTCACCTGCCCGCGCCCGCCGGGCGGGGAGCCCTGCCCTGCGCCGCGCCGCCCCGCCGCGCTTTGTCCGCGCCCCGTCCCGCGCCCCGACGCGGGGCTCTCGCCTTCGCCGTGTCGCGGCGGGCTGGAGCCGGCGGAGTGCCCCGGCAGGCCGGAGCGCGGGGCGCGGAGAGGCGCTGCCCCGGGAGCCCACGCGGCCGCTGCCCCCCGCGGAAGTTTGGCGGCGGCGGGCGCGGGCTTTGTTCCCGCGGTGCGAGCGGCGGGCCGGGCCGGGGCGGGCGCGCAGGTTGCCTCGCAGGCTGCCGTGCCCGGCGTGTCGGGACAGCCGCCGCTCCGGAGCAGGAATGCAGCCGCGCACCCGCCGCGACGGGCCCCTTAAAGGTACAGCCCGGCTCCGCGGCGGCGCCCCGGGCTACCTGCCTCGCCGGGGAGTGGGAGTCCTCCCGCAGCGCCCTGGCACAGCGGGGCCAGAGCAGGAGTACCAAAAATAGTGATGAGGGGAGGCTTTCGCTGCGCTCCTAGCGAGCCAGGAGGTAGTCTCATCAAGTCTCGCCATAAAAACTTTAGCTTTGTGGTTGCTCTATCAACTGACATCTGCTGTTTCTTCGTCTTGTGCTGTGGTTCTTGATTTTACAAATGCGCCCGGTGGAGAAGAAAACATCTAAACGGTTCGCAAAATTGTTTATAAAGAGTTAGAAGGCTTTTGGGGGAGGGGTGTGGAGAGGAGATACGTACCTCATTTCTTTCCCTTCACTGCTTTGGCAGCTGCTGTATAATTTCACCCATCCGTTTTCTCCTGTGCTACTCTGAAATTACAGGAAGCATTTGCAGTAGTGCTGCTGACCTCTATCATTCTACAAGTATTGCCCCTGGGGCACAATCATAGGAAGTTTGGGTTTCAAGTAATATTATTTCTCTTCTAACAAAAAAACTAATTGCAGGCAGCTTTGAAGAATGTGCTAAGCGAGCTTGGATAGACTGACTAGAGAGGGCTGTAGTTCTGTGTATCAGAAAGCCTGCTTTTTAGGAGCCACAAGGCCTCTTGAGTTCCCCAATGCCACACAGATACTTAGCTGTCCTCTAGTAGTGAGAAGGATCTAAAAGATAGATCTTAGTGTAGGTACAGATCTGGATGTGTTTTATTTTGGCTGTTACCCAGGTGCTCCTAGTTAATGTGTCTGGGCTGTTAACAGCCATGTGGGGGATGTCTGATTGTAAAATGCAAGTTTGCTAGTAGGTGGTTGTTCCTTGATGTCTCTAGGATGTTTTTTTATGGCAGTTTGTTTCTCTTTCAAGTAGTTTTCCCATCAGTGCACTTTTGTGCACTTTTGTATCCTCTTGTCAGGTGACTGTAAGTTTATGTTTGGATGTGCCAGCTGCTTCCAGAAGTGAATATCCTCTTTCCTTCATCAAAATATGAGGAAATAAGGACACAATTTTGCAATAAGGACACAATTCCTCAACAATCTTTTTCCTATTTGAAGTAGGGAAAAACATGAGGAGATACCAGGATTGAGGTGGCAGAGAAAATGCCAAAATTTGTGATGAGTCAGTGTTCTTTGACTTAGCTAGAAAATTTTCCAAGTTGTCCCTTAGAAGTAGCTGCAGGGGTGGCGTGCAGCTTAACTGTCACAAAGCATTCACGGAAGTTGTGATGCTGAACAGGTAAGCTGTTAGAAACACTTGGTCATTTACTGCTCTGCCTCAGTACAGGAGAGCGTAGAGCAAACAAGTCTGCAAGACTGACCTTTGACTCTTTTGTAGTGGATAGCGGCAGATCAAACTGGGTAAGTCTGTGCCAAAGAATCCCCAAACCAACAAAAGAGGTCTGCAAGTGTCTTGAGCTCTTGGAAAAGTGCACTGCAGGTAAAAACAGGTATAGAGAGGGAATTTAATGCTCATGTCATGCACTGCTGGTGGCTGGAGCAAAGAAGGACCTGGTGTTAAGATGATCTGTGTTAGTATAAATACAGAATGTCACAGAACCCGTCTGGCTGATGTGTTTGCTGTTTCGGCTCCTGGAGCTCTGCCAGAACAATACATAGCTAATATCAGAGCTTCACTTCTGAAGCATGTTGACTATGTTTTATAGTTGGAAACCTAAACATATTGCTTCTGTGGAAGTATAATTTGCAGTGGGAATCAGAGTTTCAACTGCCTGTGCTTGGCATTGCTGTTGGTTCTGCAGCTATTAGCCAAGTGTAAAGCACCCATTTTCTTATTGTCAACTTGGAGCTGATAATGTCCTTCCTGGGTGTGCTGAGAGTGCCAGGGTTTGCTGAATCATCAATTTGGATGATATTCAGAGATCTCTTGATCACCCTGAATTATCTTGACTTTTTTTTTTCCAGAGTGGTGATGGCACTGAGTAGCATTCCCTATATTTCTAAAATGAGGAGCAACGTGCTGCAGGCAGTGACAAGTGATGGTTTTTTGTTTTGCTTTTGACAATTCCATCTACTAAAACATAATGGAAAAGCATATGGCATAAATCTTCCAGTGTGAAGTTAGCATAACTGTTTTATTTAGTATATATAACCAATTTTCTTTTATATTCTCTTTCTAGAAGCTTTCAGTTGTGTGCCATAGCACTGTTTTCTGCAATAGAGAAACTCTTCTTGTGTCTTGGGAGTGTGGGTGTATGCAGCAAGAAAATTAATAGGTGCATAGTTGCATAAAGTGTTTGCATTTCCAGAATGTCTTGTGAACCTTGAAAAGGGATATTCTCTTCATGTGGGCCACAAAATGTGATTGCAGAAAACTGATAGTTATTTTTCTAAATTGTATTCCTTGAAATTACAGAAGGAAAAAGTGGTTAGATACAAACATTATCCAGTTGTTTGTAGTTCAAACGAGAAAACAGTACGTGCTATATCTTAACTAGAAAAGAAATCAAAGTGATTTGTATTTTGTTTTTACTTGTAAATGCTCTCCAGACTAGTGAAATTAACATTAAAAATAGTTAAAACATTAATTCTGTGAGAATGATCTGTAGTCTGATAGTGCTCTTGAATCTTCGTGCACTCTTGTGAAATAGGCAAATATTATCCTTGTTTTGTAAATGTGGGAAGTGAAGTAGAAATTGTCTTGCCCAAGGCCAACTCCATTTGCCCTAGAATGCAACTTACAGTCGAACACAATAGGATGTATGCTTCATAACACTTCTAAAAGCTGATAAAGAGATATTATCTTAAATACCAGTCAAGGTTTTAAAAATAGGTTTATGTAGTAAGTGCATGTTCTGCAGCTTCATTGAATTCCTTTGCTGCTTGTGACTATTTCTCTTTTTAATAATACTTACATTTCTCTCGATGATGGTCAAAAATCTTAAAACCACAGAAATTTTACTGACTCTGTTGAAAAGGGTGAATTGGTAAATAAAGTGTTATTAAAAGAAATGTAAAAGAAAGGTGGATACTCAATTTCTCTAGTCCTCCATTATTTGTGGCTTAACTATTTGTGATGTTTTGTTCTATGGGTTTACATAATCAGATGGTATATATTAGACTTAAACTGACCATCTTTTAAGGTGCCTGGCTTTACCTGATAAAACATCCAGAGCTGGAGCTCTGGCAAGCAACAAACCCACTCCTTTAAATGGCATACTGTCTTTAGTGACTGTCTGTGTTTCACACAAAGCAGGGCAGAAAACACTAAATGTAATTGTCATCCACGAATCTCATGTCCTTGGTGGTTAGGCTCTTACTTTTGTGTCTGTGGTGTCAATGGTTCTTTGCCATTGCTGTTAGGTTAGGTATTACTCTTTTATGGGATTTTGTTGTCTCTGCTGGGTGAAAACTGGGCACTGTAATGCTCCTTGAATCTCTTCTTTCTTCTGTCTGTAGATTTCCATTTCCTTGTACTAAAGATAGTAAGCATATGGATGCAGGAGCTTGTTATTCTGTAGACTTGTGGTTTATTCATACTTTATATCTGGTTGCTCTGGGACTGTTACCTGGGAGTATTTGACTGCTCTCCTGTTGTGAGTGAATTCATGTTCAGGTTTTTTAGCTTTCCAGGCATGTTTTTTTGCCTTTTTTGTGCAGAGCTGTCTGTTAGATGCTGAAGTGTTCCAGCCTTTGCATCTAGTCTGGGGGACTCTTGAGCTGCAATCAGTCTTTTGTGAGCAGCAGATATCCTTGGCTGTTGTTGTGACCCTAGATGAAAGGAGACTCACTGTGTAAGGGCAGGAAAAGAAGTTTTCATAAAGACTTTATTAACATCAAATGGAGCTGATGTTTGTTGAATTTTATTGTGCTGAATTGTGAATGACTGAAATTCCTCATGTCAGGGAATTAGGTAATTTAAGATAGAAGACAAAGAAAAAAAGGGAATTGAAGTATCATGAGCCCGATTCTGATGGTATGAGATACATTAAGCATTCTGGTGTAAGCGTGTTAGCACACCTGTGGGTTGAAAAGTTAGTAACAGAAGCTTTGTCTGTCATGAGGTTCTTAGGTGATTAGGTTCTTCTGGTATTAGCCACCAGTCAGCAAGTCACAAATCATTAAGATTAACGAACAGCAATGTAGGTGCATATTCAGTGTTTGCACTGCTAGCTGGAGTTTTGTCAAAAAGTGTATGACCAAAGACAGCGCAGATCTTGTTTCTCAAGCTGTTGTATGTTGATAGCAACTTTCTATTGTTGCAATACTCAGAAGTAAAAAGCACCAGGTTTTTTCCCTGAATGGGTTAGAGTTAGAATAGAATTCACCTTCCTGTACTGTAATGATGAGGTTGTATAAAGAACTGTTGTCCAGCAAAGCTTCCAGTAGATAAAATATTTGCCTGAAAACAGCCCCCATGTTCTGTAGTGTCAAGGTGGAATTTCACTCTTGAAGTTAAATCTACCAGCAGTGAGACGTTATCATGACTCCAGGCAGGGGAGACCCCTCTCCTGGCTACCAGCATGGTGACTTCCTCAGTATGCCCTAGCAGGGCATAGTCTTCTGTGTCTCTTTGTTACTGCCTGACAGCCCCTCCCAGCTGCTGGAGCTTTCTGTTTCTATTGCATAGCAGCAGTTCTTTAATCAGAAATCTTGTTAGTATTCAAGGATAATTGATCCGACTCTCTGGTAGGGGGTGGGGACCCAGCCTTGCATCCTTCTCCTACTTGCCACCCCTAGTTTGACCCCTGTTGTCTCTTTGTTTCCTCCTGTTAAGTTTGTGCCAGTGATATGTGTGTGTGCTGTTTTTCCAAGCAGCCTGAAGTTGGCTGTAACCAAGAGCAGCAGTTAAATAGAGCCCGATTTCCCCGCTTCCTGGCGTTCAGTTGTTCGGCTCCATTTTCTGGTCTTCTGTGTTTTTGATTTGCAGAGAAGGAACTTACTTGGTGCCCCCGGGCATCTCTTAAACCCATTAGAACAAGCTCCATTATTTCACTGTACTTAGAAATCCTCCTCCTTTAGCCCCAGCATCCATCAAAATAATGTATCCTCTGTAAGGCCCTCTGGAAAATGTTTAATAGGATCTTTTCAAACTCAAGGAGAGTTCCAGTTGGAAAGGGGGAGGGGAGAAGGCTAATGGAAGATCTGACTGTGACTTGCAGTAAGCCTGAACTTGGCCTGTGTCAGCTCTCCCTTCACCTCCATGCTGAACAGAGCGGATCCAACACTGGGATCAAAGCTGGAAACAAAAGGCTTTGGGAGAAAAATTTCCCGTCTGGCCAAGAGGCAGCCACACAAAAGTGGTGCATAATTTATCACTCGAGGTTTATTTCTGCTGTGCTCCTTCTGGAGAGAACAGGAAAAAAGAAGTGACTCTCCTGCTGTTTCGAAGTGGATAAGTGATGGCTTTGGAGATTTGAGGCAGGAAGGAGCTAGAGATACCATGGAAAAACCTTTTCAGTGCATTCTGTACCCCGCTCCTCTCTTCTCAGACATGGTCCGACATTATTTCTCTTGAGGGGAACCCTATTCTTGCATTTTGAAGTTTCAGAGAGTGAGGACTTTTAACTTCTCTGGTAATTTCCAAATCACAGTGGAGTGGTGTTGCCCTTGGCAAAATCAAGTTCTTTGACTTTCCAAGGTGTTTTTCTTAACTTAAGGATTGGTCTAGGTGCTGTGGCTCTGTGTAACATGGAGGAAGGGCTACGTTTGCCCCAAAGGCTTTATAGTCTTAATTGGACATCTGACATCTGATAAGGATCAGGGGGTATGATAATTCTACTGGGATAGATAAGGTCAATATTAAAATTGTATTGCTTTCTAATTAAATTTCCTTTAGCTTTGATTTAATGGGAAAAGCTTCCAAAGTTTTTCATTCCAATCACTTCTTAGAATGAGGATAGAGAGAGGTTTTGGGTAGGAGTTGGCATCAAAGACTACTGAAAGCTGGTAACTGTGTAAATAAGGATGAGGAAGCAAATGCAAGAGTAGTGTAAACCATGAGAAGAAGGTAAAGGGATATAGAAGTATAGATATTAACAGAAGCAAAGATAGGCATTTTGGAAATGAGAGCCAAGGACTTGAGCTGGCAAAGGAACAGAAAAGTCGTGTAAGGAAATCCAAGTGGAGTAATTATGTGGGATCTGATGGCAGAAAGCGTTGTTAATTAGGTAGGATAAAAGATGGAAATTTTGAAAGGGAAGATGAGCATTGAGCATAATTTAACTGCTGAGACAGGGAAAGACTTATTTTACTAATGCTTTAAAGGAGGATGTGACAAATTGCTAGGAATCCGTGACAGTAGAGTCCCTGACCTAATGGAGTGATTTTATGAAATATTAGGAGCCTAGCAATGGAGTCAGAGGTGGAAAGGGAGACTGTGAGCAGAACGCTGTGATGGTGAGCCCATGAGATAGATTCCACATTCCACCACTGCAGACAAAGGTGGTGATGGAGCTGTTGGCCTTGGGAGCACGTAAGCTAGAAGGATTTTTGAGTGGGATGTCCCAGAAGGTATTTTGGCAGACGGTATTGTCTGGAAAAGTGTATGAAATTGGGAGGGCAGAACTGAAGTGAGAAGGTAGAACTTTGGAGATAATTGTTTGGACAAAAGCATCAAGTGAGAATAGGAGATTACTATGGGTTTGGTAAGAAGTCTGGATATAGAAACAAGTGTAAGTCTGGTGGCAGAAAATTGCTCCTTTCCTGGAAAAGCAGCCTACTTCTCTTCCCCTTCCCCGTTAAGAATTGCTGTGTGAAAGAGTGAGTCACTATAGTGAACAGTTAAAACACAGACACCTGATGTCCTCAGCCTTTTCTCTGAAAGGCTTGTAAGGAGCATCCTGGGACTGTGCAAAGTTAGAAGGAAATACACACTCTGCTCCTTTAGCCTGAATCTCCAGCTCTGTCAGTTCATTTGACTTGGTGACAGCTGGTAGTGCTGGGAGAGGTTCTTGCTTAAGGTGCAGCCATTCAGTATATCAGAACTGTCTCATGGGATCTAGGATTAGAATAAAATAAAGACACACCTTCTTTCTTTTTTTTTTTCCTTTGTGCTCCCACCCAATTTTAGTTCTGAATTTCCATAACTGCTGAATAGTCAAATCCTTTCTTTGCGACTCTGAGGGCAGGGGAAAAAAAAAAGGAGAGAAGTCTTGGGGTTGTAATTTCCTGCTTCTGTTCCAGGCTTCTGAGGATGAACCGGGAGGTGGGATAATTCTCTGAATTAAAACTGCATTTGTTAGGAGGAAGCCAGCTTTACTGCTGTCCTTTCTTTGTTATTCAGACTTTGCCACTTCTTCAAGCTTGACAAATTTAAGAAATTAGGTTTTTGAGGCCTCAAAGACTGTATTCTCTTCACTGTGATTTTTGAAGCCTGCTACTCTTGAAAAGCCTGAGTTGAGCTTCTTGTGGCTGAAGGACATGCCGCTAATTTGTGCTGCCTTTATAAAAAGGGCCTTAATCAGCATAGTACCTATTAGCATGAGGAAAAACATAACAAGTCTGTCTGTGAGAGAAATCTAGAGAGTTCGTAGTACGGGAAAGGGGAGGCTGCCATTCTGGAGGCTTTAATAGCCAAGAAACAGGAGAGAGTAGTCATTGGTAAATAGGAATGCTAGAGAACTACCTGCATTTTAGTCATGGATCTCAAATAGAAGTATTCAGTGTTTAAATCTTAGAAAGCATGATGCAGGAATAAGTGAGAGACTGGGTCAGGAGTTCTTTAAGAGCAATAGTCATTAGCCTGCACACAGACCTAAGTTAAATACAAGGAAAGACCAGGCTGAGCTCAGAGCTGTATTCATGCAGAGATGAAGTGATGAAGGGAATTTTCTTGGGCATTGTCTTGGAAACTGGGAAGGACAGATTTGTCCAGTTGATGTGGTTATGGCCCTTTGCTATCTTAGGGAAGGCTGCCTCTGCATCTGACTTCTTCCCTGATCCAGTGAACAGCAGCTACAGGAGGGTGTTGACTCATGAAGAGCTGATTGCTGAGCAGTTGTCTCCACCACAAGGGTGGTAACCTCGTGTGTTCCAGTTTGAAATGTCACAACTCAGGAATGGAATTATTCAGACCTGCAGTCAGCATTACCTTAAACAACAGAAGACCTTTAGGCCTTTTGGGTGATAGTTGTTGGTTTTAGGGGTTTGTTTTTGTTGTTTGTTTGTGTTGTTGATTTTTTTTTCCAGGCACTAGGTTCTTTTAGCTGGGAAGCAGGTGGATCCCCTGCCTGTGCCTCAACTCCTCCAGAAGGGCAGATTTGTCATTTTGCATCTTTACAGTTACGCTGAATAATTTCTATGCTACCAGAATTCAAGCAAGAACAACCCTGGTGTTCCTGGACTTCTGCAACCTTTGACTACAACCTTTGGCTTGAAGCAGCTTGCTCACTAACAGGAGAAGCCTGTTATTTCTCTGAGGTTTCTCTTGTTTGTGACCTGCCTTCTGTGAACTGGAAGAGGAGGAGCTGTAATCTTCTGTTGCTCTTAGTGCAAATTCCAGACTAGAACAAAATAAGTAAATTGCTTAGGTTTAAGTTTTCCAGTCAATTGTCCCTAGAAAATGTTGGGTGTTGTTTTGGTGCTTCTTTTCTTGCCTTGTTATGGTTAGTTCTTTACCTGTAAGTCTTTAAAAGTTTGGGAGCAAACTTTAAAGCTTTAAAGGAATGTCTTAAAAAAAAAGGGGACAATTCCTGTGATACACTGTAGTAACCTTTTCTTGGTTGGTTGTGCTGAAGAAGCAAACTTGGTGATGATAATATGGAAGAATAAGAGAAACTCAGATGATTATTTTTTGAGAAAGGACCCGTGAGCAGTTTTTGTGATGAGATGCTTTAGAGCAGACTGGCAAGAAAGAGGGGGTGGCAGACACTTGCCTCCTTTAAATGCTTGGCAATCCCCTACTTAGCTTAATTGGGTACACAAGGTGAAGCCTTAACAGTTACAATATAGAAATACTGGGAGATACAGGGCAAATTAGACCTATGTACAGTTCATCAATTGTAGGATAAAAATAAACAGTACTCACACAGTAGCCTTCGAGCAAGGAAGGGAGTGAGGCAGAGATGACATCTTTGGTCTGTACATCTTGATTTACGCGCTCAGGCGAAGCAGCCTGTGAGCTCAGGCTTCGATTAAGTGACTGGGACAGCTGCCAAAACACCTACGTTAGCTGGCTAAGGTATTGCAGTGCATTGGTCCTGCAGGTTCATCTGGGAAAGGCAATGGAGTGTTATCTGGGTTTGTCTTGGGTTTTTTCTTGAACAACATTGTAACAATATGCTTTGCATCCTATGTCAAGATCTTAAACTAAATGTGATGGCAATGCTAAAACTGCTTCTTGAAGTGTAGTGAGGACAGAGGGCCATTGGAGTTACACCCTAGAAGACTGGGTAGCCTAAGGAGCCAGCTTCTGACTGTGCAGGCTGCATACCAAAGTCTCTGACGTATGTGCTTTATGGCCCCATGCCCTTTAGAGACAAGAGTGGCTCACAGGAGCAGAATGACAGTAACTCCATAAGGAGAATATTACCTGTTATGGGATGGGACTGAGCTAAGGTGGGTAGACAGCACAGACCCTCTACAGCCCCACTGTAATGAGCTTCAGGAACCTTTGCATGCTTAGTGCTTAAGGCTTTGTGTGACTGTGCTGGCTGCATTAGCAGCCCTAGCAAGTAGGGCATGTTTGAACTGTTCAAACCATTAGAACTGAATACACTGCTGAGATTTTCCTCCTATACTAATCAAGAGTAAATTAAATATTTGACTCCCACAAGAACGAGCTCCAGAGCTCTGAATGTTCTTCCTTTGTAACCAAAGGGAAGTCAACTTTTTTATTTTCAGATGTGCAAAGACATGAAGTTACTAGATCTAGAGGTCTGTGTAATGATTGCTACAGAGTAGGACTGGGAGGATTTCCATTGCTGATCCTAGCAGCAGCAAAACCAATTCTTTTTATGCAATCTTATCCAAAACAGCAAAAATTGTCTCCACCTAATAGCACAGGAGAACCATAGGCTGAAACCAAATGAAAATGTTATCCATGCCTATGAAAACGTTGTTTCTGGGGTTTGACACTCCTTTTGAGGCTTGGGAAGCAACTAATTTCATCCAAAATTCACATGAGAAACTAGTCAGAATCTAAGCCAGAACACAAGTTTCTATAGCAGAAAAAAAAGTCCGAACCTGTTAGCCAACTAAACTGCCACAAGTTATTGTACAAAGTTATTCTGCTGGCACTTAGTGCCAAGTCAAATGTGGAAAATGAAGTCAGATTCTACCAAATACTGAGCTGGCATGTGCAATTTGGGTTGCACTTTGGATACAGGGGAATACCATAAACAATAAATGTTGCAATGAGAAGTAAAAGGAAAGGCTGAGAAGAAAATTTTATAATCTTATGAGTAAAAGACAAAATATATTCAAGCAAAGAACATTTATCTTATTAGAAATAAAATGTTCTTCTTTGACACTTGGACTCCATGCCATGTATCCGTTTCTCTTAAAACCTCTGTGGAGATGGGCCCTTAATATGTTGAATCCACTTCTGGAAGAAACTCAAGCGTGCTGCTTTTTACATGTGGGTAACACTTGCAGAGCTTGTTTTGCCAATAAAAGTGTCTCTGAATTGATTGTGGTGGGATGTGGTGCAAGTTCTGATGTAACATGAGGCTCTTTGCAAGTGCAGATTTTGATGAGAACTCATCTTTAAAATCTCTAGTAGTTTTGTTTTCTTGTTGCCGTTGTGAATTGGCTCCTTTCTTTCTGTGGTCCATTGTTGTATGGATGATGTTTGGAAATGAAATGTCTTCCATCTGGCTAAGAAATTTGATTTATCCTTGGAGGCCTGAACTGCTGTCTTTGCTAACAGGAAATAAACAATGTTCCAACTGCCCCAGTTATCACCCACTTGCCTTTCTCCAGATCCACGTCTTTTGCAAGGATCCTAGAAGAGAAGACTAATGGATCATGAATTGCATTTTGGGCAATCCTCTGTTCCTTCATATCTATCAATTCAGTCCTCTCCTCCTGTTTAAACTTGGTAAATTAAACACACGGCTTAAAACAATCAAACAGTGGGCTGGACCGTGGAGGTCTGGTTTGCCTGGACACAGTTCATAGCTTGTTTCAGGTGGCACTAAGAATGCAGCTCCAAATGACTTACAAGGGCATGTTACTGATTCAGAGTAGGGTTTAGTATAACCTTGCTTTATGGGAAATACTGTCATCAAAATACAGTTTTATGGTAATATATAGCCCATGTTTTGGAATAGCAGAATTAGAGGAGTTTTTGCTCCTGCTCCCTTTTCTTTTACTAAAACTTGATTTCTCTGAGAGAAATTTTTTTGGCAGGGCTACTAGGACGTTGTCACTGCTGAGGGTTGTTCTTCTCTGCCTACAGTGTGTGTGGCTTGGCCTCCAGCTGCTGGGCTTCCTTGGCCCAGGGGTGTGGTTTCTTGTTGCGCCTAGTCTGGTGTAACTGTGGGTTGTCCCAGAGAGCAGTCTCGCTCCCTTGTCCCTTTGATAGGTCTGTGTAGATATCTGCTGGGTGAATCAGTCCAGCTTGTCGGTTTGTCACAGAACTGGCCTGCAGAATGGTGAAACCACAGGTTGTGTGGTATTGGCAAACTGAAGTGAATTGCTCTTCAGTGAGCTCATCAGTATAGACCTGATGGAAGGACAGAGGGAGGCAAGACCAACTGTTTTTTTGGCACTGACTTGCTGCTTCTTTGCTTTGCCTTGATAGTAATTTGGAAAAGCTTCCCTAGAAACAAGGAGAGGTGAGAATTCAAGACCAGGATTTAATTTCTGTGGCTCACATAAGCATAGCCTCTTCATTGTATCGTTACTTGTATGACAGTGCTGTATTAGCGTCCAAGTGTGGTGAAAGATCAACCTATAGATGTTGCAATACATTAATACATATAGATGGTGCAGTACATTAATTGTTGATGCCCTTTGTGGTGGAAACTTCTATTCATTAGGGTTGCAAGAAAAGACCTAGTATCTTATTTTAGTTGGGCTACCACAAACTAAAGTTGTAAGTTGTTGCCAGAGAAATTGTCAATCTCAATATGAAAAGCTTTATCGCCTTGCTAGTGCCTTGATTATTCTTTCTTAATCTTGCCTTTTAAATAGGCAGACTGCTGATGTCTGGCAGAGAGTTGGTTTTTGACACTTATTTGCAGACTCTGGATTAGAGTTTTGCTTGCTGTCCCCACCACTCTCCACTGATGCAGTGTGATGATGAGGTTTCACAAGCCCAGCCTGGGCATGCACACAAAAGAAGGCACAAGCCACTCTCCTCCCAAGCCAAGACGTGGAAGTGGCAGTGGTGATGCAAAGTGTCTGTTTAGTCACAGGAAGACAGAGCTAGCTGTGGGAAAGCATAAGCTGTCTAAATGGCCATTCCTGTTCTCCCTGAATGAATATGTGGCAGGCTGAAGGGGAAGATGTACATAGGATGAATCTTACACATGAATTGTCAATTGGATCACGTAAAGATTCACTCTAATGGAAATCAGAACTTCACAGTGTTACATGCAGCATGCGCATACAATAAGAACAATCCCTTCTCTGAAGAATTAATAATTTCTGCATGTAGTAAATTGACAGATGTATGAAATAATAAAAAAATACCCACAATGAAATTAACATAGTAAATAGAGGCTTCACTTAGGCTTTGCCTTTTAGTCTGTATGGTGATGCTTCTTCCTGCCTTTCTGTTGAAGCTGCCTTTCTCTAATTGTTCTTTTTCCCCTTCTGATATAATGCACGCAAGATTATCACAATTAGACACGTTTGTTGTGTCTGAGGTCTGATAATGGGAGAGTGAAAATTATTCTCAGATGTAATGTCCTTCTTAGAGGATTTAGTTGCTCTTTTTGCCCTCGATATAGTGCATGTTCCTGTCATCTGCCAGCATATTCAATAAACAGTTGGCACTAGTCTAATGAGCATCATATCTAAACCCAGCTCTCAAAGATCTGTTCTGTGTCTGTGACTCTTCCACTCTTTCCCGTATCCTGACTGTAGTATCTCTTAGAATGGATCACAAAATGATATTTAACCATGTAATCACAAAGGTCAAGAACCAGAAGCTTAACTTGGGCTGGGTTAGAAATCCAAGTTTTAACCCTAGATTCCTGGCTTGGGATAGTGTAGCTGTTGACAACTTCACCTAAAAATTAAGTGTTCCTTTTTGCTGCTTTGTAGCAGCAAGCTAGATTGCTGGGTAGAATTCTATAAATGTGTAATTTGCTCCAGTGGCTGCATTTACCCAATAGCTCAAGAGCTCAAGTGTTTTTCCCTGCACCCCCTGGAGATCAGCTGTACAGAACTTGGATTGGGAGTGCCATCCTTTCAAGCTGTTACATAAAGATTCCCTATGGTTGTTGGGTCAGGTGTGCTCATGGCTAGGTCTGGGATTTTTTACTTTTCTCGCAGGATAGTTCACAATTTTATTTTGGAGTCTACAGACTTTTTTCTTTTGAGGGTAAATAAGTTAACCACAGTGACTGGTTGCTTAATAGCTGGTTTTTTTCTGCACACTGAAGTCAGTGTTTTTTTCCCAGATTAGAATGTTACATTTTTAAACATTTACTTACTCAAGTGTAGAATGATCTAATTCCCTGTGTTTATTCCTTTTCATAAGAATTTTCAGCACAGTAGCATGTCTATCCTACTTCCAAATGTACAAACACTTGGTAAGCAAACTGTAAGAAGAAAGTCACGCATGACCCACTGTAGTAAATACATTTTAAAGCCTTAAACAGGAAATGACCCCAACTACTTCTGTCAGTTTGCCTCTGAGGCCATGGTTCTGCAAGCAGCGAAGCAACAGAAGGAATCAAACTGGGCTGGGTGAGGAGGAGTTGGGAGATCCTTCAAGTTTGCATCTTTTTGAAGCTCATTGCCCACTGCATAGCTTTTACTCATCTGTTTTTTTATCAGACTGCACAAAACTAAGCCAGTTTATGGGGTTGTAGGACTGGCAGTTAGAGAAGGAGGACTAAGAGCTCTTTAGGGTTGGACAACTGATGGATGTAAAATCACCATCCTGAGTCTTCTTTCTCATTTTGAGCAAACATCTTTGTGTTTCTGGAGAGCCTGAGACTTGTGTTAACACTTAAATATAGTTAAATCAAGACTGCTTTCTGTCCTTTGCTTATTGTGCACAGAAGGTTTGTTTCAGAGGGATACCTGGAAAGAAATTAAGAAACTAGATTACAGCATGAAGGGCAGAAAATTTTATCTTCCCCATGGAAAGCAGATATCTTCCTCTGAGGACTTGATACCTAAATCATCATGTGTGTATTCAGTTTGCAAAGTGTTTGTGCAGTTTTAAGGAGGGGTATGGGAATGATTTCCCAAAGGCTGTTGCTATTTGTAATTCCACATTATCAAACTGTATGTTTGATAACGAACAGTGAAAAAATGAAGGGAGAGTAATGAAACTCTAAGCAAGCTTCTCAGAATCTGGACTTAGTGGACCACATTCAGTCTCAGAATAAAGGGCCAGGAAATGGGAAAGCTAACTGAGCTCTGCCTCTGAAGCTGAGATGGATGCTGTCATGATGGTAATGCTCTATAGCTTAATTGGGTACCGTGACTTAAGGTGACCTGATCTTGACTCATCAAGGTTTGTTGGCTGGAGGTCCAAGTGTACCAGATGTTCTTACTTAGAGAATGATCCATTGGAATAAATGTTATGTTCTTACTGTGTCTGAGAATGGTAGCATAAGGTACCAGAAAAATTCAGCAAATTTAGTCAAGAAACAAACTGCACATTAGGGCCTTCCCCCCCCCCCCCGAAATACTTCTTTTTTTTTCTTTTTTCTTCCTGACTGAAAAAAAGGTAATTTTACTTCACAACTGTTGAAAAGAATAACTCCTCCACTTAGGAGTGGAAAGAGAGGGGGGAAAAGTCTGTATTCAACAGAAAAAACTCCCAAGAACTTCTCAAGGTAGACTGTAATTACTGGAGGTAAAATTCTGCTACAAGTAGACACATAGCCCTGTGTTCTGTCACTTCTCTACTGTTATCCTCACTTCTCTACTGTTATCCAGTCATTTTAGGTAGCATTTTTAGCACTGATGGGCTTGGGTTGCTCTTTGATCAGAGGAAGTACTCTATATTTGGCTGAATAGTATTGTATTGCAATGCCCACAAATTGGCTCAAAAGCCTGATTCAACTTAATTTGTCTCTTGTACCCTACTCCCCAAAGTATGCTGGAATAACAGAAGGAAAATTGCTCTTGAGTCATTGTGGTAAGTGCATCTGTAAGACAGGAGACATCACACTGTCTATTCATGGGTTTTGGCCCTGAGATCATTCTAGCAAAAGGAAGTATGCATGGGGGACACAGAAGAGTTTAAAAACTTTTCAAGTAGGAAAAAATTCTTCTTCCAGGGCTGAATGATGTTTCTGCTTAAATGGTTTCTGAGCTTTATGAGGAATCTTTTATTTGGATAGGCACTTCAAACCCTGGAACTTGGTCCAGGAAGTAGTATCAGAAGCACTTTTTAATAATATTGTTAATATAGACTATTCTCATGAGAAAAATCCACAGGCGCCTTTAGCCTGCTTTTGTATGGAAGCAGTGGTTATTCAATATGTGTGCATATCTTCTCACCCAAAAAAACTGGTCCCAGAGAATAGAAGTTCCGTGAAAACAGGCAGCACAATAAAGGGAGGGGACCACAGGAGCAACCTGGCTGTGGGTGAAGATTCCTCATGAGTTTGCATTTTGTTAGACATGAAAGAATCCCCTCCATCCATCTGGCAACAGATGCATCAAAATTGTCTGTTAAGAGATGAATCCATCTGAAACTGGCTTTGTGAATCCTGTTTCTCATGTAGCTATTGAGATTATTCAGGTGTGCAAGTTGAGGTCTTACTGGACATAAGCCTATTTCCAGGTCCCCAAGCAGTGGCAATGGTCTGAGTGATTAGTTCATCAAGCCAGGAGATGTTTAGTCCTCTCTCATTGGGAGGCCGAGGTCTTTAATGGGCTTTAATTGGGTGGCACTTCAGGACTCAAAAGCTTTGTTTGGTTTAGGATGTGGCTGCTTGGTTAGAGTGTAATATTTCTGGAAAGAAGCATGTTAAACCTGTGTTTTGAGCTAACTGGTTGCTGGCTATTTCCCAAATATGAATGAGGTTTTGGATGGGGTTTTTTGTGGTTTTTTTGGGGTTTTTTTTTAAATGTTTAAACTCATGAAGTTTTTGGACTGGATGTTATCAGTTAAGATTCTGATATTGTGCTTATCCCCAGCTTAAGGGTCCATGGAGGCTGTGCTGTCTTGTATACCAAGAAATTCTAAGTAGAATATCTGAAATAATTTCTACTCCCAGTGATCTGCCCTGTGCCTCTGAGTGGCTGAATATGAGGTAAAATATTGCTGAATGTCACAGTTTACAGCCTGGCAACTTTCATTTATTTTAGTGTGCTGGGTTATAAACTGGAGCTTTAGGAGCTGTGCACAAGTGTCCTGAGGTGATGTATTGCCAGATAAGATCCTCTGGATTGCTGGGTCTAGTCTGATTGAACTGGAAGGAAGCTGCAGGCGTGCCTCTCTTTTCCCTCTGGAGATGTGCCTCTTGCTCTTCAGGCCGTGTTACGAGGCCTGCGTGCCTCAGCCTGGCCAGGGCAGAAAGTAGCTGAGGGCTTTTGCTGAGGGCAGGGGAAGGAAGGAAAGGTGTCCTATTTACTCCTAAACATCCTCTGTGTCTTGAAGCACAAGAGAGACATTTTGTAATGCAAGTTGAACCAGTTCTGATGGTTTTTCCTAACTAGTTACATCAGAAAGGCCAAGGATCATTATTTCTTTTGCTGATTTTTTTTTTTCTTTCAGCCTTCCTCCCCCTCCACCTTTTGTCTTGCTTTCAGTTCACCCATCTGCATCTGGTCTTGCCCAGGCAGCTGCTGCTCTATTTGTATGTTCCCTGGGGGAGCTCTGGTGCTCCTTTAAGATCTCCTGTTGCTTTGGGAATTCACCTTTTAGACATGGTGCTTCATTAGCCTCTCTCATTTATTTAGTACTGTGAGAAAAGATTTCCCCTCCCAAAAAGCAGAAGAACGAGTTTCCAGCAGCATGTGCTTGAGAGAAGAGTGTCTCTATGTAAATAGAACAGGTTTAAAAGCAATTGGCAAGGGAGCAGCTGGGGAGGTTTTGAAGGAATATTGTTTGACCGAGTTGGCACTGTGAGACCCTTAGGAGGCTGAGGCTGAAGAAATCCCCCCTGCTCCTTCTCCATGGGGAAGGTTTGTCCACTGAAGAGTGACTGCACTGCCCCTGTGCACTGTTGTCTCTTGTCCCCTGCCTCGGTCTCAGCACGGTTGCTCCTTTTTGTTGCAGCTCGTTAGAGGAAAAATAGCCATTTGGGATTTTTTCAACCATTGGGTTCTGCATTTCCTCATTTGCTGCCCCTCTCCCCTGCCGGGCCTTGTGGGAGTCGTCCCCTCTGCAGGCAATGGTGGGAACGACTCCGGCCTCACTTATCATCAGTGACAAATCAATGGCAGCCTTCAGAAAGCTGGCCCCCAGGATCCCCGCTCGGCCCAGCTCTGGAGCAGTGGGAGGCTTCCCTGGTGGATAAAGGCCTCCTTGCAGCCCTGACTTGTTGCCTTAAATCTAACTGAGGAAACCTTTTCAGTCTCTTCATCAGTGGCCCCCTCCCCTCTCGATTTGTCTTGGGGAAGGTGGCGGCTGATGGAAGGGGGGCACATGGGGAGGTGGGGGGAGACGAGAGTGGGAGAGCATTGGGGTTTGTAACACTTTTTTCTGTTTCCCTTTCACAATAGCCTGGCTAGTGCATGCAGAGCTGGGCTCACAAAGCCTCCCCGAAGTGCCTGGAGTCCCGCAGGGCTCCTCACAGTGAAAGTTTGCTGTGTGTATTCCTACCAACAATACAGCTGAGCCCAGCAACCGGCTCCAGCTTTGGGCAAATATTTCTGCAGCTTTTCCTTAATCGCTTTTGAGGGAAGGAGGGTGAGATGGGTTTGAGAGGTAGGAGGGTGAATGAAATTTTGTATATGCAAAGGAGACAAAAATATATATGGGTGGATGGATTTATCTCTGGCTTCTGTGGTCCAGGCTTCTAAAAGGAACCTTTGTCAGCATCTGTGCTAAAACTAGAGAGGGTTTGGGGGACATCACTGTTGGATCTGAAGGAGAAAGGAGATTAGGGCAGACAGTGCGTAGTGGTTTCAGCTCTGCCAGTCTAGTTTTTTTGTTTTCCTTTAAGAAGGAAGCATAGCTGACAAGCCCTTTCTGTGTAGTTTAATCCAAAGTGTTGGTGTAGACTGAAAGTACAGCCTTTTTTTGTGTTATGTCTAGCTTATTTCTGCTCAGCTGTTCTGTAGGGTTTATGCTTGATTTCCTATTCTCTCTTTACCTATGAATTACCTCTCAGTTTCTAGTTTATTTGATCTGGGTCACAGCTCAAGACTGGAAGAAATCAGAGAAGTGATGTCCCTTTAAAGCAACTTATTTCACCTTCACTGTCTGATAGGTTTTGGCCTTGGATGTTGCTTGAACCCACCCCTGTAGCCCTGGGATCGACATGTAGGCTCATATTGATGTGCTAGTTTTGTCTCTTGTTTCTAAAGCTGCAGTGGAGATACCTAAGCAACATGAAACTGCTTGATTGGGCCAAGAAGAAATCATGTGAGCCCACTTCTCTGTTGCATTATGAGGAAAAATTAGCCAGGACACCTCCTTTAAACATTGCTTTCCACCTCTGCAGGGATGGCAGCAAGCTTGGTGTTCCTGCCGTTTGGAGTTAAATTCTTACATTAGTTAAGCTGTGTCGCATGTGTACTAAAAGTTCAAATGTCATCTTAGACCTGATGTTTCTGTTACAGTAGGAATGATACAAGAAGCATAATCCTTGTTCCAGATGTATTATGTCAGAAATTGAATTTGGGCAGGAGGTGCTTACCTGTGTCAGTATTCTCCTAGAACACAGAATACTTTTGCTCTAAGGTCATGGTTCCACAGATGCTTCACAATGAGCATAACAAGGGGCTGCACGTATGGAGACTGAGCTTCCTGGACTCTCTGTCCAAGGCCATGTGCAGGATGAGCAAGACTACTGTGCAATGGTAAAGCTGAGAGCAAAGTTCTTAGCATAGATATAACCAGTGCTTTTAAATAAGTGATATCCTTGCCTTTCATTTGAAGATGAGCACAGAATATGAATCCTTATTTGTAGGAGGAAATTCCTAGTAGGCCAAATACAGAGCTGAGTAAAAAGAACATAGAATAACATCTCTTTATGTAGATGTTCAAGCACCTTTACCCTCACTAGCATCTTGTGACTGCACCATTGTTTCCTATTACTGATGATATAGTGTTTGTAGAAGCATTCTATCCATAGAACATCACAACTAGTGGTGAGGCAAGGTTTGTAGGAAGAGAACCACTTTAGTTAGACCAACTAATGTGGCTGGACAAACAAACAAGATTTTGGGAGCAGTTTGTCCTGAGAACTAAAATAGAAGCCTAAGTCTTTAAATTAAGCACAAGTTGAGAACAGTCGCTTTGAGTTCAGCTTGACTGTGTTAGTGAATTGGATATTACAAAGGAAGTTCCTGATACTTCTGGAGCAGAAGGGGGATGATATGTAGGAAAGGAGTTAGGGCGTTAGGAGCCAAGCCTATTCCAGTCCTTGCCTGATTCTCTCTTGCAGTTGATTAAAGTGTCACCAATTTCTAACTTTCTTGGCTGAAACTTGAGGGAGAGAGAGAAGAGTTTCTGCTTATAAGTGTCTGTGTAACTTAAGTTAGACATGATTTGGTAAGTTTGCAGAATAAGGATGGAGAATGCTTCCCCCCTCCATGTTTCAAACCTTGCCATAGTACAGAAAAGTTGGAGAATGTTAGAGAGCCTCTCATACTCTAGAAATAAAAAAAAAGTAAAGGAAAAAGTCCAATCCAAAACCAGAAGCTTAAGGATTCTTTGGTGTCTGAAATTCACCCGTGAATAGTGGAGTTGCAATTACTTTGTAAATATTCAAACATTTCTAATGTTTTAAAAACTTTCAATCAGTATTTGTATGTGCTGAGTAGGAGTTAAAAACCCTGCCAGCAGAAGCCTCTTTGATGCTTACTGTGGTGGACATTGACTATCCAGTCACAGAGGCTTGAGTTACCCAGGAGCTCTGCTCCAGTTATTGCTCCGTGTGAAGGGCACCAGAGGAGCTCTGGTCCAGAGAATGCCTTCTGAGAGGCTGCTCTATGGGCTGAGGGCTTCTTTGCTGACCTACAGGCCATGAGGAGGAGGAGAAGGCAGCTGCAGGAGGCTATTTCTGTGTGCCACAAAGGAGTGTTGAAGATTGTGTTGCAATGCAAGAAATAGCATGGAGAGCTGAGTCTATCATCCCACAAAGGATACATGCAAAACCAGTGCAGCTGTGTGCTGTCAAATACCAAATAATACAACCTGTCTGCCTGGTCAAATTATTCCAGGTAATTGTAAAGGATTAACTTTTTTGGTAGCTAAGTGATCCAGATGGAAAAGAGCTATTCTTTTGACATCAGTGTGGACCTGGCTAAACTTGTATATTTGTTCTCAGTGGGAATAGAGAGAAAAATGATTGTGCTGGCATCTGATTTGGACCAAGATTGAATTTATGGACATTTTTCAGGGGAGGAAAAAAACCAGTAAAGTTTAGGATGAAGGAGTAGCAGAAGAGAATTGAAGATTATAGAAGTAGGGAAACTTGTTAAGAGACAGGAAGAAATGAAGGAATGTGGGAATGTGTAAGGATGGTTCTGGATAGTGGTTGTCAGATGGGACACTCTGCCTCATGCTCTCTTTTCCTCCATCTAGTTCATTCATACCTGTACCTCATCTCCCAAGCTCATCTAGCCTGTACCTTTTACTCCCAAGCCCCATTTTCCTATAGTGGCTCACCCACAAAGCAACTTTTGTCTTTCACATTCTTTTCTGTAGCCTGTCCTTTTTCTTAAGAAAAGGGGACTTGCTAGTTTGAGAGGCCTGAGGCTGACCTGTTTGGCACTCTGTTTTACCTTCATATCACCTGTGTTACTCCCCTTTCCTTCTGTAGTGTTTTACAAGCATCCAACCCTTCTGCAAACCATTCTTTGGCTTTTCAAGTTGGAGACTTGGAAACAAATTGTACACTTGGGTTTCTGTCATGGGACTCTGTCAGAGGTCTAGAAAACAGAGCTGATGATACCATTTAAAGAAGTAAGATGTGATGGTGAATCTGTGTTAATGGATTGCATGACTGTTCTGGTGATGAATACCGTATAATAACTGTGCATTGAGTTCAGGAGTTTGTGTTGCAAACAATATGGAGATTGTGTGGTGCCATAAAAGTGCAGAGGCTGTACAGGTGAATTTAATTCTGGGATTTCATTAAAGCTTTTTCTAACTTGTTTATAATGGATTTTAAATGTTCTGTGTAATCAGTAACAGCTGGATTTTTCTTCTGAAGCATGCTGCATAAGATACTGTTTTTGCCAGACTGTTGCTCAGTTCTGCGTACCAGGAAACAACCCTTTTAAATTCACACCTGTGAAACGAAATTTACTAAAATCTTCCAGGCCTTGGCCCCTCATTTCCTTTCAGTGGAAGGAGAGCTGGTGTTGGGGGTGTGTCTCCTAGTATGGTGTTTACTGCTACCTCTGCTTAACCTGTTGCTCATGGACCATTCAATGCATTCAATAACATTACTTATTTCCTCCTCTGTTGAGGAGTATATTTGTATATAATACAATATTTTTGCTTGGACTTGTCCCATAGCAGTTCCTTTCTCTTCCTGCTCCTGCAGGAAGAGAAGGTCCAGGTCTCTCGTAATGCTGTGCTTGCAGCCTCTTTCAGTCTCTTTTGACCCATTCCCTGTTGAATGAGAGCGTTGAGTAAAGGCCACAGGTCTGCAGATGAAAAACACAGGGAACATGAGGTGAGATCCATGTTAATTTCCCTCCGGAAACTGCCTCTCTGTAATTACAGTTCCAACATCCTCCAGAAGAAAAGGGCCCTGTCCCCTGCTACGGCCCCCCTGGCAAATTTGATGTTCCTTGCAGCAGGGAAACCAGGCGTGGAGCGGAGCAGGTCAGCTGGGGCTTGAGAACGCTCCCTTTTGGTGTCTTCATTGCTGAAGGGGGGTGGGGGCTCTTGCTGTTCTCAACCCCCTTCTTGCCCCTTCCCTCAGATCTCCCAAGTAAATACAATTTTATTTTATTATATTGCTGCTGATCTGCTGTTGTTTTTGATACAAAAAAGGTGGAAGGGGCAAGAAGGAACGAAAGAGTCTGGCGACAGGAAGAGATGAATTGCTGAAGAATGACACTGGCAGGGACTATTGTTCATTTTAACGCTGGAGCAGGAGCAGAGAGAAACGTTCACACGCCATTCTTGGGCATCCTGCTGGGCGGGCTAGGAAAGGGGCATTCCAGCTGGTCGTGAGATTTGGCTGGACAGATTGAATTGGGTTGAATAGAATGCTCGCCATTTTTTATTATAATTATTTTTTTTCTTATAAAGAAACCCACTGATTAATTGCAATGGAACCCGATTAAAGGCAGAGTCTGAAACCCACGCAGACATTAGACATAAAGCTGTCAGCCTACCAGCATGTGATAACTGGGCCTTAACCCTTTACAAGGCAAATGGGGGAGGGGGATCCTCACCAGAGTCAACGTTGCTCAGTGTGTGTCTATGTGTTTGTGAGAGACAGGACTTCTGTCATTTGGGGAAGGAGTTGTGTGCACAGCAGGAGACCTGTAAACAGACTATGTCTCATGAAAGACAAGGGACTGGAGAATGAAAATAGGGTTTAGGGTCATTTTGTTCATGGAGAGGATGTATGAGGGTTTGCTCAAACGTTACTAGCTATATTTTAATAGTTTTGCGGAATTCAGTAGCCCTTGTCTACCCATATCTGTCTTTCCTTCTCTGCAATCCTGAATGTGGCAGTAGGAAAAATTCTGCAAAGAGACCTGTAAAGTTCCACAGATTGCATGGGGAATGTTGCAAAAGAACTTGGTAGAAACACGAAAAGCATAAAAACCAGTGGGTATATAAAGGAATGCTATAATGTGTGTGAGAACAAAGCTGTAGTTGAGCTCAATTTGGGGACTGGTATGGAAAATGGATGGCAGCTTGGATATATGTTGTCTCAGCAAGGATAGGATGGAATTTGAGAATGCTTAGGAACCCCTTTCTAGGACTAAAAACTCATTTCTGTTATATATTGATTTAATTTTAGAAATTTTGAAAAAAATCCATGTTGTGATATTTGTGGTTTTCTTTAACCTATTTTTTTGCTCATCTGATTTAGTGTCTGGACATGGTTCAATGCTCTCTGCTCATTCTCTTCTTTAATACCCTGTTTGTAGCTTGCTTCTGTTGAGAAGCACAGATGATTTATTCAAATAGACTCTTCAGGCTTTGAAAGAGGTCTCTGTGCTGCAGTGCGAGGAGATTGGTGGGGGGTAGATGCTCTTGCCCCCCAGCAATGCTCAGCTTCAAGTGTGGCACAGCAAAGGATGGCACATAAGTCCTCTAATGAGTGTGCTCTCCAGTCGTTTTATCTTTTTCTACAGCACCCTGTGCACATGTGTGCCCACTGGCTTGGAAATGTTTCTGTAGAGAAGTGGAAAGAGTGGAGATACGGTTGGAGCAAACAAAGGTCCTTTGTGGGCTCTGGGAAAATGACAGAGGGGTTGCTTTTTGCTCTCTAAAGCTCCTCATTCCTTCCAATTCATTGAATAGTTAAGGTTGGAAAAGGCCTTAAAGATCAATGAGTCCAACTGTTAACCAAGTACTGCCAAGTACACCCCTAAACTATGTCATTAAGTACAATGTCTACATGCCTTTTGAATACCTCCAGGAATGGTGACTCTACCACTTCCCTGGGCAGCCTGTTCCAATGCTTGACAAGCCTTTTGGTGAAGAAATTTTTCCTCATAAATCTAAAGTAGATCTTCCCTTGTGTAACTTGAGACCACTTCCTCTTGTCCTACTGCTTGTTACTTGGAAGAAGAGACTGACCCCCATTTCACTACAACATTCCTTCAGGGAGTTAAATTTGGTCTCCTCAAGCCTCCTTTTCTCCAGGCTAACAGCCCCAGTTCCCTCAGCTCTCCTCATTAGACTTGTGCTCCAGAGCCTTCTCCAGCATCATTGCACTTCTCTATATGTGCTCCAGCACTTCCAGTGTCCTCCTTGTAGAGAGGGGCCTAAAACTGGACACAGCACTTCAGGTGTGGCTGCACCAGTGCTGATACATGGAGACAATCACTGTCCTGGTCCTGCTGGCCACACTGTTGCTGATCCAGGCCAGGATGCCACTGGCCTTCTTGGCCACCTGGATGCAGCTTGATCATGTTCAGCTGCTGTTGACCAGCACCTCCAGGTCCTTTTCTGCTGGGCAGCTTTCCAGCCACTCTTCCCCCAGCCTGTAGTGCTACATGGGGTTGTTGCAACCCAAGTGCAGGACCCAGCACTTTGCCTTGTTGAACCTTGTGCCATTGGCCTTGGCCCATGATCCAGCCTGCCCAGATCCCTCTGCAGTGCCTTCCTGCCCTCCCACAGATCAACATTGCCACCCAACTTGTGTGCAAGTGACTGAGGTGTGCCTGATCTCCCCATCCAGACTGATAAAGACAATAAATGGGACCAGGCCCGATACTGAGCCCTGGGGATGACCACTGGTGACCGGCTACCAGCTGGATGTAACTCCAGGCACCACCACTCTCTGGGCCCGGCCATCCAGCTGGTTTTCTAGCCAGTGAACAGTGCACTCATGTGAGCCACGAGCAGCCAGTTTCCCCAGGAGAATGCTGTGGGAAACAGTGTCAAATGCTTTACTGAAGAGGAGGTAAATAACATCCAGAGCCTTTCGCTTATCCACTAAACAGGTCACATTGTCATAGGAGCTTTCTGAGGTAGAAGTTGCTTATCTTACTTTTTTTGTCCTACATCTCTGGTCACTTCATTCAGAATGCTTGGCTTCACAGGAAGCAGCTGTGAAATGGGGGACTCTTCATGCTCACTTCCTGTTGGGAAAAGAAAAAAAAAGTGATAACATGATCTTTAAACTCTCTCCATGTAGACATTAGTGTTGGATCAAGGAAGAATGGCATTATGCTAAGTCCTACAATTCATCAGTAAAATGAACAATGTGAATAGACAGGATCTTGCATTATTTTCACTGCATCCTGTTCATGAAAAAGAGACTGCTGCAAAAGTTCTTCCTGCAGACAGATGTGTACCACTCCCCTTGAGAACCTGGGATCTCTTGAGATCCTATCAAGGGATACTGGAAATATTCACTCACTCTCAACTGACCAAGGATGACAATCAAATTTTGTGGTAACTCAGAAACAGTGTAGCCCAAGGAATCAGGAATGACAGTTTCCTGAGATTCTTATTCTGTATTTTGAACATGGAGATAGGAAGGTAGATGTTAACTACTGTAGTGCAGAAAACCCTGTGAGCAAGTGGGACTTAAAAAGTCTGCTGTTCATGCAGCTGAATGTGGAGGGGAGGGATGGGGGGAGTAACTTCTATACAAAAATCTCCTTACTCTTTGGTCACTTCCCATGTCTTCTTGTTTCTTTTTCTGCTGTTCGTTTGTGGCTTCTCTTCCTCTTCCCCACCACCTACTAGTCCTGCTGTAGTCCTTTCCTGCAGCTCTGTTAACGTTTAACAAATTTCCCTCCAGTTCCTATGTTTCTTTTGGCTGTAGCTCAAGGCAAACTCCCCAGATCCAAAACTAATTTAGGGCTCTGAGCAACAGTAGCATTTAAATGTTGGCTTTGTGCCATCAGGCGGGCAGCCTCTTCACTGAGAAGAAATCTAATTCCAGTGTTTATTAGATTAACAGTGGCCTCAGGACTGGACTTCCTTTTAATGTTGTCCTTTTAGGAACTGTAAGGCTAATACAGGAACTTGGGAACCCCCAGGAGAGTCTCAGGACCCTGGCTCTGACCTTTTTTTTTGGAAGCAGGACTTGGATCTGATATAATTTGGGTCAGATGGCATAGGGGAGCAGACTGGTGAGGTAGAGCAGGAGGTGTTGACTTCCCAAGCAGTGTGTGTAAATCCTTCCATGTTTGTGCAATAGTGGCTTTGATTTCCTGCAAGTTTGTTTCAATAAGCTCTCTGGGGTAAGAACCTAGGTATGGAAGGGCACATTGTGCCCTGGTTAAGAGGTGGACTGGGACTGGGTAGGATCTGTTTTAATTTCTCAGTTTGGCCACAAGCTCTTTGGGAAGTCACTTAAGGCTCAGGTTTCCAAGTGTGAAGACTGCCTGTGGTGGGAGGTATGAGTATTTTGTAATATTCAGAGTCAGGTCTGAGTCTCTTAGGCCAGCTGTGTAATGAGAGTTAACTGTCTAATTTTCTACTGATTTTAATTGCCTTAGGCACCCAAATACTCACAGTTCTGTGCTGTTTAGCTTCCATTTTTTTGCTCCTGTATTGAAGATAATACTTCTCAGCTTTTTAAGAGGTGTTAAAATTGTTCATTAGTAGAAAAAGGCAACTTGACACTGTAATAGTAGAGACCACCCACATACCTAGAAAGATGTGGTTCCATGACTGGACCATTTTGCTTTCTGTGTGTCTTCCTCTGCCTGCCTCAGTGCTGTTGCTGTTATTTAATTGAAAGTGAAACTGAATGTGAACAGTATGAAATCCCTTACTGGCTGTAAGGGATTCTCTGGTGCTTTTCGCTATTGTGGTTAATTTTTCTGGGGTGTGAATATAAATGAACTGTGGAACTTGGGGGTTTGTAGAGGCAGCACCTGAGACTTCCAGTTTAAGCAGAGGAAGACTTTGATGACCATGTTCTAAGTGTTGCAAAGCAGTCTGTAGTCCCCTCTGGTGCTGTGGGAGGGGTAGGTTGGTGCTTCATGGGCTGCCCTGAAAGCAAACAAATGTGGGTGGGCTAAATAGGGGGTGATGTACAGTATAGCTGCCCTGCAGTAACCCCAACACTGACATTCTTGTTCTTCCTGTTGGCAATTCTGTTAGAAAGAACTTATCCCACCTAAGCTCCTAAAGTATATTTGCATTAAACTTGTGGTTTTGAGTGCATGTCTCTGTGTATATATGTGTGTGCATATATATATTTAAAAATATTGCTGGTAAAGGTTTCTTTTTTACTTTAAAGATAATCCAGTTCTCTGGTAGGCTGCACAGTTGCTGTGATGTCTGTGGTTGTGTGGTACCTCTCTCTTTGCCAGACCCAGCTGTGTTCTTCCAGCTCAATCTGGCCTGTTAATAATTGCCCCTTTGCCCCTCATCCTCTGAGGAGAACATAATATCATGTGTGGAGTTATTTTTTAGAAAACAACATACAGAACAACTCTCTTTGTCCCAAGATAGCTGCATTTATCTTGTGGTTTGTGCTTTTGAAGTCCTCCTGCCCGTGGGATTGCAAAAACAAGCTCCTGCCTCCTTATTGCCACAAAACCACATTGTGTATCTTATCCCTTCCCTGGAGGACTCGTCTGCTAGGCTGGGCTCTTGTGGTTGGCTTCCCAGTCTCTCGTGTGGCAGAGCTGGAAAGCTACAAAGCTCAGATGCTCCACTGCTAACATGAGGGCCTCTTTATAGAATACCAAAATAAACTCCTTCACATCATCTCTCCATAAGAAAACAGTCTCTATCTTGTCCAGGAACCTGGTCTTTTTTGTATCATGCCATAATGATGGGAAGAATCTGACTGCAGCCTGCAAAAGCCAAAATGGGTTTTTTTTGAGCCAGTTGATCTTGTTGCACTATGTGCCTGGACAACTGCAGTCTTGCTAGAACCTAAAGTTCCTTGAAAAGGAAAACTTTTCAATGCTTTCACTTTTACTTTCTGAAAAGAACTGTATGGCTATGAGTATTGATAGGTGTGTTCTGGGACTGAACAGAAGTCTTGAAAAGGTTAAACAAATAAATGAGTTTTCTGAGTTTTGGAGAGAAGTTCTGGAGGGTAGAATGTCCTTACAGCTTGTCCAGTGCCTGGAGCATCTGAAAGATGAAAGAAGCTGACTGATAATTTCCTGTGGGACTAACTTACTTAGAGTAGTTCAGAGAGCCAATGCCAGAAACCTTGAAGACAGGATAAAAATGGCTTTGAAATTGTGTTGAACAAGGTTATGGGTAATTTGTAAATCGAGAGAGCACTGGAGAAGCACTGATGCAGTAATTAACAAAGATCATGAGTGGTGTGGCAGAAGAAGCTAAAAGCTCAAGCCACTTTTAAATCAAAGGGAAAAGGATTTTCCTGTAGACCTTGTGGTAAGGAAGTGGCTGGATTCTGAATTTTCCAAAGCATTTATCCTTGCAACTCAGATTGAAAAATGCCACTTGTAGTTTTTCTTGGATCCCTGAAGCCTCCGAGCATAACTTCTCAAACAAAGATGGCAGTGGTGCTTCCTCCTCTTAGCTGCCATCTTTTGACCACTCCATTTTCCTTTGGCCCGCCTCAAGACACCTTAGCTGCTCATGACACTGCAGGTAAATCAGTGCAGTTTACAGCCAGTAGATTAAAACAAATTGACATTAATTTCAGTTTTTGTTAATGCTATGACCTGTAACTGGTTCCTTAAATAGCCTTTGTCATCGTTGGAAGCTGTTATTGTTCAACATTATGTGCAGACAGGAAGATATATGGATCTCCTGTATGAAACTGAAAACTGAGTGAGGATTTTTTTTTTTGCTTGTTTTTAGCTCAATTCATATTTAGTTAGTGGTGAGATGACACCTGTGTCTTTCTCAGCTGTGAAGCAAGGAATTCAGTGAAATCTCAAGGATGCTTGCAGCTTGGAAGAGGAATGGGGGCAGAAGCAGAATAGATGTTGGACAAGCACTGATTGTTTGTTACACTAAAAGTTAATATTTGAGTTACTTAAAATAAGAGAAATTAAGTAGAAGAGGGAGGAATGCATGTATTCAAATTAAATCTTTATTTTCTCATATTGTAGTTATGAGTGACAGATGCCAAGCTGGTTTTCATTAGGTCTTGTAGGTTGCTTGCATTCTTCTCCATTTAGTGAAGGGGAAGGATTGCAAAGCTCCAGAATTTCTGCAATAGCTCTGAGATTCTGATTCTTTGAGATTGTTTCCCAGAAGTGACAGAGCTTATCCTTACTGTGACTATAATTAACCTTTGATGCTTCTGTAGCTGAGATAATGTAAGGATCACTTTAGGATAATTATTTCAAGGATGAGAGAAATCTGTCTATGAAGTAATGGAAAAGTTAAAGGAGAGCTCACAGAACTTAAAATGCCAATGTTTTCTACCCCATAACTGGGAAAACAAAGTCCAGTGTTTTACTTCCATGAACTTTGATATAGCAGAACACTTTCTGGCTGTTCAGTGACCTTCATTCATGAGTGCTGTCATGCTAGTGAAACTCATAGGTAACTGTCCTAGGTGAAGTACATCAGAAGTACCTTCTTCCTGTGGATTATCTGCTTAAAACAGCAGGTTGCTTCTCCAGCTGGCTCTTGGCAATTGCTTCTCTAGCTGGCGCTTAGTAATTTTGAAAGTCACCTGGTAATGTTTCTGCTGTTGTGCTATTATTTTCTAAAATTTAGTGTACTGCATGAATCATGATAAATGAACAGTAAATTGTTTGCAACCTTTATGGAACAGGAAAGGGTAGAGGTTGTTAGCGTGTGGGTTAAAAAAAAACAACCCCACTGAAAGAAATGGAAAGTTATGTGTCTCATATTAATGAAGTGACTAATTCTTGCAAAGCATGACGTAGGCTTAAGGTAGTATTTTAAAGTGTTTGTCCAGCATGTGTGTGTATTCTGAAAGGATCTGAGTCCTGTAGCTCTGCCTGTCAGGCCCTTGTGGTCCAGCGAAACATTCCCACAATGTTTTAGGTTGGATGGTGATATCCTTGAGTAATGTTATACAGTAACAACCTTTTGTCGTTCTGTCTATTTCTCAGTGGACAGTGTTTAATTTAATTTTTAATGTGCTTGAGTGGAATGATCCTGCATGACAAGTAACTTAGTGCTGGGCTAAGTCCCTTGAATTCTTTGTTGCAGTTCTCTATTGACATGCAGTTGCACAGGAGCCTGCGGCTATGTAAGAAAATGCTGCTTCATGTTAAAATCAGCAAAACATGTTTCTTGATGGCATCCTTCAGGTATCACTCTGCACTTCATAATATAAAATGGATGACATGCTCTCTGCCAAAGAGAGAAAAGCTACAGGTAATGAAATGCCAAGACTGAAGGGATGCTTTTAACAGTAACATGAAACAAATTCACAGAGTGGGAAACAACGTTCCTGCTCCTTGGAATCCATGTAGGAAAAATTATTTAGTCCACAGAGAAAATAAAAGTATGTGGGTTGAAGGTTTGTAGGAGGCTCAATCTCTTCCAGTTACGGCCTTGGAGGTAAGAAACAGAATGTCAGAGGTAGCATACTGCAGCTCATGGTTTTCTGAGGTCTTTGCACCTTCATAGATTCTTGGTAAAACAAACAGATGTTCCCACTATCTAATGTTTTTGTACAGACTTAGAAAGTGGGAGAACCACCATACTGAATTCTGATCTTTTGAAAGGCTCAAAGACTTTTTTAAAATGGCTATTTCTGTCAACATAGGACATGATGTTTGAAGCAGGCTGATATGGTGCTTGGTTTCTTGGATGTCAGCAGTATTTGACAGATGTGTGTGGAGCTACAGAGCAAACCCAGCATTTTCTAGTCTCCTGCCAGTTCCAAATGTTTGAGGGAACCGTGTAGTTACAGAAAGGACATTTGCCATTTAATGGCTATTAAATATGCAAAATGTATCACTGTATGATCACATTTCAGCCAAAATGTCTGGAAATTAGAGTTGAGGTGTTTTACCAGGTCCTTAAAAAGTAGTTCTGGTATTCCCAGGAAGGAGCTGCATAGGATTCTGAAGAGAAGGCTGGGGGAAAAAGTCACAGAATGGGTCAGGTTGGAAGGGACCACAGTAGGTATTGTGGTCCAACCCCCTGCTCATGTAAGATTATCCTAGATCACATGGCACTGGATTGCACCTAGGTAGTTTTTTTAATATCTTCTGTGAGGGAGACTGCAACCTGTTCCAGTGCTGGTCACCTGCACAACAAAGAAGTTCTTATACTTGAGTGGAACTTCCTGTGCATCAGTTTCTGCCTGTTGCCTCTTGTCCTGTTGCTTGGCATCACTGAGCAGAGCCTGGCTCCATCCTCTGACACCCTCCTTTCAGATACTGATAGACATTGATGAGGTCCCCTCTCAGTCATTTCTTCTCAAAGCTGAATAGGCCAAACTCCCTCAGCCTTTGCTTATAAGAGAAATTCTTCATCTCGGTAATCATCTTCTTAACCCTCCACTGGACCTGCTTCAGGAACTCCATGTCTCTCTTGTGCTGAGGAGCTGAGAGCTGGAGATAACACAGCAGGTGTGGTCACTCAGATACAGCTTTCTCCTGTCTAGCCTCACCTGTTAAAATTCCTCAGTCCATTTGAAATAGTTGTCATTTACCTGATACTTCATGCCCGCTTTTGGACAAGAGCTTAAGGCTGAGATTTTGATGTGTTTAACATGCTTTAGGTGGTTGAAAGGTTCCTGTTTCTATGCTGAGACTTGATGTGTTGTCCACTGTGAGCTACATCCATGGGTAATTTAAAAGTTGCTCAGGAAACAATGTTTCCTATTCAGAAAAAAAGCCCTCATAGAATTGATAGTTGTTGCCTTTTGTCTGATTTCAAGAACTAAATAGCAGGGAATAAAAATATACCATGTTGGTTCAGGCTTCAAACAATCTTTTTGGAATCTTGAGGGAACTGTGGGCTGTAACACACTTTTGATAAATGTTTGGTTACTGTGGTTAGAATATGATGCCTAAGTTCCCTGTGCAAGCCTCAGTATGGACCTTAATCTTACACTCCACTTCTGCAGATGGGGAGAAAGTTTCTTCCTCCATGATGTGACATTTATGCATAATTAGCTTAAAGTATTTTTTTTGGCTGCCATATTGTGTCATAGCAGAAACCAATGGCTAGTCTTTTATTATTGCTCCTTGATTTTTCCAGGCATTGCTGCATCCCAGCCTTTTTTATTAATTTGTTCAATCTGTTTCAAATTAATTTTCACCAGATGTACTAGTTTAAAAAGTATTTTTTAAAGGTTGAATCTTAATTTCCTGCCCATAATTCCAATCTTCTAAGGTCCCTTCTGTATTATTTCTTTTTCCTCTGCTGTGTTTGGAGTACAATATTTCCTACTTTGGTATCATTTGCAGGCTCCTTTAACTTGATACTTATTCTTTCTTCCAGATCATTAATGAAGTTATTTAATTGGACTGGATCTAATGCTGATCCCTGTAATACCTACTATGTATCTCTACCCCCTGCAGCTTGACTTGCTGCCATTTCTCATTATCTTTTGTTTATGGTCCTTCAGCTGACTTTTTTGATCTGTGTTTGCTGGTAACCCAGCCAATTTGAATAAGATTTTGAGTAGGATTTTATGGCAATAATAATGCACCTTCTGTTCAAAGCCTCTGTATATGTAGAAACAGATTAAACATTAAGCCTCAGTACATTGTGGCGGCATAATAGTAGTATACCCACTTGTAGAGGGGAAGAAGTCATTTTGTCAAGTTCTGTAGAAGATAGAGAGTTAGGACAAGTATCTAGAGACCTCAGTTATAGTCACATTGATTATTGCAAGGTGTTAATTTATGACTAAAGTTTTGGAAGAAGGAACTGTAACAGTTGTTTCTTGATCATTGAGTCTTTTTATGTTCAAATCAAATGCTTCTTCGGTGTATTTTTTCAATAATTGTTTCTGTAAATGCTTTCCTACTCCCCAGGTGCACGTAGAAGTTTTCAGTGGGATTGTTGGTCTTCAATTCTGTGGGATGAGAATTGGGATCCAGAGACTCAAGCATGTTTTTAAAGACCTCCTATTTCACTCCTCATGCAGTGTTTCTGAAAATATAGCTTCTGTTGCAGTCTCACTCTAACTCATACACCCATTGCACTAACACTCAGTTTGCACTTTGTTGTACCCCTTATTTTCTTCAAGTCCTAATTAGCAGATGCCCTGTGGAATTTTTCTATTCTTTGTGCTCACATTATGTGTAACATTTTTGAGGTCTGAGGTGTGTAGTTGTGCAGTTTAATATGGTAACTGAAGGTGATTGTGCTTGATAATGTGCCTCTCCCTTGCACTTTGGGCAGTCACGTGTTTAATTGAGAACAAGCTGGTTCAGCATTGAGGTTATCCCTGCTTTTTCAAATTGAAAGGGGAACTTCTAGGACTAGGAAACTTTCATTCTCACTTGGAGACTGCCAAAGTAAGCACCATATTCCATTACCAAAAAGCTGTAACTTCAGTGTCTTCTCTGATTCATGTGGTTTTGTTGAGGGTTTTGTCCTTTTTTTTTCCCTTAACCTTTCCACTATCACATACTTCCTCAAACAAAACTGTAACAATTCTGTTTAAAGCTTTGAATACTTTTGGATTGCTCCTCCTAATGATGTTAGCTTTAGTCTAGGCAGGCTTCAACAACTCAAAGACCATGTGGGTACCCAATCAGAACTGCTTCAGATGCTTCTGTAATGGAAGTAGAAAAGAAGAGAAAACTATTGGCTTTTATCAGTGCATGATGCCCCTTCTGACATCAGGCTGTTCTGCTGTAATGTTGCCTTTTCTGTGTCTGCCAGCAGAGCTCTGAGTTTAAACAATGGTCAGCAAATCCCTCTTCTAAAGCTGGATTAACTGTACTTTTTCCTTCAGTGGAAACTGCTATTTGGGTAAGAGAGGAATCCAAAATTTTCATTTTCCCTCAAGACAGGCAAGCAAATAAAGCTGAGCTTCTTTGCTGTAGGAATTGAGGGAAGTGCTGGATAAAGAAGGAAAGTGTATAATCTGAACTATGCTCAAGACCATCTGACATCCCCCTCATATGCCCTCATCAAGATGTCTATGTGATGGGAATGCAAAAGAGAGCCTGGCCTGGAAGTGCAGAAAGAAGGATAATTGTTATCTGACACAGATCTTCTAGCAATAGGTGGACAAGGTGTTAAGAAGGCTATTAAAGGCTGTGCTACAGAATTCAGTAATTTTAACCCCAAGTAAACAATCAGATGCTCATGAGTTCTGAAAATACAGAAGAAAGAAATTCAGTGCCTCTGTTGAAGCCAGGGCAAAATATTCTGATGCTTATTCCAGATTTGTTCAAAAATGCCTCTGGGGATACCCTTCCATGCTTTCTCTGTGGGAAAAAAAAACAACGTACAGCCTTATAACCATCACTATTAGGACTTCAGTTCTCTCCTTTTACCTTTAAGGCCATTAATCATATTCCATTTCATTTACACAGTCTTGGATTTCTTATTTCCTCTTTGTCACTCTAAGTGTCGAATGTGTCTTGTATTTTCACCCTCATTCAATATCCACTTATACCTTCTGTCTTCACAACACTTTTCTATGGTAAAGTTAGAATTATAAAATATGGTATTGTCATTTTTTGGTTGTGTCTCTTGTAATAATGAGGTTTGCAGAAAGATCTTTGCCTTCCATTGAAGGTCTTCTGTAGGCCAGAATTAGATGCCTGTCCATGGAGGGGGAGAAACCCGGATCTGTATGTTACTCAGTGCTGGACCAAGAGAATGATTGTTCTTTCCAGAGGCTTCTGAGTCTGAGCTGAACAGTCTGCAACTGTAAATAATGCCAAATGTGTTTGTAATTCTGGCTTTTCTAAAGCTATTGCTGCTGTTTTCCTTGCAGCATAGAAGCACTTAAGGGATACTTAGCCATGGTTTTACCTGTGCTATCTGATGCTACAGGTACATGAGGAATTGGAGGGTGGTGCAAAAAAACTGATGGCTGTGAACTGCCTACTGTTGATTTTAAAAATAGCAGTAAGAGGTTCTGTGTTAGGATCAGAGGGAAAAGATACAATCAACAGGGTAGTGTGGAGTGGGAGTCTTTTTTATGTAGCTGTTTCTTGATACCTGGATAAAAGAAAATTTGGAAAGGCAGCATGGCATTGACCATTGAAGCCATATTCTTTTGCAGTTGTTCATTGAGGAAACTTCATCCATATGTGAATATGATAAAACTTTGATAGTGCTAGAATGCTACTAGAGACTGACAGGAATGTGTTGATCTCAACAAAAGATGCTTTTTACAGTGAGAACAATCATACTACCTCCCCACTACCTCCCCAGAGACATGACAGAGTCCCCATCACTGGAGGTTCTCAAGATGCAACTGTACAGGGTGCTGGATAGTCTCATCCAGGCTCCATTCTCCACAAAAGGTTGGGCCAGGTGATCTTTTGAGGTACCTTTCAAATTGGGCTGTTGCACGATTCCATGTTGTATCAACAGCCTGTCAAAGGTTGAATTGCTGCAAAATAGTGTTAAGAGCTGCTATGTGACATTATTTTTACTGAAGAGGGAACAGGTTAGAATCTTTCTTTTTGGAATAAAGCATGCCATCAGGACTTAAACAAAACAGTGTTTTCACTCTCCAGTAGAAATCTACTGTTTCTGTCAAAGCAACAACTACAGACCCCAGTTTGGTAATTTTCCTGTTTACCTAAGTTTTCTTTATAATGTCAATATTTTTATCGATCTATGGCAAATAAAGGGTTGCTCTGTAATAGCTCTAAGAGTTGCAAAGCAAAATGAAGCTGTGTATATTATTAGGTTTTGCGTTATGGGGCTATATTGTTTGGCCTGATGAAGAGTTGTTGGGAGGTGAGGAAGCAGAACAACCTACTGTTTAAGCAGCCCTGCCCCTGCTTGCCCCCCCCCCCCAAAAAAAAAAAAGATAAGCAGAAATAACAGGATGTTAATTGACTTCTGCTTTGCCAACTTTAGACATAAAACTACATAGATCCTAACTGTTGTTTTAAGAAGGGTGAACTGACCCTCCCTTAGGAGACATTTTGTTTATCAGATAAATGTGAAGATGTGGAGGATATTTGGAAGCAGTCTGAAGAAACTGAGCATACCGTGCTAAATTGAAGGTGATGGCAGATGTTAAGTATGAGGCCTGTGTTTAGACTGACTTCCTGTTTTTAAAATCTGGAGGTTGTTTGTATACTTTGCTAGAAAACTGTTTGGTTACTGGATCCTGCTGCTATGCATCAGGAGGGAGCCAAACTGCAGACAGCGAAGATAATTTTTTAGTTGTTTGTACCCATGGGCAAATGAGAGTAGGAAGTTTTTTTGTGGTCACATGAGGGATCAGGAGAGGCCATGAAAATTGAGTGATATCAGCTCAGCATGTGGCAGTATCTCTGTTTAGCTTTTTTGTGTTGTTTTGTGTATATTGCATTGCTAAAATATGTCAGGGTTTTTCCTCCTACATAAGTGAAAATATTTTTGAATACAGAGTTAATAAAATGTCCAAGCCTGCAATGTGATGTAAAATTTCAGGAAAAATATTTGTCATCACTAAGCCCAGAGGTGCCTCTCAGTGTTCCTGCTCCAGACTAATGTGTACAAGTGCAATTAGATAAGTCCCCTTTGATTGTTGTTCCAGTTGCCTGAACAGCAAGCGCTGATTTCCATCCTGTTCCTGGCCCACTGACTAACTGGGATTGAAACGTGACACTGGAGCTTTGTGTGTGTGTTTGGTCAGTCTTCTGTCTCAGGCTCCCAGTGTTTAATGAGAGTTTGAGGTAAGGGAGTCGATCTCCTGCTAAGGCTTCTCACACCAAGTGCACCATTTCCGCTTGGAGTTGGAAAAAACATGCTTCTCATCTTTATCCTTCCTGACCCTCTACTGTTACAGATACAGTTACAGGGTAGTGTCACTGGAGCTCTGAGTACTGGGAAATATTCATGAGACACCAAAGGTGAAATACTATCCACAGTGAAATCATTGAGAAAATTGCCTGCTGCCTTCAGGTGCGCCAGCTTTAATTCACCTTGTTCTTTTGGCTGGGAAAGACTCCCATCCAGGATTTGCTTCTGAAACTGTTCATAGGCTGAAATCAGTGTGCTTTCCCAGCAGTCATATGCATTACTTGACAAGTGCAAAATCAGGATAGATCATGATTTATAAATGACTAGAAGGCTAGTTCTCCTAAGGGTCACAAATCACAAGCCATTAGATCTGCACTGGTTTTAATTTGAAATTGTTGAGCAAAGTATGCTTACATAATGGCTCTACAGACACCAGCGAGTGCATATGAGGGAGTGTTGGTATCTGGGTCATGGCATGTCCTTCAGCTTCCAACAGTTTCAGTAGCATGGTAAAATCACAGAGCAGAGATGATGGAACATAGCAGCTTTAATGAGGCGAGAAGAACAGATTTAGTATGTGTTTGCTTATATGTAACCTAATATTAGTAACAACTTTGAAGAGCACTGTGTGTTTGACAATACAGCAGATGAAGTTACAGTTTGCAGACTGGGACAGCTGCACTAATTCTTTGGTTGCTGTTGCAGTGCTGTATTGCCATGCTGCTCATGGGGAGGGCCAAAAAAGCTGGTGAAAGGATTGAAGAACAAGTCTTCAGAGGAGGGGCTGAAGGAGCTAGGGTTGTTTAGCCTGGAGAAAAGGAAGCTCAGGGAGACCCTATCACAACTCCTGAAAGAAGGTTGTTGGGAGGTAGGTGTCTTTTCTCCCAGGTACAAGGTGACAGGATGAACAAAAATAGTCTCAAGTTGTGTTAGAGGAGGTTTAGATTGGATATTAGGGAAAATTTCTTCGCCAAAAGGGCTGTCAATAATGGAGGACAGGGTACCCAGGGAATGATAGAGTCTCCATTCCTGGAGGTATTTAAAAGGCATGTGGATGTGGCACTTAGAGAAGCAGTTTAATGGTGGACCTGGCAGTGTTGGGTTCATGGTTGGACTTGGTGACCATAGAGATCTTTCCTAACCTAAATGATAGTGGTCTTGTGTACTCCAGCTGGAAAGGGGTATTAGAGTTTGAAGTAGCTGGGATGAGTGTTTTGGGGTGCTTTTGTGGATAATGGTAGAAAATTGCTTTGGAAAAGGTAGTTTAAACAACAGCTACTTTGGTTACAATGTACAACTAGTTCTGTCTTTTTAAAAGGTTGTAGCACCTACAACAGCAGAAGATGGTTTGTTCTGAATTTTCTGCGTTGTCGGTTTGAACAAACCTGTTTGATTTTTGTGGGTGGATGTGGTTCTTCTGAATTTCTGTTAGTTTATTTCTACTAGTCTGAAATGTTGCAAAGATAATAAATTGCTTTTTCTTAGGAATGTCTGTTGCTTTTTTTGCCTTCTGGCTACATTACCCACTTGCTGTTCTTTTAAGCCAGCCCTTGCCCTGGCCATACCTGGTAAGTCCTCCGAAGATCTGATTGCCCTGGCCTCTTGCATTCCTTATTCACCTCCTGTTCTTTTAGCCTTTGTCCCTCATTAGACCAGATGAGGGCTGCTTTTCTGTTGTATGCAGTAATACCTTGAGATGTATGTTTTGTACTAAACCTTTCAAAGCTAACTTGTAGTGGATGTGAGTGAAAAAATAAAAGGTTTTCACATCCATGACAGACTGAACAGAAATCCCACAACCAATTTGTTGGGTGCAGTTCAGCTTGGAAAATAGTTTGTATTAAGGCCTTGCAACCTGCAGTGTAGCATTTGCAAGCCGGCAGCTGAGGCCAGCAGAAATCTCTTCAGCCAGTTTTGTGCAGTAGAAACATAATGTAATCATTTTTCAAGGAAGTGCATTCTCTCTGATGTTAAATCTTTGCTCTACTGGCACAAGTGGATGTCTTCACTGGAGGGAGCACTGCTGTTGAAAGAGTTGCAGAAACATTCCATTAATTTTGCAGATATTCCTTTTCTCAAATAGAATGGAAAATAAGGAAAGTATGAGGCTTGTTTTTTCTTTTTCTTAATGGGCAGAGGTTATGGTTAATCACAGGTACACTAGATGTATGGGTGAGATCAATGAACTCAAAAAGGCTGAAAATAGTTCAGTATGTATGTAATTAATTACCACTTGGGGCAGGTATTTCTCTGTAATTATTTCCTTATGATCTGTTGTTTAATCTAAGAGCTTTAGGTTTGTTTGAATTGCAGAAAGAAGGAACAATGCAAAAAAATCCAACCAGACTACCTTGAGGGAGTTGATGGTTGATAATCATTTGTTTAACAGTGATATTGATTATATAGATTGTCTAGATAATGTCAGACAGAAGTTCAGGCATGACCTTTTCCTTTTGGAGGTGGGGGGTGTTACAGCCTGTTCTTTCTCAAGGCAGAGATTTTCTTAAGAGGAAGTGTGGGTTAATATCCTAAATAGTTGCATTTGCACAGGGGTCAGAGTCAAGAGTTGTGTTAGAGTGTTCTGAAGGTGGGAAAGGAGGGCTGGGAGGTCCTTAGGCTAACTTTAAGGCTGGAAAAAGTATTCTTATCAGGTTATACATTATCGTTTGGACTGCATTTTCTTTTGGTCAGTTTGTAAAGCTTGCTCTTATAAATGTCAGTTTTGCACAGCCTAGTGTAACAGTTTAATGTTTACAGGTAAATAATAAAAGATATTTTTTCCACTGTCACTTGAGTCTGAAATGTCTAAAATAATGACATGCAAAAGGTTTGCATCTAAAAAGCTTAGGGTTTGGACAAGACCCTTCAAATAGCAAGGATTCTACTTCAGAGAGTTTTTCCTTGTATTGTGGTGTCAGAACTAAGTGAAGAGGAGCAGCAGCAGCACTGTGGTCTAGGAGAGGACTGACTTTGTAAAGTAAAGGGGTGTTCTGATACCTGGCATTCCTTGAATTTTTGTGATTAGTGCTGAGTTATTTTTCAGCTGATTCTCAAGTCTCTTTTTGGCAGATTGCACTTTGCTGTTGCCTTAAAGAGCCCCTTGCCAAGAAACTGTGCATAGTAATTGATCTCCAGTTTCAGCATGTGAGGAGGGTGAATATTTTCCTTTGCAGTCAAGGATGTGTTTGTACACAATAGTGTGTATACACTTTCTGTGTGTACACAGAGAAAAATAGATGTCATTTTGTATTTAATGTTTACTCTAAAATAGATGGGATCTCTTCAAAACATTTTTCTTTCTTTCTTTCTTTCTTTACAGGTGTTACAAGTAGCACTGAGTGCTCCTGTGGGCGTAATCATTTTACCTGTGCTGTCAGTGCTTTTGGTGAATGCACGTGCATCCCTGCTCAGTGGCAATGCGATGGAGACAATGACTGTGGGGACCACAGCGATGAAGATGGCTGCAGTAAGAATACTATCCTTGACTTGTGTTTGGGAAAATTGAGTATCTTTTTCTTAGTGTTTTACAGGCACATCCTACCCCTTGTGTGACAAATGTTTTTGATTGTAGATGATTTGTACTTTTGACTGACTCAGGGTTGAACAAAGTCATTGTCCAATGATATAAAACACAGTGGAAGCCCAACTCTGGCTTTTTTTGCAGCTGGTTTTAGGTGGTGCTTGGACATGAATATGTTAGAGGGCGAGGAGGGACAGAGAACAGTACCTCTCATTTTTCTGCCCTTGCAAAAGCACTGTCTCTGGGTTAAATTATATGACGTGGCTGTAAATATTAATGGAAAATAAATAGTGTGAAGAGGTGTATTGCGAGTGTCTGCCCTCTTAGGTAACGTTCCAGTTTCTGTCCTTGCTGCCCTGTGAAGGGAGGGAAAGGTAAGCACTGAAATAAACATTCACTGGTCTTGGGATCTGCTGAGAGACATTACCTTGCAGGTACTGTGTATCTGCATAGTGTTGGCATCTGTAGCTGAGCCCAGATAGGTGAGAACTGATGTGAAATGTCATTTTGAGTGGATGTAGCATGATAGAGATGAATAGAGAAAGCCTCTTTCCATGGAGACACAAGTAAGTTCCTTTTTTACCTCGTCTCTTTGGATTCCACAGAGCATGGTAGAATTGAAGAGTAGAAAAAAACGCCTGGTCTCATGAAACTCCTTTCCTAAATGTTGCCCTAGAGTTGAAAATTTAAGGCTCCTGTCAGTGGACAGTAGAGAGAAATTTATCTTCCTCTGCTGGATCTTCTCTCTAACCTTTCCTGGTTTCTGCTGTTGATTACTGTATGGAAAGGAGCTTTCCTAATCTTGTAAGTATTGTCTTAAAGAATCTCTTCTTCATTAAACGTGGGAGATGTCAACCCAGCTTCATGAAAATTTTCTTCCTTCTGGATTCTTGCTTCTTAAAATTTTGTGAACATTAAGCAACATGGAAGACCTTTAGTCTTGGAGAGGTGAGGCATATCCAATAGCTAAGCTGGTTTTATTGGCTTTTTCCTAAGCACAGAAGAAAATTCCTTTTCTTTTGGGGTTTTTTTTGCAGGTAGGTGAGGAGATTGGGGGATGGTGGTGGGATTGTTTTAACTTTTTTTTTTTTTTTTTTGTGGGCTCAGTAACGATTTAGACAAGAGATACTTCTTGATATAATTTTCCTGGTAATTCAACAACTTCCAGCACCAAAAATTTCAAGCTAAGCAGGCATGGTAGGACTTGGGGGTGGGAAAGATAAGATCTTCCATAGGAACAAGCAGGAGGTGCTAACAAGAGTTGCTTCATACAACATAGGCTTGAATTGTGAATCTCTTTGCCACAAAACATTGATTCTGAAACTTCAAACATTCTCAAACAGCAATATGACAAGTTTATGGATGTATAATCCACCAAGGGCTGTTAAAAATGAATATGCCACCTCTTGTTTGGGAAGTCATTGTATTACAAGTAGACGCAGATTTTGTGTTTTGAGGAAGAACTTTTTTTTCATGCTGCTGTCTTCCACTCTTCTCTTGGTGTATTCTGATGCCTCACGTGTCTCTTTCTGTGGCCTCAGAGAGAGGAACTCTCTTGGTCTTGCACAGTAAGATATACTGTATTAAGGAGACACAATATATTAAGGGGATCTGGCCTGTATCTATTTGAATAGAAGCTGTGCAAACTAGGAAACAGTACTGAAGAGTGAGCAATCTGCTGGTATTCTCAGGCACTGGAGGTTGAGAAGAATATGAAATAGAGATAGACTTATAAGAGACAGAATATAAAGTGATGCAGAGAATGTGGGAACTGGGTTTGACTTCCGCCTTTTTTAATTTACAGTTTCTAAGAAGGTTGGCTGTTGCAGTTAAGACAACAGAAAAATTTCTATAAATATGTTGGCAGCAAAAGGAGGGCTGAGCAGAGTCTTCCCCTTAGCTGAGTGTACAGGGTAGCATTGTGTCAGGGAAATAAGGAAAAGGCTGTGTTACTTAATGCCTTCTTTGCCTTAGTCTTTAATGCCAAAAGCAGTTGTCCTCAGGATACCCAGTTCCTTGAGCTGGAACGTAGTGACAGAGAGCTGAGTGAAGCCCCCATAATCCAGAAGGAAATAGTGACATGCTATGCTAATTAGACACCCGTAAGTCTATGAGCCCAGAAGGGATGCACCTAAAAGTAATGAGGACGAAAGAACTTGCCAAACCACTTTCAGTCATTTAGCAGCAGTCCTGGTTAACTGGAGAAGTTCCAGTTGAATGGAGATGGGCAAATGAAGCACCCACCTACAAGAAGAGTTGGAAGGATTGTCCAGGGAACTAAAGGCCTGTCAGCCTAACCTCGGTACCAGGGATGGTTATGGAGCAGATCATCCTAGTGCCATCATACAACATGTGCAGAACAACCAGGGATCAGGCCCAGACAGTATGGTTTTACAAAAGGCAGGTCCTGCTTAACCAACCTGATCTTCTGTGACAACATGACCCATTTAGTGGATGAGGAAAAGGCTGGGGTCGATGGGCTGAGACCAGTTGTGCGAGGTTCAACGAGGTGAAGTGTCAGATCCTGCCCATGGATCACAACAACCCCAGGCAGCACTGCAGGCTGGAAAACTGTGCAGCAGAAAAGGATTTGGGGGTGCTGGTCATACAGCTGAACATGATCCAGTGTGTGTGTGTCCAGGTTGCCAAGAAGGCCAATGGCATCCTGGCCTGTATCAGCAATAGTGTGTCCAGCAGGACCAGTGATTGTCCCCCTCTACTTGGCACCGGTGAGGCCACACCTGAAGTGCTGTGTCTGGTTTTGGGCCCCTCTCTACAAGAAGGACACGGAGGTGCTGACGTGTGTCCAGAGAAGCACAATTGGGCTGATGAAGGGTCTAGAAAACATGTATTGGGAGAAGCAGCTGAGGGAGCTGGGGTTTAGCCTGGAGAAAAGGAGGCTAGGGAGACCTCATTGCCATCTACAACTACTTGAGAGGAGGCTGTAATGAGGTGGGGGTCAGTCTCTCTTCTACCATGTTTCAAGTGAAAGGATGAGAGCGAATGGCCCTAAGTTGCACCAGGCAAGATTGGACATTAGAAAATGACTTTTCACTGAAAGAGTGGTCAGACATTGGAATAGGTTGCCCAGGGAGGTGGTGGAGTCATGGTCTCCGGAAGTGTCTAAGAGGTGTCTGCACGTGACACTTGAGAGTGTGGCTTGGGGCTGGTATAGGTTGACTGTTGGACTAGATGGTCCTGAAGGTCTTTTCCAACCTTGATGATTCTGTGATCTTAATCAGAATATAACTTGCTCCATTTATACAGAGTAGTAAAGTGATTCAAAGGGGAAGGACTAGAATAGGAGCTGTCATTTTAAATATTGCATCCTGGTAGAATAGATACAAAGAGAACTTTTTCAGCTGACAGCCAGCAGTACTTGAAGTGCAATTTAGAGGAAAGAAGAAAGCAGAAATAAAAGTTAACATTTCTGTAGCATCCTTTGCTCTATTTTTTAAGTGCATGACTTCAGCACGCACATTCAAGGTTGCAGTGGAGGAGCCTGAGGAACACTTCCTCCTTTAAGCCTGTTATATCTTGCTCTGAGTGGCTGCTCATTATGAATCCAAGTATGATACTATTCTTAGCTTGTAAGAACTAGATCAGCTCTACAGAGTAGGCTTGTGGTAACTGTCTGTGCTGTTTGGTGTCTGGCTTAGTTATTATAGCACCAAACCTTTTTGCCAGAACAGGTTGCTTGCTAAAGCCCTCTCTTCTGCTTGGCTTACAGGAGCCTTTTGAAGGTGTACTCATTTGTGGGGTTAACCTTCCATTTTCTCTGCTTGCTGACTGTGCCAAGCATAAACAGGGCAGCAGGGAGTGCAAGAGCAGGGGTGGGGCTTGAGCCCCTTGGAACAGCAACTTGAACTTTAAATTGATTTAAGCTTCTCACGAATCAGCAGTGATGCACACAGTACATGAGAACAGTTGGTTCACTAATTTTTCTTTCCTTCCCTGGCTTTTTGTCTGTGACATGCATAAAGTTTCCTGGCTGGAATGAAATTTTGAGTTTCTCTGTTTTGAACTTGATTTATCATTTTATTTATTGACTGAAATGATTAAATTTCTTTTAATACAAATACTGAGCTAAAGATTTGGGTTGTTCTGAAGTTATCCAGCAAGCCTCAGATATACTAAAGGCCTACTTTAAAAATTCCTAAAAAAACTGGGGCTAATCTTTGTGATGGAGTGGGCCCAGTTGTTTTTTTCTGACTTACGAACCGCAATTTGCAACCACTTTATATGGAGTCTTCTGAGATGCTAAAGCTATTTAGATTCTTTTCCAGAAATTGCATGGATGTGCAGCTCTGAGTTTTACAGGCTGGAATTATATCAAGTAGATGTCTCTGATTGAAAGAGTGAACAGATGTGTTTGCAAGGAGTCTCACCTTTCCACTGATCTGCTGCAAACTAGTTTTAGAGTTACAGGATTTTCTTTTTTTCTCCTGTGAATGTCCAAACTTTCCAGAGAAATAAATCTGCAACCATACCTTTTTAAAGTGTACTTTTCTTCAGTGTATCATATGCTCATATGTATACTCTAACCCAATTCAATGAGAAGAATGAGTTCTGTCTACTTCCTTGGGAAGAGGAGAGGAAAATGGGAAGACATTGGACTACTGGACTCCTAATAAAGCAAGAGGCTGAAACAGGCTGGGGGTTAAGGTGAAAATTACTTTAGCAAGTCAAGATTCAGTCTTGCATCTGTGTCTATACAGTACTGCATATATCCTTGAGTAGTTGATTGGAGTTTGTTAAATTCTATATTAATGCAATTTTCTAGCCTTGAATTGGTAATCTGTAATTTTGGTTAGAGAATAACAGCTTGAAATGCAGTGTGTGGTATAAAAAAAAAAAAGAAAGCAAGATACTTGGTAGTGAGTGGAGTTACAACTGTGAAAAACAGGAGCAGACATGGGAAACCCTCCTTTTTGAGAGATATTTTCAGTTTTGAGATAAATTCTTAAAATATGGTATGTTTTACTTTGTTTGGATTTTTAATATTGTGTTGCACACTGTAAAATACATCACCACTTCTTGAGTTGATTCCACTAAATTTTTCCTCAACTGTCACTGTTTCTGCTTATCCCAGACACTTTACATTTGTATCAGTGTCCTTAGAGCATCTGCCTCTCCATAGGTATTTTCCATTAGTTTTGGGAGAGCCCTGCCTCTGCTTACCTATCTCAGAAATTGTTCTCCTTGCAAATTTGAAGCCGTGCTGTGATGGAAGCCAATTATTCCGTGACATGTTTGCTTCCTGCTCTGGATCATGTTTACAAGCCAGAGTGCTGTAGTAATAATAGCAATAAGCAACCTGCCAGCTGTCATGCCTGCTCCATAGACTTTGTCTGCTGTCAGCTCTCTGGCTGGCTGACAGTGTCTGGCTTGGAAGCTCTTGCTGCACATGCACAGGGTAGTTCAGCTTCCTTCCTGCCTTGTGCCAGCAGAGACTGCTTTGGCCTGTCCCTAACGAAAGCCGCATGCAAGAAGAGGAATGGTTTTCATTCTGTCCTCCTGCACGCCCTTTGAAGTCCTCATGGTGTGAATGAGTCTTACTTCCTGTGGCAGGGGTGAAAGGACAACTGAGTAAACTTGGCCTGAGGACTGATACATAGTTCTGTTTCTCATAAGATACACCAAATGTCCCCATAACCATCCTCCCAGAAGAGCTTTCTTGCTCTGAATTTTGGATCTGTATCATACATAATTGACTTGTAAATGTGGTACTTTTTGGGAGGCAGACTTGTTTGCTTACCTCCCTGCACTGTTGTACAAAACTTCTTCATTTGAAGGGACTGAAGAAAAATTTATTTCTTTTATTAAAGCTTACTGAAAGTGATCTGTTGTTCCCATCTCAAGGAGAAATTGATACAGTTGCTGTTGAGCTACATCTCATTCAAGCCCAGTAGCGGGTCTTTTCCTTGCCAGGCAGGACTGTCACTATAACCTGCTCATCAACCCCACCAAAAAAAAAAAATTAAGGTGAGGTTAGGATAAAAAATCTCACAGGTCTTTTATTAAAATTAACAGAAACTTTGAAAGAGTGATTTTCCTTCTGCCATTCACTTAATCAGGAGCTCAGATGCAAAGGCTCAGGTGAAGCTTCACTTCTAAACCTCAAGTTTTAAAATCTAGGAACTCTTGTTAAGAGTTCAGTATTCTCTTGAAAACACACCAGTTCTGTATCTGAAACTTTGTCATGTTATTGGGCCTGGAGTATGTATGTTTCCTTTAAAAGGCACCAGAATTAATGCAATGCCCCCTCAGGCAGAGTGCTTGTGATCAAAGGGCTGTGAAAGATTGGATGCTGATAGTATTTTCTTTTTTTTTCTTTTTTTTTTTCTTTTTTTTTTCTTTTGACCTGCAACATCCTTAAATACAGTTCAGCAGTGCAATAACGTTTTATGTTATTCTGGAACTAGATTTTCTAAAATGTTTGTTAGTAAAATGCAATGTCTCCTTTTTCTTCCTGAGAGTGGAATAATCTCCTTTATTTTTGTCCTGGACTTTTTGCCTGCTGTGCTGCAGATCTCAGCAACAGATCTGTTCGTGGGTATGTGTGTGTTTATACATATGCACGAGTATGAACATAGCTGGGGGTCAGGCTGCACTTGTATAATGTAGGTAGCATGTTTTTTTTTTTTAGTTGTATTTATGTTTAAAATTGACTTCTCATTCTTCACATGAATGAGAGTTTGTCTAATTAAGCAGCCAGTATTGTTCAAGCCTCTCTGTGTTCCACAGCTCTGAACACCAGTTGCTTGCTGTCCTTGGGTACAAAGCAACCTGCTCACCACAGGCAACAGGGATAAAGTGTTCAAAGGACAGTGGGACGTGATTCAGTCTGTGTTTCACCTTATAAACTTCTCTTTTCCCCCGCCCTCCCCCTTCTCCTTCTGCTTGGCAATAAAAGAGTGTCCTGTGTAATAGGAGTTGGGAGAGGGGGAGGAATAGCAGGCTTACGATAGACCTAACTTTGCTGAAACATTGGATGATGTCCAGTGTGACCATGCAGAGGGATGAGCTCAGGGAAATGGTTGGAAGTTCAAAGACCTTTTTGTATTGCTCACTGTCAGTTGACAGATGTGCTCTCTTTAGCTGTTGCTGCCCTGCCTAGTTCTTCCCACTGGCTCCCCTTCCTTGGGTTTGCTCCCCATCCTGCCTCTGGCTCTGCCTGGGGAGGCAAGTTAGTACCTGTCTTTCTGGGCATTTGCCTGCTTTCAACTCCATCCTGGGACTTGCCTTTGCTCATCTCTCTTAGGAAAATATTGTTTCTTTGCATTGATATGGAGAGATCAAGCTGGAATTGAGCAGAGAAGGGGGGGTTGAGGCTTAACTGTGTTTTACTGTTGGCATAGCCTAATCCTGCTGTGAGCACTGGTGAAAGCATTTTATTACAATCTATGATTGGTCTCTTATCAGGAGAAATGATGCCTATGAAGGACTTGTAGCTGTTTCAAAAAGTAATAAATATCCTTCATTTTAAAGGTTGGAGAAGGGGGAAAAAGAGGCAGAAATGTCCCAGGGTCATACATCAATATCAAGATAGGATAAGAATATGGGTATTCAGTTTCTAATCTTTTTGATGCTAATCCATTTTGTCCTCCAGCAAGATGAAGAGGTCTTGTTCCACCTCTGTCAGTGAAAAGAGTTCTTGCTGCTTCATTTGTATTTCATGTACCTACTTTGTGACTATGGCTTTTAAAGTTAGCTATGTGAGTGAAAACAATACACTTACCAGACTGTATAGCTGCTCCATTATGTCAGAACAAGACGTAGTGGTGGTTATTTGAATGTCTTAAGTGTGACCTCCTAGCTTTTGAATTTCTTCTTAACTTCAAATTTCCAAACACTTTGGATGTATTTACAACAATATTAAACATTCACTGTGTGATAGTGATATAGCCTTGGCTTTAACTCTATAGAAATAAAACTCATCAAAATATGAAGTGATCAATAGCCAACAGCAGAGCTGATTAGTAACAACCCTAGAGCAAAGGGCTGTGCAGTGGAACTGGAGCCTGATGTCCTTAGAACAAATCGAAGGAAACTGGAATGTTTTTGTGTAAGCAGTGTGCTTTTTAGTGGGAAGAAGGGGTTGGGAGGGCAGAGCTAGGAAGAGGGGGATTAGGAAGATTGCCCCCATGTGAAAGCTGCTCCCAGAATTTCTTGCATTTTCTTTTGAAGTATCTGTTTCTGACCATTATTAAAATCAGGTTACAGGTTTATGTGGATCCCTGCCCTGATCCCATTGGCAGTTCCTCTGCTCTATGAGACATCAGCCCTCATTCATTAGGTTGGGTTTTTTGGTCTCAAGTGGGTTTGTGGTTTTTCTTCCTCTTTTAAAGGAGAGCTCCTGTAGAAGGAGATTTAATTCCACCCTGCCCCCACTCCAGTGTTTTCTAGGCTAGCACACACTTGATCTCTGCTGGGTTAGGGAATTTGGTCCTCCTTTGTATATGGCAGTTTGTGTTTTGCTCTCTTCCCCTGTGCTTGAAGCTTGATTTTTATATCTAGGGCGAGTATGAAATTGGTTGAACTGTTTCCTGTAGGGGTGGAATTTCATTTTATGTCCTTAGCTCATGAAGGGATGCAGCAGTTCGGTGGGATAATGGTATCTGCTCTGAACCAGCGCTAATGGCTTAACCCTCTGGGAGCCTGAAGAATTCTCCCCTGGAGAGTGAGCATGCAAATTCCCTTCCAGGTGGCTCCTGTGCAGTCCTTTGGTGATTAGTCATGCTAAAGCATATGCTGGGAGGATGGTCTTAGTCCTGAAATTGCAGCTGAGGCCGGGGAAGGTTTTTCTCAGTGTGCAGTATTTGGAAGTTGTTCTTGGGGGAGAGAGGTCTGATCTGTTGGACTGATCATCTGAGTCCAAAAACGTCCTCGTTTTGTTTGGAAGCAGAGTTTGGAAAGTGGAGAGTTTTCTACTTCTACCTGCCCTGAGGAAGAAGACAAAACTCCTTCTTCATTTTGCTGCAGCAAACCACAGAAACTGAAATATAAGGAAGGGGTTCAGTTATTGGAAGATCAGGATGCTGTCAAATCTGTAGAGGGAAAATACAGATTTCTGTGCTTCCCCTTTCAGAGTATTTCTTATCCTTCATACCCCTCTGGGGCCTAGAAGTAGCTGGATATGAGATGGAGAGATATCTGCATGGGGTAGCCTAGACATGATGGGAAGGACCTTTTCCCGAGGGCCAATGCCAAATTCTTTGAATGTTGAGGGCAATTACATCTGTAGTGATGTCCTCATGTATGGAAATGCCTGCCGCACTAAGGAACAACTGAGAAGATTATCTGAATTTGTGGTTAGAAACATGGATGTTAGAGAAAGTCTGAATTTATCTGCCCTAATATATTCTTAGAGGGAGGGGGCTTTTAGGACAGGCCCTTGGTGAAAAATGTTGGAGGACTTGCTATGGAGAGCAGTGAATGATTCAGTATGTATAATCCATGCTTCTTTAACAGGACACTGGCAACAGTCCTGGGCCAAGGGGAAACAGAGGGTTGAGAAAGCTGGAAAAACTGAAAATGCGACTATTTGTTCTCCTTATTAAATCATCCTCCTTTTGTGTGTGGCTGCTGTCTTCACCTTCCTTTTTTACCCACCTCCCTCCCCTCTCGCTCCCACCTCCAGGGTAGTGTTGGCAGGAAAGGGAGTAGCAGCATAGCAGAAGAGGGCTGGCCTGCCTGGTGACAGATGGGAGTTGCTGTCGGCAGGCTGGGCTGGGATGAAAGGGTTTCAGGCAGGGTTTCAGGGCCTTTCTCGCCCTCGCCCCGTCACTTCACTGAGCAAATGCTCTTCTTTGGAGAACACACCTGTCAGGAACAGTCTTGTGCAGCCCCTTGCCTACCACAGCTGGCAGCACTTAAAAGCATGAACCTCTTGGAGTTGAGTGTTCCTCTCATCTGTGGGGGAAAGAGCAGGAATGATGCTCCCCCTTGAATTCCAGCTATGTAGCTCCAGGCCTCTTCAGGCGCTGTGGATTTGTGGGTCCACTCCATTACAAACAGACTCCTGTGTGGGCAGGCATCATCCCATGTCTGCCCCCTTCTTTCATCCTTTCTGTATGGAAACCTTGAGCAAGCTTGGGACTGTTGTCCACACCTGAGGTACAGAAAATTATCCCCAGCAGTGGATTCCTGCTTCTCAGCTTCTCCTTGCAGATTTCTTAGGCAAAAAACCCTGACAGAGTCCCCATGCTGAAACACACACTGTAGCATGTGACTTCATAAAGTCAAAACATTGCTTCTGATAGTTCTCACTCTAAGGAACTTGCTGTGTAATAGAAACAGGATGGACTGCCCTGGGAAACATGCAGGAAAGATGTTGATGGTTTAACTTTGCTTGTTATAAAACAAGTGCAGTTATAGGAGGACAGCAGGCTCAAGGATGAAAGAGGAACTCAATGGGGGAATTGCAGCAGCTACTTTATTGTGGAAAGGTCAGTGTTTCTCTGGGGAAGAGAGATTGCCAAGCTACAGCCCTACCCTGACCCCCTCTCTAAGGAACAGCTCTTCCTGGTAACTTGAAATTTTGTCTTTTGTTTCTAAGAGATTTAGCTCTGCTCCCTCAGGAGGGAAGGAACTTTGTTCTCAGGAAGGAAGCTGGCTGCAGCTACATGAGGTGTTTCTTTGCTCTTTCAGTGCTGCCCACATGCTCCCCCTTGGACTTCCACTGTGACAATGGAAAATGTATCCGCCGGTCATGGGTCTGCGATGGAGACAATGACTGCGAGGATGACTCTGATGAGCAGGACTGCCGTAAGTCACCTGTCTGAGGGAAGAGGGTGGGTGCAGTGCCTGCCTGCTGTGACTGGGGAAAGTTGACCCTTTTTATTACAGGAATGTAAGAGTCTATCCACTGAATTGGACCACTGGCTTGTAGTAAGCTATATTCTGCCCATGACAGAGGTGTGTACCTGTAAGCCCTGCTGCCTTGGCACCTGGCTTGCTGTTCAGCTGCCTGTCTTGGGGGAGGGGATGCTTCTCCATCCAGCTGTAGAACCGTTTATGCCCTGCAGCCCTGCTAGTTAATGTCCCATGAAGCACTTCCCTGAGCTGGGCTCTTCATGCCCTCCCCTGTTAGTGGAAACACCTAACCCCTGCCAAATCCCACTGAACTGCCTGTCTGGCTGACTTCCTGTGGCCTCAGGTTCCACTGTCTGACTTTTCTGCAGTGCTGGCTTGTCACCAGCATCCTGTCCCTTCAAACAGGGCTCCTTGACGAGAGGGAAGGTGCTGTAAGGATACTGCCTACACAGAGTTGTATGCATGGGGCTCCAGAGTGACTCTCTTGGAGGAACCCCATCTGAAGAAATGTAGAAATAAAGCTCTTGACTGTAAAGTATTCTATGTCCACTGCATTCATAGAAGTTAGTTCACTTTCTGATCAGTATATCCCTGATCTTTGCCTGCCTTTTTGGGCAAAGAACTGGGAAGCAAAGTTCAGGGGTTGACATCCTGTGTGATGCTCTGGAATGCAGGACTAAACTCAGTTTTCCAGTCCATTCAAATATATTCATGAATGAAAAGATATGTAGGTCTGGGTCTCTTTGGTTTTCTGTTTTTCATAAAAGTTTGAAATGCCCTCATATCTAAGATAACAGTGGAGAAGGGTGTGATCAAAAGATTTGGAGAGCAATGAAAGGAGAAAGAAGGTTCTGTGCATGAGAGATTCCTGGAAGGTTATTCAGGCTAGCAGTAACCATAGGAGGGTTTCTGTTGGACTGGAGTCCTCAGGTGCTAAATTTGCAGTCCTTTTCGTTTCCTTACTTGTCTGCAGACAAGCTTCCTTAGGAGACTTGCAAGGAGAGTGGAATGAGGCTCCAAATACTGAGGTGTTCGCAAGAGGAAGTTCAAATTTTCTCTCTCCCTCTTCAGTGAACATGTCCTTTGCTTCGGCGGCGGCTTTGACATTGTTGTGAAAGAAGGTGGAAATACAACACTGCTAGCAGTTACCTGTTAGATAATGAGAGAGACTATTAACTCAATTGAAAAGAGGTTTGGATTACCTTTTTTCTGTGCAGGGTTATCTTCAGTCTGTCTTGGGACAGTGCTAGAATACATACCAGCATAGGATGGGTGGCTTCATCTCTCTGTTCCAGCTACTTCCTTCAACCTAAACCTCAAGTTTTAGAGCCTGCTGTACTGTTGGTGTGTGAACAGAGTGGAAAAGAGACACTCAAGGAATCTCCCAGTGGCTCCCCTGGTATTTGTTAGGAGAATCAGCTCTCCAGCATCACCGTGTCCTTGGAGGATGATGTTGCTTGACTTGTAACATGTCACACATTTGGTGTTCTGCAAGCTAAATCTTCTTGCCGTGCCTTCACCTTACCCCCGTTGTGTCCTTGCAGCTCCAAGGGAGTGTGAGGAAGATGAGTTCTCATGCCAGAATGGATACTGCATTCGCAGCCTGTGGCACTGTGATGGTGACAATGACTGTGGGGACAACAGTGATGAGCAGTGTGGTGAGTTAATGTAAATACTGCCTTCACAGTACTTCAAGAGGAGTTATGAGTTGTGCAGAGTCCAGCCTTGCAATTCTAGGATTCCCAGAACTCGGCTAAGGCTCCCAGCTGGCTTTTCTGGGCTGAACTTGTGGGATATTCCATTCCAAGGGTTGGCTGCTTAGGATCTTGGGCTATGTGGCTTACCTGCCAGGCAAAAAAAATCACTTGAGACCTTTCCTTCTTTGACATGGGATTGTGAATTCCCCTTGGATTCCTGTTGAATCCAGTACTCTGTGTCAGTTCAGCAGCGAACAATGATGGTTTTGCTCGGGCCCTGCCTGACAGGGATATGTATGGTTTAATGAGCAGTCTTGTTTGTGGGTGCCCTAGGAGCTTCAGGAGGATGTTGTGGTGTTTTCCTGGGTACTCTGAGAAAAAGCCAAGGCTTTGTTTGCATTGCTGTCTCTGCAGATATGAGAAAGTGCTCAGAGAAGGAGTTCCGTTGCAGTGACGGCAGCTGCATAGCTGAGCACTGGTTCTGTGATGGGGACACAGACTGCAAGGATGGCTCAGATGAAGAGAATTGCCGTGAGTGCTTTTCTTTGTAATCACAGGAAATAGCCCTTTGGACCTGCTCTTGCCTTGGGTTTTGGCATGTTTTCTGCAGCAGAGATCAAAAGAAAGTTAGTTCTGCCTGTACTGGCAGCTATGCTACCTTCTTCTGCCTACCCCAGAGGGCACAAAAGAATGGTGTCTCTCTTGTGTTACTTCACAAACATACTTCAATTGTGCCTTGCTGCTTCTTTCTTCCTATAGCTGTGACCTTGGGTCAGAGCAGGAGTTTATACTTTACTGAATATAGCTCTCTATAAAACTGGAGGAGTTGAAGGGCAGCTGGAAGGCGAGAATACTATTCCCTTCTTTTTCCTCTTGTCTGATTCCAGACTGAAATTTTGGAAATGGAGGCATACTCTGCTTATTGAAACCACCCTCAGGTACTGCACACTGAAGACACCTCCTGCCTGCCCAGTCTCCCTTCATGTAAATGCTTTTTGCAGGATGTTGCCCAGCAAGTGACCCATGCTGAAGGAGGGGGGTGGTGTTGGGGCATGAGAACCCACAACAGTTGTTTCCTTCTTCACCTTCACAGGCTTGTAGCAAGTGGGACCGGAGTTTGTGTCCCTTTCTAACCCACACTGCCTCTCTCCTGAGTCTGTGAGCACTGTCCATGTCTCTGGAACTTGCAGTGGTCCCTTCCCCCTCCCTGCTCTCAAAGGCATTTTGCAGAATTTGTTCTAGATAGCAGGAAACTTCAAAAGGCTCTGGGAGGGGGATGAGGGCTGCCAGCTCCTGAAGGGCAGGGGGAGTGGATGCATGGGGGAGTTGTCTTTTATCTTTCCAGATAATGAGACTTGGCAGAAAGCCAGGGGCTGCAAACATTTCTAAGCCAGGAAAGGACTCTAAGAGGAAGCCAGCCTCTCTCCCTCTCCTTTCGCTCTCTGCCTTTCTTGTTCCCCTGCCTGTCACTTCACCGAAGGCCATGAATAGACCCTCAGGAAGGGAAGAGAGATGTTCCAATGTTGCCTCCTGTGGGAGTGGAGGGGCACCCAGAAGTGGTGTCCCTGTTTCTCTGAGCTGAAACGCTATTTCAGTCCTAGCTGGCAGTTGTCTCTATAAGACATTTTAAGTAACTTGCTAAGAAGTTCAGTTTGGCTACCTCCTGTTCTTTTACCTTCATCCATGTGGTTGTCATCTTTTTCTTATCTGCAATCATGTTTGTCACTCGTCTGGGACAAGGTGGGATTACACACTTCTTTTTTGTCTGGGTTTTTTTCCTTTGTTTCTTTTGGGGATGTGTGTGTTATAATGGAATCACACAGCATGATAATTTAAGTCACTGATTTAATTTTCTCAAGGAAATGAAACACTCAGGCTCTTTTTGGTGAGGGCCACATTAACACACATTTTCATATCCAGCCACTGACACTCACTGAATTAAAGTTCTTAGCTCATGCCTTCAGGCTGTGCCCATTTCTTCAAGTTGAACAGGCAGGTGTAGTTCACTTCGTAGACTACTCTTTCTTTTCAATCTTTCTTTTCCTTTTTGTTTAATAGATTTATATTCAGAACTCCTCAGCTGGGAGACTTGTATATCTGAAAAGTACAGTGCATTCTCCAAATAGTATGAGAAGAGGTGTCAGATTCTGTTGTGTGGGACTCAGAATATTTTTCATGCCTTCCCACTTAGTGTACTGTTGAACAGAGAGCAGTAGGCAAATCCTTGACCATTAGTTTGTTTGGCTTTGCCCAGGGTCATCTCTCTGGCAGTGCTCCTTACTGAATAGGCATGGTTGTTTTGGCCAGAGCTTGAGAGGAAAGGGAGACTGAAATCCTCAAAGGTCAGGTGCTGGCCTGGACACCCTGCTGCTTGCTTGCTTCCTTTGGTCTTCAAGTGCTTATTTTTGTTAAAATTTTAAAGGAATCATTCCTTAGTTTAACCTTGCATTCTGACATGCCACAGTCCTTAATATGCAGTTATCCCTAAGGTTTCTTTATTTTTCTGTCTACCTATTTTCAGATTTATTAAACAATTTAAACACTTTTTTGGCACTAAGATATAGCGCTTCAAGCATAAGATGGAAGGTGACACTCTCGGATCCTTTTTGAGACTTTCCCATAAATTCTTCCTTCATATCTTTTTGCTTCTCTGGAATTTAATGGCTCTTGAAAAGTTCAGTGTTTATAGCCTGATATCCTATGTAACTTTTTTTAAAAATTGTATTTACTGGATCGTCTCCATGAGTCTTTGCATATGAGTTTAACCTGCTTTTCAATGAAGCAAAACCAGCATTCCTCTCTGTAATACAAATCATGCAGAGATGAGCAGCAATGAATACTTGCCAATCCATTATGGGGCTGAGAAGGTTGCCTCTAAACTAGAGTGTGCCTTGTCACCTCACATATTTTTTCTTTGATTCCCTTGTTAGCATCAGATGTTCCAGCTGCCACCTGCAGCTTGGAGGAGTTCCAGTGTGCATATGGACGCTGCATCTTGGACATCTACCACTGTGATGGTGATGATGACTGTGGGGACTGGTCTGATGAATCTGACTGCTGTAAGTTAGCACAGTCCTTGTCCAAGAATCAGAGTTGCAAACTTAAATGCATTTTGGGTTGGCTGGAGAAGGGGTTACAGTGTAGATGGCAATCTAATTGTTCACAGATAAGCTGGCTCCTTCATTATTAGGGGTTTTGTTTAACTCTGGAAAGTGAGAATAGTGATGAGAACTGTGTAGTCAGTGGACTTCTGCTTACAAGAATTACTACAGTTTCCAGAAGAAATCTATTCAGGACCAAGTTCCTTAATAATGGGGGGTAAGGGTGAAACTGAGGAGCTTTGGGGATTGTTGCATTGGTCTGAGTTTGCTTTTTCTGTGTTTTATCATTTCTGCAGCATCTCACCAGCCTTGTCGCTCTGGAGAGTTCATGTGCAACAGTGGCTTGTGCATTAATGCTGGCTGGAGGTGTGATGGTGACTTTGACTGCGATGACCAGTCAGATGAGAGGAACTGCAGTAAGTGCTGGGAACTGGTGGAAACATTCTGTTTCTGTGGATGCAAAAGAGTGTTTGGGACAGTTAGCTTTGGAATTGGGTCTCTTCTGATCCTTCTTGCTTGTCTGATGTTCCTTTTCTGGGCCCTCAGCTACGTCTATGTGCACAGCTGACCAGTTCCGCTGCAAGTCAGGACGCTGTGTCCGTCTGTCCTGGCGTTGTGATGGGGAAGATGACTGCTCTGACAACAGTGATGAGGAGAACTGTGAGAACACAGGTTTGACCTGCTGCTTTGATGCTTAATAGCTAATTAAGTTTCCGTCCTGATGGTAGTAGGTAGTAAAGTCTCTTGTGTTGCTTCAGGGACTTCAGCCTAGAGTTTCTGTCCTTCCCAGAGAATGGGATCTGTCTTATATGCTTGCCAACTTGTGCAGGTCTGTGTGCTTACACTAACTTAGGTGAAGGTGTTTTCTGGTCAAGTATCCTCCTGTCTTGTCCTTACACTGTGAATTACCGCAGAGCTCCGGGACAATTCCATTCAGACTTGGAAACATCAATAATGTACCAAGTTACTACCTTTGTCACATGGGCTATACCAACTTATGCCTTCTAGGTAGTTCTGGATAGCTTTCCTGTTGCATTGTGAAGTTGCTGAACAATTCTAGCAGACAGTAGAATCAAGGAGGACATTTAGTGGAAGAGAATAACAAGACCTTTGTTTTAGAGGATTAAGGGTGTCAGCTTCCCCCTTAGACATTTGCTCAGGAGTTACTTTTTCTAGTATTCATTTCACATATTGCTATTCCTTTGTGTGATAGTGGTTATGGGGAGCAGGAGGGTTTTAACATACCCTAGTGTTATGGTAGGATTCAAGGCATGTCTAGAATCTTCTCTTTTCCTTAAAGTCTTCAGGATGTCTGTAGGTTTTGTTGAGGACTAGAGTGTGCTGGTCCATGAATTGATCCTAGTGTGTGGAGCCCAGCTATATGTACTGATCCTTCTGCATCAGTTTATTCTGAACAGTGGTTTCAGGGGTAACATAATGGATTTGTGAAACTGTACCTCTTGTTTTGGAGCTGTTGAGGAGTGGAGAGTGGCTGTTCTATGAGGACAGCTGAGCTCAGAGGAGCTGGAGAGGCACACTTTGTAGTCAGTTTGGGAGCAGCTGCTCTCAATTGGTCAGCTGTTGTGAGCATCAGTGTGGTGATCCTGGAAAAAGCAATTGTACTTAAAGACAAGCTGGTAACCCTGTTTCCTTATCCTGATAACAAAGGTATTTAGAGGTACTGAAAGAAGCCAAGTCAAACTGCCAGAGCCATTGAAATTGACTATCTCCATATCAAACCAAACACAAGGTGCAGTTACTGTAAGGTTAGTTGTGCAGTTCTACGTTAGGTCTATGGTGACAGTGAAAGGTCTATGGTGAAGATGAAACTGGTTTTTCCAGGAAGCGTGCTTACTCATCTAAGCGACATAGTGTGGTGTCCCAATGTCTGTAGCAAGAGTTAAAATCCTCTTGGCTTTAGAGCAGAGATATATTTTTATTGGCCACAGAGAAGATTCCTAAAATGCTAGGCAATCAGCTGGTGTAAGGATCTTTATGTTCAATGTGACAAATGAAGTCCAAGTTTCAGAATCCTTCATATACAGTATTCCTGTGCTCTCAAAAGTGAATCTGCATGTTGTCTGGTTTTGTGTTTGCACCTGGTATGTCTGTAATTCTTAACTCTTTTTGTTAATTTCACAACTACCCTTTTCCACACTGTTTACAGGCAATCTGCCAATCTGATTGTTTCTCTGCTGGTAACTGTATTGTCCTATTATCTTTGTAAGATTATCAGAGGGTGATGATTTAGGGACCGGTAATCAAGTTAGCTCAAGAAGTACAAGAAGTAAGAGGCAACAGGACAGTGCAATTATTGCTGAAGAAACAATCAGATTGGCAAAGTCCCTACAAACAGTATTACTTTGCTTACAAGAATTCTGTGCAGTCTCCTTGCCAACAGCAGAAGTTGAAGCGTGTAGGTCATGTGAAATCCTGTTGCCTGAGCTCAGATTTCAGGGATGCATGTAAATCTCATTCCAAGTCCATCAAAGTACAGCTAGGGCTAGACAAGATGTTCCTTCCTAGGCAGGCTCAAGATCCATAGCTGTGCTGGTGTGACAGATCAGATTATGAAAGTGAGGAACTGACTTCTCCTTTGCACATGCTGAGTAGGATTGTGGATTCTGAAACCAAAGGGAGCTAAGCCAGGACCTTCCAGTCATTCTAAGAGAAACTAGTCAGAAGAACTTCACAGTAAAGCAACAGTGGACTCAGACTAGCAGAGAGTTTGCAGACCTCCAAATCAGCATAAAAGTATGCAGAGCAGTAAGGACTGCTAGATGAGCTGAATTTAAAGGAAGAAGTAGTAATGTATTTGTGCTCATATGAAAAGTTTGTTACAAATCTTGGAAAATATTCTGTATTCTTTTCTTCACCATAACTATTGTTCCATCAGTAAGCTGTGATGTGCTACTTTTCCCTTCTTCTATTGCAGGCACCCCTCAGTGTGCCCCAGACCAGTTCCTGTGTGGGAATGGGCGTTGCATTGGCCAGAGGAAGCTGTGCAATGGAGCAAATGATTGTGGAGATGGCAGTGATGAGAGCCCACATCAAAACTGCCGTAAGTCCTCCCAAGTTCAGTCTTAGACATAAATGGAAGCCCATTAATGTGTGGGAGTCTGTCTGGTGTTACTGAAGGATGTGTGTAGGAAGGAAAGTCTGAGCTGTGATAACGGGAGCGAGTTAAAGATTGAGGAAAAAAACCTTGTTGGTTTTGCCAATTAAAGACTGCACACAAGGAATGATGGGGAAAAGATTATGATCTCAGATATCAGCATTTGTCTGCAGAGACACTGAATCCTAAAAACATGTTAATCTGAGCTCTGTTGTCCTGTTCAGTTGTGGCCTGCAGAGGAGAGCTCTGGCTGCAAAGAGGAAGCTTCCAGCACAGCTTGTGTCCTCCCCCTCTTGTTCAGCCCGCTTTGAAGGGTGACTGCTGCCTAACAGCTGAAGGCAAGAGCAGCTGCCTTGTGGTTTCTGCTCAGTTATCTTCACATGTTTCTTCCGCAGGTCCAAGAACAGGGGAGGAGAATTGCAATGTCAACAATGGTGGCTGTGCTCAGAAATGCCAGATGGTGCGAGGGATGGTGCAGTGCACTTGCCACACAGGTTACAGGCTCCTGGAAGATGGCCGATCATGCCAAGGTGGGTTTTTGGAGCAGTAGCCTCCTCCCTGCTGCTTTGGTATGTTTGAAATTAGTGGCTATGATAGGGTGAAAATCAGAGTATGAAAGCAGATGCAATCTACCAGTGAGATTTTTGGGTTAGTTGATGATCTATCTAATGGTAACTTTCTCTGTAACATGCAGATGTGAATGAATGTGCTGAGGAAGGCTACTGCAGCCAAGGCTGTACCAACAGTGAAGGAGGCTTCCAGTGCTGGTGTGAGCAGGGCTACGAGCTGCGCCCTGACAAACGTAGCTGCAAAGCTCTAGGTAAAGGGGAGTTCAACCTAACAACACAACTGGTGTGTGTCTGTTGGTCCAGTTCTCATAATGATGTCTTTAGTGCTTCACTGGCAGCATTGTGCTGTTCACAAACAAACCTGTGAAGGAAAGGAAGTACCTGTACTTGTGTTAGATATGCCCACACTGTTGATAAGTGTTTGTGAAAATTTTGTATGATTTTGACCACGGAGAGAGGTACTACACTGTTTCCTTTCCCTGCCAGGGAGATGATCCTTCCTTTTCTTCCTAGTCCTTTGTCATTTGTTGTGACTCAGAACCTGGGACAAAACAAGCTTTCTGTCTCTGTTCAGGAAGTGTCTTAGCCTTTCCAATGAGTGAGGTTGTATCACAACTCCTCGTGGTTTGACCCTTGATGCTGTTCACTAATTCTGAATGCTGTGAATGGCTGCTCTATGGAGATCTGCTGGGTTTTTTTAAAGATACCTATACACTTCTTTAACTTTATTCCTCCTCTAATGTAGGAGCTGAGGAATTAGAAATTTCACTTAAAGACTTTAGATTTCATTAGGAATTCCCCTAGTGATATCCATAAAGGATGTTAATATTTTGAGGATGGTTTTTTGCAGTGGAAATGTCTGCTGAGTTTATATCGGGCTGAGGCAGATTTCAACTGTGTCCTGTCTGTAGTAGAAGGTGTAGTAGAGCATGTGTGTTTGCATGGCTAGGAAATGCATATAGGAAAAAGAAACTCTAGTCCAGCTGCCAAGCGGCTGTCCAGTGATGTAGTTTCAGAGGCTGAGGGGAGGCAGGCCTAGGTAGGACCTGGAATGATTGCTTCTTGCTGAGTTAATGTTTGCCAGAAGGTTTAAAACTGCTCATCTTTGAGTTAGGACTATGTATAGAGGATGTAAAAACACTCTCTGAAGTGTTTTGCATTTGAGGGTTGATTTCTGCTGCCAGTACTGCAAAACTCTGTTCTGGGACTTGGTGCAGAGGGAATGGTAGACAGGACCCAGTCAAATGCTGTCAAATACTCCAATGCTGTCTTCCTGTATATTCTTAGGGCCAGAGCCCGTGCTGCTCTTTGCCAATCGAATTGATATCCGACAAGTGTTGCCTCATCGCTCTGAGTATACACTGCTTCTGAACAACCTGGAAAATGCCATTGCCCTTGATTTCCACCACAGCAAGGAGCTGGTGTTCTGGTCTGATGTCACGCTTGATCGCATCATGAGGGCCAATCTGAATGGTAGCAACGTGGAAGAGGTGGTTTCCACAGGGCTGGAGAGCCCAGGTGCGTCACTGCAAAAAAGGCAATGGTATAGGGTGGGTGAGTGGAGGAGAGTGGGGACCCAGCATTCAGAACAAAGTGCATCTCCCTGAGGAAGGCTATGGGTTGGATGGAATGGGTGTTAGGTCAGTGTCCCACTGGAGTTAATCTTGGCTGGCAGAAGAAGAAACTGGGCCTCTTCTGAGTTGGACAGAGAAAAGGAACTATTTTTCTGTGCAGATCCATGGTTTCATTCTGTGCTTAATTCTGTCTTGTACATAGGTGGACTTGCTATTGATTGGATTCATGACAAATTATACTGGACAGACTCTGGGACATCTCGAATTGAGGTAGCAAACTTGGATGGCACTCACAGGAAAGTGCTTTTGTGGCAGAACCTGGAGAAGCCCCGAGCAATTGCCCTACATCCTGTGGAGGGGTGAGTGAAAATATGGGAAACCAGGGGGAAACCCCAGTGAGCTCTCCATGTACATGCTTTTTGTTGAACATAAAACCACATTCTTGGTCGCAAAGGTTACCTCAAGACCAAGACTTGAGTTGGCACTGACAGTTTGGGGAACCTGGCAATGTTGGGACCCTTCAGAGCCTTAATCCTGCTCTGGGCCCTTCAACTTTCAGCAGGCTGGTTGTTACTTTTCACTTCTCACATGGCTGTGACCCAGTCTCATGCTCGAGGTCGCAGGACTGATGTTGCTTTGCCCTGATAGGGAGTGATGCTGGGTGCAGTATGTGGGCCACAAGTTTTCTAGCTGTCTCTCCCTGTCTCCTCCAGTACTATCTACTGGACTGACTGGGGCAACACTCCCCGCATTGAGTATTCCAACATGGATGGCTCTAATCGGCGCATCATTGCGGATACACACCTCTTCTGGCCCAATGGACTAACCATTGACTATGCAGGACATCGAATGTACTGGGTGGATGCCAAACATCACGTCATTGAGAGGGCTGACCTTGATGGACGCAATAGGAAGGCTGTTATTAGCCAAGGTAAGTAACAGGCTTTCTCCAGGGAGTGCTTTCTGCAATAAAGACCACAGAGTAGCACAGTGCTGATCTGAGCTTGAGACACTGGCTCCTGCATCTGTGCTTGTCTCCTCTTCTTTCACTGTGGAATGAATTCTGTCACCATTGAGGGATGGAGTTTGCCATCCAGTCATCAGTGGCTGAATCAAAAGCAGGTTGAGGGAGGTGAGTCTGCTCTTGTGAGACTCCAGCTGGAATGCTGCCTCCATCTCTGGGGCTCCAAACATAAGAAGAATATGGAACTGTTGGAGGAAGTCTAGAGGAGGGCCACAAAGTTAATAAGGGGATTGGTGCACTCCCCTACAAAGGCTGGAAAGAAAGTTGGGGCTGCTCAGCCTTGAGAGGAGAAGGTTGTGTGGAGACCTCATTGCAACCTTCCAGTATCTGAAGGGAACCTACCAGGAAGCAGGAAGGGGACTCTTGATCAGGAACTGTAGTGTTAGGAGAAGAAGTACTGGATACAAATTAAAAGAGGGGAAATTCAGGTTAGGTATTAGGAAGACATTTTTCACTTTTGAGGATGGTGAAGTGGTGGAACAGGTTGCCCAGGAAGGTTGCAAAGGAGGTTGCAAATGCCCCAGCCCTGGCATTGTTCAAAGCCTTGAGCAACCTAGCCTCGTGGGAGGTGTCCCTCCCTGCCTATGGTGGGGGGATTGGGACTAGATGATCTTTAAAGCCTATTCCAGCCCCCTAATGTTCTATCTATGGTTATAGGACAGCAGAGAGGAATTGTCTGTTAAATTAGTGTAAAGTATATTTGAGCAGGTTGAGTGTGGTGAAGCCTAAGGGGCAGTGAAAAGAGCATTCCCTTGTCTCCTTGCTAGCCTGAGTCATGTTAGACGTGATCATATTCCTGTATTGGATGTCTATTGCAGGGCTCCCACACCCATTTGCTATCACTGTGTTTGAGGACAGTCTGTACTGGACAGACTGGCACACCAAGAGCATCAACAGTGCCAACAAATTCACAGGCAAGAACCAGGAGATCATCCGCAACAAACTCCACTTCCCTATGGACATCCACACGCTGCATCCTCAGCGTCAGCCAGCAGGTAACTGCAGAGCGGGTAGAAACTCATTTGAGCCAGTAAAAGACCCGGAGCCGCCCACTCCCTGTAAAGCCGGGAGATGACATCCTGAACCCAGCATGTGGATGAATCCCCACCTGTGCCCGGGGCTGTGGCAGAACTTGCTCTACCGCCCCCGCGTTGAGGTCGCTCGGCCAGTACCTCGGAGTTGGGTGTTACCGCAGCTCCCCCTGCTGACACCGGGGGTGGAGGCCTTTCAGTAGGAAATACTGGGGGCTTGTTTACACAAGAGAAGTTTTGGGACGGGGAAAAATCATAAGTGGACGTCATGATGACTGACATCTTCCTTACTCCTCTTCAGTTGCCATTATCTGCTCTCGAAGTGCATTGAGTTAAATGTTCATTTTAAAATTGAGCCCTAAAAATTGAGTTAGTTTATATGTTTCCTTATTTTCAATTAACTTCTGGATTGGGAAGTTATATCCATGTGGTCTTGACACCTCAGCTAGTGTTTTTCCTCATTTCTTTACTCTTTGCTTTATGTGTGGTTGCTCTTGTCTTTGGCTACTTGAGCAGGGAGAAACCGTTGTGGGGACAACAACGGAGGCTGCACGCACCTGTGCCTGCCGAGCAGCAAGGATTACACCTGCGCCTGCCCCACGGGCTTCCGCAAGACCAGCAGCCATGCCTGTGCCCAGAGTAAGTGAGGTGGGACCACGTGCTCAGATCTTCAGCGGGTGGCAGAGGGCTGGCAGTGGGACTAAGCATCAGCAGTACTTGCTTCCAAGGAAATGCAGCTGGATAGACTGAGATAGAAGTATTAAGGGTCCTGCCAGAGGATGCTTCACCTTTTTGACGCATTCCCCTGTTCTGTATTCTCACTGCCCTTACTAGGCTTCATGGGTGGGGATGCAGACAAATTTTACCCTTTGTCCTTATTTCAGGGCTGCTATTGGGACCATGCTACCTGGCACAGCTAATTGTTTTTCTGAAATTCTCATAATGGCTGTGTCAGTGATGAACAAAAAAGTCCTCATCATTGCCACATTTCTCTTAGTTTGCAGCTATGTGAAAGAACTTGATCAACTATCTCCCAGATTCTCAAGAGCTATTTTAAAATAGCTATTTGATTTGGAGGGATGTCTGTGCCATCCTTTGAAGAATATGGTTGCCCTTGTTCCCTCAGCATAGGTTACACCCCAGAAGAGAGCTCACAACCACTCTGACCCCCCCTTGCCCATCCTCTCTCAGTGGTATTTTGCGTCCAGTAAAAAAAAGACCAAAGGCCTGCCAGTGAGAGATGATGTAGGTAGTTAAGGTTGTGGATGTAGCTGGGAATTGTCTGTCTATCACATTATTGTTGAACTTAGAGAAATTAAAAGAAGACCTTTCGACCTTTGATCAGGTCTTGACAAGTTCCTGCTTTTTGCCCGAAGGATGGACATCCGTCGGATCAGCTTTGACACAGATGACCTGTCAGATGATGTCATCCCCCTTGCTGATGTCCGCAGTGCTGTGGCTCTAGACTGGGACTCAAAGGATGACTATGTCTACTGGACAGATGTTAGCACTGACTCAATCAGCCGAGCAAAATGGGATGGATCGAACCAGGAGGTACAGTGTTCACTGTGTGTGGAGGTCATCTGGCCAGGAGACTCCTGGAACACCAGATTTGAAGCCACTGGGATACACTGGTTTTTTAAGGCGCTGCAGTTCATGGTGGATCTTTTGTTCATTAGTTTGCCTAGTTCTGACAAACTAATGAGATTGCTGCACACAACATAAACAATTGGATGCATGAGCCTTGAATGGAGAACATGAAGCATGGCCATTTGTGGGCTTTGTTCAGTTCCTTTGTTGTAGCCCTAGAATCTGAAAGGAAGAAGTATTAAATCCTCTATTACATTCTACGTTTGGAATGAGAATCATGCTCTTTGGAAATACTTTCTGCACACACTTCTAGGCTGGTGGTGCTATAAACAAGGCAAACAGAATTCAAAGTTTGGATTTGCAGTTTGTACAGGCACAAAAACAAAATAAAAGTTTCTCCAAATAAAACCCTTATTCGGACTTCAAAGTCCTTAATGTTCTCTTGTATGGCATTGCTCTGCTCAGGCTTTTGCCTTTTGAAAGTTAACATTGTTTGTGAATGGGTAGTGCATTGGACAAGTGCTTTCTCCCTAAGGTCTAATTTCACTAAGGATTTTTTCTTTATGTTTTCATTCAGGTTGTGGTGGACACCAGCCTGGAAAGTCCAGCTGGACTTGCAATTGACTGGGTCACCAACAAACTATACTGGACTGATGCAGGTACTGGGATCCTCTGCTTTACATAGACTTCTGTCTTCCTTATTAGTCGTGAAAACTGAAAATCAGCTGGGTAGTTCTGTCTGTTTCATTCCAAATTTGTCTAATTTCTGTGTAGCAGAAAGATGGAGTTTCATGTCATGTGCTTCTAACTGAGTGTGAATTGAGGCACAACCCTTAGTTTAATTCTCTTTGCAGTATCCCCAGTACTAATTCTACAAAAACATTTGTCACTGTTGTCTTGCTGCCGAGCTTGTGATTGTGTGCATTTATGTATCTTCCATCAGTGTATCTTGGGGTGCAGCAGGTCATACTTGGAGCATGTTCCCTGCTCATAGTCATAGTTAAGAGACATGTAAGGAAGATTATTCTTTTCTAGCTGTTCTCTCATGGCATGGGGGCTTAGGTAAGAGGTGGATTATATACAGGATTCTACATCAGTGACAGCCACAGAGGTGACTTTAGAGGATGGAAAGTGACACTTTAAGCCAGATTTCTTACCTATCTTCCAGCTAAGAACACAGATGGATATAGGGGAAGAATGCACTGTTGTATGGAGGTTTTTTTGCCTTAGCTCTTGCAATTCAAATTTCATCCCTGTTATCTTCTCTCTTGACTTTTGTAGGAACAGATCGGATAGAGGTGTCCAATACAGATGGGACCATGAGAACTGTTCTAATATGGGAGAACCTAGACAGACCTAGAGATATTGTAGTGGACCCTGTTGGAGGGTAAGAGAGTCTTTCTTCTGGGATGACATAACAATTCTTGCATGTCTAAAGACTTTCTGGTTCTTTGGTTTTGTACCATTTTCTTTCTCACTGGTGCCATTGTTCTACAACCTGCTAGTGACTGAAACTAGAGATGTGAATTTAGATGCTAATAGAACAAGATAAGAAGAGGTAATTCCTGTTGTGCTGTGGAGCTTGCAGGAACTGGCTGGTGTTTTCATTTGTTTATCCTGGGGATGTAATAACTAAAGATGTGGTATGAAAATGTTGAGAATGGGACCATCTAGATATTTTCTATTTCTCTGTTGCATATATATGTTGAATTTGTACTCAAGCTCCCTGCTTATTGACTTGAGTTTCAGTCAGAAGGATGTTCTCAGACCTTTTGGAGATGGGGATAGGGTGGGTAGGAAAAAAGCTCACGAGCCATTGCTTTAGAAGTGTTTAATGTCTTGAATGAAAGAGTGCTATTCTTTCTTTGAGTGGATTACTGGAAGACAAATGCAGCAAGAGTGTAAAGGGCTAGTGGTGTACATTGCTAAATAATCAGTTAATTTTTAGACTTTGACCTATTTTCTTGAATTTTTTTCCTACACATTGTAATTGGGCCAGCCCATGGGCAGTAGAAGGTCTATAAATTTGAGTATGATCTTAGGTACATTACAAGAACCCAAGGCTGGACACGAGAACACTAATACTTTAATGCTTCTTCCTGCTAGAGCCTGAAGGCACCAGAGTCACTTGCTTCTCTGGCAGTGAAAAAGTGTGGGCATTCACTTCTATCTGGGCTTCTTCTCAGGTTCATGTACTGGACTGACTGGGGAGCTAACCCAAAAATTGAACGTGCTGGGATGGATGCCTCAAACCGCTTGGTGATCATTTCCTCCAACCTGACATGGCCCAATGGCTTGGCCATTGACTACGAGTCACAGCGCTTGTACTGGGCAGACGCAGGCATGAAGACCATCGAGTATGCCAGTCTGGATGGAAGCCACAGGAAGGTAAGGAAGCCGTCTTTGAGGAGCAGCTCTGGGAGTCTGAACACAAAGTAATGATGCTTCCTGCCTCTTTTTCCAATGGAAAGGAAAATTTACAAATCAAAGTACATGGTGGCTTTTACTGAGAGAAAAGAACTCCTTTTCAATTTGAAACTGTGTGAGGGAAGTTTGAGGGCCAAGGTTGCCTCATCATTCTCCTTTTGCTGTGATTGTATGTTATGATGTTGAGAGGGAGCAAGGGAAGCCTCTTCTCCTTAGTGACTTCATAGTCACTTATATATATATGTATATAAAATATTTTTTAAAGGATTTTAATTTATATAATATTTTTCTTCGGGTGATGGGGGTAATCTGAGCAGGTGCTGATTGGGAACAATCTGCCTCACCCCTTTGGACTTACTCTTTATGGCGAGAGAATCTACTGGACAGATTGGCAGGCCAAAAGCATCCAGAGTGCAGATAGGAGAACTGGGCAGTCTCGGGAAACACTGCAGGACAATCTGGAGAATCTTATGGATATTCATGTTTTCCACCGGCACAGGCCACCAGGTACAGAGCTCACACCCAAGCCCCACTGAGCTGAGAGCTTGCTCAGGCTCTGCCATGTGGCATGTCTTTTCTGCAAGCAGCTGACCTGTCAGCCCTCATTGTCTTAAGTGTCTGCGTGGAGTATGAGAACGTGAGAATTAACTCTTGACTTGGCATTTGAGGGCATTCTACAATGTATTTCTATAGCTGCTGCATCTCTTTTTTGTGCCAGTGCTGCTGGCTCATGGATTTCTCATCCTCTTTTCTGTAGTACATACAGCATGTGAAGTTAACAATGGGGGCTGCAGTCACCTGTGCCTTTTGGCACCTCTTCCAAAAGGCTACAGCTGTACTTGCCCCACAGGGATCAATCTGCAATCTGATGGCAAGACCTGCTCCCCTGGTGAGTGTTCTCTGTAGAATCCTCATTGCAGTTTTGTATCAGAGCTATATTTTGCCTCTGCTGTGTTAGAGAAAAAATTTCACTTTTATGTGCTTACCTGCTTTATGCCTTGAAAAACCCATTTGGTGCCTGTACCTTCATTTTGAGTGGGAATTACTGTGAAGAAGCTTACTGATAAATGGATTGATGAAGGAGACATTTTTCTTGAAATTATGTTGGCCAAGTAAACCAAACATCACATTTTTTCCCAGACTTTGCCCTAATATTGAGGTGAATTCTTAAACTACAAGGTGATATATTCTTTAATAGGTCTGTATACACTCCTCCTGTTGGACCACTTCTGTGGATGGTGGAAGGCACTTGGCTTCAGGCCATAGTACATCCACTTTTCCTTCCTAGGAGAAAAAAAATGACTCCTAATTTAAATTTCCCACACATATTAGCAGAAGTAACTCTTCTGTGAGGGTTATGCCTTTCAACTTGGATGTAAAGAAGCATTAAGTGATGCTCAAAAAAGTGATGCTTTTGTACACAGACTGTCCATAAGCCAAGATCTATCTAAAACACTTTCCCTTTTCCACTGAAGTGGTTGTAAACTCTAGAATACTTGATAAATTATGCCTACAGTTGACTGAACTTGTTCCTCACTAATATGTGTCCATTGTCCACTCTGCAGGAATGACCAGTTTTCTGATCTTTGCCAGAAGGACTGACATCCGAATGGTTTCTCTGGATATCCCCTACTTTGCAGATGTTGTTGTCTCAGTCAATGTCACCATGAAGAACACCATTGCAATTGGAGTGGATCCTCATGAAGGTTTGAACTTCTTACTGTATCTGACTGTGTTTGAAAGGCAACAAGTAACTTCCTATCTAAATGCCTGAGTAAAGACCCAGCCACAGATCTTATTGTAGGCTGTGGATTTGGGTAGGTTTTTATTTTCCTTGTATGTGCTGCAGATAATTTGTTTCCAGTGAGGAAAGGAATATCCTTAGAGGAAAGCAGAGAACCCAAACTATATGAAAAAAACCTGCCTGCAATATTGAGTGGGGTCCCTCTGCATTTTGGATTTAAGAAAGTTCCTCTTGCTGAGGCCTTTTCCAACAGTAGAGCTGAGATGCTGGTTGCTCATGTATAGTAAACATCTGTTGCTGTGCTGGATGTAAACACTGTTGCACTGTAAGGTAGATGATCTCATTTAGAGAAGTCAGATGGGGAGCTCTACTACTAGCTGATGGTTTTCGGTGTTCTCCGTGTGAAGGTCAGATCTTCTGTAAATGTCCTACATATTTTGGGGAGAGTTTGCATTGTTTTATCACTCTAGCTTAATAATCTTGTGCTCTTATTATTCCTGTACAATCAGGTCCAGTTTGAATGGTGTAGCAGGTAGTCAAACACATGGATCTGGTTTTTAAGGATTTTGCTGTTTGGTTGTTGGGGTTTGGTTTGGTTTTGTTCTGGGCTTTTTCAAATTTCTCTTTCTTCTTCAACCCAGGAAAGGTTTACTGGTCAGACAGCACATTGCGGAAAATCAGTCGCGCTGCACTTGATGGCTCACAATTTGAGGACATCATCACTACAGGTGAGGGAGATTTTGATCTGAGAGCCTCTTGCTTCTTTGCAGTATGAAAAGAGAGATTCACTGATACACTGGTAGAATATGTTTTTGGTGGAAAGGCAAACAAAGCCTAAAGAAGTTGCCTACGAGATGGACAAGAGAAATACTAGAAATTCCTGACTACATTGGGAGAAAAAGCAGTGACCAAAATGTTTTGCTATTTTCTCAGGTCTGTTGACTACAGATGGGCTAGCTGTGGATGCTATTGGCAGGAAGATATATTGGACAGATACAGGAACAAACCGGATTGAAGTGGGCAACCTCGATGGCTCCATGAGGAAAGTCTTGGTCTGGCAGAACCTGGACAGCCCTCGGGCAATAGCTTTATACCATGAAATGGGGTTAGTGTTGTCAAGAGATTGTCTAGGAGTTACACAGGACTTCTGATCTCCTTTTCCATAATACTTGCTGACTTTTCCCCAGGTATATGTACTGGACAGACTGGGGTGAGAATGCCAAGCTGGAACGCTCTGGGATGGATGGCTCTGCACGTGTGGTGCTCATCAGCAACAACTTGGGCTGGCCTAATGGACTGGCAGTGGATAAGGCTGGGTCCCAGCTGCTCTGGGCTGATGCACACACAGAGGTCTGATTCTGTTCTTCAGTGTTGTTTATCATTGGGTATTTGGTAGCCTGGAGGCTGCTTTGAAGGTCTTGAGCAAGTTGTCAAAAGAGCAAGGTTTTCTGAGAGTATGGGCTATGGAGGGAGGGTGAACCTGAATAACATCACTTGCTGAGACTGTTTCCCACTTGCTACAATAAGTGCTAGCAAGAGGAGAAGTGTTTTGAGTATGGGCTGACGTTCTACTTCTTCCCGTAGCGGATCGAGGCTGCGGATCTCAATGGCGCGAACCGCCACACCCTGCTGTCTCCGGTGCAGCATCCCTATGGCCTCACTTTGCTGGACTCTTACATCTACTGGACTGACTGGCAAACTCGCAGCATTCACAGGGCTGACAAGGACACTGGTGCTAATGTCATCTTGGTGAGGGCAAACCTGCCTGGCCTCATGGATATTCAAGCTGTTGACAGGGCACGGCCCCTGGGTAAGTTGCTTCCCAGTTGGCGGATGGTGGTGGTGCCGAGGGGAGTCCTTCAGAGCTGTCATTGGAAACAGTCCTTTGGTGTAAAGCAGGAGTGATAGAGGGATTTCCCAAAAATCAGCTTTTCTTCTGATGCCATCTTTTAAGGCATTGCTTCTTCCCTCTTTAACTAATTTTGCACTCCTCCCTGTTTACCCAGCTCTGTAGGTCTAGTGTTGATTACTGCATGCCTTTTGACCCCTTTGTCCCATTTCCTTCATTGGATTGCACTGACAACCTCATTCTTGCACACAGCAGAGCCACTTTCTTAGGACAGCCGAACAAGTCATGCCTTACTAGGCTTCACCAGACTGTACTGACACTGGACAATTTCCCTTCTTTAACTCCAGAAGACTAATTCTTCTTAAACCAGTTGCTGAAATATTACTTCAAGCTCTAGTATTATTTCCCAATCACTGCAGGCTTCATCTTCTTGTCTGCCTCTTTGCTCTGCAAAATCTCTGCTGCTTTAGTTGCTCTTAATGTGTCATGTTGTCCAACTATTGTGTGCCAGAGTCAATTCTTTGTTACTCTTTGGGGATCCTATAACAACCTATCTTGCCTCCTTGCTTTTCAGTGGAAGTTGTTGCTTTGTGCTATGGTTTTATTTCTGTCCCAATACATACTTCTATAGAAAACTCTGCTGCTTTTCCTGTGGTTACTAACAGCAGAACATCACTCCTGATTGCATAACTTGGCAACATAACTTAAAGCTCACCAAAAGTCTAGCCATCATATCCACATTGTCTTCTTCCTACTCCCTGCACCTGTCTCCTGGGCTTATTCCCTCCTAGTAAATGTATGCTGGGTTCTTTGCAATTTAAAAAAAAAAAATATATGACCCTAATATGTCAGGCATTTCCAGCAGGCTTCTCTGATGCCTTTGTTTACTTGCCACTGTGTGCAGCTAAGTTGAAACAGAAGCTTCTTTGTCAGCCTGGCCTCTGGTACATTGTCACACTATTTCCCTACAGGGTTGGGTCTTTCTGTCAGCATTACCATTTGTAGCAGTAATAAAGTTAAACTGCAGTTGCATAAGTTTGAGAGCATTTAGCTGTTTCTTTTTCCCTGGGAAAACTATGATTAGCAAGGAATGCAGGTTAAGATTTTTCTTCTAATGATCCCTCTTCTTATGGACCTTCCTGTTCTCTTTGCCAGTCATGCCCATACCTACTGTGAATCTTGCAGAGGGGGGAGAGCATCTCTATACAAAGGGCTGTAGATTCCCAGCAAGGCTGGGATGGTAAGGATGAACTCAGCCGCTAGCAAGTTGTACATGTACGTAGCCTTTAAAATAAAGCTTTGGTCTGTGAGATCCTAAAACTACGCTTTCCCTGTTTCTAAAGGCTTCAATAAATGTGGAGTTCATAATGGTGGCTGCTCCCATCTTTGCTTACCTCACCCCACTGGTTTCTCCTGTGCCTGCCCCACTGGCATCCAGCTGAAGAGAGATGAGCAGACATGTGACTCTTCTCCAGAGACCTACCTACTTTTCTCTAGCCGTGCTTCCATCCGTCGTATCTCACTGGACACCAGTGACCACACAGATGTGCACATACCTGTCCCTGAGCTGAACAATGTCATTTCTCTGGACTATGATAGTGTGGACGGCAAGATTTACTACACAGATGTATTTCTTGATGTTATCAGGTAGGTGCCAGTGAGCTGCTTGGCCAGTGCCCAGGTCACCCAGTGATTTGTGCTGAGTGTGCCAATAAACTGGGGAGACTGAGCACTACTCCAGTACTTACACCTTGTCTTTGGTACACAGCATCATTCTGAAGGTGTGCTTAACCTGCTGGAGACAGGGGCAAAAATTATTACTTTTTAGGAGGTATTAGTATGCAGTGGCCCTGTGATTGATAGAGATCCAGCTTTCCAAGAACTACCAGTTCCTCACTGCCCTTTGTCATTGATTTTAATCCAGGCGGGCTGATCTGAATGGCAGCAACATGGAAACTGTTATTGGTCAGGGTTTGAAGACTACGGATGGCCTGGCAGTGGACTGGGTTGCCAGGAACCTCTACTGGACAGACACAGGACGCAATACCATTGAAGTGGCTAGACTGGATGGAAGCTCCAGGAAAGTGCTGATCAATAACAGCCTGGATGAACCTCGAGCCATTGCTGTCTTTCCCAAGAGGGGGTAGGTATGGGGTTTTTGGTGGGGCAGGGGGAAGGGCTGCACAGAGGCAAGCTGGAAGAGGAGGTTGTGGAAGGAAGAAGAGATGTGCCATGTGAATCTGCAGGTACCAGTAAGAGGTTGACTTTGAGTGACTCGTAGTAGTGAGGCAGACAGTGAATTTGAAGGTTGGGCAGATAGCTGTGAGAAGCAGGCTACAGACTATATTATCCTTTTTGAACCTGAAGAATCTGGCAGTTCATTCGTAACTAAGACTTTCCTTAGGCCAAGTGAAATGGTCTTTTCTTCTTACACTTGCCTTTTATCTATTCAGGTATCTCTTCTGGACAGATTGGGGTCACATTGCTAAAATTGAACGGGCAAATTTGGATGGCTCTGAACGTAAAATCCTGATTAACACTGACCTAGGATGGCCCAATGGATTGACTTTGGATTATGACACCAGGAGGTCAGTGAAAGATTTTGCTGTACTTGCATAGGGTTAAGGGATGTAATGAATTTTTTAGCACTCTTAGCTTTATTTATTGGAGTAGCACTGTGGGTTTGGGTTTGATTTTGGGGTGTTTTGGGGCTTTCTTCTATAGCTTTTATTTCCTGATTCATCTTATGACTCCATGATCTTGGTCAGCAAATGACTAGAAAGTAAAGAGAGGTTGTCTAGGTGGAAGCTCACCTCTTTCCCTGTGCCTTCAGGATATACTGGGTGGATGCTCACCTTGATCGCATAGAGAGTTGTGACCTCAACGGGAAGCTACGACAAGTGTTGGTCAGCCAGGTGTCACATCCCTTTGCTTTGACACAGGTGAGAAGATTTTTCTGCTGCCACCATTCTCCCTGGTGTATTGATGAGTTTGTACAGTGGAGTTGGGGAACAGGGAAGTATTACAGTCTGAGGAAACCAAGATGGCTGAGGGGATAATACTTAAATCTTCTCTGGAGCTAACAAAGGAAGTTTGTCTGCACTGTGGGGTGTAGACAGTCATCTTCTTTACAATAAGAGGGTAAGGGTTTGGAAAGGCCTTTGTTTTGGGCCTTCTGCCACTGGGATGTGTTTTTTATGGATACCCCGTGTCTATATGACTAAATATGCTAATAATGGCTGTGATTTTTCTTTGCTGTCTCCCTGAGCAGCAGGACAGATGGATATACTGGACTGACTGGCAAACGAAATCTATCCAAAGAGTGGACAAATACTCTGGGCGGAACAAGGAGACAGTCCTAGCCAATGTTGAGGGATTGATGGATATCATCGTGGTTTCTCCTCAGAGACAGACAGGTAAATAGAAGGACCTTGATTCAGGCAAATTCTGACTGTAGACCAAAACAACTCTAGAACCACTGCACTATTATGGATGTCAAGTAAGGATGACATCCTTTTTTATGCTCAAACTATTCGCGCATCTTCCCTTAGCTCATTCCTTGTCTGCCTGTGACTTTTCAGTCAAGTACATCTTAAAGGTTTTCTCTTAAAGCTTTGATTAGCAAATGTCACTTTCTTGTTGTTCACCAACATTGTGTTAAAGCAGAAGAATGTGAGGTTTTGGTTTTGTTTTGTTTTTTTTTTTTTTTTTTTATCTCTGCAGCTGTGTTGTCTGGGCTTCTGTCTAAAGATTTCCAGTACCTTCCTTTCAAGACTGCCCTAGTCCAATTCAGTGTTTGGTTATTGTCATCAATTTTAGCAATCAGATAACAGGCCAAAAACAAAATAACTTGCTGGATTTCTAAGAAGTATTTCTGGCTGAGCAGCAAAGAAGGTTGTTGCTCTGAGCCCCTTTTTGTTCAGATGTAACATATTTAGAAAATTGTTTGTTCTTTCCAGGTAGTAATGCTTGTGGAGTGAACAATGGAGGCTGCACTCACCTCTGCTTTGCCAGGGCTTCTGACTTTGTCTGTGCGTGTCCGGATGAGCCAGATGGGCGGCCCTGTTCTACGAGTGAGTTTACTGAGTGTCAGTTGGGTAGTAGCTCCCATAAGTGAGCCACTGCTACTGCTTATGCCGTGGCAACCAGAGCAGCTGAGGCTCTCCAGTGTATAGATCTTATGCAGTCATATATTGGAACTGAGGCCAGTGGTTGGGAGTAAGCCTTCATGTCCTTTCTGCTGACAGACTGGGTTTGAGAAGGGAAGGCTGCTCATATAAGCTATAGAGAGTTTTGGAAATGGCCTATCAGACTTATCTGTCCCACAAAGTTGGAGTCCTGCTTATTTTTCTCTCTTGTTCTAGTTCCTGGTGTGGTGCCCTCTGGTCCAGAACCAACCCGTGTAAGTGAGAGAAGTCAAACACCGCCTGGCAGACTCGGTACTTCAACAACCAAACCTCTCACATCTCTGGAAACAGTGGAAGGAAAGTAAGTGTTCTTGTTCTCTTGGAATTGGGGTGGGAAAGTCCCAGCTTTTGCAAGGTTCTACATGGAAGCCCCCTCTGGTTACAATCATCCGAATATGTCTATCCCTAGCCAAAAGAGGATATTCCAGCTCCAGATTTCACATTTCTAATGAATGAAACTATTATGACAAAGATGCAGTTGAGACGGCAAAGAGCCATTGTTGAGATGGCAAGAAACAGCTGGAGATCCTTTCTGTCCATGTTGTTGAAATATGTGTGTGGGCTGACTGTACTGAAGTGTTAAAATCCACCTTTAGCTGATGTGTCATAATTTGATTGATTTTTGAATCTCCTAATTTTGAGAACCTATTTCTGAGAGGAGGACAGAGGAGTCTGTTGCTTCAATTCACTGAAACATCTCAGACTAGACCCACACAGCTGAGGAAATGGTTCTGCCCTGGGAAGGGGATAGCTTGCTTGGGGCAGAACAGAATCTTTGCAGCTCTAACATTCAATTTACAATGCAAGTAGTTAAGAGACTCTTTTCTGCTAATTCCCTACAGCCTACTATTTATACAGCTCAGCAAAAGAGTGGTTCTATAGTATATGGTTGAGTTATTTAGAGAGCAAAACTTGCACTTTGTTGAGTATGATTTATTGGACAGAAATGTCTTCATGCTGATTCTAAGACATTTTGATTTTTGCTTCAGCACTGATGCTGCAATTTGTTTCCTGAAAAATATGAGTACACCTGTGTACCCGAGAGGCAAATCTAGAATTAATTGGATATAAAGATACTGCAAACCAATAATTGATATATCCATGCACACCACCTGTATGTATAGTTGTCTCTTCTCTGGATGCAGAATACTGAAGAAGAAAAAGGAAGACCTGTGTTTTTTAAGTGGAAAGGGAAGGGATATCAGTGCTAGCCCATTCCATCCTGTTTTTTATACCTTTGTTACTGTTGATTCTATTTTCAGTAAATAACTGTCCTTCTGTCATTCAGCTGCTCTGACAAAGATGCCAGGCAAGGCTTGTGTACTCATGCCAATGAGGCGGTGTTGGCCACCATGGGTGAGTTGCTTTTCTTTAACTCTTCTCCACCAGAGTTGTTCCTCCAGATGTGCTCAGGCATTCCAGTCCATAGTGTCTGAAACTGAAATTTCTGAAATTCAGACTTAAATTACTCCAATGCCCTCTGAGTAGAGCAAAATGCCTCTGTAGACATTCATTAACCTAGATGGGGACTTTTCCAAGTGACTCCTTGGTCTGAAGAATTGTTCTGTTTTCTTTCATCCTATACCGCATCCACTGGGCTCTTCCCATTAATAGTACTCTATTTCACTGTCCCCTTTGTGTTTAGTTGAAGATGGTTGACTGTAGAAATTGCTTCCCAATGCAGGAGTAACCTGTCAGCAAGTAACCTGTCATGTAACTCCTCCATTACAGCCCCATTACAAAGATCTTGACACTTATTGATTTGCTGGGGCCTGGGTGGGAGGAAAGTTGGCCATATGTTTGTTTCATATGAAGCCAAACAAAACCCTTTGCTAAACATTTATGTGCTGACATTTTAGTTTATGTACTTCTGTATGGGTAAAGCCCCAGCATCAGGCATCACACCAAGGTCAGTATCACCCAGTGAAATATAAAAGTGCATAAATTACCCTTGGTATTCACTTGCAGGAGAAGGACTGCACGTCAGCTACATTATTGGAGGTCTTCTCAGCATCTTGTTTATTTTGCTGCTTATCGCTGCTTTAATTATATATAGGTAAGTGAACTTTTTTCCCTCTCCTGGCCAATTGCAAACTCTTGGATTGTAGGAGAAGGAAATCTCTGAAAGCACTAAATCTTTCTTTATTTTCATTTACAGTCCTTTTTTCCTTCATTGAAAGGAGTGCTTGATGATTTTATTTGAGGTTAGAGTCCTGTGCCTCTAAAGTGTTTGCAATGCAGTTCTACTATTTGAAACCTTATTAGCTAAATTTTCTGCAGAGAGTTATGGACAGTAATATGAGATAATTCATATCTCAGTAAACGGATGAGCTTATGTGCTTTCTGACAGATAACTTCACCAATTACTGCCATGATAGCTTTTGTGATTACATGGCAGTGCCTTGCTGTACTGGTAGCTAGTAAATGGATTCATAGCTGAAGAGCCAGGTGAAGCCAGGATTCTCTCTTTGGGGGACAGTGAAGATGGCTGAAGCCATCCACTTGCTGAGCACTCAGGAACTTTGGATCCTGGCAGTGGGTTCCTGTGACTTTTCTGACAGCTCTCTCCCTCTAGGCATAATAAGTCCAAGTTTACGGACCCTGGCTTGGGGAACCTAACCTACAGTAATCCTTCATATCGGACATCTACCCAGGAGGTGAAGATTGAATCCATTCCCAAACCAACCATGTACAACCAGCTGTGCTACAAGAAGGAGGTAAGAACTGCTACTAAGGACATGGAAGCCCAGCCCAAGCTGCTGTTATCACAGGCCTCACTAGGTGGAAGAATTGCAACTTGTGAGCATTTACCTTTAGGACACAGAAGGACAGCTTCAGTGCATTGCTCAGACTGCTATGGACATCAGCCAGCAACACTTCTTTACTAGTGAGCTGTAGTGAATTTGACCTGTCTTTAGTTCTCTGCTTCTTACCCACTCCCACAGTGTCTTGTATTTCATTTGCATTGGGTGCTGGCCCTCGAAAGTGCATGAACCAATTTAAATTGTCTTCCTTGGATACAGGTCCTGGTTAGTGACTTGCACCAAGGTTGCTTTGGACAGTCACCAGGGGAACCAGGCAGCCAGAAGGGGTTTGGTAACAAGAAAATGGCTCCTGGCTGTGCACAGCCTGAAAAGGGTGGGATAGGGGAAAAAAATAGAGCCCTTATTAAATAGAGCATTTTAAAGGCCCTTCAGAGGTCCGTACTTTGTGCCACATGATGGAGAGAGTTTAATATGATATCTTGCAGCACTTAGTTTCTCCTCTCTTTTCTCCTCAGAAGCTTTCTTATCACTCAGATAGCTTCTCATCTTCCCTGTTCTGATTTCCGTCCACATCCTCACGTCAGGTATCACTGCTCTGTGTGCTTGATCCTGCCTCCCTCACTCAAGCTCTGTTGTGTGGCTCAAGCGCTGTCCGTACTAATTGCTCTTTCTTGGTTTCCTTCCCTGCTTTTATGTCCTTAAACTAGCTCTACTGTCTGTCAGGAACATACAAGTAATTTTCTGTGGCAGATTGTTTGGTCTGGGCTTTGGCTACTCATACTCGCTGATATTTTGAACAGGCAATTTCTGTTAGGACAGTTTGTGATTATCTATTAGATTACTTGGTTCCTCTGGCAGGGATCACAGACTCACACAGGGGAAAGTTTTCCCTTACTGTTCTTCAAAGGTACTATCCAATAGATTCCCCAAATCTTCAAGCCATTTTAGCTTTATCTGTTAAGGATAAGCCAGGATTATTTATCTGGGAATCTAAATGCTTTCCATTTTCCCTTAATTCTGATGCTCCTTGATATACTCAGATGTATATTTCCCCACCACCTCCACTTTCTCCTCAGGGATAGATCAGGTGCTCCTTATTTCACAGTGAGCCAAGTTACATTTCACTATTTTAATCTCAGTGTGGTCCCTTTTGCCTCTGATCGTTTTTGTTGATTCCCTATAATCTCCTTCCCCTCTGCTGCTGTGAGACTTGGACTCAACAGTGGTATTCCAGCTGTGAGAGGTGAATCTAGAATGACTCAGATGTAAAGATTTGCAAACCTTGAATTGATCTCCTGCCTAGTTTTACCATGAGCTTTTCTGTCTGTTTCTGCTTCCCATTTTGTTTGGTGGGGTTTTTTTCCTTCCTTTTTAGTCTCAGTATTCTTACTTTCTTCTGTCAGGGAATATGTACAGTTGAATGAGAAGAGCAGCCTCATCCTCATTCTGCTTCCATGACTGAAGAATCAGGGAGTTTGGAATGAGAGCCCTTGCAGGGAGGACTCATCTGGGGGTGGTAAAGAACTAAAGAAAGCTTAAAATGGGTTCTGTCATTGTGGCAGTTAAAGCCAGTGGCTGTTTACATGGAGGTCCAGCTCTTTGTCTGCTTTCCTGTCTTTATTCCAGCTCTGCATTGCTCTTTGCCATATTTTTCCATAGATGTATTCTTTTCATTCATCTGTCTTCTCCCTAGACTGGTCCTGACCACAGCTACACTAAGGAGAAGATCAAGATTGTGGAGGGGATATGCCTTTTATCCAGTGATGATTCCGAATGGGATGACCTGAAGCAGATTCGGAGCTCCCGTGGAGGGATCCTCCGGGACCACGTCTGCATGAAGACAGATACGGTCTCTATCCAGGCTAGTTCTGGGTCACTGGATGACACCGAAACTGAGCAGCTGCTACAGGAAGAACAGTCTGAATGCAGCAGTGTTAACACAGCAGCAGCCACTCCTGAGCGGCGGGGCTCACTCCCAGACACAGGCTGGAAACACCAACGCAAGCCCTCCACAGAGAGCGAGGTCTAAAGTACACGTGACTTTGGAAACAGTCGTACCCTCCCTACCCTCTGCTCTGCACAGAAAAGACAGACTCTGCCTGCCTGGCAAGGAGGGGCACAGAGACCAGCCTCTCTTGCAAGGGGCCTGAGACTGGGACTGCCTTTCAGCATGGTGCCTGGGCAGCTGTGTTGTTGTGTCTGGAGAAGGAGGATGGGTGGGTTGGTTGGAACCCAGAGACCCTTTTGACTCATTTTCACTGTCTGTGGTTTATTTATATGTTCCCTTTTCCTGGAAGTTGCCGCATTAACTTTTGCAGTGACTTGTCTGGCCTGAATCTGGTTCAGAGTGTCTGTTCCCTGGCAACCTGCAAGTCCTGTGCCATCCAGCTCACGGTCAATGCCCATGAAGAGAGCAGAGCTGCCTCATTGCTGGCTCCTGGTCACAGAAGTACCCCTAGTCATTCCAGCACTAGCAGCACTCTTTGAGGCTTTGTGTTGAGGGGTCTCTGACATGAGAGAGGTCTTTTATAGATGGGATATACTTTGGGGCTCAAGAGGACACTGACACAGCATCAGGTCACCTTGTAAAGGCATAAAGAGGAGATAACCACAGCTGCCGAGACTCACTTCATGAGAGCATCACTGCTTACTTTCATATCTGCTACTAAAAACTTTAAGGAATGCTCAGATGGGAGCACTGTGTCTGTTGCTGGCAGTGGACACTGCTCCAGTTCTCCCCTTTCCCGTTAAAACATGTTTCTACTCTGGAAAAACAAGAGTCAGCAAATGCCCCTTTCAGAACTGTTCCCTGTGGGTACTGGAGTCTGAGTGCTGAACTTGAGACAAGGAGAAATTGGTATTTTACTTAGCTCTACAGGGCTAATGGGGGGAAATGGGTCTCAGCAACACCTAAATTTTACTGATCTTTGCATAACTGATACATAAAAAAAGAAAAAGAAAATTTGCTAGGTCCCCACTAGTCCCAATTCTGCAAGGTCCCAATTATTTTGGCCTTTAGGACCTTTGATTACCATAATAAGGGAAAAGAGATAATTCCTAGGTCGAGTCTTTCCCAGGGGAATGCTCAGTGCTGACAGTTAGGAACTGCTTTATTACTAGGCTGAGCCCATTTGACCTAGAATGGGAGGCAATAATCAGGGAGCTGCAAAGGCCATTCTAAGTAGTTGTTTATCAGACAGAATTGCACTTTAAGTTCTTCTGTTACCACTAAATAGCTCTCATTGCCAAATAATTTTTCCCATCAGCTGCATGAGCTTCAGTTCTCCCGCCTCCAAGACTCTTACCCTTTAGGGAATGTCATCCTATCCTTGCAGCCAAAACCCAGCAGCATTTGGTGCTGGGTCTTGCATGCTCCCAAGGACTATTGCCACCTCTTCATACTCTCTTGTCATCTGTTTGTTCAAAAAGAAAAAAGAGAAAATATTGCTTGACACTTCTTCAAAAACAAAATTGATATTAACCCCTCAAATCACATGGTAAAATATTAAGCATTAAGCCAGATCCTTGGAAGCAGAAGTTCCCAGTGAAGAATTTCTCACTGCAAACTTTGTAACCTCTTTTATCACATGGGAAGAGGTCAAGTACATTCCCATCCATGGTGTAAAGAGAACAAAACATACACTGGGCTATGGTTCAGAGGTAGGGGGAGGGTACAACTCCCATGCAATATATTTTTCAGCTGATTAAAAAGGAGAATCATCCTACTCTGCTCGAACCTTTTTTATATGCTAACAGTCCTGCTACCCCTGAAAAACACCACAGTTGCCAGTAGTTTGCCTGTACTTTTCACAGTAGAGGTAGCTTTGTAGATAGGGGAAGATTGCAACTTTGACCTGGCTAGGTGGCTTGAGACTCTGTCCCTAACTGCACCATTGGGCTGACTGGTGTATATTCCTGTGGAAAATGAACTGGAGCTAAGGCTTGGATTTCCCTGTGTAATGTGGGACTCTTCCCTACTCCCAGAGGGATTTATTTTTTTTAAATTAGATTTTTATTTAATTATTTATTTGTTTGACTCCAGCCTTGGAAGCATTGATTTTGTTGGGCAGAGGCACTTTCGGATTGAGGTGTGGACTTGACTGGGAACTGAGAAAGGAGTGCATATCACTGACATGGACGCTGCCTGTCTAAGCCACTTCACGCAGGGACAACACCAGAGGGCTCAAGCATAAGCAGAAGAATCAGATCATGAGCAGAAACCATGTATAGGGGCAGGGGCATCAGGGCTGGGAGTGGGGAGATGGGGAAGGAAGGCTCTGACCTGTAGGACAGCAGGGTTTCTTTGGGTTTTGGAATGGGTTGTTCTTTTTTTTTCCCAGTAGCTTATATGACCATGCACCAAAATCCTGTGGTGGGACAGGGGTGAAGGGAAACATCTGCCCAGACCTGTCACTTAAGATTAAGTCAGCCTATCAGAGTAATTGCCGTCCAAGTCGCAGGTGTGGAAGGGAAAGGAAAAACACAGTCAGTCTTCTCAACAACTCATGGTGTTTGTGATCTCCACCTTGATCAATGTTCTCTGCTGTTTCTTAGGCGAGACCCTGCACACTCCAGCCTAACAACCATTCATAACTGCTCTCTGCTCCCTTCCTCAAGTGATTATGGTGAAAAGGAGCAAAAAAATATCACACAGCCTCCTCTACCAGAGAGGTGGGCAGAAATTTGTGTCTTTTTTATAGAGACAGCCCCAGTGAGATGCTGCCTTGGGGATGCATCATGGTTCCCATTCCGGGGAAGAGAAGACCCTCGTTGCACTTAGGATGTTAAGAATGTAGAAAGGCTACTGGAGGATGATCTCTTGAGCACTGATTTACTATGTAAAAAGCAAACCTCTCTCCTGTCTGTCCTGAGCTAACGTCAGTGATTTCCGTGTGTTCGTGTGTAATGGTTTTAACGTTACTCACTGGAGACATTGGATTTTCTGGAGTTATTTAACCACTGTGTTCAATATTTTAGGGGTTGATGATAATTTAATATAAATTTAGCTTTTCTTAACCACTCTGCCTGGCTTTTGGTTGTGAATCATGCATGTTCTTTGGACTCTCCTTTGAATGAGAAACTCCCAAACCTGTTCAGACAGGACCTCAACTTTGCTTTATTTGAGAGGAGCAAGAAGATAGGAAGAGATTTGGGTTCGTAGAAACCTGATTGTAGCACACACTGTACCCCTTTGATTTTGAATCAAGGGCCCAATATCTACAGTCACTTCTGCAGATTCTTTCACACACATAATACCTCTCACTCTGCCCCATCTTGCTTTTTCACCCTCTCTAACATGGCAACAGCAGAAGGGGCTGTTCGTATTAGGACTGTAGAGATCTCAAGCCTCTGCCGAGTGGAAAATAAAGTTCTGAAGAAGAGCTGCTTTTTCTTTCTGTAGGGGGTTTTGTTTAAGCTTCTGTCGCCTTTTTTTTTTAACCAAGAGTTTAAATAGTGCCAAAGGCTGAGTAATGAATGAAGCATCCATTAATAACTGACATTACAGTACTGGTGCTAGTCTTGTAACACATTCTGTCCTTTTCTGATGAAAAAACTACCTAAAACATTTAAAACAAGTGTATTTCTGCTCATTTCACAATTGAAGAACTGTGCAGAATCCATTTCAATCAGGTCATGAAAAAATTGCCTTCTTCCAAAAAACTGATGGTGCTCACATGGCATGGTGGGGAGAGGGCAGCGTAAGATTAATTGTAGTTGTGTGCATGGCATTCTGGTGTCCCTTGTCTTCTATTCTGATCACCCATAAAAAATTTTCCTTCAATTTTTAAAGCTGAAGTGAAGAAACAAACGAGAGAAAACACACAGTGCTCCAAAACCAGTTCACAGAATGGGTCAGGGTGGAGAGGACACTGTGGGTCACCTGAGCCAACCTCCCTGATCAAGCAGGGTCACTCCAGAGCACATGGCACAGGACAGTGTCCAGACAAATCCTGTGATCTCTAGTCAGGGAGACTCCACAACTTCTCTGGGCCATCTCCCAGTGCACGGTCACCCACACAGTAAAGTTCCTCCTATTCATGTGGAATTTCCTGTGCATCAGTTTCTGCCCGTTTCCTCTTGCCTTATTGCTGGGCACCACGGAGCACAGCCTGGTTCATCCTCTGACACCTCTTCAGATACTGACAGACATTGGTGAGGTCCCCTCTCAGTCGTTTCTTGAGTTACTGCTTTACAAACTCACTGACCATAAAGAGAAGGCCCATTGCTCTGTAACAGGATCTTCTCCAGAGCCGAATCCATCAGCTCCGAGATGCTTTAGCCCTTTGCCGGCGGGTCCCGCGGTCTGACCCGGCCGCCCTAGGACCTGCGCCTCTCGCCAGGCGCTGCTCCGGCCGTAGGGGGCCCGGCAGCCCCCTCCTGCACCCTCCGCGGGGACACGGCGGTGGCCGAGAGAGCGGACGGGCATGTCTCGGTAGCTGCCGAGCGGGGTACGCCCGGTGCCGCTGGAGACCGCCCGCGGCGGTGCGCGCTCCCGATAGCCCCGCTGCCAGCTTGGGAGCGCGCGGAGAGCACGCGCTGCGGCTGCCCGATTCAAACGGGCCAATAAGAGGCGCGGGCGCGAGCGCGGGCGGGGCCGGCAGCGGCCAATGGGCGCGGCGGACACTGGGAGGTGCGGGCGGTGCTGGCGATTTCAAACCCCGCCGAGCAGCCGCCGGACCGTCACCGGCCCGACCTGCCGGGCCCAGGTGAGACCCGATGGCCTTGTCCCTGCCCCGGTGGGCTCCGGCCCCTTTGCCATCCGCTGTCCGCGCCCGTGGGAGGGTGGCTAGGCCTGCCTCCGCTGCCAGGCCCGAGCCTCCCCGTTTCTCTCGGGAACCGTGTGGAGGCGTAGTCCCGGCGGTGCGACATCTCCCCACGGAGGTGGTCCCGGCCCGCGGGCTGCGGCGGCATCCGTCCGCAGAGCCCGGCAGCGTGAGGATTGCGGCTAGTAGCGGCGAGAGGCTGCGGCCTGTACCGCGCCGCGCCGCGGAGGTGCGACTTGCTCAGGCCGCCCGCCAGCCGGGGCGCGATGGGGCCGGTGGGAGCCGCGGGCTCGGCGGCTCCGCTACGGCCGCCTCCGTCCGTTGTGGGTCTGGGGCTGCTGCTGGGGGCCTTCCGTGGGAGGCGGCCGGGATAGTGGGCCTGGGAGCTGCCGGGGGAACGGGGCACTTCTGTCCCCTGAGGCTGCGTACAGGATCTGTTCCCCTTCTAGAATATCCTAAGCAAAACGTTCTCTGGGGTAATTGTAGTCCTAAAACCAAGAGCGTGAGCTCATCTCTTATTTCTGCAGCTCTGTTGTTGGGTGCGAGTATTAAGAGCCAGAGCCCCTCGCCAGGAGGTGCTTCCTGTTGAATCCTCTCTAGTATATGCGAAGAAGAGCTGGGTAGAAGTGTGTGTCCCATGCTTCTGCACGCACAACTTTCCTGCATTTCATTTAATTTTGTTTCTGAAACAGATAGTCTTGTGATTCTTCCAAAGACAGTACTTTTCAGGTTGGTGTGCAGAGGGTTTTCCTCCTGAATCTGGAAGTTTTGGGTCGGAAGACAGGCTGAGAAAAGATACTTCTGTGCGCCTTAAGCAAACCAGAATTCTGTTCTAAGAATAAAAAAAAAATTAAAATCATATGTGCTACAGTTTTCTAACTGATTTGTGTTTACTGTGTATCATCTATCTGGTTATTCTGCAGTTTTTACTTTTTGCTGATTTTAGTGCTTGATTTTCTGCTGAACTGCAGTGCTGTTCAAGTTGCCTTGTGCAGGTGAGAAGGGGATGAGAAGTTGTCAGGATGTTGAGCTACCAGCAATGGGAGCCCTTCCTAATGTATTACTCTTGTATCAACGAAAGTGTTGCTATAGGCTTTCAGTGAATCTATTCGTTTGAAACTGTAAAGCTGCTTAGTTCAGAATCCATGGAGTCTTGAATATTGGCATATTCTAAAGGTGTACTCACAAAAGTCTGTTATTAAAACTTTGAGAAAGGTTCACCTCAGAAGGTAGAATGATTGAGTGCAAATTGCCTGTATAATTTTGACTCTTTAGTGTCTAACATGAGATCAGTTGATTGTACAAAATTTAGAATGTGGTTTGGTTTTCTTGCCTCAGGCTTGGCCTTTCTTTAAACTTCGCTGTTTTGGTATCTTCCCCTCATATTGAACCTACAGATTCACTGTTTGGTTTCTTTTCTACTTCAAGAATTGTGATAGGGCTAAGCCTTATAAGCACCATTGAGAGAGTGATATATCAAAGCAGAATCACTGGCAAATGGCCTTCAGGTACAACAGACTGTTTCTGAACAAATGGTTGCAGATGTATTGAAAGGAATTCTCAAAAACACAAAGTTGGGTACATTAAGTAGGTGACCTGCTATAGGAGAAATTATGTGACAACTTCACAAAAAGAAACTTGAATTTTAGAAGTATGGGAGTTATTCAGACTGCTTTAGATCTGTATTGATGGTTCTCCCTTGGTGTTGTAATATGAAAAAGGGAATGCATGGTGATGGAGCATGATTCCTGGTTCTTGTACACATAAGACTTGTATTTTGTCAGAACTTAACTTTCATGCTGGCTCTTGTCCTTCCCCTTGTATGGGTCAGTTATGTAAGCTGGGCCTCTGCCTCTGAAAACTTTGTTTGCCACAGTGAGCCTGTGCTCTCATACCAGAGTCTGCTAAAATGGAAAGATCTTGTTCCTATTTAATAGTCGATGCAGGAAACCTGAATTTCAGTGTAATGTAATGAATGGTTTCACTCTGTGTGTTTGTTGATAAATATACAGCAGAAAAGCACTTAGCATATTGTACGCTCCTTCAGTCAATCGTTTTTGGGGATTTTTGCTACCCAGTTGTCATCTGCAAATGCAGCACTTCTGTTTGCCCCTTCTTATATATGACTAAAACACATCTTGAACAGTACATCCAATTAGAAACTGCTCTGAATATTTTGTGGAGTAGAGATAACTATCTTAATTATCTAATTTGGAGGATTTTGTTGTGAAGGATGCGTGACTGGAAGGACACTTGAAAGATGTAAATGCTTGCAAACCTTTAATTAAGGTTTTCAAAGTCACGGTCAGTGTTCATCTGGTTCCCTTTTTTCCCATTTCTGCCTCTCCTCTGTTTCACACTACCAGCAGCTGTCCTTATATGGTTTATAAAAGAAATATATAAACTTGTATTGCTAATTTGTTTGTAAACTATTTAATGTAAATGGTTTGTCAAGTCTGCCGGAGTAGGATGGCATTAAAGCCATTTGCATCTGTAGCAGAATGGTTGGTTCAAGACAACATAGTCCAAGACTAATATGGTGTAGCTTTGCTGACGCTTTGTTGTAGACTGTTCCCGGGGGTTCATGTTATATGGGTGGAGTTCTGAAGTGATTGAAAAGCCTTGTACGCTTTTGTTTAAACTAAATATTGCCTTGCACCGGGCAGTGTTGCTCTGGCTGGGGTTGTCTCTGACAGTTCGGTGGCTGCCAATGTCAGATGTTGAAAAGCAGAAGCTGCTGTGCGTGTTCGTGCCTTTCTGCTGCAGAGGTAGAGTGAGGTGGTAGGAAAAGTAACTTGGGCAATTCAGTGGAAGCATGGCTGGTGCTAGCGGTGCCTGGAAGAGGCATCTTTCTTTGGCTAACTAAAAAGATGGCCGGAGAAATACAGCCTTAAATCACATGGCTTGATGCTCTTCTGAGGAGGAAGCAAGTGACACCCAGTTCCCACCATACCAGCTTCTTCAGTTGCTATTGTAACTATAGAAAAGGCATCTCAAAATGTCAGACGATGGGTTAGAGAGATTGCTGATGAATCAGCTCCACCAGGGCGCTGTCATTACACATCTTGCAGCAGCATGAAATGCGGGGATGGTACGGTGCCAGGCTCTTCGTTCGTACCTCCTTTGGAAGGCACTGTTTCTCCTTCCCCACGGCTGGCCTTGTTCCTGCTGTCGGGTTTCAGAACCGCTCCCTCCTTCAATTAGGGATTGCTGGATGATTGGTGGCCTGGGATAATGTCTGCTGCATGCTGGGCTATGACCGCAGCTCCCTCTGTTAGAGTAGTAATTGTTCTGACGGGCATGGGCGTTCGGCGTATGACTCATGAGGCCAGCAGGCCTGGCGGGCCAAGCTGCTCGCTGGTCGCCGGCCCGGCGGCCCCTTCTTTGCCGAGAGGCGGCACCGCGGCCGCCGGCAGGGCCGAGCAGCGCCTGCTGCCTCTCGCCCGGCCCCGCGGGGGCGGCTCGGCGGCGGCGGGAAGGGAGCGCGATGTGCCCGGGGCTGCTGCGGGGTCAGCGCGGCGGGGCCGCCGCTGCCCTGCCCTGCCCGCCTTTGTCTGGCCCCGGCGCGGGCCGGCTCCCGCCCAGGTGCGGCCGCGGCGCCCCGAGCCCCGCCCGCGGCGGGGAGGGGCTCGTCCCGGCCCGCCCGCGGTTCCCGCCCGCTGCTGCCGGGAGCCGGCCCGGAGCTGTCAGGGTGAGTGTCCGGCCAGGCCCGGCCGAGCCGCGGGCGGTGCGCGGCGGCGCTGCCAGGGCCCGGCCCGGCCCGGCCGTGGGGCGGGGGCGGCGGGCACAGACAATGCCGGGCGGGAGGGCGGCCTGCTCGCCGTGCCCGGCCGCGGCCTGCGGCCACACTCCCGCGGAATGGGAAACGCCGCCGGGCTGCGGGGACGCCTCTGGGGCTGCGCGCAGAAGTGGAGGGGGTATTCTTCTGGAAGGTGCTGGGGATGGCGGGGGCGCCGCTAGTTGCAGAAGGAAGCCGTGCTGGAGGGAGCTTCCCTTGGAGAAGGAGGCAGCTAGTGATGTCTCCGCGGGAGCTTTCCTTCATCAGCAGTTCAGGCCGTCCTTTTAAAGAAAATCACATGAGCCTTTTCATGCCTGAGCTCCGTAAAACCTCTTGAGGGGTGGGGGCCTTTGCAGCTTACAAGCACAGTCCCACTGACATCTTTCACTCCCGACTGTCCACCCTTAGAATTATGTCAGAGCATGCCTGTGCACTTGCCCGTGTGTTGCCCTTTTCCCTTTTGCCCTTCTCGCCTCCCTAAGACTGGCTTCACTCCAGGCTTACCCATGCAGTTACAAATTGCTTTTGGTCTTAGCTGTAACAAACAGAAGGTCAGTTTATTTTGCATTGTCTCTCACTTTTATATGAATGGAAAAGAATGGCCCTGGTTACTTTCAGAGGCCATGTATTAAAATGTATTTTTCCAGAAAAATTAAGTATTTGTATATCTTACCAGTAGCTTGACATTTGTGCTATTAAAATTTCACTGGGGTGAGTTAGGGCATACAAATTAAAGCAGGCAAGAGAGAATTTAATGCTGTTTGCTCTTTAATGCCATTTAGTGTGCATTTCTCCTTTTTATTTTTCTTATTCTGAGGTCTTTCTAATTTTTCATCAAGAGTCTTTGTATCTTGCAACTTATAATTAATCTGTCAATTGAAAATGCCAGCCTTTAAAATTCTATTAAATTTTTATTGCCTACTGTATTATGATTTCTTGAGTCTTCAACATTTTTTCAGAGCCACTTCATGTTGTGTCTGATGGGAAGGTTTGGCTGGCAAATACAAAAAAACCCCGTGTTGGACTAAACTTCTAAGAAAGTGAAACTTTGTCCTTTCAGAGCCAAAGAGCAAATGGACCCAAAATTGCCATTAAACAAAAAAAAAAACCAAACAATTCCTTCTACTGAGAAAACTGTGGCTGCACTACCAGAGATCTGTCCGCCAAGAAGTATAGTTTTATCTGAAATGTGACATCCAACTATATGTGCTCCAGATTTGTGCCCTATTGTATAGGAACATTTCAAACAGATTTTTACTTTAAAAATACGTGTCTTGATTTCTCTGAACTTACACTTGAGTAATGCTTTTGAGAACCTCTCAAAATATGAAAATATTTGATGATGTTCTTGTGCAACTGTAATATTCAATATGTGAAAGTGAGTAGGGAGAAGTAGACAATCATTATCAATAAACATCTGGTTTTGTTTAGCATAAAATGGCTTCCTAGTTTGCCATTGTACATCTTCTGTAGAAAATGGGCTGGAAGCTGACACTTCACAATAATATACAGTGATAGATGATGAATGTATGCTTCAAAAGAAATCACATTTTAGAATGTTAATGATATAAAGACTTTTCCTTAGCAGTACCCCATACTATAAGCTATGATGTTAATGCAATTCAGCTCTGCAAATTGTAGCAGGAAAAGCATTTATTTAGAAGTTGAGTAAGAGCTGTTCAGAGTAGTTCATGGTGAATCCAAACTTTGGATGTTTTCATACTTTCTCACAATCTTTTAATGTGTTGATCCATTTGTTTTCCAAATGTACATATATTTGTTTGGCAATTCTCACTTTTACATTTGAAATTCTTGCATTTGTGCTGCCTTGTAAATGCTTTCCACTCTTGCTGCATTTTGCATGATCTCCCTTCAAAAGATCCTCTTCTTTCCTTGATGGTCTTCATTTTGTCACTGTTCTGTAATATAAAGCTGCCCTGCCAAGAACTGTCAGGAAAGATTTGTTATTCATCTCCACTACTGATTTCTCGGGTGACTTGCTTTTGGAAATGTTGCATTGACCACTTTTATGACAAGTGTCTCTCGCAAAACTTACTTTGGCAGTTCAGTTGCTTAAGAGGGATTGTTTTCTAGATTTTACCAAAATTAATGTTGTTTCTGAAATACTTAATTCTGTTTGTTCCAAGTTGTGGCAGCAAAAAAAATCTATGTAGGTCAAACACTTCATTGCTGCAAATTCACTAGTAATAAGGGAATTTAGCTGTGTTATCATATAACGAGGCCACTTGCTATTTGGTTGTTGAGAAGTAATGACTTGAGGTTTGCATGTCTTTGCAAAGAAGCTTTTAAGAAAAACTTTCTTGTCAAATGCGGGGTACTCTATGATCACACAGAACCCAGTGACTTAATTGAAGAGAGAAACAATAATCTTTTATTCTGTTGAATGCAAGATGCAGACAGTACAAAATCTTGGCATTAGGACAGACATGAGCAGTGATGAAGCTAGAAAGACTGGATGTTTAAGAAGGAGCTTTCCCTCTGTGACTGTGGAATACTTTCTGAGAAATTGTCTGTTCTAAAGAGATTTGTAAATTACTGGGGGGAGTATAATTTTATCGCTATTTTTGGATGGCAGATTCAGTGCAGAAAGTAACTTAACCCATTTTGTAATTGAAGTATCGATTGTAAAAATAGTAGGGGAACTCAGTTGACCAGACTGAAAAAAAAAATAGGTGAAACACTGTTTCATGGTCATTCAACTCCCTTCCCTATGTCTATCTTATAGTGTGTGATTTCCCCCAAGTTAAGTACATTGTGATGTGGGAAGGCAAATGCTAGATGCTGTAGTGTATCACTACTGTACAAGCAAGAGGTTGTACTTTGTGGCAGTGAACTGTTGTATATGTGTGTTTTGGTTTAGAGCAAATTTGGGAGAGAACCCCAAAGGGGCTCTTTTAGTAAAACAGATTCAATTGGCCCCTCCCCCCAGTCGGTCCGCGAGAAACTACTTTTTTGGAGAAAAGTGGAAAAAAAATATTTATTAAACAATAAAACCTAAACAATATTAAACAATAAAACTCCTTACTGCTCTAAAAGAGATGACAAGCTGATAAAACTCTGTCCTTGGGTTGCAGCTGAGCTCACTCAGTCTCTGGTCAGTCTGTCCAGTGCTGGAAATGTCGCAGGCCAGGCCCGGCCCGGTGGGCCACAGGTGCGAGCTGTCGGTGCTCCCCTGGGTGTTCAGTCTAGAGCAAGTTTCAAGAGATCTAAAGAAAAGGGAAAAAAAAAAAACTACAGTCCAGGGAACTTCTTTGCTTCAGCTAGCTAAACTAACTAAAAGCAAAAGAGAGCTCTGTTCTGCTGTCTCTCTGCAGACAACACATTCAGGAGCAGGAATGTGGAGGAGTGAGTGCAGTGTCTGAAAACAAACTGTGTGCTTCTTCTCTCCCTCCCTTCACTCTCTGGAACACGTCTTAAAGGTGCAAAACTTACTACTCAGCATAAAACAGAACTAAACGATTGGGGATAAAAGCATCATATAGTCAACTCAGGACAATGTGTAAGGATAAAAATAATTGTAAATCATTCTGGTAATGGACAAGCCTTTTTAATAGAGTTGGTATTGACTTTAGGGTTTGAACTGAATTGAGGTTTTGATTGAGGACTGTCCTACAGTTAGACTTCTTTCCTTGGCAGAACAGATCTATTGAGAGAAATAATGTTTCTTTTAATTGTTGAGGTAGTAAGTTCATGCTTTTGTCAGTTTTCTAAAAAAACAGTGTAGATGTCTAGTACAGGTGCCAAAAGTTTATCCTGGTGTTCCTGTTGCTGGCATGTGTGTTCATGCTTTTTTCCCATTTTTCTTCAGAATAACTATTATCTTTGTATTGGTTCCTTATGTGTTCTTCAACAAAAAAGTATAAAGAGGCAATAGCTTGAATTAGTTCCAAGTTTCTGATTAAGAATCAGAGCTACCTAATTTTCTATAAAGTTAGTTTTGCTTTTTCTTCGCAAGGGTGTATGTGACTTTGGGAAGAGACCACTGCATCTATTTGTTGTCTGCATCCACACTGAGGAAGTACTCCATTATTTCTATATTGGTGCATTCAAATGAAGATATTCCTAATGCCAGCTCAGTTTATACTGGCAAAGCTGTCTTTGCTGATGGCACTTGGCTGCAGAGCTAACTTAAGGAATGGGGAATTTTACTGCTGGAAACTCTTCGCTCTACGGCATGCCTGCATCTCTTGCTAGGTGCGCCGTTTGGAAAGCTTTTCATGTGGATTCAGTCTTGTTTCTTGCTTTTAGAGAGAAGTCGTTGCCTTTATAGAGTTTGATATGTTTTACCCTCTACTTCTGTATTTGCCCTGAGCATCTTATTTTGGGTGTGGGGTGGTGCTTTTTGCGTTGTTTCGGTGTGCATATTTGGTTTCTGGTTTTTTGTGGTTTTGGTGGGTTTTTTTTGGTTGGTTTTTTTTAATAGGTAAAATGCATTGAGTTTGAACCAGGAGTTTGTTGATTTCTATTTCATTTTGAACTCTCTCAGAAGGCTGAAGGAGGGATAAGAGAACAAATGAGAGGTTGGGGAAAGAAAACATAAGCAGGAGTTTAAGCAGATCCATTGCAAAAGGCTGATGGGGTTTGGATGCAGTAACTCACTTGCCCTTTTGACCTTGTATGACTGTTTGGGATTGGTATGACCTTTGAGTTCTATTCTCATTATAAATGAGAATAGAATGAGTTCTAGTCTCATTGTAAATTTTAATTTGGAGTACCTTTTTTTGTCAATTCCTGACGTGGAGAAATGCTGTGACTAGAGGTTTTTTTTGTATTGTTTTTTAGTAAGTTGAGCATTAAAAAAGATAGTGAAAGAGAATTAACAGTTCAGTGGAATGGGTTTTAGGTAGCCTCACTTCTGAGTACTTCGCTTCTTACATAATAAGCAGATCCTTTCATTCTCAGTGGTTTACAGTTCTTTGGCCCTCCCCAAAAAAAGTGTGCTTCTTTAGAAGCACACTTGTTACCACTGTGCTGATGTCAAGAAAAAATACCCATATTGTTGTTTGTTTTGATGAGAAAGGGAATGAGAAGGAAACACCCTAATAACGCTTGGATGCACTTGTTTATGTATGTAGTCAGTTTGTGTTCTGACATTGACTCTTGTTTTACTGCCATTGGGCAAATTAATAGTTTATGCAATTACAGTGAGAACAGTATTAACATCCATAGGAACTTGTAAATATTTAAGGCAAGCTTAGTGTAATTTGCTGTGGGGCTGTGTGTATTGGTGACAGGTAGGGGTTTTGGAGTTCTTTTTGTTTCTTATGGTTTTTGGTTTTTAATTATTGGGAGGTTGGGATGTTACTTGAGTATCTTCTAACTTATCCAGGAAGGAATAAAAAAGACTGGTTTTACTGTATGGTGTTGCTAGCCTAATTTTGCTGTCAGGTTAGCTGTATGTGTTAGTGTTGTGCAGCTGACAGAAGGCTTTGAAGTACTTACTTACTTCATTTATGTGAGTGAAAATATGCCCCTAATTCAAGGGATTAATTTTCTACAGACAACCTCTGAGTGAATTAGGTGAAATACTTTGTAGGCCAAAGGCTGAATTTCTGTTAGAAGCATTCTGCTAGTGTTGTGTACTTATATGCCTGTAATGGTAAATTGTTGTGTATGATGGGGTTATAGAGTTCTTGGCTTGATCTGTGCATTCAGACTGGTGTGTTGAAATGTGTTACTCCCTCTCTGGTTTGATTTTGTGCTTATAAATAACACTGGGAGCCCTTTCTACTGCTGCTGCTATTTTCATTTTGCTGACCTCTCTGCATCAGACTGGTTGTCTCATTATTTTCTGAGCAGTCAGATTAGTTGTACAATAAGTCTGAGATGGGCATTGAGCCTAAGATCTCATCTGTCATACCCTAATAGTCAGTGTTCTTGTTTTAATCTAAAGGAAAGGAAGAAGGGGGAAACCACTACAACTTGAATGATTAAGGATTTAAACCCTCCACGTGGCAAGAAATTGATCTCTTGTTGACAGTTGCTGATGCTGGCTACATTAGGGCAAAATGGGTTTTGTTCTTCTTGATAACTCTTCATTTCAGTTGTGCTGTTTATAAAGTTGTTAAAATGACTGTCCTTACACTTGCATCTGATTATTTTTTGACACTGATTCATGGCACCTGTTGCTAAAAGCATGTGTCAGTAAGAGCCAGTTTTTAGTGTTGATGGGAACTCATTTTGGTTTAGTGCCTTAGCTGTAGTACATTTCTCCTCAAGCTTAGGTGAGGTTATATTCCACATGCCTTTTCAGCTTACTAAAAGTTTTACCTATTGAGACTTGTAGTGTGAGAAATACTACAAATTGCACTGCTCTCTAATCTTTAATGGCTTCTGGTAATTTTCTAGAGCTAAAAAAATAGTGGTCTGGTCTTCAAAGTGTGCTAATTACAATCTTGGATTGCATATTAGCAATGAGATTTGCTACAGAACTGGGGAGTTGTATTGTTTTGGAATTTTTTGTTGTTGTTTTTGTTGTTGTTTTGGGATTTTTTGTGTGTGTTGTGGTTTTGCTTTGGTATGGGGTGTTTTTGGGGGGGGGTGGTTTTTATTTTTGTTTGATTTTTTTTTTTTGGTTGTTGGTTGGTTGGTTTAGTTTTATGGTTTTGTATTTTTAGGTATAAGTATGTATTCACCCAATATTTATTTTTCTGCTTTTTAACTTGTCCTTATCTCCACAGAAATTACTGTAGTTATAGAGAGAACCTGATTTACGATGGGGGACGACAGTGAGTGGATGAAATTGCCCATTGATCAGAAATGTGAACATAAGGTAGGTGATCATGGATTTGGCTTGCTGAATATCCCTGCTCATGATGATTTTGTAGTGTTTCTGTATCTAAATACTCTGTAATTGGGTAATCTTGACAGCTGCATGGTGTGAGTATTAACAGATCTGAAACTGCATCAGCTCTATCCAACCTAGAGGCTGAATAACCTCTATTAAGCAGATTTTAGTAGCGTTGTATGGCATAAGCTTGTGTGCTGACAGATAAGTACACTCATTCACGTGGAGAAATTACTCATCTGTAGCTGAAACTGTGGGCTCCCACCTCCTCACTGGTGTTTGCTAGAACTTATGAAGAGCAGGGGGGAAGACTGGCATTTCTCTATCCAGATTATTCTTGGGAGGAGAAAAAGAAGTATTTTGTCCTGTTGCATGTCATTCATATAGACACTGAAGAGAAATCTGCAGGTGCCAGCTTGCTGAGCATACTTTCAAATGTGATTGAAGAGCTTTGTGAGATTGGTGAGTTAAGGTTGTAAATAGCACAACATTTAAATGTCCAATTTCTGATTCCAGCTATGGAAAGCCAGATTAAACGGTTATGAAGAAGCCCTTAAGCTCTTCCAGAAGATAGATGATGAAAAGAGTCCTGAATGGTCCAAATATCTTGGATTGATAAAGAAATTTGTGACTGACTCCAATGCAGTGGCTCAGCTGAAAGGACTGGAAGCAGCGCTTGCTTATGTTGAAAATGCTTATGTAGCTGGGAAGTAAGTAGCCTTTTCTTGCTGCTCTTATGCTATTAGGACAGTTTAATGTGCCTCTCTGAGAAAGGCTGCAGCTGCATGTAAATTATGCAGTGACCACTATCAGTTCTGATCTGTAATGTTAAAAGCAGAACTTGCTTTCCAATCTAGAGAACTTGCTGAATGGCAGGCTTTCCTTGTGGATGGCCTCCATGTGCATATTAACTTATCACAACTTACTTGCAGCAATGTTCTAAAAAACTATTGAAGGCACTAGTAAAAATTTCTGAAATGGTGAAAAAAGTGAATCACTAATGTGGTGGTGTAAGTGCTGTGAACTGGAATCTCTGTTCTTGTTTGATTGAAACAGTCTTATCTATACAGGAGGGAGCCTTTTTTGTGTAATTCATACATTAAATAAAATATAGTTATGTTTATGTGACATTGCATCCAGCATAACCAATATAAATCTTCATACCTGCCAATTTCTTCACTGGATGTGTTTTAGTACTTGCATGTTGTGTAGCCCATACTCCTGAGGGTGAAATAAAAGCATGTAACAGGCCAGTTAGTCCACTTTGGCCCACTGACTTTGTGACCTGATGAAATGAATAAAGGTCTTACTTAAAAACAAATAAACACAAAGCTTTGTTTAAAAAAATCTAAAAACCTTCCACACTCCTTGGTTTAAAAGTGGTGTCAGTGATTTAGTTTATGTGAAGCTTGGAAGCCTGTGTGAAATACTGTGCTGTGATTATGTACTGATACCCTTAACATATTGCAACATAGATAATTCCAGGACATAGCATTTATTTGTGAACCTCAACTAGAGAGTGTTAATACACTCTTGAGAATGTCTACTATTCACTGGTGTAGTCTGATATTAGAATCATATTAACTGTGATCTGTGTTCTTTTATAAAACCAGATGATGAATCCATCCCTTAAAAAGGGCTATTTCCTTCAAGGTTATCTTAGGATGTAGTCCCTTTTATGTGAAGGCTTGTTGGGTCTTAATCTGGATTTGGTGTTGTGTGTGTTTTTCCTGTGGATAATGATGTAGAACACTTAATTCACATAAATGTTCCAAAAGTACTACCCTCTCATCTTTCAGGACAACAGGAGAAGTAGCGTCAGGAGTTGTAAATAAAGTGTTCAATCAGCCAAAGGCCAGAGCAAAAGAGCTGGGTGAAGATATATGTCTAATGTATATAGAAATTGAGAAAGGAGAGGCAATACAAGAAGAATTATTAAAGGGTCTGGACAACAAAAACCCAAAAATCATAGTAGCATGTATAGAGACACTGAGGAAAGCACTAAGGTAAGCTTTTAGTTCATGGTGTTTTTTGTGGTTTTCTTCTTTTTCCTCACTCCAGCAATATGTGGAGTCTAATTTTATTGCTGTCTTTAGCAGGCCCTTGTTATTGTTGACTAGAATGCATCTTTCCTGAATTGGTATTTTTTGACAGCAGCAGTTGACAACATAATGGGATTTGTTAGATGTGAGGGTTGTCTATGTTGTACTAGACTCATTTGGATCTCTTTCATTCTTGGCAACTGTTTACCAAACTTACATTTTCCCAGCCTCTGAGAGAAGGGCAAGATTCCTGTATCTTGTACCAGACTGTGAAGCTTCTCTTCTGAATATCTGTAATAAACTCACTGATGTGAAAACTAAAACATAGTTTAGTTTTTTTGTTTTAGTTTATTTTAAACCACTGTTTTCCTCACTGATGTGAGCATGTTTAATTGGGTACACAGTGTGTGTTTTTAGAAGAAAGGAAAAAAAATACCAAGCTCATTGCACAGTAAGCTTCTATTGTCCATATAATAATTCCTTTATTGAAAAGGAGAGCTGCTAGTGCTCCCTAAAAATCAAATCTAATTTAAGATGATGAAGTAGGCTTCAGTATTAGATTATTTTTTGGTTCCACATGAAGTTTGTTTGCTGCCATTGAGTGAAAAAATACTGGGGTTTTATGAAATTCTTGTACTTGGTGTATATAAAATTTACTGACCATTAGGGTTTTTTTTAAAGAAAACAGAAAATTTTGAAATTAATGGACAGAAGACTTCTTTCTGAGTAAAGCAGCTCATGTGAAAACTGTATGATGTATGTGGAGAGTGCCTTATGTTATATAGAGAACTTGCTGGGGCATATATAGAGATGATCCTTGTTAAACTGATTTTTTCAGGCTTCGGTAATATCAAAATAAAGCTTTGGGCTTAACACATTACCTATGCTTCTGCTAAGTGAAACTACTGTCCTATATTTAAGAATGTGTTTTAGGTATTTTAATTTGCTTATCTGGTTAAATGTCCTTTTAACAGTACAGTGTAGTTAGAAACCTGCATAACCTTCTTCAGTATCTTTCAACTAACTACTTCTGTAAAATGTGCCGCATATGTTTTTTTTTTCTTTTTTGCAGTATTTTATTATCTTTGTGATGTTAAGATCAAATACTCTTATGCAGCCCTGTAGGCTTAAACTCCATCTTCTGCTTCTGAGCTGTGTTGCTACTTAAATTTTTCTTATGCTTTGGTAGACTTTGTGCATTGATAACAAAATTTTTCTGTGTTGTACCTAGGTGGGTAGCTTGAATGCATTACTAGTTTAATTTCTGGTGTTTTCTGTCTTGTGCTAAGGTTTCTATTCTTTCTTGTTGTATAAAATAGATTATATGAATTGGATACAAATAGGTTTGCATAGGCATTTCTCCAAATATGCTCTCTTTTTAAGTTATGATAGAAAAATTGAATTATTGGGCACCTCATTTGTTCATATATTTAAATTTTGTTACTACCTGTTTTGAAGGTTTTTACACTGAGTGTTTTTTAAAATTGATGTGGAAATAAAATGATGTGCACTAGAATTTCTAGAAAGTGAGACATGTAGATTTTAGTCCTTGAGCAGCCTTTTTTGCTAGCTTTTTTATGTGGAACTTGAATTGGAGGGAACCATAAGAAAAAGTGTGATTGGTAAAAAGGCTAATTCAGAATTAAGAAGAAATCTTTCTGAATCAAAAAAAAATATTGCTTTTGAGGTGATTTATATATGATGCCTTAGTAACTACAGCAATTAACTTTGCTATGAGTTTGAAAAGAAAGTTCTTGTGTTCTCATTCATCAGTGATTGAAATAGGAAGTTTTGTATATTAAGTGCAACAGCCCATAGAATCTTCTGTCAAGGAAGGGTGGTTGGCTGAGGAAACTTGTTTTATGTGTTCCTTCAGTGGCACATATTTTAGCACATATGTTTTCTGTGAAGATGACCCAAGCTCACTATAATTATCTGGTCCAACAAGTGGAAAAGTGACTAATGCCTTTATTGCAGCTTGTTTCCAAGGATAGACAAAGGACATTCTATTCTGATGAAAAAAAAAAAAATAGGTCATACAAATTTTGGTCTAAGGACAACTTCTTTCTTGCTTCTCTTGTATTTTTTCCCCTCTTGGCAAGGGAGCTGATTTAAACACTGGATTGGATTAAGTACTTTGAAGTCATTTGAGAGGCCTGATTTTGTAATTCCAAGCTGGGTGTGGAGGTTAATTTTGATAGGGCATATATTCTTTAAATTTTATGGTAGCATCTCAAAATAACATCTAGCATAATGGTTTGAGTAAATGACGAAATCTCTAACCGTGCACTGGAATACTTTCATAAACTGTTTTTTGAAAAATGAGGTATTTGTGAATTGCTCCCTGTTGATGGACACTGATGCTATTCCGTGTGTTTCACTGTCAGTGAATTTGGTTCAAAGATAATCTCACTGAAGCCAATCATCAAAGTATTGCCAAAACTTTTTGAATCTCGGGAAAAGGCTGTTCGAGACGAAGCCAAGCTCCTTGCTGTGGAAATTTACCGTTGGATAAGGGATGCTTTGAGACCTCCATTGCAGAACATAAATTCTGTTCAGGTAGGCAGGAAGTACTTCTGTATCCAAACATTTGATTCTCATCCTCCCTGATTCTGTGATGTTGGGCATTCTTAAAGCCAAAATTGGAATGTATTTTTTCACTCCATTTAACTTTACCCAAAATATTGGTCACTCCTAGTCGTTTGTAAGGAAATCATAACAGAGTTTGGTTGCTCTGAACATACATGTAGTTGTGGGGTGCAGCTTCGTATTGGAACTGAGGATAGCAATTGAGCAGTAGAATGTAGCAGAATGGCTGCCCTTATAAAAGACCCTTGCACTGAATGTCTTCAAGTCAATAATTGTTATTCTCAGTTTTCTTTTTTCTGAAGTTTTTTCCTCTGTGCATCCCTTCATACTTATTCTGATGATGCTCAGGATGTGACTGTTTCCTTTCAGGAAGTGGCACTGAATTAAGATAGGATATTTCATCATTTTAAAACTTCACAAATTATGCATCCTTTCCTCCTACCCACTTGAGTTAATTATGTTTAGGTGAAAAGCAGTAGCTTGCTTTAAAAGGGCATGGTTAAAAAAACCAAACTGTTTCATCAAATGTAGCTCAGCATGTTTGTTTCATCTTAGTTTTACTGTGTAATAATAGCATAGCTGTAAAGGAAAGCTTCCTTTGTGCTGAGCCATTTTTATTTCAAAGTCTGCAGAGAGGCCACACCATTCTGACTGTTCTACTATTTGTTCTTATGTAAATGCTTTGCAGTAACGTTCTCTCCTTTGACTAAGTTTATCCGCAAACTTCTGAACAGTGAATGTGAAGTCACTCCTTTAGTGGCAGAAAAAAGATAGTAATGAAATGTAGTGCTGTCTTGGCTTTGAAATGGGAAAACTGTAATGGCTTGCTTGTCTTGGGGTATGTCCGTAATGTCTCTGATACGATGATTCCTTTCCCTTTTGGCAGCTAAAAGAGCTGGAAGAAGAATGGATCAAAGTGTCATCAGCTGCTCCTAAGCAGACCAGGTTCCTGCGTTCCCAACAGGAGCTGAAAGCAAAATTTGAGCAGCAGCAGGGACTTGGAGGAGATGCAGATGGAGGTAAACTATTTAATCTCTGAACTCTGTTGGCAAGTATATTGTATATAGTTGGTGAAGGAATGCATTAAATTGTAAAGAAGCTTTTACTCAAGCTGGTGCAACATGTGGAGTGTACTGCATAAGAAGAAAATATGTCTGAGGCAGAAGCTTTTATATGAAAGAGTGTCTTTTGAAATAGCAAATTCACAGCTGCTGATAGCACTTTCTAAGCAATGAGCCTTAGGTGGTGCTCTAGTCAAAATTTTATGTCACTCTGTTTATATATTTCTCTCTCCTGGTTGCAGGAGATGATGATGAGGAAGAGGCGGTACCACAAGTAGATGCATATGAGTTGCTTGAAGCTGTAGAAATTCTCTCCAAGCTTCCCAAAGACTTCTATGAGAAAATAGTAAGCATAAACTTAAATACTACCTGTTAATTCTTTGTATAGCTGATGAGTCTTAAGACTTATGGGCAATTCTGCAGTGTGTGCTTTAGTGCCACGTGGATAATAACAAACTAGTGTTAATAACATGCGGGCTATCATAAATAAGTTTCAAAGTTGGACTTAGCAGCAAGAAAGCTGTAATTGTAAGGGGCTGAGGTATGTCCTGGGCAAGGACAGTATTTCGTATTTCACTGCAGTTACTGATGCTGAATAGCAGGGAGACCTTGGTTTTCTCAGGATGGAACAAAGGTTTTTAATCTAAGGTCTGTAGCAAGTATGTTTCTCTAGAACTGTTTCTATTTATAGATGAATGTAAATTATTTGCTTTACAGGAAGCAAAAAAATGGCAAGAAAGGAAAGAAGCTCTAGAGGCTGTTGAACTGCTAGTGAAAAATCCCAAGCTGGAATCAGGAGACTATGCAGACTTGGTGAAAGCTCTCAAAAAGGTAGTAAATAAAACTCAGAGTGCACATATAATTTTATTTTTTATAATTTATTTGTATGATAATTTAAAAGTTACAGTCTATATAATACTCACGAGTAAAAAATTACTATATGGAACAGTTGTGGAAATAACCCAATCTGTGGCCCACTGATAATTGTAAGAAATTCTTCCATTTCTCTGAAACCGATTTTCTCTTCAGGTTGTTGGAAAGGATACAAATGTTATGTTAGTTGCTTTGGCTGCCAAATGCCTTGCTGGACTAGCTACAGGCCTCCGGAAGAAATTTGGACAGTATGCAGGGCATGTAAGTAAGAGTATGTACTTTTTTCCTGATTTTGTTCATGCTGGACACCTTTTTTCCCTTTCCTTTTTCCGTGTCAAGCCTTGGTATTTATCAGAGGTATTCTTTGTACAATTATGGATGCTTACCAACCCCTTAAAAGAGTAAGTATTGAAATACTTGCCTAGATCTTTGTAGCTTAAGTTTGAAAGGACCTTTTTCATTCGTATTCAGCAACATGAAACTTTGTTGCAATATAAATCTTCTGTACTAAGAAAATTGAATTGTTCTGCCATTAAATGAACTTTATTTACATTACCTTGTCCTAGAGATACCCCTACAGGAATGCATTTGTAGGCCACAGTGGAAAAAACAGTTTCTAAATCGGAGTTCTTCTTAGCACCTCCATGTTGTATGCTTATGTTGGTTGGGTTTTTTGAATGTTGGGGGAAGGTAGGTGGTGGGTGTTCTGTTTCCTTGTTGCCTGGGTTTTGTGGGGATTTTTGTCTGCCTTAAATAGCAAATTCTGAGATTTTTGGTACCAAAATGTTCTGGTGCTCCAGTTAAGTGCTGTTTGTTCACTCCTATGGTGCTCTTCTCTTACCAGTAGCTAATATCAGGGAATACAGGGAAGCTTAACCAGTATGTGGGAGCAAAGAGAGCTTTTAATGAGTTGCAGTTCTCACTTGTTTCTCAAACCTGCATCACTGTGTTCTTTAAGCTGCTCAGTCAATTTTTTTGTGTGATATGCAAGAGTAACAGAATTAGAGAACTGCTGTGCCTGGCTGCTGGTAGTGTTGTCTCTGAATTGGGAAGTTGCTGAATCTCACTGCTTCAGAAACATTCAGGTCTCTTGAACTCTGAACAACAGTTTGGACAGTCACAGAATCACAGAATTTCTAGGTTGGAAGAGATCTTTAAGATCATCGAGTCCAACCCATGTTCTAACACCTCAGCTAGATCATGGCACCAAGTGCCACATCCAGTCTTTTTTTATACATATCGAGGGATGGTGACTCCACCACCTCCCTGGGTAGATGATTCCAGTATTTGACCACCCTTTCTGTGAAAAACTTCCTCCTTAATTCTAGCCTCTATCTCCCTTGGCACAGCTTGAGACTGTGTCCTCTTGTTCTGTCTGTTGTTGCCCAGAGAAAGAGACCGACCCCCAGCTCACCACAGTCACCCTTCAGGAAGTTGAAGAGAGTGATAAGGTCACCTCTGAGTCTCCTTTTCTCCAGGCTAAACAACCCCAGCTCCCTTTCATTCTGAAAGCTGTCTGTAGTTACAAAAATCATTCTGGCATCTGTTTTATAGTTTATTTCTAAAGGTTAACCCTTATATCTACTCAGTGTTGAAAAAGCCAGGCTTCTAAAACAAGGGTGTAGCTCTGTAGTTGCCAAGGAAATGGTGTTGAGAAGAAGATGACTTTTTCAGTAGTATAATGGCAGCTCTGAATTGTATAATCTCAGTACTCATTTTAGCAGTTCACTTGATTTGTTTGCTGGATTTATTTACTTGTGAGGAAGATGTAGACTTCTCCTGAGAGTGAGAGTTGAAGTGTTATAAAACAGAATTGTTGCTAGAATTGTATGATTATAAACTCTATTACTTAAATATAGGACTGCAATGCTAGTCTGCAGTCTGTGTTCCAACGGGAGTAGTGAAATCATGCATAGAATCATATTCCTCACTATAGTTGAGTACATGTATGCCACCTTCACCTCTTGACTGCATTTGTACCCCTGGACTAATTTTTCTTCTTTCCCTCTCACATGGGCTATGGTTTCTAACTTCCATGTTAAAAAATGCTCATTTTGCCTGACAGTATTTTCTAAAACAGAGGCTTAATGATTTTAAATATCTCCTCCTTATGACTTTTTTCTCTGTGGGGGGCAGGGGTATCTAGCACCTGCAGTAGCATGTATGATGGTCTCTGTGGTGCCATCTGTATTATCTGCAGGTTTTTGAGTGTTGAAGTCTATAAACTGGGAATTTGGAGGTTACAGCCCAAGATACCACCTGAGCCTAGGTCACAGTATGTCACAAGTGGTTGGGATCCCATAGTGAGCTTCAGAGTAGAAAACAAATCTATTTTTTGTTATACAAGAGCATATAACTTTCTGTAAAGTATCTGACTGCTTCCAAAATATGAACTGTTATGTTTATGCAAGTCTTGAAAATAGCCTGCTTCCCACAGTTAAGATCAGCATCTTTCTGGCTCAGTGACAGAAGTCCTTACTCTTATAGAGCCCTTATGGACCTGTTCATATTACTGGCACATCTGCAGTATAGTTATTTTTACTTTTTTTCCCCCTTAAATATTTTATTTGTTTGGTTTTTTCAGCAGTGACTGTCTGAGCACCTAGACTAGGTAGGAATTGCTGTCAAATTTCAGTATGACATAGTTTACTGTCAGATGTGATTTTTCAAGGTGGTAGATCTGAAAAATATTGCTGCAGAGAGGATTCCAGTTGCTTTAGAATCTTGGAATCTTGATCTTGTCAGCTGCAGATCAGATGAGGACTTCCTTAATAAGCCATGCTTAGTGCTGTCAGAAAGCTGGGAAAGAGGGGACAGGTTAAATTCCTTCTTGGATTCTTAGAATGCAACAGCACAACAGCCTTTATGTTGTGAAATCATTCATTTCCATTCTATGCTCTGTATAATTCCATAATATGTAATTATGTGAACTTTGAACTTGTAGGTCTGCCTTTTGTTTTGAAATTGTTTAAAAATCTGTATTTGTTAATAGAGTGACTGGGATGAGTTTAATGTTGGAAAACAGCAAGAATAAACTAGTTCAGACTGCTGTTGTGTACTTCTGGAGGGGTACAGCGGAGATGTTTGAATTACTGGCTTCTCCACAAAGTAGCGTGGGGTAGACTATCAGGCTTTCCAGTTATATTAGTGAAGAGGGATCTGACATTTTTGTTCCCTTTTCCATAGGTTGTTCCAACAATCCTGGAGAAATTCAAAGAGAAGAAGCCCCAGGTAGTGCAGGCACTGCAGGAAGCCATTGATGCAATCTTTCTTACAGTAAGTAAGAGTGAACATTTCCCCACTGTCTGAGAATTGGTCTTGAATTTTGATTTGCTTTTCTCTTTACTGAAATATTGACTTTTTTATTCAACACTGTAGACCACATTGCAGAACATAAGTGAAGATATTTTGGCAGTCATGGACAACAAAAACCCAACAATTAAGCAACAAACATCCCTTTTCATTGCAAGAAGCTTCCGACACTGCACACCTTCTACTCTGCCAAAAAGCCTGTTAAAACCTTTCTGTGCTGCACTTCTCAAGGTAAAGCAGAAGGAATTGATACTTCTCTGGCATTGACTTGAGCACTGTTGTTGTGAAGCTTTAGATTGTTTGGGGAGAAAGACCTGAAAGTAGTGCAGAGACCAAAAAGTTCTTGTGTGCTATGTAGCCCTCAGAGTCAGTTTTGGCTGATGTCCAACTTGAAGGTGACTGCCATTCAGGGGAACAATTTGGTTTCCTTTATCTTTGCTTTTTTGAAGCTGTACACTCACTAAGTTTGTAGTAGATTAGGACAGTGATTTACAGCTATTATCCCAGACACTGTCACTTGCATCTTGGACACATCTCTAAGTTTTTGTTGGAATACTGTTGTTTCCTATGAATAAAAGAACAACCATCGTTGAGTCATACACAGCAGTGGCACTAGAACATTTATCAATGTAAATGATAATGATGTATACTTTTTTTCTTATTGCAAACAGCCCTTTCCTTGGTATAGGCAATATCCTTGGCTTTAAAAATAGAGATTATGACAAGATTACAGAACTTTAAACTCTTTATGAACTTTCATGATGTTTAAAGCATGAATGTTCAACCTCTTCTTGTGGAAAAAAAAACAAAGATGAGAAAATGGCTGTATCTGAGAAAAAGTAGACTTGGTCAATACATAGGAAAACAGAAGTGTAAAACAACCTTTTTCTTTCTGCATTGGAATGTCAAGGATTGCTCTGTAGTAGATTTAGATTCTAAATAACGGGAGGGGATTTGTATAGAATATGTTCAGACATGAGCCACAAGTCACATGACATAAATTGTCTTTCTCTGTAGCATATCAATGATTCTGCACCTGAAGTAAGAGATGCTGGGTTTGAAGCATTAGGCACTGCCTTGAAAGTAGCTGGAGAGAAAGCTGTGAATCCATTTCTAGCAGATGTGGACAAACTAAAGCTTGATCGGGTGAGTATTGTTATAAATGTTGTAAAAAAGGCTCCATTTATCCATTTAAGATGCATCTTAGGCTAGAGAAGGCGAACGATGATGCTTTAGCCTAATTAATTTCAGCACAGATTTTTGAATATGTATTTTTTACTTAAGTATTGCTGATGTTGCAGGGAATCTGAAAATCTCTTGATTCTTACATAAAGTACCTGGCTGTACTATCTGTGAGGTGGGTTGTGAGATTTAGTTGTGGTTTTGGTTGGTGGTAATATGGAGGGGGTTTTTTAACACTTCATTGTCTGAAACAAGCTTTTAGGTCACAACCATAATTTTGTATTAGTAGATAGGATTTGGTATTAAAGACTTACTTCCCAACAGCAAAGTTTTTATACTTTTGCATAAGCTGGCAGGTATGTTGACTGAATGAAGACTTTATAATTTGTGGTACTCAGACTTAGTCTTCAAGCATCTATGAGTATCCCTAGGATGTCAATGTTTTCTTAATATATAAATGCACTTCATTTTGGCAATACAGTGATGGTTGATGCCAGTGACTGGTTAACCTTATTATTGAAGGAACACCAGATAACAAAGTCTTGGAAAGCAAACAACCTAAACTCTTCACATTTTTTCCTTGGTAGTCAGGTTTGAGCCACTGCTGGTAAAGGGACACTGTGCATCCAATTGTGGTAGCTAAATAGCTTCTTTCTACCCTCACCGTTTTTTTTCCCCTCTGCTTGGCAGATTAAAGAGTGTGCTGAAAAGGTAGAATTGGTTTATGGGAAAAAAGCAGGAGGAGCAGCTGAGAAAAAAGAAGGCAAGCCTATTACTGGAAAGACCACTGCTCTTCCAGGACCTGCAGGGGATAAAGAAACAAAAGATGCAGCAACCAAACCAGGACCACTGAAAAAAGCATCTGCAGCAAAGGTGAGAGGCTGTCTGACAATCAGCTGTCTGCAATTGCATCAAATAGTTGCTTACTGCAGATCAAAGGTGGCCTGTTGAATATATGCCTCCACTGAGCTATCACTGTCCTTTTGCAGGAGTAGGTGAGCCTAACAGCAAAAGGAATCTGTGACTTTCTGGGAATGTAATAAAATCTCAGTTTTTAATGATACAAACTGTCTTGTCACTTATGTCTTAATACCAGATTTTGATTTTGAAATAGTGATAAAAGACTGGAGACATGCAGAGAAGCCTCAGGTGTTGTAACATTGATGTGCTCTGTGATATAATACTTGGCTGAAGTCAACATTTATTGGAACTAGGGGGGTTACTAATTAAGTGTCGGGTATTTTTTCAGCATAGTTTTTAGTTTGTTCCTTTGTATATTCTGAAGTAATTTGAACTATTAGCCTGTATTTCTTTAATATTATTCTTTGGATTTTAAAAATTTATTGCAGTAGATGGTCTTTGTAACATGCTACTTAGTTCTTCAGGTGGGATACCTGTAAGTCAATCGAAGAATAGATAAAATTTTGAAATCTATTGGTACTCAGATAACCTGAGAAAGAGACACACCAGTCACAAGTTTAGTATCTAACCAGTATCCATAGGAAAACATACAGATTAAGTAATTATTTCCTGAACTTGCACAAATACATCATTCCTTTCTTTCTCATCTTCTATTGTCCTGTTATATTTTGTAAAACCTGTAGTCTAAAAGCAATGTATAATTAAATAAGCTCTAATTTATCTCTGCCTGCAGTTCTTATGCTATCAGAGATACTCATTTTTCTGACATTAGAATACAGAAGTGTAGTATAGGATAGACAGCAGTTCTTTTGATATGTGAGCTAGAGACCTATTTGATCTTGGCTAACTTGTCCATTTACTTTCTAGGCTGGGGCCCCACCGAAGAAAGGCAAACCAGCTACAGCTGTAGGTACAGGAGGTGCTGGGCCTAAAGGCAAGAAGGGTCCTGAGACCAAAGAAATCTTTGAGTCGGAGCTCTCTGTGAGTATTCTGCTATTCTCTAAAATACAAAGTCCTCTGTAAGCAAAGATTGCAGCTTTGGTTAGTCAGTTCTTCAGGTACTACAGAGTTTTTCATGGACGTTGTTCGTTTTTGTTAGGAGAAGGGAAAGCAGTATGTGTAAATTGGTAACTGGTGAAATGGGACTTGGGTAAATACACCTGTTCTTCAGGCTGTTGTTGGCACCAGGCCATTTAAGACAGTAAGCAATAAATCATGCTTATACCCTTATAACAGGGTATATTTTTGTCCCTGAAGTAGGAAGAAATTTAAAAAACAGTGATACTTCATATGTAATTTAGGACACATGATTTGTGTCCTAAGGAGTCTGGTATTAAAAGCCTGAGAATGCGTTATTCTGGAGTTTACATTGAAATCTGAAGTGAAATAAAGTAATAATTAAATGAACTAATATGTTTGTGCTGTTCATAGGAAGTTGCATTTCAAAAAACTTAGTGAATTCTGCATGTTAGCTGACCATCTTCTACCTACTTACCTGAGTTTACCTGGTTCCCAACCAAGAATCTGTGGCTCAAACAGTAAAAAAAGCTATTAAAGCTTTGCTAAGTGTATCTGCAGGTTTTTTGGACTGTCAGTCCAAACCATAGTTATATTTGGAGTGTTGCCTACAGTGAATAATTTCTATTGTGTATCCAGCTTATATTGTTAGTTATACAGTAGAAAATGAGAAGACAGTTTCTGAAGGCGATGCAGACACCAGTGAAACAAGGAAAGTTTTTATCACTAAATAACTTTTATATTCTGTTTTGCTAAAATGGAGACAAGACCTGTCTGCACTCATCAACTTCTGAATTGTTGTCGTCAGTGTTTATTCAGACTTGATCCAAAATTACCTTGGAAATTTTAGGTTACCTCTGCTTGATTCTTTAAGCAGATAGTTGGTATTCAAGATTTGGTATTCAAGATTATTTTTGACTGTCTGCGCAGTTTCTCATACTTTCCAGAGATTACTTTTCTGTTGCAGTGCAATTTTAGCAGCTTTCTAAACCCATAAGACCCCCTAAACCACAATCCATACTAAAATCTTTCAATCTACAACAGAACCCTTTTCCTGTTTTGTAAATGCACCACAGTACAAGGGTCAGTCCAGTATATTACCTGTCCTTAAGGTTGCTGCCCTCTTCTGAAGGGATCCAGTGGAGTGTTAACCTTGTTCTGATCTGGCTGCAGATAGAAGTATGTGAAGAGAAAGCTGCTGCTGTCCTTCCAGCTTCTTGTATCCAGCAGTTGGACAGTGGTAACTGGAAAGAGAGGCTTGCCTGCATGGAGGAGTTTCAGAAGGTATGTTTGGAACAGTTGATAAGACAGGCAGTAGGGAAAGAGAAAATAAGTAATAATTTCTTCCGCTCTCTAGGCCTGATAAGTCTCCTGAAATACTTACTAGTAGTAGTTGTATGTCAGCACTTCAGATGGATCAAGTATTAAACAATACTTGAAAAAGCCAAATGGCTTATATACTTTAAATTCCATAACAGTGGTGGAGTAAGTATTTTACCTTAATGTAGACAGTTGTACTTTTGTCAAAAATAGTTGTATTTTGATTGAAAATACTTAGAGTTATTTTTAAAACTCCCAAGTAAATGTAAAGCTTGGTCTCAAAGGTAGCTAGATTTAAACAAAAGGTTTTGCAACAGCTAAGCCAGATCTATTGCAAAGAAGTTCCTGCTGTTTGTGTGTTAGGCAGCAATTGATTATAATCAACTATTTGCCAGTTGAAATTTTTATGTTTAGAGGCTTATACAGTACTAGCAGTCTTCACAGCTAGTGGAAAGTGCTTCATGTAGTCACAGACAAAAAAAAGCTTCAACTGTAGATGTACAAGTAGTTCATACCATGACACCAGTACAGTAATGACTGAGCTTTTAGTATTTTAGTGGGAAAAGTGACGAACTTCAGTTGGGAAATGGTGACTGGCTGCATTGAAATGCTGCTGCAGAAGCCTGCTTTATTAAAATGTTGCCATTTCAATTGAATCATTAACAGCTGAACTCCAGTAATTTAGATCGTATTCAGGATTAATCTCTGCTGTGTAGTCAACATTCCAACATGAAAGCTGCATAATATACTTCATCTTAATAACAAAAGCAGCTTTTTGAGGGGCAGGTAGGCTGTTCCTGGATTTTGTTTGTTTGTTTTTAATTAAGTGTTAAATTCCTAGGTTGGAATGGCCAATAGTGATTGTTAAGGATATTTGTTAAAGAACATTAAAGGAGTAGTGATGTGAATCTGTAGGTTAAATGTTGGTTCAGTACCTTAGACTCCTTGTAAAAATTGCTCTTCAGTTAAATTATTATGCTGAGACTTTCTCTAATTTAATTCAGTATTAAGAAAATACTTCAAGGACAGTTGAGAACTTCTGTTTGAGTTTTGTATAATTTGTGACCCATTGGTTAACTTAATGTTTATCTTTTAGGCTGTTGAGCTTATGGAAAGAAGTGAAATGCCTTGCCAAGCCCTAGTAAGAATGCTGGCCAAGAAGCCAGGTTGGAAGGAAACAAATTTTCAGGTAATGTATTATCCTTGAGTAAGTAAATAGTCCATTTTTGTTGATGTAAAGCAGTTTCCAGCTAAAAGGCTGTAAGTGTATATGTCACTGTGGCCACGGTTCTGTCTGTAATCAGTGAGTAAATAAACTCTCAAATTGGATTTTATTTCTGTTGAGAGTTGAAACTCTAGATGTCATCTAACGTATCTAAAGGTTGTCTTTAGATGTATATGTATACATATGCATATATATAAGCGTGTGTGTATATAAGTTCTAAAAGTAGATAATGGCAGCCCAGTATTAATGGTTGTGTGTATATATATGATAGTTTGTATTTGTGTGTGTACACAGTTTTTGTGTATAGTCACACAAAACACCTGTGTGTGTACAAAATAGCTGTGTGCATAAATACTTCTAGATATTCAAATGTGTATGTATATGCAAATACAAATTTTGCCCATATGTTAGTATTTACCCACATACAATTCTTATATGTATCTATAGATATATAGAATGAGAAAAATTAATCTAAAATACACAAACACATGAGTACCTTTCTTGCTGTTTTGGACATTGCAGGTGATGCAGATGAAACTGCATATAGTTGCATTAATTGCACAGAAAGGAAACTTCTCCAAAACTTCAGCACAGGTTGTGCTGGATGGTCTTGTAGACAAGGTTGGTGATGTGAAATGTGGAACTAATGCAAAAGAGGCCATGACAGCAATAGCAGAAGCGTGTCAGTTGCCATGGACTGCTGAGCAGGTGAGTGAGCAGCAAAGGTATTTTTTCAGTAAATAAAATCTGAAATAATATGTAGGGTGTCCTTTCAGTCTGAGGAGTAAATCCCAAATCTTTGATTTTTCTCTGTTGCATGAAAGATGATCTCTTTGCTCTCAAGATGCTTCCTAAGGCAGAAGTTAAATATATATTCCTCTAAAGCTGAAAATAGAATCATAGGATGGTTTGAGTTGGAAGGGGCCTCAAAGACCATCTAGGTCCTCCCCCTGCACCCTAGGCAGCGGTACCTTCTACTAGACCAAAGGCCCATCCATCCTGGCCTTGAACATTTCCAGGGGTGGGACAGCTACAACTCCTCTTTCAGTTCAGACCCTTTCTTCGTTGTTCAACCGCTGTATGCGCTATTCAAAAGTTTTCTTGGAGGCCTCCTTCAAGTACTAAAGAGCCACAAGAAGATTACCCTAGAACCTTACCCAGGCTGAAAAATTCCAATTCCGTCAGCCTTCCCTCATAGGAGAGGTGCTCCATCCTTTAAATCATGGTGGCCCTGCTCTGTACTCATTCAAACAGATCCATGTCCTTCCTGTGCTGAATGCCCCAGAACTGGATGCAGCACTGCTGGTAGGGTCTCACAAGAGCAGAGCAGAGGGAATCCCCTGAGAATCCCCTCCCTCCCCCTGCTGGCCACAGTGCTTTTGGTGCAGCCCAGAACACAGTTGGCTTTCTGGGCTGTGAGTGCACATTGCTGGGTCGTGTCCTGCCTCCTTGGAGGGGCTGGATGCTCTCTCTTGCACATGCTCTCTCTCCACTCATCCCCCAGCCTGTGTTGATACCGGGAGTTGCCCAGACCCAGGTGCAACACCTTGGCTTGTTGAATCTCCTCGGGTTTCCATGGGCTCACTTCTCAAGCTTGTCCAGGTCTCTCTGGGTGGCCTCCTGTCCTTCAGGCGTGTTAACTCCACCACTCAGCTTGGCCATCCCAAACTTGCCCTCAGGAAGCCCTCAATCCTTTTGTCTGTCATTTATGATGTTAAATGGCACTGGTCCTAATATGGATCCCTGAGGGGGGCTGCCTGCCATTAATGTCCATCAGGACTCTGAGCCATTAACCACTACCCTGTGGATGTGATCATTCCACCAGTTCCTTACCCACAAAAGTCCACCCATGAAATCCATGGCTCTGCAATTTAGAGGGAAGGATGTTGTTGGGGTCCTTGTCAAAGGCTTAACTGAAGTCCAGCTATATAGTATTTGTAACTGCACTGATGTAATTGCTCTATCAAAAAAGGCCATGGGGTTGGTCAGGGAGGACTTGCCCTTGGTGAAGCTGTGCTGGCTGTCTCAATCACCTCCCTGTCCTCCATGTGATTCAGCACAGCTTCTAGAAGGATGTCTTCTATGATCTTCTGAGGCACAGTAATAATGAATAATTATCTAATGCTTTTTTTAAAAAGCAGGTACGAATCTGTAATAAAGGTGTCTCTGGCTGCCTCTAAGTACTTCAAGAACTTCCGGTTCACTTCAGTTCCAGTTCTATCCTGCTATAGTGACACGGTTGCTTTTTCTGTTACCTCAGCTTTTTCTGTTCACTTGCCCTGTGTTTTTTGCAGGTGTCTTCACTTATTTATTACAGTGCTTTGTCACCTGGTTTGCCAGTGAAAGTTTACACTTAACTCTCTTCTTTTCCAGGTTGTGGCTATGGCTTTCTCTCAGAAGAATCCTAAAAACCAGTCAGAAACTTTGAACTGGCTTTCAAATGCAATTAAAGAGTTTGGCTTTTCTGGGTAAGTCTTTTAAGTAAATTGCTAAGAGAAACTTGAATGAAAATGTTTCTAATCTGGGACTAAGGTTCTGTTCATCTGAACTCTAGTTCTTAAGCTCTGATGTTAGCCATGTTCTTCTAGCTTTTAAGTATATAAGTAAGTATCTAGTACGATAGGATGTGATTACACTACTAGCTACTTTACTCATCACTTGATCTTCTCTGAGGAGCATTTGTCTTCAGGCACTTACTGGTGTGGGGTGGGCACAGAGCTGTGGTATTGCATGCCTGTTATACTCCTGCTTGGATACACCTGCACCCAGGTGGACCACTATACATTTTATAGTGGAAAAGAAAAAAACACAACAACTGAATCTGACAACCTACAGAAGAGTACATAACCAGTACTCTCCAGTTAATCTCCTTGGGAGACATTTTGAGGTTGATTACAGATGAATGAAGTTGTAGCCAACGAAATAGCTGTTACTATATCTGGCATTGTGAGTGTGAGAAATTATTTCTCCATCAGATCCAGGGATAGCATGCCTTAATTTTTAATCACTAGTCTTTTAACTCAGTGTGGTCAATAGAGTTTAGTTCTGAAGAAAAAAAATCTCTAAGCAGGGAAAACTTCAAATATCATTTTATTTGATTACTTGGGCAGTTACTATGCCCGTCTTGAGATATTTTGTGGCTTTTAAATGGATAGTGATGTTGATTAAGTCTGGGAAATAAACTCTTCTTTAGTAAATTCCACCTAAAATATATATTTGCAACATGGAATGTGTATAGATGTGTTACTAGGACAACGGTATTTGAGGCTGCACAGATGATATAGAAGATTCAGGAATTTAAACCTTCCTTCATTTATCTTGTAAATATCCTTTTGAAAAATGTGCCTTTTTCTGGGAGATTGAGAGTAACTAACAAAATAAAAAAAGATCCACTACAACAGTAATATACCCTCACCTTTATTGTATAGTCATATTTCAGGTACTTAAAATGTTTCTAGATTCATTCCTCAGTATTTCAGTCCTAGCAGTCATGGGGATTATATAGTTTAAGAAAGTTTCCAGCTGTGATAATAGTAGGCTTTTGTATAAATTGTTTACTGATTGATTTTCACAGTAGACTATTCTCCAAACTGATCTTTCAGTAGTTATTTAAGCAGCTACTATCTGCACTGGCACTGTACCCGTGATGCTGTTTTATGAGTGGTCATGTCTTCTGCATCTAAGTTAGCTGTGTAAATCTGTCTAGGGGTATCTTTTTTATTTAACATACTGTGATGATTTTGTTTGTTGGTGCCATTTCCTGTGTTGTGTTTTATTTATGGGAGACATCTTCTTTCCACAGATTGAATGTCAAAGCTTTCATCAGTAATGTGAAGACAGCTCTTGCTGCAACCAACCCAGTGAGTAAATTTAGAATCTTAACCCTGAATTATTATCAGACCTTAATTTGAAGACTGAGTGCCTTTTCCTCTTTCTGGCAGGCTGTGAGGACTTCTGCCATTACATTGCTGGGAGTAATGTATCTTTATGTGGGCCCTTCTCTGCGAATGTTTTTTGAAGATGAGAAGCCAGCCCTTCTCTCCCAGATAGATGCAGAATTTGAAAAGGTATGAACTCGAGCTTTCTTGCTACCAAGTGTCATTAAAGCTACTTTGAAACTTCAGTAGCTGGAGTTTGTAACAATTTTGTGGTCTAACCCTTGGGCCTGTAATTGAACCAGGTTGGTACGACCGTGCACAAAGGCTGCAAATTCATTATGTGTAGGGATCTCAATAGCCATTTTTTTCATTATGAACTTGAAAAGTTCCTAGGTTTGTTTGAATAGTATAATGATCCAGTGCATTCATATCGTACAAGTGGTTTTATGTTTAATGTCAAATGAAAAATTGTAAAATTGTTGTTTTTGATTTTGTGTTGCTTGCAGATGCAAGGACAGACAGCACCAGCTCCAACTCGTGGCATTTCCAGGCAGAGCGTGGGAGGTGGGGATGATGGTGAAGAAGAAGAACAGGAGGAGGTTGGGAATGATGTTGTGGATCTCTTGCCAAGAACAGATATTGGGTAGGTTTGTATTCTAGCACCTGAAGATACACTGCCACTGCAATTCAAAACTTTGCATTTATAACTCCTTTCTAAGGAGAAATCTATGATGTTAAAGCACTCAAATATTAATAGAGCTATCACTAAGTAAATGGGCACTTTCCCTGTTCTTCTCTTGCAGTGATAAGATCACAGCAGAGCTAGTGTCTAAGATTGGGGATAAAAATTGGAAGATCAGAAAGGAAGGCCTAGATGAAGTGACAAGCATAATAAATGAAGCAAAGTTCATACAGCCAAACATAGGAGAACTTCCAGCTGCTCTGAAGGGTCGTCTCAATGACTCCAATAAAATCTTGGTATGTTTTTCAAAGTCCTGTTTCAGTTGTTTCCAGCTTAAATCTTAAGGTAGTCATTATTTCTGAACCTTGATTATTTCTATGTCGTCTCTTTCAATGTCATTAGATCAACAGTTGGAAAAGAGTGAACTGTGTGTTTCCAAATCATATCTTTCCCTATTTTAATAAATATTTGCCATTTTTCATTTAAAAATGCTTCAAAAGAAAGGAAAAACTGCCTTTACTCTGAATGTAATAAAAGGAAATCTTAAAAGAATTTGACTAATTGCTTCATTTGTGAAGCAAAAATGAATTGTCCCTTGTTTGAAAATATTTTTACTTGAAATTTAATTTGTTCAGAATATGGGAGTATTTCTTGTTTTTTGATGTGATGAATTTGAAGGCTGGAATAGGTTTCATTGAGCAGGCATTCTAAAGTAAAAGCTTAATATATAGCAGTATTTCTTTTCCATGTGTAACTGGGAATTTTTGCACAAATGCTTGTAATACTGTTTTATTTAAAACCTTTTTTTTCCTTATGTGCAGGTGCAACAAACACTGAGCATTCTTCAGCAACTAGCAACAGCAATGGGCCCCAATATCAAACAGTATGTGAAAAATTTGGGGATTCCTGTCATTACAGTCCTAGGAGATAGTAAGGTAGGACAGATGTCAAGATCTCTTTGCTTTTTGTGTATCTAAGCTATGCCTGAAAGGTGGTTGGTAGTTAAAACTTCCTTGGAAGCTTACCAATTTTTTGGTAAAAAAAATTCTTGCCTGAATGACAATTTAATATTCAAGTATAAATACATGCCTGAATGTATATTCAGATGTATTTCCTCCTTGTAACTAAACCCAGTGAAACAATCTGGCTTTTAATTTAATGTGGTAACTATATGCATATTTCTGCTGCTGAAAGTACAGTATTTTAGGCACTGAACAAGATTTGCTTGGTAAAGTTTATTGTAGAATTTTTAGTGTATCACTGGATTACACTATACATTGTTGTTGTCTTTGCCACTGTGTAGAGGCCCTTGGAACTGTAGGTAGACAAAGGACATTCACAACTCACACTGAAGCTTGTGTAAATAACATCAGTGTTGAGTTTGACAGGATACTGTGTCAAAATAAAGCTTAGGTCCCTGGGAAAATGCTATTTGAAGCAATGGCTAAAAAGGCTTGGGAAGGTGCCAATATCTTGTGCCAGAAGTCATGGGCAATTATCAAAGATGGCATACTTCAGTGTCTCTGCTTGGAATATGAGTAGGAAAAAGAGCAGAAGTTGGATCTACCTGTCCCAAACAGAGGAAAGATTTGGACTTGTTCTAGGGCTAGATAAAAATCTCCTGGTTAAAACTGATATCTCTTTTTAAAAGTCTTCAAGATCTGAGATCTTATATGACTGTTAAATTCTTTATACTCACCAATTATCCTGAGGTACCAGCAAGCTCCTTTTGTAGAGTCACAGAACTTTTTAGGTTGGAAGGGAACCCTACAGACCATCCAGTTCCAACCTCCCTGCCATAGGCAGGGACACTTTCCACTAGACCAGGTTGCTCAGAGCCCCAGACTGGAAGGAGAGTTGCAAGTACGTGGTTTAAGGATAAGACCAATTGCGATTAACTTACACTGTTACTAAAATGCATAATACTGACATAACTTGTAAGCACTGTAATGCTGACAGAAAATTGTATGCTCGTTTGAACACTCTTACAGTGCTCTTTTTTTTAAGTACTTCAAGTGCAAGATTTAGCTAGTTTATCAAATTTGTTTTTGAAGTTTTTGAAGTTGAGGATGGTCCATTTTGGGTCCTACTTCAGTGTGTTTGTAGTGGACTCACTGAATAATTGAGGAAAGTAATCCGCTTGAAGCATGAGTGAAGACAAGTTAAATTTGGGTGATAGGAACCAAGGCCTTGTCAGAGAGGGTGATGACCATATGTTTATCTGCAGCACATGATTTGTTTGTTTTCCTCAATGAGATAGAAGATGGGAGAAGTTGGTAAAGCAAGAATGCTGACTTCTTGTTTATATATATGCCTGGATGTTACTTCTGCATTTAATATGGTTCATACTTAACTAAAAGAGTCTTCTACATTATTAGCTTTCCTCAGAAATTCAACCTACAGGAGAAGGTCGTATGCATAAAGTCATGTCTAGACTGATAACATTTTAAAGAACCATGGTTGTTAAATATTCCATCTGGCTTCTCTTAACTTCATATAGCTGCTTCAAAAAAGGGTGCTGTTCTAAATTTTGCTTGGAAAAAACAAGATGGAAATTGGTAGGATTTAGAGGGTTCCCTCATTCCTGATTTTGCTCATGTGTATCCTAAATAGAAGTGCCCTAATAGCAGGCTCCATAATCCATTTGTCTTGATTTATGAATGTGCAGCCTATTTAAGTGCTATATAAGTCACTAACACTATTTTTTAGCTTCTTTAAGAGTTGCTCTCAGAATTGTCATCAATGAATGGTAGCATATAAAAGTAATTTTAGAGATACCCTTTCACCCTCTTTATTAAACTTTTTTTTTTAAGAATTATGGTAGATGGGTATAATGTCTGATTTGGAGATTACTGCAGCTGATAAAATCACTAAAATGAAATTCTTCTGAATCTTAGACTTCTTAAGCTGCGAATAAAAAAAGAGATTTCAAAGCCCGTGGTGTGGAAGCTTTCTGTTTTCATAGGAAGGAAGACTATTGCTTCTTCTGTCGTAATCTTCTGACCCCTCTTTAGGTTTATTCTTTTTAAATCTTGTTCTTGCTGCAGAATAACGTTCGTGCTGCTGCACTGGCAACTGTGAATGCCTGGGCCGAACAAACTGGCATGAAAGAGTGGTTGGAAGGGGAAGACCTGTCAGAAGAGCTCAAAAAGGAAAATCCTTTCCTAAGACAAGAGGTAGGCTTCTGTCAAGTAAACTTCTTATGTGTGTCAAATCAAAATAACCTTATGTGCTATGGACTCTTTATGCAGACTGAAATGACACAATGCTACCATCGTATGGGAAAAGAAGTAGCTGTGTATTTGTTCTGACATAAAATTGTTAAACCTTGAAAGGCTAATAACAAGCTTTCTTCCTGCATAATAGCTGTCATTTAGACTTCAGTGCCTCTAAAACAAAACTTCTATCTTTTTTGATTAGCGTTTTAAAAGCTAGTTTGTGGTCCCTTAAATTCACCATGGAACAGAACTGGAGACATTAAAAAGAATGACTGAAATTCTATTCCTTTCAAAAGGAAGAAACAGCCTGCAAAAAGACCAGGCTTCAAGTTTTAAGATAGTTGTGCTAACATGCTGTACTGAAATTAATTTTTGTAATTGCTGATATGAAAATTGATGTTGTTGAAGAGTATTTGTCTGAAAAATGTTTGGGTGGGTTTTCCCTACTTACATTGTAGAATGTGATGGTATGTGAGGGACTACTATTCAGACTCTCATGCCTTGACACACAGCACTGTGAACACTTCTTTAAAAGCTTTTATTTTAAAACTTTCTTTCAGCTTCTTGGTTGGTTGGCTGAGAAATTGCCTGCACTCCGTTCTGTTCCTTCTGACCTACTCTTGTGTGTGCCTCACCTGTACTCCTGCCTTGAAGATCGAAATGGGGATGTGCGCAAAAAGGCGCAGGATGCCCTGCCCTTCTTCATGATGCATCTGGGCTTTGAGAAGATGGCAAAAGCCACTGGCAAGCTGAAGGTACTTCTGTTACAAAGATTAGATCATGTGATATTGAATGAGTGACTATAAGTCCTATTCACAGTCTCATGACATGCTGTCTTGAGTCCTGTAAGCTTGTCTGCATTGAGTATTTTCAGAGGAACTGAAAATAGTATCAAGAGCTGTGAGCTAGAGATTTCTCTGCTTCAGAAATGATTACTGAAGCAGAGAAATTACAAGCTTATTACTTCAAGAGCTTGATATTTCACTCTGCTTTTCTTCTGAAAAAAAATCTACTTGCAGTTAGCTTCCATTATCAGTTCCTGTCCCCCTCTATGCCTTTCTACTCATACTTTAACATGTTTTCTAGCAGTTTGGTTTGGCTTACGGACCCCTGAGTAGTGAGTAGGCACTCCACTGACATCCAAAGACCACTCACCTAGAGTGAGTACACGTTTCCCATAGATCTTGCAGAGGAAACTTTAAGGAAAGATGTTTTAACTCAGAACAAAAGTATCTGAGAACAATAATGTTTTAAGATGACCATTATCCAAGATGCTTAACAGAGCAAGGATTGTTTCAAACCAATTTTAGTGTTGTTGTCTGTAGCATGGATTGGAAAGGTTAGTGATAGGCATTATTAAATTTATCACTCCTTTTTTGAACTTTTTGTTCTCTAGCCAACTTCCAAAGACCAGGTACTGGCCATGCTGGAGAAAGCCAAAGCCAACATGCCAGCCAAACCAGCTCCTCCTGCTAAAGCATCTTCCAGAGTGGTAGGAGGAGCAGCTCCAGCCAAATTCCAACCTGCATCAGGTAATTTCTCTGACATTTTGGGAAATGACTGAGAAAATGGTGGATTTTGAAGCTTTTTGACATGCCAGAGGAATAAACATACTTAGCTGAAGAAGTATTCAGCCATAGTTAGGATTCTGGTCTTTCTTGCATTTGAATCAGCTTCCATTGTAGGAGGGTGTTTCCTTTCCACACAACCATCTGTCAGCTGCTATTTGAAAACTTGAAAATATCTACTTGGTATTGAAGCTAAAACCAAGCTGGGCTAAAGGAGGAGGTTTTTTTCTAACTCTAATCTGATTTTAATATTTTTTTTTAATGTTTTCACATTATTTTTATCTGGACTATTTTCTCAGTGTAGTTCACTGTGGGGCAGCCAGAATGCTTCTGTGATGGGATTAGGGGACAATTGATTTGAAGAATCAAACTGCTGGGGCTAGCTTACTCAAGCCAGGTTCAACTACAGCTCTACACATTAGCCTGCACAGTATATATGTCTGCATTTTTTGATTGTTTTGAAAAATGACAAATTGGCTGAGTACCATAATCTTAATTAGGAAATTAGGAAAACTTTGTATGCTAACATGGAATTTAAGGGACTTCTTCAGTGGGTCTAAAAACCTCAGACATATGTGTGATTAAGCATATTGTATCCACAAACAGTTTTTCTTATGTCCTAAGAAGAGAAAACTGATAAGCTAAAATGGGCTTCTAGATAACTTTAAATGGTCTACTGTTTCTCCAGCATTTGCTGATGATTTGGGATCTAATACCACGGAATCTAAGCCTGATCTCAAAAAAGCCAAAGCAGGAGGACTATCCTCTAAAACTAAGGTATGTTGATTGCCTTTTGTGTAAAGTCAGTTTTATAAAGTTAGTAGCTGTGGTTTGTTAATGTGTTATAGGTAGAAGAACTATGAACAACGTTTATTAAAAATCTTCATGTTTGTCTGAACTCTGAGATGACAGACATTCCCATATCACTTACCTGATCACTGCTTTTGTCATTACCTATTTAATTCCTAAATCCGTATTGTCAAAAATCAGTCTTACGAGAAACTCGGTCCGTTCAAAATTTTCCTGGCCTCTTTGATTTTGTGCTATTGTGAATTCATTCTTACTATTCAGGGCCATAAATGTTAATTTTGAATCCATGTATCAAAAGAAATTAAGCTCTGCCTTACAGTGTGAAGGGCAAGAAGTTCTCAGTCAAAGCGCAAAAAGGGAAGGAGTATGTTTAAAAATGTAATAATCTCAACTAATTACAGTCAATTTTTGGTTAGGTTTTTCTGTTGTTTTGTATTACAGTAATTTTTTTTTGCTGTTAATAATTAAGTTTGTCCTATGTGTATAACTAAAAATAACCTGAAATGTTCTACAGTCCCATTGTCTGAAGTAGTGCTGTAACAAGAACATTTGATGTAGGTCCATATTCATGGTAAGAATGAGCAGAACAAACCTTGAAGGATGTTGTAGGTCTGCTCAAGTCAGTGCAATGTTCTGCCAGAACTCTGCTGGTAGAATTAAGACCTTTATTGTCAGACAGCTGTTTACTTTTAAGTTTCCATTCCAAACCTTCTAACACATTCTAAGCAAAGACTTTTCTATGGCTTATTTCCAGCAGTCAGATGTTAATAGCAGTATGTCCAAGGGTAGTGCCTGCCTGTCCAAAGCTAATGCAAGCCTCAGCAAGGGCAGTTCAAGTCTGACAAAGAGCCAGTCTGTCAAACAGGTACCACGTTGGGTTTTAGGGATGTGTGTGGGTGACTAGCACACTGGTTGAGAGTGATGTGTCATAATTCACAGGGTACTACTGTGCACACTGTCATGGGTGTTGCTTCCACAGCAGCTGAGCACACACTTTTAAACTTCTAATCAACATTTTTCTTTCAGCTTCTCTCTCTGCCTCTTGTACACATAGGGTGAGGGTGGCAAGTATCTAACACTTGCAGTTGCTGGGACTGAGGCATATATATGGCTTGTGTTGCCTGCTAATACCTTGCTTCTTTCAGGTACAGGGAAAGAAGGTGCTAAGCAAGCCTAGTCTGAAGGAAGAAGATGATAAATCAGGCCCTATTTTTATCATTGTCCCAAATGGGAAGGAACAGAGGATGAGAGAAGAGAAAGCTCTGAAGGTGAGAAAAATCAGAAAGTGTTCACGAGTTATGAAGTGGAGGCTTTTAACACTTTCTTTAGTTTTTAATTTAGAATTAAACATACTGTGACATGTGTTAGCCACTGTCCATCTCTTGGAGTCTGATTCTTGAGTTGAATTTCATACATCAGTAGTGGGCTTACTGTGGTATTTCTTTTCTGATTTTCAAATTTTGTGCATTTACACATTGTCATGAAAAATGTAAAAAGTCCTTAGGTTTTTAAGTTGTGAAGTATCATTATGCTTAGTGAATTGTTTTCAGGTACAATGTCAGAGTTCTAGGGTATGTTGCAAATGCTTTAATATACTTACTTTGAGCAGCCCCACTTAGCAATTTGTAGGGAAAATTCTATTAGTGAAAATATGTGTGTTATTTGTAACTTGCTCGTAAGCAGGCCTGTCTGAAGCTTAAAAACAATGAATTTAAGTGATAATTAGTAAGATACTAGCATAAGGATAATCAGTCCATATGAAGAAATCTTGTCGTGTAAAGAAAAGTTGAGCAAACACCACTAGTTTTTCATTACTTATGGGTAATAAGAAGGCTTTGAAAACAGATTCTAAAGCAGAATTAAAAGATGTTCAATCAGCAGCATCTGTCAGGAAGAAAAGGTATTACTTGCTGTGAGTTCTAAATACTGCCTTTTACAGGTGTTAAAGTGGAATTTCACTACTCCCCGTGATGAATATATTGAACAGCTGAAAACTCAGATGTCCACTTGTGTTGCCAAATGGCTACAGGATGAGATGTTTCATGCAGACTTTCAGCACCACAACAAAGCATTGTCTGTTATGATTGAGGTGAGTTTGGATCTGTGGTAGAAGATGAGGCTGACAGAATTACTCTCTGCTATGGAAGATACTGCTTGAATTAAAATAAAATAGAAATTCTCTGAGGAGCCAGGGGTCATTGTTCTGTGTAGTTGAAACCTAAACATATATAGAAATAATTTTCAGAGGTATGATGAAGTTGGTATTAATACTGTTTCTCAGGAGAAAGGAAAATTTCTTCACCAGAGACTTCTCCTAGAATTTCAGAAAGGCATCTAAGTTAAAAAGGAAGTATGTATTGTTCTAAGAATCTATCAATAAATGTAGATTATCTTATCAGACATAGCTTAGCTTATTTTCTTATTGAACAGTGTATATATGTGTTTCATTTATGTAACTTTCTTTTTTTTAACTGCCTTCAAGCACTTGGAGAGTGAAAAAGATGGAGTCATCAGCTGCCTGGATTTGATCCTAAAATGGCTTACCCTGCGGTTCTTTGATACCAACACAAGTGTTTTGATGAAAGCACTTGAATATCTTAAATTGCTTTTCCATTTGCTGAGTCAAGAAGAGTATCACCTCACTGAAAATGAAGCATCCTCTTTCATCCCATATCTGATCCTAAAGGTACAATTTGTTTTACAGAAACTAATGTTATTTTTCATGAGGATTATGGCAGAATACCATCAAGCATTGCAATATGTTCATTTTAAATATATTGCAAATGGAGTGAAGTCCAGTTGGTGGCTTGTGTGAGATTCAACAGGCTGTGTTTATTTAACCTGGAGAAAAGGAGGCACAGGGGATATATTAGTGCTCTTCATAACTACCTGAAAGGAGGCTGTAGTGAGGGGGGTGTTGATGTTGTCTTATTAAGTAACAAGTGAGTATAATGAGAGCAAAAGGACCCAAATTTTTCTAGGGAGGCTTACATTGGATATTTGGAAAAATTTCTTTCTTGAATGGGTTGTCAATCTCTGAAATGGGCTGCCCGGGGAAGAGGTTTAGTCTCCATCGCTGGAAGTATTTAGAAGACGTGTAGGTGTGCCACTTGGAGACATGGTTTAGTGGTGGATTTGGCAGTGTTGGTTTAACAGTTTCACTCAATGATGTTAAGGTTGTCCTTTGTCACCTTTATGATTCTATATGGCGTATTTCCCTTAAAAGCCATTGACAAAAAAAGGGATTTTTGCCTTGAGAATGATTCTGGCTTTCCTGAGACTATGTAGAATAGTCAAAAGTATCACAAAACTGTATAAAATATTTTGTATTTCTTCCCCTCTTTTTAATTTTTTTTACATTAATTTTCCATTAGGTAGGAGAACCGAAAGATGTCATCCGTAAGGATGTACGTGCCATTCTGAACAGAATGTGTCTCATCTATCCAGCCAGCAAGATGTTCCCTTTTATCATGGAGGGGACAAAGTCAAAAAACTCCAAACAACGTGCAGGTAGGAAATGGCCTGTTGAACTGTACATGTGCAAAGTACTTAAAATTGCTTTAGTTTGCATCTTGAAAAACCCACCATAAGAATGTTGAGTGGGATGTGAGATTTGCATGCACATGGTATTTTATGCAGATGTTTGCAAGTGTTTAAAGGATGAGATTTTCAAGTAGTATCATATTGCTTTTTATATTTTGGTGTCTTTATACCTTCCAAAGACAAGGAATCTCTTAAGTTGCTGAGTATTATGAGTCCCTTGAGTAGGCTTGTTTTCTTAGTGAAACAGTGCTGATGAGAACAGTGACAGTACTGTTTCCCTACTCACCAAGGGAATCAGTTAATCTGAGCAAGAAGTGTCTCTGCACTGTACATCTGTTGCACCACAAATAATGTCTGTAATAAAATTGTGGCATTTGTAGTTCAAACAACTTCCTGATCACTTTGAGAATATCTTATCCTGGTATAAGCAGAAAGTTAAATTCTATACATAATATAGTATTGCAAGCTCACAACTGTTTACCTGAATGTAATGTTAACTGTAGCATTGCTCATACATGGTTATGGGAAATACTTGAAGTGTAGAAAGATGACTGACTGCTTTTATCTGTGAAGTAGTCTGCTGTAGCTTACTATTGATCCCATAAATCACCCCATATATCTGTCCTCAGCTTTGTGATTGGCAGTTCTCTACAGTGAATGTTCAAGCTGTGCCAAGCAACACAGGAATTGGGAGGGCTCTCTTCACAGCAGCTTTTAAGTTGAATGTGTGTATGTTATCATCTTCTTTTAGAATGCTTGGAAGAGCTTGGATGTCTGGTTGAATCGTATGGCATGAATGTATGCCAGCCAACTCCAGGGAAAGCCTTAAAAGAAATGGCAACCCACATTGGTGACCGGGACAACGCCGTGCGCAACGCTGCACTGAACACCATCGTGACTGTCTACAACGTCCATGGCGACCAAGTGTTCAAGCTGATTGGAAATGTCAGTATAACTGCACATGAGTTCATGGAGGATTTGGGTTGGCATGCTGTGCTTGGTTTGGTTTGTGGGATTGTTTGTTTGGGCTTTGGTGGTTTGGTTTTTCTTCAAGTCCTTACGCTTTTGTAGGGGATTAGCACTGTTTTGCTTGTGATTGATCATAGTACATCTTGCTGTTGGTGTCAAGAGCATTTTGTAGTTTTGAGAATAACTTACTACATCATAGATTTTCTGATGGCTATTTGGTTAATCCCAGATAGCAGAATATATGAAATCATAGAATGGTTTGGGAAGGGACCTTAAAAACCATTTAGGTCCAAACCCCCTGCCATGGGCAGAGACACTTGAACACTTCCGGGGACTGGGTATCCTTTTTCATTGCCTCAGCCACTCTCACAGTGAAGAGTTTCTACTCCAATCTAAATTTATCTTCTTTAATTACCACTTTTCTATCACTTATGCTCTTGTTAGAAATCCCTCTCCAGCTTCCTTGTAGGCCCCTTTTAGGTTCTGGAAGACTGCAGTGAGGTTTCCTCAGAGCCTTCTCTTCAGTATGCTCCCAACCCCAACTCTCAGCCTGTTTCCAGTAAGAGAGCTGTATATAACCTGGATGTGCATGAATGAAAAAACAAGCTAAAGACTGACCTTCATGGGAATAAAATTGTTTATAAAGAGTAACTTGCGTTATAGTCAATTTTACAAGTGACACATCTGATTCAGAATATTTGGATAACTTATTTGGCCAAGAAAGGTTAGTTGTTGGGGCTCCAGTAAGTTCTCAGCTATTTTTTTTTTGTCCCCAACTTATCCAATTGCTTTGCAGTAGAAGTCTGGTAAGTTTTGCTTACTTGCTTCATCTTACTGCATTTCATTTTTAAAGTGTCAGTACTATGCCGCTTTGTATTGCTGCTGTTTTGCTCTCTGAAAATTATACTTAATCATTATCATCTAAAAGACAGTAAAAGTTAAAGATGGCAAAACTCAGTTTCCAGTGTCCAGCAATGGAAATCTAGTTCACTGTGTTTATAATTACTGTGCATATCAGATTAAGTTAACTGAATTCCAATCTGAATCAAGAACAGTTAGATAATTTTTTTATAGTTCTGTTCTCTGGATTTGACCTTGGTAATGTTTCTAGCAGCATTAAAACTGATTGGAATGTGATAGATATTTTAATGCTTCTGCAGCTTTGTTGTGTTGTGTCATATGCAATAGGGCGTACAAGCTAGCTATTGGATGGTATTTTATGGAATATGACACGGCTGCCCCGCTTTTTTCTTTTTATTTTTAATTTCCAGCTTCTTGAAAAGTTGAAATTTAATGTGACTCTTGTTTTCTCTGGTAACTGTTCCCATGAGAGTTAATATTACATTTTCATTAACATCTTATATTTCCATCCTATTTAACTATTGTTCAGAGTGCAGACTGCTTCTGCCTCAGTTTTACATAGTCTGTTTGCTTTTGAATTTTCAAGGTAAAGGGAAAACTGTAGGACCTGAACAATTCAGCTCTTTCTAACCATGACCTTCTGAGCTTCAATATTGTCCATCTATGGGTTCTCAGGAAGGTTTCTAAATCATAGGGATGCTGGAGAGTATTGCTCATGAAATTGTAATGCCTACTTTTGTTCAAATGGAGTTATTGGTAGTCTTCAGTCTGGTAGATAAGCAGGTAAATATTAATCTTTTCACCACCTGAGTTGGAGCATTAAGTTGCCTGATCTGGTGTTCATATTGAATTATGAGTACATTGAACAGGACAACTATCAGAAGAACTCTGGCTTCTGTGGCAGGGTCCAGAGTGTTCAAGCACTGCTAGTAGGGAATGTAGAAAGGTGGGTGGGTTTGTTTTTTTTGTTTGGGTTTTTGCAGCAACACATGCAACAATTACAAACACTGGATAGTACCATAGTTTGAATTTAAAATTAACTGTTTCTTGAAAGAAAAAACAGGGCTAGAAATAGGTGTATTCTGTATTACAGCTTGTCAGCATGGGTTAATTAGCTCTTGAAGTAGCATCTGACAGTCCGGAGTGTTCTGGTGAGTTTGCTGCTCAGAGGTAACATTGACAGTTCCCACCTTCATATTAGAGAATTTCAGTCTGCACTGATAAGTATGGTGTGAATCCTCTAGGTGACTGAGACTTCTAACACCCATACAACTCAGGATGAGTGATAGCATTGTATGTTACAGCTTTCAGAGAAAGACATGAGCATGCTGGAGGAAAGAATAAAGCGGTCAGCCAAGAGACCCTCTTCTGCTCCAGTGAGACAGGCAGAGGAGAAACCTCAGCGTACTCAGAACATGAGTGCCAATGCCAGCATGATGCGCAAGGGACAAGCTGAGGACATGTCCTCCAAACTCAAGTATGTAATGTTACATTATGGTCTCTACCTGCATAGTGTATGTGCTAATATGTCTGACAACATCACTTTAGTTCTTGTATCATCATCTTTGCATATTGTGAAAAATGGCCAAATAATATAAATCTAAATGTCTGAAATTTTTTTGTCTTGTCTGTCTTGAAATCTTTCTAAATGGTCTTGTGCCTTTTTTCACTGCTTCTCCATGGACAGAATTATGTATCGCACTTATAGGATGTAAGTACTGCCCACTAACTCCTTAGTAGCAAGGCTCTTGTATCTTTCAGTTTCTATCCTTGCCATCCCTTCCTGAGGGTGATGGGTTTGCCATGGCTAGTTCTAGATTATTTATAGATCTCTGAATAAAAGAAAAGAAAGAAAAGAGAAATACAGGTTTCTGTAAGGTGACTGTAGATCAGGCTGCAGACAGACATAGCACTTCCACATTAAGCAACTGTTAAAAATATTGGGAGAACTTTCAGTGTGTTGGACTAAACTTTATATTTGTTGGACCATGTTCTAGTTGGATTAGACATGAAGCATAAAAATTCATAAGAATGTGTGAATTGTAGAGCCTGGGACTACAGTACCCAAAACAAAAAGCTCAGAAACTATTCCTTGCCACCTGCTCATCATTTTTGATTAAAAGTCTGTGCTGAGAACTATATATTCAATTATTTCCTTGAGAAATCTGATATGCAGTATAGGTCATGTGGGAATGCTGCAAGTCTTAGATTCAGAGGGGTTTTTGAAGTTGCTCTGTACGTGTGCATCTTATCCATTATTTTAAAAAAAAGGCAAAAAAAAGCCACTCAAACTTTAAAGTTATATTCTTTTAATAGTACTGTAAACTGTGCTAGTTATCCCAAACCATGCATACCTGGTACAGGGCATCTTGTGGTTTACAAGAGAAACTAGGAGGGCGAGTAAAGTAGCAGCTGCTCTTCTGGCCTACAGAAGTTTGTTTTACTAAGGACTAGGGGAAAAGCAGAGGGAGTTAAGGGGCTTGAATATAATCCAAACTGCAAAACCTGTGTTAGTATGAGAACTTTAGGGTTACCAGTGGATGCTAGTGCTAATAATCTTACCTCTTAAACTAAAACTCTCTCCTGGTTTCTGTAGCCAAAATCGCAACATGGGCAGCCACACGGAGACAACACATACAGTTCCAAGGGAATTTCAGCTGGATCTTGATGAAATTGAAAATGACAATGGAACTGTCAGATGTGAGATGCCAGCACTTGTACAGCACAAACTAGATGACATCTTCGAGCCAGTCTTGATTCCTGAGCCCAAGTGAGTTTAGTTTTACCTCCTAAGTGAAATCAGCAGGGCTGCCTAAAAAAGTGTTTTGGAAAGGTGAATTGATAAGTGTTAGTTTATACATTCAGACTTGTTTCCATAAGAGGGTAGTGTCAGCTAACTTGAAGAGATGGCAAAACAAAGGTTTGTTGTACTCTTCTGAAATCTGGAGAGCAGTTATATCTAATGAAAAACATTAGTTCTACTTAGGCATTTTCATAGTTAGATGGTATTGAGTTTGTAAATGCATTATCAGTGTTTTTACAAACAGTGCAATAGACATGGTCAAAAGAAATTATTCCTTCCTTGAGAATCCTCAGTGAAGAATGAAATCCTTTTTCCTCTAAATCTTCATTGAAATACAGCAGTTTGTGTACATAAGTGTAGCTCTCCAAAAAGTAATGAATCCTGTTTTCAACCCTTTAGAATCCGTGCTGTGTCCCCGCACTTTGATGACATGCACAGTAACACAGCTTCTACTATCAACTTTGTCATTTCCCAAGTGGCCAGTGGTGATATAAATACAAGCATCCAGGCTCTGACACAGGTAAGTGAATTAAGATAGCAACTAATCACACTGTACCAGACTTTGCCTGCGAGGGTGATGAGTTGCACTGTAGTGGAGCAATCATGTCAGGTGACGTGGGCTCTGCTCAGAATCTCCCTGATGACAAAACTAAGTGCACAGGGGCCATCTGACTCGCTTTAGCAATAGAAATTCCACTTGAAAGAGGTAGAATAACCTTAATGCTTTTCTCATTAGTGCTTCTGTGTTATATTTTTGGTTTTGGTTTTGTCAAATTATTTCTGCTAAGAGTTTGTAAAAGCCAGTTAGTCAGTGAGTCTTAACTTTTAAATTTGAACTGTTTTAGAGATCCTTGGCAAAAGGATTGTCTTGCCCCATAGTTTTTGCATGGGTTTAAGGTGGCTTTAACTAATTAGACGCTTTTTTGTCCAGAAGATTTCATAAAACTGTAAATTCCAGAATATATAATGCAGCTGTTGCTGTTTTCATTTGTGTATGGGATAGGATTGCTGTTCTCTAAAATATCAGTAATTGATTGTGTTTGGATTAGCAATACAAATATCTAGCTACTGATTTTGGGTGAAAGCTTAGAATACAACTGCCTTGGCAAATGGATTAGTCAGGGCAAAACCTTTCCTACGGAGAAGTATTTAAATTATTGTTATTTTGCACTGTTTGGATTATGTTGACTTTACTCAAGTGTTTTGTTTTTAAATCTTAGATTGATGAGGTTCTCAAGCAGGAGGACAAAGCAGAAGCTATGTCTGGCCACATTGATCAATTCCTAATAGCCACATTTATGCAGCTCCGGTTAATCTACAATACACACATGGCAGATGAGAAGCTGGACAAAGATGAGATTGTCAGACTTTACAGCTGTATTATTGGGAGCATGATCACGGTAAGGCTTGCTCTAAGAGATAAGGTGAAGAACAAATAACTTCTGCACAGAAGTTGTGGGAGAATGGAGTGTCTGTTCTGTACCTAGGTTATCTTCCTACTAAGTCTTTCTTACGGAGGTTTGTTGCCAAATGCTTATCAATGCACCTTTTGAGAGTAAGTGGGGAACAAGAATTAGGGGAAGAGAAGAACGTCTCTGCTTCTGCAAAATACAGCCACTAAGACTTCTATTAAGCCCTGGTTTTAAAATTCTTTACCTTTTGATTGCTGAGTTGGTGTATTTGCTGAGTTGGTGTAGTTGCTGAGTATTTTCAGAAGTCACTCAGTAGAAATAACTTTGTTCATAGTTTTTTTTCTTACTTTTGTGGAAAACATGGAGATGTCATGGTTTGACAGTGTAGTCTAGAGAAGTCCTTATACTGAAGGATTATGTGCAGGGAAAACTGACACTTTCTTCAATATGTAGCTGTTTCAGATAGAGAGTCTGGCTCGAGAGGCATCCACTGGTGTGCTTAAAGACCTAATGCATGGACTTATTACATTAATGCTGGATTCTCGGGTTGAAGATCTTGAGGAGGGTGAGCAGGTCATCCGATCAGTCAACCTCTTGGTAGTTAAAGTTTTGGAGAAGTCTGACCAGACCAACATCTTGAGGTAAGTAATGAAAAGTGCACAATTAACTGCTCATCTTTACCTGTTCTCTTATGTTCCTTGAACGGCTGAGTTTTAGTCATTTTGTAAGCAAAGAATGGTGTCTGTAGAATCACTCAGCTAGCTAATAAAGAATTATCACTGATTGTGATCAGAATTTGAGTGTACAGCTGGAGGCAGGCTAAACAAGCCAGCTTAGTATGGTTCTTTGTGCTTTGAAGTTCAGCAGACTGTCTCTTAAATTCTTATACTAAAAAGAGAGAAGGTAAGAGCTGTTGCACATCTGCTGGGTTAACCCCAGTCTCCAGTGTGGTATTCTGTGTTGAGTTGGTATTGTTTTTTTTTCTTATGTGTAGTACTTTTTCTGTATAACCTTTATAAATTTATTCCTTCTAGTGCTCTGCTTGTCCTGCTCCAAGACAGTCTTCTAGCAACAGCCAGCTCTCCTAAGTTTTCAGAACTTGTCATGAAGGTGAGCCTGTAGTGGAGATTTTGAACTTACATGGTTTCTCTTAATCATCTTACCTGAAAGAAAAGACGGAGTTAAAAAAATTAATGTCCATAATTTGAAATATTTCTTACAACTTCTATAATTCTGATCTTACTAGATGTCACATATAGGGAATTTAGGAGGGAGCTTAACACCTGTTAATAGTTTACAGAAGCTTGTGTACACTAATACAAACTCCACACAGAGGTGCAGTCCTCCATACAGTCACCTGCTGGGCTTATTTGCTTGAGCACAACACTGTACTATGGATTCAGACAGTGCCAGGCAGGAGCTGACTTCTGTCCTGTCATCTGTATTGACAGGCAGAGTAAACAGGCAAATGTCTGCATTTAAAGCATGAGCATGATCACTTCTTGCCATACAACACCCTTTTGTAACTGGTTAAGATTTAAAGACTGCTCAGGCATTCTTAATGAGGTTAAACCTAAAGAACTTGTTTATGTGTAGGTATACATAGCATATATTTATGTATTATCTGCTGAAATTTCTTCACACAAAGCATTCAGTCTCCAGTTATAGGTTGAGAAATCAGTGCCTTACGTATGCATCAGCTCTAAAGAAAGATCTGGATACCGTACAGCCAGTTGCAAAGAGAAAGTACGCACCCAGTGCAATTCTAGCTTGAGCAGCAGACACAGTGCATGCCTGTATGGTGTGCTAGCAGAGTGAAGTGGCTCAGTGATAGTGTTGTGTAACTTCTTATATAATCAAGTGCTTCTTTCTTGAGTTGTCTTCTTTAAGTCAGCCTCTCATTCTAGTGTCTGTGGAGAATGGTGCGTCTTCTTCCGGAAACCATCAATAGCATCAATCTGGATCGGATTCTGCTGGATATCCACATTTTCATGAAAGTCTTTCCCAAAGAGAAGCTGAAGCAATGTAAGAGTGAGTTCCCTATTAGGACATTGAAGACGCTCCTTCACACCCTGTGCAAGCTGAAAGGGCCCAAGGTCAGAGCAATCACTAGTCATGTATTCTTAAATTGGATGTTCATGCAGTCTTTAGAGTATTTCCTCTTTTTTTTTTCCTTTTTTTAAATTCCCCTTTTTTTCTCATTTTAGATCTTAGATCATTTAACAATGATAGACAACAAAAATGAGTCTGAGCTAGAAGCTCACCTTTGTAGACTAATGAAACACGCTATGGAGCAGACTGGAAAAGCTGATAAGGATACAGAAAAAGGAGCTTCTCGCATTGTAAGTAAAGATGTGTTGGCAGGGGAAGGGGGTGTAAAGCAATTCATTTAAGAAACAAACTAAATTTTGTGTAAGCAGTAATTCCCTTTTCAACATGGAACTAATGTTGGAAATGGTCTTGTAAAGTGAAATTTTCATTTACGGCTCTTTTGGGAATTTGGTGTTTGTGTTTACCTGAGTATTCTGTGCATTTCCCAGGATGAAATACTCTGCAGGAAATTCAAATGTATAGCAAAAGTTTTATGCTGAATGGTACTGCATCTGATCTACTAAAAGTTAGCCATATCCAAAGCAGGTTTTAAACACTTCTCAAAAGGAGCCCGACATCTTCATGATGTTCTTGCTCACATTCTGTGTATAAAGTGGCTATGTAGAACCCTGATCACTTCAAGGTTTTCTTCATCTTGGAAGCTCTGTATCCAGCTAGCAGTGTGAGGGTGCCATGGGTTTGTCTGGTTTCTTTTTTATTTTATTCTTTGTTTTTAAAGTCCCCTTTTGTTTATTTATTTAGGAGGAAAAGGCTTCAAAAGCCAAAGTCAATGATATTTTGGCAGAAATATTTAAGAAGATTGGCTCAAAGGAGAACACCAAGGAGGTGAGTGCCCCCTTCCTGCAAGAAAGAGAGCATGATACACTAGAATAGTGTATCCAGCAGTTGTAGTAATACATAGCAACTCTTCCTACCCAGGGTCTGGCAGAACTGTATGAATACAAAAAGAAATATTCTGATGCAGACATTGAGCCCTTCCTGAAAAATTCCTCACAGTTCTTCCAAAGCTATGTGGAAAGAGGCCTCCGACTGATAGAAACAGAACGGGAAGGGAAAGGACGCATTGCTACTTCTACAGGTACGTGTTATAGCAAAACTGATTGGTTTGTGAGAAGCAGAACTAGAGCAGTTACAGGTCTCCTGGTAGAAATTAATATTTGCATACATTTATGGATTTCTGAAGCAAGCCGTTTTCTTGCTGCTTGAGTTGCTTCATGAGGCAGCATTCTTTGTTTACAAAAACAGAAGTTAGAACCATACTGAATGTAGAAAACATCTGAAAGACTTGGCAAACATGTGGTTCTAATCCATATCCTGTAGTGTGGATTGAACATTCGCCTGTGTTTCATGTGTCTGGTATCAAGAATTGGTTCTGCAAGGTATAAAGCTGGTTTAAAACAGCAGCACCAGCTGTCAGATTCTCCTTTCACCTTTTTACTAAAAAACATATCGGATGCTTTTAATAGTATTATTTTCTGTGGAATTGGAAAGCTTACTTTAAATAACATGAACTGTTTCTGCAGAATTTGTGATTAATTGGATGAATTACTGTAAAACTGTTTGTTGCTGAGTCTTTTCATTGCAGATAAATACAAAGGAGTATTTAATGAAATGTTAGGGAAGGAATGTGACAAATTATTAGCTGACAGTAAAAGCTGATACACAGTCTAGCAAAACTACCTCTAACCTTTATTTCTTACTCATTTCATAGTGTCCTGTGAAACTTAAGCCTTTTTTCTACTACTACACCTTCTCCTATCCCTGTATTGTGGATTTCTTTAGGAAGATGGATTATATGAGGTTCTTTTAGAACTTCCTATGTAGGACAGAAAATTCTACCTTGCATTGTAAAAGTCTGTACAACTGAGTAATACTAGTTCAGCAGTTTGCAAAACCTAATTTACATGCCTAATTTACATTTACAGTTGTCTTTTTTTTTCTTCCCTAACTTTGTCTGATATAATAAAACATGCTGTTCCATATTGCAACAGTGCTTTATTTAGATTAAGGTATAAATGCTTAACCTTTATTCTCCTTTTATCTATTTTAAACACCCTTGTCATAAATTAGTGAGAACAAATCCTTGTCCATGGTAAGTCTTATGAAAGAATTTGCAATTCTTTTAATAATGGAAAACTTTTTTTCATCATGTAAATTCCTTTTCTAGTCTCTTGGTAGGGAAGCTTTAAAAACCTTGTTTATGTGCATTCCAGAAATCGCTCTTTGAGACTGTGTTGGAATAAAAAGCTTCAAGTTGCACAAATGAGAGATAAAGAGGGGTTAGAATCAGTGGTAAACCCAAAAGTATGACTTAACTAGAAAAAGACAGACAACTCCAAGCATTTCTCACCTTGCCAATTGCTCAATTCTCCCCTTGGACATGTTCACTGCTGATGTACATCAGCATCATCTTCCTCTCCCTGCACTGTTCTCTTCAGCTGTTGGCTTCAGCACTTCTAGAGCTGCTCTGCAGCCATTCCTTAAATTTCTCCATTTCTTTTCTTGGTTTTCAGTTGTCATTTTTGCAAGGAAATGAAAGGCCAGATATATCTATACTAGCAAATGCAAATAACTAGCAAATAATAGGTTGGTTAATTCTTCATCCATTGCATCTTATCACAAGGAACTGACCAAGAGGTTTATGCTTTTCTGATGTTTTAAATCTTTTAACTCTTCTTCCCCTCATCTTCCAGGAATTTCTCCTCAGATGGAAGGAACATGTGTTCCTGCGTCTACCCACACTGTATCTTCATCTATAGGAAACACAAATGGGGAGGAAGTGGGGCCTTCAGTTTACTTGGAAAGATTAAAAATCCTCAGGCAGCGTTGTGGCCTTGACAACGCAAAGGTATTGTACTTGACAACACTTGTAAAATCCCCTGGAGAGGCACTTGATTTGCACTTACTTACTTTTTTTTTTTTTTTAATAAGAATTCAAATGCCAGAAGGCAGATTCCAATCAGAATTTATGATCTTTCATTTATAATGCATGTCCTAGCTACTCACTGCATGTCACTATGCCTAGTATAAATGGCTTTAATCTCATTACTTGGCCAAGTAGGCTTGCATTTCAGTCTGCTCTGTCTGCATTGCTGGTGTTGTGTACAGGTTGTTTCTACAGGCCTGCAGCTTATTATCATTCCTTGATGGGAAGTTGAGTCTCAGAAAGGTTCAAACAATAAGTGTTCTCTAAAAGTTAACATCTCAGAGATTAATGATGTGGAAATTCTAGACTTTCTGCTCTAAAACTACCATGAGAGCTGATAAAAATTTGAAGTTTTGTATATTTTGGGTGTGTGGATACTGAGGTGCAGGAATGATAAATGAGCTTAGTACTGGAAATCTGTGGACCAAAATTTCTTAGAGTTCAATGACCTGTGTGTTAGGAATCTAATGCCAATTCCTGAAATTTGAATTCGGCCATGTGAGAAGTGATGTTCACGCTAGGAATAGTCATCCAGATGCATCACTGTTTTAACTTTTGACGCAAATTTGAGTATCAGCTTAGAGCACTGAGGAGGGGAAATATTTCCTAGAACATAGTAACAAGGTAAGTAACTCAGATGGAAATATTGGTAAAAGAACAGTGAATTGCCACTTTAAGTCTTTGACAGGTTCAGTCTTGCCAGTTTCCTCTTCTCATTCTTCCAGAAAATTCATTGTCTGCTGATGTTGCACATAGGCAGGGATTTTTCTCTTGTGTTAGAATTTAGGCTGTTCAAGACACTGGCAGTCTATCTCAGTAAAACTCTAGTCTGCAGGGAATTTTTTGATCTTGAAAGACTAGTTTCTTTGTGTCCCTGTTGACATAAAATTAAACATTAACTACTCAGATGATTGAGCATAGTAATTAGCTTTGCATGGTTCTGACTTTGACAGCAACTGACTTTATTGCTCCAGATCCACTTGTGTTGTGGTGCTCTTTGCCTTTCCTCTGTTTTTATTGCTTGAAGAGATGAAAAGCCATTGATGATGATTTGTACATTTTCTATGGCCTTTACCACTATAGGTCTTGACACTTCCCTTTTCTCCCTCATAGCAGGAAGACAGACCCCCTCTGACGTCTCTGCTCTCTAAACCAACACTCCCTACAGTTGCATCCTCTACAGATATGCTTCACAGTAAGCTCTCCCAGCTGCGTGAGTCCCGGGAGCAGTACCAACATCTGGACCTGGACTCCAATCAGACTCATTCCTCTGGCATTGGAACTACCCTGGCTTCACCCTCTTCTGCAGCGGCCAATATTGATGACTTGAAAAAAAGATTGGAGAGAATAAAAAGCAGTCGCAAATAGAGATGCAAAGAGACGGTATCGCTGTTGCTTGGGGCTGTCTTCAGCTTTAGTTTACTAAACTAGAAGTCTTCATAGTTAAATGGCCTCGTTTAGGCCTAATGTATACAAACTGGTTTATGTATAATACAGTGGATTTTGGGGGGTTGAGTCATTGTGGCACAAGTATTTGTACATAATCTGCTTCTCAATGAGCATCTCTTTGACAATAGAAGGCTGTCTGTGTATTAGTTTTAGTGTACAGACCTGTAAACAACCATCCTCTTGCTCAGACTAGTTTCTCATGACTTGGGGTTTTTATTTGTAAAGTTGTCTTTAAAATCTTTTCCTAGTTCTTGACTCTTAGAAAACCTTTAGTGATTTCACTTTTAATTTTGTGAATTCTTCTCCATGTAATCCTTGAACTGTTGATTCTGTATGGACACATGGCATGAAGTAACTAATTTAAGTGTCTTTTGTAAATAAAGTTTGCATTAACTATACCAGCCTCTATAGGAACAGCAGCAGCTGCTGGTTAGAGGTCACTCTCTATTTCTGAATGTTAGTGACTGGGCATCTAGAAACTGAACTAAGCTGACATGAACCTTGGGGTTTGGATACACTGTAAGGAAGGAAATACACTGTCTGTGGGTGCAGTCCTGAGACTTTGCACTCTTCTATGAGCAGTAGTACACTTTTTATATAGTTGCTTTTTTTGTTTTGGAATGTTTCTGTAACTTGAAAATATTTAGTTTGCTGAAATGTTTATTTTGAATTATCTAGTCCTTGTGATGCCTTTACCCAGATTGTGGTCCCAGCTGAGGGAGCTTTTTTTGAGGGAGCCTGCTGCTGACGATATGGAATAGAGTAGCATATGGTCAGTGGACTCATTTATCCTGAACTCATCTGGTTAAGCAGTGTTCCTCATGCAGGTAAACCTACATTCTTTTTGCTCTTAAACATCAGATGTTACCATTTTTTAACTAAGACACCTAATAGAACTAGTCTGCAAAAGTTGTAGCCACTTCTTTTTTTTTTTATGAGTGAAGAGCCTTTTTCAGAAGCTCCAAATAATGAAGATTTAAGGCAGACACACTGCGTATCCTTTCTAGCCCTTTCATTTCTAGGGAGGTCGTGTATTTTCACCTTATTGCTGCACTTCCATGTGAAAACTGGAAGTGTAGCATAAATTGCACATCTGTTCCATAGCTAGAACAGAGTTATTGAAGGGTTGGACAGGCAGGCTTAAAATAGCACACTTCTATGCTAGATTTTTAATCTCTTCCATGTAACTGCTGCTTTTGTTGTTTGCTATGTAGACCAGCAGTCTCTGCCTGAGAGCCATTGCTGAAACTGTCTTGCTTGATTACAGTAAAAACATGACTTTAAATTAGTACTTGTACTACGGATCTATGCCAGAGCTTCTGCAAATGTCTGAAATCTTCCTTTCACAGGACCCCTAGGCTGGGGTTGCAGTTGACATAATGCTGCTTGGTGCTTATGGTGAGTTTGCACACTGTGATAGCAGGTGATCATGAGCGTTCTCCATCCTGTGTTAACTGATATGATGCCATTCATTGCTCCACTGCCTCCATTTAGTAGTCAGTCTCCTCTCATAACCTGAAATGGGTGTGCACTTGTGGAACAGAGCTCTGTTACAAGTGGAGGTTTGGCCCTTATGGGTAAGTGCTGTGGTTTAGTGCACTTAAACCGGGGCGGTTTGTGAATAGTTTGTGTTGGCTAGAGTTACTGCCACTACCTCTCAATTACTAGCTGCTCTCTGAAGCTTAGTGACATTTTAATTAATCCATATATTCCTTTACCATATTCAGCAGACATTCTGAAGAACTATTTGTTAATTAGCTCAGGATGTAAAACAGCAATGCCTGCAAACCTGCATAAACTATTTTAAATTCAAAGCTGACTCAGAAGTGAAATACAGGAATAATTGAGTAGCAGAAGATATAGTTGTTTTTATGAATGAGTTTTTGCCCTGTGTCTTTGTAGTGTTTGGTTGGACTCAATATCCTGGGAGTTCTGAACTAAAACTTGTGCACATAAATTAATAAAGCCTAATCTTTAGCCCAGACAATATTTAAATAACATTAAACTGAATTTTAAAAATGATTCTTCTGTATTGTTTGTAACAAGTCAATATGAACAGTGACTTTCTCCAGAAACTGTATGGTCCTGGTTCCCCTCTTTTGTCACAGATTTGATAGTAGTGAAGGGGGTGAGGCTTAAAATTTAAACATTAGAAGGGCTAAATATTTTCAGTGTTCAATGTATGTGGTTATCAATGACTTTAAACAGTCATGAAACTTGAGATGTTGAGGTTTTTTTCTTCAGATTTCATTGAGATGTTGGTTTTTGTGCTTTATTTGGGAAAAAATGTCATGATTGTTTTAGTAGAAAATTGGCTGGTAAAGAATTTGTATTTACTGCTGTACTTCTGGGTCCTCAGTGGTCCACAAATTCCTGCTAAAGAGGAGTTTATGAAAGACTGAAGCTTGTTTTTGGAGAGATCCCATTGTAACACAAGCAAACACCTATAGTGCAGGATGTTTTCACTGCAGGTTTTGACAATGACTACACAAATTGCTTCCTTCAGAATTTTGCTATGCAGGTAGAAAATACACAATGAGGACCCAGCACCACCTGCTGTGTAGGAACTTACTGGAAGTGCTGCTTAATGTATTCAAGCCACTATTCCTTTGTAGGATGAATTGCACACAGTGGTGCTGGTATTTATTGCCGGCTGTTGTAGTGTGAACAATGTTTGTCTGATCAAAACAGCTTCTAATTGCTTTACTTTTGACATTGGTGTCTTGTGGAATGCTACAGGTACTGTAGGGTGGTTATCTCTGGTACATACATGGATCAAAAACTAGAACAGGATATTAGTTGTCTTGAAGGGAGGAAAGTGCATGGTGCATGAGGCCATAATCTTGCTTGCTGTGACTGACAAGGCCATTATGTGGGGTCCAAAACCTGTTGATTGTAGGTGATGGAAGGGAGGGGAATTTCAAGCACAACAGGTAATTAGCAGTATAGCTAGTGCTGTGGTGCTCCTGGCTACTGTCATGACTTAGATACAACCGCATCTAAACTCAGCATGAATAAAAGGAAGAAGATGGGTTTCAGAGCTTTTATTTTCAAGGGATAAGACCTTCCTTTTGTCAAGTTGTAAGGATATACCTTGTTTTACTTCAGGATCTTCTATGCTTATGTTTTAAAGTGGAGCATTGTTGCAAAACTGAGACCAGGCAAGGTAAATGCTTCATCTATCGCCCTTGATTTTCGATGACTTTTCGTATCCACTTTTTCAGGCGGAATACGTGGGTGTAAAATCCATATTTGCCATCTCGGTCACAGCCTTCTCCCCATGAAACTATTCCCACTTGATACCAACGGTTGTCATCTGGGTTCTAAAGTAAACAAAAAATGAGATTGGCAGAAGGAGCAAATGACCTTGATGGAATTAGAGAATCATTAAGGTTGGAAAAGACTTTCAAGATCAAGTCCAGCCTTTGACTAAACACCACCGTGTTAACTATACCACAGCACTAAATGCACTCTTTCAGTGAAGAAATTCCTCCTGATGTCCAACTTTAACCTTCCTTGGCTCAGCTTGAGGCCATTTTCTCTTGTGTTTTGTTTAACAGGAAGAAGAGGCCGAGTGCCACCTAGCTATAACCTCCTTTCAGGAGGTCTCCCCTGAGCTTCCTTTTTTCCAGACTAAACAAGCCCTACTTCCTCAGCCACACCTCATAAGACTTGTGCTCTGGATTGTTTAGCAGCTTGGTTGCCCTCTCAGATCTAAACCTTGGATGAGCCCCAGTCTGTTTAATGATGGATGCTACTTTGGGATTCAGACTGGCACCTCCAACAGAGTTTGTTGGAGTAATTCTGTCTCTCCTCTTAAATCTCTAATTAAAAATTGGCCATCACTCATGCATCCTCCAGGTGATCTCCCAATATGCTGAGAGCTCAGTATAGAAATGAAGCTGGATGACTGCAGGATTGGTCTCCATTGCTCACCTTAGGCATGACCTGGGTTTGCTTCAACCACTCAGCAGTGGCTCAACTCTGCTGCTTTTTTTAGACTATGAATTTCAGCACAGAACAAACCTATCTTCCTATGTCTTATAAGCTTGAACTTGTTGAACATACCTTCATTACAAAAGGTCCCCCACTGTCCCCTTCACAGGCATCTCCTCTCTTTAGCGCATCAGGACTGTAACCTACAGGCAAGAAAAATGGACATTTGACTGTAGGGGCAAGTGGCTGGTGTTGGCCATGTTTTCTTTAAGGTTTTGGGATAAATGGCATAAATGTTTTGGGACCCATGAAAGTGCTGATGCTGTTAATTCGGACTTCTGTTTTTCATATATGTAAAAATTCTAACTTTGCATCTGTCTTTGCGGCAGTCTTGAATCTACCCTCTGCTCTCATTCTTGTTTTTTCATCAGAATTGGTGTTAGTGTCAGTTGCATTGACACTGTACAACAGCTGTAGCTTAAGCTACTGTGCTTCTCTTGTCTTACAAACTTATTTGTAATAGTCTATTTTCCCTCTTCTTCTATTTACTATAGAGATTCACTGTTATCCCCACTTTTACTTTCCTGTCACTTAAGTTCTACTTTTCCTCTCCCCAGCTGTCTTCCTAAAGTATCACTATGAAGAGGAAGAGGATTTCATTCATTCCTGATAAACTGGATAGTATCTCTGCACGTTCCCATCACTCGTGTCTCCATTTTTTCTGTATGTCTGTAGCTCAGCTATTTCATAGAATGTTGTTTAGAAAGAGAATCCATAAGAGCTCTGTATTTTCAGCATGCTTGTGTAATTGGCTTCCATCCTAACTAAAGCAGTCCCATGCATTTAGATGCAAGCAGCACAAATTTAGTCAAAAATCTCAAGGCTTGCTTGTAGGAACTGATGAAGTCCGCACAAATGAAGAATATATCAGAAACTATTAAACTGGTACATAAATCCATACTAACTTGGTAACTTGAATTCTGTGTCCCCTTCTCACTCAAAAAGGGTATGATGCTAGAAGAGATTTAGGAAGGCAGGAGCCTTCAAAATATGTGGCCATAAGTATGAATGGGCTTCAAAAGCTAGTAGATAGGATAATAGGTGTGCAGCCTTTAATTTAGGAAGTCACTGAACTGCTCTGTACTAGCGAAAAGATAATTTTATTTGTGCTTAGTTCTCCCACAGCTGCTGCTGCTACATAGTACCATTAGACTAATACCTGACACAGGTTGTTGTTGCAAACTTTATTCTTAGCTTTAAGTTCTCCAGCTTTCACATTTTCTGAGAGCTGAGAAATTTCTTATCAGGGGAAAGTTATTCTTTGTGGAGGGCATTTGCAAATTTATCAGAAAGTAATCTAGCTGCATGAGTCACACCAGGAGCTCAGAGCCCTTGACTTCTGTGGCAAGCTGTGTCTGTGACTCCAGTGTTACTTACCTGCACAGAACATGTTGTCAGTGACTTTGACTCTGGTGGATGCCTTGCAGGTACTTTGATCTACAATGGGCACATTGACTTGTTGCAGAACTGTGGGCAAGTTGGAGGGGCTAGTGGCCCATGTTTCTTTCAAGTTTCCCCAACCAGTTACCCTCCCTTTGTAACCTGCCAGCATCAGCCTGTGGAAGGAAGCACAAGTATAATTAAATGTATTGTACCAGCTTTCTTCTGCCTGGCACTCTTAGTGCCAATAGCCTTGAGAAGTCATGTTTTTCTCTCTCTCTCTTTTCCTCACCTCTGCACGACTTCTTTGGTAGGCAGGCAGACAGGATGGATGTAGTCACTGAAGCTGATGGGTCTCTTTAAGTGCATGAGTGCGATGTCTCGGTCCATGTTCTCTTTCCAGTTGTACTTGGGATGGATGATTATTCTATCCAACAGAGCAATCTTCTCTTTATTCTTTTCATATCTGAAATAGTTATGAAGGAAAACTCGCTGTACAGTAGCAGCTGAAAGTCTTCTGGAGTTTATGATACTCTCAGCTTTGTACCCTCTGAGACAATGCTGTCTTTACATAGGAGCACCCTTTTAGATTTCCCAGGCTTCCTTGTTCCCTTTCACTTCAACCTTTAGGATCAGCAAGAGAAGCAAATGCCCCATTAGATCCTATTATTGAGAGGCATGTGACATTAGTTATAATACTTCAGTAGATACTGAATGACAGCCCAACTCCAAAGTATCTCATTACTTCAAGAGGAAGTCTAGTTCTTTCCACTTCATTCAGACTCTTACTTTGCTCTTACGTGCTTGCCAATCCGCACCAATAGGTCACTTGTACTTAAGTTCTTGTCCCAGGGTGGATAAAAAAGACAATGAGCAGCAGTCAGGATCCAGCTGTCACTGATAAGGCTGGCACCACACAGCAGCTCCTGAGGAGACTTTTTGTAGAGCATCACCTGCCTGAGAGATGAGGAGGAAGGAAGCCCTTAGCAGGACTAAATGGATCCTAGTGTCTTGCAGAAAGTACAGATTTGGCAGTGAGGAGGAAACAGCATTGCTCTATACTGACAAAATGGAGTGAGTAGCTCTGTAGCAAGTCTTCCGTGGACATGTATATCCTCTGTAGTAGGCCATTTATTTACCCCATTTCTTTTACCTGATGAAGTTTCTCATCCTTTTCATTCCAGCAAAGCTGGAAAGAGGAAGACATGAAGATGAAACACACCAACACACTTGCTTTCTCCAGTGGTTGCATACTTGATTCAAGAGTTTCTTTCCAGCTATTTTAGTACTCCTCTGTCAGCCATTGGAGAAGCTTTGATTAGAATCTATAATTTATGCATGCTGCCTAATATAGGAAAGCCCTTTTATTTCTGCCTGCTTGAGCTGAAGAGAAGGAAAACACAATTCCCAAAGACTATGTGAAGACAATACTTGCCAGGGGGAGCTGCCAACTTCTGCATCATCCCCACCAACAATTCTTCCTGTGTAGGAATCCAACAGCTCCCTCTCACTTTTGTCTGTTATCTTTTTCTTCTCAAATAAAGGACGAGTGCCACAATCTGAAAAAACAAGGAATCTTGGCTTTGCTACTCTACCTGAATCACAGTGGAGAACTATTGTCTGAAGTCAGCATGCAAAGCTGGAAGATCTTAGGAAGTGCTTACTAGCTCCGTGATTGGAACTGGATATTGACTTTTGAGAGTTCCTCAAGGAATTTAAGTATCTTCCCCTGCTTTTAACAGCTTTTAGCTAGCTCATGTTTCTTAGGAACAGTGAATGGGAAGAAGCTAGGTACAGCATGTTTGCAGAAGGGATAGCCCTTCTGCAAACATGCTGTACCTAGAGTTTTTGCTCACCTGCTTCACCTGAACCAAAAGTTTTTTCATCAAAGAAGGGTTTGAAGTCTTTTGGAAGAGTAGAACGTCCTGATAGTCCCTCAGACTCTTGGTTCTCATCCTCTAGCGAGCTGTCTGAGAGATGGAAAGACAAACAAGGCAAAAGGTTTAAGTGTAGTTGCCATAATTATCAGCAATGTAAATGTTCCTTTCCCCACACAGAAGGTCTGATGAAGGAATGATGTTTTAAAACACCAGTGCTCTTTTTAATGTGCCTTGTCCACCAGTGTGAATTTTCAGGGAGAACACCTCAGAGAGGTAACAGTGCTATGCACCTAAGGCAGGTTAGTACACGTGATATATGAACAAACAAGACTCCCGTGTGCATGGGCACGTACATCCTTGTCCATTCCTCCCAGGCCAAGCATTTCATTCTACTCCTGTTATATGCCACTGCCTCAAATATGGGCCTACCCAAACCTAAGCAGATTTCTCACCGCAGTAGTGCAGATCACAGTAGTCAAAGTAGGGCGATTCATTTGTGACACACCAGGCACCCTCATCATCTCTGTCTGGATTCCGACAGTAATTCTCCTGCAGCTCCACTTCTGGGTCAACTTGTTTTCCATGGAGCACCTCTTTGGCTTTCTCAGAGTTCCATGGTAGACACTTAGATCCAGACACAGTGACTGAGAGAGTCCCTGTGTAAAGCATGCCTTTCTCTGGTTCACAAGGTTCCATTGGTGCAGGTTCTGCAGCCCGTGGAGTGAATGGAACTGTTGTTCTGTCTTCACCTGGAAAGACAGAGGGCTGTGATTTAAGCCACAGCTGTGCACTCAGAAGTGCTATTAGCAAATAGTACCAGAGCCCCTTAGTAAAGCCTAGAGTTCCATGGGGCCTCCCAATATGTTTAGGAACTCTCACTGTGTTTCTATGCATGGGGTGGCCCTCTAAAATATTGCAGTGTCAGAGATGGCTCAGCAGTATGTGAAGCGAGGCTGGCACTATTCGTCACATTTCTCTTTGTCACTAAGATATGAGGAACAATATTGTGTTCCCTTCTGGGGCATCTTTGAGAACCAGCTCAAGGGATGGGTAGGTGTCTCAGGCATCATAATTCTGCTGTATTAGCTCCTTCAACACCTTATTCTAAAATGCATAACTAAGCCATATTTGGGGGAGCCTTTTACTGTGATATTCTACTAAAATAGCAAATTTAACTTTTGCCAATGTTTCTAAATCTAATGATAAGTGAAAAATTTCCCTGCAAGACTTTTCACACTTTTTCTTGCAAGTGTCGTAATGACTGCAAGTTTTAAGCAGCATTTCCTGAAGGAGTGGGTACTCAATAATCTCTTTTGGCTGGGCATCAAGGTGCCTTCTCCTTGTGCACAGGGGGAGTCCCCATGTGAAGAGATAGCCCATTTGACTATTCACTCTGGTGCACAACAGCCACTGGGCAAGTAGTATTCACCTTTATTGGTAGGGCTGCTTCTCTTTTTTGACTCATGTCAACATGATTATAAAAGATCTGTGCACAAAGGCTTTTCTAATCCTGCTACATCCATGCACACAGGAAGTGTAACTGTAAGATACTGCAGGTCAGAAATTAACTGGTGAACAGAGGTAGCACAGATGCCCGATGGCCTCATGAGGCATCTGTGCTACCTCTGGCATCATGCCCAGTGCCTGGCCTCAAAGCAGAGCAGTATTTCTTTTCAGTTTGTTAGATTCTGCAAAACAGAGCAATGGTAATGGCTTTTGAAATTTCAAAATAACCCCATGTCAAGAAGGTTGCTGACCTCTAACTTTTGTTTATGAGTTGTTGTTTCTAGTCTCTGTTTTTGAAAGAGAAACTTCTGCTGTGTGAGAAGGTTCTCTCCTTTACCAGTTCTTCTGAGACAGAGGCCAAGCCCCAGGGAAGATGGCTCTGTACTAGGGAGAAATGGGAATGTGTAAGTGTAGGGGGATGATCCTCCATGTTCAGTTCAATTATGAGAGAAGTGCATCTTCTCTTTACTTGAGATTGTGAGTATTAGACTGCATACCTCTACAGGAGAGAGTGTTTAGGCAGGCAGTCAAGCACACACTGTAGTTATTTTGTCCTAAAGGTAGGAATTCAGACCAAAAAACATTATGACTCGTGGCTGTCTCTAATTTGAGACAACTGGGCCAGGATTTTGGGGTGACTGACTAGAAAATACTGTAGTACATTCCAGGGTACTGCTGACACTGGTTTTAAATTAGATCTAGATTAGCATAATCTAGAGAAAACAGCTCATTATGTATGGGCAACTCAGTGACTTTTCTTCCTCAGCTCCTTTACCCTTTAAGATGCAGCTTCTCTACTCCTACTGACCTCTATTCATGTAAGCATTCCCCCTCCTTAACCCTCTCCTTGACTGCCTTAGTATCAGTCTCAGTGCAGTGTTTTGCTGTGAGTGAAGGGCTCTCTGGAGTGCTGGGGCATACCACACACGGGGATGGGACACGCCTCCCGCTCTACCGTTGGGTCTCGGGTATAGCACCATGGGCCTTCTGAGTTGTTGTCTGGGTTCCTGCAGTAGTTCTCAATGAGGTTGGGATAAATGGTGGCATTAAATCTATGAGAGACAAAGCTGGTTAGGCTAGGAAGGAAGGACACCACAGAGAACTCTTAAAGAGGTATGCAGGAGATGAACTTACTTAGGAATATGTGGATATTTGCTTGTCCACACTTGACATTCAATCCCAGACTTGGTTTGGCTAATTGTTCCCTGATAGTTCTGGCCCAGCCCAAGAGCGCAGTTACCTGTCAAAATCCCAACACAGTGTAAGCCAGTCAGGGGAACTGGATGTTGCATTTTTCAAGATCAGAAGTACCATCTCACATATCCCTTTAACTTTTGCTGGGTGCATGAGCCTGCAATAGCAGAGGCATCCTCTTCCTGTGAGAAGAGCACACAGCCTAAGCTTTCTCTGCTTCATCAGAGGGAGCTATCCCTGAGGGCTCTGTGCTTTGCTTTGGCTCAGAGAGGCTGCTCACACCTGACTGTGTCGCAAGGATAAGGATATTCACTCCATACTATTTCAGTGCACAAACTAGATTGTTTGTTGAAATGATTACTGGGGAAATAAAGAGTAAGACATAATTTCAAATTCCTCCCCTGGTATTTTTCTTTAAAATTAGATGGCTTCTCCAACATCAGTTTAATTTTTTTCTGTACAATTTCTGCAGGAAGCAAGTTCCTGGCACTCACTGTATCAAGAAGATTGAGGTCAGCATGAAATTCATACCTTCTAGACAAGCATCCAGAACTGTCCTGGCCTTTCCCAGGCCCTGACATACTAGCAAAATAAGAAGAAAGAGACACATTATATGAAAGGAATCCAAATAAGCATCATCATTTGAACCAGTTTATCATCTAGGGACAAAACACAAGTGCTTAGCCCTGGAAAGTGAGCTCTTAAAAGAGGGAGCCATCTCTCCAGGATGGGACAGTGCATCCTAAGGAGTAACAGTACCTGCAAGAATCAAAACAACTTACCTTGGTATTTTGACCAAAATATATCCTGTAAAAAAGATGAAAAAAAAATTAGGGACACAGAACATCAAACCTTTCTTGGCTACTGCTATTCAAACCAGTAAGAGAACATCCCATCACAACAAAAGACAAGACTAACCTAGCTCTGTTTATACCAATTACTATGGAGTCAAAGCAAAAAATGCAATAAAAAACCACATTCCCACACATCAGACTCAGGAATCAAGACAATACTGTTGTTTCTAAGGAGACCAAAGATGTTTACAACCTTCATCAACCTGCAGAGCAAGCAGTGCAGGTAGTGCAGTGGGCTACAGTACAGAAGTCCAAGCAGCTGAACCTGGAATTTCTAAGGCCACAGATCACATGTAGGTATTGGCTCATCTCTGCCATGCAGCCTGAGGCTGATTGCTTTTGAAGTACTCCAAAGAGGTAGTGTCTTGCTGTCTTAGGCTCCTACCTGTTTATCTGGTTTTTTTTGGGTGTGAAATTCTGACACCAGCCTTGGGGCTAGGAGCAAATCCCAAAAGGATGCAGCACAAATTTGGCAGAGTGAGTCTGGAAACTGGAAAAATGGGCAGGGTGTGCAGAAGCTCAAGGGAGTCTGAGGAACCTGCACTTAGTGTTTTGACTACTATGCCAGCGCTTCTGTGAGTGTCTGGGATAGCAGCTCATATGTGTGTGATACCATGCTGAGCTAGTGGAAGGTGCTATTCAGGACCAATGGCACCTTGTCACTTTATGCATAGAGAGGGAGAGAAAAGAACCTGAGCTTTCAGGTGTAGTCTGTGCAGTGTCTCAAGGAGGGAAGCTCCCCCTAAGGAAGCCTGAGCTTGCCATGGGGTGTGCACTCATCAGCCTCATCTTTGGTTCACAGAATTGAGTATTACAACCCTGGCCCCTGGCTGTGTGGGCAACCTGCTGGTGTCTCCCTACAGAGGGTGGCTGGGGGATGTTTCCTGGTACATACCGTCTGATCGGTGGATTCAAGGGCTTCGAAAGCCTCCTCATAACTGCATATCTCCTCCAAGCACTCTCGCTCCAGGTTTCCCTTAAGCATCTCTTCTAGAAATCCCTTGTTGGCACGTCGGTGGCGCTTGAGCAGTGACAATGCCTGCCCCTTTTCCAGGAAAACTATCAGGTCAGAACACTGCCAGTCAAAGGGCTGCTCACAGCCAGAGGGCACCTTTGTCTCCCCTTGCAGTTTCCAAAAACTGCATGCAGCTGATGTGGTGATCCCACAGCCCAGCCTCCCCCAGCCCACCACACAGAGAGGAGAAGCCCTGTCAGGTCTACACTTGATGATCAGAGCAGGCTCTCTGGAATTCATCCCGTCACAGCTCCCATCACTTACAAGGAACAGAAGTGACAGAATACTGCTTCCTCAACAAAGCTGCTCTGCTTATTTGCAGTTAGCTAGAGGCTTGTTTGCTTTGAGCCTGCTGGTGACCCTGTCCCCAGCCACTGTATTTCTGTCTTGCAAGCCTCAGACCACTGCGATAAGCACAGCTTGGTTTCATTTCATATTCAGAGCCCCTGATTTGAGACCTGGAGACAGATCTTCCCCTACACAGTAGTGGGTCCAAGAGGACTTAACCTCATCTTAAGAAAAGATAGTTAGAAGCTCTAATAAAAGGAGCAGTGGGCAGGAAGGTGGCATATTTTGTATGACCTAAAGTTTCAGTAAGAGACAGCTGGGGAGGCAATGGAGAATTGAAGTCACCTAGGTCAGCTGAGAAACTATCCCCAAAAGCCCAATGGTTATGTTAGACTTGATCCTGAACTAAGCCACAGTCTCCTCCTGCCATTTCCCAAGTGATTCATAAAATGCACTGAGTTGCTGTCACCAGCTGACAGATGCAGCTGCATCTTCCCCTGTTCACTCCATTCTCAGCACCCTTTTGCTCCCAGCTTCAAGCTTTTAGCCTCCTGACTTGAGGAAGAAAACTTGCCACCTGTGTTACCCCTGGAAAGAACTATTCCCGTCTTCCTCCTGTCATCTACTGGGACTTCTGCCCTTGAGTCTTACCTCCATCATGGCTCAAGGTGAGGTGCAGAAGGCTGGAGAAGAGCAGGCCCCTCAGTATGCTGGTTTTGGTCTGCGCCATGCTGTACAGCCCTGGCTGCAGGGGAATTGCAAAGGAAGCAGAATAAGCAGAGTCACAGCCCTGCTGGGTTAATATTGAACCAGAATGAAGAAACAGGAGTCCAGGTCGTGGTGTGTCAGGGACAGTGGGACTCTTATCCCTCCTCTCTTGGCATCTGTCCCTCCTATCAGAGCATCTTCGTTTCCTTACTTAACTTCCTATTTCATACTTAGGAAGATGGCATGAGTAGCAAGAGGACATTTGTCCCAGAGAGAGGTACCTCTGCCAGCTCACAGCCATTCCCACCAGAGAGCATGCTCCTTTTCCCTGGCTTTGCTCCTGTGCAGCCGATGGCACCATCACTGCCTCCCCACCATGCTGGTTTAGGTCCCTGCCTGACTCTTCTCAAAGGCTGTACTCAAACGCAGGAAGATTTTGAGACCTCCTTAGCCACTCCCAGTCCTTCTCTTTTTAGCTACAAGCCCCCCTGATTCTCCCTAGTGCTCAGTTTTCTTTCCTTCCCACAGTTATCAGCAAGCTCAGCCTCAGCTATTTTGGCACCACAACAGCACAGTTTCAGTGTTCCTCCTTCTCCCTTGCCCATGACAATGAGCAGAAAGGATGCCTTTGACAGCCCAATTGGAATTTAAATTTTCCTCCCAGTTAGGTTAGTTAGCAGTGCCATTGGCAGTGCATTCTTCCCAATACGTCATAATTCCCAGCTGAGTGGAGGAGGATGAAGCAGCAGGAAGGCTAGGTTCCCCCTTTTCTTCCCCCCCATAGTGGAACGTACTAAAGTCCATCCAAAAGGAAACAGAAACTCTGACAAGCAGGGAGCTAGCGCACCCAAAACCAGCCAGGAAAACAAGGGCTTCCAGGAACAGGGAGAGAAGAATGGTCTGGATGTCATGACATCAGCTATTAAGTCAGGAAGTGGACTACCAGAGCTGAGAAGGCTCTAATGATTGCTACAGCAAGCAGACTATTGGCAAGAGTGGAAAAACAGGGCAGCATGGAGGTAGTCTCAGGAATTGCCACATGGAACAAAAATGCTTCCTGCCAGCAGGGAGCATATTTAGTGCTGTGCCTCTGTGCAACTGATACATCTGTAATGTTTATCTCCATAGAAGAGTGCAAATATTAGCATTAGGGTGGCTGAGCAATGACTCTGGACACTGGTACAAAGAGCAGTTGCAGAGGCTTCCTTCCTCACATAATAAGAGTATCTCCTGTTCTCATCCACACACATCTCTACTCCTCGCTATGGATTTTGGAGAGACACCTTTAGGAATGGCTGGGATTCCCTGGATGGAAATGACCTGGGTGGAGAGTGTGTGAATGGGATTAGACACAACTCTAGAAATACCCATGCTACTTAGCAGGGGAAGCAGCATTTAGGCAGAGAGCACAGGCAGAGACAGGGAAAAGCACAAACAAGAGTGGTGAGGTCAGAGCAGCTGCTGTGTCCAACACAGCCACCTCCACTCCTAACTACAGGAGGAGCAGCTTTCAGTCTCCTCAATCACTTTCATTTCTGCATCTCTGTCTCTTCCTTATAATAACCAGGCAGCATTTACACTGCAGCTTAAGTCAAGGTTGTTATATTTATGCATAGATTTTTACCCTCGTCTTTCCTTTAAAGGAAAGGTCTTATCACCTTCCATGGCATCATGCAGAATATAAGGCTAACTTTAAGCAGCAATACAATTCAGCAGTTAAGCTTGGTTATCAGACAGGTATGAGTATCTTCTAATACCTACCTATGCCAGCTTCCTTAAATGTTACTTCTGCTCTGGTTCCTACATTTATTTTGTTGCTTTGTAATAGGAGATTTTCACTACATCCTGGGGCACTTTCCAGCCCTTTCTTGTGTCTCACAACAATGTCAGTAATTAAAGATGCTGACTCCTCATATTGTGGCCTTTCTCATTCTTTAATGTGCTTCTAGGGCTCCTCTCTGTTTCTCCCATTCCTGTGGTTAGCCTCTGCAGCAGCACAGCGTGCATCAGCTATCACCTCTCCAGGGGTGTGACTTCCATCCCTCCAACATTTAACTCTTCCATTCCTGCAAGCAAGTTTTTATAATTTCATTTTCTTTCTGCCTTCACTCACTCATGGATGATGGATGCTATTTTCTTTCTTAGGACAAGAGAGTTAAGATACCTTTATCATCCAGAGTGACAGTTTGTAACACAGTTAAGAGTTTTGATCTCTTTCCTTCTATGTGTTGATTCATCTTTTTAAGTAAAAAAAGCCTTTGGCAATTTTTTTTTCCTGTGTAACTACTTTTTCAACTTTCAGGGAGCAGAATATAGGGGGTTTGGCCTTGGCCCATTTTCTTTGACCTTGGCCCGTGATGGATAGTTTGCTCGTTTGCTCATTGAGGCATTTATCAATCTCTTCCTAAAGGGAGTTATACAGTTTAATCAAAGCAACACCTTGGATACAATCACAAAGATGAAACCCTTATCCCTTCACACAGGGGTTCCCCTGTCCCTGAGGGCCAGGGAGCTGCCAGATGGGGTTTCCTTCCCTTGCAGCCTGTTCCTTTTCATTCAAACATCTTGGTCAGGTTTAAGCCAGTTTACAAGTTGGCTAGGGATTGAACCCTGACTGTGGTGTGAGGTTTAAATGTAACACTTGTGTGCATGCCTGACACCTGGTGTCACCCTGCCAGCAGGAAGGACCCCAATCATCCAAAAGATCTTGGCACTTGTCACCCAGGAGTGTTGCAGCAGCACCCCAAAGCTTTGGTGAAGCCCTGCCAGCATGGTGGACTTCATTACCCAGCAGAGCTGTGTGCTCGCTGCTTGAGCCTGTACTGGTAATGGGTGCACAAGATCTCCAGCCAGCTGAGCAATCCATGTGTCTGCTGTCCCAAAACTTAACCCTCACTGGCACTGAAAGGCAGCATGCTGTGTAACTGCTCCCCATGCCAGCATATGGCATCAGGCAGGCACACATCCTTCTCCTTGCTATCCTATTTCCCTTCTCACCAGCATCCTGACAACTGCACCAAATGTAATGCACTGGCATGAGGGCTTGTTATAGATTCCAATAAAAAAGGCACTCAGAGCCTACAATGTAGTCATTAAAATACCATTTACTGGACATAATAGAAGAAAGGGTATGGCATTAGATAATCCCACATTCCTTCAGATGCTGCAAAAACCAAGCTAAACAGCACTGCACAGCTATCCAGTCAGGCCACAGCACCCTGTACAGATCCTATCCATGCTGAGGTTCACCAGCACCATGGTCTTCAGGGCTTTTATAGGAATTTCCTAGGAGTAAACAGATTTATGCATCATTTTGCTGTCAAGAAAAAGGTTGTTCACATGAGAACATGCTGCTTCTAAGACAAAGACATGGTGGTGGCATCACTACCAGGGGCCCATGGGAATCACCTCCTGGTGAATCACCTCCTCCCCTCAGAAGTAGCCAGCTAAGTTTATCTTGCAGCCAAGTGATACGTGCAGCAAGGCACAGACATGCTCCCCCCTACTCAGATCAACAGTCAGGTGACCAATGTTTCTGTGAAGACCTCCTAATTCATAATTGCTCCTTCTACTTCTCTCCTGTTACCTTGGGATAAAGAAGCAGGTCAGCTATTTAGGCAATAGGGGTCTGGGTTCTCCCTGCCCCTTTCCCCCATTGCTCCCCCTTCTCTCCCAATTCTGCTGTGACAGAGGGCACACACTTCAAACACAGCACATGAGCCCAGCTCCAGTGAGAACATTCCGCAGCTGTGTCAATATTTGAGTTTGGATAGGCACCAAAGAGAGAACAGTAGGAAGTACTGCACCTTCAAATACAAGCCCCCTCACATGCATGTGCTCCAAGCACTCAGGGAATACTTAGCTCACATGCCCCTATAGAGAAAATGATTAAAAATTAGGACACCCAAAGGTTTATCAACTGAATTCACCTTCCATCTTTACATCACATCAAAGTGTCATGGATCTCACTCTAGCACCTTGTCTGCAAACATGTCATAAAAGTTAATGAAAAAAAATTTAAACCACAAAGTGCAGCTTTTAGGAGTGTCACATAACTGCATTCATAGCACCCCAAAAGGGAACTATACTACTTATGATTCCCTGGTGCCTTGTGCAGTGGGCATAAGAAACTCAGAGAATTTAAAGCCACTAAGCAAGACTAAATAAAAAAATGGAGGAATTGCAAATGTGTGAGAGGCATAAAACAGAGAGCAAAAATAGCTAAAACTGAGGATTCAGCAAATCAAAGTGGTGTTCCTATAACGTGGAAAGAGAGTGCAGAGCAGGCAAGTCTGAAAGACCTGTTAGGTCTGGCATTGTCAACTCTTCCTAGGAGGTCAAGTTCACATAGCTGTGCATTCCATTCCTGCAACAGGACTAATTAACATCAGCATGCCTCAGTTGGCAAACAGGGACTGAAGAAGATGGAGCAGAGGGGATATTGGGATGTAGTTCTGGCAGTGCTGTCTTTTAATGTTTTGGTGCAGGGGTAGGAGAGAAGGGGAAGAGAGGAAGCAAGAATGTGTGAAGAGAAACAAGGAAAAAAATTATTGAACCCAGTATGAACGTGGAGAGGAAATGGACAATCTTCTGAGCGGGGATGAACTAGTCAACCTTTATGTGGAGAGGTGAGGAGCCTTTCAGCTGGGGACACTGAAAATTGCACAGTGAGACACAAAACTATCCTTTTCATGTCCTCAGATAGACTATCTAGTCACCATAAACAAAAGAAACTGACAGCAAGCAAACCAGGTGACAGCAGAGAAGGAACATTCAGCCCTAGCTCCAAGGCAGGACTTTGCTTCTGCTAATTGTGAAAAATGCTCTTCATATTACAAGCTACCTTGTAAACACTTGGAAAGCTGCTTACCAGTAATGTCTGGCACCAGCATGAGCTTCAAATGATCAGAAGCGTTGCTTAGCTCCAAGAGTAAAAGCCCAGGAAAGTGCTTGAATAGCAGCAAGTAATTAAAAAACTTGAAAGGAAGGCACTGTTCAAAGTCACTGCTTTGAGACTTTTCCTGCCTTCCCCACAGTGCACTGTCACTGACTGACAATGTAACACAGACAGAACAGAAGCACTGCTCATTAATGCTGTGTCTTCTCTAGGAAGTTATTCCCATCAACAGCCAATGCCTTCCCTGTGCCAGGCCCAGCATGTGGCATATGTAGGCTCATAGCTTCAGTGAGCAGCTACTGCAAAGACCCAAGTTTATACAGGCAGTTAACCCCAAGACTGCTAATTCTGCCTGGTGCTGAACCACAGGGCCTTGTTGCTAACAGAGAGATGAGAGAGCTAGGTTTTATTTTGGTTTTTTACCTTTGTTTTTATAAGTACAGAAGACCAGCCAGGGCATGTTGGGACAGCCAGGTATCAGTCTTGACCTCTACCACTTCTGCCATGTCTCCTGAAGCCCATCCCCTCCTGGATGATGGCCACATCACTCAGTGAGGCCTCATCCTGCACCAAAATGCATTTGTCCTCAAGCTCGGAGAGGATGATTTTGATTATATCATTTGCTGATGGACACATAGCTTTTGTCCTATGTGCCCCAGGATCTGGGATCTGCCTTTAGACTGGTAAGTAGCAATGCAGTGAGTGCTGGCTGTGATCAGCAGCTCAGCCTCACTCACTGGCCTCAGCACCTCCACCACGAGCAGGGTGAGCCCTGCTACAAGCCCCCCCAGCTGGCCCTTTCTCTGTGGCTTCTTTCTTGCTGCCTGAGGTAGGCCCACAGCAAGTGAGGCCACTGTAGTGGCGAGTTCCTCAAAGTTCTTTTACCACCTTGTGGGTGAGCACATGGTGCACAAGGCTCTGGGAAAGGGCATAGCCCATGCCACAGAGCTCACATTTGCAGGGCTTGCCAGCCAGGTGGGATTTCTGATAGCCCCACAGCTTAGTGGCCAGGGTGTAGGACTTGCCGCACTGCTTGCAGGTGAAAGTGCACTACCCCATGTGCAAGCACATGTGGTTGCACAAGGAGCTGGAGTTGGCCAGGTGACACCCACATATGGCACACTGGCACCCCTTGGGACCAGCTGGGCCAGTCCCAGCAGCCAAATGGATCTCCCTGTGCATATAGAGAGAGAGCCAGCATGCAAAGGCCTTGCCACACTGCTGGCAGGACAAGGGGTGCTGGCCAGTGTGCAGGGCCTGGTGCTTCTGCAACTCTCCTCTGGGGCAGCAAACCTCGTTACACTGGGTGCACTGGAATGGCCACACAGCACCGTGGGCCAACCCATGGGTCTTGAAGCTCCCTTCTGAACTATAGCTCTTGCCACACTGTGCACAGGAGAGGCTTTGTGGCCAGGGTGGACAAAGTGGTGCTTCTGGGGGTGGCAGAGCCACAGGATGGCTTCATCATACTCCCTGAAGCACCACCTGTGCTCGATCATCCCCTTTTGGGACAGAGATTTTAGAGGGGTGCTTGGGCTGCCAGAGTAATCCTCCACCAGCTGTGTATACTCCTCCTGCCACTCGGGGCCCTTCAGTAAGCCCTTCCCCCCAGCCTGTGGGAAAGCCAGTTTAAAGGTTTTGGAAGCTTTGCTCTCCTTCTCACAAAGCTCTGCAGTCTCTCCTTCTGTAGGACTGGGCTTCTGAGGTTCCCGCCCAATTGTCCTGCCACCAGAATCCTTCAGGCACTTCTGGAGTGGGCTGGCCAGAGCATGCACCTTGCATGGCTTGCCAACCAAGGGAGCACTGAATCAAACCCTGGTTGACGGAGACAACAGATCCAGGTCTCCAGGACTTGCTGCCTGCTGTCCCATTTCCACTTTTTTCTGCTGCAGATATGGGATCTACAACCTTATCCAATTCTTTTTTCCACCTGCCACTGGTCTTAATGGTTGAAATGGGCTCGACATGCTGATTCTCAGTCCCCAGCATGCTGGCTTGTCATGGCTCATGTTTGGAAGCTTCTTGCAGCCTGTGAAAATATTTGGTGGACAGCCTGCTAACACAGGGTCACTGAGGACTGTGGTTTCATCAGCTACCACCTTGGAGACCTCGGGATCCCCTGCACAAACACAAAGGCATGATGGGTGAATTAAGGCTGGCTGTTATGTTGACATGATTGCTGCTGGATAAGAGAAAGATGAACGCTGGAGATGGATACTCTGCTATGCAGTAATGCTGGGGCTCTGCCATGAGAACCATTACTTTTATGATCTTTTTCCCTTTTAAACTGGGGAAGAGGGACGAATCTCCGATTTCTCACTACCGACAGTACCTGTGCAGCATTCCTATTGTTTCACGACAAGTATTTCTACGACGTATCGCCATGACTGGCATAAAACAGGGCGACACGCTCTTTTCTGGGCTGGCAGCTCCTAAGAGCGATGCACGGTCCGGACCGCCGTCCCGCAGGGGTTGCAGGGCGCACACCCAACGCTCGGGAAGGCCGGGCCGCTCATCCCACCCACTCTGGGCCTCGGCACGCACCTACGAGGGGCTCTGCCTGCGGGGGTGGCCCGGGCCCCCGCGCCTCCGCAGCCGCCCCCTCGGCCTCGGGCGCTCCGTGCCGGCGGAACACTGCGAGGGAGCGGCGGACGCGCCCGGACGGCGGCCGGCAGCGGGCGGGGCGGGGCGGGATTCCCCGGCGGCGAGGCCGCGCTTCCGGTGGGCCGCGGTGACAGGCGGGCGGTGGCGGTGGCAGGTACCGGCACCGGCGGGGCGGCGTGGGGTGCCCGGGGAGCGCGGCCGGGCCCTGCCTGCAGCAGCGGGGTCCGGCGGCCTGTCCTGGTGCTGCTGGGGCGGGGGAGCGGCCCGGCGGCTGGGCTGGGGCTGAGGCTGAGGCTGAGGCTGGGACTCAGGCTGAACGGGCCGGGGCTGGGCCCGGAGCCCCGAGCGCTCCGCCCGGGTGTTGCCGGGCTCGCCCTGTGTGAGGGAGCGGCTCGGTTCGTCCGCGGTGCGCGCCTGGCGGGAAGAGCGCGGCTGGTGAAGCGCCGCGGGTACCTGGGCGGGGAGAGCCGGGCCGGCAGCCCGCGGTGTCCTGGTCACCGCTGACCGGGGCAGGCGGTGCAGGTACCGCCGGAGCGGCGCCACCGTGGCTGCTGCTGGCTGCTCCCGACCTCGGCGGCTGCGGCGGGGCTGGCGCTGGGGCCGGCTGCCATTAATCCCGGTGCCCAGCAGCGGCGGGGGGCTGATACTTGTCCTGTCTTCAGGCAATTGGTGTGTACTAAGCAACCTTTGTTTTAACAGTGTAAGTATTAAGTCCGTGAGTCTCGTAAGTCGTCTTGAGGTTCCCTCAGGGGTCTCCCAGGAGATGAGTCGAAGGGAACGGGAGAGAACAGATGTATAGTGGAGGGGGTGATGAGGAGGAGGAGGGCTGCAGCCCGAGCAGGGCTGTGTGTGCCTCACTGCCTCCCTCACATGAGTCCGGGGTTGGTCCTGCACGGCACTGAGAGCAGCTTCTGTACTTTGTGCAGCAGCTCCGGAGAGGACACTTGGAGAGTTCAGCACTTTTGCCCTCAGACCCTGCAGAGAACCAGTAAGGGGAAGTTGACTCCTCGCTAGCGTGGATTTCCAGCGGGCACGGAGGTGGCCTTCAGTAAACGGATTGAGGTGACTGGGGAGGGAAGGCTGCTCAATTAAAAAGTTGTTGGAATAATGAAGGACCAAAGGGCTTCCCTGAGCAATAGTGTGTCTGAGTTTACTGGTCATGGTGAGCCAGGACAAGGTCTTGCTCTTGACCTCTACGTTCTTTCAGGGTAGTGCCAGGGTAGTGATCCTCTCGGTGGTATTATCAGTCTTGATGTGAGGGGTGGGCTCTGTGGGTGAGTCTCGGTTCTGGACCTCATTCATGCACGTGAGTACCCTGGAGGTCTGCTGCTGAGTAACTGCTCCCTTTTCTTTCGACGTGCTTGTTTTTAACACTGTAGCAAAGTGCAGGGCCTTGATTGATGTGTATAGAAAAAGAGACATTGTGCAAATAGGCTGAAACTGGGAGGAGGTGTGGATGGCGGCAAAGTCATAAAAATAATCCCGGAACCAGGTCTGTGTTGCATCTGACCATTGCTTGTTCATCTTGCATGGAAGAAGAGGTCACTTGGCTTCTGTAATTCTTTATTGTATGTAGAGCTCCAGGGTGTGGTAATATATGCATGGACATATTTTGAAGTGTAATTCACTTCTGAACTAATAGTACATCTGGAAGAAAAACAGGAAAAGGAAACTACCAAGCAGGTGTAGCTTAGAAATAAGTGATAGAAAAATAGTGAAATGAAATTGCAGAAAAAAATAGTTTTCATGAACAGCAGCCACCACGATTTCGTGGGTATAATGTGAATGGTCTTCCTTGGGTAAATTCTGGATCTTATATAAGGAATCTTCAGTTCAGAATTTCTGTGAATATTGTATTTCAATGGTTTGAGTTCTCTCCTTTAGAGGAGTATGCTGTTCTCCATCACATGTCTCTCTTATCTAGGAAAGTTAATTTTTATTACACAGCAAGTGTTCAGGTGTAGTGCAGTTGCAGAAAACATACTTAAATACTTGGAAAAAAAGGTACACTTGGGTCTTTAGAACTTGGCAGTAAGTAAATGCTTCTGCTGCCGTGTGTGATTCTTTAGGTTTTAAATCTTTGGCTACAACTTTTGCTTTTCAAAATCTAGGTGTGTAATTTTTCTTATCTTATTGTTTGCTATATGGAGTGTACCACTTGCATCTTGTCATGATGTTTATGTAAAACAGATGCAGTTTTTAAACAGAATTAAATCTGTTGAAATGCTCTTTTATTGTTAAAAACCATGAAATGTTTTAACAAACACTTTACTCATTTTAACAGCTATATCACCATGATACATATGGACTTTCTGTTTAAAGACAGATACTTAGGGATCATTTTTGAGTACACAGGGAAGCATCTCATGCAGCTGCACTATTGGAAAGTGAAATGTATATCCTTATATGAAGATCTTCAATTTGTGTTTTACATGATAACTCCAGTTCTCTCCTTCTCAGAGCCTACTAGTTCCCAAGCATTTAGAAGATTTCATGTCCTAAATTGCTGTATGGTTATCTGATGTGAGATCCTGTGCTTTTGCCTTTTGCATGTTGGGAAAGGGCTGGAGAAAAATCTGCAAAATCTTCTGGGGCTCTCTGGGTACTACAGTATGGTTCACAAGAAGGACCTGAAATCTAAGAGGTCTTCTGCTCTGGATCCTGCTTCCATTAACACCATGGAGCAGTAACCTACGGCCAAGGAATGGAGCTGGCTGTGAAAACTTCATGAAGGTATCTGGAGAGCCTTGTCTGTTTTTCCAAGGGGTGAGGCCAGAGCACTATCCACTGGGCTCTTTTTGCAGTGTGGATCCTACTAACAAACAACTTCCTTCTTCCACATGGTGCCACACTAAGATTAATTTTATGCCTCAGGGGAAATCCCCCAGTGCTGTCTAATAACCTGGTCTTCTGTCTCTGGACAAGTGCTGCAAGTTGACTGTGAAGCCGAGTGGTGAGTGTAGGGACAAGTGTAGGGACACTTGGTGACTTGCTGGCCCTATGGCAGTACCATCACTGCTCTCTGGGGGGATTTGGGTTTGGTCCCCAGGTGTTTCAGGACTCGTCTTTGGGGAAGTGGTTGCTACCGGGCATCCCCAAGAATCTCCCATGAAAGGGATCTCAGTGGATGGCAGTAGTGAAATGTGGGTCCTCTGTCCCCACTAGGGCTGGGAAGTCCCTGAGAGCTGTGAATGCTGAGAGGCTGTCCTGGGGAGCTATGGATGCTTCCTCAGCATGGAGCACTGGCTTTTGGGGCTGCTGAGCTCCTGTGGGAAATGCTTTAAGCTCGCTGAGTCATAGGAGTCAGTGCCTGCTGTTACCATAGAAATCGGATCAGCTGCTAGGGGTGGGGAGTCCTGATCCTTGGCTCCACTGCTGCATGGTTCCAGCATGAGCTCAAAGTGCTAGGGAACCTAATTTCTTGCTCCTTGTCCTGTTGATATCAGAGGAGGTCAGGCAGCTCTGGCAGCCCTGACCAGAGGACAGGGAAAATAATTTTGCTTGGATCTTTGCATGGCTGCAGTGGTGGGACCCTGAGTGTCTGATGTGTTGTCTTCATGACCTGCTGTCTGTATATGTCATGGTCTTTCATATTATGGGAAACATTGCATTTGATTAGCAATAGCTTTCAGTCCTTTGGGAGCCCTGGAGAGGTGAAAACTGGTTGTAAACTGGTGAGTAGCAGATAAGGGAGGATAGGAAGTAAATAATAAGCTTGGAATGGTCCAAAGGGAGAAGAAAACCACTGAATATCCAATTTCCTGCGCTCTCAAAATGCATCCTCAAGCTTGGTGGCAAGTATAGACTTGAGCAGGGATGTGACACCTTCCAGAGCTCAGTCTCTCACAGGTTTTTGTCCTCTGTGCTCAGTCTGAGTAACTGTTTCATTGTTTTCTCTGCATAAATATACACATTCAAGCTCCAGGGATGGAAGATGCAAAACATCGTCCCCCTCTCCATTCTGCTAAAGGAAATAGCTTTACTGCAAATATACTTTTCACACTAAGGTGTTGTGCCTCCTCAGATGATCTTTGAACCCTTTGCTTTCCTTATAAAGAAAAATAAGCCACAAGCATTGCTGTGAAACAGTGCTGCAGAGACTCTTGCTGATGCAAGATGTCACTTGATTTTTCTACACTTCCTCTTGGCTTGCTGCCTGCTGACCACTGAATTACTGTCCACATGGTCAGTGTGAGCAGTCCAGATCTACATAGTTGTCCTTTTTAATATTTCCTTGCTTACTTCCAGGAGACTGAATTCAGAGGATAACAGCAGCTTCCCAAGGATTGTCCTTAAGAGTTGGTACTCTTAGGAGGTCCTGTATGCTGTGCTAGCTCAGTCCCAGCTTTAATGTATCTTGTGCTTCAGATGAGAGTGAGAAATATTTGCAAACAACAGCAAACGCACTGAGCTGTCTGTTTCTCGGACCCTCTTAATTCTTTAGTCTGCTTATTGCATGCTTGGTGAAAAATACTCATTCAGGCAGTATGGCTTTAAATGAAAGAAGCAATTCCTTGCTTCTGGCTATTATGTAGGAGAAAGGATTTACTGGGTGATGCTGAAAGGAGATGAGGATTCTATGTGTATTGTTCTCCGTTTTACTAGCTCCGCCTAAAAAATTCCTGTTTTAAGGAGCTGTTCACTTCTCTGTTCAGATCGCAGCACACTGAAGCATGCACTTCAGTGTTGTTGAGAGCTCTGGTTCTCCATTATGGGGAGAAGGAGGGGGGTGATTCTTGGGAAAGCTTCCAGTTCTGGGCCAACTGTGGAAACAGCCGGGCTTTGTGCCAGCTGTTTGGAGGGAGGGGGAGCTCAGAGCCATACAGGGAGTGTATCAGGCAGGGGCTGGTGCAGCCTGTCGCCTTCTGCAGAGTCCTGGTGCTGCTTCTGTTTCAGGAGAGAAAAACTGTTCTGCCCAGAGCTGTGGTCAAGCAGAGATTCCTTGAGAGGGTTGGTACAGCTCTTGATGGCCTTTGATAGCAATTGACATGAAAGAATCTGATATGTTGTGCCTCTGACAAGGAGGAGAAGGAATTCCTGCTTGTATTAAGGAGGAGGGGACACAATCTCTGGATAAGTAAGGATGAGGGAGTATTGGGGGGAAATCGGTGAGAAGAGGAAGTGTCTCTGTGGGGAGGTAGATTTGTGATCTCTGTGTCTCACCTAAGAATCTCTGTAGTCTGTGTTCTAGACACAGCGAAATAAACTGCGGTGTTTGGGGACCATGGCTACAGACCCACTCACGGATCTTCAGGATGACCTGAACTTGGATGATACCAACCAGTCCCTCAGCCAGCTCAAACTGGCCCCCTCCATAGATGATAAGAACTGGCCATCAGATGAAGTCCCTGCTTTTCCCAAATCAGGTAAGTATCCTGCTTGTTTGGGATCTGGGTTTTGGCCAAAAAGCAGTTGTTTGTCTTGCAGCATTGTGGTCATATCTACATATACAGAGAGCCCCAGCTCCATTTAAAAGCTTTATAGATGTATTAAACTTGCACCACACCCAAGTGAATCAGCCTCAGTATTGAACAGCACTAAAAAGTGCAGACCAGCTGCTGTAAATATGCTCTTCTCAGTCCTGTGCCTGGCTGCATTTTGGTGCTGACAGAATAGATGTGCTGTAAATCTTTGAGTATGCTCCATTATGGTCTCTTGCAGGAGAGTTTGGCCTTCTGGACTGGAATGGTCTCAAACTTCCATCTGGGAGGTGGGGCTGGAGATCTGAGTTGTTGCTCTGAAATCCTGTGCTGTGAACTATGAACAGAGAGGTCAGGAAAATTAGCTCAAGGATATATAGTATGACCATCCATCAAGGGACTATGTTAAGATCCTCCTTTCCCTAAAAAGCCATGACCGTGTCCTTGGGTTTTGTCTTTGTGAATATTTGTGACATATTTGAACATTTGTTTGAGAGAGTGTACATTCTGAGGGACACATATGGATCTCATAGGACTGAGAGGACTCTTCTGAAGTCATTGCTCAGAATTCTGTGTCCAGTCAGAATTTCAAAAGTGGGTTTTCAAGGTGTATAGTTGCATACATTAGTCCCATGTAGAAGTGCCATTTTTTCTTATACTTCTATCTTTCTGTACTTGCCAATGTGCTCCAGATCCCTTCTTCTGATTGCTTGTTTCTTGTACTTTGTTCAGATGACTCCAAAGGCTCCCCTGAGCCTGTCACTCACCTGCAGTGGGATCATCCCTACTATGATATCGCCAGGCACCACATTGTGGAAGTGGCAGGTAGGAACCTTCCTCTTTTCTCCTTTGATGTCTTTGCAGCTGGGCTGAGGAAGCACTTTTCTAATAGGGCTCTGGGGACATCTGCTGTTTGCCAAGACCAAGTGGCAATGACAGGTGGCACAGAAAGAACACCAAACTTCTTGAATGTTTGTGATATGTGTAATTTTCCATTGACTTCAGCTAAACTTGGGTTATTTCTTGGCTCTTGCTGACTTGATTATATTATTGTCAGGACTCAGTTGCTTTAGCTGATTTGTTTTAGATATGGCTCTTTACTACATCCTGAACACAAAGTGGTTTTTGCTTGATAACGCCAGAGAAATTATGTGGTTAAGCAATACAGCTATAAGGTCCTCAGCTGACTGAGGAATCCACAGTAGGTGGAATCACTCGTGCCTGAATGGCCAGAGCTTGCCATCCTGTCCAGAAATAATATGTACAGAAATCTGAAATAGGGGGAATAGGCCTGTGTTCCACTGCAAGGAAAGGCCTGTTCATTCAGGGTCACAAGCATTTGTATTTTTTTTTGTGTTTTCTTGTCCATATTATTTTATTTATGCTAACCCTTGGTGATATACTGCTGGGGACCTCTATGAGAAAGAGTTTTGGAGGTATTCTTTAGGTTGCTGTGGTGAGCCTGAGTGAAGGGTAAGGCCAGTTTGTCTTGTATTCCTTGTTTTTTTAAAAAAGAAGCACTCTACAACTTGTTGTGACTTGATTCATACTTCCTGCTTGACTATAGCCACCTCCTACCCCTCCTACTGGCACCTCCTACCCCTCCTACTGCCATCTCTCTGTAACTTGGTCCCTGCCCCACATGTGAATTGTCAAGGAAGCAGAGGCACAAGCTGGAGTCCTCCTAATTCAGGGTTGTTCTGCAGCAGAGTTTGACCACAACAAAAAGAGTCTCTGGCACTTACTTTGGTAAGAGTTGTCTTGATATCATTCTTTTCTGGGCAGTTTTCTCAAATGAGCTCTCTTTTTCCTGATCTCTCATGTTCCATCTTTTGTGGAACAAAATTATAATGGCAGTCTCAAAACCTTGTGGTTTATTGTTTTCCTGCTCAGTTTGACAGGCCAGGTGTTTGACATTTGGGCTGTTATGCCTTATAGATTTGCCAGAAGTGTTTTCATTTGCAAATGTTTTCCTAAGCTTCTTTTCCATGGGGCTGGAGTTTCAGGACTGCCGGTTGTAGAGGTCTGCACCCTGCTCTCTGCTGCTGAAACTGGAAAGGGACAGATGTGTGGCCTCCACCATTTCAGTAGTAATAGCCAGAATATTTGGAATGTGAATGGCACAGGTAACTGGTATTTGAGGACTCTGGGAAAGGGTGAGTTAAATGATAACAGTTGTTGCTTTAGGCTAAGCTTCAGACAAAGTGCTTAGCAGAGTTTAGATCAGAGACATTGATAAGACTGGAATGTCAGCCCAAACCAAGGATATACTTTGTCTGCTGCCTCCTGGGATAAACACCACTCTTTCTGAGGGGTTTCTGTTCCAAGGTAACATGACTTTTTCTTTGACAAGCTCTCTGAATGGAGTATCACTCCAGTGGAGGTGTGTGTCAGTGGCTGTTGGAACGGAGCCATTTGGCCATTTGACACAGTCTAGGGTAGCAAATGAAGAATTAGCCAGCTTCCTGAAAAGATTCCGGGGTGGGATGATGGCTGACTGAGAGCTGTGCCTGCATTCTGAACTCTTCCCCGTTGTGGTTTAAATTTGTATTCCTAGTGAGCTCTGTGTCCCTGCAGTGTCTCTGTATAGTGCAGAAACAGCTCAGAGAAGCTTCTGTTCTTGGCTCTTGCTGGTCAGTTTTCACCGGTAGCTGATGTGTCTGGAAGCATGTGATGGTCCCACACATGGCATGTGCTGTGATGCCTTTCTTGGCACTGGGAGAGCTTGGAGCACAGCTCCGGATAGAGGATTTGCTGCCATGTAGGTTTGAGACTTGCTGGTTTCTCATCTCCTGAAAGGAGAATTTAGGAAGTGGATCAAAGGGGTCTGACTTGTAATCTTGGTTCTGAGGAAGCTGATAATTTTTTTTTGGTCAGTAATTGAGAATTTTGACTGTTCGGAGTCGGACAGGGTAGTCTTCTCTGGATTGTTGTTTGAGGCAATCAATCTGGGAAAGTCTGGAAAAATCCCATTAGACGTAGCCTGGAGAATAAAAATCTCACTGGAGGATTAATATGAAGCTGTTCAGATGTGGCTCTGCTGACAAATTGTGTTTGTCAGCAGCTCCAGGTGCAATGAACACTGGCTATGCTGAGCCTGAAACAAAATTACCCTAGATCTCTTGTAAATATTAGCAAATGGCAGCAGATCAAGGATAGTTTTATCCACTCTATTGATTCATTAGCTTTCTGTCCCATGTCCTTCCCTGTTCTGCATTTCAGAGCAGAAAGTTTGTGGCTAACTCTGTTCCTGCCTGCCCTGAAATATGTTCTGTGATGATGATGCTATTTTGAGACAAAAGCAGAATGCTGGTTCCCATCCTCGGGCTGAACTTCACGATCTCAGTGTTATCCTGTGTGGTCAGAAAGTAATTGCTTCTTGCTGGATGTGTGCATTGAGTTAATAACTTAATAAAAGCCCAGTTTTGATGGCAAAAAGTTAGCACACTCATTTCCTAGCTGGCCTTAATTTAGTCCAAGGTGTGCTTCATTTGAAATGTCTGGTTATCTGACCTAAGAGGGGAAAGTACTGAAAAACTTTCTGCAGAATTTGTTCGGGAAATAAGTTTTTGGGGTTTGTTTCTCACTTAAAAATAGTGCAGTGGTTTCATGGAGACTGTCCTTTGTTCCCTATTGCTCCTGTCTCTTCTGGGGACTAGGATCTTGTGGGAAGAGGCTGTCCATGGGAAAGGAGCAGGCATGTCACTGCTGTCCCATGTGGTGGTGTGTTACACAAAGATGACAGCAAAAGGCATCTGGGCCACAGTCCTGAGGGAGTTCTCAGAACTGGAGTATTGTTAGGAATCACAATATTTTGGTTTAAGGAAACATTATTTTGGTTCTGGGATTCGATGCTTTTCTGAAGGAAGATGTTGGTGTTGTGCTGTTCCTTTCAGATCTGCCTTAAAGTGTGTGTTTATGGAGTGTTTTACACAGGCTCTGGAGAGGTCTCTGTGTGGTTTGGTTCTTCTTGACTCTGAGTGCCTCCTTTTGTGAGCGCTGTAGCAGTGAAATTCCTCTTTACACGTGGCCTGAAGCTGAAAGAGAGGAGGCTTGATTTCATTGCACAGTCCACTTCTGCAAAGTTTGGTTTTTTCCCTTGCTCATGTCACATAGCATTTGGAGGAAACACAAGCTCCTGGTTGAGAGCTGTTAAGGAACTATCCCAAGTTTCTGTTATGTTGAGAGTTTCTGTGTTCTCCTGCCAGTTCTTACATGGCAAAGGTGCTGCTTCCATCCTCTTGGGGGTTGAGGCAGATGTGACATAGTCTTGGCCTTGAATTTTAGCAGAAGCCTAATTGCAAAACTAAGGCAGGTAGTTAATAATAGGCTAAAGCAGGTTTCTGGAAATGGCAGTTCATACTGGAAACCTGTGGCTGTGTGGGAAGAGCAGAGCTCTTGTCAGCTCTGGCAAAGCGTTCCATCCTTGTTCTGCTGCCCAGTCTGAAATACTGGTCTCTTCTTTGTGGTCAATATGCAAAACTATGGCTATGAGGTTCATCAGCATTCCCATTTTACACAATAACTGCCTTGCTTTCTTTTGGGATAAGAAAACAGGGACCTAACATATATTGGCATATGAATTCCTCACTGCCATGGAGGGTAGAAGATAGTGTATCAGTGGTCAGGAAAGTGGCTGTCACTATATACTCCAGCTATGTAATCCCTGCCCAGTGATTTCAAAACTTTGTTGGAGCTCAAAGCATGTTTCTGCTAGTTTGTGTGGGAAATCTGCTGCCTCACACCATTGTCAATCTGTGGGGCTGCCCTCTCAGAAAAGCTGTGATGCCAATACGTCTAAGACCTGTAACTGAAGTGGGAAAACAAGGTGGAGAGCTATGAGTGTACCTTCTTTTGTGTTACTTGATTGAAGCTGCAATTCCAGCAGTAAATCTATTTTCATTGGTGAATCTGGTACCAAACCTACCCAGCAAACATGACTGCAGATGCCAAAGCTGTAACTGGTGCTGGTGATTTGCTGTAGGTGTTGGTGATTGACATGGGGAGGTAAAATCAATCTTGGAGCACCAGTAGCTGCTGTTTCTCTAAGCAGGCAAAGGTAGAAGTGGCAGACAAAACTTGTGTTGAAGATGTGTTGCAGGGTGTCTTTGGTGGCTAATGGACTCAGCAAAGGGTAACAAGGGTACTTTTCAGGCATGGTACATTGTTACTGGCTCCATCAGTACAGAGTGCCTGCATTTCTGCTGCTTTTGGATGTAGTTTCCAGCTTTTAACTTTTTTGTTTGTTCATTTTTTTAAGAATATTTTGTATGATAAAAAATTATGAATTGCCTCTATAGAATTGAGTCTATCCAAAGCAAGCCCAGCTTGTGCACCATATTTTGATATGCAATGTCAAGGGAAGGGAGAGTATCTAAGGAATTTTAACTTTATAAGGGAATGGAGAATTTCTTCCTAGAGCTCTGCTCTGCAAAGGCTCCTGTCTTGATAGGCCCATGTGGGTCTGCTGAGTATATAGCTGTGAGGGTGATGGAAAGGGGCTAGGTGTGATAATAAACGCCTTCATAAACTATAGGAACCTTTTTAAAATTCTAATTGGCAGTTCAGTTTTTTTACTCAGAATCTACTAATCATGAAAAAAAGTTATGGGTGTGGGGTATGTTATTCATATGGTATGATGCCATTCTCTGTACACTTCTGAAGTTGTTCAGAGGACTTCAGAATTAATTGCAATTAACCCTTTTAAAAGTGGCAAGTACAGCAGTTACCATTTTGGTGGCAGACGAAGTCTAACAGTAAGGGCAAGAAATTTGACTATACAGAGTTAGTTGCAAATTCAAAAAGGAGATTTGGGAATCAAGGCTGGCTGTTATTGCCTCTAATTGTTAGATAAGGCTGCTTTTGGCAGAGGAGCATGGGGGGAAGATGAAATGGAAGGAGGTTGAATCTTGCAAGACAGCAGCTAAATGCATCCCGGTGGCAATCTGGCTAGGCTCTCAGACTTTAACCTCATGATTACTTTCTGGGAAAGGATGCAAAGCTTGGCTCGCTATAACTTTTTTTCTGTTCCTCCAGACCAGGGTGCACTTGATGGGGCCCAACCAGGTAGGTAGATTTTTTGTGGCGCTAACATTTGGTTCTGTAGATCATGGTATTCCTTTAGCATGACCATGGCCTGTAGCTGGACTGTCTCAGGGGAGCCCAAACTTTGCTCAGCCTTAGGCTGCACTGGCAATTTTTCAGGAATCCAAAGGCTGCACAAAATTGTTGTCTGAGGGCTGCACCTCTGCCTCAGACACAGCAGAATCATCTGAGCCAAATTTGGTGTGTGGGCTTTACTTTGGGCACTTCGGGGCTCATGGGTCTCAATGTAAATCCTGTTCCTGTCCTATCATGGTGGTGACCTGCTTGGACCAGTTCAGTTTGAACTCTAGTTCATCCTGTTATCAAATGTGGTTTGGAAGTTCATTCTAGGATTGCTTCCTATTCTTTCACATGATCTGCTGCTGCACTCACGTGCTAAGCAGCTGGCACTTAAACTGGATTCTCCATCTGAAATCAACTGTTATCTATTTCTTCTCCATTTGGCTGCAGAGATGTGTTCTGGTAACTTGTTTGCCCAAAGCTGTGCTTGAGTTCCCTGGGCTTGCTGAGCATTTGTTAATACTCTCCGGACTTCAGTCCTAAGTCTCAGTAATTTGGCTGCTGGGGCTTTCATGCTTCTCAATGTACATGAAAACTTCTATTGGTGTGAAATTCTTACTGCTAAGACCTTCACACAATTCATGGAAATGCTGATTCTCATTTCCTCATTATGTGGAGTCTTCTTCCCCTTTTTCTATGCTCTCAGACATCCTCCCATACTGCATTCTTTAATCTGACCCTCTAGTATATTTTTGTATCAGTTAAAGCTAAATTCACTTCATAAGGCTTTCTGATTCTGGCAGTGTTTGGATATTGGGAATATCAAGGTGGATGAAATAATGTATTAAAATGCTTCTGCTTTGAACTCCCTACCTTCTTTTCCTTCAGGGCTAAATCCACTTGGGAATTCAATAGGCAACTAAAATCTACTATGCTTAAACATTTCCCAGCTGTGCCATAAGCTTAGCGGAGCTAATTGAAATGAAATTACATTTGACAGGTTTTTTACTCACAGTGGCTCTGATTAAACATGCTAAACTTTGTGAAACTTGTGTAGTAATATTCCAGTGTTCTGTAGTGGTGCTCTTTCCTTGGCCCTCAACTCTGTTAACTTTGCTGTTTTAGCAGTAACACTAGCTTTTGGAGGCGAGTTTTATCCATCTGCATTGTCCAAATATCAAAGTATTAGGATATTCCCATATGAATCTTTCAACAAGATAGGCACCTAACTGAGGCGATCTGGTGAAGGTAGGAATGGGCAGTCTCTAGACTGCAGCTAGGCTGCCTCAAATCTTGACATAAATGCTAAAGGATATATTTCAGGATATGAAATGGATATATTTCTATTTACCTAGAAATAGTAAATAACAGGATTTGCATGCCAAGGATGTATTTTCCATGTGCAGATTTGTGTATTTTTTGGCTGTGCAGATTCATTTAATGCCCTGTCTTGGGATATTATTGCCATCTTGATGTGAATTTCTGCTGTGATACATTTGTATTGCTGCAGGTTTTAATCTGAAACATTTGCCTCAGTATTTTAATTTCAGCCCTTTTAGAAGTTTGGCCTTGCACTCATGGCTTGGACACACAGCAGTGATTTTCCTTGCCCCTGTCTGAGAAGTGCCCTGGAAATGCTCTTTTTGAGCGAGAAGAAAAATGCAGTTCAGACTTTAAAAGTGCCATAAAAATATTCAGGAGCTTATGTCAATCAGTGCTACAACTGCGTATCTCTTTAGATGAGCAGCTGTCTTGTCTGGCTTTAGGCATTGGCTACTGTCTTGCTCTTTATTGTTAAAAGCAAAATAATCTGAATCACATCCTTCAGGGAGGTAGTTTAATTCCAGTGTACTTGAAAATATTTTTTAAGTTGGGGTGTTCTTTGAGTACTGATGGTATATAATTTGTTATTCGTTTGTTGTTAACTATTGAGCATTCCTCATCTGGGAGAGGTAGGAGGCAGCCTGAGAAGCCAAGTGATTACTTCATGATCTGTAGTTGTGTTCAGTGGAAACTTCAGCTATTTGCAATTGCAAACAAGGGGTGAAAACCTAGATACATAAGATTAATACTGCTAACAGGAAAGTGAATAGTACAAGGGATGGAGCATCTGGGAAAGATCAAACCTGATAAGAATCTATTCTGTAGGAGGCAGAGGGGCCACCTGAAGGTAGTTTCCTCCAACAAGAATGCATGGAATGGGCTTTAGGTTCTTGTTTATAAATTGGAGCAACTGATTGTTCAGCTTTGATGCTGAATTTTTGATTTTGTCATGTCTGGAGCAAGGAGACTGATCAGATATATGTCAGGTAGAAACAAGATTGGCAGTTCATCATTTTGAAAATTTCTGTGTTGACAGGCTGAGCTCAGTGTGATAAAACTGGAGCAAAACCCAGAACTCAGAAGAGGGCATGCTGGTTCCTTTGTAGGTCTCATGCATAAATTCATTCTGATTTGGAAGGCAAAACAGGCCACTCCTTTTTCAGTCATCCAGGGCACTGTAGATTATCTTTTGATGTACTTAGCCCTGGAAATTGTCCAGGAGATACATGCCATCTCCCCTTTGGAAGAGTCATGGATTGTCTGTTTATTCTTTACCAGCAATCCCAGACTATGTAAGGAACAAGACTGTAGACTTTGCATAGGCCTTGCTGTAGGCTTTTATATCACTTCAGAGAAAGCTATTTAAGGTATGCCGTTCTGGAATTGTGACTTGTCAGGTCTGATAGTCAGTGCCCAGAAGCCTGAGCTGAGCGTATGGCCACCCACAACATGGCACAAACATGGTACTGTACCGCACACCACAGAGGTCTGTCTGTGTGATTAAACTTGAAGTCTGCATCCGGCCCTCAGACCATCCACTCTGGTGTGAAATGCAGCCTCAGTTAACTGAAGATATCATCTGTTCTGAATTTAGCATAGAGCTACATGTGATCTGCAAAGGTCTGTTGTCTTTCTGACCATTCTCTTTCGTGAGTATAAAACTCAACAGATTCTCAAATGCTGCATCCTCTTGGTGCTTTATACAGGCCTTTGTCCTTCAGATAGAGACATATGAGTTGCTCAAGACCAATGGGAAGGATCACAATATACCATGTTCCTTGCCCAGGACTTTGTAACCTGCACGTAGTCTTTTAGACAACTCAATTACATTAGACCTGTCCCTAAAGCTCACAGTGAGCTACCAAGAAACTCTGGGGTAGGCACAGAGTGGGCTACCATGGGATATGCAGTGTGATGTTGGTCTTGTGGCCTGGCTGTGACTGTACCTGGTTGTTCCAGATAAGCCTTGCATCACTCTCCTAGTCCTGCCTTCCGGGTCGTGCGTCCTCCCCCCTGCCGCGTATCTGCGCATGTGTATGTCAGTGTGATGGCCTGTGCCGCCCCTTTTCTGGCCCGTACCTAGTGCTGCCACAGTGTCCTTAGCTTTGGTACAATTTCTGCCTTGTGTGCATCACTAAGTTCTGTGTTGTCTGGTGACTTGAAAATGGGACTTGCAAGGTGAAAATAAAAATGAACAAAGTAGCAAGAGAATCTGTTCTGGCAAGATGGGGGCAAAAGGGGGCCGGTGGCATCTTAATGTCATGGCTGGTGTGTATGAATTCTCTGGCTGTCATTTGCAGCACCAAGTGGTCCTCTGGTACTAACAGGCAGCATTCCCAGAAATATCAGGTTTGCTGTTCCGAGACCCGAGCTGCTGCGTGGCAAGTGTAGCCAAGTGATAGTTGAGCGCCAGAGCCTGTGCAAAGCTGAGAAAATGGCTTCATGAATATTGTAAATCCATGCTGGGAAAAGGATATATTTCAAGAGGAATGATGTATTGCAGGTCAGTCCTGCATAAGTAGTGATCCTTGCTGCTTTTCTGTGCTGTGGTCTGTGTGAGATGCTTTACCATATGGGAGTAAGGAGGGTATTGTTGAGTGTAGCCTCAACAGCCCCATTCACTGTTGCACTCTCTGCTTGACAAGAAAACACAGGTTTCAGAGAAGAGTGAGTAGCTAAAAAGGTGGGAAGACTTTTACCCTTAATACTAAAGGAACCATTTAATCTCCAATGCTGCAAAAAAGAAGTCATCTTTGTGGAAATGGATTGGGTGTTGTGTCTGGGAGAGAATCAGACTTTCCCTCAAACTCTGTATGTCTGCAGGATTTGTGACCTGGTTCTCACTTATGCAAATCTCTCTATTCCCCAGCATGTCTGCTAAGCTTGGCCATGTGTGTCTGCTTGGGCTTTGTTCATGGGGCTGAGATCTCTGCTGGCAGAAGTCCACTGTCGGTTGAAGACTTGCTTTGGGGAAAACTTGGCTTGTTGTCTCCAAAGCCTCAAGTGGTGCCTGGGAGTGTCCTCCATGACATGACGGTGCTTTATGGGTTATTTGGCTCCAGTGTGATGGGGACTGTTGTCTGCATGGCTTTTACAAAGAATGCTTTGTCGTGCTGCACTTTGCAGCTCCTTCTGTCTCAGGCTGGAAAAATCTCTCTGTGGATGGAAAATCTTGGAAGCGGTGAAGAGCTTATTCTACAGTCCTTCTGGAGAATCCAGCAGCCCTGCTTGGCCCATCTGTAGAGGAGACTTTCCTTTGGAAAGATGAGAAATTACCTGGAACTCATCCAGAAGAGTTGTTATCTGGAACTGCTCTTTTTCTAGGAATTTCTTGGTTTCCAGGGTATGAAATGGCCTGTGTTCTGTGTGCAGAACTAAACTCCAGGTGAAGCAAAAAACAGATGCACCAGACTATTAGAAGTTAGTCTGGGACTGTGTGCAGGATGGAAGGAGTTATTGTGCCAGTGAAGGGCAGTTTTCCCTGTGCCTCCCTGGACATGTGTGTATCAGGAGCAATGCCCAGGCACAGCTTTGCAGGATTAATGCTCTGAGCACTCTGCTCTGTACTTGCCTTCATTCCTATGTGCCTGGAGGCATTCTGGTTTCCAGTCCTTCATCTCCTTTCAGGGCTGGAGCAGGGAATCCGTTCTTGATTCTCATTGTTGACTTGTCAGGCCCTTGGTGGTCAGGTTTCTGCTTCCACACTAGGCCCGTGATAACTGCTGAAAATCAGATTTAGCTTTGCTGGCAGCTGTGCCTTGTTATGGTGGTTTCTCATTCTTTCTTTACCCCTTGTTGCCAATACCACAATGAAGTCCTTACCTTCCTGTAATCTCTGGCATTTTATCTGCAGGTGATGACAAATATGGAAGAAAAGTCATTTTGTTCAGTGCTTGCCGGATGCCCCCAAGTCATCAACTAGATCACGTGAAACTGCTGGGGTAAGTAGAATCTTAGTAGGCTGCTGTTAATTTCTTAAATCTGACCTAATTCTCAGCTACTGGATTCCTGGGAACAGGTCCATCTGTAGTAGCTTCTTTAGCTGGACATGTCATCCCAAGTGCTTACCTACATTGCTGGAGTTGCAAATCCTCTGTTATGGCACACAAAAAGAGTCCCAAAGGGAGGAATAGGCTCTCTGTAGCAGAGCACAAATTGAGTTCATCAATTCTTTCTTCTCAGGTACCTGAAATTCACACTGGACCAGTATGTGGAGAGTGACTACACGCTGGTGTACCTGCACCATGGCCTGACCAGTGAGAACAAGCCATCCCTGAGCTGGTTGCGGGATGCCTACAGGGAATTTGATCGCAAGTGAGTAAAGCTGCAGCAAGCAAGGATGTCCTGTGCTGTTCTCTAGCCTAACATAGAGGATCTTCCCCAGCCCTCCTGTGTAGCTTGGTGATCATAATTTACTGTCACTTATTCCTCTGCTTAAGGAGGTGGATTGTTGTTTAATACAGACTGAAACATAGGTTAAACAGCTCCTTCTGTAGTTACATGCTTTAGGCCAACAGGCAAGCAGCAAACCCAGGACCTGGTGCAAATGCGTCAGCCCCACGGTATAACTGTAGGTTCCTGAGGAGGCTACTCACTGATTTTAGATGAAAATTGGAATACAGGGTAGCATGCCCTTAGGCTGCTGAGTGGCCTGACACAGCTACAGAGCATGGGAGAGCAAAGGCCATGGGTGCTGGGGTGTGGTGAGGCTCAGTGCAAAAGGCATGAAGCAACCAGGGTGCCTTAATCTTGTGGAAAGGTTGGTTCCTCTGCTTAAGGTGCAGCTTGTCATTACTGGGCTTCTCTTGACAGATACAAGAAGAACATCAAAGCCTTGTATATCGTGCACCCAACCATGTTCATCAAGACCCTGCTGATACTCTTCAAGCCTCTGATCAGGTACGAAGGAAACACTGTTGGAGGCTCACCTGCATGTTCACATTGCAGGGGAACAATGGGGCCTTCTCAGAGGGGCACAAGCTGAGCCCAGGCTGCCAAGCCTATCCTGGAGTCTCTCACCTTTTTCTGTCTCCTCCCACTTCTGAGCTCAGAAATACTCACACACCAGAAATACCTCTTTAGGAACCTACAGAGTTTGCAGCTTTGTGCTACTCATTTTCTCTCCAGCCAGGTAGAAGTAAAAAGTTGCAGACTCTGTAACTCAAATATTTAATTTATTGTGATACTGAAATAATAACTCCATGAAATAATTGGGAGTAAAATCTTCTCAAGCCTACTGCTGAACAAAGGAAGGAGAAATCCACCATTTGAGGGAGCCTGCTGCTGCTAGGGCTTCTAATGTATCTTGGAAAGTCTTTGCATCTCCTGGTAAAATAGATGGAGTGGGAGAGCAATGTGGGTGACATCTCTGCTGCTCAGCCATACCTACACTTTGCCCCACTGATGTTTCTTGCAGCCCTCTGCACTCATTTTCTGTAAGAAGTCAGTTCTGTTACTGGATTTCCCAATTCCTCACATATCTACCTTTCTCTTGTTTTTCAGCTTTAAATTTGGACGGAAGATTTTTTATGTGAATTACCTTAGTGAGCTGGAGGAGTATGTGAAGCTGGAACAGTTGGGGATCCCAAGCCAAGTGCTAAAGTGAGAATACTGTCTGTCTCCCCCCCTGTTTAGGGTTCTGTGAGAGGGGACCTTTTGGGCAAGGGAAGGAAGAGATTGTTCCACTCAGATTTTGCAGGGTGTGCTGACAAGTTGCCTTCAAGACTGGTTTCTCTCTATAGTCCTTCCTGTGTGTCCTTGGCCCCAGTCCCCAGTTCTGTCTTTGAGTTAAAAATCCTCCCGCAATGAGGCACCAATCCTGCATCTCCCACTCACCCTCTGGGGACTTCCTGCAAGATACTGACCTTGACACTGACCTGGAGCTCGTGGTGTGCATCTGCTGTCGTCTGGTCACCTGCTTAGCTCATTCTGCTCTGCTCAGCTTGTCTTTGGGGCTTCCCAAAGTTCCCATAATCTCAGTCCTACCAGATTGCTTCCCTGTCCCACACCCACATATGCATCTGTCTCATCACAATGCTGTCCTGGCCTCCTGCCCATGCTGTTACTCAGCTACTCCACCTCTTGATTACAGATAGATACTCCTTTTCTCCTTGCTTTTTTTTTGGCAACGAGATGTTCGTTCTTGTGCTCCAAAACTGCCTGTGGTGGTTTTGCATAGGTGCAATTGACCGTACCAGTCTGGTGTTGCTACCAGTGGGTGTGCAGTGCTGGGTTCATGCACTTTCTGGGAGGTGGAGTGCCTTTTTACTAGTCTGTGTTTTGCTGCAGGTATGATGAATACCTGAGATCCCTGCAGAAACCTTTGCAAGTGCCCCAGAAGCCAACACCCCCACGTCCACCACTGCCAAACCAGCAGTTTGGAGTCTCCCTACAGCAGTGAGTATCTCTGGACTGTGTTGCTTTTGCCCTGACTTGCTTGATATGAGGTTACTGTATTTATTACTGAACAACAGCAGAAAATGGCTGCGAAATTTCTTGCAGTTCAGACTTTCTACAAAACTTTAATCATTTTCCTGAGGAACTCTGTGCTCATGTCCAGATCCTGACTAACTCAGTTCAGTTCCACTTTCTTGATCCCTGGGTTAGATTATTTTTGCAACTTAGGGTCACTAAGGGAGGAGCAAAATAAGGGCCATGGGGACAGCTTTACGGCACTGGAAACTTTCTTTTAAGCAAAAGATGTCTGTAGGAGGCTGACAGGGTTCTTTTTAGGACTATGCTGCTTTGAGCAGCACTGCAGATTTGTTTCCTAGTTGTTTTTGAAATCATAAATTCTATTTTAAAAGCACCTCTATTCAGCCTTGTAGTGAATCCCACTCCCCATTCCTGCACAGTGACGAAGGCAAACACAGACACTGGCAAGGGCTGGTGATACTGAGTAACTGTTGAAGGTATTTTTAACTCTGAGTGTGGTTTTGCCTCCCTGGGGAATGAGGAGGAGCCAGTACTGTGTAGCTAGACACATCCTCTGAGGCTGTCTGGGAACACATTCCCCGGCTTCAGTGCAACATTTCCAGATGGTGTTTGCCGTGGTGCGTGCTGCCTGAGCTTGTTAGCAGCCTGGGAGGGGTCAACAGCTCCCAGCTATCGAGTGGTCTGGACAATCAAATGTGAGGGTGGCAGGGAGCACCTTGGTGTCATGAGGTTTTCCCTGACGGCCATTTTGTTGATAAATCTTCCGTCACAGGAATGGGGTGGCCAAATTGATTTTTTCTTGTGTGTCAGCTTATTTCTGCCCTTGCTCCTATGGGGAAGAAAAAAGGAAGTGTAACCCTTTTCACCTGATTCTTAACTAGCATACTTCCCTTCTGGGAAGCCCTTTGCCCTGGCATATACAGGTTGAGATTTTTACAGAGGATGGAAAAACGTTCCTGTGGTCTAGTAATGAGCTCATAGTTGCTCCAGTGAATGATGTAACATGATGGGTGAAGAGGATAGAAGGCTGGAATAATAGCTGAACCAGGGATGGGGATAGCAAGATCATATGTGGTACAGCTTGTGTGGATAAATTCAAGAGTTGGAGGCTGCATGTAAGGCAGGACCAGTCCTGTGTACCAGTTGTGTGTAACCTGTTGTTTCTTGGTGCAGTCTCAGGGAGAAGAGCCCTGATCAGTCTCCTGTTCCTCTGGTGGTCAGAGACACCATTGCTCACCTGCGGGAGCATGGTAAGTGTTTGGAGAAGCTGCAGTCCCAGATCAGTGACCTCTGTTCTGTCCAAGCTCCCATCAAGACTGTGTTAAGATAAAGAAGAACAGCAGTCTAGAATAGGGTGTAAAGCCTGAACTAGGTGAGTTAGCCTTCAAGTGAGATTGTGGAGGGTTTAGGAGACCTCCTTCTTTCAGGAATCCATGTTCCTACTTGTGTAAAAGTAGCCAAATGCCCCTTGTATCCTTTGTCAGATAGTGGAAGCAGAAAAAATTGTTGTACTCTAAAAAAGGGACTTGTTGATATCTGTCTGAATTCCCCACAGCATGGATTTATAATTGCAGAGGGCCAGCATTTTTAGAGACTCTCACATGGCTGATTGTTTTCTTCTGCATCTGCTGTCACTTCACAGCTCTTAATACAGAGGGGATTTTCCGGAGATCAGCAAATACACAGGTTGTCAGAGAGGTCCAGCAAAAATACAATATGGGTAAGTGCCCAAACACATCAGAGCCCCTCTCATTCCCTAATTACTACTGTGCAACTGCAACTGTGTAGGAACTAGTCCATCATGGATCCTCTCCTTCTTTGATAGGTCTGTAGGTGAGGCCTCATCTTGAGGTATGACCTGAATTGCAAGGGAGAAGTATCTGGTACTTCTGCTGTGTGGAAAGCATATTCCTTCCCACTCGTATTCCCTTAACTATTCTTTTTTTTTCTGAAAGTTTCCCTCTTTCTTGGAGTGAGATACACCATCTTATTCTGGTTATAATGAAGGGACTTAAGATGACCAGGATGAAACTTAGTCATGTTTGATTTGATGACTTCTAAAGATGTAGTGCTGGATTCAGCACTGGTTTGTATATGATTTTGGGACATATTTTTCCACTTTGCTAGAAGATGTGGTGCTTTGGGATTCTGTGTTTTTTAAAATACTTCTTCCTTAGTTTCGGGCTCTGACCATCGTGTCCTGTCCTTTGTCTGGAGGAGGTGCTGCTTTGCCCAGTGAGCACTGAATCTCTGCTCTACTTTCTCAGGTGTGCCTGTAGATTTCCAGGAGTATGAAGATGTCCACCTCCCTGCTGTGATTCTCAAGACCTTCTTGAGGGAGCTACCTGAGCCCCTTCTTACTTTTGGCCTCTACAGCCATGTTGTCAGCTTCCAGAGTGAGTTGTAACAAGTGCTACTCCCTGAATGTTTCACTGGCTAAGGGCAAAGATGTCTTAGTGGAGACATGCATGGGATAACTTGTGACTGCCAGCAGGGCCTTCATCAGGACAGATGCTGAGGATTGTCCTGTCTCTCTTGATTTTTAGGTGTGGAGGAGGTGAAACGTGTGGATGCTGTTCGCAAAACGCTCCAGGATTTGCCAGAAGAAAACTACCAAGTGCTCCGTTTACTGACAGCCTTTCTGGTGCAGGTGAGCACTAGCCTAAGCATTTGCTTGTCATAAGGCTGAGAGGCACAGGCAGCCTAAAGGTGCAGCCATACAGCCTGCGTGGTCTATACCAGGGAGGCTGGAAGCTCCCCAGGCTGGAGGTAGAACTACTGCCACTTCTACTAGTAGCTGAGTAGAAGAGGGGTCTCAGATTTGCTTTGCAGTACTTCCTGCTGCCAGGAAAGCCACTACAAGGCCAGTCAAGCAAGAGGGAAGATCATGAGTGGTGATTTGGACTTGTAGAGATATTATCTGCCAGTGCTCTTGATCCTGTTGTTATGATATGGCCTGGTCAGCTTTTCTCCCCTTATTTTCTCTGTCTCTGTCTCTGGCTTTGGGGAGGGTAGGCAGTTGCTGTGCTATTCTGTAGGATTCACAGTCATCTCTTTCCTTCCCACATAGGTCTCTGCTCACAGCGACAGAAACAAGATGACAAACACCAACCTGGCAGTTGTGTTTGGCCCAAATCTGCTCTGGGCCAAAGATGTGGCCATCACTCTAAAAGCCATCAATCCCATCAATACCTTTACCAAATTCCTGTTGGACCACCAGAAGGAGCTGTTTGAGGCTGCAGAGGCCTGAACCCAGGCCAGACCACACCTGCACACTGTGCCCACCTTCCCCTTCTTTGTCTTGGAGCTGTGACCAAGCTGTCTCCAGTACAAAGGGACCATTGATCTTCTGGGTGATGAGCAGAGTGAGGGCTGTGGAGATGATGGTGGAAGTGTGCAAGTAAGTGAGCAGGAGACCTGCAGCTCTGGATGGGCAGGGGAGCTGGTCTCCCAGCTGCTGAGACTGGAGTCCTAATCCACCTGTGCAGCTTCTCCGGGGCTCATCACCAGTCTTCTGCCCTATCAGATGACCTGCCTTCCTTTCCTCCTTCCCTTATGTGCAGTTTTTCTGCCCTCCTGGTCCCTTCCTCAGCACAGATCTTTTTGTTCAAGCTCCCAATAGCACCAGCTCACCCCTCCTTGCCTCAGCTGGGCTGTTTGGGCTAGGGCAGGGTTGCTGGGTTTTGTGATGGAGACATTCTTACTGTGAGTGCCATTTCTCAGCACTGAGCATGCATCCTGCCTTTCCCCAGGGGCACCTAAAGCAGGGAAGGGAGCAGCAGCCCTTGTGCTTCAGGTAGCAGCATGTCCTGCACTTGCAACCACCACTCTAAACCCCCTGCTTTTGGCAGGCAGGTGAAGGACAGTCTCATGGCAATGGGCTGTGTTACCTGTCAGACTCCAAAACAATGAAAGTGAGTTTAGCCCAAGCCCAGCCCCTCTGGTGTCACCCACTCCAGGTACTATTCAGTGTTTGCTGGACTGTAGTGGGTGACTTGCCTCCTGTGGTTATCCAGCTCAGGTGTGTTTGTCCCTCCAGCAGCACTTCCAGCCTGGCTGGGAAGGGTCATGCCAGGCTTGGCTGTGCATGCAGGCCAGCTGTGACCCTTTGACCACTGGCGAGTCTGAATGGCAGGAGCAAGTGCCCTGATGGCACTGAGCTGCTGAACACCATGAAGATCCCCATCTGTCCTGGCAGCAGCACTAGGCTTCCTCTTCTGGCACATGTATCTGTGCTGACTGGCACAGACTGCCTTGACTAGTTTTTACTTTTTGAGCATAACTTTCCCCAGCACAGTGTAACAGAGACCATGGCCTTGAGGGAAGGTCTGGGGACTGGGGCCAACCCTCACCATGGAGTGCAACAGGCCTGGATTACAAATTTCTGACCAGGTGCTGAGCACTCGTGCCAAAGCTGTGAGGGAGCAGCTATTCCATGCCGAGGGCTTTTGCCGTGTCACCTCCTGGGTTCATACCTTCTACCCTGCCATCTGGTCAGATGCATCCTGTATGCCCTGGGCACAGCTGGAGAGATCATGTTCTCTGCAAGGCAGGCTCAGAGTGGGGTGGTTCTGGCACCTCCCTGGAGCAGCTGTGATACTGTCACAGCATCTCTGTTGGGTTTGGGTTGCATCATTCCCATTACCTGAGCTAAAAGAGATCCTTCTCCTCAGCCTGGGCCTGTCAGGGTTAAAAGAGGGAGCTTCTAGCCTTACTTCACTGGTGTGATTTATCTTTGTATCGTGTGCCTGGGCCAGACCTCCCTGCTGCATCTGGCCTCAGGGACAAATCTTTTGGACCAAGCAGAACTGTTTTTTTAAAGCTACTGGATGCTAAAGAGAATTTGCTTTTTCATAATATTTTAGCCTGCCTTTAAACACTGACCAGGGGTCGGTGCCCCTGGTATAGTCAAAGTAAATGGCATCTGCTGCAGGAATTAAGGAGATTGCTCTTTTTGCTAAACTCTGGAATGGGGATGGGTGCAAACATAGGCAGCTCTGCAAGGCAGCGCAGGTTCAGCCAGCTGCCTTGGAGGAGGCACACTAACGTGGGTGGGAACAGTGAACAAGTAAGTGAACATTACTAAGACCAGAGCAAGAGAGGTTCTAAGACAGGACTGGATCTGATCCTTTCTAGATACCGGGAGACTTTGCCCTGTGGAGGTTACCAGGCTGCTGACTTCTTCAAGTCTCTCTCTTCCAAGAGTAGGAGCATTCCCTGTTTGGCCAGGACATGAATTGCTTCATCCTGAACAATTCACAGCAGTAACTAAGTAAATGTTTTGGAGGGAGAGATAATCTGCTCCAAATTCATTTGTGATCTCTTCTCGAGTGAGTTAGCAGGGCGGATGTGCTGTGGAGGAGTAATCTGGGGTGGACTAGTGTGGAGAGAGGTGTACTTCCCCCAGTGTTTAAGGGGCAAGGTCATGGAGGCTGAGGGAGCCTAGTGCAGCTCCTTTTTCCCTGCAGGCATCCTGCCCTATGGAGCCTTTGGTAGAGGGAGAAGGAGACTTGGTGCTCTGACTGTGTCTGCAGCTGACACTGGCTTCACCTTCATCTCTGTAGAGGAGAGGCAAGCCCACTTAACTTCTGGGACAAACGCCCAAGCTCGGCAGCCTGGAGTCCAAGTGCCTGTGTGCATGAGGCCTGGCACTGTGCACTCTCTGGGGAAGTGGCATGTTCTGACCTTGCAGAGCAGCAAGGACTGTTCCCTGCCCAGTAGCCAGAGGAGCAGTGCTGGAGTAGCTCCTGTCCAGGGGGAAAGTGGGGAATACTGCAAGTGTCTGAGTTATGGCTGGATTTTGGTGGTTTATTTTAGGGTGTTTTTTGGGATTTAGGTTGGTTGGGTTTTTTTTTAGTGAATTCTTGAAATGACGTTTCCTTTTTTAGCAAAATAGAGACTGGTTCATCCCCTGCTGGCAGGGATAAAAGCCTGTTCCAGTTCAGTGCTTGCAGAGAGTGTTCAGGGAACTACTACTGCTCATGGTGGGAAAGTGCTTGCAAATCCTGGAAGGGACCCACTGTAAATATCCCCTTTCCTCTGCTGCTCCTTGTGCTGGAGCTGCTGAGGGCTCTGGAGCAGGCATAGTAACCAGGGTTGCTTTTGCAGTCTTTTCTCCTGAATGCCTTGTATTGAAATATTCCTCCAGTGATCTGAGCAAAGAACTGGCCCGGGCCTGCCTGCAGCCTGTCAGGTGGGTGGTGACCAGAGCCTGCTCCTGCCAAGGCCATGAGGTTAAATTCCCTCCTCACATGGGCAGGGTGCTGGCTGGGCAGGGCTTCTCTGCCTTGTATAGGTCAGGGTGGTATACAGTTAAGGTGCTGGTCTGTGTTGGTTTTCTCCTGCTATAGAGCTGCCCAAGGGTCTCTTTCCTGGCTTACCTTTCAGGTTAGCTATTAGCCATTTCTTCCTGTGGGGGTACTTGTTCTGCATCAACCTCCTGCTTTTTAGCATCTAGAACATTCCCCTCTGCTAAGCCTCCTGCTGTCTTAATGGCCTCTGATCACTCCCTGGCCCAAGCTGTGAACTGACACCAGAGCTTCTGGGCGGTGCAGGGGGTCTGGGGCCATCCAGATGCCTTGTGTGCTAACATGAGAGAGCTGAGGGCCAGTTTGGTTCCAGTTTCCTTTTTTATGCACAGGGGCTCCTGTGCAAAAATTTCTGCTATGCTTTTGTTGCTGGTGTTCCCTGCCTTCTTTGTTAATGTTCATCAGGTGCACGCCTGGGTTTTCACAGTTCACACTGTTTATTTTCTTTTAATCTGCACCAATCTTGTATTTCACAGTTTGCACTTTTTGTATTTCAATAAAAATCAAAATGTAATCTCAGATCCAGACATGTTCGTCAAGTGGCAGCAGCAGTGACACATCTACAAGAAACAAGTAAGGCTGTCTATGCTGCCAACCACAACCATGCTGCAAGGAAGGAAAGAGAGTATGAAATGCCCCCTATGTGAGTAACTCTGAAGAAATATTAGGTTGCAGGAGCCTTGGGCTGGAAACAGATTTAAAACAAAAATGAAGTAGTATAGATTTGGCTCTTCTGAAGAAGGATGTTCTTCCACATTACCATCTTCCTGTCACGATGAGCAGTCTGCCTAGGATTTCCAAGGGTGCCAAGCAGGAGCCACTTTAGGAATTGCTGGCTAAGTTTATCCTGGGGCAAGTGATACACTCAGCAGAAGCCTGCACCTTCTCATTTCGATGGATGTGGATTGCTAACTTGATGAGCAATAGTCTGGTTAGGACCACCACACTCCTCTTGATCCATATTCAGTTCACCACTTTTTCCTAACGACTGCAGTTTGCCTGTTACATCAGTAAGTTTTTTGGCTAGGATGCAAGAATTAGGAGTAGAATGGAGAGGGCTGGGGCTAAAGCCATCAGCATCAGGCAGTAGCCTGACTGCTGGGTTGTCAGCAATGGTATGTCAGGGTGATGTGTTGAGGCTGATGTCAACACTTGCATGTCTAAAATGTGTGCTGCTTGTCTGTTTTTACTGTACCAGTTAAGGGCTTCCCACTGTTGCCAGCTCCCCTTCTGTATGTTGACATGGCCCCTGTAATGGGGTCAGTGTGGTTAACATTCCAACTATACAGAGAGCTCTCAAACCTCCCCAGTGTAGCAGGTGGTCCTGGCTCTGGGCTTTGTCACAGTGACCTGCCTGGCATTGTGCTGTAGCAACATCAGCTCAGAGGAGTTGGAGAGCAGGTGCACCTGTCCCTGAAAGGGAGCTGGCACTGGCAGGACTATGTTATGTGCTGCCATGGGCAGTACTGAACACAGTGTGAGCACCACTGCAACTGGACACTTTCTCATGAGTAGCTGCCTCCTGACTTGATGGACACTGTTCTGAGAACATTTTTTATAAATACATAAAGTAGGCTCACAAAGTGATGGTATTTAATTGTTCATGACCTTGGTGGTTAATCGTACCACCAATTATGTGATTGTTTTCTTTGTCACTTATTTCCTGATGGTTTTTCCAATCCCTTGTCTTCCTGGTGACATGGTGTAAATAGTGGAAACTGAAAGCCCTGTAGTAGGCCCCAGATCCTACAGGATGGTTTCTGTGAGTTTTGACACTGCACTGTGTCTTTTTAAGTTCATTAAATGACACTCATAAATACACATATATAGATGCATATAATGTAGACAGATTGCTACCTGTGAGATTCCAGTGGTATGCTCAGTTTACTGTGTTACCTTCTGAAGATGTGATTAAGAAAAGATTGCTTTTATTAGTTATCCTTATATCCCAAGCTGGAATATTCCCTTCATAGAAGCTTCTAATACACAGAGTAATTTTTCTCTTTTTTTCCACCCCATTCATGTAATTTTATCCACTGTGTCTTTTTTTATAACAACCAGACACCCTTTACACTGAAGCTTAAATCAGCAGTTGCTATTAGTACATGGATTTTTATAATCTTGTCTTTCCTTTAAAGGGAAGGTGTTGGCACCATACCTGGCACTGTGTGTTATACAGGGTTAACTTTTACCACTACTAGAATGCAGCTGTTAAGTTTGGTTATTCTTTCTGCATTTTATTAGTCTCCGCTATCTCTCCTGTCAACTCAAAAACACTCCTATGCTTCTTTAAGTATGTAGCAACCATGTACAATGCAAATTTTCTGGGTAATTTTTTCTGCCTTTTCCCACCCCTTTCCTCTGGAGATAAGTTAATATTTGTTTCCCAGTTCATGGTGAGGTCAGCAGGGTCAAACACTGTATGACTGTTCCTCCCACCTCCAGGCACCTGTTCTGTCTGTCCCTCACTGTCCTTCCAGTAGGTTGATCTCAGCAAGATCCCACTGACCTCTCCAACTATAATGCACCAGTCCATTCTGCCCTCTGACAGAGGCAGCAACTTGCTCTGTCCTGCATTCACTGAGAGGCCCCTAACCCTCCTTTTTCCTGGAGGAAAACAAGCATGAGCCTGGGACTGTCCCAGACCTGTTGGTACACAGAAAAATGCAGAGTGTTGCTTACACAAAAGTTTTATTGGAAATTCTTTGAATACTTGAAGTACACTGGAGACTTTCCAAAATAATACACTTGAGGAATCTTCCCCTCCACCCAAAGTATCTGTAAATCAGCAGCTACATAGATACTGTCCTTAATATTCAGCAGAGCAGAGAGCTGCTAAAATAAACAGCCTTCATTACACAATCTGTGGCAGGCCAGAGCAGCAGCTAGGTCTTTACTGAAGCAGAGCATTTGTGCAGTGGTCAGGGAACTCAGAGCCTAGATGTAGCAACTGTGTGTTAAAACTGAAGACACTCCAGAGAAGAGGCAGGTAACTCAGCCCTGGAGACTCTCTTATTGCTGTGGCCATCCAGCTCAACGCTAGCAGCTTATATAGGCAATTTTCCAGCCTTTTGAAGAGAAGAATATGTGCCACAATGCCATTTTGCCTTATGAGATGTGAGAGCTGTAGCCATGTTAGGAACTCCAACAATAAAGGAGCACAAGTACAAGCCCTGACCTCCTGGGTGGGGTTAACAAGAATGGCAGTGCTCCCTGCCAGCTCCACAGCTTGTCAGCAGAAGAGCACAGCAGGAGTGCTGGCTAGATGAACTTCAACCTCAAGTGTTCTCTATTCATATGGTGTGAACCAGCCCTTTGCCTCATCTTTGCTGCTCTGCAGCCCAGATTGTATCACTTCAGAGACTAAAGTTGACAACCACCTATGAACTACTTCCTACAAAGTGGCAGACCAACTTCCTGAGCACAGGTGAGAGGCAGTTGATCCATTTAATTCCTTGTTCCAGCACCCTTCTGTGACCCTTTCCACCTATGAAACAAGGTGGCTTTTGGATGGGTATCAAGTATTTGTTACAGCCTGTGTAACTGAAGTCCTGTTAGAAACTGTTTCATCTTGGAACCTTTCTTAAATGTTTCTGCATCTTACTTTGCATGGACAAAGCAATTTCCATGTGAGGTTGCTAAGAAGTTGAATCAGTTGAGTAAAATAAAAAGGTTCTGGTGGGTAATTTTCCTTCAATGAAGCTCTTACCTGGAGTTTTAGAACTTACAAGGCCTCCCACCAAACATATCTCTCGACAAAAATACTCATAAACTTCAAAGCATTGCTTTGTTCTGGCCTTATAGTAAGCTGCTCTGAATTTGGCTCCTTGTTCTAGCAGTGACACAGAAATAGTGTCCCAGAGTGGAGCTGGGGTTCCCTCATCAGCTGCAGGCAATCTCTTCCAATGAAGAATGCAGCTAAGCTGAAGCTGCCACATTGCACCAACTAGAAGGCTGGTTACTCAGCCACTCTGAGGAAATGAAGATGGTTTCTCAGTGCTCAAGCAACACAACTCCACTTAAAAGAAACTAGGGGGAAAAGAAGTGGTTTTGGACAGTAAGGGGTCTTGCAGTTGCACACTGTAGTTACACGGGGCAGGAAGAGAGAAAACCACAAGAAACCCCACCTTATCCAAGTTTCTGTTTAGTGTCACTGTTTCTCCTCCCATCCTTACATGAGGCAGAAGACATGCAACAGCCAAATCACCCATAGAGCAATTCCAGCCAGTCACACTGTCAGTGGCTGGATTATTACAAAAATAAAATTTCAGCTATTTGAAAGCCAGCTGATTAAAAAGTACCATAAGCTTCCCAAAAAAGTGTGCTTCTTTAAAGAAGCTGCCTTCTGAATGGCAAAAGAACACTACAAATTCATCCATGCCTATCAGGAGACAGCTTTTTACCAAGTCCCTGCCACTCCATTCCACTGACGTGTGCATTTCATTCCATCAGTGAGCCCTGGCTGGATGTAATGGACACACAGTCCCCCAAACAGAGTATAATCAAGTCTGTCTTAGAAAATAAATATCTTTGATATTTTCTTGCAAAGAGAGACTAGCCTCACTGGCTAGGGTTCCATGGCACACTTGCTCTCTGCAGTGATCAGGACAGAATGACCCGCACTATAACATGAAAACAGAACATCTTTTAAATATAGGTTTCTTTAAAAGCAATAAATATTTTTTAATTCTTAAGATCATCTATTAACCATAAAGCAGGAAGGTTTGCAAGGATTAGAGGAAAAAATCTTGGACTAAGACTCCTAGTTACATAACCCTAAAGAAATAGGATTCCTAGTATTTACAGTTATGTTTCAAAACTAGAGACTATGAATTCAGCATCATCACAGCTGCTACGTGCAGGCTTGCCAACAGTCAACACTGTTAAACTCAGCATGGCCGAGTGTCAGTGCACTCGGGAAGGAAATGTGGAAAGCATTCCTGTAGTTTCATTCCTGCCTGTCAGCCACCTAACAGAGGGCCTTGCACAGTGTAGAGACCCAATTCCTTAGAAGCAGGAAAACAAAGGTAACTTGGATTATGCAGGTTCCAAAGCTGACGTCTCTCCCTGTGCTCCAAGCACACACTCTGAAGTCAGGATGAAATGCCCAGTTCTGTGGAATGGACTTTAAACAGTTGAATTTGCTGAACTCACAGACCCTGGAAATAAGCCAAAGCTTTCTATGCTCTAACAGGATCAGAGACTGCAGGAAAAAGTCTGTTAGCAAGAAGCTCTACCTAGGAAACTTGCACCATAGGACCCTTGGAGGAAGCATATGGCAGCTTTCCACAACGCCCCTCCATACAGAACACAGACCGAAGAGAAAGCAAGTTTCCATACACTGGGGTTTGACTTCCTGTGTCCCTACTGAAGTCTTAAAACTGACTGTGAGCAGGAAAAGCAGTCCAGAACTATGTGGTGGAAAAGTTGAGGAGAATCAGCAGATGAGTCGTATCTGTCATTGAAGAGAGAAAAGAAAGCTCACTTGATGGAGGGAACTAGTCAATGTGAACAAAAGGCAGAGCAGGGGGGATAGAGATATTTGTTGATGTCCTCTCCAGGATGCCTTGAGGAGGAAGAATTGCTGCAGCAGAACTGGGAAACAGCTTCACTGCAAGGTTTCCACAAAAGCATCAAATTCTTTGACATTTTTCTCATGGACTGCCAGCTTCTCTGGTAATGAGTCCTGGAAGGTAAGGAAAAATGTAGATCAGGGTTCATTCACAGCAGACAGAAGGAAATTTTAAACACACTAGGAAAAAAATCTGTTTCTCAGTCATGCAATCCCTCACCAATGCTCTGGGCTCACCTTTCTACGTGCACAAAAGCAGGAGCCCTCTGGCAGCATCCAGGAAATTACCCTGAGCAGGGCACTCTGCCCAGAGCCTGTTTGTTCTGCAGGAACTGGAGGTGCACTGGGGCCTCACCTTGTGTAATCCCCACCAGCTGCAGCACAATAACCCACTCAAATCATTGCCTTCATCAAGTCACTTGCTGCTCTCTGGTTTTCATTTTTCTCCACAGTGTGGCACAATGCCAGAGAGCCTAAGAGAGTGCTCGCCCAGATGTGACTCACCAGCCACACCAGAACTCTAACTCTGCTCAGGCTGCAAAGTCAGGCCTGGTTTGCCACCAAGTGAGACAACCCAGAGGCAGGATTAGTTTGGGGGGTTTCAGTGACCCAGAGCAAGCATGCTGCAGCAGTCTTCAGCTTCAAGACAAACACACTGGTTTCAGAGGCTCAGGTGTACCAGAAACAAATCTGCATTTATTTGGGAAATATTAGTGATGGACTCCCTTCTGTAAAGTATAGGAAAAAAAACTCTCTCTTCTGAAAAGTGTAGGAAAGACATGGGGCCTGCTAGAGTGGGTCCAGAGGAGGGCCATAAAAGTTATCAGAGAGCTGGAGCACCTCTCCTGTTAAGACAGGCTGAGAGACTTGTAGTGATTCAACCTGAAGATGAGAATGCTCTGAGGAGACCTTATTTTGGCTTTTCAGTACTAAAAGGAGACTTTTAAGAATAATGGGAACAGACTTTTTAGCAGGGGCTGCTGTAATAGGACAAGGGACAATGATTTTAAATTGAAAGAGAGTAGATTCACACTAGATAAGAGAGAATTTTTTAATGAAGCTGGTGAAAAATTATAACAGGCTGCCCAGAGAAGTGGTGGATGCCCCATCCATGGAAATAAACATGGCCAGGTTAGATGGGGCTGAGCAACCTGATTTAGTTGAACATATCCCTGCTCATTGCAGAGGGGTTGGACTAGATGACCTTGGTTCCTTCCAACCCAAACTATTCTACAATTCTATGAAGATACTTTTTTCAAACTAGAAATAGGGAGAGCATTATAAAGTACATATGATTTCCACATACAGAAATTTCAGGATTCCATACCAAATCCTCTGCCATGGACTGTGCTCCAATGTCAATGGAGAGGCTGCTGAGTTGAGGGGGGTTCTGAAATTCACGGTAAAATGTCCCCAGGTCCATTGGAAGAATGTCATCTTTTGAAAATGCTGGTTTCTACAATTGAAGACACTGCTGTTAATTCCCAGAGACACTGGCTTCCCTTTTGTTACAATCTCAGGTAAAGTTGTTACCTGCTATCAGTAAACATCTCAGCATTATAACTGTTGCTGCAATAATGCATATTAAATAACTGAAGAACAGCCAATATCACTTGATATCACAATAGCACTTGAGCAGTTGGAAGAGAACATATCTTTGGAATCTAGCTCCTCTAGGTGCTAAGAGAGAGGATGCCAAGCCCAGATGTTAGTAGACAACTGAAATGGTATTTCATTTGTAGCTGATGATGCCTGGTACCAGTGTCTTGGCAGTTCTGGGACTGTCACGCCCTAGAGTATGGTACTGTGAATGATGTGTCTTTACCACTCCCACTGAAAATACTCTGAGATCATTTGCCATCACACCAGAACATGAAGCCCACCTAAGGTGCAGGTGTAAGAGCTCTGATGGGGGCACTTACAAAGTCAACCATAACGAAGTCATCATGGGTGTTCCCTGTGCTGCTGCCACTGGAGCCCTCTGAGTGTAAGCTGCCGTGTAGAGGAGATTCCGTTTCTGGGGATTCAGGAGGATTGACCTGCCCAAGAAATCAAAGATGGTGAGTAGTGATCTTACAGTCATGTCTGTGTGTGCTTTGGCAGTGTGGGGGCAGTTAGGTGGGACAATTAACATTAACTAGAGCAGGGGCAACAAACACATGCTGTTATTTGCATGTCTACAGAGCCCAAGATTCAACACAAGAGACTTCTTGAAAGCAAACAAATTGGAATAGCTAGTTATTTTGTCCAAAACCAAAGTGTATTCAAGGCAGAGAATAGCATGGATGTTTGCATAAGGGATGCTGAGAAGGCACATATACCTCTGGAAGAGTCTTACCATGGGGTCGTTATCTTCCAGCTCAACATTCTTGGGAGCAAACATGGCAAAAGGAATGTCTAAGTTGGCCATGGTCACCTGAGGAGATTTAGCAAACAGAATTTCACTAAGATGCTCTGCTTACCAGGCATGAAAAGGATATTGAATGTCTTTGTCAGGCCAGCTAAAAACGGCCCAAAATCACGTCAGCAGTTAGGCAGGAGGCTGACAACCTCATTTAAAAGGCATGAAATCCAAAGATGATACTCTGTTGACCTAATGCAGATACATATCTTGAGATGGGATTGCTTCTATACACATCTTGTATAATATAGGCAAGGATTAATGAACTGCTACAAATTGAAACAATTCTCATTCCTTCATCCAAAAGGCCTACAACTGCAGCCCTAGGAGCCAAGCAAATCTCTAAGCTGCCCTAGCTGAACTTAAATGCTTGCTTCTAGTGATGAACTGGTCTACTGCATGTTCCTTCAAGGAAAGGAGGCTTGCTATCAGCTTTCCTAGTTTATGGATCTGTGGTACTTGCAGATCATTGCTGAGATCCAAGTGGAGTACCAAGTCTTCTATTCTCAAATAGGGTTCTGGCAAATCAATGGCTGTCACATCCCAAAAGGATTTTATGAAAAACAAAATACACCTTGGCAAAACTACAACTTGTAGGGAAATGCAGCAGGCAGAAATATGCACTCTCTGAGTCTCTGAGGTTGCCCTGGCATTGGGGTGCTTTTTGCTCCTCTATGTATGAACAGACAGGAAAAGAAAGGTATTATGGTGTTCTCTGAGAAGATCTACTGCCTATTACCTGGTTAATGGGTTTGTTGACAAAAGCTCCCACCTTCCGGATAAAGATGGTCTCCAAAAGGTCATGTGGGGAGCCACACTTTCCTTCACTGCTGTTGGATACTGTTTCTGTGTCCTCACTGGGGGAGGAAAATACATAATTAGTGCCTTCTGACCCAGGGCAGATAAATAAGGTTTTTTATGAGACTCCTTCATTTTTCTTGGTTTACTCCTAGTATTGGAAGAAGGACAACAGAAATCTGTCCTCGTATCATACCTTCCTCCTCAGTCAGGAGCACAAAAGGAAAGTGGACACTTGTGGAATCAGGTTTTTTTTGTTTAAAGCTGGACAAAAACTATTTAGTTGAATATAAAGTTGCTGAAATAGGCTTTTCTTCTGGGAAATGGGCTTTTAACTTGTGTGTGTTCACAGCAATTCCTGTTCATTACTACTATTTTTCAGTAACATGGTACTCACAGATCTCTCAGGAGGTGAGAGATCTCCCATTATATCTGTCATTCAGTTCACAAATGCAGCAGATCTGGTATATGACAACAGCCACTCCCAGTATGATTAATTCACTCCATAGCTATTAGGTACTTCCATGACCTATTGTTTTGGGTTTTTTCCTACCACAGGTATTCAGAACTTTAAAACAAAAAAAAATAGTTTTGTCCCATGGAAAGAGGATTACCTAGAAAGGACTGAAGAGGATTACCATTCAAATATACCCAGGAAAGTGAGTTTTGGTTTCCCCAGAGTTCTCTGTGACTCACAACTATGTGACCCCAAGAGAGATTTCTCAAGAAATAAATATAGTGATCAAAAAACCAGAAGGATTTAATTAGATGTGAGGGAGTTGATTTAGGACAGTTTGAGGTTGCATTGTTTCCTTTTAAATAACTTTGTGCCTAAAGTTTCTTACTAAAATGGTGAACAGATTTATGGTAACTACAACTGGCTTTGGTAACAATGCACATTAAGTCTAGAGAATTTAAGGCTCATTTTTGAACTTACTGCATCTTGTTTTACAATAAGCAAAAGCAGCAGAAAGATTGAAAAAAATGATAAAATCGATAATAAAGTTGACATAGAAGAAGATATATTACATAGAAGAAGAATATTACATAGACTGGGAGGTTTAAATAGATGGACAAGATCATTGTTTGGAGTAAGGCTGAAAAAGCCCCAATCAGAGAAATCTGCAAGTTGATTTGAGGAATGACAAGAAAATAGTTATGCTACAAACAATAAATAAAAAGGGCAAACAAAAAGTTTTATCTTAACAGGCTTATAAGTGGGTTAGCAGAAGTGGTGGACCATCTAAAACCAACCCACCTGCTAGAAGGAGTAGCTGCTGAGTAATGGACTCCCTCCAGTGGGGTGCACATCCTCTCTTGGTCAGCTTGAGTGCCATGCGCTGGCTGGCTAGGAACTGGGGGAACTCCCCCTTCTTTGCCTGGACCAATCAACTGAGATAGAAAGAAACAGTCAAGTTAAGAAATCTCAAAATCAAACCAAAACCACAGTGCAATAAAGAGTAGATTTCCATTATACTGGGCATAAGTTGTGGGGGTTTTGGCATATGATTGGTCTCTAGCCCCTATAAGCCTGAGAGAGATGTCATGTAGGAGTGTATTATCACAATACAAACTCACTTTTTACTCCCTTTCTACTCTAATGTCCATTTCAGGCCTGTTTTACACTGCAGAGTTTTCTGGCTGTAAGTCCTCTGCTTCATGGGGAGGAATGGAGAAAAAAAACCTTACATCCCCTTGCTACAAGCCCATGGCTCCTACAGCTTCAAGAGAAGGGGAAGTGGAGAAGGAGGTGCTGCTCTCTTCTCCCTGGGATCCAGTGATAAGACGCATGGGAGTGGTTTGAAGCTGCACCAGGGGAGGCTGGACATTAGAAAGCATTTCTTTGGAGAGAGGGTGGTTAAAAACTGGAGCAGTGTTCTCTTCCTAGAGAGGCTGTCAATGCCCCAAGCTGCCAGTTTTAAGAGGCATTTGGACAATTGCCTTAATACCAGGCTTTAGCTTGGCCAGCCCTGAACTGGATGTTGGATTAGATGCTCACTGTAAGACCACTCCAACTGAAATGTTTTTATTTTATTAACATTTGTGTCAGCAAAACTGGTGCAACATCAATATCACAAGCAGAAAAAGACTTCTGTCAACTTGGCTTATTTTTCTGATGAACCAATATAACTATGTCAGTATGAACTGCCAGTGTATCCTATGTCTAGCCTACAGAACTGCGCTTGGACAGCTACAGGGGCAGCAGCTCTGTAAAACAGGCACTGTTTGGAATCAGTGACAAGCAGACCAGGCAAACAGGTCTGGTGTCTGCTCTCTTGGCATAGTTTTTCCACATGACCCCATACCCCAGTAAAGTCAGGGATGCTGAGGAGCCAATTCCCAACTCCTGTGGAAGTTGTGCTTTCTCTGTGTTTACTTTATATTCTTTCCATTCCTGACAGACAGGACACCAATGCAAGCACTAGTTTCAATGCCTCTCTCAGGTGTACAAGTGACACAAATGGCTGCAATACCAGCCATGCTGGTTCTACTCTCTACAAGTACCTGGTGAGGGTGTGCAGCATTCAAGCCACCAGCAAAGAGTACAGGATACCCCATGTCAGCTGATCCAACTCCCAGGGCAGCAGGCTGATAGGAAAGACGTGAGCTGGAAAGCTAGGGAAGAAGAGAAAAAACAAGGGCAAAGGGAGAGGAGAGAGGAAAGGGAAGGGGAATGCCCCACAGCCTGAATAATCACCAGTCACTGAAGAAGGAACAGGAAAAGTCAGAGGCACAGCATTTCAGGCTGGCAGAAGGATGCTAGATTTTCACTGAAATCAATAATGTAGGTTATTCTAAAAAATTCTTATTGCTATGAGGACTACTTGACAGTAGTCCAGGGGACTAAGTCTGAGCCTTGACAGGAAAACAAGATTGGCTTCCTACACATGTAGGAGGAGGCTGTGCAAGGTATGGCTGACATCCAGTCTCAGGGAAGCTCTGCTCTACAGGCCTACTTTGAATACTGGTGTAGTGGGTTACATGAATGCCATCATAAACTTACTGAAGAGTTAATATTTAATATTTTTTTATCCCAAAACAACTTCATTATCAACTGTTTGAACCTACTTCCATTGCAAATTAAAACAGCTCATCTTCCAGACCTGTTCAAATAGGTCACCTGTTCAGTGAAAGAATACATGGTCCCATAAATGTGCCCAGTAAAGAGAACTGGGAAGCTAACCCTTGTGAGATTGCTCTAGGAATTAAGTGTTGGAAGCAGTGAAACCCAGGAGAAATTCCTTATACATCCCAGGCAGAAATCTACCCAGTCAGGTTAGATACAACTTTCCTGTTTAGACTTGCCTGACCTCAAGATAAGTATTTCTTCCAGAGCTCAGTGTGAGCTCCAGCAGCTCCAAAGCTGATGTCCTTTACAGGTATCAAAATGAGGAACAGCACTTTGATTCACATGAGGCTAGTTCAGCTGAGTGGAGCTCTAATGACTATACAGGTTCTAGGGACATTGGCTGTTAACACTCAGAATTGTGCCTTACTAGTGTCTTTCACTAACAATCCTTGACAGCTGTTGTGATTTTAGGGGTGCTTGTCCTGTCTTTAAGAGACCTTCATCTGCAAAGGCATTTAAGAAGCCAGTCTCAGTAAAGTGTCTGGCTCATTGTGGGTTCACCAGTCTTTCCCATGCACAACAAACACTCCACATTGTCAAATTTGTATTTTCCTGTATTCGTTTTGTCCTGCTGGAACTTCTATTCTGACCATGTACAGCATATTCTATTGACAACTCACTTGATGGGAAAAGGCCAGCCCCATCACTGGGACCTTCAAGGTGTCCGTCACCACAGGAGGTGGGGTCTGAAAATGTGCCTTTGTGACAGTAAAAACACACTGTGCAAAGACACAGACAAACAGAGGAAACAAGGAAAAGAGAGAATGAGGGGGGAGAGAGAAAGAGAGAGAGAAGGACTTCAGAGAGGAATTATGAAGAGTTGGATGAACTGAATGCTAGTGAAGAGGTTTTGGCTGCAGCAGCCACACCTACACAGAGAGCAGAAATCTCAGTATTGCCAGAAGTACATTCATTTTGTAAAGAATTGACTGTTTTTCAATCTGAGTGAACCACTGAACACAGGTAATATTTTAGACTCCAGTAAACCCTGACAGAAAGTAACTGCCAGAGACTCTGTTCCACAGTTAATTATAATTGGTACCAGCGAATTAGCAAGAAAGCTGAGCAGATGCCAGAAAAAGTCAAGTACTTCTTTTTTTTTTTTTTAATTTACAAATTACTTGTATTTCAGCACTCTCCATCCATCCATACTTTCTATCCTCCAGCTTTCTGAGGGGTCCTATTTTGGCAGGTCCATGCTGCACCCTGAGAATAAAGGTGACCCAGACTACAGTGCAATTCAAAGACACTGATGTGAAGCGGGAACTCCATCAACAGGAGCAAAACTCCAGAGGACAGTCTCACAGAGGGTGCTAATGCACAAAGGGCAAACCAAACCTCGTTCAGTCCCATACCTCCTCCCACAGTCATTTTCCTAGCAATGGTTTTCAGTTTGAGGAAAGCTTCAGCTTCATTTCTGGGTATTACCCATGGCCAGACTCTCCTGAATTTTGGGCTGCTTCACAACGCACCTATGCAGACATACAAGCTCACAAAGAAGGTGACAACTATTTTCTTGTATCACAGAGGTTAGGCCTCACTTTTACTGAGAAGGCAGGCAGAGATTGATAATATTTGCCTACAAAATCACACAGTTCCTAGTATTTTCCTAGTCATTAACCTGCACAGGACATGTAGAAAGCTGGAGAAAAAAAATAACTACTTCTTTCCCTTTTAATTTAAAGTCCACTCAGCCAAGGCAACCTTACAATTCTAACTGTGGTAACAAAGACTGGCAGTTGCTTTACAAATAAGGGCACAGCATATGGCAACCATGAGCCACAGAAAAAGCAAGAATGTAGGCTCATACTTTATGTGAATCCTCAAGGTTCATGTGGTTTCATAAAGCTTTTCCCCCCTCAGTGACAGTAAAGCTTCATGACGCCTGCAGAAATGTCAACTGCAATATAGTTACATACACTACTACTGTTAAGTAACACTGGCACAAGCAAGCCAGTGGAAATTTCCTTATGAAATCTTTTGTATTTACCCCTCTTTAGGAAAACGCAGGACACAACTCAGCCACAAACTAATTTCCTGAACTCTGTATTGCAGAATAAGAAAAGCTCTATTCCATCAGACTTACCATGAGTACTGACTAATTAGTTCATCATTGCCTGATGCCTGGTCACCTGAAATCACTTTGGCACAGAAATGCTTCCTAAGAGAAGCTCATTTCTAGCTTGTTCATATAGGAGAATACATTCTGCTAAACCATACATATTAATTCCTCTGAAGCAGCAGAAAGACCCATAGCAAATTCTTTCCATTTGGAACAGCATTCCAATTATACTTCATTCTATGTTTCACATTGACAGTGAAAGAGATTTAGAGTCTTTGGATTGTCTTTAAAGGTCAGTAGAGCCATCTGCTTGGCTGGACAACAAGGCAGGGCAATCCTGAATATTTAAAGCAATAGACAACTGCAACTCTGGCCATGTTCAAAATACAGAACTGTGGAATCACATACATAAGACAGTAAAAGAACGTGGGACTTTCTGGGGTTTTATACTCAAAAGGAAACCATTAGTTATTTGTTTTAAAATTGAAACTTAAATGCAATTTGCATGGGCAATTTTTTTGCCAATACTTATTCCTGCTGCCCCAACAAATTTTAATGGTCCAATAAATACAGCTTTTGTCTTTTTTCTGTCTTTCTCTAGCATTTCCCTGGTATTTCAGTGTCTCTTTCTCTATGTCAGTCTCTTACTCATACTTAAGCTGCCTGGCATCAATGTCTTGAATTCCTCTCTTGCAGTACTGGTATGCAAATGTGTAAATGTGTAAGCACACTGCTGTCCTCTTCAAGCACAGCTCAACCCAGCTACAGGAACAGGCTCTTTTAATTCAGTCTTTCTAGGCCCTTGGAATTTTGTTGAAATTAGTATCTAATTTCAATAGATTTTACTCAAGAGTGTAATGACATAAATAACCCACACATTAAATTTTAATTAGCAGCAGGAGGATTTCTGTTTGCACAACAGCTGATGTAGGAATATGCAAACTATTCTTACAGCAACTGTTCTATCTAGAAGTAAAAAGAGCCTGGTTTCTCTTACCTGAGATGGAGGAGAGGTGGAAAAAGATGTGGTACACACTTCTTGGGAATCTTCTACTGAGGGGTATACTGCACCATTGTCCTCACCAGCTCTAAAGCAGCAAGAAAAAACAAGTTTTCTAACCAGAAATATTCCTTAAAACAAACAAATAGTAAAACACACTGGGACAAACACTGCAGGGAGGTTGAGAGTATTTGGGTGTAGTTGAAAGGAGAATTATGAAGGACTCTCATCTGCTTGCCAGATCTGAGGAAAACAAAGTGGGAAAACATGAGTTTTCCTCGGATGTTTGTCTTTTACCCCATGTGAAATAAGAGGTGTATCTAACTAATACTTTTCTTATACAAGCTAGTGCTGCTGGCCTTGGTGTTTACACAACCATTGTCAAACAACACCACTGGTCCAAACCTGAATGCCCTCACATTCATTTTAGAGAAGGCAAACCTCTCATCTCCAAAGAGAAATTAAACTGATCTTCCCCCAGTGGAAATATCCAGGGATGCATGCATCTAGACATGTAGTTCTGCATCAGGATTAACCATTACACTTTCAAATTCCTGAATGCAGCCAAGATTAAACATCCTTTGTGTCCAAGTGCTTCTGTGAAGAATTTGGGAAAATACTGGGGCTTGCTGCACTCAGCCATCTCAATGTGAGGAGCAAAATGTAACCCTTCATCACATGTTTAATTGTGCCAATTGACTGACCCTAATTCTCCAGTGTCCCTTCCCATGCTGTCAACAAAGAATGGAAAAGGCTCTGTATTTGGGCATAATGGATGCCTTTACCATGGCCCATGACCTCAACTCAGTATTTTCTCACCTGTAATTGCAGGGATGCATGGGTGAAGAGCTGGGATAGGGACGGTCCACAAAGTGATCAATTATAATCCCCATGATAGGAGGGGTCCTCTCAAACTGCCTGCAAGGCAACAAGCAATGGTGTTACTGGCTTTTTCTCTCTACTCTTTCCAATTCATGGTGCCCTCACAGAAAACCCTTGTGTCTATTAATGGGATCAGAGCATCTTTACAATTTAGTCCTGTGACTCCAGGCATGCATCAACAATTTGGAGTTCTAGAGCCTGGCTCAGGGCTACCCAAATACTCCCCTTGCTGCAAGCTTAAGCAAGAGAGAGAGCGTTCCTCATGAAAGAGAATCTCAGCAGGAAAGGATAAGCAGAAGGGAAAGATTTGGGGGCTCAGAACATGAGGGGTTTAAGAGTAAATTATTGTAAAACAGTTTCTGGCATGATCACATTTTCTCACCTGGTTGACATGAAAGCAAGGTTGATTCTGTAGGCACACGACAAAGTGATGGTGCCCACTGGGGTACCCACTGTCCCAACACGGACTGTCTGGAAACCTGCAAAGTTAAGGAATAATTCTCAGTTTCACTGATTATTTATGTGCCGCACTTTTTTATTCTGAGTTTACATCATCTTATTTCAGTAGTGTTACCATTATCTCTTGCAATGTGAACCCCAAAAACACACATAGAACCCATAACAAAACAGGTGCACTAGGTTGCCTTGCTGGTAGGCTTCACTTGCAAGACTTCTGATGTTGCTTCGTGGCTTCTTGGTCTAAAATATTGTTCTGAAGTGCTTCTTGTTCCTCAGTAGATCATGATCTCCTTTACCAGTCCTGCCCCTTATCAACATAATTCTGTATTCTTATTTCAGTTCTGTATCACTAGAGTTAAAATGGCAGTCACCCGAGACTTTGTCCAAGTACTACCATTATACTTGTCACCTTGTGACACAAGGCTGCACTGGCAGAGCCAGACAAAAAGCATATGTAAGCCTCAGACTGAATTTCCCTATGACACTGGGGAATAGTAACCAAAAGGCAGTCAGAATGAAACACAGTTCTGCTCTTGTTTGTGTGTTGTCTAATCTTACCTTCTCCCAAGCCACTCAGCTGGACTTCACCAAAATATATCCTGAAGGAAAAGGAAAAAGAAAAGCTGTTAGATCCAGCTGGGACATAATGCTATACATATCCTTATTTCTTACTTAATTTTGGGAGTTGGAAGGCTGGAACTACTCTTCAGGAAAAAAAAGCCCAAAATAAATGGCTGGAATGCCCATCTCAAAAAACCTTACAGCTGCTCCAGAAGAAGAACAGGTCATGTAAAATGAAGGAGAAAGAGAAAATGGTAGTCCAATCAGGAATTTCTCTTTAATTTTTTAAGCCTCTGTGGTTAAGTCAGTTCAGAGCAAAAATGTGATGTGATACAAACTTCACAGATAGGCCTGAGTCTAAAAGCTGATGCTCATCACACAACATAAGAGGTTAACTGTGCTGTAAGAGTTGCTCTTAAGTACGTGCCAAGTCAGCAATGGAGGCAAAAAAGTGAAAATGGCTGGAATTTGAGTTTTCAGCTGTGCAAACGATAACAAACCTGAAATTTACAATCATATATATTAGCTATGCACACATGTCAAAGACTTTTCTAACAGCCAAAAAGAGAGTCTGTAAGACAACTGTGAACTACAAACCAGTCAGACTCACAGGCTAAACAGAGTTGAACCCAGTATTTGGATGAGTAAACTGCAAAAACTACAGGATGTGAAATTGAGGATGCATCTTTAAAATGGAGTAACAGGAGAGAGTCTGAATCTATGCTGCAAAAGTACACATTGCAGTTATGTGCAATGTAGAGAGCCATTTATCAAACACAAGCCAGACACCAAACAACTGGGTGCTAGTAAGCAATTTAAGGGACTGCATGTAGAATTTTTTTACTCTTCCTAACGTGGCAGGTAAACACTTCACAGCCTATGCTTAGCTTTTCTTTCAATGGCTCAAGTAAAGGTGATACACAGACCAAAGTCTTCTTCTGTCACTGATCAGGAGTACTTCTATAAAAATAATTTGATTTTATTATTGCCCATCCCTTTTTAACTACATTTGCAGCTACACTGTGCAAGTCTAGTCTCTTCTGTTTGCATTTCAAATGGGAAATTTTTGCTTTACCTGTACAATATTACATATTCATGGCCTTGTTTCCTAGAGAGTCTGTAGGCTGGAGTTACTCTGGTTATAGCAAGCAAAGACTTCAGCAATAGCGAAAGCCTGTTGTATACAGTGTATGAAACTTTGATTTCTTTGTCACACCTAGAGAACACAAACGAAAAAAATTAGTCTTTTGTCCACAACTAAGCTGCCTGGATTTGGGGCTCTTGTTTGTTTTTGGTTTGCAATTGCTTTTGTTTATTTTATTTAAAATAAAAATTACTCTGGGCCAGTTGTTTTATTTTATTGCCAAAATGATAAATAAAGCCCCAGTGTGGCTACCTGTACTGACCAACCAGCTAAGCATCCTGCTTCAACCTAGTTACCTGCTGTAGAAGAAATTGCTGAAAAATGCCATGCAGCCTTCTACTAAACAGAGACACCTTTTCAATATGAAAAACATTTGTCATTACTACGAATTCTTGTATCTGAGGAAACTTACTAGTTGTAATGGAAGAATGAAGAAGGAATTAAATTACTCGTTTTCATTCTTGACACTGGTGTTTAAAGAGATTGACTGCTGCTCGAGACAAAGAGAAGAGTTCCCTCTGGAGTGCCCCTGGCCACACAGCCAGTATGTGCTCATGGATCACCGTAGATTAACCACATGTGCCCATTGCATCAGCTAAGAAATACAAACACAAAGAATGCACTTACTTTTCATTCATTTCCAGACACCAAATTTCCAGCTCCATGGAGTCCCCCTGGATCAGAGAAAAAATGGCAAACAAAGGCTCATTCCAGAACACAGACCTGTTCAAATCTCATTAGTGATCAGCAGTGGCCACACCTCTCAATGGTTTGTCTCCTGGCTCGCACTTTCTTGTGATGCAATGATAGAAAAAGGTGCACTGGAAGTGTCCCTGCACAATTATATCACCTGAGGGAATACCTTCTTCAGAATGCCTAAGTTCTTCATGGGCTAAGAAATTAGTTTCTTAAAATTTAAGAATTTAATTTTCTTAAAAAATTTAGATTTTTCTGCTGCGTCATTTGTGTGTTTGGCCTCAGATTTTTGCAGTGAATTGCTTCTGTTAAACAATACATTTCATTTCATTAGCATATCACTTAATAAAATTTAGATATTCTCACATTGTCTTGGATTAAAGGGCAGGAGCTCTCATAGTTTATTGGAATAAGATCCCAATATTACCGGATGGAATGTGCCTGGGCTCATCTGGCCCTTGCTGCTGGACCAAAGGCAGCAGCTGTGGGCTTCACACCACAACAACAGTTGACTTAAGATTCAGGCAGAAAACTCCACAAACAAAAAAAAGGGCATCTGTTTTGACTCAGTTCTCACCTCTGAGGTTTTGAGAGAAATCTCCACGCACATAGACCGTCCAACAGCGGGCAGCTGTCCTGCCAGGGCTTTCTTTGCTTCATGAGTAACCTCTGGTATATCTTTGATTGCCAAATTGAACTGCAGAATCAAAGGGATGGTTCCATTTTTTTTATTTCTTTGAAAAACTGTGTGATGGTACATTTCAGACAGGCTCACAGACCCATATATAACATACTAGGTCAGTGTCCACTGAAATATTTATGAAACAGAAAATTCCCAGCTGGGTTCAAGCTTTTCATATTTACAAAGATTCCCTTGGCTGCTAATTCAAACGTTTTTCTTATTCCTGCTATTAAAAATATGCTCCTTTTCCCTCGCTTCAGTCCTATCTTCATCCACAGAGTATCTTGAGTCTTTTCAATTTTATTAAAGCCAAATACTAAAACGTCCTGAATTGCAGAGTAGCAAACTTCTGACAGATAAGAACTCATCACCCCACCCCCAAGCAGATCTTGGAAATGTGCCTTAGCTAACAGGAGTTGCTGAGAAGCATTATTTCTCTTACTCTTCATCAGTAAGAGTCCAGAGTGATTTGCTGCATGTGAAGAACAACCACCAACCCCCCGCAACATCACCACAAACATAACTACATGTAGTACCTACTCTGTGAATAATTATTATTGTCTGCACAAGACTGTAGTAATCACGTGGTGTTCCCAGCACACACACAGAGTTATGGAGTGGCTTTAAAAAATAAGACCTTACCCAGTCAGAACCTGTTGGGGAGGATGATGAGCGGGTACAGATTTTCTCTCCAAGTCGGGCCTGGACAATTACTTGTACTGTCTGGAATAGAAATAAAAGGATACTTAGTGATGTTCTGGGCTCAGCACCAGCTCTGAGCCTCAGTTCAGAGCCTGAGCTACACAAGCTCCAAGTGAAAAAGATGAAAGGGCTGACCAGGATGTAGAGAAGTAAAGTTTGCTACACTGTTCTTCAGTTCTAATAACTTTAAATTATTACATGTAATAGGCAAATGTATTTCAGAAAGAAAATCATTTTAGGCTGACCTTTTTCTGTAACAAGACTAAAAGACAAAGTCAATTTTGCAATCAGGATTTGCAGTTTTTATAGAAAATTCAGAAAAATTTACAAAAATATCCGAGGCCCAGACAACTAAACTAAAGACAAATGAATCTGTCTATTTAGACCAAAGCCATTGTCAGATTATCTACTTGCACCAATGTATGAAGTGAGGCCAAATTTTATAATTACATATCAACATCATTCAAGAGAACATTCTGGTATTATTGTTTTTGGATGCAATATAAAAATTTAGATAGGCTGAAAGAGTGGAGTCCAGCAGATAAACTACCTAAAAGCTGGTGGTTGGACACGCTGCTAGAAACCCAAAGCTGACAGAGGTGTGAAGTGCCTACAGCTGATTCTAAAGCAGGATGTTTCTGGAGGATGGAAGAGGATTTGAGGGTAGAAAAAAGGGGAAAATATGTTTTTCTAGTTGTTCTCAGGAATCTCTTAAATTTCACATCAGCCCTTCTTGCTTTGTTCTTCTTCAGCAAAACAAAATAAAACAAAAAAAAACAACAAGTCTTGTTACTCTAGCCACACCAAGTATGTCATTTGTTTTTTGGCATTTTTTAAACAAGGAAGAAGAGGCATTTGTCCAAAGGAGAAAAATTACCTTTAAAGCAAAAAATTTGATGAACTTGTCCAGGTCCTTCCTGTCCTGGGAACTGAGATCAGTGTCCATTGCATATGGCAATCTGAAATATAGCACAAGTCTGGGAATGAAGTCTCCTTCAAGCTTTCTGTTTAGATTTCAAAATATTTTTGCTATTAGAGGTCATCTCAAAAGAAATGATAAATACCAAAGTGCTCTACCTGTCAAAATCCAAACACGCTAAAAGGTTTGACATGTGAGTGTGTGGTATAAATGCACATTGATAGTTTATCTGGTCAGTGCAAAGATCAAAAAATTAAAAAAAAACAAGGCTCACAATTAAAACTCAGTACAAGTTCTTCAATTTTGCTAGCTTAATTTAAAAAAGCAAAACAAACAAACAAAAAAACCCAGAACACCCCAACACCACAATGACTGCATTCTATGCCAAGCTAACCATCACACATGGAGGTCTCTGCTTCAGAAATAATGTATCTTGAGCTATCAGCACTGGTCAAAACCAAGCCAAATTGCTATCTTGAGCTTGAAATTCTTAGAACAGTATTTCAGTGGTATTTCAGCAGAAATCTGTATAATAAACCATTGCTGGAACAGGCTACACTGCTTATTTACTTTCAATAAATAGTACATGAAGTAAAAATTATACAGCTACAAAATTCATCTACAACCAACTGAAAAGACAAATTTTTGTCAAGAAATAGACCAAAATCCTCTATTCACTTCTCTTGAAAGCTCTGATAATACATACTTAGCTTTCACACTGACACTGCCTTGTTTTTCAAAATACAATTGTTTCTAGGAACACAATGAACTTGCACAGCGTCTGAAGCAGGGCAGGGCAAGGCACTAATCCTATTTTTGTCACCATCATGTCACATGGCCTGGGATAAATCACAATTCATCTGTCTCTCAGTTTCTTCACATGTAAGTTAATAATCATATAGAGACCACTGGGGAGGAACGCCTTAATTAGCAGCACTGGTAGTTTTTCCGTGTAAGCCTTCAAAGCATGAATTCACTCCTACCCCTGCTGCAGTTTTGGGACAGCTAATCAGCCTGAGGCAGCTTGTCAGACATCCTGTATTTAAAGAACGTGCTGCTCCTCGCAGGAATGCCGGCCAGCTGAGGTCAGGGGCACGAGCAGCTTCTGTGCACAACGTTATTCAGTGTTCAGTCATCAAGCAAAGACTGAACTTACAGCAAGGTATGCTATTTATGCAAATGAAAGCTTGCAGGGCAAAAGGGCCAATAGCCCTGTTCACACAGCAAATAGAGAATCTTTCATGACCATGCACATGCAATACTTCTATTCAAAATATCACACTTAATGACAGTAAAGCCCAATGCTTTAGGAGCATCAATCAAAAAGGGCTGCAAGATAAGAGTACTGCAATTTACAGAACATTTTATAGAGAACAGGGCTGCTTTCTGAATGACTCTATAAAAAGAAAGCTGGACATAGAGTATAGTTGAAAGTTCCTGGGCTACATTCATACCACATCTCCTTAAGCTGTACTGTTCTCATTACAAATTATAATTTAAATTGAGAACTAACAACAAAAAATATTCAACATCAGATGCGTTTTCAAATTATCCCTTGGATATTTTAACCTCCTTATTGAAACTGTTATCCCTTCTTTCCTTGCCTTTACCTCCACTAGACAGATTACAGATCCTTTCCACTGTGGGGGGGTGCAAAAGGAAGGCAGCATTTAAAGTGCTTGACACAGTACTCAAAATTTAAAAACCCCAACCCTTTAGTACACACATGTACCACTACAAAAAAACCACAAATCCCCCCAAACAAGCAAACAAACAAAACCCCAGGCAAGAACAACCTGTTATTATTATTTTGACTTAATTAAGTACAGCACTGTAGGGGCTGAGGAGACCTGAGATCTTTGACAAACCTGGCTGATACAGGCAATAAAATACTGCATTAAAAATATGTTTTTCTCAGAAAAGAGAATGCTGACATTTAAAAACTAAAAAAAAAAAAAAAAATAAAAACCAAAAACATACTGCCTTTGAATGTGAAAAGTGATATGTGACCCCTGCAGAAAGATTCAAGGAAGTACATATCCTGATATTGTGGGAGAGCTGTCAAACAAAACACCCACATTTGCCTTTTGAGGCTGAAAAAAACTTCTGATATCAACTATTTCAAGATACTTGGGGACTAATGGAAGGTGTTAGGCTCACTGGTCTCTTAGGAAAGGAAACAAAGATGACCATCAGCATGGCTCCATGTGCAGTACAGGAATTTGTTCTGATGACCCAAATATTTCTAGAGGAGAGAAACAACCACCAGAGGGTTCAAAAAAAATGAGAGCCTCATGGCTCTGCCCTGGTGCAGCAGAACTGGGATTCTTCTTGGAAAATCTGAAACTACCTGTAACATTCATCAAACATTTGGAGATTCATACTGTTACCTCTCAAGCTCCAAATGCCAGCAACAGTTAACCCACCAGAGTCCAAAGTAGAGCAGAAAGTATCAGGCAAGGTTTCCTGGAAAGGAATAAATAATTTCATGGGAAAACTGGGACTTTGGAACTCACCTCCTGAAATGTCTAAGGGCTCTTATCTGACAGCCAATAATCTCTCCATTTTTTTGTAGGAGGGCCTCTGGTGATTGCCTGAGACCTTCTAAGGCTTAGAACAGTATTCACCTTTAGAATCAGTCTTGGTAAGAGTTAAGATGTAGCTAGAATTACAGCAAACTTTTTTTTTTACAGAAATTCTTTGGTACTTTCAGGTTAGCTGCCACAGCTGACCTGAACAGGAAGGAAATTTTTTAAACTGAGTTCTACCAAACTCAATCAACTTCTCACATCCAGTAGGTTGCAATGCCAGCATGGCTCCTTGTTAAGTGCTAGTGCACAGCCTATGCTTAACTCAAGGATAACACAGGCTCATTTTACACTGAGTAACAACTAGAGGGAAATAACCTTTGGTCTAGGTTAGAAAAATCCAGATGATTGATCTCCCCTCAACCAGGTAATCCCTTAAGTAAACTGATATATTCACCAGCACGTGATGCAGCAAGCATCTTTTCCATATGGCTTTTTGCTTTGTCTCCAACTTCCTTAACAGCCGTTTTTATACTGTTGCTTTTATTTATATGCCTTTGTCTTCACTTTACTTGAACAGAAACATCAGAAACAGCAAAGGAGAACTGCCTCATGTGGCTCTCTTGACTAAATCCTTATTCCTTCTCCCAAGGTTGAGACAGATTTTATCCAACAGCTTAACATCTAAGTGTTGTGCCTTATACACTCTACTGCTATTTATACCCTCCTTCTCTGAGGAGAAGGACACATCAGCATAAGGTGATGGCGCTGTTCGTTGTTGTCATGCAAGGAACTGCAAGAGCCCTCCCCTTAATGCCTCGGCAGAGCCGAGAGGAACTACAGCGACAGGCACGCCGTGCTCCTGCCCTGCTCCGTGCTCCCAGCCGTGCTCCCAGCCGAGAGCAGCCCCGCTGGCGGCAGACACCTGTAACCCGGCACACAGCAGCTGTATGGCAACAGCGGCGATCACCGGCATTACACTACGTGTTCCGTGCACGGGAATTGAGCCAGTGCATCTCTCTGACACCTACAGAAACAGGAAAGGAGCAGAAGCACCTGACACACACCAGGCATTATTGTTGCTGCTGGGGAAAGCATATAGAGGCTGCTTCCATCATCTCCTATATTTCCCTCTGAGCCATGGCTGCTACAACTTAAAAGTTATCTTGCTTTCTTTTCAACCAGACCTTCATCAACGCAAAATAATTACTCATGGTTCTTATGCTAGAGTGAAACTGAAAAGACAAGAGGGAAGAAAGCAGAGTGGGTGTAGCTGTAAGGAGAGGGCTGTGGACAGCTCTCATCCCAGATCTTCGTTCCCAGTTACTGGACTGTGCGCCGCAGACTGCACTCCTTGCCCATACCACTCGTCCAGAACTTGTTTTTTAATACAGGACCAAATTGACTCTCCAAGGATGTCCTATGAGAAGCTCAGAAAAGCCTCATTGAATCATGCAGTAAACAAGAAGCACATGGAAGTTTTTGAAGGTTTTAAGAGCTCCTGGAACAGGTCCTCCCTTCAATGAACAAGAAGCTTCACTGCAAGCAGGTATTTTGAGCACACTAATAAGCAACTATATAAAGATCTTCATAAACACAGTGCTCTGTTTCAAGACTGGGCCTGCAAGTCAAACTCCAGTATCCTACAATTACTTAAAATTAATCTCCATTTTGCCTTCTTAGTAGATTAGTCAGAAACCTAGGGAGAAGTAGCAAACAGTTCTAAGTTTGAAGGTGTGACACTCTCATTCTTTAAAGTTTGTGGATTTTTTTAAAAGAAAATATTAAATTCTATAGCAGAATAGAATAAATTCAATAGCAGAAAAACTGTTTCACATAACATAAACATTCTGATGTGATCAAAGGCTCTGTAGTTCACTATATGCTCAAGTTTTGACTGATAAAGAGGTAATTTTTCCTCCTCATCAGGAAACAGATTCACTTTTTAACCAATAACTCCACAGCTTAGTAAATACCTTACTAAAGCCAGCACAGCCAGCTCCACTGACTTAAAAACAATATTAAGTAATTCCTGTTGACCAACAGTTACATTCTGTACTTCCCTAAGGTCTAAAAATGGTATCAGTCCAAAGGTCCATCCTCTCAGTTTGTTTGTCAAGCCAAAGTATACAGACTAAACCAGAATCTGCTTCTACATACCCTGCACTATAATCACCAACACAATCACCAGTGTTCAACTATTGTTTGAACCCATGTTCAGAAATGTTAAGATTATACAATACCATTTAAGCAAAATAAAGTGATCCTGTATGATCCTTCTGGACATCTACAGACAGCCTGGCTCATCTGAAAGACTTATTTCTTGCCACAAGAAGGAAGGGTCCTCCAGGTCAGGCCAGTCCTGCAATAATTTGGAGATGCTCCAAACTTTATTTGGACAGCCAACTAATTTTCAGCTAAGGCAGTAATTTGCCATGTTTTTCCCCCTTGGTATGTGCCTAGTCATATCACTTTTGGGATTTGTAAGTAAGCAGTTTGTAGGCTTAGTCCAAAGATTCCCTTTTCTACCTATTCACTGGCATGGAAGATGTCTCTGCTCCCACTGAATCCACGGGAACGACTCTGACTGTGCCCTGAGAGCCACACCTCCCGCAGGAAAAAGAAAGATACGACCACCTGTAAACCCCTGCTCTTTCCCAGCATACCACAAACTCGCGTCTCACAGGAAGACTATACAAGACCATAAAATGGAGCGTGCGGTCTCAGATTCCACTGTTTCCAACAGGCTGTGAAGCATTTTGATTTGAAATGACCCCCTGCTGAGATTACAGCGGGCCACATCTTTCCCAGGCTCCACTGACAGCCACCAGTCGTTAGGAAAACGAATCGCAGCCGACACGCGGCTGTCTGGAACCGAACCCCACGAGCAGCGAAGCAAAGTAAAACGGAGACGCGAACCCACAGCCAATGGTTTAAGACGCACATCACAGCCCCCTCCCCTGGAAGGGCCTCCCGCAGGCTCGCGGAGCTCCAGCCCTGCCCTGCGGGAGCCGCGGTACCTGCGCGGGGCCGGCAGTGCTGGCGGCGCGGCGGCTCATCCCGTGCGGGGCCCGCTCCGCCGCCGCGCCCCGGCGCCTCCTCCGCGCCCCGACCGGGCACGGGGAGAGCCCCGCGGCCCCGGGGCCGCGACCGCCGCCTCCAAGCCCCGAAGCCGCTCCGGGGCTCCGGCCGGCGCCCCTCCTCCTCCTCGTTCCCGGCTCGGGGGTCTCGCCGCGAGTGTCAGCGCCGGCGGGGATGCGCGGCCGGCGGCGGGGGCCGGGCCGGGGCTGCCGCTGCCCTCAGAGCCGCGGGCTGCGCCGCGCCGCCGCCATCGCCGTCGCCATCGCCGCTGTTTGTTTTCATCCGCTGCGGGCGGGGGGGGAAGGAAGGAAGGAGGAAGGGAGGGAAGAAGGGAGGTGCCTGAGTGTCCGCAGCGGCACTTTCCGCACGCAGCCGCCCGCCGCTCCCCTCCCGCCCGCGGGGCGCCGAGCCCACAGCCCGGGGAGGCAGGACGTCGCCAGGCCTAAAAAATCGGGGCAGCGCCCGGTGCCGTTCCCGCCGGTAGCCCCTTGCCTGTGGCGAATCTGTCGCGGCGAATGTGGGGCCGGACCGGCGGGGACCGCCTGGAAGCGGCCGCGGGGCCGGTAAGGGCTGGGACGACTCCGGCGGAGGTCGGGCGGCCCGTGGGGTCCGGGACGCCCGGCAACGGCAGTACCCGCCAGGGCTGCAAGACCGCCCGCCGGGCTGCCCACGGCTCGTGTCTGGCATGCCCCGGCGAGGGTGACTGGGGACGGCTCCAGCTCCCTCTCCGCCGCGGGAGGTAAATTCCTGTCATCGCCCCACAGAGGTGTCGGCTCCGCGGTGAGTCCACCTGGCTGCCCGTGTATTTAAAAGCAGAAAAAGAAAAATTAAAAGATTTGCTGGATGATCAGACTGAAAGGAAAATGGTTACGGAGTCTGATAAGATCACCTGTAACAACTGTTCTGAGTATCCTCTTTTGCTTTATGCAGGTGAAGCCTCTGGGAAAGCCCTGTCAGAGGGGAGCCCCAGGGGACGCCCCTGGCCGTCAGCCATGGCCGTACCTATCGCGGTTCTTGACTGCGACCTCTTGCTCTATGGCCGCGGACACCGGACTTTGGATCGCTTCAAGCTGGAGGATGTCACGGATGAGTATCTAGTATCCACGTACGGCTTTCCCCGACAGTTCATTTGCTACCTGGTGGATCTCCTGGGAGCCACTCTCTCACGCCCTACACAGCGGTCCAGGGCCATCAGTCCAGAGACGCAAATCCTTGCTGCATTGGGTTTCTATACCTCTGGCTCCTTCCAGACTCGCATGGGGGATGCTATGGGCATTAGCCAAGCCTCGATGAGCCGCTGTGTTGCCAATGTAACCGAGGCACTTGTGGAAAGAGCCTCACAGTTCATTCACTTTCCTAAAGATGAAGCTACTGTACAGACCTTGAAGGATGACTTTTATGCGCTGGCAGGAATGCCGGGAGTGCTGGGGGTGGTTGACTGCACCCACGTGGCAATCAAAGCGCCAAATGCTGAGGACCTGTCCTATGTGAACCGAAAGGGTCTCCATTCCCTGAACTGCCTCATGGTGTGTGATTCCAGAGGAGTCCTCCTTAGTGCTGAAACGCACTGGCCAGGCAGCCTGCCTGACTGCACGGTGTTAGAGCAGGCAGCCCTCACAAGCCAGTTTGAAACTGAGCTACATAAAGACGGCTGGCTACTTGGTAAGTCAGCTTTTCATCCTTGTTTTCAGTAGAAAGTCAATTATATATTGTCTCCTTACTCTGGGCACGAGTGATATGTTTACTTTCAATTGCTTTCCTGCAAATTGCTTTGAGATTTATGACTCAGTTTGGACTACCCTTATCTTGGAAGCTTAGAACATTAACTTCTAATCTGTGTTTAAGTGTTCTAAGCTTAGAACATTAACTTCTATCTGGTTTACAGACTGATATTGTATGTATAAATCCTCATTCATTCTGTTAATGGCTTTCTTTCAGTATTCTACACCTTTCCATGCTGAATTATGCAATTTTTAATTCTAGGTACTGCCCTAGTCCAACTGTTTCCCCCTGTTTTATGCAGTAGATTAATTCTCTTAAAACTCTTCTGTGGAAAATCTTCTTGTGTAAAACCAAGTGCCTTTACTTTGTCACGTTTGTAAACCAGAGTTACTTCTTCCGTGCCTTCTCTTTTATCCAGAGGAAGAACTTATTCTGTATCTGCTGTACCAGTAAACCAGGCTGAAATCTGTGGCTATCTGTAGGTGTGTAACCTGTCCCGCTCCTTTCCACGGCTCACAGGTGACAGCTCCTTCTTGCTCCGGACGTGGCTGATGACCCCTCTGCACATTCCCGAGACGCCTGCAGAGTACCGCTACAACATGGCCCATTCCGCCACTCACAACGTCATTGAGCGCACCTTCAGAACCATTCGGTCCCGGTTCCGCTGCCTCGATGGCTCCAAAGGCACCCTGCAGTATTCTCCAGAGAAGTCCAGCCACATCATTCTGGCCTGCTGCGTGCTTCATAACATCTCCCTGCAGCATGGGCTGGACGTGTGGTCTGCACCAGCCACAGGACACATGGAACAATCGGAAGAAGAATACGAGCAAATGGAATCAGTGGACTCGGAAGCCTGTCGTGTTCGTCAGGAGCTTTTACTTACTCATTTTAGCTAATGTTGTCACAGAGAGAAAGCTTTTTAACAGTTCATTTGGGAAGTTATCTGGAGCAAATATGCCCCTTCCTCTTCTTTAAGCTTGTAAAGACTTAAGCAGATGTGAGACGAGAAGAAATATACTCTCTTCATTTCAGACAAATTTCTGAACTGCTCTCAATCTCTCCAGAGATTCAGTTTAATTGGGACATTTTTGCTGTCATGATGCTTACAGGCGCCCCATTCACTTGAGAACAACGACTAATGTGACAACGGTGGGAAAATTAGGGAAATTGTCTTTTATAGTGATGGAAAATTTGTAAACCTTGCACTGTTTTACAAAGCAACAATTCTATTCCACTGTGTAACTCAAAACACTTATGATTGATTTTCTTAAACAGTATTTTACACAAATTAAATTTCCACATGAGCTCCTTTCTACTGTGAATTCATGAGCAGCAAAGCAAACATTTATATTTTTGTTTGCAGGTATAAATTCTTGCTCAACACCATTTTGCCATTTTACACATCTCACAAACTCCAGTGATTTTTCTGAAAGCTGGCAGCTGTGTTCTGGGAGGGGTCTGGCATTTTTCTGGGCACACACTAGTGCTTGTACATATCTAGAGGGATTGAACATTCTTTCTTTCCCATACAGGCTGGAGAAGACATTAAGCTGTGGTGACTCTGTTGGGTACTTGACAGACATCAGGAAATGGTCTAGTGGAGGGGAGGCTGGTTTGCTCCTGCAGCAGGAAACTGGTTGTCTTGGTGGCGGCTGTAAAAGAAACACAAAGGACTGGCTGGGTCACAGAGATTGAACCAATTGCAAAAGTTCTCCTCTTAGATCAAAGCAGAAGTGTGGAAAGGCTGCTCTAGCACTGCTGGCAATCTAGTTCTTCAGTGGAACAAGATGACTGATGCACGCAGTTGTTGCTGGCACAAGGCTGGGCAGTTTCCTGGAAATGTTCTCTTTCTAAAAGGCACAAGTGTTTCCAAGGATCTCATGACAGCAGTCTAAGAAAATTTTGTTTCTTAGATTTTATTGTTTACTGGGCAGTAAATGTAACAAAAGTGGTAGGGAATGCAGAAAACTACAAAACTGTAACTACTTAAAGTAGCATTGATATTTCCTGGCATTGTGGATGTGTCCTTTTACAGCAAGCGAGTCTGGGTCATGCCCCACATTTGATGAATACAAGTGTACAGGACATGTTTCGCAGTGCAGGGTGGAGATGCAGGGCTAGATACACTCTGCCAGGTTTCCAGTGGCAGTAAGCACTTACTATCTCACAGAAAACCAGGCATGCTTGATGATGTGTAAACAAGATGTTTTCAGAAGCCTCAGTGAGGGCTGTAAAATGTTGTGTACAAGGATCTCAGATATAATTCAGTTTTCTTTATGCAAGGTGTTATACAAGAACTACTGTTGGTCACTGCAGCAAAACTCCTGCTCCTTTTACCTAGGAAAAAGCAGACAAGCATTGTTTTCTAAAAAAAGCATTTTTAAGGTGAGAGTTGCTGCCATATATGGTGCCTGATGGCTTATAACTGCATCTGACGGTCTGCGCTAAAAATACTGTTCACTAGACCAAAACACCAGCAGACACTGAATGAGCTGTGTGGGTGGTGGTAAGGTCAAGTGAGACTTGGACATGTGTAGGTACAAACATTGTCACTTAATGACAAGCTGGAGTTTCTCAATTTACGCTATGAATAGCCTCTTCCCAGTGTGTGCTGAGGCCAGAGCAGACTCAGAGTGCAGGCACTTCCTGGAGCACATTTGCTGCTCAGTTTTGTCTTCCTTCAGCCACTGTCACCTGTGGTAGAGTTTAATCTCAAAACTGATCTCATTGCTTGTCAGTTTGGGCAAAAACTGCATCAGACCACACTAGACAAAGCCAATCCACTGAGCACTATTCTTACCTGAGTCAGATGTCAGTACCCTTCTCTTCACTCAGGAAATGTAGGGAGCAGTTTCCACCACATACTCCTAAGCAGCTTCCTTCAAAACCATTCACCCAGACTTTTTTCTTTTCCCTCAGAAAAGACTTTTATTTTCCCTCATGGGGCCAAGTTGCTCAGAGCTCCCTCCATCCAACCTGTCCATGAACACTTCAGGAATGGGGAATTCACAGCTTCTCTGGACAACGTATTCCTGTGCCTCACCACCCTCCCAGTAAAGAAGTTTCTCTACTATCTAATCTAAACCTACATTCTGTCAATTTAAAGCCCTTCCCCTTTGTCCTGTCACTACACACTCTTGTAAATGGTCTTCCTCATCTTTTCTCTACGTTCCCTTCAAGTACTGGAAGGCAGCAGTTAGGTCATCCAGAAGCTTTCTCTTTTCCAGGCTGAAAAAAATGTGAAAAAAAAAATATTTTCTGCAAACTACTTTGAGATTTGTGATTTGGTTTATACAGAAAATCATGCTGTGAAGAGCCAGTGTCCACAAAGGAGACAGAGGAGTCCTGCAACTTTATTTATTTTATTTGAATAAAAGGAAAGAGCTCACTGGACCATACCCCCGCGGGGTCTCTCAGGGTTTTGGAGGACGCAGCCTCCTTTTATCCTAAACTATCGACTGCACGTTGCCCTCTTCCTTTCCCCATTGCCTGAGGTATTGGGAAGGTACAGCCTTCCCGATTCGCCTGCTACATCCTCCCCTGAAGTTCAGGAGCTCGAACTGTTTGGGTTCTGCGACCACCTGAAGACCTCCACGGCCACTGCTCCGGCACCGGGCCGGTTCTTCCAGTCCTGGGCGTTTGTGAAGACATTTAACACCCCTTTCTCCTCTTAAGTTTGGACCACCCTTATCTTGGAAATCTAGAACAGTAACTTCCAATCTGTTTTATAGAGTCTGACTATTGTACGTGTTAGTTTACATTCGTCTGTTAAGAGCATTTTTCCAGCATCCCACGCCTCTCTAAGCTAAATTATGCAGATTTTCATTCTGGGCTGGGGCGCTGCCCCGCAGTTCTCGGGGCTCGACTGCTCTCGCCTGCCCTCCGTCGCCCCCGGGCGGCGGTGGAAGACCTCGTCGCTCGGCTGGCGCTGCCTGGCGGCGTTCTAGCCTCGGCTGCTCGGGCCTTGCTCCCGCGCTCGGCGCCGCCGCCGTTGGGCCCCGCTCGGCGCTCGGCTGGCCCGCCTGGCCGGAGCTCGGCGCGGCGGCGGCGACGACCGACCCTGGGGCCGCTCCGCCCGCACGGCCCGGCCCCGCTCCGGCCCCGCCGCTGCAGGTACGCTCCGGGCCTACGCGCGCCGCCGGCTCCGCGCCGAGGCCGCGCTGCCGCTCCCGAGCGGGCGCGGCCGGCCCCGCGGCGGCGCCCCGGAAGGCGGCGGTACCGATCCGTGTGAGGCCGCGGCCGGTGGAACGCGGTAGGGAGGGAGTCGGGAGTCGCTGCCGGGGCCTCTGTACGGGAGTTCCGGGCTCGCGGCCTTACGCTGGGGGTAGCGGGGAGGCCGGCGCGCTGCCCCGGGCCGGGCGCCGCGGCGGGAGGGCGAAACCCGCGGCGCTGCCTCCCGCCGGCCGGCGGGGACGGAAGCCCAGGGGAGAGCGTCCCGGTACCGGCGAGTAGCCCGTGCCCCGCTGCCGCTCTCCTGAGCGTGCCTCAGCCGGATTTTCTGTCCCAGCTCGGGTGCCTGGTGCTTCGCCGTCCGTCGCCCCGCTCGCTGTCCCCGCGGCACCCGCCGGGGCCCGTGGTCGGGCTCGGTCCAGTTGCGTTCTGGGGCTGTTGCTTCGAGATGTTTTTTATCATTGTTGGTGTTTTCCGGCCTTACCCAAATAAAACGTGCGGCAAGCGTTGTCTGCTCTATCTCTGCTGTTTTTCATCGTGTGCTGCAGAACACTTGCTTGTGAAAGTAGTGTTTGGCATAAAATGCATTCAGATGTACCTCTTGTCTAGTGAGGAAACGAACTCAGCTAATTCACCGGCTATGGGAACGTTTTTGTTGTCATCTCCCATATTTTTCCTGACAACACATAAATTTCTGTAGTGTTCTTGTAGTTTTTTTTTTGATTACTTGTGATCCTCTCAATACCATGCGTTCAACTGCCTTTGGAAAGCAATTTTTCCTGTACTAAATAGGGTTTCATCTTCAAGATGAAACCCATCCTGTAGGTGGTTATAAGTAGCTTTTCTCACTACACGCTTTCGAGTATTGTTCTGTGGTGATAGATTCAATAATTGTTATCTAGATGCAAGCCTGTCTTCATGAAGATAGGTTGTATGAATGTGAAGTCTGTAAATATGGTCAGTGCTCAGTGCTGCTCTGTTTTCTCCTCTGTATGAAGTGCTCTTTGATCTTTATTTAAAAACTCAGTATGTTTTTCTATATTTGTCCTTGTTTACTGCTCCACCCAGCTTGGTGTCCTCTGCAAATGTCATCTGGCTTCTTTTGCCTTTGCCACTCCCATCCTCTTTCAAATTGCTGATGGGAATGTTAAAAAGGGACCTAAGAATGACCTGCTGGTAATGTGCACTTATTGCCAGTCCATTACTGGTCTCTTAAGTTTGTTGTTGGGTCGGTTTTCAGAATGTAGTATGAGGTTAAAATCCATGCAGATTTGAATGCTTTATGAGTGATGCAAGCAACAGGACCTGAAATTCTCAGCTAAATTAAAAATCCTTTCTTGTGTTCTGAAGGACTGTTGTGATGCATTTCCTAACATTCCTAAATCTTCAGTGTAGCTTATGTGCTGGTTCTGGAGTCCACAACTGGTGCTTCTCTGGGTAATTTTGTTTAAAAAAATTGGTCCATTTCTATTTTGATGGGGTTTTTTTTGTGGCAGTGTGGCTCTTAATGAGTAGGGCTGTCCACTAGCATTTATATTTTTCCTGATGCTTGGAATGAAGAATGTATTTGGATCCAAATGTCTGGACATGCATTTTCAGATTGAGTTGCTGGGAGTTTCTGATGAATGTTTACTTTGCTGACAGCTTCTTCTCAGTTTTCTTTCTTTTGCCCTTTTCTGAGTCATAACTGACCCTCTGGATTCTTGTTTGGTTATTTCCTACTTTTCCATTTTCCGAGCAGCACTTTTAACTTTTATACAACTGTAACAACCAGTTCTAAAGAAGGTACACAATGATCCAGTCTGCTGCTATCCCTCTGCCAGAAGTTTGGCATTTGAATAATGATTTTTTAAAGAAACTTCTGGAAATAAACTCTAGTACTAATCTTTTATGCCATGATTAGCAAACTGACAGAACTCATGGGTCTTGCAGAGTTGTTGTTGATGTAAATATTTACTACTAATGCAAACAGCACTAAGGTACTTTTTTTCCCCTCTTGGGTTTCTGGGAGCCTGATACAGGGCATAGTGCATGATAATAGCTACCTTGTGTGTTTTGTGTTAGTAGCCCTGTGCTATCCTAGCAAGGAGGGTAATAGAAACAAAATATTAGTAAGGTAAGGACAGAAGAATTTTGTTTTGCAAAAGTGAATGACAATGTGATATGCAGTGGAGGAGGATTAATATTAGAAATATCTTACTGGAAAGTTATTGCAGGATATAGTAGTTGCCTAATGAAAGACCCATTGATTGGGTTGCTTGGAACAAGAGGAGACCTGCTTTCCTCTCCCAGAGGAAGCAGTACTTGTCTGCATCTCAGGACTTAGTTGGTTGTTGGGAATTCTGACTGGGATTGTTGTCTGGTAGCTGTGTGTTGTCTCCAGTTTTTGTAAACTGTTTGTTGAATGGGATGATGAAGTGTCAGGCTGGAGTGTGAAGAGCATCATCTTAATCCATGTGCTCGCTCAGCTGCACTCCCCATGCTCTCAGTGAGGGGTTTTGGGTTGCCCTTGCAGAGTGATTCCTGCTTCCTTCTTCCTGGTATGTGTTACTAATTCTTCACCTTGGGCAGTGCAGTATTGCTGAGAGGAGTCTCTGACTCATGTTTTGGACAATTTTCCCCCTCCCTTTATATTTCTCCCACAGACTCAGTCTGAGGCCAAGAAGGGCAAGAGTGTCAAGAATTTGGCTGTGTTTCTTTGTTCAGTGTCTAAATCTTCCCACCTCTTCTATAATTCTGATACATCCTTGTATGAAGACTTCAGCTTCTGTGTGGATAATTTTTACTTTTTATCTTGTTACTGTATTTCCATGTAAGCAAGAAATTATATTACCTGTATTTTCTAGAACATGTTCTTGCTTCCAGTTGCTTTTTCTTTATTACTTGGATAGGGTGCATGTGCCTGAAGTGCAGCCTTGAATGCATAAAACACTTTGTCTTCACCTTGGGGGTATGTGATGCTGCTTCTGCTACTCTGTAGTGTTGGCAATCCCACATTACTATGGAATGTGTGATGTCACTTGGGGGGACCTGGCTGTGGCCCTTGAGCTTGAAGAACCTTGATGTGACTATTAATAATAGTAAATAATGGGATTTTGAATTGAGAATTCCTTTGCCTTCCTATCTAAATGAGAATAGTTTTTTAGGGGGTTAATCTGAATTCTGTGTTGCTCTGTCTCTCTATTGCTCTGGCTTTTTCTTCTATCTGTCCCTCATTTCCTGCTGTGTATAGAACTTAACAAAAGATGCTATGGTTTGAGTATGGAATTGTGGAAACCAACTCTTAATCTTCCAGATCTCAGTTCTGCTCTTTGACTTACCTTACAGTTTTGTGAAATCATATTTATTCTCTTCCTATCTTCTGGATTGAAACTAATATCTCTCTTCTCAAGAATTCATTAAGTTTATGTGGAAGTTGTAATAATAGTTATGAAAGTGCTCCATGTTCTCTTTGGTAAATGAAACTGTCAGACTCCAGACATGGGTGATCACTTACATTTTTTATTATTATTACTTCCCTTTTTATATTTACTATTCATTTTCTGACCTTTAGGAGTTGAGATCTGCAAGTTTCTCTTCCATGTCTTCATCATTTTGCTGTAAATAGCCAGAATTTTAATGTACTTCTTTTGTGTGAAAAGTTCTTTTATGTGTATTTAGCTCATTTAATCCAGACTGGAAAGACAAATTAAGATTCTAATGGCAATTAGTTACTTGTTGCAGTCATTCAGGATCTTGAAATGACAAAGTACTATTGACATCTTTGTAACGTAATTGAATTTCCTGAGCTGTTTGCAGTTGCAGTTTAAAACACAGCATTGAATTTTTCAATCATGAAGCACTAAGACAAGTTATTTTTCTTTAGGAATCCTGTTTTATGTGTCAACACTTATTGCAGTGAGTGCAATTTAGAGCAGTGCGTCTACTGCATCTACAGAAAATGTGCTTTTGAATTACTTTCCATCTCTCTCTGGCTTTAATCAAGGCAGAACTTCAGCTTACACTATAATACTTTGGGGAGTATTTAAAAGCTTGGAAGAGTAAAACTGGGACCATATAATGGAAGTGCCTTCATGGTATTAGTTTTGGGTTCTCTTGGATAGTTGCATCATAAACTTTCTTTGACTTCTCCTAACTGTTTTTTATTCTCCATGTTTAGGGGCACTTACTTGAAGACTGACTCTTGTTCTAATTAAATTCTTAAATTCAGCAGCTTTTTTTGTTTTTTAAAGCATAATCAAGCACACAAGTAGAACAAAATAATGGGTTAGAGTTTAGGGGTTTTTTTTGTTTTGATTAATCTTGCTTAAGATAGTTGTTACCCATCCAAAGACTGTTTTTGTTTGTGGGTTAATCTTGTTTCAAGATTCTAGTCTAATGTAACTTTATTTTAAATTTTTGTTCATTTAGATATTACTACAAGGTATCTTGAAGTTTGCTCTATGCAAAATGTTTTCTGGTGTTTGGGGTTGGGTTTTTTGTTTGTTTTGGTTTTGTTTGTTTTTAACCCAAGAAGGGTTAATACGTCTATAAACAGTCTCAAGGTTCATCTGGAACTACCACAAATGGAGTTAAGGGAAGACAAATCAAATGTTGTTTGAAGTACATTTAGACATATATAGCTAATTAGATATATTGCCAGAAATTCATATGGCCCTGTCTTTTAAGAATGAACATAGTCCTGTTCTTCCAATACTTATGTTTTGACCCATGCTACTATTTGGGATATGAGTCATGTCACCTATTTTTTACTGATTTTGTTGTTACAGAATTATTCAAATGCCAGTGCTATTGGCAAACTAGGATTTACCAAACTAGGACTCCTTGAGTTGTCTTGTTTGTTAAGCTGGGTTGATGCAATGCAAAGAGGGCAAATCAGCTTTTTAGTTTTGGTTTTACATAAACATTTTTTTAAGTTTTGCTCAGTTTTTCAGGCGGAGACACAAAAAGGGTTAGTGGGGATGGCATGACATTTGTTATGGATTGAATCAGTATTTTTAATAAAGCTGCAGGTATAAGTCAGGTCGTCTATCTGGTGTAGTGCTTGTTGGGCTTCTTACATGAATAGTTTCATGCAATTTAGGAAAGTGATGGCCTCAAAATGTCCATATTGGAAAAGGGAGGGAAACAGAGATTACAAACAAGGAAGGGAACTAGAAAGTCCCTGGAGCTGTGTGATTGCTTCTTTATATTCCAAATTATGTTCTAGACATCTGGTTTGTTCTTGGAGATCTCCTGTCTGGGTGTCAGAAGCAGATTTTATTGTTTTATCAATGAGCTGCCTGCAAAAGGAGGGGCTGTGTAGTTCTTTGGCAAGATCATATTTGGCTGTTTTCAGTGGGCGCTTTTTTGCTCTTTTGAACTTCTGAAGAGCACAAGGGGTCTTGGTAAGGCAGTTTGCTTCAAAATTAAGCTGTGTAAAATACAAGGGGAACTGACTTGTAGAAAATCCTCAGAGGAAATAGCCTGTCTTGTGACTGCAGCCTTCATTAGGATCACTGTCAGCAAAGATAAAGGATTTGGGCTGTACTGCTGCATACACTCTTTTCATGCCTGTTTGATGATCTGATTGCTCTTGGAGAACCCACCCACATGTGCAATAGTGGGAATGCTAAATTATTGCTCATATTTATTAAATGAAACTTAAAATACTAACATTTATTAAATGCAATAAACAGTTCTCTTGAAATTTTAGTATGTTGCTGGTGTTAAAGCCTGAGATGCCGCACTTAATTTGGAATAACTGCGGTGGCATTGTTAGGGCTGGACACGCTTCTTCAGAACAGACATTTTGAAAACAGAAGTAACTGGCTTACAAGATAGGTAGGCACCTGGCCAGAACTGGGGGAGTTGAGTGTAATAATCTGTTTCCTCTTCTTTTCTAGAGACAGGTTGGCTTGTGGTTTTGCAAGACAGTGATATGCCTCATTGTTCACCACAGTTTTGCTTCTGTTGTGTTTTGAGTCCTTTTTTTTTCCCCATGCATGTTGTTTTAATACAAAGTATACAGCCCTGGCCCATCAGCTGTGTGTGGATCATGGCTCTTTTACAGTCAATACATTATGGAAGTCTTAAAACTGACAAAGGAACTTGGAGACCAAAACTACTGGCATGTGCTTTTTTTTTCCTCTGGTCTCTTACAGGGAGTCTTATAAATGCATTCTCTCTGTGGAACCCAGATTGCAAAGTCAGTGACAGCTTTAATATTTCATTTCATATTGTCTCTTTCTTCATCAATCACATGAGGTCTCTTCGGGCAGCAAAATTGTCTGAAATTATTTGGACATTTGTTTCTTCTGGATAGATCTCCCATTGTAAATATCGTTTACTGATTGCAGCTTTTTTTTCCCCCTTTTTAAAAACTGATGTAGCTGTTTACACTGACTCTGTGCACATGCATTAGGAAAGGCTTTTAGTGTTGGGCTCAGCACACAACCACAAAGTTCTTTGCAGTGGTAATAGATTAGTCTGAGAGCTGAAGGCCACATGAACTAACATTTTTCCCCCATGAAGAGTGGAATAACTTGAAGGTAGTATTGCAGTATTCATCTTTGTATCGAAGCCAGCTGTGCTCCCAGCATGGTGGTACCAGAATCTCCACAAAATTAATAACAGCAAAGATGGGGAAGGGGCACATTAGGAAATGGAACAATCATCTCTTTAAAATGCTGAAGTTTTGAACTGGAATGGTGAGCCGTTGCATAATGCATAAAATATCTTGACATCCTTTTTATATGGTAAATTGAATGTGCTTCTTTTTATTCCTCTTCTCTTCCTTACCTTTCTGTCAGTATTTTCAGGGAGTCATGTACCACTACAAAGTATTACCAATTTGCAGCTTCACTTTGGTTTTTTAGAGCTTCAACATCTGTAAAAGTGACAATTTCAAGTAAGCCTGCGTTACTCTAATGCTGGGAATTCTTCAGGCTTCTTCAAGGATGGCTGGTACAGAGCAAGTAAAAGGCTTGGGTTTGGGCTATGTAATGCTCTTTCCAAAACTGTAAACAGCCCAGCATGTTGTCCTGAAATGCCCTGAAGGGAGAAAACTCTTAAGGAAAGAAAGTTGCTGATCATAGAAAAATTTCTTGATTCTCCATTTTCAGAATTTTTTGTGGTCATCTGCATCACATTCAGGGCATCAGCTAATCTTGCAGTTGTCGGACACTTTTGGTCATCCTGATTAAACCAACCATCCAAATCTCCCTCCCTCCCTCCTCCCAAAACCAAGTAAAACTAAACAAACTCAACAATGAGAAGAAAACAGAACAATCCCAATCCCTCTTTAGGTGGTCAGCTGTTTATCAGTTGTGATAGTTGTGGGTATTTGTAATAGACACTGAATCAGTTCTCCTCTTGCCTGAACAGGTTTGATCCAGTGAGCTGTAAGTTTTTATTTATGCTGAGTCCCAAGAAGTATTTTCAAACCCTCTGCGTTTACTTTTGACTTTGTTAGTCAGATGTCTAATGAGTGGCTGTAAATACAGTTGGTACTTCAATGGTTTATCTGCTAATGGTATTTAATAGCATGCTGTCATTATTCAGTTTATATTTGAGCAAAATGTTTGGAGTTGGTGGGTATCTTTACTAGGTTAGAGAAAAAACTGGCTTCTTTAACACCCTCACAAAAAACCCCTACACAAACCAAAAAACTAACGGAAAAACAAAAACCCCACACCAAAACAAACTGAAGCTGAACACATAATCCAATAGAAAGGTTAAAGTCTTCCTGCTAAAATGAGCAAATAGCAGTGTTCACTGCATTGCCAATGCTACACTACATCTATCTGTTACTGCATTTGAAGGCTCTGAGTTTTTTGGCCTTCTGAAATGTTGCTGAATGTGTCACCCAGTAGAGGAGCAGTTACTGTGTTCAGGCTAACTCAGAAAAAGGATAAAGTTTGGCCCCTGAAGGGATCCGAGGTAACACTGTAATCTCAGCATTACTCAAGAAGGATACATTCAGTGTTTTCTGAAGAGATCCCAGCTTTTAAAAATGTTGAGCAGGTTAGCAGGGTACTGTGAAGGCATTAGAGCCCTGGGTGTTTCCTTTGTTTACTTTTAAAATGGGATAAAGACATGAGTCAGAAGAAGCTGAAAAAACGAGGTATAGTCCCTGAGGGAAAAATGTGAAGTTAAATGTTCAGGCTCACATATGAAGTGTTTGGTATAGGCAGATTAGTTGAATAAATTAGGACACACATGCAGAGATTTAGATAAGCTGTCTTAAGGTATGTACTTGGTTTTATATAGTGGAGATGACTTGGTCCTTCAATAAGGTGAATACTAGAATTTCACTGACTGCAGCTGTAGGAGTTATGTCCCCATTTATTTTACAATATGTAAGCTTGTCCATGGCATAAATAAACTTAAAGTCACTTGTTAAACCTCTTGTTTTCCTTGTTGCAATTGTACTTTAGGGAACATAAGTTCTGATAGGACTGAAATGTTGCTAGGTTGTCAGAGCTTGTTCTTTCTCATGAGTGATTGTTATCCTGCTTGTACATCACCATGATCTCAAGTTATTTATGTGGTTTGTCCTTCACGGCTATTGAAAGGCTGTTCCAAAGTTTAAATCTTTTTGAACTTCCAGCTTATTCCAGCTGCAGGACCAGTCTTCCATTGGTGTCCTGTTTATATGTTTATTCTTGGGTCGTTGTAGTCCAAATTCCTTGAATACACCCATATAAAATATTCAGCTACTGTTTTCTTAATTTTACTAGATTAGGAGTTAAACTCGATGTAGTTTCCTCCTGTAAAGCAGAGTTTTTGTTGCCTGTATTGTTCTGAGCTGTCCTTCTTCTCCATTCTGCTCACCATCTGAATCTTGTCACTTCTGAACAGGGGTGCTTGGGGCTGTTTGCAGAATCCGGATCAGGGTTTATCAGCATTTAGCTAAAGAAGATTTTTAGTATAGGGATTCCTGTATTATGTTGTGCTTTTGGATGGATCTATTCCAGTTATCCTTCTAGCTTTTTTGGATATTTTTTTTAATTTGGGCTTTTTTTAATCTGTACAGTTATTTTTAAGAACTCTCATGCAGTATGATATCTTTTGGTTTTGTGTTGCTTTCCAGTAAGGCTTTGATTTTGTAGAATAACTCCTACCTAATGTTTGGCTAACTTTCACAGATTCTCAAAAGAAGGCTTATTGTGTATCATGGAGTTCAGCTTCTCTAAAATTCATGATCCTCATGCTGTTCACATTAAGCATCAGGGAATTTCCAGCTAGCTCAAAATTCACTGTGGAGAATTTGTTTTCTAGGAAGGTGGATGCCTTTACTTGTTAATTACTTCAGTACTCTTTATTTTACTTCTAGAAATAAAAACTGGTGTGCTTTTCTGGAACTAATTTTCCTGGCTTATCTTTAGACAGCTCCTCTCTATAAGCTGCAGCTGTCTTAAATGATCTGTTCAGGAGAGTTTTTTTAGGGAAAGTGGGAGGAAAGAAAATATTGCTACTGACCATTCTGAGTTCTGTCATTTAACAATTTGGTTCTTCTGCACATGAACCTTTTTTCTTCTTTGTGGGTTTTTTTTTTTTTTTTGTTTGTTTGTTTTTTTTTTAATGTCTATTTCCTTCTCTATTGAATTTTGATGGTTTTGTTCAGTGTAACATGAATTGAGAAGGGTTTGTCTTTAGATCTTCATGTTATCAAGAGATGGCAGAGTAGTATGCACACTCTGCTGGGATCAGAAGGTAGTAGCATTACAGCAGAGTTTCTTAGTTTATCTGTTCTAAAAAACTTTTCTCGAGAGCTTTTTTATGGTATTTCATAATATGACACCACTGAAAAGCTGTGTGACTTGGTTGTTATTTGGTTGTTATTAGAGTCACTATATTATTTATTTCTTTATTTAGCTTTTTTTTTTTTTTTTTTTTTTGTAGACAGTGGATATTAAAGCTTTCTTTTGCAGGTCAAAGTGTTCCAAAAGCATTATTCTTTGCCAGTGTGCATTACTTGGGTGAACTGCTGTTCTAAGAGCAATGCAGATTGAAGGGTGATGTGCAGACAATGGAATAATCTTGGTGGAGCTGTCCCTTACATCATTGTTTTAATATTTTTAAGCTGTTGATGGAGTTGGAAATAATTTGGACTTGAGGTCTATCAGTTGTCTGACCTTTAGAGTTAGACCTTTTCCTGAAATTTGAGTAGTTCCTGGAAGATTCTTCTGTCATATTGTCAGTTCAGTAATACTGTTCCTCTGGCTTTCAGATACCCTTCCCAGATAGGACCTAAATCTTCAAGATGTAAAGAAGACCATATCTTCATAAATCTTTTTTCTCTTATTACATACAGCAAGAGATGAAGGGAAGGAGAAGAATTTGAAGGGAATATTTTAATTCTTCATATGTGTAGTGGGGCTAGGGCACGTGTACAAGGGAAGAACTGGATGCTTTCAAAGTAATCTTTGGCTGCAGAAATGTCAAAGTGGGGCCTTGATAATGGAAGCAGGTAGCAAAGGCTGTGTAAGAAGAAAGATTTGTCTCTCAAATCTAGTATTTTTGGGATTTAAAGCTTTTACTTCATCTGGGTAATTGAGGTAAAAGCTGCCTTCCTTATCAGTCTCTTATCTTTTTAGGTTTCCATGAAGATAAACAACTGAAATGTGGATAGCTTATTTGTAGCTTAGTGGTGGTTGTCATCTGGAACGTGCTGGTATCTCCTCTCAGTAGTAGGCGTGGTGTTGGCAGCTGAGAGCCATGAAGGTTGTCCCGGAGAAGAATGCTGTCCGCATCCTTTGGGGTAGGGAACGGGGCACCCAAGCCTTGGGTGCTCAGCGGCTTCTGCAGGAGCTGGTGGAGGATAAAACTCGATGGATGAAATGGGAGGGCAAGGTAAGGTTGTGGGATAGAGCTGCACAGCTTGATCTTGGAATGGGGGAAGGGAGGCAGGGATTTGAAATAAATTGTCTTGTGATTATACCTTTGATGTGTTACACTTGATATGCTCTCTGGCTCTGTTCAGTTCCTGCAGTGATGTGATACTAGATGTGTTCCTGCAGCGGGTTCCCCTTGTTGTCTGTGTGGCTTACAGTTAAAGTATTATCATATGACTCTTGCAACACTTCCTGCTTTGTTGGCTTTTTCAGAAAGTTGAGTTACCAGACAGTCCACGCTCCACCTTCTTGCTGGCGTTTAGTCCAGACAGGTAATTAACTCCTAGTTCGTTCCTGTTTCAGCAGTCTCCCTACACTTACAAAAGTGATGGAGGCTTGTGCCCATTGATTGAGTTGTCCAGTCCTGAACAGCCGAATGAAACTTCTGGTTCCTGACACGTATGGATGGAATCTGTGCACCTTCCTAATCTCACAGCTTCGAGCATAGTTGGTGTTTAATTTCTGAGGTACCCAGGTGATACAAAATTGTAAGGAAAAATGATCTGTGCAGAAACCATGGGATTTCATAAGAAACTAAAGGGAGTAAAGGATATTTTAATACAACATGCCCAAATGATGTGACACATTCACTGGGATATCTAGGAATAAAGAACAGAGCAGGATGATGTGTGTATTGGAAGCAGAAATGGAGGTGGGATCTCTCATAGCATCACTTGATTTGACAGGGGTTGAGACAGTGTGGAGAGTTGGGAATATTTATTTGCCCCAGACTGTCAGTCAGGAGTGCCTTCTGAGCTGCATGTTCACTCTGACGTTCAAGGTCAAGTTTGTGCTTGCAGATTCAGATGAGCTCATGTTTGCATGGACCCTGAAATCTGGCTCAGAAAGCTTTGTGACATTGGTGCAACAGTAGCCTCTTACCCTTTGAGCTCTGTGTGGGAGAGCTGCTGGGTTAAGTGTGAACAGACCCTGTTGAGACGAAGCTAACCATGGTCTAATTTTGCTGTATTCTTCTCATGCTAATGTTTGTCATACCTTCTGCATTCCCAGGACCCTAATGGCTTCCACGCATGTGAACCACAACATCTACATCACAGAAGTGAAAACGGGCAAGTGTGTTCATTCCTTGGTTGGACATCGCCGCACTCCCTGGTGTGTCACCTTCCATCCCACCATCCCAGGCCTCATTGCTTCAGGATGCCTGGATGGGGAGGTCAGAATTTGGGATTTACATGTAAGTCTTTCCTGAAACATATGTTCCTTTGATATTTGGTGGGTGGTGACTTTTTTTGGCTGAGTTTGTTTTCCAAATGTTACCTGGTAAGAGAGCTGTTTGGAAGCTTTTCTGGGACCTGTGTGTAAAAGCATAGAACAGACCATAGCCATCCTCTTCTCTCTAGAGAGGAGGTGACAGCTCCTTTGTTCAGTCCTGCCAGGTAGGTCATGCTTCTTAGCAGCACCAGTTTTATTGATTGCAATGGTACAGGTAATTCTGGAGAGCATTGTGCAAGGTGCCTGTTTAGCCTTTGTGAGAGACATGCTGTTTGTTATTCCACTGAGCCTATCTGAACTGTTCATTAGAGAAGCTGCTGCTCTACCTAGTTTGGTAAATGGCACAGAGACATAACACATGGGCTTGTTTTGTTTTGTTTTTAATGAGGGATTTTTACAGGCTGCTTGAGACACTTATCTACAAAAATGCATCTGTGGTCATTGTTGCAAGTAGCGTTACATTTTAGACCTGGCACAGACCTTGTATAGGAACAGCTGTTGTTGCCAAGGGAGCGCCTCACCTGCGGTGCTTTAGGCGGGCTGGGAGGCATGGCAAGTACATGGAAACTTAATGATAGCAAACTTTGTGACAAACTGCTTGTGGTTCTTGACTCCTCACTCTAGGGTGGAAGTGAGAGCTGGTTCACAGATAGCAACAATGCCATTGCATCACTTGCTTTTCATCCTACGGCTCAGCTCTTGCTGATTGCCACTGCCAATGAGATACATTTCTGGGACTGGAGTCGTCGGGAGCCTTTTGCAGTGGTGAAAACAGCCAGTGAAATGGAGCGGGTCAGGTGAGCTCCTGCTTCTGGGTGAAAAGAACTTATGAAAAATGGTCAGATTTAGAAAGTGTTTGTGAGGTTCCTCTGGGATGCTGCACCCTGTGCACTCAGGCAGTAAAGTGTTGCTTGCAGCTCCTTGATTCAGCTGGTAGAAAACCAGTTCTATGGGCAGAAAGAAAAGCAACTGAAAGTCATAGATCAGCTTGGTTGCTCATATTTGTAATATGGCATGTGTCCATTAAATGTCCAGAATCTACTTCATGTTGAATTGTAAGCTTAGTAATTAAACTTGTCAGCCATAAGGATGAGAAAACCCAGGAACTGCTGAAACAAAATGCTGAGCTATTACTATAGCACACTTGTAGAGGAAACTGGATTGCTGGAAACCTAATGGCTGCTTTTGAGCAATTTAAAATAAGACAAAGATGTGGCATCAAGGCACATTAATCTCTCCCCTTGTACCAATTCCATTTTGTAATCTAAACACTTGTATTCCTTTAAAATTTCTGGCTATTTCAATCGATATAGCAGTACTTACATCCAGCTTTTAACTTTGGTGTAGTGCTGCTGTGGACTATAAAATAACTGCAGTCTTCAGCTAAATACGTACATTTTTTTCTTCTTAATGCATAAACTATTTGATGTCCTTCATAAAAATATGGTGATAATGTAGTAATATTCTCACTGCAAACATGTCATGTGGGGTTTTCTTCCCTGCTGTGTTCAGCTTCCTGTGTCAATGTGGAATGTGAACTGATGATTGATATTCTGGCACTGCTTTTGTTTTAGGCTGGTACGGTTTGATCCCTTGGGACACTACTTGCTCACAGCGATAGTTAATCCTTCTAACCAGCAGGTAAGGGGAATGTCAGGGCTTGTGTTGACTGGCTAGTTAAAAGGTGCTCTATGTACTTTAGCCCTAGTCTGTTTCTAAGCAGACTTGTGTTTTTCTGAAAACCTGAAGTCTTTTTAAGCTGAGTTCTGTCTCACCTTGTTTGGTGATACAATAACAATGTAACATGTTCTTATGTGCATGGCTAATAAAATGCTTTCCAAAATGTGTTTGTTTTGCCCTCTCTGTCTGACTAATGGTGGGAAGAGATGCCAGTGGTCCTGTTCTTTCAGTTCTTTCAGTTGTGATGTTCTTTTGGATTTGAAGCTATTTGAGGTATTAACAATTCTTCCCTCAGCTTTTGACCCTCAGACGCTGATACTTCTGTTTGCATGAGCAATGTATTGTGAAAGCTCATTGGGCTGTAGGAAGAGGTTGTCTAGATCCATAAAATGAACTGAGAAATCATCTCGACTAATTTCCTCCAAGTCGTCAAGGCCTTTAGGAAGGGATTTATCGCATCCTTTCATCTGTCTGGGCTGGTAGCTGACTTTCTGCCGTTTATTTGGAAGTATAGGATTTTGCCTTGAGGTGACTGAACTTTGCCTGTTTCCTTCTGCAGAGCGATGAGGAAGTGGAAATCTCCGTGGACAGCACAGAGATGCCGCATTATCGTCAGCGTGCTATCCTTCCGTCTCAGCCTGTGAGGCGCACACCCCTCCTCCACAACTTCCTGCATATGTTGTCCTCCCGCTCCTCTGGCATACAGGTGGGAGAGCAAAACAGTGTTCAAGACTCTGCTACCCCATCCCCTCCACCGCCTCCACCACCACCACCTCCGCCTCCAGCCAGTGAGAACACAAGGGCATCTGTCTATAACAGGCTCCGGGAGCGAGTCAGCTATCCCACAGCAGAGTGCTGCCAGCACCTGGGGATGTTGTGCCTTTGCAGCCGATGCTCTAGTGCAAGACTTCCTTCTTCTCTCTTCCCACACCAGGAAAACGCACCCTCCACGTCTTCTGGGGCCACTGGCACTTCCTTCTCCTCTGTGCAGACAGAGCCTTATCAACCCCCAGAGCAGGCATCCGTAGCGCAGGAGGAGCAGGGGATACTTAACAGGCCCTCTGCTTTCAGCACAGTTCAGAGCAGCACTGCTGGCAACACCCTGCGCAACCTTAGCCTGGGCCCCACGCGGCGGTCCCTCAGCGGGTCCTTGGCAGGCCACCAGTCCCGGTACCAACAGTCTGCGAGAGAGATGGCTTCAGGCTTGGGTGGGTCTGACTGGTCCAGGACAGTGCTGAACATGAGCTCTCGGTCCGAGCTGGAAGCCATGCCTCCCCCTAGGACCAGTGCCTCCTCCGTGAGCTTGCTGTCCGTGCTCAGACAGCAGGAGGGAGGTTCCCAGGCTTCAGTCTATACCTCTGCAACAGAAGGGAGGGGCTTTCTGGCCACAGGGGCTGAGGTGAACAGTGGTAGTAGTGCTGGCCCGAGCAATCAGGCCAGCATTCGTAATGAGCTCCAGTGTGATTTGAGGCGATTCTTCCTGGAATATGACCGGCTTCAGGAGTTAGATCAGGGGATTGGTGGGGAGCCCAGCCAGTCGCAGCAGGCTCAAGAAATGCTCAACAACAACATTGAGCCTGATCGACCCGGTCCCTCCCATCAGCAGACTCCACAAAGCAGTGAAAACAATTCCAATTTGTCCCGGGGTCACCTGAACCGCTGTCGTGCTTGTCATAACCTGCTGACCTTTAACAATGACACGCTGCGCTGGGAAAGAAGCACGCCTAGCTACACACCAGGGCAGGTCCAAAGCACATTTGAGGGTGTGCCTCCAAATACCAGCCAGGTGCAGCCTGCAGAGAGAACCGAGGGCAGAGCTCCTGCCTCTAGCAGACTGCAGCTGGGCAGCTCTTCCACCCCGCAGGAGGAGAGGACCGTGGGAGTGGTCTTTAACCAGGAGACGGGGCACTGGGAAAGAGTTTACAGCCAGTCGGCTTCAAGCAGACCTGGGAATGTATCACAGGAGGCCTTAAACCAGGAAATGCCTGAGGAAAGCTCAGAGGAGGATTCACTCAGGAGGTAAGATACATGCTTGCCCTTCCTCCTCTATTTTTTCTTAAACCTTTCCCATCTAGTCTGAGTTTTTTCAACATTTTCAGAGTTAAAAACCTTTTCTCATATGGCTGTGTGCTATTCATGTAGACGAAAGTAGAGATGTTGGTGTTGATATGTTTATAGCTGCCATTGTCATGCTGCAGATGGGTTCTGAAGATTGTAAGGGCAGAGACTCTGGTAGTACAGACATGCAAAAGGATAGGCTCTTTAGCAGATCTCTGGAGTGAACTGTGCTCCTGGTGTTTCCGAGACCCTGCAGAAGCATGGAAACTCAGGATATGTTAATGCTGTCCTTTGTGCTCCCTATCACACACCCTGTCATCACGTGCTATGCATGGAGAATCTGCCCAGGGTTGGCATGGAAAACTGAGCATGAGTAAGATGTTAAGGTAAAAGGGTTAACAATAATTTCCTTAGAGTTGCCCAGTGGGGGGAAAAAGTCAAAGCCCTGTGTCAGTGGTTTGGGTATATGCAGTTGGTTTGCTGCTTATAAGAGAGGTTAGTTTTGAAAGTGGCTCCTGTTGACCTGAGCTGGTTGGAGACATGCTGATCACTGAAAATTTTAGGCTTTGCTGTCTTCTTTTTTAAGAAGGTGATTCTTTTTTTTGAAGGATATTTTTCTTCTGCTTCAGATATGATACAAGAAACTGGATAAGCTGAATTGAACTTGTGTCAGGAAAGACCTATCCTTTGTGTCAGAGTGTCTTCACTGGCTTGTGTGGATGATACAGCTACATCGGTACTTTGATTGGGCTTTCCACACTGGGTTTCAGTTTCACATCTTCTCTGTCAAGTGGTTTGTGCTCTCACCAGAGGAAAGGTTCAGTCTTTCTGTTTCTCTGAAACAGATGCTTTGAGTGTAGAAAAGCAAAATTTCCAGGTTGGATGCAGATGTAACTAACTAAGAAGGCTTTGTACACAGGAGTGCTTGAGGAAAGGGAATTCTTTCCTCTGTCCTGCAGATAAGCTGATTATACTGAGGCTGGAACAGTGACTGCCTTTCTTGTTGTTGTAGTTGCATAGCAAATAAGTGGTGGTGGTCATAAAATTATTAATCGGTTTCTAAATCCTTGCCCCAGTTTTTGCCTTTTTTTTTAATAACCTCCCATAATGAGAATCTCAAGCTGATTACATGGGAACTACTTTTTGGGCCTGAACTTACCTACTGTTAATTTAAGTCAGGTATCCTCTTGTCTCCTATTAAAGGGCATAAGAGTAAGAAGGAGCTGACAAATTTAGCTTTAAAATGGCACTTGAGTAAGTCTTGCATTACCTTTCTTTTGAAATAGTGGTACATACTTATGTCATCTCCACTGTGTCTTGTTTTCTGGGATGAGTCACTGTAGTGTCAGAAATAACAGGGCAAATAACCTTCTTATTGATTGGGCACTTGGCACGTTCTTGGACAATGAGATGTAGTGGGATATGTAGATACGATCTTTTCTGTGGTAACTATAATTTTAAAATGTCCTGAGGCATATAATTGATCCACCCCTGGATCAGCCTGCAGGAGTCTAAGGAGAGTCCTATGACTAAATCTCTGGGTCACTTTGTCTGTCATCCATGGTGATTGCTGCTGTCTGCTCCAGTGGCTGTAGCATTTATGAAGGGTTACTTGCCAACCTGATTAGCTGAGCCAACAGGTGCTTTTTGCTGAGGCTTCTGATTTGGAGTGGGTAGTTTGATGCATGAGCTTAATTCCAGAGGAATTCCTGTAAGATGGAACCTTTAGTGAAACCTTTCTGGCAGAGGTTTTTGAAAATCTCCTAGGTACTCTTTTGTTTTCCCAATCCTCTGCTTCTGTTATCAGGCTTTTCTAAAGAACAGGCACTGCAGGGGTTTCAGCTTCCCTTCTAACTGAAGTTAAGGTTATGTGTACAGTTCTGAAGCAAGAAGCTGGAAGCAGTGGGCAGTCTGGTATTAAATGCTTGTGGCAATTTCCTTGAAGTAAAACTTTATTTCCTTTCTTGTTAAACACATCAGGTGGGCTTGGGGCTTTATGAAATCTTTTCCCTTAAAAGGAACCCTGCATGCAGGATAGCTCTATCCTGCAGGTGTAATTTTCTGCCATTCTCAAATTAGTTGTTTATATTTTTCTTTATAGAACATGGGAGATGAGATTAGCTCAGTTGGGTTAGAGCATGGTGCTAATAGCACCAAGGTTGTGGGTTCAATTCCCATACAGGCTGTTACTTAAGAGTTTGGCGTGATCATCCTTGTGGTTCCCTTCCAACTCAGAATATCCTGTGAATCTATTAACAACTCAGTAAGCACCCACTTGCCTAAATTTTGCACAGAGTGAGCATCTCGTGCCAAGCCTTCATGTCTCCCAGACCTAGGGCATGCTTTCACAGTGGGAAGTCCTGGAACCAGTTCTGCACAGCAGAGTCCAAAATGTCTTTTAACCTTTGGAGCTGCAGAAGCGTGCAAAGAGGGGGTCTGAGGGTCCTGAGATATAAGCTATGTAATGCTGAAAGTGCTGATGAAATACAGGGGGGAGGATAAGCCTTCAAACCTGAGGGTACAAGTGGTAACTGGGTAACTGTATACACACTTCCAATCAATGTAATTTTGTGCCTATCAGAGTCTGGTTAATTCTTAGTGTTGGAATCCAAGGTGTGCTCATAACCTGTTTTATAATTCTGTTCTTCTTTGTCTCTCCATTAGATGTCCTCATTGGGCAATTGAGCTCTATATTCTAAGGTCAGCCAAAAAACGTAAGATAAAAATTGTGTCTCAAAACTGTGTATGTTCTCATCCCCTGTCCATGGGCAGGAATCCTTCCCTGACATGACCTTCCTGTAGAGAAGTAGCTTTCTGGGAAACATTGCCATTGAGGGTCAATTAAGTTAAGAGGGTAGTTTAGTGAAGGCTATTCTTTGAATTCTGTTGATGCAACTATGTCAGCTGGGTAAGGAGAGAATTCTGCTCTTTCTGATGGTCCTAGGCTAATTATCTTGGACTAATCACAAAGCCATTAATAAGCATTAAGCATGTAATGGCACTATTCCTCACTAACAGCTCCGGCACCTGTGTTAGGAGAAGCATGTCGCTAGGAGCCTCAGCAATACAAGGAATCCCATCACATTCAACCTGGCCTGAAAGCAGTGTGGCATTGAGCTGTGTGCTTCTTGAAGTTGTGCTGGCAAGGCATGAATTTGGGGAAAGTTTATGGTCTAGGTTAAGCACAAGTTCTTGAGACTGAGCTTCAGCTTTTCTGAGTTTCTCCACACTGATCTCATTAATTCAAATGCAAGGAGTTTTCCCCTGTGGATGTCTTTGCCTCACTTTTAACATCGAAGTGAAAAGAATCCCAGAAATCTCTGAAGCTGCCATGTGAAATGTGCTGCATAAAATTGGTCATAGAAGCTGTTGGAAAGATGTGGATGAAGGAAGGATAACTGAGCAATAGATGATAGCTAGTTTAATTTTTTTATACCTACCTGTTAATTTAAAAATGGGTTGAGGAGGTCTTGTATTAATACTGTAATCTCAGTGATGGAAATGATCCTCTAAGTACTTAAAGCCATTGTTGCTTTGTGGGTCAATTCAGGTTGATAATGAAAAGTTGAAAGGGGAATGAAAGAGGATTCTTCTAGTCAGCTGCTTCTTTGAGAGGAGCTGGTGCCACTTTCTTAAGACAGTGATACACAGAATCTAGCAGTGATTTCTGCTGAAATATGTATCAATTCAGAAGTTAATGCTAGGTATGGTGCAATGCTGGCTAATAAAACTGATTCAGATTTTCTCTTTGGCTATTTTAGTATGATACAAGTAACATCTGCAGAATTAGTGTGGGTTTTTTAGGAAAAAAAAGGAAAATAATTAGGTTATAAATTAATTTTTGTTACTGAGTTCTGGATGCAAAAAGCAAGTAGTGATGCGTGTCCCTGCTATCATGTTTCAGACCTTATTCAGTGAAACAATTCCTACAGATGGGGAAAAGAAGGAAGAAGAAAATTGTCCTCTGTAGATTTAGCTGCTTGTAATACACAGGGGAACAATTTTTATATGGTTTACCTGTTTATTTTGTCTAGAGATTTGAGTACATTACTGCAAATGAAAGGTGTGTTCTGTTCTGTTGTCAGGCAGGTTTGCATGAAACTTATCTTTCGCAAGGAAAGGCTTATTATCCTTATTCTTCCATGAAGAAGCTTTGTCTGGCAATTATGTTAAACTTCTCAAACCACTCCACTGCACTCATTCCAGAGGTCAAATTCCGTAGGCTGTGGTATGAGTAACTTTGTTCCTGCATTTTATGAATGCATGATGTTTTCACGTGGCCTCACCTATTTAGTTTGACAGACAAGATACATTATTGAAGTTACCTGAAAATCTGAAAAATCTTTTGAACCATCCTGAGTGACACTTTTGTCATGCATACAGGCAGAAAGTAGTGAGCATGTGTGAAGTGGGGAAATTCTTGTCTGGGGACCCTTGTATAAACTCCTTTAGTTTGTTTGTGAGTGTAAGAAAGACAGAGGCCACTGTGTTCTGCAAATATTTGATCTGTTGAAGTTGGCACAGCTTACCAAAGGCTTTGCTGTGTTTTAGTGTGTTGGATGCACTGTGCACAAGTGACAAGTGAAACCATCTTCCCTGGAACCGCGTACCGGGGTACAGAGACAAATCTGTGTCTTTCATTTTGTCAGGTCTTGTTTGAGGACTCTGGTCCCTCCTGCCTTGTTCTTGCTGTGTGATGTGAACACGGTCACATGTAGTACAGTGACTCCAGCTCATCTCCTCAGTGTTGATGACCTTCTGGCCGCATACAGTTCTCCTTACAGCAACTATGAAGAGAAGCACCTAGTCTGTTCCTTTTTGAATTTCAGACCTTATTTCCATATTGCTTTGCTGCCACAAGGGGGTAATGTTGCTTCTGCTCCTTGCTGTCTCCTTTCCTAACCTGAAAGTTTCTGAGTTCTTGTATGAAGGGTAGCTTGGGGACCCACCCCACTCACAAACGGCAGCCTGTCTCTGTAGTTACCATACAATTGCAAGTTCTTTAGTGTTTGGAGAAAGGCGTAAATGCGGGGGATCCAGACGGGAAATGGCTCTGTTACAGAATGCAAGCAAGGGAGGAGCTTATCCTTTTGGCTTTTGTAAGGGTTTGAAAGAGACAGATGTGTATCTAAGGTGAGGCAGGTATTTTGGCTTTCTGATATGTAAATGCTTATAAGTTAGAGCTCTAAAAGACCTCGGCAGCCTTGGAGAATTCGTCTGGACTTCTTGCTTACTGCCTACCAAGCCTATCTTTGTAACAGTCTCCCTTCTCAAAGATTTTGTTTTCATTTTAATGGCTGTTCACCCCCTCGGAGGACTTTTGTAACATGGAGCTTATTTTCTGGAGGATTGCTTGGCAGATGTTGGTTGGAGGGCTCTGTTTATTCTCTTCTTCAAGTAAGCCTTGAGCTATTACCTGAATTTTGGAGCTTTTCCATAAGGCAAAGAATATGTTTGGGGATTTTTTGTGTTGGATTTGGTTTTTTTCCTAGTGCAAATGGGTATGGTTTGCTCAATGCCTTGAGGGGATGCCTCTTCCTGCTCTAAGTTGTAGATACAGTGCTCACTTGTGATCGAATTGGGAGCAGTCTATGGGTGAAGTAGATTGACAGGGTAGGAGCAACCCCATTCCTGCCCACCAGTGATCAGTGCTGTATATGAAATGGAAAAGACTACAGTCACTTTTGCAGCTTTTGTTCCTGAGTTCATGCTGGTGGAGCCTAAGCTTCTTATTTGCAGCTCTGGTTTTTGGTGTAAATGACCAAGACTGATCGGATCTCTGCATGTACTGAGTTCTGGTAACCTCACTGTGCAAAGCACTGAATGAAAGGGTGTATGTCACTCATATCCTTGCTTTAACAATTAAACAACCAGAACACTTCCTTGTCCCCTGCCATGGATACAGAATTGCCTGGGAAGACACAGTTCTGTGACTGACATTTACCATCAAAATCAGAGAGGAGGGTAGTGCTACTCACTTTACTTTTTTGGGGGGCAGGAACTAAAACAGGAGGGAATTACCTTATATAAAGCTACAGATGTCTCTTATGGTGAAGACAGAACACATACCTAGTGTATTCTGCCTTTTGTTCCATTTCTTATTTCTCAAAATCTTTGTAGTTGCTATTTTTTTCCTAATTGCTTACAGCAGTTGTGGCTTGCTTATTCAAGTCTTTATATTATATATCTATATATTGTGGCAGTGGTATTGAGCTCACAGAGAAAGGGAGGCTTGAGCAGAAGGGCACACCTGAGCTGTGGAGAAGAGACTGGCTCAGACTGCACATCTCTGGGAATGTGGCCTGTGCTAAATCTAGACATACCCAACGTAATTTTCTTGACTCTTTTTGTTCAGACCCATTAGTTGTGGAAACCTTGCTAGCCTTGTGTCCTGCCATTTGTAGTTTGAGTTCAGTATTTTGTTTAAAGTTATGGTGTGTAGACCTTACTGGTGCTGTGGAAAGAAGGATTTTTCTGACAAGCCTTGTAGCTTTCTGACAAGCCATGTGCACTCTGATAGTTTTGGAAGAGTTTATGCTGGGCTGTTATCAGGCTTGGTAAGAAATAATTCCAAAGATGCTTTGTTACTGTTCTTGAAAATGGTGGTGAAAGAGATAAATAATATCTCAGCAGTTAGTGAGAGTATTGGAGTAAACAGAAATTATAAATGGATTTGCCAGCAGAGAGAACAGATTTGGGTTTGTGCTTGGGAAGATGTGCTTGAGGAGAGAAAGCCAGAACTGTGTGATAGGGGAATGATTGCTGTAAACATTAGCCAGGACATGTTAGAGTGAACAAAGACCTAATTTGTTGTCTGTTGCGAGCATAAAGTGAAATGATAGTCTGAAGGTGATATGAACATTCAAACATGATAATTAGCATTGTTTATGTGTGAGATGTGCATGCCGTGGACAAACTTGGTGTATATTGTTTGTTTGGCCTTTACAAAAACTGGAAAATACAAATTTGTTTTATCATGAGACTGTAAATGTAGCCTGAACTATAGGAGAAGCTGCCATGGTACCTAAAAGGTCAGTTGATGCCTTTGTGAGCTCTGGGTAATTACAGTCACCCTTCCAGCTTCGTGGTTTTTCTCCAGACTAAGCCTACTGTCTATGTGTGGGCAGGAAAGACTCTTTTACTGAAGTTCTAAAAGTTTGAGCTCTTTAGTATGCTGCTAGTTACGTGGAAAAACAAGTGAAAGAAGTGCCTGTTTTCTTGCACAAATATTCCTTCCCCTGCCTTTGCTAGTTTCCTGATTTAAGAATAATGTAAGGTTGCTAGAGCCCTGTTCTTCTTCACTGAGAGTAGGTGGGCAAGAAGGATGATGCCTTGTGCTTTCCCTTCTTGCAGTAACTGATGGAGGTTATTCCCTGCTGCTCAGTTTCCCCCAGTGCTCTGGAAAGCTGGACATGCACCTGCAGCCTTCGCCAAACTTGCAGAAAGGCGTAAGCTGCTTTTTCTTTTCTTGGCCTGAATTTAAATATGCAGCAATGACTGTAGCAGACTAAAAGGAATTCATTTCCCCATGTTCCTCTTGTAGCAGCTTGACTTGCAACCTAGGCAGGTATAAAATAACTCCTCCTCAAATACCTTCACAGTACTTTCCCATTTGAACCACTGCCCTTATTCCACCCCTCATCTTAGTCCAGGCACAGCAATGAGAAGTTCACCTATAAAAGAAATGGGTGAAGTTTGTTCCTCTGCAATCTCCAGATAAAAGAAACATCTTTCCCTACAAGTGTCTTTTCTATGGGAACTGTTCTGGAGTTTCACGTGTGCAGTGTGGCAGCAAGGAAGCTTACTGAATTTGAATTAAAGTGATGTTTTAGTGAGAATAGAAGAGGTATATGCTTCCAAACTGGCTATTATTTTTGCTCCTGTTGACATCTAGAGTTGGGTGGGGTTTTGGTGTTTTTTGGTGACGGTTTTGTGTGTGTGTGTGTGTGTATGGGGTTTTTATTGGATTGGGGCGGGGGGGGGTTGTTTGTTTTTGTTATTTTGGTGGGTGGGTGTTGATTGTTGTTGTTTTGGGCAGGTTTTTTTGTGGGGTTGTTTGTTTTTTTGAGGAATGTATATTAGAGGACTGTAGACCAAAGATCTTGAATAAACGCACATTGCTCAGAAGTTTAAAGACAGCTGACTTCAAACAGATAGCTATTTGAGGATACCATAAAACATATGAGTTCTCAACTTTCCTACAGAGAGGGAAGAAGTGTGAATAGCTTCCTGCTCTTGAAAGCCATCCTTTGTTAGGGTGTCTGTCTCCTCTGTTGTCTGTGCATACTTTCCCTGCAGCCACCTGATCCAGCTGCTGCAGGGTGGCAGCATGTCCAGACAGGCTCACTTAACCAGGTACAGTTGCTTCTGTTTCTGTTCTTTTACCTATGTGTCTTGAGTTCATGTTCATCTAGGGGATGATGCTCAGCTTATGATTAATGGAGGTCTGTGACGTGCTTAAACTATCTAGCTGTGATTTTTAGAGCTTATAGTCTGGCTTCAGATAAGTCACATTAAAACAGTGTCTAAGTTTCAATTTGGTTTTGGTTTTTGCCAAGAAACAAGTTTTGGGCAGGCTCTCAGACCTTCTGTTTCAGATTTGCTTGCTCATCTAAAAGCTCTCTGTAGCTTTCTTCACTGTGGGGAAGAGCTGGAGATGTTGGCATTGTAGTGTGTCTTTTTATTGTAATACAACCCTGTAATTTTTAGATATGCATTCAATTTACATGTACTTCATGTGTGCATTCACTCTTCATGCTCTTTAGAAATTCTTAGTGTGGTGTCTGGAGACAAAGAGCCAGTATCAAATTATTTGCTTCTTATTACAATGAGAATCTGGGCTGGAGAGCTTGCAGTAGGGCAGCATTCATCTAATCTGTGGGCCTGGAGTAAGAGGAGAGAGGGAGACCTGTGATTTGACTCATTAATACAACTAAGAAAAAGAGTGATGACTCTGGATTTCTCCAGTTGAGCTGTTCTGGTCTGTTGAATAGCTAGCATGCATTTTAAACATTTTCCACATACATATTTAACTGATTGCACCAAATGGATGTTTGTGTGATGATGTAAGTGACCTCCTCCCTTGCTCTTCTTGAGAGAGCACCTGCTGAAACTGAAGGCTGTAAATAAACAGGGTTCTTTATTTGCCAGGAAACTGACTCATTTTTCTGCTTGAAATGCATTAGTGTGAAATCATTCCCATCTTCCTGAAGTGGGAAGGCTGGACTAAGTGACTGAACTACCCTGGCAGTCATTTGTTGACCTGACTTTCCTTTTTACTCCAGCGTGAACAAGAGCATTTTAAAGGGATTGCTTGATTTGTGGTGAGACCTCTGTTTTCATAGTGTTAGAAAGCTATGGAGATAACAGTATGGCTTCTGCCCCCTCAAGAAAGACACCTCCTCTTCAATTCCCTATGGAGAAACATGAGTTATATGTAATTATCCCAGAAGCTGACGCAGATCTGTGTGTGTGGGTAAGCAGAGATTTCTGCTGTCCACAGAGTCTGTGGTGTTGGGAACTCCCAGAACAAGGAGAATTTGAAGGAGTCGTACAGATGAAGGTAGGCAGAAGAGCCCTCAGAAGAGTAAAGCTGTGTGCAGGCTGAGGGAGTTCAGTGTGTTGGCTGTGTTCTGGCCATGCTTTTAAACTTATGATAACTAGAAACCCATACCCTCTAGCTGAATTTCTGGTATAATGGCATGTTGTTAAGGGTCTAGGCAGAAAAATGCGATGTCTGTCTTCAGCTTGGTGCAGGTACCTGCCCCATCCTGAGCACTGGTGTGAAACTGCCACTGTAGAGCAAAATAGCGTGTGCAGTACCTTGAACTGATTTTAATTTCTTTCCCCCTCCTGTCCCTCTAGATTTGCCCCTGCAAAATGAAGGTGCAAGCTCTTTCATTGTTTTTTTCATGCTGGACTCACTGCCAAAACTAATCAATGCTTCTTGCTGTAGCTGGTCCTGACTCTTTTAATGTCTGTCATGGATGTGTGTTCCCTCTTGCTTGTTGAAATGATGAACTAATCATTCCCCAGATGCTGTATGATGAGGACCTCTCCATAATGCTCATTCATGTTTTGTTCCGATGCATGGCCTTTTTCAGCAGGTGAAGTAATAGATTAACAGTGCAGCCTTGAGTCTTCTCGAAAGAATCTGTCATTTTCAGTAAAGTTACTCTCTTTCCCTGTGATGATCTCTAAAGTTGCTGTGTAGTTCTTGCAGTGCTCATTTCTGCTGTTCAAACTCTTACTGACACTTCCTTGTTTTGTGTAATTGTGCACCTTTTTCTGCACTCCTTCCCACGTTGGCTGAAGACCTTATGTGCTGTCTCTTTTCTGACTGAGAAAACCAGTTTGTTTTCTACAAGATTCTTGCCCAGAATCAGTGAAGGGGAAACAATCACTTTCTGTGATAACTTCTGCCTTATATCAGACTTACTCCTCTGAACAACTCTGCACCTCCAGCTGGGAAGGATGTCTTCTCTGTCCCTAGTTGCACCTTCAGAGTTAACACAAGTTCTTTCCCACAAGCAGGCCAAAGTGTTCTACAAGGCTGTGTTTGGAAGTTGTCTCTGATCACATATTGCATCTTTGGTTTCCCTAAAAAAAGGAAATTATGTTGTAAAGGCTTCTTATTGTATGGAGTAACTTAAAAAAAAGGTGATGAAAAGGATGCCTAAGAGGGTTTGGATAGAAAGACAGCCACCAACTCTAGTTCCTCACTGAGCATGAGTTGTTTGGCACAGATGTGAACAAGGGAATGGAGGAGCTCACTCCGAACTGTAAAAGTGACTGTTGAGGTTTTAATGAGTAGTGATATTTTCAGGTTATTTGTCTCTTGCAGATGGTTAGAACTATCTTAAGAAAAGCTTGATCCTTTTGTTTGACTATATTTTCTCTCTTGATTGTCTGTTTCTGACCTGTCTTATCCAGTCTTGATGCCAGGCTAAATATGTCCAACCATAACCATGTGAAAGCTGAAGCAGTCTAGAAATGTTAGCTTAGAGGTATCAGAGCAGATTATGTTAAGAACTTAATTTTAGAACTCATTTTTTCAGGCAATCTTTAGAACAGCATACTGATTGCTTTTTTATTTTAAGCTTGAATATGAAACTGGTGAAGAGCAATAGTGTTTTGCTGTTTGACAAGGACTACAAAACTTTTATGAAAAATGAAGCTATGGAACAAAATGCTTGATGGTTTCTGCTTACGTGATTTCAATTTCCTTTTTGAAAGTAGGAAACACAGTACAGATGTCTGAAATATTTTTTTCCTATTCCTCTGAGAAAAGGGAAAGAAAGTATATCCAAGCCAGTGCATTTGGTTGTTTGAGATTTTTATTTAAAATAGTTTTCTATCAAGGCTATAATTGATCTCCAGGAATGAATTTGGTTCATTAACGGTTAATTGAGTTCAAGGTTTGAGGGAGGGTATTGGTGTTATTGGACACTGAAGAACATTCAGCTGTTTTCATGCTTTAGCTTTCTTATCATCTTTAGGTTATGCGTTGCCTGGCTCTAAGAGGAAGATGATTGAAGGGAATCTAGTTTTAAACTGTTGCTATTCTTTACCTTCTTATGAGAAACCACAGGAGCACATTCGCAGGGATGAGTACTCAGGGGAACTGAGAACTGCCTGGTAAGTTGGAGGACTGAAAAAGAGATATAATATGTAGTGTGATAATTTTCACCTCCAAATGGGCAGTATGCAATATAAAAGTCTTTTCAGGGAAGACATAAAGCCAGGGGAGGAAAATCAGAGGCTGCCAAGAGTCATCAATATACTTTTCCTTCAAAGGATAACTAGGAATTTTCTTTTTAAAGCTCTGCTTGTATCTGAAGACTGGGAGTAGGGGAGGGGTAGGTGTGATTGCTGTCCTTAGAGTGCTTCATTTTACTGGTTTGCCCTGGTTGTTGGTGTAGAGCAGCTTAGGAGGATAGCAGCTGACTGAACACCCCTTTGCTTCTAAGGAAACAACCTCAGTGCTGTTTGTTAACACCTCCCTTTTTGGGGAAGAAAACCCTTCCCTCCGTGTCTCTTGGAGTAGCGTTACTCAGTAACGCTCATGCTGTGGCACCAAATCTGAGATGTGGTGTAGGGCTGCATATCCTTAGAAACTATTACTGAAAAGTGAAATTTGCTGCAGTTAAGTATCTTCTCAAAGCCCGCTGAAATGAATCGCTCTGTCCCAAATGGCTTTGTTGGTGATGCTCATCCCCATGGGGAGAATGGGGTTATAGTCCAGTGGCTGATGTGCTATGAGGAGATTGCTTCATGACCTTTTTCCCCTTGAACTGCAGCTTCTGGCATTCAGCTTCATTTCTGAAAATGATCCCTTTTCTGCTTATAATGTCTTGTATCTGTGAATTCCTTCTCTCTCCCTTGCCTACAGGTGTCCTGTAACTTGAAGTCTGCTTCCTTTACCCCTTGCTAGTGATTGCTGCAAACCTGAGTTAACAGAGCAAGTGTAGAGCAGCAGTTCCAGAGTTGTTGGTGTCTGACAGAAAAAGAGCCTGATCTTAATCAGAGAGTTGAGATTTCAATGCTGCTGAACAGAGGAAATTTGTATCTTGTAGTAGTTTTAATAAAAAAAATAAACCCAACAAGAACTACAATCCCCCTCCTTCTAATTTAGCAAGCTGGAACAGAAGCATCTCTTAGGGTGAGCAGAGTTAATTTTCATCATTTGCAGGATTGACTGACAACCTGGAGGTTGATAATGGGTGATTTTTTTTCCCCTGGTAAGCGGGGGAAGAGAGTAGAAATTGCAGTTTCTCTGCTAATTGTACTTTATATGTCATTTGTGACAATTTCATATTGTCTAGACAGAGATAGTGGAGCAATTGCTTCCATAGAACCTAGTGTTAGCCTGTTACATATCTGGATAGCAGAAATGGGGGATGTGGGAGAGGAGGAGGTTGCTGTAAGCTGCAGAAAGGATTCAGGAGTCAAGCATGATCTGCTGAAATGTTTCAAAAGGAGATGCAAGCAATATGCGTTTCTGTTCTCTCTTTTCATGCTTCTCTGTTGGAAACTTAAATGTTTAGTGGCTAACAGTTTACAGCAACAGAGCTACTTCTCTTCATCTATGGATTATGTTTGTCCTCCTTAGCAGAATTGCTCCCAACCTTACATTTACTGTGGTAGTGAATTGGACTATTGGACTACCTTACACTTTGGCTTTACTGAAAATAAATAGTCTGTGTCTCTTTTGGGATTTTGGGTGCCAGAAGCTATGACTGTAACACCAAAGACTTGGCAGAATGCAGCATGACTTACTTTAAGAATCTTTATCTGCACCTTCCTGAGGGACAGTAGGTTACATTACCAGTGACACAGATGAGACATTTTGATTATTCTAGCAGAGTACCTATTATTGAACCCATTTGACAGTACTAAATGCATTTGGATTTGTAACTTTGGGACTCAAGGGCTAAGTCTAGAACGAGTTAGTTGAAAATGGATTTTATGTGTGCTTAGTACTCTGCCACAGTACAGGTATTGTTATTCTTTGGAGCATTAAGCAGAGATGGTCTGTCTGGATCTCATGAGCTTGCTTGTTGCCTTGGTTTGGATATTTTGCCTGTTATGTGTATCTAAATCTCTCTGTTCATTGCTCTGTGATCTGAGAGGGCATGGTTGTAGGACAATTAACTACTAATCAGACTTAAAATCAGCTCTGGCTTTTAGCAGTTACTGTTAACTGAATTAATTATCTTTGTCCACATGATCTGAATGTGGCCCTAGTATGTGGCCTGTGTGCCTCAGTGTGAGGTAGTGCAGGAGCTGGATTTGTTTTTGTCAGGCTTGGAAGGCTCTAATGGAAAGGCCATCTTAACTGAGACCATTCAACTTGGACAGTGCAAGCATAGAAAGGGTTCTGGGGAATGTATTTATTGGAGTGTTTGTAATCCTGTTCCTTACAACCCAGTAACTACTGGTCTTCCAAGGGAGCCCTTCTGGTGTAGCAGCTTCTGTTGCTGCATGGGATGGAGTTGCAGCATGTTCAGGTAATGTCACAGGGCTGTTGAAGCCTGGAGGAAGTCTCTTTACCTAGACACTTGGCCATCCTGTGGCTCAGGCAACTGTTGGTTACCAAGGTAACCTGTACCCATTCTCATCTGAGGTCCCAAGTACCTGCTATAGCAAGACTCTTCAAATATATATTTCAAGGATCTGTTGCAGTGTAGTGGTGAGAATTATAGATTCCTGAAAGTGCTGTTCCCAAGCCAAACAGAGGGTCTCCTGGCAGACCCACACCAAGTTACTTTGATGTGTGTCCTGCCCCTGCACCCTTGTGGTGTCCTCTGATTGGTAGGGTTTTGATTTCTTTCAGCATAGCGGCTAGATGCTTTCTGAAGGTGATCCCTCAAAGTCAATGGTCATCTTAGGCAGTTGCCAGTTTTTTTAAAGGTGAGAAGACAATTATGGGGGGACAATACCAGTAAACTTCTTTCTAATAGTGTTTGCTAGGCTGTGCAGCATGTACTGGTCATCTTCCCTTGTGGCTTTGATTTTACTGTGTCACTTAGTGGGCAGATAGAAAGGAGATGGGATGTGTAGTTGTGTAGGCATCAAGACTTTTTACAGGGGTGAGTTTGATGATTATTTGTGTGTACATATTATCAGAACACCATAGGCATTGCTCACATTAGGAGGAAGCTGCTGTTTCTGTTTCAAGTTGTGACCCTGTCAGAATCTGCATGTTCTGGAAGCTCTTTCTCCTTGGCTAAGTCCAGTGATCAGGCAGGATGTTCCAGCCTTGGCATATCCAAGTTGCTTGCAAAATGCTGGTTTGGAGCAGCTTAGAAAAGCAGATTTCTCAAAAGCATGTTGGTATTGCAGTGGCAGTAACCTAGTCTCAGAGCCAGTGGTTTAGAAGGGACCAGTTGCCTGAGTAGGTAGAATATCCCTTCTGCTAATTTTAATCTGTCTATCTTTCCCCTAGAATGAATTAAAGCAGTCTATATGTGATGCAACTAATAGGTATACCTGTACACCTCACAGGTACAGGACTTCAGGTATACCTCATAAAGCTGTAACACTGTTCATTCTGGATTGGCTGCTTTTTGCACATATGTACTTGGAGCAGAAGGAAGGGTTTGGTAAGACAGAATTAAAGTATAAGGACTTTTTGGGTAACCAAGGTATTCATAATATCTGGCAGTATTGAATATTAGAGCTTTTGACTCAATAACCTAGGAACAGGAGAATTAATTAAACTCAAAGTTTGAGAGATTTAATAACTGTTCTTGAATAAGACAAATGGTTGCCAAACAACTTTGTGCTAGAAAGGACAGGATTTCTTGCCTTACGCATAGTCCCAGTGCTTTGCAGCAAGTTTCTCAAGCTGACACACACCTTTCCAACTGGGAGACTGAAGCAATCTCTCGCTGTTTTCTGTATTCTTGATCTATAATGGAAATTGAAGTATTTTTTTTAATTGCTGTAAGACAGTAAATATTTTTTCTTGAGATCCTGATGGGTAGGCTGCTGCTAGGAAAAAAGACATCTCATTTGGAATTCTGCTGTCTTTATGTGGCTAGAAATGGGAGGTTGGGTGTGGATTTTATCTGGTCCTTCTTCCTGCTTCCTGTGTTAATACTTGCTGTCTTGCACTGCAAAGGCTAATGGATTATTATGAGTGTGGGACTAAATATTCAAATCTTTCTCAACAGCTGTGTGTGTGAGTGAGTAGAACAGATGTGGTGTTGGACCCCTTTGATTTTCAAACCACAACTTTCATTAAGTTACAGACTAGAAAACAAAATTTAGCAGGAGTTCTGAGGTAGAAAGACTTGAAAGGGAACTCAGCAATCTTATAAATGTGAGAGTTGTTTTTTCAACTTTCTATACCTGCCCCAAATCATCTCTCTTGTTTTAATCTAATGACTGCAAAGGCCATGAGTCAGTCTTGAAACAGTGCTGTCCTCTGGTTTATGACAGAAGCTAGACAGAGGTGCATGTAGAAGCCAGGGTGGGGGACATATTCCTGCTATATACTTCTGATTCTGCTGCCTTCATGACTCAGTCTCACTTCTCCTATATTCAGGCTGTCTGGCTGCATTTGCATACATTTCTTTCTTGAGTGAATATTTGGTATCTCTCCCTGTGGCTGATTACAATACAGAGGAAAAGAACATTTTAAATTTTTGTAGTTTTGTAGAAAACCTCTCTTTCAGAGCCTGAGGCTAAGATTCAAGATCTTACTATGGATAGACAGCAGTGGTGCCCTTAAAGTCCACATGTTAACATGTGTGTTTTGTCCCCTGCTCCCTGGCCCATTCCATATGTAGCCACCTCTGAGTAGGTAAGAATTTGACAAATGGCCAATGCAGTGGTAGTGTTTATGGACCTGATATATTGGGATGGGTTGTCTCCAGAGAAGTGAAATCTACATCTTTCTCTTGGAACTTGTAAATGGCTATGGGACCACTCTTCTTCCTTACCTGAGGTGTTCTTTCTCCTGTGCAGTGACAATATAAAACTTTGAATACCTGTGTGGTGAAAACACTTATGCCATCAAGTGAGTGGTTCAGTATGTTGCAGAATTCTCTGCACTATAGAAATAGTCTTAAGATGTTTCAGAAAGTAGGTCATATATAGGAGGGATGTTCCTGAATGGTCTTTGATGTTGTAATCTGTTTTTCCTTTCTAGGAGGTTGCTGGAGTCTTCCCTCATTTCATTATCTCGCTATGATGGAGCAGGATCCCGGGAACATCCAATCTACCCAGATCCAGCCAGGTAAGATCTAAATGCAGTCTAAAGGCATTTAAGTTTTACATGCAAAAGCATAATTTCAGTATAACTCACTGAAACCTCTGGCAATGGTTCTAATATTGAGCTTATCTCCTTCTTAATGATCTGCCGTGGGGAAAGAGCAAAACAAGTGAGCAGATGCTGTTAAGTCTGGGGGAAGTGAGGAAAACAGGAAGGAATTACCGTTGAAGTAAACACATAAGAATTCATGAAATCATTTGGGGTGGAGAACACTAGGTGGCAAACAGGTCCAACAGTAAATGAGCTGTATCACTATATTAAAAATCTCTTTTGAAGAAAAATGAATTAAAAAACAAATAGTCTTGAATGCAGTAAAGGGAATTAGGAGCTAGTGTGAGCAAACAACATGCTTAGAAGCATGAATTGCATAAATGTATCTGTACAAGACAGAGCATAGCAGAAGGTTATGTATACTTAACTAAGAACAAAATACTGACAATTATTTTTGAAAAGTCATGAATCATTGACATTAGGCATAGAAACACCTGTAGTGCTGCTTAATCGTCAAAAGAGGTGGGAGTGTTTCAGAGGACTAGAAAAAGCAAATGTGGCAGTTATCAAAAATGGAAAGAAGTGATCTTTGCAGTTTCTATTTAGTGTATTAAGAAAGCAACAGATGGGATAATGTGACCCAAAGACTCTGTCAGAAGAAATGATAGAATCGTGAACAGCAAGCAGCTTTGGAAACTTTCAAAGAATAAATCATGACAAATAAGCTTTCTTTAGATGGGTTTAGGAAAGCTATGAATGAGGAAATTCAGTAAGTGTAAAATATATCTGATTTAGCCTTTTGGGGAACGTCTTGCATAGTTGTGTGAATTGAAGGCTACTAGGATTCATCATAAAGAAGAGTACAGGAATACCACTGAAAATTAAATCTTGAGTTGCTGAAGGATGTTTGTTGTTTTGTGAGGTTTGAGGTGGGGGGTGGGGGTTGTTCTCCTCATCATTAACCCAAAAATGTGCATTTTTATACAGATAATACTCTTAAGTACAAGTTCTGAAATAAAAGGTTGTGTTGCAAATTGGCCAGATGGTATAATTGTGTTGGTAAATAACTCCTTGCTAACTGTGTCTGTAGATAAAGCCCTGTAGAGGTGAAATCTTATGTTTGGCTTTTTTCCATTTATTGTGAAGAAAGTGCCTTGTAAAGTTAATTCAAAGGCTTAGGAATGATGTAAACAAAAGTGTAGTGAAGTGAAAGTAAGGTGGAGTATGCTGCTTGGGAAGATCCTTGGGAAACCAACCTAGGTGGCTGCTGAAGGTCTTGGCAACTGCCTGTCAGAAATGCTGATAAATTTAAAAGCTTCTAAATGGCAGTTGGTTAAATGGTAGGGAAAGGGATTGCTTTACCTGGAAAGAGGAAAATTATATTCTACGAATGTTAATTTAAAGCTATTATTACATTCAGGTTTATTTTTGAATGCCAAAAGCTGCTTTATTGCTGGAAGTGCACCATTGATTGTTTCTGGAATGCCTTGTCCAAAGGAGGCAGATTGATAGAGCAGAGATTTTAAGATCTCGTTCTAGCTCTCTGAGAGCTGCCTTTTAAAAAAGAAAAGGAGGGCCTGCCTAGGTGTCTGAATTTTGTTTTCCCCTTTTGTGAATGTCTACTGTGAAGTAAGAAAATGTAAGTGTTTGTAAGAATAAAATGTAAGAAAATGGATCAATGCCTGAGTCATTTCCTAGCATAAGGGGTATGGTCAAAGATATTTTTCTACTTGAAGCCATTTTAGAACTGATGCAGTGCTCTTCATGTGACAGTTCAAGTGGTTTTAGGTTGTGGTAGAAGCTATAGTACCTTGAGTTTATAAAGAGCTTTGGAAGAAAAGTCCAGTTTTGAAACTCTTCTAAGAAGGTTAATTTGTTCTGGTAAATATCACTGTCCTTTTCAGAGAATGAGATTCATGGAGGCGTGATCAGTACCAGCTAGAAGTTTGAGTGGGATAGGATTAGAGTCTTCCTCCATAAACCTTACTGGTGTGCTGGGCTAGTAGGATATTTTTAACTGTCCCTTTAACTAGTTGGAAATTTGAAAAGTGATTAAAAGGAGTGTTACTGCATTTTAAAGGGTGTTTTTGTAGCATCATAAGTTCCAAATGTAAAGTTATATCTTTGAGAAGCTAAATAACAAGGTGGAGAAGTGAAAGGTGAAATAAACACATCTGGATCTATTAATAAACATCTATATGTGTCTGTGTGTTTATGTGTTTTAAATATATATTAAATATGTATACCTCCTTAAGACCACGCTGTTTCCAATGGAGTCTTTTTTTAAAGAGTACATAAACTACACGATCTGAAAAATTTATTTTTGAGAGCATGTGTATGTGTCAGTTTTGTTTCTGCATTTACTGTCTGTAATGGTGCTATGTTTGAATAACCTAGGTCAGCAGTGAGGCGGGGAGAATATTTTTGAAGTTCCCTCAGATTTAGAATTAATATTTTGAGGTAGACTGCAGCAGTATTTTTCAGTGGCCTTGCTGAATTTCACTAAGGTCGGTTTGGCTGTTCTGTCATTCTCTACAGTTTCTATATGTACTGGGCTCAGAAAATAATCTGCAGAAGAATTAAATTAGGCTGTCATCAAAGAACACCTACAATAATGGGGTTTTTTAATAGAAATACTCAATAAGAATTACATGTGCTCCCAGACTCCATATATGTATGTATGTATAAAGCATCACAGTGTTTGTTGGATATATCTCTAGAAAAAATCTAAGCAGCTAGAAAGTATTTTATTCCTTACACCTTTCTCTCTGTGTATCAGACTTAAGCTTCTTGTGTTGTCTTTGAGATCTTTTTCACAGGCGATTCAGTGCACACACCATGTGCTGTTAGGAAGCTGAATGTCACATCTTGTCATCGGTTATGGCCACTCTTTATTGCCTACTCTTTCTTCTAACAGGCATTGCCATGTTTTTTCTTCTGGTGTCCTGTATAATTTTAGAAGACTGCTAAACTCATTCTTCATATTCTTCTGTAAAATTCTCCCTTGGTGTGATATTAGGGAAAATAAAAGTTTCAGTGGTTACACTGCTGGACTGCTGCGACCACTGTTCATGTTTTCCAGTGTTTGCCTTGTTCCCGTGTTTCTTTTTTTTCTCTCTGTACATATTTTGATGTAGTTTTTTTTTAGGCATGCACAAAGGCATTGGCTTATGGAAAAGCCCAGAGAAGAGACCAGGTCCTCATTTATTAATGTGCATCTGTAATGCCTTGCTTTTTTGTATTTGGCCTATTAAGTCTTATGGGGAGTAGAGAGAAATGATGTGTTTGTCCAGCAAAGCCTTCTTCTTTATGTAGGCATGAACAGCTTTACCTCATTAGACAGGGCATAAAAGATTCAGGAGGAATCAAGCTGAGTGTGTTGTTCCTCTTACCCTTTTGATGTTTTTTGGCTTAAGTTTTAACACCCCTGAACCTGTAATCTGTCTCCTAAACTTGTCCTCCCCCCTAATTAAAATTCAAGTCTAACCAAATAAGGCTAATTAAATGATAAATCAAGCATCTGAAGTGTCTGGATTTTAACACTGAGTAAGTGTGTCACAGAAAACGTGTGTGAGGAGCTGTGGATATACACAGGGTGGGAAAAGAGAGTGTGTTCATTCTCAAGAGAGTAATACTGGTGTGTGATAGCTGATGCAAACAAATGCTAGGTTATGCATGAGAGAGAATTAAGAGTTAATAACAGAGGAAAGGTTTCCTTTCAGGTGGGATGAAAGGCTTTTAAAGCTCCACTTAGCATATACCTAGTGGATCTGATAAAATTGCCACTATATAAAATCCCTACCATTTAGATTACAAAGTAGTTAAAGATGTGAAACTTTTTTTCTCCTGCTTGATATTCCATGGTACTCCCTAACTACCATCCAAACAACAGCACTTTCCTTCAGTGTTTATCTGAACAGTGCTGCTGTTTGGCATTGCAGGCAGAGTTCACATTGAGACTGAGCTTGGTTCTTTTAAGGGATGCTTGCTGAGCTTACTAGAGTAAACTGGTAATAAATGAATCAGTGAGCTCCAGAGAGTACTGAGAAGCAAATTTCTCTCTTCTGTGGATGAGCTTTTTGTCTGTAGGTACTGTGTGGTTCTTCTGTTTGCAAAAGGGATCATGTGGGATTGTAGCATATAAAGGGAAAATTACTTTTCCTTGCTTTCTGTATTTAATCTATTTTACAGATAAAATACAAACAGTCAACCTTGTGATAGGCTGTTACTGGCCTGGCACTTGGAGTTCAAAAGGAAAAATAGGGCTTGCTGTCATTCTATACTTACGTAATGAGTATTTGTGTATCTTTTCTTGCTCAGGTTGTCTCCTGCTGCATATTATGCCCAGAGGATGATCCAGTATCTTTCCCGGAGGGACAGTATTCGACAACGCTCTATGCGATATCAGCAAAACCGTCTCCGCTCTTCCTCCTCCTCTGCTTCCACTTCAGAGAACTCAAGCCCATCTGTGGAGGGAAATGATCTGGAATTTGAAGATTTTGAGTAAGTGTGTGTGCTGCCTAGCCCTCTTGCTTGCCACTGTTGTCATCACAGGTCTGCTTTCTGGTTTCCTACTTGGGAATAAACCATATTGTTTATCAGTCAAAGACACCTTAGGCTTCTTGTAGGAACACGTTAAGTAATTCAATCAATAATTAGAACATTGATTGCTAGAAATAGGTCTGGTCATTTTTATTATGAAAATTAAGGATGTTGTAGGGCTACCTTCAGCACATTAGGTATCTCAACCACATTTAGAAGACTGGTTAAATAAAGAAAATGAGATTCTTTTTCTCCAATAGAACAGATGGGGAGCCAAGAGTTTTACTTGAGTTGTCAAATATTGAGACAGAACAAGAGTCACTAAGAGGCTTTGCAAGACTTAGTTCTTTGGCCTAAGGCTATAGGAGACAGATAGACATGTCCTGTAGCCTTTTCTTGCTCTATCTCTGTACCTTTGTCAAATTAGATGACATTCCTGGGATTGGGGTTTTTTGGCTTGGTTTGGGATTTTTTAAAATTTGGTGATTGTGATTCTGTGTTAAGGCTTCATTTTCTGTAAGGAGATAAAAAGACCTCTTGTGTTAAAGTGAGGAATGGATCTGCATTCAGACCTTAGAAGAATATTACTGTTAGCCACTGTATTTCCTTCTGAGTGGTTCTGCTGACGAACTTTTAAAATTTGTTCTCCAGCATCTCCTTTTGTACTTCCGGTGATATGCAGTGTAATCCCAGCAAAAAATTTATTGCAAATTTTTAATAAATGGAAGAGTATAGTAATGTATTCCTTAGATGGCATGTAAACCAAAAGCACAGGAATTTAGATTAAAATCCATTCTAGCAGCAAAGAGACTATAACTTTTCTAGCCCGTCTTCAGTAATTTCTTTTTAAATATGGGATTATTCCTGAGTAGCCTTAAGTATTTCACTGAATTTCCTCCCATTTGTGTATGCTGTACTTAAAACATAGGATAATTCTGAGCATGGTTGTAGAAGTAGTCTATGGTTATACTGTAGTATAGTAGGGTGGTGTGTTTGATGAGAGCTGTGAACTCCTCAAAAAATCTGGGTTCTTATGTTGCAACTGCTAGCAAAGGATGTTGTCAACTTCCCTACTATTTTAATTTGTGCATTCACTTGCTGCAGTGGCACATACTTGAGATGACATGTTATTAAAGCTCCATGTCCTTTGTTTCAGTATAAAGTCCCTTTCTGAAGGACACTAGTCGCACTAGCTATTCCCAAAAGCAAGGTATTAATCCCTTTCAGACTTTCAAGTGGTGGTAGACTATTTTTTTTCTTAGAAAGTTGTTCTGTGAAGCTGTCATTTCATGCTCCAGCAATTGAATATTCTGAAGTACAGGGTCAAAGAATGTCTTTCCCTCTCATTGTGGCTTTGTTTGTGTAAAATGTAAATGAGGGCAGATAAGCTATTAGGCAGTGACTCTTCTGCATTTTCTCAAGCATCCTTGTGGTCTGGAAGAGCAGAAATATGGTGGCTACTGGACCTGTTTTTATGAAGTGGGTGTGTTGCAAGCGTAGACCTTACTATTTCCATTATTCCATTTTATTTGTCTGGGGCAGCTTGTTCTGCTGGAGAAGTAAAAGATGGTATGTTCTTTGTTCACAGAGCCAGGCAAATGCCTGTAGAGAAGTGTGTTCCCCTGCAGATAATGTTCACACAGTAAGAGCACCCAGTCAGGGAAGCAATTCAATCAGCCATACTGAGGTTGTCTTTCATTTCATACTGAGCAAAAAGTGTTTATTCCTTAAAGTGCAGTGCCTGAATTTGTTGGTTGAATATTTCATATCAAATTCTGGTCTGTGCATTCAAGACCTGCTGCCTTTTTACTCCTCTGCTTCATTATTTCTCTTGGCTGATTAGAGAGGGCTGCTATGCAGGGGTCCTTAGAGCTGGAACTTCTCGTGACTCATTTGATTTCTTCTGCTGAGACTTCCCAATTAAATGTCTTACAGAGTTCTTGCTTCTCCTTTGGCTCCTGTATCCCTCCTTCCTTGCTTGTTCACCTGTGCAGTCATGTATTACTTCATGGATGATTTTTCTTGCTGTGGTTCAGATGCTTTGACTTCCCTGTGTCTCCAGATTTGATATGGGGAAGGGTGGTGTTGCCGCTGTGTCTGGCTGTCTGCAGCTCATGCTTTTCTCCTGAAATACAGGGAACTTTCTTTTCCATAAAAGCCAGAAAATTGCCTTGGTACTTTATCTTTCTAATCTGGCTAATATAATTGATAAATAATCTCTTTTTGTTTCCCAGAGATAAGGAGAAGGATGTAAGGGACATTAAACACCAGTACCTTTTACTGTACATAGAGCACTGGGCAAGGCGTGAATCCCGTGCTTGTGCAGGATGTTTGCGAGACAAGCCTTCCTCTGCTTTCATATTTTTTGGGATTCAGAGATTTTTTTCTCCTCAAAAATTAATTTTGTCTTTTTTTCAGTTTTCTTTACCTAATGGCCTAGTAAGGGAAGAACTGGGCCTATGTACTGTTTGTGTGCTTATGGCCTCTAAATTTAAGTTAAAGCCTCTCCTGCGTCTTAGTCAAGGGTGAATTCATTCATAAATGCATTTAGTATGTGATGACAATAGAAGTAGTGTTGGTATAAGAATCTAAAGTAGTCTTTTTTATAGGTGTTAGTAATATCCTTCTTTTACACCAGCTTTTATGGACAGTAGAGGAGGAGGGAGACACACTATACCTGTGTTTTGCAGTCTAAGAAGATGTTCTTTCTCTATATGTGCTCCCTGTGTTTAACCTGTCACTGTTGTCATCTTACTGCTTATTGAATGCAACTGTCAACTGTAAACTTAGTCATGTCTACATAAAAGCATTTTATACAGTTTGTAATATATATACAGATTGTAATATTAGGTTATTGCCAGATAGATTGATATGAGTGGGTTTTTAGGTTAGCTTTAGTAGAATCTTAAGCTAAAATGAAAAGACTTCCTGAGTTGTGGAATAAGAATCTCTGAATGAAGAGTGACATCATTTTAGTCTTCCGGCATAACTGGTAAAAATAGATTCTTTATAGACAAATTATACATGTTGAACTTTCTAATTTCAAGTTCTTATTTGAGTATCTCATGTTTGCATCACATAGTAAATTGAGATTTTTAAAGCTAAACAATTTTGACTTTTTCAAGAATTTTGATCTGGTCTCTTCTATAGATTTCCTTTAGTCTAGAACAGCTGTCTGATGTTGAAGCCTGTGGGTTATGCTTCTAGGACTCCTTAGTGCAATCTCTGTTATTTCATTTGTAATTCTGAATTTGTCACCATAATAAGAATGTGAAGGTGTTTCTGGAGGTGAATTTTGGCCATCTATGTCCCTTTTTGTCTGAAGTAACTATGGGAACAAATAGAGAAGTACAGGTTTGTTTCATCTGTCATACTGAAAAGCAGATATATAGGATAGTGTACCTGCTCTTAAAGCCTGAGTCAAACCCTTCACTACAGTTCAAAAAAGGCTTTCAAGCTAAGGCTACAGGTGTGACTGGCTGACTCCTCTGTCTACTTTTGAGTGTGGGCTGCCTGATAGCATATAGAGAAGAAGGAGCTTGGAGATAACACTATTATCATGTCTCCAGCTTTTCCCTGTTCTGTTTTATCCTTTCTCCTTCCCTGTAGGAGGGTTTTTGCTGGCATGGATGCACTCAGTTGTGCCATTGTCACAGGCTAGGAATGTCTTTTTTGTGTCTCTATAACAAGATGGGCTTTACCTCACAGGCCTGAAGTCTTGTTTTAGTGCTTCATCTCTTTAATTTATTTTGAGACACCAAGAGCATCCAGACAGAAAATATGAGAACTGTTGGCACTGTTTTACTGAGACCCTAATGGACCTTCTGGTTTTGTTGGAAGAGGCTCTTGCTTTGTAAAGATGATTAATCACTTAGGGAAAGCTTACAAGATTCAGAGTGATGTTATTTGGCTTTATTTTTGTCACTGTAAAATCCTTTTGTTTAAGGTAAGCTCTGGACCAAGAGTTGGAGGTTCTTGGATGGGCATCTTGCAAGGGTCTCCTCATGAGTGCGTGAGATACATGAGTATCCATCCTACTTGCCTCCTGCCATTTTTGGTTGATTTATTGACACTGTCTGGGCAAGAAATGCCAAATCTAAGTTCTTCCAACAGCCTCTTGTCTTGAAGAGACAACCTGCCAGCCAACTGCCACTGTATTGACGCTGCAAGTCTTATATACAATTTTCATTCATTTGGGAGAATAGTGTGGTAGATTCTTTTTGACCTCTTTTATAGGTGAAATGTTTGGTTTGGGAGTCCAGTTTTTGTCATAGTTAGTGCTCCACTTCCGGCTGGCATTCTGGTTTAACTTTCTGTATTAAGAAAAGTGCATGTCTGATTAGATATTTTTGTGTGAGATATCCAGGCAATCACTCTTCTTTTGGAAAGTCTTCGTTTAAAGTATATTTTGTTGTTAGCTTCTTTAGGAACCTTAACTGGGGCACTAATACTTGACAATACTAATTAGAAACTGTCTGGATGCAATCATGTCTGAACTAACATAAAGCACTGTGAGAGAAAAGGGAAGACAATGGCTGTGGCAATGTGGTTACTCAGTAGTGTGTATTTGGGTAGAAGGTTTGGTTTTGGATTCTGTTCTCTGTATTGATCCTCAAGTGGAATGGTAGAAGTGGGTTTAGAGCAGGGATTTGTGTGTCATGGTGAGAATAAGCATGTGGTGATGCTTGATGGCTGACACAGAAAGATTTTGGAAAGTTTGAGTGAAGGGAGAGGTTGGAGATTGCCAGTTACTGAAATTACTTCTTCCTTACCCTTGTGACAGAAGTCCATGCGTGTGTTTAAATCCAGTCTCTGCCTTTTTAGTCTGATTGTGTATCACTGTTTGCTAGAGACACAGTGCAATGGGAGCACTAACCTGCAGCAGTGCAATCAATTCACTGTGCACCTTCTGACTTCCCTTAGCACACCATCTACTGTGAGCACATGGGTAGAACTTGGACTCTTTTTGTAAAGTCTCCGTCTTTACTGCCCTCCTTTACAGCTGTCCACCGTGCACTCGTTTATTTCAGAGTGGTTTTTTTCCTATCTGGCAACTTTCATTTTCTGTAGAAGAAACTTCTTCAAATAGTAGCCAAGTTTTCTTGTCAAGAGAGAGGAGAGATTGGAATGATTAAAGCTTTTTGTGACACTTTAAATAAGTATAGAGCTTTTGATCTACAGCTCCAGAATGCTGAGACAAGCTCTGTCGTTATGGAGAGAGAAGCATGAGGAATCCCAGAGGTAAAGAAAGAGGTTTACTTTATTGGGGGTCTGTAGGTTGATGGTATGCCAAGTGTTAAGCTCTCATAGGACATAATGAAGGTAGATAAGAGAGATGACTTGATCAGTGGTATGCTTTTGTTCTGGAAATAGTGGTATCATATCCAAACTACAAGATTTCTAAAAGCAATTAGGGTGGGTTTTTTAATTTTTCTCCTTGCCATCCTGATGTTTACATCTGAAGTTAAAAAGAGACATATAGGAGATGTGAGAATCTTAATAGGCTCTTCATGTCATTCAAGTGCTGATGGAAATGGATTTTTAGGGTCCATGACAGGTCATTATACTGCAGAAAATGTAGCCTTTTTTCCTGGAAATCGTAGATGAGACAGTTTGTTATCTGTCCTTCTTGAGCATCTACAAATAATGTTCTTGCTAGCAATTTGCTATTTGAGTTCACGTAAAGCAGGATCGCTATTTGTTTCTTTCTTCCCAGAGCTCCTTTATCTGTTTTTGTGGTTTTTTCATCTGCCCTTGTTTCTTGCCTCACATGGCACTGCATCATTGTTTTTGATGAAGATGAGCCTTTACAAAACTGGCTTTCAAAGCAGATGCAAATATGTGTAACTTGGTGGTCACTTTCTGGGTTTTTTTCTTCTCTGCTAGAGGTTTCTGAAGCAGTTACCACTGGGTCGTTTCTTTCAGATACACAGCTGTGACAGTGGTCACAGGGGTTCTTGAATGAGGGGAGAGACGAGAATGTTGACTCCATGTTCAGAAGGCTTGATTTATTATTTTATTACATATATATATTACATTATGACTATACTAAAAAAGAAAAGTAGAATGAAAGGTTTCCTCTCAGAAGCTAGCTAAGAATAGAATAGAAAAGAATGAATAACAAAGATCTGTGTCTCAGACAGAGGGCAAGAGCCAGCTCTGCCGTGACTGGTCAGTAAATCCAAACATCCACAGGAGACCAATCACGGATCCACCTGTTGTTGCATTCCACAGCAGCAGATAACCATTGTTTACATTCTGTTTCTGAGGCCTCAGCTTCTCAGAAGAGAAAAAATCCTAAGAAAAGATTTTCACAAAAAGATGTCTGCGACACACAGCAACTTATGTTAACTATATTCATCATCTTAAACACAATTTCAGGCAAGACAGTTACAGGTGCTGGATGAATGGGAGTGATACTGAACCTACTCTTTGAACTTAATTTTTCAAGGATTAGTTAGAGTGTTAACTTGTCTTGTGATCTACTCATAGTAGCCTGCAGCTTCACTTTCCCTATTCTTTTAATCTTTTATCTTTTGTAACAGTCGTCTATATTACCCTTATCTTGGTCATAATGTCTAGTAATGCTGCATCGATGCAGTGAACAGGCAATAACTGTTTCCTTGCAGCAGTACTGCAGGATTTTGCTAACCTCTCCAGCATAATGTTGCTTTACCATTAAGTCACATCCCAGCAAGGCAAGTGTTTTCATATCAGGGTGGTGAAAGAATGTGTGCCTTTAGAAAGGTGGCAGTTGCCAGAAAAGCGCCCATCATACTCCATACTGTTGGTTGCCTGAGTCCGTAGAAACAATTTGATGTCAAGATGGTAATTCTGAGTTTTTCTGACAAATCTAAACTCTGTCCATTGTTTTCCTTTTGCTTTTATTTTGTGCCTGTGCAACTCAGAAGTCAAACTAGGTCACCTAGTAGGTGAAGTCTGCTGTTAATGAGAGTAATTAGGAAGCAAGCTCTTACTGGTTTGTGCTGGCCATGCAAGCAGGTAGTGGTCTGCATTCTTGAAGCCCATAGGTCTAACAGATTAGTGTTGCTTGTGAAGTTATGGTTTCAATTCTGTTTCCTTTGCAAGCATAACAGTGCAATATATTTTTTTAAAAAGAGACAAAAGTTGATGCCTCTCTAGCTTTGTCTGGCTGCTGATGTTTCTGCTTTCTAATGATTCACTGTAGCTATGAAGTGTATCAGTCTTATTCTAAAACAGCATTATCGGTTTGTGAGCCCACTACACAGTGAGCTGATTAAAATAGAAATAACTGGATCATGTGCCTAGAAAAGAGTGAGTGCTTCATTCTAGTTCCAAATCTGTCTTTCTCTGAAGCATTTAATCCTTGGCATTTTACAGGCAAGTACTGCTATTTCTCTTGACCTCTCATATGTGATACTTTTCTGAAACACTTGATCTTCTGAAGTGCCATTTTTAATCTTGTTAATACATTTTCCCCTGAACAGTGCTCTGAGAAGTAATCAAGGCTGGGGGTTTGTTTCTCTTCGGTCAGCAAAGCCATTAGTAACTCAGCAGTCTGCTATTTTATAGGAAGTTTTAGTTGATAAATAGGTATACATTTTCTCTGGTGGGCCTTTCAAAAAGCTCTTAGTGAGAGATTGGCATTTCAGCCTTCAGAAGAATGCAGAATGATGGAAAGGCTTGAGTGACTTGTCTAACTTCTTTATCAATTACTGTGTTAAAAATCTATTCTAGTTCCTGTCTCTCCAGCTGGCCACCATCACTCTTGGTAGTTTCCTACTATTTTTATTCTTCACTTGGTTTTGGCTTCCAGTCTTGCACTTGGGACCTCATTCCACAACCATACATTTAGTGCCAGGAATGTATTTTTGTGTAACAAATGTTTTTTTTTTCTTGTTTTTCTTGTTTCTTGTTGTTTCCCTTAGTTCTGCCTCAAGTACTTCTTCAGTAATGACTGTATGCTTCTGAGATGGGTTTATAAATGTATAACTTTTTTTTTACCAGATTATGTGTGTTCTTTGAGATATACTTTAAAAAAACTGTACAGTAGTCATTTTAATCTGTGGATGTCAATATTTGTACCCTTTTTGATAGAACCTATGCTCCTGGCTTCTTTCTTTGTATCTACTTGTGGAAATAACTCTCCTCTTAGATAAGTTAGTTGTCTTTAATGTTTCACCTTTAACATAATCCTGGTTTTAGGTGAGATACATTTGTCCAAGGAGCCAGAAGTAGGGTGATCCCCTTTTCCTGGTTTGAGTTTGTAACTTCTCCAAGCCTTGAGGATTTTGAGTAAAGTAGCACATACTGTATGGAACCTTTATTTTTGAATAAGACACTAGTCTAACTCATCCAGGAGATACTATTTTAGCTACTATGCCCCTCTGCCAAATTACAACCATCTTGCAGTGTGGTTTTTCCTTTTGTCTTCTAGGATGCCTGTCGCTCACTAACATTTTCTGAATGACAATGTTTTATATTTGTGTTTACCTCTCTATTTTGAGAGGCTTATTTACTGGAAGTGCTCCCATTTTTCTCTAAATTGATTTCTGTTAGATGCTCAGGATCTTGCAGGATCAGACAGATTAAAGTGTTAATATCTGGTATTTGCTGCTTCTCTCAGTGGTGAAGTTAGTAGTTAACTTTCTGTCATAGTGTTCCCAACACTGTATTTTACCTTACCCATCAGGATGGTGCTGGAAAGTAATCAACATGTTCTTAGAACCAGCAAAAGTGATGTTCTCTTCCTCATCTTTTTTCCTACTTCTGTACCCTTTCTAAAACACAGTACACACTTTGTCTTGGAATTGTCTATGTAACTCCAGAAGAGTACACTCTTCTAAAGGTATATGTCATGTGTTTTCATCCAAATCAGCAGGGAACCCTGTGAAGTAAGTTGCAAGATGTCAGGATCTGCTTCTGCTTTAGTATGGCCAGTTTAAGGTGACATCTTCCAGGAACGCACTTTAGAGGACTTGCAGTGAGACCTGACCAGCCAGTAAAGCCAAATGAGTTTGCTGTGTCTGGTAACCTCCTCTGAGCTCTTGATGGGACCTTTGGGCTGCTCCTGCCCTCTGCCCTATCTCCTCTGAAGTAACCTGCTACAATTAGCAAAAAAAAAAAAATACAGCAAGTCAGTACAGATAGTTCACATTTTCTCAGTGCTTCAAACATTGTTTTTTTCTGCTACATGAAGATGGTGCAACTTCCAGTGTCAACCTTAGAGGAAAGTAGTAGATGCCACTCAAACAATTATTTAGCATTTCTATTGTATGTGAGTGTCTAACCTCTGCAATACAAATTGATTTAGCATTTTAAATTGGATTGCATGAAACGTGATAAAATATGCTGAAAATATGAAACAATTGGCTTGATGTGATACAATTTGATTCCTCTGAACTTACATGTCTTACTGGTGCTGGCTTTGATAATTAAATGGCTTTTCAAAATGGTCATTGTTGACCTAATTCTATTGGCAGTGTAGTCAGTGGGAGTTTTAATATTGACTACAATGGGAACAGTTAGACCAACAGATTGCATTAGAAATCCCATGCTGTGTGTTTAATTTCACTTCCTGATACAACAATCTCTAAATATTAAAGTGAATTCTTGCCAAGACAGAAAAGCAGAACATGGCGCTTTTTTTGTCCTTACTGTCTTCTGTATCCACTGTTATTAGTGCAGTAGCCAAGTTACCAGATGAAAAAGAATGCCTTTTTCTCCAAACTTTAGGATGCAAAATTTTGTATCTCTTTCTCTGTTTTCAGAGCTGGTATTGCTGGTCCATTAAATTTACATTAGTCAATTTTTTCTCTCAACAAGCAAACAAGACAATAGAAGAAAAATCCAAGGGGATTTGACTGTCTTATCCAATTTAGGATAAACTTGCATCCTTCTTATGCCCTATTAAATGTCCACATTTCTCCTGAATGCTTGGGAATTGCTTTCTTTTCATGCTCCATTGTAGGTTGCTGTTAATATTATTTCTCCCCTACCAGCTCTTATTCTCCACATCACTGTTTTGATTTGTGCCACCATGGTATCTGAACAAATGATGAATAACCTGAATTTTGAGCCAGACCTTAGAAGTTATTTTGTCCATTTGTTGGTTCTTCCAGTTTTCCTGCTGAGACAAATTAGTCTGCTAATAATTAGAGTATTACATTTCCCTTGTCACCTTGCTGTGGTTTATTTCATTTACTTTAGCAAGGTTATTGAGTTGCTTTATAGCAGAGGCTTTTTTTTATGTAGATACACACACACACGCTGAGGAATTTGCTTTCCACTTCTTCTGCAGGTAATGTTAATTAAACTATCCAGTGTGAATCATTAGCTAATGAATCTGTAGGTAGTTGACACTAAATAGAAAGTAGAGCATTAGATCTTCATCAGTACTTTAGGGAGCCTTGGAAACTTCTCATTTCTTGCTGGAGTGCTTCACGCTGGCACTGCAGTGTACTAACATCTGCTCTCCTCCCTCTGTCAGCAGGCTGTATGTGGTACAGAAATAACACAAAGTGCCACCCATTTTCACTGATCTGTAGGGCGTTCTTTATTTTCCTTTTTAGAGGGTGCAGAAATAATCTTCAGCTGGCACCAGGGTAATATCAGCAGTTCTAGCTTTGCAACACTAGACTAGACAATCTTTCATGTAGTTGTTGAGCATGGGAGTTTAGATATAAATGACTCTATAAATTAGTAATTCAGAGTAATGTTTAGTAATATTTTTCTTATCCCAGGAGAGTATAGCTTACGCTTCTACTTACAGTAAATAGGAATTCTAGCATTCTTGAAGGATAGCCACTTTTCTTACTCCCTTCAGTCTTGAGTTATAGGACAGGTGGCCACTGGGATGTGGGTTTGTGGTTTTTTGTTGTTTTTTGTTGTTTTTTTTAAAGGGATGTTAAAAATATATGTCTGTCTTTTGCATTAGTTGAGGCTGTCTCTGTCATGGTGAAAACTGAAAAAAATCCTAGTCTATATTTTTCCCTTCTAGGCATTTTCCCATATTGTCAGGAGATTGTGTGCACAGTAAATAAATAGGGAAGTACAGGATGGACTTCTCACATCAGAAAGTTGCCTTGGTTAGAAGATGTGTCTGAAAATGTTTTTGTGAATGCTAAGACCTGTGGCTAGTGGCAATTAAAAAAACTTGAGCAATTAGTTCCTCTAGGTCTCTTGATTTAGTCTGTAGATTTTGCCCTTTTATCTCCTTATGTTTGCTGGAGCTAATTTTTCATTCCTTTTGAAACCTGCTGCTGAGATTCTCTTCATCTGGAGAGTTCTGTAGAGTGTAGTCCTGCTGTTGGTGCTCTTGCTGATAGTTGTCCATTTCAAAAGTATCTTCCAATTCCAATAAATGTCCAAAGTAAATAAAAACCCTGAAAACGGTTTTGTTACTTTTCTCACAGGGTAGCATATCTGTGTTATTTCAAAAGTTGCTACATGGAGGTTTTTAAAAAGTATTTCTTGTCTTCTGCTAGCTCTTACTGTGTGTGGTAAGATCTGGAACACGACATTTCTTTCTCCTTTGGTCTTTTCTCTTTAGCAACAAAAGCTGATATGGCAGCACTGAAGTTTGCAGGATTCCTTCTGTTATTGATCTCCATCTTAATAGGCTGGAGGCCTGTGATAAAAGAACAGCAGTAGCTTTTACATCTCTGATCTCAGGAACCCTGCTGGTTACACAAAATCCTGAGGGTGAGGTGCAGCTTTGGCTGTGAACTGCAAATGCTGCATCTACAGTGGGAGGAGAAATGGAAGCTTTGAGCTTGGATTCAGATTTGTTTTTGGTGAAATAGCTTGAAACACTAACAAGCTTTGCAGAAGAACCTCGGCTTTTGTGTTCCTGGGTTCCTCAAGTGTGTGGGAAACAGCCACGTAATAGACTTTTTTCTCAGCCCACGTTTCTTGCTCACTGACTTCATAAAAGCAAAACGAAGAAAAATTATAAAATGCGCAGCTTGCTGGAGTGGGTTAGAAATGTGCTGCTAGTGCATTGCATAAGGAATATTTAGTTTCCTAGTGATTTCAAGGCTCTGCAAGTAATATTCTCCCTGCAACTGCTTGGGAAGGAGACAGGGCTGCAATTACAGATGGGGATTTGGAATCCATGGAGAGCAGACTTGTTACTTGTGCAAGGTCATACAGAGAGTAAATTTCTGAACAGAGAAGAAAGCACTGTTAAGGTCTCTTTCAGAACTCCAGAGTCACTAATGGAGTCTCATTATTTTCCTTGCAGTTTTAGTGCTGTATAATTATAAGACCCCTTGTGGCCTTGGAATGCAATATCAGGAATTGTGTGTGATGGGGATTCTGAAGGTCCTCCAGTTTGATCTCCTGCTCGTTGTACAGCTGTCATTACCAAAACCAGGCTGGGCCACCTGTGAGTTTGTCTAGCTCTTATCTTGAGACTTACAAGGATAGCAGCTCTGCAGCCTCTCCGCGAAAGCCTGTTCAGTGTTGCACTGCTGGGGAAGTGCCTTCCTGTGTCTGCTGTAGGACAATAGATGCTAGACCCTTTCCCCTTGTTCCCCAAGGCCCAGAAACAGAATTGTTATTGTGAAACAGAATGAGATGTTGTTGTAAAACAGGAGATGCAATTTTGTCTGACACCACCTAACACTTCTGATTTAACTGGAAGAGCTTATGAAAAGTGAGATAGTTTTAAGATCTGATGACACTTAAACTGGACCTTCAGGGAAGGAACACAAAAGAATAGTCTGCAGATTTTGCTCTTTTGCCTGCACTCCTGGGAATGAAAATGTGAACTTTAACAGATCTCTTTGACGAACAGAAGGTTCTTCTGAGGACTGGGGTGAGCTTGCCTTTTGCTTTCCTGGTCAAAATTCTGATGTTTCTCTTTCATTTGCTCAGGTGCTGACATTGATTCATTGACTCTCTATGGTTTTGTTGATACTTTTGAGACATTGTCAAACAATTAAGAAAGTGAACTTTAAGGTTATCCCTATATAAAACTGGCAGAGGATTTGGTACAGTTACTCGTGTGAATTTGGGACATTGGAAGCATAAGAGCTGTTGAGTCTCTGTAGCATACTCAGGTTGACTAGGTGATGTCACTGGTCTTTTGTTTTCTTGGAAAATACTTTTATTACATAGTATTTTTAATGTACAGTAATTTTCTTTCTTTTGCTGAAGGGACAATGGAGACCGATCCAGGCACCGAGCTCCCCGGAATGCCCGCATGTCTGCACCATCGCTGGGGCGCTTTGTCCCAAGGTAAGGCATCTGTGGGTAAGAGCAAAATGTGTGGAAATCCTGGAGGTACCAGCAGTACAACTCTCTGGTTCTTTCAGGTGAAGTCCTTTTCTTGGACAGAGCTTCTTTATCCATGGTTTGTACTTTCTGGGACTCCCAGGATGGCGTGTTAGTATGAGCTGCTTGTCCTGTGATTTTTGAAAGATAGCATGGTCTTAGTGCTTTTTACTTAGGGGCTGAGGTCACAGTGTGAAGGCAGAATAGGAGGAGAAAAGAATCTGATCAGAGATTCTCAGCACAATGTGCTGGTTTGAGATGAGGAAACTATTGTGGGAGGTAGAGGATTTGTTTAGTGCTGATCTTTGCAGCCACGTTGATCAGAGGAGGATCTAATCTGTAATTTACTTTTTGTTTGAAGCAGGGAAGCGGTTGGCTAAGCAGAGGATTCCAGCCTTCCCTCTACTGTAGTCTGCTGGAATGTAGTCATATTTCCTTAAAGTAATTGCAGTGGCTCTTCAGGGCTGTAGTACACAGGATGGCTTTCTCCATGTTTTACTCTCTTTGTTTTGCAGACGCTTCTTGCTGCCAGAGTATTTGCCTTATGCTGGGATTTTCCATGAACGAGGACAGCCTGGCTTAGCCACCCATTCCTCTGTCAACAGGGTCTTGGCAGGTAATGAGATTTCCTTGTTTGCAGTAGTCATGTATATTAGTGGTGTTTTCTCATGAATCTGAACAGAGAAGGATTGATGAGGAAAATTAATTCCAACTTTTGAGGTTCTATTTAAGTTGTCTGAAGCAAGAGAAAGGACTGTTGGATTGATGTAGTAAGCTGTCATTCAAGTGCTTGAGCATTGCAGATTCCATGCTTCAGGTATATGTGGAAGTGTCTGCATGAATTGGGGACAGGTATTAACAATTCTCCCTTTATTTAACTTCTTTCCCTCTTCCTAGATATCTTTTTTTAAACAACCTGACAGACTAATGATCGTCTTGCTGCAGGTCCTTCTAATTGAATTATAGGGTGCCTTGTTCATGTTCCGGCTAGGAAGACGCACACAAGGCAATGTGGGATTCAATTAGGATCTTAATAAGTGCATATTAAAAAACTCAGCTGCCACCACATACAGCACACAGGCATTTGGGAGCCTTAGAGGGCAAGCGGAGGTGGAAAGGGAGGTGGGGGAAAGAGGAGGAGGAGTATGGCAGTCTGGCAGTTCATGAATGAGACGGTTATAGATGACACATATCTTGAGGGTGAGTCTTTTTTGGCTGGGTCTGAGTTGCTCTGTAATTAACCCCGGTGCGGGGGAGTAATTTTGAAGCTTGGGGAATAACAAGAGATGATGTATGGACAGGTAGGTTGGGATGTGGTTTTCCTCCTTCCTTTAGGTAATCACAGGACCATGACTGAAAGGAATGCTGAAAGGTTTTTCAAGAGGCTGCACGACTCTTTATCTTATCCTAAGGCACAATCAACAATGCCTAAGTCATTTTTGACAGGATTTATCTAACCTGTTTTTATTGGAGATTTCCCAATCATTTTGGGGTAGAACTGTTGCCGGTTTTGCAGTGCTGGTTTAGTATGGCAGTGGTCTTGTCTTTGATAGTAGATTTCCATCATCTTCCAGACTTCTGTCTCCCTGGACATTTTGGGCTGAGTGGTTCCCAGTGCCGTTGAGTCGTAAGAACTCAGCCAAAGTCTCATCCAAAGGACCTGTGCTTGTATCCCTTAGGGAACAGTGGAGCTAACCTGCAGTGTTAGCTGACACATGTACTTGCCTGTGCTTGCTGCCTGTGTGGGCTTTGGCTGTTGGCACGTGGAAGCAGCACACTGACAGATAATTACTTGCTGCCAGGCAACACTGCAGAACTCTTGTGTAGCCCAGCTTTGCTGGAGACACCTGCCTTCATCCCTCCTCCAGGCCTCCTTGGAGTTTGCCTGTTCCACTATGGCTGGGAAATAGCTGGCTTTTTCATCTATGCTTTTTGGGGAATTTGAGCCCCAAAACACATATGCTTGCTGTTTCTTGCATGTATGCCAAGAATAACAAAGAAAGACAGAAACTGTAAATCGCGGAAGTTTCAAAAATCAAGATCAGTTTTTTCTGTGTGACGCTGTGCTTAGCCTTCGTAAGGCAAAGTTTGTTCACTCTGGCAGTGTTGTGGAACCTCACACTGGGAATGGCTGGGGCTCCACAGTAAAGGCTTTCATTGACCTAAATATAAAATTTATTCTTCAGATACAGTAACTGCTTGTGTTATGTTGGTTTAGTATTTGGTTTATTTTACCCATGATTTCAGCTTTCAAAATGCTTTTATACATCCATGCTCAAAAACTTCTTCATATGTTGCGGGAAAAAGGAGAGTTGAAATTGCAAATATTAGGTGGAGGCATGACAGGCAAGAACTAGAAGTTGAGGTTGCAATTGTGAAATAGCCAGAGAATTTCTTATACCCGTTATGTTGGTCAGCAGCATTGTAATTTTCAGTTTTATATTTCTGAGCCATTGAATGTTACAGTGCTGATAGTATACTTTCCTTTATATTTAGCCTGTGCCAAGGCTTGTGGTAGCTCTTTCTTCAGTATCATGCTGAAAAACCTCTATTCAAACTCAAAGGTACTTTAACCCTGGCCTAGTAGTTATGGGTGAGGTTGACAGCCTTGGCTGAAGAAAAAATCAATCATCTGTTTTCCCATTAACAAAGGCTAATCTAAGCTTGAATGCTTTGAATTGCTTCATTCTACCATGTATTCAGACTGTCATTTTTGAATTACGTTTAAATGCAAAAATGCCAAATGTATTTCTTATGTAACCTCTACAGCATTTGAGAAGAGGTACCAAAAAAACCTGTATTGCTAACTTGACAGTTTTCTAAAAACTGACAGTAGACTTCTGTGATCAGAGAAGGCTGAGAGCTGCTGTTTGGAAAAATACTTCCAATTGTACTTCTGCTCCTGTCCACTGCCCCATTTACTGCTATATGCTGAGAGGAAATCAAAGGAGCAGATGGAGATCCTAGTGTGTGAATTACTGTGGTGTGCTGACTAAATTTCTTAATGTCAGAGCTCTTACTGTCAGGTTCTGTCCGTTTACTTTCAGCTCTCTGCTTGATGTGAAGAGCTTTCTGTTGTTTCAGTGTCATTCTCAGGCAAGTGTTACACAGACAATCGCTGCACACTAGGGAGGACTGCCTCAAGACTAAATCCTTACAGTCAAGTTTAATGAACCCCTAAAAATTACAGATTTTCTCTGCAGATGGACTAGTCCAGCAGTACAGTGGGTTGGGCAGAATGACTAACATGCCAGGCAGAGCTTAGGTCAAATCAGAGCCCTTTGTACTAGTCGGGACTGGTGGCCATCCTTGTGCCAAGGCACTTCCCGGCAAAGCATGGGAATGGTGGCAGCAGATGGGTAGAGTAGGTGGGAGCCCAGGGGGAGAATGAAGAGATACCAGTCAACATGACAGACAGGGAAATCTCCATGCCAGCAGCCTAATTTGCATGGAGCACTGGAACAGCAACTCGCCCCAGTGGCACCTGCCTGCCTAATTATCTGCCAGTGCAGTTCAGATCTCTCAGCTGATATAGAATGCTGCATCACTGTGCTTTCTGGCACCAAGTAAAACACCACGTGAAAATATATTACATCAACATTGTTACCTTTAGCATTGAAACTTGTAATCACACCAAAAAGTGTTGGTAGTTTGACAAGTTATATTTTTCTGTAAAGTCTACGTTGATTGGCAGTAATTACACTGTCCTCCTTTAATCCTTTATTAACTGAGTCTTATATGAGCTTTTTCATTATTTTGTCTGGAATCAATGTCAGGTTGACAAGACTGACAGTCTCATCCTATTTCAACCTTTTAAAATACTGGTATTACACTAGCATATTTTTCAATCTTCCATATTCCCCTGTATTTCAAGACTCATCAAGGAACCCGAGAGTTCATTTGGCAGCTTTTTTAATGCTCTTGGTAGTGTGGGCTGCAAGCCACCCTCTGCACTCTCCTCTCCTTGGTGAACTGCCCTAAGTGATGGAGTTATGGTCTCCAAGGAAACATCCATACAGTGAAAGCTAGTAGAAGTGGTTGGTTGCTAAAGTGATGATGAAAGCAGTAAATGTATTTTGGTTTCTCACTTCATATGGCTGATTGATTGCATGTGACAATGTAGGTGGAAATACTGCATCTTGGGGCCATTTCAGTCTTAGAGTCTCTTGGGTTCTCTGCCATTTTTGGGCCAACAGAGTGGGGGTTTAATTTTTGGTTTGGTTTTCTCTTTCCTTCTTTTTTTGAATGTCTTTTTCCCTTCTACACTTCCCAGGAGATACCAAAAAGATGTTCTGGGGGTTGAGATTACACCTTTTCTAGTGGGAGTTAGTACTGCTGCAAAGCTCAGCAGCGTTAATACGTCCAAGGAACACACAGCTCAGTATTGTGTTTACTACTCCTTACTGCGTTTTTGAAATGTTTCTGTAAGCTGAGTATTTCTGCCCACTGTTTTGTTTGGGTTTGTTGTTTGTTTGTTTCTTTGGTTCATTTATTTGTTGGTTTTGGTTTGGTTTTTTGTTTGTTTTTTTAAATCAATTTCTCCTTGTCCTAAGTTGCATTGGGAAGCAGGACACTGTTGTGATGGACAAGTTACAGATATCTTTTGGCATCTGGTAGCACAGACCAGGATGTCCATTTTAATATCTTTTTTAAAATCCATAGATACATTCAAAAGAAAAGGTCTGCATCATTGCCGCTGAAGTGCTTGTGACCTCTTGTTCCTCTCTGTGAACTTTTGCCTCAGGCTTTATAGTAATTGACTGCTTTGGGATGGACAGAGACATGCTAATAGTATAGTGAAACAAAGAAGGCTTTAGTTTCAGTTCAGTGGAAGCATAGGGGAAGAAGAGAACTGGTGTTTCCCAAGGAACTTTGCAAAAGGCTTTAAAAATTGACACAAATACCATTTTTTTGGCATTTCTGTTACTCATTAGGTGATATACAGATGAAAGTTTATGATGGAGTTACCTAGCTTTGTGAAATGCTTCTGTCTTGCCTCACTTTGTTTTAATAGGCTTCTATTCAGTTATGTGTATCTCAACAAACAAAATATTTTTCCTTGTGTGGTCATAGGTTATGTTTATCTCTTCTGGGTTTGCCACCAGACTTTTATCTGCTAAAATACAATCCAGCACAGTTGCTCTGAGTCTTCCACCTTGTGGGGAGATCCAGATTCCGCAGAGCTGAAGGTTTGAGTGATACAAATTCTACATTTACAGTTTCTGAATGATTTCGTTGCTATCTCAGGGTAAAATATTCAGACCAAAGACTGAACTCTTGCATGTAGTCAAAAAATGAGCTTGATTATAGATTTTTCCATATCCCACACCTATTCAGGGTATAGCCTGCCACAAGAGCAATAATGGTTCAGCTTTGGATATCTCTGTCGGAGTTGCCAAAGCAAGCTGTCTGTAGCCTTCTTACACTGGGGTGGGGGTGAGGCTATTGATGAAGCTAAGAATCAGTTGATCCCTTTAATGGGAGTCTAGAATTTTGAAGTGGGAAGTCTGGCTGTTGTTTTCCCAAAATCCTATAAGCTATGCTTTTCTTTAGAGCTTTACTTCCTGGGAGAATTCAAAGTCATGTGTCTTTTGGTGAATTTCTATTCTTCAGCCAGCAACTGCTAACACATAGTTGTTAGAGTGTATGAAGTTTCATCGTGGTGAAAATTAGCTAAGATGGGTAATGTCATCCTTCTGGGACAGGAGGGATGTCATTGAGCATCCGATAGTTCTCCTAATAAGAATTATGATGATGGCCTCTCACCAGTGACATGCACTAGTTAAGGTGCCTTCTGGTGCACACTCCCAATCTATTAATAACTCCAGCTGTATTTAGGGCTGATGTTCACAAGTGAATGGCTCTAACCTAAAGCCAGCTAAATGGATATCATTGAGCCTGTGGTACATGCAGCTGCATAGACTATTGGTTGCCATTGCAAGTTGAGTTAGCCCTACAGTAACCTTTCACTTCTGCTCTAATGATAGAAGTGATCATGATAAAAGGCTTCTTTGCCTTCAAAACCATGTTGAAGGCAGATCTCCAGTTCCTCTGGCATTTCAGGTGCGATTGCCTCCTGTGGCTCAGGTCATCCTGACCTAATCCTGTTCTGTCATGTACAGTATACTGTTAATTCTGTTCTAAGGTGCTCTCATCCCTCAAATGTGCTTGTAGTGATGCACAGCTGGGCACGGTAAGACAAAGATAACTTGAGAGCTCCATAAGACCAGAAAAGTTGATAGGAAGACTCATTGCCAGTTGTCTCTGATGTACCCATGTTTTTCTCAGTATTAGTAGTTATGTATTTTCTGTACAGTTCCCTGAGATTTGAGTGTTATTCTGAATCTGTACCTTTAGCTGTCCATCACTGGCTTATTGATATTGGCTTGCTTCTGCCTTTTCATCCAAGACAGCTGTATGAATTTGAATTAGTGTCCTGATCTAATCCTGCTTTTCACAGTAGAGAGTTCTGTAGAATAATAGAATCAATGAACATAGCTGTGTGGCTTTCTATGCTGCTTGTTTCTTTTATAAGTCTATTTGGTACTGCTAAATATGGAAAGATGTGAAGCTTTGGGTAACTTTATTTTTATGGTCTTTCTGTGGTCTACGTCAGTGGACACTAAATGATTTAAGAGGCTTAAAATATGCCTCAGATTCTTCTGTGACTTGCGAGCTATGGATACGTGTCACCTTCATCACAGACTTGAGAACAGTTTATAATTTCTGTGAAAGTGCAGCCTTTCATGAAGAAATGTAAGGAAAAAAGAGACTGTATGACTGAATTGCAAATGAATGAACTTCTTACAGGAGGGAATGATGGAGTGTCCCTTCATGGGACCGGTGAGAGGTATCCTCAGAGTTGTTGGTTTCCTCAACATGGTACTTAAGCTTTTGAAGATTTTGTGGTAGGATTTTGGAAACGTGGCAAAGACTTTAATTGCATAACTTCCTCTTATCTAAGTGTTCACTTAAAAATTTGCTTCATGTATTCTAAAAACGCACTTGCAGCCCTTGAGCTTTCACAAAGGCACCTCAGCTCTTACCTGCCTTTGTCTCTCACCAGCTGGTGTTTTCCTAGATCAGCCTTCAACCATGAAAGTTTTTAATGTTGCTGCTCAATTACAGTAGAGTATCTCAAATAAAATCTCCTGGTAGTTCAGTGTGCTATGTGCAGAATAAAGTCATGTACTGTGAGTTAACTTTCTCATAGTATTAGATACCTTCTTGACTTCCAGTTCATGGATTCTGTAGCTGTGGCTACAGGATTTTACAACATCATGATTATGGTCAGAAGGTGAACTTCTTATCACACATTCTTCAAATTAAATCACTCTCCCAGAAGATGGAAGACAGTTTGTTAATGCTTAAAAAAACAAGTCTAGAAAACAACTCTAAATACACAACTTTGTGGTGACCCTGGGATCAGATAGCTGATCCACAGATGCTACATTCTTCCTAGCAGGTCCATCTTTATAGTACTTAAGTAATTTTTCCCTATATTGCAGGACACCAGTGAGTTTGTTTTTTCCGGCTCTGTGCTTTAATTGGCAGTCCAGCTGCCTCTTTTCTGGTGCTGTAATCTGTGTCATCCTGGATGTTGTACCTTGGCACAGTGAAGGCTGATAGGTAGTTGATGCAATTAGCCTTTGTATGACCTACAGGCAATCTCTTCTGAAATGCTAGTCCAGTGCAGAGACCCCCACAAATGTTCCTAAGCTGTTGGCATTCATTTTGATGTAGATAAATACTCCTCTGAGCTAAACGGGATTTAGTATCTATCTGTGTATCTAGATGTCTCCTGAAAGTGGGTGATAGGTGGTGTTAAGATAAAGCCATTAACATATGCATTTATGTGATGGAAGATTTTGTGTGTTGTTTCTAGTTAGCCTTTCCCTCCCATTCAAAATACCAAATTCTGCATTGAGACTCTGAGCAGTTACTCATCCTTATTTTGCTGTCCGCTCCTGCTGTACACTGTCATACACAAAAAGCACAAACAGCCAGAAGGTGTCGGGATACTTTCTGTATGGAATAACTTTACTCTGGCCGTCTGCTTATTATGCCCTGCTTGCTCTGTGTCACTGTTCACTTGCATCTTCCACTTAGCAGCAGACCTGCTCTGTGGTCACATAGAGTTCTCTGTTTACATCTGTGAACAGGTACAGTTTGAATTCTTTGGTTGGGACATTGAGCGCAAAACACTAGAGATTGTGGGGCAGATGGAATGAACTTGCATCACAACCCTTGTAAAATGTTATCCCCTATTTGGTTCTAGAGACTAGAGTACTCTTAACACTTGAGTGATTCCAAAATCAGTTTAATTTCTGAAACAGATTTTGTGTATCAATTTTTTTGTATGCAAAGAACCTGCACGCCCGAGAACCGAAGATTTTCCATGAGTCTCTTGCACAGTAAAGGGGAGCTAAAGAGTCAAAATTATACTATTAGCACTTTAAAGCCTACTATTGCTCGGTCCTTTTTGTTCTTGTCTTTCCTTTTTGCTTTTGTAACTCAAGCCATAGTTTATCACAATCTGCTAAGTCTGGGGATGTGTTAATTGAGAGGACTGTGAGTCAACTGGAAATAAGAATCCGCAGCTATGTGCACTATGGGAGGTATTTACACTGTAATTTTGAGGTCATCTGACTTGGGAGGCCAAGCTTCCTGCATAGTTAGCAGAAGAAAAAAAACCTCTGCTCTGAGGATTCATCACCTGCAGTGAGCTGAAATGAGGTGCTCTGAATATTCTGTGGAGCTGACAATATATCTAACACTGACTAGATAGGGAGTTTTGGAAGAGTACTTTTCTGCTGTGGGTTACTTAGATGCCTAAAATTAGGCAGGCTACATCCTGCTCTGATGGCAGAAAGGATGTTATCTAGAAGAGGATATCTTCACTCATCACTTGGATGAGGGATCAGAGTGCACCCTCAGCAAAACTGGGAGGAGTAGAGGATGAACCAGAAAGTTATGCTGCTGTTCAGTGGAACTTTCATAGACTGGGAAATGGACCAGCAAATCTCATTAAGTTCAGTGAAGAGAGAGATGCCAAGGCCTACATCTGGGGGAGAATGACCCCATGCACCAGTACAGGCTGTAGACTTACTGTCTGGAAAGGAGCTGTGCAGTGAATGACCTGGGGGTTCTGTGGACAGCAACTTGAACATGGGCCAGCAAATGTGCCCTTCAGAAATTAAGGCCATCAGTGTACTGTATTGAATTAGGAAGAGCATTGCCAGCAGACTGAGGGAGGTGATCCTTTTCTTCAGGCCTGCTAAGGCCACATTTGTAGTACTTAGTCCAGTTCTGGACTAAGTTCTGGACAGTCCAGTACTTGCCCAGTGCAAGAAAGGCAGGGACATACTGGAGTAAGTGCAGTGAAGGGCCACAAAGATGAGTAAGGGTTTACAGACTGACTTGAGAAAATAGGTTGAGAGAGATTCAGCCTGGAACTCTTCAGCATGGGGAAGAGAGGGCTTGGACTGCATCTTGTCAATATGTATAAATAACTGAGGGAATGAAGAGAGCCAGACTCTTTTCAGGGATGCCCAGTGAAAGGACAAAAGGCAATGGACACAAATTGAAATTCCATTTGAAGAAAACTTTCTCTTTCTGTGAGAGTGGTTAAATTCTGGAACAGTTTGTGTGTGGAGATTATGGGATCTCTTATCTTTGGAGATATCCAAGTTTGATTGGAGAGATGTATGTGAACAAACCAGCAGTTAAGCTCTCTTAATTGCTGTTGACCTTTCAAAGAAGGTGTTTGGGATCTGGGGTCAATCCACTTCTGACTGTAAATAGTAAAATATGGAATGTTAGAGTGGCAGTTGAAATCTATTTGCTTGGCAGGCCAGTCTTTCCTGCCGTTGCTTTGTTCCCAGTGGCGATCCAAGCAATGATACCGATGTGCCTATTATTACAGCCCAGAGTGAGATAAGGTACTTTGGGACCAGTAATGTGTATCCCATTTGCAGTTTGTGAAGTCTTGTTTTGGGCAATGTAGTGACTTTGCAAATGGCTCTGGGGAGCTGTGGGTGAACCCATGGAATATGAATTCCTGTCATGGTGCTACAGCTCTACAACCTTATGTAGGCAGGCAATATCAGGGAGTATGAAACTACTGTTATCTTTTTTATATAGTCTTATTGACATCATTCCAGATGATGTTCAAGTCCACGTGCAAATCTTTGTGTCTACATTTCAGAAAGACTTAGTATAGCTGAAGGAAAAATCAGCTGAGGAAAACTTCAGCTATAGAATGACATAAGCTTTATGTACTTAGCTAATCAAAGAAGTAGTAGGTAGTTGTTACTTTATCGGTATAGATATAGCTGTGGGGGAAAGATTTCTGATCGAGCACCCTTTAATACAATAGACAAAAGGCATAGAAAGATGCAGAACCTGATACCAATTTAGCTTGGAAGAAAAAGCAATACTTGAGCAATGGTGTTGGGAGTTTTTAATTTCTTGAAGTCCTGCCACATAAAGTTCACCACTTGCCTTGAGGTAACTGATTGAAACAGGTTTTTTTCCCAGTACATGGGGTGTTTAAACTAGCAAAATTATTGCCTAGTCTCAAAGGAAAATTTATGATCATAGTACTAGTCTCAAGGTTCCTGGTACATGTGCAGCAGTTTTCATAGGTGTCTTCAGGGGTCCCTTTGCTGGAGAGGTTCTTCCAGCCATTTGCCTCGTGTCACAAGTGCTGCAGGACTGGAAGCAAGGACTGCCTCTGAGAAAGCTTGTATAATGTGTTTTCTCATGCAAGCTGTCCCAGTAAGCCTTTCTTTGTATTGGTGGCTGTGAATCTAAAGCTGCCTTTGAGATTCAGAAAGGCATTGGAGAGAAGTGATCATGTTCTTAAAAGTGAAGGGTGCAGGCTGATTCCTTTTGTGTGCATTGTTAAAGAGATGAATTTCTAGATATCATTATATCAGAATGGGTAAGGCTTTGAAGAAGTGCTCATCTTTTGTGGGCGGTGAGGCCCCTTGGGGACCTGTCTCTTTGTGGGTGGTAAAACTCACTTAGCCATAAAAGTATTTTCCCAGAGCTTGCTGCCTCCTCTTAAAAGGGGAAAAAAATAATAAAAAAATTACCCATGTTCCAGAGCGCAGAGGGGAGGCAGGAACCCGTGCTGTGCAGAGGGGTAGGAATCCTCAGTGGCCTGCCACATTTGGCTGTCATCTTTGAAGAGATTAGTCATGATTTTCACTAATGTGTTTTATGGGGCGGGGGGGGGGGGACCCAACACCACGAAGCAAATCCTAAGACAGATTTGCTGCGCCCAGTATAGAATATTTTCATAGACATTTTTATAGCTACCTTGCCATAAAGATAGAAGAAGTTTTTGCTATGTCAACATAGTTGTGTTTTGAATAATGGATCTGGTAAGAATGCCATGTGATGATCTCCTGGTCCCTTTTGCAGGTAGATAGGTTTGTACCATTGGATGTTTTATTTGTAATTGAGCATTAAAGTCTCAGTCTGTTATCACTTAATGCATAAAATCAAAGGTTGTGTTAGCTATTAGGTTCTACAGTAGTGGTTTTTCCTCCACATAGTATCATTACTCAGCTGGTACTGTTGGTTTATGCTCCTGATCTGCTGGCTTTCCTTGATTGTGGGGGAAGATGTATGGGAAGATCTCGGCAGGGTTAGTAACAACTTGCTTGCTTTCTCGGAGTTAGTTTTGACTTGTGGGTTTATCTTACCTGGGTATTTTACCTTAACATGAGCCACTATAAGTTGCCCCCTGTGTGGAACTTGGAGGAGTTTTAGAAATGCCTGTGGCAAGGGCAGAGCCTAGGAAATAAATTTAGGCTTCAGACTTTCCCCAAAACATAAAGGCTGGATTTGTCAGTGCTTTTGGGTTGTTAAAAATGTGGAAGGTGTTAAGTGTCTTGCATGAGATGGGGAAGTTCTTAAAAAAAAACAGAGCAGAGAAGCCAAATAGCATTTGTGCAGTAGCAAACACAGTCTCTAGTCAGGATAAGAGCACTAGGTGAGTTCATATCAGCTTTTTAACTCTTTGCCTCAGAACTCAAAATTAAATGCAGACAACAAGAGATTCTGTACACTAGAAAACATAAACAGGATCCAAAGGTGTACCTCATATGTGTCCCTCCATGCCTTGTTGTTTTTTTTAAATGAGTGCAACCATCACCTCTGGAATTTGGCTGAATTGGGAATGGTCTCCAGTGTCTGCAGGAGCTCAGCGCTGGTTTTGAACTAAGCAAGAGATGCAATGTAGTGCTACTAAAGGAAGCTATATTTTGCTTTCTTGAGCAGTAGGTTGACACACTCTCCTGTTGAGCTCAGTGTGGGCTGTAATCCAGAAGCCCTGGCAGGCAGGAGCTGTTATGTTTCTGAGAGTTCAAAATCAGTGAGAGCTGTGAGCCAGCCTCTGCAAATATAACAGCTCTGGACTTTGAGTTCCCCCATTGCCTGGCTTCTGAGTTTTACTCTTGCTGCTCTGGGAACCAGATTCACATCTCTTCCCCTTGCTTCAAGCACTGCCTGAAACAAGGTACAATTTCAGCTGTATCAATGTGCTTCAACCCACCAGGTTTTGCAGCAATAGATGGGAAGGAGTAGGTAGGTGTGGCTCATGGCCCATTAGATAACTTCAGGGCTGGCAGCAGAGTATGCAAGAAGTTGTAGTGATGGTCATAATTTCTTGGTTGTCTCTTTCAGCATCTTTGGGGTTGGTTAGAGTGGTAGTGGTAGGTAGAAGCCATTCACAGAAGGCAAGGGAAGAGCAGTCATATAATCCAAAATGTTAGTACCTTTGCTAAGAAAAAGTCAGTGAGAATAGTTAGACTACTAGTCCTGGGTTTTGACCAGCAAGGAGGTCACTAGAAGTAGAGCAGATTCAGTAGTAGTTGAGATGGAGGATATGCTGGAGCAGAAAAAGAAGAGTGACTGCCCAGAGTTCATATACAGTTTGAGAGCTAGAGGTGATAAGGACATATGGGACAATGCATTTCCTCTTCTCATCTTAAACATCCAAACTGTGATCCAGAGTCATTGAGAAATTTAGAGACGCAAGAAATTGATGTATATTTGTATTGTGAGAGGGAGAAGAAGAGCATACACGTTTACCGACAAATGGCAAGGGATAGAAATTGATAGAAAAGAGGGAAAAATCATAGAGGCTGGTGGAGTGCTTAGAAATACTGGGAACATGCTTGTGTCTGTTATGGGAAGAATTGCAGGAGGGGAAGAGAAGGTTGAAAAGGTAGAGGAAGTAATGTAATTTTCTTACAAGCAGCTGAGATTCTGCGCAGAGACAAATGGAAGCTGGAGGAGGGGAGGGTTTGAGGAATGAGTCAAAGGTAGCTGGGATTGCAGGCGTGGGCTTCAGTTAAGCTGGAGAAACACTTTGTCTTCTTTCAAACAATTGTTCGTATTAGCATTCATGGTGTGGGCATGCATGCACCCATCCATGTGCTGTCTCCTGGTTGCTGCACACAGAAGCTGTTTGAGGATCTGTCTTTTGGTTCACCGCAGACCAACCAAGTCAGATCTCAAGGCTTCTTCGATGTGGCAGAGTAGAAAAGTGTACTGGAGGGAATTGGTCTGGTGGCAGTTTTCATTAGTGATGTCTTGCAATAGATGGAGGAATGGGTACTGCTATCACAGGTGGGTCAGGCTCAAAATCTGGTAGGGAGAGAAGGAGGCAAATACCCAGCATGTGTACATATACATCCCCACAACCCCATTATGAGGACACTGAAAAGTGTAAAGGAAATCCAAAAGTACTTTGCCAGAGTGGAAGGAAAAGAAGGCACAGGAGAAACAAGGCTGAGGGGAGACAAATAACTGACAATGCTTATGGACTGGAAATCATAACAAGATGAAATAGAAGAGAAGGGTTGGAAGATATTAAGTTGTGACGGAGAGGGACTCAATAATAAAGTTTGGAAGAAAATCTCATAGGCCAAATGGAGTGAACAGATTTACAAAGATTTTGAAAAGTAAGGTGAGAAAGCATTTTGCTGAGGTCTTTCTTGGATTCTGTATGTGGAAGGTATGTAAGGTATGTAAGGAGAGTGTGTTTCTATATTATCCTAGCTTGGCTGATGAGGTTCCATAGAAAAACCCTATTCATGGGTACCTGTCTGTCTGTTGACACAAAAAAACACGGAAAGCTGAAGACAAAGCCCTGTCATAACTTCTCTGCTTGCAAATAAACTAGCTGTAGGTGGATGTCGGTCTCCCTAATCACTCCTGTGATTTTAGTGAGTTACTGCTTAACTTCTGCTGTCCTATGACTTGTGAGGCCTAATAAAACTGTCATTTGGAACTGTAATTTTACACTGAATCCTAGGACTGAGAGGCTGGCTTGGATGTTCATCATCTTCTAGAATGTACCACTGCTGGTTCTTTGATCTGGTAGGAGCTGGACCTCTGACTGCTGCTGTGAGGTTGAGATCCTGGAACATTTCACCACAGTTCCTTTTTAGTTTGTGACCCCTATCCTCCAGTAAAGCATGGCTTACTCCAAATCTTGATTGTGTATAATTGAAAATTTTACTGTAAACCAGTTGTCATTGCTGTATTTTCATCATATGAAATTTCCCTCCGCTTTTGCTTGTAAATGCTGTATGGAGTAGCTGTGGTGGTTATTTTGTACAGCAGCATCTTGGGGAGGTCTGCTTAGGACCTTCTGGAAGCATTATGAGCTAATTCAAGATGGATTAAAGTCAAGTCTGCCCTAAAAAAGAAATAAAACCCATTTAAGTATTCATTCACTGTGCAGTGCAAGACCTGCATGCTGAGTATCTAAGTACTTCTGCTGCCTTAGTTTTTCTGGATGTGTCTTTGAGTTTGCCTTTTAACACTTCTTAAAAACAATAGAATACAGTGGTAGTCTCCTTTAATCTTGGAGTCAGTTTTGTAATTGCAGTGGGTTGGACCTGTCTGTGATGAGCTGAGCTGGGGCACCGATTTTACAGAAATCACTGCAAGGTTATGAGTTTGGCCAAACTTCTTGGTGCAGTCCTGACTTCTAGGAGCCCTTATGCTATGTCACTGTTCCAAATGTTGCATGGTTACTTCCATATTGTTACACTTGGTCTGTCGAGTTGTGAACTATCATGCTGTGTCAGCCCTGCTCTGCATACTCTGGGATCTGGGTCACCCCTTGAGCCTGAGTATCTGCACTGGCTTCAAACAGAGATCCTGCGCACTTTCTGGGGTGCAGCAACCTGCTTTATGCAGTAAAGCTAGTGGCAATAAGGAATGAGTCTTGTTTCCATTGCTGTCATCTACATCATGCCAAACCACCCTCAAAGTGGGTGTTCCATGAGAAAGTGTTCAGAACATTGTGATAGCGAAGTACTTTATTTGCTGTAGGTTTCTTTTACTTTGTTCTGTTTCAGTTGGAATAATGTGGTCTCCTTATTACATTCTTCCAGCCTGGGCTTCCTCCTTTCCATCTCAGCATGCTTTAAATTTAATCTATTTTAATCTGCCTTCACATGAGTTAAACTCCTATTAGATTTTGTGTTTTCTCAGCTTGCTAATTTTCTGCTTTCTTTAGGTTGTGTGTCTGTTCACTGCTTTACCCAGCTAACAGCAAGTCTGTCTGCTTACTTTGTTCCTTCCTGCCTTTTCTTCTTGCTCTTTACATTGGCGATACTTTACGATGTGTCCTGCTCAGAGGATATTATTCCTGTGAAAATCCACCACTGAGCATGTTTAGCTAGTGCTCTGTATTGTGCAGATTCAGTCTGTGTCACTAAACTGACACAGCGTTTTCATTACAAGTAGGGGTGCACAGGGCTGGTGCTGTAACACAGCAGTCCTGAAATATGTTTAAGGATAGTAATAACTTTTGCAAGTCTTCCATTCACTGGCAAGTACAAGCCTTTGAATACATTTTTTGTGCTTGGCACTTCTATTAATACTATGTACTGCTATTTCCACAATGAAAAGTGGCTCCAGTGTGGAAGCTTGTTGTTGTACTGATACACAGTCAAACCTGCAGAATTCAAATCCCTTCCCAGTAGGGAACCTACTGCTTCTTGAATTAGTAAAACTTTGTATTTTTGCAATGTGATGGTTGATAAGGCATGCAGGTGCTCTACAAAGACATTGCTGAGGTTTTCTCTCAACTGCAGATGGGTGTTTTGGTATAAGACATGCACATTTCAAGTTGTGCTAAGCACACATTCTTGCAGTAAGAGCTGCAGAGGCGGTAGCAGGAATTTGGCTTGCTGATTTGTTTGGATTAATAGGTTTTCATGTAGTTAAAATGCACACTCACAATGGAAAAGGCTTTTCTGTAGAAAGCAGTTTGACTTGTTATTTTTGTGTCTATTCTACATCTGTCTGTTGGTGTAGCTATATTGGTTAGATGGGAGTGCTGTTACAACATTATTTGAGCCTCTTAGGAAGAAGGGGAATTACTTAGTGTGAACTAAAACTGTGGCCACACTAACAAACTATGGAATTGATAGATAAAGTATAACCTGAGTGGAATATATGGGCTAGAGGTGGCTACGCTCTTGGCACACAGTCTCAATGACAAGAAATTGCAAAACCTCTCAATTATCTTAAATTATATACAACAGTTTTGGCAACACTGGATCAATCTGATACATGTTAACATCTATGTTAGATGAGTGAACTGCAGCAGACCTCATAGACAGTGTGATGTGGCAACTGTGGAGGGGCCAAGCATTAGCTAGCCTTGGGTGGTAAGGATATTCTGGTTAGGTGGCAGCAACCCTCCGAAGCAGTTTTTTGTTGCTACACTGGAATCCAAACACTGCTAAGCTAGAAAGGCCGACTTGTTCAATGGCTGTTGGCAGCAAAAATGTCTTAATAGCATACTGATTCAGTTTCTCAATGCCTCTGTTACTGGCCAAGACACTGCTAATGGAAGGGGCAACTATGTGGATGTGCCAGTGGGACCTTAAAAAGTTTTTCTTTGGTAAGAGAGCTGATGTTGGGATATAGACAGGCAAATGACCCTTAAAAGACAGAGATTTTGCTTTTTTCTTTGATATATAGCAGCAGTATTTGAGGACTGCCCACCCTGAGTCAGGTCACACAATAAGCTCAGGTATGCTCTTGGGCTGAGAGGGTCATTTAGGCAGGAGAGGGTAAGTCTTGGAAGGCAAATCCCCCTTTCTGGTATAGCTACTTGTGGAAGTTTGTCCTTGTATTCTTCAGAAATGTGACAAAGTGAGATGGGAGCTCTGGAAACCGGAGAACTTAAGAGTCTTATGCCTGCTCACAGCTGCTTGGTGGAAGGATGCCCCTTTTGTCTGGTCTCTGTGAGACTCTCCATCTGCAGCAATTAGGATTAGCAGGCACATTTCATGCTCTGAAAAGTCAGAAAAGGAAAGAAGAAGGAGTTTTGCAAAAGGAAATGCCTGCCAGGCACAGATTCCACTCTGGTTTTATGCAGAGAATAAACACAGATGTGAAGGTTAAAAAGTGGACTTCCAACAACATTTAATGACAGGCTCGGTAATGGTGCAAGGGACTTAGTGATGGGAGAGAGCAGAGGCACCACGAGTTGCAGAGTAAGCAGAGGGAGGAACCCCAGACACACAGACCACACATTAGCTGTTGAGACCTTCCTAGTTCCCATTGCCAGGCATTTCATTGAATTCTAGCAGGTGGCATTTTGATTTGGAGAGTCGCCTTCTATTTCTGGAAATTGACAAGGAAGCAGGGGTGTGAACATGCCTGCATGTGTGGGTTCAGAGGTGAAGGAAGTGAATACACATTTCTTTAGAGACTGCAGAGTTCAGCTCTCTTCTGCCTTTTCATCTATCAGCATGTCTTGCACTCATTCACTGCTCTCCCCACCCTGCCCTTCATTAATTTGCAAAACCCTTTGTCCTTTGCAGAATCAGTTGCTTTGGAGCAGATTTCAAATGTATTATCTTATTGGTTTTTTAGTAGATTGATGTGGACCTCTAGATGCAGAAATGCCTGCAACCCAAATTATTGTTTATTCTCACACTGACAAGATAAAGACTGTCTTCATTTTCCCAGTATTTTCCAGTTAGTAGATTTCATTCCTGGGCAGTAGCTTGATGGCTCTACAGCTGATTTCTTAAGACTTCAGAGAATTTTGTAATAGAAATTATGAAGAAAGTGTAAATCCCTTTCTTCAACCATTTACTCATTGTTTTATGTTAGGGGTTCTTAAATGCATACAGACAAAACACATAAAAGGCTGCAAGTATGCAGAAAAGGTCAAACCAAAACATTAGTTAAATGAAATGCAGATTGGAATATATTTTTAGTGCTTGAATCTTTTCCCTAAAAGGCTGTACTGAAGGAAACATGTTTTACTGCCTGAATCATATGGTAGTGTGAGGCATGCTTTTAACACATGCTGCTACCGCATGGAAATAAAGAAGGGATCTCAAAGCAAGTTTAGCAGCTCCAGCAGTTTGCTGATAGGAAGACTCCAGCTTTGACTGTCCTTCCCAGCAAGGGGCCTAAATGAAAAAAAAGAGAGCTTGTTTGACCACCCACTTCTCAAACAGCTTGCAAATTGTTTCAGCCAAGTGGAATAGGTATTTCTTTTATATCCATAACGTTTTCCTGCTAAACTCTTTCAATGTCACAGCATCTCAATTTGCAGAAAGATTTCTTTTCACTTGTCTAGATCCTTGACATTTATTTTAACTTGAGGGCTTTATGGAGCACCTGTATCTCTACATGCCATTCCAGTACTGTATCCAGCATCAGAGTTCTAGGAGTTTCATGATGGTCCCTAAACAACTGGTGCTTTGCCCCTTTAAATGTGTATGCATGCCTGCCCTTACATGGTGTAAAGCAATAGTATAGTGGAGCCTTCCCAAGGAACTTCCCATCCACTGCAGGTAAAAGCATCATAAATGACTAATGAGAACACAAATAGCTGAACCTAAAGAGGATTTTCTTATAAAGAAGAAAGTAGCATTTAAAACCCTAGTTTGAGTTGTACAGATGTAAGAGCATCACTAAGACTTAGAGCTCTGCTTATTTTGCAAGTAGGATTTTCGGTTCTCCTGTGAATTGTACTTACTACCCTGCAAGAATGAACTTGCAAACTGTGCATAAGCTAAATAATTATGTATCACTAACAATATACAACTGTTACTTCTGTTCACTTACTTTGTTTCTTGCCAAAATCAAGATCTCACTTGTCTCATTCATCCCTTCTCCTTTCTAGCACTAAGGTGATGTGTACTGTGGCCTGCCCATGATTCAGGTGGTATTTCTCTCTGTTTTGTTGTGTTTTGGGGTTGGGTTTTTTTGCCTTTTTTTTTTCTTCTATGGCATAAGAGATTATGAATCTTGCAGATACAAGATAGTGTGCAGATACTGTTTAAATCCTGTCAGTCTTTTATTGTGGTAGCGCTGTATTGGGGTGCTGATTGGTAGAGATGTGGATCGTAGAAGGAAGGAATTCCATGTATTCCTCACAGTTTGTTTGAGGTTTTTTCTGTTCAGCAGTGCATACCTGATATTGGATGGTTGGAGAAAGTTCTTGTCAGCTGGGAGACTTAAGTCCACGATCTGTTGCTACCAGAAGCTGAGAGGTTTGATGTAGCTACAGCAAGGAAATGAAACTGCTTGTTCTTTATTGGTCACCCTGAGTAGGATGAGACCGTCCTAAACAGAGACATTTGCCTACTCCAATATGTATACACAAAGGCTGTAATAAGACAATTTATTTTTCAGAGTATAGAATTTTCCTCATCCTCAATTCTGTGCAAATATTATTGGCTCAACTTTTGCTCTTTCAGGAAATTGTCCATGCTGTTACATGTCAGATTTTCCAATTTTCATGTGTAGCAGGGTGACATGAGGTGGGGAATCTCTATAGTGAACAGCAACAGAGTGTGAATTCTCTTAAGGAGAAGAATTTCCAGCTTGCTTGCTGAGATGCAAGCAATACAGATAAGAGGGGATGCATTTGAAACGGATCTTAATGTCTTCTAGTTTCCCTGAGGGAAAACTGGACTCTACCATCAAAGACAAATGCTTGCTAGACACATTTCTCTATTAATTGTTAGATGATCAGACAAAGAAATAAAATATAGGAAGGTAAGAGGTCAAGAAGCCATCATGACTCGTTTGGAGGTGGAGGCTTTTGGCCAGGCATCTGTTCTTTTATTGTTTGTGCTTGTTGCAAATTAACTGATTTCCTTTTGAAGTCTAAAACCTGTGGCTGAAAAATTCCCTCTCCTATATGATGTTTGCATTGTTCTCAATGTAAGTGGACCCCTTGGGTAATTGACAGGCTCCTATTAAGATGGTCATCTTCACTTACCTACAGCTGAGCCCTGCTCCAATTCCCATAGCTGATAGGTCTATGGAACTTGGCATGCTAAGCCTTGCCCCTTTTGAAAGGAAATTTTGCAGTGGGAATGAACATGAATGGGAAATTACATTTCTTCTTATTTTATACATCTGGAATAAAGAAAAAATAATAGCCTTTTGAAGGTTCATCCTTCAGAGAGCATAGACCTTTTAGAGGCTTTCTCAGTTAATGTTGAATCTAAGATCCTTTCAGTGCTTAGCGTATGCTGAACTACTCCTAGTAGCATATTGTGCATCCATTCATGAAAATCGTTTTGTCCATTTCCTATTTACAGCTTGCTTGTACATTGAAGAACAAGCAAAAGAAATGGTTGAAAATACCAGGTTGCTCTGCATACTGTTTCTACAGCATTAGCCCAGTTTGAGATAGATAGCTCATCTACTTCAAAGGCACAGCCTTTGAAGTAGCCTTTGAGGAACAGAGATTTACTGGGACTTGTCAAATTCACATTCAGAATTTAATATATTTACTGTCTTCAAAGGTGGTCCCCCAAACTAGGCTGTCCCATAAAATACTTGAGGGTTGGAAATGTGTAAGAACCTGTTGCATTTCCACTACACTTTAGTAATCATTTTGCCGGAATTCAAATTGTTTCAGAACTGGTTGAGAAAATCTGGTGTATTCTTGCAGCAGAGAGTCTTATCCTTGGTTTGTCAAATAGATTTGTTCTGTGTTTTGGACTTCCTGGAGCCTGGATTGTAGCAAATCTAGAATAAGTAAATGTAAAACCCATCAATTCTGACAGATCCTTTCTACAAGTATAGATTAACCTAGTATCAGCTACAATTGCAAATGGTTTCCTAAAGAGAAATTACTTTTCAAAGGTACTCATGCTTTGAGATTCGAGTACTAATCTAGGGGGAATTTTATACCAGGGACTAATCACTCCTTCAAACTGAGTCACAAATTAGCTAAGGGGTTTCTCCAGCTTCCTCAAGCTTATCTGTAAGCATTATAATAAATTTTTCTCTTATTACAAGGGGACCTGCCAGACACGAACAAATTAAGGCTAAAGGATCTAGCCTAGAAAGAAATTTGAATTCTGGTTTCTGTTAAATACATGCAAAAAAAATTCCCATACTATGTAGATGTTTCATGTTTGAAAACATGTACCCCAAAGCCTGTGTAGCTCTAGAGTATTAGTTGTTCTTCTGAAAGTTTGATAGTAGTAGTCTGAAGTTAGCCTGCTTTTCACTGAGGGAGTGCTGGAGTGCCAAGGGAACTGGTTTTGCACCCCATTTTTCCCTTTCAGTCTGAACTCAGACATTGGCTTGCATGGCTTGATTCATAAATGAGCAATAGTTGACTGGCAAAGGTTCATTTCTCCATATGCCAAGATATGTTGGATCCTCTGAGGAGGTTGAGACTGATGGATAAATATCTGTCACGTGTAGGTGGCCTATAAGAAAAGATTTGAGGATTTTTTTATTTAAGTCTTTGTTAAGACTTTCTTCCCCCCCAACTCTTTAAACTCTTTTGTCATGTGCTCAGTGGGGGTGGATGGAGTTCAGGGTGGTGGAGGGAAAACGGGGGGCTGCTGAAAGCATTTATCTTCATTTCTGCCATCATCCAGTGTTTATTACGCAGTGATAGACAGACGCAGGAAAGCTGCCAATCAAACCTACATTCACTGCATTTCAATTGGCCCTTGCTTTGGATTTCAGCATTTTGAAATCTACATCATCTCTGCAGAAAAAGGTCGTTCTGTTCGTGAGGATGACAAGCCCTAGACCCTTGGGTACCCACTGCAGTCATTTGTGATCCCATCAAATAGGGGAAGACCCAGGAATCAGGACTGTCGAGTGCTTGGTGAGAACAGATCCTTGTAAGAGCTGATCTGTTGCTGCCCAAATTTAAGAAGATACACTGTGTTGTTTGCCTCTAGGTTACATATACTTGACAAGCAACAGCACCTTCTCCTCTCATCCAGACTGAAACCCTGACTGGGCAAAGCCAGCTGAGAATGAGTTCTCATGCTGCACGGTGAACAAAAGCTCTCTAGTGAAGATTTTAACTTTTCTGAGTCTTTCAGGTGTGGTCTAAAATGTTTCCCATAAGCCAAAGAGGACAACACAGGTTAGGATGGCATATTTCTGTGCTACAGGGTATTTTCCTCCCTTAATTAGTTGTCTGAAATGGTTACACGCTTTTAATCATTTTTACTGTAGCACAGTGCATGCGTGCACTTGGGAGGCATCTGGCAGGACTTCGTTATTACACTTTGTTATATGTATATAGATATAATTTAATAATTGCACTCCTCAATTACATAATTAGTATAAGTGGAGATAATTACTTAATAAAAGACGTAGATCATGGATTTCTGATTAGTGTTAGTTACACGGGTTTGAAGCCTTCAAGAAATGGACCACATTTTTCTGAACATGACCTTTCACTCTAAGAACTGTGTTTGCCTGTGTTCTAATCTTTTTGATAAAGGTATCTATTACCTGAAGCATTAGCATTACTCGATAGCTTGTGCTGGCTCTGAAATTTATATGGGGCTGTCCTGTAGATGGGGCAGTACTGCTTTTTTCCATTTCCACTGCTTTTTTTAATTTCTCTGTGTATGATGTGACTGTCTTTGGAGGTGAAGAGGGTGCAAGGTTCAAATGAACACCATAACTTGAAGGCTGGTTATGGTGTTCATTTAAGCCTTGCATCCTCTTCACCTTACAGGGAAAGGGGTGAAAAGATGAGAAATTTTACAGAAAAAAGATCAAATCTGCTTGCCGGCTGCTTTTTATGGTACTTTTAGCAGAAGGTGCAGCAGTTGTATGAGCCACATGAATTCACTGTTTGTAGAGCAGTTAGTGACTTTGCTAAGCTTCTCTGATGTAGAGGGAGAGCATGATTGTTCTCCTAAGGTAAGTTCTTCTCCATTTTATATATTGCTTGTTACACCTATGAAGGTTGTTCTCATTGCAAAACAGATGATGTAACTTTGTAGCAATCATCCGTGATAAGATCAATATTCTGGAATTATGTGCCCTCTGTAGAACTTCTGTTGCCTGTCTTCACAGCGTGTTTTCCCTGCGTGACTCAGTCCTATAAGGCAGCTACTACCTTGCTTGTGATGTGAGTTACTGTTTCCCTGCAGGAAGTCCCACTGCTTCACATTTGTAGAGCACCTGTTTTAATCTTCCCTTCCTGAGGGCTGAAGGCAAGACAGCAGAAGAGCTGCCTTTGTGTACCAAATCCAGGCTTGCAGTGAGGAGACTTTTAAAGATGAAGCAACATAAAATTTAATTGTCCTACTTCTGGTTGCCAAGTGTAATTTCATTAATTCATTGAATCTGCTTTCTTCAGTGCATATCTTCTCTTCAGAGGAGCCCTTTGTTTTGAGGGATATAGAAAACAAGGCCTTAGGCATATGTTACAGCAATGGAAATGTTTTTAATTCTGCTCTCCAAGTGATCCATGCATGTCTGACAGAGGCAGGTACAGAGATGGAGCAAATGTACAATGTAAATCGGTGGATTGCTGGAGGCCTGACAGAGTTGAGAGCACAGGGTAAAGCTGTCTGCTCAGAAGTCTTCTTCTTGGTATATTTCTGAGCTTTCCCTAGAAGCAAAAATCAGGACTCAAGCAGCTTTCTTGGTGTATTTGTTTATCAGCACCAGTTTAGAATTTGCTTACTTACTTTGCCCTACCCACCTTGTTCTTTGCTTTGCTGAGAAAGCAAAAAACCTCTTGGTGTGTTTGTGTGTTCAGGCATTTTGGGTTTCTTTTTTTTCCTTTTCCTTTTCCGAACCTTCCCTTCCCTTCCTCTCATGCCTGAGTGGTCTTTTGGTATTTTATAAGAAAAGTAACTATCCAGCCATCCTACTCTCTCCAACTTCCTCCACACCAGTTTAACTTAGTAGCAGTTAGCAAGCTCTTAACTCTGCATAGATGTCTGACAGAGTTGTCTAAGTGATGTCTCTTCTATTACTGCTGCTGTGGCAGCAATGTCCTGAGCCAACCCTTCTAGCAGAGTGAAAGCACTGACTTTGCTGTATTCTTCCCACTGGAGTGAGGAGATGCTGAAATCCAGACTGTGTAGACACTGGAGGCTTTGCTTTTAGTCAGTTGTGCTTGGGAGTGATCTCGCTTTGCTCTCCCTTACCAAATTCTATGACACTGAATTTCTCTGGTTGCCAGGATGTGCGTGCAGGACATGGGCTGCCTGTCCATGAAGGCCTTAGAGACTGCAAGTAGCATGACATTTTTGACTGTAGTACTACCATGGATGAGCTGTCTCTTGTCTCCGTTTGTCTCCCTGGGAATCCCATTTGATGTGTCTCAGCTTTCTCAAATGTGTGCTGACTTGAGTAATGGCTGTTCCTTTGTGCCGGGAAATATAGGTTCTTTATGATAGTTTCTGAAGAATTATGCTTAGCCTTCTGATTTTAGGCTGCTGCCCAAATCCTCGGGCAGTTAGGGAGGGTCATGGTGTCAGAGCAGCCCTTGCCTGCTGTAGGCTGGGCCACACAAAGCAGCAGAGGGCCAGCTCCTAGGTTTTCCAGGCCCATATTTTGTTACAACCCTTACTATGTGACAAATACTGTAAGCAACCTCTATCTTCTGAGTGAAGTTTACAGTAGGAGCAGTAATTATGTCCACAAATCTGTGTAATTTCCCAGGGCAGTGCTTTTCCTCCGTTTGTATTCTGATATGCCTTCATAGCTGTACTAGACAGTTTTGGGTCTGTGAAAATACAGCTTCACTGTTGATAAGTAGAATGCCTTTGCACCAAATGAATTGATTAGGATTTTGCCTTGTGTTTCTGGGCAACTCTTATCTCTTATCAACTTTATTTTCTTTCAGAAATGTGTTGCAGGGAGATGCTTTCCTGTTAATTTCCTGTTCTCTGTGGCTTATTGAGGACGTGCTGCCATTTCTGTAAATAAAGTTACTTTAAGAATCTAGATTTTTGAGTACTGGATTTTGAAAGGTTTTCTATGGTTTTGTCTCCCCAGCTTTTTTTTTTTCAGGTTATTCTTGTAGAGGTTAAATTGCTAATTATTTCCCCCTTTTCTGTAGGTGCTGTGATTGGGGATGGACAGTCAGCTGTGGCCAGCAACATTGCCAACACCACCTACCGGCTACAGTGGTGGGACTTCACTAAGTTTGATTTGCCTGAAATCAGCAATGGTAAGTTGGAAAAGACACCAGTGCCTTATTTTAAGTCTATGCTAACCAGAGCTAGGGTAAGCTCTAGGATCTTTCAAAGGCAGCTGTATGTTGCAGGTCTTGTTTGTCGTGTCGCATTGGGAACTATAAAATGCTTAGTCCTTTGAGGAAGTTGACTAAAAGCTTGTAGAGCTGTTCCACTCTATCTACTTTGTGTATTCCTGCAATCAGCAAATCCATGTGCAAACAGGGCTTGTTTTTTGTGAGCCTTTTCACAGGCATGTACCATTCTCTTAGAATTCTGTATTCAATGTCTTCATTCTCTTACTAACAAGTTCCTAGAGAAATATTGTCTTTATAACTTTAAATTAGAACCTGTGCATGAACTGTGTGTGATTACTCTAAGTTACTCACATCAGTGTGTGTTAAAGTGCTGCAATACATTTTGGGAATCAGGACCCTAGTCTGTTGCTTACCATAGTGTTACAAGCCCAGGGAACTAGATGTACCTTCTAGTCATTTGCAAAAGCAATGATTAGTCCTGTTTCTCAGGTAAAAGCTATTTTTGAATCAGCAATATTTGAATAATATCTGAGCAATATTGCTGATTTCATTTATTTTCTCATTCATTTCGTGAAAATTAGACCACAGTTTCATATGTGTTCTATGGCATAAGCTAGCTCTCACATTGGAAAAGACTTCCTTATGCAGACACAAGCATGTTTGATACTTGTGGTCAGCTGATCAAAGAATGACATTTTCAGGGCTAAAACTAACTTGACTAGAAAGGCTATTTTTAACCCAGAATGCGATCCTGATATAGCTTGTTGCTCAGCTGCAGAAATGTTTGTGGCAGCCTGGGATGATGATAAGAGGTAGATATTCATGAATGTTCCTTTGTGCAAGTGATTTTTAGATTAGGCCATCTCTGTGTATATATGCAACTCACTGCTTGATTTCTCAGCAAAAGTAGACTGGGTTCTACTTTAAGGGATTGACTTTTTTAGGGAGAACAGGGATTGATTTTGTTTTCAGAAAGACTTCTGCTTTCACAAGTAGTCACTAAAATTAATTGAGAAGAACTCTCAGTCCCAGATCTGTGTGTTCTGCATTTCCAGAAATTGCATATTTGACAATAGATGTCTCTGTGGGGTAGTGTCCTGCTGCTTAAAGAACCCACAAAAGGAGAATGTATGGTGGCACTGCAGTAGGAGAGATGCAGAGAATCAAAATCACAGAATCAAAGAATAGTTTTGGCTGGAGTGGAATTTTAAACATTGTCTCATTCACCGCCCCTTCTGTGAACAGAAACATCTTTCAATAGATCAGGTTGTTGAAAGCTTCACCCAGTCTGGCTGTCATGGTTTAGCCCCATGCAGCCACTTCCTCACTTCCTTCCTGCCCCCTCAGGATAGGAAGGGCAAGCAGAAAAAGGTAAAACTCGAGGGTTGAAATAAAACCAGTTTATAATTGAAATAAAGTTAATAATAACAATAACAATAGTAGTAATGAAAAGAGGGGGTGAGGAAGGGTGAGAGGAGACAGAGGGGAAGTGGGGCAGGGAATAAAACCCAAGGAACACAATGGTGCACAACTCACCATCCACTGACCAGTGCCCATCCCATTCCCAAAGAGCGATTGGCCCCTTGTGGCAGACTCCCCCAATTTATACGCTGGGTGTGATGTTCTGTGGCGTGGAAGATCCCTTTGAACAGTGTGGATCACCCATCTGGAGCATATTCCCTCCCGGTTTCTTGTAAGGGTCGGTGCTCAAGGCAAAGTTTTGCCACATGGTGGCAATATTTTTGGAGGTCCTGCCAGACTCTGGAAGACAATAAAGATGAAGTCAGAGGGGGAAGCAACTTAAATTCTTTGGGACTTCTCTGTGAGGTGTAGAGTGATTGAAAAGTGCTTCAGCTGCTCATAGCTTATTTTTTTGCCTCATCTGGCTGCTGAGAAGGCTGTTAATTAAAAAGAAACAACAACAACAACAAAAACCAACAGAAAACAAAAAAAAAAAAACAACATAAGATGTTTGTTTATAATTTATAACATTCCACAGAAATTAGGAACCATCTGCTGCTCAATACATCAGTGTTTCAATCTTCTCCCTTTCACCTACCAGGATGCTTTTATTCTGAAAAAGCTTCCAATTAGCTGGAAAGTGGGTATGGTTTCTATTGTCATTGTGTCCTTCTTGTGGGCTACATTCCAGCTACAAGTCCATCCCCAGCCCTTCCGACTCCCCATGCTGTGCTTCATTGTTTTTGGCTTGTCCATTTTGTCTTATGACCATTTGGAAATGTTCATTTTTACTCTTCTTTTATATGCCGAGTGCAATCCTGGCATTTCTAGTCTGTTAACCTTATCTCCTTCTGCCAGGGTGTAGTAGGGATGTATGAAGATGTAACAGCTGTGTTTATACTAAGCCAGGTATTTGCCAAGCTTGCCTAGGCACAGAACAAAGGCAAGCTGCAAGTTTGCCAAGGTGCACGACTTAGAGATAGGAGAGCATGGTGCTGAGAACATTAGTGTTGTGGGTTCAATCCCCATATGGGCCATTCACTTCATAGTTGGGCTTGATGATCCTTGTGGGTCCCTTCCAACTCAGAATGTTTGGGATTCTGATATCCTCAAATGAGGAGCAGTGAATTGGATGAGTTTTTTGTGATTCTTCATGATATTGGAAATAAACTATTTTCTCAGTAAGGTATGTGACTTCAGTAGCTCCTCTTTTTCCTCCCATTGTTTCCTATAATTCAGAGGTGGTCCTGTGAGATAATCTGCTTACACAGAGAGGTCTATTGTACCTTCTGGGACTGGTTTAAGCCACAACTGGTTTGGAGTTCAGGCAGATGAAATGATGCAGCTGAAGTTTGGGACTGCCTGCCAGCTCCTCTCTCCATCAAAGCAATGACTCTGTGGCCAGCCTCCATCTCTGAGCAGCTCTTCTTCCTGTAACAATTAAACAAAGAAAAGATAGCTTGGAAGTAGGATGTTTTCCACTGAAGCGGATGCATCTGAGTAGGTGACAGCGGTGAGATTAGTGCAGTCCTGTGATCTCACTGTCTGGGCCCCAGCACCCTTGGAAGCCTTGGGCTCAGGATGTGCCTCTGCAGCAGCAACCTCCCTCAGGCTCAGTCCAGCAAGAGCACACAAAAGCAGATCCTGGCAGTTCTGGAAAAATGGCTGTGCAGGGACCTGTGGGATTTTAGTATCAGCCCTGTCTTTCTCTGTTAATTGCAAAATGCACAAAGATTGCTTCAGATTTCTTCTCTCCTTTTGCCAGTTTTGCTTTTAATAGCTCTGAAATAAACATGACCCGGTCTTATATTGAAATTGTCAGTCATATCAGCATTGGGGTGGAGAATTTATTTGACAGCAGAGACACTGCTATTTCTGCATTTATTTAATATTCTTCTAGTGAGTGTTGCATATCCTTAAAATTCCTGCGACTAAGTACTGAAAACAGTGTAGAATATAGGCTTTTCATAATAAAATATTTGAAGGCTTTCTTTCTTGTTTATATTTTTTAATGTAGTTTCTCCCATGCTACTCACTGCTCATAATTTCAGTTTCTTGCCAGTTTCTGGTGTTGAACTGGTCTCGTTTAGGAATCCGGAGTTCATCCTGTTCTAACACTGCTTGGGTCCTGAAGAAGGTGATTTGATCAATAGTTACTGATCCACAGTGGAATGCAGGGTAGCTTAGTAGAAGAAAAAAGAAATATTAAACAAAATTTTAAATAGGAGCAGCTGTTAGGAGAGTTGGGAGCTATCTCTAAGAGTGGCTAGGAGTGGATGGTGTGTCCAGCACAGTTTTCCTTTGGCAAACAGTGCTACTGCTGCTGGCATTCCAGGCCTTCCCCAGCTTCAAGCATAATTAATGTCCAAGTTGGCACAACAGCTTGATTAATTTGTTCTCTGATGTTTCTTTTGATCTGTTTTGTCAGTTCTGTGGTTGCATTAACAACAAAAGAAAACAGGAGATGAAAGGGCAGTCTTCTTGCAGTAGTTTTCCAAAAATAGCAATAGTTTTCCCCCTAAAATCTTCCTATTTGGCTTCATCTTCATAGATCAGGCTGCAAGCTCAAAGAAATCAAATAGCCTCTGGCTGTGTCGAATGCATGGGTATGTTTGTCTTTCTCATATCTTGAGAACCTTGTAAAAGCTGTCCTTAAAATGAAACCTTGCTGAGATGTCCACCTGTCACATTTAGACTTTTTCTGCTTGTGCAGTAGGCTCTCTTGGTTCCAGATGTAGGTGCTACCTGAATCCTCATCCTTCACAAATGAGGGCAAAGCAGAGAACAATAATGCCAGTGTGAATCAGGTGATGAAAGACTGAAATAAATAGCACTCTTTTCTGCTAAGCACAACTTGCATCTGTAATGTTGTATGTTCCCAGCACACATCAAGGTGGAAAGATAGTTCTCTTTTGGCAGGAGGGCTCACGTATTATGTTTTGCTAAGAGACATTCAACATATGCAACAAACTTTAAAAACAGGATGATATCCATTCATGTTGGTCTTCATTGTGGACTGCTCACCAAAAACCTCTTTGCTGTGCTGGAAAAGGAGCAGGTGTGTGGGGAAAATCCTTTTGATAGAAAATGAGTGAACATGTGCTATGTTATCGACTCTGGGTGACTGCTGATCCAAACCCAACATTGTTGTAAAAAGACATATAGTAAATCCTAGATGAGGAAGAGAATTAGAGACCTGGAAATGAAAGGAATGGCCATGGAACTGTGAGGATATATGCAAAACGTGGCAATATCTCCAAATCAGTAAATGGTATAGAATATAAACATTACTTAACTTGCAAAAATAAAAGCGTGGAATTTTATTTTAGGAATGTCCAAGTTTGCATTGGATTAAAAAACAAAAACAACTTCAAAAGCTGAGAAGAACAGCTGAGAAGAGCTGGATTCTCTAGACTGTGATTTTTCAGTAGTTACAGAGAAATCAGTATCTTTCCTCTCTAGAACTTCCTGTACCTCTGAAAAGCAGGAGTTCATTAGTACAGAATGGTCCCTGGGCTAAATAGGTCCTGTTTAGGATCTGTCCCTGGACATGCTGGAGCAAATCCACAGGAGGGCCACGAAGATGATCAGAGGGCTGCAGAACCTCTACTATGAAGACAGGCTGAGAGATCTGGTTTTGTTTAACCTGGAGAAGAGAAGGCAGCTTTTTGGTACTTCAATGGATATTAGGAAAAAAAAGTGGAGAGAGACTTTTTGTTTGAGCAGATAATGACAGGACAAGGGAGAATGATTTTAACTAAAAGAGGGAAGAGTTAGGTTGGGTATTAGGAGAAAATTCTTTGCTTGGAGGGTGGTGAGACACTGAAAGAAGTTGCCCAGAGAAGTGGTGGATGCCCCATCCCTGGAAATGTTCAAGGCAATGTGTGATGGGACCCTGAGTGGCTTGATGTCATCAAAGATGTCCCTGCCCATGGCAGGAGGGTTGAAATTATGTAATTTTAAAGGTCCTTTCCAACTCAAACTATCCTATGATAAATTACACCCATACCTGTGCTCTGAGGAAGCAAGTCTATGTCCTTGTGACTTCTAATATTGAGCATCAAATGACAGTAATTAAGAATATTGAGAAGCCTTGGCTATCTCATGGAAAATGCAGCCAGACCCCAGAGGTGCAGGACAAACTTTTGTATCTTGCAGAATAGGAATAAGAACAGTTCTTAGACCCCCAAAAATGGACTGGACTGTGTTGGGTTTTTTTTCCCAATAATCAAAGTTTTTTGCGGGGTTGGTGGTGGGAATGTTTCATGGATGTATTTTTAGCAAATGCTGTGCATGTGTGCTATGGTTTTTTTGTTCTGTTTGTTGTCTTTTTGCTTGGCTCTCTTTTAAGTAAAGTCTTGTGGCTGTGAGAGTCCCAATACTTACTTTTTAGTTGGTTCCCATTCCCCCATTTTTTCCTCCCAATTTTTTGCAACACTGCTGATTAGAGTACCACTACAAAGGAATTGATGAGAAAGGACCCCTTATCCAAGGAGAGTAGCTCACTGTTGCCTTAGAGAATCACATACTGTAGTTCCTAAAATTCTGTCTTCTTATTGGTTAAATTCTTTGGTCCTTTAATGTCTATTGAAAAGACTGTTCTGGAATCTTGCTATTTTTGTTGAAACCTTTTGATCTCCAAACTCAATGCTTTTTTTTTACCCACTTACCTGAGTAGTGATCAGTTTTCAACATTATTTGTAGAAAACTGATGTTTTTCTGGCACTTACTTTCTGTAGTTTTTGAAAATACAGTACACAATTCTATTTCCTCCCCTCCCTTTATTTGGGAGGGGTGGTGTTGGTGTTTTGTGTTTGTTTGAACATAAAATGAATGTTTCATTTTCCCCAGTCATCTTCTTTGCTGGACATGTTATCAGTTAGGGTTTAATCGCTCTTGAACGTGGCTGGCCCAAACTGTGCCCAGGAGTCCTGTGTGTGGTCTCAGCACAAGGCTGTGTACCAGCACTGATATTTCTGGAATTGTGCTCCCTAGTGCAGTTTAGAATTGCTGTCACTTTCACTGTTGCACTGGGTAATGGCTCCGTTTTTGCTACAATAACTAAAGTTAATTCTCTCATGTTTTCAAGTTCCTGGGTGAAGCAGAAGTATATAAATGTCAACAAAACCTAGAGCTCCTAGAGTACAAATAGGACTGGTTTTGGAATGAGTCACTCAGCAGGAATCCTCCCAGTCTGACTGGGATTGCAATGGTACAAGCTGTTGTCATGTATCCTTTAGCTGGTTCACAGCACATACTGCAGTTCTTGTGTTGATGCCCATCTTCTCTCGTGGTGACATAATGAGTATTTAAATAAAGCCTAGATTCTTTTTAAAATGATGCATTTTAATTCTATCCTTTGTTTAAAATTAAGCAGTATAGTCTTTAATCTTAATTCTCTTGTCTTTCTGTTCAACTATCTTCAGACTAAGCACTCAGGAAATTTGTCATCTTTTGAACCACCTGTTCTTTAAGGGCCATGTATATTTCATGTACTGGTATTGCAGCCTTGATAGTGATTAGAATTATTTACCTTTTTCTGTTCAGCACCTTTCTGTTTATACTAGGCTGAAAATTACTGTTTTTAGCAGCTTCAAGACTGAAAAATTGGTGGAATAAATTTAGGGTACAGGTGTAGGTGGTTTAGTACAGAATGTAATTACATAGTCCACTTTTAATCCTCATCTTCTTTTTCATCAGAGTTTCCTAAATGGAACAGTAGATAGAAGTTGATACTCAGCCACAGGGGAAAGAAGTTCCCAGGAGAAAGGTCTTTGAGACCAGAAGAATTAAAGATGAGGTTCAGTGAATGCTTTAAATCAGCAATGCTGTATGAAGGGCAGTCCTGTCTGCTTCCCTCTCATGAGTATTTTTTGTGCTGCTGCAAGCAACTATGCAGCCATGGGGTGTACTGGATTGGGAAACTGTTCTGGTTAAAAAAATGACCTAGACAACAATCAGTAATTTCTCATAGCAGTTCCCTGATGCAGCTTTCTTCTACACAGGTGCTGAGAACAAGGGGTAGGATTTGTTGAAGTATTGAGTTACAGCCTTAATTTTATTTACAAGTTTGTGCTTTCAGAAATATGCACAAAGCATTCTTGTACTGTTAGTACAAGAATGGTACTGTTGGTGCCATCGGTACTATTCCTTGCTAAACTAATAAGGAATCTAGACTAAGAAATACCTTCATAAACTTGCTTGCAATTGTAGCTGAACATATTAAGGCCTCTTCTGGGTTAAGAATAGTCTGTCTGGTGTTTTTTTTTCATCTGAAGATCATTTCTGGACTGTAGAAATCAACAGTGTTCTACATGGTGCTGTAGCTTCAAACATGTGAGACAGGATGTTCCATCTTCTACCATGCAAACTTTCTATTTTGCAAACGTGGGCCTTATTTCTAGGAATTTTTAATATCTCTATACTCTTGAGTTTGAAAATACTAGAACCTGAAATTTCCCTATCACAAAGATAGTATATGCAGGTTCAGCTTCAAACCTCCTGAAAAACTGAACTGCAGTTAGGTTAGGCTGGTAGAGTAGACATCACTCCAGCCATGTCTTAACAAGGTGCCACTGAACTGTTGGTGTAGATGGTACTTAGAGGCCTTGGAACCTCATTGTACTAGAGCTTGTAGTTTTCATATGCGAGGTATGAAGGGGAAAACACTTGGATGAGGTCACCCAGCAACTTACCAGCAGGGATTAAAATAAAATATTGTTTTGTGGATTGCTGCTCACTAGTCTGCTGTACAGTTACTTCACTGATATGCATGAGTGTCTCAGATACTGGAATAATTAAATGGAAGACTGGCTGGAGAAGTCTCTGCCCTTTCTCACTGACTTTATCCAAGATGAGTATGGAAATCAGCTGTAAGAAATGAATGTCTGTATCTGCAGGGAGGAGTTTTTCACTCATCTCCTGTTTATTGGAGATGAGAAGAGCGGGAGCTAGGCGCTCCACGAGAGAAGGGGAAATGAATTAAGACATACTGTTTCTAATGAGAGTGCTGCTGGAGTTTGTCAGTGTCATGATTTGAGACTTGTTTAAACTGTGCTGTCCTTTGCAAAGGATGCTGTTATGCTTAACAAAGGGCAGTGTTTGATAAAGTGCAATTGCTATTATTTCTTGGCTGAAGGCTTCAGGAGGTGAATAAATTTAATTTCCTGGGCTCGTTGCAATGTCTTATCTCCGTTTTGGAGCAAGTTATACATTAATCAGGGTATTAACATTTCATAAACTTCTGGAGGAAGCTAAATGTCTTGAGTGCCTTTTGCGTGTACTGTCCATTGTCCAACATTAAGTTTACATCTTACTGTATTCTGTTCAACTTTAGTACTATAATCACTATTCATTTCTTTCTTTGCAGCCTCTGTGAATGTGCTTGTCCAAAACTGCAAGATTTACAATGATGCTAGCTGTGATATCTCTGCTGATGGGCAGCTGCTGGCAGCCTTCATTCCCAGCAGTCAGAGAGGCTTCCCTGATGAAGGAATACTGGCTGTATATTCTCTGGCACCCCACAACTTGGGCGAGATGCTATACACAAAGCGATTTGGTAAGCATACAGCAAGAAGTCAGGGTGGGTGAGGGTGTGACAACCTCAGAACTTCAGCCATCAGTAAGATGCAATAGCTTGAGCATCAGTAATTGTAGCAGCAGGAAACATTGGATTGGCCATCTAGCCAGCCACAGACAGTACTGCTGGGGAGAGGCTTGTGATATGGTCTGGACAAGTACAGTGCTGGTATGGGGGAGCTGCTGAAGAATAGTTTTTAATTCCTTAAAGGACTTCATTGTCTTAGTGACAGAACACCTACAACAAGGAAATGTCTTATAAAATTTGTAACTTGTGCCGGTCTCCCTATTCTCTACGCCTTGTAAGAATGAGATTAATATGGCATACATTATGTGACTGAAAAAGCTGTGAGGATAAAACAAGGGGCAGGATGTCAACTCATGAGAGAAATAACCCCTCTTCTCTTCACAGGACCTAATGCCATTTCTGTGAGCCTGTCTCCAATGGGCAGATATGTTATGGTGGGACTGGCTTCCCGACGTATCCTGTTGCATCCCACTACAGAACACATGGTTGCTCAAGTTTTCAGGCTGCAACAGCCCCATGGTGGAGAAACCTCTATGAGGGTGAGTATATGTGTATCCTGCTTATGTGTGTTTGGCTCCAGCCTAGTAGTTAGTTGTTGGGTTCTGACAACAGAGAACGCTCCAGAACCACTGAATAATAAGCACACAAAGGAATTTATTGCAGATGTATGCAAACATGGCAGGAGAATGTAAATACAACAGAACTATGAAACTTTTCTCTCGTTTCAAATATGATGATGATCAAATACCTTCTGTGTTGTAATACATTCCCAGGGCTAGACATCATTCAGAGTACCTAGTAGGTATTTTGTACCTTTTCAGGTGATTTGCATCTTGCTTGTGGTACTACAGTTGATTTTGCTGAGGCAGCATATCAGCTGAGGCTTCAGGATCATTTTCTATCATTCCTAAAAGCAAGTGACCTCTAGGACAGCAGCCATCAACAGTTTCAGGAAGGGTAGGGGCCAAGCTTCATATCCTACCTGCAAACTGAAGTTGACCATGCTTTTCCCAAACAGGCTGTGCTGGCTATTTATAAGTTAGTTCTTAATGCATATTATAAGGATATTTGGCAATGGAATTATCTTTATGTTCTGCTTTGTGTGGCAGCTGAACTGTGATCCACTTTGATTAATTTAGTACCTGAGGGAAAACCTTCATCTTTTCACTAAATGCCAGAGTTGAGAACATGTGTGTCTTACTTTCTTAATGAGTGAAGCACAACAGCTGTTCAGTGATAGTTCTAGGTAATAAAAGCCGTGTCTAGTTCATAATGCACAAAGAGAGTTAAGGAGTCAGAACTAAGTAATTTCTAAAGCTGAAATTTGGGTTGGATTCAAGTTCTAGACCATGTATTCAGGTGACTTGTTTTAGGAGATGAAAAACAAATCTTCACAATTTTCACTTTGAGGGATAACTTTACCATTGTGGAACTCGTTCCGTGAGAAATCTTTTTTTCCTCTTGTTTTCTTTTCTAAAATACTTTTCTTTTTTTCTTAAAGGCCTCTCTAATTATTATTACTTTTGGCCATACAATGTTTTCTCAGTGTACAAGGGTTGCATTTGTCTAGTGACCTGACACTGGGGGCAAACTTGTCACTGGGTGAAATTCCTTGATTCACCTGATCTGAAACTCTTGTTTGTTGTCATCATCTGCTCCATATTATAAGGCAAGGGAAGATAAATGATGAAAGTATCCTTTGGTGCACCAGTCAGCACTTTTTCAGATGTGGTTCTGAGCTACCGTTCTGGTACAAGCCTCTCAAAGTAAGAGACAGAAATTAAAATGTATTTAAGAAAAAAAGTACAATTTGGTTTACAGGTAAAGTTGGTAAAAGCTGCATGGATAGAAGATCACAAAGTACATGGAAACACTATCCTGTAAGATCATTTGAAAATTCTAGTTTGCCCTAGTACTGTTTCTTTTTCATCTATTTTAAGATCCTAGTGAAATGCATATTTTTTTTCTGCCAGAAACTAGAGTAGCCCTTCCTACAGTCTTTTTACCATATCATAAGTTAAGACAGAGAAGTCCGATTAGCAAAAAATCACATCTTCCTCTCATCTCTCCTTTACATTTGCTCTAAGCTCCAGTTGCTATGGCTTCTAGCCCTTGTCTTTTGGAGACATTTTTCTGTAGCCAGCTAAATCAGCAAGCTCACTGTCTAAATGTTTCATTTATATTTCTTCATCTTCATGTCTTCAAATGCTTATACCCCTACTCTTAGTCACCGTTTAGTGAAGTAATGCTTTGTATTCTTTAATCTTCTCTTGTAATTTAATCTTCCAACTTTGTTTTTTTTCTTTTGAACTCTCTCCAAAAAACCTTTATTTTCTTTTTTTTCTTTCTTTTTTTTTTTTTCCCTTGTTCTGGGATGTGTTTAAATGTACTTAATGTGATAAGCACAGTTTTACCAGAAGCCCACAGAGGGTAGTTATTTGGATAGCAGCCTTTATTTATGCAGTCAGAAACCATTGAGGGGTGGATTAGTTTTCAGGGGGGGGATGCTGTTTTGGTGCACTGAAAATTTTGTACCATTTTTTCCCACTCTTGCTTCTCAGACTTGCTCCACATCATTGCATTTCTGTCTTTCTCATCTGCTGTAGTTCTGGATTTTTTTTCTCCAGATGGATTGCATGTATTCTAAAGGTTGCTTTTTTCATCTTTCTTGCACATGTATTTATAGCTTCCAAAACCTTTCCCCCACGTTTTGAAATCCATCCAGTCTAGCAGGATTTGCTAACTATTTTGCTGTTTTCCCCTATTCCAAATAATGTTTAAAGATGTTAAAAATATCTTATTTCTGACAGCTTTGGACTTGGAGCTTTATGCATGTGTGACAGGGTCACAGCTAGATCAGTTTGAATTAATTTGGTTAAAGAACTTTCCTCTTGAGTGATGTTGAATACTGTTTCAACATTTTGGTGTGCTGCTGGTTGTCTTTGTGCAGTCCACAAAACCAAGCTTAGAAAGTGTACAGCTGTCCATTTTGTTAATACTGTTCCTCTGTCTAGTTGTAAAAATTAGTGCATCCACCACAGGTATTTCTTCTGCCTTGAGTTTTGCAGTAAGACTCCTTCATAAGTTTGTAATACTTTTCAAGGCATGCAAAATGAAAATAGAGTTTTAAGTAGGAAACTTTATCATATTCCTAGCACACTGTCCTTACCACAGCTGATATATTCATATTCAGTTGAGTAAAAATCTGTTTATAGCTTTGCCAGCATGCAGAACAAAAAGGTTTAGGAAACCTGGTGAAACTGTATTCTTTAATATCTAATTTAATATGCACCTTAGAGAGAATCAGAAAGCATTTTTGTTGCCTCTCTGCCAACAGCTTGTAATACAAAGCACTTGTTACTCAAACTCTTAATTAAAAATGAGTCAGAGTCATGTTTGAAGCAATATTTTGTGGATATTTTAATTATACCCTACTCCAAAACTCCCAAAAGAAATGCTACATTACATTCTTTGAGAATTCTCATAAGTTGTTTGACAGTTCTTCTGCCTTCCTGCCTGCCTGCCTGCCTTCCTCCCTGCCTCCCTCCTGGCTTTGGATTTGCAGTCAATGAACTGTAAGAGCAAGGCTTGGCACCATGGCCTCCAAGCCACTGTTGACCAGTGCAATGATTATTTCTGATTCAGATTAACCTTCTTCCACATCCTTAACTAGCAGTCAATGGAATGCAGATTTCTATTGCTTGGAGAGTTTCTTCCATCTTGCTGTTAAAAGAGAGGTTTGAAGATGCAGTTAATTAATTTTATTACATGAAACTTTAATACATTTAATTGTACTAGAAATTCACTGGCTGTTGATGCAATTTTCTGAGAACTTCAGCTATTTTGGATTGTACTAAGGAGCACCTTGGTTGTACAAGAGTACATTGCCTGTTTTCATCTTGCTGCCAGTATTTCAGAGAGATTGGGTAGAGTTCACAACAGGTCAGGGCTGTTGTGATTTGACAGTTACGAATTTTGTTCAGAAATAAAGTCATGAGTTATCATCAAATGTGGTAGTTGTGAGGTAGAAGTTTATGCTTTTTCTGCTCACTCCCTGCAGATTGGTCTGATTAGCATTTCACATGGAAACCTCGCTCTGCTAAAGAACAATTTTTAAACTTCAGTCTGAAAAACAAAATCTTTCTAGTAGTGTTGACTTTTAACAGGAGGGGTATGCATGAACATCAAGTGTTTGTTGCTTGTGTTCTTGGGGGATTTTTTTGCAAATCTCTGAAATGTATCTGTAGCTGGAGAGAACAGGGAAGGAATTGCTTTTAGCAGATATCTAGTTTGGGGGTGGTACAGATAGCAGTGATGCTGGCAATTGTCTGCAATCTGAGTTTCAGAGATAGAAAGCTTGGAGACAGGACTCCAAATGTGCAGTAAGGATAGGTTTTGTAGCCTGTTTTGAAAACATAGGTGGAATTTGTTTCTAAATAAAGCATGCCTGTTTTCAAGCCGTTTGGTTTAGGGTGATTTTTGAATTCCACGTGCTTCCCAGCATATACGGACATTAAAGGACTTTAAAGAACATGAAATTAGATTCTTGTATGGAGCTGAAGGTCCTTAGAAACATGGGAAGAGTAAGGATCATATTGCCCTGGATCTGATAGCAGTGGGTACTAGTGAGAAAGGCAGCCAGAAGGTAGTTTTATTTCTAGCATTCACAAATGCTGATGCCCTTGCAATGTTTAGTGTTTTTCATTCTACCCAGAGGAAGATAACTTGGAAATATCAGCCAAACATGATTACTGGAATCCAAATTAAAGTGAAACCTTGAAAGTAGCTTTTGAGCTGACGATACAAAAAGTGAGGTAGGTGATGAAAAAATTTGATTGACATGAAGCTGAAGAGCAAATCATACCATTTGTGGGGATAAGGTGACTTAACCAATCCCCATCTCAAGTGCTGCACTTGCTTTGAATGTGGAAAAATTCAGGCTGTGGAGATGCAGAATTGGTTCTTGACAAGACTGCTGCTATTTGGGAAACATTCTGATTAAGTGGTCGGTCAATAGCCTGGACGGAACAGAGTATTTGTACATTTCCATCGTAAACAGATGGAGCATTCCAAATACCACAGGAAGAAGGGCCTGAAACAGAAAGACTTGCAGAGTTTTAGCACAAAGCCAAGCTTTTTTTTGTTGTAGCATATTAACTCTTAATGAGTACAATGCACAGTAAAAAGATGCACAGTTTTCCTGAGTGCTGTTGCATTCTGAGCTTCATACAAGTGTCAGTAAAATGTATCCAGCATTGTCTGCAAAGGTCACTCACTGACTCTCTGGGTGAGCTGTGCAAGCTCCTGCAGCCATAAGCAACCAAGCTTTAATCCTGAAAGCAAATACCCTGCACATCTCTTTCACTGGGGCACAAGTTAGTTTTATCAGAAACCTTGGTAATGTGAAAATAAATGGGTTAGGAGAATATGAGGAGATGGCTTACTGCAACACATTACGTCCAGTGAAAGAGTTCATATGAACTAACGTATTTCTGAGAACAAGAGTAGCATACAAGAAAGTACCAGCCTCTTACTGTGTTGTTGAAGAATGTGTTGGTATGGTCCCTTGGGTCTTCTTTTAAGAAAGATTTGACATCTTCAGGTCAACAGGGTGATCTTCTGATGACTCCAAGTAGAACTGCAAATAATATGTCCAATTACTGCCCACAGAAATTTTTCACTCTTGGCAGAAGTCAAACCACATAAATGTTTTTTGGCCTTTTGAAAGGCCATGCAAAGTCACAGACTGCAGGCACTTGTTGATACTAGAAAAAGGACATGGAAACAGAATGCTTGTTTGACTGAAATGGGAAATTCCTCCTTTTAATAGAGTGGAGCATTATTGTCTCATTGAGACCTAGTAGTTTATATATTCTGTGTATTGGCAGATTCTGTCAGATGTTTTTAGGAAAACAGATAATACCCAAAACCCATGTTGGTAAACACTTTTTATGTAGGGTACTGTAAAGAGAGCTGTATCCAACATCACTGGTAAATGCAGCACAACCTTGGGGGTGCGGATGGCATGAAGATTTGCAGAGATGTGCACAGGAATAGTTTGTTGTAAGACTTAGATATATTTCTGTGTTGACCAATTCACCTGTGTCTGCTTGAAGTCTGCTAAGACACAGCTTAGAGGAAACTAAAAACTCATTAGAATCCTTCATAAGATACTGTGTTAATATCTCACATGATGGTTAAACATGGGAGCAATGTTTAACCATCCCTTTTAGCAAACTGGTGTGAAGAAAAAGCAAATGACGTCTCTTCAGGATGTTTTTACTTAGTGGGATGTGAAACTGAGAGCCAAGACATTTTGTTTAATATGTGGTCCAGTATTTGGAGAGCAGAGCTCTTGCAGTTCAGATAAGGCCTTGAGCCTATTTGCCCCACGGTAGCTACTATTAGCTTTGGTGCGGTTTGGTACGTAGTTTTAACCAGATTTAAGAAATGATAGCAAACATGATTCTACATATGAGATTATTTATGTGCAATCATCTTGCCCAAGTCATTTAGCTGGAAGGGAGCCAAAGTGAATTCTTACCAATTTGTATTGAACTGTGCATGGGCTGAGAAGAAATTACTGTTTGCTATTTCACAAAAACTTTTTCCAGTACTTCTTCTACCATCTTCATTTAATTAAATTTGAACCAACTCTTTCCTCTTGTATTTATTCCTTCCAGACATGTAGACAGCTGGATGTCAGCCTCTTTTCACCTAGATAAGGATGCATGTAGCTCTGTCATCAACATATTGTTGACATTTGATCTTGTATACCATTCCACTGAGGCTCAGCAGACAGAGAACAGAGTGGAATGGCAGCTGTGCACAAATCCTTTGCTCTTGTCATTGGATTTTTAACATATTGTAGATGTTGCTGTTACAGTCTCAGCATGACATTTAATGAGGAATTCACAGATACTGGTTTTGGTTTGCAGTCTGAGTTAAGGGCAAAAATAAAAAAAAAGTTGCCGTTCCTTTTGCCAGAGAAATGGCGGTATGTCTATTAGATGGATGCAGCATTGAGAGCTGTTGGTGATTTTTGGAAGAGAGAGCAGCAGTGGGATACAGTCCTGTTTGCACAGTTCAGTTTTTTTGTGCATCTCTGCTGAATATACATACACGTGTATCTGTCTTCTGCCACTCCAATCCCTTTGGCATTCCTGTTTCTCTCCTTTCATCTTTTCCAACCATCTGCATGTGCAAATGAAAAGATGATTGTTTTGTTCTCTTGCTTACTCAACCCTCGGTTTCAGATCCCAGTTTGGACCAGTCCCCTAAGGAGGTTTTTGGAGCTATTACCCTGGTTTTACAGCGTTTGAAAGACAGGTAGTAAAATAACAAGCCACTTCACTGCAAGTGTGTTATTTTCCTGAGTGAGAGCTTTGTTACCTGAGATGATCCATTTCTTCGTAAGACTTTGTTCCCATTAGTTAATTTTAAATGTAGTAGTTGCATGGCAGGCTTGTGAAATAAAGTACCAGCTGATAATGCGAAGAACTCACCTAAAGAAAGAAAGGATTAGGTGAGCTTTAATGAGACTTCTCTGAATTTGAAATATCAGCAATAAATTATGTAATCAACCAGGATCAGGAAGAACCAAGAATCTTTTATATTAGCAGAAAATTTTGCAATCCATCCAACAGGATTTTCTGGTGCTAGCCTGTTTTAGGAATTGGATCAACTATCCACAGAAAGGTTTCAGTTGTTGAAAATTTAAGAGTTTTCATTTAATTTGCTGTGGCTCAGAAAGCAAAGCTAGGATTTTCTGCATGGAAAACAGGTGCAGAAAAAGGCAGAAAGAGGTTTGTTATATTGGTAAAGACTGAAGAAAAATTTTATATATAATCCTATTGCATCTGAGGAAGATAAATGGAGTTGAAAGAAATTTTATTTGTGCTGAGCACTGGACGATAAAATCCATTTGAGGATAGGTCTGACAAATCTGAAAAGATAAGTGCATTATTTTTCACTTCTTCCATTTTAACAGAGAAGGTCTATTGGAAAGATGTGTATGTTGTTAGCAGGAATCAGCTGTGGGGGAGGGGTTGAGCAGCATAGACCAACCTGCCTAATAGGGAGAGACTGGGAGCAAGAAAGCAAATCTTTTCCCCCATCTCATCATGGAAAATAGGTGCCTTTTTCTCTGCATCTGCATATAGGCACAGAGACTCCTTCCAAACAAAGGGGAGACTTTCTATGTTTCAAAATGCTGGTGGTATACATTGTCTTATTAATAAATGTATTGAGCAATCAGTTAGTTATCCCAAGGAGTTTTGTTTTACTTTGCTTTGCTCTGCTTTAGACAAGCTAGGCTTGAATTTTGCTGCAGAGGGTTCTGGAGTTTGTAACAGTGCAAGTCTTAAACCTGAATTTCATCATATTTTGTGAAATTCATTAATAGACAGCAAAGCAAAAAATGTAATGTTAGCCAAAATATTGTGCTGTTTATTAAGGAGATCAGGTTAGAATGTCTTTTTCTTATGGTGCTTCTGGGCCTTCAAAAAACACAAACTAATTGAATGCATAATAGAAGTCAGTGATTCAGGCTTACTGGCTAAGGACATGTGGTGTATTCAGTGGAGTGGTAGATGCTTTATAGAAACTTACCTGATACCTTGGTGTCAGAGGTAAGCTAGTCAACACATTGACATTATACAAATGTCAGGTAAGGTCTTTCAGTGGTAACACAGTATTAGGAGGAGGCAAAAAAAAAGATAATTAATTTAATTTAAATTATCTCTTAACAAGGTTCTTGCAATCAAAAAAAAATTAAGTCAAACTTGCTCTGCTTATGCCTTCATGCTCTCACTGCATCTTATCTGCTGCTCTGGCAAATACAATTGGGGTTCATAACTTTCTGCATTTGTTTTAATGCTCTTTGAGTAGTTTCAGACTATATGTAGGACTTGCTTGGAGATGTACTTTAAGTGAACTTAATACAGTGTTGTGGAGTGGCTGTGATTTTAGGGCTGCATTGGTAGTATAACCTGTACTCACATGAAGAGCACTTTGTTTACCAAAACAAACTTTGCATCTGTGGAGGTGAGAAGTACATTTATTGGCTGCCCTTACAGTTATACTCATCTAGCATAGATAAATGGTCTGAAGCTCTTCCTTGGCAACCCAGGTCAGAGTAGCTGCAAAACTGTGTATTTTACCAGTCCTCCAAGAGGTTTCTTTAGTGTTTAACTAAGATATTTCTTTCCCTGTGTGTTTTCATTGTCTCTCAGCCTTTGGTTGAAATATAATTCAGTTGAAAATTCATAATTATGTTTTAGGCTTTTTTTGTGATTTAAAAACCCACCTTATCTGCTTCAGGGATGACAGGATCTCCCCATGTAAAGGAGACAACAGCTGCACTCCCACCCCCCCGGGAGTCCTTATCAAGGCTGATCTTATAGCCAGCTTACTGCTTGGCCTAAGCAAAGGTAATGGCTTGAAATTTATTGGCATCTCGTAGGCAGATGCATCTAGTCGAGAGCAGAAGTGTCTCTATTGAGTTAAAAAAAGATAAAAAGCAAGAGTTCCTGCTGAGTTTTCCTACTGCTTGTGCCAAAACTTTCTCTTCTCCAGCTTCAAAACATGTTTGTTCTTTCTTGAGTGCCAGAGAGAAGAAAGGTCTCACTCTGCCAAACAAGAGGTGTTCAACACTCCCCTGCTTTTCACTGCTCTCCTTAGGGGTGGGAAGGCCTTGAGCAAAGCGGTGGCTGTGCAGATGATGCCCTGCCTCTGCTTTGGCCAGGCACGGCGCCGCCTGGATCGGGCGAGTGCAGCACCGTGGCCAGCTGGCAGCAGGAGCACAGACCTGGGGCAGCCTGCTGCTGCTTTGATGACTGACAGCATCCTGGCAATTGCTCTGTCCAGTTTTCTAGTGTTGGCACATCCCAGAAATGGGGGGGAAAGGTGGAATTTAATTTGTTATTAAAAAGCAGCAGCTTCCCTAGTACAGAATGGGAGGGGAAGACAGAAGGACTAGCTCAATAATGAGGATGTAGGAGAGACTTCCAGCAAAAAGTTTTCTTACCTCTCCAGGGCAGGTATAAATTAACTGTCTAGCTCTATGCTTATGTATTGTGCCCTGGGCCTGTCAGCTTGACATTGAGGAAGAGATCATTGAGAAAGATTCCTTGAGGCTGTTGATTGTCATGCAGCCTCCCCTGGCACTCTGCCATAAGTAAATACCTAAGTTAGTGGCTGTGACAGTACTGATGTGACAGCAATGACAAGTTGGAGGGGAAGCAGCAACAGTGGGCTTGAGGTGGCCTTTGCACTCCAAATGCAGCTTGTTTGAATAATTTGAGGACCTATTTTTTCCTTGTCTTCATGCATTATAGCCCTGCTTTCTTTGAGCTGTCTTTTCCTGTGGCTATGAAGCAATGAAAGCAGCTTTAGAGAGTTCAGTGCATGATGTACATGCCCCTCTCCTGTTGAATGAGGATGGAAAAGATGCACCAAAGAGATAAGTTGTTGCTTCTAGTACAGTTTTTGGAAATAGAAAAGTGCAGACAAAAATCAACCAAATCTTTCCCCACACTTCATGATTGATTACAGGGATGCAAAATGGAAGCAACCAACCTGTTTCTTTAGTGACTATTGCTTTCCCTTGGTACAAATTGCCTTTTGTGTGGAAGTTTAGCTACCTAGACAGTTTTAGTTTTTCTAGACAAAGGCTTTTTACCTTTCTGACATGCCCTGAACTCAAGGAGAGATGGACTCTTTGAAATGACAGGAGACTGCTGGAATCCTTGGTGGAGTGTGGAAAGATCACCAGAGACAGAGTTTTCTACAAACATAACTACAGGTCAAGCAACTGCTTTGTGTAATTCAGGCTGAATCATGGGGCCCTAAAGGGAAGGAGTAGGACCTACCATGTGTACTGAAATGATATTTATACATTATTGTTGTTGCAAGAAGAGAACAGCTTGCTATACTTGTGTTACCTCCTAGGGCTTAAGCTTCCATAGGTATGTTCTGAAGCTCACACACCTCAGACTTCAGTGTTTGTTGTTAGAGAAACATACCATTCAAAACTATTTCAGAAGAGCATCTGGACATAAAGGCAGCTGTCAACTTTCTAAAATGCTGAATTGCCATGTCTAATGGTGTGGCCATGTATTATTGAATTGGGAGTATAGTGATGCTAAGAGCAAGTTTGACATTGGTTATGGTGAAGAGCATGGAAGCTTTTTGTGACTGCTGATGGTGATTATGGGCTGATAAGGTGTGGTGCAATATGATATCTTGTAACTGAAAGTGCCACACTATTAAAAATAAGCTCTCTGGAAACTCTGGGAGTATGATGGGCATCTTTAAAAATCAATCACTGCACTTTTACAACAGCATTTCCAAACTGAACCCTTGGCCATCAACATGGCTGTTACACATGGCCTGCAGTTAATGTGTGGACCAGCCCTAATAAAAAGAAACTCTTGAATTATCAGCTTTATGCATCTGTATTGTTAATTTTAAGATTTTGAGGGTTGGCACCAATCACTTGACCTAGAAGCTGGAGAGTTGTGTTTATGTAGGATTCCTGTTGTAACCTGAGCATTTTTCCTAGAAGTTCAGAATTACAAAGCCTGAACAATCCACAGCAAAGAGGTGTGGTGAGTCTGTGGTATGTTTTCAGGCTGGCTACTTTGGTTGAAATATCTCAGTAACTTTTATAAGATTTAACAATCAAAACAAGAAGACAAAAAAAAAAATCCAAAAGGAATTAGCTGTGATCTATGGCAAATAGTGCTTCCTGGCAGAGTTCTGACCTTCTTTGAAGAGAAGGACCTGCTGATGTTGAAAGAACTTAAATTTTTTTTCCACTCTGTGTATAGAGTAGGGGGTCTTGTTAATGGATGCAATTGCAACAGACAGTCTGTATGACTGCATCAGATTGATTAGCTGGGTCCTGGTTACTGCTGTGAGTGGTGATTATGCCAGTACAGCTGCTTTCTCTTTTTATGTACTAATTACCACACGCACGGATGTCATCACCCTTAACACTGCATGGAGTTGTCCCATTAGCGTGGGAGTGGGAAGCAGCAGGGGAGGGGAGCTCTTCAGCGTGACAAGCTGTTTAGATTTGAATGGAGTGGAATGATGAAGCAACTATTCTGATGCAGAATTTTAAAGCTATCTTGTCTCTGAGATTCAGCCCTCAGCCAGCACTTGCAGGTTGTCAAAACCAGACTCATGTCCTTGGAGGAGCATTTTCCATGGGGTGCTGTTTACTGCAAAGCAGTAAAAGCAGTAAAGCCTAGCTGTAGCCAGCAAGTCTCCTGCCTTGGTGTGGCTGGTTATGGAGCATGTGGGAGAACAGCTGTGCAAGCTGACCTGCCAGCTGGGAGAGCTTGTTGCTAGCCCAGGAAGGTGGTGGCTTCCTGAGATGTGACAAAGTCATTCTCAGTAGAAGAGAAACTGACTGCTTCTGACTTGCCAAAGGATATGATGAAAGACCCTTGCAGTCTTGAGAGATTCAGAAAGCTTATTTTATGAATTTATGCTCCTGGTTCTGGCAGACCCCTCCCTTTCCCCTCCTTCCTCCTCCAAATCCAATCTTCCCATCTGGGAGTGCACCCTAATCTCCATGGTAACAGGTGTTAACCATTGTACAGCTGATTCCCCCCCTTCTATTTCTCCCCTTCCCCTTCCATCCCTGCTGCCCCAAGCAAGCGAGGCAGGGCAGGGGAATGGGACTGACATGACAGAGATGGGTAAGACATAGCTAAACCCCTAGAGACCTGTTCCTTCTGCCCAAATGCTGAGCTTCTCTGAATGCACTAACTCCTGAGTGATACAGCCAAGGCAAAGAGTGGCCAGCTTCTGCCATACAGAGAAATCCTTTTTTCTCATCTAATGTGACCTCCTCAGAGGAGCAGTTAAATTTGTTACTGGTGATGGGAAATAATGCAGCTATATTGTTTTGCTCTGACTTGCTTTGTGTCCATAGAGAATGCTCAGGATGAAGGTTCTGGGTACTAGCTATTGGAGGGCACATAGTTAAGTACTCCCTGACTCATGCTTCTCAAGTTAAATTGTCAAACAGACAAGATATTCAGTGGGCAACAGAGCTATGGAGTAAAATGGCCCCAGTTTGTTAAGATAGCTGATAAGTACCATCCTAATGACTCTAATTATTTACTTCAAGTCACCTCAGCAGTGCGGTGGTTGATGTGCATTCCCATCAACATTCATCCTGTTGTTCCATCATAACATTATTCCCACCCCTGCTCACTGGTTCACCACCATACCCTTTTTTGTGGAGTCTGGAGGAAATGTTTTGTGAAGGTTGGATGCTTGCCCACTAGAAAATCTAGTCTTTCACTTAGATTTATCCCATTGAAAATCCAGATTCAAAGTCTGTTAGTTACAGTAATGACAGTGTACTAGCTAAATTTTTGAAGAAATTCTCTTAATGATTTGGTCTTGTAAGTGCAGTTTTCAGTCCTACCCTTCCAAAGTCCTGATACTTGGATGGCCCAGTACACTGAAGCATCTTGTCCCTCTCTATTCTAAGTAGCCAAACTGATTCATTACTGCTTTTTTTCTATTTCCCATAGCTTTGTTTTTATGATTTCCATGTGTCATATTTTTGGGCTAAATGGATTGTTGTCACTATACCCAGTTTGGGTTGCTGGATGCCTCACAGCTGTGTGCCAGTCAGCCTATTAAAGATTTAAGGGCACATGTATGTGCATTTCTAGCAGCTGCTTACTCTCACTGCTGATTAAGTGATTGCCTGCAATCCTGTAAAGTGACATATCTCTATGGCCTCCTATGCTGCTGTGGGGAAATTTGTTTGAGCCTCCTTGGCTCTCCTGCCTTGTGTTGTCCTGTCAAGTAATCTCCTGTTGTTGTTCCAGAGAGTTTTCAACGTTCTGTACCCGATGCCTGCCGACCAGAGGAGACACGTCAGCATAAACTCTGCTCGCTGGCTGCCCGAGCCGGGCCTGGGATTGGCATACGGCACCAACAAAGGGGACCTGGTGATTTGCCGACCAGAGTGAGTGCTTTACAGGGGGCACTACATGGAGCTGTAACTGCTGTAGCCATTCTGTTCTCAGGTAGTGGGGATAACACGGCTTTTCTTGTGCTTGAGGCGTCCTAAAACCCCAATACCTGATACTTCCTTTGGACTGCCACAGTGTTTACCTGAGTCTCTTACAATCAGTATTTGTTTTGCTGATGGTGAACTTCAGAGAGTGTTTGAAGTGCAGTTCATTAGCTCAGGTTATTTCCCGTGTCCTACTAGGATTTCTGGATCCTTTATTTCTCATATGACTAGTGCAGTGTCTTTCACCCTCTGTGGATTTATAGATTTCTGAAGGTTTACAGTGACAGGAAATTTGACCTTTCCTCAGCTTTCAAGGACTTCTTGAAGACCACCAGCCAGGTTGAAAGTTGCTGACCTAGAATTATCAAATACTTTTTTCAGTATTCAAGAGATTCTATGAAACTGCAAAGATTTTTGTCATGATTATGAGCAAGCCAGTGAATTATTTTGGTGTCCTCACCTAAAGTCCAGTGATGTGACATGTACATTTCAGTTCTCTTTCATTTGTATAGAGCTGTGAAAAGTGTACTGCCCCTTTTATAAGCTTACAATTCAGCACAAGCTAGTTTAGTTGTGGTCTGACACAGATGATGACAGTGACACGTATTGCTTTCAGTGTTCCTGGGGAGTGTCTGCATCCTACTTTGTTGAAACCCTTCTTTCCATTGTGTTGTCCAAACGTTCTTTTGGGACCACATTTCTTTCATGCTGCGGGGACACTTAAGGAGTTTCTCTGCTTCAGTTATTTTCTGGTAGTATCTTACCTTAATATTCTTTTGGGTTGTGCTTCACATGTTGAAGTTCCTTGGAGCTTAAAAGCTGGCAGCTAGGAACTTACAGCACTGCTGGTGATCATACCACATGCATGTGGACTCCATCTGTTGTGCCATGACATCAGGCATGTGGTGCTTGAGGAGAGTCATATTGTCAGTTTAGAATCACTAGCTGAAATCAGAATAAATATATACAATTGTAACAGTGACTAATTCACCACAGCCTTCTGGTGAAGTCTGGTTGGAAATCAGATTGGACCAGTTTTGGTAGAACAGAATGGCAGTGCTTTTCAAACAGCCCTCTTGTTCTCTTGAACATAATCTTTCATCAAGACCTTATTTATACATGAAATTCTATAAGATACTGTTATGGAATAAGCTCTAATCACTCTCTTTCAGGATAAGTGGATTTCTTTAAGAATAGTTGCTGTATTTTCTAAGCAGAATTATTCAGGAATAATGGCTCATTTCTTGAATTTGGGAATATTCTATTTTCGGTATAGAAAAATGGTTAAGATTTAGTTTGCTGATTATGGTTCGTGAGATGAACTTGGATGAGAACCCAGGGAAATGAAGTCTCCCTGAGGATGGATTCTTTGATTGAATGCTGCAGAGTCAAGCTTGATCTAGCTGTCCTGGCTTCACACACCCCACATTAGATTTCCACTCCAGTTCTTGCAGTACACCCCAAAGCTGAAAGGCATGTCTCTTCTTGGCACCTCACTAATTAAAGAGTCAATATGAACACTTTTATGGTATGTTATGGAAGCACAATCAGCCCTTCTGCAACATCCATGTGCAACCTTCTTAGCTCACCGTGTTAATTATGCACTATTCCAACAAAAATAGGTGTTTTGTATGTGAACATGAAACAAGGTGGCTGTATTAGGTGGGAGATTTATTGGGGGGGGTTGACAAAAATGCTTCAGCAGGTTTCCTGCTGGTGGATTGGATGCTTCTGGTGATAATTGTAAACATCACATGGTCTGGTGGGTTCTTTCTGGAGCAGGACACCTAATGTGTTCTGTTCTCAACTGCACCATTTTATAGACTAAAAAGAGTCAAGAGTGTTTTGTTAACCTCAGCATGAAGGTGTAGATACTCACTGAGCTGTATAATTTGCATTGAGGCACTAACATAAGAACACAAAGGTGAAGGAGGCTCTATCAGAGTAGAAGTGGCTTGCAGCTGTGGTGTCTGTTCCAGATCTACTTGACAGATCCTTAGAGAAAGGAAAAATCCTGACATGCCATCTCAGTAGTTCCTGGCTTAATAAACTTGTTTTGAGATTGGTATGTGTATTGGCTTTAACTTGAGCAGTGAGGGAGAAAATGAAAAATATTTGTGTGGTTTCCATACACAGTAATACAGTGGAAGACAAATACTAAATGCAGGATTCAGCAATTGATAGAGGAGGATATATTGATAATTGATATATGGAGGATAGTCTAGCAAACAGCAGGAAAACACTGTACTACTGACTCCCCCCACCACTGTTCTAATTTGGCAAAGAAAGCTGTGGTCAGTAGCAAACAGCAGATACTGTTAAAATTCCTTGGCTCTTAATTCCCATATGCAGTGGAGGCATTTGAAACCAAGTACTACAGGAATCATATAAACAGATTGAAATAGCAGCTGTTCCTCAAGTAGAGGATTTAAATGAGTAGACTGGAAGTACAAGCTGACCAAAAAAAGGAAACAAAAAAAAGGCCTAACTTGAAACTCCGTAGACTCATAATAGGATGCTATGCAAGTAGTCTCCTTGCAGTGTTCAAAAGAAACACTGGTTAAAAATTGAAATGGCAAGGTCATATTATGTTGTCAGTCCATTATTGTAATCTCAGTACACAAATTTATAGGGTACATTTTGAAGGTAGGCAAAAAAAAAAACCAAACATGTAAAGTGGGATCAAATGCATTGTAATTTGCCTGGAGTGGAGTATAGTAGGTTGTGTACCTGTCCTTGAGAATTTTATGGTTTTATTTCTAATTAAAGGCTCAGCCAGGGATTTGCTCTAAGTCTAAAATATCTGTGGCTTAGTAAGGCAGTTCCTATATTGGAATTACAATAAATCTAGTTAATTTCTAAAGAATTAGAACAAAATCAGGTAAAGAGTGGGTGAAGTCCTGGTTAAAGGAAAGAATACAACGTTATTGACAGCTGGACTCAGTCAAAAAAGAGGTCATTTGGCTTCTTTAAAAAAGCAGTTCTGGAACTGGTTGATTAATACTATTTACACTAATAACTGGTAAGAGTGCACTGAATAAATTTGCCGAGGATGTGACATTAGCTTTGTCACTGCAGAGAAAAATCAAAGTATTGCAAAGGAATCAGATTGCTGTTAAAGTGCCTGGAGCTATAGAAATGAGAATTTAACAGCACAAAGTGCACTTAGTGACTAATTACACTGAGTTCAGTAGATAAAATGACGGAGGAGGAGAAAGACCTGAGGTTTTGGGTGATTGTAGGTGATTAAGCCATCAATACATGAGGCTGTAAGAAAAAATTTTGTTCTAGGATGAGATACAAGATGCTTAACAGCAGAGGTGGCAAAATATTAATATGGGTGTAGAGGAAGCTAGATATATAAGCTGGAATAGTTTAAAATTTGCCTTTTAACTTGCACAGTAGCATAGAGCGCTTGATAGTGGGATCAGGGGAACATTTTATCTAAGAAAATCTTCAGTGTGGAGTCTTTATCAGGGCTAAAAAGGAAAGATGAGGAGGGGGTTATATAGCCTTCCATAAATATCCGAGAAGCAAGAACCGTTTAAATGTATATCACAGAGTGGTCAAGGTTGAAAGGGACCATTGGAAGTCATCTAGTCCAACCTCTGGTCAAGCAGCATCCCTTAGAACACATAACTCAGGATAGTGACCAGATGGCTTTTTAGTATTTCCAGGGAAGGAGATAGTGAATCTCACTGAGCAACTTGTTCCAGTGCTCAGTCACCTGGACAGTAAAGTCCTTCTTCTTGTTTTGGTGGAACTTTGTGTTCCAGTTTCTACCCATTGCTTGTTGGTCAGCACTGTCAGGAAGAGCCTGGCTCCATCCTCTTGACACCATCTCTTCAGTCCCCTAGTCATCAGTGTAGCCCTCCACTGAACCTGCTCCAGGAGCTCCATGTCTCTCTTGTCCTGATAAGTCCAGGACCGGACACAATGCTCCTGATTTGGCCTCACCAGGGCTGGGTAAAGGGGTAGGATCACCTCCCTTGACCTGACAAAGAGCTGTTAAAGCTCTTTCTAATACACCCCAGGATTGCGGATCTTCTTGGCCACAAGGGCACTGCTGGCTCATGGACAGTTTGGCCACCAGGACCCCCATGTGTTTCTCCGCAGAGCTGCATTCCAGCAGATCAGCCCCTCGGCCTGTGCTGATGCAGGTTCCCAGGTTCAGGACCTGCACATGCCTTTTTTGAATTTCAGTCAGTTCTTCTCTGCCCATCTCTCATTCCTGTCAAGGTCCTTCTGAATGGCAGCCCAGCACTCAGTTATATCGGCCATCCCAGCTTTGTGTCATCACTGAACTTGCTGAGGAGGCAGCTGTCCCTTCATCTAAGTCATTCATGAATAAACTAAACAGTACTGGGCCCAGTATTAATCCTCAGGGGACACCACTAGTTACAGGCTTCCAGCAGGACTCTGTGCTGCTGATCATGACCCTCTGAGACCTGTCATTCAGCCACCTCAATCTACTGCTTCATCCTCACATCCATCCTGCAGCTCCCATTTGCCTGTGAGGATAACATGGGAGACAGTGTTACAAGGCTTGCTGAAGTCGAGGTAGACAACACCCACTTCTCTTCCCTCACCTATCTAACCAGTATTCCCATTGGAGAAGGCAATCAGGTTGGCTAAGGGTGGTTTGTTTCCCTTTGGTGAATCCATGGTGACTATTCCGACACCAATATAAATGAAAATATTTCAGCTGTCATCCAGGTGAGCATATTGCCACCTGGCTGCATACCCCACTGGGATAATGGGGCTAGCAGTTTGGATCTAGATACATAAATAAATAAATAAATAAATAAATAAATAGGTTTTTTATTAGAGAGCAAAGAGGCACAAATTGACTGATTAGGTGTGACGGCAAATTAGAGGAGGGTGGCAACCAGATGATTTCTGCAATAGCCTGTATGTTTGTTGGGTGGATGCAAAAGATTCAGCTGTTTGGAAGTGCAGCTCAGCTTGCAGAGACAAGTGTATGACTTGAATACTTGTGACTGAGGGTGAGACTGAGCTGCTGAGCCATGAGGCAGGTTTTGGTATTTTAAATCCAGGGTTCCCATCTTAATAGGTGTTGACAAGTTGGCTCTCAGAGCTGTTGTGCTCTCAGAAGGAGAGCACAGGTCTCTGAATGAAGCAGGTCTCTTGGAAGGAAGCAGGTCTCTGTGGCCTGTTAAAAACTTTGTGTACTTTACCCTCTGAATCTAAGTCTTTGAGGAATGGTGTGTGTGAAAGAACCCAGGGGACTGGATTCCTTTGCAGCAGGAACCCAGCTTTTGGAAGTAACTTCCTCTACAAGTGATCGACAGGAGAGACTATTTACTGTTCACAAGTCTGATCTTGGAGCTGGAGCAAGAGGACTCAGGTCTGTGGTTCACAGGCAAATCCTGCTGATAAAAGAATGTTAGCTCAGATGTGGCTTGGGAACAGGTTGCAGTCTTTATGAGGCTGTGACAGCCTTTTTCTTTTCCAAGGGTCTTGTAGTTCACTCTTGTGAAGGTTGCTAACTGGTAGACTTGCATACCCATTAGATCATGAGTCTGCTGTCTGCTTCCACATGGCTTCAGATTGACCCATGGTAATCTGTGCTTTCTGGATTTAAGATGAATTTGTGTTCAGTCCAGAAGTGTGGTATTGAAAGGCTCTAAGGCTGCCATGTTTTCAAGGGTGGGCACCACTGAGCTAAATCAAGACACTAAATTGATAACAGTGATATTCAGTGGAAGAGCCATGTCAGATATAAACAGGAATCCCTTTAGGCATACCACGTGAGGCAGTGTGCTCCATTTAGGAAGTGAAGTGAGCTACTATGTGCTACTCAACTGTGGCCTGGAGGTCCATCACAGGAGGTGATACAGCAGTGTGAATTCCCCCACTCCTCTGTTGTCCTGCTGCACACTGACTTTTCTGCATGGCTGCTAGGGCTTTTTTAGCCTCCCCAAGGATGTTTTTCTCTTGCTACATTCTACCTGACATCCTTTGTAACTGTGAGCAGTAATAATCTTCAGTAAATCTCCCTTTCTTGACTCTGCATACATCAAGGTTTGATTCTGTTTCTGAATCTTTGGATTTGCATCATGGAATGAAATCCTCTCTGTCGGTCTTGTATGGTAGAAACACCTCTACTGAATTAAAAAGGAAATTGATTCTTAATGTTCACAACCTTTCCTATCCTGTCACATCCCAACAAGAGCTTTCCCCTTCAGAAACATTCCTGGTGGGGCATCTCAAACATGAACTGTCTTGCAAAACATAAGCAGGTGAGACCAAAAGTAGTGAGGAGCAGACTGCATGCTGCCCTTTGCTGTCTTTGCTTGTGGAGGAACACCATGGGAAAAAGGCAGGGGATCCAAATATCAATTGTTTGTTGTTTCATCTTGAGTGTCCTCTCTCCTGTGCTCAGAAGCAGGTTCTGGAAGGGATCAGTGCTCACATGCTTTTGCAAATACTGTTACAGAAACCTCACTGATCTGAGAAAATGTCAAGCTCTTGAAACACCTTGTTTAAGGCTAGCTTTTTAATGCAGGCATCCACAAGAGAGGAAGGATTTCTTCAGCTGTCAGAGCTTCTGGTAATGGAATTAATATACCCCTGAAGATGCATCTGGTTCAGAGGCAGCATTCCTTAGATTTCTCTCATTGGGAAGTAGGTGTGGAGAGTCTCAACTGATTCAGTGTGCATATTTTAATTCTTTGGGGTGAGATCTGTCTCACATGAAATTATTCTAGGAAAATTATCTTTATGATAAATTCCTATGCTTTGCAAGCGATCACTGCATTTGTCTGTCTGTGCCAATCTTTTTTTTCTCTGAGAATAGCATATCCTCCCATCTACTGATGGGGACAATGTGTCTACATCTAGTTATCAGTGTTGGTAAAGAGGTGGTAATCTATGCAGCTGCCTGGCACATCATGTCTCCCTGCTGGCTGGCGCAGTTCCTCAGGCTCTGCAGCCTCCAGCCATGATGCCCCCAGCAGCATAAGCTACATCTTTTGCCTCTTAAGAATAGCTTCTGGAGGATGGAGTAAACAAGGAGACAGAAGGAGAACTGTCTTCCTTCATGTGTAACCAAGGGATGTTAGCAGCCCTGCATAGGAAATGTTCTCACAACTGTTAACTGGGGTAGCTGGGGATACTATTTATGTCTGAGTCCTCCCAGCAAATGGCCTTTTGAAAGGCAGCATCTGTACAGGGCCTTTAAGAAGGAAGTGAATGTGTGTCCTGCACTTCTGCTGCCTGTTAACCACAAGATACATTGAATTGTCTAAAGGAGGATAAAAGATGCTTTTGATTGATTAAAGGACTGAAAAGAAGGAAAGATGGCCCATTTTGCACTATAGATGCATCCTGCAAGTATACATTTGGATTTTGTCATTCTTGCATTTAAGATAAACTAAATTAATTATTTCCAAATTCTGCAAGGGAAGCCTAGGTAACCTCAGTGCCAAGAGGCTTGGTCATTGCAGTTGCAGAAGTAGACTGCTAATGTGGAGGCTTGAAACAGTATTTCCATTCCAATACCATTTTTTATTCTTTTTTCCCTTTTTGTATGTGAATGGGATATCCAGGATGACTGATGGCATTAGGTGAAAGTTGCCTTCAGAAAATTTCATTTAAATATGTCTATGATTCCTAAAGATAAATTTTGAAAGCTGCTTTAAGTCTTCAGTTACTCGGTACAGAGCTCTGTGTTAAGAAATCATAGCCTGGTATTTACCAATTTGTGTTCTGCATCACTGGTCATCTGCAGGCCCTAACTAGTTCTCAGTTTCAGTAGAGCTCTTTGTAAGAGCACAGCCACGTGCTGTTAAAAACAGTTACCAAATGCTTCAGTTACATCTATTCAGATCACACCTGCCACCTTTTCTTCCTGTACTTTTTTCTAATTCTGTCTTCAAAAGCAGTTAAATTTCATGCAAGCAATTATTTTACTAACTGCCTACTGCATATGGCTCACTCTTTCATTGTTTCAATATATCTTCTTTTTTCTATTTGTTATATTACTCTCTTTAAAGATAAAAGTTACACCTAGAAGACAATAATAGTCAGTTTTAAGTATGGCTTTCTTTTTGAAGAGTGCTGCTAAGTTGACTCTTTTGCCCTTTTGTCATTTCCTCTTTTTTTTTTTTTTGAAATGTATTAAAAAACAGGTGCAAATGACTCAAAAAAGTTAACTTTTTAAAAAAAAATACGAAATGAGTGCAACTAGCTGCTGTGTCTGGCATATTTCTGACTCCCTAATTACACAAGTACCCTTGGATATTTCAGAAGTGGAGACTTCAGAGAAGAGAGTTCAATATCTTGTCCACTTTGAAACACCATTGATTTTTGTCGTTAGCCTCACTAACGAATAGTCCTTTTTCCATTCTAATGCCATTTTCCTCATGTTTATTTTTAGAATGTCTTTTCCCTCTCTTGCAGCACGAGTTCCCCGCCTGTCTTATAACCTTTTTTTTCTCCACAGATCTATACTAGACCTTCCTTGTTCACTTGTTTACTTCCTTGGCTTTCCAATAAGATTTTTTTCTTTAATTTTCCAGTTTTTAATCCATATTATTTGGGGAGTTTTATTTGGTGTCCCTTATGCCTGGTTTTTTCCAGCAGGACTCTGCTAATGAATCCAGCTAGCAAATAAAACAGCCAATTTATTTTTTTTTCATTTTTGTTCCCTATTTTAAATCTGTCTGCAAATGGTCTTAACTTCATGTCTACAAACTGTGAATAATTGGAGTAATAATTGCAATTTGGGGTTCTTGATGATTTTTTTCCTTTTTTTTCCTTTTTTTTTTTGTAGGCAGTTTCCCCTGTATGCTAAACAGAATACTTTTTAGTTGGATAATTTCAAAGCTGCTGAAGATTAAAAATATAAAACTTTGCTTGCCCTGTGGATCTCACTGAGACTTGACCAAACCAAGATCTTGGTTCTGGAGCTTGGCAACTTTGTGTGTGCACATTCCAATGTTCTATTAAAAATAAGCATTTGCTATGCTTGCTAATTTTAAGCATTTATTTTGATGTTACTTTCTCCCATTCTAGATGTATTTCCGTGGTTTAGTTTACTGGCATAATATCTACAAAACAAGCCTATTTCATCAATGTTAGCTTCTGCTAAAACAGTAATGAAAGTTCAAATATGACTTAAGAGTGACTTTGGCTCTCTTGTAGCAGTTTAAGATGTTTTAAAGCCTTAGAAGGCATAAACAATTTGCACTACTCCAAACATTTGTAACATCCTAAATTGTCTAAGCCACTGGAAGAGCTGATAGATCATAAACAGCCTAAGATATTCTGAGGGTTCAAAGCTTATTTGGAGTGTAGTCTGCCTGTAATCACTTTAAGCAATTAACAAGCCTTTAGATTTTTAGAGAACTTAAGCAAGCTGTCCATCTTTAGAGCTGTGTGGATGATAATATCAAGCTGAACTGTGCTTGTTTGAAGACCTTTAAGCTGTGTGTTCTGGAATCTGTTATTTACCTTCCAGAGGTGTCCCTACCTGGTACTTGGTGTGGTTGGAGGCAGATAGTAAAGGATACCATGGTATACTGGCAAGATTTAGTGAGAAGAAAGTCAGTGAAAATTCAGGAAATTTTTATTTGGTCTATTTCTGCCTTGTCTGTTCCAGGCTATTTGGCTTGGGTGCTGTGCTCTTTTTCTCATGAACATGATACAAGTTACAACTTCCTATGTCACACTGTGTAAACACAGTGTGTTTACATGACTGTAGCATAAAAGATTTCTGAGAAAATCACTTGCAAAAATTGTTCTGGTGTTTTGGCAGAAGAATGAAGGCTGTCTGAGAGGGACTTTCCTTGTCCTTATTCTCAACACTGGTTTTTCTGTTCAACCTTGCATTCCTTAAGGGCAGCACTCTCAACCACAATATTTTTACTTGAGTCCCAAGATAATCAAACATCCACACTTTCGTACTAAACTCTTTTCTTTCTGCTCTGTCATTGTCTTGGTGCTTAATTTCCATTTGTTACTCCTGTTGGATCTGTTAGAAGACTGATTCTTAATTGAAGACTTCTTCCATGGAATATAAGACAAATTCCTCTTAATGCTTTCTGGTGGTGTGTTTCATCCATTTCGAATTATTTTATGAGTCTGCTTATCTTCTGCATGCAATCTGTAGGTAGGTTGCAAATGCTGACTCCTGGAAGTCACTTAGTTTTTAGCTATACTGATCCTGTGGATCGGAAGAAACTATTCTGTTTGGGTTCTTCTTATTGTATTAATCTCTCTTTTCTTTCTCTCTGAAGTATCTGCAAGCTTAGCTGACTGATGACTCTCTTCCTTAGCTGAGACACCAAAAATTTACTGAGGGAAGATGGCTGTTAGGGATGTGCCTTCTGTCTAAATCTTATCCACTGGCCACAAGATCATGAAGTGGATCCAACCTTAATTGTCCACTGGTAGACAGAACAAACTCGTATGTGTTTACATTGTTAAGACAGAAGAGCTGCTGAATTAGCTACTGGTGCCACCAGCTTTATAAGGTTGACCTCATACAAATGGTGTGAGTTTGAATACAGCATCTTCAAAAATCCAAATATTTAACCTGGCTGGCAGGACTGCTGGCAGGACCAGTTGTTTGCAAAGTGTTCCAAGCTGAGTTGGCACCCTCCCTGAAGCAGGCACACAGCCACCAGCTGCATGAGGCTGCTGCTGTCCTGCTTCTGCAGCACCTTGGACAATTCAAGTAGGTATCAGGGTATGTTTCTGCATGGTTGCTGGTTTTCACACAGGCAAAACTTGCAGGATTCTTGAAAATTAGTGGGTTCCAGGAGTCTGGAAAATCAGTATGAGGAGTGAAAATGAGGCTGCTCTTAGATGCATCATTCATCTCAATGTGATGGACAGGATGATGTCATACATCATTTTAATATCTGTGGTTGTCAATCATAAACTGCAGATCTTGTATTCTTTGAATTCCTATACTTGATCTTGTGCCCTTCCCTTGGCTAGTTACACATAGGCTGGCACCAATGAAGCTGCCACCTCTTCTTGATCAAAGGGAGTTACTGCCCTGCAGAATTACTCCAGAAATCCCCTTTGCTTCGGTTCCATACAGTTTGCACAGCAGCCAGTTTTCACTTGGATTTGTCTCTGCACGTGGTTCATCGCCTGCACAGAAAGCTAAATATTTATGAAGTAGGGCGTTAGAAATTATTGTTTTCCCACCCAGGCAGCTGCTGGGAGTGCCAAACTTCGCCTTGTACTAACAATACCGTTGCCTAGCTAATCATGGGAGCTAGGGATGGGCTTGCTGTGCTGATCATCACCACACTGGCAGAAGAGATAATGAGCTGCTGACAAGGATGCATATGGAATATGGCCAGCATTGCATTGCATTGCATGAGATACTGTGTGCTGCTTCTTCCTTCCCAAACCAGGACAATAGATTCCTGTTCCTTAGCATAGTGTCACCTTGCTCTCTTGTAGCTCGCTGTATTTCCTTGATACCGTTTGAGTGGCTTAGAAATGACAAGTTTACACAAAGGGAAGAAAGCATGTCTTGGGAAATTGAAATCTTTGTAACTAATCTGGTTTTGTATGCTTGCATTTAGTGATCTTGAATGGACAGTGTATTTGAGAAATCAGCTTTAAGGAGTATTTCCTTTTGTGGAGAAAGCAAACTTGGCAGCATGAAAATCAGGTGCATTGCATGGCATCAGGCAGCTTCCTTTCTGTGTTGGGCTTGCCACAGTCTTCATTTTGGTAGTGAGGTTGTGCTGATATTTTTGGATGGGATTGCAGGCAGCAATGTTGTAATCAAAATTTAATTTGGTACGAGAGCAAACAAGTGGGCTGCTGTTGGGCCTTTCCATGTGGCAGGATTTGAAGGAGGAGAGCAGTGCATTTGCTCATTGCTGCTGTCTTCAGATTTCACTTTAATCATCCCCTGATGATACAAGTGAAAAGGTAGTAAGTGCTATTTAGGCCTTCCTGGACATGCATACACCACTTGCAAATTATGGGTTGTTTTGTCTTGCTGTCATGCTCCTGACTGTGTTGTTATGGTAGAGTTGGGGAATTTTCATCCTATTCCCTCCTCCTCTTCAATTCCCAGTTTCGGATATGGCAGCTGGGGGATACCCACATGTCTGAGTCTGTTTGTGCTGACCTGTGCTTTGTCAATTTACCCTTCAAGTACTGGTTAAGCAAGTGCACTATATTGCATTTCAGCTCTCTTGTAATTTGTTAGTAATAATGTTGTCACTAATTCCTAGTACTTTGTCCTAATTTCTTCCCAGAGACATAACTGAGCTGTGTAGGTAATACCTCTGTGTAGAGGGAGAGGCTTGCTAAGTTGTTGGCTCTTAATACTTAACAGGCTCCACTCTGAATCCTTATTTGACTTTCAGCAAAGCCTGCAAGTCTGTGCCCTTCATCCTTTCCAAGCTCGTTAATAATGTGAGCTGGACACAAGCATGAAGGAAAAGTCCATCTTAGAACAGATCCCTGCTGGGAAATCCAGGCTGTGGGCAGCTCTGCATGCGACAAAGCTAATGGAAATTTCCAGTGAGGGCTTAGAGAGCTTAGTGACAGCCATAAAAGGGAAGAAAGTAAGAACTTGACTAAGTGGACTTCACTGTCCATGACTGACACAGTGCGGAGAATTGCAATTTTTCACCCTAAAGCCCTGGGCAACAAATGTCCTTTTTACTACATCCACATCCAAGTGGCTCCATGCTACACAGAGCTTATGCCTTGAAAAATGTAAAGTGCTTCTAGCATTTCTATGTCTAGAGTTTGATGAAGCAAAAGTTAAATGCTTACATTACCTGAAAAATATTCATTTCTCCAGTGTAAGCTCTGCTTCTTTGGAATGAATCGTCAGGCCTTGATTTGCAAATCTCCTGGGAAACGTACTGTGAAAGGCTGCTCATTTACAAAATTCAAGCAGTATTTTGCAATGGGAACTAAAAAACCTTTAGGCTTTCTGAGAAGGGAGATTGCACGATTTTAAATAGGTGTGGCTAAACCAGAGCAAATCGTAAGCTTAATTGAAAATCTGATTTAAACCAAGGTAATTGTGGTTGTCGCCACACATCTTGTTGTGTACTGAAGTTGGTTTAAGGTCTGATTATGTGATCAAGTTTCTAATGCAAACATGTGTTAAAACTGGCATTTAGCCCTCACAATAGCAGTATTTCTTTGATGAAATTTTGATTCATTAAGAAGAGACATTATGATCTTCATATAAAAGGTAGTGCCCAACCAGTGCCCTCTGTAAGTTCAGGTGTATGCTCTCCTCACTGTATCTTGATGCAGTCTGAAACATCTCTTCTATAGGCTCAATCAATCATCTAAAGGCTGGAAAACATAATCAGGAGCAATCATGATACTGATCTTAGGGTTGTAAAGAGACCAATGTGGATTCCAGCTCAGAGATACCCAGATGCATACAAAAGAGGACAGAGATGGTGCTGAGGGCCTTATGGCTTTTACAAGAGGTAGATTTGGGAAAGGGTAATTTGTGTAGCTGGCCAAAGGAAGAGACTCCTGAAAGGTAGCAGTGGAGTTGCTTGCTGCTGCAGGGAGTGCCAGCAGCTGTTTATTCTGAGCCACTTCTTTTGCCCTGCAGGGAGACACACCAAACTAAAAAGCCAGGTCAAAGTGGTGCTGAGAATGTTGAACTCCCATCGTGGCCAAGTGTAGTGACCTTGGCCTGAGCCTGTTTGTAGGTGTTCCCAGAGTCAGCAGCCAGAGCAGTGGCACCATCTGCTACAGGTCCTCCTTCTAGGGAAGGAAGGCAAAGCCCTTGATTCTCTGGCAGTAAAGAAATAGCTAACAGGACCCTGGCAGCAAAGCTCAGCTGATAAATGGCAGTGTTTAAAACCAATATGAAAAGTTATGCATTAAATTGAATGCCTATTGATTTAACCATGTGCAAACTGACAGCATGAAGTTAGAGTGGACTTTGCTGTCCAACAACCTAATTGTACAGTAGAGAGACTCTGCAGAATAGGTAGGAGCATGGTCAGGAGCTTTTCATGGGTGTACTGCATGTCAGCTTGCTACCATGATGCTTTTGTAGAAGTGAAATTGATCCACTCAAAGAAGTGTAGGTAGAAGTGTACATAGGAGCTGGACTTTCTGTGTGTTACAGGAACGTGGTGTTTGGGGGAAGAGAGGAAACATGGTATTGTCAGCTCCCATCTTGGCCTGGGGGAAGCTTTGTAGTCTTCTGTTTCTTGTCTTGAGAGCTGGCAAGCTGGCAAAGACAAGTAAGGCACACATTGGCAAGGAATACTAATAATGTACGTAGCTGTGAGGGACCATGCCTGTTCTTTAGGAAACATGAAGGTGTGTGGAAGAAGAGGGAAAAGAGCACAGGTCAGCTTGGCTCTGTTGTGTAATAGCTGAAGATACCAAATACACTAGACTTTTAATGGAAATTTTGACAAGGAGGTCAGAAAGTCTCTCTTGCCTAGGGACTGTGCTGCTTCACTGACAGCAAAGTGTGACAGCTAATCCTCAGCCAGTATATTAAGCAGGGGATGGAGCAGCCAGAGGGACTGGCACAGTTTTAGTGACAAGTTACCGTCTGTCAGTAAACTCAGAAACCTTTGTAAATCAGCATCTCACTGGCAGCTGCTGTTGTGGGTTATAATGCAGCACAGGACTAGCTTATCACAAAAAAAAAAAAAAAAAAAAAAAAAAGCAGTGCTATAGCCTCCATGTGTGATTTTGTTGACCTAATTTTGTTCATCTCTCACCCTGGGTCCTAACCTGGGGTGCTGTCATCCTGGCAGTCTAGCCCCAGTGACCTGCAGCATCCTCTAAGCTGGGGTTCTTGCCAGTTCTGCTGAGGCATCTGTTTACAGGGACAACAGTTTTTATGTGTATGTCAAACATCTCGTTTCTGCCTGAGCCATAACCAGCTACCATTTGCCGTGAATCCTTTCTTCAGATTATGGGACTACCCCTAGTTCTGAGCCTGCCTGCAGGGTGATAGAAGTCCAGCTCTTCAGACAGAGTTCCCTTGTATCTACACAGGTCTTATTTTGTTGGTTTGCAGGTTTTTTCCCCCCACTTGCCTTTCTGTGACCACTGCACAGCACTGCTGACTCTCCACCCAGCACCATCAGGTGTGTGCAGTCCAGCAACCATGTGGTGGTGCACAGCACCATTTCAAAACTCCTAGGCAGCTCATGTGAGCTGTCAGCGTGGTGTGGCAAAACACTGCAGGAAGTACCTTCCATGCTAATGCAGCCCAGAGTGCCTGTGAAGGTGGAACACATCAGTAGGTGGGAGATCTCTATGCTGCCTGGGACTGCATAGAGAGTGCCTGTCCTGTGGCATTTCTGTATGGCACAGAGTAAGCTGGATTTGCTCTCACCCTCTTCTTGGTGGGATGTGTACTTGCAGCATTATGTGGTTTTGTTTCTGTGATTGCTTGTTGTCTTCAGGAGTGGTTGACCCTTGTCTGTTCCTGTGAGTAGTAAGCCCTGACTTGGTGTATCTTTTGGGGAAATGCTGTGTGAGAGGATCCCAGAGCATTGGTGGTTCTATTATACTTAGTAGCATTAGATGTAAAATTCAAGTTTGGATTTTTCATCAACAGCCACACATGCTGTTGATGCAGTACAAGCTCTTCTGTGGAAACTTGTTAAAATATCCTCTACATCTGTCCTTGCTCCACAGTGGCTGTCAGTGAGAGGGATGCGTAAAGATTATCTATAGGTAGAATGAGAATCGTTTGCAAAGAAATTAAATGTTGAATAAGGACAGTGTCTTACTGACCATTACCTAGTGCAGGAAGTGCTTGCAGACACCACAGGGAGAATTGGCCTTTCCACTCCAGTTCTTTGTTTAGTTACTTGGAGTTAGGGTAACCTGATTTTATACGCACAGTTGTATGTCTTCATTTCCTGGAAATCTCTCTGCTGTGTCTTGGTGCTAATACTGAATTGAAATGAATGGAATATTCCAGAGTAATCTGGTAATACAGCACACTATGTTTGCAAGGTGGTTTATGGTGATGAACCCTTTTAATGAAAATGTGAACTGTGAGCTAGATCTGCAGTTTCTGTAGGGCAGGAATCAAGACTATTTATGTTGTGGGGGTGTAATGTGTGCTGGCTTGAACACTGTCCTGTCATACTAATATTTTTTCCTTCTTTGGCATTTTAAGGGCCTTAAACTCTGGAGTTGAGTACCACTGGGACCAGCTGAATGAGAATGTCTTCACTGTGCATTCCAGCAGCAGGAGTACTGAGCGGCCTGGGTGAGTCTCCTGGGTGTTGGGTTAGAGAGATCTGACCCTTTCTGCTGGTTTTGTTAGCTCTGACATCACTTCTTTGTTCCCTTACCACTGGCAGCTTTAAGTATGCAATTTTCTCCCTCTTTGGTATTGCCTGCTTGGGTCACCTGGCCTTTTTCCAGCAAGTGACATTCAGTGCCCAGAAGTGCCAGTGGTAGTAAAGTACATGTGTCATTCAGGGCCCCCGTAGCAGCTGTGAGAGGCACGTGTGGGGCTTGATGCATCAAAAACACCATGTAAAGCAAATGGCCTTTGGAAGGTAACTGAAGAACAGGGCAATTGGCAGAGAAAAGGGCAAGTATATGGTGCCTACCCAGTGATTGATTTTCATGTTTTTAATTGCTTATCATGAGACAGTTGTTTCTGAGTAATAAACTCTAAAAATAAAGCTAATTCCCTTGATGTCCCCATTGCCTGTTTCAGTCTGTCCAGTGATGCCCATGTTGTTGTTCTGAGCACAAGGGTGATGCTGCAGTCCATTGCTTCTTGCCATAGTGACAAGTATTTCTCTGTAAGCCAGCTGTTCTCAGCAAGAGGGTGGTAGTTGTGTTTCTGAGTTGTGAGCTTCAGCATACCAAGGAAGCTGTGAGCTTGTTTACAGGGCAAATGTCTGGGCTGTCCTACAGCCTTGGTCTCATTGTGGGTGAAAAATAAGCAGTAGAGATTCTTTACTCTGCTGTATGAGTGGATATTGCCACTACTTAAGTTTCTTACAGTACATACTCATTCTGGTATAATGGCAGCTTGAAGGCAGAAATACTGGTGCAGAATGAACTAGCTCAAACAGAGAGTAAAAAAAAGTGTAGCAGGTTTCAAAGCCTTATGAAAAAAGGTTGTAAATGAGGAAGTCTTTCCTTGAATCTTTTGACTGTTCCCAGCACTTAGGGGTCAGTTTAGAAAACAGGGTTGTGGCATTGTGAAGATTCAGCTGTAGCATTGTGTACTTCAGCTTTTTGAGTCTGAGAAGCTAATGAGCCTTGAGGTGGTTCCTATTGTTTGCTTTTGAAAACACAGGATTTCCCTTGTCTGACTGGAATGGGCAGTAATGCCTGCTGGAGTGCATTCATGTGCAATGCTGACAAACTGGGAAGTCCAGAGGAGGTAAAGACTACAGGCCACATCCATGGGAGTTAAAACTGCCCTGCTGTGCAGAAGGCTTTGTGTGTGTCTGTGCTTCTGCACTGCACATTGTGTGCCTTCTCAACGCAGTGACTGCAAGACAGTTGTTCTGCAGGCTTAATGATGCTGCAGGGATATCTCTCAGTGCCTGTAAGACTTGCTGCTTCTGTGGAAGGGTGAGTGGACTCTAAGACTGTTGGCTTGAAACTCAAGAGACCAGTGCGTGTAAATAAGTGTAGGTCACAATTACTTTCATCCCCATCCTCATGTTGGCAAGCAGGTGCCTGGTTGGAGTGGAGGCAAGAAGAGCCTCTCGTTCGTGGTTCAATCTTGCTTGGGCATGTTGCCTCCAGTGATCCTGGTCTTAATTGTTTTTCTCTCTTTTCAGAACGAGCAGAGCTACGTGGAGGACAGACAGGGACATGGGCCTGATGAATGCCATAGGCCTACAACCCCGAAATCCCCCCACCTCTGTGACATCACAGGGTACCCAGACCTTGGCGCCTCAGCTGCAGAATGCCGAGACTCAGACAGAGAGGGAGGTACAGGAGCAGGAATCCGCCTCTGCAGGGACTGGTGAAGGTAGGAGGTCAATCAGTGGTTCATCTGACAGAGTTTACCTTGTGATTTATGAGTTTCCACATATGGTCCACATCCTGTCAGTGCATTTGGATACTCCTTTTATCTCTTCAACAAAGATTTCTCCCACCTAATTTTGCCTGTAGCCAGGCATAGATGATCGGGAGAGTGAATCTCTGGCCATATGAATAGAAAAGTTGTCTTTTTCACATGCTTTGAGGAAGGAAATTTCATTCTTCCCCAGATCATTGTCCCTTTGTAGAATCACCTGTACTGCCTTGATTCCTCACACATCTCCTGATCTCCTAACCATCAGCAGGGCTGCAAGCTGCAGAGAGTTATCCTTTCTGCCTCTGTGTTAAGAGTTCAGCTTGATCCTCCAACTTATGCCAAAGGTCTGCAGGCTTCACAAGCTCAAGATTTTGATACAAAATAAATTCACTTCTGTAAATCATTGCAAATCACTTCTCACAAAGCATCTTTGAGGATACTGTTTAGTTTGATTGATGAGGTACGTGATGAGTGCCCAGTTCAGCTATACAAAAATGTCTCTAGTGGTTAGCAGTCCAGGAAAACTTATCAATATGTAAGGAGCTGGAAACAGCTACTGTGCAATTCCTGTACAAAGTCACTAATCTGTTGAAAACATTGATTTATCCAAGCTTCTTGTCTCAATACTGTAACTTCGTGCTTTCATTCAGCTCTGAAGGCTTGGCTAGGTAGGGGTTGGGCAGTATATACATAGGAAAGACAAGAGAAAATCAAGGAGACAGTTTTGAAGTTGTTGGTTCATGATGAACCTCCTTGGCTTTGGGAAGTAGCCCACAACATGCCTGTGTGTGCCTATATGCCTGCTTCTTCTCTGTCATTCTGAAAGTTACATTTTGGTATGTGACTCTTCCACAGTTTCTGCTGTGTAGTATCCAGCATGTGTGATATGGCTTTGTGTTTCTCTGATCTCAGCTCTTCTGTACAAAGTTAAGTGGGAAATTCCTGCCCGCTGGGGTTTCCGTCTGCTTATCTCAGCAGAGCTGAGATTAACCTCTCTGGAAGGTTGGTACAATTGATGGCATGTGAATAAGACTGGAACACAGACTGTCTGGACAAATGCTGAACTCATGGGAACTAGTTCTTCCACTGAATGTGGAACACAGACTGAGAACATGGTACAGTGTGGGACCTTCTTGCATCAAGGCCATGATGGCTGATGCTGCAGGCTTTTGGAATCAGTTAAACCAGGAGAGTTCTCCAACACTGCTTCTCTCTCCTGCTGTTTTGCAATCATCTGACAGTTTCTTTATCTTTTTCTTTTTAACTTTTCAATTTCCAGATCTAGATCATAGATTTTAACTAGACTGTTAATGAGACAGGGAAAGGGCTGTTCTTTACCAGTGCCTTGGCAGGATATCTTTACAAAGAAGAAAAACACGTAACATTTGGAAGAAAAGGAATGTAAATAACAAGCCTAGGACAGGTACTTCTCTTCATCTCTCTTTCTTGCTTGGAAGAAGAACAGCAAGTTCCACATCTGGTGCAATTTCCATCTCAGACATTGATTTACCACATGTCCCCTTGCAAATGGCCGCACCTGCAAAATGAGCTGTCACTCCTGTCAGCTGTATTGGGGCCTGTAGAACAAAGGAGTTACTGCAGTTTAAGCACATGCATCAGAGATGAGCCAAGATATTTTTACCTGTTGTTGGTCAGTTCCTATGCCAGTTGCATCCTCAGTGGAAATTACTGTGTAAGGGCTCAAAAGTAACTTGAAACAGGGAACTGTGAAGACTATAACGGTCAGGAGGATGAAGGATCAAAAAAATCAATAGTAATACATGACAGAAGAATAGTACAAAGACCTGACATGAAGCAGAGAGACAAATTTTCTTCTTCTTTTACCAACACCTTAGGCAGTCAGCCAAGTACTTGTGGCATTGGTGGTCTGGCTCATCTTTGTGCTTCACATTACACATGAGCATTACTGGCTGGTTGTGATGGTAAGCCAGCCATTTTCCTAGCATCATCAACTCTTGTGATGCGCATCCAGTGTGTTCCAGCAGGCAACAGGCAAGACCAGGTGCTGTGGTGCTTTTCTGATGGCTAATTTACCCACTGTATGTGCCATAACTCTGCCTGCTGGAAGGAAAACTGTGTTTCCTAATAGCATGATCTAGATGTCAGGGGCAAAAAGGCAAAAAAAAAAAAAGGAGAAGAAATGTGAGAAATGTGCTACCAGTAGCTTGGGGTATGACCCAGGGCAAATTATTAATCATCTACTAAATGGGAATTAATCTTCCCATAGTACAGCACACCAGGAGCTGTGGAGATTAATTAGTGTTTTGTATGGGGCTTTGAAGATGGAAATCACTATGTAAAGGCTTAGCAGCATTATCATCAGCAGAATGGATAAATAAAGTGTGATTCTGAGTAATGTAAAGGAAAGTGGTCTAGTTATTGCCCTGCCATGAGGGGTGAAAAAGCCCCGACCAACTGACCAACCGAAAAAAAACCCTTGTAGGGTTAAAAAAAAAAAAGAAAAAAAAAAAAGAAAGGCTAATGCCACCCTGAGAGTGAGTTTCTGTCCTCTGTTGTGTCAGCCCTGCTGTTGTGGGGAATTCTGGCTCAGGGCATTTCTTGCAGTTATGTGCTTACTGTACAAAAAAAAGAGTATGCAGAATTGCATCAGAAATCTAATTAAGTTCTGTGTGGGTATAAATAGTTTCCTTTTCTCATGCAAAGCTCTGCGGGGACTTTGCTGCTCTGATTATCTTTCTGCCTCCTTTGGAGGAATGAGTATATGATGACTTTATTAGAAGTGAATCCCTCTAATGTCTGAATCTTTCTGTTTTGCAGCAGTTAATAGCGGACTTGTGAACTCTGCTTCCACGCCACACATAAAGGAAAGGTAGTTAGAGTTGAGAGAAAACTAGGAGAGGTACCAAGAAATGCTTAAAACAGTGTTCAAACTGTCTCCTATTTTCTTTTAAGCTGACAGACATAGTGGAAATAGTGATAGAGTTGTAACTTTGAGGCACCCTTAATTAGAAACAATCTGTTGGGCGTTATACTATGTTTTCCTTGCAAATAGACAGGCATAATGGGAGTGGGATCTGTATTCAGCTGGCAGATTGAATCTCACTTAAAACCCAACAAAAATTCCTAATGAGATTTAATGGCCCAAAGTTTTAATCTTTAAAAATTGTAATTCCTGGTCCAGACTGGGTCAGGCTGTGGCTGCCACTTGTTCAGGCTGTTGGATCTTTGGAATACAGTGCAAGGGACAGTAACTGCAGGGTCTGCAATTTGCCAAAGTTGCTGCAGGTTGAGGGAGAGGCACCTCTGCAGAGCTGCAGGACACTTGTTTGATAGTGGGCCCGTGCTGTCCCCTGGCTGTTGAGAGATTACCTGTCTTTCAGGTAAAGAGGAAAAAAAAAACCAACAACAAATAACTGAAAAGCAATTGTCATCTGATTTCCTACTGTCTGCATTGTCTTTCGGGCTTAAAACTCAGTGCTTGTTGTGCATGTAGGCACGTGTTATGAGTTACTGAAATTGTAGCCATCCGAATATTTGCTGTCACTGGATTGCTACTTTGCCTGTCTTTGAGGGAGCAACATATACTGTCATGCCATATACAGTTTTTAACTTGTTGGGTTGAAGTGTTTATCACCAGCCAGTATAGATTTCCATCAGTTCCAACTGCTTTCAGAGGTTGCAGCAGATTCATTTGAGAGGGAAGAGGGTTGTAAAATGAAGGCTTGGGTTTGTGAGATTAGTTCTGTTCAAACTATTGGTAGTGAAAAGACAGCACATGCAAGCAAAACTTTCTTGATATAAGCAAAGGATCCTGGGAGTGCCTGAGGAGCACTTAGAAGCAATCAGTGTGCCTGCATGTGATGTAATTTATTTAATCTGAGACATTAGGAGCACTTGTCGAGGGGCTGCTTGGGCAGGAATACTTTGTCCCCAGCCGAGCCTTATGAATGCTAACAAGAAGAAACATGTTGTTTGATGTTAGCTGAACACATTCTTGCAATGCTGTTGTCAGATGTGATGTGACTTTTGTGTAGTTAGTGTGGAAATGGGAACTGGGACACCAGGGATCAGCTTCCAGATCTGCTTCTCATCCTCCAAGTAGAAACGTGGGTAGATCCCTTAGCCTTTCATCTGCCTGTCCATCTGTAAAATCTGCGTCATGTGTCCTGTAGAACTGCAAATTTTGGTTTCTCTTTAAAATCCTCTGAAAACCACTACCAAAATATACTTAGGTTCTAGAAGTATGTACTATGCAAGCCTTACAGCGTGATCTACTCCAAGTACTTGGGTCTCTTGGGATTAAATTATGTGGGCTACTTTTAAACTCTCATTACAAAAGTAAGTTTCACTCATATGAATAGCCAAGGTGAGATATTACTAAGAAAATTCTTACAAGTTAAAGCAGTTGTATTTTTTCTGAGTTCTGTGGAGTTGTTTGCATTAACTACCTCAGAAAGGAAGTGTGAACATGTTTCTGGGCTTGGTTGGAAAGAAAAGTAATTATTGTGGCATTAAGGGAGATATAATTATTCATAGCTGGTTATACTGTGGTGTGCCCCTCCCTTTTCTATTCTTATGCAAGGGGTGAATTAATGTAAAAATGCTGATATTTTTATCTTTAAGCATCTGAATTAGTGGGGCAGCTCACACCTCAGAGCTATTATTTCATGTTCTCTGAAGACTTAGATATCTCCACAGTGCTTACTGTTCTAATTTTGAAGCTTTGTTTGCAAACATGGTTCCTAACTACTGCTGGTTTTACAAAGCAGAATGTTGAAAACAGAAGAAAATTCAAGAGCAATGTCAGTATATTGCACAGATACAGGGGAGTCTGATCTCATCCTTGCTTCTGTGGACTTTGCCTTCCATCAGGAGTGTGCCACCCATGCCCAGAGATAAACAAGTTGTACTGCCTACAAATACTTCAGAGTGCACTTCCTTTAGAAGTGGAAATACCCTGCCTTACGCCCAACTCCATCAAAAGTTTGCAAGATGTTTTGCCTGCATAGTTTTCTGTGTCAAATTCTTGTCTTGCTGGAGTAGCATAGAGGACTTTTAAAAACAAATGCATTAGCTAGGGAATATTTAACTAAATGTTTGAGACGGCTGCATTGACAGAAATCCTCTGGTCTTTGGGATAATTGCTCTCAAGAGTAATGTTTTGTTCTGTTTGGAATAGACAGGAGTTTGGACCTCTGGAAAGGTCACTTTGGTTACAGTAGAAAACATTTGTAGGAGCACAGCACTGCAGCAAGCTGATATGTGTGTGGTTTACAGCATTGCTGTTGTTTTGGGTAAGTCCCTGTGTGCCCACCCTGAACCTTCACCAAATGGAAGTCAGCTTATTTCACTTGCTCTGAATACTAATGTAGTCTGCATTGGCAGCCTGGTGAAAGAATGTGTGTGGGAGTCACCAGGCAGTAGGAACGGGCTGTGTGTGAATCTGTGCTGTAGCTCAGCTCAAGGCAAATGGCACAGCAAGCTTTGCTCTGAACTAGTCAGCCCAAGTCATCGTTGGAACCTGAGAGAGGAAAACGGGAGGACAGTCCCCAAAGCAGAGGTGTTTGTTGGCTGCTTGAATGGTGAGGCTCACTTCTGGCTCTTGATGGGCTGGGAATTTCCAACATTGCTGTATCTCTGGGATCTGAAGGCTCATGCCTTACTGATTCCTGCTGTGGCATCAGCCCTTGCCTGTCTTCTGAGGAAGAAGATGCCTCAATTGGAAATTCAGCCATGGCATATGGTAATTTAGGGGCAGGGAAGAGCAAGGGATGCTGTGGTGAAGCATATGTTTGTAATGCTGAGGAGCATTGGCTGGCTGGGAGTCCTTGCTGTTTTGCTGTTCCAGTGCTTCTGTACTGGACTTGTTTATAGTAAGTGATCTATCAAGAGCACAGTACCTGCTGTTTCAGGAGTTGTGTAGATAAGGCCTGTCTGGCATGTCTCTAGACCAGGTTGCAAATCTTGGCTTTCTTAAGCTTCCATTCCAGCCTGGCCAGATGGTTAGTAATGAAGTACGACTATGCCCTCAGAAGGAAGTGATGACTGAATCCAAAACCATGCTTCTCAAAACTTCCACTTAGTTCTGCTCATGATTAATGTTTCAATATCCCTTGGCATGCATGTTTTTCACACTGGAGTTTTCCAGTATAATAGCTGCCTCTGTCTTCAGTCTTTGTACTGGTCAGCCAAGTTCCTAGTTCATGCATCAGCCACATCCTAATTCACACATCAGCCACATCCTGAATAGGATTTCTCTGCTAGAGTTGTGAGTCAGGCTCTGTCCAGGGGGTATTCTTGCTCACTCCTCTTAGGCTGTGCTGCAGATTCTCATGTGGTTACAGATGTCTCTGTGGTCCCACTAATGCTCAAGTTGAGGGGCAAGGTATAGTGCATGTAGCAGGTTTACTGCATTCCTAGCAGGAATCTACTTACACTACTGGTGAGATGTAAATTTGCCCTTAATGTCCACAATATTTCTGCAAGAGGACAATATGTCAGCAGACTTCCTTGAGGATGAAATGAACTGTGTCCTGTGGTGGGGGATGCTGGCAGTGCTTGATGCAAGTACCACTGAGCCCATGAGAAAAGGGAATAAGCTGTCACTGACTGACTGCATGGTGTCTCTTGAGTGGCGTGGTGTGGACTTTGCTAAGTATCTTAGCTCTCATGCTGGATACATGATCATCCAGTCATTTAGGTTGGAGAACACCTCCAGGATCATCAAGTCCAACCTTTGGCTGAACACCACTATGTAACTAAATTATAGCACTAATTGCCATGTCCTGTCATTTATTGAATAGTTCCAGGAATTGTGACTGCACCACTTCCCTAGGCAGTTAAAATGAGTAACCACTGTCTCAGTGAAAAAAGTTCTTCCTAATGTCCACCCTGAACCTTCCCTGGTGCATCTTGAGGCCATTTCCTCTTATCCTGTTGCTGGTTAACTGGGAGAAGAGATTGGCTGCACCTCCTTTCAGGTAGTTGTAGGGAGTGATAAGGTCTCCCCTGAGCCTGCTTTTCTCCAGGCTAAACAACCTCAGTTCCCTCAGCTGCTCTTCTTATGACATGTGCTCCAGACCTTTCACCAGCATCATTGCCCTTCTCTGGATGTGCTCCAGTACCTCAAGGACCTTTCTTGTTGTGAGGGGCCCAAAACTGGGCACAGGGTTCAAGGCATGGCCTCACTAGTGCTGAGTACAGGGAGACAATCTTCCCTGATCCTGCTGGCCACACTATTGCTGATACAGGCCATTGGCCTTCTTGGCCACCTGGACACACACTGGATCATGCTCAGCCACTATCAGCCAGCACCCCCAGGACCTTTTCTGCTGAGCAGCTTTCCAGCCCCCCTTTCCCCAGCCTGTAGTGCCACCTGGGACTGTTGTGACTCAAGAGTACCTTGTTGAACCTCATGCAATTGGTCTTTGCCTTTGACCTAGCCTGTCCAGATTCCTTCTCAGACCCTTTCTATCCTCCAGCATATCAACACTCCCAACCAACTTACTGTCAACTGTGAGCTCACTGAGAGTGCACTAGAATCCCCTCATCCAAATAATGGATAAAGATATTAAACTCCACAGCCCCAAGTATTTTTGTTTTCCTAGTCAGTGTGGCATTTTGTTTTTTATTGTGTTCTAACTCCTCCCTACATCTAGCCTTGTTGACATTTGTGTTCATTTCCTTGGTGCCAGGAGAGCTCATGGCTTTCCCCTCAAATCAGCACTGTGATAGCTTCATAGAGGTGGGAGTGAGATTTATTTCTTTAATAAGAATCAGCAAGATCCCACTGTGGAATGTTTCTAGCAGTTTATTATTACAGATTGTTCTCCCCAAATGCTGCGGGTAGGGTTTGTAGCAAAAGGAGGATGTTGAGAAACTGAACTGGAATGAACTTCCCAGTCATGGTGCTTTAATCTTCTACATGGACAATTCGTTGGTGAGATTTTGTTTTCCTGAAGTAATCTTGAGCAGCCAAGGTATCTGACGATGGTTCTCTCAGAGCTCACTACAGCCTGACAATAAAGGGAAGACTCAGAGATAAGAGTAGACAAATACTGTAGGTCTTGAGATGTTTTTTTGTATTCCTTGAAAGATATCAGTCAAGGGGAGCAGGAGCCTACACACTTGATCATAGCTAATGTGGAAGACCATGTTCTGTAGCTGCTGTTTGCTGTTGGACAGCTTCTTTTGTCCTCCCTAGATTTACACTGGGGACATTGCCAGTGTATCATCTGCCTACTTCTCAAACAGGTGAAGTAGGAAAAGCCATGGGGTTCTTTTAACACCATGGTGAACTGTTTGGTTTATTGCAGTGCAAACTGAGGTTTCTCTTCTTGTCCCCGTGGGTAGAGATAATCTCTACAGCTGTGATAAAGTATCCTGCCTCTTTGGCTACTACCCTTTCCCCCATCTTTATGGCTACATAATAGCTGCTTTTCCAAGGCTTGGACATGCAAGTCCCTGAGGGTTACCTGTGGAAATGACCAAGATTTTCTTGACAGAATTCAGTGCCTTTGTTTGACACTTAACCAAGTGGCAAGTTATGGAAATAAAATACTGGGCTCTGTGTGGAATAGAACCTTCATCTTCTGTCCCAGCACAAGCACACTGCATGATGCAACTACTCAGCATGCTTTATTTTGTGTCGTAGTTTGCCTTGCGCACCAGAGTTGCTTCTGCTTTCTTTTGCAGGTGAAGGTCCAGAATATGGGGCCAGTGGGGAGGATGCCCTGAGTAGGATTCAAAGGCTGATGGCAGAAGGTGGCATGACTGCCGTGGTTCAGAGGGAGCAGAGCACCACCATGGCATCCATGGGTGGCTTTGGCAACAACATCATTGTGAGCCACCGGATCCACCGCAGCTCTCAGACTGGCACAGAGCCCACTGGAGCTGAGGGCACGTCGGCACAGCAGTCCACCTCTCAGCAGCTGGGCACAGAGCTGGAGGGACGGATCCTGTCGGAGTCTGTGCAGCTGCCGGAGCGTGGCCTGAGCCCGCGGACAGCCCCTAGTGGGAGTGAAGGACAAAGCGCTGGTGACCTGGATCTGCCAGAGCAGGCCCAGTCCTCCATGGACACCGAGGGACCAATTGAATACAGTGACCTAACTAACAATAACCATCTTCCTGACAGTACCAACTTCTATAGTAATGACAGCACCAGTGGGGAGTCGCGGAACAGGTAGAGATTGAGTTGTGTGTTGGTGCTACCCTTGTACTGCTCAGCAGAGACCTGTACCTCACAGCTGGCCAGGAGCTGGAAGAGCAGGGATGGGTGGCTCTAACAGGATGCTGGTGGTTCAGAGGGCTTCTCTATCCTGGGTGATGGGGGAAGGGATAAGAATTGCAAGGGAAGCCATGGGAAAGAAAGCGTACTTAACTTCAGCATTCCCACTGCTGAGGAGTTAACAAGAATACAAACCACACTTGCTGCACATCAGCCAAATTTTGAAGCCCCATGGCATCTCCAGAGCTAAGCCCTGCAACTTGGTGTGTCATCCTTTGTAAAGCCTTTTTCCTTTCCTTTTTCCTGCCCTTTTATACCCATGGAGCTGATCAGTAGAGTGAAGAAAGGGAAGGGGGCCTGCAGCATCCTTCTGGAGACAGGCAGTACTGGGCAAACCCAGGCGTGATGCTCCAGCTCTGTTGCTGGAGTGGAGGAGTCTTCCAGGCCACAGTTCCTCTCCATAGCACAGCACTGCTCCCCCAGAGTGTGGTGTTCTGAGACCAGTCCTGCCTATGCTGTGGTCTTTTCTGGGAAGAACTGGGCTTCACCAGAACGTGCATGGCTCAGGATATGCTCACAGGTGGAATCTTTCCTTTTTAGAGTTAGTTTAGGACTTGGCAGGAACTGAAGCAGAGATGCCATATGGATGGGTAGAGGGACAAGGGCTACTGCTCTCTAGTCAGGATGCAGTTCTCACAAGGATGTTCTAAGCTGTGCCAATATTAACATGAATGAGCCACTCCAGTGGTTTCATGGTGCCAGGACTGAGCTGCACATCCTTGACAGGGGGCAGGAAGTCTCTTTTCAGCTCCAGGCCAGGGTGTGAGGTATGGGTCTGTGATGTAAGGTGTTGCATGTGAAATCTTGACCTTGTACATGTAGTTTCTAGTGGAGAAGTCAAGGCTCTGATACTTTGTTTTTAGTCTCAAATGTGATTTTCCTTTTCGTTTGTAACTCTCCATCCCTAGCAGGCTTATGGAGGAAGTACGGGGAGAGTGTGAGTGCTGACGAGGGAAACACCAAAGATCAATGTCATTAAAATATGACAAACCCTTGCTTGACCTCCTGTCTTCATTTGTGTGATAGTTGTCTCTGTGTTTGGCCTTGGGGATAGATGCATCCATCTCAGAAGCTCTAGGCAGCATGCAAATGTCAGATGATGACCACCCGTTTCCCCGGAGGAAAGCAGACTCAGCCTGTGAGATGAAAGTCCAAAACTGGGAAACAAGGAGGTGCATTTGGGAGTCTTCCTTGCAAATCGCATTTTAACCGGTCCGGAGACGAGCAGGCACCTCTGCATTTCCCATCATTCAAGTACTGCACTAAGGAGAAAGAAGAGCGTTTCACCTATCCTGTGTAAAGAGCTGTGTAGAGGTGCAGCACTGAACGTCTTGGGCAAGCAGGGAGTGGCCTGTCTTGCTGACCCCTTGATGCAGAAGAGGGTTGCAGTATCTGGCTGTTCTGGATAGAGGAATGCACAGTCCTCTGTTACCACTGTGGTGTGAGGGATGTTTCCAGTGCTGTCTGAGCACCTGCCAGCAGCTGCTGTGCTCCTGCCCAGCTCCTCTAGATTCTCTGCTGCTAAGACATTACAATAAATAAGTCTGTCATTAGGCAGCACTCAAGCTCCCAGTCAGAAGAGTCTGTTAGAGAACATTAAGCAAATCTTCCCTTAAATCACAGCCTGGAGATGAACCTTAAATCAAATCAGCTGCTGCCAGGCCTTATTGCTGAGTGTTAATGAGGCTCTAAAACCTGCCCCAAGCCAACCACATCCCTGATCTGACAGGAGAGCAGCCTGAAAAATGGGATTCCCTTGTGTGGCAAGGAAGGTTTCATGCATCCCTGTTTTGCCTTACTGTGGAGGGGCCTGAGGATGTGCTGGCAGTTGGGAGCCAGAAGAGCTATGTCTCAGATGGACAGACAAGGCAGTGCAGGTCTAGACAGAGCTGTTTAATGCTCTGCTTGAAAACAAACTAAAACAGAACCTGGAAAAAAAGCTGCTTCAGCTCAGCCTGACATCACTTCTGCCCTCTCCCTGCATGATTCCTGGAAGAACCTTGAGGCCCATTCTTGGTAGATGTGTTGCAGAGCATTTATAGATATCCATTTTCAGAAAGAGCCAAGCTATCTACAGAAAAATTTCCATCTCAGTTGGAGAAGTGTCTTGTGGGCTGCCTCGCCCTGTGCTGGCAGATTCTCAGAGCCTGGTGTACACTGTTGCTGGGTGCTCTGGCCAGGCTGCTGTGCAGAGCCCTGAAGCCTGCTCTGTCCATGGCTTCCCCTTTGTCCAGACCTGCCCCCACTGGAGACTGTGGCAGAGCAGGGGGTGAGCTCCAGTGGGAGCCGGAGCAAACCACAGCCACTGTCTTTGCCATTGGCATGGGACGTCTCTGAAGCTCTAAAGCACTTTTCCATTCACGACTTGAAAGGGAGCGTCTTCCTGATGATGAGGTAAGAGTGGAGGCCTGGTCAGAGCGGGCAGCTTTGTAGCTTTGGGCAAAAGGCTGCTATCAGCTGAGCCTGACTGCAGCCTGCCTTCCTACAGGCTTTAAGCAGGAGCCGTGGGCACAGTGGGTGTGGACAGGCTTAATCTTCTGGTGCTGCCTCAGACATGCTTTTTAGCTGACCTGCTGTTGCTACACAACTGAGTAGATGCCCTCAGTGGTGATGGGCTTATGTGTACAGAGAGCAGTGTTTTTCTTTTCAGTTTCAGACCTAAGAAAACCCAGATTATCCCTGCCTGAGACCTGATGGAGCTATGTGGGTGAATGGGTGAGGAGGGGACAGGAGACAAAATTGAGCCCACTTAGGCAATGAGCCCACCCACACCCAACCCAATGCAATTTATTTATTATGCCTCCCATGCTTCATGTGGGACAAAAGTCTTTATCTGCTTTGGACTACCCTGCTCCAGCCCAGCAGTTTTCCTCAGTTGTTTCAGGCAGGGCTGATCTAACTGTATCCTCAAGCAACACCCCTGAGTCTGTGTGGTGACCTGAGGCCTGGAGCCCTGCAGAGAAGAGCAGGTAGTGGGATTGCCCACACCAGGGACAGCAGCACAGCAGCTCAGGGCTCCTTCCCCAAGCCTTGCAACTTTACCTGCTCACTGCAGTGTGACAATGCAGCACCGAGGCAAATGCAGTACCAGGAGCAGCATGGAAATTCAACAAGAGCTGCTTCAGGAAACCAAACCAGAGCTATGCATACTTGCTGGCCCAATTTAGGAGGCAAAGTGAGAGCTTTGCTGCGTAGGAGCAGGAAATAATCTTAAAAAGTGAAAGCTTTTCTCAGCCATAGACTGTCAGGAGCCTTTAAATGTGCTAACAAAATCCTAGGAAAATGAGAAATACAGCGCAGAGAATTTTATTTAGCTTTCAAAAGGCTCTTTTGATAAAGTCCCTCACAAGAGGCTATTAAAGAAACTTAGTCACCTCAAGGGTGAGGGGTAAAGTCCTCCTGGAGATAGAAGCTGTAGGAATTGGAGTCAAAAGTAAGAGCTATTTCTTGGCTTAGAATGAGGTTAATGGTGGGTTGGTCGGGTTCAGTAGGAGCCAGTGTTCTCTAAAAGCCCTAATGAGCTGAAAGAGGAGGGGAACAGCTGATGATACAAGATTATTTAGGTTAGCTAGGAAGGGAGAATGTGCCAGAAACCTGGGGCAGTGGGAGGAGGTAGTGGTTGGAGCTTCCGTGCTGGAAGGGGACTTTTTGTGTGAATCCATCACAGATGGAAACCTGCATGGGCACTGCTGCAGCCAGTGAATGCTCCAGCATTCTGGGGCCTGGACCACACCAGAGGGTGAGCACTGCCTGGAGGGAGACCTGGGATCCCAGAGAAGGTTGCTGAAGCCCTGGCAGATGGTACAGTGAAGTGGTGATGCCTGCTTGTTCTTGTGAGTCCTGGGCTTTCTGCCCTCACTCCTTGGCTTATCTATTGCTCCATCTCCAAGTACTTCTATTTGACCCTCTCAGAAGTCCCACCCCACGCATGGCTTCTGCGGGGTGACCTTGTAGCTGTATGTGACCACCAGGAGATGTGCTGGGCAGGAAGGAGAGGCAGGGACCTGGTCACAGCTGGGTGTGTGGGGAGTCTCTCCCATTACTACTGATGCCAAAGCCAAACCCCATAACTGGTTCCTCCAGTTGCTGCTCAGGCTGCTGGCTAGGGAGTAGTTGCCCTCTCTGCTCAATCCTAATCTGTCAGAGAAGTTATTTTTCAACAGGAAAAGACAAATTAATTAAAGTGTGCAGCATGTGAGCCATCCACCACTAACCGGGATCTCGGTGTGCAGTGCATAAATATCATGCCATTGCCACTTCTTCATGGAGGGGGTCCTCAGCACACGAGGGAGCTGGAAGGCAAAGCAGTCTTTCCAGCTGCCACTCTGCCACCAATTAATGCCCGAGTCCTTCTCCCCTCATCCCCAGGAGCAGAGGCCTCTCCCCCCTCCCTGCCCAGCTCTTGCCTCATACAGCCCGTACAGCCACTCCGTGCACTCTGCCGAGCACAAGGATTTGTTTTCTCCACAGCATCTCGAGCAGAAGTGCCTCTCATCTGCTCCCAGTGAGCTCCCTCGGCTCCTCTTTGTTTTGCCTTTCAAGCAGTTGGTGATGGCATGTGGCACCAGTAGGAGCTGGCAGGGATCAAGCTTCTTCCCCAGGATGCTGGCCCCAGGAATCAGCTCTTTCTGCCAGGAGCCAGCATCCCAGAGAGGACACTGTGAGGCTTCCCCTTTGCCTCTGATCTGAAAATCAATATGCTGCTGCTTGATCTCCAAGCATCCACCTTCTGTGCCAGGGTCTTGCCTGCCAATGCAGGCCAGGCTGCTCCAGCTTGGTGGTGCCACAGGGGAGGGACTGGGCGTCCCATGCAAGCTGCTTGAATAACTCAGGGGGACAGGCAAAGTGTGAGCAATGGGAGATGTGAATACAGCAGGGAGCAAATGCCACCACTGGAAAAGGCAGCCAGACACAGAAGTCTCCAGGAAGACCTGTTGCTGAAACTGGACCAGTGTGGATGTGGAGAGCTGCAGCTGGTCTCTGCCACCCCACTGAGCCTTCACTTCAGCTGTGGCTGGCCAGCCAGTGAGCTTCAGGCAGGCACATGGATTTTGGCAGCTGCTGAGGTTTGCCTTTCTGTCCTTGCATCCTGCCCTGTTTCAGCTTGGCTGGTGGAGTTGGTCTTTGGAGTCCTTGCTCTTTCCAAGCTCAGGAAACACCCGAATCTCCCTGGCCTTTCATCCTTACTCTCTGAGCTCCTAGCTCTTCAGCTAGGAGCTCTTCAGTTTCACAGAGGCTGGAGTAAATAGCAAACACTGCAAAAATGTGAGATGTGGTCATTTAGGCTTGGTTCTTTCTATTTCTTAGGCTCATCTTCGTGGCCTTTTCCTGGAGTTTAATGCTGGACCCCTGATACCATCGCAGCTATTAAAGCCTGTCCCTCAATCCCCAGTTCAATAATACAGTAATAGCCTGATAGGATCAGGAGCTGGCTCTGATGGCAGATGGACTCCAGTCCCTTCTCCAGCACAGCGTGGGGCACTGCCACCCACTGCAGGGAAACTTTAATTTGCAGATTATCTGTTTTCACTGCAGACTTTGGGGATGGGGGGATGAGTAAGTGGTGGTTGCTGGCTGCTGACCAGGCACTGCTGAGAGCCCTTTGCTGGCTGGTACCCAAGCCCAGCTTCTCTCCTTCCCCTGGCTCCTTGTCAAACTCCCCCAGGGTGCTGTGGTCGAGGATCTGCTCTTTCCCTGGGGGTCATTACCTTGGGTTTGCTCATCCAGCCAGACAGGGCCATGCCCCACCCAGGGGTCCATGCTTGTGCAGGGGCTGTAAACTCCTTCCCCCTTCAGCCTCTGGCAGAATTAGAAAGGGCTCAGAGGGGCTAATGAAGACTGACTGGCTGCCACTGGGGAGGCTGATACTAAAACGTTTAAGTGCTACAGCAGTACAGAAGATTGTACTTATCTGCCTGCCCACTGCAAAAGTTCCCATGGAAGCCCTGCCAGCAGCCCTCTGTTAATCACCTACATCAAAGGAAATGCTAATTAAAACAATTATTTAGGGAGGGACTGAGGCTGGTCCTGCTGCATTGCTGAGGGGGGCACAAGCACAGCCATTAAACAGCAGCTTTAGGGCTCTGGTACCTGGTGTGACTGGCAATAACGAGTGATAACTGAGAAAGACAAGATTTTTTCGTGCATAGGGAGCACCTGGACCACGGGTCCCAGTCAAGGAGGACAAGAGCTGAGCATGCAAAAGCAGCAGTAACCTGGCACAGGATGCTGCCCTGCACCCAGCCTTTCCCACCCACAATGTGGGAGTAAAGATCTTGCTCCACGAACTCTTTATTTCAGTGTCACGCGAGCTCCACTGGCTCCTGGTAGGGGGCTGGGGCTGCTCCCTGCAGAGCTGCAGCCCCAGGCTGAGTCTGGGCAGCGCTCGGGGTGCAGTGACCCAGGAGAAGCCCTGGAGATGGGTTTGCTCCGGAGGCACTGAGGATGGCTAAGCCCAGCATTGCTTTTTTGATGAGTTCTCAGATTTGGTTCACAAAGGTAGCTGTGTTGGCATAATATGTTTAGGCTCCTGTAAGGTATTTGACATAATACTTCCTGACAGCCTGATCAGAAATTAGCCCTATGCAGCGCTCCGTGGGTTTAATGCAGCTAAGTGCAAGGCCAGGCCATATGTTTGGGGAGGCAGAATGTAGGTCACAGCAGTGACACAGGGCTGCATGGCACCAGCAGCCAGGCAAAGGTCAGGGCACCCACTGTGGCCTGTCCCACACATGGACCGAGCTCATTCCCTACAAGGTATTTTGGAAATTAAACTTGAGAAATTGCTCAGCCTGCCAGGGCTCCAAGGTGCCACAAAGGAGCCAGCTCAGGGATACCAACAGTCAGAAAACCACCAGTGAGCAGAATTCCCATCCAGGTCCCTCATGCTGCTCCCTGCCTCGGTGCTGTCAGTTCCTGCAGGGTTCAGCAGGATGGGACACCACCTTTCCCCTGGGTTTCTTCTGGCTCCTGTCCCCTGTTTCCTTCCCTGCTGTTTGGCTCTTACCCCTGCCTAGGTGGTTTTCTTTAGCAACCATCTCCTGCAGTTTGTTTCCCCCCCCCCCCCCCAGAACATTATTTATCTTGTGCTTGTTAGTGCGCATGGGATTTCCTTCCTAGGAGTGCTGCTTCCCACAAAGTTAATGGGACTAATGGGAGCGGGGTGTTCTTGATGCTTGCCAGGATTCGGATCCATCCACTGTGGGGGTCACTCGTTGGTCATTTGAAACTCTGTCTTTGGGCAGACCCACCCTGCATGGAACTCCTCAATGCTGCCAGCCCCAGCCCCACTGGCTGCTCAAATGTTAGCTTAAGGAACAACAAACAGCCCTGAAACTGCTGAGGTTCCTCCCACCTCGAGCAGCCCTTGCTCTGTCTTCATCAAGGCTGTTTAAGGCTGTCCAGATGGCCTAATGTACCTCATCAAAGTATAATTTGTATCGCAGTGCGCAGCTATTTGAAGCATGCCAGCTTGGGGCTGGCAGTAACACTTTGGCCAGTGACACATCTGCCACAATTCATTGGGGAGGTGATGGATGGAGGGACTGTGATCTGTGGCCCAGTGCGGGAAGGCTGGCCCAGCTGAGGGACCGGGGGGGCTTTTACAGGGCAGATGTGGGTTGGTTCTGGTTGGGTCTCCCCAAGGCATTGGCAGCTACTGCTGTAGGGATGGTTGGAGATGCAACGGGTCCCATCCTTTGGGAAACAGCTGGAAAAGCACTTTGAGCCCAGCAGGAGAATTGGGTTTATCTCTCCAGCTGCCCTGATCCCACTTGCAGCTCCACTGGTTTAATGTGAGCCCTTTGCAGCGCCAAAAGGTTGTTCCTTCCTGCTGACATCTTCAGCTATTTGGGGGAAACTTATTAAGCACTGCTTTGCTTTGCTTGCACTCTCTGGACAGGCTCTGTGTGCTGCAAGGGTTCTCATGCAGCCTTCCTCACAAGGCTGATGAGCTCCTGCTCCACAGCTAATGTGGGAGAGGTCTTGACTTCTATGCTGGGGATGCTGCAAGGTTTCCAGGCCAGGTCTCAGGCCCTGAATGGGTGAAAAAAGTAAATTTTCATAAAATAGTTTTGCCTTTCAAACAAATAAGACTACAGCTGCTTACTTTCTTCTTTTGAAATACTAGCACTACAATAATGCTTCTTTAAATTTCAGTCATACAACCTATTTAGGGTCAGACACTCAAATGGGTATTAATTAGTTCAGCTCATCAGAATGTGGTATTCCTGAGAAGAAAATTTGCCCTCATAATATGTTGCTCTCACTCAACTCTGAAAATGAATAGAGATTTTCCCCACTTTACAGCAGCAAGAGAGGGTCCTATTTTTTTCATCATGCTATGGAAATGCCTGTCATCCCACTTCCCAGCAGTATTGGGGGATGCTGGCACACCACAAGAGCTGGGGGAGAGCAGAGCTGGTGTGAGCAACTGCCTTGGTGGGTGCATGAAGGGAGACTGGAAGTGTTGGATAAGGGTGGTTCAACCAAGGAGCTGCATCTGGAAAAGGTACAGCCAGAGCATGGGGATAGGAGTGCTGTGAAATGGGGTCTGAGATTCCCTCACACCTGTGGGGGGATCTCAGCCAGTTCCCCTGCAAGGGATATGGCTGGTAACACTGCATCTCCAGCGAGGCAGTTGGAAGCACTTGCTCTCTGGAGGTGTTGACAGCTCCTCTCCTCACATTCCAGGTTTCAAGGCCACGTACCCAATCCCCTCTTGGAAGCGGCTCTGGTCCCTGACTGCATCTGACTGGGCTCTGACTCTGCCTGGCTGCCTAGACTCATCCCTATCTGCAGCTCCATCCTCCAGCCGAATCACCCAGGGGCTGGAAATTACCTCCCATCACAGGCTCATTTTCATTAATAAAAACTCCAGACTGGGCTGGGATTTTTATTTGTTTGCTGATGTGATTACCTACCTCCCACCTGTGGCTCCCCCAGGCCCAGCCCCATGGAGAGGGGGATGCTTCACATAGGTGAATAGGCTCTCAGGGGCACCTTTGCTCTATGTCACGCCCAAAATATCTCAAAGCTCCAAATCCCTGTCCCAGACAGCTCTTCAGCCCAGCCTACTCTAGCTGCTGGGAAGGGAAGCTGCAGACCCTACTCCAGCTGCTGAGGAGTTGCAGTGCTGCACTGGAGCATTCCCCTGCTTCAGGTGAGTGTCTCAGCACCAGGTCCCCAGGAAGAAGCACTTTGCTGCCTGCCTGGCCAGGCTTGCCAGCCAAACTGCTGGCTGGGGGCTGCCACAGGACCTGTGCCAAGGTGGAGTACAGCAGGCCTGGCTGTGGGGAAGACAGGAAGGCTGTGTGTGTGCATGTGTGTATACACCTGTGTGTGTGTGCAAGGGAGCACCCACAGAGCAGAGAAGAGCTGCAGCATGGAAGGATGGAGGGACAGAGCTGGGCTAGCAGCCTCCTGCCTTCTTCCTCTTGTGCTCTCTGCCCTGAGAAACCTTATTTAAATTAATGATAAAATTACCGTGAATTAAGGGGAGGGATCCGTGCCAAAACAGAGGCTGCTCATTTCCAACTTGCCCACATCCTCCAGGTTTTTATGTGTGCCCCCTCTCCTTTTCCTGAGGTGTCTCTTCCTCTCACTGAGGTTGTTGGAGGGATGGTGACCTGCCTGGCTGGAGATTGGATCCCTTTTCCCTCAGTGTGAGCTTGCTCTCTTTGACTTTTGGGTCCTTGAGGGGGCTTGTGTTGTGCCTCCCTCTTCCCCAGGGTGCCCAGCTCTGGGGTGAGTGGTCCTGGGGCTGTGCCTTGCAGGCAGCCCAGGCCCCACCACTCCCCTGCTCTGCAGCCGCCTCTGCTGTCCTCCCAATTCCCTGGCAGACACAGCAGTGAGATTATCGTAATGATGTCCGACAAGGCAGTATCAGGAATTACGCTGATAAATCTAAACAGACAGCTTACAAAAAACCCAACAAAAACAAAACAACCACAACTGAACCCAGGCTTGTAATTTAATACAGGGTTATTAGCCTGGCCATCAGAGAACAGAGCTCTTGCATCCTGCAGCCTTGAGCCTCCTCTGTCCCTGGCTCTGCCTTGAGATATGGCCTCTTGCCATAACAAAATACTTTTAGCCATGTTTTTGGCTTGGCTTTGGGTGGTGAAGTCTCCTTGGTGAGTGCTGGGGCTGGGTGTGGGGGTACAGACTTGTGGGGTGAATGCAAAACCCCAATGGCAGCAGGCTGCCATCATCCCTGCAGTGCATGGCAGTTCAGTACCCATGGCCAACCCACGGTGGGCTCTTCTGCCCAGGGTAAACTTCAGTGGGCAGAGGCTGAGAAAAGGGGTGAGAGGAGGGACAGCCTCCTGTGTGTGCGGTGTCAGTGCTGGGGGGCTGCCCAACAAGGCACATGGGTACCCTGTACCCATGGGCACGCAGTCACACTCGATGCCCACTGGATGAAGAAAAGTGACCCATGGCCTTGTACCTTCCCCCACACCAGGGCCAGGTCCCTGTCAGGCATAGGGAGATGCAAGGCAGGGGCAGCATCTTTCTTGGGAAAGCAATGATCTGCTTCATTCTGGCTGTACTAAATGCTTTCTTGACATAGGAACTGCTGACTGTTTTTCACCTGCTGTGGATTTTGCACACTTGCTGTGTTCCTCTTGGTTTCCTTCCTTGTGAAGGATGCTGTAGGTAGCATTAACTTTAGCGGGGCCTCTGTGTGAGGTAAATGTTCCCGTGGGGAGCACAAATTCTGTCATGTGAGGGTCAGAGCTGAGCTGCCTGAAGTGAGATGCACACACACAGAGCTCTTTGTCCCCCAGCAGTGTCAGCGATTACCTCAAACCGAGGGAAATGTTCTTTTTTAAAAGATACATTTAAAACAGGGAGTGCATTTATTAGACTGCATGTGTTTTAGAAGGCAGGCTCTGCCAAGCTGCTCAGTGAAGCAAACCTGATGGCAGGGTGACTGTGCTGCAGGGCTACTGGCTCTCTGCCCCTGCTGTGGAGAGTCCTGGGGGGCTGCAGGGGAGCCCCCAGAGAGGCTTGGGCTTGCCTCAGCGCCCCAGTGCGAGGAGGATGGCAAGGCCACCGGGAGGCTGGGCTGAGCGGTTCAGTGCCCATGTGGTATTGGGGCTTGTTTCCTCATTTGGGATGAGTTTCTCCTCCAGGAGCGGCTACACGTGCCAAAGATGGTCTTGGCTCCATGGAGGTTTGCCAGGTTTAGAGGCTCCAGCCCCTGTAGTCCAGGGACCAGCATTTCCTGTGGATATCCTCTCCTGCACCTCTGCAACAGCCGCTGGCACGTCCTGCAGAGCCCAGCAGAAAGGGTTTGCATGGATCACTCGAGCTGGAAGGCAGCTGACCCCAGAGCCTTGGGAGGGCAGGCGGCAGCAGGAGGGCTCTGGGGACTCCGTGCCATGCTGGGGAGGCAACTGCTGTGTGAGTAACCATGGTGGGCTAGTGAATTCATGAATTAATGAAGTAGTGAATTGGAAAATTAACTAATTAGACTAATCTGTTAAAGGGGCTTGAGCCCTTGGTTGCTTTTTCTCTGATCGCCGGGCACCAAGCTGTGTGGGACAGTGCCTGGGAGAGGGCCCTGGGGAGCTCATGGTGACCACAGGCAGGCACAGAGTTCCCCCACACTGCCTGGCTCCATAGGCCAGCCCCAGCCCATGGGCACAGCAATCACAGGGAAGATGCGCTGTCTTCTGTGTCATGTGAGAAATGGCAGGAGAACAGCACAAGCTTACACTCCTCACTTTTTTTCCTCACTTTTTTCCTTTTATTTTTCTGGGGTTTTTTTGTGGTTTTTTTGGGTTTTTTTTTTTGTTTGTTTGTTGGGGGTTTTTTTTTTGGGGGGGTGGGGGGGGCTTTGTTGTTATTGTTTTTTTGTGGGGTTTTTTTTTGTGGGGTTTTTTTTTTTGTTTGTTTTTGGTTTTTTTATGATAGGTATAAAAGAAGTGATTGAGAAACACTTTCCCCCTGCCATTACCCAGAAAGCAAGTAAGAGTTGCAAGAGTGGAGACTGTAACAAAACAATTTCATTGAAGTATTTGAAGCCGTGCCTATATGACAAATGTGACAAAACTGAGTGCAACCTTAAAATAGCAGCAGCAATCTTTTAAAACACAAAAAGCAGATGATTATTGACTGAAGAGATTGTAGTGCACCAGGCTGGGTGCAGGCTGTGGTGTTTAACTCTCTCCAGAGGTGCCACATCAGGCACAGGCTGCAGTTGCCCTCCTGCCTTTTGATGAGCTCAAGCTGCTGGCAGTGCCCAAGAGGTAGCTTTCCAAGGGTAGCATCAGGTGGCAGAAGTGTGTGTCACCTGCCATATCCCTTCGCTTGATTTAAGGCACTGATATTTGTGGCCAGGCTGAGAGCACAGCTGTGGTGCTCCCCTGGCATTTCAAGGATGCTCATGGGCCTATGGACTGGTGTGAATTGCATGCCTGTGGACCAGCCTGGCATGGCAGGTTGGCTTTCTGTTATTAGTCACTGCTCTTTCATGCTCACCTGGCTTCCCTGCATGGGCCAGAGTGTCTATACCTTGCTTTCCTGGCTGTGCCCTGCCTGCAGGGCAAGTAGGGGCCTCTGGTGCCACCATCATCCCAGCCACTGGGGCTACACCTGCTCCATGGCTAAACATAGTCACTCCCTCCCTGGGGCTGTGGCTCTGGCATCCTTCACTGGTGCTAAAAACGGCATTTTCCAATAATGAAAGAATCTTTCATTACCTTGTCTCTGCAAGCAACCTGGGAGGCTGGGGAACAGCTGAACACTAAGTGATGTGCTTAATGCAGCTTCCACATCGGTATTTTTTCCCTGTCTCCAGTTAAGGCATGCCATGAAGCATGAGAAGATGTGGCTCTGGATGACTACTGGGGGTCTGGCTGAGGCAGCAGTGCATGGCTGGGTGCCTTCAGTCACCTTCTCTCCCAGGAAGGCTGCAGCAAACCTGCTTCTCCTTGGCCCTGCAAGTCCTCCTGCCCTGCTCCCTGCAGTGTGACTTTGTCCTAGCATGGTCTGGGATCTGGCTCACCTTGTACCCATGAGTGACTGTACTCCAGCAAGAACTCATGTCTGGGGCTGTTTGTTCCTGATATACCCTGGGGACAGCTGGAATGAGGGGAAAGAGCTGTTCCTCTGGGGATTGTATTGATGGCAAAGAGGAGGATTTGTGTACAGATGATCCTGTACCTCCTCAATGGAGAGAACAGCTGTGGGAGGCTTCAGGCAGATGTGGCCTGAAAGCAGCATTTATTTCAGACCTTTTAAACAGTTCTAAGTCCCTTTACAAATGTGCCATCCCATGCCCTTAGGCAAATTATTAGGATAGAGGCAAGTAACCATGAGGTGCTGTCCCTTCTTCCATTTCCCACAGGGATGACACTGGCCCAGGGGAAAGTTCCATGTCCCTCATAGCTGTGTTTCACCCAGCAGCACACACAGGGCAAAAGCCCACCCACAGGTGCCATCACCCTGTTGCCTGCAGTCCTGGGCATGGGCCAGGATTCTGAATTACTGCCCTGGCATTTAGACAGCTCTGTCCTGCCAGGCAATGCCAGATCCACTCCAATGAGTGAAGGGTGTCTCCTTGCTTGGCCAAGAGCAGGCAGAGCAGCTGCCTCTGCTCCCTTTGGGGCACTTCATTCCTCTCACCAGCTGCTGAGCGGAGCCTTCACGCCCATCTCCTGTGGCAGTGATGGTCCAGAGACCTGAGCCTTTCTCACTTGCCAACTGCTTTTTCTCTCTCTGACTCTCCCCTTCTGAGTTGGGTTTATTTTGGTTTTGAGCTGATAGATGGATTAGCATTTATCACCAGGCTGACTACCAGAGGGCTATTAAAAGTGATTTGCAATGTAAATACTTTCGTCATCAAGCACATTTTCTTTAGACTAAGGTTGACTTTTATGAATATTAAAGCCTTGTAGATGGGTTCAGCAAGTTTGTGGGAGTACGTCTGTCAGAGGGAGGGGGACTGGCTGCCTGCACTGTGCTGGGGAAGCAATGTGGATCCACCGGAGGGCAAAGGGATCTGGTGGCAGAGGGAGGGAAGTGGAGCATGAAAGGGTGTGTGAGGCAGAAAGAAAACCTGAGTGCCTTGAAGAAGGACAGAAAGAGAGTGAGCATGTGAGCATGAGCAGGATGGGAGGCAAGGCTTGAGCTGGACTGTTATTGCTGCAGGCTGGCAGAGAGTGTCAGGCTAGGGGAGGACTTGTGGAAGGAAGGGGGAGACCTGGCCAGAGCTGATGGTGAGCAGATTTGTCCCTGGCAGAGCTCAGTGCCAGAGGTGTGTGTCTGAACTGGTACATGCCCTATGTACTACAGGGATGGGTGAAAACAGCTCCTTTACTTGAGGATGCCCTGCCGTGAGTGTAGGTTTGCAGGACCAGCACTGAATTCCCCAAGTCTCCCAGCAGACACAGCCTGGCATTATCTGTGTGCAGGAGCCAGTGCTGGCTGCTGCTGTGGCTGCTGCATGTTTGAGTATAGTTACTGGGAATCTGTCAGGAATAATGGCTGGATGTTCCCGGGCTTGTGGGGGAAGCCAGAGTAAATGACCCATAACAGCTTTTCCTGCTCTCCAGAAATATTCATCTCCTGAGCACCTGCTCAGTGGTAACCACTCTGCCTCAGGATAGCTATGGATGGGAGCTGTCACAAGCCAAGGTGGAGTATCAAGGTGGTCACTTGCCCTTGTTTTCTGTATATCCCCCACTTGAGAGGCAGAGGTGAGAGGAGTGACTTTGTCTGTTCCTAGGTGTTTATGGTGTGCTGGTGCAAGGGCAATTTTTGAGATGGAGGAGCATGATGGATCATTGCCAGCTGATAATGGAAGAGTAGCTAATGCTGATTAGAGAGCAGGCACAGCACAGCACGGCTGAAAAGAAAAAATAAGACAAAGAAGCCATTCCATAAAATAGAGGCTGGAAGTAGAGTGATGCAAAAAAGTGGGAGATGTGCAATTACATGAAAAATAGACAGCTCCAGGAGTATCCCAGATCCCTACAAGGTGACAGATGCTGGGTTTACTGGCTGATTACTCCCCCAGACCAAGCTGGGTCAGTCCTGCAGGATAGCAGGAGTCTCCGACTGTCACAGGTCTTAATCCCAAAAGAGAGTAAGGTAGGGCCTTAATTTGTTAGGGCCATTGGCTCAAGCCCTTGGGTTCTTCCATGAGAAAACCACAAGTCCCTCCTGTCCCACCTCACAGCCTGTCACAACGTACAGGGGAAGGGTTGGAGCTGAGGTCTGGTTCTGGAGTGGATTAACTGTTGTTCATGACCAGTGCTGACGTGGTCCAGGAAGGAATGTGATGTCACTTTGGTGGCAGCAAGAGAGGCTGGTGAAATTCACTGGCAGACCATTAGAAGGGAATGTGTGAATATGTCAAGCCAAAAGAAGCAAGTGCTGCCTTTAACTGGAATATGTATAGTGAGTCCAGGCTTTCAGAAATTCTGCTTCTGACTAATGAGTGCATATAGCTAAGCTAAGAGTTAGAAGTTGGAAAGTTTTGTATTCAATTTGGTTACACATTTTTATCTCCATGACTGATCAGCTTGGGAAGAAGACATCTCACTGTTCATTACAGTCTTTTGTCTTTCTATGGGGACTTGTAGCTTGAAACAAGAGTCCAATCAAATAACCCAACTCCAGTACAATCAAACTGTCTTTGAAGCAGATATTTCCTCAGCCGGATGAGTTCTCACAGAGCGTGACAAAGGTTTATTTACATTCATTTTTTTAGTGGGAAAGAAGGAGGAGGAGAGGATGGTATTTATTTGAGGTCCAGACTTTGGACAAGGCAAGAGACTCCAAATAACTGGCTGGAGTCTTTGACGGGTTTTGGTCAGTGACTGCAAAAAGAGTGCAGGCAGATGTTAAGCTGAAAAGAGCCAGCAAAGCCTCATTGCACTCAGTGCAATCGCATGGCTCCACACCAGCCAACATTTGGAAAGCTTTGTCTTCTTGCTTCTCAAAGAAGGCAGGAAGGAAAACAAACATGAGTTGACTGAACTCACTAAAGAAATGCCAGAATGTGGCCTATGGTGATTAAAATAATGGTGGTGCATCTGCCTCCCTGCTGTGGCAGGGGCTTCTTGGTGTGCAAAGGCAGCAGCAGATGCGAGTGCCAAAAGGCTTTAACCTTTTCAGGGTGCAGAGATGCACCTGGAGTGGGAGATGTGTCATCAGAGAAAATTGTCTGAATTACCTTAACAATGTTCTCTCTGCTGGAATTCAGAAATATGTCTCCATTGGCAAGGAGAAGATACCAGTTTGCAGGATTTAAAGGAAAGAGAGGTCCAGTCTGTGAACTAGACACATCTTTAGAGGCGACATTGACTTAAACCACTCCCAGAGTCAGAGAGGTGTGAGAAGATGGTGAGAGGGTGAAGGAGTGGACGGTAGGAACCCATCTGCTACTGCAATCGCTTCAAAGGAGGGTTACAGTGGGGCATTTATTTGTTTATGTGTGTATATACATGTGTGTGTGAGAGCCGAGCAGATGGGGAAATTATACCCGTGTGTGTCTGTGAGACAGCACAAGTAGAGGTGGAGGGTGGGTAAGGGAGTTGCTCTGGGTTTAAAGTGGAGGGAAGGGGAAAGGTGTACAGGAAAGGGAAGACTTTTTTTTTTCCCTTTTCCCTTTGTTTATTCTTGTTTGACGCTTTCTCATTACCAGAAGGCAGACCTGGGGGACAGTCAGTCAGCTGGTTGTGGAACTGCCTGATGAGTTTTTTTTTGTTCTGCATGAACACCGCAGTTCCGAGTGTTAGTGACAGCCCGGCAGAGTTTTTGGGGACTGGGGAAGGTGTCGAGGCCTTCCTTTGCCCAGGCCGTGAGGGGCCCCGCTCGGCGCCTCCCTGCTCCTCGCTCCCTCCCGCCGTGGGACGCCGATGCTCCCGGCGCTGCCGGCTGCAGCGGATCGGGACTTCTCCCCGCCGGGGGCGGCGGGGGCCGCGGGGCCGGAGCCCGGTGCCGGGGAGCGGGCGGTCCGGGAGCGCTGTCCGGGGTGCTGCAGGAGCGCTCCCGCACGTCTGGCCGGCGGGGACGGGAGGCCACATCTGAGACGGGGGGGACGGCGGCGTGGGGATTGGCAGCGGCTCCCGACGTCGTGAGCCCCCCTCCTCCCGCCCCCGCCCGGTGCGTTCTCGTGGCGGCGAGGGGGGCGCACATCTGGGGGCGACACATCTGGGGGCGCACATCTGGGAGCGGGGGAGGGCGGGGGCGGGGGGAGGAGGCCGGGGCCGAGCCGGCAGCGCCGGGCCCTCCCCTCTCCCCGCCCCTCCGCCGCGCGCGGCGCCGCCGGGACCGGGAGCCGGGACCGGAGCCGGGACCGGAGCCGGGCCATGCCAGCCGGAGCCCCCGCGGGCGCGGCGCGGCACCATGGCCGCTGAGAACCGCTCGGCGCCGGGCGGCGGCGCGCCCTGGGCTGGGCTGCCCGGTGAGTCGCTGCTCGGGGCTCCGTGTGCGCGGGCGGGGGGCGCAGGGCATCCCCCGCAGGGTCCGGGGGGGGTCGGCATGGCTTTAGGGTGCATGGGGAGGGGGCTCCGCACCTCCGGGGGATGTGGCACGCGGTCCCCCCAGGAACGGGGGAGGTGTCTCTGCCAACTTTCCCGCATTCCTGCGTCTCTCCGGGAACGCCGGGGTGCCCCGCGGGTCGGGACCCTCGCGCTGGTTCGCTGCCCCGGGATGTCTGGAGCCGTGCAGCCCTGCCAGGGCACCGGGCTGATGTCTGGCACCCCCTTTCCCTGCTCCCATCCAAACCAACAGCGTTCCCGGGATCCGCCGCTCGAGGAACCTCGGGCCCCTCTTGTCACCCAGGAAACAGCCTTGTCAGCACCCTGAGTAGGGAATACGAGCAGCCTGCGGCTCCAGGGGCAGGCACCCCCCAGGAGGAAACCCAGGACGGGGGTTATTTGCTCCCCTGGTGCCTTCTCTGGGAAGGAGACATTCCTGGACAAGAAACTACCTGCACGCTTTCTTTGCTTCCCTCACTATTCCAGCAAGAGCAACAGGGAGAGGATCCCCTATCTGTTGGATACTTTGTCGCCATACTGGGCAAACCCCTCTGGCGCTTGTGGCCACCTCCCAGGACATGACTAGGCAGAAGTTTGCCCCCTCTTCACAGAGCCCTTTGCCAGATTGGGCATTGCAAGGGAGACAGATCTTGCCCACTCTCTCCCTCAGTGTGCATCTCGTCTTCCCTTTAGCCCTTTCTGGCCCTGTTGCACCCCTTCTGCTGGTAATGACAGAGCTGCCCCGCGCTCTCTGTTGGCACATCATGGACAAGAGTTGGGCAGCCACACCCTTCTTTCTTTCCAAAATAATACCATTGGCTTCAAATCAGGGAACAGTTCTTATAATTTTTCTGAAATAAAAGCAGCACTGGCTTCTGTCTGACCTGTTTTCAACCCCTCTGTGCTGTGGATGGATTTTTCTAGCCAGTCTTTGGAAAGCGCAAGGCTAGGGAGATACTTCCCAACCTGAGGAACAGCTGGTGTTCCCCTGTGCCCTGCTGGTAGATGGGCTCTGTTTGAGCATTTGAAGGCTCCCTGCTTTATCACGACTGCCTTGGGTGACCTCCAAAGGTGGTTTGACTTCTGCCACAACTTGAGAGTGAGCAGAGGGGCTGGAAGGGTTGCTACCAATGCAGTTGGGTGGCTTGTTGATGCAGGCACTGTCTATCAAAATACTCAGGTGACAGGATCCCAGAGCCCAGGCTTTTGGTGAAACAGCACCAGAGACAATGCTCACGTTGAAATCACAGGTGACACCAAGATGCTTTCGCTGTCTCTACTGCTGGGCACCACCTCCTGCTTCCTAACACCCTAACTCCTGTGATCTGAGCACCTGCTGCTGCTCTCCAGCCTAGACTAGGCCCCCATGAGACATCCAGCAAAGAGCAGGGCATCCAGTGGAGATCCCAATCAGCCAGGACAGCGGCCCGTGGTGGGAGCCCTGGGTGTGGGAGGTGGGGATGGGAGCAGGGGTGCAGGGGTGGGCAGCAGTCCTGGTTCCTGCAGGAGCTGAGCCAATGTGCCCTTGCTCAGAGTGGCAGCAAGTTTCCAGGGCTGCTGTATGGAGCGGCAGTGGCCCTGGGAGTGACCTGATGAGTGGGCAGAGGAAAGCTGGCGGGAGAAGGAGGAGAATGGCTACCAGTAAAAGTGGTTTGTTTATTCACACGAGGGGCATACCCATCTCAGGAGGTCAGTCTGTTTTCTTTCATAAAAGAGAAATGAACTGAAATGATTAATTAATGCTGTGATCCAATTACTCTGAGTTTGCAGAAGGAGCATGGTTTTTCTCTTTTAACTGTCCCCACAAGCTGTGTCCCCACCCCATTGATGGGAGGTTTTGTCATAGTTGGGATTTTGTTGTTTTGTTCTTTAAAATTAAAATGACAAATATCTCCCCAGGAGGAAAAAAAATGAAAAAGAAAAAAAAGACAAAAACAGGGAATAAAAATAGTGAGACCAGGAGGAGCAGCTGATGCAGAGCAGTCCCTAGCACACCTTTGTGTTGTTGATGCTTTCTCTGCCTGCCCTGCTGAGCCCTGACCGGCAGCATCCACAGAGGTGAAGAGGTTTGGTGAGCGCCCAGCCGAGGTGGCAGATGCAGCTCTGCAAAGGCAGCAGGGAGATCAGTTGTGAGAGGAGAGGGAGATGGAGGCTGTTTGCAAGGGGCTGCTGCTTTCTGCACAAATGCAGCTCCTCTTTCCACATGGACAGACACACAGCAACTGTTTCTTGTGCACAAGCTGACCCCTTCTCCTTGGCATGCTAAGTCAGGACTTTGATGGGCATCTTCTGGAGAAACGGGCATTGTCCTCGAGCCAGTTGCTCCTCAGCCTGACATGGGTCTATGCCCTTATTGCTCTCCACTAAGCCAAGGGAGGAGATTTGCTTTGCATTTCAGCATTCATTCTGGGCTGGCTCTAAAACTGCGTGTTACAAGACGTGTTTTGGGGAGATATGAGAGTGCAGGACCCGACACAGCGAGGAAATGGAAGTTTTGGACCAGATCATTCCCATGTACTTCCTCTTCTCTCTTCATTCCCATCCCAGCATCCCCTGCTGACTGCTCTTTAGCCTGCCCAAGCACCAGCACCCACCATGAGTGTGCCAGGTACCAGTGGTTGCAGTGAGGCTCCACACCCAGGCATTGTTGAAGCCTCTTCAAGCTGGTGATTGGAACCATACCAAATACATCCTTCTTCTGAGGGATTTGTGTGACCAGTCAGAAAGCAGACAACAGCTTTTAGGAAGACTCATGTGCTCTCCTGCCCAGGGCCCTGGCAGACCAGGAGGTGAGGGCCTGAATGTCTGGCTGCTGTCTAACTCAGAGCCAAGTGGAGGAGTGTGCCAGCCTCGACTGTCCCCAGAGGCACAATCCACCATGACATCCTTTTAAGCCTCTAGGCATACAGTCTTGCTGCATCCAGACCCTTGAACATACCAAAGTGGACTCTTGCCCTGTATTCAAACAAATTCATTTGCTAAAGCTTCAAGGAGTTAGGCAATTCCTGGACTAATCTGAGGCAAGTGTTCCCTGGTCAGGCTGATCCATGATTCCAGTATTTTGCTGGTGCATGAACACAGGGCAAGGTGTCTCATATACAGATCCTCCCCTTGATGCTTAGACACAGAGTTTTAGCAGGAGCCACACAACCAGTCCCTGTTCCCCCAGCTAGAGACACCTGGGTGTCCTCAGTCTGTCTGTTGGCAGCCGTCCCACCTTCCCTGTGGATCGATGCACTGGTCCTCTTGGGACTTTGTGCCAGGGTAACATCATTTGACCTGTCTTCAGACCCTGAGTCCCCTGGCAGTGTGAGCACAGCAAGTGAGGCTCTGCTGGAGATGCTCCCCAGCCCTCGCGTGCCGCGCACAGCTGCTCACACCTTCGCCCCGGGGCTGCTCTCGGGACCCTCCAGAGATGCCTTCAGCCCTGAGGCTGCACCACATGGAGGAGGAACTCCAACAAAGGCTCTGTTTATACCTTGTATGATGCAAGTTTGCAGAGAAAATCACCAGCCTGTCCAAGCCTGCAAATGCAATGACTGTAGGCACAGTGCTTTGTCCCTCTGACGGTCCCCAAAACTGCTGCTGGAGGTCCTGCAAATCAGAGCATTGCTGTGACCCTGTCCCCATGACGCTTTATGTCCTGTGCAACTGTACCCCGTTCCCACTCGGTGCCCGAGGCAGTGGCAGAGGTGCCCGAGTGCCCTGTTCCCTTCCCACCTCCCACCCCAGCGTTAGGCAGGTTGAGGTGTGCGGCTGCAGAGGAACCTCTCCCACCTGTTCCAGTGACTCAGAGAGAGCTGGAGAGGGACAGGGGGAAGCACAGGGCTGTTTATTTGTCTTCAAGAGCCTTGAAGAGGAGTTACATCCCAGGTCAGTTGGTGAAGGAGGGGCAGCAGCTAGGAATTTTGTCCTTTAAAGGCAGAACTCGGTGCAAACCGTGGAGCTCCTTGAGCTCAGCAGGCTTGGCCTGAGCTATCGGCATGTTACTTGAGATATTGAGGGTGGCTGTGCTCCTCCAGCCAAGAAAGCCAGGCAGACAAGCAGCCCCTCTGGTACCACAACTGCTTTTAAATCTAGCATATTGTATAGCACCTTGCAGCTTGGCAGAGGAGGCAGTGGGTCTGGCACCAGGAGCCTCAGCTAGTGATGTCTGGAGGTGAAATGTCATCAGCAGGGTTAAGGCTCCTGGTAAATTTGGTTTGCATTGGCCAGTTAAGGGGTTAATGTCTCCAGCCTCTTTAAGCAGAATTAGATTTATTTGTCTGTGGGAAACTCAGCTGCAGTTGTGCAACACTGAGGTCTGAAAACATGAGTCTGCAAACACGATGTCCCGGGCCCTGCATCCGCTCCAGGTCACAGAACAGCTCTCCAGAGGCCTCCATGGCACCGTGCTTCACTGACCCCTCACTTGCAGACCCTGCCAGTGCCGATGCCAGCTCCCAAGTCCCAGGCAGTGTGGCAGGCTGCCTCTGCTGAGGAGGGATGAAGGTCCTTGAGGGATCTTGGCATGACTGAGATGGGAGAGTACCCGGCATCTTGCCATCTCTAGTATCACTGGGGTAGTTTGGATCCCTCCTCTGCTGACAGTTACATCATGTGCAGTCCCAGATAAGGCCAAAAAAGTGCATGCATGTGTACAGAGAGGAGTGGAGAGCAGTGCAACCCTTCTGGCATCTGCCTTTGCCTGGCAGGCATGAATTGCCCGGCCTTGGGCCTGCCTTTCTGCAGCACTTAGGAGCAGTGTCTAGCATGGTGGTCTCTATGCTTTTTGCAGAGCTCAGATAACTCACCAAGGCCCATAAGTGATGCTCAACTCATTAAACCCTCTGCTACTATGTGCAGTCTCTGTCCATGAGGTGGCTAAAACCCCTGCCCTGTGCTGTGGGGTGAGCAGCACTGCATCCCTGACTGTCTGAGCTGCATTCCCACCCTACGGCTCATGGGGACCTGGGGGGCAAAAAGAGTGAGGGGGCCAGCATGGGGGCCAGCCCCTGCCTTATTCAGCACCAGCACAACAGGCTGGGGATCACCATCCTGCAGTGAGAGAGATGACTCCAGGCAGAGCTGGGCTGCCTGAGCCAGAGAGCTGCAGCCCAGAGAGGTTTCCAGCTCCAGCACGGCTCCCACTCTGCCCAGCAAGGAGCTGGTGGGAGCCTCAGAGAAGGCAACAGGGAGAGGTTTGTAGGCAATGTCTCTGTGTGAGGTCCCTCCTTCTAAGAAGATTTTCTTAGGACTTTTCTCTAGAGGAGATAAGTAATGCCTCCCTGGCAGACCAAGACTATTCCCACCTCCTTCCTCTCCATCTCTCCCCTTTTATGTTGTAGGGATTTCCTACCTGCTCTCCTCCCCTGGCACTCTGACCCCCACATTTTCCATTCCGCCTGTCCATGCCCTGGGCTCTCCTGCCCATCTTCTGCCACAGCTCCTCTTCCTCACTCTATCCCTTCGCTCAGACATCACCTCCAAATCCTCTGGCAGGTCTTGTGGCCTAATGGGGTCTCATATTTTCAGTTTCCTTTTTCATTAGCACCCCAAAGATTCCCATCTGCTATCTGCCCCCAGGAGTAGGGCTCTCACATATGCATCCATCCAGCAGGGTTCTTGCTCCTGCCTGATTTTTTGCCCTTGGCTCAGCTCTTTTATCTCATCCATTGCTTAGCTGGCTCATTTGTCCTCTCAAAGCCCTGTGGAGCTGCTCCATGGGGAAAGGGGGTCTTGTTTCCATTGCCAAGTCTTTAGAATTTCAGATGAGCACCTTACTGTTTGCTCCCTGTGTTGCCTCAGCTCTGGGATGAGTTACAAACATGTTCCCCTGCCAGAGCAGCACTGCATCTCTGGCTGCCCGAGCTACATCCCCCCTGCAGTTCATGGGACCTTGGGGACACAGAGGGTGAGTGAAAGGTGCTGCAGGTCTCTGCATGAGGGCCAGCCCCTGCCTTATTCAGCCCCAGCCCAGGCACCTGGGGGGGGGCAGATCCCTGGCCTGGGGGGCAGATTCCCCATGTGGGTGGTAGGGACCTGGCATGGGCACCTGTGGCTGTGTGGGGCCATGGCAGGGTGAGGGGGCTTCCCTACAGCTGGCTTCCCAAAAAGAGCCAAGTCCTTCCCCCTTGTCCCCAGGCAAGGCCTGTCCCTGGGGCAGGGGGAGCTGCTTTGCGAAGCAAACAGCTCTTAGGTTTTGCAGCACTTGCCCCTCTGGCTCTCAGTCACTCCTCCACCATTCTCTCTCCCACAGGCATCTGGTCCCCACCACTGACCTCTCCCTGGGAAGAGCCCAGCTAATCCAGGCAGTCACTTGTTGCTGCAATCCTCTCTCTCCCCGCTCCTTCCTCTCTGCTGGCTGGTCCCAGAGCCAGTAGAGCAGTGGGACCTGTAGCTGCAGCAGGGTTATTTCTGCTGTGCTGCCTTGAAACAGCTGGGTTCTGTTAAAGCTTCAGCCAGGCATATAAAAGAACATGAGCATCTCTCTGAGGCAGAGAGCATTAATGCAGCAGATGGGAGGGGAGAAGTGTGGCTCCAGCCCAGGCTCAGCTGGAAGCCCAGCACCTTCCTAGCTCAGCCGCCAGCAGGGAGCTGCAGCCCTGGGGCGGCCAAGGCAGAGGGCACTGTGTCCCCCTGGTCCCGCTGTGCCATGCCGCCGTGGTGAGCCTTCTCCCGCCGGGATGTTCCCACCGGAGCCAGTGCAGGAGCCGTGGGAGCTGCTGCGGAGCCGCCGGTGCCTGGGAGCTGCAGGCTGGGCACAGCAGGGTAAGGCTGGACTTCGGCTTGTGTGGCATTTGCCACGCATGCTTGCTAGTGGTGTTCCACTAATAGGTCATTTATTTGGCCCGATAATTGGGTGACAGGAGGTTAATTAATTGTCAGAGCGACCAGTGTGCTGGTAGGTTATTTATAGGAGTGACCTTTCAATTACTTTTTAAAAAACACTTTCTCACTGGCTCGCTTCTTGTCTGGTGATGCTGTGGATAAATGGCATGTGGTCCCTTACAACCTGCCAAGGGCACATTAGGGATACAGGCAAGTACAGGCACGTTTGGGCAGGGGGTGCAGCTGTGGCTGCTGTGGGATGCTGGTGAGCCTGCTGGGCTGGGCTCCACCTGCAGGGGCAGCTCAACATCCGCGGCTCCGGCCGGCGAGTGCTCCCCACAGCCGGGTGCGAGCCAGCCTGGGTGCGGCACCTCGGCTTTGCTCCGACAGCCAGCATTAACCACAGTGAAAGCAGGGAGGCTCCTGGCTTGCCTGGGGAGGGTGGTGGGCTTACCCAACCTCAACACTCCCTTCTGGCCCTGGACACCGCAAATTTTACAAACCTGATGTGCAAACACACGTCAGGCACGGGGGGGGGGGGGGGTCCCTGGCCCCCTCACCTCCCCCTGCAAGCTGGCTGCTCCTGTGCTACTGAGCTTACTGCTTCTCCAGCGGTTCCAGGAAAAGCTATCACAGGTTCTTGACTTGTGGGGTGGAGGAAATTGCTTTGCCTCATGAGGACCAGTTGAATAGCAGAGGAAGAAAGAAGAATAAATTATTCAATGGAAAAATCAAATGCTCAGAACCCCATATGTTACTGACAAGAAACAATTCCTGTTCCACAATGGCTCAGATCTCCTCTGGAGCAGGATAAGGACTTCAGGGATCCATTGACCAGAGGGGTGAAAGTGCAGCCACCAGCTGGAGCTTGAAGGGCTTGCCATTTTAATGCAACAGATCCTGCTGGCCCCTCATCTCCTTTCTGTTTTTCTGGTTGTTTATTGCCTTCATCATTCCAACACAGAGGCACGGAAGCAGACCAACACCAACCCTCCCCTGCCAGACACGGGGCCGGCCCTCCGTCTTCTCTCATATGTTGTATTTCTAAGGTGCCTGTTCCCAGCATCTAGGAATTGTTTTCACACTCTGAGGGGTGTGAATCTGTCAACCAGAACAACCCTTCACTAGTTGTAAAGTAGTGCCATGATTCAGGAACTAATTAACAGCTATTAGATAAGGCAATTAGCACCACAAACTGCCATCCTACTCCAAGTATACCTTCCCTTTGTGAGCGTGAGCCATAAATGTCTAGCGTCTTCTGTTCCCTGTTTTTTCTCTCTCCTCTCCTCCTTGTGGTGGTGGCTGCACAAACTGCCCAGCCCCACATCACATCAGCAGTCTGACCTGACAGGATTAATCCCATTAAGACTTTTACCCTCTCTGCACTTTTAGGAAGGCCAAGACAGGCAGGGGGCTGGCAGTAGGGCTGCCTTGACTCTTTCCAAATGTCACACCAAAGGTGATGTGCCCAGGCCCAGCCTTGGCACCCAGACAGAGCAGGAAGTGATGTGTACCTTCTCCTGGAACGTGCCTGTGGTGCAGGGGGACACCTTTCCTCCCTCCCGGAGACAGGCAGCTCCCAGACCCCCACAGGATCCGTTCAGCCAGGAGCTGACAGCCACAGCCCCTCCGTCCTGTCCCTGGGCTCGAGGTCGCTTGCAGTTGTGCTGTTGCTCCAGACCCTTGCAGGGCTAAAGCCCATTTCCTCTGGGAGCAGCTCACGCTCACAGGTGTCCACTAAAGCACGGATTTCTGTGATTCCTCTCCCTCCCCTGTGAACATCTCCCTCCCCAGGCTGGTGTGCGAGCGTGGGGCTTGCTTTATGATGGGGTTCCTTGCAGAGCTCTGCTCGCTCCCAGAGGCAGAATGTCACTTCAACCTCATGTGGACCAGGCACGGCTTTGCCCTGCCTTGCACCTGCTCCATGGGTATCCCCAGCCCTGAGGATGATGCTGGGATGGGGGCAGTGTCACAACAGGAAAGGAGATGGCTGGTGATGCCATGTGGGGCAGGGGCTGTGGAGCAGAGGGCGGCTGTGCAGTACAGAGAGAAGATGTGGGGAACACTGGGGCAGGAGGGCTGCTTGCTCCAGGAGCTCATCCATCACACGGGTGTGTGTAAATGCCGACCTCTCCCATTGCCTTTGCTGTCCCGTGCAGAGGGCAGCCAGCTCCTTCCACATCAGGAGCAGCAGGGGCGGGAGGGAACTAAACCCTCCATCCCACGTGAGCCGAGTGCTCAGCAGGTGCTCAGTCACGAATGCAGCCGACGGAACACCAGCCTCCAGCTGCTGCAGATTCTGGGTCACGGGTGGTCACCGGCAGTCCATGAGAGGGCTTTCTGCTCTCCTACCTGGCAAGAGGCTGTGAGGCAGTTTGTAGGAGCCGACAGGCTGGGAAGGCTGGCTGGTAAGGCACATGAGGTGCAGCAAGGAAACAGCAGGAGTCTTCTGCTGTGGTCTCAGGTGTCACCCTGTGACAGAGCACTGGCTTTGCTCTTGCTCTGGGGTTGAATCCTCACACAAGAGTGGTCACACCCATGATTGCCGGCAGCAGGGGAGACCCTGCTGCGCCCACTGCCCGCAGTAGTTGGACCCCACCCAAATTACAATTTTCTCTGCTTGGATCTGTGGCTGTGTGGGAGGGGAAAGGTATTTCCCTTGATGACACAATTGGTGATCACTGCAGCAGCCACAGAAACTCTTGGACGGGAGGATGCTATCAGTAAAGAGTTGGAGTCTCCCAACGGCTTCGATGGAGAGGACAAAACCAGCTGTAAATCACTGCCAAAAGTCTGAGGGAATTTGCAAAGCCAGCTGGTGTCACAGGTAAGGGTGTCCGCCCTAGGAGCCCTTCTGAAGTGTCCTCTCAGCTTTGTCAAGGCCTCCCTCAAACAGGGGATTGCTTTATTTTTTGCTATTAGGTGAAGGCTTATCGAGTTTAAGTGCTCAGTGTTCAAGCCCACCCCCCGCGGCGGCAGCTGCCTCTGCCTCCTCACACCAGTTTGCAGCATGACCTCTGGGTGGCATCCAAAGGCTCGCCTGAGGGGCTGCCGCAGCCTTTTCTCCCGTCTTGGGACACGTACAGAACAGTTCGGGCTTGAGATGGACTTTTCTTACTCTGGGTAACTGAGAACACAAGCCTCTGTCAAGGCTGATAATTAATTAGACACGCTTAGAAGAGGATGCCAGTTCAGGAACAAAAGTGAGAAAACTGAAACCCACATTTTAGCAGAGACGATGGAAAGGTTTCTTTTCAAGACTTTCAAATTCTTCTTGGAAGAGCTGGGGTAGATGTCTGCATGATTGCTAGCTTGTCTGATCAGTTTGATTAGCTGTTACAAGAATGACAGTTAAATCTCCCCATCTCACCAAAGTGAAGAAATTAAAACTCATTTCTATTGTACTGAAACCAACCCCCAAACTGCCATGATTATATATTTCTAAGCCATTTTATACACTTATCACCTCTTCTCACATCCCTGGCTGGGTGCCCAGGAAGGATGGCAGCAGAAACCTCTTTCCCTCTACCTTGATGCATCCCTTGTGCTTGGAGCTGGGTGCAAAGCTCCAAGCCTGGCAGTGCTGCCAGGCTTCCTCACCCCATCTGTATCTGGCATGTAGCATCTACCAAAGGGCATTGCTTTCTTTTAAAAGCCTTTTGTCTTCACAGACATGCTTAGAAGATAATGGTAGAGAGGTATTTCTCTGTCCCTCACCCACTTACTTTCCTTGCACCTGTAAGAGGAGCTCCATCACTATCGCAGCTGTATCCTTGCTAATGCAGAAGCTGCCTAAATGGCTACATCAGATCCTGGCTTTAGCATCCTAGCAGCCACATTTCCATTTAATTACACCTGAATCTCTTTAGAAAGTGCTTATATTAAAAACTTGGCTATTTGCTGATGGCAGACATCTCCTACCCTCACCACAAATGAAAGACAAGGACATTTCTTTTCAAATACTTAAAACAGACAAACTGATTCTAAAGCCTGCCAGGCCCTATTCAGAAGAGGTGCGTGTTAAAGGCACATTTATACATTCAGCAAAATCAGCTTCAGGAGTCCTGGGCATTTGGCGCCATCTCCCAAGCCACAGACACACTGTGCTGAGCACTCCCACTGCGGGGACACTCGCTGGCTCCTGCTGGTTTCCTGGCAGCAGTGCCCATGGGGCTGAGCCCCTGCCCCAGGCACCAGGAGCAGCTGCTGGAGGGGCTGCCCTCGATGGTCTGGCAGGGTTGGAATGCCCCCAGAAGCCAGGGTGAGGCTGGTGAAGGCCTAGCATGTTTTGGAGGTCTGGATGGTGTGGGAGAGGAAGGTTCAATGGAAAGCTCTTCTGTCCTGCCCAACTCCCTCAGTGCCTTTGCTTTTTCTTTGCTTTCCAGGAAATTCCCTTTCATCTCAATACAGCACTTCTTGTCTATTGATTTTTTTTTAAGGTCCATTCCACTCTTACCTTGGGTGATTAACTACAGGCATCTTGGTTTGCATGAAGGCAGTAATTCCATCCATAATTCTCATCACTTTTCATAAATAATTCCGTGTATCATGCTGAGGTGTCTGACTCCGCACTGTACATCTGGCCTGGGTGGCTGCAGCTGCACTGTGATGTGGGACTGAGGGAAGGGGTCATCACTTCCCAGCATCAGTGACTGATGGCACTTGTGCAGCTCCTTCCCTTTCCTGAGCCTGCTGCGCTGTGCGCTGCGCCACACCAAAGCCCCCACCTTCAGCCTTTCTTGGCTTTTCAGCATCTGTATCTCAGCAGTGTCACCCTTTGGTCAGGGTCACCTCTGTTGGACAGGCTGGTGCCCTCAGTAAGATGTTGTGGGATGCACACAAGCTGTGGTGTAACTTGCTGTTTTCCTTCTCCCAGATTTCATCTTCCAGAAGGAGCTATTTGCTGTGAGAGACACAGGTGAGCTGAGCAGACCATGGCACGGGTTTTGCGGGTTAGGGCCCTCTTGGGGAGTGCTTTGGGGAGGTCAGTGGAACATGCCTGGGGTATACCATAACCCTGCTCTTGTCCCTGGGGCAGGGCACTGGCTCCATGCTGTGCTGTTCTGGCAGTGAGTGCTGTATGTGCATCCCCCCTGGCTCTGCAGTCCTCTTTCCCCAGCCCTTTGGCTCCCCTTTGTGCCTCTCTGGGCCACACGAGGTTGGGACTGTCCTAGCTCCATTCCTGCTTTTCTCCCTGCAACTCATTTGCCTCCTCTACTGATAAATAGGGACACAAAAAATGCCTCCAATGGACTCCTGGAGTGGCAGAGAGAAGTTCAGGAATGCCAGCAGATTTTTGAGCACTAGTCAACAGCCGTGCTGGCCTGGGAAACTGAGGAAATGCTGCCAGGACAGGCTGGCAGGTCTGATATTCTCCCTTTCTGTCCTCGCTCTCCTTGCAGATCCCATGCACAACCTCTCTGCTCAGCCCTGGCAGGCAAAGATGGCCAACCTGACCTATGACAACTTCACCCTGGGCAACCACTCCGAGGTGGCTGTGCAGCCTCCCACCAACTACAAGACAGTGGAGCTGGTTTTCATTGCCACTGTCACTGGCTCACTCAGCCTTGTCACCGTGGTGGGGAACATCCTGGTGATGCTCTCCATCAAGGTGAACCGTCAGCTCCAGACTGTCAACAACTATTTCCTCTTCAGCCTGGCCTGCGCAGACCTCATCATTGGGGTCTTCTCCATGAACCTCTACACGGTCTACATCATCAAAGGCTACTGGCCACTGGGGGCCGTGGTGTGCGACCTGTGGCTGGCTCTGGACTATGTGGTGAGCAATGCCTCTGTCATGAACCTGCTCATCATCAGCTTTGACCGGTACTTCTGTGTCACCAAGCCCCTGACGTACCCGGCCAGGAGGACCACCAAGATGGCAGGGCTAATGATCGCGGCCGCGTGGATATTGTCCTTCATTCTCTGGGCCCCTGCCATCTTGTTCTGGCAGTTCATTGTGGGCAAGAGGACAGTCCCTGAGAGGGAATGTTACATCCAGTTCCTCTCCAACCCAGCGGTGACATTTGGCACAGCCATTGCTGCTTTTTACCTGCCCGTGGTCATCATGACGGTGCTGTACATCCATATCTCCCTGGCCAGCAGAAGCAGGGTAAGGAGGCATAAGCCTGAGAGCAGGAAAGAGAGGAAAACCAAGTCCCTCAGATTCCTCAAGGGCCCCATGGTGAAACAGAACAACAATAATTCTCCCAAGAGGGCTGTGGAGGTGAAGGAGGAGGTGAGGAATGGGAAAGTGGATGACCAGCCATCTGCACAGACAGAGGCCACTGGCCATCAGGAGGAGAAGGAGACATCCAATGAGTCCAGCACCGTCAGCATGACCCAGACCACAAAAGACAAGCCCACAGCAGAAGTCTTGCCAGCAGGGCAAGGACAGAGTCCAGCCAACCCCCGCGTGAACCCAACTTCCAAGTGGTCCAAGATTAAGATTGTCACAAAGCAGACTGGGTCTGAATGTGTCACCGCCATTGAGATCGTCCCAGCTAAGTCAGGTGCCTCTAACCACAACTCCCTGGCCAACAGTCGCCCAGTCAATGTTGCCAGGAAGTTTGCCAGCATCGCCAGGAGCCAAGTACGGAAGAAGCGCCAGATGGCTGCCCGGGAGAAGAAAGTCACCCGCACCATATTTGCCATCCTGCTGGCCTTCATACTCACGTGGACACCCTACAATGTGATGGTCCTCATTAACACCTTCTGTGAGACCTGCGTGCCCGAAACAGTGTGGTCCATCGGCTACTGGCTCTGCTATGTCAACAGCACCATCAACCCAGCCTGCTATGCCCTCTGCAATGCCACTTTCAAGAAAACCTTCAAGCACCTTCTCATGTGCCAGTACAGGAACATTGGCACAGCCAGATAAACTGGTACTCAGGGACCACTTCAGTATCCTTATGGAAACCCTTCCCTTTGCCTCCTTTGCCAGCGGGGGTTATTCTGCTCACCACTCACAACAGTGCAGACTGTGCAGTGATTGCAGAGGATGCCCTTCATCCAACGCTGACAAAAATCCAAGGCATTTCTGAGCTACAGGTCCTTCCAGTCACTCTGGGCCTGGGGACTAGCTCAGGGAGCCAGCAGGAAAGCCAGAGGCAAGAGGAAATGTGGTCACCAGGAGCCCTTCCCAGCTCCATGCTCTTCAGATTGGCCAAATGGCATCAGTGTTTCTCCTAAGACTGGATGTACCTTTTTCCCCAGCTGACCATCTCCATGGCATCAGATCTTGTCTGCATGCAGATGGGCTAATGCTGGATGCTTTCCATTGGCTTATAAAGCGTTTATTACCCAAGAAATGAAAAGAAACCAGGGTCAAACATTGCTAGACATCTTGGACCAGGCTGACTCAGGCAGGCTAATGGGGAGTCCTGCTGGCCCAGGCAGGCCCCCTGTGAAGGCAGTCAAGATTGGACCCTAACAGATGTGGCAGGATGCTTTCTTTCCCTTGAGAGTGCCATCGGACATCCTCACCCAGGGTCCTGGGGCAGAATTTTTCCCTGGGCTCGGTCTCTGCTCTCCCCTTCACATCCTTTCTGCCCTCAGACAGCAATTTGCTGGAAAGACAGAGAGATAAACCAAGCATTTCACTCCTGGGTAAGGAGTGTGAAACCCAGTTGCCTCCAACAATGATGGAAACTAAAACTGGAAAGAAAAGCCCTGGTGTGGTGCAGGACTTTGTTCCACAGCCCTGGGGGAATGGGGACCCTGAGTAGTGGGCAGCAGTGACTGTGAAAATAACTGTCCTTGGGAGAGACAGGGGGGACCTGGGGGTCTCAGAAGGGTGGGATGAGGGTCTGCAATGTGGCCAAGGGGCCCTGTGTCTCATCTGAGCCTCGAGCAGGTCCCCGCTCTCCCTGCAGTGGGTGTGGGAGGCCTAATGCATGGCTCTGGAGGCAGGAGAGGATGACAGTAGCCTCCAGCCCCCTCCTGCCCCGAGTGCAGGGGGCTCCTCCAGGGAGGCCGAAGGAGCCGGTTGCTGAGCTTTGTACATGGATGTAACGCTGTCATGGGCGTTGTGGCAGAGCCCTGAGCATGCGGGCTTCAGCCAGCGTCTCCAGCCTCCTCCCAGCCACCCCTGTGTGCAGCCCAGAGCGCCCTGGGGCTGCTCCCCAGCTTCTCCCAAAGCCGGGTGCAAGCCTTCTCCTTGCAGCCAGGTGCAGGCAAGGGATGGGATGGGGCCACTCTAGCACTGGTGAGCTCTGTGTCCATATGTCCTTCCTGTCCTCATGCCAGGGTGCAACCTGCAGAAAGGCTGCCCCAGCCCAGATGGGAGCCCCTCCATCACTGCCTTTAGGGGTACCCAAAATGCCTGGTGGGTTTCTGGGTATTTTTAAATGGTTACAACTGCAGCCCAACACACCCCAAGACAAATAAAGACCTTGGACCAGGAAACTATTGTCCGTGGTGTGAGGAATGAATGAGTCATCACCCAGGTGGCTCCTTCCCTGCTTCCCAGTGTCACCCACTCTTGACATTTCCTGCAGCCCATCCCTTCTGCTAAGAGTAAGGGGGGGCAACCAGAAGCGTTGTTGCAAAGAGGCTGTGAGGGGTCTGGTGCTTTGTCCAGGACCATGTGCATGTGGCACCCAGGCCAGCTGCATGGTAACTTCACTGCTGGTGCCAGTGGGGTCAGCAAAACTGGGGTTTGCTGGGGCTTCCAGCACAGCAGCATTTTGTGGGGACAACAGGGGAATTCTGATACTTTTTTAAAAAAGATTTTTATTGGAAAAGAAAAAGAAAAATTCCAAAAGGAGAGCTCCCACCCAGCACTGGTGTTGGCATGGCAAAGGCAGAGGGGCTGCAGCCCCAGCGTGGACACATGGTTACAAGTGACAGTTGCTTCTCAGGGTGATGGTTGTGTTTTCCTCAACTGCTGCAGGTAAGTCATGCCCCAGCCAAAGGGATGCTGGAATAAACCCCCTGAGGTGAGAGCAGTCCTTGAGTGAGAAGATTCAGTGATGGAGTTAGGCATTCAACACCCAGCCCTTCCCTCTGGCACTGGTACCTGGTGGAGGAGCAAGAAGGCTCCTGGGCTTGCAAAAGTATGTGCTAAAGGCAACTCATTTGTGCTGGAGGGTGGAAAAATGTGTGTTCCATCCCAGCTCTCTGAGCACATCCCAGTGAACCCCAACACCAGCCCAGAGGAGGTGAGCAGGATGCACAGGTAGTGCCCATGGGGCAGCAAGGAAGGAGGCAGCCTATCCTGCAGGGTGGGTGGGTTTGCTCTCTACAACACTAATGATTAAAACAAGGCATCTCAGTGAAAGAGGAGGTCATGGGAAGGAGTAAGGAGAGGAGGAGGAAGACTGTAGTGTGCGCCAGCTACAGCTGGACATCCAGTCCTGTAGACACTGTGTTGAGGGGCCGATGAGGACGCTGGTTTCCTGCTCTAGTCCTTCCCCTTGCCCTTCTTTGCTGCATTCAAGAAGCACAGGAGACAAGAGTTAGTGCATCTGCTGGCAGCTCACGGTCCTCCAGACACTGCTGTGGTAGAAATGTAGCCAGCATGGCTGGCTGAGCACGGCGCAGTGGCTGCGTCCCTGCAGGCAGCCTCCTGCCCTGCCAAACCACCTTTTGTATCAGTCCTAGTGAGGAAAGCAGGGAATTCCCATCCCACCAAAGATGGCAGTGGTTTGTGGGGGAACCAGGGTTTTTCCTAGTAGCACCTCCCACCCTGCCAGCAGCTGGACTTCACAGTGCAAAGGAAAGAGAATCCAGCAAAGCCAACCCCAATAGGCCAAGGTATCTCTGAAAAACCCCTGGCCAGGGTTGCCACAGGACCCTTCTGGGGACACGAGTGGTGGGAACTGACCTTTGGACTTGGACTTGATCTTGGAGGAGCAGGGCTTGGTCACATAGACAGTCTCCTCACACTGGGCATTGTACAGGGCTTTCTTCAGGATTCCGGAGCGAGTCTTCAAGCCTGTCTGAGCACTGCAGCCTCCCCAGCTCTCAAATTTGTACTTGCAGTCAGCTGGATGAGAGGGGAGAGGCATCAGAACTAGCCAGGACCTGGTGGGACATTAGCCCTGGTCACCCAGCACAGGGGGGTCCCCACCTCCATGTACTCACCTCCAAATTTCTTCTTCCAGTTGCAGGGGATCTTGCACTTGAGCTTCTTACTCTCACCTTTGCAAGTTCCCTCGCGGTAGCCCAGGCCACAGTCCTTACTGTTGGGAACACAGGGTCCCCAGCTCCAGTCCTCACACTTAGAGCCATCCTTCTTTGTCTTTTCTGTGCGGAAAAGTGGAGTGGGTGCTCTCTGCAGGGACAGGGGAGCGTGCCCCACTCTGCCCCACTGCCCCCCTGCCCCAGGCTGCCCCGCACCTTTCTTGTTCTTGCCAGCCTCGGCGGTGGCAGCCACCAGGATCAGCACCAGGAGGAGGAAGAGACTCTGAACCTGCATCCTGCCTGTTGAGGAAGGAGAGAGTTGGGTGGGTTGGAGGCTGGGGTGCAATGTGGTGTCAAGGCGGGGCATGGTGGGCTGTGGGCAGCCTGTGTAAGACAGGAGTAGCACACACTCACCTACATGCGTGAGTGTGTGCTACTGCTTGGTGTCACCCAGTAAGACTATGTTCACTAATTGCAACAGGAAGGTTGATTGTGTACCTCAACAACTGCCTCCCACCAGGGAGCTGCAGAGCTGAGAGATTGTTCCCACCCCTGTAGCCACCCCAGTGCCCTGTATGTGGTCGAAATGCTCTCCATGGGAACCCCACAGCCCACACAGCATCTGGGGAAGGACCTACAGTTGCCAGCCCTTACCCTCATATTTCTCTATGGATCCTTTATCCATGACCCAGCAGGCTGCTGCCCCATACCAAAGAGCCTTGGGGCCAGGGAACACAGCTCCCATAGTACCTTACTCCAGTTCCAGAGGATGCCAGGGAGAAGGAAAAATCCCAGGAAAACAAACCTGCTTTTGTGAGAGGTCTGAAAGTTATATCAGTGGATTAAACACCAAAAAAAAGCATCCACCAATGTGGGAGCTCATTGGAGGTATGGAGCCCGCTGCCCATGCCACCCATGCATGCAGGGGGTGAGCAGATGTGCACACACCTGGGAGCAGGTTGGGGACAAGGGTGCACAGACATAAGGGTTCAGCTCTGGGGATCGAGCCCTGTCCCCCTGTCCTGGTGGCCTTGGACCATGTGACGGCTCCTCTCTGGCTGCCACCACAAGACTCTGGGGGATGTTGCTGCCCACACTGGGGTCCCAGATCCTGCTCTCAGTGGGAATAGGAGTGCAGGCATGCAGAGCCAGCGTTTGAAATCTGGAGACTCCATTCTGTTCCCCCAAAGCCTTTTAAGATGCCACCCATATCTGTGTGGCAGCAGCCATCCAGAAAATACACGGCACCTGCCCTGGCTCTGTGATGGGCTTTGCAGAATTGGGCTGTAGAGGACAGGATGTACCACAGGCCCCAGGGGACATCAAAGAAGGGAAGAGCCCGGGGTCAGCATTTGCTCCCTGCCCTGGGCTCCCCAGGCAGCATGCCAGAGAGAGCAGCATCCCACATTACTCAGGCTCCAGTGCATTCACCTTTCATGCATCCGCCGCCAAGCTGCCAGCTTTGCTCTGCATTGAACTGTCACAGGGAATTACACAGAGTGGCTGGCTGAGGGCACAGTTGTGGGGCTGAGATCTGCCTTCCCCCTCACCCAGCCTGGCTGGGAGCTATCCTGCCGAGCACAGCACAGCTCAGCTCTGCTCCCACCCATCTGCCTTCAAAGGGGACAAGGGCTCAGCCAAGATGGGCTGGTTACAGATGACAAGGATGGAGCTGAGCTGACTTGCACACATGCCTGTCCCACCTTCTGCAGCGGCTCTTATGGGGTAGCTCCTCTGACATCCACATTATTCACACCATCACCCTGGTTTCACGTGTTCTGTTAACTTCTCCCATCCTTTGCTGCAGAGCATTTCCCTGTGCTCCTTGCACCTACCTCCCATCCCTCCCACCAACGTTCTGCTCAGGCCCTTCTGACATGGTCTTCTCCAGGGCAGACAGCCCCAGCTGCTGTGCTCATCCCTGCCTCACCTCCAGGCACGGACTCCCTCTGTTTGCCACGGGCGCAGTGGGGCCCTGCCCATATAAATGGAGGGATGCTAGAAGGATACCCTCTGAGGGGATGACCAGCTACAGCCCCAGGGACCCCTGAATTTGCTCCCAGGCTCAGCCCAGCACGTCCCCTCCCCCAGGCAAAGGTCTGCAGGGACCTTCAGTCATGGCTCATCCTAAACCATTCATAAGGAAAAGGGAGTGCAGTTTTCCAACTGGTTTTCCAAACAGCCAGGCAAACAAGAGTTTTTCCTGGCTGGGCTGACAGCACCTTCAGGCAGGCTCGCACAGCCCTACTCCTCCTGTGTCCCTGCGGGGCCCTGGCTTCTCTCCTCCTCAGATGTGGCTGGCTCTCACGTAACATCAGTCTCTGTTCTCCCCTCCCCCTCCTCTACTGCTCTGGGTTTTTATGATCTAGATTAGCTCTAAAAAAAAAAAATTAAATCACCTGGTGAAACTAAAGCTCTAAAAAGGCAAATCATCTGGTGAAGCTGAAGCAGAGCTCAAATACCCACTATTGCAATGGGAAAGCTTGGACCTCTCTCCGGACACCATTCTGGGGCAGGTAGTGCCACCGACTTCTCCTAATGCGGCCCACACATCCTCCGCAGCTCCTGATCCCTCAATGCTGACCCATGCGCTCCCGGGAACGGAGAGGGGCTGGGCTGTCCCCCCCCACTCACAGCCCTTTTCCAGGAGTGGGACCTCTCGGCTCGGCTTTGCTCGGCTCAAATTGCAGCTGGCTCTGGCGGTGGTGGGCGCAGGGCTGCTGTCCTCCCACTGCGGGCTGAGCTGCTTCCCAGCCTCCGGGCAGGCAGCCCGGCACCCAAGGAACCAGCCCAGCGCTCGGGAAGCCCGTGGCCTGAAGCGACAAGCACGGCGACAGTAGGAAGTTCCCTGCTGCCTGGAAAGGGGACACCGAGCATGTGCCCGTGAGCCAAGGCGTTGGCACGGCCGGGAGGCTTTCCTAGAGGTGCTGAGGGAAGCACGAGGGCTGTGGGGCTCTCCAGCAGGCGGCCTCACCTTCCCCTCGCAGCGAAGAGAAAGTGCTCCAAGGGAAAAGGGTTCTGTCCCTGCGCTGAGGGCAGAGAGGGGAGCAGGCAGCGCCCTTCCGCACCTCTGCCCTCTGCTCCCTCCTCAGGGTAGATGCTGTGCCGTGAGCCCCGTAGAGCCTTTCCCTCGCCCTCCGGAGAGGCGGGCGGCGGTCGATCCCCGCTCCGGGGCAGCTCCCCGGGCTCCGATCGGAGGATCTCAACTAGATGAGTTCTCCCCGAACCAGTGTGGGGTGCTTCCCCAGAGGAATGAGGGGGTAGGATACCGGGCCACTGACTCAACCCGCCTGCTTTCCAGGAGCCCTGACTCCCTACCGAACTCCATCCTTCTGCATCTCCAGGCTCTTCCGTGCCTCCTCTCAGACGATCCCGCACCGGGGTGGGGGCACCGCCCCCGGTCCTTCGGCCCCAGTTGCCCTTTTCTGCAGGTCCTCCCCAGCCGGCGCCTATCCCCCACCCCGGCAAAGCCCCATCCCGCTCCGGGGAGCCCTCAGCCTGGATGACTGCCGCCTCCCTGGGGAAGTGATGGGCGGTCGTCGCTCGCCTCGCCCGGGGCGCCCATCTCGGTGGGGCCCGACCCCGAGAGCTGTGTGTGTGTGGGGCCGCACTCACCTGCGGAGCGGAGCGGAGGGCGCGGAGCTGCTGCCTTTGTGTGGCGGCCGCGTGCGGAGCCCCGCGCGGCGCACAGCGGCCCCTGACGTCGGGCTCGGCTGGCAGCAAAAAGGTGGGTTTTTAGCCCAAAACTTTTGCAAGCTCCTCCTCTGCCCCCCGGCAGGCACAAAGGCAGGCGGCGGAGGGGCGGCCCGGGGGCAGGCTGGCGCCTCGGCCGCTGGGCGGGGGCAGCGGGGGCCCCTCGGCCGGGGTTGAGCTGGGCCCGGGCAGCGTCAGGTCCCGCGGGGCACGGCTCCTGTCCCTTGTCCCCTCTCATCTTCCTGCTGCGCTCTCCAACCCGTACCCGCGGTGCGGTACCAGGGAAGCTGTGCGGGTTCAGCTGACCATGCACCCCAACATCAACGAGTGGCCAAAGGTGCACAGCTGAACAGCCGGGCAGCGTCTCCCCTGGGGGCTGCTGCTCTGAGTTCCGATGGAAGCTGGCCCCGGCGGCATCCCCGCACCTCGGTGGAGTAAAGGGAACCACCCTGTGTCTCTACCAGCTCCGTGGATGCCTCCTCCATCAAGGCCACTGGCATCAATGGACAGACCTTTCATAATCTCTGCACTTTTCACACTTCTCTGCTTGCTCTGCCCCTCGTGGGAAGTTGCCAGGAAAGGGATACTTGCCCAGCACCCAGAGCAGCACATCGCTTACATGCTGTCCCAAGCGTCTCCCCAGTTCTGTCCCTTGTGACCCACCTGCCTGTCCCCAGCTCAGACATGCTGCAGCCCTTGGACCAAGCAGTGGTATCTGACTGCTGATGGGGGATGAAAAGGACTGTGCAGATGTGACTGCTCCTTTCCCCATCCACCACCTTTTCTTGGGAGGTGAGCAAGGCAGCAGCAAAGCCAATTCCTTTTCGGAGTTAGCAGCCAGAAAGAAGAGTGTCATGCAAGAAAAATGGGGCTCTGGTAGGGAATGGAGCCATTTCTCCACCTCTTATCCTGGAAGAAGTCTGCTGAGAGCAAGACTGCCACAGGTGGAGTTGCAGGGCGGGGCTGTTTTTTATGAGCTGCTTCGAAACCAGGAATCACTTTCCAAGAGAGTGCCACATTTAATTGCCAGTCTGCCAGCAGTTTCCTAAACATCTGCAGAGGTTTTCAGGAGAGCTGGTAAATGTGGGAACATGTCATCTCCTCTTCCTGCTGCACACACAGCAACAGGTACTGCTCTGTGTGGCGAGGGATCTGGAGATGCCAGGCTGTAGGTTTGAGCCCAGGATGCAGAAATGGATCCTGATAGCTGGGCAGGTAGCAAAGCCAGTAACCTCCCCCCATTGCTGGGCCTTTAAACTCAAGCTGAAGGAAGCTGCTGAGACAAACTTCAATGTACAAAAGAAGGACCTAGGTGTACATCAGGTTTGCACGTCTGAATCAGGAGACTCTGATGAGCAAAGCAAGGCCTATAGAACTGCTAAAGAACTAGGTGTGACACAAGCACTGCTGCTTCTCTTCAGCTGTTTCTGGCCAGGAGCTGAAGATCTCGCTGGAGTCCCCAGGGCACAGCAACATAAGGTACAGTGAAGCCCTGTGTGGATTTTCACCCGTTCCAGGGGACCAGGAGACAAGTGTGAGAGAGCAGAGATGCATTGGTGCACATCACTCAGCAGTGGCTGTGCTTGGTCCCTTTGGGCTCCTTCTCCAGCTCAAATTAGCAGCAAAAGTGCTTGACTGCAGAAAAGAGGCCTCATACTGAGGAAAGGAGGAAAAAAGAGGGAGTGTGACCAACCAAATGCACCAACAGGTGCATTTCCCTGCAGTTGGTTAACTTGAGCTTTTTAAATTGAGCTCTTAAAATGTCACAGTCTAATTCATGGCACGACAGCTCTGCATTTTCCATCTCTGGTCAAAGCCTGGTCCTTGAGGAACTGGTAGTGGATGTTGCTGCAGTGTCAGTGCAGGGATGCAGCCATGCATGGGAGAGGAATGAACTTTTCCTTGTTGAGGTGTGTACCAGGTAATCACTAACAGGGCCCACTGCTGTCACCCCAACTCTGCTAAGCTGGGGCTGGGCTTGCATTGCTTTCTCCAGCCTGCACACATACCTACACCCCCAGGTGTGCTTCCATCCCACAGGAGGGCAGACAGACCTCTGAACCCCCAGCACCTGACTGAAAAGGAAAAAGAGGAGATGTTGACACCCTTTGGAGAGAAGGGCAGGACTCTGCCCCAAAGGTACACTGCCCCTCTTCCAACACTCCTCACCAGAGTGATCACATAGCAGGACTGCTTTTCTTCCCCACGGTATATTTGACACTGGGGCGGCTGGAAGACTCCAATCGCCATGGTTACTGACAGCCTCCCTGCTGAGATGTGGGCCAATTGCCAGCATGCTGGGGTCTGGGCACTGAAGCAGAGCGGGCCCCCTCCTCCCAGTTGCATGTACACCTGGTCCCTGGGGAGGCCAGGACAATTTGGTGTGCCTTACACCTGCTACCGATCCTCACTATTAGCTCTGGGCAGGAGCTGAAGTTTGAAGACCATGAAAGAGAGGCACAGTGGGGGTGGAAGGGACAATGCAGGCAGGGAAGGCGGCTGCTTCTCCGGGCAGAGAGGGGCTGGCAGGAGCACTAGGCAGGCTGCCAAACTGCCTCAAGAAATACAAGTCTGAGGTATGAGTACAGCTCCTCATCACCCACTGGCTCCATCACCAGCATGCCATTGGCCACTGCAATTACCTCCTTTTTCAAAGAAAACTCCACAGGATAGAAGTGTGTCAGCCACAGTCATCCTTATGAGTCTGAGGCTGGAAGCAGAAGTGTCCCTAATCCTCTGCTTTTGTAATCAGAGAGCGGTCCTTCCACCAGAGTGGCAGAGATAATCCCTGCTCTCACTGCTCAGCACTGGAGGCGGTAGCACAAGACTCCCTGCTGGAGCTGGAAATGAATAGGCAGAGCCCCCGGCAGGCTCATCTCCCGCAGAGCAGCGTGACTGGGGACAGCTCACCACCAGCAGACATTTTGAAACTGGAGGCTGGATGCTGCTGCAGTATCCACTGACAGCTGTGGCAGCTGCTGGGGCTGCTGCCTTTGCCCCAGGGAGCAATAGCAGGCTGCTGACTCACACTTCCAAGGCCTTCTGGATCACTTGGGAAGGCAGTGCACTTTCTCCTTTTCCCACATTATACTGAGCATTGATGTATGATGCAGAATGGAGGAGAAGGTCCCTCAGGACAAAGACCCTGTATCTAGCAACAGTCCCAGAAGGATGCTGTGCTAGGAAGTGAACAAGGATGCGGGCCAGCAGGGAACTCCCAAAAGTACCCCCAAGTTTGGACAGGGGCAGAGGCCTTGGGATCCAACCTTGTTTGTGCCATGCAGGGCATCTGTTGTGCGATGCCTGCTGCAATCTTGCAGATGCAGCAAGGAGACAGGAACTAAAACATCAATCTCTTTATTACAATGGCAAGAAACAACAACATCAAACAGTCAAAGTTGAAAAGCAATGGGAATACAGGCTCATGCCAGGCCCTGGCCCAGCTGGAGCCAGCATCCTCACATAATTACAAAAATACAATCCTACAACAGTGTCTAAGAAACACAGACCCAGGTATTGCACAGAACCCCTGCCCTCAGGGAGCAGGGTAACCAACACCCCCTCCTTCTTCACCAAAATATAAGCAGGCTTGGAATTGCACAGCAACTCAGCTCACAGGTGCATGGAGGGGCTAGGCAGGGAGGGGGACAGTGTGTCTCTCAACTACCTGTACGAAAAACTATAAGGGAGAAAGGGAAAAGCTGAGGCTTAAATGCCTCTGGGCCAAGTTGGGTATCCTGTCTAGGGCAGCAGTGGTGTGGACGTCTGAGAAGTGACAGTGCCTTGTCTATTAGTGGCCTGCCAGCAGTGCTGATGAGAACTCCAGGCACTTCTGGAGTGTCCCAGCTGTCAATGCATTAGTACACTTTATTATTATTTGCCAATACTGACACTGGCCCCTGGGCACCCTGCACTGCCCTGTGCCTCTGCTCCCCAGTACAGCATCCCCATCCTTCAAGGAAACCCTGCCCCTGGGCAAAAAGTCTGAAGGGTGTTCTGGTTCCCTACAGTATCCTTATACCCTTTTCTTGGTAGTAGGAGGGATTCAAACAGTGCCATCCAGCATGACCCAGTGGGCACAGCTGCATGTCAGTGCCAAGGGACTGCACAGACCATGCACGGCAGCAGCAGTATCCTCTCCTAGAGCAAAGATGTGAACAGCAACCCCCTTCACAACCACTGCCCACCCAAAAGTGCCAAGCAGGTCTGCTAGGCTCAGAGCCATCAGCTTTTCTCCTCTGTGGGCACCTCCTGGTCTCAGAGACTCAGTTCTGCAAAAGCCTTGCTTAAGACCTGGCTTGATGTCTTGGCATCAAGTGCTTACAGCATCAACAGGGAAGATGGATTGTGGTGCCTCATGCCCCATGACAGGCGATTTGTGAAACTCCATCCCACTGTAGGCATGACTCAGGGCTAGGAGCCCTGGTGGTTCCTGGGAATCCAAATCCTTCTTTCTACTAAAACTGGAGAGGGTGAGTTCATGGTTTGCCCACGTGGGTTGGTGAGCTCCCTGCAAAGCCCTGTGCCCAGTCTGGGGAATAGCAGGAGTCAGCCTAAGAGGATGCATGTTGCCAGGTTGGGGGACAGGAGGAGATCCCTGAGAGCAGCACTGACCCCAGCACTGCCCGTCCAGCCCCGTGTGAAGTCTAGCATTGAGGGGGAAACTGAAGCAAGGAGGGCAGCTGAATCTAACTCAGCATTTGGGAAATATAACAGACATCACTGCTACTACTGCACCAGTTGAGTCCAGCTCTTCACTATCCTGCAGCGGGCTCACAAAGAGATGCTCAGCAGAGTGGGTGTGCAAACTGTTCCACTCAGCCCCATGGAGAGAAGCATGGTGGGAGGGTTTGGTAGCCTTCCTCCATGCCATCCCAGCCCTGAGTCAGACTGCTGACTGAGCACGCAAGGCCCATCAGGAGAGCACCTGCTGCTCTACTTCCAGCTGCACCAGACCCAGATGCTCTGAGGAAAGGCTGGATGCACAAGTGACTTCCCTCCTGCTGCAGAAGGCTCTGGGTAGGGCAACACAGAGACCTGGTGCAGCCCCAGGAGGGAGGAGAAAGCAGGGCCAGTAAGTTGTGGTGCTTTCTTTGGGGCAGTCTGTGGCTCACAGCCTCCGCAGTCTGTCCATGCAGCCTGTGCCTCCCACAGCTGTGCCAGACAGGAGAGGAGGAACAGGACACAAACCTAGCCAAGCACCTAAAAGAGGGGCACTGCCAGCAGAGAGAAGGACTGAGCAATGATATCCCATAAGGATTATAGGTAGGAGCCTGTGGAGGGGACACTGGAATTACTCCCATGAACAAGGGTGACTGTAGGCTTCAGCCTGGCCTGCTCTAACATGGCTGGAGGATAGAGCCCACCTAGGGCAGGGAATGTGGTGAATGAGAGGTGAAGGGCACACACAAAGAATCAGGCTTCAAGTCTGAAATATCCATTGTCCTCATAAACAGAGTTCCAGCCCGCCTGGGGCAGAGCTCTTCTGCGTCCATCTCCAGGGAGCAGGCTAGCATCTGGGGACAGTTGGGCCAGATACAGCTCTGAAGTTGGCATTGTACTCTTCTCATCCTGAATGAGCTGGCTCGGGCTAAGGCACGCCAAGCACTACACAGCTGTCTCCTGGTCCTCCCGCTGGATCATCTGGTAGTGCTGTCGGTTCTCGAGGTAGGCAGCTAAGTCGGGGTCATTGGCTTTCTCAGCACGGTGCTTCGGGGTGTCTCCCTGTGCAGGGGAGGCGACAAGTCAAGAGCGCCGAACGCTGCCTAAAGGCTGCTTTGGCACCCAAGGGTGTCCCCATTCCCCCGTGTGGCTGGGTCCAGCAGAGCCTGCAGCCAAACCCCAAGTCAGGTGGCAGCCAAATGTCCATGTGCTCACCATGGGGTCAAAGTGTGCTCCTGAGGAGCATGACTACTGCAGGCCTGGGAGCTGTCCCCTGAAGGACCATCAGCTCCAGGCATGGGCTAGGACATGACTGACCCTGGGCAACACAAGTCACCCAAGAAGAGACAAAGGCTAGTTCCCCTGACTGGCTCTTCCCCTGTGCTGGGGAGACAGGCGGGAAAGGGTGAGGAATGAGGGTTATGTCTGGGGAATGCCCAAGCATACCAACCCCCCTTCCCTCTCACAGCCTGGCTAGCACGCTCCAGCTCCCAAAGGAGGATCACATTTCACCAGCTTATTGCAGCCATCTGGATTGTGTCCACTAATGAACTCCTGCACTCCATAAAAAACAAATCTGTTAACAACTCCCAGCTCTGTCTCCTCTCCCCCTTCCCTCCCCCTGCTCCTTGCTCCACCTCTCCGAGTGCCAGGCTCTGCTGTGCCACTGAGAAAGGCCACAGAAACCTGGCGCTCTGCCGCTGCCATTGAAAACCAGCCCTGGAAGGGATACCCGTCCTGCCTGGCTCATCCCCTGGTGCACAGCAGGGCACAGGCAGCTACAGCAGTGTGCTGGGGCCTCCGAGCACCCCCCAGCTATATTTCTCCATCAGGAACAATGGTCAGACGTGCAGAGTCCTCCGCTGGGCCTGGATGTGCCTGTGCACAAAAGCCCATCCATGTGTGGCTGCAGAGAGGTATCACGCAGCAAGAAATCTCCTTGGGATGTGCACCCCAAGATTGGGCATACCCCGTGGTCCTGCACACAACCCCCAGCAGCCACACCATCAGGGGATGGAGATCACTCTGTGCTTTGGTGCTGGCTTTCCTTGATGGCCTCCTCCCCACATCCCCTGAATGCAATCACTCATTTAACAGAGGAGGAATTAAGCTTCTTTCCTGTTCCCCTGCAGAAGGCCCTCTGCATCACTGCCTGCCTGCAGCCTGAAACCAGAGCTGCCAGGGCCTCCCTGCCCGGCTGGCTGAGGCACTCCAACTGATAAGGCTCAGCCTCCTTCACCACTGCAGAGAGCGGGATCAGTCTGCTCCAAACCCCTGATACAGGTCTGCTGCTAGGGTTTCTAATGAGGTGGATCCTGCCTGTGCAGGCAGGCTGTGACCCTGAGCCCCTGAGAGGTCAGTGCAGCAGCACAGCGGGGTCCCCAGGCAGCCACAAACCTGACATGCGACATGCTTTTGCACAGGCACGTGCAAACCCATTCCCTGGGGCAGCCGCATGCCTGAGCAAGGCTCCCTTTTGTGCTGGCAGGCTGGGGGCTGTTCCTCTCCTTCAGGAAAATGATGGGGCAGGGAACAGAGAGGGGCCATGCACCCCAAACTCCCCTCTCCTCTTGCCTCTGCCAGCTGAGTCTCCATTTAGGCCAGCCCCACTCTGGGCACTGTGCAAGGCCTAAGTCTTAGACAGGACCAAGGAAGAGAGATGGGGAGCCAGAGATTATCTGTACTGCATTCTCCTGGCATCTGGCAAACAGGAACGTGCATTGTCTAAATTGAACCCCAAGCTTCACCACCACCAGCACCCCTCAACTGGGCTCCTAATGGGTGTCCCAGACCCACAGATTACACCTTCTTGGCTTGTTCTACATCACCTCTGTTACAGCCCATCACTACAAGCCTCCACCAGAGAGATCTGACCACATCCTCTCTGCCATATGCCAGCCCTGGGAACCTCCTGTACCAAAATATGGCCCCAAGCCCTCCTCCTCCCCTTTTGCATCTCTTCTGCCAGGGCTGGCACAATTCCCTGACACTAAGGCACAGCTCAATTAACTCAGCATGTGAGAGAAAGTGCTGCAACTGCTTGCTCCTGCTCCCTGCAGGCCGGCTTCACCCGCCAAGAGGAGCTCCCAGATCCCCCATCATGACTGCCGGTGGGGGAGAGCGTTGGAGTCCTGCAGCTCGGAGGGAGAATGTCCTTGCTCTAACCCCTGAGGGTGGGAAGGGGGAGACAGGGATGAGACATTCCAGCCCCTTGCTGCTAATTTAATAAAACAACAGGGAGAGAAGCACTAGGAGAAGAGGAATTTAACCCCTCTGTAGCTGGGCTCTAGTGGGCAGGCATAGGTACTCCATGTCAGCTCCCCTCTGACTGGCAAACACCTCACCCAAATCACCTCTGCTCTGCTCCCTGCCAGCCCTCTGGTCACCCTAGAAAGCCCCACTGCCACTGTTCCCACTGTCACCTGCAGGTCTGTCTTCATGAGCGAGGCCCCAGCCTCCACGATGTAGTGGCAGATAGTGCGCTGGCGTAAGGCTGCAGCCTGGTGCAAGCTGGTTTCACCACTGAGGAGGAGAAAGCAGGAGATGTGAGATGTCCCCCTGAACAGGGACAATGAGCACATGCAGGTGGCATCAAGGGACAGCAATTCAGCGGCAGCAGCAGCTGGTGGTAAGTTGTGTGTTTGTCCAGGCAGAGGAGGGGGTGCTACTCAGGGGCAGCCTGTCCAAAATGGACTGGGAATCATGGCTGGCAATTAGAACAAGGGCAGCTGAAGTGCCCCTATAACCGGTCACTTCACAGAGGGTCTGGCCAACAAGTAATGCAAGTCAGGCAGCGACTTACTTCTCCTCCTCTGTGGCATCAAGGATTTCTGAAGGAGCTGTGGAAAGAAAGAGTGCAGGTGAGTGAGACCTGGCTCTGGGGCAGAGACCGACCTGCCTACTCCCTGGTCACAGTCTGCATCATTCCATAGGGGCTGCTATTTTCATGCTGCCTGCAAAAGTCCTAGCTTCAAAGAACTCAGGTCAGCAGTGGCATCTGAGCCCAGCTGATCCCAGGAAAGAAGAAGTGGTTGTGGACTCACTACAGAGAAATATCTAAATAAAAATAAAACTGTCTGTATTTCAGTGGGAGCTGCCAAAAACAACTGGTCAGCTGCCCTGGAGGCAGAAGCAAGACACTGAGAAATGTTTCCCAGAGATATGCTGATCCCTGCCAGGATGCAGCAATAGCTATGAGGACACCCCAGTACTGGCAAACAGAAGCCAGGAAAAGCCCATACACCAGAAGGATGACGTAGCAAACCCAGAGGGAAGGGATCTAAGCCCAGGAGCACTCCCTCTAAGCAGAGGGTCGATTGTTTTTTTGCTGCCAGGCTCCTTTGCTAAGAGTGGCACTCTGACTCCAGCTCACCATTCTCGATGATGTATTTGACGATGTCCTTGCTTCCTGATTTGACAGCATGGTGGAGGACAGTCTGGCCCGAGGAATCTCGCACCATCAGGTCTCTTCCAGCTTGGTGCAGCTCTTGGAACTACAGGATTGTCAGATTGTTCAGGATGAGTTGCATTTCCCAGCTCCAAGCCCCAGCATTATGTACCTGGAGTGTCTGACAGGTTGTGTGGATACTTGGTGCTGATGGGGAGCTTTGTCCAGCTCAGCCATGTTACCAAGTCCCTTCCCTTCTCCTCCCTTCCCTTTGTGTCTCCCAGGAGATGAACCAGAGCTCCTTGCCAGAAGCCTGCCTGGTTTCTAGCCACCACTCATTAAGGAAGGCCTTTGACAGGCATTGCTCCAGGGCAACTGGGGAGCACAGCTGGCAGGGCTTCTCTTAGCCCAAAGGGCACACCAGCCCAGGAGCCAGCCTTGGCTGCTCATTGCACCAGGCTGCTGGAGCACCTACCTTGCTGAAGTTGCCACTCTTGGCAGCTTCTATCAGAAGGTCATCTGCAAAGAGAGATGCGTCAGGGTCAGAAAAGTCAATCTGGAACACTGCTTATCTAATCTTGGAGAGAAGAGCTGGGCACCAGAGGTGTGGAGCAGGAGCACAAGCTCCTCCAGGGATTAACGCTTTGGTCAGACTGCATTTACATGGCTTCTCCACCTTGAGGAATGTAAGGAACAAGCCAGGGAAAGGAAAGAGACACCACGTAGCTAGGGGTGCAGCCAGATCTCAGCCCCAGGGAGATGCAGGGGGAGTAGTCTCTGCCCTTGGGCAGGATAACTTGTGATGAAAATGGGGAGCAGGTCTCCTGGGCATCAGCCAGCAGCCAAGATGCTTCTCACCAATGACTCACTCACACCTCCAGACTCCAATCAAGTTTCAGGAAACTCTTTCCATTTGTTCAGCTTGGTGAGGCCCCTGATCTAGTGCTCCCACCTCCTCAGGGAGAGGCAGAGACAGCCTTCCAACCCAGTCCACAACGCTCGGCCCTGCAGGTGGGGGATTAACCCCTTGCCACATAATTTCCCGCATGTTGGAGCTGGGAAGGCGCCTGGCTGGGCCGCTCCACAAATCACTGTCAGGTCTCTTGTGCTCACCTCTGGGTCACCTGCCTGCAGGGCTCCATGTTTCAGAATACATGGAACAATAGGGCTACTCCCTGCTCACCAGAGAGTAGCCAAAAAAACCCATGGCAGGAAAACAAAAGTGCAACCCAAGAGGGGGTATGACCAGGGGTAGGACTCCACTCACCGTTATGTGGGAGGCAGTGCTCAGGCTCAGCACTGGAAGGGAAGAAGAGAAAGCGTAACTAACCCTGCCAGTCCTGGCAGCAGATGGCCCTAATGGGCATGCCACCATTAGAAGGATGGAGAAACCTGCCTGTAGCACTCCTTCTTCCCTGATCTGGGTTCTTCCCCATCCCCATTCCCATTTCTACTGCTGCTCCTGGTCCCATTGCTCCTCCCTACTCATCACTGGCCTCGGTTTGGCTGAGAGACACCCTTGTCCTCTGCCCCATGGTCCAGGTGCTGGAGCTTGACCCCATGGCTGAGCCACCTGGTGATGGTGGCTACTTAGGGCAGCACTGGCAGAGGAACAAGGAAAACAGGACTGCATCTCATCCCTTGGCCTTACTTAACAGTGAATTCCTGCTTACTTCCAGGGAGCTCCCCTGTAATCTGGCCCAGGGATCAATGCTGTGAAGCCAACCCTAGCTCTCCCATCACTGCCCATTCTTCCTGAGGCCCAGCACCCCCATTTCAGACTCACCTGGGGGCAGGAGAGGAGGATGGAGAGGAGGAACAGGAAGGAAATGCAAAATGGTGCCCAGGGGGTGTGGCAGATGAGTCCACGAGGTCAGGCATGGCAGGAGAAGTGCTCACAGTCTGAGTGACCACTAGCTCTGGGTCCAAGACATAGAGCTCATCCTGAGAGATCTCTGTCACATAGTTGAGGTGTTCCTGAAAGAAACAAGTCAGGACATGCTTCCTCAGAAGCAAGACCTACTTCTGCAAAACTTCATCCCCTCATATCCCATTGGGTGAGTTTGTGGCCCACTCATTTGCACAGCAATGGTGGCTTGAACAGTCTTGCGCCTGGGAGCCTTTGCATCTCCTTGTTCTTTTCAGGCTTCCTGTCTCCTGCCACCTTAGCAACCTCGTAAACCTTATCTCCACGCTCCCCTCCCCAGATCATTAGAGAAAGTATCTAATACTGGTGAAGATGATCCCAGCTGGCAGGTCCCCTGGCCAGTCTTGTTACGTTTGCTATTCCTTACCTGCTGCACTGGAGGGCCCTGCAGGCAGCTTTCAACCCAAGGTTCTGCGCTACCACCCAGGCTTCTTCCCTTTTCTCTAGAAACCTGGAGGTGCTGAGCCTGGTCCTGGGCCAGGCTTGTCATGCCATCCCTTTGGGGGATGCCAAAGGCCAGGTCAGTGGTGTGAGACCTGTGTGGCCCTAAGGCTAAGCCTGCCTGTTGGTCTGTGTGCAGGTGGGACACCCAAGCACCTTCCCAGGGGATGACGGTGCAGGGTGAGGCTGCACTCACCTGTGCACGGTCTATCCTGTAGAACCGATCGGCCGTGGTTGCTGTAAGACAGGAACAGAACAAGACAGGCTGATCCTTGGTGCAAGACAGCGCCTCTTCCCACCACCAGTGACAGTGAGCTATCCAGCCACTTAATGCATTGCACAGAGGGTACAGCAAAGCAAACAGCAGCCCCTGACCAGGAGCAAACCACTTCCCTTCATGAATCTGCTGGTGTCTTCACCCTAGAGGCAGCCCCTTAGGCCAACAGACCACCATGTCCCCGTGAAATGCGCCTTTGCTTGCTACCTTCTCCTCAATGACTCCTGGCAGGGAGCCACAGGTAAGGAGGTAAGGCAGGAACACAACTAGCTGATGCCATGGCCTTTCTGGGGGCTTTCAGATGCTCCAGCATTATCCCGAGCAGATGAAGCTCAGGACTATGAAGTGCACATCTCAGCACTCACTTATACCAGGTGAGGAACTGCTGTGATTAACATGGTGCACCTTGTTGAACAGTGCTCAGAAATGGGGGCACTACAGGAGGCTGGGAAAAGAGAGGGCTCAGCCTCCTGCTGACTTGACTAAGGACCTTCATGAGGCCACTCAGAGCATGTGACTGCCAGGCACAACAGAGCATGCCACCACCAGCTGTAGATCCAAGTCCCTGTCTCCTAGGATGGCAGGAGAGCTTCAAATCAGCCTCCAGCCTGTCTGAGTGCATCCCTCTTCCTTAGAGAAGAGATCACCACAGAGAGAGAGGAGCTCCAACAGAGCAAGTGGTTATGCTGGAGCCAGACACACATGGCCCCCACCCCCAGGGGAGCAGGGAGGGGTTATGGATTAAGGGCATCACCAAGGGAGACCAGGACAAGTAAAAGCACAGTGCCAGGACAGCTGGATTCCTATGCAGGGCAGCATTTCCCCAATATCCTGACAGGCTGCTGGTGCTAGTCCAGGAGACGTTGCTGCAGTGGGATTCTTGCAGACCCAAGGAAGTCTCTCTGCAAACAGAGTGGGGATGTGCTAGAGCAGGTGAGAGGAGTGAAAGAGCCATGTTTATCCTGGATATTTGCATCCAGGGAGCTACTGTTCAAGGCCTATAATTCAGCTACTTGAACAAACCTGTGCTGTGTTGAATGAGACTCTAGTCTCTTTCCTGACACATTTTCCTGAGCCCAGAACCTGCTGCTGGGAGACTGGCAGAAGGGAAAGTGGCCCTGGTACAGCAGTCCTAGTAGTGACACTGGGGAGCAGCACCACTAGCAACACCATACAAAGGGCTAGAACCTTGAGGGGAGAAGTTGCACCCTCTCTGCCTAGCACGAGGCTTCCCAGGCCCACTTTGCAACCCATGGCTGTGCTCTGCTGTGGTCTACATGCTGCTTGCTGGGGTATCAGAGAGATTAAATGCTACAAATGGGCATTTCACTCAGCCAGCTTCTAGGTACAGAGGGAGGTTCTTGGTCGGAGAAGGCAAAGGGAGAAGAGAAAGGTACTTTCAGGCAGGGGAGAAGCAGCAGCTGGAGCCCAACAGGGAGGCTGTTCTCCCATAACACTGCTATGCTCATGGTGAGCCCGGCTCCGGGCACGCTGGAGCAGGGGGGCCCCCTGCCTGCACAACACAGGAGAGCATCCCCAGCAGTCCCGCAGTGACAAACACATGCCACCAAGCTGCCTTCAGCTCCAGGGGCAAGAGAACCACAGACTCCCCTTGCTCCACTCCGGGTCAGCAGCCAGATATGCAGCCTGGGGGAAAGCACTGCTGTGCTCAGCCCCAAAGACCCCAATATCCATGAGTCCCAAGCCTCAATGGTTCCATGCCGCTTGTCACTAAATGTCTGTTCTCTCACCCCCCAAATTCATGGAACCACGGAATGATCACTAAAACTGCTTAGGTTGGAAAAGACCCTTAAGATTGAGTCCAACCATTAAACCAACACTGCCAAGTCCACCACTAAGCCACATCCCTAAGTGCCACATCTACACATCTTTTAAGTATCTTTAGGGATAGGGACTCATCCACTTCCCTGGGCAGCCTGTTCCAATGCTTGATCCCCCTTTCAGTGGGGGAAAAAAGCCTCCCTGATGCAACTTGAGGTCATTCATTTCCCTTCATCCTCTTGCTTGTTACGTGGGAGAAGAGACCAACACAATTTCACACAATCTCTTTCCAAGTAGTTGTAGAGAGTGGTAAGGTCTCCCCTTAGCCTCCTTTTCTCCAGGCTAACCAACCCCAGCTTCCTCAGCTACACCTCCTAAAATCTGTGCTCCAGAGCCTTCACCAGCTCCATTGTCCTTCTCTGCACATGCTCCAGCACCTCAGTGTCCTTCCTGCAGTGAGAGACCCAAAGCTGGATGCAGGATTCCTGGTGTGGCCTCAACAGGGCTGAGAACAGGGAACAATCACTGCCCTGGTCCTGCTGGCTACACTTTTCTTGATCCAGGCCAGAAGGCCATTGGCCTATAAAGTTTTACTCATTATAACTGTATAAAAACTGTATAAAGAAGCTACAACCAAAGAAGCTTCCCTGAAGATATCTGACTGGGACTTTGGACTGAAAGTTAAGCTGCTGAGATTAAATAAAGGGAATTCTTCAATCACCTGGAACAAACAAGTAAACAAGGACAAGAATGTGAGCCCAACCCAGCAGTCATGCTAAGAATCATCTTTGGCTTGCTTTGGGGTAGGGGAGGCTGTAGCCCACAGACCCATTTGCTGGGAGCAGGTTTGCACAGATTTCACCCCCCAACTGAGCGGGGGGAGGAAGTTTTGGTGCGTTGTAACCTCTGCTCAGGGGCTGTGAACCCATCCTCCCTTGTACAAACTGGCTATGGAACCCCCAACCCTGGGAAGGCAATATCCACAGGACATTCACGTGAGGGGCAGCTGAGGGGGTGCACTAATCCATCAAAGCACCCCCAAAGTGCCTCCACAGTCATTCCTGAGGCTTTGCACCACAGGACTGCACGTAATGCAACAAATGTGGAAGAGACAGCGGCAAACTTCCCCCCTACTCCAGGGAGGTAGGGATTTTTATACATGGCCTGAGTGTGTATTAACCCATCAGATTCTATTTTTTTTCAGGTGACCTTCACCACCAAAAAGACTAGCTGGAGAGGATCAATGGAACATCACTGGGACCCATGGAGTGGTGATACTTTCCTTATTCTGTTCCTGTTACTCTCTTTCTGTCCCCCCATCTATTTTCTATTTCTCTCTCTCTCATATTTACAGTCAAAACCCCATACTATTGTCAATGACACATGGTCTCATTTTCACCTTAATTTGGGCAGGGGCATTCCTAAGAACATTAGTAATCAGATCCTGACAGACACACACACTGAATCATGTTCAGGTGCCATTGACAAGCACCTCCAGGTCCTTTTCTGCTGAGCAGCTTTCCAGCCCCCATTCCTCCAGCCTGCAGCACTGCACGGGGTAGTTGTGACCCAAGGTCAGGACATTTACTTTTTTGAACCTTGTGCAATTGGCCTTGGCCCATGATCCAGCCTGCCCAGATCCCTCTGCAGTGCCTTCCTGCCCTCCCACAGATCAACATTCCACCCAACTTGTGTGCAAGTGACTGAGGTGTGCCTGATCTCCCCATCCAGACTGATAAAGACAATAAATGGGACCAGGCCCGATACTGAGCCCCGGGGATGACCACTGGTGACCGGCTACCAGCTGGATGTAACTCCAGGCACCACCACTCTCTGGGCCCGGCCATCCAGCTGGTTTTCTAGCCAGTGAACAGTGCACTCATGTGAGCCACGAGCAGCCAGTTTCCCCAGGAGAATGCTGTGGGAAACAGTGTCAAATGCTTTATTGAAGTTCAGGTGGACAACATCCACAGCTTTTCACTGAGCAAGTCATCTCAACATAGGAAGAGATCAGCTTGGTCTCCTTCCTTGCCTGTCCCCTCTGAAGAGTTTATAGCCATCCATTAAAACACCCCAGCTGTGTGACTTGTCCTGCCATGTCTCTGTGATGGCAACTATGTCATAGTTTTCTTGCTCTGCCATATCTTTTCGCTCCTCCTGTTTTTAGCCCATGCTGCATACATTGGTGCTGACACACTTCAGTTGAGCTACTGATTCCTCCACTTTTCTGGGCATAGGAGCTGTAATTCCTATGCCCTAATTCTCAGGTACTTCTATGGTTTCTAAGGCATCAATAACCCTTGGATCTTTGCAGCCACGTGAATCTCCATCCCCTACCTCCATTGAGCTGGCAGACCAAAGGACCTTGCCAGCACATCATCAGACCCAGCTCCTAGTGGAGGGGGATACTCACAGTCCAGGAAGCACCATTTGGGTGACAGCCTCTGGAATGACACTGTCTTCGGCTTGGCTCCATCTCCCTCCTGCATAATAAAAGAGAGGATAAAGACATAGTTTATGGCCCCTGCATCTCTCTTCAGAGCATTTCTCCTGCTTTGGGAGGTCTCTGCAGACATAGAGGACCACAGGCACTTGGATGAAATTGAACACAGCCACAGCACACTGCAACAGGGAGTACCATGGGACAGACTGGAGCTGACTCTAGAGCAATGTCACAAGATGAGCCCCTGAGACTGGCACAGTGGACATGGTAGATGGGCCCAGAGGACAGAGAGAGGCTATACACACCTGGAAGAGCAGGCGCTCTAAAGCAGAGGGCTGTGCAGGGAAATCCTGCAGAAAAGCAAGGTGTCCTGTTACAGCCTGCATCTGGGCAGCCCCCCAATCCCTCTCTCATCCCACTGGAGTTGCTTGGTGTGCTGCCATGTCTGGCTTTACAGACTGTCTGGCCAAGGTACCTGGTCCTTGCCTGGCTTTAAGATCAGAGCACAGAGCTTACCCAAGGAGTGACAAGAGGTAAACCATGAGGTGACCAAGGAACACTGGCCACACTGCACAGTTTTAAAGGTGCGGGAGATTGCAGGGGCAATCACACTGACACAGCAGGAGAGCATTACTCTGTGAATCCAGGAGCTGCTAGCCATGTGCCTGCCTGTGTGTCCCCACCAGTGCCTGGGCACAAAGTGGGCAGGGGACACGCATGCAGAGCAGGCACAGCAACAGGCAGATGCCAGTGTGCCAGCCCAGGCAAGCAGCTCTGCAACTCAGCTCTGACGGACTCTACACATACAATGCATGGGATTCCCACAAGCACAAGGGCCAGCTAACAGCAGACTAAGAAAGGTCCCTTCAATCTTCTGTGCAACAATCAGATTGAGCAGTGCAGCACCAGAAGCCACACTATGGGCTTAGAAGGCATTGTTCACCAGGAGCAACAGTAACACAGTCTATGCACAGGTCACAGACATGTGCTAGTACATTGGCAAGGACACAAAAATTAGTGCTTGCAAATGAGAAGAGTGGGAGGGGTTATAAACCTAATCTAGGCACCTGGAGAAGGCAGAGCTGTGACAGGAAACACAGAGCCTGTGAAGGGTTGAATGGGTATAGGCCCCCACAGGATGTGTGCTGGCTTTTTATACTACCCTGTAGTTTTTCAGAGTCACCTTCTGGTCAGAAGAGGAATGCTGAAAAAGAAGCTGTCAGACAGCAGGGAGCAACAAGGCATCCAGCTTGGGACCCTGCCTTCACCACATGGTGAAGGCAAACCGTGACGTCTAAGCGTGACCCAAAGCAAGAGTGTGTATGGTGGTGTGTGCAGGTCAAGGTGGCTTAGGAATCTTTTCCCTGAGTCCCTGCATCCTCAGTATTAAGCTATGACCACTTTTCATGCAGACTCACCTCCTGTAGCTTCTCAATCTGGGTCCGGCACAACTCCAGGTCACTGTCTCCTGGAACCACGATGATCCCCAGTGGCACAGCTGAAGGACAGGGCACAGGCTTAACTCAGAGAGCAGCCCCCCATTTCCAACACCTCACAGTTTAGCTACAGGTTTTGCCATACTTGGGGACTGCAGTTCCCACCCCCTGGTCACTCAGCTGGTCACTCACAGGCTTCCTTGAGCTTTTCCTTGTCATAGTTCAGTGCCTCATAGTCGCGCATGCTGATACGGCTCACCCGGATCCGCAGCCGCTCAGGCACTGGCTGCTGGCTGTGTGCAGGGGGCAAGGAAAAAGGAAGATATCAGAAAGTGACACCCTGCTTTCTCCTTATTGCCCTAATCCCTCCAAAATAGGCAAGAGTATTGTATAGACTGGGGTGGGGAGCTTGGCACCAGCAGCTTCTTCAGCATCAGGGTCTGGTCTTACTTCTGTGACCCAATCCCTTCCCAGACCCTACCCAAGAAAGGACTGAAATGCCTCTGCCAGTCATGGATCAGTCCCATCCCTTTCCCTGCCAACCATCCTTCCTTGGAGAGGAGGTGGCAGATCAATCTGAGGAACCTACTCATTGAGCAGAGGCATGGAGTTGCGCCGCTTGGTCTTCTGCAGCATGTTGGCTTGGTTGCGCAGAGAGATGTGGATGCAGGAAGCTGCCAGCTTGCAGGGCTCTCCATCTACCTGCATGGGGATGGCCTTGGATGTGGTGAGAACCACCTGCCGGCACTGACAGAGCCGCTCCCCATGGCCACCGACTTGCAAGGCAGCCTGTGAAAGGGTCCAGAGTGAGAGCAGAACATGGGACTGAGACATGGATGAGGGGAACATCCATTGTCATCTGGATATTACAAGTGAACCAAGTTCTGAGGGTCTCAGGTATGATTTCAGTGAGAAGGGACTCACAGAGACCAGGGCATGACAGCACCTCGCCTAAATCTTACAGAGCAGACACTCATATAGGCCAGCACCACAACTCCTCCAGAGAGGATCTGTGGAGCTGTGGGCTGGCTGACATGTGACCATTGGGACCATTCACTCCCCTGATTGCTACCTACAACTGGCAACAGCACTAACTCACCAGTGATGTCATGGTGAAGCCGATAACTTCAATGCAGCCATCATCATGGCGCTGGGGCTCGAAGTCATGGTGCTCCCCAGGGTTGCCCCAGGGCATGGTGCCTGCACAGTACCTGTGAAAGGACAAGAAGAAATACCTGGACTGGCACCCCAAACCCAGGCAGAGATCTACAGCACAGGTGTGAAAAGCCCAGCATATGAAGACAGGTCCTGAGGGTGCTCACCTTGGGATGTTAAGGAAGACCAGGCACTGGGGCTTCAGGTCCTGAATCTTGGAGGTCAGGTCTATCCCATCACACTAGAGACAACACAGGGGTGTTCAGGCTGCTGTAAGGGGGAGCCTGGTCCATCCTACTCACTTAGGAAGAAATGGCCGCCCTCCTCTGCTCCCTACAGTGAATGTTCTCCAAGTCAGGAGAAGCTGATGCTTCCAGGAAGCTCCCCATTCGTTCCCCAACCCTGACATACTCAGTGTGCCAAGGGACGTTCTTCACACCTCTACAGCTCACCCCCTCCCTGGACCAGAGCACCCCAGCACACTCACAACCAGCCTGACATGCTTCGCCAAGTCTTTGGAGCTCCCAGTGAGGAAGTCGGAGAAAGCCGTCTGCCAAGGTAAGAGACAGAGTTAGTGCCCAGGTGTTCACCAGAATGGGAAGCCAGGAAGCCTGTCTCTGACCTGCAACTCAGCCTGCCACTGACCTGACACAGACCTCAGCTGATCAAACCTGCAAACCCCCTTTTCATCCACTGTCAGAAGTCCTCTTCTCCTCCAAAACAACCTGATCCATTCCTCTTGCTATTTTGCCTACCAAAAACCTTGAGGCACCTTCAGTAGCATGCTCTAGTACTCCCTTGCCAGCCCAGTCCTGACTTTAGGGAAGAGTTGACAAGATGAGTCTCCTACAGTGAGAATCAAGTAACAAGAGACAAATTCAGTCTCAAGCTGATATGAAGTACCACTAAACAGAGCTGAAGTGACTCCATCTAGAGATTCCAGGAGGGACAGCATGGGTCTCCTTTGGGCTTAATTGTGCAGACAGCAAAAGAGACACAAGCGAGACAGATGTGAGATGGCACAGAGCAGCACTCGGCCTTTAGTACTGCTCGAATACCAGTCACCAGACACATGGCTAGAAAGTATATTGAGGATGGGGAGACAGAGGAACAAAGATGATACTGAATGCAAAGCTGTCAGGTGAGACACAGTAGGGTGATGTAATCAGCCAGGAAGCTGTAACTGGTCCAAGGTATATAATAAAAGAACAAAGTAGTGTGCAGACTATGGAAAGGCTTCCTTTTCCTCTGCCTTCCCACAGCAGTCTGCCTTCCCACAGCTCCAGGGAGGTCCTGCCTCGGTGACCACCCCTGAGAGCTTGAGATCAAGAACAATAGTGGCAGGAGATCAATACAGCAACTGTACTGCAGGCCACGGAGCAAATTGTGCTGCCAGCAGCACTCACAGCCAAAGGGGAGCTGTGACTCCCAGTGCTGCAGCATTTCTCCAGCAACTTTCCAGCTTCAGGCTGGGGGGCTTAACTTGGGTGCATGTGAAGGTCCATGTAGCTTATGGGTGAGTTTAGGATGCAGGCAGGAGGCAGGTCCATGCCTGTGCTGCAGCTGACGTTAAGGCTACTATGACGGCAGGCTCAGATATCCCACACACACTCACCCCAGCATAGAACATTTTATTCCGAAACCGGCTGTTGAACTTCTCTGGGTTGGCCTCTGGGGAAAGGAGAAAAAAGTCCAGGTCACTGGCCTACACATGGAAGTATTTTACTTGCCAGCTCTCCTCAGACACAGCTCTCCAGCCAGCCTCAGCCAGGGGTCTGCCCCCAGCTTCTTTCCTGTGCAGGCACCCCTCTTCCCCCTTTGCAGCTTGGACTTGCTCCTCATGTTTCACCTCCAGCTCTGTCCCTGAAGCAATTCTCTTGTTCCCTTTCCTGAGGAACAAATGAGAACAGGTCCATCCCACAGACCCCGACCAAGTCCTGCCACTGCCCTGTACCTCGAGATTCGTGGAACTCCAGCGTCACCCGTGCGTCAAAGCCAAGGCTGAAGTAATTATTAAAGACATCCAAAGGGAGCTGAAATGGAAAGGAGAAATAAGGATGAGGCTGCCAGCATGTGCCCATGGCACAGATGAGGTCAGGTTACAGCAAAGCCATTACAGTGCTCATGAGGCTGAAAGATCCAGCTTGCCTTTTCCCTAGGAAAATACAGAGGTCACCAGCCTGAGATGATGGATTATTTCCTGGCTCCTAGGGGTAAGGGAAACGGTCCAAGGGTACACACTCTGCTCTCTGAGGTTTCTGCAGTCACCCATGTTTCTGTTAAAGAAAACAGCCTCACAGAAGACTGGGCTTATACCTGTTGTAAGTTGTGGTTAAAAACCTTTGGTAGGCATTTAGTTATGAACTCTACATACACCCTTGCTATGAATGCTGCAGCTCAGAGCCATGAACAGAATGGTAGAATTGGAGGAGTGAGAGGGAAACACCAACCCGAGAACATAGCCCCAAGTGCTGGGACTGCCCGAGCCAGTGACAGAAGAGAGAATGCAGACTCTAGCACAGGGAACAGACATGGAGAGGAGGTGTCCCACCTTGTCAGCAGCTGCCTCATCCTTTTCCTCAGGGTTTGTGTCAGGGTTTGGCTCCACATGGAGGTTCCAGCGATCGAGCTGTACTATGTTCCCATCTTCAACGTGCGATAGGATCTTGGACAGAGGCTCATCTGTGTAACCCTGGTGAAGAGAAGGACTTGGGGAGTCTCATGCCTGCCTCCCAGAGAGATACCCCAGACAGCAGGCTTTGGTAAGGCATCTCAGAATAAAAGATGTAGAAGAGATCAACTCTACTTGAATGCACCACAAAATGGGATTTGAAATTTAAAACAATACATCTTCCTTCTAAAAATTTTCCAAAGTTTGAAAAGTCAATTGCTTTTGTATAATCTAATGCAGTACCATTCAAATGTCAGAAGAACAGCAACATCCATATTGCACTTATTTGTTGGTCTGTATTTACAGGAAGTTGAAACACGAGCCCATATACAAATCTCCAACCACATGTCTGAAACAAGGATTGAAGCACTCAGCCCTGCTGTCTAGGCAGTGGGTTCCTGTGCCCATCACTTACCCCACCCCAGTTCAGTGTTCTGGCCAAGTCGTTCCCTGTCCCCAAAGGCAGGATGGCCACAGGAGGAGGTGGGTTGATGCGTAACTGGTCCAGAATGGAGAGTATCCAGCCCACCTGCTCAAGCAAGAGAGTACAAAGAAACCATTAGTTGTCTCAGGGACCAGCAGGCAGACAGAGGTGACGTGGAGAACTAGCGATGGCAGAGGGGCAGAGATGGGGTCTCCTTAGCCACAATTGAGGCTATTCACAGTCTTTAACACTCTAATCAGGTGCTGCAGGATGTACCAGTAACCCCAATGAGGACACTGGCCCTCTTTTGAGGGCTACAAATCCAGACATGTTAGACTAGCACTCCCTGGAACAGTGCACGAGGGGACCCACAGCATCTCTGCTACCAGCTGTACCATGGATGCAGTGTGCCCAGTTTGTCCTGTTCTGGATTACAACAAGGAGGGCTGCTGTCTGCACTGGAAAGGCCTGGGGGAAGGAGCACCAGGGGATGGAGGGGCTGGAGACTCACCGTGCCATCTCCCCCGCACGCCAGGATCCGGAGGTTGTGGACTTTGCGGTACAGCTCCAGCCTGTGGGCAACAGGGAGGTTGAGGAGGGGAGAGTTACTGAAGGTGTTACACAGCAGCTGCCTCTCAGAGCCCTTGGCATTCACAAAGCCACATCCATGTCTCCCTCTATGAGCTGGGGGAAGAGCTCTCAGGAGGAATCCTGGGACATGGATGGAGGAGAGAAAGGTGCTGCCCCCATCAGTACTCACGCCTCCTTGGGTCCACCCTGGCTGAGGTCAAAAACCTGCCGTGGGTTGAGATACCACATGAAGGATTGGATAATCTTGGCTCCCTATGGGGAGAAGAAAGACTTCAGGTAATATTGAGTTCCCAGTGGATAGCAGAAGGAGGCATTTGGTCCTGCCTGGGGACAGGCTAAGACAACACCATTCTGGAGGGGGCACAGGCAAAGCCTGGCAGAGGTAGGAACTGCTATGCAGTAAACTGGCATTGGGGCCTCTTGTGCAGCTGAAGCATCACCAAAACTGTGATGACAGCTCAGCACTCAAATGGCAATGCCCTCACAGAGATGTCTTCTTAGACATACCAGACAAGGCCATACCTGATTCCCACCACTTTTGGGGTTCACGAACACCAGCAAGGGCTTCATGAGAGGAGCTGGCATGGGCTTGATGACAAAGGGTTTCCACCTCCCTTCCTGCAAGAGATACCATAGATCCTTCAACAAAGCTGGGGAAATGCAAACTGCCACCTCCAGCTGAGCCCTAACATCATGCAGGTTAGAAGCAGGAGGAAGAAAACATCCCAGCCACCCCATAAACTTTGTTTCTGGGATATACCCTGCCAGCAGGCATGCTCCCTCCAGCTCAACCTCCTTAACATCAGTACAGACCCAGAAAAGCCCACTTTTATTCTCAGCCTTGCTCCTCACTGTTCAGTCCCTCTGCCCTTCCAAGACAAGGTCATTCCCAGTCCCCTCATATCTTACCTCAGCCCCCTTTTTGCTGGATTTCCGCTTGAATGACGTCCTCTTCTTTTTCTTACTAGATTTCAGTGGATTCTACATAGAAAAGGAACAAACACAAAAACTCTGTGAGGAGCCACTGGGCAAGTGGTAACTTTGAAAGAGCCCCAAGAGCTGAAGTGACTCACCTGGGGCCGCCGGACCCGCAGAATCCAGGTGGGAGGAACGACGACAGCAGCATGAGCCCCCAGTGAGCAGGGCTCTTCAATGTGTTGCAGCATGAAACACGATACTTTGCTGTGATACTGGCCAAGGAGAAGACAGAGAGAAAACTCAGCTGCTCATTTTGCTGGGCACAGCCACAATCTCCTCCTCTCAGGTTCCCCATGCCAATGCAGGGAGTGCTGGATGAAACCATGCAGGAATTTTGTAACGGGAAGGCAATGAAGAGAAAGTTTCTCAAAGGAGCTTGCAAATATCATAGTACAGACTCTGCCAGCAGGGGGAGCTGTTGAGGGCAGGCTGCGAGCAGCAGCTCGGGGAGCCCCGGCAGAAAGCAGAGGTCATTCGTGCAGAACCGACTGCTAAGGCATTCAAGGGGACTCTGCTCACCGCTTGTTTGCACCAGGAACAGCTGATGGCTACAATCTCTTTGCTGTGGAAGGCAAACTTCTGCTGAAAACCCTATGGAAGAAAGGACAAGAGGCTTAGGGAATTCCCTGCAGTTTCCTGTCACCCAACAGTAAGAGACATTAACAAGGAGAGCATGCCTGCAGCTGGAGCCCTCCAGATCCTGTCACACAGTCCCAATCACAACAACAGCACCAGGGAGGCCACTGTGCTCTGTAGGGGTGTCCTTATTGCTCAAGGAAAGCATGTCAGGAAGACAGTCTCTTTCAGGATTAGTTGGGCCCAGGGGAAGAACTACTCTATGTGGGAAGCAGTTACACAGTGCTTCACTGAGTAAAGCAGGGCACGTGTCTTGGTTTTGCTGCCAAACAGGAATGGTGGGATGTCCCTGGTTCCAAGCCCTGTGCGTGTCTCTGGCTTGACCTTAGGTTTCCTTCAGGCTGAGAAAAATGCCCAAGACGCCCTCTCACCTTGCCACACTGCCGGCATTTCCCTTCCTGCCGCCTCCGGTGCACCCAGTGATGTCGGACAACGATGGGCTAAATGGAAGAGAAAAAAAGAAAATTGAAAAAAAAAAAGAAGTGAAGGGCCCAGTGCATGAGGGAACACAGAAACAGGCAGAAGAAATGGACACAGGCCAGCCAACCTCTGCTCTTGCAGCAAAACCACTGCTCATAGGGACCAGCCCCCCACCCGCTGAGTGAAGGTAAAGCCAAAGAATCAGGGGACAAGAGGTCAAATTAAGATGCTCCAAGAAAAGGGAATTAAAACCAGAAGAAATAGGAAGGAGGACAGGGAAACTGAAGACTGAGAATCACACAAAGCAGATACAATGGAGAGTGGGTAAGCAGCAGCACATCTCTGTCCCCTAACATTTCTGCCCAGATGCCCCTGGTGCCAGGTGAAAAATGTGCTGTTGGATGGCGTGAAAATCCCTGGAGAGACACAGTTTGTACCCACAGGAAGAAGATGGAAGTGGTTGCAGCTAAGCAGTGAACCTCCTCACTCCACATTCCTCGAGAAGAGTGGCAGCACCAAAGCCCTCCACACCCACTTCCCCCTGCTCTTTCCCCAGGCCAATCCTGAGCTTGCTTCAGTGCCAGCGTGGGCAGCAAGGCTGCTCGCCAGCACCTCTGCTCTGCTTGCAGGCTCACAGTGGGTTCAGGGCTGGGACTTGCAGAAGTGATTGTGAGGGATTCAGAAGTTTTGTAATGAAGTACCACTTGTCCTAAATCCTATCCTATTTTTCCAGCCCTGGACCGGGAATGGGCTGGAAAACTGCAGAGAGAGAAGCAAAAAGAGAAAGGGAGTGCGAGTTCACAGGCTGGCATGACAGGGCCCAACATCTTGCTCCTGACAGCTTTTGGGATCATGATGATGAGAGACAGAAACTGGCAGGAGGTTGGGGTCAGCTCCAGTGTTGCCTCCTCTGAGTGCAGCACACAGGAGGGGATGAAGAGTCTTGCTGGCTTTAGCGGATATTAATCCAGTAGGAGCAGAAGGAGGGCTATGCCTTGAGCTCAGCTCTGGGTCCAAGCAGGCACATCTAGCAAAAGGGCTGACCCTGAAGGAGATCCCTGGCACCACAAAGGCCAGAAGAGCACCTTTTTAGGGAAACAGGAAGGAAGAGGCCTTGGAGGAACTGAGAAGCATTAGAAAGACAGGATGGAGAAGCAGAGTTTGTGAGAGAAAAGAAAAAGCAAGAAAGGGGAGGGAGAAGAGATTTGTAGAGGCTGGAGAGAAGAAAAATAGAGACAGACAATTGAGCAGAGGCAGCAAGCTGTTAGCAGAGCCCAAAAGGTAAATGAAGCACAAATAAGGGAGCTAGACTAAGAGCAATATGGGAAGGAGGCACAGAAAGAAAAGCAAAGCAAGAAAGGAAGGTTTAAAGTGATGCTGAAAGCTTCCCTTTACAATGTCATGCCAGCATTTCAAAGCAGGCAGCCCTGTGTTTGAACATCCTTCCCCAGCTAGGTCTGCTGTGCTAGCACAAACACAGTGTGCTGGGGGCAGCTCTGTTACCAAAATGGCCCATGACTGAGCCACCCACTCCCACTCCAGAGCACTGCACAGGCTACATTGGCTCCACAGGCTGGAGGGTGAAGCATGAAGGCTGACAGCTGCTTCCACCAGTGCAGGTCAGCAGACAGGTTCCAGGCCACTGCTTGTGCCCAGTACATTACAACATGGGCTGAAGGGGTCTGATACCACTACTGTGGGCAACTTCCACTGCCACCTGTGGCACCTAGGTCAGGGCTGAGTGATAAAGCCAGAAATGAGCCCATACTGCTTCCTTCCAAATTGCAGGAGACTTGGGGACCTTGTTTGCCACAGCCTCATCTATGTGCCTGAGGACCCAACACAAGGGTCAAAATTTCTCCCAAAAAATACTGTCTGTAGGTTCCTCCCATGCAGATTCAGGACACGCAAACCATCGGATGCTCTGCATCTGCTGCCTGCAAACTTCTCACTCTTCAAACCCAGTCTGTGCTGCTGCCTTGCAAAGAAACATCCTTTTTATGGCACCACCCCCTTGGAGCAGGAAGGAACATGATGCCTCCACTTGGATGGGCAACACGCTGGCAGCATCTGGTGTCTTTAGCACCAAACTGGAAATGGGAGATGCAGATGTGGGCAGAGTGCAAGGCACATGTCTCACCTCCCGTATGTTCCGGGATCCTGACTCCCTGAAGGAAGGCTTGCAGCGGAAATTTATCTGTAGGAAGAACACAGGAGATGAACCAGTAAAACCATCATACCTGAAGGAAACCTACAGGAATTTACTGCACTACAGTAAGGTTCAGAACCTCTGGAGTTGTTTGGTACTTGCCACAAAACATGTCTTGGTTACTGAACAAAATGGGGCCTGGGCTCCCAATCATATCACTAGATCCTCATTTGGTACTGTCTCCTCAGAAGACCCCTCTCTGCAATTATACATTGCAGTTCCTCAATCTTCTTGTGTTTCACTGCCCAAGAAAAGGCTGCTACAGTTTTGCAAGCTGCAGGGAGGGCTTAACAGGCTCTACTCACTTTCTCCAGCTGTTCGATGCAGGGTGTATGCACTACAATCTTGCAGGCTGCACACTTGCGCCTGGAGAGAGGTTTTTGCTGAAGGGTAAGAAAAGAGGAGAAAAAATATACATGTGAATGAAAATATGCAGTGTTCAGAGTCTGGCAAGCTCAGCCTCCCATCATACCTCCTTCTTATGTACTGGGATACAGTACAAGCTCTACTGTAAAGTTAGATACAACCTAGACTTCTTATCTAGTGAAGGGGTCTAAGCATGTGCCTATAGCAGATGTTTTCAAGCCTGGGACAGAGCAGGGAGGTACTTTCCCTACTGTCCTGTCCTGTCCTGCAGTACTTGTCTTTTTCTGACACTGCCTGAGAGCACCATGGAAGCTGATCTGGGAGGTATCTGCAGGGTGGTATCAGTGGCAGGCACCTGCAGGATGGCAGGCAGAGGCTGGCATCAGTGCTCCATATCCTGTACCACGAGCAGGACCAAGCCTACAAACTGGGAGGGAGGACTGCAGGGGCAGGAGGCAACAGGCCTGGGTCTCCAGAGCTCACTTTTCTCCTCTATTGAAAGGTCTTGGATTCAGATTGTCCTTCCAAGGGTGTAGAATACCAACAGCCTCTCTCTGGAACCTTCCAGGCAAGAGGCAGCCCTGCATCAGGTTCCCATTGCAAAATGAGAACCAGCATTGGCAGAAACTGGGGACTAGGCTCTCCGGTATGCAGAGGCAGAAGGGACACAGTCTCTGCCTCGGCAGCTCCCCAGACCCCTGCATGGCCCCCAGCAGCAGCAGCAGCAGCAGCAGCAGCAGCAGCAGAAGTGCAGCCTCTGCGGTCTCCCCACAAGGTGACAGCACAGCCGCGTTTGTGGCCCAGGTGACTCACCAGAAGCTTTGCCATGCAGTTCTGTTCCCCAACGTAGCAAAAGTCCCCAGAGACATTGGTCTCAAACCAGATGTGCTCCCCATAGACCGCAGCCTCCTGAAACACACAAGACAACACAAGCTCTGAGAGAACCCCCAGAGAGGCACCTGAGCCCCTAAAATACTTTGTGCAAGGGACAAGATACTGGACAATGCTGGGAGGTGGAGGCCAGGAGACAAGATGCATGCAACAGCCAGGGACATCTGGAGAGAGGAAGCCTCAGAAAGCTGCTGCCATGTCCCACCTGTTGTAAACAAGAGGCCCCCAGGAAACCAACTCCAAGACCTACAAACCACTTGCAGTGTCCTGCACAGGGGAGCTGCTTTAATCAGCCCGAGAGGAGGCATCAGGGCAAACTCAGTGCAGGGGACACTCCTGAACCAGCTTCTGTTCTACAATCTGAACGGGCAGCTTAAAACCTGTGGGGCATTGCCTTTTAAGGAGCAGGGGCTTACTCCTGTTGCTTGGCCCAAGCCAATAGATCTTGGCTGTCAGAAGCAGAAAAGCTGAGAGAGGAGTAGTTATGCCATCCCTCCAGGAACCACCTGTGCCTCCACAGCCTCTCTTTTGCAGCATCAAGTAGTGCTGCCAGAAGCACAGATGCTGGCACCAGCTGGTGGCAATGGGAGAGGCCATAAATGTGTCAAAGTCAGTCACCTGGGAAGCCTCAACTCTGGGAAGAGCCTGCTGCTTCTTGGCCAAGAGCCCATTCTGTGCAATGCCCAGCAAAACACAGTACAACTTACGCTCCAATCCACAGTGCTCCGTATCTGCCTCTCCGAGTCGCTCCTCATGGCTAGTGCTGGGTTTGGCTGGGCTACCATGTGTTGGAGACTGGATTTGGCAATAGCTTTCCTGGAAGACAAAGGAGGGCTGGCTATTAAATATATATGCAAAGCACAACCTGCTTCTAAGATGACACGTGAGGCTGCAGCAGAAAAGGCTCCTCAGGACCAAGTGGCTGGAAATGAGGTGCATTTCCATCCCAGGTGGCTGAGAAGTACCTGTTTCTGTGAGATAGTCCTGTGGGATGAAGAAGTACTGGCCACGTTTCTGACAGCTCAGCTAGACAGCCTGTACCCAACAAAAGGCACAGCATGGGCCTGCTGGGTTAATGCCCTCAGGGATAAGAGCTCCATTGTAAAACGCCCTGGGAGTGTCCATGGAGCTGCAGTGGTGGGACTGCCTTTGCAGGGACAATCTAGAGCACCTGTCCAACAGTCTCCCTGCATCTCTCAGAGCCTGGGATGTTTCCATGGACCAGTACAACTGGCCAGAATAAAAGGAACTGTTTGTTTGGGACTAGTGAGCTTCTCCCAGATGTGCTAGGGTGGAGGAAAGGAGCAGGAAATCCAGCCAACAGGAGAAAGTGTGCATCTCCAGCCAGTGACCAGGCCTACCACATTCCTCTGGTCCCAGCCTGGCAGGAGAGGAACCCACAAGCTCCAGGTGGAAGATGCTTATGGTACACCTGCAGCACTGCAAGACACCAATGGCAGCCACGGCCAATGGCGCTGAGTCTCTTCCCTCCTTCCCCACCAAACCTGGGTCTACACTCCCCCTGTCCCTTCCCCAAGGCATTGCCTGCTTACATGCTGCCACTATACATACAGCAGCCGGGGGCTCCAGCCGTCCGGGGTGGTGTGGCAGGTGGGCTCTGGTCCCAAACCCTTGACGAGGGTGGCAGAGGGGCACTTGGTTCCAGCCACTCCTGCACAGCGCTGGGCCAGCAGCCGGGGGTGGCCAGAGGGGAGCGGCCCAGGCTGAGGGGCATCGCTGGAGCGCCGGCGCTGGCTGAGGCGGCGGTAGCGGCCTGGCAGGCCGTAGGCAGCGCGGCCGTGCAGGGCTTCAGTGGGCAGGCGGTGGGAGGAGGCGCGCCGCAGGCAGCGGGGGCCCCGCGACAGCAGCCCTGCCTGCAGCGGCCGCAGCTGGGGCAGCATGGCCAGCCACGTCTCCTCAGCGCTATGCTCGTGCTGGCCCCCCTCAGCTCCTGCTGCTGCACCACCGTCCTCTGGAGACTCAGATGTGGAGCTGTCAGTGCAGTGAGCCCCGTCCCCCTCGTCTCCCGTGGGAAGGAGGCTGGCCAGGAGGACAGTGGGACCCAGCAGCTGGGCATCAATGGCTTGTGCCTGGCCTCCGCGCTTCTGCACGGCAAACCTAGGGCTGAGGCAGGGCGGCGTGGTGCTGGAGCGGCGACGCGTGCCGGGACGCCGGACCAGCCCCAGGCAGGAGAGGGATGCCGCTGCGGTGCCTGAGCTGCGGCGGCACTGGGCCAGCGCGGCGGAGGGCAGCCCCACCTGGGAGCGCCGCCTGGCCTTGCCCGTGGGCACAGCCACCACGCTGCTGCGCCGCAGCCCCTTCCGCCCAAAGTGCCGCCTGAAAAAGGTTTCCATTGCATCCGGATGGTTGGTGGCTGTTAACACAGAGACCAGGGATTAAGTAGGCTCCTCTATGAGTCCCAGGCCACGCTGTGGCTGTCAGGGCAAGGGGACAGTGGGAAGCAAGGGATAGAGGGCTGAAGCAGGGAGTGGGAGACATGGCAATGCTACCCAAGGCGTGTGGTAGTGTTGCTCCCCACAGCTTTACTGCTCCACGAGTCTCACAGCTCAGCCCAGAGGGCTGCAATGGCAGGGGAGGTGTCACTGCCTAGCCAGGACCCTCTGCATTCCCTGCACTCCGCTAAGCAGAACCCCTGTGCACTCCGAGGTGCCGATCAGCCCTGGCACCTCTATTACCCCTACCACTCTCCTGATGCTGATCTACCTGGTTTCCACACAGGAACCACTCTAGTTAGGTATCAGTCCGACCAAATTTGTAGCAAATTGAAATTAAGCCCTTGTGAGTCCTACAGAAGAAAATTGACCAGGCCAGTAAAACCAGGGCAGGAAAATTTGGTAGAAGAGGTCTGGGAGAGCTGGAAACTGGGAGAGGCTGGAGCAGGGCAGAGGACAGTTAGGAAGATCATCCTATCTGTCCTAAGCAGAACTTCCTTCTCATGGGAGAAAGAGCTTTATGGAAAGCTCATGCTTTCCCTGCCCAGCTCTCAAATCTTGACAGGCTGCCTGGACATTGCAGCAGTCTGTTGAAAGCCATGGGTGGAAGGCACTGAAACACTCAGTGTGAGTGGCTCAGCACACAGAGACCTGAGTGGAAGGAGCTGAGTCTGGCTAGCTCCAGTGCTCCCCTCCTCCAGAGACAGTGGTTCATTTCCCATCCTCCAGCTGCCACCTCTCTTCAGCTGCTAAAGGATTTATTCAAGGCCAACTTTAAAAAACCCACCAAAACCCATAGTTTGGTAGAAGCAAACTTCTCTCAATTGCTCCCAAGGCAGGGGACTCAATCATAGCAGCCTGCAAGCACACAAAAGCCACCATCACTACCACTCTCAAGGATTTCCATGCTGTGAAAGGCATCTCCTCTACCCACCACAAGAGCATGGGCATGCTGCCCACCACGCAGACTGATATCTCCTCCCTTTCTTCTATCTTCCTCTCTAACCATGCTCTTTTACATTCTTATGGATCAGTAATATCAGAGAACCTTCAGGACATCACTCTGGCCCAAACTTCCAATGACCTAAGGCCCACAAAAACAGGTGAATTTATCAGAAGCTTCTTCCCTGTTTATTTGGGAAATGCATGTAAGATAGGACACAGGTTTTGTCTTCTGGACAAAATGGAGTTTTTGATAGTGCTTGTAGCAGAAGCAGCACATTGGGCTGTACCTCTTTTTAATAGATGAATACAAAGGTGAGTTTGTATTCTTGGAAAATACAAGGCTTGGTTTGGTCTCCTCCACCCTTGCAGACAAGGAAGCCAGCTCTTCAGCTTCTATAGGCTTATCACCATGACTGTACTCAGTAATGTAGGGGAAGGAGGGATGAGTGAGGAAGGGAGGGAAAGAAGGAAGGAGGGAAGGAGGGAAGGAGGGAAGGAGGGAAGGAGGGAAGGAGGGAAGGAAGGAAGGAAGGAAGGAAGGAAGGAAGGAAGGAAGGAAGGAAGGAAGGAAGGAAGGAAGGAAGGAAGGAAGGAAGGAAGGAAGGAAGGAAGGAAGGAAGGAAGGAAGGAAGGAAGGAAGGAAGGAAGGAAGGAAGGAAGGAAGGAAGGAAGGAAGGAAGGAAGGAAGGAAGGAAGGAAGGAAGGAAGGAAGGAAGGAAGGAAGGAAGGAAGGAAGGAAGGAAGGAAGGAAGGAAGGCAATGGCCTCCAGAGAGCAGCATCAGGGCAGCTAAAGCCTGGCTGAACTGAAAGCAAAGCCAAAGCGTCACCTCCTCAGAAGTATTTCTCAAGTCCTACCACTGCAAGCAATGCAGGTAGGTACTTGGTCACCAGAAGGTTCAATCCACCCAAGGCCCATGCAGCTTTACAGAGGGCATCAGCATTTTGCTGATGACTCTGCTTCCAGTCTGTTCCCCACACTGCGGTGCTCCATTTATGTACCCTCTCCATATTATCTGCAAGACGATGCACAGTAAACAGCATAGAATCAGAGAATCTAAACTTTCCCTGTACATTTGGAGGCCATTTCCTCTTGTTCTATCACTTGTTACCTGGGAGAAAAGACTGACCCCACACCTTGCTACAACCTCCTCTCAGGTAGTTACAGAGCTCAATAAGGTCTCCCATGAGCCTCCAGCTTCCTCAGCTGTTTCTCCTAAGACTTGTTCCATAGACCTTTCACCAGCTGTACATCCTCTAGATGTGCTCCAGCACCTCAGTGGCAGGAGGAGGGCCCAAAACTGGACACAGCACTCGAGGTGTGGCCTCATGTACTCAATGTTGAGTACAGAGAAACAGTCACTTTCCAGTCCTGCTGGCCACACTTACTGACACGGGCCAGGATACTGTTGGCCTTCATGGCCACTTGGCACATGCTGGATCATGTTCAGATGGCTGCCAATGAGCATCATCCACAAGCAAGAACACAGGATGTGGCACATTGCAACAGATCTTTTTTGGTCAGCTTTAGCTGCTGGGGGAGACATACTGACCAAAGGCACCTCAAATGAGCTGAATGGCTGTTCCCTCCCACCCCAGATATTCCACCAGCACAAGGCTGCTCTACCGCTTACTGTGCTGCTGCTGTGGGCAGGAAGATCTCTTAACAGAGCTTCCTTCCTTTTTGCACCAGTCTCGTGAGGAAATCTGCTACAACAACCTTGGTTTGACATTTATGTTTAAGCACTAGCTGACTGCAGACCTTTTTATCTTCAGGGCTGTCTGTAAATGGCATGTGGAATCAAGCTCTGACCACCAGTGGTGAAGGTTATTACAAGATTGCCATCCGACAGCCCATGACAGCAGCATGTGGCAGCTCAGTTATGCTAGGTGAACATATCCCCAGCTCTTGCATCTCACCTCCAACCTGAGCTCCAAATGGTGTATTGCAGGTGTGAGAGCTGCTGCTGGTGAAGCAGATGGATAAACTGCTGGGACTGCCCATGGTTGATATGCATTAGCAGAGCTGCATGCAGAGCAGCTGGGGAACCATGCAATAGGCAGAGAGGAGCCCGAAAAGAGCTAAGCCTTGGAAGGCCCTGACTTAACACCAGCATATTTCTGGCATCTCCATTGTTTGTCACTGAGAAAAGATGGAGAGGAGCCAGCACCTGTGGCTGCTCTGTAGAGCACATTACTCGGCTCAGTTAGATAAGGAGGCTGGATCGAGGCAGCCTGGCATTTGCAGGGTGCAAAGTAAGGAAGTACTGCTGCATGTACTGAGATACCAACTCTACATATGAGCAGATACACACTGTCTTTTCAATCTCCTTCTGTGAATAAGGAAGGAGATAGCAGCTCTGGTCTGCTCACGATCTGCAATCAGAGCTCTTGAAAGGTGGGGTGTTTTTTACTACCAGACTCCTCGAAGCATCCTACACACCCTGCCTGGCCTCGCTACGGAGATGCTGCTGAAGCAGGAACATATCCCATCAAGATCTAAACACCCTTGGAAAGCACAGCAGGGATCTAAGAGGAAAAACTTGCATCTTGTAACTGCAGTGGACATAGAGCTTGTGAATCAGCTGTTATGGAGACATCATCTCTCCAGATACCCAGCAGCTAGCCCTCATTTGGTGATGGTGATTCCAAAACCAGACAGGCTGACCCTTAGGGCTAAACATGCAGTGTTCCCCATGACATAATCTTTGCCCACATCACGAAGACAATCTGGATATTCAGCTCCACTATTCTGCTTTGTTTCACTAACCTAGAGCAAACTCCCATGTACCATACTTAACAGGCTCTCTGTGATAGGCAGAGGGATCCTGTGCCACACACCCTCTTGGCCCTTCCTCTGCATTATTGTTCCCTTTGTCCCTCCAGCAGCCTGGTCCATTCCTGCCAGTGCCCAGAAGCAAGAGAGATCTCAGGTTACCTTCATGCAGTGACAAATCTGGCACCCCTCTCCTGGCACCAAAGGAGGCAAGAGGACACTACTGCAGGTCGTTGCTGATAATAAATGCACAAGCCTTGAGCCACAGAGAAGTCTGGACATAATAATACCATCAGCTCCTCCTGACCTTTCAGCAAACCTCCAATTAGTCAACTGGAAAGCATTTTTTCCATCCACAGGACTACCAGGGAAACAAGTCTGAGAGCTTCGCCCTGTTCCATGACAAGCACCTGTCCTGATGGCAGCTGGCCGGATTCCTGCATCCTGGCTGGCTGTGGTGCTGTGGCACTAGAGCTGGCACTAGTGCTGTGGCACTAGAGCTGGTGCTGGGGAGCTGCTGTGGCACTAGAGCTGGCAGAGTGTGAGCAGGAGGCCACTTCAGTTTACAAGCTGTCTTCTCCTGGCAAAGACACTTGACTCATACAGATCAGCCACAAGGAAAGTGTGTTATTAATAGGCACTCCTGTGTGACAGCAAGATCTCCTGGGCTTCTTCCCTGCCTCCTCCCTGCCAGGGCACTGGAGGGACTGAGGGACCCAGGAGCCCACCCAGAGAGCTGCTGCTCATTCCCACCCCGCTGGCATACCACTGGTTACCTTCAGCCTCTGTTTCCATCACAAGCTTGCACAACCCACAATGCCCTTTCAGTGCTCTGATATTCAATCTTCCCATGTATGCTACTGTCCTTACACCATCCCTGCTGAGATCCTGTCCCCGCTCTCCTGTCCTGCTTCCCACACATCATCACTGACCTCTCCTCTCCCTGGGGCTCCCCAGCCAGGCTTCTCTGACCTTACAAGAGCAACCTGCACAGATGAGGTCTGCTGAGGAAGGTGCCCCTGTGCCAGATGGGGGAGGGAAAATGCTGGTCAAGATGTGGTGCAGCTCTCAGGCTTTAGTTGCAGTGAGGTGTGCAGTAATCAGCAAGTTCCCATACTGTGCACTTTGTTTCTACTCAGAATTTCCATTCCAGCTGTCATCTCTCCTACCATCATACAAATAAAACTGAGTCAGGAGCTTCCCCACACTGGGTCCAGTATAAGCAAGGAGATGGGGCTCCACCCAGCACAGGGATAGAGAGGCTCCATCCAAGCCATGAGCCTTTCAAAGCACCATGAGAGGTGAGCTATGGGCTATGCTCATCTATTTTAGAATTCATACATTTGACTATTGCAACAAGTGCCACCACCTATATGGGCCACTTCCAGACTTCTGAGCTGCAGGAGCATGGTATTCCCAGAACAAGGACAAGGACATCCTCAGTTGCACTGTCACTCTGCAGAGGAGGGGATTACTGCTGCAACTGTAAGGTTGCCCCTCCAAGCTGCAGAAGCCAGTTTCTGATCCTAGCAGGGTACTCAGAGGGCCACACATCTCAGCTTATCTTTCAGTGAGTCCTGGGCCTGATCAAGATAAATTCAGACCTCTCTGCTAGCAAGAAAGCAAGGTAAGTGCTTAGAAACCAGCTGGTGGTCAGATGCATGCAGCTGCAAAGGACCTCCTCCCAGCCCTGTGGTCCCTGAACGTGATGCATAGAGGTCCCTGTCAAGGCTACTGAGCATGGGCATGAGAGCAATATCTAATCATGTTTGCCAGCTTGCTCAGAAGACTGTCAGTGTCACTGGGCACTCCGGGTGGCCAACCTGGAGGTCCTAGGACAGCACTGCTTCACAAGGGACAGGCAGCTATATCAGTGTAGACTCTCTGTATCCATCTTGTACCTGGCTGAGCAAGAGCACAACTCACAGCCAGTCAGGAGCTGGGAACACTACAGGGAGGAGATACAACTTCTAAGATGCTTTCTTCAAATGAGCAGGTCAGGGTGACAGATGCAACACCAAGGACCGGCAGCTGCCTTGGGGGACGATTGTAGAAAGGCAAAGAAATGAAACACCACAGTTTGACAGTTTGTCATGGTAGGCTTCTCCAAGTGGCAGAGCCAGGTGGAAGAACACTGCCTAGCCATGCCTCAAACAAAGAAGGCAAAAGCCGTCCCACCTTCGTGCCTGGCCCTCCACAAGAAAATGCTCACATTTGGTTTTCTGAGAAGAACAGGGGCTGGGAGCAGAAGGGACTGAGACTAATACAGTTCCTAGCATTTTCCCAACACCCTTCTCGTGGCAGCTCCATCCCACCTCACCCCAAGCTCTGCATGATGCCATGGCACCATCTCCTTTTTCACCACTTTCTCAGGGTAAACATGAGATCTGTTTTAAAGCACATCTGCCAGAGTAGCTCAGATCCTCCACAGAGACTTCATAAAGTGAAGAGTTTGCCAGCCCTAATATTCAGAGTAATGTTCCCATTACAACAATGTGACTTCCTTCCCAAAATCCATGGAAGACAGTGTTTTATCTTAATTTAAACCAAAACCATCTCCTTGGAGCCTCCTGGGCTGACTCTGGGCATTTATATCCCTTGACAACTTTCCACCATCATAATGTTATGAAGTTTATATGCCAGTACAGTAAATAATCTGCCTCCTGGCAATCAAGAAACCTGACAGCACTGATGTAAACAATCTGTTGCTGCATTTGGCTGAGGAGCTGAACAGCAAGACTGACAGCCTTGAGCCATGAATTAACCAGGGCTGAAACGCACAGGGTGAGCCCTGGACTCATGGACATCACCCATGGTGCTGGGGCCGAGGCTGAGCAGGGGCTGGGGGAGAGGCTGGCCACACAGTTTCTATTTTGGTCCCATCAGCAGGACCAGCGATGCAGGCTGGGAAGGAGTTGGAGAGTTTCTTCTCTCTCTCTCGCTCTCTCTCTCTCTCTCTCTCTCTCTGAGCTTCCTTTCCAGAGTGACATGCATGAAGCGGGGGCCTCAGCCAGGGTGTCCTGGTGGTTTAGGTACTCAGACCCTGGTTTCTTTTGCAGATTCCCATTATCACACCCAGTGGTGGTCCCCTCACTCAGTACACTCAGCTCTGCTCCTCACAAGGAGGGATGCACTATTTAAAGGGTGGCCAGTCCCACAGCCCAGCTGTTGGATCCAAACTCCCAGAGCAGCCCCAGAGTTTTTCCCCTGCACACAATGACAAAATCCTGGCACAGAAATTACTACTGGTCACAGTGCTGCCCCAGGCAGCAGGGCAGTACACAGTGTCTGCCCAGGGCAGCAGCCCTAGGGAGGAGGCGATGACCTTGTGTGACAACAAAGCTGCAGTGTGGCAGATACAGAACACAGGCAGCGATTCCCAGGGCTAGTAAGTCTCTGCACCTCCCAAAGCGAAGTCAAGAAAACCTCAGGCACTCCACAACATGCACTGATCACTGATCAGAAAGATGGGACTCACATGCCTCCCTCCAGCCCACAGCAGGGATCAGGAAGGGCATTCCACTGCTCCTGGCATAAGAAGGGAATCACAGTGCCACCAGCACCAGAGGATATGCCAGGAGTCCACAAATCTGTCCTGCTTTCCTAAACTATTCCAAAGCAAAGAGACTGAGGACTGAGGTTCCTGGCAAGGCACAGGCTAGCTCCCTGTACTCTGCTACTTGCAGATTTCCGGCTGCCACCCCCATGCCACATGGACTGGCAGGACAAAAGCAGCAGAACGGGTGGCTGGAAATACACCACTGGCAGGGCAACCCTACAGAAACAGCAGCCAGGCACCACTGAGTGCCATGGTGGCTGTGTTTTGCAGACACCTCGCCTGAGCCCTGGGGACTGCTGTGGATCAGCTTTGCTCCAGGCTCTGGCAGCAAACAGTGCTCAACAGAAGCAAAGTTGAGGGTCTAGGGGATGACTCTGGGGTCTGCTCCCCCTGCCCTTCACAGTGGTCTGGAGCCAAATGCCATACCTACAAACTAAGGGCTGTCTCTCCCCCCAGGTCCCCTCCCATACCCCACCCAGCACAAACAAAAGCAGCAAGCGTGAGGGAGAGGGACAAGCAGAACAAGAAAAAGGGAGATAGAGGGAAAAAGCCCCCGTGACCTGATCCGGAGCGGTGCAGGGGTCCTGCAGGTGCCGAGTGGGCGGCAGTGGCCGCACCGCAGCAGCGGGCCAGCCCTCCCCTACTAAGTCCTAGTTTGGAGAGAGTGCTTGGCTTCTCCCTCCGCTCCTCCCCGCGCTGCTCTCGTTAAAATAGCCAACTGCACTTCCTCTCTGAGCAGCCCTGAGGCCGGCTCGCCCCCAGCCGCAGGCGCATGCACTGCAGCGGGCCCGGAAAGAGAGGGGTCCCCACGGCGCCAGCTGTTCTCCAAACACTCAACTGCAGCTTGGGGACGGCGCAGCTTCTCTGGCAGCAGCAGCAGGAGGACATGGGGAGAACGCGCCAAGGTGGCGATTCTCTCCTGTCTCCTTGGAACTTGGATAAAGGGGTTTGCATGGCTGATGAGAGTCAAGCCGCCTGCCACAGAGAGCCTGTCTTCATGCATAGGAGGTAACTTGCTTCTGAGTTAGTCTTTGGTTCACACAGGCTCCACAGATGTCTCAGGAGCTTTGCGTCTTCCCTCATCGTGAAAACCCTCCATGGGACCTCTCATACCCAGGCTGGGGACTTCCCCGTCATGCTTCACCACTATCCGGGTTCCCCAGCTGCCTCTAGGGATCTGCTCCCAGCCAAACACAACCCATCTCCCTTTTGGGGTCACAAAACCCGTCTCCTCATTGGTCTTTGCAAAGATGAAGGGAAGGTCACACCAAAGGCCAGCTCACTCTACGATGCCGTCACCAGCTATTGTTTTTTCGGTCATTTACTCGGGCGATGAGAGCCAATAGCCACACACAGGCCGTAGTGAGTGAGTCAGTGCGGGTGACTGCAGCTGAGATTTTGTCTCTCACACCCTGCCCCCTCCTGCCTGCCCCTTCCCCTCGCCTACATGTCATGGCTAAAATTAGACAGCTCTTCTCCTCTGTGTGTAGGAATGTGTGTGTGTTTGGACGGTGCCCAGTGCTCCTTGGGGCCTGGAGCGGGACTACAGTAACACAATCATAACAAAATGTCACAGAGGCTGCAGCCAGTGTGGCAAAGGCAGCCAGCTGCCTTCCCCGATGGGTGTCTTGAAAGCTGTTCATAGAGGGTAGCCAGGCCCAAAGGCTGAGCTACCACCATTGCTGTCATCATCATCCATCATGGAAGAAAGAGCAAGTGGCCCTTGTGAATCAGTGAGAGAGACGGATGGGGAGGACACATGAGCGAACCTGTCCATTGCCAAAGCTGCTGAGGATTTCATTCAGCCCTCACAACACCAGAGAGGAAAGGGAGCTGGAGATACCCAGAGCAGGCAGGAGGTGTTCACCTTGGTCAGTTCTCTCTGCCCTCAAAACTGCTAGCTGATGAAGGATGGAAAGTTCTGCCTCCTTCCCTACAAAGGGTATCTACACATCCTTCAGAACTCCCTTCCTACTGCCGGGAAGGAGCCAGCTGCCTCTAGCGGTCAAGCAGGTCCCAGCACCGTCACAGCCCCAGGGCAGCTGCCAGGTGCAGAAGGGCCTCCAGGAACAGGCCCCAGTCCATCATTGTTAAGACTCACTTATTGGGACTGGAAGGATGTTTTATCAAAGAGAAAATTAAAAATGTGCTGCCACTAGTTAATCATTCAGAGCAAAGTAGCCTGATAGAGATATGTACGGTCCTCACCAGCCCCACCTCCAGCCAAGGAAGCTTAGCACAGAATCACAGAATGATTTGGATTGGAAGAGACTTTAAAGGGCATCTCATTGCACCCCCAATATCATAGTCAGAAACACCTTCCACTTGACCAGGTTTGTCAGAGTCCATCCAACCTGGCCTTGAACACTTCCAGGGAGGGTTCAAGCTTCCAGCTTGTCTCCAACTGCCCCATGCCCACCCTGCTCTTCCTGACCCCTGTGGTCTATGCATAGCAGAGACTCCTGATGATACCACTTGCTGCTCCTCACAGTCACCACAATCCTATCTCCTTCCTGGGCTGGCAGGACCTAGACTGACAAATGGAAACAGCCATTTTTTCCCATGGAAACACCATGGAAGGGTGACCATGGTGGATTCCAGGTGGTCCCAAAATCCCTTTCAAGTCAATGTGACCACCAAGAGATCAGGGCACTAATTCCCCAAGTCCCTGGCAGCAGGAGCAGGAAGTCTAAGAGCCCTCTCCTCAAGTTCAGTCGTGCAAACCTTGCTGCCATTCTCCTCCTACTCCCACAACTTTGTAAGCCCTCAGCCTGTTAACATGCAGACAGGTGAATGGGTTGTGATGGAGACCAGCAGCTCCCAATGCTGCTGTCACAGGTTTCAGTCTGCTGTGTTCAAGCAGAAACCACTGCCCCAGGCCAAGAGGCTCCTCAGGCCCACGCAGCCCTGAGCAAGACTTTCCGTGTGAGGAGATCCTGGTCCCACGCACCTGAAACCACATCACAAGTGGCAGCCCCTGCAGTTGTCTGCAAGGGGGAGAACTGCTCAGCATCCCTGAGAAACCCAGTCCCCAGTGATCTCTCTACACCACAAAGCCTGAGACAGGAAAGACACCTCCCAAGCCTTCATCATGACCCTGTGACTAAGCAAAGCACATGCTGACATGCCACACAAGTGGCATTTGTTAACTGTCCCCCTGATAGTGATATCATGTCTAACCTTTGGTTTCACTTTTTCACCTCATGGCAGCAAGTGACTAAGTCTTTTTTCTCCTGCATCTCACATCAAAATTGAAGTAACTCCTTTTAACAATGTTAAATCTACTATTGGCTTTGCTGAATGTCAGCTTGTCCCACTGCAACAAATGGGAGGGCAGGAGGAAAAGTTGGGGTTTTTTCTCCTCCACCCTTTTTGTTCTAAATGCCCTCAGCGTATCTGGTCTTATGTGCTTCCTTTTCTTCTTTCATCTTAACATCCCCACATCTGCCAGAATCACTGATGGGCTTTTTTCTCCCATCATCCTTCAGAGAGGGGAAGAAGCAATGCCCATGCAGAGAGCAGACCACTGTCCCCCTTCCTGGAATGGACCAGCACTTTAGCACATACCAGTAACACAGGGCTGCCTTGCTCTGCTTCCTGAGTTTCTTGGCTCCTCCTCTCATGCCCACAGAGACACTGGGTGCTCCAGAGACTTGCTGTGTGGGAGGAGTGACCCAGACTCCAGGTGCAGAAGTTGGGTGGCTGCCAGTATGAGGCTCTTGTGGTACCAGGACACGCAAGCCTGCGCAGTGGGGAGTTGGCTGACAGCTGCCTTGGCTGGATGCTTGCCTCTGAGCATCAGCCAGCCCATGGCAGCAGCTGACCAGTTTAAACCATCAAGCTCACCAGCCACTTCAGCCACAGCAGCATAAAAAAAGCTCTATGCAGATGCTTTGCCAATCCCTTTCTTGCAGAAGGGAGGAAAGCAAAACCAGGAGCGATGAGTCAAGGCCAGCAACCCTGCAGAAGGGACATGTCACAACACCCAGCTAAAGTCAGCTGCAGGGAAAGAGCTGGAGTTGCACAGCAGAGCACTAGAGCTCTGAAGAGCGACCGTGCCCTCTGGTGTTCAACCCACAGCTGTTTGGACCTCTCCAAAACCCATTCGCCTCCCCTCTGAAGAGCACTAACTGGCCACAGGGCCTCTTGCTCCCAACACCTCCAACCACAGGACTCCCAAGTAGCCCTGGGACAAGATTTTTGTGTCTACATCATCAGACAAACAAGAGACGAGTGGCAAATTCAGTAAAGCCCAGGATGCCATGCAGAGAAACTGTGTAGCAGAAGCCAGGAGGAGCAGTAAGGGTCTTCCACTGCAGCACTCACACACGTGTGGCCAAATCCTGACCAGGCTGATGTGCTGCTCTACAAAGACCAAGGCATAGGGAGCCCAGGAATGGAACCCAGGACTTGTCCCTACCTCCACATCTCCTCAGGAGCACTTGTGAGTGAGGTAATGGCTAGTCCCAACACCATGGCTAGCCTAGGAACCGGCTCCCACACAGCAACTACATCCCAGCCATGGTGATTGTCTCCCAGGCCCTGTTTTTCCACCATTTCTGGCAGTCATAGCCTTACTGAACTTCTGACTGTTTCAGCTAGATTTTATTATTTATTATTATTTAATTTAGTCATTTAGCTAAACCACCCTCAGTGCTGTCACCTTAGGTCATCCAAGCATTCAGCATGCACTGGGTCTAGGTGCTCATGCCCACTGGCTAGGACATAGAGGAGGAAGAGCTCAACTGACCTTCAATCCAAACTCCAGCAATACAGAAGCTGCCATGTTAGTCGATCAAAGTCCAGTAGCAAACTGCCCTCTAGAACAAAGACAGTGACACAGGCATAAGGCAAGCAGCCCAGCTTTCAGCGGCCTTGGTTAGTACTGACACAAGAGGGTGAAGTGGGGTGAGATGTGGGTGGGAGGGAGGAGAGCTTTTCAAAAGAAATGTTGCAGCAGCTGCTGGGACTGCGCAGCCTGCGCAAGCCAATAAAAATACCACATACTTATACACCGCTGGCCGGTGCTTTATCCTCCTGGATCCCCATCGGCTGGGCTGGCTGCCCTGGAGACAAGGGAAGACACCTTTGTGGGGCAGGTGGAGTCTAGGGACACAAAGAGAGTGGTCAGCAAGCCATGAACACACCTGGCTGCTCAGCACACAGCACTATCCTCCCCCGCCCCAGTGCCATCTCTCCACCACATGCTCTCCCCTTGCCTTGGCACGAGCAGATCCCAAGGGCTCCAATGGCACCTGTGCCACCACCCATGCTGTCAGCCATGAAGGTCAATGCAGGCAACATGCCCATGAAGCTGGAGTCAGCAACACTGTTTTTCCCTAAAGAGTCAATCAGCAAACATGAAGCACCACACTCCTGCATCTGGGATACTAACCCAGCCCAGTTCAGACCCTGCCAACTGCCCACCTCCAGCCCAACCTAGGCAGCTGGAAGAGAGCACACAACTCAGGGACCAGTGCTAGGCTGGCACAGAAAGAGAGCCCTGCTTCCCTTCATCCTTCCCTGTGCTGGCCTGGTTCCTGGCTGCCTTCTTTCACCTTGACTGCTGGGTCCATGCATGGATTTGAATTTCAAATAAATCATGAAGGCACTCTCCCTGCCTTGCACAGAGAAGCATTGTTTGGGCAGGGCAGAGCAGTTCACCTGTTCCCAACTCTCCGGCCCTTGTGCACGGGCACCAACCCTCAGGAGCCCTGACTACCACCAGCCAGGGGCTGGGTAGCAAAGCTCTTGGTGACCCAGTGCAGATGGGAAGTGTCATTCTTGGGATCCCTCTGACACTCACCTCCACCACATCTGCTTCCTCACTCATTCAAACAAGAAAACTTGTGGGTGGGTAACATTGTTTGAGCCCAGGTGGGGAATCCTCAGCCTCTGCTGGAGAATCTCCTGGCCCCATGCCAACCTGCAACCCTGCCAGGGGCTGAACTGGGGAGCAGGATACCTTCTTCCATGAATCCTGGCAGCTCTCACAGGACAGCAGCCCTGTACCTTCATAATCCTGCCAACTGCCAGCCTCACACTGGTGCAAAATACCTGCAGAGAACAGCCACCCCACCCCCTGCCACACTTCAGCAGTGGCAGCTGCCATGTGCTAGCTGCCAGAGTGCCTCACGCGATGTCTTCTTCTGTGGTGACCTCGAGCTTGGGCAGTAAGAGGCTTAGCCCTGGATCTGTGAGGCTCCTGGCCAGAGCCAGGGTAGCGAGGCAGGATGATGTACAGATAATCGGACCAAGTGGGAACTTTCACACGGAAGGGTGGCACATGGCCATCTGCATTGCCCCCTGCTCCCTCTCTTGGATGGCTACAGGCCACAGCCAGAGGCTGGGAGCTCAGGAGGAGGCTGCAAGCCATCTTATGTACTTCTACCCCAGGATTCTCTATCCTCATCCCGTTGGGGAGTCCTGCCCTAGAGTGGAGGTGGGGCTCTCCACAGCCAGTGGGGAGCAGGCAGCAAGGAGTCCTCCTGTTCTCTGGCTCCGGATCCACACCTGGGCTGACGGTGGCAAGCAAGGGACAGGCTGTTTGGCACACACGTTTCCTGTGGAAGCCAACCTGCAAGAAGGCTCTATGTTAGTTGCCCTGAATTCCTGGGCCAGCCAGCTGGGACACATGACTTTCTTCAAAGCCATAGCATGTGCTGGAGCCAGGGCTACTCCAGCCCTGCAAAGAGATGAGATGCTGCTGGGAAGCAGGGAAAGGAAGACAGGGTAAGTGGAGCTGGGAAAAAGGCAAACACTAAGCCCTTGCCCATTGGTGCTGGGTGGGATTTTCACACCCTGGATGGGTGTCCCCATGTGTGGCTGGGACTAGAACCTGCCACAAGCTGGCATCCTGCAATAATGTCAGGGAGCCAGCAACAGCCCATGAGACACACCAAAGGAATCTCCCACTAACACGGGGCACATAGAGGACAGGGCAGCAGCCAAAGGATGGGACTACCTCCAGCCAGACCTTCTTCTGCTCCCAGAGTGGGGCTTTCCCACCAGTGCCATGTACCTGCCACCCTGCACACACAGCTTGGGCAGCATCCTGCAGTCCCCCCAGAGACAGGTCTCCAATTCTCACAGCTGGGCAGGGCTTCTCTGAGATGGGGCATGCTTAGCTCATTTCCCCTGAACCACTGGGAAGGGCTGACAGCCGTCAGCTGGGCAAAGCTCAACCAGGCTATTTCCAGGCATGGGAGCAATGGTTACAGGTAGAAACTGGAACTGACAGCCGAACCCAGACAGCACAACCTGCCCAGCAGGTGGGGCTGAGACAGGTGGCCCATTAACTCCTACTGTCTGGGACAGCATGGAGTGGGAAGAGATCCTCTCAGCTCCTCATCCTGGCGCAATGAGGAAGAGCTTCCCCTGGGGGCAGAGCTCACAGTTAACTACAGAATTAGCACCCTAAGGCGTCAACCCCTAAACTGCAGGCAGGAGGAGAACAGCACTGGGTCTAACACATACGTCTGGTGTGAACAGGACTCCATCCCTGCTGGGCTCCAGCCTGGCCAGCGCAGCCTCACTGCTTGCCTTGGCAGAGCTTCACCCTCCACCTGGCGTCCTGATGGGGAGAAGAAGAAAGCCTCCCAGGTCCCAAACACAGACTGCAGCTGCTGCTGGATCTGCAGGTTGCAACAGAAGCACAGAGTATACTTTTGTATTACTGGAGAGCTGTCATAAAGCTCTTGAACTCAGAATTGCAAAGACAGAGCCACTTATTATCCCCAGAGCCTGGTGCCAACTCAAGAACCAGCAGGACAGGTTTCCCCTATTTCCATGTCCAGCCTGCGTTGCCAAGCCAGACCTGCACCAGAGTCTCTACCTCCAAAATTCTCCTGCAGAAGCCATTCACCTCCTGCCAGTACTGCATCTCTTCCAAAAACATATCGTTTGTGGGCCCAAGGGTCAAGGAGTCTTAGCCTGCAGTCCTTGCTCTACTCTTGAACTCAGCATCTCAAAGTCAGCACTGGTTTAAAAGAACCAGCAAGCAAGCGAATGCATGGCTAAGAGAAAACTCAGGAGTTTCAGCTCACAGAGTCACCTGGGGAAAAGAAAATAGAGCTCCACTAAGAGCAGACCTGCAAATTAAATTTAGAGGCTTTGCCAAGTCTCTGGGGAGATTGTCTGCTCCCCAGGCACTGCATGATGATGAGTGAAGGAAATCCTACACTGTGTCTCCCACCACCTGCCAGAGCTCAGGTTGCCCTTTGCTGGAGCATCGCCTTCATTGCAGAGGACTGGCCTCCCTTTACCAGCACCTCCTTAGTCCCCAAGAGAACTCACACAATCAAAGAGCTCTCAAACTCCCCCTGCTCATAGCACTCACAGCTCTGTCTCTCCCCTCTCATCACTGTATCCTTGCAAAGACCCGGCTCCACTCCCAGGGCCTGACTCTCTTCCTATTGTTTTTGTTCAAAGGAGGGAAGCAGTCTCTCATCCTCCCTCCTTTCAGCCCCTTGAGGAGATTACAGTGTTTCCTGGAAAGGATGCTCCAACCCCTAAGAAGATTAGTGGAAGGTGTCCCTGCCCATGGTGGGGGGGTTGGAACTGGATGATCTTTAAAGTCCCTTCCAACCTAAACCATTCTATGATGCTATAATTAAAGGTCTTGACACCTTCTCTGAGCAGGCACGTGTCACTGTAGCAGTCCCTGCTATGATCTTGGGGAGCTGCCAGTGGGTGCTTGAGACCGGAGATACAAGCAAGTGGCAGGTCCACACCACGGAGGATCTCAGCCTCTGGAAGCAGTCAGACCCCCTATGCTGATCCTTCCCTGACCTATCTCACAGCCCCACTGTGAGCTGGCAGCTGTCCCAGCCTGGCTCTGCTGTGAGGCTGCATTGGCTGCCAACAGGTATGGCTGCTCAGCGTGCCCAGTGCTTTATTTTTCCCCCGCTGAGAAAAAAAAGTCCCTGAGCAGAGATCACAGAGCAAACTCAGCAGCGGAAACAACTCTCTTGGCTCATCCCATCTGCCCTGCAAACAAGCCCAAGTGTCACTGCAGGGGACAGCTGGGGATTCCCACAAGTGACACTGGTCCAGGCCCAGCCAAAGCTACCCAGCCATCACCTCTGAGCAGAACGGGGAGCAGAGGCTGGAGGGTTTCAGAGCTTGAGGCATACAAAATCTGCATGCATGGAGGAGAAGTAGGAAGATGATTGCTCAACAGCTAGCTGGCAGCAAGGTGCTTTGTGAAAAATCTTGTCCCAAGGGAAACACTGCTCTCAGCCTGCAGAGCACAAACTTCAGGCTCCTCACTACCATCTGGTCTTCCTGCAGGGCACCTGGGGTTCACTCCACTGCACGGCCTCTCTACTGCACCTGCACCAGGGAAAGCGGGTGCAAGGGCCAGCAGCTTCAAGGGCACCCCAACACAGCAGGGATGGAGAAGGCTGGGCTGCTGTCACACTGGTACATCATTCTCAGCTTTCACATAAGTGTAAGCATCAAGCTGCAAGAAAGAAGTGACAAGTGACGTCCCAGAAAGATGTAGGCGGGTGCTCGGCTCAGTTTTTTGAGTGCCGTTTACCCACAGGCTGTGCCACCCACAAACCTTTCCTGGGGCAGTGGCAGGCACCCCCAGGCTCACCTGCAGGCTCCAGCACAAGACCTGCCAAAGGGTCACAGCCAAAAACTTGGTCTTGTGCTCTGCTGGACTACCATCTGCCAGCTGCCCCACTGGTGGCTATAGCCCTGCTTATGCTATCGCACTAGCCATTACACATAGTTCCTTTGAAGTGGGATTTGTTACAGAAGCTCTGAAGCCCACAGGGGAGATCCATTTCACTGGCATCCCACTTCACTGGCACAGGGATGAGCAAGAAACAGGCATTGTCCCCAGCACTTACACTCCTTCCCCAATTCCTCCCTGGAAAGGGCAAACTGCAGTGCACTCATAGCACAGAAACAGGGCACCTAGAAAGGCAATTTAATCCTAACCATCTCTTATCTGATCAGCCCCAATCTCTTTATCAGCCCAATTAAAAGAATTACCCATCCACGGGCCAGATGCATGTATTGTGCACTTGTCTCTGTCAGCTCTAGAGCCAATTACTCCACCCTCCTGTAAGGCAATTACAAGGTACAGAAATAAGCCTGCTTGCAAAACACGGGACTAATGTACCATACCACTGGAGGCCAGAGCTTGGGGGCTCACCTTTCTGTTGCTTCAAACCCCCTAAGGGCTCACCTGCCCTGGAGACAGGACAGGCTCTCTTGCCATTTTGCAGACCCCTGCCTCCCTTGGCCATGCCTCCCAGTGTTGCTACAGGCAGAGTCCAGCACAGGGCGTCCACCTCAGGAGACTTCTCTCCTTGAAACCAAGGCTCTCCACTCATGCCAGTGAGCAAATTCCTCTCAATTACCTAAGCTCCCTCTAGACCTGTTTCCCAGCCACATACGGCTCTGAGTAAAGCTCAGAATAGAAGGGGGTACAAATTTCCTCACTGTTGGAAAGCATTTGGTGGGTAGGGGCTGGCTGTACTTATTGACAAAAGGAAGCGTAGCACAACCTTCCCTCTTAATCCCCTCAGAGGAGGAGAAGAAACTTCATGCCATCCTCTGCTCCAATGCTCAGGTGGGCATGAATTCAGTGGCGTGCAGCCAATTATCCTGCATGACTTCTCATCGAGTTTACCTCCCACTGGTGTGTGTGGAGCCCCTTCTCAGAGGTCCATGGGAATCTCTCCTCACTACCCTGCAGCTCTGGGTGCTGCATTCATCACCCTGAGCCAGGGGGAACTGGGTCCCTCCATCAGCAGCAGAAGGGCAAGAAGGCACTAAACAACCCCGTGGCCGTTTCCAGTCTTGGCGGGCCTACTGGCCTCCTTCAGCTCCTCCTGCCATTCCACTTTGCCTCTCCCCATGTGGCCACACTGCCAAAGGTTGTTCACATGTGGAGAACTTCCCCTTGGCTCTGATCTACATTGCAGTAACAGCAGCCTGAAGCTCCAGGACTCAGAGATGCCACACAGTATTTGGAACAGGCCAGAGACTGCCAGGAGCTCAAGGCAGCTATTGCTGACAGCTCTGAAACCAGAGCAGAGAACACTGCTCTGTGGTGGAGTGACCTTGCAAGCCATCCACTCCCAGGTCTGGCTTGGATGTGGAGGTTGAAATTGGAGCTTTTCCCCTCCATTCAGCACATGTGATACCACTCTGATGGCACTGCATCCTGCTTCAACTGCTCCCATATACCAAAAATACCCATGAGACATAGAAAGCTTGTCACGGGGCCACCAACACAGCTGGGGGTAAGAATTATCAAGTACAAGGAGAATATGAGATAAGGGGGGCAGTTTGGCCTGCAGACAAGTTTGAGGGGGAACATTATTACTATGTCCAGCAACCTGATGGGAAAGTACAGAGAAGATTGGGTCAGATGCTGCCCAGACGTGCACAGTGACAACTGAAAGAGACCAGGCACAGGCTGCAACAACTGAAACTTATTTGAGAAAAAAAAATTCCTGAGTAGCTGAAGCACAGGAGTGGGGGTCCATGTAAGTTGTGTTCTCTACACCCTGGCAACGCTCAAAACTCAACATCAGTAGCTTGATCAAACTCGACCCTGCTTTAAGACAGCAGTGTGTACCAGGCAATCTCCAGAGGTTCCTTCAGACCTCAGTTATTCAGTGTTTTCAAAGACCTCCAGATAGCAGAGGTACCAGGCTCTGGTACTTCGAGGTACTTCGCTTACACGTCCAAATCCCCACGAGGCCAACAGAGAAGCTAAGGGAGGCACAAGGAGCCCAGCTGGCTCTGGGGCAGACGCATGAGAAGCCGGGATCCCAGCCGGCAGCACGGGACGAGCACAGCCATCCGCCGGCGCGGCAGGACTGCCAGTGTCGCAGGCGAAGCAAGGGACAGGCATGCGGGGATGGAGACAGGCAGTTCAGGGCGGGTGGAACCGAATGCCCAAGAGACGAGGCTCTGATTCCATGGGGACGACAGCGCACGCAGCGAGGGTAGTGCTCCCCAACTTGCCATCACTCGTGCCAAGAAAGTGAGGGAAAAGCAAACTCACCCCGCTCCATCCTCACACCCTGTCTCGTATCCCCCAGCGGCTGCGCTCAGCCAGGGTGAACCCCTCGACCGGGCCTGGTGAGGCGGCTGCTGACGGCTCAGCGGGAGGAGGCTCTTTGGAAGCCGGTGCTCCGCCGCCTCCGTTCCGGATGCTCCAGCCGCCTACAGCCAGCCCTTGCCCGGGAGCCTAGCTCCCTCCGGCCCCGCTCCGCCGCCAGGTGCCGGGGCGGCGGCGCAGGCACCACCCGGAGCTCGCCCGCCCGGCGGGACCCACCGTCCCGCTGCCCGCCCTGCCCCGTACTCACCTGCGCCCGAAGAGCTTGAGGCCAGTGAAGCGCTTGTTGCTGTGGCGGCGGCCCAGCGGAGGCGGCGGCGGCGGCCCCCACTCGGGCTCGGCGCTGCCTGACGCCCCGGAGGAGTCGGCTGTGGCGGCGGCTGTGTCGGAGGAGGCGGCGGAGGGCGAACCGCCAGACGGCGGGGGCCGAGCCGCCTGCATGGCCGAGCTCAGGGCTCGGCGCCGCCGCCACCGTGGTTCCGAGCCAGAGGAGGGCACCGAAGGAGGGCACCGGGGGCGGGCGGGGGGGCGCGGCCGGCTCGGGCTCCCGCCCCACCGGGGCCACGGACCGGCGGGCAGGAAGTGAGGCGCTCACCGGTGGCACCGGCGGCCGCGTCGCCAGCGCCGCCTGCCGAGCGCGGGGATCGGGGCTGGCGGCGGAGCCCGTCCCGTGGCCCCGCGCCCGGCGCCGCCGCCTCAGGAAGCCGCGTGTCAGCCCCGCCGCCGCCTCGCGTTCGGAAGAGGTTCGGCGGCAGAAGCGGAGCCTCCCCCTGCCTCCGCCTCCCATTGTTCACCGCCGGACGGAGGGGACGGAGCCAACAGTCCTGCCGCCGCCGCCACCGCCCTCTCCAGGGACCGGGAGCCACCGCCGGCCTCGTCGCCGAGGCCAGCACCGAGGCTCTTACCCAGCCCGGCGAGCGCCTGCCCCGCTTCTCCCAGAGCCCAGCGACGCCGCTGGCTCAGCGGGCAGCGACAGGGGCAGGGGCTGGCCTGCTTGCTATGGCTGCCAGTCCAGGCAAAGAGCAGCTCTTCCAGCCCTCCTTTGCATGGAAAATGTGCCGGTCGCAATGACAGCTTGCCCGCTTCCCAAGGGTGTGGAACCAGGCTGAAAGCCGGGGCTGTGGGGGCCTGGCTGCCCACTGCGCGGTTCTCCTGCCGACCCTTAGGACCCTGGGTCAGGTCCCACTGGCAGACTCAAACACCAGCTGTTTCCAGGAGGGCTGGTGGGAATGGGGACACACTTGCCAGTTTCCCTGAAACCGACGGCTCAGGCAAAGCCGGGCTGGCTCGCTGTGCTCACGGGCTTGGCGTCAAAACCGCTCGCGCGGCCCTCTGACATCCTGGCTGGGAGGTTGTGCTGCGCAAGCCCAGGCACTAAGAGAAGAGGAGGGGATTGCGGGCAAGGCGCTGGGCAAGCACAGGAAGCCTTTCCCCCAGCCCCCAAATCACGGGCTGTCAGCACTCGCCACAGCACCTTAACCCCCCAACAATAAGAGGAAGGGAGCGGAGCCCAGCTCGGTGGGTACCTTATGTCTACGTCCCCCGGAGGGCTCTGGGGAACGTCCCAGGAGCGATGCCGCCACATCTGCCGCAGCATGAGCTGATGTGCTTAGCCAGCCCGGGGTTCACTCTCGCTCTTCCTCCCCCAGCAGCCGCTTTCCGGAGTCATCCCGAGGGCAGGTCCCTGGCAGTGCTCCGCCGCCGGCCGGGGCCCGGCTTTGTTTGCAACCTCCACCTGGTTCCTCTCTGCACTTCCTGGAAGTGTGAGGGCGGCTGTCATTGCAGCCGGCTGCGCGGCCTTCTTCCCACGGGGCTGGCCACCTCCTCTGCTGGGTCGTCTCCAGTGAAGCCTCGTGCACACCCTCAACAAGCAGGAGCACGTCCTGGCACGCTGGGCTGTGCGCCGAGGAACCGCACCTCCCCTGCTGGGTGGTTCTTTGAATGCCCCCAGACTTGAGACAGCCCCCTCTCCAAAGCTGCCCCAGCACCACCATGCACACCAAGGCCATAGCAGTGGGGTTGTCCTCCTGCCACCCACCCTGGGCCATGCACGTCCTTACCCTGCAGGGCACCACAGCACTCACAACTCCTGGGTGTATATGTCCTCCCTGTGTGGCAGGCCTGAAAACAACCTCCAGCATCTGCTCAATCTGCACTGGAGTTCATTGAAAAAATGCTTTGATAAACCAGGAATGGGAAGTGTGAAAAGTAGAAGCATGTAGGAGGCTCCCAGCCAGCCTCCAAAGAATGGAGAAACAGCCTGACATTCATGGTCCATCCCCCAGTCTGGGGCAGCACAGCCTAAGCCTGCAGGCCCGGCCTGTCCCCACCTCCAAAAACCCCAACTCTTCACAACCAGATGCTGCTTGGTGTGCTCTGGCTCCAGGAAAGCTTCAGATCACCAAGAGGGTCTGTGGTCAGCTTCTATGGGCCAGAGAAAAGCAAGCAAGCAAAGCTGGTCCTGGCAGCCTGCACAGATGGCATTTCTAAAGGGGCACATGGTCTTGCTTTAAACTCCATCATCAAAAGGAAAAAAAACCAACATTGACAGACCTTGATCTCACCAGGCAAGCTCTGAAACTGAACACAACCCACTGCATTAATTACTGTGCAGAGAGAGGAAAAGGCAGGACCTGGATGCCTAACTCCAGTTCACAGATCAGGGAGGGGAGAGTTTTGTTGTTGCGGAAAGGTTTCATCATCCCTGCTGCTTTGCATGCCATGATGGGTTAGTTGCATTTTCTCCTTGCCTGCAGACATTTCCCTTTCATGTTTCATGCACTGTCTCGTGGTATTGGTGTCTAGTCTTACCCAGGAGCACCAGGAGTATTGGGGCTTGGTGGGGCTGTTGGAGAAGAAACACGCCCTGCCCTGAGTCCTTCACCATCCTCTGTGTGCTGTGTCCATGCATCCTTTCACAGTCCTGTCCCTTGGACTTGGTTCAAAACTGTGGAGGAACCCCTAGAAATCCCATTCCTGGCTGTTCTTGGTCAGGAGACCAGAGGAGATAGACCCTGCTGCACAGGCTTCTCTGTAGGCAGCACAGGAGAGGGATGGGGATCACTGTGCTGGATGTTACTGTGAACTGGCACCCTTGTCTTCATGCTAGTTTGTGCAGCACCCTGGTACTGAAAAGATTAAGCTGCCTGCTTCAGCCAAACTCAGCAGGATACCTGCCTGTGGGATTCATTGTGAACAGGGATCAGATAAGGGAGGGAGTGGTCAGGGGAAGCGATGGCTCTTGGTTCAGGGATCCCAGCTCTCCCCACATACCAGTGTTTGGATCAAGGTTGGAATTGCCCCTAATCCTGGTTAGTGCCCCTAAAAACTTCCCTGCTGGCCTACTTAGGGAGTCCCAGTCCATGGTCCTCCAGCACATCTACACCACATGCAAGGCTGAAGCTATGGTTGTGGGGACAAACACAGGGGAGAGAAGCTGTGTCCTGCTGCCTCAGAGAGCTGACCAGGCTTGCCTGATGTGGAAAAACCGCAGCAGGAGGAAGGGCAGTATCATCCCCTCTGGCAGCAGCAGGGTCTTGGGTCAGTTTAAAGCAGGGAGTAAGCCTGGTTTAAGAAAGGGCTTGGAGCTGCATACCTGTAGTATCCCTCTCTGGCATACTACAGGTATGTCTCTACACAGCTAGGCTGTACCCCCAAACTAAATGTTTCTCCAAAATTGCTTCTTAGGATGTTTTCTCTCTTGTTACACACAGTCCCATATCCAATTCACCACTGCCTTGCACATAGGAACAACCAGAATGAGAGCCAGAATGAGAGTGAACACACACCAGCACTGTGCTCCAAGCACAGGGTGATGCCAGCTCCAACCCCATCCGACCCCTGCGCCATGCACTACAGCCTGTCTCTGACAGTGGGGCCCAGCAGAGCTTGTCCCTGGTTCTGGAAAGAGTCAGGGCAGGGGAGAGTGAGACACTTGTCACCCCTGACCAAAGTCTGTGAGGAGCCACCTGCTCATTTCTAGCTCTTCCCTCTGGCTGTGCCCCCCATCTCCTATCCCCTGCTGCACAGAGGCATGCGGAGACAGATGCTTCTGTCAGAGTGGAGCGGGCTTGGCTTGCTGGAAACAAATGGGAATTTGATTATGCTGCTCTGCAGAGCAGGGCTAACACGATTAAAAGGCCATCAGGCAGGACTTGGAGGAAGGAGATTGCCTGTCTCTCTCTCTCTTTCTGTGCTGACAGTGGAGGCTCTCCTTTCCTTCTTCCTCAGCCCCTGGACTGCCCAGGCTGTCCTGAGACTTCACAAACATCCAGAGTCCAGATCTGAAGACAAAAGGAAGAGAAGACAGCAGAGAGTTGCAACCATCTTCCCCTGGGCCACTCAGGGCTCCTGCCTCCCTCTCTCCAGCAGCTCCTGCCAGCTCTCCCCTCTGGCCTGCCTGCTCTATGACCAAGCTCCCTTGCTATTTACATTATAAAGCAGCCCCCTCTGCTCCACTCTGCGGGTTATATTTAGCTCCTTGGCACAGAACAGCCTGTGAGTTGCATTAGCTGTGTCCTATCTGCCAGCCGGGGACCACACTGAACAGCCGACGTTCCTCACATCTCCCCAGCAGGGACGGGAGCTGGCTGGGGGGGCACGGAGGGACACAGGACCCCCTCTTCCCGCTGCCAGAGATGGCTGTGTGGAGCCCCCTGGTGCGTGGGCTGGTCTGGGCGCTACCTCTGAACGTGACTGAGAGCCGAAGAGTACGACCGGGCAGAGCCTGCAGAGAGCTCGTACAGGAGCTTTTGTGCGCTTGTGGTTTCCTTTCTGGGTAAACACCCCTCCGGGCTGGGTTGCTGGGTGCAGTGGCAGTGACAAAGGCTACTGCTGCAAGCATCACTCTGAAAGCAATGATGAAATAGAGAGGGAGCCCACAACTGCTCAGGAGGAGTTGCAGGATGCTGCTGTGACCTGCCACCACCTGTCCCAAGCTTCTCTGGCTCCAGGTCAGCTTTCCCTACAGCAAAGTTCTGCCGGCCTCTAGCTTGCCCTATTGCCACTGGAGCTATCCCACTCTGGGAGCTAGAGATGATCCTGCCCTACCACAAAACCTTAGTGGAGACACTCAAAGCAAGCAGGAGCTGACTTTGGACTCCCTTTGGCCAAAGTGACTGGGGATTTAGGCACACAACCCTGGTGTTTGCTCTGGGTTTGCTGTGGTGACAGAGGGCATTGGGTCTTTCTGGCATTGCAGAGAACCTCCCTACTGGGCAAATTGTCCCAGAATGTGGAAATCTGGTGCACAAGCCAGCATCATTAATAAGTTTGGAACGAAACTGTTACTCAAAGCCCTAAATATAACCTGAGTGCTGAGCTCTCTTCCACCTGCTCAAGGCGCCTCCATACACCGTGGCAGCTATTTATGGAAGGAACTTTATTTCCATGGGATTAATATCATTTCTGCTCATTTCAAAAGCTTTATATAGCAGCTTATGCCACCTGCCCCTCGTGATGACTAATGGGTCCCAGCAGGAGCAGGTAGGTTGGCAGCAAGGGGACTGGGGCCTCCAACCTTCAGCTGACATTGAGGATAATTGTGATGCCCACAGCCCATGGAGAAGGTCCTCCAAACTCTGTACCAGGGTTCAGTGTCTCCAGAGCTAGACAGCACAGCAAGGAGATTTCTGTCGGTCCCCTAGGACTTTCCATGCTGCAGGAGGAGCATATGATGGAAGCCAGACCCAAAACTATATGGGTGTCACAGGAGAGAAGAAGCAGATATCCACCCCCAGACACTTCCTCTCCCATTTCTCCCTCCCTTTGTTTGGCCGTCCAAAACACAGGGTGGAGGAAGCAGCTTGTCCCAAGCATCATTTCTTCCTTTGCTCCTGATGTGCACGTTGCTGCAGCATTCCCTCCAACCTCTCAGAATCCTCCCTTCTGCAAAGCCTGCATTGGACAGGGCAAAGTCTCTTGCAAAGAGACCCCTTGTGTGGGTTGTGTAGAACAGAGGGGCTTTGTGTAAGGGCAGCACAGGCTGGAGCATGTCAACTGAGCCACTTGCTTGGGGTGGCTGGAGTGGGATGGGCAGGGTGTATAAAATCCCTAGCAACCTTGGATAATTCTAGATCAAATTCAGGCTGATAATTTAGGTTGCAATATGTCCCTTCCTGCCCTGGGGAGGCTGGAAAATTGCAGCTGGCTAATCTGTTCACAAAATGCACTGTGCACATCTGGAGAAGACAGCTAAGAGGAGAAAATCCTGCTCTGCTTGGCACAGTAATTCTTCATCCTCTGTGCCATCAGGGCAGAGACCCTCCCAGCTCTGTCTGGTGCCCCAGTAAGCAGCCCTGGGTACAGAATGAGAACCAGGAGGGCTTGTGTTGTCCCAGCTCCTGGCAAGGCTTAGGGACACTGGGTACCTGGGGAGGTCTCTGCCACCTCCCCAGGCTTCTGCTTGCCACCCACCACATGAATAACAAGTGCTGGGGATGAGTCAGCTTCGAGGCCCCTCCTGATCTGCAGGCACTAATAAGTTTTCCCATTAGTTCCCATTACTGCAGTATTAGAGAGCAATTTGCTCACAGCTTGCACTGAAGCCCTTGCAAGGGGGGAAAAAGGGGGAGTGCAGGCGGGGGGATGACCGACAGCTCTTGCCCAAAATCTTCCCCCTGGCAGAGCTCTGCACCCCAGGGTCCCCAAGGCCCAGACCAGAAGTGGGACAGTTCATTCAGCCTCTGTCTGCCATTGCAGTGGACCTCCATGTCAGATTTCCACCTGCTTGTAAACTATGTGGCACTTGCTGAGCGTGGCATGACGTGGTAACATGGAGCTCAGAAGGACACAGACATCTCTGTGCCAAGCCAAATCTGGAGAGTAGTAAGAAGGCAGCTCCTCCTCTCAGTCCCAGACTCTCACAGCAGTCCAGGATCAGTCCTGCAATGCTCATGTCTAGTCTGGGCATGTGCAGGGTCAAAGGATTTCTCCTCACTTACACCTGAGAGCCATTCTGCAAAGATGGGGAGTAGTAAATCATAGAAGGTCTCAAACACCCTTCTAGCAAAAGAAAGGACAGGGTAGAACACCAGACCTTTTTTGTTGTGACAGAAGAATGGAGCTGAAGTCCTGGAGATACTGACCCAAGCAGGATTTCGGGCACTATGGCTGGAGTTGGGAACAGGAGCTCACCTGGGTATCACCAGGCAGTGGCTCCCATAAGCCCCGTGAGAGCTATGAGAACCACTCTTTACCTCTGTCAGCTTTGCTTGGTGATAGCAGGGGTGGGAAAGCACAGGAATTGCAACAGAAGAGTCACACCAAAAGCCAGGACAGATCTCCCTTTGCTGCAAGGTACTCTCAAAAAGCCCAGACCACTGCCTAGGACGTATCACAGTCCCAGGATGGGAAGGGGGAGTTGGGTAGAAGGAAAATAAGAGGATCTGCAAAGGTGATAATGAGACTGTCACTGCAGGGGGGGCTGTTGCATGCAATGGGAGGGACTGGGCTAACTGGTTGCCTTGTCTCTGTGCTGAGATGGTTTCTGGAATGTGCTGGTAGTTGGTGAAAAGAACCAACTCTGACCCCATGGGAGGGAGATGCCTCAGTGACAGGCCACCCCAGTGCCCAAGTGCATCCCTGACACTTGGAGACCCAGGTGTTCCTACCTGTAGGAGACCTGCTTTCTGATGGCCAAGTGCAGGAACTGCTCCTCCACCTCTGCCACAGCCACTGCCCCTCTCATCTCCTCCCAAGATGGATCCATGCTGTGGAGGCCCAAGCGTTGTGCTCGTCCAGTGCTCTCTGTATCTGCTGCTCCCTGGAAGTTTGCTGTGGCTCCCCTGGCCACCTCAGCATCACTCCTGGCAGGGGAGAAGTCTCTCCAGCTCCTGGGACCTTCAGCCATGCTGGAGTGAGGTGTCTCTCTAGGCAAGGAGTCCCAATTTGCCCTCAGAACTTCTTGGGCAGACTGGTCTTGTCCCACGGGGTCCTGCAGTGCTGCTCCGCTTCGCCTCCCCAGGGCCGTGGGACAATCCCAGCAAGGCTTAGCTCCCTGAGGGAGCACAAGCACGAGAAAAAACAGTGTCCAGCTTTTTGCAGTTGTATTTACTGGCCTCTTGATAGCAGCTTGAATAGCTCAGACGCAGCAGCTCAGCCTCCTACCGTCTCAACTGCCCTGCTACTCTGAAGCGGAGGAATATCTGACACACACCTGGAGATGTTCGTGCTGCTCTTCGGAGGTGCTGCCACTGTGAGAGCAGTGGGGAACACAGTGTTCATTGAAGAAGCAGTCCAGGGATAGTGATGCTTGCAAATGAGTGAAAAAGAGCTTGGATTGCCTTCTGCAAGGTCCCTCTGGAGCCAGGCACATCCGTCACTGTTCCCGGCGGCAGCAGCTGAGCGGGAGTGGCAGGGAAAGGTAGGTAGTGAGGAAAGTGCCTGTGTACAAAGCCTGGAGCAGCTCTCGAAAGACAAAGCAGAAAGTGAGCATGAGTGCGTGCTGTGTGCGTGGGGAGGGGGCTGCGGGGAGGTGCATCCAGCAGGCAGCCTGGTGTCACCTTAGAGACACTTGAAACTGGCACTTAACTCTTCAGAGTCTGGGAAGGCACAGGAGAGTGGCAACTCAGCTGCTCCTCTCTGCCTGCAGTCCAGCTGGCACCTGCCTGCCTGCAAGGGCTGCTCAGGGAGCTGGGTCTCGGTCACTTGTCTTAACCAGACCTGCTGTCAGATGAAGTCAGGTAGCCTGGAAAACTGCATGACAGCAGCACCCCCAGCAGAACAAAGTACCTGCTGTTGTATCCAATCATCCACCATGGATGACATCTATTCAGGGACAGGGTCCCCAGCTGTGGACAGTGGTACCCATCTGAGCAGAGGTAGTGCTGTAGCATGGCCTCTGTCTTTCCAGTTGGCTCACTCAGGTCCTTGCCACTTAGGAGGCTACTTTATTCCTGATTTTTCCTTATTCAAGTCAATTTTTCTCCAATCTTGGCATCCAGAGGTAGAAATGACCTTCTATTCTCTGCCCACATACATCAGAAAAGTTGCATCATTTATTTGTCCCGGGCTGCAGCTGGACTTTGTGACCCGAGTCCAAGCCCACCCTTATGCTGTGGATATCAGCTGAGATAAGAGATCCCTACAAAGCTCTCATATGTGCCTGATTTGTTCTGTCCCAGATTCACATGCTGTGCCTTTACTGCTAGGCCCTGGAAAATTCAAAGTTCCTGTCTATAAGAGCCATCCCCTGCGTCATGGCAAGATTATACAATCATGTATCGCACAAAGAGCACATTGCAGTCACCTCTAATCCCAGTGTTTTCCCATGAAAGTCTGGCATGATGGGAGCAGGAAACTGTCCTCAACCTGCTCTGTTGTATCACCATGGAAGTCATCAGGAGCATCTCATCCCTCATGCCAGCACTCTTCATTACGTCCATATGGCCTTGTGGCACCTCTGCTGCAGGGTGCTGTGGAACAGCATGTTCCCATGCCACTGTTCACCCCAACCTGGGAAGCAGCAGGGGCTGAGGAAGTGCTATGTCTTTTCCTGGTAACCACAGCCCACTGGCACCTCCAGTTCAAGTTAGTGAACCTTCATCTGGCCCTAAAAGTCACAATGACATCTCTCTCTGGCTGCACTCCTGTGGGATTTGTTTCTCTCAGGGGCACAACAGCCCCCAAACCCACTCCTCCACGGAATCGTGACTGGCAGGGAGCCCCCACCCTCCTCACTGTGTGACTCAGCCCCTCCAGCCCCCACAGGGGTTTTGTTCTCCTTGAAAGCTGAAGCACTGCGGGGTGAGCCCTCCCCCAGCAGCACTGCACAAGCACAGCTGGTCCTGGGGAAGCAGCTTCATCCTCCCTTTTGGGGACACAGACCTGCTTGGGAGCTTGCCAGCACTCCCTACATGGATGCATGGCCCTGCTCCATGTCCTCCTGCTGCCCACAGAGGCTGGGAGCGGGCTGTGGAAAGGGAGAAGCAGCAGGTGCCCAGTGGCACCTGTTCTTCTCACCACCCACAATGAGATGTTTCTCTTCTGCCCTGGGCTTTTCCTGGCCTAGGGAGCCTCTGTTGCCATGGAATATGGGAGCCACCTTCATCTGTGCCAGCTGGGCTGTCAGGGCAGGACAAAGATGGGCTACCCAGAGGAGCTACAGGGGATGCAAAATGCCGGTCCCTTCTTGCTCCCAGGGAATTTTGGGAAACATCTGTCATGTCCTTTATGGTTAAAGAAGTTTGTGGCCACCAGGCTGAGGAAGTGGATGACCAGTCAGGGATGGAGACAAATTGGAAGTTGGGTGAGAGCTGGGTCGAGACTTCCAGGTAGGAAGGAAGGCAGAGCATTTCTCACTGGTGTTTGTGTCAATGCCATAGGAAAGGAGCTTCAGGGTGGGAAGCAGAGGCCCTTATTGCAGGAACAGGAGACCCCTGAGCCAGGCAGAGCAGAGCCCTGAACTAACAGCACCTTTGGTCAAGTCAGAGTAAAGGCCTGGACAGTAAGTGCCTCCTGCATTCCCAAGGGGCCGGATCTTGCTCCACAGAAGCCCTCTCTGTGGGGAGAAGCTGCCAACAGGGGATTTCTAACTTTCTACCCACATGCCAGGTTATATAGCTGTCACACAGGCAGGGCAGGCCAGATTTTGTTTGTCTGGAGGAGACATCCCAGGATATGCCTGCATGAGGTGATGTAATGGATCACATAGGCATCTGCATCTCTCTCTGCCCACCTGACTCTGCTGGATGTTTTGTGTTTCTCTCATGAATGGGGTCACCCTTCACTTGGAGTTCCCTGAAGACTTGGGAAGAGCAGGCAGATGCTGCCTGAGGATGATGGGGCTGGACAGTAGGATTGGGTCAGTCCTGTCCTCCTGGCACCCTTCAGCTGAGCCAAGTTACCTGCTTACCTGGTGCTTACCCGCGTACCACACAGGAGTGTGCCTCTCCTGTGCTCTGATTTCCTTCTGTGTGGGCATGTGGGACAGTGCAAAGGCATATTGGTATTTACCATACAGACCCCATCCTTGTTTCTGCAGGCATAGGCAGGACATGAGCTTTCTAGGAAGCAGCATTTCTAGTGAGTAAAGCTCTGTGAAGGTACAGTCGCCTTCCCTGGGCACAAGAAAAACCTCCACCCTGCTCACCTCTAAAGCCCCATTTCAGCCACCAGATTAGAAAATCAACACAGATTTGTTGAGACAGGCCAGGTCAGTGTCCATCCAGGTGCTATCACTGTTAACAAGCCCCATAAGCACCTGGGGGATGTGAGGGGGTGCAACTGCCCCATTTTCCCCAGGAGGTGTCCAAAAGCCTGGGCTTCTTGCCTGGTAGCAGGACCAAAGCCTGTTTATCCCTTGATGGATATATGAGACAACTGCTGGCACAACTCCCAAGAGGGAACAGCAAGAGGGATCATGCCAGGCTTAGAGAGCATGGATACTCTCCTGAGAGCCCTAACTGCCCATGTCTTCTGAAACTAACAAAACATACCCACCAGGCTGCTGCCATGCACTGTCAGTAACCCTTTTGGCAGCAGCAAGCCAAAAAACCTAAGTATTTTATCTTTTTTTTGTTGTTTTTAATTGGCCTGGTAACAGAACAATCGGGAATAATTTGTCTCTGAAAAACAAAGTCCATGTTCTGTTAGCATTTTTTTGTTCAGGGCTTGTATGAATTGACAGTGCAGAGGCTTCTGAGAAATGTGACCCTGAGTGGGTAGAAGCCCAGCCTGCTGTGGCAGAGCTCAGCTGGGGCACTTGGAGCAGACCAAACACAACTGAGTGAGGCTGAAGGTGACTTGTAAAGAAGGTGACTCTTGCTCTGCTAATTCTCTCAATCTGCTCTAATTAGTTGCTGTAGTCAAATTGGTAGGTGTGATTGACTGGTGCATTTTGGGAGGCATAGCGGGGATCAAAAGATCCTAATGTGTCTGCTTTGAGCAGCTCAGAGATATCTGGTAGACTGCAGAATTAGGAGGATTTGTCAAGATGAAGGGAAATTTTCTCATGATGGAAGGGTTCTGATTGGTCTGGCTGTGTTAAAGGAGCCAAAGCCTGAGAACTCATCCTTTTAAGAGCTTCCCTCTTGCACCCTCTGTTTTGGAGTGTCTGTGAAAGGTGCAGGCCAAAATCTCCCTGGAAGGCAATTCCCAAAGAGCTGTGTGAAGTTTCACAGGGCTGAGCAAAACAGGGCTGAGCCCTTCCTCTGGATGAAATCTGATGAGTGCAGGGAGCAGCCCCACCCCATGGTGGGGGAAGGTGCATCATACTGACACAGGGTTAGGAGGCTGCTTTTGGATGAGGTGCTGCAGGGAAAACATCAGATTCACAACTCACAACTAGTTCTGGCCCAGGAAGAAACTGCAGGGCAAGATCAGGCATTTCCTTGCATTGGTGGGTGGGCAGGGGGAAAGGAGCTCTGCATGGGTCTGCAAACCCATGTCAGACTAACCAGCCATGGATCACACATCAAACTCCCTCTTGGCAGTACAGATCTGGCTCAGAAGAGAGAGCTCCTATCTCTCCCAGACACCGTTCAATGGCCAGCTCAGTCAAAACAGCAAGGCAATAGCTTTACTCCTCTCCACAAAGAAATTATAATCTGCAGAAAGAGACCTTTGTAAGCCCCAAGCCTTACATTCTGCTGTGGCACAGTACTGCTGTACCAGCCCAGCCAGAGGTGGGAGATAAAGACACCTTATAGCATCTTTGAAAGTCACTCCTGCTTAGGCTGCCTTCCAGACATGGAGGGCTGACTCCAAGGAGCTGCTTCAATGACCAAATTCTAATGAACCCACTTGAAGCTTGCTAGAAAATGAAAATTTGTTTTCTAGACCCTCAGTTACTTTGTGTTTCACACAAAATCAGGAGAAAATCTATCAATTTTTGCAAGTATAAATGGACTGTCAGAGGTACAGGCTGACAGACAGCCAGGACCCAGGTCGTTTCCCATTTGAGTGTAGTTGCTCTGCTTTTACAGTTAATGAAAAGAATTAGGTATTTTTTCGGACAGGATAGGACATCATGCTATGAGCTATGTCTTTGTTGTACAGACTCCTGCACAGCCTCTTCATTGAAGTAGCTCTTTGCTTCTCATGTACTTTCTTCCATGACCTTTCTCCTTCCAAGAAGATGATAGTGGTATTTTGAGGTGGGGAAAGAAACTGAGGCAGAAGAAATAACAATGACAGTGCTGCTGGAAATAAAACATGCAAGTTTGTTTCTAGTCCCTGACATGGAGCATGAAGTCGCAGTACTGAACCAATTTTGCACATGGCCAGGGAACAGGAGAGGGAGCAGGAGGTGAAGAGCTGTAATGTGGGCTGGTGTGACAACCATGCTTCAATGAAAGCACCTGTCAACCCAGGGCTGATGCTGCATCTTTTTATTTTATTTTTATTTTGCTTCATAAAGCAAATGCAGAGCAAGTGATAGAAGGAGGAGAAAGGGTGGCTTGAAAACAAAACAAAACAAAAACCACAAAAAAACTAAGAGGGAAGAAGCAGCTGCTGGAGTATAAGTGGAAAGTGAGCTGCTACAAGAAAGAAGTTCATAGATGCCAAGCCCGCACTAATTCTTAATAAAATACAATACTGAAAATAGGATCTCAGAGTCTCCAAAATACAATATCTTAAGGGATCGGCAATAATACAAAATAAGTTTCATTATGTACAAACGAGTTCTGCTCTTGATCTCTGTACAACGGTGGGAGTGGGAGACACGGGGACATGCTCAGTGGACGTGTTGGGGTGGAGGAGGGTGTGCTTGGGCCCGGCAGTGGTTCTTTGTGCTGGGGTGGAGGTGGAGAATGGGGAATGCAGTGGTATCTGCTGACCAGTGGGTCTTGTGGGGAGAGCAGAGCAATGCTGAAAGCCTTCCTCTTCATCACCCCACTGGCCATGCACGCATGATTGCAGCCAGCTGTGTCCAAATTTTCCCAAATGACTTGGAGGGGCAAAACCAATTTTCAATAGGGAGAAAAGAAGGATGTGAGGGCTCTTCCCTCACCTCTAAGTCCTTGAACAAGAGCCGTCCCATCCTTCCTCTAAAGGGAGCCTTCTCCACTCCCAGTCTGGGGGAAGAGGGGAGGCTGGGGCAGTGCAGAGTGAGTCGAGGGTGCTTGATGAGAAACAAGCAGAAGAGGAGCCTGCTGTGAGACCTGGCAGAGTGTACAGGGACTCCGTGTTACACATGGGGCAACCTGCCACATCCCAGATCTCCGACACTCATGTCCCACATTGTCCTTCCATCAAATGGCAGCTGAGGGAATGGAGTGAGGAGACACTTCTGCCTTTTTGCAGGACTTCTGCTGGAGAGGAAGAAGGGTCAGAAATGGGTGCCTGGGTGCTAAAGAGAATGGCATAGGCTTGAGATGATGTCACTTCAACACCAAACTTGGCAAGGCTGGCCTGAGAGGTGGTGTGGTAAGAGTTTGCTATCTTTGCTGTCAGCATTTAGAAAGAAGAGGTCTAAAAATGTCTTTGGTGACCCTGGCCAATTCCAACATACCATCTCTTTCCTGACAGATGTACCTGTCTCCAGAAATGCCAGTATGTCCTCAGTGGCTTTCACAACACTATTGTGCACACAGAGGATGTGAGGGGAATGATGGCTAATCTGACAGCCCTCCAATGGGTTGCAGAGGTCTCCTTGGTGGTTCCTAAGAAGACCCCAATTAGGCATGAAGCAGATTCAGGGATGGAGAGCTGGGATAGGGGTTGGGTTATGGGAATGTGTTTTTCTCACTCACTCTCAAAGGGGGAGGCTTGCAGAATGGAAAGTGAGAAGACCACTGACCTGGCTAGCACTGCACTGTAGGGCCCAAGCTGGGAACAGAAAGAAAAATACCACCCCTGCCAAAACAGGGGTACTAGGGATGGGGAGAAGTGGATATGAGAGAAAATTGTTCTCTCTTTCAGAGCTCTGGTTACCCAGAAGCTGCTGGCTAATTTTTATGGTGATTTATCTGTCTGGGATCTCTCTCCCCTACTCCGTTTGTGTGCAGATCTTTGCAGATAGTTGGTGTTGAAGTTACGTAGGCATGTCCATCAAGAGAAAACTAGAGCAAAGAAGAACTAGGTTTTCTCTCAATGGAAGCAGAAATATACTAACATATGGAGGGCAAGGAATGAGCTCAAACTCTCCAGAGCCATCTCTCCAGCACCGGCATCACCCACTCCTAAAACCCTCAGGCAGGACAGTAAATCCAGCACTTTCTCTCTCCTTCAGGTGCATCTGATGTAGCCAAGAGCTACACATGTGGGGACAGCCCCCTTGGTCTGGAGGCTTTGGGGAGCGAGCTGAATAGTTTATGGGCTTCCCCTGATCTCCCTCCTCTCCAAGGTGAGCCCACATCCATAGGGTAGTGCTCATTTAAGCAGGAGGTAAGGCCAGAGAAGAGGGAGTCTCAGGGCTTCTCCAAACACTTATTGCTGGTTCTGGCAGTCCTGTGACTCCCCTCAGAGAGATCAGCACTAATGGGGACAATGGGGAAGGGGAGGAGCTGAACCCAAGGCCAGTTTAGGAGTGTCTAAATGCAGTGTCCTCTCCTGCCAAGTCCCCTCAGTTGCTTGGTGAGGAGGGAATTCTGCAATCAGACAGATGAGGCCTTGAGGTCCAGCAGCTGCTACAAGAATTCAGTTGTCTCACTGGAGCTTGTCTCCCTGAGGAAAAGAAAAGACAAGGCATCAATCAAGGTTCATTGTAGCCTCCTATGCAAATCCACCTCTCTGTGTGCCCAGCTAGTTTGCTCTGACCAGGATGAACTCCTTCCCCAGGGCACTAAATGGAACACAAACCTGGGACCATATGAGTCACCCAGCCCTCCACATCTTTATGCAAGTGGGACACTGCTTAATGGACAAACTTTTGCTCTAGAAAATGAACTTGTTGAACTTGTTCTTATGCTCCCTGCCAGCACTGGCCTCCTCCAGCCATGGCTCTTAGCTGACTGCCTGTCCTGGGTGGCTCAGCTGTCCTTCGCTTGCAGCAGAAGGGACAGACGTGCCTGCTGCTTACCCCCAGACACCGTGCTGTGCTTTGGGCTCAGAAGGTGGCCCCACCTGCTTACCTCTCACGGAACTGCTCTTTGAGGTGGCTGAGAGTTGGGTCAGTTTGGTTCTGGTCAGGACCCCCCTGGGTTTTACTCAGATATTTAGCTGTCTCATGTGTCCTGGCCAGATGAGGCCTTCCTTCTTCAGACTGCCTTTTTTTGGCTTCCCACCCCTCAGGATGGTCCATGGTTAGGAAGGAGCTATAGCTCTCTTCTAAGGAGCCAGCACCCTCGTCATAGAAAAGGAGGCTCCGTGATTGAACTGGAAAAAGAGGAGAGCATTGGTTAACAATGAGGGCAAGATCTCTTGCAATGGGTGTGGGTCATGATGGTGGTTTCAGCACGTGCTCACCCAGCCTTGTCCATGTGGAACTGTGCAGGATACCCTCCTCCCCCTAGCTTCATAAAGCAAATGTCCCCCTGGACGCACAGCCTCTTCAGAAGACAACCAGTCTGCCCTGGGACTTTTCCCTCATGTTCCTTCCTTTGACACTTGCCATGTTTTGGGACAATGATTAGCATAGAATGACAACAGGCCCAACAAGGAGCTGTTATGAAGTTTGTACCACAAACAGATTAGGAGAATTCCCTTGCCACAGTCCCAGCATATGGGGAAGGCACAGAGGTGAGGATGCCATGCCTGATCAGGGAGTGTTGAGAGAAGAGCTGGAAATGGTTTGACAAGTTGAAATGGAGGAACACATTAGACTCACTCTTACTAGTTGTGTAAATGTCTGGTGCTGGTGTTGCTTTCACTGTCTGTGATGCTGAAGAGAATTCAGGGAGACAGGGCATCAGGGATCCCAGGATCAGAACGAAGCAGAGTGCCAGCACCTAGAAAGGAGATCAGCACAGAGTCAGTGCCACTAGCCATGAAGAAACACTCCCCGCACAGCACAACAACATGAGGCTGTGTAAGAAGATCTGGTCAGACTGACAACTGGGTACCTGTGGTTCCCCAGACAGGGAAGGGGCTTGCTGTGCTAACCTCTGTTGCAAATTCAAGAAGGGAAGCCAGAAACTTCCTCTTGTTGCTTTATTTGGAGTATTTCTGGTTCAATTGTGAGAACTTGCATGTCCTATTGAGGAGAGATAGTGGAAGGCATAGCTGAGAAACAAGCTGAAAAAAGGGAGACTTAACAGCAGGGACAAACTCTGCCTGGATCAAATGGAACCTGACCATTGGCTTAGCAGGAGCTGTTGTGAGCTGTAAAGAAAAGAAGTCCACTGGGAGAAATCTGTGAGGTACTACACACAGACCAAAGTGAATCTACTATCCATGCAAGGGCAGAAATGACAGCAGAACTGCAGTTGCCTAATACCTGATAGTAAAGATGCAGAATTCTAGGAAAGGTTAAATTTATGCTTGACGGGTAGGTATGCAGGACCATGTGTCAGTGCCTTCTGCTATCAAGCAGAGCAGTCAGAGCTACTAGACAGTGAGAACAGGAGAAAGGTACATGAAATCTCCCCTGAAATCCCTCAGGTAGGTTTGGAGCTATCTGGAAATTCTGCCATAACAGTAAAGCTTCAGAGTGAAATGCCAGTGCTGATCATAAGGGACTCTACAGAGCTTAGGGAACTGCCAGTACAGAGCAAGAAGGCACACATGGGAAATGGTACAGAGCCAAATTACTGAACACTCATGCACCATGCATGCTCTGTAACTACCTGCTGCCAGCTCAGTGCTCAAACTGAGCAGCCAAAGAAGTAATGCATCTGTTGGTGATTTCTACTACCTATGTATAAACTAGCAAATTTGATCTTGGTGGATGCCTGTGGGGACAGCCAGCAATTGCTTGACTGCTTTTCAGAAGTCACCTATTTTAGAGTACCTGTGCCTAAGTAATGCACAGAAGCTGGTACATCAAGTTTATTTTGACCACCAGTGGATTCCAGGAGATCTGGAAGATGAAATAGTAACATGGTGATACTGCGTTATATAAAGAAGGATTTTAATTATCCAGATTCTTCATGGCTGGTTTTAAACTAAGGACATTAAATGAAGGCAGCATAGATGCTGTCGAAGTGTGTCATATCAGGCACATGAAGAATTTAGAATCCTTATTCAACAAAAACAGAGGAAAAAATAAATTCTGAATGGATGTTGCTTGGAATTATCACAGCCAAACACACAACTTGGAGAAAAGGGAGCCAGCCCTGTAAAGTCTGTTCTTTCCTTCTTAAAAAAACCCAGGCTTTTTGGGCTGAGAAAGAGCAGTATACTTAACATCCTGCTTTAACATAGCTTTCAGCTGGGGTTTTGAAAAACAGCACTGTTTTTACTGTTTTGTTTCAGGTTAACTCTGATGCTCTGATTCAGTCCTAGGGCAAACTCTACAACACTTCATACATGAACTCTTTGCTTGATTCAGAGTAACATGTCACAGCTTTTGACCATCTTATTATTTGACCTCTTAAAATTGAGGGAAATTAACCTAGAGAAGACTACTGCAAAACCATTTGGAAAGGTGGAGGCAAAATTAATAATAAAATAAAGGACATACTGAGAGTGTATTTATCAAAGGTTCGCTGTCAAACTGTGAGGAAGTAGCAGATGGAGTAGCAGAGAGATCTGTTACAGATCTGGCAAGATTCAGTGTTTTTAAGCTTGACTTAAATGATGGACTGTATCAAATCTGCAGATGGGAGAGACTACAAGCAGACTGGCTTTTGGTCAGTATTCAAATTTGGAATGATCTTGACCATGGGAAGAAATGGTCCAAGAGAACAGTGGGAAGATATATACAGACAAATGTGGAGACCTGCTGAGAGCTCTGAGGTGGCAGGAGTGATTAACAGAGGAAATACATCAGTAGCCATGTGTTTCAGCTGTCCTACAGAAGAGGCTCTGGGAGTTAAACTGATGCATAAGATGGGTCCAGGTCAGTGTTACTTTGCAAAGGGCAAACCTCAGCCCAAGCATTATGAACAGGCTTTCTGGCTGGATTTGTATTGGCCTTCAGGTGGAACACTATGCCCAGCTTTGGACCCTATACTTCCAAGAAGATGCAGGGCCATTGGACAAAATCTGGAATATAGCTCTGGGAACAATCAGTGATTCAGTAACTCAGCCTTCGAGGGAAAACTGAAGAAATCATGGTGATTAAGCAGACCAGACTGAAGGGAGTTGCTCAAAACCAAGAGTTTTCAAATATGTAAAATGCAGCTGCCCAAAGGGAGAATAAACAGATCTTGCTTACAATGGGCAGAAGAAGTTCTAATGGGCTTAAGCTGCTGCAAGGAAGATTGAGATGGGATGGCAAGAAAGCTTTATCTGGGAAAGATAACATAGCACTGGAATGGTTTGCCTGAGGAGGCTGAGGACTGCTCACCACTGGAAGCCCTCAAGAAGTGGCAGTACAAATATTCAGGAGCAATGACACAGGGCTAAAGAAGAAGGGTAGCCTGCTCCACTCCCATGCTGATGATTCTACATATCTGTCATGATAAGGAATGCTGTATTTGAAAATGGAAAATGAGAACTCAGAGGCTTATGAAAGGAACTGGTCAAAGATAGAAAAGCAAATTACAAATTCTTGGAATGCTTCAAAGCTAGGAAGTCAGAGAGTGGGTGTGTGGGCTGGGATGCCTGCAACAAAGGGAACAGCAAGGAGACATAGGACATTGTTGGGAAGCTAAATAAGATATTATATCAGCCTTTAGCACAGGGGTTGTTTGCAAGGTACCTCTTCTAAAATTGTTTATTCCAGGTAGTAGCATTGAAGAATTGTTGGAGCCAGGGGTGCTCTGATGAGCTGCTGCATTAAGGAGCAATGAGTCACTGGGCTCAGCTGGGTCACACCCAAAAATGTGGAAAGAACTTGGGAATGAAGACAGAGAGCAGGGACAAAAAAAGACAGTCATTAAAATCTGGTCTGACATGGGGGCAGCAAAGAGTAGCAAAAGGTTGAGCAGACTTTGAAAGTAGAAAGTGCTTGAAATTACAGAGCAGGGCTCTGGAACCAAGAATACTCATTGAACCAGGACCAAAAAACAATCCCTCAGGACACTGAGGGTGCTAAGAAAGTGGGGCAAGTACCTCACCATGTGTTTGCATTTTATGACTGCTAACAGTACAGAAGTGATAACCAGGATATAGATAACTAACTCTGACAAATTTGTCACGAGCAGCTACTATGACAATCCTGCAAAGACATCACAGGGGTGAAGATTATATTTTTACTACAGATCATAAATTTCCCTCAGAAAAAAAGGAGAGATGAAGATTAAGCAATTTGTTCTATTTATGGCTACACACTGGCATGCTCTAAAACTCATCAATGAAGCCAATATTGATTAACCATGATCCTCCACTGTGAGGTAAACGGGGATTACCAAAACAACAGACAACCCCGAATTATTATGGTTAGTCAAAAGGACAAAGAGAATTCCAGCTGGATTTAACAAAGCCTATGTGCAGGCATGGCAAGAACAGATGCCATTTCTTGCTGATAAACACAAGGTAATGCCCACTGGGATGAATACTTGGAGTGTTCATCTGCCCTGCTGAGTTAAACATTAAGCATTACCAGCTCAGCAAAAGAAAACTCTGCCCATTACAATGGAATCTCATTGAAGATTTTTGCTGAATGGCTAATAGCTAATGAAAAGCAAACAAAGTGCTTTTTTGCCCAAAGAAGAAGGCAGTGAAAGTGCAGGAATTATTCTAATGTTGTTGCATAAACAACTGATGTATGTATGACACAGGGCCCAGCTCTGGTGACTATAACACAAAAGGAAAGAGCAGATGTAATTGACAACAGAGCTAGACAGCAGGGAAGAGGGCAGAGACAGGCAATCAACAAAGATGTCTGGAGAAGCATGGCCAATAAGGAAGATGGAAATGAAGCTTATACCATTAGACAGGTCCCAGTCTGCGTGGAAGCCATTTTATAAGGTCTGGAGACTTTCCCAGCTACCAGAGCCTGAAGCTTCTGTAACTGCTGGAGCAGAGTCCTGTGATAGGAAACAATGCATATCAAAACTTAATAAGGAGGTAGAAGCCAGTAAGTGAGCCAAGAATACCACTACCTGCTTCACATTGTACCTTGATTTTCCCTTCTTGTGAAAACAAGTATCTCCCGTTTGCTGTATATTGCTTAAGTTCTCTGACCAAACAGGCTTGGGAAACAAGAAACAAATAAGGGTCTTATCAGTGGATCCACCACCACCTTCACTGCACCTACCCACTATTATGAATGACTATTATTTAGGGCTCCTGGGTGCCTGAAAGCCCAGCCAGTCAATTCCCAGAGCAGTGGAGAGCCAGCATACCATGAAAACCAGCTCTGGCATGGAGGCTGAACTTTGTAGACAGGTCAGACCTTTAGCACAGGCTTGCCTGCTCCCACTTCATTCAGAGACACATACTCTGAAGCTTGACTTGTGCCCCAAACTGTGGTGGAGAGAGAAATAAGAAACAGTTGTGATCCTCTTGAGCTTCTTCAGTCTTGGCAGATTCTGCAGAGGAATGTAGGCAAAGCCAAATCTTGAGTTCAGCAATTAATTAATTCTCTGACTGCCCTGGTTGGAACACATGCTAAGGTCTCTCTGCCCCATTTAACTGTTCATGGGCATCTGCACACATAATACAAAACAGTGGTAGGTGTTACCAAGAGCTACTGAGCCTTTCACTGAGCTGGTGAAGGAATCTGGGATGAGGGAGACTACAGAGTGCACAGTTCCCAAGAGTTGCATACTATTGAAATGGAGGCCTTTGCTGACTTTCCCTCTGGGAGGACTGACTGTTTTACACAAATATGTTTGAGCTTTCATAAAAGGCCAGGTCCTGGAACCAGGAGATTGCAGGAGATTCCCAGCTTTATCCCTTTCCAAATCCTGTTTTGCTCCCTGTACATGTGGAGGGAGAGAAGCACAGAGTGTCCCACTGGCAGTGCTCAAAAACCAAACCAAATTAGAAGGAACACAATGTGTATTTTAGGGGAAAAATTAAAATCTCTTGGCTTTTAGGACAGCGTCCTCATTTTTCAGGGTGGGGCTCACACTTTTTCAGCAGGAGGGCTGCCCACACCCCCAGAGAGGCCAGGGGGTAAGATGTGCCCCAAGCATGAGAGCAGCTAAGCAGCTGTATCTCTGGCAGACAGGAGACCTCTGGCTCTCACACACCTCAGCCAGACCATGCCTGGCAAGCCCCAGTCCCAGCTCCAGTGTCAGGCCTGGAAGCCAAGGCCACTGCACTCGTGTGGTGGATGGGAAGAAGGTGTGCAGTGAAGCCTCTAGGAGTCCTCCATGAGCTGACATGGCAGATGAGGAGTGGGTGAGGAACTGGCTCTCTGGCTGTGGCTCTCCCCTGCAATTTGAGCTGATAAAAATGGAGCTATAGAGACAAGCATCCCCTGCAGTTTATCCTGCCCTTGCTCACACCTGTTGTGCCCAGTAAGAGGGAGCAGAGCTGGGCTCTCCTCTAGCTCCAGCTGCCCTTCCCCACTGCAGGGTGGAAATCTTCCTTATTTGCTTCCAAGGAAGCAAATCCCCCTGGTAATTGGTGGGCCAGCTCTGCATATAAAAAGCACAAGTGCTCACCAGAGCTTTGAGTGAGGAAACCCAGAGCCTTGGGTGAGAGAACTTTGGGGCTGTGGGAGCAAGCTTGTTCCTTTCAGGTGAGCAGTAGCAGCAGATGAGACAGAGATTCTTTGGTCTTGCTTTGCCCAAAAGAGGCTGAGAAAGGGCTGGAATACCACATGCACAACGAATTGCCCTGGATTTGGTGGGAGTTGGGATCTCTACTTTTATTAGAAGAATGGGCTTTCCCTGTATTCACCGAGCCTGTTCAGCTTTCTCAAGAGAAACCTGAAGCAGCCACAATATGCCCAGGGCATTTTATTTCTCTGAAGAGCCCAAAAGCAGAAACAGTGGGTCTGAGAGGCTGCTGTGAGGGGCCTCCCTTAATGCATCTGCCCTGGACACAGACGGAGCCCTGGAGGGGATTGGAGAAGGCAGCATGAGCCCAAACGATTGCAGGGAGAAGGACAAAGTGATATGGGAAACATGCCTTCCCTCCCTCCCTCCCCTTGCTGTGGAGTGTCCTGGCATCCCAACACAAACATTCCAGCTCACTAACCAGACCCAGCTGCCTCCTTGCCGTCCTGGGCTGAAAAGCAGTGCCTGGCCAAGCAGCACCGTGCAGGAGCTGGAGCAGCCTGCTTTTCTCTCCTTGTCCCCCCGCTCCAGCACTCCTGACTTCATTCCTACCCACCCTGCCCTACCCACAGAGGGCTAAGTCTAGCTCCTCTTACCTGTTTGCATTTTCTAAGGTCTCCACTTTTTTCCAGAGTTCATTGTTTTCTGTGGTGTATGTCTCTACCCTAGGGGAATAAAACCCACAGCCAGTTAGTCACAAAGGGCAGAGAGATTGACAATGCAGTCCTTGCTTTTCATGGGGTATGGAGGCTCAGTGGCTTCATCTGTCACCTGCAGATATGGTCCTGAAATCAAATGTTACTTGGCCCACCTTGTTGCTGCCAGCCCCAATGGAGCAGCGATGAGACTGCAGGTTGACAGTTACATGTGACAGTTCCCAGTTCAGCATCTTCTGAGGGTTGGGAGAGACAGTAGCACCTGGTTACAGGCAGGTCAAATCAGGACATACCCAAAGTTATGCAGGCATTTCCATCACTTCCAAACCCCCCTAAGAAGCATGAAAAAGGAGGAGGGGAACAAAGTCAAACCCCTCCCTGAGAACCTGCCCTGGGCTCTGTGCCCTGGCTGTGAAATCCAGGCCGTTCTGTGCAAACGCTGGGCCAGCTCCGACTGCAGGCACTTGAGGGCAGCAGAGAAGCTGCAGGCTCCTTCCCACGGCTTCCAACGGGAAAGTGGTTGGGCTGCAGCTGGGACAAGGGAAGGGGAGTGCCTCCAGGTCGGGAGAAAAGCAAGCCAGATAGAGACGCAGCCTGATACTGCTGGAGGTTTGCAGCACAGCTTTTGAACCAGGCGTTCCGTGCAAAAACTGGGCTTCCAGCAAAAGTGTCAAATTGAATGGGGAAGGGCCCAAGTACAGGCTTTGACAAACCACTTTTTAGTAAGCCAAGCTGACCAAAGACATGTTCTATTAAAAAAAAAAAAATCACTGAATGCTGCTTTTGGTTCACATTTAAACCTGGCATTGTTTGAAAGCCATCTGTCATAGCAATGCTCTAGCGTAACAAACTGCTTAGTACATACAGGCACCACAGCCACATCTGGGGAGGAGGCCCCAGCACCAAACGCCCTCGACCTGCCCTTTGAGTGAGGTCAGCCAGCTCCCCAGCCCTGGCTTGAAGGTCCCCATATGGGACACTAGCTGGAGGTGATGTGCTCTGGTGCCTGGACGTACCCATGCACACTGAGGCCCCTTGAATCATCTGCTTTAATTGAGCATTTCTGTGCAACTAGAGAAGATAAATAGCATCAGGGAGAAGAGTTAATTGAAGTTGGGTTTGGGGGTTGTTTTTTCCATTTGCTGATCTCAGATGGTGTTAGTAACTGGGAAGAAGATTCTACAGAAACATGAATTTGTGCCTGGATTGCAGCATTCTTCTTTGCCTGGGAATGCACATTAGGGGTTGCTAGTATAGGAGTTTTCTACCCAGGCAGTGTCATGTGACTGGGTTAGGCCTGCCAAACATAGGAGAAAAACAAGGTTGCAAGGAGAAAAACAAAGCTAATGCAGAGAGTGGAAGTGGGGGAGAGTGGGGAACAACTGTAATGCGAGGTTTTTCTTGCTGTCAAGTGTTTGTGTGTCCGACTTCATGGGAAGAGAGGGGGAAAAAGCCATGATCAGTGCCCTCCAACAGCTTGCCACTTATGGGACAGACAAAATAGAGGCAACTTATTGTGGGGAAACCCAAAATCCCACCTTGCTGGCAGCCAAAATGGCCTGTCTTTTGCAGGGGACCAGCCAAATGAAGCAGTTGGAAACACAAAATTTCTTGCCCAATCTTTATCCCGCAAGAGGATTTCTAGGAGGGAGGAGAGTAGGGGCAAGATCCCAAACCAAACTCCTGGGCAGCCAGCCTTGCAAGGAATTGTATTTCTTGAGCAATTCAGAGACAAAATACTAGAAAGGCGGCCTGTGCATGGTCAGGATTACTTTTTTCAAAGTAAGACTGAGAAGAAGAAACTTACTTTTTCTCTAGACATTCCACATACTCTTTCTTCTTTCTGCGGCTCTCCTGAGCAGAGATCTGGGAGGGGGGCAGAGGGGAGTCAGTATCATAAGTCTCTGGATGCTTTTTTGTGGCTCATACATCTTGTCTCTCTCCTGCACACACAGCATCCTAAAGGCAAACGCGGAGTTGCCTTCCTGCTCATCTCTAGGCCAAAACTGGGGGGGATTGATGCTGTAGGTATACAGCCCTCCTTGGCTTGTAACCTGCAACCATTTGTTGCATTATGCCCCTCGCTGCTGAAAGCATCTTCAGGGTTGCATTCCATTCCACTGACTCACATGTGTATGTGCTGTGGCCATTTGGGCTGATTCTGCTCCAGGCCACTTCTGAGTCACTGGGTGATTAGTTCAGTCTCACCATTTCTCCCACAGGATGCTTTCTAATCCCAGTCTAAAGTATCACAGCCTCTGCCTGGCTAGTGAACACTCTGCATCACCCGTCCTGCACCATGCAATGGCTTTGGTTTCCCTGTCCTAGCAACAAGGCCTGACCTGACCAGTTTGTCTGATCTGTGGACCCTATCCCACACCACACACTCCCAGGAGCTGTACTGGAAGCCACACTTCCCAGGTATGGCTGTATGCAAAGCATGCAAGCAGAGATGCCCTTTGGCACCTATTTGTGGGTTGGGAGGCTCATGCTAGTGTACCAAAGGCACGATCCCACCTTTTCTGAGCTGCAGTGGCACTGAGGGGGTGAGGGTAACTACAGCACTGGTCAGCTGAAGATGCTCTGGAATCATGGGAACTGAATGATTACATTTTTTGCAATCACCTTGTTCTTGATTTTCCTCCTGACCCTCTTCAGTGCTTTCTCCTCTGCTTTGGTGAGGGGCAGCTTGGTAGGAATGGGGTAACCCTCTGCAACCAAGGTGCGCTTCTCCTCTTCAGTCAAGAGCAGTGGGCCAGAGGTTCCTTGTAACTTCTGAAACACAGAGAGAGCATTCATCAGTGTCAGCAAGGAGTTCTACCCCAGTGATCCTCCTTAAAGCCTTGCAGAGCAGCCAGAGGCTGTACACATCAGAGTGGAATACACTGCTGCCCACTGACACCAAACAGGTGCAGGGCAGTGCTCTTTCCTACTCTCAACCTGATCTGGGGGCACAGCTCAGCAACTTCTTTCCTCTTTTACTTGGGAGGGCATCTGTTCCTTCACAGTGAGGCTGGCTACACACTTGCACACCTGCCAACAAACTTCTGGGCAACAGTTAAAATGGGCTGGTTACTGGAATTCTCAGTAATTCCTCTCTCTCATTAGCCTTCTCAGAAAGCCCTGTTAGTGCATAGGCCACTTCCCAAAGTATGGATGAAAGACAGCACCTGCTAAAACAAAGTAGATGCTGGTAGATATGCAAGATTCATTGTGCCTCTTCTCACTCCTGTGAGCGTTTACCCTTGTGCTAAGACATCACATTGCCTTGACAGAGCATTTCAGCTTGGAGACCTTAGCAAGGGCAGGAACCTCCACATAAGCCCTGGAAATCCTACAAACCCCTGTGAGCAGCAAGGAGCCCTGTGTCCCAGCCCTGTTGCCTCCTTACATGTGGTGCTGTGAGGAGAGGTGAGGAGGAGATGGCAGTAGAAGAGCGAGCAGCAGGCCGGGCTGGGCTGGAGGGAGGCAGGGACCGAGGGCTCTGAGATCCGTCACTGTCACTGCCATGGCTGCTGGGTGGAGTTGGAGGCATCTGCACCAGGTCATCTACTGAGGAATAAGGAGATCAAGTCAATGGCTCTCATGTCAGCCTGTTGGTACAGGCATAGGGTTATGCCCCCTGCCATAACACAGGGCTGAAAGGAGAGGATGACAAATTTCAGAAGATGGGGTGAGCCTGAGAAAAAGGCTTGACTGAGCACTGCCCAAGACAGAGGTTAGACTGACCTCAAATGTGCTAAACTAGGAACTGCAGAGGAGCTGGCAGGGCTTTGCCAAGGAGCTGAAGGTATTTACAAAGCAATAAGGTGCTCCAGTGTCAACCAAAAAGAAGTAAAAAGCCTGTGATGTTTTGCTCCATAGCCTGTTCACAAGTACAGGAAGCTCTGTGAGAGCACAGCTCTTCCAAAAGCACTGCAGGGTTCACACACTTGCCAGCACACTTGATCCAACGGAGCTCCGGTCACTCAGTTGGTTTCCAAGCACTTGAAAACTGTCCCCACTTTGTACTGGTGAGCCCTAGGGGCCTTCGTGGAGGTGGGAATATGCCTAAGGAATGTCTCTCTGCGGCAGTGGGAGTTCCCATAGTGCTTTCATTTGTGCATCGGCAGATTTTCAGATGCTTGGGTTTCTTTCAAATTAAACTGGATCCTGAATTTCCTGACTTTCAGATGGTTATTTTTGGATAGCTCTACAGTCTCTCTGAGGATTTTAAAGGCACTCTTGCATATTTCCAACTCTGAAGTAGCCTGTTTTGCCTGGGAGTCCCTGTCTGAACAATTTTGTTTGTGGCTCCTGATGCAGACACTGATCTGAACTAGAACAATGCCCACTCTTCTGGTGTTCTCTGCCCCAGTGCTGCCTTATATGCACAGCTCTGCCTTTAGGTGTTGTCTTTCTGCCCTGTATAATAACAATCTATAGCTGAGTAATATAGTTGGCCAGGAAATTCTATCTTCTTACCTGTAGGTACATTTAGAAACTGGTTCACCTCTTTGGGTTCAGCTTTGATCACAGGTGCTGGAGTCATTTCTATAGGAACCTGTGGAAGAGAAGCAGAAAGAGCTCTTGGCCACTGCCACATCCCCTGCCCAGAAGGCTCCCACCAGTTCTGCCCATAGCCACTGGTCAACTGCTGCCTGTCCTGCCCCATCTCACAGCTTTGCCCCAGAGAGGTCTCTCACCACGGAGGAAACCAAGAGTTCAAACATAAGCCCCTGAAGTCTCAGTTGCTGGGCACACAGAGTGCAAACACATTTACAGAGCAAGTGGCACTGGAAGATGGATGTGCTGCCAAGCAATGCACTGAGCTGAGTATCTCCAAAAGGGAGATGACTTTTATTCTTGGCAATTCTTCCTTTAATAGACCCAGACAGGCTAATTTAAACCAACCCCTGTGTTACCATGGGAAGTCCTTCTTTGATCTGCCTTCATTATAAATGGGAGTATAGAGGTTGTACAGAAACAGAACAACCATGCTGCCCTGTTCATGTGGCTTTCACCAGGGACACTGGGCAACTGTTTCCAATTGGAGGGGACTGAGAGCTGAATAAAGAGTAGATTTACTCCCATCTGCGTTATGCTGTCCCTCAGCCTCCTGGCTTGCCAGCCCCCAGCCCACCATAGGGTGGAGTTTTTACACTAAACAGACACATTGCAAACTCCTCCAGACTGTAAACACAGCTGAGAGAGCACCATGGTATGGCTGCTGAGCATACACAGCAGAGATTGGAGGGCACAGCAAGTTCAAGCTGTGTAAATAATAGAGGAAGTTTGTGCACAGTTTTGGCTGGAAGAACCCATTTGTTTTGGATGGTTGTTTAAATAGGAAGATGTTCAACATGAGTGAAAAAAGGAAGTGAACCCCAGAGATGCTCTACTGTTATCTACTGAGCTGCTACAAGATAGGCAAGGTCTGTGTGAGACTGGTCAGACCTTCTCATCCAACACAGCTGGAGTCAAGGCCAGCTGAACTAAGCCCTCAACTTACACCCACATACCAGTGGCATAAGTGAACCTCCTTCAGACAAACAGACTTCTTAAGAACCTAGATATGACCGAAAGAGTTAGCCCCTTCTTACACAGAAATAATAAATCCTGCTGATTCATAGGAAAAAGCAAGCAGGACCTAGAGTGGGACCAACATTTCTAGTGAGCAGCTACAAAGAGTGAGAGGCCATGTGACAAGTCCAAAGCCATGAAAAGGACAGTGGCAGAGCAGGGGTCTATATGGAGAAATAGTGAGGTCACTGACATCACATTAATTGACACTGTTCTCTGAAAAATGAAAATAAGCCAAGAGTGGCTACAGAGATACTGGCATATTGGAGGGGGCAGATCTCCAGTAGGTGCAAGCTTAGAGCTTTTGGCTTTTGTGCCAAGGAAACATGCTTATATTTAACCAAGAATGTAAAGCCTTCTGTGCTGCCATTTCAAGAGGAGAATGACAAATAATACAGTGTCTGGGCTTTGTAACATCTTCTCCTGTCTGTTCAGTAGCTAAATCACCTTGCAGGACCCTGCAGTCACATGTCTGCATCTGCACCACCAGAGGTGCTGCTGTGTGAGAGCCCAGGTTCCCAACACATCTTAGATGGGCTCACCTCCTCGGGGAGTGGCAGTCTCTGCAGAGGGTTGAGGTTCAGCACTGGTATGGAGCTGGCAGGTAGCTGGGACTCAGGCAGGTCTAGAGGCAGGTTCTGTTCCTGTTTCACCATGATGGAGCATAGTTTGGGCCCCAGTGACCACACTCCATTCTCCAGCTCTGAAACATGCACAACATGAGAGTCAAACTCCAGCAAGAGGAGGGCAAGGAGAAAAGAAGCCATGCAGACAGCTTCCTCTGACTGAGGAGGCTGCCTCCCCAAGTTCAGCACTGTCACCACACAAGCATATGTGGTGACAGTGTACACAACACAGAGTACAAAAGGGAATGAACCCCTAGTGTGTGCTCCCCAGTGTGTGGGGAGCAGACAGGACAGAGATAGAGGAATTGTGTCTCTGCTGGGCTCTGACTGTACAGCCCAAGCTCTGGAGGACAGTTGGAGGGTTTCTCCCCCCAGTAATGTCTAGGTCTCATCCTTTGGAGCTTATTTATATTTAGGGCTCAGTGAGAGGAGGATGCTGGGCTGTTGCTCCATAGGCAGCATGGCCAGCATCACAGATCTGCCAGGTGATGTAGCAAGAATAGCACCATCTCTGTGCTGGAGAGCTGGTGAGAGAGCAAGCATGATGACAGTGAAAGGCTGACAGTGCTGCTTTGGCCGCCTGATGATGTTGTGCCAAGTACCAGGGTTTTGCTGCATGACAGAAGAGGAAGAAGGTCTATTTCTGTGGAAGGAAGCCCACTGCAGCACCTGCTTGTGAGGCTGCTTCCACAGCTACTCCCCTCAGTCTCACCTCTGAGACTCTCTTCTCTACCCTGAGCTGCTCAGGGGACTGCTGTCCACAGCTGTACCCTGCTGCCATTGCTGGCAGGGACAAGAAGCACCCGTGAGGGAAAGGGAATGTCCGAAGAGAACTGAATGGAGCCATGGGGACACGCTCCCCTTACCTCCTGCCTGCTCTGTCCCATGCACATCTGTGGTGTGAGCCTGGCTTGCCACTGGAAGTAGAGATCCCAGATAAACTGCAGATCAGATGGGAAAAGGACTGCTAGGCAGGAGAGCTGCCTGGGCTCTGCTCTAAAGTTTTGGTCTTTGCTCTTCAAATACTTCAGCCTGCCAAAAGGCTACTCCCAGCCGGCCTGCAGCCTTGCACCCTCCTTCCTAATCCTCATCCATTCCCTTTCCCTTTTTATCTGGCAAGTAAAAATACATTTGGCTTGACATAGGACAGACTATTGCTAAGTGTGCCACCAGAGACAGCTCCAGTTGCCTCCACAAGGCCACAGTCTGACTCACTCTCTAACCTCTCTGCACTGCTCTCTGCATGCAACACTTTCAGTCAGGTCCAGGGATGTTGCCTAGCTGTCTGCTGCCCAGAGCAGTTCTGCAGTGCAGGCCTCAGTCCAGAAGATGTCCTGGCAAGAGGAGAGAGGGAGAAAGGTCTTTCTCTGCTCCAGAAAAGACTGCACAAAGAAGAGTACAAACAAGCAGCTGTTCACATGGGAGCTGCTATCTGATCTAACTTAAACATTTGTTAACATTGTCTTTGCCCAACTCAGCCTCTGTTTTCAGGAGAGGCCAGGGCAGAATCCTGCCTCAGGCCTTTGCTTGGACAGTTGGTGTTAAAGCCCAGACAAGAATTCTATATGATAACACAGTATTGGCCTTGACAATGGAGTATGTTGTTTTCCTGTCTTTGGTCTAGCACCTCTTATTTCTGCCTAGCAAGTCTCTCTAGCAGATGTTCATTCCTTCCAGCTGCCTCTACAACTGGACGCTGTCAAGCACAGAGGCAGATCCTGTGGCTGCTGCGTGTGTGTCTCAGCTGTGTGTGCTGCTCTCAGTGCTGCTGGATTGCTTTCTAGAGCTTCCCATAATGCAGCAGGGCCAATGTCATCAGGCAGCATCTCAGGCAGGGGTGCACTGTACAGCTGAGACAACACAGAGCCTACTGCGCAGACACAGAGTGGACTGTGTTTTCTCTGTCCTGCTAAGGACACTGAACCCACCGCAAGCAGTGAAGTCCTAGTTACTCTGGTTTGCAGACAAACCCCTTCTGATGGAAGGAGGCAAAGTGTCACACAGCCACAAGTGTTTGTATCCAGAAATTTTGGACTGACTTCTGCCTTTCACAGAAATGAGGGACCTTGAGAGATCTTTCAGTCTATCCTACTGCTCTAGGCAAGTTCAACTAAACCTATGTCAATCCTGATAGATGATTCACTTGAACCTACCCCTTTGAAAAGTGCTGAAGAGTTCACATCATCCTCCATTTAAACTCTTCTGTGGTTTTGTAATGCCCACCGTGGGAACATTTTGCCTACTGACTACTCTGAAGTTCCTTACTGTCATTTGAAGCCTTTTCCTCCTCATCCTTTTTGTTGCAAAGATCTGCATTTCTCTTTTTCTCAGATGTGTGGGGTATCTTTCTGTGAGGGCTGCTGCTGAAGCAAGTTACCAGACAAGGGGGAGCAGACCACCAAGGGCTCTCCCTGACCAGACTTGACTCAGTGAGAGAGCAGCCCCCAGTGCTGTCAGTCCAGACGGGCCAAGGAGCAGACACCCAAATAAGTATGTGCCGTCCTCCCATTTCCTGTCTACATTCTGACCCTGGTCTCTTTCCCACCCTCGGAGATTCTTCTGGGGAGTGATTGGGTTACAGAATCAGAGACAAATTAGCCATCAGAGGGTCAATGAGGGACTGAGAAGTAGGCATCTTCTGTAGAGGCATCTAGGTTCTGCTGCCTGAGAGGATGTTTCAGAGGTAACACTGTAACACTGCAGATTTCACTGTATGCTGGTGGATGAGGCATGCCAAGACACTCATCCTCTGCTCTAGATAGTCTGTAGATGCTCTGTACCTACTGGGAAGAAATGTGGCTGAGAGATATCTGTAGCTGCCCAGGGTTCAGGAGGCAAAGAGCAGTGAGAGAGCAGGACCTGTACAGGAGGGCAGGCACTAACCTGAGGCTGGTCCAGTGCCCACAGTTCTGCACAACCCTGGCTCTCCCTGCTCCTGGCATCAAATCACACCCTGCAAAACTCAGGGCTGGTTCTGAGGGATGAAGCAGCCAATCAGTATGCACAAGCCATCTGGAAAGCAGACTCCACTGATAAGCAGGGTCACAATGCACCCAGTGGCTTGCCCTAGCTGGCCTGTGTTAGTGGGAACCATGTGGGAAGGGGCAGGATTTGGAAGAGTTTTGGAGATCTGCAGAAAAGCTGCAAGAAAGCTGATAAAAAGCAAGCCTCAGCCAGCTCCAAGCCTAGACAGAGCAGGGGCATTCCTGAGGAGCTCTGCAGACTGAGCAGAGCTTGCTTAATGTTAAAGAAAAACCATTTCTGGGTAATTAATTGGAACTGAATGTCTAAAAGGACTGAGACTGGATGGAGCTATGCCAAAAGGACTGCACAGTGTTGCAAATACTGGACCTGACTCAGGGTTTCACTAGAATATGACTCACATGCAATTATGAGCCAAAAAAGCCCTGGAAAGATGAGCTGAATTATCTAGCTGCAGGACTGGGTGCATGGATACTCCTATGCCTGCCATTGTAATGCCAGGCCTTACTCCCTTATAAAACTGATCTGCACTCTCAGAGAGAAGTGCCAGGCCCATCTCAAACTTTCCTGGGTTATGCACTGTACACCCTCTGCTGGCCTCTGCTCAAGGGTCAGTGTGACACTCCATTCAAGAGAGTCATGATCTTGCCTTTGAGAAATAACAGCTGAAGGAAGGGCACAAGCAGACACAGTGGAGAGAAGGAGAAGTGGTGCTGAGTGTCTCAGAAAGGAGCTCTTGAGAAAGCTTCATGCTGGCAGTCTTCATCTCACTGCTTTCTACAAATGCATTCTTTTGGCTTCTCTCATACTCATCTCCTCCTATTCATTTTCAGGGGCAAAAGAAAGCTGTGGTTTTTTGTTCATGATGGTTTGGGGTTTTTTTGTTAGTTGCCCCCTCCAAGACTGTACTGGGGTTAAAACTAAAGAAAAAGAAATGCAAATTGAAAGCTTTTTTGGTACTAAGGCAGAGTTGCTTGGCTTGCCATAAACCTCTCTCCCAGCATCTCTCTGAGATGCCCCTAAGGAATGTGGCAGATGGTTGTGCCTTTTCAAGGACCAAAGAGGTAGCAGAGGCCAGCCTTCTCTCCTTCTGCCTTGGTGTTTGTACCAGAAAGCTGGGATAATTCCTAGTCATGACAGGAAGCCTCTGTCCCAGGTCTCAGTGTTGCTCAAAGGAATAGCTGTCTTCTGTGTATACTGAGCCTGTGCCACTGCTTTTTCAGGCAGCGTGGTGTCCATCAGCTGTTGGGACACCCACACAATCCCACAAATTACAGGACTCTCTGCAAGGACAGCTCTAAAAATACCCAGCCATCATAAATTATCCTGAAATGAATTGTTTTAAAAATAAGTTTTGAAATGACTGTTCCCCTCTGTCTCCTGCTAAAAGATCTGCTGGTAAAGAAGCCACTTAGCTTTCCACATGTACCAGCATTGGTTGCAGCCAGAGACTCATGCTTCCTATGTGCAAGCCAAAACCCTGCTGCCTGATGCCAAAACGGAGCTGGATTTAGGGCATCCACACCCAAGTTTGCAGGGTCCTAAAAAGACATTGCCTGTTGCTTGCCAGAAGCTGGCAGCACACTAAGCCACAGCCAATTACCATCCTCGTAAATAACAGTAAGCCCAGCAAAGGAGTAATATGACTATCACAGCACAAATGGAAGGGGAAAATGTGGCTGTATTTGACAACAGCAAATCAAATTCTTCCCTGTATTGGACACGTGCAAGTCCAAGGAATAGCCAGTTTGTCCTTATATATGAAAGCCAGCGAGAGCCTCTGCTAACAGAGGTGCCGAAAGCTGAGCAGTGTGCACATCTCATGCTCACCGTTAGCATTATCTTCAGTCTTGACAGGCACAAGGGGGCTCTGGGGAGCAGAGTCTCCACTGAGGGAATAGCTGTGCTCTGCCTGGATGCCTGGAGTGGGTGGATCCAGGTCCATGTCCAGCAGAGGGTTCTTCTCAGCCAGTACTGGGTCATCGAAGAAACTGCTGAAGAGGTCATTGGAGAAATCCTCCATGTTGTCAGAGAAGTGATCCAGGTTCTCTGAGAAATGCTAAGGAAAGACAAAGGGAGAAAGAGCATTAGTGTCAACTCCAAGAGGGATCTGAGAGCCTTCCTCCATACTGAGAGTCAAACCTCAGCATCAATTCCTATTCCTCACCTCCATCAGTCTGACAACAAGACCTCAAATTAAGATAGAAAGGGATGTTGTGCTGTACATCACTGCATGTTTACCTATGCCACAAACACGCATGAAACTTTTCTACATCAACTTATTTCCCCCTTCCTTTGTGAGTATCTATCTGTGTCTTATAAACAAAATCTCACTGTGACAACAAAATGAATAGAATACAAGAAAGAGATTCCTGTGACGATAAAATGTAAGTGTGGCACAAAGTCATGGTCTTCAGCACCTGTCCTTAGTGACAGACACTTTTTCATGTTCTCTGCCAGCAGCAATAGGCACATTGATGCCCCAGAGGATATCAATCCAGCTGCTGATTTCTATCAGAGAAAAAAGATCAGTTGGATCAACATAACAGGAAGGCCCCCTGTTGTATTTAATTTCCTCTGGGATTTAACAGCCCCTCTGTAGACCATATGAGGCTGTACTTCAGCCAGATAATGCCTGTGAAATTCAGCTCCCCGATGAAGTTTAAACACCACAGATGGGCTGTTAACAACAAACAATCATTCCACTAATCATTCCAGTAACAGTCGGTAAATCTGGCCAGTGCTGCTGCAGAGCTGAGCTCCTGATGCTACAGGGAACCTTCTTCCTTTGAGGCATATCCTCCTATTCAGAAGTCAAATCACTAACTTTTCCATTTGCTACAACAAAGCATTGGTTGGGCAGGGAGAAAAATGATGGCTGCCAAACACCAGCTGAAAAATTATCCCATTTGTTGGCAGATTGAGGCTTCTGGCTCAGGGAGAGGAAAGAAAAGACAGATAGATTCAAGTGACTATACTACACAGACAGAACTGTGTAACTTAAATGAACTGGAGAGAGCTCAGCAGAGTCAGACTGGGTCTGTTCCCCCACCCCCTGCCTGGAAAAGCATCTTGGTGGGCAGAAAGGCATTGAAAGCAGTATACTGAAATACCAAGAGCCACAGGGTATGAATGAGAGTGGGAGAGATGTAGGTCCTGGAGTGGAGACATGAATGCCAATGAATTCCAGGGTGAGAGCTCAGCTCAGGAGAGAGCCTGGCTTCTAGAGAAGCATGGGGTGTGTGCAGTCCTTTCTTTCCCCAGTGCTAGGACTGAGGCAGGAGGTGGCCAGAGGACCCCGGATGCTGGAGCCTGTAGGTTCCTGCTCCTACTGGAAGGTATATTTGTTTTACCTGAGCACAGTACCACTCTGTCAACATTCCACTGGCTGGCAGAGCTTTGGGGTGAGGCTGGGGAGTGAAGCAGGCTCTAGATGAACAGACCCACACTTCCCACCAAATGGGGGAGGGAGATGGTAAGGGGCAGCAATCTCCAACATGTCAGTGCCTTTCACCCTCCAACATCATCCTTCAGCTGCTCCATTTAAAACCTCAGATGCTTACACAGCATGCAGGAAGTGGGGGTGGAGTCCCTGCCACCTGCATTCAGCCTGACATGAGATTTCTCTCCATTCACTTCCTTCCCACCTGTCCTCTGGCTGCCTGGAGTGACAGCCCAACACATGACCATCCAAGGCTTCCCTGGAGACCAGACACTGCATATGCAAGTAGGGTGGAGAAGGCACACTCATGCTAAATCCTAGTGTTGAGGCCCTCCCTGCAATGTCTGGGCTAAAGTTTTCTCCACTTGTTCCCACAGCAGAAGCAGAGTTGGCGGGGTAGTTTGGTAAAATCCACCCAGCCATTTCTAAGTTGCCTAGGAGCATTTTTGCACTTGAATCAAATAACAGAAAACACCTACCATCTGTGGGGAGTGTAACTTCAGAGAGAGCTGAGTCAGCAGATGGAACTGGGTTAGATAGTTATCTAAAATGCACTGGAAAACCAGGTTTTGTCCTATCCTACAGCATAGAAAGATAAAGAGTTTGGAGTCCTGAGCATTAACCCCAGAGAGTGCTTGCTCATGTAACAGCTGTTCTTTGTCTTATGTTCTCTAAACAACATAAGCAAACACAGGATGTGAACATGATAGCCTTATGGTAAGGGTGAGAACCACAGAAAAGTGAAGGGATTCAGAGTGCTGGCTGCTAATGCACCACAACACAGCAGAGCTGGGCTCAAATCATATTTCATGTTGTAACTCTGAAAACTAGAACGACTGTGTAGCCGTGGAAGAGAAGAAGAGCTAGATGGACAGCTGTGGGGAGAGCTGTCTGTGACACTGCCACGTGCTTCCACTTTCTTTCACAACTGTGCATTAACAAAGGCAGAGGTGAGATTGAAGAGAGTCAAGAAAATGCATCCGTGCAGTAGTTACACAGATTATCTTTTAGCGGCATCCCACCCACATTTAGAACAATGATCCCTTGGTCAGTCAACAATCTCTCTATTGTTGGACAAACTGACCTAGAGGGAAGAGGCGGACATGCATCTCTGGCTCTATTCCAAAACCAAAAAAAATCACCCCAGCAGCTGCTGAGGGGTGAGAGATGAGTAATGAGTGCAAGGGACTGAGTATCAGAGCCTTAACACATGCACCAACATTGGCAAGAGTAATTTCAGGTTTCTCATTATTTTAGACACCACACAGCAGACTTGCTGCTGGAAGACCTCACTGTTTGGGAATGGGGATGAAGGCAACACTGTTCTCCCAGAGGTGCAGGAGTTCAGGTCCCCAAGAGACCATTCTCTCCTAAGAGACAAAGGCCTACTGCACAGTACAGGAAAAACATGGGTGATGAGCAGAGAATGAAACTTGCACCCCTCCCTGGGAATCCAGAAATGTTGTGGAATCTACCCCCCTCTGGGCTTCTGGGTCTTATCCTCCTAAATACTGGCAAAGCCTTCTCATCAAAGCAGCCTGTTTCAGCTCTCACCACTCACACATATACCAGTCCAACATCTCCAAACACAATTGATGGAGAGAAGGGAGCTAGCCCATGAGATTGGCCATAACTATAGTTATTATCAAAGGAGGCACCAAGGATACAAAACCCTCAAGGAGGGAGAGCACCTAGAGCTGACACAAAGCTGGAGATTGTTGTTTTACTCAAAGAAGGTGGCAAGAGGCAGAGGAAAGCAGCAGAGGGAAGAGTAAAGCAAACAAAAATAATAACATGGGTTTGTAGCTGGCTATACCCATAATGGAAACTATGGGACCAGCAGGAAGCTGCCACCACATCCCAGGAAGACTACTGGGGCTCTTGGGTTGAGTGTTCTCTTCTGAAGTCAACAGGTATTGTTAATTTTAGACTTCTAATTTGTATAAGACAGCTGTGCATGCAACCACATGGTAAGAAGAAAGAGTGTCCTCTTGTCAAGATCCAACTGTGATGGACACAGTGAGGAGCAACCCAGAGTTTCTTTTGGATAGATGGCATCAAAACCACTACTAATTAGTTTAGATTGAGCCTGTTAACGCAGAATATGCAAATTTTGTCCCACCCAGCCTAATTCTGGGAGCTGCACTTATCTGGCAAAACTCAGAGAAAGCTTCAGCTATACTTCTCCTTTGCATGTGCGAGAGAGGGTTCAGGGAACTAGGAGGGGGTGACTCAGGGCTGTGTACATCACAGCAGCACATGGCAGGGTCAATGCTCCAAGCTTCTGAGCAATGAAGGGAAGCAGGTTTATCACCTGACCAAATGGATAGCAGCTTTATCCTTGCTGGAATGGAAGGTGCTGTGTGGTCACCAGCCCTCCGTTCCCACCCAGGCTGGGGCCAGCACAGCTAAAGGTCTTCATGTGCTGCCACAAAATGACAAGACTAGGCTGGGCTTTGGGGAGACTTTTGCCAACACAATGGCAGTGAAGGTCTCAGCAGACCAGGGAAGGTCCAAGAAAGAGTCCATGGAACTTGGGTGTGAATGAAGGTGGGATGGTACAGAGATTCACAAGCATAGCAGCCTCGTCCTCTCACAGCTTCTTCAAGACCAAAGCTGCTTGAGAGTGCCTTCCAACCAGGCTGAGATCAGCCAGCTCCTGCTCCTCAGAAGAATGGCCAAGAGTTTCTAATTGTGACAATGAAGGGCTCAACAACTGTTGAGATTCTCCTTTCAGATATTTCAAGTAGCTTTCATGCAGATGGGTCTGGCTTTAGCAAGAGGGACCAGGCAACTGGGAAACTCGACTCTTACCATCCTGGCCTAGAGGGAGTGGGTGTGCAGTGTACTGAGGGAAAACAGTTTCCAGATGGGATACAAAGCTCACAGCACAGTCTCATTTTGCATTATTCGCTTCTGTTATCTTCCCCTCCCTTTCACACTCTCTTTCCTTCTTCTTCTAAGTATGCTCCAAAGCCAAGAAATAGCACGAGATGTGTTTCCAAAGCTGTATTACCAGTGAGCGGTCAGGGAGGGGGCAGCCAAGGGACAGAAATGCAATGGCGAGGATGTGCTGAATTTCCTGATCCAAGCCTGATTTCTGGCTGCCTGTCCCCCTCAAACTCTCGGAGGACAGGGAGGCAGCGCCCAAAGAGGATGAGCCAGTGTGTGCAGGTATGGGGAGACAACAAGCATTGCATCGCTAGGCCCTACAGAGAGCCTTACCCTGGTGCCACAGTAGAATCTGCTCAGGCTGAGGCCACCTCAGGCATGGGGAGAGAGTGAGAATCTGTCAGCTCCTGGCTTCTGTTCCCTCCCACTCCTGGTGATCGACACAGGCACCAACTCTTCCAAACATATTTCCACCACATGTTTTCATCCTGACCTCATGCTTAGGGTTGTCTAAATAGCACACTGTATGTGCGTGCGTGCACTTCTCATTCAAACACCCTTTCCTGTTGTACAACAGTTATCTTGGGAGCTAATGCAAGGCATCCAGACATGAAATGCAAGCTCTACATATACCCCCACCCAGAGATGGTGTTAGAACTCTGGAGGCCCCAAGGAGAGACTGAGGCACAAAGCCTTCTCTCCTGCTCAGCTGCACATGGGAAGCCTTAAGGTAGCACTCTTGTAGCCCAGTGGCACCATGCATGGCTGAGGAGGTGATGACTTCCTCCCCTCGGATCCACTTCTCTGGACTCATCCTGGCTGCATCTGTCCCTCCTTTTCCCTTTCATGCTTCCATTCTTTGACTGTGACTTTCCCCTTCCCACCTCCAGCTGAGTTGTTTGGACACAGTCTTCCTTCAGGATCAGGCTGGTTCTCACAGCCTCTCTCAACCCACCACAACAGTCTCGCTCCAAAGAGAAAGCAGCGAGGGGCTAAATCCAGCTGGGCGGCAGCCCAGGCCCAGGAGACGAAAGGCCTTTGCAGGTTGGAGGTTCTGCTCGTGCTGGCAAGCAGTGAAAATGGGGAGGGGATTCTTCTGAGTTTTCTCTTTTCTTTTGAAAATTTTTTCCTCTTTGCTTGCCAAGATAAATCTCCTGTCCCAGCTGTGACATCTGCATTTCCCTTCTCTGCTTTCACTAAGGAATGAAGCCCCCTGCACTCCAGCTGCACAGCCGAGGTTTTCTTTACATTCCAGGAAAGAAGAGCCCATACACTCCAGACAGTCCTTCTGCTCTCTTCAAAATGCAGAGAATTTTAGACCTTATGAAAGTGAAGTTCTCAACTGTGTTAATAAGATTCAGACAGGATGGACAAATGCTATACACACTTCTCCACACAGCCAGACAGTCCATGTGCACCCCAAGGGGCACAAGTGACCATCCGACCACCCCTTGGATGCCACCACTCTGCTGCTTCTCTATCCTGAACCCATATTGCTCTTGTACCTCACATATCACAGGTCCCTGCTGATCCATGCCTGGTCCACCCAGGCCCCTGCTGTGCCTGAGCAGCTTGCCACTGACCTGCTACCCCCTTGCTGTTGCTTCTCTGTGTGGCATGGCCAAAGCACCAAAGGCCAAACCGCCTGTGAACGCCACTATCATTCCCCTTCAGCAGCAGGACCGCATCCTGAGCAGCAGCACCCCGTCTGTCCCAGGCACTGCATCAATGCCCAAATCACCTGTGACTACTTTCAGCATCACAACCTTGGCATGTAGGGTGGACCAAACACACCAGACACCCCAGGATGGCAGGGTTTGACTGAACCTGATCTGGAACTAGACCCAGAATTTGCTGCTGTCTGTAGAATCGTAGAATCACAGAACGACTTAAGTGGGAAAAGACCTCTGAGATCACTGAATCTAAGCTATGACTGAACACCATGTCAACTGGAACATGGCACCAAATACCACAGCCAGTCCTTCCTTAAACACCTCCAGGGATGGTGACTCCACTACCTCTCTGGGCAGTCCATTCCAATGTCTAATGACCCTTTTCAGAATAAATTCTTGCTAATGTTCAACCTAAACCTGCAGTTTAAGACTATATCCTCTCATCCTCTCATAATTGCCTGGGTGAAGGGGCAGACCCCCAGTTGGCTACAACCTCCTGATTTCAGGTACTTGTAGAGAGTGATAAGCTCTCCCCGGAGCCTGCTCTTGTCCCTGCAAGGCACAGGCACAACTCGCTGTGGAAACCTCCTTCCACCGCGCATCCGTGCCAAGGGCCTGGATTTACAATTTCCAGCGCTAGGCGCCACAGGAGCTAGGAGGGACCGTCGGCAGCTCAAGGCACGGCCGGGGGAGGGCGGTGGCGGGCGCGGCGCCCAGCCGGGCGCAGCAGCGGCGGGGCAGCCGCGGCCGAGGAGCCGCAGCCCCTCAGGGCAGCCCGGCCGCGCGGGCACGGCGGCGGCGGTTTAACGGTCGCCGCGGCGCGCTTCCAACGGCCCGCAGCCGCGGCCGCCCATTGGCCGGCGGCGCCGGGAGGCGGCCAATGGGAGGCGGCTGGCAGCGTCGCGGCGCGCGGGAGGAGTGCAGGGTTAGGACGGAGCGGCGCGGGCCGGCCCCGCTCAGCCCTTCACATCGCCGCAGCCCCTCCGGCACACGCGGCTCCCGCGGCGAGCCGAAACCTCCCTGGCAGGCAGAAAGGCTTCGTGGTGTCACGCCTTCCTGCCCTGCAACCCAGGCAGGGGGGACAAAGCTGACGGAGCCGGTGATGTTGTTAAAAAACGTGCACGACACAGACCGCATGGAAGTTTCGTGGCCGAGACTGCAGAAGTGTAATACCAGCTCAGAGTTCACACGCCTGCAGTTCATTGGGGAGAATCTTGGGAGGCACCAGGCGCAGGGGAAGAGGGCGACTTAAGTCTTTAACTTAAATGCTTCTGTCCCTGAAAGAATGAAAAGGGAGTAAAAGGTATGTGGAAAATTGAAATCTGCTAGCCTGTGACTAGGGTTGGGTTTCCCAGTGGCCCCAACGGAGGTGTTTGTGTGCTGCTAAAGTCATTGACACTGGTGTCTCCATACCTGGCACCAGTGTGTTCAGCTGGGATTAGCAGCTGGTACACAGCACCACGGGCAGTACAGAACCCAGGCTGAGGTGATTCACAAGACAAGTGGCATTGCAGCGTGGCCACAGTGGTGTGGCCATTTGTATGCTCTCCTACCACCTGGTAGGTGGGTGCCAGCTTCAGAGCAGATACGCATGTGCTAGGGAGGAGAGGGGAAATAGCTGCCTCTCCTTGGGAAAATCAGGCTCTGCTGGCCTGGGGTGGAAAGCAGCTACAGTACATGGTCTGCCTATGGCATGTGACTAGCTGAATCTGGAGAGATAGGAGCACCTCTCCTCCCAGCAGTGGCACCCTGAAGGATAAAAAGGAATGCCTCTGCTTTTAAGCATGCTTTTGCTGTGTGTATGCTACATATGCAATGAATGTCCCAAATTTCCTTTGGCTTACAACTGCCTTGCAGCTGACTCTGATAAAAAAAATTAGAGCAGGACTTAAACCATACGCAGAACTGGACGCAACTCTCTCAGGATGAAATGTTTGGATCGGCTGCTCTTAACCCTCATCTGGCAGAAGATTTGGGGCAAATTTCTAGGAGTTTGTGAAAGGTAAATAAAAAGCTTGTTCTGCTAGGCTTTTTTTGAGCTTGGAGAACTGAAGACAAAACTTGCTTGCTACAAAACAAAGCAACCCTTATTTCCAAGCCATTGTGGTGGCAGCTGGGTTGTGTTCAAACAGAGATGTGTAGGCGCTGTTCTCCATGGGAATGCAGGTATCCCTGGGCAAGCTGCCAGGGATCTCTTCCTCTTCTTCACTCCTTCCCAAGCCAAGGTCAGTCTCCAGGCAGAGACTTCACACGAGCAGTAGCCCTTAGAGAGAGAAGCTGTGTTGTCATCTCTGTCCCCAGATCTCTGCTGTCTTGGCTGAATTAGTGCTTTGCCTGTTTGTGAACACGGCAGCCTCAGCTGCGTCTGCATCAGGCTCCCACTGACACCCTAAGTCCACACCATGATGGGGCTTTCAGCTGCCGTAGCATGGGGGTGGGACCTCATGTGAACTTTGTGTCCTAATGTGTGAAAATATAATCCATCATTTTTGGGAAGGCCCTATCTGCTATGTTAGCCTGATCCACCCTGACCCAGGTGTGCCCTTGCAGAGCGCATCTACCCTTCCTCCTTCCCCACAGAGGCACAGCAGCCAGAACACCACTGGGTGTCCATAGCCATGTCTGCACACCCCAGGAATGCATCCCCAGCCCAGTCCTGCAAATCCAGAGGTGAATCCACCCTGGAAAACCCTACATGGATTTAATTGTGTGTGGCATGTCTGCCTGGGCAATTTAGAGAAAAATTCTGCTTAATGGTGAGGGATGCACAGTATGACAGCAGGCAGGGCAAGTGAAAGGAAATAATGGTTTATTCTGTGTGATTTGTGTGACTATACTGCCATGCTGATGTGAAACAATTTCACATTATCACCAAAAGACGTGAAATGCAATAGAGATGAAAGTTCAATACAATTAAAATAAATTAGAGAGGCGCTGCTGCTCAAGCCATTCACCAGTCAGTGGGATGGGAATGTTTATTCAATAACCAAAATAAATTGGAATAAATGCCACTCCACCAATTCTTCTATCTTTTTTGGAAGCTTCTGGCCCTGGCCAGTAAGGAGTTGAAGCTGCAAGAGTTGGCAGATCTCTGCTCTTACACAGCTTGTAAGCCCCATGCCATTATGGGCCTTTTTTTCTGCATCTTGCAAGAAAGCATCAAGAAAGACACACTGATAGATAGAGGAAATCTGCTCTGGGAGATAACCAGAGGAGGAGGAGGAGGAAAGGTCTGAATTATCTTTACAATCATCTTCATTTGTCTCATTGAAACTGTTTCTCTTTAGCTCAGAGACCAAAATCAGAGATAATTCACATTTTGTCCCCTGGCAGGTCCCTGGAGACCCATAAAGAAAAGCAGGCCTTGAAAGAGGAAGAGCTGTACTCTGTTCATGTCCAAAAGCTGAGGCATGCAGCTAATACCAAACATTACTGGTGGCTTTCATTCCTTGGGCCTTTGTAAAGGGCACTTAACAGAGCAACGAAGTCTGGGCCAGCTGATTTGTGACTCAAGGATGTGAAGGATTTTCACATAAAATCTTGAGAGAGCAAGAGCTGGGACTCTCTTCAGTGGCCAGGCTGGGCAAAAGTTTGGTTTTGCAAGCAGCAGACTGAACAGGGTTCTGCACCAGGACAGTTTTCAAAGCAATTCAACCTGGAATGCAGATTTCTGACCTTCTGCCAACATCTCAGTGGAAAATCTGTGCCCTAAGCAGCAGATAGGAAATTAATCTTCAGCTCCAATGCTGAGGGTACCATTTTCACCTCAGCAGTGGAGCTGCAAAAACCAGAGTCTCTGGAGAGTAGGGAAATCCTTCCTAGGCCACAAAGAGCAGTAAGGCCTCTCAGACCATTTGTCAATACCGGGGTAACCAGATGAATTAACTCCATCCTGGGGTAGAATGAAGATGTGATGCTGGTAAACCAGAGGTAAAAGCCCTGCATTTCCAAAGATAAGGATACATATTTGACTGGTCAGAGATCAGGCAGTCACTTCAACCATGGGATGAAAATCATAGCTGAAGGATAAAAGGAAGCCAATTAAAACCCCTTCTCAACACCTGGCTCTCCAGCTATCCCTTCCTCAAGCTGGACATCTCCACAACAAGGCCCAGCAGCCAAGGACCCTGTAGCTGGTGAAAAGAAGTTGAAATATGGAGATACATGGTATCATGTACTCAAGTAACGTTAGAAGCTTCTGAGAAGAAAAGATCCCATGTTCATTTAAAGCCAGGAAACCTATTATGCCCTGAACTCCTGCTTTGAAAGCTCCTGTATCTGAGATCAAGCAGACATCTGCACTGCAGCATTGGAATGGTCTCTGCAGAAGCTGGTGGATTTGGGAATCCATTTTCTGGACATCCCTGGACAAGGGAAATGATGGATAGCCTCATGGGTTTTAGGGCTTTGAGGAACCATGCTGGTAATCAAATATGACTCCTTACAGAGCTGAGTGTGTCCTGCTTCAAATTCATCATCTGCAACTGAGCTCAGTTTAATGGCTCCAGATACATCCAGACCTTTCAAAAAAAAACCCCAAAAAACCAAAAAACAAAACCAAAAAAAACCCAAAAAGACCCACCAAAACCCCCACCAAAACCAAAAAAAACCCAAAACACAACATAAAAAAACAACTTGTAGAAGAGAAATACAGTTACCAAACAAATGAGTCACTGCAAAGAGTGATTCTCTAGCTTAAGCCTCCAAAATGTTTCCTCAGGCTTTTTACTCTTAGATGAACAAGTCCTTACTACCATAGATTTTCCTGAGAACAAATAATTCCAAGTCACCTTTCATCTGTGGTGTGTGGTATGGCATGGCCACCTTGCCAGGTTGTTCTGGAGGCAGGGAGAACTTGAGGAGTTATGTAGTGATGGCAGGTTGTAGACATGTAACTCCATGTTACCAGCATATTCAAAGATTAAATTATCTTTCTGTGTAATTAATTGCTTTTATTATTATTTATGTTAAGTAGATTTTAACATAATTTAATCACAGGTGGAAGTGATTCCTGTGGCAGAAGAAGTTACATCCCTGCAAAGCAATAATGAAGACTGTGTGAGCCTCAGAAAATCAAGACAAAATCTACAGTGATTTGGCTTCTGGACATTCTTTCAGACAGGGCCTTATTTTGCAGATATACAATTCAGCACAAGAAGCAACCTTTCAGTATCCATCATGGTTTTATGTGCAACAAAAGAAAAAAAAGCATCAGTGAGATGTTCCCTCTTTGTTCCTTAACCTTGATGCTAGGTAAATTTTCCCAAGTATAGTGTTCTTGATAAACAGGAAACCTTTCACAAGTGCCCAATATGTGTCCCAGCAAAGATCCAGTCCCCTGCTCCTGCCTGGATCCTCACAGCATCTGGCCTTTCATGCCAACCTCTTCCCTCATGCCTCTGCTGCTTGATACCCCCCCGCCTCACTCCTCCTTCATCTTCCTCCTGTCTCTCTCCCAAAGGGTGCACACATCTGGCTTGCCTTTATTGTGTGATAAATCTCACCCTGCATCTTGGGTTTATTTTCTGAAAGTTTTGAATGGTGTCTTGGAAATGCTGTTGGACAATAGGAGCTCTTTGAACCCAGGCCAGCTGGACGGGACTCCTTGCATTGCAGCTGACATGCAGGCTTTGGCGGTCTTTCTCGACTCTTTCCTCTCTTTTCTTTACAACATTTGAGTTGTCCGCAAACTTTATTTTTGGAGTGGGCAGTGCATTTCTGAATCTTTTCATCATTATATTATTCTTCATTATGGTCATAACTATTCCTCTTTCTGCTGGCACTCCTGGGTGGATCTCTCCTCTCTCACTTAATATCTTGGGTACGACTACCTTGGCCACAACCCACTCAAGCAGTGACTCAGAATCCCTGGCCTGTTCCCAGGAGAGATGCAAGAGTTTTGCCAATTGGTTTAAAAAGAGGCAATCATTTTCCAGAGCTACTCTCTCACTCAACAGAGCTGAGCTGTGTGGAAAAGCTCAGCTCTGTGGCTCCAGGGAGTCCATCCCTGGTGGACAGGCTGTCCCTGGGTTATTATGAAAGCAAAGCCCTGCTCTCTTCACATGCAAACAGGATGACTTCTGAACCAGGCAGTAGGATTCTCCACTGAAAAAATTTCATTCCCTGGGGGTCACTGCATTCATTTTTCCCATTCCCAAGCCCCTGGAGGAAACAAAGCTAAGGGAGGCATGTGGGCAGGATGAGGCATTGTAAGGGAGGGAGTACTGGATGCTCAGGTCAAACTGTTGCCTAATGTATCACCACACAGCTACCCACATCTTGAGTCAGAGTGGAGAATGGCATAATCTGAAGCAGGCCCTTGTATTGCTGGGTCTGAGGTTTGCCTGCAGCAGTGGTACATGATAGAGAAATTCCATCTTCTTCCTCTGAGAGTCTCAGACTTCCCCAACCATGGAGGAGGGTGGGAATTGCTCTGATTCTAAAAGCAGGAGGGGATGGCAGTCTATGGCTTGACTGTTTGTCCCTCCACACATTGAGTTTAGGTAGTGAAGAAGGCAGTTTTGTTCCTGTGTGGCTTCTATGACTTACAGACCTTCAAACTGTGCTCTTATGGAGGCAGACATACAAATCTTCTTCATTTCCTGTGCTAGGAAGTATACAAGAAAAAAAGAGATGGCTGGTCTTGGTGAGGCATGGCAGTCTCCAACAGAACATGGTGGCAACTTGAGTGAATCCGTCTGAGTGGACAGCACTGCCTCCTGCAAATGGCACTGAGTGATGGAGGGATGACAGGCCTTCCACTATCAAGAGCAGGTACTTGGCAATGTCAGACCGGACCCTTTCCAGCCTTCCTTCCTATGTGCTGGGAAGCCCACCTGCTTCACAGAGCAGTCAAAAGCCCTGGTGTTCCCTGGTGCAGGTATTTGTAAAGAAGAGGGACTGAGATAATCAGTTGCTTTTTACTCACATCTACTGAAGGGAGGAATAGGTCTTGAGTCAAGTAAAACTCTCCTCGCTCCTGTTCTGCTGCAAGATCCAGCAGGGCAGGAAAGCCCGGGAGCATCTGGGAACAGGGGTCCCTCTCTGTTCTGGTGTTGAAGCTGAGCTAACTCCAGAGCTCAGGCCGCCGTGGTCCAAGCACCAGGCAGAGGTGTCACTCTCTCTCCAGCTGCAGCATGGTGCAAAGCACAGCTGGTTCCATGTGCAGGGCTGCCTCTCCCGGGCTGGCAGGCTGGCTGCAGCTGGCCTCTGCTCCTGCTGGCAGGGTGGCATTGCTGCTTCTGCTTGAGGAATGCAAACCGCCTGAGCTGAGCTTGAGGATTGGCCAGGAAAAGTCTACAAATAGCAACAGGAAATCAAAATGCCCGCTCCAGACTTGCACTAGATATGAGGCCATCCAGCACAAGGAGAAAAATCAAATGCTGGACAATGAAGATTACATCATGCTGTGGATGAACACGTGAGCCCATCCAGATGGGGCCATGCCAACAGGTCCAGATGGCTCAGGAATGCTAACTACATAGCTACCTCTCTCATCTTTGCTTTTTCGTCCCTCTTTCTTTCCCTATTTTCCATCCGTTCTGGCGTTCTTCACTCTTTCCCAGAATAAGTAAATAAATCCTCTGACAACTCTGTGTAATTCGATTTCATCAAATATCAGAAGGGCATCTGAGACCAGTGGATGGGCAACTGTTCTGGACATGGGTCTCTGGCACTTGTATCAAAGGTGCTGGGTGACCTCACCACACTGTGTGGCTCCTGGACTTGACACAGTAATGTATACCTTCACCTCACCTGGGACTTCACCTCCAGGTCACAAAGGAGGAGGTTCTGAGGGCTGTTTGCCTGGAGCCTGAAGCATGCAGGAAAATTAAGAAATCAGCATTACTCCTGCTCTGCTGCAGCTCATCCCAGCTGCTTACAGCTGCCACTGACTGCTCACTGTGGCTGCAGCTACAATGGGAGGGAGAAAAAGCTGTCCTAGCTAGCAGCCCCTACCTATCACCCTGGTACTGATTAGCAGCAAAGGAAAGCACAGCAGCCTCTGTTCACTCCCCAGTATTGACCAGAGCAGCATCTGCTGCTACTCCGCTCTTTCCCAGCATGATAAAAAAGAGCTGAAAACTGTGTAAGAAAAAAGTGAAAGGTATGTGCTTTGCCAGGTCTGAAAAAGTGCTGCAGGTCATTTGCTCATTAATTACTGCTAATCCAGCTGCTGAACAGCTGCCAACTATATTTGACAAAACCTGAAGAGCAGGAGAAGGATCAGAGGATGGAAAAGCAACCTCTGCATCACTCTTCCCAATGGATGATGGTGATCCTAACTTTACAACAGGCCGGACAGAGTTACTGTGAAGAAAAGGCACTTCCAGAGAAAGGGAAAGTGCAAAAACATGTGCTGAGCAGCAGGAGGGACTAACATGGGTCTTGAAATATCATGCTAGGGACTGACAAAGCCATAACATTCTGGTATTTTATGAGAAGGAGCTTGTTACCTCCTTCTCATTTACAAACCAGCAGAGAAATAGTTTGGGAGCCTGAGAACTCGGCCCAGCACTGAGTTTTTGCCCCAAGCAGCAGCTTGGGGCAAAAATAAAACAGGGTGCTCTCAGCAAGTTGCACCAAACTGACAGAGAAGCTAAGTTTTGTGCCTGAGCCAGGATCTGGTTGTACAGTGGAGGATGAGGTATGAGTATAGCCCATTCACTGGATTTATAAAGCACAAATTGTTTGGTTTTCAGTAAGGCCCAGAATGGTCAGGCCAGTAACAGCATGGGCCAAAAGTACTTTAGTTTAAATCCTGATGCTGACCAATGCAGTCATTCATACTGACACAGAAAGATTACTCTGGATTAGCTTGAAGTATCTGAGGTCAGATAGAGACACGTGCAGTCCACAGGGATAAGGAACAGGAGAGGGGTGAAGGATAGCTGGGATATCAGTGGAGAATAGATCAGCCAAACTGAAAATGTGGCAAATCATGTATAGCTGCAAAGTCATTGAAAAAGAGTCCAACTAAGAAAGCAAAGTAATAGCTCCTATGGATCTTTCCTGGCAGATACTTACTAGCAAAACCCCACTCCAGTCTTAATTTTTGTTAATCTGCTTCACCCATTGGTGACACTGCTCCTTTTCAGTAAGAATAAGGATGTCCACTTTTTTTATAGTGATCAAAAGCTGCCTCACTGCAAGTGACACCCTGAAGATCACACACTAAGAAACTGGCAGAGCCAGGACCAAAATACAGTTCTCCCATTCCCAACAACCTCACCGCAGCGCTGTCCATAAGGATAGAAAAACACAACAAAAACAAACCCAATATCATTCAATTGGTAATTCAGTATTTGTGGCTCAACAGCACCTCATCAACTGTGAGAGTCTGCCACATTTGCTTGGAAAGAAGAGCCACATTTCCAGCACTCCTTGGGCAAAGAGCTCTCAGATTGAGAGACTGAAAAGTCTTTGAAAGAAACCTTCCATCAACAGTCTTTACAAATGTCAGAGCTGGTTTCCTCCTCTCTGAGCTGCCTGGCTTGCAGTCCCTCCCCCCCGGGACAGCAGTGAACTTAGCCAAAAGCACCTGCCCAGCTCCTTCCTTCAACTGTCATGAATTTAGCAGACTCATTTAACATCAAGCTGCTCTGACATGGAGCAATTAACTCCCGAGGCTCTGGAACTGAGTCCTCTTCTTCATCCTGGTCTCCCTCTACCTTTTTCCCCTTCTAGAGGGGAAAGCTCTCCTCCAAGTAGTGAGAGGGCTGCAAATATTGCGGAGCCAGAGCAGGTTCTCATGGTAGAGCCCCTGAGCCTTGAACAGCAGAGATAGATTATTCTTGAACTGCAATGCTCCCCCTGGATGTGCCATGCCATCGAAAGGAGATGACAGTGACCTCATGACACTGTGGTGGGGAGCCAGCATGGAGGATGTTGTTTGAGCTTTGATCTAACAAAGCTCACCTGCAGGAGGAATGCTGACAATCCAATAGGAATGTCCACAACCAATGTAGCATCCAGTTCCCTCTTGTGTAACACAGCTGATGTCAGGCCCCAGCCTTAGCTGCCAGGTTTCTCCCAAGGGAGCCCTGACATTCCTGTTGCAGGGGAACTCCTGGCACAATTTGCTCAGCTGAAAGCATTATGTTTTGCATGTATTCTAGGAAAAATGCTAACTGCATTTTGAGCAGGCTTTGCTAATCGGGTCAGCCAGACTGATCTAAATGAACATTTTTCCTAATCAAGACAAAGTCACAGTGTAAAAAAGCCAAAAGCAACTTTGCTGAGGTAGTCAGGGGTAAGTTTCCTCTGGAACAGTCTGGACAGTGATTGTAATAAATGACCTCACATGAGGCATCACCTTTGAGCTCTAAAGATGGTACTAATTACTTCAGTGCTGGTTAGATTACGTAGTAGTTTCAGGGAGAATAGCCTTGCTCAGTGCTCTATAGGGAATTTCTCCAGTCTTAGAAAGTGAGAAGATAAAATAGGACAAGAAAGAAAGGAGTGAAAGAGTATGTGGAGATGTGCACTTCTAACTTTCATGATACCTTGTTCTGGCTGATCAATGTGTCATGGTAAGTATAAAGCATCTATCACTTGGATACAGCCCAGACCAGAGCAGCACCATGTGATTTCAAAGACCAGAGTAGCACCATGTGATTTCAAAGGTTTAAGAAAATAAGAGTGAAAGGAGAGATACAAAGAAAGAGAAAAGAATGTGGAAAAAGAAGTCAGAAAGGGGTGGTTGAGAGGATAAGGCTGCAGCGTTTGGGTCAGTTCAGGAAACTACAGGAAAGGAAAACTTTGAATGATGTAACCATGCAAGAAAGCAGAAGTAAAATTTGTTTTCTTGAGCAGCTGGAAATAAGTTGGATAGATGTAAACACTGCATGGCAGACATGGGGAACAACTGGGTTGAAAGACACAGCCTGCCTTTCAGCATGCCACTTGCAGTCCCTTGCCACTTTGGCCATGCAACCTTTGGCTCTTCACAACCTTTCAGCTATTTCTGCTCTGAGGAACATTGCAAAGCATGCAGACACCAACCCAAGGAAACACCTAACAACTTACAACACAAGTTGAGCTCCAGATACAGGAAAAAAGTAAGAGACGAGCTCCATGTAAGCACCCACTCTGTCCTAGTGCCAGGCTGAACTCTGGATCAATGATTTCAGTCAGGGATACCAAACTACACTGAGGTCGCTTGCACAGAAGTCACCTGCTGCAGCAGGAAAAAGATGGTGCCAGCATGGGGAGTCAGCCAAGAAAGATGGCTTTGGTTCCCCCTTTGTTCTTACTTCTCATCTCCCATGTGGAGACATGAAGTCCCAGCAGTTCAGATGTGAAAATACAGTCCTTGGCAGAAAGCTGGGATTGGTAGGATATAGTAATCCCAGGACTAAGACTAGCTTGGAATTGAGAACGTAACACACTTGGCTCCTCCAGCAGACATGTCTCCTGAAGAAGAACAATGCTTGCCACAAGGCTGCCTGTGAAGCATGGGTGACTGCATTGTACCTTGATGCACAGACCTGGAATTTCCCAGGGAAATCTCTCAGCCAATCAGGCCAAGAGACAGGTTTTGGGCATTTCTTAGGAGAGCTATAATAGTTTGCTTCTTTGCTGGTGCCCTACCTGTTTTCCTGTAACAATGCAGCAAGGAGAGTCACCAACTGGTTTTTGTGAGCCATCTGGTTTCTTACAGTGGACTATCCACAACAGGACAAGGATGCATAAACTTTAGTGGGTTGACTCATCCCTTCCTTGAAATGCACTGGAACAAGTGACTCTTGAGAATCAAATTGCTGTATCAAGAACACAATCCTGCCTGTGGTTATGTGCAGAGGATCTGCCATGAGGCCATCCCAAAGACAACTCCAGGGAGTTAAGCATTTTCATTTACTTCCTTTAACACTGAAAATTCTTTAAATAGTAAATAAGTAATTATTAAATGCTAATTAAATACTACCTTAAAACCTATGGAGAAATGCTGAAGAAAAAAGGGAGCAAGCAGAGGAATAACTTTTCTGTGAGGAAACACAGCAGTAAGTCACAGAGGTGTCAGCCTGGCCATATTTTAAATAGTGCAGCTACAACTGTGGCTATGAAATGCCTAGTTCTAAATTCCCCTTCAAGGGGTTGCTTCAGAAAATGCTCTTCTTTCCTAATCCCTGCTCTACCAGAGATAGCTCCATTCCAGGCTTCAGCAAGAAAAGCGCAGCACCAGTGGGACCAGCACAGCAGCAGTCATGGATGAGACCAGAGCAGCACAAATAGGACAAGCTGAGCAGCAGAAGACATTTTGCATCAATGAGCACAAAACATTTCATTAAATTCAGAAGCTACCACACACTATGGTGGCTTCTGAAGCCACCATACAGTACAAGCTTGTCCACTTGTACTTGTTCTCTTGTACCAAGAGAAGGTACAGTGGGCCAGTCTTACAGGTTTTCTGCAGTCTGATCTATACAACTGAGACCTCAGGTTTCTCCCTCTCTGAAAGTGGTGGTGGTGGCACTGAATGGCTGCCTTATGCATGAGGGATGAGGATCACCTGGCAGATATGGACTGAGCAGTACACAACTCCAGCATCTCCCAGCTGGTGCTGATCCCTCAGTGGGAGTGGACTGTGTGCACAGATGTACTTCCAACTCTTGCCAAACCCTCCCTTTGTTTACTCTGCAAGCACTTCCATGAAGACCTTTCAGCTTCTCCCCACCAAGATGATGGCTCTGTCTCCACTGTTTAACCCTGTTTTGGACATATGCTTTCCTGCACTCCTGCTCTAAGTTGCAGCCTCTCTCCTAGTTCTGGCCCAAGAGCACAGTTAATGGGTTCTCCCACTTTGGCTGAGATGATAATTTAGGACAATGGGTTCCCAGCACATGTAGGCAGTTGTCCAACAAATGAATGTGTTTATTTGGAAGAGTATCCCAAATGTTTATCAATTTCCTGGAAGATAGGACACACAAATGATCCACAGTCTCTGGATTAAGTGTTTACCTAGAGTCTTCCAAATTCACGAAGTTCAAGTCTCTTCCCCTCTTCTTTATCAAAAGGGAAACATTTTTCCTGGTGGTGACTCTACAGTGATGATGCTCAGAGACCCAGACTCAGAGATCCATGGACCCATGTTCAGCTCTGGTTTCATCCTGCTGCTAGCACTTCTGCAAGTCTCATCATGAGATAGTAAGGAGCAGCAGGGCCACGAAGTGTAGAAACCATGAGATGGATCCAAAGAGACTAATGAAATAGAAGGATATAGGAATTATTATCTTTGGATTAATTTCCATCAGGCCCCATCAGGTCTCTGTATCTGTGCTCCAGATCCTACAGGAATCTGGCTGGTGAGTTCCAAGAAAAATTTTAAGAAAATAGCCTTTTCATATCCAGTACTTGGCAGACTAATCATAAATGTGTTACTGACCAAATTTTACCAGGTACAGGACTAGAGGGCCAAAATGTTTGCTGCATGTGTCCCCACGAGAGATTAGTCTCCTTCAGTCCTGGAAACCCAGCCTCCTATTACAGCAGAGCTCCCCTGTCTAGCAATTGTAAGGGATACAAAGTGGGTGACCAAATCTGCCTGTGCTCTCCATCCTCACTGTGCACTGACACGGTGAGAGGGAGTTCACAGAGCATGAAACTCGCTCAGACCAAAGGTCAGTCCAACACCTAAGCACCACTTAAGTGCTATTTATGTCCCTGTAGTAGGCATAAGAGGAATAAAAGTGTGTACAGGCTTCCTGTGAGAGTGACAGTCATCCATGGTGAATAGCCTCTCTTCATCTTCAGGGGAAGCTTCCTCTATGAGTTGCACCAGCATCACTCTCAGCCTACTCACTATGTACAGTCCTGCCACTCTCCTCCTCCTGCAGGCCAGGACAATATTAAAGGAAAGAGCACACAGTAAGACAAACACCCAGTTTGCACTCAAGGAGCAACCCTACAGAGACAGGCAGTTTTCTCCCATTCTGCTGTCCCGTTGTAGGCTCCAGAAAATGCCATTTGTCACATTGCCTGGGCATACAGGATCACACAGTGAAAGAGTGCATTACTGTGCATTCCCCAGAGGAGCTGGGTTAGCACTCTTGAGACAGCCTGAACAGCCATTCTGCAGCTTCTAACTGTGGAGACCCTAGGGAGCATGCAGGCTATTTTCTTGCCTTCATGAGTCTTGAAGGAGGTAAAGTATATGCTTTGAAAAATATGGAGTCAAAATAAAGCTGTGTTTACATAAATATCCAAAGTCATCTTTGAAGGTGTTTTTTGCACTATAAAACACAGAAGCAGAGGTAAGAAACAAACCCACTGGGATACTGGGCTAGAAGGAAGCACATGACTCCTGTTTGGTTGGTTTATTCTGGTTTCCTTCTGACACAAGTGTCACAAACCTAGTGAAGCACAGTGGTGAATCTGACTCAAGAGATAAGTCTATTGAAGAGTTTCACAGCACTGATAAGAGCTGGATGAGAAAGTAAGAGTTCTCTGAGTGCAGTTGTAATAGACCTTAAGCAAATAGATGGCTGCTTGCAGAAATGATCAGATATGCTGGCCTGGGTAGGACACAAATGGGTGAAACTGATAAACAGGCACTGCATGAAGGATTAGCTTTATATATGATAGGTCCTTCTGGGAGAAAAAGAAGAACAAAGCTGCCTAAGTTCAAGAGCAGTATGTGGCCTCTAGAGCAAAAGGAGACTGACAGTGCTGTTAGCAGCCATCCTGTGTAAGTCTGGTTAGCAAAAGTTAAGTGAAGAGAAGCATTTTGTGTCCTTTGGAGATTTCCTCTCCAATTAAGCAGACACCACTCTCCATACGATTTTCAAAAAAAAAAACCCAAAATCCTCACAGCGATAAATCGGTTCCTTAAACCCAGTCTAAACCTTCCCTGTTCCAGTTTATGACCACTCATTCTCCTACCATGCAGTTATGAAAGAGCCTGGCTCCATCTTCTCAGTAACTTCCTCAGCTGTGCAGGTAAGCTTCTGCTAGGTCCTCCTGGAGCTGTCTCCTCTCCAGCTAAGGAAGTCCAACTCCCTCAGCTACTGCTCACAGGAGAAATTCTCCATCTCCCAGTTACCTTGGTGACAACCCCCTTGATGCACTCAGATTTATCCATGTCTTTCTGCTATCAGGCAGCCCAAAACTGGACACTGTATTTGAGACACAGTTTTATGATTTTCAAGAAAAAGGGGATAATCACTTCCCGGTGTATATTTATCAGGTCACTCCTGCTCCTAGCTGCCTTTGCTACTGGGGCCACACCAGTGCTCCATGACCCCTGGTGGGTCAGTCCGTCCATCCATCCATCCATCCATCCATCCATCCATCCATCCATCCATCCATCCATCCATCCACTCCAGGGACAGGAGTTGGGATTTGTTCTTGCTGAATTTCATGAGGTTTCTGTCAACCTATTCCTACAACCTGGGCAGATGTCTCTGAAAGGCAGTTCCTACACATTCAATTTTTTTTTTCTGTTGCAAGCACAGATCTTTCTGAAGATGCATTTACAGATGTGCCTTAATTAATTATGTGTCACAGCTTCAGATGAACAATACAGAGAACCATTTTTTAAAGACCAAGATGACTCATTAGGACTGCCAAGGTTGTGGAAAAGAGAGTAGTTTAGACACATGCAATTCTTGCCCCAAAGGTGCACAGACTCTGCAGTAAGGTTCATCCACCTTTTTTTCTGCTTCCTTTCTCAAAAAAGGAAATCATATTCATGAAAATTGCATACTGACATTTTATGGCTGAAATTCCTGGCCTGTTTTAAGAAAAATGCCTGCTGAACAATATCTGGAAAAGTTTGCCCATCTTTGAAGCAAAGGCACTGGCAACTTTATGCCTATTGTGCACGGTGATGTTCTGCACAGTTCTATGTCAAAAGGACTTCTCCACACATTGCAAGATCCCAGGAGATTTGCTGGATTTAGTAAGAAAATCCAAGTGTATTTCTTCCATCCTTCCCATTGTCATGCAGAGTGAGAACAAAGAGGCTGATGTATTATGTTCTGGCTCTTGTATCACCAACAGATTTGGTAGGCGAGAAGTGGCTACAGAATCTCTTATTTGTATCATCTGCAGGAAGAGAAGGTTTCAGCTTGACTCTCTCACTCCAGCAGAAGTTTGTGGTGCTGGCAGTTGGGAAAAAATCCATAGGGAAAAAAAAAGCCTTTAAAAAAGTGCCTTTCTGCTGTCAGCTGAGCACAGCGATGCCTGAGTCACTGCAACATAGTTAAATGAGAAGACAACGGCAAGCTGCTTCCAGAAGCAGCTCTCCAAGCAGAAAAGCCATTTAAATGAGGCAGGACAGAGCCAGCCTGCCCACAGCCACCACACACTTTAAACACACTGTCCTGGCAGGTGGCACCAGATGGCAGTCTTACACAAAAGCTTCTTTTTCACAGGGTCTGCTTGAGAAGGCAGAAGTTCTATTTAACTATAAAAAGACACCACCTATATTGGTTAGGGGTTCCCTGACTTCTGACCACAGCCCATGTTGCACCTGGTAAAAGGGCTGGTGTCAATACATACTATTTTCATTTTGGTAAAGGAATAAATGGTCTTTGCATAAAGCACTTCCTATCAGCATAGCTTCATCCACACTGGATGTGTACAGAATTAGGGAAAGCACAAAACTCCTAACAACAGGTCTCTCAGATATGAGCAGGGGATGCAAGCGCTCAGTCTTGGGTGATGCGCCATTGGAAGGTCTGCCTGAACACTGCGGACTCTGCTGCCTGTGGTAGAGCCCAGTGGAATCAATCCTCGAGGCACAGTGCAATCTCGGAAATTAGGAGCTGGCGAGATCTCTGAGGGATGGGGCTGCCTCCATAATCTCTTTCCCAGACCCTGTGTGCCTCTGCTTGGTGCAGTGCATTTTAATATTTATGCAAATTCTGCATCTCTGCCGTCTCTCTCACAAAGCAGGCAACATAAAAGGCTTTCAATATCTTTTGTGTAGCAAAGCAGAAGTGGATTCATCAGAGGATTCGCCCTCTCCCTGTTCCCTGCTCCCACTGCAAGGGTAGCCCTCAGGGACGCTCCCAGTGCTACACCGGGAACACGGGAGGTGCCAGCACTGTGAAAGGCTAGTTGCCATTGCTCAGATCTCTGGCCGGGGCAGGCACACTGTCCCACGGCTGCAGCCGCTCCGAGGTTGGCGGAGCCTCGCGTCCAGGCAGTGCTCTGCTGCCCAGCGCCGGATACCCTCGCTCCAAAGCACCTCTGGGGTGGGGACCTTCCCACTTCTGCCTCAGGGCTGGGTCCTGCCGGGCAGAGGGGGCGCAGGATCCCATGGAAACTCCCATGGAGAGCTCGGGCTCTACAGCAGAGTCTGTGCGTGTTCTCAGGGAGAGCTGCTGGGCTGAGAACTCGCCTGACTCCTAGGAGAAACTGGGCAGTTTCCCTAGAGGTGAACAATGCCCCTTTGGTTCCCTGAGACTGGCAACACATTTTCCTCCCTAGTCACTCTTCCCCCTCACCCTTCTCTCCAAAGTAAATCAGTCCAGCCAAAGCGCCAAGCGGTAGACGCTTCATCTCCCAAATGCCACTCTGAGGAAAAGTTACAGGCAAAGGAGAGAAGAGGCGCTGAGCCCAAAGCTCTCCCGACGGCAACCGGCCGTGCCTCGGTGCTGCCCGAGCTCACACACGGCAGGTCGTACATTCCCCGCCTGGCACCGCACACTTCTCCCCAGCCATCAGGCTCATAAAACCATAGTGTACAACAGCCCTGAGATTCCCCGGCGGGGTCTCCTCAGGGTAACAGCGGCCGGGCCAGTCCAGCGGGGAGCTGGCCGTGTGCGACAGTGGACACCCGGCTACCTGCATCTCCGGGGCACCCCGGGGCAGGGCGGGGACCGAGGAGAGCTCGCCGCCGGGTCCCGTCGCCGCTGCCGGGGCCGGGAGCGGGGGTGCTGCCGACGGTCCCTTACCACATTGCTGAGAAAGTCGGCCTCGCTGAAGTCGCCGAAGTCGAGGAAGCCGGTGCCGGCGGCGGGGAAGAGCCGCTCGGCGGGGAAGGGCTCCAGGATACTGTCCATGGTGCCCGCGGCGCCGGGGCTCGGCCGCCCCCCGCGCTCGCCGGCCGGGCTCACTGCGGCCGCGCGCTCCCGCCCGCCCCCCGGCGGCGGCGGCCCATGGGCGGCGGGGCGGCAGCGACCGCCGGGCGGGCACGGGAGCGGAGCGCCGCGCCGGTGCCGCTCAGGGCGGCTGTCAGTGCCCCGCTGCCGAGGGGCCGGCGGGCGGCCGCGGCACGCCCCCGCCCCTCTCCGGGAGCCGCCGGGGCGGGACTTCCCGCGCAGACACCCCCTCGAGGCAGCGCCCCCGCCTCCCGGGCAGCCCCCGCACCGCCGGGCGGGGCGAGTCCGGGGGCTGCCCGGGGCCCCCGTGCTCCTGCCGGCGCTGCGCAGGGACCCGAGGGCGCTGCTGGTCCCCGGCGGAGCCGTGTCAGACGAACCGAACAAACTCTCCTTTCAGCAGCCGGCCGGCTTTGGTGGCTCCTCTGCATCCCTCGGGGAGCGGCGCCGGGAAAGCGCGGGGTTGGAGCCTGAAGGGCTTGGGAGGTCTCCTTGCCCCCGCTCCCCGCAGAGGGCTTGCAGGTAGGCCTGGCTGCAGCAGCACATGTGGCTGCTCTGTAATTAAAGAGCTGGCACTATTAAAGAGCTTCAGGAAGATTATATGGTTTCAGATAAATAGGATTATGGATCCGTGTCCTCTCTGATCATTACTCCAACCAACACTCAAGAAAACCACTTATAATAATCCCGTTGAAGAAGCCCTGATGTTTTATTAATCTGTCCCTATTTCCATGGCTCCACAGAGAACAGACTGGACTCCCAGCTCCAAGGAGGGGGCTTTCTTGGTCACAGGCATCTGCAGAAAAAAACCCCAAAGATAGCACTGCATCTCTCCTGGGGGAAACCTGGCCAGAAGTTGCCAGCGGTGAGGGTTCTGGCAAAGAAGTGCTGATTTGAAGGTGGCTGGAGCCAGTGCTTGAATTGGATCCGGGGTTTTCATCCATCCAGGCTCTTGCTCCACATTCTCCATGGCTGTCAGAACTAATAGCACAACCCAAGGTGCTCCTTGGCTACTGGTTGCACAAGCAGCCACATCCTGCACACAAAAGCCTTTATACTTACACACACAATGAGCTCTTTCAGTTACATTTACTTTTACCTTATGTTTCAGTCAAGTGTAAAGAGCCTTTGGGTAAAAGGTCAGAGACATAAATTCAACCAGGATGGAGTTGTGCTGAGAAAATAATGCTGTTCTTACTTCCTAAATGGTAAAGAAACCTCTTTGTTAATGTGGATGCCAGTGGGTTTAAAGGGGGAAACACGAAAACCTTTGCCACTCTAAGATGGGAAGAAGAAATACGTCCAGACCCTTCAGCAAGAAGTAAACCTGTCTCCAAGTAAGAGGGAAGATGTCTTTTCTTCAACATCCCAGTCAGCAGGGCTCTCAGCTGCAAGGAATAGACAGACTGAATCTTGCCATAGCAATGGAGTGACAGCCAGGGTCACAGAGCACGGACAGAGCCACAGCACGGGCAGCTTCCCCTCCTGCCACTAACCAAACACGGATATCACTTCCCTAACTATGGAGACTCACTGGTGAAACCAAGAGCTTCTGGTTCAGTGCCTCACCCAAGCTAACACAAGGAAGCCTCTTCTCAGGACACACACTGTATTTATCCTCAGGCCGAGGAAGCTCAGATGGTGTCAGCTCCGGTTTGCACAGCATGGGTGGCAGTGTCATCAGAAAAGGTCAGGCAAAGTAAACCTCACTTGTTTGTCTGTGCTCTAGAGGGAAAATGCTTTGGCACAGTCAGATAGGAGCTGTGAAATCCATTCTGGAGATTAAAATATCTCAGAAAAAAAAAAAAAAAAAAAGAAATTGCCTGGTCTGAAACCCTGCTTCTATTCAGTGCTTTTAGTACTGAGTGTAACTGCCCAGATGCAGCTTCTCTGCCTATCACTGCTGCACTTTGCAGGCAAGGAAGAATCATAACGAATACCCCGTTTTGATGTTGAACAGGAAAGCTGCTCTGTCTCATCTTGGAGAGCTCTGATGGGAGCCCCCATCTCAGCATTTGTGTAGAGCTTTGAAATGGACGCTTTGCATATGTCATGCATGAGTGCAATTCACTAAAGGCAATGGAAATGTCATCTAGGTGGTCAGAGGGTGTTGCTACTGACCCTCTGGAGCCAAAAAGGAGAGTTATTTCTGCAGACAAGCAGTTTTGTGCTCCAGAAGAGACCTGGAGACAGGTAAATTGTTAATGGGTGAGGGGAGGTGATTGCAATTCAGAAAAACTCAGACGTGCTGCTGCAACTGGCCATGGGTGCCTGCAGCAAAGGGGGAAAAGGACAGGCTGAGTGGCACTGCTGAAGCGGAGGCCTGGGGACTGCAGTGCTTGCAACACTTGAATGGTGCATCACCCTTACTAGACCATCTTTAAAACCAAGTTCTGCAGCCATCTCTTGGGACATAGATACAGCAGAGCAGGAAGCAACCTTGGGGCAGGGGCTGAATTACATGATTATTCAAATTCCTTCAGCCCAGTTTTCTCTGATTTTAGACTTATTTGCAATCTGATTACAGCAGGAGATTGAAATAGCAATCAAGTATGTTCAGGCTGAACAAGTCAAACTGACAACAGGTAAATCTTCCTGGCCTCACAATATTTGGCACTGCAAATACACATGTATGACCAACCAAGCTAATTTTATCACTGCTGAGAAGTGAATCATCAGTCCATTTCTCAGAAGAAAGGGATCTGCTCTCCTGTGCTCCATCCTGCCTGGTCCTGCTTCCACTGCTTGACTTTATGTCCATATAGTGAGAACTGCAAGTCTCTCATCGTATCACTTTGCATTTGCTTTGCCTTCACCCTGCATTGTTGTGAGCAGGACACACAAGACAAGGTAAGCAAGCCCTGGGCTTGAACACGTGGACAGCAATCCAGGCCATTCAGCTACAAGCCAAGCTGAAGCTTTTGGTTCCCCCACCCAGGACTGTGCCAGGAGGTTTCACAGACTCTTCAAGGATGAGTGTTTCTTGAGGAATGTAGGGTGAAATGTCGGTGATTTTTGGTCTGCTGCATGCAGGCTCTGTTGTTACAGGAGGGGTCATCTGTGTAGTGTTTGCAGCCTGGACAGCTGGTATGGAAATGATTCATGCTGTTAGAACTGCTTTGCTTTGGAGGTCAGGCTGGCTCTTTAGGACTGCCACCAAAGAAAAGCTTTTACTTCAAGTCTGTGAAAGATACCATTTGTCCTGTTTATTTTTCCAATGTTGGTCATATGGATGGAATATGCCTGTTTCTGCCACAGCTTGTCTTCCTAGCCATGAAGGTTTTCTGGAGTCATGCGGACTCCATACTTTGGCTCTTCAGTAGCTCTTTGCAACGGTCTTGCCTTCATTTTGCTTTGTCTTTTCTCTGGATTTATTTCTTCTCCATACATTGCTTTGGTGGGGTTTTGCTCTCTGTTTTGTGCACCACAGACAGAGAGAGCAACTGCTGCATTATAGGTCCCCTCTGCTCCTGAAGGCCCACTGAGAACAAGGTGAGGATGGAAATGGAACTTTCAGCCTAGTTCAAAGAAGAGGTACTACAGTCCCCAGATGAGCTCTTAGGAGTCAGGTCGTGTGTGATGGCACAAGTAGTTACATATCCAACCCTTTGGCTGTGATTTCTTCATTTAGGTTTTTATGGGGGCAATTAAAAACCCAGGAAAATGTAGGGATAGTGACACAGCAAAACATTCTCTAGCAAAAGGTAACTTTTGAGGAAGGACTTGCAATCACTGGAGCCTTTCTTTGCCCTCTGATCCACAGCCCTGCCTCATCCAGGAAATGTGTCTCCCTTTGGATTTCCTTCCAGTGACTGGTTTAAACTCTCTTGCACACCCCTCTCCAGCCAGCATCAGCTGCTTTTCATTTCCTTCTTCCTGCTGTGTGTGCTCCCAGCCCAGTACCCAGCACACCTGTTCCCACCACCAGCAAGCAGCAGTGCAGAGATCACACCCATTGCAGCTCCCTGCTAAAAACAGAGAAGATGGTAACACCTGTTGAAAAAGAATGTTCATAGATCTGCTGACACAGCTGAAAGAGGGAATGAATTATGTTCTGCATATCGCTTTGTGTGCAGCTACACAGGACGTCAAATTAAATGTCTGCCTGCAAGCAGACACACTTCTTTAATGACCACCAAATCCAGGTAGGTGTGAGCCATGCTGAAGCACTGCAGAGAAGTGCAGACACGTGTGTGTCATAAGGAAATGTGCACCACAACTTTTGTGTGCTTTTTTCTCCCCCATATTGCTTAGGAAGTAGAGGGGAAAGTGAAGAGCATATTAATTGCATGTTTGCATATGGCAAGGATCCATGAATGCTGTGGTTTCAATGAGCACCCTAATGCTATGTGGGGAATGAAAGGGAAGCCACAGAGCTCAGCACTACAATTATTATTCTTTCTGGGGTAAACTTGGGGCCCTTGGATAGATTTAAGTCAGCCTTGCAAACAAGGAGCGAGTGGCAGACAAGAAAGGAGGAAAGGCCTAGGAAAAGGAAAGCTTTGAGTACAAGACACCAGACCCTAGGAACATCCCTTCACAGAACCCCTTTAAGCTCCTGGGAATGTGGCTGAGCTGCCTGTGGCTGTATGTCTTTCTGCCAGTATGACAGAAAGCAAAGCCCCCACATAGTAAATGGGCACTGTAACAAAATAGGAGAAATGAAAACTCACCATTTTGGAAGTAACTGATATATGAGGAAAAATCTCTTCTCTCTTGTAATTCCTTCATTTCTTCATGGCAAGCTAAGACTGCTCCTTTGCCTTGTCACACACAGTCTCCCCTTCCTGCTCTATATCTCAAAAAGAGCATAAGCTGGCAATCTCCCTGGGGAATCAGACAACTTTCAGGCTGACTGGGTGCAGAGTAACTTCAATATGAGGGCATCTCCTTCCAGCAGTTTGTTACCATTTGAAGACAGTATGTGAATGGGAAGCTGCAGGACAGCAGAAGAGGGTGGCCACCTCTGCTTCCTATGCACTGCTTTTTATTTACTAGGTTTTTTAGCCTTCATAGTTGCAAGACGTGCTTGCAGAAGGGATCCAGGCAGACTTCATAGGGCTGGAGACAACCTGAAGAGTCATTCTTGGGGGAATGTATCACCTTTTTTCTCCTAACCATTTCCTACAACTCAAATCTTTCCCTAGGAAGGATGACGAGCTGCACACTCTGAATTTTACCTCAAGAAGATACCTTGCATCAAGGAGTGGGAAGCAAATGGCTTTGGTACAGGAGGCAGCTGAAGAGCTGCTGGAACAGGACTGGATGAGTCAGGGCAAGGGATGGCAACAACTCTACTTTGACACACTGTATGAGCCATATAGAGTCAGTCCAAACTCCCATTACCCACATGAAAGACTAGAGGGCAATCCATGCAAATTTGTGCCACTTGACCCTTCAAGCATGGTAGAGAAGTTGGACACTCACATCTTGGCTACATCCAACAGAATCTGCCCTGGTCAGAACAAAGTAGATACAGCACACACAGGCTGGTCAGGGGAGTGGGAGGATGATGTTCCCTGTACTGCCAAGGGTTAAAAGCAAGGTCCAGATGCACAAGAAATCCTGTGAGGAGAAAAGCACAACCCGGCAATTCAGGCATGTCTCACCCCCGTTCAAATGACATTGTTTCAGTGCTGTCTGCCTCACCCCTCAGTGGTAATTACAGACTTTCACTACAGGGGGAAGAGAACACGGGGGAAGAAACCTTCATTACAGACATCTCCTAGAGAAAAGCAACCCCAGTGTAAAGTCTCAGGCACATAGCCAGGATCAGCCACCAAAGCAAAACACATTTAGGACAAAAATAAAAGGGGGAGAAGTGTTAAGTGCTTTGGGAAGATCAGAAGCCCACCAGATTGGCTGCAGTACAGTGCTGGGTGTGGGGAGCACTTTGGAGGAGCTGGAATGCTGCCCTGCTTTTAAGTGGTGTGGTTTGCATTTACATTCTTCCTTCCTTCCTCCTTCTCTGGGTGCTTGTTTTCCCTGATGTCTGCATGTGTCCCTTTGTCACCCCTGGTAAACACCGGTGGGCTGGGAATGGATGGTTTTCCTAGGCTTCCTAGCTGGATGTTTGTCAAAGGGGCACATAAAGCTGTAGGTGTCCTTGGCTGACCCCTCTCCCTTTTGTACACCTAGCTTAAGATATACACTCAAGAACAGGTTTCTTGTACTCAAAGCTGGGGGCTCCTTCTTACCTTGTGTATATTACAGGGGCCCAAAGTTTGAGTTTTGTTGCAAAGGATGCAAGAGGGTTTTTCTTCCCAGTAGGTCATGCATCTGTTACAGACCATGATCATTTCCTGTTGCTGTGGTGCATCTGTCAGGCTTGGTGTTGACCTTCCCTCAGGTAACTGACACCTCTGGCAAAAAAATGGTCTAATTCCTGCTGCTTTTCTTCCTCGTTCCAACTTTCTGTTGACAAAAGGCATAGGTCCAAGCTAAGTTACTCTTTTTACCCCTGGGCATTCACATGTGTGAAACTGAGAACCACTGTCATGGCATGGTAAACTCAGTGTTTGTGGGAGAGGTCACTTCAGTGACAAAATTTTCCTACAGAGCCCTTTTGTGTTGCTGGTGGTAGCACCTTGTTCTTGCAGGATCGGGGTATGATGCTACATTAGAAAGATCCTTCAAACCAATAGGCCTTGTCCCCAGGCAACTAACAGCACAGATGGGAGAGGACCAGGAGGAGAATAACGTTCAATCAGAGTGCTATTAAGATGTGTCTAGGGAACTGGCTGAATTTTAATTGTTCTTTCCTACTCAGTGAGTGAGCACAGGAAAAGATTTACCTTCTGGCCTTTCCATTTGGGCATGTTGACATTTCCAGGCGGCACTTTCCTCTGATGGAGAGGTTTGACGTCAGGTGGGCTGATTAAAGCCTGCAGTGCCTCTGACTCATTTGGCTACGTCCTGTGCAAGGGGATTTGTAATGTGTCTCTTGTCTTTCTTACACTTGTTATGGTTGGTTTTAAATAAATAAAGCTAAGCTCAATTCACAACTTCAGGGAAGATGCAACTCGGCTCAGACTCAAATATGCATTGCCATGGCAACGGATGCTGTCAGGCACACACAGACGTGTCACTCTTGGCAGCCAGCTCCCCTGCCCTCCTCTGTCAACCCAAGCAGTGCATGGGGCTGGGGTGGGATGCAGGAAAGCCAGGGGAGGCTGGCACTGTCCATGCCACTTGGGCATGCAGCTGTTCCTGGGAACTGGCCTCACTGCTCTCCCAGCCTCAGGAGAGCTCACCTGGGCCAGCCAACTGCCCTCTTGCAGAGCAAGAACTCCTTTGGGAGAAGCCCTGGTGAATGAAATTGCCCCTAGTGTGACCTTCTCAATTTGCAAAAAGGAGGGGAGGGACTACCTGGATCAAAAAGTCTCATACAGCTGCTGCCAAGTGTGGCATGCTCTTCGTGCATGGACTGAGATCTGAAATAAAAAAATAATAATTATCAGCTGCCTTCCATTAAGATCCACTGACAAATTCCTCATGATTGCTAGAGAGATGCCCAGCAAGGAAACAGAAGTGGGGAGAGATGTGGTTTCTGCAGCTGACTCTGGGGTGGATAGGTTAGGCAAGGCAAGGCAAGGCAAGGCAAGGCAAGGCAGTAGAGTCCCTGGGTCTTCCCTGAGTACTTGTGTCTCCTTGACATACTGAGAAGGTTCCTTTGGTGCTGCCATTTCCTGTACAGCTTTTGATTCATCAAGAACTTGAGTGTTGCAGCAGCCTAAAACATGAAGCATGAAACATGGCCAAAGGCAGCGTCACTAAGAAAGAGGCTCTTCGAAGTGCTCAAGAACTCCTTGCCTGTGGCTCTGCACCTGTGCATCTCTAACATCCACTGATTATACAACCATCAAAGTTGGAAGAGAACTTTAAGATAACCAAGTCCTAACATCCACCCAGCAGTATCAGGGTAACCCTTAAACCACTAAACCATATCACCCAGAACAGATCCAGATGCCTCTTAAACACCTTCAAGGATGGTGATTTCACCACCTTCCTGGGCAATCTATTCCAATGTCTGACCACCCTAACAATGAAAAATCTTTTTCTAATACTTAATCTGAATCTCCCCTGTATCAACTCAAGGCCATTCCCTCTGGTTCTTTCACTGCAGGCATGGTAGAAGAAATCAGTCTCTCTACCCGGACAGCACCTCAATGTCCTTTTAAAGTGAGGGGCCCAAAACTGGATGCAGCACTTGAAGTGTGGCCTCACCAGTACTGAGTACAGAGGGGAGATCACTGCCCTGGTCCTGCTGGCTACACAATAATTGATACAGGTCAGGATGCCATTGGCATTCTTGGCCACCTGGACACACACTGGATCATGTTCAGCCTCGGTTGACCAGCACTCCCAGGTCCTTTTCTGCTGGGTACTTTTACAGCCACTCTTCCCCCAGCCCGTAGTGCTGCTTGGGGTTGTTGTGACCCAAGTGCAGGACCCAGCACTTTTCCTTATTGAACCTCATGCAGTTGTCCTCAGTCCATTGATTGAGCCTGTCCAGATCCCTCTGCAGAGACTTCCTATCCTCAAATCAGATCAACACTCCCACACAACTTAGTGTCATCTGCAAATTTACTAAGAGTGCTACCAATCCCAATGTCCAAGTCATCAATAAAGATGTTAAACAAGACCAATCCCAAAACTGAGCCCTGGGGAGCACCACTAGCAACCAGCTGCCAAATGGATTTAGCTCCATTCACCACAATTCTCTGGGTCTGGACATGCAGCCAGTTTTTTACCCATTGAAGAGACCACCCATCCAGGTCGTGAGCAGCCAGTTTTTCTAGGAAAAGAGGTACTAGAGAAATGAGACATTCTGGTTTGTGTGGCAAACAGGGCTAACGGAGTTGCCAGATCTTCCTTTCTCTAAGTATCTCAGAACATTTAGCAGCTTTCTCAAAGCCTGGGCACCTGAAGTCCTGGAAACGTGGAAACTTCTTGCCTTCCCTGCTCTTAGGTGACTTCTGACAGTTGCAGGGAACTGGCTGAAAATGCACCCTGCTGGCTCCAACATAGGCAGGCAAACCTAGGAAACCATCATTTACTGGTTTTAATCCTATTATTTTTAGATCACCCCATTGAGTGAGTTCTGAATTACAGTTTTTGGTTTGGCTTGTGGGCAAGCACAATGCACACAGGAAAGTGTTTGAGTGCTGTCCCACTGACCTGAGCTGCACCAAGAGGCAGCATATACCCTGTTGGACTTGTACAGGGGCAGGAAGGGGCACAAAACAATTGAGCCAAGAATCCAGTCTTCCCAAATAGATCTCTAGGGCTGGGGAATGCTTTCTAGCTTAATCCTCATTTTGTAGGTGTAATGCTTTCCTATGTGGGGTGCCATGTCTTTTTTCTACCACAGCTGATTTGAAATTAACCTTTACCTCCTACTGTCGCTGCACCCTGCCACACTGGGGAAGTTAATAGCATGGAAGAGTTTGAACTTGTGAAATGTTTCTATGACTGCATAGATTGAGCCACATTACCATGACAAATCACTGAAATCTGAGAAATCTAATTTACAACACAAATTTCTTTTTTTGTGTGTGTCTTTCCCAACTCAAATTCAAGTCAGAGAGTGTCTGGAATGTGCAGTAATTCTAATCTAGCAGAACTGTGGGTGTAAGAAGGATGAAAAACAATTGCATGAGGTCTCCAGGGCTGGTCTACAATGACTCCAAACCCTAAATTGCTTATCCCTTGAACGTGGTTTACAGCAGCAATGGATCCTGGCGGAGCTGTGTAACCAGCACTTAAATAAAGGGGAGGCAGCAGGACCTCCTGAATCAGTGGCATCTGTTCTGGGAAGGGCTTGCCCAGAAACAGCCACAGCAAGAAGGTACTGAAACCCACTGTCTCCTCCTAGAAACAGAATTGAAGGTCACAAAGTAAAGACCCCTGAAAACAGCACTGGCCTCTGATTAAAAATAAATCCTTTCATGCACAGACAGTGGTTTGAGAAAGGAAAATATTGAACTGCAGTGAAATCTTGGAGAGTTCACGGCTGGACACCTTGGAGTGGAAACACCAGTAGCATCAATTCAGGTAGAGCTCTATACCCCCAGCCACTGGCATCAATGTACAAGAATATTCCCATCTCTCAAATTTAACTTCTTTCACAATAAAACTGATTTTTATGGTGCTTTTATCTGGGATAGTGTGAAAGTAACTCAGGAACAAGGGAGATGAAAGTCTGCTTGGTGTCACCGAGCCACCTCTGAAGCCAGGAAAATCATGACTCTCTGTAAACAGTTAGTGTTTTGCCCCAGTATGGGAATTGGCATCATTATTTCCAAGTGATGGGGGCTGCCACTGTCTCAGCCAGAACAATAAACAAAACAAAGCACTGTGTTGTGGTCCTCCTACCCCCTGTATTGCACTCTCAGGACTAGCAGACAACAGCAGAGATATTTGGGCACTTAGCAGGTTCACTTCTTCCTGTAAAATGCACTAAAGGAAGTACTGGTAAAATACATTATATGAATGGCCCACATAACTTACTGCTGTCACTTATAACTGAGAAGGAACTGCAAAGAATGGAACTGATATTTATAGGGGTGAAAACATCCTTCTTTATTCTGAGAGCATGGCTTACAGTCCTATGAACCCTTTGCAGAATTCAGATTTTCATAAAGCACCTGAAACAGAGGTTTGAAAATGGAGAACTGTTAAAAAACCTCAGCACCCTAAAGTCCACATCAAACCAGAAATGTTCCTCGGGAGCAGGTTAATATATAAATACACTTCACATCATATCTTTATTTCTGTGCAAGACCATTAAATTTCCAGGAAGTACCCAATGCTTCCTGGCACATACCAAGGGAGGCTGTGACCTGAGCAACAGCTGTAATGATCCCATCACAGACAGAATATTTTGCAGCATTCTACACAAATATTAATTCTGGTGCCAGCAAGTAGTTTTGCCTGGTCTTTTGCTGCCTGGTCAATTGCATATAAGTCACTCTTCCCCCACTGCAGGCTGCCATCCTCTCCTTCTTGACCAGATACTCAGTGGATTATTTTTGTCTCAGATCACATAGTCCCAATGGTACAATTACACACTGACCTCAAAGACTTGCTTTTAAAATTACCCTTCTTTAGCAAACCCTCTGTCTAGTGGGTTGGGTGGTTTTCTTATTTTTTATTTTTATATCTAAATGGTTAAATAGTGGGTGTGGTTGGGGAGAGAAGAAAAGAAGAAAGAGAAAGAAGCAGACAGAGCAAACAGTAGGGGAGACAGTTGTGAGGGTCACAAGTGCACTCAGGAGGGGGACATCCATGTACTCCAAAGAGAAGACACTTAGCTTCCTCCCTTTCCTCAGTAACATCTTCTCCTGGAAGGTCAGTCCTTCCTGTCAACAAATGTCATTTCACTACAGAGAGAGTAACATAGCTCTCTTCCTCATAGCTACAGCTAAAGATTTATTCTTGGGAACCACTACCTAAATCAGAGACCAAACAAACCAGGAAATTTCAAATATGGTGTGAAATTTGGAACTTTCCTGTAAGTGCTCACAGATGTTAAACATTTTACAAACAGAAGAGACAGAAAAGCAACTCAGAAGGGCTCTGAAGGGCCTAGAGGCAAACAAGCCTAGGACAGAGGTAGACAATCTTAACTGTAGAGATGTGTTCACAGTGAAACCCATGTAGGACAAGTGTAATTTGTCCATGTTGCTATTGAGCTGACAGTTCCATCAAATTTTTGAAAATCTTCATAAAATGCATGAAATCTCTTCAGGAGAGATGAGCATCTTCTCTGAGGATGACGAGCGTGAGGGAATAGGACAACAGTCTGTCCTTGCAAGGAAAAAAAGGGAAGCAATTCACAGGCTGTCAGGGGAAACTTCAAATATGCCTCAACTCACATCCAGGTTGTGCACACTACTTTTTGAGTTTGCTACACAACAGGACTTTCCCCTCCACACTATAAATAGCTTTAAAACCCATCTGAAATTGTTTTAAGGCTGATGGGAGCTGCAGTGAATTCGCTCCAAGTGATAAAAGGAACTTTTGCTGGGCTGGTTGTGAAAGTTGGCCTTCTAGTAGCCACCTGTCAGCTGAGCAGTGGCTGCTCATCCATTGTGCTCATAATGGTATCCTTCATCCTTCACATCTTCAGGTGTGCATATCTATTCCACATTGTTCTGCACACCCTATTTTCTGTAGCCTTTTCTGCACACTGGCTATGTCTCAGTCCTGACAGGATGAGTTCCTTTTGTATCAAACCTCACCAACAAAAGCTCAGGACTAGTACCTGGAGAGGAGGCCTGCAAACGGTGTCCTGATGTATTTGAGAAGAAGGCAACTGTGACTCGGGTGACTCCTGCTCTGCATGGGAGTTTGATTGTGTAGGACAGATGTGAACATCATGCGATTGGAAACAATCTTTGAATGTTCCAAATAGTCCATGTTCCAGCTGTTTGGGATAAGACAATCCTCCTCCCTTTGTTCATCCTGCAGCTCCCCTTGTACACAGCATCTTTTCCCCTTCTCCATTACTACGCCATTGCACTGGGGTGTTGTCCTGTGCTGTTGCACAGCTGGCTTCACCCACACCTGCAGTGACTGCATTTTATGGTGGCTGAAATAATCTTTGGTTTGGGGAGGGTTTTTTGTCAATTTTGTGAAAAGCTTTTGAAGCCTATGAAATTGAAATGTACTTGATACCTTGCTGGAAGAGACAACAAGCTGGTTAGCACAGCCTTGGCTGGAGCAGAAAGCAGTATTAGAGCTCCAGTTAAATGATACCTATAAATGCTGGCAAGGGACACAGTGAGGATGAACAGGCATCTGTGTATTCACCATTTCTCTCATTTGGGTTTAAAAAGCCAAATCCACCTACCAACATTTGCTGAGAAGAGTTTGTTTCACAAATATCAGTCAGCAAGACATCAGTCAAAGGTATTCATCTATAAAATAAAAAAATTCAAATTCCAAACTTTGCTCTTTTAATGAGCTCTGGTAAATTTGCTCCCTTTTACAATCCTGGGGTCAATCAATTAGCAACTGCTTAGGGGTGAAACTTAATTAAGCTCAGATAACACAACAGAGGTTTCACCTCAGCCTCCCTCTATACACATCCTCACTTACACATCTGGGTAAAAGCTTCACTGCAAAGCCTGGAGAGAGCAATTGCTTCAAGCAGAGTCTCTGAGAGCACATCTGAGCTCCCAAAAAGCATTGCAAACTCTTGCATCATGCAGAGGCAAAGCAGCAAGGAAACGAGAAGATCCACTCTGGCAAGTTGCTGCCACGGGGATAAGGTGTCACTGGGAACAACAAAAGGTGGTTTTACTGAGGAAACGTGGTGCCACGACTTATTAGTCTTTCAGCAGAAGCAGGAATCCTAGCGCTGCTCTGATGGTGCTGCTCCTGCAGCAGGAGTGAGCCAGCCATTCAGGACTAGTCTGACAAATCTGGCTCCAGCTGCTCGACTTTATTAACGACAGAAGCCCTGGAGGGGTGGGATCCAGAGGCATCACAGCGATTTTTTTCCCCTTTCCTAAGCACAAAAGACAGAAGTGGAATGTAGCTGAGGAATGCTTCGCCCTTGGAAGGGATGTAATAAATCTCCTTGGATGTGATATTTGGTTTATTTTGTGGGAGTCATTCAAAAGGAAAATGCAGATTGTGGGGCTTAGTGCTCAGCCTATGCTGGCAAAGGATCCCCGACAAAGAATGTCCATTGGCAGGGAATTTCCTGACTTTGCAAGTGAGCAAACGCCTCTTTCTCAGTTACTCTAAAAGCTGTTTTGTTATTATATAAAAAGTTCAATAAAGCAGACAATGATCAGTTCTACTCCAGATTCACCAGAAGAAGGACAAGTAATCATCAGCCTTATTTGCAGGAGGAAGGATTTGAGCTGCTGGAGTAGCCTGAGCTATGCTCAAGAAAGTGCTTTTTCTCCAGGATGGTCTCCTGGGCCGCAGGGGGCTGCTGGGGAGGCTGCGGCATCCCAATTGCTGGAAGCATTTAACACCCACGTCATGCTCTGCTCCTGGGTGACTCCACCTTGGAGAGGGGGTGACAGCTTCAGAGATCTCCCAAAGTCCCTGCAAGCCCTCTGGTGATTATTACTGTATGATTATTATTTAATAGCAGGAGTTGCCACCTTTGGGATGGGGACTTAAGGAGGATTCTTCCTGTACCTAAGGTCACTGGAACTAGGGATGTGTTAGCAGGCAGAGGTCAGGGAAGAAGAAAACAGAAGGGTACTGATGTGGAGATGAATTGGATTTACTGTAGCAGTATGGCAAAGAAAAAGCCCAAAGGTCACTATGGACCCACCACAGAGTAGAATGACAGCAGGCTCACTGACAGTGGTGGGCAGGCAGGAGGGAATGGATTTATCCTGGGTGCTCAGGTCTACAAGAGAAGTCCAAGGGGAAGTCATGACAGAGGTCAGATGAATGGCTGTAAGCCACCTGGGACCCCTAAACCATCTTTAAAGGGGACCTGGAAGGGAAGAGGAGCAGACCTCATGGAGCCAACCACAGCTGTCTGCAGCAGTTCTACCATTGATAGAATCACCACAGTAGAAGATAGAGGGGGTATACAAGTTATTTTTCCATGGTAAATACTTAATTTATTACCCCTGGTGGTAAAGTTAAGTTCCAGCTGTGAAAAGCCCAAAGCCCTTCCACCTGCCTGTTTGGATGGAAGTGGAGTAGCCTGAGCAGGCAGAGCTACCATTATAGCACCAGGACACCTGGGGAAAGGTGGGAGTGTGGTCTCTACACACACTCAGTGAACCCCAGAAACTGCCCAGGCTATGAGTGGGCATCACTGATGAAGACCACAGTTCAGAGGGGTCAGCCATACAAGCCTTCATCTTTGCTGCTCTGCTCATCCTCCAAAAATACAATCTTACTCACTCCATCAGGTTACTGGAGACTCCCCTTTCTCATCTGCTTATGAGAAGAGATTAAAAAGGATAGCAGATGTTGGCTAAGATTTTGATTTCCTAGAAGAGAACGTGTTTGAAGTGCTCTGTGGAGGGATGAAGGCCTCTACAATAGATTGTAAGAGTACTTCAGGTTGTTGCCCGCCATTGTCACCTGCAGGGAATTACGTGTTTTCAGTGTCTCCTGTCTTGCCAGGGAACACAAATATCTTCTGTGCTGCACCCTGTGTTTTCACATGGAGAGGAGGTGCCTGTATGAAGCAAGTGACCTTATCAAGGAATTAGCACTCTTGGGTTTTTACCAGGGCTGGACTGAGCACTTTGCTACTGTTATCGCTCCTATTGATTTTACATTTATAGAGAGCTTCAAATTTACACAGTGCTTAATAAACACAAAGTTTCCTGGACTGCAACTAGTATATGAGAACTGGGAGGTATTAAAACAAACAAACAAACAAACAAAACACAGCATGATTAAAAAAAAAACCCCAAAAATTACATTTCTATGTTCTTTTTTCCACTACAGTCACAGGCTGAAGATTAGGGGATGTGTCGCCACACTCCCATACAGCCACACACACTTCAAGACATTGCAAGAGCAAATGGATCCAACATCTTCCCAGTCAAAATGGCAATTTTGTACCATTTGTCCCACTGACATCATGCAAAGTTTTGGACAGAGGGGTCTAAATTGTGTTGGGTAAGAGTAAACCAGCAGAAGACCTTTGGTTCTACTCCTGCTATGCCACTGAAAATTTCACCCAAGTTTTCCAAAGATGCAAGTATTTTCCTCCTGCAGGAGTGGGGGCATGAGTCTCAGACTGAGATACAATGTGAGACATCACTGGACTGAGGTATTTGTGAGCAGGAAAGTGATAGTTGAATTTAATTCCCTCAGGCACAGCACCATTATCATCACAAACATTTTGTCTGGACAAATTATTTATTCATCAGCTTAAAAATTAAACCCTTTTTGCTTGTGGGTGTTTAAAAAATAGGTTTTTTCTAAATGAACCTCTGAGAGCAGAATTAACATCCTCATCACCTCCACCATGTATCTGAAAATATCACCTTGTGTGACACTTTGTGGCAGAGAGACTCAAAAGAAGGAAAAGGAATAGCAAACAACCATGGGGACAGAGAAACTGGAAGATGCAAGGGAAAAGTGGAAGTCATGCAGCTTTGACCAAAGGGAAAGGAGCACATGCTGAATCCAGATAATCTCTGAGGAATCAGACAGGTAGGTTGAATGATTTCTAAAAAGCAGTGGTTTAGGCTCCAGATCTGAGTCATCACATCCTGGTGATCAAAGGGGACTAGACAACAGTAAGTTTAAGTCCAGTGTTTGGGAAGCACTCAGGTAAGTAGAAACAAATGCCTGAAAGTGTTGTTTGAGGGGAAAAAACCCCAAACCCAACAAAAGACCTCCCAGAACAAAAAAGACTTTAAGTGCAGAGATGACATGTGGTACAGCAGAATCTCTGTCAGGAAACCCTGTGAGATACACGCTCCCGCCAAGAATTTGGGTCGTCAGCTGCAAGTTCTGTCTTCAGCCCCTCCCAAGGAATTAAAGTTCTGCCACTCTTCCCTCACTGCTTTTGCTGCAGCCCTGGCTGTGAATCAGGCGCACCGCTCACACAAGTTTACCTTGGCAGGATGTGAATGTCTACTGCGGACTACAGGGTGTGGACAAGTGTGCCCAGGGCCTTTCTGCACAGCTTCTCCATATTCTCCAGAGGCTGGCACGGATAAATGGCCCAGCCTTGGAAAATATTATCGTCTCCCAGAGAACGCTGGTTCTGAGCTGTACCCAAAGGAAGCTAGGCAGCACTCAGGGGAAAACTTAATAAGCAGCTGGGTGAAACTCCCTGGGTTCTACAGATGGAGGGAAGCAGAAACGTCTGCTTTTGAGAAGTTCACCTGAGAAAAACATTCCCTTACATCTTAGCCTTGACACTGGGCTTTCAGCCCGGTGTGTGCCTATGTGCCATACACAATGCCACCTAACAGATTTTTGGAGTGCTGGGCACGCCTGGATGTAACATATTTATTTCTCTGCCTCTTCCACCAGGATATCCCAAATACTTGATCAGGTGTTAACAGCTTGACACTCCAAGGTCCCACAGCAGAATTTCCCCAAGTACTGCTTCTAGTGAGAAGGACCCACATATCCAAACGAAGTTCTGCAACCACCTTTCCAGGTATCTTCTGAACCTCTCACACAGAGGCCAAAGGCAGTCTGTCCAGTTCTATGATCCCACAGGGAATTGCATATTGTTCTAAATATGAATTTTCTCTCAATATGTGACTGCCTATCTTAGCAAAACAATTATGAGGACTAAGCTCTGGTGGTTCTGCTGTGCAAAATGTTACCCAGAGTCCTTGCCAGTGCTCTTCACTGAACATTTCAACTTCACTTTAAGCCACCATTGCTCCATCAGTACATCTTAATGCATCTGCCAGGCAAGAGATCATGTGATTCAATTTGAAGTTTTTCTACATGGGCCAATAGATATCAGAGTCTGTATATGAGCATATACAAGTTATTTTCAGCTCATCTGTGACATGCAATTCCACCCACCAGGCTTGCAGAGATATATAAATCATGGAGTTGTCTAAAATAACAGGCCCTGAGGAAACATCTGTCACCTTTTCAAGCTTGGGAGGGAGGAGGATGAAGCATTCAACTCCACAACTTACTGAATTTTCTTTTAGCTCTAAGAAAGCAGAGAGCAGCAAGTCTTTCTGACACAGCCCAGATGCCCTGGCAGTTGGGTATTCTCATTGACTTCACACTGCATTTGACCTGTGCACGTAACACAGGCAATACTGATACGCTCAGCAATTTGGATGACATTTGTGCCATCTCTCACCCTTATCATCAAAAGAAAAGGATTGCTTCAATTCTCTCTTGTTTCTGTGGGCTTTATCCCCCCAAAGTGACTGGTGGTTGGCCCTTTGCACTCGATCTCTTAATCAAAGGAAAACAGAACTTGCTGTGTTGGAATCTACTGACAGCTGTTCTAGTCCTGAAACCCGCCACCGCCTGCGCATGGGAAGCGTGTGGGCCAGAGCCTCGCCTATGCTACAGATACTCCCATTTTCACTGGAAAAATCAGGAAAAGCTGTGAAGTTGTTTATTTGCCCTCTCTCTCGCTCCTCCCTTCTTTTGAATTGATCTGATCTTCTCTCTTGGACCTCAACCCCACTCACTTTTTGCTGCTCGTCCTAGTGGAGAAAACCGCAATGGAGCAGGGTAAGGAGACGGAAACGATTTCCCCCCCGCCGCCGGGCGCCCCAGCCGCGGAGCCGCCATGAGCGCCGCCCGCCGCGCGCTCGCTGACGGGGCGCCGTGAGGGCAGCGCGCGGCCCGCCCGCGGCGGCGCTGCCCCCTGGCGGCGGGCGGGCGGCACTGCCGTGTTCTGCTGCGTCCGGGTCCGTGTCCTCGTTCCTCGTCCTCATCCTTATCCTCATCCTCATCCTCATCCAAATCCTCGATCGTGCCGTGCCCCTGTCAGTGCCCATGGCTGTGTGCTGTAGCTATGCTCAGGCCTGTGCCAGTGCCGGTACCCGTGCCAGGGCTGTGCCCTTTTCCGTGTCTGTGCATGTGGCCTTGGTGGCATGGCCCTGGCCATGCTCTGCCTGTGGCTGTGCCCACGGCATTTTGACTGTGGCCGTGGCCGTGGCCGTGGCCATGTCCATGTCCTTGCCTGCACCTGTGCTGTAGCCATGTCCAAGAGCCTTTTTGCCCATGGCCATGCTCATTGCCCTGGCATTTTAGTCTGTGATATGTCCTTGTCCATGCTTATGCTGTGGCTGTGGGCATGACCATGGCCATGACAAGTGTCCTTGTCCATAGCCATGATGCAGCCATGACTATGCCATGGTAGTGGCTGTGGCTATAGCTTTGTCTATGCCATGCCCATGTCCTTGTCTGTGCCTGTAATGTGGCTGTGGCCGTGGCCATGCTGTGGCTGTGGCCTTGTCTGTGCCTGTGGCCATGCTGTGTCCGTGCCCGCGCCTATGCCATAGCCATGGCCATGCCAGTGCCTGCACCATGTGCTCCATGAGTGCTGAGCCAAGCCTCGAGACCGAGGTTGTTTTTTAAACCTACACGGCAGACCCACAGCCCAGGCCGTAAAAGGACAGCTGAGTATTCCCTCCTCCGATGTACTTCACCCCCCCTCCCCGCAGTTACCGGTGATTTTCCGGAAAGTTTGCGCAATCTTTCCTGTAAAACCCGCTGGTCTTTAACGTCATTTTAGTCAGAAAAAAACCCAGACAGCAAATAACCCAAAGCGAAGCCCCGGAACGCCTGTGTGCCGCGGGTGCCCGACCCCGGGCGCTGGTGCCGATCCGGAGCAGGGGCGCCGGGCGGGCCCGGGCAGCCGTGGCACGCGGAGCCGCGCGCACCCGGCACGGCCGCCAGAGGGCGCCGCCGCCGCGGCCACGGCGGGCCAGGGCGGGTCCGCGTGCGCCGCCGTGCGCGCTCCCGCGGGCATCCCGGGAACGCGCCGGGAAAAGCGGCTCGGCCGGGTCGTACCTTGGGACGGGCTTCGAGCTGCAGAGCCGGCCTGAGTCAGGCCTGCCCAGCCCTTATCTCGAGATGTCCATCCCAGCAGAGAGGCGCTGCCTCCCCTCCATCCTTAAGCACGGCCGTGGGAGAGAAGTCTTCCAATGGCCGCTCTGGCTAAGCGTCCACTTCTTCAGCTCCAGCCGAAAACGTACTGGTTTCACTAAGCCAAGAGGGAAGCTTTCCTTGGGGCATGCAGGCCAGAGGTGACACTAAAGCTGCCTCTGATAGGAGAGGTCATTGTGTAGGAGTTCCTGTACATCTTTGGATCGATGCACTGATAGACGAGCACCAGCCTCGTCCAAATGCCAAAACAGGTCCAAGATGTAAACATGGAGGAAGATTGTCAAGGAGGAGATAACTGAGAATGTAATTACCTGTCCAAGCTGACTATTTCCCTACTGAATAAAGCTGGCTCTGTAACTTAGAAGAGCAGTTCAAATGGTAGAGCTGGTTTTCACTGGCAGCTTGGCCTCTAAGCGGAATGCTGTGAGCAGCATGACATTTCATGCCAACTGCAAACTTGATGAGGGGCTGGGGAAAGACCCAACACTGAAGGCCCAGCAGCCACGGCTATACTGTTGGGAGTTGCTAGCTGGAAGCTGGCTCCAGTCTGTCTCCATGGCCCTGGCAGCAAGGTGACCGTGCAGTGAGAAGTGCTACTGCTCACTGTGCATCAGTATGTTGATGGTGTCAAGTCATCTGTTCCCTGCAGGAGCCTGGGTTTGCAGTGCAGAAGGATAGGATAAGTAAGGAATTAATTCTTTCAATTTTTGCAGTCTGTTCACTTATGTTCTGAATTGCACCAAACATCTACCTTTTGCAAAACCACCCAGTATTTAAAACAGAATTTAAAAAAAGCTAGAAAACTAAAGTTCAGAGTTAACCCAGGTTAGCTCCCCACCCTTGTAAAAACTAGGATTTATAAAGCATTCTTAGTGCTTGGCTACAGAGAAAATCCCATATTCCAGAAGTGATCAAAGTTGTATCAGGTAGAGGATAATTAGCAGAACATGGGAAGTTGCACAGACATGAATGTTCTTGGTGACAGCAGACTGCACTGACAAACATACATTTGACAAAGTGATGTAAAGTGGTAGCAGATCACCTTAATGAGAGGGATAGAAGAAGGAGCTATATAACGGCATCCTTACAGATTCTTCACACGTGCAAGAGCTGATTGCCAGTGCCATTGCTGTGTCAGTATCTTTAATGTTTTATCTTTGATGTTGGCTCAGCACACTCTAGGACCTGCAGTTTCTGCATAGAAGTAGCTCTTTAGGCTGCCTTGGGTTGCCAAGCTGTCTCCAGGTCATGCAGAGGAAAGAACGTCTATAGAAACAGAAGTGGAAATCAGTGGAAGATCTATAAAGTGATGCCAACTTATGAAAAATCTGCAAGAAACATGGTGAAATCGAACACACTGTGTAGTGCATTTGGTAAGAAACTACACAGAATATTGTCTGTATATAGGCTGGGAAATATAAAGAATTATAAAATGCATATACAGGCTGAGCTGTCTGCCCCAGAGAGAGCACAGGCAGATCTTTCCCAGCCACAAAGCATTGCAGAGACTGCAGCGAAGTGCAGCAAGTCGAGCATCAGACATGGAAGACTTCAGTCTGAAGTCCAAATCGTGGACACTGACAATGATAGAAACAGGAAGCTGCTCAGGAACAGCTTATCCTGGAACAGTTCACCAAACATCCTATTCCTTTTAACAGATACTCCATGGGCAGTTTCTCAGTTGTAGTGCATATTATTTAGAGGAGGAAATATCTGGATAATTAGTAAGTTCTTCAGAAGATGGCAACAAAGTTCAAAAACTTATGTACTGAACAAAGACATAGATGCCAGTGAGCTTCTAGTGAGTGCAGATTTTTATTGGTTAAAAAGTAGTCAGAACCAGAGTCTGGAGAAGTTTATCCCTGGAAGGTTGGTTGGGTTTTTTGGTCTTTTTTTTTTGACCATAACAGTACCCAATTACTATTTCTGATACTATAATCTACTTTAATAAGCAAATTCCCTCAAACAGCAGTTGGCCCTAATAGATCCCTCTTCTTTTCCCATGTCCTTGGCCACATATTGCTTGCTGTGCTAAGTGCTAAATGGCTCTTGGAAAGTGCTAAGAGGGTGCTAAGCCGAGTTTCACAAACAACTGCCTGTACAGAGAAATAGTCCTGTTGATAGGTGGTACCAGGAGTACCTGGTTGAAGACCCTTGTTTTGACAAGATTTGAGAACTGAACTTCACAGTTGCCTTGAGGTAATTTAAATGAAACTTTTTTATCTTGTGGAAGTGAAGGTTTCTTTGACCCTGACTGAAATGAAACCACTGAATGCTTTGTCAGAAATATTTGACAAGATCAGTATGTTCCTGCTAACTAGGTCAAGTTCATCCTCTCTGCTTGCTCCACCAGCAACCACCTCAGCCATCAGTCTTGGCACCTGGTAATTCTCAGAAGTGAAAAGCGGTTCCTGGAAGATGATGGAAAGGAAGGCCCTGATGTGAACTTGTCTTCTGAAGCACCAGACAAAGTCAAGAAGAATCCCAAAGTATCCACACTGCAAAGAGGCACTGAATGCCAATGCTTGTTCAAACATTTCCCAGCTAATCACCATTGTCTGGCCATTGGCAAAAGTAAAAAAAAAAATGGAATGATGTGTTTTATTTTCTCCAACAAATGGCATCATGTTGGGGTCACCAATAAGCATTGCCCAGCATATAAACTGCAATCTACAAGTAGAGGAGGAGATCCACCATACAAGAACCCCCTTAATGGCAAGAATGTTTCAAGAAAGGGGAGCAGATGGGGTCTTTCAAGTGAAGCAGTTTCCCTGGTGAACCGTCTCAGTCTGAGGTTACAGCTTGTCTTTGGAAGTGTTGGAAGATGTGGGTCTTGCCCTGTGTGCACATGAATTGAGATCACAAGACACCCCTTTGCACTGTTAGTCACTGTCACTTGGGGCATCTCTGTGACACTGGGCTGTCGCGCATGGATTTACTCCAGGGAGTGCTGACATGGACTGGCTTCCAGCCCGAGTAAGCAAACACTCTGTGACTAATCGGTAAAGTTACTTATTTTAACTCTAACCCAAAAGATTTGCAAAAAACAACTCCTTCTTTAGTTGGTGATTATGTTGTTTATTTTATGGGATGCTTCAGATGCTATGAATTTCTGTATAAAATAGATGTAGTATCATGAACATTGAGGGGTGCCTTGATAATCGTTTTAATTTTGTAATTAAATTTTTGCAATTACTGCAGGTTAGATGCTTGCTAATACATTTAAATCAGTCCAATGAATTGGGTTTTTATCCTAACAACACATTTTGAAAGCACATGCTTCCCTTAAGTAGCATAGCATCTGTAACTGTTTTACTGAGCTATTTGGGTTTAGAAATGTGTTTATTATGAAAAATGCCACAGAGCCTGTTATGTCCTATGTAGTGTTTGCCATATAAGCTATTTATAAGGCAAGCTATTTATAAGGAAAGTCATTCATAAAGAGAGTTAGTTAGATTTATTTATAAGGAAAAGCTAGGCTCATCTCATTTTATAGTTGGAGATGTTATGGCACAGGGACAGGTGAAAAGTTTCCTCAGTGTCTTGCAGCAAGTCCGATTAGTCTCAACTCCCACTACCTGCCCATCCATCCCTCTACCTGCTCAGCCACAGTGCTCTTTGTTCCTCTCCACCCCACTCTACAGCAAACAGGATAGTTCAGTTTTCTCACATCCTTCCAGCTATGGTCTACTGCAGAGGACACAGCTTCCTCAGTAATGATGGATCTCCATGGAGCTTCTCAACTTCCCAACTTTTATGAGAATCCTATGAGAGTCTCTTGATTGATTTTTAAGACCAATATATATCTGCTAATCCCATTTCATCCAAAAGAAAGGAGATATTAGTCGCTAGATTTGGGCAGTGGGGTTTGGCAAACCCATATTTGTCACTTAGCATTTGCTAGTCTTTTCTTCTGGTTGAGAAACAGGGTGAAAAACTCAGTGGGTTTCAGAATTTTTCTGCATTTTTTGTTTTATTGTTTCCTCAATGAAATTCAAAGCTCTGGTATTTGAAGAAAGTGCAGCCAGCTCTAGAGAAAACTGAAAACATGGAGGAAAATATTGTCAATTTTTTTTCCATTTAAATGACAACAGAGACTAGTAGCTACTGAAACAAAAACTGCCCACATGGATACAGGCAGACAAACAGGGACTGCTTGCACTGACAAGGACTTAGGCACTTTATATTGCCTCCTGGAAGCCTCCCAGGATCTCCTCACCAGGATGTTTAGAAATGGCTCAATGGGAAAGGCCAGGGACATAATTCATGGCCTTTTACTGCCAGCTGCTACAGGGTTTCTCCATCACTTTTAAGGTAGGAGGGATTTGCTCTGCTTCCACTGTCATATTAAATGTTGGCATCTGAGGGCTTTACAGCAAAACAAGTAATTTTGTCTTCATTTCTGGGATGGCATGATTCAGCCGTGGCCACCCTGAGCAGGTGCCTTGTGCTTGTTTCCATCTGCATCCTACATTTGCTGCCCACTGTCAGGCCTGATCTTACCTACAGCATCCCTGGATGAAGTTGGCCCCAGCATGGCAAAGGACACTATGCACAGCCACCTCTGTAGCTCTATGACTTCATGCCCTTATGCCTAAATGGCAGGGGTTTTCAGAACTTCCTAGGGTCTCTGTTTTGAAGCAGAGACCTCTATTTGTCCCACTCCCAGCAGTCAGCCAGAAGCCAATGATTACTCTATCATTCTCCAGGCCTGCCCACCTTAAACAAACCTCCTTAATCTTCCAAAGCCTCTTCTCAGGTTTGCTGCTGTGCTGTGAAACCCTCCATTTGTGTCTGTCATTCCCCAGGCCAGGATGAGCAAAATGGTCATCTGCTGCATTGTGCACCCAGCACCCTGCATTAGCTCAGCCTTTTTTTTGGAGCAGCATCATACTGTTGACTTCAGTTCATGGCTGACACCCCCAGCTGCTTTTCTGCAGTACTGCTGCCTGGCCACTTAGTCCCCATTTTCTCTTTGTGCTTTTGATTTCTTCCTCTTAAATGTAGCACTTTGCACTTTTCTTTACTGAGTCGTTGATTTTCTCCAATTTAGCAACATCATTTTGAATTCTCAGTCCATCCGCCAAACTGTTTGCATCCTCTCCCAGCTAGATGATGTCTGCAGATTTTATGAGTACTCTTTATTCCCTCGTCACAGGTTGTTAATGAAAATACTGCATAAAATGGAATCTACACAGATGTTGGAAGGATCCCATTTGAAAATTCCTCTAAGTCTGACAGAGAACAATAGATAACTAGGTTTTAAGTCTATTTTTTTAACCAGTCAGGCACCTACTTTATGAAAATTTTCATCTAGACTGTATTTTCTTTGTTTTCTTAGGAGAATGTTGTGTGGAATGGTGTTCAAACTTTGTAAGAATCAAGATGAATGACAACTGTTACTTTCTCCTTACCTGCAAAGAAAGGTGTGTGGGGCCCATACTGACCTAAGCAGAGAAAGGTATTTTTCTACAGGCTTGAACTGCTTTATCAGTTTCCAATCTTCAGTTCAATTGCTGCAATTTTGTGTGTAGCCACAGCCTGAGTAATTGTCTCCAGTATCTCCGTGATTAAAGCTCATTCAAAATTCCAGCAAGCTTCAATAAAACATTTTCCTCCCTTGCTACAACAATATATAGTCAAAGATCAGGGTTTTTTTTTTTATAATTCCAAATTCAGCAAGGGAGAAGTTGGCACTAATACACATGCAGCAGCAAAAAACGCCTTTGCAAAACCACAAAGAGGTAGGTAGATTCTTGAAGACATTTCCTACTTTGTAAAATCCACATTCAAGAAAGCATGCTGATGTGTGCTAATAGCTGTGTATCCCCTCAGTCTAATGATTTTAATTTATGTACTGTTCTGTACTACTATGAAGTTCCTGATGTAATCAGTATCATTGCAAGAAAGTAAAGCTGTTCTTGCAGATGAGTTACAAATACTCATTAGCCATCAGATGTTACATGAGACAAGCATTTGCTATATCCTCATTATATTATGCACTTTTTGTGCTGTTTTTTGGTCACCTCTGTGCTTTATAGCCTCCATCACTCCAGTATCTATGCAACTTGATCCCACATACACGTGGGTTAAATAGTGGCCTACCTCTCAGAGATCAGAGACCCGTTTTTTTTTAGTACTTTATCTGAAGGAATGAATGATTATGATTCTGTAATATTGGAAGTGACTAATCCAGTGTTGTAAATGGGATAAAGGGAAATGGCATGTATTTTGAGAACAAACAGTAATCATTGACACGGTAATTTGCATCCCTGGATGTTCTAATAATGACTAAGTATCACTTCCCCTTGTTTGCATAAGGAAGAGGAGGCAGAGAAATCCAGTGATTTGGCTAGTGCACCACCAGCAAGCCACTGGAAAAGAGAAGATCTGAATGCAGATCACTTTCTTTCACTTTGTTTTTCTGTTTTCTGCTACATGTTTGAAATACAGCATTGCAACAGGTGTGATCCCTTCAAGTGTTAAAATCTATGCAAGGGCTTTCCTAGTTCATGCCAGAAATAGTCAACAAGAGCTGGTCAAGACTATGCTGGATTTGAGAGACATGGGGCACGGTGCTTTGCTTTCAGAAGAGCTGGTGTGGATGGGTGGCTTAGAATTCCTGACAATTTACATATATTAAGTGCCAGCAGCCTCAATCTGTGCTGTCTTGCTGATGGAATTAACAGATTTGTGCTGCCAAAGGAAACTTTCTGCTCTTCAGAGACTGATTGCAAAGGACCAAAGTATATTCAGTGATCTTTGTGCTTGCCAGCCAACTTACCTGGATTTAAAGGGAGGGTACTCACTACAAGTAGATCCTAAGGGTGTATTTGTACAGTGAGCAGCTGTGCACAAACATTTCTAGAAAGGCATCCCCCTGGAAGTCAGAACCACTGCATCAGAGGGATGGAGCATTGCCAGCTGAAAAGCAAATATGCTTAATGTCTTAATTTTAAGAAAAAAATTAAACACCCAAAGTACAATTTGCTTTGTACTAAATAAAAGGAGTGCAAAATACCATCAGTAGAACTGGTGACAGCATTCTAAATTGTCTTTGAATTTCACACTGGCTGCATACCACAGGACAAGGGTAAATAGCAGTTAATACAACCTTTACTTAGCTTCTCCTGACAAATATAAAGGGTGAGGCGGTTTCACACTGACATATGGTCAGATATAGGCAAGATGTACCTAGCAAAGGTAATCCCTCTTTACCATAACTATTAATTTTCATTTGGGTTGGGTCCAAAGAGATGAGCAAAATCAGTAGAACTTCTCAGTCCAAGAATCATTTACAAGGGTCTGCCCATCACTTTTCTCCAGTTAACATGGCTAAATATGGCTTTACTGAATACACGAGGTAAGAGTTATTTGGAACTGTGTAGGATTCAGTTACAAGAAGCAAAGGGCAGAAGAGCAGAATATCTAGCTGCTTGATATATCTCAGGCCAAAGAGAAGGACCAGAGCTGTTGAGGGCCAGGCTGTCCTGCCAGAGGGGCCATGCTGGCTCACCTGTGGGCAAGCATCTTCACAGAATCAGGAAGGTTGGAAGGGACCACTGGAGGTGATCTTGTCCAACCTCCCTGCTCAAGCAGGGTACCCAATACTACTTTACTCAGAATGGTGTCCAGAAGGCTTTTGAGTATCTCCAAGAAAGGAAACTCCATGACCTCTCTGGGCAACCTGTTACAATGCTTGGTCACCCACATGGTTTCTCATGTTCATGGAACTTCTGTTTCAGTCTCTGCCCATTGCCTCTTGTTCTATTGCTCAGCAACACTGAGCAGAGCCTGGCTCCATCCTCTGACACCCTCCCTTCAGATACTGACAGGCATTGATGAGGTCCATCTCTCAGTTGTCTCTTCTTGAAGCTGAACAGGCCCAACTCTCTCAGTCTTTCCTCAAGAGAGACGCTCCTGTCCCTTAATCATCTTTGTTGCCCTCCGCTGGACCCGCTCTAGGAGTTCCATGCTTCACGTGTGCTGAGGAGCCCAGAACTGGACCCAGTGCTCCAGGTGAAGCCTTATCAGGGCTGGGTAGAGTAGGATCACCTCTTAACCTGCTGGCAGTGCTCTTCCTGATGCGCCCCCAGATACCATTGGCCTTCTTGGTCACAAAGGCACTACTGGCTCATGGACAGATTGTTGTTCACCCGGACCCCCAGTTCCTTCTCCATAGAGCAGTGTTCCTGCAGGTCAGACCATGTCATCTTTCCAGTCATCTTCATGTGTTTCAGGCTTGGTGGGAAAAAAATCTTGGAAAACCTCAACCAGTTATTATCCCCCAGCCTGATACTCACCTTACATCTTTGCAGGTATGCTGTACCCTTCTTCTTTTTGACTTTGCCTTACAGCAGAAGTGCTGCTGGGTGTTGCAAGGTCTCTTGTGTGCAAATAAACCTTCTGTGCTGTGTGATTGGCATCCTTTGGGCACCACTGCAATAAAGATGAAGGAGTATTTGTTTACATTTGAGTAGGAGATCAGAAACTCGCTGATTCTGACTTATTGCCACAGTGCTAGATAACTAGGAACAGCCTTATCTTTTCTGCTGTGTTTTCCAGCTGTTTTATTTTGTTTTTTTCTCTCCCTCTACCATGTCTGGGAGATTTGTGACTCTTAGTTCTTCTTTCTGGTTTTGCCTCCCTGGTCTCACTTCCTTTCTTTTACTCTCTTCCTATACACTTCACTTCTTCAGCTTTCCCTGTGGCTCGTTCTTCTTGATTTCTCAATTTAAGTCCTTCTTTTCAGACTTGTCACCCTCACAGGCTATCTCAAGCCAGTCTTCCTAGAAATAGAATGAGAGTAGGAGACTTTTGGGCTGGAGAGGGGCAATAGCAGGAAGAGAAGTCTGGGAGCTAGGGAAGTTGCAAGAGAGCAAGGAAGAGGATGGAGGAAAAGGAAGACAGAAAGGGACACTCACTGGGATACAGGTAGCAAAAAGGAGGGGAAAGAAAAATATCAAGAAAGGAGGAGAGAAAGAGATTGGAAGCTAGGTAAGCATGTACACAAGAGCAAGGGGAAACAGAAGGCTGTGAGAGAGGATATGCATTAGGAGACAGGAGAGAAGGGAGATTTCATGGAAGAGAATAATTAAAGGTAGAAGTATTCTTGCACTTAGGTCTGAAGGGAAAGAGAGGGAGAAAAAAGGAATTAAAGACCTTTAATATTATGAAATCCAACCATCAATGTAGAAGTACAACCATGTTCTCCATTAAACCATGTTCTCAAGTGTTAGATGTTTTTAGAACACTTCCAGAGATGGTGACTTCACCACTTTCCTGGGCAGTCTGTTCCAATGCTTTACAACTCTTTCTGTGAAAATTTTTTGTCTCGTATCCAACCTAAACCTTCCCTGGTGCAATTTGAGGCTGTTTTCTCTTGTCCTATCACTTGTTACCTGGGAGAAAAGGCTGACCCCCACCTCACTATAACCTCCTTTTGGGTAGTTGTAGAGAGTGATAAAGCTACTCCTGAGCTTTCTTTTCTCCAGGCTAAAAACCCCCATCTCCCTCAGCTGTTCCTCATCAACTTGTGCTCCAGACCCTTCACCAGCTCTGTTGCCCTTCTCTGGACTTGCTCCAGTGCCACAAGGTCTTTCTTTTAGTGAGGGCCCAGAACTGAACACAGTATCAGACCTCTAAAGGAAGAAGCCTGTCAGGAATGACAGTGCCTCACCATGACATCTTCTGAGCCTCACTGTAGCTTGCAAGCCCTCACCTTGCTCTCCAGCACAGGAACTGATGCAACACCAACCACTCTCTAGGCTTTGACCACTAGCTTGCCATACCCAAGAATGCTGCTCAGGCCTGTTTACCACCCTTGGCCAAGCCCCACGAAGCCTGGGTCTAGACAGAGAAAGCCCATACAAATTTGGACTTCAATGTTTTCCTATACTCCTCCCACCAACTGCATAGAGGTTGCCAGAAGTACTGTTTGGACCAGGGGTTTCACAGGGGATGAAGGCATAATGTATCTTCCCAAATTAAGAAGCCAGAGACACAGGGGAGAAGGTGCTCAGCACCATATGTGTCTTGCATCTAAGTTGCAAGGTACCCTCCCAGATCCAGATACCCAGAGACCTCCAAGCTCTGCCCTTCTGATACTCACCATACCCAAGTATCCTGGCAGCACCATGGAGGTGCCCTTGGGCAACTTCCCCTCCACAAAGCGAAGTTCTCTGGTCCCTTCTGTATCATACAGTCGTGCATTCCAAAAACTGATGTTCCTTAAGCTAACTCCCCATCCAAATGGTTGGATCCTTAATATCAGTACTGGCATATTGAGGCCAATGGACTCAGATCTGAAGGTCCCTGAATGTTGAGTGCCCCCTATGTGCCTCTCACAGAATAAATGCTCTGCAGTGAATCTGAGGCATCCTCTCAATGCCAAACTGAGATGTCTCACATCATCTCAAATGGAGGGTTAAGGGATGCTTCTGAATTGTGGCAGCCTGAGATGTTTTTCTTGAAGTATCATCCATCTCCCTGGGACTGAGTAGCCTCAGTTGGTCTCAAAAGAAGCATCTCAGTCCCCTTTTAATTGAGATTACCTGTCCCTACCTTAACATGCAAAAGAAACTCAGCCTTCAAATTACTGTGGAGCACTCCAAAAGCAGGCCTGCCACCCAGGCATCACCCTGCTCCAGCCCACACACTGCTGAGTTATCCTAGATCCTCATAGATTAAAGTACCACAGGACCTTTCTCACCCCACACCACTTGGGGTCTCCCTCAAAGTGATCTGACTGCATGCATTAAACTGTGGCAATGCAGAAAGAAGCTTTGGCAATGTGGAAAGTTGGCATTGTGGAGGACTCCTTATTACTGTTCAGTTTCCTCTCCCAGATGAAGATAAGGCCCATATCTGAATGATCCTAATGCTGCACACTCTGTGCTGAGCACAGGCCTATCCCCGCTGCAGATGTTAATCCCAGGTTTGAGGGTGGCAGTAGCATAAAGACAGGTGCATGTTTTCTTTCTGCACACAGATTCAGACTGAGCTAAGGGCGGGAGTTTGTTAATGCTGATGCTGAATATTAAGTTTCTAGGGTGGAAATAGTCAGTCTTTTACAACTGTGCCAAAAAATGTGTACAGTGCCAAATCATTCTCATCTGAATCAGGTGTCGATGCTGCTGTACTGTGGTCAACATTGTACATCTGGGACAATCCTACCTTGCAGTGGAAAATCCCCCCACTTCCCAGCATGAGGTGCCATGCCTGTATCATTTCAAAGCACTTCTATGGGGCAGCTGTATCTTGAGCCAGAGGGTGCAAAATGATGTTGTTGTTTATGTGATTATGCCATTTTAGTCTCACCATTAAAGCAAAGAAGAAGCCTCTAAATTTTTCAGTTGCATAGCAGAGAAGCAAGATAGACTGGCCTCAGGGGCAGATTCCCCACCAAGCAGTTCGCTCCCTCAACCAAAAGTGAGAGACACAATTAACTAACAAGCCAAAAATCAGGGGGAAAAAAAAATCTCTGCTGCTCCTGCAGCTGCCTGATGGTGAAAGGAAGCCATATCGATGACAGAAGGAGATAATCCACTGACAGCTGGTTATGCTAGTAAAGATAAATAAACACAAGCTATTTGATCCCCTCTAAGGACTCCATGGTAGAAGGGGACTAAGTTCCTATCTCTTGGCATTTTACAAGTAGCAGGAAAACATTTTTTTCTGGGGAATAATTAATTTCTTTCAGTTCTAGGTGAAAGTAGAATTGCTGAGGGGTGTGGTGGTTGGGAAATGGTTTTATGTATCTTAACATTTTCCTTGAATATTTCTCTAAATCTGTATTGGAGGCATTTCTTCTCCATGAGAGCATGTAGAGTTTGAGGTCTCTCATTTTATCCATCAAGGTTAATATCCAGTCTTCTCATCTTTGCCAGAAGGCATTCCTGAAAGGATTTTAAACTTTTGAGCGAATTCCCCAGAAGTACCCATTGACATAATTACTCTCTGGCCCTCTAAGTTCAGTATTACTCATACTGAAGCTCTAGAAAGCTGCAAGTATCCCATGCAAGCCAGGGAAGACATGGTTCATGTGAAACTAGGGAGTTAAAAATATATTTTGCCAAGTCTCAATATTATATTTAGTAGTGCTGTCGTTGCCATGGTCTAAGGATAAAGAAGGGCAAGTTGTGAAGGTAATATATATATTATGAAATCAACCAGTATTGCTGAAAAAACACCAACAAGCTTCTAGGTACACAAGCCTTTCCTTAGGTCCAAACTGGAAACTTCAAATTTCAGACAGATACTTGTAAATAGAGCTTCATTGTTGTGTAACATGCATTGCTCTGTCTCTGAAGTGCTGTGCATAGGACATTTCACCTTCAGATGTTCCCTCAGGAATGAGGGATCTGCTGCTCTTCTAAGTTTATGTGGCCCAGGGAGAAGGGTTTGGAAAGAGTGGTGACTTTTCAGCAAACCAGCCCCTGCAGCTCCCCGTGGCCATCCTTTTTCTCTTGTGCACCTCAGCAGAACCAGCGGTGCTTCATACACATTCACCAAGCTGTTTACAGACAGATGTGCTCATGCCTGGAAATAAACCGTCAAGAATCTGATGCTTTCTGAATTCTTCCCTCTTCTTTATCTTCCTCTTTCTCCTCTTCCTCCTCTACGTAGCAGTGGCCCCTAAGCAGAAGCTGCTATGTGGGCTGGCCCTGATCTCCACCTCTCCAGGGAAAGGCTACCTGGGATGGAAGTGTGCTGGTGGATGGCTACAGACCCACCACAGAGGCCCAGCAGAGCCACACCAGGCACCAGAACCACTAGGCAGTCCCCAGGCTGGCTCCTGCCTAGTGCTGGCTGCCTGGGAACAGTGGTGGAGATGAAGGATCAAACTGTTTTGGTTTAGTAGGGGCATGCAGTCCATTTCCTCCACAGCTTTCAAACAGCCCCCTTATGTGATTCCTCTCAGAACAGTGTTTTTATTGAAAGATCAATTGTGTCTCATTCAAAAAATGTGATATGAATGACAATGTAAGGCCTGTTTTCATTCTCAGAAGAAGAAAACCCGACCCATAGTACAAGTAGTTTCACTTTATTCAAGAGCAAAGCCTGTATACCATTGGCACTCATGAATACAGAAGCCTCTTGCACAGATTTTTTTCTCCTTTACTGAAGTATTACTGCTCCCTTTATTTCTGAACTCATAAAAGTCTACTGGAGGAGACCAAAGGTGGGGCATCTAGAGCAGGCTTTCTCTGAAAATGTCCCAACTAAGATGTTTAAGGGGGGTTGTAAGAAATGGGATGTATCTAAAAGGATCTTCCCCCATGAGCCTCTGACAATCATTGGTAAAACTGCTTGCTGAGTCAGATGTTGTATCCTTCGGTAGATTTGTTTCATGCCTTTCTGAACACATTTATACTATCAGGATCCATGAAATCTTGCACCAATGAGTTCTAAATGTGATTATGCATTGAGCACAAAAGTATTGCTTTTTGTTTGTTTCAAACATTGTCTAATCATTTCACTCAGTAGCACTTACTCTTGCAACTTGATGGTGAACAATCCTGATTTTCCTTCTCCATGCTGTTCTCCCTTTAGCAGGCCTCTTATGTTCCTTCTTCAGTTTCTGTTATTTCATCTGGAACGCCCTAGACCCCAGGTTAGCTTTTTTCCTCAAGGTGAAAGTTATTCCTTATCCCTTCTGTTGCCTTTCTAATTCTAGTGTACCTTTTTTGAAAAAATATCCTTCAGCTTGCTCTGAGGGGGTGGGTGCATAATGGCTTCTTAAATAGAGAAAATACAAACTCCTATTGAAATTCACACACTTCAGATAACTTTCAACTTCTTGTTTAACTACCTAACTGAGGGCAAGCACTGAGTGAATGTTTTCAGGAGCCCCACTGATATTACCACTGACACTAAGGTGACCTGGAACTTTGCAATATTTTCAAACTATCATAGGCTTTTATTCAAATTCCATATGGTGTTTCCAAGACCATTGCAAGACAAACTAATTAAATTATGTCCTGTCATGATTGTCATGACCTGAAAGTGGCATAATCATATGAACAAGATTATTCTGAGACTTACTGAAAAACATCTGAGGGGGAACATGATTATCAGCCACAGCCAGCATAGGTTCATAGGGTGAAAGTTCTGCTTGTCAAACTTATCTTCCTTTTATAACAAGGAAACCCACCTGGTTGATCAAGGGAAGCCAGTTCAAGTTATCTTTTTGGATTTCAGTAAAGTTTTTGATACTGTATTTCACAGCATCCTTCAAGTGTCCAGCCCACAGCTGGATAAACACATAATGTGATGGGTTAGCAACTGGCTTGCAGGTTGGGCACGAAGGGTTATAGTGAAAGGGGTGACATCAGACTGGCAGCTGGTCACTAGTGGAGTTCTGCAGGGCTCCATCTTGGGGCCAGTGCTCATCAACATCTTCATTAAAGAACTGGATGCAGGACTCAAAGGAATACTAAGTAAGTTTTCCAGTGATACTTAAAATTGGGAGGAGCTGCTGACTCCCTGAAAGGCAGGGAGGCCCTGCAGAGAGACCTTGACAAATCAGAGGGCTGGGCATTCATCAACCATATGAAATTTAACATGGGCAGGTGCCTGATTCTGCACCTGGGATGGGGCAACCCTGGACATGTGGACAGACTGGGGAACAAGAGGCTGGAGGGCAGTGCCACAGGAAAGGGACATAGGGGTCCTGGTTGACAGAGAGTGGATTATGAGTCAGCAGTGCCCTGGCAGACAGGAACGCCAACCCTGTCCAGGGGAGCATCAGGCCCAGCAGCACCAGCCGGGCAAGGGAAGGCATTGTCCCACTTTGCTCTGCACTGAGGCAGCCTCAGCTCGAGTGCTGGGGGCAGTTTTGGGTGCCATGATATAAGAAAGATATGAAACTATTAGAGAGTGTCCAAAGGAGGCCAATGATGATGGTGAAGGGCCTGGAGGGGAAGCTGCATGAGGAGCAGCTTAGGTCAATTGGTCTGTTCAGACTGGAGAAGAGAAACTGAGAGGAGACCTTGTTGCAGTCTACAAATTCCTCATGAGGGGAAGAGGAGGGGCAGGCACTGATCTCTTCACTCTGGTGACCATTGACAGGACCCAAGGGAATGGCCTGAAGCTGTGTCAGGGTGTCAGGGAAGGTTTAGGTTCCAGTGGGTGGTTCCCCTCCCAGAGGGTGGCTGGGCACTGGAACAGGCTCCCCAGGGAAAAGGTCCCAGCACCAAGCCTGACAGCGCTCAAGGAGTGTTTGGACAATGTCCTCAGGCACATGGTGTGATTACAGGGGCTCTTCTGTGTAGGGCAGGAATTGGACTCATTGATCTTTGTGGGCCCCTTCTAACCCAGGATAGTCTGTGATTCTATGATTTCTGCTTGATAGCCTAAAAGAGTTTTGAAATAAACAGACTTTTCATTCTGTTCCTCCAAGTGAGAAAAAAATACATTTATGCTTATGTGTGCTCTTCAAATACAGAACCAATGCCAATGAGATTTGTGAATTTATTGACATTATCTAACTGTTTTTTAGCTGAAAAGCACAATGTTGGTGTATCTTACCGTTATTAATCAATTTTGAACACAAAGAACACACAAACATGTTTAATTGTCCAATTCCCTAAGTCTTGAGTGATATATTTTGCAACTTGCCTATCACTCAAACAACAGAAGACTTGAGTGGAAGATATTAAAATCAATTATAAATAAAATATCTGTGAGGACCTCTTTCTACAAACATGTGTTTCTGAATTTATGATGTGGTAGCTGTATTGTAAGACATGACTAAATAAAAAGGGCATTGTCTCACTATGCAGATGCCTCCCCTGTCCATCAGTTTTATTGACTTTTTTTGATCTTTACTTTGCCCCTTCTCACTGAGTTCAGAACCCAGCCACATTCAACTCTGGATTATCCCAGAAAGCAGCAAGACAAGATAACACAGTCAAAGCAGAAGCCCAGAAATAGCCAAGGAAGTTTGGAGAAGGAGGTGTCATGCCATTGGAAAGGACTGGTGACTCCAGAGGCTGTGGTGACAGGGGAGCCACAGCTCCTCAGAAGATGCAATGCTGTGTGGCACGGTGCTGTGTGAGCAAGACCATGCTAATTCAGCATCAGTCATCTCAGGGGTATCTTTATCCATGATACACTTAATCCCAGATAATCTAGAGGTGACTAACACTATTTATCGTTAGGCCATGAAAACTCACTCTGAATACCTGTACTAGCACTGACCTTTCTGTCCACTGAGTCACTGTTAACTCTTATTCTCGCATGGAAAGCCAGGCACAGCTCTACCCCTAGATCTCCCTTCCCCATCCCTTCATAACACTTGTTTCACAACTCATCTTGCCTCCCTTGTCCCTGTGCCTATGCTGGGCAATTTCCAGCAGGGTAAAGTCAAGGCAACCTTGTAATAAATACACAAGATTCCAGTAGTTTAATACTTCTCAAAGCTTACTACTTTTTTGTTGCTTTCAAACACTGATGCTCTTGCCACATTACACAATAGGACAAGATGCTGCTCAGCTAGTAGTCCCAACCTGGTGGCTCAAATATAGGTTTAATTAAATACTTAAGATAACTGAATTGCTTTTCAGATGTTCCATCCACTCAAACTCCAGGCTGTTTATGTATCTAGTGATATTGAAGGGTTTAGGGGACAAATTTACAGAAGTATTTTTGAAAACCACAATCAGTATTTATACTTTAAGTACTTAACATCCTAGAATTATCATCATCTAGTAGTTTTCCTTAGGTCCTCTGATTCCCTGTCTTTCCTCTTAGTGACCTTTTACATTATATGTTCCTTGGACTTTGGAGCAGATTTTGCTTTATGATGTCTCTCCTCAAGGTGCCAAAATGACCATTGACACCTAAAAGGACTAAAAAGACATTATGTCCCATCTGCTGGTGTTTTATTGTTCACAGAAATTGACTTCTACATTTTTTTTTGTTGCTGTTTGTAACAATATCTGATTTCTGTGCATGTGGGAGGCTGTTGAGATGTCTATATGCCTGCAATACATCCTGGTAGCTGCTGTCTTGGTCTGTGGCTCATGCCCTTGGTTTACCACTCTGCATTTCTATTTGCTTATCAGGTTAGTGACACACTGAAAGGCTTCATTACAAAAGTTGTAATTTCCTTTCAGCAGTCCTTGAAAACATACTCAGTTGTTTCATTTCCATCCACAGTTTTCTAATTCTACATTTTTCCCAAGTTCCTCAAAAACAGAAGTGGAAGAATTCTTGTGAAAGCATCTGGAAAAGAGCATTTTGATGGAGACTAGATATCTCTAATCACTAATGGTCCAACAATCGCCAGCTGAAAAATTAAGTAGGGTGACCAACATTGCAACTAATCAGCTTGAATTAGGGGGCATTGTATTGTTTAACAAAAAGGACAATGAGTCAAAACCAGTTTCTTGTATCTGATAATGGAACTGCAATTGCTACTAGGATACTTCATACTGCTGCCTTAAAAATGAGGATCCTTTCCCTGGACCATTTGCATCTTGGCACACAATCTCTAGCTCATTGTGATTCTAAACAGTGTACAGGATCCGAAACCATGCTTAGTCAGCCTGGCTAGCCACCTGAGAGCCATGAGCAATGTCCCCTTTATGACTGCTTACTTCTACTTAAGGAGAAAGGAGAAAAAAAAAAAAAAAAAAGACAAGGAAACCCATTCCTCTTGACTCCCAGAGAAAGTATCGCTCCTCATATCTTCCTTCAGTATGGAAGCAGCAACATCACCAGTCTCTCTGAGAGCAGATGCACATGCAGAAGTAAGCAAGCATGGCTTGTGAAAGGTAAAATGCTCTCTGTTCTCCCCTAATTGCAGTTCTGATACAGAAGTACTGTTTGAAATAGTGTTTAGCTGGAGCTCAGATTACATAAGGTGCTGACAACCTTCCTGACTTTACATATCAAAACCTTAACAAGACTGAAAGCCTAGAGGGAAGCCAAGGAAGAAGAGCTGTGGGAGCTGCTGGCAGGTAAGAGACAGTGGTGAGTCCTCACAGGTCCCCCATGCTCTCTGGTGCAACAGGCCAGGCTACCCCCTCTGAGCTATGGTCCTCTACCTTCTGTATGAAATAACCAATGCCTCTGGTAAGCAAAGCAGTAAGTGATTAGGGGAAGAGACAGCAGGACACAGTCTCCTTTCAAGGCTACTCTCAGAAGAGCTTGCATCTCCAGTGAAATCCCACTGCAGACACAATGCTGTGCTGTGCTGACAGGCCTTCCTTGGCTCAGCTGCTGAGGGCAGCCCGGAGAACATGAATTTTACAAAAGCAACAGGGCAGCCTGAATGTTGAATTACTTTTACCTGAATATAGATCCTAGACAATACACTCCTATGACTGTTTTTAGCTCACCCTAGCTGCCTCCCAGGCACAGCATTCAGGAGAGTGAGATTTGCAGCTGCACCACTCCTGGCTGGACTAACTGACAGCTGACAAGTCAGAAAGTCACTTTGGGATGAGACAGGGTAAGCAGGGGTCTGCTCCACTGGCTGCTGTAAGCAGTAACTCCTGTGTAAGGCAATAATCCACAGTCAAAGTCAGAGGCAGTTGTGTTGAGCAATGCAGTCTCCACTTAGGCTGATGTCCTTAATGGTGAGTGCCTCATGCCCATCATGTTTTCAGGCTCTGGTCCCAACTGGTGGTCTAAACAGTCTGGTTAATTTTCCTTATTGTCTGGAAGTGAGCAGTGCCCTATCCTTCCCTGACCTGGGAAGGGGAAGATATTTGCTTGTAGAAGGCACTCTTTGCCTGGATCCTGCTGGTGAGATAACCTGTGCTCAAACCCTGATGAGAAAGACAGATTCCCAACTGTCTTCCTAGGCTGGGCTATGTCTTGCCTGAAATGCTCTTATAGCTTTCATTTTTAAGCTGCACAGGCTATCTTCCCTCTTAGTTGCAGCCATCTAGCATTTCTGCCAAAAGCACAGTGAAAAACAGCAATAGGCAAGTAACTAACTCTTGGTTTAGTATTTAAGGTAGTTTTGTTGCTGAAAACCAGGAAGTGCTATGTGACTGCTCCTCCGTCAATCTAATCTGTGACCTGTCAGTGCACTTGCTGCTAATTCTTTTTAACACAAGTTGCTAGAAGACTGTTTATGCATGTTAACTAATATCTTCTCAGATTCTGTTCTAAGTATTCTCAACAAAAAGCACTGCAAGATGGGCTGGCTATAGCAAAGCTAGCATGTTATGATGTAACTTTTTATTTTGAACACTTGGTACAATAACTGTTAGCAATGACTATTATTCCTGAGATGCCCCTGCATTAATACTTTACATGGACTGTGCTTCTTTCTCTGAAATCCTCCCAAACTGGTGAAACAAAATTCAATGAGAAATAAAATCTAGCAGCTGCTTACAAGGTCTCATCAAATCTTGAGTTTTGTGACTTTTCCACTAACTTTGATAAGGCTTTGTATTTGGCTTGTACTTTTAAGTGCTCTTAGGATAAAAACTAGGTAAAGGGGACCGGACGAGCATCCAGGGTGATGTGATCAAGCAGAAAGTAGAAAACCCAGACAAACTGAACTATGACTTTTGATAAACAGCACAAACATCACATTCAGAGGCAGAGGCGTGCGGGTCAACTTTGTGCACAAAGACTCAACAAGCAAATGAGAATTTTTTTCCCTAAGCTTCTAGCAAGATTTCCTTTCACTGAAAGGAAATCATGGTAGATATCTCTGTATAGACCCAACATACAAAACCAGTCTGTTTATTCAAACATTTAGCTGTGCAGCTGATGATACCATTGCTTTCCATTTCGTACATGAAACTACTTCTCATGCTACTAGAAGGTGAATTCTTCATATACACAAATGGGGGCCCTTTTTGCTGACGTGGAAGTGAAGCTAAGTAGCACAGAGGCAGGAACCACTTCTCTTCAGCATTGCAAGTCTGAACAAAGTGTACATGCACAGTTTTTAAATAAAGACTTTTGGCACGTCTGTGATAATCAAGGTCTGTGGCTTAAACTGCTGAGTTTAGATTGGTTGTTGGGACCAACAGGACCCAGCGATGTGTGCTCACAGCCCAGAAAGCCAACAGCATCCTGGGCTGCACCGAAAGCAGCGTGGCAGCAAGGTGAGGGAGGGGATTCAGCTCCTCTGCTCTCATGGCACCCTATGAGAAACTGGAATGATTTGTCCAGCTCTGTGGTCCCCAGCATAAGAGTGATGTGGATCTGTTGGAGAGAGACTGGAGGAGCGCAATGAAGATGACCAGAAGGCAAGAGCATTTCTCACGTGAAGACAGGCTGAAAGGGTGGGGCTGTTCAGCCTGAAGGACACCTTAAAGCTGCCCTCCAATACCTAAAGGAAGTGTACAAGAAAGCTGGAGAAGCACTTCTGACGAGGACATGTAGTCATAGAACAAGGGCTAATGGATTTATTCTGAAAGATGGTAGATTTTGATTAGATGTTAGAAAGAGATTCTTCACTGTGAGGATGGTGAGGCACTGAAACAAGTTGCTCAGAGAGGCTTGTTGCCCAGAGAGGTGGATGTCCCATGCCTGGAAGTGTTCAAGGCCAGGCTGGAAGGGGCCCTGAGCAATCTGCTCTAGTGGAGGTGTCCCTTCCATGGCAGGTGGGGTGGAACTAGACAAGCTTTAAGATCCCTTTCAACCTGAATGATTCTATGATTCTATGGAAATGGTCTGAGCCACCTTGCCATGACCCAGAGATCACTGTGAGCAGTGTGTGAGGTACTCATCATGGTCTGAGCTCTAAGACAAACCACAAAAAATTTCTGCATGCATCTACAGTAACAGCTGATGATTATTTTTCCCTTTGAACTCTGTCCAAAGTTCATCTTTAAAAAACAAACTTTGGGCTGCGTGTATTGACTCCTCAGCAAAATAAACATGCCGAATCTCTAATAACACTTAAATCACTCATTCTAGATTCTTTCAACTTGCTTGTTAACCAGAAAGATAAAAAACACTAAAACAAACAGGCTTTACTTAGTTATTTATTTTTCGGGTGCCTCTATCAAAAAAATCTGAAGGACAAAAGCAGCTTTGGTCTGATTGTTTTCAGAGTAAGCTGACTCCTTGCTTCAAACTAACTGAAGGTAAACTCAAAATCCAGGCTGTCTTGGCTTTAACACTTGGCCTCTACAGCTTAAAGTGCTGGTAGTAAAAGTTTACATGGAGGAGGGAAAATCTGAGTATTGGAGCTGAGATTTTCAGCAGGGTTTAAAAATTGGTTATGGATTTGAGATTGGAGGGCTAAGGAGGGAGGGCTGGGCGGTGCCCCAGCCACAGGAGAAATCACAGCAAACTACAAGCTAATCTGACAGTAATAGAGCTTAGCCCAAGCTCACTTGATCTATTCAAAGGCTGTAGAAATAAAGTAGAAAGAAGTATAAAAAGCAAACATAAACTTATTAGAAATAGTGTAATATCTAATATCTCAGTTATGCTAACCATAACACTTCTTGTTACAGTTTGACATGTTGAAAGTTCTGCTGTGAAGGCTGCTAGATTTTTGGCGGTGTTGTGCATGTGACCTTACCTGATATCCCATGAACTGTGCACCTATTAGTAACTATTTGATGAGCACCCAGATATAATTTTTGTGTTTTCCTTTACTTAGTATTTTGTCAACCCTACTGTTTAGTATCATACCTGGCTTGCAAAAAAGAAAAAAAAAAAAAGAAAAAAAGAAAAAGGGTAGGAGAGATCGCCTCAAAAAGAAAAACCCAAACAATATGACATTAAAAAAATAAAGGCAGTTTTAGATTACTCTATTTGCTTCATATCTTTTCCTTTGTGTGCATTTAAGGTTTGCGTCTTTAAGGTCACATCCACAAACCCACAGGCTAGAAAATTCATTAAAAAAAATAAGCCTGAGTTTCTTGCATAATTGTATGAGTCCAGGAGCTACAGCTTTAAGAAGGGCACTAAATGTTGTAAAGTTCACAAATCACACAGAACTTGGCAACCAATTGATGGAAAAGAAGTGGAAAATTAACAGTAATTAAATAAACAATGGCTTATAGATCTCTTTTTTACAGTTGTGAGGAAACCTCGCTCTAAGTTCTCACTCACGCTGAGCCCTCTAGAATCCTCCAGATGATAAAACTGTGCGTTTCTGTCCAATTACGACTCGTCCCCGAGTTACTCATCATGACTGCTTTATGGATTTAGTTTCACAATATAATAAAGAGTTCATCGTGGCTTCCTGAAGCAGTTGCAGAGATAACGCAAACACTTATTTTTCTTCACAACTTGTGAGGATTTCAAAGGAATAGAGCGATATAAGAGGCTATTAAAAAAAAAAAAAAAATCAGTTTTGCATTGCATCAAATCCCGGCTTTCCGTGAGAGCTCATGCAAATCCCGCGGCGTCCAGAACACGTCCCACTGCTTTTAGCAATGGTAGCTCCGACAAGAATGCGAGGCTTTAAGTATTTCTGAGACTCTGGAGGCTTTGGGAAGCCGGAGACGCACAGGGGCATGCCTGTGACTTAAGCTAGTGTACTGCAGATAAGGACTGACCCTGCCTGGAGTGGCTGCTGGCGTTCGGCAGCCCCCAGCAGCTCATTGTGCGGTGGCAGGGGACCGGGGGGACCGTGGTCCCCTAGCCGCGGGCACAAGCGGGCCCAGAAGGGCCCAGGGCACGAGGGAGGGACCGAGGAGCCCCCGAAGCCCAAGTCACGTATATTTGATTTCCACGCCAGAGAGTGCCGCAGAAACGTCCTAATCCATGGCGTGTTAACTTCCCTGCTTTGAACCTGCCCATGAAAGTTTCTCATTCGCCACGGTTGGTTTTTGTTGGTTTCTCCTTCCTTTTTTAAAAAATGTTTATATTTTTATTTTCTTTCCCCCTTTCTGGAGGGGAATTGGAAGAGGAATGGGGAGGGGAAAAAAAAAGAAAGCAGAGAAGGCAGATGCGCCGCCGCTCGCACGAAAGCAAATGGCAGCATCGCCCGGCACTGGAGTAGTAAGTTAATAAATAAATAAGCCAAGCCCGCTGCGTGAACGGCGAGGTGGAGGAGGGAACACCCTCCCTTCCTACCCGGCCGCGCGGAGAGCGTGTGCGCTATTCCTTCGAATAACATGGCAGGGCCGGCGATGCGGGGAGGGAGGGAGCGAGAGAGGGCGGCCCTTGGCCCGGGCGAACGGGCCGTGGCGCATCCGCGCCTCATCCACGGGGCTGAGGCCGCCGCGCTCCCTCCCGCCGCCGCCGCCGCTTCCTGCGCGCGCCCCCCGCCCCCCTCCCGCGGCCCTGTTGCATCAACTTCCTGTGCGGAGCCCCTCGCGGCAGGGCCCCGCGCGCCGGCTCCTCCCGCCCGCGCGCGCCCCCCGCCCCCCCCCCCGCTCTCCGCTTCCTGCGCGCGGCCCTGCGCGCGCCCCCGTCGAGCTCCGCGCAGCCGGGCCGGCCGGGCGGGCGCGGGGAGGGAGGGGTGTGTGTGTGTGTGTGTGTGTGTGTGAGTGAGTGTGTATGTGGGGGGGCGGGGGGGGGTCTCGGCTGGCGCGCGGCCACCCCCGCACTGCTCTCCCTGGCCCCCGCGCCCTCACGGCCGCCCGGTACCGGCGGTACGGGGTGGTGCGGCCGCCCAGTGCCCCCCGCGGCCGCGGCCGGCGGCGCCGCTGCTCCGGCAGAGTTTGGTGCCCTACTTCACTCTACTTTAGTTTCACTCACTTTACATCCGGGCTTTTTCCCTAGGCAATGGGGGCCGCAGCACAGCCCGTTCCTTAGGCAAAGGGAAATAAATTCGCCGCACCGACACGTCAAGTAGTCCCCCCTTAGGAGAAGCCACCGAGCCCGCCCTCCTGGCTGCCCCCCTTGCCCTGGCCCAGGCCCGGTCGGCGGCGTCCCGCCGTTGCAACGGGGAGGGGGGAGCGTGGCCGTGGGCCTGCCGGTCCCCGCTTCCCCGGCGGATCTCCAGCGGCGGGCCGGGCCGGGCCGGGGCGGACGGGGGCGCGCGCGGCGGCGTGTCGGGAGCGCGCCGCAGGCAGGCAGGCAGGGAGGCCGGCGGCGGAGGGATCCCGGCGAGCGGTGTGCTGCGGCCGGGCCGGGTGAATGGGATTGAAGAAGAGTTCAGCTTCTCGGCTTGTTTTTGTGTTACAGTTTCTCTCCTCCTGCGCCTCTTCGGCTTCGTGCCGCCCTCCCCGCCCGCTCCCTCCTCCCCGCCGCAGGAGGAGCCCCCCCCGGAGAGGGGGAAGGAAAAGGACCCCACAGAGGCGAGAGCGAGCGAAGAGGAGGAGGAGAAGGGAGCAACCTACCATCTTCCACTCCCCGCTTAGCTTAAAGAAAGTGAGAGGAGAGAGAGAGAGGCGCCCAGAAGAGGGGGACAGGGAGGCCCAGAGGAGCGGCGGCGCCGGCACCCTCCCCCTATGAAGAAGAGTCCTCCCCCTCACAGAGAGGTCCTGCCAGGGGGACCCCGGCCGGCCCGCAGCAGCACCGCCGCCGCCAGCAGGGTGTAGTATCCCACCTTTCGGATTCGCCTCCTCCTCCTCTTCCTCCCTGCCCCCCCCCCGCTCCCCGGGCGCCGTCCCCCCCTCTCCCCCCCGCGCCCCCCGGGATGGCGCCGGCGCGCCCCGCACTCTCCGGCCAACTTGGCGATGAGGAGCAGCAACTTCGCCGCGGCCCCCGGCCCCTCCCTCGGGGGGGTGGCGGGGAATAGCGGAGCGTCCCGGGGCGGCCCCCCGGCCTCCCCGGCAGAAGTTTGCGAGCGGGAGCGGGAGAGGTGGAGGAGGGTGACACTTGGGGTAAAAGGAGGAGGTGACACATTGGGGTTGGGGGGAGGAGCAGGGGAAGGAGATGACACATTGCACTGGGGATGGGGTGGGGGAGGGAGGCTTATCCCCTCCCCTCCGGTTTCCTTCAGGATGATTATTTCCAGGCCCTTTTCTCTCGGTCGGGTCCTTCGCCGCGATGCTGTCGGGGAAGTTTTATTATTATCTGGGAAATGATGCCGCTCTCGGTGATGGATAATTCGTAGTAAATCCGCTGCTGCGGTTTTTTCTTTTTTTTTTTTTTTTTTTTTTTTTTTTTTTTTTTTTTTTTTTTTCGCTTCCCTCCTTCCTTTCATTCGTCTTTGTGGCCCGAGCAGCGCCGGGAAAATTCCGTTTCTTCAGCAACTTGTTATTCCGGAGCCGGGCCTGCTCCCCCCGCCCTGGGGCTGTCCTTCCCGCACAGGTACGGGGCCGGGGGTGCCCACGCCTGCCCCAGCACTGGGCACGGACACTTCTTTATTTTGGTTTGTTTCCCTCCCTCCTGCGCCCGTGTAGGTGGAGTGGGGCTCTATGTGGGACTCTGCCATTTGGTGTAGTCCTCTTTTGCATGTTCCTTTCCTTTCTTCACTTGCCTTCCTGCAGGATTTTTTCTTTTTTTTTCTTTTTCTGCCTTTGTTTTTTTCTTTTTGTGGTGATGTGTGTTTTGTTTTTTCCTGTTCTTTATTATTCCGTGCTTCACTGTCGGTAGAGCTTTCTTCTCAACCACCTCTGCAGTTTGGTGGGTGCTGATGGTTTAGTATGCTGAGGTTTTTAGGGTAAATTCGTATTTTATTAATGCATGGAGCTCTTCATTCAACTTCTTCTCAAGTGTCAAAAAATAAGGCTATGAACAGATGTGTTTCGATATGGAGAAATTTCTAAGTTCCTAATTCTTGGGGGTGGAGGAAAGAGTGCCATTGGAGAGTGGCTTTTGTTTTCGATTGGTGAACAAATGTCATCACATTTCAGTCACGTGCTGTAATATTCTTTGTTCAGCTATCAAACTATGATATCTGCTACACCTGTTCCCACTTTTTAATTGTAAGTAACTGTGATTGCCTGCAAATCTTATATTTGCAGATAGGAGCACTTTCTCCCTTTCTCTCCCTCTTCTATCCTCTTGGATATTTGTTTGGGCCCAAGCACTGAGCTTGACAATGAACTTTTGTTCACTGTGGAGCCTGCGTGTAAAAAGGTCCCACTGGGGGTAATAACTGCGTGTCACGAGAAAGTTGTGTCCTGTGATGTACGGTGGGTCTGAGCATGGAAAAATCAGGTGGGGGGATGTGTGCTCTGTAATGGCAGGGCTTGAGGAGAAGGCAGGCTTCTTTGGGCCAGGCAAATTTTCTTGTGCTGTTGCTTTTATCAGGCTAAAGGACAGAATACTCCTATATACCCATATGTGTAGATAGAGGCATGTTTTTTGATTAGCTGTAGGTTTTCAGATATCAGAAATAAAATGGATTTTGGCTGTCTGTTTACTCTTTTTTTTTTTTCTCTTCCTCCCTCCACACCCCCCCCCCCCCCCACCCCTTTTTCTCATTGTGCTCACTTCTAACAATGAAGACACCTGCTTGGTTTCAGTTTTGTAACTTGGCTTCCTCTGGCTTTCCTGTGATTTCCCAGAGTTAGGTGGTGAGACTAGACCTGCTACATTAGCAGGAGAATTTCTAACTTTGATGAAGGGAGGCTTATTTTGAGGCTTCATTGCTGAAAAAAATGACATGTGTTTCAATGCCTTGTTTAAAAAAAGCACTTAAAATTCTAAAATTCATTACTTCTACCAGGTTAACATTAACTACAGAACTTTAATATTAAACTTGTTAGTGATTGTGTATAATACAACTTTATAGTTTTTATTTAATAGTAACATTAAATTACTACTGAGAACAGGATCTTTAATAAAAAAATAGCATAACTACCCATATTAGTTCAAGAAGTTAATTATCATATCTTAGGAGAAGGAGGACAGTCTTTGGAAATTTTGTTTATATCTGTGCATGCTTCATGATAGCTATATGAAACTTTCTTTGGGAGCATTTTTAAATGTTGATTATTAGAAAGAAATTCTGTAGCTCAGTAAATGAAACTTTAAAACTGTATTAAAAAAATAGATGATGAGGTTCTCAAATGTTTTTAAAACTTTCAACTTCACTATGGTAGAGAGATTATTTTATGATAGTTATATCAGATAGGGGTTTGAGCTGATACAGAGGGACTATGGAGCAGCCTCTCTATCCATTCATTTCATGTTGTATAGTAGTGTGCATAGAGTATCTCTTCAAGGTCTTGAGACCCATTGTCCAGCAGAAGGTAGGTGCTTGCTCACTGGGAGTACTTGCCACCAGATGGATGTCAGCTATGTCATATCCCAACATTTCAGCCTTAGTGACCTGAGCAACAAGAAATTTGGAGTGGATCCCATTATGGGTTTTGGTGATTTTTCATTTAACTAGCAAAGCTAACTAGCTGTGTTGTGTGATTCAAAATGTTATGTGGAGGAGTCTTTGTTATTAATAATTTTTTTTGCCATTAGTGTTTTTAAGACTTTTACCTGAAAGTTTTTAATCTTTGCTCTCCTCTGTGTACGTCCTGAACTAGTTTTGTTGATGGAATCAGGCATTTGAAAGGGATTTTCTTCCTTTAGGAAAAATTAAAAAAACTTTCCTTCAAAGAACTTTAAAAAAAATCAAAAGTAGGAAATTAAAACTTAAGCTGCTTAGAAAAAAAGTGCTGTTGTGTTTCCCAGGTTCAATAGTGACATCTCAGCTTTAAGTTTAGGTTTTGTAAAGCTATCTCCTCAGTGTAGGCTATTCAGCTTCAGTTGTGTTTCAAATATTGCTCCTAACTGTTTCTTATTCCAACTTTACTTTTTTTTTTTAGAGATGAGGTTTTGTGTGTGCCTGTTAAACTTCACTGTAGAAATTATGATTAAAAAAAAATTAAAAATATCTTGGTGTGGATCCTTGCAAAGGACACAATTTTCATGGACTTTTGGTTTGGTTTTTTTTTTTTAGAAAATGTGTTTTATTGACTCCTTAAAAAGTTGTATAATTCTGTATGCAGTTGGAAAGCTTTGATAGTGAGCTTGGCTATCACTTGTGTTGTTTGTGCAGTTTGTTTATAATGAACGCATTGTAGCTGTTCAGTTCCTTTATCCTTTTTCTCAGAATCATGAAGAATTTTATTTTGTCAAATGAATTGATACTACTGGAAATTGTTTGCAATGGAGATTTCTCTTTTATTTAGTCTAGTTTGAAGGAACCTGGATGGACTATCTTATTTCATGTGTTACTGGCATTTTGCATGGGTACCAGAAACTCAAGGTGAATGTCATGTGAGAAACGTGTTGGTGACCCTAACCTTTTTGCTGTTGTTTCAGGTTTGATGGTTTTGCTTGTTTCAAATATTAAATATAAGAAAGAACTTCATAGGGTGATAGAGCTTTGCTTTTTGGAGGCCCATCTTCACGGGGATGTGAGCTGTAAAGTATCTCCTTCAGGAGAGGTTTCTTGTGTAGAAGGGGCAGTGCTAAAAACCTATTATTAAGCTTCTAATAATATTTCTTCACTGTCCCCTTCACCCTTTATGCTCACAACTGTGCAGTCACGTGTGTAGCTGTATACTAGAAGTGTAAGACTCTACAAAAGGCCTGGCTCCTGTACGTTCGTGAATTGCCCTTGTTCAATTACTCTGTGCCAGAAAGCAGCTCACATCCTGTTTCTGATGTATTTTAACAGAACAAAGGTTTTTTAGGAACAAACCATATAGTGGAAAGGTGGGGCAGAGCACAGAAGGGTTTTGAGGTGTCTGCTGAATGCAAAGGGCTGGTACTTACTTCTGTACCCTGTAATTAGAGGGTATAGAAGGATAGTTTTTATAGGTATTTTACAGTAATAGTTCCTGTTCAGTATAGCACAAAGCCAGTGTCTGGCTTGTGCTGGTGGTGGAGATATGCATATTATGCAGGCAAAAAATAATTTTATTTACATTTGGTGTGGGGGGAGGGCAGCTTTGTATTTTCTCATTTTCTTTTCATTTTTTTCCTTATGGCACAGAGTCTCATTTAAAAAAAAAATTAAATGCAGCAACTTTGTTTCTTTCATAAGTTTTTATTTATGACTCCTGCACTTTACAAAGTCCTCTCTGGACTGAAATTGTTAAAGCATGATTTAAAGTTTGATTCTGCTTTTGTTATGTAAAAACTTCACAAAAGTGAAGCATCGATCATAGAAAGGCTGTAAAATGTACAGAAATCTAAAGAGTTTTTAAAAAGTACTTATTGCCGAGGAAAGATGCATTTGCATCGTAATCACCCATCCCTAAAATAATTTTTTTAGTGTAGAAAGTTCTAACAGGTCTCTTCCTTTGGTCTTCCCTGCCTACTGTCCTAACAAACCACCAGCTTTGCCACAGAATCTTTTGTTTTAATACCTTGATCATTCCAGGTTTTTGAGGAAAAAATGTGCTGCATGATACAGGCTTATCTGCAGCATTATTTTCTGGTATACTGTTGACACCAGCTTAATATCTCTGGTGAAATAAGTTCCCCATGCCTTAAAAGCTCTTTGCCTAGATGGTTTGACCTATTATTTGTTCCCTCTTGCCCGAGATTTCTTGTTTGCTGTCATTACAAATGCTCACTCTTTTGATTAGAGACTGTATGCTCAAAGCATGCTTTGAAAAACCGCGCACCACAAAACAAACACGCTGCCTCCACCCCCCAGACCCCAGCCCAAGCCTAATGTTTGTTGTTACTGGTGGGAATGCATCTGTAAGTGGTACAGGAGCTCTGTTCTAGGCCACATTCATACAGCTTCTGTGCTTTTTTAATGTCCGATTTCTTAAAATGTGAGTTTTCTGATTCCGCCCTTCTACCTGACAAGTAGGACAAGAGAGAAAGTTCACTAGGTACAGAAGTTGTGTCACCTGCCTCTGAAGTGAGAGACTCTACCTTTGCACATGTAATTAAAAGTACACTTTGAAAATGTAGCCGGTGTGTTTCTTGAATTGCAGTATGGATGTGTGTGTAGTTAAACCAAATGAGGGCAGATTTGAGCCTGTGAGTCTAAGATGGCCTGTGAGAGAACTCTAGCAGAGCAGCCAGGCTTAGGGGTGGTTCAGCTTCCTTGTTTCTGCGTATGAAATACAAGCTGTCAGTATGAAAGGGAGAAGGAACATTGATTGCTTCCCCTCTTCCACTTCAACCCTGCAGATCCAAGTTAACTGTCTGGATCCCAAAGGCAGCATAGTTGCAAACAGTTAATTGAAGAGATCAAGTGGTATCCTATTGAAGCTTTAAATTGTTTTAACAAAACTTCTGAGTAATCACAATAATTATTTTCTGATAAGCTGGCTGATAGTAACTATGGCAACAGCTGTCTGGCCTACGGACAGCATTGCTGTATTGACAAAACCTTTAGATGCTCCTGAGGCCTCTTGCCTCCATAGGGAAGTGCATCAGGATGACTTTCAGGTGACTGAAGCATCACCATTTCTTTCTCTTGTAGTGGGATGCTGTCTTTCTCTTGGCCCAGCCTTTTCCTTTTGCATGGTCCTTTTCCTTTTGCATGTTTCTGCAGGTGCTGCCTGCTAGCCTGGAAATGCTGCAAAGACTGTCTTGTACTACAAGCACTAGGGAAGCATATAAGTTCTTAGTGGAATTTTATATATGTATTATTGTTTTTTAATTGTTTTAATAATAATAATCCAGAATTCAGGAAAGTGGGAGGGGGAAAAAAGGAGGACTTTTTCATTTTGTTCCCTGGTTGTTTCCTTCCTCGATTAAAACCTTCTTAGAACAGACTGGTAGGGGGAGCTGCCATTCCCTTTACTGAAGTACAGCGTATTCCTCTCTGAGGCCTACGCTGAGACACAGTTATTTAATTTTCAGCTAAGAGCCACTTCTTTTCAGAAAAGAGATGCAAGCCCCTGCTTCAGCACATTGTAGAAATTGAGGAGGAGAGCAATTTGTTTCCAGATAACTGAATTCTGGACTGGGAGAATATGCCCCTCACCAAACATACTTTTCCTATTGCTATTCAAAAGAATACTCTTTAATGTTATTAAATGTAGCAATCTTGGGAGGAAAGCCCCATAAATTCTTGTTGCACTTCAGTAAAAGATGCTAAAAAGCTACAGAAAACTGTGCATGTTTAAAAGTAGCCAAACTGCTATTCTGTGAGCACTCTTGGTTAGCTGGTGTTTATTTCTGCAGAGATCTTTGGCCTCTTAACTTCAGCACATGAGAACTGGCTATTGATCCCGCTTACCTGACGTTTACCAGCAGTGGTCTCCCCGTTTGGGGTGTGTGTGTTGTTTGCAGGCCTGTGGAAGTGTGCAATATGGCCTACATCTGGTCTCATCTTGAGTAAGAATGTGGTTGTGGAAACTACAGGCCCCAGTCTGCAGTGCTCTGTTTTTATTGCAATGGCCTGCCAGGATTGTGCTATCCTAAGGCATCCTGGGACCTGTAGTTTTCTTGAGCAGAAGGTGGGGATTTGGAGTGAAGCGTATAAGATGCTATCATATTCTAGAAACGCAGTTCTCAATACCTTACCCAGTTCTTGTTGGTCAGATTAAGCCTGTGCAGCAGTCAGGTATTTTTGTTTACAAGTCAAAAATGCTTTATAGTTGCATAATATGTTTAGAGAAAAGCAGTCTGTGAAGGAAGTCTTCCAACTGCTTATGTGTTTTTGTACAAAGAATACATTAATTGTACTAACACCTTGTTTCATCTGTTATTGCAAGTATCTTATTTGATATTCTGGGGATTTTTAATCTTTCAAAGCAATGTTATGGATGGAAACGTTTGGCAGAAGGGGATTTCTGTTACTGGCAGTATGGCAGTCATGTTGTCCTTTCCATTTGCTGGGAGGACAGTGGGTCACAGTGGACTTCTTTACACACAGTGAAAGAGAGTTTTAACAGCATTTTTAACTGATGAGAACTCACTTCTCTGCTGTGTTTCTTGAGAGTGAGTGATGACATAGGTGTCTTATGCATCAGAGCAGGGGATCCAATTTATGTTCATGCTGTGGGGGCTGGTGACTCCATTGCTGGTTCCCAAGGGGACACAGAGTCACAAACACAGGTACTAGCAGGTGCCACCAGAAGCAGAACACATCTGGCAGTTTTTGTCCGGTGTCTTTAGTCCTGACTGCTGCGCTTGAACTCACGTCAGACTCGCATCAAAGAATGTGAGGTATTTCTGAAGTAGGTGTAGAGGAATAGTAACTTGTCAGAATACTTCATTTATATCTGTAGAAATTGTGTATTTTCACACAACACTCAGTCATATTTGCCAAAGTTCAAATGGACATTAAGTTGATTTTGGTTGTTCATCCAGCAACAAGTTTAGTATTTGCTGTAATCTCGTGTGCCATGATTTGGATAATGCAGTTCATTTTCAAGTGAGCAAACACTTGACTTTAACTGATCCCTGTAAATTTCTTTGTTCTTCGGTTTGTATGAGATATTAATATAAAAAGGCTTGTATTTAAGTGTCAGACAATATGAAATACACTTTGTTTTTATGTTTTTGGAGAAATTAATTAGAGCTCCAGTCTTGCAAGAAGTCATGTTATTTAACCCTATGTCCTGCAGAAATTAGAGAGAATAGCTGAATGCCTGAAATCAGAATCTATATAAGTAACAACAGGATTAAGACCTCCAGGCTTCTAATGTTGTAAAGTAGCTTCTTTGTAATCACCATAATTAGCTAATATCTAGGTCTGTGTGACAAAATTATTTTTCTTTTAGTAAGTGTCCAGAAATACTGCTCATTATAAATTCAGAACTCACATGTGCTTTATAGGTTGTGCAAAAAAACACCCAAAGCCTAAAAAAAGTTCGCATTCCTTCACCTGTACAGATTATGTGTATGACAGATATTTAGGTGGTAATGGCTTCCTTGAGTCAGGACTGTATTTTGTCAGTACTGATACATTGTACACACTATATGTTGCTGACACTTCAGGGACATTTTACCTTCTGTAGAGAGCCTGCAACAGTGCCCTTTGTAACACTGCTGTATCAGGGTATCCTAGATAAGGAAAGTGAGAAGTAGGGATGTACAAAAGGGTTTGATGCACAGTTGTAAAGAAGAACTTCTGTAAGTACTTCTTATCTCATAAGAGCAAATCTGTCCTCATCTGTGAAGAAATTGTGGCCTTGCTCAAGCCAATGGGAAACTTCACAGTTGAATTGAGAGTACCAGGATTTTTTCCCCCCAAAATAGAGTTTTAGGTTTAGGATTTTGCAGGCCTGAAGCTCTGGACAAAATTTGAAGAATCTGGCATCTGTTTAAGAGGCTGCTGGTGATCCCTGGGGGTACTTTGGCAGCAGAGGCTGCTGGTGATCCTTCTGGGTACTTTGTCTCCTAGTGTCTTTGCTATGCCTTTAAAAGGGGTTAATATTGAGCTCTTGTAATGCTTTGTAAGAACTTGGAATCTATTTATTCAGGGCTTTTGCTTAATTTGTTAGCGCAACAAAATTTTGCATGAAAGCCAGAAATTAGTCCTTGATGTGTCCAAGGAATACTTACTGTCTCTATCCCTCTTGCTAGTGTGACATTGAGATATTTGGTCTGAAATTTGAATAACCTGATTTGTGATGGACTTTAAAAAAATAAGCCCAAACAATTAAAAGCACAATAAAAATCCAACCCCCCAACCTCACTAACAAGCCTTTTTCATAACTCTATAAAAGGGCTACAGTGACCTATATTACTAATAATGAAGTTTTTTGGTAATTTGCATCTAGCTGGAGCTCCGGATACCATTTCACTGCTGCTTAGCTTGCAGTAATTGTCTCTGATAAGCATCTTCATCATGTAAATCTATTGTGTGTAGCATGAATTTGCTGTATTAAGGATGCTTGTATCAGTGACCCCCAAAAGGAAAGGATGTGGCTACCTGAGCTTCCCTTTTTTACCCTTTCAGAGAATACATTCTGGTGAGAAATAAATTGGGAAGCACTAGCCAGATTTGTGCTTTTTCTGAATGTCAGGTACCTGCCCTTGAGTCTACTGCAGTTCTCCCAAAGAGGAAACCCACCACACCATACTTTGTATTTTGTGGTCTTAGAGAATTGTGCTGAAGTCAATGGATTTGTCACTATGAAATTTGTTTCAGAATCAACCTTAGTTTCCATTTTCTACCTGCAATTTGATGTATTTCACCTACTCTACTTTCTTTTGAATGTCAGCCTCTAAAATAAACACAGAAATACCCTCCCTTCCCACAATTCTCATCCATGTGTAGCAGTTTCTACTTGCTACAAGACTTACAATGTCTTTCTTCTTCCACCTTACTTCTTGCAAGAATTACATTTGGATGCCTCACTGTTGAGGAAGAACTTGTGTAGTGTTTCGTGTAATGAAATTTTTTTTTCTGTGGTGATGAGCTGCTTTCTTTGCAGTCAGTCAAAACCTGGTGGTGTTGGCCTGGGAGATGCAGGTGCAGGGTTAGTACCCTACTGTGGTAACAGTATCTTCCTCACCATTTGGGACCTTCTTTCTGGCTTCCTTTTGCTAACTTAATCTACACATCTGTGCTTGTGGTTGTTTTTGTTTAAAAATGCTATTTTTTCCTTATATTTAATTAATTTTTAATATATTAGATGATTTCATCATCATGTATATAGATCATCTCACTCTAAGTCACTTGAAAGCTTAAACTAAGGAAGGGCAGAAGTATCTGTTAAATCTCTGTTTGTGTGTAGAAAGTACTATACATTAGACATGCCAGTACTTTTCTCTCAGGTAAGCCAGAAGCTCCTGTCATTTTTTCAGAAACTCTTGCATAAATTGGGAAATGGAGTTAAATACTATCTGCATATTTTTAAACATAGCTTTTCGATATTCCCACATATGCAGGATGCATTTTAACCCTTTACCTATGACACCTCTTTGGTATTCCAATTGGCAGTAAGGCTTATATGGGTTTCTTGGGGATCAGAAATTACATTAGAAGGGGACTACAGTCAATGTTCTTGTACATTTCTAGTCCTCATGGATTCCACCACCACCCCCTTCTCCCCCCCACAGGGTAATAACCAGAGTTTAAATTGATAGGAACTGTGATTTTTCTCAAAGACATTATAAAAAGAAAAAAAAAAAACGAAAAACCCACAACAACCCTATTCTTGAAATGGTAAGGAGAGGAATATGTAAGGACAAAGTAATGAGAGGAGTGCATGAGAATTTGTGTGCATGTGCCTATGTGTAGAGAGATGTGTTTAAACATCTTTTGTAGTACAACAATGGGATCATTAAAAATCTGGTCATTTTTAAACAAAACTATTTGTTTAAAGAGTGATTTTGCAAATCAGTCTCCATAATGATGGGCACTACACTGATATCACAGCAGTGTGAGTGTTGCTCTTGGTACAACTGCCTATTGGCACATACAAATGCGTACTGGTGTACGCAGCACTAGTTTAGTGCTCCTCACTGTTTTGTCTTGTCTTACTCTCTGCTGTTGTGGTAAATCTTCCTGCCACGGGGTGGTTTGCTCCGTCTTCTAGGACAATGTTGGTGTAGGGCTGTTGTATACATGCAATCAGTGGATCCCAGGAGAGCAGGAGAAGATTGTGATGGTGTTGGTGTGAGGGGATGTGAAGGAGTGGCCCTCAGCAGCATGTTGCTGCCTTCTCCTCTGGGTGAAGCACCCTGGCCCCTTGGGAATAAAAATAATTGGCTGCCACAACAGCCTTCTTAAAACTGCCCTTTGTTCAGAAAGTGCAATCATACCATGTTCTGTGATACCTTTCACTCTGTCAGCATTGTGAAGGTTGAAAATGATATGCCTTTCAATTTTTTATAATAGCCACTAAAATTAGGTACGCCTACAATTTAATCTTCCAACTTTAAGTAAACAATCAGTTAAAAATCTGTGGCAATCAGTGTGAGTAAAACTGTTTTGGTCACTTAGTTTTCTTGTAGCTGAAGTCTACTTCCGTTGTACAGCAGTCTTGCACTTTTCTGCCATTAAATGCTAATTGTATGCTTATGTGATTCCATGTTAAATTGGCCCAGTGATTCAGGGTTATGTTTGTAACCTAGTGTGTAAATCCTTTACTTGTGTTGAGTAATCATGGTTTTATGAAGAAAGCAACTATAAAGTGTACAGTTACTTGAATTCTTCCTTTCAGATTTGTGACTACCATCAGTACTCCCACATTGAGTGTGACTACCCCTGCTACAAATACCTTTCTCCAGATGCTACAGTTCCCATTTGTGTATGTTTTGAGGAGGATAAAGAAGGAAAAAAAGTCTTTTAGGGGGTGAGGAGGGAGAATATAATAAAAGGGGAAGGAAAGACAGTATTTGAGATTGATACCTGTGTACTGGGAGCACTGAGAATGCCAGCTGACTGGTATGTAGGGGAAGGAAGACAGAGCACATCAGTGTAATAATTTTGGAGTGCTTCCTGTTGACTTGTTAATGCAACATGGAATTTGGCCCAGGCAATCTGCTGATGTGAATCAGCATAGTTTATTCATTGGAGTATAGGTGTGCTTGTTATTATTCAAGAATCTGCTCTACTTAAAAGATAACAGGTCAGTCTGGTAAGTAGTATCATTCCCATGTTTGGACTAGAAACTGTGGTAGAGAGAGAAATTGATTTATTCTGCATTACAGTGATTTTATTGAAGACCTTAAACTAGGAAGGGAGGCCTTCCCTTGTGTGTTTAATCCAGAAAACTGTCTGCTTCATTCATATCCTTAATGTTGCTATATTGTAAACCAAAGTGAGCCTAGAACTGATACACTGATTAAGTATGGGTGGTGTACAAATAGGTAGTGTTGTCCCAATGGAAGTGAGATTCTTGTATAACTGGTTGTACAAAATAAATTTAGTACTTTTTTATTTTTTGAAATATTTGATATATTTTTGTAGGTTATCTTGGGTTGAAGGAAAAGTAAAGGCTTGAATTGAGAATGGGAGACCTTCCGATATGTGGGGAGATAATGATAAATGTGAATTTGAAATCCGGTAAAATCTGAGTTTCATGGGTAAGCACTGATGCAAAGAAACAGTCCTAAGTTCTGCAGAACATGAAAAAAGAGAAGAAAGGTGATGGTGGTTGTTGCTGTTGATTTTTTTTTTCTGCCTTTCCAGCTCTGTTGCAATGTATGAATACAAGAAATTGCATGTTATCACGTAGGTATGATTGTTTCTAAAGCATCTCCTGAATGTACTTTGTCTATGTCCTGCATATGAATAAGTACCAGTAGCTTTACTGCATAGCATCGCTGTTTCTGTGCCATACTTTAAGTCTGGTACAAAGGATTTTACAGGTCTGGTTGGGTGGAATGGGTCAGTGCACAGCAAAAGTAACACTGAGTAATGAGTGTCGGCAGTGCTGAAGTCTTAACTGCTTGTTAAAACTATTCTGTGTACAGCTTATGTGTGCAGAATTCTTCAATCCTCCCAAGTGAGTACTGTTCAGGGACAGATATCTTGTTCTGTTAATTTCTAAAAATGCCTTTTCCAAGTGAAAAATCAGCAGAGTTGGCAATACTCAAGTTTCTGCATCTGTCACAGCTGGCTGGGTCCAGTGTTGCTTCCACTATCTCTTAGTGCTGCATAATAAGGGACCTATGTTCCAATGCAAACATAAAAAGTACAGCTCCTTTTTTGTTATACACCTCACTGTTTACTGTAAACGACTCACTTAAAACTGTGAGTCTCATGCTTAGAACCCCATGTCTGTGACTACCCATGCTGTTAAGCTCTTGGGCTCTGGTGGGATGTTGAATCATGATCTTTTAAATGCATCTCTCTTGTTCTGGAGTATCTACAGCCATAGCCCTTAGTGTCACTGCTGGTGGTCTCTGCTGGTGTCTTAGGGTATTTGTGGAACACAGAAACTTTGGCATATGTCCCTCTCATGTTTCATTAAGAGTTGTTCATGTTTTGAGACTGCTTCTGCATAAGCCTGGAGCTGTCTTTCATCAGTAAGCTGGGTTAGTACCGTGTCTTTACTGTACTATTTGTGTGTTGTGACATCTCTGCTCTGTAACTGTGGAGACAGATTCAAGGCCAAATACAAGGCAGCTTAGGTAACCACTATGTCTCATACTCTGCAGCGTGATTTCTGTGAATTCTTGTTTTGGTCATGTCTTGATTTATAGACAGGTTTAATGAAATTTCGGAGAGTATCTTGTGTTAACAATTCAGTGATTGGCGTGCTTCTGTTCATGTGCAATTAGTCCAGCATACATCACCACTGCTTAATGAAATGTTTGTAAAATAAATCTCAGGGCAGTGTATATTGCCTTGGCATTAAAGAAACTGAGATCCAAAGAGACATTGTTCGCTGGCACTGCATTCCTCTGAGAGAAGACTTTCAATTCTTGTTCTTTGTGTTGCAAAAGAAAGCAGTTTTGCTTTGTGTGGAAGTGTCATGGAAATGTGAAGTATGCAACTTCATGAGAACTGTATTGCACTGGGAAGATCAGCCTTCATCATCGCTAGGACCAATGGCTTGGAATTGCAGGCAAGTATGCATAAATTACAACAAAAACAAAAGGAACATATCGGTACAGTTTTCCAGTTGTTCCTCCATCTCTGTGCATCCTAGTGTGTGAGAAGGGAGGAAGAGGAATCAAAATGCCTATATTTTGGAATATATGGGAATCAACAGAGTTTTCCTGTGTAGTAGTTGAAGAAGTATCAGTAGATATGAGGGAAGAGCAGAAACTCACCTAGAACTTGAGAGGAGAGCAAGAGGATAAGCATTTGTTTTTTATTGGGAGCAAAAAATGTGAATAAGATTTGAGAAGAACTGTTGGGAGTACACTAGAAGTTACTCTTAATGAAACATGGAGCACTTGAGAAAACTTTCCAAGTTATGTATCAGGAAGACAAATTATGCATGTCTGGTAGATTTGCTGGTGGAATGGAGAAGAGAGAAACACTGCCCCGTGGATGATTAACAGAAGTACTGAAGCATGAATAAACTCAGTACACACACACGATTATATCTTCCTGTGTTTCTCTCAGAGATACCAACAAATTCAACCTGAAACATTGAGCCTACGTCAGCATGGAGTGAGAAAACATATAGTAAATCCAAAGTTCCCAACTACAAACAAAAGTGCCAATTTCTCTGAATTGTTAGTTTGTAGTGCTATTTGTTGCTGGTGTAGTTTTGCACAAACTTCTCTAGGATAAGGGCACTGTGTTACTGTTTTCTTTCAGCAAGACCAATTCCAATGCTATTACTGGTCTAGATGATACCTCCCCCTGCAAAACAAAATGAAAGAACCCTAAACCAATCTGTATGACTCTGTAAGGAGAGGGTTATTTAAATAACAAAGTTATAATAGCTCCTATGTGAAATGAAGGGAAAAAATAGCATTGCCTGAAATTCTTATTTTCTTGTCCTTTTATGTGACTTAAGGGATTTCTCATGTAAACTGGATCTTTCTCATATAAACTCGATTGTGGTCAGGTTTCTCAACAGTGTAGATGAGCAATAATCTCACTGAGGCAATATCTGTGAGTTCATGAAACTGCTCATAAAGCTGTTTCTGGTTTTTTGCATGTTTTTATCCTTGATAGTTGCTTGTTCTTGGTAAAGATGATAAGCTTGTTGGGTATGTTCATCTTCATCTTACTGCCTACAGCAATACTGGAAGGTTTTATATACTGGACACTTGCGTTGTTTTCCAGACCTGTTGTAATTTTGGGCTTTAGAAAATGAAACTTCTCTGTTTCTCACAGATTGAGACCTGCTTGTTTATCCTGCATGGCTTTCAGTTTGGCTATCTTCAAAAGCTCATCTGTCAGAAGAGAAGGAAGCTGACAGTGATGAGAAAGCAGACAATCACCAAATTGTTTAGGCAGTGCTTTCTAGCAGGATTAGCAATACTTGTAGCAGAATTCTGTTCAGTGTTTGTCCTGGGCCTCAGCTTGAGCTTATGCATTTTCTGTGACAGGAGTACTTTTTCACCTAGACTTCCTTATTAAAGCAGAGAGCATCCTGCACTCTTCCAGGGTTATGCAGGACCTGAAACAAGTTCAGTTTTCTTGGAGAGAAGTCAGACAGTCATCGTGTTCCTTTTGAATCCATTGGTTCAGGAGATCTTCTCTCTGGTCAGCTGGGATGATGCCATATCATTGCCAGTCTTAAATGGGTCTTGGCAGTTTTTGCAGCAAACATCCATGGCTTATGTTTAGTGCTGCTTTCCAACTTTGAGTCTTTGTCAGTTAGGAGAGACTGCCTGAGTCTCCTTCCATAGACACCCTGATTGGTGAGGGGCTTGGAGGAGAATTTTTCAGCAGTCTGGTGGGTTATATAAAAACAAAAAAGCTCTATAGCCTTCAGTACTTGCTTATGGCTTTATTTCAGTGTTGCATTATATGATACGAACCAGTTTGATGTCCGCTTCAGAAGTTGTGATTTCTGCTTTTAATGTTATGTGCTTGAATTATAGCCTGGTTTATTTACTAGAAAACCAATCTCCAAAACAAACCAAGGCATATACCAGCATGACTGCTCAATGTGATTAAACATAGGAGCTAACATACTCTGCTGGACCAAATGTCCATCTAATCCAGCATCTTGCCTTTATCACTGCCTAGCAGCAGCAGCTGACTGAACAGTGTAGGAAATGGGTGCATTCTGTCAGCCGCTGAAATATTAACAGTAGGTTTCTGACAGTTGTTTAGCTGCTGTCTGAGATGGAAGCTACGTTTGGGCTATTGCACTGTGAATAGCAACATCAAACTATTTATAGGTGAATTTGCTGCCTTTTTGAACTAATTTATAAATATCTGTGGCTTACATAGTGTTTCACAGCACTGAGTTCTGTGCAGTTTACCTGCATTTTCTGTGTATGAGATAGATTGGTCCAAGAAAAGAAATTGTTTCATTTGTTTTAAACATACTGTCTTGTTGTCTTTCCTCTCAGTACCATTTCTATTTCTTCCTTTTTTGAGGTGGAGCAGCCAGAATTATGTGCAGTGTGCATCACAGCAGAATGTTCCCTGTTTTTGCTCTGTTCTGTTTCTAATACCTTCTGAGACTTTTCTCGGACTTCTTGCTGCTGAGAGTTGAACTGTTTGCTTGCAGCAATCTTGAAATCTTTTTTGTAAGTAGTCATGCCTAGTTTCACTTCATCGTTGTGTATTTATAGCTAGATTATTTTTTCCTCTGAGTATATTATTTTGCACTTCTCGACCTGGGACAACAAAATGATAAATGAAAACCAGTCATTTGGTATTATCAGATTCCCTGTAACTCTCTGAAGTTTATTTTAATTACAACTATCTGAAATGATGGAAAGCATCACAGTGTGTGCAACCTTCCTATTTGCCAGATAAGTTAAAAGTATGTTCACAGACTTAACCCTGATCATTGTTGTGGTAACTTCCCTGCTCTTTGATTGTTCAGTGTTTTCTTTATTACTTTTGTGGAGGTCTTCTCATGACTTTTACTGTGTAAGGTGGTGTGAGATAAACAAATGGCTTTGCTTCCTTTTGTTTTTGTTGCAATATGGTGTATGAACATTTTGGCATTTGAGATGTAGGTCTTCCAGCATCTCTTTTCATTTGCTTTGAAGTTGGATGTCCAAAAGCTTCATTTCATTAAGATTGCAATCTTTTATATGAATACTTGGCAGAGAGTGTTCTTTAGAACTGTGGGTTTTGTTGTTGGGTTTTTTTCCTTTGTGTGTGTGTGGTTTTGTTTTCTGTGTTTTGGGTTTTTGTTTAAATGGCCAGTGCTTTGTAATCTCAGTATCATGAATTATGTCACCTTCAAAGGGTGATATAATTCATTCCTGCCTCTATAATTTGTTCCTACATCCTGCCTCATTCCAGCCTTGTTTCTTCAGTTCTTTTCTCTTCCAGTTTGTGGAAGTCCTTGTCTTGCCTTTTTAACCAAGTCTGTGATGTTTTTACTATGACCAGCTTATTTTTTAATAGATACCAAGAATTCCCTGCTTATCTCATTTTGTTATTGTGGTAGAATTTAATATTTTTTTTAATTTGATAAAATTAAAAATTAAATTTCTGGTTTGAAACTTGAAACTTCTCACTCACCTAGCATTGATATCAATGAGTTTTAAGGCAGTTTGACTGCCAGGCAAATGGCAGGTGTTAATTTTCATAGGTTTACTCCTTGTCTAGCTAGAATATCTTAATTTGATTATGGGGGAAGTTTGTATTAACTAGTTGAACTGTTAGGACAGTTCAAGTATCTGTTAGAAACTAGAATTCTTTTCAGAGAATAAGTACTGCTTGAAAATAATATTTCTTTTTAATATTATGCTTCTATATATATGAATTTACCTGTCTTTTGCTGCTCTAAATATTGATGTGGTGTTAAATAATTAAGCTCACACAGTAGTGAGTGTTCATTCCTATATCTGGGGGGTAGAAAGAAGGCCTACAACAGACACTTCTGTCCATAAGACTCCTGGCCTAGAGGACAAGGAGACTAATGTGTCATGTAGGAGCATGCAGATGTGACACCCAGACTGTAATTTGACAGAGGATATTCAAATGAACTAGTTCAGAACTTGGCAATACATGGTAGTGCTGATTTACCTGCTGTAGGAATTGCATCCTTTACTTCAGTTTTGCTCAGTATGCATAGATTATACAAATTTTCAGATATCTAGGTGGTTTAGGTTATTGTTGGGGGAATCAATCCTCCTTCAACTTCTTGCTATTTGTAATTTCCTTTAGTAATTTGAATTACAATTTTACATCATTGTATTCAGAAGCTCACAGCACTTTGTACTCTTGTGTGGGTGCATGCTTGTGATGCTTTGCAAGTTGTGGAAAAAATATTTTTTTAGTAGGTTAGTATTAAGCTGTTGTAGAATTTGAACAGTCTCTAGTGTACTGTGTTACTGCAGCAGAAACTTAATAACCACAAAAAGCTTAATTCATAAAAATTGCTGTTACCTTGAATGCTTGAGTAAGAACTTTGAAGATTTTTGAAAAGTAAGACTGACAGTTTTTGATGTTCATGAATGAGAAGACTGAATATTGTGTTTTGGTTTTGTAGCTCATGAAGTTAAGCAGCTGAAGCTTGCTTTAGTGTCAGTCTCTAATTGGACAAAGCATGGTTTTGTGTGTTAGTGAATAGACACTTCTAAAAACATACAAAGCCAAGAAATAAATACTTGCATTGTTATAAATCAGGTATTGTTATTTTGTATTTGGAAGATTACTTGACAGAGGCAAATCACCTGATCTTCAGAAATTGGCAACACATGTTACTGCTGATCCCAGGGTCCTTTGGTCTGCTCAGTAAACAGCCATTCCTGACCTCTTCAGAAAAAATGTATTTCTTGCCTTTCTGCCCTCTTCCAGACTGGGGCCTGTAGAGTATATGAAGGGATGATGTACAAGCCTCTTCCCCCACAGAACTTGTGCCAGATGTTATGTGCTTGGTAATGCAACTTGAGAAAATAGGAAGGGCGGAAATAATTGAAATTCTTACTGTTTCTCCAATAGATGATTTGAAAATATGCCATTTAGCACAGGTTAAAATGACAAGAGGGACTATTACTCACTGGGAGTGACTTCTGAGACATTAAATACCTCTGAGTTGAGAATTCCTTAAAATGCTCATGTTTGGCTGTGGGAACCTAAATACCTTCTGTCTGGAACAAGCATGTATGTTTTTTTAAGCAGAGGGGACTGAAAAGAGTGTGGAGAATGGTACCATCCTTCTTTTCCTTCCTTCTAGGGCAGGTGTTTTTTGAACGACAAGTGACCGAAACAAAAGTTGTGATTTAGTTGAGGTATATTGTGCAGAATAGAGAGAAGGAAACAGCTGCTAAGATCAGAAAACAAATCTCTAATGGAGGATAGAAAACAGGTATTTCCAAGGTGTGTATATAAACTTGTTCTCACTTGTCCATCTTTTTTTGTGTCTAATAGTTCATTGGGACTCTGTCATAAATGTTTTCTGAAGTGTTGTCAGGGTTTCCATTGCAATGAGCTAATTAAATCACTGTTTAAATAATTTTTTTTTTTTGAAGTTGCATATACTCTAGAAACTCTACTTTTGCCTAGACAAATCTTTGAATTGAGGTTGAATTGATTCTTTCCCTGGAAGAAACAAACTGGTGGCATTTTAGGTTTCCTGTTGATATTTTTTTGAGTGTAGAATTACATTTTTTAAAGAAAAAATTGAGTCAATTTTTGCCTCCAGTGTTCAGGTAAAGTTTGCATCTCTATATTTACCTTTAAGTGTTAGTGATTTTTAAAGGGTTTTTTTGTGTGTATTTATTTATTTAATGCAGTATTCTGATACATGTTTGACCTCCAGAAGGTTACTCCATTTTGCTTGGCTTGGTGAAGATGAATTTTGGGAGTTCATCTATACTTTAGTTGATACCACTGTGTTTCTCCAGTAGTTTCGTGTCAGTCCCATGAAGCTGTGTTGCATTGAGTAGTTCACCTGAGTGTCATCCAGGGTAAAGCTATGAGAAAATATGGGATTTATCCCACCATTATTCCATCTTGCCTGAATGAGAAAGTTCATGGCTTATAGAAACAAAATTCTTTGTCCTGAACATGAGTGTTGCAGAGCTATGGAGTAGACTAAAAATCCTAAGAGCAGGAAAATGCTGCATTAAGTAAAGTAAATGGCTCAGTGTAATTGTCAGAATGGGACTACCTTGGCAGAAGAATGAAGTTCTCTATAAAAACTTCTGAGGTACTCGGGCCACAGCTTAGTTAGACCTTCATTTAATAATTTTGTATGAAAATAAACAGGGAAAGAAGGAATTGGTGTTGAAAGAGAGGAATGTGTGAATATTCAACAGTGTTGGACTTTTGTATCTGTTGGGAGAAAGGAAAAATCCAAATATTCACAGTGCTCAGCAGGAAGCAGGGAAGAGGAGATTTTCTTCCTCTTAGAGGTGTGCTGTGAAAACAGTGATGCAGCCTGGCAGGCCAAGTCCTGTTGCATTCAAGGAACAAAAAACAACAACTGACAATGCCTCAGAAGCTGCAGGGGAGGGAGCTGGTCTAGTAAAGAAGGAAATAATTAGGGCCGAATCTTTCACAGTAAATTGTGATACTGTCGTCTTTTTAAATACAGTCATTACAGCTGAAGGAAGCAGAGAGAAAAAGCTGATGCTGGAACAATCTGGTAGTTAAATCTAAGGGAAATGGGGAGAAGGGCTGGACTCCTGCTCATCTGCAGCAGCCCTGCACACAGAGCTACCTGATTTAGGCCTAGCCGACAGTGCGTTGGAGGCCCTGGGAAGGCAGATCGCTCCGGCAGTGTGTTTTGTCAGCGTGACGTACTTGGGAGTGTGCACAGCCTGCGTGCTGAGCGCCAGTGCTGCCTCCGACTTTGCTTCTCACTGTTCTAAGAATGTAATGAAATCCCTTCTCACTCATGCTTTTATTTTGGGATGGAGGGGGAGAGAGAGGAGCTTTCGATATTCTGGTGTATTCAGAGTTGGAAACAAGCATGTTTTACCTAATTCTGTTTACTGTCTTTTTATTTAGGCTATGTGTGAAACACATTGATACCTTTACATACTCTATCATAATTTATTAGTACACAAAACTAGAAACTCATAGAAACCTTATTGATCCTTAGCTAATTAATCTCTACACAGGGAATACAGTACTTATTGTTGGAGTGTCTCAAGCTGTTTTTTTTTCTTTTTTTTTTTTTCTTTCTTTGCTGGTCTCTGTGCTCAAGAGATCAGGAATGCCAAAATGAAAACATGGTTTAAATAAATAATAGCTGGTGAAATTGAAATAAGTTTGGCTAAAAAGCAAATCAAATGCAAATATAAAATGAGAGTGGTTTTTACTAAATGCAATCAGGCTGTACTTAGATGTTGTAGTCAAAAGGAGAGGAAAATGTGATACCTGTCTGATAGCAGCAGAGGGTCCCAGCCACCTTTTCAGAGTCCAGAGCACTCGACAGAATCAACAGAAGTCTGAGACTGTTTTACATAGAACTTTGTCAAATTGAATTGCCAGTATTCATTCTAGAAAAAAACCCCAATTTTAGCAGGTGAGCATTACCTTTTTCGTCTTGTTTGTAAAATCTGAAGACCGATTAAAAAACAAATTATTGTTCTTTTGATACTTTTTTCATGTAAACATCTGTTCACCAGCAAATCATTTTTGTATAGTCTTTTGGCAATAATTTAGAAGCCTAGCATATTAGAGCAAGTGATCTGTAGTGTTGTAAAGGCAAGAATTTATGTGAAGTTTCTCATTTTGAGCTATGTCGCTGTTAGAATGGAAGATCCACATCACATGAAATGAACTCCTATATTCTTACAAATATTCTTTCAAGTATTTTTCAGTATTATAAAGTACAGAATACAAGAATGTATATTATCAGCTAATTTTCAAGTTTATCTACTGTACCTTATATACATTAAATGGTTTCTTTTTAATGCATGTGATGAAATAATTAAATTGAGGAGTCCAGTTTATTATAAGAACTTTGACAGACTAAATGGGGACCAGTACCTGTTGCAGTATACTGACATGAAAGTTGACGATAGCAAAGTCAGCAGAGGTTGGCTTAGTCTTAGTATTTAAAGAATGCCTGTGCCATAATGAGGTTACACAGAAAATAATAGTGATTTCTATTCTGCCTGAGTAACAAGCAGAACAGAAAGAATTCAGGACTGCCAAACTCAGATTCATCTTTACCCCTAGTTGTTCTGTAGGTCTTCCAGTTTCAAAATGAAAAGGATGTTCAAATGTGACTCTGTCACTGAAAATGTAGCTCACAAGCCAAATTTCTGACCATGTGGGGAAGGTGAAAAGTCACTTCTTGATGATCGTTTTATTTAAAAAGAATTAGCAAAGTGCACAGTCCTGTACCCAGTATAGCACAATGGAACTTGATAACTGCTGAAAAAAGGAAGGAAAGTCACCCTCGTGCTGCCAGCACAGTGCTTCTACTGCTGAAGCTTGTGCATGATATTCCCCACACCAAACTGTGAATCGCTTCAACTTTTTGTGGAGTGTGACACCCCCTCGCCCACCAGTCCCCCCAGAAAGTCAGGACTGCTGGAGGTAGGACCTCTCAGCTGGAAGAGGACATGAAGGAGGGTGCCTTGGCCAGCTAGATTAGCTGACTCTGGGAGTGTTATGTAGCCTGCACGCTAAATAATAAGAAAGAAACTGAAGGTAGAACTATAAACTTTGAGCAGAACTAGGCTTCACTTGGGTCTCTTGATATACTAGTAATCTAAACTTTCCTTGTGCATGCTTGGCAAACTGCATTTAGCTTTCATGGACACATTGAGACAAGGGTTTTACTGAAAATACAGCATCTGATTTTGAAAGAACTTTATAAATACAGAACTATAAAAGATTACCTGTTGTTTTAAGGTACCCTGCCATGCAATCACTAATCACAATACACCTGCATTTTTAAATGTTTGCATGTTATTACATGTGTACTTGCTTCTGTCTGATATTTGTGGAACAGTAACATCAGTAGAAGCTTGTGTAGCTAATCTCTCTAAATCTGTCACTGAAAATCTCACTGCTGCTCCTTGTGATTCTCAGCCAGTGATATTTTAAACAGAAAGCCCTTGTGATTGCAGGGTATGTCTTTTTTTCTTCATTGCAAATGCCCGTTAAATGTCTTTGTTCAGCAAATTATCGCATTTTGCTTTTTATTTCTTAATTTTAAAATACATTGTGGAATTGTGTCTGTTGCCTGTATCTTACATGCAAGTTGCCCTTTATCAAAGTGCATTTAACACAGATTTATTCACTTAACCAACACTCCCTTTGAGTAGTTCACACTATACTTTGTAAGCATGGAAATGCTGCATAGGTAATATTTATAAGGTAGAAGGAAATTCAGGGTCTCTAATTGGAGCCCTGCTGTTCTGAAATTTCTTTGGGAAAAAAAAATCCAGACTCTTGGGATTCTGTATAAATGTAATATGAAGTCTTCTGTAATGCAGAATGATCTTCTAGGATATGTGTGCTCACTTTAAATACATTAGTTTATGCATTCATGTTGAATAACCCTTTAAAAATATATAATCTTTCAGCTTAGTCCTCTCACTTGTTTAGTCACAATATTTTGCTTTTCATCAAAACGCTAGATGTAAGAAGACTTGAATTGATTTGCAGTCACTCTGTGCTAACACGAAACTGAAAGCTTGCCTTTACTTGCTTGTGTTTCGGACTTGCACTTTCACTGTTTCCTCTCTAAATTCTGGAAGAATGCTTCGAAGAATGCTTCATTTATCCTGCTTTCCTTCTCCAAGAACAGAATCTCTTCCTTCCATCTCACCTGGGGAGATGTGTGTGGTTTGCCGAATTTTATTCCTCATGTTTAGTGTTTTCTCTTAAAACTTTTTTTTTTTCCTTCACTTATTTGGCGTTTCCCCCTGCTGGCCGACTGCGCTAACAGCACCTCTTTCCCCGTGGAAATGGAGGGCCAAGGCTGTCCTTGAGTGTCACGGCTGTGTCGTTGAGGCATTCGGCTGCTCTTCTGACATTTTTTTGGCGTCCTCTGAATGTCTCTGGCAGACATATAAAATTCAAAGAATAGTCTGTACAAGCAGGACGTGCACATACCTGAGGTTCTCTCCATCACAAGTGCAGTTGCACTTCCAATGATAGTCCGAGGTACCTCTAGTTTTGCATTTCATACAACACTATCCAGATCATCTCCTTTTGTACCCTGGACCTCATCCCAAAACTCTTAAGGCACTTCTCCCTCACTAATGTATCATTCCCATGGGCCAGTTCTTTCCAAGATAAAGTGGGTTGCTAGGACGGGGAAAAAGGGTTTGGCACTCAATAAGAAATTTCTCCTTATGTTTAAAAGGTTAAAACTAGAAATCAGAGGTCCCTCCCTTCTTAATGAAATTTCAGAGGGAAAAATAGTTTAATAGGTACTGAGGTAGAGTTTTCTTAATTTTTTCTAATTCCTTGCATCTGTGGTTGTTAAATCTATTATTAGGATTTGTTGTGTATGTTCTTTCTAGAAAGAGTCTTCTCCTCTCAACTGCCTCTCCTCCCCTTTTTCCCAAGTAGTCCTCTGTCTCTGAAGTATGAAAGGAGGGCAGGAACTTCTCAGGGACTGGAATAAGAAAATTGCAACACAGGTTAAGAACAATATAGGTTAATAAACTGATTTTGCTAGACATACTATTAAGAAACAAAACAGAACTGTAAAGCACAGACATTCAAATAACTTCCCTTTGCATTTCTTATAAATTTTGAGACCCAATCATTGGACTATTACGGCTAGGAGGGAATAGCTCCTTCCATTTTCTGTTAACCTTCCATCTTATTTTCCTTCCCAGTGGTATATATACTTTGTAAATACTTGAAAATAATTAAAAAAGAAAAATTACAGGTTTAAGACTTTACAGATTAACTGACATCTTTTTGAAGTTAAATTGTTAAACAATGTTTAAAAAAAATCCCAAATGATCCATGTTTCCAGCAACTTTATGGAATATCAAATAATGCAGCAAAGTGTTTTTAGAAACAAATGCCAAACTCTGCCTTCTGCTAATTTATACCTTCACATCATGTAAATATTTTAATTTTGCAGAAGATTCCTCAGCTCCCCACTTCAAATATGAAACTTTGCTGTTGCAGTAAAAGATAAACTTACAGACCTTATTAGTACTCTTGGTGTGTGGTGTGTGCTTAGCTAAACAGTCCTTCTAAAAAGTAATTCACTGAAATAAAAATCCAGGTCATACAACTTTTTTTTTACGCGAGCAAGAATTTAGCCACACTGCATATAGGATTATTTTGTGTGTACCTAGAACCTAGTGAAAAGTAACTCACTGAGCAAAGTGAGGCTTAGTGGTTCTGCAATACAAGAACTTCTGAATGCTAAAACGTCCCTGTACACTGGCGTCTGGGTACAAAAAAAGAGAATTTTACTGATGGTAATTTTATGTATGTTAGGTTAAATGGGGAGTCCTTGATACCAAATCAGAAAGAACATCTTCCAGGCTCACTGATGGTCATAGGTTAGAGAGGCTTCTCTGATTCAAGAGATAGGCTCAGACTGTGCAAAGATGAGGGGATTATGCACAGGTAAGAAGTGTAGAGCAATATATCTTGAATCTGCTCAAGTGACAGAGATGATTCTGAGATTTTAAAACATGTTTGTGCTAATTTTCTACTTGGCCAAATGTAGTTTATAATTTTGCCAGAGAGTGTGATTTCATACTCCATCCCACCCCCAAGATGCCAGGAAAGTCTGTGTTCAGGAAGAATTACTAATGCCCAGTGGAGCTGTAGTCACAGGACCAGAGCTAAGAGGGTAATTGTCAACTGTTTACATGTGTTTGGTGCCACAGCAAGTTTTGGTGAATATTTTAAGAATCAGCTTGTGAAGTGGTTTTATCTTTACACTAGAGATGGCCTTTTAAACTGTATTGAGTCTTCTAGCTAATTTTCTATGTGGTAAATATAGTACTGCTTCTGCAAAGACAAATGATGGTGTCGCACACTTCTATTTAAACTTAGCTTGAATGTTTTATAAAGTGTTTCAGGGACGGTGAAGCAATCTATCCTCAAGTGAAGTCAGCTTCAGGTGTCTTAAACTCCAAACTGCATTTGCTTCATGGCAAATCATAGCAGCAGAAGAACTTTTAGGTAGAACTGAAGTTTGTAGTTTGAATCCTTTAAGTTGTCTCCATGCATAAGCAGAAAGTCCGGGCTCCTTGACCAGTTTAGCTGGAGTTAATCTATCAGTATTGTGGGGGATAAGGAGGGAGGAGGAGAGAGCAGTTGTACAGATGGACAAACTGGAAGGCATGACTTGTACACTTCAGTGCAGTCTCAGTTATCTTGAGCAATTCTATTGGTCCCTTTACACCTGCCTGGCATGTGCTACTGGGGCTGACTGGGAATTCTTCCAGCTGCAGCACAACAGGAAGATCACATTCTGTGCACTGGCACAAAGGAGGCTTCTTTTTGTCATGGAAGCAACAGCTCCAGCACTGCTAATGATCGTCATTGAAACATAAGCCTTATAATAATGTAATATGAAATTGATTATATACCCTGTCTGGCCTGGGTTTGGTCTTCTTAAGACTGCAGAAATCCTGCCCTGTGAAGGAATATGAGTTGCCGACTTGAAAATCACAGTAAAGTATCTGCCATGACTTGTTTTCTTAGAAGATAGTGATAGAGTGCTCTCTAGATAAAGGCTGTCTTTCAAATATGGGAGGGAGAGCCGATGCTTTGAGGAGTTCACATCTAAAAACAAAAGTCCAGAGAAAAAACTCTGAATCCCTCCTGTGTGGTGTGTGTTTCATGCACACGCACACGAAATTAATAATGCCTTACCCTCATATTGTTGAGCAGTTCTCTGAAATGTGAAAAAATATCAGGTTCACAATTGCCTGTGCACAGCATTTAGTCCTTTTTTTTTTCTGTGTACTGAACAAAACCAAGATCCTTTTGGCAAAAAGATACATAATTAAATATTGTAACATGATATGAATGGATAGAGTTCCATGGTTCCATGGACAGTAAACATTTGCTAGTTTCTAGAGTTAGAAAAAATGTAAAGAAGAAATTGCTGAACATGACGTTTAATTTTTTCCAGTTTTTCCAAGTGAGTCTCTGGTTACAGTAGTATAAACTTGATTGTATAACTTGAAGGTAGTAATAAGTATATAATTGTTATAATCGGACATCTTAATATACAGGTAATTAGCATTTAAACAGTCTTAAGCCTTCAGGTGCAGTATGCTTAAATGTTTTCACCACCATTTGTTTTTCTGATGTCCTCAGGTGCTACCAAGCCTTAAACATAGGAGTTTTGAGATCTTCGTTTTCATAACGGTCCCATTAAATGAGTAACTTTTTTAATCATAGATCATAGTTATATTTTGGGAAGAAGGTAGTGCTCTTAATTTGACTCCCAGACCTGGGGTTTAAAAACCCCCAAAATATTACAGAATATACTGTAACAATTTGAGAGTTAACCTTGCAGGCTCCTACCTTGGACAATTTACAGCATGTTTCTAGAGCCTTCAAAAGGCTACCTCAGTAAATTAGGTTACTGAGATTTTGTGATAAGTTTCTGCTGAAGTTTTTGTTACAAATCCCTGTATAATGCTAAACTCTTCAGACTTCTCTATTGATATGAATGATTGTGAGCTGTCTAATCTTAACTTTCTAATGTGTTTTGTAGTGAGCATGAGAGAGGCAGTGTAAGTTTCTAGATGTACTTTTGCTATGAAGAAGAAATAATCTCATTTCATTTATAGAGCAGACTTTATCCCTTTTTCATTAATACTGTTCTGTGTTGGTTCCCAGTATTCATAAGTACAGGGAGTTGTCAAGAACCAAATTTACAGATATTGTTGGTCGTATGCTGTTCTCTACTATAAAAATGCTAAGAACAGTTAAAAACTTATATCTGTTTAAGATGCTTGGGATTACCAATCTTGGGTATTTGTTCTTAATTTCTCTTTCTCAATTCTCTATTTAAGAAAACTTGCCTGTATCAGGCACAAATTTTTCTGTGGCTCTCATTAGTGCGCTGCTTATGAAGAAACCAATTTTTTATTTGTCTTAGGGCTTAGATGTTGAGTTTAAAAAGCCACGCAAATCAAAAGTTCAGAATTACAAGAAATTCAATTGATACTTCATTCTTTGTGCTTGTCCTCTCTACTAAATGAGGCAGGGATGTTAGTAAAAATAGTATACCTGCATGAGGGCAGAATTTTGTGTTGCCAGAGGTTTGACATTCAAAGGTTAACCTGTTCTAAACACTAAAGAAAAAGCCTGCAGTAAATTATCTACAGAAGAGGATGCAAATGTATTTCCATTCCCTATATGGGTCCTCTCTAAGTGACTTCTCCAAGGCAACACAGTGGTTCACTTGGATAGTCACGATTAAATTCCTTGTGTTCTAAACTTTGTCCTTGGGAGCTCCTGGCTTCTGAGTCTGGGGTTGTAGCAAGATTAAATGCAATCTGAAGGTTTGTAACTGTGCAGTTTTTTTCTGCACAGTTCCATCTTGATGGAGCTAGGGTCCTGCTATGGAGGCGAGTCTCTACGTAGGGGGAAAATAGGAAGGAAGGAACAGTTGCTGTTATTTTTAAGTGACAGGTTTCTTGTCAGGTTGTGTGTACTTGTGTTACAAGTAAATTGATGTTTTTCTTTTTTAAAGTAAAAATCATGCTTATTTTTTCTAAGACTGTGTTTGCAGATGTGTAATACTGACTGTTTTGTTTAGCTTTCCAAAAGCAGTAATCTACAGCAGTGAGATGTTTTTTAATTATTGTTTTTTATTAATAAGCATGGACAGATAGTTGTAGTTGCTTGTTGAAGAGGGCACTTAGTACTTGCATGATGAAAGGGCTTCCTCTGTAGGTCTCTGGACCAATTAAGTGACTGATTGATAGTGGGAGGTGGAGGTGGCAAGTAGGATTTTAATACCAAAAAGAAACTACAGTTTGAGAATAATACCTGTCTCTTCAGCACCCTCAAAAATGACAGTGTTTAAAACTCTGTAACATCCAGAGCCAATTTACTTACTTTGAATACAACCTCAAAACCGTCCATACTTCCCAGCTCATAACCTGTCAGGGTAGCAGCCGGATGTTATGGCAACTTACCTGAAATTGCTCTAAAATTAAACATCACCTGTAATATTCTGTTGTTCAAAATGCACGATGAAATTTGAGACTAGGAGACTGACAATACTGCCAGCAGGCTTTCTGTTTTCTGTTCTCAGTGGTCATCAGCACCCAGTTCTGCTGGATAGTAAATGGAAACCCTCCACTTGTGCTGGTCTTCAATGAGAGAGAGATGATCATGACTTTCTCCTACTGTATCTGTTTATAAGGCTGGGGCTTAAACTTCAGCTCTGTGATGACTTATGTGTGGATAGAAACATCTGCAAAGATCTTGTTAGCTGTGAAGTTAAAGCTTCAAATATGCTAATATTATAGTATTTTACTAGAAAATTGGGAGTATTTTGGAGCCTTTTTTTAGCATCAGGCAAGGTAATTGAGCAAATGAGTTATCATTTATATTCTAACTATCTTTTTAGAACTTTGACTCATGAGTTTTTTATGATTCATGTGGTGATTTCAGAGGTATTACCTTGCTGTGCTACAGAATGTTCTACCCATGACCCAGGCAGCGTAACAGGCAGTGCCTCTTTTTGGCCTCCACCTTTTGTGTCCCACCATATTGGCTTACTCTGCTGTTTGTTTCAGTCCCTAGCAGTACTCTGGGATTTGAGCTCTGGTGGCTGAGCTGACCTACCACCTGCTCTACCATCTTTGGGGGGTGGTGTTACCTCTAGCAGAGATGATGGGCAAATGTCATGAGTGGGTAACCTCGTTGTATTTAGCTGTGGCAACTGAGAAGGCTTATGATATAGATCTTAATAGATGTAATGGAGAGCAGGTCTCTCCACCATGGGAGGGGGACAGTGACCTTGCACAGAACTAGAAAGACTTGTACCTCTAGTTGCTTCTCCCCCTAGTGACAGCAATAGTTTGTATTTTAATCCAGATTGAATTTGTAGGTCTCCTTAGTTTTCCCTGCCACTTCGAACAGATTTTCTTTCAAAGTGGTGTTTTATAGTTAGCTTCAGCATTTAAAAAAAAATTACAACTCCCCTGAAGAAAAAACAACCAAAAACCCTTTTCTAAAGTCCCAACCCTTCCCTTTCCAACTTTTCAAATATTTGATTTTTTTTTTTTTTTTGTTTCAAACTCTAGTTAAAAATATTTGTAATTATCTTTTTTGTGTTGTTGTTGTTTTTCTTTTGTAGGAGGGGGTAGAGAGCTGAAAGGGATAACTTACTCAAAACTGGTAAGTACTTCTTCCCAAGGCTAAAATGGCTTACCTTAGAATAGATGATATGAAGAGCTGGCATCCATTCCTGGAAACGTTTGATGGTTACTGAAACTGAAATTCTATCTATTCTTATATTCAGGAATTAAGTCTTAGAAAGTAAATGTTGCTGATGGAAGCCCCAGTCTTATAAATAAAATCTCTGTAAGGCTGAGATTTGGGCCTAAGGGTCTGTAAGTATAATGGACATTTAAATTCATCTACTCAAAAATAATATTTTTTTTCTGTGTAATGTGAAAACCAAATTTATTTGAAGGGATTTTTAGCCCAGAAAGACTTCTCTCTAAAATTCTGAGTTATTCAGAGTCCTTCCATACACACAGAAGGCATTCATGGCTTTGTGTGTGTCCTACCTTTGTTTATAAAAATATATATGCCTTGTCAGTTGTGTGTCTAGTGTAGCTTCCAAAATAGTCATGGTTGAAATAGTATTGTGATATTTTAAAGGTTCCCATGTAGATTGTATTTTATTGAGATAACAGAACTGTGAATCACTTATGTGATTATTGTAGAGTTTAAGGTTTCATTCAGTCTTTGAATATTTAAATAGTCTGTATGCAGTGCATTGGGGCACTTACCTCAGTATGAAATTTTAAGTCTTGAAGCAACCACTTAAGAAATAAGCGATTATTGGTAATAAATGAATGCAAGCAAGAAATTGAATGGAGGATTTCTGCCTCCAATAGTTGAAATCCATCCAAAAATGCCTCATTTACCTCTTGCTCAGTGTTCTTCCTGGTTGAGACTTCCTGGAAAAAGTATGTCTGGATATACAGGAGAGGCATGTACTCCTGAATCCTGTGCCTTCCTTTTGGAAATCACCAGTACTGTTATTGAGCAAGGCATTTGCTTGTTTTCCTTTAAAAATAATGAGATTAATAATTTTTTCAGGCCAAGACATTAATGCAATTTCAGTCATCTACAAGCTTTTTATTTGAAATAATTCCACTACCATAAGAGTAAATTGGAAAATGCATCATATTCTATGATTAATTCAGAGATGGTTTTACACCTCTTTGAATGTGGTATTATAGATAGTTTATAATGCTACTGAACTTAAATTTTTCAATCTTCCCTTTAAGTTCAGTCTAAAAGAAGAAAAGTTCAAAAATACTGAAAGTTTTTGCACTACAAAATGTATAGCCACTTATGTAGTTTTTTACCTCCTCTCAAAGGAAGTATGAGCAATATTTAACCAGATGCCCTGATAGATATTTATAGACATTATTCTGTGTAAATCGGAAAAACGCAGTTTAGGTTTTGTTGGATGTAAGTAATGTTTGGGGTTTTTTTTAATTTTTATTTTTCGTTCTTTTTTGTTTTTTTAACTGTATTGGTTGTGTAAAAGGTACTTTGGGGGAATTCTAGACAGAGATAACAGAATACTTATTCCTGCTTGGGAAGGGAAGCTACAAGTGTGTGTTCTAGAAAGGAACAATTGTATATATTTCATATTCAGAATTTGGCAACTTGACCAAACTTTTAAATGAAATATGTTTTTTCATGTTTATACCCCTATAAACATAGTTAGGCTGAGCAGCTACTTTTTTTTTTCTGCAAGGCAGTGTCACTTTTTCCTTGAACCTCTTAAAAATTAATTTTGAAAAATCTTGCTAGCTGTTCAAGGCATAGATGCAATTAGCTTGGATTAGTTTTTATGAACCATCAATACTGCAATTTCTATCTGTCAAATTAAGTTGCACATTAATAGAAGTTGCTCAATCTTTATATGTTCTTTTACAGAAATACCATGTCATATTTGCCGTGAACATATTTTGGACCTTACAGTTACATATATTTAAGTGATGGATATTTTTTACATTCTTTTGGATCTCTTTTACATTCAGTTGAGATAACTGTTTTGCTGTTCTGCACTCAAGTTTGAAGTTAGCATGTAGCTACAGAGCAATGCAAACTATTCATCATGTGTGCCTTCTGATTTTTTGAAGACACACTGAGAAAGAAACTGGCCATATCTGCCTGTCTTTACCCTGAAACTGAATTTCCAAGGGTCAAAAAGACTTTTACCCTCTGCAGTGGGTTCCAGTTTTCATTAACCAGTCTCCCATGTGGTATTCTGAAGCATGGATTCTTTTGAAACTGCAGTGGTGGGGACTCAAAGCATGCTATAATTGTTCTTGTCAGTGAGTGGAAGTAATAATCCTTGATTCTGTTTTCTCATTACTGTTTGTGGTAATAGGACAGGGAACTATATGTAATTTCCATGTATCCCTTGATAGAGATTACAATTTTATAGAGACTAGTGCTGCAAAGGCAGCTGTTTTCACTCATCTGTGTCATATGTGGGAGAGGCCCTTGCAGAAGGTCATTTCATGTGTTGGCTAGAAAGTTTGCTCAGGCTTTTGTTATTTAAATAAGTAACTTTAGGCTAACAGCAGACAACTCTGACAAAGAGTTTAAATGTAATGCTTTTTAACTCCTCTTTATAGTCTACTCTTTTTGTAACATATTTTTGTTTGAAAAGATAAATGATAAATAAACAAAACAAAACACCTTCAACCTTTCTTTTTTTTCCAGGAGTTCACAAATTTGTCCACTACTTCAGTTTACTGTAGTGAGACAGCATTAAAATAAAATTCTTTAACTTAGGGAATTGCTCTCTTTTTACAGCCTGCATGTCTAATCAAAGCTGTCAGGATCCTTTTGAAAACATTGTAGTCTCATTAGGAAGGCCTCTGAATTGGCAACAACACCTGTGCAATGAATGTGAGCAATTTTCAAATAATACAAAAATAGGAACTATTTTAACACTGCAGCAATTCCTTAATTGTGGTGTCTGGATGGAAAAGTCACTGGTAAAATTGCTATATAATGTTTTCCAGTGACTTGCATGTGTTTGCATTTATAGATGTTTTTATACAGGTTCCACTATGATTTGAGCATATGGGAATCTTAATCCTGTTTCAGAACCTGATACTTTTAACATATTTCTGAAAAAGGAGTTCTCTTGTCAAGCATTCAGGGCTTTTCGAAGTATGTTTGATAATGCTTTTCTGTATCAGAGATTGGGGGGATTAATTTGTAGTACAAGTGAAGATGCTAAACTTTATACTTATGATCTACAAGTAGATTTCCAAGATTAAAAAGATTATAAAATTAATCTTTTTGAAATGTCTTGTGCTGCTTAATATCACTCTTCTGTTGCTTCAGAACAGATTCCAACTGAAATTACTAACTTGGCACAAACTTTAGGCAGTGAGTTATTAATATATTAATGTTGTTCTGTTAACATGTGCACTGTCCCATCTAAGAACAGCTCTATAGTATCACAAAAGTGTGTTCATGCAGTACATTAATGTTTAACTATTTATTGTTGTTGTAGAATTCTATTCTCCAGAATAAGTTTTCATCTACATAGATTTTTAATACATTCTCAGTAGTTAAATTTGCTAATTTAATATGCCACTGCAATAGGATATTGGTAGGAAATAGCTGCCTGCAAACTAAGATAAGGGATAAGTATGTCAACTTCGGGATATGTGGGAAGTAACAAAATTGGCTAAATGACTCCAAGGCAGGCATTTTGTAGAGCCTGCAGATTTCTTGTGTTCAAAATACTGACTGTATTTAGGCTAGAAAGCTGCATTTGAATATAGTTCTCTATTGAATTCCTGTTGTGTTATAATCTTCTTTTTCAAATGGACTCTTCTCCTTCACTAACGAAAACAAAACCTTTATTTTTCTATAGGACTGGTGTTAAAGAGGAAACCAGAAACTAAAGGCACTGGAATCAGCAAAGACACTTCTAGAGAAAGTGGAGAAGGTAGAGAATGGAGCTGCAGACTCTACAGGAGGCTCTGAAAGTGGAAATTCAGGTTCACCAGGTAGTTTATGTACTTTCTTGCTTTAAAGCAATAGCAGCATTAGTACTTCTGACCATATTACTACTAATGGGAGCATTAAGCAATAGCACTACAACTATAGTAATAATTGTTTTAAAAGCTTGAAACTACTTCAGAATTTTATACTCTGCAATTTGACCTGACCACCTGTTGTTTTTTAGCACATGTGAAAAATCTACATATCAAACTGTGGGTGGTGATTTTTTTTTTTTAGTATTTTGTAAGAGTAATAGAAACATTCTGAAAACAGTGTTCAGCTGCCTCTATCTGGAAGGTTTTTCTGATGTTCTGAAGCCAGCTTCAGTATTCAGTTGGCAATGGAGGAATATGGTGGAGGAACTTGGAAGTGAAAGGTATATAGTGCTGCATAGTTTGATCTGGTGCTTCTCTTACGGAATGTCTTCTACTTCAGTATCTTCTAAACTATATTTTTGATAACCAAAATGTTGTAGTGCTTGGGCTTTGTAAATTTTTACATGTTGGGTCTTCTTACTTTAATGTGTTCAATACTATATGGCAGTAGGATTGCAGTTTGCCATTGTTTTACAATGCCAATGAGGAATTACTACAAGTAATGATATTAAAACCTAATGTAGTAAATATAGGAGGACATATGCATATTAATTCTTGGAAGAAAATTGTTACAGCCATAGACACAGACTAGCTGCAAACTTGAAATGTTAAATTTAACAATGAGACCTTTTCTAAACATAGTTCTCCAAGTATATCTGATGCTCTTCAGATATCTGAAACTCACAACTGTTACACAGTGGATAAAAGAAGTGTATGATAAGTAACATTGATCAGTATAGTCCATCATATGAAATTTGGAAAATGTTTCAAAATTGCTTGGTGACTTGTCTAAAATGTGATCTGGATGTCTTGTCCAGTACTTGCAGCAATGCTGCACATATTGCAAGGACTTGAATGGGTGAAATGGTAAAATCAAGCTATGTCTGCTTTAACAAAATACAACTTACAGTCAGGGAGCAAAACCTGAGAAAGCTAAGGGTGGATTTCCAGAACTATGGATGAGTATTTTGCTCTCCTCAGTAACTCCAAGGCCTTTGTAGTTGAAACTTCAATGACATTTTGTTGTGGAGGTAAGGAAGTTCAAAAATTACCCATGACATTTTGCTTCAGACATAGGAATGTTTAAGGCCAGTAAGTAATTTTTTCAAGTATTAACTACTGTAAAGCAATCAAAATGTTAATAATTATGCTTGTGTTTGTATGATACTACTCCTTGTGTGCATCTTCATTCCCCTTTATGCCCAAGTGAACCAAAAATTTTAAGACTGTGAATTTTGAATAACCTTTAGTATCTGTTAATAATGATACTGCTGAACAGAGATGAAGACTAAGAAATGTCCAAAGAGACCTTTAATAAGCAGCTTAAAGTTGGTGGGGTTTTTGACTTTCTTTGCTTTAACTTTTCCCAATTGCCATTAAAAGTGAGCTTTGCACAAAAATCAGCTTTAATTAGATTTGGTTTTAGTTTGTGAAACTAGAAAAGCCATGATATCAGAAGGTTGTCTTTTTTAATTCAAGATGCTGTATATTTCTATAATTAAGGCTAAGAAAAAGTCTATATGTTTACAGTGGAAAATAACGCAACAAAATGTTGGGTGCTACAGTAAAGGTTTTGTGAACTATGCTTGCATGGTTATTGCTTGTCAGCATGCACACTGATAAACATTAAACTGGTTTTGTCACTAAAAAAATATCTTCAAGCAAAGTGCTTGAACTTTCTCATATAGCTCTGAATTTTGTAACCTAAAGAGATATAATATGCTCCTACTTTTCACTCAGGATTTATGAAGAATTGTCTCTTGTCATCTTTTACTTCTCTAGTATTTCTTTTTCTGAGGACTTTATAACAAAGCTTGCCAACACTCACACAATCATGGTTTGCTGTCCTGTCGGAAGTGGTGGACAGGTGTCTGTGATGAGTGTAAGGAATTCAGCTCAGCTCTGTAGCCAAACACTTCTAACTTCCTGATGCAGCATGTTGCCTGTGACTGCTCACATGGCTGTACAAGTGATGCTCAGTAGGATGTGGTTTTGTTTGTAGAATAGCTCCTTGGGTTTTGCCTCTTTTGTTTCACTTGCAGAACTCTATGTGAAGCATTCATAATGCTGCTTTGGCAAAGTATATCTAAAACTACCAGTAAGAACCCCAAAAAGGTGTTTAATTGTTCGGAAAAAGCTACTTTTTTGTCTGCTTTCTATGATCAGAGAATCCACCATGAATGACACCTGACCAGATCATATCTATATTAGTGTACATCTTGAATATTCTAATGTCTTCCATGTCAAAGCTATATTGCTTGTCCTGAGAAGAGGTGCATCTAAGTCTAAGTAATTCATTCTGCTGCTGTGTTGACTTAATTAAGATAAATTTGAAGCAGTCTACTCTTCCTAGTTTTGATCACAAGAGGTGTTAAAGGACTTATATTTAGGTATTCTTACAGAAAGGTTGAGTTTCATGGATGATTCCTCAAGCTGATGTGTAGAAGGAACCATAAGCATCCTTGCCCTTTTCTTATTTCATGGCAGAAAGATTAGTGGCTTTTAAAATACCTTAAATTTAGCTTATGTTTAAGAGGAATATTTTTTTTCCTTAGGATTGCCTGACGTAGTACTGTGTGATCCAAAAATTTAGCAATATTTTATGAAGAGTTTACAGTACTGACTATATTGTCTTATGACTGCATCTGCAGGAGCATTTTATATAAAAACTAACAGATTTGTTGCTTGTCAAGCTCCAATGTGGCAGGAAGCACCGAGGAAAAATAAGCTAAGTCTGTTCCTGTGATGCTGATGGCAGTATGACGAAACAATAGTATTCAGTGCAGATAAATGCCAAGTGATGCACTTTGGAAAAACAGGCCCAGTTTTACATCTGCAATAGCAGGCTGTGAACTGGCTGTTGGCACCATGGAAGGAGTTTTTGCAGTGCGGAGTACCTGAGTGTTGCACGTAGTTTTAAACTTTGTCTCCAGATGATAGAGACAAACTAGAGAATTATGGAAGAGTGCCAAGAGTGAACAAAGCAATGGAATGATTTGTGCATGAGGAGTTCTTCAATTTGAAGAGGTGAAGACTGGTGGGGGAATATGTGGTGTGGAAAAAATATAAGAAGGAGCTCCATAGAGAAGCAGCTATAGAATCATACAGTGTCTTAAGTTGGAAGGAATCTGTAAGGATCATCAAGTCCAGGTTCCAACTCCTCTTGACTCAAGTCAGCTCTGGTTTTCTGTAATCATATTAGTCCTTCATGCTTGCATTGTAAGGAAACAGATTCAAAAGAAAAAGGAGGTCATGCTTTTACATAAGAATCCTGTAATTTAATTTATGGTCACAGAATCTAGAATGGTTTCCTGGTTCAAAAAGTAATTAAAGCAGAATAGTGAAAGAAATGTGTGTTAGTAGGTACTAAACCTAAGACATAATCTTTGAAAACATTAGAGAAATAAATGTCTACAAATTTACCTAAAAATATATTAGGAGTTTTTGGTTTACATTGTGTCTTCATTCTGGGCTCTGGTTTTCATTGGTAACTTTTTCCCTGCTTAGCAATAGGCAGCATTCTCCTGCAGCTGCCTGAAGGAAGAGAGAGAGGAAGAATAGTGAATGGTAACAATCTGTCTGTTTTCCTTTGGATGTGGAGGGCATCTCTTCTACAATGATCTCAATCTCCTCTGAGGGAGAAAAGTGGCAAAGATGCTTCTGAACATGGGTCTTCCATCTGGTACCAGCCAAGTTAACACACAGGAAGAGCTTTAGTACTTGAAATATTCTGCCCTTGAATATACAAACAGCTTTTGTGCCTGCAGCAGTTATCTGTGGTTTGTGTTTCTTGTGACTGCAAGCAAAGAAGCCAGCAGTTCTAGAGGAGACACAGCTATTAGATTATCTTACCCAGCTGGCTTAAATTGTCTTTAAAAAGCATCACTTGTTTAAGAGCTGTTTAGGAGGAGCAAAAGTGATGGCTTAATACAGTACTTTTACTGTATTAATAAGAATGGGTTTGGAAATGTTATAATACTGGACTCTAGGCTTTGCTATTGAAACTCTGTAAACAAAATATTTTGCTTTTACAAAGGTTCTTAAAAAATACTGAATTTTAAATTGTTCAAAATATTTGTAAGGAAAATCTTCATTGTATTGTTGCATTTTTTTTCTTTCTAGAAATTGGTTGCCCAAATGAAGCAAGATCCACAGGTAACTACTCATTTTTATATTGGATCATTTCCATTAAAATTCAGGAAATAACAGTGCATGAAACTTGATGATTTTAGATATTTCTAGATTACCTTCTTCCTTGCTAGCACAGTGTTTAGAAGAAAATTTATTTTTAAGTTTTTGAACAATGGCTGTTGGATTGTTTAAAACAAAACCACAATTCTTGCTATTATGGAGCTTTTTACCTTATACACATTCTTAATAGTTTAAATCAAGTGACTTTTCTGGGCTATGGTGCAGTTCAGATGAGCAGTAAGTTTCTGATTCTATTGGAAGCTGCTCTCTATAAAAGCTGCCATTATTTGTAATAACTTTTTTCATTTTTGGAGTATCAGAAGGTACACAGTACAAGAAGAGAGAGGATATTCTGTCCGAGAAATTTTGTCCAAACAATATAGCTTAAGGTTGTGTTCAGATTGCCTGTCTTGGGTGTCTTACCAGCCCTGTAGTGTCCATAGAACAGACACTTGGTCTTGGGAAATTTCAGAGCTTCTGAAGTTGGATAACTGGACTCCCTGCATAGACAGCAGAAGTCATCCCTTTCTCAAAGACTGCGTAAGGTCCCTGGGTTTTCTTGTACAGCAGTTAAACACTCCTGGATGCTGGATGGGGAGTGCTCTGGAGCTCTCAAACCAGTCTGAAATGTTGAGTAGAGGGATAAAGGCCACTCACTTGAGGCTTGCAGTTAAGACCTCCCATCCCCATACAATAGTAAATGTCCTGTAATTTTCTGAATGTACATTTTTTTCCAAGCTCAGTGAAGTGAGAAGACAGCTTTTAATAGCACTCAGGTAGTTAAACCTCTGACAGGGAGGGTTAAGCAGGGTGTATTGGAAAATCTGGTTTTTTGAATGTTGTTATTCTGATGGGATTTGTGTAAAATCTGCTCAAATTCACTGGTCCGGTCTGCTAACAATTAGTCTGCAGAGCAGTTTGCTTTCAGTTCATACTTGCTGAAAGTGAAGTCATGCTGCAAGAAGCCATGCAGAGTTCCTAGAGTCAGGAAAAGTAAATGTGGTCCCTGTTTCCAATGTTCTTAATGCATTTTTTATCCCAGATTATTAAGTAGAATCTAGAACTAGGAAGGATGACTGGTCAATATCTGGTTTTGCTGGAATCAGAGACTATCTGTGAGCTAAGATCAAAATACGTTTCAAAATTGGAGGAATATAAAAATAGGGGATATGCATGAGGTTCCTGTGATGATGTTAGTCTTGTGTTTTAATGTTTCTGCCTAGCAGACTAAACCTGCATAATCTAGTATGAAAACTATACAACATAATTGAGAACAAAAAAAGTGAGAATGTACAAAAATTAAGGAAAACCTGATTCCCTGTCACATTTCTGCAGAGCTTCACAGGTTTTCAACTAAGGACAGACGTTTCTTTAATTTTTTATTTCAGTAGAAAAGAAAAAGTCCTGGTAAAAATTGTTTTCTGTCTGCATCTTTCTAGTGTTGCTTATGGCTTTAAAATCTGAAACTTTGAAAAGTGCTAGTGTAAGCAAAATGCTAATATGAATGATGTGTCCAGACAAATGTAATTCTCTTTAGCACAGTCTAAGGCATAAGCATACATGGAAATAAGGACTTAAGTATGTTTGCCTTCAATTGATATGTGTCAATTCAGATTTAGTACATATGTTTATATTCTACATAGTTAAGTGTAAATGTCTTTGCATAAGTAGCATAGGTGAGAATGTTTTAGATAACATATCATAGCGTACTGTTGTATACAGTATGATACTGTTGTATTACATATTAACAAACATTTATTGTTTAATTTGTAAACTTGATGAAATGTATAAATGTGCTTTATAATGTGATAAGCACTAATGGATGTTTTAATGAAATCTTCTCTCCAAACTGGGCTATCTCTCTGAGTGCTAGAAAGGTCCTCTGATTATTGTTGCACTCAGCGATTTAAATAAGGCTTTGTTGAGCCGTTTGAATTTTATTGGCTGTACATCCAGAGGTGCTGTATTTGTAGTACACTATGCAAGAAGAAAACAAACAAACAAAAAAACCCACCTTCCTACTACTACTCTTTGTTAACAAATGGAATATCTTTCTCACAGATATTTTTTCTTTCTAATCAGAACGCTGATTTGAAGAAACAACTTCATGAACTTCAAGCCAAAATCACAGCTCTGAGTGAGAAACAGGTAGGGAAACAGAGATGTATTTTTAACACTGTGTTCTAGAGATGTCTCTTTTCCCAGCTTCCAAGAGAGCTGCTAAATCTTAAAGTGCAAAAATAAGCGTGGGCAACCAGACATTTTTGATTTTTATTTGATTTCTCAACAAAGGATAGAATGAGTTATTGTGAGTCTGTCAAACAAGAAACTGGTTTAATCAGTGGAAGTTATAGCAATTTTTCTTATGTTGAAACTAACATTTTATATTAAGGGAGATGGAAAAATGGATTAATTTTGTCATTTTCTTTATTATTATTATCTTGAAACTTCTAAACTCGACCATTCTGGTTTAGGCAAATCTTTAGATTTTGACTTAGTAAGTCCACACTGTGTATATGGGTGAGTATGCTGGAATTTTTCTTAATGTCAAGACCAGCTAAATGTATGTCAGTTATGGGTACTTAATAGACAATTTGAAAATTAATTGGATGCTTTTACCATGATAAATTACACCACAATTGTCTTATGCTTGCCATTTGGTAGAATTCTGTTTGACAGCTCTAAAGTATGAGTAATAATTACAACTGAATGCTTAACAGAAAGATTGTTGAACTTGAACATGGGCCTTGTGAATAACAAGAAGAAAAAGATGTAATATTGAGATATCTACAGAATTTGTTCTCGCTTTTTTTTTAAAACATGAAAGAGCAACACATGCACAAAGCCCTTATACATCACATCATCCCATTCCAAGTAAACTGACTTAAGGAGTCCCTTAATTATGTTGCTTAATATGTCAATAATGGAACCAAATTAGATCAATAGATTAGACCTTTGAAGAGAGAAAAATGTTAGAGCATTGGTAAAATGCATGAGTGTCACAACTAGATACCTCCACTTGTCTGCTACTAGCTGCATGTGTTCTGTTTTGAGTATTACTATCCCTACAAAAATAGCCAGACAGTGATTTACATTTATCTAGAAATTTTGTTTACTGAAAAAAATATAGTATGTTTTAATAGAAGAACAGTGAATCTAGGACGAAACATGTAAGGATAATAAGGAAAATTATTTTTTAATGAGAATAGTAGTTCAACAAAAACTGAAGTTTTGCTGATGTGATAGCATGTCTCTCTTGAAGATGATTTATTCTCTAAAACCAGCATGAGCCTCTGCATGTGGCTATGTCTCACAGCAAGCTGTTTCAGGATTCTCTGGTAAGCTCTGGATGCCTGTAGTAGTTTCAAAATGAGCTTGTCTTGATGCCATGAAGCAAGCTGTATTGACTACCAGTTCACGTAATGAGCACGGACAGGCAGTGAGACACTGAGTGGAATGTGAGAAAGCATCCTACCATAACTTTTAAACTTGTATTTATAACTCTGTCAAGTTAAGCTGCAGAATGGTCTATACTAACATGTGTTTTAAATTACCCATCACTAGAAATGGAGCTATATTTTTTCTATTTAACTCAAAGTGCTAAAGTACACTTGTTCATGGGGTTACCATGAGTTAAGTTTCCAAAAGACGTTGAAAAATAAGTTTGAGTTTTCTTCTACCACACAGTGAATACAGTCTGTATGAAGTCACAGTAGTTTCCTTCTTTGTATTTTTGTGGGTTTGATTATCAGAACAACAGTGAACTTCTCCATGATTGTTGAAATTTATATATTTTGTTATTTCTACTACTGGACTGCAGAGCTGCCAGTGTTCTAGATGATAATGTTGTTAAAGTAGTATGCCTGCTTAAATGCAATGGTCATGGTAAATATAAATTCTGGGAAAAGAATCAGAACTTCCTTGTGCAGAGAAGTGCTCACTCCCTCTTTATTTGCAGGAATCTGTTTTATAGAAATCTGTGGCTTAGCAATGCAGCACCTTAGGGACTGCAACAAAGCCATTCTTCTGTTTTCACTTTCACTTCTTTTCAGGAAAAATCATTATTATCAATTGTTTTATGGGTAGAATATTAATCAGCAATTTAATTTTCACACAGCATGGAGAAATATGCAGTTTTGCACAGTAAATATAATCGTTTACATTGTGCAGTGCTTGTGTTAAGAAGGAGTGCAACATGTGTAATCTGTACTCTTGTTTAGAGCCAAGTAGTCAATGAGTAAACTCTGAGGGCCCAACTCCACTGTGGACAGTTATAGGATGCATAATGGTCACTGTTCAATAAGCTTTTAATGAAGTTTGAGAAACTAAAGTTCCAGCCTGTGTGGTGTCCCTACCTGGACACATGGAGCTGCGATGCTGGTGTTAGAGAGGCAGAATAATGAAATATTTTTGGCTTGTGGAATGTTATGTCACCGTAATGCACACTTTTTCTTTGCTCTCTTATTTAATGAAGTTGGATGAAGACTTGTGCAAGAATCAAGTCAGTGGTAGGTTTAGCTAAAAGCTTTTAGTTGCTTTAGGACTTTCCTCTGTTTGTGAAGCATTGTGGGAATAGTGCCGACACTTGCTGCCAGTCGCCGCAGTGATTCACAGTGGCTTAGGTGTCTTGCTGAGAATTAATAACGACAGTTCTGTTCAGAAGTTTGTGAAATTGAGGAGATCCGGCAAATTACAAAAAGAAAGCAAGTAGGCTGTGCAGTGTGTAGGCTTAAAGCTGAAAAAAATTCCAAGCTGATGCAGGGTTGAACTGTTACAGCATAAGGTATGTCATATATTCATATGTTTTTTGAAAATGTCAGAGGTGAAAATAACGGCTTTGCTTTGTTATACCTGAAAGACAGTGGAGCAATGTATGCTGAGTGTGTTAACACCTGAAAGGAAAACTGCAAAAAGAGAAAAATCTTACTTGAAGATAGCTTGCATTTAAAGGGCTGTGAGCTTCAATCCTTCAGACTAGTAGATTTCCCTCTGCTAGTCTCTTTGTATTATTTTCACGGAGTTCTAAACTATGCTTACTTTTCTAATCTGTGGGCAATAAGTGAAATTCAGTTTAATAGTCTTGCTCCTCAGCTATAAACGGGAGAGCTTCAGTCTGGAAACTCTGAATGCATTGGTTTTGTAAATGGTTTCCTCTTTCTTTCTTTGACCCCCCTCTTCAGTAAACAGAAGTCAAGAGTAAGTTTTTTCAGAGCAGTTGTAATTGCCAAATCTAAGGTTGGGTTGTAAATGTGAATTAATTCTGTTGTTTTGGAGCACCATTTTTTTCTATGTTTTCACATCTTTGGAAGAAATTCATGATCAAAGTCAACCATTTTCCTTTACTCTTTATTCTACAATAGTATCTTCTCTTGGCATTCTGATTTGTAGAATTTTATTCACAATTACTTCACACTACTCAGCTTTTGTCTGGGTGAAATACACTTTTTGCAATATAAAAACTTAAAGAATGTATTTTTAAAAATTTTCTGTGAGGAAGTTTTTAGTGTATACTTCTTTTTTGTTTGTTTTGGGGAGATGGGGTAGAAATTGTTACCAGTGACACTGTTGAAAGGCTGAGGTAGAGCAGAGCTAGCATAAAGGAGGAAGGGATGTAATCTTGAAGTAGTACCTTTTCTTTGGTCTCATTTCCTCCACATTCTAAAAATAAAGAATATGCACTTACAGATATATCATGACTGAGTATATATCATAATTGTACTTAATTTTGAAGACAAGGAAGAGGTCATGTGGGCAGTAAAAAGATGTAGGCTTTTTTAGCAATATTGTGTCAGATATAGAGGAATTTCTAAATGTGTCCTTATCATAATCTCCTGGAAAAGTTAGAACAATATTCTGTCTTAAATGTGAAAGAAAGCTTACAAAAAGGGTCTTTTGACTCTATGATGAAAGGGTGATGGTGGTAAGCACGTACAAAAGAAATCACATGTCTCTTTCGCTTATATTTGAGAATAAAATGCAAATGTCTCTTCCTGTAGTTGCAGTGAAATTCATTGACTCTCTAAGCAAAGTGTTGTGGAAACTAGACTTGTATTCCAATGTATTTCCTCTTGACGTTGAAATAATAAAGTGAATCCCTTTGTTATTTTGATTTCTGTATATATGCAAGAAAAAGTAATCAAAAATAGTTATCAGCATATATATGGAGATACTTGTGGTTTTATTTTTTCACAGGGGAAAAACTTTAACATACTTTATTGTGAAGAGCAGTTGAAACTGTGGAATATAATTTAAAAAAAATGCATACCATAAAAGCAAGTTTAATATTATGAATAGGCAAATCTAGGGAATTTTCCCTGTATTTAAAGCTTACAGCAAATTGAGATGGATGAGTTTATTTTAAGTCCTGTATGTTCAGGGTAAGACTCCTTTTAACCTCGCCACAAAATAGCAAGTAATGAGAAAGGGTATTTGGGATAGATATAAAAAATGACAGAGTAATTTAACCATGGTTTTGTATAGTTGAATAAATGTAAACATGTGGTTTAGATTGACAAAGGAAGCTTGTTATTTAACTTTCCAAAAACTGTCAGGAATAGCTTTTAAGCATTACTGTTGCTATATTTGTTACAGGTACCATAACTTAGTAATGAAAAGATTGGTAGTGTGCATAAATTCATCCTATGAGACTGTTCTTCTTGAACAGGTGTCAATCATAGTAAAGGAGAATTTTTATGGAGGCTTTTTGAGCACATTATCAGAAAATTATTCCCGAAACATGTTCCATCATGTTCTGTAAAGAGAAGCAGCAGTGTTTGGTGAGAGGAATGTAAGCTCAAGAAAGCTAGAGAGCAGGAGGGAAACTGGGTACAGTTAACAGGTAGGAAAGAGCACTTCATGCTTGTGCATAAGAAGGTAGGCAAGGTATGCCTGTGTGTTGTGGATATACCAGATGACCACCATCACAACTTAGGACTAAAAGCCTCGAAATTAATTTAAAAAGTCACTACTTCTGCCAGTTTTTCTGGAGTTTCTGATACTTCCTTTTTCCACAATTGAGCGAGGGCATATTTAAATGGCAGTTATTCTGTCAGTAATGGATCAAGTCTGCAAATATGCCATATGAGCATTTAATTACTAATAGCTTGAGGCAGGTGATGCCTAATTTCAGTTCCAGTTGTTTATCTGGAACTGTACATATAACTGTACTAAAGACTGATCTTTTTTAAGTAAATGGCATGAATGATAAAGATATACTAATTTGCATGTAACTACAAGAATGCATTTATGCCAACTGTTTATAAAGCAGTTGTAAAATACATGAAAAAAACCTGTTTGTATAATCCTTCTTAGACTGTTTGAAGTAGTCAGTCATTTTTTCCTATCAGAAAAATACTGGTCTATCTGGACATAAGGAGAAGTAAGTTAACTGCCTCAGTGAATTGTCAGATCCTTTTGAACTCACTGATAGGTGTGAACAGCACCTGTTTAGAAGTGAATATTCAAAAAATCTGCATAAGCTTACTATTTTAATCTTTGGTATTTATTTAATTTGCATCCAAATATTGTGTGAAAATGCGAATATAATGACTTCTCATTAAGTTATCATCTTCCATATTCTCAAGATATACTGGCTGAAGCAAATTTTGGGCGTTGCACAGATGATTGTAGATAGGCAGAGTGGATGCATCTCTCCCTGCTGCCTCTTTTGCCCCAAATTCTCTTGCAAAACTGATGTTATAATCGTTTGTATATGACTGAAATATTGCTAAGCTGTCTCAGACCTTTTATAAAGCTTAAGTGATGATTAAACCCATACTGGCATGTAAACTTTGATTTCCCATTCTTCTCTTAATGCAACTCCACCTAGACTTCTAACCCTTGGTTTGTGAACTTAGTGTTTGCATATCTAATATACAAGTAACACTGGAATAACTCCATTTAGGAAATGTAAGTGACCATTTCCTGATGTCATTTAAAAAAAGAAAAACTCTCCACACATCCCCCCTGCTACTCTTCCCTCAGCACTGCCTTTCTGGCTCAACTTTTAATTTTTGAGTTCATGCTGTATTTAAGCCAGATTTGGAGGCAGCTGGAGAACTTTTTTAATTGAACCTAGTTGGATATATCTTTCATCTTCATATAAGCCAGGGCATAACTCCAAAATAGCCTGCTCTGCTTGAAAATCAACATTGTAGATAGAAAATGGGCAATTAAACTACAGTATTTCCTTGAAAATCCCCTACTGATGGAGAGAGTTGGTTATTAGATGCTCCTGCATGTTTTGACTTGCCGGATAACCTCACACATCAGTAGTTATTTCAAGGCCTACTATTCCCTTTTCCCTTTTATACTTGAAGGGAAGACAAGCGAAGCATTAGATGATGATGACTGGGATTTAGGCTGTTTTGTATAGCACCCTTAAATGCCTCCGAGTTGGATGCTGGGAAAAGGGATTAAATCTACTAATGAATTTTTATAAGTTAAAACAGATTAAAGTAGTTCATTCTGCTTTGTTCTGCATGCCTTGGTGGAACAACCTCACAGCCACAGAAACAGTATTTTGATTTATTGCAAGTTAGAAAAGGAATCAAATCCAGAGATATGCTTTTCAGAGCCTTATGTATGGATCTTTAGTTGCTATTGGAATTGTTTGGTCCCCAGCTTTTCTGATGTGTGTTGAATTATGGAAGGGAGAAGAGAGAAAGACAGTGTGTCCTATGTTTAGAATACAGGCAGAAGCTTGTCTCTGCTGTTTGTTCTCTTCTGCCTGTACTGATTTGAAAAGAAGCTTCCTGAAATGTGGGGTTTTTTGTGCTATGAGTTACTGACTGTAGTATAGCCATGGCTAAAATACTTTTATTACCAAATATGATCTTATTGGTTGGTGCTACACCAAGAACCAGACTGACTCAGGTAAACAGTGTTAGGTGGTGTTTTCCCTCATATGGGTCATGTGTTACACCCTCATAAGGTATTGAGGAACCACTCAGTTCAACTCCTGCTGTGTAGCTTCAAAAAGGACTGAAATGGATGTGATAATATTGCATTGCTTCTATAATGCTAGTTTGGAATTATTTTCTGTTAATTGTACTGGCATTTACAGGTGGACTAAGGATCCTTTGTAGTGGACAAATAAAGAGGAAATGCACCTTTCTGGAAGTGATTTAGAGAGATGACATATTAGAGAAGTGTGAATGGGCCAAATGAATGTACCCTTTATAAAAAGATTTTTTTTGGATTTTAGTTTTCTATCTAAATGTTGACTGTCTTTATTACTCTCACTATGGATTTTTTTCCTCATTTTGTTGTGGAGACTGTGATAGTCTTGAAGGGCTTAAAGGGTGAACATCCCTAAAGAATTAAAAGGTAAGAATTCTCTTCACAGAGTTTCATGAAGTCTCTGTGCTTTCTTTTCTATATTGACACTGTTGGAGGCAGAGAATGCAGTCTTCATCCTTAGAAAATCTTGATGTTCACTGAAGTGATAATCTGGTTCAGATTACATTTTCTGTTTGTGGAATTAAGAGTGTTTTATTTTCTTCAAATATGGGCCAAGTCAATGTGAATTCACCTATTTCTAGTCATTATATAGAGTAACTTTCTTTCAGTATTCTATTCACTTCTAAGTTAACTTTTCAAATACCTGTTCTGACCTTCAGAAAGTGTATCATTTCTTTGGAGCAACTTTTCCCCTGCTGTTAGATTGCAAGTTAGCAGAGACATCTGACATAGTGTCAGGGAAGATAAGTGGTGGCCAGATGAAATGGAAGTTTTCTTGGTGTGGTTTTGTTTTTGTTTTAATTAGGTCCATTATTCTTTGAGTTTCTTTTTATCTCCTTCTTTGTCCTAAGTTTGTCAAAACTGATAGTGAAGTGCAAGGGGTCTTCTTCAGCTTTTCTCACTAATAGTAATGTAACAGGTTAATTAGGCTATGGTGACGGCAGATGGAAATTTTGCAGAAATGAAGTCCAAGTGTGGGGATCACTAGAGTGGTGGAGACACCACCAGGAGGCAAATCAGACAAGGGAACTTAATTTTTACTGTTCTGTGTTGGCTTTGTGAAGGCAACTCTCACTCTACTGACTATAAAAAACTACTAGGAAGATTAGGCTTCAGTTCATTACTTTTTTTCCCTACAGAGTTTATCTGATGTGTTCTATGAAAAAGAATTCTTGTTCTATTCTGTGTCTTTTTAATTTAAGTGACTTTTTACAGTAGACTTTTAAAAACTAGCAGGGAGAAAGCCCTCAAGTTCCAATGAGCATATCTTCTTTGTCCTGTGAACTTACTCCAAAGTTAGGTGAGGAAAGTTAGAAACAGTTAAGAAGTTATAATTACTTTTTTTCCCCCCTGCCTTTTCTTTCTCAATGTTTCCTCAGTAAAATGTTGGCAATGTGTCAATAGTAAATGGCCATTAGTGTGTTAAAGAGTTGAACCCAGACTGCCCTGTGTAGCAAGGAGAAATGAGCTGGTTTATTCCTTACTCAATGAGAAAAACCTCAGTAACTGTTTGTACTGTTTGTAGAAGGCAGAACTTGTTTATCTTATTTTTCCTTTGAAAACAAAAAAAATTACTTTGGAACTATAATACGTGATGTGAATTTTTGAGATATATGCTTTAGAGCTGCCTGATGTTCTGCAGAACAGCGAGTGGCTACCCTTTTATTTTAGACTTCTGAAAATTTGAATACTTGGCAGTATTTAAGCCTGTGGAGTCTTGCTCCATATCCATTCACTCTCTTTATAAATTGCTTCATTTTCAGTCTAGTATGGCAGTTTTTCAGAGCAGCAGTTGGTTCTTTAGAGTTGTGGCCAGCCCAGAGTGCTGTGGAAGTGCGCGATTGTCAGCAGCTTTCTAGCATCAAAAGCTCCACACACACCTTTGGGCTACTAATAAATGCTTCAGCAATCAACTTGGACAAAATTAGGTTCTTGGGTTCTCCAACTCATTCTAAATTTTGTCATGTATCTCAAGAAACAGACGTATCCCATTCTCCAAGTAAATAATTTGGGGAAAGCAGTTTACAGCTTCCCAGTACATTAAGCTCTTAACATTTGTCTGCTGGGCAATTTAAATTATGTGGCCTAAAGGTACTGTTCTCTGCTTGAAACTTAGTTTATTAATAACTTTGTATATTAATGTCCTTTAAATATTCACTTAGACATGACTATCACAAAATAGATTTGGACTTAGAACTGACAAGAGACTCAGTAATTTCTCTCAAATTACTTTTAAATGCATTCAAGTAGTTGCATAGCTTTGTTTCTAACAATTTCAAGAATCAAAAATGAAATTTCTGCAAAGGTCTTAATTTTTGAGCAAAATACAATTTAGTTAAGCAAGAAATGCAGATACTACAAATTCAGTTTTGATCTGTTAATGGAAAGATCTTTGGCAGAGGGCTTTTAGTTATGAAATCTGGGAGTTATGGATTAGCAGATCAATTTACATTCTTGAATATTTTCTACAATATTTATTTAGAGCTATGTGCATCTCCTGCTAACAGAAGCATTGGGTCAGGCCCTCAGTGAGTGTCAATTCAGACTTTAAAATCTAATGAATCCTATGGCTAGAGTTCAGTAAGCACTGATATAATGCCATTCTTAATCTTCAGCTTTTCGTCTCTTCTTCTTCTTAGACTAGCTATCTGAAGGTCTGAAGGCCTTTAAATCCCACTTACATGGAGAGCTATAGAGAGAAAACTTCAAGAACTGACACTTAAAATGCAAATGTCTGGTGGGTGCTGCAAGAAGTCAAGCAGTCTCACCAATAGCAGACAAACAAAATGGTCTGTTGGGCAAACAAGCCAGCAGGATGGATCTGCAAACACGATTTTTTTGGTGGTCCCCAAAGTAGCTAGGAGTATTATTAGTCATAAAACCAGAGTACTCAGAAGAGAGGAAATAAATAGCCAAATATTTTTGGAAACAGCTCTACTACCTGGGTGTACCTTATTGATGCTCTACAATATGTTTTCCTGGATAAACCAGGTAAAAACACAGCTGATGGTTTTGTTGTGTCTTTGTAGTAAATCCCAAATGCATTGCATTTATCATTTGCTGTAGGAAGATGCATTATGGTAGTATAAAAATGTGTCAGGTTCTGTATCCCTAAGCCTTCCTTTTTCTTTTAAGATTGCAGGCAATAATCAAAGTATTATGTAGGATGACCCTGCAGCAGTGGTATGGCACTATATGGGACATTAATATAGTGTACCTGTTTAAAGGTAAAATCATCTTGGACTGCATTGTGGCAGTGGTAAATTTAAGTCCATTTATGATATGCTGGGGTTAATATTTGAATAGCAAGAGTTAGTTCTGGTCCTCATGCTCAAGAACAAAGTTTCTAATTTGAAATTCTGTGTTTCTTTTGTTCTGCTTTTTAGTTTTGAATGAAAATGCCACTTTTAAACTAAATTCCTTTAGAACAAGAGTTATTATTTAATAAGCTTGCATATCCCCTACAGTAGTCAGGTGTGCTTTCAAAGCACCGACACTACTGCACAGTACATATGAAGTAATCTAGGTAGGACTTTTTAGAAAGTAAACGGTAAATAAACAGGTTTTGCCCTTTCCTCTTTCTTTATCCTGCTTATCTCCTTTTATTGTATTAAGTGATTACTGTATTAAGTGATGTAAACACTTTATTCCATCATTGCATAATGGATTTACATCATTTGGTTTTAGTTATGTGGAACTAAACTTGATGTACTTCTGAGAATAATCTTTGTGGGTTCCAAGTTATTCAGAAGTTGGTTGAATGAAAATTGCTGATCATTTGAAGCTTTGCAGTGATAGAATCTCTGTCATCTTCATACTTCACTCAATTATCTTCAATGCCTGTTTTGCTAGCTTTTAAATTTCCCTATTCAGAAAAGTGTGTTTTAAACACCATGTGTATTATTGCATTTAGCAGATAGTTAGCTTCCCTGACCCACTTAACTTACACACATACAGTCATTTTGAGCCTTAGCTTTCAAAAATATTTTAGTGGGTCAGATGTCTCCAAAATTTCATTACATCCTTTATTTGCCTTTAAAATATTAATGATCAGCTCTTGCAAAATGCTGATTAGGACTAGAAAATGCTGAGACAAAAAGTTCATCTTGGTGCTTATGGTCCTAGAGGTTTTTCTGTGTTTAGTTACATGTATGAACCCATATTAAATAGTCTTAAGATCTTTTTAGTTTAAGTCCCTTCCTTAAAAAGGCAAGGTTTGACTTATTGGTTACACAATGTCTCATACACTTCTGTATGAGAGGAGAAATTGGTTGTTGATTAAAAATCTACCCCACTTTGAGGCATGTGGCAGTAGTATTTTCTTGTTTGTTTGGGTATTTTCATTACAATTATACCCACAACTCATGGGATAGAGTCTCAGTGCTCTCTTGAACAGATTGAGATAGCCAGTAAATATCAGAAAACAGATTCCTTGCCCCCTCCCTCCCCACCTAATATTTTGAAAATTAATTGTATAAATTTCTATGAAGTTACATTTTCTGCTAAGTGTCTAATACATTAGCCTCACATTCTAAGGCCATGCAGAAATGCTGGGTGCTGCAGTAATCCTGGGCTCACTTGGTAAACTCTACACTAAGACTTGGTAGCATTACTGCTATGTCAGGCTGAAAGATGAACCAATTACCTTGGACCAGAACAGGGGCAGGAGTGTCTGAACTGAAAGTGAGGAAGGCAGGACTGCAGAGGCCCTGTTAGCAGTCAGATCTGAGGACAAAGTTTGCACTAAGCTTGGTGTCGCCACTGGGTCTTTTTTCTTATCAATGGGTTTGGGTATTGGGGTATGTAGGAAGGTTTTGTAGGAGATTGGCCTATTCTCCTCCTCTTTGACTGCCTTACCGGTGTTTGGTGGGCAACGTTTGTGTCTCTGGCTGTAGCTTCCTCTCCATTATTGAAGAAGTCATGACGTAAGGTGCTGATTGATGCCAAAAGAGGAAGTTTTGCCTCTGGTGCTTGGGTTGGGATTGTAAGAGCAGTTACACCCAAATGCACTCTCAGCTCTTCAGAACAGTTGCCATTCTGTCTGCCTGTCTAGTTTCTGTTTGCTCCGTGTTTCCCAGTGTCCATTTCAGTTTTCATACCTGCTTTTAAGGGAAGCTGCCCAATGGAGCCATGTGTTTACCTCATTCTACTTGGACTATTCCTGTTCACTGGAGATGAAGCCCTTTTTGCAGTCCACTTGCTATTTCTGGGAGTCAGCAAAGAGAAGAGACTTCAGAGAGAGGGAGGGATGCCTCACCTGAAACGATGATGCAGCTTGTGCATATCCAGTTTGCACCATGTATGTGGTGGTTTTACAACTGGAAGAGGATCCCAAAGGCCTCTGCTTTCAGTGTGCTGGGAAAGATGTGAAGATGATGGGTAGCAAAGGTAGTATCATAAGAAATAAAAATCACTTACTATAAGGCTTCAGTAATTTAATGTTTGTATTTAAACTGCTTTGGTAAAAAGTCTCATTAAGTTCTATAGAAAACAATGTAATAAGAAAGTATCCCTAAATGTATCTTTTTTCCCACAGTGCGTTCTTTTACCTTGCCTGCCCTAAAAATGCTGACTGTTTTGAAATGTTCTTTTTTTGTAGGGCTGAGTGCATTTCCATAAATCATTTAATTGATATATGGCATATAAGGTATAGAAAGAGTTATTCTCTGTCTGTTACCATTATGGAACATAAATGTTTCTTTACTAAGCTTTTACACTTTTTATTTTTGTAACAGGCCTTGGGTAACTCAGACTAGAGAAGTACCTGCTTTTTTAAATAAATACTTGACATACACAGAAAATACCCCCCAAGCCTCCTTTTTAAAAATTGCTATTTTCTTTGTTTTGCTAATGGCTCTTGAAAGGCTGTAAGCCGGTTGCTGAGAAATATCTATTGAAGAACATCCTGTGGTTGGGCTGATGATAACACTTTGTCATTGTGTGGAATTACTGAAGCACTGTGCAGAAATTAGGAAAGTCAGATTGCACTTCTTTTTGTTGTCTTCCTCTGGAACCAGTGGTTCCTGTGCTGTGCTTCCAAGGCATCAAATTCACTGTATTTCAGAGACAAAACTGGGTTAGTATCCCATACCTTATAATTTTGTAGGTTGTGATTATATGGCCACTTTGATTATGTTTCAAATTGGACAGCTCCATGAAAGCTGTGACCTGTCCTCCGGCCTGGTCTAGCTGCTGATTTCTGCCCCTCTCTTGTGCAGGAACTAGTGCTCATGTTGCTGTGCAGTGACCGAGTCAAAAAGCTGTCTGGCTGAAGATGATCTCTGAGATGTGCCATTTTTTGAGCATGATCCATTTTGCTCACTTGGCTTGTGTGCAGCTGAATGAACACAGCTTTTGGCATAAGGGAAGTGGCAGAAAGGAAGGACTGAAACAAAGGGTGAAACAGTTTTCATTTGATACCTGTATTTATCTTGGACCAAACAGCTGTGTAACCACAGCTTTGAACCCAGTCTGTGGCTTGGTAGTCTTCCTTTTCCAGGGATGCAGATCCAGTAAATGTACTTGCAGCTCCTAAATGGCAGAAAGGAAGGTAAGCTGTGTCTCTCTTGCTTCTCCCACTGGTATAGCTGGTCCACATAGTAGCCCTATGCGTAAAGCAGGCACAACAATGGCAGTGCACTTAAATGACTGGAATTGAAGTATAGGGGATAGAGGTTGTTAGAGATGCACATGGAAAATTTCTGTTGAAGCTTTGCATTTTGTTTGTCACAATTGATACTATTTTCAGTATTACCTAACACTATAAGTATGAAGATGAAGCACAAAAAGAAATCTAAAGTAGTTCTTGAGTGTTCTTTGAAGAACTGAATTCCTTGAGTTGAATATATGAAGAAGAGCTGAGAAGACTTTTTGGAAGCTGACAGCAGAGAGCAACCTGATTTCTTACAGCATTATGATTTTTGTTAAGCAAATTTCAAATTGAATTATTTGGAGAAAGAACTTTTAAATTCTGCTTGAGAGCTTATGTTGCAAATCCTGAGGGTTTATATAGATCATGTGTAGTAGGTCCAAGCAAGAAGTAATGAGGTATCTGAAACCTAATGCAGTCAAAGTCCTTGTTTATTGCTTAATCTCTGGCTTTGAATAAAACAATTTATGGGCAACAGGAAATCAGACCTAAATGGTGGTCCACTGTGGCTATCCTCACTCCTGCTGCCTAGTTATAAAAAAGGAGTAAGCTGGTAAATTCTGCCTAGAAGGATGTGAGCTTTCTTATTAGTTCTTTTGTTTTCAGTGGTCTTACACAGCCATAGTTATACTGAGAATTTGTCCTGTACTTGGAGCTTGGTTAAAAATTGTTGGGTTGTTTTTTGTGTGTGAATTGGAATAGAAACAAGGGTGTTTTTTTCCTTCTAAGTTCTTCAGCATTGATTCAGCTTAAATAACAGTAAAGCTATTTGTTTGGGACATCTGGGTTGTATTGGTTTTGCATGGCAAGGTTTTGGTAGCAGGGAAGGTACAGGGGTGGTTTCTCTGAGCATCTGCTGGAAGCTTCCCCTACGTCCAATGAAAGTATTCCAACCAGCTCCAAGATGAACCTGCCACTGGCTGAGGCTGAATCCATCAGTGATGACAGTAGTGCTTCTGGGTTAGCACATTTAAGAAGGAAAAAAGTCATTGTGCAGAAGAGGATTGCAGTCAGAGCAAGGAGGAGTGAGAATGTGTGAGAGAAATAAGCTGGGCAGACACCAAAGTCAGTATGAAGGAGGAGCAGAAGATGCCCCAGGTGCAGGAGCAAGCATTCCCTTGAAGTACTTGGTGCAGAGCATGGTGAGTCAGGCTGTGCCTCTGCAGCCCATGGAAGTGTCCAGTGGAGCCGAGATCCACCTGTGGAGAAGCCCACATCAGAGCAAGTGGAGGCCTGAAAGAAGGCTGTGACCTTGTGAGAAGCCCTTGCTGGAGCCTAGAGAAGCCCTGAACACAGGCAGGACCTATGTACCTGAGGAGAAGGGATGCCATGCTGGAGTGGATTTGCTGTCAGGACTTGTAACCCCACAGGGAAGCTATGCTGGAGCAGTGCAGTCCTGAAGGATTGCACCCATGAAAGGGTCCTACTCTGAGCAGTTTGTGATGCACTGTAGCCCATGGGAAGGAGAAGTTTGTGAAACTGTCTCCTATGGAAGGGACCCCACACTGGAGCAAGGGAAGCAGTCTTCCTCCTGAGGAGGAAACAGCAGCAAAGACTACATGTGATAGACTGACCATAACCCCCCATTCCCATCTCCCTGCTCCTCAAGGCAGAAGGAGGTAGAGAATAAGGAATAAAATTAAGTCCAGAGGGGGTGGGGGGGAGGAGACAGTGTTTTTAAGTTTTGATTTTGCTTTTAATTATCTTTCTCTGATTTCATTGGTAGTAAATCAAATTTAATTTCTTTGAGTCAATTTTACCCGTGACACTAACTGGTGAGTGATCTCTCCCTGTTCTTTTCTTGACCCATGACACTTTCTTTATATTTTCTCTCTCCCCTGTCCAGTTGACAAGGGGGTTGACAGAGCAGCTTTGTTGGGCACCTGGTGTCCTGCCAAGATCAAACCACCACAGGGGAGATGGCTTTGGTGTTTTTTTTAGACTTTAAATTTAAGTAGTGATCAAGCTACTGAAGAAGACAGCTTTTTTGCACTTATGTTTCAAAGTACACCTGAGTCTGAGAGAAAGCTAGAATTATGACTTACCAAAATCACATTCAGAATCAAGAATTCTAGATGGTAACTTCAGTCCAATGTTGTAGAGCATCATTTTAAGTTAATATGTTGCAGTTATTCTTAGGACATTTATCCCTTGATCATAAAAAAAGTGCTCAAGAAACTAAAAGAATCCTAAAACATGAGAATATGGGCATTTTAATTTAATTAAAATTTACCTTTTGGGGCAGGCACTTAGAAAAGCTCTTCTGCTTTTTCCAAGCAGGACAGCTTCTGAGTTTTCTGCTCCTCTGCACCCTGCAAATTCCACATCATAATTTCTTTAAATGGTAGTAGGATATGGGGTAAAAACGAAAGACATCTGTGAAACTTCTAACATGCTGTGTGCTGATGCAGTCAGGATGTTCCTGGACAAGCCAGCAGCCGGGTCCACAAGGAAAAAATTGTAAATGACAAAGACTAACATAATGGTGATTAAAACCAGTCCAAAAACTCCTTCCTACCCTACCAAGCTACCACAACCACTACAATGAAAAAAGAAACTTGAAGAAAATTATCTTTCCATTGTCAAAAAGTCTAGGTATCACAGATCATCTCAGAGATGCTCACTATGTGGGGGTAGGCTTTGTTACATACATCCTTTGACTGGGGCTTATCTTTGTTCTATTTCACCCTCCTCAAAGTGCACTGTTAATAGAGCACATAGCTTGACTCTGGAGACACAAGCTCCTGTAGGATGCTTCTTGGAAGTGAGTTATGCCTCAGTGGTAAGAAATAAGATTATTATGAGACAGGAAAGTGAAAGAGATGGAGAAGTTCAGGCTTGGAGTATACTCAAGAGCATATAATGTAAGTTTTATTTTTCTAATGTTCATTCTGGGCTGATACTAAAATTGGTGTTTTGATGGGGTAAGTTGAAATGTGTAGATACAAAGGGAGCTACAGAGGTCATCTAGTACAACCTCCTGCTCAGAGCACATACGTACTTCATGAATACAGAGTGATGCCACTCTCCCAAAAGGATTGATTGGCTGGGCTTGCATTATTTGAATAGAAGTGTAAGTTGTTTTCCCATTTGTATTACTTAGTATCCCTGTCTGATCTCAGTGCATGCGCCATCGGTCTTAATATATTCACTTGTATATTTGACAATTTATTTTCCTGGGATGGAAAGCCCCCTCCATTGAAGTGTTTTAGGAAGATGTTTTGAAAACGCTCATGTTTTTTTTTCTAAAACTTTTCCAGGGCATTAATGTTGCTGCAGCTGTGCTGGCACTAATACCAAAAGGAGGGGTGCTGTATGCAAATGTTTTTTGTTACTGTATTGTCTGCTAACTTAATGTGAAAGTAATCAACCAATGCTTCTCTCCTGTGCATCCAACCTTTATTAAATGCAGTAGATCTGAACAGGCACTATGACAAGGAGATAAATGTTTTCATTTGTCCATCTGCAAGGTCTTATTCCAGCCTGAAAAGAGTCTCAAACTGAGTGTTCCTTTGTCAGTGTTTCAGATGGGATCTTTCTTACTCAAGTATAATCTAGAGCTGCTGCTAAACTTGTATTCATTTTTTAAAATTAGTGTCGTTTTATGAGAATGTGAGGAGTGCAAAGCTTACTGCATTTCACCCTGAGTGTCAGCTCAGTTTATTCTCTCTATACATGTAAAAGATAACTCTAGAGGCAGCTCTGTCCCTTACACAGTTAATTAACCCCCCTGCTGTGGGCCTAGATATGTGCTCTTGCTGTTCAGTGAGGTGTGTGAATTGACTGCAGAACACAAAATCTTGTGCAGGCTATACAGAGGGAGAGAGCCTCCAAGAAACACAGTGAAAGATGATGGGGTAGCATGTGGCTTCATAATCTGTCATGCTGAATGCTAGTAAAGCTTGCAGAAATTGGGGATTTCTGGTAAGATAGGTAACTATAGAAAGGCACAGCTTACCATTGTATGTAATAACTAGTCAGTTTTTAAGCTGTTACTTTAGGAACAAACAATAATAGGTGAAAACTTCAATAACCTAGAAATGTTCTTCAGTATTTCAAGCATTTGAAAACTCTCTAGTAACTAATAATCTTATACAAGTAACTGTTAAAAGACTGACTTGTGCCCTTAAAATACAGGTGCATGCTATACTAGAAGAAGACAAGGTGCAAACTCTGGGAAATCAGTAAAAATGGTAGCAAATGCTGCTTGTGTTTAATGAAATTGAATGAAAGAAATAAAATCATTCTTTTGGTGTGTACTTTTATTGCAGAGTTAACCCAGTTCTCAGAAGTTTTCACAGTCCTATTTCTATACAAACTCCTATAAAAATGCACACACCACACTTTCACTGAATTTGTCATGCTTTGAAACGCTCCTTAGCTGCTGCAGCAGATTCTCCATTAAATATTGGACAGTATTTTTTTTTGACTCATCTTTTTAATCGACCACTTTTGAATAACATTGTCATTGTATTGTGATACATTTTAATGGCTTTTTGTAATTTCTTTCCATTGTGTATCTGGAAGGATAGGCAAGTTATAAACCTGGGAAGGACATACCACTTACTGTATAAAACACAAAAGCAAGCTGTGCTAGGGCCTGAAACCCGATTAGCAAATAGTAAGTACTTTGTTACCTGAAGAAGACAGTAACTGGGATATAGCAAGAGTATCCTGCTCACACCAGCTTGAATCTGCATGCCAGTCATACTAGCAAACTGCAGCATTGATATGCAAAGTGCTTAGCTCACCTTCAGGGATGTGGTGATGTGGAAATTAAAGCCCTTCTGCCCCGCTCGAAGGGTAAGTTTTAGCCTTGTTTTAGATTTCCACCAAACCTTTCCTTTTGGTCTCTGCTGTGTTGATAGTGGCACTACCTGCACATTCATGCAGGGCCAGCTGTGGCTGCTGGTTGTTTGGTTCCTGTGTGTGACATTGGCTATGGGGACTGTCTTGCTCTAACAGGGTTGGCCTTTGCATGTAAACATTTATTCTGAGTCCTATTACTTTCTATACATATACATGTTATGTGACATAATTTAATTCTTGACTAGGTTGCTCACTGGAAATGTGGATTCAAATGTGAGTTTTGCTTTACTGTGAGCTGGCAGATGTCAGTCTGTATTTAAGGATGCACAATAAATAACATAAGATCTGCAGTGTTTTCCTGTAACTTACATGCGTCTTCATCCCATCTGCGAATGCTTCCACATTTTGCACAGTTGACTGAGAAGGAGTCAAAAGAGTTTTACTAAAAAGAGGCAGGAGGTGCCTCCTCATACTGTGAAAAAGGGCACGTTGGCACACTCTGGCTGTGCAGAAAGGCACATGGATGCTCTGTAATCTGGAAAACCTTCAGAGCAGGGATAATCAGATTTGAAAGTTTGATTTCTAGTTCTGTTGAAGTGATAAAAATACAAAGGGCTTTCTGTTTAACTAGTGCTCCCTAAAAGGCTGGTTTAAAATTTAATTACACTTATGATATGCTGATCTGTGTTGTTCACCCTAAAGCATCCCAGCTGCTCAGAGGATGATTTTCAGTTGCTTGGAAGGAGGAAGGAACTGAGAGGGTACTCATGAAAGGAAAGGGGGAATACAGTTTTGGTCATTCGTATTATGAAGTTTAAAACAAAAAAAGAGGAGGAGAAAAAGCTGTCTACCATCTGTATTTTCCCCTTACTATTTCACCATATTCTCTCTTCGCAGAACACATTTGCAGCACGTTCTGTTCAGTGAGTAGGTAAAAAAAATCATAGTCTGGAAGTTAGAAACTGCTCTGAATTCTAATTCCTACTTTCCTGTCTTTCACTGGATGTACTTACAAAAGCCTTTTGCTTCTCTGTGCCAGATTCATGATCAATTAAACATGGCTCAGAGTATTTCATCAAATGACTAAGTAGCTGAAGATACATTAATTTCTGTTTACAAACTACCTAGTGTATGCAAAGAGGTACATTACTATTGAATATAAGTGATCTGATGCTACACACATGGGCATGGACATGGAAGCACATTGCTGTTGATATAGCTACACAATATACACTATATAGCTATGTATGAATTCTGTGTCTTCTAATTTCTAAAATAATATCTTTTTAAAGATTGTATTTTTAAAAAATCCTTTATATGTGGAAAATCATATGTGCAAAAACTTTCAGATGTATTCTGGTCTTTCAAGGGAAAATGGAAGGTGATAAGAGCTATTTCACTAGACAGTAATGTTTGTGCAAGTGCATTACTTAAATAGTGAATTTAAGGAAGGGAAGAAAGAGAGAGCTTCTGCAGGACCCCTGCTCCTCTCCCAACAAAAGCAGTTAAAAACCATTCTAGGCTAATTGTAAATTTAAACATTATAAGATACAACATTTTAACAGCTCATACTTTGCAAACAAATGTGCATTAGTATTAAACTGGGGGAACTGCAACTTCGTTAAAGCTTCTTGCAACAGGGTGATAGTTCAAAGAAGGCTGATCAAAAACTAGGAAACTAGTTTTACTTTCTGCTGAATTTAAATAAGGCGTAATCTAGATAGAAAAAATGTCTTGATGTAACTTTTTTTTTGGTGGAGGTTTGGGTAGGATGTAATGTTTCTCAGCTTCTTGTCTTCAAGTATAATGCATTAAAAGTTGTCAGAATCAATCTATCCTTGAGCAGTTGATCTCAGGTTTGAAATGTGTTTCAGTCAGTGCCATAGTAGTAAGTTTATGCTGGCCTGAACCTCAGTGCCCAGAGAGAAAGGTTTGTTAATGTATGGCAAAGATGGAAACATGTTTGAAGCCTTTAGCAACAAATCCAAACTTGCCCAGTTCCCTTGATTTACTGCAAATTCAATTATTAAATGGCCTGATATAAATCATTAAATGCACATTTTATGGTTCTAAGAGAGATTAATTTTTCATTGTTTTCCTCACATGTAGCCACCTAATCTGCAATTTATAGTTCTGAGGGCTAGGAAAATTATTAGAGGAATGTCCTTCAGGATGCTGAAGTGAAATGCTCACATCAGTAATGCTGTTTGGAATGCTTGCTTCTGGCATCATTGCTTTTAGATATAAATATTCATATTCGACCTGGAACAAAAAACTGCTGATTTTTGAAAGTGGGTAGTTTTCTTTTGAAACTAATCTTTTGGCACTTTTTATTGTGTGTATTTAATACTGTATCAAACCTGGGGAATTATGTGGCAGTGTTTGTAGATGTATTCTCCTGAAACTTAGATGCCTTGACAGATCCACACATGTAGAGGAGAGAGCTCATTCACAGCCATATGAAGAAGGCTGCAAATGGGGAAAAGCAATATATTGTGGTATAGGCTTAGTTTGTCTTGTTCTGCTGTTTTTCTTACTCACTTTAACTAATTCATTTAGAAGTAATTATGCTGGAAGTCACATCAAATGAAGATTTTATTTTCTAGTGCATGAAATGAAAGCGCAAAAATTGTTCCACTTGTAGAGCTGTAGAATGTAAAATTTCTACTTTGTAGAATTTACTTCTGTAGACTAACTTAACAAAGACTTTCTAGATCAATTTGTTAATGTTTGTGTGGTCCTTTGAAGTATTAAATTGTCTCATATGCAATAGGGACAAAATACTATTATAAGCTACTTTGGTTGCTCATACACAAGGAAGGGCAAATACTGTTACAATCTTATTGGTTTGGTATAATGCCATAATGTCTGGACACCGTATAGATGTGTGTAGGTGGAGAACCATCTGTGTAGACGAGCCTACAAATATAAACACCTATTTAGGACAAGGTCTTAATGTTCAGTAGTTTCACATGTGAATCTGGAACATACTTTCATGCTTCATTTTGCTATAAAATGAACTGTGGAAGGGAAGAAAATACAGTCCGATCTACTGCTGGTGATCTTCACTCTGACATATTTACTTAATCTTACTTAGAAAGTTTTGAGCTTCTTCAGGAAGAAAATTGAAATTTTCATGCCCTCCACTGGTTCTTTGTTTTTGCTTTGCCTATTTCTCTTTAATGATGGCTTTCCTTTGCTCTGGGAGAAGCTCTTAGAAGGCAATGGATTTTAGTTATTTGCTTTGTGTTGGAAGGACACAAAAAGAATGAGTGGGTGGCAGCTCTGGCAGGTAGGGCTCTGCCTTGAAGTAGCCAAGGTATTTCTGTTGCTGGTTGCTGCCCCGTCAGTGGAGGGAAGGAACAGGTTGAATGTTGAGTGCCAGTTCAGTCCTGTCTCATATCTCAAAATCAATGTAGTAAGTTGGTGTTTACAATGACATCAGATTGTGAACAGGTGTGGTTCTGGAACAGAATTATCCTCTGTTCTACTGACTGATTTTTTTTTTTTTTTTTTTTTTTTTTTGGGAACTAATTTAGAAAAGTAGTAGGTTAATAGGTGCAGTGCTTGGAATGGCTAACTTGCACATCAGTTTACACCACTTGTTCAGGACATGTCGGTGTACTTGAGATCACTCATGAACATCAGAATAAAAATGGCACAAAAAATTATATTAAATTTTTTTTAATTGAAAGCCTGACCTGTTTACCTGTTCATGGAGTGCTAAGTACACTATACATGTGTCACAATATTCACAGGGGTGTTAGATGCCATAAGCACTGTTGTTTTATGCTCACTCTCTTGCCCTCATGTCATTGGTTACTATTGAATATTCACTTCTGATCAATTCTAAGGATACCTTTCTATACTACTTAGGTAATTTTACAGAAGGAGGGGCTATTTTGTTGTTTAAAATGGCAGTCCTAATTTCAATTTATGAGGAGAAGTTCTAGATCAAAAAATGGTCTCAACAAATATTTTCCTACTTTTTAAAGCAGGTTGAGTAAAGTAATAAGATTAAAACCATAGATCAAAGTTACCGAACAGTAACTTTAAAAGTTTGTTTGAATTTGTCTTGAAATAAAGCAGAAAATAACAAATTTTATTGGATAAATTCTGTGTGGATGGATTCAGCAGTATTTAACAATAAAAGTTTGCAAAATTTTTATTTAACTTTTATAACTTACAAAAAGTCTGACCTGCCAAATGGACCAGCATATTTACATTATACAATTAATGTATCAAAGACTTTATCTTTGTGTATTCCTAATTATTTAGTACAATGTGTAGCATGTTCCAGCACCTCCCCAGATTTTATTCTCATCAGTAAATACATTTTCTGTTCACTTGAATTGGTACAGAATCAAGAATCCCAAGGAAAACTTGTATTTTCTGAATATCACTAAGAAATAAAATAATTCAACTCTAAGCTGCCTTTCATCTTTTAAATAAAAAATTTACCCCTGTTGTCAGAGAAGATGAAACTATAGACCTTGAAATGGATGCAGTCCAGACAACCCAGAAACATGCTACAACCATGGACAAGCTGATCAAAGCAGCCTTTGGGGCAGAATTCCCTGCAGTCATTCTGAACAGTATTGATAGTTAACTCTTAAAGATGTCAAATAGAATAAAGGTGACAGTGTTCATAATGCTTTTAATCCCTACACCAATGACAGAACTTTATGAGTATTTAAAAATTATTATTGTTAATGATCATGTAAGGCACAAATTGTCTTTCATTAATGTAAAAATGCAGGTCTATAGTGGAAGTGGTTGTGTTCTTAAGCATTTTTACTGGTCCTGTTGTCAATTTTCCCCTATCCAGAAATGTGACTCAGACACTTTTGGAAAGGTGATAACTAGAAAATAGGGCCAGTTCTTGAAGTTCTCTTTGGGGTGAATACTCACTGAATTGGTGAAAAATTGCCTTAGAATACTGGGAATGAAAAGCAAGTGTGTAGCTTACGTATTTAGTCCATATGTAAAAGTGAAAGTAAAAGCAAAATCCTGGAAACACAACATTAGCAACATCTCTAAGAGTATTTAAACCAGGCAATTAATGTAATAACATTATTTGCTAAGTTTTTTGCCAACTTTTCTGTTGCATCCTATTGTGTAAAAAAAATTAGTTTCTAATCAGCTTTATTGATTCTGATATGTGTGTTGCGAACACAAGAGCTGCTATCTAAACAAAACTGCTTTTAATAATGTTTTGTGTTTTTTTTTAAATTGTGGAATAAATTGATAATCTTGCTTTTTGTGGGGCTTAGTTCTTTCTCAAATATACTTTATTTGCAGACAGCCTGGCTTTGTCCATTTCATATTTAAGAGGAATAATGGAATAAATCTCCAAAGTTAGGACTTGCTTACCTCCATGAAGGTGCAGACTTTCAAGTATCTACTCAGCTTGTGCAAATGAAAAATAGACTTTGTAGTCATTTCGACCATTGTGGAAAATTTGTCCTTATTTAACTTTGAAATTATTTTCTAAAGATTTCAGCAAGTGTAAAGGAGTATAAAACTATAGCCAGGCTCTACATTTCTTTGGAAAAGAATGTGGAGCAAACATTTTGCAAAATTTCTCAGTGTTCAGTCTTTTATTGCAGTGGTATGAATACAGGTCTGTTTGTTTTGAAACATTGGTAAAATGAATTAATTTAACTGAGTAGTCCTTTTTAAAATTAGAATGTAAATAGTGAAAAATATCTGAGGTTTGATATTGAGATGATACAAGGGAAAAAAAACCCTAGCTCCTTTTATAATCTCTTGACTCTTTCTCAGTTATTTAATGAGATCTTACTCATATAAATGTGTTAAGAAACTGTATTTTATTCTGCTTCTCCATATCTCCAGGTCCATTTTCCAGTATTAGGCAGTTATTCACAAAGTGTTTGTCAGATACCATGTCATCAGCTGAAAAATGACCAGAATTATCTCATTTTTTTAAATCCAGATAGCAGTGAAGCTGATGTACATTTTCATATTTATTTCAGTGAGGCCAAAGTTTCATCTCTTGTCCTCTTTCTGTCTCTAATTCTTAGTTTTCATTTTCTGCCACAGACAATACAGTCTTCAGTTTCTATGTTATTCAGGTGTGCAATTTTTAGACTTTTTTTTTTTTTTTAGCATGTTCATTCCGTTGGTTGTAGTCATCTAGGTCAGGTATAAATCTGGTGCTTGCTTTCTTAGCATCTTAAGACATGTTTTGTTTTTTTTTAAATCCCTATGAGCAAGCCTTATTTCATGCCTTGTCTTAACCAGTGCACTATCTTCAGCTCTGTTCTAGACATGTCTATTATGACAGAAGGAATAGAGACTTTTTTCACTTCCTAACATGTAGCTGTTAAAATAATGCTTCCTGCTTGCTGATTTAATTGTCACTCTTATTTTTGCATTCCCCCTACTGTTCACCACCCATACTTGCATCAGATTTGAGCTCTTTTCAGTACTTTCAAAGTTCTATATAATTCTGCCCTTCCTTACTTATGTTCCTCGATGAGTTTCCTGTCTCTCCCCCACTCGCTCCACTTCTTTAATGTTCCCACACATCCATCTGTCACTGCTTAGGCAGTTACTTCCATGTCATCTTCCATGTTACCATCTATACATCCTGTGACCTGCCAGGACTCACCTGCACAAGCGCTTAGATTGGCCACCTTCAAGTCCCTTTTAACTGCACACTCCTTAGCTGCTTTTATGGAGCTGAGCTGGGTTTTATTTAAAAAAAAAATCTTTCCTGTTTATTATTCCTCCTTCTGTAACTTCTGTTTCTGTATCTATAAACTGTATGCTGCTCATATTACCAGCTCCCTTTAAGTGCCTAGACAGATACTCTTCTGCAAAAATGTCTAGAATCATTTGAGGCATTACCAGCAGCAGTTACATCTTGCAGCATCTCAGCTAATCAAGTACTTCAAATGTCTTAGAAACTGATAGTGACAAAACGTGGGACTAAGTGGCCTCAAGTTTTCTTTTCTAATCTGCAGAAGATTAGAACGTAGAGGTAGGAATGAGGATTATGAGATGGTTTCTGCTGGAGCTCAAGTTGAAAGTAACCAACCAGTATGGCATTTGTGTTCCAGTGCTATACAGTGGGATTAGGCAGGTGTAACTACAGAATTTGTATTATGCTTGCAAAGATTAGTAATGAGTTTCTGTGTAGTATCAGTAAGAACCTGAGCAGGAATAGGAATCTATACTTTTTAATACTGACAAAACTCGAAGAACAAGTGAAAAGTTCTGCTCATTATTTCTTTACTTGTCTGTGTCACCTATATTGGTACTGCAGTCATGGTAAAATTTTGGCAGCTACTGAAAATTTGAGTTCAGCATGATCTTCTCAAGATTGATGTAAGAGTGCAGGTACCTGGGTCTTGGGGTTTTTTGTTTGTTTTTTTAGTGGTACAACACTGTTTTGTCTCTAGTTGTAGGATCCTGCCTACAAAAGTATGAAGCAAACAACTCTGTCCTGTGTTGCTCTAAGAGAAGGAAAATATAAGATTAACCCTGATCAATGTCTTTGTTCTGATGTCTTTTGCTGAGATCATCTGCTTCCAGCTTTCTTGAACTTTAAACACCAGAAGTTGTATTGTACATGTTTATTTCAGTATTTTAGAGGAAATGTGCAGTAGGAAATACAGTCTTTAAATTGATCACACTGAACTTTCTGAACTAAAGACTGTTGAATAACACATGTGTGTATTGAAATGAAATAACGTGCCTTTACTGAAATAGCCACTAAACCAACTGGACTTTGAACTTTTTGACCAAGGAATGTGTAGAATTGTGACTGCATCCCTTATTACTTGGAGCATTATAATCATTAACAGCCCTTCAAGAAAGTTTTCACTTGTGTACTTTGTCTTAAAAATACAACTTATAAGAACATAGTCTCATATAGTGCTATCTGAACATACAGTTTTGTCAACTGGATGAGATAAAAGTAATACTTGTCTGACAAAGTAATTTTTCTATAGTCAAGAGAAAGTACTTCTAAGGACAGAAAGTAAGTGTTCAAGTGGAAACAGTGTAAAGATCTCATGCAAGAAAATACAAAACCAGAGATCATGTCTTATATTTTTTGTATTAAGAACTGTTCTCTGAGAGCCACCCCTTATATAATCACTCCAGAATGGTAATTATTATAAAGTATTTTAATGGTATTTCTGTGCATAACAGAGAAATAAGTTGGTTTAGATTATAACTTTGGTTTTAGTTTAATATGTAGTTTAAAAATGAGCTGGCAGACTTCCAAGTATGCTTTTTAGTATGCTGGTATTTGAAGAAGTACCTCACCGAGTTGCATAGTTTGTGTTGCTTGCATGATATAGATACAGACTGGACCATCTTGTGATTGTTGCTGCAGGCTTCAGTGTTCAGGCATGTGTATGTTATTTACCTGTGTCTTGTAGCACAGTCAATTCAGTTGTTCCTCTAAAGACAGCTGAATTATAGCACTAAACATTTAATTTATAGCAAACAATGCAAATGTGCAGGCCCAGTTAGTGTGTACACATACACAAATCGGGTAAACAGTAACAGGTTAGCAGAGAATTGTGTTCATTGTGAATAATCTTAAAAGCAAATGTACTTGTGCTTGTCATACCTATTGCAAAATGTGGAGGAAATATGCAGAAATCACTACATTGTGTTAGAAATCTAATAGAAATGGAGGGAGAAAGCAGAATGATGAGAGACAGCTGCTGCTGCTGCCCGGATTGGCAGCCTATTTATAATCGGGCAGGCTGAGAGCTGGAGTGCTCTGCTGGGCTCTTACACATCACACACCAGTGGGGATTGGTTGTATATACATGTTCAGCAATTTGTTTTTAAAGCAATGCATATTCTTCACATTCTAAAGAAATTAAATAAATGGACCAAACTAAATTTTCAGTGTTTTAAATAATTTTGGATGTAGTAGTACTTTCATATAAAGAAGCTCTCTTTAGCAGTTTGTTATTAAATTTTTGTATGAATCAAACCTGTTGGAGTAATAGGGCTTGTTTACATGTCCTGAATGCCATCTGAAATGACAACGTTAGGTAACATTGAATATCACACAAATCTTGGCTGCATATGAAAATGGGTCTGTAACAGTTTCCATCCTGATTCATGTTTTCCTTTTTTCCTTCTTTTTAATTGACATTTTAAACACATGCTATGGTAATGCCTTAAAAGTACCTTTTTAAGCACTAGGGCAATTCCATTTATAAGTCACATGGGGGAACTATAATGGCAGGCATTCATTCCACTTGGAGGTGATTTCTGCATAGGTGTCTGCATAACACACAAAGGCACAGAGCCCAAGTGACTTGTTTCACCACTCATATGCAGAAGTTTCACCAACTGATTTGATTTCACTTAAAGGTGAAATCTCTCCAGCCTCCCACCTAGCCAGTAGGCCCAGCTCCTTTACTCTGAAACTCTGGCAAGCTTCAGAAATCTTTTAAAAAACTCAGTTTTTTTACATTTGGGATTGTTTCACAATAAGATTATTCTAACCAGGCTGATATACAGCTAAGCAGTTTGCAATGTTGCATTTCATCTTGACCTGGTCTGCTCTTTGGAGTACTCCTGACAAGGAGACAGGTAAAATATTTTTATATGTTGAAATAATGTAATTAGCGTTCCTGCTTTCAAAATATGCTATGAAATCACAATTGATTTGGTAGCTTAACCCTTGAGTAAAATTAGACTTTCTGTCTTTTGGGGACAAATGGGAAATAAAAGGGTAGAAAGAGTCTTTTCTTTACATAACGGTGCCCATACATAAACAAATGAATGCAAGATCTTCACTACACTACCTTGTGCTATGAGTTCTAAAAGTTATTAAACAAAATTAGTTTATTTCCTATTTTCCTAAGCATTAGTTACATAAATTTTTTTCAATGTTGGTTTGCTGTTCAGATTTTAAAAGGGCTAAGAGGACTTAGTTTTTTCTGTAGCATTTATTCACTCAATTTTATCTGAATCAATTATATAAGTCTAATTCATACAAAAATCTTTCTAAATCTTATCTATTTGTGTTGTCTGTTACTGAATTAATTACACTTTGGTTGTTTCTGAGATCAGAATCAAGAGAATACATACTCTGGGTCCTTGGCCTACTGCTAATTCATATAGTGCCGTATCATTTCTGTATTATATCTTTGCTTTTTTATAAAATAATTTTTCACATTGTGCAAAAACTGGGATTCCCAAAAAAACGTTCCAGTTTTTCAATATCAGATATATTTGTTGATGGATTTTGCTATGTCATTGCTGACTGGCTTGTCTGAGCTAAGCAAAATGACTTACACTGAAGAAAAGATGGTTAAACTGTAATTTCTAGGATTTCTTTTTGCATCTGTTAGTATAGTTATAGCATTGATGTTTTAGTCTGGTAGTGTATATCAAATGCCTGTTTCTGTCACTTTCTCAAGTCTTTCATATTAAATTCCTTCATACTTTCATGGTATTTTATATATATGTTCATTGCCTATTTCTCCTGTAATTTTATCATCTTGATTCCAACATCATCTCTTTGGCACCTCCAGGCATATATTAAGCCTCTGTGAAGAAGACCTGTCACAAAGCCATAGTTTTGATTTCTCTGCAAATTTTTGACCTTAGCCATCCATTGATTCCTCAGCAGCCCATCAGGTTGGTGGCTTCCTGCTTTGATGTGTTTTGGGAATGCCTTGGTATGGCTGGTGTAGCTCTGCTCTTTTCGGTTCACATTTCCTCTTGTGTCTCCTTATTTCCATCTTTCATTTCATCTGTCATAAATGATGCTTCCTCCTACAGTTTCTGAGGGGTGAATTTTCCCTTTCAAGGTTACATGTTTGCCTCTAGTAACTGCTTCAATCACACCAGAAGTGAAATGGGTTATTTTTTACATTTTTCCTTCCTATTCTGTATGGGTTTTTTGCTTATTTTTTGGTTTCTATAAACTTTTTTTGGTAAAAGGCTTTCTGGTAGATCTTGGTATTTCAGTTTCCCCACTTTTATTTTAATGCATTTCCACCCACATAATTTTTCTGATGTTTTAAGCTGGCAGTTAGTGTTTGGAATTCCAGGTGTCCAACACATGCCCTTTTCCAAAGGCATACTCTCTGGGGAGTATTCACACACATTTGTGTGTATGTGTCTGCTTAGTTAGCTTGTGTGCTTGTAGGAGTTTCCAGGCACAACCAGAGAAAACTAGTGGAGCTTGTGAACTGAGCCAGGGGGTAGTTCTGGATTTTTTCCTCCCCTTTTGAAATCTAAAGTAACACAATGCAGGCAGCTGTGCTGATGCTTTTAAGTTTTTGGCTTAGGTTCAAAGGAAGTGCTTTCCATTAGAGCATCCCCTGCCCGATAGACAGATATCACGGTTGGAGCCAACATCTCCATTTTATGGCATTCCCCAGCCAGGATTTCTGCTTCCTTTCCTCTCCTTCGTGCTTCAGTGATCACCACCTTGTGTCATCTTTCTGCTACTGCACCGTCTTTCCTCGTTAGATTTTAATGTCCCTGGCAGGAATCTGTTCCAGCCCAGAAACAAAGACCAGACCAGCCCTGGGCAAGTAAATGTATTTTTCATTTCCGTGTGCTCACATAAGTCAGCTGCGTGTTGGAATATATTTCCTTTCACTGCTCCTCCCTCAGCACACACAAAGAAGTGCTCCTTCTGTAATTATTTTAACAAACTTTTTGTTTGTGGGGGATGGAATAAACCCAAGTCGCAGTGAAAGTGCTGAGCCAAAGCAAGGTCAGGTTTTGTTCCAAAAATCAAAACAAATCTGTAAGATTGCAGCTGAGAAAAACTTTTTCACTGGTTATTAGAAAAAAATGCTATGCCCTAAAGGGAAATGAAGACAAATTAAGAGCACAATGTCCTGCTAGGAAGTTATTTACCTTGAGCTAATATGGCATAACATATAGCATTTTCCTGTGGTGAATAATCAGGATAGCCAAAGGAGGCAATGGTAGTCTTTCTACTTCTGTACCATAGAAATCCACGCAGGAAGATGTCCTCCTTGGCTAAGTCTGGAGCCAGCTTTGTCCTGCTTCATGTTAAAAGCAAAGCAAAAATGGTCCCATGCTGGTGCTTTGGTTGCTGTAATTCTGACAAAGGTGGCATTGACACACTGTACAATTCTATAGTCTACATAGTATTAAATAAAGGCCTCTCTGTATTTCTATATCAGAAGAAATGACATGCATTCCTAGTTGTAATTAATTATTAGAAAAATGTAGGTAAGATAACAGCCTTGACACTGTAACAAGACCTGGCCAACCATGCTACAGAACTGGACACCCATTTCATTAATTACAGAAAAGAATGTAATAAAATTCAAAAATATAATAGTAATAATAATACAAGATTATAATGTAATAAAAATGTTAGCCCACAGTGCCGAATGTCTAAAGTCATACTCCTGGAGAAAACTTGTTTTCACTGGCTCAGAGCCCCATCTGCTTTTATTGATTTTAGCGCCTTTAAAATTAGTCTTTTTTTGTTTAGGCCTTGACACTGCATTTGGGGGACCTATACTTGATTTTTGTTTCTAAATTAATCTCTGTGTCTCAGTTTTCCCATATGTGAAGTTAAAGAATAATGAATACTTTACTCCCTACCAACATTACAAGGTTATTGTGAAGATTAACTATGCTTGTAAACATTATATAAAGGCCTGAATATTGCCAGCAGTATTACTGTGCTTTATTAGGTATTTCTCTGGTTCATCCTATAAATAAATGTGTACTGTTCGATGATAAGTAGTTAGCAGTTGATAATTAAAAAAAAAAAAGCCAAGAAAAAAAGATTGTTCATTTAAATATCTCCTTTTATTTTAAAATGTACCTACTTAAAATTATTGCAAATCAATGTCATGCCCTGCTTCAATTTGAATAAATCTAATTTTAATAAAGATAATATTAAACACTACAAGGTTGTTTCTGACATCCTAAAGAACTCAAATGAACTGCCTCATGAAAATGTGTTGAATTATGACAGTAGTAGTCCCTTCTGCAGGTAAAGAGCATATTTCCTCATTTATGTGTATTCAGTTGATTTTGGTTTATAGTTGCTTCATAAAGAGCTGAAAAACAATAATGCCTAAAATGTTTTCTATCTTAATCTATAAGTAAAAAGCAACTGAAGAAAATCTTGAAGGACATGTTTACTAAAAACAGTTCAGTTTTGTCTTATCAGATGGTCCTTCCCTGTTTAATACATCTGTTTTAAATGCAAATCAATCCTTGATAAACTTCCATTCCCCTCAAATACACAACACATTCAGTATATTTGTACTGATCTTCTTTAAATGTGCACTGTTCTGGTACAATATTAATATTCTCCTTGCCATAAAATATAGTCAGAGATTAAAACAATAGTGTCTAGTAACATGAAATAATAATTTTTGAACATAGTAGTCTATATGTGCATGATTTGAATAAATGTATGTTTAGTTTTGTTTTTGCTTTAAAATGATATTGATCTGAGTTGGAAAAAAAATAGGTAAACATTTTAGGGACTGTTGCATTGTCTTATAGATTCAAGGGCAGTGCAAACCAGCTTTTTTTCTACAAAGTTAAAAAGAAATACAAACTCAGAAAAGATTAAAACTCAGCTGTTTAAATGAAGAATTTTAAGTTCAAAGGAAAAAATGAAAATCAAATTTCACAAACTTTCCTGTGCACCTTAAAGAATAAAATGTACCCTTAGATTTTAATTTAATTCATCTGGCAGTGTATACCACATACAGATCTTTGTGGCTCAGAGTCATAGAGGGCAACAGCATTGCCCAGGTCTCTCTTTTTCTACATGATCTGTTTTGTTCATAATGTCACTACTTTATCCATCCAGTGTCACTGGATGTTCACTTCTTTATCTGCATACCTGGAGAGAGAGGTATGTTAAAAGCGAAGGTCAACAGTGTTGTGCTTTTTCTGCAACATTGTATGTTGCTGTAACTTGTTACTATTCTGTTGGTTGGTAGATCACCTCCTTGCCTTCCCTGTGTCATGTGTGTCTTTTATTCCAGCCACAGCAGAAACAGCAGAGCTGAAGAAATGAGTAGCAACTAGGCTGAACTTTTCAGTGATGTAGCGGTGGATAATAGCAGCATGTAACCACAACCTTGCCATCAGCGCCCAGAAGTGAATGTGTAATTCTCCATACTGGACTTATGCTGACCTCATAGTTTACATTTTGCTGTTTGATTTTTCAAGAGGATGATTCTACAAGGCATGACTTTTTTACTGAAAACTTCTGTCATTTCAATATGTTCAATAGGCTCTTCTGGTTTTTTATTGGATAGACTTAAATGGATAATCTTTGGGGGAGCTGATATGAATTAGAATTTCACATTTTAGTTGCAGCATGGTTTTGTCACACCTGTTTGTTCATCTACCCTGATTAATATTCAGCTGATGTCATTCTGATGTAACTTGATTTGAAGCCGAAGTCCTGAGCTCATCAGAAAGAGCTTCTAGTGGCAAATGAGAATGCTGACACTCCAGAAATGCTTTAGAAGGCTTTAAAAAACATGTGAAGCGGCTTTTCTCTGTATATTCAAGAAGTTAAAGCAAAAGCCAAGTATTTAAAATGAAAAATTGCTAGCCCCCAGACAATACAATGTGTCTGTCGTAATGTGCTCACAAAGAAACCATATTAATTTTTAATCATCAAGGACATAGCTGGTTCCATGTGGAGAACTTCAAAACCAGGCATTTAAAAAATAATATTTGGTTGATGTATCAACAACAATACTTCAAACTTCAGAAAATGTTGATATTCGCTGATAGGCCTAAGCTTTCAATACACTATTCCCTCTAGGAGCTGACTTTCAAATAGGTAATACTGGCCTCTGTATATTTCTGGAAGTTTAATTTTGAATAATTGCTTACTCTCCCTGTTCTTTTGTAGCTCTAACTTGGAACCTGTCACAATGGAGATGTGCTTTTGATACAGATACGTTATTCTGATAACTCTTGTAACTTTTGCCAGTGCCTTGCACTGAGCTATATTATTGTAATTTGTCATCTCCATGAGAAGTAAACTGGACACCTGCAGGTTATTAGAGATGAAGAAAAGAAAGGTGTCCTGCTGTCATGCATTCAGTTGGTATTCCTACTGCCTTCCCATTGTCTACCTGGAATTACATAGAGCATCTGCATAAATACACACAAACATTCGTTATCCTTGTTTGGGGAACTGCAGTCATTTCTGCTGCAACTGTGTCTTAGTGCAGTGTGTTTCAGAATCCAAAGCATACAATAAATGTACTATAAATTATCAAAAGGCAACATTTGGATTTTTCCTAGTCCACATATGAGTTTGGGAATTCTGTAGCTAATTTAAGTGGATTCTGTTTATACTGTATGGAGTTCACTTCAATGTGAAAAAGAACTTGAAAAGGTACTTTTAGAAAAGGTTAAAAAATATTAATGGATATGATAGACATTTCAGAAGAAGTTTAGTGCAGATTGAGAAGGGACAGCAGCTGCTGCTCCTCAGCTTGAGTGGCAGAGAGAATTCTCATGCCCTACTACTGGTCAGCCATTCTGTACAGACAGGCCTCATAGTTCTCTAGTAACTTAAAGCTACTGCTTCTGCTTTGGCTTTCTGCTTTGGAAAGAAGGTTTTTGGAGGGGAGAAACAGCAGTTAGTGGTGCGTGTTACCTGAGAGTTCTCAGAAACTCTGTTACAGGCAAAATACAAATAAGAAAACCCATTGGACTCATCTGACAGTGCTTATTTGCTGGAAGCTGTCATCTTTTGTAGCATTTTTTCCTCTCTGTAAGAAACAAGGAAAAATATTTGTAGTCTTAAGGTGTAGTTATCCACAAATAACAAACTAATTTTATTTTTTTTTTTCCTGAGGCAACTGAGGGTAGAAAATGTTTTTAAAGAAAAAGGCTCTGAGACTTATTTGAACAGCTTTAAACAATCAATTTAATGCTTTGCATGTTGCAACACAGTTGTTCTATGCTTATAGCTGGTAGAGTTTTGCAGACCAGAATTTGAGTTGTGATCTTAGAGAATTTCTAAGAGTTCTCTTCAGTACATTCTGTATCCAGTTTTTCATTGCTTTGTATACAGTGTTTCAAGAAGAATGTAAAATAAAAATGCTAGAATATTTGATACAAAAGTTAATAAATTATTCCAAAGAAGACTGAGGAATAATATTGACTTAATTGATTCATCAAGTGAAGCAGATGAAACCTGTAGGTAACACATAGCTTTTTCAGGTAGAGCTTTAAGACAATCCTCCCACTAAATTGAAACCTGACAGAAGCCCTTGCGTGTGATTCTTGGTGGAGTCTGGGTAGGAATATGCCTCCAGGATGTCTTGCAGAGCTTTGTTCACTCCAAGGGAGGAGATGTGGCAGTGACTGAATGAATGTAGAAGATGGATTTTTATAGTTCATGTGCAGTGGAGTAGAGGGTGAGGGGGGAGTCCCAATAAGCCAGACTATATGGGAATACTTCATATGTGTGGTATCTGATGACATTAAACACAAAATTGAAGCAAACAGATGCTAGTGCTTGTGCAGCATTCTCTCTCAGGAGAAATCCCTCTGCTTTATACTTCCTCTTCCCTTCTCATTCTATCCCTGTAAATTTTGTGTTCTTTTTCTACATTGAGGCAGAGAAGGGAAGATAAGAAGTGTCCTTGGCTTAGAAAGCTCTTGGGGAAAAGAGATGTATTTTTGTATTATCTTAAGCTGAAAGGGGAAATGAATGTCATCTGTCACTTTTTGGGCAAGTTCTCCAACCACAAGGACATGTGCAGCCAAGCATTGCCCGAGTAACGTGGGTAGATGCCTAAGTGTGCAGAATACAGAAGATGTGATTTTAGGCATTCTTTCTCTTCAAGACTTCCTTCAGGCAGGTTTGGACTGATGGGACTCCAGGTGTTGTAAATACTTTCTTTGTGTTAGCTCCCCCTAAGTGTAGTGTTCGGAGGTTGCCCCAGCATGGTCACTGAGTCTGTGTGTATTAGCCAGGGTGAAGCATTTGGTTCCACAGTGTGGAGCTCTCCTGCACTAGGCCATAGGAAAAAAGTTTAGAAAAGTAAGAATGGAGTAGCTCCAGAAGCTAGACTGACTTCTCTTGTACAATGCCTTTGGATTCAGTTCACTAATGGTTGTTCCTCACATTTCACGTGCAAGTGGTGACAAATGACTTTACTATCCTTTTAGTTTTGAGGCTTATATACAGTGGTTTGAACTGCAGTTTATGCATTCTTAATCTCTATATTAGTCTAGAGGAGGCAAAAGTAGGGAAGGAGATTGGATTGGTAAATTGCTGTTGCTTTTCCATTTCTCTTAGGTGTAAAAAGTGAAGGCTAAAAACATCTTTTGTACAGCTTTATTGCTGTATAGCTGAGGATGAATTGTGGAAAGTGAATTTACAGGAAGTAGATTATTTCTCAAATTAAATGTATTATTTTATTTAACTGTTGTGGTTAGTGTATTTTTACTGGTTCATTTTCCTTAAAAGTATTAGGTTCCAGGAAGACTTTAGACAAAGTTAATATTAATGAGTAATTTTAAAAGAAAAGTTTAATTATTAATAACACCTCAGAAAGTCTGTAATGTACTGGAACAAAACCGGTAGCTTCCTGAAACAAGATTGTTGGAGTAAGGCTCTTCAATCAGTGATTTCCAACAGTATCCCGGAAAACAATTTAGTAGAGTGCTGTGTTCAACATCTGGCTTTCTCATTTTTAAAACCTCTGTTCTTTCTGTTTCCACACTTTTTTTAAAAAGTGCTTCTGTTTTGAGTAGAGAAACGTTCTTGTCGAGATGAAACAGAAAAAATAGTTGCATTTGTTTGATTCTATGTGTTCTGATAAGTTTTCTTAATTACTACATTGTTATTTTTAGCTAAGTTCATCTTTGCACTTTCCTTATTTAAACTTCCTTTTCAGGATTCTAATTTTACCTTGAATTTTTTTGTAGCATATTCCTCCTTACATGTTCAAACCTAAGTTGAAGGATAAAAAGGTTGATGTTTTCAATCTTTTTTGCATTCACCAATATCAGTTTAACTCAGCTCTTCCAACTTTTAAAGGCTTATTTTTCCTTAATAATGTAAACAGAAGACCTAGTCAGGATTAAAGTCTCTAGTATATGAAACAATTGTACTGACAGTTGTGGTTTTTTCCCCTGCAAATAGTGCAAAAACATCAGGACAGAGGAAAGGAGAAGTTTTTCCTAAGTGCCTGGATACATTTAACTGTTTTATTTATAACGTTTGGGAGCAGCAGATTAATCTCAGAACTGTGGAGTTAAGAAAATTCAATTCTTGTTCTTTGCAATGCTGGAGTTTCTGCTGACCCGTCAGCCCCTTGGGCTCCTGCTCCCACAGAGCGGCTGGGACAGAGGAGGGCGGTGCCTCAGCCTCCGCGCACAGCAACATATGGTGTGTGGGACATCATCAAAATACATGAGAAGCAAGTGAAATTTCCAGCACCTGTCTTCTGTTGTGTGTCCGTGTAATTTCAGTTATGGTATTTTTGTCAATGGTGATTTTTTTTTTTTAAATATTCATGCGTATTTAATCTGACAGTTATTTATGAAAGAAAACTAAGAAAAAACCCACCAACCAACCAACAACAGATTTTGCTACTGGCTATCATAATAAATATGATACTTTTCATCCTTGTGCAAGTGGATTACAGGAAGGTTTGAAACAAGGGCCTTTCATTAGCTCTCAGCACGGCTTTGTCTTGATGGAGTTAATGGAATAGTGGGAGAAGTAACAAAAGCAATTTGTTGGTGTGTTTGCCAAAAGTACAGCTATTTTTAAAGTAATGTTTGAATGTGCATTGGATTTCCTAGAACCTCCTCCTATTTTGAGTAGAAGTACCAGATTAGAGCTGTGGTTTTATGCAGGACAGTCAAATATATGGATTTGACCTGCCAACTTAAATGCTGACTGAGTGAGTCTTATTTCTTTTGCATTGGGATTGTGTTTCATGTCTGATACTGAAGAAATACCCTTGTGCAATCTATGCTAATTCATTTATAAGGCAAAAAAACCAAAAGATTGTCACTCTGACAGATTGAATGGTTTGTGTCCATGTTCAATAGTAAAATGTTAGAACTGAACAGAAACACAAATAGCAGTGAGTGAGCATTCCTTGCCTTAGAGTTCACCACATGTTCCCTAAGGCCATGTATTTTGTAGAACAACCTTTTTCTCAACTGCAGCTTTGCATATTGAAGGGACTTACTAACTCAAGATCTGAAACATTAAAATGTGTCATGCTGGAGAGGCCTGGAGTACCTGTTGGACAACTGGCACTGGCACACATCTCTGAGTGGTGCTTGTTAGAGTCCTGGCTGGCAGGCCAGCAGTAGAGGTGTCTGCTGCTTTTAGGTGTGAAACCTTTTGTGTGCATGGATGTGGCCGGGCAGATTGCTGTTAAGAGCGTGGGGAAATTAGTATTTGTTTTCAAGCATCTTGGCATATCAGGCATCTCTCCTCATATGTCATGCACATTAGAGCAGGGTGCCAATAAAGGGGGGTTGCAGGGCTGATCCCTGTACAGGCCCTTCATTTAAGAGTTGGACTCAATGATCCCTTCCAACTCAGAATATCTAGTGATTTTGTAAATCATACTTTGGTATAACTCAGAGAAATGCAGAGCCAGATTTCTTGTAATATTAATTTATTCACATTTCTTATATATACGTGTGTGTTTGTTTTGGTTATGTTCTTCTCGTTTGAAGGCATATGAAACTGGACCAGCCTTTGCTCTAAGTTGGAGGAGCCTGAAAGCTGAACACCTGCTTGGCTGTACCTCCATTGGCCACGAGGGTGGATAAGTCTGAGTGGATGTAAAGTTCAGCTTTGGTTGTGCCTGGCAGTGAGCAGTACCCAAGCTCATGTGCCAGCTGTGCCACATCTAGGAGAAGGGGCCCCTGTCTTGGTGGGTTGCCTGGGCTGCTCCTCCCACTGGCTTTTTCCGGCTGCCATGAGCCACCGGAGCAGTGCGCAGCAGCTGGAATGGGATTGGCAATGGAAGCCTCAAAAGTCTTGTTTGCTCTTCTGTTAGAGCCTATGCAAACGCCATAATGTGCATTAAGAGTAAATAATGTCACACAAGAGATGTTTAGAGCTGACTGTGGAGTTAAATCCAGAACAGTTTTGTTAGGAGATGAGCGTGAATGAAAACTTTACAATGTAACGGAGGTACTTCACTTTCACTGCAGACAGCTTTAGGTGTGGTTTGAGATCGGAAAAAAACTCCTGAAAATTTGAGTTCAACAGTGGCGGTGTGCCTTTTACATTGCTACAAATTTTCATCTTCGCTGGTGCCTGTTGAGTAGCCGAGGGAGGGAGGGAGCGAAGGCGGAGCGGCCGCCGTCCCCGCTAGATGGCGACCGTGCCCTCCCGGCTCCGGCGGCCGCGGAGCCCCCGCCTGGGCCGGACGGAGCTTCTGCGTCCTCGGCGCTCGGGGACACCCGGACGGCTGCGTGTGAGCGCCTGCAGCCTGCGCCTGTTTCATGACGTGTGCCGCTGGCTGTAAGCTTCTGGTTTCTCTGCTTTGTTAGCATTTTAGAAAGTGAAGGTCGAAACTCCGTTGCAACTGGAATTTTCTCAGTATCTTCCAAGAAGAAGAAAGTTTTATAAAACAGAATTAGCAACTAGATGATTTATTAGCCAATGTGGTCGTTTGGCCACGAGAAAAAGTGCAGTAGAAGAGATGCCTCTTGTTTATTTTTGGGTTGCTTTAGTATGGTTTGGTTTTTTGCAGTATGCATTATTTTAAATTCTCTCTAAGGTAAATTTGTGAGGTTTATGTGGTTTTTGTTCTGTAGCAGTTTCAGCTCATTTTTTTAAAACATTCAAAAGTTAGTACTTTGTTGTTTTTGGGTTGGTTTGTTTTTTTGTTTTTTTTTTGAGGGAAGATTGGGGTTAATGTGAAGGACCTACTCGTGCATTAAATAGGTCATTTCTTTGAAGACCAGGTCTTGAGGATGTCAGAATTTCTCTACTAACTTCCATGTTCTGTTAAAGTAAATTTTTAGTCTTATAGTGCAAACATCCTGGAGTACAAATTCTTCGAGATGCATGGAGCAGCCACTAGTTTGAACAGCATGAGTTCATTTTCAGTGCTTGTTTTTTACTGACAGAATTTCACTATTCAGATTTCTTACTCTGAATATCATTCTGACCCTATTTAATTAGAAATTAATACAGAAACATTTGTAGAGGAAAGTTTTGGAGAACACATTTATTTTAGTGTGCACATACGTTGTAAAATTGAGTAGATGTGGGAAAAAGTATAAAAGCAGAAAACAATAGGAAGAAGTGTTTAGTACTCTAATTGATTTTTGAAGAAAATGCAGCAGCAAAAGTATTTAGGTATGTAAAGTAGTCTAAACTGTCTGGAATTTGTAAAGACAGGGCACATGCTGAGCATTAGTTACTCAGTATGTTTGTGTTGTTGATTGTACAAGAAATTATTTTTTAATTACGGTATTAGAAGAGTTGATACCAGCCTAGGTACAAATTCCTTATAGGGATTATTAACCAGTTATGTTGTTGTGCTTGGCTGAAATTTATAGTTGAACAACCCAGTGCAATAGCAGATGCTGTGCAATTTGCAAACACAACTTTAATCTGTGCAGTATCTCTGCAGAGTAGAATGTCATGCTTTGAAATGTGTGCAGTATGTGATTGGCAGTAGACTTTGTGAGAGGAACCCACTTGCCTGGTTATTTGTCCCAGTCTGTTGATACTTACACTAAATTGTGATTAAAGTAACTTCAACTGTATGACATCAAGCAGTTTCTTCATTGCAACACTACCATCCCTTACAACTTAAAGGTTGTAAGCTCCTTCCTACTTACTTCCAGTCCATTTTGCTCTTCCTGTTAAACTGTTAAAATTTTAGTAAGCATTAGCACTTTACAAATTCTCTTTTTCATTATGCTGTTTCTTGTCTTTCACTTTCTATGTGAAACACAGGTAGCAGTTATATATGATGTGGGAGCACAGCCCCAGCTGTGTATCTGAAGTTTAGGCAGCGTAGTCTGAGTTTAAGGCTAACCAAGCCTCTCCATGTCCTTAGTCACATTTCTGCATCCTAATATGTAATTTGCAGCTAATTCCTGCTATCTGTGCAGAGTTGTCAGGTATTTTAATTTTTATAATAGATGTGTCATTTCAGCCCTCAGCTCTTCAGCCTGTAGTACTGAGGCACTCTGGTCATTCTGCAGGAGCTCCTTGCAAATGCCTGAATCACTCTTTCCTGAGATGCTGCTGGCATCACCGCGGTGTGTCTCCCTGGCTCCGCGTGCCATTGCACGAGTCAGGGAACAGCAGAGCAGGCAGCTTTTCTTCAGCCTCATCCTGCCGTGCCACGTGCCAGCCTGTCAGCAGCAGGGAGAGAGAGCCCCTGGAGCCTCAGGCTGTGGTGCTTTCGGGGGACACGGCTTTGAACAGGAAGGGTTGGGGTGGAAGAGGATTGCTGAGGAGCAGGTGATGGGCAGGTGCTAACCTGGGTGTCTCAGAGCCCACCTTGGGCACGCTCTCTGGCTCCCTTAACCCAGGGTCCCAGCTCCTCCCGGGGGTTGAACGGGAGGTGAGGCTCAGGTAGCAGCAGGCGGCTCCGAGCCCTGTGAGGAGTGGTTGTTCTCAGCTGGCAGTGCCAGGCGCTCCCGAGTGATGAGGTGGCACTTGCAAGCCAGACTGGAGTCCTTCTGTAAATAGTACTGGGTAGCAGTCCTGCAGAGGGGAACGATTTATCAAGAGAGTGTCTGCAGTTTTAAATAAAGTGTTACAACAGCTGCACAGACCCAGATTTTAAGGTTCTGTGTTCCAGTTTTAAATGTTACAGTCCCTCTAATTTTGGATTATTTTGACTAGGCACAGCTGTTAAGCCTTTCTCTCTTGCCTCTCCTCTCCCTGAAGAACATAAGCCTCTAAAAGTCTATGGTTATCTGTTGTAATATGAGCCTTGCTGGCTATCACATATTGAATAAATGTTATTAACTACCTGGTGATTAATTTGGAAGAGAGAATAGAGAGTAACTTGGAATAGGACAGTGACTGAATAGAAAAACAGTACTTTGACTTGTAGCAGAAGATTTTTCAAAATAATGTGCCTAAAAATACACATTTATTAAGAAATTCTTTAACTTGGTTTGTTTTGGGAATCATATCTATATATGTCAAATCTTAAAATCGTATAAAAAGCTTTTACAGGTGTTTCTTCAGAAGGCACTTTACTCTTCTTGCCTAAACTGGCTGGCCTATTATAGTTGCCTTCCCAGGATGTTGAGTGAATCAATGCCTTTGAGAAGTAAGATCACCTCACCTGTGTAACAACAGGCTAGTTAAATTACTAAGAGCACATACTAAGTGTTTTTGTAATTTTGTTAATGTTAAATAATTCACTGTTACTAATTTAATTTCCTGAAGTAAAATATGGGGTATTTTATACATCTGAATGTCTTTTGCAAAATGTCACAAAAAACCATATCAGGTTAAACAACAAGAACTTGAACCATATCACAAAATGCAAGTTGTGGCATTAAACAAACCCTACAGAACACGGATTACAAATTTGCCAGTTCATAATGAATTAAGTAAATTGATAAAATCATGTTTTGGAGTCTGTTTTTTGCTTTTAATGTCTGATGGTAATTTTCCAGCAGTCTAGTTTTAATGAAAACATTTACTCATGTAAATGAGGGTTTCAATTTGCTTGTGTTGACAATATTATTTATTTTCAAAGGGAAAAATCCTTCCTTTCTTTACCACCTACTTTCAGAAATCTTTTGGAGTGTACCAAGGAAATGTCATCCTTCCTTTGACATTCGTGTTTTGTTTGGGTTTTTTCTTTTATTTTAGTTTCTATGAAGTAATGTAAACTCTAGCTTAATTTGATCTGGCATCCCTGCAGTCGAACATTTGTAAGTATCTTGTATTGTGGCCCATCTGGGTTGTCATAGAAACCGGACACCTCCATCCTCCTCATTGTTGTTGAAAATGGAATGCAAACAGGGCATCAAAGTGACATTCTTTGTAGTACAAGTGAGAGCCCTGTGAAGATCCAAACAGAAAGGGTTCTTACTGGACCTGTGCTCCTGTGGCCTGTTGTAGCAGTTGTTACAGTACACCCTGTTTTCTCTTGAATATCTAGTAGCTGGGCAATAGAAAAAAATGTGAGGATCGTAAAAAAGCCAAGCTTGTGTGGTTAATCTTGTCCACAGCTTTTTCCTCTCTATCTGTTCTTGATGTATTTGTCTTGGACTGGACTGTTAACTAGTGAGGAGATCAGAGCATGTTACTGCAAATCATTTGCGCTGCAAGGGGCTGAAAGAACCAATTATGTAGCATGTCCATGTGGTTTAATGTTTTTCTGCACTGATCTTCTATCCTCTTACAAGAAAAAACAGCCAAATACTTCTGGCAAATGTGTTGAAAGTTTGCACTTGCAAAATAGTAGAAATGCCAAGTGATCATTCTTCAAATCTGTGTGCATTTAACAGATATAATTGCAGAATCACACACGGCTTCCCTTCCCCCACGTACGCTCCAGCTGTGTACTCAGCAGTTCTGCCGGCTTGCTGCTGAATGGTCCTGTCTCCTCCCCAGGACAAAGAACCTTTGAAATCGCTGCTGAATACTCACCAGTGCTGCCAATGGTACATGATTGTGGATTTCCAAAATAGGTTGAGAAATAATTTTCTAAATAGTGACTTGCTCATCAACTGAGAGACAGGCTCCGTCAGCACAAAGGGGGCACAGGAACAGTTTGGTTTTGTGTGTGGGAGAAAAATCTTAGTACAGTCTGTTCATGCTGAGCATGCTGTTGCTGGCCTGAAAGCAGCTGCCTCTATAGCCTCTGCTGCTGGTGCAGTTTCTCGAGCAATGTGGGTCACTGGACAGGCTTCTGATCTTCTCTAAATTGATTAAGGAAATGAGATTCTGACCCTGTGCAAAAGATTAATCCTCTAGTTCAGAGAGCTACTCAGTATGAGAATCTGTGCTGCAAAGAGTTAAAGGCTTGGAGCAAAACCCCCATTTCGTCATTGCTCTGGTAAATTGGAAGAGGAAGATGAGAAATGCGGAGGCAGAGTGCTCCAATCCTGCATTATTTGTCTAGCTCATAATAAATACATTTGGAATGCCGAAAAGAGTAGGAAAAGGCCTCTGAATTATTATTACTGTTTACATAGTGCTAGTATATGTTAAATATTTCAAAAGATCTTTGCAGACTTGGTTTTCGGCCTACAGAGCATTGTGTGCTAATCATACAACCTAACAGCAAGGAAGGAAAAACCATTAAGAATGTGGGTCTGTGGGGTCAAGCATGGTTTACTGCTCAGTTCTTGCTTATGTGTATATGAAATATACATGAAATATGGACTTTTTTCTTCAATGAAAATACACTGAAAAAATCTCAAAGTATTCCCTGCACTACTACTTGTGTCACCTCAGACTTCCCTCTGGGCATAGGCCTGACATATCAGTGAAAAGGGATTTTAAAAGGGATTAGTATGACTGAAGTGTGCCCTTTTTTTCAAGTCATTCTGATAAAATGTAATGCTTTCTTCTATAAGCCCTCCGTGGCAGTGAGAAAGGACTAATTTTTGCTTGTCTGACTTCACTACTTTTCAATTCAGCTTTACATTGTCTGTGAATGCTCTTTGCTTGTGTGAACCTGTTTTTTCTTTTCTGTGTTTCCTGATTTTGTTTTTTAATATTGCTCTTTGTTGTCTTCTGAGCTTCCTCACAATCAGTGACAGCTTGACTGTCTTCCTGTGCAAACTGACAGACGTGTTTTGGATTTTACTGTGATTTTGATGTAGTCACAGAATAGCCTGAGTTGGAAGGGACCCAGAATGATCATCGAGTCCAGCTCCTAAGTGAATGGTCCATACAGAGATTGTACCTATGACCTTGGCATTATTAGCATCATGCTCTAACCAACTCAGCCCAAACATGTTTATATGATCCTCCACGCAATTGCCATGAAAGTCCTACTGGGCTCATAATTATTACTGGCTGTACAGTGCACAGTCAAGTATTTCTGTTTGCATGTTAATGGGTTAGGTTTTTTTGTTTGGTTGGTTTTTGTTGTTTTGATTTCTACAACACCTATTACACATTCTTGTTATAATTGGTTGATATTTTCTCTTTTTGTCATGGTCGTTTTTTTTTTCAAAGTAAAGCTAGGTCACTATTTACTTACATGCACTTGTATGTATTTAGTGATATAAAAGTTTGCATGTGTAGGATAGATCTTTTAAAAGTCTCTTTCCTCTGCTTACGTCCTGTCTCAACTCCAGATGAATTACAATAGAGGATAGTTTTACCAAAACAAACGAATAATTATGCTCTATTTTCTTAAATATGTGCCCTGTTGTATTTGTTAAAAAACAAACCCTGAAGTTTTTTTCCCTAAAACAGCCCTGCATTTCAGCATCAACTTGGTTTGTTCAGAGGTAGTGTGAGGGAAAATGTTTTCTCAGTTGTTTCTTTCATCTAATAGCCCCTCAACCTCAGATTCCACAGAACCCGCTCCCTAATATTGAAGCTCCCTTCATCTTCTCACTTTTTTGGAGGTTATCTGAGAAAGAGAATTACGTGGGGACTTATTTTTATGAACAGGAGTTTAAAAGGGTAAACATTACATGTATAAAACTTTAATTAAACTCTTGTTGTGAAGACAATGCAGCTTTAAGGTGATTTTCTGAGTTAATAATAAGAGGTTGAGATCCCAGTATGGGTAAAGCTACCAGACCTGAGGACACAAAGCAAGATGGCTTGATGTAACAACCTGTGCTTCAGTTGCTAGGTTTCTGTAATCTTTCAGTCCTTCTTAAAAGTGCAACATGTGATTCCTTTAAAAAAAAATCCATCTGTGTGAAACCATGTGGAGGCAAACTTACTACTGTTTTGTGATTTACAGCTGTTAGAGACAGATGTGATAGGTGTTTTTAGAGAAACATCAGAGAGACCTAATGATGCAGTTTCTTGGAGGTCCGTGGGTTTTGAGCTAATGCTTCCACATTCGCAGCTGAATTGTCTTACAAGAAATGCTGAGTGAATGTCAATGAAATAATACTTCTGAGTTTCATTAAGACTGTCTGATACCTCCTAGTGCAGGTTTAGCTTGTCAGACCAGTTTGTAGAATGAAATGTGTTTATCCAGTTATACATTGCATGTTCTCTGCAGTAAGTAGCAAGTCAAACATATGGTGTGAAAAAGATCTTGCACTTCATTATGCGATGAAAATATGTTTAATGTTTTTGTTTAATCTTAAAAAAAAAAAAAACCAAACTAATTTGCCTTTTAAATCTAATATGGGCCTGAAGTGGCACAGAAGAAATCTTGGACTTCCCTAAAACCACATATAACATATTGTTGAGAATTGCATAAAGAGGAATTACAGGAGAGCTTACTTTCTCTTTCTTACCTCTTTGTGCTGGGTTAAAAGATTATTCACCCACCTCATGGGCCCCCCAAATGCTCAGGAAATCTTCTCCACTGACATAATACAAAAGAAAGGTACTTGGATTATTTTTGAGAGGTCTTCTGTACACAGAGAATAATAAGACAGTGTAGAGCCAAAATAGTTCCTTTTGAAATATTTTCCAAGAGGTGTTGGGAAAATAACAAACATTACCAAAAAGTTCAAAGGAGGTACATTTCTCAGGTGGTTAGTTAAAAATTCTTCATCAGCTGAAATTTTGCATTTTTCAGAGGTGAGCATAGCCCACTTGTCCGAAAACAGTATTCCAGATGGGGTTAGCAGTGATGGCTGACTGCTCCAGGAAGTGGAAGCACTTCTGCAATACTATTTCTGAAAGCAGTTTCAACACTAGTTGCTTACAGCCAGGAATTTTGGAGCTTTAAGTCATGATTCTAGCACATACTTCAAAAAATATGAGAGCACAAGTTACAGAGGTACTGGGTACAATTCATGTGTAAAAATCTTTTTTACAGAAGTAAGAGCTACATGTGGCGCAGAAATGTTGTTCTGCTTTCCTTCAGTGCTATCCTAGTCTAAATTTTAATCCTAGCTCAAACAAGATTTCATTGCATTACAGCATTGAAGCCCTGTGGATAGATTTTCACAGAACAGCAGACAGTGATGGTGTAGTTAAATTTCTTCAATGTCCTAATTGTGTTTGTTTCAAATTTATTAGGTTTAAGAGTGATATTTAGTAGAGAAATTATATCCAAGAGAATTAATCTTGCACTTTGTTGATATCAAATGTATCTCAACAAGATCATTCCTTATTCTTCCAAAAAATTGTTGTTAAAAAGATACTTGTGTTCATACTTTGATCAAGTGTGTCTTAGAGGTAAGAACTGCCCTCTGTCTATTCAGCTTTCCTGAAGCAAACTCAGTAGCCTGACAGTTTTAGATTCACTGTGGTTGATCACATCCACAAATCCTGAATTCCTGTCATATATTACAGGCTTAGATGGCACAAGTTAAATTGCACTAAAGACTGAATTGGCATCTTTAGAGTAAATTTAAGAAAATTGGAGAAAGGAGGTCCAAAATCTATTGTAGATGTAGAAGGTGAGTCTAATGGCCTTTAATGATCACCCTTGTAAACCAAGTGTCTTCAGGTTATTTTTAGGTGGGTTCAGTAGCAGTATTTACCTTCCTGTTATAAGAGAAGAGCCGCCTCTGTTCTCTTTGTACTGGAGAGGATCTTTGACAACGGCCACCAGAGCTCTGAAGTAAAATTCCTGAACCATTCTGAACAAGGACTGGAAGAGGCTGTATTCATTGCTTGGCTTTTAGCACAAACAGATTTTGTTTCAGACTCTTCAAACTTACCAAGTCTTAGAAAACAGGAGTCATTTCAAAATATTAGCTGAAGGTTGGGCAACCTACAGTAGAAGTAAGTTATATTTATTTATGGAGATACATGCATATGCAAGTATCAAAATATGTTAAAAAAAGGAGAGGCATGGGAAAGGATAGTAGAGCTAATAGCAAAAGTAGTGTTGCCATCCCTCATTTATATAGACCAGTTCCATATACCACTTTATGTTGTGAAGTCATTTAAAACAGTTAAAAAATTCAAGGGGTTGTGTAAAATGTCATTCAGAAGTGCAGATTTTGTAATGTTTCATTTATTTTTAAAATAATTTGGGTTCTGTTTCAGATTGTTTACAATCCCTCCTTCCAAATTTGTTTCCCTTTTATCTGCGTAAGCATGTGCTGACACTGTTACTCAGTATACACAAATGCTAATCTACCTTCATGCACATGGAAAATAGCTTTCCTGGCACTGAGTTTAAAACTTTCATAGAATACATTATTAATTGAAGACTCTGTCTTTTTAGAAAAGCTTCATTTATGTGGTCACTGTTGAGAAAGGTTATAGAGAAATATAATGCTGTTTGTAAGCAGTGTGGTCTTCAGAACATACAACAAACAACCTCGCATACTGAAAGTGCATTTAAAAAATATTTACATTTCAAAAGTAATTTTCCTTCTCTGTACTCTGGTTGCATACACTAATGTGATCTAATTATAATGTAACAACTTCTTTTCTATTGCCCTGCATGCCTTAGTGCTCTAAATACATTTCTCTTGGCAGGTCTTTGCAGTGAGGTGAAAGTGTGGTAACTGTTGGGTTCCCCATTGTGAATAATTCCCTACCTAGTTCTGCATCTGGCTTTCTAATAGATCATGTATCTCTGAAGTTCAAGGGGTAGAGTTGTGAGGGAAGTGGGTAAGGTGAGGCTGGTGTCCTTGTGTGTGTAATTCAGCTGAATCTGACTGCAGCTCAGTGACAGAGCGCCAGTGCAGCTCCTGCGAGCGCTGCCGAGCTGAGCTGTTCCTTCCGTGCCACGTGCTGGTCTTGCAAATGCTGCCGAGCCTTATCAAACACAGCCAGTTGGTGCTGCTGGTATGAAAGCACAGGGGAGCTCTCATGTGGAAGGTTAATGGAGTGTAATTAGAAAGAAGAATGAACTGCTCCACCACTCTATCTCACTCTACCTGCACTGAGAGTGACAAGTGCTCTGATCTTTTATAAACCCTAGAGCAGAGGTTTAACAGTCTAAAATTATGACAGTATAACTGTTGAACAAGCAGTCACACTGTGGAGAAGTAGTATGAACTTATGGATAGGAATGTTTATATTCCCTTATGTGGACTCTATTAGTACTTTTTTCATGCAGGATATTGTCCATAGTTATATAGCAGGTCTCAAATCCATTCTCCTGTGGAGTATCCATGGATGTCGGAAACATCTTTGTGTGCCATGTGTGCCTTCTTCGTGTCTGCATATCATGTAGCCATTACCTTGTAGGATGAAGTGATGACACCATCCTAGGGCTCTGATACCAAGGCATTAAGCTTTCATAGAGAAAGCTATGGTGGAAGCAAGAACACCTAATTTTTGATTCAGGGAGAATTGAGCAGTTTGGTTTGTATCAAGTGTATTAAATTTTTGTCCTCCACATCTTTGTTTTTCAGACAAAAGGTGCTGGATTATTCTGCCAGATATTCTGAAGGCCCTTGCAATATCAGCAGGTTGATAAGGGGAAATTTGCCCAGCTAGTCCTAACAGGCAATCCACATTCTGCATTGCTGAAGGGAAGGGAAAAAAAATCTCAGCAAATCTATCTGACCCAGAGAATTTTTTTTCCCATTCCATGTCTAAAAACAATAAAGACCTAAGTATGTAAGGAAGGCATACAATAAAAGGCAATCAAAGGAAGAAGAAAACCTTGCTTTGCTTAGCCTCTTTTTCTCTACCTATGGCCGGTATCTTCTGTTTCAGAAGAAGGTGAAAAAAGAACCTTGAGTATATCTGGTTGCTTGTGCCTCTGGACATGTCCATGTTCTAAACAGTAAGGCTGTCTTTATGCGGAGTTTCAGTGCTGGAGAAGCATGCTGGGAAAAGTGATGGCACTTGCACTGTCCCTCGTAAGAGAGGAGAATGAGCAGAGGCTTCCCTCCCCAGATCCAAGTCCCAGATCCCTCTCCCCTCAAATCTACTCTACAGTCTGCTCCAAAACTCAGATTAATCATTTCCTGTGGAAAGTTGTATACCCTTTTTCTAGAGACTTTAAACCATGGTATGCCATTACCCCTCATATTGGGCTGGTCCAGCATTTAACCATATCTGCATCTTATTTCCTGGTTGAATTTGTCTACCTTCAACTTGCAGATACAGAATCATCACTTAACATTTCTCAGAGAAAGTAAAAATTCTCCTGCCACTGGATTTCTTTTCTGTGTATAAATATCTGTACTCAGTGAGTAGTTGCCTCTCAATAAACTGGATATGCAGAGCCTCTGTAAGCTTCACATTACACAGCGTTGTTTGTTGGATCCTTGATTATGGTTGTGGTCTTCTTTGAACTGTCTCCAGTACCTCTGCATCCCTCAAGAAAAGGGGAGCTTTCTGTTCTCTTGGGAAAATGCCTGTTCTTGGGTGTTTTAATTTAAGATGGTGGTAGTTCAGTAAATCTTCAGTTATTGAGTAGTTTTAGCCATACTTACTGATGATAAACACAGTTGCTCTCCCCCATACCATTTAAATTGGGAAGGCAAGGAAGAACCATGGCTTTGTTTTTCAGAGAGTTTGCTTCAGAGAGTCCACAAACCTTGATGCAATTGAAGGTCAGCAGTTTGGAACTTCTGCAGTGATTTAATTTGATGTCTTCTCTGTGAAGCAGGCATTTTTCTTTGTTTTGATTGTCCTTGGTTAACCAAAGAGAGTAGGACAAGCAGGTATGTTTAGCTGAACAGAACTCCTGTATTTGATATACTGTTCAAATTACTGGGAAGAAGAGAAAAATCTTTCATTTGAGTGAGGTGAAACTGTGACTTTTTGCTCTAATGACTCATTCCGCTTATGAAGTAGAGATCACCAGTGAACTGTGATGTGATGTTATTAGTGATACATTTTAATTGAATTGGCACTAAACAGTATTTAATTGACAACAGAGAAAATGCTGGTGTTAGTTTGTGACATTTGTAAAGCAACTGGGGAAAGGAAATATTAGATGCTGTTACCAAAATCAGAGTTATCAATAGGGGGTTTTATGATAAAGTTTGAGCATCCAGATCTTTCTATTCACAAAAGAATGCATTTTTATTCTGTGGTTTAGTAAAACTAGTCATCTTGCTTGATATTTCTGATCATGCATGAGGCACATGAGCATGAACTGTGTGTGTTTCCTTTCGTGAAGAAGAGAGGAGGTGTGATTCAGTCATGAGAATAGCTGTAGGATGCACAAGAACCCTACTGAAGCTGACTAAATTTTAGTCAAGGACTGTGATACTGTGCACATTAAAATGTCAGTAGTATGTTGTAAAATTACTTTATGACTGTCCTTTCCCTTTGAGTTATTCAAAATATGAGGAGTTACCAGATTAAAAGGTATACTTCTCTTTAGGTTGTTTGTTTCTAAAACATGAAGTAAGTTTACTTATTTTAAGTGCCCTACTTTACTTGCTTAATGCAGACAAATTCAGTTTAAAGGATGTCATGTTATGAGGTAAATCACAGGTAGGAGAAGAGAAATAGTGGGACTGGCCTGTCAGAGGTGTTTGGCTTTAGTAAACAGCTACTGTGTTTAGATGCAAATGGCTTTCCCATGGGGGTAGCTATTCCTGTGTATTCTCCTGCATAAGAATAAAAATCCACAGTATTTTTTGTTCTGAGATTTTATATTGGAGGTGTCAGTCTATGACAGATTTTACAAGACCACATTACATGCTTCTAGTAAACTAGGTTCAGTTGGAGATCATACAGACTTTTTTTTACATTGAAGTACAAGACTCTTGTTTCATTTCTGAAACTATGTCTAGATGACTTTTTTATTTTTTCCCTTAAGAATGATTTTTTTTTAACCTTGAAACAGACAAATGGGGGTAGAACAAGAAGATGGACAAAAGTAGTATGAGCACCTTTTCCAGTGTAGGCAGCAGTTTAATTCTTTAATTTCTTCAGTGTTTTCATGTTGAGCTTGTCCCCATATCCTTTTACCAGTTTGTATTTTTACTAGGAAGTATTTCTGTAAAGGAGAAAAACCTAAACCAAGACAAACTTTGTCAAACCTAGTCAAATTAAAAAAAAAGAAATAATTCCTTTAATTTCATTATTCTTTAATTACATTCAAAATACTGCACTTTATTCTTTTTCCTGTTCTGTTTTGCCTGTTGTCACACAATTAATTCCCCATTCATTAATTCTTTCATTGTTTAATTATTGTTGCTGTTCTTGTAAATTTCTTTCTGTTAACATATGTGCTGGGGTAAGAAGCTAGATATTACACTTAATATGTAAGCTGCAGGAAAACATTGTATGTATGCTGTCTCTACTGGTTCATTCTCTGTGCTCTGCTTTGTGCAAGAGTAAATATTCTAAAACAAAAAGACAGTGATGCATAAGGTGTTTCATGGTACAGCATTCCCTTCTAGAAATTAATTGGTCTTGTGGTGCTGCAAATGGTAAAAGACACGGTACTGAAAGTAAAGCAATCAAGAAGTCACATAAAGCAGGATAGCACAACAGCTATTTTTTTTACAATTTTAATTTATAATTCTAGCTATGTTTTTAAATTAAAAAATATTAAACATTCTCCCCTGTTAAGAGTTAAGGAATGAACATTATTTTCAGAACTGTCATAATCCACTTCTGAATGATTTCTAGCAGCTTTAAGTGGTGTTTCTCTATCGTAAAGGAAATATTCAGTATGTCTTTCAAAATATTTGTGTTCATGTCTGAACTGTGTGTTTGTTTCAGAATTACACCTATAGGAATTAATTTAAAATATAATTGTGATAAGTCTACCAGCATTTTTTAATGATAAAAATACTTTTCACATCATGCCAATGCTATCTAATAATATTTATCTGACATAACATTAAAGTTGATTTTTATGGAATTAAGTTTTATGTAAATTCCATTTTACACAAGGTACAAGATGCCATAGTCAGAAATTGTATTAAAGATGTTAAGACTGCAAAGCAAACTCATTAATTTGAGGGGTTCCAAAACTAAGTGGTTCATCTCTAGTGCCCATCTGTATTCTAAGTGTAAGTTCATCCCACAGGACCATCATGGCAGAGGCAGGAGAAGCATTCAGTTGCCCTCACATGCTCTGCAACCTCTTTTAGATGTGCAGAAGTCCTCGTGTCTTTGTGCTGCTTTTAGCTGTGTTTTCTGTGAGCTGAATGCAGCACATGCTCTTTGGGACACTTACTGGAGTGTTGGCAATGCAGCCATTGACTTGGTGAGGTTAGATACCCATGTATTTTAACTAAGGCTTAAAAAAAATACAGGTTTTTCAGCTATAAAAAGAAATAGGGTGCATTTCAGTAATGATGCCCAGTAAGGCACTCGAGTATAAGATGGAAGTGGCCTCCCAGTCCAACTGCTACATTTCTGTTCAGCATTCAAGCACCTCTGCCTCAGGGGGAGCCTTTTCTGACTGAAAGATATAGGGGCCATTTTGATCACCTTTAAGAAAAAGGAAATTATATCGCTCTTTTTTCTGGAAATAAAATTCTTTCTAATTTAGTTGGTTTAGATTTAGTTGATAAAAAGATCTGGCTATAAGTGAAGCACAGCCACAAGTGCAGAATTCCATAAAAATGGAGTATAACCACAGAAATAGCTGTAAATATTTCTATAGTCCTTAGATCATTCTTTCAGTGGAATTTAATTCAAGCTGGTTTGTACAAAAGGGTTTTTTTCATTACTGGTGTAGATTCTGCGTCATCAATTTCTATAATTGGATTTCACTATTTTAAATTTTAGATACCATCTTAAAGCAGTAAATGAGTGTACAATTACTCTCCTTGCTTGTAATCTTTCCATTCTCAAATTCCATTCCCAGAATACACCCTCTTTGCAGGATAAAGACTAATTGTACCACATCTCTAAAACCTTGTAGCTTCTTTCTGCCATGGAAATTCTGGTATCTTTCTCTTTGGGTAGTGACTGGGAATAGGACTGATAAAGAGAGAGAAGGGAGGCTGGAAAGGAAGATTGTGGAGTAGTGAAATTCCCTCTATCTTCCCCACTTCCAAGTTGGAGCATACTTGAAATTAGTACTTCCTCTTAACCATTTTGCTCACAGCAGTAGGCAGCTTTTATATCCCAGATATCTCCAATATCTTGCTCATTGGAGGGCACTGGTAACTGAGGATCCATAATAGCTGACTTCCTGAGATTGGGAGAGCAGGAAAACATGTCACTGGCAGGCAGCTGAGCAGCTCAAACCACATCAGCTTTGGTTTTGTGAGATGAAATGTATGCATTGCAAGGTTATTTAGTATGCTAGTTTACTGTCTCATTTTAAAAATATCTTTATATTTTAATTTTTATTGATTTTTGAAGTTTAAAAGCAGACCTTTCTTTAGATATGGATGTTTTTCTGAACATGTTTCCTGAAAGAAGAGGAAAATGTGTCACAAAATACAATCAGGGATCTAGTATTTAAAAGCAAGATGTACTCAGAGAACTATTTTTTGCTTGATTGACCAATTAAAATGGAAATAATGCTTAGCTAATAAGGATAAAAACTTTAAACTGTATTTAAAGTTTGCTCCAAGTACTTTGCTTATCCTTTAACAACATATTCATGGTACTTTTTATTTGAGTACAGAGATGTCTTTTGGCACAGATCCGTGATCAAGATGATCTATTTTCCGCTTAATCAAACCAAAATAATCTTCCAATGCTGTGTTAGGATCTGGCCTGTGGCATGAATGAGAAAGTGGTATAGCAAAATGTCACAATATTGATTGCAATTATTAACTTTAAGGAAGGGTCATATAAGATGTCTCAAGCTCTGAACTCAGCGCTGTGAACGGTTCCTGATGAGATTCGCGATAAAGATGTCAAGGCAGCAAGAGCTTGAGATGATGTAGTGTGCTTACAGGGCACTGTTCAACAAGTGGGTTTGGAAGTGGTCTGACAGTAACCATTGCATAGGGCTGGCAGTTCCTTTTTGGGTAGAATGCAGTTCAGAAGAATGGATGAGATTAATCAATTCTTTCACATCGTGGAGGTAAAGAGAGGATTGGCATTCAGTTTTGAGGAAGGTTCCATAAACTTGAAAGACAAATGCTTTTCATACACTTCATACTATGGCAGGAAAAGAAACTATTCTAGGAATATGAGGAGAACTAGAGCTTTAAGACCTGCAGAAAACTCATGTTGTGTGCATGATGATGTGTTTGTGATTGAGTAAATCTCAATTTAAAATGTTGAAGTAGTAAGAATTAAATTAAATATTCTTAAATATGAATGGTAAGGAAAAATGGCAATTATTACATTTAAAGAATTAGGAATATTTCTTAAGAATCCTGTGGTACTTTTAGAACACCTGAATTAACTGGTGTGAAAGTCTCTAAGACATGCAGCTAGGACTTGATATCAGCCTTGGCAAATCTCAGTCAAACAGACTGTACTTTCTTTAGCACAAACTGTCTTTAAAATTGATTAAGAACAGTCAAATAACTGAGGAACAATTTAAAAACACAGTGTTTCTGAAGTTTGACAGTAAACAAGAGTTTCTTTCATGGCACCGTCCCGTTTAATTCCGTACGGAAGGAGGCTCTGCTCAGGCCGCTGCCGACAGACACGTGCTGGGCGCTGGTGCGCTGCAGAGCGGCGCTTCCAGCCGGATGGCGCTGCGGGCCGAGTCCGGCAGCGTGGGCTGAGCCGTGAGAGGGGGCGCGGAGAGTGGCGCTGAAAACGGGAGAGATCTGCTCGGAGTTCCGGTGTAGGTGCAACCCTGAGAAACTCGTCTGGTTTTGCTAATTCAGCTATGGACTTCGAAATATGTTGTTCAGAGCGTCTCTCTTGATAATTTCGAACAAACAGATAATCCCAACAATGTTGCAGAGAGTAAAATGATTTCAGCAGTTTCAATGTGATATTTTTACTGACAGTTGGTAGAAGCAGCTTATTAAACTGCGTAAGCAATTGGCATGCAGTGCAAACTTCAGTTTTACTCTCTGAATCTTAAAAGCATTAGATGTTTCTTCCAATTTAATATCTGCATAATGGATATGGATGGCAGGATATGCTGCTGCCAGGCAGCTCTCAGCAGCCTCCAACAGGATAGCGTAGACTTCCAGAGCAACGGCGTTTTTCCACTCACGTTATCCATCTTGTGCCAAATATGCTGAGCGTCAGTTTTTGCACGAGGCACTAATACAAACTGTGCTTCGGTCCTGTTTTACCCATCTCTGCAGGCCGTGGATCAGGCCTGGGGGTGGAACAGGCAGTGTGTGAATGCCATGTGACTCACCTCGCTCCTGCTCCCCTGCTCTCCGTGCTGGCTCTTGTCCTGCTGTAGCAGTATGGCAGAGGAGTCCTCAGCCTGCCTCCCCCTCTCTCTAATACTTATTTTTTTTTATCTTTTCACTAATGTTCCTCCCATTGTAAAGAACAAGATGGAAATTCGTTCTTGAGCCATTGCTGCTGATTTCCTCCAGTCAGGGAATCAGTAGAAGAGCATCATTATCCCTGAAATTTGTACATGCAGCTGTGGAAGACAAAAACTCCCATCCTGTGCATGCTGGGTATGGTAATTCTTCAGCCTCCTGTGCAGGAGGAGTGTATGTTCAGTCCGTTTTTTGGCAGATATTCTCTAAGTATGTTGCATTATTTCCTCTCCTACTTTGCTGCCTTCTCCTCTCCTCCCCCTTGGCTATGTTTTCAGCTCTTGTATCTGCTTGCTGATGCTGCACTTTGATTTGCATGTTGACATGGTTGATCTTTGCAGAAAGCAGTTTTAAATGATTGTTCGGTTATTATGTGTATGAGCAAGCTGATGGACACAGGACATTTAAAACTATGTGAAATATCTGAATTAGGGAAATGCCTTCTACACTTCTATTATTTTATCCTTGTTTCAGAAGGGAGCAAACAGTTTACAGCTTTTAGGCTTTGACAGGTTTTAGCACTTCACTGGTTGCAGGGTAAAATAGTTCCATCAGACTGCTGTCCTTTACTAACTCCCTGAATTTTCAGCAAGGTTGGGCCTGTGTTTCTCTTGTCAGAGCTGAGCAGGCATCCTCAGCCAGGGCTGTGGGTTTTGTAGAAGTCAGGCACTCCTTCTGTACCTTCAAGTTGCTGAATTCAGTCTTGCTAAAAGGTCAATCATGTGAGCTCACACATTTCGACATTATGAAACAGGGATGTGAGGTTTGTTGCTTGTGAATTTTATTTGGCTTTTTAAAGTTCCAGTTTTCTGTCAATTTGGGAACTTGCCCTTTTTGTTATCTTCTTCTGGGCTAGAGGTACACACTCACTGCGTGAGGCATTGTATTAGTATTAGCTGTATTAGCTCATCATAAGCAAAACACTTAAAATCATAAGTATACTGTATATCCACAAAATGAAGAAAACAGATATTTTGTTAGCTCAGAATAACCATGTGTGAATGAAATTTGAGGAAAAATATTCTTCCAGTTGTAGTAAATAGCTGGATTTTTTGGTTTGGTGGTTTTTTTCATCTCTATGTTTAGTACTGTGTCTGAGTACTAGTGCTTCAAAACAAAACAAAACAAAAATTCAAAGCAGTTGGTATTGTCAAAATGGTTGTGTTATTTTTAACTTTATTTCTCATGTAAGTGCAACTTCTTGGGGCAACCCACTGTCAGCACCTGGCTCTGGTAGAGGTTTCCTGACCATTCCTGTTTCCACAGAGCTTTCATGGTTCAGCCTGTCCCATGCCAGTTGACTTCATTGTCCTCTTCCAAAGAGTGCCTTGTTGGGTAATTTCTTGGAAGTGTGCATATGCTCTTGATCAAGGGGGCTTAGGTACACAGCTAAAGCTTTTTAAAGCTGTCCAAATTTGGGGGTGGTTAGAGTATAGGTAAAAATGTCCATTTCTGGTCATGCCTGCAGAAGGTAAAAAGAAGTGTCACAGTGTTTTCATTGTTGTCTACACTAAAGTATAATATGAACATAAATTGTGAACACAATTATTATCCATGCAGATAACATGTATCTTATGCTGCAAGTCACCTGATTTACTCTTAAATCCTCTTACTGTCTAAAGGTGCTCAATGGCTCCCGGGAGAAGAAACCTCTTGTAAAATAATTTCAAACTTTAATGGAAGCTAAAATGGAAGTCCCTAAGCCGGAAGAAATAGATCTGTGGCATTTTCTTCCCCTGTAGGGAGTGCTTTCTGATTCTTTTTCAGGTGACAATAATATTGAACAGAAGGACCATGCATCCATGCCCTTCCTGATCCCCACTTTGCACTGACTGTCTCTCACTCAGTTTCAATGCCTGGTACAAAATGACATGCCTATTGCCTTGAAGTCAGCTGGGAAGCTTCAACCCAAAGTTCTTTTTTGTCACTCTTTAGGAGTGTGTGTGTTTGAAGGTGTCAAAGCATGTGGAATCATATAAATACAGGTTTCTGAGATCTTGCAGTTGTTTGTGAATAGGCTGAATTTTGGTCAGTGGGTTTCTACAAAAACAGTGAAGTCACCTTGCTGGGCTGTAATACTCCTCGTGGCCAATTTTAGACTGTGCCTGTTAGATAACACCAATACTTAAAATTCCAAAAAAAGAAGTCCCATTAAGCTTCTGAGCAGTTCCTTATTTACACTAAATAAATGTATCTTTAGGGATTATTATTTTCTCTGGTACATGCAGCTAAACAACTGTCATCATTTCTGTTTATGATTTTGTTTATCTGGTAGAAAAGAGTGGTGGAGCAGCTTCGGAAGAATTTGATAGTGAAGCAGGAACAGCCAGACAGTAAATTTCAAATACAGCCATTGGCACAGTCAGAAAACAAACTACAGACACCACAGCCACAACCACTACAACAGCTACAGCAACATCACCATCAACAGCAGCAACAGTCCACGGCACCCTCTCCAAACGTGATAGGATCACAGGTAAAAAACTACAATTCTTTTTCTTACTAAAGGTGAAGCTCGCTGAAAATTAAAAAAATGAAAAAGTGCAGAGAGAAAACTGCAAACTTTCACTTATGCCTGCTAGTGTGCCAAATGAATTTCTTCTTCTATGAATATGCAGATATGTGTCTTCGTTTTTTTGGCAAAATCTAATCTGAGTTTAAAAAACAATTACTGTTTCAAAGTTGAATCATAACCCCCCAGAAAACAAGGGTGGCAGTGTATGACCTTTCTTAAAATTAAGTGAAAGTTAAGCAAATGAGCCTGTCTTTTCCCTAGCTGCATGAATGAGTCTGACCATACCTAGTAGGTCTCCAGAAACAGTAAATACTAAACACACTCTGTATGAGGTATATGATTAAAACCCTTTATTTTTAAATGACTAACAAAATGCCCTCTACAAATGCGAACAAAATGCAAGAAAACAGTTCCTTCTTCTTTTTGCTTGGTTCTTTTTAAACAGATGTAGGTCATACCAAATAATACTTAACTGAATTTTCAAAGATTTGTCTAAAAGTATACAGTGTTAATTGTAGAGTTCAAGTTTTAGAAAATAGGGTCTTTATTGGGAAGATGAACTGAATTTTAGTACAGTATAGGATAGAGACATAATCCCAGAACTCAACAGAGAAAGTGGTTTGCTTAAGAGGGGAATTTCAAGTTTCTCCTGTTCAGATATTTGAATTCACAAAAGTGTGCTAATAAAACACCTAGAAAATGCAGGGAGGTGTTCTGTAAGAAGAAGTGTACATGAAGTCTTTTCTTCCTGTTGATGCAATCTTAGGAGCTCATGTTTACCTGGATAGGCAGATGACAGAATTCACCTATGAAGTTTGCTTTATGCACATTGCAGTGAATCACACCCACAGCTTTGACCAGTTGTGATTCTCATCTTCCCTTTTTCTGAAAGCAGAGGCGAGAGAAATGGTTGGGCTGTTAGTTCTCTTGTTAACTCAGCAAGTTGGTTTGGATGCACTCTAAAATGCATTTGTGAAGCTTAGCTAATTGTAGTTTTGAGAAAAGTACATTGAAGAAATGAAGCAAACCTAACTAAGGAAAATACATTTTGAGCAGCAACATCAATATCAAAGCTGAAATGGAATAAAGAAGCAAATATTACTATGTCCTAAAGTATTTATAGGTAAACAATGGATCACTGTTGTATCAGTGATCTCTGTTTCTCAGACAGGAAACATGAGAGCAGCAAGCACAGTTTCATGTGTTTCTCAGTATCTCTCACTTTGAATTCACTCATTAACTTCCAGGTCATCTCCTGGGTTGTAAAAACTGATGTTTTGTTCAAAGTTAAAGAGCCCTCTAGCGAAACAGTCAAAAAACTGCTACACTCTTCTGATTTTGTACTGTATTACGTGGTACAGTGGTACTTGGAAAGTAGTTACAAATTGGAAGGCAGTTTGTCCTGTCTCTTGGATAAATAAGCCAGTTTTTATCTGTAACACTTTTCTGGTTTTATTTATATTGTTAAAATAGTGAAGCATCCTCACTTGTTTCTGCATCTAAGGTTTTGCCTCTGCCTTACTGTCTCTCAATCTCTTTCAGCAAAGAAAGGTCAAATACTTTGTCTCTCTATGAACAGTTTGTTCATGCCTGCTTTTGTAAATAACACCTTTTTCTAGGCTGTGTCACTACAGAGAATGTTTTCAGAGATTGTTTTCAGAGCAATCAAATTTAGGAATCCAGGTATATATGCCATAATTAACAGTGACATTTTAATATACATGTGTCCAGTGAGAAGGTCTTTTAAAATTTTCATAAGCAAGAAGCCTGCTGAAAGGTCATATTATTGCAATATTATGTGCAATAATGCAGACTCACTATGAATGAGTTTTATTGAATATTAAGTTGAATATTAATTCAACTTCAGTATGAATTAATGCATTGACTACTTTTTAGAATAAGCAATCTAATTAATACTCAGCAAAGCAACAGGGATATTCAAGCTCTATGATCTCACTGAAGCTGTACTCTGAGTACTTGTGGAGTTAGTAGAACCCCTTGGAAAAGTCACAGTCTTGCATTACATGATTGATTACACCTTTCTTTAAAACATTTATGGTCGAATGTAATGCTTGTGAAAATGATACCACGTTACATCTCATTGGGAAAGCTTGACTAATGTTACTGCATTATGGGAATGGAGCCTCTTGCTTTGGAGAAGGTGCAGCAGAGGTTGATAAGTTTGTTAGATCTCAGCTAAAAAGTTAAGAAAATAGTGTTTCAACAAGGACAATTTAATTATGTCTGGATTTTTCATAAATGTATAAAACTGAAGCATAAATTATCCTTTGATTTGGCATTATACAGTGAATTTTTTTCACACTTGTGCATAATTAACAGTTAGTGGACATAGTTTATTATGAAATTAGAAGTGTGAAAGTAAACTCTGTTTTTGTTTAAGGGAACAGTATTGGTGAAAATGCTGAAGCAGTCAACTGGAAATATATTATTTTATTAAAAAAAAGATAAAGGTCTTGTATGATTAAAGTCAAGTAGTCTAAATCAGGCATGTTCAGAACACAAAGACTGCCTGATCCCTGGTTTTCCATTTTTTCCTCTGTAGAACACAGAGCTGACATCAGGAGGGAATGGTGGCTATTTAGTACTAAGAGCATTTCATCATGTCACTAAAGCTTTGAAGATGCAGTGCTGTTGGTGCAATGGATTTTTTACACCAAAGTGAAAAGAAATAAGATCTTTTGCCATTCTGTCAAATGTCATCTGTCATGAGTTTTCTGTTTGCATTGTGTTCTGGTTTTATATGGAGACTCTCACCTTGTTGCTTTTTGAATGAGATTTGTAAAGTCCATTTGCCTCAGCATCTTGGAAGACTATGAAAAGTATATTTTAAAACTGTGAAATGATAGTTGCTTCAACTTAGGAATTTTGGGCATGATGTACTGAGGCATTTCAGATAAATGCTGGTGTTACATGATTCAAAACCACTCTTTTTAAAACAGCCCAAGAGTAATCATGGTGTCAAACACATATTCCAAAACTAGCCCATTCCACAGAAGTTAAACTTAATTGCCTGCAGCTGGGCAGACTAACAGCCAGCTCTTACAACTTCAGGACAATCCTACTGATGCTCTTAGGAAAGAAAGTTAAATACAAGGTAACTGTATGTATCACTAAAGCTGAGACTGGGATGCCCAAAATAAAAATTATATTTTTGTTTTTAAAAAAGCCAACTTATGAATGTTTCCCCCCCTCTTCCTCTGATTGGGAGGATCACTGTAACTACAGTTTCCATTTGAAAATAGGAGTTTAACTCAGTGAGAAGCTAGTTTGTTTCAATGTTTCATAAACCTCCACCTTACATGTTTGATATTGACAGTGCATGTTTGGAAGTAATATGAAACTAAAAGATCCAAAATACATATGCCAGTGCTAACACTTAATTGTAATTTTCTCAGGAATTTGTTTTGATTCAATCTGTAATGCTGCAGGTGATTAAAACAGACCAAACAGGTGCCTCAGATGAGAATGCTTCTAGCTATCCAGTTTTCAGAGGCATAAGATAATGTGCTTGTCTGAACAGCAGGTAGATAGGCTCAGAGCTGCCTTTTCTTTCTCATGCTGTCTATTGTTTCTGACTAACCAACCCACGTCCTGTCTGATACAGAGTGTCTCTGTCTCTTACAGTGTATTTTCTGTTTCCCTTAGAAAACTGTAACTACAGCTTCTATGATCACCACTAAGACACTACCTCTCGTCTTGAAAGCAGCAACTGCGACTATGCCTGCCTCTGTTGTGGGTCAGAGACCTACCATTGCCATGGTTACTGCTATCAACAACAATCAGAAAGCAGTCCTCAGCACTGATGCGCAGAGTGCACCAGTCAACCTCCAGACAACAAATAAGGTCACTGGGCCAGGAGCTGAGGCAGTCCAAATAGTGACAAAAAACACAGTAACTTTGGTAAGCGTTTCATGTGTTTGCCCTGCAGATATGTGTGGGTTTGGTTAACAAGAGGGCTATTGGAAAAAAATAAACAGTCAGGGTTTCTCACAGAAAGGGGGATAGTAAAGACATGGTGTGAGTCTCCACTAGCTGACATTGCTAAAGTGAGAATCTATAAGAAAAACATATTCTCTCCATGTGGGTTGTTATTACTGTTTCGCTTTATAGAATTAAATCAGTGCTGTCATCACCTCTGTGTAAAGTTTCCCCTGTTAGTAACCGTAGTCATGGAGCAGTAGTGATTGCTTTGCCCTTACTGAATCTGTATGGCTATGCTCTGCAGAATTCTTACTCTTTTCTTAGGCAAAGGAGATGTCAGACTTTCTTCATTTGATCAGTTTGGGTCTTTGTCTTAGGGTTTTTTTGCATGATAAAGTCTCTGATGTTAGACACATCCCTTAAGTTTGCTCACTACCATGTCTTCATTCAGCACGTTTTCAAACACATAAACAGATGCTGTTTCTTTAAAAACATGTATTTTGGAATACAGATTTTATGCTTTACCTACATCACAGAGTGTTTTCCAGAATAGTTAGCCACCTAGAAGTAAAAGAACCAGTGTTTCAGAACTGGATTATATAGGCTTCTTGGTCTGGAAACCAGGCATTATGTAACAACATGACAGAGAAATTTTACTTCTGAAGTAAAGGCTATGGCTTTATTAAACAAAATCCAATTTATCTCTATTTATTAAAATACAGTTTAATGCAGATGGAAGTAATTTTGCTTCCTAATGAGGCATATATTTGTGATCAGAATAGAGAAGACTATTTGGAGTTTTTTCTACTGTTCTCTTTTCCTGTGTCATCACTTGCACCACTGTCATCTGTTCTTTGTGTCTGTACTTCATTTCTTTGGTGAATAACTTTGATTTGAGGAGGTAATTCTATTTTAATAGTAGTCTATGATTTATGTTTCTATAGCAAATTTCATCCAAAAATCAGAATATTTTCCAGAGTACTAATTAATCAGTACAAGACCTTTTTGAAGAAAATTGCAATCTTATGTGGGTGGACAGAAATACAGGAGGATCTAAAATAACATTGACATTAATTTCAGAGAATCTCCCCAGGTACTCATGGTAGCTGGTAGTGCTGTTCAGTGGTTCATCATGTGGCAGCTCCATGCAGCTGATTTCAGTTACCCTTTCAGGGAAGTACTTGGGTTTCCTTAAAATCAGATCCTAATTGTTTCAAATGAATGGCCTACTTTTGAAAATTTCAAGTTGTCTATTTAGAGCCCCTCACAGTGTCATTAATATTGCTGAAAGAGTTGTAACTTCCAAATCTTTGCTATTTGCATGAGATGTTCTCTCATTCTTCTGTGTGTCATTCACTATGAAAAGACCATAGCTCATATAACTGAACATCAAAATGTTACTATTTTCTGTCTGTTGTAATGCCATTTTTTAATGATTAAAACAAACACGAGTTTTTATTATCATCAAATGAAATGGTTTTAGATTGCAGAGCACAATAGTTAGTACAGTTGAACTAAAAGGAAATATGTCTGCAATTTATGAAGCAAGGTGTGTAAGATCTAGAAAATAAGGTTTAGTTCTGTCTTTAATATATTTCTAATGAGGAACCTCTTGCTATGAAAAATTGTTTACAGAGTGAAAACTGAAGACATCAGGTCTGAAAGTACCTTCAGGATGTTGATTTTGGTGAAAAACTTCAAAGCTAAAGTTTCCTCTTACCTCTTTCTCATGTTCTTATAGCAGGTTCAGGCTACGCCTCAGCCCATAAAAGTGCCGCAGTTCATCCCTCCTCCCAGACTTACTCCTCGTCCAAATTTTCTTCCACAGGTGAGTATACAGAGAACAAACAATAGAAGGAGGAACTTAATTATAGCCTAGATAGAAGAGACTTTTGATGAACATTGCGTGGTGTTTACTGCTGATGTGCTGGAGAAAACTATTCATCCTCAACAGGTTTGCAGATAATAACGAATTTGAGGGTGCAGTCAATATTCTTCAAGGCGTGCAGACAGTCCTAGACAGGATAAAGGACATGCAGACAGTCCTAGACAGGATAAAGGAAGAGGCCAGCAGGAATTTCTTGAGCCTCAGCATGAGAAAAGGCGGTCTTGTACCTGGAATGGACTAACTCTCTGCACAGGTACAGGCTGGGGACTGACTGGCTGAGGAGCTGCACAGATTAAAAGGTCTTGGTTGACAGCAGCTCAATGAGTGATGTGCCCCAACAGCAAAGAAACCTACCAGCATATTGACCTATACCAGCAGGATTACAGCCAGTAGATTCAGGGAAGAGATTATCCACCTTTCCTCAGCAATCATGAAACTGAGTCCAATAAACACCCTGCAGTTTTGGAATCCCTGGTTGATAAATTTGAAGCATGGAGCATGGGAAAGAAGGCCACTAAGATAGCTTGGGGCAGCAGGAATATATAATTTGTAAGGAGAGACCAAGGAATCTGGGCTTTTCAAATTTGGAGAAGAGGCTTTGGAGGCACCCTAACAGCAGTGTTGCTTCCAGTATCAGCAAGGAAATAAACAAGAAGCTGGAGGCATAGAAGCATAGGTGCTTGGCAGGAAAATTAGAGGCAATGCTCATAAATGAGGACAGGGAAGTTTTAGACTGCATATAAGGAAACACTTCTCTCTTTGAGGACAGTTAGGAGTGGAAGAGGCTTGCCAGACATGTTGTGAAAGCTTTACAAGACTTACCTGGACAAAGCCTTAAGCCAGCCAATCTGCATTTAGTGATGGTCCTGCTCTGAGCAGGAGGTCAAATTAGAGACCTCCTCAGCCACCCTCCACCTGTATGAATTTGTAGTTATGAAAGTTGCATATGATGATTATAAATGATCTTGTATGCCATAAGTGAAATGAACCCATGGAATAGGTGTCATCAAAATTAAAGCATCACCCAAGGCCTTAAATTGCTGTAATTGTTGCTTGATGCTCATGAGTGAAAAAAGAAAACATTATACGTCTCTAGATTATTCCCAAGTATTTCTGTATTGCAAGGGAGAGTGGCTTCTGTTTTCAGCTGAGTAGTAAAACTTGTGATTTGCTTTTTTTTCCCCATGGTTTGGGGAGGACACAGATTGTTTCATTATGTAAAAAAATATCTTGGATGAACTACTTCATTTGTATGAAGTATGTGATGCTGTGAATAAAAGTAAATATTTTGCAAAGTGAGAAAGGAAAGTAAAGGCTGCTATCTGATTGAGATTTGAGTATGGTGAGATCTGTTGGAATGTGACCTAGTTTTTCATGGTAAAATGCTTTATGGAGTATTGCAGGTGGATAGGAATCAAATAAGGAAAAAAAGAGCTTTATTTTTTAAGTAATGTGCTCTACTTCTGTACTCTGGAATGATATTTTAAGTCCATTGTTAAATTACAAACTTAACAGAGACAGGAAATAAGCAAGTATTGGTGATGGAGTTTTGGAAGATTCTTGTGGCTCTTTTCTTTCTTGTGAAAGAAGAGAAATGGTTGCATTTACCTGTACATTCAGCACTTTCAGTAAGGGATTAATATATAATCTTGTCACTTTTTTTGCTTATCAAGATTGGTTGTGCAGGTATCTAAATAATATATAGAATTGACAGATAACAGGTATTTGCTGGAAAAAAAAAATTTGTTTCAGGGCACAGTCAACTGTTCATAATTTCTTGGAGGTTCATTACAAAGCCCTGTAACACTTTTAATACAAGTGCCTCAGCTGTGCCTGTAAATATCACATGGATTTTTTTGGCCTGTAAAACCAAGATGTTAATTTAGATACAGATAAGGCATTTGGCAATAAACATTCTGTATAAGTATCTATGCATCCAAATACCATTTCAGGGAGGGTGACTATATATGCAAATGTTATGGATGGGTTTTATGTAAGTAGGCTTGAAAATGTGGTGCTTTTTTCTCTTAACATACTTAGGACAGTATGCTAAAAATGACGTTATCTAAAAAAATCAAGCAGCCTCCTGCAGATTATACAGGATGAATTGAAAGACTTAGTGAAAAGCTGATCTGAAATACTGATATACAAATCTCTGGGTTTTATTTTTTCTTTTTCTTATTTTGTTTCTGTAGGTTCGACCTAAACCAGTTGCCCAAAATAACATTCCTATTGCCCCTGCACCTCCCCCAATGCTTGCAGCTCCTCAGCTTATTCAGAGGCCTGTGATGTTGACAACAAAGTTCACACCCACCTCTTTACCCAACTCTCAGAACTCCATCCATCCAGTTCGTGTAGTTAATGGGCAGACAGCAACCATAGCCAAAACCTTCCCTATGGCACAGCTCACCAGCATCGTGATAGCAGCACCGGGGACCAGGCTCGCTGGGCCTCAGACTGTACAGATCAGCAAACCAAACATTGAAAAACAGGTACAGATAAAGTGCCTACTAATGCAAGGTACTGGGTTTATTGCTTTACTGTGCAGCTGTGGCGAGGACAACAGCCAGGGAGACGTTTTCAGTGGATACTGGAGATAGTCATGTTCCGATGGCAGTACAAATTATGGAATGACTTGCAGCTCTTGGGATAGATGTTACCATTTCCTTTAATATGGGCCATTGGCACCCTTTTCTCCTGCTTCAGTGTTTTTATGCTCCCTCTACTGTTTAAACATCAGTAGTTCATAAGCAGGCTACATTGCAGGGTTTGACTAGTATCTTGAAGAACAATTACAAGCTGAAGTCCATCTTCATATCAAGCCCTTTTGTTTTTCAAAAGGTGGTTATGTGAAAAGCAAAAATTGCACAAAATTGTAGGGATATTTAATCAGATAAATGTAGCCATTTCTTCCATGATCCCTTGATCTTGCAATCTTGTGATTGGAGGCAAAATAGTCTCACTCAGCTTCTGAAGTCTGATGGTTCCCTGTGTCTAAATCAAATTGAATGAGTGGAAAGGAGACCTTCAGAAGCAGAGAATTCTGTATGTTTAAAGTCTCTCTCCAGAAAAGACTTCTGTAAAATAAAAATTACTTAAGTCAGTGTGGATTGCAACTGAGCGTCCTTGCCAGTCTGCTCAAGTAAAGCAATATTCTGATTCACTTTTAACTCTTTTGTATATTGTATGTTAGTAATAGTGTAACATTGTATACTATATTGCATACTATAACATAATATTTATGTAATTTATATAGATAATAGTAGTATATATATCTCTTATAACTCTTTCCTAGACTAATGTGCCTTGGAATTACCTTCTTTCTGCTTTTGAAATACTTATGGAGACTGGGAAATCATGTGCATGAAAGTTGTGCTCATGCTCAGTTCTGCTTGTGAAATCTCAAGAGTAGGTTCTTGCATACCTCAGGGCTGTTGCACAGGTTACTCAGCAATGTGTGTCCTTTCCATGTGAAGTTGTACTTCTACAATATTTGACTTTTGATGCCTGTTCCTTTTGATGTCAGCAATATTCATTTGCTTTTTGAATAATTACTGGCAACTACAGAAAAACATTGAAGAATGGTGGTGGTTCAATCACACATGAAATTTTCTGTATAATTTCTCCATATCATAAAGGGAAAAGTTTGTCTGTCTGTAGCTCACCTTACTCAGTTTATAGCCTCAACATCCATGCTGTAGGCTGAGGGATGTCATGCAGAAGATTTATGACTTTAGAAAAGAAAAAGGCTTCAGAAACATCTGACATTGAAGAGTTCAGAGAGACAGTTTTTGAGCCATTCATAATTCTATAAAATGCAAAGACTGAGGAGTGGGAAGTACAAAATGTATGTACCATGCAGAGGGGTTTTTAAGTGGAAGTCTTGATGGGATGAGTTTTCTTGAAGTGTCTGGTATTCCCATACATTACAGTGATTTCTGTAACAAAGTTAACTCTTAAAATTGCTATTTTATCTTGTGTGGCTGTGTGGGGTAATGGATTGGTGACAAGGCTGTTTCATTCTTTGTTAAATGAAAATACCTTACTTAACATTCCTCTTGCATCAGATTCCTCAATTAAGTCTTTGTTAGCACACTGTCAGCTTTAAACATTTTCTCTCCTGTATTTGCGAAAGTATTTGTTTTGCTTTTGTAGTCAAAGTAAAAAAAGTCATTCTTATCACTGAATGTGAGAAACACTGTTTTCTTGCAGACTATTAAACCACATGTGGAAACAGAAGAGAAGCAAACAGAAAGTCGTACAGTTACTCCACCTGCTGCACCGAAGCCAAAACGAGAAGAAAATCCACAGGTATCAGAACATACCCGGAGCTTTCTTTTAAGAAAAAAAAAGGACATTCTCCTTCAGAAAATATTTTTTCCCTCTGTTCCCTCAAGACTTCTTAACTTTAACATTCCTTACGTTCCTGTTGGACAGCAGTAGTTGATAAGGCTACAGAATAAAAAATCTAAATAGATGTAGTGCATTGCATTTTCAGTTCTGGAGTGCATTTGGCTTCTAAGTCTTTTGTAAGTTAGAAGATCGTCATTTTTCCATGATACTTCCTTCAAACAGGGGTTTAGATTACAGAGTTGATTTCCACTCCTTTGAGGTTTTAGACTCTGGAGTTATTCTCAAAGCTGAAGAAATGTCTGTTTTCCTTTATAAAAATATTTCTACTCTGGTGAGCAGGAAGGAAAGAGTCACATATATCCACATTCTGCTTGTGTTTTAGTCCAGTTCAGTCTGGGTTGAAAGAGCTTTGGAACTGATTACAGCTAAATGCTGTGCTACATTTATTTCCTTAGATGGATTCAAATTGACTGTTGTGTGAGCTCTAACTGTTGTCAGTTAGACAACAAAATTCTGATTTTTACATGTCTCTGCATTTCCTGCATTAAAATTAGAATCCTCTAAGAAACCCATAGCCTTTAGCAAATAGCAAATCTAAGCTAGAGTTGGCTCCTTGTAGTTCACAATAGATGGAGAATGATCTTAAACTAGCAATATTTTTTTTGACATTTGAACTGTGTTGGTATCTTCTAATAGTCAGTTCAGTGCTGGAATGGAAGTAAAGAAACTGCTCTCTTGTTCCCAGCTCTGCCATCTCTGATCATGAGCAATGGGTATTTCCCAGTATCTCAGGCTAGGTTCCCATCTAGGAAACGGGACTCTTGTCTGTCCTTTTCCAAGAAGTTTGACATGCATGAATGAAAAGTGATTTATAGAAGCAAAGTATCGCCAAAAATTATTTTGGTGCTTAGTTACTAGTCAGCTACCTTTAAAGGGCATAAATGACTAATCCTAACAGTTGCACTTTTCATGGTCTTTTTTCTTCCCTCTCACAGAAACTTGCCTTCATGGTGTCTCTGGGACTAGTTACTCATGACCACCTGGAAGGTAGGAAAAATGTCTTAGGTTGGTTGTTCAGCTCCTGATTTCATGTCATTCTAAATTGGAAGTAGGATTCCAAAATATTTCTTGTATTAAAAGCAGTATTTTCTTGTATAATAGTACCGTTGGGATGTCTGTACTCTTGATCTAACTTAGTTTGTTGTGCATGTTTTTGCTCTTCTTATGACACTGAAACAAAGCATGAAGTTATTTATGCAGTGGAGCAGAGGTTGGGAAGAAAGTGTATGATCTCATGGTAGAAATCTGTGGCAATACCAATGCTCTCTGGACAAGCCTCTATCTGCAAAGATACACCGTGAATAATTTTACTGTAACCTATGCCTAGATTTTTAATTTATTTTATTATTTCATGGAACTGTAATTTGTAATGAATGAGTTAATGGATTATAATTTGACTTATAATTTAAACTTCTAATCCTATACATTGAAAGACAGCCTATAATTTCAATCACCTGCATATTTCTCTACTGTATTTTTAAGTATCAGTAAGGTTACCAGAGATTTTTAAGATCCCAGTTATACTGACCATGAGTTTTAAGTGTCTTAGTCATGGATTACTTGGTGAGAAGAAGGATTTAATCAGTTACTTGAGCACTGTATTTGTATTCCTTGTCAGCTGTTAGTTTTCAAACCTTCAGAAGTTAAAAGTATAACACAGTTGCCTATACTGGCCATGACTGGTGTTCTGTAGAAATCTTTGCAGCTCTTCTCACATGCAAACTGAATTCTGTGGACTTTATATAATTTCTGAGATCCATTGTTTTCTAACCTGAATGCTTTGTTTTACAAGAAATCCAAAGTAAGCGACAAGAGAGGAAAAGAAGAACAACAGCAAATCCAGTGTACAGTGGAGCCGTTTTTGAGCCTGAGGTATTAATTTTTTGCTGGGGGAAGCTGGTATTTTCATTCTGATCTTGAGTGTCTTTCTAACATCTTGCTACCTTGTAAGCTTTCTGAGTTCTAACTAGAAAGGCAAGCTATCATTTATAGTTCAAAAGGCCATTGCAATGACACGACATTCAGATTTTTAAAGAGAAAATACAATGGGGTATTTCTAGTACTTGTATCTTTTTCTGCCTTCTCCTATATAAACCTGTCATCGAATGGCAATGTGTGTTGGTCTGCTTGCATATCAGCCTGAAGCAGTTCAGATATCAGAAGCAGTGTAAAAAAGCTAACATTTCTGAAGGTGTGCTTCAGAAAACACAAAAGCCAGTAATCTCACTTAGTACTTACTGTGCTGTTCCTCAGCTACTGCATATAGTTATTGTCAGGAATGTTCCCCAACAGAAATTGTTCCATTGTTCCCTGCAGCGCAAGAAGAGTACAGTGACGTACCTGAACAGCACAATGCATCCCGGGACACGTAAAAGAGGTGAGGTATACCCAGACCTGTCTCCCTGCCCAGTGCCTCTTCCTCCATGTTGCTTTTGTAGTCCCCATGTCAATTTGAAGAGCAAAACAAGATGGACTCTACAGTACTTCATTTGTCCAGTAATTTCCATGGTGGGCAGACCATGACCTCTAGGGATTAGCATGGCAAGATCTATAAGGCAGCTCAATGTTTCATTTCAGTTTCACTCTCAGAAAATCCCAAACAAAACCCACCCTATTCACTAGAAATGTGAGATGTTTGAACATCATTTAGTTATGAAGCTGCTGTAAAGATCCCCTTGTTAATGACTAGATTGTATTGTTACTGTCAAGAAGAAAGTGGTTGTGGGAAAAGTGTCTGTGCCCTGAATAGGAGGGGAAACTTAGTGTGACAAAAGCCTTGTTTCCTACTGGGAATAGGGACGAATCCTTCAAAAGAACTTGCCCTGGGTGAGAAAAGCTATCGTGCTCACACTAAGCACTTTAACTGCAACCAGAGTGCCACTTGTCCTAAAATGAGAGATGATCTTTCATATAGGCGTGCAGTACTATTCAGAAGAAATCCTTCTGTAGAACAGGTAAAATTTTAAGACTTAGTTTATGGTGAAGCAGAACAGTATGGGAGAGAATGCGATGCCATTATTTGTGCATGGCATCAACCACACCTACCTGACAATGTTTACCTGATTTTTGATGATTTTCTACAGTCCTTAAAGACTCATAATACCTTCTCTATCCTAAGTTTTCTGTATAAAAAAGTAATAAATCAGATTTTAAAAAAATTAAACCAGTCTCTCACCTAGCACTGACCAGTTCCATTATCTTTTGGGGGTTTTGTCTGCAAGATGAAATATTAATTTGACATATTCTGTTCTTGATCCATGTTTTCAGTCCAGCAGACAACGTGGCAAAGCTGACACTTCTGCAGCTATGCTGTTTTTAAATAAAAGATGTGTCTCTGCCGCTATCCCCTAAAAACATTAAATGTATTTTTTAAATAATATGATGTAGATTTTAAATAGAAGGTTTTTGCATTTATTCTGTGGATAAGTAAATGTTCCTTCTTCTAGTAATGATTTCTTAATTTTATTTTAGACCCTATAGTGAACAATTACTGTATCAATGAAAATGATTGCATGCATTTGTACTTGATACTCTCTTACCCTGTTTTTGCAACTGACTATTATACTATCTATTGTTTTCATCACGCCCTATTGTGAGTGAGCCTTTATGTTGCATCAGTACCAAATTAGTAGCACGTGTTTTCAATTGACAAAAGATTTGGAAGTATACATTTGTTTTGTAATTTAATACAGCAATATATTGAGTGAAAAGCTTTTGTAAGCATTTGCCCTTGAGAGCTTTAGTTTAATTATAGATGGTGCTGAGCATGTCAGAAATTTCACCCGTGGACATCACTAGCAGAAATCCATTTCCAAGGACATACTTAGAGCTGGAACATATCCAGACCTTAAATGCAAGGTTTAGCATGTTAATAGGTATAGACTGCCAATCTGTAAACATAAGATCTGGGGAATTATTCCTAGATCCTAACTCCTTTATGTTTACATATCTATAAATTACCTGGGAGAAGGAAGGCAGAAATGATGGTTGCATTTTTTGCTGTCTTGCTTTGCATTTGTAATTTTATAAGAATTGTATGAAGACATTTTGCACATCTGCTAGTCTAAAGGAGTATCTAGGCATTGTGCATAATCAAACATACTTGGCTGAGAAAGTCTAAGAAAGAACATAGAATATGGAGTGGGTTACAGTAAAAGACCAATGATAGGTTAAAACTGATATTAGTTATGGGTCAGAAGACAAGACCTGTTCTTAGGTAGCCTAATTTTAAAAATGTACCGGTAGGGTAGAAAGTGCTGGTCTGTGAACTGAGAGGTTTAAAAAATGGTAAAGAAAAGTAGGGGGGTGGTGAGTGTTGGCCTCTGATAAAGGATTTAACCTCTCTGTAGATTTATGCTGACACTTAGAAAGATAGGGAGGTGTGGGATAACAGCAGAAAGGATTTATTAGTAGTTATTGTAGCTTCTGTGGAGCTTCGATGCCGACATTTTTCCCCTAAAAACTGAATAGCCTCATTTTTAGGAGTAGCAACTGTCCCCATGCTGCTTTTGTGGGAATAATTCTTTGACCCTCTACAGAGCTTATTTCCGTTTCCTTCTGAAATACATCTTTTAAATGTTCTTTCCTTGCAAAATTCTACTTAAAGATTTCTAAAAAATGTTTAAATCTTTGCTTCTGTCCTTTCACTTATGACTTTTATATTAACTTCCTCTCTGTGCTACATCATTTCCTTTTTCACGCTAGCCAATGAGGACCACTGGCCAAAGGTATGTAAGATCATTTTTCCTTTCTTTTTCTTTTGTTTCGTTTGTGTTCCCTGTTGTTAATATGTAGGTCGTCCACCTAAATACAACACGGTGTTGGGGTTCGGGGCTTTGACCCCCACGTCCCCTCTCTCCAGTTATCCCGACTCCCCTGAAAATGAAAAGACAGAGAGCACATTTACTTTTCCCGCAGCTGTTCAGCCTGTGTCCCTGCCTAGCCCCAGCTCCACAGACGTAAGTAACTCTTGGGGAGGGGGTTACTTTTAGAAAGTTACTCAAAACAGGCACAAGGAAAATCACTGCAGGTTTTGTTCCTTTAATCTCACTCATCATTTGTCCTGATTTAGTGCAATGAAACAGTCCAGCATTTTTTAACACCCTTTTTTTCCTCCTGCACCTGTGTTGTTATCCTGATGAGATTTTATTTACAACTCCTTCAGTGGATTGAAACATTGGGAGGCACCAGGCATGCTAGATGAGCTCATTTCCTTTGTGTAGTTTCTGAGATCTTGTCTGACTGAATTGAATCTGTCATCCATGGAAAAGGGCCAGGGGGTGTGTGGGGTGGGTGGGGAAGAGGAGAATGAAAAATATTAGTTACTGGCCATAATAACAAAAAAAGTTGTGTTTTTATAATGAGAGAAGGATGGAAACTGCTTCATCATGCAGAACAGCCAGGAGCAGTATTTGTGGCACTGATTTGGCAGAAAGTGTGTAGGACTTTTCAGTGGGGGTAAAACAGTCCTCAGGAGCTGGAATGTACTTCCATTTAAGAGCTTGCTTTTAGAATACTGGTATTTACAGGCATAGCTTAAGAATCAAAAGGTGCTTGGTTATTTCTTCACACTGGTGCTACACTCTCCTTCTGCAGTTCTTCTTTTAGAAAAGACAGTCACATATACTTGAGGCCCAACCATCTGAAATGGCCTTTAAGGAAAGGCTGGGTTGTTCTGTTTTCGTCTGTCTAGTTGCACCATTGTAAGAACATGGACTGAGAGACCAACTCTACTGACCACGTAGAACAGGGAATAGAGGCCAGTTCCTTGCCTCTGAACTGTACTTGTTCTGCAGAGGTAACAGGAATTGGAGTAGTGCAAGTGTGTCTGAAGCACTGAAATAAATAGGTGTAATTTAGATAGCCAGGGAATACACACGTGGAATTACAAGGTTCTCTTTTATATAGTCATTTTTTAGAGCAGGATAGCACATGACTGCAAAAACCCTTTCCTGACAGCCAAATAAATGGGACTGTGGAATAGCCCCTCATGGATACGTTGGGACAGCTCCATCTCTGAGGACTTTTAAAAATACGAAATACAGATGACTTGCAAATGTGCTGAAGAGCACATAGTTTACACTGGCCCCAAGAGAAGGACTGGATAATGTGGTGGGGGTCTTTTCCATCTCTCATGTGTGTGTATACTGCTCAGTGTTTTCCTACTGTGTCTCAAAAGAGTATGATGAGTTGTTGCCCTATTTCTGCAGTGCCTATGAAAATTGCAAATTGGGCCAAGCACTTGTCATGAGGCACAGTGGACAAGAACAGCCTTCTTGAATTTTTCCTAAAATGTTATTCTCTGAATGACAGGGAGAAATTTTGAAGGGAGGATGAAGCAGAAATTTATGATAGGATTGGTGATAAGGATGAAGGGGTAGAAAGTAGGTCTAGAACCTGGGAAAAGGAAGGAAATAATGCACTAGGCAGGATTGAGCAAAACCTCTTTTTTTTTTTCCTCTCCCTTTTTTTTCTCTTTTCTAATTTGGCAATTGTCTTGCCAAATGGTTATGTGAGCCACTTATGAGGCACTTGATTATGTGTGGTTCTCCCTCATGCAGTAGTGGCACATTCACCCCGAAAATAGCAGTTGCCTTTGAAGGTCAATTACTCAGCAATAAGAACTGTGCAAAAATCTCTGTTTTAGTGATGATTCAAGTATTTGGTCACAAAATGCCTTCTTATTAGTGAACATTTATATCAAAACAGTGTTTCAATTGAGAGGAGCATTGTAGAACTTTCAGATTGCAAAGTCAAGCCCATAAAAGTTAGAATATGCCAGAATTAGTATTGCTTCTGATCATTTAATTCACTTACATCATACACTATGATCATCTTTATTTATATAATCATGAACAAATGTTGCAGAATATTTAGTTTTCCCATTTTATTCCAGTTAAATGTACATATAAGTATAGATATTACAAACTCAAGCACACAAGCTGCTTTTGTTACTGAATTATTCGGTTCAGTTGCCTAAAGCCAGGCCCCGCTGCTCTAGACACTTTATCAAAATAAATGAAACTGTTAGCTGTCCAGAAAGCTTAAATTTATTTTCCCTTGTGGGACCCTTCCCTGGTCCCTTGTGAAGAGGAAGTAGAGCAGAAAGTGACGTTAAATCACCTTTTATGGTATCTGTTCTGAAATTATTCTTCGGTCACTGCAGGCTGTAGCATGTCTGAGCAGCCTCAGTGAGCTCTGCCCTAGCCTAAGCTGGTTGGCTGTAGCCTACACAAAGCTGCTTCAGAAGCTGAGGTTAGTGGGTGCATGTCACAACACCAATACCAGCCCCCCCTTTATGCATATATTTATGAACTGTCCATAAGACCTGGGGCAATTTTTTGGAATCAAACACTGACTGCGGTTTTGGTAAGGACAGTTGTTAACTCTGAGGAATTGCCCTGAATTTTGCATTACCAAAAATAGGACTGTGATTTCTGTGCATGTGTGTTGGCTTCTCTGTGCATTCAGCTGCACTGTGCACTAGTCACCTGTATCACTACAGGTTTTTCAGCACTCAGTTGAATTTGGGACATTCTGGGTCTAAATTTCTAAATGTCTCCCCTTAAGAAGAAACTGCATATGTGTCTCTTTTGTAGGGCTCTTTCTGCAGGATATGAGACATAACAGGTTTGGTTTTCAGCACAGCAATATTTTGCACTTTGTTACCAAGAGCCATTGTGTAGTCTGTGGCAACTAATGCATCTTAAGATACGTAATTCTCTAGAAATTTTTTTCTAAAATGAGAGATTCCCCTCTTAAACTTCTCCTTATCTTGAAGAGGATTTTATTTTAGCTTATATGATATCTCTTGCCTGCTGCCTTTTCCTTGTACTCAGAGAATGCAGGATAGAGGGAAAGAAGTTCTTCCCAGCCTGGTTACAACACATCACTTCACAAGAAGCATGAAATGTCACTCATTTAGATCTTCATTTAACACTGAGGAACTCTTTGGTGTTAAAGGTGTAGTAATACCCTAACTCAGCTCTCAACTATCCCAGGGAGTTAGGGATCCAAAACATGGCACTGAAAATTCACTGAAGATTGATCCTTTACAAAACATGAAATCAGTGTTAACTTTGGGAATTTAGAAGAGCTTTCCCTTTGAAGAAGAGCCACATCAGCAATAGAACTGGGAAGTAGAAACCTGAGCAGATTGCTCATGTGTCATTCTTCTTACATGTGTATTTTGTCATCCATAGTGGAGATTACTGTAAATTTTCTTGTCTGGCACCTTAATATGTGAGTGCACGGCCAAATCTGCTATCCCTCCAAACTGATCGAAATTGTTTGCATGTGTGAAGAGATGATCTGTGCCAAAATGAAACCTTGCATAGGCTGGTATTTCATACAGGACATGTGTACCCACAGTTCTGCTCCACACACACATCTTATGATTGCAGTCTTGCAGATCTGCGTGTGTGTGAAACTTTGTTGTGAGTCAGTGACAGGGTGCACTTCAGACACCAGGTGGGGCCTTGGACATGTGGAGTTGCCAGGAGGAGCCGGTGGTCAGAGGAGAGGGTGGGGTGCCCCTTGCTTCCTCTAGGATCGCTGAGCCAGCTTTCTATCATGCCTCTTCATTCAAATATCTGAAAATCAAATCAAAACAGGAGGGGGGGAGAGAGAGAGAGAGAAGAAGAAACAAAAATCAGACTTGCCTTTTTGGGATGTTAATGGCTGTAGAAAAGAACTCTCTCTGATGGAAATGCAATAGTAACTAAACCTAGTTGTTTTAAAAGACACGGCTAGTCATTTTTTCAATTCTTTCTTTTAAAAAATGTTAGAAAATCTCTCTTGGTACTCTTTCATCCTAGCTCTCAGTCTATGTTAGTGATGAAACAATCCACTCTCTGTAGACAACGAGAAAGTTTTGAGTCACAGCTTTTTTTGGTGCAACTTGAGGAAGCCTAAGTGAAGTAAAAAGAATTGTCTCAGAACATAATTCATTCTATTCTTTTTCATTTAGAAGCACAACACCTTTTCCTTACAGTTTCATTTTTAAAGGTGACCTAAATATTTAACAGTGTTCTTTTAAGTCACTCAGTTGGGGTTTCTTACATACTATTACTGGCAAGAGACAGCCTAATCAGCATTCTGGGAGTGGAATTGGGCTTACATCCAAAAATCAGGAGGGTTAAGAAAGTGGGTAGCTCATCACTTCAGGCAAATAAAAAGATTAGGGTAAAGAGGGAATCTTAAAGAAGAAAGGCTATGGGGTAGCAGTAGTTAAGAGAAGCTATAGTAATAAGTGTTTGCTGTACCATTTTGCCTTGGGAGGACAGATGTCAGTGTTTCTGACATCTGGCATGGTTTTCCTGTTTCACAGTCTAAAAAGGGCTTGACCTTTTGGAATCACCTTAAAAATAGTTGGTGCTGTAAACCTTGAATTCAACTAAGATATAGATATCAAATGTCAAAGTTCACTTCTTGCCTTCTCTCTTGCATTCTCTCACCCAAACCCTTTCCCCTTAATTTTGTAGGGTGATATCCATGAGGATTTTTGCAGTGTTTGCAGAAAAAGCGGGCAGTTGCTGATGTGTGACACATGTTCACGTGTTTATCACCTGGATTGCCTGGACCCGCCTCTGAAAACCATTCCTAAGGGCATGTGGATCTGTCCCAAATGTCAAGACCAGGTATTGTTTGACAGATAGGGAGTTATGTGCAATGCATGTGAAGATTTTTTGGTGTTAAAGAAAATAACCAGATTGCTTGGGTTACTTAGACCAAGACAGCCTGACACTGAACAAATCTATTTTGTGTGCAATAAGGCTTGTGTGAATTTCATTGAATTACCTCTGTTGGAATGTGTGCTAATACAAAACTGTCAAGTCTTGCTTCTTAATTCATGGTCTCTATTTGTTACCCTTATCTTTTTACTCTTTTTCTGGATCAAAGTATGCGGACTTTTTGAAAGATTATCTACCACACATAGAAATTCTGCTGTTCATTTTAAGCTCATTGTTACTTCAAAAGTTATTAGTATATTCTTCTGGACAAATAAATAAAGCATTTGCACAAGCCCACCTCAATAGATAGAGCAAATATAAGCCCCTGCTTGCTTATATAAATCAAACATTAGAAGGTCTGATCACTGTCTTCAGTGATCTCTTCAATAATATCATCCAGCATCAGTATATTGAGTATAGGTGAACAGTTTCCTTCTAGATCATTCTCTGAAAATATACAGTTGAAGTGAGCAGGTTATATTTTAATATTTTGTTTATAATTGCATTGAGATTGCATACAAGATGAAGAAGTAAACTGTTGTATTCCTAGCCCTTCCTTGGAGCTCTAGGAGTTGCAAAGGGTTGTTGATAATAGGCAGTCTGGAGCTGTGTCCTGTCTAACACAGCTCATTGCTTGGTCAGCCACATGGCCTTTGGTGCACCAGTGGTAGCATGAGAAAACAGCCTGACCTATGATGTGCTGCTCAAAAGAATGAAAATGCAAAACTCAAGTGACTTGGTCAGTAGTTGCCAGAGAGGAGGGAGTATTTGACTTGGATACTCCTGCTCTTGCCTACTCCCACCTTATCCCTCCTCTTTATGTTTCTGTGATAGCTTCCACAAAATTAAGGAGGAAATCTGAGGAACTTCACTGTAAACTGACCAAGTCCTCTGTCTTCTGAGACACCACTCTGATCCTGTACTAAAAATATGTGTCTTTCCTCTTAAAGTTTGTTAGGAAGCAAAATGTAGGAGGGATCTGAAAGACATAAATGGTGCTTACCCTTATAAAGAGAGTTTGACAAGTCTATTAAGATGATTCTGATAAGAAGGAGTGATGGGACAGTTTCGTGTTTTATTAGCCAGAAGTGTGATGTTTGAATGTAGGGTGCGGAGATTCAGCTGCAGCATGAAAACTTCTTTCCCACAAAAACTAAGATCAGCAATTTGACTGAACCATGAAGTAATGTTTATGTCTCCTGGCAAGTTTTGAGTTCAGATATACTATCCTTTCATTCCTCTTTTAAGTTGTTCAGTATCATTAGCAGACTTTATTTGTGGCTACGGAAGGAATTTAGGAAAATGCTGACATTTGTAAGAAATAGGCTTGCTTTGTGGGAGCCACAATACAGTTGTGAATAATTCCTTCTGTTAAATCTCAGATCAGGTCTGTGAAGCTTCTTGTTAACAGGGCTGAGGCTAATGGTAGCCATGAAAGAAAATCCTCAATCTTTCCCTCTTTCTCTCTCTCCTTTTTACTTTCTCTGAGGTAGGTTTTTTACCAGCTAAATCTCTATGAAAATTTTCTTTCAGATGCTAAAGAAGGAGGAAGCAATCCCATGGCCAGGAACTTTAGCAATTGTTCATTCATATATTGCATATAAAGCAGGTAAGAAAATGATGAACACTTTCCTTTCCCTTTTAATAATGGAAGATGTTATTTTTGGAGTGGGATAGAATGGTACTTCCTTTACAGAAGGAAATTTTGTCATACAAAAGGAAATAACCTTAATCACTAGTGAAGTGAAAATAGCAGTCTAAATATTTCTTAAGTCTGTCATGCTCGTGTATGTAGGTAAAATTTTGGGAGTGATTCAGTGCACATGTTGTTAAGCATTGGTTTAAACACAATTCCCCTCTTTACATGAAGCAGTTTAGACCCTCTATCCACTATTGTAAGAGAAATATTTAAAATATTCTGTTTAATATTCTGTTTTGCAGCAAAAGAAGAGGAAAAACAGAAACTACTTAAATGGAGTTCAGATTTAAAACAGGAAAGAGAACAACTAGAGCAGAAGGTCAAACAGCTCAGCAATTCTATAACAGTGAGTATTGTCCTCCCAAATAACCCTTGACCTGTGTTCTGGTACCACAATGCAGGGAGAAAACTATTACAGAGCAACTCCATCTACTAGACCTGTCATCCACTGGATTTATTTAGAATTGAGTGAGTGCTTTCCTTTGCTTTTTAGGACTTTGAGGAGCAGGAATGAAATAAAGGCAACATATGCTTACATTGAGTCTCTTATACATGATCCTTGCTGAACATGTAGGTAGATGTATGGTGACATTTAACATCAGCAGGTGACAAAAATGACCCAGAGTGGTTTTGTCTGTGGGCAGTAGATGGAGTCCAGCTCTAGTGGCTCACTTTAACAAGAATGGTTTGGTCTGTGTGTGTAGTGACAGTTTCAGCCTTGGTGCTCTCTCCAGACCTTTCTGATGCAAAAGTGACCATTTCCTTGTGGCTGACTCTCAGGACCTTGCTGTGTTGCCTTGGCAGTCAGCAGCTGGACACTGCACATGCCTCTGCATGATATTAACTAGACAATGTCATACTTCAAACCAGAAATCTTGGCTTCCACCTTAGTTTATAATTGGAACATACATATTGATTTGGTCACTCTTCTCACCTTAATGTGCAGATTAGTCTCTTGAGATGCCAGTGTAAAGTTTGAGCCCCTTCTTGGTGCAGCCCTAGTCAGTATCACATAATGAAAATATAATCTCCTGTGTGGCAACATCTGTAAGGTTGGATTCATAATTACAGACTTTTTAGATACAGATGCACTTTCCAGGCTGCACTTTTCCTGTCTTTGCCTATTAGAGCAAAAGTGTCCCATTTTTACAGACCCCTCAGTGCTGTCAATACAAATAAAATGATTGTGAGGGGCTGGCTAACAGTTCTGTGGACTGTCACCTTCTGGTTAGCAGTAGCTGAGTGTAACCTGAGCAGTACTAGACAACTATCACCATTTCTGAGTGGTGTACCCAGGCAGATACAAGGCCTTAACATGAGGGATTGGCAGTGGGCAAGGAGAATGTTCATATTGGACCTGTCCAAAACAGGCATATTAGGTCTAGATGCTTTAGGGTTATTATGATGCCATGAGCTACATGTGAAAACATTAAAGCTAAAAGTATCTGGAGATCAGTGTGGATAAAAGATTTTAAAAATGTAGGAAGATTGCCATCTTCATGTAAAAACCTGAATGCAACAGACATAGCTACTGTTTCCTCATTTTTGTGAGTTTCAAATATACATATAAGCAGTTTTTCACTCTTGAAACATCATCTGTGGGCTTTTTTTAAAGTTACCTTGCCCTGGCACTTAGCTGATGAGCTAGCTATGTTACTACCACTTCTAAGAGAATGAAGTGGCCACAAAATAAGATTTTCAAGTGAAGAGGAGTTTGGTTTCCTTTTCAAGTGCCCTTTTACTTATTGAGAGAGGAAGTGATGTTCCTGCTAAAATGTATGTGAAAGCAAAGGCTGTATCCCATTAATGGTTTGCACGCACACTGTCAGCAGTCAGCTGCAGTGGGATGCCTGAGCTTGCAGATCTGAGTTAAAGACATTTCAGTAATGCAATACTAAGAGAAAGAATTGTAAGAACATACACTTGGAAGTTTTCCTTCAAAGGAAACACAAAAGGACAGAGCTGTCTGTGTTCATTTGCACAACACCTTGGAATGAAAGGGAGCCATACCAGGTGACAGCTATTTTATTTCCTCAGCCTGCAAATATGAATTCTCCTCTGAACACAGCCTAGAGACCCTTTTCTTCTAGGATGGAAAAGTGAAGTTGCAGCTGCAGTTTTTTCTGGGTACTTACATTTAGATCTGTGAACATCATATTCCTTCGCTTGCCTTCTTTCTTTCATAAGCTCGAACTTATTACTGGTTTTCTGCTTTGCTGTAGAAATGCATGGAAATGAAGAATACCATCCTTGCAAAACAGAAGGAGATGCACAGCTCCTTGGAGAAGGTAAAACAGCTGATCCGCCTCATCCAAGGCATCGACCTTTCAAAACCCATAAACTCTGAGGTCAATTCAGTAGCCATCTCCAACGGCATGGACTCCACTAACAATACTAATGCTGCCACCTCCACCTTAGCCCCCTCCCCTTCCCAGAGCTGCATGGTGAACTGTAACAAGGGCGATGAGACTAAATAACACAGCCAAGTTAAGAAGGAGCCAAGGGAGGTGGCGGCGAGGAGAAAGAGCAAAATAAAGAAACTCTAGAAAAGCAAAACTGGATTTCTTCTGGAAAGTGCAGAATTCTTTAGTTCTTTGGTTCCAGAGAGAGCGTGAAGATGCTTGTGCCAGGCGGCACTGGAGTTTGCCAATCGATCCTTCTTATTCTGTGTGTACATGCGAAGTTTGGATCATGTTACATGAATAGTGCCAGCTGGGGGTTCTTTGCCAGCACCATGCCAAGTGAAATAATATATTTACTCTCTCTATATTTTACACCAGTGTGTGCCTGCAGCAGCCTCCACAGCCACTATAGGTTTGTTTTATTTTTGTTTGGGGTGAGGAGCAGGGATAAGGGAGGAGAGCAGGTTTCAAGTTCCTATTTGCAGAACAGTTTGTTTAGCTAGGGGAAAACAAAAACAAGTCCAAAGAGCCTATGGGCTTTTCCTGTTTCTAAACTCTCAGTACTATTAAACCAAAAAACCAGAAATATAAATTATCAAATCCCAGTGCCCAGAAGGGACAAGTCTATCAAATAAGCAGTATTTACTATTGTTTAGACAGGAGATGTACAAAAGGAAAAGAGATGGACTTTTCACTGAGTAACCAGCACATAGAATCATAGGATATGCTGAGTCAGGATCACTGAGTCCAACTCCTGGCCCTACAAGACACCCCAAGAATCACGCCATGTGCCTGAGAGCCTATGGGTCCTCACACTCATCCAGAAAGTCTGTTTTGGGAATGGGAAAAGAGAGGGCCAGGGTCAGCTTGGAGCATTGGATGGAGGTGTCCCAAGAGAAAATGTGCATCAATTACTTGAAAATGAGATTCCATCCCTTTTCTGTATTTATAAACGACGCAGGTATCCTGAACAAAGTAGCACATAACCCAGATGTGTGAACTCAACAGAGAAATGTCCTTTTCTTTCACTTCCTTTCTCTTCTTTTGGTAACAAGAACTAAATAAGGAATAGAAAAGCTGTTTTTCAGGCTGACAGTCTAATTAAAGAGGTAGATGGGACCTTGCATGGTATAGATTAGAAGTAATAGTGTCAGTGAGATACAGTGAGTCTTTGTGAGTCCTTGTGTCATCGTTTTGGGCACTGTTTTTTTATGCAAGGGCAAAATCTTTGTATCTGGGGGAAAAAAACCAACTTTTTTAAATTAAAAAGGAAAATAAAAGATATTGAGGTCTTCCTAGTGTTACTTAAAATAAGATCAAGGTAAGAAACATTGTAAAAAAAATTACAAAAGTGCTATTTGTTTCCTAAACAAGTGATTTCTATTAAAAAGGTGTCAGAACTGGAGAAAATGCTGTGTACTTAGAATTTTTTAACACAGACTTTGCTTATTTATGATGACATTCTGCTGTGTTTGTGTTCTAAAATCTAATGGGACAGTTTCCATAGGTTCTACCATACATCTTCTGGCTAAAGTCTAAAGAGAATCAAATCCTACAGTGCTGGATCTCATCCCACTGGAGGATCTCCCAGGCTTGTCTCTGCTGTTACCATCTCTCTCCCATTCTTCCATGTGTTTGTAACCCAGAGAAAAGCAATTGGCAGTGTGCTCGTGTAAGGCTTTCATAGTTCTGTCACACAGACTGACTGGAGCTTGAGAATGAGAGACAGTGAGTTGCACTGAAATCACCCTCTGTTATCTCCTCTTGTTCAAGAAGTTCATCTCTAATGTATAATCTTTTCACTCTGGACAGCAGAGCTTGCCTTGTGCTTCCTGATTGTGGGGTCTGGCTCAGTTTAGGGTGATGATTCTGTGTCCCAGAGCTGTCTGGTTTCACTGCTGCATTTACATGTTTGGGCAAAGGCCATTTCCACTGGAAGTATCAGGAAAACTACCTTTACTTCCTTACTTCCCATGGGAGCAGAGTGAGCCACTGCCCACACAACCAGGTGAGGCTGTGTCCCCACTGTGGTGGCCTTGAGAGCATGTGTTGGGTGGTGAGGCAGACCTGCTCAGCTGTTCATAGTGGAAGATAGAAAAGCTTTGCATTTCAAGGATGCATTTCTGAGCAAGTGAATACTCCAGACACCACATAGCCTGAGAGAGTTTCCTTGCTGCCCCAGCCAAGTGGGCTTCTGTGGGGCTCTTGGAGCTGTTTTATTCCCTCTCCTTTAGGTTGCCCTTCCGCCCTTTAAGGTCTTCTATTCCTTCTGTAGGAGTGTGCACTATTTTCAGCTCTGGGCTCAGAATTGTTATCCTGAGTTCTCACATTTGTCTAAGTTGGGAAAGGACTCTTACACACACTTCTGAGCTGAACCAGTGATAACCCTAACTCTGTCTTTTGATGTGTGAGTTCTGTTCTGGAACTAGCAGAGCTGGGAGGATAAGTTAGCAGAAGTGGCAGGGAGACAGCTGGGCAGACACTGTCAAAATGGATCATACTAAAAATGTCCTTCCATCAATCCAGTTACCAATGGGGTCATTACCATTGGGCAGTACTAGGCCAGCAACCCACAGCATTTAAACAAAGGACTGTCTGTTTCAAGGGTTGAAGAGAAAAAACAAACTGAACATGAGCCTTCTATAAAATATGAGCCACCAGCTAACAGCCAGGTATTCAAGAGAAGCTGCCTTCTGGAACATGTTGGTCTTCAGCTGAACATTTGGGTGATTCTTAACAGCATCTTCTGAAGCATTGAGCATTCCTGCTAAGAGACCGTCTCCAGGGATAGGTGTGCTGAGTCTTTGTGGTTCTTGTGCTCTTCCTTCTGTGTATACCTGAGCTCTCTTGGAAGCAGTGCACTATTTGGAGGTAGGAGGCTGTGCCTGGAGACTCAATAGTCCTTCTGTTTTCTTTGCTGATTCAGGAGAGGATGGGAATGAAATTCACTAGTAGCCATATTTAAATTTGCACAAAGTTAATCAGCCAGGAGATGTTAAAACAGCTATTACTGCTTTCCTGAGGCATCTGCTTGTCTCCAGAACCCAAGTAGATAGGTACAGATTTTGTATCCCTTTTGTTACAGCATTTGTGTTCCAGACTGTAAAAGGATGCCTTTAGTTAATCATTACTTGGCAGAAAAATTATCTTAGACTTTTTGATGCTGCTTAGGTAGTTTTCTTTCTCTCTCACTGATCCTGTTGGGATGCTTTTCTCCTGGCTCTGCAACAGTATTAGCCAATAGGCAAGGAGCATTCCTAGGGCTGCACTGACACTGGCAATGATGCTGCTGTGTAGACACAGTGAATTTGGGTTATCTCTACCCAATTACCAACAATAGGGTGGAAGGGCAATTGGTGTTTGCTAAATACAGAGGAAAATGGTTTTTGTTCCTAGCTGCTGTAAGAGCTTCCAATCAAGGGAGAAATTTAAACTGTGACAGCTTAATGATCAAACTTTTCTTTTGGGTTCATATTGGTTTGGGGTTTTTTCTCATGTAATATTTGAGATAGAATGAGTTTGTACTGAAACTTCTGCTCTTTGGGAAGCTGTCACACTGGCTGTGGTTTTGTTTTTCCAAACGACCATCAAGATATTAACTAATTCTTATGTCATTGCTTGTCATTGGTGGGAAACAAGTGGCTTTTAAACCTCTGTTATAAGGGAAGAAATGAGACCACAAAGGAATATCATATCAAAGATGGTCCTGGCTCTCAGCCCAGTGCTAAGGGCTTTAAGAAGTCACCCTGCTCCTTTGCTCAGAAATAGAGCAAGCTTTGCAGAAGTTTCTTTTCCCCTTCTCTGGCTGTTCTTTAAACTGCAGGAAAGGTGTGTTGTGGTCAGAGTGGAAAAGTGAGCCTGTGACCTGGCTAGAAGTATTGGTATCATCAGTGGTGTTTTCATTGTCTTTGTTCAGAGCCAGCAGTGGGTTTGCTGCTGTACAAAACATGGAGGATGCAATACTTCTAGGGATGATTGGAAGGTAGGGTGAGTAGCATGGCTGATTCTTCCAAGACATCATTATCCAGGAGTTACCATGTTGGCAGGATGAACTAATGTTTTGCATGAGCAAAACAGGGCTTTGTTCTATGTTGCAAGCAGGTTTCTGTCAGTGGGGATATGAATTAAAAATGTGGAAATTAAAGAAGTGATGATTTTACGGGTGGATCTATTGGTTTTATTGTTGGCAGAAAAAGTAATGCATTTTATCTTTGCTAGACTTAAGAAAGCAAATCTGTACTCCAAATGTCTAGAAATGTGAAACCTAATTCTGACTGCCTTGGCTTCAAATCATCTTCCCTGTACTGTTGCAGAGAGAGCCCTGAAAAGCATCATGGTCAGCATTCAGGAGAACCTGGAGTGAAACCTCCCTCTTAGCCCCATCAAGCTGTGGCAGCCCACAGTACAGGAAATAAACTCTGAAATTTCTTTCTCATGTGGATACAGCAGAAAACATTTGTGAATTTGCAGTGCACGTGTTTCTCTCTTTTCTTTTCCTCAGCTGGGTTGCACCCCCACCGTCTTTGATTCTGAAGCACAGATGATGAATACATGCTTCTAATGAAATGTGGTTTTAAAATAACATATTAAGATGTTAGACCAAAATTCACTCTTTTACTGAGGGCCTCTCTCAGTGAGCTGCTCAGACAACCACCAAAATTCCAGTATTACACTTCCTTGTGGACATGCCCCTTTGGGCAGGGCTCCTTGTGTCTTTTTAGAATCGTTTTGACACTTCTTCACCTCCTGTTGTCCTCCCTTGGAATTCTAGAGATTCAATGCAAGTTAAACTTTGCTGGATTACTGCAAAGTGTTTTCTGATGAGTATGTAGGAGTCAGGAACCTGGAGAAAGAGGAAGATGTTTTGTTGTGCAGCTGATTCATTTGGCGCTTAGGCTTGCCTGGCCAACAAACTACCTCAGCAAAGTCCATTCCCAAGCACTATGGATTCTGTAGTTTCTGGCATTCAGAAGGCAAAAGGTCCAAAGAACCCTCCACCAGCCAGCTAGGTACTGGTCTCTGAGGACGTGTGAGCAAACCTTGCAGTGACATGCTGCTGGATCCTTGTTTTCAGTGGTCAGACATGGACCAGAGAATGACCCAAAAATCAGATGGGATCAGGAAAAGGGAGAGCTGCAGATGTCTTGTCTCCAGGTTATTGCTCTCTTGCTCAGAGAGCAAGTTATTGCTCTCTTCTTTAAGCCTCAGACCTGTTTGTAACTCCTACAGAATGGAATGTAATACTTGAAAAGTACTATGAGTCCCTCTATCCTTTACCCTTAGTTCCCATTCCCCTCCTGTTTCTCTCTTACCTGGGACAAGAACTTTCTGCATCACTGTGTCGTGTATAGGCTGAGCACATAGTTGATCAACTTGCCAATAAAGAAAATTATTTATACCATGCACTGGTAAGCTTGGTAATTAAAGACCCATGAAAAGACAAATGCCTCTCCCAGAGGTTAATTTAATTTTGGGCTTGTATCAGAAAACCAAGAGCTTACCTGTGTGAGAGTCTGTCTGTGTCCCTGTCAGTATTACTGAAATACCTGACTAGTGAACAGAACAGAGGCTTGCCAAGAGCATGGCTGCTGTGGAAATCACTGTGCTGTGCAAGTCCTTGGAGTGTATCTCATGTGAACAGCCAGGCCAGGGCTTCCCATCTCCCTTGGCCAGAGGTGGATGCTGCAAGGGACAGATTAAAGGTCAGAAGCCTCTTTTGAGAAGTGGTACAGGGCTGGAGATGGAAAGGAAGAGAGAAAAAGCAGGAGCAGCAAAGGAAACAAAGATCACTTGGAGTAAAGCAGAACAGAGAGAAAAAATATGGAGGTCTCTCCATATTAGGTGAGAAAGTGAGGGTAGGAAAAATCCAGGAGTGAGACAGGTCTCCCTTCTGAGTAGATAGGTATTCCTGTAGTTACAGTGTTTGAAAGTTCAGTGGAAAGAGTAGAACAAAACTCTTTTATCCTACCTCAATTTCTGACATGGGATGGTCTGTATTCCAAAAGGAGCAGGTGTGGTGAGAAAAAAGAGCTACTTAGGTGCAGATTGGAAAGGAAATAGGCACATCCCTAGCTCTGCTTCTGCTGCTGAGTGATGCCATCCTGATGAGAACCTTATTTGACTTCTAAGCGACAACATGGGGATAAAGCAGATCAAGCAGACCTTGAGGCAGCTAGAGCTTACTCTAATCTGGACTGTATTAATTAAACGTTTTCTTGGCTGTAAGCATTTCCAAAACTAGCTAAAGGTTCAGCTCTGCTGGTGTGGTTGCACCTTCCTAGTTCAAGTGTTACAATGAGCCTAGCTGAAACCAGCATCAGCTCCCAGAGGTCTTGGGTTCTGTGTGAATGAAGGAGATGATATGGAGTAGGATGTGTGATTCAGGTACTTCTCAGCCACCTCCTGGAGTAGCTGTGGAAGATCCCTGCTCTCTGGGCTGTCATATATGGCAGTTCTGTGCCAAAATCCCTCTGTGTGAGCAATGACTCCCTGTTTTCTCAGGATCTGGTTTCTTTAGGGACACACGGAAAGGGACATTTCCCCAGTGCATCTAAACAAGGGACATGTGTTAAGTTCAATGTAACCTGTGAGGAGCTGAGGGCCTGCCCCTCAGCTACACTCAGCAGCCAGACCATGGGGCACCCTCCTGGGAAAGCAGCTGTCTCAGCTCTCCTGTGTAACCAGGGGCAAGCTCTGTGCCTGTTCTCTCTCTAGTATCCTAGCAGGTGTCAAAGGCTTCAGATGGAGAAACTCAGCCCAGTCCTTAGTTCTAGAAAGGAAGAAGCACTTAAGGACTTGCTTACTATCAGGAGTGCCTGGGGAACTCAAAAGCCTTGAGACCGTGGCTCTGTCGCAGGTGGAGAGCTGGCACAGAAAGGCAGCATCAGCAGTGAGCAGTATCAATCAGCTCAGCACTAGCTTTTGCATCTTTTTTCTTTTCCCTAAATTTACACTGGCAAAAATAAACCTCAACCAATCCCTGCCCTTTTGTGACCAGCCTTCTTACATCTGTTCTGTTGGAAAACAAATGGAAATATTGTTGCCTTTGTACTTTGAGAACACTTTTCTCAGTGAGCAATCAGAACTTAGTGAGCCTTGGGGCTATAGCTCAGGTGGGGAAGGGAGGCAGTGTCACAGGGCAGCTCCTGGGGCTGTGTTCTGTGACCACCCTTGATTTTGGATCCCCAGCACTGAGGTTTGATACTGCAGCAGCACTGGGCACATGCTGTGCACGTGTAAGGGCAGGGGTTCCTCTGGCTTGTTATCCAAGCTTGTTATTGGTGTCTCAGGTGGGGCCAGAATTGCTGGGGTAGGAAAAGAGATTGCTTTGTGCCTCGTGTTCCCCTCTGTAAGGCAGGTACTGGCAGTTCTGACTCTGGAAGAGCAGATTTCCATGGCTGCAGGCACTCGGGTAGGCACTGTTGAAAGAAGCCCCGTGCTGGGTGCGGTGGGAGGCTGCACGTTTCTGCTTGTTCTGGGCTAATGTGTGATTTCTAATCATAGTCTCTTATGTTTCTTCACTTAAATTATCACTGACATCAAAACAGTGATTGACTCTAGAGCCAGGCAGTGTCTTACCTGTCCGCTCTCCCTTCCAGAAGGTGTGTTGACTCTGAGTTGCTCCTGATGTCTTATGTGACAGGCAGCCAAGACCCTCCTTAAAGAAGGTTTTTGCTTCTGCACGAGCTTCCTGGCAGCCCCTGCAGAGCCAGCAGCAGTCATATCCCACAAGCTGCTTCACTCCAATTACAGCTGCAGGGTCCCCTCAGGTGCCATCTTACACGGTCAGAGGTGTCTTGGCTTCCTCTCACAGCCCCACAGGAGCAAAGCATGTGTTCCAAACTCCATTGAGCAAAGATTAAACAAGATAACAGCACGAAGCAGGGGAGCCTGCTAGTGCCGACCTGTCCAGGCTCCTGTGGAGGAAGGAAACAACTTTGCTGTGTCAACAGCAGTGGACACAGGTGGTGGTGAGCTGCTGCCACCTGCAAGGCCTGGAGCAGCAATGGGGTGGCTGCCTATGCCCAGTTTTCCTTAGCGAGCTGACTGGCTCTGCTCTGCAAACACCCCCCATGTCTGCAGATGAGGGCAGGAGGGTTGTGAACAACCCTCTGCTTGTTCAGGAGAAAATACTCAGGCTCCAATCATGGCTTCATGTTCCTGCAATCACAGCAGCACCATATCTGTAGATTTATTGATGCCACCACCTCACCTGTGTGCCATGCTTCATCCCATTCCCCCATGCCCACCTAGTGTTTCACCAAGACTGAGCTGTAAAGTGGGAGTCCTGGCATGGGCCTGGAACAGGAGCTCACCCTGAAGGGCTCTGTGTCTGAGCCTGGTCCTTCCCCCAGTCTGTCTGATTTCTCCAGGGGATTTTGGTGACCAGCCCCCAGTTCTGGCAGTGCTGTCCCTGTAACCACGGGCCTGGTGCTGCACTGGATGATGGCAGCTTCTCTCCCAGCTGGGTTTCTAATGGCAAAGCCACGGGCTCTGTCCTCCATGAGCCAGCCAGTGGCACCTGTGCTGTACCATTCCCCACCAATCTCCCTTCCTTGCAGGCCCTGGTGTAAAATGCCCTTTCTGACTGGTACTGCTCTATTGTCACAGAATCACACCATGAGAACACCCACTTGTGAACTGGTTTGGGTTTTTTAAATATCTCTATTTTTTTTAGCCTGATGCTCATAGTGATCTGCAGTATCTGCTGCCTTCAAGTTCCTTGTGGTTTCAGTTTTGGTACAAATGTGTTTAGATTTTAGCAAATTAAAGTTGGGGGGAGGGGGTACAGAGCATCTGATCAATTTGTATTTATTTATTTTAACATTTTACTAAATAAAACACAGTAAAATATCTTGTCTCCTTAGCTGTATGTACCAGGAGGGGACAGTGGGTCCCACAGGCACAGGGGTTGTAGCAGTGCCCATAGCAAGTCCCCAGCCCCAGGAGGGGTGTCTGAGCATGGCTCTGTGCAAGGACTGTGTAACATCCTGGCTCATTTTCTTGGCAGAGAGAAGGGCACTACGTTAGGAGAAATAAATTTTAGCTCCAAAAGGGGCTGTGCTCAGTTCAGACAATCTCTCTGGCTCTGACTCTGTGGGTGCCTCCCAGCTGATGCTGCCCGGCAGAGGGCACATGGAGACCTGCTCAAGCTGGGCTTACTTCCAAGTACCTCCACCCTTGCAGGAACATTTTGGGCTAGTGACTATCTAGGATTATCTGAAGGATTATCTGAAAACGATGGTGTACAGCCCTCCTGCTGCAGGCATGCCAGTGCACCTCCCAAACAACCACAGAGCCAGCATTTCCACTGCCTCCTATCTACCGAGGAGTCGTCTGCAAGAGGCCTGCTCCAGCTCAGCCCTGCTCCACCATGGCTCTAGCAGTGTCTACATCTGATCTAACCCTCTGATCTTGCTTAGTGCAGCAGCAGCACAGTGTCTGTGTATTAAACAAAAGCTGCCTGCTAGGGACTGGTGAGGTGGAGCTGCCTTGGCTTTACAGTGATGAGCAATGTCTTCACAGCCCTTTCCCAAATAAAGCCTCAACACTTGCTCCTGGCAAACCATCCTCGTCCTCCTCCCTGCAGAAGTGAGGCTGGTGTCCCATGGGGCCTCAGAGCTGCCTTTTATTCCCAAGAGTCTTATAAAGTCAAGGCTTTCAAGGACAAAACTGCAGCACTGCCACATGAAACCACATCTTCTTCTACTTGGGTGTGATTAAACTGAGTCTATGCTAAGACAGAGGCTCCAGTTCAGAGGTGCTGGCTGTGCAGGCAGGCTGCTGGGGTCCCATTGCAGCACAGGAACCATCAAGCCTTAAGCCCACCTCAGTCAGCACCACCAGCCCTTTCAGAGCTGGCAGGGCACCTGTGTACCTTGGGCTACTCCTCCATTGCTCTCTGCCTGCTGCCTTCCCTCCAGGGGACATGTGCAGGCTCACAGCAGAAAAAAATTAATAACCAGGCAGTTTTTAACAAGAATGTGAAAAAGAATAAAAAAGCTTTAATTTAAAAATTAAATTAAAAAGAGAGAATAAGCAAGAGGCGTTTGTGCCCTTTCCATACCCCGCACTTTCTATGGTTCCTCTTAGCCGCTCCCACCATGGACGGAAATCCTCACCCTGTACAGAGCAGACCCTTGCAGCCCAGAGCAAAGCTAAGAAGAGAACAGTGGAGACTGCAGCAGCAGCTGGCCTGGAGAGCCTCCAGGGCCACCAGCAAAATCATCTGGGAAGAAGAAAAGATTAAAAATAAAACCCAGAAAATCTAATTACTGAATTCTTATGAGAAAAGTATTAAATAATTTAAATAGTGTGAGGAATGCAATGCATCCTCTGTGCTCCAGTGTGTGATAGCGATAGAACAGTGTCCAGTCAAGCTGCTCCCAGCATGGGGTTCCTTCCCCCACAGTGTTCAGCTATGCTCTTGTCCAGTGTCAGCCATGTCCCTGATTGTTGATGGCAACAACTGTGCCGCCGAGAACTGGGGAGGAGCAGGGCGGTCCTCACTGGGAACTTCTCCCAGCCTCTGCTGGCCCATGAAGCTGCTGTTTTGGGGATGGTTGGCAGCCCTGCCCTGTGGGGCAATAGCAGCACGAGAGGATCTGTCACCAGCATGGCTGCTCCCAGCTGGGAGGTCCATCCTGGGAGCTCACTGCTGGCAACAGCAGACAGCCTATCCTGATCTGGGTGACTCCCACACCACCTGTACAGAGCCAGCTCCACTGGAGACTGCATCCATACAGATGAGGAATAATAATATTTACCTCCATTAAACAGCTAGCCTTGATCTGGGTTTGAATCAAGGCTCCAACTACTTGCAGTACTCCCTGGCCACTCCTCTCAGGATGCTGGGACATTTCCTCTGAGCCTACTCCACAAAGGATGTAAAGGGTTGCTGTATGACCTCATCTCCAACTCACCAAATCCCCTGAGGGCCTTGTGGACTGAGACCTGGGGCCATTGAGCAGAGGCAGAATAGGGTAACGTTCAGCTCCCAGATCTCTGAAGGAGCCAGGCCTCAAGGTGAGGTGAACTAATGAAGACTGGGAATCCACATCAGCTAAAAGAAGGAAGGGAGGAGATCCCACCCCTGGCCCCTGGCATGGGGAGGTTCCCCTGTAACACAGAAAGGCTGGAGCAGCTTGACCTGCAGGCACTGCCTGTTCTTGCGACTGATGTCTTCCACCTTATCTATAGGCATCCCTTTGGTGGGCTGGAGAGGCTGTGCTGCCGACTCCGTTCCCTCAGGCTGGGCGGCGGTGGTGGGCAGAGGTAGGAGGGAGGCCCTGCGCCCTCCCTTCTCCAGTGTGCTGTTTGTACCCCGCACCCAGTGTCCCCAGGTGTCACAGGCTTCTCTCGGCAGTGAGGTATTTGAGTGCAGCAGCCCCGTATCGCCGTGACAGGTCCTGGTGGAACTCCTCCCGCAGGGTCTGGAGGCAGCCCCGGTACCCTGCGCTCAGGCGGAACTTGGAGATGTCGAAGCTGGGGGCATGGGGCATGTGGATCATGAAGGCATTGGGCAGGACCAGCAGCTCATACTCCTGGGGACAGAGCAGCAGCCCTTACCATCATCAGCTTGGTGGCACCCACATGTCACTGCCCAGCCACAGGCCCCCAAGACCCGGCGGTACCAGGAGCCCCGCACCCACCTGCGCATCCAGCTCCATGATGTGGGAGACTTTGTTCCAGCCGAAGCCGACAAACCTCTGGTCATACCTGGGGCAGTCTCGCCTCACTACAACGTAAGGCTCGAAGTCTGGCTGCCATGCCACACGGTATGGCACGGTGGCCGTCCGCCATTTGGCGTAGTCTGTTGGGGCGTGGCCTTTTGGCCACACGTGGTACCTATGGGGAGAGATGGAAATGGAGACTGAGGCAGTAGAGGATGCAGGGGGTCTGCTACCCCCCTCTGAGACAGGGGGTGCACAGCCCCAAGCGACAAGGGTACAGAGCTGACTTCTGCTTGGATGGTGGGACAATGCTAGTCCCTACCTGAAGGTGTAGAGGGAGCCCATGTCCAGCATGGAGAGCAGCTCTGCTTTGGATTTGGGAAAGGTCAGACGGTAGTGCAGGGTCTCAAATGCTGGCACGATGAGAGCTGCCTTCCTCTGGGGCAGCTCCAGCTGTTGAATGGAGTTCCTGCGGTAGTAGGAAGGGTGTCAGGTCCCCCTGACTGTGAGACATAGCCACAGCCTCCTTCCTCAGCCCCTCTAGCCTGCCCACTACTCCACACAGGTATTAATGGGTTTTGAGAATTGGCAGTGGCACCATCCAGGGATAGAAGGAACAGGGGAACTCTCAAAGCCACAGCTCCTTCCTCATCTACTGGTGTCTGACAAAGTAAGGGCCGGACCCCAAGGTTGAACACAAAGGAAACAGCCTATTGAGAGCTGCTACCCAGGGCATTTCCTGAAAACTCTGGTGCTTGGGGAACCCAGCAGGCTGAGCAAGAGCCAGCTGGAAAAAGCCTTACCTGAGGTAATCATAGAGGCCATACATCGGCAGGAAGTCGATGTCTGTCAGGAAGACGTACGGGGTCTGCGTGTTGGCCAAGGCCACGTTGCGCAGGAGGTTGATGGGGTAGAACTGCCCCTCCTTGTAGACAATGTGGTAGGCCACATTGCGGCGGGCGCTCAGCACCTCGGAGGCCTGGGCGTAGCGCAGGAACTGCTGCGCCTCGGCGTCCGACATGTACAGCGCCAGGCTGATGGGGCCTGCCCAGTGCTTGCAGATGGCCTCCAGCATTTGTAACCTGGAGCAGAGGGCACAGCCTGAGCACCAGACCTGCCCTGCGGGGCAGCTTCTGAACCAAACCCACATCTGGGTGCCTCCAGAGAGCCACGTGCCAGCCATGCCCAGTTCAGGAGGGAGCAGGAAGAACTGAAGTTCCCACCTTGGGGTGTTGTTTCTCACTGCCAAATACTGGCGTGAAAAGGATGAAATGAGATTCCCTGGTAGCTCCAAAGCTGTAGAGCCTACCCAGAGGCGTGGATGTGGGTTGCAACCTCCCACCAGTTCTACTAGCAAGTACCTGTCCATGGAGAGCTGGGCCACAAGGGTGACATCGGTGGGGTTGGGAAGGGCCAGGAACTCGTACTGCAGGAAGAACAGGTGGATGCGGTGCTGCATGAGGTGCTGCTGGCGGAAGTCATAGCAGGGATCATCCTCATCCAACTCCTCCAGCGCCTGCTGCAACTGCAACACCATGAAGGTGAGGGGGAGTAGGAACCCCAGGGGCAGTTGCATGAGGTCTCTGCCCACCCAGAGCTCTGCAGCTGAGGGCAGAGTTGCAGTCAGCCTCACCTGGTCCCTGGGTGGGCTGGGAAGACTGGCACAGCCAAAAAGCTCTCTGCGCAGCAGGTTCCCATCGTACTCCAGGAAGGTCAGGTAGAGGTTACGGAAGAACTCCACGTGCTTGTTCTTCACCCGCAGCTTCTTGGGCGAGTTCCAGTGGATCACCTGAGCAGTAGTGTGTCACCCCATGTAAGGGAAGTCAGCAGTATCAGGCTCCCCAAACCCTCAGACCCCATGCTGACTCCCCTGGACTTCCAGTGCCTGCACTGTCCTTCAGGCCCTCCCCAGTCTCAAAAGCAGCAACCCAACCCACCTTGAGATCTGAGAGCTCAGTGTAGCACTGCTCTGAGCGGGTGTGATCAGAGAGCTGCACATTCCAGAAGCAGGGAAGCCGGTACACCAGGGATGGGTCCTGCTTGATCACTGCATTGAAGATATCCTAGGAGAGAGAAAGGTGAGTGCATGGGTGGATGAGGAAGATCCCCTGTGCCTGCAGTGCTGTGGGAATGCAGAAGGACCAACCTGTCCCAGAGGAGGGACAGTTACCTGATCAGCCAGCGAGGTGGAGAGCATGCTCATCAGCTCCCGCTCTGCTGTCAGCCGCCACATCTGCTCCCAGCCCAGGCGACGCAGGCGGTCCAGCAGGAGCAGGATCACCCCTGAGGGCCAGGGGAGAGGGCACAGGGTCACTGAGAGAGCACCCAGCCATTACAGAGCTGAGGCACAGCTGCCTGCATGCCTTCAGCCCCTGGGATATGCCACTTCTCTGTGCCTACCCACAACCCTGGGATGCTGTAGCGCTCCTCTTGTACCCACCACTTTCCCACTGTACCTCAGCTTGTCCCAGTCTCCCTGTGCCAAGTACCACCTCAGCTGCATGTGCTATGAGGCTGCACCTGCCACCCTGGCAGCCCACACTCACCTGTGTTGAAGCCACGTCCCAGGGCTGGCCATGGTTTGTGGTTTTTCCACAGGTTGCCTAAGTACCAGTCACTTTGGTTCTCCACCAGCCCAATCACCTGCTTTTCTGAGAAAACAGAGGGACGTGGATGCAGCTCATCTTGCTGTTGTTTCAGAGGGCCCAAGCAAACCCACTGTGCTGGTGCTGTGGCAGGCAGGCACTGCCACCCTGAGCCCAGCATCCAAGGCCCTGCCAGGGCCCCAGGGACACTCTGTTCTCACCAGAAAACTTTCCAAAGACAGCCCAGAGCTCAGCAATGTCGGTGGCAAAGGTGATGTCTGTGTCCAAGACAATGACTTTGGAGAGGTCGGAGGGTAGTGCCTTGGTAAGTGTCAGCTTCATCAGCCCGTAGATGCCAGAGTAGTGCTTGTTGGGGATCCATGACACCTCTGGCTGCAAGGCAACACACCTCAGGGCCAGGCATGGTCATGCCCTTCCCCTGCCCGGGCAGCTGTGTGTCCCGGAATCCCATGCAGAGGAGGCCAACAACAGAAGGGCATGCAGAGCTGTGGAGCCAGCCAAGCCCAGAGCATTTCCTCCAGCCACCAAAACCCCCACCTGGACCCCAGTGCCTCACTCAGCTTTGCCACAGAGGCACTGCCACCGCAAGGCACTTCCCCACCCTGCCAGTACCAGCCTTGTGCTCCCCTCTCAGCAGCACCAGCAACAAGCCCAGAAAGAGGAGGGGGTGAGCCAGGGATCTGCAAGAAAAAGTTACTCATCCTCCATCCACTCATCCCTCTCTGCTGCTCCCCTTGACCCTCTAAGCATTGGCTTGGGACAGGGTAAAGGGAGGGCAGGCACCTGCCTTCAAGTCATCGGCATTGTAGAAGCTGACGTGGATGGAAGGGACCATCCAGGACTGGAAGAGCGTATGGAGGATCTGGTGCGCCACTGAATCCGTGATGAAGTGAAAGTGGAGGGGGTTTTTTCTGCCAAGGGCAAGCACAGCAACATTCAGCATCACAGCAGCATGAAGAGGACATAGTTTCCCATCCCACCCATGAGACAGATTATCAGCTGACAGGGCAAATGGAAAAAAAACCCTCTAGGGGAAACAAATTCCACTGTGCCACTCTAAGCACAAGGGGTAGAGAGAGGTCCTAGAGCCCCCTTCTGCAGCACTGCCCTGCTGCAGCCTGCAGCAGCTCATCTGAGAACCCCAACCAGCAGGCTGCTGGCACAAGGTCTCCCCATTACCTGTGGAAGAGGATGGATTTCACCAGGGTGACCACGTCCCGGCTCGCATTGTGCCCAGCACACACAATCGCAACGTGAAGGAGCTGCCCAAAGACAAACGGTGCCTTTTTGAGACTGGACACCCGCTCCCTGCAGGGCTCTCAGCTCCTGCCTGGGACCACACTACAGGGAGAAGCTTCAAAACCCCACCTTTCCCATGCAGAAGGAGCCCCAAAGAGAGGTGGGAGTTCCCTAACTCAGAAGTGGGGAACAGGAGTCTTGCTGCCACTCCTCCTGTCTGGTCTCCTTCTCTGGAGAAGGAAAATACCCTCACCCACTGAGCACTGTGGAGAGCTGGGATGAGGCCCCAGCATGGCCAGAGCACAGGGAGAGCAGTGCCAGGTGAGGTGCTCATATATCCGTGCTCCCACAGGGTCCCAGCCTCCCACCCGACATTCCCTATCCACAATGCCACCGTGCTGGTGCCACCATCACCCACCTCACACTTGTGCACTGTCCGCTGCTTGGCACAGGCCGTGTGGTTGCTCCTCTCGCCCCCAGGGGGGTCTCTGTCCTCGGCAGAAGCCCCCCACTGCGGGCTGCCATCGCTGCCCTCTGCCTGAGCCTGACTGAGCTGCAGCCGGAGCTGCTGATTCTCCTCCTCCACCCTGCGCACACGTGAAGCCAGCGCCTCCCGCTCCACATCCCGGCTCGGCTGCTCGCCCAGACAGGGTGGCAGCAGGAGGAAGCGGCCATCTGTGGAAGAGATTGGGACATGCAAAGGCCATAGGAGAGCCCAGGTGTGAATTGCTGGGGCAGAGCCACAACTGAGAGGTCCCAGCATGTCTCACAAGTGCCCAGCCAGCATCTCAGCTCTTTCCTCTGATCTCCAGAGATGTTCCTGGAGATGTCCTAAAGTCAGACTCACCTGCAGTGACTTGCCTGGCCAGAGCAACCACCCCAAGGCCTAATCCCCTGCTGCCCACCCTCTGTTGTGGACTGTCCCTTGATCTGAGGAGGATGAGAAGGACTCACTCACATTCAAGGCTTCCCACAAAGAGGTAGAGCCAGGAGAGGAGAATGGCCAGGGTCACCGTGGCGAGCAGCAACTTCAGCTTCGTGCGCCAGGAGAGCAACATGATGTGCTGGCAGGACACGAGCAACAAGGATCAGGTGGGCAACCCGAGTCCAGCTGGCCCTGGCATCCTAGAGCCTGTGAGGGACAGGGGAAAAGAGAGAGGTCTCACCAGTAGCCCCCACCCAGGTGTGCCAACATCTCCCCAGCAGGACATCCTCCATCACCTGCTCCTCCAGGACAGTACCTGGACAACTGAAGAAGTGAAACAGACATCCACTACCTCTCCAGACAGCCCACTCCTGCCCATGATGGAACATTTACCCCCCTCGACTTGTCCCGCCATCCGGACTGGACTGCAGAGCCTGTGGGGGGGTGCCTCAAACATGGAGGGGAATGGGATAGGAAGGAGGTTTCCAAGAGATTCTACCCCAGCTTTGTGCCTTGCTCCCTGCCATCCCACAGGCCTAGGGCTCACAGAGGAGAGGAGGGGTAATAATGCTAGGAGGCCCTCCCGAGCTGGGCGGCGGGTCCCGGAGCCTGCCCGTGGGAGAGGCGCGGTCCCTCCCCCGCCGCCTCGGCCGGAGCGCGGCCCACGCAGGGCCGGGGGGCTCGGGGAACTCCCGCACTAAGCGCCGCTGCCCGCCCACTTCGGTGGGAAAACCCCAAACACCTGCGCGAAAGTCGCTCCCCGGCCGCACTGGGGCATCGGGCGGCCGGGGCAGCCTCCGCCCCCTGCCGCGCTCTGCCACGCGTGTTAGGCCGCTTTCACTCCGCCGCCGCCGGCGGGACGCTCCCAAGGCGGGCAGAGCCCTGCTCCCGCCGGGGCCCCGCGGAGCCTGGCGCCCGGGCAGGCAAAAACCCCACGGGGACGGAGACGCCTGCCCCCCGCCGCAGCCTGCCCTCGCTCTGCACCCCTGCCCGCGGCTCCGCGCCCTCGCCCTCGGCGCAGCAACATCTGGACAACAAAAGCTGCCGTCGGACTGAATGGGCCGGATTAGGGTCTGCTCCCCCTGCACACGCCCCGTTGGAGCCCATTGATGTGCAGATGCCCATGGGGCCGCGGGGGCTGGAGCCTAGGAGAACACATACCGCGGCCCCCGACCCTCCCCGCGGCCCCTGGGGCCGGGCGCAAGCTCCAGCCCGCTGGAGCAATTGCAGACGGATGGTCCCATCCACCCTCGGTGAGGGATACCCAGGCTCTAGAAGGGCTGGGGCATGGCCAGCCCGCGGAAGCACGGGCACGCCAGCCCACTGGAGATACAGCTGAGCTCCCGCGGCAGTAGGCACGGCTCCTGAGAGCTGCACCTCTTTTCCTGCAGAGAAGGTGCCTACTGACATCACAGCTCCCTGCAAGCCAGGCCCGGGCTTGACCTGTTTTTGTGCTCTACAGAGCAGGCCAAGCACAGGCATGGCAGGGAAAACGGGGAGCTGACACATGGAGCACACCAGGCCCAGGCACCCCTTCTCCCTGCCACAGCCACGGGACACGCTGGACATGGCGAGATCTCCACATGCTGCTGCCAGCCTGTCTGCCATCTCACATGCCGAGGTGCACACAAAGTTGGAGGACTGTTCAGGCCATGCTGGAGGGGAATGGCAGGGGGGCATGGTGAGAAAAGGCCGAGGAGGTCAGCCAGCACCCAGGGGAAGCAGAGGGGCAGGGAAACAACTTTAGCACAAACAAAGGAGAGAGAAGGTGATGGCACACAGCAGCATCCGTCCTGCTCCCACTTGCCCCCATGGCCCCTCGCTGCAGGAATGGTACTCTCTCCCCAGCCTGCATGTGAACACACTACTAGGATGGGAATTCTGCGGGACCACATGGGACCAGCAGCAAGTCAGTTTTCACAACCTCTCCCAGAGGCACCCAAGGATCTGTCCATCCCCCACCTCATAACACCCCCACCCCTCCTGCCACCCCTTGTGCTACTCCTCACCTGGCTGCTTGCCTTCCCCCCAGGCGCTGGTTTCCTTACCTGCCTCTCCCCTCGCCTCCTCTGCCTCCTCCTTCCCCGGCGCCTCCCAAGCCAGCTGGCAGCCCACTGCTACTGCTCCCTCCCGGGGCTGCCGTTCCCTGTCCTCCCTTTACTCCTCCCTTCTAGATCTGACACTTTCCCCCTCCTCCCCGCTCTCAAACCCAAGCTCCCCCCGCACACCCCGCTGGCCCCCCTTTCAGAGGAAGAAAGAACAAACAAAACAAGAGATTAAATTCGCTTTCTACTCAAGAGCCCCCAGCGCCAGGGGCGCAGAGTTGCCCAAAGTAAACTGGGAGGAATCCATCCTCCTTCCAACTCCCTTCCCACTCCCAAGCCTCAAAATCCCTCCTTCACACAGTGAAAAAAGGAAGGATCAGGATTATCTACCCCCTTCCTAGCACTTGCCTCCTCCTTTACTGGGGCAGGTGCAAAAGACTGTCCTCACAGAGAGATCCCTGGGGGCCTTGGGATCGCGGCAGAGCCCACCTGTTCTCCCCATGACTGGGAAAGAGTGGTTCCACAGCCTACCCGGGATGCAAATATGGTGAGGATGGGATGCAGACCTTGCTGCTACCCAGAGAGAAGATATACTGGCCACCATCAGAGCACTTGCCCATCAACTTAGCAGAGTGCAAGCCTCACTGTGGATCTGAAAGGGAAAGAACTGTTCCCCTACTGTCTCATCCTTGCTCTGGCCCAGAAGCGCAGGGCTCACTGAAAGGGTGCAGTGTTCAACCAGACCTGCCCAGCCTACCAGGAGTGAGCAGGATGGTGGAAGGAGGAGCAGGAGGCCGGGGTTGGGAATGCTAACTATGCAGAGAGAGGCTCCTACCTGCAGCTCCCCCTCCCCACCGCGCAGGCCCTGGGGCTGGGAAAGGCAGCGGCCCTGGCCCGGGGCTGCAGCAGAAGGAGAAGCCCTTGCCGGGAATGCCCAGTACCGCGGGCGTCTGGAGGGGGCCGGGTGCGGTGGGAGAAGGCCAGGAGCGGCAGCAGGCAGAGGACTGGGATGCGGAGCGCCTGCACAGCCCTCCGATGTAAATCGCCCCCACCCCAGAGCCCCGGGTGAGGTGAGGCGGGTCCCGGCCTGCCCGCGCAGGCACGGCAGCACCAGGATGGCTGCCCTGGGAGGCACGCTTACCTCCCTCACGCTCGGGCAGCTCCTGCTTGCCCTTGCAGAGCCCCGGTACAACAGGCAGCGGCTCCTCAGCAGCGCCCTTCAGCCCAGCCCTGCCCTGGCAGGGAGAGGAAACGCCCGGGCTGCCCTGCTGCTCCTCTGATCCGGCGGCTCCCCAGGGCAGCGGAGCCCTTCCCTTCGCTCCCCCAGCCGCCCCGGGGCACATGCTCAGCTCCCGGAACCGTCCTGCCCCTGCTCCACGATATCCACCATGTGCTCCAGCTGAGGCATTGCCACGCAGGGCTTACCCATGCTTTGGGAGCAGTGCAGACCTGCAGCCCGCGGCCAACAGCACCGCTTCAGCAGAGGAACCCGCCTCGTGCTCCAGCTGACCTCGGCAGCCTCTGCACACGCTTGTCCTGGCCACCATACCGCGTTTGTTTGTTCCCAGCACCAAGTGCGAGTGCTCTGAGACCCAGCCAGGCCCTCTCCAGCCAGGGCAGGAACAGGTAGGCTGCTGGGGAGCACAGGCACGGCAGGGCCCTTCACGGGGATGAAGATGGCAAGCCAGAAACAGCCTCTCTGTGAAACATTAGAGGCACAGCAAGCGGAGGGCAAGGCTGGAAGCGGCTCCTTGGCAAGGGGCACAGCAGGTACTAGCAGCCATGGCCCAGCACATAAAGCTCCCGGCTCCACCGTCCCTGCAGTCACGGAATGGGGCCTCTCTGCCCTCCCTCCTCAGTTCTCCTTGCTCACCAGACAAGCGCAGCCAGCAGTAAGACAAGAGGTTTCCCAATACTGCCGTCTTCCAACCCCAGCGCGGGTGCGGGGCAGAAGTGCTGTTCACAGCAGGTTATCCTCCCTCCCCCACATTCTTCCCAGGAGCAAGCAGCTCCTGCTTCAGCAGGGATCAGGGGATACAGCCACTGGGACTGAAAAAGGCACCCCTGTCCCCTCTCTAGCTGGAAGAAGCTGACCATGGTGGATATGAGGGAAGGGGCAGGCAGGACCCAGGCCTTGTCTCATGCCTGGGGCATCCTGCCTCCAGTGACAACAGGGCAATGGCCAGGGGACAGAGAATGTCATGCCAGCAGAGCTGGGCAGCTGCACAAACACCAGTGCATGCTCACACCAACCTCTGATGCGTGGGCAGGAGCCCAAAAGCTGGCTGTATGCCGGCCACCCTTCCATGCACAAGCAACCTTCATTCCTGGGAAAGTGCAGCCACTTTGCTTGCCCCAGGCTCCTCCTGAGAGCTGCCCATGTGCTGGCACTCCACTCCTCCAAGATCCACTCTTTTGCAGGAAATCCCCTTTTCTTTGTAGGCCCCATTGCTCAGCCTGAATGGCCTTTGGTCTCTACAGCTCAGTAATAATCAGGTGAGCAGTTAATGTTTAGGGAGAGCTGGCAGCGGAAATTTTGCCATCACATTACCATGTTTCCTCCAGCCCTGCAAGCACAGAGGGGAGCAGCTCTGTTTTCCCACAACATCACAATTGGCAGCAAGGCCCATGGAGGGTGGATGTCTCAGCCTGTTGTCTCTTCTAGAGCTAATGTGTACCTGCAGAGGCATGCTGAGGCACAACCACTGTCTGTGGGTACCAAGCCAGAGGCCTGAAGGGGCACAGGGACAGTCCCAGGCTTGCTGCCCCCTCTACTGCCTCCCCCCTAGGCATTACAAGGGAAGAGGTAGCCTGGCTGTTCCCAGTAAAGAGCTGCAGGGCAGCCAGGAGAGGGGTGATTTCATGCTATGGTGCCTGTTGTCTTACCTAGGTGTAGGTGAAAGAAACTGCAAATTCTTCTCCCAGGTCTCATTTTTGGAAGAGTGACAGCTTAGCTGACCTGCTTAGACTGCCTCAGTAGAAGCCCAACACAACAGCTTCCCAGGTTTGCAGAAGGTGAGAAAGAGCCCAAAAGCTGCAACAAGAGCTGCGCAGCCAGACCAGGAACTCAGAAAAGGCACCACAGTTTGAAGAGAAGCAACCGGGGACAATCACTTTTGCTCTTACAGATGGAGGGGACAGGCTGGTTCCTCATTCAGCAGATCACTTTTAAAGTGTACTGCAGCAGCCATCTGACAAAGTGCCTTATGATTCAGGGTCACCTCCCTGTCCTGCTCCCCATGCCTGAAATGCTGCTGCTTGAGGGGGGCTGTGCCAGCTGGCAGATACCACACAGGCAGTGCAGAGCAGGGTAGCTGCAGGAATTTACAGAGGCGGAATGGAATTTGCCCAGGGGAGCAGGATTAAAACCCCATGCTCTGGATTACCATGCCGCCGTCCCTCCCTCCCCAGTCTTATGATAAGTAAACCCTAAGTGAGAGTTTCACCTTTGCATTTCCCTGGAAAGAGCAACCTCTGGCAAAAGAGCCACTGGAGTGTTCTAGAGGTGGGATCCAGTAGCACTCACAGAGTTGTATACCAACACATGCTGCAAAAGGAAGCATCCTCATCTCCCACTGCTCCCAGACACCACCAAGCTACCGAGAAAATCCCAGAAAGGACCCTCCTGGAACAACAGGCAGCTGTGCCTCAGTTACAGCTCATTCTCAAACATCAAGCTCTTCTCAGACCCGTAAGATTACCACACACACAATTCTGCCGCTCTGAGTTCAGTTTTTTATTCTGCAGAGGTCACTCTGAAAAGCCGCCATCTCCTTCTCTGGCAGAACCACAGCACTTGGGGAAGAGGAGCTAAAAGTCTCTGAAGGGTGTTGAAGCTCCAAGCTTGGCTGAAGCAGCGACTCTTGTCACCAGACTATTTGCTTGTTTCCAGAGGAAACCAGCAAGCTCAGGCTGGGACTGACAGGAATGCCGTGCTGCTTACCTCTTCATGTCTGAAACCCAGGAATGTATCAGGGGAGCAGCTCCTCTTGGCAGGCACTCCGATCACAAGGCCCTGCTAGGCACAGTCTGCTGTTGCAGAGTCAGTCTCCCTGCCTGCAACCAGGCACTGGGTTCAGCTGCCCGGCAGAGCGTCAGCCACAGGGGGCACACAGGGCACGCACGGGGAGAGCAGTGCCACCGCAGAATGTGCAAGTGTGTGGCATATGAGGCCTGAGCCTACCAGGCATCCTGCAGTGCTCACAAGCTGGGCAGCTGCATTTTGCCACAACTCTCAGGCAAAGTAAAGGGGGCCCACCCAGACAGCAACACAGTCCCCAAGTGCTCTCATTCCTCTTAAGCCCAAGAAGAAGCTGGAAGGACCCCAAGAAACTCACAGCGGAGGTGTTCAACACACTGCTACCAGCTTTACCTCCCTGGACTACAAGTCATGTGATGCTAAGAGGACACTCAGCAGGTGAAGTATCAACACTGACTGGCCTTTCTCTGGGCCTGGTGAAGCTCAAGCCTAACTGAGAACAAACACAGAGGCCACAAACTGCTGAATCAAATCTCCTCCTCATGCCTCCCTGGCCAGCACAGCTTGGCACAGGAGGGACCAGCCCTGGGCACTGTGCAGTGGGACCCCAACTGCCTCTTGAAACAGGAGCAGCAACAGGGGCTGATCTCTAGCTCCCTTCCTCTCTCATGGGATTAGGTTTCTACTATCTGCATTTTTGCTGATGTTTGTGCTGCAGCTAATGGCCAGCTCTGAATCCATTAAGTTCACCGTGTCCTGGTCTCCGGATGTGCTACGGGCATCAATACCTGTTTACCCTGCCATTTCCTGACACTTTCACTGCTGCGGGCTTGCAACAGTTCCTGGGGTCAGAGCTGAGCAGGGCCAGCAGCCAGGAACTCCAGCTTTTCTCCAAGGCAGCCTGCAGCAAAGCCCTCCACCAGTTCCAGCTCTGCCATCAGCACAGCTGGAACACCCAGCAAGCATCCTGCCAATACAGCAAGGGCTGGGAGTTTCATCCTGTGTGGTACTGATAGCCCAAGCTTCCAGCTAGCAGTGCCCATGGGTAGGGACTAACCCCACATCCCCCTGGCTCCCTTGAAATGCTCTTGAACACCCTGCACCAGGTGGTGCTCCCTGGCGGGACAAGGGAGACTGGGATATGTTGTGCATATCCCAGCACAACAGGCCAGACTTAGCCCCTACACATGCTTGTAGTCTGCACCACCTCAGGCAAAATTAATTAGGTTAATTACAGCAAAAAAAAAGGAGACAAAGGGACTCCAACAACCCCATATTGGCACTCTACCTGGAAAAGCTCACAAGAGGTATGACACCATCCACCTCTGGGGAGGTGCCAGGGGCATGGCTGTGAGCCAGGTTGTCAGGTGCCTGCTGTGCATTGTTACCAGCAGAACTGGGTGTTTTTGCCTGAATAGTTATTGATTGAAAACTGCAGTTTCCAGACAACTCAGAGCTATTTGCTCCTTCATTACAAGTTTTGGACAAGAACAAAAAGCGTTGTTTTCCAAGCAAAAAAGTCTCATTTTGCATTGTTTTGTTTGCAATTGAGCTGCATTGCATTTAAAATAAAAGATAAAGGGTCTCTCAAATTTGTCTGTGTTGAGTTTTTCTCCCTCCAGCTTTTCATTTTGGGCACTAAATCAAGCAATTAATTATTTGTCTAGCTCTGGTCTCCAGACAAGCTGAGAACATCATGAGCCAAAAGGCTGGAACAGCTCTGCCCTAGCAGCAGTTCTGAGGAGGGTGTTGATTTTTTTTGTGCTGCAGGCTCCTATCAGGCCTTAGCTTGAGTTCCCTTGGGGTTAGCAAACATTCCCTGGGGAGAAGAGAGCAGGGCCCTGTGGAAGGAATGGCAGGTACCCCACCACAAGGACCCACCCACCTGCCCAGTGGGCAGCAGTTCAGGAGACACAAGGTCATACCAGGGCTTGGAGGACATGCTAGGAGCAGGGCTTCCCATGCCAACTGCCCTGCACAGAATCATAGGATATCCTGAGTTGGAAGGGACCCATAAGGATCATCAAGTCCAACTCCCAGCTCAGCACAGGACAACCTCAGAAATCACACGATGTGCCTGAGAGCATTGTCCATAAGGTTCTTGAACTCTGTCAGGCTTGGTGCTGTGACCACTTCCCTGGGGAGCCTGTTCCAGTGCCCAAGCCACCCTCTGGGTTTTTCCTAATAACCAACCTAATCCTCTGCTGATACAGCTTCATGCCATTGGCTCGTGACACCCTGGTGCCTCACTAGTCCTGCTGGTATCAGTCACTGGAGCAACTCCTCCAAATTCCATCTCCCACAATGCCAAACTCTAGTCCAGCAGCCCGGCACACACAAGGCACTGACCGACAATGAAAGGCGATCCCTCTCCTCTGCGTGAAAAGCAGCTGAGCTCATGGATGCAGCCCAGTACCTCTTCCACAAGGGACTAGCTCAAACTGGGAGCTGTGCTCAAGCAGCCACTCCTATATCTTCCCTGTCCAGAGCTATTCCTGGCACCAATGCCCTCAGTGCCCAAGTCAGGCTGAAAGCAGAGCTCATCCACACAGGAATGGAACAACTGCACTATAAATAGCAAACCAGAATGGCTCAGGGCAGGCTCTAAAAAACCCAAGCAGCAATAGTGCCATCCACTCAGGGTGCCCTGGGCATTTTGTACGACCAGAAGGGATTCTGAGCTACAGAGAAGCTTGCACGTTGCCTAGAGGCTCTGACAACACTGGAGAAAAAACTGTTGTCCAGGCTAAGACACAAAACTTACCTGCAAAAAAACCACATAGGGCATCTTGCAAACTGGAAATGAGGTAGCGACTGATGGGGGCAAAAAAGGAGGGAAGTGGATCCCAGAGGGGAGGCAGTTCCCAAAGCCAGGCAGTGGAAAGGAGAATACTCCCAACATCCAAACTCATTAGTAGCCCTCCTCCCTTCCTGCTACTCCTTGTGTTCCTGTCCCTGGGGCTTCTCACACTGCTGAGCTAAACCGTGAACTTGCACACCAAAGGACAAAGGCAGGGAAAAAACAGCATAGCTCAACTCAACCAAGCAGCAGATGAGCGGCTGAGGACAAAAGCTCATGTCTTCTGCAATCCACAGCAACCTCTGTGCAGTGCCCAGCCTGCAACAGGATAGGCATAACATCTCAGGTCATCCTGTGATCAGGTCTTCCAGGATGCTTCTAGGAAGACCCTTCCCACCACACTCATCCTCACTACTCCCTCTTCCCTCCTAGTGCCTCCATGTGGATCCACCTTCCTCTTCTCACGGACACTGTATGTGAGAAGGGATCTGAAGGGATCTCAGCCTCCCCAGATGAGGATGCGACCGGCCTCATGCAGCACTGTCAGGCACCAGCCTCCCACTGCTGTGAGGGATTCCTGCTCTTTCAGCAGCGCTGCAGCACTTGTGCATATACTGGGAATAAGAGCACAGAGGAGACTGTTGGGAAATCGAGAGAGGGGTGTATGCACAGGGAAGGCACACACCTGAACCAAATCACCCAGCAAATAAACACACAAGCACACACACAAAGGGAAGCAGTTGCTTCCTCTGACAGAAAGCTTATTTTGTCAGAATAGGAAGACAGCACTCAAGGAAAAACACCAAACCCCTGCTTTATTGCACCTGGAGCACCAAAACGAGACAGGACACAAAAAGCAAAGATAGTCAGCGCTGACTACAAATCCACCTTGAGAATTCTGTAGGCCCACAACTCTCTTGGCTTCTCCCCCATGGCTCTCCTGTCACTCCTCACCCTTCCTCCTCAGCGCAGCAGGCAGGAAGAGAGGTAGAGGTCTCAAGTTTGGCCAAGTTTCCACTCAGGGAACAAAAGCTTGATAACAGGCTGGACAGGATGTGAGCACCCATTGAGGAAGAGGATTAGTAACCCCTTAATCTGCACATTTTGGAGTCTAAGCACTTTGCTCTGCTCTTTAATTAAACCGTGGAGTGCAAAGATTGCCAGAAGGTAGAGAACAAGGAGGAAGAAGGAAAGGGAAGAGGAGACTGTGGCTTAAAGGCTGTTCCTTGCAGCTTAAATGCAAGGGGAAGGTGTTACTAGCAGGGATGTATTTCACCTCAAGTGCTTTATACTGGGGCTGTTGAGCATCCTCTTGCCTTCCCTGATCCAATCTATGGGTGAGTCAGGGGCAGGATGAAGGGCAAACTGCCTGAGGGCCTGGGGATGACAAAGGAGGGAGCAAGGAGATCTATCAGACTGGACAAAGCTTTACCTCTGGCAGCTTTGTCTGGCTGGCCACGACTCCCCTCCAGAGTCTCCTGCCTCCTGGGAAGCAATATGAGTGCCAGAGCAATGTTTGTCTCCACTTCACACACCTGTCTGCACAAAAGGGCCTTGTTCCAGCACTTATCTGGCTCCAAGATGGGGAGGGGCCAGTGCCTCACTGCCCTGGCACCCAGGCAGGACTTTCAGCTCCATGTCGGGCTTCTTTGGATCTGCCTGGCAGAGGAAAATTTCCTGACACAGGTAAAGAGGGAAACCTTTCACCACAGCCCAAGACAAACAAAGCAGTTTCCCTCAAGCTGTGCTCAGGCGCACGTGCCCGTGCAGAGTAGGCAGCGAGCCTGAGGCTCTGGAAGCTACCTAAGCTACCTGAGCAGTGAGGATAGGAGTCCCACAGCACAGCACAGGGAGACAGACAGCTGCTGCCAGAGCTGGGAATAGAACTGCCAAGGAATGGCCTCACCTCCCTCAATGCTCTGCCACCAGCTCTGCCCCAGCAGACTAAGGCAGGGGGCTGCCTGTGTGCAGGGGCAGCCTGTCACTCCAGCGTTCCTCTCTTCCCTCACTCCTATTCTTTGGCATTCCTCTCCTCTGTTTGCTTTGTTTCAGACCTCAATGAACAGGAAGAAAAGGGAAGGAGCCTTGACAAATCCGATCAAGGCATAGACATTGCTGAGGCTCCCTCCTGCTGGCATGCCAAGCCCTACACTAATGAGGGGCAGGGAGAGAGAGGTGGCCACTGAGAACAGTGGCCCCAAACAAACACTTGATGTAACAGACGGAGGGAAAAGAAGCTGCTAGGACAGAACAATGCCAGCACAAGCTCCCAGCCTTCAGAAGCCTTCAGAAGCTGCTAGGACAGAACAATGCCCCAGAGAGCTTGTTCCAGCTCCTCAGTCCAGGTCCCAGCGACTTACTGCCCACTACACAAGAAATAAGCAATAGACCATGGTATTGTCTGGGGAGAAGGATCCAGACATGCACTCAGGAGAAGAGCCACAGAGATGGGATCACACTTTATTCAAAGGACTGCTGTGGAGAATCTGGTCCTTCCCTCCAGAGAACTGGGCTGTGGGGGCTTGCAAGTCCCAGTGTTGTCTCCAGAGCCTCCCACAGGTCCCAAATATCCAGAGAGCCAAGCCCTTCTGCTACATGATTATCTCCTGTACACTGACTTAGAAGCACTAAAACAGCAAAGGAGCAACCACATGTAAACCATCTACTTAACATACATTATAACTAACCTTTGAAGGCTGCCAAGGTTGCAGGAGTGGCTAGGAACAGCTGGAGAAGTTGGCACGGCCTGCTGGTGCCTGTGAGGACCCCCCTCTAACCAAAGATTCTCACTTGAAGGGCAGATCAGACATCTCAGCTGTACTTGAGAGTTTTGGAGCTTCCTGTCACCTGAAACCCAAAAGACAGTCACATGAAGAGCTACTGCATAAGAGAGCTCTGAGGACAGGCCCCTGCACATCCGAGAGTCACAGATAAGAGCACCCAACACCTTGGTCCTGCCCCTATCCTCCAGCCTGCCACAAAGCATGGCTCAGTGTCACCCAAGGCTACCCAGACAGCCCAGGGGAGGATGACTACCTGCATGCTGCATATTCCCTGTCCCAGTTCACTGCACTGTCATTTGCAAGTTCCCCACTCATGCAAGGAGGACTGTACACATGTGCCCAGAATTGCTGGCAAAGCCACAGCCACCATGTGAGTCCTCACACCAATCCTTCAGCGGCATCAGGAGCTGAGGGAGGGATGCAAGTTCTCTGGCCCCCTCCCAAACACGATAGCAGCAGCAAGTGTCTAACTTGTGAGGCAATAAAGGGATTAACTATCTTGTCCAGTAACTTGAGACCCCATGACATGCTTTGGGCAGCCCCATAATGGCAGCTAAGAGAGCCTATCCCAATAGGTGCATATAGGGAGAGAGAAGGAGTAAAGGCAGAGGAGAGAGAAAACAGGCAAAAAACATCACACACGCAACTTGTGCTGAAGAGAGCACAGCAGTCTGCACATGTTACTCCTCCTCAGAGGAAATCCTCTTCCTCTGCTGGGATCTTTCCAGTGCACTCCTTTCCTCCAACTCCCACAGAGTTGGGCACACACATTCCACCACTGCAGGATGAAATGGATAAGCCCTTCTCCCAGGAGGCTAGACAGGTTCTTAGCTCATTATCAGGCAAAAGCCCCAAAAAGAAGTGCAGACATACTAATATGCTGGGGCAAAGGAATTGGAGAAGAACTGGGAATTTTGTTTTAAAGACCCTCTATCCACACATCATTGCTTTAACATGCAGCAGGAGCAGGACCTTAAAAGCAGGTAAAAACCTAGTAAAAGCATGGGTCTGATCTGTCCCACCTGTTTTAAAAGGCCAAACAGAGAAACAAGTGTGCAGTGTGCTGCATTCCTGCACCCCTCTAGCCACAGCAAACCCCAGACCAGTCTGGCACAGTACAGTATGACAGAAGGGAGGTGACATCAATCCCAACAAGGGCTGGAAATAAAAAATAGTAACAACAGCTGCTACCTGAACAGTGAAATCCAGCGATTCTAAGAGGGAAGTACAGCACTGCAGTGCTCAGCAAAACCCTTCTTCAGCAACAAGGCCCAACAAAACTTCTGCTTTTTGAGCCTCCCTCAGATTCTGACTACAAGGTGGCAGCCAGTGAGAGAGGACATGTATGGACCCTACAGCACATGTCAGTAAACAGACATCTGTCTCCTCCATCATCCCCACTCTGCTTGTCCTGATCGGTCAGCTCCCACCTCAGACCAAAGGGATCTAAGAGGGGAAACTCAGGAGATGGATATTCTGCAGCAGCAGGCACAGAACCATAGTGCCAAACCCTTCTGCCATACACCCCACAGCCCTTGCCCAGGTGCTACCAGAGTTTTATATTTCCAGGGAACAGTTCAGCAGGTAAGAGCCAAGTCCCTCCACCTGGGCTAGGAAGCAGAAGCTGCTGACAGCAACACTGAGTGCTATCAACAACAAAGAGCTCAAAAAGCAAAGGCCCCTTCAGCAGAGATAATACTGAGTGGGGAGACCCAGATATGTGCCTGCCACACAGCAGCACTGTCCCCTGGGATCCACCACAGCATCTCTGGGACAGCAGAGTTCCCATTTGCACATGGCAGGAGCCTCATATCCAGGATGGAGCCCACATCACGTGGCCACAACCCAGCCACCAGCAGTTATTACACAGCACCACACACAGGACCTGCAAGATCTGCAGTGTGCTGGGACCAATCTCAAGGTCTGCTGCCTTCTCCAGGTGGGGTCAGGGGAGCTTAGGGTGATGCTGGGGGAAGGAAAGGTCAGAAACCACAAGCAGTTACTCATCATACACCCAAAGGGAGTTGCAGTGCCCTCTCCCTCAGGACCCAGCTGTATCTCTCCCTTGGACTGTTTCCATCAACTCAGGCCACCAGAGAACTATGTGTCCAAAAGTTTTTTCCAACTGCATCACATGGTTATTAAAAGACATGGCCTCTCCCTTTCAGCCTTTGGCACAGGCAGATTTGAGTATTACAGGAGAGACTACACATTGCTAATGAATCAGGGAAGGGAGTTATCCAAGTAACAATCTGTGGCTCTAAATGGCTTTCTGGAAAAGGCATCTGGAGGCAGGAGGCAGTCAGTATCTCGCAGCAGGGCTCTGCACACATTGCCAGACATGTTGTTCCTCCTGGGAAGCCAAAAAGAGTCTTTCTCCAGAGATGCCAAGTCTGAGCTAAGCTAGGAAGGGCAGGAGCACCCTGACAGAAAACAGCAACAAAATGCCTCCAAGTCAAAGCACACATTAAAAGGCCCCTTAAGCTTGTTTGACCTGTGTTTCCCTTCCCATCAGACTACTGCTTAAAGTGACAGACCTCTCAGCAACACTTCAGGAACTCAGGTACTACACCACCAGCTTCCCCTGCCAGCTGTTGCCTTTCCAGACCCCAGGAGGGCTTTCCAAGATCAGAAGTACAAGCCACCACCACCAGCATTGCTATGCTCAGAGCATGTGTGCTTCATTGCCCTTGTCTCCTCATTTGGACAGAGATTTGGAGCTCTCTCAAAGGGTGTTGGCCTCCAGTGGGATATCATGAGTGAACAAGGCCTTCCATTCTAGGCAGGGTTCATGTAAAAGGGACTAAAATACTCCCTGAACATGCCTCCATCTACAGGTTATTTGGAGCAAGTAATAATTTATCCATATCTATCCCAAAGTATTGGCTGAGCTCATCCAGAAGCAAAGAAAATACACAGCCAGACCATGGTGTGAGAGCTGAGGAGGGCAGGAAGGCATGCCCAGGCAGGGCCAGAAGGGCCATCTCATTCTTCATCACAACTGCTCACTTTCAACCACAGCCAACAAGACCCACATCCCCGACCTCATACTGCCAGGCCACTTCCCTTCTGGCAGGGGAAGGTCAGCAGGAAGACAACATTGGGGAGAATATCCACTTCCCACCCCAAATACCCATCTCCCAAGACACAGCCAAGCATCAGGATACTGAGTGTGTCCTCCCACATTCTGCTCCCCAGCTCCAACCCTGTACAAAAACATCCTCACCCCAGCACTCTGAAAGACGTGTTTGAGGCTTACTTAGGATGAGCTGCCTTATACCCGTGGCAGTGCTGTGCCTGAAGTCAGGCTTCCCAGAAATGGCATGGTCTCATGGATCTGAGCAAACAGCAAGACACTGGCAGCCAAGAAAGCTGGACTTCAGCACTGTACCCACAGATGGGCTGGCAGAACATTTGCTTTTTTTTTTTGGTTTGCTTCTTTTCTTACCGTTAGTGCTGAGCCTGCACCCCTCATCATCAGAGCATTGGAACTATTTGGCCTCGGTGGATTACAGCCAGTGGATTTTCAGTAAGCACAAGCCCTCAGCACCCAGACTGGCAGTGAGCACTAAAGAGAGTTGCTCCTAGATCATTCTGGGCACAGTCAAGAGAGAAATTTTTCCCTCAACCCAGCCTTTCACCTCCTGCTGCCACACACACCGTGGGCACCATAAGCCAAGGCAATTTAAGTCTCGCCCAGTCCCACGGACTTGCTGCTGCTCTGAGAAGCCGCCCATCCTACAGTGCTCCCTTGCAACTTACCATAAAAAGGCAGCATGATGCTATTCAAACTGTCCTCCAAACTCACTTGCTGCAAGCAGGAGATGAACAAAAGGGGACATGACAGTTGGTGGGACAGTCTGGGGGCAAGGGGTGAAGAGGAAGCATCTACCAAAATGCTTCTTACTCAGGGGCAGAATCTAGCTGTGCTGTTCAGAGCAGCCCAAGGACCTTGTGCATCAAGCTTCACCTCTGGCTGAAGACAAGGTGTCTTTGGCAGTCTCCTAGGCAGCCAGCTCTCAGATTGCTGTCTGGCAGAGCTAGAGCATCTCCTTGAAGGAGAGCGGCTCTGGCAGTCTGCACTGGATATGCCCCTAGAGTCACCAGCAGCACACACCTACCCCAGTAAGCTGTGCTGGAAACCTCTGTCACAGGCTTCGGGTGCTATCTCACCCGCCTTCGCACTTACAGTAGCAGCCCAGCCACCGTGAAATTCAGAGAAACTCGCAGGTACCACTGCATGTGAAAGGAAAGTTGGGTCTAATCCATGTGATTCTGACTATAAAGGTTTGTTTAGCGCCAGACTGCTGCCAGCGGTATCTCGTGCCCTTTTTGAACTCAGCCTGCTGGAAAACAAACCCTCGGGGGAAGAGGAGAGATCAGGAAGGATAAAGTGCCTGCCCATGCAACTGTAATTCCCGCCGAGGAAGCCGCAGGCACACACTGTGCCCATTGTGCGGAGGTAACCGGACAGGAGGAAGGAGGGGTGGCTCGGCCCAGCTCTGTGCGCACCCGAGAGGCCACGAAGCGCCTCCTCGCCCACGGGCATCGCCGATCTTTGCCCCGGGCAGCGTGCGGAGCCAGGCCCGGCTGCGGGCAGGGGCGCTGGCCGGCAGCCTGGGCTGAGCGGGAGGCAGAGCCGGGGCAGGGCACGGCACGGCGGGAGGAAGGTCGCGGCAGCGGGCACAGGCTGGAGCCACTTCTGCAACAGGCTGCAGGCAGGCGGGCCCCGCGGCTCCTGCCGCCTGCCACGGGGACACCCGTGCTAGTGCGGCAAACACTGAGCGCTGCGGGGCCGCCCCTGGGCTCCGGGAGAGCCCCCACTGTACGGCCCGACCCGGCCACCGCCCTTCTGCTCCCTGCTCCGGTCCCCCCGGCCCCGGACGGGGACAGACACTGTCACGCACAGACACGAGGATGAAAGCCCTGTCCCCGAGGTCCCCCGACCTTTCCGTGTCCCCAGGGCACCACCTCCCCTGCTCCGCAGGCAGCGAGTGGGCACGGGCCGTTCAGCCCCGAGCGGAGCGGGGCTGTCCCTGCCTCCTCGCTCACACCTCACCCTTCCCCACGCAGAGCCCTCGCCAGGTGCGGAGCGAGGCTCCCCACTGCCGGGCAAGCAGCGACCCGAGTATCCATGGGAGCCCCCGGCTGGGACGGGGGTCGCCGCACGCCGCTCCCCGGCGGGTGACGAAGGGGCAAACACCGCTCACGGCGCCCGCTCTCATTCCCCAGCGCCACCGGGAACTTTTTACCGGTGCCGTAGCCAGCCCCGGCAGCTACACCGAGCAGCCCCCGACGGGCGGCCGGTAACCCGCACACCGCCCCAGCCGTGCCGCGGAGCGCCAGACCCACGCGTGGGCAGACCCCCGCAAGGCTCCAGGAACGACTCCTTCCCGGGGCGCCCCAAAACTGAGCGCACCCCAGCTCCCCACCCGGCGGCAACTGCGTCCCCGCTCGGGACACCCCCAGCCCGCCTTACCTGCCCGGCGGCTGCCGCCGCCGCCGCCGCCGCCGCCGCCGCCGCCGCCGCCGCTCCTTCAAACCCCCGCCCCGCCGCCCATCGCCCGCTCGGCGCTCGGCCCGGCTCGGCTGCTCGGGGCGGGGCGCGGCGGGGGCGGCCCCGGAAGCAGCGCGGCGGCGGCGGCGGCGGCACCGGCACCATGGCGGCGGCGGCGGCGGCGGCCTCGGCCCGTGCCTCGGCCCGTGCCCGCGGAGCCGGCCCGGTGTGGCGGCTGCGCCTGCTGTGCCAGCGCTACCAGGAGTACGTGAGGCGGCACCCGGCCGCCACGGCCCAGCTGGAGGGCACCGTGCGGGGACTCTCCTACCTGCTGCCAGGTGCGGGAGCGGGGGGGCGGGCGAGCCTTCGTCCCTCCGGCCGGGGGGCCGCGGGCACCGGGACCCAGCGGGGAGCGGGAGCTCCCCCGGCTCCGGGCGCTCGCTGTAGCCGCTCTCTTCCCTTTGCAGGTCGCTTCTCGGACTCGCACGCGCTGTCGGAGCTGGGTAGGTGGGCAGCGGGTCGGGGCCGGTGCTGTGCCCTTACCCGGGTGCATGCGGGTCTTGCTCCCCGGGCCCTGCTCTTGTCCATGCATTCTCGGGCAGCTCCTGGGAGGAGTCTGCATATCCTGCTACCCTCCTTCCCTCATCCCTTGTCGCGGACAGACACAGCAGGGCCGGTTTGGCTTGCTTCCTGTGCATCCATTCTGCGTTGTTCTCTTCCTTTTCCAGTGTACTCTGCCTCCAACCTCCTAGTGCTGTTAAATGACTGGATTCTCCGAAAGGACCTGCAGGAAAGCCTGCCAGTGGTAAGGCTGGAGCATGTGGGAGGAGGATTTGGGACATAGGCTTTCTTCCTTGCAGGAGCTTTCAGCGAATGTCTGTAGAAACTTAACAGGTCTTTGCTAAGGCCTCTCTTTGTGGTCAGGTATGGAGAAGCCAGAGGCAACCTCTGAATGCAACTAAAATAGCAGCCCTGTCCTTTAGCTCCTGGCTTGAAGGTGTGGCCAGAGCACTCCCTGGACCACAGAAATCAGGCCCTGACTTGCACCAGAAGCTTCACAGGCTTTTTTGAGAAGCTCAGAACTTGAACTAGGTAGAGGTGTTGATGAATAAACCGTTGCTGTTTACACAGCAGTGGCTCTGGAGCACTGAAGCTCTTGATTCCATCTATGAGACTCTTCCTTTGGGTAGGGTACTGTGTTGAGTAAAACAAATGTAAGCGGCTTGCTACTATGTCTATCTTGCATGAGCCCCAGGCTGGCTCCCAGCATTCCTAAACCCTTTGGGGAATGGGGAAGAGGTTGTTTTTTTCCAGACAAGGTTCTTCTGTTACAAACCTGCCCATTGTGTGGCTTGGGTGTTGGCAGCTCCCTGAATGGAGCAAGAGGTGTGTAACAAACAGAAATGCACAAGACTTGCTTCCCTGGTTAAAATTGAATAGAATTCCAGCTGTATTGTCTTTATTGATGCTTTTCAGTGAATCAAACCCTGTGGTTGACAGCAGTAATAAGTTCCCACGTGGATAGCAGAGACCTAGACTGGAAGAGGACCCACTGTCCTGGGGTTCATGCCTGAAATCTAGTCTGATGCTGTGTTCAGTCAACATTCACTCTGATGTGGCTGTGGACTCTGGGTTCCCTTCCCTCTACTTCAAGTACGCTCCCTCATCAGCTCTGTCCAGAGAGGAGGTTGTCTTGTGTCTCAGCTCTGGGATGAGGGGGAGGGGAGGGTTTTGCTGTGCAGCTCAGGCACAGTGCCACAACCCAGGAGGCTGTCCTGTTGTGTCAGTTGGGGTAGAGGCAATATAAAACACAGATGTGATGTTCTCCCTATTTTTGGAGCGGTAACTGTGATGTGTGATGTGGCAGTCTGCCCCTACTTGGACGTAGATAAGTGGGCTTGTGTGTAGGCTCCAGCCACAGTGGAGACATTGCTTTTTTTTTTCTGGAGTTGTGACTTCCAAGGCCATCTGGTGCTTATTTCTGAGGGTCCCACCAGACTGGGCTGTGTTTCTGCCCTCTTTAACTCCCAAGCAGAACCTGCATCCTGTCCCCTTCCTCCCCTCTGTGTTTTGCAGTCGCTGCCCCAGCAGAAGCTGCTGACCTGGCTGAGTGTACTAGAATGCGTGGAGGTCTTTGCAGAGATGGGGACAGCCAGGGTGTGGGGGGAGATGGGCCGGTGGACCATCATTGTCCTCATCCAGCTGGCTAAGTAAGTGCTGTGGGCAGAGGGGAAGGGGCAGTGTGCGCTCGGAAAGGGGACCTGAAGGGCACTCCATAGTACCCTGGAAAAAATCCCACACAGGACTGAGCTGCCACTCCCTGAGGCTGGGGGAATTTGGAGCCCCATGGTGTACTGGACTCTGTGCCACAGAAGGGAGCACTTAGACCTCTCACCTTGCCATTTGCTCTGAGGAGACCCGAGTGTTTCCCTCTTCTGTGGAAGCCATCAGTCCAGTGTAACAGGAACCCAGCTCCATAGTCTGGTATTGAAGACTTCCACATGTCTGTTCACAGAGCCATCCTTCGGCTCCTGCTCCTGCTGTGGTACAAAGCTGGCATCCAGATGTCTCCTCCCATTGTGCCACTGAACAGGGAGAAGCAACAGCCTCTCCACCCTCAAGGTGAGCCCATGGTGTTGTCATCATTGGCCTGGTGCCTTGCTGAGCCACATGTCTTGTCCTGCTAGAATTACTCATGAGAGCAGTGGCTTGTGCAGCACATGGAACCATAAGGTGTCTGTACTCAAGGCTGAGCTGTGTTCAACTTTTCACCCTTTGCAGAGGACGAGTTAGCTTAGTGGCAGGGTTGTCCAATATCTGGACCATCCTGGAAGGAGGGGATGGAGAAGTCCAAGCTGTGAATATCTGGCTGAACCATGAGTCAGGCTGTATGTGCTCTGGTCTAGTGATGAGGAAAGAGGCCCGAGACCTGCGCAATGTCAGGCAGATTTACCTTTTCACCCTCTGCCTACTGTTAGCCCCTGCAGAATTGTCCAGTTTGCACTAAATCAGCCTTTCAATCTGCTCTTCTTGGTGGCAGCTCTGAGGTATGAAGCTTTGAAGCCTGACTCCTGTGGCTGTTTCCTTCTGCAGGCATGGAAGACAACTCCTCAGGGAAGGATCAGACCTATGTTGGCAGGCGTTCCAGCCGTGTTGTGCGCTCTCTACAGAGCAGTAAGTGACTGAGCCTGTTTTTCAGCCTGAGCTGTTCCTGCTCTGTGTCTTCATGGATGGCATGGATGTGAGCAGTAGAGGGTAGAACCTTGGGACATAAAAATGGGACATATAAAGGCCACTCAAAGGGCCTCATATCTGGGCCCACTGTGGATAGGTGGGCGTATCAAAGCAACCAGAGACATGCTGCAAGGCTAGCACTAAATTGTGTTTTCCCAAGTGAGCTGTGCAACAGAGACAGCTCTTCATCATGGTTATGTTTTGAGGAGCATGGATCTTACAAGTACCTCTTCAGGCTTTCCCCTTTCACACCTTCACAGTGCAGAAAGCAGGGAAACATGATAGGAAGGTGTCCTGGTTTCGGCTGGGATAGAATTAGTTTTTTTCCTGCTAACTGGTATGGTGCTGAGTTTTGGGTTTAGTATGAGACTAATGTTGATAATATTGTTATAACTGATACTGTAGGTTGTTGAGAAGTAGCAGTTACTCTAAGTAAAAGACTTTTCAGCTTCCTGGGTTCTGCTAGTGAGGAGATGCGCAAAAAGCTGGGAGGGAGCATGGCCAGGATGGGTGATCTGAACTGGCCAAAGGGATCTTCCATGCCAAGAACCTCATGCCCACTGTATAAACTGGGGGCACTGGCTGGGAGGGGCAAATCACTGTTTGGGAATGGGATGGGCATCACTCTGGGGATGGTGAGTGGTTGTATATCACTTGTGTTTCTTGGGTTTTGTTGTCTTCCTTTTCATTACTGTTAAAATTGTTATCATTTTTATTTCAATTATTAAACTGTTCTATGTCAATGCAGGAGTTTTACCTTTCTCTGATTCTTCTCCCATCCAGCCGGCGGGGGGAGGTGAAGGGCTCCAGGGCTAGGTGGAGTGAGCTAGCAGTCATGTGATACGTAGTTTCCAGCTCGGACAAAGCTTTTATTTGTGCTAGTAACCAGACCTGCTTCCTTCAGCCCCGTCCCTGCAGTCCCGGCACTGGGGGTCCCCCCAGCAGAGGGAGGAGTCGCAGAGCCGAAGAACGGAGGAGATCAACCAGCCTCCCACTCCTCTGGGTCTCCAAGAAACCATCGCAGAATCCATCTACATTACCCGCCCCCTGCTCCACCGTATCCTGCCCTTCTCCGTGCGGGCTCCCGGCACTCGCGGTGCCAGCAGAGGGTGCTGCGGGCTCGGCCCGGGTGCTGGGCAGGGAGCGGCTCTGCTTGGGCACGGGACCCGGGTCTCTTCCCGTTCTTACACTTTGGTGACTGGCCTCAGCCACTGGAGCTGTGGGTGCAAGTCCTCCAGCCCTTTTCCCCCGGGCCTCCAGCCCTGCCTCCGGGTGTATTCGCCTGCATTTGGCAGAATTTTGTGGGTATGCAGGGGATCACTTCTCTGTGTGCCTCTTGTTAGGAATCTCTCATCTTTTCATTCCTTGACTGTGTGTTCCTAGTACTGAGTCTAGGAGTATGGGGCCAGAGATCATGGAAGCCCTGGCTCCTCTCAGCAGTCCTGGACATCTCGAGGTCAGTCTGATGAACAGTCTTTCTAGGTGCTCGGTTTGGTGGTGGCTGGGCATCACACTTCCCTGTTCCCAGTCCTGGGCAGGCCCTACTGAGAGAAATATGCACCCGGGATGGTCTTTAGCTTGGAGATTGACACATCTTCTACAACACTTACAGTGCTCTTTGTTCTGAGCTGGTGCGGGCTGCTCTGCGTGGAGCTGAGAGTGGAGGACTTTAGAAGCCCCCTTTGTTTTCCCTGCTGACTGCTTTTGCTGTGACTTAGCTCTCTGCCCTCCTCTTCCAGTCTGAGTTTGCTGAGTGATCTGAAAGACCTGAACAGGCGAGAGCGGGCGGAGCTGAGGCGACGCACGATCCTACTGCTGTACTACCTGCTGAGATCTCCTTTCTATGACCGATACTCAGAGTAAGGGGCCCTTGATGGGCTTTTGTTGAAAATTTCCCTTTTAACTGTGGTAGCGTCAGGGGACTGGGTGAGTAGATCTGGAGATGTGTGGGTGCCTGTGACCAGGTTAATCTGAGCCCTTGTCTAACAGCTGCCATTGCTGTTTGTGTGCTCAACAGCTGGGGCAAGAGATGTCCGGCTGGACTTGTTCATATTCTCTCCCTTTCTAGGGGCAGGATCCTCCTTCTTCTGCGCTTGTTGGCTGATTATGTGCCTGGAGTTGGCTTCATCACACGTAAGTGGGTCCCACTGTTACATCCCCATTTATTTATTTATATCCCCATTTCTGCCTGGTGAAGAAAAATGAGGGCAGTTAGGAACATTTGTCAATTGGTTTCCAATCTGGGGAAGGAGCTGGGAAGTCCTTAGAGAGGTTAGCACTAGAGCAGTTGTTGATGCCTGAGTAATTTTTAAATGCTGAAGGAAAAGATTGATTCCTTCCTGGCTTGATGACAGTAGTAAACCTCTATGTGCCCTGAGGCTGCAGAGCTCACTGTCTGCCACCTAGGCCTGTTCTTCTGGGCATCCTTTCTGTACCTCAGCTGGTACACCACGGCCCCAGCTTTGCAGCCCTGTTCTGAGCTCTTTTCCTTGATCCCTAGTCTACAGTGTGGACATGAGGGGTAAATGAGTGTGTAGAAGTCTTGAACCAGGCAGAAACTGACTGTAAATCAAAGGGCCAAACCAGGTCTGTGTTCTAGTTCTTCACCAGAGGATCCCTTTATTATAGGCCAGCGTTTCATTTCTCTCCACTCTTCCCCTGATGATGTTAATCCTTTTGTGGAGTGATTCATGGCAGTGATATGACATTACATCAGCCTGGCATCATGGGATTGCCCTTTCTTTGGGGAGGTCACAAAGCTGGCTAGCTCAGGAGCCACTTCCTCCAGTTAGTGTTTCAGAGAGGCTTTGGAGCCTGCATTAAGCCCTGTGCAACGTAAGCATTTTCACTCTACAGCAGATGCTTCTGTTTGCACCTGCTCACTATTGCTGCGTTATCTTCCTTCTTCCCTGTCACAGCAGTGTTCTCCTGACTCTCTGCATGTGGGTTTTCCCCTTGCACATTGCAGATCCCCTTTCCCACTGCAGTTTGAACATGTCAGCTCTGAGGGAATGGTTGGTGTCCCACACCATGGCTGTGTTGACCATGTTTCACACCCCTCTTGGTCCTGCTCTGATCTCTGGCACCACATTGCAGTGTTGCCTTACATCTTGGCAGAATAGAATTCTTGGGTTCATCTGAGTTGTGTAAGTGGAGATTTGGGGTTGTTTGGATCATAATGAGAAGTGGGGGATATACCCCATAGACACACTGCTTTAAATTGTTGCCTTTCTACATGTATGATCTCTCTGTTCTCTTGTTTCAGGGCCACTGATGGATTACTTGCCTGCTTGGCAGAAAATCTATTTCTATAACTGGGGCTGATAAGAAAAGAAGACGATTATTCTCTGCTAAAATCATGGCTGGACATTCCTAAGGAGTGCAAGCAGGCTGGGGGAGGGATGTTGATAATGTCTAATTTTCAGTTAAATCATAAATGAGAAGTTCCTGTTCTGCAGAGCAGGGAGGGGGTTGTATGCAATTTTTTAACAGATCAAGGCATGAATGATGGACACTAAATGTGTAGGGAGACCCTGGCCACCTATTTCTCTGGACCATTCTGTGGCTGTAGTGATGGTGATGGGGCAACTTCTTTTTTGAAGCACTTGATTTTTCTTCTTTTGTACAGCTGCGCTATAACAAAGCCAGGCAGCGTAGTGGATTTTGGGAGAGCACTGTCTCACATGTCATGGCGCTGAGGTTGACCCACAACCTGCTTGTGTTGGCCATGCCTGGCCCATCTGCTTGGAGCAGACTTGTCTGTCAAATAAACTGACTGAATGGAGAGAACTGGGCTGAAGAGCCTCTGCCTCTTTGCATGGGATCCCTTGTCTCTGGGTGCCAGCAGGTCTCTCTGTCAGAAACAGCAGCTTTTGCAGTTGTCTACCCTGGGGTACTCTGTCCCTTAGAAGCCTTTTGCTCTGGCCTGTGTCAGTCAGGGACCCACATGTTGCTCAGCTGATGACTACAGCCTCTGTAATTCCCAGTGCCTGCCTCAGTCCCCAGAGTCCTGGGGTTCCCCTGGGGGTCCACAGAGCTGCAGTGTGCAGGCTGCTTTCCTAGCACCTAATGTGTGTTAAAAGGGTTTGCAGAATGGCTGCCAGCCAGGGCTTGGCCAAGGGCAGAGGAAAAGTGATTAATTCAGCAAATCTGCTGTTGCATTTAAAGGGCCTAGGACAGGCCTGTGTCTCTTCTAATGAGGGGACAGTTGAGGCATCAGTCTGCACAGAGAACTTCTGTGGAGACTCCCTGCCCCACAGTCAGCTGTATGGGTAGTAAGTGTGTCCCCAAGTGGGTATCAGGAGCATTCCTACCTGAACCATCCCTAAGGGCTTCTCAGGATGCAGGGGTCACAGCCTTCTTGCCTCAGCACCCAGCACTGGAAATGCAGTTCCACACACACATCCCTCATGGGCCACCGCAGCTGGGGACAACAGGACATCGCCAGTGTGAGGGTGTGTTGCCACCTCAGCTGGCAAGGCCCTGCAACATGGTAACAGCAGCACAGGAAAGCCATGACCAAGGAATTGTACTCCCTTTGCTCAGTCTTATAGCAGAGGAAGATGCTGAACTGTTGTCTCCTGGGACACAGTGGTACCAGGATGAGATGCAAGGGTCTGCTTTTGGAGGTTTTGAGAGGAAGGCACAAGCAGGTGCTGAGGGACAGAGACAGCCCTGGAGCTCTGACTGTATGGAGGGACACACACCAGAACAGTGAAGGCTCAGCAGCTGGCAGGGCCCAGGCAGAGGCAGCCCAGGACCTGAAGGGGACAAGGTAGGAAGGGACAGCAGCAGTAGCTGGGAGGGGCCAAGTCCCCTGCCCAACCCAGCAGGTGTCCTGGGCAACCAGGGTGGCTCCTCTGTGACCTTGCTATGGAACCAGTGGAACCGGTCAGTGTGCACCATGCTGTGCTGCCTGCTGCTCCTCGCCCTGCTGCTGGGGGCTGCCCTCCCACGGCCTGCACACCAGAGGTGATGGCACTTCACTCCTTCTCCTCCTCCCTGCCCCAGTACCTGCAGGGCCCCTGACATGGGCTGGGACTTGTGGCACCTGGCCTCAAGAGCTGGCCAGACTGGTTGGAAGATGCAGACCGTGGGAGCTCTTCTGCCAGCCTGGGTAAGTGGTGTAGGACCTTGGCTCACTCCTGGTCCTTGTTTTCCTCTGTAGGAACAGCTACTCAGTTCCTGAGGATTTCTCTGCTCCCCTGGAGCTTCCACAGAAGCACTTCGGCCTGGTGGATGGTACAGCGCTCTCCTTGCCCCTCTGAAGCCCCTTTCCATGCACTCACCCCTCCAGGTGGGTGGTCGTCCTGGAGCTGAGCCCAGCCTCTCCTGCCCCCGCAGATTACGGCATCAAGCCCAAGCAGCCTGGCTTCAGGACGCGGGCGGCCCCGGCGCGGCCAGCGGAGCTGCGCAGAGCCCGCAAAAGCAAGCGTGACGGGCTGGACCTGCTGGAGTACTACGAGGATGGGCGCCTGTGAGCCAGCGTGCCCTCATGCCCACCACAGCCCCCCAGGTGAGGGCTGGAGCAACAGCTGCCAGAAGGCCCTTTGGGCCATCATATGATCTCTGGCCTCTCAGGAGTGCAGCCAGGGCTCTTGGACCAGTACTGAGAAGCTCCAGGTCCTCTTGGGGTCCCAAGGGAAAGAAGAAGCCAAGGCCCAAACCCCTTGTAGCGGAGAAACAAACACCACAGTAGCTCTGCTCCAGGAACCATCATATTTAATAGCTGTTGCCATCACAGCAGATCCAGCTGAAGCACAGAGATCATTGGCTGCAGGGACCGGGAGAGCTCTTCTACCTCCCTGGTGCTTCACACACCTCCCTGCAGCCTTTAGCCCTTCCCACTTCAGGCAGACACCCAGCTTTGTGCAGGGGCTGAGTCCCACTGAGCTGGGGTGCCCCTGCCCTGCCTCTGCCACCTGCAGCTTGGGGGAGAGGGGAAAGGGGCAGAGAACAGTCCCGAGGGTACTGTTACTGCAGGAAGGTATGAGGGGAATTGTTCTCTCTCCCCAGGGCATGGATACAAGATGGAAAGGGGACGGATGGGGACAGAGGCAGGGGAAAGCTGTCTCATCTCATTCTGGATCTGGCAGAGGAGATACTGGGGCTTCCTCTGCCACCCCTGCCCAGCAGCCATCTCCCCAGGGCTTGGCAGGGAGGTGATCCCATCTCCCAGGCAGGAGCCAGCATGTGGGTCTTGTTTTCTTTAGCTGCTGTGTCATCATACTGCAAGAGACTGACTCTGCCACTGCAATTAAAAGTCACCCCAGATGGATGTGACAGGAAGCTGTGCCATGGTCACAGAGGAGATGCTGTCACCCCAGCCTGCAGCTGGAAAGGGCAAGAGCACACTACTGCCCCCACCAACTGCTCACAAGCAGGGCACCCAGTGGGTGCTTCTCCCATAGAATAAACTAAGAGTATTTTGTACAATAAACACAATTTGTCCAGCCCTCCCCCCTCCCGTCCCCCCAGCCCGAGGAAGGGGAGTCACGAAAAGAGGCGGCGCTCCGTGCCCCGGGGCGCCCTGCCCCGGGCCCGCTCCTCCTCCAGGCTCAAAGCAGCTCTTGTCCATGCACGACACGGGGAAGGGGCGAGACTGCAGCCCTGGCTGAGCAGGAGGTGCCTGTGCCAGCCCCTACTCCAGGTAGATGTCCTCTGTGGGGCACGTGTACTCCACATACTCCTTGTAGAATTGCTGAAAAGCCCTCCTGCAACACAGCACCAGGCAAAGCTTAGCAGCAGCCCCCCCACAAGGCAATTATAGATCCTTGTTTCCATCCTGACCCTCACTCCTTACCCCGTGGCCTGTTTGACCCCCCCCAGGCCCTGAGCTCTTCTGCATTAGCCCCAGAGCTGCCATCAGAGCCACAGGGTCTCCATCCTTGCTCTGATTCCCTGCATAGTGCATGACTTTCAGCCATTTGCCTGCAAAGCCTTGCACTGGGACTTTTTCCAGTATTGTCAGGAATATGCTGCCCATAGCTCTGTCAGCCCTGACTCTCAAGCCAAGCATCTCACTGGAGGAAGAGGTGCCAGCCTGGGGCCAGGTCCAAGCCCCACATGTAGGGGGAGAGGGCAGGATTCAGCCTGGCTGTCTTGTTCCTCCTGCCCTTTATGAGCCAGCCTTCCCTGCCCAGCCAGGACTCACCCTACAGACTCTGCCAGTGGCTTCGTGGACTCCTCTGAGACGAAGACGTGACAGGCAAATCTGTGGTCAGCAGGGTGCTTGGTGATGAACCCAAAATATCTGAGGGCAAAGAAAGTAGATGTGACTGGACCAGTAGGCATAGGTACCCCAGCATCTCTGAGGCGTACCCTCCCTTAAGCATAGGGATTTGGGACCTGAAAGCCCCCCCATAAATCCTGGTGGCCACCCCAAGGTCATGCCACAGCCCATGTCCAGAGCTGCAGCACTGGGCTCACAGGGAGCCTTCCAAGCCAGGGCTCGGGGAAACCTCTTCTTCCCTTCCTGCCTTCCTAGGGAGCAGGAAGGCAGGAGAGCCTTGCTGCTGAGCTACTGGTGTTGAGAGATGCACTACAGTTCTTGCTACTCACTTGTTGTTCTTTGGATGGTACCCACAAAAGGAAATGTTCTTCAGCTGGAAAAAATGGCTACACTTGTTTACCTGGGGGAGAGAGAGAGGGGGGAACTGTCAGAGCTTTCCTCCCCACACCCTGCAGTGCAGCTGGTCTCTGGCCACTGGAAATATGCACTTGGAGACTGAGGAGTGAAATTAATTGGAGACTAATCCTGGGCTGCTACCAGCAGCAGTTTCAGGATTGGTCCAAGCACCTGAACAAAGGGAGCTTTTCCAGGCAGCCCTGCTGGCTCTTACCTCAGCTGCCTTTACCGCCAGTAGCTCCTGCAGGATTTCCCTGGAGGCCCTGAGTCAGACTGTACTCAAGCTAGAGTCAGTGATGCTGTTCACCAGCACACACAGCCCTCCTTCTTCACTAAAAAGGCTCCCAGAAACACTAGTACATAGAAGATGAATGGATAACTTAGAACTAAACAAGCCAATTCAAGCCTGGGTGTCAAAGGGTCCCAGCCAGAAATGAAAACTTATACAAGTCTAAATTGCAGCTAAGTTGATGGCATCCTCTGAATTTAGGCAAGATTTGTAGAAACCTCATGCCAGCTCTATCACAGCACTCAGAGCCATGAGCTACTCCTATTCCTCAGCTAGAAGGGAGGTTTCCCAACAGCTTGCTGCAAAGCCCTCACTTTCCTCTGCTCAGCATCCCAATGTGCTTTACTAGGCTACTTATGCAGAATGCTAATCAGCAGCCTGCCCTTGCCAGATAAAGAGATTACAGGGCAGATCTGGAGGACACCACTCAAAATAGCAGCAGAAAGGTTTAGAAGCAGCTGACAGATTATGGGGTATGGCTCAGCTCGCAGCATCCCAGCAAGTGACGTGCCTGGCAGCTGTGAGAGCATCAGCTGGCAGTACCGCCCGGAGCTGGGGCCTTGTGAGGCATGGGGGATCTTGACGGTGGGCCTAAAATGGTGATGGATGGTGTTCTCACACCCTCAGACCCTTAATTTTCATATGCAAGGGGTGGAGACCCTTAATTTTGATATGCAATCATGGCCTATAGCACAGAGGGCACGAGCCAGCTCAGAGCAGCAATGAGGGAAGGGATGAGATGAGCAGGGAGGGGGGCACTACCTTGCTGTGCTCCTTGGAGTCGTCAGCTTTCACAGCAATCTTGACCCCGCGCACACTGATCTCCAGGACGCAGCTGGAAGGGGGGTTAAAGTGCACAGTGAGGCGGCGCGTGGTGGCAATCTGCAGAGAGACAGACAAAGCAGAGGGACATGTGAGCAGTGATGATGCTTCCCCACTGAGGCTCTGCCCTGCTGCCAGATGGAGCAGGCACTCCTGCTCCCTGGGATGAAGTGGGACACTACCTTCTGCATGGCCGCACAGAGCACATCATTGCCCTTGTGGTAAGGAACCTGCACGGAGCCAAGGAACTTCACCCGAAACTGGTCCACCCAGTCACTGCTCTTGGCCAGAGCTGGAAGACAGAGCACATGGCAGGGATCATCTCTGGTGACCAGCTATGTGGGCTGAGCTCCACCTCCCCTCTCCACCTTCCCACCCCTGTGCTTTTCCCTGCCCAGGAAAAGCTTCCCTCAACACCAGCTACCAACTCCCAGCATCACAGCAGAACCTGCTCATTGCTCTCTGCTGGATGTCCAGTTTGGTCCTCCCCCCTACCCCCTGCTCAGCACCAGACTGCTCAGCAGGGAGGATGTGGTACAAGGATGTGGGAACATCAGCAGGCTGCACACAGAGGCTTGATACCTGTTACATGGTCTGGGTCCTTGGTGACTTCAATGGCATAGTAGGCAGGGAAGATGCCCCGATCTCCTGTGCGCATGTTGTAGGCCTCATACCAATAATCTTCTGCCTGCACCTCCACCAGCAAAGGATCATCCACCTCCAGCTCCAGCTCGTCCGCGTGGCGAGGCACAAACCTGGGCAGAGAGGCCATAGCAGCTGGCTGGCTAGCAGTGCTGGTGCCCTTCTCACTGGCACACTGCTGGGGCACCCCCCACAACCCCGGCAGTGCCCTGGTAGCCATGGGGACCTGACATGCTAAATAAAGCATTGGAGGAGGTTTGGGCTCAACAGGCAGCAGCAGCATCCTGACACCTAATGCAAGGGTATCCCCTATTGCACCACCCAAGCTGCTCCTCAGAGGCCCTGACTGCCCTTGGAGGGCTTGCCCATGCAGCAGCTTGGGCAAATGTTGCTCCTGGGCAGGGCATGAGCTACAGGCTACAGGTTTGTTCCCCAGGGCTTCCCACACCAGAAGCACTGGAGTTTGTGCTGGCCCCACCTTGGTGGGAGTGCAGAACCAGCTTTCCCCTGATAGCGGCTGGGGATACTGCCTGGTGCCTGCAAGCTCACCTAAAGACAGCACGGTGAGTCTGCTCCTGCTCCTCCCCGTTGATCATGCAGGAGAACAACCCAAAGGACTCGGCACCTGGGGACAAAGGCAGAGGAGGACATGTCAGCATTGAGGGATCAGCATCACAGCCAAGAGAAAGACATGGGCCAGGCCGTCTGCTGAGGCTCCTGCAGGATGGTTTTCATCCATGAAAAACTCTCACAGGGAACACTCCTGTGATGCCACAGGACAGAGACATGGCTGGAGCTGCTGTGCTGGTGCCCATCAGTCCCTGCTGGGAACAAGGCCTCCCTGCACCAACACAAACAGCTGTGACACTGGCATGGGACCAGCCACACCATGGGAAACCCTGCCTGCTGGAGCATGCCAACAGTGCTCTTCTGGGCTTGGAGAGGAGTGTGGCATGCCAGGAACATGATGGCCCCCCTGTGAGCTCACTCAGCCTCCCCCTCAGCATGGTCATATCTGGGGCATGCCTCAATGCAGCCTCAAACACCTACTGCCACCCACACCAGACACTCACAACACTTTTCCAAGCCCCACCATGCCTCTTGAACCACTAGGAACAAAGCCACAGGCTGCAGCAAGCAGAACTGGGGCTGAGGTCTGCTGGTAGCTTCCTATCTCCTGAGCATGTACCAGAGACAGGCAGGGCTGCCAGGGCAGGCAGCCACCAGCCCACCTTCCCCCTGTGCCCAGCACTCACTGGAGGAGCGTGCCCGACCACTCATGAAGACATTGAGGAACTTCTTGGAGAAGTGGATGTCTGCCTCGGGGGTGGAGTCCTCAGAGAGGCAGACTGAGTCACGCTTCAGCGCATCCTCCTCATATTCCTCGCCGATGGCCGACTCATAGGGTGACGAGATGCAATTGTCGTAGACCGTGGCCGAGTCGCTCTCATCGCTGTAGCCTGAGTAGCACTGCTTGAGGCTGACCAGCTCCAGCTGCACGTTCTCATCCACCACCAGTGTGTATTTGACAGAGTCATAGGAGAGGGCACTGGTGTCCGAACTCACAGAGGCTCTCTGAAGGTTGTGCCCCGGCCGGGAGCCACCACTCCCGCCACCACAGGAGGCCCTGGGCAGGTTTGTCTTGTCAGGGGAGGACATGTAGTCCAGCACCTCATCCTCCTCGCTGATGGAGGGGTTGGTTTTCCCTGCCAGGGCTGAATAGCCGGAGGTGTCGATGTCGGAGCTGATGGACATACGGTTCTCACTGGACTGGGACAGGAACGGCTTGTCGGTCTCCAGGGGGTCCGAGTTCTTCTGCACGGGCGTCAGGTAGATCTCCTCCGTGGCCTCCAGCCTCACATCTGTCTGGTAGCGGATGCGGTCCCGGTGGGCCTCGGGGCCCCTGGTAACCACCACGACGCTGGCACCGTGCGGTGGGGCCCGGCTGGGGGCCTGGTGCTTCTCGGGCGGCCGGGATGAGGCAACGCAGGCTGGGGCCATCTGCGTGGCTGCTGTGCGCCGGCACGGGCTCTCCGTGGATGTGCCCCGGTCTTTGGTGGAGGTTGTGCTGTTTTGGTGATTGACCTCATCACTCAGGCAAACGTGGTCATGGGGAGGGGTCTGCTCACCTGTGGGGAGAGGAGAGCAGTGTAGACAGCCTCACAGAGGGAATGCTCCCTGATGGGGAAGGTGTCCAGGGATGCCACCCAGACTCACAGAATCACAGAATCATTTAAGTTGGAAAGGACCTCTAAGATTCTCAAGTCTAAGTATTAACACTGTCAAGCCCACCACTAAACCTAAACCTCTAAGCACCACATCTACACAATTTTCCACATTTCTGGGGACGGTAATTCCAGCTCTTCCCTCTTCCAATGCTTGTTCAACATTTCAACAAAGAAATTTTTTCTAATATCCAACCTAGACCTTCCCTGGTGCAACTTGAGGCTATTTCCTCCTGTCCTGCTCTGTGCTACTTGGAAGAGAACAACTCCCAGCTCACTAACAATGTCCTTTCAGGTAATTGTAGAGAGCAAGACGGACAGGCACCCTGTATCCATGTGGTATGTTTTCCCCAACCTCCTGCTCCAGCACCACTTGCCTCAGGCTCCTGAGCACCATGAAAGGGTGCAAGGAGCTGATCCTGGCCAAAAGCCGGAGAACTCACCCGTTTTCAGAGGGGACGACGACCGGGACACCCGCTCCTGCCAACTGTGCTTTTTCCCCAGAGAGTTGTTATTCAGAGTGTCCTGAGGAGAAGAACAAAGCTGCCTTATAGCCTGAACAGTAAACAGCACGTGGCACAGCAGCACCCATTCCTCCCTGGGTCCACAGCACCCCGCTCTGCTGGGGCACGTGATGCTCAGGGAGACCACCAGCCCCACAGCTCACCATGCTTGCTGCTGCAAGAGTGCCATGATGGCTGAAGCAGGGTGGGCAAGGAGCCAGCTGGGCAGCATTCCTCCACCAGGGAAAACTTTGCTGCAGAAGCCCACAGCTGGACAGTCCCAAGAGAAAAAATTCAAGACTTGAGCCTGCCTGCATGCTTTGCTCCCATCCTGCCAGCCCTGCCCACCTTCAAACCACCTAGCTAAATGAAATAGGGGAAATGCCAAGGACCAGGTGTTATGCTGCTCCTCAGCTAGAAGCCAGCTACTGGATAGATTAATTCCTGCCTCTGGAGACATCCATATTGGATGTACACAGGAGCATACACAGATAGTGTGTTTGCATGCAAATCTACACATACACAGTTCACTAGCAGATGTCAATCCTGAGCAGCATGAGAGGAGAGGCAGGATCAGACCATCCATGCTGCCCACGTCTGGGAGAGTTTCTGTGGGTGCTGTGCCCTGCCTGCCCAGCCCTGGGTGGTGGGCCATGCATAGGTGCAAGGGGAACACATGCTCAGCCTTGCTGCAACACCCAGGGAGCAAAGGGCACCAAGTCCCCTCTAATGAGGACCCTCCTGCAGATGGGGGATAAGTCCTCCCTGCCTGTCTCCACAGGGTGTGGCATCCTGCCTGGTGCAGTGCCAGCCCTCATCCATCCCCAGGGTGCCCCTGACTCCCCACTCTCAGCCCCTCCAATGGGGCACTGAATGTTTCTGCCCCAGCTGCAGCATTTTTGCACTGTTAGGCCTTGCTTAAAGTACCAAAGCTCCTCTGGGACTCCCTGGATTTTCTCACAGCCTTATCACCAACCCACAGCTGTTCCCAGCAGCACAGGAGCTGCCCTGTCCTTACTTTGCCTCCCCACTGACGTGAAGGAAGCCTTTGCCCCAAAATTCCATCATGTCACACACGGCTGAACCATGCCTGCCAGATCCCTGCCTCCGTGGGGAGGGAGAGACCCCCTTCACAGAGCTCTGGCAACCTCCCACCATGGCCTCCATGAGTCCTGCCTGTGCTAAGGCAAATAACAGCACGTCCCTGCTAGCCTTTCCCAGGGACACGCTGGGCTGGGATGTGGGCCAGGCAAGCTGTCACAACGATGGCCTCTGCGTGCAGAGTGCCACAGGGCCAGCACACACAAGCCAGCCTGGCTGCCTGGACTGGGAAAGAAGGCAGCAATGCAGCAGGCACAGTCCACTGAGCCCACCCATGCCCACAGGGCCAGAGCACTCAGGGGTCTGTAATGCCCTGCCAGGGTGGAGAGGCATTCACAAAGTCTCAGAGGATGAACCTAGCCAGTCACAATAGCTGTTTCTTGCCCTCTGGGAAGCTGGGGATGTTCCTCTCACCATTTCCAGGCCACCTGCCTGGGATGATGATCATAGAGCGCCCAGCAGCAACTGAGACGTCACCAGACTGGATCCTGGCCCCACAAGAGCAGAGGGTGGGATGATGCTGTGCTTTGTGAACACCCTGTCTGGCAAAGTGCCTGGTGCCCAACTGGACATTCAAGAGAGGATGCATGGCTATGATCCCTCTTCTGACTACTTGTAGGAGAAGGGAGCTGAGCAGGTCAAGGGGATGCAGTGTCTCACACAAGTGGAGACAGACTGGGGACAGTCTGGTCCCCAAGGGATGCCCTGCACCCTGCCCTCTCCTCAGGGCACCCCATGTAGACAGGGAGAAAGTGCCTCTGGCTAGAGGTAGGCATCCAGAACAGGAACCCAAGCACCTTACAGCCAGCCTCTCACTAGGTACTACCAACAAACTATCCTACCTGGCCAGCCATGCCACAGTCCTGTGCCACCATCCCCACTGGCTCCAGGCTCCCATTGCCAGCTGCAGCAAAGCCCCCTCTCCCATTCCCCATGTCTTCTGCTCAGCTGTGCCCACACCTCACAGTGAGCTCCACAGCCTCCACCATCTCCTTGCAAGGGGACCATCAGCTTCCCCTCCACAGCCTACCATCTCTGCAACTCCCCCCACCCCCATCCCTCTCCAGACACCTGCTCCCAGCCCAGGACACTAGTTAGGACCAAGTGTCTGGGAGAAGGCCCTGCTCTTCCCCACCTCCCCCAGCTGGATGTGGCTGCCACACACCACTTGCTCCTGGGGGTCCCTGCACAGGGTGGGACAAGGCTGCTGCTGTCCCCTTGTCCATTATGCTCAGTGGAGCTCCCCCCGCCTCCCCAGCCCTGCCGCCTTTGTCCCCGGTGCCAGCTGCCAGCGGGCGCCTATCCTTGGCTCTGTGCCTTCCTCCTCCCACCCATGGCCTCAGGCAGAGAGCTGGCATCAGCTGCCGGTGCTGGGCTGGTGACACCCAGCTCTGACTACTCCCCATCTGTCACCCACGGGGACACCTGCCTCTCACTTCACGCTCCTCGGCTGAACGTCACCGCGACGAAAATCCTCCTACTTGGCAGAAGGCAGAGCTGAATGGAGGAGGGCAGCAAAAATAGCCCTGCACGTCGTGCACTTTGCGTGGGCTTGTGAAGTTTGCAGAAGCGGCAGAGCAAAGGGGCTCCAGCCGCTGCCTCGGGGGTCAGGATGCAGGACACCAAGTCATCATCCATTCCAGGGGTGACAGTAACACCATGGCTGTGTGGGGCAGGCAGTCTTGGCTAAAACCATCCAAAATCTTTACAAAATCTGAGTGTGAGCGAGACAACAGTACCTCCTTGTTCTCCTGGCCACCATTTTGGGCGTTGCTTTTCTCTCTCTCAGATTTTGTACGGGGTTCTGACATTAATGCTTCTCTTGCCAGGCACCACCGCTCAGAAGCTGAGGCCACCAGGTCCCCACTGTCAGGCACGGGGCACCTGGTGTCACCAACCTGCCCTAGAGCTGGTGCTGCCCCAACGCGGGGCAGCTGGAGCCCAGCCAGCTGTTGGTGCCGGCCCTGGGCTCGCCAGTCCGTGGCGTGGTGCCCCGTCCCGCGATGGCTCATTCACGTGTTCGGTATCTGTGCCTCGTTTGCTCCCCATCCCACGGAAGCCCTTCGCAGCTCCCACCCTGCCCCTGCTGCACGGCTCTGCCAGGCCACCCGGACCCTGCCGGGGCGCATCTCAGTCCCGACAGGATTCCTGGCGTTTTCTCTCCACCTCGGCACCAGAGATGAAAGAAGGACCCACCCGGCGCCTAAGCCCCCTCAAAGAACCCCCGCCGATCGCAGTGCTGGGGTGCTCTGGCGGTGCGCAGAGGCGGCCGGGCAGGGCGTTCTCAGGTCCCCAGCACCCGGCGAGCCCCGGGTCCGCAGATCGCTCCCTCCGGCTCGGCCTGCGCTGCCCCCGGCCCGGGGTAACGCGAGCGGCCGTGAGAAGGGACCCCGATGGCGGGGACGGCTGCCGCGCCGAGCACCGCGGGCAGCGGAGCCGAGCCCCACCATCCCCTTCTATTTCCTCCCCCTCCCTCCATCCGCCCGAGACAAAAGCCCCGGCAGACGGCGGGAGCATCCTTCCTCCTCCTCCTCCTCCTCCTCCTCCGCACCACCCAATCGCCCCGAGCCCCCCATCCCGCCTCACCTGGCTACGAGGCACCTGCGGGAAGAGGTTGAGGGTTGTGGGTCGCTTCGGCCTGTAGACTTCGGTGGTCCCGGCCGGGGGGTCTTTCTGCAGCGGCTCGGGCGCCGTCTGCTCCTCGGCCGGCGTGTCCCCCGCCGCGTCGATGAGGTCGAGCTGGAGCATCTCGGCCTGCAGCCGGCTGGCCTCGCCGCCGCCCGCCGCCCGGGCCGCGCCGCCCGCCCGGCTCACATGGCCCTGCCGGGATTAGTGCCCGCGATCAGGCCACCGGGAGGGCGGGCGGGACGGGCCTCCCGCCGGGGCCGGGCAGGGGGGCCGGGGCCGCCGCATCCGCACCCGCGGCCGCTGCCTTTTAAAGGGGCAGCGATGTTATTCGCGGAGCCGGAGCCCCGCGTCCCCTCCCCGCCTCCCAGGCAGGTGTGGGCAGCATCCCTCCTCCCTTAGTGATGGGGCTTACTCCCGGCAGGTGCCTGTCTGCAGGTACATGCAGCCGTCACTTTCGCTACGCAGCACACAAACGTGCACACCCAGGTTTCATCTCGACATAACAAGGACATTTTTTACAGTGAGAACAACCATTCTGCAGAACAATCTCCCCAGGGAAATGGTAGAGTCCTCATCGCTGGAGATTTTCATGACGCCCCTAGAGAGCGTGCCAGATCGTCTCACCCAGACTCCCTTTCCCGCACAGGGTTTGGCCAGGTGATCCTTTGAAATCCTTTCCAGCCTGGACTGCCCTATGATTCCTCCTTCCAAGGCAGACTGTTCCCTTTCTTGGTTCCTGTCCTGGCAGGTGGGACTCATACAAGCACGTAATCAGTTTGATCAGACTTGGTCTATCCCCTGCCTGAAGCAGGTCACTTGGGGTCTCGTCCATCACACCTGAACATCCTCACAGGTGGAGAACCCACCACCATGCTGGCACCGTGTACTGCATTACTACTACTTTTTCTCTCTACTGGGTTGAAATTTTCACTGCACACCTCTGAAAGGAGTCAGGCTCCTCCTTCCCTGTAATGCCCACTTGGACCAGCAGCTCCTTCCCCCTTGTCTTACTCATTGAGGACAAGCTCTCCTTGCATACATTTGCGTATATCAGACCTGAGGCCATATGGGAGGGATGCCCAGCACTGGCTTTCCAGTCACCTGCTGGTGCTGGCTGTGTTTTGGTTGGAGGCAGCTCCACTCTTTCCCCTGCACCTTTGGGAACAGGATGACCACTGTGGTGTGTGGGGAGCAGATGTCCTATCCCACCCCCCTGGCTGGGCACAAGTGCAGAGCCACCACACTCCTTGTGGCTGTGCTGCTGGGTGAAGAGGCACCAGTGTCACCTCTGTGTGTGTTTAAATGTCTGTGGGTGCCTTCCCAAGGCCCCCTCCTTGCATTAACTGGACCTTGCATATGTACAAGTTGCTGCAGCCAGCAATAAAGGCAGCAGCTTGGCAATGAGGAGTTGAATTGTCTGTGTTATCAGCTGTTTGTGGTGACTGCAAGCTCCTCAGCAGCAGAATACTGTCCATGTCTCCAGCTGCATGGAGGATGCCCCCTGAGTCATGAGAGAAGAAACAGCCCCAGCAGCTCAGGCAGCCACTCCAAGAGCTCTTGTTGCTACCAGCTCCTGACCTGTCAGACAAAAGCCAGCACAGGCAGGGCTCTGCCTGCTGCAGGCACAGTACAAACCCTCTCATGGGAGTCACTTCCCTCCAGTGTCCTTGCTGAAGTCCTGCAGTGGGTGAGCAACTGGAGAAGCACTGCCACAGATACTTGTCCTCTTGAGGCTTTAAACATTTAAATCTCTTGTTTTGAGCATTAGCCTTCATGCTACAAGTTCTGCATTTCTGTTTGTGACAAATCACAGGATTTTAACAAGGAAACTGAGGCATGGGAAAAGAACTGCAGGGAAATGCCAACTGAATAGATTATACCTAGCCAAAGTGGGTGTATTGGAGTCAGCTGGTGACATTCAATCTAGACTGCTAATAATGCTGCTTCCATAATCCTGTAGCTGTAACAATCACTTGGGAAACTCACAGAGGGAAAAGTCCCGGAAGGATGCAGAAAAGCAAATCACTGTCATTCTGAAGAAAAGGGCACCCTAGCAGGGATGCAGCATTCCAGGTTCAAAAACTAGGAGGAAACTACAGCCACTGCAGGTATTATTTGTGGCCTGTAGCTCAACAAAGTGATTTTGAAACCACACAGAAATCAATCACCTTACCATGTGAGTGAGACCTGCAGTGATCTGCAAAGCAAGGGCAGGCACTAGACATTGGGAAGCCTTTCTGACTGGTAACTTCCCAAAGTCCCTTCACCCCGTGGGAGAGATTAGGGTGTGTGGGAGAGCAGCACCAGTGCCCAAATCTTGTGGCAGAATAAACACAAGATGCACACCTATCCTCAGTGCAGTCATGGGGACACTTGTGCTTCCTTACAGACTTGTCCCTGGGACTGATGTGATGCTGGTGTGCCCCTGCTGATCCTACCTCCCACCTGCACCGTGCTGTTGCAATGGCAAAAAGTCCCAGTGTCCTGCAACTGGTCTTTCTCTGACAGCCCCAATGCTGTGATCCATGGTTCCAGGGGTCTGGAGCAGAAAGAACCCTGCTGCAATTGAGAAGTACTGAGATCACCCCTGGAGCACTGGTCTAAGCTGGGGAATCCCCTGTGTGGGGGCTGCTGCCCACCTGAGGAAGCTGCTTGCTTCCCTAGGAATGAAAGGCTCTTGCAAAAAGAGTGGAGAGATACACAAGATGTTGCTTGAGTGCTGCAAGTCTCTTCCCTGCTGCCCCACTCTCACAGCCTTCACTGTCAGAGGAGTGGCAAAACCCTCAGCTGGGAAAAGCATTTTATGAGTGCAGGGAAGCAAGGGGGACTTGCTGAGTGAAGGCACAACTGCTCTCCTTCTCCCCACCACTGGCTGGCTTCAGAGCACCAAGAGAAAGAGAAGTCTCTCTGCCCCCAGCCTGGCACAGCCACAGCTGGCCATGGACCACAGAGGCAGCTTCATGGGACAGCCTGTGAAAAGCTGCATGGAGTAAGCAGCCACCTCGCTGCCCTGTCCTTTGCTCCCAGCCCACACATCCAGTTCCCCACTAGTCCCCGGGCTGCAGGCTCATGGCAGCTCCTTCCCTCTTTGCAGTGGGTCCCGCTGGCCTTCTGCGAGCAGCAGCACACTTGGATCAGTGGCACTGAACATCAAGAAAAAGCCCCTGGCATTTCCAGCAATATTATTATGCCGAAAAAAATGGTCTTTTTCCTCCACATTTCTGTGCCTTTGTGGCTGTTTCAGACCTTTTCATGCAGACCCAGGAAGGCTCAGCCCAGCCCTTCATCGGCTCTTTTCCCTTTGGGCACTTGTTCTCAAGCTCTTAGGTACTTCCAAGAGAGGTATTTCTTTTTAATTTTTTTTTTTTTTAATTCCTATATTAACCATTTCCACAGTTCCTGGAAAATAGATGAGGCACTAAACTTGTATTAACCTCTGCCTGGCTGTTTGCTGGGATCCATCTTGCTGAAACCAGAGCTTGTCACTCTGGATTTCCAAGCCACTAAAACAAGGCCAAACCCCAAGTCTGGTGCTTTTGTTGCAAGTATCCCTCTCAACATACCTGACTGCTGCCATTGGTGACGTGGAGGTTGTGTCCCTCACCCTGGTGGCCTCCACTCCTTCCCAGCTGGCCTCCTGCCTTGCCATTCAACAGCCCCAAAGACAGCTCTGCTTCCTCTACAAGCCCTCTGCTCAGCCTATCTCACTTCTCATTTCATTCACTGGGGACTTCTTGTTGAAATTAAGTTTCTTTTCAGCCACACATGGTATTATTCCTCACTCTTAGAGCATGGTCTCCCATCCATGAGGTGTGGTCCTTGTCAATGGAAAGTTCCCTCCTGCACAAACATCAGTCTATGCCTCCTTGCAGTTCTGTGTGTCTGAGCCACTGTTTCTGAGGAGCTGCTAAAATAGCCCATAACGAGGTCGTTGTTTTTCTGGGACCAAATAAATCCTCAAAACCCATCTCTGTTACAGCCACAGGTTTTGTCATGAACCAGCTCTGCCCAGACCCCCCCACCTCATCAAGGACACAAATTGTCCCCTTTGCAGCCCTCAGGTAGGGTTTGTCCCCCTTGCTCCTGGTCAGTGCTTTCCTGCTCGCTGTTGGGTTACTGTGCCTGCCCACCTCTCCAGAGACTCGCTGCTGGGCGGCTGGTTGACTCCAGCCCCTTGTCCCACGGTGCTCCCCAGATCCTTTCCCCCTTGCCCGTGGCTCTCTGCTCTGGTGTGACTCATTGAGCCAGCAGCTTGCTTTCACCTCGCATTGCTCCACTGCCAGGCTTTCACCCACTGCCTGGCCTGCAGGGGTGACCAGGGCCAACCCTTCCACCTCCCTACCACAGCTGCTCTGGGGCACTGGGTGCTGCCATGGGCAGGGCAAAGCCCCCTCACGCTCTGGTCCCAGCACCCCTGACTCACCACCCCCAGCAGCCCCACACGATGCAACAGCAGGCTGATGCTGACTGCTGGCCATTCCTGCCCTGCTCAGCCATTCCTGCCCTGCCAGCCCCTGCACCTCCCCCAGACCTGGCCACGCTGCTCCCTCTGGGCCTGACTGCTTCCATCAGGCAGATCCTGCAACCTTGTCGCCCCAAGCTCGCTCTGGATGGCAATCAGCTTGGAAAGCTCCCTGGCTCTCGCCTTCAACATTTGGGATTGAAAAGCCTCTCTCACAGCCATTGTTGTCACCACTTTCGGTTCTGCTCCTCGGGCAATCCTCCGCGTCCCATATAAACCATTTGGACGTATTTTTAGCAGGCATTTTTTCTGAGCATGATAAGCTTCCTCCTTTGCTGTGTTTATGAATAACTCATTGCTTCCCCTACAGCAGCCTCACATCCCCCTCCCACTCCAGCAGACTCTCAGTGCACCAGGACATTTGTGTAAAGCAGCTCTGAGCTGTCCCCAGGGAAGGCATGGGGCTCGCTCTCAGAGCCTGAGCAAACCCTCTGATGAGGCTCGTGTCTCTGTGTTGAAACACAGGGATACAGAAACCTCTGAGTAAACTGGCAAAAGAAGCTGGTTTTTCTCTCCCTAAAGGAAGGGCTGCAGCACTTGAGATGCAAGTCCCCCCTGCCCCTTCCCCTCCCTGCCAAACTCCAGCCAAGGGCTGTCAATCTGTAGAGAAAAAAAAAAATCCTGCCCTGAGCCCAGTGGTGCTATCAGCAATGGGGAACTGGGATGGCTAATGGGAAGAATACAGCAACAAACGCCCAGTCTCTGTCTGCCTCACCTATTGCAGGCAGATGATGTTCCCAATGCCAGGCCCTCACTGCGGCTGTGCCCTCATGGATGCCCAGCACTGAGTTTGCCCTTGGTTTTCCCTGCAGCATTATCCCTCCTTCCTTCAGCATACACAGCCCATGAGCCCAGACTGTCCCAGGGAAGTCTGGCCATAACACCCTACAGCAGGAGGAGCCTGCAGTTGGAGCAGAGGTACCGAGCAGCAGCCCCATAGCTGGGAACAGACAAATTTTTGGTGGGAAGGTCACGAATTAGACCAAGGAGCACAGCAAGACACCTGCACCTCCCAAGGATGAGGTCTGCCTGTACCGTCCTGCCTGCAGTGAGGAATTCCAAACGACACAAATTCACTTTCTAATTTTAAATCTGCGACAAATTCTTGTACCTTTTCTGTCCTCACTGGGTCTTTATCAGTTTTGCAGAGGAAGTATTTCCTCTGAGGGACAGAATGATTCCCAAACCACTTGGCTGCTCCTCCAGCATTTGCATCCTTTAGCATGAAACACATTGACAAAATGCAGAAACTCTGTGTTGAGAGGTATTAGTTCTTAGCTTAAATAAGTAAGCTTTCAGTAGAATGAGTTAGAATGGGTTCATAGAGTTATATACTGTGTGATCTAGTATGTTGATTGCTCAGCTTTATTTGCCTAGCATCAGTAGCTGGATCTGCTGAAGCCTTGGGACACAAGCCGTGAGTTTACATCTAGAGATGTTTTTGGCTGGAATTGAGTTAATTCTCCTAGTAATTTTCCTAGAAGCTGGTGCAGTGCTGTGATTTGTCTTTCTTATGAGAGGAGCATTGATAACACACTGATGCTGCTGTGGTTGTTGCTGAATAGTATTTATCCCAAGCCTAGGGCTTTTTTATTTCCCCATGCTCTGCCAGCAAGCAGGTGCACCAGAAGTACAAACCAGAAGACAAGGAGACTCCAGCTGTCAGCAGAAGCTGTAACTCCACAAGATAAGAACAGTGTATGGCCTGCCTGCACAGACACAGAGAAAGAACCCAGTAAGATGTTAGAAGACCCCAGACCAAAAATCACCACTGGACAAGAGGTGCATGGAGAGTGTCTGAGGGGTGGGTGCATGAGTTGTATGGGTATAATTACCCAGGGGTTTCTTTGCTCAGGGTCCCTCTCCACAGGCACCCAGCTTGAGCTGACCTGGTGCTGTACCACTAAACTACTTTTATAAAATCTGAGCTGGGGGCTTTGCTACAGGAAACCTAGGGTTGAGCCTGAAGGAGGAGGAGTCAGCCTTGAGTGAGTGTGTGTTTGAGTGAGGGGTCAAAAGGGGCACCTGTCAGCTTACTGGAGCTGCCTGCTACAAAGAGTCCCCTCCCAGCAGTTAAAGTCTCAGGTGGTGTGTATGTGATTACTTGAGTGGTGTGCGAATGCTCAGGCTGTGGCTTTTCCTTTAACACCCTGCATATTTCCAAATCCAATGTAATAATCAATTTATCTCCACACTTCTGCCTCCATGGCCTTCTAGGGAAGTTCAAACAGTGGTGTGAACCCCATCGGGTTCTTGACAGCCTGCTCTAAGATGGATGGGACACCCAATTGAGGTACCTGCACAGGCTCCTCAGCTCCCATCTTTATTCCGCCTGCTGCCTGCTGGTGTCAGAGCTACCCCCTTCATCCCTGTTTCAGGAGCCTCCAGGTCTACAGCCTCATAAAGACCTGTGAACAGCTCTAGCTAAAGCTAGCTAACAAGCCAGAGAGAATACCTCCTGTGAACAGAGGCAGCTCTCACCATGCCAGCCCAGCTGCATCCCCAGGTCTAGGGATGCATGTGGGGACAGGAGGCACAGCCCAGGTGGGACCTTTGGTGCCACCTTGCAGATGTCCTTGATTCCCGAGAATGCTTGCCAGGTGCCAGATGCTTGCTGGTTATCCTGCTCAAATGGGGGCATGCCACCATTTGCACCCAAATCCTTGGGCTCATCCCTGAGGAACAAACTCCAACCCCAATAGCACAGTAGGCACCAAATGACACCAGCTTTGAGATTGAGTCCCTTGAGTTTGGCTGGTTCAGAAAGGACCTGCACTGTGCTGGAGTGAGGAGAGGGCACTGCCAAGCAGAGGGGATGGGGCCATGGCAGTGGGTTCCTTGAGAAAGCATCACTCATCTGGGGACCTGGTGGTCCTGCATGTGGGCTGATGGTCCTGCCAGCCCCACTGGTACATTCTGCCCATCCCTATCCCTCTCCCCATCCCCATCACACTTACCCTGCTGGCCAGGCTCTCCTTGCAGTGAAGGCTGATTCCACACTCATCAGTGATCTCAGAGAGGTCTTCATCCTCAAATTCCTCAAGGCTGATGTCATGGGTGAGCCTGGAGGGAGTGGAGATGGCCTAGTCACCCACTGCCCCAGTGGTGGACAGGAGGGTGCAGGGTGCTGTGGTGCCTGTGGGCTGGGAGCAGCACTGACACCCCAGGAGATGCTGTCCCAGTCTCTACTAGGAAGAAAGACTGGGAAGGCAGCTTCTTCCCAGAGGGGATAGGTCTGTCCCCATGAATGGCTGGGCTTGGCACAGTCCATGGCTGTTGGGAGGCAGGAGGAGTGTGTCCCTGCCTGACCAAAGACAGCAGGGACATGCAGGTTGAGAGTACATGGAACAGACAGAACAGCCAGCCCCATCACAGGAGGCTTGTTCTGCTCACACCATCCCAGGGAGCCTCTGGGATTGTCCCAGCTGGGCACAGACACCCAACAGGGCAAAGGCCGGGGTTACAGGAATTGGAAAGGCTGTGTCCAGGGCACAGCTGGAGGATGGACCTGCTGGGACAGGTGACCACATCAAGACCCACAGAACTTGTAAGCACAGCAAACCTCTCAGCCATGGCACAACCAGCCCCTGAGCTGCAGCTGGCAGGGTTGTTCCAGCCCAGCTGCCTGCAGTAAGAGAGGGCAGCGATTTCCCTTTGCACCAAAATCACTCCCCAGGGTGACTATGGGCATGCCTGTGAACATCAGTGCTGCTGAGTTGGTCTGCATGGCCTCAGGGTTCCTTAGGGCTCTCAGCCTCAGCCATACAGTCTCCTTACACCCCTTCAAAATAAGAGAGATCCTTTTAGCAGCTGAAAATGTGCTGATGAGCCCCGGGGGAGTGATGAGGTGCTCCTGGCTTCTGAGCATTAAAACATTTCAACATACTGGTACTTCAATGCTCTTCTCACTTATTCATTACCACAGGGGTAAATAAAAGAACGCAACTCAAAAGTCCTTGGCCAACCTACTTAGACCCCTGAGTTTTGTCTGGAGTGGCCATGGACACTGCTTTGCTTGCTACCATTTCCCTTTGCTCCCAGCTCCACTGGCTGGGAGACACTTGGGTGAAAGGGCTGTGCGAAGTCCATCACCCCTCTCTGGATTGGTCCCCAACAGTGCAGTGAGAAAGGAATCAGAATGGTGCTTTGTGACCTGCAGAGCTCCCACTCTCACTTTAAGCACTGCTTGCACATCTTGGGGACCCCACATGCAGTGCCACTAAGCCACTGGCATGGAGGGGTAACATCTCCCCTGCCCCAGCTCCTGGAGAGGGAAAAGAGTGGGAGAAGCCCATGGGAGAAGCAGCATCTTCCCTCTGTGTTTCTGAGGACCCCACTAGTAGTGGTCTCCTGGGGTGAAGACAACTGGGAGCAACCACGCCCATGGAGGCAGCCCCTGCAAGACACAACAGGAATGCAAGGACACAGCCTTCAGCCCAGGGTGGGATGGCTGGACCCCCCTTTGCCTATCTCCTCCTGCTGCCCGTGGAAGGGAGGCAACGCGGAGCAGGAGGCTCACGATGAGCCTTCAAAGCACAAATTGATTTCTTCTCGGGTTACACGGGTCGCCAGGGTGGGACATCATCCGTTGCTAATGCCCGGGGCCTCGCCCGCCATGCCGGGAGCGCAGTGAGTGCTGCGGGCCCGCTGAGGGGCACAACACTGCCGAGGGCTGCCAGGGCTCCCTGGCTCTGCAGGAGCAGCCTGACAGGGTGGCAGTGCCCCCCACTCCGCATGGGGACAGGCAGCCCTGTCCATGCCCTCGGGATGGGGAGATGCTGAGCGGGTTCCCCAGCACTGGCCCTGCCTGCCGATGCTGGGGCGCAGCAGGAGGTGTCCAGACACCTTCTGCCACTCTGCTGCCTGGCTGTCACACAGCTCCTGCCCAGCCAGGAAAACTTTGGGCTCAGCTGCGTGCCAAGTTTGCTCCTGTCCTGTGGCCATCACTGGCAGAGAAGGGTGATGTGCCCAGGAGCAAGGGGCTGCCCCTCACCCCCCTGCATGCCCGCGGGACAGGCCCCCCCTTCCCTAGGCCCAGCCGGTCCCCTACCATTTCTCCCACTGATCTTCCAGCCAGCTCTCCTCCTCGGTGCTCGACTCCATTTTCAAGGGCAGCTGCATTGAGGAGGACCCCCCTTCACCGGGGGACACACTCCCACACCAAAAAACACCCCCAGACCTGCTGTGAGGAGTGGTGAGGGAGATGGCAGCTGACCCTGGGTGCCCACTGCCTCTCTGCCTGCCCCGTCGCAGTCTGTGGCTGCCGGCGCTGCTCTCTATCCTCACTGCGCAACCTGGGCAAGCTCATTAAAAATAGATGGAATCAGCTGTCCTGGAGGGGAAAAAAAATAAAAAAAAATAACCTCCCCAGCTGAGCCAGTGCCAAGTCCCTGCACTCTGCTGGGGATGCTGACTGCCTCTGCCTGCCAGCCAGCCAGCCTGGCTCCTGGTCTTGCTCCAGCACTTGGCTCCTCAGCACCCACAGCGGGCACAGGGGATCTGCTAACCCCATCATGGAAACCCTCAGCACCCAGCCTCTCCTGCCCTTGCAGCGTTGCTGTCCCCCACAGCAGGGGGACACAGACAGGAGCTTCTGTCCAGCTTCTCACCAGGCGGAGCGAGGCCCCTCTCTGATGCAAAGGCCAGAGTGTTTCCAGCACAGCGGGACCGGCGTCATGGCCAGCTCCACTTCCAAGCTGAGGGGAGTGCCTTTGCCAAGGGACAAGCCCAGCCAGTGCAGAGCAGTGCTAGCAGCACTACCCCTTCCCGGTCTGCCCCCACCTAACCCCCAGACCCACTCCTGCCTCAGGCAGGATCATTCCTGGGCTTCCCCGACCTCTAACCCATGCTGAGGGCCAGGGAAATACCTGGTGAGCTGCTCTGCCAGCTCCTACCCCTCTTCTGCTGCTGAAGGAAATAGGGGTCTTTCCCAGGAGGGCCTATCAGGTGTTGCTGACAAACTTTTAGTACAGCAGCCTCACATAATCCTAAACCACCCCCACACCTCTCAGACCCACTCACTCCTTGCCCCATCACGATGAAGTCAAAGTAGCTCTAGAAGAGGCACCTACCATGACTCTGAGATGGGGAGAGGGCATCCCCCTCCCCACTCTGATGCACAGTGTGGTGGCATCCCCACTGCCACCCATCACAGCACTGCTCTCTTGCCCCTCACTGACACCCACTCCAGGAGCTTCAAGTAATGGGTGCATCTCCACCACCTGCTTTGCTCCTGGGCAGATTAAGGTGGGTGATGTCACAGGAGCCCAGCTCAGGGCTTGGACTGCCCTACGCAGCTAACCTGTTGCAAGCTCTCTCCCCATCAGTGCCTCACCACTGGTGAATATCACACGTGATACTGCGGTCATTGTCACTCAGCCCCACAAGAACAGCATGCAGGACTCCATCTTCCCTATCAGCTCTGCCTGGAGGCACCTCATCTGCTTGAAACCTCAATTAATGCAACGAATAAAGAAATCTCCATCTCTCTATTACTTGCGCCCTTTGCTCCTCTCACATGGATGCTCCAGGAAACACAAGGAAGGCTCTCCATTACCCACCTCTGCTCCCTGTGGTGGAAACACCCCTTCCTTTCTCTCTTCCTTCTCAAAGAGGCTAAAAATACCAGCAAAATGAAACAGCTCTGACTCCTCTCAGCTCCATCACTGGCAGTGAAAGTCTGAGCAGGACTTTCACTGTACAAAATACACAATACACATGTATTTTGGCCAACTTACCTTGCCAATGGCCACGGCATCACAGGTATATGGGAGTCTGTCTCCATTTGTGAGGGTGGGAGAACCCTGTGCTTGCAGGTTATGAGTGCTTTCCTGAAGGATGTGCCAAGAGGCACCTGAAGGTGGGCAGCCCTGCTGTATGCATGAGAAGTGATAAACTTGGGATTCTCAGGAACCGTGAGCAAGAGTACACACGTGGGTGAATGAACAGAGGCAGATGTTACCTGCCCATGGCAGGAGCAGCTTGATCACAGTCCAAAGAACAGCCTTAAAATCAGTCCCGGCTGCTGTGCCTCTCTTGACCCCATCCCCTGTCAGCCCACTGCCACTGCAGAGGATTTTCCATGCAGGGCAAAACCAGGGCAAAAAAAATGATGTGATGAAGCTGGGTGCTCCAACAGGCCCAGCTGCCCAAGCCTTGCTCTGATAGTCTGCTGTTAGGTGCTGTGAGCAAGCCCTGTAACCAGCACCGGTGGAAAAAATAACACTAACCTACATTTGGTTGGCCCCTGTCTGTTTCTTCCATCTCAGTGGCCAGAGACTGCTTCATTCGAATGGATGGGAAGGCGCCTCTCCCCCTCCATCAGAGGAGGACAACCCTTTCGTCTCCCCTCACAAGAAGACAGGTAGCCCCATTCTAACGCCCAGCTCATTCATTGCCTCCAAACAGGCTCTGCTGACAGCTCCAGATGAGCACAACAGACACATAAAACAAACCACAGAGCTAAAATGATTTTTGCCTCAGCCTGAAGGTGCCTCTTTGAACTTCCCGACAAGACTGAGAGAACTTCTTCCCCCAGAGAGCCCCTCCCTTCCCAAAGGGCTGTGATTTCTGACAGTTCCCTGAGTAGGGGAGTAGTTTCCCCTCTTTCCTGACCTGTGGAAATAACTCCCTAAGTGTTTCTTTTCCTAGGTGCCTTCCTACCCAGAAGCTGGGTGGATGCCCTTTGCTTTTATCAGGGAAAGCTGAAGGAGATAGAGGGGATCATTCAGTGACCCCTCCCAGGTTCCAGCTACATTAGAGCCACAGTCCTGGGGACAGCAGGGCGGGCAACACCGTGAGTTCTGCAGGGCCCTGCATCCAGCTGTGCCCCAGTTGTGCCAGTCCTCCCTGTCCCTCTAATGCTGGGTAGAGGGACCCCTAACCCAGAGAGGCCCCAGAGAGCCCCTCACAGGAAACCTACCACAAAGCACTGCCAAAGCTTCTTAGCAGGGCAAGGAGCTGCAACACAGCGTCCCAGAGAAAGATGTTGAGGAGCTCCAGTGAACACAGACTGGACTGCAAGGCTTTGGGAAGTTTAAGGACAACAGGGAGGATGGATGAGAATGACTTTTTTACTGCTGTCTCCTAAAATGCTGTTTTTCTTGTTATGATGAACAGACACCTCTGGAGGACCTCCTGGCTAAAGGAGGGATCACCTCACCATCCTTTTCCTCCCACTTCTTCTCAGACAACACCAAATTACCATGGGCAGGCCACTATGCCTGGTCTCTTGAGAGCTCAGTCTGCTTGCTGGCCAGGACCAAGCCCTCTCCCAATCCAAGCCAACCGATCACCTAATGCTTGGGCTGGCGTGTCACCATTCGGAGCTGGGAGTGCAGGGGCATGTGCCAAAGGGCAGAAACCTGAAACACCTCATCCTGCAGGCAGCAAGCAGGGGCAGAGGGCAGGGCCCACTTCACTGCCAGCCATGGTCTGAGCCTTCACTCTGAACTGCGCTCATCGCTGCTGGGTCATCCACGGGGGACAGCCCCTCGCTGAGCCCTGCAGCAGGGATGCAGGACCTGGGACATGCACAAGCCAAGCTGTGACACATAACCCAGCTTGTGTTTCACAAGCATGGCTCCCTTCTCCCACGACACTCCCCACCACAACATCGCCTCTGATCTGCCAGACCCTGCCCCAGGCTCAGACACATCACTGCATCTTCTTCCGCTTACACCATGAGCTTGGTGCCCGGGGAAGATTTTGCACTCCTGTCTCGATTCCCCAGTTTTCCACCCAGCTGCACAGCCTCCTTCATGAGGTCAGTTCTTCCCTGGAGCAGGCTGGCGGCACACAGGGCTCCTTTTGCAAAGATCTGAGGCACAGGCAGAAGCAGCAGCTCGTTCTCCCTCCCAGGGCAGGGCTGTTTGCTGGGGAGCAGGAGGGTGCCCAGGGCACAGCCACACCTCCAGGACAGCAGGTGGTGGGCCCAGAGCTGCTCGGCAGCTCAGCCTGCAGCCTCTGGCTCGGTGGCCAAGGCCCTCTCCGTGGTGGAGGATTCCAGAGGCAGCGTTGAATCGCTGCCTTTGCAGGGCACACCAGCCATATTGCAACAGCTCCCAGCAGCTCTCGCAGGCAGCACTGCAATAGGAGGCAGTGCCAAAGAGCCGGAGCCACCAGCAACGGGGGGCCAGCAGCAGAGCCCTTCAAATATTCATTGCCTGAACACTACCTTTGCTCGACTGCACCCATCTGTTTCTCACAGGGACCCACTGGTTCCCCAGCCTCAGGGGCTGGGCCTGACAGAGGAGGGCATGATCTTTGCTGTGGTCCTAAGTAGGGACCATCCGCTCCTTTCCACCCAAAATCTCAGCATGCAAGGCAGCTGGTACCATTCTCCTTTTCACAGGCAGCTCCCCCCAGCACCCTGGATGGCAGAGGCAAGCAGAGAGCAATGGCTGACAAGGGCACAGCTTCCAGGAGCAGCGAGCCACCCCTGATGGCAAGTGAACACCGCACCTGCAGGCAGGGGCAGGGCTCCTCCCTTACCCACCTAGCACATCCCTGTCCCAGAGCTACCCTTAGCAAGCACCAGAGGCTCCAAAGCCCACAGGCGTCCGTGGCCTGGCCCATGCCATCGGAAGTCCCTGTGACAAGCCTCATTGGGTTTCAGAGGAGACACAGCCCCCTGCATCCCAAATCGATGGGAGCACTTGGTATTGCTAAGAGAATCAATTCTGGCACTCTCCCACCGTCTCACTTGGGGTTCCTGTTTCACAGGGGCAGGAAGGAAGCAGAAGCAACTGGGATTTCTAGGAAAGGGCTGGAAAAAGGCTTTCCTTGGGGAGGGGAGAGAGATGAAGCTTTTTTCTTCCATGAGGAAGAGGTGTTGGAAGAGGAGATAAGGCAGGTAAGGGGCGGGATGGGGTGCGAGGGGAGCATGAGGCCAAGCAGGGGGCTGGGAATCTGCAGTGGTGTATGTGTGGGGCGAGGGCCAGCACGGCTTGGGTGGGCGGGCTGAGCAGCCATGGGGGCTGGAGCGATGTCCGCGGTGGGGGCTCAGCGGTGCCTGGGGCGGGGGGCAAAGGGATGGCGGGGGCGGGGGGCTGCGCGCCGAGGGCAGAAGCGCTGGACGAGGCGGGGGCCGTGCGGTCGGGGGCTGCAGCAGAGGGGGAGCGCTGCCCCGGGCAAGGGGCAGGGGCTGCCCCGAGAGGGTTCCGCGGGGGGACGGCGGCCGGTACCTGAAATTGGGGGGCGAGGCGAGGTGCAGCCCCAGGAAGGGTGAGGAGGCGGGCGGGGATGCAGCTCCTTTCTCTCGCTCCGCCATTCTGTGGCTCTCTCCATGCAGGCGGAGGGCGGGCGGGAGGGAGGGAGGCAGGGAAGGAGGGATGAAGGGAGGGGGATGCTGGCGGTGCCGGCGGGGAGGGACATACCTGCCGCCGGGGCGGGGGGAGCGGGGGCGCGGCCCGGAGGCTCCATCCCGCGGCTCCGGCGGCAGCTGCAGGACAGGCACGGCACAGATGGAGGCGTCACCTCGCACCCCGACCCCATCCGCTCCGCCCGGGGCTCGGGGAACGCCGGCCCCGGCGAGACAGATGTGCCCGCAGCTGGAGGCTGCACCCTTACGGGCAGGTGCGGGGGATGGCCGGGCTCTCCCAAGGCCGGGAGGAGCCACGCCAGGAGCGGGGCTGGCCGGCTGAGCGGGCAGGCAGGAGCCCAGGGCGAGGGGCTGGACATAGAGGGGCGCTTGCAGGGGTCTCTTCGGCAGCGAGGAGGGGCCTGCAGGCAGCGGGAGCAGCAGGAACAGCCAGGCTGTGCTTTGGCACCCATGGCATGGTTACCGCTCCTGGCAACAGGTCTGGCAGCCCCAGCACAAACCCTGTCCCTGTCGAAGTTCACCAGGGCTGCAAGTACTGCAAAGGGAATTAAAAAAGCAGCATACACACACCTTCCACAGGCACAAAGGAGGGAAAAAGTGCATCTCAAGGTTTCAGGTCTCTCCCCAGAAAGGGTAGACCCATTTTTGTATCCAGCAATGTCTCAAGAAGCATTTTGTCTTGGGTGGGTACTCATTGCTGCTACTCTTCCTTATCAGCCTGAGCAGGTTTCTCTTCCCTGCCTCTCCTCCCCATGCTTTGCAAGCTCAGAAAACTGTGCAGGTTTTGCTGTGGACAGAAGTGGACAGCATCAGTATTTTTAGATCTCAAGGCTACTTCTGTACCTGAACAGGAGAACTTTCCTCATTCCCTGCATGCCCACTGTGCTCCCAGTCCCTGTCTGTGACAGTCCTGGATGGCATGAGTGGCACTTCTTTAGCAGTCCAAATATCCGGTCCCACCAGTGTTTCTCACACCACAGAGCTGACTGCCATTGAGGCCATGTATTAGTTCTTGGCCAAGACCCAGGACATCAGCTGCTCCTCCAGAGAAGAGCAAGCAGAGCCCTCCAAGGCATACAGTCCTGCTCTCTCTCAGGAGTCTTAGTCTCCTGCCAGACAAACTGAAAAGAGATGTTACTCCTGGACTAGCATGGAGACAAGCACACCCCCAAGGGGTCACCATGTGCAGGTAACCCTGGGGCAGCCTCTTGAGGGTGATCTATGCGTCCCCTTTGCTGTTTAGATGCACAGAGACTGAACTGTACTACATGCAGGACCCAAGAGACTCACCAGCATTCACTCAGGGAGCTTTGGGGGAGCTTTGACGTAGCTACATCTCAAAGCACAAACCCCGCCTACCAAAATGTGATTTCTCTGCAGCATGGCTGTTATTTGGCCTCTGACCTGGGGCAGGAGGTGCTGCCTTGTCCCACAGCCAGATCACCGCCACTGCAGCTCACCTTCTGCTTGGATGCCAAGCACCAAAAGCTCACCCCTTAGTGACCTGACCTTTAGTCAGGCCACCAGCACTGCCTCAGGCTGGCCTGGCAGAAGACCCAATTTGACTTTCCTACCTGCACTGCTGTCAGTCAGGTCAATTCCTTAGATGCACAGCAGAGCACAGGGCCCTTGGGAGAGTGCACACACATCTGCTGCAAATTAAGAGACAGCACTTCCATCCTAGCCAGCATCTCTGCTCACAAGGCATCAGCTGATTTTTCTCTTTCAAATTGTCCAACTGACCGTCAGGTTCACTTCAGACCAACTCAGCCTTAAAGGAAACCTGAGAAGAGGTTATGTGCTCAGAGAAGTTGTGCTGTTCCTCTTCCCCAGCTGAACCACCTGGTCTCCCCCCAGATGCAGCTGTGATACCAGACTGCTCTCTTTCCATCAGTCATCCTTCTCACTGCTCTTTCCCCCTCTGCCTGAAATGGCCACATTTCCAGCTCCATTTCTTCATATCCAGGTGTGTTTTCTATTTTCAGACCTATCAGCCACCTTCTCTTGAAGTCACTCCGGCTCCTTCCTTTTGCAGACAGAAGAGACATGGAGGAAGGGAATTTTCTCAAGCACCAGCACATGGAGCAGGCAGTTCTGCTAAAAATGCAAGGTTAGCCATTTCCAATCCTGAGCCACATCACTATCATTCCTGTGACAGGTAAAACAGATATCCTGGCCAGCACAGAGAAGGAAGAGGCTCAAACCCAATCTCTCCAGCTTTAATTTACATTATTCCACTCAGGCTAGAAAAAGCTAGACCGAATTTACTGTCATTCTGGCTTGTCATCTTCTAAGGCACAGGCTGCTGTTTTCAAAAGGTTTTAGCCATGTGTGAGCCACCCCAAGCACTGAAGTTTTATTTTTTCAAGACCAGAAGGTCCTTGCCAGAAACAAGAGAACAATTCAGCAATACCATGAGCTGAGGCACTCCTGTCCCAGATCAGCCCCACTGCTGAACCTCGACAAGGAACTGCATGGCTTCATGCACTTCCTAAGTCCTGCTGGTTACTAGCAAAAGTACTGTACCTCATGGAACTCTGCTAGGTTAGAGGTTCCACTAAGTGGGTCTACACAGGAACACCAAGGAGGAGGGCAGGATGCACAAGAACTTGACTCTGTGTCCTTGCTAGTTATTTGATTGCTAAGTCTAGTGTATTTAATACAAGCTCGTGACTTAGCTTGGAAGTCATTAGCCAAAGGTCCACCACTGACAGGGGACCCTAGTTGAACAATTGTTCACAGCTCTGTAGGACTTTCTGCCCCAATGTCTACCCTCAGTTGAAAGAAGCCTTCAGGCCATCCTGGTGAGCAGCCCAAAGCCACTGCTCCCTCTGCCTGAGCCAAGAGCTCACACTGTGCCCATGTTGGGGGTGCCTGTGTCAGGTATTGCCAGCTTCCCCTGACACAGAACACAGGAAACAGAAACGCCCAAACTGGCATCCATTTCATGCTACTTTCTTCACAACAGCCTCCAGCAGTCCTCTGCTGCTTATGAAACAAAGATGGTATCTTTACTAATGGTTACTGATGACTGCTTCTTTCCCCATAAACTGGCCAAATCGTTTTGAACTCAAACAGTTAGCACCCATAACTGAGGAAGAACTTGTCACAAAGCTAAGCAAGGCATAGACTTGTTCAACCTGCCATCTTGTACTTTAACCAAGCATGCCCAATTCTAAATATTAATGAAAACAATGAACAGTCATTCCCTACTTGTCACACAGTTTTACCCACGTTTATCATTTCAGTTGGGAAAAGATGCCAGAGTGGGTGAATCCCAGCCTACTTACAAGGTTTCTTGAAGGGAGCTTTTCCCTTATCTTTCTTTGGTTGGCCTGATGTGTGTGTATCATTCCCAGTGCTACTACCTGAGCTGCAGCTCTTCCAAATACCACCATCCATATCCCAGGTACTGACAGAAACCTTGGAAATGTGATCTCCCTCGTCTCCACAAAGATCTTTGCCTCCACAAAGATCTCCTTCTAGATCACTTAGGAGATGCAGCCTACCCTCCCTTTGACTCTTTACCCCCACAGATCCAATCCCAAAAATTCCATTTACCAAGTGAAATAATCAGATGACATCAAAAAGAGGGTTAAAGACACTTACAAAAAGTTTTATTTACAGACCATTTCCTAAGCATGAAACTCTCCAAATGACAGAAGTCACAATTTCTGTAACCTATGTGTACAAAGTGCATGTCTTTCCCCTTTCTTCTCTCTGTAGCAGAAGAGGGGGGTAGGGGAGTATCTCTTTTTCTTTATCCCTTTCTGCCCCCAAGACAATGGGAGTAACAGCTGGGTCAGACTGAAGGGGACAAGACCTGTTGATGACTGGGTTATCCACCAGGCAGACTATGAATAGTAGTTTAGAATAAAATAAGGTTAGGAAAAGTGACTCTTTGTTTACTTGTTCAGTCTGCCCAGTGGATTCTCTGTGGAAAAAGAACATAAGATCAAAGCCCCAGGGAATAGGAAGGAAAGGTTATTCAGCTATTCATTAAATTTATTCACAGACTCAATTCAACCACTTCAGGTTTCTCAGGTACATTTGACTCAGTTTCTATTCACAGCCCTGTTGCTCTGGGTTCAAACACAGGCTCCAAAACTGAATCTGATTATCCCAGTGGGAGAGAACTCCTGTACTCCCCAAGCAGTTAGTTCCATAAGCTCACATATAGCCCCACACTATCTGTGTCAGGCAGGGATGAAAGGTTTTGGACAGCAAATGAAAACAGTGCCAACAGCAGCCCATTGCATGGGACGAGCTACTCCATCTAATTCCTCTTGGAAGCAACCTCGAGAGAGAATCTCCTGCAGTAGCACCCTCCCTTGCACTCTTTGGTGCAGGCAGAGGCGCTCTGCCAGCACTGTGCTGACCTGACAAGTAACAGGACCCAGCAAGGAGTGTATGGTTAAGAGCCAGGAAAGCTACACAATCACCTTGCTAGGCTACAAAGCACCAGCGTGAATGCAAGTGGCAAGGAGGAGCAGTGGGCAGGCACAGGAGTTCACTGTATGGAAATTCAAAACACAGATGCCAATACAGAAGAGAGCAAACAGAATGGACACTGGACTCTGAACTTGAGGAAGACTCACTTCAAGGAGCTGATGTGTAATACATCCTCTGTCAGTATGAGGCACTGCACAGGCTACACACCAGACGCAGGCTCCATTTGAGAGCTCTCAATCAGGGAAGGAAATGCGGTAGGAGTGCTCGGCCCAGGTGTAGCTTCCTTATTACTTGGATCAGATCTATTCTGAGATAGTGCTTCGCTCACATCAAGGCATGATCTTATTCTCTGAAGAATTCTTCCTTAGAGTCACAGAATCAACTAGGTTGGAAAAGACCATTGAGATCAACCTATATGACCTAACATCAGTATGTCAACTAGACCAGGTCACTGAGTGCCACATCCAATCTTTTCTTAAACACCGCTGGGATGATGACTCCACCACCTCTCTGGGCAGCCCATTCCAATGCCCAACTATACTTTCTGTGAAGAACTTTTTCTTTATGTTCAGTCTTAACTTCCCACAGTGCAGCTTAAAACTTTGTCTTCTTGTCCTGTCTCTAGTTGCCTGGGAGAAGAGACCAACCCCCACCTGGCTACAATCTCCTTACAGGGAGTTGTAGAGAGCTCCTCTTCCCCAGATGTCAAACAGCTCTGAAGTGGCCCATTCCAGGCAATAGCACTATGACTCACCTTGCAGTGGCAATGTTCTTTTGCAAGGAAAGTTTTAAGTGTCTTTCAAGTGTATCTGTTCTTGTGCTACAGTTGACCTTCATTTTGTTTCCATCCCACATAGCATTACCTTGATTTACTCAGAAAGCATCTCCTTCCTTGTCAGCCTAATGAAAGAAATACTGGGTTTTCCCTGTTCTCTTGTAGGATAGATACTCTATTTTTGACATTGTAGCAGCTTCCTTCTTAACTCCTACTATAATTTGAATTAATCAGCATACATCACTACCAAGTACTATTGCTGAGAAAGGATGCTCGCTATTTCTGAGATGTGCAGATGCTGATTCCTACATCAATGCATCAACTCATACACACTGAGCCATTGTCAGAAAAGAAAGATACACCTGGGAGTGAGCAAGTTGACTGAATGTTCCTGCCCTGTTAAGTGTGGGCAGATTTTGGGCATGGCTGAGAAGAGATGTATTTGGCTCCCTGGAGACCAGAAAGCCAAATATTCCCAAGCACAAGTAATGCAGCACCCTTCTGTGGCAGCTATTGGAATTACACAGCTATACGAGACCCTGGATTTCCTGTTGCAGATGGCAAGTTCCAGTCCCTCTGTTGACAGCAGCTCCTACTCTTCTGGTCACCTCTTCAGCGCTCTCTCTCTTCACTTGCAAGGTGCTTGTCGCTGGCTGTAGGAGACAGTAAAAGAGACAATTTGTCTTGACCTCCCTTGTCATACTGAAAAGCTGGCAGAACATGTGACCAGCTCCTTGCCTCCAGGGATCTGGAGCATTGCAGGCAGATGACTGGACCTGCTTGATCTCCTGCTCTAGCCCATCCCCTCACCAGATGGGAGAACCCGGCTGTGAGCCCACTCTGTGGAAGGAGAAGCAACCTCACAAGAGCAAATGCACCAACAACTGTGCTTTGTGACAGCTCCAGCACAGGGCACTGCTCTCCACCGGACAACGGAGCTAACAGCGTGTCACACAAAGTCCAAACAACCTGCAGGCAGACCAGTGCCATATTTATGGGCTGTGGAATTACACTTAGGAGCCTTACACATCCCTCCGCAAGGAAGTCCATTTCGTTCATTAAAATAGTGGGAGTAAAAATGGAGCCTTATTAGCTTCCAGAACAAGGTAGTTTAAGCCAGATCACACTAGGAAGTACTCACAATCACAAACTCTTTCCAGAGATCTCTGAAGTGGGGAGATCTGTCACTTTGGCTCGTTTGTACAGTTCTTCAGGGCATGGCTCTTCCGCTCCTTCGTGTTTGCGTTTTGGAGAAGCCTGGTCTGCTTGAGACAGCCTCACTGCTGTAGAAGGAAGAAGAGTCATCACTGCAATGGTTTCCCTGTGTTTAGATGGCCTCACAAGTACACCCATGCCTAACCTGCCACAGAGCTGGGAGAAAGAAGACTGCACAAGCACAGAGCCATTTGGTCACAGTTTCCCTGAAAACATTTACCAAAAAATCTTCATTAAAAGCAGAATTAAGTCACCCCAAACACAAGAGTATCCTCCTTTGACAGAGGACAGCTTAATTATACCTGATTAACCCTACAGCGATCTGCACTTCTCCTTTAAGTGGCTGCATATGATCCCATACAGGCAATAAAAGATTCACATTAATGAACTCTTATTCTTCAGCCATTTTAGACATGAAGGCTCACTGGGGACTTTTGAAAAAAGTGTAAAGGAATGTGAATGTTTTACTAGCTACGTAGCCTCTTCTTATTAGAAAAGGATCCTCTCCTGCCTGTAACCTTTAACATGACATGCAAATCAAAAGCACACAAATAGGTCCAACTCACCTGTACTGGTGCTGCAGCCCTGCCCTGAAGCTGAGTCTGTGACCGGGCCACTGAGATCTTCCACACAAGAAGGGACAGATGCCAGCAAACCTAGAGAATGGCAAGAGGATCTGAGTTAAGAAACAAAACATACCTGGGCTGGGAGAAGCTTTTCACAGAAATACCTTAGTGATCACCAACCAGCACATCCATATCCCAAAGCAGGAGGAGTTCAGAGCTGCACTGACCCAGTGCTGACTACAGACACACACTGTGATCCAGCTGTGCATTTATTTAGAATACACTGCTTAGGTTTTCTTACAAAGTGAACTATGGACCACTGGTGGTAATATAGATGGTGCTACGCTATCAGCAGCTCTCAGACCTAAGCACTCCACTCTTAGCTGTCTGAGAACATAATGGAGCTCTCCCTGGAAACCAACTGAGCAGATTTGGCAGGCACTGCTTCCTCTTGCAAAGACAGGCCAGAGAAGCAAGTAACACCTATTTTAAATCATGACCTTTTCTCCCAGCATTCTATCTCCTATTAAAGACACAAACTTTTGCAATTGCTGGTACTTACAGAGGCCCCTATAGCGTGACAGCTGCTGGTAGATCTGCTTCATGCGCTCGATGTTCAGTCGGCTGGTCTCTGCGTGGTTCACCATGGGTTTGGGGTAGTCCACCCCAATGATGCACTTGGCTGCCTTCTGCACAGACTCTGGGGCATTCCATGGTTCGTAGATATATCGTGAAGGGAAACCCTTTAGTTTGGGCAGATACCTCCTGCAACACAAGTAGAAAGCAGTGCAGTACACACAATGCACAGAAAGTGCCATGCACCTGTGAGCCACTGATTGACTTCAGCTTAGAGATGCAGAAACAAAGATCAGCTCCAGTCAACATCACTTACTTCACATAGTCACCACTGGGGTCTGTGCGACGCCCAAAGCCCACAGGACAGTAACAGTGGAAGAACTGCTGGAAGAATGCGCTGCATGAGAGCCACATCCAGCTGCCCGCGTTCACGCTGAAATCTGCATCCAGCAACAGCTCATCAAACACCTGCAGCAATTGGAGGAAAAGGCACTGAGACCTTCCCTGGGGAGGACTTTGTGGCAGTAGGACCCAAGATGCTATTTCAAATGGCAGGCATTGAGCTATGAGAACAGAGCAGCAGCACAGAGGTGATCTGCTGGCTGAAGTCAGTTGGCTGGTCAATGCATCTCACTTCCTGACACTTTCACTTATGGAGGCATGGTCTGCTCACACTGATAAAGTGCTGGCTAATCTCTCATGCAGCTACAGACTAAATCACTACCTAGTGTTGCAGCAAGCTTTGGGTATTGATCCTAGCCTGGCAGGCATAACTAATGTAAAGCATGAGCCCCAGGAAGGAGAGGATGCTGCACAGAAGAACGTGCGCCAAAGCAAGAAGAAAGAACCTTTCTGAAGGTCCCAGAGCACACTACCACTGAGAGGCAGAACAGTTTCAGCAGTAACTCACTCACATCCATGCACAGATGCTACACTTTAGGCAGCACTTTCAATTATGCTCTTTGTCAGCTTTGTGACCAGAAGCCTCTGCCTCCACTTTTTGTGTAGGGCAGTATGTACACTGGATAGATTCAAGCTGTGTGTCCTTTCAGATGGCCCAAGAGGAGGGTCTTTTACCTCTTTCCTTGAGAGACTCTAGACTCAGATTTCACAGTCATGGAGCGCTCCCTGACCGGCACGGTGATGGATTTTATAATGACGAAAAAGGTCAGGTTAAGAAGTGACACTAAACTTGCAAAGAAAACAGATGGACTGAGAGAATTTTTACAAAAAAACAACCCGAAACTAAAAGCACCCCCCCATTTAGTTAAGGTTACTTGAGGCTTGTGACACAGTTAGAGCCTTGCAGTAGAAGGCAGAAAGAAGTCAGGCTGTTGGCTGGCCAAGAGCCTGCTAGCAAACCCTCTCTTCCATGCACCTTTTACACACGAAGCAAAAGCCATACCTGTGTGCCCATCCTTGCAGCAAGTGCCAGGGAGACTTTGTTTTCCTTATGGCCTCCTGAAAATATCTGAAAATGCCAGGACTCACCCTGACTCCTGACTCCCAGCTGATCCAGAGGTCACCCCTGGTCAGGAAGCAGGCCACTGCATGTCTGGCCAGATGGTGGATCCACCCTTCTTGTCTCAGTTGGGTCATGATCGCATCAATCCAAGGGAAGCCTGTCTTGCCCTCTGCCCACTTTGCCAAGGCTTCAGGGTTCCTGTCCCAGGGGATTTGTATGCAGATGGGATTCCCCTCCATGCGATCAAATTTTGGGTTGTTGGTGGCTGCTGTGTAGAAGAACTCCCGCCACAGCAGCTGTCCATACAGAGAGAGGGGGGGTGTGCTGTTCCGCTTCACCTGTGGAGAGGGAACATGGCTGTCACAAGCACTGAAGGACTGCCTTCATGAAGCTGAGCTGTGAGGCACCCATGCACTTACACACATTTCCCAAGTCAGCTACTGACCACTGCCATAAAGGAGCTCAGTGCTGGATCCCCCCTTATCAGAAAGCCCAGATGGTAAAGTCAGAGCACTGACAGAGATCACTCAGTACAATGACAAGTGACTGGAATGATGTAAAACTAGCTGTAAATGGCTCTACATGGCTCATAAAACAGAAGTCCAGACTGAAGAACAAGGTACCACCAGATTTAAGGCCTGCGTGAGTACATACAGGACAACTACTTTCTTACCCAAAAGCCCCACTGGTAGTAGCAACAAGCTCAGCCCAACAATTAAATGCTAGGGAGGCAACTGATCTTTTGCACCAATTCTGGCACACTGCCTGGCAACCAGCATCATGCTATACATGCTCAAACCCCACCTGCCCTCCAGGTGAACCTTTTGTCTTACCTTCTTGTACAGCTCCCAGAGACGATAGTAAAACAAGCGGCAGGACAAGCAGCCAAAACGCAGGTAGGGACTGAGTCCTGTGGGGCTGGCCAGCAATGAATTGGCATTCATCCGTGGTCTTTCGTAATTTGCAACCCATGCCTAGACAGATTCAGGAGAAATGAGCCAAAACCCCCTTGTATTTGTGGGACACTGCTAAAGGCAAGCCTCTGTGCAGGTGGTGAGGACACTCACATCTGAAAACACAGTCTCTTTTATTTACTTCCAACCACTGCTCAACCCCATGCCCCATTCAAGAAATGCAAAACCTTTGCCCCAGGATTTAAACCAAAGTTATTTTGCCCAAGAGGATTAATTTGCTTTGCATACAGGAGCTAACAACCTGGAGGGTTCCTAGGGATACCAGCTAACGCAACTGTTTATGTCCAGGTACATCTATCTCATTTTACACACTGAACAAATAAACTGGGGAGATTCAGACCCCTTTGTGGAGCATTATGTTGATAATTTATCTCCTCTTCAGCACAAGTATTTATGCTTTGATTTCCACAACTGATATCAAGCCACTCAACTGGATGGAATAAAGAAGTACAAAATGGTTAAAACTGAGCCATGCTTTGGCAGCTGGGTCACCTTTCATTACTTTGAAATTGTTTGCCTTGTGCACTATAATCAAGAACACCAGCCCCATTGAAAAAAATCTGATTATTTCAACAAGGGGCTCAAGGAATGCCAGCCAGTGAGACACCCTATTAAGATGCTGATGGACAAGGGGAAGGCATTCTTTTATAAGCATGTACTCACACTAATACCCAAGGTAAAGATAACAAGAGGTGGTGTGCACTGTGCAGCAAGGACTGAAAAACTTAACAGAAGAATTTCCAAGTTTGCACTCCTCTAAAGGAAACTGAGAAGTAGGCACAAAAAAGAGTCCAATGTGCTTCAAACAGCAGCATAAATAACATACTGCTCTAAATTTTTGGACCATACACTCCTTTCCACAGGTGAACATTATGACCACTGCTAGGAAGAGCAGGGAATGGGGTAATAGGTAACACTACAGTTTTCATTTGGAGGCACAGTCTGCAAGAAACACCACTTAAATAAGGGGTTACCTTTCTTTCCAAGTGTTTATCCAACCGTGCCAGAGCTTCTGTCTCCCCTCCTTGCCAGACTGCAGGGGCAAGACCATCAGTAGGAAAGCCTGAAAGAAAGAACTTTATAAGATTTGAAGCTATGCCAGACAAAGGGCATAGATATGGGGTAATGCACTAACAACAGCAAGACAGTACATACTACAGTTGCCTAACGTGGCTTACTTGCTGCTCTAATCCTTGTACAGCAGGCAAATCATGTAGGATATAGGGAGAGCCTGCTCATGATACAGCACTTCAAGGGCCTCTCCCTGCAATGCTACAGGGAGCCTTATGGTGACTTTCCCCATTGCTCACAGCCAGCATTCTCTCTGGCGTGTCAACACTACCCACAGGCCAGAGCAGCTGGCAATGAAACATCTGCTTCACAGCTCTGCCTTACAAAACACCTTGCCATCGACATCAGCAGCTCACTAGGTAGCCCACCTGCTCCTGGTGAGGCTCCTCATCTGCTGAGGCTGGTGCTGGGGAAGGCTCTGGATTAGTGCAAAAGAACCACTGCAAAGGGGGGAGCAATAATGCAGTCCCCCTACAGTGCTCTGGGCACACAGAGGAGCCTCCCCTGGAAGCAAGCAGAGCAGTGTAAGGTTACAGGTAGTCTCACATTTGGCCAGACAATAAAGAAAGTAGATCCATGCAGGACTGCAGCCCTCAGGATACCCCTGTTGTGAAGCCCCATGCTTTTACATGACTGTTGAAGCTGTGCCTTAAGGTGTCAGGAGATACTTCCTATAAAGCTGGTATGGAGCTTCCAGTCACAGACACACAGACAGTATTCTGCATTAGTCCTTTCTTCCCTTGCATTTAGATTCACTTCCCTGATGTAGGTTTTGCATTCCTCATGCCTCAGCTATTCATTCTCCTTCTTCAAGTCTTACAGGACTGTAAGGCACAGCAGGATGAGTGGAAGGAATTTTTGTAATATCTTTTGTCTTGCTAAGTTCACAAATTGGTGCCGCTTGGCAATACCGGAATGAAATTATCTAAACCTGGTACACAGTTAGTTTACCTCCTCAGGTCTGTTACACAACATGCCTGAGATTGCAGTAGGAGGAAAGCAGCTGGTGAGGACATGAGATCCTAGTACAGTGGTTACATGCTCAGTATAGCAGAGAGCACAATGACAGATGCAGAGCCCTTCAGAGCAGTGCTAAAGGGGATGCTGGGCATCAGCAGCAGTGCAAGAGATGCCAGTGTGTTATCACAAGGTCCGGCACTTGCTGAAAGAATTAGGCCATGCTATGGCTAGAGGCAGCCCATGTCAGGTGAGAACATGTGCCAGCCACTGCAAACAGTTCCATTAGATCCCGTTTCAGCTAGCAGTAGTCCTTGCCTTCTCTCTTGACACATACCCAGCTCTTCCAGGGATGGGACCCCATAGACATCATCATGGTTTTCCTGGATGTCCACTTTACATGTTTCCATCTGCTGACTTATTACAGTGCTCACTGGCTTCTTGGGGAGCTCCATACGGCTAATGATGGCCTGGAAGCGCTTGTAGGTGAGGGGTGGCTTGTGGCCATTCAGCTCAATTATTCTGGAGATAAAATAAACAAGATGAAACAACACAGCCTCACTACCACAGACAACACAAGGAAATGACATCCAGACTGGACCCTGCTATCTCTGTTCAGGATAGCCTTTCACTCTGATTACTGAAATCCTTATAGACCTATGTTTCACTTGATGCATCCCTCAAAGGGATATTAAAATCAGCCAAACAAAATTCTAAAATACATCAGAAGACAAAATATCATATATTTCCACATCTCCACAGGGAAAAAAAAACCCTCAAAACAGCTCTAGCTGAATCAAGCTGAGCATCCTATCTCTCTCCTGGAGCTCATCAGACCCCTGTATGAAACCTCTACCTGATTACTGCCTGTCTCCTCAAGGTGGCAAACCCTAGACTTGCATCCGGGTCCCCTGACACCTTGTGATATCCTAATCTGATTCTGACCGTACTTCCTTCTTTTCTGACACACAAGACTCAGCCTGTTAGTGATCCCTCCTCCACCTATCTTGGATGAGACAAATCCCAGTTTGCATCATTCCTCTCTCCCTGTGATTAGAGAGATCATTATCCTCCCTTCATGCCATAAGGTCACGAGCAGCCCTGTCTCATGGTATTGACCTGTGTCAGATCACACTATGGAAAAAGACAGTCAAAGTTCTCCATTCCTCTACTTCATCAAGCATCCACAGCCTGCTGGGGCCATGCAGTCTTATTTTTCCTGGGACAGAGAACTTTGAGAAGCCCCCTGGGCACGGTAAACTTCCCCAGGCTGAAAGATGCCATTTTTAACCCCTCTCCTGTAGGAGTGGAAGGAGTTAACAGCAAAGCCGACAGCACAGGGATCGCCAGCATTACGTAAAGCGGAGGCAGGCAACCCCACGGCTCACACAGAAGCCGCAGCACAGCAGCCTTCCCCACCCATTACAATCAACAGCTTATGCAAGGGGCCGGGCTTAGAGCCGAGTGTTCCGGCGGCGCCATGTGCCGCCCCTTCCCCCGGGGCCGCACGTGTGGCGGGGCGGAGCGACACGCCGGGGCCGGGGCTCCCTCCCGCACGTGTGCGCCGCGGTGACCCGGCTCCCCGGCACCGGCCCGGAGCCAGCCCTCCCGCACAGCCGGCCGAGGGAAGCGGAGCCTTCCCCACGGGCAGCACGGCTGAACAAAGTAAAAATGAAGCCTCCTGCAGTTTCCTCCCTGTTTTCTGCTTTTAAGTTGTAAACACTGGGAGATAAAGACATTAACGAACAGGGCAAGGAGGGAGGGGAGGCCATCGGGATGTGCACAGCACTCTGACATAGACAAAGCCACAGAGACAGATATATTTGCATTTGCCTTACAGCCAACACGTTCTGTCCTGCATCACCACCAGAGTGCATCTCCTCTGCTTTCCTGCGTGCACTTTTTTGCTGTCTCCACGTTCCACCCCAGAGATGGCAAGAAATGACAGAACTCATCACCCACCACACTCTTCTCTGTGACTGCTTTGTGAGTCCCCAAACAAGACCAGCCAAAGATTCCCAGAAAAATCAGTGTTTCCACTGGATGAGAAGTGAGGCATTTCCAGTTACAGCACTCTAGAGAGGCTTACTTGTTTCCATAGGAATTCAGAGCTTGGAAGAGAAAATGTGACAAAGCTGCACCGTGTTTGCCCTGGGGTGCTTGTGACGGGGGCAGGGAAGCTACTTCTTCCACACTGCCTCTTTTTTCAGTCCTGCTAAAGCTGCAGTTGAGTCCGAGATCCACACCATTGTACAAGATCCACAGCTAAAACTTCTGTGGACAGCTGGCTACTTGGAGCAAATCACTGTGACTAGCAGATGGATGCTAGTGTCTGTGCTTGAAATCCTCAAGGATGTGAATATGAGTGAAGTTACCTACTACCACTCCTGAATTCCTGAAGACTTATTGGATCGGGGACACAAATATTTTAAGACAGGACTAGGACAAGTTGCACATTTCACAGCACCTGACACTGGCATTATGCACTAAATCTGGACCTTACACAATACTGCGAGGAAAAGAAGTATTGAATACTGGATATTGCACAATATGGGGTATTATACTACACTTACTGGGTATTGTAGTACTGTTCAGGCCTTCTGTACAAAAAATTGTACAGGAAGCTCCCCAAGCAGGGGTCTTTTCCTTCCTCATACTGACCTTCTAATCCAGGCCATACACTTTCACATGACTTTCAATGACAAAATGGGAGGCCCCTCCCCAGGATTTAATACTCCCAGTTCACCCATTTCCCATAGCCCAATTTGCCACATGCAGCAGCTATTCTAGCTTTCCTGAAGTGGAACAGAGAATCACTGTATTCATCACACAGAACCTTACCTTAGTTAGTGAGCACACCCAAAACTGGCTGTGCTACCAAACTAGCAATATGCTGCTGCCCAGCACTATCTGACAGTAGTACCTTGATGCCAGAAGTTATGAAGGTCTGTTTGACCATCAGTCACACTTCACCTCAGGAAAGCAGGCAACCCAAACCTGACCAAACAATTCCAGCACTGCTATGATTATAAGGTATCCTACAGTCAGTCACCTGTGACAGCAGAGTGTCTGCAGACTCAAATTCATGTCCTCACAGGTGTCAGCTTCTGAATCATCTCCACAGCAGTGCCCCTGCAGGATGGCTAATGGGCTCAGGAAAGCTGCTGGCCTCAAACACCTGACACCTCAGCTCGCTATCAAATGACAAGGCTGGGTTCTGGCAAGGGACTGAATGTGCTCCCCTGCTTCCTTGCGGGAGGAAGAGCTGGCTGCCAGCACTCGGCATGCAGGCTGCCCAAGGCAGCCCAGTACCAATTCACGCGGACTGTGTTGTTAGCCTTGCCAGCTTATGCAATTGCTCTGATCCAAATCCCCGCTCCAGAGAGCTCATGGAGGGTTCTGTCTAGTAGAACAAAGGGTATTTCTACAGATTCAGAGAGGAGATGGAGAGATAAGCAACTCATCTGTCCATCCAACAGATGCTGAACAAAGAACAAGCAGTTCAACTTCCGCAGAAACACATACTGAGAAGATGAGAGATGAAGAAGTGACTTGATGACAGGCTCGGTATCGGCAGTGGGGGAAAACACCTGACACCAGAGCACCATGCAAGACAGGAGAGGATAACAAGATGTGGCAAGCAGAAGTTTGAGTAAACCTTCTTAGAAATAACCCACCTTTTTGGCACAGTGTACTGAACTGCAGAAGCACCAAGGCACGCACAGCTCCCCAGGCTCGGTTCATTTAAGTTAGCACGTGCTCCTATGAGAACACATTCTACAGTCATTTCAGCCTTAGCCTCGGGCATTTGAGGAAAAGGTGATCCTGATGTATGCTACAAGCACACAAGATCACAGCGTTCTTTTCTGACCTACACCACTCCTGCTGAACAACCCAGCCTGCCTGGGATTACAGAACCCACAGTGCTGACCACAAGTAAACACACTACAAAGGATTTCGATCCTAAGGAGGAGAAAATGGGCAGATCCAGGGAAGACACAAAGCAACCTGTCACCTGGAAGTTGTCAGACAGAATAACTGTCAAGTAAAGGCTTATGAACAGGCTAAGCTGATACCCAAGAAATTATCTTTTCTGTCTGACTTCTACAATCTGAACATTGCTCAGCTTAATTGGGATTTCCCAGATTTTCTTAGGAGTATTTACCAGCACTGATGTTCATTTCCTACACCCCTCTCCTTGTTTTGGGAAAGAGGAGGTGAAAGATGCTCTGATAATCACACATGTATGCTGGCAGTGCCAACAAGGGGTAAACTGTAATTTTCCTACTGGGTAAAACTGGTCAAATTCACAAGTTAACTGAACAGGCTCTTGGCAAATGTTTAGAAGAAGCTGGTGAAGGTGGTACCAGGAACACACTGCAGGGGACAAGAGAAGTGCTGGATTCATTTATGTAGGAGTGAAAGATTAGTCTAAATTGTTTGAAACTGGGCTGACAATCTTGTCAGAAACCTGATTAAAGAAAGATGAGAAGTAGGATGCCACTACCAGGTATTACTACCACCTGCTAATTATGCAGGAAAAACATTAGGGTGAGCAGAGGGACAATACATACCAAGAGTTAGAAGCTGGAAGGAGAGATAGTCTGAGACTTCCAGGAGAAATACAGTATCACAAACTGTATTACCACCTGCTGAGAAATCTCAGAGATGCCAAGAACCAAGAAATGTCAGAGTAACTGGACACCTCAAGCACATCCACACAGACTGGGCATCTATCACACCCCATCACCTGCCAAAACCCAGTTTTCAAGTTGCCATAAACGACTGCTTCATGAAACAAGAAATCAAGAACCCACAAGAAGTGTTAATTCATTACTTAGTCTTAGACAGTGCTAAGGTATAGCTGAAAATGTTAGTTATCACTTGCCTGCTCTGTGACTTTAGCATGCATCAATTTAACACCCTTCCAGGAGCCCAGGAGCAACAATATCATACAGATGTGAAAAGCTATTTCAGAAAGATCACAAGAGTCAAAACAATTAAAGAATAGCATCAGCTAAGAGAGGCAGAATCTTTTGGAAAAATGAAGACAAAAACAGAAACCCACCAAACTTTGGTGGGTTAAACTAAAAACCACAGCCTTCTTGCATCTCCTAATCAAAATCAAAGTTTGAGAAACTTTTTAAAAAAAGCATAAGTAGTAAAAAAAAAAAAAATCTAACCAAGACCATCCCATTTACAGATACTCCAAGATATTTACAGGCCCAAGAGGTGATAAACTCATTAAAGAGAGACTGTAAGAGCACAAGAAAACCCCTGCATATATTTCTGCAGGTGTATTCACTATGGAGGTATCTAGGGAGGTTATGACTCTTGGTTTTTTTTAAAGAAAATGTTATCAGGTGCTGTGACAGATTGGGAGACCAGGAAAAAGTGCCTGGTGGAAAAAAGTGCACAAAACAATGCTATGCTTTAAAAGCTTGCCAGGGCCACCAAATATTCACCCAGAAATTGTAACTGTCCAAATACTGTGGGGGAAAAAAGAAAGTAAATACCACTCCTGATTTTAAAAGCATTTCAGGGGCATCAGAGGGACAAATGAATAGACTGATGTGAACATTAGGCAGATGGGTATAAAACACTAATGGAAACAGTGAATGCATGGATGTATGCAATATGTTGGAGGGTTAATTTGGCCTTGGTAAAAGGGAAGTTGTGCCTGAAAATCTATTAGAGACATTTGAGCCTGGGGCAAAGGAGTCAATATATCCTCTGTGAATTTTGAGAAATTTCATTGAGATCCCTCAATGAAAAAATTTGAAGAAACCACAATAATTTGCAATAAAGGAAAAGGTCCATGCAGACAGAAAATTCTTTCGTTTACAGAATTAGAGAAGGAATCTATTTTTCCAACAGGAAGAGAAATCCTACACAGAGCTGAACTAGGGCTTGTGCTGCTCAATATTTTTTACAAAAATATCTGGGAAGGGACAAAAAAGAGCATGATGATAAAGATTACTGACGCAATAAGCATCTGGGATAGCTAAAGATAAAAGGCAACTTAACAATTTCCCTATATACCACATAACCAACTGCCAAAAATATCAGATGAAATTGCAGTGTTGGTCATGTTGTTTCTCCATATGTAATCCTAAACTTATTTACACAGTAGCAGCCTCTCAAATAGCTATGACCATTCTGGAAGGAAGCCCTGAGACATCAGTTTAATGTTTAGCAGCACTCAGAAAAATCAGAAATAATGTTACTGTTAGGAAAAGACGGGACACATTATAGCACTCTAAAAATCTATGTTGCTTCTACATTTTGCGCACTTCTTGTCATTTTCACCACTGCTCTCCACCTCTAGAAATACCTGGAAGTATAAAGAAAGGTGATAAAACAAGAGATTTAGAACAGATTCCACCTGAAACTCCACTTTGGAAAAGACATAGGTGACATGAAGAAGAATGTGATGGCTGTTGACATTGGAGGGGTGAGAATGTAATGAACTTTGGTAATAAACATGGTATTCTAATGCAGAATTAGAAAACAGCACCTGCTCACAAGACAGGTTCAAGAATCCTTCTCACTCCAGGGACAAACATTTCCACACAGTATGTGCTAATCTCAAAGCTCCTTCCCGTAGGAAATGATGGATGTTAAAGATTTATGGGAGAAAATCTACATTCAGCATTACTGGCACAAGTCACATCAGAAAGAAAAGGGAAAAAAAAGGGAGAAAGAAAAAAAAAGCAAGCAACCTGTAAGAATAGTTCTAAAACACAGTACTGACTTTGAAGTCAAGCATACCTTAGAGTCTTAGCTGAAAGACTGTCACCACCATTTAAAATCACATGTATATAGCGGGATTATACATATAAGTAAATATATAAAAACTCAACATCAAAACAAACATAGCAAACACAAAACAAAGACAAAGCATTCAGGTTTTAGAAAAAGGAAAGTTTGTTCCAATCTACCTTGTTTTACTTCTTCCAGCTGTCCTGACACATCCATCAGTTAAAAGCCCTGCTTTCATAACCTGTTTGAGACAACAGCTCAACTACCTTTATTACAATGAAGCAAAAAAAAAAAAGCAATCCATACATTGAGGACATGCTCAAGGGGAGCAACCAACAGGACACAGCTGAGCAAATTAAATGCCACTCAAGTACAAAGTTTAATAAGCTTGAGGCAACACCTTTCTGTACATTCACGTCACTGTCAGCACTTTGACGTGTTCTAATCAAAGTGGAGTGTGCCAAGTAATCCTTACGGGCTCACTCAGGATGACAGTGATCAGTGTAATGGAACAGACTGAAGTCTTTGCAGACAGGACAATTCCAGCCTAGCCCTGACCGCACCTCTGCCCTTTCTCTGCCCATACCTGTCCAGGTCATAGAGGGTGTGGGAGTTCTCTATCACCACCTCCACACCAGCCTCCTTGGCCAGTTTGACGATAGCTGCATCCCTCTCCTTTCCAAACGGCTCCGAGTCATATTCAAAGGTGAGACGAGTGACTCCCCATTCCTGCAAGAAAAACAATACACCCAGCTGTCAAACAGAAGACTATTTCTAACCAACACAGTTACAAATGAAGATTTCAGAATTCCTGAGCAATTTAAAGTTCTGGAAGCTTTGAGAGTGTTGCTGTGAGAACAGCAATCTGAATTTGAGATAAGCAAAGAAGCAACAATTTTATCAGCTCTAGCAAACATCAGATCTGCTATGCAAATTTGTAATGTCAGGTTTAAAACACATCAGAGGAGGTTCAGTTCTTGTCTATTACTGCTCTTAGATTTCAGCTCACTTCCTGAGCCCTACCAATAACACGTTTTGTTGCACATGCTGTCCTGAAGTAACCTTACCATCCTCTTCCAGCATTTGCAGAAAAAGCATTTCAGAAAGCTCTTCCAACAGAAGTTCTGCTCAACCCCCCGTGTTTTTTATGTGGCAACATTAAGTAAAATCAACACAGTCTAAATTTTTCCTGATATCTCTTTAAAGACATCACACAATAGGAAACCAATATCCATCCCAAACAGAAGGAAACAGGAAATTGCAGGACACAGGACAGCAACTGAGTGAACCTTTCTGGTGTGCACAGTAGGGTATGATACTGCAATTCAGATTTAAAGTCCTGCCTTTCTGGAGTTATTTTAGAACTCTAGAATGCTTGGAGCTGGAAGGAACCTTAAAGATCACTTAGTTCCAACCCCCTTAGTCAAGCCATGCACTTATTCTCATCTTCATAGCTTTAATAGATCCCTCACAAATTACATGGCATAGGCCTTATGAAAGAGCACTCAGACTCTTCCAGGCTTTTCTAGAGCACAGATTGTTCTCAAAGTCTATGGCCTAGTTTTCTTCAGAAAATGAATCCTATGAGAAGAGGTTTAATGGTTTCCACAGCGACCTTCCCAAGACATCCATCAAGCAGAGCAGCAGCCCACAGATTTGTTTAGCAAACACAACCAGAAATCTACAGACATTTAAAAAACACCCTCACACAACTAAGAACCACAATTCTCCAAGTGAGAGAGTCTAAATTACCCCTGTATATACAGGAGACTTTTCTACCTGCCAAACAGAAGCAAAGCACAAAGAACCAATGTGGTAGTTCCCTGAAGACCATTAAAAATAATGCCAAATATGGGGAAGGGGATTTTGAAGCAGAAAACAACTTTACAAGCCACCTACATTTCTAAACTTGCAGACTCAAGCCTAAAATTAATTTTAAGAAGGACAGAGAAACTAACAAGTTATATACCAATGAATGTACATCTTAAAGAGATCCTCCACCTATTTTTCAAAGTAAGAACATGACAGCATCCATAACTCAGAGCAGGGGTCAGACAGACATTCCAGGCCCTGCCCTGCTCCTATGTGATTTAGCAGTTTAATTTTAAACCTTTCTTTCTTCTATAAGAAAGCCAGGAGCAACTGGAGGACTTGGAAAAGATGGCTTGGTCTCAAAGAACTACACATTACTGCCTTGAAAGAATGGAATAAAAAACCATTAGGCTTACATGAATTTTAGGTAAGCAGCCAACACTTTAAATTCAGGTATTTCCTACAGTTTTGAGAAGGCCACTGCTCTCTATGATGCAGTAGTACACAGGAAGCAGAGCACAACCAACCAGAAAATCTGTTACCTCTATGACAGTAAATTGCTGCAGATATACAAAAGAAAAGTTATGACTCTTGACTTGCCTCTTAGATACTAACCTAGAGCAAAGAAAAACTGTAGGGGAAAAAGCACCAAAGGAATTGTGAAAGCACTTCAGTGAACAAACAGTGCACTTTTATAGAAGAGGTAAAACTACAGATGTTTATTCAGAAGAAGTGAGACAAAAAACTTCTGCACAGGTTAACACACTGCTAACAAGTACACTTGTCATGGTATCCGTACACAGCAGTGCCTTTGTGGTGACTGTTAATGACAACATAGCTCAGCTACTGGCAGAGAGAGCAGAAATTACATTAGGCCTAAGTATTGCAGTAGCAAATGTGACATAACCCTCCTCTTCACAAAAGCTGACAGCAAGGCACGAGCTGCTGCTAATTCTGTGTTCAGTGCAGCAGCTCTGGAGAGTTCTCAATCCCTACCAAAGCCATATATTTATCATGTAAATGATAAACTTCCCTCTACCTTTTCCAGCTCTGTTGCAGTACTCCTGAGATACTCATCAGCTCACCTACCCAGACAAAACAGACTGCAGCAAAAAGCAGTTCTGGCTGATTACACAACCAATGTCTCCAAACTTCAGACTCTGCCAACTAGTTTTTGTTCTTTAACCAATTGAGCATTTTCCTCCGATAAAGTTTTAATTATCTGGTGAGTACCCTGAACTAAAGAGGGCATGAACTACTATTAGCTGGAACTTACTTGCAGATCAAAAGATAAAAATAATCCAGACTCTGAAAAGGCTAAAAGCAGCACATAGTTTGTGTCATGTGTTAAGATGCAGAAGCCAAAATAAGTATCAGTGCCCCTTCTCATCTGCACAGTCCAGTTCCTCCCCGGTACTAACTGCCCTCCTCCAGAAAATACACATCAGAACCATTTACACAAGGAGAGTACATATTCAAGTTCACCACTCCTTCTTTGGCAGCTGCTCTGCAGTAGGATTTGGGGGACACTAGTTCTGTCAACCATATAAGGCACAGCCCACATGACACCCCCAACTCATACAACTATTAAGAGCCACATTTTTTTCATTTAGTTTTGTAACACTATCAAAGACATTGTCAAAAAGCTTCAAAGACCTTGGGAAATACAATCTTAGAACAGGATGGAGAAGAATGACACTGTATGAAAAGCCCTGATATTCAAGGAGATGCTCTTGTTAGGCCTGACATCTGCAGCACTGACATATCATATTAGAAATGTGCTCCAATGATCCATTATTGATCACCAAGGTAACTGCATATTCCTAAACAGTACATCAGCAGGAAGCTTGGACCCAAGCTATATCCTGCTGCTGAGATGACTAAACTGCAGTCTTGAACAGAAAAAGAAAAGGAAGGTCAGCTAACATAAAAGCTCCTGAATTTTGAAATTTTAACACAAAATCCTACTTGCAATTCACATACAGATCAGTGAACTTTCTTCTGTTGTCTGTAATGGTCTATGGACACAGCAGTCTTCCTAAGTAAAAACTGCAATAAGCAAATTGCCACTAGGGAAGAAGCTCTCCACAAAGAAGGGTCTGTGTGTCACAGCCCTGTGAGAGGTGACTTAGACAAACTAAGTTCAAGACCACCATCCAAAACCAAAAGCTTGGGCACCCTGATAGTAGGTTCCACCCTACAACTACATTTCTTTGCAAGTCTGAGTTCAGGTGCAGATCTGGCTCCCAAGCTGTTCCTCATAGATAGTAGTTAGTTAGTTGTAGTTAAGGAGGAAAGTTGGTTATAGTGAAGAACTAGTTATGGTTAAAGAGATGCCGAGGGAACCACCAATCATTAGGGAGTGAAAGCAAGTTTAGCACCAGGTCACCAATTTTTCTTTGTTATGCTCCAAAAAATTACTCTCTTACTTTAAAGAGTCTTGGGAAGACATCTGTTGGCTGCCCTCGCACAACAAACAAGCGAGAGTTCAGTTTCCTTAAACTGTTATCCAGATCTTCCAGGGACTGGAGAAGAAATCTGCAGAGAAGAAACAACAGCAGTTAGTGTCAGCTAAAAGGCAAATGAGAATTTGCATGGAACTCCAGCAAACCTGCGTCACCAAATGAAGCTGGAAGTTTGGACAAGAACCAGAAAACAAGAATTCATATTTACCTCTGGTCTAACATCTTTTATGAGATTGCAGCACCAGCCAGCTCCCATTCACTCACATGCAATTTGTGCTTGTCCAGATCCAAGAGGCTTCCAGGATGTTCTTCTTACTGCAACCCACTTCCCACATTCTCCCTCAGAGGTGGGAGAACACCCTTGTCAGTTCTTCTCTCCACATTACATGGAGAAAGCATAAACCATGTAATTCCCTACTGTATGTTTTTTCACAGGTTTTGGGGCAAAAAGGGATGTTGCATATGAAGAAGAACAATTCTGATGCATTACTCCAAAGAAAGTAATGAAATACTGCAAGAACTGTGCAGGTCTTACAGTTCTAGCTATAAATACATCATGTCACAGCAGAGAAATGTACTCTCCCAGCTCATCAGTAGCACAAGACTGAGCACCAAGATCTCCCGAGGCAAGAATCATCTGTACTTTGAATAATTGCAAAGAGAACTGCAATTCACTTTGCACCATGAAGGCACAGAGATGAGAGCATACCGAGACATTCTTCTACTCCCTCTCACCCCAAAACTCTAAAAAGCCATGTAAGTGCTTTCTGCATTTAATGGTATGTCTTACTAATCCCCCACTAAGCTATAAACCACCAAACGTATAACATTTGCTTTTCCAGTCACACATCACCCCATCTACAGAGTAACTTCACTTTGTTTTATTTAACTCTGCAAAAGACACCAGCTTTAAAACTTTAATGTCTCCTCAGCACCTGGCACTGCTGGCAAACCCACAACCCTTTGTAAGTGAGCCTGCCAACCCTTACCTTTCCCTCTGTCCTCCATGCCCACTGTGCAGTGTGATCTGTCAGAACCCCTCTGCTCCCTAAAGACCCCCCACAACCAAGGAAAGCCAAGCTACTCCAACTGCACTGCAAAGTGGCAACTTCTCTCTCCTCAGCTGCACTGCCCACAGTGTGAACTGAGAGCTTCTAGATAGAGCAAGTTAGCTCTGCACTTCTAGAAGGAGAAAAGGGTGCAGGGCTCAAAAAGAAGGGCACTCTATGACAAAGGAGAACACCCAGAACCAGGTCCAGGTAACCTAAACAAACCACTCCGTGAGCCCCAGCCCACTTTCAACTTATTAAGTACAAGCATCAACTGCCTGAGGTGTTCTAAAAACTTTAACAAGCATTAATTAGCCCTATATGGCTCACACATGCTGTGCAGTTAAATAACATAAGTTTTCCAACACGATAAATTTGTGAGAACTAGGTAAAACATAAGCATTTGCCTTTGAAGAACAGAACTCTGAAAACAAATATTTGGATTAAAAAAATCAGCAAAACAAACCCAAGGCTCACAATGGGAATGAATGGGACTTTAGCCAACATAAGTAACTTGCTAATACGTTTTTTGCCTAACAGCCAGTGGCACTCATTTCTGACCTCTGCAGTAGTTCCACACCTCCAAGAAACATTATTTTTAAAAACTTTGCTTGCTCATATATTCCATGATTACAACATAAAGAAGACTCCTAACTGTTTCCCTCCCTTCACAATGTTGGTGGAAACAAACAAGGATTAAACAGATCAGGAATTAATCTGTTGTGCCACCACTTTGGTTCTTCCAAATGCGGACAATCAGCAACAACAGCAGCACGTGAAAGGCATTTCTGTCTGCTGCTGTCTGCAGAAAGTCTGGTCTATGGAAAGATCAAATCAGATTCCTATAACAGAATTCACAATTTTCTGCACTTTGAATGACTACACTTAAGTAACTTCTGCACATTTACAATTTTTAAGCCATTGTCTGCTGTGGGATTCTAGAAACATATAGATATGACCCATACAATCCCATGCCTTGAAATGAAGCTAAGGTGCACAGTAGAAGCAATCAATTACAACTCCAGTTTCCCTAGTGCACAGCCACGTGACATTTCCAAGAGCTTTCAAAGCATCTTTAGCCGGGTGGTTGTCTGTCGACTTCCTCTGAGAGGGTAGTAGGAGATCTGCTTCACTTGTATGCAGGGGAGTCTTGCCCGGGAGAATCCCTATCTGGACTGGGGTTCCAAATATTTAGGCTGCTGAGACCTGCCAGAACAGCATTATGTAACGTTACTGGCTACAGGTACGAGAGGTCTTGATCTTTGCACAGACGTGACTCATGCTATACATTTTTCCATTTGCAGAGATGAGGAAAAGCCCATTCAGCTTCATCTCTAGTTTCTTAGCAGCAGCCGATGTGCATTTCCCTAAAACCGGAGCGATGGGAGGACCGGAGCTGCGTGCGCACATGCCTACGCGCGCCCGGCAGCCCAAGGGCAGAGGGGAGGCGTGCTGCAGCCGCGAAGCTGAGCATTCTTTGCCCTCGTCTCTACATTCAGGGAAAAGGGTTTCCCAAAGCTAAGTGTCCATCGGTTGCTGCTCTCACGCACTCGCCCCACTGATAAAGTCTAATGACATTATATAAAGTTGAAGGCATCCTCCCACACAGGCAGGCAGCATTGCTGAGAAAACCGCGGCGAGGCCAAGCGGACAAGGCACAGCCGCTCTCCTGCAGGAGGGCCGGGGGAGCACTAAGTGGGCCCAACACGGAAGCGGGTGCTGCTGCGGCCCCACCGGCACGGCACACACCGCGCCCAGAGCGCTCCGGTGCCGCGGGAGCCTCGTCCCGCACGGTCCCACCCGCGGCCCGCAGGCCCGGCGCCACTCACCGCCAGCGGTTGATGCCCACGGCGGAGGAGGCGGCGAACCAGGGGTCCAGGATATAGATGCAGCGGAGGGACGTGGCGTCCCGCAGCGCTTCCTGCAGCGCCGGGTTGTCGTGGAGCCGCAGCCCGCGGCGGAACCAGTGCACGGAGCGGCACAAGGCCGGCGCCGGGCCCAGCGCGGCCGCGGCCGCCGCCGCCATCGCCGCCGCCCGAGCCGCGGAGCCGCCCCGCCCCGCCGCGTGACTGGCGCGCGCGGGGGCAGCCAATCAGCGCGGCGGGGCGGGGCGGGCGGCGCGGCGGGGGCGCTGTGCTGCCCCCCAGCGGCCGAGGCCGCAGCTGCCGCCTGCGGGGCGGCGTCGCCCGAAACCGCCCCGGAAATGTCGCTGCCACCCCCAGAGAGCGACCCCCAATTTAGTCAGCAGGGTGGGCCGCCACAGGTCAACGTTAAAAATCTCCATTCCAATAAAAAAAAGAAAAAAACCAAAATATTTTCAAACACCCCCAAATGGCTGCCTGCATCGAAAAGGGACCTGCGGCCATGAACCCTGGAGCAGGAGCACCTTCCACCCCCCCAAATTCAACAGGAACATATTTTGGGCAGAAATTGAGTGTTCTTGGGTAGGTGTGGTCAGACATCACTCACGGGACATGGTACATCATGTAGGATCCATGGAGCAGGGTATGAAGCAATGGCATGGACTGCCCAGGATTGCTATGGGAGTAACTTTATGTTTAAAAGGGCCAGGGATTTAGAAAGCTGGTGCAACATCACAGCTCACCACAGGATGTTTGTTGCTACTGACCCCAGGAATCAGAAATCACAGCACTGACATATTCTATTGCATAGAACCAGACTGAGGAGGTGGGGCGGGTTGGGCAGAGATTTCTGCAGACCTGTTCAGCAGCAAGTTCCAAGCAAAGGAATTGATACCGTAGAGCGAAACTCATTGCATTGAAGGATTCACAGAGGAGCTACAAAGTAAACATGGAACAAGCCCCCTGAAACAAGGGAATGGACAACCCCATTTTCAATACACACCTACCCCCTACAAAGAGGGTAAGAAGTGTTGCAAACCCTTGGTGAACTGGGATCCCCACCCTACAGCACCAAGTGTTTCAGAGTAATTTTTCCACTCCTGCGAGTCGCCGAGCGACACAGAGGCCAAGCTCACTCTCCTGTGAGAAAGGCCACTGGAGCGAGCATGCTCTCCCTCACTGCATACAGCGCAGAGAATGAGAAGTTTAATTCCTGACTCTTACCATGCTTCCTCAAATTGAGAAACCAGGTATAAAGAACACAGGAAAAAACCTCAGAAGGATGTGATACTGACTCTTTGGAAAGGTGTTTTGGAGGCACTGCTGTTGCTTAGACTTGTACATAGCCAGAAGGGAGAGAATTTCGATCCTCTGCACTGAATGGGGCAACAGGAAGAACAGCTGTTGCAAAAACTTTATACAGCAAAACAGTTTACTGAAGTCTAACCCAAACAGTCTGGCTACTTGCCCCTTCCTTGCCTGCAGGTTCAGGATTTTATAACTCCAGATTGCATTCATTCAGGTAATTTTAGATCTCTAACTACACAAAGCTCCCATTCCAGTCTTTGTCTGATAGGAACCCAATGTGCCCCCCCTCCCACTTCCCAGATACAAATTTCCCAGAATAGGTAAATAACAACATCCATTTTAAAAAACAATCACAAAAAAACCCAACCCAGTTGATCTCCACAACACATGCTCTCCCCAACTCTGACACAGGGTGAGATAAAACATGATCCAGTCAGGTCTTTGGCTCTGATTCCTGACACAGTTCCCCATACACTTTGCAGGTCATTTTTTCCTGCTCCTTGTTCTTCTCCCCAAGAGGAAAGGAGCACCAAAGGTTATCCCCTCCAGGCCCAAAAATAGAGGTGCAGGAGCTGCCTACACACCAGTGTCATTTCTTTCACTGCTTTTGACATTAGGATCCTCTTGCACCTTTCTCATTTCCAGTCCTTTCACCCACGTGTAGGCAAAGGAGCCCCCCAGAACCATCAAGTTACTCGTCCACCACAAGAAGCTCTTCGTCTCCTCAAAGTAGATAACAGCCAGCACTGTTTGTGCACAGGCCTTGGCTGTCCCAGACACATTGTGGGTGAGTGGGCTAGTGAACTTTATCTGAAGTCCAGTCACGTACCCAATGGCAAAGCCAAACACTCCCCCCAAGGTCATCATGCCCCAAAAACTGGGGCTCCCCAGCTTGTCAAAGTGGTAGAGGGTGCGGAACTCGCCCAGCAGCACCATGAGGGGGAAGAACAGGACACAAGCATTGATGTTGTTGTAGAAGGTCAGGCGCCAGATGCTACCATCCACCACAGGCAGCACTTTCTTGGTGTAGATGGCATTGAGAGAGACACAAAGGCTTGCCAAGATCCCAAAGAATATACCTGTCCATGACAGAGTACCCTCTGCTCCTTCCTGGTCAACACCCAGCCAGAAGCCGCCTGCAACCAAACAAATCAGACATCATCTGAACAACTGCTGAAAGGCTCAAAATATACAGTCAAAAATTCATCATTTACTTGATAGTGAACAACAACAGTGAGAGACAGGCTTAAGGGCCTCCCCCTTCTTTTATGTGAACCCACAAAATGCCACGACTGGGAAGACTTATTTTGTGAGTGCAGGAAATTTACTGTGTGGGTAATGCCACCTCAGAGGACTAATTGCTACACTGAGCAGGCAGCAGTTCAGAAACAACTATTCCAGCTAGTCTTTGCATATGGGTAATTTTCAGGACAGCATTTTATTTTTAATTGAAAAGGCTGAAAATTGACACATGGGTAGAAAAAATATTCATCAAAGTTTAAGAAAACCTAACTTTATAGACTTTTCTCTGCTGTTAACAGGAAGGAAAATATAGGTCAGAGAAGAAGATGGAAAGATAGTAAAAACATGGCTGTAATATTAAGCATGATAAAAAAATCAAAAGGCAGAAACTGTATGCAGTATCTTCATGTTAAACTTTGATGGGCAAAGCACTGTCTAACCACCTCCAAAACAAGAGCTACAGGCTTTGCTCTCCAGGGCAGAGAGGGAGACCTCTCCCCACCCAGCTCATAAGCAAAACATAAAAGGGAGATGAGCTACTGAAGGAGCACTGCGCCACATTTTCATTAGCTGCTTCTTGTTGGAGGCTGTCTGGGAAGTTGCCTGCTTGAAACCAAGCCCAGATACAAATGGGCTCCATCCCTCGTCAGGAGGGGCTTTGTCTCAGGCCACAGAGGACACTCAGCTATGCTGCTATAGGCACACAGGCAATGCTCTCACAGAGAATGGAGATGGAGCCAAGAGGACAGAGCCTTAACCCTAGAGAAACCCTGTCAGGCTGCCAGGCACCACACTCCTGGGCAGTGCCTGAACAAAAGATTAGCTGAAGGCAACTGCTTTCATCACTTGCAGAAAATACAGTAGCCTGTTCCGGTTCACCTCTTCCATGGAGATGAGATTCCTGTATTTTCATCTGACTCCATCTGGCCGTCTAACACTAAGTGAATGCATGCACACCTGGAACCAGACTGCAATCAACAGTTCACCATTCCTGGCATCTAAATGGCCCTTCAGTGGAAGGTAGCTTTTGGGATTATTTTGCCTTTGGAATGGACGATTTATAAGCATTCCTGTTAAGCCACTCAATGCCTTGCCCTACATCCTAAACACACCCCCAGATTTTCTGGTGGTGTTTTACGCTTGGCTTGATCAGCTAACCCTTTATCACATGCATTCAGCCTATTGTCAAAACCAATTGGCTGACCCTATTGTATGGTCCCAGTGGTGCTGACATAAATGTTATTGTTACCAAAGTTAATAATCAACAAGAACGTGGAAACAGGGAGAAAGCCACCTGCTATTTTATGGCCTGTAAAGGGGGAAGAAAGAAAAAGGTAAGGCAAGTTAAACTTCATTAGAGGGTAGAGAAGTTTTAGTGCTAGAAGGAAAAAGGGAGCTGTGTCAAATGAGAGCAATTTCTTCTCATAGTGAGTCACTTACATCCTCCAGACATACAAATTTGGTTGCCATACACAGAGCAAGGCCCGAGCCCTGAGCTACCCCACCTCACCAGGGAGCTGCCATGCAGGTGGGGATGACTTCCCAAAGGAAAGACATCCCACCACCGTCTCTCCGGGGCTGGCTGTCGGGTGGGAGCAGCCCTTCCTGCTTCCCCCTCACCTATGATGACTCCGCAGGCCAGAAGGGCATAGAGAGAGGTGGTCTGCTTGAGGAGGAGGTAGGAGAGCAGCACGTTGAACACGGTGGTGAGGGAGCGCCCCACGTTGTAGAAGGCCACGCCGACATGCTTGAGGCAGAGGTTGTTGGAGGTGACCATGCCGATGAAGACGGCGGAGAGGGGCAGGACGCTGCGGGACACCTTGGGGTCGAGGCGGAGGGTGGGCAGGCCGGCGCAGGGGGGCCCGCAGGCCGCCCCCAGGCTGAGGCCCAGGCAGAGCGCGGCCGTGAGGGCGCACTGGAAGAAGGTGACGAAGAGAGGGGCGTCGAGGCGCAGCGAGGGGCTGTCCAGCAGGTACTTGTTGAGGAAGACCATGGCGATGGACGTAAACCAGTAGAGGCAGACCACCACGGCGATGCGCAGCGCCCGCAGCAGGAAGGGCGCCCGCCGGTCCCCGCCGCCCTCCGCCGGCAGCAGCGGGTCAGCGCCGCCGCCGCCGCCCAGCGCCATCCGCAGGATCCCCGTCCGCGTCAGCTGCGCTCTGCTCATGGCGGGCCGGGCCGGGCCGCCAGCGACGCCCGCCGACGCCCGCCGGCCCCGGCCCCCGCCTCCGCCCGCCGCCGCCTGCCCCCCTCACCGCCTGCGCCGCCAGCCCCGCGCGTCCCAGAGCGCTGCGGCTCCGCCCGCCGTCCTTTATTCACGCCCCGCGGGCGCCGCTCGGCACCGCCCCGGCCGCGGCGCCATGGCGGGGGAAGGCCCGGCCCGCCCCCGCCGCCCGCTCCGCCCCGGGGCAGCCCCGGCCGCAGGGGCAGCGCGGCTCTGACAAATATGGAATTTATTAAAAAATTCTTAAGAAAGGATGCTCTTTGATATTTGAACTTCGTGTACTTCCAGGCCGAATCAACAAGATAGGAGACTCTCCGTGGAACAGAGAGCAGCGAACAAGCAAGCTCTAAGTGATGCCCGGGTGTCAAAAAGAAATTACTTGTCGGCAGAATAGCATTGTTAAGGTTCAGGTCTCCACACATTTCAACGACCTCAGACCCAGGTGGAAGTTAGCAAAGCTTGGGGGGCAAGCTGACAGGCCACACAAAAAATGTAGAATTTACTGGGCCTAAGGACCTTTGGCAGGATCCCTAAGATAAGGAAGAAACTAATAAAGACAACTCAGCAACTGTGCTGAGATCAGCTCCAACTGGGTAAAAGGTAATTCCAGCCCGGGGAGATTATAACCACCAACTCACTGACCAGCAGCTCAGGAAGCCCACTGACCCAAAAGAAGAGAAAGACAGAGCATGTGGACTAATAAACATGAGAAGCGAGAAAATCATCTTGATAGAAGATAGAATATTATTAAAAAAAAATCTAGGGAACTTGTAGCCAACAAGAATTAGCTTTGTCCTATAGCAAACAATGTCTTTGTTTGTGAAAATATGTGAATAGTAAAAAGTTTTGGTAGCTGTCACACTGGCCTTGTGGATTTGCAACCCAGCACCCCTTAACATGCAGAACTGTAAATAAATTAAATACCTCAACTCTGTGTGTGGATTGGTGTCTTGCACACTGCATGAAAGAACCCGTTTTGGGAAAACACGGACAGACAGCAACTGGGGCAGTTTAACGAGGACCTGAGGATGGTCCTTGGGCACCCTCCACAGCCAGGAGAGAGGGCCTTGCTGTGGGACTGCTGGGGAGGGGCTGCCATGCTCATGGATATTGATGGTGACCAGCACTGTATCCACCTGGCATCGCTGGGCAGTGGTGGCAGGAGGTAACAGGTGGTTACTCCTGTCAGCATCCTTCATGTGCTGGTTGGAGCAAGTGAGATCTGGGTGTTGGACAGGCAGTGGTTTGCTAGTGTGGATTTTGCCCACATCAAAAGCACAGTGTGCTCTGCTGCCTAAACCTTCTGTACAGAAAACAGATTTGAGTTTTTGTGGTGGTAAATAAAACCTTCCCAATATGACCTAAATGAAGTAGGCATGGTGATATGTCCAAGCAAGGACAGCACAGGCAAGAGCTGGCTGCCTAGTTCCCATTCCTGCATCAATAATTTTCATATCTAAGCAGGGGAATGTCTGCCAATGCCATTTATCTCTCCAAAACTGAGGTACAGCCTGTGCTGACTTGTGCACTACCCCGCTACATTGCAAGCAATACAGGGGCTAATGCTTTCAATGTAGCCTGGGTGTTAGGATAGGCTGCACACATTCTCATGCTAACTCACTTATCCCACAGTCCCACATCATCATTCCAGGTATAAAACACCCTTCTGCCCATAATCACATGCCAAAAAATCCCATGTTCTCTTAATGGTGCTTTATAACAAAGAAACCTTTCAATAAGAAACTCTAGCATGTTGTGAATTCAAACTGCTGGACAAGATGAAATAAATTAGAATTAATGCCAGATTCCATGTGGTGGGGGAGGCAGCAGTGAGCTCTGTCAAACATTGGTCAGTGTGACTCTCACTTATGTCAGCTGAGACTGCTGCAAAGTGTCTGGTTTGCAATATCCTGGGGCCCAGCAATTTGCACAGGGCATAATTAAGAGGATTTTGGAAGCAAAGCCAGCAGCGTTAATTGGCCCCCATAGCAATCTTTGCTGCTCTTACAGTTGGGAAGGATGGAAGGATAGTAGGGGTTTTGGGGAGAAGAGTACTTAATTAGGCCACTTGGTGCGGGTGGAAAATGTTTCAGGCATAACCTGCTTTTCTCAAATCTCTGAAATCACTTGATTTTTTTTTCTCCCAGGTGCATCAGTGGGTTTAGAAAATGATGCTGCCCTTCCTCACAACTCTTGCCTTCTAAGCAGCATCTGGGCTCTGATGGGAAGCATGTTTCCTCTGGACAAAGAAAGCTGGTGCTGGTGTGCTTGCTTTGGACTACCCAAGTGCCTGCAGGGTGAGGGAGTGTTCAGGGTTGTGTTCTGAGCAACATCTCAGCACTGCACCTTGTGATACGTGCCTGGTAGAGCCCTTACAATCCCAAGTGAGTTTAGTCTGCTCACCTCACCTCACCCACCTCCCTGCTCTGCCTGCACAGCTGGGAGAGCCACCCCATGCATGGTGCTTGCCCAAGCTCACATGGGGTGTGACATCCCCTGGATGCAGGGCTGCAGCTCCTGCCATGGAAACAGCAGATTGTGACTGTGCAGAGGGGCTGGCATTAAGGCAGGGAAAGCTGCCTTTGATCCTGCTGCTCGAGGCCAGCTAGCATTTACTCATTACTTCATATCCTGTGTTCCTTCCATCCACCTTCTTCCAGTGCCTGTCCCAGCACTCCTGTCATGAGTGGTGTCAGTCAAGAAAAAAAAGAAAGCAAAGAGAGCAGGGCACTGTGTTCCATAGGTCGGTTCCATAGGTCCTTGTGGCCTGTTATACATACCTGTGCCTTCAGCATCATATAATTTGGCTTGAATTTCAAGGAATTTGACCTCTCCTACCGCTAATATTGCAAGAATGACATGCCCCTGGCAGATTCAGAGTCAGATATAATTTTTTTTCTTCTCTCTGCCACTTGCTAGAATTGTTCAAAGTGCCTTCTCTAAACTAAACATGGGGGTTGAAGAAGCCAAAAACCCCCTCCCATTGCATTGTGTTCACTCATTCCGTGCACAGAAGATTGCTTTGGCCTGCAGAAGTTTGAAATATCCCAATCAATAAAATCCTTGTTGCTTCTCCTGGGGGATTATCCTACAGGCCTATCACACATGTATGGCACGTCTGCATGGGAAAATCAACTAGAATAACTCTCTCACCTCTGCCAATATAACTCCCTGCTGCTGACACTGTATTCCAAAATAAAAGTGATTTGTTCTTGAATAATGAGGTAGTTCTCTGATAGTTGTGCTGGTCAGTCTCCCTAGGCAGAGCTTGTCTACAGCATGGCAATGGTTTGACAAGCGCTTTGAATAAAGGCTTTCCTAGGTGCAAAAACTGACCAGCAGAATTACTCTGCCATAGCCCTGCCTGCCTACCTGCCTCCCAAGGGTGCTTTGCTTTGGGAGGAAGCTGGTTTAAAGTCATAGGTTTAGAAATTTCAGAATAAAGGTAGGAATAAGTAGGTTTAGACAATGTAGCCTGGCCTCCTGAACAACATCAGTCTTAGGCTTCCCTGAATTAAATCTTACTTGAATTAATCCTGATTTTCTATGAGAAAAACAAAATCAATTTTGATTAAAAATAATTCCAAAGACTGAATTCAATAGGGCACTAGCAATGTTATTCTGATGGCTGGTTCTTTCCCACTAAATAATGCACATTGCTTTTCATGCTTGGCATTGCCCAGTTCAATGGATCTTGTTACAGCTTTGCTGACTCTTTTACAGGCAAGCAGTTACAGGCAGATGAAGCTACCTTTTAGCCTTGTTTTTGGAGAAGATAAATAATTTTAACTTCATTACAGAGCGTGTTTATTATGCTACAGCAGCAAAGATTCACTTCTGTATGCAGATGAGACCTCAGTATTTTCCTGCCCTGCTGCCTGGCTGTGTATTATTAACATGGTAGCACATATTGTGATGAGCCAGCACAGGATTATTCCTGGCTTAGGGATGTGCTGCTCCATGTTGCCTGAGTGCTTACAAAATAAGCAATTAACACTAGTAAAGGTCTGAGGCTGGAAAATAAGCAGCTTTGACAGGTTCTTTATGTGGGAAATCTGGCTGGGAGTGTCCTTGCTCCCATGTCTTGTGAGATGCCTGCACTGCTGCTGGTGTCTGGCACACCTGATGCCCTGCCTGCTGCTGGTGTGCACACACATATACATACACTCCTGCCTCTTATTTACTTCTTTCCTATGTGATCAGAAAACCTTTTTAACTATGAGAGGTGCTGCTCCTCTGAGGGGAGAGCTCTCCCCTTCCCACTAAAATTAGGTGACCTAATGAAAGCATGCAAATCAGCTGATAGCCAGCAGCCTGGGTTATAAAACAGCAAGAGGCTTTGGGGTGTATATCAAACCTGGTGGTGAGACAGCACAGATTGCATTTCCTGGCCACACAAGAGACCTGGACATATCGATCAGTGTGTTATTGTGGGAATAGGCCCTCTGTAAGTCATGTAGAAGAGCAAACAATGCAGCAGAAAACACTGCCAGTTTTGTTTCTGGGTTTAGGGTTAGAAATAGGACTTATTCCACTACTTAGAATGAGACATGGGAAAAAATCCACTCAGCAGAGAGGTCATTCCAGTGTATTTAAGAATTTATTGTTCCTTACAAGCATACGTATCTGATTTCCAGTTAATACAAACATCCTTGATGCTGACATTTATGAAGTATGGAGCTTACAAGTTAAGATGTCAATCCAGATTCATACATGTATCAATGCACACATATATACAAGCATATTAGTATGTTTATATCTGCACATATGCATATGTGTGTGACTATGCTCAGAATATGTACAGGTGGTGTGGTGCCACAATGGTGTCCAAGCAGGGACCAACAACCCAGGAGGGCTCATCTGTGACAGGAGCATTACTTTATTGTGACAGGGGTATTACTTTACTGGACCTACTGGTGATTCCTCTGGTTTGCCATGTATCTAATTAAAATTAGCTTGAGCTTTTGAGGTTTCAAGTTTGAACTGCAGATACTGCCTGGTAACGACAGGTCTCAGCTGTTATACTGTTATTTAGCATTTGTTGATAATCAATACAGGAGAAGAAGGCCAATGCAAAATCTAAGATTTATCAGATCAGATTAGAATCAGGTCTCTCTCTACTAGGGTAGTAAACACAAATCAGGGGAGACAACTGAGTAATCTCTTGGTATTGTCCTCAAACAACACCTGTTTTTTGCAGCAGTGTTTCCCATTACAATGCAGCTTCTTTCCAGACTCCGCCTGTCTGTAGGAGACATGGCCCTGGCAGAGCTGTAGCCCTCCTGCTGCTGTAGCAGGATAATAGATCTTGCTGCAGTTTCATTGTGGAAAAACATGGAACTCCAGGGGAGTCCAGTGCAGAGGAGGCTTGGTGTCACTGCAGAATTGGAACAGTTTTGGTCTAGGTGGGTTTTTAGCTGTGGTTCTTTGCCAGCTTTGTTGGCCCAGACAGCTGCTGGAAAGATGCTTTGGTGCCTCCCCCACATGCTGTCCTCCAGCAGCCTGCTGACACTAGCTGGAAAGTGCTTGGATCCAGCTGCACCCAGCTCAGACACCTTCCTGGACCCTAGAACATCACACAGAATCTGCTGGAGCTCAGCCCAGAAGGGGCTAACTCCCAGCTGGATCCAAACTAGCTTTGAAGCTGGATCAAAACCAGCACTGCCTGGGCTCTTCCATCTCTGGACGTCTGGTGCCAGGTCCCTCGATCAGTCATGCTGACTCAGCTGTGTAGAGAGGCAACAGAACCTCTACAAGGGCTCAACCACATCCAAGCAGCCCTGAGCTTTGCAAATCTGAGCTGTTTCTGGAAGCAGTGCAGGTGTCCCATCAGCCAATAAAACTGGCCACACCTCAGACTCTGCATCTGGTGTATGCTGTATCCCCAGCCAGGATGGTCTCACTGCACATAAGTGGAAGGGCATAAGAAAGAGTTAATGAAGGTTTCTCCTGGTTGTCTTGTCCCCTCCTGGCTTCCTCAGAATTTTGAAATGGTGGGTACCTACTTTGACCAGGGGCAGAGACTGGAGGTAAAGGTAGGAAGTTCCTTCCACCCCAAATTACATTATTATCTGCTGGCAAATATCTGAGCCTCGATGCTTCCCCTTTGCTGCTTCTCTGGCGTGAAAGCCAAGCTCTGTTGGAAACAGTCACACCGAAGTCCCCACTGCGCATCTGTCCCACGGTGCTGGGGGATGATCTGGATTACAAGGAGCGGCTGTGGCAGAAGTGACACTAGAGGGCAGGGCTGGCACACGGTTGGAACCTTCCCAGGCGGGGGTGGCACAAGCCTGGGGCTGGACTAGGGTGCAGGTGCAGACTGCTTTCTGGGGTGCATGGGGATGCTAAGGCAAGGGGTACATCTCTGCTGCCCATGCTGGCCTCTGTCACCACCCAAGATCGGTATGGAATCAAGCCTTAAAGGCCCAGGTGACAAATTAGAAATCACAGCATGACACAAACCAGCACAGATTACATACGTTGCCCAGGTCCTGAATGTTTCCCGGGCACCCCTCACTATCCACCTCATCCCTGTGGGCTGCGGCAGCCTCTGCTTTCCACTCGTGCCAGGCAGGAGCTGGCTGGGGCCCGACTGCCTGTGCAGCAGAAATGACAACAAGGCAGGGTGAAAATTGGCAGCCCACAGGAAAAAAAGCGTGAAGAAGATGCTCCTTTGTGCCTCTGTCTCTGAAGAAGAGGGGATAGCGTGAGGGAAGGTGATCAGCATCCCAGGGTGATCCCTGGTTTGAAAGGATGGCTGGGGATGGCTCTGCTTGCCATGGCTCGGGAGCAGCCTGGCTGCAGTGATGCTGAGCTCTCTGCCTGGAGCTGGAAATGCCCCTGCTGCCAAGGCCAGGTCAGGTGAGGGAGCAGTAGCCCAGCCCCTTAGGAGCAGGGCAGGCAGGTAGTGGGCTGTGATTTATGAGGCAAGCCCTTGGAATCTCTCCAAACCCAGTGCTTAAGTGCTTCTAAATGGCAGCATTAATTACTATTAAAAACATACATTTATATCTCTCTCACCTGCTTTAAATCCTGTGAAATTAGATTTCCTACCCAACCCTTCCAGCCTTAGTGGCAGCTCAGGGTGTTTTATAGCCCTATAAAGCCCCACAGTACCTGCTGTCTACATGGGCTCTTATTTACGAGGCCTTTAAAAGTCTTCCTGGCTGCACCATCTGAGCCCCCTAATCACTCCTTTCCATGTGCCTTGGGGGGAGTGGTCCCTTCAGCCACCCCAACAGCCATTCCTCCCCACAGGGACTGGCTGATTCACAGACCCAGGTACCTGGGGTGGGAGTGAGGCTGTGCTGGGGCATCCTGATGAACCCATTTCCAGCATTTGGGCCAGTTTCCCTGGGTTTATGTAAAAAAGGGATTCAGTGAGACAAGTGCCTCATGACAATGTTGTGAATGTCCTTGTTTGTGTGTCTTTTACAGCAAAGTCATGCCAGGTATCACCAAAAGCCACCCAGAACCTCCCAGGGTTAGGCTAACACCCCAGATTTACTGCGCACAGAGAAGTAGTTTATATAGATAAAAAGCAAATATAATTTACATAAATTATCCTTTCTTTTGGATGCAAGCTATGTAGAAGTATCTTAAAATAGCCAACTTTTCTCTAATGGACTGCAGCCATTTTGCAACTCATCCTATTTCAGATGCCTTGACAGTGTGTTTAAAAATGTGGTGTGCCTTTGGACCGAGATGTGAACCCCATTTTCCTGGGGGTCCACTTGTCCCAGGTCACAGAGGACAGGGCAGGGTGGAGTCAGGATCTGCATTCTTCTCCAGGTCTCTCCTACATAATATCCCCACTTGCCTCCCCAGAACTTCTGGGCTGTCAGATCTGCTGGAGACCAGATGATGCTCTGGGGATCTGGGCAAATTTGTGTCTCTGTATCAGCCTGCTGGGGAGGAAGTGATAGATATCTCTGCCTCCTGACTCCCAGGCTGAGCATGCTAATTTATAGATTGTATCTGTCACTCCTGATAAACGATGTCTTACTTCCCTAATGCCACCTTCAAATTGAGTTTTTAAGGCTAGGTCAGATGGAGAAACCAAAGGGTGACTCTGCTTTTGCTCTGCTCTGACTTCATTCTCTGCAGTTGGGCTGAAGTTAGCTGTTCAGGTAGGATGTGGATCTGTTGTGGCATCTGCTTTGCTGGCCAGTTGGGCCCAGTGCCTGCCCCTAACTGGGCTCTGAAAACTCCTGCCTGGCTCCCTCAGGTGTTTGGTGTGTTCTGATGTGTTTTTGGGGAGGGCCAGCCGAGGCATCTCCCTCCTCATCCTACTCCATCCATCTCTGTTCCCAGTCTCTTCCAGCACTGCTGAGCTGGCTGAGATGGTGGAGGTGGACCCAAGGCTTTGCTAAAGAGGGTGTCAGAGCCCGAGCTTCTTCAGGAGCACAAGGCATTAACAGAAAGCTCCCAGCATTGGCTCCTGCCCACACTTGAAGCCAACAGTGTGCTCGTGCCACTCTTCAGGGAAGAGTGGTATTTTCCTTTCTCTGCACATTTCAGGTGGGATCTGTTGAGCATTAATTTCTTAAGGGGTTGTGTTTGAATGAGCACAAGCAAAGCTTTGATGAGCATCCTTCTCCAGCAGCAGAGAGGACTGTTTTCTGGAGCACAGCCAATAGCTTAGAGCTGTACATACGTGAGCAGCTTTGTTCCTCCTCCAGGGAGCTGACTAACAAAGTTAAGAGGTGGCCAAGCAGGCCAGGATTAAGCATATCATTGCTCTAACCCTCCTGGGGTTACAGTGGTTAAAGGCACGTGAGTAAGACCTGTTTATCTTGTCATTATTAAGCCCTGAAAATTTTCTTTTTCCCCGAGAGCAGTTTTTTGAAGCTACCTCTTTATGCCCTTTATGCCTGAATGTCACAGCAGTAACAAAAAATAAATCAGCCCACTGAATATCTTCTACAGGTGATGAAAGAACAAACCAGTAATGCCTCACAGAGGCAGTAACCTTCTGCCCAGGGCTAGCTCTGAACCTGGTAAACCATCATCCAAACTACACCACAGCCCTTGCTCAATTTCTAGCAGCCACAGCAGTCAAAATTTCCCTGCATAACAATTACAGCCATTTGAGATCACAAATCCTGCAGCACATTGGAAACTAAAAATGATGGAGCTGGGAACAATAAATGGAATTCAAACTTCCAATTAAAGAAACACAGAGGAGATGGCTGTGATTTGATTCAGATTTAATTCAATCCAAGTTTCTCCCTTTCAAGGTTTGTTTTTTTTTCCTTCAGCCACTGCAATTCAAGCTGCAGAATAAACCTTGCTATTGAATTTAGGTCAAGCTTGGCTGGGAATACCCTGGGCCTTGGCTATTATTAAATGAATATGTATAGCATGAAGACCACACTGCAAATGCAAGAGTGGAAGCTTTAAAGCCAGCACCCAGTTCCGTACACCTGAAGGACCTGTGAGCAATTAGGGAGGACAGGAACTGGCATGGGGCACAGGGGATCAAATTGGAACTGTGTCTTCCAAAACTAATAAGCTGAAATCCTCGACGTCCCTGTAGCTTGGGATCTTGGTACTGAGGAGGCACTACCCCAAGTCAATAAAAATTCCCGGTCAGAGGAACCCAGGGCAGAGTGGAGGCTGACAGCAAAGTTCTCTCCAGCTGCCTCCTCCCCTGCCATTCCACTTGGCTGCACAGGAGAATTTTCATGACATTATATTTGTGCTTTTTAACCTCTGGCTCCTGTTGACATGATGTTGAACATTCTCTCGTCCAGAATACTAATAAGAAAATGGAAAGACACACAGGAGTCCAGCACTCATGAGTGGATGGGAGAAAATGGGGCAAGGAACCCTGATCTCCCAAACTTCTTGGAGCAGCAGGAAAGCAAGTGAGGGCTGCCCACAGGCAGGAGCTGCTTCTGGATGTCCAGCTGTGTTTAATGCATTCTTTGCTTCCATCTTCAACACAGATGAGGGTCAAAGGGGGTCTCAGAGCCCTGAGCTTGGGGATCATGACTGTGAGAATGATCACCTCCTAGTTGGTCCTGAAATTGCGCAGGATCTGCTGCTCCAGCTGGATCCCTACAAATCTGTGGGGCCTGATGGGATTCATCCAAGAAGCCTCAGTGAGATGCTGATGTCATCACAAAATCTCTCTCAATGTTTTTTGAATAGTCTTGGGAATCCAGAGAGGTCTGAGCTGACTGGGAGCTGGTGAATGTTATCCTGATTTTCAAGAAGGGCAAGAACTCCAGAAACTACAGGTCTGTCAATCTCATGTCAGGTCCCGGTAAAGTTATGGAGAAGATTATTCTGGGAGATATTGAAAGACAACTGAAAGACAATGCAGTCACTGGCCACAGCCAGAGGACTTCATGAGAGGAAAGTCCTGCTTATCAAACCTGATTTCCTTTAATGACAGGGAAACCCTCCTGGTTGATCAAGGGAAGCTGGCTGATGTAATCTTTTTGGATTTCAGTAAAGCTGAGCCCTGTGTGCAGTTTTGGGTGCCACAATATAAGAAAGACATGATACTATTAGAGAGTGTCCAAAGGAGGACCACAAGGATGTTGAAGAGCCTGGAGGGGAAGCTGTATGAGGAGTGGCTGAGGTCACTTGGTCTGTTCAGCCTGGAGAAGAGGAGACTGAAGGGAGACCTCATTGCAGTCTGCAACTTCCCCATGAGGGGAAGAGGAGGGGCAGATGTTGATCTTTTCTCTCTGGTGATCAGTGACAGGACCAAGGGAATGGTCTGAAGCTATGTCAGGGGAAGCTGAGATTGGGTATTAGGAAAAGATTCTTCACCCAGAGGGTGGCTGGGCACTGGAACAGGCTCCCCAGGAAAAAGATCCCAGCACCAAGCCTGACAGAGCTCAAGAGGTTTGGACAATACACTTGGACACAGGGTGTGACTTCTGGGGATGATCCAGTGCAGGGCCAGGAGTTGGACTTGATGATCCTTGTGGGTCCCTTCCAACTCAGCATCTTCTGTGATTCTGTGTGAATAGAAAGGTAAATGCAATTGAGGAGAAGCCTGTGTGAGGCTGAGAAGCAGCTCAGGCTGGGCATGGGGCCAGGAAGGTGGCTCAGTGCTCCTGCTGGGGCGGAACTGAAGCAATCCTTTTTATCTTTCTGTGTGGATCAAGAACGCAGGATATGAGCAGCAAGAGGGCTGCTGACAGTGCTCCAATGCACAGCAAGTTGCAGCCTGAAAATTATTCCATGGATTAAAGCATAGAAGGGCCAGTTTACACCTCACAGAGGAGCTGTTGGCTACTGTAACACATCATAGGAGCTGCAGGACTCCTTGCAGCAGCCTGTATTCTGATAACAGAACAGAAGTGCATCTAGTGGCATGGCCTCCCTGCTGCCCTGTTCTGTATGGGTCTATATAGTAAGAACCAAAAGGCAGGCACTCCTTCCTTGTTTCCACTTATTCATCAAAAGATATAAAAAGGGTATAAAGATAATGCCCAAGAGCTCACTGAACACTAGTTCATGTAACTGCTGCCCCACTCCAGCTCTGTCTGATCTCCAGGATCCTTTGCTGGACAGGCAGGCAGACTAGAGAAAAACAGATACCAAAGGCTGGAGGGGAATAATCTCATGGGCACAGCCAGTCCCACTGCATGTTCCACATTAACTGGTCCTGATGCAGGTGCCTGGGGGCTGACAGGGAGAGGAGTGAGGTCTGTTAGTGGCATCTTGTTCCCAGCTCATCCCTTGCTCATACTTCCCAGCACACTTGGAATGGCATCACCCTGATCCTCCCAGGATCACTAACCACACACTCTCTGTTACACACCCCGTGCTGAGCTCTACAGCACATGGGCTCTCATAACTCATTTTGTGCCAGTGGGGCTGCTGATGTGACTCTGATTGCCTGATAAATGTCACTGAAGTGAGTGGTTTACCCTGGTGTTATTATCTGGAGCTGCTGGTGGGAGTTAACAGTGGCTGGAGTGCAGCTGTGGTGCCTCCTGCCTTTGCAGCAGCACAGGGGACTCCTGGGCAGTCAGTGCCCTGCTCTGGGTCACTCCCCTCCTGCCTCCTCCAAGATAGGAAAAGGTTTTGCCATGCAGCCCTGCGGTATCCAGCTAGTTCAGACAGTCCTTTAAGCTGCACCTTTTTGGTTTGTAGAATCTCCCTCACACACTTGAAGGAAGTGCCAGCCCATCCCCACACAGAGCAGGCTGTCACTGCTGCTCCCACATGGACAGCTGGCCCTCTGCTGGCACATCAGCCATGGCCATGCTGCCACATCCCTGTCCTCAGCAGGGATGCAGTCACTCTGCATGCTCCCAGCTGCAGCGCTGGCCCAGAGCTCACCATCTACAGCCTTCCATCCCTGGGAGGTGCAGAGCTCACAAGCTCTTGCAGCAGGGAGGTTGTGGGGTTGTCCTTCCCTGGGTAGGGAAAGCAAGGCTGGAAGAGCCAGAGCAAGAGCACAGGCATTTCCTGCCCCTCAGCTTCTTCCAGGCTATTTGTTTCCTGTCATCTTTGCCAGACTTGGCCATCTTACAGAGCAAAGGCCCATCTAGCAAAAAACCAGCAAACGTGGGGTGGAGGAAGGGTTGCAAAACTTTGCCCCTCACTCCTCCTTTGCCCCTCCCAGGAAGTCCCAGGCTCTTCACTTATCTCTCAAAGCACCTGAGACAGCTCAGCTCACAGAAGTCCCCACCTCTATGGAAACCTTTTTATTATTTTTTTTTAAATTTCTGTTTTTATAGAGGCCTTTGAAGATGCTTGTTACCATGGAAACATGCTTTAAAGAGTGCCTTTTCCCTTCCCTATCTTGAGAACTTCTGTTGCCATAACAGCTGCATCCAGCTCCTCCCTTCTCCCTGCCAGCTGCCTCACTATGGGATGCAGTGAGGTTCTGCCTTTGGGGTCCCTGGTGGTCAGGGTCAGAGGAGATGTTTATGCTCCTGCAGGTGTTTGGTGTCCCTCCTCAGGCCTCTGTGTGCTGGGTGTGGAAGAGACAGCCTGCTGAAAGAGCCTCTCTGGGCCATGCAGTGCCTGCAAGCCCCCCTCATACACAGGGGAGGGCTCTGCCCTCACCCTTGGCTCTCACATCCCTCATCAGTGACACTGGCTGGTGTTTTGAACCATTTCTCCTAAAGCCCTAGACTGAACCATTCCTCTGCAGCTCAGTGGGCAGCATTGTGGCTGAGCTGAAAGGAACACCTGTGATGAGGGTGGCTTTGATCTCTACAGCACACAGCTTTGGGCAGCTGTGTCTGTTTTCTGCCCCACACAGAGCAGGTCCCTCATCTTGCTGGCAGCCTTCCCTGGGCAGTGGTGCATCCCTGGTGGATGGGACACACTGGCTTCAGGAGCATCCATCTCCAGAGCAGCCCAGCCCATGACACACAGCAGGGAGGATGGCACAGGTGGTCACTGGCTGCTGCCCATCTTCTGGGCACCTTGTTCCAGCCCTGCTCATCTCACTGTCACTGCAGACAAACCACACCAACTAACCTGTTTCTTTCCCATTCACTTTGCAACCATTAGCTCCTGTGGCCACAGCTCCCAGTTGCTCCAGAGTGGCAGAGCAGCCTTGGACTGTGCTGTGAATCCTCTGGTCTGGCAGGTCCAGGCTAACCCACAGCATCCCTGCTCTTGGATAGCAGCTTGGCAGGGTGGCCCCAGGCAAGATCTGAGGCAGTAGGACCTGAACCACATCTGGCTGTGCTGTGCCCCTCTATCCTGCTGCACCTTCAGCCAGCCAGGTCTGCAGCCACTCCCCAGCTCTGAGGCCAAATTTCTGCCTTGGCAGCCCTGAGCTCCCTCCTCAGTACAGTTTACAGCCCTTGCTCCCGGCCTGCATCGCCTCCCTCTTCTCCCACTCTCACGTGTTGCATGAGTAATATCTTCCCTTTTCATTAAGGAGTCGTTTGGGAAGAGGGTGCTGCAACACCCCCCGGGGCCTGCAGTGCCTCCAAGCACGATTCTGGAACAGGTGGGAGGAGAGGGGGCGAAAAGGGGGGCGGAGATGCCGCCCCTCCCTGCTGGGCACGCACATGCCTGTCACAGATGGCTGCTTGCCTCCCACCCTGTGGCTGCCTCAGCCACTTGCATCTCCTTGGCACGACTGTCCCTGGGCAGCAGGGATCCTCAGCGCACATCAGCAAAGCCAGTTCTGGTGCTGGGTAAGGCACAGCCACACCAGGGGGTGTGGAGCCGCACTGAGAGGTGGAGGTGCAGCTAACAATGCCCGGGGTACCCAGAGGGAGGCAGGTTTCCCATCTGCCCCCTTGCAGCGCCTTGCCTGAAGCACCACTGTAGCCAAGCAGACTCTGTCCCCTGTTCCTCTGTCTCTCCTGCCTCCCCACAGGCTGCTGCAGAGCCAAGCCTAATGGAGAGCACATTGCTGGCTGCTGTCATCCCCATTAATGCAGCCCTGCTTGCCTTAGCAATTACCTGCCAGTGCCTCACAGCCTTCCAGCTCGAGATCTCCTGCCAGCAGCTACAGCTGATGAGTAGAACTGGGGGGCAGATATGGAGCACCTTCATCCATGGATGCTCTGAGGGCTGGATGCTCTCTCTGCCAGAGACACCCGTGTGCCCAGGACATGGTTCTGGGACTGGAACAGGGGCCAGAAGAGCCAGAAGAGCTCTGGCCACCAGAGCGCTCCAGGTGAGTGCATCAGCCCCTGGCCAGACTATAAATTAGACTTTGCAAAGTCCCTGTGGCCAGAGAAGGGTGTCAAGTCTCTCAGCACAAGCACAGCTTCTGTGGCTGCACCCATGCTCGTGGTAAAGCTCTACATCAGGAAAGGATGTCAGGGAGAGCAGTGCTATGGTCCCCCAGAGCCACTAGGGGCTGGCTGGCAGGTAACAGCATTCATCAGCTACTGGGACAACTGAATGTCCTCAGGAAGGGGCACAGAGGCCACACTGGCTTCTTCTGCACTGGCACCCCAACTCCAAATCCCCCAGAGGCACTAGTCTTGAAAGGAAAGAGGAAAAAAATTTCTCCTGAATCAGGGCAAGAAGGGTTAGGAGATTGCTGGGCTTTTTTCTTAAATGTGATTTTTTAAGTTAGAAGAGAAAATGCTCTTTTTATTTACTTCTTGCTTTCTGAGCTTTTAGGGTGCATCGGGGTCAGGTTTTCAAAGTGTTTCTCCAAGCAGTGAGGGATAGAAGCTTATTTAAAAGTGAAGTGAGGTGGGAGAAAGAGAAAAACATGCTCCTGCCATCGGGAACTGGGTTTGCAGAAGAAACAGCAAGTCCTGAGAAAAGCACAGCAATGGGGTCACCCTTTACAGCTCTCCAGCTTGCTGTGAGTCTCAAAACCTCATCCCCAAATCCTCATATTTTTCCAAATGTCTTCCACTACCTTCCTTCACCACTGCAGCTTGCCCTGCATGGCCCAGTGTGTGGGCTGCAGCACTTCAAACCCATCCCAAACCCTTTCCTCCTCTGGAGCTCAGCTCTCCAGTAGCCCTGTATCAGCTCAAGTGCTCATGCAAAATTGAGTCACAGACGATACAGAAGAGGAAGAAGTATCTCCAGCCTTCCCCAGAGGGCAATAGCAGTGGACATTCAAATAGTCACAATGTAATTTCCCCATGATGTTGAAAACTCTCTCCTGGCTTGGGTTCTGAGCTGTGCAGAGCTCTCTGTCCAGCCTCAGCCCTTGCTCTGCAGCACAGGGAGGTCTGGGCACACTTCACTCCATCAGCGCCGCTCCTGTGGCTGTGCATACCTGAGGGCCCTGTGTCTGTGTGCCAAACAAAACACCTCTCTGGCTAAAAAACGATTTTGCCACACGAATCTTTTGGTTTTGCTACTGATCACCATGACCAGGAAAGCTTAAAGAAGCGGTTTGGTCTACCTGCACGTCCCAGAATACCTCAGTGCCATGACATTCCATGATCCCTGAGCCAGTCTGCAGGTGGGGAGCAGCTCAGAGCAGGCTGCTGATGTGCTGTCCTACTTCACCCATCAGACAGGGAGTGGACTTTAGGAAATAGCTGTATTCTCACCAAAAGCTGTCACAAGTGCATTAGGCAGTAGCTCTTTGCACGGTGATGTCAATCAACTCTTCCTAGCTTTATGGGGATGGTGCTCCTAGTGCTATACGTCTGCTTTGGGGTGGAGGACAGTGGGTGATGGGAATGGGTGCAGTCCTGAAAGCAGCCTTGGTCCCCTCAGCCCTGTGATGACACACCAGAGAGTAAAGAAGCTCCACACCTGGCTCTGGGGATGTAAGCCTTCAGCAGGAGGCATGGATGCTGCAGAAAGCAGCCTCAGAGTCAGTGCTGGCAGCTTCCATCCATCTGACCAGCTCCAGATACATCAGCCCAGCTGCCCCGGCCACCCATGACAGAGGGACCTGTGCCAGCCCAGGACCTGGCTTGCCCAGGTGACAGACTGTCCTGTGAAGCTGTTTTTAATCTTTGCATGTTTGAAAGGTATGGTTACCAAGCAGCTGGTTTGTCCAACCCCAGAAGAAGCTGGAGGCATACCAGCCAGGTTGCATCAGGAGAGGCAGCAGCAAGGTCCTTTGGGATCGCTGTGCCCCGAGTGGGGAGCTCCAGGCCACGAGTGCTGGCACACAAAGGGATGCTGTTTGTGTTTGCCAAGGCACGTGAGTACCAGGTGTTTGCTATGGCACGTGAGTACCAGGCCCCTCACACAGACCAGAGGTGCAGCAGCTGGGCTTCCTGCAGCAGGGTTTGGCTGGAAGTCCCAGGAGCCCAGTTTACACAAGCACGTGGGTGCTTTTCAGCCAACAGGCATGCACCTCTCAGCATAGCCAGAAACTAAACCTGATTGTAGACCTGAAAGAGAAATGCCAGCTTTGTGCATTGTGGAGGAGTTGATGCTTACCACTGGCAGTGCTGTGCAAAGCAGTCCCGTGTGCTGAGGGCACAGGACTCCAAAGGGCTGGACAGCAGGGACCAGCTGGAGGCACCTCAGCTCTGGCTGGGGCTCACAGGGCAGCCAGCTGGTCTGTCAGGCTGCGTCAGGCAGGAGGGCCAACCCTCCAGAGCCAGCTGGGACTCCAAAGAGCCTCATCTCCTGCTCTGTGTACCACATCCTTCCTGCCAAGGATTTCCTTGGCCAAGCAGTGGCTGTGTCTCGGTGCTGCTGCCCGATGCTGCTTGGCTGGAACAGAGCTGCCCTAGGAGGGAGGGAGGGGGCCGGGCAGCGATGGATGTGCTCTGCCAGCCTTGCTGGGCTGGCTGCTGGGTGTGTGGCTGCATCTGACGGGCCTGTGCTGGCACCAGATTGATGTCCTTTTTGTTCCTGATAAGGATCCGAAGTCTCCTCTGGGTTCCAGCAGCAATTCTTTTATCCTTCCTGATTGTGGCATCCGCACTCCCGGCGTCCCCGGAGATGCATCAATCGCGGAGCTGCAGGCGCTGCGGCTGCTATCGGCAGAGATGATGGAAAAGCTACAGGAACAGCTGTCATTTCTCCCTGTTTGTGTTTTGTTCTCGACTATCAGTAGGATGTTTTCCAGCAGACACCTATCAATCTGCCGCAGTGGAGCCCAGCCTTGTCTGTGTGCCTGCCACTGCCAGTGCCAGAGCCTGCCTGCAGCCTCCTGCCCGTGGCCAGCCCGCTGCCATGCCTTCTCTCCTGCCTGGGAGCTGCCCATCCTGCAGCACTGGAGTGCAGGGCTCCATCCCGGGGCCAGGGCAGCAAGGGGGATGCAGCCAGGGACCTCTGTGCCTGCTCTGGCCCCTGGCCTGTGCCCACGTGGCACTTGCTGCTCCCTTCCTTAGTGCTTTGTTTCAGCAGCCCCCTGCTTTGGGCTGGATGAGGTGTGCCCTGCAGGAGATGAGGACAAAAGGAGCAGAGGGGCACTGTGGAAGTAGCATGGCAGCCCATGTGCCAAGTGGGATGGCAGCCCCTGAGACAAGCTCTGCAGAGCCCAGGATTAGGGCTGGGCATTCAGGGTTACACTGGGGTTGCCCATCCACCCTCTCCCACTCCGCACTCCCTTGGAAGTACTGCCCTGGAAGGAGGAGCTGCAGCCCTGGACAGGGTGAGTCAAGCCCATCCCTGTGACATCAGGGCTGACAGCACCAAAGGAAGAAGTTCACATGGACATAAGTGGCAGTGGGCACATCTTTTAGCTCCATGTGATGAGATAGAGTACCTCATATGGAGAAAAGCTTTGATTTGATTTGACTTGTTCTTCCTCAAATTCTTTTGAATTGAGGATGAACATGAGAAGAATTTCTAGTAAGCTAGGATTACAGGACCTCCAAACACATTTCCTTTCAGAAGGGACCTTCCAGAGCACCATGGAGCAAAGAGGGCTGTGGGGTCTGTGATGCCCCCAGCCCCTTCTGCACTCTGCTGCTGGCATTACCTGCCTCCAGGCCAGCAAAGGCAGCAGATCCCACGGCCTCAGTGCCCAGCATTTATGTCACCCACTCTGTGATGGCTAAAGACAAGATAAAGACAGGCACCAAGTCCCATTTAATGCCACTCTCTATCCATCACTGAGCTCACAGGCATATCGTTCCTCATTATTTAACATCCTCAGCCTGCTCCTGCCCTGTACAGGAGTCAGCACCTAAAGTGACACCTGCAGTAATCCAAGTTTTCTCCTCCAGCTGATCAGGGAAAGTCACTGTCCACTTGCTGCTCCCTGAAAATGGCCAGAGGAGGACACAGTTCCTGTTCCACAGCCAGCAGGCACCTGCCAGCTGGGACTTCTGTCCCTTGCCATCTGCCCTGTCCCACTGGTGATTTCACATCCTTCTGTACTGGGCTTTCCCCTTCACATAGTTCTGTCTCTCTCTCTCCCCCCAGCCTTGGCTTTGCTTCTTGCCCCTCATCAGCTCCTTGCCATGGTGTCCCTCAGTAGATGTGCCCAAGCCCAGGGCCCAGAATACCACTGCTCTGCCAGCAGGTCTGAGCAGATGCCCAGTTTCTTTCTGTGAGGCTGGAAACACACGAGATGGCAAAAATTTACATGCAGACATCTGCAGTTTTTTTGTGGTATCTTCATGTCTCTTGGCTGCTGGTATGGCTGATGTGCAACTTCATATCTAGGCTGTCAGTGCCACCACAGAGCAGCTGGGAGCATGTTGCAACCCCAGCTGGATGACCCTGTCCCTTCAGATGCAGCTAAGGCAGCTCCTGGTTTTGCTCTGAAGAGTGTCCTTGTGTTTGGGCTGGCAGGTGCCACTTGGCACCACCCCTTCCCTCCTGCTCCAGGTTGGGTTGGAGTGTCTTCAGGCAGAGACTCAATGTTCCAGACACTGGCTGAGAAAGCAGACTATTCTAAAGACATGTTTCTTTCTCTTTGGATTTATTTGGGGTTTTTTTTTTTTGTTGTTGTTGTTTTTAAGCCTCACTTAACTCAACTGAGTGACATATGCTGCTTTGGTGAAAAACCACTGTTTCCTGCCACACTTGGGCTGGGATTGCAGATTGCTGCGATGGCCCCTAGCTTTTCTTCTTCAGGCTAAAGCATCTTCTGTCAAAGCCAAGAGCTGATTTCCCTGCTAGTGCCACATTAGAAAGCCTCTTCTGGCTCCTCGTTCAGGAGTGACCGAGCTGTCCCAATGTAGCAGTTCTTGGATGCAGCCTGTTCTCCTGGGGTGCCCAGTGTCCAGCTCTGCATTAACCTGACTCCCCAGTGAAGCTTTTCCATCCAAGCCTGTGGTGCTAATTAAACAAATACATCTCAATTCTGATTAAAATCTACATGTAAATCGTTGTGACGTTTCACAGCAGGCTGCATTTTAGCAGTTGGCTCTGCAATTTCTTATGCCTCCTCTGAGAGTGCATGGTCAATGAACCTTAGTGGGGGTTGAAACTTCCCAGGCCCTCCTGCTTGGGAGACAGGACTTGCTGTCTTCATACCCTGCCAAACCCAGCTCTTCATCCTTGCCTCCCTGCACAGGACTGTGTGCCAGGGCAGGGACTGTTTTTTTCCTGGGCATCTCATTGATTAAGTCTTGTTTCCTTTTTGTGCAAGAGCAGATCGACTCTCTCTTCAGCTGGGACGAAAAGTTCAGGCATGAGGTAAAGGCTGAGCTGTGGCACTCAGGCTCCATCTGCAGTGCCCAGAACAGCATAGGATTTTTCCACTACACAGCCTGACTGAGCCACACAGTGCTGCATCTTGTATTATGCTTGTTTGCTTTCCTCTCTTCTCTGGCAAATGAACAGAAAGGAAAGAGAGAGAGTGAGAGAGAGGAGGCTTTTTAACCTGTTTATAGACTCAAAGTAATTATAAATAGAAAGGTTGCCTGCCTTTTTTGGTGAAGATAAACTTCTTGAGAGACAGCCTTTGTGCATATTGAGCACTGCTCCTGAAGCTCTCTCCCTCTGCATGGGAGGGAGAGAGGACACACACTGCACAAATCAAAGGCACTAAATACGGCTGAGATGCTACAGGGGGTACTATGAACTATTCCAATGACATTTTCATCTTGGGGAAAAAAAAAGAAAGAGTGAAAAAATTCTGCCTAAAACTTCTGCCTAAGAAGATGAATTTGCAAATGGGTCTGATCATGAAAGGGAGCTTTTTGGGGCACTGCCCCCTGAGGTTACCCCCTGCCTCTTCCTACCAGCACTCCAGCTGGGCACCAGCACTTCTGAGTCTGCTATTCCACCACCATCTCTGGTCTCCTTAGCATTTAAATTCTCCCTGCAAATGCAGAGCTTGGGTGATGAAAGGCTAGTGGGATGCTTCTGCTGCTGTTTGTCCCTGCTAAGCCACCCCAAGCATTCCTGCTCCTTTCACCAAGGTTGTAACGATGTGGGGGTTGGTCTCTTCCTCCAAGTAACAAGTGATAGGACAATAGACAATGGCCACAAGCTGTGCCAGGCGATGTTTAGGTTGGATATTAGGAAAAATTTCTTCACTGAAAGGGTTGTCAAGCATTGGAATAGGCTGTCCAAAGAAGTGTTGGAGTCATCATCCCTGGAAGTATTTAAAAGACATGTAGCTGTGGCACTTAGGAATATGGTTTAGTGGTGAACTTGATGATGCTAGGTTAATGGTTGGACTTGGTGATCTTGAAGGTCTTTGCAACCTCAGCAATTCTGTAACTCTATGATTTCCAGCCTGTCTTCACCCTGTGGTGGCTTGGGAAGCTGTCTGCTGCAAGCTGTTAGTCAGCTACACGTGCTAGCTTGCAACCACGTGCTGACTGACAGTGGCTTGGCAGCCACGTGCTGGCTGTGATGTGGCAGGGTGTTTGGACAAAGGTTCTGCAGCCCAGTGGGGCTTGAAAACACTTGGCCACCACTGCTGTGCCAGAGCAGGACCCCTCTGAGGACCAAGATCCCCAGCTTCAGCACCACTGAGGTTCTCCCCTGCTTTGCCATGCTGCAGTGTTGCCTGTTGTAGGGGCACGGATTTACCTCTGGCATGTTTGTCCTACCCACAGTCTGTACGAGCACAAGCAACCAGAGCAGGGAAGAGCCAGGGTTTGTGCCAGAATGGCACTTCCCTGCTCAAGGGGCTTCTGGGCCTTTGCCACATCTCCAGCTGTAGCTGGCTGGGACTCCAAGCAGTGGCGAGGGTCCCTCACTGCTGCTGTGCACCTTGCTCACAGGAGTCACAGGCAGTGATGAGACTTGGCTGTGATGAGATTAACTATGTAGGAGCTGTCTCTCCACTTTCTTTCTCCTCCTCCCATCACCACTTATTTCTCCATCCTTGTGCTCTAAGTAAGGAACTTCATCTCTTGTCAAATCCCCCGTCTGTGTTGGGGGATTGGGGTGAGCCAGGCGTAAAATGAAAATAAATCACTAATTCCTCCTAATAATGCCTGATTTCCTGATTTGATATCCCACATTAATTCTAATTACTCACCCAGAGTCAGGGCATTAATCAACACGTTAAAACTTCTCCTTGCTTAGCAACACTGACGTGCCAGGCATCTGGCAGGGCCGGGGCGCCAGGGATTTGTCTGTCACACCGGCCCCATCTGCAGCAGCTCTGTCAGGGGGTGGCGAGGAGGAGTCCCTCTCCTGGCTGGGCACATGGGGACACAAGGGTCCAGCCACAGCTTTGGGGTACTTGGGGACCCTGGCCAGGCACCCAGCATCCTGCTTCCCTCCTTGCAAGGGTGAGGACCTCGCGAGGGTATCGCCAGCTGTGCAGCTCCATGGCATGATCCAGCAGCTGTGGCATCCTAGGTTAAATGGAAATGCCTTGCTCAATGACGTCTCTTCAGCAGAAGTACTGCTAGATGATCCACTCGTCTCATAGCCTTCTTTTGAAAAAGATAAACTAGGTACAGCACCTCTCTGGAGGTGGAGAGAGGTGAAAAGGTAGTGAGGGGGAATCACACCTGCCACAATCCCTGATCTGCCACCATCATAGTTTTCCTCACCAAATCACTTCCAGGCAGGAAGGATAAATTGATTTCAATTCAAGTTGATCTAAATCTGTAAACAGGAAGCCTTTAAATAATCCACTCTAATCTTGTTTCACATTTGAGCTACTTCCCTGTTTTCCTGAAGCAAGCTGACTGGTGCTGGTCAGCAAAACCCAATGCTTGCTTTTTGCCAGCTCCCACTGTAGTTAAACCAGCTTATTAGAGCTATTATGTAATTAACATTTATTCGGATTTTTTTTACTTTGTGTTGAAAGGCTTAATATTGCATTTATTCACTAGATGATTTTTTAAAATTCATCAGTTGAATAAGCTTTAATTTGGATGTTAATTAACCAAAACATGTGCAAAGTCAGAATCTGTGCTTGGTTTTATGATCCTGCCTTACCTGTCCTAGATACAAGACAAAAGAGGTCTCTCAAAATATGTTTGCATTTAAAAGCCATACAATTTATTAAAGGCAGCATTAGAGGCAGCTAATGAACTCTGCTTGGTTTCTGGCTATGGGGTCCTTGTGGATTTTCAGCAGTATAGATTTCAGCCTTGCAGATGTCACTGCTAGGACAAGGGTGGAAAATGAGCCTTTCTCCTTTTTGGTGTTTGCAGCAGACTCTCAAGTGTGACCAAGCTCATCCTTGAGCCAAGGACAGTGCTTTGCTGCACCTAGCCCATTGTTGCTGCCATATTCTGGTGCTGTGCCTCATTCCAGGTTTTGGGCACCTCCTGAGTTCTTGGCTCAGCCTTAACTTTTGAGCAATAGACATGCATTTTGTGAGTACTTACATTTACATGAGGTTTATCAACCTACAGTTATTTCATGCCTTGACTTAGAGTTTCCAATCAAGAGAACTAATTTCTAGGAGAAATACAGACCTAAAATACTCCCAATTAGCAGTAATATTTAAATACATCCTGCTCTTAGGGCTCAGGCAATAGCAGCCATCTGAGCTTGAGGAAGAAGCAGAGTCCTCCCACGCTCAAACCTAAAACTGGGTTGTTACTCGATGGCATCAAACCACACTCGCTCCTGTTTCCTGGCCAGGCTGAGACCCAGTGGTCATCCTTCCACTGGGTGCAGCCACCAGACCTCTGAAACTTTCCTTTAAAGAGAAAGCATTTATGGTCAGAAGACAAACTGAAAACCATGCTGCAGACAACGTGCCCTGGAGCCCAGCGTGTGCCGAGCCTCGTCCTGCGCCAGACCTGGCAGGGACTGGGCAGGTGCCTGTTCCCAGCATCTCAGGGACCATGCAGCCCTTGGCCTGATGGGGCCAGGTGTATAACGGCAGGCAGGGGTTTTTAACTGACAGCCTGCCCTGGCACCTTTGGAGTGCACAGCTTCATCTGGGTGGAAATCACAGTGCTGCCCTCTCATTTCCCTCCCCTACAAGCTGCAGGTCGGTGGTTTACAGCCAGGGGTCAATGGATCTCGAGAGTGCTGTGGGCTATTTCTAACAGTAAGAAAAGTGAGCCTCTTGTTGGCAGCCTTTCAGTTCCTCTACAGGAATTTGTGACTCTGTGGGAATATTTTTAGGAGATATACAACTGGGAAAGCTCACAAAGCTCAAATCAGGATGGATGCATTCACCCAGGAGAGTTTTACAGCCTTCATATTCAAACTCCCCACTGCCCCCTGGGTAGTGCACAGAATTAATTATACTTCAGCAATGCTAGGACTGCCCTATAGCAGCTGAAGTGCCGTGATCCAGCCCATCTGGACAAATCCATACCCCAGAGCCCCTCACCATGTGCAGAAGGATGCACCATGCTCGGTCCCACCAGGCAAAAGGGAGTGGGGACTTTGGCTGTGGCCCCACCCAGGTGGCAGCACATGAGCACTAACAGGGGCTTCATTAATGTGCACAACCTCTCTTGCTCTGCTTGCCACTAAATCATCTGGTTTGGAACAAATTCACTGGGAAGAAGTATAGCAAGTCAAGCAGAGGTCTTGGGCACGGGGGACAACGGCCCATAAAGCAAACATGCAGCAGTGTGCTCAGCTGCTGGGGATGCTGCTGGCACATGTGCTCAGGAAGATTAATATGCACTGAGCAACCAGGAGTGGGGAGGGAAGCTTGCAAGGTTCCTCTCATTAGCTCATCATTCCAGCTGAATTAATGACTCACAAGTTTTGCCCAGCCTTTGCTGGGTCGGTTAATAAATAGCACCACAGATTAGTGGAGAGTTGAGTGTGTGCCTATGTGAGGGGAGCTTAAAAGCCTCTTAGACCCTCTGTGGGGAGAATGAGGGAGAGATGCACTCTCAAGATGCAGGGATCAAGTGCAGAGAGGTGGGGGAGGAGTGCCATAGTCTGCCAGCATCCTTCATTTCTCCCTTCCCTCTCATGCAGGGATGCAGCCGTAGAGTCTGTGTGCCCTGAGCAGCAAGAGGAAATCACAGATGAATTAAAAATGAACCTGCTTCGGGCAGAAGAAAGGAAGCTTGTCAGAGAATATGCATATGGAAGTGGGGAATAAGTATGGGCAGTATGGGAAATATGGGTATTAACAGCTGACGGATTCTCTGCATGTACAGAGAGACTTTTAAGGGCCTATTATCAGTGGCACCATACCTGCAGCCAGCTCCAAGGGAAAGAACGGTCCCTGCTGAGATGACCCACCAAGACAGCAGAAGCTTGGCTGAAGATCCTGTGTCCTGCTGGTGCCAAGGGACATGAGAGGAAAGTGAACAGAGAGTACCTGCACGGACACAGAGTGTGCCTGGAGGGCTCCAGCAAGGCTCTGGTTTCAAGGTGGTTTTATTGAGGCAGAAATTACAGCATGGCAAAGCAGAACTGGGACAAAGCAGACTCCTGCAGAAGGCTCTGGGATGTCCAGTGGGGCAGAAGTTTGGAGCTAAGCCAAGCAGGAGGGGTACTGTATGCCAAGGCTATTTTTTATACTAATGGTTGCAAGCTAAACCCAAGGAAGGAGCTCAGTGGGGATTAGGAATAATACATTTGCCTTGCAACTCAAGGCAGAATGTTGCCAGATCCTGCTCCAGGCCCAGCTGCTTGGCAGGTGCTAGCCAGGGACAACGTGGGTGCTCATCCAGATAACCGGGAGCATCGCTGTATCTCAGCAGCTTGGTCCCTGTGACACTCTCTGTGAGAAGCACTCCAGGGCAGGAGCAGGGACTGGGATCCAGGAAGCACTGCCAGAGGTGGCTCCCAGGACAAGAGAGCCACGAGTCCTTGAAGGGTGGGCTTGGGCAGCAGGGCAGAGCACAGGACAGGTCAGGAAGCCCTGTGAGTGGCTTTGCATGGCATTAGAGGTACAAGAAGGTGCCTCACAGAACTGGGAGGAGGCAAAACTAATGCTTCCCCTGCAAGGGTGAAAGGAGGAGGTCGGCTTGAATCACACCAACTTACTTGCCAAAGGGTCAAGGCATCTGGTTGGAAGCTCAGCAAAGCCAGTGGCTTCTTCAGTCCTGTCCTGCCAAGTGCTGCTGGGCTCCTGGTGTGTCCTAGCCCCCTGCAGCCCCCCAGCTGTCCACCTCCCCTTCATTACTGCTCACCTCCAGCAATTTGGGCTTTGTTTTCCAGCACCAGGCAATGCCCTTTGACTGCCTCCTCAGTGGCTCAGAGAGGATGAGCCCCACAGAAAAGCCATGAGCAGGTGTTCTCCCTTGTCATCCTCTCAGATATTCCTTTCCTGCCTCCTCTCCCCCACCCTCTCCTCCTCCTTTATTCTCTGACTCAAGAGCTGAAATGAAAACACCTAAACACCTCCTTCTTCAAGAGCCCCCAACAACAGCAGGAGAGAAACCAGCTCCATTCTCTTGATTTGCAAAAAAAAAAAAAAAAAAAGAAATGCAGAGAAATGTCTTGATAGCATTATATCAAAAAGCGGATGCTGTGCTGTGCTCAGATGTCTCAGGAGACCGGATCTCAGCTCCTTTGACTGTTTGAAGACTTGCTGAGTCTCCAGGGATCTCAGCAGCTCCAAAGCTGCCACAGTGAAGTGAGAAAAATCAGACAGATCCACTGCTGGCAAAGGCTTCCTCTGCAGATATCAAAGGAGGCTGCACAGAACCAGCATATATTCAGTATGGCCAAGGAGCAAGAGGACTGGGAGTTAAACTTACACACTCAGTAACAGGGCTGGAGAAGTTATGACTTCTCTCTTATTCCTGCAAGTATTATCCAAGGAATGGTCCAGAGAGGAGGGAGGGGGTGAGGTCAGCCTCAGCTGATCACAGGACTTGGAAAACTGAGCTGCGAGCAAAAGGAAAAGCCAGGACGTAAGAAACCTTGACTACTGGAGGAAGGAGAGTCCCTTGAGTTGCATGCCTCAGAAGCACAAAAGCTGGGATGCTGAAATACGTGGTGATGGGTAAATCAGATTACTTTCTTGCTCCTCTTTGCACCATTCATTAAGAGAAGTCCTACTGTGTGCACTATTTTCACCATGTATTTTCACACTGTGCTTCCTGGCCCTTGAGAAGCCAGTGATCCAGGGACATCATCCCTCTCATCTGCAGATTTGCTGCACCCTCTGGAAAACTTTACACAAGAGTGCAAAAATCACCTGCAAAAAACTCCAGGGCAACAGGCCCTGTCCTATGTCCTATTTCTGGTGCTCTCTGCGCATTCTTCCTCTGCCCAAGCTGTAACCATTCATATTCAAAATTCCTTGCTGAGATTTTCCTGATGGAGAAGCAGGCCCTTTCCAATGTTTCAGGCTCCCTTTGCTTCTGACCTGTCCTGGGCTTAGACTACAGCACAAAGAGGCACTAAGTGTTTGAGCAGAGCCTTTGCCACACTCACCTTCAGCAGCCATGTGTCCTGGCAGCACACCAACACTGCTGCCAGGTGCAAGGTTGTCTTTGAGAGAAGGAGCACAGGAAGAGGAGACAATTGACTATCCTGACAAAGATTTTTCATCTTTCCCTCCCTGCTGTGAGCCCAAGTGTGCCAAGATGAGCTTGGATTGCTGCTGGAGAACTCCTGCCTCCTCTGTTGCCAGTGTGCTGCCCTCCTGCCCACATTTCCTTCACACATATTCTCCAGCCCACTCACTTTATTCTCTCCCAAAAAGGATGAAATCCCCCCAAGATAGACTTATCAGGAACTCAAACAAGCTGCACTCCAAAACTGTCAGTTTCTTTACTCTATGTATTCATGCAGAGTAGAGAGTTGCTGCAGATGTAAGTGAACATCCATCCATGGTGTCCTCAGGAGGAAGCTGATTTCCCACAGGTGTCCCAGGGCTGCTTGTGGCATCAGAGACTTGCTCTCCTTCTCCTTGTGACCTCACTAGGATCAAGGATGAAAGAAATGTATTAACAGGCTGGAGCTGCTCTCCTAGAGTGGACAAAGTGTCTCCTGACCACTGATGCCCGGCATGGGCTGGAGAGTGACCATGCTCACTGGGATGGGGAGAAAGTCTCCCTCCCTCAGTTCTAAATAACACCAGCAGATAACTTGGGAACAGGGAACAAACAGATGAAGAGAAGGAATAAGACAAGGATGAAAAGGGAGCTGAGGGTCAGTGTGAGGCATGGGATCACTCCTGCCTTGCTTCTGATCCCAGGTGGGAAACCAGTGAGGGGCCAGAACAACCACAGGCAATGTAGGATGCTCACTGTGATCCCCAGCAAGGAACCAACCAGTTGTGCTGGGGGGAATGTCATGCTGAAGCTCTCCAGATGTCTCCTAGCAGGTGGGCTGGGATGGGAAATAGAATCATCAAACCTCCCTGTTACCTCTCTGGAATAGTTTTCTCTTTCTGAAATTCATGTAGCAGCTGCAGAGGGATGCAGAGGCAGCACAAGTCCAAGCCCACCCTCTGCACTCTGCTGTCATGCTCCCTCACCTAGACCTAACCTGCAGAATGGACTGATGCACCTCATCACATCCCACCAGGTGCAGAAGTGCAGAGACCTGATGGTTCTGTCATCTCTGGGAAGGATCAGTGCTAGAGGTTTTCCAAGGCTGTGCTATAGTGATCTACCATCGTACACATGCTGTTACTGCCTTCACAAGCAAGAGCATCAGGAAATCAGCCCTGATGCTGATTAGGACGTTCATTAGGAGCTCACTGGCCTTCTGGAAGCTTCCACCTCACTGAGGGCCCAGTTGTGCCTCTTTACAGACACACTACAGCTCTGCAAACAGCTCCAGCAAAAAGAGCAGTCCCAAGGAAAGATGCTTTGTGCAATGAAGAAAGGTGTTCCTGTCTGGTCAGATGGAAGCACAACACACAGCTCTCTGCTGGTAGAAAAGCACCCCCTTGTACTCAAAACAACAACAGTCACCAACAAACAAACTCAGTCACCAACATCTTAAATTACTTGAATGACTAAGTCAGCTACTGCTGCAAGAGCAATAACATTTCACCAACAGCACATGGAATTCTTTGTCATCTTCATTGTACCAGCTGCAAGGCTTGCATTGCTGTTTTCTAAGAGATTCTATTAGATTCTATTATGTTTTCTTAAGATTCCCCTCAAAAGCTGCTGTAAGACCACAGTTTTAAACAAAACATAATTCTCTCTAGTGCTTTGATCTTTCCATTGCTCAGCTTTCTCCATAAGCCTCAGAATGTTACTTCCTTTGAAGCCATATGCTTTTAACTTTCATGGGTGTGCATGTTGCAGCAGCTTCTCATGGACCAGCATCCTTCTGTTGCTGCCCCTCCAGATTCTCAAGCCTTAGAGGAGACCTCAACAACAGAGCTGAGCTACAAAGGATGATGCTCTCTGTGACTCTGAGAGTCCTGGCTCTCTCTGAAAGCATCTTACAGTCTCTCCTGCTCCTCCTGCAAAGGCTTTTTTTGTCCAGAAAAGATCTAATGTTACACAGAAAGGGAGCAGGGAGTAACCCAAATCTTTTGCTTTGCTCTGTGGGCACCAAATTTCGCAGCAAGAGAGCTCTATCAATGCTGAGAAAGGAGCATGCATTGGCTCATGCTGGGGTAAACCAGAGGGTACAACCAGAGAAGTCTGAATGACTCCTGGGGGAACCCTGCTGTAGGGACTTGCCCTGCTGGCAGGAGCACAGGGAGAAAGGGAGGGAGGGAGCTGCTGTACGCCCCAGTGAGCTGAAATCAAATCCTTTCCATTTTGACATTTTTGGGACAGGGTAAAAGAGGCACATTTTTGTGCATGTTGAGAAATTCCCTGCCTTTCTACTGGTGAGTGTCACAGTTGCTCTGAGCTCCAGCATCAATGGCTCTCTCTCACATTACCACAGACACCTCCATCTGCACAAATCCCAGCCTCTCTGGGCAGCTGAACTTCCCACCAGAGCTGAGCCAGGGCTGCAGAGCTGGGCTGGTGACACCCAGTCAGGACAGCCTCAGCTCAGCCAGGTGAGTCCAGGCTCAAGCTGGAAAGCCAAAGCAGTGGCTCAGAGTCTGTAGCATGGGCACAGCTGTAGCAGGGCTCATGCAGGAACAGAGGGCTGAGCCAATTCCAGGGCAGCTCTCTGCCTCCCTCCTCTCCCCTGCACCAACCCCACTGTGGGCATGGAGAGTAAGTGCTGGGTTAAAGTGGGGGCACACAGGGGGCTAGAAAGGCCTGGCTGTGCCTGGCATGGGTGCAAAGGAGCCAGCTGCCCACAGAGCCACATGAGACACACTTGGTTGACATGCTTAGCCACACGCTTGACCAGGATTAGAGAATGTGCTGCCAGACCCAGGGCACCACAATTCTGCTAGCAGAAAAACACTCCATCTTCCCTCTCACCAGTTCACTCATTGCCACTTTACTGGCATGATGAGCCAAGCTGGGGATGCCAGCTCTCCACTGTTTGATGCTCTACTCCTGTGTCCAGGGATGATGGGGGCTGCTCCAGGCTGTCCCTCCTGCGGGGCAGTGCCACAGGGAAGAGCTTCATGGGGCTGCATGCAGGAAAGTCTTCCCTGGTCCTCGTTGATGGCTCTGGCTTCCTGCCTGCTGGACCAGGTGCTGTACCTCCGCCCATGTGCTCTCTGGCCTTGGGGCAGTGCTCACGACCCGGGGCTGCTCTCGGGATGCTGCCGGCCCCGGAGCCCCGCAGGCAAAGCCAGAGCCGCCCCGGCTGCTGCTGTGATTTCTCAGTCTCTGGATTTTTCCAGCACCGACATCGCTTTTCCTGGTGTTGCCATAACAACTGGCGTTAAGAGCTTGTTGACACTGCCCTGTTGTACTAATTGCACAATTTCCTGTCACTGTTACATGCCAGTTATTTCTTTAGAAGGGCTGAAATTGCTTTCGGCCACCTCGCCTGCTCCCTCGCTGCCTCCTTGGGCCTAGTTAGGAAGCTTGAGCGAGAGAGAAAATGTTCCTGAAATGCTCCAGGGAAGCGTCATTTAACCTGGTCCAGAGCAGACAGGGACTCTGTGGCTGAAATGCAGGCAGTTTAGGATATTTTGCCTACACTGATGCTTTCATTGTTTTGCTGGCTGCAGGTAGGACCTGCAGCAGCAGGAAAGCTCAGGGATGTGTGGCTGCTACGTGGAAGATGTGGAACAGAGCTTGGGTAATGTGCCATAACCATCCCTTTCTCCTGCCAGCACCAGTGTCCCGTGCCCATCTCAGGGGTGGGGGGAGCAGGGTGGAAGGGATGTGCTTTCCCCAGTGCCAGGCTCTGACCCTCCTCACTGCCCTGTGTCCCTTCCCCTAGGAGTGCAAGCTCTGGCACATCATGAAGGAACTGGAGGTGTCACAGAGGTCCACATCCACAAGGATGGGAGTCCTTGGGCTCCTGGCTAGTCCCTGGAACACTGTGGCAGGAGGCTGATGGGTTGTCTGTGAACTCAGGAGTTCTGCTCCAAGATTTGTTGGAGAGGAAACAATTAAGAGTATCAATAGCATTGATCCAGCCCAGTTTCAAAGGATGCTCAGGTCACCTTGAAATGTTGTCCTAGTTCATGGAAACCCAGTCTTCCTCCAGGCAGAGCCCTTGGTGGTTGCTCTCTGGCCTCCCCTGAACCCCTATTTTCCTTGTCCCCAGCACATGCTGCAGGCTTCCTGGGAACCCCTTCTGATCCCAGTCCAGGGTTCCTCACAGCACTTCATGGCTCAAAGCAGTCTCACTCTTCAAACTGAGGGTGGGTGGGAGAAAGCAGCTCAGTCAGAGGCACCCTGAAGTCTGGCTAGGAAAAGTGAGGAGCCTCCTTCCCAGTCCTTTATGTCTATCAGTCCCACAAACCAAGATATGATCTGGGAATGCTGGAGGAAGGGTTTGGGCAGACTGGATGAAAGGGGAGCTCCCAGTCCCCATCCAGCACTCCAAGACAAGCAGTAAGGCTGCCCTGTTGTGTTCCCTAGTAATTTATCACCAAGACACTCACTTTATAAATATTAAATGAAGGGCTCAATAAATTTTTAACGTAGAAATAAAACTGCATTTGGTGGAGAAAAGAAACGCCCCACTCCTCAGCCCTTCCTGCTGTCTTTCTTCCCTTGCCTGGCCTTGCCACTGGTGGAGCACAGTGCTGCACCCATGGCTGCTGATGTGTGCAAGGAGCTGATATTTCTGCAGGGTGGCTTTATCTGCACAAGAGCACAATGTTAGCACACCTGCCCGAGCTGCTGGCTATCGAGGGGGTCACACTGCAGAGAGTCACATTCTATTGTGTCATTAAATCTAGTCACAAAAATGCTGTGCCCTGAAGTGTCACCCAAAGTGACCCAGGGTGGCCTCAGCTTGTACCATCCTGTCCCCAGTGCCCATGTAGCACTCATGCTTGGCACCACTCTTCAGTGCTTGCATCACCACTGTCCCCCAGCACTCACACCAGCATGGCACTGCCTGAGATCAGTCTTTGCTTGTCCATTCAAGCTAGGGCTTGCTGCCCTTTCTGCTGGGCCTCCCCATTCCTGGACCTCCAGACATGGGTGAGAAGAAGGTGGCCACCACTGGCTATAGCCAGTGTGGAGCCAGTGTGGAGGCCAGTTGGCATCTATTTCAAACAGGCCAGATAAGTGCTTTGAGCCTGTCCCTTTGCAGGGGCTGCTGACAAGGGTCACAGCACTCCGAGCACACCCCTGGGAGCTGTGGAAACACATCACTCCTCACCATCAGCCTGCTGCAATGAAGAGCATGGATGAATCATTAGGACAAGTGCTACTACAGCCCAAGTGCAAATCAGGGATGACTAGACCTTTGGCAAATACTAGCTCTTTGCTCAAGCACGCTACTCTTCTGTATTGAACTGTGGCTTCTTATGCTGACCTCATCTCAGAGGATGTGTAGCAAAATGGGTCACAGTGCCACCTCTCAGAGTCCCAACACATGCCTCTGCAGTCCAGCTGAAACTCAGTCACCAACAACAAAGGAGCAGCCAGTGGTCAGACTGGCTATGAAGATGGTTATGTTGCATCAGGCACTTCAGTATCTCGGTATTGTTGTGCTGCTTATGGACCTTGGCTAGAAAAGCCCGATGCCAGATTACACCATGCCTCTTGTTCTCCCTGAAACCTCGGTGGGACCCACTTCTTGCAGCTCTCTGTGAAGTGCAAATGCCAGCAAATCCCTCCTCCTGCAATCATTAGCTGCAGGGAGGAAAATAATGTCAGCAGCTTTCTGATTAGAGTGGATAAGGTGAATTTTGCCTGGGCTTCCCTCAGCCAGGCAGGAACGAATGGGAATCCCACTGAGCTTTCTTCTTGCTGCTGAGTGCCCTGATGGAGTCATTGTGGACTCTGCTGCAGAGGGACCCCCACTTTGCAGTCAGCTTCCAAAATCCCTGTAAGAGTTCTTCACTGCTTTGAAGAACTCCAATATTTTGGCAAAATGTTGTTGTTTCTCTGCAAGTGAGAAATATCAGAGTGAATGTTTGTAATGCCATGTTGATGCAAAAGGATTAATTGCCCACGAGCTCCAAGTGAAGAAGGTAAGACTGAGATGCAGCTTCCACTTGTGCACCAAGTGCTGCCTCCTGCAGCCAAGAAACCTCAAAAGTGTGAATGATGCTGCATCCACCACCTCTGGATGTCTCCAGGCTGAGCCAGCCTTCTGCACCTGCCTGGCCACTGCCCCTGGTCCCACCATGGGCTGCCTTCACCGTGGCTCCTTGATGCTCCTCCTGGAGCATCACCCCCATAGCTGGGGTTGGTGGGGAGGACAGGGAAGCAGGCTGTGCTGGGTGCTGAAGTCTCACAGCCTGGCATCTAGAGGAGGATTTCCAAGCCCCCAGCTGCCAATCTGCACAACAGAGCCAGGCATAAAACAAAACAAAAACTCATAAAAGTGATTTAAAAAATAATAATGACAACACAAGTTATTAAAATCTGCACTCAGCTGGGCGTGGGGCTTATTGAGTATTTTCCTGGCATTTTGTCAGACTGTGGGATTGCCCCAGACACCAGGGCAGGGTGTATGACAAGGAGAGACAACGATCAATTTTTAATATTGCATATTTAAACAAGCTTGGGCTCCAATCCATCATATCCCCTGGCTTTCCCTAAAATTAATCTTCAATAGCTTATCGAGAACTTCAGAAAATTAATATCCTACCACTTCACCTTAGGGGAACAGCACTTTTTCTGGCTCAATATGCATGCAAGAGCAAAGGAGCAAAAGATGAAGTGTCTCCCTGCAAAACTTCAGGTTCAAAAGAGTTTTAGCAGAGCCATCCACCTCTTTCACAGGGTTCCAGCTTTGTGGGCACTGCAGGAGAGCCAAGGAGAGACACTGCAGGAAAAGCTGACAGAAAAGATCATGCTGGGAGACACTCAGAGCCTGCATTGAACCCCCTACCCTGCAATCCCATGTCTTCTGTGGCCTTACTCCCACTGAGGAGGGATGTGGGGTGATGAGCAAGGCAGAAAAGACATGAACTTTCCCAGGCAATTCAGGACGCTTCACCTTTCTGTTTCCTCTCCAGGCTCACAAATGATTGAATCTGCCCTTAGTGTCAGTCCAGGGAAGCGTGAAGAGGAACAGGAACAGGTTGTTTCCCTGTTGTCTGGCTCCAAGGAGCTGAACATCTGTGCTCTCACTCCCAAATCCAGTGGAGGGTAAAGGCTCCTGCTGGGAACTTGCAGGGCATGGCAGCATCCAAACCCCACCAGCCTTTCAGAGAGGGATGGTGGGAAGCCAACAAGGGAGTGCAGTCTGTCGGTCGGGCACGGCTCCTGTCCCCAGAGCACCACACTGCTTGACTGTGTGACTCCTAGGAACAACTTGTTCATGAATGAGTGGCTCTACAGCCACAGAGGAGGGTCAAAGTCCTCCATGGTCTGGCAGCAGCCCAGCAAGCCCTGGCAAGGCACCAGCAATGACCCCCTCAGCTGAGCTATGTGGATCCCTCACAAACAGAGGTCCCATCCCCAGGGAACGCTTGGAGCTGCAGGCTGCTCACTGGCACCCAGGGAAGCTGCCCAAGTGAACCCTCACCAGTGTGTGTGTGTGTGTGTGTGTATCTGCACATCAGGGTCAATGCTTCCAGCCCCACTGCTCTGGAAGTACAAAGGCAAACATGTGCCAGCAGCAATAGGAGCAGCAGGGTGGATGTGATCCCAGCTGACCAAAGCCAGGAGGACCCAGCCCCGGTGGCTGTGCTCTGCTCTGACCCCTGGACCAGCGACCTGCTCACTAACAAGGAGGAGAACTGGGGGGGAGATTTTGTACTGCAAACCCACCTGCTTCTCCACCAGCTCCATTTCTGAAATTTATAACCCAAATTTCCTCCTGGCCATGTCCTCACTACTGCTGACTGGCTGCTTCACCATGCACCAGCCTCCTTCCTGAAAGCTGGGACACAAGGGATGGCTGCTCTGCTCTCTCCCTCCAGCTGTCTCCATCACAATCACCCTCTCCAAAGCAGAGCAAAGCTCGCAGAACTGGTGTCTAGCTTGTGTTGCCAGATAGATCACCTCACAGCTGCCCAGTAAATGTGCCTGGGAGCTGGGTCCCCCTTCCCTGCCTGCTCTTGGCTTTGGGGCTGAGGATCTCTCTCAGCCAGTGGGGAGGAAAAAGAGCTGAGAAGGGGGAGAAAGGGATCTGTCAGTGCCAGATCCATGCTGCAGGAATGGAGGAGGCAAGTGGGCCAGACAAAGAGCTGGGGTCCAGAGGGATGCCCCAAGCCATTTCACAGAAGCCCTCACCAGCTTCCCCATTAAACAGGTTCTGTGGAAATAGGATTAAGGGGTCAGGGAGCATGGGACACAGCCGAGACCGGATTATCTGAAAAAGAATTAAATGGAGCTTAACTCCAACCTAGCACGCATGGCCACTGCCAGGTCGCTGTGCTTTTTAAATCTTCCTCTTGGGCAGCCCCTGCCCCCTGCAGTGCTGGCAGCCCAGGTCCCCACCATCACAAGGGCTGGATTTAAATCTCCTCCGTGTCTCTTGCCTAGGTCCAGTATGGGAGACTCAAGGGGCTACAAGCTTGCCTGTGGCTCCCTGTCAGAGCAGGGCTGGAGGAATTTGTTATCAATAATTAAACCCCCACAGAGTATAAGCAGAGGAGGGCTGCAGCAGCCCATGGGACACAGAGCATCCCAGGAGTGCAGATTCAGAACCTCCAGTGCTGAGCAGGTGACCAGTGAGCCACAGATGTGGGTGTTTATTAGGAGAACCCTTGGCTCTGGGATCCTCTAAGGACACAAATGCAAGGCTCAGATAAGGAGAGGATTTTCCAGGGCTGCTGGGGCATGGACAAGTCTAGGAATGACCAGGACTGGGTCTGTAAGACTGGCACCTGGCCCCACAGGGAATGCCCCCAGGTGGCAGAGCTGTTGGCCAGACACAGACACCTCCATCCTGCTGCGTTTCTTTGCTTTGTTCGCCCATTTCCTGAGAGGAAATTGTATCTCCTCGAGGGGATATAGCCAACTGCCCCCCTCCTCACAGAGAGTGTGTCTGTGCCAGCCCTGTGAGCTGCCTCTGCCTCACACCAGCAGCCCCCCGAGAGGAGCAATTACATCTCTCTGTAAAGAGAGCACTTACGACACGTTCATCTTCCCCAGAACCTCCTGACTGCACTCTACAAGCACTAATTAATTAAGCTGTATATCTGGAGCTGCAGTGGGATCACTGTCTGCCTGCTATGGCAGGGAAACCCAGGTGGGGTTACAGCAGGAAGGGTTTGGCTGCAGAGTGGATGGCTGTGACAGCCCAGAATGGCTCCACGTACCTGCAAGCTTGGCTGCAGCACACAGGGGTACTCCCAAATGGGGAAATCAAAACCTTGCCTGGCAACAAGAAATTACAGCAGGTAACAAGAAAGAAAAAAATGAGGCAAAATGGATTTCGGGAGAGCAGATGGCTGAAGGTGTAAAACCAAAAAAACAACAAGAAGAAAGCCTTCTCCCCAAAAAAACCAAATAGCAGATAGTTGGTAGCAAATGTTACACTGACAATAAAAATGAAGCCTCCAGGGGTAATTTGGGGAATTACAGATCAGTAAATTGCACATCTGCGTGCACCAAATTGATTGGAATGATAATTAAAAACAGAACATCTCATAATACAGCCCAGTGTGCGTGTCTCAGAGGAAAACCATGTCACTAATCTCCCAGATTTCCTTGAACGTATCAGCCCAGTGGCGGATGCAGAACAACGAAGTGGCTATTTATTTAGAGCTCCTCCGACAAAAGATTGTCCAGACTGCTGCTAAAACAGCTAATTAGTCAGAGGGCAAAAGGCACCATCTTTCTCTTGCATGGGAACCTGGCAATGAGTCCCAAGACAGAGAGGATAAATAGTTTGGGTTTATAATGGCAGAAGATTAGCAGTGGTGAAGTCGGGACACATGCTAGGCTTCCTGCTACGCAGGGGTGTTATTAACAGCCTGGATGGAGGAGCAGAGAGGGGAGGCAGGAACAAGTGCAAAATTTTTCAGGTGATTAGCGAGCACAGGATACAGCAAGGAGGATCAGAGAGTCCCGAAGGGTACTATGGTCACAAATCATATTGATGCAAAGAAATGGCACTTTGCAGCACAAAACTTGCAGGCTTCTGTAAACCCAGGGAGGTTTCTGTACCATCCTCCAGAAGAAGCTGGGAAGGCCCCAGGAACACCTTGGGCCACAGTCCTGCTGACAGAGCAGAAGCAGCCAAGGAAGCCTCCGTGAGGCCGGGCCAGGCCGGGTGACATGCAGAGCAGCACAGGGACAGCACCAGGCTGCAGGGGACAGCAAGAGGAGGGGGACACCGAGGGATGGAGACCCCAGCTGCCAGGGAGGGGAGGCACTAGCCAGCCTTACAAGGGGCAGAGAGAAGATGTGAAAGCAGAGTTTTCCCTGTTGCCTAGAAGAAGAGCTGGTCAGTGAAACAAAAGCAGGGATGATGTGGGAAAACACCACTTCACCCGATGTGAGATTAAATAACAGTGGTTTTGACACAGGAAATAGCTGTTTGAGGCCAGAAACTCAGTGAGATTCGATGCTGTATTAGATAAACACGTAACCCAGAGCATCACTCCTACTGGTGACGTTTTGTGCATTTGTGCCTTGTGCTTGCGGCTCTGCCTGACTTGGGGGGCCAGGCTGCCCCATGTCTGTTGTGCCAGCCTCACTCCTTGCTCCTTACCCTGCCCCAGATCTGCATCCAGAGATGCAGAAGCAGCTCCTACCTGCTATCAAGAGTTAATCCTGCACTGCTGAATGGGACAATGAATGCACAGCAGGAGGGTGGCACAAGGAAACCTCTCAGGAAGAAAAATTCTCCTTCTTGGCACCCTGTGCCTGAAAAGTTTTGACAGTCTTAAATCTCAGCACAGAGCATCCCATAGCAGGGGAACTGCCCCAGACATGGCCTTCACCCCCCAGTCCGCAGTATCCCACCCCTGTCCTGGTCTGCGTGACAGCTGCGTACCTGTCACGGAAACCACGCTGAGCCCTGGGGAATGCCTCACCGGGAATATCTTCCATCTGTGTCAGGAAGAAACCTCCCCTGTGAGAAGGCAGGCAGCTGGCTTCAGCTCTCCTGCCTGCTGAAAGGGACAAAACCTTTGAGCGGAGACAGAATAGGAAGTGGAAAGCCTTAAGGAAATGCCAAGCTCAGGCTCGCAGCGCTGCTCCAGCTCCGGCCGGCTCACACGCAGCTTCTCCCCAGCCAACCCTCGCACTGGGATCAGCCCCAGACTGCCACTCTCCTGGTTTTTCTCTCCCTCTGAGCCTTCAAAGAGGCAGCTGTGCTTGTGGGCATAATTTTTTTTCTGATGCCAACAAACAGAGCCAGTTTTAAGTGAGTGAACCCTGCAATTGCCCTGCTGGGGGTAAAGCCCAGGCCCATAAAGGGCTTGTAGGGGCAACAGGTGAGTGCATCAGCCCAGTAATGGCATCTTCATCTCTCATGCCCTCCTTTGGAAAGTTGGAAATGGTCCTAGCATTTTTCTTTGGCTCCTATCAGCCACAAAACTATTTCCCACTGCAACAGGAAGATTTGTTTTTCCTCTTTTACCAGCAACACCAGCCCTGTGGCTCACTTTGCCACAACACAGTATAGGACACAGGTTATTACAGTGGGAATATGCTCCTCCAATGTCCTGGTGCTTCTTTCACACTAATTTTTAATCAAGGGAGGAAAGAGTCCATTTCTGTCCCAGGAACATATCCCTTACACATCTGTGTCTGTACCTTATAAGAGCAAAGAAACTCTTCCCCTCCATTTCCTTCCCAACTTCTCTTTCCCATATACATCATCATTAGTGACTATAAACTTCAGACCTACAGCCATTAGGCTGCTATTCTTAGATAAATAATTCTTTTCATATTTAATTTACAAGTGGTTGCGGAACTTCTTTGGGGTGCACGGGGTTAATTAAGAGCTGAATTAGATGGAAATGCTTCTCCCTGAGGAAATGCAATTAAACTGTCCTGGACAAAAACAAGGATGGTCAGGATTTCTCCCCAAAAAGTGATGCTGTGGCAGCCACCCCCACTGCTATGTCCCCTCTGCCTGGGGATAGAGCTTCTTCTCCTACCTAATGCCACATGCACATGTGCCAGCACTGCTGATGGGAGCAGCTGGCTGCCCTTAACCCCTTGGGAAAGGGAATGAGACACTGAAGCAGTGCAGGTAAATAACAGGCAGTGAAGAGGGACAGGACTAAGAGCACCCAGCACCTGCATGAGACACACACTGCAACAGCTCCTCCTTTTTGAGCATCAGTACTGAGAGCCCCCATGTTTCAGTCAGATATGACTGTGATGATACTCATGGTTAATCCCTCCTTCTGCTTCACAGACAAGTTGCCAAATGATCCTCAGGAAATTGATCTCCAAAACAGGAGGAGTGCAAGACCTTGCCATGCATGTGACTTTTTTGCTCTGATCCCAGCAAATAAGGAAGGAAGCACATGTCTGGCTCATTAGACAGGATGAAAATAGTAAAATTCATGTGCTCAATATCCATATACAACGTATTGTAAGGACCTGTCAATTCAAGGAAGCGTTGGGTGGCCACAATCATGTCTTTGAATTAATACTCATTTAAACCTACTTTTATTCTTCTATGTGTGCCTTTTCAACAGTCAAATCCGAGACTCAAAAGGTCCAATGCCACCACTGTGCCACCATACCCTGAGTGGCTTCAGCTTCAGCCAGGTGGAGGACTGCTACCAGGAGTTTCACCCAGCAGCAGGTGCTTGACCTTAGGGACCTGCACATCCTGCAGCTCCCATGCCCTCATGACACTGGCAGAAGCCCCACCTGAAAGTGATTCAGCTGCTCCCTGACTCTCAGAGCACATGGAAGATGAATACCATGTCATCCTTTCTAATATCAGCCTCACCGTTTGATATGATTACCTGCGGCGTTCACTTGGCACTTGAACATTCAGACCTATCAATTTAATCTTAATTGTGCCCTTAATTTGATCATTGTGTTGTTCTACCTCTAACTGGCTTAAAGGAACCTGGTAGTAAATTTGCCTTACAATATGATCCACTTAAGTGTATCTTTGGTTGGCTTTTATATAAAGTTTTTGAGGCACAGCACAGAAATCAGTTTATTTTGTTGACTGGCAGCATGGATCATGAACTTGGAGGGTAGAATTTCCTTTGATAACACGCTCTGCTACTGAACCAGAGCTCCTGCATTTCACAAAGCCCTCCCTGTCCTTCCCATGGCCATGGAGGAGCTCAGACCGAGACGGCTGCTGGGGAGCCAGGCAGAGTCAGGGGACTCTGGGAGCCAGGGAGTCAGGAAAGATTTCCTCAGCTGAGGGAGTGCATGTATTCCTGTTCAGATAGGGTTACTTCCTCCAAAGGCACTTCCAAGTGCACCTGAATAGGGAGGAAAAGAGCCAGGTATTTGCTACACCTTCACGAGGGTGTTTGTCCCTCTTGGTGTCTCAGCTTATGTGCTCTCAGCTACAGGCAGCCCCTAACAGTATCTCTCAGTGCCCTGTCTAAAAGGAAGGATGATCAAGGGAGAAAATCAAGACTTAGAAATTCTTTTGTCCCCTTCCCCCAGGAGCTGGAAATCCTTATCTCCTTGAAACCATCTAAGTGAGGTTACCCACACAAAACACAGGCACCATGGAAGCAGAAGGAGCTGAGAGAAAGTGGGAGCAGAGTAGAAGAAATCCTGGGCATTACATTCCTCATCCCAGAACTTTGCAAAGCCTACACACACTTCCCCCAGCTTTTCAGAAGCAAAACCCAGTGCCTGCCAGACAAGTCCCACCTGGGGCTGCCTGCTCAGCCTGCCGGTAAGTGCACGGGCTAACCCGAGTGTTCAAAACAAGCCTCTTGCTGACAAAAAACCTCAAGAGCCTGGCAAGGACAGAATCCCAGTAAGCACACTGTGTCCAGACGTGCAGAGAGAGCCAAGGATGCCCTGGCATGCCATCTTCCCTCTCCCCTGGGAATTTTTTATATTTAATTAGAAGAGAGTTAAGGAGAAAGACAAGTGCATGTGTAGGAGTAAACCATCACCCCAGTAGCTGATTTCCTCCATGCAGGAGACAGAAGCAAAGGAACATTTAATCCTGCTGTCTGAGCATGGCCAAATTGAGATCTACAGGGACTTCTCTGTGCAAATGCTGTATGGCAACAAACAGTCTGGGTAACAGTATAAGCTTTATCTGAACAATCAGCCACTTCAGTGCAGCCTTCCAGGGCCACTCGAACTGGCCAGCAAGGGGTCGCCTGGGGACAACTCCTCCAGCCTGGCAGGAGAGTCAAGAAAAGGAACTGCTGCAGAGCAGCCTGGGATGTGGCTGGATCTGGGCAACATTGCCAAAAATCCTCAGGGAGACCCCCCCCTTTGCTTAGAAAGTGCCCTGTTACCTCCCTGCCTTGACAAAGCCCTTCTGCTGCCCCTCCAGGGCCCGAGGCTGAGGCTTCCTGCCCCCTGCCCAGCACAGCAGCCCTGGCACCCCGAGCAGGGCAGGGCCTCAGCCTCCCTGCCCCTGACCCGCCTGCCTTCTGAGAGCTCTTGTGAACGCAGGGATATTAATGATGCTGCCTTTTGATATGCAAACGGAGTGCTCATTACGCCTCTGCCCCACATCCTCTGAGCGCTTAATTAAAGAGTGTGCAGCAGGCAGAAAATTAGTGTCGCCTGCAAAATAAACCAGCACCACTTGCATGGCTGCACTCTCCCCTGCAAAGCATGTGCAGCCAGCCCTGGCAGCAGCAGCACGGATGGACAGGTGGATCCATGTGGCCTGTGCTCGGGCAGGTGAATCCCACTGCTCCTGTGCCTGCACAGCCATATCCTGCAGTGTGGGAAGCTACGTTGGAACCAGACAGGTTCAGGGCAGCTGTGCACATGGGACAAACACACAGCTCTGGGACCACAAAGGCACCAGTGCCACCTGCCAGCAACATGCTGCCCTTTGGCCAACTTCTCCCAGGCTCTAGGTGAGCAGAAGAGATCCCATTCCATCAGCTCAGGGAAGGATGGCCTTCCCCTTCCCCAGACCCTGCCTGGACTCTCACCACTGGAAGCAGAGATGGGAACAGGTTATTTTAGTGCTGAGCTTCATGGTGTCTCTGTTTCCCAGGGAGACCTGGACTCACCACTGCACTTTGCAGGCAGGACAGTGCTGTCCAGGTGTCCTTGATGGTGAGCCCTGGGGAGCTGCTGCTGCAGCCCAGCAGCAAGGCAAGGTTAGCAGGTCTGATGTGCAAAAAGCTGGTGCTTTGACCCGTGCCACTGCTCTGCTGGGGGAAGGGGCTCTTCCCAGGCCCATCCCCCACATCCATCTCACCCTGCTCCAGAGTCTTGTCTTGCAAACAATCATCAGCTTTTTTAGGGCTCTGAATCCAGTCTTTGCAGAGAGAAGCAAGAGCCTGCAGCAACCGAAACAGATCAAAGGGAAGGGTGGGAGTCAGAGCCCACGATTTCCTTCTGCTCCGACTAAACGAGCAATCAAATTAACCTGATAGTGAGCTGAGGGAGACTGCCCTGACCCACTTTCCCTCTCAGGTGGGTTCACGTTTAACCCAAGAATGCACTGGTCACAGAGGCCCCCAGGGGCTGCCTCTCCCCACTTTGCTGGACCAGAACCTCAGCTGTGACTGTCCATCAGAGGATGGTGCTTGAAACTCTGGATGCCAGCACATGACTTTCCTCCCTCCCAGGTGAATAAGAGAGGGGAAGATAGGATAGCAGTTTACTCTTGTGTGGGTTTGGGCACATTTTGGGCGTCCCCGATTTGTGGCAAATCTTCCATATCTAAGCAGCGATCTGCTTGGAGAAAAAGCACTGCCCTTAGCCAGAAGGACACATTACTTTTTTCCCCTGCCATTTTCTGGGGTACAGCCTGCATTTGTTGATGCTGTTGGGAAACAGAGATTACTGCAGAAATGAGTAACTCCCACTCACTCCTCTCATAGAGCTGGTTAGAAATGACAGAAGCAGTAGGTGCCCTGTGGACAGTAATGGACTCACTGTATCCCTTTCCACCCAAAAACACTGCCTGGTTTGTTGGGAAATGGAGAACTGGAGGCAGGCTTAGGAGCTGCCTGATGCTTTGGAGAAAGATCACTCCTTTGTTCATTTGCCCATCAATACAAAAACAAACCCCAATCATGCTGTAAGCACTAGCACAACCCAAGCTGTGCTACATGGGCACAAACACCACTTCTCCCTGGCCTCCCAGGACAGGCTGTGACTGCTGCTTGCCTGAGAAGGTGTTTCAGGTCCCCACCTGTTTGCTCCTTCTCTTCCCTTATTTCAAGCCAGAGGTGTTTCTGTGCCCTGGGAAGGAGCCCCCCTCTGTGGCAGGTTGTTGCTCTCTGCAGCTGGAGCAGCTCAGTGCTGTGGGACAGACTCTGACCACAGTGTTTTCCACACATCCAGCAAGGAGGTGCTGGGAGTGGGATCTAAGCAGCCCCTCAGGTACTGCTACTGCTCCCAATTGTTCCTGTAGCCTTTCTCCCACACCTCCAGCCTTTGGAGACCCTGCTGCAATGCCGAGGGGCCATAACTCCCACGTCAGCAGCTCTGCACAGCTCCAGGGAATGCCCTTCAGCCTCCCTCCCACTCCTCCTGCAAGCAGTGCAATCCGTCTCCTCATCTCAGGACTTGCCCTGCCATCCATCACTGACTGCCTGAGCACATTATCCTTCACTTCTCCAGGCAGCAGTCAAAGAAGGCAGCTGGGACCAAGCAGTTCCTCTGCTGAACCCCAGGCATGCTCACACCTTGGCTCTGTGGGACTGTGCTGCAGGGCTGGAGCTCTGCTGGCTCGAACTCTCCAGAGACCAACAAGGTCCATGGAGCTGCCTGGCATTGTGGGCATCACCTGTGACCCTTGGAGATGGAAGTTGTGGCAGATGGGACATTCTGAATACCACCACTGTGGACCACAGACAGCTAAACCCATCCTTGTTGCCATGTCCTGGCCAGTCCCCCCAGGGCTGCAGTATGGGTTAGGCATTGCCAGGAGGGAGCTCAGTGCCCTCTCTTTGGGGAAGGGTAGCAGGGAGGCTGGGAGTGCCAGCAGCCCAGGGCATAGGCAGGGGCACAGGCACATGAAAGAGGATGGGGTCAGTTTTTGCCCAGCTTGAATGATTTTGCCCAAGACCATCAAATTTCAGAGACAGAAGCCTATTCCTTACTCTGGTATTTCTCCCTGTTGCCACTTCTGTTGAGTTTCCTTCCCACTCTTTGACTTTTCCATTCCTCAATGCAGGGGCTTTTGCCCGCAGCACCCCTGCATTCCAGTGCCTGCACTCCTTGTGCTGCTCCCCTACAAACCCTCCTGACAGCCAGGTACAGCCTTCCTACATATGCCAGAGCTGCCCTCCTGAGCCCCCCCTCACCCATCCCTCCTTCCCTCCCTGCCAGGCTCCCAGAGCAGTTCCAGCCCCTCCGTGTGCTCTGCGGGCAGCAGTGGGCAAACATGTGCTGTTCTGCCACATGACTACAGCAGAGAAACAAAACAGCACTAGCTCTGACAGATCCAGCAGAAAAATGACAGCAGGGAAATCCCAGTGCTTCCACCTCTGAGATTTCCACAATAACACCTCCCGTGGCAGGGATGTCTCCATGGGGGCATTGCTGCTCCAGAGCTCCTAGGGATTTGACCCAACCTGACCTGGTATCACAGATATGGTAACCAAGGGAAAAAACAGTTTGGAAGGCTAAAAAGAATCATAGCTTCTGGTGGTATATTACAGACATCAAAACACCAATTCTGATAAATATATGGTTTAATGTGAGGCAGTAGTAACAGGTGCTACAAATTTAAATACCTCACTGCATACTCAGTACATGAAGCACTTTGGATTAATATGCATTTAGTACAACACACCAGTATATGGTTTGTATTGAATTGCTGCACTTCTGTGTGCTAATATTAAATGGGCAACATTCAAATACCAGTGCTAATCTAGAGCTTTCAAAGACCCTACGGCAATATTTTGGAGAAGCACCCAATGACCAGAGGGCTAAGTGGTGGTCAGGCCCTGCTGGCTCCTGTTTGTGGGTCCTTCAAGTTTGGAAGAGCAGGAAAGGACAAACAGTCTTGGTTCTCAGATAATGCTTTTTGGGGTGACTTGACATGGACACATCCCAAGGGACAGGCTCACCCACACCCTCTCTGTGCAGCTCCCTCCTGGGGACAGATGTCTCAGCTCCTGCTGCTCAGCCACCAGCCCTGGCTGCCACTGAGCTCCATGGTGCCAGCGAGTCACGGCATGACGTGGACTCCTCTAGGGATGTCACATTCTCCTTGCTGCCACTCTGCCCCAGCAGCCTGGGGAGAGGCCATGCCGTGGGCAAACCCCACAGCCTGCAGCTCTCTGCCTGGTGCTTGATTCCCTGAGGAGTTTTGTCCAGGCTCGTGTGAAAGACTTACACTTCTTTCCCAGGGACCATTCTGCAGCCTTGGACCTGGGATTACCAGGCAGCTTCTCACCTACTTCTTTCTCTCTAGCTTCATCCCTCTTCTCCCTCCTCCCTTAGGTATTTGCTACCCTGGCTCCATCTCTTAAGCAGATATAAGGCTCATTTGCTCTTTACATTCCAGCTTCCCAGTCTGTTCTCCTGCTTTTAAACAAACTATCCCAGTCTGTTTCAGCCTCTGGCAGCCACCCTGGGCTGGACATGGTACCCCAGGATGCTGTTGGGGCTCTCTAGAGGCACAGACTGCCCACTGATTGCATCAGCCGTGCCAAAGACATGCCCAACCTCAAATGCTACTCTCAGTTTCAACCTGCAGTCCTGTGAGGATCCATCATAATTCCATCCCCGCTCCCTAGCAAGACAACAAAACATGCCCATCAAGCTTTCCCTTCTCATGCCTCACCCTAACCTTCCCCTGCAGGTGGATGCCCAAGTCTCTCACACACTTCACAGTCCTGGAAACTGGGTCTGGTGCCACTATTTAAGGAGAAAAATCCCACAAATATCAATCATGGCATCCTCCATCCTTGGAGTTTTGCAAGACCTGACTGGATCATGCCATGAGCAGCCCAGTCTGGCCCCATAGCTGATCCTGATTTGAGGAGGAGGTAGGACTTTAAACCTACCTGAAGTCCCTGTGAGTTTTCTTGTGGCCCTAAGCCCCTGCCCACACAAACTTGAGAGGAGGTCCCAGACCTTTCCCAAGCTGCAAGGGGCTAAACTTTGCTCAGGTTGGTGGTAGCATCTTCTTTGAAGCTCTCCCCTCACAGCCAGAAGCTCCCTCCTCCCTCCCCCTGCTTCACAGGCCCCTTCCAGCCTTCCCCTTTACTGACTCCCTGAGGGAGCCCCTCTCCCCCTGGCAGTGCAAGGCTCCCACCACGGTGCTGAGGGAGAGCTGCCTTGTCAGAGATGGGAGGCACACATTGCCTGCTGGGGGAGCTGAATAAAATGAGCAGAAAATCCGCTGAAGCCTTTTCCACTTTTTTATGGCTGACAAATTAGTTTTACATTAAGTTTTTTATGTGCTTGGCTTGTTGGCTCTGCTTGGAGCACGGTGGGATCAGGCAGTGCAGGGGAGAGGGGACAGCAGTGGGGGCAGCAGGGACAGGTGGCATCATGCTGCAGCAGATGGTGCCTGTGCATGTTGGACGCACCCCCACTGTCAGACGGCTCAGGCTGCCCCAGCTCCAGGAGAAAGCAGTGAGCCCTCTCACCTGTTCTCCCAGGGAACTACTGCCTTGGGCCAGGAGGAAGCTTTCCAGGGGGCACTGGGCAATACACAAACCCACTCGGGTCCAGTCAGACACCTGGTTTTGTCCCTTCTCCTGGGAGCCAGTCATGACCCTTTGCAGAGCAGGGCATTGTCCCAGATCCACCTCTTCATCTGGCAAAGATGGTGGGTACAGTCCATCCCCAGTGAGTGCCTGAAATCCCTGCTTCATTCTCCTCTGCCTCTCCAAAGGCTACAGGAAGTGAGAAGAAACCTTGACTCTGCAAGCACCAAGATGGTCTCTGATTCCATCCTTAGGAAGCCACAGGAGGGTTCCCTTGGTGCTGGAATAGCAGTGGGCAGGTGAAAGCCACAATGAAATGAGATGGCATCCAATAAATTCTTGGGAAAGGGCAGTTTCATCAAACCCAAAATATCACCCCTCGGTTTCCACTGAATTGCTGCCAGCCCTGGACCATTTCTAGAGGGGGTGGCTCATGGATGAGGCACCCCCAGAGGAGGCTGTTTAAATTACAGCAGACCCCAAGCTGCTGCAGTTTACACTGGGGAATAAATCCAAGCCTTTCATCTATCCATCCTCAGGGGTTTTAAGTGTCTCCTTGCTTGCAGGGGTTAGCAAAACGAGTGTTTTCAAAAGGAAGTGAAGGGATGGCAAAAAACAGCATCCACAGCTGGGAGCAAAGAGCAGCTTTTGTGGAAGTCACGCAAAGAGAGAAATCAATACAGCTCTAAAAGAGGCACAACAAAAGAACAAGTGGAAAAATCAAGTGGCCCACCAAATCAAACTGGAAGGTGCAAGCAAGGAGCTTCACAGCTGCCTAGGACAGCAGAAGAAGCCACTGAGGAAGAACAAAGATAGAGTAAGAGCTCAAAATATGTAGGGCAACAAAATGGCTCAAGACATCACACTTCCAGTGTCAAGCCTCCACGAGTCCTGCTGTGGAGCCCATGGCAGTGCTCTCTGCAGAGATGTCCTGCACCTGTCTGGGGATCCAGCCCTGTGCCTCAGCTGACCTCCTGTGCTGGTGCCTCCTGCTCCATGTGTGACCCTTCCTTCTTTCTGACTTCACTGCATGCTATCTAACCATGCTCCTCAGGGAAGGATCAGGCCCTGAGACAGTCCCAAGATGTGTTGCTGGCTGCTGTGAGAACAGTGCACAAACACAATGTACCCTGTTATTCACTTTTGCAGCCATGAACCTTTTTCATGGGCATCTCCTGGAGGAGCCAGGCTGCCCCTGTTTAGAGTGGAGGTGTTCCAGCCCAGAGACCCTGCTCATTGCTTCGGCCTGAGAGGACCCAAGACGTCCTCTTGCCCTCCTCTGGGGCACCAGGCAGTGTGCCTGCCCTAGACAGTGTCCTTGCCTGCTCCCGTCACGGTGCTGGGTCAGCAGCCTGGGGATTGCTTCCAGTGTTATGCCTGGAGGAGAAGCAGCGTCAAGATGCAGACTCAGCACAAGAGGTGTCCTGTGGGGAAAAGGCTGCTTCCCTGTTCCCCCCTCCAGCACAGCCAAAAGCATGGGCAAGCCCTGAGCAGGGAAGCAGGAAGCAGCAGGAGGTCTTAGGGAGCTGGGTGAACTTGGAAGGCACCTCCTGAATCTGTATCACAGAGCTAATCCAGGATTTTGATGCTCAGATACTGACAGCAGTAACCACAGGTACACAAGTGGAAGTCTGAAGTGAAAACTCCTGTGGACCCCAACCAGCCTGTGCTCCATGCCGTGGTACTGGGGCCTCTTTGGCTGCCTGGTGCCCAACCTAAGCTCCTACATGGCCTTCATGGTCCCATGGGACCATCTAGAATTCCCTAGTGGCATCCTGAGCAAAGCCCTGACTTTCCAGCCTCTTTTCTCCCCAGCCTGGCTTGCAGGGGAAGCCCAGTTATGAAGCAGCCTGCAGGCCCAGGAAGGGAGCGAGCCGTACCAGCAGGGTGGCGGGGCAGGGCGGGAGATGGCCCCGGCCGGGCAGGAGGAGCCCCTGGCTGCAGCCTGCCCGTCCCTGCTGGCCGGCAGGGCTGTGCGGCTCCCTGAGGGGCTCACTGCTGGCAGGGGCGGAGCAGGGACGCGGGCACACAGAGGGGCTGCCAGCCTGCCCTTGCCTGGCCGCTGGCAGCCCCGAGCTCGCAGGGCTCCTCGATAAGGCTGGTTTGTATCGCTGCCCGCAGCCAGGGGCTGCAGCGGGATGAGGCACCCGGCATGCGCTTCTGCAGCTCCCAGATGAGAGCAACCTCGGCTCTGCTCCTCCTGCCCCGTACCCTGCCGCTCCCACCACCCTGGCAGGGCATTCCCTCTCTTTGAGCTCTCCAGACGTGACTTTGTTGCCCGTCCCCAGCCCTCCATGTGAAGCTGCAGCTCTGCTCAGCAAGGCCACCACCACTCCGGTGCTCCCCAAAGCAGCTGATGGGCTCCCCCTCTCCTCGGGACACGGCTGGGTGCAGCCAGCCTGGCCGGGGAGGGAACAGTGGCAGGACGCCAGCCCTCCCTGGCCCTTGGAGCTCCTGCAGCCACCAGCACACACACAAATCAGAGGAAGGAAGGACGCCTGCTTGGGGAAGCTGGCCCCGAGGCTTCCGGCACCTGCAGCCAAGGGAGGCCAGGCTGCAACGTACCTCGCAAGGGGTGGCAGGGTGCCAGAGGCAAGCCCCCGAGCCTCTCCCACCCTACTTGCATGAGAGGTGTGTCAAAGGAAAAATTACTTCCACAGTGACCTGGGTGCATGACCTGTCAGATGTTAAACAGCATTTTCTCTCTGAGCCCTGGAGCCATGTCTTGTGCCGGGACACAGGCAGTGTTCCAGGCATTGGGGTTTCAGGGCAGGGTGAAGCAGCAGCTCCCCACCTTTGCCAGCACAGTCCCAGTGGAAAGCAGGTTCATCCCCTTCCCTCCCAGGGCAGCCCTGCAAACTAGCAAGGAGCAGTGCACTGCCAGTGAGGAAGCCCTTTCAGCCTCATGGATGCCATGATGTTTTGGGGAGGGGGCATGGGGCTGGTACCCAACACTGCACAGGGATTCAGAGCACACACTGCTACACCCTCTGAGCAGCAGCTGGAGGAGGCAGGGTCTCCTTGGGGACCCATCTGTCCTTAGAGAGATGGGCAGCTGCTTGGGCTAGGCTTGCAGTGGCAATTTCACCAACTCATGTGCATCCTAGTTATGCGGAGGCTCCTGCAGAGGCTTTGTGAACTTCAGGCAGTTTAGGATGAAATGAGAGACTCCACTGATGCCAAGCTAATTTAAGGTTCTGCAGAAGTGTGACAACCACATGAAAAGGGCTGGGGAGGCAGAGCAGATGCTGTGCATGCTGGTGAGGTGAGCTCACCCAGCTCTCCAGCAGAGACACAGCTCTGGGATGCTCCAGTTCCACCGCCCTGGGCACTCTGGCGGAGACAGTGCTTGCCTCTTGGGGTCAGGGCCAGGGGCACAGTGGGTCCCATCATCTCCTGCTGCTGCATGGACAGGCCAGCAGCCCCTTCCTGGGCAAGCACCCTGATCCCTTATGGCAGACATGCCCTCACCAGTGCAATCCCTGAGCTGGAACAGAGGCAAAACTATCTCAGGACAGAACTATAGTCCCCCCCAGTCAGACTTTTCTCTAGTCTCAAGTACTGCAGACAGGATACAGCAGCCTCCACACTTTCCCTGGGGACTGGCCAGTTCCTCTCAGGGTGTCTCTGCTCTGGGGGGCATCCCTATCAAATGTGGTGGCCATGATTGTACTGACCTCACAGCTACTTAAAAACCCCCAAAGCACTGCAAGTAACAAACAGCACCACACACAATCTAAGACCTTGCATCCTTTTTTTACAAAATAGGAAATTTATCTCACCCAAAATGCCTGAATACTGAGACAGACCTGCTCTAAGATCCAGCAGAGCCTAAACCTTCCTCTCAGGCCAGCATCCCAGCCTTGGCAGTTTGCAAGTAGTGGGTCTTATTTCCCCCTACACACAGGACACATGGCATCCAGGCCTAGCAGGTGGCAGGCTGTTCCCTGTCTTTGCTGTCGTTATAGTGCAAGAGTTCCATTGTCATTACATTGCAAGGGTTCCATATTACTAGAGTTTCATACCTCCTTGATGTTTTCTTGCAGGCATCTCCTCTAAGCACTAATTCTCCCTTATCCTCACAGTAGCCAACAGACCCCAGTTCCCTCAACCAACCAATCCACTCATTTATAACACTCTTCTGATTGGCTACAGCTGCAGCCTGTTAACATCAGGCCTGCTCCTAATCCTTAATAATTAACCCAGCTGCAATTCTTTAGGGGGTACAATTACATTCTATACTACTTTTATTTACTTATATTCTATCCCCCTCCATGTCTTAGTCCTTGCAGAGTCTTGTAATGAAAATACTAAGGCTGGTATGGATGCTAGACAAATGCAAACTTGTGTATGAACTGGGGGAAAAGCAGAATGGGGGCTCAAAGAAGGGCTGTATTCATAAGCAAGGATGCACTTCTAGCTAGTCAAGTAGAGCACCACCAATCCCAGGTCTGATAAGCCTCAGGACAAACTCTGTGTTAGCAGAAGACAGCACCATGTTATTTCTTCCTGTTAACCCAGTAGGAACATAGATGCAAAAGACAACTCTGAACAGACAGACAACATCAATCCAAAAAACTAGTTCAGGATTTCCCAGCAAGAGGAACACAGGAATCATAGGGGGACCCAGCAACCAGTATCCCCTATCCTTTGGGTCACAGAGATCCTGGAAAACCCTTGGGGACACACATCTTGGTGTTTGTACATAAGAGAACATGAATGGGGAAACACATTAGAGGTTTTGTATAATAAAGTCAGTTTCCCCTCTGTAAGACCTTGCTGTCTTGCACCATGATTGAATGACCCCCACTATTCAATCCCTGACAGGAATTTTCAGGACATGTGAACGTGGAACACCTTACCCTGGCATGGCACGAAGGCAGCACTCATGGCTGGCTTTGACAGCCCTGTCATTTGTTCTGGGATCAAAGCAACCCATGTCACCAAGGATGCCACCAGGGATTTCTGAGAGATCGTTTCTGAGAGTTTTTCTACCTGTGTGAGGCAGCTGGGAAGGCTCTGTGGGGCTGGCAGGGAGGCAGCAGCCCAGGACTGGTTAGGAAGGGGTGTGGGTTGTCAAAAAGACAAACTGCTCTTTAACCAGGCTTTCAATCTCCAGTCTTCACTGACACTTTCATGAATCCCCCTTTTTCAGTCCAGTGAAATATGGAGTGTCTTAGTAAATTCACACCCAACCCCTCTGCAGATTCATACTATATGAATGATTTTTATTAAAAACACCAGAAGCAGCTCTAAAGTTACTACTGTATTTCTAACTACCAAGGAAATGGGACTACAAAAGATACAGGCTGAGTAAAAGCGTTGACTTGGATACAGCATGATTTATGGGGCATATTTAACATGGTGAAGCCTGAAGTACACCTGTAAAGAGAAGAAAACAAAAATACAAAGATATGTGTAAGTCCAACATGGCTTTTGATACTGGCTTGGGGTCTCCAGCAGTAGATGATTTTCCTCTTGACCTCACCTCAGGGGAGGTGGGAACAGGCCTGGGAGGGATGACCTGGGGTCTGAGCAAAGCTGGGGGAGAACTGCACTGTGTCCCATTTATGTTCTTTTCTGTGCTAGGAGTAAGGCAGACTCCAGGAGCTTATAAGGCTTGACCTTTTCCTGGGAGGTTTCTCAGGAGTAAGATGGGATGCTAGGGGGTGACCAGCCCAGGCTGTTATGGGTCACAGTGTGCTGAGCACGTATGCTGAGCTAAGGCAGGATCCTTAGCTGAGTTAGCACAGCTGCTCTCATGGTCAGTCCTGAGATGCTCTCTGTGCTTGTGGGGTGTGTGCTTTCAAACAGACATCAGGCAGGCTGGAGAGACCAGCAAGAGTCATTAAAAGTCCAGAAAACTCTGCTTCAGTATGAGAGATAAAGAAGTTTAGTCTATTTAACTTCTCAGAGAGAAGGTTAAGAGGTGCCTTGATCATGATCTATTAATACCTACACAGGAGAAATAGTTCAGATAGTAGATAGCTCTTTAATCTAATAGGCAAAGGCATAATGTGATCCAGTGGCTGGAAGCCAAAACTCAATGTCTCCAGCCTAGAAATAAGGGGAATGTTTCACCATCAGGCACATCAAGCTCTGGAACAACTCACTCACAGCAGCAAAGGCTTCTCTCCTGAGAAAAAGGTGTGCCCATGCTGACAGCTCTGGTGCAGGAATTACTGGGTACAAGGCTGTAGCCTGTCACCCACAGGGCAAGGCTGAGCAGCCACCATGACTATTTGGCACAGAAAATCCGGGATTTTACAAATGGGTGGTTGATTGAATTAATTTTTGTATAGAGGAGGAGAATCTCTCCCACCGTGCCTGCCCAGCAATTTAAAACTGATCTGTAGCCACGATTCTGTGACTATGTCAAAGTGACTGCATAACACTGAGGCAGTTACTTTTGTCCTCATCCATTTCCTTTACCTTATGTGTTATATTGACTTGTAGCTCTTGGGAGGGCAAACTGAAGAGGAAGGGGGAGTGAAAGGCAGAAGTAAATAAACACATCCTTGGGACATTGCCACTCCTGCACACACAGAATTTATTAGCTGCTCAAGAGAAGGGATTATAGCATGAGCTGTTTATCTCCCCTTCTGAACTACAGAAGCATGATAAGTGTCAAGTATTTTGTTAAAGCTTCTACATGAAGGCCAATGAGAAAGAACATTTTCTGAAAGTCAGGTGTCCCCAAAATATTCCAGTCTTTGTCCCTTAAGATCAAGGTATCAAAAAAATCACTCTGCGAGAAATCTCGGCTGGCGCTCCTGCGGGGCTTAGGAACGATTTCAGCAACCCCATCGCGCTCTGGCAGACTTTCGAAGCTCCTCGGAGGGAGGCTTGCACCCTGCAGCCCTCCAAAGGGAGCCTCAGGGCGGGAGAAGGCAGCGGCAGCCCCGCTCCGCCGCAGCCCTCCCGCGGCTCCCAGCCCGCTGCAGCGCCCCGGCCGTGCCGCCAGCGAGCCACAGCAGCTCCTCCTGTGCCACACCCCCCCATCCTCCGGGCACGGCAGCAAAGTTTTTACCTTCTCGGCCTTCCAGAGAGGCGCTTCCTTCCAGCGTGGGAAGCCTGATCCCGGCGGGAGGGCTCCTGCATTGCTGCCGGAGCGGCTGCCGGCGCTGCAGCCCGGGGACAGCCTCCCCTCCTCCGGCAGAAAAAACACGTAGCACGCAGGTGGGCTTACAAACACTACACTGCCATCTGACACAGACTTGCCAAATGCCCTGCTTAGGCACACAAATAATGTTTTCTATTAGTTTGCCTTTAAATTTATGTGCCCTAATGATTTGCTCTTTATGTTACCGACGTTTTGCAGGATATATGGGGTATGTAACATGGGCAGGTTACTGACGGAATCATAACCTTGCTCCAGACTGCATTTGGAGTGATTAGAACAGTAACCTTCATATCACCTTAACAGCCACATTGATATTTTATTACATATATTCCCAAACATGTTGTTAAGGTAGGTTTTTTTGACCTTTAGAGAAGAAAATACAAACCCTTTGCAGTAATCTGTTGCTGAAGAGCATGGAAATTGGATATTTTCAAACTTTCAAATTTACAAGGTGAGTTTGACTCACCAAGTCACCAGCAGTCTCTCTGCTCTCCTGCCTGGAGCCACACAGGGGGAAAATGATGCCTTTTAAACAGAACCAAATTTTCTTGATGAGGGTGAGGTACAGCCACAGCAGTCCTTCCCTCTGAAAACACTCTGCCCACAAACACACACCACAGAGCCTAATTAATATTTTAATACTCAACAGTCAGAGATAGAGAGCTGTAATATGTACTAACAAACAGCATCTCTCTAGATTAACACTTAAAATACCAGGGCAGCATCAGAAAACATGATCATGCCCAGCTGAAATCATCAGAAGCATTTGTTTCTCCTTCAACCCTGGTTTTATTCCTTTTTTTTTTTTTTTTTTTTTTTTTTTTTTACTATTCCCTCAAATGTTTTTTTTTGTATGAGACAGCCTCTACAGCACCTGAGGGTACAAGTCCAAGTATCTCTGGGACTGTTCCAAGTTGCGGGACACCCTGGATTTCTGCAGATGAAGTTTAGAGCAGTCTCAGTGATGTGTAAGAGAGGAACAAACCCTGACTCCTTGGAAAGACTGGGAAGCATGCAGGGCTCGTATTCTTACCGCGAGCCCCTTGATTTCTTCCTGGCACTGGTCCCTGGATTGGTTTATGCCCCCTTTGGCCAAACTCCTTGAAATCCTGCCATTCCTGCACTTCCATTGCCTTGGCCCCCAGTGGGAGTGGAGCACAGCCATGGCTGTGGGCCAGCTGGATGCCTGCTCGCAGCTGCTCCCCACCACTCGCTGGAGGTGCCAGCTAAGTGGGAGCATGGGTCAGGTGCATGCCATGGGCACCTGGAGCTGCCCAAGGCCTGTAAGCCACACAGGGGTGGCACTGGGGTCATTGCACAGATACCAGGTGGGCTACACCATGGCAAATGAATCAGCAGGAAGGGGACGGCCTAAGCAGCACATCACCTGAGAAGCACCAGCAACAGAAATCCCAGGGCCACCGGCTTGTTTCCAGCAGCAGCTGGTGGCATGGCTCTTTCCCAGCTCCAGGAAGAGTCAGACAGGCAGGAGCCTCAGTCCTTGTCATTTGCGAGGTGTACGAAAACAAGCAAGAGAGAGAGTGGCTTCAGGGCTTTCTCATTCAAAACAGGAATACACCAATGCAACAGCACTGTATAGCGAATGCTACAATGGGGAGCTGTTGCTATGGTGAGGGAAATAATATTTAAGCACCAACTGTTTATAAATATAAAATCCCTACAAAGTTTTCTAAAATTAGATTAAGAGGGCTAGGGCTGTCAGGATATTGTAAAAAACTTGAGAAATACCAGTATTTTTGGACACACAAGATCTGAGTACTCCTAAAACAGCAAATGTAAGTCCAAAATGCTAAACAACAAACGTGACAATCTGCCGTTGTGCTTCCTGAGTTTTAAAGGCAATCTCATAGCTCTGAACTCACTGTCGCAGCCTGGCAGGCCTCTGAGAGTGGAAGGCGAGCCCAGTGTTCCCAGGGATTTATTTTTCTCTTGACACAAGTGCAGCGCAGAGACCTGGGCCCCACTGCTACTCGTAGCCTGCTCTCTGCCAAGTGTAGTTCCGAGCGGCTGCTGATCATGCTGGTCCTGTGATCCCACAGTTACATGCTGCCAATCCTAGAGTCAGAGGTAAAGATTTGGAAACCCCTGAGCTGGGAGACAGCTGCTTGCAGAGCTCAGGATTTTTCAGGAGATGGATGTTGCTCATGTGGAGGTAAGAAGAAAACTGCTGTGTCCAGTGCCCAGGCAGCTCCAAACATACCCCAAATAAAACAGGGATATAAAAAATGAATATCCATTGTTGCATCTCCAGAATCGTAACCTATCTTTTGCTGGCAGCTGCCATTTCAGCAGAGCTGCAGTTAAACTGCTAAAAATGCAGTTTAGTTGGCAAGCGCTAGATAAGAGGGAAACATTCAAAAGTTGCCAAGAGTAAATGTCTGACCTGTTTCTAGGGGTCGAACAGAAGCAGAAGGAGGAATGTGACTGTCAGAGCACAGCCACTTCAGCTGCTCTGACACACCCCCATGCTTCTTTTCCTCTTGTCCTCATCCATCCAAGGTGGGATGGATGGTGGGAAGGTGCCATCACCTGCCAGTATTTTTGCACTGGCACCACTGAGGATGTTTTTGGACTCTGCCCGTGGTGGTGAGCCCTGATTTAGGCGGCCCAAGGAGGATTCCTGGCACTGGAGAACCAGTCCCCGTGGCAATATTGTTTTTGATGAGCAAAGGCCACCGGAAAACAAGGGGATGAATGTGCACCATCGTCACTACTGAGTCCGTCAGGGTCCGAGGGGACACAGTGGGGTGAGCGGAGGGTGTGAGGGACAGGCGATCCCCGGGCCGCAGGGATCGCCTGTCCCTGTCAGCACCCAGCCTGGGGGACACATCTCACGGGGGGAGCCTCACCGGGCCCCCTCCCGCCCCCGCGACGGGAGGGGCTCTGGCCGCTCCGGCCGGGCGCCTCGGGGAGGTAAATAAGGAAAGGGGAGTTTCCTGCCCGGCAAAGCCGGGGGGCCCGGCGGCCGGGCTGCGGTGAGCGGGCGGCGCGGCACGGGCGGCGCGGAGCGGAGGCTCTGCCGGTGCCTGGCGCTGTGCTGCGTGCGCCCGTGCGCGCTGCCGGCCCGAGGGAGGAAGGGAGGGAGGGAAGCGGCGCAGCCCCCTCACCGCCCGCCCCTCGCCCGGCGCGGAGGGCGTGGAGAGGCGGCCCCGCTCGGCGGGTGCCCGCGCGGGCAGGGCAGGGCAGGGCGGCAGCGCGGGCAGGGATGAGCCCCCGCAGCGCCGCCCGCTGAGCTCCGCCGGCTGCCGCCCCCGGGCCGGGCCGGGCTCGGCGTCCCCCGCCCCAGGATCCGCGGCCGGGGATGCGGGGGGCGGCCCGCCGGGGCGTTCCGCCAGGTAAGGGGCGCCGGCGGTGGGGGGAGAGCTGCGCAGATCGGCGGGGGTGCCCGGGGGCGGCGGGCTGGGGCTCTCTCGTAACCCTTTCCGCGCCACCAACTTTCCAAGGCAGCGCGACGTTGCCCGCAGCGGCGGGAAGGACTTTTCCCCCTGGTGCCCAGCCTGGCTGCGGCGGGACCCCGGCCCGGGCTGCGAACGCCCAGGGGGAGCCGCCGCCCGGGGCTGCCTTAGTGGCGGGGGCACAGCAGCCCTGGCCCCAGATCGCCGGGGGAACGAGCTGCCGCGAAACTTGGGCTGCTGCTGGGCGAGGAGCTGCGCCTGGAGCAAGTGAGTAAGTCCCCGGTGGCACACGGAGGCCAGATGCCCTGCCCGGCCGCGTAGCCGCGCCAGCCGGAGGAGCAAATGCCCCGGCGTTTGCTGTCAGACCTCCAGGCGGTCTGAGAAACCTGCCGTGAGGGCGCAGGCTGACGAGGAGACCTCGCAGAGTGGGGTGCAAGCACGCCATAGCATGGAGCAATCCTACGGGAAAGCTGTGCGGTTCGAGATTTGGGCTCTTTACGCGGCCGTAGGTTAGGGACGTTGCAAAAAGAGTGTTTTGAGGTGGTGAATGAGCGCGTTCATCCCAGAAGAGCCTTCCCAGCTCCTGCCAGGGAGTGCTCTGGGAGTGAGAAGGAACCAGCAGGCTGGTGGGTGGCTCAGGGGAAGGTGGAGAGCACAAAAACCCCTGTATTTGGTTTACCGAGGCGTTTGCATCCTCGGGAAGAGGCAGATGCAGTTCAGTGGATGAGGGATAAACAGGCACAGGTGGATGTTGTGATAAGAAAACTCTGGGACCGGCTGGGGTTGGTTGGCATAACTTGATAGTGATTAATTAAGTGAAAATGTGTGTGCTGTGTGCCAGTAGGAAAGAGACTGATTCCCTGTTGAAAGTCCTGCACTGTTTAAGTGCTGGTCAAAGTGGGCAGTAATCTTCTGGTGTTAAGGGATCTGTTGGTCCCACTGAAATGCAGAGAGGAAGAACAGAGGTAGGGGAACAGGGGACATGCCAGGATGGCTTTGAGCGCAGGAGTCCTGTGCCTTATCATAAGAAAAGTGCTCCAGGAGGTGATGAATGCAAGAGCAGAATGAAGGGGGCATGAAGCACCTCCACTTGGCACACGGTGAGGCACCCAAGGAAGGTAGCAGGCACGAGTCCCAGCTGGCATTTGGAGCTGTGACTGTAGGGAAGCTCTAATCCTGTACGGCTGAAGAGGAGGCAAGGCTGAGAATTCATTTCCACCACATCAGGATCTCATGTTGGTGGGGCTTGCTGAGGGGGGGCTTGGGGGCAGAGACCAGCCCTGCTCACGTGTCTGTGGTGGTGCCCAGAGTCAAGTAGGGGATCGGGGACAGCTCAGCACTGCTTTTTCTCAGTGGTCTCTCTTTCCTCTGGGGAGTGGTGGGGTGCAGCCCAGGCTGGGTAGCCCACAGGCGTGTTTGGTGTCCGCCAGCCTTTGCAGAGCCAACAGCATGACTAAGCCACTGCGACCAAGTGGGTGCTTGCGCCCCACCAGAAGCCTGTCTTCCCTGCCTCGGTGGCCACAATGTTGTTGTACAGGATAAACTCTTTGCTCAGTGGGAGAATGCTGGCATGTGTTAGGGCCTTTGCCAGTGGGTCACTGGCTGAGAGTTGTTTTGCAAACCTGCGACTTAACTTTTGTGCCTGGGTGGTGAGATGGGGAGGAGTGGGGCTGCAGGAGGGAGCTGCTGGCTGGGCAGGGGGGGCACTGCAGGGTGCTGGCTGCCACTTGTCCCCTCCAGCAGCCCTCAACAAGCCGTACTGCTCTGGGCACGGCATGCAGGGGTGTTACATGCTGGGCAGGGGACAGAGGTGCAGGTGCAGGGCTGAGCAGGCGCTGAAGTTGGTGCTGTGAATTCTCTGGGTGACTATGCAGGCATGAGTCTCTGGGTGGGGGAAGGGAAAGGGGGAAGAGGGGTTTTCTGCCATGAGTCACATTTTGGGATGCGTCCCCTGGTGAGCCTGGTGCAGTCTCACTTGTGTCAGGAGAGGGGTTTTGCCTTACAACCCATGGCCTTGTGCAGGGTGTGCCCCTCTGTGCCCAGTGTGCCTGTGCCCAGCATGTGGGCAGGCAGCCCTGCCCACTCCTGCAGCCATCCACCCCTCTCCCTGGCACTGAGACCCCAGCCCGGCGCTTCTCAGGCGATCACTGCTCACAGTTGTGTTTTCCAGCTGGTCCCAAAGTCCTGAGTCACTCTGCCGTTTCCATGGAAACAGCCTTGCTGGCGGGAATCGGTTATGGGGGTAGAGGGTGCCGGTAGCTGGACTGGCACCAGGCAGGCCTGCGGGAAGAACTGGCAAGGCTCAGGCACTCCTCCAGTGTGCCAGGGCTTTTACAAAGGCTGGAGCAGGCATGTCTGTTGCACAGACCCTCACACCTTCTTTAGCTCCCTTTTCCCTTCCTTCCTGCCATGGGGAAGCAGAGAGGTTTCCCTGACAGTGGAAAGGGAGCTCAGCATGAGCCCAGCCAGGCTGAGGGTACAGCTTCTGGGGAGCTGTTGAGAGAGGGGGACAGCCTGGAAGGCAACCAAAAGGGCAGGGTTCTTATGACTGCCCTGTGAGAGAGCCTTCAGGACAGCAGTAGCAGTAACTGCAAAGGCTCCTGCATAAAGCTGCCATCACTCCCGAGTTGCCTGAACATGGCCAACTCTGGGGAGCAAGGGAATTTCAGGGAAGGCTTGGGGCTGGAGTCAAGGCAGCTGCCCATGTGGAGATGCTATGGGAGTGCCCCATGAGGATGGGAGTGCCACAGTGCCATGAGACACTGCCCTGCATTACACCTAGCTGCTTTTGGAGCGGAGCAGACCTGTGAGAGGTACTGACCCCTGCAACTTCCCCACGGACTCCAGCCTGCCTGGCAGCGCCTGAACTCAGCTGCCAGTGCAGCCTTCAGTGCCACGGCCTGGCTGCATGGCTCCAAAAGCAGGTAATTCCCATCAAACCATGCCCAGAACAGGAGCTCCCGGCGCCTGCTGCACCATGGCCGGCCGGCTGCATTCACTGCTCCCCGCACCGCACCGGTGACTCACAGATGCCATTTAGCTTAATTCATCACCTCCGATCTCCCCGGCACGCCGGGGCTGTCTTGCTGGCTTCTTGCCTCCTCATCTCCCTCAGAGCAGTGCTGGGAGTCAGCAGAGGAGGAAGAGGAAGGCAGGTGATTACGTATCTGCTGCCGTTGGCAGGTGTACAGGGTGGGGGAGGTTCCGCTGCCTGCGCCCATCCTTTCCCTTCCTCTAGGCTCAAGGCTGCGGGAAGTGGAGCAGGAGAGAGGAAAGGCTCAGCACCTTCCTCTTCGCACAGACAATGCTGCTGTCCCTGTGCCAGGCCCTGGCTGGCCTCCTGCTGCACTTAGAGCTGGTTGCCGGATGCTGTGTGTCCCTTGCGGACAGCCGGGTCCCAGTGCGACTGCAGGCAGCTGCACAGAAATGCAGGCAAGGCAGCAGAGTGCCGTCTGTCATGCTGTGACCACAAGGGGGTTAGGGTTGGGAAAGGGGCAGTGGTGGCCCCAGCAGAGTCCCAAAAGAGCCCATGTGCCTTCTGGCAGGCCCCTTGCAGTACCAGCAGTGCCAGGGGCTGGAAGGTGTGAGTGATGTACCCCCACCCCATGCTCCCTCTCATAGTCCCAACTCCCTGGAGGGACACACTGAACTTGGCTCCCCCCCTTGGGCTGCATTTGCTCATCATCTTTGGTGGAGCTGAGCTGGAGACAGAGCAGAGGGTGATTTCGACTGAGAACACTTCTAGCACAGAACCATCTAGGAGGCCAGTGTATCCAATGACTCCCATGGTCAGGGGCTGAGGAGCCAAAACGATCCATGCCTCACACAGGACTCTCAGATGCAGCTCCATGTGGGCATGGCCCTCTCTCAGCTGCTGTCTGAGCTGCCAGCCCTGGCTATCAGGCCAGTTTAAGAAGAAAGTTCCTCAGGGTGGGAATGGGAGTACAAGCAGCTGTCCTGCTGTGCTCGTGTGCAGGACACATCCTCCTGGGGCATGGTGGCTGCAGCCACTGCTCAGCTGGCCCCTCCGAGCCATGTGGAGCCCAGCACAGCTCCTCCTTGGCAGGTGGTCACACCAGCCTGGCTCTGTCTGACAGATGAACAAGGGGCGGTGGGAATAAAAGTGATCCTCAGTTGTCCTGGCAGCTCCCAGGTGCTATGTGCTTTTGCTGCCCCGGGAGCTCCTCCAGAGCACCCAGCTGCCAGTGGCCACTGTCCCTCGAGCCCAGGGCAGGATTGAGCAGGAACTGCAGCCCCTCAGAGACAGGCAGTGATGGGAGGAGGCAGAAGAGCCAGCTGGGAGGTGAGAGGAGGCTCTGGCTGGCTTTAAAGGCCACAGATGAGACATCAGGGAGGGAAGTCTTCTCCCAAAACCTTCCCCTCCCTGATTGCAGCTCAGCAGATGGGCAGGGCACACGTCAAGGGGCAGCAAAGGCTGAAGCTGGGCTGGGTTTAGCACTTGCTCAGTCAAGGAGGTGAATCAACGCCCCGTTTTTTCCCCTCTGCCACTTGGGACATTGCAAAGGGGAATGGGTCAGTGTGGGTGGAGAACCTGAAATGCTCACAGCCAGTGAGTGATCTGGTGAGAATTGGGACCAAGAAGGCATCTGATCTCTGGTTTGCCTTTTTTTGGGAGCTGGTAGCAGGTTTCTGCTATAATCAGGACGATCTGAGTCTCATCTGCTCCAGCATCCATCAGCAATGGAGCAAAGAGTAGGAGCTGAGGTTGTGTGAGGGATGCAGTGTGGTTGGCCATCACTAGAGAGCAGGAAAGCATTCCCACTGCAGCTTCCACCTAGGTAGCATGCAGAAGACACTTGGGCCAGGAGACCCCAGCAGGGACTCTCCTGTCCTGTTCTGCCTTACCAGACCTGGAAAAACACTTTATCCAAGGGCTAGAATCCCATGTTGACACTGGGGTGGAGTTTCCCCTTTTCAGGGTGGGTAACCCAAATCCAGCAGCAGCAATAGCCAAGCATCTCTGACTTTGGTCCTCCAGCCATGCACCACAATCCTTGGCAGGCAGCAGTCGAGGTGAAAGCACCCTGTATTCAAAGCATCATTTTGGGTCTAAAGCACAGCACTTAGTGCACAGACACAGGGAGTGCTGGTGGGCAGCTGCATGCAACAGCTGTGCCAGCCCTCCTGTCCTGGGGTCCTGCTCTAAACCCCTGCTCCCAGTGAGAGGTCACTGGAGTTGATAGTTCCTGAAGCTCCCTGCCTCCACAAATCAGCTGGGGCAATCAGTAAACAATAAAAATATTAATTTTAAAAAAGCAAGGCTTTTTTACTCACCTGTAGGTCTGAGCTGCCCTCCTGGCGTCACTTGATGGCTGACAAGGTCTCCCTGGGGCGTGGAGCATATTGAGGACATGGGAACAACACACCATGGCAGCTGCTGTGGGCTCTGCAGGGACCACACACCAGGAACATTGCACTGTCCCAAGCCCATCAGGGATTTCAGTGTGCTCTGGGCTAGAACAGCCCTCATGCTGAAATCCATCACTGGTCCACTGCTGTCCCTCAGAGACCTTGTACAAGCAGCAGCAGCACTGGCTCTGACAGTCCCACCCACAGTGACCTGGTGCTGAGCAGGGGACCAGGCACTCACCATGAGCTTGGGGCCAGCACGTTGTTCTCCTTGGGGACCCACAGAGAGCAGGCAAGAGGAAGCAATGGCAATGATGATACAGTGGGCTCTGCTGGGCGAGGAGCAGAGATACTTGGGTCTTGTCCCCTTGGTTTGCTGGAGGTGGATGGGCAGGTGAATGTACCACACTGTGGGAGGAGAGACATGGAAGGAAGATAGGTGCAGGGGAGCTTTAAAACCATTGCTTATACTGGTGTGTCTCCCACACACAGGTGCTTTAGCTTGTTTGGAGTTTCTGGGGTGCATCCTCTATGTTCCATCTCCCAGCCTCACCCTGATCCCCCGGTGGCAATAGTATGCGGATGTGAAATGTCTGTGCTGTGGAGAGCAGCAGGCAGTCCATGAACATTATCTGGTTAGTGAACAGGGGGAATACTGAAGCAGCACCACAGTTACATCCCCTCCCAGCAATGTGGCAGCTCCCCAGGAATGACAGGTCCTCCCCCCGGTCATGGTCCCTGAGCATCCCATCCAATGGTCCTGCTCAGTTTCCCCTACCCTTGCCCGTCTGTGGGCAGCAGCAAGGCAGGGCTAGCACCACTGAAGTTGTTCTTTGCAACTACAGCCCCACTCTTCCTTGCACCCATCCCTGGTGCCAAGGGCTACTGCCCTGGTTGGCAATAGAGTATGGAAGAGATGCAGTTTCGCATGCTTCCTCCTTTGTAGCATTGTTTTTACCCTCTAGTGCTCAGAATAGGAGAGCCCTGAATCCCAGAGTGGAGCAGGATCTTACCAGCCCCATGAGCTCATTGCTGGAGGGCACAGCTCTGGCTGCACTCGTCCCCAGAGGCTGACAGACCGAGCTGGCTGTTGGACCTCTGTGCAAAGAGGTTTGCAGCTCCAGGAGAGACATTGCCACTCCCCCAGGCAGGAGGTTGCTGGCCTGGATGGGCCATGCCTTATCCTGACAGCTGGACAGAATGGATGGAGACATAATAGCACCATCCCCTGACCTTTCCCTGCCACAGCTCCTGCACTGGGGTTCCAAGGGACAAGTGACTCACAAGGCAGCTGGGGAAGAGAGTTTGAAGCAGCTGGATGGAGCCAGTGTCACCACCAGGTTCTAACATCCCCCTCCCTGGGCTGCAGCGCATGGGGTGAGCTAGGGCCCACAAGATTTATGTACACCCACAGCCTCGAAGGAACAGGGCTGAAGTCCTGGCTGGACATGTTTCTCCAGGCTTGCCAGCCTCTGCCTGCTATTTTTCTTGTCTGAAATGGGGCTCGGCAGTGTGTGACTGGGATTCACATGGTTATGACTGATGAACATACATTAGGAGGGCATTTGTTGGTATCTGCATCAGTTGGATACTTGGCAGTCCTTGCTCAGCCTGTGAATTCTCTGTTGGGTTGCAGACACCAAGACGACCTGCGAAGAAGCTCCATGAAGGTGACCAGCCATGCAATGTTCCTGGAAGGCTGTACTCCTCCTAGCCTTGGCATCCATTGCAATCCAGTACACAGCAATTCGGACCTTCACTGCCAAGTCCTTCCACAGCTGCCCCATCCCTAATCCTGTGAACTGCAGCCTGAGCCAGGACACTGATGTGGCTGACAGGCTGTGCGACGAGAATCCCACTTTCCCGTACAACCTCTCCAGGAAGACTCATGTTCTCATCCTTGCCACCACCCGCAGCGGCTCCTCATTTGTCGGGCAGCTGTTCAACCAGCACTTCGATGTCTTCTATTTATTTGAGCCCCTCTACCATGTCCAGTACACCCTGATCCCAAAGTTGACCCAGAGCAAGAGTACGACAGACAGGCGGGTCATGCTGGGCGCCAGCCGAGACCTGCTGAGGAGCCTGTATGACTGTGACCTCTACTTCCTGGAGAACTACATCAAGCCCCAGCCTGTCAACCACACCACCGACCGCCTCTTCCGCAGGGGAGCCAGCAAAGCCCTGTGCTCACCGCCTGTATGTGAGTCCCTGGGAGCTGTGGATCTCCACTTGGAGGAAGGAGACTGCGTGAAGAAGTGTGGGACCTTGAACCTGACACTGGCCACTGAGTCCTGCAGAGAGCACGGCCACGTGGCCATCAAAACCGTACGGGTGCCTGAGGTCAGTGACCTCCGGGCCCTGGTGGAGGACCCACGGCTGAACCTGAAGGTCATCCAGCTGGTGAGGGACCCCCGGGGGATCCTGGCATCCCGGAGTGAGACCTTCCGAGACACCTACAGGCTGTGGAGGATCTGGGACGGCACTGGCAGGAAGCCATACAACCTGGACGTGACCCAGCTCACCACAGTGTGCGAGGACTTCTGGAACTCTGTGTCCACCGGCCTCAACCGGCCACCATGGCTCAAGGGCAAGTACATGCTGGTGCGGTATGAAGACCTGGCCAGGAACCCCATGAAAAAGACTGAGGAGATCTATGATTTCCTGGGCATCCCCATGGACAGCAACGTGGAGCGCTGGATACAGAACAACACCCGAGGAGACAGGTCCTCCTCCAAACACAAGTATGGGACGGTGCGCAACTCAGCGGCGACGGCGGAGAAGTGGCGCTTCCGTCTGTCCTATGAGATCGTGGCATTCACCCAGCACGCCTGCCAACAGGTGCTGGCACAGCTCGGCTACAAAACTGCTGGCTCCGAGGAGGAGCTGAAGAACCTCTCCATCAGCCTGGTGGAGGAGAGAGACTTCCTGCCCTTCTCCTAAGGCAGCCCCAACGGGCCTGGTTTTGATGCGTACTGTTTCTAACTGATGCCTTATTTTATTTTCTTTCCTTTTGTTTCCCCCTCTTTCTCTCTCTTGTCTTTTTCTCTCCAAAATTTGCACTAAACCTTGAGCGGGAATCTCAAAGGCCGAGTCCAGGGGAAGTGACTGCTGCCCCTCAATACATTTTGGATGCCAGGAGGAGTTGGGTGTCTCCAATCAAGAGCTAGAACTCTGGATGGGTAACAATGTTTACAAAACACACAAAATGTATAAAGCAACCTTCAAGCTTTCCAAACCGAAGGGTGTCTGGGGTACTGTACTTTTGCACTGTTTACTTTTACAATGTAAGAGGTAAATATAAATATAATTTATGAATGGTGTCATCCCCTCCAGAATAACTTCCCCTGCCCCAAATGAACACGTTAGACTGGAAGCTGAAAGTGTAACAACCTCCTCATTTTTGATCTCAGTGCGACATGTCTGTCTGTTTAAGTCCTGTAATGGGGCTGGGCAGTTGGTCAGCTGCTCCTACATGGTTGTTTGGTAACACCTGTGATATTTCTTTGTGCCAAAAGCCCACTAAAAGGAAGAAGAAAAAAAAAAAGGGAAGAAAGCGATTGGGTCATTTGGTAAAAGCCCAACACATTTAATGCTTTATTTCTGTGTTTTCTGTAAATAAAAGTGCAATAAAACTGACCTGGGGGTGAACTTCAACTGAAAGACCTCAGCAAGTATACTGCGGTGGATGCACCACCAGGCAAACAGCAGCATCTCCTGGTTTGCCCACCTCCTGCGAGGCCAGGAGCGAGGCTGGGAGCGGGTAGGACAAGGCTGGGGGAGAGGGGACACCACAGCCACCAGGGGGGCAGGGAGCTGCAGCCGCCTCCAGGCGTGTGCATGTTTGCATCTGAAGTGTGTCAAAATGCAAGCAGTTAAGCCAAAAGCAAGAACCCATGGTTATTTACTGACCTGAAAACTTGCTGGTTTGCATGGGGGCATGAGACTTGCTGGAGTGCCTGACTCCAGAGTGCTAATGGCACCAGCACAGTGAACCCATTCCTATCAGGCTGCCCCCCACCATATCTGACAGTGCTGATGCCAGGCATGGCCTGCCCTGGAGGACAGGGAAGCTGCTGTGGTGCAGGTCATGAAACTGCCAGAATGAAAATGAACTTACCAAATGATCCTGAAAATACACAATTATTCCTTCATGAGCTGCCTGCTGTCTGCAAGACACCTGGGCCCGTGGGCTGGGCAGATGTCATGGCTGTAGCTGGCATGCAGCTGCCACATAAATATGGGTACGTTCTAGGCTGGTTGAGTTTGGAGGTCTGATATGGCCACATTTTTCTGGCAGCTGCATGCCAGCTACAACCATGACAGGCAGGTCAGAAAGCTGCTGAATGGGGGAGCCAGGCTTGCAGGGCAGGAACATTGAAAGCCTTACACAAGACATTGCTGGTCTACTTGATCCCTGTCTGATGAAACAGCTGGCCAGCTCCTCCAACCCAGCTGGGGCAGTCCCAACAGTCGAGACACGTCCTGCAGACCACAAGCAGCTGCAGATGGGAAGCCACTGGGGCCAGTCCCCTGAGTACAGAGGACAACAGTAGCCCAGCAGTTTTCCAGTTGCTCCTGGAGCCAGGCAGGGCAGTGACCCACAGAGAGATGAGATCACAACTTGTGACATCTACTCATAGCTGCACACTCCCAGCTTTGGTCCCGCTCCAGGCCCAGAGGTGTCTGAGCCACCCACAGCCCACCTACCTGGGCAGGTCTTCTCTCCAAAGGTCTCTTCCGAGCTCTGCTGCCCAGCAGCTTTTGCTCACTCTTTCTTGGGAGAAGACTGGGTGCTGCAGTTGCACACAGGGGGATGGGACACACTGCCTGAGTGAGACAGGACAAGGCTGTAACTATAGGTGATTTTGCACCATCCTTTCACCCCTAAAAGACCACTGGAGGAGCAGCTTGTTGGTGGTGTTTTGCGACTTGGCTTAATGTGGCAAACCAGCTGGGCTGCAGGAAAGGTGAGAAGCTGTGAAGTACCTGAGAGCTTCTCAGGGCTCACGGTTCCAGCACCTGTACTTCATCTGTGCTGTCTGCAAGGCTACATGGATGGTTCCAGCTCTGGGAGGAGGAATGGGGGCACAGTGTGCACTTGCTGTGGGATGGGCACTTTCCTCATCTCCCTCCCCACAGTGGGCATAGGGGAGCCCCTGGAAGAGACCACGTCCCCAGGTGTCTTCACCCACCTGTCATTGCCAAACCCGCTCCTGCCACCAGCTTGGCGCCTCCCAAGCCACACTGCCTGGCTGAGTCTGCAAGCGAGGACGGCGGAATGGGGCAGGTGGCAGAGGTGGCTGCAGACAGCCTTATTGGTGCACTGTGTGCTGCTCTTCCCAAGCAGCTGGCAGCAAAATGCCAACCAAATAAATGGCTTGATTGCCCTGTTATTAGTTACTAAATTAGTCCTTTTGTCAGCACTTAACAAATGCTGAGCTGTTGGCTCCTGGCCTCGACCCAGTAAAAGGGACACCCTGTCTTGTGACTGATCCAGCCTTGCCCAGCCACTGGCCTGCAGTCTTCCCTGAGGGCTGTGCATTCCAGGGAGCAGATGAGGTGCCTGGAGTTGTTGGCTGTGCCCCCCAGCACCAACACTGCCAGCCAGCCAGCAGAGGGTCAGGCTGCCTCATGGGGGCTCGCTGCAGCCCTGGGGAGGGATGTCAAACCCCCATCTCCTGCAGAAGGAGCAGGCTGCTGTGAGCAGAATTTGCTTCCTCAGCTGGGAAAAGTGGCTATGCAAACCTGCCTGAAGGAACAGCGGCTGTAGAGGCAAAATTTCCCATCTTCAGCTGCTGAGATCCCACTTTCAGGGCTAGGCCAGCTGTCCCCAGCCTGAAAGCCCTCTTATGCACTGGTCTTTAAACCAACACAAAAAATTGAGTTTAGAAGTCTTATCCAAACTGTTCTTACCATTCCAATCAGGAAAGGTGCCTGCAGCAAAATGGCTTTTGAACCACACTTGAAAGCTATGTCCTAGTTTAAGCAGGGATGGAGATTCTGCCTTGCTTGGTGCCTCATCCAGAGCCCTTAGGGGAGAGATCTAATTTCCCAAGGAATCTCTAACATCTTCCTTCAATTGTGCATCCTCTCCTCATTTCCCCCCACTAGGAACAAGAGCCAGCATAATCACGGTTTTTATCCTCAAATTTTACTGTAATTAAAATACAGAGATGCAGAATATTCCCAGAAACACACTGCAAAACAAACCAAGCAAACAAATTCAGTAGGAAACCAATTACAGACAATGAAATGATAAAGAACAAAAGTGTTCTCTGGAGCCCAGCACTGTGCACAGGACCGTGTGGCCACAGTTTTGAGTTGCCAAAGGCCTCCTCAGCTCCTACAGAGCAGAGTTGGGCCCTGGCTCTGCGGCTCTCTCTAACCATCTCCATATTCCCACTCATGCTGTTGTTTTTACAAGGATGACTTTGCAAAGGAGACACGGAAATGACCCACCCACAGGGATAAGAGCCAACAAGGGAACCCAGAGAAAAAGAAGCGGGTTAAGATTTTCCACACACAAAACACAAGGGGACAGAGAAGGGTGGAAGACATGCACTTCTCTCCCAGGGGAGCTGCAGGGGCAATCACCCTCTGCCCTTCCAGACACTGAGAGTATGGATGTTTAATGAAGGTCTCACCAAAAGCTTTGGGGAGCTCTATCCACGGGCAAGACCAAAAGCTAAGAGAGGGATAAAAAAGTAAAGGATATTGAGACTAAGGTCAGGGAAAAAGGAGGAGAGGATGCACCTGTGGGTCTCCTTTCAGCCAGGACATGTTTGTCAGGCACAGGGAAGAGCCAGGCAAGGTGGGACACAGGGCTGCAGACATGGCCACATCCCAGCTCCACCATGGGGGAGACCCAGCCCCATCATGGGGAGATCATGACAAAAGCCTGGGGGAGATTTGGGAAGGGTGGGTGATAAGAAGGGAGCTGATCTGATGCTTCAACCATCCACTGATCTAAATGGAAACTGCTAGCAATCATCATTACTATGGAAGCAGGGCACAAGCCAGGCATGTGCCACCACCACACACCAAAATCCACATTGATTCACTCCCCTTTCTGTGCTCTTCCCTAGGACAAACTCCATTGCACTCATCTTCTGATTCAAAGCCTGTCCTAAGAAACAAATTCTTTCCATGGTCCTCGTTTTCTTGTTCCCCCACTCCTCAAGTCCTCTTGTCACACCACTCTCTCCTCATCTTCTGTGTATAAACTCCCTTTAATCCTTCCCTCTACCCTGATGCCACCCCCTCCTATTTTGTGCCAAGCTACCCCATCTAGTAGCCACGGGATTTATGCACAACACAGTTTTTGCCTGTTGTACCATGACTGTGCAGTGAGAGAAGGGCTGCACCAGTGGCCTGGGTGACTGGAGTCTCTGTAGTGAGGGAGGAGGAAAGAGAGGGCATCTGACAAGAGCCAACAGCTTCCCCGTTCAATCCAAATCCCACTGTCCTGCAACCAAAGCTGTCAGAAGGCATCTTTACTTTTAGACTGGGAAGACTGACCCTGTTTTCCCTCTGCTCTGGCACTGTAAATGCCCAGAAAAGCAGGCTGGGACTGGGTCACCATGGTGAAATGAGCAGGCCTAGCACAGACTTTCTTAAAGCCTTTGAGTCCTGGAGAGTCACTTATTCCTGAATGCCTGTTTAGCAGTGTGAGGCCTTGTTTTTGGAGTAGATTTAATCTTCTACCCCTGCCTGCTAATTTGATCTCTTGCTACTCACGGTCCCTGAGCTGTCCTTTTAGCTGGGCTGTAAGAACAGTGATTTAGGCTGTGAGTTCTCCTCTCCAGCTCATCTCCTTCTCCAGGCCATCCTGCAAGGAAATGGCAGTTCCAGACAAATGATAGGCTTTACTCTATTTCCTGCAAGGATGCACAGAAGAGAAGAAATAAAAAGATGGGAAACCCTCAGGGCCCCAGTGGCTTTCCTTACATCACCTTTATCCCATTTGCCATGCCTGCTGTGTACACACAGGGCCTGCAGACAACAGCTTGGGCAGGATGTACTGCCTCCCCCAGCAAGAAACACTATTTAGCCAAAAGCACAACCAGCCTCCCACCACCCACCCAGGGCTGGCTGCCGAAGGTTCTTACATTCTATCTTCTCCTGTCCAAGACCTGGGAGAGACATTGAGGAAGAAGACTCTTCTGTCCCAATGGCCAGAAGCTATCTTTCTCAGAGGGTTGGTGACAACACAGCTAGTTACACATAAGCAGCATTCAGCTTTGGGGTTAGAGCTCGCTTCAGAGGCAGTCTGTGATCTGGAATAAGAGATGAGTTGTGCTCAGGGAGAGCAGTGAGCAGAGATCCACGCAGTGCAAACTGTCCTCCAGCTTTGCAGGGCGTTTGAGACAAAGGGAGAACAGACAGGACTTCTTCTGGCCTTGACAACTGCCACGAGCATCCCAGCAAAGTACAGGCACACATCAAGGCCTGATCTTTCTGTGAAGCCACTGCCTTCAGAGACAAAACCGGCATGTCAGAGTCAACTTGGCCTTCACCAGAACAAAGGACACAAAGTGAGGAAATGCACATACCTACCAAATGCTGCTTCCTCTTCAGAAACAAAAATGTAAGTCAAAACTTTCTCATGCTGTCAGGAGTAGCAAACTGTGGAGATCAGCAGCTTCTTACCACTGCAAACAGCAGGGGCTACCTAGCAAAGGGTATGGAGAATGACTAACACCAGCATGATTATCAGGGGGACACAGAAACATACATCCCAAAATGTGGATCTAATAAAGGTCAGAACGAAAACTGCATCACAAGCTCAAGAACATTCAGCAAAAATGGTGGTGGGGGTTTATGTGTGTTGTACTTAAATATTCCCTGATGTCTAAGTCCTAAGCACAAGAGAGCAGTCAGGAAGTGCAATGACCTCCAAGGGGAAATGAAGATCAAGAAAGTTGGCTTCAACGTCCAAAAGATAGGGCTGAGAGAAAACAAACAGCATAGACAAGAGAAAGGGGATTTTTCACATTCCTTTGGTTTCAATAAACTATGCTCTTGGGCAACAGAGGGCAAAACATCCTCTAAAACATGATTTTTCTTTTGACCAGGACCCCTATATAAAAACTATACTCTGGAAGTGCCAAAGATGACTGTGTGAACTCCTCTGCAGCAGTGGCACAGGTTTGATTCCCTGGCTGAAGACATGCCTGTGGACTTACACGCCCGCTAACACACACGCATGTTTATAAAATACAGCGCAAGCACTGCTTCCCTTGCCTATGCATCCAACACCTACAGACCTAGGCAAATCACCTGCCAAAGCCAGGAGCAGCAGAGTTAATGGTGGAGCCTGGGGCTTTCTTCATCCCAAGAATTACAGGGGACCTTGGAGGGAGTGAGTGAGTGCATGTTTGTGTTTGTATGTGTCTGTACAATGTCACATGGCCCCTTGAGCATCAGGGGTCAGGCTGAGGATGGCTGTGACTCCCAGATGGATGCAGGTGTCTGGGTTTCTGCGGCACTACAACTACGGGTGGGCTATTTAGTGCAACATGGTCCTTTAGAGGAGCCGGGCTGGGGCCGCAGGAGCAGTGTGTAGAAGAGGAGTTGCTGGTGCCCTGTGCAGGCTAACTGCTGTTGGAGCATGCTCAGCCCCTTGGGAAGTGTTTTCCAACATGGTGCAGCCCACTCACACCCAGGCCCCCACTCCCAGGGTGCTGAGTCATGGGGAGAGCAAGACTCTCAGCCTCCCCACCATCCCTGAAGCAGAATTTGGATGGCATTTGGGAACACACTTGCTCCTGGTTACTAGTGACGTCTGTGGAGTGTGAGCGTGGCCAAGAGACAAAATGCCCTTGTTACAAAATGGGATACTGGAAGGACTTCAAGGGTCAAAAAAAGGCCTGGTCTCTCTGTGGAACATCACTGCCTGAACTGCAATATCACAGAGGCCTGGCAAATGCCACTGTCAGCTCCTTCCTCAAATGGGAACATACAGCAGCTTTCATATTCCTCCCTCTCACCAAGAAAATCTGTGCAGAAGTTGATGGTCTGGGATGTATCATGCTCTGGTGTGGCATCACCCCAGAGCTGCTCTGCTCAGCTAGAGGGTTCCCTCTCTGAAGGGTTCAATTCAGCCAGGGAGTAAGTGACTGGGAGCAGCTTGTGGGGATGGGCCTTGCAAAGAAAACAGGTGCAGGGCAGGAGGGAGGCTTCCCCTCTTCACAGTATATCACCTTTGTGTCGATGGGACTTCTGCAGTTCTCTGCCAGGCACACCTCCCAAACACACCTTCCAGAGGGAAGGGGTGTTTCAGAGGCTGTCTTTCCAGCTGAAGTTGAATTTGACTACACAACCCACACTTCAAGCCAGGCATAGTTCCTCCCCATCCCCTGTTACTCCCTTCACCTCCAGGCAGATGGAGCCTGATGCCTTCTCCCATCCCTCCATGCTTACAAGAACAAGAAGGGAGGAAGGAAACTACAAGACAGAGACAACCGCGCCTTTAAAGTCCTCAGAGTGAAGATGGTTCCCAGTAGGTGATGGGAGTGAAAGGCATTGACAGTGGCTCTGTGAGCTCTGAGCTAGGCAGGCGGTGCTGAGCAGGCTGCAGCCAGAGTCTGCTCGGGTGCTCGAGCCTCCCTGAAGCGGCTGGTTCCAACTCAAAGAGGTGCTGGGTAGGGGGACAGTATGGGCAGGTTGATCTTTTGGAAGGGAGCTGTGACAGGGATTAGTCAGCCTTGTCCTTCTTCTTTGCAGTGAAAGGGACTTTGCTGGCCACTGCGCTGCCCACAGCTCCGACGCCGCCGGTCACTGCTGAGACGCTGCCCTTCACCAGTCCAACGCCGGCAGCGGGGACACTGGTCACAGCTGTTTTGGTGAGCTCCAGACTCTTACTGCCCACCCAGGCAACTCCTCCCAGTGTGGCCCCCACAGCTCCCCGGGTGATACTGAATAGGCCACCTGTCACTCTCCAGATGACTCCTGCCTGCTGCTGTGGGTGGTCCTTGCTGGCATCTGTGGGGAGAGAGAGAAAGGGAATGTCAGAAGTGGTCATGCCGGAGACCTCCCTGGGCACCCTTTCCAGCTGAGGATGGTTGTCCTGGCACATGGCACATGCTTTCATGTGCATAATGCCTTGCCTTGCAGCCGTAGACCTCTTGGTGCCTGAAGGAGAAACCAAGGCAATCCAGGCCTATGGCATAGCAGGAAAGGACTTTGAGAGGGTAGGAGTGGGAACAGAATTGCCTGTGTGGCAGAGAAGGGAAAAACGCAGGTCAGTTACAGCCCCAAATTTGCAAGCCTTGGTGCTGCAGTGCAAAGCAAATCCCACTTTACAAGAGATACAATTTCCCTCCCGTGCGTGTTGGCTAATGCCAGTAAATCACAAAGACTAATTCCAGCACAGGAGGCATGAACTACAGACAGCAACAGCTGATGTTTGTGTGGCCTGCAGGTCCTCAGAAGCATCTGTTTGGAAGCAGGTCTGGGCTCATGTCAGATGTGGAATGGAGCACAGACTTATCTGCAAGAGCTGTAATTGAGTGAGCAGAGATAGCAAACTGCAGTAAAGATACAGTGACAGAAACGTCACCTCGGGTTGTACAAGCCCTCCAGAGATCCCAGCTATGTATTTAATAGTGTTAAGACAGTGCTTAAGTTACTACACTGTGTCACTGCTGGTTTACCTGTGCCAGCTGGATCAAGGCCAGCATGATATACCCACCCAAGCTGCCATCACACCTGCCCACAATACTGCAGATATAATGTTCACAGCTCAACCACTTCTTGGGAAAGGGCTGACTCTGAACTGCTTCTCACGGGATTCAAACCTGACAACTCTCCTGCTGGCCTGCACACAACCCTCTCCCTCTTCATCAGCTAACAAAGTGGTGCGCAGGCAGCAAAGCAAGAGCAGCTCTGTTCATGGGCCAAGGTATTTTGGATACTCTGACTTCTGATTCGCTGCCAGTTCTGTGCATGAGATGAGTTACTAATAATTGAAAAACACAGTAAAGCAATCCTGGCAGGAAAAAAAAGAAGTGGGTTCACCCTGAAATCCATGGGGAGCTGGTGTGGAAGGTTTGCAGGTCCAACTATGAGAATTCATTTTCTGCTTTTATTATTCTACTATAGCTTGTTCTGTGTTTGAAGACAAGTGACAAACCCACAAAAGTAGAGGTGGTGGGCAGGTGATATCAAATCCATTGAAGTTTCCATTCTGGGATGGTGATTCAGTTCAGAAAGTGAACTGGTGGCGAGTCCACCCAACCTGTTAATCTTTCTAATTCTCCAGCATGAAATAATGCCTCTGACCTCACAGTGTAAGAAAATAGCTTCAGCTGGGGTAATGAATATTGTATTTCCAGCTCCATTACAGAAACAGCAAAGTGGTGAATGTTTGTGCTTCTGCAACTGCAGATGGTGCTAAGCGGGAATAATTTTTAGATGGACAACAAATTGTGTCAGAGGAGCAGAAAACCTAAATGTTTATAGGCTCTGTTTTTCCCCTCCTCAATGATTCACAAAGTGAGCATCAGCAAAATAATGCAGACAAAAAAGGTTAAAAAAAAGGCAGAACATGAGTTAGGTCTGTAAAAAGCTAAATAGCAGTTACTTGAGAATGATGCTGGCACATATTTGGTTATCCAAAAGTTTTGTTAGATCTTTTCCTAAAGGATGGAAGCTCCCATGGCTTTATTCATTGGAGCATCTTGTTAGGTGGAGAGAACTACAGAAGGATATTGCTGCCTGTTCAATCACTGCAGTTTTGTTGTATTTGTATAAAGTGGTATCAGGCTCCAATTTTTTGTGAAAGCATCCAGATCCTGCTTATCACAGCCCAGCAGAAGGGGCTGAAATATTCCCCATTAGCCTAAGAACCCTAATACAACACCAAGGGTCTCCACATCAGAAAAATGTGGGAGTAGCAATGTTGGGACCCTGCTGCAATCACCATGGCAGTGGTGCCAGCTTTTTCAAGCTGCAGTGTTCCTGGAGCTACAGGCTCTTTGACTCTCTCAACCCTAACCCTAAACCACAATCAGGTGGTGTGATGATCCTTCCCTAGGTATTTTTGTCCTGGATTCCACTAAAATTCTGCAGAGTTTGGAGTTTTCTTGCATTCGTACATTTCCCCATAGCTTCTCCCAGTCTGAACAGAGGTCTCCCTTGGGCAGGGAGTCTGATGCTCATTAGCTCTGATGACTTGGAATAAGCCTTAAATTGCACATCTATCTGATAACATGGACTGAAATATGGAGCCGGAGAAGGGCCAGTACAGAGTTTCCAGTGTACAGTTCTACCCAGTATACAACTTATTCCTTACCTATTCCTCAACACTTTCTCAAGAGGTTTTCTTTTTCTTCTCTCCGTCAATGTTACTGAGACCCATTGGCTCCATGTCCACTTTAGCTGCTAGTCCTCAACTGCTCCACAGTGCTTATCCAGTACGGCCATTTCTGTGTTTTGTCTGCAGTCCAAGGGCAGGAAGAACTGAGGGGTCCAGAAATCCATGCAACTGTAAAGCAGGACTAGGTCAAAGCCAGAGTGGTCCTCCAAACAACCACTATTCTTCAAGGATGGCAGGTCTTGTATTCCTGCTCCCCATGTGAGGAAACGGATCCTTTGTGTCCCAGAGGACTGCAATGCAGAAGCTTTGGGCATTAAACACCTCCTGGCATGCTCAGCTGCAGAACCAAGACCTATATCAAAGTAGCAATAATCCTTCTGGATCTCCCCCAGTAAAACTGCATCTTAGGCTACCTGGAACCTCTCTGTAGGAAGATTTATGCCTCTGGAGCTGCCCAGCTATCTGAACTACACTAGTGTAAGAATCTCTTACAGGGAATGTGAATGCCTGCAGGTGGACAGCTACGGACCAGAGAGAAGGTGGCAACTGCAGACGAGACTGAGGGAGGACATTACTCTGCCAGCAGAGAGTAGAACATATTGGACAAAGTGTCAGGAAACTCTAACAAAGACAAGGCAAGGACAAAGGTTCTTTCTGCTCAAGCTTGGCAGAGACAACAAAGCTGCAGCGCACTGGAGCACCAGTGCTTGCACACTGCCTGCACCTGGTCTGAGCCACTCTCACTGTCCTTAGAACTCCTCAGGCAGAAGGGATGGAAGATCTGGCCCTGGGAGGGTGAGAGGCTGTTGCAGAAGCACTCTAATAGCTCCAACACAAAGCAGAAGATGTACCACACCAAAAAAATCCCAAGCCTATCAACCAAATATACAAAAAACCAAACCAAAACCCAAAGGTGCTCAGGTTTGAATAGATTTGAACAGAAGAAGATAAATCTCTAGTGACCCCAACCACAAGGGACCACATCCTAACCTGGTGGCAAGCTGAAATGGGTCATATTTGTTCTATATTCCAGATGATGTGTTGAAAGCTTTCCAGCCATCCCTGGTTAGTTTGTCTTCAGGATTGCAATAAACCCCACAGTAAGCTGTCATGTAAGATAAGCATCAGATTTACAGTGCAAATTAGTCTCTCAGACAATGGAGCGAGCTAAGCATTTTGTTGGCACAGAGGAGTCCAGATTAGGAGCAAGACAGACAGCAGAGATGAAATACACAAAATAATCAGAGAGACAGACACACTGCCTAAGCAGGGGAACAGTTCTGTTCCCTGGAGCCAGCTGCAGCCCATGCTGCTCATGAAAGCTCTTCACAATCTGCAGAGCCCTTTTTCCTCCATCAATGACCTGGCCTTTTCAAGGGTCCATTCAGCTTCACTTCATCCCATGGCAGCTTAGAACAGAAGAATAAGTAGGAGAAAAGAGTTGATTAAAAGGCTCCCCTGTATCAATGCCTGTGTTCTGGGCTGGGGCTGGCACCCCACACAACAGAGGTGTCTCCCCACACTCTCCTCTCCTTGGCCACCACCACCTGCACTCCCTGCTGGCTTCTCTTCCCAAGCAGCGGTCCTGCCCACCGGGGCAGATCTTCTCACCTGATCCTAACAGCATCTATGGATCTATGGGCAGAAGTGAGATTGTTAATAATAGATACAGCTTTCTGTGCTGCCATGACATTTTTCAGGGCTTTGCACTGCAGTCATTTGGAGAGACAAAATGTGAGCCTGTGCTGGTGCCCAGGACAAACTGCACAGGCACTACTCTTGCCCTCAGCCCCTGCCAGCAGGTGATATGACAGGCAGGGTGAACTCTTTACTTTAAGGACTTGTGCAAGTTGCTCTTTCCTACTGACTTATAAAAACAGCCCCAAGCTAGGAATGCAGTGTCAGAGAGCAGCCCTAGTTTTGCATCTTTCCATTCCTCCTGGGCCCCAGACAAAGCAGCCAGGCTGCTCAGAGGCCTACTAAAAACAGTCAATGTCATCAGTCCGTCCCTCAGCAGATATGGGAGGAAGGGGTGAGGTCACTAGTTCAAATCTGAATTACTCCTCTGACAGCTACTGAGTGGCCACTGGTTGATTTAGGCAGGTTCCCTCACCTAGAAAAATGTTTGGTGTGGAGGAACAAGCAGGGGGTGGAGGGTCAACTACTCACACAGTTTAGTTCCATCTTTTCCTAGCTCTTTTTTAAGCAACACTGAGGAAGTTATTCTGACCTTTACTGCCTCTGCCCCACTGTGACTGAAAATGTGTGATTTTCTGAAAGCCTTGGTTGTTGAGTCACAAACAAGCATATATGGGAGAGAAGTTTCCAGTCCTGATGTTTCTTGGAGAAAAAACTGGAAGTTTGATTCAAGTGCACTCTTAATGCTCTGAGAACCCCAAGTGGATTATTGTTATTTTTAACCTTGTGACTTTTTCAAGCCTACCTCAATTTGAAATGCATGGGGCTGGCACTGATGTTTCTCTTTGCTTTCTGTCAAGCAAAACTGAAGTTAATGATCCCTATTTCCTTGTATTGCTGTGCTGTCATGAAGGTTAATTAGGTACAGTTGGTGCAGTGCTTTAAACAAGGAAACTGTACTTGTATCGTCATGACTGGCACTGATATGATTCCTGTTCCCATTCTCAGTGAAGACACCAATGACAACTTCCAGTTTATCTCTGGACAGGTTTCCAATTTCCAGACAAATCACAAAGATGAGAACAAAACTTGCCCCATCCCCATGCACACCAGCCTGCTATTGTGGGGCTACACAAGTTTATCCTGCAGCTGAGACCTTCCTTTGGGTGATGCACTCCTCGGCTGGCACAAGCAGCTGAAGCAGGCAGAGACCACTCTGACTGCTGGGCACAAATGAAATCTCACTGTCCATCACCTAGCAGGACCCTTCTCCAGGGAAGGACCAACACCACCTTCTTCTAAGCCCTATCTGCTGCTGGAGAAAGCTTAGCTGAATCTTGCAGGTCACATCTGTAACAAGCATTTACGTCTGAGAGGAAGGAACTGCTGTTCATGTCCTTTTTGTCATTTTTGGATCAAAGATCGAGATCCTGCAGTGTCACAGGCAGAATGTCAAAGGGAGCGCTACAAAGTGTTTGTTCTTCAAACACTCCGGCTTCTCTCCTGCCATCAGTCCCATACTGCAGCTGTTGGAAAAGGCTTTGTAGGCTCAGCAGCTGGGCTCTGCCCAGCCCTGCTCTGCCCAGGCACCAAATGCTACAAACCATGATGGCTGCCACCAGCAAAAAGCCTAGAAATGCCACATGGAGTTTAGCCCTGGAGTTTTAAACTTTAACTCTGCAATCAGCAAGACTACTCATCTCTCTGCAACAGGACTGTTCAGGAAGCTGCTGCACACAGCAAAATGGGGCAGCTGTCTCCACAGCCCAGCTCACCCCAGGGCTCTTCACTGGCACAATGAGCTTTAATTGTTCCTTGCACATGCCCCAGGAGCAGTATTAACTGCTGAAGCATCTACCTTGGAGCACAGAGAGACAGGGTTCAGCAGGGTAAATGAACAGTGATACGGAGTGGCTTGTTTTCCTCAGCTGAGCCCTGGGGGAGAAGCAGCCAAAGCTCTGACTCTGGAAGTGTGAGGCTTAGTTGGTTGGGAGCTTCCTGACTCTCTTTGTTGGGAAGCTTTGTGTCACCAAAACAGAAACTGTTTGTAAAAACACGGCAACTTCAAACTTTCACTGAAGAAAGAATTCAGGGAGATTGGCCTCAGAGCAGGTAATAACCCATGGTCAAGGGATTTGACCAGGCTTGAGTCAGCACAAGGACACTGCCAACCACATGTACACAAACACACACACACACAATGGCCCAAGCAGCAGCTATTTGCACTTTTTTTTTAACTGCTTCACTTTGCAAGAAGAGATACTAACTGGAGGAGAAGCATAAACTTACCCTCTCACTTCCTAAGTGCTTCCAAATACCAGAGCCAGGATCTCCTCTGATAAAGGTTTCCGTTTCTTGAAAAATAGTTGTTTCTTTGCTTTGCCATTCATTTACAGGAGGTGACTGGGGTTTTTGATCCAGAAATATCTCTTTTATATAGGTATAACATTTTGTCAGGAACAGCCAGAGTCTCCTTCAACCAGGATTTCCTGGGACCCTTTGATTCTTACAAGACTTCAGCTACTCTGGTGCATAGAGATGGTCTCTAATGCAGCTGAAGACAGGATGTCCCATGGTCCAGAGGTATTGGTCTATGTGCTCCAGAAAAACACAAGTGAGCTGCCAGACAGGTAGTACCATCTACTAGAAAGGACATGGATGAGGCAGGAGCCTGGAAATCCAGCTCTGTTCTCAGCATTATTGCTGACAGCTATGTCTCCTCTGCTTCCTCTCCACGTTCCTGGCTTGTTTCAGCCATGGATGGTGTGACGACTGCCCAGACAACATGCTGGGGATCCTGCATGACCTGCAGTGGAGTGCGCTGGCAGGCAGGAGTTAATCCCAGCTCTTCGAAGTCCAGCAAGTTGGGAAAGGAAGAAGTCCACCCTTTGCAGAGGGGAAACTAATGAACACTAACTGGTTGGCCTTGTGGTACTTAAAAACAACCTCCCAGCTCCCATTGACATACTTAGCCTCTCATCTCAGAGAGAAACAAACACACACCAGGACAAAGTTCTCTGAAGCTTGCTATCCTTCTGATGCAGCTCACAAGGGCTTAAGGATGAGGATTTACCCTTTCTATAGGCAGCTGGTTTAAGACTCTTGTGTCATTTGATGTAAATATAATCTCTTACTATGGTGTATGCTTGTAAGAAAGATGAGCCCACAGGAGAGAACTAGAGCAAAACTACCAGTGGTGTTGGCCCTTCAGGAAGAAAGAAATCTGGACATTTCCCCTTCTATCTCCATTGCAGTGTCTCTCTCCATGTGGAATAGATACAAAAATAGGCTTTTGCTGCTGGCCAGACAGGTCACTAAAGAGCCTATAGGATGTCTCAAGGCTGCTGACAGAGTAGAAAGATGATCTTGAAAGGCGAGAGATTCCAGCTTGCCACAAAGAACTGAGCATGGTGACTGCTTCCTCCCTACCCTCACCACCCTCTGGGCCCTGGGCTAGAAAATGCACTGGTGCATTATGGCAAGTATGAACAGCAAGGGACAGCTATCAGCTGGGCTCTACCTTTCCTGAACTTGTGTTAAAAACATCAAAAGTGGCCCGCAGACTTGACTTGTTTGAACTTTATGTTCCTGCCTGTCTTCAATTTCCACTTTTTGCTCCACCTACAAGCACTTGGAACAGTTAAGTGGCTTGCTTAAAAGCTTGGCAAGAAAGAGCACATAAAGCTTCACCAATGGCTCCTTTTCCTTTTGGAGCCTCATCACTGCTACACTGAGATTTTGGATCACAAGGACAGGAATCACCTCTTGCCATGAATATGGACTCTTGAGCCCACTTGGGGATCTGTATGTGGAATAGGAGTAATCCAGCAGACTCAACGATTTTCAGTGGCCTCAAGCTTTAAAGGTTTGAGGAGGAGAACTTTCCAACAGAAAAATTTATTCCTTACAAATAACCCTTCCTAGCATTTGTGCCCAGGATGAAGAGACCATCTTTTTAAGCTTGCTCTTTGACCCATGCTAGCTCAGCTCTTGTCAGGGCACATCACCTCCTCTGTCAATTCTGTAGCAGTGGTTGCACATTCTTCACTGAGCTGCTTTCAGCTGCTTGTGATAGTACTGGCACAAAAAGACCACAAATGAATCAGAGAATCTTGTTAAACAGTCTTGTTAATTCAGGTCTGATAAAGACACAGGAGAAAAAAAAATCAATATTTGTAAAATGAAAAAGGACAAAATCCATAGAGAAATAAAGGTAATTTTCACGGTGCTATGAGGCCCTTACAAACAATGGAGAGCAAATAACATAATCCAAGCTTATGCAAGAAATAACTTTTCTTCCATGCTCCAGTGCTACCCAGTGGATTTTAAACAAAGGCAGCTCCGTTGAGCCTCCTCTGTCCAGTGAGGCTAAAACTCCTTCCCATGACAGTATTGCTAACTCACAATTTATCAAAAAAGCACATGAAGTTAGGTCCCAACAGCAGTTTGGGTAGAAGCACAGGAGTGAGACTAACCCCTTGCTCTAGGCTGCCTAGATCAGACATCAAAAGTCCCCTCTATTTTTTCACAAACTGCCGTGAATATGTTGTGTACTCTGCCACTATATTATCAAAGGCTTAATCTCTGGAAACACATGATTGTAACTTGAGCATTTTACAGCTGAGATATCCAAGCGTTTATCAAAAAATATTCCTAGTAAAGTTGGGAACGTATCCTGCCTTGGTAGTAGGGAAGGATCCAGGTCGAGACATTTCCTCTTTCCACTCCTGGAGCAGTTGAGCAATGGATGCTGATGCTTTTCAGCGGGATGGCTGGCACCAGTGAAATATTCAGAAATTCTGCATTTATTCTGTTACGTGTTCCCTACTCCTCTCCAAGGCACATGGAGGAATTGAAGAAAAAAATGAATGGCAGCTCAAAAAGCAAAGGCACAAATTTTAAGTGACCTTTGACTCAAAGAAATGACCCATTCATCCCAGAAGGTACCCAGGGGTCTTTCTGTCTATCCAAAGGATAACAAGGCAGCTAAGCTAAAAGCTGCATCCTACAGAAGCAGCTGAGTGGGGGATTTACTGGGGCGGTACAGATTTGCTTGCCTGCTCATGCTCCAGTATGCCAGGAATAGGCAGGATAGACCTTTATTCTTCTGCTAGAGGAAGGTATTTGATGGCCTAGCCTCAAAAATTCAGTTTCACATCTCAGCTGACAAGGGGAGAGCACTGCAGTCATGAGTGGGCAGGTATGGTGCCTCTGGGAGCAAACAAGCAGAGCATCCCTCCCCCACAGCCAGGCTGAACAGAGAAGGAGGGGGACTCATCCATGTCTCAGACTATTAGATCTATTCCAGTGTAAAAATCATCCCCCAGCTCTGCAGCCAAACCTCTCAGTGTCCCCTCACCCTGTCACTTCAGAGAGAGCCAGCTGGTGCTACCTGTTGTTTCCTCAGTGAGCCCATCACCTGGAAATCTCAGCCTGGAATGTAGCATAAATTAGAGATAGCACTAACACTGCCCAAAGAGACATCAAACCTCGCCTCTGCACTGCACAGACAAAGAGCTGCTGCTTAGGAACACGGTGTCACAGTTCCCTTTGCTTCCCTCCATATTCATGTCCTTTCTCTTTCCAGGGCAGATTTCAACACAGCACAGCAGGGATGCTATGCACACTTGGCTTTTGGGTGGTTACTGAAGGGCTCTCCCTGGTGCTCCAGGTAAATTGGACTCATTTGATATTGTGGCAGGACTGCCATAGAGCCAGGGTACAGTTTGGCTCTCAGAAATGCTAGGATATCTAGGCCTCCCTTGAAGATTAGTGCTTCATATAGTTGGAGGAATATCTGGAATAAGAGGGACTCCTGCTTGCTGCCACAAATCAGTCCCTGCACTCTCATGGGAGGGCCTGATAAACAGGCTGTGCTTTGTCTGAAAGGGAGGAGCCCCTATGCCTCTTGGCTTTCTCCTGAGCCAGTCTTGACTCTAGCTTGGGATATCTCCTGTCACTGCCTGGAGAAGACCAGTTGACCATAAAGTAGTAGAATCACAGTGTATGAAGTGAGAGAGCCCAATTCCCTCTCTTATTCTGATTTTAGTTCTCCTGAAGAGTTTCTGCAGTGCATCTCTGTTGCACTAGGAGGGGGAATCAAACAATCTCCTACCCATTTCAGCAAGCCCTTCCCTTCCCACTCCCCTCAAAGATGTCCCTTCAGTCTGATTAAACCAGTTCCCAGCAGGGATTTAATGTATGATCAGTTTCAAAAACATTATTAATACTTCTGCTCTCATTTTCTTTAACAATTGCTGAAAATCTTCCCATATGCCTGACTGGGATAGTGATGTGCTGCAGAAGGCTGAAAGGCTGGAGAACCCCAGACCCCTCTGGATCACTACCCTTCTCTGGTATCTACCCACTGTGAAGCAAAGCCAACTTGGCTGTCAGAACAGGGCTATGTGAAAAACAAATCAGCAGCACACCTACAGCAGCCTTTCAGGCCTTCAAGTTAAGACATTTACTGTCTTGATTCTGTGATGCAGCCCAGCCTGGCAATGCTGTCATGCTTCTACTATTGGGAAATAAGAGCAACATTACCCTCCTCTACTGATTCCCCTAAATTTTCTTCTGCAGTTCGGTACACACAGGGGAGCAACAGTGCAGAACAATTGATTCCTTTAAAAATGAGGGAGCATCCAAGGATGCTGTCAAGTACCACACTGCAGAGCTGCAGGATCTATGTGCCAGGCTCTTCCCAGATTTCACATAAGGATTTCCAGCTCAGCTTGTGGTCCCCATGAATGCACATGCTACCCTCCTTCTTGACAGAATAAAACTTTTGAAACTCCAGATCCCACCATGCCACACTCTAGCTTGGCTACTGCAATCATTGCAGAAACTCGTTTGCACCTTTATTTTCTTACCTTTGTTTCCAATCAGATGCATACAAGGAGTGACTGGAGTGACATGAATCTAATCAGAGGCTGATGCCACATCAGAAATCCCATCAAGCTCTCTTCCAGTCCCAACAAGCTTTCCCCTGAAACAAACCACCTTGTCACAGCTTGGAGAACCCCTGTGTATAATGTGTTCCCAGCAGGGTTTCTTAATGGGCTCAGTAGTCAGAAACTGAGTTTTAATTTACAAACTACAGACAAAAAACTTCCCTATTTAGATACCCTCCTAGCTCTTGGTATTTTTCTAAAGCTTTTTCCTACCAAAACTAACTCTGTATTGAGGGATTCCAGGCAGAAGAATCTTAATTTTCCAACAACACAGAGCCTAAATGGCCTAGGAGCACCTGCACTTAGCATTTCATGCCTGCTGTGCACAAGCAGAGCTCAGCAGGTGTTGGCTGGAGGGAGCCAGGCAACCTGTGCATATCCCCTGCTCTCCTGTCAGGAATACAAGTGGAAATCACCTCCTGACCTGCACCTGAATGATGCCACCAGCAAGAAGAAGGAAGTGCTGGAGGGGCTGGAAGCCTCTGGTCCCAGAGAGCAGCTGGGAGGGGCAGCAGGGTGGGCAAGCTTGCCAGTGCCAGAGAACCAGCCAGCCCTGCCTGGTGCTCCAGAGGAAGAGGGGCACTGCAGAGCCTTTGTACCTCCGGCACCACAGGAGGCAAATGTGGCTCCTCTCTGTGTGCCAAGCAGGCAACCCAGAGACTCTGGCACAAGAGGAAAATGCAGCCGCTCCTCAAGCTGCTGACCAGGAGACACTGACAGAGACTCCAGCAAAAGAGGAAAATTCCACTGCTCTTCAATTTATTTGGCAGGAGTCACAGACTGAGGCCCTGGCACCAGGTGCTGCAGTGAAGCCCTTCTGCAAGTGGTCTCTGAGGAGAGGGCTGGGAAGGGCACTGGCCCACAGAGTGGCCACTGGGTGACACATCTCACAGGAGCTCTGGCACATCTGGAAGAGGCAGAGAGCTCCCTGGGCCCGAATCAAACATTCCACCTCATTCTGGATGGTGTTAGCAAGGACGAGGTGCCACTGTTCTGCTGTCCAAGTTGCAAGAGGGGTCTCCACATTCTCCCCATGAGGTAAAAGGCACCCAAGAACAGGCCAAGAGGGACCTTCAACTTGGAAAATCTAAGTTGGCACCACCAAAACTAGCCCAGGCTACAAAGCTTACTACTCCTAAATGCTGAGTCCTGTTTCTGAAATGGACTAAAAGACACTCGGCCTCCAACCCCCAACTTCCAGACTGATGTTTAAGAAGTTTTTATCAAGCCTCCTGAGGCTGCATTCAAGCATCTCTCCAGCTTAGGGCCATCCTGTGCACACATAGCTGCATTCTGCCAAGCACTAAAGGCCTCTCCTCCCCTACAGCAACAACTTGGCTGTCCATTCCCTAGCTGGCTGATGGCAGTACCTGGATGCCATCCAAAGGCAGTAAGTTTCTTGCAGCTGAATATGTTTAGTCCCTCTCCTAGGGCATGCTCTCCATTACACTGCTATTGTTTATGACCCCAATTATCTCCCAGAAACTGGTCCTTGCCTGCAGTTAATAACCAAGGCTAAATGATCAAGTGTTAGGGCTCAGGCAAACTGGTTGTTAACTTCTCTGTCAACCAAGTTCAGAGTCTTTTACTGCTATTAGAAACTCAGATTAATGATGCATAACAGAAATGAACTCTCCAGTGACACAGCTAGGTGAGGTAAGGAAAGGGGGGAAAAGAATCACTCTTTTTACCTGGAGGTATCAGCTAAGCAAGGAGGAGATGAGCCACCCTTTAACTCTCTTCTCATCTCCCCGATGTCTGGGAGACAAATATCAAAGAGTATCTTATTTTGCAGAGTACTTTTAACTTTCTTAGGATCTGGATCATGTAGGCAGATCTGGAAGTTAAATGAGCTCACTGACCAGAAACTGCTTCCAGAAATATATTAGATTTGCATGGCAAGCTTTTGGTAGCTGGGGTGCTACAGGGCTGGCTCCTGTAAGAGGCTTCCAGAAGTATCCCTCATGTCTGACAGAGCCAATGCCAGCCCACTACAAGATGGATCCACCACTGGACAAGGCTAAGCCCATGAGCAGTGGTGGTAATGCCTCCATGATAACACGCTTAAGAAGGGAAAAAAAAAGTTATTGCTCAGAAGTACTTGTGGCCAGAGAAGTGAGAATATGTGAGAGAAACAACTGCACAGACACCAGGGTCAGTGCAGAAGGAGGGGCAGGAGGTGCTCCAGGAACTGAAGCCCAGATGCCCCTGCTGTCCATGGTGCAGACCTTGGTGGGGCAGCTGTGTCCCTGCAGCCCATGGAGTGGGTGCAGAGATCCTCCTGCAGCCCCAGAGGACCCCAGGCTGGAGCAGGTGGATGCCCAGAGGAGGCTGTGATCTGCTGGAAGCCCAGGCTGAGACAGGCTCCTGGCAGAACTTGAGGACATACAGAGTGAGGAGCCCATGCTGGAGCAGGTTTGCTGGTTGGACCTGTGGCCCTGTGGCAGATCCAGGTTGGACACTGTTCTTGAAGGACTGCAACTCGTGGAGAGGGACAACACTGGAACAGTTTGTGAAGAACTGTGGTTTGTGGGAAGGACTCCTGTTGAAGAAGTTTGTGGAGGACTGTCTCCTGTGGGTGAGACCTCACACTGGAGCAGGGGAAGCATCTTTCCCCTAAGGAGGAAACAGCAGCAGGAACCACATGATGAACTGACCATAATCCCCATTCCTGTCTCCCTGCATCCCTGAGGGGGAGAAGGTAGAAAATTGGGAATTAAGTTAAGCATGGGAAAGAGGGAGGGGTGGAGGGAAGGGTGTTTTAAAGATTTGTTTTACTTCTCATTATCCTACTTTGATTTTGCTTTGCAATAAATTAAATAATCTCATCATGTTGAGTCTGTTTTGCTTGTGATGGTAATCAGTGAGTGATCTTCCCCCATCCTTATCTCAACTTGTGAGTTTTCATTATATTTTATCCCTCCTGTCCTGTTGAGAAGGGGAGTGAAAGAGTGGCTTTGGTGGGCACCTGGCATCCAGCAGGGTCAAACCAGTACAAGGGACCTCTTCCAAACTGTGATTCCCACCCTAATATTTCAGAGTTCCAACAGTTAATAAGGGCTGGTGAATTCTACAAGCCCCCGAAGGGCAGGAAAGCAAGACCTCACTTCAGAAAGAAAGGCTATCTAGAACAAGCATGCATAGAAAGAAATCTCAGGTTTCAACAATGACAGATGTATTGTTAGCCTTTCCCAGCCTACTCCTCACTGGCTCATCTGTAAAGCAGCCCTCCAACAACTCCTCAGAAAAAACTGTAGTTTCAATCCAGAAAATGCTGATGGTGAATCCCTTTCACAGATCTTTCTGAACACTAATGGGACACCATCACCCTTGTGCTTACAGGGGCCACTAGGTGTCTTACAGGACATAATTTTCGCAAGAGATTCACCAACTTCTACCCATAAAGTACAGAAGCCTGACTTTGGGGAATTACCACTATGGCCTTGATAGTTGGTTTGACCCAATCCACACAGAGACACGCTGAGAGTACCAGAAAAGTAAACCCAGGCAGTGCAGCTGTGCAACCCTGGGCTCTGGGACAAATGGACAATGACATAGGAAGAGTAGCTAGAACAAGCATAAGGATTTATGTCTGTATATACATAATAGTAGGACTTGGTGCCTACAAATGACTTTGGGTGTGATGAGCTCACTGCCTGAATCTTGGAGTATGATCATCTCCTCCTGCCACCACAGATATGCAAGGAATGGGAAAAGAAAGGTGTGGAAAGGTCTTCTGCAGCCAACCTCTCCTGCTCAGATATCTGTCCCCTCAGCTCTCTTCTGGGACAGATGATACTCTAGACTCCTTCTTTTCAAAATCTGCCAGATACAAATGTCCAAAAGACATTTATTCTCCTCCCACTCCATGCATAAGCTCAGAAAAGGCAACAAGGAAGGAAGATTGGGAACAGAAGAGGGCACTTTTCCCTGTCTGATCAACTGCTGGATGATAGAAGGCCACACATGTGTGTCACCATGTGTGCCAGCCAGGTAAAGATGGATGCCTCTTCTATCAGTAGATGGTGAAGGAAACACAGTGATACAGGAAGAAACAGATTTTCTGGTGTGGAGAGGATGCAAGGATCATCCTGCACTTACAGAGCAGCACTCAAAGCATGCAACTTTTCTTGCAAAAGTCTGCTAGTACCTTTTCTGTTCTTTTCAATCCATTCCCAGCCACAACCTTCATACCCATGTGAACACAGTGACACTTACTAATGAAAATGGAGTGCTATTTATAGTGTTTGGACTGCTATCAAAGGAGAGGCTCTGTCAGTAGACACAGCAGCACTCAGCTGCCCCACAGAGACATCTGAAGTGCAACTGGAAGAAGCATAAACAAATGCTTTGGTGTGAGGCCATGTCTGTAAGACAACAGCCATCAGCCAGGGAGTCTGTGGGCTGGCATGGTCCCGAGAGGAGCTGAGTGGCTGCTGAGTCCTCAGCTGCCATCCTCCACCAGGGCCTGGCAAAAGCAACCTGGCCACCACTCCTTGAGACTGCTCAGGCAGCTTTAAAAACACACTCTTTCATCCTTATTCATGGATTTACTTATTCATGTATTCTCAACAGAAGCACCAACAGCCATAATTGGATCCATTACTGGGTTATTAGAGCTCTCAGTCACTGCCTCTGCAGCTTCACACGGTGCTGGGGGAATGCACAGGAAGAACAAACAGGACAGAGGCAGGGCCAGTGGCAGGGGCTTTAAAAATCCATTAAGTTGTTGCTGTGGCAACTAAAACAAAATTTCTGGCAGGAGCTACTATATGTGGAGAACTGTAAATTTCTCCATTTGTGGAAAACATTGGTCATGTCTCTGAGAGGGAGGTGGAGGAGAGACAGAAAGAATGGCTCTTTTCAGAGACTGTTACAGCAAGGGCCAAAACCAGTCTGCTTACAAATTTATTCTTATGGCAAGCCCTGAGGATGGTTGGATTCTACATACCAGAGCTTCCCAGGAGGCAGTACACCAAGACAGAGCTGGCATGTTTGGAGGAGTTTCTACGTACTCAGTCCAGCTGGTCTTGAATGCCAGGAAAACCACTGAACTGCAGCACAGACACAGCACTGCAGTCCACTCACTTCTACCTTCACCTGCCTCCTCTGCCCCACAACCTGTCCAGGCTCTCCATGGAAAATTGAAGCTTGTCTGGGAATTAGCTTTCACTAAGATGATAGATTCTGGAACACCAAAGTTTCCATCCGTAAACAGCGGGAAATGAAAAGGCAGTTGTTAGGTCTGGAAAAACTAAAATCTGTCTAGAAGGGCTGTTCCTGGTCTCAGAAAACACAAGTTTTCAAGAGTGGTCAGCAGGGCAGTAACCACCTGGATGAAATGTCATGTATCCCAGGTTTGGAAGGTGCCCACTACTTTAGCCTCACAACAGGGGTTGCAAACTTTCAGGCATCTCAAGTTCACATTTAATTATAATGTAAGACCTGCAAATGCAGAATCAGTGTTGATTTAAAGTTGATTGATTTACACTAAACAAGCTGTGCTGTGCCACCTGTTTAATTTCTGGGAGATCTCCCAGATCATGTCTGAGCCTCCTTAGCTAACAGACCAGAGGTCCCACACCCAACCTTTCCTGTTCAGGATCATGGTTCATCAGTTTGTTACTTATGAAGTTACTCACTCAGGATATTCAGAACAGCACAGATTCCTGAGGTGTAACTCTGAATTCTCTCAAATTTAGTGTATAGGTTGGAGCTACCTAATGGGCACTTTGCAAAAAGATTCAAGAGTGACAGTGGATGCTGCCAGTAGAAAATTTGCCTACTGAGAGATATTGTATAGGCAAAATGACTGATGACAATATCCAGCTTTTCTCTGGAGTCAGCAACTTAAGTACAAAGACTTTATTGCAAGTTAGACTCACTTGTGGGATTGATTTTCACTGTGAAAGGAGGAGCAGAGGGAATGGGAGGACAAAGATATGGGGACTGATGTTGGGTCAGCACAGGGGAGCAGCATCCAAGCTGCCCCATTATAATGCTACCAGCCTCCTCTCCTCTGTCCCCTGGTGACAGAGAGGCTCACAGCTTCCTGACCCTGGCTCTCATGGCTCACACGTCTTCACTGCATTAATGATCTCAGTGAGAATTTTTTAAGCTGATTGACAGAAACCTGGAAAAAACCACCTAGGAGCTATGAAATTGCACCATTGCCAAAGGGGAGCTTAATACAGGGCAGAAAAGAGACACTGGCTAAAGGCACTGGAGGTCTTTAAATAGACACCCTAGGTCTGGTCTGTACAGCATTAAGGATTGTGGTGAGTCTCTGAGGTCAAGGTAAGAAATTAATACTTAGAAAGCTCAGTGAGGCTTATGCTTACAATAGAGCATTAATTATCCTGTTAATCAAAGTAAAAATCCTTCAGTTTTGCAAATCTAGCCAGCAAAAGGCTGCAGATCCACAGCTCAGACATTTAACCCTCAACTACCCTATATGCTAGAAAGCGAATGAACAGGAAGGCTGGAAAGCTTTTGAAATTTTACTCCACTTCACCTCCTTAAAACCTTCTGCCTTCATTTCTACCTTACACCACTTGGATAAGAAATTGTTAGCAAGGAGGTTTAGAGAAAAAATATAGGATGCTACCTGCCTGTAGCTTTTAAAATCTTAAATCTGTAGTATATGAATGCTGTTTGTCTAGACAAAAATCTTTTGTTGGCATAAACATCCCCCTCTATCCATACTTCTGTCATGCACTGAAGTGTATATCATATATCAAAACCTTACATATTTTATTCTGGTCAATGCAGTTCACTGTGTGGTTACTTCTAGTGAACAACAGAATTTTCTTCACTGCAAACTACTTCTTTTAAAGTATCTTGCTGCTTTGAGACACACAGACTTTGGTTTAAATGCTACAGTAAGAAAGGAAAAAAATCAGTCCATCAAACAAGAGAAAGGCAGACCACACACAGATCACTTCTCAATTTTCAGAGTCACTGATGCAGTGAGGATATATGTTGCTTGAGAACAGGCTTGTCACTGGCTTTGGGTGGTGAAAGATCAGCAGCAGTTAAGGTTGGCTGGGAAATTTTCACTGTGCACAAATGACAATTTGAGTCTTGACATTATAGCTGTTAACACCTGCATCTAAGCATTTCCCAAGTTAGAAGCAGTCCTAGGCCTTGAAAAAAAGAGCCCACTCTCATAAAATAGGACCCTATCATAGCTAATTAGGTAAGTACAAGTTTTACTTTAAATTCATAATTTTGAGGGCAGACCCTCATTTGTTTAGAACTTCTTTTTAATTATGATGAATTAAAGAGTAGAAATTATAGTGAAGCACACAAGCTATACATATGATGTCTCTGACTCTGAAAATACAAAATATGGAGAGTGCTTTTTTCAGGCTGATCTTCCCATATGCAAATATAAAAACCAGAGGATAATAATTTTCAGTCTGCCAGTATCAGGTATGGTAGTAGAGTTGCCACAGCTAAGCACATTTTTTTTGTTATTATAAAAGTAACCAGATCCTATTTTAGAAACAGTTAGGTTGTTTACCCTAGTATTTGTACTTGGATATCTAAATATCATACTGTTTTTTTGCTTAGAAACTTAATTTTCAGCCTAGATTTATTAACGGGCCATTTATATCCATTTCCTCTTGTGGCAATGTTGTCTTTCAGTTTAAATTGCAGTTCTCCCTCCCTGTTGTTTGCCCCTCTTATGTGTTTCTAGAGAGCATTCATATCTCCTCTCAGCCTCTGTTTTGCTGGATTAAACAAGCCAAACACTTCTAGTTCTCATGTATACAATGGATTCTGCACTGTCCCCCTAGAGCCTTTCCCTCTATCTACATTGCAGTCCAATGTTGATTTCCTTGCATGTGGTATTTGGTAGTGTTGAGAGAACTGACAAAGCCATGATATCGCCTTCTCCCTCAAGGGACAGCTTGCCTTATACAATCTAGAATTGCTTTTGGTTTTCAGTACACTGATAGGGTATAGGAATTTCTTTCATTAACTAAGGTACTCTAACCTCTAACCCTTCTCTTCTCTCAACCCCCTAATGAGCTCTCAGTTTATATCACACTTCTTGTTACCAGTAGTTAGGTTACAGTTTGGTTTTTTTCCTAGCACTGTTAACAAATGTTACATTTCTATTATATTTGCCAGTAGTCATCAGTTTTTGCTGTATGATGTCCAAGCATTACTCTCAGTAATGGCAATATTCTAATTGCTTTGTATCAGGCTTTTTCATACATCCATATCCAACAAAAAATCTCTGCTGGAATCTAGAAATGGTGCCAGTCATCCCAGGCAAGTACCTGCTCCAGACTAGGAAGAGGATTGGTTTTCCTCCAGCTCCAGCCTCCAACAACTGAGACATCAGCATGTGATCTCCTCCTGGTATGGGCACAAGCTGCGTTTTGCTACTCCCCAAGACTCCAAAACCTCTGACAAACATACTGAATCCTGGCTGTGCGACTGGAGACTTTAGGAAGAAGCCCAGGTGATGTTTTTGCATCAGTTTGGTTGCAAAGACAGGAGAGGGAACTGTCCTCTCCCAACAGTGTACTGAGTTTTCTGAGTACAGTTTTCTGAGTACCGGCCAACCTTCCTGTTCCAACTCCATGGGTAGAAAGAACCACTCAAAGAAGATCAAGCATAGCTTTCTTGGTCCTCCAAGCTCTTGCTGCTTTTCAATTTTTGACCCTATTGAGCTCTAGGCCTTTCACAATTTTCTCCTTACAGTATCTGTTGTTTGCTTTTAGATGGTAGGAAGAGAAGCTGCTTCCTTCTGCAGTTACCTTATCTGAGGCATTTGCAGTCCTTGTGCTACAAAATTACTTTCCTTCCCTAATTCCCTCTCATTTCTCCACTTCTACTTGTTTTGTTGAGTTGAAATTCTTGAGGGCAGCATGGCATTGTGACTACAGCACTCATCAGAGAGTTGCATCTGCAGGATGCAACTCTAAATACAGCAACGGTAGTAATACTTCTCTCAGATCACTCACAGCCTTGCTACCATAACAAAAGGCATGTGGAAATGCTTATCAACAACATTGATTACAACCCAGATGCTTAGGCTGGCTAAGTATTCTCTAGTGCTCAAGAAAGCTGCATGAGAGTGATAGTCTTGCTCTAGCAGGACTAAAGTTGTTTTAGATGACTTTGGCCCAAAAGCAAATTGGTTTAATTAATACCCTATCCATATGGGCCTGTAAGCTGAAGAGCAGATGAAGCTCTTGTGAGAAAGGAAGAGAACACAAAAGCCTGGTCCTGAGATGGCTGTTTCCAAACCTGTTTACTTAACCATTAGCAAGGGTGGCTTCTCTTTAATTTATTTACACAGAATGTTTCTGTAACCATCTGCTCTTAAGCTAAACGAAAAATTATCATCTTTCTCCTGCTGCTGTGGAGACTCCCTTGGATGTTCTTAATAATACAAAAAAATCTATCATTTTAATGCAGACAGCTTGGCTAATAAAAATGTACCATTAGTAATTATGCCACAAATACAATGCAAACAAGCAGCCCTTCCCTGAACAGGCCAAGCATAAAACATCTCTCTCACCACCAGGGGCCAGAGACGATGGCAGAGGCACAGGACGTGGCTTCTCAATTCTCTACCACCAAAGAGCAGAGGGCACTTTAGTGAAGCTACCATTACTGACTTCTTGAACAAGCTTTAGGTGCTTCAGTCAAACCTGCCCAGGCCCCACATTCCTAGGGAATTTTTTCTTAATACAGAGCCAGATTCCTGAAGAGGGCTATCTTGGTGTCCCAGCTTCTATATTCCTCACAGTGTCAGAACCCTTTATGGCTTGATGCATTCATCTTTGCAGTGAAGCAAGCTGATGCAGCTGACCCCAGTTAACAGATGGGAAACTGAGGCAGAAAGCAACTTAAAGGACCAGCAAAGATGATGAAAGAAAGCAGTTAAGCAAGAAAGTCAATGCAATCTGTGAAACCATTAACAAGCAATTGAAAGCATCACTCTAAGTGGGGCCTTCTTAAAAAAGCCCCCCCACGGGCAGTTTACTAATAAATGGAAGGACAGCACTATTGGCCCATCTGGTGCCTGATACCACTTCAGCGTGGCCACTGCCAGAGTAGCAGGCTGGTTTCTCATTGACTGCTGCTTGCTTCTACAAATGGCAGCAAATCACTTAACCCCCACAAGTCAGTTTTCTCCCCCAAAAGAAGAATTAAAATGTTTAGAGATTCAGGGATGAATGAAAGAAAAACAAACCAAAGCAACAGAGGATGAAATACTGTTTTCTTTAAACAAGTGCTAAGGGAAAAGGAGTGAGATTACACCTCAAATTATATCAATAAAATATGAACATACCTCTTTACTAAATAATTCAATTGATAAAGAAATGTGTTTAAAGAAATATAATCAATGTCTTGGGGATTTCAGACACTTCTGCAGAGAGATGAACATTGTTAGAAATAAAATGTGAACAAATTGGAAGGCTAGTACATGCCCTGAATTTTTGTAGCCCAGAGATCTGGCAGCTCCCAATTGCTGCATGAAGAAATGGGAGTGGCACTGGTGGCTGGGCAGGAGGCTGCTGAAGGGTTGCTCATGGGAGCACACTCAAAGCAAAAGATTTAGTCTTAACTGTCTGTTGATCCCAATTTCCTTTGCTTCTGTCCATAAAATGGGGCTAGGGAAGGTCTGCTGTGGGATTCTGGGATGGGTCCTATCTGCATTTCATTTCAAAAGCTAAAGCTGCACAAAGAAGGGCACTTCTTTGCTAGGCAGGCAGGAAGAGTGAGCTACAATGGATGATACCAGGCAGGCATTAATTGATTCCTCTGTGAAAATACTGCAGAAAAGCATCAAAGCTGGTGCATCACAGGACAGATCATGCAAAAACATAACCACCAATTTCCTGAGCTACAGCTGAGGAAGCAATCCATGCAGAGGGAGAGAGAGCCGTGGCTGTGAGCCAGTCCAAGAAATGCAGGGAACTATAGGAGCTTTACCCGATGATGTTTGATACTGAGGTTAGAGACGCAGAGAGATCACTGACATGGATGGTATCTTGCCCATGAAGGGGATTAGAAACAATAAGCCAAGCTACTTTTAAAAACAATGCTTTGGATAGCTGAAGAGTAGACCTTCGCTTGGTTAGGGCTGCTAGGGAAGATTGACAACTGGTGCATAGGGATCAGCTACTTTAGTTGCACTCATACTTACACAGAGGCTGCAAGCTGCAGAGCTGAAATGGGTTCAGGGAAGCTATCAAATTCCCTAGCCCCATCCCCAAATCTGTCAGGGTTTGTGAGTGATGAGCTGCAAGCAGAAGCAAGGTGAAAGGGAGGCTGTTGTGCTACAACAGATAGCAGTTGCTCAACCCCCACCTCATCACCATTTTTGCCTTGTATTGTTTCAAGGCCTATTAATATTCATAAGAGCAGTTTTATCGTGTTTGCACTTTTCTATCATGCTCACAGGCCTGATCCCTTCTTGCCTTAATAGGATGCAAACCTCATGAAATCAGATCTTATTAGCCAAACTACATCAGACGCCTTCAGCAGCACAGTACCTCAGTCCCCTCTCCTGCTAAAGTGAAAGGGAAGCCTTTCATGCTGTTGACATGTGTAGAACTCTTAATCTAATACGACATTTCAATCTTATGAGCAGAAATGAATAGGAGTAAAACACAGTGCAGGGAAAGCCACTGAATGCTGCTGAGTCAAGCCTCACAGCATCACAGCCAAGAGATGCAGAAGTCCTTAGAAAAAAACTTTCTAATCCTGGCTTGCAATAAACTTGATAGAACAAAGGTGCTGGTTCATTAACATCTTTATCTCACTGACACAAGACTGCTGACTTACCCCCAAATTAGTTCCTCCAAACTGTCTTAGACCACAAATTTCTTGGCTTTCTCCCACATGATAGTGATTCTACTGTGAAATACAACCTCACCTCTGGGGGCTTTGCACCAAGAAAACTGAAGGGAATGAGCAAGGAAAGGCAGCGCTGAGAAGTGGTGATCTTATCCACCACCTCTGCTCCCTGCCCCTCCTAAGCTTTAAACCTACTGTCTTGACCAACATGCATAAATTTTCAACTCCTGGTCTTGCAGAGCTGAGAGAGGAGGAGGAGATTGGGAACCTGCAGTGCAGCACCAATGAGGATGCTCTGCACTTCCAGGACATGTGCCTTGAGTCCTGCCTTATGTCTGCTCCACTGTGATGACAATGCCATAGATAGATTTTTCCAGATCCCAGGTGAAGTCTGTGCCTCTGGCAGGAAGAAAAATCATTGCTGGAGATGGAAAGTGAACAGATTTTGTAAGTCAGTGAGTGGAAACAAACACAAAATGTAGAGTGTCACACTGCTGCTCAGTCATTTTCCTAAGTAGAATAGTACATTAACAGAATAATTTCAAAAGTATTTCCAGATGCAGTAGCTAACAAGGACCTTGATAGGAAGTGCTTACTCACTGAATAAGAGCTGCTCAGATCTTGACCCCGAACTGCCCAAATCCTTTCTCTTAATTCATGACCTTGACACTGGATCAACAATAACTGATAGCAATTTGATGGAAAATTGCTGACCTAATACTCTGGACACTTTGCCACTTAGGTTTGATACAGAATGGTTCTGTGGTGTATATCTCCCACTCTCAATACAAACAAGCATGAGCTCTTGCCTAAGATCACATCTTATTCAATATATGGTTAAGAAAATGAGACTAGGTCCATATGGATCCAAATTGCTGACAGCAGAGCTGGGATTCAGTCACAGCCTTTCTTGCTGTGGAGGGGTAAAAAGCTGTCTCAAATAACCCACATTATCAAAAGGTCCCAAGTGCAAGAGCTCAGAAGTATCTTATCTTTAATAATTTCTAGTTACAGGCTTTAAAACATCATTTTAAAAAAATCTGTTATGTGAACATCAAAGGAAGGGAGAAATCTGTTGCTATTATTATCTAATCAAACTTACAGCAAAGAAATTCAGCCATACTCTACGACCATTATCTCTAACTACAAGGATTCTTCTGAATGAGAGGATTAAGGGGAACTGGTACTGTGACCAAAGGACAGCTGTGAAGTTTCAGAAAAATAGTCCGATATTTAGATATTCAACTTACTGTAACAGGTATGTGCTGTAATTCATAGCCAGTTGAAACTGCAAAATTTAGCTGGACAAGAGTAGATTATTGTATCAACCAAGGCTTTGTACAAAGGTACCACCCCAATTCAGCATCCCAGTGTATAAGGTTGGGAGGAACTGGGTATTCTGATACATAAGACAGTTTTAGGAACAGTGTTCATCTCAGCTTAATTGCCACTTTCTCTGAATCAAGACATCTCTGATTAATTTACAGACCTCATAAAAGGATCCTCTAAAACATGGGAATAGATTCTCTGTAGGAATAGGTTCTTGGAGCAGAATTACAGGGTACTGCAGCAGCTGCTACCTCAAGGTTGTACGTGCAGCACACTGAACTCATCCCAGCAGAGTATGATAAAGAATGCCCTCTGGATCCCAGATACCTTAAACAAATGCAAGCTGTCCCAAGCCTTTCAATCAGTGTCACAGATACACAATACCACCCCTCAATACCATGTGGCTGTCGTTACTTGTGTAGTGCCTGGAGAAAAAGATGTGTTGTGCTTTCCCTGTTGCATTCAACTAAAACTTCAAAAAACCTGTTCCTCAAGCTGTGCCAACATCATTTAGGTTGTTGGTGTGCAAACAAGGAGGTAAACAACAACAACCACAAAAAAATCGTGTTAATTTCAAGCTCCATTAGAAATGCAGGGTTTTGCAGCAAGAAAAATCAATGTTTGTCCACTGGAAAAAAAATAAACCACCAGCACTGATAGGAACAAAGGGCTGTTTTTAAGAGGATGTAAAAATCTTGGTACTCAATATCCTCTGAGCTGGGGAAAAATTATTTTCTTATCACAGAGACTACTTGATTCTGACACAGGGAGTGTTTTCATGTGAATTATCTAGTCCCAGATACTGTCTGGCAATGTTTTCCTCCTTTATACATCTGATCATCCTCCCTGGCCTCATTTAGGGAAGCAGCATTTTAATTTCTGAGAAATAGCAGGTTTCTATTAGACCCACAGTTTGTTCATCTTTAGGAAAAATCACAGTCATTTGCTGCCATGACTATGTTAATTTGTTTAAATGCAGCAAAACTCTAAAGCTCTGGGCCCTCCCAAAGCACCAGTGTGCATTAGGCTAACTGCAGTCTACCTCATGTTGAATTCACCAAACATCAGGGCTGCTGCCTGATGGGAAAATCCCAAGACTTGCACTCCCCAGCAGCCTACTTATCTGCTTGGGGCCAGACCCTGCCCTCGGCTATGCAAACCCAGCAGGCTTCTCTCCCTTTTTAATGGGCTCTGCATGACCAGGAGCCTGCCCCTATGGCAGAACTCAGCTCTACAGAGTTGCTTGGAGCATGGTGACCAATCCACCCCCTGCAGTTGTCATCTTGAGCACTTATTTTCCTTATAGAAGGACTAAAATAACTTCCTGGGCAAAAGACAAAAAAAAAAAAAAAAAAAAAAAGAAAAAGAAAAAGAAAAAGAAAAAGAAAAAGAAAGAAAAGAAAAAAAAAAAAAAAAAGAAAAGAAAAAAGGCAAGCCAGAAAGCCTAAACTACTCTGTTCAAAATAAAACAGACATCATCATTTTTCTACCCTTTGCTGGACATTATTAGTTCCCTGCTGACCAAGTCCAGCATGGAAAGTGACAACTATGTATTATTACATGAGGAGGCTACAGCTAGAGAAAGTATGTGATATCAGCTGTGTTCTGTCACTGGCTAGAAGCTAAACACTCCTTGCCTGCAGGTATTCCTACAGGAGCGTGAAGACTCAAGTTCATCCAGAGATGAAATCTAGCTGTTCTGCTCAGCAGTCCTAAACCAAAGAGAGACCTCACTGCCAAAAACCAAGAAATAATTCCCCTTTGTTTTCAATAGATTGTCTGTGCACACTGTCAAGAATGAAAAATATCCCAGAGAAGATGCATTTAGCAGAGACGACACATTAAATGACCCATACCAGGGAGGGCTGATACTGTCCTCTGGCAAGTGCACCTTAATTTTCTATGAGAAGTATCACATTGTGTGTCAGCTTACAACAACCCAAGAATCTCAAAGTAAAGTGGAACTTGTGGAAATCAGAGAACCAAGATCAAAATGAAATGCACCAAGTACTTTGAGTTAAAGCCTGTCTCTAAGTGTTGGAGGGTTTCTCACTTCGTATCTCAGTTATGAGGAGGAATCCTGCTACTACTGAAAAGACCTGACAGTGAAATGTGTAACCCAAATGAGAACCAGATTTAATGTACAGCACTACAAGCTTCCCCCTCCACTTGCAAAGTTAACTAGTTGTTTTGCAGCTTGACTTCCTGCATGTTTTTAAATGAGCTATAGCAAAATTGAAGATGCTCAGTCTCCAATGTAGACAAATCCTGCTGGGATATCAAGGAGAAAGCACAGGCTACCACGTGCCAGGGATCCACTAAAGTCTCAGATTGTATCAATAAGTAAACAGACAGCTTTGCAACTTTTACTAGCAGATAAGAATAATGTACACTTCAACAGCAATACAGCATCTGTTATGCACTATCAACTAAAGAAAAGGCTAGGCAGTTCTGGTGAGGGAGGGTAAGGTCAGTAGCTGAAGAGATTCAACAGCTCTTGCTTCAGAGAACAAGCACAGCCATGTGTCAATTCATTCACGAATTCAGACACCAATTTAGGCTAAGTCTGTCTTTAATTTATAACTTTCTGCATTTTGACAGCCCTCTGGGACTGTTAATTCATTTGGTGTCTGTAGAGTATGTATCAAAGGATGGAAAAAACCCCAGCCCAAATATATTATCCAGGCAGCAAGGCGGATGGAAGACACCTTTGGTAGGAAGGCTTTTTTTTTTTTCCCAATGAAAGGACTTACTTTTCTTTAACCTAAAATACTTAGATATAAGGTTCAAAGGTGATTTTTCATTATAAAGCTCTATTTCTAACCCAACAATTTCTCAAAAGATTAACCTCTCATATTCAAATTTCACAATCCTGCACCCTCTTCAAAGACAGTAGTTTCTTGGGACACTTGATCAAATTGCTTCTGACCTTTTCCAGTATGCTGAGAAGCAGTGAGGAAAGCAAGAGGGAGAAGGATGGTAGGGGAGGGATATGGAGAACAGGAAAAATTCTCATAGAAGAAGGATTCTTGTTAGCCTATTCTTGAACAGCTCCACAATCAAAAGGTTTTGAAGTATAAACTGGCATGGAAATATTTCTGCCTGAAGGATTTCAAAGAATAATCCTGGAAGGGTTCCTTGGGCATGGCCGGACTCCAGTGGGAATTAGCTTTCATTTGACCCAATTATACATGTTTAAAAAGCACATGCTGAGTATGCCTGTGGGGTTTTCTGCTAAGCTCATTAAAGAGTTGATTTTTGTCCTGCACCAAGTATTCTACCTCAGTCCTGAAAAATGCTTCCTAAAACCATGAGACTCATAAAAGTCCATAGGACACTGCATATTCCTTAAAATTAAGCAGGTGTCTTTGTGCCTTGCTGGACTAGACTTGACCTGTGGTTTTCCATGAATTCAACCTTTGGTCCCAGAATGGCTTTCTAACAGAGATCCTGAGCTCTCTGAAATTTTGCAAATGTGGCATTTTGCAAATGTTTGCAAATATTAAGTTATCTTAACAAACTTTGCAGACCCATTCAAAATAATCCAGAGCTGGTCCCAAGCCCTATACTAATGATGATGAGATGACAATGATGATAGTAACAAAATAATAATACCATCCCAAGCATGTTGAAACAGACATATTATGAAAAAAATATTAACTGAGAGAAAGATCATTTTCAACTCAAGTTCAGTATAAAATCCTTCAGCACAGAGAAGACAGAACCAGAAACCATTGCCTTGCTCAACAGGAAACACTCTAGTTTATCCAGAAAACAACATGCCCTTTATAGTGCTTTTTAGAAGGAAAAAAAATTATGAAAATGAATGACTGGATTCACAAAACTGGCGGTGCATTACATTTTATGTAATAGCTCAGAGGTGAGCACATTCACCAAGGATAGAAGAAAACTAGGCTTAATGACCCTAAAGATTCAAATTTTTATCTCCAAACTGCTTGTGGAGTACTATATACTTAGGTTACTCTGTTTTTTTTTAATTGGATTTCTTTTAGCATTTTTTTCTATGCAAAAATAGTTAAAAATGCAATGGAGGAATAAGTGGAATTAAAGCATCCTGCCAACTCAGGATTCTCACCATCAGTACCTTCACAAGACTGCAAGAAGCGTGACTAAGGGCATTTGCCTCAAAACACTCTCTAACTTGTTAAGAAAGGGACTTTCTTAAAAAATGGAAAGCCCTCTGACCTGAAAGGATGGACTTGCATCTGCCTCTCCTATTTTCTGCATGAGCACTTCAACTAGAAGTCTTCCACAGGCAGGACAGGATTCAGATAGTAATTTTTTGCAATATCTCCTTGCCTCCCCCTTGCTGTTTCCTCATTGAACATCACTAGAAAATAGAGCTTTACATGAGAAAATGGTTAAGTAATTACCTCCCATCCCTTTCCTCAAACATACTTACGTTATAAAAAATGTTGCCAAGCTCAACTAAATATGAAAAATAATTGCAGTTAAAATAATGTAATTTAAATTTTAGTATAAGCAGACTGACCTTAACAGACCAGAGATGGACTTTATTTCCCTGGGGGAAAAAGGAAGTTGAATCACATGTAGGGTTAATGCAAGACTGCAGATAATTTAGATCCCTATTTATTTACCTTATTCCCAAATTACAGCTAAGGAGTACTGCATTCAGTGTATGTATGAATAGTCAAATCAGGTACATCATTAACTGCCTCAGCTTCAGGAAAGAACATGTCTAATAAGGTTACTAGCAAAATTATTAGTGCAAATTATTTACTGAGAATGTCTGTAAGAGGTCCAATTCAGACACCCCATGACAATGAAAACAGGGAAACATAGCACAAGAAAATTAAAATCCTACAAATGTTTCTAAACTTGCATACAAATTACCATATTCCATTATAATGTTTTATTTGAGAACTATTGTCATAGTATTATTAGACATCATATTGTAATGCAAATGCAGCAAAAAGCAGACAGGATTTCTCTGCAAAAACTGATGACATGCAATTTCAGAATTTTGCATAGTTTCTCTTGCCTCCTTAGTGTTCTCCTGCTTTCTCTTTGACTCTCCAGAGTCCTGTACTCTCTATTGAGCTATGGAAGGGCACAGACTATGAAATTCAGGCTCAGTATAAACCACTCACACTGGAACCCTACAACTCTTGGAAAGCACAATAAATACAGAAACTGTTACTGGACCCCAAACTGCTGCAATAGTAAGAGTTTACAAGCCAGCTAGAAGACAGTTTGTCATGTATTTTCACATTTCCATCGGGGGTGAGGGAGGCAGGGGGAGAAAGCCATGGCTGCATGAATGAAGCACTAGTGGCCACACAAACTACTCCTCTGCTGGCAACAGCTGCCACTAAAGGAGAAGCTGGAGGAAGAACAGACTCATTGGGTAAATCCACTTACTGCAAGCACCAAAAGGTCCAAATCTTCTGTGAACCATGAAAGAGACAAACAAATGTTTGATAGAAATGTAATTCGAGAAAATAAAAGCTCCGCTCAGCTTAGCAATGAAACATACTAGTTATTTGACCTGTTGGAGGAATAAATCTGCAGCATGCACCAATTACATCCAGACTGTGATGTGAAAAATCTCCCAAAATGGTTCCTGAGGAAGCAACATAACCTTTAACATGAAAAAATTTACCGCATGCCAGGACATTGCATTTCAAGGGTCACTGTTGTTGCAGTTTAATTGCTTGCCCTGAAGTACTGCCCAGACATTGTCTTACACTGATGTGCTATTCTACTCCATGAACTGAGGTCCTGCCAAGCTTAGAGCAATCTTTTAGAAGTCAGCCATTAGATTTCTTCATCAGGATGCCTTTGAAAGGAACGATGTAAGACCAAACACAAAAACTGGGCATTAAGGAGTGGGAGCACTCCGGAAAATGCACTACAACATGAATCCACTCATACAGAATTTTAGATAGACTTCTGTAAAGAACGGGATTTTGTCTGGTTATTTCTTTGTAAAGGAGCATAGAAGAAAGTGCATGAAATGTGAAAGAAAAATGAAGGTTCTCTAATGACATTTGGAAATCAGTGGACAGCAGGCAAACCTTCTACCTCTCTCATCAGTTAAATGTGCCATCGAGGTGTGCGTAGTCCTGCCATTATTCTTTAGTTCTCTGAGTAGTCCTGCCATTATTCTCTAGTTCTGTGAGCTCAGGGAAGTGATGGACATCTGGTAAGCAAGAGCTAGAGAAACAAACAAACCCATATACTGAAGTCTTGCTGATGCCATTACAATCTTCAGCATTTTTCTAGTGGTCACTCTGAAGATTTTCTCTCTCTTTGCTCTACCTCCTGCTTCATTTCACCTGTTCCCACTCCAGGAAGACCTGCTTCCATAGGTACCATGAGCAAATCCTTCACAATTTGCTCATGGTACCCAATACATCAGCTAAAGGCAGGCAAACAAGAAGCCCTCCAGCCAGTGCAACCATGCAATCCATCACTTTGCACAGCATCTCTCTTCTTCTGGACTTCTGTAAACTTTCCGGAGAAGAGATCTTCATTTATTTGCCATGTCCAATAGTGAAAGAGAGAATGAAAAGATCTGAAGAGGCGACTTCTATCTAGCTTCCTGACAGGCACAGAAATAATGAACAGTAGTAAAGCTGATTCATGGCAGGAGATGCAGAGCAGAGGCTCATACAATTATTGTGTAAGCTTAGGTCTGAAGACAAGAATGCAGAACTGTGTCTGCAAAGCACAGGAGGAACACTGAGATGAAACCTGTTCACTGTTTTGAAACATGTCCACAGAGGTATTGTTTTGCTCTCAGAAGTCACAAAGGAGAAGGAAGCAGAGAAGAAACAGAAACCACATAAAGAAAATTCTCCGTAGATGTTTCCTCAGGATTTTTGCAGCTACCGTCTGGTTTGAAATGAAGAGTTTAATTCCGTAAGTTCACAAGTACAACACATTTTATAAGTAGGAACAGGAAGGGAAGGTGGTTTGGCATCAGGGTAAGAATTTAGGCAAGTATGCTGTTAGTCTGTGATCCAGACACAGAATTAACATCTCATGAATGAATCATGCCATACAGACTGACAATCTGACAAAGTTAACCTGAGCTACATCAAGAAATCAAGTCTCTAGAACTACCTAGTCCTTTGTCTTAATTTGTGCCTGTGTCTGGCACCTCTTCATCCCTGATGCAGTTTGTTTATGCAGTTACGGTCTCCAGGCCCACACTGGTGAAGCATGGGTAACACTCATTTTGAAACAAGCAAAAATCCTGCAGCATGGGCTGTCTGAACACATTTGGTTGGTGTCTGTGTCAGAGATGGTTGTGCTCTGATAGGAAATATCTAAAAAGGCACTGGAGAGTGAAGTATCTGAGGTAAGAGACAGAACCAGACAGATGAGCAAAGTCCTTACATTACTGTTTGTGCCTGAATTAATCCTAGCCTGAGAAGAGGAGTTGTGTACTAGGGATTAGATTCACTAGAAATAAGAACCATTACAGTTTGTGCATTAAAGGGATCAGGCAGCACCTGTGACCAGCACTCAGAGCATATCAATTCTGCATTTCCATGCCTGTGGCACCGGAGGAAAAACAACGTTATGGCTACAACTGAATCATACTCTTTTGATGATTCATTCACAACAACCCTAGGGCACAATAAAATATTGTGGCTTCCACAGTCTGCTGTCTCTCATAAGGGCTGAAATTTCAGACAGCCATGACTTGAGTTCAGATGCGTTGCTAATGCATCACTTGTGCATTGCTGTCAGCATGGGGAGGGGAAGGAAGAAAGAAAGAAAGAAAGTGAAAAGGGTTTCACATTTGGGCTTTGTGAGGTGAAGGCAGAGGAGATATTCTAATGTGCACCACAGAGCTACACTAAATGACAGCATATACAGATCCTTGGGAAAAAACACTTCCCCAAACACTGGAAAAAATGTTGCTCTAAGAACTTTAGCAGAGATGAAGGCTCAGAGGGGAAGAGAAGAGCTAGGATAAGCACAGTGTTCAAGGTGACAAAAAGTTCAGGTGTCTCTTTACACAGCCAGAGAAGTTTTTCCTTCATCACTGCAAGTGACATTACACCACTGGGGACAAAGCCACCCTGCAGACTCACTGTTGTGATCTCCAGTCAGGCATCATGCTTTTGCACTGGACAACAGTAAATCTCAAGCAGACCTGAACAAGGAACTTTCAGCCCACAGTTTGATACATCTGGTTTTCCTTCTTTTTTCTCCAAGAACAACTTGTCAGGAGGCTGGCTGCAAAAATCTTGATCTGGTTTAAAGTAGTTGCAAATGCTTTCTACAGCCTTTTGTTCTATATGCAAGCTCTGTGCCAGTGTGGTGGGTTTCAAACTATATCCTGCAGAGAGAGGGGTGGATCATTTGTATTGTGACTGTCCATCTTCAGAGTCACTGGCAGCAAAAGGGCAATACTGAAGAGGAAAAGGAACTTGTGGCTTCCAAGAGTAGTAGAGCTGGGCCACAATTTCCTGCCAGAGTTCCAGGACAAGACTCAGTCATAATAATTATTGTCTAAGATACAGCACCTTGCTTTTACTCTTCCGGAAAGCTTTACTTTCTGTTTGCTAAGTTCACCTTTCTGTTAGCTGGAGTTTTCTTAGGCAGATGCAGCTGTGTAGTCCTTGAGCTGCCCAGGACACAGCCACTCCCTCCCAAGCACGTCTCTTCCACTTCTTCTCCTGCACTTCTACAGCAGGTTCCCAACAACAATCTCTTGAGAAGATGTTCCCCAAGATCATGTTTTCCTAAGTTCAGAACAGTGGGACAAGAGATTATCAAACGATTTAGTAGAATGTGGAGTTTAGAGTGGGGGAATGAAGGGATAGATAAAAGAAAAGGTTTGGGATGTGGATGCAATTTCCAGTATGAAAACAAGTTACATTCTGAACCCAGCAATTCAATTCAGTCTTCAAAACTCATGCTCCCTTGAACATTCAACTCAAAGATTACCTTTTGTGGGCAGGAGGGCTGGCAAAGCTTAAGTACAGTGAAACCCACCAAATGCCAATGGGAATGACAAAATCACTCTTAAATTAATGTGTGTTCATGCAATATGGCTCATGTCACAAAATAACTAAGGAATAGAATTGTTCTCATACTCCCTGATTGGTACCTCTTAAAATAGAAGGAAAGTGGTCTTTGCTGAAGAGATGGGGGTTGCACTAAGTTCATACAATAAAACAAATTTTAGGCACTCAGCCTTCTGTGTTAGAGCAACTTGCTATTATTAAGCAATAACTAGAGCACCTTGGTATTATTAAGCAATAACTCCTTGAAAATACAGCATCCAAAGTGAAAACAAATAGCTCAGAAATGCAAAGCATCCAGGAGTTAATTTTTCTAAGTAACAGAGAAGCAGAATCCACCTACATTTCTGACATCTTCCATTAGTAAGTTTTCTAGATGAGCAATTCATGACACTGAAGAAACGAGATCATTAGAATGTGAAATGAAGGGTGATGGATGGAGACTGTAGCAAAGAAAATGATAAATCATGATCTGAGCTACAGATGTGCAATTCTGGAGAACGTGGCTTCTTCTGACTTGACTGGATTGTGTTAGACCACAGCTTTCCAATTACATCCCTCTGTATTCTTCTGCTGTGAAATTAAACCAGGGATGTAGCCCTCATGAATGAACAATAACCAAGACGGAACTAAGAAGTTCTAAATATGCTACTGTATAAATCAATGTGGAGTACACATCTACAATACTATGCACAATTGTGATTTTTTTCCACCCTGAAAAGAACATAATAGAACTAGATAAAATAATGTTGCAATTCTGTTGGTTGAGAGTTACAAAGCAGCTTCCAAATGAGAACGAAATAAATAGTTTAGATCTCTGAAGCTTGGAAAAGATATGACTGAGGATGAATATGATAGAAAGCTTTAAAACCATGAAGAGTATACAGAAATTGAATAGGGGATGATTATTCATTATTTTTATACCACCCAAACTAGGAGGCAGCCAGTAAAATGATCAAGCAGCAGTTTTAAAACAAATGAAAAAGTTTTTTTTTTTTTTAAAATAACACACACTTGAATTGGGGAACTAGACCATGGATTTCTGTGGAGGTCAAAAGTATAAATGGCTCCAAATGTAGCCAGATAAATTCATTGAGGACAGGTCTATCAGTGACTATCAGACATGATGGCTGAGATGGAGTATTTGGCTCAGAAAATGCCTAAAATGCAGATTGCTATAAATTAGAAAGATATATTGCGTAATATTCACTCCAAACCCCTCTAGCAATGGAGTGGAAAACACACAATAACTTTAAAGTCTCAAAAGCATCTCACTTTGAAGGCAAGTCTGATGACTGACCCAGGCAGATTCCCTGTGCCTGTGGAATGGCATGCCCAATATCACAGATCACCTTGGGAGTGCCAGCTGGAAAGAGATTTAAGAATAGGATGAATCAGTTTCACTGGATTACAGAACAAAGGCAATTATTTGGATTATGCAATTGAGAGAAAAAACAGGTACAGTAATTCAGAAGAAGCTCTGCCATAGACCTTCAGTGCCTCCTTGGATCTTGGGAAGTGTCTGTTTTGTGCATTTTTCTGGGGAAAGGAGGAAAACAACAAAGTGCGTTAATATCTACTTGAAACTTCATTCTGATTTTCTGCTCTGGATTCTGTGCAGTGCTTCCTCCCACATCAAGGTGTAGAGGACAAACCCAGCAACACTTCACTACTGAGTATTATTTCAGAGAACTAAGCTGGAGATGCTTCCTAAGCACTGGTACAGAGGGCTTGAATTCACAATGCAATATGGTGTCTCACACATTCAAATCATGACTTAGAAGTATAGTCTCACTAAACATCTAGAATTTTTTTTCTTAGGGCATTTTTTATTAAGGCATCTGATACTGCCTTTCTTACTCTTTAATATCCCTCACTTACTCTTTAATACAGGTAAGTACACTATCCTACACCCATAGTTTAATGACATATAGGAGGAAGGCAAAGGAAACAACCCTAAATGTATCTGGGGGCAAGTTCGCTTTTGGTTGTTGGGGGAGACTTTTTAAATGCAGTGATTTATGATTTACTACATGCTTGGATTATCACAGATTAGGCTGCTTCCCTAGACAACAAAATCCTCTTTCTGATCTCACAGTGTCGTACGAATCACCAAGCATAAAACGTATTCATGCTATAATGATTTTCTGATAATCTCATGACCTCTAACAGAGTGCACGATGCAGCTAGATATGGTACACATCACATTAATATTGCTGACAACTCACTTGACAACAGGCTTTACACATCATCACCTTTTTCCTACAATACAAGCAAAACATCCCATGCTCATCTGGAAGTTTTTCTTAGCTGTTTAAAGCAGTTTGGGGTTAACTACATTACACTTAAGTGTTTCAATATTACTATCACAGAATCAGAGAAAAATTCATATACCATTGCACTTGTGTTCTTCAACTTGTCTTTGTCAGCACACAGAGACCAAAAATCATACACACACCAGACAGCTGTCTGTTCTATGCAGAACCCTGCTTGCCCAGTGGAGGGACAACCCTGTAAAAAGTCATCTGTGTAAAGCATCAGAGTAACAACTCAATTATTTGAGCAATATGATGAACTTATACTGTCACTTAATATACATGTGCATTGTTTTCCTGATGCAACTTGCCATTGAGCTATCTTTGTTTTTCTCATTTCACTTCCTACATTCAAAATGTCACCAGCCATCACTTCCCAATAGGCATGTCACACTGAAAAAGGCCAGTGACTCCCAGACACTAATTTTTTTTTCCGGCACATTAGGTGTGTATGAAATCCTTTCAGGCCCAGTGTCTCTGAAGACAATGTTCGTCAGGTCTCCATGGCCTCCCTGAAAGGTCCCTAGGACTGTCTGTGACATATCACAGCTCTCAGTCTCCGCAAGATAGGGTTGTTGCCATCGAGAACTTCATCTCCTCAAGGCCAGTATCTCTTTCCTACCCTTCATTCTTCAGCACTTTGATTTCTTAAGGTGTTTGTGAATTCTTGACTAAACCTTCATTCCAAGCTCTGAAGTGACAGGGGTCCAGCAGAGTCTCACTAGGGGTCAGGCAGTTCAGCAGCCTGAAGAGCCAGTGCCAGGAGCTCTTAATATTGGTATGGCCTCAGAATTCATTTGGTGCTTTTGCCTTCTATTTCACACTGAACTTGGATAAACAATAGCTAGGGTGCCAATCTGGGATCTTTGTTCTCTCACACGCCTTCTTTCTTACGGCATTCTCACTGGATTTGCTCGGGCTGCAAGCTCTAGTGGGACAGAAAAAAACATCTTTCATATCCTGGGGAAAAGCCAATTCATATTGCCAATGACAATGGATTTCAGTAAAAATTCTGCACGTGCAAGAATTATGGAATTAGGTACAACCTGACAGTATTTGGTTATAATATCAGTGATATTTTTCAGAATGATCTGGTTTGGAAGAGTTAGCAGCAAAGAGACAGCACCCACACAGTGGGATTCCAGACTCACATCTGCCTTCACTCACAAGCTTCTTGCACTCATTGTGAAAATGCTGAAACCCATCTTTTCACGGCAAGATCTCTTGCCAGGGAGCTGATCCTGTGAATGGCATGGACAATGCTGGGTGTGAGTTAACTGGAGTACAGGCTCAGGAGAGCCGGGCTGCAGCGCCATGAAGGAGATGACTACCAGGGCAAACACGAATCTGAAGCAAAGTGACAGTTCTTTTCCTCCCAGAACTGCTCAGCTTTGTGTTTTGCCAGTCAGAAAGTCAGAGTGCACAGAGAAAAGCAAACATCTAGTGCTCATTAAAAAATGTTACATTTCAGACACATCAATTTGCAAGCATCCTCCCTGTGAACAACTTCTGCTACTTACATTTTTCTTTTAAATATAATAAAACTGTTGCACATTAAACCAGAATAAGATGCTGTGTTATCTTATTTTCTTCATTGTTGTCCCTGAAGTATCAGTCTCATCATAAACAATCCTTTTGTCCTCCAGGTACACCTGGAGGTGTATACAAATATCTGCAGACAAAACCATTTCCAGCTCTTTTTTTCATGAGTTCTTTGCACCCTGTAGTGCATTATCTCTAAAACGTCTTCCAAAGATCAAATCCATCCCACGGTTCCTATAAAAGGTCACGTTTTGCAATGTAGCCTACAGAACAATGACATTTCAAGGATCAAAGAAAAGGTTAAAATATTCCTATAAATCTATTCTTGGGACTTTTAAGTATTTTCTATGCAGAGGGAAATGTCATTTTTCTTCAGGAGCAACTGAGGGCTCTGTGATGGGTAATGGGTCTGTTATGTTTTATATGGTGAAAGAAAGATGCACTTCACTCCCCAACTCATGCAAATTAAACCTAATTTAATTTTAAACTTCATTTATTTATTTAGATTTAATCTAAAACTCCCACATCAAAGCAAACAGAAAAACAACAAATACTACTGGGGCCTTAATAAAAAGAAATTGCGGCAAGCCAAAATAAAACTCGGAGGAGCAGCTTCTGCATAACGTTATAAATTATGGCCTTGTAGAGCACCCCAGCCCATGAAATCCTTTACTCAGTCAGGCTGACGCCGAGTGAATGCTGAGGATTTAATTCAGTCACTTAATGCGCTGTAAATCTGAGTTGGCATTGAATTTTGAGATCTGGAGCTTGGTGGTTAGAATAACTGCAGCGAGGTGGAGAAGCTTTTGTGGCGAGAAAGCAGACGGTTCCCTCTCCAGGCTCCCAGGAGGCCATTTCCAGGTTCTAAATGAAATGAGCTTATGGCTCCCACTCACTTCTTAATTAGCACTAAATTACACTCACACAGATGGCAGATACTGTACACAGGGGAAAGAAAGTGGCAGGCTAGAAAAGACTGGGAGATAGTGAGAAGCCACACTTTCCATTCCCCCTGTTCACAGTAGCATGACTGTCTCACCCCTGCTGCTTGGGTCCCTCTGGCTCACGTTGCATTTCTAACTTCACATGTTCCTTACTTGAAAATATTTGTAAAAGGGAAACTGAATGGCACAGGACTCAGAAGGAAGATATGAAACTTAATTGTTTTAGCTGGAATTGGATTTATTCACACCAGTTCCTAGTCAGTCAAAACTCTCCACAGCAAAAATCTAAATACTGCAGAATCTAATGGGCTGCCTCACTCTTGGCAGTCTCACCAGTGCCACACAGAGGAGCAAACAATCAACCCAGTCTTCAATTGCTGCACACCAAGGATAAAACCCATTGGGCAAGAAAAACACTGTGCATTTTAGCCTGTTTTGATGTTCACAGTTAGAAAGCAGAACTATTTAACTTTACAGTGCTGGCATGAAAATCTTTAGGAGTAAGGTATTGAGGGCACGAACCTGGTAGTGGCCAGAAGAGAAGCTTACCTCATACCTGACCAATGGGAATTCTTCAGAAAGGAAAACAGTGTTCCCCCAAATTTCCCTTATGAGTCTGAGATCCCTCTCTTTCGTATTTCTGGCTACAGCTTAGGTAACTGGCTTCTGCTCCTTCTTGTAAACATCAGTGTTGGGCTGGCATCATGGGGCACCTTAGCAGAATTCAGGCTAAAACCAGGATACCAGGAACCAAGTTTGATGACATTTTGATCACCCACAGAACCCTGCAGACCTATTTACAGGCATCCAGCACATAGACCACAAATAGTCATGCTCAGCCCAGACACAACCTCCAGATGAATCTGCAGATGCTTTCATGTTACACAAATTGTTTTCGTGAATTCCATAAAGCCATACTCAGAATAGCTGAGACCACTGTGACATGTACTAATTGCAGTTCTAATCATCTTCAAACTCAGTTATAGGTTACAGCAGAGGTTTCTGACTCTAGATGGAGAATGCTCACCCCAGGCATCTGGTTCTATCCCCATACTTTCCTGCATGGCTATATAATTTTCATAATTTATTGAACTCATTCACTGTTGTTTGCTGTTACTTTTTGTTGGGTTGGGGTTTTTTGTTATTTTTTTCATATTTCTTTTCTTTTTCTGGATCTTCCTTGCTTATTAATTACCAGTCATTGAATCATGCCAGAAGACTTTCCAGACTGAACTGCTGAAAGGTTTATTTTTGTACTTCCTCCTCTTTTCTCATGTCCATATATCCTCACTTACCATGCTAATTGTGTAAATTTGGGACATGTTCAGAGTTGCACCAGACTTTCTATTTATGTCTTTTCCAAATGTTGAAGCATCCAATTCTGCTCTGTGTTCTCCTTACACAGATAGCTTACATCCACTTTATAATCTAGACAGAACCCCTGAAATTCTTAAAACTCTTGGTCCCATGTCAGATCTTAGTAATTATAATCTACAGACAGGACTTAACTGAGCTGTGACTAGGAGACAAAGGATTTTTAGCCCTAAGAGCCTCTTTGATATACAGAAATAGTTGTACAATAGAGAATGTGCTTGTGCAAAAGAAGCCATTGGACCTATAAGGACCTGTAAGACCAGGGCTCACTTGTCTTTTGTGCTGTCTAGTGCCTACAAAACACGAGGACATGAACAAAAGATTCCTACCTTCCGCACAGTGCTAACAAAGACTTCCAGCTATTACAAAAATAAACAAAAACAAAACAAAAAAACCCCACACCTTCCCCCCCAAAAAACCCCAAACTAAAAAAACGCCTTAAGTTAAGAAAGCTATATTATTTCAGAATTGCCTTCATTATTTCTACTAGATGACTTTGCTCTGTAATGTAACAATGTATTCTGTTCCACTTTCTTAAAATAAACAATTGGTCTGTAGCTTGTCAACAAAGCTCCACTTTCAATCACCCAGAGAGACAAGGCAAAGCACATCTTGCAGTGCTCCTATCGCTATAAGAAGGGTTTGGGGGCACTTCAAGCTGAGAATTTCTTTTGCTTTGCCTTAGAGTGATTTGCTGCCTAAGATGACAGATTTGTGTTGACAACTGGACCTTATGAGTTTAAGGAAATCCTAAAACAAGAAGGGAATATTTATTGACAAGCTTATGTCTTGCTCTGGATCCAAAATTCTCCTCCTTCTGAACCAGAGCACCCATTAAAACAATGAAAACTAGAGATGATAACACAGTGCTAACAGGAGAGTGGATGGTGCAAGGGCAGATCACCTTGCACAGCTTGATTCAGAATACTACACATCTGTCACAGAAAGAGTAATGATAGTTTTCTGCTTTCAACAGGACTTGTGGCATTTACTTTTTGTATTGAATGTTATACCTTCACCTTCTGCAGAGTCAGGCTGAGCAGAGAAAAAAAGCACCAGCTAGGATTTCAGCAAAGAAAAAACTACCAGGGATGCAATGGGAAAAAAAAAAAAATCAATCTTTCCCTTCTACTAACGAATAAACCATAATCCTACCTGCACATAATGTAGAACATCTTTGAACTTTACAGTGCTGCCAGGATTAAAGGAGATTAGTTTTTAAAAAATGGGAAAGATATTAAGATTCTTCAACATGTATAAGGAACAGGCAGCAGCTGAGCTATATAGTTTGAGCTGAGAAGCAATTTGCATTATGCGTGTGAGGAAAGTAGGCAGTTGCTCGCCTGTGCTGCCTCACGATCTTTACAATCAACAGACATAGAAAAGACACACTGACAAAGGCAAAAATTTGCAGGGGAATTCAGAAGACAGGCTGCCCTGTCCCCTTCTTTTAGAAAACTCCAAGAATAAATCAAAGAAAGGATGAAGAGAGAACAAGCGCTGGGAGCTGTCAGCACACTGCAGTTTTCGGCTGTTCAGTTTCCACACCAGGGAATCAGGGATCCATTTCATGTGCTGACCTGACCAAGGAAAATGACACTGAAGGACAGGGACACATAGGAGGGTTGCTAGCTTAGAGTTAGTAGTACCAAAGGTCTTGGAACTGGCCTGAATAAATCAGCACAATTAGACCTCACTTACAGTCTTTATGTGCTACCACAACATAAATATTTAACACGAAGCATGATGACTACAAGATCATTATTAATCTGCAGCTAAGCAGTGTTAGTGAAAGCAGAACTTTTGGACAAGACAAGCTATTCCAAGAAGTTACACAGGAATACAAGACCATACTTTTAGAACAAAGACACCTGGAAAATCTGGCACGGTAACTGCACATGCCTTGGAGGTAGAGATTCCAGGGAAGAGGCAGAAGAACTCAGACAATGTGAAAAACAAGCCCCCAGCTGAGACCATCTTCTCCTTTTTGCTCAGATGCCAAAGAGATCACGGCATAGGGTGCACAGCAAGAGCTTCCTGGAGAGCATGGGTGAGAGTGGAAGGTCCAGACCTACAGCCAGGAGTGAAGGAGCTGGGAAGGTCCTCAGAAACGAGACCGACTTGGAACCTGGATACCCTTCAAATGCTTTTCATTCCAAGAGTTACAGAGAAGATGTAGACTTTAGCAAGACAAGTACTTTTGGTTCAAATGTGAAATACAGCCCTTATATGAGACACTATAAGAAATATAAGGCTTTAAAAGATTTTTTTAAAGGCTTTACAGAGAAAAGCAGATTCCAGCTAAAGCAATGTCCCTAAAGTGGCTAATGAAATTCTTTAAAATTCTAAGACATGAGATAAAAGACATAGGAGGATGTTGGAAATGAGAAGTTAAATTACAGAACTTCCTCAAAGCAGAGGAAATTGTTCTCTGTAGTTCAAAAGATAAAAAGCATACGGAAACTAAAATAGAGGCTTAAAAAAAGCCTTTTAAGTTGCAGTGGGTATGCTTTCAGCAAGGTACATCTTTCTCACATTTTTACTGTATGTTTGTATATAAATAAGATTTCCTAATAAAAAAGGTCCATTAGAAAACATAAACTTACAAGATTAATTTATTAGAAGAAGAGTTTATACGAAGTTCAGGGCCATTAGAAGTGTTAGTAGCATGGCAAAAGACCAGACCCAACAGCCAGATGAGGATGGCCATGTTCTCCCCTACCAGGTAACATTCCAGTTTGATAAGAAGAGAGTCAAGACAGAAGGCATGTTGCATGACAGGAGAGCAGCAATTCAACAAAGCAGGGAGCACAGAAGCCACCAGGAGCTGTTGAACACAAGCAGGGCGCTGCCTGCCCTCAGGCCACGCAGATGAGGGAGCACCGGGACACAGCACACTAGTTGGGTGCACAGATGGTACACGCAGAAACGTCTGTTAAAGGGGCTCCAAATGTGCAGACAAATGTCAATGAAGGCACCCTTTGCTTTCATTTACAAACCAGGGAGCTGGGCTGGGAGGTGCTGTGTAGTACCTTGCCACATTGAACCTGCATTTGTAGAACTGCACCTCAGCCCTAGGCAGGATGGTGCAGGAAATTACTGCTCTTTCAGGGAAGCAGAAGAAGAGACAGCTCAGGTTTCCACCCTGGACCAGCCCATTGTCTCACACTGACAGATTCCTGAAGACACACAAATTTTCAAGGAAAGGCATAGATTGTCTGGAGATTAAAGACAAATTGTCATAAAGCTTTAAACTCCTTTCTTCCCTCCTAATTTTGTTAGTCTCTTCAGTGTGGTGGAGATGAGGCACTGTATCCTGGGCTGAGAATGTTACAGTCAGACAGAGAAGCACAGCTGCACTATCCTTCTTCACCAGAGCTGTGGCTGCCAGGCTGACAACCAGGGAAGCCAGACTGAAAAGCTGCTTGCAGAGACAGTAGACACCTGACAAAAAGTCACCCTGTCTGGTGAGGCACTGCTGCAGCACACAGCATTCTTCTCAGTTGTCAGAAGAGGCCCTTCCTGAAAAGCTTCTCGCATAAGGGAAGGCATGCAGATTCTCTTTGTTTCAGGAGGGCAGAGAAAGCAAAAAGCTGAAGAAATGCATTATGGAAAACCAAGGAATTCTATTATGACAACACCTATAGAATTACAGAATTTTAGAATGGTTTGGGTTGGAAGGGACCTTGAAGAGCATCCAGATCCAGAGCATCCCTGACATGGAGAGGGACAGCTTCCACTGAACCAGATTGCTCAAAGCCCCATTCAATCTTGCCTTGAACACTTCCAGTGATGGGGCATCCACAACCTCACTTGGTGACCTGTTCCAGTGCTTCACCACCTTCACAGTAAAAAACTTTTTCCTAACATCTAATGTAAATCTACTCTCGTTCAGTTTGAAGCTATTCCGCCACTACTGGAGGGTTGCAACAAAATCTTCCTGGATCCTTCTCTTCTCCAGGCTAAACAGCTCCACCTCTTTCACCCTGTCTACACAGGAGAAGTGCTCCAGCCTTCTGATCATCTTCCTCACTTTCCACTGGGCTTGATCCAGCAACTCCATGTTCTTATACTGGAGACTGTGGAGCTGGACTCAGTACTTCAGGTTGGGATCTCATGAAAATGGAGTAGAGGGGCAGAATTACCTCCCTCAACCTGCTGTTCACATTGGTTTTGGTGCAGCCCAGCACATGGTTGGCTTTCTAGGCTGCAGGAGCATGGGCTGGGTCATGTTGAGCTTCTCATCCACAAACACCCCACAGTTCTTCTCCTCAGGGCTGTTCTCAATCCATTCTTTGCCCAACCTGTGTTTGCACATGGGATTGCCCCAAGCCAGGTATAGAACCTTGCACTTGGCTGTGTTGAACTTCATGAGGTTCACACAGACCCATCTCTCAAGCCTGCCAAGGTCCCTCTGGAAGTCATCCCTTCCCTCCAGAGCGTCAATCACAGCACAGAGCCTGGTGCTGTCAGAGCCTTGCTGAGGCTGCACTCAGTCCCACTGTCCATGTCACCAACAAAGGTGTTAAACAGTCCCAGCACCAACCCCTGGGGAACAGCACTCCTCACTGATCTCCACCTGGACATTGAGCTGTTGACTGCAACTCTTTTAGTGCGACCATCAATTCCCTATCCACCAAGTGATCCAAATAAGTTGTATCTCCATGCATGCTACTGACTGAGTTTGTGTTTTGGTGCTTCCACAACACAAGCACTTTTAGAGAAATGCCAAGTCTCCTGGAGTTAGCATACTTCCTTCCAGAAGCAGGCTGGGCTGTTTTGAAGTACTCTGCAGAACATTTCATATGTCTCTATATGATGAACTAGAAAAGCCACGAGCCAAGATGGATTAAGCTGGAAAAAGATATTATCTATGACTCTACAAACACAGATCTCTTGGCACTTTTATTACAGTACTGGGCAGACACCAGGATGTGGTATGGAACCCTGGCAAAGCTGTGTAACCTGCCTCTAATAGCTCAAGTTGCACACAGGTAGGATGGGATACAAAGTAGAAATTGTTAAAATCAGACACTAAAGATGAATGAAACTTTTCTAAAGAAAGATATTATACAACAGGATATTTGTTCGATGTGTTCAATGGGTAAACTTGTCCTGAAACTAAAGTAAGAATGCCTGACCCATGAGAGGAAGTTAAGGGTCAATAACAAATTAATGGGATCAGTGGCCCCATTAGTCTTCCCAAAATGAACACCAGCTGAAATCAAACCTTCTTCCCAAAATACTCGAAGACATTTTATATTGGCAACAAATTTACCTTATTGAACCAAAAATCATATAAAAGTGATTTAAATGTACTGAGCTCAAGACACTCCCTGAAACGCAGAAGGCACTTTGAAACAGTACCACAGCAGAAAGCAGACTGATACCATAAATTAGTGCATTAACCTTCAACTCTTGGAGAGCTGAGTGAGGTCACCAGGGTAATAAATTTTGGTGTTGCTCCCACAGGCTTTGGTGGATATTTGCCTGTTGCAGAAGTTATACAGTATGGCAGCATGCTGGAAATGGCATCATCTGCTCAGAAATAGCACACAGCTGGGACAGATGGGGATAGCACAAGCAAAGCTATTCTGAGTTTTCAGCCTTGGAGAAAAGGATGGATAAACAGAAATAGAATATGAAGTTTACAACAATGGAGAATTAAGAAGTGCTGGCAAATTATGGGACATGACATGCCCATTTCCTGCTCTGACTTCCTTTCCTTTTCTGGTTTGCAGTCACAATTCTAGCTTTTATCTGATCTCTTTCACACAAAAGTCTGTGCAAGCAGTAATGATAACAGGCTTAACTGTTCATATTACCAAACTGAAATCGCACTTTCATTAAGTCCAGTGAGCTAAAAAGACTGGGTAGCACAAATTACCAGCTGCATTCCTACCTCTCCTGATTTCAGTGATTTCTGCAGTTAAGACACAAAATAAGATGCCTGAACAGCAGCTTGGGAGTTATATGTTCAGCCTGCTCATCAAGCACAGACTGGAGGTAGCTTTTGAAAATATTTTATTTCCCATGGAGGCACTTAAAAGAAATAGCCAGATTCTCAGTGGGAGCTGGATATTGCCCTCATGTTAACAACTTTTGAAAAAAAATGGTGAAAAAAACAGACTTTAGGGCACATGTAATACTTCTGGAAGTCAGGTTGCCTTTACCAAGACGTGACTATTGTCCAGTGTGACAAAACATCTTGAGCACATTTAAGAGCAATGAGGATATATTTTCAATCTCAGAAAGACTCATCTCTGTGAAGACCTAGGGCTTCCTGTGTCTTGGTAAGAAAAGGAAGCATGAATTACAGCCAGATTGTTGCTTAGGGACTGCTTTAAACTAAACCTATGTTCTCCAGAAACCAAGCACTGAGGGAATTAAACAATAAACCCAAGCAATATTTTCTCACTTATTATTGATTTATTCCCTTGTGTTGCAGGTAAGGAAAGGAAAAAAAAAAGGAAAAGAGGGAAAGTAAGAAATCCTGGTAAGCAAATATTCCTCCACAGCTCACATGCACTCCTCATATCAGTGTGCAGGACAACACCAGCAGTCAGCACCTTGCCACAGCTGTGGCTTTAAGAACAAAAGGAAAGCATACAGATCACTTGGAGGTTTGGGATAATGTGAGAAGAGTCTCTCTGTACCACTCAACCTCCTGACAGAGCACACTCCTCCAGTGGGACCCTGCCACATTTTATAGCAGAAGAGACAATCTATGTCATTGCACATGTGCTCATACCTGTATGGTTGTCAGGATTTCAACATGTTTTCCCCAGAGTGCACTTGGTTCTGAACACACCTTGAATCTGGCAAAGCCACAGAAAGCACTGCAACTGGTCCTCCCTCTCCACCAAAAATGACACCAACTGCAGCATTGTTGTGTTGGCTTTATGGAAAAAATAACTCTTAAGCTACTCACAATACAACACCTTGCTCATTAGCTCTGGCTAACAGCAGGAGCTCACCTCAGCTGTGTTTGACTGGACAGTCTCAATTCTGTGTATTTTACACTGTGAATTTACTTCAATTATTGAATGGGGAACTCAGGTGCTGAATGTAAAACTAAACTCATTACTCTTCCACAAAGTAACGTGGAGGACACTGTTGAAGGATGCTGCTACAGAAACACCTAGGATGGCACACAGTGTCCCAGAGACCCCCATATGCTAATTCAAATGAGATCTTCAGAATTTTTTACTGAGAATTTCCATTTTCCATTTAAATACATTGTGACTCTATGTTCTTTGCCAGTGAAATTGCTAAAAATGGCATGAAATTGAATGCCCTCCCAGCATACACCACCTCACAAGACTGATAAAGCAAATGCTGATATTGAGACAAGATTAAATTCTATTATTTAGAGTGTAACAGTTTGTAATTAGGGCAGCACTGGTCTTTGTTGGAAATGTGAAATGTTTTCGTATCAAATGCTCTAGAAGGATCATCAAATTCTATCACTTTTTCATAACTTTGAATAAAGATTTTATCATATACCAGGGAACTTTCTTTAATAAACACTTAAACTAAACCTATTAATATTGAAAAACTATTATTCAATATTATAATAAAAATATACAAAATAAACCTATTAATACTGAATAACTCCCTACTAATCTGCAGATGCCATACAACAGCAAACCCAAGATGCTGAAAAGGACAGATTGATTCACTGAAAGTTTCTGCTCAAATACAAAGAAATTTCTTACAAAGAAATTGCACAGGAGACACCGGACACCAGTGCAGCTTCCTTCCACCGAAGCCACTGCTCCTGCATTTGCTGTGTGCACCACACACAGCACACAAACAAAACAGACCATAGTGCTATTTGTTTTGTGATTTGCATTTCACAGTGGCAACAGGACAGGCCAAACAAAGCATTTCCTGAATAACAATTATTTATTCCCAGACAATTAAATCACTTTGGTTTAGCTTGTATTTATATCAGGGTGGGAAGCAATATGCTGTAAATGCTCAAGAACATGTATCCTTACATGGTTCTTTCTGTTTTATAATAAACCAGAAACCTATTTAACTAATACCTTTTCAAGTAATTAATCTATTATAAAGAAAAAGTAAGTCAATGCACCAAGGTTATGCATCTAAAAGAACTTTACTTTGTTTCTTTCATTTAAATTTCAAAGTTGACGTCAATGTTGTTTCATATCTACAATGACAATTATTTCATGCACTGTCAGGTTACTTGCAAATCATCACAAATACACCAGGGTCTACAAGGATACTGATTTCAAAGTGCCTTGATATTCCACAGTTTTCTCCCTCTGTAGTATCTGGATGGATTGGATTCCCTAGTCTAGCTTTCAGTTATTAAACTTTTCCTTCTTCCAGATGAAGGAATGAATACACAATGTAGATATGTTATGTGATCTCTGGCTTTTCAAGGTTTGATCCCTGTAACTGCAGACTGCCTCTGAACTGTGTTGCTCATTTTTATATGGACTGACTTTTGCAGTCTCACAGCTCTCTGTGAAGAGATGCTCCTGTGCAGGACTGACACATACAGTAAAAAGCTGATGGTCTGAAGAATAGCACATTCTTGTGCACTATTACTCTTCTCCTGTTTTCATACTGTGTTGCTTCACAGGTGTTGGTTCAAGTAACTGAAGATAAGCTGTCCCAGGTTTACATCAACCTTTAGGCTGGTACAAACAAAACTGCTTTAAATTTTCCAAGTTGAGTACTGCATTTCAGTCAGAGCTTGTTGTTTGGCTCCTTCTGATTCTTTTGAAAATAATTAGCCACAATAAGAATGCTTATAGTGCTCAAGAGCTGCCCTTTGTAGCCTGGACCTCTAGAAAATGAAGTTGCTTCCTAACATGATTTCAAAACCAGTATTTATTTTAAAATGTTTAAATGCATCTCTTGTCTTATGCAGTATTATTCCATAGATTAAGACTACTTCGTCCTCTGTACAGACAAAGTGAGAGAAGTTCTTTTTATTCAGAGTGAAGAATCTTATCATAAATAATTCTGATACTTGATCCTTTGCTTAAATTGAATCTCCATTAGATCACCCTAAACAATTATCCCTATTCCTGTTACTTTTAAACTCCAAATACAGTTACAGCATGTCTTAAAAATTGCCTTGTAGTCCAGTTACACCTATGTGAGCTTTTCAATGTCTGTTCTCCTAAGTCACTCCCACACCCTCTTTAGTCATCACTGCTGCTTCTCTGCATGGGGTTTTCACTACGAATGTATAAGCAGATACAGATAACAAAGACATTTTGTGCTGTTTTGTAAAGTGCAACAATTGAGCTCACTTATGGGGACGCAGTACTGAAAAAGACCTAGCAAAATTATTTATTTACAGGCCAGGACTGCACCACTATGGATAGCTCTGGTATACAAGAGCAAACATCTGAGGCTGGTGAGAAGAAGGGGAGTGCACTAACAGCCAAGCTCTGAAATAAGGGCTTGCAGTGAAGTCAAAAACCTGATGGTTTTTGTAAAGAGTTAGGATTCTGACCATTTTTCTATTCCCCAGGCAACAGTGCGCACCCGCTATCTTCAAAAAGCAATGTACTTGTTGCATAAGCAGTTGCTGTATTGGTTCCCTACTTTCTTAGTGACCAAACTTAGAGATAAGCTTCCCATTTCAAATACCACAGTGAGGCTGTTATAGGCAAGATCTTGACACACACAGAAAACCTGCTGCAAAAGTCATGGCACGCTTTCCTGAACCAAGAGCTCAGCACATGCTTTTTCTTTCTGATGTACACATTTCATTCAAAAGATACCTCATGGACCAATGACATTAAGAAAATGACTTTGGTTTATGGTTGCCACAGATCAGACCCTTTAGATCAGGCAACCTTTAGAAATGTAAGCAAGAGAGCTCCTCCTGAAGCCCTGCATCCAATCCCACATGCCAGCAGCTGCCCCTTGCCGCAAGCGGATGGAGTGGGAACGTGCACATCACAATGAGCTACAGAGCAAATCCTGCTATCTGATGAGCCTTTCCCATGCAATTCTTCCCCCTCCCAGAAAGCCAGAAAAGTAGTGCTTTCAGCTCTTAGGGAGCCCCTTTTCATTCTAAAGAGAACCCTTCCTCAAGCACTGCTTCTTAACAGGTGGACAACTCCCAAAATTCAACAGTGGGAAACACTTTACCTTTAACAGGCTCCAGCCACTCTAACCAGATTGTCAATAAACAGAGCATATTGCACAGATGGACTAATAACGCAACCCTAATTCAATTGCCTACAACCATCTTCTGTGCACACTCTATTAAAAGCAGCCATTCGGCTTGCAGCAGCCCAGAAACGAGGACAGGGTCCCCTTCTGAAGGAGAGCAGGGAGGAGCACTGACTTTGATCAGCTGGCAGCTGTGAGGCAGCTCCCTCAGCACCACACTGACAAGTTGCCTGCAAACCTCACCCCAGTGTGTGGTGGCCTGCAGCCATTTCAGTGGGGAAAGCAGCCCGCTCTTTATCTTTTGCTAAATTTTTAGCTGTGTGGCTTTTAAGTGACTCAGCTACCTGAAGTCTGACAACCTCACCCACCATCCTGCATCAATATCTGTATTTGAAGAGCAAACACTCAACCCCTGTTCTCACTCACCTGTGTTCTCCTCCTTGCCCTGTTGTCCAAGTAGCCCACACAGAATGAAGGCTCCCAAAGAAGTCAGTGTCCCAGAATTATGGTCAGGTCCTGGTGTGACTGACTGGTCTTTAGCTTATATTCAACTTCCGCATTGATTTCCATATGCTTGCTTTCTCGCAACACCAACTAGGCAGCAGTATGAGCAGGGTTTATGTATAAGAAAGAAGAACTAAAACCTGCTGGTATTATTTTCAAAGTTTGTTCTACCTCTTTTAAAGTCAGACTGCCAGAAGCCAGAGGCTGATGCATAACATTCATCATTATCTTTTGCAGACAGTACCTTTGATGTGCACAAGATTCAAATCAGTTGCAAATAGGGGACCTGAGACCCATTGACAGCCATGCTGCTTAGGGCCAGGAAAGTCCAAAGAGCTGGCTCATGCTTCCATCTGCACTCCAGACTGAAGGGATGTAACACAGGCCACGAAGAGTCTGGCTCTCTTTCCAAATGCCATTTCCCTGTCTGCCCTGGATTCAAAGTCAGAGCTGCACAGTACCTGACACAAAGTTCACCACCACAGCACACATGCACAGTGAGGACCGATTAGAAGAAGAGTTTGAGAAGAGCTTTTCATGTCATTTACTGTTTGTGCTTCCTGCCTTGCTGTGAGAGCATCCCCGAGCCTCCATGCTTCTTCAGAGAGGAATCCCTTTATACAGAACGATGACAATTTTATTTCTCCCTTTATCTCCTTTCAGGAATTGTCACGTGGCCTTTGCAATCTGCCCCCTTTGAACATCCTCTCCTCCTCTCTCTGCTCCTGGATGGTGTTAGTATCCCTAGGAGAACCCATAGCTGCTGAGCACCCCTTCGAAGTTAACATGACTGGATGGTCTGTTGTGGCCAGCTGGGATCTATCCACTCTGTACTCATGGCCAAAAGCTCTCTCTAGCCCATGGCTTAGTGGGATTAGCTACTTCTTTGCTACTTTCCCTACCTCATTTTTAATATGTAATTTACTTTAGCATTACCCTGGGGCAAAAATTACTGAACGTTGCCACGGATGTCATCCAGGATAAGGGCTTGGATTTTTGCTGCAGCTGTCTTCTCCTCTGACATCTTGACAAGCTGTTGGACAGAACTGGTTGAGAACTAGCAGCACTGTTTGCACTTCCAAGAGATCTTTTACAACAGCCATCCACAAGAGAAAAGGCCAGTGGATGAGTAACTGAGCAAGAAGAGATTTTTATGTTAATACAGCCATGTCCGTGTGTTTTTTAAGCAGTGTGTTCAGGGAAAAAAAAGAGGCTGTGCATTTACATCTGGTTCTTTTGAAAAAGCAGCTGCAATAGCAATAGAAAACTCAATTTAATCAAAGAATTCATTGTGATAATAAAAAAAATTAGTTTAATCCAGTGCCTGTGATAGCCTCAATAAACCGAGCTAGAACTAAGCATTATGTACATAGAGAGTTCTCTCAATTCCTTCCAAAGGGGGGACTGAGGACTAAACACCCTGTTTTAAAGGATTAGGGCTGTCCAGATACAACCCCACTGCTGACCTGAAGCAGTGCCCCCTTTTTTAGCATAAAGAAACAGGGAAAAATGGAAGGAGAAAGCATTTAACATGTTTTAGGTAGTCTTTCCAGCTCATTTCACCTGTGATCCATGTAAAATCTGAGATTCAGCACAGTAATTCACTGCAATACTTACGGACCTCAAACTGGTTAAAAATGAGCAAAGACAGAGATGTCTGACAGACAGGAATTTAGCTGACTGATTTTGCATGCAGATAATGAGCTGAAAAAAAAGTTGTTGCAAAAAGGAAAAATGTCTATCAAAGTCCAAGTATGCTAATTATCAAGAATTTAATGGAAACTCACTTCCTGACAAATTGCATGTTAGCAAATGAGACAGACAGCTGAATATCTTAATCTCAGGTCTCTCTGGGGGAAAAAAAAATTAAAAAAAAAAAAAATATTGTTTTCTTCACTAAAAAAAGAAGCCTCATTGGAAAAGTTAGCTGGGGCTAGATGAGCTCTTGGGAAATAATGCAATGCACTGCTCATTTGAAGAATGGATGATGATGCTTCTAACAGAGACCTGCAGCCAGGTCTATCCTCCCATAATAACCCAATTAAAGAGTTATCAATCATGCAAGGGAGACAAACTAGTTGAAGAGACACAACAGATAATATGACAAGTGAGCTAGGCCAGCTGACAAGTACTCCAGTGAGCCAAGTCTAAGAGAAAAGGGCAGTTCTGAACAGTAGTGAAGTGATTAGAGAGAGCCAACCTCTCCTGCTCCACAATGTTGACAGCACAGGTTATGCTGACTGAACTGACTGCCAGAGAACATGCAAGGCTCGCTTTCCTTTCATTAATTTCTTATATTGCTTCACAAAGTCCTAAGTAAAGGGCATTTGGTTCTGTGCAGACACTTAGGAGAGGGTTCTTCAGAAAGTGTGACTGACCAGGCTTCTACACTCACAACTATGGATAACCTTGGAGTTTTACAAGAAGAGCAAGGAGCTCGATGAAAATCCCATTGCTCAAGGAACTACTGTATTCATACCAATAGTTCTGAATACAGTAACACTTGGCTAAGTCTGCAAAGCTTTTCAAAGGTACAGTCAGAAAAGGTTAACTAAGTTTTAAAAAGAGATTAACTTAGAAAGAACGAAATTTTAAAAAATCACTTCCATTTGCTAATTTATCATTTGGTCACTGCAAAGTTTCACAATTCACAAACTCATGGTATTAGAGACTCACAAGGTACTGTGGTTTGGGTAGTGATTCAGAAACTATCAAGTTCTGCTTTGTGGGTGGTGGTTATCAGTGGGAAAAGTAAAGTAAGGGAACACAAATCCAGTAATCCTCTTTCATGGGAAAGTGAAATCAACCAAATTACCTCCAGCTGGATAAGAATACACATACGGGAAGCTATTCCAGTTTGGTGGACACAGATGGGTTAGGTCATGAATCAGAGCCCTCAGTTTGAATTCAATGTTGTTCCCTGAACACCAGCCTTCACTCACCTGTACCTGTAGCAAGAAGCAGGAAAGATGCTGCAGCAGCAAAAAAAAAAAAAGGCAATTTGCAAATTTGCATTAAATGAAGAAATCCATAAAGTAGGAGCTCTTGCCACCCTATCACTGGCCAAAGACTTCCTAAAAGCTCAACAAGCCTGACAGTGCTGGTAAAGGGCAGATCCCAGAACAGCAATTGCTTCAGAAACTTTCTGGGGACCAGCAAGCTTTACAAGAAGCATTAGACAACATCTAGAAATTTTGACTAACAAACAACTTCATCCCTGCTACCTCCACACACTAAATATGATTTGCTAGAAGGAACTGTAATCCTCTAACAACCAGCATTAAGCTTCTATTCAGTTGGGCAGTTTAAAACCAATTCTTAACTGTTCGCTTTCATATGTAAGACTGAGACCACCCTGGATTTCAAATTTAGACAACTAAGACAGTTTTCCATCTGAGATCAAAGACGGGGTTGAACAAGGAGGCTGTGAACACAGGGGACTAGAAAGTGCTAATGTCCTCAGAAGCAGCTGTCCTGGATGTAAGGCACCAGAGAGAGGGAAAACACCACCAGCAACTCAGATTAAGATGGGTACATCTAAAGTCTCAGTCACAAACATCTCCAGCTGGCTCACAGAATTAAATAGGGGATTTAATTGGCACTATAGAAGCAACTGCATTAATTCTTATTTTCAAGGTCAGTGATAAACCTTTAATTTCACATATAGCAAAGATATTAACCAGAATATCTCACTGTCTTTAAAAGGGACCCAGGACTGTGACTGCAGAATAAGTGAAATCCCACACCTGCCAAGGGGAAAGGAAGAACTCCTATTCTCTAACTGATCACTCCTTCCTCTGAGCTCAGGAAGATTCCATTCTCTGTTTATCAGTTACTATTAGTCTGTATTTACATGATCCACTCCTTCTCTCCTAATCCTGCCCTGCTGTGTTGGCTGCCAGCAATCTCTTTTGCACGAGGTCAGTGTCAGGGCTGGCCTGGGATCACACTGCGAGGTGCCAACACTCGGCATTGCAGCTGAACTGCTGGGACACGTATGGTGGGATGGCACATAACAGAGCTGGTTTACTCTGCCTAATGCTGCAGGAAATCTTTGGCACATCTGTACATTCTGTAACTTATGGTAACAGTACTGAAGTTACTAAGAACTAATTACAAATGCCTCCAAAAAACCAGCACAAATCTAACGGCCTTCTAAGGCATTAGAATGACAGTATTTGATTTAAAAAATAACAAAAGAAGGCAATTTATAGTTTATAAACCCTAAATTCCAGTGGTCTCTGATGTGTGACAAAACAAACATAGCACCATTATAAAAATATTTAAGAAGGAAACAAACATAAAAGAATGCAGCTGAAACTGCAGAGAGATGCACATTGTCATAGCCACATTTGCTGAAATCCAACCAGAGCACCAGGTTTCAACAGTTCAGCTGTTTTGGAAAAGGGACCAGAACATCTAAGAAGACCTCAGGATCCAACCAGATTAAGAATCATGCTTTTGATGGAGAAGCATGAGGAATTCTGAATAACAACATCAGAGTTTTGGCAATCCTTAAATCTGAAGTCAGTTACAAATCCTTCTGCAGTATCAAAGTTCCTGGTAGTAGATGAGTGCTGGAGAGATAAAACTATCCCTACCACATGCAGGTACTTTGCAATGTCAGTGTGGCACTAACCATAGTTCAGTCCCTTCCATCGCAGCCCAGCCTTAATGGCTGGATGAGGGGATCCAGTGCATCTTCAGTAAATGTGTGGGTGGCACCAAATTGTGTGGGAGTGTTGATCTGCTGGAGGGTAGGAAGGCTCTGCAGAGGGACCTGTACAGGCTGGATTGGTGGGCTGAGGCCAGCTGTATGAGCTTCAACAAAGTGAAGTGCTGAGTCCTGCACTTGGGTCACAACAACCCCATACAGCACTATGGGCTGAGGGAGGAGTGGCTGGAAAGCTGCACAGCAGAAAAGGACCTGGGAGTGCTGGCTGGCTAACAGCAGCTGAACATGATCCAGCTGTGTCCAGGTGGCCAAGAAGGCCAGTGGCATGCTGGCCTGTCTCAGCAACAGGGTGGCCAGCAGGACCACACAAGTGGTGATACCCAAGTACTCAGCACTGCTGAGGCCACTCCTCAAGTGTCCAGTTGTGGGACCCTCACTGCAAGAAGGACACGGAAGTTCTGGTGTGGGTCCAGAGAAGAGCAATGAGGCTGGTGAAGGGTCTGCAAAACAAGTCCTCTGAGGAGTGGCTGAAGGAGCTGGGGTTGTTTAGTCTGGACAAGAGCAGGCTCAGGAGAGACCTTACTGCTCTCTACAACTCCCTGAAAGGAGGGTGAAGCCAGGTGGGGGTCAGCCTCTTCTCCCAGCCAAGCAGCAACAGGATAAGAGGACATAGCCTCCAGCTGTCTCCAGAGGAGATTCAGGCCAGACATTGGGAGGGATTTCTTCATGGAAAGGCTTGTTAAAACATTGAAATGAACTGCCCACGCAGGCGGTGGAGTCACCATCCCTGGAGATGTTCAAGGAACAACATGACGTGGCACTTAGTGTCATGGTCTAGTTGACAAGGTGGTGATCAGTCAAAGGTTAGACTCGATGATCTCAGAGGTCTTTTCCAAGCTAAATGATTCTGTGTTTCTGTGATGTATTTAAACATGAAGGGAAAAGTTTTCCAAACACTGAATATAAAAAGAAGGTAGAAAACAAACAAAGAAACAGAAAGAGCAAGGGAGCACAGCCAAATTTCAAAGGTCACATTAGAAACTGTATTTCTTAACAAGTTCTTCATCAATAGCTATTGCTCAGGGTGGCAGAGATGGTGACACATGTGAGGGGACACACAAATCCTATTTCAGATCAGAGGTAAAGACAACTCTCTACTCTAAATCTTGCTGATATGCAAAGTCGCAGGAAAGACCAACATTTCATGAGACCACAGCTTCCCTTGCAGTTTCCCAGCATTACCCTCGGGCAGCTAAAGTGCTTGTTGATTCTTCCAGGGACCCTCACGCCAAATGCCAACATCAGCCTGCTCCCAAAGCCCCTCCTCCTCCTCTTTGAGTGCTTTTGAAGGAGTCTCTGCCATGGAAAGGAGACTCTGGAAAGAAAGAGCTGAATCTAAATTGTGCATGCAGTGAAAATCCAGGGACCGACATTTGTGTGTGCCAGCCTTCCCAGGAAAGACGAGCCAGCAGGCAGGACAGTCTTGTGGTCAGTGGAGATTTGCAGGAGTAGGAAGCACAGATTTATGTGTTCTTATCTATGGCTGAGGTTGATGTGTTGCCTAGTAATAATGTGCTAGACTGGGTCACAGATGCATTCAAATGGCTGGAAGTTTAGATAAGCAAGACAAGTCTTTCAGTAAGTAAACCTCCCAGAGCCCACAAGAAGGTAGACTATACTGTAGTCGGAGAAACAGATGGCTTTTCTCCACCCAAATACTCACCTCTTCATCCCCAGTGTGATCTCTGTGTCTCTGTGGGCCGTGCACATGTCAGAATAAACCTTCTGCCTTTTTAGTAACCAAGAAAGATGGGTTTGCTTTCATCTTTCAGCACAAATTCCAAAGGGAGACAGGCAAAAGGGAGGTATAGGGAGAGACAACATTTTGACAGTATACAATAATAAAAAAATGACAGAAGCCACAGACAGAGGAGCAAAGAGCCTCCCTGCTTCCCATGCACAATCACAGATGAAAGGGAATGGATGACAGATCAGGCAGCAGCAGGCTGCATGCAGAACAGACAGTGCACTGCCTCGTTCCACTGGGACCACCAAGTATTGAAGAGTATGCATGCAGTTGCTACATCAGTTCCAGACTTTTCCTGAATTCTTAGCCAGCATGGATAAGGACAGTGGGACTTTTTCTGATGTTTCTGTAAAGGGTAATAATCTAGCTTTAAATTACCTATGCTGTGACCACATTTGGACTAGCCAACACTCTGGAAAAAGCAATCCCCCTCCCTCCATCACAAAGTGGGTCATTAATTAAGGATCTTCCACTCTCCAGACTGTACCTGTGAAGTGGACAAGTGATTTTGCTGCAGGGCAATATTCAGCACAGTGACCCATTAAACCTATGTAGCCGGAACAGACTAAGTAGCAGTTGGAATTTACAAATGGAGCAAGACCTTCAAGGACTTTGTGGGTGGCACAGGAAAATCCTAGCATCCATCAGCTGAGATCCACAGCTTCATTTACATTTCACAGCTGCCCATTAAATTTCTAGCATGGAAAACATGAAATAGCTGTTGAAAGATCCAGTCCAGTTCTCAGGAGATAACATCTGCACCACATTACTCAGTAGAGAGGCCAAGGATGAAACTTCCACTTAAGGAACTCTTCACTATGCAGGAAAGGTAAAAGAGCATGAGGCAGGTACCAGTGCATGCAGCTACATTCATTTCTGCTGCAAAGGCAGAAGAGCGTGGGGCAGGTGCAAGTACATGCACCTGCCAGGTACACTGCTGCTATCAGTTGGTGTTTGGTGTGCCGGTTCCTTCTTTCTCAAAATAGCTTTGAGCTGCTTTGGAAAAAGGAGATGGAAAGAAGGTTTTAGGACTGGCAAGGGATGATGTGAGGGTTAGTTATCCCATCGGGAATTGCTCATTCCTTCTTAACCCAGTTAACTGTCCCTGCCTTGAAGCATCTTTCAACTGCCCCAGCTCAAGGGCTGTGGTGTCCCTTGAGTCCTTCCCCTGTTCCTGCCTCCCACTCTGCTTCTGTGAGCATTATCACTCTTCTCCTCTCCAATGCTTGTGATGCCAAACTTCGCTAACTTTTCTTGTCCTCTTCTTCTACTCCAAATCCAAACTTTTACCAGCCCTTTTCCTCTTCCTCATGGAAACAGTCTCCTGGCCAGAGGTACTGTCACAACAAGTGCTGTTTTCTGAAGCCCCGTGGGAAAGATGGGATCATTACATGCCAGGACACGTGCTCAGTCCATCATTATGCAAGTCAGTGCTGGAGCCATTTTGTTTCAATTTGCTTCTCTTCAGGGCCCAAGGATCTGCTCACTCATTATACTAAATGAGGTGGTTTCCCAGCTTGAAAGTGCATTTTTTAAAATCCTACTCTGCTTAATGATTCTTTTTGTTAATTTTAAATAGATTTTTAGAATCATTCTTTCTGCTGGTAAAGGACCCACAGCAGTGGAAACTGTGTGTGGAGCTTCAGCTCCATGCATCCTTAATGACTCAAATATTTATTTGAAGAGGCTTCTCTGTATATGTACAGGTGAGATCTATTTCACACTCCTGATTAACACAGAATGTCATCCAGCATAGGAACTGTGAAAACTTTTCATTACAGGAAGCAAAGAATTAGAGATGTTGCACAGAGCACTGGAACCTGAAATTCAAACTCATCCTGTCACAGTGTTACAAAAGGTATTGCAGGTGACAGTTCTGTTGCTCAGGATCTGGCTGCGAGGGAAATACAACCTCAGAGATCACTTCTTAAAGGTTGCAAGCTGCAAGTCTGGTCAGTCTGCTGATGTGCACTGCTAAGGCACAGGTATCCAGGGAGAGTCCAGATGTCAACACAGGCCAAATGGCTCCCCCACATCTGGCTCCTTCCAGAAGAAGGTCATGGATGTGCCAGCCCGTGTCTTTCCTTAGAGCTGTCTTCAGTGAGGGCAGGGACTGTTCTGCCCTGGTGAGGGCCTGTTCCAGTAGATGCTCCTGCTGTTCAGCCACTCCCCATAAAGGCTCTGCGGCCAGGGAGATGAGCTGGCGCAACCACAGCTCAGCACAGGAGAGCCCAAATGGCCTCAGAGGAGCTGCTTCCTCAGACCTGCATTTTGGGATGAAGCTAGGTTAAGAAGAAAGCTGATAAATTGCAGGAGCAATGGAGCTACCTTCATCTTACCTCAGAAGAGCTTGTCCTGTGCTCTCCATGCTCAAGGGACAAGCCACAGAATGCAGGGCATTAACTGCTGTGATGTTAATTATTGCACATACAGAAGGAGGCATTGGAGACACTCTCCTCTTTGCTAACAGGCTTGAATGCTATTAATAGTTAAGCCATATAAAAATGGATTTTGAACTGGCAAAAGATGAAGGAAGACAATCCATATAATGAGGTGTTTGTGTCATAATTTTATTCCTCTGCTTCCCTGTTGCATTCACTTGATGGATTTCATCTTAGAACACAGACAAGTCCTTTGGACCAGAAACTGTCTTGTCATAAGCATGTAAAGCACACACCACAACACTCACTTGAACCTGGTGCCACCTTGTATCAGGTCCTATCTAACAGAAGCCATAAAATCTTAAAATTTGAACAAATCTGAAATAGCGTCACACCTAGTCAGCATCTAGCATACATGCAAAACAAAAGCACCTGAGAACCAAGCATGTTTAGGCTCCCTGTCGGGGATAAAAAATTGGGAACTCTGTGAGAATCAATACATGACAAATGCTTAAGAGCCCATAAAATGCTAAAATCGAAGTGAAGTAGTGAGAGACAAGGGACTACTAAGTGACATTCAAACTGCATGTGACATTGCATGCTACAGACACAATATTCCATTAATATACAGTAATACTTAAACAGTCACTTCAGTGAATATTTGTCACCACTTGAATAACCACACGTTCAAATGTAACAGCAAAAAATACTTGTACCCCTTCAGGTTTTAATGGGAGGTTTGTAGGGTGATAATTCTCTCTTGGCCAGCTAATTCAATCCTTGGACTAACAAGTGTTCAGCTCACCTTCCAAGACTTGTATTTCCTGTCTGCTTTTACACATGAAACTGAAGCAATAGTTCAAATTATTTACTCTACCTTTCAAAGGGGACTGTGTTTTAAAATGGGTTGAAGTACAGGAGTGCAATCAGGAGCACGGCGACAAGTTACCTTGTTGAAAGTGCATGGCTCACAATATTCCTGGGCAGCTGTTCTTCACTTCAAAGTGGAACCTACAGTTTGTACCTCAAAACTATACCATATAATGCTAGATTTCCTATTGATTGCTTCTGATAGCAATGGTAAGCACTAGAGCCAGTGCTAAAATTAACCAAGCTGCAGCAGTTGGCTAATTTTATTAAGTTTGGGTTCTGAAAAGCCTCAAAGACTTATAGAGTGGATTTCAATATTTCTGTTTAACAATTTGAATCCCTTACTGTCTTTCCTAATGTGTTTGTGCCTGTTTAATATTCTGTAAACTCTTATCTCTGCCCTTCTGATGTATACAAAGTACATTTGAAGAGGGCAGCAAACAGAAATGAAAACTAATGGTAAACAGAATTCAAGACATCCCTCAAATGAAACGTTTGCTGCCCACAGTTTGCACTGAGTGCAAAACACCACATTGTGCAAGGGGGGTACACAAACACCAAGCCAGACTACAGCAAAAGCCCCACATTAATGCCTGCCTCAGGCAACCATTTATTATCTCAAGATACACCTCTGAGAAACACTGATGCAAAAGATGTTATCAGTTTTGCCACACGTTCAGTTTTTCAAAGTCAATTCCATTGTCTAAGCAAAACTGGGCATGTTTCTGGCTGTTGTCATGTGAATTTTCAATTTATAGAGTAAGGGGAAAGAAAATAATTTTGTTGCTTTGATGAAGACGCCTTGCACGTTTTGACAAACTCAAGTCCCTCCAGGGTGCTTACTGGCCATGAAGCTCTTTCATATCTCATTCATTATCAGAGAGAGACAGGAAAACACTTCCTCATTTCTCTTGCGAATGAGTAAATTAGTGAAAACCACAGAGACTCAGATTCATTAAAAGTGATGGAGTGAGACTGGCTGCAGCCGCTGCACAGTGGGGACCGTGCTGAGCTGACTCAGTGCAGTCTGCCTGGCAAATGCAAGTAAAAAGATTAACTGGAAATTTCTCTACTGAAGCACTAACTGCCTACTGCAGCCAAATTCCAAGACAGCTTGATGCTGTAAAACCTGAACTCAGAGCCCTCAATTCAAAAGCTAGTTGAATGTGTTGTGTTCCTCAGCTCCATCACTGCACAGATTTTAGATGCCCATATGCTAGACCTGCATTTCCCTGCTAGTTTCAAGCCAATGCTATTACCATCACCAACTGTTATAGTTTCTACTAAGTGACAGCCGATGGCTAATATTTCTGAAGCATCTTTCCTCTCAAGTTTGCCAGGAGAAGAAAAAGCCCCTAAAACTCTGGGGATTAACTTCAAGACCAGCTGTCTCACATTACAAAGAAAGGAAATGCTTGAGATGCAAGTGAAATGGGACAAGCCATTTAAAACAAGCTAAGCCAAGCCTCTATCATTCCACTGAAAATTTGCTAAAAACTGCTTTTCCTGAGATTTTCACAGTTGCTGTGTACCTTCATGATCAACAGCATTACAAGAAACAAGAATGAAAATGCTGATGGCAGTTCAAACTCCTGCCTGTGTGGTGCCTGGGCTTGCCTAAACAGTGAGGCAGGAGTGTCACTGCCTGATAAGGTTTTGCGTAGATTATGGGTCATACCTGGTGTAGTTTTCACTGGTGATGCTCACAGGAGCAGGATAACGGCTGATAAAACCTTATGTTACAATTATATGTGAATACTCTGAAATCCACAGGGAGAAGAATCAGAGTGAACTGTGGGTTACAGCAGCAGCCTTTAATTTCAGAAGTAGGACTGCAAAGGAGGAGGAGTAATTGGAATTGCTCTACTCTACACCATAATGTCTTCACGCCAGTGGACAGCATGATGCATACCAGCCTCATAACTATGTTCAGCCCTCAAGTCAGGCTCTAAGCTCTCTGCCAGCAATAACTGATTATCTGGCAGTAGGTTCAAGAGAAGCCTAAACCTGGCAGTGGAGGGACTGCTGCGGTCTGTGACTTAAGCATACCCTGATTTCTAAATGTGGCACGCTATCTATGTTATGTTTGACTCAATCTACCGCTCCAAGTCTTTCAGTTTTGTACCTTTTTCTTCATAGCCCCCGCTGACCTCAAAGATGGCAAAATCAAGGCACCGGCAAGTTATTTATTCAAATATAAGTTTTGATTCCCATGATGAGTTTAAAAAAATCCACATGGATTAAATTGTCATAAGATCCCAACCAGGTGGCATAACCCTGTTTGGATAACTGAAACGCAACTGACTTCTAACTCTACTTAGCTCACATTTCCAGAAAATCTGTCTTCCTACTGAGTGTGATAATATATTGCACATGCTCCTTTTTCAATGCTTTCTCTCAGAGAAAGCTCTGATCCTTTTGTAAGCTGTTCTCTGGGGAACCCTATCACCTCGTGAAGCTCACGTCTCACAACCTCAGGAGTCACGGGCACTTCACAAATTACTGGAACAGATATGTGAAAACGTGAGATTTTGGAACATCCAGCGTACAACTCAGCCATCTAGGTCCTGTTACTGGAGTATCCATTATTCTGCTCTGCTAACTTCCATGGAAACCAGGAAATAACATCCATGCTGAGCCGTGTGCCGAGTCAATCCTTAGAAAGACAGAAGGAATGGCAATGCAGTCAGAGGAGAACGAGGTAGAAACATGGTAATCATCCTGTCTTTTTACACAATTCAGCAAAACAGTCAGCCTCTGAGGTGGAAGGGTAAGAAAATATAACCCCAAGGGTCTTGCTACTACTGGCCATCACAAGGATGAGGCAGCATTTTCTTCTTTTTTTTGAGGTAATTACAAACCATTTTCTTACTGCAAACTAGTAGACATGATGCTTCTGTTGAAAATAATTCAAACCACCCCTTCTCCAAGATGACTGATAAGACAACAGTACAGTGAAGCTGACATGCAAGTGGGTTGGGATATAATGGGGAGGGAAGAGATGAACAGCTGCTCTCTGACAAGATGCCTGATGTATGCTGCCAACAAAACAACACCAACTACAGATAAGTCATCTCAAATAAGCAGATAGCAAAGCCATGAAGACTAAAAAAAGCTTATTTTCAGGTGGGAAGACAGAACACTGCATGATGTAGAAGGTATGATGCTGCCCACAATGTGTCCATGAATATACCCCTGGTGCATGTAATGTTGTGCAACTCCCAGACACACTACATGTCCTATTATGAAATACCTTACTTTGAGCTGCACAACCCCAAAAGCACCTTTATTTCACAGCCTATTGCAAGTGTTCTTCTGTGCAGAAAGTAACTCTACACAAGTTATTCTCTCACCAGTACTCAAGAGATATATGGGCTGCACTTCCCTTTGATGTTTGGAAAGGAAAACTAATTCTATATTACATATAATTTCTAAATAAATGCTATGCTGAAAAGCAATGTTTCACCATTAGCAGAAGTAGTTTTCTTAAACAAGGTTGTCATAAAACAGCTGCTGTGTTCCTTTTGAGAGGCAGCTATACTTCAGCAGTGGGAAACTTGACTCCCACATTGTCAGCAAAATTGTGGCCTTGCTCCAAAGTGTGGTGGTGTCCTTATGAGGTAGATCTAGGGCAATATGGAGCTGTTCTGCCAATTCAAGGCAACGTCCCCAAGGGAAAAATCATGTATTTCTGGCTGAAATGTCAGATGAATACCCCTCTCTCGGAGCTTGCTGACTGCCAGAAATGGGTGTGTACATCTGGGGCCACAGGTTTCCTTTTGTCCAACCAAATCCACTTCAGCTCTACAGCAAGATGCCAATACACACTGGGAGGAAACAATACCTCTGACTGACGCCGTATCTCTGCACATCAAATATGATGTAAGAAGTGAAAGATAAGAAAGAGGATGAAATGAGAGCAATGTTTGAAACTTTCAGGCATAAGAGACTTGGTAAAATATGAGGTTTTTTTCTCTTTTTGCTCCTGTTACAAAAAAAGCAAAAAACACCAAACTTGTTTAGAACCAGTTGGATTCAGTGACTGTACCCCACCTCCAGTATAATCCACTAGGATTATGGAGATGGCAAAGGGCCCTGAGCTACTACTGGAAAGCTGCTGTTTGACCTCCTAGCAAGGACTCAGCTCTTAGTTTCTTTGCTTTTGCAGGCTTGTGTTAGATGTGTGTGCAGCATCATTCTCTGCTTCACAAATAACGTCTGTACTTAAAACTTCTGCTTATTTACTTACTTGAAGTGCTTAGCCTCTGAGAAAGCCCTCATACACAACACAGACCAAACATTTCATCTTTCTTTGTTATTGCAGAACTTTTAACAGAGAAGCATAGTGTGTGAAAGAAGGAATCTTGTGTTTGCCAATTCATACAATTGACCCATTTAATCTTGTCTTTTACCAACCCTCCAGTACTTAGAATTATCTTTTGTTTCTCTTTCTTATATATAAGCCTAAATCCAGCATTAAAAAACCAAATATATACACTTTGGCCAATTTACTCAAGATTCACTTCTGAGGGATCCTCACAGACATGGACAATGCCTTTTTTTTTTTTTTTTAATTCTCTGGTCAATAACAAAACCCAGGACTGCCAAGAAATACATAATTCAGCCTTAACCCAAACTCAGTGACTTCATGCTAAGCTTTTATAAAGAAATCAACCAAACAATTATAGAGTAACATTTAAGAACTAAATCTATGTGTAATCTGTCCCTGGCTAGCCATCTTCTTTCAAAAGGGAAAAAATACACCCCAATTAAAACTCCTCTCAACGCACAACTGTAAGCATGGCACTGCTACCACAAGGCATCTGGTTTCAGCAAATTTCCCAGCTGCTGGCTTGTTCTGCATCAACTAGGATGCAGGGAGTTTCCCCTCAGTCCCTTGCATTGCATCACATGCTGTCAGGGTTATATGAAAAAACCCATGTGATTCCTGATATTTGTTCTCACCAAAGCTTCAATTCTTTCACTCAAAGAACTGAAAACATAAATTCAGTTGTGGAGAAGCAAATCACAGAAAATCTGCAATGCAGACTCAGGCAGACTTCAGATGGAGGTAGATGAACACGAAAGGATGCAAAGCCTCCAATTTAACAAGCCAAATCCTTCCACTGTGAGCAGTGAAGGCAGAACAAAGTGGTTACTGTATGACCAAGACTATACAAGATGGCTTTATTCCTGTTTGTGTTGAGATAGTCACTTGTTTAAAACCACTACCTCAAATATTTCGAAAGCCCAGTGATCTCACCTTGCCAGTCAGTCTATGGAAAACTCATTCACAACTCTGCCAAGAGCCCTCCAAAGACAAATCATGCTGGGATGAACCAAGGGAACACTGATCCTTCCTTCTCTTTTTATGCATACAACACTGCTTCTCCATATTTCATATCAATACTTTTTCAATCTCAGTTACTCCTCTGCAAAGACTCTGTACTGATGCACAAATCATAACCAATGCAAAGTCAGAAGTACACCAGTAAAGCCAATAACTCCCCATCTGCAGTATACAGACAATCCCAGCTACTGTCTACCTGTTTGTTCACTGGCTTCATTGCAGTGGTTTGTTTACAGTCACTCCTCAAGTGCCAGTGAGCCAAAGAAAACGTCTTTAATGCAGTCCTGCTGCAATATCAGCCCTTTGCCTGTGGCTGACACAATTATTATGACCACAGTTATTTTTCTGTTATGGCTGTGATGAAGCATGCTGGTGTCATCTGAGCTCAAAGACCCAGAAACTCACCCTGAGAATCTTTCACATGTGTCTCACCCACCACTCTGGGACCGTAAACAAACTTGCACTGAAGTAAAAGCTGCAAGAATTAAAACTGGTTACTTCTGTTCAAGCTCACAAAGACATTTTCCAATCAAAGTATCTAAAATCAACAGGTACTTGTCCAGCGTGGCCTTACACAATTTTTTTGCAAATAAAACTATTGGATGAAAATCTCTCTAGACATTCTAATTTAATCATAAAAGTATTTTGCATTCGACCTAAGTATTACATGTGACTCCATATATGAATAAAAAAGAAGAAAGCTGAGAGATAAAGAATTGACCATGTGCAAGAAGCTGGGGAGAAGATGAAGGGGGACAACCAATTTGGACAACGTGGCCAGCACATGAAGATAATTTATATCTCCCACTGTTATACAGGAATGTCCCAGGTTGTGCTAGAAACAGTAATGCAGAAATCTGCACATATGTATTTACCCCCCATGGCTGAGAGATGACAGTGGGCTGAGAATGAAGCAATAAGAAATCTGGAAAGCTCAGTCCTAGCTTGATGATTTTGTTAAAAGAAAGAGACCAGGACATGAATGGTCACACCCAGTGGTAAGGATCAATGTCTGCAACTTTGGATGAGGAACAAAGGAACTGAACTAGAAAGCAAGGTTAAAGTCAGAATATAAGATGAGGGAAAGGACAGACACAACACAGAACAATAGCCAGAAGCTCAGCTGTTAGGCTGAGAAGCCGCCTTTAATTCAGCTTTCATGAATCACCAAAACCAGTAACTCAACCACATCTACCACTGTTCGACTGTAAGGCCAGCTTACCTTGTGACTGCTTCACACCTCAGCCAAGGGGCAACTGGTTTTTAGGCCAAGGGTGACTGTCATTGTTTACAGAGAAAATAATTCACTTGTGGTAAGGGAAATGAAAGTGAGTGGTTTGACTAGCATGGCATATTACACTTGGCTTTATAAGAAACTAATTGCAGTTGTTTAATCCTGTTTATTTTTCTGTTGGGTGATGGCTCCAGATGGAAATTTTTCAAACCTCTAGAGAGTGGGTGCAGCTAGGAAAGAACAATATGTTACTTGATTTACCAGTGCATTCCACATGGGCAATTTATGGGTAAGTCAGAGTTTAGAAAAATATAACAGGGAAGAATATAGCATTTTGTATATTAATTTTTATAAGAGAGAGGTGGAGGGGGTAGCAATAGATTTGAAAAACACACATGGTCTTCAGGGAAGCAAGAAGACTCAGCTGTCAACAGGCACGAATTCTGGGGGCTGCAAGCAGAAAATGGGTGCACCCACAAAGTGGGAGGGTGCACAAAAGGAGGCGGCTGACTCAGCAGCTGTGCAAGTATCTTCCATAACTGCAACAAAAATCCTCATTCCTGGAGGATGACATGTTCTCCTGGTAAGGTAGCTCTCTGAAAACCCAATTACTCCATCCAGTTTGATCCATATTAGGTATGCCTCAGTGACAGATAAGCTTGGCAATAACTCTATCTGCAAGAACTCTCATTGGAAGAGTGAGCCCCCAGCAGCAAAAACAATCAAAAAGCAGGCAGGAGCAAGGCTAATCCATTTAAGCGAGACTAAAACAGCCTTTATTATTAATAATTATAAAATTATTATATCACTAGGCTTAACTAGTGATGCTAGAAATTATCTGTGTCGGTCAAGCAAAGAACAGATCACCCAGCTACTGAGTGTAACCAGATCCGTGGGTAAGGAAGGAAGAAAAAGAACGGGAACTGAGGATACTTGGAAAAAGACAATATACTATCAGCTCTGAGTCTCTCACAGCATTTCATTGGCTTCACCCCATCAACTCAGATATCAAAAAGCTTCAAGCATCAGACATTTGTGTCTGCTCCATCTTCATCACAGCCAGCCAGAGCGCTGCGATTAAAAGAATGGAGAAATAAGGAGCTTACAGATTCACTTTCCTCAGCTGATACGGTGACTCACAGCACCGAGCTATCGATCCGCAGGTCTGGCCTCTGCCGATAACTACACGCCATGGGGGTTAATTTAACTCCCCACCACCTGGCACTGCCTCAGACACTTTGCAGAGAACAGCTATAAATTATATAGCACTCCAAAGTGCAGAGCAGGAGAGCATTTTTTCAGCACGTTTCTTTTGTTACCCATCCTCCTGCAAACAGATCTGCTTTGCTGCTTCCAAGTCTCGTTTGTTTTCTTCCTGAACTTATATTGCAGTCATCTACTCAAGCACAAACTGCTCACAGGACACTGTAAATTAGAGTCACAGAAAAGAAAAAGAGTAGCCTTCCAAAACAGGCAGTCATTTTTGTCTAATATATCAGAGTACAGACATGCATATACATGCATGCATACACACCAAGGAAAGCAATTTCTGCAAGGAAGCTTAAGTAAACAGACAACCAATCTTCATCTTACAGATATGCTTGTGATTTCAGAAATAGCAGTACCTTGAAAGAGTGTAACAGTGAAAAGTGAAAGGGCACAGTCAGAATTTCTTATAGTGATAGCTCTACTGCAATATGGCAGTGCTGTACAGCAAAGGGCAATTTGGAAAAAAAAAAATCAACGCCTCCTCATTTTAAAACTTCCTTCATCCAGTCCTAACTTGTACCTGGTTTACTGTTAACAAACCCTTTAAGGTCTGGCATGAAATTTAGTCCAGTTGAATCCTTGCAAACTTTGATTGCATGAAATAGATGCCTGAGTTTTACAGATGCTCACCATGGTATCCCTCAGCAAAATTACTGGTTATTATAATCTCATGGCAGAACTGAACATCTGACTACCCATTAAACTCTAAGCTCCTAAAATGTTAACCATCAGATTTATGCTCATCTTTCCTAAATCCCATCTCTTCCATTCAGCCTATGTACAAGCTACTGTACAAATCTCACTGATATCACTGCTTGTTTCTGAATCTAGGTAGACATTTCCCTTGGATATTACATGGTAGAGCAACTGTTATCATGTGCTTTCAGTTGTGGCAACCTGTGAAATGTTAAATTGATACACAGCCAAAACCCTTTCCTCATGGCAGGTGGGTGATATTCCATCGCCTTATTAGAGTTCAAGGAAAGAGAACTTTGTGTTTGGTTGCCTTTTTTTTTTTTGTTTGGTGGGGTTTTTTTCATTTTATTTTGTAAAAAAACACAACTTAGCCCATGTGATTTCTCTTTACTTGTAGTGATCACCAGATCCTTTACCAAGTTATTGTATTTTCAGACATTTCTGCAGTTTAAGACATCCTCTTCCTCCCATTTCTCTGGCACTCAGGTATGAGCTCCAGCTTAAAATCTGAGAATTACAAGAGAAATTGCCAGATACCAGTATTTTACATTGGCATTTCAGCTTTTGAAATGCTTGGGTTAGAAGTATTTAAAAATGAAATTCTGTTTTATGCAGTCTGTTTAGCCCTCCCTACAGTCCTGCCACAGAGGCTTGGCTCAGAGTATAAAAATTCCCATGTTCCTGAATCAGTGAGAGACTGTCAAGTCTGCTCCTCTATCTCTGACAGGAGTCAATACCAGAAAATTTAGATAAGAGTGCAAACCCACACTGGAGCAGAATATTACAGAATATTCTGCACACAGTATAACTTCTCCCTTTCCCCTTACTCCTTTAATTTCAAGTGCTGTGTAGTTTTCTTAAGGATATAAAATTCTTTCTTTACAATCAGTGATGACTGTTTCATGAACAGAGGAAACTAACCATGCCTGCCTGAAAGGGAGAACAGGACTTTTATCTGATAGAGTGTGACTACTGTTCTCCAGAGCTAATATGGCTTATTTCACCTAGGGTATTGTCTGCAATTAAGGGAAACTTAGGCAAGGTGAGCCAAATTAAGTACAGGTGTAAGTTTAAGGTGCACTAACTAAGGAACTCCCATACATATGTTTTCAATCAAAAGTCAAAACGAGTCTGAGCGAGCTAATGAGAACTCAAGAGTAATTTATTTCTTGAGAGCATTGAAGGGGTTTAGTGAGTTCTAATATATCTGAAATTCAACTCTTTTCATTAACTTGGTTTCACTTAACCAAGTACTCCTAGGTAGACAGGCCTGTGAAATCTGTATGTGACAGTCCTTGCTGAACCTTTACAAGTCCCTCATGCACTCGTGATTCTCCTGAATGTGGCATGTGAACAAATGGAGGAAAAGACTAATTCATCTTTGTATGTAATTTTGTCAGATCCCGTGCAGGCACTTGCTTGCTCAGGGATGAAATTTGTTAGTAGCAGACAGAAAAAGGAGATACATACCTCAGCTTGAGATTTTGGCAATCTTCTGCATATAAGCATGTGTAAAATGTAGCATAACAGCCTTTTCATTTCATCTCATTCTTATCTGTGATGCTTTTAGGAACCAAAGTACGACATTTGTGCATTTCGTGATTATAATTTTATTGACAGAAGAAGATATAATAGTTACATCTAATGTATCCCTAAGGGTTGATAATTGGATGTAGATTGTATTCTGGGACGGCAGATCTGACATAAATGCATCTAAATCTCTGAAATAGACTGGAATGTGATGGGCCGGAAGGTAAAGGCAGGAGAATGATGCATTAGGTATGAATATAATATGCACTTTCATTTCATCATTTCCAGCAAAATTTAATAGTTACAGTCACTCACTGTCCCACTACAGTCTCCTCTCAAAACTATATAGCAAACAAACAAAAGGAGGGAATGAAGACTGTGAAAAAATATGAGTAGTGCTGGGGGTCTGTAATTTCTACAAGGAGACAAAAAGTATTAGGTTATGAACTCAGTCTCATTCACAACCATCATTTTCTGAGCATGGACTACAAATCAGAGCATTATCCCTTTGGCTTTGAAGCATTTCATTAGGCAACAAGAGCAACTGGAAATATCACCAGTCAGTCATGCTGCTGCCTCTTCCTGGCCAGCAGAAAGCTGCAGAAGGGCAAGAGAGACACATCTCCCACCTGGTGGTTTCAATCTCTGACTAACACGAAAAGGCTTTTGCAAGGACACCCCAAACTCCTGGGAAACCCAGCGTCTGTCTTTTTTTATTGACTGCAGGGTGAAATTAGCATGTGTAACACTGGGGGAGAAAGGAGCATTGTGAGACACAAAGGGATAGTAAAGTATCACTGGGGACTCAGGAAAAGACCCAACCCCCTGGAATTGGAAGCACTAGCCTATACAAGAAGGATTAGATTTAATTTCTCAGTGCTGTAAGTGGTTCTATACAGAGATGACAGCTAAACTAGTTTTAACCAGTTATCCTGCATATTAAAAGCTGTGCAGCTGCATTTAGCACCAAAGTCCTTATGTGGAAATTCACCTGTGCACCATACAGAACGAGTGTATGGCTTTCCTGCCAGAGTACTGAAGGAAAGCCTAGAGAAGTCAAGAGGTGTCTAGATGCAATACAGGGCATGTCTACAGGTGAGTGGCAGTTCATCCCATGCCACTCCAGAATTCCATACACTCTCCTGAATGAAACCAAGAGGCTTTTCAGATTTTGCTCCAGAACAAACAAGAAAGCTCCTAAGAACTGTCAAGTCATTTAGTGGCCTGGGCTCTCACCTAGTCTCAAAAAGTGAAGTCCAAGCCCTGGTTTTAATTCAGGAAGAAGAAGGAACTGAATTGTGTTCTCTTACATGGCAAGTTACAGTATTGAACATACTGTTCAATAGGAGTCTCTCGAATTTTACTTGAAATTCCTCCCTGGAAACAGGATACTATTCCAATGAATGTTTCCATAGTGCAAACCATTTTTGTTTGTCACACCACCATTTCCTAAGTATTCCATTTTCTCAAAATGCCTTCAGGTAGCTTCAGGAACAAGATTTCTGAAATGTCCTCTTGCAATCCCTGTTTCACTGTCTGTGCCACACTGCCCACGGGACTGAGAAGTAGCTTATAGTAAGCACATGAAAGATCAGTTGTGGAGACAAGTGCAAAGTTTTGATCTAGCAAATAAAACTGCAAGTTAATTTAGTTTTCAATTCAAGGGATTTAAGAGAAATGCAGGTTTCTTCTATTTCAGTAGAATGTCTATCACCACATTTGCTGCAACTCTCACAAACCAATATATTACAGCACTGTTAAGAGAAGTGCTTGGGCTTCACTGTCAAAAATGTTTTTGTCAGTTGCATTAACACTGACAGCTTTAAAGGTGATTTTTAAGTGCAGAGATTTGTTTTTCCTTACAGTATATTACTCAGTATTTTTCAGCCTTTGGAATTTACAGACCCCTGAAGGCATTTTCCAGGATAGGTGCAGAGCCTTATAAGCAAGCCTGAGTCCACAGTCAATTGATTTTTCTTAGTTGCTCTTAACAGACTCTCACTGCTCCCCCTCAACTAGCACATGGGTCCCCAAGGGCCCACTGATGGCAACTTGAAGGCTGCTGCTCTGCCACAGCAAGCCAGTTCAAGGGTTGTTTACACAGAGCACAGTACCAGCCTGATGCTGGTGTAGGAAGCTGTATACCTCTACCAAGTTCAAGAAAACCTGCGGCAGAACAGCAGAGAAGGCAGTCAGAAATCAGGTCAAGTTAGAAATCTTTTTTAAACATTGTACTTCTGGAATTGTACTTCTGGAAATACATATAAGTTACAAATTAATAGGTATCAAGGATTGTGACAATCAGAGCATCTCCTGTTCTGCTGATAAAGAAATCCTTCGAGTAGAAATGACTGTTGGAACCAGCCAGGCTTTTTCCTACAAAAGCTTAAGCTAAAAAAGCATCAGCTAAGCAAAGAAGAATGGGAGCTGAGATCCAAGTGAAGCATCATCTCCACTCTAGAGAAACCCAACCACATGTATGTACAACAGCATTAGAAAGCTGCTGCCACCTATAGTTAACCACTGGCTTTATCCACCCCGATCCCAGTCAGAGGGAGGGACACAGCTGCTTAATTGGCTCATACAATATTCAAAGGTGAGCCAAAACATTTTCCCAATTGATACACACCCACTTCTTATTATCAAAGCAGCTTGTCAACATGTCTGCAAAATAATGCCATGGGAAAAGAGCAGAGGTTAATCTGTAAAAGGGGCATGACAACTGATGAAGACCCACAGCTGCTGCCTCTGGCAGCCAGTCCATGCAAAGCAGGTCAGCAACTCCACTGGGAAGACCATGCTCAGGCTGGCTGAGGGGTCATAAAACAGACTCTCCTGTCTTAAAATCATTGTCATCAACTCTGATAATGGAAAAAGCAGCTCTGGAGCTGCTGAGGCATTCAAGAACAACAGGAGCACACCACTACAAGAAAAAGTAGAAGCAGGCAGCACACTAAATACGCCTAGAGTCTCAGCTAAGAGCCTCAGTCTGTGCTTCCAAAGACAAAGTAACACAGAATAAAAGTCACCAAAAAGCCAAATCGCTTTAAATTTGTCCTTAAGGGCTGCAAGTGTCATAAAAAGTAAATTCAGGTAAAGTATGGAAATTATCAAGCTTCAAAACACTGTATTATACTGAGACAGAGACATTTCAGAGGGAATCTGGTAAAGGAAACACAATTGGAAGAGAACCATTCAGGCAGGAAGTACTGACTCTGCTTTCAAGCAGCTTCTGGCAGAATTCTGCCCTGTCCCAACTCCTTTGGCAATTTTATTATGAGATAGTGAAGAAAAAAAGGCAATTCTTAACTATCAGACATACAGTAAAAGATTATTTTAAAACATGACAAGACCAAGAAGAGGGGAGGCAAGAGGAGTTCAGGAGAGCCTAGAGCTGCCAAAGAATCAGCTGCTTGCTCACCCTCTCACCACGCCTCCCCAGAGAGCCTGTTGGCTGCAGGTACCAGGTACCCAGCACACCACCTACAGACAAAAGCAGAAGGGTGAGGAGCTACATTTGAACAAGAACAAACAATGAGGAAAGCTGCCCAAAAGCTTCAGTTGCACCAGCCTGGTGTTTCCCAGTGATTTCCACTGCCAAGGGAAGAAAGATGTGGTGATCTTGTGCACGCACCGTTTGCCTACTCAATTGTTACTGCTCATTCAAGCTTTCTCTTTCATACACTACCCCATATTTCACCTGTCAGAATGGGGGAGGAATCTGATTAGCTTCTAGAAGCAGTTGAAGCAATAAAGGCATGGTAGACTGCATGTCTGGGCAGCAAAAGGCCACCTTGGGTACTATGGCAAGGCATTCACTATCTGATTGTGTAGATTAAGGAGGAACCTGGCTCTTTTGTCTCTTCAGAGCGTGTGCAGCTCCCATCAGCATTAATGCAAGCTGCGTACAGGCACTGAGAGCCTGCCAAACAAGTGACAAACAGCAGCTTTTCATTCAGCATACATGAGCAAAAAGGGGGCACATGACACTCAGCCATTTATTGCAAGCATCTGACACCTATTTAAATATTGAGTCAAATCCAGCAGGTTTATATTAAAAAATTATGTCTAAAACATTCACAGGGAAAGCAACAAGAATACCATACATACCTGCCACATGTTTCTGCATGGAGAGGATAGTTCCAAAATGATGTACGATAATATAAATAACAAAACACCAAAACTATGGCTTTTTTCCCCCCCCCCCAGAGATGGCCCAGGGTATAAATCCTCTCACTCAAACTAAGCCAAATTCTCATGAGACTAATAAATGATCCATTTTATTCTTCAAATAGAATACTCAATTTTTTGGCCTACACATTAGGTGTGAAGTTGGAATAAAGGTATAACCACTATTAAAAAAAAAAAAACAAACCACCACCAAAAAAACAAACAAAAAAACCACCCCAAAACCAGCAACCAACCAACCAACCAAATAAAAAACAAAGCAAAAATTACTTCCCATCTTTGACTTGATATTGAGACACATGTTACAAAAGAAAACAAGAATTTCTCAGTCTCTACCATGTGGAAAAAGAAATACCATATTTCCTAGAGCAGCCTTTCCTAGGAAATGCCACTCTTCTACTGGGAAGGTTTGAGCAAGCATCCATAGCACAACCTGACATCAGTATAAATTTGCTGGGGCTGTCAACCAGACAATCAGCACCAAGGACTATCATCTAGAACCTGAAAACCAGGAGCAGCCAAACCAGCATTTTGTTCATTTCATGCCTTGCAGATGGCCTAGGCTGCAGTTAATGATTTTATGCACAATTTCCACCCCTGCTCCCCAGCCTGGGGCTGGGAGAGAATATTACCAATTAAAGGAGCAAATATCAATGGCTCTATGCTGTAAAAAGAGACATTATTACTAACATCTGCAGTTTTATGCTGTACAGAAAAACATTTACTCAAATTATAATAATAGTAGAAATAATAATACAATGCTGAGTAGGTTTATTGAATACAATACCTTCTACAAAGCCCCAGATAGGTTGTTAAATATTTAACAAACACAAATATTTAGTATTTAATAAGAACTAGGTATTAATGGAAATAAAAAGGAAGAGGCATTTCTCTGATGCTTCCAAAATTAATTCCAATCAAATGATGCCCATCTATAAGAGATATCAGAAACGCTGCTCAAAACTGGGGCATCCAAGATGTTCAAAACTGTTGTAAGGCAAATGCTGGTAATTTCTTCATCAATTCAATAGTTATTTTAACAGTGTCTAAAGTTAATTGAAACAAATTGTTAATAAATAGTAATAGATTTACCTTCCCACCCTCAGAGACTGTTGGAAGGATTAGTCGATATTTGCTCATAGCTTTCAAGTTGGAAATGCTGTATGAATGCTATTATAATATTCTTACAGAACCCTTCTTTAGCAGCTTACTTTTGTCTGCAATTAGATGCAGTGATCAGATTATATTTTATATTACAGTAACATTTTCCTTTATCAACATTCAGCAAGTGGCTCCAGAGGGCACCTATGGCCCTTTAATGACTTTACTGTTTTTCAGTTAGCAACTATCAAATAGAGTAATCACACCCACAAAGAAAATGAAGTAACCTGCAGGTATACACACAGCAAAAAGCAGAATGCTCCCCTTCTTAAACTGACTGGGCTTTGAGAAATTAGCTAATAATAATGTTTAATAATGAAAGAGATGCTCAACATCCTTGGCTGCTTTATCCACAAACAGCCCTGTAGGAAACCTCCCACCCTTGTTCACTCCACAAGTGAAGTTGGTGGCAGACTGCAGAGCAACCTTCCCTTTTATTTCTCACCTTCTGGAAGTGACAGGCTGTGTTTCACAAGTTCTTGCCACATATTTTCCCTACACGGTCCTCCCTCAAATGGAGCTGAAGAGGCTTATTTCTAATAGAGACTGGCAATCTCCTACCAGTACTATAGTAACAGGAAGGAAACAAATAGCAAAAAAGACAATCAGACTGGTTCTCACTGTGTGCTGAAGGATACACTGTCAGAAATCATATTCTCACTGCCTGCTCTATGTCCCTGACTGAAATAATCTAAGCAGGAGAGGAAAGGTTTGTGAGAAATACATCAGCAGCAAAATTACATGAGGTTTGTGTCTTTGGAGAAGATGGGTTCAGTGCTGATTGCTCTTGTGGGATGAAGACAGTATAGCTGATCTTGTATTAGCTGCTCAGGGTCACACACACTTCCACCTACAGAACTGCTGCTCACAGATACACAAGGTACAGAGCCTCTGGCCATGAGAGGCCAGTGGGAGCCTGAAATGGCATTCCATCACTAGCTTAGACACAACTGATTGTCCTTGCATGGCCTGCATTTCTCAGTGTCCTGCTGTACCTGGCTGTGGAGGCTTAAACCAACCATGCACTAAATATACCGGGGGAAGATAAAAAGGATGCCCTTCTCTCACCTCTTTTTCCCCTTCCCTTTCCTCCCTCCCAGGCTCTGAAACATGTATGCTCTCTGTATCACATGACAAGAAAGGCCAATCTGCAACATCTAAAAATGGGAAGGAGCTTCTTATTCTGTTGTATATAAATCCCTGAAGATCATGTGTGTGGGATACAAATAAAACCTGTGTAATTTTTAGCAAAATCCGACTGTTACTGTTTTAACACAACAAAAAAATTACACATTTCTGAGGCAGCTCAAATAATAGCCTTGCAGGCTGAATGTTACAGATCTTCTATTCCAATTCTACACCTCTCTCTGTCACACTACAAATGCAAGAGGGAGGCTGCAGGGTATTTGTTTCCAGCCATCAATAAATAAGTGAAGTCTGTTTCAATTCCTCTAAACCAATCAGCTAAAAAAGATTAAAACCAGCTACCATTTGATGCTATTGTGACAGGTCCAGGAGAGGAACTGAACATGGCTGAAATACTTATCTTTCTGAAAGGTTTTCACTGATTCAGGGAAGCAACATCACCAAAATATGCAAGCATGACAGTCCAGGGCAGAACTAGATTTTAGAACTGCTACAGAGCAGTCCATAATAGCCATGTTTCTCTAGTTTTAAGATTAAAGACTCACAGGAAAGCTGGTGCTACTAATTTCCAGATTTCTTGCTAATCCACCAACTAAGACTAGAAGAATACTGAACCATGACTGTTTCAAGCCAAAGCACAGTTTGAAATGTGTCACTTTTGCAGCCATTTTTAGTCCCAGGCCAAATGGCATGGTCACAATTTACATTCACTCTCACTAATGCAGAGCTTTAAACAGGGGTTTTCCAGCCTTAAATCAGTGTCAGCCCATTACTAAGGGAGCATATAGCAGTCAGGAATTTAATGGATTTCAAGGGTGGATGTATTGATGGCTGTGAAGTGGAAACTATTTATCCTGTAAATAGTGCAGCAGCTAAGACAGCTCATTATAATTTATTTGTATCAAACACTAGCCTAGGGAAGGGCTGGCAGCTGCAGGTTCTGTTACTGGAAGAGATGTGGGACAGAAGGGCCACAGGCATGGCTGCTGTAGGCATGGCTGCTGGGGGTCAACTGCAGCTGGGAACCTGTAGTTGTACCTTTCACCCCTGCTAGGCAGGAGTCCTGCTCTGAGTAAGGCAGGCACATAAACATGCCTTCAGATCTAGTGTCCAAGCTGTGCTACCTGGCTTTCTCCATGCACTGTCGTGTATGACTTGGAAGTGCTGCATGGGTCAGGCTAAACTGTGGGGATTCCCAGCCCAGGACAGGACAGAGATCATCAGCAAGCCACTGCTCCATTTGGAAAGCACTACACTGGAAATATGTAGTTTAAATTGAAAGTCACCATAGCAATTTTCAGTATTCTTGGACTGGCTGAGATGTCAGAAAGCTGGGATGCTTGCTTCCCCCTCCTGACCTTGCCAAACCTCAGAAAATGACCTTGATAAAAAATTTTAAAAGTGGGAAAGATGGATTTTTCAGCCAACTAGTAGCACATCCAATAACTATTGAACTGTTCTGGCTGGATAGAAGCCTGAGAACATCTTAAAGCCCCTAGCTTAGTGATTCCCAATCTCCAAATTGTTCAGTGCTGTATAACCTTTCAACTGAATTATCTGAGAAAAAATTGGGAGATAATCCCAATGATTTCCACATAAAACCCTGCTAGGCCCTGTGAGCATTAGAAGACTGGAGTGGGAATGAGAGGGAGGGAGGGAGGAAGACAGTAAATACTGCACACTTTATTTTCCTTCAAGGAGTACAAAATTTATAGTTCTCTTTTAGTTTTTTGGTTGTTTTTTTTTTTTGCTAAGAATTGTTTACTCTGTTTTGTTATCAAGCCAACTAGGATGCAAACCTGCCTCCTGCCTGCACAAAAAGATGTCCGCAGGCAAGTGGCAGACCTGCTGTTTCTCATTCCATGCAAAGGATGCTGCAAGTCAGCATTCTCTATTAGACGCTCTTTCAGCAATAACCCCAGTACTGGCTTTCCCTGAAGCTAAAATTTTATGCTTTTTGACCACGGAAACACTTTGGTTTTAGATGAAAATATTTAATAGTTATCTAGTGATCAATTCTTACACGTTTAGGCAAATGCCTCACCTTTCAAGAAGACAGGGATGCTAATTTTAAGAACTCTCGAGTATGTGACATCCAGAACATGTCCCCAAGGCCTCTCGGTCAGCAGTGTCCCTGAAGCCACTGAAGTTGCAACTGTGACTCTCTCCAATTGCAAGACATGTGTGTCAGGTCAAAATCTAAAATTAGAGGTGTGTGTGGACATCTGTCCACACAGGTCAGGATACTCAGGTCAGTTCAATGCACTTCCAGGCACCAAAATTCATCAAAACCACCTCTCGTTTTGTTGCTACCATACAAGAAGTTGTTCTAGAAGAAACTTGATACAAAAATACAGGGATGCTTTAAAGCTGCTACAAGAGGCACCAAGATTTCAATTCTCACATGTTACTAAAAAAAAGCCCTTCCACTTTCCCATTCTTGGCTGTTAACTTTCATTTGTTTAGATGCCAGCACACTACACTTCATAAAAATTAACACTTTTTTTTTCTTTAAACACTTACAAGCTTATTTTCCTCTTGCCTGTACCAGCTGTTTATCTCCTGACTTGATGATTCTCTTTGGAAATGTGAGTTGACATCTGGGTATGAGCGGATGCTGTAAATTGCCTGCATTTCTGTCTACTTATGCAAGCAAAGATTAGTTCCTCCAACTAGAGTAGCATCTCTCCCAAGAATGTTAACATTATGATACATAACAACCCTCTTCTTTCACTGCTATTACCCTTTCTTTTCATTCAAGTACCTTTGCCTTTTGCTGAAGGCAAAGCAATGCATTAAGGCACTAGGCAATACAACTAAACATAGTTTAAAGAGAAAGCTTTCCAGAAAGTTCTTTTTATCACTTTCAATAGGCAGTAAGGAGTAGGTGTGAATGAAGCACAGATCTCTTGTCAGAGGACACAAGGTGAAGTGAATCCATGGGCTCTGCCTGAGTACAGCAGCTGAGGAATCCTCTGGTCTGGATCCAATTCTTTCCCAGGATAGAAAAAATAGGGAAGAGAGAGGCAGCTCCACAAAGCACCTAATACTTCAATGTGACCCTGGCTTGTTCACTTACCAGTCAGAGGAAAATACTCCATATTTATTTCCCCTCATGCTCACTTTAAGGAATTTTTAACAGCTTTCACAATTTCAGGTATCCCATGCTTGGCTAACAGCTGGGGACATACACATAATGCATATCCTCATACCTCATGCATTCCCACAGAACTTTACAGAGTATAGGACTACTCCTGTGCCTTCTAACACCCAGGAGAATCCACCTTTTCTCCATCCTCTAAAAGGATGACACATTGAGACACTGGCAAGACAACACATGAAAGGTACCACAGCGCCAAAGGCTTCCAGTTAAACTGTTCCTCCTTAAGCCAACTGGCTGTTAGCAGGATGGGAAAATCAACAGATGCACCTAAGCTATACTACACACTACTCATCCTATTTCAAGCTTTAAAGGTTAAAGCCAACACCTTAAATTATATGAGGAATGCAAGGCAGGCCGGAACTGAAGTGACACAAGCTCCCTTGAGAGAAACGTGTCTCAGACAAGGAACAACACTGTCAGAAGCACTTTTACACATAATCCTTGCTGACAGAAAATCAACACTTTGAGGTTTATTCCATGACTCTTGGATTTGGGAGAAATAATGGGTAACATAGTGGTCTCCCAAATACAAAATAGTAACTGTTTTTCAGAAGCCGAAAGGGGCTTTTTTTTGTGTACTAAATTGTACACAAAAAAAAAAAAAAAGTACTAATTTTTGTGTACTGTCAAAACTTTTTTTAAGCTTCCACACCCAAAGCAGGGAAAACTCTGGCATTCTTTGTAGTTGGAAAAGCTTTCTGATTTCTAACTTATAAATAATAACCCTGAAAAAAATCCCACCATGATGAGCAGAAAAGAAAGCACAGAGCAGCATGGAATAAGCTGTGCAATTGTGGTTTCAATTGAAGTTATTATTTATCTAGCATTGGATATGGAGTTTAGTGAGGAATAGAAATGAAGAAAAGGAGGAGGAAAGCGAGTTGGGTCTCTGCCCAGAGAAGGAGGATGCTATTTAGTTGAACAAGAATCAGCTCCACAGAAACGCTGATGGACGGTTGGGAAATAATGTGCTGTTACGAAGGGGGAAAAATACCATCCATAAATTTTATAGGCTGTTATATACCAATGATCCCTTAGCCTCTGCTTTAAGGCAGCTTACCATTGTGGTGTTAACACTGCTGAGAAAAGGAGCTGATGCAACCAGGCCTTCTACCCACTATGAGTATTCTTTGCCATTTTGATAACTTTATAGTGGCGGGAGCTCTAGCTGATCCCCTCTGCTACAGAAAGGACTGCTCTAAATGCTCAAAGCTCAGGCCATCACATTTTAGAGTCTCCTTACAAGCTTGTTTCTACATTTCAGGAGGGAAGCCAAGTCCTATGCAGACATCTGGAGACACTATGGGAAGCAAAAATCATGACCACTTAGGATTAAATGTATGTAGGTTACGTTACAATGTGATAGAATAAAATAGTTTTGATGTAAGGAAAAGGAAAGCAAGAGGCACACTTTGCTATTAAATTACATAAACACTGCTTTGATTGAACTGAGACTCCCCTATCAACAGATCAACTTGCTTGCTCACTTATCTCCTCCTGCTTCACACTGCTCCCCCACACACACTGTCTTCCAAAACAGCCTCCCTTACTCATTTACCTTGTTCACCCATATGGGAAAATGTTTCTGAAAACCAGTTGTGACATTATTCTGACATCTTAAGTTCTTGCTTTACCCAACAGCCCAAGTTACTGCTCCATCCAAAGCAGAGTATTCAGATATGTTCAGAAGTCTAGGCAGATCTGTTTGCATGATGTGTTATTTGAAGAAGGGCTAATATTTGTGATTCCCAGGAGACAGTAATCAAAGGAAGCACAACAGACAAATTGTTCATGGAGCCTCATTCATGTATTATGCTTATCCATTGCAAGCTTGCTGGTCACATGGATGTTTTTCCATTTTGTTTTTGCATTACTTACCTAGAGATGAGTATGGTTCTGAGCAGAGATCAAGAAATGTCTCCAGGAATGCACATAACAGAGAAAGAATCAGGAATTTTAGAGCTTTCCCTACTTTCTTCAGTGTTCTTCCCACCTTACTTGTAGTCACACTTTCTGACAGCAGCAGTTTTCCATAGAAGTAGTGTGACATAGGGCTTGATGCAACACAGACCTGCGATTTGCTAATTCATTGAACCATTTGGAGAAGCGAGAGGCAAAAATCCTTTTTGAGCACAGGCAGCTCTGGCTCTCTTCTCACAGGAGACAGAGCAAAATGAAGGATAGTGAAGGAGGACTGGGGGAATAGAAAGAAGATTTAAAGGAATGAAACTGCAACGGCACTGACATTCACCTCACACTTCTATTATACCAAATAAAGAGAGATGGAAGAACAATCCTGACCCAAGGACTTTATTAGGTGTCTTGAAGTAGATAAAAAAAGAGCAAGAGTGCACATACACCTCTGAACAAGGTCCAGCAACTAACTACTTGTCCTCCCACAAGACATGTACACAAACCAGATGGAAACTCCTTGCTGAACATACAAGTGGTGATCTTCTCTAGGTTTTCACTACAGGTGTAGGTATCTCTTCTGTGTCTATGTAGTCTCCACTGCAATAGGGTATTGATCCTAAGTAGGTGACTCTGCAGACAGACCTTCTGTAGGTGGGCTGTGCCACAGCCTGCCCTACAGCAATCTTATCCAGAACAGAGCTTGCAGCCCATGTTGGCTTCCATTGCCTCAGCCAGAAAGGTGATCACCAAATGCACAAAGACTGCTCCTCTGCCAAGAAACACACCTATTCCTTGAAAAGCACTTGGTATGTCACAGAAGTGCAATTAAAAAGTATAAGCATCACTGCCTCCTGTTTAGTATTATTTAGATTGAGGGGCAACGAAGAAGCTCTCCATTACTAATAAGAAAAATAACTAAAAGCTCTGGAAAGGCCTGACAGCTCACCGACACAGGGCAAAGCTCTGCAGGAACAACTGTCCCCATGGGGACTGGCAAGTACAGTGCATAGAAAAATGAGAACTGTTTGAATTAACAGGGAACATTTGCTCTAAATAAAAGCTATTTTGAGGAATTAAAGCAAACAAATGTCAGCTCCATGTAGCAGCATGTTGGGATGTGATGTGCTGTAATGTGTTGTGACACTTCACTTCATAAATTAAAGCTCTTTTTTCTCCCCCAGGGAAAGAGAATTCAAGTGCAGTCAAACACTTGCACTTGGAAGGTCTGCAGGCTTGACACTTACCCGTTTGTGACTCCACTGATCCCCCTGAGAGGGGACACCTTTGTGCCTGCCCTGTTGGCTCCTCTGTCCTCCCTTGGCCACGGGACAGAGCCACACAATGAGCCTGGAGCTCACAGCAGACAGCAATGCCATCACCTCACCACAGCTGCCAAGCTCCAGATAACACTCATCAACGGACAAGGTGAAACCAGCTGATGTCACAGCCAAAACTCTTGGTCTGAGCTTACACTTATTTTATATCCTACTTATCCATCCAAGTACACAGCATTCATTTGAGATATTTACTGTACATGAAGCTACCAGTCTCACAAGACTAACTGTGGAATGAAAGGCCAAAACCCACCCACTTAGAATATCATCCCACTTCAGCTGGCATGATTCAGAGATAAAATGAGTGTGGGCTTAAGTAAGTGTCATCACTCAATTCTCTGGCACTGAAAGTTGAACTGCACAACGGTAACCCTATTGCTAAACAAAACCAGTTCAACACAAGGACTGTAACGCTCCATGAAGAAAGAAGACAATTCTGCTTTTCTCATGCCCAGCACAGAGGAGCACACATACCCATCATGGTTCTTTGTCATACATAGGTCTTTGGGAAGACCTTCAAAAATAAAGAAGAAGGAAACCAAAAGAGAAAAAGACATAAGAAATAAGACAGTCTAGATGACCTTGTTAATAAAAAAAGAAAAAAAAGAAAACAACCAAGCACTACCACTTTCTTCACAGCATTCAGCATTTTCCAGTCATTGCCTGGAAGGTGTCAATAATGAGCTCAGAGCTGTAGAATCTACAGAGACGCCAAGGCAGTTCATTAATTAGGTATGAAATGCACAAAGCCAAAAGACGCCATGAAATTACACCAGTGGTCAACTTTAGCTCTTCTATCCCCTCATATTTTCTGCATACAAAATCCAGAGAAAAAAAAAGTCTTAAATTTGAGTATTAACTCAAAATGGAGCCCAAGAGGGTTTTTGTGACAGTGCCCTGCAAAACCAGAGGTACAGGCTACAGGAAGATGTAACAAAGCTGAGTAAGATGTAGTCACAAATCCCTTTTTAAGATCCCTGATGTGCAGTTACTATTTTGCAGTAATGAAGACTGAGGCATGGCTACAACTGCAGCATAGCATGCAACTGAATCTCTTATTAATGTACTGAACACTTAAGGGTAAATGTAACACAAGCCAAAGCTTGCTCCAAGTGTGCCATTGCATCCTTCCAGTGCAGCCATGGCAAATGATGTTTATGTGAGGAGAGGTAAGGCTGCCTCCTTGTGTGGTGTGCACAGCAGGGACACAATTGCCTGCCAGAAGCTGAGACCTGGTGGGAAAAGATGCTCAGAAAGCAGCCTCTGCACCTTAGCATGTCCACAATAGAACGGTGCCAGGCATGAGGATGCAACTGTGTTCTGTCTGCTTGGGCAGACAGTTTAAGAGGCAGCACAGTCCCAACACACCACCATGGACGAGACCTCAGCCCTCACTCCCTCCTGGGTGCTCATCCCACTGCTGGTACTGCCACAGCTGCAGGCTAGCACTGTCCATGGTGCCAAAGTCCCACAGAAACAAGCTAAAGAATCTAAGCCAATGACCTCTTACATTCCCTCCTTCCCCTCATAATTCTCAGCCCATGTAGTGCAATGCCAGATGGAAATTCCAGCATAAGTCTCAAAAACAGCACAGCCGTGTCACTGAAAGTGTATCCCTGAGTTCATCAGCCTTGTATCTCACCCACCCCTGTAGACCAATTGCTTCTAGTTTTGGAGCAAACCTGCACACAACTACTTCACAAGTTTTCAGATCATAAGGTGTGGATGTGCTCTTAAATATTCAGGGGAGCCTCACCCAATACACCACCTCTGATGGAAAGAAAGAGCCCTTACCTGCAGATCTCCATAACATCACTTCTATTCCTGTAGTTAGGCTGTTGTAACAATGAGAAAAAGCTTTCTGCCAAAAGCTACCAGAGGTCTCTCTTATGCTGTGAAATGGTTTGTTAGCTTAAGACAACAAACTCTTTTTAGAAAAGTCAACAGCAGTATTCTGCTTTGTTTTCATCTTATTTCAAAAGTCCCATACCTTCTCGGTGATATCTCATGGGTAGCTCCTCACAGCACTGATTCCTTCTTCTTCACAGCCAACAACTCCAACTCTATTCACAGCACAACCAACAAACTCCATCTCCCCTCACCCAGCTAACCCACTCTTTTGTAGCACTTGTCTTCTTATTGGACACAGCTGTGGTCTATTAAGGGCATGCCTGTTCCTAATCTTTGGTGATTAGTACAGCTGCAACTCCTCAGGTGTGAGACTACTTTCCGCACTATCTTTATTTTCTATCCCTCCACACTGCCTGAGTTTGGCTGTAGCAGGACTATCCTTTTCAGCTGGAACTCTGTGACTCTGTGACACAGACAGGCTCACCAAAGAAAGATGGCTGCTTAAACTTGAAGTCTTTGATCTATTGCCTAAACTCTTGAGCAATAAGGGACACTTTGCTCCCACTTGTAAGCTCAGACCACTACTAGGCTCAGATAGATGCATCCCCAGAGTTCTCAAGGGAACATTTCAAAGTTTTAATAGCAGTGCCAGCTGCTCTTTATAAGCTGAAGGCAACGACACTTCATTTTTTAAATGGAGGCAGATTCTGATTTATAAATATAAAAATTGAATGTATGCAAAAGCACAACCCTTCCTCTCCTTGCGCATACACAATTCAGATAACTGAACTGATCAGTCACCAAACCGAGCTGAAAGTCATTACACCGAAGAGAAGACCTTGCTTGCCTAACCTCAATCCAGAATGAATCTAAACCTCTACTTTCCAACCCTCTGAATATGAATAGGGACAGCATGAATATGCTGACAGGTCTTTTATTATAGCTAGAGGGTGTAGCAATAATTAAAAACCAAATCTTGTATGTATGCAGCTAAGACACTTCCCAAAGAAATACACCTGACTTCGTTTTTTTTGCAAGATTAGGTTGTCAAAATGGTACTTTTTTAAGTCAGTAAGATAGCACAACACCTGGGATTTCCACAAAAGGAAGCTTAGAGAAATTGCAAAAGGGACAGATGACTACTGTTGTTCTCCAAACTTCCCTTTACTAGTCTGTGCATGTAACTGTGCGCAAAACACAAGAGCTCAGTGTTGCAGTTGAAATGTGACACACAGAGATAGGCAATTTCCAATTCATGGTTTCTTCAGCAACAATTCACTTCTACAAACCTGCATCCATGCCTCCTGGAGAAAACAGCCAGCAATACACTGCCATTTTGACCAAGTTGCTCTAGAAGCCCTAACACTTGTAGGTTTACTACTTCAATTAGGAGGTGAAACATAACCCTCCACCTACATCATTCTAACTAATTTCTCAGCTGATCTTTTGAGCTTTGCAAAGAGCACATTTCTCACTGAGCACTACAGGTAGCACAAGCAAGTGTGTGAAGTCAAAAGGGATATGAATTATTAAAACGTCTGAACAACGGAGGTTGAAGGGGAAAAAACAGAAAGAAGAAAAGCTCTTTTTTAACTAAGGAATGACAACATAGTTATTTTAAAGCATTCAAAAAGGTCTTTTCAAGGTTGCAACAAATGGTGAAAGAGAAAAAGCTTGCACATTGAGGGTTCTGGCAGACTTCAGATAAGGGCAAGGGCACATGGAGATCATTAGATTTGGGATGGGGCTCATCTCCTACGTCCACAGAGGCTTTTCCCATGAATTTCACAACTTTGCTGCTGCCTGGTCACAAATCTAGAGAGAGAATACAAAAAAAAAAAGCAAATTTATGTTCAACTATTTCAATTCCAAATGTGAACGTCAAGCAGCAGCCATACAGACTTGTGTCTCAGACAGTGCTTCAGAAAAATCAGCTACTCCCCCCCCCCCCAAGGTCTCTGTTAGTCGAACTGATCCTCATTGCATTTGGGAGCTGTTTTCTCATGTGTCACTCTAGAAGACTTCACAGCTTTGTCTATAAATGGCTTTCAGCATATTTCTGACCAGTATCAACCTTTCCTAGCATAATAGCTTGCTTATCAATTTGGAAATGGCAGTGGGCTAATACCTGGTGCTAGAGCCATAGCTCTAGGCAGTGTCTCAGTGGCTCCTTGGGTGTTATTTGCACAGACACCTGCACTCAGCAGGTCACTCTGCCCTGGCCTAGTAGGTCATAAAGGTTTTGCCACACTGCTACAGAACTCATCATCTACATCTCACTTTCAAACCACAACCTCATATTTGCTACTTTTTAAGATAATAACTGAATAGCCCATGTTAATATTCAACTCCCCCTTTTGTTAGTCTTCTGAGGGATTCCAGGCACCTGCTTAATGCTTTCCTTCTCTAGGGATTTATCTTTTCCCATATGCTACTGAGTTGCAAGTTGAACAGTTGTGTTTTACCACACATGCCTGGCAGAAGAACAAAACGTGATGGAAACTTCAATTACTGGCTCTCAGTCTTTAAGACTTCAGTTTTTCCTCATTTTCAGAAGATTATTTTTTCCCATCTGTCCTGCTCCTCCTTTTCATAAGAATACTGTTACCTGAGTCAAGAGAGAAGCAAAGACAACCTATATTAGGTCAAGCAAATTGCAGCAGTGGGCAGCCCAGCTGGGGTCCTCATCATGGACAAGCAGTTTGTGTGCTGCAGACAGCTTTACCTGGGATTGCAGAGTGCCCCTACCAGGCTCCTATCAAGGTACAGAGGACAAAAAAGTATCTCTAATAAGCTCCATTTTCCTGAATTGTTGAGGAGGAGGAGATAGAAAATCATTCCTGTAACACCTCTGGAAAACTTGAAGAGGCTATTGCTATGGAAACTGCTCCAGCAAAGCAGGTGCAGAAAAGGGGAGCAGCAGAGAGATGCATGGTGCTTGGAACAGAAATTCTTAACACCTGAAATTAAACCCTGCACACCTCTGGCAACGCAATCTATTTTGGATAACATCAACAATCTGCCCTTGGTTTTGTATCAACAAAACCACAGGTAAGTGACAATGAAATGAGCACATGAGGCTGTGCAGGAGAGCACTGGCTGCAGAACCATACTAAAAACAATACACACCAGTATATATGGCAGCAGAGAAAATCTGGTAGAGAACAGGACTATGTGTTTTTAACTCCAGCTGAACTAAGGCAAACCTTACAGTGGAGCTTGTCAAATACAAGCAAGGAAGCAATAGAGTTGCTTTTCGTCAGCCTTTGATGGTAAAATAAAGCTAGGCTGGAGGAAGCCTTTAGCACAAGAATGGAACAGAGGAGCTCTGATTGTGCCACACCAATGTCTGTGCCACAGAAAGAAAATACCCTACTGAAATGGGGACGGAAAAAGGAATTGTTCAGCAAAGAAAGAAAAATCAGTTAAAAATTGGGTAACAAACAAGAAGCTCTTTGAAAGAGCTTTACCCTATAAAAAAACCCTGTGAATCCACATCAATGGTTTTGTATCAGTTTTAATACAGGATATGAAATCTCTTCCTTCAAGCATACATGCCTATGTGTATACTTACAGTTTTTCCTCCACAAGAGTGTGGCCCCAAGTGTCCCCAAGGATACTGTGAGTGACAAACACATCAGTTGATGGGTAAGGAAATGGCTCACAGGTTGAGCACAAAGGGTGATATTGAATGGATTTACATCAGGCTGGCAACTGGTCACTAATGGGTTGGATATTAGGAAAAGGTTTTTCACCCAGAGAGTGGTTTGAGTACTGGGACAGGCTCCCCAGTAAAGTGGTCACAGCACCAGCCTGACAGAATTCAAGAGGTATTTGGACAATATTCTTGGGCACATGGTGTGACTTCTGGGGATGATCCTGTGCAGGACCAGGAGCTGGACAAAGTGATTCCTGTGAATCCCTTCCAACTGAGCACATTCTGTGATTCTAAATGTAATATTCAATCACCACAGCAGTGTTTTTATATGTGTTTAAATGTTCTGCTAAATTGAGTCTTGTGCCTATACAAACCATCCACAGTAAACTGGAGGTTTTGCATGGAAAGATGTTGTCTTTTCTGGTGCAACTATGTCATTTTGGTGAACTGAAAATCTTTAGATGAACTCTTTCTTAATGGAGGACACATATTACCAAGAAATGGGGGGGGGAGGGGGGGGGGGCGGAGGGGTGAAGAACTGCAACACTAAGAAATCTTTTGAGGTCTTCATATCTTCAGGAAAATAAAAGCCAAGCCCCTGAAGTAGATTTAACAATGTGCCTTTAACTTGGCTTGTTTCCTTTTTGGCTGCATGAACATCTGTAATCCCCAAATTCCTGTCACTATTCCCACCAGCTGGTGAAACTGAAAATGATCCAGCAGAGGAAGTCTGAGCCCTGCCAGCACATTGAAAAATATAACCCCATTGGGCATGACACAGCTCCACCACAATATAAAACCATGCAGTGCATTTCCAAACTTAAATAAATGCAAACCATAAACCAAAACATTTCAGAGACACAACTGTAAGGCATGGATGGGATGAATTGTTTGCCTTTCCTTACCAGAAAAATAATGCAAAGGTAACAGTAAAGGTCTTCCTAGGAAGGCATAGGTGATGTAAACTACTCTGGGCTGCTAAGGGTTAACCTCAGCACTGGCAGCATGTTTTCAGTCAAGTGTCTAAGCTTCTGCTAGAGGGGAATTTTACAAATAAACTTACAGGATTTGCAGATCAATTTTCTACTTGGTTTTATCACTCTTTTCTCCTGAACAGACCCACTGCATCTCAGTTTCTTTTTCAGATGCATTTTAAAATTTTAGTGCCATTTTTAAAACAATACAGGCCCCCACCCTGTACTTGAAACCACATATGGAGCTTTGGTAGTATTTGTATTTCCATCAAGAGTATTTAGTAATAAACAGCCATGAAAAACATTACCCTGGGGCTCTAGCACTGTGGAGCATGCAATACAGACCTTCACTGACTGAATACTCAGCAAGCATTTAAATGATAATATTACATTAGAGTGGTGGCTGTAGCTGTGTAAATAATTGTGCATTGTCCCTGCTCATTGATTTATTTTCATATGTGCACACGTACACGTCTGAAAAAGCACTTAAAAAAATTCAAAACCCAGACACCGATAATCTAATAAACTCCAAAGTGAATCAATAGACTACTTAACAGCAGAGAGATAAACTGCATTCAATAAGAGTTAGAAGGGATGGAGAGAAGGCTGTGCAAGATTCAGCCAGCAATACCAGAAGCACAGACTCAGAGAGAGAGAGAGGAGCCTGAGGTAGATGGAGAAGGGAGGCCAGGGAGGCAGCACAGGGAGCAGAGCACTTTGGAAAAAAACCTTCCAGTTTTCAAAGTGCTGTTTACAGAGCAATAGGAGTCAGGAGATTTCCTGACAGACAAAAAAAATGTAACAGAAACCAGTAAATATTCAGGACAGGATGACCTTCAAAGGAGCTCTCAGCAGCTGATAAATTTAGTTTTTGCTAATGCAGGGGCTCTCATACAGCTGTGCAGCAGTCATCTAAAAACTGGGTCTCATACAGTTGTGACACAGAGGTTCCCTTGTGAGAAAGCACGGAACATTTTTATTCCAAAGTTATTTCTAGGGACTCGTGGCATTTAAAATATTGAAACTGAGGCACAAAAATTAAGTGATGTGCCAAAATTTACAAAGCATCAGTAGCAGAGCTGAAAATGGGTTTATTTCACTTGACTATCAGTCCTGTTCACTGGCCATTTTTTCTGTTTTTACTGTGCCCTACAATCTTTAAGATAAAGAATTGACTGCAGAAGGTTACAGATTTCTGCATGCAATGCAAGCAGCACACTAAATGAGAAAGTAATGTACAGCAGAACCACCTCTTCAATACATGAGGACACTGTAGCACAATCTCTTCATAGTGTGTCTTTGACTTACAATTTATGCAGTTTCAGCAACAATTCATAACTACCCTCCTCTTAGCTGTGTTAGCAAAAAGGCCAAAATTGGAACAGATATGGGATCAAACTGTTTCACTGCCTCTTCCCATGTTAAGTATTTCAAACAAATATGCAGAAGTTGGAGGATGCCAAAAAATGATCTCCTTTGTTTATTTCTTCTTACAAATGGATATCTATGCACATTTAGTATAGAGACAACACTATAGTATTTCAGGAATTCTGATACATTACATTTCTTTATTAGTACTAAACAAAACCTTGCAAGGCACTGTCATTGTGATTCTGTGACACAAGGTCTCCCCAACATCAAGAGCCTGAAAGAATCTTTAAAATGTTTAGAGAACAGCTGAGTGGATTCATCTCTGAAACTATTCCTTCTCAGCAGAAGAAACAGATGAGACACCACCTGAACCACCCTGCTTCTCTCATGTCTTGCACTCATGCTCTGATTTTCCCCTTAGCTGCACAGTCTATAAAAATTCCTATTAGACAAACACAGTTCAAATATCTTATCCTGAACCTACAGTCTGAGTCTCAGACAATCTGGTTGTACCCAGTGCCAGGCTAAGTCTTATCTTCAGTCTCACATTTATTAAACTACCTCAGACCAAACAACTCCAACCATGCCAGTTTGACAGAACAAATTTTCAGGGCTAATATCCACACTCAAGGCCCATTATCTATGGTTGTATCACCAAGGTGCTCTTGCTTTGCAGGGGAGGTATGCAAAACACACAGAGAAGATTTAGCAAAGCCTCCTGTAAATTCTGCCTCAAAGACCAACTTCTTATAATCCTAGCCTAGTGAAAATCCAGTAAAATAAACCATCTTCTAGTATCTTATAATGTTTGGGAATTTCCTGGGACTGAAAAAACAGTATCACATGGCACCAACCACATTGAAATGCTAGATCAACTCTTCTCAGTAAAGTTCCCTTAAGTTCTAGTCAACCTCAACACAGACAGTAAAAGTGTTAAGTAACCTTCAAAACCCAGTGAAGACCTGTCAAACTACACAGCTGTGGGCCTCTCCTTTACCTTCCATCTCTCCCTTCCAAATAATATTTTACCTTTTCTTATGCTCTTTCCAGTGCTTTTTCTAGTCTGCTCATCAAAGGAGCAGAATGAATGTCATCACCACTGACACAATAAATGTGAGGTGTGGATGCACCGGCAAGCAGCACCAACTTCCCATGCCAGGCAGCAGAGACTGTGCTCTCACACCAAGTTCAAGTCACATTTTCTGCTGCAATGGTATCTGGATAATGAGCAGGTGTATTGACACTCACATCCATGGATGAGCTGCAGATAATGCTGCCTTTCAGCAGAGGTTGTCCTGTCCAGGCTACTTCCAAACACTGCAGCCAACACTTCTGTCAACAGACCTACCACTCCTTCCAGGTGTCTCTGAGCATTCACAGCTGATTAACACTACAGATGATGATGACTTAATCAAAGACAGGCTTTGAAGGAAGTCACAACGTTGGATCAGGAAGAGTCAGAAGGGGAAGAATGGGGCAGATCACAAATCTGCTGACCTTGGCAGTGTGGTGCTTCATTTTGCAAAACCTCCGTTTTTCATCTTTCAGTCCAAGTTGCTAGCAGTGTTCACTAGAAGTGAGGAGGTACAGCTAGCTACTATAAGAGCAAGAAATAAAAGGCAGTGGCATATGAAAACAAAATACCAAAAAAAAAGGAGAGAGAGAAGGAGGAAACAAAGTTTTAGGTTCCTTCCTCTGGATTTACATTGATTAAAAAAATTGGAAGTAACTTCTGTTTTCAAGCTGAGAGAAAAAAAAACAAACCATGAACAAATCAGCATGGATTTGCAATCATACTTTTCCTCCTCTCTCACTGAGCAATCCAAAGTCCCAACTACTTCTCTTCTCCCAGAGTCATACATATGAGGCATTCTGCCAAAAAAAGCAAGTGAAGATTCATCTGTCCTAGGGATCACTGGAATAAAATCTCCAAACCCAGCACTACCATCAGATCCTTTCCTTAAGAGTGTATTAAAAACATTTAACCGGTATCATTTTATTGCTGGGAAATTCTATGGTTTCCCTTACCCTGCCTCCATTCTCTTTTCCTTTCTTTTGGGGAACAGCAGTTGGTAAAAGGCACAGAACAGTGTCACTAGCAGCACAGCCCTGCTGCTTTTCACTACACTGAAGCTTAAGTGAATGTTGTATATACCGAATGGAAAGCGAAAATCAGGATTGCTGCAAAGCAATGTAGAACACAGCATCTTGTCTCAAGGCGTTGATTGCACATACACCTGCCTTGAGAATATAAAGCAAATGGGCTATCCTACCTGTTGTGCCATGGATTGAAAAAGGAAGGGGGAAGAAAAAGCAGGCCCAAATACACAGCTTTTTTGGCACAGCAGAAAACAGCACTTGAATGCAGTGATTCAGTTAAAAGAGCAGCTCAGATTTACACAGGTAATTACAGCATCCAAGCATGAACACAACCCTATCTCACACTGAATCTCTTCTGTATCCCAAAACACCCAGATAGGAGATGAAAAAAACAGAGAAAGGGGAGAGACATTTTGTAGTCTGTCAGTCAGCAAATTCACAGAAAGGAGATAGAGCTACACAGTTAATGCAAAGCAAAGGAGCTATGGTAACACTGGTGGTGCAGTTGGGCACAGAGATCCCTTCTCATAGTTAGCATGTAGTCCATCTGCAAGGAATAGTCACAGGCTATTTAACAAGGTAGCCAAGTCTCTCTAAGCCATGGAAAACTAAGCAACATGCATACTTATGACTGCAGACAGCACAGGCTAGTAATAAGCATACTCAAATGGAAAGCTAAAAAATCAGTAAGCAGAGAAAAGGAGAGGCAGAAGATGCCCAGATGGTAGAAGAAATGCATATAAGATGTTATATAGGAAAGAATTAGAGAAGAGGGTTGAAAATGACAGGCAAGTAATGATTTAAAAAAGCATAGTGACAAACTAATCACTTGCCACTGGAGCAACCCTCACCCTCCCAAATTCAACTAAAGCAGACAAAGGAAAAGGAAAGATAAGGCAATTAACTATTTTCCTTTTACTAGGTGCTAAGAATTTTAAAGGTACAGTCTAGAAAACAGATAATTAATTGAACCCAAATTACTTTTGTTTTGTGCACTGAAATTAAAGATTACCTGAATTCCAGATGCTTAAATAGCATCAAGTTCATTAGTTCCATGTATTTTCTCTACAGAATTTTCTCCATTCTAATTAAGTAATTCAATAAAATTAATTGCATTTGTATTTGATTAATGAAAATACACATTTTGTTAAAGCAACCATATAACAAAAGCCTGGCTTCAGATCGCTCTCTAGCTGCTTACATTATTTCACTTGAAGATAGGAAAGATTTAAAAAACCATTCACAGTGAAGAAGAGTAAGGGCAGGTCAGCACAGCCCTCAAGTCAGTCAGGGACACTCATCCATAGATTTTGCTTCAGGCTTCCCTGGTAGCACTGGAATTCCAGTCCATCTTATTTCCTCGTCTCAAACGAAGTTGACAGCATGAATAGGGGTTGTGAAGAAACTGGAGGACATCTGTGGCTGCTGCCTTTTTCTGCTATATTCACTGTTTAGGTGATCACATTCATGACTGTATTGACATCTCACAATGAATGAAGTTAATTTGGTTTCCTATGGCTTTCCTCAGTTCAAAAGCAATGAACAAGCAAACTGTGCATGCTCTACTGGTGGGCAGCATTAGAGGGCATCTAGATTAGCTGTGGAAAAAGGGCAGAAAACAATGAAACAACATGCTTATTTCTGCTTAAAAACTTAAGTAATTTATTGGCCCTGAAGGTCACTGCCAGTTTACAAGAAGGATATGTTTTTCTAGCTTATCTAGACTAAGATAAAGCAATGAAATGCAAGAAAGAAGCTTTTCTATACAGTGAGTCGTATCAATTAGCTTAGCTGATAGGAAATACAAACACATTTGACCATACATCATTCAAGGGGACTTTTTACTTAATAAAAATGCAAAGTATGTTTTTGGAAGGATTTACAGCTCCTTTCTGCTCACTAATCAACCATTTACTGGCCTTTATAAACCAGAAAGCTCCCAGATGTCCCAAGAGGGCACAACACACTTGAAAGAAGGCAAGACTCTCAGTGCTCATTTCCAGCTCTGCTATGTTCCTTATCACTTACTTCCAGCTGCAATCCAGCATCTTTACAATGAAAGTGGAAAAAGGTCTCTCTCTGTCATCTTATGTACATTCTACCCTTTTGAACATAATCATTATCCTCATAAAAAGCAACTGCCAGAACATGGGCCCTCAGTTCCACCCAGACTGGTTACCTGGCAGATGACTAGTGAATCTGGTGGCTCTCTGTTAGCAAAAGACTCGATATTCTTCAGCCCCAGAATGGAATTACAGCTATGTCATGCCCATGGTTGACATGATTCAGAGCAGAACTAAGGAGCCTGAAACAAGCTAAGCTTATAATCTCTTGGTGTTGAAGCAGGCACACATGCACATTGAAGGCAAATGCACATGGGGCAATTTAAAAGGTCAAACACATGCTTAATCCATCCAGAGTATTATCAAGGGGAAACTGGTTTCTTGGATTTGGATAGATTGTTTTTATCCAACACACACCACATCTAGTCTATAGTGGTTTGCAAAAGTCAGTTTCAGGAAATGACTGATGCTTCCTTTCTGAAAAATCCCAGTGTCTCTGGCTGCAGTATCACTAATAGGCAAAGCTGCCATAAGCTGCCATTGCTGCTGAAAGCAGTCCTTCCTCCCTATCCCAGCCTCTTCTTATGACCCTTAAGCTTACCCTTGGCCCTGACCAAAAACCCCATGTCAGCTCCTCAATTTGATTTACCATAAAGTTGCACAAACTTTTACACTAACAAAAGAGACGAACTAGAGAACGAATGGTTGGGGGAGAAATTACTCCTGTCAGAGGCAAAGTTGACTGAAAACATTATCTTAACAGAGTCAAATCACAGGTAAAATACCCAGTGAAATTTAGAAATTGCTTTATCACAGGAAGCAGAAATTTCTCAGGCTTCTTCTGAAAGCAGTTCTGTCAGCAACTCTTTCCTCATATGAGCACTGTTCTACTTACAGCTATGTGCATACACAACTGCATGCATGTAATTACATACCACACAGTACACCTATCCAGGATGATTCCAGCAGAGCCCAAAGCTGAGCTTCATGTCCTGAAAACAAGGAGCCTGCTTCACAGTTGTCAGTGTATTTAACATAAAAGCTGAGAACACATGGCACTATAGCTGTCCTTAATAAGAAGATGCTCTAAACCCTGTTTGGCATCAGTAGGATGTGTTTACTTAAAACAAAGCCACAAACAAAAATGCAGAAGTCCCAAACCCAGCAACAACAACAAATAAAACCTGTTCCATTTCATATAGACTACATCATCTCCTGAGTTTGTGACAAGCATCGACAGATAGAACAGTGACCTTATGTAAATTGAGTCAAGCCTACACACAGTAGTATGAAATTACTTTCAATCAGGAATTGGCTGCTTTCCCACACTATAATCTGCACTTTTGAGAACAATTATATTTCATCCCAACATGGAAGTCTTATATTTTACATTACAGAAATTTTCTTGCAAAGCGGCAAACAAAAAGCACCATTTATGCAAGAGCAAAGCTAGTTGGCCTGGAGAACTGTTATGAGTGTAACTTCCACACCCAGAAATAATCATCATAAAGCTTATGAAGTCTCAGGCAAAGGAGAACTTTTGCATGACAGACAAATTGACATCATTTTGGAAACGGTCACAGCGCTGAAAACTAAGATTCATGCTAAGAAAATACCTTGTGACTTACTTCACAGACAGCATTTCCAAATAACTCCAGCTGATGCCCCCAGATAGCACAAGCAAGTCAACACTGCTGACAACGCTGCTGACTGCAAAGGGAGACATGGCTGGAGCTGAAGTGGCAGCCTGCAGTATGGAACCACAGAACCAGGGAATCAGTCAGCTTGGATGAGGTCTCCTCAAACCTCAACCCCTCTCCTCAAAGTAAAATTAATCAAAGTAGAGGTTCGCTATGTAAATAAATGAGATTAATCATCTTCCATAAAATAATCAGGATTAGGGAAAAAATAGCCCTATCAACATAAAACCAGCAAGCCAGTCTAACTGTGCCATGTTTAACCTTTTGCAGAGTTCAAACTGTGTTCCTGAGAACTCTGCATGGCCGCACAGGCTTTTAACCTGACAAGCACCTAATAAAACATCCTCCTAATTTAGTGATTATTTTTGTGGAAAGTATTATTTTGCTCCATCTGAAGTACCACACCTTCCTCTGCAGTTTCCAGCCAGGACTTGTTTTCTTGCCCTCTTTCCCCTTGGCTCCCATTGCCCTTCCCCTGGGGGCAGGTGGGCAGCACAAAGGGGCTGAGGGAGCTGGACATGAGTGAGCTGAAGAGTTCCTGACTTGGCAGAAAGAGAAATGGCTGGAACAACTCTTCCATATCCTGGGACTCTTCAAATGCATGGTCCTTAAATGGCCCTTCAAGCTGAGACCTTGGAACATGGGCCAGGTCACACAGATAAGGGAAATTAAGGCTATTCACAAATCTAATTGACACATGAAAAAATGATGAGCATTTTACCAGTAACTATTTTCAGCAGTGACTCTACCTGCATCTGCTTGCATAGAGTGGTACATCTTATATAACAACAGCCTAAATTAACACTGCTGCATCTTCCAGAAGGTTGAGAAGATCTCTTCAGCTCCTCTGTGCCTTCCCGTACACGTGACCCTGCTACAGATGCATCAGCAGGGGAATCTCACTTTTTTATCATCATCTTTTTTAAACAAGCTTTTATGCTGCTGATAGTGGCTCCTCATATAAAGGCAGAGCAGACAATCTTTGATGAGAACTGATAGGCATGCCCAGGATTGAAATAGTTCAGGTATTAGATCACTGGTCCAAGGCTGACATTCTGCCTCAATGGTGGCAAGTCCAGAACACACATATTTATTTGATTCTCCTGCCTTCAAGGAAGCATGGTGATGGGTAGCAGGGAACTGAACCACCACAGCTGAAGGTATAACATCAATCAGACCAGCACAGTGACTGTCCTCAGTATCTTTCCTATGCCCTTAAAACTTAGGAGAATTATCAATTGCTGAAAAGCTACCTTTGCCTTTTGATATTTTGTATTAACAAAAAATAAACCAAAGTTCGCAAAAACTGCATTTGCAAAACAGCTCCAAAACCAGTAACCTACACTAATCCCATGAACAAGACAACAGTTGCAGTCCTATAGTCCGAATATAGAAAATGCATTTCTAATACAGATAACATGAAGCAAAAAATCATTAAAAATACTACAAGAATTTTTTAGTACAACAACAAGGGTATTATACTCTTGTGGGTGTCTGTGTGGAAGAGTATCAGTTCAAAGTCATACAGGTATCATGAAATTCCAGTGGCTTCTGAGAAGGGGCTGACATAGCAGTTTTTTGTGAGCATTCATTCCAGTTTGACATGGACTTGGTCAACAGGGCAACATGCTGTTAAACAATAAAATAAAACAAGCTGGCCAGCTCAGCATATTAGCAACGGAAATTTCAATTTCTAGTTTACCAATCTGGATATTATTTAGACTGGAATACAGTCAAACATTAATAGGGCTACATGCAGACTGGGCTCTAGACCCACTTTCTGACCAAAGCTTTCTCACCAAAGCTAGCCAACCAGACTGTAAATCCAGGACTGAAGAAATTAATATTACCTATCTTTCACCTATATTAGATTGTGAGGGACCAAGTCAGATTATTTAAAAAGGGAGATTTCCCTTACTTTTGTCAAATTTTTATCTCTTCTGGGAATAATTAAGTGAAGTGAATTTGAAACTCAAAATCTCTCACAAGCTCCAAACATACAAAATCCCTTTATAAATCCACCTTGACCACATAATCTACAGCAAACCTGTCACAGTCATACAGAAAACTGCTTCTGGGATCTCTGCAGTTCATTAGCACAAAAGCTGTAGGGGAAGAAAGGTTGAATGCAAGAGCTTCTCACAAAACATTCCTTTCTATTTAGTTATAAAGTGAAAATACCATGAGCATATTTCAAAAAATAAGAACTAACCCTTGTTTAAGAAGATTCCTTAATAAAAATTAAAAGTGTCTCCTTTTAAGATTTTCTTTCTTTTACTCACTGCATTGGCAAGTACTTAGTAGTACTGAGTATTTCTTTTCTTTATTTTCATTTCTTCCCTCAGCTTTGACATCCAGGCAGTCACCAAATGTGTGTTCAGGCTCCACACTGCAGACAGACCTGCTGCTGAACTGTATTTTATGGGCCTTGTTCCTGAGACACATCTCTTGAACCCTGAGCAAGATGGAGTCTCCCAGCTATCGAGGGCAACCTGACTGTACAGGTGGGAACCCTGGAACTGCTCAGTGAAAACCATAATGCTATTTATGAGGGAGCAAAATAAGGGAAATATTAAAGAACACGTTAAACTTTGAAATTAACAGTGAGCTTACCATTTAAGTCTGACAGAACTCAAGGTTGTGCTAAATGATATATACAACAGTGATGAAAAACTCCCTCCTGGGCCATTCTACATGCTGTTTGCTCTCAGATGATTTTCATACACCTACTTCAAAAAAACAGAACAACAAAAGATTTCTTGAAAGTCATCACAGGTATTGAAAATTCATTATATTTATAATCTGAAGCAACTTAGCCTTCTTCTCATAGCACTGTCAGTATTTTGGGTTTTGTCAGAAAGCCTGCAATATTAGCATTCCATATAAAGCTTAAGCTCCCAGAGTTGCATGATGAGAGGAGAATCTCATCTGGAGTAGGAAAAAAAAAAAGCTTGAGTGTGTGATCATTAAGAACAAAAATATAAATGATGTGCATTTTTATATAAGATCTGCAACTGCAGCATCTCATTATTATGGTAACCTCAGAACTGGGGTTCAAAGGCTACAAACAGATTTCATTCTCATCCATGTCTGGGGTCTTAAATTCCTGAATCTCATTTCTTTTCATGGTAAGACTTTGCCCTGTCCACAGAACACAAATGAAGGTCTCAAATGCCTAGCTGGAATTCATTTAAGTGTGGATACATATATATTAACTACTATTACAGAACTAACATCTTTTGCCTCAAGCCTTCACTCTCACTTAAGGATCAAGAAGTGCATCATCAGCCAGCTGAAGTGCAGAATTTATTCTTGTCATAAGTCTATCTCAAAGTGTGCACTACAGACACTGGGAGTTATGATGTGATAGGAGTATAAATGTCTTATTTATTTATTATTATTTATAATATTCTTATTTATAATTTCACCATATCTGTACTCTAATATTCTGAGCTTTTATATTCTGCTTAACAAGTAATAAACTGGAAAGAAAAACTGGAAATCCCAACTTACGCTACGTCATGGTTTGGAAAATTGGCAATGCACAGATAAAGAATCATCCACACACTGAAGATCACTTCTGTTCATATGTGAGGCTAAAACCTCCATTTTTCAATGTACAGCTTGTTTAGTCCCTGCTTCAGGTGGCAATTGTCATGTTCAGAATCTTCCTGTGACCATCCCTTACTAGATGACCTGATTAGCTGGGTAGCCCAGTTGTTCTAGATGATAATGTAGCTCTTTAACTGATGTGCATTCCTCAAAAGAGACAATTACTGAAACTTAAAAACCTTCAGTTAATTGACCACCAATAAATATAAGGACATCCCTCCAGGAGTCTCTCCCTGATTCAAAAGAGAAATCTAAGCACAAGATGACCCTGGACTCCCTCACTGGCACACTCACTTAAGGGAGACAAGGCAGTTCAACCATCTAAGTGTCCAGGTAATCAGTATTACTTGCAGGGCCAAGCAGCTCAGGTGTCACATCTCAGTTCTCTGATAAATTGCAGACCTGCACCTCAAACACTGTCTAAATGCAAAGAGAAAGCACGTACCTGAACTGCCCTTTGACTTGAAAAGATTAAAATGAAATGAGTAAAATAAAAAAGTTCTCAGAAGAAAAAAAAATCAAGTTTATAAACTATAAAAGAATCAAATGACATATTTAAAATTTCAGAAGTAAAAAAAATTACAAAAGATTACATATGCCATTAATCGGAATGTGTCAAATCCCAAGCAAAGAGAAGTTTTTGCTTTTTATGAAAAATAAAATTGTATGTAAAATCTATTAAAAACTGTGTTATGAGTTTCTTGACTGGGGAGCAGTGTTTCTCAATGAAGAGAAGAGAATTATTTGGGGAACTTCCAACCACGGCTGTTACTCTACTGTTGTTAGATGACACCAGAAACCACATAAGGAAGGAAATTGAAAGGTCAGAGCTCTTTTAATGATCGTTTAACAGCTGAGCAGAAGCAGGGTACACTGTGTGACACAGAGTTTATCTCTTAGGTCACTAAAAAGTGCACAGCTCTGCAAGATGGATGGTGCCAGCAAAGCCATCATACAGGCAGAGCAGGGAGACAGACACCTTCTTGTCCCTGCATTTTTCATTTAATGGCAAAATGCGATCTTTCCAATGTTCAGCCACGGAGTCAAGCAAGACAGTAGAATAATTTATCAAGCAAGCCCTTTAAGCATCTCTCAGACATCAGTAAATATGAATGTCTCAGTGGAGCACAACCAATTTTAGGTCTCTGCCTTATTCCCAAATCTAAGCTCCCTCAGAGAACTGTGTGCTCTCTATTGGACACAGATGTTAAATGTCAATGATCAGCATCTTCTTAATAGGAAACAGGCTTATCTAAAGAAAATGTGCAGACCTTTGCCACCTGCAAGGCAGTAAATAAACACTAGCATTTTTTTTAGAATCCTTCAGAATAATATGGAAATTAGACCACTGCTTAATCAATCAATCAAAAGCCTCTCACAAAATACACAGAATCATTATGTGTTTTTAGAGACCCAGTGATAACTATACGTTTTATTTTTAAAATATAACTAAGACTTGGTCAGTGTATTGATCCTTCTCTCACTGGCAACATAGGCACCTCCCCCTGTGGTCCCTGCCACATGCAACATCTTTTCTAACCATGTTCTCCATTAGGCTAACCAGAAAACATTTTCCCTCTATTGTTTACCTCTGCCTTTTTAGCCTCTCACCTCTGGCATCTCATTATTCTCACTAAATAACACGGAACTGTATTTTTAAAATCAGTTTGCAAGGGAAGAAAAAGGGCCTGTGCAGTCCCTTTTGGTGCAGATGAAAGTTCTTTGCTCTCCTGGGTCACCAGCTAGCAGAGATCCATCCACACAAGTTAAAGCAGCCACTTAAAGAAAACCCTCTCTTTGTTGAAACAGCAGCAGAACAAAACATTGAAATATGGAAGCTTTATCACAGCTGCTCTGCAGAGTTAATCCATTAACTCTCCTTTCCCTTCTGCCTCTTTTCTTTCAATTTCTAGGTCAAGCTATCAGGTTTCATTCTGCTAACCAAAAGAGGGGATTTAACACAGCTTCCAAGCAATCGTGTGCTATGAATCAACCACAGCTTTTACAAAACTTTCCATACAGAAAGGCATGTTCAAAAGATGGCTGCAAGGAAGCACTGCAAGATGGTAAACTAAGTCATGCAGGAGCTTCAAGGCAGAAGAAATCAGATGGGCAAGATCTCAGGGGAAGACAAAAGCTGCCCTGCTGCTGGCTGAATTCTCAGCAGGCAGCAGGATCTGGTGTGGCAGTGCCTGCAAACAGCCACAAACACCAAAGTGGGTGACGGTGCTCAGGGACCCACTGCTACAGCCCTGGGAGACCTCTGATGGGGCTAACAATAAAAGGCTTTCTGTAGTCTGTTTCTTTAGGCTCTTTATTAAGACTACACCCATTTGGAGCTAACTATCAGCCAGTTTTCAAATGGTAAAACCATGGCTTTACCATTTATTTTTTATAATGTAGGGCAAAGTGTAGGATGGGTGCATTTCCAGCAGTTTCTGGTAACTCCTTCTGCCAGTATTTTATGATTTCTCCAACCCTTATTCTGGCCGCCACTGACTCTTCCCTTTGCCCATATTTCTTCCCTTTTTTACTTAAAAGTCTGTCAGGAGACTAAAAGGTGGAAACATCCTCATTACCATTCCAGACACAAAGTTGTCTTTTATGTCACCACCTAGACAATATTATCTTTATTTCAACACCTCTGAATACTCTCATTAGGCTGTTTTCTCTCAGATCTGTGATCTGTTTTCTGCTGTAGCTAAATGTCATAAAAAGCCAGCATTACCAGGCAGACAATCTTTCCCAGCCACCTCTCCAGTTGTCTTTGATGTAGCACACTGGGTTTCTGGGAAATCCACTAGAAACAGATTGGCAATTGGTAGACACACCTCCTGGTGTATTTTTAAAAAAAATTAAACCCCAGCTACTAGTCCCTCTCCCCCCATACAAATTTCTAAGCTGAATGACAATTAGGTTTCCCTGTTATTTTCATGAAGTGCAAGGGCACCAGTAAGGTTATCAGCTACACTTGAAAATTCTGCATTTTAATCCAATTTGTCACCCTTAACACTTGCTTACTTTAGTTAATGTAAGAGCAGCCCTGTTTGCCAATCTGATTCAGGATATTGGACTAAAATGCTGAGACTTCCAGATTTGCAGGAAAAGTTGCCTTTATCTCTCTTTCTTCTCAGGATAACATGTACAGTAAATAGTAGTTTTTGTATTGCTGAGAAAACTGACCTAACTGAGGTAAGTGGCCTCTTCAGATTCATCTTCTCTAGCTGACTAAACCATCTACATAACACCTGACTTAAAGTGAACAAAACCAGATGTGTCCTTAGCAGTCTCACACATCCTTTTCTAACCTTATTCAGGACATTTCTGATGATGCACCTCCATGGGACAGACTGCCCCAGCAGATGGGCTCTGCAAGTTAAATTCAACTATTCAGTTATGTTAAAGCCTGCACACTTGTCCCTTCCACAAGTTCATATTCTAATTTGAAATCCCACTATTGGAATACTATTGGAAATTAGTTTAGTTAGTGCCTGAACTGTGAGATGCTGTTCAGGCTGTTGGAGCTGTGGTCACAGAAAAGCTGTAACCTCCCACCTGCACACATTCACTGATGCAGAAGGGGACTTCAGGGGTCCCTGGTCAGCTTGACTTTTCTCCCACTGCAACTGAGCCTGTTAGATGATGTCAATATGGGAGTTAAAACCTGCCACCTTCCACCTCCCCTACATTTTTTGTTGGAGACAGGAATGAAAAATCACATGAGGAAACAACAGCTTTATTTTTTAAGTTGTTTAAATTTTAGGTCATGTTTGGCACTGGCATAATTTTCCTTCACCATACTAATATTAAATATAATTTGAACTATGTCCAGATGTTCCCTTTTTCATAAACAAAACACATGAGCTCAGCATCAGGGCTTACCCTTCACTGGAGGGACTGAGAAGTTTTAGTTATTGTACTTCATATCTGTTAGAAATGCCCATCAAACTGCTGGCTGTCCTATCATGTCACACCACTGCAACAGGGCTCTGTGTCACCATTACTTGCATTATTCCAATTCAAGCACGACTGCTGTGTAACTAACCTGAATAGTCCATGTGACAGTCACTAAAGGTAGATATCCTGTCAGGATGTGATGTCTCTAAGACTTTCACCTGAAAGAACATGGCTCCCAAGAATAAGGAGTTCTAACTGCCCAGATGCCTCTCCCCTGCCTTAGCTGAACACAAAACAGATTTAACTAATTGCACTGTGGAGCCCTGGGTGTAATCAGACAACAGTTTGGATTTGAAGGGACCTTTGAAGACCATCTAGTTTATCCCTGCTGCCATGAGTAGGGACATCCTTCACTGGATCAGGTTACTCAAAGCTCTGTGCAACTTGACCTTGAGCCCTGTGATCAACCCCTGTGGCCATCCTCTGGCCTCAACAGGTCCATCCTTCCTGTTCTGAGGACTCCAGCTGGATGCAAGACTCATGAGAGCAGAATTGAGAGGGAGAACCACCTCCCTTGACCTGCTGACCATGGTATTTTAGGCAGACTGGGATTTGACTAACTTTCTGGGCTGCAAACACATATTGCCAGTTCATATGTAATTTTTTCATCTACCAGTATCCCCAGGTCCTTCTCAGCTGAGTTGCTCTAAATCACTTCATCACCCATAATCTCTCTTCACTATCCAGGGCTTGCATTCCAGCCAGGAATTTCTAACCATTTTGAGTGAAACAAATACAAGGTAGCACGGTGGGATGAAAAGATTTAAAGAGGTGGCAAACAAATCATTCTGGTCATCTTAAACAAAATAGAAATACTCTTTTTTTTTATCCCATCCACCATGCTGGTCTATTTTAGGCTACTTTAAAGAGTTCTGTGGTATTCTATTGGAACTATTTTCCATATGGCCTATGGGAAAAAAAAGTCACCTTAATACTCTAAGTCCAACTGTGCATGCCCTGGCAGCAAAAGAAAATTGTAACTACTGTTTTAAAACCTGTAACATCCCTACAACACTTGTTAAACATGTAAGAGTGAATTTTATTCCAGATATCCAGATATGTAGGCACTTTCCAAGATTAGAGGCAAATACATGTGTTCTGGCAACATTCTTTTTCCAATAAAAGTGCCTTTTTGTGGCCCTTGTAATTCTGGAAATTACCTAATGCAGGCAAGGCTGTTATTTGAAAAAGTTGTGTAAAACTCAAGCTTATGATCTGTAGCCCCAGATCATAAGAGCTGTAACCACTTGGACAAACACTTGCTCCTGTGAACAATCATATGCACTTCATTACTACTTTCTACATGCCACATAATGCATATAATGAATTCTCCATATAATGAATTTGATGATAAAGGAAAAAAAAAAAGATTCTAAACCATAACAATAGTGAGAGGAGCAGAAAACTGACAAGGTTGGAGGAATGTAAAAGGTGCTATCCAAGGGATTTATGGATTGTACAAAAATGCACGTCTGGGAGGCTCTTTGCAACAAGGCATTTAGATTATAGTATGCTCAAAAGTATTCACATAAAGAAAAAGCAACAAGGCTGTGCAAGCAGTGCAAATGCTGCTATGCCTGAATTTTGAGCATAAAAATATGTGAAGGACAATATTGTCAGGCTTTTTTTTACCTTGCATGCTCAGATGGTAGAAAGAAAACTCCATATATAACACCAAGATCCAGAGGGCTTGTCTTCTATTGAACTATAAGGACTACAAATCAAGAGTATTTGTCTTCATGTTTTTTTCTGAGCTGGACACCTTTTCTTACCAAGGTCACACAATAAATCAGGTAAAAGGTCTTCAAGGAGTCATACTGTAAGCCAGTCTTCACTGGAAGATGCAAAAGCACTTCTTGTCACATGGAAGCACTTACATGATAAATTTCAACTTCTTACTGAAAGTGCAATTCTACTGATGCAACAGCTCTGAAAAACTCTATGCACTGTCTTCAGACATTTTATTCACCTCTCTTGTGCTCAGAGAAGCCCCCTTAAAATTTCTCAAATGTATTTACCTTTGGGGGAAAGCAAGCCCAAGAATTTAATGCCTAGGGTGACAAGGAAAGCAAAATTAGGTGACTGAAAGCAGGTTATTAAACTGATGAATACTGAGGTAACTGTAGATCCTGTATATGTGAGGTCATATATTCATGTCAAATAGACATATGTAAAGTTACATATCACAGGGAAGCAAAAAGGTGTGCCATTCTCACAGGTGTAACAATGTACCTCAGGTCCAGCTGGCTGAGGTTTCCTCTGCACCACAAACTTCACCATGGTAAAGGATTCAGCGGCTGTTATGGGTCACACAGATGTTAAATATGAAAGCACAAGTACTAAAAGAATATATTCTGCTGTGCATTTAAATATAAGCCATTATAAAGTGAACTTACTCCTCATTTGCTACACACTTCCTTTCTATTATTTCAGAACAGAGTTTTGACTTCATAGAGGAATCCTGAAATACGAAATTGGATTGTGGGTTGGAATCAAGAAGACAACTTCAATATGATGGAAAAGCACTCATTTAGCTTTCCTTGTGAAGTCTGAAATGAGACAGGCTAATTATATGTGGGAAATATGTCCTATCCCTGAAGACAATGACTATTAAGGGATTTATCAGAAAGAACATGTCAGAAACAGATTTTCCAGCAACTGTATTGTAACTACATTGAAATGAACATGTGTAAAAAATGTGCACATGTTTCTATCTAAAGCATCACCAAAAAGCCAGAATCTGTCCAAAAGTAATTGTCCACTGATACACGATTTGAAGAGCACATAAACATGAGAAGATATGACAAACCATTCTCCTCCTACTCAACCACGTTTATAAATGGGCTGATCACTTCTTAGAAAGAAAAAAAGGAAAACAGCCAATTTCTAGAGTATACTTTCAGAACACCTCTAGTTTGTGCAATCCTAAAGAAGAGTCACTATTTGGTATGGAAAACAAGAGATGGGCAATGCACTGGATTGTTTTTCTGAGTGTTTCAGATACTCCAACTGTCACTTAATCCTTGCCATCAGTTGAAAAGGACAGGCAGAGTCATACTTCTCCAGTTTTTGGAAATAACAAGCCCCTTGAAAATTCCCGGCTAAATGTCTGTTTAACTAGGGTCAAACTTCTCACTCTAAGTTTCAGGATATCTTAACAGCTGCCAAAGCTAGATGCCAAAAGCTGAACTCCAAGCTGTATATTTGGACACCAAAAATTACCAACTCCTCATACACACAGAAGAGAGCCCACTAAAACCAATATGAGAAACAGATGCCCAGTGCTTCTGAAAACATTGGGTTATATATCAGTGGATCAACCATAACTTACACCCAGCTATCAGAGGAGGAATAGGGTTGCTTTGCTTTTTGTGGAAAGCAGTCAAAAAGCCACAGTGAAATCAGCACAGATTTATGTGAAAAATGCATGTTATAACTTAAAAATAGCGTTACTGCTGCATAAAATGACTACTGCCAATAAAAGCCTCATTTTTCTGAATAGCAGCGTATTAGTCACCCTCTGATGCCTAACAAAGAGAAAACTGGCCAAGCTGCAAGAAAGACCAACTGTGATGGATACTGAAGAGATGCTAACAAAACTGTTTCAGGCTTCAGACTCACTGTGTCAGTGCTTTAATTCCACCTGCTTTCAAAGACTCTCCTATCATTTGTCTTGCATACAATTATATCTCAGAAGGTGGGTGCATTTCTTCTACCTTTCATCACTCTTCTGGCTAGGGATTTTTGTGGGTCTATCAAGACCCACAAAATGAACTGCTATAAATGGCAGCCGTACTCAAGTGATTAAAAAAAAAAGAAAAAAAGTCAGTAATTCAAGTTTCAGAGAGGTATCAGGACAATATTTCTCTAGCAATTTCAGGATTGCACAAATCCCAGAAGGAGAGATTTTTAAAGGAAAATAAGAAGAGTCAGGTACTGAAATACTATCAAAAGTCAATACAGGTGGGAAGCCAGCATTTTTAGTGTCTCCTGAGAATTTAAGCCTTTGAGGGAACAGGAAACTCTTGCTTTCCTTTAATGCACTGGATATAGCTACTGGAGCCCATCTATTGCTTCTCATTCAGTTCCATGCAACATATCACAAGTTATTTTGCAGTGTAAGATGATCATTAGGAACAGGCATTGCTGTTAACTAACATCAGCAAATACCTGCAGGAATGGCAAACCTATTGTGAAATAATGGAGGTGAAGCCCTTTTAAAAAAAACTTGGTATTTGCATATCTTTATTAATAGTAAAACACATTAATGAACAAAAACTGGTGCAGCAAGGAACCACTCAGAGGCTCTCGGGGGATTAATTATGATAGACTTATTTGAAATAAAACTGTTTAAAAGGACACATGAAATGTAATCCAGGGCAAGGGAAATTCCCTGTTTAAAGAAATGGTTGTTTCTCATACCAATTATGAGCTTTCTACACTTGTTTTGTAAATACAAAATTACAATGATACCAAAAGACATGGAAGGCCTGAAACATAGCTTTCCCATTTCTTGCTTATTACCATATAATGAACACATCAACCTAAGAAGGTGACCTTGCATCATTCAGCAAAATATGAAGTTCACCTAGGGAGTGGTAACGATAATTTTGCCATCCAACAATGTTTTGCTTAAAATCTACCTCTCATAAGGTCCATGTTTACCTCAGATCAGAGACCATCTTTGCTGAACATTACTGGATAAACAGTTGATGCTACCAGCAATAAAATTTTGAAACTGGGGTGAATCGGGACATGACAGAAACATTAAAGACTTAATCTAAATACTCATCTTGGAAAGGTTTACTTGAGGAACATCCCCACAGATCCTAAATAAGATATGTTCTCCTGCCAACAAGTGTTGTGCAAACTGTCTAATTAGGAGGTGCTCTCAGCTGCCAGACACAGCTGCTTCACAACCTGGCATTTCTGCCAAATCACTGTAAAGGAGCTATGCCCTGATCTTTGTAAGATGCCCACTGCAGTTTCCCTTGTTGAAATGCTAGACATTCTTTTCCACAAACCCACCTAAGCAGTATTTGAGTTTATCTTCTAATTAATTCACCAGGCAATATCATTAATTAAAGGCAGATTCTTCCCTGCTTATTACAAGACCCTTAATTTCCACTCCCTTCACCAGATTAAATTAATACTGGAGTTGGTTGAAGCTCCTGCCTCTTCCATCCCACAAAGAGCAATGTTACTTTTGCCATGAACTGCTTTAACAACCAACTAGGACACAATCACTGGCATTTCATAGTATGGGGAGCTGAAGGAGGGAGAGCTCTCAAGTCAAAGAGATCTCTCACAGTTTAGCATGGAAGTCAAGTTGGAAGAAACATAAAGAAAGAGATGATGCTCTTTGGCGGCACATAACCGTCCGGCATGAAATTTACAGCTGGTTTCCCATAATGCCTCCCCTTTTATAGCATAATTATCACAGAGTAATTTATAATCAGCCCTACCAGTTTCATTAACAGTCTCTTGCAAGTTTATAAAAAGAAGATTGTAGCAAAAAATGTCAATTAAAAACACATTAAAACAGATGCACTGTGAGAGACATCAAGGTTCCAGTCCCAGCTTGCAGGAGGAACAGGTGGCACATGCAGCCTCCACAACTTGCTCAGCACCCTTCAGGGCTGAGCAAAGAGAGAACCCAAAGTACTCCAGAGGGAGCTTCTTAATGGGTTGAAAGGTGATCTCTAAAATGCAAGAAGAACAAAGGAGTATAATTAAAAGAAGATAGTAAATTGTCTTGAGGATTCAAAAAGAGCAGTAGACATCTAAGCTACTTGACACTGCAAGAATAATACAAATATCTCTGGTTAGGTACAGCTACTTCCTAATTACATGAAGGTTGGGATCAGAAACTTCTTTCTGAGCTCAGAAATTATACTAACAGCTACACACATCCTCCAGGTTATTGTACATGTCCAAAAAAACCCTCCACCAATACTGTGTTAATTTACGCAAAATTAATTCATGTAAATATAACTAAGGCAGGATTGGGATTATAAATCAGAGAATCAGGCTAACCTTCTTTCACTTTGCCTGATTAAAACATGGAACTGAAGAAAGCAGGACAGGGGTAGCAAATTGTTTGTAGCAACAGTGAACCTCAAGTGGATGCTATCCTCAGAGCAGGGAAGCAAAAGAGGAGTGGAGAAAGGGCTTGTGCTGACAGTGCTGATGGTCCATTAACTACAGCAGTTCTGCTGCCCAAATGATCAAACTCAGGTTTAGCAGCAGTACGTCTTCTCACTCCACAAGGAAGAAACAGAAAGGGCTTGATCCATCTTATCAATTTTGAGCTTTTAGTCCAACTGACAAGAATCTACTCATTAATAGAGACCTAAGATCTGAGAGAATTCATATTGCTGACTTACCATATCACCCAAACATAACCTCCAGATTCTCTAATTGCTCTTGTGTTTCTCTTCACATCACTTGAGCAAGGGAATCAAGGATATTAAGCCCACTTTCACGCACTTGATTAAAAGAATACAAACCACACCAGCTGAAAGCCTTCAAAAGCCCTATAGGCTTATGAAAAAAGGTGAGGTCATTATACTCTGGTATTCTTCTCAGCTGCCCTCAGCGGGTATCAGTCATCATTACAGCACTTGGAATCATAATGGACTCCAACAGTTTAATAATGATTGCAACACCCTTCCTAATGAGGTTGGTGCTGCCCTCTGATGTGAATATTCATAAAACTGGGCTGGTAATGGGTTCTCTCTTGATTAGCAGGCTGTGGTTCTGTATCATGTTTGAGAGACATCTTTTGATGCAAAAAAAAAAAAATCAAATTAAATCCTTGTTTCAAGCTGAGTAAATGAATTTGACTTTAGGTGATCAAGAGGGGAAAAATTTCTAATTAGAGACGCAAGCAATCATCTTGTTCAGTGTTCTTTCAAAGAAGGGCTATAGGGACACAGAATCCTAATAAACCTTCCCTCAAACACATTTTAGATAAATGTTAAGGATTAAAATTAAATGTAATTAAAGTTTGTTAATCTGATATGGTTTCCACTGATAGTCCTTAATTTTTTTTCTTTGCCCTGTTATCCTTTGCTTAGTCCTGAGTCCCTCTCCTCTCTTACGACCAGTATCATCTCATCCACCAAGGAAAGCAGAAAGGCAAACTGCTGCTTGGGATATCAGACACCAGCTGTAATTAAATCGATGGTTTGGCACTTGCTCACACCACACTGCCCCCACATTGCATATGGCAGTCACTGTTGCATCTGCTTTGAACACCGTTTCCATCACTGCAGAATCAGAAATATGTTCCAAGTAATTAACACACCAACACTTCTGTTTCCTTTTTTTGGAGGCAAATGTGGGCATCTAGTCCTCTCTTTGCAGTTGTTGACAATTTCACCTCATCACTAGAAAGGTATATGAAATTAGCCTCCAAATATTAGGATTTAAGCTTCTGACCATTAAGTTAATAGAAAGACTTCCATTTTTTTCCTACATCCAGAATGAGGCCATTTCACACTCTGGGATGCCCTTGAAGCCAGCCGACCCACAGAGCTGGAATTCATGGGATTACCCTTACAAGTAAGGAGTTTCCTGTCAAATAAAACAAAAATTGCAGCTATCCTGCTGTTAATCTAGCTGGGTGGAAAGAGACTGATTTGAGCTAAGCTGCTGCTCACTTTTGCAAAGAAAAGAAGCCATTTATCCCTCTCTGTTCACACAAGACGTTCACTGCACAACATGTAAAAGAAGAGAAGGAAGACAGGTTCTTTGTTCACCAGTAAGAACTGGACTAGACTGGAGGAATAATAATAATAATGATAATAATGATAATGGTTTTGCACTCCAACATCAGAGTCACAGCAGAAAGAAGTCTGCAACAGGGAAGGGATTTCTAACCAAATCCCTCTAATGGGCAAGAGGAGAAACAAAAGGAAGAACTGGAAGTGACTCTAAACGAAGGAAGGTCTTTCATTCACAGTACAAAACCTGAAACTGATGCCTACTACCTCGAAACCTCTAATAAGGTGTTAATTTGAACTATCTATTCCATTGCAGCTTCACGTAGTGCTGATCTGAATAAAGGGGAGAAGACTGCCAAAAACACAGAGCAAACAACATCTAAGAGCCAGGTTTTTCCCTGCTCTCCTCCATTTATAATCAGCCAGAATTAGCTTGGGCGAAACATGCCTTCCCATCCCTGCTTGGATGCTCAAAAGCGTGATGAAATAATGAATTCGGTACGGCATTCAGGCCCCTCTCTGCCCTCGCAGCCCGCCTCCCCTTCATTAGCGCTCGCTGCGGGCCGGCGGTGTTTGGAAGCCGCGGCACGTAGGCTCCGTGCGAGAGCGCTCCGTACGGGCGAGCAGCTGCCGTGTCACCGCCGGCCTCTCCTGCGGCAGAGCTTCACTGGCCTCGGCAGCTCCGTGCCAGGCCCACAGACCACCGGGGGCCAGCAAGCAGATGGCTTATCTCAAAGTCTAATTATCGGTGCAGACTGAAAAGCCCGCAGCCGAGAGCAGCGTGGGGCAGGACTCTGCTGGGTTACTGTTTAGGGGAAATGGTGGCAAAACAGGATGGGTAAAGGATGGATGACAGATTTTCCTGCCAGGCTTTCAAGTGCACCACAAGGTGTTAGGAAAAGCAGGGCTGAGTTCTGGTCTGGGTTCTGCTGACATCTGGCTTGTTGTGAACAACACCCTAGGAAATGTGAAATAGTTTTTACAAAAACAGAAACAAAATCAAAATCCTCCTATCATTCTTTTCAGGTTTCACAGAAAATGGTGCAGCAGGAATTAACTGTACTTCCTTCTCTTTTGTCTGCAGTAAACACTGCATGCTGCACTGAGCTGCACAGACAGCTCAGAATAGATTCCACCCATACCTTTTTTCCTCCTGAGCTTGCAATGAAAAGACCCCAAATAAGGGAGCTAGCAACTCAATTTTAACCACACCTGTTTCATTCAACTATAAGAACAGAACAGCAACATAGGCAGCCATATTAAAATGAAAAACCAACCAAGAAGTTCTGGGTTTTGTTTTTAAATCTAGGCAAATTTAGAGCTAACTCTCAGCTCAAATTAAGAAGATAGTTAGGCTGACCCAAGGTGAAATCAACCCAGCATGCCAATGTCCCTCTGTGCTTGTCAAACAACCACCTCAACATTTGGGCTGGCTTGAGACAACCCTGTTCTGCACTGGACCTTGTTTGTGGTGCTGCCTGCTCTCCAGTAGCAGTAGGTACTGAGTCTTGTCCTAGACCCCACTGGTCTCATACTTCCTCCTCTGTCTGCAAAAGCTCTAGGTTTCGTCATCTAGAAGAGTGTAAATGAGGCTAGGAGTCAAGGAACTCATTTCAGTTTGGAAAAAACAGATTGTCCTTTCCCATTCCAGACAAATGATAAGTTGAATACTAGCTTATCAGTAACACTGTGCCCCACACTGTGGTGAAAACCATCAGTTTCCTTTCAATTGTGTTAGTTGCCCTTCTGTATCGGAAAATGCTAATAATTGCTTTATTCCTGTTAATAGCAACTATGACAATAAGAAATTCTCCAATGACAGAACAAAGGCCTGATTGTGGCAACCCCTACAAAGGAATAAGAAGTCACAAAAGCAATGAGAACTGCATTATAAGAGATGGCCCTAGTGAGACAGACACCAATGAAACTATTTAAATCAAAACATGAAGAAAGGAAGACATATCTGAAACTGAAGCAAAATATTCCTTAATTCTGGAAATTAATTGTAGTATTAACGAAGAAGACAAAAAGGGCCATATGTTGTTACATGAAAAGGGCCATGTGCTGTTACATGACAGCCACATGGCTGAGGGCATCCCAAAGCTTTTTAAAGAGGAGAGCATTTGTATCGACATCATGAATTAACATTTGTATGTATTGCCTTCTACAGCCTCAAAGCAACCAACATTTGTTTTGCAACTCAGTATGTCACCAATTCTGTGTGCTTCCCACTAACCCGCCTTTTTGCACTCGTGTGCAAAACAGTCTGTGACAGGCATTTAGAAACTCCATTCCACGCAGCCAGACATCACAGACTAGAGGAGAACAGCAGCAGGAGACTGCTCACCCCATCTTCAAGGTTAGGGAGATGCATGTAACTGGACACAGAAGGGGAAGGCAGAAGAATACCCTCTAGCTAAATATCTGCCTACCTAGAATTTTGTAAAATGCATTATGCTGATTAAAAAGAGACCATAAAATGTTAGTACAACTTGACAAATAAGCTGCTTATTCCATTCTACAGCTTATTCTAAGTGTGGCCCACAGTAAATTGGAGCAACCTGGGCATGACGTAAATCAGCAGGCTGGCAGTGCTCTCCAGCAGGCTGCCTCCCAGTCGGGGGCTGGAAATGCTACAGTGAGAGAGCTCTGCAGGACACTGCACAGATCTGCTCAGGCCATCTGAGGGGACATCTCTGAGCAGCCAGTTTGAGAGTAAGATGTCCAGAGCAGCTGCAGTTCAAAAGAGGTTTGCACCTGCCACACTAACAATACACTGCTGCTGCTGCTTCTGTGACCATCATACAAATGCCTTTGGAGGTGCTCCCATGCTCAGGTATATTCAGTGCTTCATTTGTTTCTCCTGAGTAGTACAAACAGACCAAACATGGGGCAAGGACTGGAACTTCGACACAAGGCATTAAGTAGGACTATGTAACATTTGTAGCTCTAGATTTTAATTTTACAATAAAGGTGTCAATAAAAAAAGGAAGAGGAATTTAAACACCGTCAGTAAAGCACTCCTAATTATCTATCACCTGTGTCCCTAAGAGCCTGTTTGACTTTAGAGTTCACGGTGTCTTTTTAATAATTCCAGCAGTTCCCACAATTGCATGAAATACCATAGTTATTCTATATTTTTATAAAAGGAAACTTATACTGGAATGCATAGGCACAGTGAGATACAAAGCACTGGCTGAAAGGGACAATGGGTAGGACTCAGCAGACTGCTTTTCACAGCAATAATTATCAGACGTTTACAGGCATATAAAGGAAATTACATACAAGCACGTAAAGGAATTAACTAGCCTAAAGGAAACATCAGTTATGTCCTAAAGCAAGAACCTTGGGTTTTAATTTTAAAGTGAGAATGATTGAAAAATGGATAAGCCAAACCAAAACCCCACCTTGCCCAGTATCTCTCTTGCTTGGTAACAACCCCTGGGCACAAATGAAGGGACAAACAAGGCAAGTTTATAGTGAATTATACTACTTCTGTATGCTTTCCTAGTTTCTAGGTATTTCCAGGTAAGGCATTTGAACTAAGCTATGCTTGGTAACCTTGTGTTTAATAGGTCCTGATGGATTTTTCTTCCTCAAATTCTTCTTTTCACTTTTCAGACCTATGTGAACTTTTGCATCAAAATAACCCATGGCACTAAGGTCCCAGTTTACAGACGCTATGAGAAAAAAGAAACATTACGTTTCATTTGTTCAAGAACTTTATTAATGATCTCCAGTTCTTGTATGAGGAGACATAGTGAACAACTGTTCTGTTTTGATACCCACAGTTTAAGAAGCCTGTATCCCAGATTTCCTCCACATAGTTTCTTTTTCACAGTACAGAGACTCAGTCTACTTGAATACAGAAATTGTTGTAAACCTCGAATTATATTTGCCACTTTAAATCTTTCCCAGTCTATTTTTTTTCCCTGAGATGGAGGGAATGATGATAGAAGGGACAAAGGAACACAAGCCACACAAAAAACTGGAGATGAGGATGCTCCATGAATTTATTCAGTGCTATAATTATGTTTTCAGTTTTATTCTGTGTTCCTCTCCTAACAGTCACTAACATTCCTAACACGAAGTTTGGCTTTTGAAGCCTATTTGGTGGTGATTTTGAATTCTATTTATATTCATAAAAAACTCAATGCCCTGTCTCCAATCTTATTACAGTGCTCTGAGTCTCAGCAAACTTCTTTCTGCCCCATTCTTCCTAAGGTCAGTTTGGATGGTCATTCAGTTCAGTCAGGATTCTCTTCATTTCACCAGTGAGTCTAACTTATTAACTTATATTCAAAGGTAATACCTAAGAGCAATATATTAGTATTTATCCTTTTTCTACCTCAAAAAATCTTGTCCTAAAATTCTTTGGGAGAAAAGGGGAGTGAGACTGGTATAATCTGTTGTTTATATTCCCCCCCAAGCTTGACAGACATTCTAGATGTAACACCCCTGAGTGTCAAAATGATGGTAGTTCTGTCACAATTAGACATAAGTAAGCACTTCCAAAAATTACACAGGCTACTCATGGCCTTTAAAGACACATCCAAAAATGAAGGAACATCTCTGCTCCAAAGCCACCTACACTGTTTAGCCTTTGTACCAAGTCCTGCTTACATGTAGCTCATGTTGCCTAGTCAGGACACCTCAGGCTCACTCTGCTAAAACCACAGCACTTTTAAAGCAGGTCTTCATAACAAGTCCCTAGTTTTAAGCAGCAGAGCTACTAGAGAGCTCTGCTCAGGTGTTCAGTGATCACTATTCCCATCACTGTCAGCAGCTGACACTGGTTTTCAGCTCCAGTTCATCTGACACTTCATGGTTTCCCAGCTACCCAGTCACCTCCACAGAGCTCCAGTAGAAGCAATATTGTGAAGTGTTTAATCTCATCTAGTTTTTCCTCCCCAGCAGTTTCAGGTTGAGACTATGAGACAACAGATGTGCCATTAAGCATTCCTTGCTATGTCACCTACTTCACTTATTTTACTGCTAGAAAGAAGAATTTTTCATCTTCCTTCAAAACACAGAAGTAAATAATTGGGCTTTGAACTCTCACCTTACCAAGCCTTTGACTTCTACCTATTAAAAATTTGAATATTAAGAGGTCTAGCCCATATATGTCTCCATTTTTTTAATAGTCTCTTTCATAGATCCCTAGGCTTGTAGAGACAGACCTGAAATCTTGTGAAGGCGCTCTTGTTACAAGATTAGCATTAATATTCCTACAACAAAGAAAGATTATTAAACAAGGTGCAGAAGACTGTTGTGGACACACCTAAGCATAATTCCAGAATCTCTTACTAAAAAAATGCAGCTAAACATTTTGACAGAGAAACTTTAGGAAAGACAAATAATCCTCCCTCCTTCCCTTTTCCTACTATTCTCTCTGCAGATTCAAAGCAGCATGTCATGAAGCCAAGTACTCTGAGAGGAACACTGTACAACATGCTACATCCCAACATCTACTATTTCATGGTAGATTCTTGATTGCCTCACACTTGGTCTCTAACACAGGAGACAGATGAAATCAACACTGCAGTACATAGTTCCAACTCAGTAAAGCAGAATAGTCACATTCTACTTGTTTACATGAATGCAAATTAATATAATCAACAAATGAGTATAAATTGAAACATATTTTTGCAGAAGCATCAGGCACGGGCGTCTACAGCCTATCCACTCACAAGGAGAAATTAAGATTAAAAAAATCCACTAGTAAAGTGAGAATATTATGTCTATACTTTTACTGCTAATAGATGTATTTCTTCTACTTTATTCCTTCACTTCCATTCAATTTTGACTTCTCCTTCTAGTAGCTAGGAATTTCAGAAGAAACAGCAAGTTTAATCACTGGATGGGCCATTAGTTGGTCAATATAAATCTCTTTTTTCAGTGTCAGGAAATGGTCTTGCTCTAGTAAAGACTGACCTGCAGAGCATAAAATACTCAACCAAGAAGATACCCCATATACATTAGAAATAGATAATTATGCGGCAAAATACTCTCATATTTAAAATGTAATTAGGGAGAGATGCAATGAATTACTTTGAATGTGTCTATTGCTTTAACATTGGCTAAATTGTACAAGTTCCCAAGCACACTACCCATTACCAACAAATCCAAAGTATTTCAAGCAGACACGATACACAATAATGTATTTCAGCTGCTCTCTCTAACTTTATTTGCATCCATAATGTAATGGAAACCTTCCCTGTGCAAACTAAGATTTTTACCTGTCACAGCAACTGGATGCCTTGTTCAGTAACAATTACCATGCACTTCTCTTCTCCCAGCAACAATAAACCAGTCTCTTGTTTTGTCACTATTCATGGCTTCCTACAGCTTTTTCATAGTTTTAGGAGACTTATCCCAATTTTTAGACACATGGGAATGAAACCTTTTTTTTTTTGCAAAATCAAGTAAGTCATGTGGTAAACTGAAATCCAGTTTTTACTAGCAGGTGCAGGAGCAGCTGGGCCAAGAGCACAAGCACAGCTCCTTCACTGTCTCACAATACTCAGAGGGCACCAGTAGCAGCCAGCTCATGCAAGGTGACAAACACACACCTTTCTGGAGAGTTACGGCAGCACCGGAGTCTTTGCTATCTGCTGGGCCATGGCCTGGAGTTTTGTGCAGCATCTCTGGACACGTGACGTCCTGGGAAGGGTTTGGGTCCAGAGTCTCTCAGGCAGGGCTAAGACTTGCAAAATTAAATTTATTTGAATCAAGGAGCTAGTCTGCATAACTTGATTTGGATGAAAATGTATGTGTCAAAATTAAATGGAATCTTGCCTAACTTAGAGAATTAAATTCTTGCACTGCAGAGCAAATGCATACAAAGCCTGTCTGTGTAGGGCATGTTTGCTATGGGAAGCCAACCACAACCATTTCTAAATTAATTAATGTTTGGTGCTAACAAATGCTTCATAACTGAGCTGCCATTTTCAAAATTCCTGTTCTTGTGCTGTTGAGTCATTTGAACAAAGCAAACGAGGCTACAGGAGAAAGTGTTACACTCAACAATGGCTTCACTGATAATCACATTCCTGTAGCTGTTCTTCAGCTTTCATACACTGTAGTTCTGGGATATCAAACTTCTGGGGTTCCTGAGACAAAGACTAATTCCTAATGCTGAAAACAGTGGTGTTCCCCATGACTATACCTATGTAATACTCTGAGGGACTTCAGGCTGTAAGTTTAGAAACAAAGAACCGTATCAAAAATCCAGTTAACTTTTTTCCTGTTTTCTCTAATATGTTTCTCTAAGCAAAGGTCTTCATTTCCTTTTAGCATAGCCTGAAAAATGACAGGAGAGAAAAATATGTATGACCCTTTTTATTCTGTTCTCAAGTTCTGTATAAAGCTATGGATCCTTTACTACAGATTTTCAAAGCTGTGAAGATTTTATTGGTTTTTTTGTTGTTTTTTCCCTTTAACTTATGCTACCCAACTGTGAAGGGGACAAAGAGAAAAATCAAATCATATCTACAGATAGGCAGTGAGCCAAGCAACATGGTGAGCAAGAAAATCCAAAGGTGTCCTCTTTCTCACCCCACCTGATTTAACAAAATCCAGACTACACCCAGTCAAGGATAATCATGGGGGCAGGAGGTGCCCCCTGAAGTGTAAAGCAGATTCGTTTTTTGGTTTTGGTAGGACAGGTTGTTGGGAAAAGGCAGATTAGGAGGGCTACCCAATGCAGGATGACTCACAAGCTCACTGTTCCAGTTCCCCAGGGATAAATGAACTTTTCTGTGGTGAAATCAGAACACACAGAAAATTTGCATGACTGATGAATAGGTAACACAAGAATATTCTACTAATTTCTCTTCTAAATAGGCAACTAAACCAAGATAACTTATCTATTCTTCATGTGCAATCCTTACATTTAAAAAAAATTGAAGGTTCCCATTTTTTAAATAACATGAAATACAACTATTAAAACATATTCCAGTCAATGAGTTACTCAAAAATTATTCTAATAGTCATTATTGCTGAACTTGAACATTGTGATTCATCACCTTAATTCTGAAGACTTTCTCTGTTCCCTGACTAGGCTTCCTAACCACTCCACTGAAAATACACAAAAGGCTTTCTGTAACTGCTTCCTTCAATTACATTTCAGAACTATGAAAATACTTCCAATACTTCACCAGTCTTAAACAAATGATGAAATCCAGGACAGACTTTCCAGAATAGAAATGCTGGCTTCACCAATTGCACAGTGGCTTTCATTTCCCTGGTTATGAAGGGCTACATTTTAACACCTTACAGGAAATAAAAACCAGGAGCAAAACTCACAAGAGGTTCCTAATACAAGCAATGGCAGCTCCAGAGGAGCTCCTAGCATTAAAGTTTACCCAGAGCTCACTTATTGCCTCAGCTTTCACCAGTGTTCCCTGTCTGCAGTAAACTCAAGTGAGCTGAAGATGACAAGGGCAACAGAAATTTTTTTTTTTTTTAATTTTTGAAAGTAAATCCAAACATCTTGTGAACGAAATTTCCCAGTAAAGCATGACACAGAAGCTAGGTATCTTTGGATATTGCAGCCAGTCTATTGAAACAATCTCCACCTTGAGCAAGAAGTGACAGCAATCATCTAATCTCTGTGCTTTGCAAGGCCACGGGCTCTGCTTAAGGAAAACCCACAGTGGAGAACTAGAGAAGTTCCATGGTACACATCCACCTTAAAAGACTGACCACCACAAAACAAACCCAAATTCTCCCTCTTTTAAAATACAGTTGAGGAAAAGCAAGAATACTATAGCTCACAAAACCAAATTTTAGTGGCAAGTTAATACCATATAATGAGGAAGAAAGGGAAGAGAGAATACAAAGTTCTTGGCAGTGTGGAAAAGGGAAAGAGCCTGCATATGAGGTAGGGCAATTCCACTGGGAATATGAAACGGAAAGGGCATTTTAAGGGAAGAAAGATGAGAAGCACATGCGAAGGGGGAGAACGTGTAAAGCAGAACAAAGGCTGCATTTAGGTGAGAACAGAACTGTGTAGGTGATTTCTTTTTAGATGGCAGGACACCAGATACCAGCTAGGTAGATCACTACTGTTTTTCTAAGTGTCTTAGGTTTCTAACATCATTCATTGCTTTTTCATTAACATGGCCTTTCCTTTACTGTTTTGCTTCATTGAGGCCAGGTAGTTCAGTGCCTATGAAGATTACACCTCTGACCTGAACTGGACAAGTAAGAGATTTATTCACAGAGCATTTTAAATTATTATAGTGAACTCACTGTCCAGTGGCTGTCCATTCTCCATCACATCCATTATCAACAGCTGTCAAATCCTCTAAAATACAGCAGCTCTCCAGGAACAAGGATGTTTTCCATACAGAAAGAACACATCAGACTTGAGTACTGCACACAGATACTCAGCCACATGATCAATGTTAATCATGTCTCAGCAAAATTCCGTCGCTCAATATGGTTTTATATCTGCTTACACAATATAGAACAGTTAACTAATATGTTTATTAGAATTGTGCAGGAGTAAAAGACACTACAAACCAGTTGTCCATATTGACTTTTTTTGTTCTAAGCATGCCAACAAGTCATTAATCTAGACTATTTATTTGTAAGTAAACAGCTACACGACCTGAACTGTAAATCAAACCAAATTTTGAGCCTGTATATAGCAATATTTCTTTAAGAAGATCAGTCATCAATACATTATGTTATGTAAAGCTAGCAGATCACATTACTGTATACCCATATTTTTCATAATTTATTTTTCTAAATATTACTTCTGAAAGTCCTAATATGGTCTACATATAAATCTTCTCTAGTCTGCTCTACTGGATAGTCATCCCTGATTGCCATTTTGGAATATCTTTATCTGAGTTATGCATCCATTCAATTGTTTTTCCAGGTTAAATTTAATTTTTAAGTAAGTTTAGCATACAAAAACTCCAAAAAAGGTGAATTAAAAGAAAGTGTTAGTTGTTTCCTTACATGTGTTAGCATATTTAAAAGTTGAATGGTATGCATCACAGGACTACTGAAAGCCCCCTCCAATAATAGTGCAGGAGGAACATAAAGGTTTGCTATTTCTTCTTACATCTTTCATAGGATGCACTACAGGAACAAAAAGGAATAAATATTATGAAAGCTCACAAAACTAATGAGTAGTTAGTGCTAGGAGGTAACGCTGAAAGAGCAAAGAAAGTCAAAATCTTGCACCTATCAGATCTAGATGTTTCTCATATATATACACATATAGGTATAATATGCGTATGCATATATATTTTACGATGATACAAAACAAAACTTGAATGGAGGAGCTGGAAATAAATTTTTAAATTAGAAAATTTCTTCCTTCAGGGGAAGCCCCAAGCCATTAGATGAATATACTTACAGTTGTTTTTGCTGTTAAAATCAGATAAGGTTTTTGCTTCAGGGAACTAATGTATAGGAACTTCTTCAGAATAAAGGAGTGTATGCAGGCCCAAGATAAACTGGGCAGGCTCAGTCTCAGAAATAAAGTGGTAACCTCACCTAAATTCCTTTGTGGCAAGATGGACATTTTTCTTTTCCTTTATGTCAAGGTAACTAATTTTCATTACAATTAAGTGGATTTTTCTTCTTCATATTTAAATCAGATTTTGAAACCACCATGGTGTTGTTTTGTGATACTGTCTACATATAATCTCCCTGTTCCAGAGGAAATTAGCTGTCCTCTTGGTAGAATCCCCTATGAAGATTTCCAAGTTTTCCCCACTTTCTTGCTGTCTCTGGCTCCCCAAGAATTCCTGTTTTCTTTTTGTCTCTTTTAACTACAAAGAAACCTAAGAAGCTCAGATACAGTCATTCAAACCTCCCTCCTTCCTTTTCTATTCTTATTTGGTCTCTGATAACTCACTCTGATTCCTCTGCTGTCCCTTCTTCTAACCCATCCAGATATCAGCAGCTTCAGGCCATCCATTCCCCTTGTTTCCAGTCTTCACTGCACAACCTCAGACTCCTTCACTGCTGCCAGCAAGGACATTTCACCATTGCTTGCCCTCTTACTTTCAACTCCCAGTTGCTTGCCCACTTACACTTTTCACCTCTATTTCTTAGATTCCACCTTTGTCTGACAGGTTTTATAGGACATCCATTTCACTGAAAACGTATGAAAACTTTGGTACAGCTAACTCCTGGAACTTAATGCAATACCCCCAGCTATCGGTTTCATCTGTCAGAATACACCTAAAGGAGGTAAGTTTAGGGATAGTTGAAAATGTCTGTATTTTTCTTTAATTATGGCAGAATTTACAGGAACTTAATCAGAAGTAAAACAGAAGTTAAAGTACAGAAAGTAAACAGAAGAGCAGTGCAATGCCAGATCATTATTGACCAGAGAAGGCCTTGAGAAGCTTGGAAGGTGGTAGTAAGCTAGAGCCCTATGGGCAATGAAGGATATACTTATGGTAGGCACGCTGCATTGATTGTCATATTTCATTCAGAAGGTCTTTGTGCAAAAACTTCTAGTTTGTGAATACTGGGCCATATGGATCTGGCTGGGCAAATACCATCTGGGCAGATTAAAGGGATCTGAAAGCAATTGGGTGAATAAAATCATAAGAAGAGATACTAAGAATAATAGTTTTTGTTTGCCTTAGACTGAAAAATATTAAAAATGCTTGACCTAGTTGTGGATGGACATGTTATGCCCTTGTAAGAAAAACTGTCTAATTAATTTTAATTTTATTCAGACCACATATTTATGGCTTCTTCTAGTCCCATGCAGTGATGGTCATTTTCTGTAAATAGCACAGAAAGGACACTTACTCTCTATTAAGTGAGGATAACTCAAAAGCATATACAACAGAAAAACATGCTCATTTTAGAGGAGACAGACATCAGGCATGTGTTTCTCTAGGAAGAGTATTACTTAAAACTGAAGTTCTTAAAGTATGGCTATTTCTACAAGGCAAAGAAAACTTCAGATAGACTATAGCTGAGCTCTTAATGATCGCTTCTCTTTCATTAGCTGGGTGTAGGAAGAGTAAGTAAACGACTGCAAACATATTAATGACTGTCATTGGCAAAAATGGCACTGTGCAAATCAATTTCCATGGATCCTGCTAGGATGGGCTTTCTAATTAGTCCATCATTAGACAGCTAACTTCTCACCACTTCTCAGACATCAAATAGTCCATCACCAACACATCGCCCGAGTTAACAAGGAGAATTTTAATGAAAGCAAGTCAAATTGGCTTCCACCACAGAAAATAGACAATAGGCTTTGTTACTAATCCTTCCCTATCCTCATTTCTATTTGTTATTTTAGTTTCTGTTCTTATAAACCTTTTAGTTTGCATCAATAATTTTTAACCTCCTTTTACTAAAGAATAAAGCAGCTGTAGGATGGAAGGGGTGGGGGAAAATGCTCGGATAAAGCCAAATAAGGTAAAAGCTGAGATTGCTTCTGGGTATGTCAGAGCTTTCCATCTTATGATGCTGAAGAGAAATGTCAGCTTGCTGCTTGTGATTTTAAATGGAAACAGCCTGTGAAAAGCATTTGACTGATTGGCTCAGCAGTGTGGTTTAGATGAGCTTCCACCATGGTCATCCTGCTTCACACAGGGCAGGTGCTCCGTTCCAAATGGTGGGGTTTGGGCTTGAAAAATCCTATCAGCAGGCACAAAAAGGGAAACTCCCCTAAGATTAGAAGTAAACAGATACACAAAGGAATAAAAGAATCCTTAACAAAGATGAAAAATCTCTCCCTGAACAGTGTAGTCATCTCAGTATTCGAGTAACAACATCAGTATTTATAATTTTTTTTTAATTGAGAGGAAAACATTTAAAAGCCTAAATTCAACATGGACACGTTCTTAATTTAAAATAGCTGTTCCTGCCTGAAGGAAAATCTGCTGCCCTACTGTTCAGACACAAGTCTGCCCATACCAATTTTCTGGTTTTCTGTATTTCATCTCCCTTTCTTCTTTATTACCAAGGACATTTACATGAAACAGCATTTTTGCTTTTAAGAGTTCATCTGTTCCTGCTGCTTATCCCCCCACCTGAAGACATAATCCTCCATTTGTGATGACATAATAATTTCCACTGCAACCAATTGTGATGCCACAAACGGAAGATTATGACTTTAGGTTGAAAATAAACAGCAGGAACAGATGAACACTTAAGAAACAAAGATCCTGTTTTCATGCAAATGTCTTTTGTCATCAAGAACAAGGTTAGAGAAATTCAGAAAATATATGATAAGAGCAAGCCAGCAAAATGGGTACTAAAGAGAAACTCCAAATTTTCCAGGAGGCATTCTGCTGCTCTTTCAAATTAACTTCCTACATAACTAGGAATTTTAAATGTTTCTGAAACATAGGTAACTTTCTATTTGATTGAATTGCCAGCATAATATGATCTGAATTATTGACATCTTCTCACCAGCAGGGCTCAGGCACTTTGCCATAGGGGTCATGACTGGATGAAAAGCCCCCAGATAGTGGGAACTGAGGGAAATCATCAGAAATGGGGCCAAAATAATTTGGCCCTATTGGTTTCTAATGTCAGAGCTTAGCTGAGCTATTTTTCTGCCCTTCTTCAAAACCAAAAATTCTCCAATTTCAGTAGTATCACTAACTGAAGAAATACTCAGGTGATCCAAACAGCATGAGCAGCAGAAGCAATTTGTGCTTTAATTTAGTTGGATCAGCTTTGAGGTTGCTGCAGTTATAATTACAGGGCTGCAACAAATGGTGAAACTCCTTCTAAATTTAGTCTGAACACAGCCTATGAGATGCAGTCCAAAAGGACACACCTAACAAAGCAGAGCAAGTATTTTTGCTGTGGTTAATGAATGGATAGGAAAAAATGAATCCATGAAGAAGAAAAACATCTGAATTTATCTTTCCTCTTGGAATAAAACCAACTCCTGAGCAAAACAGTTTAAGGAAAATTGACATTTTCACTATTAAATTTTTGCTTTAAAATGGCAGGTATTCTAGAAATAAATATTCAAAATACAGGCTCAGAAACATTTTCTGTGTTTAAAAAATTGCTTCAGTTAATTGTATTTGTTTTCAGCTCAGATGTGCTCGTAACATCACCACAGTAGTGGTGAGAACTGCTCTCCTACTTCATGAGAAGTAGAACTGGGATGGATGGATGTGTATGACCATACTCCTCTCTCAAATAAAGATTCCAGAAATGGGGGGAGAGTGGGTGTTAGGGGAGCAGGGACTGGTTGTTGAATGTGTGAGTATACATTTATTTATTTTACTATAGTAAGTATACTTACTTACCACACTAAGCATTCACCTGCTGTAAGTTTCCCATCTGGGACTTTTGCCCATGTGAACCATGGTGGCTCTCAAATGCAAATTGCTGGGCCCCTCTAAAGCCAGGAATGCGGCCTGACACACATCCCCAGAGCACACACAAAATGGGACAGGGGCTCAGCACTCTGGTATCTTGTTTTGAAAGGTCACCTCATGTCCTGAACTGGATCTAACAGATCAAGGCAGGTAAGCCTAATGTGATTTCTCATTTGTTCTTTAGTTTTTACTTTTCAAAGATGCAGGGACCTTGGCTTAGATCTATCCAGCCTAGTTTTAAGCAGCTGACTGAATCCCTGAATGAAAGGCACAATTTTCCTTATCTTCCTACACAAGCAGGACCTCCAGAAGATGATTCACACCAAGTTCTGAATCACCCTTGTGAAGTGCCTCACTGACCACAGAAGGAAGGGAGTGATGAACATTTACAAAGGGCAATGTCTACATGTACACACCACTCAGCTCTACAGTTCCTGAGCAATCTAATTCCATCCCACAAAAAGTCTTGCCCACTCAGACATACAACAGATGATCCATGGGCTTCCAGTGCTAGCAGGAAACTTCTCAGCCTGCCACTCACAGCACTATGTTCAGAGAACCATTCTGTGGAGTCTCTGCTGAGAAGCAGGGAAAAAAAATTATCCTGCTATTACATTGTCACATTTCATGAACATCCTAAGGTCTAATTTCTGGGAGTATTTTAAATAAATTTTAGGCAAACTACACCTTTATCTTCTGATTTTTATTGCATAAGTTTGCTTATTTTGGTTTTAAAGCAGTATTTTACCAACCTAATTGAAATTCAGAAAGAAAAGGGGGGAAAAAGAATGTAAAACCAAAGGTGCCATTTTAAAGAATTTTCTTCTTTAAAATCTATTCTTCCATACAGCTGTTCCTTTAAGCCAACATCAGTGCTTAAAGAAGCACAGAAATGTTAAACTCACATTATATATGCATCCATCCTTTCTACAGCTCCCGTTTTGATTTTATCTAACTTTAGAGAAATTGAGAAAAAGGCATCACTTCTTCAGAAGATAAAGTATATTTACTAATGGCAGTGCTTTACTGAGACTTTTTTTTATAAAGTCTGCTAAAGCATACATTCAGTGACCATCTACAGCAGGATCAAACACTGAACTTGAGATACCAGCCACTGTTAAAGTGGTTATGAAAGAAATAAGTAAATTTATTTGTCCTGGAATTCAAAAACTTATCATTAGTTTTTTGGAAACTCAGGAATGCATCTAGCTCATTAGGATTACTATATATGCCATATATTTTTTAGTATGGTGTCAGGAAAAGAAAAGACATCTGCTAAAACAGAATGGCAAAAACATTTGGTGGACATCTATCTGCCTACCTTAGAAACCCAATACAATATTGCTGTAATTTACTCTCAATAAATGATCATCAATTAACCTTTTTACATGAGAAGTTTATAGTGATAAACGTCTGATTTAAAAATTATATTCTTAACTGGAAAATAACTACATGCAGAATGTCTTACAAAAGTGTAGCACAAGGAAGATGCTTTGCTTCCCATGTTAATCTCTGCAAAATTATCTACTGAGAAAAGAAAGTCCTTGTTCAACTCACAACAATGTAAGCATTGCAGTAAACTGCAGTAACTTTGGGAAAAGCTGGCCTTGCTGATGCACTGGGACCTCTTCATCTTAAAGAGGATTTCAGACATTCTAAGCTTCTTCAGTCGAAGAGGAAATCAATGTTTACTACCCAGAGCAATACATGGAATTAGTTCTCATCCAACCTCTGAAAAGTCATTTATTTTCTATCCTTGAAAGAGCTCTACACCTCAGAAAGTTAGAATACATTGAGTAAGGTCTCTATAAATAATCTTTAATCCTCCATTTCAAAGTCTACCTCCACAAGTTACATTTGGTTGAATAATAACTTTTCTAAAAGAGAATTGTATATTCTAAAAGCTTGTTTTTAACCAACTACTAAAACTGGAACCATTAATAAGGGGTCTTTGCTTCCAAGGGCAAATCCATTGGAAATACTACTTCCCTTGAAGCACTCACTAGAAAGTAATTGTTTCACAATTTATAATCAAAGTACCAAATCAGATAAAAGTCACAAGCTAAATTTCTTGTCAATGATAACCAAAATATTGGAGAGATATGCAATATCAGCTATCACAAATATGAGAGAGAAGCTTACATGTTAATAAAGCTGACATTGCAAATCCCTTTGCATTGAGGCCTCTATCCATGTTATATTGCTGTTGTCGTTTATGAACTTGTGATCCGTTACAAATGTACAAGTCAACAGAGCATGCCAGCTGAATTTAGATACAAATGATAGAGATCACAAACGTCTACTGACCTTTCTGCCAGAGGGCAGGATCAGGAGCAGGGGGAGGGATTCTACTTCTCCATTTTAACTACACGCCATAAAAGGAGAAAGTGGAAAACAATTCCTTTACTGTCTTCCCGACTATTAAAATACTTTCATTCTGGAAGACTCTTTCCAGTAATACTGATAAACATTCCAGGATTAAACAAAGATCAGGTTCATGCACCTGAGAAGTCAGTGAAAGCTATTCCCTCTCCATTACCATTATTCTTTGCTCCTCTGCTTACACACAATATACATGAAATACACGTATGAAGGATGATGTTTGATGACTGTCTATATTTGAAGATGATTCATGACAAACAAAATGCTACCAAGACTAACACACCATCTGACAAACCACAGGCTTGCAGCTTTCAGGCTGGCTGGATAAACTTGTTCAAATCTGAAAGCCTATGTCCTGTGAGATCGCCCCCATTTCATCAGCCACACACTGCCATAAGCAAGGCAAGGAACACAGGAGCCAACAGCCAGAGAGCTTTGGCTGTGCCAAGAACTCAGAGCTTCTGCTCCTCAGCATAATTTTCATGGGCAATCTTGACATAATTATCTACATTTAAAATCTCTTCTGCAGAATGTTAGCAATTTTTTAGCCTGCTCCTTAAAATTCAGATGGGAATCCCACAGCTTGACAAGTTTTAACTTCATCTCTTGAATGAAGAATTCTGGATATGGAAAGAATAAATAGTAAAAAAAATTCTCCATGTCTGCTTTAATGGACTAGATCACAGTTCCTGTGAAAACTACTGATGTTCAATTTAGCACAAACAGATTGATTTTTAAAAATTTATATCTACCTCTCCAAATCATCTTTAGAGGGAACAAAATAGCATGGCACTATTATTGGGGAATGCTGCATTATTAAAACTATAAATCCCTCCAAAATCAAGATAAATAATTTCCCTTTTTTCCCAGTGTTGAGAAGAATAAAAATGGTTTCCCAGAATTTCAGTAGACAATTTACCACCTTATTCAACTAAAGTGTTTTGCTTTTAACACTTTATTCAACTAAAGCAAGTGTCTTGTTGCCTTGGTTGTTTCTCTGAGGAATAATGGGTGCTCTCTAAAGACAGAGAGGTTTATAAAACCCATGCTCAAAGCAGTCAAAGTCATGTCTTAAAACTAACATGTGCTCAAGGTACCCAAACTTTAACTGGATTTAACTGCTGTCTGAAACACCTAATTAGCAAAAGTCTGCTTTCCTGAATCACCGTTGAACTGACCCAACAATTAAAAGGTGCTCATATACCACATCAGAAAATGAGTTTACAATTTAAGTAACTTACTACATTAGGAGTTAAATTGTCCACAGATCAGTATAGATTAAGGGCATTTTTCTGTTTGGAGTTTTGTTTGGTTTGTTAACTGCACTAAAAATGAAGTCTTTTTACTACTGAGTTAATTTAGGGCATAATTTTCAGAGACATGCCTCCACAGCATGTGTGTGCTACAGCACCTAATTAAAATACAATCAATCAACGGCTGCTCTTGCTCAGAAAAGTTACAGCAAAATTCTGAACTCTAATTTCCATCAGGAAAAAAAAGTACATTATGCCTGCCCCTCCTCCACACCCTCAGTTCTTTCAAGGCAGTCTTTCAGTCTCCCCTTCCTCCAGCTGTACATGAAAATTACTCCTTTTCCTTTCTTCTTACATATGTACCTATACATATAAAAAACCTCTTACTCTCCCTATATATATCTTTTATACATCATCTTTCACCTGTTACTTAGTTTTCTGAAATGCCTAGGCTTTACCATTGGTTTCATTTAAATTCCCCAGCCTGAGAAGAGTATCTCTGTTAGCAAGACATGGAACCATTTGTGTCAGCCTTGCCTGAGAACTCAGGCTGGGGGGCCGACCTAGCAGAGGGCACCTGCCCTGCTGAGAAACCCCAGTGCACACAGGGGCACCAAGCAGCGCGTCACACACCTCATGGAAACAGGTCACAGCTTCAAGGAAGTCGTGGCAAATGCCTTCATCCCACCAAAGGGAACAGAACTAAATATTTACATGTTAGCTCTCTTGTCTTGGAAGAAATCTATAGAACACACACGATTTTTTCTATGTTTTAAATGGACACTCATTTGCAAGGTGAATGCTTTAAAAATGCTTCAGTACGTGCCAAGGTTAGAAGTTGTTGTGTGACCACAGCAAGCTTGCCTGTGCCTCCACTGATAAACTCCAAACACATTTTAACTTTTCTTTCAGGACTGCTTTCAGTGTTTACATCCTGCTTCTGAGACTGCTGGGACAGACCCCCTGTCTGCTGGTGCAGTCTCACCTCTGTTGGGCACCCTTTCCTTTCCCTTTACAATGTGTCCTTTCTCTTATTGCTTTAGTCATGGTCTTCCTTCCTCAGTTACCTCCAACGGAATCCTGAAGCTTTGTTTTCTCCTAACTTCCCTATCCTTCCAGCAGCAAAAAGAGAGGGCAGGGAAACAGAAGCAATAATATACCATAATTTAGCAATGGTTGGCTTAGGAGTCCTATCTGTCAGACTTCCAAGGCAAAGATGAAGAAAAAAATCTTTTTGGTCACTTTTTCATCCAGGAGGCAAAAAATACCAATACACGAGAAGTTCAAAAGGAAGGAGAAAACAAAGACCAATTTCAGAAGGCAGCAAATATCTGTAACTCTGTCCCAAGTACTGTCATAAGGGATTTTGCAGCATGAGGAAGAAATATACACACATCTGCTAACTTTATATTTGAGAAACTAGGAAGCAGATTTGTTTCCATTTCATCTCCATATGATTTGGGTGCTCAGTAGGCATCTGTGTGTGTTTCAGGACAGATTTACAAATGAGCAGTATTTTGACCCTGGTAGCACCTATGCAGAGCCCAAGCAAAAACTACTCTGTATTTACTCCAGTGTTTGAGAGCACTTGATTTGCTGTCATCACAAGCCTCCCACTCCATACTTTCATTCTCTCCTCGGCAGAGATTATACACTGATTGCTCAAGCAAGGAGATGGCAAGGTAAGCCTGATTTTGGGATGGATACACAATACAAAAGCAGCAAAAGATATGAGCAAATCACGTAGGAAAGCTTAGTGAAACAGCTGCAGAGAGAGAGACCAGGCAGCTGTAAGAGCTCAGAAATTGTGGGAGGACTCCAGTCTAGACTATCAGACCTGGGGCTCAGAAGGCACCACACTGCCAAACACCTTTCCCAACCTCATCTCTTGTTTTTTAGAGCGAACCTGTTGTGAGTTAAAATTCTATTTCCTGTTCTGTCCTCCATGTTTTCCTCTTCTGGGGTGGGAGGGTGGGGGTGTGGACACATGCATAGAGAACACTGCAGAATGCAAACACAGCTCCAAGATGCCAGGGAATGGACCACTCCCTGTGCAGCTGTTCTTACTGCAATTGCATGGACAGCAGCCGAAGTGCTGTGACCTGCTCATGTTTGACGTTAAATCATTTACAAGAATTTGGAGAGGAAGGAAACTCTACACTGTGCCACTGCCTCACAGTCCAGTTACAATGCCAGGACGTATTTTTACATTGTTTTTGCCATTCTCTATAATGAGATATACAGTCTGATTCCTAGAACAATCTACAAATTTTGGCTAATAAATGCTATGCAAATAGACTGGCCTAACACTCTAGTGATATCCTCAAACCTTCCAGCTCTGCTTCATGGCACATTTTAGTCGCAATATCTGATTTTTTTTATTGCAGGTTATCAATTCATACTACATTGATAAGAAGCATATTATCACCCATAATGTGGAGTTCATTTTCTGTGACTCTTTCTGAGTTTAACACAGTTGCTGCTGCTATGGAGAAGCACACTCAATGACCCAGCAGTCCTTCCTATCTGTATACTCGTGTTCATACACAATAAGAGTGATAATGCTGTGCAAGTTGAGAGTCCCTTGCTAACACTTACTGTGATGTCAACTCTCTTTTTTCAGAGCATGTGCTATTTGGAGGTGTTAAAACAACGCAATTCAAGTGCTAGTACACATGTAATAAGATAAAAACAAGTAGCGAACATTAACCCTCTGCATGCACCACTGGAGTTTTCAAACACTTTTCATTATCCAGCATGTTTCACTTATTTCTACCTAGATAGTTTTAGAATGGCCTTAAAAATCACATCCTCCTGTATTAGAGATACTAATTTCAAAGGCTGCAGAGCACTGGGACACATGGATGCAGTCAGCTTGGTGATGGGCATGACTCACAGAAAACTACACTCCCAGGGCATTCTCAGCAGTTTTACTTGGGAGTTCATACATGCAGTATCTGTCTGTTAAGTGAGATCTTCCAGGCACATCTGTGTTCACTGCAGGGAAGGCTGGTACTTCTGTTAGCAGATGGCAGCTCACCACTTTCTTGTGTTGACCAAATGGGAACTGAATATCCACAACCTTGACTGAAACTGGGACAATTGCACTAGGAGCACTGGAGAATTATGTTGACAAATAGCTAAAGAAATTGTGTTGAATTTCCTATTAATGTCTCTTCCCAGTTTTCACTTAAACGTAGTGAACAGCTTTTAACAGGCCATGGGTCATTATGCTGCACAAGGACCTCTGAAGAAGAGTTCTAGATCATTCCTCCTCTCTCCTCTACTTTCAGTACTTCTTTACCAGAGCTTTGGCTGAGAGGGTCTTACACCCTTCCCCTGTGAATGGAACTGGCTTTTATACAGTTGTCTGGGAAGCCCCAAGGACCACTCCTTTCTGCAGGTAGCTAGAAGACATCTCTGTCCTTCAATGTCAACAGCAGGTAAAGTCTTTGGCTGAGATCAGTAACTCAGGAGAAAGCCTGGGCTCCTTTACAAGTACAGTACTTGAATAAGGAGAGCATGCCAACCTCTTTCTGGGACAGAAGCTGCACTAGCTGGTGTTTCTTTTCAAAGGCTTCAGAGAAACCTGATCCATGTAAATGATCAAAGCCAATCCTTTGTCAGGAAAAGAGAAGAACATACTGTGAAGTTATAATTAATAACACTTGTTGCAACTTACTAACACTTATTAAGCATGGGAAAACTCTATAACATCCCATGGGGATTAGACAGCTAGAATTGGTTTGGATTTTGCTGGGGGTGGTTTTTTAATTGCCTCAATTTTTAAACTGAAAGGGTGAACAGCAGAAATGAGGCATATACACGGACATAAGTTGTCCTAAGGACAGAAAGAGGTTTTGAGAATGAGTCTCCAAACCTCACTGTGCTGCTCAAATCACAGCCACCCCACTGGAGACATGAACATTTCTGTACCCTCCTTGTGGTCAAGCACCAAATCCACTGGCTTTACATGGTCCGCATAAGGAAAAGGAACAAGGTGATAGTACCAGCCACTTGCATGGCAATGCTTGGTTAGCATGAAAATGTAAAAGAAAAACAAAACAAAACCAAGTAAACAAAACCACCAAATCATAGACTAACAAACTGTGTCTAAATTTCATCAATCTACTCAAAGTATAAATGGTACCCCTGAGATCTGTCCAGGTGGAAATCCATTTAGTTAGTCCACTGAAAGGGGGCAAGGGAGGAATCAGTACTACAAGCATACAGGCCCCCTAAATTGTTCCATTAATTCATTTGCTGACTCAGCACGCAGTGGGCTAAACAAGCTTTTCCCCAAAGTCATGAGACTTCAGATGAAAAGAAGCAAAATAAAAAGAGGCAGCCATGAGTAACATAAAAAAACCACACAGAAGCAGACAAATGAAGACAGAAAAATATTTACTGTTTTGAAGTTAAAGAAAGAGATGGCAGATAATAACCTGTCAATCAATACCTGTTAAGTGTCTTTGAACAGTATATTTTACTGCCTTCTCCAAATGTTAGCAAGAACATAACTCTGAAGAGAACAGAGTCTTGGTATGATGAAAAACTTCCAGAGTTAGAAAAATGAGAATATGGTATATTCTTCAAGGCAAGAGTGCAAGCACCCACTCCTGGATAAATATTCAGAAATAAAAAAGATAAGTCTTCATAAATATTCAGTAGAGACAATCTCACACTCCACAAGGACTCAGGAGAGAGTAGTTGACCAGACATGTCTTCAGTACCTCTTATATCTGGCATTAAATTAGTCTGTGAAATCTAATCAGAGCTGAAGTAGGGACATCTATAGAATAATTCCAGTCCCAATACAAAAGAAGCCTCCCTGGAACTGTAAAAGGTCATTTTAGCTGAACTGCAGGCTGGTTTGCTCTAAAACACACCCTCAGTTTATCTACAGAGCAGATGCAATAGGGAGAGAAGCCTCAGGAAAGCAAACAAAGGTAGCAAACAAAGAACAGTAGTTCAGGACTAAAATTCAGCTTACTTGTTCATAAAGCCCTGTTGCAGGTGACAGTGCTAACAAGATGGATGAGTAATACTGTGTGACTCTGGTAACTGGTAAACAGATATGGGAAAGCAAAGTTCAGCAGTTAAGTCACTCTCAGGAGCATGAAAAACTTTGATTTCACACCTTGCTCTCCATATATTACCCAAGAGGCACTAGACAAGCCACATGTTACAAATTTAAACGGAATTCAGTGCCAGATACTCAATCTTATTATGAACGTTGTCCATTCATTCAATCATTAGGTTATGACTGAGTTTTTCTTTAGTCCTACTATCAAAAGCCTTTCAAACCCCTTTTCATACTCATTTATACCCCACATCCCTCCAAAGCATCTGGGTATTGCTTTAGAGATTCTATGTAGCATTGATATTGTTCTACAGAAACTACAGAAGTGACCATAGCTCTTTTACTCCTTGGTGGCATCTACCTCCTTCTATAGAGGAGGATTACATATAGATTTGACCTCTAATGAAGCATAACAAAACTGAAAAGAACAGTTTCTCAGAGATCCACCTCAGCCTTAAGCTGGCAGAGGCACACAGGACAAAGGATCCTTAGAGGTACATGCACTGCTCAAGTCAGAGCTGTAAACAGCTGGCTCCAGCTAGCAGTTTGTGTGGGTGGGGATAAAGCCACTTTAAAGCACTGCAGATGCTTAGGGCAAAGGGCTCCTAACGCCTTTCACAACATTTCACACTGGTCCTTCCCAGATGACCTGAAGCTCTCCGATCAGTAACATTCAGCACTGCTCCAGCTTGAGTGCTTTTCATGCCTATTCTTGCCTATCTGCCTGGTGTTCCCTAAGACCTTCATTTCCCAGTTCAAGTAAAACCCCAGCTACAATTGTAAAGCTTGGCAAGTGAACTCGCACATCCTGTGCTTCTGAACACAACAGCTGCAGATTTGTAAGCTAATTCTCCTGCTAAAAACAAGGCTCTGTGCTTTGTGGACTCAGCCTTACGGATCACACTGTGAAGACAGCTAAGCAACTCCCAGCTGACTTCATGTTCTTTCCTGGCTCCTACTGAATGGGAGTGAGGATTGTCCAGGTCCCATTTGTTTATGCAGTTCTCATTCACTCTTGGACAGAACACTTTGATGTCCATGCTTCTTCTGCCTTTATACTTTTTTCCCACATTACACAAATTTTAAAGTGAGAATTATCTGACTGCCTACATCATTAAGTACCTTTGTGATTATTTTTATTACATATATTTTTATTTAGATATCTTTTCATTTTTTATAACCTCAAGTGTTGAAATAAACTCTATTGGGAACTAGTAACACCAGAGGTTAAACACAGAAAATAAGGGAGTTTTGTTTGGGTTTTTTTGTTTGCAGATGTAGTACAGATAATTTTATTTGGCACAAAAGCTACTATACCACATCAGAAGATAAAATGTAACTTACATTTTACATGTATTACAACAATTTTATCCAAGATGGAAAGTCAAAGCTTTCCCATTACTATGGGATATTAATCTCAATATTTCGGGGTGGGACGTGCCTGGCCTTGTCTGACCCTTGCTGCTGGGCCAAAGGTGGCAGTTGTGGTGTTTCACCCCAGAGATACCTTTGGCCAGCTGGGTGCTGCAGCTGGGCACTCGGAACAAATCCAGGCATAGTAGGAACTCAGTTTACCTCTGGTGGAAAAGGTTCAGGCGACGGTGAAGAGAAAGGAGAGGATTCTGTCATAGAGTTTTAATCCAGAGTTTTATTCCAGGATGGTAGACCTCTGAATGTGGTAACAGCTCCCAATAAAACCCCAGCCGCATGGTCCCATCTCCTTTTAAGCCTGGGGACAGGGGGAGGGGAAGGGACAGGTGAGGCACCAACCAGGTGTGAGGAGGGGAAGGCTCAAGGGATACAGACACTTGGACAGGCCAATGAGCCCGGACCTGAGGGGCATCTTTTGAACTTCTGCCAACCACACCACGACCCTGCTGGAATGTTAAGATTGATGGACAGCTCTTAGCAGGAGGGCAAAGGGGGATGGGAAAGGTTGGCACACCTGAGGGGTTGGGATACACTGCAACACATTACTTCAAAGAAAAATTATTTTAATCTGAGGATAATTAAACAAAGTGTTTCACACTACACATTACAATTGCTACATGTGATGCAATACAAAAAACACCAGTGCAGTAACTTCCCTTGTAGAAAAGGAACAAAACTAAGAATAACCCTGGCTACAAAGGAATTATCTCATTACACATTATATAGGTCAATGGAAACAGAAAAGAAAACCCTGCAAAAGCAGTTCATCATTACCTCCCACAGAACATTGATTTTAATAAGAAATGTTTGTATATGTTCTCTTCACAACTTCAATTGGTCCTGTGTTTTCTATAGGCTCAGAGATACTCACAGCAGTGTTGTCACCAAGGCAGACTCTCTATGAAGTTCCATAACAGAAGCACACTTGTGTGAGGAAAAAATAATTCCCAGTATGTTTTCAGAGGAGATATTTAAACTTCTGCAATTTGGTCTCCAGTTATTTTGTATTGAGACCAGAGAGAACTGAAAGGTTTTGGGTGGCAGGTGGAATTATAAAATGAAGGTGTGAATGATTCACACTGAGACATTTTGTCCGCTAACAATTAATTATCAAGGGCTGTCAACACAAGAGTGACTTTACATCAAGATACAAGCAGAGGCCAACCACCATTCATTAACTTTTAAAGATTATGAGCGAGCTGGAGGCAAAACACGTGACAACTACATAACACTTGTGAACCCTGATTTTCCCACTCTAAAAAATCTAAACCACTGTGGATTTATTTGTTTACAAGCTTTTGAAAAAATCCATTTTACACAACTCAGCAGGGAAGAATATCACAGCCTCCCCTTCCACCTGCCTCAGCTGCCTGGAGTGGAGCCTTCACAGCTGTAGCACTACATTAGGTTAAGGCACTGGAGCAGGGACCAGAGGAGCTCTGCTGCCACCCCACCCTCCTGCCAACACAAGGACACCTCCCAGCTACCTGCTGTGATGCTGAACACAAAGTCCAGCACAAAAGAATCACAAATTCCCCTATGCTGCAGTTTCGTCGGGATGGAAATACTTTGTGTTTCACTACTACAAATGTAACTGTACCCACACATGTCATTAGTATCACAGTACTACTACAGAGAAGAAATTATTTCTGACCCTACCATAAGATTTGCCCTATATGCAGTACCTAAGGCGTAGTCACAGAAAAAATAAAAAGCCAATGCACCAAGGCAGCAGTTCTGTGAGAAATTACAGCAGTATGTGAACTTATTACTAATCAGTATAATAATACAGAGCAGAGCCAGTGGCTAAAGGTTTAACCAAAGCAGTTTTAGAACAAATGCAAAACTTCACCTTCATTTAATGTAGTCTAGGTATATGCAGAAATTCTAACATGTATCAGTAGCCAAAATAATAGCCATCTTAGAAATAATGGCTGGCATAGCTAAGTGCATGATTTTTTTTTCAAGTACTGTAGGAAAAGAAAATAATGATAAAAGGGAGAGGAGAAAGATGAGAAGGCAGCATAGGTTCTACAAACAAACCTCTCCACTCTTTGTACAGAAATTTCAGTAGAAAAATATTTTAAAAATATATAAATAACCAGATGATAAAACTGTGAGCAAAGAGCAGCACTGAGTTCACAAGCATTAAATGTTACAAAGTCTTGCCCACTTTCTTTCGGTAAAATTACTGCACTAAGTGAATGAAAGGGATCTGATAGATGCAGTTTTCAACAACTGAAAGTCAAATGCATTTAATACTCTGAATTAGCAATGGCTGAAGTACATCTTTATACCTCACAGATATTATATTCTCATTTAAAAATGTCTACCTTATGTCAGGATACAACTTTTCAGCAAATATAGCAGAGACCAACACTGAAAACCACATGAGAATATGGGTGCTGCACTCAACTGGCTGGCATTTAGACTTACAAGTATTCTGCCCCAGAGGAGCATATCTAATTTCTGTCCTATGGAACACTGCTGTCTTTCACATAAAAGCAATACTCTGAGAGGCAACAAACAGCTGTTTCAATACTATTTAATTTACCTGAGAGATGAAGAGCTTAAAAAAAATCTCAATCAGAGACAGGGCCAGGACTGCAAAACATGATAGATGTAAAATAAATTCAAGACTGTGCACTCCAAGTTTTTCTTCTTGTGAAATGGATTATTAAGAACACAGTGGGGCTTGTCAGCAATATATTAATCTAGTATGTGCCCTTTTTAAAACACTCTCTTCTCAGTGTTTTTGCTCCATCTTTTGAGCATGCCCTTTCAAGGAAAACATCAGAGCTGACAAAGCTTAGTTGTCATCTACAAACACACACTGCAAAAAGAGTATATCCTTCTCACTTCTTCTCTTGCAAAATCTATAGAAAACCCTTACACATAGTATATGATAGATATTTTGATACGAGCATATTTTAGCACTCACAAAGGCAAGCTCGTACACTAAAAGTCCAGCAGAGAGAAGGTAGATGCTGTTAAAACCTTCAGACAGAGCCCTGATGGACATGCCTCAGCTCTGACCTGCAGTCCAGACAGCTACTGCAGTTCTGACCCCTTGTGTTAAATTCATCTGTGTCAGTTTCTCTTATTCCTGGACTAGAAGAAGCTGTTGAAGGCCAATTCTAGTCCACTTCTCCACCACTTCTCTGACATTGTACATCACACCTAATTTGCAAGCTCCCCAATTCTGTTATTTCTCTCCTGAGACTCATTTCAGCAGACTGATGTTGTGCTGCACTATGTACTACCTAGCAACACAGAGTATGTTGTGAACCAAAAGCAATTAAGATCTCATCTAGAACCACAATCTCACTTGAGCTAAAAAAAAAAAAAATGCATTTCATATTGGATGCTGCACTTCCAACACATTACTAAGAAAACAGCTATGAGAAACTGAAAGTTTGAGGGTGGGATCGAAGCATGCATTAACTGAACCTAAATTCAGAGTTTGGGTTTTGCATATCTCCTGTTACTACAGGAACACAGTTTCAGGAAAACTGTGAAGAAATACTGTAGGTGTGAATTTTTCAGACCCACACTATTCTTACTGCCACTAAATCCATAGCCAGCTACAGTGATCTTGCAGTTTGGTGTGAAATTTGTTGCCATGTTTTTAGATGCCACAGATTATGCAGGCTTTGAGTAATAGATACTTTTCATATCACTAGATCATTTTCTGCCCCAAACAAGCTAAAATGAGACAGTTAAAAACAATAAGCAATTCCAGAAGCTCTTCTACAGGATCAAATATTGGACATGAAGACTGTATTACCCCTGGTTTCCACAAAGCAGCAGCCTCCCTTGCCTCATGAGAGACCTGATTCCTACCTGAATACTCACAATTAAACTCTTTATTATTATTTAAACACTGAAACACAGGAGTTTTTCTGCAAACAAATTTCAAATTGCCAACCGCTATGCGTCACTATGGTGGGTTGACCAGCCACAACTTTTACCCTTTAAGCTTGGAAATAGTCACTGAAAGCTTATGAGTATTTCAAAAGTATCATGAATAGTCATTAATGCAGAATCCTTTTCTTTTGACTGTCATTAGAAATTCAAATTCCAACAACTGCCAAGCTCACTGCAGTCTCATCTTAAGGGAAAGAAGAGATAGAACTGACTGTCCCCAAAGAGTTATCCAAACAGCTCACCTTTAAAAGGTTGTGACATGAAAGTGACAAAGAATATTTTCTAATAAAAGGAACAGAAGGCTGAAATAATAAAATATACTCAGTGTTTGCCACAATAATTTCTGAGGTAGAGGAAAACAACAGGATTTTGATTGCTGTATAATTCTGCTGGTCACAGAAGAAAAAGACAGGAAGCATATGCAAAGAAAACACACAGTATTTTAATTTTTAGCACCTAAGCCAGGGATTGTGTTCATCAAAGGTCAGTCCTGAAGCTTGAGAAGGAAGTTGTGACTAATCTCTTTGCAGTCTCAAGGATCCAAATTGCTGACATGCTCTACTGCCCTTTTACACAAGAAGTTAAGAGATTCTAACTGCAAGAGGAGACACTTAGTACAAGGACCAATAATTTAACTAGCCTCAGGAGGACTTCTCATCATTTTATATAGAAGGTGATATGGCCCTGCCTGATAAAAACAAGGTACCAGACTTGCACGTTATGACATAGGATGAAAATACAGAAAGCAAACTTATCTATACACATTTTTAGGAAAAGCTAGAACAATCCATGTTTCTTCTGAGGGCTGTTCACAGGTTACAGATCATAAAAATACCAAGTCATTGATCAATTTTATAATTTTACAATGGAAATATTACAGCTGAGTTAAAACAAAATGTCTGTATCAAACATTAGAACTACTGAAGTGAATGTTCATGGTTACAGAGGGCCAGCATCACTTCTTTCAACACTCTTTCCTGTTGCTTCCCTAAGGCAGAGAGGGAGTTAATCTGGAAGGTTAAAGCACACATTCTCAGCTTTTCAAGTTAAAAAAAATCAGTGGAGTCCTGGATGCACATCTGTGTGCTTGGTTAGAATCTCAAAATACTGCCAAATTAATCTACAGTCCAGATGTTTGACAGAGCTTGTCAGCATTTGGCAGCTGACAAGGTCTCATGGCTGAACCTTTACAACCAGCTATTAAAAATACTAGGCAGTGCCTAAGCTGTAATGCTTAAACTTCAGAAGAAAAAGCTAAAACTACTTTTCATAAGTTTGGACTTGAAAAATGTCTGGTCTGGAAAAAGCCTTCCAGAGTCCACAGAGTACAGGCTCTTTACAAAGCAGTCTATTACCTACTTTTGACAGCTCAGGAGGCAATTTATGCAACTGCAGTGCAGAAACAAGCCGACAAAGTTGATTCTGATGCAAAAGAAATTAAAATGTAGAGACCTGAAAGTCCTGATTGATACAGTGAATTGAAAACAGCAGCCAAGTTAGCTGACTCTGCGAGACACTCTGCTTAAACAACACTTCAAGTCATTTTAATAAACATTTTAAGGCATCTCCACCACCAGTGAGCAGCAGGAGCCTTGCAAGTGATACAGAATCTGTTAAAACTCTATTCATATCCTACCTGCAGAGTGACAATATAATCACATTCTAGCTTTGTATTGATGTTCATTACAGTGACAGCATTACGTGACCAAAGATAAGACTGACAGTGGACACCTGCATGCAGCTGGAATCTTAGAAAAGGTAAATAAGATTTGTTCCCCTCAAAACCCAGTTTAAAATGAAAGCAAAGGTTATTTTAATCTTGCTTCTGCAAGAGTCCAGATTCTGCTCAATTTTGGCAGAAATGTACCACCACTGTTGGCAAGATTGATTTTCAGATTGGGGCGTAACTTGAATGTGTTTAGAAACTGAGCATACAATAACTGACCATCAAGAGATCCTATGCATAGAGACTCACAGAATCCAGAAACACAGGGAAAAAATGTACCCTGGAAAAAAAAAAAAAAGATGTCCATAAAGCTCTTGGGAACTTTGGCCTATAACAAAAGACTGAAACCTCACATGTGTAGGCTGTGACCTTTGAGCAACAGAAAACAATACCAAAACTACTTCTGGTGTTCTCAAGATCATCAGAAGTAAATCCCTCAAGTCACCATTTCGTTAAAAAGTGGCATCATTATAAAACCAACATTCTAGGACTTTACTACCTCAAACCACTTCTACAAACCTTGGTTAAAAATATTGGGAACTGCTTATAAAGCGTAATTGTAAGTTGAGGATCTGCAGCTGTACAACATCTCCATATAGTTAATACAAGGAGATGAAGAATCTTATAGGAAATAATCCAGAACAGTTACAGCAGGCTCTTGCTTTATTGTCTCCCTTGGGAAAACTTTTCTCTTTCCTTCCACTGATTGTAGAGAGTCAAGGGAAATAAAGCAGCACAAATATGAAAAAAAAAAACAAACCAAAACCCAAAGACTAAAAGTTTTATCTTAAAATCTCTTCCAAATACCAAAACATTAGGACACAAACATACTAGTAGCAACACACGTAAATTAGAGATGGCCACAGCTTGACAGGTCTTTGTTTTCCCATCTTGGCCTAATTTTTTAGTTTTTACCTGCATCACAGGTGCTCAGAACACATGGACTTTGCCTGGCAGGGATGATAACCCTGTATTTTGGCAGACAGAGACAACGCTGTCATGACAAGTCCCCAGAGAACAGCATGGGCACAGTACACAGCATCATCTAGCAGCTGTGAAAAATCTGTATCAGCTGGCTTCTTGGGGTTCAGTGACTTGCTAGTTACAAACAAGTTGTGACTTTCAGGATTAAAGTTTATCATTGCATCTGGTATTTTCTGATGGGAGAGACTTGGAGAACCTCTTGGATGGAAGGTCTTTCATGTCTGATTGCTAAGATACTATTCCTTTCTTGTGGTTTGGCTGCCAGGAACAGTAACTTGAATTTGACTGGTGAACCAATGCTTAGAATTCATAATTGGCGGATACCTATTTTGGGGGATAATTTTCAAATTAATGAGCAATTCTCTGCATGGAAGTCAGGAGGAATATCATCCAGCAGCTAATTATAATGGTTTTTCCTTCTCATTTCTAACAGCTCTCCCAACAGTACATCTAAAATATCTTTCATAATGTCTTTCAGTCCATCTACTCCAAGAAAAAAGTCCAATATTCACATGACCACAGACTGGATAAGCAAAGTAGGACACACTTCACAGCAGAATGCAAAGACAGAAGCAGAGTGATCGTTGCTAAAGCTTGTCTCCATTATCAGTGAGGGAAAGAAGAATAATAGCAAGTAAGGAACAAATTACAAGTTATTAAAAAAGAAAAACCAACATAAAACCAACCATGAACTTTTACTGTTGATCTCTAGCAATACATCAAAGCAGATGTGTAAGGCTATCTGTGTTAGCATTCAGAAACACAATCACATAAACGATTATATGCAGGTGCTTTTATTAAGAGCTCTGGGTGTCAGGAGTATTCAACTCAAATCTGACTCCGACTATACATTCGAGATGACCATGTTTTTATATTCTATTGCTATATAACTTTCATGTTAATTATTAAACTTATATTGTTCTATTGTATACATAGATTTCAGTCAAGCATGGCTTCTCACGGTTCCCCCTTAAATTTCTAACATAGTTTCTCATGATTCTTCTTATGATTATACAATAATTATATTTAGTTACTAAACAATCATCACATCTAACAATTATATCATTTATCATACTGCTTACACAGGTGCAGTGATCTGAGAAAACACAAAGCTTAACATTTTCAAAGTCTATCTTTAACATTTTCCAGGGCTCCACTATCATCTGCAGTACAAAAGCCAGTCCCACCTACTGTGCTAGCTATTGGTACAACTCCAGTCTTCAGGACAACTGCAGAGAGTGTTGCTGTAGGTACCCAGAGGCACACGATCACTAGAACCCATCTATATAAACAGTTTATAATAGATCCCTGCCAAGTGACTACAGCCTTGTGCCTGTGGAAAGCTGGGACACAGGAAGCTAATCTGCTCTAGCTCAGCTCACAGGAGCTTTTGCATCGAGGGAATTTTTTTAAGGGATGCAAATTAAAATTTATGTCTGCTCATCACTGAATCAGACTTCTGCACCAATATGTGCCAGAGACTCCAAGAGACCCCATAAAGGCTTTTTAGCAAAAGCACCAAAAATCACATACTCTTGACTTTGAAGAACAGGACTTATTTTTACAAAAGTAAAAAGAAAAAAATAGAAAGGAAAAAAACAAAACTACTTTGTGAACAGTCTAAAAAGCTGCCACGCAAAAAAATGCATTAGTTTGATTCCAGTGTGTATTCTGTGGGATTTAAGTGTCACCTGAAGCTCTCCAGTACTTCACGCACAAACCAGAAGTCACCTGAATAGGTCACCTGTGAACTGCCTTTAATGGTGGGTAAGAACTGCAGACATATGTGAGGCAGAATGCTGCCTCCAGTATATAGATTTTTTTTTTAATGTGAGTCATAGAGCTCTCAGCAACAATGATCTGGTTGGCTCATGAATGCAGATAGTTCTATAAAAGAAAAGAGCTGCAGATTAAGCGAGAAGAAAAGACTGCAAACTTTCCTTTGAAATCTGTCCCTAATTTGCTTGCTTATGGAGGATGAAAAATTAAAATTCAGTACATTAGGTCAAAATCAAATCCTACAGGTTACTTTTCCTAGAGCATTTTGTACTTGAAATATTTGTTGTTGAACAATTTGTTTCCTTTCTCCCTCTCTGCACTTTCCCCAGTGTTCAACAGTACCACCTCTGATTATACTGTATCCTTTAACTTCTTTACTTCAGATCTCTTTCAGCTTTTGATAATCTCCCTATCTGCATCATGGCAACAAGCATGAGATGCAGGCTTCGGTCAGTTATACAATTGCTCAAGTCACTTCAATTATCTGGCCCTACAGAGACCTGGAAAGTCACCGCTGGATCCCTCGGTCAATACAGATAAAGCTGTGCCATGAAGTAACTCCATCTTGAGAGCAGATGCATCCTGAGTGATGCTCAAGCATCAGAAGCCACAGGATCTCAGGCTAATGGAATCTCTGTTTCCATACATGCTGTGTCTTTATCGCATTCCTCCTTCATCTTCCTATTAAAATGCAGTAGCAAACAGGGGCCTATTGTAATTCATAAAGTAAGTCAATCTTCAAATTCCTGATTCATTTGTGTAGACTTCACAGGTTTCAACTCCTGTCTCTGCAGGGAACTAAAGACCTTCACTCAATTCTGTATTATTAGACACAAATACATAAATGCTGCCGTTTGGTCTGAAAGTGATTATAGCACAGAAACTCAGTTATTTGTGTTGCTGCATAGCAAAGAGTTGTCTTAACACAGAGACACAAGAGGCTTAGACAAAGACTCTGCAGAAGTCTAAAGCTTCCATTTCCTTTTTTATAAATTTAAACACTTTGGAAAATGTTTGTTTCATGCTGTAATACATCCCCATCTCCCAGATGGAAGGTTTCAGGTTAGACAAGCAAGATGATTGCCTCAAGCATCTGCCAAAACTTCTGTACACCCAGGCCTCCCACAGCTCTCCAAATACCAAATCTCCATGCCAAACAGCCAACTGCACAGTGGATGGTTGCTGAGTAGGTCATTAGACTAGGAAATAGCTAGACAGACATTCAGTGACCAACTGCTTAGAGGAAAACCTTTTGGAAGAGCATTCAAACAAGGCATACTGTCTAGAGGCAAGTCAGTAAGAACAACAGCCATACACATTAAAAAGACAGGCACAACTCAAATGACATCCCAAGATCAAATCAAAATCATATTTTTCCATTTTTATATTTGCTGGAACTAAACCAGAAGAATATAGAGAAAGGGGAACACAGCAGAAACTAAAGCAAAAAACATACCCATCCAATTTATGCAGATCATAACTTTTCTTCTTGGTCAAAGAAGATTCCAACAAACTTTTCTTCTTTGGTCCAAACATTCCAACAATCTGGCTGCACCCTACAAGTACAGGAGCATTGACAGCAAAGGCTTTTGTTTTCCTGAATGAAACTGGCATAATCATGTCAAGTATAAACAAGAGAGACCATCCTCAATGTGGTATGTTTCTTAGCATAAATGCAAAGCAAAGCTTAACTTTATTTTGCCTGCCTGAAATATACACCTATGTAGCCCCTTTAAAGGCTTTGAAAGCAGATGCTCTAAAGCACTGCATTCCCTACTTACAGTGACATATAATTAGGTCATTTGTTACAAAATCTTAACATGATTTTATTATTTTATTAAGGCTACTTTTAGAAAACCAGATCAAGAGGTTAGCTCGATTAGTCAAGAGCCATACAAGCACATTTGAAAAATCAGAGACCACCACACTGATCTCTGGAAACAATAAGATGATCTCAGATGGCAGAAACACAAAAACTAAACAACTCCTCAGCTGTTTTAAGGACTCCTATTCTTAAAAAAGGCTGGAAGTTGTGACACTAGACTCTTGTTTTTCTAGTTCTGCAATCATGACCATGTGTATGCAACTCTGCTCTTCTGTTTTCATATGTATGAAATTGATCTACTTATCCCTTGGTATCAAGCCGCTGATTTGACAGAAGTGCTGCAAGTATTACTTTAGTGTTTGCAAAAGTACTTAAACACTTTCATGTGAAAACTGCTGAAGGCAGACAGAGGATTACATGACATTCTCTGCAGCTAACCTGCTTTTAAGGGAATATTAGGGTGAGGATTGCTTCTAGGCAGAGAACTTCTACATTTAGTTTCAGCCTGAAAGCACTTCAAACATCTGAGCTTGAGGATAAGCCACTCACTGGGGAGCTCTATAATGGAAAGGCTGAGCTAAAAGTACTGTACAGAAGTCCTGCTGGTTGATACTACCATCTTCAGACAAAGTCTTCTATGAAGACTGTGAAGAGAAGACACAGTAAATTACATTGCAGATATACCTGTAACTACACAAGGTTCAGCTTTCTCTCAAAAGCAACACATGGGAGGAACAGCTAAGCTTGCAAAGATCATTACTAAAGTTCAGAGAGAAAGCACAACACCCACAGTAAAGTCTTAAGTGAAAAAGTATTTTCACCACAGCTAGTCACTTGAGAGCTTTAAATAACCTGCATTACTTTGCCTCGTAATAAGAGTTCCCTTTCATCAGATGAAACAGCTACTTCTGTGTCCTTGCAGAAACAGGAAAAAAAAACATTAAATAGCCCATTCCACAACAACAATCTCCTAAACAAAACTGATTTTCAACAGTAAATCAGATATCCTGTTTATTCTTAACAACAGTGGGAAAGTGCAGCTCGGAATACCTATGATAAATCTGAGAATACAAATCCCACCACTGTGTTCCTTTCAAAGGAATGATTTTCTCCACCATTCCAAACCTTCTTCATAGTTTCACCATGAGATAAAGGCTGCTCTGAGCAGAAGGCAGAGTGGTGTAATTCAGCTTGAGCACCCAACTCAGAGTGTACAAGAACTGCACAACTGACACGATGGCTCACTGGGAAAAAGCCAAGTCTACAAACAACAATGCATTACGACCCTTGTTTGGTCTAATCTAGGGAGCTTACTCCTTCACAGAGGAACAGAACGCACGCTTCTGGAACATTTCAGACAGCATCAAAATTTTAGAGGTTATAAATGCTGCTTTGGCCAGTCAGAGTATGGAGGTAGAATATTAAGGATTCCCTGCCTTCATCACTCTCTTGCTGTGTAGTTTCAGACAATTCAGTGAGCTTCCTTTTTATTCAGCCTTCTAGCCCATGAAGTAGGATTACCTGTGTTTCCTTTCTCAGAAGTCACGGAAATCAACAGAGAAGACTTGCAACAATGCTGTAAGCAAAGCACACAGAGAAACAGCCAGATCTTTCTTCTTCTAAAGACACTACTGCTGCAGTCTGTGTGCTTTGGACTAGGCAGAAAGGGGGTGGGACATGAAGGGCTGTGACAGCCATACTCTGCCTAGCTCTGCTGCACACCTTAGTCTCTTTCCATCTGAAGTGTCAGCTTTACTACTCACAGAGCATTTACAGACATCTCCCCAGGAAGTTCACAGCTAGGAGAAAAAATGAATTTAACTCACCCTTAAAGAGTTTGTAAATTGAGAGTTTATTAAAAACAAACAATTAATATGCAAATATCATGGCAACTTTGTTCCCAATCTGCTGTGGCTGATAAGACAATCTACAGGGCACCTTGTCACTAACACAGCTTTATCTTTATACTGTGAACACTTCCTTTGTATCAGTCTTAAGATCTCTCTGCAGTCTGGTAAATTCAGAGAAGATGCCAAAGGAAGGAAAATTAGACCATTACATGAGAATTAGTCAACCACCTAGTTCCTGCCTCCACTTTGCTGTTCTCAACATCTTTAGCCAAACTAAGGCAGCTTCTCTGCCTATGTGCAACTTATTATCTACTACAGATTTCTATTTCTATATTAATAGTGATAACATATTCAAATGTTACTTTTGAAAGATTAACAAAAACTTAAAAATCCAGTAGAATACTTCAGTGACAATGACACAATCCATGGAGGTGACTGACATACCAGAAATTTATTCAGGTTAGAAAAGGAGATGAATGATGGGCTTTGAAGGACATGCCCTTTTTTAGGCAGTATATGCTTGAAGAGATTAAGTTACCTGACACAAGGAAGAATCACAATGATTTTATCCAAGTAAAGGATTTTACAAGTTTCACTCACTTAGGTGAAGTTCATCCTTCACATGAGTAATAGCAAGTAATCAGTCTTACTTGTAGGAGAAAAATATAGCTATCTTTCACTGAGGAGGAAAGAGCGTCATGAAGGAGAGAGATAATATAAAAGCATAGCTATGAAAGAAAACAGTCTGCTAATCCTGATGAACAGTGTAGTCTCTTTAAGAGATTTCAACACAATTATGCTGGATTGGCTGCCACTGTTCTGCCTGAGCCCACACTGACTCGCAAATATGAGGACAAGGGCCAAACTCTATCATACAGTATCAGTGACATCTGTTGTATTCTGGGTTATGCAGATTTAATGTCCACCAAGTAGGTAAAATTAATACATTCCCCATTGCACTGTTTTGTCTGAACAGGCACACAACTCTTCTTCTGATGGCACAGCCTTACACACTCACATGAGTTTTGGTGCTCTGTTATTCTGGATTGCGGGGTCATTCCAAGCACGAGCATGCATTTAAGATTGTCCTAGAGCCTAGCTACTCAAGAAATTAATTTCTACTATAAGTGGTCTGAAGAACTGGAAACAAGCATCAATTCACTTGTAAAACTCACCATATTGGACAAGCTGGGATTTAGTTTTAGGACTGTGAGCCAAGATTGGGAAGCAAGATAAAAGATAATCAATACATGAGACTTCTTTCAACTTCAACATCTGCTTTCTAGACTATTTAAAGAAAGTCTTCCAAGGCCTTTGTTTATTTTCTCCTAGTGGAAGAAGTCATTCAATGCCCAAAGGCATAATCAGATTGTTTGAAGAAGTAAAAAAGAAAGGGAGAAGCCTGTCTTTGGGTAAGGGTCTCTCTTATTTTATTTCTGATATTGGGAACACATACACATACATGATCATAAACACACATTCATTTCAAGGTGTGGGTATTCATCAAGCTTTATTATTCTAATGAACACATTCATGCCACTTTGCAAAGACAGGGCACCCACTGTAATGCATTTTCATTCTTTCACTGAAAAGCAACAATTTAAATGATTGTGCTCCTTATGCCTATGGCTGAAGGACCAGAGCCAGCAGCTCAAAGGAGACAGAACATTAGCACAACACAGTGAAGAAACTTGCTCTCTCACCTTGAGCTTTTTCCATTGATCTAACACCCTGTGCAAAATAGCAAGAGTGAATTTATTAAAGACAATAAAGTAGTTCATGGGATAATGGCAATGCTTTAGTGCTACAACTCAATAATGAAGGCAACAATCAGCAAGCAGATCAGATTTTCCACACAGCACTAATTAATAGGACAAAGATAGGAAGGAAAGAAAACCTACACACAAAATGCAAAACAAAAAACATCTGAGACATGGCCTCATCTCTGAAACGCTGTTTCAGTCACGGCTTACTCTAACAAGGTTTATACAAAAGAAACACAAGACAGAGAAGGAATTTCACACAGCTCTCCGCAGATCCATTCCTGTTTGTACAGGGTATCAACAAACGGGGAAGCTCTCAAGAGGGAGGAAGCAACCTCTCTGCTAGTTGGGAGGCACATTTTTATTTCACTTATTCTTCCTGAAGAAGCACTCAAAAATCCTCTAAATGTCGACCAAAACAGCTACACTTCCTATCTCAAGGAACACAGAAAACATTTACAGATATGGTACAACAAAAAAGCAATAAAGACACAGTCAGAAAGACCACCAAGAGCAGCAGCAACAATACCTGCTGAATTTTCAGCAAAGGTTGTATATATGACTGCCAGAGTACTTTTCTTTTTGTTTTCTTAAGAGATAAACAGAGTGAATAAACACCAACCACAAAATTAAGTGGCTGTGTTCTGGTAGCCATCCTGAAGGAGAATTATGAATAGCTCAGTTTCCCCACTTCACTATTCATACAACTCCCCAAATCTACCAGATCTGTCATAACAGATGCACTGCAATATCTGAACACGGCACATTGTGTGACAGGAAATGGTACAGATCAAATCACCTTGAACAAATCCGTAAATTCAAGATTTCCTATGAGAAAAGGCCTGGCCCCACAAAAGCTACTCATCTATTTCTATGCATTAGACAGCCTGGCATAGCATCTGCACTCTGCTTCATCTCCCCCTTTTTCTCCCTCCCTAATACTTCACTGCACACAGAAATGAGTCAGTATGATATTGCAGCCTATGGCTATGACAAACATCTTTAGACTATTTTTGTTCTTTGATGCTATGAATGTATTTGATATCCACAACCAAAGATGTAATTGAATTTGAGGGGGGAGGAAAAGGCCTATTTTCTTTGCCTGCTGCAATGGTAGTTGAAACCAACAACAATAATCTGCCAGCACAAAACACAAGAATGACAATCGTATCTGACACCATTTTCCAAGCCAAGATGATGATGGGTGGATGAACAAATCAGTCTGGACAATCTCATGTTGCAGCATTAACAAACACCACAAGAGTCTAATGTTTCATGACCCAAGCATCAGCTGAGGGATAGACAGGATGATTTCTAAGTCTTTTCCACCTTTAACCCCATTTCATTAAAATTATAAAATCAAACACCTGCCTGGACTTGAAAACTAACTCTGCGAGGCTACCACTTGCATTAAATCTGTCACAAAGTTACAACACAGTCCTTCCACACAGGGACTGTTTGCCTTAAAAAGCATATACTCAGTCACAGAAAGGAAGAGCCACAGAAAGAAAATGTTGTGAGGTAAGGTGGCAAGGAAAGTATGTCGATTGTGCTTCATTAGTATACAACCAGATTTAAGAACTCCTTTCCCAAAATTAAAACAGTGAGAACTCATCTGAATCATACCACTGCATCTCTGCTGCAACTCTGTTCAAGCCAAATTGGACATCATCCTAAAGTTCTTGAAGTGTCATGTACACCCACCAAGAAAGGATTAGAAATGGATTCCTAGCAAAGCGATATGGGAAATATCAAGGTGAGAACTGGTAGAGCCAGTCTTTATTGAAGAAACTGCATCATTTTAAGATTTAGAAGTTAGCAAAGTTTGTCTGGAAGGTGTACAGTGACTTCCCACTGTGCAGCGCAACATCTTGTACTAGGGCCAGGATTTCACTTTATTCCCAACTGGAATTGCACCATTTCACTTTTTTTCCTTGATCCGAGACCATCAATGTTCATATTGCTATTCTGAACACAAACAATACAACCAAACAATACCCAAAACATTAGAAATCAATACTAGTACACTCTCACAGTATTCATGTTTTCTGTGCTTCTTTGTAGCCTGCTGGTCTTGTACATTGGCCCTTATACAGCCTATCTACTCCAACACCAGCTGATGCCAAGTTCTTCCTCAAAAAATGTCAGATCAAAGCAGTTACTTGTTGAGGTTTTGGGTTAGATTTTGGTTTGTTTGGGGGGGTGAGGGAAGGGGGAGTGGCAATGTCAGTTGATACTGAAAATGTATGTAAGAATCACACCAATGTAATGGTTTTCCCTGCCTTGAGAAGATGAGATTCAGGGAAAGGGTCCCACCACCACTCTGTGCTGCTGCTTCCAGCCTAGGGTAAAGTACCCCAAAGAGAGTTTCTGGTTCCCAGATAGATCATAATCTGTGGAGAGCTGGATAATTAATGAAGTGGAAACAAAGAATTCTCTCCCTCCCACACAGGCTATGACCACTGCCTTCCTGCACTAGTATTCTCCTAGAACTTGACCTTATAATAACCTGAATGAACAAGAGTACAACCAGCTTCCATTACTGGTCAAAGTTTTCATCAGCCAAGATTATTTGCAGTAGTTCTCATTTTAAGTATCCTACTTTACCTGCTAACTTTGAGCTCCTGTTTAAACTATGAAGCTTAATTACTGCATGTGTGCTACCAGAATATGCTCTAATTTTCTTACATTTGTTCTTATGGTGTGGGCAATACTACCCTTCCCCAGAGACACAGGGAACTCATAAAAGTAGAAAATAACTCACCTCCTATTTCTCCACCCACACCTGCATAGCCGCCTACAAGTAAAAGGCTTAACATCACAGACGTACTGTTTCAGTATATGTAACAATTTGAGGAAGTACCAGTATCTTCAGTATTAGCATGAAAAACAGCAAAAATAGATAACTTTGTAAAATTTCATGCTTCCTATGGTACCTAACAACACAGCCTAGAGGAAAAGAGTAGAGACCAGGGGCATTTATGGTTATTGAATTCCATGATATGGTTTATCCTGCAGATACTCATAGAGTTTCACTAGCATTACAAATGATCCCTGGAACAAAGACCCAAGTATACCAATGCTTCTTGCTGTAATGAAAGCTGACAAGCCTTCTGTCTAGCTGTGTTCACTGACACTGGTGTACAGAACAGCATGGCATGCCTTTGTGCATGGCAGATCTACAGTGTATCTATCTCATCAGCACTAAAGACCAAAAAGCATGAAGAAAAATGCTATTCTGGCTTACAATTTCTCAAAACTGGAGAAAGAAAAAAAATTGTCACTACAGACCTGATGTTAGAGACAGAGATAAGACAGATGAGGAACTTGTTTCTTCACGCAGAATAGCCCAACCTTGTCTGTCCCTCACACAACCTCCTGACAGGCAGCAGACCCCAAACTCCTCACAGCAGACCTCTCTTCTCAGCCACCTAACCCACTCTTTTATAACACCCATCCTTATTGGACATAGCTGTGACCTATTAGGGGCAAGGCTGTTTTTGGTAATTAGTACAGCTGCAACTCATCAGGGGCTAAGTTGCTAGCAATCCATCCTCCTACAGAATATCACCCCACAAAGCAGGGAGCACAGACTCGGACACTGCACTGCTGAATCAGCATGAGCTAGGATAAAGTATTCTTATCAGAGTGAAGACTGCAGCATGGCTGCCTTGTAATACAGAAAAACAGCCCAAGCTTCTGCTCTCACTGCAGGGCAAGATTACATTATCCATAGGCTTCTGAGCAAAAGCCATAGAGTACTGTGTGAAGAAGCACTACTCTAGCCTATGTAGTCAAACAAAATACAATACAACAAGGTCTCACAGTGCTAGATTCAACTTAGGAAAACTCTGAAATCACAAAAACTGCCAGGTGACACATGTTAGGAAGAAACTGAATGAGAGGAGCATTCGAGCTCTCACACTGCTTTGTTACAAGTAAGTGCCTCTGCACTGTTTGGATTTAAATGCAGGGTTGGCAGGCTGGATTTATCTTCGTGTTATTTGAAGTTAAAAATTTAGTACAGCTGTTAAAGTAGCAGAGAGCCCTAGCACAACAGCTGGCTGAGGACAAAGCTACAAACAGAATTGAAGCAAGGGAATTTGACCGTATAACTTATATAAATAAATACAATTTCTAAGTAATAGGTTTGTTATCTTTTACCTTCAAGAAACATTGTAAAGAAAGAAGGTGCAAACTACAGTGTAATGTACAGCTCCGTGACCACATGGTAATGGTTCTGAGAACAGCAAAGATGAACATTCTGGACATGGCAAAGCATTTCACACTGTCCCACATGACATCCTTGTCTCAGATTGGAGAGGCATGGGCTGATTTGACAGATGGATGACTCGGTGGACAAGCAACTGGTGGGATGGTCACACTCAAAGAGCTGTGGCCCATGGCTCAATGTCCAGGTGGAGATCAGTGAGGAGTGCTGTTCCCCAGTCCCTGTTGGTGCTGGGACTGTTTAACACCTTTGTTGGTGACATGGACGGTGGGACTGAGTGCAGCCTCAGCAAGGCTCTGACAGCACCAGGCTCTGTGCTGTGATTGACACTCTAAAGGGAAGGGATGACTTCCAGAGGGACCTTGGCAGGCTTGAGAGATGGGTCTGTGTGAACCTCATGAAGTCCAACATGGCCAGTGGAAGGTCCTGCACATAGGTTGGGACAATACCAAGTACAAATACATGCTAGGCAGAAAATGGATTGCTAACAGCCCTTAGGAGAAGAACTGTGGGGGACTGTTGGATGAGAGGCTCAACATGACCCAGCCCATGCTCCTGCAGCCCAGAAAGCCAACCATGTCCTGGGCTGCACCAAAAGCAGCATGGACAGCAGGTTGAGGGAGATGACTCTGCTCCTCTACTCCACTTTGGTGAGACCTCTCCTGAAGGGCTGCATCCAGCTCTGGGGTCTCCAACATAAGAAGGGCACAGACCTGCTGGAGCAAGTCCAGAGGAGGGCAAGAAAGATGATCGAAAGGTCTGGAGCAGTTCTCCTGTGAAGGCAGGCTGAGAGAGTTGGGGTTATTCAGCCTGGAGGACAGAAGGCTCTGAGGGATTTTACAGCAACCTTCCAGTACCTTAAAGGGGGGTCTTGAAGAAAGCTGGAGAGGAACTTCTACAAAGGCATGTAGTTATAAGGAAAAGGGGAATGTCTTTAAACTGGAAGAGGGTAGGCTTATTTTAGATATTAAGGAGAAATTTTTCACTATGTAGGTGGTGAGGCACTGAGACATTCCAGACAAGTTGTGGATGCCCCATCCTTGGAAGTGTTCAACACCAGGCTGGATGGAGCTTTAACCAACCTAATCTAGTGGAAGAACCATCACACATAAGCCAACTTACTGGGGCCAGGTAGACAACAATCCTCCTTATCTACATAAATAGAAGCCTTAGCACTAAAGAATAACATAATCTGAAAGGTTTCAAATGTGTTAACAGTGATGAAAAGCAGGAGGTTTGATATGCCACACATCTTCAAGAGTATTATTTTGAGAACATGTTGGAGTGCCAACATCCTTCTGTCTTCAGGCTACTAAAAATGACAATTTGGCTCTATGACCTAAAACCATACTACAAATGAGGTGACTTCTGAAAGCAATGTGGTACTTTCAAAAAAAATCACCAGGAAAATACACATGGGAATGTTATCACTTTCAGGGGTCACAACCTCCATTACAAAGCCCAGCCAGTGTGTCTGTGCATGTACCTTATATCACAATCCAGCTCAAACTCATCTTTTTCAGCAGCTTAAGACAGTGAAGTGGACTGGTCTGAAGCAGCTAAAACAAGGGATGCACTTTCCGTTATTTTCTACCATAGTGATAGTCACAGCAAAACAAAATGGCGATAGCTGTTGTTCCTAAATGCATCAGATCTTAAACTTTACTTAAGATCTAAGCACACTGCTTAAGATCTCAGTTTAACAGTTGTCTGATTTGATTTTAAAGAGAATTGCTCTACTAGCAGAACTGGGAAAGCTAAAGGGAAGGAAGAAAGGAAAGTTATATATTTAAACTGTATTTATATACACTAAACAAAATAACTTCAGATGACTTTCAGAAGAACACCATTATAGCATTCCCTGCCTAAGTTATCCTCAGACACATCTGAGACATGGTGAGGCTTTACTTTTAAATTAAGAGAAGCTTTCTCCCATGTCCAAGGTACACTATGGCCTAGCAATGCTTGACCTGTTGCAATAGCATATTGGTTTATTATTCTGAAATCAAAATGATATGTTATTACCAAATAGACACTGTGAGATGAATCGTCTTGTTACATGGAGTGTCCAAAGGAGCTATCAAACAAGCTCTCCAAAAGGAAATTTAATTCAGCCAACAATACAAGTATGGGAAATGAACAAACTCGGAACCATGTGGATTCACTTTTGGAACATGGCATCAAAGTTATTCCCACAAAAGAATCATTGTTCTGGATTGTTATTGTGTGAGAGAAGGAAAAGGTTTTCCTTCTCCTTTCTGCCAATCACACATAACATAGTTTTATGCAATGGAGTAATTTGCTTCCTTTTGCCTGCACGGTGGTCACTAGCCTTTATTTTTGTGCCAATTCAATACAATGTTTGCTCTAAGATATTTTTTTCTTTAGCCTAACAAAATGTTTATTCCCCCCATTCTGTATGTCATTTTAAACATATATGTATTTGTAGTTAGAAGTGCATACAGAGTGTTGTTTTACAACCTCTAGACACCACCAGTTAAGCAGAAAGACAGTCACCATTAGACAAGAGACTTATTCACAAATGACACTTCTTTACTGCTGCTCTCAATACCATCTTTCACAACAACCAAATTCATAAAACTAAGGAGGGATACTCATCATAGGAAGAGAGTTCACAAGTTAGTTACATGCCTCTGATTATCAGTTCAGAGTCTTCCTGACTGTGTCCAGCTTCTGCAGTTTAGAGGTTGTCTTTCTGCTTTAAGAGACAGAAATCCATTTATCTTGTTCATGACACCAAAATTCCAGGGTTTTTTGAACCACTGGTTAGTTTACCCTACACATTAAACACCTGTCAGTACCAGGCAAGGTGAGTGCTGCAAGGCAACACTCACTACCTTTGCTGTGACTAGTGTTTAATTTCTTTTTGGCATTTTATTCACCAAGGAGTTTCTGCTTTGTTTTTCCCCTTCTACCAATTTCTGTAGGTTTCAGCAAACAGGGGAGTTAGGCATTCTGTACAAAACAAATTAGGACCCTGATGACCAGTTACTGAGAATTCACCTTGAATTTCAGTGGGCATGGTTGCTGGAGTCAGGCAGGCAAACACACCTGATGAACAAACAAAAGTTTCTCACCCACTTCTCCCATACAAAAGTGAGAAGGGGCAAGGTACACCAGTAGATTCAAGACATATAAATGTTGTATCATTGTTTGATAAGTATGTGCTGTTTCTATATTCCCTAGATGTCAATTTATCCAAGCTCATTATGACAAACTCAAAATCAAAATGGAAGTACAAACATTCTGCATATTTCTTTCCTGCAAGAAGACACTAGTTGTCTAAAACTGCCAGAGGAACTCAGAGGAACAATGTGGCATTCTCCAAGTATGCAAAAAATACCCAAAATTTGAGAGTGCTGTTCCTAAGTACCACCAGCATTTTAAAAGAGACAGCCAAAAGAGCTAGAATGGTTGTCAGTGACAAGTAGGTATCATCCCCTTGGCTGCAACACAGGAATTGGATTTTTTTTTCCTCCAAAAAGTCCTTGGGAAGCTAAGGAGAAATGACAGACACTCTGCACTCTTGGGTGTGCTACTCTTATGCAGGGGAGGGAAAGGTGTTGAGTGATAAAGGGCTTCAGAAAAAATCCCTGTTCCATATCAAGGGAAAGCAAATGAGGCCTATGCCAGAAAAGCCAGATTGTAAGAGACAGAGCTGCACTCTGGGACCACTTGCAAACAAACCTGGTAGCAACTGTGATTCACACTAGCACATATGCTTGTTTTGCTGTTGAATACTCAGTCAAGGACTCCATAATCCTAAAGAAGGAACTCTAAAAGAAGGAATAGGAAACAATAAAATAAAATTACCATTTTCATCTGTAAAAAGCAAAATATTGCATGTGTTAAAGGGCTACATAAACAGCCATCATCTAACAGAATGGTGAGTAACCAAGCAGGAAAACAAACTTCTAGTACCTGGTGCATCAAATATTTGTAAAGACCTTGAAAGACCTCTTTTCTACATCCAGGAGGTTAGATTCAGAGATGAAACCCTAACTCGTGTTTTCAGAAAAAAAGTTTAAGAGATTTTTGAGCTATAGAATTAATTATTTAAACATGTTTCATCATATTTCTCATTGCAAGATAAACTGAAATGTGTTAATAGAAAAAATATTAGGACATTATCTACAATCTATGTTGAAAACAACAGATCACAGTGATAAAAAACATAAACAGAAAACAACTTTCTCCAAACATTACTGTTCTTGTATTTCTTGCAACCTGTAACATAACAAGGTGAATTAAGGACAAAGTAGCAGTTCCTCTGTTCTGCTCATGGGAAACATAACTTCAAACCATCATTTTAAATGCAGTTTTCAAATATATTTTATTTAATACAGCAGCAACATACTGCACCTTACAACAGTGCTGCTCTTATTAATGAAGTTTGCAGTGCTTTAAGAAAAATGTGAAGAGAAGTGCTTTCAGCAGAATCATTACACATTAAAAATTAAAAAATCAAAAAGGAAGCAGAGCTCAGCACACTTGTGATAAACATATTTCTCATTTAAACAGATTTAAAACAGCATCCTACCCTTAAAGCTGGTAACAGATGACTAAAATGTGTGAACAGCGTCGTTCGTCAATGTTTAGACACCTTCCCTTTTGGCACTCATGATGTTAAAAAAAAATGGCACGGGAGGAGAAGAACAGGGAAAGAAGGTAAGCACTAACAATTTATGGATCAGCCACAACTGATTTAATCCAAATGGCTTTTGAACAGAGATGGCACTAGAAAATCCAAAAATTCAAATAACTTATTAAAGAAAGCTTCTTCCTTCCCTTCCCTAACAAACTACTGTCATCTCTTTACCTCTCTCCAGCTGGACTGCAGACCTCATGAGGAGCCATAACAAATTAGTTCATGGCTGTGTAAGCTTCTGCTTCATTACACAGCATAATGATAATTCAGGGAAGAAACTCCAGCCCTGCTCTCTTTACATCCCTTCTAACTCCCTATAAGAAGCACTGTCTTCTAGTGATTTTGTTAATGGGTAGCAAGTTTATCTGATGTTCAGTCTTTTATTAAAACTTCCTAATTGCTTTTAATTTTTAAAATCAATTGAAAAAGACTGATGACTAAAAGGGGAAAAAAGTCAGGGGAAAAAGTCCATCTTGCTCCAAGGGCAATATACACAGCTAGGAATACTGCCTCAAAAAGAGCCCAGTATATCTGTGAGCATTCAGACAGGGCACAGCCCTAATGATGGTGAGCAGAGCTCCTAATGTGTCAGTGAGGGGAAGCCTAGATACTGAACAAAACCACAATTTTGTTGCAGAGTTAAGACTGCAATTCCAGCTTACACCCTAGAGATCTAAGAAAGGCCATGAGTGTATCTCTCAGGCTGGTGCAAGTGTATGCTATCGTCTTTCAGCACCAGTTGGTAACATTGCCTGCCAGGCTGTAATTAAGCTCTGACCCAAAACTGTGCTTTAAAAAGGACAGATTTCAAACCACTGCCCCCTAAAATGTAACAAGATGCAGAAGCCACCACCAAGTTATTGACAGTCAGGGTGCTACTGATGTCTCAAATGCTGCACCATCTCAGAAGGACCAGTCTGCAAGGGCAGGAGAAGTGGCTAACACACCATCCACGAATTTAGTATTTTTGAATCGGTGAAAAACGTACACTGTTCCCCAAGGAGCACTGCAAATGTATATAGCATGTGGCTAAACATCTGCAAAAGAGAGTGCAACTCTTCAGCTGAGGAATATTAAGAGTTCCACAGTCAGAAGGAGATCTCACACAGCTTCATCCTTGTTCGCTAAGTAACACTCTTGGTCCTCAGCTGCTGTGGCAGAGAGCTGTTTCCCAAGCTTTCCTTTTCAATATCTCTACAGGGAAATACCTTATTTTGAGAATTAACATTTATATCATCTTCCTCATTTTTAAAGAACCACAGCCATTGCTCTGCAAACCTATTTGGACTAAATGCAAAGCTGCCTTTAAATGCATGCATTAGACCTCTAAGTTGCTTTGGCCTCAGTTTCTTTCTCAACAGGAGGAAGAAAGAGACCTGTGGCCAACATGACCATCTTTAAGCTTCCTCAAAAATCTGCTGCTCATACCCAACATTTTCTAATATATCTGTTTATTTCCAGTTGTAGATAGTCGAGTTTACAATTCTCAGTCCCACTAGTGAGAAAACAATTTTAGTTGTTCATACACACAAGAGAATTTGCAAAACACTCCCCCTCTGACTTGAGTCAAACAAAAATCCCAGAGCTCTCACTGATGTTTGACTAGTCATGCCAGAAAATATTTTCACATTTCCGAATATGACCTAAAACTTCCTTTTTGCAATATTCCATATTCAATAGCTGCAGATGCCTCTTAGCTTACAGCTCTTCGAGAAACACATCAAGGTGGTCTATTTTTTTGCAACTTTCAGACCATGTGATGTTGCATCAAAAAGCAGCTTTAGAAGAGACCCTGGTTTGGTCACTTTACAGTCACCTGGTTACAGCACCAGCTACACTGCTCTGTATTGCCTCTGCCAGGAAGGAACACAGGGAAGAGAGAGGAGGCAGGACAGTAAGTGCCACATGTCTTTTGTCTAGTACTTTTTGAAGGTTCTCTGTTTAGATAATAAATAATTAATAAATTTAATTTATTAAAGCAGTATTTATTTAAGTAATAATGAGCGCTTAAAATCTCTCCAGATCTTTAGTACAACACACTATTTTCCCATATAGATGGAAATTGTGGAACCACTTTTGGTACAACATAATTAAATATCACAGTTTCTATTTGCTTTAATTTTTAAACTAGAGCAACCACATCTCCTTTACTTTTCAACCAAGAAGTGGACAAATGAACACAGCCACCTACAGTATGAATTTCGGGGGCTAAACCTGAAACATGGGATCTTAAACGACTCTGATAAAATCAGAAAACATGACACAAACCAGGAAAACTGAAGAAACAAGAACATCCTGTTTTCTTAGGTAAAACAATGTTCATCATCCCTCTGAGTTCTCTGACCCTTATTCATGCATAGAGACTTCATTCTTTCCCAGTAATTGCTCTTTGAGATTACACGAAAAGTCCATGAAGCCAGAGAAAAAGTGATAGGACACCAGTAAATGAAGCATGAGTCATTATTGTCTGCCATCACTCAAGCACATGAATGTGAATGCTGGCACAAGCCTAGACATTAAATGCACTGATGACACTGACTCATAGGGTACAGCAGTTAACTATCAATGTAGTCATCATCCTCTCTGTACTTCAAGCTTCAAGTGCACTCTGTAATAATGAGATTCTTCATGCTCTAGACAAATTCAGCAGAGGAAGGCCTGAGGCTTCACATCAATTCAGTTTGTGTCAATGGCTTAAAGAAAAAAAAGAGAGACCTACCAAGCTTCAAATCCTTTAACTGTGAAAGAAAGAAAAAAAAATGCAGTTTATTGTATCTTTTACCCTTCCAAACCCACTACGGGAGTAGAACCAAATAAAGCAAGGAGAGGAGGAGAATGTCAAAACCAGCTCCTTCTCCTCTGGGAAAAAGCCAGTAAAACAAACAACAAAACCAAAACAACCGCCTCTTCCTTAATATTACCTCATTCTGAAATGAAGCACAGGAGAGATTCAATTCTAAAACAGATCAAGACAAGTGAGGTTATAATAATAAATAAAAGTGAGGTTGTGGGAAACCAATGTGGGTATATGGCTGCATGTATGTAATGAATGTATAGTAATCTCAGAAACATGCTTTTGCCTGATGCAATAGCTAAAGGGAAAATAATATTTTTCTAAGATGGGAAACAGGAAATGAAGGGTAAAACACTGATGCTTTTCAAGTCAGCAGAATTTTTGAAATCAACTTCAAATGGATTGACTATTTAACCTGAACAGAAGCTAAAATTAATATTTCAACTCATCAGCATGAAAAACGCTGTAACTGTTTCTTTGGAAAACTGTGGTAACAAATTCTGGCTCAATGAAAATTGCTACAATCTCCTCTATCACAACTCATTAAAGATCGAAGTGTCTGTAATTGAACCATAAATCTCCTTTGTTCTTAGAAAGACTAACTGAATAAAACAAAACCGTAGATATTTACAGTGATATACTTAGCAGTAACAAAATATTATTTCAAAGTAATATTATAATGATCTCTTATTAAAATCCACATCAGGAAAAAATGGAAAGAAAGTATGAAGAACAAAGAGGAATGGCTCTAAAACCTGGAGTCCTTGTGTGCCAGTCACAAGTTCTTGAGGATAACATTGATACAATTAATAATCAATGATTTAATAACCTTTGGGAAAGAGGGATTATAGTCTCTACTTGGGCAGTACCCAAGACATTCTGAAGACTACTTTAATCTAAATTAACACCAGCTTCCCAGGAAACTCTCTGAAGATCATCTTCTAATTTTGAGTCACTGAGGTTACCCAGTGAATCAGAACTAAAACAAGAAGACAGAAAAATTAGTTCTATGGAGCAACACACAATAGTAACAGCTGGGGAGGGATCTGGGAGATTGTCTCTAACTAATCATTTTTACAAAACTGAGTGAAGTTCCTGGTAACTCTTTGAAAATAATAATACAAAATTTCTCATCTCTCTCTATATTTGGAATCAAGTTCCTGACCTTTAGCCTTGCAACAGTAAGCACAAGTTAGTCTTTGCCTTCTGAATTTGTCATGTAAGTAAGAGGTTTCAAATCAATGGCAGGCCCATGGCACTGCATGCTCCAAACATGAGTTCATTTATACTGATAAGCAAACTTCCTTCCATCTCCCACTGATGAGTATTTGAAGGATCTACTCGCTCTTACCAACATGTGTCAGGTAGGGGAGCAGCTGAGGCAACAGCCAGAACACAAACCTTTTCCAAGGCAAATGCAACTCATCATGCACTTGTCAAGAGCATGCAAGTGGAGTATAGTGGGACACAGAAGTGCACAAGATGACAGGGACTGGGAAAAGCAACAATTACTTTACAAATGGGCAAACTCTGGCATAACTTCATAGCACCGTGCCCCTCATGAGACCAAGAAACACCAACTGAAGCACCACAGTGTTGATAACTTTTACTCTTTGGTTGAACAAGCAGTAAGCACAATGAGAAAACTTCTCATGCCACTCACCATTATGAAGTCCTGCTGACATAGAGAGGCCAGAGTAGGTAGAGCTGCTCTCAAGCAGCTCTGTTTTCAGTTTTCTGATTAAACTCAAAGGGTGGTTGTGCTAACTGTTCCTTTGCCCTGAAGCATGTCTCCTGAACATAAAGAAGGGTCTCACTGTAGTTGAGCACTGTTGGGATGAAGATCCTGGGGTTGTGGCATGATCAGCATGCTGATGTCCTCAAGCTCTGTACTACCACTTCCAAAAGGACTGAAATTCAAGAACAGAGTTGTCTTGTTTGGTTGGACATGGAACTTGAAGGACTAACCAGTGGCACTAGATGAGCTGGATGAAGGTGCTAGAAGGGTAGATGTAGCATACTGTTGATCAAAGGCTGACTGCTTTACATAAAATAGGCAAGCATTTTGGGGAATAGTCTTAAACAAAGGCCATGTTTATCTTACAAAACAAAGTTTTATACACAAGGTTCGTCCCCCAAAAAGAATTCGCTCTGTGCTTTAGGCTTCCAACAAACATTCTCACCTCTGACACGTAAAACAAAGATTTCACTTCTTGTATCCAACAACTCCGACACAACACATACAGTGAAACAAATTAATGGTACAACTCAAGTAAGTTGCTACATGTCAATGGCCCCCAACTTTACGGCAGCATTTCTGATAGGCAAAATATTGATTTCCTCCTGTCAACAGAGATGGGCAAAAAGCCCTTCCACAGATATTCCCTATTATTTCTGTAAAGACTATCTTTGCTCTCCTTATAGTGAGAGGGTCGTAGCCTCCCTGTGGAGATGCCTTTATGTTCTGTGTAAAATTGAAACAGGGAGCCTAATGGGTCTTGTTAGAGATTAAACAGGCACACTGACACCTAGTTGAAATTGAACTTAACACCTCAGGTTGCTCATGTCAATTTTCTGAAACATGGTGAAAAAAGGTAATTGTCAATTAATGAACCATTGACTTGGGGTTGGTAGAAATCAATAACATGAAACAGTACGAAACTATACAATCTTAATCAGTATTCTGTAACAAAAAGGCTTTTAGACAGACACAGAGTAATTGGCTGTTCCTTTGTGGCCCATCCTCTAAGCTATACAATTGTCCAATTAAAATATAACATCAGTAACAACACAGTTGTTTGTTTTGTGGTTTGGGTTTTTTTATTTGTACTAGGTTACATTTGTTAAATCAAAAGTTGCAGACACTGAAAGAGCATGAACAGAAGGGTAAAACATGAAATCAAATCCAAGGGATCAAATTCAGGCCAGATATCACAGTTATGAACCTTAGCCTCCCAATTCACTATCCTTCTAATTATATGTAGAGGCTTGACAATAGAATTCACATCTCTTGGGTTCCACCAGAAACATAACATTGCTCAAGTAGAAATTTCTATTGTAAAATCCTCTCAGGACAACTTCACATCTTTCACAGAAGAAACAAGATCTGTTTCAAATTAAACTCATTTCCACCAAGCAGTAAGCATCCACATAGTTGTACAAAAGCAGAAAAAATACCAGGAGTTCTTGAAGAGGATCAGCAAGGTTAGATGTGCACTAGAGAAAGTAAACTCTGGAAAGTAAGCTCAAGAAAACTTCTCCAGCCCTTTTCCCCTCCTTACAATTTAGGGTAAAATGAAAGGGTTGTATCAAAATGGTCCCACTATATTGCAGAGCAACAGAAGTTCCAGAATGGAAGTTAAAAATCTGCTGCAAACAGTGTGCTCAGAGGTGTCAGAATAAAGGTCAACATTTCCTTACCTAGAGCTGCCCTTTTGAGTTCATTATTGACTAATGTGTTCGTAGACTAGTTTTGCCTACTTGAAAATTTTATAATATAAGGTAACATAAAAAAATTATTACATATTTGCACTGCATACTGGCCACTAATAATAGAGCAAATTATAGGGGTGTTGGTTGGGTTTTAAATGATAAATGATGACACTGCTACCTCTAGGACTGGGCAGGATGCACATGATAGAAATAATTAATGTTGGAAATGATCATCAAGTCCAGTCTTTGACTGAACACTACCATGTCAACCAAACCATAGCACTAAATGTCACATTTTTTGTACACTTCCAGGGATGGTAACTCCAGCACCTCTCCAGCCCATTCTAATGCTTAACCCCTTTACAGTGAAGAAACTTTTCCCAATGTTCAACCTGAACCTCACCTGGCACAGCCGGAAGCTATTTTCTCTTCTTCGATCACTAGTTGCCTGGGAGAAAAGGCTGACCCCTCCCATAAAATATGATCTTTTAGATCATAATCCATCCAAACATGCACCTGTTTTAACAGCTTGAGGGGAAACAACATGTCATTTAAAACAAGTCATTTAAAGAAGTAATTTATTTCTTTGACAAGTTAAAAATTAAGCTAGATGGTTCTTTTTTAGCATATGTCATTTGAGACTGTCAGGCACAGTACCATAAGGAGGCAGTCATTCAGACCCAAGGAGGTAGCTTGGTACTTGAATGAATGGCAGAACTGAAAATTAAGCTGTCTGTCCCATGACACAAGAGAATCCAAAAACTGCAGTTGTAACTCAGTCCAATATATTCCAGTAAAAATTCTGACTGATCAGCTGAAAGAAGGAATCCTTCACTTCATGGAGACTGCTCTTCTGCAATCCCTTGTGCTTTATAGGTATTGCACAATAGAGTGTACTTCAGATTTCCTTAAATATGGTGAGTAGGTTGGAAACTAATAGCATACAGACAAGCAGTCCTTACAAGGCTATGTTTTTAGCCAATCTTATACAAGTAACCCACAAAACATTTACGCTACAGATTACAGCAGATTAAGCACATTCATTTTAAGAGAAGAAAAAAAAAATCAGAAAAATTCTTTGTAGTTATCTTTGGGAGCTGGATCCTGCATGTAAATTTAGACAGTGCCATACCAGTGCTAAGGGTTTTTTTGGTAGAAACCCACAAAGAGGATTTTCTTTTCTCTTTTAATGAGAAACAACACCAGGTTATCACTTTCAGGCATCTAGATGTTATTATCTCTGATGCAGCACTTGCAAGGAAATACAGTACAGCTAGCAGAAAGAGGCAAACCAAAGAAAAAATGTTGTACTTAGTAACGATTAAAATTCCTAAGGTTATTTCAAAAGCTTATTTAAGCCCTCTGAGAAGGAAAAGCATGGAAGAGGTGTCAGCATTCCATTAACAATGCACTTATTATCCACCATCAGCTGGAAATACTAGAGAACTTGGCATCTTGTTAACACCAGAATCACTCATTTGATTAGGCATAGATTCTCACCATCCAAAATGAAATGAATCCTAAGCCTTGAGAACATCACAGCACATTGGACACTGTCACACAGGCCATTATGGTTTTATTGCACAAGCCAAGCAGCAGCATGGCTACATTTTACAGAGAGACTGGAAAGCTGGATTTGAACAGCAGCATGAAATTGTTAATTTAAGAACTTTTTTTAAGAATTATTGAACTTATTAAATTTAATGTCAGGCTTGAAATTAAATACCCAAATATATTAAACATTAAAAAAACCCCAAGAGTGCTACCTTAGTGTCTCACAGTATGTCTCAGCTTTATCATGAGATCCATATAGACACAAATAAGGAAAAGGTGAAGAGTTTGAGTAGAACAATCAACACAAAGTGTATCCAGGGTTCTGGTCTGGGGGCTAAAGCTGGTGGAAACGATTCAGAATATCACAGTTGTTCTAGTGCCAACACTTTATGGAGAAAAGGGGAAATGCAAAGTAGAACTGGTATTATAGAGAAACCCTATTTAAAAGGTAACAGCTCTTTGGGAAAGGACATTTCTGTAATGGTTATTCCTTTTGTCCCTTTAGAGCCATTCTTTTTGGGGTCTACGCAATTAAAAAAAAGCTTCACTGCTATTGGAACACTTACCAGCTCTGTAACTTCCTCATTTGTTAAAACGTGTACAAATCCTACAACCTGGCTGAACGCTTACAGGGCTTGTTAAAGGTCAGCAAACAGCCATGAAGGCAAAGAGGCAGTGGTAGATTATTTTTTCAAAGTGAAAGAAGGAAAGAATCACTAAAGATAAAAGGGGAAAAAAAGTCAGATGTCCAGTAGCAGCAGAGAGTATGAAGAAATTAAATCATCCTACCCTAGCAAGCATCCTCATTCTTCTGCAAATACCAAGGCTTTTATCTCTCAGCTGTCAAATACCAAGTCACTGTTTATCATGTAATAGGCAAGTGCAAAATTCAGTGGTAGAATTTTCATATTCTGCAAAGGCTTATTTCAACAGATAAAAGGAAGCTCCCTTATAATTATAGATTAATTACAAAAAAAAGAAAAAAATCCCACATGACCTCCATTAATTTCAGTATGAAGTCCAGTATACTGGATGGCATTTCTAAATTAATTGCCTAATATGGAAGTTTTCTATTTTTAATAATAGTACAGCAGACATTGATAAGGAGCAGTCAACCTCAGAAGATGCAGCTGAGACTTAGAGGGTCCTATGAAATTAACATGTTACAAGCTTTGATTTGCTGAGATAAAGAGAATAAGATCAGTGTTTTTCAGAGACTACTAATTACATTTAATGTATGTGTCATTACAGAAAAATCCCCAGAAATGAGGAAGGTAACACAAAGATTTTGTTTCAAGCTATTTGACCTGTTTGCCCCTACTGTGACTTAAGTTAGTTCATTGCATTCTGCAGCCAACCAGAGCAGAGTAACCCTGGAAAAAGATTAAAGGAAAAAAATATCAGCCTATTAATAATTTCAATTTCTTAAATCACTATCAACATGCCTCTACTTCAAGAACCTTCCAGAAAAAGCAGGCTGACTTCCTCAGATACCACAGGTTTTGTGCAAGTCTTACACCTGCCTTACATTTCATTCAGAAGTTTTAAAGACTTCTGAATGAAGAAGCTGAGATCCCAAGTAAGTCCCAAATCAGCCAGCAACAGAACTCCAAACATGTCAGAGAAACAATGACTTGTTGCCCAGCTGTGCAAACCTTTTTAAAACCCCACAAGTCCTGCAGGTTTCTGCCCCACAGTACTCTCTCTGTATGAGTGATATGCTGACTGGGCTCCTGAATATATTTTACTGCCTCTCCAAAGACACCTAGCAGGTATTGATTGACAGGTTATTATCTCACCATCTCATTTTTGTATTTCCCACTCTTGCCCCAATGCTACCCACAAGAAGTAGTGAAAAATGATCTGTCTGCAGTATTTTGAAACAAAAGATATAACTGTTCCTTCTAAGGGCTGACCACTACTATATATGATATCCACATTACAAGACAGTCATGCAAAGCAAATTCAGGATATGGGGATCACTGTGATTAAAGAATCTACAGATAGGAGAGTATTTGCAAGAAAAGACTGATAAAATTATGTTACAGGGAAAAGAGCATGAGTTGGATTGGGGTTGTGTGTGAAATTTTCTTCACTGCTTTTTTTTTTCCCCCTCTTTGAATTCTTTCAAGTAAAGCCATAAATACTCATTTTCCTTGTGATCTGAGCAGATCTCAGATAGCAGAGGAAATTCACGACTCAACTTTCATACAATTCAGTAGCCTTTCCCCCATCCTACCATTACACATATATTAGGCACACATTAAGAGTGCAAGACTGAAAAGGAAAATATTTCCTAAGCCAACTCTGTAGCTGATGGCATTCTGCTCCTGTCAGTGTGGCAAATGGAGTCTACCACAGTGTACTCTTCTGTATTGAGAGAGAAATTACTCCTGCCCATCAGTCACAGAGTAGATGAGATACAAAATCCATTCCCATGATGAATAAATCAGAGTTAAAAAAGGTCAGGATGTCTTCAGTGTCTGCTGGGGACAAATCTCATTTAAGATTATTACGTTCTCGTCAAGACCTTCACCAGAGTCAGTTTACTTACCTCCTTCTTCGTCCTAAAGTCACTCAGCTGTGCACGTATTTATTGCTTTAGTTTTTAACATCACATTGTTTTCTTTAGCAAAGTAGGATATCTTGCCCTGCCTGTAACAATGAAGACAGCTTTAACCTCAAATAGTGTCCATTCCAAACTCAGCTCTCAGAAATGGAAAGTGAGGCTTACACCCCTCAAACCCACCCTTTAAAGGCTACGAAACTCCTAGTTGCCCAACAAGAGATGGATTTCAAAATCTGAAGGGCTGGACATCTGAAAGGAAAATTCTGACAAGTTTTAGCAACAAGAGCTAAATCTGCCATTAAAAGCTGCTGTGCAACTCAAAGACTACCCTTTCCCTATTTACCAGTTGTAGTGGCCCAAAAATATCCTAGGTACTCCAAGAAAGGTTGAAGATTTGCTTTACTGTCAACTCATTACTCACAGTTCCATTTTCCAGTGTGGCAGAGAAAAGCAATGTAGCTCAAGTGATCATCTGAGAACAAGAGCTTGTTCGGGACAAAGTGAGGGGCAGGGGATGGTTGGCTTCTCTGAACTAAAAGCTTTCTCATGATCTCAAATCAAACCCATGACTACTAATGGACTCCAACTAGGTCCTTCTGAGAGTCTGTCAGAATATTTTCTCCAAGCTGTCCTTGCAAAACCCTCCTTATAGCTCCATCTGAAGTCCTCAATTTTTTTGTACTGCAAGAAGAAGTCGGGTGAAAAAACACTCTGCTTTAGTACTCTGAAAATAGTTTTTAGCCAGAAGCTACTATAAATTCACAGGACATTTAAAATAACTGCTGGTATGTCATGGAGACTCCAACTATTTGGAAATTCTCTTATTTGCTCCACACTTTAAGTGTCTTTACAGATTTCTAGTTTTGGCTGTAATTCATGACAGCAGCAGGAAAATATGTGTGTGTGCGCGCGCCCCCTCCCAGCAGTTCACTTGCTGCTGCTGTTTTCCCTCTAATCTAGTCAGTCCTTGATCTGCAAGCATAAAATTTGTTCCTCTGGGGGAAAAAAGAAATCATTACACACAAAAGGCTTAAAATCTTAACTTGGGAATTAGCAGGTACATTTAAAGGTATTTTTTCCCCTGGTATTTGCCTCAAATGAAAAGAAAGCAGATACTGATATTGCAGAAGAACAAGATAGCTTTATACAAGGTCTGCTTAGCCCTTCACCAAAATACTTTCTAAAAGAGTCAATAATCAATTAAAGAACTACTCTACTTCAGGAACAATTCTACACACAACCTGGAAGAAAAGCATTCAGCTGACAAGAACAGCCCTGTCACAGCCACAGGAGCCATGTGCTGAAGCAACCACAGCCCCGCAACCCTGGCAGGTGTAGGGGCACCTCCTTCCCGCACCTCTCCCAGCACGGTCCCTTCCAGGAGGCGCTGGCAGGGGCCCTCCCAGCCCACCCAACACCACAGAATCGTAGGGCAGCAGTTCCACTCAAGAGGAATGGTGAGTTTTCACAGGCATTGCACATATGTGCACAGGTCGGAGGGCACATTTTCCTTTAAGTGTTATGGAAAGTGCCCACTGAATCAGCAGAAGGTTTCTCATTAACACTATGAAAGCTTATTTCAGGTCTGAAAATAAAGCCAAAGGTTAGCAAGACTTGAACAGCTACTGTGCATGCCATGGCTTTCACTCCTTTGGATGCTTAGCATCCACAAACCCAGCTTCCTGTATGGGCAACACTACCTTTAAAAACACCCTGCTCCTGACTGAGAAACGAGGAATTGCTTCCACAGCAAGGACCTTAACAAGGAAGCGAGGTTGAAAATCTTGTAACAAAGAAGGCAGTGACAAGGGAAAATAAGCTTTGTTAACTCCCCAAGAGTTATTTGTGAAATTAATTAGTTAATTATGAAATAAGCCCAGACCCATTCTTGCTGTCCCGGAATTTAAGCTGAGGAAAACGGCAGGTGCAACGGTGCGGTGGGATAAAAGCGGCAGCGCCGCGGCTGCCGCCGGGCCCGGGGCGGGCGGGCGGCCCTCGGCAGCCCCCTGCTGGGCCACGGAGCCGCCCGGCATTCCCGCTCCGCGCCGAGCCACACCGCGCTGCCCGCAGGGACCGACAGCCCCCAAACACAGCGGCCGTCACTGAGGGCGGGCTGCTTGAGCAACGCGCTTCTAAGTTGCCATTTGCAGTTCCCACATTTCGTCGGGAGTGTTTTAACTGCGCAAGACAGCTGAATAAAATGTTTGAGAACAAATATCGGCAATACAGCAGTGACCTGAGAAGGTGCCGACGCAAGCTCCGGAGAGCAGCGGGTGAAGCCTGTCCCAGAGGAGCCGTGCAGGGCAGGCTGCGCCAGCCCCTCCCTGCGGCACGCTTGGCAGCAGCTCCTCAATTTAGTTTTAAGCGTTTGTTTTTAATCGCACATGTCGACATGCCGGGTGGTTAACTTACAATGTGTCACACAAAACAAGAACAAGCCTCCGAGTTAATCAAATACCAACAAAACGTCTCATGTCATATTAATGCTACTTGGATCAGACCCAGGAGGAGTAAAAGCCAAGATCCTTCTGCTTTCCTCACTATCTTAATCCCTGTGCTACACACTGAAGTTGCTAGAAACACAAACATCAAGAGCTGACCTCTTATATGCTATCAAAAAGAGGTTTTAAGTGATGCCTGCAGCTGCATCTGTTCCTTGCTAGAACAACAGGGAAGCCAGGCGAGCTCTGCAGCACACACACGAGACCCCAAGCCTGTCCTTGTGGTCCATACAAGCTCACCGACACACAACAGGTACTACTCGGCCGGACAAGGCATCCTTCAGTCTCTGGATTGTGGGAATGATGTGATGGTTCACTCACTCCAGTTACACCCACTCCACACAGAGGCATTATGTCTCCATGGGCACTCAGCAGCTTTTGTGCTGGCACCCAAGCACACATGGCAATGCACTGGGGTGAAACTGGTAACCTGCAGCCAGAGCTGAATGCAGAATATTTCTTTCAGGAGCTCAAACATATGTTAAAGGAGCGTGAGCACATGTTAAGCTTAAACCAGCAACCAAACTGTTTTTTCATTAGAGCTGGGTTCAGGTAGTCACAATCTTTTAAAGATCTCCAGATATCACAGAAAACAGATTTCTCTAAATAAAGTAGATTCTTAAACAAAAACCAAACTTCGTAAATGTGGTTTTTTCATCCTTTTTCAATGTAACAGTACAAGATCCATTGACTGGAAGAATTTACCCACTTCCCTGATCAATTGAGTCTAATATTTAGAGGGAAAAAAAAAAAAAAACAACTCTCAAGATGCTAGGAACAAAATACTGCAACAACAGTAACATTCTCAAGCTATAAAAACACTAAACCAAACACAGAGTCTCAATTTGCATTTCCCAAAGTGAGCCCTAACTTTAACATATTGTACTAGCAATTAAATCTTGGAGGTTTGTTCTTTGGCTTTTGTAGGGGTGAGTGGGAGGCACTGGGTCTTTTACAAAATTACACTTTCCAGTACTAGATACACATGAACAGCTGGCTCAGCCAAAGAGGATGAATTCACATAACTAACTAGAATTATCCCACTTCTGTATCCAAGAGATACAGGGGAAACCTTTCCCCTTTTTAGGGGAAAACGAACTAATAAAAAAAGACCAACCCACTCAAAAAACCCAGAACACATCACTACCACGCACAAATCTCCAGAGAATTTGGGAAGATGGGGAAAGAAGAAGGAAACCAACAAGAGTTTTGGCTTTGAACTTCTGCACAGGACAGAACCTTTATTATTTTGATTATACCTTTACAGTAAAATTTGGGTTTTGGAAAGATAAAAACAGTAGAGGTCAACAACATTGCCTGTTCCTTAGAATCTTAAATGGATGAACTGGTATTCATTAGGTGAATGTCTAACTCCAAAAATGAGGTCTCATTTACTAAGAAATAAAGTTATAGCTTAATATTATAAATCTGTTCTTTCAACTGTAACAATATTCCAATATACTCATTTAACAATCCCATATCCTAAGACCCTCTCACAACTCACAGAAATACCTTATTTTTAGCATTATTTGCAAAATAGACATAATATTTTTTATAAAGAATACTTACTTCTTTTTGGATGCCAACTAGAAAAATACATTCATTTTTCATAATACAAGATCCAAAAATATAAAGCTACCTAAACTTTTTAGAGTAGGTATACACTACTGAATATTACACACTTTGGGCAAAACTTGAAACCAGTAGTAGGTTACTGGTAGAGAGAGAGCATAACAGGAGACAAAACATAGCCTTAGAAAAATTCTCTCACCACACAAGTATCAGATAGATAGAAAGAGGATAGATTCCCCATAATATACCAAAGAAACGTATCGCAATAGTTTAATAATCCAAAACATTAATAAGGAACATGCATTGGTCTTCAGTGTGTTCAAAATAAAGAAGATATAGAATTACATATGCCCATACTAGTGCAAGACCATTTTCTGTAAAAATTGCTCTAGAATTCCACCCAGTTTCAAATTAGATTATTTTCTCCTAGAATATTATCCTAGAGGGTGAGCAAACTGACACAAGAACCCTCACTTTACAGCTCATTCATAAGTTCATAAACAGCCTTGAAAAAAACCTATTCCTCAGAATCAGGTTGGTTTTTGTGATCCAAAATGATCAGTCCAGAGGAGACCAGATTGATGCAATTGTGCAATCATACTGGTAATCAAAGTAGTGGTTCAAATTGTTCACAAACAGCTGAAATCAAGGCAGGCAGCCAGGCTGAGACTACACATGTTTATGAAATGTTAACTGGGCATTTCACTCAGTTCTGAGGAGAATTAACAGCCTCATGTACCGACCTTATGATTTAATTGCCTGCTATAATACTCTGATAGTTTAGCAGTTCAAGATATCATCATTGTTAACACACTGATATATTGATTCAATTTCACTCCTGACCTGGATTTACTGCATTCCTCATTCTTATTTAGTACTTCAGACTGTAGCTATATGTAAAAGCAAGACTTACTTGACTTCTTTTTTTAGTCCATTAGGAACAAGCAGGAACTGCCTCCTTTTTCAGCTTCCAAACAGGACTGATAACTACAAGCCTGAAAGATTGATTGTGCTGCTTTTGGCTGGGGTAGAGTTAATTTTCTTTGCAGCAGCTGGTATGGGACTATGTTCTTGATTTGTGCTGAATACAGTGATGATAATATAGAGATGCTTTTATTATTGCTGAGCAGGGATTACACAGAAAAGCCAAAGTACTTTCTGGTTTTCATACTGCCACAGTGGTGAGGGGACTGGGAGTGCATGGGAGGTTAAGAAGACACAGCCAGGACAGGTGACCCCAGCAGACCAAAGGGATATTCCAGACCATATGGCATCATGCTCAGCATATAAAATGCAGGCAAGAAGAAGGAAGTGGGGGATGTTTGGAGTTATGATGTTTGTCTACCCAAGGCCCTGCTCTCCTGGGGATGGGTGAGCATCTGTCTGCCCCTGGGAAGCAGTAAATTAATTCCTTTTTTGCTTCGCTAGCATGCACAGCTTTTGTTTTCCCTATTAAACTGTCTTTATCTCAACCCATGAGTTTTCTAACTCTTATGCTTCTGATTCCCTCTGTAAGCCCACTAATGGGTGAGTGAGCAGCTGTGTGGGCCTTGGCTGCTGACTTGGGTTAAACCACAACACCTATTTAAGAACAATTGCCTGCATCTTAATGTATTTCCCCCCTTAATAAAAAATACATAGTAAAAGAACATCTATTCTTTTACACCATTTCATATATCTCTAACCAGTATAAAAACAGTGACAAATGTCTGCCACTTCAGCCAGGTAATAAGATACACAGTACAAACCTCTATTGCTAGAAAAAACCACATTCATGAGTAATTGACCAAGATGCTGCTTCTGACAGAGGCTTCCCGTTGACCTTTCACACTGAAGTATCTTTTCATTTGGATTTCACACTTTTTTTCAGCTACTGTCCCCAGGCAAATGCTAAAACTACTATTGCCCCATCCTATGGGCAAAGGCCCTCAGGGAAAACCAGCTGGCTACTCACACACTTCCCAATATCATCGTATTAACAAGATCCACTGATAAAAGGTTTCCCACACTTAAGTTATGAGAACCTTTCTTCTGCAATCCACCAGGCACTTGGAGGCTATTTATGCTGCCCTTAACAGCATATGCTGTGCACACATACAACACTTAGTGACAGAATGATTTGCAGGGCATGGAGTAGGCTAGAAAAAAGGGATGCTGAGCTGTCAAAGAAACCTCTCATTAAATCATATGAAAATAGTGGAGAGGAAAGGATAGGACATAGGGAGAAGTGGAATAAAAACAATTTAAATAGCTTTCATGCTGTTTGTAGAAGACAATGTAACATAGCTGCTGAATGGAAGATGCCTGTTGTCAGCAACAAGCATACACCAACAGGAATAGAGATGGGTGGGGGCTGAGAGAGGGAGAAAGGGGTACACACAGACACTGTTTATTAATCACATTTCAGATTGTCAATTTCCCCCAGAGAACTAAAATAAAGCATGAGTAAGCCAATATAGCCAATGGAGAACTTAAAGAAGAGCTCCAGCTTTACTAAAACGATGATGATAAATTTAATAGAAACACATTAGAACTTTTGATGGATATCAAAGTGTTTTATAATCTAACAAATACTAAGCCAGACTTTCCGCACAAGACTGAGCTGACACTACAGGTCATTTCTTTTGCAGAAACAAGAACTGGTTTGGCCAACAGAAGAGCATGGCTGCAAGGAATCACACCTTAGAGACAGATGATACTGAAACGTTGCTCTTCAGCCTCAGGGCATTTACAGAAGTAGCTCAGGAAATGCTTTTACAGATGAGAGGACACGCCAGGTACATAAAATCCCAGTTCCAAAGAACAGACAGCCTCACTGCTAATTTCTTTTTCTGCTTTTTAAGAAACCTGCCTTTCTGTTTAAGGTTATCTGACAAGTCCAATCATCTTTTTGAGGACTCAAAAAGAACAAAAAAAAAGAGAGAAATTGACAAGTTATGCATCAGGCAAAGTGTTGTATTATTTATACATTACGATCACAATTTCTGATTCAATTTTCAAGTATCTTCCACCTATAAAAGCCCAAAGGCTTACAGTTTGCTTTTTCACCATCCTCATCTATAAAGAGGAACAGTAATTTCTGTTTCATACACAAATAATACTGTGGTTCAAGGAAGGCCAAACTACTTGACTAGAGCCACAGACGAAGTCAACAGTAGAGTTAAGAATATGCTGAGTTGGAAGGGACACAAAGATTATCAAAGTCCAACTCCTGGCCCTGCACAGGACAACACCAAGAATCACACCATGTGCCTGAGAGCACTGTTCAGACACTTCTTGAACTCCATCAGGCTTGGTGCTGGGACCAGTTCTCTGGGGAGCCTGTTCCAGTGCTCAGCCATGGTCTGGGGGAAGCACCTTTTCCATACCCAATGCAAACACCCCTGACTCAGTGTCTGCCCCTCCTCTTCCTCTCACAATGAAATTGCAGCCTGTGATGACATCTTCCCTCAGTCTTCTCTTCTCCAAGCTGAAGGAACCAAGAGACCTCAGCCTCCCTCATATGGCTTCCCTCCAGGCCCTTCATCATTCTCATGGCCCTCCTCTGGGTGCTCTCTAATAGTTAAATGTCTTTCTTACACTGTGGTGCCCAAACTGCACACAGGACTTGTGCCAGAACAGAGTGGGGCAATCCTCTCCCTCGCCTGGTTGGTGATGCTGTCCCTGATGCACCCCAGGGCATTGTTGGCCCTCCTGGCTGCCAGGCCACACTGCTGGGATAGATTACAGCCATCCCTTTCCCAGTCTCTTGCTTTTCTTACATGACCACAAGAACTGCAGAGGTCAATCCAGGCTGACTGGCAATTAGACAAAAAAAAAAGCAGATCATTTAAAGAGGTCCTCTGTAGAAGGATTTGACTGTGGGACATTATGAGGCAGCACACTGAAGAGAGTGGTTTGACTCAGGAAAGTAGAGGAGGGCTTAGCAGATACCACAGCTTTGCATCTGCCAGCTTCACAGAACTTCAAGACACTGGTCTAGTAGACTACGTACACACGTACTTACCTAGATATGTAGTACACGACACTAAGGCACACAGGCAACTTTGTTAAGTTACTTTACACCAGAAAAGGCAACAGAATTTAGCAAAAAGCTTGATACTGAAAGGAAATTGAACTGCTATTAACTGCCTCATTTTCCAGGGTCATTTCTTTGAGGTTCTTTGGATATGGGCAGTTGGGAGACAGACACACTAAATATTACTTGCAATAAGAAAATGCAAAACAGAACAGATAAAGTTTGCAGCATTTAAATATTGGTATGGCAATTGTTGCAGCAGACATTTGGCCCAACAATAATTGGAAAAGTGCCACCCATTCATCAAAACTGGATCTATTCACAGACATATACCTTTTTGAAATTAAACATCTGTATCATAGACTTCAACTGAAGGTCTCATTGCAGATGAGATGCCTGAAAATACATGTTTCTCTGGCATCTGCTGTTTTCAATAAACTGTCATATTCTTATAAGTTAATACACCGACATGAAGTTAACAGTTTAATTAATTTCAGACATTTCAAATGGATGGTAGTACCTAAACCAAAACACAACTGTACTTGATTTTAGTTCGATCCATACAGATCTAGGTCAAATGCTGGTCTCAAAACTCAATCCTGAATGAGCAATCCACAAAACTCCCAGATTCCTTGGATTGGAGAGTCTCATACTGTGGATAAGGAGTCCTAAAGCTTCCTACACATGCATGCAATATAGATTTATCCTGCAGAAGACATAAAACAGCAAAGACTACATGCCTCCATGGAGGCAGATTATAAGGCTCACACAAGATACTAGGTTCTAAACTCCTGCAAATCATCTGATTTACAGTAACTATCTCTGTGTATTCTTTACCCACAGCAAGCGTAAAACAATTTGAATTAAGAACACCACAGTTATTTGGAAAGGAAATTTCCCAAGATCTGTTATATACTGCGGAGCTGCTAAGACCCATTGCTTTTAATAAAACTTTACTCCACAAGGCCCAGTCTGCAACAAAGAAGGAACATCTCTGCTGGGTCTGAAAACTACAGAAGAGGTAGCAGACGGTTCAGGCACAAGACTCTGGCTTATTGCAAAACTGATCATAGTACGTTGGCTGATAAAATCTTCATGTTTAGTACTTAAAGGCCACGGAAGAAAGCACTGGTTTGTAAACTCCCAACAGGGACTATCGCTGTTAATCAGTGGCATAGCTTTGCAACTAGACCATACCACCTTGAAATGAACTTCAGTATATGCAGCACTACTTAATAAGGCCAAAACAAACTACAGCCATGCCCCAGTATCAACAAGGGGCATGACACTCCTCAATGCATAGTTTTTAGCAGTTTGACAGAGTAAAACTACTTTTCCCACAAAAATTAGTGTAATAAATGGGAGATATATGCAGCAAAGAATATACTGAGATATCCTAATGGAGAATGTCACAGAAGATTTAATCACCACCAGATTTCATTGCTACCACTTTTCTTGATTAATTCAATGGAAAAGGACAGAAATGTGAAGTGATTATATCAATTAACACTGCACTGTATTAAATGATCAGCAACAGAACTCTGAAGTGGAGAATAAAGAAGCAACAGATACAGCAAGGTGTGGCTGTACTTGAGTAACTAAATCTAGTTCTCTCACTGCAATCACACTTCCATTTAACATTCAAGATCACACAAAATCTACATGAAAGTAGCTCAGATGTGTGGCAGCACAGATAAGTCATGGTGAATTTCTTGCAAAGAAGGAAGCAGTTCATACCATTTAGAGCAGTGTGCTCCTCTGCAGAGCCCACTGCCCTTCACCAGCTGCTGATGGCAAACTAGCCCTATACAGCCTGCTCTGTGAAGTGCTAAATGCACCAGCACTCCGGATGCTAATTGCTACTGCTCCTGTGCCTCCCTTTCAAATGAGGGGATAAAAAAAAAAAGTATGTCACAAGGATCATAGAGATACTAAAGATGAAGGGAGAATAAAAACCCCCGTGAATTTGGCAGATGGATCACGATGTCAAGAGGTAGAGTATCGTTAGGGCATAAACAGCCTTCCTGCGGCAGAGTGTGGGAGCTTCCCCTGTGGCAGCGCACGGCAGCTCGGGGAGAGGAGCGAATAGCTTTGAGCCCTTTCTGCGGGCGGCGGCGCCGTGCGAGCGCTGCCCAGAGCGCGGGCTCGGGCATGGCCGGGCCTGCAGCGCCCCCGCGCGGCCGCTCCTCGCGGCGGGCACCGCGCAGCAGCGCCGCCCTGGGAACGCAACCGCGCCACCGAGCTTTCGAAAAGCCCCTTGTGGCATCTAATGCCATGCACGGGATCCGGCAGGAGCTGTACTTCTAACTCCTTTACTCTGCTAACTTAGTTAAATACAAAAAAAAAAAAAAAAGGTTAAACTTAACAGCAGCAAAACAATCTGATTCAGGTGACACACAGATACTAGCCTCTGTCTTGGCATTTCTCTTGCCTCAAACACTGCCAGGCTGCCAAACTGCACTTGGGACCAATGTCTGCTATTCCATACCAGTTGTTACCCACATAGATACCTACTCTATTTAGTTATGCACATGATGACATGTAAAATTGTCCCATTATTTGTAGAAGGCTGTTATGCAGCACTGTTTAAAAATATGACAATCCATGAAGGGAAAACTTTTATTTTATTGCAATATGTACATAGAACAGTGCTTCCAATTCCCCTCCTTTCAGAAGGGCAGTAGATACGCTGTGCAAGATGGGAAATGAAGTTACTATGATGCCATCTGGGGAAAAAATGGTTTAGTGCTAGACAGAGAGACTCTGGAGAACCTTCCATCCCTTATGCACTCATTACCAGAAGGCAAGCAGACATGGTCTCCAATTCATAGATCCCAGGAAACAAGACTGCAGTAGTCACAACAACATGGTTTTACGTATTGCAAAGCATCTGATTTAACTAGGAAAGTGCTGTCAGAAGAAACAAGAAATCTGAAGAGCAGCAAAGATAAGATAGTACTCTGAATGGTATTTAAGTCAAAGGACGTCAGAGTTTCTTTTTCCATGAGATATTTGCAATGATGCCTGCAACTATATGTTCTTTACAGTGATTCTGGTAGGTCTGTGTTGGTAGACAGCAGCTTCTAAGGAACACTTCTGTTACTCAACTCCACCAATATCCAAAGTCAGCTATAAATTCAGCATAATCCTGATTGCTCTCCTTCAGGACAAATTTTCCACTTCTTCTGCCATGCAGACTCTAGTTTCAGTTGTGCTCTCACCATCCCTCCTATTTTGCTACTCTGGAGATCATTGTAAATTCAAAAGGTACATACTGAGCTCAGACTTGATCTACTGTATCACTGCTTAATCAAATCATCTCAACTGCTACAGTTCTTTTTTTTTCCTCACACCAGCAAAGTGGGTATATCCAGACCACATACTTCTCCCAAACCATCCAATAAATCACAGAAGTAGAATATTAACGCTGACACATTTCATTGTCATTCAAACCAGCAGAGTTGCAGGCAGAAGAACTTACTGTCATTTTAAAAAGTTAGTTTGAAAAATACTGAGCCACATTGAAAAAACCTCTTTTGATTATACAAGTAAAAGCCACAGTCCAAAATCTACGCCTATTCCTGATAAACTGATGAGACAAGATGTGTTTTACATTCCAGGATATAGTCTCCAGGCTCATGTAATCATCAGCTTCAGCTAGTGACCAGAATTCTTACTTCAATGAACTGTCATTACATGCTGACTTGGGATTGCTTACAAAGTAAGGAGGGGGAGGGAATATTAATATTATATCCTCCAAGAATTTATAGAATAATCACAACATTCTCCACATTTATTTCCTTCTGGCTTTATAAGAGCTGCAAAAGAAACCTACCTTTCACTTACCTCTATATACTGTAATTATGAACACAAGGTATGTGAAATGGAACAGAACAAGAAATTACAACTTAAGAAAACTTTAACAGAATGCTCAACAAGAAGGGATGGGAGCAGCAACTTCCTAAAACCATCTACTTTGCTCATATTCCCTTTAAGAATGGCTGTCAGTATAAATGCTGTATCAGCATCTTTTTCTCTTAAAGGAAAAATATAAAACACATTTATGTTTCCCAAAGACAAGTCATGGTATTTTAACACTAAGTTGCTAATAAGAATCTCAGCACTCTCTGGGTCATTTAAGCCATCCACAGTGATTATGAGTGATTGTGTTTTAGAAGCAAATGAACTGAAGACAAAGCTCAGGATGTATTATCACTTCCAGCAATGTTAGCAGCTTCTATTCAAAAGAAAGCAACACCTATTTTGCTGCATATATTCAATGCCTGTGACTTTTGCACAGTGGGGAAAAAAATCTGTTCCCTGTATAAATCCAGGGCATGTCTTTGCAAACAAGGTTTTTAATTAAAATTGGCATCTTTGAGCCTCCTGCTGATGGACAGCATTTCATTGCCTCCTCCTCAGATGGCTAAACTGGCTTCCAAGAGAGACCGTGAAAAGAAACAAAATCACTAGAATACCTAACTTTGACAAGTCTCTGCTGGGAACAATTTCAATAGCAGGATGCTGCAGAGAGAGGTAAAGAGAGAAAAGAGGACTGCTTAGAAAGTCTCCCCTAATGAAGACACAAAACATCACAAATAAGACATTAGAGGAAGCATTTTATTCCTAAGCCCGACGACAGGATGATCAAGCAGGACAATTTTAATCAGAAGCCATATTGTTAAAGAGAATGCAGAACTGTGTCTGCACCTCAGTGGGTAAAGCCTTCCTTTGAATGCAAAAGAAGGCTTAGTGGCTGGCTCTGGCTGGGAGGTTGGCTAAACTGTCACCTCTGACAAAGCTTTACCCCTCTCAGAAAACAGGCAGATACCGGTTCAAGTCAGACAGATAAATCAGACTTCTTGGCCAGAACATTTTCTTCAATTGATTGCAAAGAGTTTACATTGAGTGCCAGCACTGTACCTTCGGGAGGCTCTTCCCGCAGATGAGGAGGCAATTCTTCACTTGTAGGCTCAGTTTCATCATCCACCATCTGTGTTTCTAAGCTAGGGCCCTGCAGAACAGAATAGCAAGAGGAGGTAAATTGCAGAAAGTTCAGACAGGAACCACAAAAATGGTTACAGGACTAGAGAATATGCCAGCCAGTAAGGACACAAAGAGCTCACTTTAGCTGATGAGAAAGAAATAGCTGGGAGATTTGTTTGCAGTTGCAACACAGAAAGGAGAAACTTAAAAAAAAAAAACACACATAAAAAAGAAAAAAAAAAGACTTTTCACAACAGCACATGAAGTTACAAGGGTCTGAATTTCTTAACTGCCTGAAAACCAGTGAAGCACAATTTCTAAATTACTATTTCCAAAACACATAATGCAGTAACACATTAAAATTTCCATTTATCAAGGATAGCAGTAGACCCACCATCAACTGGAATTTTTGGGAAAAAAACCTTCTCTTTGTTTTACCAAGACTAGATTCTGAAATGTCATTTGTTTCAAAGGAAAACAAAGCAAACTGGTTTGCAATCTTCTAACCTATGCAGGTCCGTTGACTGTGGAGTTTTCCCCTACAAGCTCAATACATCCATTTATGCCTCCATGTGTAATATGCCAAACTAACCATTCCTGAAAAACTACTGGGCTACCCTCCCAGGCTTTGCATTTCCATGTTCCAACCTTCTTGATCCTGTAAAGAGCCTGCAATGTTACTGCTGGAAGGACATGAGCAGAGTTTAAAAGATTTGCAGCTGAACTAACTTTACACACACAATATTTTCATTACATGTGGAGCTATAAAAGTGTAGTTGCTTTTTCAGTTTCAAACTATCACAGGAAAAAAAAACCACACCATCTTCTTCCACTCAACTTACCTTTTTTTTTTTAAGTTACAGAAGAGTAAACACTAGGCATAGCTAGAGGGCTCCCCTAAAAAAAGCCTAATTCTTTGCAATGCTAGTACAGTGAAGAGTAAAATGACAAACTTAGCAGTCATTAGGAAATGAAGCTTTTGTGCACTTTGAAAACATGACTGGGTTTGTAGTCTGAACTATCTGAAAATGTGTACTAACATACACAGCTGGAATGTTACAGAAGTACAGCTGGTACATCAACAGCTTGCAAAATGTTATTATTGTAAGTCAGGAAGAAAAGGAGCTCATGGTCCTAAAGCTGCAGCATTTAGTTTCATTCTTTCCAAACCCTGTGACTGAGAGGTTACCTCAACAGCATTGGCTACTTTCTCTGTTTCCTCAATTTGCACATCATGAAAAGTAACAATTGTCAAATTCCATCCTTTGTGCAAGTAGCTCACATTTTCATCCATTCCCCATTATTTTGTTTTCATGTCCATTTGGTTGAAAAAGTACCACCTTACTTTTCAGATGTTTTACAGCAGGGAAAAAGAGACCACCAGGTGAAGTGTACAGGCCTACTGCAATGGGGCCAGGGTCAGAACCTGGATTTCTGCCATCCATGACTATGCAAGTTTTACCTAGGCTATTTACCAATTTCTCCTTGCTTAAAAACACACAATATCAAGTGCCCAGCTTTGGTCAGTGAAGAGTTCAAACATTAAGTCATGCCTTGTAGTAGCCATCACAGAAAGGAAAGAAAGTGTTTACCACATGGTACAGAGATGGGAAAGTAGTAAGTTGCCTTAGTTGAATCTTGATGTTGATTACTGGCTCCTGGGATTATTTTTTTTTTAATTGGACTATCTCCTCACTTCAACTAAATAATGTGGTCCAGACTTTAAGAACATGTAAATAATTCTGGGTAAGAGCAACAAGTTGAATATAAAGTATGTATTTGAGTAAGTTTCCACACCAACTGGCAATATGTGAATTGACACTTCTTTCCTATTCATCAGTGCCACAGAGAGAAAAGAAAAGGAGGAGAGGGAAGGAGAGGCTACAGCAGTATACCAGATCAGAAGATTTATTTTTCATATAAAACTTATGGACATGTAAGATATGAGGCACCAATGTGTGCCTTGGAAACATTCTAAACCACAACTATCGAACTCCTAAACTAGAAGAGGTCTTGAATATGAATCCTGTGCCTGTACTTTCTGGTTTACATAAAATTACTTTAATTTGTTAAAACAAGTAAGACCTATCTGCACATACTAGCTATATGCTGCTCAAGGAGACAATCCAACTTCCAGGGACTGTGGAAAAGCCAGCAAGAAAAGCTTTGTCTTCCCTTCTTCAGAATGGTCAGTATTCTCAATTTCCTAAGAGACAAACCTGCTCAGCAGCTTCTTCTAATGACAGCCCATGATAATTGATGCTCCTTTGGGTTACAGTTGTTGCCATCTACATAAATACAAAGAGGATGCAAAATGCTACCCAAAGTGAGTGGTGGCATTATGGTTTTTTCTTCCTCACATATGAGCTACTACTGCTTGTGTTCACTAGCAATACAATGCTCCAGTATGGTGGATATCACTGACAACACTTACTCCAAAACTAAGATTTATCTTAGTTGAAGGTCAGCCTTGTACCTAAGCTAGTATTAACCAATTCAGCTGTGAGAAAAAAAGAGCTCATTACAGACCACCATGGCTGAGACACTGTTTGCCATCACCAATTTTCCTCCAATTCAAAACTTTCAGCAGTTCCTACTGGAATACTACAATACTACAAGACTACTGCTTCTACAGAGCATGCTGAATATCTAACAGAAATGACCAGAATTTCTGAGGATTTTTTTTTTCACTATTCAAAACCCCTTAATCATAACACAGCATATTTTAACTATATTTAGCATACATTTCCTGTATGGTTTTGAGAATTCTTCCCAAACAAAAAACTATTTACAATTTTTTTTTTCCTCAATTTAATGTTAAAAAGGAAAATAGTCTAAAGTGAAGCATGGACATGTCAGGTAATCCCCAATTTTAATTTTTTCAAGAACTCTTTTGCAAGAAACTTTTCAATCTTACGATTTCCTGGTTGCTAAAATAAAGTTAGAAATGTTTTCTACAGAGTAACTCCAGTTCTCAGTTCACTGATATCACAATATATGCTTGTGTATGACCTATCACATTTATGATACAGGGAGCTTCTAAAAGTAGTCTTGTAAATATCAGTTTATCAGACTTCAGCATGTCTGTCTAATCACTGAGGCCAGTGAATAAGTGTGCATGGTACTGAGATTCACTAATGAAAACGTGCAATAGTTAACAGTAGATGAAGCTCTGGGTTCTCATATACATATCCATAAGTAATATTTAAGGCTCAAACACTGACAGGCGTCATTGACAAGATTACAAATTCTCTTTACAATAGCTTTTTTTTTTCTTGTGTTAGCATGTCCATTGCTTTTTTAGTTACATCTGCTGAGTTTAATTCACTGGACCTGCTGCAAGCTTGGTAATCAACATTTACCATATCTACGGTTCTGGCAGAACAGTCATCTATAGCAATCAAAAAAAAAATCCAGGTAATTATCTTCTGAGAAGGTTTGTAACTATGCTAAGGTTGAGTCCAATAACTTTGTCTCAACCTTTCTTTTTACACTATCATTTCAAGAATGAGGCACCAGTTACATCTCCTTTTTTCATTCTTAAGGATCCATGACAGACAAGTAGGGGAATGGGATGCTCACAACTGTGGAAGTTATTGGCTTGCAGGTTCAATAATAATCCTCTGGAGCTGTAGTGGTGGCAGAAGGACACAGATTGCTTCTGCTTTGATACTCCCTCAGGAGCATCTGGGATGCAGGAAGGTGTATCAACAGTTCAGGAACATCAGCAGATATTACTGTACAATATTCTTTCGATTATTTAGGGCTTGTAATAGCCTCTTAAATTGGGAATGAGCTTCTATTCCTCACTGGAGCCACTGGAGAAGCACAAACATTAATAGGTATTATTACATAAAGTTAGGTTATGGCACAGAGCCTAAGAATATATAGCTAAGAAAAACCTCTTAGCTCTTCAAAGACAGTCCCTGCCCTCAACAAGCAGGCACTTCATACAATTCCTTGATGAGTACTTGACTAGGAGCACCATTAAGGCTTAGTGGCAATTTTTCTGTCATATTTTAACACCGTCTCCAAGCTGAAAAAGTAAACTCAAGCAGAGGCAACGCCCACCCTTCCAAAATGAAGTTAAAGATGTGAGATTTCAAGGTAGCTCACTCTGCTCCTGCCAACAGTTTCAATGAACTCTTAAGGAAGCTGGAAAGCTTTGTATGAACTCAGCAAATCATCAATCCTAAAGGAATTCTCACAGAAACTGAGAAACGTACAATCCCTTGTTCTGATCACACTGCGTGACTACTGACCGTACAATGCAGTTTAACCCAAATGCTATGGACTGCTGTGACCAGGCAAATTATTGTTTGTGGATTTATAATGTGTTTCATAGAAGGCTATGTATTTATGGACAGAGAGGGCTGCCAGTACTGAACTAAACAAGTGTGACAAATTGCATACAAGCATTTCAGAGTATACCTCACACTCTTCCACAGGATACAATATTTTGAGAATAATCCTGACCAGAAGTTCAGCTAAATACTCAGATTTTCAGTATATTTAAAGGCTGTACATTTCAAAAGTGCTGTAGTAAATGCATGCATGACAGAAAGTAAGTTCCTATCCAGTCAGGGTCAGCATTTTCCACAAGGTACAGAGTTATGTTTATGACACTGAAACCAAGAGCTCTGTTTATCACCACATTTATACTAACAAGTGATACCAGCATGCTCAATCAGACAAGGAGCCATACTACCTCAATCTCAGCAAAGTAATAAATACTCAAAATACCCACACAGTACAGGAACAATCCCAACACCAGGCAATCAGTGTCAGCTCATTTTGCTCGTAAGTCAATACCAACATGAGACTGTCGCTGCAAATGCCCCAATATGGCTCTGCTTTCTAAAGAGTCATCTTGAAGCAACCAAAAATCCTACCTGCACCATCACCACTTTTAGGCCTTTTAGACTCTACTTTTGTACTTGGCATTATATTAATTATGGTATATAATCTTAAACTGAAGTCTGTCAATTGACTGCTCACTGAGTCAGGAATTCATTAATGAGCAGCAAAATACAAAACTACAAAACAAAGTCCAAGAAAGGCAACTGTGAGGGAGGGCAATCAAATAAATATATACATCCTGTGAAAAATTATTAACTAAATTGAACAAGTTTGGGACAAATAACTTCAAATTTCCTTCAGAGAACTGTTGTCATTATATCACAAAGGCTCCATATTTTTGTCTCCTCAGTGCAAGAGTTTCATACCTCCTTGATGTCTCTCATAGGCAGCTCCTCCAAGCACCGACTCTTTCTTCTTCTCACAGTAACCAACTGACTCCAGTTCCCCTCAACCAACCAATCCACTCTTTTATAACACTCTTCTTCTTATTGGCTACAGCTGTGGCCTGTTAAAGTCAGGCTTGCTCCTAATCTTTAATAATTAACCCAGCTGCAACTCTTTAGGGGTAAAATTACTTTCTATACTACCTTTATTTACTTATATTCTGTCCCCCTACAGAGAACCACGTATCTTAAAACTCTGCTCCTTCTCACCATTCCTACTCTACTCACTAAAGACATTTTTTTTTTTTAAATCCCCTACCATAAGCAGAACCAGAAGGAAATACGTCATGTAAATACTCTTCTCCATTATACCCAAACTTATAAGCAATCTTCTCCCCCTTTCAGAACAGAAGCTGGAGGAATCTAAAGCTCATAGTCATGGATTCTGCAGCAGTTTACTGTCTCAGCTGACACTACACTTGGGAAATAATTCTAAAATCTGCAGCTTTAGCTACTACTTTCCCTGTGGATTTTCAAGTGAAAATGGTATTTACTTCCCGATCTAAACCTTCATGTTCCCATTCTTGCTTCTTAACACTTTATTCCAGTTTCTCCTTTCTGAAAATATTCTTCATTTATATTCTGGACTTGAGCCTAGAATCTTACTTCTTCCACTGTAAGAAACTGCCTCATTCCTCCTAAAGCCTCTCCTTAAGAGCCCAGAAAGTCAGACTTGCTTCTTTCTATGCAAATCCTCAACTGCCAGCATAAATCACATGTCCTCTGTCCTGCCTAACAGTGACTTTCAGACCTGGTATTCTATGTAGGCACAAGTCCAATAAAGCAATTAAGCAGAGGAAAATTCGTGGCAGCCTAGGCTTCATACCTCCACATCTGTGATTTCACTTGTAAGCTTCCCAGCCTTTTTTATACAGCATCAAATATATGTCAATCGATAATCATAAAGGTTAGATGCACCCTTAAGGAATGACAAGATGCAGTGTTTCTTTCTGTGTGAAGAAACAAGTGAAGTAATCCCCAAACACAGGACAGTTTGTTAAGTGCTTTGGGATGCTCAAGTATCCCAGTAAAAGCATTGGCTATTTGTGTATCAGGTTTAAATCCACAAGACTAAAACCCACAGTTTCCTGCACATTAGCGTACTTTGCCCCTTCCTAACACCACAAAATCAAAACCCCAGCCCTTCTCACCCCAACTTCACTTTCTCCAAATGCATGAGAGATGATACATGCTATGACTGGGCCGAATGTTCACAGATGCCAAAGGGTTTGTCATATCCAGTAACAATGAAACTGACCTTCATCAGGCTTTCCTAAAATGACATCATTAATGACACTGTTAATTTGGGATCTCTCCTCTATCCAGTCACTGTTATAAAGTTTCTCAGAACTTATATTGGATATTTCATGTTTAAACAAATTAAATTGTTCCATTTTCCATATCTGAAAATGGCTTGTGGCTCACAATGCCCTTTCTGCTTTTTACAAAATTACATAAGGTCTCAATTCCTACAGAAAAAAAAGGACGCTATTGTTTAAAGAAAAATAAAAATTAAACAATAAACCACTAGGTAGTTCAACATGATGACAACCTTCTCCAGGGAGCTGAGGACCTACAGGTACTTCACCTGAAGCACATAACCACCCAACCATCTCCTTATTCTCTGCTGCTCAGACACTGGGAACAAGTTTACAACTATCACTGTACTTTTGTTAGGCAGTTTGCAGCTGTAGCTTTTACTTCAGCAATGAATTTTCAGCACTTCAAGGAATTAAGACTTTAATTTAAAGTTTTCTAAATGCAATAGAAACATTCCATTGAATCTGCCATCATTATTGATTGCATAGCCACACCTTTGGGATTTCCAATGTCAGTTGGATTCTTCATGCAGTGGGAATAAAATTGATGAGCAACCATAATTTTTTTTTTCTTTCCTCTATGTTTAAGAAAGCCTCTTTTAATTTTGCAAAACAAAGTTCACTTATAATGAGAGCTCCTGTGCCAGGTTTCAGCCCAAGGGGAATTTTAGTTGCAGTTATAAATCCCCTGGAACACTAAAGGAAAGTACAGAAATAGAAGTGCTGAGGATGACAGTAGTGTAAAATTGTAGCACTTTCTTCAAAGTACGCTGTAACAAAGAATAGAAAAGTTGCTTAGATTACTTGCTCTTTTCTGAGTTTGGACAAACACATTAGGGAGGCTACAATTTTAACACTTAATTTCGTCTTGACAACAGGGCTGGTAGAGAGAGGCAATGAGAGAAAGATTTAATGTTGCAAATGCCAAGTCAAGATTGAGTTCTATTCTCAGCAGAACAGTCAAATCCTATTTTTACAGCAATAAAACAACTTTGTACTGTCAGTAATCCAAATTAGGGTTTATTTGGCATAAATAAATTTTCAAGAGTACTAATGACACCACAGTCTATTCTCTATTCAGCAAGCCAGTAAACTGATGGTTTACACTTTCCATGTTCATATTTTGTACAGGATAGATAGTACCATTTATACAACAAACAGCCAATACAGTCTGCTCAGTGGTAGACAAAACAGTTCTGGATTTTGAATTAATTATTGTATTGAATTTTGTCTCAATCGATCATTTATTTTCCATCTGGATTTCACCTACTAAATCAATGTTAGCACAGAAAGAATATCAGAGTGGTTTTCAAAATCTAAACCAAGCAAATCACATTTCATTTGATCATGTACTGACCTGGCCCAAAGAGAATAACATACTATAGTATATTATACTATAACATATTATAACATACTATAAATGTACTTTTCCAGCTTGGTCCTTGACAGACGGATTTAGTGATTAATGCCAGTTTTAGTCTGCCTGAATAAATGAGATAATGCACTCTACAGAAAGAATACTCTCCATTTTCCTAACAAGAGGTGGAAGTATCACTTTAGGGAGCTACAGACAGCATGAGAAATTTGTCTGAAAAATGAGAAGTCCTTTGCCTAATAATTTAGGCATATGTGACAAAGGTCATTAAGATCTTCTCAACCATGCTAGACATTTATAATGTAGTAACCTTTTCACCATCCTCAGTAGGGTCACAATAAAAAAACAACAACAACAACAAAACCTCATGGAAAGATGCATTAAGCAGAATTCTATAACTATGGTTTCATATGACTCAATTTCCATGCATTTACTTCCTTAAAGGTGCACTACTACTGGTTTAGCTTTAACAAGCTGAAATTTAAGTAATTTTCGACAGCTTTTACAGCTAGAACATCAGAATTTTTACTATAAGACTTGAATTCAAAGTACATAAGCATATATACAGCTTGAAAAATATGACCATTCTCCCCCAAAAGAGTCACGAGAGACATCACTGCAAGACTTTGAAACACAAGTCATCTTGCAAAAAATCTTAATTTCCTTTTTAAAAATTTGACTAAAAAAAAAGCTGCAAATCCATCTGAAGTTAAAAAGTTGTTTCAAAACATTCAAAAGTAATTTTAGATGCTAGAATTTGAGAATAAATATAAAATATTTTATTCAGGACAGAACTCACTCCTGGTCCTTATTTCATTAGGTATTTCAAAATGCATTTTCTGCATTTGGTAATTAGCTAGGAGATTGCATTATGATTTATTTATCACACAACTTTTAAATTTATCTTGTTGATGGCTAGGTAGTTAAATATTTCCTTCCTTACAAATGAGTTTTGAACTCACATCAGAGCTTTTCAAGATTAGTATTGCCTGTCATTCTATGCAGTTGTTGTAGTGCTTTAAAGAAGAAACATTTCAGATAAAATATTTACTAACTCTACAGAACAAAAGCTACATCTTCTGGTACTTTTAAGCCCTGCAATTTCACACCTAGCCTGCACAGTCAAAACTCGACTGCTAGAAGCACTGCCAGCAGTAACACCCCCTTTATTTCAGGCTCCATAGAGAGCTCCTTTTCTCCCAAACTCACTCCAAGAAGTAAGAAAGGTCACAACTTGCTGCGTACCAGATTCCAACCAGAGTTACTACACTCAGCAACCAAACACCCATCAGATGGAAAAAACACTTGATCATTATGAACACAAGCAACACACAAGTAAGAATTAATTCAGGAAGCAATAACTTTTGGTAACTGCTGCCTTCTACTTTGAAGATCTGTGAAGTGCAAAGGTTCTCCCTCCGAAATGGTTTTAGAATGAATCAAAGGCCAAGTAATGCAGTAGACCTTGAGCAGCTCTGCAGACATATTAAGACTAAGATTTACCAGCACAAGCCACTTCTGTGACACCTGCTAAGTTCAATCAGAACATTATTTTGAAGAAACTTAAGAGCTCTACTATTTGTCCCATCTGTGCAAGAATATACCTTTGCCCAGAACTTCTAAGGTATGCAACCCTTTCCCATCTCTCTGAAATTCAGCTGAAATTTGAAAAAGAAAACCACTACAAGGTTTGTAAGACAGTTCAGCAATAAAGAAAAACAGATGCGACCAATCACAGGCAAATATTTCAATCAAAATTATCTACAGAATATGTACTCCATATTCTATGCACCTTTATGTAACTTTTACTCTATCACTTACATTCATGCTCCTCCTCATTTCTAGACCACATTTAGGACTACATGCTAGGAAAACAAAATATTATTATATACTCCACAGAAAGCAATAACTCTTGTCTCCTATTCTTATAAGCTGCTCCTTTCCCAAGCACTTTTCATTTCAACTATAAAGAGGCCTGATAAACAAGATTGGACACACGTAAAAAAAAAAGATTACATATACATCATTTTGACAGAACAACCCACGACATCCTTAAGGAACAGAGCTGTCTGTAAACACAAGCAAGAAAAATATTTACTTGAGCTTTCCATAAATTTGATATTGCATCTTCAAAATAATCTTGCCTTATTCAGATCTCTAAAATTTATCTGTCAACACTCACTATCACAGGCAGTCAGAAAAAGAGAACTATAGGCAGTAAGTTCACATTCTTTCTCTTAAATATAGCTTTGAGTTTCTCAAAGTAAAATGTCACATTTATGACACTTGTCATATCCCAAACTATGTAACTTAACTGTGAGCCCATGCCAAAGCACCATAAGCTCTCATTCTACTTTGAACAATCCTTTCAATAAAGAGGGGACCAGCTACTTAAATCACATCCTGAGCTTACTTTCACAAACAAGAACTTTAATATGACCCGCCACTCTCAATGCCTTTCATGTCTGATTTTGGATTTAGGTTAGCCCAGTGACAGCAGCAGTGTTAGAAGCAGTCACCACAGCAGAACCATACCAGGAACTATCCTAATGCCTCATTCACCCATTGAAGATACAGCATGAAGAGGTTCTGTTAGCAAGGGCACAAGAACCTTCTCCAGCGCTGCCTAAGACTTGAGAAATCCAGCATTTAGCCACAAGAGATGAATACTGGAAAGATACTGTGTTGTGGGACAGAAATTAGCATCCAAATCCCTGCCTATCTCCCCACTGCCCTAATTAATGGAACTGCCCTCCCCACAGGACAGACACCTTACCCAGGCTCCTAATGCAGCCTGAAAAGGTGTATTTCCTTGCCATCAGGAAAATCTGCCCTTGAAGGAAAGCAAACTTTATTGACATAATCAAAAGGTATCACTTGTTACTACATACAGAAAAGGTCCACTTCCTGACACAATCTGAGCTGCTTGCCTCTCACTCCTGTCCTATAAAGCAGGACAAGGGACTTTAACCAGTTTTGTACTTTGCATAGCCTGGAAGAGCACAGAGAAACCATCCTTCAGCACAGACACAACTCAAAAGACATGGGAGCAGAAAAAAGTACACATAAAGACTATCCTGAATCCAGTCCAGCTTCAACACCAAGTTTTAAAGCATTGTTTTGCCATACTACTTTACTTCACTCTACCTTTTCAACAAGATACTTACTAAATTATTGTTTTAAAAATAAACTACATGAGGCTTCAGTTTCCTCAGCAATGATCAGCATTAGTAATGGATCCTGAAAGGATCACTTCTACAGCAGAAGAACATCCCCTGATGTTACCACTTACTTCCCTTTGCCTGCTTCTTCCCTTCCCTAAGCAGGCAGACCATTTTGATACTAGCATTAACCTGTTTTCTTTTGGCTGCTCTGCCTTCTCAGCAACATGCTAACCAGCATCAATGAGCTCACCACCAAAACCAGTGCTGCCAGAAACACACAAACTCAAATCTATTTCCCAGGATATAACAATAACTAGGGGAGAAACTGACATGACGACTTTTGAAAAGCTTAGTTTTGATGTCTTCCCTGCAATGATCAAATCTTTAAACTTATTTGTTTTAAAGTCACACTGAAGTACTCATGAGCAGGCCCATAAAAGGGATTCAGATTCAACTGATTCAACCACACAGACACCTCCTCCTTCCCTTCACTTCTCCTTTCCTCACCCTTTTAAAGGGGTGAAAATACTGCACATTTCAATGTGTTCCACTTGTTAAATGAAAAGACAATTATCCCCACCCTCAGCTTAAGAATTTAAATAATGCATCTGCAATGATCTTACCCAGAAGAAACTTGAAGCAACTCCTACAGGGAAAAGTGGCACACATGGAAAGAAATGTGCCCTGAAAGAAATTACCCACTCTGAGAAAAAAAGTGAACCCTTTTATACTGAAAAGCTCTATACAGTGCTTATACCTGGAAAATGATTGGTTAAAAACAAACAGATAACTTTCCCCTGAACACACTGATTTTCCTTGCAGTCAGAACATGATTCCACTCACATCTTGCTGTATTTTGGATGAGCTTATCTTAAATAGCCATGAGCTTTCCCCACTCTAGTGGGGCAAAAAAGGAATTCAGCAGAAGTAATGGGCTTAGCAAGAATAAGCAGCTGTTTACTCTGAGTGAAATAAAAGATTTCCTTCAGCTTCTGTTTTCAGTTTTGACCTCAAACTGGATGTACTGTTCACACAGCACTCTGAGGTTTCTGTTTTACAGTGTAAGTCAACAAATCACCCAAAGCCATAGTGCTGTTTATCAATAACGTTCTCAATACATACTTTTTATTATCCTACACTATTGGAACTAAGAAATACTCAGAGAGAAAGAAAAAAAATACACATTTTACTATCAGGCTTTGTACAAATGCACAACAAAATATACACTGCACAGAAGGACATGCTCTCTTTACATATATTTATTGCATGTATGCAAAGGCTGCCCCTTTTCTATCACCCACCAGTTGTGAAGATATCATGGTTACGAGCCCCTAGTGCCCAGAGACAATTGTTAAGCCCAGTGACTGCCACATATGCACTTCCCAGAACCCAACACCTGCACAAGCTGATGAACTTCTAACACACACTTACTTGACTCAGAGGCTTGGAGGAAGGCCTGAGCCAAATCTCTCCATCGGCATTGGTACAGACCTGTACGGTTTCTACCTCAAAGAGCTTACAACCTAGCTAATACATTTTTTATTTTACTGCTAGACAAATTCAGGAGACAGGGAATGTCTGGTGTGTCAGACTGATTAATGAGAGAAAACCCCTTTAAAAGTCACACATCTGAAAATCACAGAGATATGATAACATAAAGTGAAGAAAAAAACAATACAACGGCATCACTGACTCCTAACCAACACAACAGAAGACACAACCTCACATCTGAGTGTTATATATTACTACTTTTATAGTCCAGCCAGCCTCAGCACCCACACCAATAATCGGCTCAGGTTAGACATTCTCCATCCTAACAGTTTTCCACAGCAAACTACGGAGAAAGGCGAGATCTCCGCCGGGCTTAGGGAAGGGCCTGCGAGAGCAGCGGCACAGGTGAGCACCGGGACAGCCCGGCCGCACAGCGAGGCACGGACCCCGGGCAGCGAACCGCCCGCGAGATGCTGCGGATGAGGGAAGAGGCCCGGGGAAGGAGGGCAATTTCTCCGTGGAGACACCAGCCTGGAAGGGCAGCGGGGGCAGGCAGCCTTCACCGGCTCCCACGCTATTCCCTTCCCGTCTCAGCGCCGTAGGAAACGAGTCGGGTTTTAATGGAGAGAACGGGGGATTCTTTCCAGGGAGACCGACCCAAGAAGCGACATTGCATCCCCCGCGAAGTTGGAAGCTTCTGGAAGTTGTGTACTTGGTTACGAGAGCGCACGGCCGCCACCACCTCCCGCCACCGGTTACCGCCGGGCCCGGCCCCCGCCCCTCGCCCCCCCGCAGCCGAACCCCCCGCCCCGGGGACGGCCGCCAGCATCACCTTCATGCCGCGTCTCCCGGAGCACCGCCCGGCGGGGATGCAGGGAGGGCGGGCGGCCGGCGGCTGCGTGCCCGTGTCCCCCGGCGCTGGGGCTCCGGCTCCTCCTGCCCGATGTAAACACACACCGGCGGGCGGGGGGAGGCTGGGCCGGGGGCAGCGCCATGGCAACCCGGCCGGAAGAGGAAGCGCGGGGGTCAGGGGCGCCATGTTGGCGGGGGGTTCGCAGCCGGCACCTCGCGACGGAGCCAGGGCTCCGTGCAGCCCTCACCGAGACACCCCCCCAGGCAACACCGCTGCCTGACACGGCAGGTGAAGTGCTTCACCTGTGGGACATGCTGGCCCCTTCCAATTTCCTGGGAAAGCAGCGAAGGGAGATGAATTGCCTCAGCCTTAAGTCAAACATGGAAGCAGCAGCGTTGGTTTGGCCAAGATGAGGAGCCAGTTCTCCGAGCTCTGCCCTCACTGCAGGCTTGCTGGCATTCACAGAATCAAATAGAATCAATTAGGTTGGAAAAAATCTATGAGATCAATGAGTCTAATGTAAGCGCCCCCGTGTCAGCTAGACCATGCCACTAAATGCCACATCCAGTCTTAACTCCAAGCATGGTGACTCCACCGTGCCCTGGTCAATCTGTTCGAGTGTCCAACCACCCTAATTGTACCACCATGCCCTGGTCAATCTGTTCGGGTGTCTAACCACCCTAATTGTAAAGAAATTGCTCTTAATGTCCAACCTAAGCCTCCCCTGGTCTAGCTTGAGCTCATCTTGTCACTTGTTACCTGTGAGAAGGGACTGGCCCCCAGCGGGCAACAGCCTCTGGTCAGGGAGTTGTAGAGAAAGGTCACCCTGAGCCTCCTTTTCTCCAGGCTAAACATCCCCATGGCCCTCAGCCGCTCCTCACGGGACACCCACTCCAGACCCCTCACAGCTGGACAAGGATCCTGCTCACAAGCTGAGTGCCCCGGAGGGCGTGGGGCTCCCGAGCCCTCTCCTCCCCTATCCTCAGCCAACGGAGCATGGCTCCGGCCCGCAGGATGGGGGCTGTGCCCATGCTGCTGCTTCACACGAGGGAGTACAGTTTGGTGGCAAAGATAAAAAGTCTGGACATAATCTTTGGCATCTGAAGTTTTATTTCTCGTGTGTTACTTTAAAACTATCACTGCACACCACCACACACATGGGTAGAAGTGTGTTCTGCTAGCAGATGGTTTGGTGCAATGAGGGAAGCCAGACAAAGCAAAACAAAAAGAAGAGTGGTTTGAAGTTATGATTCCTGAAATAGGGAGAGAAAACTACATTAAGTGAATGATGGTGATTAAGAGTTCATTTTTCTCTGATTTAATATTATTCTACATATGAGGCTGAGTTAATATGTAGAGAATATAACTAACTCAACAAGTGGTTGAATCCAAAAGAGGAAAGCCTGCTTTTGTTTCATTTTTTAACTTCTTGACTAAGAAATGTTGCAATTTCTTCTGTAAAGAAGTATGCTAGGCACCTATATATATGTCTTTTAAGGCATTCTGGAATACAGTAGACCCTATTTAGTCAGAAACCAAAAAGGAACAATTACATTGCTTAAAGTCTAGGAATACCGTCTCTCAGTGCACAGTTAATTTTTTGTTTGTCCCAGACTGTCATTTTTAATTGCAGAACCTCCTTGGAGTGGTACCATAAGACTGGTTTCCATTTTTCAGTTAAAAAGGAAACTCTTGAAAGACACCAAACAAAGCAATTCCCTCACCTCACATGGGCTGACAATTAAAAAGATTCATTTCCTTTGCTTTTCACAACAAATCCATGCCTTACATTATTATCTGCATCACTTCTTAGAGGAAGTATTCTGCAGCCCTTTCCTGGCACAGACTCTCACAGCAGAATTTATAATTTCTTATGAAAATAAAAAGGTACTTCACAAGCATGTGAACATTTTCAGAAGAGCAATAGTGGAAGCCAGTGAATTCAGTGAAGGTTTCAAATACCACACTAATTTCTACAGATCTGCACATATATGTGTGTGCATCTATATTAGATATATAAAACTAACTGTAATAATATAACCAAAATGTAAGTACTTCCTTCAAAACAAATAAAATTTATATAAAATAATCTTGTCAATAGTATTGGTAGAATTATATTAATTTTTTTTTGTATAACACAAATCCATTTTTTGATGGGTAGAAAGAAGATTATATAAAGTTTGTGTTGAGTTTAACATGTAAATTATAGCCTGATTAACAATAAAATAATATTGCCTAAAGTGTAAAGAGTATATAGAGTTAAAGAGAAAAATATCTTTTCCCTCATCCAGTTTAAATTATTCATTCTAGTGAAGTTAAAAATGCAACTTTCTCCATTTAAACTAGTGAATTTCAGATGAACATAATTTTTTCAGCAAGTTCCTAAGCCAATAAAGTAGATTGAAGTGCAATCTTTTAAATAAGTTAACTTTAGGTTGTAATGTTTGCAATGTCTGCAGAACACTTCAAGAATGTTCCAGCTGAAAAATCAGAATATTCTGGATGATAGACAAATAGGAGAGGGGGGGGGGGGGGGCTAAAGAATAAGAAATTAATTTGTTTACTTTGTGCTAAGCACAGAAAGAACTTTATTTGTGAAACTATTTCAGCAGCACCAAAATGATTACTTAGTTTCATCCAAAAGGATTTATCCATTTAATGCACTCCAGTCCTGGTCTAGTGAGATTCACCTCAAAAGTGTGCCTCTACTGAAGCAAAATGGGTAATGTATATGCTTCCATAAACTCCACTTTTTGTAAATTAAAAGCAATGTCTTTTCATGGAGAAATTCCTTTCCCAGCCTTCAAGAAGTATGGACCAACAGGGGAGATTTGCCTACCTAGAATTTTCAGTGATGGCTGGGATCTCAAACATCTTAACTAAAGCATTGATCATTTATAATTTTGTTCAAGGTGTTGAAGTCAGTGGGAAAAAAAAAGTTACCTCCAGATTTGGTAACAGTACATTCCCAAACTACTTATTAGAAAAAGAAAGTTTTATATAAGTTACCATGTTTTGTGTAGGGGTGAGTATGTGAAAGAGTGATGGTCAGGTATATTTTTTTCTGTGTAGGCTAGAAAGCCCACTCCTCAGGTGCAAAATGACTAACAGCTTCTCCCTGTCACTTTTACTAACTTTAGGAGATGAGATTTCAGCACTTTTTGCCTATGTTCATAACCATACACTGGCTCAGAGATAAGAACCTTATCAACAACAGTAGTCCCAAATCACACCCCTACAATGACAGAGCTTTCCCTTAGATGTATTAGAAAAGACTGAGATAATTAATGACTGTTTTACAGTACTCAGGTGGACAGAAACATTAAAACAGAGATAATTGATACTAGATTAGACTGCTGCAAGGTTCAGTTTCACCTGAGTGCAGGTGGCTGCCATCATCAAGCAGAATGGCCTGCTTTGTTACCCCTGTTTACCTCCATTTTTTCATCCCTAGGTTCTTAAGTCATATTCTTGCCCTGTGTGACATTTGAGCAGCCTTATCATTGCCTGCTGCTAAAAAGCACAATGCAGCAAAAAGAAATGCAAGTGCCAGGTGGTGTAAGACAGGAAAATAATACAGAGTAATAATTCATTGAAACCGGTGATCACAGTATGGTGGTAGTAATTGGCTCATGTTAAAGGGTCCTGCTAGAAAGGAAATTATTTCCAGACAATAAAGTTGTTGGTTAGTAATGACTGGAGCTTTTACAACTCCTCCAGACATCTCTGTTCCAGATGAAAAAAAACTTCCTTTACCTTGAGAAAATAAATTTGCCATTGGCCTTTTCAAGCATCCCAAGAACACCCAACAAACAAATTAGCCACAACTTTTCAAAGTCATAAGTATTAGTTCTGCTCATGCTGCATCTTGGTGAAGGACTTCTGTAGTGAGACCTCCCCTTATTTTTTATGCATTACAGGTATAATAATAGCTGTCAGTACAGCAACATTTGATTCTCTCTTGCCTAGCTTCACTTCCACAACATCCCTGCAAGGTAGGGAGGTACTTGCTGCACTGGCTAGCTGGATATTGGAGAATATTCCAACTCCAGCAGAGAATTAATAAAATTTTCTCTGGCAAAAAGTTCAGCTGAAGGCACAAAGGTAACTAAACCAAGGGAAGCTATAGACCTACAGCAGTCAGTTGCATAAACACCACCCTACAGTGGAATCTGAACAATGTACCATCTGCCACAGAAAACTTTTGTGGCAGAGCAAGGAGCATCACTTAGCCTCCTACATCGTGGACTGGTAACAGAATAATTCAGGAACTGACTCCTTTTAAGGAGTTCCTATTAATTTTCAAACACCCTTAAGTCCTAATGGTATAACAAGGAAAGCATAGACAGTTTTGGCTACATCATTGGATTTATAGTTGTAGGAAGCACATTTAGAGGTTCACAGGTTTCCACCTGCCTTCTCCTGTGAAGGGCCTGTGGTACTCAAGCTGAGGAATTTGACATGCCAACAGCTCATATGCAGCAGGCTTTTTTCCTCTGTGCAAATTTTAGTATTTCACATGGCATTTTAGCATTAGGTGCAAAGTGTACAGGTATGTTTAAATGCAAAATAATGGCTCAGTGTTGCATGAAATAAAGACAAGCTACAGTTCCCCCTGGGCAGTGGGAAGTCTTTTTATCAGGAAATAGGAGAGGTATCTGTAGGAGGATAGAATATAAGAAAATAAAGATAGTATAGAAAGTAATCTTGCCCCTAAGGAGTTGCAGCTGGGGTAATTATTAAAGATTAGGAGCAGGCCTGACTTTAACAGGCCACAGCTGTAGCCAATAAGAAGAAGAGTGTTATAAAAGAGTGGATGGGTTAGTTAGGGGAGGGATTGGAGTCAGTTGGTTACTGTGAGAAGAAGAAAGAGTCAGTGCTTGGAGGAGCTGCCTATGAGAGACATCAAGGAGGTATGAAACTCTTACAATAAGGAAACAAAAATGTGGAGCCTTTGTAAGATAATGATAACAGGTATCAAGAAAAGGAATGGAATCAAGTGTAGACAAGTAGTCAGCATATTCCTGAATGCCTTGTTAGGGGATGGTAGCAACAGGAGATTTATTAATAGTTTCTGAAATTAGTTATAACTGGATTTGACATATTGCTTTGTGCATACAACATCTGAGTCTTGCCCATGGGAGGAAGAGATGTTGATGTTTCTGTGATAAAATAAAAATGTGTTTCACTCCTCATGTATCAGGCACATTTTTGTGACCATATAGCCCTCTTATTGGGAAAGTTCTTATCTAAAATCCATTTCAAGTCCTTGTTAAAGATCCTTCTGCACAGAGATAGAGCACTTACTCATTACCCTGTAGAGGTGTAGTCAGTCTACCCAGTTCTCTGAATGCAAATGCTTTTTGCTTAGTTGTGTAAAATCCTGAACTCCAAACATTAGCTTGGCTTATTTTTTTTCTTTATAGCTCTTTAAAAGAGCATTGTTATATGAGGCAAGCTGTTTAATGCCTGTGACAGAGCTTCTCCCAACCTGTTACATGACAAGAAAATAAATACACTGAAGCTGATATGAGGAGGCACTGACTATCAACATGGTCTGCTTGTTCTCAGAGCACCAAGAAAGAATGGGTTTCTATTTCATTATGGCAGGAGGTGTTTCATGAGGATTCTGTTAAATGGACAAACCCTTCCACCAACAGATGATGGCATCTTCTAGTGAGATTTTGTACGAAATGGGTTGTATAAAAAAGGGGACCTTGTTGGCAACCAAGGATTCTTATAGCTTGATTTTTCACCTACATCTTCTATCATGCACATCCCTGCAAACTATAGGTAGAAAATGCTACAATCTACAAGGATGGCATAAATGATAAAGTAAGAGTCATTATAGAAGCATAACTATAATGGTTGCACCTCCTGCTCATTAAATAATAGTTATAGGAGTATTCAGACATTAAATTTAGGACTTCATCATTGAGGTCATATGAATTTCTCACCAAATTCTAGAGAATTTTTCTTTTGTTTTAGTACAACAGGAACACATCAGATATCACAACTATTTAACTCTCAGATTGGCCAAGAATTTTATTTTGTCTGAAGACAGAATTATTTTTAATTATAATTCATGTTTTTTGAGACTGAAGATACTAACTTTAATTTAGATTTAAAATATAAGAAAGGTAGATAGCTTGCTCATGTAGTATATGGTTAACCTTGAATCACTGAGAAAAAGAAACTAATAAGATTTAAATCACTTCATACCAAAAAAACTGTGAAAGCATCTATATTTATGCTTCCAAAATTAAAATTCAAATGAGATTAATTTTAAAATCCAGCCTAAAAAGTGACTGAAAGCTGTATTTCATCAAAAGCCACGTGTTTGGCAATAAAACCAGGTTTTGATAACTTTAATGAGGAGAAAAAACTTGAAATAAGCAAGCTTCAACTTTTGGTTTCACTTAAACAAAGCTGCTGTATTTAATATGCCTGTAGTTACAGAGCACAAAGGCAATTTAATTTTTATGTAGGCTTCAAAGTCTTGCAATAGAAAACTGTTTCTGCCAAAATGCCAGGATGCATAACTGGATTCACATATGGCCTTCCCAGATTTCAGGAGTTTTCAGATTCATTTTTACTTTGAACTCATGCCAAAGACTTGGAACTGTACAGACAGCAAAGCTTTGCTAGTAGATTCAGCTGACATTTGAAATCACCAGTGATTTTTTTCTCAGGATGTCAGAACAAGGCTCTTGATAATAATTCACCCTTATCATTAACAATAAAATTCATATGATGGTTCCTCTATTTACAGGGTATTTTTGACCTGTTTAGGTACTTTTTTTCCACCTACACAGACAGTAAATTCTTTTACAGAAAGGAGACACTGACATGATAATGCTTGCAGAGTTATGGTGTTTCCTATAATCTGTGCTTCTGGCCAATATCCTCTAATGAATTTATTGTCCATTGCGTGATCTCCCTTCTCCAGGGTAAAGTTTCTTCTCAATGTTGACAATAAGGATGAAAAATCAACTAGCTGCCTTCAAGCCTAGAATCTGTGGTCCAGAAAGAATACTATACTAGTGGCTCTGAACTTCTGAACTGAGACACTTTTATTCCAAGATAAATTGTACCTCACAGTGTTAAGACATAAAGAAACATGGACTTGGTTAGCCTTCTGCTGAGTTTCTGTGTTCATTTTGAGTAGGTGGCGTTTTCCTTTCCCTTGTTCTTTTAGACATGAAAGATTAACATCAGTGGCTTGTTTCTCTGCTGGGCACTGTGTGAACTTTCCTAAGAGCTACAGGTGTACTTTGGGCTGTAGCTAAGTCCAGGTCTGCTTGTCTGCTGCACCTTTAGCCAACTCTCTCTGTCCTGCCCTCTTACTCTCTCTCCACCCTGACCACTGACCCACTGCCTTGCGTTAGATCCGTAATAATGTTCCAAGACACCCTCTGGAATAGTGACAGTGTTGTTGAACTGCAACACTAGGAAACAGGCAGAGACCATCTACCTGGGAATCTAGAGCAAAAAGAAAAATGACAGTCAGTGTCACCACATTGACACAGTAACTGCCAGAGATACTTCACTTCTCACACAGGCACGCTTTGTGTAGCTTTTAAAACTACCCACGTTCAACAGCTTCTGCTCAAAACAAGTTTCCACCAAGAGCAGCTGACAATACACTTTAATATTGATGGGAAAGTCCAATCATTAGGTAAAATATTCTGAAAATCCCTCAGACAGCATCACAGAGGTAAGTCTGTGTTCAAGTTGCCTATCATGTCAGGCTAGGGCAGATGTCAGCACCTGGAATCGTGTCTAGAGTGTTGGACGCTTCAAAGCAGCTATATGCAATCCCAGGATGACTAGTATCAAGCAAATAGGATTCCTTTATTTGGTGTAATGTGCAAGCCATGTGTAGGTTTTGCAATTTACAGTTAACACAGATATTGCAAGCTGCCACAGGTGACTGGCTCTATAGATTAGGGTTAGAGCAAGTCCCAGTCTTCAGATGATAAATGAACTCTGGAGGACTGTCTGTCATTCTGTAGGTGCTGGTCTCACTTTAGTAAGAACAGAGACTCTCAGATAATTACTTGAAGCAAAAGCTGCATGAAAGAGGGAGAATTAAACCACGCATTGGGGATGCTGTATGAACAGGCATGATGGGGGCGCACATATTAAAAAATTGCCTGGCAGTACATTAGTCAAAGGATCCACTCTTGTGTATTTCTGAATATTTAATTGGAGTTGCGCCCAAAGTGGGTGACAACAATGCTTTACAGCTGAAGATGTAATACATAACCATAATTTTGACAGGAATCCAGTCCCATCTCAGAACCAGCTTACAGCAGTGGATTGGAGGGGGATGGGGGAGCGAGATTCATACCTTGGCTTCACCACAAAACAATGCAAGAAGTATTTTGCATGGACTGTTTAAATGCTTGTTACAGATTTCACACACTCTTAAAAAACCCCTTGCAGAGCAAATATTTGTCAGTGTTTGTTTGCTTAGGTGCTTGCAAGAGACGCTGCCCCTATGCAAAACTCTGTTTCTGCATTTATCCTTTATGCTTGCATATGGGGATTAGCACATACACTTAATCCTTTTTCTGAGCCTGTTGAAATGTGGTGGGACCATTTACTGCCATGAAAGGGAACTTTCATCTCCCTCATGCTATTCTCCACTAATGGGCGGTGCCTTGATAATTATAGCTCTAAAAGGAAAAAAATTGACTTCAGTTTGCCTATTGTAGAGCTACCATGGAGATAGGATACCAGCATTGCCCTGGAGATAAAAGCACAGGCAAGTTATATGGATTCTAGTAACTGTTGAAAAATATATGAGCTATTTTAAAAGCAAAATGCTAAAGGTGTCAGTTCTCCACTGCAGCAGGGAAAGTGCTAAGTTTGCATAGCAGAACTGTATAAAATGCAGTGGCAATGCCACAGCTGTCAGAAAGCACGAGTTCAGATACAACAGACTCAGATTCTGTCACCATATTTTTCTCTTCCTTCTTTCCTTGCTTTAATTTTACTGTTCATGAGGTATCTGGTTCTTCAGCTGACAGAGAGAGAAATGTACCCTTATATAGTGGTTTTAGCTCCTTTTAATGTCCAGAAGAAAGATGGTGACCAACTTAATTTTAATTTTTTTTTCCTAGCAGAACATGGGCATCTAAAATATCTGACTTAAATATCAACCAGCACTAAGATTCTACAGCAGGTTCTCAGATTTCCCTGTTTCAGGTTTTACCATAATTTCTGTGTAGAGATGAGATAATAGTACCCAGATGATTTGTAAGTGCTTACAAGAGAATACTTAAAAACTGGAGGCTCTGTTCCTTTACCAAATATTGCTTGTCAGGAATGTGTAGCAATCCACATAGAGAGTGAGGACAAGGGACTCAGTTCTCATTCTACTGCTGAGAGAGTCAGCATCTACATTTCTTTATTGATGAAATGCAGCTACTCACCCCACTTTTTGGTGTAATATTTTAATATATTTTCATAATAATTTGAATGAGACATACTGAGAAAGTTCTATATCTTATTATCCACTTATATGTTTTTTGAACCTTTTTTTAGCTTAGCAGTGTAGTCCCAAAACACGTGCTGTCCCTACAAATATTCAGAGAAACTGAACCTATTTGATTTCTGAAGTATCAGCCTAACAGATTTATAAAAGAAATGTTTGCTTTCTTCCAGGTGCTCAATTCTTACCTAGTAAGGAATTCCATCTGAAAATAATCTCTTCTGTATGAAACCATTTTTCTTTCTTGCCCTGAAAGCTGCTGTGGAAATGCATGTACATGTATATATGTTTCTATGTTTTTATAAGGTCTGAATTCTGGTTGCAGAGAAAGACCTGAAAAATGCACACTTGTAATATGAACCTTTAAAAATATTCCCAAAAAGCAAACAAGTTAGACAAAAGGAGCAACTAAAGGAACAAAAACTTGAAAATGGTGAAAAAAATCATTATCAGAAATGGAAATAAGATGTGTACTGGGCATTGTAAAAATGCAACAATCATGCTTAGACACAGGAAGCAGCAGAAATAAAGAATGGAAGATCTGAATAGTGAAAATAAAAAGCAGTGTAAATTCTGACAAATGGCATCATATAACATGGGTTAAATGAGAATTAAAAAAAAAAAACAACAAGAAAAACCAATCAAACTTGAGGGAATCAGTAGATAAGCAAGTAGTAAAGGAGAAGATAAGGTTACTGCAGTAAAGCAGTGCATCCCTTAGGCTCATGTGCTACAGAACAGGGATGTTCCTGGTAAAACATTCCTTACAGGAGTTGATCTGAGGGAATCTCACGTTTCGGAAGAATGTCTCAGAGAAAATATCATTGCTGACAAGAAAGGGTTTTAGCACAAATCAGTGCAGTAAATAGTATCAACTTAGTAGGAGTTGATGATGCTCACCCAGGAGTTCAGAGGCAACTTGCATATGAAACTGCTTGGCTGCTGAGTGAGCTCAGTAAGCTCTGCTTAAATCATCACAGGGCCAGAGCTACAGGAAAGTGCACTCAAACTGTGAAAAACATCCAGGATGAGCAATTGCATTCCGTCCATACTGTGTCTTTGGCCTAGTCTTGGTCTCTTTCCTGGACCTTGGATCTATGCTGTGTCCTTGTCTTTAGTCTTGTCTCTGCCTTTGGCTTCTGGATGCAATTCGCATCAAACAGGCTGTGCTCCCCTCGGGAGCCCCCCTTACAGAGTTGCCCTTTTCAGGCTGTCCCGTTCTGGTCCATTTGTCTTGGTTCTCTTTCAAGGTAAATCAGGAAAGGGACAATGACCTCTGCTGTGTAGTTAAAGTGGAGCTAGAACAGAGTAGGAGGATTATTTGGGTTCCACTCATCAATAAAACAAATCTTGAGATCTGAGAATCTTAGATAAAATGGTGCAGCTAAATGGCCCGTTTTCCTAATGGGCCATCAAAGCACCTCAGAAACACATTGTGGCATTTGTATGTATAACCTGTGTGTCTGGAGGAGGTGTGTACTGCAGCCACAAGCTGCAGAAGCAAAACCAAAGTTTTGAGATGGTTTAGGCTAAAACTGATGCATCACTTCTCAGCACAGCTTACGGGACAGACTCTTCATGCCTGTAAGCATTTTCTGCAGGAAGCAGTTAGTGATCCCTGCTGAGACAGGGATCAAAGGAGCAAACAGGCTGTGAGTGGTGATGGGGCATTCCTAACTCTTTCTGGAAATGTGTCCCACTTGTACAAATGGCAAACCACTAGAGAGCAGCATTAAATCAGGACTTCTGCTGTGTGTCTGAACATAAAACAATGCTTTAGTGTGCTGTTTGCAGTTGGACACTGGTTTCAGACCAGATTTTACCAGAACCAGGGAAGCTATAGGACCAGCCAATTTCATCTAGCTTAGTCCTTGGGTACCTAATACTCAAACACTGAAAATAGCCTTTGTAGTCTCCAGGAACTCAACTTTCCCCATGCATCAAATTCAAAAGCTATAGTAAGGTTCTCTTCAGCCTACAGCTATTCCAAATCAGAGAAAACAGACTGTGCTGGAAATGCTTCAGCTGATTCCTGTCTCTAGGCATCATCTGGGGCTGAGGCTCATTGACCCCTGGAGTTATCTCCAGTGCAAAGTCTTTGGACTGGTGCCTCTCCTTTCTAACATGATTGTATCATTCTGACACTGGAAAGGTAAAGGATAAGTGGTGGTAAAATAGCAGAGATCACACTGCTGTGGGAGGTCTGGGAGGAACAGAATCTGCCCATATGTGGTGGTTTTAAACTGCTTTCAATGTAGCTCAGTATTGACACTGGTGATTTTTTTCTTTTAAAGAATAAATATTTCTTTTAAACTAAAACATACCCAAAATGTGGAAATATGTCAATATATGCAGTGGAATAAAATGCTGTAACATACACCTCAATTGACTGATTATAATAAAATAGCATTCAAAGGTTTTTTTGTATCAAGTGTATGCTTTGCTCAAAACCTTTGCTATGAAAGGTTGGCTTTTACTGCCTGGTAACTTGGACAAAGTAAGGACCAGAGACCAGATTTCAATCTTATTTTTGTGGTTTTGACATTTTCTGCAAAAGCCAAAACACTTTTGCACTTGATCAAGGTCAATGATTTAATTATTCTAAACTGATTAACTGACTCAACTCAAAAGCAGGAAAGCTCATTTTCTTCTCTCAATCAGTTAATGAGGCATGAATTGCGTGCTTTCACTAATCCTAGCATCCTGAAAGACAAAATATCTGTAAACATTTAACCCTCAAATATCATAATTTTAACCACAAAGGATTTTTTGTGTATGTTTTTATTGTTTAACTCTTTTCAGCCTGTTATAGTGTAGTATAATAGCTTCATTTAATGGCTACAAAGTTATTTTAAAATGCTCTTCTGCAGAACCTGACTTCTCCCTAAATGCAGACTTGCTCATAACAGCCTTAAAAAGAGTTGTCATGTAGTAAGTAACTGCAATGCTTTCTATAACCGTTACTTTAAATATTTGTATTTTTAATGTAGTAGGGACAGTTGGCCTCTTTAAACATGTATCTGTGATTCTTCCTCAAAAGCAATAAGCTTCTTAAGGTGAACACACTGGTGAGTTATGTCAACTGTTTGTTCACTAGAAATTGCCTGCATAACCTTTGAGTGAATAGCTGAGGAACTGAGCTTTAATGTGATATTCCACTGGCTGCTTAGACAACCACATGGCCATTCACCCTCCTGAGTTTTGCTTCCCTTCACAGGAAGGGAACCCTTCATAGGTTCATTCACTCTAATGCTTTAGCCCGGGAAAATGCCTCTGTACTTTCTCATTATGGAAAAAACATGGGACATACTATACTTAATGCTTGTTACTGATACAGAACTAGGGAAAAACCTTCTACTTAAACACCTTCAGGTGTTTTTTATTTCTGAATTTGTCATTTAATGTTTTGCCAAGAGCAATTTGGATCACATGGTGAAAGAAGTGCCCATTCTCTGTCATGGAATAAAGGTGAAACTATGTAAGCATCCCCAAAAATGTGATAAACGTAATATTAAAACTTCTAACAAATAGAAGTGATAAAATATGTGGCAGAACAAGGACAGTGTGGCTAAGAATGAGAACTGTCAAATGCAATGTAAGAAAAGGCATATGGGAGAAGTAAAGCAAGTCAGAGCTGTGTAGTCAAATTATTTAGAGAGATAATGAAACCAAGACCTGAAGAGTATTCTGGTAGAATATCAAAGCAGATAATGTAGACAAGCAGCATCAAAAAGGAAATTTGCATCTATGAGACAAGTCCCGATAATGTGTTATCAGGTGATACAAGACTTTCGTCTATAAATTAGCCTTGAAAAATACCCAGTTGTTTCTGGCAGTCAGGAAAACTAATTAAACCATGGGATAAATCTCTTGATTTGAGGGTTTGCTTTTTTCTTTCCCCCATGGAATGAATATGCAAAACTCTATGGCAGAACTTCAAAGGGCCCTCACATCCCTGCTTACTGCACACCTGGAGTGACCCAGCTGCAGACTCTCCACAGTGATCTTGTCTTCTTCTCTTGCTTTTATTGCCTAATAACTTCTGCTCTCTCCTCTGTCATTTTGTGATGTGTAGCAGCAGAAATATGCTCCTGTGACTCCTTCTGCCTCTCTTTTGAGCCTGATCTTGAATAGACACAGAGGTTGCTTGGAACTGTACTGGAGAACCTCTGGTTAATGATTTAAAAAAACTAATGAGGCCTTCTATACTTCATCCTCTGATCAGCCAAAGAAAAAAGGGCCCTTTTTATCTGCACCTCATTATTTTTCTACATGGAAATGATAAATGCAGATAAATTGTGGAAGTCACAGAAATGTCGACTGTTTTAGAAAGTTGAGGAGCAAGCTATTAGTACGGTAAAATTAAAATATTAGTAGCAAAACTTTACATCATATCAGCTAAAATTTTCCTAGCAAAGTACTCCTTAAAAACAATGGACCAGCCCATATATCTCTCTGGAAAGGCACTTGCCATGCCATCTTGATTTACTGTGAAACACATAGGTTCCTCAAAATATTCCTTTTGCAGAAAATGTCAAAGGTTTTCTTGCTTGTTTCTTAAAGATCTGATACAGTAAATCTTTATGATTTTCTGCAGCTCCTCAGTATTTGTGCAGGGACTGAAGCTGGGAGAAGAAAACAGGATCTGCCTGCCTATAGTGATGTTCGTGTGGCTTTAGCATGAATATTCTAATTCTTTGCCTTACTCTTACAGTGTGAGTAACTCCGTGACCTGGTGGTTTTAGGCATTTGCAGGCTCCAGAAACACACTCAATTTCTGTCAGCAATGATTATATTGCAAGATACCATGTTGAAAAAACAATTTCTGTCAACAAGCAGATTCATCTCTGACTCCAACAGATTTTCAGTGCTCCTGGCCAGAAATGCTGGGCTGGGAGCTGTGTACAGAGGGGACAGGCAGATAGATGGGTTCTGCAGAGCAGGGTGTCTCCTGGCAGCAAGCTAAGGAGTTCCTTTTACAGGTAGTCAGTGAGGATGGGTCAAAGAGTTCCTTGAGATGGAGTCTGGCTGTAAACAGACTGCAGCCGGATATCCTGTCCCTTGGTCAGCAGTGAGGGGACCTGCAGCAGCTCATGGCTTCTTCTTAGAATTAAAGATGAGTCACTTAAAGGTTACTGAATTTTCTTTCCTATTGCTCCACTTCCTCTGTTTTCTAAAGATAAATAAGAAATGAGAGCCTGGAAATTCTCTTGAGAGGTCCTGCAGCTTGTTTGTTTTGTGAAAATACTTCTTGTTATCTAATTTTGTTACGCTTGTTAACAACAGCAGCAGCTTTCCCATAAAACTTGCCCCAAGTAAACTAGCCACAATTTTGAGAACTGAGCTGCAGAGCAGAGAAGTTCATCTTGTAAAATTGAAGATGAAGTACTTTCTTCTGCCAACTCATTTAGCATTTCTCTGTAGCTTTGCACTAAGTAAACCTGTCCAGGTGTGTCCCTGCTCTGAGATGTTGAGAATTTACGTTGCTGCTGCTCTATCTTAAAATTAATTAGAAGCTCTTACTGCTGTGAATCTACTTGATACAAGTTTTCTGCTATGGAGATGAGCATGTACTAAAATATATGTACAATATTTTTTTCCAGATAACTACAAGAAAGAATGACTTAGGTAAGTTTGATTATAATTATTATATAAATTACTACAAGTTTTGGTGGAGCTACATCTGTATACTTCAATGTCATGATTTGGTATATTTTTCTCTTTGAAAATGTTTTGGGTTTTTTTTTCCATCATCAGTGGAAGGCAATTCACAGAACTCAAATGTATTTTAAAGTCACATTCATTGTGATTTTTTTATGCTGTTGTGATAAAGAAATTATGAAGAGTTATTGAACAATTGCTACATGAAATGTTCTTTTCTGTTTGTAGCTCTAGCAAATCAGAGTATTTTTCAGCTTGTTTTCTATCTTATGTGATATATGCTACTTTCCTGTCTGCTATACCCAAAACTTCTGTAATTTTTTTGCTTAATAACAGATAGCTTTTGTCTGTGAGAAATGTATTCCCAGTATTTTAGAGTCAGAACTGAGGAGCACGTTACAATGTCTTATGTCAAATCCACAGTTAACGACATTAATAACTTGCATACATTCAATATGCATGATAAAAAGAGTAATTTATTTAATAGTAATGTATTATAAATCCTGTTTTTGCAGAGGTCAGTTATGATTTTTCTTTAAATCCACAAGCTCTAGCGAAGAGGACAATGACATATAACACTTAGCATTCCCCTCTGAAAGCTCCCAAAGCTTCTTAAGCTAAAAATTATTTAGTCACAACTTTGATCACAGCTGCACTATGACATTATATTAATACTGAACTTTTCTATCCAGGAAGCAAGGCATACCTAACCAGTCTTAGCATACTAATCCTTCCTCACATTATTAGGAAATGAGCTCCAGTGAAAGGAATTTCCAAAGATGCAAAATCTCTCCCTTTCTGCACATGTATTTGCCTTCTCAGTGCCTTGTATGTTCTTTATTTTCTGCTCCTGCCAGGTAGTGAAATAGCTGTGTATGAAGGAGACATCCTCCTGAGAAGAGGGAGACGCAGTGCAATTAACTGTGAGAGTTGTTTGTGGCCCAAGTCACAAGATGGACTGGTCAAGGTTCCAGTTAACATATCTTCTGATTTCTGTGAGTGTATGCAAATGGATGCTCTAAAGTTAGCCTTGACTTTCCAGTCCCTTACTCTCTGTTACTTTGTTTTGCTGGCATGCACCAAAAGCAACCTTTGCACAAGTGAGAATTTATTGACGTGTCTCTTTTTCTATCCTGTTAGCCACATGGAAATTTGGCCAAGACTTCAAACAGATCACACTAAAATATGTGGCTACTTGGGTCAATAGTAATTAATTGTTATTTCAAATATTAGTTTGCTCCTGTTAGCCACAATGCACTTTGATATTTAACAAGTACATTAGATGAGGCATAATTTGTCCACATTATTAATGTATTTTTGTCAAAATCACCACTAGGAACATGTTTCTTTCATGCTATAATTTTCTTTTAAATCTCTCATAGAAATATTCCCACACTAGAACTCCTGTAGAGGCAAAAATGGAGCAAAAATCCTTTGTTGATTCCCTCTAGTCAGTCAATAGCTCTGTCCTATGCAAAAAGCTGCAGGAGTGAATTCCATACAGACCCTTCTTCAAAGAGCTTCCCTTGAGAGAAAATGGCATGGAAGTAAAATACAGCCTGAGCCTGATTCTTGTTCCTCAGGGAAAGGAACTGAAAAAGCTCAATCTCTGTGTTATCTGGGCTGCTTCTCTGCCCATGTGCCTCCAGAACTGCAGTATATACTTTTATGGATAGATGAGGGTTATTCCCTCTATCTGCCTCTCTCCAAAGTTTAAATATTAGGAAATTGAGATACAAATCAGTTGCAGATGATTCATAACTGAGGAAGCCAAATTAAGCCAAAATGTTCCAAAGTAGATAAACACTCTGATCTTTATTTGGTACCTGAGCCTTGGCTGTATTAAGTGATTCCAAGGGGGCTGAGGCAGGCATTTTCTCTTTCTGATAAACAGAATAGGGTTTTGGTGCTTAGCTACAATCAGCTGGCTTATTTGGGATACTCTAATCCAACTATTTGTGTCTGAAACTGCCTCATTTCTTCTGTTCTGCCTAATGGAAGGAACAATGCCAATCTTTTGCTTTCCATCAGTTGTCTCCTAAATAATATGCATGTGGGATAGCTGTAATTGTTATACTTCCCTATAAAAGTCCAATCAGTTTGAAGATCTCGGAATGTTTGGTATCTTTTTTTACTATACTTGTATAAAAAAGAGCTAATGAGTGCTGTGAAGTTTTTAAGGAATGCAGCCCATGAATGTACCTTGCTTTTTGATTAACCAAGAAAGATTGCCCCCTTCTCTTTCTAGCAATAACAGAGAGGTCTTGGATTGTTGATGCTTTGCAAGAGATCTCCACGCTGACCTGTGTGCAATTTGTAAATCGCACTACAGAAACAGACTATGTTTATGTTGAACGAGGGCAGAGGTAAGCTTTCTGTCTCCTGAGAGTGGCAGCACTCAAAAGTTCTTTTCAATTTTTTTCTGGTTTGTTTGGATTTAAGTAATAGCTTTCTTTTTTCACACTAGCAGTAAAGATTTAGAGACAAGATGCAATTTTTTATTTTTCTTTAGATATACTGGTAGTTACATCAGCTAATAGGCTGCAGGAATAAATGCTTGTGTGATTTAAAGATAATGGGGTATAATTCAAAATAAGAAATTTTCCTTAATTGTTGTAAAAATTTAAATAAGTATAATCGTTTCAGGTTTTGCTTAATACTTTATACTGCTTTGCCTTAGTTTGATATAGCCAATTTACTGGTTTAAAATTTGCCATCCTTATCACAAAGGCTTTATTTCCCTCCCACTATGTCATTTGGCAGCTTTCAGAAGTCTAGATATCTCATGCCAGTGACTATTTGCATGTCTCCTGCTGTGGCTGCATATCTAGAGAACCTTGGTGACATAATCAATACATCTATATATTTGTATTTGCGAAATGTGATCCTTTTGGTTATTGATTGCTTATTCTTAGCTGCTGGTCTTACTTTGGAAAGATTGGAGGACGCCAAGCAGTAGGCCTGGTGAAAAATGGTTGCATGGATAAAGGAGCAATTCAGCATGAAATGAACCATGCACTGGGTTTCATCCATGAACAGGCACGGAGTGATCGGGACAGGTTTGTCAAGATTATGTGGGAGCACATAGTAGCAGGTATGTCCACTAAATCTTAAGAGAAAATATATACTTACAGTTTAAGGAGAACATTTCTCCTGTGAACAATGCAAATAAGAAGCATGATTAATGCTGGCTGAATTGCAGCAGCGCATTCAGTATGATGGAATTTCTTGTTCAGTGTTTGTACTAAGGGAATTTCTGTGGTTATACCTATGGCACTGTGAAAGATGCAGCCAGAAAGTAGCTCTATATTCTTATTTTGATTGCCATTTTGAGCCCAGACCCCAAAATACCAGGATCATCAGGATTACAAAATGCTGTTGCAAAGACTTGGCCAGGAGGCAAGACTATGGGACCCTTAACTGAGGGGGCTGAAGTGTGACATTCAAGATCATTTTGGGGATTCACACAACCATTCTATACCAGGAAAGCCAGGGAAATAGTGGAAAGCAGCCAGTAGGCATCTTGGTGTGGGTGAAATGCATATATCCTAAAATGTATACGATCAAGGGGCTCAATGTGGAGGTATTGGAAACATATGCAACCATTAGCATTTCCAAAATTCTGGGACCTGGCTTGATGTGAGAGGAAAGACTGCAGTTATTTCCTCCTCGTGGAGAGGATTATGGACACTTGAAGAGAAGGAGCCATGGGAAGCAATCGGGAGTGGTAATTCTGTAGAGGAAAAAGAAGTGGATACTATTTATGGAAAGGAATGCAGAATGAATTGTTTGGGCACGTGCCCGTGATCTGTGTGCTGGGAACATGGGCTCGTCATACACAAGAGCTCCAGGCTCTGGGGAGGAAAGGGTAGAGAGAATGGCAGGCGATCCAAAGAAAAGTGAGAAAGTGGTACACAGAAGAAAAATACCAGAAGAAAGTATGCAGGGAGTCACTTGTCTGACAACTGTTTAGAGAGCTGAGTAATCCATAACAACTGTAAAAATACAATAGTCTATTTAGTTCATTATGGAAAATAATAGTAAATGAGGACAGACAATTGAATAGCAAATTCTATTAAGTCTCTTCAACAAATAAGATACTCAACTACACAATATCATGCACAGCTAAAAATATATCCCTCTTTTTCTCCAGATGGAACTTGATTGTTTTTATTGCAAATTCCTAACACACTGCTCTCCAAACTTTCTTCAGCTATTCCCATGATATCCTAAGTAAATTCCATTTGTGTTGTTCTTTATTGAGGTTTCAGCTCCAGTGTTAAGGTGTAATTTTGCTGTGAGTTGTTTGCCATTGCACAACAAGGGTGTGCCATGTTTGAAATGTCAGCAAAGGATGTGCTTAAGAAAGAGAGGTTGAAATCGTGAAGTTATATATGCTAAACACACATAGTCTTACAGTTTTGCAAAGGGAACTCCACAGGTTCAGATGTCATAATTCCTGAAGGATACCAATGTAACTAAACTGTGATTCAGGCACAGTCATGAAATGATAAATGAGGAAGAAGAGGTAAAGAAGACAAGGCTATGCCAAAGGAGATGAGGTGTATCATCAGTGGTTTGAGCGTTCACCATGGGTGGAAAATGAGATGATTTGTGTGGCAAGGGAGTTGGAATGCAGAGTGTGCATTGTAGGGGAAAATGCAAAGATATGCAGGGAAAAGGAAATGGAGAAAGAGTTATATTCATGAGGACTGTAATGTTACAACTTGCTGCTGTTAAGCCTGCTGATGGCAGAGTTCCTGCTGACCTTGGTGGTGCAGAACTAGACCTCAAGACCTTCTCCAGTGTCTCAGCTCTAATACAAAAGCAGTTTTTCTCCTGCTGGGATTTTCATATTGTGCATGTTTTCTGCACATGATTTTGTTTTTATCCAGCAATTTACCTTGGAAGCCATCCTACTTCTTTGTTTTGACAAAATGCAGCCTGATTGGTTGCTGTCCACTTAGCTACTTGAAACTCAGCTTGTTTTTCCTACATTTTTGGGAAAAAAAAATATATTCAGAGTCTTCAGCCAGTCTTCTCCTTTTCAGCTCTTCTGAGTCATTGTACTTAGATTCTGGCAGAGGTAGATTTTTTTTTTTCTTTTTTGAGAGTGGAAAAGAAGGGGGTAAGTCCCCAAACACGTGCAGGTCTAGACAGCCAGATCTCTTTGGCATGTGATGAGGTAGGTAGTAGTTTGCTGGCAGCACCTCAGTCCAGCTAGGATGCTGTCACTTTTTCTTTTTTTAGCAAACTAATTCAGCAAAGCAATTCTGTGCCAAACAGTAGCCATATGCTTCAGTGCTTCACCATGTTTGAACTGTGTTCTCTGTTCATCACCTCAAAAAAGCTGCACACTTGCTGATAATTCTTTGTGAAGTTAGTATAGCAGATAAGAAGGACTGAGATTAAAACAGAGTCAGGAAGGCCAATGCTGTTGAGAAACAGTTTAAGCCTTAACTGACTTTTAGAGCTACAAAAAGCTCCAAATTCATGTTTATTCCCAAATTTTCTATTAGTTGGGATTTCAAATATTTTTGCATCTCTTAGCCCTCAGCCCAGGACCAGTGCTGAAGGACATTACTGGCTGAGATTTGCTCTGGTTGGAAGCCTGCCAGCGGAGTTGTGTAGATCTCAAGGATATCTAACTCTGAACTCTTGTCCAGATGGTTTGTGGCTTACAAACCACACTTGTAGTTACAATAATGAAGGTACAGAACTGGAAAGGAGTGCTTAGTGGCTAGGGCTTTACTCTTAATGCCAGGCTGGCTGCATTCAGCTACCTGCTCTGACGGTGCTTATTTGCCTGTCTCGCCATGAAGAAGAGACCCAGCACGTAAATCATACTCATGATCTCCAGTCAGTGAGAAAAATAAGTGCCTTCTTCACATGAAACTCCCTCCAACTGTGTCTCTCTTTCTTTCCCTCTCCTCTGACTATCCTGGAAGCCTTGAAGAATGCCTTCAGTGCCTAACTTGAAGAAATAAAGCTAGGTGACATGAAATCCAGTCTCTGTCCCTGGACTGGAGCCCTGTATCAGTGTAACATCTTATCTCATATTGGCTTTTTAAGGCTGATGAAAAGTGATGGGTTGCTCAGCAGCTGTTCTGACAGAATTTGTTTTTCTGCTTCGTGTGAGTCCTATCCTTTCACTCTAGCCACTGCTGATGGGTTTGACCAGAGACAAAGCCAGAACATGTCTGGTAACATGGGCTCTGGGGCAAGTAACAGGGAAAATATGTTCCTTCTTTTTGTGCCATTAGGACTCAGTATGACATCACCCATGCATAGCTCCTAATTTTTCATCTAGGTGGTCAGCCAGATTTCCCACTCAAGGTATGAATGCAGCTTTGGGGACATAGGTTGGATGCTTATAGTATTCAAGATAATGCACTGAAATGTATTTGGAGACACCCTAATGAAGATGGACAGAAGAACACTTTTACTTGAAGAGTAGAACGTATTCATTGATTATATCAAAACTTATTTGATTCACTTTATATTCTGAAACCTACTAGACTGTAAAAATGGGTTCCCATGGATTTCAAAAATCTCTGGTGGTTTTGATAGGTCCAAGATCTCATTAGAACACATATTAGTATCTTATGTTACTCTCTGGATTATGACAGCAGGCAGTGTACTGCCTGTATTAGAGCAGTAATAATTGTTCTGACTGAAATGGTGCTTTCCTACTTTACAGGGGAACAAGGGAACTTTGGAAAAATGAATTCCAAAAACCTGGGCCTTCCCTATGACTACTCTTCAGTGATGCACTATGGCGCGTAAGTTGATGGTGGAAATATCCTTTCAAAGGAGCAAACAGCTTTCAGATCTTCTGCTCAGCTCTAGGAAGAAGTTGCTCTGTGCAGGGAGTGACTTTTGCTGTTCATTTGAGTGCATGGACATAATTAAGGGTGAGGGTACTTCCTTTGTCAGCAGGATTCCTGGAAAACAAGAGTTGATATAGATAGCAACAAAACATAGGACAACATTTTTTTTCCAATGTACTTTTGCCTCTTGCTAAAGGCCTTTGACATGGCTCTGGCCCAAAGTCTAATTCTACTGAACCACTGGTCCAAACCAGTTCTGAAGTTTAAATTATTTCATGGACGTAGTAACAGCTGATCATAGACAACAACATTCAAGTGTAGAGGCAAGAAAGATGGAATTTTTTATATTATGGAGATGTTGTATGCTGCCTTCTGTTAATCTGGGAACACTGTCTAAGGCTGCATTTTAGTCCATAATGTACAACCTTGTATCATGTACCTTCTCCTTTATTTCCCCAAGCAAGTAATAATTTCTGAACAAAACCATGATACAAAACTGGATTAGTGGAAGGCAGGAAATTGCAGATAGCAAATAGGCAATTAGTAACTGAGACAGAACTATTTCTGCTCCTCTGCCTTAGGTGCCAAGAAAGTGGGATTCAGTCCATTTTCCAGGACATTGGTGGAAGGCCTTTTCACTCAGGACAGAGCAGCTTTTTCTGCTTGCTTGCTTTCACCTACTGAACATGAAGTATCTGCCATGCTGGTCCTCTTCAGGGAAGGCTACCAGGTCCCTGAGAAGCTTCTTATCCATTTCCATTAAAACTCTGTTTATGTGGTACATGAGAAATGATAATGCAGTTAGAGAACCTCCCTGTCTATGAAAAGCAATCTAGAAATGTGATTTCCTTGTTTCTACAGGTATGATTTCTCCAGCACTCCAGGAAAACCAACTATTGTACCCATTCCTGACCCCTCTATACCTATTGGGCAGAGAGATGGGCTGAGTAACTTGGATGTAGCTAAAATCAACAAGCTCTACAAGTGCAGTAAGTGCTGTAGATAAAAGTTATATGAATATAGCTGATGTCTGAAGGCACTGACAGACATCCCCCAAAGGAATGTGGCCCACAGTCCTTCACTGCCTCTCACCCTACAACAGGAAACAGAACTGTCCCTGTGCCGAACTGCTGTCTTCTTGGAAAGGACAATTTGCTTTCAATAATTCACTGTCATTTTGAGTTATCCTCACCTAATCCCTGCTCTTTGAGATAAGCAAAATCCATCAGAAAACTCACGGTTGCTAGCTTCTGTCAAATTCTCATTTCAGGGAAGCTCTGAAGGTAGCAAAGCATGTAAGCTCTTCTCAGCCATGAGTATAGCTTAGAGCCATGTTCATCAGAAGTGCCAGCAGATTTGTGATTTCTCTTAATTACAAAATGTCTGCAGGGCTGTAAGCATGGGTGCCATTCAGCCTGATCAGAAACCCTTGGAGGAGAAAACCATAGGCATTTTGTATAGATGTCTACTTTCTTGCCACATCCACTTCATAACTCATCCCTGTGGTATCCTGAAGTCTAGAAATACCTAACATTCCTCTGTAAACAGGAACTCTTCAGCCAAGATGCACAAAACAGGTATAACATCATGCTCCTGCACTGCATGGCTTTTGCTTTAACTCCCAGGACAAAGGCTAATTGATTTCTTTGGCATTTGACTTTTCTGAGATGTTATTCAACAAAACAGCAAGAAGCACTAACAAGATCTAAATATTAGTGTCCTAAATTCTGCTCTTGTGTTAGAACTTAGTTAAATAATTAGAATTTAGAAGGAATCAGCATTCCTTCAGTTGGATTGTTAAGTACAAAAATCATTGCTGAGAGTGGGTACTCCACATTCACAACGGCAGATGAGAATAACTTTACAATTTATGTGTCTCAAAGATAGTGATAACAAGTATTTTGTGATATTTATTCTTGACAGTGGGGCTGGGAATGAATCACATTTCAGTACCATTACTATGCAATTTCATAATTAGATCTGTATGTTTTGGAAGAAAAGCACTAAATTTTAAAAAGAGAGAAAAACTTGGGGACTAAAAAAACCCTATAAAAAGTCTGGTTGTCTCGGGAAGAGTAGGAAGCAAGATGAAAAATGTCAAAAATTCCTATGAGCAGATGTCATATATTCATATTTTGTAATTTGGGGAATTACATAAAATGCAAAAAAATGAAGACGTGGAAAAACAAAAGACAGATGAGATCAAACTTTTTATACCAGTCCCTAGGTCTGCAGGTTGACTTCAGTGCTCTCTGTTACCATTTTCCCTCAGTGACTATCTGCCTTTGCTTTGACAAAATCTTGTTTTCAAACTTGATTTTTGAACACACTTATGAATACACACAGTTGCTAATAGAAATTTATATAGTGCTGGCATTGAATGTACTTCTGTGATTGAAGTTAAGGAAGTTCATGAAAGATCCAGGCCTCTTTTAGTAAGCTAATATATGTGAATGAAGCCCTATTGTCTTTAAAAAAAAATATCTGAAATAGGCAAGTACTTCTAAGTAATACCTTTATTTTACTTGCAGGTTTTCAATAATTTTTACACCAGGAACAGCAATACAGTTGTAAGCAGTATAATTTATACAAGCTTGACTGCTGCAAATGGTTGGAGAGATTTGTCAGGCATTATGGGAATGTTTTTGTGCAGTTTTCATTCTCTTCAATGCTGTTTGGTTCTTCCCTTCAGATTGCTGTAGCTCTGTGTTGCCTAAACCCAAAGGCTCGTTCTCCTCTGTCAATTACCCATCCCCATACCCCAACAACAGCAACTGTCTGTGGCTGATCCGCATCCGTCGAAGTAAGGTAATTTTTATTTGGAAGAAAACAGTTTGAAGCACAGTATCCAGACTACACAGCGTTATTTCATTACCATGAGTAACCCCTGGCAGTCAATTCATGCATCAAGACATTTATTTTGTTATGCAGTAAATGAAAGTCTCAACAATTTTCATAAGAACTAACACTGTTAGAGGGATTATTTCACTCAGTTTTTGTCCAGTTCAGATAGGATGGCTTTTCAAAGACAAGCAGTAGTGAAACATCAGTCTCTGGGATCTCAGTTATAGGACAGCTAGATGAAATTCTGTGCTCTTTTTATATAGAAAGTAAGGCTTCAGTAATACATGGATAGTAAAATGAATAGGAAGGTTTGAGACTTTCCCTGTGTATAACATTAAACCCAACTTTTGCTTTTTTGTTTCTCTAGATCTTCCTGCAGTTTGAGGCTTTTGATCTCCAACACTCCTCAGGCTGTTCTTCTGACTATATAAAAATTTACAACGGAAACAGCAAGAGCTCCCCTGTCCTGCTGGACAAGTACTGTGGGAAGGGTCCACTGCCCTCCCTGGTGGCATCTGGATCCACAATGCTGGTGGAGTTTGCAAGTGATGAGAGCATTACAGCCACAGGATTCAGAGCTTCCTACAACAGGGGTATGAACACTCCTTTACAAAGCTTGGAGAACAGCATTAGCAGTATTTGTACAGAAGGACTGAAAACTTTTACTATTCGCTACAGAGTAGGGCTTTTTGCTCATTCTTCACGCTTCCAGAGCACTTGGAAATGCAGAAGGCAGGCAATGATGTGTCTAAAGGTTCACAGGAAACAGAAAATGGGATGTCACATGGGTGTCATGTTAGTTATCCTGAGATCTCATTCAAATTCTTCTGAGAGCCTTCTTCATATCTCCAGAACGATGTCTTTAAATAAAAACAATGCAATGACTGAAATTAATAGGAGCAGTGCAGCCAAAGAGCACAGACTGCAGAATCAACAAAGAGACCTCAACCAACAAGCTGCAAAGCCAGTATCTGGGCAAGATACTATTCAAGGTTTTGTGGGATTTTATGCAGCAGCAGAGGTACTGACCTTGGGTACCTTACACCTTCTGAATTAAAAACTTTATTAGAAGTTATATACACAAAACACTGTGCTTCCTGTAATCATGTGAGGGGTGTCTTTTTTGCAAACACACAAATGCATTCTGAACTGCCAGACCAAATTCTGTTGTCCTGTGTCATGCTTTCAGCAAGAAGGCAGTAGCCCAAAGTTGCCTTATTTCAACTGAAAATCCAAGCTTCTTTAGAGCATAAATTGAAGAAGTCTTAGAAAAGTGTTATTTTTACTCTTTTTACTTTATTCAATGGAGTAATTTCTAGAAAGCACTAGATCTAGCTTGATAATGCAATCTTGAATACTTAAGCTGATTCTTTTCTGAAGGGCAGTCAGTGCCATCAGAATGCTATGCTAACATGGTAACAGTTGATTGGAAAGTCAGATACAGCTTTAGATGCAGCTGTTCTTTGTCCTCTATAGATTCTTTATCAAACATGTTTCTAGTTCCTTCAGTACGGCTGCTGATACGAATACTAAGTGAAGAAATAAAGTACTTCAGCAATGGGTTTTCATGGTAGCACATCTTTTCTTGGTTTGAAGAAATAATATATTAGGCTGTAAGCAGGCTTATTTCTACTGACAAAATGTTCTTGTTAATATATCTGGTTTTCTCCCTTTTCTCCCCAGTGAATTGTGGAGCCACTTTCAGAGATTCAAAGGGAGTCATCACCTCTCCAAACTACCCCAATAAATACCCCAAAAACCGAGCATGTTTCTGGGTCATCACTTCTCCAGTAGGATATAAGGTAAGGCACAGATGAGTTCATTTGTGGGTTTCATTACTGTTCTCTGATGAAACCTCTGTTTCCCTTGAAGAATAAGAGCTGTTATGTCACTTTTTCAGCAGATATCCTCAGAGTAAAAATCTGAAATCAAAAATTCATTTTAAGAATTTATGCTGAATCTTGGTATCTGAGGTGCCCTCCAAGAGAAAAACCTTTACATGTGCAAGTGAGCTCATGAATCTAGCCTGTACCACAAGGCTTTGTTCCAAATAATCCCTAGGCAAGGGCTCCCACTAGAAAACTGAAACATCACACAGGTGCTGATTTTTATATTACTCTAGAGGAAAGAATGTGAAGCGTAGAAGATCAATCTTGTCCCTTGCTTATCCTTCCAATCCAAATACTGATGAACTAAGCAAATAATTTGCTACTAATTTGCATTGCCATATGGGATCAGGATGTGGTGCACACACAGAATAAAAAAATGGTGCCTGCACACAAGGAGTTTAGAGTATTTGTTGTTGTTAAAAATTGGGTAAGAGAAAAGGCTGCAACCTGGAAACAAAGTGCTTTGGTTGTATTTTCTCCAGATATCTCTCCAAATGTTATCCTTTGAGCTGGAATATAGCGATAGATGCATCTATGACTACTTGCTCATACATGATGGAAGCCGCCCTATGTCACCTGCAATTGGCCCTTATTGTGGGACAGAGAAGGTTGCAGACTTTACTTCCACTGGGAACTTTGTGCTGGTTGAATTCCACAGTGATTTAGTGTGGGAGTTGCCTGGATTTGTGATGAGTTATACATTTGCTAGGTAAATATAATACAGATGGGGTTTGAAAAACAGAATGAGAGTGAGAGTCCAGCTAGCCTCAGGTAAAAATGAAGATGCCACCAATTTCAGAAAAAAAATATATAGCCTGATACCTTTAACAAGCATGAAGTTTCACCTCTTAGTCTTACATGTACAGCGGTGTAATTTCCATGGTGAATCGAGGACAGAAATGTTCCTGCCCATGGGACGCTTCTGAGACTGTATGCTTTTTGTTATAGTATTCTCATTGCTGGTGTTGCAGGGCCAAACACAATAGCAGAGCTGAAACTATGTAAGCAGATTTTCAAGAACTTCTAGTGGTTAAAACTGTGCCCAATAAAAAATTTCAGAACATGGCTGTGTAGCAACTTTAACCTGTATTCTGGCAAATGCTATTACCCAGCCTAAATGTGCATTCCAGCATGCATACAGAAAAATCTTCAAACACATTTATTTATGTTTTGAAGCCAAGATCACAGTTTATATAGGCACCAGAGCTTAGCCTGGAAATCACCACTTGATCCCAAACAAGTGGTGTCATAACATAGTACGACATACAGTACCTCAACTCAAAGATTTGCACTACTCCTCTGTGAGACGGACCAGGTCAGGGAACGGATTTAATTAAAGAAACTATAGTTAACAGTAGCAGGAACAAGCACTGAGGGAGAGGGAATGGAATGAAGTACCTGCTGTTGTCACTTTGCTGTGGCCTGAGTTGGATATTGAAATTGTTCATAAGGGGTTACCAAAATACTTTTTAAAAATGAGGCCTGAAAACCTAATGCAAAGACCATTGAATGTTCTCTTTGGAAAGCATTTTAGGTGTGAAGTACCTTGTCTGTAGAGAGAAATGCTCCTCCTCTAAAGAGATGGCTGGAGTGGAGAAAGAAATCACCACTGTAAACATTTAACACTTTGCCTTGACTTGATGTATTCAGAATTAAATACTAGTGCCAAACTGGGAGATGCCAAAGCATAATGAATAATAAAAGACTTTGCTGAAATTATGTCTTTGTGAAGAAGAGCATGTAGAAATTGCCAATTTGCTTTCCTGGTGCAACCAAAAAAATTTTGAATTATGATGACTTTGTAGCAGTGGGGGGGGAGGGGTTTAAAATCTGTAATGTTTTGCCTTTTAAGCTCTGGTTAATTTTCACCCACAGAAGAATGATAATTGATAAGTTGTGAACATCAAGGTTTAGAGCTTTCTTGCATCATGGTGGGAAAGTGCATGTTCAGCAGGCAACAAATTTTTGCATTTCTTACAAGCTCCAATCTTCTGGCTATAAAAAGATTTAGATTGGCATATTTTTGGAGAATGTAACCATTTCATCAGCATGTCAGAAAATTAAACTCTACTTCTATTTTTAAGCTCAGCTTCAGACTATAAAAATGCTAATTCTTCTCCTTGAGTCTGAGGACTTTGGAGGTGCAAAAGTAACAACCCCATGACAACTCTGATTACATAATGAAGCTAACGGGTCCCTGTTTTAAACAGACAGTGCTGAACAGCTTTGCAACTTGACTATTACCTTAGATTCCCTTCCCTTGGTCTGATGTGGAGCTCTACAGATGTGCAATGTTTTAGATGTTTACCCATACTTGGTAAAAGAACAACAGCATATTCCAAAAGCAATATACCACATACAGGAATACTGGTCTTGCAATTTGTCCCTAGAAATATGGTTTTAAGTAGGACATTGCCCATGTATAAATACACTCATATTCTGAACTATACGAAGGAAGAGTGACCAGCTAGTGGACACAAGGGACAGTGTAGTCAAAAGTTTAGGATTCAAATACCGCAATAGGAGGATTTTCAGAAGTTCTAACTAAAGTTCAGCACTCAACACACTTTTGAAATCCAAAATGTAAGGATTTAACCTTAAAACACAGAGGTATCTAGCAGTGAGGAATGTTTGCATTTCCATAGATGTACATAACTCATGACATAAACAGCTATTACCTTAACTGCATACAAAGCCAGATGTTCTTAAAGAGAGACCCACTTCTAGAAGCCTGTGTGTCTGGAAGAAATAAGAGTGTTTGTGCCCACATATTCCTTTTTTACCTGCTTTGAGACTGTCCTGGTTCCTGCCTGGGAGACAAATCAGAGCCTTTGAGTGCTGTGTTTTTGTAGTCTGTAAGAACCAGAACAGAGATTTGTCAATTATTGCTGCAGGAGAAAAACAGCCTTGAATAAAGCATTACAGAAGCACACAAAAATGTGCTACTCATAGGTCTATTTCTGTGTTTAATTTAAGATACATTTTCCTTACATAAACAAATAACTGTGGTTGAGATGACACTTGCATGACTACAGCCCTGGTTATTGAATCACAGAATAGTTTGGGTTGAAAGGGACACATAAAGGTCACCTAGTCCAAAACCCCGCAATAAGCAGTCATCTTCAACTCGACCAAGTTGCTCAGAGCCCCATCCAACCTGACTTTGAATGTTTCCAGAAGTGGGGCATTCACCATCTCTCTGGGCAACCTGCTACAGTGTCTCACCACCCACACATAAAAACTTTTTTCTTTATATTAGTGTAAAACCATTGTCCCTTGTCCTATCACAACAAGCCCTGTTGAAGTTCTTGCTCCCATCTCACATAAACCCCCTATAAGTATGAAAGGCTGCAATAAGGCCTCCCCAGAGCCTTCTCATCTCTTGACTTAACTTGACCTGACTCCCTCAATATGTCCTCATAGGAAAGGTGCTCCAGCTCCCTAATCATCTTTGTAGCTCTCTTCTGGATGTGCTCCAACAGGTCCTTGTCTTTTCTGTGCTGAGGACTCCAGACCAGGATGCAGCATTGGTGGGAGCTGCCCAGAGCAGAGTGGCTATAACTTTGTAGGACAGAGAATGTATAACATACTGCACAACAACTGAGTTTGGCAAGAAGACACACAAACCAAAGCCCTCCCTTTAATCTCTCCTGCACTTCAAATAGAAATTGAAAGCCTTATAGGCTAAATCGTCACATAGGATTTTATAATCGAGTTCCCTTTACCATGGAAAACAGCCGCGGGCAAAAAAGAGAAATAAAGGAAAGCTGGGGCTGCTCGGCTGTCACATGGCCTTCGGTTCAGGAGCAGGAGAACCGCGGGGGCCGGGCCCCCTCTGGCGGACACCTGCAGGGAACGGGAATGGGAATGGGAGCGTGTAGCACCGCTTCTGCAGACAGGTAAGGCAGAGACATCTCCCGGGCCGGCCCGGCCGCGGCTCCCAGCTCCGTGCGGCTCCATGCGCAGCCGATGGGCTCTCAGCAGGGAGGCTCCGTTTCCTTAGCGAGATCCCCCCGCACTCCTCCATGGATGGGAAGGATCCCTTGGGCTGCTGCTTGTATATTCTCTTCCAGAGCTGCACTCCAAATTCCACCTGTCAGTCGGTAGGTTGCACTGTAACATCAAGACTGAAGTCTCCTGGTCCTGTTTTCCCATTGAGCAGCTCAATAGCAAAGACAATGAAGCCTTTTAGTTGAGTTTGTCCCGATTCCCTGCTTTATGCCTACAATACCTGGAATGTCCGGGTGGTCTCTAACACAATTGCTGGACAGGTACGAAGTTTAGCTTCCAGCTGTCTTTCTAATGTTTTTTACCATTAAAAAACCTAACCGAACAAAAACCCCAACAAGCACACAAATGCCAAAAATGAAAGACTCAGAGAGAACCCCCCATTTTTCCCTTTAAATTTAGCTCCATTCAGATATTAAGGAATTTTACTTCCTGGAATAAATCAGTGAGTTTCCCAATTTAATTGTGTGAGTCTTTACAACGTGGGCTTATATATTAAACTGGAAAGAATGCACAAGACACCTGCAAACCCACGCAGTTAACAGGATGACTCATTTGCACTCCGTGACTCTTTTTGCAAACACTGCAGGACACTGACTCCTGAGGGCAGGCGGATCAACACTGGCCGAAGGATGGCTTAGAGTTTTGCAGTTCGGCTGATTCCTGCTATTCTGAGCTAGGATCTCACCACAGGTTTCGGACAAAAAGAAAACACCCAGAGTAGCTTGAGAGCAACACTGTCAGTCTGAGAGAATACACTTTCTTGTTTTATTAACACCCAAGAACAGCTAATGTCCTCCGAGCCAGGGCGCCTCAGGCGGGGGCGGGCAGGGGCACCGGACTGCACGTACCACAATGCATCGCGCGGCGATGGTAGCCGAGCCGGCCGGCCACTGGGATCGTGTGGAGCTCTGGGTAGTGTAGTTTATTGCAGAGAGCCACCTGGCGTCTGAAAGCGGGGAGGGAGGAGCAAGAGACTACAACTCCCTTAGGGCCGTGCGTCGGCAGCTCTGTGTTGAGGGGACGGGAGGGTGGTGTCCGCTGCTCCCAGCTTGTGACAGCCCTGCTCGCCGCCGATCCTTGGGCCCGAGGCAGCCGCAGCACCGGGCAGACCATGGCGCTTGGGATAGCGGGGGTGCAGCGCCGTGTCTGAGGGCGGGCTGGGGCGCTAGTGCCATGGATAGCCGGTGCTATGGGTGCGCGTCCAAGTTCTCTGTCTTCAAGAAAGAGGCAAGTCCGGCTGCGGGGTCAGGAACGGGCCGGTGCCGCGAGTACCTGCCCCGCCCTGCGAGGGTCTGATAAGGGAACAGGGAGCTGCTTCGCCCGGCGCTGAGACACGCTTCCCGGCCAGCATCCTGGCGCTGTTGTCCTTGCTTACTGAGCTCTCGTAATGCCTAATTCTGATATGTCTTCAAATAAGAGAAATTACTGACCCAAAAACCAAAAAGTCATTGAATGCCATCCCTCTAATCCAGGATTCTGTCGTGGTCTCAGACAATTCACACACACACACTTCGCTAAACCATGGGGTGAAGTGGTGACTCTGCTCCCAGCAGGAGTTATCTGCTGGTGCTCCAAGGTTCTTGAGTCTCCATATCATAGCTGGTAAAACAGTTCTGTCACACAAAAATCAGTATAACCCCGGCATGATTTTGTGTGTGCCTCGGCACGGGCACTGTGCCCGCAAGTGGCAGCAGTGTGGTGGCGAGGTGGTGAAGCCCTGTCCTGCCCCTCTCTCCTGTCTCTGCAGTGTGGCTGCAAGAACTGCGGACGCTCCTTCTGCTCGGGCTGCCGGAGCTTCAGCGCTGTTGTTCCCCGCTGTGGAAACACTCAGCAGAAGGTGTGCAAGCAGTGCTATGGGAAGCTAACTGGGTAAGATGGGAATGTTTCTTCACCCAAAGACAATTTGCTGCTTTTTTCCTTCAGTTTACATTTCATGTGGTGTTGCAGATTTCTGCAGGAGAGCTCTGCCTTCCATATGTGCAGGGATGCTGCCTGTACCCCAGAATATCAGGACATTTCTGAACTTGTTGTTATATGAGCTGTGCAGTCCTAAAATAGGAATCAAGATTTGTGCCTGTTCTCTATGGTTGACAAAGTAGTTTGAAAGCATCAGGTTTAAATCTTCATGGATGGACCCTGAATTCCTGTGGACAGCTTAACTAGATGGGCTGAGGTTAAGCCAGGCTGTGTTTTTGCCCAGAAATCTATACCACTTTAACAGTTCTGGCAGTCTTCTCAGATGTGAATAGTTGAGTAGCCTGATGATAAGATGTTCAAAATCTTATTAATTCTGTGGGCAAACAATGACATAGATCCTCCTTGTTGAGGGATCTCTACTATGTGTGGCCTGAAGACATAAAGTTTTGAAGCCTAAAATCTATAAAATTTTTTGCTTTTAAAAGAAAACTTTAAAAATTATTTGCAATCATAACCAGTATACTTCCTGTTGAAAACAAAATGTAATTCAGTAGCAGCAGGATTATAGACTTGAACAAGCAACACAAGAACACAGGTGTACACCAGAATTCCTCTGTCAACCAATTTTTTTGTGTCCTCCTTTTTCATTTCTCTTGTTCCTTTTCCTCACTTTTCTCCTATAGCATGGAATTTTCACCAGCAAGGGGGGAATTTTCTGGCTCTGCAGGTGTCTAAAGGAGAAGAGCCTCATTAGTAAAGGTCTTCATCTTCACAGGCTGCTGAAAACAGTGAAGGACAGTATTCAGTCTTTTCAGTTTTGAAATTTTCTGATTTCCTTCACAACTTCAAAGCCATTAAGAAAACAGGGCCACCTGTCTTGATGTTTCCTCTGGGTGTTTTTTTCTCATAATTTTAATTTCAGCACTAGGGAGCTACAGCAGAAAAACAATCTTCCCTTACTGGATAGCAGGTAGATTATAGAATCATAGAATGGTCTGGGTTGGAAGGGACCTTAAAAATCATCTATTTCCAGCTGCTGTGCTGTGGGCAGGGACACCTTCCACTAGAGCAGGTTGCTGAGAGCTCCATCCCACCTGACCTTGAACACTTCCAGGGATGGGGCATCCACAGCTTCTCTGGGCAACCTGTTCCAATGTTTCACCACTCTCCAAGTAAAGAAATTTTTTTCTAGTATCTAATCTAAACCTGTGCTCTTTCAGTTTAAAACCATTCCCCCTTGTCCTGTCACTATGTGCTCTTCTAAAAAAGTCTTTCTCCATCTTTCTGGAAGTTTCTGGGAAGACCCCAGAGCTGAATGCAGCACTGCTGGTGGGGTTCCATGAGAGAGGAAGAGATGGGTAGAATCCTCTCCCTTGCCCTGCTGGCCATGCTGCTTTGGATGCAGCACAGGACACAGCTGGCTTTCTGGGCTGTGAGCACACATTGCTGGGTCATGTCCAGCCTCCTATTCACCAGCTCTCCCAGGTCCTTTTTGGCAGGGCTGCTCTTGATCTGTTCATGCCCCAGCCTGTGTTGATACCAGGAGTTGCCCCAACCCAAGTGCATCACCTTGCACTTTGTCTCGTTTCACCTCATGAGATTCCCAAGGGCCCCCTTCTTGAGCTTGTCCAGGTGCCTGTGGATGGCATCCTGTCCTGCAGGTAACACACATGGGCTGCAGTTCTGTAAGCTGCATATGTTGTTCTGCATGCAAATAGCTTTCAGAATTGAAGCCTTAGAACTTTGGAAAGTGTTCCAACAATGTTGCATTCAGTCATTACTATATGGGCCTTAGCTGTGATTTCTAAGAACAAATAAAATATGCTAACTAACTTACATAAGTGTCTACTTTAGTCCCTCAGCCTGAGCACAGCAAAGTAGAAGAGTTAGATGTGTTTTAGGTGTGCAGTGTTCAAGTGTTTTGTAAGATGTTATATAATAACTTCTGTAACACTTTGTTTTACTTGTATGTTATATAATTCTGTGTTTGTTGCATGTCCCAGCTCCTTCCAGAGAGTCCCGCTTCATGGTAGCTAATTACCCTGGGAGTCTTACCTAAATACTCCCTGCCTGCCCTCTGAACTGGGAGGTGCAGGCTGTGGGAGGCAAGGGTATTTCAGCCCCACCTCCTTGGATCACTGGTGATGGTATTAAGTCACATTCTGTCCAGATGCAAAACAACTGGACCAAAGGACAGAGATGAAGGCTCCTGCTGTCCTGGACAGCTATATTGTCTTAATCCCTTGCATAAGCTGATTCCTCTCAGTATTAACGAGGTTAAGAAAGGGCCTGTACCAAGAGGTCAAGAAACACCTACTGATTCCTCTTGAGATGAGAGACTAGATGATTGTCAGTATTGTCAAGTATTGTCAGTATCTTGAGTTCAGAGAAATAATTTTTGTCTTTCAGAGAAGGATCTCAAAGCAGTTCAGCAAAATGGTCACCACCAGAAAACTACAAAAAGTGAGTTGCACTTGCCAAGCAGTTCTTTCTACTGCAGACAAGCCTTTTAGGGCTTCCTCTTCCCCTGTGGATACCAGGAAAAATGGGGCTTGTGGTGTGGGTATTTGCTTGTTCAGAGTTAGATTAAGGATGAACTTTTTGTTTTGCTGTTTAGGCTGTTAGTTTGTTTGGAGGGGTGGGGGCTATGCTCTTTTGAATGGACTCCTGAACAGCCACCTGCCTGCAGTTATCTGTGGCTGATCAGAGTTGGCTTGGATACAGGAACCTTGTGGTGAAATGTTCCTTGTCTGCTGGGGAGTGCTTCCGGATGTGTTCTTGTAAGCTAAGGTTTGCCTTACTCTTAGGAGTACTTTATTGTGCTGATATTGGAGAGAGTAATTTCATTTCTGTTCTGCCCTGGCATTCTTCAGATAGCCTGTTGGGTTCACAGAGGACGTTTTCTTATCTCCAGGTTAAAATCCGTGTTCTCATTGACATGTATTTTTTCCCTCCTTGTCACAGGCGTGTAGCAGCTTTTGAGGCTAAACAAAACCAGCTGAAAGACCAACAGAAGGCAGCTGCAAAACCCCCAGGTCGAGCAGGCTGCAGATACCAGGGGCTCTCAAAAGAGGATAGAGCTATTGCAGAGAGACTGGAGAGGCTCAGGGAGGAAAGGAAACCAAGTGAGTTTTAGAGAACACCATAAATACCATGGGTGGGAGCACTACTATTTGGGAAAAAATGAACCTGGAGGGAGAGGGAAGTGCTGGGCTTTAAGTGGCTGTGATATTAGGGGGATGGAGGCTTAAAATAGGACAGAGCATCCAAGGTCTGCTGCCACAATGCCCAACTTCTACCGTGATTTTAGATCAATGTTCCAGTTTCATTTTGCTTTTTGGGGTTTCTCTTGAAACTACTACTCAGTTTTGGAGCAGTGTCTTACTCCAAGTAAAATCACTTCCTCATTTTCCATTTTTTGGGGTAAAAACATTTGTCAAACCCACTTGGAGTAGAATGAAATTAAAGTCTTTGGCCAAACTATTTTGAAGAAGGTTTCCTGTGAGTCATCATCTTGGGCAACAGCAGTTCCAGTCTCTGTGGGACTATATTCTGACCAGCCTTGTCTCACAGAGAAGGAAAAGGATTTTCATCCCAGTCTACAACTGCCAGGTTCTGGGACTGCTTTGAGGTGCTTGCATGAGAGTAAACTATTTTAAATGTTATGTATGGTCTCTAAAAGAAAAAGAACACTCTTCAGAGTGCTTACCTGGTTATCATAGAATCATTGAGTCAAACCGTCCACTGCCAAGTCCACCACTAAACCATATCCCAAAGTGCCACATCTACACATCTTTTGGGTACCTCCAAGGATGGTAACTCAGCCACTTCCCTGGGCAGCCTTTTCCAGGGCTTGACAACCCTTTCTGTGAATTTTTCCTGATATCCAATCTAAACCTCCCCTGGAATAACTTGCAGCCATTGCCTCTCATCTGTTATGTGGCAGGGGGGAGTTTCAGTCTGATAAGGCTGGGATTGCATTAGGAGATTGTGGGACCAATGGACTGAACTGCCTAAATTACACTAATTTCTCTGCCTGTCCCTAGAATCCCAAGTCAGCTGATTTCCAGATGACATCACCCTAATACTTGTGTTATGGCTAGGAGATAAACTGTGAAGAAGGGAAGGGCTTGGAAGAAAGGGATAGCAGTTAGCATCAGGGTAGTCTCAGAGTCACTGCAGTATGACCCTTCATTCACGCTCGGGCTGGGCAAGGTTTTTGCTCAGGTGTTCAGAGTCTGATTCCAGAAAGAAATACAATTCTAAGGAAAAAAAACATGTAGCTTTTCATTTTCAGTAAAAAAAAATCTCCTCCCTTGGGTTTTTGTGAATTGCAGAGTCCATCCCTACTCAGGCTGAGATCGAAGCTAGGCTGGCAGCCCTGAAGGAGGATGGCCGAGGACCTGTTCCATCCACACAGGAAATGGAGGACCGGTTGGCTGTCCTGCAGGGTAGAGATCCTCCTTCCCAAGCTCCCAGACCTGTAAGCTCCCTCAGCTCTTTAGTCAGCAATTTATTCTGAGCTGACACAGTAACTGGTATCACAACATGCTAACCATTCTTCCTTCTTCAGCCTTTTTGTGTCCAGGTAGCTTTCTTCAGAAATCTCTGTTTCCTGATTGTGTCATTGCTCCAGAAGCAAATCACCAGCCTTTACTCATTCACTGCTTCAATTTGAATGCAGCATGTTCCTTTATGCCAGATGTAGTTTGTGTGTATATTTTTAACAATAGATGTTAAGGTTTTTTATTCTCAATTCATTTATGTACATAAGTGGTCATAGTTTTCCAGAGCTGTTTGTGTTGGAGGCTTATCAGCCCTACCTTCTAATTACATCTTCTAGTTGTTACTGCATACCAGCTGGGCAGAAACCTGTTAATTTTAACAGAAATGGAAGCCCAGCATGATTTGTCTGAGTGTGCAGAGGAACTGGTTGTATATATGCTTTGAAAGCCTATAGGAATGATCTTGTCCCCCAAGATACCATTTCCTTATGGTTCTTTCAGCTGCATGCCATCATAGGTCTCTGTGGGGCTTGCTGGCTGGCACTGTTGTGAATGGTGCTTTGTTTACACTGGAGGTAGTGGCAGAGCTGGAGTTGGGACCCAGCAGCACATATTTCTATACACTCAGCATCCCTTTGCCTTCTTTAGGTGACTGCTCTTAGGGCTGTGTGCATTCAGCACCTCTGAAAATGAAGCCCTTACAAATCTTACACCACATAACTGTAAACTGAGATTCTCAATGTTAGTGTATAGCTCCCTTCTAGGGTAATCTTGATTGCCAAATTTGATTGAGTATGCCGCTTTCCTCTCATTTGCCTTTTCCCACACTGCTCTGGTTTCTTAGGTGCACCAAGCCCCGGATACCCGAAGTCTGGTCCAGCAGACAGATGACCTCTTAACTCAACTGTCTGAGGAAGTTGCCATTGATGAGCATTACAGACCAAGAGCTCAGCCTCAAGGTATCTGTTTTGGCTTCTAAAGATCTGTTTATGTCTAATAATGTATGTGCTATGCTAAGAAGGGAGTTTGTCCCTCTCTATGTAACTTAGCAGGTGAGCTGAATGTCCAGTTTGTCCATATCTTCCCCTTATAATCCCTTGCACTGACCAAGAGTGGCTCCTCGCTGGGTCTTGGTGTCTTTGCTTGGAGATAGTTCCTTCTTGTCAGGGTTGTATTATTCAGATTCTCTGTTTCTCTAGAGTGACTCCTCTCTGAGGAGGAGCTGTTGCTACTGCTAATGCACCTGTGCACTGTTACAAAACATCAGAATCTGGCATACCATTATCTTTCTGGCTGCATTGCCTTCTCTGTAATCTCACTGTAAGCCACAGATTAGCTCATTTTCTTCTCTTCACGTACAGCGGAGATCCTACTGGCATGCCTTTTGCTCTCATTATCCAGTTTTAGGAAGAGCAGCAAGCTGCTCTCATAGCATTATTTGTCATGTTTTCTGTGCCCAAGGAACATGGCTGCTGAGTCACCAGTGTGTTCTGTGTGTCTGTCTGCAGCTGCTAGTAGCCAGAGTTTGAATGATCTCAATCGGGGAAGTGAAGACTGTGTTTGCCCTGCAAATCTGGACCCAAAACAGCTAGAGGAAGAGAAGAATAAACTTCTAGCAGAAGCTGCTGCTGAGCTGCAGGAAGAGAACACTAGGCAGGAAAAGATCCTACAGGTTGCCAAGAGACTGGCAGCACTCAAAGGCGAGGACCCAGAGAAAGGTTGGTAGCAGATGAGAATACAGTGCCAAGAGAGGAATCGAGTTGCTGTGATAGAGTAAATTTTTTATTAGAGTTTATCCATTTAATTCTTCTGTTCTGCAAGAAACAGACTGAGATTTGGTTCTGTCTGCAAAGTAGTACAGGTTGATTTGTCATGAAATCATTATGAAAGATCTAAGTTGAGGGTAGGGGCTGGCACTGTAAGGTCAGACTGCTTTGTCTTGCACCCTTCTTTGGGATAATTCTAGCATGCTCTGGTGAGGTTAACAAAACTTTTAAAAGCAAAACACTGGTTTTGGTGGGGATCTTTTCCATCTCTCTTCCAAGTATTGAAAATAAACAGTAATGTTCTTTATGAGGAACCTGCACCTTAAAAGGTCAGAGCCAGAATGCCACAGCCAGCTCACACCACAAAGAATTGTCTCTGGTACATTAGTGTGCACAAGGTTTGAGGCAGGTGTGAGTCACAGTCTCACATTTCTTACTCCTACAGTTACCCTGGAAACCTATAGGCTCCCTGACAGTGATGAGGAAGTGGCTGAGGAGGAGGCCATTCGCAGAGTGCTGAAACAGGTCAGAAGTGGCAGCTGTGGCCTTGTTTTTCATCCTCTTGGTTATGTCTTGTGTGTGTGTTACTTGGTGAGTGTACAAAGGTTGTGTTTCTGTTCCTGAGAAGTTTCCTTCCTTACTTTCCTAGTGCTTTTCCAATACTAGCTCCCATGGAGCATTCAACTGTTTAACAGGCAGTTGAAAGCAATACTTCTAGTCTGTCACACTGTCTTTCTCATTCATGCTTAGTGTCTCTTGTGGTCTGCATGTGTCTCCTGTATAACCACACTTTGCTGGTATTTCCTCTCTTCTTGTTCTGTTTTCCTCCAGCCCCTTAGAACATGGATGATGAGATGTGTGCTGTGTAGCTCAGCTTACACCTACATTTCTCCCCAAAATGTCTCCGAATTGTCTTGCAGGCAGACCTGAGCTTAGGTTTGTCTGATATGTCACATGTGTTTGATTAGCATGATGCTGATCTTAGCTTCACTGCAAAGCAGAGTGTGTGAACTGCAGACTGTCTACAATGCACACACAGTGTTCCGAGTGCAGAGTGAGCTTACATCTGTCTGGGTAACACCAGCTGCATTCAGACTTGTCATCTCCTGTTACTGCATGAGAGTATTGAGTGCAGGAGGTTTAGGGCCTGGAATGAGGCTCCTAGCTGTGTTTGAAACAAGAGACTTCTTGCTTTGTGTTGTTACCAGCTCACAGAGGAAGCAGCCCTGGATGAAGCAAGTGGATTCAACATTCCCCCAGATCAGACCACCCAACCAGGATCCTCACAACAGAACCTGTGTAAGCAAGCAAAGCAAAAGGTCAGTGAAATGGTCAGGATCTCTTGAACTGACGTCTGGAATGTTCCAGAGCGTCAGGAGAGTACGGTTCTGCATCAGAAGTTTGTTGTATCCTAGGCTTGATGCAGAAAAAAAAAAAAATAACCAGTTTCTTCAGAGCTAGCAAGCCAAGCAGCTTCTGCAAGGCTGACCAGCTCTGAGCTTAACTGTGAATCATCCTTGTAATTATAAAAAGAATTGTTCCCTGGAATACAATTCCTTTCAATCTGGCTTTGAGTTGAACGTTACAGAGTTGTGTAAACCAAGAGAAGTTGGTAGACACCTCACAATATGGATATTAGAGAATTATACATATATATGTATAATAAGATCAACAAGGCCATGTACCATACATGTACCATACAATCTGAACCAGAATAAATGGGAGGTTTCCCAGTGCTTTCAGCATGTGCAGAATGGAACCTCTAGATAGTATTCTACTGTTCATGTTCTCATATAATGTCAGAGGAAGGAATTAGTAGCAGGATACCCTATGCTTAGAGTGGATTCTGGCCTACTGTGGAAATATATACATAATCTCTAATGTGTATTACAAGAATTAAATGCACCTGTGACTCACAAGCACCTGTCAGGCCTGCTCCCAGTGGAAGAAATGATATAATTGTAAACATTATCAAAAACATCCATCTCAGGTATGACACCTTGCATTTCTGGGATTACTGATGCAAAAGATAGTGTTAGGAAAAGATTGTGTCAGGAAGCTGCCTTTGCCAGTGTCCGGGCACAATGCCTCAGTGTGTTTTCAGCTGCACAAGAGTTCTCTGTAAGGGAGAAGGAGGCCATAGTTGGCTGTATGGATATGTTTAGATTATGATTTCAGAAGATCTTTTTGTCCCAGCCTCAGGTATGAATGAATAGTAGGGGCCTTTTGGCAAAGCACTTCCTTTGTCCCACAGTTTTCTTCCCACAACAGGGAGAAAACAATGCTCCCACCACCACATTCCTTTCCCTTCCCACATAGCCCCTTTCAGCAAAGCTGCTTGATCTCTTGCCGTTGCAGCAGGAATTGTCACATGGTATTGTTGTGGTGCCTGCCAGAATATCTGGGCTGTGTGCCCTTAGCACACACAATGTGGATGTACATCACTGTAGACACTAAATGAGGCTGAATACCTGTTTACATTCCAAGCAACATAGATTTTAACCCAAATTCTAGAAAGTACCTTGGGTTTTTATTTAACAATCTAGATGCATATGGAGCCTGTCCCTGCACTCTGGGCAAGTTCATCTCACAGACTTAGGATCAACAGTGAGGAAACTGTGGGCTATGGGACAGGTCACTGTGGCCATCATGTATTACAGTTAAGGTCCTTTATTGCCCCTGCTGGGGTTTAAACTCTCTGTCTCTTGTTTTCTATGTGAATTAGAGCCACACTCCAGCCACGACAGCTCTTGCAAGGGCAGATGATAGTGATGAGGATGAGTTACCCTGGTGCTGCATCTGCAACGAAGATGCCACTTTGCGCTGCCATGGCTGTGACGGGGACCTCTACTGTCAGCGCTGTTTTTGGTGAGTCATCCGATTCCTCTGGGTCTGAGAGGTGGTCAGAGGTAAGCTTGGCCCCCTTTGTATGTTTTTGTCATTAGGCAGAAAAACAGGCAGTAGGAGGCAAGATCTGAGGAATCCAGATTTGAGCTGAATGCTAGTTGTTAGAGAAATACTTTGTGAGATCAGTAGTTGTCCCAGACTTCAGGGACTAAACTGGTCCTAGGCAGAAATGCTTGAGTGAATGTTTGGGCACATTGTCTGAATGTTCTCTGGAGCAGCTGATAATGCTACATTACGTGGGATGGGATAAATGAGACCATTGTTCAGTGACTCCTTTGGCTTGTTAATGCCATTGATGGATGACCTAGGCTGGATTCCCTTAAAGGGGGAGATCAGATAGTATGAATTCCTGAGGGTTTTCTTAGGTTGAGACTTTGCAATCCCAAGCCATATTAAAAAATTCTTTGTTGAAATATGTATGTGTGAGCCTTTTTACACCAGTCAGGCTGGTGAAAGACTTGCAGCAGCTGTAGTCTTTGTTCTTAAACACATGTGGCTAGATTTTTGACAAAATTTTCATGTCTCAGATTTGTAGGGTTAATTCATTTAAATACAAAGTTATTCCTGACAGGTTGTGTGACTTCTTTTTTTTCATACCTCAGAAGTATTGGGTAGTTGGCTGGGTTCTCAGATTAGTGCTGGATGACATTAAGACAGCAGGTTGCTAAAAATGTGGTTGGGATAATAAGATACGCTTTTTGTGCATATTCTCTCATTTCCTGCAAATGTATTTGTAGGGAAATGCAAATGCAGTGGGGGAAATCCATATGAAAATGTTCAGAAAACATATGACTGGCAATGTTAGATTGTTAAAAACAAAGCATATGAACAAAATTATCTGACAGCAAACATCAGTAAAAGCAGATTTAACAGTCTGGCAGGTGAGTTTATCATCCACACACTGTGGATGCAGGCTTGTATCTTACTCAACACTGCCTGTTCCTGAGCATGCTTAAGAGAGCTGCCAATACACTGCATTATTTTCAGTTATTTTCCAGAGTTTTCTGGAGGAGACTCATTTTGTCTGTTGTCACAGTTGCTAATGTCCCTGGAATCACAGACACAGTGCTGAAAATGAGCCATGAATTACATGAATCTCTTCAAGAGGGAAAGAAACAGAAGGACCTGTTGTCATTTTCAAATCCAGCTGACAAGGATGAGTAGACCTTCCTATAAAGCATCTCAGAAATTTCTGTTGCAAGCAAATATCTTAAGTAGTTAGTCCACATGGCTGCCAGTCAGGTCCTCACAGCCAACCCTTGGGATAAGTTTCTGGTTAAGGGTTGCTGGGAGATATCTTGTGCAGTGGCTAAGGGTGGATTCCTGGCCTGGGTATTTGCTTCTGACCTCAATTTGTATTTGCTTCTTAGGGAAGGCCATGAGGAGTTTGACCTGAAGGACCACCAGACCTCCCGCTATCATCTTCCTTGCAAACAGAAGTGACCACACTTATGGGCAGAGGAGGAGCTGGAGAATGGGAAAACAGAGGAGCCAGCCAGATGGGAAGAATCTAAGTGGATTTGCAGCCAAAATGGGTGATGTTTTGGACAGTTACAGGATGTGCTGTAATTTGAGGAGGCTTGCAGGGCGTGTGACTTGGTCTTCACAAAGACACCTGAGAAGTGCAGGGTTTGCTGTGCATGCTTGGGGATAAATGAGGACTTGATATGAGGAGGTGGATACAAGTCCATAAATACAGATGGTAAAACAGTGTGGGTAACAGGAAAGATGTGTGCTTAAGGCAGTACTGACTGGCTGATAAATAACTTCCTGCTTTTACTAACAGCTTACACACTGGTTCAACAGGCAGCAAAGCACTTTGCACTGAGAAAAATGTCTATATTGTGATCACATGTGTGATGGGAACTTGCAAAGCATAATAAAAATTACTTACAGAGGCCTGTGGTTAAAGTCTCTCCTGAAAATGCCTGATAGCCCTTAACAAAGTGTTGGTTTCTTATAATTGTATGTTAGTCCTAGTGTCAAGCAGCTTAGGGAAAGAAATGAAGAATAGTGAAGTCATCAAAAATGTTTCTGTGGTGTGTCTGGAAAAGATGCAGGGCAGTGTTGCTCACTGACATGAAAGAAAGGATCCTTTGTAAAGGTAATCTGCTACTGATACAGTGTTGTGGCCTGCAGTGGCTGTGCCAACATCATGTCAGCTGTAAGAGCTACATGTTAGTCTGAAATAGTTGTGTATAAGTCTGAAAGCAGGGTTTGACTTTGTTTGTTATTATTTGGTCACCTGGTAAGATAAAAATGTTAGCTGTGTGATGCTCTTCATCTGGTTAGGAGAGAAGCTCAGTTGCATATGTCCATATCTCTCCTGGGAGACAATCCAGATGCAAGTGGAACTTGCCAGTGCCCAGAACACCCAGAATTGCTTCAAATACCCAAGTAAATTGGCTGTAAACATGCTCTATTATTCTGTCAGGATGAGCTCTTTCCAAATAATGTGACTTCTGAGAGAACTCTCTAAGGCTGACAAATTCCGATTGCAAGAAAATAAAGGATTTGCCCTTGACAGGGAATTTCCAATGAATCTTGCCTGTCTGGTTTGACATTGCCACTCCCAGCTGTCTGCCTTGCCCCCGTGCTTAAGGTCAGTGCCTCCGAGGTGAAGTGATGAAACAGTGTTTACCTGCACCTCTGGTCAGAGGACAGCAAATGAATTAAACCACTGTTGAAGGTGGGTTTCTGCTAATGTGTTGCTCTGGATCAGACTCTTCAACAAAAACCTGATTCAAGCAATGTAGAATAGTAATACTTTAGGTCAACACACTAAAAATGTCAAGGGTATCCAGCAGTGCCATCAAAACCTTTTCTTAGGAAGGGGTGGCAAAATCCGACTTCTGTGGAGGATCTTCTTTCTCCTGGCAGCCCTTGCTTCACCAGTGCCTGTCTCCTTGGGACAGGTAGATGGGAAAATTACTTGAGTTGTTCTGATGCAAGAGCTCACAATTAACCCTGTGACACACAAAATTTAAGTAAGTTATTTAAGTAAGCCCTGAGGAGCTCGCAGTCTTAAAAATCAAAACAAAATGCTGTTCTTTATTTATGTTATCATGACACTTTTTTCATTGCTATTTGACATGGATAATTAGTCTGATAGTAAGACACCCAGTTCTATCTGAGGTTAAAGCCTTCATGTTTTATGTATACAGGGGAAGGTACAACTATCTGTTTTTATTTCTCTCCTAAATTGATCCACTGCTTTGGGCTTCAGCCAGTGTCTTCCACAAGCAGTTAGTAGTAATTTTGTTTCTTGATTTACAGCTGCTGGTTTTTTCAATATCTTAGTATAAGCTGGTATGATACTTGGAACATTTTGAATACTTCATCAGCCACAATAAAACTTTGAGCTCCCTTGCAGTTAGGCAGCCTCTGTCTTGTAAGCCCTGCCCTCTTCACATCAGTAGTAATGGAGCAGGTTGCAGCCGGAAGCAGTTTATTTAGATTCCCAAATTGGTTTCTGTGGGGCCATCCCAAGGAATCCAGAAATGCACCCAACCCATTACCTGAAATAGAACTTAGTCATATATGGAAGACTCTCTTCAAGTCATACAGACACAAGCTACTATTTTCCCTGCACCACTAATGGACATTTTTGTGGCTGCTGCACTTTCTGCATGTAATGGGGCATTTTAGTAGTAGCCCAATCACTTTCCCCTGAAAAGCCATTCCCACTGTAGCTGTTGCCTCAGTGAACTCCATGTAGGAGGGGCAGAGGGGTATCCAGATGGGCTGTCTGCAGGAAGCACACCTAGTTGAATCTGTGTTGTGAAAGAGGAATGCTGCATGACCTTTAAGTGGGCAGTGCACTGTTAGCTGTGTTACTTACTCCTATCCTTGTCTTTGAAAAGGTGCTGGTAAACAAAGACACTGGTAATCAGTCAATTCCTGACAGGCCAGATCAACTTCAGTCATAGCTGTTCAAGCACAGAAGACAGCTTGTCATCTTCCAGAAAGAGATTCAACTTGTTTGCTCTCGTCTTTGTAGCAAGTCATGAGGGATTTTCTTTCCGTCTCATAATGTTTTGTACGTGAATTATCAAATGTGGGCTCCACTCCAACAAGAATTCAAATTAGAAAAGCTCATGAACTTTCATGCATTGGGTTATCTTGGTATAATCAAGAGGGCAAAGTTCCTTTCAAGCAACATTCTTAGATAGAATCTACATACTTATGCTAGCGGTGGTGCTGAGAAACAACAAAGTTTACTGGAAGATGTTTGTAACGAAAATTTTTCAAGCATTGATTTTAATCTATCCTTGTGGTCTAGTGTGAGAACAGTAAAACGTAAACCAAACCAAGTGTGATTTACTACTGTTTAAGAAGGAAACATAAAAGAAGTTACTCTGATTGCATTACATTGCTTTTTCTTTTGCACCAGTGAGCTGAGGAACCATCTAGCACTGGCCACATGTTGCCTTGGTCCCCTGATCTCAGTGTGCTCAGCTGAAGTGCTCTCAGGTATCATTATGTATCAGAATTCCTTATGTATCAGAAGCAACTGCACATGATAGGGCCTATAGCTTACTCTTTTCCTGCTACTTGCAGAATAAGCATAAAGACAACTTTGGTCAAGCAGAGTTTTCAGAACCTGCTTTGTCTTTGATTTTAACAATGTCTACCTTAAAGCACAGACAAAAATTCTTTTTGCCTCACTCCATATTGAGGAAATACAGAACAGTTTCCAGGGGAAGAAACTGTTTCTCTTGGGCCAGAGGAGAGGCATGTCATATCTTTGTGCTGTTGCAACTCAGCAGAATAAAACAAAGCCTCTTAGTGAGGTATATAAGTAATCTGATCTCCTATACTGCTGTGCAGTAGCTAATTGCATCTCTAGTTTAGGACACTCTCTTCATATCCTGTCCACCTAGCTCTGCCACCTGAACTTCTGTTTGATCCTAGTCTTTGTTTTACCAGTGCTCAGAGCTTTTTGTTGATATGCTGCTCTCATTTCTCCAGGGGTGTGTTACATGAGTATTAGCAGGTGTCATCCATAAGCCAGATCTGCAACCATTGCAGGTCTGGATTTTTGTTGTTATTTTACTGATTGAGATTTCATGAGGGTAGGCATGTCCCACTAGCCCCTTATTAAGCCAAAATTGGCATGTTCCCAGAGCTATCAAAGATCTATATTGGACCTAATAAAGAAAGACCGTTTTCCAGCCTAGTGGGTGAGGCTTAGAACATCTTGGAGCAGCCTTAGAACAAAACATGAGGTCCATGGCTTGCCAACTTCCAATCAGATACAAGAAAAGCATGTGAAAGGAAGCAGGCCCTTACATCACACTTGTTACTGCAGCTTGGATTTTGTCTTCTTAGAGGACACAACCTACAATTTGTTCAATGACAGCTGGAAAATAGGAGGGAAGAACAAGATAATAGTCATCACACTGCTACTGATAAAGATGGAAAGACTACTGTGTTTAAGATATTACTGGTCCAGCCCAAGAATCCTTGTTTGTCTTTGTTAGCTAACCTGCATGCCCCTCTGGTTCCATAGTTGGTCCCTTCTGCCTGGCTCACCAAACAGACAAAAGATTACTCAAAAGCTGGCCTTGAATGTTGTGCTCTTTAGGAGCTCCTCTGGATGTGACTCAGACTCATCTCTTGTGTTTGTGTGGCCGGGTATCAACGTAGGGACAGGGCATAATGTGAGAGCACTTTGCCTAAGCAATCAGCTTCCATTTGCTGTCTTATTTCCTAGTCCATGTGTGGACAGGGCATAATGTGAGAGCACTTTGCCTAAGCAATCAGCTTCCATTTGCTGTCTTATTTCCTAGTCCATGTGTCAAGTTACTGACTTGCTGAGAGGCTGGATGTAGTTTCCTCTGTATTTTTCCAGGCAAATACTAGTTGTAGCCAGAAGAGTTTGTGCAGCAAGGTACTGTGTCCCACTTCCCTGCTCATTTGTGAGACCTACCTGTCTGCAAAAGACTCGCTCCGAGATGCTCACTGAAGGGAAGTTGGGAGCAGGTATTTTTTACTTCAGTTTTTCTTTAGAATCTAAAGAGAGAGCAAAATCAAGCACTGCATGGCTGGTTTTCTCTGTTTTAATATAAAATAAGTATTTTTCCAACATCTTTTTGAACTAGGAGAAAAATCATTCCCAGACCTTGTTCCTTTAGAAAAGGCTTCTAAGTTATAAGTCTTAAATTCCACAAAATGGAAAAAAAATAGCCATTAGCTGTAGCAGTTGTTTCACAAACTTCCCTTTAAGTAGACCAGGTGCACTCAAACTATCATATCATATATTTTCTGTCCAACCTTCATAAATAACAGAGGCTTAGTAAGACTTACAAAGTATGTGCCATGCTGTAGAGTCAGGTACAGCAGTAACAGGCAGGAGATCACAGTTGGGTTTAAGCCAGACTAAAATGAGGTGCAGCTTAACAGTGGCTGATTTTCCATGTTGATGAATGAGGGATAACCAATGCCTTGTTTTCCTTGCAGTGGATGAAAAAAAGAAGTCTTGATGAGCTCCTGAGAATTGTATTCAGTACTCCTTGGCCAGCATGGAAATTCCTAGAAGAATCTAAAAGAGGGACATCTTGTCCTGTTCCTCAGGTTAACACACTCTTTAAGAATCAGGAAAATGTACAATCTAGCTCCCTGCTGTGTGTGTAGATCTGGAAGGAGTGGAGACTTCAAACCATTGGTACAAAGTTCACAAACTCGGTGAAGTTTCTCAATAATAATAATAAGTCCTAAACATACTCAGAAGTTCTGTTGCTGATCCTGGTTTTTGTCAGGAAGATACATATTTCCTTGTAACCAAAGCTGGAGTTTCCATGTGAGCAAAGTCATTTCTTCTGAGGATTGGTGACTCTTCGGAGACCTCTCAATCGACTGAGCAATTCCGTGATGAAGTCCTGCAGTAAGAGTTGGTTGAAGAAGGATGTTGTATTAATTCCAGCACTCACCAGCCCAAAGCAACTGTGGCGTTTCCATCATTCCCACATTCACCCTTACATACACCCTTACAGAAACCAAATTTTGACATGTATTGAGCAAACATATCTTTTAGCTTAGGAAAGGAGACCTTGTGATGGATGAGAAGGGTCTAAAAGCTCCTCTCCTTTCCCTGTCTCCCTTTGGAACAGCCATGTTTACTTTCTCCTTAGGAACTAGCCTGACCCTCTTTATCCCAGATACCTGCTTTTCCCACCGTGAGATGACCTCAGGATGCTGTTGTTCTCTTTTAGGTTCCACTGCTTCCTGTTGCCACCATAACCTCCTGCCCACTTCTGCTGCCCTCCCAATCTAGGGCAAAGCAAGCTGTCCCTCTTGTTGAACCAGTAGAGCTCTATGTTGTGAATTGCAAACCATCCTGGAGCTGTGCCAGTTCTACAAGGAAGTGGCTGGCAGAGAAGAGGTGGAGCAAAACATGTAGGACTAATGATAATGTTGAGCAGGGGTTGAGGACAGGCAGAGCAGATAGATGAGCAGTTAATGGAGACAAACCCTGACTACTTTGCTGACACAGCCAAGGACTATGAACTAAACTGGCCTATCTGGTTATTCCAAGCAGAAGGCAATGTGCAAACTTTACCCTCTGCATGGCAAGTAACACCACCATAAAGAGGTGTGCAGCCTTTCTTACCCAGAGACATCGCTACATGTTCTTGTAATTAGGCAAGGTCACTGGAAATACTGCAGCTTGTTACCATTTGTCCTGTGCGGAATCCCAGCATCCTCACTTGGGTGATCAGAGGTTGCCACAACATGCTCTGGAAGTAAATGCCTAGGATCATACCTGTCTTTTCAGTCAGTCCTTTCAGTTTCTTGTCTGCCTTCTGCAGTTAAACTCCTGAGATCTTTCAAGGGGACTGGATTCAAGATCCCCAGGGTGAAAGTATGTGTTATTGCCAACAGGGCAGCAGTATCTGTATTCAGCAGGTACTGTGCTGTCCACAAGACACTTTCATGGCTTCTGACTTAGCAGAGCAAACTCTGTTCAGTTACCGCTCTGGGAATGTGAGATTCTTGCCTCAGATCTGACATTCAGACACTCTGAAAACTATTTCATATTGCCAGCTTTGCTGAAACCCCTGGTGGGAGAGTATCTGTGATGATTGCTACAGCCCAGTTTAATTTCAGTGATACTAATATTGATTCAGTGATTGAACTTCAGTCATGCATTCATCTCATTTTCTGTGTGTTCAGCACTGCACAGCCACATCAGCTTGACATCGCGTGGAGTCTGATTGATGATGTGCAAGCAGAATGTTCACATGCAGTGCATGGGGCTGAAGCAGTGATGGGAACATATTTTGCACAGGTGTGCAGTGCAGCAAAGGCAATCCCTGTGTGGTGCATGCACACAGTATTACCTCCAATTGTCTGGACATTGTGGGATTTAACTCTTTAATTCAAAGTAAAAACTTCCAAAGTTATGTGGGGAAAAAAATCCATGCGTAAAATTAACCTACATGGCCACTGCTCAGCAGTTATCTGCCCAGTCTAACCTAAGGGCCGTTCTACATCCTTGTCACTCATAACCCTAGAGTGTTTTAAGCTAAGAATGCGTTCACTTAACAGTGTAAAAATGGTTATGTGAGCTATGGCACTGTCTATGGCTTTTCTACACTGAGGATCAAACAGCAGCTCAGACTGATCAGCTTAGGATGTCTGAAACATGGAAAGAACTTCCTCTGATTGTAAAGCATAATTCCTTATTTGCTCTAGTGCTCTGCCTTCAGCTCATTCATGTGCATTTATATGTAATTTTACAATCACAGAATGAAGTGGCAAACACCTCCCATTATGATGAAACAAATCTGCAGCATGGTAGTGTCTTGGCTACTCAGCCAAGCAGCAGCAAAGACACCGTAACAGAATAGTATAACATGTATACATGTAAATTTATATGCTTTGCTCACCTCTGTGGGGCTGGAGCACTCATGGAGGATTTCCTAAAAAAACAAGGAGTCATCATTTTAGTATTTTATGAGTTGATCTAGTTCTCCCCTCCCTACAAAGAGGAAGGCACAAGAAAGCATCATGCAACACTACCAACACCTATTCTCTACCCCATGTGCCACTAGTCTTTATGAAGAGAACTTCACTAACTTAAAATCACCAAGTCCCTCTATCTGACCTGTAGTTTTATTTTCTGTTCTTCATTAGGGACCTCCAGGAGATCTTCAAGATCAATTTGTGGTTCGGGAGCGGCTGCCTCTGTTTCCTCCCTTAGCTAAAAGGAAAAAAAACCACCAGAGTTAATTAACCTTCAAACTTCTAGCAGCTGAGTTACAATAAAACTATGCAGCAAAGTTGAGGTCAAGATATAAATAATCTCAAAAAAGGGAGGTTCTTGTAATGAGGGCATGGATTCCAGCCCCTATGTAGCAGACAGGCACACATCCTGACGTAGACATTCTTCATCTTTTCCAACCACTACATGGCTCAGGGATCATCACCCACCATTGGAAGACCATTTCAAGGATATCAAAATGCAGTGCCGCATATACCAGCCTGTGACACTCTTCCTCTATGAGGAGTTCACCAAACAGAACTCCAACAGGCTTAATCTTGGAGAGGCATAAATAACAGAAGGAGATTTTAGGGTTTTATGCTAATTACACTCATCTACTTTGTATTTATACTAAGGCTTTTGGCAGTAATGGAGAGAAAATTATGCTGTTGAAAGACCTAACAATATTTTGCCATCTTTCTCTAATAGATATGAGAGGGATATAATAGTCTCCTTTAATGTAAGAGGGACTCCAAGTTTTGGTGACTGGAGTGATAATCTTGTACTGCATTGGGGTGTTAGTTGAAAACATTTGTACACTTGATCACAGACACATTTTAGCTTCACAAATCTCTGCAAGGAAACCAGCCTGTGTTTTTCCAGTGTATTTGCAAAATTAATCTTTCACAACACAACACTAGTGATATTTTGGCATAGTAATCAGTAGAATAAGGATACTGGGTGAACAGCACAGTTCCTGATTGCCAGGTTGTGGCATTTATGGATGTGTCCGTAAAACATTAAACATTAAAGACAATATTTACAGGAAAAAAAGAAACTTTTCCTGGGCAGTCACTGATACTAAGCCAGAGAGGAAGTAGAAAGCCCTTGTTTAACTTTGATACACAGCTAACTTAAGAATAAATAATAAACCAGAGTTAAATATATTGCACTGTGACCCACACAGTATTTCTTCTTAAAAGTAATATTTTTCATGTGACTTTTTAGAAAACCGGTGTTGATCCAGGCTGACTTAGTCTCTGGTTAAGAAACTAAGTAGGCTGGGAGGGTGAGATAGGGTAGAAAATCCCTGTGGCTTTTAGTCCTAGTGTGGATGTTCTTCTGGATTCCATATGCAAGGAATCATCTCAAAAATGAGTCTTAGTTTTGTTGCTAAAAAGCCTCATGACAGTAAACATCATAGCATTCCCTGCATCAGGAGGTGATGTTTGAGCTAACCTTGCTGTCATTTGAATCTCTGGAAGACACCCAGGAACTGCACTGCCAAGGGCAGGTGGAGCAAAGTAAGAGATAACAAAGAGACAATTGTAATGGAAGTTGAAGGATACAAGGAAGCCTAAAGAAGCAGGGCAACTAAATAGTCTTGTCACAATGCGCAGAGGAGAGCAGGATGACCTGCTGGACATCTCCGTGATTACAAGTAATTTACTGTGGCACATGTATGTATTTGAAGAGATCCTGTTAACAGTCTCTGACCTGGCACAGCATTATGTTATGTAGTTCCTTGTAGCAAATCTCTTATGCTGGCCTGAATACATCAGGAAGCAGGGAAATCTCTTGTGCTGAAGAGATACTAGCAAGGGTAATCCACTGGCAATCTGTTCCTGTAAGGGCATGGCTGGGTTTCTCACTTGTGCCTGCTGGGATTTTGCAGTAGGGAAAAAGAATCCCCTTTGGGCATCTGCTCTGATGACAGATCATCTTCTTCCAGAGAATGATCATCTTCATTCTCTGGAAAACAGAAGAACATAAACTGACTTGTTTTTCTGACACCCTTGAAGTGTAAAGGTGTATCTCTGTACACTTCAGCAAGTAAGAGTAGCACATGGAGGACCACATCCTGGGTCATGTTACTGGTCATACCAAGTGCTTCTTGTCTGTATCAGAAAAAAAAGTGACAAAAATGTAACTCTTTAAAACTGCAGTAATTCTCCAAAGGGCAAGATGTTCTGTTACTCAAAGCAGCAGACATTCTCCTTGCTTGTCTCTAGCAAACCTCAACAGTCAGGAAAAGGACTCTGAATTGAGCTACCAACTCCAGGGACAGTCCCTCAAATGCCAGTGTAGGATGGCTGGGAAGCAATATTGTCACTGCCACTCTTTTGAACAGCCTTCATTCAGCAGGACTACCATGGTAGCACTTTGCAGACACACTGAATTTTGCCTGCCTGACTGGGTCTCCTGATAACTTCTGCTCCCATGTGCACTATATAATGTTTCGTAATGCATTATGAAGAGGCCTAAGATACAGGTAAGAATTTCTTACTATCATTTTAATAAACTATAGAAAACAACTGGAAATTCACAACTAACTTGAAGAGATTAGTAATTTTTACTGAGCAAGCTGTGTTTGGGAAATCTAAAACAGTTAGTTAACTGAACAGAAGCAGTAATATACTCATTTTCAGAGGAGCCATGCATTTGCAGAAGAAGAAGGGACCTTTTTCTCCATATTTGTTTTCTGCCTGTTCTTTGCATAAGGCATAAATTAAAACAGAAATATTTTATCTCCCAACATGGCATGAGAATCTGGCACATTCCCACACAAATTTCAAATACATGGTCACACAGGAAGTCACACAGAAAATTATTATAATAATGATCATAATAATAAAAGCAACAGCAACAACAATAATAAGGACAGACTTAGAAGCAGTTCCTGAAGTCTGGGTCTTCAGCTGTGAAGGTGACATTATTCTATAGCTCTCAGGCCCAGAAAATCAGCCTGGGCAGGCAAAAAATTTTCTCTACCATCATGGCAAGTAGCACGAAACCCACCATTAATGGCCTGTTCTGAATGTCCACTTCAGTGTTGATTGCAATTTGAAACTGCTGATGCTCAGAGCGGAAGGCTCTAAAAAATCATCAGCTCTTATTTCCTTGTGTCTCAAAAGTGTGCTTAACACTGTGCTGGGGTGCAAATACAGAGTACAGGGCAGAAAGGGCCTGGCAGTGCATTTAGTCCATCCCCATCCAGGACATAAATAAGCAGTTTTACACAATTTGTTAAACCCATTTGTGTCATCTGTTGAAGATGGAGATTCTCTGTGAGTCAAGAAAGCTGTATTTTCTTACTGTATCAGCCGCTGCTCTAGAGAGAAAAGCAAAATCCTTAATCAAGCTATTTAAATGTATTTAAGATCATGATGTACAAAGGGGGAAAACCTTTCATCTTTTACTGTACCACACTCCAAAGGATTATCTCAACCACAGAAGAATGCTATTGCTTCTGAAAGTACCCAGCATAACTATCATGCATCTAAGGTCAATATATGAATAGAAGTGATAGTACAGGGTTAAAATTTCAATATACCCTGGCAGTGCTGGAACTTGAATGTCACTAACCCAGCGAAAAAATGCAACAGCTGAAGTAAAATTGTGTACCATTCAGATGCTGTAGGCATTCCTGGCTCTTTCCTACTGGGACAGCTCTCAGTCAGGCAGGAAAAATTTGGGAGAGACCGTTCCTGGTGCAAAGGAAAGCTCAGGCAAGGGAGACAGCTCTGAGGATTGGTGAAGATGGAGGCATAAGATTTCTACATGTGAGCAAAGAGTTTTTTTCCCAATCTTCCCTGTTGCCAGTAGTGTGTGCAGACTCTGCAGTTACAGCACATTCTGAAGTGTCTCATTCAAACAGCAGGTAGAGCCTCACTGTTGTGTCCAAAAAGAACAGGGATACACTGATCACTCTAACCCAGGTAGCCTGGATACTGCTCACCACAAAGCCACTCACCACATGGAGCTCAGCAACAGGAGTCATCCCAGGTTTATACATCTCTCTAGGTTGTGCTAGTCATGCTGAGCAATAGCTACACCCCCTCAGTGGGTGCAGCTCCAGGCAGTTCAAAGCCAGTTGGATTGCATCAGTGCAAGCTTCCCTGCCTGCCAACACACCAGAGTGCTGCAGAGGGGGCATGGAGATAACCTGCTGGAAGCTGAAGACAAGGAACTATTTCCAGGGAAGCAGAGCAAGCAAACCTCTCTGCCAGCACACAGGGCCTCTAGAGCCATTCACCTGACAAGCAAGTGGTTCATGTGCCCCAGCTACTCACCCGGCACTGGTAGAGCTCCTGCAGCTGGGCGTTGATCCATTCCTCCAGGTCTAGCCAGCGCTGTAGGTCTTTGCGGTTGTACTTTATGGTCAGCTTGCCCAGTTTCCTGTGTGATGATTCCTCCCCAGGTTTCTCTGGTGTCTGGAAAGTCACCCGGGGCAGTGCACTGGAGTTGCTGGCCATCCTCAGTGCTTCCTCCTCTGACAGCAGGAGCTCTCCTTCCTCTGGGCTCCCTCACACCTTTTCTCTGCTTCCTTTACCAAAGCCTCTCTGCAAGCAGTGCCTCCCAGCACAAGCTAGTTACAGGCACCAAGGCTGGGAGGCATTGGTGATCCTAGGGAGAGAGTTAGGGGTGGCTACAGGGCTGGGGCAGCAGCCAGGCTCTGCAGGCTGAGTTACAGCTGCAGACTCTTGGGTTTCACCATCAGATGTGCTGACAGGAGCAGGGAGGCAGGCAGAGTTGTTGTAATAACATCTGTTGTTAAAAGAAGCCAAGTGAACCAGGGAATTGATGAACCATGTTTGTTAATATTTAACACAAGTCAGGTCCAAGAGGTGGGGAAGAAGGAGGTTTTAAATTACTGTTTTCCTACAGGCATAACTTACATGCATGTGCAATTCCAGAGGGCTGAACCATACATAATGCATTGAATCCTGCTGCAGTTCATACTCAGTAAACTGCCTGCAGCTACAGGGTTTAGCTCCCTTTGAGATGATATATTTGGCATTTTCCAGCTAAAGCACTGGACCCAACACAGACGAGAAGTGGTCTGGAATCAGGCAGCTCATTCATTATTTTACAGCAGTAGGTCAGGAAATGACACTGCAACACAAAGTTGGGCTCAGCAGCTCCATTTTTCATTCTATATTCTCTAAGTTAAGTCCATCTCTCTCAGAAATTTCTGTAGAAATCCCAGTATCATGAATTTGAAATTATTTGTGCAAGGAAATTTTGGGATAAAAGAACATATCTGTGCTCAAAAAAGTACAGTATTTGATGTGATGGCCCTGCAGGGGAAGACCTCACTAGGGATATAGCACCATCTCCCTCCCACAGAAGAGTATCCATGGTAAACAGGTTCACCTGCTGAGACATCATAAATGGCTATCAGACTGTATATTATCAATGCTTGGTTTACAGTTCCTCCCCGCCTGGTTAAAGGTCTGCAGCATTATTGCCCTATGACATTTAGAAGGATATGTGTGAGAAGTGCACACTGCTGTTCTGTTCAGAGGAACAGAAATCAGGCTGGCTGTGATTACAGGGTGCCAGGACACCTCTTTTTCCAGCTGTTCCCAGAGCCCTCCAGCAGCCTGCCCAGAGAGCTGCCCCACCACATGGACAAGCCAACTGAGACTTCTCCATCCTGAAGCAGATCAAGCACCTCCAGTCTCATGATTCATGGGGAAAAAGCAAGTAAGCCTCTGCTGTCAGGAGCCAAGGTGTTTCCAGTTTGGAGGCCAAGAGCTAGATAAGCCAAAGGAAAAGCAGCTGACCCTTTTCCTGCTGAAAGGTGCTGCCAGACAGCATGAGGCAGCCTGTAGAGGGGCTGGTCTCTCAAAAGCTTGCCCAGTCTCCCTGGCACAGCTCTGTCCCCATCCCCAAAGGGATGGTGATACAGCCAGCCAGCAAAATCTTGTACACAGGGTAGTAGAAAAAAGAGTAGGGACATTACAGCCCTTTTCATCCTTAACGTGGGCAAAAAAATAAAATTAAAATATTTTTTTAAAACCCTTTTCAGACTGGAAATTCTGCAATTTGCTTTCACATACATGAAGAATAAAGTGTTAAAGTGTACCTGAAACTGATATTATCTCCTCTGTTTCTCTGACAGCCTAAAACTTCTGTCCAGAAGACAACGGTTAACTATTTAATTTTAGCAGCTTTACCCATTTTTCCTTACTGCTTGGCTGTATCCCTGCTCTAATTCCACTCCTAAAACTTTCTTATTTAGATCAAAGTTACACAGAAAAATCTGTGTTGAGAGACTTGTAGCACACTTAGTGAGTGCAAATTCTTCAGAGATTCTTAACCAGTGGAAACCTTGTAAAACCCATTGAACAACTTATAATACCTTTACAACTATTGACTTTTCAAAGGTTAATATGGCCTAAAATGGGCAGATATTCACAAGGTAAGTCTGGACCAAAGGACACAGATTCAGGTGATAAATTCCTGTTTCCAAATAGAAGTGCTCTATTTTGGTGTTCAAGGATTGACATATTTGAAGAGGGGAAAGAGGGAGGAAACTGTACTTCTTTGGTCCCAAGAATCTCCAGAGAGGCTGGCATTAAGACCAGAGAAAGAGGACCAGACTTAAAGGAGAAGCTACTTGTTATCTCTGAGTCACTCCGGATGTCTGCAGCGGCTGAAGGGCTGGCAGGGAAGCCCCTTTCTTCCATCCCCTGTGCTAACTCTGGTGTTCTTGAGCAGTTTAGTTAATCTCTACATGAAAGGTAGGGTTTGGCCTGTTAATATTCTGCCAGCATGGTTGAATTTATGAAGCAGAGGATCCAGAAGTCACAGGGGAGCTGTGAAAATGAGGAAAAAGGGAACATAACCTGCTCTAGTGGCTCTTCAAATAATTTGAACTGCTGTTAAGTTGTAACCTCACCTGAGCTGAGATGCCACATCTGAAAAGGTCCACAGGCCTGTTCATTGACTACCAGACTCACCCCAGGACCTGTACTCCATCAAAATGTAACAAACAAGGGGCACAAGCCCTCCTGCTACTCCATCAGTGCCACCCTACAGCTGAACAAGACGTTCAGAGGATGATGTCAGAGGCCCTCTCAGGAAAGCTGCAGGCCAAAATGAGCCAGATTACAGGATGTTCATCATACTGCTTTGGCTTATTTCAGCTTAGTCATGAATTTGTTGTAATAAGAAGGTGGCAATATAGAAACAAATGTTTACTGATAAAGTAGGCTTCCTCCAGTAATAAAATGTTTTAATCTATGATTAAAGCAAGAAGAAGCAAAACCAGTGCAAGATCAGTGGGTGTGGCAGAAGTTCCTGCAGGAACAGGACTGGATGCCTCATTCAAGGTAGGGGATATTGTCCCCTTGAATGAGGCAGCATCTCCTACAGGTGCCACCTGCCAGTGCTGGTAAATGCCAGCTGCCACCAAAACAAACACAGCTCCAAGACTTCCTTCATAGTGCCACACCCCATCCAGTCCTTTGCTTGCATACAGCAGATTCACATGGCCAAAGGGACAAAAAGACATTCAGCATTTTGTTTGGACAGAATCTCAGAGATCTCAGGCATGGCTAGGAGATGGAATCTTATTTTCAGCCTAGTTATTTCTGCCTATAGCCTCAGGCATACAACCTGGAGCAAAATTTCTGGAGTGAACACACATACTTGGGCAACTAAGTCATCTAATCAGACAATCTGTTTTTTCACAAGAGCTGTGCACATGTAAGCGCCAATGGACCTCTGCTGCAGCTGCTTGTGATCATCTTCTCTGCAAATCTGCATATCATTTATGTTGGTGAATAAAGGGAGTTTAAACATGGCCAACATATTTGAATTGTTAGACTGAAAGAAGCACTATGCCTCAGTTTCCATGTGTGTGACCTGGGGTTGCTGATCCTCCAGGCCTACCCTAAAAGTGAGGTACCTCTGAAAGGAGGGGAGGATTCAATACTGTGGAGTTGGACTTTTATGGCTGTCTGTGGTGCCAGAGGGCCACCAAACCAAGCTGAGCATAGGCATCATAGTACCAAACAGCTGTGACATTGATCCAGGCAGCAGAGCATCCAAGGGCATGAGTCAGATCCAGTTACACTCCTCTGTTCTTGAAGCTAATAATCTCCATCCCACACCTGTGACCTAAGCTGGTGCTTCTCTTTCTTCCTGAGCTGATGACTCTGGTGTGTGCTTAATAATTCAGAGGGGCCCCAGCTCATCTTTCCACAGAACCAGGTTGGCCCCTTTCCCTTGAGTCCCAGCCTAGTGAGGAACATTTTCCTTCAATAAAGCAGAAGCCACTCTCCACCTGCTTTAGAAAATAGTCACTTTCCCTGTGGTTGCAAGTGTGATAGTTAACACAAATTGAACTAGAGAAGCCAGCAGAGGTGACTGTATCAATACTACAGTGACACCACAAGGTAAAGAGGTTCTGTTCCTTCCTGGGAACAGGAATAGGCACAGAAAAAATGTTGTGCTATAAGACAGTGTAACCAGGACTGGAGATTAAAAAATCCAGAGCCCTAGGTGAGCAAGCCCAGTACACCCAGCACCTTGATGTCCGTCATCCACTTTCTTTATTTTTCAGTTATCTCCATGAGAGCATGGAAACCAAAAAGCCTGCATCATTGCCCTAGAGTTCTAGCAAGTAGAGGGAGAATGCATCATCTCTCACCCTCAGCTTCTGGAGATATAGGGAAGCAGAAAGGAATATCCAGCTCATAAAGTCCCCAACTTCACCTGAGAAGTACTACCACCTTCCCATCAGCACAGGCTGAGAAGCCAGGTGTCAGTAATCAGCCTTATTCCTTTCTCCTGACAGGCTCACCTTTCATAAGGCACTGAAAGGGCACTGGGAAGGAATAATGACAAGTGCCAGAGGAAAACATTTCCCAATTTGACTGATTGACCCAAATTGCACTATTTGGCACTGTCTCACAGAATAGAGAGGTCTCAGCAATAAAGAGGTCAGGTAAACTGGCCTGCCCACCTGCCCTTCCTCTGGCCTCAGTTACTGGCAGTCAAGTGAAGCATAAAGGCTGATGTCTCATCAGCAGTTCAGAAGGGTAAATGAGAAATAGCTGCACATCCTCCTTTGGCACACCAATTTTCCTTGTCTGTGTCCATCCACAGACTGGCTGGAGGTAGCAGGTTGAGTAAGCATCTCCACTGAGGAAGAAGACCCGCTTCCCCTTGAATACTTAGATAAGCTGACAACATGAATTAGATGCCAAAATAATTGTTTGGAGATCTTTGAAAACCTGCCCATGTTGTTTGTTTCTATCCCTCTTGTTTGTTGCTCTCCCTCATTACACTGCTGTTTCCCTAGAGGAAGAGGTCTGAGACACTGATAGCATAACTGACATGTTACATGTCTTCATGTAACACAGAAGTTTCAGCAAGTCTTTGAATGAAAGCACTATTCAAACTGAATAGTTGAAGGGGATCTTCCTTGTTTTCCAGCCTGCTTTCAACATTTTAGGCTTGCAGAAGTTGTACAGCTCTTGCACCAATAAGTTTATTATGACCCAGTCCCCTTGAAAGGGTAAATTCCATTTGCAGGGACTGTACTGCTCAGACCTGCAGGGAAGATGCCATCTACAAGCAGAGGGGAGAGCAGACTTTCCCATGAGGCACTGGCAGCTGGCCTGAAGGTGTGGAAAGAAGATTTCTGGGGATGCAGTTGCTGTAGGAAGTAATGGGAGAGAGTCTATAGGGAACCCTATGGCCAATCCTGTTCCACCCACTGGTGCAATGAAGAACAAACCAAGTTGTCTGTGAGAACTTCAGTGGGAAAAACTAGAACTTCCTCTAGCTCCTGAAAATTGAAGGTTTTTTGCTTCACATTTTCATACCTATGTGCCTGTAAAAGCCTAGCATATAAAAATGCAAATACTTTCTTGGTGTAACCAGTCTAGACACTATTTCCACCTCTTCCTTTCCTATTGCTCCTGCCTTTAAGGGTTTATCTTGACCAGCAACATTAAAGTAAAAACCAGTGCCATGAAACCGTAGACAAGAACATCGCCAAAGAAATAATATAGCCTCATTGTAACTCCCTTCCCCAAAGCTACCTCGATGCAATGGGAATGGCTCTCAGGAGGACTCAGCAGGCTATCATCCTTTCTCCTGCTTTGTTCCACAGGACCAGTGGTTAGTCATAGCCTGATGAGATCCCTTCCTGTCTCCTTCCTTTGCCACATCTTTGTGCCATCCCTTGCATCCAGGTCTCACCCCTAAACCACACCAGGAGCTTTAACCTGAGGCAAATACAACAAAACAAGCAAGCAAACCTGTCTCCCAAGTTTCAATTACACATGGAGCAGTTCCCAGGTAAAACACAGCAGAATGGATCCACCTGCAGTAGCTGGTAGGACAAGCTGCTGTGAGGAAGTCATTGCAGATGATGATGCCATGGAGCTGGGCTGCACAGCGGGACAAAGGGGAACCTGAATCAAGCCTTCCTTATTTTTCTGCCTGTTGGAGTCACTTCCTCCTGGAAGGTGAGCATCCAGCTGCCAAAGGTGCTGTGGTCTCAAGAGTAATCACACAGAAAGAAGGGAGGTGATAGAGGCTCCTGCACTGCATTTGTTACAAGGCATGCATGTCTAAGACCTCTTTTAATCTTAGTCAAATATTAAACTATGGTGTGATTTACCCTCCTGAGTCATTGTCGGAATAGTTCTTTCCAGACTGAGAGCAGACACTTCAAAGACAGACAAAAGTTAACAGTGACTCACTGTTTCAGGACCCCTTAAAAACACTCCCAAGTTATAAAATCACACACCCTACTTTCCCTTTACGCTAACATGAATAATACATGTCTCAGCTGAAGCCATGGGAATTTATTCATTTTGCAGAAGATGAGGTCTGTAATGGGATTTTGAGGTTAGGAGAGCTAAAATGGAGTTACTGAGTTGGAAGAAAAGCTGCTGCCACAGAGAGGGGCTCCTAGTAGAAGTCCTTGATCTTGGGCCCAATCTCAATTAAAATTTTAATTACTGAATTCCTCCAGAATAAACTGGGCATATTTAGAAACTGTGCTACTGTTACTGAATATACTGAATAAAACTAAGTATGAAGTGACTATAAAGACAGTTAAGGTGAACAGCAGAAAACCTTGCAGCAGAATTTAGCACAGCCTTCTGCTAAAAGCCAATAAAAACACCTATTCTAAAGGCTAGGCTTCATCTTCTTATGAAGGAGCTTTTATAAATATTTTTTTTAAAGTGGTGGGAGACATTAGAGATGCCAATGAATCCTCACAGTTCTGTGTTTGTAGGAATTACATTACTCCTGTATTGTTTGGCACAAGCAGAAGAGACATCGTGTCCTTCAGGTTTGCAGGAAATCTGTGACAGATTTTGTAACACAACACTACTGCTGAGGCAGATTACATTATTGTCAGTGAGACAAAAATACCAAACTGGAGTGTTTAGGCACAATTCTGCCAGTGGAGATATCCAAACACAGTCACTGGTTTGCCCTGGGGCCAACTGCTCCCTGCTCCTCTGTCAGAGAACTGCACTGAGTCTTACCTGGCTCCACTCTGAAGGCTTTGAATATTTATCCAGGAAAAATCTATTCCAGGTTAAACACAAGAGAGAATTCCCAGCAGAGCATCTCAGGCAGTGCAGAACAGAAGGAGACAACCTTGTTGCCATGTTTATTTCTTCTGCACATATTTAGATGTTCAAATACAACAAAACAAGCAAGATCAGCTCCCCCTTTACTGCTTGCATGGTCTGCAAGTAGGTCCAAAAGGTCTGGTTTGTAAATGGGGTGGGAGACACCCATGCTTTTTCTGACAAAGACTCATAAAGCCAATGAGGAAAGCAAACATCTCCTTGCTCTGCAGATATTCATGTTTTCTCTATCAATTTTCAAGGTTTATTTTATACTTTACCACTGCCAGATCAAAGCAATTCCTTTTTCCTAACAGATGTCAGTACTATACAAATATCAACATCAGGCCATAGAAAGTCATTAGAGGTAAGGAAAAATTATATTCCCACAACATTATCCTCCTATCATGCTTGTGACAGCCAGGAGGCAGAAAACATGTCTCTAAGGACTCCCAAGAAATCCTGTGAGGATTCCTGAAATCCTGGATCAGAGTTACAGAAAGAAACAGGAAGAATTTAAATGCTGGACACCAGAGTGGTCTCACATACCACAAAACCAACTGTTGTTTGATACATAGCTGCTGCTCACCACCTCTTTCTGAAGACATACCATGGAATGCCATCTCAGATTTGCTGTTGTTATTTTAAGTGATGAAGTATTTCATTATAAATAATGTCCAAGCAAATTACCAACATTCCCAGCCTCCCTAAGGACAATGACAGAGGGATAAGAGCAGTTTGCCCAGGGGTTTTAGGACTGTTTACACATAGAGGGGTGGATGACACAGGTGTATGTGTTGAACAGAGGAATTTGATCATGGATCTGCAAGTAAAAGCATGAAGGGGGGAAATAAATATATGGACAGGCAGCCTTTGCATTCGTGTGGCCCCAAACAGCACCGTCCTGCAAGGCAAAGGCACTACAAATGGACCACAGCTAACCTGTAGGAGATTGAGGAGAACAATGAAGTGCTGCTCATGAGTGGGGGGGGGTGATTATTTTAGATTTTCACTGCTGGGGTAGCAGGGGTCCTGCCATTCAGGCAGCCTCCAGGTACGATCCCAAGGGCTTTCGCTGTAAAAACAAAAAATACCGTGTCCCAAGAGCAGGGAATTCATGATTTCGAGATGCCTGCACTGAGCACAAAATCTCTTGCAGCAGCAGCGGCGGTGAGCACTGCAGGCAGGGCTGCAAGGCTGACTCATTTGGGTTAGCGAGACACGGGCTAATGGTGCCGGTGACCGCACCGAGCACAAGGGCGACTGCCACACGGCACAGATCGCCTGCTTCTCGGCTTTCAGTTCCTCTGGAGCATCCTTAGCACGGGGATGCAGCTAGCACCCAGCAGGTGGGATGCTCCTCTGCAGTGGCTGCCCTCGCATCTGCGGCAGCGAGAGAATCCATCTCGGCTCTGCTCCAAGGGGAGTAGAAGATCGTATCAGCTTGCCTCTCCTCCCCTTCCTCTTACGCAATTCAGCATGCAAGGGAGTGACTGGATTTTTTTTTTTCCCACTCTCTCAGGGAGTTGGTTTTCACTTCCTGTGCTCGCTGAGCCTTTGTCTGCGCTGGACGCAGCTGAAGGCGCACCTGAGGGGTGAAGGCACAGCGGGGCGGCGGGGACACCCCGCTCCCTCCCGCAGCAGCTGAGCGAGAGCGCCCAGGTGGGGCTGAGAGCACATGCCTGGGCTCAGGGGCAGGGGCACCCCGGCTACCTCGGGGCGAGCCGGAGTCCGGAGCGCAGCCTCGGCCATGCTCCGGCTCCCTCTCGCCCCGGGTGGTCATGCACCTGAACGCTGTCCCTCTTAGCTCCATATGTCTTCTCCCTTCCTTTAGGAAAGGACTGAAGTCTTAAGTCAAGCCAAGATGGCCAGAAGGAGTCCGGGTCCGTGGTTTGTACCCTGGGTCTGCCTGGTGCTGGTGCTGCACTTGGGCGAAGGGCAGAAGGAAAAACCCTTCGGTGAGATGTGCCTGGAGGACTTCACGGCAGGGCTGCCGGACTGGGTGCTGGACACAGACGCCTCCGTCCAGAATGGAGCCACCTTCTTGTCGTCCCCCATGGTGCATCGGAGCAGGGACTGCATGCGAGCCTGCTGTAAGGACCCCGCTTGTAACCTGGCTCTCGTGGAGCAGGGCCCGCGCTCGGAGGAAGACCGCATCCAGGGCTGCTTTCTCCTCAATTGCCTCTATGAGAAGGCTTTCGTTTGCAGGTTTGCCAGGAAGATCGGCTTTCTCAACTTCTTGAAGAAGGACGTGTACGATTCCTACCTGGCAATGCAGAATCACAGACCTAGTGGTAAGGTGCCCGTAATGGATCCCTGCAAGCCAGGTCTGGAAGAGTATTAATGGTCACTTGGTGCCAGCTCCTCCGGCCATCCTATGAGCATTAAGGGTCACTTGGTGCCAGCTCCTCCGGCCATCCTATGAGCCACAAAGGTTTTTCCCAAACCCCAGTGCTCATTTTTAAGATCTGTGCCTCAGTCTACTTGTTAGTAAATGAATAAGGAATCTCTCTTTAACCTGTTTGAAGCAGGTGGAGTGTGTGATTAACCAGTCAGAGTTTTTGCTACTTGACAATGTAGAGAAAAAGGTGTTATTTTTCTTCTCCCTTCCCCTGGGCCTTTGAGGTTGGAAAGTGAAATCTTCTAAAAAGCTACACATCACCAGGTTTTAAAGGGCTGCATTAATCTCTTAATTGCTCAGGGGCTGGAGGCAGGATGCAATCCACTTACCTTTATTTAACAGCAGCCTGGATGGTGAGGTGCGTCTGTACTTCTCTGCTTGTTGGGGCTGTTTCTGCTTGTTGCTTCTGGGAGAGGAGCAGCTGGTCATAACATTTCCCCTTTGGAGGTGGGTTTCTCTTCTGCAATCCCTGTTTCCCTGCTCTAAAAGATTGCACCCGGACGCAGAGAGCCAGGCAGAAAAGGAACTAATCTGAAGCTGGTCACCTGTCATCTCCAAAGAATTGCAGTGTGTTCAGAAACACTAAAACCACAGCAGCTTCTCCTTTTGTCCCCTCCTTCTGTTTTGGTTGAAGCCTAAGAAGGCTGGCATGTTTCTAGCCTGGCTGGGTCTTTGTCAACCATAACCAGTTTATCATTTGTTGGTCCCTGGGCAGGGCTGTTAGGGATATCTCTATGGGTAATCCTCCTCACACCCCCTCCCAGCCCACCTGTGGGAAGGAAAGGATCTGTGAAGATGGCAAGGGGAGCATCTAGGTGGGTGCAATGGCTTGATGATGTGAGCTTTGTTCTTCTGCTGGGATGTGCCAGCCTGAGGCCTTGTGGGTGCTGGAAGTGGGAAATGGCCCCAAACTTCACAATGACCACTTCTCCATCCTGAGTAGCAGTGTGAGGGGGTTTGGAGCAGGGCACAACTTCTCTGAAGCGGCCCTTGGGTGTTGCTGGTTTGAACAGCAGTGTGGCAGAAGTGGTCCTCCTGATCCTCTGTCTCTGCTCATGGCTTCCTACTGGATTTTAGGGTTTTTTGTCAGGTGTCTGACTGTTTCAGTATTTCTCCCACATCTCTGTTCCAGGCTCAAAATCCTTTTCACAGGAGCTGCAGTTAGGGAGGAACTGAAGGCCACATCACCAAGACTGGAGGTGGCATGCTGGCAGCTATCTAAACTCCTATATGCTTTGCTGTAGGAGGAAAAGGGAATACATCATCTCTAGTACATCCTGATTTCACAAGATTAGATTAAAATACAATGTACTCTTGAGCAATTCAGCCTCTTTACCTCTGTGGAGCAGTGCCTCATACAAGAAGACTGCAAGCCCCTCGTCTCTTGGCTGGTCCCAGGACCTGGCATTCCATGTGTGCAGATCTTTAGAAAGTGTCCCGGGGTCACTGACCTCTCTGTGGGACCAGAAGTGACATGTTTGCTAAAATATGGCACCGAGCTGCAGCACCCCAGAATATGAAGTTGCTGTCTTGCAATCCACCCCTGGTGCTCCTTTCACCGATCCTGGCATGGCTGCGGTGGAGCAGGAAGACCCAGGAGGGTTTATCAGTAAGAGGTGAAAAGCACTCCAGAAATGCAGTTTGGGTGCCTCTCCTTACTCACATGGGGCTTGTGCCTCGGGCTGCTGTGGGTGTAGGAAGGGCTTGGTCTCTTCTAGAGCTGTCTTTGTCTTTCAGAGGGTGCTGGGTGCCAGGCAGGTCTCCAGCTGTAGTGACAGACACTGGGCACTCACCGCTGTTATTTGGGTCAGGCTGCAATGTCCGTGCTGTGCTTTTATTGGAAATGTGTTTCCCTCCTCTCTGAATTTTTTAGGCATTGTCTTTGATACCAAAAGCTTTTTGAATAACGTTGAATGACGTTTGAAAAACGTTTGAATAACTGGAGGGCTAGCAGGGGAAAGAGACCAAGAGAGTTATGTTACTGGAGAAATAACTTAGTCCTCCTCCCTACAGCAGTTGATGAGATACTTAAAAATGTTGATGTCCATTTTGATTCAGATATAAAGCAAAAAAATCCAGAGCAAAACCCCAAGCCCTTCCAGCCATGATGCTGGAATTGGGTCGATGCAGGACCTGTCTGGACAGGAAGGTGGATGCCTGGCTGTCAGTGAGGGGGAAAAGGGGAAGGGCACAATGGGGCAGGTGCAGGAACCTCTGGGCACTGAGCATGTCTGCCTGGAAGCATAAGGAAGCTCTACAGCCTTTTTGCTTCTGGACCTTTTAGGGATGCCTGAAGAGGCCGGGTGAAACAAGTGTTAAAGGAAGCTGGTTTTGGCATGTCAGGTCTTCCTCCCAAAATCTTGGCCCAGGTTTTGGACTGGAGACAGAACTGTGTTGTTTTCCTGCTGTTGCATTGTATCACTGCTAAAACATGAAGTTTTGTGACTACTCTGGATCCCGGGTTACTGTCAGTCCCCTGATTCTGGCCCTAAGGGTCTGCAGGAAGCTTATCTGCTGCTTTATCATGCATTCCTTTCCTGTATGCCTGCTGTCAGGTGTCCTAGGAACCTTTACCTGTATCACTCTTTCAACACCCTCTGCACTGATAAGAATTAAATGCAGTTTTTTCTAGTGAATAATGAAATACCCAGTTAGTGATTCCAGTGGGTGACATTAAACAAAAAAGTCACAGGTTATAAGACCCACACTACTACTGCTACTACAGGGAGCAGACCTGTTGAATTAAGAGGTTTATATATGTTTAGGAGGAGACTAGGTAACACTTGAAAGAGAGCACACAGCTGGGGGCTGCTGAATGGACAAATTTAATCTTGGAGTGTTTCTAGAGCCTGATGGAAGTAGCTGGAAGAGCATATTCTTGCAGTGCTCTTGCTTCTCTTCAAGCATCCACAATGAGGGATGGCAAGTGAACACAGGGACAGGGGAACCTGCTCTAACCCACTCTTGCCACTCTTACATTGTTATGACTTCAGAAAAACCTGTGGGGACAGTCAACAAGGAATACAGCTGAAATCTGGATTCTGCACATCTTCTGAATGTATTTTCAGTGTTTTGCAGAGCAAGAGCTTCTGAGTTCTTCATAAGCTGGTGACAACAGCTTGGCACTGTCTCTTGCCTGTTTCAGCTAACGTACAGCCTGAAGTCTCTGATGTTATTGTTAAAAGGCACAATCTTCTTAAATGATTCCTGAGCCTGAACTTTGGTGCGAGTTTTCTGCCTGGCTCATCCGGGAGGGGCAGGCTCACCGTGCACTTTATTGGTTATAATGGAGCCCAGTGTTTAAGTAACTAGCCCAGCTTATTCTGGTCTAGGCAAACCAGTTTTGGGTGTGAAACTGGAAAATAACCTCCCTGAACCTTTGTCCATTTCTTGAACTGAACCTTTTGTGGTTGTTTTGAAATGCTCAGTGACGCTCTCCTACTCCTGTTGAATCCAAGGCTTGTGAGTGGGAGACAGAAAGAACCACAGGACTCTGATCAGATATGTCTGCTCCTGCCTCACCATGGAGGGAGATTCGCAGGCTAAAACTTTGGTAATGCAATTCAAAAGGAGAGCTCCCCAAGAGTAAAGCTCATCCCTCCTCAAATGTTTGGTCCTATGCTGGTTTCCATTCTGTGGACAACTAAAATGAGCAGCAGTGGTATCACAGCTGGAGCTGGGACAGGTCCCCTTTGGGTGATGCTGTTGAGCCCTGAGCCAGCTGCTCATCCTTAAGCTCAGGCCAGGAGATGGGAATTTGCAGAGTCAGTACCCACAGCACAGATTCAGAGGCTAATGTGTACTGGAAGGGTCCTGGAAGACCAGCTGGTCCAGATCCTTGCTCAGAGTGGGTGATGAGGGCCTTCTACTCCACTTGCTGTGAAATAAGTGAGTATTTGTCATGCAGCATTTACTGAAGTGGCTACATCATGTCCTGTCTCCAGAGCTCCAGTCTCCTCAAAGAGACTGGAGGCACAAACCAATCTTCACTAAAATAGCATAAATACCTGTGGGAGAGTCTTTCCCTCTGCCTGCCAAAGCAAATAGGAGTGGTTTCCCACACTCTGAGGAAGGATGAAGGGAACCTAGTGACAGCAGCATTTTATGTTATTCTGAAAATATAATCCATGCAGTCATACTGTATTGTTTTAGAGAGGTTAAGTTGATCTGCTCTGTGCACCACTTACAAACCATTACAAAACCACTAGAAACCAATGCTGAGAGCTGCTTGGCTGTGCAGGAGTTGTTAGAAAACTGTATGGCTTTATCATGACTGTATTTGCTGCCAAGCCAGGATGAAGCCCTAAAGAAAGAGCCTGTATTTCTCTTTCTCCAGGCACTGCATTGCGTTGCCTTGTTCCCTTTTCTCTCTTTCCACCTCAGGCAAATTAATACTGTGGCAGCAGTGTCATCCTTCATTACCTCTGCCCATGGAAATGGAGAGTTTTCTAGTGTGGATGGGTGAGGAAGCTGTTCACTTTTAAATGACTTCCCTGGAAGCAATGCAGCAGCAGAAGTTTAACATTTGTGGGAAGAGCCACACTGCTGCCCACGTTCTTTTGCAGCAGACAGGTTCTGCTGGCTTCTGACACTTGAAATCTCCAAGGTCCTGTGTCTCATGGATGCTGGAATTTGGGTGGCCTCATTTTTGCTCCTGTCTCTGCTCCTGGCCTGGTCAGTGGCTTCAGCAGTGGCTTTTGTCCCTGGTGCATACCACACTTGTCTCATTTGCAGGTTGCTCCTGCAAAGCAGGAGTCAGCAGTCAGCAGAGGGCTGTAGGGCCCCTCAGTCACTATGAGAAAGCTTTCCTTCTCTTTCTAGTGATAACCTCAAATCATTCTGAGGTATTTTTAAGCATTGCTGTGTAGTCTCAGCTACTCAGGGTGTATCTGCATGAGCTCTGGAATGGAGAAAATCTGGTTTTCCATAGATCTCAAGGGCAAAAGCTAATATCTGAATTCCAGAAGAGAAAAACCTCCAAACTGTGAGCTTTGCAAGTACGTTCTGCCATGGGATTTCAATGGTGCCTGCATAGCAAGGTCCCTAGTGGGGTCTCTCCCCCACTTTGATGCTTATTTTTGAAGCCCTTGTAGAAATGAATATCTTTTAAATTCCAGTTCCCCCATCAATTTTGGTTCAAGCTAACTCATTTGAGGTGAAGCCAGACAAGCCACTGACTGCATGAGCTTTTAAACAAGAAATTTTTAAAAAGTAAAAACCAGGGTCTCGGGTGTGAATAGAGCATGAGTAATAAAACTTTTTTAAGCAATTTGGAGTCCCTCTATCATGCTTTCCTCTGGAATCATAAAGAAAAGCTACATCCCCTACTAATGTGTTATATAAATGGGAGAGGAAATTGTTGCTTACAATGTGATTCCAGGAGAATGTTTCACAGTAAAAAGCACGCCACAGACAGCATCATAAAGCTTTAACCTCCCTGCTAATTACAGACTTTTACAGCTGAAACTTTCCATGGTCGAAAGAGCATTATAACAAAGGTTACTTTCATTTTTCCTACAGACTTTCAGAGCAAAACAGTGGAGTCTCTGTTGTATGAGCAGTTTGCTGATACTCACTGTGGGTCGGTCAGCACTTGCTTCTAAAGCTCAGGTGGAAAACAGCCACATTGCCAGGGAAGGCTTCCTACAGTCAGTGTGGCAGAAATACTCCAAAGTCACTGAACTTTCAGGCATCCTAAGGAGAAAAGGGATAGACTTGAAAAACAGGTCCTTAAATTCTAGTGAGCATTACTCCTTGGCAGTCACCACAAATCAAGAAATACTCTTGACTCTTCTTCTGGGTGTGAAGAGAGTCAGTAAATTTGGCTAATCAGAAATGGGAACTGGAGAAGTTGCTGACCCATTGAATAGAACTGAGCTTTTACTTGATCATGCAACCCACAACCCAAAGTAGCTGGATATTTGGCCTGCGATTTTTTGTTCAAAGTGTACATGCTTACATATGTCAAGGAAAAACATGATTTGGAGTCACGAGTTAAGGATCAGCCCCTGTGTTGTTGAAAAACTGGTCTTTTCCTTGTGCAATTGCACCCACCTACTGGGCTCACCCTGGCAGGACAGTGGCAGGGAGTAGGCTGCCTTTCTCCCTGCTGGGCTCCTGGTGTTTGCCTGGCAGGAATGGCAGGAATGTGACCCCTTTCCAGAGCTTGCAGTGGTGTGTACAAGGTGACAAAAGAACTAAGTGGCCTGTTTTAATGTCAGGTTTGTTTGTACATATGCCTTGTATTACATATGCCTTCAGTAGACTGCAGCAAGAGTCAGCAGCTGGGATCTGAATCCAGACACACAGAATTCAAACAGGAAATTAGGAGCAAGTCTGCATCAGTGAAAATAATCAGCTAATGGAGTAATTTTCTAAGGGGTTTGGACACTAATCCTCTCCTTCAGTCACAGTTGATAGAACAGTGTAATGGCAGAGTGATTTCTATCTAGCTTATGAATGATAGTTGATGCCTTTACAAAAGACTCAGGCTGAGCTGGAACACTGAATCTTGGACTTGGTACAGGTGCTACCAGGTGGAGTTTTATGGGCTGAGCTATGCACAAAGCCTGCAATCAGAGACGTTCAGGTCAGAAGGAATTATGAGTCAGGCTCAGTGGTGTCATTGTATAGCCTGTTCTTGCTGGCATGGGCAGGGATCAGTTTACACCTCTTGTACTTCCAGGCTGGAAAAACATTTAATAGATCATGGAAGTTACTGGTAAGATAATCTGTGAAACAGTACAAAAATAACAATCTCATGAATGGTTTTTTGTGCAGTTTTAAAAGCATGTATGTCAGAGAGTGGGGTGGAACATGAGCTGGAAGAGAAATATTTCCCATCCAAGTCCCACATTGTATAGCTCTGGCTAAATACACTGATGTAATGCTTAGAGATAGTGGGAGGAATGATGGGAGTCAGTCCCACATTCTTCAACACCCACATCAGGCCATCTGGCCAAGTGAAGGGTGGGCATTCCTCTGTGCTCTTCTGCAAGGATGTGGTCCCACTCTCAGGAGCACAATGGCTGTAGCCACAGGGCCACCCTCTTATGGTGGTTCCTGTGGACAGAAGTGCCCAGGGAGCCAGCTGGCTCAAAGAGACTGCCATAGTGGGTTGTGGACTTATTAAATTAGTGAGGGCACTAATAATGGTACTGATTGCCTCTTGCTTGCTCAGGCTGCAAGGGGTACAGCTGTATAAAAATGTTTTCCTTTTAGCAGTTAAAGTCTGGATTGATTTAGCCTGGAAGAATCCCCTTCCCTTGTCTTCCTGTAGTGGAGACAAGGACTGGACCCTTCAGCCTCTTACCCAAGCCTTGTTCTACATTTCTTCTGCAGATGACCACCCTCCAATAGCCCGTGCTGTCAAGGACATGAGGGTACAGCCAGGGGAGCCAGTGATGCTGAGAGGCACAGAGAGCACGGATGACCATGGGATAGTCAGCTATGAATGGAAGCAGATCCTTGGCGACCCCTCTGCGGAGATGAAGGTAGGGAGCTGCAGGGAATAAGCAGCTTGCTCATGGCACCTGTGTTCTGCACTAGGTTGATCAGTCAGAGCCTTGACTTAAATGTCACCTTAAAGCTTGACTTAAAGTTCACCTTGTCCTTCCTTTTTCAAGCCAGTCCATGCAGCAGCCTGTTTTCAAAAACTATGGAGTGATCCTTGCAGTTGCCCTCCCTGTCTCACACACATTTAGAAGTGTCATTTTTGGCCTCATTAGGTCTCAGGCTCCCTGCACAGGATGCTGTCACAAGTCTTCCTGAGCAACACCTGACCTGCCTGGGTGGGAGCAGCTGAGAGGGCTAAGCTTCCATGCAAGATCTGCCTCTGGTCCCAAGATCCCGTAGTTAAGTGAAGGGCCTTCTCTTAGTTTTACTCTGTCCACTTTAGTTTATTTCCTCTTCTGTCTCTGAACAATCTGGTCTCGGGCTCTGCTTCTGTTCTCCTGGGGCTTTTCCTGGACTTTGCCTCTCTTGAAATTGTTTTCTTCCTCCTATTCTATCTGAGCTGGAGCAGAAATCCAAGATCTCTGGGGTGTGAACGCTGCCCATGTGCTAGATGTTAAAAGTGAATTGTGGCTTTAGAAGGGCAAATTATTTATTTTAAACTTCTGCAAAATGCTTTGGGAAGCCACGGAGTTGATGTGGAGTTCTTGCACCTTTTGGAAGAATTAGCAAACAAGTACATCAGGCCCACAAGTGATTCTGAACATCAGCAGTGATGAACTCTAAAGTGCCAAGGGGTCTGTGTAATCCAGCAAGTGCTCCTTTCCTTTTCCCTTTGCCCTAGCCCAACCAAAGCAACTTCCTTGGAGGGGGGGAGGTCCCCTAATATTACGCTGTATTAACTACATAAAAATTATATATGGCAAGGCTGTGTTCTTTTGAAACCTAATCAAAACCAGAGATAGCATGGAAATGAATGTCCAATTCTATTGTAAATATAAAAGAAAAGTTTGTGTCAATAATATTGTAGCTTTCTCTTCTGACAAAATAATTAAATACAGCTACCTTATTCCCTATGTACTAAGTAAATGATTCATAATAGGTTTTGAGTTTTAAAAAGTTAAGTAAAAACTACAGGTATTTCTGTTCTCTCTAAAGAGTTTTATTTTCCCTTGTGCTTTCACAATGCCCCAAACCATGAAGTATCTGATTATGCTTGTGGTACTTGTTCTCTCTCCATTGCAGTTGGGTACCAGTCCGTGGGTTTGAGGGGATTGTCTAGTACTGAGACATTTTTCATGCCAGACATCTGCTTGAAGGTTTCCATCCAAGTTCCTTTCTCCCTAATACAGGAATATGGACCTTGCATAGTTTCAGTCACTTCTTCCTTAGAAGTACTTTTCTCCTACATAAGCCTTTCTTTTGCATTCTCAGAAGCACGAAGAAGATCAGGTAGAAATCTCCAACCTCCAGGTGGGGACTTACGTCTTCCAGCTCACTGTCACAGACACTGCACAGCAGCAAGACTTCACCAACATCACCATTGTGGTGCTGAGCTCTGAGCAGACAGAAGGTGAGCCTGAGCCCACACATGTCTACCTGGAGTCCTCGAGCCTGGGTGCTGCTCTGGCCTTACTGGTGCTTTTCTCAGAGGGGTGGATGGGAGAAGAGCACAACCAAGAGCCTGGACTTGCATGTCAGCTTTTCCCAGTAATAGCCTGCACTAGTAGTGCAAGGTCTCTGCATTCTTAGTGATCTATTTTGGAGTTTTCATGGACCCTTGCAGGAGATGGTGCCTGCAATAACCCCATCTGCTCTGCCTGTCATTGCTCTCTGCTGGGTGACACCAGAGTGGATGAAGTTTGGGGTGCAACTGAGGTTGCAAAACAGGAGAACATGAAAGGTTTTGTTGACTCTTGGTTTTGCTGTGAAGGCCCTTAGCTTGCAGGGTAGGTGGAGTCATCTGCAGGACATTCAATGTATCCCTGGATTTTTTTTTCTTTAATAGCTTTATTTAATGATGAAAATGTTTAACATTTCAAGTGTATTAGGAGTGAGGAGTTCTTGGACAAATGGTTGACTAGTAGCTAAACAGGGGATGTCTCCTACCTCAGGTACCATAAAAATATAAGAGCAGTTATGTCAAGTGATGCTAAAGGTCTGACCAAAGTCCAATACACTGCCTTCAACAGTGTGCAGAGGTTGGTACTTTGGAAAGAGTGCAAGAACATTACATGCTATCAGTAAATCTCTACTATGCTTGAGTAATCCCCAAGGATTTTGCAGCTGGGAGATGTTTTTAAGCAGAAGATGGTGTCTTTGTGTTCAATAACCATGTAGGAATCCCTTTTTGGCCTCATGTAATCTTTGAAAAGCAGCAACCTCCTGAAGCAAGGAGTTTCACAGCTTAACTATGAGCTGTGTGGGGATGCAGCTCCTTTTTTTTTATGGATGTACCACCTTCTAATTAGGTTTTGTGACCCTCCCTTTCATATAAAAAAATGAATTCTGTGATTTCCTACTCTCCTCCATGTTGATCAAGATTTTATAAACCTTTCAGACATGTCCTTTGGAAGATTTTTGTTTGCCTTCACATATACAAAACAGAAAGTCTTCCAAAGGACTTATCTAACCCAGACCCTTTTGTTAACTTTCTTGATAGAGCATTGTTTGACCCCAAAGAAGGTGGGTTGGTGTCGGGGATCTTTTCCACGCTGGTTTTACAACCCAAGCCTTCAGCAGTGTGAGGAGTTCATTTTTGGTGGCTGCAAACCCAACAAGAATAACTACTTACGGGAAGAGGAGTGTGAACTCGCCTGCAAGAATGTCAGAGGTGAGTACTTCAAAAATCCAGCATCCCTCTTTCTCATAGGATTGGGATGACCCTATGGATAAGTTCTGCAGCCTCTTGGCTGACACCTAATTAGAGCCCAGTAAGCTGAGGAGACTGGGCTAATTGTGGATGGGCAGTCATTGTCTTGGGCTGCCAACGTATCTGAGCCAGCTCCTAAAGCCCTGGACAGTGTCCCTGGTATTCCTCTGGCTGCAGAAGCCCTCATCCAATCTTTGTGTTGCATCTGAAGCCTAAATTCAGAGAGCAGCATCTTGCAGTTGGGCGCCAGAAATGAAGTTAATCTCCCTCATTGCCACCCTCAAGCCACTGAGAACAATTTAGTGCTGCTCAGATAAATGGGCTGAGCCTCTGCCAGGCCCATTGCAGTGCACAGCTTAAGAAGGAGGCTAAAGCCTTGGAAAAGAAAGACAATTTGGAAATGGTCTACCTTGTGGTAGGAAGTTCCCCTGTACTTCTCCAGGCTTGCCTCACATAGGTACAGGCTCATCCGGATCTTTGAGTAGTAGGCATCCATATTTCACCTCTGTAATCCAGGGCCCCCTTCCAGAAAATATGCTCTTCTCATGTGATACATGAAGGCAATATAAAGCTGATCTTAAGCTGAAAAAATGCTGTGGTAAGTTTATTTTATTTTATTTTTCCCCTTGTCTCTTCAGGTTCTGTTGGTGGGCGACAACAGCCAGGTGAGTCTCCCATAGGCCAGTGTAATCCTACTGCAAGCTTGGGCTGAGTGTCTCATGTCCATTCCTGTGGCTTTTGATTAGGACTCTGTGGAAAGTGAGGCACTGGAGAGTAATTTCTTCAGTAAGCCTTTCACTTTCATGTCATAGGATAATTTAGGTTGGGGATTACCTCTAGAGGTCATCTGATCCAACCCACTACTGAAAGCAGGCCCAGGTTTGAGTCACACTAAGTTGCTCAGCTCTTTATCCAGTTCAGTTTTGGGTATCTCTGAAAAAGGAGATTTTACACTTTGTCTGGTCCAACCATGCCAGTGTTTGATGACCTTCATTATAATTTTTTCCCCTTATACTGAATTGCTTTCCCTTGTTGCAACTCCTGTCTGTTGCTGCTCATCCTACTACTGTGCTCCAAAATGAATGTCTCTTCTATAATCTCTGTCTTCTCCTCATGCGACGTCTTGTGCCCCAGGCTCTTGCTGAGATTTATTCTAGTATGCCAATGTTTTTTGACACTGGGGAGCTGAGAACTGGGCACAATACTCAGCACTTGGGACCACCTCTAGAGCAAAGTGGCTTGAAGCTTTTGCAGCCCAGTGTGCAGGTTTCAGTTTGGCTTTCCTAATTTAATCCCCCATGCTTGGGCAATGTCTCCATATTCTTCCTGAGTAACTTATTCTTGCTTTCACCTGCTATGTACTTCTTTCTGAGAGGAAACATGGCTGTTTCCAGAGTAATGTTTCCTTTATAAACAGGAATTTTTTTGGGGGGGTTTAGGGTGGCATTGAGAAGAGACCTTTACCAGTCTGCCTTGTTTCTTGTTTGCCAGCCCTATCAGCAGCTTTTAAGTCCTTTGTAAAGCATCTGGCAGGGAGAAACAATGAATTTTAATGAGCTATCTGAACTGTTTCTGGTGCAGTATGCAATGGGAACTGTCAGGCCCCCTTCTTCAGATGCAAGGATGGTTGCTGCATTGATGCCTATCTGGAGTGTGATGAAACTCCTGACTGTGCTGATGAATCGGACGAGATGTACTGTGAGCAATGTAAGTACTTTAAATTCTGGCTCAGACAACTTTACCATCTGCCCAGGAATGGGTCCAATGTAAGTTACAGGTGCTGAGTCAATACTGTTTGATGTCCTCTGTTCTTAACTCCTGACCCTGCACTATCTCTTTCCACAGTATTACTGTTTGCAGGTTCTGCCATGTCCTGTATCTCTGCTGACTGCAAGAGATGACCTTCCTTCTATGATGTTTCCTGCCTCTTAAATGGGCTTTGAGTCTCTTCTCTGCACCTATCTGTAAGACTTCAGGCCTGTCTTTCTGTCCCCTTTCAATATTTTTCTTACTGAATGTCCTTACCCGCTCTCTTAGAGTGGGGAAATGGGGAAGGAAACCACTATTTCTCCAAGTCTGTCCTGTGGCACAGTCCCCTTAATATCTTCTTATGCTAATGTAAATGCACCCTATCTTCTCCCTTCTTCCATCCCTCCTCACCTCTTCTGAATTCCCATAATCTCTTTCCTATGTGTGGGTGTTTTGTTGCCTTTTTAGATTTGCAAGCCTATGATGCATCTCTCGCCTTCTTATATATTCTGCACTAGTACTATTTTATATTTCTTAAAACCTGGACTGGAGTGACTCTTTCCATACTTCTTGATGGAAAACAAAAATAAGAAAGTAGCCTTTATTTTCCTTAGTTTTGTCTCTGTATATATGAATTGAAAATTAGGAAGAGTTTCTTGCTACTACATTTTATTTTTCCCATGTTCCTCTCATGGCTTTGAGATACATAAGAACATCAAATGATATCTCCCTTCCTCTGGCTCGTGATAGCAAAGGAAGGTGCAGGAAAGCCCTGTCTGCCCATGTCTGCATGGACAGAGGCATTTCTTTTCAACTAGTGAGAAAAGCAACATGAAATGTTTCCCTTGCAGATGCTCGTGAGTTCAATAGGCTGCAGAAAATCAATGTCACACATAAGCAAGGTATGTATGTGCCATCCAGAGTACTTAGGCTGACCTCTGCCAGCTTTTGGTTTTTTCTTCAGTTTGTTGTTCCATGGTAAAACTGCTTCCCTCTATGAATCCAAAACCAGGTGTAGCATCTGGATAGTCCCTGTACTGAAAATGAGCAAGGGCCTGTTCTCTCACCTTGAGGACAGCTGTTGGCAGCAGGCATTCACTCTCCTGCCTAATCTTTTTCCATCCAGGTAGGTCTGATGCATGTTGCTTGCTGGGCACAGTACCTGGCCTGTACACAAGCCTGCAGCACAGTTTGCTTTTTTTTTGTTTTAAATAGTGCCAACCAAAGCAGTGTGGGGGACACAGCAATGTCTGTGCTCAATCCCATATCTTTGCCTTGTTTATTAAACTGTAGACAGTAGACCTATCACAGGGCTAAAAGAATATATTCCAAGTCACTTAAATGCAGCTGGGTTGTAGAGGTGACCTGAGCTGATCTGTAGTTTCTGTGTGTCTAGGCTCTTCATGTTCCCTTCTGCCTCCCAGGGAGGACAGGTCATTTCCACAGGGGAGTGAATCCAGGGTTTACCATGGCTCCTTACTCTGAAGTTCCTTTTTCTGCTTGCTAGTTGGATTTATGGCAGGTGCCAGCTCACCTTTGCATTGCAAATTTGACTAGCTGGCAACTGAGCAGTGGGGACCTGAGAGCCACTGTTCCAGCTATGGATTTCCTCTGCCATGGTGCTTGTGCCCTTTTGTTGTGAGCAGAAAATTTTTCTGCTCTGGGAAGACACTGCTTGGGCTAAAGCACCTCTGCCTTGCTTTGCCAGGCCACTGTTTGGACTTGCCTGATACTGGACAGTGCACTGAGAGCATCTCCCGCTGGTACTACAACCCATTCCTGGAGAAATGTGACCCCTTCACCTATGGGGGCTGTGGTGGCAACAGCAACAACTTTGAACAAGAGGAAGAGTGCATGAAATCATGTTCAGGCATCACAAGTAAGCATACATAGTGGGGGCTGGAGTTTTACTGATCAAACTGGGAAACCCGCTTCGGATTAAGTTCTGTGGTCCCAAAGAGGCAGTGCCTTGGGAGCTTTCAGTCAAAGCTTCTCTGCTGTCAAACCCTGGCCATGACCCACAGTATGGTCTATGGAGGATCTACAGCATCTTTCTGCAATGCAGCCTGTCATTTCACAGAGCTGGAAAGCATTTTGGGTGCTGATATTGAAGAAGAGACAAAGGAAGATAACAAAACTAGCCAGAGATATATCTGCTTTGAAGAGAATCTAACCTGGTATCTTGGCTCCAGGTCTCCCCAAGTGAGAGGGGAGAAATTGAGAAAATCCTCAATGACACATACTAGCCTGAAGCTTTAAACAAAACAGGGAAAGGGTTACACTGTACACTTGGTACATATTGCTTTGGAGGCCAACAGGAAGAATACTGCCAAACTGTATCTGCTAAAAGGCAAACTACCTCCCTCAGCTACACAGGGCCTCACAGCCCACCCTGAGGGCTCAGTACCTTCGCTGTCAAGGAGGGATGCTGTGTGCCTTCAGTCACTTCAGAGCACTGGAAATATGCTCCTCAGAAACCTGTCTTATCCCTTGTTCCAGCCTTCTTTGTAAAACCTTTTTTCTTTCCTCTGTGTTCCAATTCAGAAGCAGATGTCATTGGCCGAAGATGGGAATCATTTGAGTCCCAAACTGCTATGCTAAGTGAGTAACAATTCTCCCAACCAATCTTTCTTGTTGCTTCTCCTTGTCCTGAAAAATACTTTGTCTTTCCTTGCAAAGAGTAGCCTTCTCTCCCACACCCCTTTTGAAGCTGGGGGAGCAGTGTGGGATTTGTGGGATGCTGGCAGTGGCAAGAGGTGCTTCTGTGCACTGTGCAGCTGTGGTCAATTTTTTCCTGTAGCTCTTACAGAGGCTCCTGTTTTTCTTCCCATCAACTTGCATGAATGTTCCACTGTCCAACATCAAAAAATGGGAAGTAAAACTCTTCCTAAGGACCGGTTTCACATAAGGACTACGAACTTCTACAAGAAAGAAAGCTCAAGTGGATATGTGAATAATATCAAGTGCTAGACTGTGGGGAAATGTGATGACCTCTCTACAGCACTAAAAAAGCCCAATGTTACTGAAATACAAATTCTTTTAAAAATGTCACATGAAGGTTATTGTTCTTAAATCCTAGAGATTGATTTAATCCTTAAATTCACACTCAAAAGCATCATGTTTGACTGTCTCCACTGATGAGGCAGGGGTTTGCTGGGTTGGAGAAGTCCTCACACCAATGCCAAGAGTACTTTCCCACAAACTCAGCCTATCCTCCATAGCTCACTCCCTCGGTGTTGTCCCAGCCAGGAGGTGCCTTCTGTGACCACCCTTTGGTGGTCTCCCTGTTGAGGGATGGCACAAGGCTGCTGCTGCAGAAGGATTTGATATTCCTAGGGTTGTCAAAGGGCCAAGCCTGCCAAAGTCGCGGAACAGCCTTTAGAGGGCGTGGTGCATCTGGGAAACGATGATGGGAACTATCATTAGGGAGCCACAGGCTGGCTGTGGCATGCAGCTGCCTCTTTCTTCTCTGCCGGTTGTGCAGTGACCACCGTGCTGCCATGTCAGCTGTTGCCTCTTTGCCAGCACAATTACTGCAGTGGCTTTTGTGCTTGCCTCATCCTGGCCACTCCTGCTGCATCAGAGTTTGTGGAGCATCCCTTCTAATTGTGTTCATGTATTCCTGCAGGTGCCTTTGAGGTAGTGATTGCTGTGCTCCTTGGGATCTGCATCATGGTGGTCCTGGTGTTCATTGGCTACTTCTTCCTGAAGAAAAGGAAGAAGAGCAGCCACCGCCGTCAGCCTCCCACTGCTACCAACTCAACCCTCTCCACCACAGAGGACACTGAGCGTCTGTTCTACAGCAGTGGCATCAAACCAGTCTGACCTACAGCCTCTTTCTCCAGCTCAGCACTAGGGCACTCCCCAAAACTTCTGGGGTTCTGTTTTTAGACACAGGTCTGTGCCTGAAGGACTCGTTCTCTGAGAAGACATTTGGAGCATCAGGCCAAGATTCAACTGTGATTTGGCAGTACTACTATTTGTGATTGTCTAGGCTAAATGGCTGCTCTGCAAAGTGAGGAACTGGGAGCATTCTGTTGCTCTCTGACAGCCATCCATTCCTAACCTCAAACAATCCAGTGAAACTCTGAATTACATCTTTCTTCCTGCTCAAACCTGGAGCACTTTGCTCAACTTCCTGAAGGAGTCTGGAACTGGATCTGTGTAGCATTCATGTTGGTGAATGGTGCAAGCTCACCAGAGCCAGCAATTTGTTTTCAGTGTCACTTTCTGCCACTCAACTTGTATTTTCCTCCCCTTCTGCAAGGTGCCCTGCCTTTCAACAGTCTACCTGGTCGTGGTGCATCCCTTGAGGTCTGTGGGATTCACATAATCATTCAGACCTGATCCAAGGGCTCTCTGACACTCTCTGGCAGTTCCTGTTTTCAACATGGACAGAAACAGAAATACCTGCTTAAGTCACTAGGCTTTGTTTTTTAACAGAAAAGCATACCTAGACATTTTGCTGGCTGGCTGCTGTGTTTCAGTCTCCCGTGTACAGTACACGTTCACCATTTTTCTCTCTGTGAGTTGCCCTGGTTACTTTCCCAGTGTTCAGTCTGAACCCAAACACATTGAGAAAATATCTATTTATTCTCACATGAAGTAAATGTCCATACTTCTGCTGATTGTGCAGGAAAGCTGCAGCTCTGATTTCACTGCATGTTCCTGTGAGCACACTGCCTGACCTGAGTCCCTGGCGTCTCCCAGAGCACAGGAGTGGGCTGGATACCACCAGCTAATATCCACAGGCTTCCTTGCTCCTGCTGACTTGTCCCTTCTGATGCAAGATGAGCCCAGCCCAGCTCAGGCAGGTCCAAAGCTCATGTCTGGCCCCAAGGCAGCATGTGAAATCCCCACTTTGCCAATGTCCTGTTCCCAGTCCTGGTCCTATATGTTCTCCTGTAGTCCCTTTGCATTGAGATGCTTCTGAGCTTTGTCCTGCATCTGCTGGTCCAGACTTGTACCTCAGTGAGCTGAGGATTTCTGTTGAGGCAGAAGAAGCTATTTGTGAAAGGCCTGATGTGCTGTCAGCTGTGGGGCTGGCATCAATCCCTAAACTTCCAGTGCCTGCTGCTCTTGGAAAACAGCTGTGAAGAGAGAGGAAACCAGTGTGTGTGCATGTGTGTGTGTGTGCGTGCGTGTGTGTGTAAGAAGCATAGCATAAATCTATGTACAGACTTTAGTTTAAATGCTTGGGACTCTCAGGGCCAAGGGCAGAGTGGTTCTGGAATGCTCTGGTGAAGGCATTCCCAGCTCAGGACATGGCTCAGGTCCTCTCAAGTGCAGTGGCAGGGGAGCTGCCTCCTTGGTCTGATGCCTGGGCTGAAAGGAAAGAAACTGCTGCCCAGAGTCTGCTGGCATTCTGACTGCAGGCGTCTCCCCAGCACAGGCATCTGCCTCAGCATTCCTGGGTCAGATTCCTCCTTTTTGTGACCTGTCTCATATCATTTCTTCCATCTCTTTGTTTTTCCCACAGCCTATCGTGGCCTATGCAATAAACCTAATGTCTTGATTTATTTTTTTGTGTGCTTACTCTGATAATAAAGAGATGTTTGTCTTATCTGGCTTGGGAGTGGTGTCTGAAGAGCAATGGCCCACAGAGGGTGCAGGTACAGTTCCCATGCCTGCTATCTCACAGCCTTTCATCTGCCCCAGCTGTGGGATCTCGGGAGAGCTGCTGCAGCAGCGGGCCCCTGCCGTGGGGAGGGCTGCAAGCGGGGGTGCAACATATGTGGGTACCTGAAGAGGAAACTCCTGCAGGAGGTGTTCTGGGAGAAAGATTATTACCCACTAAGTCACCCAGAGAGCAAGGCAGGGTGTAACCTGAAACTGGGTTCCAGCTGGTCAGACTGGTTTGGGCTTTGGGTCTGAAACCAAAAGCAGACACTATTCTTTAGACAGGAGTTGCTCTAGCTGTGTCTTCAGGCTGGTGATCACTCAAGAACTGCGATGTAAAGTCAGCTAAGTGTTACTGGCTAATTGGCAGTGAGTTTGCCCAGCAGCCAGGTGGACCTGCCCTGCACCACTGCCCCGGCCACCCTGGCTGGGCTCCGAGTGCTTGCAGCAGGAATGCTTTCTGCCCGCACTCTGCTCTGGGCTGTGGGCTTTGCTCTGGCATGAGCATGCACTCTACAGCAGCCCTCCCATCGTGCCATCTCCAGCCACTTAGAGGTGTAAGTGCAGACATTATCCCTCCTGTCCCCTGAAGTGCTGCTCCGGGAGCTCAGCTGGGCCGATGGGGTCACCGCTCCCCTCCCGGCGGTGACCCCTGGCCTGGGAGCGCCACTGAAACCACGAGTGCTTCACTCGTGACAGTCTCCAGAGACAGGCAGGTACGTGCTTTGCAGTCTCTTTTGCTTACAGCACACCTTTGTGTCCCCTGGTGTTGGACACAGCCCTGTTGGAGGCTGCAGGTCTGGCCTGAGCCCTCCTCCGTGAGGCTTCTGGGCCTGCTCCCCCCAGATCCCACCTGCCTTCAGCCCCTGCACCTCCACCTGACACAAGGGCTCCTGCTTCCCAGGACATCTCAGCTCTTGGAAATTTTCAGATGGGAACAAGAGCCCAGAGTTTGAAACTTTGCAAAATGGGAATCCCACTCCTCAGGGGCCAGCAGTGAGGGGAGGCTGCCTCACTGCCTCACTGCCCAAGCAAGAGCAGTGTTCAGTGACAGCTGAGCTGCCCCATTGCACTGGCTGTGTCAGACAGGGAGCACATCCTCCATGTTCCCCAGCTGCCAGGAACATGCAGCTGTGTGAAGCTGCTGGCTGGTTCAGGGCAGGAGGCTCTGAGCTCTGGACCTGCCCCTTGTCCTTGCAGTGTACACAGACAATGCCTTGGTCAGTGTTTTCCAAAGGGTTGTTCGCAAGCCTTGAGGAGCCAGGCTCCTGCCAGACTCCAGGAGCTGCTGCCTCACTGAGGAGAAATTCCTGCTCCTTCACATTGTCCAGTCTGCCTGCTGGTGGTTCCCACCTCTGCAGAAGGATAACTGTGGAACTTCTCTGTCCTTCCTGACCAGCAAAGCTGTTTAGTCACCTTGCTTGGATTGTCAGGAAGGAGGATTCACCTCCTTCTGAGGCTGAGATTATCCCAGCAGGCTGGAGAGGACCTCACGGGTTTGTGTGGCTTACTGGCCTGGATACAGGAAGCATTAGCTCACAGCTAAACATCGTGTGTGTGTCTCTGGCTTCCAGGGCACCATGGTTCTGCAAACCAATGCAGCAGCTGCCCTGATACAACAAGGGATGGCTCCACAGTGGCAGGCCAGAGTACTGTTCCACACACAAAAGCTGCAGTGGGGGGAAACTTTCTGATAAGTTGCTTTGGCCCTCAGGCCTAATTTATTGCCTAAGGAAGAAATTATTTTGGTTTTGAGACCAAACTGTTTTCATTCTGGTTAAAAAGAAGAGTTCTAAAGCTGGGGGAAAGAAGGAACAGTTTGATGCAAGCATTGCATAATGTAAAGACAGATCTTGAATCTCATTTTTGCCCACCTTACTTCAAGCAGTAGGAATGACCAGACTTGCTCCTACTGGAGCTGCTTTGAGCTCCTAAATGGCGCACATGCAGATTTGAAGTCTAGTCCGCTTTGTGGTAAGCAAACCTTGCTCACTGAAGTAATGCCTGTGTGAGAAATAACCTGTGAAAACTTCCCAGACAGTTTTGTTTTTTTCTTTTCCTCCTTGGAATCATGGAGAGAGAAACTGTAAATACTGTCCCTTGGTTATCAAGCATAGAACTGAATGTTATTGTAGTAGCTTGTAATCACAGAGAAATACAATCACCTCTAGAAATTCTAGCAGCTCTGATCTCTTCTGTAGCACCTAACAGGGCATGGAGGAACCTTTCTGCAAGGAAACCTGGCTGACCAGTAAGTGTTTCCTGGGCAAGGTGCCACATGAGGTGTGACAGAGTTTGTGTGGCCCTTATTCAATAGCTGCCTCTCTGAGATGTCCTCATCTCCAGCTGTGTCAGGAGTTTTGAAACTAACCATCAGTTCCTGTAACAGGTTTAGAAGATTTTGCAGAGGCCACCCAATGTTTAATTACCATCTTGGCCAGGTTGCCCAGAGCCAGCCTACATGAGAGGATACACAAAATGACAGTGAGCAGCTGATGAGAGATGCAGAGCAAGAGGAGCCCTGCTGGAGCCAGCCAGGTGCTGTGATAGGAAGGGAATTTTTCCACAAGCCTCAGTGCATACAAAGAGCCTGTGTCTTTGTTCTCTGCCCTGACACACCTGACCCACATGACAGCTGCTTCAGGACTGTTAAAAAATATTTGTGAGCAGTTGAAGAAAAACATAGGTCCAGAAATTTGAGCTGCTGGGACTCCCCCAGCCAGAAACTCTTCTTTAAATGAAACTATAATGTCCCTCTCATGTAGGCACTGTGGGAGCCCTTCCCTCCCTCAGCTGCATCCCCAGGGGCCCCAAGACTTCTGCCTCTGCCATGGGCTCCGGGCTGCACTGCTGCATTTTTTATTCAGTGTTGGGTGTTGTTCAGCCAGAGCAGCTGCCCAGAGTCGTTTGCCAGCTCCTTTTGAGATGTCCACAAGAGGGGGCAGCAATCTCTTAATATCCCTCTTGGTGTTGCCCTGGACACTGTACTGTCAAAGCAGCAGGGACATGGTGCACTGCTGGAGTTGGTGCTGAGTGTGAGAAGTGAGCTCCATAAGGTGTGAAGTCCTATTCCCTTCATCCCCATCTGTATCATGGTCTAATGTTATGGTCAGTATTATACTCCCCCAGGTCTCAAAGCATCATATCCACCTGCCAGACGGGGAGAGGTGGTAAAACCTTCAGAAGAACAGAGGATTGACTTAGGGTCTCCCACACCTCTTGTGGGCATTCTGTGCCCTGGGTTTACTTCCCTTTGGTTTTGTATGGGTTACACAGAGGAAGCCCCAGATACTGGGGTCACCAGTCCAGCCCCAAAAACTTATCAGTGTGACTTTAAAAAAAAAAAAAAACAACCCACATGGGTGCTTCTCTTTCTTTAGCTATTTGGATCAGTTTCCCAGATTTCCTTTGCTCGACTGCTGTCCCCAGCTTACACGCTACACTTTGAAAGAAATAAGAGACTTTTTCCCAGTAATTGGAGGACTTCAGGCAGTAGAACCTTCATTAAAACAAAAACAAGCCAAAACGGTTCTTTTACTAGAGTGTCATCAAATTTGGAAGCTGGTAGCTCTGTCTCCCAAGCTTCGCCATACAACCCTTCCCTGCAAATCTACATTAGAGGACGATGGGGCATTTGTGACACACTTGAGGTGCCTCAGCAGCTCTAGGGAGCTGTGGGGTCATTGCCTGGACCATGCAGCTCTGCAGGCGAGCAGACAGGAGCTGCTGGCGAGGATGCATTGCTCTTATTCTAATGTCCTCGCTAGAGGTTTTTGGTGCATGGAGTTTCTGTTAAACCAGTTTGAACTGGTTCTCTCTCATATTTAGAAACTATCCCTGCTTATGCTGTAGAATTACACCCTGTCAACAAATTTTCCTTTCCCTCTCCTCTTAGTATTTTGGGATGGGGGAGCTCTTCTCCCCTTTACCCCAAAGTCTGGGCTAATCTGACTTAAATGGAAAATGAATTTCCCCAGAAATCGCTTCTTGCTTGCCATGTCCATGTCGTCAGCTAGCTGATCCATCCACCATTCCTCTGCTGCTCCGCCTGCAATTTCCATCCTACTTCCATTCAGCAACTAAGGGACTGGCCAGACACAGAATCTGTGCAGAGCACAACCCCTCAGGTAAAGGCAAGAGATGGCACAGGGTGTATGTGCCCAATGCCATTCTTTCCATCCCCTCGTATATGCACATTCTCAGCCAGAGAGGCTTTATCTTCTCTCTTTTCTCTTGCATTCCCATCACATTACCACTGTCTTAAGTATTCAAGGCTGTAAAACCCATGCAAATACCCGGCCATCACAAAATGAGTAAGCATCTGGAGGGCTCTGCTTGGAAATAGTCAATGTACCAGACATTGCAATTTAAATATTAAAGTGTTGTGTACTGGGGCAACTTCCACTGCTGGCAAACCCTGGGGCAAGTGGGTGAGGTACAGAAGGAAGTCCAAGTACCAAGAAAATAGCTTTTTGTTTTCATCAGCATTTTTTCACCACTAGGCCCCTCTTTCTCCACAAGGCCCTGGATTCAAAGAACTGATCTAAGACCTGACATGCTGTACCTCACAGCAGGTGTTTCACAATCCACTGCAGCTTCTTCCAGAACATGTGCACTGGAGGTGAGCTGTGCTCCTTCAGATGGGCAATGGTCTTTATATTGCCAAGTGTCAGGCAGGTCCATTTGGTGGGACAGGCTGCAGGGACATGGTTTCTCTGCTGGGTGAGCTTTCTGCTGGGCTGTCCTGGCCCTCTGTGTGGTGGGAGCCTCCAGCCAAGGGTGCAGGGCAGGGTAGGACCCCTGGGTGAGCAGCAGCCTGCAGAGTTGATGGTAAAAATTGAGTCCAATGGAGCAGCTCAGCATGACAACTCAGTCTGTCCTAGAGCTAGCCCCTGCTGAAGGAGTAGCTCTACACTCATTTAGCTTTCCTCACATTAGTGCTGCTGGCCCTGAAACGTCCTGGAAAAAAGCAATTCACTTTTCAGGAATCTGTTTTCTGCTAGTACAGCTCCTTGAACCAACACCCCAGGGCACCAGCTGAGCACCAGTGCTGGCAGAAGAGAGCCTACAGGAGCATGGCTTGGAGAGCATCTCTGAGGGAAGCTACCCATAAACCTCAAACTATACCCATTGGTCCTGACATCCCCCCATGCCCCATATGCTCTGGCTCTACAGTGCTGGACTGAGGCTCTAGGAAACTGCATCTGTTGTCCTGCAAGTCATGTTGCTCTTGGCCCTCCCCATGGTTCAGAGCTTTCCCCTACACCATTTGTAGCAAGACTGGTGTTTGGGCAGGCAGCTTCCCTGCTGTCCTGCTTTGGCCCGCAGTGCTGAAGCTGAGGGAGCCCAAGTGCTGCCCTAAACTGCCCTTATCTGCCCTTTCACATGGACCCGCAGCAACCTCATGAAAGGCTCCTGCTTCCCCCATGCCTCCGGGCTTTCTGCAAATTGCCTCATCCAGCTGCTGAGAAATGGGGGCTTTCCCAGCTTTCTTTTTCCCTCACTACATTCAGGTTTATGTTAATTGGGTGTGATTAACTAATCCAGCGGTAGGCTGGAAATCCTTCTGACTATCTTTTCCAAGGAAACCATGAAGGAAGAGCCAGGAAACAGTGGTGGTGAAACCCACATATGAAACTGCAAAAGCTTCTCCCTTGAGCCTGGAATTCTGCAGCAGGAGAGCAGGCTACAAATGCCCAGGAGTGCAGTGTCAAGTAGAACCTGTCTTTGGGAGAAAAGTGACCAGTGATTTTGCATAAGTCAGAGAGAGCAGGCCAAATATTTCCTGGCAGAGTTGCATGTGTGACCATCAGCAGGTCAGGAGAAAAGTTTTTTTGGTTTTTTTTCAGGAGTGCTGAAAAGCTCGTCAGGTTTCTAGGCTGGAGGGAACAAAGCCCTTTGTCCCTGCTCCCCCTTCTGTGCTCAAGAAAGTTCCTCCTCAAGTTTTTGTGGCTGAGTTGATCACAAATCTCAGAAAACCTGCAGACTGGGCTCTTGAGTCTCCCTTTACTTGCTGTCTTCAGCAGAAGCAAAGCAGAAATGCATAGTGGTTGTCTTCAAACCTTGAGAGGAAACTGAGGAAATGAGAATGGCAGAGAGCACAGGATGCTTGTCCTTCCCTGGGAGATAACTGTCTTTCCTGACTCTGTCCTCCTAATGCCCTTTTCACTTCATAGCTCCTAATGAGCTTTCCTTCTGAGATGGCATAATTGATATGTAATTAATGAAATTCAGAACAGTTAATCTCAGTTTGTAATTGGCTTTGGAGTATGCTGTTTCTGTTTCAAAATGGAGAAGAGCTTGTGTGCCATCGTTTGCTTTGAGTGCTGCCTCTTCTTACCAAGCTCAGAGCTTGGTCAGACCATACAAAGATTGTACTTTGTAGGGTAGGAGAAAGGCAAATGTTCTGGATAGGGAGGGTCGTTTGTCTTCTGTGGAGAGAGGATCATGTTAAACTGCAATGACTTGTGAATCTACCTGGTCCTGTAGCCAGGGCCTCCTCTGCCATCCCTTTCAGCAAGCATATGCGCCTTGAGATGCGCTGCAGAAATCACTGAAACCTCCTCTGTCACCATCCACTTGCTTCCCAAGTTCTGCAATGGAGATGCCACATGTGGATGAGTGTTTCCTCTCCAGAGCCATTTCTGGTTCCTGCACATGAACCTGTGGCAAGGGCTGCCAGCTGACTGGCACACTCATTGCAGGGTGGCTTGGCCACCTCTCCTCCACAGGAACACGACCAGCAAACAAGGCCCATGCTCTGTGCTGCTCAGCACCCCAGTTCCCACTGCAGTCACTGGGCAGACTGGGCTGTGGTCAGGCAGCAGACAGGTAGAACCAGTACCTGAGTCATGACTGGGCTTGTTCAAAGTCTTAACTTCCTATTGCTCCTTTGCCCCTCTCCCGTTCACTTTCCCATAAACTCTACCTTTGTTTGACTCTCAGCACACCCTCCTTTCCTGTTTTTCTGTTTTTCCCCCAGAGACTTCTGATATGCATTGCAAGATGTCTGGAACTGCCAGATTGTGTGGCACAATCTAAATATCACAGCATCAGGCAGGAGATAGCATCTTTCTCCAGTTGCAGAAGCCCCACGTCTCTCTGTATGTTCCTGGACACAGTAAACCTTCTGCACCAGATGTAAGGGTGTCACAAAAAGGAAGTGATAATAATTTTTCCCAGTTTGAACCACTAAGGGGATTTTTGGCACTGTGCAAACCACTGCAATAGCTGTCTGGGTGGGACACTCGCAAACTTTGCAGAAATCTCTATGGGAACCCTAATGATTGAAAATATACCTGTCTGTAAAAAACAAAAAAAGTGCCTCTGATTTGAAGAAAGCCAACCTCAGTTGAGTAAACAGCAAAATTCAAGATAAGGAAATGTTCACCCCAGTATATCCACACTGGACCCACACTCCAGCTCCTATCTATGGGCAATGTCCAGCAATCGTGTGAAGATAAAAACAACCTGACTGTTCTCTCATCCAGCATAATGGTGCTTTTCAGCAAATATGAACCAAAATGTCCTCTCCAGAGTGCCTTTCATCTTCTTAGAGCAGAAGACAAAACAACTCTTCCTTAAAATGTTCAGCGCTTGACTAGCCACCTCCTTGTGACCAGACTGCTGCTTATGTGGCACAGGTTTGGGGCTGTCTGCTGAGAATGTGCTCCTGGTGTTTTGGGTAGATTTTTGTGAATCCAAACCTGTTGGGGGGGCAGAGTCCTTGCCCCAGCTGAAGCAGTAACTAAATCAGCTCTCTGCCCAGGTTTCCCTGGAAAAAAGTGGCAATCAGGAGCCCAGGCTCCTCATTAAGGACGCTGTTACAAGGGAAAAGATGATGCATGGTGCATCTTAAAAGTGGCCACTGAAAGCACTGAGACAAACCATGCTTGGTTCCTAAACAGGTCAATGCTCGTTTGTGCTGCAATTAGAGTGGAATAATACATGTTGTATATGGTACAGTCCAAATTTCTCATAGAGATGAGTGTTGTGGAGCTGGGCAGAGTTCAGGAGCCAGCCCCAGCCTGATTGTAATTGTGAGGCATGGCAGTCCTTTGAAACTGCTTTCGGTGCAGGACTGGAGAGGGCCTCCTGACTCATGTCCACTTACCTTCTATTTTAGACAGCTTTGTCATCTAGTAGTTTTCACAAACAGTACATGTTTGGTATCCAAGGGAAGGGGTTATCCTTACAACATTCCATCTGCTAAACTCTCCAGAACCTCCAGGCTCTGTGATGAAAAAAAATCTGCTTTCTAACCTGTCATGAATTTTGTCCAGCTCATACTCACCTAATTTTTGCCCAAAATTGCTCTTTTGTTTATAAAGCTTCTTTTCTATTCCTAGCATCATGAGCAGGCTGAGAATCTCATGACGAGGTTATCCAGTGTCTGTGCTCAACTTCTCCTTGCAGTTCGTCCCAAACTGCAGTGTGTAATCGTTAAGAGCATTGGACCTCCTGGGTCCATAGTATTAGCAGTGAATCTCACAAAATAAGAGAGAATTCAGAAATTCTTGCGGTGTCTAAAGAAACTAAGACTACTGATCAGCTCTAGGACAAATTAGAGGGACTACCCTGCTGTCCCAGCATCACTGCTCCTCCCAGGCAAGGGCTAGTATCCAAGAGGATTCTGCCATGGCCAGTGACTCTATCTAAGTCACTTGTTTGCCAGCCATACTTAGCCAAGGTTTAGACAGGGTGAGAGGAAAGCAAACCTCCATGTTTTCATGACGAAATATATTTTAACATAGCAAGACCTGTTTGCTCATTTAGTTTAAAAGCCCATCCGTTTTCAACCTCCCCAGACTCTCAGGAAGCACCCCTCCCCTTTGCCTCTCCAGTCCCCAAGCCTAAAGCCTTGCAGGTTGTCATTGCTGAATTGAGACAGCTATTTAAATTAGGGATGGGAGCTCCATTGATGCTCTCTGCTTCACAGATACAGAAGAAAGAGATCAACCCAGCTCTGAGGAGTTTATTAGCTGATGCAAGCATGACCCCATGCCATCTAAACCTCCAGGAAGCAAGTCATATTGATGCTCTGCTGATAAACATATCAGCAGCTGAGGAGCTGAGCACGGTGTGGCTCCCATAATTACTGACTCTGGTTCAAAGGCTTTTATGCAAAGGAACAATGGGCACCAAAACAGTTTTGTAGCCTGTTATGCACTGCAGTGTTTTGCTGTGAAGGAAAGGCTTGCCCCGAGAAGCCTGCTTTTAATGTCCCTGTCCTCTTACCTCAGCACAGAGGTAATTCCTGCTGGTAAGGAGGCTATTGTCCACTTTTTAAGAACAGAAGCCAGGGGTTGTACCTGCTGGTTAAGGAGATGAAAAAAAGGTCTTTGTAAAAAGGGAAGTGCCAAGCAAAAAAATGTTCTTCTCATTGCAAATCTGTCCCTATTATCAGAGGATTTCCCTGTCACCAGCAGTGCCTGGGATGGAACTGACAGCTCATTTGTTTTGCCTTTGCTGCCAGCACAGGAGCACATCTGTGCATGTCATTAAGTAGTGTGCAGAAGACATTTACATTTTTTTCCTCATGTCCATTTTTCCTCTTTGCTCACTGAGGTTCTGCCTTTGAAATTAAGTCTGTGTTCAGCATCATCTGGGAAACTGTGGGATGTGAGATGCTGCCCAGCCAGGCCCTGCCATTCTGGGGTGCTCTCAGAGCTGCTCTCACCTACGTCAGAACCAGCTTCTTCTTGTGCAACTCTGCAACCAGCCATGGATATTATGGCTGGGCAGCTTCCTTATACCCAGAGCAGTATTTACTTTGCAGAGGAATGCTTTGTGTAAAGCATTCATGCCCTGCTCACTCAGCAGTGCTGAGGCAGGACTCTCTGTGCAGCACCTCACATATGGAGTGAGTCCCTGCAAGGTGCTTTCCAGCCTTTATGAAAGGCAGGCCTTTTTCCAGTTCCCTGGGTTTCTTAGAACTCTGACCCTTGTACACAAAACTAGATTATCCCTTACAGTCTTTCATCTCTTTACTGGGATGTGGTTTATTTTCATTCAGTTGCTTTTCTTCCTGCTCATTTTTCCTTCTTGACCCCAGAACAGCAAAGCAGTGTATTTACACAGCAGCCAGAGCTACAGAAAGTGCATCCATGCTATTGCAGAAGAGCAGAATTCTGTCCTAGATGATGGATTGCTTGGAGGGCAAGGGAAGAAATAAAAGGGCAGTGATCCGCATGGAGTTATCCCAGCGGGCTCCTAACACCTGTACTTTTCCAACCTCATTTCATAGCATGACAGGTGTGATGTGAAATGCTCTGCTTCCTGGCCAGCCAGAGAGCTTTTGCTGCAAGTCATGATGGAAGTGCAATTTTAAACCAGCAGGCTTCTATTGCTCTCCTGCAAATGCTTGCTCGGATCTCTGGAGGTACAGGCAGGCTGGTAGGCCAGGGTCACCTGAGTGTTTATCTACAGTCAGGGTCTCTGTGAGGTTGGCACAGACTTCGGCTGTAAGGAAGCCTACAGCCAGCATCCAGGAGTGTGTGTTGGCAGGCTGAGCTGAATAACAAAAACATGAATTAGTTACTAATAGTAACATAGTACCTACTTCATATTGTGCATAATACTAATTTTCACTTTTCTTCCATGCACTGCTGGAACTCTTCTCTGGGGCATATATTCATACTGCTTTGGAATATTTCTGGCAAATATTCCAATGCAGATTTTTGTTATGAGCTACACTGAACCCCAGGATTTCTGTAGGACAAAAAACTTCCCCTCTAGGAAACCATGAATTCTTTCTCTCATAAATGAAAGAAGCAGCATGGTGTGTTCACCTCTGAGATCTCTTTTCCCACAGACACAAGGGATCTTGAAAGAGATATCCTTCCAGCCAGGGCTCTGATGGTATCAGAGCTGCAAGGGCTGAAGGTGCAACTTGTTTCTTTTCAGCAGGAAGGCAAGAATCCAGAAGATGACCAAATCAGGAATGGTCAGTGTGGTTGGCTTTTTTCCAGGGTTCATAAAGACTCACTGCTGAGAATAGGCCTGTAATGCAGCAGCCCTGGTTGCATTGCAATGGGTTATCACCAAAATGGGACTGTTCCACACAGATCTATTGGAAAAAAAATACTTGATCAAAATGTGAAAATGTTGGTTAGATAATTCCTGGCCAGTACCAGCCTGTAACCCTTTTATCAGTCATGCTGTGTGAGATGAAAAGACAGGTATGCAGAGTACATGAGGCTGTGTAGTAGTTGGTGCTTGCTCCCTGCCAGGAGAGTTTCCCAGGAATAGAATGACCAAAGGCAACAGCTGAGGACTCCAGTCAAAGGAGATGTCTGGAAGAACCTTGCAGGGGGAAGCGATCTTGCAGTGAGTCACCCTCGGCTCAGGTCTGATATCCCTGCCCAAAGAGGCAAAGGTAATTGCCTCTGATTAATGCTGGCAAACTTCTGTGAACTCCAATGAGGAAATGAAAGGACTGACATGCCTCTTTGAGATGGGGGTAAGATAGAGTACAGCCAAGTGTGGGAAGAAAATTAAGCTGAGATGTAGTTTTTAATTACCAATAAAGCCATGCTCTAGAATAGAGGGTTGAGAACAGGACTCGGTCTCTTCCTACTCTTTTGTGATCCTTGATGTATAGAAAGGAGTTTAGGGAAGAGCAACCCAGGATTGCTGTGGAGTCCCATTTGTAGCATTTAAATGCTTGTGCTGCCCCCTCACCCTTTCTTGCTCAGAGGCTGTAATTATTTAGACAACAGATGTAGCCAGAGATTTCCAGTGGATGCCAATAAAACACGGAAGGGCAGCATCAGTGAAGTCAGCACTGATATTTAGCAGAAGAAACACTACATCTTTACTGGCTATTTATGTGGAGGAGGCAGGAAGAAGGCTGCACCCCAGAGTGTGCTGTTTCCTCTTGGTGAACATCCCAGGTGCTCAGCAGCCCCACTCTGGTCTCACTTCTGGAGGAGGGAGAGGGGAATGGTCCAAGCAATGCGTGACAGCAAGTGGCAGCACAAGGCTTTCATGCCCCTTGGGTGCATCTGTTTGCAGCTCTGTCAGGAGGCATGGTGAGATCCTGGTGGTGCTGAGCTCACGTTGTCCAGCCACGCCGAGTGTCATGACAGCAGCACGGACTCCAGTGTGGGTTTGGACATGACTCCCAGCCACCAGCTGCTTACCCAGAGACCTTGGCCTGCTTGGAAGCCTGTGCTGCTCATCAGCTGCTCTTGTCTACTGAAGCCCGCAGAGGTGTCTCAGTATTCAGAATGGCTCTTCCTCCTCTGCCCTTCCTAAAAATGATAGACTCAGAATGGGATGCCGTTTCTACACCCATAATTAAAGCTAGTTCAGACTCCTGTTCTGGAAGAGTTCCTGCTGCTGCTGGGCTCCTGGACTTTCTGTGTGGTGTCCTCTCATCCACATGGGCTGTGGCTATGCTTAGATAGTGCTGCCTGTGCTAAAGGCATCACATGAAAGAAGCAGAACAGACATGAATGTCCCACATTCTGCTCTTGGGCCCATCTCTTTATTTGAACCAGGGACTTGATAGCTGTGTGAAGACACCACATTTGAGTCTTCTTCCTCTCTCACCACATTACCAAGGTGGCATATGCACTATTAAGCACATGCACTATTAAGCACATGCACTATATGGTCTGCCATGTGATTCATGTTTCCTTCAGCAATACTAAAGATATTATAAATATATAATATTATAAAGATAATATAATATTATAAGATATATATTATAAAGATATATTGGAGATAATTGCTCTCAGAACTGGATGTATAACCAAGAGAGTTTGATTTTCCAGTTCTCTCTGGAAACTCACAGAGGGCAATAATGGACATATTTCAGGACTTTTATCCCATTTTAAGGACCATGAAAAAAAGCATTGTCATGTTCCTGGCAATAACCTTTCCCCTCCTATGGCACCCTCTGTGTACCAGTTCATAAATGTTTATCATACTCCATGAAGGGGAAGGAACTCCATTTTGCAAATGGAAAAGGGAAGTTGTTCACCCCAAACTGCACAGGGAGATTATGTTAAAGCCTGGGATAGCATTTCCAGGTTTCTGATGACCTAAATTATACTTAGACTTACCTTCTCCCTCAACACCTAATGCAGTATCTTTATTATCCAAAAAGAGATGTTTGGAGATAGTGAATAAGTGCACTGCATGTAAAGCTAGGATACTGCCATTACTGGTACTCACAAGGCAGGCAGGTACTGCAAGAAGTCCTCTTCCTCCCAAAGTATGGTTATTTTATTTATTAGCACAGAATCCCTGTATTTCAGGTTCAGCATCCTTTGACAGGAGTTTTGTACATATAAGACTTTACTGTTAGATGCTAATAATTTATTGCTCTACAAATCTATTTGGCTTACAAGAAAAAAACCAAATCATACTGCAGAAGATATCACAACATTAGACAGCCTCTCCTACCCTCCCTTCAAATTATACACTGCTGCCCAGATAATATTCCAGGGTGGCTAACATCTTTCATCTGTTCTATGTTATTAAAACCCCTTAGCAAGTGGAATGAAAGTTCCTCCTTGCTATGTATAGCACCATGTGTACAACTATTCACATCTGGGACTACAGCCTGGGTACCCACACTTGGATCTTTATGGTTTGGGTTTTGCAAGCCTTTTTGTCTCCGTGCCTGCCAAGCCTCTGGCTGGCCGGTGGCATTGGCACTCCGCAAGAAGCCTGCTGCTCTCCTTTCCTGGCAGAGGTTTCACAGGGTTTCAAAGTCTCCCTCCACTGCGGTTATTAAAGGCTTTTGTTTATCTTGTGAAATCTGCCCTGTGAATGCTGACACTGACTGAAGTGCTGGGAGAGTTTCCCTGACTCTTCCTCTCTCAGTCTCTCACGGGTCTATTCCCATGAAAATGATCTCAGGTGTGCTGTGCGTCATCAGCCTGCCCCGGGCGCTCCCTGCCTCGCTGCAAGGGAAGATGAATGCGCTCTTTCTGAAGCTCTGCCCGTAGCTGGGTGCTCCTGCTGCCTCCTCACTGCGGAAAGCCATCCCAGCGGCTCCGGCCGCGCAGGCACCGGCTCTCCCCGGGCACAGCCGCTCCCCAGGCGCGCAGCCCTGCAAAGGGCTCCCTGCAGGAGAGCAGCGAGGGCTCTGCAACACCATCGAAACCCATGGGCACTGCTTGGGCAGCATTTTCCCAGCCTCTCTCCCATCCAGCCCTGCAGGGATGCAGCCTCTGACGGGAAAACCAAATCCTCCCACGATGAGCTCTCCTTCAGCACGTGATGCTGACTTTCCCTTTTGGAGGAGAAAGGATCTCCAGTCTGTAGGGCTGAGGTGTTGACCCACCTTCCAAGGGAGATCCCAGCTAGATCCTTGGCAGATTCCAGCTACATCCCTGTGTCCCGGCTGCCAGTGAGCAATATAACCAGGTGTTTACCTGGAGAAGCAGAGAGTTAAGCACCGTGGCAGGGTGAGATGCTTATGAGGATGGTGGAGGAAGGGACAAGCCCACGGCTTGAGCGCCCTGAGCTCCCTGCAGAGTTTAACATTTGTGATGGCACCACCATCACCACCATTCACATGTCGGTAACTGCTTGGCAATCTCCAGTGCTGTCCCCACCAGGAAATTCCACCATGCCAGCAGCACAGTGACTGGCAGTGCAGCCACAGGAAGGGGGCTTTGCTGTCTGTGATTGATTCGCTAAACTGGGCTCTCTTCCACAGGAGGTCGAACCCTTCCACCCTCACGACCGGCAGAGCCAGGTCCCATGGGTGGGCTCCTGCTGCCAGGCTGGGGGAGCAGCAGGCACCAGGCCTGGCTCTGAGGCTGCCACTGCAGTGCTTCCTTCTGGGCTGAGAGCCTGGGGAAGGTTTCAGCAGCGCCTGGCTCACTTTCTGAGAAAACAAGGAAAAAGAGCTTTACCCCAGACCCTGGGAAGCCCGTGTATTTTCATTGTATTTTAATTTTAAGAGATTGTCTGCCCCGCCCAAGATTATCTCATGGGAAAGAAAAGCCTGGCTCAGTGACTCGTGGTGAAACTTGTCCAACAGCCAAATTTCTTTGCACCTGATGTTCCTCCATAGCAGCAGAAACCAGAGTATTTCAGTTCACAACACTGCCCTAGGGGCAGTGCTGAGGATAAGGGGTTGGAGGGGGAGGATGGGACCCACATCTCCTCCTGCTCCTCTAGAACAAGTCCTGCAAGTTTGGATGCCAAGCAGCTCAGTCTGGGAGCTGGAAGGGGCATGGTGTCACCCTGGGAACCAGGATCACGTGGGGCTGCAGCAAAGGGAACCTGTCTCAGGGATAAGTTGAGACATACCCTGCCCTCTTGTGCAATAGGTCTTTGCAAGTACAATGCTGTACTTATACGGTGGGAATGGGGAGCCCAGGGCTGGACTCTGCGGAGGCATGAGTAAGCAGCTTCCAGGAGACCCAGGTGCCAGCTGGGCCAGCTCTTTGATTCCTTCTCTGGGAGCAGATGCAGACCAAGTGCTGGGCCTCAACCAGCATTCTCCACTACAGGAAGGACAGTCTTACAGCCATACTGTAAAGTTCAAGTGGTTCCTTTGGAAAAATGCTTTAGCTCCTAGGCTCACTACAGAGTGATTTAGCACGGTCAAAGAGAGGCAATGATGTAAACTGACTCAAGATGTACAAGCAGACCTTGTGGCCAAGGGCAGCATCCTGGGCAAAAAGGACTCTCAGCAGAATGGAAGAGCAGCAGTTCAGTTAGCACACAGGCTGTGAGAGGAAAAACATGCCTTGTGGTGACAGCATCTGTTTGAGCAGTGCCTCTGCTCCCTTCTGCTCTTATGCTGTTCCCACACTGCTCTTTGAGAGACTGCAGAAAAGACCATGGGAAAGGACCAATCTAGTCCAAATTAGGGGCAGGAATATATTAGGAGCAAAGTTGAAGCAGGTTACTTATCTGCCAGTACAGCTGAGAAAAGTCAGACCCTGCTTCCAAGCTGGGCCTAATTGATAAATAGCGTTAAACTTAGAGCAACCTGAAGAAAAAGCCAGTTAGCACCTGAGGATTAAATTGGGGAGTGTTAAGAAAGTGATAAGGTTGTCAATGTAATCACACCCTCTCAGGAAATGGGGGGAGGATGCCATTCCGAGATAATTGCATTTCAGCAGGGTTCCTCCTGCTGGGCTCATGTCAGCTCCTGACCTGGTAATAGTTCAGCCTGTCCCTTCAAAATAAATAGGATGTAACCTACAGAGCATAAAGATCTCCAGAAGGACTTTCAGACTTGCCCTTTTCGTGCTGGAATGAGGATGTGCTGAGTCAGATGAAACTTGGTATTATTTTGGGGTTTAGTTCCCAGTCAGAGTTCAGTGGAAGCTGAGGAAAGTGTTTTTAGCTGGAAACCTTTTGGCACAGCTAAGCCCATTCAGGGTGCAATACCTACAGAAAAAGGAAACAAAAGGGTTCTTTCCATACTGTGTCCCTACTGTTGCTGACATCCAAACTCACGTCCTTTGGCAATGGCAGCAAGCACACTGGCTTCTAGTGGATTTAAAAAACATGGTGTGTACCTGTACTGAAGTACTTGTACTGTTACCTATGCTGAGTCTCAACCAGCATTCTTCAGTATAGTAAGGACAGTCTTCCTTATCAGTTACTCTGCTGGATGCAAGAATATGCAGGAGTCTGCTACCCAGGATCCAAGTCAGATCCCTGAGCAAGAAAGAAGGTACTAGAGAATTTCTACCCTGTAGAAATGTTGGTGCTTTTAGCATTTGATGCTGAGTTTTTGCTATGGAACAAGTCGGATCAACTGATCATAAGAATCCTTTGTGGAAGAAACTAAGCAGCACTTGTGAGGAATTTTGCTGCCCTACCAATGGACTGGGCTAACTTCACCCAGCCTGGTGGGGTGGCTTGTGTTAGCAACAGTTTCCCAGGAACTCCTCTGTGCTCTCAGCAGCATCTGAAAATACAGGTTGGTCAAGCAGCCCTGCAAGACAGAAACAAGCCCAGACTCTACCAAAGCCAGGTAGTAGCACAGATCCAGTACTGCACTATAAGAGGATGAGAGCAAGGCTTTACAGACACCTCAGGTGGCTTTGGTAGGAAACTCCATTTAATGAGATAGATTCACCTCCCCACACCCAGGAGTTCAGCTTTGTTCATGGATTTCAGGGAGTTTAGAGTGCTTATTGTGCATATGACAGGATATGGCTCAGTAGAATGACTCACTCCCTGTAAAGTTAATTCACACTTTGCTGCTATTTCCATTCACAGGTGCTTCTGTAAGATTTAGTGCCAGGAAGTTACAAAGCTGGGAGCCAGCTCCAAATACTCCCATAGGTTACTTTACACCTAGTAAACAGTGGGTCTGTAGAAGGAGAGTGTGATTGCAGACTTGGTAAATAGACATGCCCCCTCCCCCCAGAAAAAACCAAATCCTAAAAATCCCAACAACCTCCTCACCCAAACCACAAGTTCCCAAATCAGGTTTTATTGGTAGTGATTTCCTATTCCCTTCTAATTTCTAAATTTGCCCATTACCTCTGCTACTCTGCTTTTTTGTCCATTTTCTTTCCTAGCTCTCTGCTGAACCACCACACTCCTCCCTCAGCAACCTCACTTTCCAGCCCTCTGACTCTGGAGCAGCTATGGGGCCCCACATCTGGACAGGCAGGAGCCCTGTCCTATCTGTAATACTGAAGACAAAGCTAAAAGGGTTAGTCCTGTGATCTGTCTTGGATGGAGCCTTTGCATCCTATGTGGCCCAGGCAAAATTTTTCAGCACTTGAGCTGTGTTTAACTGCCAAGGTAAGTGAAGTAAAGCTGGTCCTAAATTACCCATCAGCCTAATGACAGAGCAGCATGCTGTCATCAAGGCTCCAAATGCAAGTCCTGCATGAGCTTGGCTCAGTGAGTGCTGGGAGGGCTTCCTGACTGGTCCCTGGAGAGTGGCTTCTGGGGAGAGGCAGTGAAAACCCTGGATGTTTGCTACTCCATCCCCCTCAGCAGCCTCCATATTGAGTGGCTGCTGAGGTAGAGAAAGATTAACTGAGGCAAGAGAAGGAACCTGGAAAGTTTCAGCTGTGAGGGGATTTTTACCATTGCTAGTGGGGGTTAGGACACACAGTGAGAAGTGGGGCCATTTCCCTGTTATGCTTTTTGTCAGCAAAATGGAGTAACTCCCTCTCCATATTAAAGCCCAACTTAATTTGCACTGACAAAATTACAAACACAAATTGTGGACATTAAAAAAATTTATTTGAACAAATTTTAGACACAATCACATAGAACAAAATTAGCTCTCAGTACAGTTTCTTTTCCAGAATGAAGTAACCCCTGTTTCATACCAAGCTACTGCAGGACAACCCTTGCTGTTCTTGGCAGGAAGGAGGCTGGTGTCCTTTCCACCTGTGGATTTGCTCCACAGGGATGTGGCATGCTCTTTGGCAGGTCACACCACAGCCCTTGGTCTCACAGGCTAAAGAAATGTGTAAAGACCCAACAGACAACCTGAACTAGTGATACAGCAAAGGTGCCTGTACAGGTAGGATATGCACACAGGGATGCATTGCTGAGTGAGAGCTTTGTCAGGTGTCCTACCTAGACCTGTGTCAGATATGTCACTTCTAGCTACTATCTCTGTGCTCACCATCTCTTGGGACTCCTCACTGGACCCAAATGGCATTTCAGTTGGAGGAGTCCTTTCAACATTCAGCTCATTTTGCTGCACCATCCTTTTCAGGTCTCTGAGCCTTACCCTAGAAGCAGCTCCAAGGCTGTGGGCCACTTCCCTTCCCAGGAACACTTCACCTCTTTCATCCTGCAATACTGCCCAGGGAGACAGCAGTCTTGTCTCACATCCTGGGAACTACATAAGTGGCAATACAAAACCAGCCGGCTGTGAGAGCTGTTGGGAGGCATTTGTTTGGAGCCAGACTGCATTAGTCACATTTGCCTTGCTACAGGCTCACCAGCTCACCTGTGCTTGCCTTTGGTCTAGGGCAAACCATTCACAGCAATTTCTCTTTCTGTCACATTACTCCAGAGCGTCCTCAAAGCGATGGGCTGTGGCCAGATGCAGAGACCCCCTGAGTATCAAAAGCATCTCTTGACAGACCTGTCATGCTCTCTGCTACATAAACCAAAATGAAATGTCTCTGCAAAAGAAGATTTAGAAATTGCTGCAAGTTCTGTAATAAAATATAATAAAATGTGAATAGACTCTCTGAGGTGTTAATCCCCTGAGAAACTGGTGAGAGGGGAAGGGAGTGAAACCAGAGGAATTATTTTCTCCAGCAAAAACTTCATGGATTTCCTTTGCTTTTGATTTCAGCAGATCAAGCAGTGACTTTTAAAAAAAGGAAGCATAACAGAAAGAAGCCCTGAGTCCTCTGTTCCTGTTCTGCAGCCTCAGGAAAAACAGTACAAGGTAAATTCCATTCTTCTGTGTAGATCTGAAATGGAAGATTTTACTAATAAAGAGAAACTCTCTCACTACAACCCTCTCCTTTTGATTCAGAACTGAATGTATTGACAATATTACTTTGAAATTCATATCACTAGCAAAATTTTCAGGTCCCTAAAGGTTACCCTGCATATTAGCATCTCAGCTAAGTAGAATCACAACTTTAATTTAACTACATTCATTCTCCTTTCCTTCTCCATCTACCTTTCTTCATTCCATCTTTCTCCATTCTATTTGCTTCCTTTTCTTCCTTCTCCCTCTATCTACATTTGACCCCTTGGTAGTGTTATAAACCCTTTGCTGACACAATTTTTTCTCTGCTAGACAGAGCCACACCTCACTCTTCCTCACCTCTTCTTTCTTTCGAAACACCACACACACAAAAGGCCTTTCAAAGTTGGTCTCCAAGCCCACAACTACCTCTTAGGATAGGACTGTAACACCTACACCCAGAGGACTAGAGAGTCCTCTCAGAGAAGGTTTTGCTCAAAGTATTACTGTAGCTCCCAGTGCATTTTCTCTTCAGCCTGCTAATGGCCTTTATTTAGGAAATAACTTCTCAAGAGTACTCCTAGTGCAGGACCTTTAAGAAAGAGCGCTGCTTTTTCACAGCCAAATGAATTCTACCTATTTTGGCAAATGGAATCAGAGGGGGAACCCAAGTCTCATGTTACAAACTCTGCACCCCATGCCTGACCACATTGCAGTTGCATGTAACTGCCCCTGCCCTACTCTCTGCCACGCCTGTAAATCAGCCAAAACACAGGCTGATTTCAGAAGTCCCTCATGTTTATTATGCTGCATCAGAACTCTGAAAGTGTGTGAGTTTCAACCAGAGAACTGGTCATTTTGAACAAGGTAAGGAACCTGCCTGTTCTGGGGTACTGAGTCTTGATGTACTAACGGCTCCCATTAGTCTGGGACACTACAGACATGTCCAGCAGGTATTACAGCTGCCTGGACCATTCCACATCTCAGCACCATGGAAATCTAGTTCATGTCTCCTTGGCATCTGATACTGTACCCAGCAAGAGACAGGTTTCCAAGCCCAGCAGCTTATCATACCCTCCTTGCTGGGGCCATAGGAGCAGTCACTCCAAGAAGGTGCAGAGCCAATTCTGGCATTGGGTGTTTCTTTTCCCCTCCCTCAAAGCAGCTTCAGACAAAGCAAAAGAACTTCTTCCAGCGGCACTTAGAGAGAGTCTTGATGCCTTTGGCAGTCATCTTCTTTTCCTGACGTGCCTTGTGCTCAACACCGCTGACAATGGCCATGTCAAAAACTTCTTTAAGGTTCTTCTGGGTCAGTGCTGAGCATTCCAGGTAGGCTTCAGCCCGGATTTTGTCAGCTAGACCTTCTGCCTGAGGCCGGGGCACGGGCTTCACGTGGTAGCGATCCAGGCTGATGAGGACATTGACGTCGTCCCGCAGGTCTGCCTGTGTCCCCACGAGCAGCACTGGCGCCCGCGGGTTGTGAGTTCGTATCTCAGGGATCCATTTCTCTGTAATGTTCTGGAAGGAGCTTGGGTTTACCACACTGAAGCAGACAAGGAAGACGTCGGTGTCAGGGTAACAAAGGGAGCGCAAACAGTCAAAGTCCTCCTGCAGAAAAGGGAGGGGAAAAAAATCTTCACTGGACTGCTCTTCTAACAGCATGATGCTCCAGTAGCTTTTCTACAAGTTAACTAGGATAGCAACAGAGGCAGGGCATTGTACTGACTTCATGGTCATGCCACATTTCAGACACAAGTTTCACAGTTGTGGGCATCTGTCATTCACTTGTCTGTGACTGCCATACCAGCAAATGGCTGGTGCTGGACCAGTGCATTTCCTCTCTTCCCAGTTAAACACCTCCTTCCTCAAAGCCTGAAAACAATGCCTGTCCCACAGGACCAGAGTTGACAGCTGCTTTGATAGAGCTTACCTGTCCAGCAGTGTCCCACAGCTGAATTCGGACTGGGGCTCCATCCACGAGGACCTGCACTGTAGCAGAAGGAGAATAAGGATGAGTCTAAAGCAGCTGGCCAGCATACACACATAAAATCATACAGGCTTTTCCTGAGCACTTTGCTTCATACCCTGCTGAACAGACTCACTGAAGTTACTCACATCTCCTCCTAGCTGAGCATCCTCCCAAACCTCACTAAGACTTGAAGTTTACACTGGAAACGTTAAGAGAACCGCAGCAGACCTGTTTTGTTAGCTCTCAGGTGTTTTGTGCTCATCTCCAGAATTCTGAAAGAATAGTTCCATGTTACTGGACAACTGCTCCTCTGGATAAGGAGAGCCCTTAGCCAAACAGTTCCCTGGGAACCACTTAAAACCCACCTTTGTAATGAAGAAACTATTAAGGAAACAGTGATTGGTGAAATCCCTTTCAGACTATCCACACACCAAAAAAACTGCTGAGTTACACATGTAAGGCTTGCTCCCATTTCTCTCCCTAATCACAGTAAGCCTTCATGTGGTATCAGCTGACTCAGACTGAGGGCTGGCAGGACCTCTGATGGCAATCAGGAATGAAACTGTTAGATGTTTAAGTGCATAGACACCACAGAGATTAGGCTAGGAACTGAGGAGAGGGAAAAAGGGGTTGTGGAGCTGGAAATCACTTGAAAAGTCCTGACGAGGTGGATGGGGCTGTGCTTGGATGAACAGAGGCAGACATCATGGCTAAGGTGACAATGGCTGACACTTGACATGAGTTAGCTCCACTGCTGTGTGCAGGGAGGAGGCCTTATTGTCTTTTTTGTTAAAAAAAATCAAAAACGAAATCAAACCAAAAAGCCCCCCAAAACCCAAAAACAAACAAACAAAAAATCTCACAACAAGAAGCAGAATAAATCTTTTGTGATTCTTGAAATAACTTGTCAGGTGAGAAGTGACAGAAGAGAGTTTAACACAAGCTTTTGAAGGAGAGCGCTACTCCCTGAAAACAGTCTTGGGGAAAAAAGGGGGACACAGACAAAAATATGAACTGAAGTTTGGTGGGAGACCAAGACTGGAAGAAAAAAGAAGGGGTGGGTGCGTCCACCACAGAGCCACTCCTCACGGCGTGGCTGAAAGTCATTGCTTCTGTGTGACTGGGAAACAGTTGGGTTGTTACCATATCTGCCCCAGAGGAGGAAGAGAAACCTGTTCCTGATCAAAGAACCTGCTAGATCCTGACTTGATCTTCAAGGCAGCAGGCATTTGACTTTCTAGTATCTGGTTTTCTCTGTCTCACAAGTGCATTGAGAGAAGGAATTAGCATCTCTGAAATGCCTCGCCATCTTCAGAAGAAACTCGCCACACATATTACCTACTGCTCCAGTGTTTGCACAGAGTTTCATCCCATCTGCTGCTAGCTTGAGCTACGTTAGCAACTCTGCAACAGCCCTCCAAATACCGTCCTCACAAGGTCCACACCCTCAGGATGAGGGTAGATCATGGTACAATAGCGAAGGGGCTGGCAAAACAGGATAGCCTGGTGGAGAAAGGTCATCGGGTGCACATTTCACTCAAGGCTGCTCTAGCTGGGAGCGACACCCAGCAGGAGGTAGAGCCAGACTACATCTGGATGTGGCTGGGTCGCTCTCCCAGAGATGTCCCCCTGACAATGCAATACCTTCTCCTGTCTTGTTATTGGCATCACAGTCCCATGACCAGGATTAAGGTTAGAATTTAAACTGCTGAGTTCTGCAGGCTGTTTCAATGGCAGGTATTCCCCAAAAGTGGAAGGAATTAGATTGAAATTTCTGAGCTGGATCCTGAAGCATAATATTTGACTCCAGGAAGGGACTTTCTTCAGGCTTACCCAGGGTAAGAGTAGGAGTGGGAAAGGAAACTTGTCTGTTCTTCCATTTCCTCCCAATAAGCAGAAAATGAACTTCACAAGACACATTTTTAATGTTTTTGATTTATATCATTACAAACCCTACGAACCTCTGAAGGCAGACTCAGTACTGGGACATCCAGACTGGAACTAAACCCATGTGCAGCTATCTTCAGAACACCTGCTTTTAAACAGGGAGTCTCTGCACTCATCTTGCCTTCACCTTTCTGGACCATTTTATTATAGATTTGCACTTCCAAAAACTTCCAGTCTAATAACTACAGTAGGCTTAACTAATGTTAAGCCTCTCTTAGTCTAATCCATACACATTAATGCAAAGAGAGCAGAGAGAGCAGTAACCTTCCCCTGGGAGGACTCATGATTCCTTACATCTGTTCACAAAGGGCTTCTGGACCATGAACAGCAGCGTGTTCCCAGTCCAGCTCCTTCAAGTAACAGTGGAATAGCTTGGAGAAGGTCAAGGTAAATCAACAGCTCTCAGAGTGAGCAAGTGAGGGGGGACATTGAAACAAAACACTCCCTCTAAGCACCCCTAAGACTATGACACATTAGATGTCTCATTCCTGGTCTGACTTGAGCACATCTCTAATCTACCAATCTACATTGCCAAGTAGTGCTGTGTTTCTTCATATCAAATGAAGATAAGAAGTCTTTCAAAGGGCTTTGTATTCTCCTGGGGTTTATATTAGAAATTGGAGTCCAAAGGAAGAGGAGTGTAGAACAAGAACAAAGATAGCATTTACAAAAGTGGAAACTAATGAGAGTTCATCAGCTTGCAATTCTAGCCAGACTTATAAAACCCATCAACTTTTTGACAACCTCTGTTCAATGCAAACTTCTCCAGACATGGAGAGAAAAGGATGGTTTTCCCGAGTACCAGTTGAAGCTAAAATCATAGCCTTACACTGTAGGCTATTTCTGAAGCTAAAACCACCACTAACAATAAAAAAATTAAAAAAAAAAAGACAAACAAAAAAACCCAACAAACTAAGCCCCCTTCTATTTAGTCATAACAACACCACAAAACCAGGAAGATGCCCAAGTTCATAGAACTTGCAAATCAACTTGACACAGATGCAGAACGGAGGACCTCCACCTGCTAAACCTCTCAAAACGTCGGAGGGACTCGGTCCGAGTCCCAGAAGTCCTCTCGGGCTGTGTGCCCGCAGGCTGCGCTGCCCGCAGAGCCCCCGGCGCGCAGCCCGTGGTCCCGGGAGCGCTCGCCTCCACCCGCGCCGGGACCCCGCCCCTCCCGAGCTTCCCGAGGTCTCGCTGCTCCGGACTCGATCCTCCCGGCCGCCCGCGCAGCCCGGGCGGGCACCTACCGGAGAAGGTGTCGAGGGCGGTGGGCTGGTACTCGTCGGGGTACCCGTTGGTGGTGTAGCTGACCACCAGGCTGGTCTTCCCCACGGCGCCATCGCCCACCAGCACGCACTTGATTCCCAGCTCCGGGCCGCTGCCCCGGGACGGGCTGTGTCTCCGTAGGGCAGGCGCGTAATCCAGGAGCTCCTGGGGAGGCATGGCAATGGCACTGACGGTGGCACGGCGGACTCGACGGGGCTCAGCGTGGGGAGCGGCGCGGCGGGGCCGCTGCCATGCTCCTGAGAGCGGGCTGCCGTCGGAGCTGCCGTGCGGGGCCACCCTCTCCAGCCCGCCGAGCCTCGCTGCTCATCACTGCACCTGCCACCCTGCGTACAAAACCAGCCCCCATTTCCCTAGTCCCGCCCTGCCCCGCCCCGCCGGGAGGCGGCCGGGCCCAGCCCTGCTCTGCCCGGCCCGGCCGCCTCCTCCCGCCGCCGTCCCGCGGGCCAGGGTCCCGCTGCTGCACCCCCATCCCCCGCCAGGCCCCCGAGCGGCGCCTGCCCTTGGAATTTCGGCAGGTGTCACGCCGTGCTCTGAGCCGCGCACACACGGGAAAGCCGCGCTCCATCCAAGTCGCCCCCGCTTGCTTTTTGAAAGAAGCAGCTCCACTGTGCCATTTGGGACATCTGTGATTTCTGCCATGAAATCAGGACAGAAGTAAAGCCAACAGTGCTGGTCAATATTGTGAAGGACAATATAAAACAAATGGCCAAAAGTCATCCCATCTGTTAACTACATGATTGGCATTACTGGGTTGCTGGGGCCCAGCCAAGCTGTTCCTACCTGCTGGCAAAAGCTGCCAAGTGTATTTTCCCAGCTGCATAGACAAGTGCAGGAGTTCCCAGTCTGCTGCCTGTTTTTCATATTCACCTCTGGTAGCTCCCACACCACACTGTGCCCTTGGCAGCTAAGAAGAGAGCTCCATCCCTGCCCTGAGGAGCTCGCCGTCTAAAGCAGTATGACTAAACACAGGAGTGGGAACACACCACTTAAAAGGAGAGATACAGCCACACTATCTCAGCCATCACTGCACACCAGTGTAGCACCTCCAAGTGATTGGAAACACTGGAGGGAAAGTATTAATTCCTGCAATACCCAATATTGCAACATTAGCTTTGAATGTGGAGCTGCTTCCTAATGGAGGAGCTAAACTCAGGCTGTCAATGAACAAGACTCATTTAGTTACCATGATGTCCTTCAGGGTCCTCTCAGCAAGGCAGACCTGTCTGCACTAGGCAGGTTTGTGCTGCAAGCAGCTGCTGATTAGCAGTTTGTGAGTTTGTCTTGCTGTAGTTTGCATCCATGCTGAGAAAGATACAAAGATGTTCCCACCTACACTAATGTTGAACTTGAGAAGTTGAGAAGAAATCTTAAAGTCAGGCACAGTCTAGAGTGCTCTTCCCTGTGGGTGACAGAAAGTCATGAGCACTGTAACCCTTCAGGTTCAGTGGACAAAGCATGTCCTCTCTTTGGAGACAGCCAACAACCTTCCTGGGAACTGCAAGAAGGTTTTTCCTCTGCAGTTTTCTCTAGCAGTTTGTTTGAATCAACCCCTTATATGTTTTTACACATAGCACAGCCTTAAATTTCTACAGCTACAAAAAATGGGGATGGTATTAGAAACTAGGATGCTGCTAAAACCTGTGCCAGGTAGTCTTGCTAGAGCAAGTGGCTGTTATCTCAAGGGACTGACTTGCATTAGACTGGCTTTTTTCAGTGCCATGGTCTTCAGTGCTAGTTCAGAGGCAGGTGACAGCTGAACTGCTCCAGAAAAGGCAGAATGCACTGGGGCAGGCCATACTCTGCCGTGTGTGAGCTGTGGCAGTGCCTCTGATGGACACTCTACACTGCAGCTGGGACAGGGAGCACAGCAAACAAGGATCTTACAAAGCTTTCCCAGTGCATTTCAGACTCTGGCTGACTTTCTGTGAACTATGACATTTCCATTTAATCAGAAGAAATGAATGTAAATGAGGGATTATTCAAAAAATTGTTCACTGTTGGCAGGGACAAGAGATGAAGAGAAGTTGACAGTTCAAGTTCCCTATTTGCTGTTTGCTTAGGAATGTATCTCCCTTAAGAAGATACACTGTTGCCCCACTCCACAGATCCAGCCTTTCTTCTCTTATTCCTTACCTAAAATCTCTTCCTTCTGGGACTACGCTCCTTTTTCCTTGCAGTTTCTGACAACCGTTGGTTGACACACACTTAATTTGTCAATGAGCTTAAGTGATTTTTAATCTATATTTAAACAAAGTGATTAAGCAAACAAACAGGGCCGCTCCCATGGATTAGTTTCTCAGGTCTTTCCTTGGTCCAGACAGCTAACAGTGGATGCAGGTTTAGTTTCACAACGCAGAGAGCAGTCAGATATTTTGGGTTTGATAGATTTTTTTTCACAGTTCTGGCATTTTTGCAGTGAAAGTCTGTCCCATTCCCTGAGCTGCTGAACCAACAGCTCTGGGGACTGGCTCTGCCTATGTAGGCAGCCGGTACATTAGGAGAGCCCCGTCGTGTGCTGCTTGCCTGACGTGCTCCTCTGCCAAAATCAGTTGTGCCTGAGTGGGAAATACACAGTCTGCAAGGCTGTATTTGGCCTCACTCCCAGGAATTATAATTAGTACAAATTATGATGGTATTTCTCATTATGTGAATTCCTATCCACCAGGAACTAAGTGCAGAAGATCAAACTCTTTCCAGGCAGATCAGATACAGATTTCAGGTCCTGTTAGTTTGTAGCCATTACTCAGCTGGGCTGCACTATCTAGGCTGCTCCATTAAAGCGATTTACAGTGGAAATAGATTTCTGTATTCAGGCAGTGTGTGACTGTCACCACCAAATAAACTTTATACATCTGTACAAAGTCCTGTTATTAAAAAACACAGTTATTTAGAGGAAGACACTTCCTGTTCTGCCCATTCCTATTAATTATAATAACTTTTCTCACCACTGCTGTGGCAGGAGAAGTCCACCTATGGACCAAATCAAGAACAGTACATAAGCCAATCTGGATGAGGAGGACACATGGGCTTGTCCCTTGTGGGGATGAAACTACAGATCAGCTCAAACTATTCCATATAATTTCCATTCTGAAGTGCAGTACTATAATATGGGGAAATGGTGACTCTGGGATTTTTAGCAGATAGTGGTCCTGACTTTCAGTGGGTCCTGAGCGATACTTGACCTCCAACAACCTTGTATTCTGTTGCTCTGACATCACTGTGTTCTGCCTCCTTGGATGATATTCTGCTTCCCAGTCTTGTCCGAAACTCACAGAGTGGAAGCCATTCTCATTTTTGCAAAGCTTAGCAAATTACTCATGTTGCCTCAGAAAAGACATTGTATGTTATGGGAGGTGGCAGTTTTAAAAATAGCATGGCTCCTTTCTCACCAAGGGAAAGGAAAAAAAATTACCAGCCCCTCCTAACATGGTAGTGAGCAAACCCAGCCTACAGCATTACCTGCATTTGTACAAGTGGGCTGCATTTGTCAATATGGCTCCCTAGCAAATGGTGCCCTGGGATCCCATTCCTGAGTCTGTTCACAGACTGCACAAGAGAAACCTAAACCACGAGAAAGGGGGGCACAGTGAGAACACGCGACAATGCCATCACACACAGAGCAGGTGGGTGGGGATCCACATTGAGAGGGGGGCTAAACTGGAGTGCAGGTGCCAGAGCAAACTGGATCCCGTGATGCCAAGAGACACTGAAGAAATCGAGGTACAGCCGCTGCCCAGCTGGTCGAATTCGTAATTGCAAGCAATGACACAACCAGTTCTGAGTCACCCAGTATTTGTCATGCACCTGAGTGTGCTTCCTCCCTGGGAAAAATCGAGCTAACTATAATTACCACTTAAAAGGAGTGACAGACAAAAGGGTGAAGACAAGAGCCCGAGCCTGGTTTTCCGTTGTGGTGTGCCTTGTCTAGTTACTGTAACCTTCGGGAAGTCATGTCGAATGCTTCTTTGTATCATTTTCTATCAACTTCCTGCGGCAGAAACAGACACAACACAAAGTCAGTGAAACATCAGGCTGTACCCATTCATAGAAAAAATTATGACAGGAGAAGTCTAAGGAAGAATTATTCTAGTACTTTCTTTCCTTTATAGAGATTTTGATTAATAGGAACTCCATAGTTTCTGAGTCTCCAGCAATAAAAATGCTTTACAGTTCTATAGCAGTTAATGGATACTTCTGCTGTGAACTGGAGATGTGTGCTTTCAAAACGCCTTTGGGGAAAAAAAAAGGAGAGAGAAACAATATTAGAATACAGCTCCCAGTATCTTGGCCTCTGAACTAGTTTATTGCTTTTTGGAAATAAAGACAATGTCTGAGAGATGCACAGAGAGGTTCTGGTTCACCTGTTCACTGCCACTCTTGTTAAATGTGGAGGCAAAGAGCCACAAGAATAGTATTATACTACATTTTCAGAGTAAAGAATAGTAAGTTTAAATGAAAAAACAATGTTGCTAGTTTCAAAAATATTTTCTTGAACGTTCCAAAGGGAGACAAGCACCATATTGCACTAAGTCCCTTTCTCAAACTCTACTTCATCTCCTGACTTGCTTAGGAACTTGTCCTACCTCTCAGACATGCTGTGAATAATTTAGAAGTGTGTTGCCATCTGCTGGAGAAAGTACACATTTTAATACCTGAACTGCTGAATGTGAAAGAACGGGCAAAGTTTAAGGCGTTCAAAGATTTTGTTTAAATCTGAAAGAGAAACAGCAAATTTCAGACTAAAGACGGGTTGGAAGACAATGGTCTGAGCTTAATTTAATTACGTCACTCAATCGGACGTTTTACACCAAAAGAGGCGCTAACGTTTAACGGGAATGGGTGAGGGAATTAGCAAGAGAAAGGTGCTAAAGTTCACATACCTGCTGTGAAACAAGGAAAGGCAGGCAGTTAACACTAAACAGTGAAGGGCTGGGTTTAAGCGGGATCGGAAAACCATAAAATGCTCTAAGATCACTGTCTCTGCCAAGTTATCAGTTTCAGTTCTCAGGCTTATCATTTATGGATCTCCGTTGAGGATCAAAACTGAGGGATTAGCCACGGGGTGCTGGTGATGGGAAAAAGGTTTTCTCACTGCAAAAGCATGTTCCCATCCTGCTTTTTTCACACTCTAGGACAGATGGGTTATGCCCTAGGGTTTCCATGGGGGCACTCGGTGGGTTTACAAAGGGCAGCCTGCTCTGGAATGCACATGTAATAGCAACAGACATTGGTAGTTCACCTGTGGGAAAACAAAGTGTCAGAGGAGCCGCGGTCTGCAGGTCTGCAATTGCTGCTCGGGCACGATACAGTTCCACCCAGTGTTTACCGTTCTGCAGGAGTCTTTTTCTGACAATGGGTTTGAAGAGCTTGGGAGGTTGGTTAATGGTTAGGAGGCGGGCTCTGGCAAGATTCTGAGCTTTGATCTCTTCCAGGGTAAATTCTAATTGTCCTATGGCTCCCCGCGTAGATTCCAGTTCAGGTTCTCATGGGTAACTGCGATACCCAGGGTACACAGCCACTGAAATTCTGTTTACTGCATTAAATTTGTATACAGCATTCAAAAGGTCACTCAGAAATGCTGTCCCTTCTCCTGGGACAAGGTCTCTTGATTGAGTGGGGGACACAAGTATCTGCAGCACTCTCCTCAAAGCAGTTACAGGGGTGCCTCATAGCCTGGAAACATGTTACACCTTTGTGGGTATCTTACGGAGGTTGGTGCATTTAGGGGGTTACACCTATTTGCCCACAGCTTCTAAGAATATAGGGTATTTTTTATGCTGATCACTGTGAAGGAATATTCTATATAAAGTGAGGTGGAGTGATGATCAATACCATCTGTAGTGAGGAAGTCCAGAGTTTAATTCAAATTTTAATTTTGTCACTAGATTCTGCTCTTATTTCTTTCCACAGCCACATCTTCCTGCCCTCTCCTCTGCACCAGCACTCATGTTTACATCATGGAATAACAGAGTCATCTGCTGCAGGGCAATGAACTATCTCACTCTGCAGTCATATAAAACTGTTGTGCACCAAGAGGGGGTTGGACAGGGCAGTCAGGAATGACACAGACAGCATTGAGGAAGACCAGATTTAGACAGGGTTTATCTCCTGGGAGTCTGAACCTTGGACACATTGTATGTTTGTCAATGTAGTTATCTAGAATTACCTGTTTCTCTAGGCATTTGAGGAGAATAACATGCCATGCAAGACCTAGATGTTGATAGCTGTGTCCACAGCTTGGAGAAAATGTTAACTGTTTAAGTCAAAATTACTGCAAATTGCTGCTGTGACCACAGCCGTACCAAAGCAAGACAAGGATTTAGGTTTCCAACCCAAACATATCACCAAAATCTCCTAAATTCTCTCACACAAGTCCCTCTTATAGACTTACACCACTGCTACACACAAAATGTAATCATCTGATTCTCCACACATTCCTGGTGAATCAAAGAGCTGATAAATCTTTCCTCTGCAACCCTTGCTCTTCTCTTCTTTTCAGAATACCAAATCTGTGAATGTAGCACTGGGATATAATTATTGCACATGTTTGTAAATTAAATAATCACAGCAGATGATACTGCAGATGGATGGAGCAGGCTTGTGGGCTTGGGTTAGCTTTAGGCTGATGTTTTATTTCCAAATAAGGTGAAAATCTGGCTTCCAATTTAACCACATTAAAATCAGACACAGGTTTCTCATGAGGTATTAGCCCTAACAGGCAATAATATCTGCCAGAACGAGAACAAAAATCTCTTCCATTTCTAGACCTGACCAAGAAAAAAACAACTTATAAAACATGGCCTGATCTAGGCTTTGAGTTGAAACAGCCCACAGAGCTGCACGCTAAGAAGTTTGTGCACTAATGTCAATTTACCCTAATATCCAGATATATTTCAAGACAGTTTATTTCCCCCTTACCAAATAACCCTTCAGTTTTCTACTGCTAAAATATGACTACAAAGAGAAAAAGTAGAAGCATCATTGCTGAAGACAACAGGGGGAGACCTCATCTCAAATGAGGGGTCAACTATGCTCACCCTTGTGACATGAACACGAGCTGAAGCTGCAACCAGTGTAGAGAATTGTAGGATGCTCCAAGGAACTAATCACCTCCTCTTTTTAAGAGAAGTCAAGAACTTCTTGGTTTGATAAATCCTGGATTTGGTACCTACAAATGAAGGCTATGATTTGTGATGATTTTGCTGAGGAAATGAAAGCTCAGTAATGCCCTGTATACTAAAGATCAGTGTTTGAACAAGAACAAAAGGATTCAGACTAGCCACAGCTTATGTTAGACTGGAAATCAGAGCTCGAAATCATGGGAGCGTTTGGAACAGATATGAGCTAGAGCAGTCAGGGGAAAAAATACCCACACTATCAGACAGAGCTTGACAGGAATAGAGAAAGGACTACTATATGATGTGGTATCTACAAGAGTGGGAGAATGGATCTGATAGTCCAAGAAGTCCCTTCCTACCTCATTATCCTAAACCTAATGTAATTTGTTTGTGCCTTTTGAGATGCTGAAAGAGAACAGTCACTGCTTATGAAGATCAGGATGATTAGACAGCAAAAGAATGTGGTTTTGCTATTTTGGCTCAGAGCTGCCATATAAAGAGGGTAAACAGCAGAGGCTGGGACTGGTGCTTGCAGGCAGGCTAGGTCAGCAAAAGCCATGTTCTGTTTTTAGCAAAGCGGGCAGAGGTGACCCTGTGGAGGCGTGCCATGGGAGCCTCCAGGAACCCAGCTAGCGTGGGACCTGCATGTCTGGCTCAGCACTGGGGAGAAGGCCTGAGGCTGAGGGATGCAGACCACAGCCCTAGTTTATGAGGGTGTGGTGTCCAGTAAGAGCAGAGAAAAAGGAGGTGTAACTCTGTTTGTGAGAGGCCAACCACATGGAACTGCTGCTTGTGGTGCCTCACTGCCACCTGATGTGCAAACTGAGTTTGGGAAGACCTCTTGTGTCTTGTAATAGATCCCTCTGTGTTGCAAGCTGTCCTGTACCCTGAGAGATATTTCTCCAATGCTTCCAGAAAGTGAAGCTTTTATCTAATATGCAGTATACAGTATACTCACACTATGGTGTATAGCACACATACAGTGTATGCATATACATCTCTGCTCATTTTATATAGGATGAAACCCAAAGGGTTGTGTAAGAGACTAGTCTTTTTGGTTAATGTCATTGTTATAAATTCTGCTAGTTTAAGCTAGAGGGTAAAACTGTAAATAACAGTTGTTGGCACACCAGAACATAAGAAAACTCCAGGTTATAAATACTATTTAGCGACACAGAAACAGGGTCCAACACAGAAACCTGGGATAAACTTGCAGAGCAAGTCTAGTGTAGTTCAAGGAGTACCTTACGCTGGATCCCCTTATGCTGTGCCTCAATGATCATTCTAGTGATAAAGCCAAGATTTTGCTACCCAATGCTACACAGAGCCACAACACAGGAGATTTTACAGAGTGTTTTAAACCAGATAATTCCCAGTTGCAGTCAGTAGAATTGCTCTGGCAATCAGGACTGATTCTAGTAGGGCACACTGCTGCATTAATGAGGTAATTTCTCACACATGTAGCTGCACACAACAGGACAGTGTCACTGAAAACTGGGAAAGAAAACCTTCAAACCAGAGTTACAGGTTGGAAAGCCACCACTACTTTGTTACAGTGCCAGGTTAATGGGGGGTAGGGGTGTCTCTGCCTGTTATGCACACTAAGATTCACATTTCTATTACCTATATACAATTTTTTATATGAGTATGTATTTACATTCCAAGAAGTTTACAGCTATTTCCAAGCAGCCTTCTACACCTGCTAATTAATTGTGTAGGTCTTATTACCACGCTCATGTACTAAGGAAGGGTTAATTAACCCTAGTGGTCATTTGAGGGATCTCTAGTGGCCGTGTGGGACGCCAGCCCATCTCTTTTTAGCCCTCTTTGGTGGCAAATTCAAGTTTTGATGTTATATTCAACAACAAACCCAGAGCGTACATCCCACCTAGAGGAACTTGTGGTTATTACTGGCGTGTAAAAATGCTGACTTTGTTTATTCGAGTGTGCCCTTTCTTCATTCGACATAAGCCTTTCGGTATCCGCGGCAGTGAGCTGAAGCGGCGGGCACCGCGCGGAGCCCAAGGCCCGGCAGCAAGGGCACAAGCCGACCGGCCAGCTCCGGGGGAACACCGGGGACAGCAGTGTCGGGGACAGCAGTGTCGTGACACAACCAGGCCGCCAAAGTCCCGCCGCCATTGCTGTGAGGCAGCGGCCCCGCCGCCGGCTCCGCCCCGCCCGCGCATGCGCAGGCGCACGTGCCGCGGGTCAGCTGAGCGCGCCGCGCTCGGGCCGCGCTGGGCCATGGCGTCCATCCTGGACGAGTACGAGGACTCGCTGCACCGCTCCGTGTCCGTGCCGCAGAGCCGCGCCACCGTGGGCATCCCGCACTCCGGTACGTGTGCCCCGGGGCCTCCCGCGTGCGGCCTTCCTGCCGAGAGGGGGAGGCGAGGCGGCAGCTCCGGGTGGGGAGCAGGGCACGCCAGGCTGTGCTGCCTGGAAGAGGTGTGTCACTGTGTGCGTGTGGGGCAAAGCATTCGGCTGCGGCTTGTCTTCCCCACGGCTTGCTGTGGGAGGTGTTTGGAGACGGGGAGCGCTCCATTCCTGGCTGGGCAGCGTGCTGATGCAGGCCAGCCCAGCGAACCCGCGGTGCTGTGCTGTGTGGGAGGCTGCGGCCGGAGGGGCTGCGGGAGCAAACGCTGAAGGGTGCGTGGAGTCGCAGGTGCCCGTGTGTCACAAATTACACCAGCCACACCTCAGCCCTGTGCAGCTAGAGCTGTGCTAGAGGGTTATGAACACTCCCATCACTTCTCCTTTCTGCTCCTCTCTGAGGAAGCCTCGCTTTACCGTGTTATGGATGTGTGCACAGCTGTTCCTGCACGGAGCTCCTTCCCTAACCCAGGCGCAGTTTACCAAAGACTTCGTTTCTCTAGAGTGGTTCCTTTGGCTGACTACACGATGGCGAGGTGACCAACAAAGCAGTCTGTATCACTGCTACACTTTTCTGTCAAGGGATGTGAGGCTTTGCTATACTGTACTTGCTCAGTGTGGTGTCCCATCAGTGTCAAGTAATGGTGTGATGACCAGTCCATTTTTTCTTTCATGTCAGAGAAATTTATTTCATTATTATTCCATGATAAATTCAATATTTATTAGGTTCAATAACCATTTTATACTAGATGTCACCTCTCAATGTTTTTTTGGTGTGCCAGGGAAATGTAGGTTATGAGAGAATTCTGTTGTACCTGGTATTTTCATGGTAGTACCAGCTGCTATGCAGAGCTGGTGGTTTTGGGTTACAAGTTTGGAAATACCTGGACACATTCTTTCAAGTTTTTTTCCTGGTATAGTGTTGCCCACTGGTAACCTCTGGGGAAACCAGGTTGTGAGGTTTATCTATGTGCTAAGAATTTATCAAAATTCTGCCATACTATGTATATTATGGAGTATAAATACACTGACACAGTTACTCTGAGTCTAGATATTGAAGTAGGTATGTTCCCCTTGTTTGTTTTGACATGCTTGGTTATTTCATTGTGCAATGTTAGATACAGAATAAGTGGCCTGAATAGGTGTTGTGCAGAACAGTGTTAGGACAAGTCGTGTCACGGAAAATAAATTTTTCAGGACTCAGCTTTTCTTCTTGACAGCTGCAACACTGTCTTCAGTCATGGCTGTCTTACAGTTGAGAAATCTGCCTGTTTGCTCACAGTTGATATTGGCAGAAGAAGTTTGGGAAACTGCTTAATTGCAAAGGCACAGCCTAATCAGGATTTCAGTTATTCTTAATTAGACCACACAGGCAATCTTTAATAATATTTGGGTTGGTAAAAGTTGTGGGCAATCTGAAGTGTAAGTAAATTTATATTGTAAAAAGATACAATAGTTACCTTCCTGAAAGCAGTCCTTAATGTTAGGTTTGCAATTTTGGAAGATGTTGAAACTTATTCCTCAGTTTCAGGGAGGCATTCCCTGTGCTTGTTTAACTGCAGGTACTGTTTCTCGAGGTTGTAGATAAACAAGCAGTGACTCTGTATCCAGCCTGAAGTCCTGCTGCATTGTGAACTTCAAGTACTGTAGCTCTAGCTTTGAAAAGCCTGCTTTGACCCACTAGACCATACTGGTGATCTTAGATCTTTGGACAGATTAAAAGGTCTGAGGAAATCGGTAGCTTTGCCCAGAAATCAGGGTGTGAAATGATGCAGTAGAATCTTGATTAAACAGAAGAGGGACATTGGGGGCAAGATGAGGGAGGAGACTGTTTGAAAGGAATGAATGTTATAAAATAGTCATCTCCTTTGTATAGAGAACTGTATATTAAGGAAGCTCATCCTTCTCCTATTAGGGACAATAGCTAAAATCCTCATGTTAATGGTGATGATCCTATGGCTGTTATAAATGTAATGGATACAGGCCTAAAGAGCCCAGAATGCTGAAATCCAATACTTTGGCTTGAACTATGACAGAATTAAACCATAAACAGCTTATCCTTAACTCTAAACCCTTACCTCTATACAGGTGCTATTTGTTCCCTTTCCTTCCTGCCTCTGAGTTTCTTTGCTGAATCAACCTTGCTTTGCAAGGTGACAGTCTGAAAAAAATTTGAGATTACCTGGATGAATGTGACTTGATGATCTGGTAACGTGGATTTTCCAGAGTAATCCTTTCCTTTTATATATATATAAAAATAGGTATTTATTGGTTAGCTGTGATATCATGTGAATCTGTACTTTGGGAGCTTTTTGTATGTGTTTTGAACTGCAGTTCATACCAGCAAATTTAAACTATGACATTGCAGCTCCCTAATCTGGAAAGAAGAACATCAGTTCCACTTAACTGGAAATAAAGGAATGCACACTTGTGTAAATGGGTAATGTGTAAGGTGTGGATCAATGCATAAGAAAAAAGCACATGCAAAAGGCTGCCTACTCAGGTTGTGATTGCTTTGTCTCTTCCTGCATGTACACCTTTCTTCTGGAAAAAGTGTATTTTAAGGATTCTGCAGCTGGTCTAGAGGAGAGGCAGAGGCAAGGAGAAAGCATTGGTGGAATAGACAATTAAAGGATTTGCTTACTAGTAGCAGGCTGCTTTCCATGACTACATTGTCTTTCTCAACACCAGTAGGGCTGGAATTAGAGGGTTTTTTTCCCTCTGTATTCCTGCTCCATAGAGCACACTTCCTTTTCAGTAAAACTTGGAGCAGGACACAATCCTCTTAGTATTTTAGGCTGTATTTTGATGTAGTTTGGGGTTGTTGTTATGGGGTTTTGTCTTATTCAGTTTCTAAGTGTTCATTCACATTCTTTCTCCAGGATATGTCAACGCACGACTGGAGAAGGAAACACCAATATTTAACAAGCAGAGGATTGATTTTGCTCCTCCTGAGAAAATTAACAGCTTAGTGGTCTCCTCTAACCAGCTCTGTATGAGCCTTGGGAAAGACACCCTTCTCAGGTAATGCTGCCTGAATCCTGAAGTTATTGTTTGTTTTTCCCCTGCCTTCTTTTTTTCCCCTAAGTTGTTAGAGAACTTATGTTTGCAAACTGGATAAAAAGCCGCAAGCTCAATATGAAAAAGAGGTGAGGAGTTACAAGTATGCAAACTTTTGTTGGTAGCATGCTTTCATGGTTTCTCTTTGCAGGATTGACCTTGGAAAGCCAGATGAACCTAATCAGGTAGAGCTGGGACGCAAAGATGAAGCCAAAGTCTACAAGATGTTTTTGGACCACACAGGTGAGGCAGTGCGTGATGGATATTTACAGACAGTGAACACAGCAGAGCAAGTGCTGGTGAAGGAGTTCTCTTTCTGCTTTGTGCATAAGGAGAACAGATCAATCTTCCATGAGCCAGAGTCTTTTCCAGGGCCCCTCCCCACTGGTTTGCCCTTTTGCTATTAGTAAAGCACAGGCTTGTGCCTGCGTTTTCAGACTCTGAAATGAACACATGCAATTAGGCTGTTCTAAGCAAGGCTAAAACCAATCAAAGGAAAGTTTGCAGTCACTCTCTGCTGTATGGTTTATATAGGAATTTTTAAAAAGGGCCATAAAACATCTACAGTTCACTGTAGCCTAGACTGATTTTAAAAAACTAAACAAAAATTTGGAAAGAGATGCTCATATCTCTCGCCAACTGCCAGGGATAGGAGGGAACTCTGGGAAGTGTTTATCCTTAGAACATTTATTGAAACAGAATACCTTCTTGCTAAAGCATCTGGTACCAGTTATTTAACATTGCAACATATGGACTACTGTTCTGATCCAGCATGGAAATCCCCCACATTCCCATGAATGCCTGGGAAAGTCTTGGATTAAGTATGTTGATATTGGAATTTATCAAATGTTAAGATTAGAAGCTGCGGGAATTTGGCTTGCTTAGGCACAGTCTTGATTTGTTCTCTCCTTCTCCCTCCCGTACCCCTCTGCTGTTGGCAGGCTCTCATCTCCTGATTGCTCTGAACACCAGCGAATGCCTTTACCTGAACAGAAGTGTTCAGAAAGTGCGGGCACTCTCCCGCTGGAAAGGACACTTGATTGAAAGTGTGGGCTGGAACAAATTTCTTGGTTCAGAAACCAATACAGGGCCTATCCTGGTGGGGACATCCCAGGGGCAGATCTATGAGGCTGAAATCTCTGTCAGCGAAGGAAGCCTCTTCAGCACTAACCCTGACCAGTACTTCCGACAGGTCTACACTCTGGAGGAGGAATCTGGACCTGCCCCAGTCTGCTGCTTGGAAATTGAACGAGGTCTAGAAGGGAAATTTTTTATTATAGCCACCACTAGGAAAAGACTCTTTCAGTTTGTTGGCAAAGTGCCTGAAGGGACAGAGCAGCAAGGCTTCAGCTCTATATTTGCTGTGCATGCTGACCATCTGCCCAGCTTTCGGGAGTTTCCAGCCAACCTGGGTTTCAGCGAGATAGCCTTTTACACTCCGAAACTGCGTTCCAACCCACGCTCCTTTGCCTGGATGATGGGAAATGGTGTTCTATATGGTACCTTGGATTACAGTCGTCCTGATTCAATTCTGAGTGATGAACGGGTCTGGGTTTATCCTCCTGACATTGACATAACTGTGAACAAGCCAATATCCATTGTGCTTACCCAGTTCCACTTTCTGTTGCTGCTGCCTGACCGGGTGAAGGCTGTCTGCACTCTGAACGGACAGGTTGTTTTTCAGGATCTGTTCCTAGAGAAATTTGGCTTGCTGACACGCATGATTAAAGATCCCACAGTCCAGCAGATATGGATCCACACTGAGAAAGTGGTGTTCCGCTACCATGTCCAGCGGGAATCCAGAGATGTGTGGAAGATGTACATGAATATGAACAAATTTGATTTAGCAAAAGAGTATTGTAAGGACCGTCCAGAGTGTCTTGACATTGTGTTGGCCAAAGAGGCAGAGCACTGCTTCCAAAACAGGAGGTATCTGGACAGTGCCAAATGTTATGCACTGACCCAGAACTACTTTGAGGAAATTGCTCTGAAGTTCATTGAAGCCAAGCAAGAAGAGGCCCTGATGGAGTTTCTGATTAAGAAGCTAAGTAACCTAAAGCCTTCGGAGAAGACACAGACTACTCTGCTGACCACGTGGTTGACAGAGCTGTACCTGAACTGGCTGGGCTTATTGCAAGGAGATCTCTCACAGCGGAATCTCTATTTGGATACACGGGAGAAGTTCCGCACTTTCCTGAGCAGTCCTAAAAACAAGGACTGTCTTTTTAATAATCGGGCATCTATTTATGAACTGTTGGCAAGCCATGGTGACACAGAGCACATGGTCTACTTTGCAGTCATCATGCAGGATTACGAGCGTGTAGTAGCTCACCACTGCCAGCATGACGAGTATGATGAGGCTCTAAATGTGCTGTCCAGGCACAGAGACGAGAAGCTCTTCTACAAGTTCTCTCCGGTTCTTATCCAGCATATTCCCAAGAAGGTGGTTGATGCTTGGATTTCTATGGGCTCTAGACTGGATGCCAGGAACCTCATTCCAGCCCTTGTTAACTACAGCCAGAGTGCCAGCACCCAGCAGATCAATGAAGCCATCAGATATATGGAGTTCTGTGTGTACCAGTTGGAGGAAACCCAGCAAGCCATTCACAATTACCTGTTGTCTCTTTATGCTTTGTGTCGGCCGGACTCGTTGCTGTCATACCTGGAGCAAGCAGGAACCAACCCAAACAGGATCCACTACGACCTGAAGTATGCACTACGCCTGTGTGCAGAGCATGGGCACCACCGTGCATGTGTCCACATTTACAAAGTGATGGAATTATATGAGGAGGCTGTGGATCTCGCCTTACAGGTGTGTGTGTATCTGTGCATGCTGTGATACATAGGAATGTAGCTTGTTCAAGTTACCTTGAACAGCAGAGCATTGAGAGGAGCTGGACGGACTCACTGGTATCAAAGCGGTGTAGCTGAGGCTTGGAAAAAAGACCTGTCTCTGTTAACATTTTTCTGTGCTTTCACAACTGTTTCAAGTAGGCAGCTGACTGGCAAGGCATAACTGAGGGTGGAGGCATGGATACTACAAGGAGGAGCACTGTCTGTCTCAAGCTCAGTCTCTGACATAAAATACCTTCAACATATCTGCATTTATGCAAGATTTGTATAGCTATTGCTAAGGATTCTAATTACCTATTCATAGCTTTGGTAATTATCACAGAAGTCTTTGTCAGCTCAGTCTGACCTTCAGGGAGATGCTGGATTTTTTTTTCCTATTGGAATTGCTGTGTCTTCGCTGAAATGTGGGGCCAGCAAAGATACTATAACATGAATTTGCCCTTTCTGTGCTGTTGGGTAGCAAGCTAATCTTCAGTGAGGAGTGCTGGTAGAGAGGAGAGTTGTTTGCCGTGGAAACATGGAGCAGGCCAGTAGTGCAGTCCTAGGCAGTGAGATAGCAATAGAGATAGCAATTTCTAAATGCCTCTTAAAATGGATAGCAGGCTTTGAAGTTGAATGGTGGATAAACAAAGAGGGAAGCTTAACTCTGTTTCCTTGTCTGTCCAACTTCTAGGTGGATGTTGATCTTGCCAAGTCCTGTGCAGATCTTCCTGAAGATGATGAGGAGCTCCGGAAGAAGCTATGGTTAAAGATCGCTCGCCATGTTGTTCAGGAAGAGAAGGATGTCAAGAAGGCAATGGCCTGCCTCTCCAGCTGTGCCCTGCTGAAGATTGAAGATGTGCTGCCATTCTTTCCAGACTTTGTCACTATTGACCATTTCAAGGAGGCAATCTGTAACTCCCTGGAGGATTACAACAAGCACATCGAGGAGCTGAAAAGGGAGATGGAGGAAGCCACGCAGAGTGCCAAGAGGATCCGAGAGGACATCCAGGAAATGAGAAATAAATATGGCTCTGTGGAGCCTCAGGAAAAATGTGCTGCTTGTGACTTTCCACTTCTAAACCGCCCTTTTTACCTTTTCCTGTGTGGGCACATGTTTCACTACGACTGCCTCCTTCAAGCAGTTTTCCCTAACCTTCCTGCCTATAAGCAGGCAAAACTTGAAGATCTTCAGAAGAAGCTGGCAGCTACCAGCCAGCCATCCAAGAGCCACCATCGTCCCAAGGATGCAGACACCATTAGCTTGGGGAAGGGGCAGCAGAGCCGGGAACAGATCAAAGCTGACATTGATGACATTGTGGCAGCTGAATGTGTGTACTGTGGTGAGCTGATGATCCGGTCCATTGACAAGCCTTTTATTGATCCCCAGAAATACGAAGAGGAGATGCAAAGCTGGCTGTAATTTTCCGAATCTTCAACTGTCAAACAAATTGTGAAGCTTCTGTGCTGGGGATATAACCTCCAGGAGCAGGAACACAGTGACTTCTGTGCAACTCTAAACAATGGGTAGTGCAGTCTTTTTACCAGGGTTAGGGAGAACTAGTCTTGAGAAGTGGGGAGATATAGCTATGGCTGTCTAAGAACTTTAACAATACTTAGAGCTAACCTACTGGAATATATTTAGCAGATGTTTCTGCTTGCAGTTCTTCTGAGGTTCACAGTGTGAAGCTAAATGGTGTGCCTTGTTGTCCAGAAGGAATTAGGAACAGCCTGTGATTTATCTGCCCTGTTGTGTGGTATTTGTTTTGGTGAAGACAAGCTGAAAGAGAAAGGTAGTGAAGGCCACTAAGCAATGTAGTCTTCGTTCGTAATTTTCAAAGCTAAAATTGCCCTCTGTTTCCTTTTTGTTGAGAGTCTATAACCACATACATAGAAAGAACATGAAAGGACAGAAGCTCTTACATATTAATATTTTGTAAACATCATACTACACAAATACATGTTTCTACACAATGTGATACAAGAATGTGTATAATTTTCAATTATTCAATTATACAATCTTACAGGAAAATTATAAAAGCAATTTGCCTGCAATTCAAGGTGTATCATTCTCTTTCTCATAAGCTTTATGCATGAGACCAGGCACATTTGGATTTTCTGTAGGTACTGTTTCTCAAAATACCTGTTCACCACTCCTCTTTCCATCCTATTTCTATTATAACTGCCTTTGTATAGTGGGTCTTGGTTTTCTCTTCACCCCAAACCAAAACTGATAGATGCAGTAGAAAGGTTTCAACTGACACTCTGCAAGCAGGAGCACAATCTGTTTGTGTATCTTGCTGTGGTTCTCTTCTGCACTTGAGCATTAGGCTCAGGATCTAGTCAGGGGTTTGCTCAAGGGTAGTCTACAGAAATGTTCTGTTGGTGTGAAATTTGCTTTGCCCTTTGAAGCTAGTACCTTGTGCCTAAACAGTCTTTTGCCTTCCACTTTTTGGAGATGGCTGCATGTCAGTGCATCTATCTATTACTCCAACTTGGAAAATTTTTCCCAGAAGGTAGCAATCACTATGTTGTGAGTGAGAGAAGAAAAAATTGTCATTAACAGTTTAGCAAGGATTCCTTGTTTTGTTTTAGGAAAATAAGATTTTAATTAGGTTTTGCTGTTTGGGACTGAATCACAAAGGTAGTAATTGACAGAAGAATTGAATGTTCTAAAAGACAAAATACAATTCTTGTAATTAAGGCAATAGAAAACACTGTCTTCTGAAAAGCCACCTCAGTTCTTTCACATGAATATGTGTGCTTGTCTTGAATACCTCTCTCAATCTCCTAACCACTTACCCTGCTTGTAGGGTTGTAGAAATGGGTCTTCATGTTATTGTAGGAGAATATGTATTGGTTTCCTCAAGGATCTGACCTAAGAATTCTGAGTTGAGAGCTTCAGAAGAACATTTATGTTTTTGTTGGGAGCATCACCCTGGAACAAATTAATTTTATCTGTGTAAAATGACACGAGTAATAAAAAACAGATATGAAAGTAGGAAGACCTGAGGTTTCAAGACCCTCTGTTCTTTGATGGAGCCATGGGATAGGCAGTCCCATTAGCACCTCGTGGTGTGTGTTTGCTGGCTTGTCAGAAAGCACTTTTTCAGAAAACCCACATGCTGTAGTTTTCTTTGGCTTTGCATAGCCTTTTGCTTTAAATAAGTTGGTGGGTCTGGCAGAAGGATTTGTGTTGAAAACTAAATGTGATGTCTTCTGAAGTTTACCATTAAACCTGTTATAACTGGCCATTCTTGTGAATCATCATCTTTTCCTGTAAGCAGTGTGATATTTAAGGTTGTACATGTCATTGCAAACCAACAGTAGCCTCCCACCCAAACCAATTTCTGGTCAAAGGTAAGTGGCTCTTTTTCTGCCCTTTAGCAGAACATGGGTATCAGCTCATTCTGATGCAGGGGTAATTTCACACTATTTTGACATGTTCTTAACACTAGTTCCATCTCTTTTGGGTTTTTACAGGATGCTTTCTTGATATATTAGAATTACTATAATCTTCCATTCTTTTCCTGTTTGTGCTAGAGAAGTCACATCACTAAACAGACCATTGCAGAGTGATCTGCTTGTCCAGAGTATTGGAAGAAGCTGTGGGAAATGAGACATAGCAAGTAAATAAAAACCCTCTGGTCTTTGCCTGAGATTGGGTGGTGGGGAAAGGCACCTCTGATTCCAGTCATGGGTATTAATAGATCTCAGTTAACAAAACTAGAACTATGGATTTTGTAATGACTAGTATGCAGTATTCTCTGAGGGCTGTAGGCACATGCACTAGATACATGTACCACAAATCTCATTCTTCCTCACCATTGTTAAGTGAAAAATCATTTGATTTGTTGTCAAGGTTATAGAGAGTGTTACTGCTGGCAAAGACTGCAGTAGTGATTAAATGACTAGTGCCAGTAATACAAAAAGGTACATAAAGGTATCTTCCAAACTTTCTTTACATTGTCACATGCTTCAAAAAGTTTCAGTAACCACTTACCTGTGCTTCTTGGCAATTTTGCAACATCACTCAGTGAAAAAGGTAAGAGAGTTTATTTTTTCTTGGGAGGGGTTGGGTGGGTTTGTGGTGGTGGAAGGAAGCGAACTGCTTACTGTTCTCCCATAAATCTAATCTTCAAGATCTCTTCCTCTTTGCATTCAGAATAGCATTTTTATCTTTTCTCCTTGTAACTTCAGCACAGTTACATTTTAGAACTTGCAGTCCTTTGTATGTATTTTAAACTATGAATGAACTGTACCAGCTGTTAAAAATTGTGGCCTTGGGTCTTGTCCTTGTCTGTGTGAATAACTCCTACCACTTGGCCTCATGCAGCTGAAGAACAGCATAACCAAAAGGGTGTGGGGAAGCCCCAGCCCTTTGTACCCAGAACAAATATCTGTAGCTCCGTCTACACTGAAGAAATTCAGAGTGTGGGCAAGGCCTAAAGCAAACTTGTGCTTACTACATGGCCTCTCCTAGGCTTTGAGCAAGGGATAGGGGGAAATGCTCTGAGCTGGGGGAGACAGTGGTGTGTGTTTTGAAAGAGTTTGTAGAGAATTTCAGGTGCACTTCCTGTAGTTGGCCGCAGCTAAGTGAAATGCTGAAAGGAGTAGGTTCTGTCTCCTTTCTAAAAATGGATGCCCAGGCTGGGAATTTAGAAAGGCAAATTGTTAAAGGAGCCACTAGATGTCATTGCTGTCCATTTAAATACTGGGGTTTGCTGCAGACAGCTGAAAGCGTTCTGTAGCAGAAGGAAGAATGGCACAAAAGTGAGGAACTGAAGCAGGATCCCAGTGCTTTTGGAGAGGTGCTTGGAGACACAGCCTTTGGTGTAAGGTAGCTTGGATTTGGTGTGAGGATTTGAGGTAAAGATGCTAAAAAAATTGTCTTTAACTAAATGGCAATTTCAGCTCACAGATCACTGATTTTAATGTTTTGAACATCAAAAGCTAGATTTACTATGTTTATAAATGAGTATAATAGATACTCATTTATTGGAAAAGACCTTTAGATCCCAACCCAGCATAGCCAAATCCACCACTAAACCACATCTCCAAGTGCCACATCCACGTGCCTTTTAAATGCCTTCTGTGATGGTGATTCCAGCCCTTCCCTGGACAGCCTGTTCCAGTGCCTGACCAGTCTTTCAGTAAAGAAATGTTTCATAATATCCAAACTTAATCTCCCCTGGCACAACTTAAAGGCCATTTCCTCTCATCCTGTTGCTTGTGGCCTGGGAGAAGAGGCCAACTGGCCCCTTGCTACAACCTTCTTTCAGGTAGTTGTAAAGAACAATAAGATTCCACCTGGGCCTCCTTTTTTCCAGTCTAAACAACCTCAGTTCCCTCGGCCACTCCTAAGACTTGTGCTCCTGACACTTGTTGCTCTTTGGACACCTTTTGGTGCTCCAGCACCTCAGTATCTGCCTTGTAGTGAGAGGCCTGAGACTCAACACGGGGTTTGAGGTGTGGCCTCTTTTGTTGAATTGTATTCTAGTGTAAGTTCCCTTTAGACCTGGCTGATTTAGTAAACTGCAGAGAAATCATCCCTGGGCTTGGAGTTGCAAAATCTGGTGGCCTTGGGTCTGGGGTCATCTTTGCTTGCTTCTTCTTCATACTCTCGTGACAGCAGCTCCTTAGTTGCCTGAGTTCACATTTAGTTTGTCTTGTTAAAAGCACCAGTAAAGCTGGGTTTGTAATGTGACATTGGACACTGACTTGCACAAACAGGTAAGCTAGTATGTTTGCTTTTTCCTTTTGAGTTGTAGCATCATAATCCCCGTAAAACAGCAAGTGGGAGTAGGTACATCTTGTACTCTATCAAAATAATATGTAGTTTGACTCAGACTGTAGTCATGTATTAGCATGTATTTCTTGGAATTGGTAGTTCCCATTCACCCCTGCCCTGTCAATGCCAACATATAGATTGTCTATGTTTACAAGTGCAAATTCTTAGTTTCTAGTGGGATTTCATGGGAGGTCTGTTGTTCCTTGCTTCACTTTGTCCAACAACTCTGTACTGAGCTGTGGGAAGAGAGACCAAAACTAGGTTTCTTACTTACAGTAAGTGTGCTGAGCTGAAGTTCGAGGTTTGAAATGTACAAGATTTATGGTTTTTTTGAATTTTAAGTTGTTATTATTGAGATGGATTAAGTATTTTTCTCCAGAATAGAGGGAGTAAGATGTGATTCACTGTGGTATGTGTAGTGTTTATGAGCGAATCTTATGGCATCTACAAAGAAGAGAGGGGCTGTCCAGGGTCTTCTGTTGGTTTTGTACATGAAGGTAGTGATGCACTAGAAGGGAAAGGGAATGTTGGTTTCTGTAAAATAATTTGGCCAAACTTCATGTATCTGACTTCAGGGAAGCTTCTGCAGTGAAACTGTGATATTGATGGATCTGTACTTCTCGTGCTGAGGTGATAAAGAAGAAAAATAATTTCCTTTGAAATCAGGACTTTGTAAAATTGAAGAGCTTAGGGCTTGGAAGAGGCACATTACAGGCATTCCTTAAATTCAGTGTGAATTATGCATGCATTCAGCTCCCAAACTGTCTGCTATCTCTGATTATGCCCAGTCCTGACTTTACACCTTCTGAATCCTTTGGGATTTGCATTTTATGGTAATACTGTGATTTTGGAGACTTGTGATACTTCCCCTCAACTCACTGTTTGGTTTTTTCACTCCCAGATCTCATGGAAATGCATCAGGCAACTTACTTAGGGTATGAATTTCAAAGCGATCTGGCCTGCAGCTGCTTTCAGGTGAAAAGAAGGGGGAAAGGATTAGATGAACTTGTTAGATCTGCTCGTTGAAACTTGTTGGGATGGAGAGAAAAAGGGGCTCAGGCATTTCCTCTCTGTCATGGCCAGAGGTATTGGAGGCAGTTTGTTTGAGTAGGACTGGTTGCTTAGAAGCAGGGAAGCTACAGGAGCACTCTAAGGTTACAGTACATCTCTTAACTAATCCTATACACTGTCTTTGCCATGGAGGGGCAGCTGAGTAGAGGATGTCTGTATTGGGTTCAGACTTGCTACAGTGCCTCTAGGTCCCTGTGGTGATGGGAGAGCTGTTCTAATTCAACACTGGAGCAGGAGAGCTTGGTAGGTGTGGGAATAAGCACAACTGATAAACCTGTATGATATCAGGCTGCCTTACTGCACAGAGCTTTCCATCATATGCCTCCTAGCACCACAGAAATACCCTTGCTTTATAAAGGGGCATACAGGCCATACCTGATGTGTAACAGGTAGGAATTTCCCTACTTTGCAGGAGTTCATATATTCCTGCTGTGCTGCTGTGTTGGCTCTGGGCTGTGTTGTCTTCAGAAGAGGATTAGATTCAGCCTTTTGTTTAACACATGGTTTGTTTGCTTCATCTGAACTGAGAATACTAGTTTTTGGTAGAGTTTTATTACAGTGTAAGTGTTCCAGAGGAGCTGAACTATAGCCTGTCCATCATTTCATGATCCATCCTGAATGGTTCATTGTAGGTGATGGCTAAGAGGAAAAGGATTGAACAACTTGTTTGGTATCCAAAACCAGATATTCCCTACTTCATGTGTGCTGGTCACTTGGCATGGGGCATGATCTTCAGAACACAGCTGAACTTGGAGGCTGCTGGATTCTGCTTAAGCAGACATCTGTGTTTTCCAATTAGTCAGTTATTCAACAGTCTTTTTTCATCTCTTTTTGTGTACATGCTGAATAGATTTTCTAGTAAACAAATTATTACTGTGAAACTGGGTTCATAAGGAAGTTGTTCCTATCTAAAGATTCTCTTTTATTTTCACATGTTTATTAGAAGTGAGGTACACAGTATGGTTTTGAGGAATGTCACAGGCAAAGAGGAGCACAAAGGCTGATGGATTAGTTTTTGAGGACTCTTTTCTACAGACTCTGCGTGACAATTATTAGCAGCTGCCCTGGCTGTGTTTGATGGCTGCTGCGTGTTTTTCACCATGTGAGCAAGACACTTATTCTCTGCTAAGAGCCTAGGAAGGCATGGGTAGTAAAAAATTGGTCTTTGACTAATTACCACAGTTTTAGCAAAATATCTGTTGTCCAATTTTTCTCACAGTAGCTATCAAGATAACAGTATCATTGATCTAAATAAAAAATTCCACATGAAGCTGAACAATATTTTGCCATCCTTGATAACAGGACTGTAGACTTAGACAAGCTCATATTGTTTGAGAGAATTGAACAGTGGTTGGGTGAGGAGGAGAAAGAGACTTGAGGCTTATGCTCCTGGATGCGTCAATTCTTTGTTGAATACTTGCCTGTGTGTCACAGCGTGACTGTCTCAGAGTGACACCTGCATTTGTGTCACAGTGGTACATTCTGCTGAGCAGCCTTTTGGGGAGAAACACATTTCCTTATGTTCTGCAGTCTGTTTCAAACACTTGCCTGCTTGCCCAGTTAACGAGATTGGAACAACTAGGACCATGTTATCTTTCTATGTTCTTCTGATAAGTTGCTTACGGTAATCCTCAATATATTCTTCAAAGACTTGCAGTGGCAGGATTTCCAAAGCAAAAAGTATTTTAGTACAGGAAACATCTAATGGAAGGTGAACAGAAATGTCATCTTCTGTGAACTTGAGGAGGTGCAAATCAATTAATGTGGACTTTTCTAAGTAGCATCTTCTTAAATTTGTTGTTGGCTGTTGATTGGGAAATGTCTTGTGACCTGGATGCACCTAATATTGGTACCTACAGCCAGTCCTAGGAGACAGTGTAGTGGAACAACATGTAGCAGTGTTCAGAAGGCAGCAAGACTGGGCTCTGGCAGTAGTTTCTTTGCTGGTGTAGAATCAGAGTTTTCTCCCTGAAGACTGTTTTTCTCTGCAGTATGGTTACAGAAACAGAAGGGAGTTTTCAGAAGAATCTTGAACAGCCCTTGTACCCTTATGGAGAGGTTACCTGGAAAGTGGTAACTTATGGAATTGAGTGGTTCAGTATGGTGTTTTAGCAGCTGTGAGTTGCTTGCTTGACGCTGTGGCAGCTGAACCAAAGGTAAAGGTGTGGGTTATTTACCTGCCAGGCACCTTGTCCTGCTCTCGGTTATGCTCTGAATGAAATAAACAATTTGAGAAATTCATGTTAAAATGAAGAAAGAGGAAGAATTTCTGCACACAGCATAGATATTGCTGTGAGTTCTTCTGCACATCTGCATTGTTTAGGTCAGAGCAAGGTTAAATGCTCTCTGTAGGTCAACAAAAATCTGTAGGTAGGGCCTTGGGCAGAAGTTCAAAGGGCTGTCTTCTTCTCCTGTTCTTCAGAAATTAGGACACTGGTGGAGCTGACTACCTTCATTTGAGACCCTGAGTCAAGAGTGATGGCTAAAAAATCATTTTAATTGATTCTTCTATCCTTGGGACAGGCACCATCTTAGCAGACACCTTTGTCTCTCACTTAATTCTTTCACCTCCTTTGCTCACTGATTTAGCAAAGAACTGTTTGATTCTGGCATAAATAGAGGAAGGGTTAATACGTGGGGAGTGGTGAAGCTCCCTGACACTAAGCTGGAAAACTAAGGAAGAAAGGAAGAGAATTATATGAAGAAGGTAACAAGAGGCCCTCTGGGTTTCAGATTTCAGAAGGATGAAATGTGGGATACAGACCAAAGCTGTGCCAGGGTAGTGTGATGTGTATTGCAATGCTTATTTCAATACAGCAGAATTAGTACAAGCTGTGAAAATTCTTGCTTCTGGCAGGTCTCTCTTTTCTGAAGAGTGTACTACTTTTCTCTGAGTCATAGACAGGAACATCACAGATTTGTGAAGGGAAGAGTTTTAGATTTTATAATTTGCAGCAGGCTCAGAGGATGATCTACAAGCTCCTTTATTAGTGAAATGAGGAGTTAGAGAGTAGGACAGAGCATACTTTGGATTCAAGAGGGTGTATAAACAGCTCTCCTAGAGGCTGCTATCATAGCTGGCTTTTAGTGATTTTATTTCCTAAACAACACTGTGTATATATGAAAATACTCAGGATCTTTAAAATGCTCTTAGGTGCTTGCACAGCTGAGTCACTCCTGAGGTGTCAGCAGGACAATTCAGTGTCATGTCTGAACTAAAGCCACCTCTGGCATGTCCAGGTAGCTGTGCTGAGATGTCTCAGTAGCAAAGCAATGGGATTGCTGTTTTAGCAAAGGTTGTGGTTTAAGTTTGCAGAGATTGCCCACAATAGCATAGTCATATTGAATAACTGAGTCTGGATTTTTGGTGGTTTTTTCACTGCTTTTTCAGTGCCACAAATGACATGTGAAGAGGATTTGTGCTCTTTTCAGTGTGCTTCCACCTCTCTGACTTATACTATTAGTGAGTATGGGAGGCTCAAGATGGCTGGAGAAACTATCCCTCCCATTGACAATCAGGAATCTGATCTTGCAGAGTAGTGACTGAGTTGTTCTTCCCTGTTTCAAGATGGGCCATGCAATATCTCCCTGAAAACAAAAAAAGCCCTCCAAAAACAGCTCTCGACAAAAAAGCAGTGTGGCAAATCTCTCTCAACCAGCTTTATTTCTGTTCCCTCTCTGAAAGTTTTAAGTTAGCTAATTTGGGTTACAAGCTGTACAAAACCCTTGGGTTTTGGTAGCAGTCCAAGCTGGTAGCCTATGAGAAGTTATTGTGTTCAGATGCCTTCTGAGTGGGGACGTAAACACAACATGTTGCAGGCTGCAGCTGTTAGATGGAGATTGCAGTAATGTCCCTGAAACATTGAATTAAAAAAAAAAAAAAAAAAAGCAAAGTTGTTGGATTTGAATAAATGGGGGTGTTGCTCTCTGGCCTTATGTAGTCCAGTACATATCAAAGGCCCCCTTCCTTTAATAGCAGGAAGGAAATAAGATCTGTATCTCTTGGGAACATGCTTCTAAAACCAACTTTCACTTGCATTCCTATGTCTCCTTTTAGTCCCTCTGAATATTAAAAATTCACATTGTCACATTTTAGTCACCTCAGCCTGGATATTAGATCACTTGAGGGTGTTGGTTTTTAGTCACAGTCTTACTAACATCTTAATTTGGGTGTTGGTGTTCCTCTCCCATATTCAGGTGCCTACTATGGATTCTTATCACACCAAAACAGTGAGATTGGATCCCAGCCCAGCATGCGTGGGCATTGGCAGCACTTGGATATTTATAGGGATTTCTACTTCCTTCTTTTCTTTGGGCCACTTTCTTACTACAAGAATTCCTGATTTCTTCCATGCACCAATGAATGCAACCCTTCTAGGGTGGTGTCTGGGCAGAGGATGTTATGTATGTACCTTCCCAGCTGCCAGGGCCAGTGCAAGCAGGCATAGCACAGCACTGGCCTGAAAGGCGCTGAGGGGGAAAAAAAAGTACCACCTTTTTCACACCCTTAGATCTAGTTTTGGGAGATTACTTAGCCTTGTTGATTTATTGTGTCATTATTAAACTCAGGTATCTTGACATCTCAAGCACCATTACAATGTGGTTAGAGAGGGAGAGAGAGTCAAATGCCCTGAACATTTTCCTGGTTGATAATTTCCTCTGGATCTACAGAGTGGCAGAAGGGTGGAACTTTCAAACAGTACTGTACTGGTTTTGTTTTGATCCATTCTTTGAAAGATGAATCAATAAAATCTGATTCTTACAGAAATCTTTACAATTGCCACTTGAAGTTTCATCTTACTTCCTAGGTATTCATGGTAGAGAAGGAGATCAGCAGAGGTACCTGCTTGACAGGTCCTCATGTGCAGAGTAGCCCAAAGCATTTTCTGACAGACCAGCCAGGTCATAATGGGAATGCAGAGCAGCAAATTCCCTTTTCCTTTCCCTTGCTGGTGATTCTGTCTGGGTTTCTCTGTTCCACTCAGATGTCATTTCCCTCAAAAAATTGTAGGAATCTGGTAACTCTGCCTCATTCTGAAATTTCAGTTAAGATCTGTCAGTATGTCTCTGGGAGCTCAGCACCAGAAATAGGATTTTAGAAGCTTTGTTTCCTTTGGAAGCCAGAGGAATAATGTGAATATTAGATCTGAGCTGCTGTAATCAAGACTTGGGACTATGTGGAATGGAGCAGAACCCTGAATGCATGGCTGGAGAAGGAAAACCTGCAGTGGACATATTTTGAGCATTTCCTATCAGAAGGCACTAGATTAGGAGCCCTTACGTGAATGAGTCCATAGCATCCTCTGTGTCTCATTAACAGATGGTTCTAAAAGGCAACAGTGGAAATGCAAACTCATGCATGTTTGTGCTTGCTCTCCTTGTGCCTCTCCTGGCAGCACTTGCTGGCATAATCTGTCAGAAATTAACCTTTTGCTTGAGGTATTGTTACACAGGCTGGTATAATTCATCCCATTGCCTGTGACAAGTATCTGTCTAACCCAGCCACACACTTTCCACCTAGAAGGAATTAAGTCAGAATGGTAGAGAAATTCTGGGTGTAGGATCTCACCTTTGTAACGGGCAACTTTCTTCTCCCACTCCAAGTTTTTCTGTGCTTTCATTGCCAGGATTGTCCACACAATCCTCTACCCCAATTACCCATTGATTAGGGCTCCTCTGGTAATCTGCCAGATGCAGGTTTGTTACCAACAGATGGCAGAAAGCATTTGAGGTAATGAGAGAAAGGATAATGATTGCTGATCTGCATAATAATCAGCTTGTGAACAGGTTTCATGGTTTTTTTCCATTTCCACTGGCTCAAAGATTGCACTGTGAGACAACCAGCACCTTCTCTTGAGTTAAAGAAATAGTAAGGGAGGAACCAATTTCTTCCAGCTACTGTTAAGATTTCTAGAGGTACACACACACACTCCAGAACACAGATTAAGATTTTAGCCAGAGTCAGAGGCTGCATCCAAAGTATTAGGAATGAATGCTCAGTCCTCTTATGATCAAGACCTCTAACTGACCAATCTGGTCAGAAATACTTTCCTTTTTCTGTTTTCTGAGACAATTTCCCCCAGTTGTACCACAAGGCAAGAAGATCCCCATCTCCCTTGGACCAGCATCACTTTACACTGTCTAATACCTAGTATGAAAAAAAGACTTCCCAATTCCCTGTGTTTTGGAGTTCTTCAAACAAATTCTACAGCTTTGCACATTGACACAGCCTCACACAAGTCTACATCTAATCTACTCCAGAGTCCTTGCAGGAAGAAGTCTTCTCTGGAGCACTCTAGAACAGTGTTATTGGAGTTATATATCTTATAACACCAGTTTCCTGTGCTGCACAAGATCTGTAGTACAGATTTTCACAGTTTGAAATCTATAGGGTGCTTGGACTCTAACTGTCTCTGTCTGAAATGAGCCCTATAAGACTCACTCAAAAATCATTTTGGTGCCATTTACTGTGACTTTTGGCAAAGGATTTGGATTGAAGAACTTTTCTCAAAAAACAGCCTTACACATGTGGGTGTTAATGCTGGGCTGTTCTCCAGGTGGACTGGCAGACATGACAGACAAGTTTCCATCAAACCTCTTTTACTTTGTGGAATCCCTTCCTTGGTTTAAGATCTAGATGGAGATTTCTGAAATTCAGACTTGATTCCATAGAATAGTAAATGCAGATGTTTTCCCTGATAAACCTTTCTGTTTACTCTGGGTACTGATAATGCAGCCGCCTCCTGCCAGTTCTTTGCAAGGATGACATTTATCACATTCTCAGCTGTATCACTTGTCACTATTAATTTCAGCATCTGAACCTTACAAGGCAATCACTATCTACTCCTGTCCATGTGTTGCAGCTGTATCCTCCCTCTCCAGGAGAGGGAGGATTTTTTTTTTGAGCTCATACTCTAAAGGACAAGGATTTACTATTAAGTCTTGAGGCCTTGCCACAGACATTGCTGTTGGTTACAGGATTTTCCTGTCCTTTGCCTGGTTTCTAAGGAAACAATGCCTGGGCATCTGAGCTTGTGGACATTTGTTATATCCTTTTTTTCTGTGTCTGTGGTTTTTCTCTACGCTTTCTGAATTTATTTGCCAAGTGCAATTTTATTTGACACATACATTTAAAGTTACTGACTTACTGTAAGTTTCCTGAACATAGATGATGGGGAATGACTCTAAAGACAACACCCATGGTGTAGATTCAGAATTGGAGATACTAGAGAATCTATATGAAAGAAAAAGAGGGGAGGCTGCGGCCAGAGGAAAAGATGCTTCTGATGCTGGAACTTACTAGACACATGAGAGTTCAAATGCTAATTCATATAACAGCTGTCTTCTTTAATTTGACTTCTGCAATTGTTAGTGAAAACTAGCCCCAATAGTCACTGTGAGGGAAAAAACCCAAGTTCCTTGTATTTTTCAGAGACTGTCTATGACTGTCCTAATTTAGCACCACTGCAACCCTACAGGCCATCCTTGTAGATGCCTGCAGGACACTTATTAACATGTTCTATTTATTTTCTGGAAAGAGAATGGCTGAACCATGTCCTGTGTTAGAGGGTGATGTTTGTGAAGAAAGATGGAGCTTTTATCCATTCTGTTGAACAGGTGATCCCTGATTAAGTTGGGTCTTGCCCAGAAGCCCTGCAGGGAGAGAGAAAAGCCTGAGGCAGAGACTTCACGTGCATCTGAGCTGGCATTTGATTCTTCTGGCTTGTGGATGACACCAGTGGGCAATAAGATGTGACAAGGTATGTGTAGGGACAGAAGAGGTGAGAAAAGGGGAAAGGACTTTCATCTCCTGGTAACAGTGAGCTATTTAATTTACTGTGTCTCAGGCTGCTGAGAGTTTGGATATGTAAAGATAATGTGAATTGCTAAGGCAGGAGCTCTCTTGGTGGAAACAATAATCATGACAAATGGGAGTCAACTGCAAGACTGTGTGTATCCTGACAGCAGCATGCTGGGTGAAAAACAGACTTCTTGGAACTGATGTGTAAGTAAAAACAAGTGTGTGAGGGGTGGAGGGGAGCTGGTTTTGGGTTTTATGTTTCTCCCAAAGAGCACTGTGTGTTAATGCATCTTTCTTTACCCAGGGACCTGCCTGGTCTTAGCTGGTTGCAGTAGTGGGCAGATTTTAAGGTGCAGTGCTGGTGCAGGGTTAAGTATTCTCTGCCAGGGGAAACAGAGGCACTCTGGGGCAGGACTTGGGTCTGCACAGGCCACTCGGGAGACAGTGACAGCACAGGCTGCTGGTAATGGGCAGAGCTCTTGGGCAGAGCTCTGTGAGGCAGCAGAGGCTGGGGAGGTGTCCTTTGTGCTTAAAGGGGACTTCTTTAGCAGGGTTATGGGTATCTGCATGTGGGGAAGGGGGGTTTTCCAGGAGGAGAGATGGGGTCTGGACTGGGTCCATCTCCCCCCATCCCAGATTTGTTGATCTTTGCAAGGACAGCTGCATTTGTTAGCTGGGAGAGCAGAGCTCCTTGACTGCTGGCAGTGGGTTATGCTGCTGAGCCTGCTCCTTCTGAGGGAGGTTGAGCAGAACTGTTTCTGCCACTGAATTCCCAGGGACCATGCATAGATTGAGGCTGTCACACTAGTTACAATGATCCACAGAGATACTGGAACTTCTGCACCAATCTTTTGAGTCAAGAAATGGAGAGAGTGAGGGTTTATTTAGGGGACAAATAGAAGTGCATCTGGAATTCAGAAATAAAAGCAGAGGGGCTTTAATGTTTTTAAGAGCCTCCCTCTCCATAAGTTTCCTTGAAAGTGTTCTCAAGGCTGCTGTCACCTCAAGCCTATACAAGACCAAAATCACTTCTCTTTAGCAGGTGAAACAGATGCTCAAATAAATGAGGCTATATTGCTTAAGGCAGTTGTGTTCAATGAAGTAGTATTCAGGACCTTTCCTGCTGGCAAAAGTGAGGCTAAGCTTAGGAGCCACTGAACTGCTGTTAATAGCTTATCACAGTTATTTTCTCTCTGCTGCTATCCTGGCTTTGACTCCTGGCTTTGGTCCACATAATAATACTGTGCATCTCCTGTGGAAGATGCCCCATACACTATTTTTTCAGACAGCAGAGAGGTGCAAAGTTTCTTGTTCAAAAGCAGTTATTTGTTATTGATTACAGATATCTAACTGCTTTCTCTGGCCTTAGTCTTTTTTCAGATGAAGATAACCAAAAGGACTAAGAAGGAATAGGGAACTCACATTTCTAGATGTCTCTATCTCATCCTAATTTGCATGGGTTTGTTCAGAGTGCTGCTGAACACCTATGTTTGCTGCTGCTGAAATTGCATCTTGGGAATTTTTGGAAATAAATTGCAGGTTTTTGTTATTTATCCAGTACACCTGCTTTTACTTTCTTCCTTCCCTGCTTCTCCGGGAAGCCTCAATGCCACTTCTAAGGCTTCAGAGACAAACTACTACAAAAATATTGCCAGTGGTTCCATAGAAAAGAGTGGCTGGCATAAGGCATTTCTAATTCCTTGTAGTGCTTAACTAACTAGTCTGAGAATGCTGAGCTATTCATTAGCACACATAACAACAGTACTGTGTGCTACTTCAAAGAGGGAATTTAAGCTCTGCAACAGTCCTACTGAGATATTTTATTGCCTTTGACTTGAGACCCTTTCTTCCTAGTGAAGTTGTCTGGCTTCTCAAGTGCAGGTTGCTTTATTTACAGATGGCACACTTTTAATTCACCTTTAAAGGGGCTCATTCATAGCAGCCCCAACTCTAGAGTGAAACTGATTGTGTTCTTGTGTCATGAGGTGGGTGATTCTGAGAGAGGACTGGACACTTGTAAAGGCTAATCTTTAATAAGAGCTAGGAAGATTTGCAGCCATTGAATGGTGTAAGTTTTTGGGTCCTCCACAAAGCATTCCACTCTGCTATACATCCTGAGTCTTGGTCAGGCCATCATCAGGCAGGACACTTCATAAGTTTGTCAATGCTCCAAAGCTCCAGAGAAGTGCTAAGAGCTGCAGAGTAGGGATTCAGATTAAGCTGAGATGTCTGAACTGATTAGGATCCTCAGCTGTTCTGTCCCTTCCCAAAATGGTTGCTTTGCAGTGGTGTTAGCTGGGGAAGATCTGAGTAGAAGAGAAAAATCAGTGCTCACACTCTTAGAGAACAACTTATCTTCTTGAACCAGCCTAAACAGCTCTGCTAAGTAGGAAAGAGGACCTGGTGGTGAGGAGTATTTTACCTCTTGATAATTAGCAGCAGATAGCAAAAAAAAAAACCTCATTGTGAACTTGGCTTTGATACATGATGGTGGTACAGAAGCTGCTATGGCACTTCACCTGATTGCAGCTGATGTTGCAGTTAGGGTGCAGCTCCCTGCTTGAGGGAGACATGGTAGATGGCTGCAGGAAGAGATGGGGGATTGTTCCATAACTATCACAGTTTAATCTGCCACCACACATGAGAAGTACCACAATTCTAGGTTTTGTTCAGCAGGGCTCCATTTTCTGCTGTCACTTTACAGGGTTGACCAAAAGAAAGCCTATTTTGGGGAGAGTCTATTTTTAACCGAGTACTGATTTTTTTTCTCTTCCCCTCTTATCATAGTATATAACGATGGATTCTTCATGCAGTCAACACCTTTTTCTTAAAACTGGTGCAAACCAGAACCAAATAAAATAGTTCATGATAAGTTACCATCTGCTTAATGCTGTTGTTCTTTGAATGTGTAAAAAACTTAGTACATCTTCCTGGTTCTGCTACTTGCCTGCTCTGTGGTTTTTGAGTCACATAGTGGTATGATAAAGTGAGAAGAATGATACCTGTGGCAGATGGCTGTGTGGCTATCTCAGGCTCCCAAAGCCAACAGGAGTATAAAACAGGCATATTTCTGAGTCAGAAAAAGCACTCTCACCATGTCTGTGAAGTAGATAGGGAAAAGAAGGCTCCCAAAGAAAGTCTGTTGGACGTTTTCTGTCCTCTGCCTGGATTGCTGCCAGAGCTGGTGATGGAATGAATGCTGCAACAGATTAAAGTTACACTAATCCAGATCATCCAGAAATGCGAGACCTCCAATCATGCATGGGGAGGCCAGAAAATTACACTGTTGTCATTCTAAAAAAGAAAATACTCTTTCCTAATGTTCCACTGGGACTATCATATTGCAATCCAGTGACCTTACAGTGAGCACCTAGGAAGTCCTTGGTGATTTCTTGCTGCTCCTGCTTCATGTCTTTGTTCCTCAGGAACTGAGGAATACTTTGAAGGCTGCCTTGTGGGGGCAATATACCTATTCAGTATTGCACCTTGATTAATACATACTTAAGTCTTTGAAAATTGTGATTTATAAAAGCAATGCCTGCAGTGGTTCAGGGTGCAGATACATTGCTTGAGCATTATCAAACAATTGTGAGCACTTAGAATTACGGAGTACCTCTGAGGCAGGCAATGCTTGTATAGACAGCTTTATTTCAATCACAACACATTTTAAATTGTGAAACAAAATTGGTCCATACTGGAATGGCACCAGCTGAGCTCCCTTTCCCTGCCTAAAATACAGGCTTGTGGTCAGGTTTTTCCAGCTTTTTTTTTTCCACTTACCCTCTTCTTGAGTAGTTTTCTGTATTACATCAGGATTACATCAGGGCATCACTTTGCATAATCTGAGACATCCCATGACTGCCTTTTTAAATGTGTCCAGTAGGATTATTCTCTCTGGCACGCAGAACAGTTTGGGCTTCAATTTGGGCTGATGCTACAGAAGAAATGCAATTTTAGTGAGTCAAAATAGAGTAAGAGGGAGACCCTTCTCTGAGGATTGGGCATGCCGGGACTGAAAAACTTTATGCATACACAAGAAATAGCACTGAGTGACTCACTTGTAGTCAGTCATGTGAGTTTCTTTGGCAGTCTGCTTCTGTTTTTCCTTGTTATAAAAAGTAGCAAAGGCACTTCCACCAAAAATCTGTGCAGGAGTGGTTAACTTTTATTAGACCCTTAGGTCCAAACAAGAGCAATAATACTGTGGAAATGTACAGATTTTTCCCCTCGGAAAAACAGCCCTCGTGGAGAGCTAGACTATTCACCTCTCTTGTTAGCCTTCATAAAATATGTATAATTATAGGAGCAAAAATTGTAGGAAAGCAATGAAAGGATATGTTCCTGCATGTTTGTCTAGATGTTGCAGGTCAGGCAAGCTCCTGAGGAAGAAGCCCTCAGGGCTTTCATACAATCTTGCCAGCTAGAGAGCATGAGTCCAAGAAATTTTGACACTTACAAAATGAAGTTCTGCTGCTTCTGTTTTGGGTCTCCAGCATTTTTTTGACATTCTTCTATAGCAGAGAAGGACAGAAGCTAACTTTGAAAATACAAGTATTTCATCATTGTCTTCTTTCAGAGCCTGGGCTTTAAAACAACATCTGAAAAGAAAGATGTGAGAGTTGTCACAGTGACTATTCCAATTTGCTTTTTCAAGCTCTTCTGTACAACTGTCACATAAAGAGACACAGCTCTGACCCAAAAGTGAAGTCATAGTGCATATTCACAACTTTGTCACATGGCACGGCTGCACATGCAGTCTGTGGCAATGCCATAGGGCTCTCAGAGTTACTCAGGCTTTTCTACTGGGCCCCCATTCTCAGAATTTCATGTCTGTTTTCTGTGAAACTGATATCCTTTGCCTTTTGCAAGGAGAAAAGTTAATGCCACTCCTTGTCTAAATCAGTGCCATTTTTTCCTCTAATGAGCCCCTGCCAAATGCTGTATCTGAAAAGAATCTTTATTGTGTGCAAATATTCATTTGTAGCTTGCAAGCTGATTGATCCCCTGTGGGTCAAGAGGAGAGTGCCAGGAAAGGGAAGAATTCGATTCTGCCTTTTCAAGACTAATCCTGAAGCACAAGTGTTTGCATGCTGGAAAGTGTTTCAGTACATTTCTGAGAATTATGAATATAATCCAATACAGCTGTTGTGCTAGCGTGTCACTTCCTCTCCTCTGGCACAGATGTGGGCCCCTGGATTTTGGAGACCTGTATAGGAAACCTCCCTACCTGGTTGTACAAAGTGTTTCTGCTGGCCAGTGAATTCAAGCAGGACTCAATACTCTGCAATAGTGTTATTGCCTTTTGCGCTACAGAAAGTCCTGGTAAACTTTGGCCAAGTGTAGGGGACTCAGTTTGGCTTCCTCTAAATTGTCACAAAGTAGAAGGAGGTGCTTAGTAAAAAAACCCTCACCTTTGTGTTTTTGGGGGCACTGTAGCTCTCAGTCTCTATCTGGTGTTAGGATAATGCTAGAATTGAGTGTTGTTCTGTCTGCTATAGACTTTGTCCTGAATGAGATTGATTTGCAAAAAACAATGACACTGGTGGAAGAGGGGAAGATAAATAATCCGTGAGTGCTATTTTACCAGGTTGTATTTGCTACAGTTCTATGGGAATTTCTTCTTGCTTTTCTTGGAGAGAGGAAAGGGTGGGGGAGGGGGGCTTGGGGGATGGAGAGTAAAAGGGAATATCCACCATATTACTTTCATTTAGCCATGTTTTTTAAGCTAAAAGAGAGATTTGAAAAACCTAACTGTCCTTGCAATCCCCACTATATAATAATTCAAGCTGCTTACAAAGCTTACAGACTCCTCTACCTCTCCAGTGCTGTTTTTCAGTCATGGAGAAATCTATAGTTCTGGCCCTGTGGCATTTTTTAGAGGCATGGGGATGTTAATGCCAGAATCTTGGCAACTTTCCAACCAGAGTAATTACATTCTACCGACCTGAAATTCTTTCTGCTTCTATACAAGGTCACTTTAGGCACCAACAGAGCCAGTTGGTTACAACCCGGTGCCCTGCTTTGCCCTTCCCTCCATCCCTTTGGTCAATCCTTCAGTCACCTTCTCCTCAAAGGCACAGAGGGCTCCGTACTCACCCTAAGGTAGCCAGTGCCCTGTAAAAATTGGGCAAAGGAAATGGGTCTGCTCAAATCCCCTGGACTGCTGTCATTAGGTTTTGAAGTATGACCTGATATCCCGTTTCCTTTGATAAGTCAGGGGCTGGTATTTTAACAGACAGTGGCTCTTTTCTTGTTTTCCCTTCAACCCCTTTGGAGCCAGTGTGGCACAGCTAATTCGTGGAGGAAATTACATTTATTACTTCTCTGAGCAAATGCGCCCTCTCTGCAATGCCGTTTCGTGCAGCGTAGGGCAGATGCAAGTCAGCCAGCCCATTTTCCTAATTTCATTTGGAGGGATCAAGAGACACCATGCTGGTCTCGCAGGCTGGGGGCTCAGTCTAGAAAGAAAAGGCGCAGCAGGCTCCCGCATTGATGGAATCTATGGCATTGCCCCAAATGTTGGTTGTCCAACAAGAAAAAATCTCAAGGACAAAGCATATCCTTCCAAGACCAAAACAAACTGCCCCAACAAAACCAAACCTGCCTTTGTGACAGCCCTGACTGGGAGGAAGGGATCTTGAGTAGAGGCAGTAACTCAGTTCTTGTTTCAGTGTAGATCTGCTTGTGCTGACTTTGCCTTCCCATCCTGCAAAGCAGAGCTGAAAAAACCCTTGACCAGGAAACTCTGATATTCAAGGCAGATCTTTTCTCATGCCCTGCCTGCACAGTCTCCACTGTGGCTGTGAACAGACCTAAATCTCCAGGTACTAATCCCACAGGTCTTTGTGTATTAATTCTTTACAGTGCCTCCATGCTTGCTTTCCTCTTATGCCTGGACTCTCTTTGATGTCCCAGCTTGCAGGTTTTTAAAATGACACAACCTAGGAAGGATTTGGGGAGAGGATAAAATATGTGAGAGACACATATTGGCCAGGTTTGGAGCTGGTTTTGTTGTAAAAAAAAAAAAAAAAAAAAAAAAAGAAGTTTTCCTCATCTACACACTCTGCTTTCTTTTTAGCCTCCTTTTACCTCTGTTTATTTTAAGGAGATTGTGCTAGAAGAGACATGGTAATCATGTCTGATAAAATTATACAAAGGAGGTTTGAAGAGATATCAGGATGGTCCTTCAAGCTTTCTTAATTCAGCAGTGCTGTCAAAACAAATATTACAGGACTTGTTCTCAAATTTCTCATTCTTATTTGAAAGTGGTAAAAAGTGAACAATTATTCAGAACAAATATTCTCACCAGCTTCACCTCAGAGTGAATTTAACACTTGTATGGGTTTAAAAAAACTTCTGTAAAGAGTCAGGAAAAGAAAGTATAATTGCATTTCTACTTTAATTAAACTTAAGGCAGTTCTCTATGAAGGTTTCATCTTTTCAGTGGATGAGGCTAGATTTGAAGCTGTCTCTCAAAACACATAAGATAGAAGTGCCGGGACAAAGTCTGGTTTTCAAATAACTGTGAAATCTCATGATCAGCATGCAGCTAAATAGCATAGCTAAAGATTAAAAAGACTGATCTAATAGGGAAAGCAGATGACCACCTAATATTAAAGCTGTTTTTAAAAATGTATTAACCCAGTTTCTAACCCTTCAGTCATCTGCCTCAAAATTCTACTGCATTTGGCTTCAAGCCAAAGCATCACTGTGCTACACAGAATTACAATAACCTATGGACAAATTTAGAAAACAAAAGAATAACAGAAATCAGCATATTTGAAACTCTCCTTGTGATCTCTTGCTATTGTGTTTTTATCCTCAGTATGCAATATCATTCACCATGATCCAAGGCAGAGATAAATGGTATGTCATTGCTCTGGTTCTGGGGTTTTCAGGTGTGCCCAGCTGTGCCTCTGGGGTGCCAGTCAGAGGTGGGGTGTGGGTAGGCTTCAGCACATCATGCTGTCTTAATCTCTGTAGCATTTGGCCCCTGCAGCTCTTCCCCTGACGACACCATGCTTCAACAGAGAATTTGCTTGATAAAAAGCACCAGTTTAGGAAGTGGTGGGGAGACTGCAAGACTGACTAGGTAAAGAGAGGGCATGTCTGCTGGCAGGCAAGAAAGCAAGGCAAGGAAAAGGGTGAAGCCTGCAGATGGGAGAATTAGTGCCTGCTGTTTGTGGGGCAAGGGCAGAAGGAGCTCCTGCCAGAAATCTGGTGCTGGCAGAGGGATACACAGGCACACGCACACACACGGAAGGAAGCGTGTGTGTATTCATGGGTGCATATGGCTGGGCCCATGTGCTTAGACATGTGGCATGTTTATGCAGATTCCCTATATGTATAAACACACCAGGAACAGGTCTGCCTTTTCAGAAGCGATTCACAGTTTGGGGTAAGCGAACACTCTGCCTCCATGCAGCTTGCTTTGTCGGGAAGGGTCTGGTTCCCTCTGGCCCGCAGTTGCGGCCCTGCAGGAGCAGCAGCAGTTGTGGGGTCATGCCGACTGTGCTGGGCCCGAGCGTGGCCGCGGTGCCGCTCGGTGCCCGCCGGAGCCGGGCTCCTGGGCCCTGCCGTGCCAAGGCTGACTCCGTGCTGCAGCCACGCTGAATTTTAAGAGCAGCCTCGAGGCTGGGCCTGAGGCCAAATTTGCTGACTGCCCACACGCGGGACTGGGTTGAGGGTGAACCAGTGAGTGTATTCAAGGCAAGAGCCTTGAATGAGCTCTGCGAATTTACTCATCGCACAGGCAGGTCCCTGCGTGCCGTGCCTGCCCCATCTGCTCTTGTGGCGATGGCACATGACTGACAGGCACACAAAATACCCCAGTCTCTGCCTCAGTTGTCACCTGCCGCAGGGGCAGCTGGGATTAGAGCTCCGCTGCAGCTCAAGGCTGCTCGGGCTTCCATGCCCTCCCTGGCTGGGCCTGCTGAGGTGCACGTTGTTGCAGCTGTGTATTGTCAGGGAATGCTTCTACCCCTTCTGTAGTTCATTCACCCCTCCAGAGCCAGGTTCCTACTAAGTGCCACTGCTGGGACGTTTGAGGTTCCCAGTGGAGGTCCTGGGTGGGACAGAGCTCTGTGTCCAGCACCATGGTACCGAGCTGTACCTGCACACATGTGCAATGCAGTACTTGAGTGGCAGGAAGCACTGTGCATCACATAATCTCCGCTCAGACATGCTATAAAGTTTTCTAGTGGCCCAGTAGAAAAGTTTCTACTATTGAACTAAGCATAGAAGCATAAATATGATAATTTACCCATAAGATGCATGAACTGGAAAAATTGCATGTCAGCCAAATCTTGTCTGGCATCAGCTTGAGGTACTGCATCAGCAAATTGCGAAATAAGCTTTTTTCCCTCTAAAATTCAGTTTACTTTGAAAAAATAGGCACCATACATCTGGCCACAATTATACTATTAAGAGAGCAACAAAACAGATTTGGATTTTTGTTTTAGTTATTTGGGCTCAGAAATGATCAGTAGTTTAGGTGCCCCACTTTTTTTTAAATCTTTGAAGTTCTTAATGCCATGTATCAATGTGCATATCAAAATGGCATTGCAGTGTTACACTGGACAGGGATCAGTCTAGAAGAAGTTTACTATACTGTGATTTATGGCCCCACTTAAAGTGCTTGCATTGAAGTACTTTGATGAAATGGGGCTGCGATCAGTTTTAAGTCCTCATCCTACAGATGACCTCAAACTTTTCTTATTGATGGATTTGCCATGTGAAAGGGGACACCTTGGAGCCAAACACATGGCACAAGTTAAAAAACACAGACCTGAGCAACACAGAGCTTTTAAAGAGCTACATCAGCAGTTAAGCACCTGTAATGCAGATAAAAATAGGCAGGGATGGCATAAGAATATCTGAAATATCCCTTTCCTGCCCTGCGATGCACCCTCATCTTTTTCCCATGCCGAAACGGAAGCTTTGTCACTTGTCAAGAATCCAAAGGATTCTTGTGTGCTGCAGACACTTACATTGAACCACTTCCACCAGAGTTTCAAGCTGATTTCAGGATTGCAGCAAAACTGTAGACTGCAAACTCTTGCTTGTCCATGTGGAAAGTGCAGCAGCAGCAGCTTCCAGGGTCTGAAGGAGTGCAGAGAGACACGGGCAGCCCTAACACGTGTGCTGGGTTGTTGCTGGCTTGTGGTATTCCATGGCTCTAGAGCTGATGGATGATTGTGAAAGAGCTGTTCCCTCATGGATGTAGGATTCAGTACTGCCTGACACATGGAGTGCAGAGAGTGCATCCTCCAGCTTCTCTTCTAATTTATGCACATTGTAAAGCCTGTCCTCCCCAGCATCTGAGAAGGCAGTGGCCCCATATTCCACTGAGGACAAAAGCCCCAGAGCACCAGCCTGTTCCTGTGACAGTAGAAAGGCTCAAGGAATTCTGTCTGTCCATTTTTTGGGGGGTAGAACTGGATTTTCTGTATGAGTCCTGGTTAGAAATTTATGCTGCTGGTTTTGGTTTGTTATAGGTTCAGCTGCAGTATGGATTTGGCCACATTTGTTGTTCTGGGCACAGATTTTCTGGAGGACTCCAAATGAGAGGGTGCAAGAGAAAGAATTGCAGATGTTCCTAAACATCTCCTTTTACTATGTGAAGTCCCGAGGGTCATTTGGAAATCTTGAATTAAGGTCTTTGTGTTTTCTGTGCCAAGCCTCAGTTAAATTTGCCAGCACGACCCTCTGCTCCCTGGATCACAATAGCACTAAAGTTGTTAAACCAGCGTCAGAGTGATTTGCAACACTATCTATGTTATACAGCAGACTTGGAGAGAATTCTACAAAATTGGAAATTGGAAGTGCTGTAGAAACGGTGAAGAATATTGCCATCCACCAGGCAGTGGGTAGAGTCCAGTTGCTGTTTCTGGCACCTGGCAAAACAAGACAGATGCCCTTTAGCCTGTGGGTTGGGCTTTGAATGCACAGGCATTAAAACCTAATTTGTGGTAAAAAGGAAAAAATTAAAAAATCCCAACCAAACAGGAAATATCTTAAGAAACTGTTACAAAATAACTACCAGAAAAACATCTTGCCTGTATTTAAACTGGGAGAAGAGGCCAGACACTAGCCTGGCAGAGGAAGACATCAGACATGCAAGAAGCAGTGGGAGGCTTAGCAAACTTTAATGGCCAGTGGGCTGGGGACAAGGCTGGGCTGAGGGCATGCCTCCAGCCCACCTGGGAAAAGAGCAGCACATGCTTCCCTGTAAAGGGCACCATGGGCTGGATTTCAGGAGAGGGGCCAGAATGGAGTGCTGCCTGTATGGTTTTTTCCTACCTTTGAGTGCATCAGAAGAAAACCATCTGAATCAGTCCCCTTCTCAGTGATTGCCCTCAAGTCGGGGCTGCAACAAGGTGATTTACTACCCATGATACATGTCATGTATTTCCCATCAGTTCCTCCTCCTCTTTTGCTAGGCTCCTGCTAGCTGCATCCACGTACTGGGATCAGCCAGCATGCCAAGAGCAGCTGATGTGTTTGAGCACATGTGCTCCCCTCAGCAGTCCTTGCTTGGATGGCCCCCAGCAGAGGAGGGGATACAGTGCTGAGAAGTTCCACATCACCAAAAAATGAGACACTTCCATCCTGTGTAACTAATCTTATGTCAGATGGGAGGGATGAAGGGAAATGTGTACACCAAGCACAGGTAAGTCTGCAAGTGTCTGCATGACACTCTCCCTTCCTCCACAACACATGCACAAACTATTCCCAGATTGCAAATATAGCTGATTAACTGTACTCATTATTTGTTTGGCCTAAGTAAAGAGTTAGGTGTTTGAACAGGTTGTTTGGCAGAATTCAGGAGGTTGAATTCAGGTTGTAAACCCAAAATTCCTACTCTCCTCTCTCTCACTTAGCACCTCTTTTTTTTTTTTTTTCCATCCTCAAAAGAAATCACCATGCCCAGAAAAAGCTTTGTTTTTGTTGTTCTGAACAATTTAGTACCTGTCTTCCTCAGAGCTTACCTAAACCATTCCCAGGTGTGTATTTGCTGAGAAAAACCACTGGATGCTGGGGAATAGTTTTGATGGCTCCTTTTAAAAAGTTTCACTGTGTGGGGAAGAACCCAATACCCATTGAGCCAGAAGACAAGTGCAAGAGGGATCCTCACTCCTCATCCCCTTGGGAGCCCAATCCCCCTTCTCTGCTGAGCTGCCTTCCTCTGTGGGAAGTACACACTTCCCCTTTAGGCAGTCTGGGGGATCCCATTTACATCTGCAAGGTAGAGCAGTCTTGTGAGGAGACTCAATGCTTCCCCCCAGCCTGTGGATCTGGACTCCTTTCTGGATGCTGGGCATCAGGGAACCAGATGTGGCTACACCAAGTCCCTTAGCTTCCTTCAGGTGGGGTTAAAACTTTTTGCACCTGGTGTTGAGTATATACCCTGGTGGCATTTCAGCTGTGTTTTTAGTAGAATAGAAGTAAAAATAAAGTCCAAATATTCCCTTGACCATCTTTTCTTAAATCTGATCTGTAGGACCCTTCATGTCTTCCTTGGCATTGTCAACTTCTCCTGCTCTCTCTCCCTATTAAAATCCTTCTCCCTTTTGCAGTGGTTTGTGATGAGAGTTTGAAGGGGTTTTCTCATTTTAGAATGTATCTTGGATAGGCCCTTCTCCTATCCCAAAGTAGCCTTAAATCAGGCATCCAACTCCACCAGGTGAATTTGGACATGAGGAATGTCACAGAGCCAAGCTCGGATACTGGCAGGTCTGGAGCTGACTGAACCTGTCCAGAGCACCATGGTGCAAGGGGAGCCCAGGTACAGCTCTGTCCCCCTTTTCCTTTTAGCAGATCCTTGTTCTATGCTCATCTGGTCTATAATGTGCTTGTGGCACAGCAGCAGCACTGTGTACACACCTGATAGGTTGGAGAGTGCAGAGCAGCATTTCAAAGCAATGAGGGATCATCAGGAACACTCTGGCTAAAATCATGCCAACTCCCAAAGCACAGAGCGGTGCTACTGAATTTCATGTGATCCACTGTGTTCAAATCCAGAAAAAAGCATGAGACAAATATATCTAATGGTACTAAGACCAGGAGGATGTAGCTCAATCCAAGGTGAAACCTGGTGGAAGAAAATACAGTAGCAGTGGAATATGAGAAGGGATTTTAAATTCTTGCAAACAAAGATACCTTTTGTGACCATGGCCCTTCCTTCTGCTATATCAGCACTTTGTCGGTAACAGCTTGGGAGTCTGAAATCAGCTTCTAAACCCTTGACCTCTTCGTGTGAAAAAGCAGCAGCAGGCGGAGGTGGATTTGCTGTGGATAAAGCTCTTTTCCACAAACTGTTTATCATTTAATATCAATCTAGGGACAAAGATAGCCATAAATTTATGTGAAGCATCTATATACTGTGTCCATTCTAATACTGAATGGGATGTGTGCCAGGCAAGTGGACTGTGGGGTGGCTGGGCTCTTACTCTGTGAAGGGTTTTGCTAGAAAATTGGGAAAATTAATTTTAGGCAAAAAATCAGATTATTCAAGTAGGTACTATTACATTTGTGTTTATCATTAAGGCTCCTACTAAAATGCAAAGTATGTCATCAGCTTTTTCAATTTAGGTTACCTTTTAAAAATTGATACATAAAAGGCAAAGAAAACATGAAACATTTTGATAGATGTGATTTCTCCTGCCTTTATTCCTACTTTCCCCTCTTTGTCTGAGATGGCCTATTTGCAGATACAGTTAGGAGAGAATTTCTTTCTTAATTTGGAAGGATAGAGACAGCACTGAGAACTGGAAAGTTCAGCATCATCAAGAGATCACTTTTTTTTCCCTTTGCTCTGCTGCATTTCTTGCTTAAGAGTGCTTTTCTTGGTCCATGTGGTGTTCTAAAATGTAAATCCCAAGGCAGGTCTATGGCTCATTTTTCCTTACAGGCTGCCTACAGAAATTGTTCTGGGGACACAAACCCCCAGATGATCAGGTCTGATCCTCTACTGGAAAATTCCAGTCCCCCATTTCTTGGAGACAGTAGCTAACTGCACAATGTCCACCTCCAGCCTTCAAAGACTGTTCCCTCTCTCAGGATACCTGTCTATCTCTGTTTCTGGTAGTTTTTCTAGCAATATCAACTACTCCACAGTTCTGAGCCCTGTACCAAGGAGGCCTGGTTAACTGGTCTGTTTTGTGGCTGCGTGCCTGAGCTTGATGGAAAGTTCTGTGCCAGAGAGCAGGAAATTTGCAGTTCTGGTTAGGCAATGTTGTGCTTGTGGCATTGTAACACGAATGTAGTGCTGCTCTGAGGCTCTGCTTTCTTGAAGGGAATTAGAGCCTCAGAAGAATGGGAATGAACATTTTTGAATGCCAGCAGTTTACAGCTGATTATAGCAAGGGCTCCAGGAGCCATCTTCTTCAACACACAGGAGCAAAAAGTTCAGCAGCAGTCTCCAGCCTCCCAAAGCTCTATAACAGTGACATCTGGGTCTGATGGGAAGTAATCTGAGCCTCAGGTGTTTCTTGAAGCTTGGTCTTGCCTTCCCCAGTCATATTTTGGTTTTGTTTTGGTGGGGGGGTGGGGGGTGGTTAATTTCTTATTTCCCCCTAGCGTATTTCATTGCATTGCAGGGAAAATCTAAGCAAAGTGGGTCTCAGTGATCTTCCATGCCAAAGCAGGGTCATTATAGCCTCTGCTAACTTTGGTGCTGGGCAGAGTGATTCCTTGGCAGCATGGATGTCTGCTCTGACCTGCTGTCTCTTGACACTTGTACTAGAGCATTTATCTGCCCCTATGGAGTATGCTGAGGCAAATACTTGCTCTTACATTGCCCTGTCCCTGAAATGCTGCCCTAAATTGTGGAGAAGAAAAAATTGGTCATCTGAGGAGAGTTCATGGCTTTCTCCTACTGCAGCTTCCCACCTCACATGACAAAAATCCTTCAGCTCTTCCATGACACTGCAGCAGCATTCACCTGCCAACTTGTCTGTGACCAGTGCTGCATTCTTGTAATGGCATTTCACCAGCCCACCCTGTCATAACAAACAGGCATCTTTGCCAAATAAGCCATGAGACTTGTGATCTGCCTAGGGCTATGTACATCTAGCTTTCCAGGGAGCCTGCAGGATTTTGTCTCACTATTTTCTCCAAGCAGCAGCAGACGTCCTTCAATCCTATACTGCCCCAGCTGTTGCACTTTCTTATCCCAGACTCACCTCTTCCCTCCAGGGCTTCACATGACCCCAAACATCTGGACCATCTGGCATACCCATGTTAGCAAGACAGGACAGTCCTGGGCTCTCCAAGGCGAGTGAGTTCCTGACTTCTTGCTGCTCAGGAAGCGTGGGGCTGAGCTGCTCAATGCCTTGTTGTCTGTTGTCTGCAATGCAAGCAGCATCTCCCCCTCCCCACACCCAGACAGACCCAGATGCCAGGGTCGGCAAGCGAGGGCACCACGAGGGGACCTGCCAGCTCTGCCACTGCAGCTGCTCCCTCTGTTGCTGGCAGCTGGGCTTGAATATTCATGGCAACAAAAGATTAGCACTGTGTATGCTTGGCACTGGAGACAGATAAACTTTCTTGAGGTGCCGGTGGCTCTGTTCTCATCCCATTCAAAGAGCTTGCTCCCTCTCCCCTGCTCCACTTGTCTGCTGCATCGACCAGCTGATTCCCTTGCTCTATAAATGGCCTCTGTTGGGAAAGGGAGGCGAGCAGCTTGATTAAGTATTCAGCAAAGTGGCTCAGAGTCCAGACAAACCAGCGCGGATCTTGCCAACACTTGCACTCAATTGGCACTGAGGAAAGGCAGGGAAAAAGCTCATTTATAAATAGGCAAATTTTTGCAAGGTGTACTTATCAGCTGCTATCCCTGATCAAGTAATTCAGACTTTTAAGACTACCATTACCTCTGATTTCCTCTGAGGTTTAGGGGTTTTAGTAACTAAAGAGCATTCAAGGGGACTTAGACCTTGCAGTGACGTAGAAACTTTTCAGTTTCATCTCACACCATGACTGATAGGCTCAAAATACTGTCTGCCACTTCTTCCTCCCTTCCCTGAACTGGTCTGGAAATGAGAGGGGGGAAAAAAAAAAAAAAGGGAAACACAAAAATAATGATTGTTCCTTAATTATTGACGTTGGTCAGAACTGGAAAAGGAGAACTTTGTTACTCTCCTCCTTTTATCACCAGGTTATTGTTTGTGAAAGGAGCCTGAAGTTGTGAGAGCACAGGACAGTTGGCAGCTTTGAAAACTGTCTCAAATGAGGGGATGACCGACCTGGGCAGACAGAAAATGGGAGCTGCGAGTGTGATGTGAGTGCTCATGTGACCATCTAGGAGATGCCCTTACTTACCCTATATTTGAACTACTCTTTGATCCTTTCTTGGTATATGCCTTGGCAGTTTTCAGTCCTCCATGGCCCAGCAGGGCTGGGCCATGTTTAGCACAGAGCAGATTATTGCTCATGCTGAGAAGGGGAACCTGAAAAGGTTACAGACAAACAATGTCTGGAGATTGAAGAAGAATTGGTTATGGATGACCAGGCAAAACCATTAGCATGATAGTGGTAGCTCTTCAAAAGCATTCAGAAGTTACAGAATCACAGAATCTCAGTCAGAAGGGACCCAGAAGGATCAAGTCCAATCCTTAATGAATGGCTCACACAGGAATCAAACCCACATATGCAGAAGTGGTTTGGCTGTTGGGCTACCTTGCTCTTTCACCCAGGACTTCTTCCTTTTCCCACCCAATAAGGGTGGTGGCAGCTGGAGGCAACTGAGGTGCTTTGGTGCTTCAGTGGTTCTGCTGGGGCTGTGGTGCTGCAGCTCTCCTTTGGGAAGCATGTTGCTCCCATCACATTTTGTGCTGAGAGTCAGACTCCCCAACTCAGGCTGATCTCCCTCCCCCCAGGACTTTATATTAAATGTCACACTTTAATATAAAGTCACACTGTAATATTATTCTGACCCCCAGATGAGTGCTTTGTCAGAGTCAGCTTTTGGTAAATAGAGCAAACAAACCTATCTCCCCAAATCTGAGACAGTATCTTTTCAGTCAGTGGAGAGAGAGCAAATCATCTGAGCTCTTCCAGCCCTCTGCTTTAGGCTGAGGTGAGCTATACATTACAAGTGCCTGAACTTTTCAGGTGTTAGAAGGGAGTCCAGTCAAGGAGATCAAATATGGACATCTGTGCTCTAGATGGGTACAGCAGCTAAACTGATATCTTCCTCAGTCAGGGCCAGTAATATCCCAAGGATCACCAGCATCCCCAAAACTGTCTGGGGCCAGAGGGATGGACCCTGTTCATGCTCTGAAGAACTGTGCATGTAATGGCTCAGCACCATGTAATGTAGTCTTGTGCTGACAGTGGAGAGAAAGGAGTTTTCCACCTCTTCCCCAGGGCACCATATCATGAGGCTTTGGGGACCCAGCAGTAAATGAATATCACAAAAGGCTACCTGATGGTGTCTGCTCAAAGTAGCCAAATAATTATCTCACTTTGGCAAACTACACAGGTCTTCAACTCACAACAATATTAATAGTTTATTATTTGCTGCTGTGTGGGAAATGAGAGTAACTTTGAATTTTCAATAATTTGCTAGAAAATTAATTTCTGATGCCAAAATCAAGGCTGCTGCATTGATAACCATTCTCCAAGGGTGACAGTGGGGGAAGAAAAGAGCTTAAGGCCATGGCCGCCTGCTCCTTCTTCATCTGACACTGCCTTGGCTTGACAGGTCTCCGGTGAGGATGGTTGGAGCAACCTTATTAGAATACAAGAGTAAACTGTTGAGAAATGAAAGGTAAAATTTGTGTCTGACAGTTTCATGGGGCTATTTGGAAACAGGATCCTTGCAGTGCATGAAGTCATGTTGAAAGGTCAGTGCTGTAGAAAAGTCCACACGTGTTTTTTCTATGAGGCAAAATAGTTAACGTTCTCAGTCGGACAGGTCTGTTCAAAGCTGATGTTTTCCTCTCATGCCCTCATGAGTTAATTCCTGGTAATGATGATCACCCCTTGGCTTATTAATTGGGAGGCCAAACCACACTTCTCAGCTACATATTGCTCTCTTGTTTTGAGAATTCACTTGAGGAGATACCATATTACATTGTGCTGCTTTGTTCCCAAGCACCAGAAGGACTTTTCTCACCTCTTCCATATTCGTTTTTTTCCTCTCAAGCCCCCAGTTAGGATCTCACATGTTTCCTTCAACAGATTATTTCCTTCTCCTTTCGCTGATTTGAACAGAGTACTTCATTCTCCATTTGCACACACAAAGCATTTCCCACCCTGTGCATTACCTGGAGCCTTCCCCGCTCCCAAATTGTCCCACAGTGCAGCATTTGTCACTGTTCTGTTCTCAGTCCTGGAAATAATGCTCACCTTCTCATCCATGCTGTGTGCTGCTCTGACTCTTGTATTTCCCTCACAAAGGGAAAGGAAAGCTACCACTCAGCACACCAATTTTTCTTGCATCCAAACACATGGACAAGCTGGAATTTACACTCTTTCATGCCAACACAGAGCAAACTGCCACTTCTTTGCTTCCAAGCTCCCTTGAACTGTCCATCTCTGGAGTCACTGTATTGGTGAATGTAGATGACACTGCCTCTGTGGATCCCAAAGCCAAGAGCATGCCCAAGCTGCTCACTGCAGCATCTCAGGTGATATACCATCATCTGGCTGGGCACCACAACATTTTCACTGCCAGTTTCATCAGAAGAACAGAAACAGGAAAGCATCCTCTCCATGGCAGCACTGGGACACTGTAGCTCTTCCCCAGAGAGCAGTGTCAGGGCATCCATACCTCTTTCCTACACAGAGTCACAAGAGCAAGTGTGTGATTCATGTGGAGAGCAAAGCCAGCTCAGCCTGGCTCTTGCATGAAGAACTGATCCAGGATATTAGGCCTTCCTGCTGTTCTTATTTTAACTAATAGCAGAGAAATCCTTTCCTAATATAGACTGAGTGTCTGGGAAGGTCCACAATTATTCATTAGCATGAGAGGTGTCTAAGTAGCCGGTACAAACCCTCCTCCAAACATGTGAAATATATCCCATGGCCTCAGAGAAATGGGCACAGGGCAGAGCTGAGATTCAGGACTCCCTGCTCTGAATTCTGCTCTGGCAGGGACCTTCCTGAGAGCTAACCTGCTGTTGGTCCCTTTGGTGCCATTAATAAACCAGATGCTCCAGGATATCAATGCTCCATAGTTACTGCAATAAGTGGAACATTCTGGAACAGTCCTAGGTATCCTTAGAGATGCTAGCTACTTCTCAATAAATTTAGCATCTGGAGTTTGACCCAGGGAGCATGTGTTGTTGGCTTGTTTTGAGCAAACTCAGGTTGACTTCTCCTGGATAAAAGTTGTTCTGGCAGCTACAGCCAGTGCTCTCATCCTACTGCTGGCAGCTGCCTGGAATGCCCCTGGAGAAGTAATACCATCAGCTTGCAACAGAAGGATTCTTGTACCTCTGAGCAGACATAAACAGCCATCTTTATCCAGAGCCAGAGTAGAACTTGGTAAGAATGAATTATTGATACTATAATATTTTTAAAGATTCACTTTCATACAGCTTCTATGCAGAGATGCCCAAACGCAGAGGTAAGGAGACATTTAAAATTAAGGAGGATCTCGGAAATGAAGCTTTTTTTACATTAATTTTGAATGCTGACAGACTTTCAGTGGACCTGAGAAATGCAATGATGCCCTTGCTGTTGAGAAGAGCTACAAGAAAATTAAGCCCTTATTTCCTGAGCACAATTATGATGTAGAGGCCCAGAGATGAGAGCTGTGCTAGAAAACCAGAAGATAAAACAGACCAAAGAAAGGCAGAGAGACCCACTTGCCAGATCCTTAGGCATCTCTCTGGGGCATTTTAAGAACTTTTAAAAGGACTTTTAAATAAGGCAAACTGGCAGTGTTAATTTGTCAGAAATTATAGGGGTAGAGAATTATTTGAAACCTTCAAACTAAAGAAATCTACTTAATGACAAAGTGCCCCACCACAGTCAGCACTGAGACTGCTTAGTCCATAGAAATGGCCTGGTTTGTTAAAACACAAACAAACACAAAATCTCCTTGCAGTCTGCATGAAGATTGCAGAGATAAGGCTCTCTCAGAGTACAACAGGAAGCTCTGAGCTGGCAGCAGACCTTCTCCTATAAGGAATCTTGGAAGAGCTTTAAAGAGGCAGAGTGTTGGGACACAGGAGGGGAAATGAGTAACAAACAGGAACCCTGCACAAAAACAACTGCCTTCTGTGGGCTGTGATGCTGGTTTTTCTCATGCAGCATGGGGAGGCAAGGACTCTTCATTCTTAAACTTTCACCTTTGAAACAGCAGGCTAAGCATCAGTGTTACGTAGCAAACCATTGCGTTTTCAGCAGTTCTCTCCTTACATGTCCTCTTCCTTTCCCATGAACCAATTATTATCTGTGAATTGATCTTCCTGGAAAAGAGATGATGGTTTGCAGATTATGGGACTCTCTCTTCTTTGGGGTAAGCACAGACCTTTCCTGGTGACACTGGCAGTGCTTTTGTCCCATTAGGGCAGAGATCCCAAGACACCTGTATGAAATGTGCAGTCCAGCATTATGATGTAAGCTGTGATATTGTCTCTATAATTGGAATAAGATTAGTTCTGATGAAGAAAATACACCAGCTTACCTGGTGAGGGTGGTAAATTTTATGTGTGAGTACAGATGGGGAGAAAACCTGGGTACACCATGTAGACAGTATTGTATTAGATTACACCATGTAATCAGCTCTTGTCAGCCAGAGGTTTCTCATTTAATAATGGAATGCCTTGATTAAAAATGTGAGCTTCTGTTGGAATGAGGTGTAGCAAAGGACTAGGGTTGAACACTCGGAGTCTTGATCTGCACTGCTCTCTGTAGACAGTGTTCTTTCAATTGCAAAGCATGCCCATCCTTGTGGGCCAGCTGCCTAGCAGTGGGTAAGCTGCTGTAGCAGCATCCCACTGCCATGACTTGGATTTTCAGCTGGAGGACACAAGCCCATAATGGCCCAAAACATGACTCTGTGTCTTTTACTAGGAATAAAGGGAAAATATCTTTCAGGCTGTCACCTTGATTACATAGCTAGTTACTTGTGTTCTGAGAAGGGGAGGGAAATATAGCACAGAGTGGGTAAGATACAGATATGGAACAAAGAATGGGCAGCTTCATTTGCCTTGTATTCTCCCATGAAGAAGCTGCTGATTCAAAGGTGTGACAATCAAACCTCCAGCTGCCCACCCCGCTCCTGTGCCAGAAGTTACCATCCCCACCATGACATGTACCTGCTTCTGCACTGGGAAACATCATGTCTTAGCTCAACCCACCCACCAGCAGCCTCAGGACCCAGAGAGCAGTTGTGGCACCGTGTTAAGCACAGGGCTGCAGCAGAGGAACCGGAAAGTGAGAACAGCTAAAGCGTCTCTGGGCTGTAACACCATGCTATGCACCAGGACTGTCACAAAACCCTTGCTTACTTCTGAAGCTGAACTTTAGGAGAGGAAAGTCCAGCTGTAGCTAATCTTTCCTGGCTTTCTAATGACAACAGCAGTGATTAACCTTGAAAGAACGTCTAAAAATACATAGAAGTAATGAGCTTACATGGTGCAGTTTAGCGCTGTGCATGCTTCTGGCTGAAAACTGGACAAAACCCACAGGTGTCATTGTCTGTTTCATCCCGGATCAATTTAAGCAGCTTGACATGAAGGCTCTGAGGAATGAAGCCACAGAGCAGAAGCAGCAGCAGCAGACCTTGCATAGGAAAACACAGAGATTCAATCTACAGGAATTCCACAATTTTTCCAAGTTAACACTTTTTAGAAATATTTGCCCAGACTGCCTGCCTCTTACCAATGAAAGAAAACAATTTCACCTTACAGTTTTTCTCATGGCCAGTATAAATCATCATCTTTCCCTGACTGCACTAAGGGACAGTATTTTACACCAGTTTGTCACTTAGGTTTCCAGAGTGGCTGGTGTGGGGTTATGAATTGTCATCTTAGCGCTGATGAATATTTTGTAGCCACAGCAGCATTTCCAAGTTAACTAAGTGACTAAAGACTGAATGAATGGAAGCAGTTTGGGTCAAATGGATTGTTGATTGCTATCCCAGGGGAGACCCTGTCCCTCTTGGACCTCAGAGCAGCAGAATCTGGGACACTTGTACTGCTCGGTAAACTGTCAGCACAGCACGCTAACAAATTCATAAGAGCCGCCCTTACGTGAACTATTAGGAGGCCAAGTGATTAATAGGTTGATCTGTTGAAACTGTTAAGTTCCTAAAAGCATGACTGAGTGGACTCACTGCTTATGATACAAGAAGCTGTTATTAACATTCCAATAGCTGGTTTTCGTTAAAGACATCTGTGACCTAGAACTGTGAAAGTCTGTTTGGTTTTGCATTTGTGTCATAAATAAATGAAACGCTGCATTTGTATACCCAGCACATGTTTCCTGTAAGGGGTTTTCTTTCAAAGCAGTCAAAGCAAAGCAAGTCATTGCCTGGTGGTAAAGGCAGCTGATGGGGTACCATTTTGCAGCTCATGGGCTTTCATCTTCGGTAAGGACAAAGTGACCTGGAGAGATTTTGAGTTCCTTCGTGCAATGTTCCTTTTCCATGCCAAGATGGTACTCTGTTTTTCTCCAACATGTGGACCCCAGGCATTTGGAACTTGCTTTTTGGCAGCCATATTTCTAATCTACAAATGCTTTTGTAGAAGAATTTCTCCCTCCCCACCCACAATGCCACATATGTGCTTTGTGCTTGTACCTCCTTCTGCAGCTGTTGGGGAAAGTAAACTGAAACTGTAATTATCACAAAAAGAACTGATTTTTTGAAACTGTCAGCAGCCTAGGAAAGATTATGAAATAACAAATGGCACAAAGACCCAGGATAACACAGTGGTTAAAGACCTATTTACCCTAGGCAACCTGATTTTGGCAAACTGATCAGTCGCCTAGGCTTAGATCTAGAAAAGGGCTTGGGTCTGGGAAAGGACTTGGGCCCTCAAGGGTGAATCATGTGTTGCAGAAATCCCACTCACCAAATGTTGTAGCTATGCCACTGATGTTCTGAGGGCACTGCACATTCTGATGTATTTGTAAAATATGCAGTTGTCATACAAAGAGCACAAATTTCTCAATTATCACAGTCTAAACCCATCCACTCCTCTTTCTACCCAGGAACACTAACCATTTGACTGCTGTCCATGTTGCCTGCTCTCTAGTCCTTAGTGGTTCCTTCCACAGGAACAGCTGGAGGAGTTTCTCTTTCTCCTGGACCTGCATGTCTCAGGCAAATGCTCCACCTCTTGGAGCATTTGGAGACAAAGGACACTCTTAAACTGTTAGGCTGAAGCTGTTTTCCTCAAGGGACTAGCCAGGGACTGTGATGAATAGCAGCATCACAATTAATTTAGGTCCTCCTTCTTCAGAGGAATTGGGCTTGGAAGAGTTTGGCTGCTGAATCCCCCTTCTTCCAGGAATCTTTAATCTTAGCCTGGAATTATATGTGATAAAGCAAGAGACAACCCAGAAAAAGAAATAAACCAGAAATAAACCCAGAACAAGGCCTAAGGACTTCACACTGTCACAGGAGCTGGGAGATCCTCACAGAGATCTTTGGATAGGACATCTACCTCCTGCTCGGGCTGAAGGAGTGAAACCCTCTCATTGTGCCCACAGAGGAATCATCACAGCCTGGTTCTGCATGAGGGGAAGTAGGAGAGCTTTGGGGGACTATCTGTGTTTGTGAAAGGAATGGCATTTTACAAGAAATTGTCACCCTCCCTGTGTTCAGGGAATCTCTTGTTTAGGATAGGAGTTTGGGACCCTCCAGGCTCCGTTATACCAGGGCCTCTATCTACACACTTCCAGCATATACAAACTGCACAGAAAAACATTGATCCAGCACTTGGGTCAAAAGGGGAAGAGCAGTAGGAGACAGAACAAATTTCTTGCAGCACTGAGCAGGACATGGATGGGAAGCTGGTATGGGAAGATGTTTTTACTGAAATAGGCGAGACTGCCTTGAATTTTCAATTACCAGAAAACTGGTACTTGAACTGGTAAATTACCAGGAAACTGGTTTCTTCAGCAGATGGGATGTCTCACTTCATATTCACTTTTGTTACGTCTGTATTCAGATCCCACTTAGTCTTCTTTTTGTGAATCATGTTTGTAAACTGTATGGTTCAGCTATTCAGACATTGGACAAGGTCCTGCCAGTTTCTGTATGCTGGAAGTCTGGAAACTATTAAAACAATCTGAAATGTTTCCAAAAAGAAAGTATTTTATAACCTGCAAATCCTACTGATGTCTTCCAGGTTCATCTACCATAATTCCTGCTTCCTTGTGGGCAGTTTTAGATCATGTACTAAAATGTTTCAAATAACCAGCACAGACTGGAGGTACCATATGTCATAGCTAAAAGGTGCTGCAGCATGTTTTCATTATTGTTATTCTGAGTTAGGAGATGTCTGTGCAGCTCTCTCCAAACACATGTGGGCTGTCTCCTTCCGTGCTTTCAGTGGATTGAAAACTGTAAATATGATGAACATGACATCAGGGCTTCCAGGGAGGAGGAGAACCTCAGTTCAGGTTTGTCAATTCTATGCCACAGTCATGAGCCAGATTCCCACTCTTAACAACCACATAAGGGAGTGAATATAGTCTGTGGCAGCTTACAAAGGACCACCTCATGATGGTCTCATCTGACATCCTCCTCATGGATCAACTCTGGCCCATGGGAAGCATGATGACGAAGCATGCACTCCACAAACTAAGCAGCTACTGTTTAAATTGCAAGGACCTGATTCTTTTCTTACTCACAGCAGATGGAGGAGAAAACACAGCAGTCAAGGACTCAGTGTAAATGGAGCTGGCAGTGCTTTCCTGAGACAGCAGACAGCTTGAAACAATGGCTCTGAGAAGTGCGTCCTGCCTTCATTCATCGCACTAGGAGACTTGCCACCGAGTCCCATGGAAACAATGTGAACAGCCATATTCAGGGTTTCACTGCTGATTATTTTAGCAGACAGGATGGGGACAGGGTAGGAATGAAATCCATATGGGAAATGGGAATTGCATGGTAGGAAGTAGGGAGACAACACTGAAAAAAATCAGGGAAGGGGGAAAGAAACAAAGACAGGAGGGGGTGAAAGAATAAACCCTCAAGGGCAGACATGGTGGTGATAATAAGGTGCTTGCTCTTTATCTCCAAGTGACACTGGACCCAGTTTGGCAGGAACAGAGCTAACAGGATGAAGATAACTGGGTCATTTCTTCCTCAGTGAATGTTTCACTTGTCTGCCGTGTCCATATCCTATGGGGAGAATTGTTCTCTGGCTGGGGGACACAAATCACCCTTTTGGCATATGCCAGCCCATGAGCTGTGAGAAAACATCTCCTTTCAGCCAGACTCAGATTAGGCGCCTAGCATCAGCCAAGGTGGGAGGAACCACCTCCTGGAGGTGTCTGTCCTCCTTCACCCTTCTGCAGGGAGACAGAGCTGTTCTCAGGGGAGGTGAATCCCACACCAAGGATGGGTAGGAGTGTGTTTGCTGGATGTGCCTGTGCTGCTCAGTGGTGTGTCTGTCCCTGCTCTGCTAAACCGAATGGTGAGTGAGCCACCTTCCTCCCAGGAATCAGATGCTTAGGACAGGTAAGAGGTCTGTGTTCCTTTCTTCCAAGAGTCAGCAAATTACAGCTCTGGAGCCATATGGTACATCTTTACTATTAAATTAAATGAACCTGAGACTTTTTTCAGCACTGAGGCCAGGTAGCATTGAACCATTCATGTCCATATTGTGCTAATTCCTGTGCCATGCCTGGAGCTGCTTCACAGGACAAAACTGTGCAATAGACACTTCCATTTGACAGAGTAGGCAATATACCAGTGCCTGGCAACATTAGTTTTACTAGGACAGAGGAACCTTGAGCCTAGATTACCCCAGCCACATCACTGTTTTACAGGTGTCTCATAATATTGCCCTGCCCTACCATTCCCAAAGCACCTCTGGCTGCTGTCCCAGCTACTGACTCTGGAGCAAAGCAAGGAGTCACACTGGCAGTCACATTTGCACCACCTGAGCTGAGACCAAGGCCCCTTCATGGTGACACACCACCCCCTCCATCCCAGTCAGACCAGGTTTCCTTACCAGTTCAGCCCTAGCTTCCCCCCATAGCAGACTCTCAGACGTCAGGATCCTTAAAATAATTTAATCATGGTGCAGCAACAAAATAACAACTTGAGCTGTGTGCCTCCAAGGAGGGACCCCAAAAAAAAGGAAACCCTCAGCTTTTATACCCTCACAGTCTAAGCATGCCAAAGCCTGGCATCATCAGCTCCTGCTGTCTCTGAGTGTCCTGTCATTCCCCCTTCAGCTGCACACTGAGCTGACAATACCAAATGTATTCCTCAATGAGTGCAAACATCTTGGCACAATCCAAAGGGATTCAGCAGCGTTTCTTCACAGAGCCCTCGCTTGTGTCTCATGAGCTTTGAAAGCAGAAGAGATTGCTCAGCTCTGCAGGGTGAATGACTCAAGTTGTTCCTGCCAAGAGAAAGAAAGGAGAATGTCAGGTTTATATCAGAAGTGGCTGGGATTGACAGCTGCCTGATACCACACAATGAGGAAGCAACTTTGGCACTGTAAGCAGGATGTTTACTACCAGGGATTCAGAGAAACTATCAGAAAGTGTTGTGATAAGTAGATCTGATACTATTTACAGCCCTTGAGAGCCTTTTCCTAATTTGCCATGTGATTTATCAACCTGTTATTGTCCTCTAATGCTTTCCACATATTGATGACACTGACCTTGAAAAGCCCATGGCCTAATACATAAATTATATTATTGTGTGTGGAAGAACAACAGCATTCTAGGTTGGAGACTGGAGGTGGACATGTGAATGTGGAGACTGAACAAGCTGGAGACTATTTCCAAGTGCCAGTTTGTGCAGGCCAAGGTCTCAGAAGGATTCACAAAGCAACATCTGCATCCTGGCACTGCTGTCACTGTGAGATAAGAGAAGTGACTGACTTGTCTCCTCTTCTGAGGCATGCACACCTGAGCTGCTGAGGAATCCCACAGCATAAAGTAAGCTCTATCTAGTTAAGTCACACTGGGGTCTTGTAAAACATGGTGCTTTTGTCCCTGCTTTACAGAGAGGAAAGTGGGAAGTGTAAGACTGTAGAGTATACCAATGGCAGAAGGAAACAGCAATCCCTCAAGCCCTGCTTTTGCCATTTCAGGTGTGGTTCTCCAAACTGGGAGATTTGAGAGAGGTTCTCATCCTACCAGAGGCATTGTCCAGGGATCATGCCCCTCCTTATGGAGTCACTCCTTGTTTTCTTATAACTACTGCAATAAACACTGACCCAAGAGGTCACTTCCCCTCCTGCTCACAGCCAACGCAACTCAGGATATTTCTTTATACTGGAGAATATGACTTGAAAGTGTTTAATGTGCCAATGGGGCTGCAGCTGCTGGGTGAAATGCAAGCACGGGTCAGGTCAGCAGGCAGTTTTCCATGCGTTTCCAACAGGACATCCAGTCTACACATCCTTCAAATTTAGGCTAAATATAGACTGGGTTCATGAAATTCAAAAGCTGCTAGGTAGAGAAGAATGCACCCTGGACTTCTCTAACTAAAAAAGTCCCCTTCAGATCTGAGGAGCTTATAGATGATTTATGTTGCCTAAGCATAAGGAATGTTGAAGCTGAGATGCCTAACAGGTCAGGAATTAAAATAAGATTCAGCTCTGCTCTTTGCTCTAAACAAACTGCAAAGTAAACCCTGCCCCAATCCTGATTTCAGACAAGTCCTGTTCCACCATAGCTGCACATATCTACTTTCTCTTTGTCATTCAGAGGGGCTCCCTGACTGCATTTCTGAGCTGTTTTCAACTACAGTAAAAGAAGCAGGGAAGATCATCTGTTTTACTCATTCATCGGTTGAAGGTTTGCATAAAGAGCAAACACTAATGAGAGTCAACGGGTGATAAACGAATGTTAGAGTGCAGTCTGACCTGGAAACCAGCCTTGCACAGGAAGATGCATTCTCCCTTGCAGAAACCAGAGCAGTAGCTCCAGGAGCATGGTTTTTGCAGCCCACAAAACAACCAATGAGAAGGGGATGGATGAAACTTCCCTGTGTGGCGATGTCAGGGTCTGGCCCGTTTGGGAGAGCATAAACCAGGGACATAAACCAGGTTGTTATAGTCACTGGTCTCCTCTTGACCAGAGACATCTCAGAGATGCAGCTGTTTCTGCGTGGGAAGCAGGTAGGATATTGTAACATCTGAGGAGGTCATTGGGGTTGAGGTGGGAAATGTCTGTGTAGTCTCAGAGTTGTGGTTGGCAGTGAGTATGTGGCAGTTGTCACACGCTGCAGGGAAAGCCAGGATCCTACCATAGTCCTGGTGCAACCCGGTAGGGCCCCTGTGAGCTAAACACAGTTTTTCCCCCAACCCGTGGCTCTTGGGGGAACCTTCGAATGCTCAGTCACAGCAAGGCAGCAGCTCAGGGCGGGGCAGGGCCGGCAGGGGACTGAGGGATACTCGGGGTGACAGCCTAGGCAGGGGCCCCGTGCCGGGGCTAATGGTCCTCTGTGCAGCCAGGGCGTTGTTGCCCTGGGCTCCTGCGGGCACAGGCGAGTACCCTGCCCGTGCTTCTCCCGGGGGGTTATCGTGTTTCCAGGGGCCGGCCCACGGCAAGGGCCGGCTGGGCCCGGGGAAGCCGCGGCCGTCAGGGGGTACCGAGGGCCGGGCCGGGCCGGGCCGGAGCTCGGGGGCGACGGGCACGGCCCCAGCGCCTGTGCGGGCTCAGGTGCGCGGCGCCTCCCGCAGCTGGGCCGGGCCGGGCCGGGCCGGGCCGCACCAGGTGTCCCGGGCCTGCGGAAGGACGGGACCGAGCGCGGCGGAGCGGTGCCATCAGCCTCCGTTTCCTCAGGAAACGGCTGGGACCCGTGAGCAGCCCGCAGCCAAAACCTGCTTCAGATTAAACCTTTCCCTAGGAAACGCAGCCCGGGATTCCCTGGCACCTCCGCAGGGAGCTGGGAACTCACGTAGGCAGCCGCTGGCGGAGAGGCCACGGCCCCGGGCTGGGCTCTGCGACCCTCTGTGCTCTCTGCATAAGCTCGGTTTGCCTGGAAGTCCCCAGCATCTGGAGGGGAAATGGCCCTGTTTGTTCCCTCCTGAACTCTCGGGGCACTCCTGACTGACTCTTGGAGAGCACAGAGAAGAATCCTCCCAAAATGAAAATGCAGGGGACGTCACCCGAAACCAATGTAGTCAGGGCTTTCTTGCAAAGCGTTAAGTGCTGAAATGCTCGTCTGCCAAAGAGATCAAAGCTGATAAATCAGGAAGTTTTCAGTTCGGCAAAGGCAGCTTTGCTGAAGCCACGTACAGCATGATATTGCATATCTGCTCTGTAGACAGCACTCGTCCCAACAGCATCCAGATGTACTCACTTTGTGGGGGCTGGCTTAGGGTAAGTGAGCCTGAACCCGGACAGAACTTCCAAACATACCTTTCCCCAAGGTTTACTGCCAGGACATGATCCCTGAGCTTCTTTTACATTGGGACTAATTCATCCCATCTCTGTCAGGAGGCCACAAGCTTCTAGAAATCAATCTGAAGTAGTGATTCCCAAAGAGCAGTGTCTGTTTTTACAGTGGTGATGTGGAGATGGTAATCCTGCTTTTTCTGGCAACCCTGGAGAAATTCCTCTCACTAGCATTGTCCACCTGCGTGTGACAATAATAGCTGGTGACTCAGGACGATGGGGTATGTGACACTTCCATCTCTCTCACAGTTGAGTCACTGGCCGGGATGGGATGGGCCCAGCTGGGAAAGCAGTGTGCAGGATGTGTCTCAAGTGTGCAGCCAAAGCAGACAGGTCCTTTTCATAAGCCTGCCTGTGGGACCGTAGGTAAATAAGGATAGTTGATGTAAGCCAGAGTGAGTGCATGGCCTCAGAAGGGCTATGTTTCCTCTCTCCGTCGTCCCTCATACCCAGCCCTGGCTGTGAGGAAGTGCAGCAGCATCTTCTGGCTCCTGGGGGAGAAGGAGGAGCAGGGAGTGTCAGCCAAGGCATGAAGCACAGCTGCAGGGCACCGCCTCGCCCTGTCCTCCTCCAGCTCTGTGCTTCGCCCCGTGGAGAACAGAGGCACAGCACCTGCTGCACGGGCAGTGGATGGATGGATACTCTCAGGAAATCGTGTTTACCAACACCTTGCTCAGCCCACAGCTCTCCACCTGCTCCAGGAATAGTTGTAGTGAGATAATGGCATTGAAGTGTTTGCAATTCATACTTAACTGATATTCGTTTTTCAGGAAAAGTCCTAGAGTAAGTTTTTATTTGTTCACTTCTTTGACACTCTTCCCTGTTCAGGCTTCATTTTGGGCCAGGATTAAGGGTGTATATTTTCCTAATATTTGTTATTTTGCATTTGGAGTTCTTTTATTGTTTTTTTAACTTCAGAATTTTGGCATTTCTAATGTGTTATGAGGGTATTTTCTGCAGATCTTTCATACATTTTCTCTTTGGTCCTTTGTTGTATAACTTCACTCTAACGTTGCTATTTCATCTAGAAGTTAAACAGTGGAAAAAAATGCACTTCAACATAATGTTATGCAAGTGTAACAATTAATTCAAACATTTCTTCCACGAAGGAAAACAGAAATTCTTATCTGCATGCAGAAACTGAAGGGCTCAAGTCTGCTTTTACTTATTCTAACATCAGTCAAGAATGACACCAACAAGTTTCATCTGGGTGGAGTTAGCAGTGGAGAACTAGTCCTGGATTTTCCCATATGTAGATGTGCACTTTTCAAAGTATTGATCCTTCAGAATATGTCCTCAGATAACCCTGTCTCTAGAATAGCACTCATAAAGTCAGCAGGGGGGGCAATAGCAATCTGGGAGAGGGAGGGCTATGGATGAACCCCCCCCCCCGGTACTAAAGCCCCATGGCAAGATGAGCACCTCAAAGTAGTTGCACACTGGAGCAACCTCAGCAGCACCACCACATGATCCAGACCTGTCAGCAACACTGGTAGGCTGGCTTGGCCAGCAGTAGCAGGCAAGCTGGAGCGACATGGAGCTCAGCATGAGCTAAGCTCTCATGGGCTTTTCCAGCTTTTGAGCCAGCTTTATAAGCCCATGCCAAGCTCCACGTTGATGCAGCTGGCTTGCTCTGGTTACCACACTCCTCCAAGTCACCCAAACTGAGCTGGTGGCCCCACGGCTGCAGCTGTGTTGCAGCCATACCTGTGCAGAGCTGCAGCAGCCCCCAGCCCATGCTGCACTACACCAACATGAGCGTGCCAGGGTTTCAGTCAGGTAAAGCTACTCTGACTCTTACCTTAGTTCTTGTGCTGTGCGACTTGGGGTTCAAATTTTGGGACTTCTGTCTTGCTCATTCAGCCTCTTGGGAAAAGCATCATTCATTAAGGCCCAGCAACAGCTGAGCTGAGGGCAGCATGGCCTGAGCCAACACAGAGCCCCTCTCTCCCTTGCTTTGCACAGAGTAAAGGCCTCGATTTTTTAGATGCAGGAAATGATGAGGAACCTCTTAAGGTTCCTCAAGAAATTACATGATTTTTCTACCCTTTCTATATATGATTATTCTTTTAAACAACCAGTTTCCATTCTGGTTTCATTTGCATTTTAGGCTGCATTTTGAGATTGACTTTTATATTATTTGGATCTGACACAAATGTCAGATTCCAAGAGCCTCTGAGGTTAACAACATGAGGCAGCTCTCATTTTATCTGAATGGTTTGGGCTGAGCTGAAATGTAAACTTTGGATAGGACAGTTTACTTCCCAGATGTTTCTTTCCATGTGTTTTTAGATTGTCTCACTTCCCAAAAGTAACTGGGGGATGGTCTCAATGTGGCAATGTGCCTAGGAATTTTGATGTAATCCCTTGTATATGTAAAAGGCAGGAGGTGCCCCTCCAGCATCCTTTATCAATTAAAACCCAGACTCTGTGCAATATCTATCCTAATTGCTTATAACTAGCATAGCACAAGCAAGGATCAACTCTTTGCTTTATAACTAGCATAGCACAAGCAAGGATCAACTCTTTGCTTATAGGATCAAGGTGCTTATATTATTTTTTGTGGCTGTGGCAGGAGAGGCTGGCTGCCAACCCTACAACATCTCCTATCTGCATTTTGCCAATAGCTGCCTTCTCAGGGTTATCCAAGAGAAAAAGCCCTTTTTCTGTTTCTCACAAAATTCTCCTTGGAGTTAAAAGTGACATATATTGGGTTGTTCTCCTGGCAGGGTTGTGCTTCAGCAATATGGGACCCCAATTAACAGTTTGACGTAAGCTTTAAAATGTCTTTGCTAAAGCAAATTTCTTGTTTCTCTCCCCATGCCCAGGCCCCAGTTGTGGACAGTTTTGCAGGTTCTTGTGCCCAGGGCCAGCTTAGCCCCTCGTGCCCTTCCCAGGAGCAAATTACAGTCCAGGTCTCTGCAAGTGGAGAGGGATTCACCATCTATTCCACAATTATGAACAGGAGGAGAGAAGGTGGATTTGGGGGCAGAAATTACCCTGGACATTTTGAACAAATAACAGGCAAACTTGGTGCCTGCCCTTTGCCAAGCTGCAGTTTGTCAGACGTCCAGGAAGGACTGAGCAGGAGTTTAGGCAGAACCTTAGAAAGGTGCAGGTGTCACAAATCCAGAGCAAAGGTTGGGATGGGAGTGCATCTTTGAAACTCCAGCATAGTATCAACTGATTTCATGATGATAAGCACAAAGGTTACCAGAAAATGTGCCACCTTCTAGAGGACACCACAGTTCCAGCCCTTTCACATGGGCAATCATACCTGAGGCTAAAATACACTGGTATACAGGGAGCAGAGGTACAATCTCCACTGGTTGAACCTCCTTAAAGGAAATGTGTTTTTCCTTCAAATGCTTAGACCATTTTTTCCTTCCTTTTTTACAGGAAAGTTGTTAAAGTGCAGTTGTCCTCTGCAAAGTGCTTTTTGTATAAATAGGACTTGCCCAGTCTGATCCTTGTGTGCATGCAGAGTCAGATCTGCTGATTTCAGTAGCCAAAACCAGACAAACTGCTTTTTTACTCCTCTGGTGTTACCACAAATAACCAAGTGAAGCTTGGGTTCTCTTTTTTCCCCCCTGGACTTTGTCAACAGACGCAGGCATGACACGAACTTTGAACAGATGGCATCTAGCATGAGAACAGGCCAGTCCCTGATTCCCTCAAGCCAACTTGTTAAATTTCTTTAGGTGTGGTATGGTAGGGAGTTGGACTTCTTTAGTTGGACTCCAGCTCTGCTGATGAGCCCAGTGAGCACAGTAATGTTGCTTGGCAAACTGAGGGTGAGCACCCTTCAAATCATCAGCTGCTTGGACTGGGGAGATAATTATTCAAAACTGGGGAGCAGGAAGAGAAGATGAAAGGGGATGTTTGCACTGCTGGCCCCAAGCCAAAACACAGGTGCCAAATTTAGGAGCACGGTCTCCTCCGCCTGTCCCTGGGCTCAGCAGAGGGGCTGTACGTAGAGCGTGGGACCCAGGGGCGCTCCCGTGCAGATGGGCATGTTTGTGTTTGTCACCTCTGTGTCAGGATGAGCCGGAGGCATGCTCCGCTCCCCTCCCCCTCTGCTTGTATCCTGTTTTCCCCGTGAAGGAAATCTGGGCGAGCAGGGCGGAAGAGAACTGGGGGGTCCCAGCAGCTGCGGCAGGACTCGGGCAGCAGAGGGGGTTTGCTGCTGCTCACCTGCCCAACAAGGCAGGTGCGGCCCGGGGGGCTGTGTGCTGCCCATGGCTCTGGGACACCTTGGAGCAGAAGCCCCAGCCAGGGAACAACCACCCTTAGACAGCTTCATCCCTAGGGAAGTAGTGTCTGGGGGGCCTGGGAACACCGGTGAGGGCTGTGGGAAGTGACACAGGCAGGAAAAGACCCAAAGAGCAGGCACTGCCCCTGCCAGGTGAACTTTCCTCAACCCAGTACCTTGCCTTCCAACCAGCACTTCTCAACACTGTGTGGCTGTAAAGTGATAAATGCTGATGCAGAGAGGTCATCAGCTCCCTGACTGGCAACAAGAATTTGCAGAAATTGTGGTGAGGGAAAAGGTAACAGATTAACCATCTGAGTGCTACTCAGACCTGGGATGAGGTGCTAGAACATGTTGGCCAGGCGTTGACAGCAAACATTGACTTCCAACATAGAACAGTGCAAGGAGGACCCATCCAAGAGGGAAAGGAAAACAGCACAGGTGAGGCTATGAGAAGCTATTTCAGACACCATGCTGCACAGACACCAAAGGACTTGGAAAGATACGAAGCAGAGGAAGATGATGAAACCAGGAGGAAAGGTGAAATGGTGGCTGGGGCCTTTCATAAACTTGTTATTGAAGAAATCTGTTTGTTGACCCCTGAAGTTTGGCAGGGTTTTGAGCTGCTGTTGGGAGTCATGGCAGATGGAGGCATGCAGTCCTTTCACCATTAATCTCTTGATGTGCGTGAGAGGAGAGGCCACCTGAGGGGAGAGTGGATTAATTCATCTAGCCTGATGAAGATCTCAACAAGGTCCTTTCAGAAGCTACAGGAAAACTCATAGTGAGGGATATTAATAGAAACATACAACTCACCACCTTTTGAGATTTGATTTTATTTTTAATTTATCAGTTCATGCGCACAGCTCAAATCCTCAGCTGCTGTGAACTCATGGATGAGCCATGAGCCACAGCCAACCCACAAGAGGCGGATACCCTGTGTATAACTTGGCTAAATAAGTTCATGGCAGTGCGACACCGGTTCCGGAAGTCGTCACAGATAGATTTAACTGTAAGCTAGAGATAAAGCCCTTCATTCCAGAAGAATGGCATCTGGAGCACATACTGGGGGTTATGTTTGATTTCCAGAGGTGGTACAACCAATATGTTCATTTTTTTGGAGCTTCAGGCTGATGGAATATCTGTAATAGCTGTACTCCCCGCCCCCAGCGGCTCTGCCTATGTCCACACAGAAACAGGTCCGGGATGCTGTACACAGATGAGTGTTTGCAGGAAGAGGGCTCTTCCACACAGGAAGGATATTTTTGTAAACGGGAAGTGTATTCTCCTACTAGATTTACTTCAGCATCCAGTCCTGGTTTAGGTGGAACTGTCTTATCAAGGAGATGAAAACAAGAAGTTCATTCACAGGATGGCAGAACAAGTTAGCACATGATAGAAAAACACACATCAGCCTGGTTCTGTTCTCAATACTGATTTTGGAGGGGGAATTATTTCACCAAGTTTAGTGAATTGACCTGAGCTACCTTTGGTAATAAAAAATCAGAAGGGACTGACTGACTTCATCACTGTTTCCAAGCTTTGAGCTGCATGAAAAGGGAGGATAGTTGCAATCACCCTCCTCAGCACATATGTAGCCCAGGACAGAAGCCCATCAACAGGAGTTGATGCAAATGCCACCCCTGTGGGGACATTAGCTGACATATCTCCTAACTTTTGATGGCACTGCATGCAAGCAGAGGCACCACTTGAGTTGAATCATCGCTGTGTATTGCAAACAGGCCTTACAAGAAGTCCTGCAGCAATTTTGCAATGTACCTGCCCTCATCCACCCTTGCACTACATAGGATAGGTATAAAAGAGTAAATTATCAATCCCAGGGACAGTTTGTTCAGGTCAAAAACTCAGAAGACACTACATCTGTAAATAGGTGGCCACTGGGCATGGATTAGTGTCAGGAAATGTGCACCCATCTGGTATTGCTTTAAACTAACTTTCCTGGGTGCTACCTGCAGTGTGACAGGAACTCAATCCAAATATCCTCTACCATGAAAGAATCTCAGCTTGGACCCAGATTTAAAATCACTCATTTTCTGTAAACCAAATCAGATGAGCAGGTCTAAATATTCCTTTTGGCTTCAAAGATGACCAGGGATGAATCTGTATTATACTTTGTCGCTCTGTCCCCATCTTTCAGCCTAACAAACCTGATCTACATGACATGTAGGAATGTGCAAGCATGAAACACAATGTTTGTTGGTACACATTTCTCTGCATTTGTACAGGAATCTCATATACACAGCTTTATACTGCCTGGAAATGTCAGAAGTGCACCCTCAATATCTTTTGTAAATAGAGATCCCTGAGAAAGGTTGGTCATTTCACTGCTGGAACATGCCTTTCCAGTGAAATGGCAAGTGAAATCCAGATGTAGCTGGAATTTGAAATAGCTCTAACTTGTGCCATGATGGTGGTATCTTCCTTGAGCCATTTTTCAGGGCTGCTGGTGTACTCTTCCGTACTCACTCTTCCTAGCCACCTCCAGCCCTACAAGAGGAACATGTGGTTTCCAGGCCATGAACCTTGCCAAGGATGTCTAGTTTTCTCTTCCAAAGCAGTTGGAAATTTCAGCCTGTTTTATCAGACTATTTTATCTGTTTATGTCTAGACCAGTTTATGATTAGAAAACTTTGGTGGGAAGCACGACACATTTCTTACATAGTTCTCCTGATTTCTCAGAATTTGAAGCCTGTTGTATTGCACTAAATAGTTTATTTAGTTGTTGTTTTGCACTGGGTGATGGGAAATTTGTGCTGAGTATGTTATATCACATAGATTGTTATTTCCCCTCTCCCATCACATGGTCTTTCCCTCATGCACCCCTCTGCTATATCCCCTGGTGGTCTGGCCCCTGGTTACCCCTCCCCTTGCCCCTCCTCAGTGGTATCCCATTGGCCGTGGTCCTCTTTCCCCGCCCCCATCCTCAGGTATAAAAGTCCACTGCAAGGATGTCAGGCCCTCTTTTGCATCCGGGTGGTCACTGGAGCTGGAAGTATCCCTTCCCAAGCCAATAAACAGGACACTGGTCCCCATGTGGAGAAGAGCGCTTCTTGTCTTTTACTTTGTCCATGTAAGACCGTGTGGGCCAGAGCCCAGAGCTAGCTGGATTGGTCTCATACAACAGCCCAAGATACACGGATTTTTACAGAAGCTGTGTTCTGGAGACCTAATGTCATTAGAAATCAAAGCACATCTGCTATATCCAGACTGAGAAAGCAAATTATTTTCTTCAGTTCAGGTCTCCTGATTAAATCCTGTCTAGTTTGTCAGTGCACTTCCAGGCCATAGGAAGGCCCAAAAGCTTGTGGAAGAACAGCCTGACACCATAGTCTGCCCCAAATAAGGTGGTCTTTCCCCAAACTAGATCTCATAGAAAATACAAATCTGTTCCCTTCAGAACTTGGACTTTCCTCTCCCCGTTTCACCCCTGCCCGGGGCAGGAACTAGTGGTACCAACCATCTCTCTTGTCTTTCCCTTTCCTATTACTAGCCATGCCCAATCCTTCCCTCATTATACCAGGGACAATCTGGACGGAGCTTGGTATCCCAAAATTGCACAGTGTGACTGGGAAGAGATACCTGGAGGTGCATATGCATACCAGGATATACTTCGGGTACCAGCTGTTTCAGTAGAGAGAGATTAGGTTTAAAAGGTACAATGCCCACTCCTTGAAGGCAGGGTGCATAACGCATAGCCCAGACTGCATCAGCCATTACCAGGAGGTGTTACCAGCTTTGCTTCTGCCCTGAAATGCTCTTCTTCTAGGGGGTGTTTTCCACATCCAAGACTTTTTTTCTCTGCAGTCCTCAAGACATAGTGCACTGTGGGCCTAGATGCTGGAATCTTATCTGTAAAAGTTGATGGTCACCGATAACTCAACCTCCTCTTCTTTAGCTGGCATTTGTCCTTAAATAAACAGTGCGCTTCCTCTTTCTCTCAATTAAATGGTGGAAATCAAGAGCAATTCCGGTTCAGTGTTGGCTTAAAACAGAAACCAAAGGCCAGGAATAATTTTTATTTGTAAGGAGAAGTTCACGGAGGAGCAAGGTGCCAGATCAGCAGCCCAAGAGACTGCAGGATTTACTAAAAAATGGACTAATTCCCAGCAAAGTCCCTGTGCCTTGTGTTTCCTATTGCATGGCCCTGCACATCCCAAAGGCTCCCTGCCAATAGGAAACACTAATCTCCTGCACGTAGGTAGGATTTCAGGCACAAGTGGTGCTGCACAGCTTTCCAGAACAGGTGCACAGGGAGCTGAGTTCACAGCCTCGACTAGGGGAGAGGTCGGTCCACCCAAGCCCACCAGCTGTCCATGCTCTCCACCACCATTATGGCTGTGGCCACTCCACTTGATAAGACTGGACCAAAGTCACCGAGTCCCTTCCTCAGCTCTCCTCAAAATGGGAAATGAAAAGAGAAAATAACAACAAAGGATGTAGCTGATGCTCTGCACTTATTATTAGCGGAGGAAGGGCTGGGATTAATCACCCCCACAGAAGCAGCTGTAAAGGATGGAAGTTGTTGATCAAAGTGGACTTTGTTATTCTTGATGCATCATTCTGCTGAGCAATGAGAACTGGTGTGAGGCACTAGAGCTTCAAAAAGACTTTAATGATTCTAAGGCTTGAACCAAGGACACCGCTGGAACTAATCAAGAAGGAAATCCAGGGCAAGGTGGAAATGGTGGAAATGAGTGCTTTGGTCCAAGGAATTTTTCCACATCTTTCATTTCCTAATTCCATACCTTTGAGGTAATAATATTTGTAATGGAGGAAAAAAAATAGTGGGACAATGGGAAATGTTCCTCTGTTGGATGGGGCTACGTGTGGCTTGGCTACACCTGATTGCTGCACTGCTGTGTGAGGGGAACAGAGGGCACAAGGATCCACATCATTTCACACTCCTGAGCTATGACAAAGCTCTGGTCCCCCTGCCTCCTCCCATCCCAGAATAACCCCTCCTATTTCTGGGCAATCACTGAGCCTCTCTGAGACCTGAGCAGGCTCCCTTTCCTCCTCACTGGACGAACAGATACACAGCAAGCACCTTCTCCATCCTTGGAGTGTGTAGCCTTGGCATGGTCTGTCATTAGCAGTGGGGGCAACAAGCCACCCCGTGCTGCGGCTGGGGACTGTAGTAGAAAGCCCTGATTCAGTCTGAAGAAATTCCACATTCCCCACAGGAGTGAGCCTTGGGGAGCCTGCATTGTCCACTCTCAAATTGCACTGACTTGGTGAAGGTCTACCAAACATAAGAATTGCCCTATATCTTCAAGGCAACTCTCACCATAAATTGGAAAAGAAATATATGCTCTAAAGGGTTTTTTTGTTTTTGACACATCAAACATGTCCTTCTCTCCTCTCTTTCCTTCCTTCCTTGTTTCTGTTTATAGAGCAAATGGATCCAAAAGAGCATTTCCTACTGAGTAGTGCTACCTTGTCTGAGGCAGTCAAGGACACGCTGCCCAGAAGTAATCTTTTCTCCTGCTAACAAAGTATTGTTCCTCTTTTGAAAGAAAGTCCACGAGCATGTTCATATCCATACGGACACTGAGTCTGTCAGAGCTCATTATTATCCTCACTGGGGGAATGACTTGGTGTTTTCCAATGGTCTTGACTGCCATGGAAACCGGGAGTATCCAAACTCTGGGGAGTTTGGATACAAAGAATCTTCATCTATAGACACAAACCGCTCTAAAAGCCCTATGCCAAGTCATCAGCCCTGCAGACCTCCACCCCTACTCATACATCGTGTGGTCCCTCTGCCTTCAAATGGCACATGATTCCCTGAGTGAGGAAAGAGTAAAAAGTGTGTCAGACTCAGTAATGGTGGGTATTAGTGGGTCCTGAATTTATAATCTGATGAGAGGTTTCCTTCTGGCAAAGACCACAGCACAAGGCTATGTGCTAGACAGGCACCTCTCCTGCCAGGATATCTGGGTGTAATACTGGGTATGCTGGATAGCACTGGAGTTGTTAAGGTAGTGCCCTTCATGAGCTGTAGCAGGGTTTAGAAACATCAGACTTAATGCTGAGCTCTCTCCTGCTGGCTTTCCACCAACCTGGTCAGACCTGAGCAGAAAGCTCAGATCTTCCAAGTCATGGTAGGGACACTTGGAACAACAGCCAAGAAGATGGATGAAAGCAGGAGGCCTAAGGATGCAGTAGACTTCAGTCCACTTTCAAGTCTGCTGCTCAGCTCACTGTATGTAGTTAGTTGTAGCCCTCTTCTGCTCAGCTGTGTGGAGGAGAGCAGTACCTTCTCCTGCCTGATCCATTGCCTCCTCTCACTGCTATTACCAGAAAATTCCAGAGAAACACAAGCATCAGGGAATATATGCTCTGTTACTTTCTCCCTCTGTTTCCAGCACAGACCTATGGCTCTGTTTCTTGTCACTTTTGGCAGGAAGAATCCAATGTGCATTTTGTGGTTAAAAGTCAAAACTGAAAGCATATCCTTCCCTTCCCCAAATCCAGCAGCTGTTGAGTCAGCTGTTTTACTTTCTCAGCTTAAACGTGCAGCAGCATATTCTGGTGAGGGACAAAATAAATAGGCCTCTGGAGTAGAATGACTGGGTGAGAAATGGAGAATCAGGACCATATGCCTCAAGAGGGAATATGACACCCTGCATGATGGCCAAGGAACTTGCATCTTGACTGTCTCAACATGCTCAATGCCACATGGACTTGGGGACCCTGTGAGCTTTTCTAAGTCACTTTGTGCTCAGTACGTTACATGCAGGGCAGGAGCTGCTTGACAGAAGAAGAGTTTGTGCATTTTTGATGGAGGAGAAGAACTGCAGGGAAATACTCTGTTGTACTTGATGCAGATGGGACTCCATGATCTGTCTCCTCCAAAGAAGTTGTGCTTGCTTTCGGCTTCCATGAAGGGATGGGGCCTTGCCTTTCTTATGAAAGAGAGTCGTCCTGTAGCAGCTGTGTGCTGTGACTCAGTCAGTGTGTACAGACTCCTGCTTCCTCCCTTCCAGCCTGCTTTTGCACTCCTCTACAATGGGCAAGGTGGGTCTGGCCTTAGCACAGCTGTCACTGTCCCTGGGGATGTGACATTAGCTTGGGTAGAGAACTGCTATGGCTGCATCCCCTTCCTCTTGCTGTGGAAATATTCCCTGGGGGAGCCCCTGATTGGTGTTGTAAGAGCATCAGGACAGGCTGAGCTTCTCCTCTTCTCCTGTGTTCTGCAAAGGATTGAGGAAGGCAGGAATCTCCAGCCCCAGTGAGCAAAGAAACTCGATATCTGCTGCTTCCCTACAGCTCCTGGGGAGACTTGGGGCACCGGGGATGGGTTGGAGGAAGCAGAGTCCCACAGCCTCAGTAAGTGCAGCTGAGTGAGTAGAATGTGGCATGCTGAGAGGAATTGCCTTTGTTATTTCAACACAAATTAATTCAGAAATTCAGCTTCTGGTGATGTCCTGAGCTCTGCCCACAGTGTCACCAGCACCCCAGCTCTGACAAAACAAACACAGAAACCTGACCTAAGGAAAAAAACCCCAAAGCCCTCCCCAGCAGCAGCCACAGGCTTGTGCCCATCTTCAGACCAGCACCCTCCTTCAGCCCCTAATATCCAGGTATCTGCTCTGTTGAGACAAGCAACTTGGCTAAGCTGTTCCACTGCAGAGCCACCAGCTAACACCATCACACAGGGAACACTGCAGTCCCACCTCTGCCCTCGACAGGCAGCCCATCAGAGGCAGGCAAAAGTGAAGACAATGCACATGGGCATTAAGCTAGACTGGCATTGGTTTCCAAGCAAACACCTGGGCATTTGAAATATTCATCCTGGTTGGAAGGTGCATCAAGGAAGGCAGGAGCATTTCTGTCTGCCTGAGCAGGGGCTTGGGGGCATCCTGGGCAGCAGCTTTCATATGTGCCTAGGAATGCTCTGTCTGGCATCCATCCACCTGAATTCCTACACCTTTGGAAGGTATGTAGAGCTAATAGGGCTGATTTCTTCCCAAAATAACTATGAGCAGTGGAGTTGCATGAAAAAAAGATGTCTGTGTTTTGAAAACATCTTCCTGGGAGGTCTTCTTATTTTCTCTTTCTTTTCTTTTTTTTTTTCCTTTTTTTTTTTTTGCGTTTTGTTTTTTACATTCATGGTGGTTGAGGACACAGCATGAACCACACGAAAAAGACAGTGGATCTGAGATAGAAACTGATTGGAAGGGGGAGTATGGGCAGTGAAGTGGATTTTATAGAGTGGAGAGAAAAGCAAATAGGGCCAAGGAGGTTAATGCCAGTGACAAATTAAGGCAAGTCCATGGATCAGCTTTGCTATGTGTACTAGGCTGAGAGCAATGGGAAATATTCATTTGGGGTCAGTTCGGCAAAGGCCAGGCCACATGCAAGTCCCTCAGTACAAAAGAGACTGTGACTTCTTCCCGTCCCTTGACCAGTGCATACTCCCAAGCTACAGTCTTGAAAAAACTGCAGCTATTTCACAGTCTGCTGGCTGCCCACCCAGCAGGCAGCTTCCCCACTACAAAGGGACCTTTCCCAGCAGAGTTCCTGGTCTCACAGAGTGGTGCAAACACCCAGGACCCAGAAAGCAAAACTCTGCTAGTTTCAGCTGGCCTGGTGAAAACTCCCTGCTGCTGCTTGGGAAGTCCCAGTGAGCGCGCAGCTCAGTGAGCAGCTCCTGCAGCAGCGTGGGGCAGCAGCGCCAGGAGTCTGGGTGTTCGTGCTTTATTGACCTTTGTCAAGAGGCAGAGTGAGGAGTGGGCACGGGCATGGTCACAGAGAAGAAATAAGGCCTTTGGAGGCAGCATGCCTGCATGAGCTGGTGTTTCTGTCTTTCCATAAAGAGGGATACTCAGGGTTTGGGGCTCAGAGGGAGCACAGCTTCTTTGAGCATAGCTGCAGAATCAAGCAAGCGGGGCTGGCATACCGCTGCTGCCTTCTGTATCTTACTACTGTTCTGGATTGCTGTGACAGAGGCAAGAGGGCTGGAGGTGGTCCCTTGGTGCCAGCAGTCATACAAACACCCAGAGTGAGCTGTGGAGCTGTGTGCTCCTTCCTCTGGGCTGGCAGAAGGCTTGTGCCTTCACTGGAGCCATCAGCACAACCCACCTCTTCCTAACTCGACTGTCACTGCAGCCTGCCCTGAGCAGCACTGCGGGGCTGCTGCAGTGCCCCTGCAGCCTTTCCATACTTAGTGAGGTTAATATTCATCTCCCACGGGGCAGTTGCTGAGTGACTCCCACAACATGACATGTGATGAAAGCCTAGGTCAGGGCAGCTCTGACCAGGCCACCCAGAGCTCAGCCAGCAGAGAAAGACCAAGCCTTCTCCAAGTGACTGTGCTGCTGACAGACCCTGAGCCTCCAGTGCTGGGGACTGAGGAGCTGCTGCACTGTATGGGCACCTCCAAGAGCTGTAAGGCTGTGGCTGTGCTGTTCCTTGAGCAGTCTCTTCTCTGCCCAAAGAGAACAAGACCAATGCCGTGCTCACCTAAATATCATCAGAGCAAAGGGGACTAGAGCTGATTGTCCCCAGCATAAGGATTGCCCAGCTCAGGGACCAAGGGCACACAGCACCCTCAGGCATCAGGGTGCTGCTGAAAGAGGCATCCCAGAGCTGCTTGGGCACAGCACACTGTGTTCAAAGTAACACTGCTTGGCTGACTGCTCCACTGGCTACTCGTGCAGGAGGCAAAGAGGAAGCCTGCTGCTGTAGCAGACACGCAATATCTAAGGCAGGACCCTGCTGGAGAGAGGGAGGAAGAGGGTCACCTGCCGGGTTGTATTTCAGCACTGCACACTGCTTTAGTCTCTTATCCATTGCTCTGCGGTACACCCCCAGCACAAAGGATTTGACACCAGGTGATTACCTGAAACTAGAGACACACAATGTTGGTGCATCTCTGGTTACAGATATTATACCCAAGCCTTTGCTCTTACCATCATGAGTGTGTTGCCTTGTGGTTTGTTTTTTTTTTTTGTTTTCTTACATAATTAATACAGTGAAATGAAAATACTGTCCACATAACTGTGAGGCTGACTGATGTCCAAACATAACTATTATTCCATTTTAAGGTGACAGTTGTGTGAGGTAGTCTTCACTTTTAATTATTCATGTCTTGAACATGGCATAGCTGAACACATCTGCCTGGGGCTTCTCCGATTATCAACTATTTTCTGTTCCTGGACCTGAGTCTGCCCCAAGGTTGGAGTAGAAATACTCACCACTGCCTGAACCACACAGATGTTGCACATCTGTTTGACAGTGTTTACTATTTGCAGGACTGTTTAAAATAAATAAATAATGCTTTCAATCTGAATGTTTGTCATCTTGATCAAGATAGCTTCCCCAGTCTCCGATCGTAGGACAAGCAAAAAAGAAGAAAGGAGGAGAGAAGCAACCAAACAAGAATGGAAGAAGGATGGAGATGAGAGCCAGACTGAGCTGCACACTATCTCATGGTTTATTCACATTTGATTAACATAATGAATATTCAGCCCTTTTATTATCTTATTGGTCCTCTTTGCATAGTACATTAAGTATGAAAAGTTTCTTCTGTGGGTTTTTTCATTGCAAACTTTGTCCCTGGAGAAATTTTTATGAGAAGAGTCTAAGACTAAGGATTAGGTAAAAAAAAAAAAGGAAAAAGGAAAATATGTTGCAAGACTGTTCACTGTTCTTTGCATGTCTCATAAAATCCAAAGCCAAACAATTTCTGTCATACATCTAAAACTCACAGGGGACTGTTGACCAGGGTACAGTTTTAAAATATGTCTGTGCTCTGAGTCTGTTCTTATCTTTACATGGCAGGAGTGCTACATTTCAATGCGCCAATATCTAACACACTAGTTAAATTTATTTTGAAGATTATTTAAGAGGTGGATGTCAAACTGAAAAAGGCACCGTCTTGGAGTCCGGCCAACTTCTGTGGCTGAAATGCAGATCAGCGCAAACGCCCACGCCCCTCTCAGCCTTGTGATTTGCCCCTGGGGCAGAACTGGAAGGAGATGCGGGGAATCGCTCCTGAAAGCTGCTGGCTCCCGGGGTGGTGGCGGGATGCCATGCGGCACCTCGGAGTAGCCAGGTGGGCTCTCCCCTGGCGCTGCCTGGGGGATGCCCCCGGCACGGCCGCCCTGCAGCCGGGACCAGCCGTCATTCCGTAAATCATCCAGACCGAGGGAGGGACGGAGGGGGAAGGAAGAGGAACCGCAAGCATTGATTTAATTTTTTCATGCCCTGACACTCTGGCTCGAGGGAGCCACGGCCACACGTGGCGACCCTTAGTCTGCGGTAAGTTGTGTTCCTCTCCCGGTGCCCACAATGGGTCCAGCAGCCACGCACCATTCACGACACCGGCGCAGGGATCCTCATCCTCTGCTTTTTCACGGGAGAGAGGAATCTGCATCGCATGATGGTGGACAAGCACATCGACAGCTTTAGTGTGGGATCGAGGGGGTTCATCCCATACCACTCATCCCTGCTCCCCACCATTGCCCCAAGCAGGGAAAGTGGCGGCCAGAGTTGTGCATTGGGAATGTCGCTGGGCATTTTTCTCTTCAGATCAATGGGAGCTTTTTCCCGAGGAAAAAAAAAAAAAAAAATGGAGCAGAGGAGCAGCTCGCCAGTGGCAGCCGGAGGGGGCCGCGGGGGCCTGCTGCCAAGGCAAACAAGGAAGCCACCTGATGTGACTGGGGTCAGATAAGAGAGCCGTCACTTCAGGAGCAGGTGCTTCCTGCGCTGCGCGCCCGGCCCGGCCCGCTGCCCGCTGCCCCTGCCGCTGCAGGCAGGCGCCCGTGCTCGCTGGGCTCGGCCCTGCGCCTCCTCTGGGAGTGAGGGATCCCGCAGGGAGGGGATGGCCACACGCTACGGACACCAGTGCTCATGGGGAGGGAGTGAAGGAGCGGGGGTGCGGCAGGGAGCGCTGGGAATGGCTGGCTGGGGATGCCGGTCTGCCTGGCCTCACCCGAGGATGAAGATGATGAGAGGTTTCTGGAGGCATCCCAGAGAAGGAAACTGGGTATCTGAAGAATATCTGAGGTGTCTCTTCACTTTAAACATGAAGTGAACTTTGTAATATGGTAAGCCTGGGCTGGGGGAGCATGGAGATTTTTTTTTTTTTTTTGTACCTGCAGGGTCCAGATAAAATCAGCCAAGGGTTTCAGGAGCTTGTTTCCCTCTTCTTGATAGAGCTGAAGGAAGTCTGGACCCTGGTGCAGGGTAGGGCCTTGCCTGGACGTGCCCCAGAGAGGCCCAGGTTTATGAGGGAGCGCCTCGGGCACCCAGAGCCAGCCCCCCAGCCTGGGCCAGCCCATGCCCTTCCTTGCCCAAAGGCAGGGCAGGGCTCTCTCTGACAGGGGCCCCGCAGACAGCAGGGTTAAGTGGTGCTCCATTTCCTGAGAGTAGCCTTCTCTGTATAAGCAATATAGATCATATTCATTAGAAAGGGTGAGGTCAACACTTCTTTTGAGGTCCATATGTCCACTGTGCTTCAGCAATTGTGCACTTTGTTTACTGCCATCTCTCTTTTTTTCCTCCTGATAAAGCTACATTTACTGGAGAACATCCCCCTCCCTTTAAATGTACTGAAATGTTTCCAGACCTGTATGAAAATAAAAGGAAGGATGAAACAGGAAACCCATGAAGTGTTTTTCTCTTTCCTGTACACAGCCAAGATGGGACGATCAGCATTCAGGTGAGAAGCTAGGGCCAAGTCTGGTTGGGAGATTGTGCAGCTATGTGGTCACCCTGTGCTATGGTCTGCAGCATATCACACAGGCCAGCAACAGAGCAGGGGCTGCATGCCCCAGCAACCACTGTCCCCTCTAAGAAAATCACAGCTGACAGAAAATGTATGGGAGGAGGGGAACAGGCTTGGGAGCATATCCAGTGTAGTTCTCTCATGATGTAGATGTGTGCTGTTGTCCTCCAAGATATGGAAGAGAAGCAGGCCACAAAGAGCAGGTGGCATCTATTGATGAGTTGTTCTTAGCAGGGCATAAACTGACTGATGACACCTTCTTGTTCAGCACGTTAGCATTTTACCATGGCACTTTCTAGTAGAAAGAGAAGATCTGTAGTCTCCTAGAAATGGGCAGAGGGGCCCTCAAGATGTAAATCTGGTCCTACCCGTGACTAAAAGTGGGCTCCTGACTGCTGAGGTTATGCTTGCGTTTGCATGAAATAATGAGAAAGCATTTTCATTAAGAATTTTTGCTAGTGGCTGCAGAAGAAGGTTTGAACAACCATGTTTATTGCCCATCTCTCTCACTGCTTTGCCTTGTGAGTTTGGATGCCAGCTTTGCAAGAGAATGGTGATGAAATAATTGTCTACCATAATGTGATGATTTCAGGCTTCACCAATTACTTAGTCCTTAGCCGATAAATACGTGACTCATTATGAATGGGTTTTTCAGATGTGAATGGGTTAATGCTATAAAGCTCGGAGCCCTCAGTGATTAATTAGCACAAGATGAAGTAGTGGAACAGGGCAGAGCTAAGAGGAGATTTGTACCTGAGGGCTCTCTACTGGATGATGAGCAAGCAGATCAGAAAGGCCAGATGTAACCATTACAAATACAATTGTACTTAGAATGTCAGAAATTTCCAAAACAGGCAGAAAGGCCATTGTATTCCATATAGCTCAAATGCCACAGCACTCAGGAAGCCCTGCATGTATTCCTCTGATCACGCAGGCACATCAATGGCATCTCTGCTGGATCATGTTTCCTAAGGGGTCTACTTCAGCTCTAGAGCATGCTATTTGCCTTGGAGAGCCTTGGGGGGGCCGCAGTTTGCTCTATCAACCCATCAGCCATATCTGCTGTGTGCATCTCTTGCTTGGGTGGGCTAGTGCTCTGGCTGAATGTACTTTTTGGTATCAAGCTCTGGTTGAAAGACTTTCCCTCTGAAGGCAGCAAGTTCTGTGTCCTGTCTGCAACCAGCCTCAGGAACCTAAAAGCACACACTTGGCAGAAGAAAACTTCCAGAGGCACATTGTATAACACAGCACAGAGCAGAGGCACCTAAGCAAGATCCAAATGTATAAATCTTCATCAAAATGCAGCCTAAGGGAAAGAGCTTGGGGTTGGCTGTGGGCAAGTGGACTCACCTGAGATGAAAGCCCCAGCATTTTCACCCTAGGTCTGAGGAAGCCTCAGCCTTCTCCAGTCTAGCTTTCCATGTGTGTCCCTTGCTCTAAACCTGTGATACATTGGTACCTGATACCCCCAGCTGTGCTATCTTCCCCTCACAGTCTCTCCTTTAAAGAGTTGCTCCTGTGTATTATCTGTGGTCGCTTCCTCTTTGCTCCGTTCCCAAACACCAGGTCTATTCTTGGAACGTCCGGCTAGAGTGCTTGTATTGACGTCAAAATTACTCAACAGTTATTGTCAGGAAGGACTTGATTTGCATTTGAATAGGGTGGCTTTTTAATGTCTCAGAAATAAGATGCTGTTGGGGACAATGTCTGGAAAGATTCCCCAAGGTAAATGTAAGGAGGCAAATTTCATGCACGTCTCTTCTTCTAAAGACTTCTCCAGTGGAATAAGAGTGGGGAATAAACCGACCCATATGCAGTGGAAAAATATGGCTGCTTTCTCCCAAAACATCCTTCCCATACTCTGTCCTCAAGGCCTGGCACAGAGACCACAGTGCTGTTCTGGCTTCCTGCTGAGGAAGAGCTGCAGAGCTCACAGGCCGCTCTTAGAAATACTGTGGCAAATGTGAGCCAGTCACTCATGGATGTTCCTAAGGAGGAGGGGAAATAGATGTTTAATGGGGATTTTCCTGTAAAATAAGTGACCAGCATGATTCTCTCTTTTGACACCAATAACCTAGGTTTAGATGCACCTTGGTCAGTGTATCTCCCAGAATGGTTCCCCAGATAAAGGGTGGGTGGGGAATTGGAAGATTGCAGCAAGAGGATTGCTGTATTAACACTCAAATCTGGGACTGTGAAGCCTCCTCAGCCTTTCACAGGCTTGAGGAGTCAGTGTTATGTCCCTTGCTGTGCATCTGATGCCTCAGTTGAAACCTTAACATCACAGTCTTGTCTGTGCATGAATGTTAGGAGAGCCAATTATCAGCATGTGGCAAATCTGATGAATGCAAGTTATAACTGAAAGTTTGCTAACTAAAAGAAATTGCTGCAGGGAAAACACTAGCACAATCCATGGGACAGGATTGCAACCTTTATCACATCAGGGCTTTTTTTGTTACACTCATGCCTGTATTCATATAGCTGGATGTCCAGTGGTTTTGTCTGTGTCTGTGATGGTAAGTTTCTCACCACTAGAAACTGAAATGTCCCTTCTCCATCAGCAGCAGGGGACTTGGTGCTGTTCTGCTCCTGCCAGTTGCCTGTGAAACAGACAGTTCTTTATTGCAGATATGCTCATATTTGGTGAAAAGGAGCAAGGGGTCACATAGGGTTACATGAATTAATATCACCTAACTAATAGACTGGGCTTTAGTCTCCCTAGTATTAGAACTTGAATGGATGCTGCTCTTTTGATGGGGCAGATATATCCTGGGACTCACACAGATGGCTCTGATCTGTGCTAAGCAGCTGTGGCAGTGGAGGTTTAGCCTTTGGTCTTGCATGATCACTTGATCCTGCTGTGCCTCATGCCTGCCTAAAGAGAGAGACTTGTGAGGGTTCTTGTACACAAGAGTAATAGATGCCTTGTAGGTGCCTATGGTCAACAGAAAGCACCTTCAAGTGTGCAGCCTGGGATGTCACGGACAGCTTTTGCCAGAAAGCAAGCAGGGTGCTAAGCAGTTCTTCAGAGCTGTCCTAGGACTCTGCATCCTTCCCAGACACGCAGCTCCAAGGGTCTCCTTTGCCCAAATTACATTGTTGAGGTAATCAGAGGTGAAAATCAAAGCTCAACTTTTCTGTTCCAGCTGTCTTCCTTGCTCCTTACCCAGCCATTTCAGCAATGTACTCAGGGCAACAAGCCAAGGTCTTATTTTCTATCACACTGTTACCAAGAAGGATGTGAAGCTTCCCAAGCTGAGGCTGATTGCATGTTTGTGCTGAGCAGTGCCCCTGTTTACAGATAAACAGACCATGGTCCCATCTGTGTGCTGTGCACAGAATGGCGTGGGCTGGGCTGACCTCCTACTGCACCTCCCAGATCTTCCGCTCACCCGCCTTCCCACTGCTGGAGGTATTTCTATGTCTGTTTTCCCTTCTGAGTGTCTCTCGGGAGGTGAACTTTAAGTCCTGCCTAAATTCTGCAGGACATGCTGGCAGAGACACTGCCTTGGCTCATTCTCCAGCCAGATCCTCCAGGCAGTGTTGCTGGTCAGCACAGCCCATGGCAGTGTCAGGAGCTACCCCTGGCAGAGAGAGGGCCAGTGCACTCACGGGGGCACAGGACTTTCAGCTGCAGATGTCAGATCCATGAGGGATACCAAAATCAATGCCACCATTCAATCAGCAGGCAGGAGTCAACCAGGCTGGCTCAAAGAAGCTGCTCCTTTGAAAGCCCTCTGGCCTGGACAGAAGGGACACCTGCCAAGGGCCAAGTGGCAGACAGTATCTGTACCACCTGCTCCAAAGGAGTGCTCTAAGAAGGTGCCCTTCCTCTGGCACCAGGGGGCTGCTAATAGCTTGTATGTGATTGAGGGCACTGCTGTATTCTGGGAGTGGGGTATCTTCAAAACACCCATCTACCAAATGTCCTTGCTATCCTTCCCTGACATCCTTAGGTTAACTACTACTTGACTAGATGCCTCAAAGGCACCTTGGTGAGAAAAATCCATGTGGCAGGGGAAGAAGAGCACATTCTCAGCTAAAACATCCTTGTTCAGTCCATCTTGAAGGAGAAGGATCCCAGAGTGCTCATGGTGAACAAATTTGGCTAGACTCAGCTCCCACTTGCAGTATCCCTACCATCCTTGGCAAAATGCACCCAGCTTGCTGACCCATCCTGTCCTTAGTGCCTGTTTCACTAATCCATGCTGTGTCATCTACAGACTCTGGGGGGTGAGATGTCTCATAGACCAGTATGTGCTAGGAATATTTACTGCTTGTTAAACCAGAGCCTCTTGTTTTATTGCAGGCCACAGGGATTCTCATCCCTAACCTCTTCCTGTACTTTCCTCTGGAAGCTGTGTGTCATGTACAGAGTGCAGCCCTGTCACACTGACCACACACAGTATGTCAGGGGGAAGTTTTCTTTCGGTTTACCCTCTTTCACAGCACCATGTAGCTTTGGCTCAGTTTTAGCTCTAGGAAGCAGATGCCCCCCATCCCATGGGCAGAACATGGCATGCTTCACCATCCACTGGGATCAGCTGGCAGCAGGCAGATAGCATGAGCACACTGACTCATGGTTTGGAGATGGGGATGGGAAGTGAGTCTAAATTCTAAATTGGCTCATCTCACCCAGCTGGCCCTGGCAAGGCTGACATGACACTGCTGTGGGGAAGCTGACATGGCTGGGGTCTGCGCCAGCCTGGACACAGTGGGCTTTAGGGGAAGGCCATATTCTGGGCCCCCAGCAAGGTCTGATGAGGCATCACTGGGGGAAGGCTTGCTGTAGCCTGCACTGACACTGGCACTGGCAGCAGGGAAGTCTGGGCAGCCACGGTTTCTGCTGCCATGGATGGTGTCTGGTGTGTGGGACAGCTGGGAAACCTGACTGGGTGAAAGCCACCAGGATGCACTGGAACACGGGAAGGCAACAGAAGAAAGCATCTAAGGAAGACCATAAGTGGACAAGGGATGTTCACTGACACTTCCCACATCCAGGGAGAAACCAAGACATGCCCCAATTCTGTAGCAGCTGACAATCCCCTGTGCATTTCCCAGAACTTCCTAACTAATATTGTAAATATGAGTTTAGGAATTGAGGGGTTTAATGTAATGTGCCAAAGCAAGCAAACTCAGCAAATGCCAGGAAATAATATGCTGTATCATTTTGATTACGAATGTGAAACTAGCACCCAAGGGAGACTTCAAAATGCTGCAAGAATTTTTTTGCCTGTGGCTTGACAGCTCAGTGTTGGTCAGATCCCTTGCTTATCAAAAGCTTGAGGCTACTGGCAAGACAGTGAAATGGTGTATTAATCCACCATTAATACACCATTTGAACACCATGACCATCTTGCTCAATGGAATTCAGGATCTCAAAGCCCAGTTATTTGCTTACTGACTGCTAGCATAAACCAGTTTGTTTGGGCTCATTTGAGTGACTAGAATAATGTTTTCTTTAAAGAGGGGAATTAGATAGGAAGGAAGAGAAGTCATCTACTTGTGCAGTTTTATACCAGTTGAATGTGTAACTCATAACTCTGGAAGTGTAGGAATAAGTGCTCTATGGAGCAATTAATTTATATAACAATGGGGAGTAGTTTGTAGACTTTCAAATGTCTTCTGGGAACATTGCCAAAAGCATGTGCTGAACACTGATGTCCTCAAAGGCTGCCTGATGTCTGAACCTAGGTGTCTGCCCTGAAGGCTCTTCACAAGGGGTCTGTACTGTCAAGCCCTGGGCCATTCAGTCCTTTTCCTTCTCCAGCACAACTTGGAGTAGGAATTCCCTCAGCTGGGCTTTCTGGCTAACCAGTGTCTTGGATGATTAGTATTTTAACTTCTCAAATTTGCGAGGAAGGCTAGAAAATTATTTCCTATGAACAACAATGAGTGATTTCCTCCAGCCTGTGCTTTCTTTGAGGAATGTTTTTTAAAATGTAGTCAGCATCTGATCTTTCAGGTCAATGTTCAGGCCTCTTTTCCTTTAATTTTGCCCAAATCACTCCTTTGGTGCCCACAAAAACAAACTTCACAAAACTCCAAAAGGCAGCTGGACGTGTGTTCATTCAGGCTTTCTCAGTAATGCTAAGTACAGCAGCAGTGTTCATTCTCCCAGTGTTCATGAGCTTTTCTCCAATGGCACTGAAAGCTACAATGGACTGGTTGGTGAATCCACTATCATAAACCTTTCAAACAGGCTTTCAATTAGTGGATTTAATTTTTTGTCTTGCATCTCCCATGTATTTTCTTACAGTGCAAGGCATTTCCCAAGCTCTAGTCCTTTTGTGTTTATATGCTTGGTGTCTCCTGTATATGCTCTCCCCATATTTTTTTCAGGATTTTTGATATTATTAGTGATTCACTGTAAAAATTTCTGCCAGCAACAAAACTGAATTAAAAAAATCTGAAAATATTTCGAATTTTGTGTGTGCAAATGATAATTCATTAAAAACAAAAATTTGCTGAGCAATTTGAGTTCCAAGATACTCTCTGGGGTAGATTTTCCAAGTCTCAGGTGAAAATTAACTAAACAACATACATGAGTTTTAGTTAACTGGAAAGTGCTTTTGAAGTTCCTGAGTCCCTGTAGCTCAGGTGCTCTGAACTGTTCTGACCTGCTCCCCTCTGCAGTGGTCTGCTTTTGTCAGGACTGACAGGCTGGGTGGAATCCAGCTCTGCTCCTTCTTGCTGCATGAAGCTGAGAGATGAGGAGCCCAGAGCACACTTTGACATACTTTAACCCATCAGTGTCTCCAGTTGCATCCAGACTTTTCTCGGATTAGTAAATGAGTTAGTGGCTGGGAGGTCAGTGCGTTCACCTCATTCTAGGACATGAACCCAAATCTCAGTCCCACATGTCTTCCTGTTCTCATTTTTGTGTTGAGGCAACAGAAAGGAAAGAACAAATTGGATAATTTCTCATTATCTTCTTCCAAAGGTGTATTTTCTTTTTTCCTGACATAAATAGAAATAATAGCATTTTTGAAATCTCAAATATTTTCCACAAGAATGTGAAAAACCTTGTCTCCACTTTACACCTTGCTACTGGGAAAATTTATTACTCTCAACTTCCTCAGCAGAGCATTGCATTTCTGAGGCATTATCTGAGGGTTTCTTGTCATCTCTCACATTGGTATTACTTTACTTTTTTTGAACAGGCATTTTTCTATCTCTTTTTCCTGAGTGCTCCTCCTAGGGATTGGTGTTAGATTTCTTCCCTTACTTTCATAAAGTCCCCTGTCTTTTAGTCACCTCTGCTTTACCTTTACTTCTTGGGAAAGCAGATACCAAGCTGTCACACCATCATGCAGGAGGAAGTGTGATACATGATGATGATTTCTTGCTGACTTCTTGAAATAGCTTTATGTCTTGCAGCAGCTAAAAATTGCTATTCATTCTGATTCTAATTCATTGTCCCAATGGCATGCCTATTCAATATTTTAAGCAGTTTTCCTGGAGGTTGAAGTGTTTTGTTCCACTTAAATTTCATCTCCAGTTTTACAGTTCATCAATTGCAGAGCCTTCTGGACCCAGCTGGCTGTGAGCTCTGATAACCTGGAGAGCTGATGTAAATCAGCTATTTCAGTACATGAATGACCAGTCTGGATCCTGCCCCCTCCATCTGGAGAGCTCCTGACTAATCCTGCTCTAGGGGTACATTTGGGGAAAGCAGTGCTTGATGTGATATCCTTCCAGACATTTCTGTCCTATCTCTCCAAGTCTGTTGTGCCAGGTTGCTCTTAACATCTTTATCTTTGTAATTTGTTCCTATTACTGAGCAGGTGTCCTTAGGAATATACCATTCAGGTTATGCATTAGGCTGTAGGGTTAGTTTCTGAGCTTATTCTCAGAGCAGGCTCCCACTGTGCCACATTCAAAAGGGCCATTTTCTTGAAACCTTTAGGATATCTAGCTGAGAGTAACCAGGTACAAGTTAGCCACCATCCATGATCGATCAGCTTGTTGCCTTGGAAGCTCACATGAATGCTGAGCCTTAGGCATGGTGACTGTCTTACTTCCCAATAAATTATGACTTTTTTAATTTTTTAAATCTCATTCACATTAATCTACTTGTGTGATATCAAGATCTGATGCTTTTACTTTGGGCTTTGCTGAATGAGCAAGGTTTGAATGGGAATGGAGACACCTCTCACCCCCCAAAGCCCTCTCCATCTCTAGAGGAGATTGTTGCAGTAGGGGCTGAGCCACACACCCAGGCCTCATTCTCCAGCAGGCAACACCACCAGAGGCCTTGGGAGAGCACACTGTGCCCAAAACCACAGGTAGGAAAAGAAAGCCAGCTCCCCTGGCTGCAAACACAATGCTTTGGAGGATTCAGCACCTCGACAGTTAACACTACATGTACAGTTCACAACCCCAGTACCTTCCAAGTGTGGCTAATCACTCCCAGCCCTCCTCAGCCCTCCTGCCACTGACATGGCCTTTCTCTTTATAGCTCTGCTAGAGCGTGTTCAAGTTTCTGTCAGAATCAGAAACATGCCACACGCTGCTTTAATCCCTTTAGCAGTGCACAGACACAAGCAGCTCTCCAATAAAAGGGTGAGTGCCACCCCTGAACTTCACTAATTTGTCACAGTCAACAGGATTTTTTTGCCTCTCTTTCACAGCACAGCAGTAACTTAACTAGCCTTTGATGCACAGGCTGGTTCCTGTCGCATCTACAGGCTGATGAAAGTGCTGAGGGCGGCAGTGGAACAGGGATGCTCAGCTACAGAGGGAAAACAAGCTTCCCTCTTGGCTGTCCCCATCATCCCACAGCAGAGAAAGTAAAGGAAGGGTGAGGAGGAGCTCTTTCCTAAACCATCCTTGAGGCTCCCCCTAAATGCAGTTTGGGTGCTTCTGCTTGGGTGCTTCAGTTTGGGTGCTTTCTACAAGGCAAGAGGCCACCCACTTCCCTCCATGCCCATCCTCTGGCAGCCTGGTAGGGAATAAGGCATCCTTGGTCTGGTTCTGTCATCCTGACAAAGCAGCAGGGCCTGGGACTCCCCAGGTCACCCCTGTTAGGTTTACAATTTATAAATGCTTAGACAGATGGGCCTGGCTAGTTCCACAGAAATTCCATACAGGATACAGCAGGGGCCCTGCTGAGCAACGTATTTTTTCCTCTGCATCTTGCAAATTGCAGCCAGCAGTGTGTATGAACAGGGTTTTTTTTTCCCCCTGCATTTAGGAAATCTCTCTGCTGTTGGTGGTGAAGAAGGAAGAGCTGGGTGTGCTCTGGGTGTCAGGATGAAGGTGCATGTTTAGCGTGGAGCTAAGCTTGGTGCCTGGATGCTTCTCAGGCACATGAAATAATGTGACACAAACTCAGACAGCGAGTGCCTCATGCTCAGTGATCCCAAACAGATTCCTGAAAGTAAAAGGGGGTTGTGGGCTCACTCTGCCTGAAGCCCTGCAATGGGTCCCACCATTCATATGTGTGTTTGTGGGAACACTGAGTAATGGGTGTGATATCTGGGAGGCCAAGAGCAGCTTTTATGAGGCCGTGCCTGAAGCCCCATCTGTGCTACTCACACCAGTTTTGCTGACCCTCATCAGTATTTGTCATGCCAGTACCCTGCCAGTATTTGCCATCTCCTTTCAGCTTGGCATACCCTCCCTGCTTATATAACCCCTCTCACTTGCCCATGAGCCTTGGTGGCTTTAGGAAAAAGACAGAAATTTAGGCTCAAGGGCAAATTTCCGTATGGATTAGGGAGCAAGAGAACAAAAAGTGAGAACAGAAAGCTATCTGGATAAAATTGCTACTCCCACACCAGTTTGCCAGGGTGCCCCTGCAGGGATATTTGCTGCTCCTCACAAATAACAGTGGTAATGGGTGCTGGTAAATGCAGATACCAGAGCCCTGCTGCATGTGTGTGCACTGGTGTGCCACAGGAGTGGCTATGAGCCTGTTGAGATGTGCACTGAGAGTCTGCCTAGTGCCTATGAACCAGCAGAGAGAGTGGCTTAGAGCACACACACTGGTTTCTCAAAAACAGCAATGCAAGTTCCACTTTCAAGCACTGTCAAGTCCATTTTAAGGGCCTAGAAAGAATTGTGCACACACACGCTATGTTTATTAAATACACACACAGTTAAACATAAGTCAGGATGGCTCTTTTCCTTTCAGGATGGTGACCCTGTTCTAGGGAAACTGATGAAACCCTACAGGAGGGAGATCTGAGTCATGAGAGCTTCTCATGGAAACTTACTTCCTGGCCTCCTTTTTTGCTGTGTACTGTGAACAGGAGATGAACTAAGGCATGGTGGAGGGAAGCTGCAATTTCAAGAGCTCTCTGAAGCACTATAAGCAGTTTTCATTCCTATAAAACATGCAGTCTTCCAGTATCTACAGCCTTTCCTGCTTGTTCTTTATCCCCTTTGCCCTCCTCACTCCCAGTCCTACTCAGGGAGCAGCCTGTGGTCTTTGGTCACACATCCATTCAGTAACTTGCAAGGTCCCATCATTTATAATTCTTAGACACACAAGCTGCCACTTTCACATACGGAAATTCCCAAAGGTCAGAGAAGGGAAATGGTTAATTCCTTTTATTCAATGCCTAATCTCCCCCCTCATCCCCCACTTCCCACCCCCACCCTGTGTGAACAGGAAGCTTGAAAAGGAAAAGCTTTCTGAATCTAGCAGCTGGGAATGGAGGAATCCTGGAACTTTATGCTGCAGAAGTTTAGAGACAACAATAAAGGTTTCCCCACCGTTCAAAGAGCAAATATATATATATATATATATATATATAAAAAGAATTATCTCTTCAAACAAATGCCTGGGGGATGGAAGGGGTCAAAATCCCAGCAGGCAGGTTCTGAATTGGATAAAGCTCTAGCAAGCACTGGGAGACCTGACTGCATCAGCAGCTCAGTAAATTGGAGAAGCTGGAGAGAAGCCTAGCCTGGTGATGCTCACAGAGGTGTGATTTGCATCTTTCTCATATCTTGTTTGCATTGCTGAGAGACATGATTCCAGAAAACCCTCTTTCAAATGCTGTGTTACATGGGGAGTGGTCCTGAAGGTAGGATGCAGGGATGTTCCTCTCTGTAAGACAAGCCCCAGACACCAACATCTTACATGCCTTTCAGATGGGGAATTTGGGGTGGTTGAAATCTGTGCTATCTTTGGATTTTTGCCAATCTGAGTAGGAAGATGAGAATGAGGACGATTTGCTTAGAAAGTACCAGAGTGCCTGCCAGGACTGACGGGAAGCCAGACTCGTGCCCCAAGGAGTTTACTTGCTAATTGAAAGCAGAAGCCTGTTAAAACAACTTTCCAAGAGTCTGGCACTGCAAAGCACATGCCTATGCTTTTGACACTGTGGTAGAGATTCTTAGAGATCCTTATGGAGGGTGTTAGGATGCTACAAAGTTTCAATGAGTAATGTGAACAAATAATCATCTGATAGGAAAAGATATCAAGTTCAGTCACATATGCTGCAGTGAGAGTGAAAGGAGAGTGAATTTGGCATGAATAATTTAGAAAATATTCTCCCACTTCCGGAGTACGTAGCCCCAAATCAAAGGTCATTAAGCTTGGTGGTCCAAAGGAGCCTCTAAAGTTACACCCTCTCTTTAAGTGTCCACACTTCCCACTGTGCAAGCAGGAGCAACCTCCAAGAGAGGTATGAGACCAACCCACAGCTTTACAGGAATGAAGATGCATTTAGTGAAGTTTCACTCAGCAAAGATGGAGTCTGCTGCTGTGACTCAGACCTGCTGCAGCGTGTTGCAAACCTCAGCACCATGTCCCTTAAACCAACTCAAACACATGGAGCTGCAGGCTTTGTTTCAGAGTCTGCGTTAAGGTGCTTGCAGATTCTGTAGACTGCCACCAGACTGATGCAAACAAGAGCAACACAGCCTGGAAGATTGACCAAAATTAATTACTACTTCTAAAGCATTCTCTAGGCTGTCTTGGATGAGCAGTGGCAATTACATGGCAACAGGAGAGGGAGGGACCTTGTATTTTATTTCCCCGCTGATCCCGTGAACCATGTCACTGCTCCGTGGGGTTGTGAGGAGCTCGGGGCTCCTTGGAGGAAGGAGGCATCCAGTCAGGTGCTATTCCACAAACTGGAGGGCACAGCCCACCCAAGGGCTTCCCTCTTATTCACAGCACTTTGCTCTTTCACCTTCCAAGATCTCAGGAAAATGGGGGATATGAAGACTACCTTTATTCAGCCTTCATGAAGTGTACAGTAACAGGTATGCAACAGTAACAATGGCATGGAGCCATTGCCATCGGTGGCACTTAAACATAGTGAGTCCTTTGTCCTGTGAAACACAGGTTCCCACTGCTCCCATGTTTATGAAGGTCTTCCACAACTGGAGAAGGCAATGGAAAATAAAATTACTATCAGTGGCCCAGCTGTACCATCCCTCTGCGTTTGTAGCCCTAAATCTCCTTCTTAGAGATGCAAAGTCATGTTTGCACTTGGCTCACAGTGAAATTCATCACAGTCTTCAGATATTTCCACTTTTGAGCCTTTGGATATTCTCTCCTGTTTACAAATCTGTGCTACCCAGATGCTGCCACTGCTAGGATGTGATATAATGACTGGACTCTTAGGCCTGCTGTGTCTCAGGGAACCCCATCCTGGACTCCCCTTTGGGCCATGCCAGACAGCCTTGATGCCATTCCTCTGAGCACTGGCAGAGTGGGAAGGGGCATTGCCAGTGTCTGCTCCCCTCCAGCATGCCCTGGTTGTGGTGGCCCTGGGGACTGTGGCCAGATGGCATAGCTTAAAGCGATCCCACCCCAGCCCCAAGGCACTGCTGGCACCAGACCAGCCCAGATCACACCACAGCAAGTCCCCTGCTCTGCAAGAGCTGCCAGGCTGGGAATCAGGAGCATGTTTCACCTGGCTGCAGAGCCTCTCAGTGCAGAAATGTCTCAAGGCTTTCTGCCCACCACAGCCATCCCCCCATTTGCTTGTTTGGCTCACACCAAGCACTGATGCGGAGCTGTGGTTGCTGGTCTGCGTGCTCTCCCATCCCTTGCCCGGTGCATTGTTTTCCCTTCCATTCACCAGCCCTGGGTCCATCCATCCATCTGCAGGGTTAGGATCCACAAATCTCTGAGAGCAGGCAATGTCCTACTGTGTTTAAAGGGGAAATAGTAAATGCTGCCTGAGTCACTGTTGATGTAAATAACACATCATATTTGACAACTGCTCTAAGGCAAGGTTTCATTAGTATTTTGCGATCTGACTTCAGGAACGGCTTTCTGAAGTTCTTTTTTTTTCTTTTCTTTTTTTCCCCCCACTGTCTTGTTTGTAACATCCCCTTTGAACTCGTGACAATAAAATTTCCTTCCCCACTGATTTAGTCCTTTTCCACTTGGCACGCATGGACATTTTCCCTGCTGTTTCTATGGAACCAAAGTCCCCATGAGTCCTTTTTGTTTACTTCCTTGCAAGGAGCCGAGCATCGTCGGTGAGGTCAGAAGGAAGGTGCATGGCTCTGGGAATAACAAGAGCAATGCTGCCAACACCAATAGGCTGTTAAATTAACCTGCCTTGACACCTCTCCTGTTTTCAGGCTCTCACTTTGAAGATACCGAGGTTTTATATATTTCTACCCACCACTACACTTGCCAGTTGCAGCTGGCATCCAAAGTGAAAGTACCAAAATACTGTAAGAAAGTTGTAACCTTTGTGCAGTAGCTGATCCAGGAAGAAAATGATGATGAAATGCCTCACTTCAGGAACAGGTCTGATTAGCTTTGAGATACAGGACTCCTGCTGTGCCCTCTCTGGCACAGCATTGTGGCACTGGCTGGGTATGCTGGATCAGCTCCCGCCTGTCCCACCAATGCCACCACCCCGCAGAGGCTTGTCAAGCCAAGGGACAAGGAGAACAGTTCAGACAGCCTTCATGTACAGCCAGTTATTTGGTTTGTGGTAAGGGGAGATATTAAATGGAGATGCTTTTCTGAAGCACCACTGGCCATTGCTGAAAAGGATGTCTCAGATTTTTGGGATGAGTGATCTGATCCAACGTTACATATGTTTTCCTTCAGAAGGATCTTCCTTCTGCAGATGGAAGGTGCTGCACAGCCAGGGGGCACCTGGGACAGGAACCCCAGGACTCAGATCAATGCTGCTGGCTGAGCCATGCCAGCCACTGTTATCCTGGGTTAAGCTTGATCAGTTTTATTGTCAGATTCATCCAGGAGATGTTCCCAACTAGAAATGGTCCAAAGAGGATGAATGTGAGGAAACACATAATTTCAAATTCCTTCTGCCACCTGAAATGATCTGTAATCCTATCTCAAACTGGACACAGAGAAAGTGTTGAAGAGTCAAGTGGGTCTCAGTAAAACAGGTGAAAGGAAATCAGGTGATAGCAGCCACGATGGTTTCTCCCCTGCTGTACCAGGTGTCAGCACAATAGCCCCCATTAGCACCCACCGCCCCTGCCCGACCTGCTGGCTGCAGGGACAGGTGACTGGCTAGCAGGGAGCCCTCACATCAGCGTGGCTCTTCTTACACAGCAAGGTCCTTATTAAGCTTTTGATGGGGGTTGTGTGTGTTGTTTAATTGTCTCCCTCTTTGCAGTGCTGAAGAATGGAGGGTGCCTTGTTTGCAAATCTGCAAGCAGAGACAGCTGTTGTACCTGGCTAGTTATAATCACTGTAAATTTTATTATGTCCTTTTGGCTTTTAGACCAATTTTCCTCATTCTCTTCTTCACACACGCCTCAGACCTTGTCCCTGCTTGCCTTGAATGCAACTGAAATGAGCCTATGCCCATGGGAGTCTGGTCCTGTATACTTAGGACATCCTCCTTCTCTCAAATCATAAATGAGAAGTGGCTTGGCTGGCCCAGATATGGAGGTGCTTTATGGAAGGTGGTGACCAGTGTAAAGGTCCCTGTGCTACCTTTCCTTTGCAGATTAAACCAGGCTAGGATGTGCTGTCCCCCAGAACAGAAGTGGGTGTAGGAGCAGATGTGCTGCCACTGCCAGGCTGGGTCCCTTACCATGGGGGCAGCCTGGCACAGAGCCAGCGTGTGTTCACTGAGGACATTGCCTGGCCTTTCAATTTGAAATATGCCAATGTTTTTCAAAATATGATGAAGAAAGTTAAACAGAAAACTTCCCTTTGAAAACATTTCAGTTTATAGTCTTCTTCACCTCCAGCTCCAGTTCTCCTCTCCTTCATTCCATCCTTATTTTTTAAAGTGAAGGGAAAGATAAATAACATGAGAGAAAGCAGAACATCCTCCAACCCTTCTGACTGCAATGTTGATAAGCACTTTTCATTAAAAGTCACCTTAGAAATAGACAGTTGTTCTGGCAATAAAGAAAACCCTTATTGTAATGTGTTGTACTGTTGGCACTGAACCCCTGCTCCCAGGGAAGAAATAGGTAAATATGGAAACCATGGTGGTTGCTCTTCTGCTCTGCTCCAGGAAGTTTTTGGCTGCAGCCACCCATCTCAGGCAAACTCTCAAATCACAAGTGCCTAGGCAGTGTCCTCCACAGGGGCACAAGGGGAGGCAAGGTAGAGGAGCCTATACCTCTAGAATCTGTGGGCATGAAGAAGGATGAAGAAATAAATTCTCCATTTGAGAGAAGAGAAAGTGAGTTGGGCCAACTGCTGATGCACACACCAAAATGTGTCCTAGAAGTGGAATTTGCTCATTAATTATAGTCCAGTATTTTGACCTTAATGTTGTCGGCCTGGCTGAAAGCTGCGATGCTCAGGTGTAATACATCAATAGGCTCCTCCTCCCATGGACAAGTAGCACTGAAAAACAATAATGAAAATGCAAGAAATAGCACCTCTACAAAGAGATGCTGTGGCTGAGGTAGATGAAAAGTTAAGAGAGCAAGGGGGGCAGATGAGTGGTGTGAAAGATATCTCTGAAATCTGATCCCCAGCAGATCATCCGTACTACACCTGTGCACAGAGATGCAGTTGGACACTGCCAGGCATCAAGTTCATCCAGATTGCCTTCAGAAAAACAGTGTTCACTACCATAAAGATTAAAGTAGTCTGGTGATGGAAATAGGAAGCTGCCGAAGAACCACCTAATCATGTTGCTTTGTATTAGGTCTTGCAAGAATATAGCAATGAAAGACTTTTCACTTCCTGAGTTCCTCAATATACTTCCTTTTACCTAATTTCTTTGTTATGTGAATACAATTTCTGTTCCCATGAGCAAAGAGGATGCTTCATTTTGGTTTCCAAATATTATTGTGAAGGTGGGCTTACAGTTTCATCAGTGATTACATTCAGGTCTGGCTGTTGTGAGATGGAAAATATTTCTATTTTTCTCATAGTAGTCCCCAAATTGCCTGCTGGCTAGAGTGGGACAGGAGGGACAATGTTGGCATTGATGGGGTGCCTTTGAAGTAAAGAGCATACTTTTAGAAAGGACATCACTACTTACAGACCTAAATCCAAGTGACTTTCTCAAATGATTAAGACCAGATCCTTAAAGACAGTCTCATTTTGAGTGAAATGCAGGGGATTACATACTTACATGTCTTTTAATATGGTTAGACATAAGTTCCTCTTGAAAACAGAGCACAAACTCTAAATCTCCTAGGCACTTTTGCAGGCAGAAGTTGAGAAGTCTGATGCCAATCTCTGCTGTATGGGCATGAGGCCAGAGTAAGTGCAGCAAGGAGCTGGACCAGAACTAAAGTTGAAGGGAGGAAGTCCAGCAGCTTGTTTGTGCTCTCCGGAAGGCAAGCATAACTCACTAAACAAATGTCAGGAGGGGTCACATCCCGCTCTCCTAGAAGCCAGAGGGAATTAACCTGAGAAGAAACCCATGTCAGAGGTGAAACAGAGGAGGCTGGGTTTTAAGAATATAAATGGACAGCTGAGTGCATGAAAACAACACAGGGGAACATCCAGGAGATGCTGCAATGGGTTTTGCCACTTGCAAACTGTGTTACTGAGCATGCATGTCTCTTTGCAGGACATGCATACGCCTCCAAGGTTGCATTTGCCAGCATGTCTTTGCAAATGGACTTCCTGCACAGGGCTCCTCGGAAAATGTACTTCTGCTCAGAGCCCCTTCCATGGCTTTGGCTCTCCTGTGCACTTGCACATGCTTGGCCATCACCCTTTCACAAACCTCTCTGCACCTGCAGAGGCTTTCTTGCAGCTACTGCACTGCCTCAAGAGGAGCAGTATGGCAGCCATCCATGAAGAAGAAATCTACTTCCACACCATGCCGCATCACAGGCAGGAGTATTCCTGAGGAATCAGAGTGTCACTGTCATCCCAGCTCCCAGGTACCTGCAGAGGATGAGATCAAACTTCTACACATATTTCTTTTTTCCACCACAGCTGAAGGAGGAGCAGCTTGTGGAAGTGTCCCAGGTTCCCTCAAGAGCATTTTCTGGTTGGTGCTTTGTGCAGGTGGAACTGCAGCGGGAGATAGAGCATGGGAAATGCAGACAAGGTGACTGCTGTGGGCAGCACAGGTGAGCACCGGGGCTGATACTGGTCCCTTGCTCTCCAGCTGGCTATCCAGCTTTGTGTTGTTACATTGATACATGGAGAGAGGGGTGGTTCCCCAGAGGCCATAGTGTAAAAGGTGGGTATTGAATAATCTGTTTTCTCATTATCTTTAATCCAGTCCAGCTCTAGGTTTCCAGATGACCTGTTGATCTCCTGCATCGTACCTAGGGGTATTGCTCTGGACGTGATTTAGATTTGTTTGTTACTGCTACAGAAAACTAATTTAAAAAAAATAAATTCTGTTGGTTCTTTCTGTAGCCTCTAGGATCACAACTTCCAGTGCAAAGGAGGTGCCAGGAATGCATGGGTAGGACAAGGCAGGAAGAGCAGAACCACCCTTTCACCAGCAGCTCACGGTCAATCAGATTAAGCCTAAATGGGAAACTGCACCCTGAGGGTCAACAGATATTATTCCTGGTCATTGTGCAGCCCTGTTGTCCCCATTGTTCATGTCTATTTTGCATGGGTGTAACCCTCCTGGTATGAGTACAGTTTCTTGTGCAACATCTGTACAGGTCTTGGAGAGAAGCTGAGATTCACTGCTTTAAAAGCACATCCTCACAAGATCTGAGCTTTAGTGCTGAATTGTACAGAGGATCAGCCACAATCAGGGTCAACATGATCTATCTGAATTAAGCCATCCAGAAGAAAAAAGCTTTCTAAAAAGCATCTCGCCTCCCAATAAATAAAAGGATAAATTCAATAAAAGGAAAGCTTTTGAGCATTGATAAGGAAACAAGAGCTCTGGGGATAAAATAATCAGAAATATCCTTCAGCAAATTGCAGCACCTGCGCTTTATCTACAGATGGTGTTATTCAGGTCATAAGGAACTGTCAATCCTGTACATAAGAGCAAAAAAGGGAATCATCAGTATGAACTGAAAAACCACCCTGTCTGTCCTCAATTCTGGCTGGCAGCACAGGTAATGATTTATTCTCATTTCTGTGAATTTCATGCCTGCCTGGTCAATATTCCTCACAATAAAATCCTGAAGAAGAATTTTAGTAATGAAAAAGGCAACAGAGTAGGGGTTAGAACCCACTAACTGATCAATCCCAGGGTGTTTGCTGGTGGAAGGGAGGTGCTGATAACCTGGGCAGATATTCAGGCTTCCGTTTGTTTTGCTGCCTCGCTTAATCCTCGCTGTGGCTGAAGCCAGCAATGCTTCAGTTAGATTAATGAGCTGAACTAAAACCAACACACAAGTGTCAAGTACAGCTCTCCTGTTTAACACTGTGAGCTCCACTACCAACAACAGTAAATTTCAGATAGAGCTCACATTAGGAAATCCCCTTTTTCCCCCTGTTGGTGTTACTGCAGTGATTAAGGAGAGGCTGTGACCTGAAGCCCTGGAGATGGAGGCTTGTGTCTCTCCTTAGGTGGGCAGAGAAGGGGCTGAGCTCATTCAGCTTTTTGCCTGCTGCTGCCACCACTGTATCTGTTCCCACCCAAGGTGGGCTGGGAAGTGAACAGCAACTAGCTGGCTTCAGGGAGAAACCTCTGGGGAAACCCAGGACAGAAAACATCGTCTTAGCCTTAAGGTCTACCATTAAGTGAAAATATTTCTTTAGGGTTTTCATTTTGAAATAGCTGTGGCTGTTCATTCATGATAATAAAATATTTTCTCAGCGCTTTATTTATTGTATGTTAAGGGGGCTAAGGAAGGCCTCCCTCTTCCTGTGTAACTCAGAGATTCTGCTCAGATATTTTAGGAAACCACAGCATTGAAGAGGCATAAAGAAGAAAGCCGAATCACAACTGTAAGAAGAAGGGATGTGAGTAAAGACTGTGAGTAAACAAAAAGCCATTTTTAAGAGGGACAAAAAAATTCAACTCAAGGAAGAAAGGGGGAAAGAAAAGGAAGGAAAGGAACTTCCCTCCTGCCAAGTGCCTATGGCAACCCCCACTCTAAAAAACATCACTTCTCATCAAAGCAAAATGACAGGCCCATGGCTGAGCTAAAAAGAAGATATCCACTTCTGAGATAAGACTCTGAAAAATGCAGGTTAAGTCAACTGCTCTTCATGGCAATGGTGCTGAAGAGAGACTGACTGCAGTACAGGAATCAGATAAACAGGTGGGGAGCACAGAAAAGGCAACTCTAACAGTTGGAGAGCCACTATCAATTAATTTTGACTATAAAAAGGATTATCCCATCTTGGCAAGATTGCTATGATAATACAGAAATTTTTTCTCCAGTTTGAAAGTGCACAAGAAGGGAGCACAGTTCCTTTCCTCTGTAAATAGGTCATTAACTGTGGCAAAGTACTGCCAGGTGCTCTGGTATTGAAATCTTTGTGCCTAGAATGAGGGACCCAAATCCAAGAGAACAGAAGTTGGCTTCTTCCATACCACGTGTTTGGCTTCTTCCGTACCACATACACTCACAGTATGAATTTGTCCTGTGTACAATTTCCATGCATGTGCTGTGAGCATGCTCCATCTGCCAGATCCATGCTGGAGAGGATACTTACCTGTGACAGTGCCACCTTTGTGTGGTGGCCACAGGATGCGTGTCTCATCAAGAAATGCCTGGCGCCAAAGCACTGCCTCCTCTCTTGCCTTTCAGTTACCTGATGAGGCTGCAAAGGGGCAGGGGAAGGAAACGGAGGGAAGGGAAGCAGCCCAGACTCCTTGTAACCCAGGGACAGGAAGATATCAGTAGCAGGAGCTTAAGCAGAGCTACAGCAGAGCTCAGTTAGGGCAGGAAGGCAGGTGGAACTGTGGCAGCTGCAGCTAATGTGGGAAGTGTTACGCTGCAGCTGCCGCAGTCCCACCTGCTTTCCTGCCCTAACTGAGCTTGTTAGCAGAAGCTGTAGCCACTGTGTTGGGACATTTCCAGCAGCTCCCAATCCTGCTTGTTTCCCCAGAGCTCGTCCCTCCTGGATCCACTGGGTCTGTGAATTTTATTACCTGCAGCTTGCAGATTTGACAAGCCCAGCCCTAAGGGAGTCACAGAAATGAGAAGCGGGGAAAGCATCAGAGTCTTTCACCAGCAGGGAAATCCCAGGAGTTTTGGAAACAAGAGCAAGAAGAAATCTTTTGACATCTCGTGAGTTCTCTCCTCCCTCATAAATTCTTTTCTTCTAAGCTTCTCCAAAACTGTGAAAATCTATGAGACTGCCTTCTGTTAGAGTAGTAAAGGAAACTTGGGGGAATTTCCCCTGTCATGCTGAAACTCAGGGACCATTTAGTGTGTTATGATTTGGCAAATGTGGCTGTAAGAAAAGAGCTCCTCTTCGCAGATGAGCATCAACTCACTGCAATTCCACCACAGCCAGAAGGCTCTGGAAGAAACTGAAATGTGAGGCAGGCCAAACTATTCCTACAAATGGAGCATTGTTGGACAGTATCTCTTATTTGCACTGGTGTAAATCAAAATGTATATTTATTTCTGATAGCATAAGGAGCTGACATAGAGGAAGATCAAAGTCTGGATGTAACTAACACCAGAAGCTGCATTTACGTCAGCCAGAAGAGTGTCTTTGCCTGGATATTGTGTTCAGGGTTTTCTGTATCTCTAAGGTTTTATTTCCTTTTCCTAACCATAAAAATTATAAAATGTGATTAACATAAAGATAAGAGGCAAGTAAAGCAGTGCCCTGACTGAGCTGGCACTGAATAACTCTAAACTGAATAACTGCCAGCTCTAAAACTCCTTCCCCTTCCTCCTCCACAGCAGAGGATCTTTAGGGCAGCAATGGAAGGCAGTGCTGTAAGTGTTGCCCTGGGCTCTATAGTTCACCAATCCCTGAGACATAACCAAAGAAAGACTGTTCTCTGAAACCCAGCTGTTTTATGAACCTTGTTTCACTCTTGAACAGCACTCTGAATGTTTGAAGCAACCCAGTTGAAGGCAGATGAGCTAAACCTGGCCTGGGCACCTGACAGGGGGGGTCAAAGCCCATCCTTTACCACCACAGGGAAGGCAGCATTTTGGCTTTGCTGCCACAGCATTTCTGCTCTGCAAACCAAGGTATGGGGGTTTTGCTCCATTGCAGCTTTTGCTAACTGAAGCAAGAGGGCTTTGAGGTGCAGCACCCCAACTCAGAACTGGCAGGAGGCTGGGTACAGGACAGTGTATGTGGCTGCATCCAGCTCAGGACCACTCAGAGCACAGGTGAAAAGTGAGTCCTAGAGGGTCCACCCCACCTGCTGCTGTAGGAGCACTGGACAGACCCACAGCCCAGGAAGCAACACCACCCCCAGGCACTGCACAGGGCAGCAGCCAACAACATACAGGGAGATCACTACAGACCAGCATCATCATAGCTCCCAAAACCAAGAAGTGGTGACTGTGTTATCTTCCATGGTAAAAAAACAGCTTTCAGGAAAACGGAAGACCAGAGAAGCAGTCACTTAAATCAGTGTATCTCCTCATGAGAGTCTGATTCTTTTAGTTCTAGAGAAGCACAGCTGTGTTATTTTACTACCATAGCTAGAAGATTATTTATGTATGCACAGTACAATTTTTAACTCACGTTTCAGGCATCTGTGTTTACTCTGCTGGAAGCAGGTCAAGCTAGGAAGTGTTCTAGTTCATGCTGACACGTACAGAAGGCTGTTCCCTGCTTCTGCTGAGAGCCTTTGAAAAGAAAATACAACAGTTTGGAAATAACTCTTGAAGTGAGCACTCCATCTTGTTTCTTTGTGTTAGAGAAGTGGGGAGGAACACAGGGAAAGGCAAGTCATATTGGCACACAAAATTTGGACTATCTGGAAATAATTGGTGATGTATGGAGGAACTGCAATGTGTCCTTCACAGAACTATTTGAGTCTTTTGCATGTTCAAGCAACTTTCTCTCTTGCCCATTTTCTTGGGATCAGAAGCAGTGTGAACAAGAGAGTCCTCTTCAATGAAACTTAGTGTATCCATTTCTATGTCCATCCCAGGACATAAACACATTGATTGTAAAAATGATCTCCTGTGTGGGAGGCAGTTCCCTCCACCTTCATCACAAGTGAGGGAAATACAGGTGGTGTCATGGCATAATTCTGCACAGCCTCGGGATGGAGGCAAGGTGAATGCAAATAGGCCAGGATGGGGAATAAGATCAGAGTGAATGCAGGACTCAGCCAAACAAAGCCTCACAGGATGCTGACATTAACATCTGCAGTAACCTGTGTCTATATCACCCCGAAGTCCAAGGTGCCACAGGCAGCCATTGCTGCATGGATGTCAGTGTAGTTGCACCAGCCACTGCAGGTCCTGTAGCTACAAGGCAAGGAGACCTCTGGCACCCCTTGGTGTGGCTCTCAAGTGTACTTGAAAAACACTGTGTCTGGGGAGGTTCCCAACAAGCAGCCTGCAGATGGGCAGTGCCCACACAGCACAGCTGGGACTGGACCCCTTTGCTGGGACCCTCTGGGTGATGCTGGCACTCAGCAAATATCTGGAACAGTCTTCCCAATGGGCTCAGCATCCTGCTTGCAGAGCCAGATGTGCTCAGGACATGAAGCCACAGAAACCTCTCTGTGAAATCTTGTTTCTAGGCTACATCTCATTGAACTCCTTCCACTAATCTACTTAAATGCTAATTTACAGGAATGGTATTTGTTTACTCATTGTTATTGTTGTTGGGAATTGGGAGAACAAAAGGTCTCTGAAGCATCTCAGTCACACAAATTATTTCAGGGACTCAAAGATAATGGTACCACAAAAGAGAGTTCCCATGTCCAGGGTGCTGGTATCAGCTGAGGAGAACTGACAGCAATAAATCCACCTCAGCAGAACCACTATGTGCTACTCTGCAGATAAGAGCTCTTGCCAGCCTTTCACATATCCACATATATTACACTTTGCTGTGGATTTCACTAAGAAAAATAAGGAATACTGCTCTTCACCCCAGGTAAACCCTGTCTTTCTGAGATTGCTGAGGTCCCCAACAGAGGTTAGGACTGGGGCTGTCCCCTGATGTTAGTGATTCACACACCTCTGTCCCCAGCACTCCACAATGAGGATGTCACTGCCATCCTAGGAACCTGATATGCATCTATCTGTGCTGAGGAGAGTCATGAGCTCCTGGGCAGTCAGATTAGGACTGAAGTAACTAGGAATGTCTCCCTAATAGCACTCTTGCAAAATTTTCCCTAAAGGGCTAACCCTGGGAAGCCAGAGCACCACAGCTGTTAACACTCATATCACAGAATCACAGAATCATTTAGGTGGGAAAAGACCTCTAAGATCATCAAGTCCAGCTTTCAACTGATCACCACCTTGTCAACCAGACTGGGGCACTAAGTGCCATGTCCAGTCATTTTTTGAACACAAATATACCAGTCCTTTCCTGGATCCTAATCTGTGGTCATGAACATAGTTATACAAGTTGTCACAGCTGTGACAAGCTTGGACATGTGACTCTTGGACAAGCTTCTCAGGTGAGCTGCCAGCTCCACTCCACCATGCTGCAGCTGCAGGACATGCTTCACCCCTCTGCCCAGATTTAAACTTTTTAGTTTGTGGGCTCATGGGCAGCTTGCAACAGCACTAAGAAAATCTGATCAGACATTTATTTGATCAGAGCAACTAAGGAGAGAAATGGGGTTGCTACTTGTCAGCCACAAACAAATGTGGCTGAGACTATTGCACAGCAACACTCTTATCTACAAGCAAAGTGATGCCTTCACACACATGAGAGAGGACATATAGAAGAGTAGATAATATTACCTTAACATTCTAACAGTATTTCTGAGTGACATACATGACTTTAATACTGATCTATTTTACCTGAAGCTAAATAGTACTAAATGATTCTACTGAGCTTGTTAAATCCTGTGCCAAACCAAATGTAAAGAGGATGTGTAGTGCTGTAAATACCCCTCAGCTTAGTGCTAAGGAGGCTGAAAATGATGCTGTGAAGCAGCTTCCCTGGTGCAGACGGTTGTGTGAGGAAGCTGCTGTGAGGGACACCAGCCATTCCCCATTGTTCTCTGACACTGGCCATTCCCCATTGTAATTCAGACACTGCTTGTCTCACTTCCACATTAGAGCCTGTCTCTTGGTCCATTGTGACCATTGGCTTGTCTGCTTGTTTAGTAGGAGAAAAAGAGTATCAGACCAGATGAAAATTTCCCCCTACACTTGGAAATAGCAGCTCTGTTGCTAATAACAAAAAACAACTGCATTAAAACCCATGAGGATTTTAATAAAAATTACGAAGTGTAGATGGATCATCTATGAAGTCCACTTAAGTTTGAAAGTCTACAGTTTATGGAGTGTGGCCATGCCTCGGTGGATCCTGGATCCTGAGGCTGCCAGGCTCCACATTAAAAGAACAGTAGGGAAAAACATTTCATAGACTCCTCTGATACACAGCAGCATTGCCAGGGACAGCCTTTATTTACTGTGTTCTCTCTCGGGCTCTGCCTCTGTAGGAGGAGTTGTGGCTGTGCCAGGCACCCACTGCCTGCCCTCAGCACGGCTCCCGAGAGTGCAGTGCCCACGGAGACCCTGCTCTTGTGGGCCCAGAGCTGGCAGCAGCTGCTCACAAGGCTCCCTCCTGGGGCTTTTAGCAGAGTGCTTTCCCAGGCTGCCATCCAGTGCACTCAGCAGCCATCATCTGTATCTGGTAGTCTTTAAATTCTGGTAGTCTTTAAAGTCTCCAAAAATGGAAATTACATGCAGAAAATAACCAGGGAAACTGTTGGTAAGGAGAAGGGGGGCATCCTTTTTGGGTTCAAACAATTGAACACCAGGTGCCTAGTTTATGACTTTCCAATAAGACTCTGCAAGCCCCAGGGAAGTTCTCTTCTTTAATAACCCAGTAGTTGCATCAGCTTCTACCTCCCATAAGCAGCTCTGGAGAGCAGTGGCACAGTCAGGAGCCAAGATACGTGCAGGACATCAATATCTGAGGAGGAGGCTGACACTTGCCTAAAACCTAGAAAAGTATCAAGAGGGACCTGCTTTGGATGTAGAAGGCTCCCTGGCAATGGACTGTGAGGATCTTCTATCTGCAGTTCCATAGATCTGTATTCACCATTCGTTGCATCTCAGGTATGTGCTGGAAGAGGTTACCCTTCCTGTTGCTACAAAGGCCTTCAAATTTGGCCAATTCCAACCTTTTTCTTCTACATCCCAGCTCTTACATATATATGTGATCTCCCATCAGTGGTCAGTAATGAGGATTTCTAAGATGCCTCTGTAAGTTGATCTACAGACATAAAGTGCTGATATAAGTGACCTACAAATAAATGTCCAGAGCAGGGAAACAGAAAGGCTTCTGGGTTCTGATTACAGTCCCTTGTCTGCCCCTGCATTGCTTAAAAAGCTCCAACTGTTCTTTCAAGCTGAATTTAGCAGCACAGTATTGGGTTAAGAGATAGCTACTGACTGTGCACAAGCCTTCACATATGTTACTCTCCTGCACTCACAAACTTCAGCCAGAACCAAGCCATAGAAAACTTTTCCAACATGTGCTACCTGTCAGCTGACCTCTACAAGAGCTTTTTCTGAATGGCACACTGACCTAACTATAGCTCCCTTTCACAACAAAGTGTAAAAACACCCAACCTCTTCTTTGTTTCAACACAAAGTGTAAAAATACCAGAAGATATCACTTAGCCCTTATCATTACATGTGACATGTTTGCAAATATCTTGCAGCAGCTCCCAACCTTTAGGGTTATTTCCCTTTTTAGCAGTCACTGCAGTGGAACAATTGCAACCTCCTGTAGAAAGCAGTAGGCAAACCATCCATTGGAGAGGAACAACTTCTATAGGAAGTTCTTCCTTTTGCTTTTGATACCATGGACCCTAGAGGGTGGCACAACAGTAACTCACATCCAGACAAGATATGTGTGACCCCCATTCCCAGACGCAGCACAGAGGAGCAGCCCTTATGCTCTGCTGGGCCCAGTGGTCCAAAACCCCACACCTCTGGAGCATCCAGACATCATGTCTAAAATAAAATACGGTCTTCATCACCACACCCTTCTCAGGTCTGAATCCTTCAAAAACTGTTCCTGCCTGGATACTTTTTGATGCCCCAGCAAATCTGCATGGTACATTGTCCTTATGAGGCACCCAAATTTCTCCCACACCTCTGTTCTCCATTCTTTTCACACATTCACTGAGGTGCCTATCTAGGTGATATGCCTCCATCTCCTGTGTTTCCCCTGGAAACATGTCTAATCTGGATAAATTACTGGCCATTGTCCTTCCCATGTGCCTGCTTGAGATATGCCCAATTTCTTAAATTACTGGCCATTGTCCTTCCCATGTGTCTGTTTGAGATATGCCCAATTTCTTAAATTACTGGCCATTGTTCTTCCCATGTGCCTGTTTGAGATATGTCCAATTTCTTAAATTACTGGCCATTGTCCTTCCCATGTGCCTTCTTGAGATATGCCAAATTTCTGCTCTCACTTGAAGCAGTCTCTCCTTTAGCAAGCATCATGTCTTAGGAATGCCTTGTTGCTCAGGCAGCTCTTGGTTCATAAGGACCCTGGCAGTTCCCTCAGCAACTTTCCTTTTTCCAACTGGAAGAGTGTCTCTGCTTTCCACTTTGCATCCTTCCCAACCACACCATATATATAATCTCCTCTTCCAGCTGCACATCTGAGATTCCTGAGCAATCATGAGTGTCTGTTAATGTTCCAGTCTAATTGTCTTATCTGTTCTCAATTCAACACCCACACTCATGGAATTTATCCTGTGGTCGGACATTGAGTCATTTCCATTCCTGAATACCAGAGGAACGTGACTTTCCCTTATACTGAAGGGTGCAAAACTGATATTACTCAAAATTGAGCCCTCTTCCATCCTTCAGGCTCGTTGAAACCTTTTCATTTTTGATTCAGGGAGGGAGAAAATTGCTCCGAGAGGCAACAGATGAAATCTTTCTCTGCACTGGCAGATCATTATCTAGAGATGTTACAACTTCTCACAAAGTATTTATTTTGTGAAAAAAGCAGTATTTTTTAATACTTAAGAACTTCTGGTTCTTTACTGAGAATTAGTTTGTCACTATTTGATACCTGGGGTGAACTTCAGCATATAGATAAATTTCAGGTTTTCCAAAGTCACACAGCTTCAGTAAAATGGGAAAACCAGCAAAGAATTATGGTTCATTTTGGAAAAGAAAATAAATTACCAACTTAACAGAGGGTAATATTAAAAAAAATAAATAATGCTGTCATCCCAGTGCTGGTCTTTTTCCTGGAAAGACCAGTCCAAGAGAAATTCCAGGTCAAAAGCTGCCAATCTATTATTTACTATCTAAAAGGTGAATCATTGTTTTTAAACTGTAGAGAAAAAATTCCTAAAAATTTTGGCAGGAGAGCAGCAGGTGCAAAATCTTGCAAAATACTTTTGTTTATGCTCTTTCCAGGCCCCATCTGGGTTAAATGGAAAACAATTTTTCTTGAGGGATCCCTTCCCCATCTTAGCCAATTAGGACAAATGGGAGCAGGCAACCAGCTGGAAGCTCTGCTCAGATTTTGGTGTGGTTCTTCCAAACATTTTGCACCTGGAAAAAGTACCTGAAAACTTGAGGATTGTGGCTTAAAAATTAAATGGTAGGTTTAGGAAAAAGATCCAGAAGAACACGCTAGAATTTCTACATAAGGCAAATCTGAATGCTTCTGTGCACCTTCACATCACCCCAGGAGCAATGCTTCACTTCCATATTTACCTGTTTATAAAAGTGTATGGTTTATTTTTCCTTTCACTTGCAATGCATTGGATTCCAGTTCATGGCAGTCCTGTGATGCTTGTCATGCAGATCACCAGAAACCCAGCAGATTGAGACAATCATGTCTCAGCCTGATAACTTGACAGCTGGTTTCTGAAAGTGAAACTTGCACAGAGGTAAAATGTCAGTGGCTTTAGGCAAGTTCAGTTGACTGTTCATCCTTTACACAAAGTCCTAGTTAATTCTCACAAAGAGACGTGCTTTCCCTTAACAGCTATTTCTTCCCCAGAGTAAAGACATATGGCCAATAGAACAACTGCTTTATCAAACGCTAACAAATTCAGCTCTTGATCTCCATCTAATCATTAATACAGTGTTTATCCATCCCATGTTGCAAGAGCATAATATGTTCCAAATGGGAGTTCTTGAGAAAAAAAGGCCTTCATTGCCAACCCTTCCCCCTCCTCATAGTGAATTCTTTTGTTAAGAGCTTCAGGAACTGGAATTTCTCTAAGCAATGCCCTATCAACGCAATCTAACTCTTCCCCCCCACCCCCTACCCTGCACACACATTTTGATTAAGTTACAGAAATCATGTGTTGCACAATGCAAAGACACTTGACTTCTCTCCTTTATAGTATGCACAGAGGAAAACCCCTCTCTTGCTTCCCCTCATTCCAGTTTGAGCCTTAGACATTCCGGTAAATAAATCCAACATTTACAGCGGAGAGGAACATCAAACGTCTTCAAATCATACACACTTTTCTTAATCATTTTGTACCAAAAAGGTCAATTAGTGTTTTTTTTCTTTTATGGCTTGAGGGGTTGTTTGTTACTTAATGTTTATTGAGTAATACCACATTTGCTATTCCTGGAATCTTCCCATTCTTGCAATGGTTTTTTTGCTGCAAGGGTATGCGCCACATTTCCTTAAATCTCTATCAGGCTGCCAGAAAGGAAAGACACTGCAGGGTTCAAGTGAAAAATGAAGTTTCAAAGTTGAAGAACCTGACCAACACAGAAACAGGACATAAGACTATAGTTTTTTTCCTTCTAGTGGGAGATCTAATTTGGTTAGACAAAATTGACATTTTACCACTGTTTTCTTTTACCTCATGATATGGTGCCAAGTATGTGCTCCAAGCAAAGGGAATGGGAGAGAGAAGCTGCCACTGGCCAGGTTTGCACAGGGCTTCATCTTTGCTAAGCCATGAAATGGCCGGAGGGTGAAAAATATCCTTCATTGTTTAACCTGCAGACTGCTGAAAGGTTCAACCCAATATTTTTGTTTGAGAGGGAATGAAACAAAATATAGAGAAACACAAGAAACTTCGTGAGTCAAAGAATGAATCAAGAAGCACAAAATTATTTTCAAAACTTACATAAATAATTTGCTTTTGCCTGGAAGGGAGATAGGAATTACTAGAATGTTGCTCTTAAAAAACCAAGAATGATTAATGATCCTTTTTCTATTGCAGAGAGGAATGTAATCTATGAATAACACTGCAGTTCCCCAGATTGCTCAAATGAAGTGGATTGTTATGTTTATTCTTAAAAATGTAACCTTTATTCCAGATTTAGATTCCCAAACCTTCAGCCAGCTGAGAGTATTAGTCTCATTGACTAAATGAATTCAATTATATCAGATAGTTACTTGTGATCTAGATTTTTATAGGCAAAAACAAAATCACTTTCAACTATCTTCAAGGAGGATAACAGTTGTTAAGCTAAAGGAAGGGGTTTTAATATTGCATGTTCTTCTAGATCTTATCTGGCACATCTGTAATTTCTCAGCCTCCTTCAACATCTCCAAGCATGGCTAGCAGAGCCAGACCCAATAAGCCATTGTGGTTCCCACCAGAGAAGTCCATCCTCTCGGTGACCTCCTGACACACCCTGATTTTCCCTTTTGCACAGTATGAGAACAGTACAGGCCTTTTTATTTTTTTGCCAAATTGCATATTAAGTCATCATACCCAGAAGTTTATAATTATTCCCATTTCTTTCCCAGATTATGATGTTTCAGGGTGTTGTTCCCATGAAAGTGATTAATTCAATAGGCAGTGAGGTGGCAGAAATGAAGACCATAAAAATAATTTTAGTCTTGGTCACTGAAGGAATCCACTGACTAAAGCAAAGAGTTACAGACTGAACAAAGGAAATACCAGGTGAATCCCTACTTCCACTAATCTTGTTCAACAGCAGAGCCAAGAACATGCCAGGAGTCCCAGTCTCAAATCTTATGCTCAGAATTATGCTATTGCAGAATTTGAAATTACTATGATCTATTAGATCACCTTAAAACTCATGCACTTCAGCTAGAGTTTGGAAAAACAATCTGGTTGAAGCCAAAGGGTTTGGCAGCCAAGGGAACAGACAAAGCTAAGCCATCATCCCAACAGGCTTAGAGGAACAGGTAGTTGGGTGGGGCATGGCTTGCCAAAATGTGAACCATGAGTGCTGGTAACGGAAAAGGAAAGACTGTGTCAGCTCTGGGCAGCACAAAAGCACCTCTTCCCCCCAGGGAATGGTGCAGCTCTGCACAGTGGTGGTCTGTGTTGTGCCTGCTGTAAAAAGAACCAGGACACTGTTCAACCTGTGCAGATATAAAGAGACCCATGCTAAAGCACAATTTTTCTCTTGCAGATGGTGCTAACTTAGGTTCACTGCATTCATCTCTCTGTCCTCAACAGCCAGTCTAGGGGAAGAATGAAGTTCTTAGTGCTGGCATCTATGTCTGACAGGCAGTGAATTATGCTGGTAGCCACAGAAATGTGGTGCCAAGACACATGAGAACACTGACATTTGAAAGCAGGTGTGTGTAAAGACTAGATTCACTCTGCAGCCACACTGTAAGTTCACTGTCCTGGGAGAAGGAACATTCTGGCTCCTAGACCAGTAGGAGATGATCCAGCTCACTGCTCACTCAGCAGGGAAACCATGGAACCCATGGAGCCAACACACCATGCCTTGTCCTGCTCCCACACCCCTCCACGTCCTGCAGTGGCCACAGCCACAGTGGCTCTGTGCCCACAGGTTTCGAGCCGCCTTCGCGTTCCCCAGTGCACCCCAACCCACCTGGAGATTTGAAGAAGCCAGGGTGGTCCTGCCAGAGGCCTGGGGCAGTCTGGGGAGCTGGCCCCACGTCCCCACGCTGATGGGTGCCGCTGTAGTCTTTTCACTAGATGGAGCTAGCGGATGGGTGCTGGCAAATCTGTCCTCTCTCCTGGAGGTGCCCCGCGGCCAGAACCTCATGGAGAGGAAATGTGATCCCATGCAGAGCCCCTGGCTCCTCAGGGCTCATCTGTGGAAAGGAGAGTTTTTGTTCAGTGTGGAGGAGAGGAGGTTTCAATGACTAATGTTTTGGCTGATGCAAATTCAGAAGAATATGTGAATGAAGTGTTCATAGAAGTACTGGAGGCAATGGCTTCAAATTAAATTGGGGTGGGGGGGAAATAGTACTGCTGCATAGCCAGATGCCTCTGGCAGAGGAGGTGCCAGACAGAGGAAGAACCAAAACAGTGCTGGAAACACTGCTGCCAAACAAATGTCCCAGTAGTGATGAGGTAAAGCTCTGGACTAAATTTCCATTGTCTTCCAAAAGCAAAGTAAATATTTTGGGGATTGCTCAACAACAGCTCTGCATGGAGAGGGAGAGAGCAGAGGTGAGTGCAGGCCTGTAACACTGCTTCTGGTGTATCCAGATATGGCACCTAAGTTCAGCACATTTAAACTTGTTGTATCAGAAGGTGTCGAGGTGGTGGACTCACAGGGCATCTCCATCCATGCCTCACAACAGTGTCAGGTGAGGCAGGCTGGTTAAACACCCCAGTGCCACCCAGAGTACACATCCCACACCTTCTCCCCTTATTGCTTCTTGTCCCAACCATCCCTACTCAACACCTCACAGCCAGGTGTCCCTCCCCAGGTGCCCGTTTCCTCTACCCCATCTTCCTGCTCCCACCGCTGGCCCAACACCCTCTTCTTCATGGTGGTGCTGCAGCTGTTGCTTTAAATCACTCACCAGCTTGGACACTTCCATATTGCTATCACCACCACTGACATAGATCCAAACCTCTGAACCATGCTGAGGTTTCAGACCTACTGCTTTTGTAGTACTTTGATGGGTGTCAGACTTTGCCGACATTTTCACAGCTTATGTTCATCATTTCATAACCTCACTAATGCAGTCATTGTCTGATTTGAAAATCAGTACTGATCTTTGTTACAGTCTGTTTGCAGAGGTAAAAATGGAAGACAATAGATATGACTTAACAGAAAACCAGATGAAAACTTGCAATATGAATCAAAAAGGTGAAACCAGCAATCAGCTTGAATAAATCCCACTTACTATCCAAGAAATCTGTTCTTAATTCTTTCTGACTCATTTGTTGCTGTGACCTCTCTCTTTATTTTTGATGATTTATAAGGAAAAGTTAAAATTGGTCAGGTACTATAAGTCAGTGACTAGTTTTAAATTTAAGCATCAACCCATTGATCATGAAAGACTAGTGATTGCCCCTGAGACTGTTTTTTCTCAGATATTCAAACACCATTTTGGAGTTTCTGAAACAAGTCAGCATTTTTATCATGAACGTGTGATATATTGGGTGTTAGCCAGACTTCAGAGAAGTGCACATTCAGCTTCAATCCTTTTTTACCAGATTTTTGTTTGTTTGTTTTGTTTTCCAGTATGTGCCTCTGAAAGGCAAAGTGTGTGGGTGGCTGTGGACAGAAGCATGCTGTTCCTGCTCCAAACTGCAGTAGCACAGCTTCATTCTCAGGTCTGGTTTCCCTCTGTCTAGGGACATTTAAGTTTCTTCTGCATCACAGATCCACAGAGGAAAACCAGGTCACTCTGACACATTTCTTGGAAGAGGTGGAGTTTGACTGTAGTCGTTGATGGGCCTTATTTGGGTGCATCCTGCAAATACTGAACTTGATCATCACTACCGATGGTTTCTGCCTTATCTGCAAAGCAAATTCAGGTCTGGCAGCACCTGAGTGAAGTGAAGGGGTCTACCTTCAGCAAGGGGTCGAAACACAAACTGGTGGGGTTGCTAAGCTCCTCTTGCTAAGCCTGCATACCCCTGCTGGGTTTATCATCCCTGGTTTCCATCACAGAGGCATGCCCACACCACTAAGATTATGCAGTGCTGACGTGTTCCTAGAAAGCATTTCCTGGAGGTTTGAGTCCAGAGGGTTACATCCCCAGCCTGTCTGATGCTTCTGTGCATCCCTCTCCTTCCCCGCAGAGAGGAGATGATAGTGCAGTGCCAGGGGGTCAGGAAGCATGGGGTGATGATGCTCCTGTGCCTCTTACACTTCCCTGCCCCCCCAGCCTGTAACATGAGAGCCAATACTTTTCCAAATGGCCATCAGCACCTGCGTACAGCCACAGCTCGAGCAGTGGGTGCAGTCCAGCAGCCAGAAGCACCTGTGGCAGTGCAGGGCACCCACTGCGCCGCTCTGGCACTGCGTCCCCAGCATCCTGCTGGGATACAATAACAGCCGAGCCCCTGGTGCCTGCTGAGGGAAGGCGGGGCTGGAGCAGGTGACACGCTTCACACTCCATGCTCCGCTGCCAGACGCTGGCAGACCCACTTCAGGCTGTCCCTTTCCACGTGTCCCCTCTCCCTTTCTCGCCAGCGGGGCAGCGTGATGGCATTGTCCCCTGAGCCCAGGCCTGTCGCTATTAGTCCCCTGGCATATGGAAGCTGCAATGTCCCAGGGCGCCGCTGCCTGTGTGTGGGGCTTCCCTTCTGACACTTCTGCATTCAGCCCGGCCCGCGCCACCACCACAGGGGGATTTTTACAAAGGGGAGAATGCTTCCTTTCAGCAGTCTGGGGTCAGCACAGGGCTGCTTCACTTACAGAGGTCAATCATTAGGATGCTCAGAGATGGCTGGGATGCTTGGGAAGGGCACAGTACTCTCCACCCCCCTGCTTCTCCCAGTGCTGTGCATTGTCACGATGATAAATGAGAGAGTGAGGTGGGGAAGCTCTTGACTGAGCGTGGCCTGAGCCCCTGGGGATTCACAAACTATTGCAAAGCGGCAGCTGATAAAATGGTAACTAATTCAATTAGTGAAATTTAATTTAGGTGGAGAGCGGATGGTGGCTTTGCCAAGACCATATGGGAAACCAGTGGTGTTTCCACATAGAAGAACTTAATTTAAACAATGAACTCATGGGTCTTCATAACACAGCGGCCAAAGAGCCCCCAGGAAGCCCTGGAAGGGGTTGTACTGATTAACCAGACAAAAGCCTGGTGAGTCCGGGCCAGTAGGGAGGAGTTGAGTGGGAGCGAGTAGTAAAAATTATCCAGGTTCAGGTCGTGAACGTGGCTGAGTTGAAAGAAATCCCTCCCAGCATCAGAAAATAGTGTTTATCTCCTCACATATCCCCTGCCTGCTTCCTCCAAGCAACGTGATCCACAACTGAACCCCTGCATCCCAGCAGGAGACAGCGGGAGGCTCGGACGTGCGAGGTGAGAAGGAAGAGCTGGATACGTGCTCCTCATCAGTGGGGAAACAGCTCCACGGAGAAATGCCAAACTTCTGCAAGGACTAATTAGAGTAAAAGGCTTCCTGTCCCTCATGGCCCTGTGCTGCTGCGCTCCCTCTGAGCACCTGCCTTCAGAGCAGCTGACTTTTCAGTGCGGGGAGGCTGGCTGGTGGAGTGAGAGGAAAAGGGGGAAACTCATATCACTGGCATTTTTGGGAGGAGAAGGGAACAGCAAAGCCAGGGGTGAAGAACCGGCAGCTGGGAAAACTGGGGTGGGGAGATACTCCCTGTCTGTTCTAGGGGAATCACACTGCAAAATCCATAGAGCATAACAAACCTCACCTTTTCTAACTGGAAAAGGATGCAAAAAATAAAGGTGATTTTTTGTTTGATTTGGCATTGAGACCCTACAAAGTTTGGAAAGAGTGCTGTGATAGAGTTCTGCTAGTGAGCATCTCCCCAGCACTGAAACTTTGGATGTAAATCTTCATATAAGCCAATTTCTAGGTTTGAAAACCTGCTCAAAAACTGGCCCGTTTCTCCAGTTAGGAAACAGAAACAACACCACGTGATGAAAACAGCTGAGCACCACAAACAGACAACTTAAGCAGCAAACATCAGACATTTTGAGAGAAAATACTTACAAAGAAATGCACAAGCAGTTGGCCATGACTGTGTCTCCAAAGCACCAATGCCTTTTGGGAGCAATTAGGGCTCATCAGAAGGCTGAGAAAACTCCAGGAGAAATTCCAGCTCCATTCCTACCGCAGTTTAGGTTCATATGGAGAAAGCCCACCCTGCTGCAATACCCATGCACCAAACAGGCCCACTCCAGCATATGGCTGACACCCCAAAGCAGGAGGATCTGCACACCTCCAGGCCAGCAATAAGATGGTGCTTTGCCACTGCCCTGGACAGGGAGGGATATGAGTGCTCTGCCTGGATGAAACGTGAGCCCTAAAAGGAAGCTTTCCACTGAAAAGAAAAGAGCTGGAAAGAGTGATCCAGGATTTTTAATCTTTGTTGTCCAGTTTTGTATGTGGAAAATTAAGAAACAAAGACATCTGGTAAACTGTGAGACAATATAAGTAGGCTTGGGTAATAACCACAAATCATGCATTCAGCAGTAATCCTGGCCCTCTGCACTCACTCACTAACATTGAACTGTTCTCTTTGTGGGTTGTTTGGACATTAGTCAAAGGCAATTTTTTTACAAAGACGTAGACATTGAGAAGGTTTTCATAAGTTTTTTTTTCTTAAGAGGAGAGTAGAAAACAGAAACTTCTGCAAACCTTAAATAGATTTTTTTTTTTGCTCTTCACTATTTTGCTATTTACTCCCAAAATAGCCAAAGTGAATAGCTCTTCAGCTTTGCTGTGTCCCACAGGGAGCTTGGCAGGCAGGAAAGGACAAACCACCCTTGGTGCTCACAGAGGCTCCACCACGTGCAAACAACAGCTTTCTTTTGTACTATTTAAGCCCCTTGCTCTGCCACCCCATGTGGCTTCCCAGGGATATTTTCTCCCATATGTCCCTGAGCTGCAATGAGCAGTGCCCAGAGGAAGCCGGTTGCACATCCCAGACACCACTGCAGCCCAAGTGGGGCAGATTGTCACTAGCCATGCTGAGATAAAGGGTGAGGCTCAACAGAAAGGTGAGGAAAGAGATCAAAGAGAGGTGCAAAGGGTGAAGAAAGGACTTGTTTGCTTTCCCATTCCCCATTTTCTCATTTGCAGAGAACTCAAAGTCATTAAACATGAGTAGTACTGAAAGCTGTGGGAAGATCTGACACTGCAGGGAGGATGAGGTGGCAACAAAGGCATTTACTGGCCTCAGCCCCAGCACGGCCTCTCCCAGCACTTCCATCCCCACCTTTCCCCTGTGCACAAATATGTCCCCATTTTGAGTCTTCCTGCTACTGTGTTCCTTTGCCAGCCAGATGCAGCTGCATCAATCTTTCCTGGGCTTCAGGATGGGCTTTTCCAGCTTCTTTATCCACCTATTTTGGCTCAGGAGTCATTAGTGCCAAGAAGGTAAGAACACAGTTATCAGGGTCCTCATTCATCACACCTAACTTCACATCTGCCATGGAGGAGTTTCTTTGAATCCCTTCTGCTAGGGGCACCACAGAAGAAGATGCACCACAAGAGAGCTGAGACTTAGAGTTATGGAGAACAACGTGGAGATGCAAAGGAAGAATGAGATAAGGCAAAAGATGTGGCACTAATGCCTGAAAGACATTAGTGGCTGAATCAGAAGAACACCCGTATGAGTAGGCATGCAACAGAACTGCAGGATTTGCTCTCTTTCACACTTTGGGCTGTTTAGGAACCCAGCTGGTCACTATTTGTGCTGGCTACTCATGTTTCCAAGGGCTAACCTGGGTACTCAGAGTCATCAGGACACAAAGATGTGGCTATTGGTTCTTGCCAAAGGAGAAGATGCTTACACAGAGATTACAATCCCAAAGCATCCCTTGCAAAGAGGAGTCTTCCTCTGAGTGAGCTCATTGGCATCAGGAGTGTTTTTGCAGGCAGAAATAGGCAGTGCACCTGCAAAGGCACAGAGTGAGGAGAAGGATAAGAGCCGTCCTTCTTCAATGTGAAACTGACAAAGAAGCACCACAGGTGCTGTCCCAGGTGAATTGGGACAAAATGTAATGTGATCATTTCCTACCATGTACAGACAATGAGAAAAAAAAGAAGAAATATGTCACTGAGATGGAAACCAGGCAAAGGAAGCAGGCTGAAGTTTGTCTTCAGCTACTCCATTCTGGGCTTTGAGTACATCAGCAATTGGAAGGTGAGCAGCTCTTCCTGAACGCCCAACGGAACCTGTGTGAGAGAATGGGCAATACTAACAAATAACACCATGGATTTAAGATTCACAAAAGAGCAAGGGAAAATCCAGAGTGGGGCTTTCTGGAGTTTGTTTCTTTTATGCATCACTGGAACCAGAAAACATATCAATATGGAAGTTTAGCAATGGGCTGAGGTTTCGCGGAACTTGCATGAGAGTGGCCCAGTGCCTAACTCTACTGTAACCCGCAAAGGTCACACACTGAAGTGCTGGTTTCAGACAGTGACTCTGGGAATTTCAGAGAGCTGTTTAAAGGAACACTCCAGGGGCTGGCTGTGGTACTGCTCAGGCTGAGCAGGAATCTCACTTCACACCACATATGCATAAAAATCAATTTTTTTGTTTGCGAACTGTCTGTGACAAATGCAGAATTTTTGCCCATTCTCATAAACTTTTTTCAGAGCAAGCTATAAATTTCCTTGGCCTGTGTGGGGAGGCATAAACTTTCTGAGATGGCTGTTGGTGGAAGGGTTTCAAGTCTTAACTGGATTCGCTAAGTGAAATACGGGGAAAATGATCTGAAAAAAACCTCTTTTCTTGTATGTGGTACTGACCATTCACCCACATCCACATCAAGAGTTCTCAGTGGTGATGCACCAAGACAGTGCCTGTGCTTGGCTTTTGTAGAGCACTGCGCATCACTGCATGAAAACCTGCATTTGAGACACCCTGAGCTCCCAGCGTGAGGCTGCTGCATTTCTATGGTGTCATCACTTTGAGCCTTTCTCATAAGAAATGAGGTGTCAAGGTGCAAAACTGCTGATGAAGAGTCTGCAGTAGCACTGGTGCCTTTGGTATCAGAGTAAGCTTGTGCTGTGGAAGGGCAGAAAAGGCCAGTGCATTCCCAGAGAAAAGAAAAAATGATGCTACAATAGGATTTGGCAACAAATGTGAAGCACTGTTTGCTTTGCTGTTGCTGGAAGTGTAGAGTAAGGCACAGTTTATCATCAAGAGGTGACATTTCATCTCAGTTCTCTTGATCCAGATGAAGATGTAGTGTTTTAGACTGCTAAAACAAGGAAGAAAAAGTTCTGCATGCCTCAGTTAGTAATATCTTACTAACAAGGCTCATTCAATCTAGTATGCACCATTCAATCGAGGCTCAATATACGTGTGTTCACATACCTCCAGTTTGATCCATCCATGTGTCTGTCTTGTTCTTGGCTGGGAAAACCCTATTTTGATTCAAGTTCTCCACTCAGCCTGGCAGGCTGATAACTCTTGCATGGTGTCTTTGCAGGACAAGCACCAGTTTAAGAAAAATAGAACTTTCCTTTCATGGAAACTGCAGGTTGCATAAGCAAATTCTCAGCAAATTCTCCATTTTGAATGGCCTGTGTAATTTAGTGGCTTGTTTGAACAGCTCCAAAAGCCTGCCTGCTCCTGACAGAGCTAGAGCTGAGCAGCAGCATGGGCTGTGAGAATGCACAGAGGGGAGCAGAGCTAACAGGCAGGTGCAGCTTTCCCACTAATGGCCTGTGGAAGACAGGAACCCTTCAGGAAGGGCCACATGTACTCAACAACTTCCATGTTGTGACCAGGCTTGTGTGCCTCATATTGCCCCTATTAGTGTGGCTTAAGATGACCTTTCTGAATGCAGAACACACGATCCCTGGCAGCCATACTCATGAACTCAGTGTGCACACCCTTGTTTTTACTGGTTTTAAAGAACAAGAATATTACCAAGTGACTTTGTTTTTTTTTAAATGGCCACCAATGACAGAAGGCAAGAACCAAATTCAGATATCTTAAAACTTAACTCGATCATTGTATTTTAGTGAGATAATTGTTTCTTAGTGGACACAACCCTGATGACCCACAATGACCCACAGACCACAAGCTACATGTGCTCTGTGTTTTCCAGGTAGTCTGTTTTTTCTTTATTACATGTATCTGGGAAATGCATGGAATCCATATTCTTCTCAAAGGACTCTGCTCACTCTTCCTACTGAGGAGACTTCAGTGCAGCACAGGTTTCACCAGCACTTCTCTGTGTGCCCTGTTTGATTGGAGTTCCCAGACCTGGTCGTCTGTCTCTAGGCAAAACAAACCTTGCATGTGTTGCAAAACCTTTCTCTTGAAATGACCTCACCACTAAACAACAACTGCTCTCGTGTGATGTTCAGAGCATTTCCTGAAAAAAAAAGGACATTGTCATAGCCAGGGATTTGTACAATGCACTCCACAAAAGGAGGGAAAGCAAGTAAATATAGAAAATTGAGGAGATATTCAGAGTTATAAGAGACACAACAAAAGAAAAACTTCCAGGAAATGACTCTACACTGGGGCTAAATCCAGACTCCTGGGTCCAGAACTCTTATTCAGACAACCCCCTCAACTAGTAACTGATTTAATATCTAAATAAAGCCATTAGGTTGTTAGCTATGGGCCTTCAGTCCTGACACTCTGAGCCCAGCTGGGTGCATTTAAAGCATCCTTCTCTGCAGATATTAACAGACATATTTTGTATTCACATGTACATATTTGCTGCATGCATAGCCAGAGGAGATGTCAATGCAGCCTAAGCCCATGTAACATTTTGTCCTTTGGTCTAGGCCAGTCATCTTTGCAGTGTCCAAAGTAAATGGAGGGAGAAAGAGAGGTATTTCCAAAGGATAATTCATTCCACCCCAAGATAAATGGTGTTAGCAGGGGAGGAGAAGTTAAGTTGATATTTGAAGATGCCTCCTCACAACTTCAACTAAACACCTATCTTCTAAATAAAAAAAAATGAATCCTGCCATCATGGTCTAAACCAATAATACAATACAGATGTGTAGAGCAGGAAGTGACCAGATGGTGAATTTGTCATACTAGAGTGTAGTTTCTTGTAACATAAATACAGGCTGATGAAATATTTGATTTGCTCAACAGACTGCCTCAGCTTCATTACAAGAGCTAGTCTGGAGCCCTTACAGTTTGTCTCAGGGCCCTACATATATTTATAGGAAATATTATGGTCTGGAAATGAAAGATTATGTGCAAGAAATAATTTTTGGTCAATTAATCTAAGGTTCTCTGTTCTGAAAAAGAATCCTAGCATCCATTTTTTCCACACTATGTGAAGACATATTTAATGTCAAATTATATTTAAATGAACAAAACCACTGCAAGTCTACAATACATTAAGGCTACTAAAGATAGCCTCTCCCATCTATTTCCCTGTGCCTCAGTAGCAATGGTTTTATTTTGAACTAGTAAAGCAGATTTTGCTTCCAGCTTCTGGATCAGAGACCTACCCAAATGCTTTAACAAAACTGTTTTTAGTACTGTGGGGTCTCTACAAATAGAGAAGAAAGTGAAAATTAAGGGGAAAAAAAAGGGTCTGTGTGAACCATTCTATCTGGTGGGAGCAGTTCTTTACTGCTTGAACAGGGGCAGCCCACAGCCAAGGTCTCCCAAGGCAGGACACGACTGAGAGCCAGACTCATGATTCATCGCATCTCCCTTGTTACCCAAGGCCAGAGGCATGGCAGATCCCACTGTCTCCAAGTCCTTCAGTGCACATCTGTCCCAGTGCCCAGCTGTGCCACAGCTTGGAGCGGGCATGGTGACCCCAGACCTGCTGACCCCACTGTGAGGGAGACAACGAGCACACAGATGTGATGCCACCTGCCCACACGGAGGTGGGACAGCCAGCAGGGCCAAGCCTGCTGGAGGGCGAAGTCCCAGCATGGATAATCCCACACAGCTGCTGGGAGGCTTTCTGGCAGGTTGCTCTAAAGCACCAAAGTCCTTCAAGAGAAGGTGTGCTTTCCTTGGAAGATTGTCTGTGAACAAAATCCCTGGTCACTTGTAAGCAGCAAACACCAGCCCAGCTCTGCCCTACCATTCAATGGGGACCTCTGGACAACCACTGCAGAGCCAGGTTATTGATAAATGCACCTTTCCCAGGTCAATCCCTCTTCTGGGAAGGGCTCTGAAGATGTGCATGCTCATACAGCATCCAGAGAGGATCTTTTTTGATGTACACTGTCTGCCCAGGGACTTTTCCACTCAAGGAATTTTCTCCAGCTGTGTGGAAAACCAGTAAGAGCAGGCATTTATCCAGCATTTTCAGAAGAAGTTAGTAGCTGTGTTAGTAGCTGGCATTGCTTCATTTAAGAAACATTGTGTTGAAAATTATGCTAAAAATCTTTGGTCTATTAATCATTTTGTTTACATAACTTTGTAGCTTTTAGAGGTTATATGCAATGCCAGGGCTCAGAAATGACTCTTCATGTGGAAATGCAAACTAGTAATTCAGGTAATTGATGATTGCATGTCCTGAGTCACAGCAGTGCATCCTGACACCCCCAGTAGTGGCCTACTGCTCTTGTTTTGGATCTAAATAGTCTATCCATTCAAATGTGGCCATTCTTTCATCCCTCTCTGTCCCCCCTGTGGAGCTTTTCTTCCTAACAGCCCAAAGGGGAAGAGCCTAGAGGACTGTAATAGGGGTAAGAATGAAGATATGTTGGAGATCTCAAAGATAACATTTGAAAGTCAGAGGACATCTGGGCTACATAACAGGAGTGTCAGGAATAATGCCCTCCAAAAGCCATTCTAGTCCTGAGGGCATCTCCCACTGCTTCTTCTGTTCAGACCATAGATCTGTTGGCATTGGTGTCCCATCTCTGACAGACTTGAGACTCACAGGAAAACTCCTCCAGAAAGTACTTCATGAACTTTGGTGCTGTGGGATGGATAGCTTGGTTTGTCCTTTTTCCCCCCACATACAGAGACAGAGCCCACTGACACCTTCAGTGTGTGAACCAGTGCCACCTTCCTTCAGGGCTGTCCTCCTGGGCTTGCTGTACTGTTCCCAATATACCCCAGAGCATGGCAGCACTAGAAAAGCTGAACTTCAGGCTGCAGACAAAACCTTTCTCTCTGGCCTACTCCCCCTCCTATCTTGTTGATGCTTCCCAAACCCCCAAGTGTGGTCTATTTCCCCTCTGAGATGGATCACTTTTTTATTAATTTTACAGTAAATCACTTCCCCATTTCCTTTGTTTATGCTAGGTGGACTCGGTGGTTTCCATCTCTGTGTGACACAGCTCTTGGCACAGGAGCACAGATCATACCATCACTTCAGCGCATTGCAGGCTCCTGGAAAGAAGGTAAAAGGGCTGCTTCTGCACTGTCATTTCCCTTCACCCTTCCACAACAGTGCAAATGGGAACTGCAGCCTTGCATCCTCAGCCTTCCTCCTTCAAGCGGGATGGTTGCAAATGCACGTGCAGCACAGCTTGGGTGCGTGCCCACTGTGGAAGTACCATGGCTTACCGAGTACAGCTGCTCCATATCTTGCCTGCTTCTAATGCCATGAATCTTGCTTTCCATTTGGAAGAGCTCTTGCAGAGGAGTAGCTGGTGGCATTCCCCAGTTTCCTCAGGAGAAGTGAGGGGAATATCTGAATCTGAGTTTGAAGGTTGTACCTGCAGTGTGCTGGCTGTAAGCTTGGGGTCACGAGTCTGGTCTTGTCACTGTGCAGACACCCTCTGAGACCACAAAGTGAGCCTCAGCCCCCTTATCCCTCACAGAGCACCATGGCTACAAGGTGGTCAGGCAGCACAGTGACAGAGGGTGTACCCAGACTGTCAACAGCTGAAATGTACACCACGGAACACATCCTCACTTTCCCCAGGGCTGGAAAGGGAGAGGGAGGAATTTTGACTCCAGTGTCATAAAGTAAAGTAGAGAGAGCTCAGCTTCAGATATTAGTCCAGGCCTTCCTAAGGGGCTGGAAGGGCAGGGAGGAGGCAGTGGAATTGGCCATATCCCCAGGCAGATGAACAGGTGCTGTGTGTTCCTGCAGGTGAATCACAAAATTGCCATCCAGTGCTTTATCCTCCAGGAAAGTCTCTTCTTCAGTTCTTACCTCTCTCACACTGTCAAGTATTGCTCCAAAATATTAAGAGAATACTAACAAATTCAGAGGATTTAATAATAATTATTCCAAAATAGTAATAGAGGGTACTTGTTGCCACCCTGAGAGACAAAGCAAGTCACCACACTATCAGCCCAGCAAAGGCAGCATCCTTTCCCTGCCCTCCCTCTCCTCTACCCACTCCCCCTCCTCCCAGGGCTTTGGGCTCCTCGCTGATAGTAAACAGCTGGCTGTTACTCTTTGAATTTCTTGGCTTTCTATGGCTTGGGTCCCAACCTTAATGTCATTTCAATGCCATTTTTCTTCTGTGCTGAATAACAGGTCTGGAAATCTCCACCTCGCTGCAGACGGCATGTGTGGCAGAGATCCTGTTGTGCCCATGCCAGGTGCCTTTGTTCCTAGGGATTTGGTCAGTGCCAGTCTCCGAAGGTACCCATTGGAGCAGGTTAAGTGTCTCCATGGAGATCTCCCCAGCTCCCTCTCACAGTCCCTCCCTTCTCTTACAGCTTTCTGTTTGTTGTAAACAGCATCCCCATCTTGGCTGGAGATGGTAGCTCTCTGCTTCACCCTGATCACCTGCCCACCCAAGCTGCCTCCTGGCCTGCTGTTGCCTGGGAAAACAGCAATGCCATCCTTTGAAAATAACCTGCACACGGTGGAGGGCTTTTTTCATTCCTGGGTTGCTTTATCTTTCCACACCCCTATTATGGGATTTGCCTGGATCTCTCATAGCAGCTGCAGCATCCAATTCCACCAACAAGGGCTGTGTGTTGTACATGAGGGAGAGTTTGTAGGAGGGAGGCTGGGGGCTGCAACCTCTAAACCCTTCTCCTTCCTTTAGCCACATTGTCCCATCACAGGAAGGGCACTGGTGTTGCCAAGGCTGGACTATCGAGTAGCTGTACATCCCTTCCCCTCACTCCCACTCCAGCATGCCTTGATTCCACCTGAGCAGTTGGGAAAGGAATCTGAAACTTCTCCAGGTCTCCAGGATTCATCTGCTTCTTCAAACTCTGTATACGCCAAAACTCCCACCTCCCACCCAGCATCTTCCATCCACTTTCTGATGTCTGCCAGAGATGAAGGAACTCCATGGGAAATAGCATTTTTTTTCATGATCCCACAATGGCAGTAAAATTCTACCTTGCCTTAGTATCTTCCCTTGGCTGGAAACCATCCTCATCTCCAGGGATTTTTAAAAGAGATTTGGGGAAGAATGGAGAAGTAAATGCACCCATGTTCCTTCCTAATCTATCACCCTACTCTCCAATGCAGAAAACTGGTACGTCACCTTCGTATCACTACAGTTCCTCTGCTCCTGACACTATTTTGAGGATGTATGTTCATGCCAATGAACCATTCCAAAACAATTTCTCCAGTGTATCTGACAGGAATAGACTTTCCCTGAATGCCTGTGCAACAGCACCTACTGCTCATTGCAAGGGTATTTTCTGTACTGATCCCCAAGGCAAGCTGCCTCTCCCTTTCTGCAGGAGCACCTCTGATAAGCTCAGCTCCCCGTCCCTCTCTCCCAGCTGGAGTTTTCTACATGAGGCTATGGTGGGGGGCCATACTGGTAAGAGCATGTGCACCTAATGTTCAAGTTGCACTCGGCATATCCATCACTTCACTGATTGGTGCCTCAGTTTTCTCTACTGGAACATGAAAATACCACTGGTTTCCTTTCAAATTATATGCCTTGATGTCTTTAGCAAAACACAAGCTGGATAAGTATCTGTGAGTGGATGAGAAGTTGTATTTGTAGCTTCCTATAGCAGGAAAGGCCGTATATCTTCGGAGTTTGCCACTGCAATAGCAGAAATGAAAAACCTCTAAAACCGATCTGGGACAGAATTTTGTCACCCAGCTTCCTTAGAATAGCCCAAACCAGTACTGCCAGCATGACTTACCATGCTTCCAGCTCACCCTACCTTGCAGCATCCAGCCACATCCTAGAGATGCCTGTGCTGCTTCTGACCCACGGGCAGGTGCCTCTGACCTGCACATGGGTCACAGAAGTGCGGGTTCATAAAACACAGCACGAGGGAGACCGGGGCAAATTCCTGTCCAGCAGCCAGCAGGAGGATGACACTGCCTACTGCCTGGGACACACCGTATGTCCCTAGACACTGAGTGTCATGAGCATAGGAAGCACTGCATAAAATATGATTATGATAAAATAAATACTGTAACAGGGATTAAGCCGCTCTAGCTGTCTCTGAACTGAAATTTGGGATTTGCACAGAAACTGATGCTGATAGACAGAAATCAAGATGGAGAAGGGAAGTCTTGGTGGCAAAGTTCTTCCTGTGAAACAGTTTTAGGACTGGAAGGCCTATCCACCTTCAACAGCTGCCTCCAACTAAGTCAACCACTCCTTATTTCATGGTTTCTGTGAAGTTTCAGGAACAAGCTTATGTGCTTCAAAGTTGCAGAAGTCCAAGTGCTGCAGGTCCCACCAGGGTGGTGGGTACAGATCACAGTGTCTCATCACCTTAACAGGCAGATGATCAGAGCTTCTCATAACTCTGACAAACGTGGGGGTAGTTCCCCAGTCCTGCAGCTTGATCAGTCTTTGGGTATATACAAAGAGCTCAGGAACTTACACAGAGACTCCACCCCCTTTGTTCCACCAGCAGGCATCTCGTTTCCCCCAGGACCATTGCTTCCCGTCAGCCCCTGTGTAACATCTGCCTCCAAGAGCTATAGAGGCTCCCATTCAATGCAAAAAGGGTCACCAAAAAGACACAAAACCAGAAACAAATAATGCGGAGAAGCTCCTCCAAATCTTTGAGGGGAACCCAACACTGCTTTTGGAAGTGTGATGCAGAAAAGTCTTTCTTCCATCTTCACATTCTTGCTCCTAAAACACTCTCACCATTAAGGTTAGGATTCCAGGGAGAAGATGGAAAAAAAATGAGATCTTTCAGTTTCTTTCACCTTCAAGTCAAAACTAAACTTCCCTATTTTTATTGTTCAAGACAGATTTTTTTTCTGGCCTTTAACGAAGACCTCTTGCCTGATGTGTACTCAGATCTATGAGGCACAGTTGACGTGTTCAGTGAAAGCTGCACTTCACTGTTAACCAACGAAGGCTTTAAAAGCAGAGTGCTTGGATGTCAGTAACAAAGAAAGCAATACCCAGAGTTCCACAGTGTCAGAGATTTATTTTTTGACATTAGCTGTCCAAACACTTTTGTTGGTCTGGTGCAGTCCTTTTTTTTCCTCCAGAGAAATCCAAGTCCATAGTGATAGAGCTCCACATATGCTCCTAAGGCAGCTTATACAGCATGAGGTCTGCTTATAACACCACAGTGCACTGCACCTCAGTGAGCCTGAATGATGTAAACCTTCAAGTTCTTGATGACACACAGGACAGTCAGAGTCTTCTCTGCACCAGTGCACTGTGACTTTTCCACTACCTCCCCTCAGGAGAGCAGCACTCAGGGGAGATGGAGGAAAGAAGGACAATTCCTGCTGACAAGTACGAACATGGATGGCTGGCAAGTCACTTACTTAAGGTGGGCCCATAGTCCAGTGCCTGACTGGGTGAGTGTCTGCTGGCCAGTGTTCATTGAGAGCAAGTTATTCTGCCAAATGCAGTAGCCTGGTTGAGCCAGACTCCACTGTTTCGTGAAGCAAGTCCCTCCACTGCATGTGGAGAATTATCACCTTCAGGCAGAGAGAAAAGGTTATAAGAATGGACATACAAGTGAAACACGAGTACCAAAAATGGTGAAAACTTATGAGGTCACCTTGTCCTTCTCTCACATCTAGTCAATATAGGATTGTTCCCTGACTGACTCCAGAACAATGCCACTTAACCTAAATGCAATCATGCTGCAGGAACTGCCAAACACAATGCAATGAAGACCAGAGAATGAGCTCATATGAGTTAATCAAATTCCTGCAATAAAACAATCCAGAGCTCTGGTCTCCATCCTGCAACATTCTCCTGAGCCAACCCTTTTCCAAGCCAACCCCTGAGTGTGGTAACACTAAGACACAAGCTGGAGCCACTGGTGGGCTGCTGAAATAACCTGGAGCTGGGAAAATGCAGCAAAACAATATGCTCTTTCTACTAAAACTGTTGCTTTGTTTAGATGGGATCCATAAACCTTGTTATTCACAAACATTCAGGGAGCAGAGCTTTATTTCCAAGAATGCTCATGGAAAGGAAATCCATTGTGTAGGCCAACATGAATAGACCTTTGGTGTGCAGTTTTTATGGGAAGCATCCAGGTGGCTAGTGAAAAAATAGCTCCTTATCAAGTAAAGTAATGCATTACAGCTACAGATCATTCCCAAGCAGTTGGGAGACATCCCCACCTGTGAGGCACACGTCACCCCAAGAGGAGTCCGAAACAATGCCACACAGCAAACACACAGCAGGAGCAGCCATCCCCTCCACCAAATCCACCATCAACCAAAGCATTCACATTCACTCTTTGCAAGTCATTGCAGAGCCACAAAACCACACCTAGACAGCAGAAAGGAGCGTCCCATATGTTTCTTGGAGTGGTATCTTACAGTGCCTTGTGCAGAATAGACCTTAAAACAAAGGGTTAAAATTAATTGTAGGGTCCACTGAAACACTTTCCTGGAAATGGCCTAAGCAGAAAACCTATCTCCACCTCCTTCTTAAAATCATGTGGCTCATAAAAAGCAGAAAGTCTTTTGTCACTATTTTGTGTGCATAATTAGGTTTAGTTTGCAGAGCTATGGGTTCTGAGTTAGCAAGTGCACATGCGCACACACAGACACACACAGACCTTGCTCATTTGTGTGACTGCTACCCAGAATCACAAGTCCTTAGCCAGTGTCTGGGTGGCAAACATGAAAATGCATTTTAATAATATTGATGCTGGAACACAACAGCATGCACAAAAATACGTCCACCAAGTGCAACACATTGTACACAGGAGAATAAGAAAAATAAACAAATACATGTAATTTCATCTGGGTCACAAGTTGACTCAATGTGACATTTCCTTTTGTAGTGAAGAACATTGGAAAAAGAGAGCTTATTTATACATACTGGAATATATTTGGCTAAGATTTTTTCCATCTCTCTTGGTTATTTTTGCAGTAAGCCCAAGTGTTTAGAGGCTTTTCCCCCTTTCAAGATCAAGATTTTCTTTCTACTTTATCTCACAGAATCATAACTGATAGTTCTGCATCCCTAAGAATGACTGCTGTATGGCTGTGAGCAATGACGTCACCATGTGATCTTGCCCCAAAATCAAGAGATTAGGCTGTAAGCAGTAGCTCTAACTTCAATACTATCAGCTATTTAAAGGCATATGAAACAACGTCCATTTCTCCCATGTTTGCTTTCTTCTCTGAGTGATGCTTTGCAGCTGTGTCTCTTCCAGCAGCAAGGCAGCCAGGACTCCCTGGGGAGCCCATTTACACTGCTGCTCTTGAAGGGCTAAAGTGGGAACACGCGTCCTGTGTCCCTGGACACACACTTACACACACAGCTCTGTGAAGCCCTGCGGGTGGTTTTCATGGAAGAGAAAATGTTGGCTAAAGTTCCTCTTGCTCTGCCTGCCTAGTACAGAGGGAATGTGGTCCTGGTCCCAGAGGGGTCCCTCATGCTCCCTGAGCTGGCCAGGACTGAATGCACACATGGGGGTTGCTGAGCTGCAGGTTACAGAGCAGAAGGGAGACAGCAACTCCTCAGGGCAACAGGGCTCAACTCTGTGTGCAAGTTTCCACCCAGGGCACTCAAAGAACTATGCACAGGGAATAGGAATCGCAGGGAGGGAAAGGGAGGGGAAGAGGTTGACCTAGTCACTGGGCAAGCCAGCTGGCTGCAGGGTACATGTTAGGAGTGCCAGGTCAGGCTAGAAGCATCACAGCATCCTACACAGTCACTCGTTTACCATGAGCAGCAGAGTATGGCAAGCACAAATAACATGTGCAACCCAAGAGAGAAAGCCAAGCCTTGCTCTGGGCTGAACACCCCTCTGCAGCCCTTTGGGAAGGTGCCAATGCAAAGCCAAGGCTCGCTGTGAAATATCATGTATGTCTGTGTTGAGGGAGTTGGGGAAATCTAGAAGGGAGCTTTTTAACAAGGAGATGAGGGAAGACTGGCAAAAGCAAGCAAGTGCCCAGAGCTCCCTGTCCACACAGAATGACACTGCAGCACTGAGCAAATAAGATTATAGTCATCAACAGCTCATCAGCCCTCTGACAAGGACAAGAGTAATCACCTCTGCCTAACAAACACAGGACCTGAGACAGGCCAAGTGCTGCTACACCAGTGGTGGGAGCAGCATGGCAAGCCTCTGCCCTGGGTCTCTGGGGTTCACATTAAATGGGGCCAAGAATGGGAAAGGCCATCCATCTGAGCCAGGCAGCAGCAGTCACCAAGTAAAGAGGGAGACAGGAAGAGGATCAGCACTTCAAGGCTCTTGGCTGTGCATTACCAACTCAACTGTTGTCCACACAACTCCCTGCATCGCCCCTGTGCTTCCCCTTGTGCCCCTGGCAAGGGTGTCCTCGAGCTCACAGCTCACTGTGCCTGCAAGGTTGGCAGGAAAGGCTGACCTAACCCTGCACCAAGTAGGCCCTCAGACCTATTGTCTTGAAATCAGGGTAATGATGGATGCCTAGGATGTTTCATCATTTCCCAGCACTGTTACAAGGCCCACATTTAATCCTCATCAGAAACATTTTGGTTTCCTTTCTGATTTTTACGTGCTTGGAGTGCTGGCTATACCCCCTCCAGCTTTTGTTCTCCTGGTATTAAAAAGTGTTTCATTTTCCAGAAAATGAGCAGTGCTGTAGAACAGACCTATGAATCCCTTCAAGTGGCCTGAACCTCTTGCATTAGCAGCAAGACCTCAGTGAGGTGTCTGCCACTTGGGACATGTCCTTCCCAACCTCCCTGTCCCATCCACCTTCTATCGCTCCCCTCTCAGCTTTTTTCCACACTTGCCATGAGGTCAAACAGATGAAAGGCTGGATTAGTCAGCAGTAGAAAACAGGGCAATGAGCTTCTGAATGCAGTTGACAAAGAGATTAAAACAAAGAGGTTTGACAAAGAGGTTAAGGAGGTTAAAAGGCTGGGAGCCCTGGACTGAGCTTAAATAGAGCCCTGGGTCCATGGACATAAGCAAGCCCCAGGTGAGGCTGGTCAGGGCCTCTGCAGTTTTCCAGTGCCTTCAAGGCCTGGCACAGCCACTGGCTGGATTCTCCTGTTGGTCTCTGTTCCCAGAATGGCATTTCCTTCAGACAGAGGTGTGTCCTCCCTGTGCAAGGACAGCACGTGTCTGCATGCATAGGCACAGCATGATTTTAGTATTTGCCCATCTTGATTTTCCATCATTCCCTTCTGTTAATGTTTTTTCCCACATTTGTGCAGAAATTAATATCCAAGGGTTCCAGGCTTGACTTGGGCTTTTATTGCCACAGTAAGAGCTTATAGAAATAGTGGTAGCTATACAACCATCATTTGGAAAAGAGATTATGTGCAACAACTTGCATGTTTCAGTGGCTAATGTAATAATGTGGCAATTACATCTCTCTTTTGGGTCTGGTCCAGCTGTTTGTCCAAGAGGTCTCTAGGTGCAGCTGTTCTCACCACTAGACCCAGATCCTTTCAGTTACTGTTGAAATTGTGCCATAAATATGCTGATGGATTTTGTTTTTCTTCCTTGAAAGCACCTGCTTGAGATGCATGGCCAGTTTTGTTATTAGATAGTCAGAAAAGGCAAAAGTTGAATCCTGCTTTCAGGCATTTAATGGAGTAAGGTGAGCTCTCATTTTGGAAGGGATTGTACCTCTCTTGCAAGCTCTATTAATAAATTCAACTGTGTCTGCTCCCCAGACTTCCCCTCTACTTACAGGACAATTGAAATGGTCAGTAAAAATTAGCCTGCCTCTTGCATGTAGGCTGGCTTAAAAAATGCAGACTACTGCAGAAGTAAGGATAATGCAAATACCTATTGCAGCTTTAGCAAATAATTAATATAAACTAGAGAGGGAGAGGATGCCCACTTCAGAAAATGAAAGTTTCTCAATTTCTCTGTGATTTAAATCCATAGTATGGGTTTAAGATAATATTTGCACTGGTAATTGAAAATGTGTGAAGTAGTTAAAACTCAGTGACACCTACAGGGACAGGACCAGCGCAGTTTGGGGAGGATATTGCTGTTATTCAGCTGAAAAAGACCCACATGATCCCAATGCCATCACTGGCATGCAGGGGCAGCAGGACCTCCCCTTTGGAGCAGGAGGAAACGATTTGCAGTCCCTGGAGGAGGCAGCTCACTGGGGTCAGGCAGCATGTGCAGGCCTGCAATGCTGGAGGTCCCTGTGCCAAGAAAAATATCTTGGCCATACTTCCTCCCAGCCTTTGGTGGGCAGGACAGCCCCAGTGGTTTCCTCAGGCCGGTGAGCAAGGGGACAAACAGGGACGTGTGCTGTGCTTGGAGCCGCTGCCTGCCCAGCACACCCACCTGCTCCTTCAGGGGTCTGTGTCCCTTTGCCGAGCAGTGGCCATTGCACTTCAGCTTCCCTGGGGCTGCCAGACCCCCCACAAGTCCTACTAATCACAGCCCTTGCAGCCAGCCTGGCACGAGCCTGGGGAGGTTGTGGACTCGTGGCTGGGAAGGACATCCTTTGGGGCTCCTCTGGCATCTGCTCACCAGTGGTGCACACAACATCTGGGGATTTTACCCACAATATACAACCAAGATTTTTTTCACCTTTTCCTATGCCCTTCTTAGTTTTGGCCTTTCTTCTTTAAAGCTTAACAGCCTGATTTCTTCTTGCCTGGCTTACATCTGCATTGATGTAGAATAGACCACCAGCCTGAAAGCTCTGAAATGTTGTTGCTTTTGCAAAGCACAGAATAGGAGCCTGGGCACAAAGGAGACGAGGTTAAGGTACCTGGAGTCCTCATTCCCAAAAATGAGCTTGGTTGGCTTTACCTCGGCTGCCCTTTTGGAGACCTGCACCTCATTCTCAAGCCATTTCCTTTATTCTTTTGGAAAAGGACCTGAGATCACATCAAACAATCCCCCTGATATTGGGGCTGGCTGGGCTGACCTTCTTAAAACGAATACATTTAGAATAAGATTCAAAACAATCAAATAAAGTCAGCCCTTCTTGCAAACGCGGTTGTCATTGTTGGCGGCCATCAATGTGCTGTGAAGAAAACTCTGTCACGTGCCTTGACTTCAGAAAAGCATGAGAAAACACTTGCAGCCTTCTCTGAGATAAGAAGCCACAAACAAATCAGAAACAACAAGCGAAAACTCAATTCAAGGTTTACTCCAGGATGGACGTCTTGCTACGATAAATTAAGGTGTTTTTCATTATTAAAAATAAACAAAGCAATGAAAGTGAACCATGTCACCATTCATATGCTTTAAAAACATCTTTAATCTGCTTGGGAAAATCTTTTTTTCCCCCTAACAGGAAAAAATATTAGTTGTCCAGATAACAAACAAAACAAAATCAACCAAAGGGCATCAAGAGACTTCCTGAAATTGAAAAAACAATGTTTTGTGTAACAAGTTTAAAAAAAAAAAGCAAAACAAAACAAAAACAAAACAACCACATGCAGCAAGCAGAATGATTCCTCCAGCTTCTTCAGGTCGTCAGTGGTTTCAGGAACATGAGGAAGAGCTACACAAGCAGTCAAAAGTTTTATTTAACCTTGCAGCATTTTACAGCTGTCCTAAGCCTCTTCCCTTCTCCCCTTCCCCTCCCCACCCCCCCCGGAAACCATTTGTCTTCCTAGTGCCTTATTTTTAACAGCTCAGCTTGGCCCCAAAGGGACATGTGTAAAAACAACGAAAGAACTTAATCCGGCAGCTTTGGGGTTCCCAGGACTGAAATAGCAAGCCTAATGCAAATCAGGATAGAAGCTGCTTTGGAAGAGGGAGCAATACCTCCTCCTCTTGAGGGAGAGAGGGATGGAAGGAGGCAGAGCCACGATGATGGGCAGCCCAGACACTCATCCACCGTGAGACTGGGAGATGTGGGCAGTGCTGGGCTGGGCTAGCAGGGATGCTCAGGGACCCCATTCATCCTGCAGTAAATCAGCCCCTGGAGAAGCATGGGGAAGTTTGCACAATGTCTGCCCAAACTCTGCCTGGATCTCTGCCAGGGCTGGGAAACTTTCATTCTCGTGAGTTCACAAATTTCACCTACAAGAGCCCGATTTAAACAATACAGGAGACAGTGTGCCATTCCTTCCCACATCCCTCTCGGCCACTGTGCTGTGAAACCACAGGAAATCATTAGCTGTGCCTGCTAAGAACTTCTGGATTGAACAAATTATTCACATTTGATGTATTCAGAGATTTTTTTTTTTTGCTTTGTTTAAAGATATTTATGATTTTCACAGGTTTGTTTGTGATGCTTGTTTATGCAGTTTCTAATGTTTGGCTGTGTATTTTAGGTGTAGCAATCGTTATGGGGTTCAAAGGCCTCCCATATTGCAGTTACCATGGTTTTAAGTAGCAACGTTGCTTTGCAATCAGGTAATTAAGTCATGAATGTATATCTGCTCCCTAATAAATACACAGAGCAGCAGGTTTAGCCCTCACACATTTATGAGCTGCTTTCAAATGTGGCCTCTGAAATGCTGAAAGACTTTTCCTGTGAATCTTTACAGCAGAAGTCAGTCCATCGAATGTTTGCAAAGAGTAATCCCTAGATAGGTGTAGCAGTAGCCAAAGCAAATTGGTTTAGAAATGTCAACATATATTCATAGATTATTTGCCCAGCTTAAGCATTTATAGTAAATGTCAATAGATCTGGCAATAAGGTTCATCTTGCCTTAGCCTTGCAGCAAACACATGTACCACAACAGGAAAGCAACACAAGCCTGCTGGCAGAAGGAAACCCACTGAGGTGGATGATGGGAGGGAAAAGCTCCATCAAACCTATGTCCACATTTTCTGGGGCTATTCCACCAAGGCAAGGTTAGCAATCTGTGGTGCTTTCAGCACATCTGATCTTCCTTGCCAGCACAAAGTCCCTTTGTTCAGCACGGTGGTTTCCAGCAGCCCTGAGCTGTCCTCCAAGACAGCCACCAGCCACAGGGTGAAAGGGACACACTTCCATATGGGTGTGCAGCCTGTAAGCATCTGGGAATGTTCCTAATGCTCACCTGCACCCTTTGGTAAGGTGACACTCCTACACCTCTCCTCCTCCACCAGACATAGCACTTGCCAGTGTTCCACCAAGGAACTGATTCATCACATGAGTCTGCTGGCCAGGAGGAAGAAACCCTTTAATGGATAAATCAAGATACAGCAGGTTTCTGCTGCATACAGTGCTTCCACTCATGCAAAGAGGAGAAGTCATCCTCACCACCTTTTACAAGAAAATTGTCTTCAGTACAGAAAAGCATCCTGGGTTTCAATTTCAAGAGCTGTTTGGCACAAAGCTCCCTCCCAAGGCAGAGCATAGGCAGCGATGTGCAGCTGAGGGCAGCTCTGGGCTGGCTGTGCACCACTGCATCCCTTGCTGACCCTATGCAGCCTGTCCAGGGCAGGCAGCAGCCTGAAAGAGAGAGCTCGTGTGTGAAAAAGGTCCCCATGCTCACTGCTGACAGCAAAGCAGCAAGCTGCAGGGAGCTCCTCTCATTATTGCAGAGGTTCAGCCACGTCTGCTCCTAGCTGCTAGAAGCCTTTCCACGAAGAAATAAGTGATTTAAGGAGACATTGTTAATAACAAGCAATAGAGCTTCTTTCTTTTTTCTTTTTTCTTTTTTCTTTTTTCTTTTTTCTTTTTTCTTTTTTCTTTTTTCTTTTTTCTTTTTTCTTTTTTCTTTTTTCTTTTTTCTTTTTTCTTTTTTCTTTTTTTTTTTTTATTTTTTATTTCACAGGTTTTTTAGACCTGTGACCTGTCCTGCCCTTGGGCACTGCTCCAGAAGCACAAAGCTGCCCTGCTCCCACTGTCCCTGTGGGCAGTGGGCTGGAGGCTGCTCCGAAGTAAACTTGAACACCCAGCAGACACTTCCCTCTTTGTCCATCTCAGTTTTGTTACAGGAGAAAAAATATGCCAGAGATCACAAACCCCTGCAGCAGCCACAGTCCCTCCTACAGTATCAGTCTTGGCATAAATCAGCCCGGTGCCAATCGCAGCTCTTCCCTGGCTCTGTGGCTCAGCTCAGCCACAGGAAGGCTGATTTTTAATCTTCCTGACACCCTGTTTACACCAGAGAACCTGCTTTGATTGCAGCTGGCTTTCAGCTTCCCTTTGCCAGACTTGCCTCACACCATGCCTGACCCTTGCAGACACTGTGGGAAGCATTACCCTCTCCAGAAGCCACAGCCTCTGGCTGCCCAAAGGGACAGGCCACCACAGAGCCATGAAATACCCACCCAGCAAGGGGATAAACTGCACTGCTCTGCTGCCTCCATTTGCTCAGCATTCCTGATCAAGGGCTTCTTCCTGCAAAGTCACCAGGCCCATCTTGAGCCAAAGTGCACTCACTCAGCTGCACCATATCCTGACAGGATGTCAGCAGTAAACAGTAGGTAAATACTCATGCTTTATCATTGGTTAGTATTTGTTGTTTTTAGAGAACTGGACTAAAATTCCCACTGAAAAAAAATGTGTATGACAAAAGTAGCTTCTATTTTCTGCCCACAGAAGAGCCATGTGAAGAGAGCCATTTCCGTCATCATTATTCCCCACACAAAAAAGTTTGATGATGTTTGTGTTGGATTTTAAGATCTTTTGCATCTATCTACTTAATCGCTGGGAAATTATTTGATTTATTAACAAACGTATATTATGGATCAATAAAGACCTACCCGGTCCCCACAATTTTTTGCCCTTTGCAATGTGGATGTTCTTGGATCAGTGAATGCCCTGCAACCATCCCTGAGATACAGAGCAGGCCCTCCCCAAGCATGACTATTCTCACACCATTCAAAATTGGTTTTGGCAAATAATTGTGGGTGGAAGTGAGCTCTCTGCAAAAAGCACACTCCTTCAAAAATGAAGGAGTAAGTGAGTACAGCAAGCAAAGCCTTATTCTGGCATGACTAAAATATAAACAGCTATTTGCTGGAAATCATTGGCAGCATTTTCTCAGCAAAGGTTATTGTGAGAAGATATAATTGATATTAATGTCTAGGGTTATCTCATCTGATTGTATCAGCAAAATATGGGATCACTTGGTAATTACTTTTAACATGATTTTCGCGGGAGAGCAGTTGACGCTGGAGAACAGAGTTGTCTTTTTAAATGCATCAAAATACTGCCTAATTATGAATTAAACCCCAGGCTGAGCCAAGTTAGCAGCCTCTGGATTGATTCTGAGCAAACAGCACTTTCCCATTAAACTTTGGATGATTCTCATAGTCATTTTTTCATGGAAGTAACACTTTTCTGAAAAAAAAAATAATGTTGTTAGCCTGCAAAACATTTAAATGATACAATAGCTGCTTGCTTGGAGCTCACTCGCCACCTGCTTTTCCTTGTTTTGTTTTCTAGCCTCTAATTACTGAGCAGAGTCAATTCCTAATGAGGCAGTTTGATTTCCTGTTTTTCATACTTCTTGAGCTGCTTAAAGAGCCTGTCCAACATAAAAGGAACCCTTTTCTAAACAGATTTTAAATTAATTATAATAACCTTGGTGGCGGTTGTTGTTGTTGTTGCTCTGCATGTGTGCATGTGTGTGTGTGTGTGAGTGAGTCCATCTGAGTTTTCCATGGCTGTGTTTCTCATTTAATATTTCCACACGAAACAACCTTTTTTTCCCCCTCCTGTTCCCCCCCACCCCCCCCAACAATGCGAACTGGAAACTCTTGTCCAGGAAATTGTAGCCACAGAAACACTGTGTCTGGGGCTGAGGAGGAAAAGGTGGTGATGTCATGAATAATTGGGCTGTGAGAAAAAACGGAGCATGAATAAGGAGGGAAATATTCTGACGTCCGTCTTTAGGCTGGAAGATAAACACTTGTTGTGAATGGTACATGCTGCCTTCCAAACGGGCTGGTAGGAAGAAGAGCAGTACTAAATGACTGCTCAGAAATATATGAATGATGCTAATGAGGTCTCTCAGCCCTCTCCTAGCCCTACCAAACACGTGTGATGCCTCTCAGTTTGTGTCTCAGGGCTTCCCCTGTGGATAGCAGTGGCACTGGAGCGATGCCGCGTTCCTGGGATTTACAGCAGTCCTAGTCCTCCTCCTGCCTCTGCTCCCTGCTCACTCTGTCCCTGCCTGCTCCCTGGGACCCTGTGAGAGGCTGATGCAAGCTGGGGCTGCACAGGCTGAGGGTGTGGGGCAGCCATGAGCTCTGATGTTGCCCAAGAGGTTCCACTGGACCCCGCTCCCTTCTGGCTGGCCACACAAATCTTGCGGCTCTCTTGGTGCATGGATGGTACAAAACACTGCCAGGCAGAGCCTCCTGGCACAGAAGAAACCCCTGTCATCATCCACCTGCATCTTGCCAGCACTTCAACACCCCTTGCCCCAGTCCAGGGTGGTGTTTGTGAGGCCACACACAAAAGGAACCTAAGGACTTTGCTATGGTGCCAGTTCCCCCATCACCTTGCTCCTTCCATTCTCTGTCCAAGAGTCTTCCCGAGAAATTCCCCATGGGAAGCTTTATCTGGAGCAGAGCCTGCCACCATGCCTTGGTAACAGGCCACAGGCTCTGAAGTGTTGAGAAGGTGACTGAGGATTGTTGTGTGTTTGAACAACAGCCACAACCAGTCCAGCCCAGGACTGTTGTGCTGGGCCGCTTGACAAGTGCACAGGAGAAAGGCGCTCCCTGTTCCAGAATGTTTGGAGAAGAAAGCAATGAATTTGCACCAGTCAGCCCCTGGACCTACTACATTTGTGAGTGAATGAAGCCTCTCTGTGAAAACTGCATATGAAGCTCATTGAAAAATAACAACCTGCTGCTAGAAATGTAATGAAAGGCAATCCATGCTATAGCTCTAAAAATTCGAGGGAGCCTTGGCTGGGGAGGGCTGCATTCCAGCCCCACCCAAATCATAAAGCTAAGAAAACTTCAATGGGCTCTAGCTTCTGGATTATTATTATTATTATTATTATTATTATTATGACAGGGTTTTCCTCTCAGGATTCAGACTCTCTGTAAATGGTGGGAAAAATGGTTTTATACACCCTCCAGTCTCCACATGACAAAGTGGCTGCCCATTCCTACAGTCATCTGAACAGAATAGACGGAATAAGCTATTGTCTGTGCTCAGAAGTCAGCGACTGCACCGGCTCTTGATTGGTCCAGGATGTAGAGGAACAAAAAGGTCATTGAATAAAAGAAGAACAATACTTTTCATGAAACAAATGAGCTTTTGCTAATTTATAACATGTTTGGATTGGGTATCATATACATCAAAATGATGTAATTAGTAAATGTCATTTTCTGGAGAGAGAGAGTTCAGCAAACCCTTAATGATGGGAATTTCCTGCCCTGGACTGGAGTCTCTGGGCTACCAGGGCATCATAAAGATGCTGTATTTCACTAATAATTAGAATGGGCACTAAGTGGGACCTAGATGTATGACAAGGGGAAAAAGGAAAATGTTCACCTACTGTGAAGGTTAGTTGCACTGAAGGATTAATGATAGAAATACAATGGGCTGAAGGGTGATTAAAAACTGTCTTTCACATTTCACAGTCAGAGTTTGAAACCTGGAATCTGAATTGTTCCTACCTCCAAATGCCCACATCCCTCAAACCTGTCGCTGCTCAGGTGATGGTGTTTCTGCAGTGAGAACAACCGTGGGCTCAGCTCCCAAAGTACCTCAGTCAGAGCAGGGCAGAAGCTCTGCAGTTTGCACAACACTCTGATGAACACATTAAATTGCAAGGGTGATTTTCAATGGGACCTCCATATGTTCAACACCAGCTTCAGAAGTTTGGAGTGTGTTGCTCCCCTGCATACTCACATACACATGTAGTCACATTCACAGTGCAAGGCAGGATCACACCTGGGGTTACACTTTCCAGGTCTGACAGAAAAACTGCTCTCCAGATGCTCTTCACGCAGAAGGGAGTCAAGAGTACTGGAGACCTTGTGTAGGAAGCATTTCTCAAGCAGTGTCATTCCAGGTTGCTCTAGGCAAAACACTTATGACATCAACAAAGCCAGACCCACTGCAAGACATAAGGAACATGCAGAACCTACTTGTCAAGGGAAAAAAAAGTAAGTATTTTACCCTTTTTTTGCAAGTCAGGCTTAGCACTAAGCTGAGGGTAGACTTGTCCAAGCCCATCTGAAAGAGCAGCTGGCTGCAGCAGTGAAAGCCAAAAGGTCTAAACTCACTCTTTAGATAGGTGTGCCATCTTCAAATAAGCATATCAGCTACATCAGAACTGCCTTGCAACTTTTCCTCCGGATCCTGAAGCCAATCCTAAGCTGAATGTTGATATAAAGACAGAATACACTGTTTCCTGCTTGCAATATAGAATCATGGAATAGTTTTAGTTGCAAGGGACCTTTAAAGTTCATGTAATCCAACGCCCCTGCAATGAGCAAGGACATCTTCAGAACAGGTTAAAGAGACAGCAAATAGTGAGGGGTCTATCAGACTCAAAGAGTCTATCAAAAAGGCTATGCCCTGACCTAGTTGCTTAGATCTGGAAATCCACTGATTGGTTTTCATTTCATATGTTGCTGGCTCTTTGCCTCCAGAAGTTTTTGGACCCAAAACTCCTGCTGTAGCATGAAAATCCCCAGGTTGTTTCAAGAACAGTGTGGCACTGTCTGATCTTCGGGGTTCACAGAAGCTCAGCTGCTCTCAAAAAGACACCAAAAATGGCACTGAATTGACTTACCACCTTGAAATTTTTTTCTCTCTGGTGAAAAAACCCAATGGGCAGGTTTATGAACAGAAATCTCCTCTGGCATTGGCCTCAGCCATCTCTGAGATATGAGATAAATATGTTATATTAGTTCACGTTTCCTTCTTTGCAGGAATTGCTCAGGCACAAATGAAACAATAACATGATTTGGAAAAACTTCCTTAATCATTTGTACTGCAACTTTATTCTTCACAACAAATTAAATGTATGTGGGAACTAAACCAAAGACCCAAAGGTCCAGTAAACACTAATCACAGAACCTCTTCTGCCTGTAATGGGCATGTTTGAGCAGGAAATATTTAACTGTTAAGGGATTTTTGCCTCTCTATTAGCAAAGGAAGGACACCTCTAAATGGGACATTCTTGTCCCCAGGAAATACCCTTACATTCTCTACAAGTTCAGAAAGGAAAACACTCCATGGCAAATAATTTACTTCACACCCGCTTCTTTCCTTTACTTTAATTTGGTTTTTCAAAAATTCCTTCTGCTGCCAATTTTTCTTTTATGAAGATTAACCCAGCAAGTCCCACGTTTGTGAGCATCTCCAATGGAAATCTGCTAAATTAATAATCTTGAGTCAACAAAACCATGTTCTAAAGGGCCCTGGTTGAGCCAGCTGCAATTCTGACTTTGGGGGGGGGGGGGGGGAAGGAAAAAAAAAGGGGAGGAAAAAAAAAGCAAAGTATGAATTTTGTCCTTGGAGGGAGAGCTAAAAAGCAAAAAAGGTTACCACACATCCACTGATCCGCTGCACAGAGTCACCATTTCTGTGCTCCCAGCAAAACAACATCAGCACAACTCTCTGTACAGCTGAGACAGGTACCTGCTGGCAGGTGGGTAGCACTTCATCATAACAGGAACAAGGATGCAGCCCTTCCTGCACAGTCCAGCAAACACTAGGGTATGACACACCACAAAAGCAGGTACAGGTGTTGACTCACAGACAGTCCACCTTTTTTCAGCAAACTTCTTATTTACCATAAACGAACACACACGAGCCCACTTTCAGTTTCTCTAAGTTGCACTGCAGTTAAACTCTGCTTTGTGTTCACCAGAGTATAACATCAGGACCATAACCTCAAGGTGATAGCAGCTCTCTACAGCTTCAGCTACTACTAAAATAGCTGTATCAAGACAAAACCGAGATTCAAAGAAACTACTTTAATGGGCTGAGTGACAGGGCCTGTAGGTGAAAGCTAACTTGCTCTAAACATTAATAGCCCATGACTGTGTGTGGGTGGCAAAGAAATGCACCAAAGAAATGGGCAGCTCTTGCTTATTCTAGTGGTTTCCTATAGTTTTGATTTCTGGAGGGACAGAAGCAATAAAGATATAATTTCTGTTAAGCATTCATTTGCTCTCTATGTGGAAAATACACCACTGAGCTAACCAGTCTCTTCTCATTGTACCAGTCCAAGGTCACATATATTGCCAGTGACAGCATTGCTCAGCATTGTCTTCAGATTTCACAAATCTGAAGACAAATTCAGATTTCATAGATCCCTCCACTGCTGGCAGATGTAGATGGAGCTGCCATTCCATCTCCTCAAATATTTTGTAACCCTTTCCTGTCCCTTTTCTGTGGATGTAAAGACCAGAGCCCTGTGCAGAGCTCCAAAGATGACAACATTATAGATCTGAAGTACAGGCAGTTGAGTTTTATCCCCAAATCCTGTCCTAAAATTTTCTTCCTAAATCTGTGTGTTCCCAAAGGAAAGTGTGAAAATAACAGCAAGCATGAGACAATTTGGTCTATTGAGAGCTTTACAGATTCAGTGGGCAGGAGTGATCAGCTGCCACATAACATGGGGCCATCAAATGTCACCTGGGACTCAGGCCCTGCCTGTGCACAGAGCAAGGGAAGGACTTTTACTACCATGCAGTATCCATGCAGTAATGGCCTGGAAAAGCAGTGAGTTTTCAGCCTGGATATTAGTGGTGGGGTTCTCTGATCCTTCTGGAATGAGAGTCCATCAAAACAGACAGCTACCCAGGGTTAGGTGTTACCAGCAAGCTCACTACCAAACCCCACAGAAATCCTCACACATCTACAAACCTCTGGCAATTTATTTAAGTAAGTCCCTGGTTTGGGGAGAGAGAATACATATGTTAACAATCGGTCTAGTAAGAAATCTCACTTGAACACTAGCATGCATACTCCCACAAGTCCATGTACTCAATTTCCAGGGAAATGGCCAGGTCAAAACAGTCATTGCTCCCAGAGTTTCCATACTTTGGTTTACTCTGATTTGTGAGCTGCTTTACTGACAAAGAGCTGGCACAAATTATCAGCTGTTATCTCCACAGAAATAGCTTCCTTTGCCAGACTAGCTTTCAACATTTACTCATAGCCACTGGAGACCTGGGGCTCTCAAGAAAACCCTCTCTGATCAATGCAAAACATTGATCCTGATTTGCATCTTTGATTTAGGCTTACAGCCTGCTTGCTGCTGCTCTGTTCCTCATTGCCCAAATGCTCTCCCTCTGCAGATATCCCAGCAGGCAATGGCAGTCCAACACCCCAAACTTTCACCTAGAGAGATTTCACCTAGAGAGAGGAGAGGAAAGTAATAGTATTTAAATCCTGATGGACAACCCTGCCCTGAGCCCAGCTAAGGGGAGTGTTCCCATTCCTGTGGCACTGTATTAGGACAGGATAGACAGCTCTGGAGAGTCAGGTACTTTTGGAGCACCCCTACACACCTCACCAAGGATAGCCACAAACTTTGCACTCCACATTTCAAGGACTTGAAATTAAAAAGGACTCATAGACAGAAATTACTTCTGTGACTTTTTAACCTTCAGGTCGAAGCAATGTAAATCAACTCCATCTGTTAGCAACTGAGAGCTCCACATTTCATCCAGCGCTGGGACTTTTTAGACTACAATGACCAAAGTTAACCACTGCTGGAAAACAGCATCTCAGCAGCCTTGGCAAAATCACCAGCAGGACCTGCTGGCTCAGGGACTTGTGGCTTCTCTTCAAGTCACCACCCAACATGTCAGTGACCAAAAGACACTGCCACCCCTACATACTACCTGTCTTACACACAATGAATTGGATGGCTTCTGCCTTACTGCCCATGGGTACCAATCCACAAGCAAAGCATGCAAAGCAACTTTTCTAAAGGTTCCTAATGCTACTGGCTACCTGTCCAGATTGCCATGAAGGAACACTAGATGATGTGATGGTTTTGGCTGGGATCAACTTTGTGTTCACTGTAGTAACTAGTAGGGGACGGCTTTTTGGATTTGTGCTGAAAACAGCATTGATACCATGGGGATGTTTTTGATAGTGCACAGAAATGATTACACAGTTGCCAAGACTTTCCCTGCCTCTTGCCCCACCCCACCAGCAAGTGGGCTAGGTATGCCCGAGATTTTTGGAGGAGACATGGCCAGGACAGCTGACCCCAACTCACCAAAGGGATATTCCATACCTTATGGCATCATGGTCAGTATATAAAGTAAAGGGGGGAGAGGGGAAAAAGAAGGGAAGAGGATATTTGAAATTATGGCATTTGTCTTCCCAAGTCACTGTTATTTGTGACTGAGCCCTGCTTTCCTGTAAATGGCTGAACACCTCCCTGCCCATGGAATGTAATGAATTAGTTCCTTGTTTTGCTTTGCTTACATCTGCAGTTTTTGCTTTGCCTGGTAAAATATCTTTATATCAACCCATCCGTTTTCTCACATTTGCCCTTCTAATTCTCTCCCCATCCCAGCATGAGGGAGTGAGCAAGAGGCTGGAGTTAAACCACAACAGATGAGTGGCACAGAATATCTTGTATTTATCTGCTTGTGCTGTAGTGGATCCATTAGTATGGGAAAGTATCAACCTATAAAGTTGAGTGTCAAAAATCTTCCAATTGCACTGTATTCAAGAAAAATTTGTTTGGGGCACCACAGGAACCTGGTCGGAACCGTGACCCACTGACACAGAATTTGGTGGCTGCTTTCTTTGGTTTAACAGTGTCTGATAGGATTATGGGCAGCACATTTCCAGCCTAGCTAAACTCTACACAAAGCACTTCAATAAATATGGCAGTACTGAGTCTGTTGTTAGAGGTGCTTTGGTGTCCACAGCAGTACAAGGCTTTGACTCTCCAGCAGATTTCTAAGCAACAAAACTTGCCTCTCTCTGTTATTTTAGGAGTGGACTGAAAACACCTTGCTCTTGATACACCACAAAACTCAACCGTACTGTGAACATTGCAATGTCTGGCTAAGAAAGGTTTTTGAAGTATTGTATTTGTTTTTTAAGTATCATATTTGTACAGCAGCTCTTATTGGCACTTCCTCTTCCAGGCTGCAACCATTCTGAGTCTGGGGATTTTTGTGAATTTTCTCATCACCCTTGCTGGCTGCCTCTGAATGACTGTGCAGATAAAAGTAATGTGAATGATGTGCACAGCAATTTTAGAATTGAGCTTGAATTCACCAATTTGCCAATCTGGTAAATAAGAAGAGAAAGAGTCAGAGCTATGAACCTGTGCTCAGAACGGATGCCAACCAATGCACAGCAAAGGCACCAGTTGTTGATTGATTTTTTTCCCAGATGGTTGCCTTCAGAGGAGCAGATACACCCATATCTGGGATATCATGGGTTTGTAGGCTAAAGAAGAGTTCTTGGGCACCTCTTTAAATCCAGCCCCCTGCCCTCCCCTCCTTCTCCACCCCACACAAAGAAATTACCTCCATATTTTTTCTCCTGGTACTGTTTTCTTATGTTATTTTTCATCTTTCCTTCATTCTTTATGCTGAGATCTTAGCAAAGAACATCACCTTCAGCACCTCTCAAGTGCTTATTCTCCATCCAAAATATCCCACAATCTCTGGCCTCAGCTGCAATCTCCAAGCAAAACTGTACCAGCAACAGACAAAGGATAAGTGTCTTTCCTGTCACACAGTTTTCTCTCTCCATTTCACCACTCCTATCCTGCTGTAGTGCTGGTTAGCAACGGATCTCAGGTCAGTGCACATCCCATGGAACACCTGCCTCTGGGTTTAGGAAGAGCTTCCTGGCAGGGCTGCCTTACCTCAGGTAAGAATAGTGATGCCACCTTCAGTAAGAGTCTTATGAGAACCACAGAAGTACATTGGCAGGTGAATATATTTCCTATTTTTAACCATTCTCTCATCACCTGTAGCAAGAAGAGATACTTTGAAACAGGTTCATCACAGAGGATATTTTGTGGGATTATATGGCTCCTGTGCCACTTACCCTTAGTGTACCAGTGAAGTGGCTCCCCCAAGGCAAGATCAGGTAGGAGAGACCAATCAGAATTTGGACTACCAGTTGTATTCCTGACAGACTTTTACCTTCAGCATCTTCTGTCATTGCCTCCCTGTTAGACCTCCACTGGTGGCAGTCACTGCTGGAGAGCTAACGTAAAGCAAGTTGTCCCCTGTCATACAGACTTGGTCTGAGAAAAAACAGATATCATGGTGGTTAAAGTTCAAGGCAAGAGGATATAGACTACCCTCCTGTTGCAACTCCTCCTACCCTTTCTGATGGAAGAAGAAATGGGAAATTATGAGGAAAAAGGCTCATAAAGGCCTTGCAAAAACTCAAATAAAAAAGCTACATCGAGGAATACTTTGAGGCCACAATTAGTCCTTGCAAATGCATGCTTACTGTTTTCATCAGCTGGAAGAGTTAGCAGAAATTAGTCAGCTGTGAATTGTTTCTAAAATGAGACAAAAAGCAGCAGTCATCCACAAGGGATCTGAAGCAAGAATGAAAAGAAACACAACATGAAAATGTGGCCAAAACTCTTACATGGGGAAACAAACAGGCACCAAAATAAGCATGTGAAGTGTCTTTACTGGTCAATTCATCATGAACAGAATAAGATGTTTCCCAGCACAAGAGTCAAAGAATCCCAGTTTGGTGGTAACATCCAACAACTTGAGCTGCCACCGTGTATGATCCGAGACTGAAGGGTAAAGCCTCTGCTAGATACTGGATAATAAACACCCTGGACATCTCAACTGTTCTATATCTTGGCACTTGACCAGCAAAGCGTCCGTGTAAAACCGTATGCCAGTAAATCTGCCTTCTGCTTTTAAGCTGATTATTCAAGGGTTAACTATGAGATCCCCTAATGAAGTAATAAAACCCAGACATATTTTAAAAGGTATTGATTCATCACACTATCTGTTTTGGAGCATTCTCAATGTATAAACTATAGAATGGAAATGCTCTGTAACCTACAAGGAGTTCATTAATTGTGGTACATATTATTTGAATCATTCTTTGCTCTACCTTTACTGCAACATTCTGGATTTTATTAGGACTGGGCCCAGAACAGAATCTTGCATAAGACCCCCCGTGCCCCCAAAGTTGAAAGGGTGCTCAAAATCTAATCCACAGCGCACAACCTGATTTTACCAATTAATCCATTCAGCACCATGATTGTGGTAGAGATCCCTGGCTTAATCCAGATATCCCAGCTTGCATCCTTTCTGGGTGGTAGTGATGCCTTTTACTCGGCGTCCTGCTGTGGCATAAGGCAGGTTTCCATGGAAATAGTGCCAAAATGCAAGCAACCTATGAGACTGTATTTATTTACCTTATACACCTTGTACCTAGTTCTGCAAGTTTTGTCATAAGGATTGTGCTCCTGACAGAAATAAGACACTCCTGATCCTAATCTCAGCTAGACATTGCAAGCACTGGCCAGGGACTGATGCTCAGATTCCACTTGAGCTGTTGTGCATCAGGGTAAACCACATCATCCCTGCTCTAGGCAGGCACTAAGGGAGGGATCAACCTCACCTTGCCTTAGCTTTCTACAAGTAAGGGGTCTCACCTGGTCAAGTCATGTAGGGAGCTCTGGAGTCAATGGAGAGGGAAGGGTTTCTGCAGGTGGTGATTCCTCCTTTCTAGCTCAGAGTGTCCTCCCAGAGTGAGCGATATGGTCCCACCTCTCAATGGGACTTGAGTCAAGAGGAAAAGTAGATAATTAATGTAGCCTATGTACCTATTAAAAGGTTGGTAAAGGGGCTCTGAGAAGCAGGATTTTAACACAGCACTTGTGTGTGTGTGAGAAGAACCACACAGGATGGGCCCTTGCCTCATCCCAGGCTTTTAAAGAGGACAGTATGTCAACCTTACCCAGCTGTTTAATTGCTCCTTGAGGACAGCTTCAGGACACCTACAGGACAGCTTAATTCCCTCCAGGATGTGATGGATGCTGCTGTCTGCCCTCCTGCCCCCAGATGATCTGATCAGCTGGAGAAACTTTAGTTGTTGCCATCTTTAAGCAGTCTCTGACAAAGGGCACCAGGTGACAGAAGATTTCTTGATCCCTGGCTGCTGGCTAAGGGTGGCAGCACAGTCCTATGCAAGGGCACTTAGGAGCCTCAAGAGACGTCCTCACAGTTGCTCAATTCAAGAAAGGTTCCTGTGTAGGCTGCAACAGAGCTGACGAAGGAGTTGGTACCCATGCCATCAGTGTACCACTGGTTTACATCATTTAACACTCACAAATGAAGTGTTTATTGCTCATCCATTTAGGGCTCACTATGTGGTCAAGTACCAGCTTTTTTCAGTCTGCTAAATTACCTGATGAAACTTTTGATTTAAGGAATAGAGCTGGGAGCTCGGGAAAGCCGGGCTCTTACCGACCAACTAGATTTGCTGTCACATGAGTGACAAGATATTTATGCTGATAGGTCAACAGACAAACAGACAGATTCATTAATTTTCTTCTCCCTTGTCCCATTATCTAAGCCCCTGTGCCATCCACAGCCACTGGAGTGAATGTTCATTTCTATTCGACTGTCATACTAACTACTGTTCTAGTTTAAGTATTCTTTTGAACCCCCAAGAACAATGTGCACAAGGCGCAAATCCATCCTGCTCCTCCATGGCTAAGTAGGGCCATTAGACAGGAGAAACAATAGAAACTCAGCGGGGGCTCTGTGTTTGCTCCCTGCATGGCCGCACACAAAGACAAAAAGCAAGGAGGGCTGGATGGTCCAGGGATGGTATTGGATACCCTGATGCACTCATTTTCCCAGCATCCCCAGATCACAAAGGAATAGAGGTTTTGCAAGGGCCTGCAGAGGCTACATCAGTCACTCGGCACAGGACCTCATTGTCTGGTTTGTTTTGTTTCCCTGAACAATATGTCACATATTTACTTTCCTCTTGGAGGCCTGATGCTAACATAAAATCATCACCACGTTATGCCAAAATGTCAGCATCCCACATTGCCACATCTCCACATGAGGCTGCCTCATGGGCCCCCACTAGGATTTCTGCACCCAATCAGTTCCCATAAGCAGTGTTTGCAGGATGAGAGATCTTCTTAAAATAGAACAAACCCAGAAATCCTGGAGCCGGTGGCAGCTCTCGTTCAAGTCTCTGTCTTGAGTGACTCCATCTGGACAATCTAGGACTGGTTTTGAGTGGCTGTGGAAGCAGCTGGTCCTGGTTAAAACCTTTTTTATTAGAAATAAATATAATTGCTAGGGATATAAGTCAGGAAGGTCTTTCTCTCCAGTCATTAGCAAGTTTTACCTCTAGTGAAGGGATTTCAAAGTGGATTTGCTTACTTAAGTGGCCAGCTGTATTTTAAATACCTCTAACTTTTACCAATGTGCAGCTCTGAGATGTTTGCTGCTGCTGCTGCCTTGCTGCAGCTTATGCTGGCGCACAAGCAGGTGTAACTCCACTGAGTCCCACAGACTTTTTCCTGCCAATACTGGCCTACACATCTCTCCAGAAATCCAGCCCTGGATGTTTAACAGCTTCTGCCCAACACCAGACCACCAGAAGAGTGAGGGAAGCAGAAGAGCTCAGCAAACACCTGGTGCAGCCACAGTGCCTTGATGGCAGGACACTCCTAGTGGGAGGTGTCCCACTTGGGGATCAGCCCCAAGTGGGACAATGGCATTTCATCAGCCTCCTACGCATGCAGGGTTGTGTGCCACACATCTCTGGCCACTCCAGAAAGTTCCCAGCTCTGCTCTGCTCTCCTCTCTGTCCTCTGGGACAGGCTGCACAGTGGCTGCACTGAGGCCATACTCTGGGATTTGTGCTGCCAACTCTCACATGCCAGAGGTCTGAGGCTTCCTCCTCTGAGTGTCTGCAGTGAGCTCCACAATGCTGGGCCCCTACCAAACATCCCGTGGGCTCGGGATGGGGGACAGGAGAGGAGGGACTGCTGACACAGGCAGAGCGTGCATCCACGCCACTCCCCAGGGGAAGGGTTAAAACTGCCTTTTACTGTTTTTCTGTGACAGATCTCTTTACTCAGTGCTATATAATATAGCCCCAAACATATTCTAAGTAGCCAAGGGCTGCCTGGCCATCTGTTTGAAGACACAGACCTTCTGATGCAGGAGTTCCCAAAGCCTGGCCCATGGGACATTTGCTATGGAGCCTGCAAAGGGAATTCTTCCCCTTTAAGAGGGCAGCTTGTACTTGTTTTGTTATGCTGCTTCAGGCCACTGTCCCATCCATGAATGCTGATCCATACATGACTTGTATATGGAACAAAACGTGGGAACTTCTGCTCCAAGTGAGAAATCTCCCCTCCAACTCTCCCCTGCCAAACTCAGCCACAACTCCCAGACTCAAAATAAAGAGAAAGATTTGTTCATCTCCCAGGTAAGTACTCTCAGTTCCTGCCATAACTTCCAGGGGTGCTTCTTATGAGAAATCACAATTTTATTCAGCTATCCTGGGTAAAAGTGCCAAACAACTACAGGACTGTGTCTTTCAAAGCAAATTGGGCTTTTACAGGTGCATTTACAAATGGTATCCATGGCCTACACTAAATTAGTTGAGAAAGAAACAGACCCACATAGCTGAAATATGTGCATGTCCCTAACTATTTTTGTATTATGCTTCATTTTATGTGTTTATTCAAATTTAAAGCAAAGGCACCTTTCAAAGGCTCTAGGCACAATAAATTATACAACAAACAACAAATACAGTCAAACAAAATCCCAGCAATACTGAAATCACTTCCTCTGGAGGAACTCAGCCACTCACTGAGTGCTGCTCACTTCCTCCATGAGAAGACAGTGCTGTGACTTCCCCATGCTATATTATATCACTTTCTCACATCCCCAGATGTTGTTTTCTCTCCCCTGAGACCTACAGGGTGTCACCTAGAGAGACCCACTTTTCTGTCTCTGTGGCAGTTTAGCAGGGAAAGTGTTTTGGGAGCCAAAAGGTTTGCCAAGGTACGGGGCAGAGCAGCACATGGGTGAGCACTCACCTCTCCTTGCTCTTCCAGTCAGGGACCACAGGCTGGGAGAGCTCAACCTTGATGCCCATCAAAGCAGCCTCTCCAGGAGGAACAACCCCCTGAAACATGTAGAATGTTGGGGTCTCTCATCCTGCAAGTCCCTGTAAGGAACCTTGCCCCATGTCATGGAGTGATAAACTGCAGGCAGTGCCTTTGTGTCCTTGAAACATTAAATTCCCTAAAACATACAAAGTATCTCTTGGTGAGTAAAATAAAGGGAACTAAAAATGTCACTGACTGTCCTGATGCCTGTGACCCACAGGAATCCCAGCACCACCCGTACACCTGCCACGGGTAGCAAATGCCACCAAGACCAGATACCACTTCCACAGGCACACAGAAAACAGAGCATTAAAGAAAAGGGTGAAATCGGTGGGGTTAGAGGTTTTGGGGTTTTTGTTTGGTTTTTTTTTTTTTTTGTTTTTTGTTTTTTTGTTGTTGTTGTTTTGGTTTTTTTTTTAAATAAAGCCATTTTTTCATATTTTCTTTACTTTTCAACTCTGCTCCACACCCCGGGGTAGCAGGTTTCTGCCAAGGCACAGCCCCTTGCTGGGCGGCTGTGCCGATGGAGCGCTGGGCTGGGGTAGAGGTTTGGAGCTGCTGTGGCATCTGGCATGAAAAAATGTCCCGGGAAGCTGTTACATTAAATGGCCAAATCGATTTATTGAATGGCAGGTGTTAGCTACAAACAGATGGAGAACATAAAGGCATAAGCAGGCATTTGTATGGAAAAGAAGCCATCGATTTGTAGCGAGAGACTCAATGGTGATCGTTACAGCCTTTAACAGAAATGCGCTTTTTTTCTCGGGCAGGGCGCGGGGCGGCCCGGGGTGAGCGGGCAGCGGGGAGCGCAGCCCGGCCTGGCCCGGGCCCGCCGGCGGCGGCTGCCGCGGGCTCCCCCGGCCCGGGCCGGCCCCGCGCGGGCGGGCGGGCGCTGCCGACGGTGCCGCCCGGCCCGGTGGCGGCGCGGCGTGTCCGGGCCGCCCGCGGCAGCGCCCCGCGGCAGATGAGGCACGCGCCGGCCTCATTACAATGAGAATGGGCAGGCTGGAGGGGCCATGTGGCAGCAACAGTTTGCAAATCCCCCCTCCTTCTGTGCGAATCGGGAAACATTTCCAAACATTTGTACCCCAAATCGACCACATTAACACCCCTCCGAGCGGCGCTCCCTGGAGGGATGCTCCACGCTACGGGCTTTTAGGCAGAAACAAAACAACAAGGGGGATTTTTTTTTCTCTCTTCTTTTCTCTCTCCTTTTTTTTCTTTTTCTTTTTTTTTTTTTTCTTAGAGGCTCTCGGGGTGCGTCAGCGCTAAATCGATGCGCAACTTTGTAGCTAAGGGGTTTTAAAGCCATCGGGAAATCCGTCTCAAAAAGCGGGGTTGTGCACATGGAAGAGCTGGCGAGCCCTGAATAAATGTGCGAGTCTCTGACTAAGAGATCAAACTCACTCCGTGATCAAGAAGGCGACCAGCGAGGCCAGCCCCGAAACAAACCGCAGAGCCCGAAGCAGGAACGCTGCCGAGAAAGGCGCGCAAGGTGCACAGTAAAACACCGCACCGCGCTCGTACAGGCGCTCGGGATGCTGCACTGACCGACAAACTTGTTATGATAAATTTGGACAAGTGTAGGGCAGCCCGCGGGGCTCTGGAGTTGCGAGGGGTCTCGGGGCACCCCGCAGCCCACGACCCTGGGGGTGAGGGGGTCGGCTCCCGGGAACGGTGACGAAAGGGCTCCAAGGTGCGAGTGCGCTGCTCCGCGCCCCGCGATCCGCTCCCAAATGAGTGCGGAGAAGGGGAAGTGGGTGGGCAGCGGATGGCGCTGAGGGCAGGGGAGGGGCGTGAGCAGCCGTGCCCCTCGGGCATCCGCACCGCTCCCGGGCACAGGGAAGGGTCAGAGTTAGGGGAAATGGGAAGACGCAGGACACCCTCAACTAAGCTTGACCCGGCCAGGAAGCCAGGCCAGCCTGGCTGTGGCTTCATGCTGCTTTAGGGGACAGCCTGGGACACCTGGGACACAGGGGAGACAGGGACAGCCTCAGGCGTGTCCCATTCCAAAAACGCCGGGTGGCACCACGGCGTGGCCGGAGCATCAGGCAAGTCGTGCCGCGGCCATAGGTATGGGTGCTCTGTATCTTCAGGACCTTAAAAGCGGCCCAGCAGAAGCCACGCAGAAAGCGCATGGTGGCAACAACATTACCGGGAGCCGCTCACGCCCAGACCCGCTCCCCGCGGGAGTTTTCTCCCGTGGGTGATGTGAGCAGATTAGAAATCATGGAGCCTTCAGAAAAAGAGAAAAGCAGGGCTGATGGTCGCGGTGCAGGTGCTGCTGGCTGCGCCTGTGCGCCGAGAGCGAGCAGCCCCTTTCCCGGGGCTTGGCAGGCTGAGAGCAGCAAGGACACGGGCGGCCGGGGGCGGGGGGGCTCGGGCACATCCCGCGGGTGGGGTAGCGCAGGACGTTCCCCCGGGAGCGAAGGAGGGCAGCCTGGCACGAGGGCTCGGGGGGAGGGATGGCTTGGGCAGGCTGGCAACTTTCACCCGCCCGGAATTAATTAACGTTGTCTCGTTAGCGACATGCGTTTGGCCCGGCCACGCGTATGCTGAGCCGGGCCAGCCTGGAGATAAACCGGCAGCAAATGGGGCGCGAAAGAGGGGAAGAAAGCGCCCTGACCTCGAGTAAGTGAGCTGGAGAGAGAGGGAGCAGGGTGGAACGGACGGGGAAGCAGCGACCACCGGGTATGTCCGGTCCGGTCAGTGCCCAGCATCCCGACAGGGGCCGCGGGCACCCCCCTTGGCAAAGCAGGGGGCTCTGCGGGCTTTCCCCCCTTCCCGAGGACAGGCACCCCTCGAACTGAGCCGAGGATCTTAGGGGAAGTGGCTGGGCTGTTGCTCTCCAAGTGACCCAGGATGGCGTGTTGGGCACAGGAAAGAGTTTGCAGGAGTTATGCTTCTAATCTGCTCTCGGCCGACTTTCAGGCTCAGCTGTTTGATGCTATTAGTGAAACTTTTTTTTTTTTTTTTTTTTTTTTATCTGAACTCCCTGTGTGTGTGTGTGCGTGTGTCAACATGCAGCAGGTGGTTTATTATATTGCCCTGTTATTATTTTATTATGAACTCTTTTTATAGCTGCAATCACAATAATGGTCGAGGAGGATTTAGCGTCTGTTTTGCACCACTCACTTGATCTCCTGAAAATATTTGGTTTTAGGGGGGACGACACGTGGGGAGCTGGAGTGACTTCTGCTCCCACCGGGAGCAAGCAGAGCTAGGTGCAAAGCTTGACTCAACAACCAGTGGCCACCCAAGAGCAGTTGAGCAGATTGAGGAGTGCTTGGGGGGCTTGCTCCCCTTTTGTCAGACCTGGGGGAAGGAGAGGTGGCAGCTCTTCTCCAGCCGCCAAGGTGCACTCCGCCAGGATGGCAGAGAGGTTTGGCGGAGCTGTGAAAAGCAGAGATGAGCTTGTCTTGCTTTAACCTACATTAGCTCCGGGTCCATATGGTAGATGCTGCCTGTGGATCCTCAGCACCAAAGCAAGGCCCTATTCTTGCACGCCGCCCTGCTTGTGCCAGATGGTGCCTGGACCAAGTGGCCATGCGTGGGGTGGCTCTGGTTAGCCTAATAAACGTCCAATACAAGTCAAAAATCAAAACACACACATACTAACATCTGCTAGAGCCTGCAGTACCCAGCTAGCCTTTCAATACTGAATTAAAGAGCCCCACAGCCCTTCTGTTCCCCTAGGTTAGACACTCATTACCATTTATCAAGCACTGATGTTATCTGGCCTCTCATTTTATTTAGTACCGAAGCTATTAGCATCAGATTTGATTTTGACAGTTGACGCTGCTGCTGGTAAAGCCGGGATCTGGCCGGGTGGATCGCTGCAAAATTCCGAGTTCATGAGCGGCGACACATTCCTCCTTCCCACTTGTTTACGAGGCCGAGACAAAAGAGCTCCTCGCCTGTGCCTCTGTGCCTCATGGTTTTTCTCCACCACGGACACAGCTCCCGTCTGCACAAACACGTACCCCAGGTGACAGCGGGACAGACCCAAGCCAAGGGTGCCCGGCCCCGGCTGCAGTCCCCCGACATTGCCAGAGTCTGTGCCTCCCGGCTTCGGTTTTCACAGGCGCAGTGGAGAAGTTTTAATCCTCTTTTGGTGGCGACCCCGATTTCTAGCCTGCGCCTCTGCCCAAACCAATCCACGGCGGCGGTGCCCGGGCTTTCCCCCACGCTTTCTCTGCGAAGCCGTGTCGTGTTCCCCATCCCCGTCCCCCGGCCCTCCCGGTGACACTTGGGGCGTTTGGACCCTGACCACATCCTGGGCCAAAGCGGGTCTCCAGGGAGAGCAGCCGCTCTAAAGGTACGAGGGAGCGCGACGGCCTGGGAAGTTCGGCTGGAGTGTGCCCTCCCCATGCTGCCTCGCCTCCAACCGATCCAGACCCCCGATTTTCCTTATCCCCCCGCAAAGAACTCGGAGTGGGGAGGTGACGCCGCTAGAACAGACCCTTTGGGAGAGCAGAGGGGCGGAATAGGACCGGCAGCGCTCTGCGCCCCGCGTTGCTCCCCAGGTGACCCACGCCGCGGAGGCCCGCAGCCTGGCGCGCCGGGCGCTGGCAGAAAGGTGGCAAGACCTCATTACCATACAGCTGAGGGTTTATCTCTCTCTCCCTCCCTCCCTCCTTCCCTCCCCCACTCCGGCCTCCCATCCATTTAACAAGCTGAAATAAAAAGCCACATGAAAGGCCTTCTCTGTGCTTGGCTTTAATGAGGGACACGCGACCCAACAATAAGCGCACGCTGCAATCAGGCCAAGGGCTTTATGGCACACGCCAGACCGCAACCCGGCCGCGACCAGGCGGCCAGACACGGCCCGCGGCCCCACTCCCTCCCCGCTTGCCTGCAGGCGCCCGAGTTGTCCCCTGCCCATGTTTCTGGGAGCCGGGGCAGCCTGGGGAAAACCCAGCTCCGTCCCTGCTGTCGACCCCGTCACCTCGCAGGAGCGCTCGTTCGCCACCGAATTCGGAAGGGCGACCGAGCGCCCGTCGATCCCCGCCGTGCCCGCGTCCCCTGCCACCATCCACCATCACCCACCCCTTCCGCTGTGGGCTCCGGTAGCCGGGGTCAGGAATGGGGCCGGGCCTGCGGCACGGGCGCCCCGGAGCTGGGCGCTGCGCCCCGGGAGCCGCCCCGGGTGCCCGCCTGCCGGGCAAACACCGTTTTACTTTTGGTTTCCAGCCGGGGCCGGCCCCCGCCGGGCAGGGCAGCTCCTGCCCGCCGGCCGGCCGCGGCTGCGGGGCACCGCGCCGCCCCGTCCCGCCGCCCGGGACACGGCGGGGAGGGGGCACACGCGTGGAGTCGTGGGGTGGAGGGCAACGGGGAACGAGCAAACTAACTAACTAACAAGCGTATTTTTGAAACATTTCATCCTCTATTGTTCGGCCGCCGTAGAAAGCTGCCCTGTGGAGAGGCGTCTGATTTTCGAGGGAACTCTCTCTCCCAGTGTGAGCGCCGTAAATATCTCAACAGATGCTCGGCTCGTTCGTAATCAGCTCGGCTCCTCGGCGGGCAGCGCGGCAGCAGCGGCGGCGGCGGCGGCGGCAGCAGGGTATTAATTCGGGATATGAGGGCTCTCCGCAACATTTGGTTCTTTTTTCCAGAAAGGAAAGATGGAAAAGGGGAGGGATCGCCCGTGAGTCTGACTGACAGTTTACATAATGAGCTTGTGAGGATGCGAGGCAACTATATAAACAGCTCGAAGCGAAGCAAGTTTTCCATTTACTGAGCGCTGTTAGCACCGGTTAAAGGAGGAGCGGTTCCACAGTAAGCACTCCCCTCCGCGTCTCTCACCAAACCCACCCGGCTTTGGAGTTTATAAAGGCGACGACAGCGATCAGAGGTCGGCGGCTGGCTGCAGGATTAATTCCCTGAAGGGGACGGATCGACACCTGGATTTTACCTTCCGATTTCTGCTGGTGCTCGGGGAATATTTGGAAGAGCAGGTTGCTCCCGGAGAATCGCCGTTACGCCTCTCTTTTCTCCCTCGACTGAGAAGCGCTTACTTGGTCCATTTGAGGAATACAGAAAGAAAACTAAAGAACCCACTAAGAACTGGAAGCTCGAATAACACAAGGATGACAGCCTTGCGCATCTTTGGCTTGACGTTTCTGTTAACGATTTTGCAGCAGGTAATCGCACAGGCAGAAAAAAAATGGGGGTTCGCGAAGTGTAAAGTGGGTGATGGAAGCAAGTTTGCATGGCAAAGCCGGGTAAGGTCTGATTTGGCTATTTTGTGTGTCTCCCCTTTGTGCAGAGGGTGTCCGGCTCCGGCGTCTTCCAGCTGGAGCTACACGAATTCGTGAATAGCCACGCGTCTCTGGCCAGCGGGGAGCCCTGCTCCCCCCACTGCAGGACCTTCTTTCGCGTTTGTTTGAAGCATTTTCAGGCAGTGGTTTCCCCGGGCTCCTGCACTTTCGGCAGCATCATCACCCCGGTTCTGGGAATAAACTCCTTCAGCATCAAGGATACTGAGAGATTTGACAGCCCCATTAAGCTGCCCTTTAACTTCACGTGGCCGGTGAGATTCTACTTTGAACCCGATTTTGATAGTGGGCAGGAGGGTGGCAAGAGCAGGCGGGCTGATAGCCTGTAATATAAACCAACTACTTTTGCTTTTAGATTTATTTCCAGAACTTCCTTTAAAAAAAAAGAAAAAAAGAAAATAAAAATAAAAAGCGCAATGAAAAAGCTCATCCAGATCAGAAGCACTTGGGATAACTAGTGTTATCAAGAGAAATAAAGCAAGGGGCTGAGGGGCTTGAAGGTGGGGATGTGTATCCGTGGTCTGCGGGAGGGAGGGAGGGAAGGAGGGAAGTGTGTAGCCGCGGGGAGAGAGCGCAAATGCGGGGCAGGGCAGGGCAGGGCAGGGCAGGGCAGGGCAGGGCCGGTGTGCTGTGGCGCGGTGGGGCGCGGCTCGGCTGGGCTGGGCTCGGTCCGGCGGTGCGCGCTGGGGCGCGGGGCTGACGCTGGTTTCTCTCCCGCAGGGAACCTTCTCCATGATCATCGAGGCCTGGCACGCGCCCGACAACTACCTGCCGGAAGGTGAATACTGCGCGCGCCGCCGGCAGGGGGCGCCCGCGCGGCGGGAGCGCCCCGGGCCCGTCCCGTGCGTCCCCCCCGGGCCGAGCGGCCCCCCCGGCTCAGCTGTTTATGCCATAACTCCAGGGCCGGCTTTATCCCACCATCAGGAGCCGGTCCCCCAACGATATCCATCAGGGGCCGCTTTGATTCTGCCCCGGCCTAATCTCCAACACAATTGCGTTTCCTCCGGTTTATTTTTGGCGTGGGAAAGCGAGGCGGGCTGCGGTGAGAAAGCCGGGAGCCTGCCAGCAAGCCCCGTCCGCCTTTTCCTGTATTTTACACCTTGCTCGAATTCCGCCCTTTGGAAAGGAATAATGGCTTTGGGATGTTTTTCTGAGAGGAGAGGAAAAGGATATTTCACAGCAGCCCTCCTTTCACAGGCCCCTCGGCTGAGTCCCTTTGGCCCGGGTTCGCACACCCTGGTGGCCTTTTTGTACCCTTGCATACATCAACCTCCAGACGCGTGCCTGCGTATATGTATATATATGTGTATATATATATATATGTATATGTGTGTATATATGTGTGTGTATGTACGTGTACATATGTGCGAGCGGGGTATCCCGCTCCGCTGGCCCGGCGGGGCGGGACGCGGCGGGCTCAGAGCCGCTGACCCGCGCCCGTTCTCCCGCAGGCTCCCGGCCGCCCCCGCAGGAGTGGCTCATCAGCCAGATGTCGATCCAGCGGTCACTGTCGGTGGGCGAGGACTGGTCGCAGGACGTGCATCAGGACCCGCTGACCAAGCTGCGCTACTCCTACCGCGTGGTGTGCAGCGAGAACTACTACGGCGAGAGCTGCTCCCGCCTCTGCAAGCGCCGCGACGACCGCTTCGGGCACTACGTGTGCGCGGCGGACGGGAGCCTGGCCTGCCTGCCCGGCTGGGCCGGCGAGTACTGCACCGAGCGTGAGTGCCACGGGCAGCCGGGCGGGGGGCAGCGCGGCGGGCGTCGGCCGCGCCTCTAAAGCTCACGGAGGCCTCCCGTGGCCCGGGCCGTGTTTTCATGCCGACCTCTCCACTCCCTGTCTGGAGAGGCAGAGTTGCACGCTGAGGACTTTGGCCCCTTTGGCTGCAACCACCCAACGCTGTGCTGCACCTATGCGAGCCTTAGCAGCAAAGAGCGAGCTGGCAGGAAAGGGACCTTGGCTGATAGCCCTGAATAGCAGTAGCTGTTGCAAGGTAAAAGGGTAGCAGCTTATTCGCACAAAGTCTGCCACCAACCATTCCTTCAGCTAGAGGACGTGAGATGGGTGTTGCAGTGTAGTAGTGGCAACCTTTACTCTAAGCTCAGTATCATTGAGTTTTTTCAGCCTTTCATTAGCACAAGCCAAAGCCACTTTCTCTTGCTGCTTTTCTAGCAAGAGTTGCAAGAGTTCATGTTTGTTGCATAAACACAGTAACTTGTCAATAAAGGACAACTTGTCAAGTGTTGGCTCTCCCTATTCACTTCCTCCTGTTCCAGAACTTCCTGTACCAAGAAGTTTTAAAACAAGGCTTTGAACAAGTAAAACTCTTTATAAAGTGTTTTTTAAAAGCTTTTTATCCTTTAAAAGTGTATTCTGTTGCGCCATGTGTTTTTACCTAAACATTTATGCTTTTTTATGTTCTCTTCACAGCCATCTGTCTGGCTGGATGTACTGAACAGAATGGATATTGCAACAAGCCTGGAGAGTGCATGTGAGTAGATGTGGAATGCAGTCTGAACATCAGTTAAAATGTCACCTTGTAATAGAAACTTAAACTCTTCTCCATGTCATTAATGTTTTAATTGGACTTTTCTTTTAGCTGCCGTCCTGGTTGGCAAGGCCGCTACTGTGATGAATGCATTCCCCATATAGGCTGCCGCCACGGGACTTGTAAAACACAATGGCAGTGCATATGTGATGAAGGATGGGGTGGCCTCTTCTGTGATCAAGGTTAGTTCTGAAGCTTGCGCTTACGGCCCCTAGGTTGGGTACTCCTTAGTACTACACTAAGGAATCTGACCCACTGGATCTGGAATTAAATTTCCCCAAGGTACATCTTCACAGGCATCAGATTGTAGCACTGCAGCCTTACATAGCAGTTCTTGTAGTAATTTTGTTTGAAAACAAGGAAACCTTTTTGGTAGCTGCAGTTTTTCTCTTGCAAAAGAAGTTTCTCTTGGACAAAGACCTAACAATCTGGATGAGTGTTGAACAGACAAGTTTTCTGCCTGCTCAAGCTAAGTTTAACTTATTCCTTGTACAAGAGTTTATTAAATAGTTTCCAGCAGCAGTAAACACCATCATTTGGGCCTTCCTTATTTTGCATACAAGGAAGTTAACTCATGTGATAAGTCTGGAGCATGAGAGAAAAATCATGTAAGCAAGAATGAAAAGTACAGGTTCCATTTTAAGGTACACCAGACCACTTCCACCTATTCAACCCACTGAATCACTGAACCGTAGCCAGCTGAGCAGTCATGTCCTCAAGGCCATATATGCACTGCTGGCACTGAGATTATTAAGTGCTCAAATCAGGCTAAGTGTTTCCAGGACAGTTATAGGATTGAGATGGTGAAGGCTGAATTAAGCAGGAAAAGTAAATTTGCAGATTTTTTTCTGCTTATAGTTATCTATTAAGCAGTTGCATTCAAATTACTCTATAATATTTATAGAGATAATAAAGCTTTTCTTACTTATGTCCTATGAACTTATGCTTAACCTCTGTCTCAAATTTAAAGAAAAAAAAAAAATAAAACCATAAAGCTTGGCAGGGCATTTGACAGTTTAATCTACTAACATCCATAACAAAAGAGCAAATAAACAATAAAAGATTTCTAGTGTTTGTTTAAATCTCAAAACCAAAACATCTTTGGTTTTTCCTCCCTGCCTTTCTAGAATGTGCCTAAAAGCACACCTTTTAAAGATGGGGCTCACTCTTTTAGTGTGTAGCATGCTGTACATGAAGTGGCCGTAGTGCTGTGGTGTGTGTTTCAGAGAACACACACTTATGAAGTACATTTTCCAGTTTGGTACCTAAATCCAATTGCAACTAACAGTTTTATGTCCACAAAAAAGGGACAATATACCAAAACACTAAGAAAGTTATATTTTTGCCAGCTCTTTCAAAATTCAGAGCTCAAGTGATACATGGTAATCTGATTATGACTGATAATAACCCAGATAACAATCTCCAGTATTCCCATCAATACCAAAACAAAATGCTTCATTGGAAATTCTGTCTTTTTTCTTGACTACCGCCTTTTTGTATGTATATCTTTTCCCACCTGTCAAAGACCTGTTCTCCTAACTCCTGGTATCTTTGCAGATCTGAACTACTGCACTCACCACAGGCCATGCAAAAATGGAGCAACTTGCATGAACACTGGCCAGGGCAGCTACACGTGCGCGTGCAAACCCGGCTTCACCGGCGTCGACTGCGAACACGAGATCAGCGAGTGCGACAGCAATCCCTGTAGGAACGGTGGCAGTTGCACGGTAGGGGCATTTTAAATGTAAAGCCTTTGTGTGCAGCAAGCCCCGGTGTACCTTTCCAGCAATGGCTCTGTAACAACAGAATGGGAATTCGATAGGACGCAGGTTCATTACTGACGCTCACAACTATCATACTGAACCCTTTCCGAGAGGTGTCGGGGGAGGAAGTCTGTCACAGGAGGAGATGTATCATCTAGATTAGAACTGGTCAACTGATCCTTGGGTTTCTGTGGCAGCCATTATGAGATCTTGGCAAGATCCAGGGTTGATGAGGGAGCAGATCTGTTAAAAATAAGCTTCTCAAACCACCGTTCATATAGAAATGCACTAAGTCTGTATTTTAATAGTAAATTAAAGAAAATTTTGCTTTCTGCTATGAGAAGATAGTGTCAAACAATATGGGGGCAATCAGCTGAAACTTTCTGCAAAACAGAATTCCACACTTTTAGATTCTCGTAGTTTAGTGTTTCAGCCTGTTTTTGGATCCAGTTAATGATGGATTCTTACCAATGATGGATTGGTAAAGGCCGATTGATTATAGATATCAAATGTAATCTGATGAATGTTTAAATTAAAGCCAATGCAATTTTTAGATTAAAGCACAGGACCCTACCTACCTTCTCCCAAGGCCTTGGACATATAGCCCTTGGAAAGAAGAAACAGTTTGTTATGATTTAAGTGGTGGGACTTAGGCAATCCAAAGCAATTTAAACCCTTATGAAATAAAAAAGGGCTCTCACACTGAGGATAAATGGCCTGATCACAGCTGTGAGGTCAACACATACCACCCTGCTCTGGGAAGACGTCTGGGAAGACCTCTGGATGCCATCAGACAGTAGTGGTGTTAGCAATGCTTTTGTGTAGCTACCTGTGTGCTCCCTACAACTGCATCTGCTCTGCATGTGTAGCTGCACGATTACTCCTGTACACTGAGTACAGCTGAGCCACAACTCTGTCCCTCACGGTCCAACCTGCAGTTGTTTACTCTCCTGATGTCACTTCTGCCACATCAGGCTGTGGATGAGAGGAGACTGAACAGTGCTTGCTGCTGACCAGAACTAAGCATGCAGGGAGCTATCATTTCTTTCCATTAAATAACAGTGGCCTAATGTTGTGTTTTGCAGGATATGGAGAACGGTTATCACTGCCTGTGCCCCCCTGGCTACTATGGCACTCACTGTGAGCACAGCGCTCTGACATGTATAGATTCTCCATGCTTCAACGGTGGCACATGCTTGGAAAAGGATCAAGGGGCCAGCTACACTTGCGTTTGCCCTTTTGGCTTCACAGGGTCTAACTGTGAAAAAAAAGTAGACAGGTGCACAAGCAACCCGTGTGCAAATGGTGAGTCTTTTTATCAAAAAATCTCATGACCCTGACCCATTTGTGCTTTTCAGTGCAGAAGTGATAGAAATCCAATCTGACCTCTACTCTTCCTCTAGAACATTAGTCCGTCTCCCCTGCTCTATTCCACGTCCACCCTAATTTTAGTCTCTTGCTGGGGCGGGACTTGCACTGGCATTTTCTATGCAACAAAACAATACATGAGGTTTATCATATGGTGGGGGAGATGGAAGTTAAATTAAATTAACTCTATTACATATTTAGAAGGGGTGTAATTTTAAGGCACGGTGATACAATTAGGTAAAGTAGAATGAACTTCTAGATGTGCAGTTGTTTTGTAAAATAGCCTCTCTCTTTTTGAGGTAGTATAACATGCTGACCAGAGAAAGGTTTAGATTTCTGTGTGAAGTGCATTGCAAACTAATTTTTATTTCATTTTTTTCCCTCAGATGGTAGTTGCTTTTACCTTGGGCAGATTCGTGTGTGCCGCTGTCGGGCTGGTTTCTCTGGTCAGAAATGTGAGATAAACATCAATGATTGTGCCAGAAACCCATGTTCCAATGGGGGAACTTGTCATGATCTAATCAACGATTACACCTGCACATGCATGCCAGGCTACAGTGGCAGGAACTGTGACATCAAAACCAGAGATGAATGTGCTTCTGGGCCATGTGAGAATGGAGGCACATGCTACAGTGGACTTTATAGTGCCAACTTTGTCTGCTACTGTCCTTCTGGCTTCATGGGCAACCGCTGTGAATTGCCAGTTTATTCAGTGCCCGTTACACTTCCTCCTAAACCAGTCCCCTGGATTGCTATATCCATGGGGGTGGGGCTGGTGGCTTTGCTCATACTGTTCTGCATGATAGCAATGGTCATCAGGCAGATGAGGATGCACCCAGAGCAGGAGTTGGAGACAATGAACAACCTGTCTGACTTCCAGAAGGACAATCTCATTCCAGCTTCTCAGCTGAAAAACACCAATAAAAATAAAGACCTTGAAGTAGACTGTGGGCTGGAGAAATCAAACTACAAACCCAAGAACCATAAACTGGACTACAATCTGGTAAAAGACCTGACAAGTAGAGGGACACCAGAAGATAAATATTACAAAAGTGAAAAGTGTTTAGGAGAGAAGTCTCCCCTCCGACTACACAGGTGAGTATGTAGTTTCCATTATAGTCTTTCTTAAAGCCACTCATCTTCATATCAGTCTAGAAGCAGGTGAGCATATGAGGGAAAAAGAAACTTCAAGCAGATTATATACAAAACAAACCAGATCAAAGCCAGGAATCTTCATACTGGAGTATGTGTGTCACAACCAAATGCTATCCTTAACTAAGTCAATTAATTTGAGTGTTTGTGCAGGGTGCTGCTGGTATGGATACTGTGAAGGAACCCAGAGTGGCTAGGCCAGTGGTGAAAGTAAGAAGTATCTTTCCTTCTTCAGTAGATCTTGGAGGAACAACAGTAAAGGCATACAGTGATTAAAAATCAGTATTTCACTTTATAAGAAGGCAAGATGGTCTGCTTACTGAGGAGAATGATATAGTGAAAACAACTACTCTTTTTCAAAAGGAGAAAAGGGTGGGTGTTCAGTGGCTTATCAGTCTTCTGATTCATGTGCTGAAGGTCTTGACTGGGATCTGCATGTTGTTGTTAGACCAAGGGCTCTGAGGAACCTGCTGTTAGGTTGGACATGGCAGGAGCATAGGAAGACTCTCGCTGTTCCTTATTTCCACTTCTCTAGCATAATATCCCAACAGACACAGAACGTGTGAAACTTGATCCCATGCACTTCCCTTCCACACCTTCATGGCTATCTCATTCCACCGCTCCATATTCATGGTAGATTTTGAGAGTCAGGCTTGTCAGTAATCAGCTAATGTTCTTTTTTTCTCTGCCCTGCCTTAGTGAAAAGCCAGAATGCAGAATATCAGCGATATGCTCTCCGAGGGATTCAATGTACCAGTCCGTCTTTGTGATAACAGAAGAACGGAATGAGTGCATCATAGCCACAGAGGTAAGTAAATACAGAGGTGGACAGGCATAAATTCACAAGGTAAAAGGGTGAATTATCCTTTAGTATTGTATCTGAGAAGGTTCCTTTATTTCCAGGGATCATGATGCTTCCAGCACTTTCCTCTCCTCTTCTGTGGCCCACACAGAATATGCAGTGGGGAAAATAAAAAAATAAGCTGCTCGGACTTTATTAAACCAGAGGTTTTGGGCATAGATAAGTCAGTGGTAGATGAAAACACAGAACATCAGCCCATAAAAACTCAGCACATTGTAGGATTATTTCCTCTTAAATAGGTGGTCAGAAAAAATGGAAATAATAATCGTTCTTAGGCCCATTGATGTAAAGCCATGTTTTTTCCTGTGACTACAATGGATAATCTTTGTTCTGTGGAAACAGGCAAAGCTATAGATTTCTAGCTGAAGATGGAAGGTAGCAGGATGTGTTAGTGGATAGGCATAACAGCCATTTAGGAAGTCTGTTATAAGGTAATTTCAACCTCTTAGCATGTAAGCTCCAGCTCAATACTCTCTAGCAGAAATTATTGCTGTTACTGATAAAAAATCTCAATTTTTATGTTATATTGAAAAGTTGGATACACAAAAAAAGGAAAGGTCTAACACTGAACTTTAAAGACTTTGAAAAGCAGATATTGAGGAACCAAATAGTTCCTGAAGAACTACCAGCCTTTTGGGAAAAGTCTCAGTGGAAGTTAAAGGCAATTTAACTTCCAATACCTGCCTTCTTCAGTGTGGTCATCTTTAGGACCAATTGCAGCCTGTAGGAAAGAGAAGCTTGCTGTGCCATACAGCAGTGATCTGTGAAGTCAGATCTGGAGGATTCAGTCTCCCTTTCCAAGGTGGATATCAGATTTCCCCTTGAAAGCAAGCTGGAACACAAGTCAACCAACAATATTAAAAGTTTAAGACTAAGTGAAAGGATTCAGAGATACAAATGACAGCTAGACACTTCATTCCCGTTAAGTGACCTAAATACTGTATCTTCAAAGATCTTGCTGAGCAAAGCTGGGCTCCCAAATTTACATCGGGCATCTCCAGAAATTATTCTGTTTTCAGAATGACAACCCCTAGAATCTCTCTGCACACCATTCAGGCTTAATGCTTCTAAACACAAGCTATTTAACTATACCGTGTACTTTTTTTACAGATTCCTAATGTTAAGCACCCAGGTTTGTAAGCATTCTCCCCCTGAAGCCAGGTAGAGAGGCCACAGATGACTATTTTATTTTTGCTGGTGATTCTTTGCCTCTGGACCCAACTGAAAACATTAAACACTGAGAGTTAAACTGCAGTAATGTTTGGCTTAAATTGTTTTGGTTTGGCATAGCTGAATTATAGTTTGTTAGTTCTGCACTACTCTGTATGCTGTGATTCCTTCTCATTCCTAGTGTTGTTTTATTTCCTGACAGGTATAAGACTGAAGATCAGACCATTTGCACCTCAGATTTGATGATGCCAGTAGATGGATGTTCCTGCTGCATTGTTTACAATTCAGAACTGGATTGGACTGTTTTTAATTACATGCAACTTGCTGCTCTCAGGCGGAGGATGGAACTGAGTGAACTGGACAGACTGTGAATTTACTGAAAGATGCAATACACCTTTTTGTTCTTACTGCCCTTGTTTGAAGTTTGATACCAGAAATCTCATTTGCTATTGAAAAGGGGAGGCAGAGGGAAGAGAGAGGTTAAAAATGTTGGTGTTTTAAAAGATGCTGAGGCCAGTTCCTCATGGACAGACCCCTGGCTTTCCAGAACTGTGGTTATGGGAGGTGCTGGTAGATAAGGAGGCACACAACTGTCACAGATGTTGCCATGGAAGGTGCGAAGCAAGACACATTGCTATGCAGATAATGGATACAGTATAAATGAGGTCTCAATTTTTTCTGGGTTTAAAAGTGCCTATAATGTGTCAAGAGAATCTAACAAGCCCAAACAGAAACTCGACTGCCGTTTTTGCAGTTACCTGAACAGTACTGGGCAGAGGTAGTTGATACTTCCTGCTAAACATCCATTTGCATCTCCTCTCTCCTTCTGCATGTACTGGAGACTGTGTAAGGGGTGAGAGGAGGAGGAAAGAAGAAAACCGAATTTACATGTCAACTCATTTGGTGATGCTTTGGAGAACTGATTGACTCAAGCCACGATGTGGAACGTGATTTTTGGGGAAGTTGTGATAAGGAATGTGTACTGCCTCGTCCCCATTGATAGGGAGGAGGTGGTCCCAGCTCTATATAAGGCCTTACAAATGCGTTTAAAATCAATCAGCTCCTAGAACCTTTATGTGCTGAGCTGTCTCAGCTGTTTTCATGCCCTTTGCACTACCAGTGATTGTGAATAGACATTACTTCTTTTCTTCTCCTTCCTCATTCTCTTCCCCCTGCCTTATTTTGACACAAATTCAGGGGTTTATGTAGTGTTTCTGAATTAGGTGCCACCTTTTACTGCAAATAGTCTCAAAATTGCAGCTGTTACTTCCTGAAGAAGGAGCAGCAGTGTGACACAACCCACTCACTCCCCCCACCATTTCTCCATCTGGTTGCAAAACTCCAACTCTTGTTCTTCATCCCGGTTCTAAATGCCCAGTAGTGAAGCACTCGCTGAGATGCCCTCTGCCAAGACAGGTGGAGATTGAAGTTAGAAGGTTTTAGGCTCATCCTGTTTCTTTCATACCCACCCAGTGCTACATGGAAAATATGCTGTGTCTGTCCCTGGCAGCCAGAGGCAGGCAGAAGCTCCTTTCTTCTATACATATTTACAGCAATAATATCGGACACCCCAGTGGAAAGTGCCGTGACACTCATGAATGAGACCAGGGCATGGGGCAGAATGAGGAGGGAGAAACAAGATCTCTCGGAGGAAACACAGACTGTGCTATCTCTCTGACAGTGATATTCCTGCCCTTGTAAAGCCTGTTGGACTAGCCCATCTACTCCCTTGAACTGTGCAGACAAGACCCCTTCATATTGTCCACTACTGACCTTCTGCTCTGACCACGTAGGACCATTTTGAAGATGACCTTCAGAAATCAATAATATGGGTTTTAGTTTGTCTGTTTGTAGTTTATTTTGAAGACTAGTATTTCAGTAATTTAAAAAAAATCAGAAGCACTGAACTTTCTACGTTTTATAACATTATTTTGTATATAATGTATATTTATAATCAAAACAGAAGTGTAAATATGTTTATTACTTCTCATGTAATGTTTTTAATGTGATGACAAAGTTTGAATTTTATTTTTTTTTCAAGCAATGAAAACACTTTCCTGCTACTACAAAGTTTGTTGTGGTTTGTCCTTTTACACATGTTATTCTGTGACAGCCAAAGTTAGCGAAGCCCCCCCAGAAGTAACCTCACCTGCCTGGTCCCTGCATTTTCATTGTGCACACCCAATGATGTCAGCTGCTTTTTATAAAAAACAGTTATAGTGTTAACACATGTCAACAAAGTTGTTCAGCTGAGTGGCATTCATCTGACATTTTGAGATGTTATACATATTTATATTGTGATAGATAATATTCAAATTACATATATACACACATGTATATATATACACATTCTCTTGCTATGTGTGGGACTGAACTGTCAGGAAAGTTATTTTAATTAAACTTTTCACTTTTCCTCTCCCCTGACAAGTCATGACACAAAAGATGCAGATTTAATACATTTTCAAAGTGGCGTAATAAATGCATTGTCTTGGGGTTCACTTACAGAGCAAAACACTACTATCATCTTTTTTAATCCTATTTCTTTAAACACTTTTAATAAGATCCAAATCTTCTCTGCAGGTTACTCTGGCACAGCATCTACACCTACACATGTAAGATTGTATCCTTGTTTGTTTGATTGCAAGGGGTAAGATTTGTCTTTCACTTGTGGGATTAGGGGGAGTTTCAGGCTTTCTCCTCCCGAGTTCCCTACACTACACCAGCAGCTGTGTCCTCCCAGGGCATCACAAAGTCATTATCCTCTACAGCCCTTTTGGAGGACATTTCCACACAAAAAAAAAAAGTGTAAAAAGCACACTTGTATAAACACTCCCAGCAAGTTTAGTAGCCTTTGAAGTACATACATTTACAGGCAATTAAGTCTCTCACTAAGTCAGCTAGGTGCAATACAGCCAAGATCTGAGTGCCCAAAAGCAAAACCATAAGAACAGGAAACTACTGCTGCTCTATTTTAAAATCAGGGGGTTTTGTTGTTGTTGACAAAGTGCCAAAAAATCATCTGAATATTGAATGCCTTTCCTATCTTTCCCCAAAATAAAATCTAAGCAAAATTTGCTATTTTTTTTCAAAAAATGAAAAATTAAAAACCCCAGTGACATTTAAAAAGCACCATAACAAATTCTTTTTACTTCATTAAAGAGAAGTCATTAAAATACTGCAAATAACGATTCATAAGGGTCCTTTTGAGTGTATTATTAGGGTTACATAAATACTGTTTACTTTGGATGGTTTTGTTTCTCCCTCTTTAGACCTTTTCACCGCAAAATTAACTTTCAAATCCCAGCCAATTTCCTCAGCTACCATAAAAATAAATTTAAGACGAAACTCAGAAATAAAAAGCCACCTCCCCCTCCCCAAACATTCACCCTGTAGAGCAAATTATGAAAAACAAGCCATTGACAAAAAGCTGAGCAGATGCTCCCTGCTTGCAGTCCTTCCTCGGCAATGTGAAATAAACCCAACAGATGCCTCTCTTAATTGAGCACATGGATTACATACACACATGCACTCTGTCCTGCTTAAAACAAAACACACACAAAAATCAAACAGGAAAATAGACAGAGAACTCTTCCCAATGCCTAGGCAAGCAGGAATGTTAAGACCAAAAAAGACTCAGCTCTTCCTGCTCAAAACATGACAGGAAACTGTACCCATAGACAGAAAGGAGTTGAAATCCATTAAAACCTGTGGGCCTGATTATGTAGATCCCATGGGGTAAAGCAGGTACAACACATGCCTTTGTGTATCCACACAGGAGAGAGGAAAAAAAAAAAAGCATCATCTTACAAGGAAATCTGTGAATATTTACTGGAGGCAGCACTGCACGATGCTGCTACCGGAATAGATCACAGATCCTACACAGGAAAAACAGGAGCAGTGCCTGCTTCCACACAGGGGGACATGGAAAGCATATGTGAATCCCTGCACGTGTGCACATCCCCAAGCCCTTGCCAAAGAAACCACAAGAAAGTTAGCTGGACACATAATATGACCTGGATTTAATCCACATTTTAGGCCAAAACCTTCCTCACCGAGGGCCACTGTGCTCCGACTGCTCAGCAGCCTGCCCCCCCCACCCCCAGGTGAGTACATCTCTGAGCCACAGTGTGGGAATTCACCAGGAGGAGATGAGATCCTTCTGGCTGTAAAAACTCCTCAACCTCAGCTTCAGAGATTCCTCTTGAGGACCACAGACGATGTCAGGACCAAAATATTGTGATAAGCAGTGCCTTTTCTCTTAACAAACTCTTGACAAGCTTATAGACTTCTCAGACCAAACTGTACAATTTATTGCTTTCAGCATAATTTGCAATAATTATGGTAAGATTATGGATTTGGCTCAAGGACTGCAGCTAAACTTGGCATTCAGTTTTAAAAGACTTCACAAATTCACTTGAAAGCCATTTGACAAAACAATTTTAAGGACAGACTGCTTCTGCGAAACTCTTGCATGTGTCCTTGTATTTGCACCTGTTAAAAACTTTTCCACAGCCATGCAGAACACTCCAGTCTAAGTAATTTTGGAGCTGGAATGAGTGAGAGGGGTACTGCCTCAGGCAGTGCTTTCCCTGAGTTGTTTCATGTTCGGCTCCAGCCCTACATTACTTTCCTCTTTGACAACTCTGCTGCTGAAGGGAGACAGACGCCGGGATATACCCGTAGCTATAGCACCCACTGGTGCTGAGACAACATGCAGCAGGACACAGCACAGGGCACAGAGTTTATTTAAGTTAGTGTAGGTGAGGGCTGCTTGTAGAACTTGGAGTCGATACAGGACATGCACTTGACCAGCAACAGCTTTCATCCTTGAAAGAGCTGCTGAGGAAAAGTTAGTTAGTTATTGTGCAATTACAGCCACCTAGTCCAACAGATGAAACCATCTCTGTAAAAATGCATATCAGGTATTTGCATTGCTCCTCAGTCTTTCCTTTCATTTATTTATGCTAAAATAAGTAAGGCACTGTAGGTCACTAGCAAACCCTCACCCCAGCAGCCTAAGCGACAGTTACATATCTGTGTTTGCCTGTCATTCCCTTATCTCCCATACCTGACCCATAAATACACATTGCTTTTACGCAGCAAATATGACACTCCCAGCACATTTGGCTCTCAATCCAAACTCCAGTTGTAGAGAATTGACATCACTCAGTGGCCCTCTGCCACACTTCACTGTTTTCACAGCTTCAATTTTAGACCATCTCCATCAAGATTTCCTGACCTCATTGTGCCTCTCCCTACCTAAGTCCTGCTCTCTCTTTTTAAGTTTTGCCAGCTCAACTCCCAGAGCTGGCAGGTTGGCCAGTGACACCCAAAGCAGTGAGATTTCTCCTTGATCACTCTTCCATCTGCTCTAAACCATCCTACTCTGCTCTCAGACCTTCTCTGGGAAACAGTGTGACCCAGCACCATAAAGCTACCCTTTCTGCTGCCTCTGTTGGGCATTACACTGCCATCCTTGCTCCTCTTCCCCTGTACAGTTCTGGGGCATATTTCTGCAGCACAGTGGTCTGTCATGCTGCAGGGTTAGGATGGAACTCTCTGGTCCATCAGGTAATTGATTGTGTACACAGCAATAATTTCACATGCCAATGCAGTTGTTCCACTCACAGCATTTGATTCCAAGGACCTTTGTACCTTGTGGAATATACCCTTGTTTCCTCCCTTTTAGGTCTTGATGACAGACCATCAGCTTCCCAGAGGTGCTCCATTCTCAGATACACCAGCTGTCCCCTCCAATGAGCTTTTTACCCCTCAGGAGACACAAAGGGAAAAAGACACATCACTGATCTGCTTACACAGCTTACCCAGAGGTCTTCACTGCCTGCCAGCAGCACTCCACACATGTCCCTGAGGAACTTGGTGACAGGCTTTGTGCAGCTCCCCACACTGCAGGAGTGCTCCCCTAGACAGGAAGAGTAGGTCAAGTTTAAAAGTGCAGGGCATGGAATGGACTGGAAAATAACTCCTGCTGCCCAAGTCTCCATTTCACCATCCTCCCCTCTGACTGGGTCACTTCTGGCTGTTATGTGAGAGGAGATACCTACAGCTGAGGCACACAAAGGGGCCTACGCCTGGGGATAACACAGCCCTGGGTGTTGTGTGACCTGCATAACACAGATGATCCCATGACTACCTTGCCTCTTCCACAGACTGTACAGTAGTGATGGACTTGCCTCCCACAGAGATAGCAGCACAGTACATAACCACCATGGAAGGGCTTAATCCTTCTTCATTTCCTCTGCAAGCATGCTCTCTTTCCTCTTGCCAGCCAAGTTGGAGACAGTGCCCAGACTCCATCTATCCCTGCAGCCAGCCCCCCCTGCCAGCTGCTCAGCATGAAGATCAGGTCATCCCCAGGGAGAGTCCCAAGGTTGAAAAGGAGCACCTTGCTTATAATCATGTTTTGCAAATACATGTTTAATGGAGGAAATAATGCAGTTTGAGGAGAGGCTGTTTGGTGATGACATCTTTTAGCTGTACTTTATAGCTTATTTGTTGAATTGTTGCTGGCTTCACATTGGTTTTGGTGATTATATTTTTAACTAACTGCCTAGAAGGTCACAGAGACACCATGTGTGTTTTTATAAATGAAATTGAACTAAGTTGTATTTAATATGCAAACAGATCTGCTGAGAGTTAGGTTTATAGCTGGCAAGGCCTTCACCAGTCAGAACAGGATTTGGCCATTCCTGGCATCATGCAAGAGCTCTGATGATCCCTGTACTGGGCCACATGGCTCCCACAGAGGTTCATGAGGAGGGCTGAAATTCCTGGTGCAGATATGAATCACTGTGCATTTGAAAGTATTTCTCTATGAACACTGTTTAATATTTGCCTTACATTTTCTGTTTTGGCAGAAAATGCCGAAGCGTTGCCAAAGCATTTTGTTCTTGATCACAAACTCATTTGTTCTCTGGAAGATTGTCAACAAAGAAACAAAAGACAATTTGAACAACATGTATCTGGGGGGTAAAAACCCACATGAGATAAAAGCATGGTAATTAAAAAAGCAATGGCCCTGTTCTAATCCCCTCTTTCAATTCAGCCCACCAGATCCTGGTGTTAGTTTCTTCATCACTAGTTTCCCGTCGTCTCATGTCTCCTTATAATACAGAGGCTCTTTTCTTCCTCCCAACCCTCTCCTTTCATGAAGATTACACTGATTTTCATGCTTTTAATGGTATTTATGTTTGTCATAAGTCACTAATGAGGAGGTTTTTGAAGTTCTTCAAAACTCTAGCTACAATTCACAATGCCTGTCCAGATTTCTGGAGGTAGAGCTCACTTACATCCTAGGAAGAGGTAGAAATACCTGTGTGCTTATAATTCCAAAAATCTCCTTTTTCACGGAGACAGTAATGTTGAGGAACCCTTGCACCAGAGCACATTTTTCAAACATGAGGACGAAGAATTTCCTTGCCTTTTTGGCAGTTGCTGCACAATCTGCTCTCAGTCATCTCCAGCAGGTGCAGATTCATCTCACCTCACTGCAGCCATCCAAGCGTGAAGCGTCTCATTTAAGCCAACCGTGTGACTTATCTAGGGTTCATGGAGAAAGGTAGATCCTTCCAGCGTTTGCTCCTGGAGAGGCATCTGAAATAACTGGGGGGAAGGATGACGTTTGGAAGGGTCAATGTCATTAACTGAAACCTGACAACTGCTTTTAAGATGGTTTGAGCTGTGCAAGAGGCGTCCTAAAGCATGAATTTGAGGAGCAGGTAGTGAAGGGAGTGGGATGCAGACACTTAACCCCTACATGTCGTTGAGGAGCTCTCCATTTCCATGGCTGGCCATTTTTCTCTCCTGACATGTGAGGTGGAATTGTTACTGCTAATGCAGCTTAGAAGGATGTTGGAAGGGCTTGCTCATATCCTTCAGCCTCCTCATGGCCACGGAAGTGTAAACAAGCCTTCACCGGTTTGGTCTTATTGTTCAAGTAGCTGCTAAGGACAAACAGCCCCTGGGCACGGCGAGCCTGCTGCAGGGCCGTGCAGAGCAGACGCTGCTCCGCCACCTCCCTCACAGCGTTTTCCTTCAGCTGCAGCCCTCACTGGGCCACGCTGTGCCGCCATCAGCGCTTCCTGTTTGTTACCTCACAACATCATTTCCCGTTTCCTGCCTGATTATGACCGTGCCAACTGCTTTTCCCAGGCCTGAACCAGCCTCCCAGCACGCCCATTTGACTGATACGGAATCACCATCATGGGCACTGTCGCGGTGGCAGAGGGTGCTCCTGGCTGCCATGTGAAGTACAACCCTCTCCCCACACTGTCACCTTCCCTCTCCCTGCCCACGTGGGTGCCCAGTCCCAGGCTAAAGAAGTGGGTCTCACACATTCCATAAAGTGGGAGAGAACAAAACGCAGTGCTGATAATTCCCAGGGTTTTACTGCAAGCCAGCAGAAGGCAGCAAGGTACCCTGCAGAGCATGAGTCAGCTGGACGGAGAAGGTGGAGACATGAGGGACTCGTGGGGCCCATCTCTACAGACACCCTCTCTGCCACTGGACTTTCTGCTTGCTCAGACACCTGGCACTGAACTGCCTAAAGCAAACTGTGGGAAATCACATGAAGGCATCAGAGTACAAGGGATTAATGTGGTCTCCAGCAGCGAGTCCCAGTGCCTCATCACCCCCATGGTAGAAATGCTTCCACTTCCATCATTGAACTTGCTTTCAACATCCAGACACTTCTGGTTACACCTTTCTCCACTCTACTTAGGACTTATTAATGTATTTTCTCATTACTTGTAATAAAGTGATGTTCCTAGTCTTGTTTTGGTGCCTGAGGCAACTGAGCCCTTTCAGTCAGTCTCTCCTTGAATGTCACAGCCTCTAAAGCTGAGGTGAGGTCCCTTGCTCAGGTGGGAAGAAAACCTTCCTCCTGCTTCTCTTTACAGCCTTGTTTAAGCACCCAAGGAACTCATGGCCCTTAGAAGGTATCCCTTCCCCCAGTGAGGGGCCTTAGAAGGTGTCCCTACCCCTCCAGAATCCAGCTCAGGGCCTGACCCAGCTAATATATATTGCCAGTTACTTACTCTGTTGTGTCACCACTTTTCAGATATGAAGAAAAAAAAAAATAGCTTTGCAGACAAACACCAGGGCTATGCTACTTTTAAGCTGTGCTGCAGCCTTTTATTTCCATACATCTCACCTACAGTAGGTAAAAATAAAAAAAACAACAAGCAACATTCTTGTTCCTTCGCCTTTTGCCTCTTCAGTCTGTTTAAACTGTAAAGTATTTCAGTATTGTCCTTTGCTGCAACTTTCATAATATTTAGGTGTTTCACAGATGCAACACTGGAAAGACCCTGGGCATTCTAAACGGAAGAGTGAAGACATGGAAGTGGCAATAACCGACCTACAACATAAAAACAAAAGCTGATTTCCTTAGCTGACCCTGAATGAACACAATGTGCATGTTTGTACTAGGTGTTTTCTTACTAAAGCACCTGGCAATAAGAGTGTACCACGAGTGGTCCCCTTGCAGTATAAAGCTTTATGGTCATTCCATTTGGGGGCTTTTATGAGAAATCTGCGCAGGCAACAGTAGCAGGGCACTTTCTGTACATTATATTTAGAATAGGCTCTCCCACAATGAGTAACTGTGGGGCACAGTGCTGGAAACAGGCTGGAAAGGAATGGATCCTGCCAGGTGAATCCAAACTGGCAGCATCTGACAGTGGAGAGAGTGCTGGTGTGGAAGGAGCTCTTCAGCATGCACAAGCTGCTGCACTCAGATTTTGTCTTGGGAAAGCTGAGCATGTTCATCTGTACCAGAGAGTGGGGAGAGCAGCAGGAAAAGGGAGTGTGTGTTTGCAGCAGTTGCACAAGCCCTGCAGCCCCCGGGAGCCGGCGGTACAGCATCCCTGAGCAGCCCTGTTCTGCCAGTAGGGGTCTGTCGAGTCGGCACAGCCAGAGCCCGCAGCTGCTCAGGGTAGGTGGCAGACCACATCTCCCTGTCACAAGGCACCTTAACTGAGCAGAACTGTGGGTCTCTTTGAACTGAAGGCACACCAAGCTCTGTCCCTGTGCACTGTGGTTAGTGGGGAACAGAAAAGTGGGGCTAACAGAGGGTAAATATTGCAAGATTTGTGGCTGTAGGGATCCCTTACTAATATTGAGAGTAGACATGCATCATTGCATGGTCACAGTTTGCAGATGTCTGGCCAAAATGGGGTTTTTAACAGAGTTAAAAGGTTTTGCACAGGTCTGGAACCCAATTGCAAGGTCACAAGTGACCATGGAAAGTGCACTGAGGCACTGCAAAACACTGCCTTCAAGGGTCTGGCTGGAGTCATGGGAGGAGGGTGTTTGGCATCCAGACCCACATTACAGTACAGACAAGGTGTCAGAACGTTCCCCAGCAGGCAAGGGAGGCAACTCAGGCATTTTCAATGAGACTCAATGTTAACACCCTCTCTAAGCTATAAGACACAAACCAAACTCTACCCTTTCGAAAGCCCACAGGGATCAGGGAAGTTTTATACCCTGGCTTTCAGTGACTAATTTCTGCACGGCACATGATGCAGCACTTCAGGTAACACACATTAATTCAGTGCCAGTGTGCAGAGCCAGGAAGGGCATCTCTCTGAAAGTCACTGCTCATGTTTCAGCTTCAGCCTGCAGCTCCAGATGGGGGGGAGTATTACTGCAGAGCAGCAGGCACAGGGAGAAAAAAAATAGCATCATTCCCCCTCAGTACCAGATTCCCACCCCAGGACCTTCCTCTGGTGTGCTCCCTGGCCATGAGCTGGATTGGTGGGCTGCAGCTGTAGCACCAGGAGGAGCTCCTCAGTGACAAAAGACAGGCTAACGCTGTGTGGGAGACAGCACATCTCTCCCCAGCCCACTATCACAAAACTGACTGAAAATAGCTGAACCAGAAGGCTGCAGCACAGCCACCCTGCAGTTGGTGCTTTGAAGGCACAGAAAAGCTTTCTGCTTTTCTCAGTTTGCCCCTTTGCTTTAGGGACTCCTGTATAGCTGCTTCAGCAGCAGTGGGGTCCTTGGCAGCACTGGAGCCCTTGGGGGGCAGGAATCAGCTCCAGATGTCTGAACAGCAGCCTGAACATGTGTTTGTTGTCAGAGGCTCATTAACATACAGCTATTTAATCGGTGCCTCCAAGGCAAACAGGGAGAGAGGCCATGGAGCACAGGGCTTCCAAAGGTTTGCAGGAGAGGCAGCACTCCTGCCAGTGGGACTGCAGGCTCAGAAAGCCTGACCCCCACGGCAGCCTGGAGGCACGTGGGAAGGGCAGGCCATGTGCTTCTTTAGGTGTGGCTAAAGACGTCACCAGAGCCCCTCAGGGTCCAGCACAGTTGGTCACTTCTGCAGCACTGATGTTGTGGGTGTGGCTGGTTAGTTTTAGTTTTCCTTTTCTCAGGCTCACACACATGCTGGAATTATACCAGCGAAAGGGCAGTTGGAACAGTTTAAGGGGTATTTGTAAACCTACACCAGAATTAGATAAAAATACCTGATGGGGAATGTGAGAGGCAGAGAAAGAGGGTGAACTCTGCAGTGGGCAGTTGCAGAGCCTGACCAAAAACGATGCCCCATCTCTGAAAGTGTTCTGGGCCAGGCTGGATGGGGCTTTGGGCAACCTGGTCTAGTAGAAGGTGTCCTTGTCCACAGCAGGACAATTGGAACTAGAAGGTCTTTAGGGTCCCTTCCAACCCAAACATTCTGAGATTCTCTGAAAAGGTGTCAGAATGTCATAGCAAATAGCTGCACTGTGTACATTTACTTTGAAAAGGATTTCTCACTGTCTACCTCTTCTTCTCTTTCACTATTGTTTCATTGCTCCCGAGCCTGTTCCCTCCTTCCTAACTAGCTGCAGCTCTCCAACCTTTTTGAGTCACGTTCTGGAGAGGCAGAGGCATTCAAAGCACTGCTAGGCAGCCACACAGGACAAATACCTCAGGAGAAGACACCACCCCAGACCTGCAGAGATCAGCCATTTCCCCGGAGGGTGGATGACATCCTCTGTATCTTTCTAGGTGCAGTTGTTCACTTCCACAACCACCACTCTGTTTTAACACTGTTAGTCCAGCTGTTCCCCTGTGTCTTGTGGCAACTAATGCCACAGGGCTGCAGTTGCCAAATGAAAGAGAACCCTCTTCATGCAGGCACACATCTGCCTTCAGGGGGCTGAGCAGCCTCAGCTGTAATTTTGCTGCAGAGCTGAATGATTATCAGGTTCAAAATGCCTTTGCATTAACCTGCGCAGTATGTTATGCACACATCTTGTGTTCTCCTTTTGTTCTCTGCTTTATTTTTATATAAAAAGCATTGCTAAACAGTTGCAGGATGTAATTTCCTGTAAGCTGGATGGAGTGTGTTCTGGAGTGTGAAGAAAGCTTTGCTAGTAGTACAAAGAACAACTGGTGAAGTGACATGGAGATAATTTTTTTATTTCTCAGCCAGCTTTCCTACTAATATAATTGCACTGACTCCAACAGTTACATCTGTGTAAATCAGGATGAGAGGGATTCAGAGTTAGGGATCCATTCCCTCTCTTCTCTCCCAGCTCCTACTGTACAGTCTCTGCAGAATCCCCGGGTTCTCTGTCCACCATGTTCTCCATCAGGCATTGTTTATCCACTGTACATTACAGCAGGTTTGTACAGTGCTTGCAGATCCTCTGTCCGTGGAGGCAAGAGTTACCATTACGGACAAACACCTCTCTGCAGGCCTGCCCTCCGCCTTGCTGTCACTCAGCACCGTGTGGGATGTGCTCAGGCAAATGGCAGAGTAGCTGCGCTGACAGGAAGAGAACCCTGAAGAGGCACTACCGAAGGGATTGCCTTTGGCTGCAAACCCGCGCTGCTGGAGCCGACTGCCTGTCCCGAGAGAGGCGTTACCACAGCATGGCGCTGTGGGTCCTGCGGGCACCCCTGCTCCTCCGCTCTCAGCTGGACGAGCTTTTTACTGAGGAGACAGAAGAATTCGGAGAAAATAAGAAGGGTTGGTGTTTACCTGGTGCTTCACTGGCTTCAAAAGCTTTCGGCATGAGCTCATTCTTCGCCCCTTCATCCGTGTCCCAACAGAAGGACTCAAGATCCCTACACCAACAGATTCACATGCAAACAGAAATCTTCAAAAGAGCAGCTCTGCCACTGAGGACTCGGTGCACAGACTTCTTGCTTGCCTGATGTGAGACACACACATTTCCCATTCTCAACTTTCCTTTAGGGAACAGGTGTGCTTTTTCTGATCTTTTCCTGTGGGACCATGCAGACTGCTGCTCAGGGGATGGGAGTGTTGTTAAGCAGTCACATGAGTCTTTTGAATAAGTCCATAAGGAATTCACCCTTTAGGTCATAATTAGTGTATTATATCTTTATTACTGTACTGTGGGGTTTCCAACAGCCACTGTCACTGACACAGGACTTGCTCTCCAAATTGTTTTGAATGCCATAAAGAGAAGGTTTTTTGCATGGCTTCTGCTGGAATTCTCCAAGCTCAAGTACCTGCTCAGTGTATGAATAGCTCTCTAATTCTAATGTTCAGTTAATAACTCATACACCATAGAGGATGTTTTGATTGGTTGGTTTGGGGTTTTTCTGAGTTTTGGGGTCTTTGTTTTAGATGGGGAGGGTGTTGGTTTGTTTGTGGGTTTTTTGTATTTTTTGTTTTAATGAATACCTCATTACTTCCACACTTTGTCTTCATATTCCAGATCAGCAGCTGGTGGTGAAGTTTGAGAACAACCTTGAAAGATGAACCTTTATGCTCTTTGGACCACAGAGGAACTCACTTTTGATCTCTTTAAACCTACTTGCTCACACTTTCTTGCAGAAAAATTTCTACTAGTTCCAGGATGACATTCCTGCCAGACTCTGAATGTCATCATATGGAGATCTGCTCCCACACAGAAGGGTGCAGAAAAGATGATGTGCTAATGAGCTACCTTCTTATCCCTGCTGTCAGTTCAGTGACTCTCCCTCCTCCTCTTCCCTTCCCCTGAACTGCAAATGTAATTGCTTTCCAGCAGCCCTGCGAACAGCCCGGTCCATCTGCAGCCCTGGAATCCCTCCAGAGGGCAAAGTCTTGGCTTTTTGCTTCAAATTATCTTGTCTTTTCTTGAGAGGAGAAAGAAGGAAATACCACCCAGGGCACTGATGCAGCGAGACTGAGCAGCTGAAACGAGGCCAGCATCCCTTTTGCCATCAGACTACCCAGGCTATCCTCCTGCCAGTGCTCAGCAGGCCAGTGGAGCCTGTTATTCTCCTTGGCAATGCAGCTTGTGCCCCTGAGCCCACTCCCCTCGTGCATTTCTCAACACATTACCTGGCACCCAACATGCAATATAATATCTAACACGGAATGTTAGCCTAGATTTACCTCCTCTCCAAGGAACTCGACCATTTCTGCATGCACAGGACTTGGGTGCAGGCAAACAGGGTATTTGACATTGCTCACACTGGTTGCCAATCAAACTTGGGTCAAGTCACTTTCCCCTCCCCCTCTTCCTAGGTGTAAAGTGGGGCTGGTACTCACTCATCTGCCTAGAGGGTAGTTAGACTCAATTAACTGTTGTAAAAAGAGTTCTGTGTGCTACTGTGTCCCACTGATGCAACATCTGAACCTGCTCAGGCAAGAGGTATGCTCAGGCTAGAGCACCGAATAGAGCAAGGTCAGCACAAACTTTGATGATACTTGTGGTCTACTGAAGCCATAAAATAATTTCAGATGTCATGGTCATCAGCATCTTTCTTTCACATCACCTCTCCATATGCACATTAGAGCTTGCTAAGAAGCACATGATGTGATTCTTGAGGCTGTCCTGTGCAGGGCCTGGAGTTCAACTTGGATGATCCCGTGGGTTTCTTCCAAACCAGAATATTCTGTGATTCTGAGTGGTCCTGCTTAGGGCACTTGGAAATGGGGAGAATGAGAGATCAGAGGAAAAAAACCTGCATGAGAAAAGGAATTTGCCCACTGAGTTTTCTTAAGAAGATCAATTGGTACAATATTTGTCAAATAACACTATCTGGGCGGTTGCTTTAATTTCTCATACTGAGGCAACATACCAGGAAAAAGATTTGTCAATAAAAATCTGACAAAAGACAATGATGCTTTCAAATTGTGTTGTTCCCCAACTCCCTTGTTTATGAAATCTATGCCAGCCTTTTATAGCTTTTTCAATTTAAAGGGTCATATTGAGAGCTCAGCTCTGTTTCCTGCCCTGCCTTTGTTTCTCAGTTTCCCATTTGTAGCTGTTTTTTGACTAGCCTGGTCACAAAGCATGAAATCAATTGTTTTCAAATCTAGTGCACTGTGTTCCCAACAAACACACAAAAAAACCTGGGGGATTCAACTTGTAACTATTTTGATCTGATATCTTCTGGGAAAAGCCACATGTGAAAACCAGCTGGCCTTCCCACATGGACTTCTCCCACTTGAAGGCTCTTCAGATGTGTTTTAATGGTAATGCTCAGCCTTATGATGCAATCTTTGCTAGATATATCATGGATGCTGTGACATGCCACAATGACCCTTCTACCCAGGTACTGAGTCCTCTCACAACACATTCTGCCATGAGCAATACCTAAAACGTGAGGCTATTGCACAATCATATCATGACACCTTCTTTCCATTACCTCCAGCACAGCAACTTGAAATTCCTCTTTAATTGTTCTCATTATCTTCCTCTACCACATATATTTCTAAAGAACCGCAAAAAATAGCTCAAAGAAAATAGGCCAGCTCTGTTACAGGAAAGTGGCTGAAATTTGTCCGAGGGGTTACCCCTCAGGCTCAAGGCTCCACAGAGGATGCTATGGAGTCTTGCTTTGGCTTTTCTTTGGTGCATAAGCCAATGTTATGACAGAACTAGAAGACCTTACACCTGCTGATTGCTGGTGTTTGAAAGAAGACACATGGCAAAGCTATATTTATGTTTAACATACACCAAGTCACCCTGGCTTGAAGGGAGGAAGATAAGAGATGGTTCTTGGCTTAGATTTGGTCTCCCATTGCCTGTACTGCAGTACTGCCTGACTGCAAAGTGCAGTACATGGGCTTTGTTAGATGAATGGAGCCCCCCTCAGCCACACCATCACAGCTTGGTGCCATTCCATCAACTTACAGTGAAATCTAAATCCTTTCTGCTGCTGCATTTAACCTGCCTATCCACATATCCACCCACAACTGCTCTTTTACAGCCAAGCCCTTGACACACAATAGTTGTCTGCTCCCCTTCCCTTTGTATGCTCGTTCATGGAAATCCAAGGGCTAAGAAATCCTAAGGCTCTACTGTGATGCTTTGCAATACAGGGAAGGGAAAATATTGTAAAGCCAGTTTAATGGGGCAGTTAAGGGAAAAGAGGGATGCTTGGAGGTGCACTCTAAGCTACTGTGCCATCAGATGTCATCTTAAACTGCTAAAGAGCAGTTTGCTTGTCCTGTTCATTTAGGATAAAACATATACACACAGCTCAGCCAGCAGCTCTGGAGAAGCAACAAGAAAAGCTGGGCCTTTCCCACCATTGGGATCAAGAAGAGAACAGCCATCCACAGCCTTGCTTTGAGGAAACTTCGTGTTAGATGCTCCCATTTCAGCACATAGGGTAATGGAGTGGGGGATAGGAGAAGAATAGGTGATGATGATTCAATCATCATCTGCTGGAATGCAGCATGAAACAGTCCTTGGGCAATAGTGTGATACCACAGCCATCTTCAGGGTTAGAGAGAAAAGGCACTGGCAGATTCAGAGGGATTCTTTCTACCTCTGACTCTGAAGACTTCTCTTATGCATAGGCTCAGACTCAAATTAAAGGAATCACTAACTGCTTGATCTTAAGCACATTATGAAGATCAGCATCAAGTGATTTAAATACATTCTTATCAATCTTCAATCAGGAACCTCTGATCCTTGTTTTCTTGTCTAAGCTTTAAAACACAGCGGGGTCTAATCATAACATTATACATGCACATAGTCAGTCTATGAGAGGGCAGCATTGTCACTTCCCATTCCACAGTTTGAGGCAGTGTGACAGGGAATAAAGGTAAAGGATTTGCCATTAGCTTGCAGTGACAGACTATAGGAATAAGCATCTGCCAGCCAAGATCTTAGAGAGGAGAACACTGCTGTCCTTTCACCCTGCATCCACAACTGCATGAAGCTTCTCTCCTCCAGACAGTGCCCAGATGCTCCAGCTGATGCTGCGAGCTACCTGCTGCTAGGCAGGGGTCTTGGCAGATTGTACCCAAGTGCTCTCAAGAGGTTGAGATTAGAGGGCAATTTTAAAAAGAGAAAACTATTATTCTGAAGAATTATTTACCTCTTAAAATCTATAAGGCAACAGCCTTCCTATCTTAGCTGGCACAGATTTCCTAAAATGGGAACACAACTAGAACAGATTAAAATATATTGGAAACCACTCAGTGTTCCACAATATGACTTATATGTGTAAAATTAAGAATAGGCTGTACATGTCCCAGCACTGCTGATAGCAATGCCACATTCATCAGAAACTGGAACACAAGCAGCTGTACAGCCACTTTATTATAATGGTCTGGAGGCTCTGGGGTAAGACCTTATGTATTCTTTTACTGGGAAGATGTACTCAAGGAACTGTTTCTATCCAAAACACACAGATAGAAACACAGAGTCTTTCCTCAACAGTGCAATCTGTACCATGGTGGGATTCACACATCTCTGAGGATTTGAAATATATGTGTTAGCTGAGAGTCCTGAAATCTTATACTGAGGATACCATCGAGGGAACATTTAGAGGCTTTTCCTTGAAATGAGGGGAGGGAAATACCTCTCAAAAAAAGCTGACATTGTCAGCTGCTGTCCTGGCACCAGTTAGTGTTCCCACCTCATGAGAATCTGTCTCTTTCAGGCTCTTTAGCCTGATGTAACCCCAGGCTATGTGTAACATCAGAGTTAGTAAACAGGTGGTGACGGTGCCTCTGCTTGTGTACAACATTCCAGTCCAATCATTACGTAACATACCAACCACTCAAGCTATGATTTTGATATTCCACTGACACACCAGTCATCAGCATCCAGTGCCCATGCCACCAGAGTGTCTGCAGGTTTAGTCTGTCTCAGGAGCAGATTCCCCATGGTCAGCACTGTACTGCTCACTGCCAGATTTCACACTGGCCATTAAACAGGGACAGTGCCCTGCTAAACTCTGCATCCAGATTCAACCAAACTACATCACCTTTAACTCTGTGTTGTTACACTTGGCTTTGGAGGAATGAGTGCTACAAATGTCGTTACAGGGTGCAGGTAGAATTCAAATTGGATTAATTTAAGTAGATTACATCTAAAAAAGCACATAAGCCAAATCAATCTCCCTTCTCCCTCTTTTCCATCTCTCAAAAAAATCCCATTTTTTTTAAGAGCCAGATGCGTGTACTACTGCACCCTACACTATCCTTTACTTCAGGCAAGGCAGATAAACTGTACTTACATTCTGCTTTGGTGACATTGTTACTACCTCCACATACAGACAGATATAACTAGGCAGGGTATTGGGCATTGGAAAGATACCACAGCACCTCAAACTACTGGAGAGATGCTGAGAGATGGCATTAGAATGGGAAGAATGACAAGAAAATCTCTGGCCTTGACATAAAGAGATGAAGTTACTGAATTCAGCATGGCTCACCTGAACTTAGGCTGTCACATCCGTTCCAAAAAACTCAGCATGTAGCAGGGTTTCAGCTAAGACAAGGTTAGGAACATGAGAAGAATTAAAATCTGCAATGGAGACGTGTCATGGCAGAGCTGGAAAAGGTTAATGCCAGAACAGGATCAATATCAGAATCAGACCAGACAGAGAAAAGCAATCTCACAGGGAACATTGATAGGTCAGGGCTAGCCAAAAGAGCAGCAACATCATGACATGGTGAGTGCAGCAGAGAGTTCAGGCTGACACTGCAGTTACATGCACAGAGAAGTTACACAAGCAGACAGGTTAACAGTAAATACCTCGTTCTGTCAACACTGGATGATGTTTTCGGCCATGGCTATTAAAAGCCTGGCACAGTATGACAGCTCTGGACGGAGCAGAACTCTGTTTGCTGGTGCCCACAGGTCAATGATAGCTGAGGAACTCCTAAGAGGAGCTCAGATGACTTCAGTCAGGACCTTAACCAGCCAAGAGCTTGGTCACTGTCAGCCTCTATCATTTTGCTGTCAGTCCCACAGCTTCTGTGTGGTCCAGTGCCTGCTCTTCAAGTCACCGTGTTGCCTGCACAGAGGAGGATGCAATGTCTCATGAGTCACTTTCCTGTTGCCTCCCAATTAGGAGCACGGCCCACAGAACTGCACTGTCAACACTTCCCACACACTGCTTACACGGCGAGAAGGTGCAGCAGAAACATCTCTGCACCCAGAAAAGCTGTTGAGTTACCCTTCCTTGTCACGCATTCCATCAAAAAGCTGACAGAAACCTTCTCACACATGCACTGGAAGCAGGGAAATTATTATTAGTTCATGGAGAGGCTGCTCAAGGCTGCAGGAGCCTTGCTTGCTCAGGCATTCTGACACAGCACAGGAACAGAGCTATCATTGCACACAAAGTGCACCCAAGACTTATGCCCAGAGAACAAAAGCAAAGACACAGCTTCTGGGTAGGGACTGCTGGTTTCTGCCTGGAGGAGGGAGGTGAAGGCAGTGCCTGCAGGCAGAGGCATGTCTAGGTGACACAAAGCTGGGGCAGAAACACCAGCGGTCACTGCAAGCCCGGCTGCCAGAGCCGCGCAGGCCAGGGCTCTGCACTGACAGTGCCGTGCGTCACAGGCAGCACAGGTGAATCAGCCCAGTCTTATACGTGCCTGGAGTCAGCTTCCCCCAAACACACCCCCTTACACACAGTGCAGCCACAGGGAATTCAATTTATACTAATGCCTGACTCACCCTGTTGATCATCTTCTCTCTTTGCAGCCACTACAACAGCAGTCTTGGCCGGGCAGTCAAGTGCCTGAAGCCTGGATACTGGTGCTCTTCCTACCTACCTTCTGCTACCACCACAGCCTATGACTTGACACGTTCTCAGAAGCCCTCTGTTTCTATCTCAGTGCAGGACAGCACAACCCTCTGCTACGTGGCCCCAGTGTTCCATATGGGGCAGAAAGGAAACCTTCCCTCTCCAAAAAGAGCACAGTAAGACACACATATTGCTGGGGTTTTTGTAAAGCCAAAGCAGATTTCAAAGAGCCTGTGACCAGAGCCACTGCCTGTCTGGTAACAAGACCACAAAAATCATGCCTTCTCTTCAAGACATGATTCTAGTTATTTCACTAGAAAAATTCTGTTTCCACATGGGCTACAGCTGCACTTTCTGACCTCTCATTCTAGTATGCTTGGAAGCATCATATCTGCTAAAAACTCAACTGAAAGGGGTTTAATGTTGAAATAATTTACCTTCACAATCAGCAACAGTTTTAAAGTATTTGAGGGTCATGATATCCCCATGATGGAAATGATAACAGCAAGCTTTCAAATGCTTCTACAGCAAACTGCCACAAAGATTATGAAGCATGGAATGCACCAGGACAACCCAGGAGGGACCACAACCAACATGCAGGACAGCTCTGTCCAGGCAGATGCTTTTCTTGGTTTGATCTTGCATGTGGTTGAGCATAGGAGGACAATGCCCATCCTTGCCATACAGAAAATCCAACAGCCACTGATTACCTTTGACTATTCTCAGCTGTCCAGCCATGCAAGTTTTTGCTGTTCCCACATGCAAGAAGGTGGCAGGCACTTGACTTCAGAAAGCAGCATGACTGGTACAGGCAGGAGTACACCCAGCTTTGCAGAGATGCTCCAGCACTGACTGCTGGCCCACAAGATGGGAAGGATGGTGTGGACTGACTGCCGGGCAGCACATGTTACTTATGCATTTGTGCTCCAGGCTGAATGAGAAGTGTTTCTGTGGAACCTGCATGTCTTCACACAAGTTCTCATGCCTGTTATCCTGGCACTCATTTTTGTCTTCTGGAGCAGAGACAGCATGAGCTGATACACAGATGCTCTCTCTGAATTAAAGAGCTGGCAGATCTTGCTTATCATATTTGCCAGGGCACCACAAGGAAGACAGGCAACACTTAGCAGGTGTGTGAGTCATGTCTTGGCTTATTAAATAGCTTTTTTCCATAGCATTTTGTTCTAAATAAATAGCGTTGGGCTTTAAGGAAGGTGGTGATCATTAGCATGTTCTGCTCCTCATCTTAGGGAAGAGCCCCTGTAATTAGGAAGGACAGGTCTTTGGATCTGCTGGGCTAATCACAGGAAGATTCAGAAAAGGAAACTGCAGACCTAGGTTACCAAATTAAAGTGCAAAGAAAGCAGGGTTTTATTTTGAGACAGCTGAGAACTAAGTGCCCAAAACCTAAGTGAACATGACTTACACACAAAAGGAATGGAGTCACTGTTGAGACAGAATCTGTCCTGTTAATGCCACAAAATCAAACATGCTAGATCACATACAACACATCTACACCTGGTTTTCAAGCCACAAACAGTTTTCAACGTATGTGCCAGAGATACAAAAAAGAAAGACAAATATTTTCAGCAGGACTGCAAATTTCCTTCAGACAGAAATGTAGTCTTTACATCACAACATAAAATTCTGCCCAGCAAGGCCACATTTAAAGCAAAATCTTTCAGTACTTGTCACTAACAATAATCTGCTTGCTATGAGCTACAATCTCAGGACTATTTGGGATTTTTGGTCACAGCAATGAGACTTTTAGTCATTCTAGAAATAAACAAATCCCACTTACTGATACAACAGCAAAAACATCTGTCTTCCTCTGCATTAAGCATCACATTAGGTAGGTCATTTGCTTGCAAATGTTCAAAAGAGTGAAATACAAAGTAAGTAAGTCATATGGACACATTAAAAACTGTAAAGGAGAAGGGATGCAGTGAAGGAGGAAATTCTTATTGAGATAGCTACTTATCACTGTTTCTCCACACTGATTCATAAGTCCCACACATTGAGTGGCTGGGTTATTGCTTTGATTGTAAAGTCAACACACACATCTTCCTGCCCTGGAGCAATCAAGAGTCAAAAGCACTGTTCCTACTCTCCTTTTTGCCTTGATAAGGACTTGTCTGAGTGGGTAGCAGGTGGGTTTTTTTCCTCTCTCAGATGAAGACTATTAGTGAGTATTCCAGGGGCAAATCCATCCCTCTGGCCACTACAAAGAGGGGCAGGGCTGCTGGGAGGCTGGCTCTCTCCTTACAGTGGGGCATGGCAGTGTTACCAGATGCCTGGTAGAGGGAGGACTTTGTTCCTCTTTGTGCTGTTTAGTCTTGTTGCAGACTTAGCTCTTACTCTCTCTCTCATCTCTTTAGCCGTGTGTTTTATGGGCTTTCTTCCCAAGGAGAAATCTCTTGTGCCTTTATTACACTTGGCAGCTTGCTGCTTCCTCTCTTTGAAAAGCAGGCTTGCTACTTGTGGCTCTTTCTTACAGCTTCGTGGCTGACTTTACAGCTCACTTCTCTGCTGCTAAGTAGAACATGAATTTCAACTTCCTTCTACCCTTCAAAATTCCAGATGATACTGTAATACTGCTTTATCTGTAATGCTGGGGTTTCTCAGCAGTCAAGGGATGAGGTAATGTTTCAGGGTGTGCATTTATTCTGCAGCCTTTGTTTTGTCATTAATATATCAGTCAGATATTTCAGAACTCTCAGTTTGTGCCTGTTTAGGGCTTTGTGGTCATATTCTAGCTAGCTGTGTTGTAGAAAATGAATCCATAGCAGAAGAGAAGCAATTCTTGTTATGAAAACACTGTGACAATCTAGATAAGAACAGCTGCAAGTGTGTCAGGACAAAACCTCATCACTGCAAACTGATGAAGCCTCTCTGACACTACAAATCTGGGGAAATTCTGGTGCTTGGCTATACTTCAGCTGCTTCCTGTGATACTCCTGAAATGAAAACTTTCTGCTCATCTAACAAGAGCACTGGATGGAAAGGCAGCAGGTAACAGAGGTAATGACATCACATAATCTCTGTTGCAGTTAAATCTACTTGAAGAACTTATTTTTCTGTTATTGGTCCTTCATATAGAGGAGTGGGGATTGCAGATTTTAAAACTTGCTGCTCTGCAGGTTAGGATATTCTTAATCTTCAAGCTAAGCCACTCGTGTCCAGTTAATGCTCATATCCCTTTGTGTGAATTCAGTTTCAATAACAGGGCTTTAGTTTGCTCAACTGTGATTTATTTTAATGTCTCAAATACAGGAACCACTTGCTATTTTCCACTTGTGGTACCTGCCCCATTTATATATTTACATTCTTTGCTAATAAACTTTTGGGTTGTGTCTCTTTTTTCACCTCCCTTGACACAAGCACCAGGAGTTCTAAGAACAGTGCTTTTCCTTCAGATGTGGTAATTTTTTTAAGGACTCACAGCAATTACCATCCTGACTTTTATTGGATTGCATCTAAGGTATCTTTGGGGTAGACTAAAGTCATATCCCTGCCAGTAATCTACTTTTATCTTAATCCTCTTTTTATTTGACTAGAGAGCTTCTTATTGGATTTTAAACTCTTTGCAAATGTGCAAACTGGCCCAAACTTCTGCAGTTCTTACTTCATTACATAGCTAAGTGCCAAAACAGAAGTTTCTCTGTTGCATTATTCCTTGTCCATCCTGAATTTATTCCCTATTATTTCTTGAACTGCTATTGAAATCAGCTGGTAACTTCCATAAACAGTTATCCTTCTCTACTTAGGATGCAAATCATAGATTTGCTTTCTACCTTTGAATTAAAATTTCTGTTGTTTTACCATATTTCTGTCTTTGGATTCTTCAGTCTACCTGCTTATATCAACCAGTTCCTTCAGGTTTTTGCTCAGACCTGTTTAAAATTTTAGCTGTAAGCTCATCTTTTTTCTTTTTATACTGGAACTGAAACGCAATCACTTCCTGCAGTGAAACTTAATGAAATTACATCAGCCCAGACAAGATGCTGAGTTTTACAGCCTGGGCTGAGGTTCCCAACCCTGGCCTTGTGAGCCCATGCCTCCTCCATCCCTGTCTTGCCTTAAAGCTGCCAATGTGGACATCCACATGACTCCTCAGAATGCCCCTCTGGTGTTTGGGCAGCAGAGTGAGGCCATGGGGAGCAAAGAGCTGGGGGTTATACTGTACCAAAAGATGAGCCAATTGAGTTCATGGCTCACAGCATGGCACTCACATGAGCTCCTAGGTTTGGGATGCTGTGGGCTCAAGAAAAAGGAGTTTCCACAAGTCTGTACTCTGATTTTAATTTCAGTGTCCAATTTGTTCATCCCTCAAGCTAAGCTACTAGGAAGTGTTTGAGCTTCTTTCCTACTCTTTACCCAGTAAAAAAACAAATCTGAATTTGTAGTTCTCATTCTTTATAGTGAATTTTTTAAATGTACTAGTGCTGTGAGGAACTTTGTCAGCAACATGGAATATGAGAGAGGGACAGGATGACTAGAGCAATCAAGGCCAGCTCCTCTCAGGGGAGTCAAAACTGCTCACCAGCTTGAAGTGAGAACAGGGTGGAGGAACTCAGCAAAACCCATTGTGCAGCAGATCATTCTGGTGTACAACTCAAAAGCCAAAATGGCAGTGCTGGATTTTCTTAAAGGACCCCCTCAGCTAACTACCAAGATACTGGTAGGGTATTGATGGCATGTTGAAACACTTATCAGATATATTGATTTATTTTTTTCCTGTCATATAACGAATTCAAATACAAATCAAGTTTGTAATGTCTCCATCAAGTTTGTCACTCTCATCTGTGCACTGGGAACACTGCAAAATCTCCCAAGACAGCTGACAACAGTCAGAGCTGTAGCAATCATGGGGTAAACAGACTAAATGTGGAGTAGGTCAGCATCAGTTCAAGTTCTGTCCTGCAGAAGAATCACCCAAACTACCACCTTGTCCTAGACTTGGTTTTCAGTCTGAAGTCCTCAGGGTACTTCTTCCTCTGGATTTTTCAGTTGTTCTCTTCGACATACTGGTGTGTCCTTTGGCATTTCTAGTTCTCTGTGCTCAAGACTGTATTTAACCCCACGAGTTAATGCCTTTAACAATGGAAGTGTGTTCCCTTTGGATGCAGCAAACAAATTCAAATACACCTATTTCCTACTGCTCTATATGTCTTTCCTGATCCCCAGGTTTTAATACGGAAGCTTTGACGATGTGGCTTCTGCATTTCCATGTTGGAAACAAGGCTGACTGCATGTTTCTATGGTAAGTGTTCACATCTGGAGGGGATTTGTGAATGCCATAAGAATTGGATTCCTCAAACAGAAGTAAGACCCCTGGTGATGCACATGGATGTGGCTTTGTGAATGTCAGGTGAATAGCACTGATTTACATTTCTTTATAAAAAGTCTGTGGCATTGTTTGAACTTAATCTCCAATTCCAGTAGTTTTAATTTTTACTGAAGCCTTCAGGAAAAGAGGACAATTAGTTTTTATATTCTCCTGTCTGCTCATTGTAGAGAGGAAAGCAGTGCCAAGGTTTTGGAAGATTTGTGGTGTCTGGAAATGATCTGGCAATCCTCCTATCCCCAGCTGATATTTTCTGAACATACCAACTTTTGGTAAGACCCAGTGTGTGCCCTCAGTTTACTGAAGTAAATAAGAGCCTGACACACAAGCCACTGCTATGTGTCATGCCAGCCCTGTTGTTGGCTCCTCTGGCTCTAAGGTGATTCACCAGTATCCTGAAAAACAGGCAGCCCTGGCACTGCTGGTCACCCCACACTAACATGGGAATGCCTGCTCTGGGGAAGCACAGCACATACTGCTAAAGAGAAACTAGCTCCTCCTCTTCCTGAAACATGGAAAAACTTGTTTCAGGAGTAACAAATAAAGCTATGATTGCCTTTTTCTCTTTCCCAAAGGTTCCAGGGCAAAGAAAACATTCTTACTGCTGTTAAGGAGTTTTTTAAAATTATCATTATATTAACAGAGTATGACCATTATATTCCATTTCTTTTTCCCTTAGGCACTACTAAATTGTTGAAATGCTATGGCTTTTTTCCATCTCCTGTGGTCCTAATGATGGAGCAATATCCCAATTTACACAAGAAAATCAGGGACTTCAAAAGGAGTTTCTAACCTCATTGATCAGGTTGCACAGCACTGCAGGGAGCAGAGACCTGTAGTGTTTAACTGGTGTGGGATGTGAAGCTGATCCCCTGAGGCTTTTGCTGTACACATTGGCTCTCCATTGCAAATCTGGCTTAGCCGTGCACCAGAGCCTTTAAGCAAAGGCAGACACACAAATGAGACAGCTCTGCAAAGGAAAGAAGCAAGTTTTTCTCCCTTGCCAGCAAGCACACAGTCACTTCCCAGTGATATAATTTTGAATTTCTTGGTCCAATTTTCCTTAGCTTAGTACCAGCAGATAAGATACCTAGAGCTTTGTTTGTCACACATGCATTTCTCAGTCACAGTGCATTTCTCAGATCACAGAATCACAGAAGTTGCTGAGTTGGAAGGGACCCATCAGGATCATCGAGTCCAACTCCTGGCCCTGACCCCAAGAATCACACCCTGTGCCTGAGAGTGTTATTCAAACACTTCTTGAAACCAGAACAGGCTTGGTGCTGTGACCACTTCCTTGGGAAGCCTGTTTCAGTGCTCAGCCACTTTTGGGTGGAAAACTTTTTCCTGATATCAAACCTAAATCTCCCCTGACTCAGCTTCATGATTTTTCCTCAAGTCCTGTCCCTGGTCACGAGAGTGAAGAGATCAACAATTGTCCCTTTGCTTCCCCTCACGAGGATGTTGAAGACCACAATAAGGTCTCTAAGTCTCCTCCATACTGAACAAACCAAGAAAATGGATGAAATTCACCTTCTGGGGAAAGCTGAAGACAGAGGTCAGATTTTTTTTTTTCAACTGGTGTTACTAATACCAGGACCTAGCAAGACCACCTTCATCTTATCTTTTAGACTGATTTGTCTCTTTTTGTGCTCTTAATAATGAGGATGCACCTACAGACAAGTGTTTTAATGCTTTTATTAACTATATATTGGGGGTTTGCTTGAATTTCCTTAATTTTAGCAGGAAACAAAAAGTAAAGAGCTGAATATGAAAAATATACATTTGCCCTAGATATACAATTGGACTCAGAAGACTGGTTTAATTCCCAGAGGACACAGTTTTCATTTTATTGAAAGGCCACATCATTTTAGCATTGACAAACTCCTGCTAAGGCAGGAGTTTTGTATGTTAGGGGACAGGAACCACAAGACTGAAAAAACATAAGACTAGACATCAGTTTCTTGTTTTGCCAAGTGAAGCTTTGATACAGACAGCTGACCAGAACAGTTTCTGGAGCATTTTCTGGTCTAAGGACTCTGAATAGAGCAGCTATACAGACAGGTGACAGATTCACCTTCTGCCTATGGAAAGGGACCAGCAGAAAAGGATTCAGAGGCTGCAGCCTGTGCCAGCATGGGTGTGTGGTGTGAAGGGCTGGGAGCATGCCATGCCAACCCCATACCTTTGAGCCTGAGTAAGACAGAGAAGGTGATTGGGAAAAGCGCAAGTAGAGAGGAAAATGAAGGAGCTTTGGGCTCCGTAACAAGGCTGACCTTGGGAAGGGTCATCACAGTGACAAGTCAGAGAGTCAGTTGTGCAGGGCAGGAGAAAAGGACGTGCTGTGTGAGGCACAGAGCAGCAGGGCAGATCTGAGAGCCATGCAGACTCTTGTCACCCGTGGTGAACACACCACAGTACAGGGAGCACCCACCACACACTGTGGGTGTTGTAGCTGCAACACCCTGTGAAGCAGAATGGAAAGGTGGGTGCCAGTTGGATGGGGACCAACAGGAAGTTAAATAAAAGACTGTAAACAGACTGTTTAGATTGACTGAGTGCAAAGGACAAGAACAATAATGAGAAACACTTTGGCAATTTTGTTTTTTATTCTTTCTCCTCCTCTCTCACCAAAAGGAATTACTTTGTAATGTAAAAGTCCACCTCTTTAGCTGTCACAACCTGCCTAGAGCTGGTTGACAGCTGGGTGTCCATCCCATACACAGACAGCACTTGCACCCCTCCACGTAACAAATGTTATTTATGTATTACAAGCTGACACTCCAGCCTGGATATAGTACTAGGGAAAATGCACTCAAGTAGCTGGATTCAGCACCGTGTCCTCGCATTAGTGTGGATGTTATTATTCTGTTTCGCCTACGTTCCTTACACCTTGGCGCTGTGGACGTCAGATGCTGTCGCGCCACCCTGTTAAACATCAACTGCCTGGTGTTCCATCGCAGCACCTCAGGTTCTGGGGTAAAGCCAAAGCCGATAGCGCGGGGCAGGCTGCTAAGAGGGGCCGGCCCGCTCATTGCAGCCCAGCTTCTCCCTTTGGGCACGGCGCGCTCTGCTCCGGCAGCCTCCGCGCTCTGGCATCCCCGGGCGGGAATGCCGAACCCGGCGCTGCCGGACATGCGGACCCCGGGCCGGGCACCCCGCCTGACGCAACCCGCGCCCCGCTTTGCCCCACGCGCGGCGCCGCGAAACCTCCCGCCCTCGTTGCATCACCCGGGCGGGCGGGGCGGGGCGGGCGGCCCGGGCCGCCTTTAAAGCGCCGCGGCGGCCGAGCCGCGACACCGCCACCGCCGCAGCCCCGAGATGAAGCGCGACCCGCAGCTCCCCGAGGAGAGCCCGGAGCCGCCGCCACGCCCGCCCCTCTCCTCCTCCTCCTCGCCCTCGGGGCAGGCGGAGGGCGCGGAGCTGGCGGCGCCGGTGTGGATCTTCGGGTACGGCTCGCTGGTGTGGAGGCCGGGCTTCGAGTTCACGTCGCGCAAGGTGGGCTTCATCCGCGGCTACAGCCGCCGCTTCTGGCAGGGGGACACCTTCCACCGCGGCAGCGAGAAGATGGTAAGGGCGGGGGGGCGCGGGGTGCTGGGGTGCCGCGGCTCGGCTCGGCTCGGCTCGGCTCGGTTCTAACGCGCTGCCTTTCTGTGCCCACAGCCCGGGCGGGTGGTGACGCTGCTGGAGGACTGCGGGGTGAGTACCGGGGGCGCTGGGGCTGCCTGGGTGGGGGGTGCCCGCGTCACCTCCCGGACAGGTGTGGTGGCAGCCGAGTGCTCTTAAGCCCCCCCGGGATCGTGGGGGGTTGTGCGGTGCGTTACCCTTCTCTGCTCTCTCATCACTTGTGCGGGGACCACCCCGAGCAAGGGAGCTTTGATTTGAAACATTGGCGGGCGGCTAGACAGGCCAGTGCAGGTAACAGCATCCCGTAACCACCCTGCGCTTTGACTTTCAGGCATGCACGTGGGGTGTAGCCTATGAGGTCCGTGGGGAACAAATTGCTGCATCGCTCGAGTATCTCAACATGCGAGAAGCTGTCCTGGGAGGCTATGACACCAAGCTGGTGAAGTTCCACCCTCAGGAGAAAGATGCAGAGGAACCCATCCTGGCTCTTGTTTACATTGCAACACCCCAGAACCCTTCCTACCTTGGCCCAGCATCTGAAGAAGACATTGCAGCTCAAATCATTGTCTCAAGCGGTTGTGCTGGTCATAACATAGAGTACTTGTTGAGACTGGCAGACTTTATGCGCTACTTCTGTCCTCAAGCAGAGGATAAACATCTCTTCTCCATTGAAGAGGCTCTTATCTCCATCCTTCCTTGTCTATACTACACAGAGGACTCTCTAGAAGAAACTGCAAGTGTCCCTCAGAAGTCTAAGGGTTGAAATAGGAAATATTTTTGCAGGGTTCAGTAAAAGGGACATGAGGGAGAAGAAAGCAGTGGGGACAATCTTAACTCTGATAAAGTATACTGGACTGAGTGAATAAAGGGAGAACTAGCAAGTAGTTGGGGAGGGAGGAAGTGGAGAGTAAAAGGCTTGCTATAGGACTTGCAGTTAGTACTTGTTACACTCCTTGTCTGTAGCATCACCATACCCATCACTGCTTTCCAGCTGAGGAGCTGGGATATTCACAGGAACTCTGCTCTGTAAGACTTGCTTCTGGGAGTTAAACCTGAGGCACTCGTTTTCTGTAGAGAAAGAGGCTCATCTATTCTGTGCACTTTCTCTTTTTTTCTTACCTATTTTTTTTTTCTTTGAAAACTAGTTGAGCAGGACTTGACTGGGTTTAAGCAGTATCTGTGTAATTCTACCTCAGATTGGCAAAAAACTGTTTGTGTGGTGGTGGAGACTTTGGCAGATTCTGCCAAATAAAACCTTTATTTTTTTCCCCTGCCTTGTCCCACCTCCAATGCAATGACCTGACACTAAATTTTAGAACGTTTGTGCAATATGAAGTGAACAGGCCTCTTAATGCTCTTGTGGATCCTACTTCCTTATGTTGTGAAGGATCACAGTAATGCACTTCTTTTCTAAAATGTCATACTGTATTTATTATGTGATACATTTCCTCTTAGGAGGGGTATCTAAACTACTCACATGCCACAGTGGTATGCAGCCCACGCTCAACCTTGCATTTGTGCCTTCTAGTTTTAAATCCGTTTTCTGAGGAGCTAAGCCTGCTTTAATGACAAGCTTTTCTCCAAGCTTCACTGTCCTTGTGCTGCTCCAGACATAACTGACTGTAAGAAAAGGTCTGCCTGTGTGGGAAGCCTGTGCTGCCTGCAGGAAAGGTGTCAAGAGACTTTTAACTAGCCCTGAACTGGATAAACCTCTGGTGCTTCAGGATGACGTGGGTTTCTGTAGAAGCATTTTTTGAGGGTTCTAGTTCCATACAGGGGTGTCTGTCTGGCACCTTCCATTTGACTGCAGAGCACCATGAGTGACCATACTTGTACGCCTGTGAGCTGCTGAAAAGCCTGCCTTGACCATGTTAAGCAGAGGCACTGCTGCGAGCTCAGACTTTTCAGTTTCACATATTAACAGCATGAAAACCCACAGTATTTTGTGACAAAACTGCTGCTACTGCAACTGCAGCAAAATAGCTCTTGAGAGCTGCCCCCTGGGACTGCTGGCTCCTCCCAAATGCCATGTGTTTTTTTAATTATAAAAAAGGCGAGGGACTGTTTGTATTACTGTGGCTTGTATGCATATGAAGTGGTACGGTGCTGTGCCCAGTAATAAAACAAACTGACAAAGTCAGTCTCATGTACTTTGGTGTTAGTCTTTTTCATTATGGACTTAGAGTTCAAACTAAGAAGTCTTGGGTTTTTGTGGGGTTTTTTTGGTTATTGTTTTTTTGTTTTGTTTTTGGGGGTTTTTGTGTGGTTTTTTTTTTGTTGTTGGGGTATTTTGTTTGTGGTTTTTTGGGGTTTTTTTGGTGTGTGGTTCTTTTTGTTTTTTGTGGGTTTTTGTTTGTTTATTTTTGTGGGTTTTTTAATGGTGATTTTATTTTTTTAAACAAAGCCTTAATTGCTAATGCTGCTGAAGTTCCTAATTTTTTATGGTTTTGTTCTGTTTTTTTAAATCATCTTGCTGAGCAGCATGCCTCTGCCAAATCTAGTGGAAGAACCCAACTGACTCTTTCCCTTTGAGAAAAGGGGATTCAGTGACTTTCTCTTTCCAGCTTTTGTTGATTGTGGAGTGCTGGTACTGACAACAGACACAAGCCAGCCCTCCAAACTCTGCAGGGCAGGCACAGAAATGTAATTCTTCCTTGGCAGGTGAAAGGATTTTCATTCTGAGTGTAATTTGGCATTGCTGTTTCCAAGAAGTAATAGTGGGCGGACCAGAAACTGCAGCTGCAGCCAGATCTGCTGGCTACTGTAAGGGAGTCGGTTATTTTTTCCTGCCTTGTGCCCCACGTGGTGTGTACAGGGGTAATGTGCACATTCCCACTCCTCTTGTTACCAGCTCCCTCAGCACCAGCAGATCACTGTACCTACCAGTATAACCTGCCTCAAGACTTGAGTGATGAAGTAAAAACTAACTGAAACAACTGAATGTACCACTAATTAAAGGCAGGATAACAGAGTAGAGAAAAATACACTTTCACTGTCCTGTGGAGGCTCTCACTTCAGCTGAGCAGCTGCACCCTGAGGGCTGGGGTATCCTCCAGCTGGAAAATCAAAGGGTTAAAGAAGGAACTTATCTGCAGAGAAACACTCCCTCACTAGTACAAGACTGGGGTCAGATTCCAGAATAACCCAGATAAAACAAAACCATCTTCACACCTTTCCAGTCTTCACAGGCACAAAGATGCCACTGACAGGAATTAACATCAGATGTGCACTGAGCAACCTCCATTGCCACTGCACAGGGATAGCCCCGTGCCTTGTCCTGCCAAGCCTGGAATGGCCCCGTGATCCTTCACAATCTGGTAGGAGACAAGCAGTGAATGCTTATGAACAATGCAGCTGCACTAGGAATGTTCCTTCAGTGGCTGTTTCTTCTTCCCTGAAAAACTTCACTGTTTTAAGCACAAGTACACTACTCCACTGAGCTACCATTTTCTTCCCAAGGAATTCTTTGTAGTGGACTTGCAAAAAAGGGACCCCATTTTCTCATCAGAAGCAGTGAATTTGGCAGCTTGCTGCTGTCACCCTGTCACTGCATCTTCAAGTCAGTAAGACACTGAGGTCATTAGTTAACTTCTTTCTCCCAAGGCTTTTGCTGTGTCCTGTGAGTCTGGGGACTGGTCATATTTTGATCAGTTGATTAATTAAAAAGGTTAACATCCCAGACTTGAACTTTGGCCATGTGAGTGAGGAGAGATGGCACCCTGCAACATTTGCTACATGCCCAGACTTTGTACTGCTACACAAAGGTGGGGATTCCTTGCCTCTGATGAACCAAGTGGGAGGAATGTAATTGCTGTCTGGAGGCAGTCTCACAACCATGGCACCTGGGAGTGCCAGGTGGATGGTGACACACAAAGACAGTGTCCTACCCCAGGTATATTTCCCTGTAGGTTTCCTGTCCCTGTGCAGCCCAAGCCAAGCAGCTGGCTGTGGGTGCAGCTCCAGCTTCTGGCAGCCCTGCCACTGACAACTGGCCTGGGAAAAAACACTCACCATTGTCAGAGGGACACCCAGTGCTGCCAGACACCTCTGGAGATGCTTCCCTATCCAGCAGCTTCCTACTGCATGTGCATTTTTTTCTGACTTCCCTATGACAAGCTCATGCCTATCAGGTCACCTCACATTAGAAACCAATTGCAATGGAAACACATTTACAAGCTCTATCAATTGCATATTTCCCAAGCCTAAAACCAGCACAATTCATATGATTTCAGTTCCTTCTTCAGCCTTTTCCATTTTCCTGCCCAGCAGTTCCCACACAGTCTTGGAACATGGGCCTGAGTCACCATTTCCTTGAGTACACTAAGACAGGACCTACCCAACTGCTTTGCAGTGGCACAAGCCCTCTAAATAAAGTAGAGGACAACAGTTAATCCAGTCCCAGCCTTCATATGTTAAAGCACTCCTGAGGGCAAACAGTCCTTGAAAGGCAGAGAAAGGACAAGCAAACTCAGCAATGTTAAAAGGATTCAGAGAGAACCAAGCCAAGAGGAAAAACCTCTGGTTTTTAGATGCTACAGTACAATTGCAATTTCAAGGTGGAGTGTCCAGAACAGAGGAGACCATGCAGGTAAATCCACCAAAGTGATTCCAGCTTTAGTAAAAATTAGTTTAAATATAGCATCTCCAAGGTGTGAACTTACCTGTGCTTCATTTACTTCTCCAGGTCAGAAAATTAATGAGACCAAATTCGTATTTGTGGCTGATGACAATAAATGCATGCAACTTGGCAAGAGAAGGAGGTGGTAGGAAAAGGGAGAAGAGAGGAAACAGATCAGATTTCCTCATTTCCTCAAATGGGTGTGAAAGCAGCCAATGGCTTCGTCAAGTCTACCTGAGGAAAAGGTACATTTGAGCATCCCAAGAGTGGGGCCATCACAGACTTTGAAGGCCACTGAAGAGCCAGCCCAGAGTCTCAGTTCCAGGAGGAGCTGAAGGGGGAAGGTGGAGCTCTGCATGCATGCCCACAGGCTTGAGAGGCTCCCTGGGACTACGCCATGTGCGGCAGGGAGAGCCTTGCAGGTGGCCTGCAAGTCACAGGGAATGGCACATGCTGGACTTAGCATCTGTTACAGAACTGCAGCTGGTTGTATGCAGCACATATTATTCCATATGTGTCAGCCTGCTCCTCAGAGACAGGCTGCAATATGGATTTAATTACCTACAGATGTTTCACAGGCAGAGGAATAGCAAGAGATAGACCCTAAAGAAAGCTGCTGTGTGTGGGAGCCTGCGGAGGCCGCGCTGGCCGCGCTCCCCTGGCAGCAGCAGAGGCAGAGGCACTTTGTGCACATGAACACAGGGTGCACCTGTCCTGAGAGCACGGCTGGCTGGGTCACAGCCTGCTCTTTGCTCCTGCCACCAGCAAAGCTGGGAGGGAAAAGAAAGCAGGGGAGAGAAAGAGGGTCTGCTGGCTGTACAGCTGCACCAGAACAAGGCAGACACTTTGCATGAAGTATCCAGATGTGGCCACCTGTGTGCTTTGACACTTCTCCAGGTAACACATTCCAGACAGTTCAGCACCAGAATGGGGGCACAGCTGATATATCCCAAAACCTGGTAGTCAGTCTAGGGCTGAAACTTTAAATCAGGTTTTATCACATTCAGTGCAGTAATTTCAGCCCAAAGGCAGAAAGGAAAGCAAATGAGCAGAATTTGGATGGGAGATGTTCCCTGAGTCAGACTTCTTTCTCACTTTGATGCTGCCAGTTTTCACAACAGGGCACAGACTTCAGTAGCACCAAATCCAAATGTTTTTTAGAACTCAAGGACTGATGCAGCATAAGAAAGGACAGTCCCAGTGCATGACTGAGCAGTGATGTGCCATCAGCAGTCAGCCCAGCTCACTACAGAATCAGTCCCTGTGCATGGGAGGAACAGGAAAGGATTAACAAAATTGATTTACAGTCAAGCTGTGGAAAAACTACACTTGCAGCAAAACTAGCAGCTGCTCAAAACACTTAGGAATTTCCTACTAACTTAGTTGCCTTGGCTTAGGTGAAAACCACCCTGATTTATATGCTCTATTAAAATTATGAGAGAAGCCTCTTGTGGGTTTGAAGGAGTCTTGAGTCCTGGAGGGGAGGGAGGGTGGAAGGAAGTGGGCATTCTGGGCAGCACTGGGGAAGCTCTACATGCTTTGTTTACAAACCCTGTACACTTTTTGTTTGGCTTTTGGATGTTTTTTATCCCTTCTCAACTCCCTTTTCATCTCATCATAGTGCCAGCCACACTGATGAGTGTTTATGCTTGTGAATTCCTGAAGCACAGCCAGTACCTTGAACTCTAGAGAATGAGACTGAAATAACGTAAAAGGTCAGGGAAGTTCAAAGACAGAGGTGCTGTTTTCCTAGCTGGGGACACCACACTGTTCCCAGACCACGCTGGGCTGCTCTGGGAACACAAGAACAAAGACTTCTCTCTTATGTACTCCTGTTTACGCTGCTTTTTGCCTCCCTCACCTCACTGTTTTAAAAGGACTCATTTCCATGAAGCTTCAATTAAAACTACCAGGGATCAACTTGGCCTAAGCCTGACAACTGAGGAGACACTTGATAGCTACCATCACTTAAAACTCTTGTCACCAAAGGAAAGGGGAAGTTTTTAGCCCACTACCCAAATCCTGCGGGCTCACATAGCAGGAGGAAGCCCCCGAGTGCTGCTTTGTTCACAAGCAGGTATCAGCGACAGAGGCACCTGGAAATCTGTAAGAGTTTCACTCACAGAAAGGCCAGTCAGAGAGTGACTTTTGGAGAGTTTGGAGGGGTTTCATGTACCTGTGCTGGTTAGCAAGCCTGAGATTCAGAAACATGATGAACCTGCACCTGAGCTCACTGGGCACATGCTGGGTACGTGCAGCTCACCTGTGCCCTGCCAGTAGAGAGCTCTGGCCCAGCACACGGGACACCTGCCCACGCTCCCACTTCCAGCCGCAGCTGCAGACCGGGGCTTCCCTGCCACCTGCACACAACACCGCGCCATGTGCTCACTGCACCGCACCACACCCGCCCCAGTGCCCTCATTCACGGGCGAAGGGAGGCTGGGAACGGTCCAGGATGGCGTGAGCTCTGGGTTTCACTGCCTTCTGGCCTCAGCTCTCTGCTTTGCCTTAAACTGAGCCCGAGCACAGAGAGACACCAACAGCACAGACAATATGGAAGTAATTTCACAGACACATCCAGCCCACTTACAGCAATTAGAACCTGGTCTGCAAGCGAGCCGCCTGGGGTGCAACCGGCCAGCCTGCTGATATTAAAGTCTGTCTACACAAAGCGTATGTGACATTTGAAAACACTTAGAAAACAAACTTTTAAAAGCAGCTTTTTATCCCCTCCTTGGTAGACGGCGTTCCAGCCTTTCCAAACCCCGAGCCCGCCCCGAGGCACCGCGCGATGCCGTGGGAAGGAGGGAGGCAGGCAGGCAGGGCGCCGCGCCGCCCGGGCCAGCGCTGGCTCGTGTGCTTCCACGTGTCACAGCAGCGAGTGACAACCAGCGCTGCCAGTGACCTCCCAGGACTGCGGCTGAGCGTGGCTGGGTGTGCTGGAGGTGCGCAGGGGTGCGGATCCTGTTACAGACAGCTGGGGTCAGCAGCTCTGTCCTCAGGGTGCTTCTACTGGCGCCATGGGCTGAAATCTCTCTTATTCTTGTTTTCCAGGGAAGTACTCATTTCTTTAAGTAAAATTGAGCCAAAAGTATGTTTCAAATAGCTAGCAGGTTCTTTGATTGTACATAAATTCATTTCAGATTATACATACATGCATTGTTCGCTCTGCTTTATAGGAGTGTGCTTTACTTCAAGTTGTTTATCCCCACAAACACACAATCCCATTTTAAAAGAGGGAAAAGTGCAGGAGTGCCCAGCTCCCCACAGCTATGACAGATGCTGCTTTTCATCTTTACTTTGACAGCAGCTGTTAAGAGACTCAATTACCTCTGGACATGTTAGGCAGGAGCCAGATGAAAGTGTCTCTTGCTGCTGCACAGCACAGTTGATTCTGGAAGCATTTCTGTCTCTCAGCTACATATATACTGAATCTATTCCTGGGAATACATCATATAATTTGAGGGCAGATGAGTTCAGGACTGAGGAGAAAAAAGTAACTGTGGGACTAGGCTCATTCAGAATAAATATCCACTGTTTTTTCCCAGAGGATTGCTGCCTCATTTCAGTTGATTGGAGGGCCTTAAAAATGAGCAGCAGCTCAATTCCTTTTTCTCTTGTATATATTTGTTTATGCCTTTATGTACACAAATGCAGGGGGACTGTTCCCTCCCCACTCTGACTTTTCTCTGGCAAATCACTATAGCAACATCTGCACATCACCGTGGCACCTTGGCAAGCCTAAATTCCTCTTCATGAGACCTTTGTGAAGAGGTGTAATTTCTATTGTACAGATAGGGAGCTGAGACATCAAGAATATGATTTCAAAAGCATTCAATGACTTTAAAAGCACATTGTGAAATATTGAGGGATGATGTTTTTCGGAGTACTGGGAACTGTACACTGGGTGTTCAGTGATATCACACTGGAAAAGAGACAGTGTGTGCTCCTGTAATCAGCACTACATCCTGATGCAAACATGCAAGAGTCATCTCATATTTTCATGGATACTCTTATGTTTGCAGTCGTTCAGCGAGGATCTGAGTGGTTGCAAGTTTAGTGATTTGCTTTCAATATTCTTAAACTTTCATATACCAAAGCAACTAAAATTTAAGCTCAGCAGAGAAACATTTTTATATAGCTTGGGGTGTTTTTACTTTATAGGGATCGCTCAAATTTCTTGCAGTATCTCAAGCTCTTTTACGTGCTGACAGTTCCAAACTTCTCACTTGTGTTAATACCTGTAACATCTCAAAGATGAGATCTGGTCTAAAGTAAAAATTTAAACATTACTTTTTCCATATGCTATCAATTACATCATTGCAAGGCAGAGCTGGCCTTCTCTAATCTGTCTGTGAATATTCTACCAAACCAGTTCTCACATTTAGTATTTAGTTATTTGATTCCAGACAGACACAATGATACAAACAACAGCAAACTGCAGTGAAACCAAATTATGTTAATTATACAATATATACCCCTGATTGCATATGCTAGCAGCAAGTTATCAAAGCCAGGGAAGCTGCAAAGCTCATGATTGGTTGTTTCAAAATCATGTAAAGAACTTCAAAGCAGCCAATAAAAGGAATTGTCAGGACTTTCAGTCCCATGTCAACAGTGTTTTAGAAACCTCCTTGTGCATTACAGATTCAGAATCACAATGTCAGTAAGCTTCCAATTAGTCAATTGGAATTGATCTGAATGTCAATTTACTTGAATATTAAGAAAAACAAATTCTTATTGTGTTAACCAGATTAAATAAATATCTTACTAAAATTATGACTGCCAGATAGTTACAGTAATTTCTTCCAAACTCTGAACACGCAGAGAATGATGAAAGACTGCAATCATCTGGACAAACAGACATTATGAAGCTGAATTACTGTGTCAGGGGCCCTTGAAATCCAGAGACTGAAATGTCCCATTATGCACCTTTAGAGCTATTTCGAGATCCACTTCAACAAAAATAGTGTCCCTGCCCATGGCAGGGGGTTTGGAAGTAGATGATCTTCAAGGTCCCTTCCAACTAAAACCTGAGTTTTAGCTACATTCTATAGTTCTATGAAATACCATAGTACTGTGATTGTAACTAAGATTAAATCAAAGAAAAATTTAGATTAAATGGCAAGAAGAGGGAGGTCTGCAGGAATGCAGACATTGTTCACACAAACTCTAAGGAAAGACTAGGAACAGCAAGCAAAACAAGACTCAGAAGGGCCCTCCCATTAGCACCCACCAGATGCATGGAGTAATTCCCCCCCCAAAACAGGTTTTGGCTGTTAGTTTTCAATATTCTCTGAAGGTTCATATAGCCTGAACATCTCTTGTTTCCCCTGCTTGCAAAGGAAAACCCGGGAGCTTTGTCACAGACAAAGTGAAGTATCACTCAAGGGTGTGTCGGGCCACGTGCCATTGCATTTACTGTGCAGCAGCACGCTCCGCTGATCAGCACGTAGCTAATTGCAGTCACATGCCAAAAGCTTAATGTACTTAAAAAAAACCCCAAAGCAACATTCAGCCTACTACAGGTGAAATTTGCTGACTCTCCCATTCTTAAAAAAACCCCATCAGCCTCCACAGGCTGAGTGAAATATAGACAGGTACTCTGTGCTGCTGCTTCCGACTGACTGTGGAGGGCAAGGGCTGCCAAAGGTGACTGCTTTGGAAGCACTTCTGTGAGGAACTCAGATGGGTTTAGACCAATCCTGATACAATTTTTGACTTGTCTGTGGAGGAAAGTTACTTGAATTACAGAAGATTGTGAATTGTAGAATAGTTGTTCCCAGCAAATGTGAATGTTCTTCCTCAGCAAAGAGCTTACCAGGGAGGGGAGATTTTCGGGAACACTGTTGAAGAAGAAGCATCATAAAACCACTTGTCTACACAGCAGCTGCAAAACTCTAACATGTACTTGCTAAAATGAATAAAAATGAGAATTCCTGTGTTTTAACTCTACTGTAATATCAAGGGAAACTGTAACACCACACTTGAAAAGAAACCTGAAGGACAGTCACCTGAAAGACAGATGACATCTTACCATGATATGGAGGGAGGGCTCCCACCTGTGATGTATTTCTTCCTAGAGGAAGACCCAGTTGGGAAGTTAAAATGCAGGGTACATCAGAGCAACTACAGAAATAGATGAGAGGTGAGATTAACAGGATTTGCTTCACTAAGAGGAGAGTATTTCTTAAAGATTTCTAAAATCTTGAGAAGAAAGCTGCTAGTTTGTTATGAATAAGAAAATTTGAATAAATTTACCAAATAGTCAAAAAATCAGTTTTGTTAGACAATCCAAATCAGTAGTAAATTTTCAACTAAATTCTAATCTCTGAGCAACAGGAAGAGTTTTTCTTGTACAGTCCTCACAACAGAGGTGCAAGGCATAAGGGACATGCATTTAAGTGTTAACACTTTAGACAGAAGCATTTCCCCTACCAACCAAAAAAAACTGCTTGCAAAAAAGTCACAGAGATGACAAAGGATACTGTAGTACTTGGAGGTTTAGCTCACATGGTCACTGTTAAGTACAACAGACCTAACAGAACCAGCACTACTGACAAAGAAGGAAGAGACAGTCCACGGGAAACTCAAGAAGACACAAAAGTGGTGTTCCAATGTTTTCATCCCTCATTCTATCAGGGATGCTCATCAGCTGAGGAAGGAAGGAGTCATTGTTTCATACCTGAGTACTGAAACACTTCCTCGTGCTTAGGATGCAAAAGCATTCCCTCATATGCCCCTAGAAGAGTATTCTATAAATAGAGTACAGTACAAAATGCCTGGAAGGCCCATTAGCTTTGCATTAGTAACTTCACTTTTCTGAAGGGGTAGGCAGGAGTGAAGAGGAGGCTGAAGCTGGAGGAAACCCAACTCATCTTATCATGCATTCCTCCATTTCAAGAGGCATTTGTTGGATGCTTTTCAGAGGAGCACATGCTAATGTGAGTGCTACAAGAACAACTTGTTTACTCTACAGATCTGCTGGTTGAATCTGAGAGCTGGGCCATCTGTATTGGCCTAATGGATGCTCCTGAGAGAAAGGTCGAATCATCCTTTCCCCTCTCATTCACTGCTGTGCAACTGGTGCAGGCTGCAAATAAAAAATAAATCCTTCACAATTCTAGGAGTATAAGATACGATTACCTTTATTTTAGTACATATTTCTCAGTTATACTTCACATGCAAGCAGCATCCCTTTGGATAGGGAGCTACAAATTGTTTTCCAGCCACTCCAACAGAAATTTCCAGAGGACAGCAGGGTGTGCACCACCATCCCTCCTGGAGCAGGAAGGGGAGCACAAGACATGCCTGTAAGGATCCCTGAGAGTTATAATGTGTGTTTCAGACTGGAGAGTCAACAAAAAAAAAGAAAGATGGAGGCAGAAGTGAGAAGCTGAGGAGCCTGTATGTCTATCTGGGAGCAGAAGCAGGCCAGCTCACTGAGAAGACCAGGACAGAACATGCAGTGCAGTGGTCACAGGCAGCACTTCCCAAATTACACTGATCCACATCCTGTGCCAGAGTGATTTTATCAATTGTGCTCTTCCTCCTCTCAGCTGCAACTTGGCTGTTCCTGAGCTACAATCAAAGTAGTGCAGATCCCTATTCTAGCTGCATGGAGCTTTTCCCACTGAGCTTTGTGTGCCTCCCCCACTGGGAAATGCTGCTGAAGGAAATACTTGGGGATATGGAAATAAAGCAAGATACAGCTCTAGGCAGACAGGCAGCTTTCTACAAAGGGGGCACAAGACAGCAAAGAGCAGGGACACTGTGGTGGGGAAAGCATGCAACAGAGGGGGGAGAAGGCACAGAAATACACTACATTTGGAGAGTGCAGCAATAATATCCTAAAGTGAAGAATTAAAGCAGCTCCTGGTTCAAACCATCCTGCAGTAAACTGTTCATCTCTTTGCAAAATAAGGAAATGAAATTTAGTGGCTGGCTAAATGGAAAGGACAGCAGACTTGAGCCATAATAGATAAGAGAAAATGCAGGCTAGGGGACAAAGGGTGTTCTGGGACCCTTCTGAACTAGACAACCCTTATAGGCTAAACTACCAAAATGTGTGTGAGGCTGGGACACTAAAGCACTTTTAGGTCCTAACTTCTCAGGACCTAAGAAAATTATCACCTTTAAATGTCTTCAATAGGAGCATTGATCAGTGAACTGTATTTAACAGTTTTGTAGTAATTAGTGAGTAAAATGATCTAATCAACTAGCATGATGAATACATGGCACTCCCAACATGCCCCAAACCATACTGACAGCTATTTCACCATTCCAGCTCATACACAAACTCAGTTCATTCGATCATTGTGTCCACGTTTAGCAAATACCTTGATCTCTTGGAGTAAAGTGAATTTCTCTGCCATTACTGCGTGTACGTGCATAGCACACAGTTGGAGTGAAAAGATGCTCAGATGAAATTATAAAGAACAAAGCTTCAGTGTGCACACCCATCTGCTCACTTCAGAATAACTGTTCCCCAGGTATTGATTACAAAACTACCTCCACCTTCTTAAAAAATTCCCAGTCTTTGTTTTCACAGCACTACTTCCTTCTCCAACGCAAGAAATTAGACTAGGACAGCCATCACATGATTTTTCCTAGTTCCTTGATTACTATCACAGAATCTTTTCTCCTATGATGCATAATACCAAGAATGTTGAAATGCAATGTCTTACAGAAATTGAACTGAATATGATCTAGCAGTTAATTTATTTTACAACTATATTAGATCTTATTGAACTTCTTAGACTGACACAAACTGTGCAAGCAGATGGGCTACCACTGCTTTTGCCACAACTTGTGATGTCATTTAGTGTTTCTCTTGAAAATTAAATTATATTAAGTATTTTAAAAAATTTATTTATGTTACATTAAATATATTAAATGTTTTATTTTAGAAATATATTCTAAATATATTTATACTCTTAAATAAATATTTTTATTTTTATCAGTGGTTTAAATATCAATAATTTAATCTTCCAAAAGTATAGCATGTGACAGTACATATTACATTTTTGCAAGCTTTTCAAATGATAAATTTTTTTCTCTCCGCTTTGGATTATAATCTAATGCAACTGTCTTGCAGTTTGGAGATCAAGACTGTGCATAAAAAAGTCCTTTCAACTCCCACTGGAAAGAAAAAAATATGAAAAAAGAAGGAATAACTATAAGAGAATAATGTCTCAACAATCAACTGTATTGAATACCACTGAAGACCACGTACTGTTTAATATTATAGTTGCTTCTGTTTTCTTGTGACCTGCTGCACACTTCCTCCAAAATAGATTATGAGGTAATCAGTGAATACAAACATGGGATAAGGGTACAGTTGTAACCGAAGAAGGTTACAAACATGATACTTGCCAGAGCACAGATGCTCTAGAGCTTTACACTGAGCAGTGTTTGTCTCCAGAAGCACCTCCAGATGCACACCCCTCCATGCTCTCTTCCCTAATCCTCTCATTCATACAGCTACATGCATAAAAACCACAAAGACACTGATTTACATAAAATTATCTCACTCCATTTTATTTAAGATTTTCTCCTCCAGTTAGTAAAAGAAAGATGTGTCTCTCTTTATACATATGTACAAGTTCAGTTACAAAAATAGACAGCACATTCAAAGAGAAAAAAAGGCTTGGCATTTGTCTGATTCCCTCTAAATATCATATATACATGTGAATAGAAGGGGAAGGGGGAAGTCTTCATGAGTTAATTAAACATCACCTCCCCCACAATTATCCCCTGCAAATCTGTTCAAAAATCAATCTAACTAAGCTCAGTTCTGCTATTTTCAGGTGTGCAAATTAGAGGCAGAACCAACAGGAAGCACTCGCTCTACACTGTAGGACGCCAGGCAAAGGATTTGGGGTCAGAAAAAAATTATAATAATAAAAAAAGAAATCATCTTCCACTGTCACAGCCCAGACCTGCAACTCAACTTGCTTCTCTCAAGGGATGAAAGTGCCCCGGCAGAACAGCCTCTTAATTCCAAGTGTGAGACAGAACAACTGTCCCACACCTAAATCTCAGTGCAATGCAGACAACGCTTACAGCAAAGCAAGGGGCTACGGGCAGGGTTTGTGCATCAAGAATGGGGAAGGAACAACCAGGGAACAAGAACACGGATGGGTGCTGGCAGCACTGCCTTCCAGCAGCCTCATGGGACACGGCTACCGCCCACGCTGCAGTGAACTCAACCACGCCAGTATGTGTGATGATCACAGAGATGAGGGAAAACACACTGCAGGAACAGTCAATGGGATGGCTGGGATATGAGACAATTTTTTTCCCAGGATTTGGCTGGAAGGGAGAATGGCACAGTTCTCTCTCTCTCAGGATTGCTTTTCATTGCTCCTCTCACATCACTGCAAGCTGCAGATCCATGCTCTGCCACGGCACAGTGAGAGGAGCAGCACAAACTCCTCCTCAACACTTCAGTTTTCCTCCTTCTTGAGATTTATACAAATAGAGCATTATTTTGTTTCTAAGGTTTTAAGAGTTCTGCGCACCTCAAAAATGACAGAAACCATTCTGAACACGGAGTTTGTGCTGATGAGAACTCTGAAATGCAAACCAATCACTGGCCTGTGGTTTCTTCCACTGTGTGAAGCAGAGACTGTGCTGCTGCTCTCACAAGGCCTGACAGCATTCCCTGTATTCTGCAGCTCTGAACATCTTCCTGACAAATGGTGCTGAAAAGAGTCTGCTCCCTGGAAACCACCTGAGACACCTTCCTTTGAATTTCAAGTCTTTAAAGAACCCAGAGATCCACACCAGAAGAACCCAAGAATTTTTTTGATCATACATCATCTTCAGCATAGCCCCCAATTACTCCTGCATGCTCACTGATCAGCTGCCAGGACACAATGTCTTGTGACTCTACAGTATTCTCCTGGGGTTCAGATACTGATTTCATAGGACAAAATTAATGCTGGGCTCCACCTCAGGCTACAAGAGAGGAAGTATACTGGTGTGACTTCAAGCACACACAGCTGCAGGATATTGCATGGAGTAGTTGGATGCTGTCTTACCCCAGACTCCCTTCCCTCCTTCTTGCAGTGTCTGCAAAGATAGTTTTTTGGAATACACATAATCAAAGTGCTCACATCAACCACCCACTCCCATTGTGCTTTGATTTTCTTTCCACACATGTGCTGGACAGCAACAAGGCATTTGTTAGCACGCCTTCGACTGGCAGGGTGGTCTACTCTGAAAGCCAACACAGTTAGACAAGCTTTGGGGGTTCAAAATTACTACCGACCACCTGAGGTGTGGGCACCTTTGCTTTGCTTCCGAATTGAAGTTTCTGATATGAGACTGCTGGTCAGGTTTAAACTTTTGGGGGTCCCACAAATACTGTTTCCTTTGCTCAAAGGGGAGCTCAAGGGAGAAGAGGCGTTTGAAGGTCCAAAATCTGTAAGTCCAGAAGGCCGAATGATTGCTGTTTGTAGAGGGCTACTTGCAGACATGCCTAGCAATGGAAAAGAGAATCAAATTCTACATGAGCATATTATTCCACTTGTGGTTCTTCAACAGCAGACAATGGATTAACAATCAGCCCTAAGACCACTCTGTATTCATGACTTACAACAGTTTAATGAAGAGGGATGTCCTTAAGATACAAAACATCTTACAGTTATACACTGCGCTATCTTCAGCTGGTGTAAAGCTGCACCTTAATCACCATCAGTTTAGCAGGTTTTGGAATGCAATACTGTGACTTCAACATAATGCAATGCAGGAAAACCACAGACATAGCCATGGCATAAACAACACTATCTGATCTGTCTGAATACCACAAAAAAAACCCCCAAACCAACAAAAGCAACAAGAGGAAAAATATTTGGTGTGAGATAATTCAAAAGGCAGATGAAACTCAAAGTTATCTGAGGTAAAACTGGCTATCCTCTCACACCCTTACCATGTCACACCTTCTACTGCCTGGGTCTCAGAATATAATGGACAAGCAATACCAACAACACAGCACTTAAGCTATCTGCTGACAGGCTGTAAGCAGCATCAGGCCAGCTCCCGCTGCCTGTGCCCTGCCCCACGTACCTTTGGAGACGTTGTAGCCGTAGGCCGCGTACGCTGCCGCAGAGGCCGCCGCCGCCCCCGCCTTGGCCCCTGCCATGGCCGCCGCGCTCCCAGCTATCGACTTCCGGCTCCTGCCTTTCCCAGTGCCACCCTTGGAGCCGCCTTTGGGACGACCTCGGTTTCGACTTGACTGGCCTCTGGCAGCGAGAGATGTATCTTGCATTGAAACGCCTGAAGAAGGAAAGGATGTTAAACCAGTGACTCGTACAGTGTTCCTCACCAGTGAATGCCACATCCAAGCTGCCTGCCAGTTACACCAATACTGCTCCTGTGTGGCACTCACAGTAACAGGGACACTGCTAGCAAGCCGCGGTCTCATGAAAAGAAATTATGTATACAAAACTTCACTCTTCAGCAACAGTATCTTAACTGCAACTACTTGTATTATTATGAATCCAACCTACAAAGAGGTGGAGCATTCCAAGTTCTACTTCAGGATAATGCATTTTCTTGTTTGAAGATGGAGATGCAATTATCTTCCATCTGCTCCCTCTAAAGAAACTCGTAAAGAACTATGATTCTACTTATTTCACAGTGAAAAACTACAGTAATTAAAACCACTTGACATTATTTAAAATTACATTGCCCTTGAAAAAAATTATTTCAACCACCCACTGGAGATAAAGAACTAATTATTAACCCAATAGCAAATTCAAGGAAAAGCTTAGAGATTAATAGTTCTGTTGTTGTCTGTAATTTGGTAACAAACTTAAGGGTGAGATCCCTCAATAACATAGGAACAAAGGACACAAGGTTTTGAAGTAACTAACATGGAAAAGAGGTAAGTGTGGTAAATGACAGACTATAAACAGATTTCCTATCAAATCAGAAGTAACTTTGCAATGAAAAGGCAATTATTTTCCCTCCAAATCTTGCCAACCATTCATATATCCTGGGTAGAATGCAGAAAACCTATTACTTAGCTATGCAAAGTCATGGTTTAATAAATGCTAGTAATAAATCAAGGCAAGAGTACTGACCATTCACGGTGTCTGAAACTGAGCCAGTAATGGAAGCAGGAGAGTTTGTTGCCCTTGACTGAGGTGCTGAAGAAGCTGGATCATCCACAATCACAAGCATATCATTACTGCTCTCATCAGGGGGGATAGAGCCCATATGTAATTCACTGCTGATGGATATCTAAATGTGACAGAGAACAAAGCCATTAGCTCCTCAGGTTAGGAAAGGGTACAAAAATAGTAAGATCTTCAAAACCTGTACAATCACAAGTAATTGGTACTTGTTCTTTCCTATTTTCTCTACAATAGCAGCATGAGCATGATACATTATCTGCCTGATCACACCACACTTTATTTACAGGCTGAACAGCAGTAAAGACCTCCACTCACTATTTAATTTCAATTAATGAAAATAGATGTTAAGTTATGAAGAAAAAGACTAATGGGCTCAACAGAGATTTAAGCAAATTGCTGTTCAACTGTGCATTTTCAAGTGCTAAAGAGAAAATAGGATTCTTAATTCACTACTACTGCTAATAAAAATCTTGATCAATAAAGGAACAGTACAATACAGAAATCTTAATCAACATGGCACAGAATAAAATACATTTGCTGCTAAAACCAATTTGCAATTCTTTACACAGAGATGAAGGAAAACAAGATATATGCCACTGAGAATTTTTAATTTAAATTCCAGAGGAGAAAAACCACAATAACTCAGAACCTGATGCAAGTGAGGAAGCAGAGACAGAGACACAGATGAGACTATTGAGGGGTACTTTCAAAGACACTGAATGTCAAGGAGCTATTTGAGGGATACTTTTTGGCTCAGGAGCAGAGAGTTCTTACTATGGAAGATATTGTTATGGGAGAGGGCACATGGTTATAAATGTGAGCATGAGAAACGCAGGGAAAAGGAACAAGAAAGCAGGAAGAAAGTTAAGTGGGACTCCAGGTAAGAGTGGAAAAATTTAATGGACTGGAAGGGAGGAGTCAGGGGATAAATTTGCTGTAAGAAAAGGGAGGGCAGAGAGTCAAGGAAGAGGGGAATAATGGAATGTCAAATAACATGACGAGCTGTAAGGCAGCTTATTAGCAGCTGTTGCATTTTCAATAAACTATTTTCATTTGCATGGTTCACCTTTAAGATGTGTCACTTCCCCAAAAACTCAAAGCTCTATGAGAGCTAAAGTACCAGACAGCAAGAATCCTACAAGATGTAGGGCCACAACTGAAACAGTATGTGGGTTAAAGAAGCAGGGAGTCTTACCTCACTGAAAGGACTGGGCATGGCAGAGTCTACACTTATGAAAGAGTCATCCCCATCAGCAGACAGGTTAGAGTTATCGGCTGAGGGAACAAATGGGATCACAAGGTTCATGTTCTCTTTCTTTCTCTTCCCATCCAATTCATCTTCCTTCTTCTTCTGAAATAAATGAAGTAATACCAGGAATGAAAAGGCAGTAAAACAGAAGAATGGGAACAAGCAACCCAAAAACTCAAAATCTAGTGCAGTATTTTAACTCAGGAATGCCATAGGAAGAATTTCCCAAAACAAGTTTCTGAAGCATATGGTAACAGATCCCTTAAATGCTCCTTCTCTTGATTTCAGAAGGGTTTTGTTTGTTTTTCTTCAAAAAATAGCTGGAATGATGGAGTATTACTCTTACAAAATTACTTTGATTTCTAGTACCTTTTGGAGTGAGCTTGAAATTCTTTATCATTACACAAAATCCCAATTAATTAATGCAAAGCTTCCCTGTCTTACAAACTGAGAATTTTCATAAGCTGGTTTTAGCAATGCTTTTTAAACAAACTAATCTTCCCAGTTCCATGGAAGCCTCATAGCTGTATGGGATTTACCTGTGTTTGGTGCTTCCTTTACATTCCCCTTTAGTCCTTGCAGAACAAAATCTTGATAAAGTCACCAATTTAATGATTAGTTGATTGTCAGGTTTGTTTGGATAGGCAGTACTTCCCTATTTTTGAATTTTAGCTATTTTGCTAATAGCTAAAATACAGGTAACTACGCATTACTTATTTTTTAATATCTCTCTTCTGCATAAGGAACTCCCACAGACTGACTTTCAACAGTAAAAGCAAGAAGGTTTACTCATTAAGACTGCCTTGGCATAAAATGTTTTCACATTCCCTAACAGTGATCCTGAAGCTCTTCTGGCTCTGTTACTGACACAGGCAATCTCTCTGTATCAAAGTACCTTCTCAGCATATTTTTCCCTTTTACGTTTACGTTCCTTCACACGATTTGTTTCTTCTTGCTGCCGCTTCTCTTCTTGACGCTGACGCACTGTTGGAAAAGAAATACAAAGCGGTCACCAAGACATTTCCTATCCTTTTATGAATCTTACAAGAAGTTCTTATTCTAACAGAACTGGGAAGAAAAGTCAGTTGTATTGAAACTAAAACACATTGAAATCATTACTCCATTAAAACCATTTGCTTCCAAGTCACTAAAAATTAGTCTTACAGGGAAATTCTTCTTTCAAGCAACATGAAAAGTCTATGCCTCTAACTTCAAAAATATGATGAAATACAGCGCTTTTACTAACACTTTTCTTGTCATGACCCACATAGTTCTTGTCAAAGCTCTGTCATTCAGGAACAATGTAATGATCCTGAATGAGTGCCAATAAAAACTTAAATCACATCATCATGTCTCATTTTGCACAACTTCATTCAGCTCAGCAGTGATATCAAACAAGCTTGTACTAACAAGAGTTGCAGTACAAAAAGAGACAGGAAACAGAAGTTGTTATCAGCAATACATGTGTTTGTAGAGATAAAAACACAGACTTCATAAGGTAATGAAGTGGAAAATGGGGGAACTGCTGAAACACTAATTTCACATACATTTCTTTTCTAGCTCCTCATCATCCAGCAGAAGGCTGACCACCTCTTTTGGCTTCAAGGTGTCAGGTTTGAAATTGCCACCTGAAATTACCATTCGTTGAATCTAGAAGGAAAAAAACAAGTGAAGAAAAGGAAAGATTAGTCAAAGCCACCATGAAACATTTTTCATTACCCATTACTAACAGTCAGCTGCAAAAATCATGCAAGGACGTCTCTCTAAGTTAGACTTGATCCAATTTCTCTATCATACCAAATTGAGCAGCAAAATTTCAGGGTATAAAATATGAGAAGCAACTGAGATAGAAAGCAGAAAATTACCATCCCTTATGGAAAGTTACATTTTTTCTGAAGCAGTATGTAATAAAATACAAATTATAATAGTATTAATTAATATACTGTTGAACAAAACAAAACAAAAATACAGCAACAGCCCTCAAGTATTATTTACCCATTCAAATATTCAAGTAATTGCACAGAGGATCATGAAGATCGCATTTTTAATAGGTACAACATTTTTAGTGTCCTTGACTGAAAATTGTATCTCCATTTTGAGTCAGTGTTGCAGTTTAAGCAATTCACTCAGCCTCTATTACTATATTAAAAACAAACCCAAAAACTAAGAAGAGTTGTAACTTAACAGAAGAGAACAAGCTTTAATATAAGGCAATTTCAATGATTTGGATCACCAGCAGACTACGCCTCAGTTTCAGGCTGATTTCAGGTAACTCTAGTGTAGTATCTCAGAAAAAAATGTTTCAACAAGGGAAATGTGAATGCATTCAGCTGCTGCAACATCATGAGCAGCATCCAAGTAAGACAAAAGCTAGAAAAAACTCCAAGTACAAAAAATATCTGAATGTTGTATATAGTGTACCTACTGCTACCAAAAACCATGAATCTCCTTAGTTATTTTCTTGCCAATTAAGTATCATGAGGTTTAAAGTTCCTAGTGCACTTTGCTGCAGGACCCTGAGCTTTTCTGGCAACGCTGACACCTCAAATAATTTCCACTTGATTACCTTCCAAATGTCTTTAAAAAAAAATCAGCTGTTGTGTAACATGAGAAGAATCAGTAACTCTGACACAGCAAAGACAGAAGCCCTAGTCTTAAAGAAGACTGAGTATTTTCACTGCAACACAAGAAACAGTTTTCATGAAGTCATACTGTAAATAATTAGCTTCTTTCCAGTTCATATGTCACTGAACTGCTGCTGTGTTAGAGACACATATTTGAACAAAGATACTTCCTTTTGTCTTCTGTCTCCCTGCAGACACTTTTTCTGTCTCTTTACTCATGTTGATACATGCTTTATGATACCATTCCTGTAACTTCTCGTTGCAGGGGAGTTCCTTAGTCCTACCTCGCTCTTCTCCTTTGCGCGCTGTAGGATGCGCTCCTCGATGGTGCCTTTACAAATCAGGCGGTACACGGTGACTTGTTTGGTCTGACCCAGCCTGTGGGCCCGGTCCATGGCTTGCTGGTCTACTGTTGGGTTCCAATCACTGTCATAGAAAATGACCTGCCAGGCAACACCAGAGGGATTAAATAAAAAAACACGTTTAGAGCACCTGGTGACTAAACAAACAGAAATCCAATATACTGGTAACGATAGAAGTTCAGTCATGTTTCACAGAATTACAGTCTCACTGTAGGCTGTGTTAAACTAGCCTTGCCCGGTCCTGTGAAGTCTCTTCCATTGCATTTCAGGTGAATTCAAACTAACTGACACTATGAATGCTTCAACTTCCAAAGAACATCTTTAATATCTTCTTAAATAGACTTGATAGGGAGGCACAAAATTCCTAAGTTTGTTATCACATTGAATCACTGTCATACAATTACTTACAGACTACAGTCCCCATCATGGATACATTTTAGTGTTACTTACCATCATATCAGAATTTCATGAAGAAAGTAGTACTCCTATTTTTATTCAAAACCTAGATAAAGTCTCATGTTTCTAGTACTTTGACTATAAAAAACTGAGATGCTACATTAAATTAATATTGCACTATTACTCTAATAGTACTTTATGCACAATAAGCATCAAAACCAAAAGCATTAAAAAAATTTTAGCAAAGTATTAAGAAAGGAACACAGAAAACCACTAAAAGTCCTCATTCAAGGAACCTGCCTGAGCTTCCACCTGTTTATTTCTTCTTTTAAACCCTAAAAATTCTGCAGATATTTGTTTTCTTCTGATTTCTTGTGAATGACAGCAAGATAGGATAGGATTTTTTTTGATTCAGAGATCTTTGGGTTTGTGTGGCTATGGACTTGAGGTCAAATCTGCAAGCACACCAGGTGCAGGTTAGAAGCACAAGAATAGCTGTTAATGAAAAGATTAATAGTTCATCAGTATTCCTTCCCTAGTGATTAGTGGCAGCTGCTCCAGAGTGCAAATCCTTGCAATTCACCTAAATCAGTCTGTCTTTACACCTCAGGGGAAGAAATTTATCCTTCCTGAGTAGCTGATCTTCAACTACAAATGCCTTCCTACTTTTTTATAGGCATTGTTTCATTCTTCTGGACACAGAAAAACGGGTAACTGATAACTATTCCACTGGTTCCTTTGCAATTGAACCTTGGGAGCAAAGGGTCATTCATACAGTGAATGCTGTTTCATCCAAGTGTCATTTGCACCTGTAAACCCCTTCAGTAATCCAACTCCTTTCTGGACCCTGGTACTGAAGTATGTGTGGAGTGGGAAGAAATTTCCAACTGTAACCAAAATGTCCAATATTCTACAACTTTAACATCAAGATAATATTACATTGCGAATAACAAAGTAAACAGTACATACAATTTCACAATGCGAATGGCAGTACTAAAAACATTGATCAGTATGGGCAAGAGTGGCCAACTTTCACACAGAATGACCAATTTTCCAGCATAAATTGTTACCAAATTTCACCTACCGTATCTGCAGCTGTAAGGTTAATGCCCAAGCCTCCAGCTCTTGTACTTAACAGGAACACAAAAATATCATTCCTGTAGAGGAAAGAGATGAAACCCCCTTATTTTGTGCACGAACAAGGAATAACCACAAAAGCAATTTTTTGACCCATATGAAGCAATCAGGGCTATTTCTATTACTTGAACAGTTCAGAATGCTTTGTGCTGTTCATTCACGGTCAAGGAAAAGAAACATATGAAAGAGTAAAAGAAGGTAATCTACAAATGAGGACTGTCTGAACATGTAAACATTCAATTTGCAATTGCAGTTTATTAATCTGTATCAAAACAAACTAGGGCTTGTTTATCTTCCCCACACTGGAAATAAGGATTTCATACACACAAAGAACAATCTATTGTTTCACAGAACTGACCCAATGTTAAAGAAATCTTGCCTTAATGATGCTCAACTGATAAAAAAAAAGAAAAATAGAAGTCAAAACTGTGTAGATGCAAGTTTTGTTCTAAATTTGGTGCTTTGAACAGAACAAACAAGGAGACAACCCTATACGTAGCATGACCAAATACTGATGAAAACTCCAGTGATAACAGCAAAATCAAAGCTTCTGCCAAGGTTGTGAACTGCACTAGTGTCTCTGCAGGGTCACCAGTATTTAGAAGTGTTCCACACCTTATGGATCTGTGAACAGGCTGACAAAAACAAAGCAGACAGTACACTAGTAGGGACTCCAAAGACACTGACACATTGTCCTTCTCTGCTTAAGAGAGGACACAGTCTGGAATGCCACATCCTTTTGGTACTACACTGTCTGAACAACTTGGCAAATGTAAAATCAGTGAAGTACCAGAAACTCGAGCGGAATGAACGGGAAGGAACTAAAACCAAGCTGTCAATCTTCAGACTTTATCTTGCAAATAAAAAAGCCAAAGGAGTCAACAGGTGCCTGTTTGCACTGAAGGTAATCCTTGGCCAGGTAATCTCTTGTAACTATAGTGGGATGCATGTATAGACAGTCACCTGAACATGCAGCTGTGATATGCTTCTGGATATGCCATATGGGGAGCAAAGTGGACAGAGCCACAGACTATGTGAACAAATTATCATGCCATAGCTATGGATTTTCAGCACCTTGCAAGGATATCCTGCAGAATAGTTTAGTCTCAGTCATGCTTTTTTTTTCCTGGAAATATTTCTCATAAGTAAATCATGTATAAGAGGAACTCAACTATCATCTTAATAGGAATTCTTGTTTAGACTGGCTGACATACATTTCAAAGGGATTTCCTGCTGAAAGTATTATTTTTCTTCAGTTGTTTTATTCGCTAATAAAACCAAATTCTGTCTGTTAATAAAACTATTTTTTTCACTTCTTTTGGTTAAAGGACCTTACAGGAGGAAGTGTGAGTATTCCAGGAGGACATCATAACCTGCAAGGAACTTGTTTCTGACACCTGGAAACAGGCAGAAAGAAAGGTACTACATTGTCCTCTCACTTCTGCACATGTTCAAGTTCACTAGAAGATTCATCATTGCAACACGGTCCTTCAGGTCCATCAGCCTCCTGAACCAGTGACCTGAAAGGCCTTGACTCCTATCTTCAGCAACAATACTTTGGGACCACTAACATAAGGAATTTTCTCAAGTCTAGAATGTTGCTTTCACCCTGCAATAAACAACTATGTATGAACCTAACTCCACTGAAATGGGAAAGTGACCTTCCAAGCTCACCTCAACATACAGGAAGGATAACCTTACTGTGAACTACCATACCAAAATGACATTGTATCAAGCCACAGTTCATGATTAAAAGGAAACTTAATAACCATAAACATAATCATTTTAAGTAATGCACCCTGATTCGCTTATTAAAATGGTCAGGATCCATTTTGGTTTACTAAATGAGAAGAGTTACCCTACATTTCTAGCTAATAAAATCCCAATTTTATCTTTTGTATATTAGTTTAGGGTTTCTTAGTAAAATATGGTTAAATAGTTTGTTTTGCAGAAAACTAGGTCACTTTCAATACTCTGGCATATGCAAGATTTTCAGTCTCATCTTTACAGTGTCAATTGTCAAAGCATTTAATAACCATTGGACATTTGCTGCTTTTCTATTGAGCTTCTTTCTAAGCAACAGCCTATTTGGATTGGTAAGAAGTACAATAGGTGGCTGCACTAAAACTGCTTCCAGTACTCTTTCACAGATTCATATCAAAACCACTGACAACTGGTCAGCAAACCATCAAGAAACTGTTTCAGATAAATGAGGTCAATTTGATATAAAGAAAGGTAAGTGCAAATTTCATTTATTTCCATTACATCTTACATCAATTTCCTAGTTACATGTATTTTAGCACGAACACATCTTGCAAACTACATTACCTGTTCTGAAAATCTGCTACCATGTCCCTTCGCTCAGAAATCTTTGAAGAGCCATCCAATCTCATGTAGGTATGTTTCCTATAAACCATGTATTCCTGCAAAAAACATGCACAAAAAAATACAATTGTTCTTGAAACTGTTCCGTCTTGATTCTTGCAGAGCCCCTTGCCACACACAATAAAAACAGGATTGCTAATTATAACAAGGTTCCATAAACATCATTGACAAATGTTCTGTAAGCAATACTTGATAATAATACAATCCAGAAGTTAAAGCTACTTAATCATATCTCAGCTTCTGCCTATTTCCTGTAAGACATAGATGACAATGTAAATTCAGAGCTGGAGATACATTTGCTGTACTGCAGACCTATAAATAAAAAACTAAACAAAAATCACTAAAATGGGAAGTTTGTTTTCATAGAGTCTAAATTTTTACTAAATCCCAAGTTTTTACTGTGCAAGCAAACCTTTCCAAACAAACCAATTGCATCTGCTCCCTGTCGATTGTATATCATTTGACTGGTGGTTTTAAAAACCTGGAGCTGTATAATGTCTGTCTAGCCTTTATCTCAGCAGTGAAGAGCCTGTGAATCTCTTACATAGGAGAACACTGAACACTTACACTGGTGTGTGAGCCCACAGCTCCTGCCAAGCAGCAGAACTGAAACCATTGCCTGAGACAAATCAAATGGCATCAGCTAGGAATGCTGATGAAAAAGCAAATGGTTTTTCCACTGAGACACATTTTTCATGCTCTAAGGTTCTCAGCATTTCTTGATACCTGTGCAACTATCAACAAAATCTGAATTATAGACAAAGCTCAAATAACCACAGAGTTTCTCTGGAAAGACATCCTCTGGGGTGCTTAAACAATGGGATCCTTACTTGGCTGAAAAGAGGCAACACCTACTGGTTACACGAGTTAGTTTTAGCCATACTGGTGCATGAGTCTTTTTGAGATGCTGTGAGTGCAAATGAAGACAGAAAGGAACAGACAGGCTTTAGCAGCAAGAACTATTGGATTCATCTTGCTCCAAGCCACAGTGCTCAGCACACACAGAACTGATGTGCTGTGAGAAAACATGGCAGTGCACTCTAATGAACCTTCTGACAGAACCATGCCCAGTCCTCCTTTTCACCTATCCTTCAGGGCTCCTGATCCCTTTGTGTTCTGCAGAAACAGTGAAAGAGCTGCCATATTATAAGGAAACTGAGAAAAAGACTGATGCAGAGGACGCAAGTTTCAACATGAAGCAGGTGAAAAGAGAAAATGAGGTAAATAAAAGTGTGGAAATGGCCAAATCCAGACATGGATTACCTCCATGAAACAGAGCTCATGGCTAGTAGGATTTCTGGAGTACAACAGAAGTTCAAAGCAGAGAACAGCTACTTCACCACACAGACAAACAAATCCTAATTAACTATTAATTTATTCCATTTCTATGACAGGTTTCTGTCACAAACTAAAACCAGACAGATAGAGTTGTCAGGCACTATGCCACCTTTTCTCCAGATTTGATAAATTCTTTTATGATTATCACAAGAACCTTTCCCTTTCATTTCTTTGTTACTGTCTTTATCTGCCTTTATGATGATTCAACCTTTTGATCTTGACTTAGTCTTCCCTCATCTGTTAACCATCTTTCATTATCTGTCTTCTAAAAAAACTTCAGCACAAACAGAAGACAACTTACTTCATTCCATCAGGTGCATTTATCCTTATTCCATACTTCAGACATTTTCACAAAGGCACAAAGTGCAAAAGAACAAGTTATTCTACACCTGCAGTACTGGCATTTATTCCCCCATGTCTGCAAACCAGCTTTGTACATTAGCCCTTAGCTGAGTATGGCAAGAATGCGGTGCTGCTAAAGCCAGTGCTCTTCTGGGCTTCCACAATGATACTTTCTCAGGAAAATGTTTTCCCTTCATATTACTTCACAGTAAATAGAGAACTCTTCTGTTTTCATACAACTCATTAACTTGTGGTAGAGTATAACCAAGGCATTTTACTTCGTGCAGAACATAATCCAACCCCTCATCTCATGAATACAATCTGATTCCCAATGAAACTTTTATAGAAGAAAGCAATCACATGGAGAGAAACAACCAAAATCTTAAAAAGCATGAAATACACATCTGCATGAAAAAACAATACTGAAATTATAATTTCTCCTCTTCTGTTGAAAGAAAATAATTTTCCTCTTTGTATTTATATCTGCCATTTTATAATGGCTGAACTATGCAACAGCTCTTCAGCTGAAGCTACATAAAACAAACATCATTTTGTAACTTTGTAAACAATGTGCTTTGCGCTCTCTGCCCTGCATAGATTCGGTTAGTGCAATATAGTCCACATACTGTTAAAAAGGACATTCTGTGTTTTTTCATATTCAAGGCAGATATATTTTGACAGATCAGGAAAAAAACAGATATATATAGATGCACAGCTTTTGCAAGGATTTTCTTATTACTGGAGTCCTTACTTGATTTTTAGCTTGCTTAACTTCAGCTTCTGTTACTTGGTGGGGGGGAAAAGAAAAACAGAGGACTCAGTAGGTGGCTTATTTGGATCATAAAACACAAGTGAAGTTGAACATTCAAGAGATGGAATAGCAAAATGGTATGCTCATAAGCCTTTCAAATTGAATGCTAAGAGAAAAGACAGAAGCACTAAACACAGCTTTATGAGCTTCACGGTGTAATGCAGGGTATCAACAAACCTACACCATGTCCAATGTTTGCCAAAAGAAGAGGCATACAAAGCAATGCTAGGCAAAGTGCCAAAATACAGAATTGCAACCATGCAAGTTCTGTTTTTCCTCACAGCAGCAAAAACAAAATTCAGCTTGCGATTTGTTATTGAACTATTAACTGCTGACCTTAAAATACTCTCCTGTTCATACAGAACTCATGACTTAGGCAGCTATTGATTCAGGCTTCTAACTTTTTCTCTTCATTTATTGTGGAGAAGACAGTATCCTAGCTCTTTGATGGCACAGCTGCTTATCAAATAAAGATTTTTTTTTCTTCAGAGGCAGAATGTCTGGTTTTAAATTATAAGTTATGACTTCATCCCTTATTTCTTTCCTATCCCATATGCCAGAGAACCTCCTAATGTTTATGAAACTTCTGGAGAGGAATCAGATATTAGAGGAAAATGGTAATGGTCTGTGAAATTACAAGCAACATAAACACTGTAAAATTTACCACTGTTCTCCCTCTTCCTTCCAATAAAAAGGCATGTAGGCATCAAATGAAAAAAGAAGGAAGCAGTTCAAACCAGAAAAAGAGGATAATTAAGCCATGCAACCCCTTGCCACAGGGCAGTGCAAATACCAACACCTAACAAGGTGTTAAGATGCCAATGAAGAAGTCCATGGAAGAAGAATCCATGTTGGACAACTGAGTATATAGGAGGCACACTTGGTTGAGAAACCCCTTGAGCTGCAAACTTCTGGAAATTGAGTGAGTAATGGTGAAGTATCAGTATTCTTGCACTTATTTTCTGCATAACAACTGCTGTTATACACTGGTATCAGCAGAACACTAGGTTGAACCTTAGGTCTAACTTTGTATGGCAGTTCTTATATTCCTATATTAATGTATTAACCTCTGGGTATCCTCTGGTATAATAATTTTATTTAGGCTTTCTGCATCCAAATTATTGTACTTTCTCCAAAACAGTGTTGCTAAATCTCCATCTTCATAATTTGTCTTCTGTCAGCTATAGCTCTCCTACCTCCAGTAAGTCAATCATCCGTGTCATCTGGGAGTAAATGAGAACTCGGTGTCCTTGAGATTTCAGCCGTGTCAATAGAAGATCAAGAGCGTGAAGTTTTCCACTGTCAGTGATCAGACTTTCTTTATCTAAAAAGAAAAGAAGAAAAGCAGGTAATTAATAAAGCCAATCCAGATACATGCCACAAGTTATCCTCTCAGCGTTCCTAGCACTTCACTGCATTATAATCTCTGAAGTAGGGAGGTGTGATGGGAGAAACTCCAACATCCCTTCTAGCTGATACTTAAAATCACAATGGTAACATTAAGTTTTGTTTGCTGAGATGGGAGCACACCTATATGCTCCATGTGGCAAAATCTCATTACAGACTGGTCTTAAATATGGGCTCAATCCTTTTTCTGGACAGCCATATCTCTCATCTAAGGTTTTATTCTGCCCAGATCAACAAGCACTAAATGCCTTGACACTTGAAGAAATATTTTCCACTACACGCATGAAAATGCTGTCCTTTGCACATTTGCTGCTACCTGCTGCTGAGCTTTAGACTTATCCTCCAAAAATCAAACCCCTCACCTTCCCAGAAAAGAAGAACAGTTGTCCAGGTCACTGTAAAACAATCCCCTCACAGCACTGCCTTGAATTCTTCCCTGTCCTCTCCTTTTTTTCTTCTTTTGTTTTGTTTAAGAAATGTTTCCAGATGGCAATCTTTTCAGTCACTTCAGATTTTATACTTCATGTCCTGTCTATTTCAGCACTGCTCATGAAGTATTTTTCAGGAAGGAGATCTTCCTGTTTGTACATTCTGTACATAAACGTCAGTAAACAATACATTACTGTTGAAAGAGGATGAAGAGAAATTTTCTTCCAAAAAATTATCTGTTGGAAAGGCCATTGATGATTCTCTATTCTTCTGGATGTCTGAACTTGGGTTTACAGCCAAAACGGAAAGCTGACAACTGCAGATGGTGCAGGCTAGTACAGAACCCAAGGATTTTCAGCATGTCTAGCAGGTAATGTTCTCTAATGCCTAGCAGGTAACACTTTTGCACACTTCCTCCTACATAGAATGAATTAACTCATGGGCTGAAGAAAATTCAGCTTTCTGTAAGGCAGTTAACTGTCTTGCCTAATATCCCAATTTAAAAAAAAAAAGTTATATATAAAATTAATTCTTCCATCTGACCACCATGTATTTTAATATAACCAAAAGCAGGTCCAGACTAGCAGAAGAGAGGAGCACAGATCACATAACAGCACTCCTAAAAAGGTCTTATAAGCACAGCAGGCAACACAGTCCAAGAGTACCAAAGTGATATGGTAGGTGTGCAGTCATGTGGCAGAGTAGTAAGCAATCCCTGCAAGTACAGCTATGGGCTTGCTGGGAAAAGCAGGATTGCAGTTGCTCTCTTTCAAAAGTATCTTTAGCTTAAATATAAATAATGGACTTGATGCTGGAATCTACCTCAGAACATCAGAAAATGCAACTGTCTCCTTTCTGAAATTGAAAAAATTGTGAGTTTCCATATGGTTTAAAACAATTAGCTATTCCACTTGCTGTATAAAACAATGCTGCGAATGCTCTCTCCTATGGCAATTTTAGAGCCATGCACCTGCAATTCACTAGCTGAGAACCCAAGACAAGACAGGTCTGCTCTTTCTTGCTTGTCTGCCTATCTAGATAGTGACTGTATTTTCTCCTTTTGGCAGTGATGATCTTGCTCTGCGTGGAGCAAGAACCACACCATTGCTTAAATTGTTGACAGCTACCTTAGGGGATCCATTAACTGGAGAGCTGAGTCAAGGAAATACTGTTAGGAAAACTAGAGCCCACACATCAGGCTAGCATTTGTTCTAAGTACAACAGAATGTATAATGATGCACTCATCTCTAGAACAGCATTCAGTCTCAATTACATGTAAATCATTAAGAGTTTCATGCATTCTTCTAAGGAAAACCAAATTTTCAACTTAGGCAATTAAGCAAAATGGAAATGAATTACAGCCACTTGGTTTCAAAATACACTTATGGAAGCCAAAGCCTTTGTTCAACAGCAGTATTTACTCTTTATATAAAATGTTATTATTTCCTTTAATGATAAATACAGCCATGACATTCTGCTTTCATTCTAAGTGGTCAGCTTGCTGTTTCAGAACAAATTATATTGAGTGAAGCCACATGAAAAGTCTAGATATATAATCTAGATATAGTGGGAAACTAACATGATTATTAACCAAAAGCTATCTAACTGGAAGAAAACTCAGAGAATCAACAGGGTCTGTTCAAAAGTTAGTGTTAATAGAATCAGATTAACATATTGGCAAGTTTCGAAAAGCAAAATGCTATTGTTTTTCTCACAAAGGCACCAATAGGTAGAATTAAGCTTTGCTAACTGGAAATGATGCGTGTCCTCTGCTGCTGGCTCCTGAGGTCTCCATTGTGTAAGTTACTATTTTTAAATCGCAATGAAATGCAAATTACAAGTAAAGAATTTATTTGCAGATGATTTGAAAAGTTAGCAACTTGTTAACAGTTCATAAGTCATCCAATAGCTCATCAGTAGACCAGACAGCACTGGTGAAAAAGTTTTTGAAGTTTTTTTAGGAGAGCAAAACAGTACTACCAAAAAAGAGATTTATCATCTCTGGAAGAGAAAATCATTTGTCCTTAACCTGGCACCTTTAAGCTTGCTATCCTGATGCCATTGTTTTTTCTAAGATCAAGTATTTTTCCACGCTGAAAGCCTGCCATCTAGTGCTTCAAACAACAAATTCTGGAAAATGGTAGCAGAAAATGTGCTTTACTCATGCCATCTTCAGAAAACACCAGAATTATTCAAAAGAGAAAAAACCCCCTGTCTTCCATCTCTAGTTTCTCTCACTTCTATTTCTAATTTTCTCTTACCTAGGAGAAGAAAAAAACTGTTACTTTTTAAAAGGGGATTTCCAAAATTTGCAGTTCTACATGTTTTTACATTTAATGATCAGCAACAACTCCAAATGACAAATTCTTCGGATTTTTTTTTTTTGGTTGCTGTTTAAAAGGAGCTTTACACAATTTTTAGGTTCTTCAGCACTTATGAAATGAACTAGAAAAAGGAACCAGACCAAATGGCTGTCAGTCTGAAAAAAAACCAAACCCAACTGCCTCCAGCCATGCTAGGATGTGGACATAAATTATCTACAAGGGGATACAGTGGGCCTGGGAAGAATAGTTACAAACGATTATGACTCAGAATAACCTTTGTCAGGAGCTCTGGCTGATGACTGTAGCTGGGCTCAGTGCTCTCTGGAGAATGAGAAAAAGTGCCTCTGGACATGCAAAAAGCAGAGGAAAGAGAGATAAAGCCTGGGTTCCAGTTGACACCCCTGGTTCCCCTCCTGACGGCACAATGGGGTCAGTGAGGAGCTAGCTGGCTCTCACAGTAAACAGCCAGTGAGGCCGGTGCTTTTTATCGATACTAAAAGGACTCAGACACTTCCTGCCATTTAATCCAGGACCATTTTTCTTTCAAAGAACAGGAAAAACCTCAAGAGATTCCCACAGTGATCACAGCTGAGCCTGCTGCCAGGGTACTGGGAATGCAGAGTCTGGGAGAGGATAGATCAGGGTTTAGGAGAGAGAGGTGTCCCCCTTTCTTCTTGTCACCTATTTGCCACAGACCTTCACAGCAACTGTTCCATTTGACATTTGCTACTTCAGCCTTGCAAATGGCTCCTTCAGCACATCACTCACTTTCTGTAAGGCACTGCGCCTGTTTCTGCACCTATGAACACAGCTGTCCTGTTGCGGTGTGTCTCTCTCCTCTTAGAGTAAGTTCAGGCTTGAATGCTACCTTCTACTTTTAAATTAAAACAAAACTACTTTTTCACCCCACTTCTAGGTCCAACACTTCCTAAATTAAGCCAGCTTTATGTAACACACTCATCCCAACCTTCTCAACCAAGTTCTGTTGTGCTTTGACAACAATTTGCCCAACCTTGCACATATCCTTTCACTTCTGACAGCTTCTTGTACCCTACCTTTATTCCTCTAAAATTTTTTGCTGATAACAGAGTCCCCAGCTTAAAATGGAAGTCTTTCAAGAGAATGCAGCCCTGTCTCTTTTCTGCATTGGCTACTTTTCTACATTTCTCTATCCATGTCCTCTATCTTAATTTATCTCTTCAATACTTCCCACTTTTCTCCTACAGAGATTCATTTTATTTTTCCAAATAACCAGCAAACAATTAGAAGAATTGCTGAAGAAATAATAAAATCATCAGCTATGACTGAGTATTAATCCAGTGCAAATTCATGAAAAATGGTTTCTCCATTTCTTAGGTACAAATCTGCATGTGCTTCAAATGACTCCAAACACTTAAGAAGATACCTTCTTAAACCGGACTGTAGCAAGCAAAAGGCCATTTTCCTTTTACTGTACTAACTTCCCCTGCCAAACATCCTTGACCCAAAAGGGTCTGGGAATAACTTTGCATCTGGCAGTGTAAGCTGTTTTTCCTCTTGGCTATCTGTCAGATCTCTAGTACTTTCTGCAAAATTCTGCTTATTGCTCAGGACCATCTTCTGACAGCTAGAGCATATCTGGCCCATGAAAGTCACCACAGTACTGGCAAACTCTATGAGATCTTGGATTACTTTAGTCTAATTCTAAGAAAAAACAGTACATTTATTTTACTGGTACACTGGTACCTTTTTCCCACTTTACAAGGAAATATGAGTAAGTCTTTATTTCAGTGGAAATTCAGTAAATCCCTCATGCCTAATTTTCCAGACTGATTTCCTCTGAACTTGGTCCTCAAACCTATCCTTCTCATGGTAGACTGCTAAAAGTAATTCTACCCTTTTCACCAGGCAGACCAAAAAAAGATCTTTTACGACAATATGAAGCTCTTACAACACTTTAGGAGGCAAGGTATGTCTCTTAACTTTTCATGCAATCTTCCTATTTCCAACCTCAAAACAGTATTTGGTCATGAGAGCAGACTGTGATCTAGTAAGCAAGTCTATCTCTTTACAGTTATTTGGAGGACTGGCATGCAAAGAGAGGCTTGTAAGCATTAGAAAAACCTGTGTTAGATGTTTTCGGTATCCACTGAAGATTTACTTCAGACAGAGGATGCAAAATCATGGTGTATTTTAAGATACCAGGTTAACTTTCACTCAGAAGGAAAAATAAACACACAGCCATCCTTAATCCTTCAAAAAGCCCACAGCCAAGCATAAACTACCACCAAATAACAGATGTCCTTATTTATCTCATCTCCATTCCACTTCAACCCCCAAACTTACCTGGTATCCTGATAAAAGACCAGCCGTTCTGAGGCCTGATCCCTAAGAGCCCTCCTGGATGCTCTGGGAAGAACTGGGAGCACTGCTTCAGCCAGTCAGCTGCAAGCTCAGGGGATCCATGGAGTACACACTGCTTTGCTTCCAGACTTCCTCCTTCCCTTAGTGCCCTGCGCTCGTATTCTGCACTTCGGTCATTGCAGTAGAACTCCAGTGGCACAGCTGTTACCTACAGGTAAAATAATAATAATCAATATTCTTGTTCACATTTCTCCCTGTCCCCAAACCCCCAGTTCAAGTACCTTACCACGGGATCAAATTTTACAAGTCAAGTCATTTTGAAATGTAGAAACAGAAAACAATCTTTGGTTGGGCTTAAACCAAGCAAAGATGCAACATCTCTCCACACCACAAAAAACACCATATGAACAACCAGGCACAGAAAACCTGCCTTTTGATAAACTATGACTTCTGCCAACTGCTACACAACTGATAGCAAAACTATAGGAGTAATATCCTTGCTCTACTTCTCCTTTTGCCAAGATTTATTTCTTTTTAGTTCCACCCTTCACAATCAAGTATTTATCTCATTAGCAGAAATTACACATGTTGTCCTTAACAAAAATTCATGTGATAATTCAAAATTAGGGGAATTCATAGATTAGAAATGAGGAAAAAAGGAACAGCATATTTCTTGGGCTTTACAGTTGCTTTGAATGAAGTGGGCACAGAAATAGAGCTCTTTTTCTTGTGTGGAATTCTATGAATCCTATGCCCTATTACCTGTTTCAGTATATACAACCCAGCTGGACAAACCAGTGTTGCAAACACGGGAAGTGTGATTTCATGCCATGTGAGCTGTTCTGGAACAGCTCCCTCAGTGTAACTGCCCCTTTTCTGCCCCATCCACCCAAATCTGTACAGAGTGGAATGTGCACATGAGCCAAACAGCTGAATGCCAGTGGCTGCAAGGTGCTCAAGAAAAACTCTGTTCCAGCAGAAAAGGCTGGATTTTGTAAAATCTGCAGCTTTCTCATATCTCTCCCTTACCACAACAACCAAAAGTGAAACTGAGCCATGGTACACAGCAGGACGGACGGCTCTGCTGGATTTAACTTCAGATACTTCACCAGGAGTTAAATACCATGATCCAGAGTAAACACAATTACAACACTTTAATGCAAATATAAATGCAAAACAATTCACTGTCTAGCACAAAATTTTAAAAAAAAACAAAAAACAACAGATTACCAACTTCTTTCTACATTTTTTGAATGCAAATCTGTTTTGGGAAAACATTCTGGGGTGTTTACAAAATCTATTTATAACCAAGTTTACAAAAGAAAGCTAGTAGATGCTTTTACATACTATCTAAAGACTTAATAATGTGTTATAAACTCACATAGAAATGAAAACAAATTTTACTATTAACAGCCTTACAATACAGGCTAGTAACAGAGAGATTTGAAATGCTGTGACATTTTCTTCACCAATGTAAGAAGCAAATGTATCATTAATTTAGAAGTCATTGTTGCTTTTATTTCAGAAGTACAATAAAAAAATCCCCCATGTACAGTCATGTAAGTTAAAAACATTGTCATGAATCCTAACAGTGTGCAAAATTCCTTCCAGGACTGTGAAAAGCAATGTAACAAATGAACAACAGAGAAAATCAAGCTTGGGAGAGTTTTCACATGTCAAAGTGGCAAGTGGGGCTGTATAGGAAGAAACAGTACAGGAGGCTTATAGGTTTTAATGGTGAAGTGTAAGCAGTGGACTTCCTGCAGAATTGAGATTAGTGTGACAATAGGACATCTGAAACATTAAACACAGTAAAAGAACCATCTTTGTATGGCAGATGAAAAGCTTCTATATTTGAAAGGAGTTTAAATTTTTGTTCCAGTTTACTCTGGTGTGATAAAATTGCTATATTGAGTAACATATACAACATTGTATTATGCAAATGAAATATTTTAACAGCTTGTCTAAATGATAAGCAATAGATAGTTTAATTATTACCAGTTTTAAACACTGCACTTTAGAACTGTAAGGTAAAGAGAGCAACCCATACCTCAGGACTGCCTGGTATCTTAGATATTGGCTGTACGTCTCTGCACATTTGTCAGCTAACTCAACAGTAACAGGTATTAAGCAAGGTTTCCTAGCTGGAACTGTGGCCCAGACCAGTTTCACAGGAGTTCTTCTCATAGGAAAAAAATTAATCTCATAGAGACTTCTGTTTACAAGGGCCAAACAATTGTTTAGACAGATTATTGAGCACAGTTATAGCACTTAAAACAAAAAACAACAAACAACAAAAAAGCATACACAATCTTTGCAATAACGGTAAAGCCATTGTTTTTCAAGATGCCAAGAGCTATTTTAATACCTGTCTACGGGTCTTACACATAACCACACAAAACACTGCAAAGTGAAACAGGGTGTATTAAGACTGAACACATTTCCTCTACTCTTAGAGTTGTTGCTATCCTCTGCTGCCACCTGCAGTCAAAGCATGTTTGACCTTTGCGAAAAAGGGCAAAACCTCTTCCAAAATACAAAAAATTCAAAATGCAAGCAAGTTCTGTCACCTGAACACTGCTATAAACACTGTACATCACAAATGATGGTACAAACTTAGGTTGTTTAAGTTGTTTACTATGCACCATCACATTTCAGTTCACATTTCTACACTGGACAGACTGGAACAAACACTCTTTTCAAGCACAAACAATTTGCCATATTGATTTTCAGGACCTAGATTTTCCACCCCTAGGACAGGCAGCCACTACACACAAAACAGAGCAGACTAACTTCTGACACATAAACATATCCTATCTTCTGAAAAGAATACAGAGATTTATACACAGGATTTCTACAAGACAAAGTCAGAAGATTCTACAAGCCATGTTTCAGTAACACCTCAACCTAAGGAAGAATTGGTAGGAGACAATCTTGACACAAACACTGTGCGCCTCAGTGCTATTTCTACACTAACAAGAACTACTCTTCCTACATATCCCAGGCAAAACTGATTGACCTCTGAGGACCCCACACTATCTTTACCATCAGTTCCTTTTTTTTAGAATGCAGGCACATATTTCTAGGGTAGAGAGTCCTGTATAATTTGCATGCCCTTACAAGTGAAAACAAGACTTTTCTGAAATGGACAAAACAAAGTCTTTCATTTAAGTTTGTTCACTCTCCTCTTTATTTTGTCATGGTGCATTTTTTCAAATTTTTCTCCCCACAGGTTTGTTTTTCTGGTTTTACTAATAACAAAAGGTAGATTAGTCAGTATTAAATCCTCTTCTGTCAACACATTATTGTCAAACTGATTGATTGTAAGAGTCATGGTTCAGAAATACATCAAAAATACAGTGATAGGGATGTATGAATGCATTTGCACCCTAAATTAAACAAGTTAGTTTAGCTAAGGCAATTGTAAAATGCTTCCTGCATTTATCTTCATGCAAAGTTCACCTTTCAGACAGTGTGAGATGACCAAAATGGCTTCACACAATATTCCAGTGTGTAAGGAATCTATTGAAATTAAACCAAACAGTATTATTCAACATTCATTTCATTAGCTTCTTAATGACAATGCAAGATCCATCCTCCAAGTTACGTTTTTTATGATTGAGACCTGCCTGTACTCACAAAACCTGCCTGCATAGAAAGAAGACTTACTCCTTCCCCCAGCTGCTACATAAACATACACTCCTATTTCTATCATTTGCTCTGTTAACTTCCCAAAATTCATCATGGGTCAAACAACAGAAGACTATAGCTTCTGGGAACATATGTGCTCTTTCTGCTCTTTCAGGTCTTCTACACTCCTGCCAAAAGTTTCTAACAAGCATAAAATTAAATCTTTGTGCTCCTAGAAACAAAAAGCCATGTCTATACTTAATCATTTGATACACCAGCCAAACCAAAACAAATAACTTTTTTTCACTAGAATAAACTCAGATACGATTTCTTTTCACCTTTCCTTTAATTTGTAGCCTTCTAAGCCCCTCTCCACCCTTTCTGCTGTAGGGGAGCAATTCAACATATTCTTCATCCATGATGCAAATTTAGGTACAAAGAAGGACAAATCAAAGGAATCTGAAGGCGAAGTGGCTTTCACAATTTACTCTAAGAATAACCTCTTGTTCTCCAGTGAGGCAGTACATTTTTACAGAGAGGTGACATGTGACTTTGAGCAGTTCAGCTGGATTCCCAGCTCTTGAGCTGCTGACACTGATAAATTCAGCTTGAGCAGCAGCAGGTAGGTAATGAGCTTACTTGTGTGAGGTCCTGCTTGCCATCCACCCTTCTCCAAATGCAAAAGTATAACTGCACATCATTTTATGAGGCCTACAGCAATAACTTCAACAGTGACTAAAGAATATAACATCTGGATGGTCTGGTAATAAAATTGTATTTTGTCCAGTTTTGTCAAGATCCAGCAACATGGAAAGCAATAGCCATAGACCTAATGAAGGTCTATTGTGTCAGCCAGGAAACTTCAACTGAAATAATTTCAAAATTCATTTAACAGATGACAGAGAACCCCATGCAGTAGCACTAAACCTCCAAAAGACCTAGAAAATACCAACTTGCAATTTGGTGATTCCTCTCTGGAGTGTAAGAGAGAAAACAAACACCCTTTTCAAAAAAGCATTGCTTCCCAGCTCATTTTTGTCATCTGAGTTGACCAAACAACCACCTCATTCTGTGGTGATGACACCTAAGTCTTCCCCTTGGATTATCAATTAATATTTTACTTTAATATCTCTTCCATAATTGCTTTAGGTATTAGGAGAGAAAGTGAAATCTTAGAACAGCTCCTGTTGGGTGCATCTTACAACTTTCCTTTTCCCCTCAGTACACATTACAGTCACTTCCCCTACGAAAAACCACTATTGAATACTGTAGCAAAAGGATATCCTCACAACAGTTTTACCCAACCAAAAGAAAGTAATATATCATTGTGTTCCTAAGACACAATTCTACCAGGGTTTAAAACACAATAGAAAATACCTAATTTACAACTTAACTGGGACTTACCCGTGGACTGGCTATGCACAAGAAGGACGGTACCTCAGTCACCTGGCAGCATCGTACACATGAGGTAGCTGATCTCCTTCTATATATGACATGGTCTGAATAGCCAGTAACTGCTTTACAGTGGCTGCTGAACACAAGGTTCTGAAAACAAAATTAAAACAAAGAAGTTAATATCTATGAAGAAATACTACTCTCAAATCTTGTATCCACTCATGAGGAAGACAGACAAAGCACATTCTGTATGTATTTCTCTTTGAATAAGGAAAACTCTACACATCTTCTGTGGAGAATATGTGAAGAATCTTTGTGTAATTATCAGAACAATTAAATCCAGAAATGTTTGCAGTCAGAATAGATCATATCAATACTTGTCTTGATGCTCAGTTGGAACTAGAAACAAGTTTTTCTACCTTTGAACCTTTTGACCCTAGCTTTCCTAATGAAGGCAGTCCAGGAATATTCTAGTAAGTCTGATGCTCAGGGTGTTTTCTAGCTATTCATTTATCTATTCTGAGTTAAAACTGAATTTTGCAGAGAGCATTATTCTGCACACAATAGGAAACTAGCAATAATTTTAGAAGCATTAAGAGGTATACCTCTCACTGCCATAGGACCACAGGATGTGGTAAATGGCAATTCCAGCACTTAAGTTCACTTAAGTAAAAGGTAAACGGGATCTCAAGTTTTGGTATTTTTTTGCCCCAGTTCCTAATGCACCAAAATTAATGGCATGCTACTTTTACTTTACAGAGCCTACCAATTTTATGAAATCCCAGTATTTGAAGTTGTAAACATCCAGATACATGATAGAAGTAGACACCCTGTACAGCATGTCATACATTAGATATACGCATGTCTATGTATGTCAAAAAATGCTAGAAAACACCCACAGCAGGAGTCTATTATGGATAATGCATTCTGGGCCCTTTCATTTCCATTCACTGGGCAAGATGCAGATGGCAAGCACATATCACTTGGAACCTGCTGACAAGAGAGGAGAACAGTCTGACTGTCAAATACATGCCAGCACTACCTGCACTCAACCATAGCCCCTAAGCACTAGCGAGACTCATGGGCTGGAGCTGGCAAAAATAAAGTTCATACTCTGACTGAACATTTCCTCTTCTATATATGAAAGCTGAGAGCTGAAAGCTGACAATAGTCTTGCAATGACACTCACCAGAGCTAAAAAGTACAGGTCAAAGCTTGGCCCACTGGATAATGTGAAGTGATCCCAAAAACAGGCTCTTACTCAGCTGACAATTCTTAATCAGTAATGCTGGCTTAAGCAACAACTGCTTCACAAGTTTTCTCCAGTCCTCACAGAGCCCCTTCTTGTTGGCCTAGCTGTCTGTATTCATTTAAGATGCTGATCAAGATGAAAACAAACCCTTGCCCCTCCGCTCCAAGTGAGTTTTGTGACATGCTTCACCACCTGGTAAAACTGGTCACGTGCTGAAACAGTGTGGGAATCACAGGGCTGGAAATACATGCCTGTGGACAATGGATATGAATGCTGGCTTACTCATATGAGAACAGAAACAGTGGCAACAGAGCACCAACTCTGCTGCTAAAAAGGGCAAGTCCTTTCCCATATTTGTGCCACTTTCTATGCTAATTTTGTCTCCTCTCCAGAAGCCTCTTTGGCTACACATCTGAGCAAACAAAAAATTCAACAGCCATGAAAATACAAGGTTCTCTGCAGTTGGTTCATACTAGATGTGTTGGGGTATGCCTGCATCAGCAGACACAGGGTTCCAGAGCTGAGAGTAAAGAAAGGACAGCAAGAGTCAGAGGGGGAAGAGTGAACAGCTGTTTTAGCTCAAAGTCTCTCTCTTCCTCACCCCTGGACACGACACTGGGAGTGCAGCTGATTTTATGAAGAAGAATCAGCACTGCAGCCAGTCACAAGAGCTAAGTCTTATGACAGCAAGCACTGACATGCTGATTGGGACCCTGGTCAATAGAGGCATTTGGTAATTATTTCCTGGAAAGTCAGAATACAAGAAATGGATAGAGAGGAAGTTAACAAACTGTAATTCCAAACCTATGTGAGTTTGTTACTTAATTCTCTTTTGGAAAACAATATCAAAGACACATTTAAAATGACTTTATGGCAATTGAAGTACCTAGGAGGAAACAAATAAAGCTTCAAGAAGGTACTCAAAATAAGAGAAAAATATTTGTACCTGGGCATTAATCTGCTTTGAGTACTAGATTCCTGTGTACAAACTATGAGCAGGTCACATAAGAAACATCCCTCTGAATTCTGACATATGCAGCTGTTAAGTATTCATGAATGGAGCAGTCACCAGATATAACAGGGACAGTGGAAACCCATCAGCTTCCCAACAACCACATACATGGAAAAGACTGGGTAAAATTACAGGACTGAACACAGTCACAGATCTGAAATAGCTCACATACTTTAGAACAACAAAGCCAAAAACCAAAGAGGAAGACTGTTAAAAGCCACGAATGTACAACTATGCACTCCAAAATAAGTTGAAAGAGGGTCTCCTATATTGCAAATAGAGCTGCACATAAATATGGGTGAGTGCTACCAACATCTTAAGCCCATTAACACTTTTTAATAGAAATAAAATTACGAAAGGAAAGGAGGGAAGGGTTCATGTAAACAGAGCAGATTTTATATTCATTTAATTCAATGCATACAAATGAATACATAACATGTGGAGGTGTTGAGCAGGGGCAATCAAGAGACCTCACACTCTGCAAGCAATTTCTGTATTTACATGATTAAACATGTCTTTAGAGAGATGCTACTTCAATTTCAGAAATATCCATTAAAAAGAAATGTGTCTCTTTTTCTATTGACTTATTTTCATACTTTGTCTCTTACATCGGAAATGCTGATCTGAGCAGTTAAGAAAAATCTTTCCAGATTTTACCATTTCCTTTTTCCTCTTTTCTCATCCTTCTCATTCCCTACATGTTACTATCTTATGAAGCCCAAGAGGAAGCCTTGGGGAATGTTACATTGAAAGCTTCTCCAGTCAGGGCTAAGGAAAAAGTTAGCTCATTTCACTCACAATAATGTGCAGTGCTAAATGACAGGCACGTAAAGGGAAGCTTGATTTTCAACTCTCCTTTAGGTTTTGCACTCCCCAACCACCCTTTCTTTTTTTTTTAAGGTGTTCTAAACAAAAGCTCTGCAAACAAAATTCTGTAAATATAGCTCATTTTAAAGTGACTTCAGGTGGTAATTTGTCTAACAGGAGGCTAGAAAACAGCTTTAAAGTATCTGTCATAACTGCAGGGCTATTCTTCCTTTAGATTCACTGGGGTTATCACAAATGCACTGTATTGTACCCACTGATGAACTCTGCTCCTCAGCTGGCTTTTTTCTGTACTGAACTTATTAGTTGCAACAGTCATTAGTTACACACAGCCAACAGCCCTGGGAAACCTTAGGACACAATACTGACATCCTCAAAGAATAGAAATTATCTGGAGAAACCAAAGTAATGTTTAAATCTTGCTATACTGTGGTATAAGTGGGTCTGTAGCCTATCCTATAAATTTAATCATTAATATTAAAACCTACACATGTATATTCCACATTTTACATTTAAAGTCTAAAATCTTAATCCATCTTCTGTCCTTCAGAAAATCTAATGATTTTCATTTTGATATTCATACACACCAAAACAAGGGCTATGTAAGGACTTGTTCTACATATGTAGAAATGAATGCTACTTCTCAATTCTGATACCATCTTCTTTACTGCTAACACACAAATTCTCCTTAACCGTACAAACAAGAGGACAGAGCTACACTACAGTCTCAGAGAGAAGCACTGCAGGCACTATAGAAAGAGCTGACTGTATTTGCAAAAAAACTAACTGAAAGCAAATTCATATAGCATAGAGATTTTACCAAGCTAGACATGGAAACACGGACTACTGAAATACCAGCACAGCCAGAGTTAACAGGCACACATTCACTTGGCTGGCTCTTTGTTTGATAACTAGGAGAACTCATTTTGTTGGCTTTGCTGTCAACGCTGCAAAACATGACACCAAGTCCAAGGTTGGTTTCCTACTGCTTATGCGTCTTCAATTTCAACTTCCTCTACACAATATTCAATTGAATTCTGGCTATCTCCTTTCCCCTTCCAGACTCATGAGCAGAAGCAATATTCCCTTGAGAAATTTGGCACAATCTCACTGTTTCAGAAATTATTTTTTTTTTACAGCATATCTGCTAACTGCCCCAGATGTTTTCCTGACTCCACGTTAGCACTTCTGTGAACTTATTTCCCAGTGAACTGAATCAAAGGAGCCTTAATCTAACTCAGGAAATCAACTGCAATTTAGTCATAAAAAGGCAAAATCTTCACACTGATTGTTAGGCCGAAGACTAACAAAAATGATCTTGCATTTCACAGTATTGGAATACATATGGATCTACCAGACAGTAGTCAAAGCAAATTTCAGAGCAGAAATACAGCACTGAAAATGCTTGTTCACCAGCTATACTGTCAGACTGGTCTCTGTTTTCCCCAGCTGCTGCAACAATGTATTGAATTGGACAGGAGAAGAGCAGTTTCAGCCAGAAAATGACCATTTTGCATATAAAAAACATTATGAAACTCCTAAGCTTACATACAGAGTCTATCTCTGACAAATCATGAGTCTAGTTCTGCTGCTCCTGTATCTACTTTTGGTGCTCCGGTAATATTTCGAAGTCTTCCAAGTCAACTGATTTACTCATTATAGCAAGTTTGGAAATGTAATGCCACATGTGAAGGAGACGGGTTAAACTATTTTTCTGTTCAGTACTCTAAAGTCTCTTAACTGTATCTAAAAAAGCAGACAGTATCATCATCCCATTCTCAAGTCTGTTTTCCCTGTTTCATAAGGACAGAATGGTTTTCATCATTTCTCACTCTTTGAGGATTTGCTACTGTCCCCAGACAATAGAAATTTTGCTTACCTGCAGCAAAGTGCAGCTGTGCAAGTTAGGGAAAGACAGTGGGAAATTTACATCAAGCAAGAAATCCCTGTTCCTCAGAAAACATGACCCCTGCTCTTTGTCCTCTTCAGTCTCCATCCAGGAGCGCATGTGGTGGAGCCTGTAGGATGCTTTCAGAGACAGGAAAAGAGCTAACCATCTGAAAAAAAACCAGAGGAGATGCATTTATTGACTGCTTTGTGAAAGAAAGGCTTGAATATATTTACAGCATAACTGTATTTGACAGAAATGGGGTTTTTGTCAGAATATCAGGCTTACAGCATCCTGCCTTAAAGAAAATAATTTCTGCTGGACATCTTCAAAATTTTTCTTATTTCAATTTTTTCTAAGGTGGCTTAACTGAATCTAAGTGATTAAATCAGGATATACTTTGAAGCACTTAATGTAAAATGGTCAAGCCCCACTTAGCCACTACTATTTAAAATTCCATCAACTTTTCTGTAAATTGCATATAAATTATTCATAACAACATGTGTAATGAATGCAGAATTTATCATAAATACCACTGAGACACATCAAGAGAAATCTGAATTATGTTACTGAGGGGCAGTCAAGAAACAGTAATTCAAAATAACCAGAACAAAAAAATAATATTACACTTAAAAAGCCCTAAAGTGGAACATCTCTATTTAATAATAAAGACTTACTTTTAGTCTAAAATTTCTTACAGTCCCTATTAACCTGACTCAGAGTCCTTTCAGACTACAGTATAACTTAAAAGATCACCTCTCCTCTCACGATAATATAAATCCACAGTTCAAAGCCTATGTCTCAGAATGACATTCCATATTAATAACAAGACATGTGGAAAGTATGGCTCAGGGCTGAAGAACAACTACCACAGCACAAGCTTATTCCACGTGTGTTTAAAACATACACTCGAGTGCAACTGGTAAGAACTGCACTGAACTGGCCTTCCAAAGTCTGGATTTTGTGCTTGATAACACCAGCAACCTGCAGCATGACCGGAAGCAAACTCTCCTTTTGCCCTTTGACCATCCTGTGTATTTACAATGTCAACTCTTTGTAACACAGGGTTTCTTGTGACAGGGCATAAAAACTGCATTGCATAATGGTGCCCTATACCTGGAGGAACACTCTAGAAGCTGTTCTAGTATTAGATAATGATAGAGAAATGGTAATATTAGGAGGCACAGAAAATGCAGGTTTAGAGAGGAATGACTGACATCATCTGTACTTTTCCTGTAATTACTAAAAGAGAGAAAAAAAAGTTGTCCTCACCTGGCTAAGTGTCCCTGATTCATAAGGTTTGCCATTTCTGCTGGAGAGACATCAATAAAGCGGAGGAAAGAAAAACAGCTTTCTTCATTGATGCCTAGGTCACAGAAACACTGAAGTTAGGCCAACACATTTCACAGACACTCATAGCTGAAAACTAAATTTACTTCATCCATTCAGGATACACATTCTATGACACATGACAAATCTAGGTGAATAAACAGGAGATCTTAATTTAACCTACATCTCTTAGAAATACTTAACCTAGATCTTTTAGAAAGTTCAGTTTGAATCTCTGTTGCCAGACTCCATGTTCCAGTTCATTTCCCAGTGTGGGCAAGAGAAGGGCTCTTACCAAGAAAGAGAAATACATGCTAGGCCCAAGTGCAGTGGACATTTGTTTCACTTATTAAGAATCAACAGGCAGTGTGTATATTTGCAAATTTGAACAAATATCTTCCAGACAGCAGACCAGAACATGCATACCTCAGGATGCCTGTCTCACATGCTCCCTCTCACACAGGAAGTCAAATGGGTTAGAAGGAGCTGCAGGTATTGGTAGGGAAAAGCCTTGCAGGCCCACCCATGTGCACTGCATAGCCCCAGTACCAGCTGAAGAGGTCCATGCTAACAGATTTCAGCACAGTAATGCAGCCAGTATCTCTCTTGCTTCATACTTCTGAAGATTTTCCCATCTCAGTAGCTGAATGATCTAATTAGGTCTTGTAGAAAAAATATCCAACCATCTATAATAAATTGTATCTGCCAATATCAGCAGCTTTTCTGGGGTTTTTGCTCATTGATAGATTCTGGGTCACTTGCATCTCATCTAGTTTCTAGTTGAAAGTAAGTTGGCAGTTTAAGATACAACACAGAATGTACTGAAATGAATCCAAGATTTCTTAGAATTGAATCTGTGAAAAATTCACATTAGATTAAAAAGGCAGCACTAATCTCTTGAAGCAAGTTAAAACAAGACAGACTGAATTAGAATACCGCACTAGGATTAAGCAGTAACTAAATGACAAATTAACCAACAGGTTCTTCCAGCTGCTTTCCTCTGTTTCCTCTCTGAGCAAATTAAATGTACGTACAAACACAAACAAAATTTTAGTAAGTTCTTATCATATTATCTCAGAGAACTAATTAATCTGGCCTCTCAGTTCTTCCCCCTGAAGAAGAAGGCAGATTAAAATCCAACTTGCTTCCCAAGACTGAAAACCTACCCTTCCTGTGGAAGAGAGACTGCTGGATGTGGTCTGGTGCAAATGGCGAAAGTAAAACCCGTAACCACCTGAAAATTAAAGGAACAAAACCAAACAACATCAATAAGAAGGTGTTAACACATAAAATGTTCAATCACACGATCACTTCTTCTTCAAGGTAAGTATTTTAGCGCTCTGAATATCTGGAACTGGACAGCAGTAGAAGGAAAGTGCCCTCAGTCTACATGCACTGCTGTTAATTTGACACTGAGACACACCATTGTTGTGTTGGAACTGCACTGTATGTTTCTAGAAAAGCTGATCTTGTCTTCATACATGTCTCTCTTGTCTCTTCCCTCAGCACTTCTCATAACTGAATGCAGACAAAATTAATCAAGAACTGGCATGGTTGGAGAAAACAGCAAACTGCACTTGGGCAGATTCTCCTCATCCAAGGTGAGCATTAAAAGCTGTCAAGGCACTGTCAAGGCAGATGCTCATGTTATACCATGTTGCAACAGACAGATACTGACAGTTTCCTTGCATGAGAAAACTCACTAAAGGGAAATCAGGTGGGGTTTTTTGTTGTTTCAAGGATCTCTTAAAGCTCAATTCTACTACACATCATCAGCAAAACCTCTAAATTCCTTTTCCTAGCTTTCTAATACAATCAAAGGGATATTCTGTGATTAGAATTCCACCAAGAAAGAGCACCTATATCAGATGTTTAACAGCTGAATGACTAAAAGGAAATGGACTGCTCAGCCAACATCACTTAAGTACACCAGGTAAGGGAGCTAATTAGCATTTATAAAAATAAGTGTAAGTAATAATACTAAATATGCTAAACTGGATAGGAAGTGGAATAGGCTTGCCTGTCCCGTGAGTGGTTGAAGACCCTGATCTGTCCATGACGGTAGAGGAACTTGGAAATCTGGTATGGCTTTAGGGAGATGTGAAATGGAGACCAAGTTTCTTGTCGCTCAAACAGCTCTGGGTGATTGCACACCTGTAAGACAGAGAGAGTGTCAAAAGCTGGGAGGAATTAACTTAGTCCAGTGCAGCATCTACATCCCAAATCAACCATGACCAATGATCACTGAAACTTTAGTATTGCTTAATATTGCATGGTTATTTTAGTGTATCTGCTCAAATCTGAATATGGCATCAGACCTTTTGCTATTCATATAACAGCTATTGCCTCTTCCTCCCAACTGAATGGCTTCCTTCAACCAAACCAACCTTTGTAACCAAACCAGTTAGCAAATGCATGCATCATAGAGCTAAAACCCTTCTTCACCCAACATCAATGCTACACTGCATCTGAAACACAACTGAATTGCATGCCAATTTGCTTGCCTATGCCAGATTTTTTTAAATATGGTGTTTTCTAGAAGCCATATCTTAGTTTGGTGCTAACCAATGATCATACTTTTAAAAAATTATTATTTAAAATAGCCTTACCTTCCTAAACTGCATGACTAGATTCATGAGACTACTAGTGGTGGTCTGTGCTTGCTGAGTAGTGCCCATTGATGACTGCAAGAGGTCATCAATAGAGATTTTGTTTTTCAGAGCTTGGTACAAGAGCTTCTGTCGACTTGTCTGCTGGCAGTACATAAGAATTTCAATCTGCAAAATGATAATGAAGATTTAGCCATTTCTTTCTCTAAAATGAAGGATGATAACATTAGTGTACATAAAGCTGAAACACACCTTGAGGAAAACACAACTTTTTCAAAAAATACATTTATAGGCAGTTGCATTCAGATATGCATTTCAGGATCTAACCTGGAAAGGAGTTGACTGACAGGTGTGTTTTGGAAGGCTTGTGTAATGATGTGGGAGACAGACCTTTAAAAGTACATGAACACAACTGAGTAAACAGATGGATTCTTAAGAAGCTGACATCACACCTGCAGCTGATCAGTTTAAAATCTGATTTCAATTCTACCATCCTACAGCTCCCCACTTAGACCCATGCTAAGGAGTGCCAGGACCCACAGCAGCGATGGGTGCATCGCACAACAAGAGTGTCTGTGGGAAGGCCACTGAAATAATTAACCTCATCAGAACAAACCAGATGTCTCTCAGCCAATGTCTCTCAACCTGGGGACTGTTGACCACAAGATCATCTAGTATTGCTAACATCCATGTGAAATTAAGAGACTGGCAAGAGAGAAGAGCATGATGCTGCCACTATGTATTTCTCCGTACAGGCAAGCAAAAAAAAAAAATCCTAAATCCATGCCAAATCCTTCACAAAGGCAACTGGAGATGTTTATCACCCAGTAATTGATGTATTAATCTCCTTCACGGCCATTAGGGATACTTCTGTCAACTTAACCAGGACTGAAGATATTTCATTTTTAACAGGTAACAAAATACTTTCCCAAGAAAAACGTTTATTAATTAGAAGTTCTTTAGTTACATTCATATCTAATGACATTGCTGGGATGAGGTGCAAGAAAGTGAAGGTTGAAGAGAAGTCTACAGTCAGATTTCAGGTATGCAGACTGACAAAAAAGTTTGCAAAAACCAGATCAGAGAACAGAGCTATGACAATAGAGCTGTAATACCCATTCCAGAGAAATACTTTTTCTCACCTTATCTGACAGTTCATTTTCCACATCCTTCTTGATTCTTCTCAACATGAAAGGCTTCAGGATCATGTGCAAGCGGGATAGCTGGTCTGAAATAAAGGGAAGGGGAAAGAAAGAACAATTACTTAATCAAAAAGGAAAATTATATGGTGTTTTATGACAAATTAAGTCCATAACTGCTCAGCCATTTCCCCCATGTGAATTCTTACAGCATAGAGTTGATATTTTTCTCTGTTGATTTTTCTTTTTCAAATGAGTGCTGTGCTACACTGTTTTTCTGTTCATTACACATGCTATATTACAGCCAGAAACAGAAACTTCAACGTAAATCATCAACAGCAATCCAGTAATGTTCCAATCTCATTATGCATCCTCTGCATATCTCATAGAAAATTTAGCCATTTTTAGTTTAAAAAGGCAACAGATTCTTAATATAAAAATCGTAACAGTTACACACTGCACTCACTCTCATCAATAGCAGATTTGTTCTCTGCATGGCTCTCTATGTCCTTAGAAAACCACTCATTGAACTCTTCATGGGAATCAAACAGTGTTGGCATGATAAAATGCAGCAGGGCCCACAGCTAAAAGGAGAGGAGAAAACACCAGATTAGCAAAAGTCATCCTACTGTGGATAAGGTAATTGGGGATCCCAAAAGCTTGCAGCTCTTCATAAGCAAAATGACTTCACTAGATCATGAGACGTGGCAAAATTAAACAAAACACCAGCTGCATTCTCTTCCCGCCTCCCCCCACAATGCCACAGATATCAACTTAACAGAATCCCATTAGAAAGCAGTGACAAACACATTCTAATTACTGCAGCCAACAAAAGGAAAAGTCACTAGAATTAAATTTCATCCTGTAATCTAAGTATTACTTCAAATATCTTTAGTTTTGTTTAAATGTGTGGCAAGTTTCCATATTTTTCCCTCCCAGGGCAGATCCCATGTTTGTCTGCCAGTGGTTTGCTACAAGCATGATCCCACAACCACAAAAATACAACAGATTTCTCAACTGTTTACATATATTTAGTATGTATTATTGGTATAAAGAAAAATCCACTCTTTTGAGCTCCCAAATACCTCAGCCATTGTGTTCTGAATTGGGGTACCAGTCAACAACAATCTGTTTCGGCACTGGAACTGTAGTAGGATCTTCCAACGAACACTGATGAATAAAAGCAAGAAAAATAATTTATAGAGAAAACTGTAGAATGATATGAAGCATAAGGTATTTTAAGGCAAATTGTTTCCAGTGAGTTTCCCAAATGATCTTTGGAAGTCACTGGACAAAACTATTACAGCTGTTCCCCAGTCTTTCAAAAGACAACTACAGGAAAAAATAACCTTTTTCCAATTAAAAAAAAAAAGAGTGTAATTTATTATATTTTTCTAAATATCTTTTTAACTCATTTTTAAAACAAATGCTTACTAATAAAGTCTCATGATCAGAATAATTAACTTTCCAAAAGAAACAGGTACTTTGAATCAGAATGTCATGTATTTTTCACACTTTAAAAGAGGAAGCGTATAGGATACTGTGACAGGAGTGCTGAGCTATACATTAAAATAATCTTTGAGGGGTGGTTTCCCAAGAATGCTGAAGAGACAAACTTTGGTCAGAATCAGCCTGCATCTAAAGCAGTCCTCAACTTACTGCGACTTGGACAAAGGTTATGGGAAAGCAATTACAGAAATAAAGACGGACAAATCCATTACTTGAAAACAAACAGAAAATTTTCTGGCATAGAGTCTCATAACACACACTGGGCTTTACTGCAGCCAACAGTACTCATGGGGTTCTGACCTTCATTCATGTCTGGAAGTGCCACTGAATAAGGAATCAAAATAATGCAATTAATGGAGCCAATATAAGCAATATAAGCTAAAGACTACAGATCATTCACCAGACAGAATTATGTGAGTAGTCAGGAGGGAAAGTGAACAGCATTTCACACTGTTTTGTTTAACTGTCCTGTGCTCCATACAAGTTTCTGCTCCAGAGCTACCTTTTAATTATATTTTACATATCTGGAAAATCTAAATGCAAAAACCCTAATGAATCTATCCCGTGTCAGAGAGTTATATAGATATTTAACTGGGTTAGATACTTAAGGGGTCTTATGTGTGTCAATTTTAACTTCTATCAATTTATGTTCTCTTGATGCGTTCTTGATACTCCTCCAAGAGGCTGATACACAGAAAAGATTTTATTTTCAGTTAGTTTATTACCTGGAGCTACTCTTGAGTGCTTGTGCTTCATCCAGCACCATATACTGCCACTTCACTCGCTGGAAATACTTCACATCCTGCACTACCAGCTGGTAACTGGTAATTACCACGTGGAAAGGAGCATCCTGAGTATACAATGTCTTCTACAACCACAAAAGGAGAAACAAATGTCCACATAATGTAGGTACATTGTCAAGAGTTCACTGTAATTTCAGACTTCTGTTTTACAATCTTCTCATTACTATTGCATTTTCCACAGCTGACTTGTAAAATTAATTATATCACAGTTACTCAACTAGTGGACCTGGACTTCAGCCCTCGAACAAATTCAGACGTTTCTTAATGTGCAAGGCAAGACAAGACCTGGGTACTGAACCCTACAAAATGCTATTGTTAAATAAGGAACAATCTTGACAGAACTGCAGGGATTCTGCATTGGGATATCCCAAGCTAGGTTACTCAAACAGAATAAACAGTCCTTGACACTGAAACTTCCTGCTTTATTTACAGAGCTCTAGTTCTTCATCTGAACCCCACGCCACATTCAATTGCCCTGTATGGTATTGCTCTTCAGCACAAGAGAAGTCTTCCACCTCATTATCTTAATGAAAATGTTACTACAGGAATTAAGAAACTCTGCATCCACACCACTAGCTTAGTTTGGTGACATGTAGCAACAGTTTCTGGTTTACTGCGCATAGAGAAAGACAATCAAAGTACACATTCATGCTGGCATTACCTGACTCCAGAACTTTCTGATCACCTTTCTATCATGGGGATTTCCCCAATAAGGTAGCACCTGAAACAGTAAAAAAACCAGAAAGACATTATTTTCAAATAATGACACCAGCTCTGGAAATTTATAGTCTGTAGTCTACAAAATGACATACTTCTTTCTCCAAAACAACAAAAAGGGAAATTATCTTTTTACCATTGAGAAAAATCAGAAAGCATTTAAAAATACTTTAATTTACTTTACTAAAAAGAGCATTCCAGGAAAAGGCATCAAGAAACTTGGCCTGATCAAGCTATGCTGAGAATCTAAAAATGCCCATTAGCATTTAGCACAAACCTTCTAGTCAGTTTTTTTTTCCAAAAATTAAAAATGATACTTTGCTTATGGCAGAATGCACTCAACTGCTATAGTTAAAGCTAGAGGACTAGAAGGCTTGTTGCCTGTTTAACAACCTCCATGGTCCTGTTGGTTTTCTATTTCAGAACTGACCCCAAAAAGCTGAGATGAAGTTAAAATGTCTGGCATGAATATATTTAATATAAGAATTTGATTCTTATATTTATACTTATATATTATACTTATATATAAGTGCTTGATTTTAAAATCAAGCACTACCACCAGAGAAAGCCTTTAAATATCTACAGTTCAAAACTATTACTCAGACCTTTGCAGAGCACTGAATCCTGCCACTGGTTAATAACACTGTACTGCCATCTCCTGCCTGGTGGAAAGACTTACAGTCAGCTAAGACTGGGAGGTTTGGGAGGGAGGAAGAATGCTGCTTTCTGAGGTGGTGAAAAGTCTTACAACTTCAACTGGCAAGTTCCAAAAGCCTGTAATTGAATATTCTTCCTACTGTTCTGTTTGTAAAACAACCAGACTGACAAATCACTTTTTAGTCTTTTTGTTTATATATTCTGCCAGGGACATAAATTCACTGTGATTTACTACAAGCAGAACTGACTGCACACTTCTGTATGATTAGAGGAAGAAACAAAACTGGTTGAAAAAAAGATTGATTGAAGTTGTAAACATGTGACAGTAAGTTTAGAAAACTTATTTTTAAAATACATTTTGTTCCATGGATGAGGTAAACATCAGCATGCAATAAGATCAGCATGCCAAAGAACAACTATACAATGATATAAACAGTTTGGTGTTTAAGTCAAAAAAGAGAAAACTGTCTTTTCACAAGCATCCTGACTGCATTTTTCAAACATTTGCTGTATTTCATTCCTGAGAAGGAGAAAGCATAAACAGTTGCTTGCCTATTCCATACAATGAATAGATCAAAGAAGTGAGACAAAGCAGATAGACTGGCCAACAGCTCTCAAGTTTTTTAATCAAGAGTCCCTATTATTTTGGGCTATGAAAAGACATGAATGGATTATTTTTAGGCTGTGTTGGCCTTTCTTTTCTTTCGAATACCTCCTCAATAACACAAGTATTTGAATTTCTTCAGTTGAATTTCTTAGTTGCTTTAAAGGCTCAGTAATGCCAATTGATTCCAAAATACAAGTCACTGGAATAAGTATTGAACTATGCTCTAGCACAACTTCTCTTCATACAGATACTTCAAACTAAACAACACCACAACCAATGTACAGTCTCACCAGGATCTCCAAAGCAAGCTATTTGGTAAAAGCTAAGTCCTTTAATTTTGCCTTGCCCCAGATTCAAGAATCACTTATAGTAACACATTCAAAGGTTTTTCCTCATACTTTTTTGAGTAGCCAAGACATTCAAACAATTAGCCTGATGTTACTGGTATGCTGGTTACTCACAACTATATTTCTTCTACTGTTTTCTGTAAAAAGGAAAATCTGATGTTTCAAAAAAAAAAAAATCAAGACTTCTTTATATCAAAGGTTATTATGTTAACAACACAAATACTTAAATTATGATCTGTTTCTCTTTGCAGATGTAACTGCAAGCTTCTGACACTTTTGCCTATCCTGAATTCTGAAATTACAGCACTGTTTTAGCAGTACACTTTTCTTTTCAAATTCTCCTTTCCAACACTCCAATATTTCCACTTGGGGACAGGTAAGCAGCTTGTTTTTCAGTAACTGATAGTTTCTTCTTTCTAATTAACTGCTTATATTTCTATTTACTATGTTTTCACATTCACAATATACCTGAAAAACTCCATGTTTTCTTTCAATCTTCTTGTTCTTATCTATTTGTGCTTCACCTCTCTGCTTTTCCTTGATTATTAACTGTATGTCCATAGTTCTTCTATTTTTCTGTAATAACTGCATTTTGCTTCCCTGTTATCTGTTCAGCATTTGTTCACATACAATCTTTATCTGACTCAAATTCATATGAATGACTGAAAACACAGCTCTAACCCCAAAGACATTACATAAAACTCAGTATGTAATTCTTGGTTCTGCTGCCAGGCCCACATGTTACAATTATGCATACACTTGCTGACCTACTACAGTTCCTTACTGAGAAGGTGTCTTTAAGTCAATGTAAAATGAAAACCATGTGATTAAAGTCAGAATATTTTCAAGCCCTAAAAAACTAAACACTTCAGAAAAAAACCAGGATGATGGGAAAAAGTACCAGAAACAGTCCCATTACAGAGTTTCACATTCAGTTGGCACCCATATGTGATACAGAACTCAGGAGAACAAAATGGTCTGCTCTCAAGGAAACAGAAAGAAATTTCTTGGACATGCTTACTACCTTAAATTTAGGTACAAATCTGGCAAACTCCTGGTGCCAGTTGTTCAGAGTAGAGGCAGGTGAAATTATTAAAAAAGGTCCCCAGATGTTCTCTCTCTGGAAAACACACATAAAAAATTAAATTTAAAAAAATAATTGAAGTGAGGTGATAAAGAGATGGTTTGATATGGCTTTAAATCTACTAAATGACAGTGACTACATGAGAGGGAACTGTATGCAAAATAGCAAAACTCTTCCAGCACAGCAGGGTGATACAAAATCAAACAGAGCAGATCTAATGTTTAACCAAAACTTATTTCATAACAGCAAAGTTCTTCCCAGAACAAACTCCTTTGTTTCTGAGAGTTGCCACCTGCATGTTACTAACAGCCCCTGTTATTTTGATAAGAACTTGAGGTCACATTGAAAAACTTAGCTCTGCCACATCACAAATTACAGTGCCCTCTGGTGAATAACTGAGTTGATCCATTAATATATTAGCAGTTACAAGCTGGCCCTCCTAAGGGAGAGGCAGAAGAACAAAGCACTATGTAACCTTCAAAAAACCTCAAGGTGCAGTGTCACAGGAAGGCAAGCTTATCTTGTGATTCTCTCTATACAGATGAGCTCAAGAACCTTCAGCTCTGCACACTTTTACAGTATTTTGGCCAACAGTAGCAGTAACATAAAGAAATGCACACAAGAGTCACTTGGTCACTAGTGCAGCTAATTTTGCTTCTAGTATCACTTCACTGATATCTCCTATTTAGGGCAAGTGAGTGGATTGCAATCAAGACTTTAATTTTTTTTTAAAAATGTATCTATTTTTGCATTAAGAAGTAAGCTCCTGTTGTTAATTCTGTTTTGTTTGTCTGCCCTGGCACAAAAGAATCACTATGCTTCCTAAAACACCCCACTGGAATATGGAAATTAATGCTAATTGCCATGAAGCTCAGAATCTGAGCACTTTGATCTGTAAAACTCAGTGAACCATCAAGTGTGCGTGTTCTCTCCTGAGGCTTTTACATTCAGTGCAAGTGAGAAGATTTTACTCTGTGAATAAATGAAAACTCTATATAAATAAAAATTGACATACATTCATAACTATTTCAATGGCTCCATGTGGAAACAATGTATAAAATACCCTTCAAGACATTTAAGCTTTGTAATCCAAAATTCATTTCCAACATGTGAAAAGTACGCATCTTCTATCAAGCGTACTACCCAGGAACAAGGTATAACCCACCTACCTCAGCCAGATGTGCAAGGAGAGCAATACTTTGTACTGTTTTACCCAGACCCATTTCATCTGCCAGGATTCCATTGATGCCCTGCAAAAGATCCATAAATGAACATCTTCACTTTACTACTTTTTAAACTACAAAGAAGTAGCAAAACAGTTGCTACTGAACTGAGGAGGAACAGCCCCACTGTAATAACTCTGAAACTTTATCATCTCTTGCATCTACTCCTGAGAGGTAATTGATCTCAACTGTATTTCATTCATCTCTCAGTCTTATTTTTCCCCTAAGCCTCTCTGCACTTCATGATCCCATTGTGACCTGGGCACACTCACAAGGACAAGACTGCCTGCAGTTTATCTGCTGACCCAACCTTGAAACAATATGCAACTCCAAGCAGGAAAAGTCTCCTCCATATGTGATCCAAGTTGTATATATATGATCTATACAGTTGTATAAACCACACAAAGAATACTGAACTCAAAGCCCCATTCAAAGCTGTTATGTACTAAATAATCAAGAACTTTGATTCAATAATCAAAGAATAATCAAGAACTGGTACATGGCCTACCTAGTACTTTTTTTTTCCAAATACATTAAATATCAACTATACACAGTCTGTTTTTAAAAACAGTTGATTTTTTTGGCCAACTTAAATGACAAAGTTATAAAAATTTGCAAGATATACTAATATACCTGCTCATATAGGTTGGCGAGCCAATTCATGCCTTTCAGTTGATAACCTTTCAGTTTTCCATTGAAAATGGTAGGCTGTGGAATATCTTCTCCTGCTCGGATAGATGGGTTTGCTAAACTGTAGCTCTCTCCAAATCCAGTCCCGGATTTGTTAGCAGCCCGTAAAGCAGCTGCCCGGCTCTCCTTTGCATCTTCATCAAATGATCTGGTCTGAACAGGAAGAGGAAGGTAATGAATAAGATGGTGAATATATTAACTTATCAAGAAACTGTAGTGTAAAGGGCTTTACAACTCACATTAAGACATGATACTCGTCAGAAATGAAGAGAAAATGAGTCTGTTCCTATAGCCCAAATCGTCATACTCTGGTTTTCTACTGGTTTAACACAAAATGTGTATATGGAATTAAATTCAAATCTGGTCACCGGATTAACCTATTTGACTTGACTGCTATGAAAGATCCTGGTACTGTGGCTTCTACCAATTACTCTGCTTGCTCTTCTACTTCATGGATCAAAAAAATACATACCCGGGCTTGATGAATCTGGTAAGCATCCTCAGCATTCTTCAGAGCTTGGGCCTTGTAATAGTTGCTATCTGAAAATACCAGACCCATATTAGAGCTCTGCATCAGTAACCACCCAAACACACAGATAAATTCCAATAATTGCAGCAGTCCTTCTTGCAGAGGGACTGCTGCAATTATTGTGCTTGAAATTGTTAAGTTTTCACAGTAACAGACAGAGTACAGTAAATTTCAAGAGTGCAAGGAAAGGACTGTAGATGAATCATTTACCATAATCTTCTTGGGTGATGTTGACCACTACTCCTCCACCAATATCAATCTGCCTTTGGGTAGAGCTGTCTTCAAGTTTGCGCAGGATTTCCTCCTGTATCCCATCATGTCCAATATCTCGTTTACGACTCATAAAATGGGCATATAATTCAGTTTGTGTGATCAGAAAGTTCAGTTTTCGCTGCTGTCTCTTAGCCTAAGAGAAGAGCATTTACCAAAAACAAAAGAAGGGGAAAAAGAGGACATGAGTTCAATGTTAAAAATATAATTAAACAAAAAAAAATTCATCTAATAATGTATCAACAACCAATCTATCTAGATTATGTTAAGCACATCACTTTGAAGTGCTACATTATTAGTTGCACATAAGAACACTGACCAACTCCATAAATATCTACACTGAAATATAAAAATGTTGTAAATGAAAAGTTGTTTTAAATTCAGTAATCATTACAAAAAACACCATAATCTATTAAGAGAAAGTTTCAAAGTTTTGTTTACACTGAAAAATAAAAATATCAACAAAAAATAGCATGACTTTAGTGGTTTATAGTAAAGGAACTCAGCAGTTAAGAAGTGCTCTCATGGTAACCTCACTCCCACATTCTGTTACTTATTAGTAGAGGGAATTATGGTAGTACACATGAGTACAACAATAAGTAATAGATTTGAGATATTATCATTACTCAGCATTCAGCAAGGCATTGCTGAAGCTCTGTTCACCCTTAGGCTTTGGCAAAAAATGCAACTGTTAAAATTTGTCTATTTATCTAAGTCAGCAGAAAACTTTACCAAATGTTAATAAATTTGCAAGAATGAGAGGAACACAATAAATGCAAGCATAATTTAAGCATTATAATGCCTTATATTTAGTTTTAAGATTCAACCTTTCCTCATATAAGGTATACATATCTAAAATAACAATCACAGTTTCACTAGAGAGCTTTTACAAGGAAACTCTCTTGAATTCAATCCCTTTTACTCTGTAATAGAGTTCAAGAAGTTGCCAGTTGGCTAACAAAAAAAGCAAGCACAGAAAAATTCTGTGTCTCGTACATAAATGACAGAATCATCTTACAGCAGCAGGGGGAAAAAAGAACAGGACAAAAAAATTCAATGTCAATGAAAAAGTGTCTTCCCTTCTGGATCCAGAAAGATATACAAACCATTACAAAATGTTGGCCCTTACCAACACTGAGCTGTGTATGTCTGTGAGACATGCACAGCTTCTCTGATTCCTTCCTCAATTTCACTCAATTATAAAGAATTTATGCAATTTGAAGGGTTTTTTTAATCACCTCTTGCTAACATTAGAATAATTACGTAAATAAAAATACGACAGCAGAAGAAATATGTGGAATAGCACCAAAACAGAACAAATAACTGAATTTCATGGCTTGGATTCAGAAACTCAAATTATCGAGTCACTTCTGTCTCCTCAGCATATGAAGTAACAGCAATCTGTGATTTTGCTGTACCTCTCTCATCTCCTCATCCAGCTTGCGTTGCTCCAGAGCCTCCTTCTCAGCTCGTTTCCGATGCTCTTTTTCCACTTTTTCATACTTTTTCCAATAGAGAAGCATCTCCTTGGTGAGACGACGTGCTCGGGGTAGAGTTTCCTTACAGTTTTTCTGGGCCTGGATAGCAGCTCTACGGACCTCCCTCATGCACTGGTGGGCCAGCTAGAAAAAAATAAGATTTGGGAACAGTGATAAAATGGGCAGATTGTAAAGAAAGCCAGCAAGAAACAGTATCAGATTTAATTATAACCAAGTCTGATACTTCAAAAGAGAAAAAACTGTGATACTTTACTCAGCAGCAATATAAATGAATCAGACACTTGAGCACAACCCTTGAAAAGTGCTCAGAAAGCTGTTACCCAGTGTTTGTAAGCAAAGTTTTCCAGGTAGAAACAATGCCAATTCTCAGAGAAGACTTTGATGAGAAGATGGATTGCTTTCGCAATCACTTATGCTGAAAATTGCTCTATTTAAAATCTCAGGTCCTCTACATATTTATCTAAATTAAAGCACTTAATATTCCAAGAGCCCCTTTGATTTCAACCAGAATGCTTAAAACCATCAAGTTTTAATTAGTGGATAGATGGGCAACTCAAAAGTCAAAGTGTATCAAAGCCACTAATGTACAGTATCAAAGATTAGTAAATTTAAAATGTACAAACTAAATCTTTCAAAAGCCAGAAAGATCTCATGAAAGAACTCATGTTGTTTGTTTCATCTGTTGCTTATGAAACAAGACAAAACAACACAGCTAAAAAATGAAAAGCCTTATAGTAAAACACAATTATTGGAAACAGTTCTCTCTCCTATACTGCCCTGCTAGTATAGTCAGTATTGTAAGAAACAGAGAGGTTACAGTTTGTTTATTATATCCAGTACAAGGAACAGTATGAAACTAAACACCACCTACCTTTTTGCTGTTGGTTAGGAAGAGGTTACGGGCTGAAGCTTTCTGTTTGTATGCCTGTAAAAGAGGACAACCCGTAAATCAGTTAAAGGGTAATTGCTTCACAGTATTTAAAAAAAAACCACTATCTAGTCTTCAGCAGGTACATGCACCAACTTCAGTCATGCACACTACTGTATAATTGAGAATAGATACTGTAATTATTTTTCATTTTGACTGAAACAGTTTTTCATCCCTAAATTACTGAAGGCATACATAAATATATTCCAAATCCTGAAGGAAGCATGCAAAACACCTCTTTTTTTCACAATTGTTTCTTTAATTACTACTGTTGCAAAGCAGAGGTCTCCTATTCCATTTTTATCACTGAGGGAAACAATATTTTCCACTGTTTCCCAAAGATGTTAAGAATTTATGTAGATCCTATGTTCTTCACATGATCAAAATTCATCTTTTGAAAAAATATGGTCTCTCTCACTGCACATATCCTTTGTTTGGCTTTTAAGTCCATACAGGATGACACAGTCATGACTTGTTGTAGAATTCAAAGTCTGCTGACTGTGAACTTCAAAAAGCAGTGTATCAAAATGATACAAACACTTTTCCCTAATCTGTTTCTGAGGTAAGATTTGAAAAACACAGGTGTTGTGACTGAAACACCCATTTTCTGAACTCCACTGTAAACCTAGATAATGGTTTGGTCTATACTGCCATCCTGCAGATCAGTGTGAGAACCTGCTAGAGCTTCCTGCACCTTTCATTGCCGAGGGTTGAATAGCCACAGCAAGCACTGCATGATCTGTTTAGGTACCACTGGTGATATTTCAACTACATGTTGCTTACAGATTACAGAATTCCAGTTAGGTCATTAATGACCACTGGAAAAATCAGGTCTTACTTTACTCTGTTTTTCCAAGTGTCAAGTCCCCACTAAGTTGATTTCCTATTTCACTTTCTTGTATCATCACTGATCTACTGCCATTAGCCAAGCTCACCTTTGGTAACTCCTTCTTAACAATGCTAAGCCACACTTTGCGCCGACGTGCGTTAAGTTGCTCAATAGACAAATGCTTTTTCTTGGACCCAGGTGGAGGTGTATCGTGGGAAAACTTGGCAAAAACTTTGGTCTGGTGATGGTGGCGTCGTGGTGACTCCTCTGAAGAGAGTTCTTCATCCCGTCTCCTCTTTTTCTTTACTTTTTTCAACTTGCCTGCATGGCAACAACAATCATAAAAATACATTTCTATTTTTGGGGTACATTTAATTAGGCACCTTTCCTGAGTAAATTCTCCTAGTCAATTTATATGTAGAACCAAGAAAAAAGCCAAACTTATCCATGTTTTCCAATTCTGGTACAATTAATTTATACTATTAGATATTTCCTCAGTACTTTATAATGGAAAGATTTTCCTGTTTAATAGAGGGGTGAAATGCAATTACTTCCACCCAGGGAAACATGCCTTGAGAGTTAAAATGTCTCAGAGTTGGTGCATGTTCCTTGCTTTGCGGCAAAATTCTACTTAAAGCGACATAAAGGTAAGACTTTTAGAGGTGACAACATTATCATTTGGTACAATAAGTCTCAAAGCAAACTTCTCAGCAAAGAGAAGACTGCATTGAAAGATATTGGCATATTGTCATGTCATACCAGGCTTCAGAGGAAATTGATACTGGTATCAGATATTAAAAATGTTCACCATGAGTATGCAAAATTATGGATGCTGCAAGCATAATGGAGAAAAAAACCACCACAATTAAAGGAACTTGCAAAAAGAATGGAAGCCAGCCTGAAATAACACCTTTAAAACACAGCTCAAACTTAAGTACTTACACTAAAAGAGTTCACCTTACGCTGACAGCTCATAGCCTTCTCTGCTTCTTTCCAGATTTACAACTACTGCCAGCCCAAACAAGAAAGGAAACTGTATTTCCTGGCAAATATACATCTCAGAAACTCCAGTTGTTATGTTAGAGATATAATTCTATTCTAACTGACATTAAACATCAACTCCAAGTTCCCTCTATTTTCCAGAAAACACTCACCCCCTGAAACTTCCTAATCACTAAAACTACAAATTCAGGAATGAATAACTGCAGCAGGTACTGGATAAGCTCTTAAACTTTTCAAGGACCTATCATGTTTTCAAAACACTCTTGAGTAAATGGACCATGATATGAAACAATGTTTGTGGATTCCAAACTACTGAATAAGGTCCACAAAGAAAATCTTAAGCCATGAACTCTCCAGTCACACACCTTTTTTCCACCCTAGCTTTCTAGAAGCCAGATGATAAAGCACAATATTTTCTGAAGACATTTTTCTTTGCGAGAACTTGGTATTTCCCTGCAAAACCCGCAAGTTTTGAACATTTATGTTTAATCAAAGGAAACAACGTAGGACAGAAGTTAAATCCCAGCAGCCATTTAAAAGCATGAAGTTAGTAACTTTACCTTTTATTTTTTTCTCTTCTTTAAACTTCTTTTTCTTGGGCCCTAGCAGGTGGCGCTGCTGCTCGTAGTAGGGGTCGTAGGTAGAGAGCAGCCCCGCGCTGTAGTACTGGTACTGCTGCAACTGAAGGGGAGAGTGAGCAGGTAACAGAGACAGCCCCCAAACAAGCTCAGATCCTGAACATAAAGAAGAGATCAGGAAGCATGCACTTCTCCATATTTTGCATTTGTTATCAACTATCAGAGAGTCTAAAGTGAAACCACTGCTCCCAGGGGTGGGCTCCAAGTTGAGCACAGGGAACTGAGCCCACCTGGTGAAGTAAGAGGTGCAGTCAAGGTTGTACTTTCAGAACATACTGCTCTGTCTTTTCCACACAGGTGCTGCCCAGCAAGACAACACACTACATGAAGAGGTCCAGTTATAGACCCAACATTTGCTTGGCCTGCATTCCCAAATTACATACATGTTCTACTTTATCATCCCAAAGGATGTAAAAGGACAGGTTTAAAGAAAAGGCATTTAAAAGATTTCCACAAGGACAAACAACTTGAACACTCAGATTGTCAAGTAAAAATACAGCTGCCTCAACATTTTTTTCCTCTAAATGATGAAAAATGCCAGTATATTCCCAGCATTATTGAAATGAAGTAGTGAAGAATTCCACACAGCTTACACATAAACAGGCAAATTAAAGGCAGTACTGCTCAGAAATTAACTGATTAAAATATAAGCATACTTTTAAATTAATAGAAGATTTTTGAAAAGTGAGATCACAAGCATAAACAAACTTTTCTGATATATGTTCCTCTCCCTCCATAACTGTGTACTGCTGATCTAACAATCTCTCACTGGTTAATTTCACTGGGTATTATTTCTTACAAGTCTGGAAATAAGTATTTGTGTAAAATCTAACAAAGCTATGACCAGTTTAAAAATGTGGTGTATGAATATTTGTGTAGCTATGCAATATTTCAAGAAGCTAACACAATATTGGTTCAGAGCTTTACAAGAAAACAAAAGAAAGAAGTAAAGAGAAGCAAAGACCTGTGTGGAAAAATATTTCTTCACTCTTCTGGAGAGATTCGAAAAGAATATAAAACAGGAGGACAAATTTTAACTTCAGACACATTCTCAGATAACAGAATAGGATAACCTCCTTCATCTAAGACTTTCTGCTGCAATTCAAATCAGCAGTGAACATTTCTGTAAAAGCCCTTATAATTTGAAGAAATACATTATTAGAATCAAAGCAGCCATGGAATTTGGCTTACTATTAAGAAAAATGCAAAAATGCAGCAGACTATTTCCTTCTAAGAGAAAGAAAGAAAATATCAAAAGAAAGTCCAAAACAAACAAACAAAAAAGGTAAAAAGAAAGAAAAAGTGTCAAGTAAAACCTCAAATCATGACAGAAAATGACAAGGTAGTAAAATAGGGACTCCTTTTCAAGACTGTAAACATCACCTTACTATTCATTACTTTAACAATGATATAAATACACTTGAATAGCAGCTAGTACCTGTATTATAATTTAACTCACAGCATCTCCATTTTCATATACATTGCATATATTTAATCCAAATCTTGCATTTTAACACCCAGTATTTGCTCTAGTGACTGGGACAGAGCACTGTGGAAATTATATATAACATGTGCCAGTACTAGTTATGTACATTACTGACAGATTCACAGCATCTTTCATTCTATGTATGCAATTGATTCAAAAACCCTTGTCTAAAAGTGCTGTTAGACAATTACTGTCTACCAAACAGTGTATTTTCCAATTCACAAAATTATGAGTTTTGATAAAAACATAAGAGCAGTTAAAATAATACAGTTAAAGGAAAGAATAAAAATCAAGAAAATGTAAACATTCTTTTTACCTCCTTGTCTTTGCTATATTTACTTTGATGCAATTTTTTATACTTGTGTAATCGCAGCATATCGTGAAGTTCTTCCCTTGAAAGAGAAAATTCTTCTTCCTCCTCTCCATCCTCATCACTTGGTGAATCTGTGTCACTGGAATCATCACTCAGAAGGATACTCTAACAAGAATAAATGGGAACTAATTTAACAATCCCAAGTCCCTGTTTATTTATGCAAAGGACTCTTGAGCCTTTACCTAATAAAGGGGTGTGGGTCTCACCCAATAATGGTACTTAGTACTAACAACGTGTCCATCTAAAAAGACTCATAGAAAATAGATTTCTGAGGAGCAGACCTGTATAGCAGTGAATCCCATACACATTTTCTGATTTGGAGGAAAGTAGTTTTCTCTTAGTTTGTGACAGTTAAATCATTTTAGTCCACTTTGTCTGTTTGTGGTCTCAGAAAAGCAGCAGTGAGAAAAGCCAGGATAACAGCAGGGGTATTTTGTGATGTGTTGTTTGCAGGTGCTTCCCTACCCCATTTGTAGTTTGTCCTGCTATTCTACCACTGCTACCTGCATCAGTTTCTGCAAGTTTGGCTCTTGTTTGACCTCTTGGCAACATGTTTTAGCTAACTTGAGATGCCTACAATACAGTGAAAATGCAAAGACAGCATAAAGCCACCATTCCACTCACTTCTGCCATCCTCACTGAGACCTTGTAGTGAGTTCAACGTAAAAACAAATTCTCAGTCAAGTCCCAAATCTCCATTTAATACATTTTATAATAGATTCCGTAATTTAAAATTAATTCAGATTCTGAATGTAAACTAACTGCCAAGCCCACCACGTAACTCCATCCTCATGTGCCACATCCACATGCCTTTTGGACACCTCCAGGGATGGTGATTCCAAAACTGCCCTCGGCAGCCTGTTCTAATGCTTGACCATCCTCCCCAGTGAAGAAAATTTTACTAATATACAATCTAAACCTCCTTTGGCACAATTGAGGCCATTTCTCTTGCCCTATTGCTTATTACTTGGGAGAGCAGACTCATCCTCACCTCACTACAATCTCCCTTCAAGGGAGTCCCCCCAAACCTCCTTTTCTTCAGGCTTAATACTCCCAGTTCCCTCAGCTGCTCCTCCTAAGACTTGTGATCCAGAGCCTTCCCCAGCTCCACTGCCCTCCCCTGGACACACTCCAGCACCTCAATGTCCTTCACATAGCAAGAGGCCCAAACTGGACATGGGTTCGAGTTGTGGCCTCACCAGGACATCAAGTACAGGGAGACAATCACTGCCCTGGTCCCGCTGGCCACACTTGCTGATACAGGCCAGGATGCCACTGGCCTTCTTGGCTACCTGGACACTGCTGGATCATTTTCAGCTGCTTTCAACCAGCACCCTCAGGTCCTTTTCTGCTGGGCAGCCTTACAGCCATGCTTCCCCCAGCCTGTAGTGCTGCATGGGGTTGTTGTCACCCAAGTGCAGGATATTCACTGCATTGAACCTCACGCAATCAGCCTTGGCCCATGATCCAGACCCCTCTGCCGTGCCCTCCTGCCCTCCAGCAGATCAACACTGCAACCCAACTTGTCTGCAAGTAACTGAGGGTGTATTTGATCACTTCATTCACATCACTGATAAAGACAATAAACAGGACCAGGACCAGGCCCAGTACTGAGCCCTGGGGATCACCACTGGAGCTGGCCATCACCTGGATGTAACTCCAGGCACCACTACTGTCTGGGCCTAGCCATGCAGGCAGTTTTTCACCTGGTAAACCATGCACCCATCCAAATGTGAGCAGCCACCTTGTCAAGGAAAATGCTGTGGGAGATGGTGTCAATGGCTTTACTGAAGTCTAGACAGACATCCACAGCCTTTCCTTCATCCATTAGGCAGGTCACCTTGTCACAGAATATGATCAGGTTGGTCAAGCAGGACCCAACTTTCATATACCCATGCTGGCTGGGCCTGATCCCCTGGTTATCTTGCACATGCTGTGTGATGACACTCAAGATGTTCTGCTCCATAACATTTCACAGAGCACCAAGGATAAGCTGACAGTTCTGTAGTTCCCTAGGCCCTCCATCCAGCTTTTCTTGTAAATGGTTGTCATGTTTGCAAACTTTCAGTCAATTAGGATCTCCCTGGTTAGCCAGGACTGCTGGTAAATGACTGAGAATGGCTAGGTGGGTAACTCTACTCAGAGATTCCACAATAGCTGCATTGCTTTCCAATATTCTTACCTTCAGCCACTTTCTGCTTTTCTTCAGTTTGGAAAAATTATACAAGCTCCCTTTTTCAGACTTTGGTTCTGTTTACAGGAAAAAAAAATAAAGTTCTTAGAAATAATGCTTTTCCAGACTAACTCAAAGAAAGTCAAGATTCAACCTAATAAACACCCACCTGGCTGGAGTACTCCATTCAGGGAATGTGCGTTCAGCATCCCAGAATTCCCTGCTCCAGAAGACTCTCCAAGCAAGGAGTCTGGAGGCTCTTCCTTAACTTGCATCAGGGGATCCCCAGACTGAGGCAGCAAAGGATTGTCATCCAATCCATCTTCACTTTCATCACTGCAAGAAGATCCATAATACAGTGACAATGACAGGAAAATATTCAAAAGAGAAGATGACCATCCAGCTTTCTTACATATGGGCATTTGTCTAAAGGTTTGAGAACTGAGACTCCTTCAGATGTAATTCTAGACATTAGAAATATTGCTGTTAATAATTTCCCATTTACCCTTAGCAACAGTTAATCATGAGATCAGCCTGGCTATGTTATCAACCTGCACCTCCAGTCTTCAACTAGGTGTCTAGTTTTAGAAGCATGAACTGTGCAAGTCAAACCAAAGCATAATATTGTCATACTCATTGGAACATGTAAGAAATGTACATATACCTTTTCTAATCCTTTTGTGGGTCTTAATACATGCTTATAAATATATCTGTTAGCAGTTGCCCATTCTGTTAGCAGCTCTGTAACTGCAATACTGAAACACTGATGAAATTACATATTTGATTGTTTTGGGACAGAAACACACATTGATGATGCCTCATTGCTACAACTTAAGACAAATTCTGCATCTGACAAATCTTTCCGTTTTCTTTATGACTAAAGGCTGTAAGTGTCCCTGAAAATCTACTTAGGGCTTCCTCCTTCTACTTTTTGCAGACAAAGAAAGTTTTGGCCACTCAGCTACAAAAAAAGAGCTTTAAAACATTGTACTAATTTGTACATGAGCTGGTAGCACACTGTATTATCACTATGAACTGAGAGAAGCACAGTCCAAAATCTTTTATACAATCAGAGAATATCCCAAGTTGGAAGGGAGCCACAAAAATCTTTAAGTCCAACTCCTGGTCCTGCACAGGAGAGTCCCCAAGAATCACACCATGTGCCTGAGAGTGTTGTCCAAAGGCTTCTTGAACTCTGTCCAGCTAGTGCTGTGACCCCTTCCCTAGGGAGCCTGTTCCAGCGCCCAACCACCCTCCGGTTAGAGAACCTTTCCTTAATATCCCACCTAAATCTCCCCTGACAAAATTTCATGTCATTGCCTCAGGTCGTATCAGTGGTCACCAGAGAGAAGAAATTAGAAAAGCTTTGTTTCAAAACTCAAACCTAATGCTAGATTTATTATTAAATTTAATAGTATTGTTTAGATTTCCTCTTCTCTAGGCTGAGAGATCCAAGTGACCTCTCCTAAAGCAGAAGAGCTTCTAACGAACAAGTCACTGATAAATTCTTCATATGGTGTAGGTGTGGAACAATATTATAAAAATGCCTGTCTTTCCTTGGCACTCCCAAGGGAAAGTAGGAAAGCTTTTGGTACCTGGATATACTCCTGTTAAAGATGGCAGACGTCTGTCGTAAGAACTGATCCAGTTGCAGAGCTTTTTCCAGGTATTGCAGATAGAGGGGTTTTGCCAGCTCTGAGCAGCTGCCATCCTCCCTGGCACCCAGCTCTGAGGCCATAGAACAAACTTCTCCTCATGCACAGGTGCCTCTGAACACACAGCTGTAAAAAGAAACAATGGCCATCAGCTCCACACCTCTGAAAGGAGCAAAAAAGACAAAAAACCAAGACAACTCTAGGCTAGTTTGTTTACTATATCTATCTGCAGCTTAGGCTGCAGTTAATAGATATAGTAAACAAACAGAAATTGCTATTCAACTTTCCACCACAGTACTACCACAGCCACAAACTAGATTCTTAGTTTTCTGGTTTATGACTTTGTGGTTGCTGTTTGATAGGAACAAGCACTGTTTTAACCTAGTATGGTAATCCAAGTGGTGACATAGAAATTCAAAGTATTATGAAGACAGTCCTCAAGCAACCACAGTAAGCTTTCATCACGTTATTGATGATGCTTAACCCTGAACAGAAGGCATATATATATAACTGACTCAAAAAGGAGGAATTACTAAAAACATTGTTCCTCTGTTTTTTTTCAGTTCACAGCTGTAGTCTACTGAATACTTGTAATATTTCTCCTTTACCTTACAGCAATGCTCTTTCAGCACTGAAAATATAGCTGTTACCTGCTGGCAAACAAGCTACAAATACTTGACCAAAAACCCTTTCCTTCTAAAGCGCAACTGTTATTTTATTAAAGAAAAATAATACATGAAAAGCAATTTTCAAGATACTTTTTAATATTTAAAAATTTAGAATGTATTCTAGCATTATGTTTTTCCACTAGTAGGAACTGTCCACCGGATTTTTTTTTATTTGTTCTCTGGATTTAAGATACTTAATAAATCCAAATGCACCCCCCTGCAATATTTGCATACTACATACTCTGGAAACAAAGGTATCAAAACATTTTATTCCTCTGTCAACTGCAGTTTTCTCTTCCTCCAATTACAAAAGACATCATAACAACTGTTACAGAAATAGCTCTGTCAACTCAAATTTTACTTTTCTTTGACTACAAAAGATGCCATCACTGTTATAATAACAGTGAGAAAGGTACGTGATTTCCAAAGCCAGAGTTGTTACTTCGTAAATCAAAGTGCTATCAAGATCTTAAATATTTACAAACAAACAAACAAACAAATAAATGTCTAAAGCTTTTACTTCTGGTGGAGGACAAAAATCATGGAATGGTTTAGGTTTGAAAGGCCCTTAGAGAACATCTAGTTCCAACCCCCGCCACAGGGAGGGACACCTCTCGCTAGAACAGGATGCTCAAATTAAAACCAGTCAGACTTAGATTAATTGCTCTTCTGAAGGATTCTTGCGGTTTCTATCACTTCTTAAAAATACTACAAAATCTGAAGCAAACTTCTCATTAATTTGTTGAAAGACATATATTTGTTCAATTATTAAATCAGTGACTAAATTGTTTTATGCTTATGTAAGTAAACATACAGATTGAGTATCCAATCTTCAAGCTGCTCTCCCTCCACATGTACAGATCCAAAACCCAGCATCTAACCTTCTCTAAGTCTTTTATCCTTCAAAATTACAGAACAAATTCAGAACTTCAAAGTTACAATTAACTATAAGTGATCCTCATCTTAAGACTAATGGCTGTGCTTGAACAAGAGCAAATCGTATTATTTCTTAATAAACACTGGCTCTTGAGTTAACATCCTTACCCACAGAGGATAACCAATAACACACCAGAATTCATTAGACAAGGTAACAGCTCTATGATAAAAATTATTTTTAGACTGAAGCTTTCTACATATTAGGTCTTTGCATACCTGACAGCAGTTGAATGACTGACCTCTGTCACCAAATCCTCATTTCCAGCAGAACTTAGCAACACCTGAAAGCCTTCCCTATGATAAGGGTAGTAAGATGCATATTTTCCAAGCAACTTTTATCTACATATGTCATAGCACTTAACAGGTATTTGAAACCAAACAAACCAAACAAAAAAACTTAAATCAAGAACAGCCTTCCAAGAGAGAGGAAGACACAAAATGAACCACAAAATCATTTAGGTCGGGAAAGATCTCTAGGATCATCAAATCCAGCTGTTAATCCAACACTGCCAAGTCCACCACTAAACCATGTCCCCAGGTACCACATCCACACACCTTTTAAATACCTCCAAGGGACAGTGACTCAACGTCTTGCCTGGGCAGCCTGTTCCAATGCTTGACAACCCTTTCTGTGAAGAAATTAAGTAAAAGGGTTAAAAAATGAGAGGAAACATGAAACTTGTGCCTTTAATGGAAGAGATAATTGATGAAGTGGTAGAAAATAACACTTGAAGGTGAAAGGCGTTTTCCTTTCCTCATGATCACTAATAAAATTACATATATTACAAGAGCGAAAATCTCTCCCTAGTATCATAGCAAAACAAGCATTTTCCCATTCCATTTCAAAATGTATCCATCAACAAGGGCATGTATTATGTTAACACAGTTAACTCAAAAACACATGGCAACTTTCACCTGTCTGCTCTTTGCAGAAAACCACATTCCCAAAACTCAGCCTTGCATTTCCACACTTAATGAAGTCCTCCTTGACCTGACACAGCTCAACTCCTCTGCATTTCACCCATATAAAAGACACGTTTTTGCTCGTCTTCCTATTTTAATTGCTCCACAAGACTCCTGTACATACAACATTAATTACTCTTGTCCTCAAAACAGTTACTAGTCTGCATCCTGCCTACCAAATAAACAAATAAGCACAGGAGAGCTTAACAATATCCTTAAAACATATTTACAATGCCCAAAAGAAATTCAGTAAGTGTTACACAAGCATACTGAATAGTGAATAACTCAGACATTTAATTCAACCCTTCATTTATTTATATGCTGACAGTCACAGAGTGCTTCCCTGTTGATCAAAGTAGTAATACAGAAGGCTAAGTGACAGATAATTCATTCTCTATCCTTTTATTTCCACTATAGGTTTTAACAAACAAAGATTTCCAATAGCAAAAACTGATTGAACACTGAAGTGGGAGAAGACAGGAACAAACGAGAGGCACACAGCCTGATCCACTACTGTATGTAACTGTGTATGACACCACCAACATACTGCTTCAGTGGATTTACATGGTGATGACATTCATTCCACCTTTCACATTTTTGAAATGAATCTATCCTTTTGTCTACTCAGTTTAAGGACAAAACACAGATTTTCAAAAAGATTTCATTACTGATGGTAACATTTAGGTAAATACTCGTACGTTACAGGGGTAAAATGAGCAGAAGCTGCACAGTAATCCTTGTGCCATCATGACTTTCTTACTGATATATACCAACTTCATGTTAAGTTTCAGTATCAAATTCAAAAGCTATTTGCTTTCTCTCTTCCTCTTCTCTAGAGTTCTAACAGTTTAGAAAAACAGCATTTGGAAATAAATAGCTTCTGCACTGCCAGGCTGGCACTTTGAATCTTCTGGCATTTTTAATCAGAAGTTCACACTGAAGCCGTTTAATTGTATCATATGAACCACTAAATTATTAAAAGTACAGGTAAAATATCAGCAGGAATGTAATAACTTCATGCAAATAATTTTCATAGTAATTGTATTTTTTTAATAACTAATTTCAGTTCTGAAAGAGCCTTCCTTACGCTGTTTTAAAGTCCCATTGCTTAGTTCAATGTTAATGTAGGTGTGGGGTTTCTTCCCTCACTCCTGTTTTTTCAAGTCTGCCCATTTATAGCATCCAGTCAGTAAGCAAACACCCCACACTGGAGAAGAATCCTCCAAGGATATCTTCTGAGAGCAGCTAGGTTTTATAACAAGGTGTCTAAATTTTATGCCCACTGACCTGCACCAACCAAACAGCACAACCATGCTCTCCTAAAACAGCTTAGCTTTAAAAGAAGATTCTCCTAATTTAAACAAATATCCACTGCATATTTCTGAATGGAAGTCCAGCAAGCTTTTCCTACTGGTATCAAAGAGGAACCCCGTAAGTGCTAAGTGCAAAATCTGGCTCTTGTGCCTAGCTGCAAGCTGTATGGGGTTTGCTTTGCAGAGCTGTTTGAAGCAATACTTTTTCATCCATGAGTTTCTTGTGTTTTTTCCCTTTAGCTGCTGCCACCTCTACACCTCAGATAAGGCCCAGAGGATTAGCTTTTCTGCTCTTTATGACTAACATCAACTGTCATAGTAAATAATGATAACAACTCCCCTCCTAGCTGAGGGCACATGCACAAACACAAGCTGCCATGCAAGTAAAAAGTACTGGACTGTAGCTAATGCACAGTCCCTCTTCTTAGCAAGGCAAATCAGGGAGGTAAAAGTAATTCAGTCTCCCCAGCCACACACTAAGTGCAGGGATATGAAGTGTGACCAGGTAGGTGAGCACCAATACTTGTTCCAGTACTTCAGCCCACAGAAGCAGCCTCTTTTCTCTTCTCCATCCCATCACTGCAAACACACTGACAAAACATCCATGTGGACAAAAACCTGAAATCACAGAAAGTATGTACTCCTCAATTATTTATAGCATGGAAGGCCTTATCTATATAAGGATTAAAACTGGTCAAAATACAATCTTCTATGCCACCTTAATTGCCTTGCAATTTTAGCAGTTTTCTGCTAAAAAATGGGGGGTTTGTGCTTTGCAATTTGACACCAACTTATTAAGATAGATTTTCCAAACTTACGCAAATCCCTAAAATACTTTTCCTTCTTGAAGAAATTTAGAATTGAGACATACACAGGTCTCATTGGAGGAGCAGAACAGTTAATGCTGTGAGATGTTCCAGTAGTAAAATCTCCAGAATAAATCCTGACAAAAATATATCCAAACAGAAGATTCACCAAGTCAAGGTCTGTGTGGAAAACAAAGACTAGCACAGTAATAGCAGCTAGGCATATTTTGTCAGACTTCCTTAAATGCATATAATCTCCAATAGAAAAAACTGTAGTGGTATAAAAAACCTGAAGAACTATTTTGTTTGAAGGAGAATGACATGCTCTCCTTTCTCCACTCATTTTAGCTTGCTTTGGTAAATGCATAGTTACACTAACAACAATTTCCCAGAGCTATAGAGCACATTTTAAAGCAAAACCTAAGTCCCACATGGGGTTTTTTTATGGCAGCGTTCTAAATATAACTGGGATATATAAGACACTATGGCTTTTCAAAAAGCAAATACGAAATTTCATATGAACTGAAAGCCTCCACTAACCTCAAGTTGAACAAATAAAACTAATGTATATACAACTAAACTCTGCGTTCACACCATTTGAGTTTGAAATTTAAAAAAGACATTTTAATTGCTTTTGCGAGTAATGAAATCTAGGTAAACTAGATGCTTTACTTTGCCGTTCTGCTTTTGTGGTAAGGCTTCATATTGTTTTCCAAGGAATGAGACAGCATTTCAGTGATCTGTGTTCCACCTTTTAATCACTTTTAAATACAGAGAAGAGCCAGCAGGGCATTGCCTCCGGAATGCCCTGGATTTTCCAATTCCCAAAAATCCCAGTTAGAGATAGGGCCTTATTTATTATTTAAAAGAAAAACTATACAGCAGTGTATCAGAAGCCTATACGTAGCAAACAGCAGAATACCTTCAAACATACTGAACACAAAAGTAGGCGAATCAGAGCTCTGCTTCCAAGTTTAAATTAGCAGAAAAACAAACCTATTTAATCGTTCAATAAGAGTAACTCTTGTCCCAAGAGAGTTAATAGTATTTATGGATGCCTCTGACAATGCATTTATAGTTTCTGCTCTACACAGCAGCACCAACACTTACCCTCACACTTTGCCATTCTGTGCACACAAAATAACAACTGCATGGATATTTTCAGTTTTATTTGGTTTTTACTCCCTCCACCCCAGACCATGAAAAGGGAACTATATCCAAAAAAAGCTCTAAGAGCACTTGCCATCTAAGCTAATCTAGCATGTAGTCTAGCCTGTCAAAGAGCATGCTTATTACAGAATTTACAGCGTATTATGTTATACCCAAACGGAACAAAACTTGCTCACTTCAACCATCAAAAATTGGGAGGCAGTATTTTCAGCAGCTTCAACAAAATACATGTGAGAATATACAAAGAAGAATTACAGGCAATATTCTTTAGCCCTGGAAAAAGGTTCAAGATACAGTTCTATTTCTTGTACTTTTCCCTCACTATCTTACCAACCTCTCAGTGTCACGACACTCTTATACATACACATTAAAGGAGTGACAGCAAAAATGAATCGTTGAAGTTAAAAACTGTGTTGATCACATCCATACAGGGCTTATCAGATGTGCTGTACAAATCCATGCACTAGATTTGTTTGTAAGAAAGGAAACTAAAATCCAAAATATACATATTTCACTATAAAAAAACTAACTTGACTTGAACCATTTTCTTCATGCAAAGGCGAAAATAAATTAAAGGAGTTTATTATTATCTGCAACACCGCAGTGGGAGAAATCATTCACAGAAGACAGGCAACAGCGTTAAGAACGTATAACGCTAAATCACGAACAGAAATTGTATTGAGTCTCCCAGAGCAATTGCACCAGGCTACCTGTTTGCTGTCAAACAGGAGCGGACTTTATAGCGCAGCTTTAGGGAAGTGCGCATTCACGGGCGCGAACACAGCGCTGAACTACGTTTCACGGGCACCCGGGAGACACTTTCCATCAACAACGCCACGAGTCTGGCAGGCGGCCCCTTCCTGCAGGTGCCGGTGGCTATTCCGGGAGTGCTGGGGCGGCCGGGCCCCCACCCTGCCGGGCTCTGCGGGCACCGCCGCGCCACGCGGCCTCACGCACAGGGGCGGCCCGGCCGGGCCGCGGGGCGGAGGCCGCGCTCTGACGGCACCGGGGAAGGGGGAGGCGAGCGCGTACCCGCAGGCGCGCCCCCGCAGGCGGCGGCGGGCACGCGCTCCCGCCGGTGACGCGGCGCTCCCGGCCCGGCCGCGCCGCCGCCCTCGCCCCCCCCGCCCCGCACCCCCCGCCCGCACCCGCGCACGCGCCACCGCCCGCACGTGCGCCGGCAGGTGCGCGGCGGCGCCCCCGCCCCCCCGCCGAGCCCCCCCCGCGCCTGGCGGGGCCCGGCCGCCGCTCTAGACAGGCACTGGGGGAGGGGGCGAACGGTGGCTCCACGGACGCCGGTACCGCGGGAGGCATCCGGCGGGCAGGGCGGGGAAGGGGCCTGTCTCTTTAAGAAGAGGCCCGGCTGCTGCGGCCGCCGGTCGGCGCGGGGGGTGAAGCCGCGGCCTGCCCAGCCGGCGCCCCCACTGCCGCCTCCAGTAGCCCCGGCCTGGCGTGCCCTTGCGCAGTGGCCGCGGTGGCTCACCTGGGTACCGGGCCCGGCGGCGACGCGGCGGCGGCGGCGGCGGGGGGCTGGGGGTGTCTCCCGGGCTCGCTCCCCCGCTTGCTCCACCCGGCCTCTCGCCCCGCGTTGCCGGGGCTGGCGTTGCCTGTCTCCTGCCGCGGGGCGCTCCCGGCTCCTGCCTCGCCAAGATGGCGCCCGCGCTGGTGCTGAGGAGGAGGCGGCGGCTGCGGGCGCTGGGACGGCGGCGGCGGCCACTTTCGCTCACTGAGAGGAGAGGAGCAGGGACACGGGGAGCCATGGCGGGGGGGAGGAGAGGCGCCATGCCCAGGCCTGATCAATCGAACCCCGCATGCCTCCCCGCCGCTCCGGCCCCGCGCCTGGGCCCCGCCGCCCCGCCCGCGTCGCCGTGGCCGCCGCACGGACCCCACGACCGCACCGCGGGGCTCGGCCCCGCAGGGACTCCGCGGGGGGCCCTTCCTCATCGATGCGCTCCTGCAGCCGATTGATAGGGTCTGGCGATGACGGAAATTGCCGAAGGGACTCGGCCAGACGGCCGGGTGAGCCAGCGAGTCTCGCGCGAGGCGGGGCGGGGTCTCGCGATGCTGGTGCGGGGAGGCGGGTGCGTCCCGGAAGTGACGCGCGCTCGCCCTTGAGGCGCCGCGGGGGGGCGGCGGGTGCGCTCGGCGCCGCGGGGGGGCGGCGGGTGCGCTCGGCGCCGCTCGCTCTCGCTGCTGGGCCGGGGCAGCCGGGAGCCGGTACCGGGCGTGCGTGCGTGTCGCGGAGGCCGCCCGCGGCAGCTAGGCAGCTTGTCCGGCCTGGCAGCCGCCGCAGATGATGAGAGCGGTGAGGGGCTGGCGGCGCTGGAGCCGGGGCGCTGTCAGGGTTAACACATGGGGCAGTCGGTGGGGCTGCGTGCGTTCTACCGCTCTCGCCTTGTCAGGCGCTAGGAGTTGCATTAGAGGAGTTCTAAAGGAAATAGGCCTGAAGGTTAATTGCGAAGATGCTTTGCACCGTAAACACAGTGTGGCCATCTGCTGTTCAGCACTGCTGCCTCCCCTAACCCATTAACCAGTACACTTAGAGCAAATCCTTAAGTGGATGATTAATCCATGTCACCTACTGCATAGCGATAAAAATCTGTATTTCAGGACTAAGCTTTGTCACTCCAGCGCTCAGTAGGTATCCGTGCCCTGGTTTTGGCTGGATGGAGTTAATTCCTCAGTAGCTGAGACAGTACTGAGTTTTGCATGCAGAATAAAAAACCTGATGTTCTGAGTTTCACTAAATCGTGTTTATTCTAGGTCAAGTACTTGTCACGTCTCATCCTCTGCCACGGAGAGGGAAATCTTGGGAGGGTGCTCAGCCAGGACTGCTGACCTGAACTCACCAGAGGGATATTCCATACCACAGGACATAATGCCCAGTATAAATAAGGGCAGCTACTTGGAAATGAGGCCAATCTGGATTCAGGAAGGGAATCTGGCATTAGTCAGCGTAGGGTGAGCAATTGTATTGTGCATCACTTGTTTTTCTTCCCCTTTTTATCATTATTTATTGCTTTTTTTTTTCCCCAATTATTAAACTCTTCTTATCTTAAACTATGAGTTTTTACTTTTGATTCTCTGCCTCATTCCACTGGGGCAGGGTGGGAGTGAGCAGCTTCATGGTGCTTAGTTGCCAGCTGGGCTTAAACCACCACACAGAGCTGCTAGGATATAAAAATAAGACCATTGCTACTGCTCCAGTAAAACTTCACTAGAGTTGTCCTTAACTAGTGATGCTAATTGTACCCCTAAGTACAGCCAGGAATTGCATTGTTCAGGAGGTGTGCATGATTTGGTTACATGTTAGTACCACATGAGCTCAGACAAACAGAGCTGGCACTGAGCAGCATCACTGCTGATGGACCTTTGAAAAAATAACCCCTTTTTTCTTCTTAAGAAAATAGTAATTTTTAATCTTGTGCTTCAGTGAGTGATGACTCCATTCCAATAGATTTATTTTCTTTATGCTATTCCCAAAAGAGAACCAAAGGGAAAGCAGTACTTATATTTACCCAAGGAAGTTTTGCTACTTTAATCATTATAGTGGCACAGATGCAACTGGACTGTGAAGTCCCTCTCTGGAAATCCTTATTCCATGATAATGCCATTCCAGTCAGAGATCAAGTCCTTGGAAGAGGCTGAGAAAGCACTCAGTCTCTTATCAAGAAGGGTAGCTTCAGCAATTACTTTGTGTCATGTAAAAACATTCCATACTACATCCCAGACTTGATGCCTTCATCTCTCAGCTCCTCTCCCCCCCCGCCTTTCCCTTACCTGATACATCACTATTTTCTGTCTGGTAATAGGACTGCATGGACCATGTTGTGGAAATACAACCTAAGTGCTCTTGAGCTGTCTCTGACAGAAGAGCCTGCATGTTCCACACTGTACCCCACTGATCTGTGATAACCCATGACTGCTTGGAAAAATCTTCCTTCAGTTAAATGACAAAGAAAACCTTGGCAGGTTTTCTGTTACTCTGCCAAGTGAGGAAGTCTGACTTACAGTTTCACATGAAAATGTATTTATATACTGCCAATCTAGTACTTTGTGGGGAAAGGTAAAAAAACCCAACACACCAGAAAACCAACATGTTTCCCCTAAAAAAATTTTTAAAATGTTTAGATACATCATAAACACAGTCACACCAATTTACATCCAAAGAAAACCAACTCAAAACAGGTAGTGAGTGGCACGTACTCACATGCAGATGTCATATACCTTCCAAGCTGGTGTCATTATTATTCCCACCTTTGCAGCCTGATGCCCAGATTGTTCTTGGACTGCAATCTGGTTGGCACAGCGACCTTTGATCCTTCTTCATTCCTCCCTATTCTACATTCAGTATTTGCCAATATGTCAGAAAACTTGTTCTGAGACTGAGGCACGGCCCACATTAATTTTGTCCTGTGATAGAGCAGTAGTTTTGCCTTAATACTTTCTTTTGCCTGGGGAGGGACTGGTCTGGACCTCCTAAAGTGCTTTTTACATACACCACACAGCACAGTGGTGTTACAGCCTTATCCACGGAGCTGGATGTGGCAGCATGGCGAACAACAGTGGTGGTGGTGGTCTGCAGCTTCCAGCAGGAAGCTGCTCTAATGAGTTTTACATACCTGCGACAGGTAGCAAAAGAACTAATACAGTTTAAGAAAGTGGTCTGTTAACAATGCAAGAAAAATAAAAGTCACTCTTCTAAAATCAAAAATAGCTCTTGGAAAAAATGAATCTCAAAAATAGACCTAGAGAAGAACAGTCAGACACAGCAGGAATTTCCTCCAAAAGACAGACCATCGTTATTTCCATTCAACAGTGGAATGTTTAATTACCTGTCATTGTAAAGTCAGGAGCTTTTGTTGGACACCTTTGCAAGGGGAGTAGCCTCTTTTTTCACTTGGATGTCTCCAAACATCCAATCTAAGCTCATCAAATCACCTGTGTCAGAAATTAAATTCATACAGTCTGCTTGAGGTCAGTTTAAGGTCCTCCCACAGATTTTACCATATGAATTTGATTTTCAAGCTCTGCTTTGACAAAGCATATCCTTGATTTTTGAACGATGTGTTTTGAGACCCTGCTTTTTTGCCTTTTTTTTTTTGTGGGAAAGCAATTGCCATCATCTCTGTAGTTTCTATCCTTCTGTGGATTGTTTCCCTCTATTAAATTCCATGGCTGGTTGGATCAAAAGACCATCCTCATTCATTCTGTAGTCTTCTATTACTTTCTCCCTTTTCAGTTTCTGTATGTCTGCCAGCTGACACAGCTCCTCTGGCAGCTTCATGCAAATGGGCTAATAAGGAAAAAGAAACAGAAAAGAAATCAAATCAATAACATGAAATAGCATGCTATAGTTTTGTTAGAAGCAGGGACGAGGTCCCTCTGTAGTTAGCCAATGGAACACAACAATCCTGCTATCACATACAGCACAGCACCTTATCTACTGCAGCTCTACCGTAAGTGCACTGGGGATATCAGCTGTGCTGCACATGGGTGTGGTAATGGCTCTGTGGTACCAGAGCTCTACATGTGAACTGGCACCTCTTAAACAAGAGGACTCTGAACTTCTAGGAAAACATTTACTTCTGTACACCAGGTTCCCAGGCATCTGCTTCTTTGAACTTAAGTCCTAAACATGAGAACACGTCTGGATTTCCAAGTACCTAACAACCATCAGTATGAATCCACAAGGAGGGGTAAAAATATAGCAGATGTAGCTGCTTTACTAGCTCTTTTCCTAGGTGTCTGCATCCACAAGAAGAACAATTACTGCTGGCAGACAGTCACACTGAAAATGCAGGAACTGCCAGGCGTTTCAGGGTGGGAAGTTTGTGTTCACTCCTCCCCCTCAGCAGGGAGGAAGATTATCAGTTTCTGAAAGACAAGGAAGAGGGAAGCTGAGGGTTTCGATAATGAAGCCCTGAGGATCAGAGGTTGCTGCTTTGCATCTGGTTTGTGGGTAAAAAGTCAGGGAGTGTCCTCCCCTTGCTTAGGAGGGAGCATCCACCATTCAGAAGACTCAACTACCACTTGCAGATGATGACACAGGCAACCACAGGAAATGTCAACATACCTTTCCAAAAACATCAGGATCAATGGGATGCCTTTCTTTTTATTTCCTTCCTTTTTATTATTTTTTTTTTCTATATTTTCTTCTTCATCCTCTTCTGCCAGTACTTCATCAACAAGAATGCTGCATTATCTCTTTTGGCTGCTGTGAACCACTGGCAATACTTTGCTGTTGCTAGTAAGTCAGACAGTCTGATCACATCTATCACATGCAATGATGCAGAAGTCTGAAATCAAGCACTCCTGAGTATGTCAAAGACCACAAGGATGATCTGACCCTAGCAGGAGCTCATTTAGTCAGAAAGTGATTCTGGTATTTTGCCACTACATATTTGGAGTTTAAATATGTATTGCAAACAGATTTCAAATAAAGTAGAAGAAACTTTTATTTGTGTGATCTACCCACAAGATATAGAAACAACAGAAAATTATTAACAATGAAATGACAGTGAAAATGGCTCCTTTTGCTACCCGTACTAGATTTCTGAAGCCAACTGCTTTAGAATGCAGAAAGTAATGACAACAAGATGAGATATCAAATCAGTCTTCAAAATACCATTTGAAATACCCAGGATCAAGTTTCCTTGGCTAATCTTATGGAATAAATGGATTTACAAAAGGATTGTTTTCAGCAAGCGGAGAACCATTTAAAAAATTCTACAAATAGCCCAATACAAAGCAGAATTTGTACTCTCTTCCCTTTAACAAACTGTTCTTTTCTCTTGTATCATGCCTACTTTCGCATGCATTTCACATGGAAATTCACATGTCAAGCTCTTTTTTTTTCCATGAACTAAGAACAACCTTATTTTTTTTGGCAGCTTTCCTCTAAACAGAAAAGATTTTCAAATATGACCTCCTCTCTTATATCTGTGAAGCAACTATGACCTCTTGTGGTTATCTGTGAAGCAACTATGACCTCTTGTGGTTATCTGATCTACTCCTAAATCCTCAATAATGGGATTTACGGCTTTGAGCCCTTAAGTAATTCCCAAAGGATTCAAGTCTGTGCTTCAATGCTTTCTTAAACTAGGGCAAAGAAAAACAGAATTTTTTTCATGAAGATAGAGCTGCATTCTCTTTTCCTAATAAATACTTCAAGACATTTAAAACTGCAAAAATGAGGAGCTAAAAGGATTTAATCATGTTAGTTTGGTCTCTTTCTTATGAATGAGGATGTTTGACCATGCACTTTTCACCAATATCTTCCACAATATCTTCCACAGTTAGTGTAAGCTCTCACAAGATTATGTCATTGAGCAGACAGAAAAGCACCACACCAATACCACTGCTTGTTTGGTTTGCATGGACCTGTTCTTTCCAGCAGTGCAATAAGTGAAGCTCTTTCACGAAAAATCTCATTTCCTCCACCTTCCGCTTTAAAAATTAACAAACAATTACAGAAGTCTCCACCATCCAGCCACTCCAGGGTACCTGAGCATCCACTACCACTGGTTCTGTGTAACCAAAGATGAAAAACATTACTTCATTTGATTTTTCCCTTTTTTTTTAAGATAACTCTTGTGAGAATTAACAAGGATGACCAGATAACTCAGTCATGCTTTTATAGAAATAAAAATCTTTGGTGAACAAACATTACTCAAAACCAGACAGTGTATGCAAACCAGCTCAGCAGCACAGTTGAGAGATCAGGAGAAAAACAGAACAAGATGTGGGGACCAAACACTCTCACCAAAACAAAGCAACTCTGTCAGCTCCAGGTACCAGCACTTTACTCCTGCCTGTTGCTCTTCATATCCTCACACATGTACCAGCCCCTGTTGAGCCCAGTGGTTCTTGGTCTCTGAGCAGAGTGAACAGAAGGTGCAGGTGACTGTGCTCATGCCTTAAGAGCTGCAACTCACCATCCACTAGGCAGACATGGGGTGGTTTCTGCTACTGAACTAACAGGAAATGGAGGTAGGTACATACAGACACCAGCACTTCTGCACATTGAAACAAGGTATGTAGCATAAAGCAGGGTGTACAGCTGCAGAAAAAGAAGCTTCTGGTAACTGGGTACTCTGGAGTTTATCCATTAGAGCCCTAGATCCAATCAGTAGCCAGAGAAATAATCAAAGACATACCTACCTTTGTGATCACAAAGTGATCTCCAGATCCAGTCCAGTAAGCATTTAAATAAGTTGTTAGGTCAGACATCAAGTTATCCATTAGAGATGAGTGGAACAGCAGAAGGCACTTAGCTTTCAGAACAAATGCTTTAGGCAGAGAAGCTAGGAAGGGTCTCAAGGACCATATATCAAGATTCTCCTGCATATCCCAGTGCAGATGAAACCAGTTATTGTTGTGGTTTAATCCCAGCCACAAATTAAATCCCATGCCAGCTGTAAGGTCACTCCCCTCAACCCCCATCAGGGTAGGGAGGAGAACTAGAAACAAAAGTTACACCTTGTGGGTTGAGATAAAAGTAGTTTAATAATTCAAAAAACAAAAAAGCTAATAATATAATAATGATAAGTGGAGGGAGAAAGGAAAATAAAATCCAAGAGAAAAAGTGATGCACAATCATTGAGCAGCAATCAGCTCCCTTCCAGGTAACTCCTCTGGTTTAAATACTGGGCATGGCGTTCTATGGTATGGAACATCCCTTTGGCCAGTTTGGATCACCTGTCCTGGCCATATGCCCACCATTTGTGCAGCTCCTCATGGCAGAGCATGGAAAATCTAAAAGCCCTCAGCTTAGGGTAACCACTACTGAGTAAGAACCAAATCAGTGTTGTCAACACTATTCTCATACTGAATCCAAAAACCACAGCGCTGTACCAGTTACTAAGAAGAAAATGTACTCTGTCCCAAGACAGTTACTTAAGTTGAAAAATATTTAAGAAAGCTTTTCATCATAGACTTCTGCAGTTTACAACATATTTCCTCATGTTGATCTTTATTTTCAGTGCAACTGAATGCTTTCAGTGTCTAAGGCCATCTGTGTACAAGTCTGTGTTGGTTAGAGAAGCAGAAATTTGGAAGGAGGGATTGCTTCCTTAAAAACAAAACAAAACAAAACAAACCAGCAAAAAACCCAACCAACAAAAACATGAACCAAAAACCAACACACACCTACTCCAGCATTTAATGCTAGATTCTCTATCATCTATCTCTGAAACTACACTGGATTCCTAAGAGCTGAAATAAAAGACCTATAGACAAAAAAACCACCTGCCATGAAGGGAGCTAGAGAAGCAGCTAGGGATAGTAACATCATCAGGAGTCAAAACCAGAAGAACATGAAAATAAGCCCCAATTAAACAGCACGACCATGATACCCTGGGCAAAACTGCACTATGGAGTGGTTTACACTGGTATATTTATTACATGCACATTACATGGTCATTTTCCACTTTTAGTCTTCAGGGCAATAGGATGATTTGGTCTAGTAATAAGGAAGGCATGTTGTCATTTGGCTTAGGTTTGCTGTACAGAATTCTCAAAACAGAAATTTTGAGAGACACTATTGGAATTCTAAAACTTAGATAAAAATAAAGCTGTGTTTGAATTAGAGGTTTCACTGAGTAGCTTTTATAGCAATATCAAATAACATTTAATCCAGGCTTTTGAAAAAGAAAGATTTTAAGTCTATGAACAGGCAGCACAAACCCACCTATATTTACTGAGGAAGTTAAAAGACCAGAATGAAGGGATAAAAAAATGCTCTTGTAGGAAAGAGATTGTTCCTATTTGGTAAAAAATCTTGCCTATATAGTGAGGTCTCATTAAGTATCTGATATCCTTATTTAATAGCTCCTTTGGAAGTCTTCTCACCCCACCTCAACCCCTCTCCAGAACAAAAAAGCCAGGTTATGTGATTTAAAATCCTAGAAAAATTATAGAATCATTTAGCTTGGAAAAAACCTCAAAGACCATCAAGTCCACCACTTAACCACATCCCTAAATGCCACATCCACATATCTTTAGGGATGGTGACTACACCACTTTCTCAGACAGCCTACTCCAATGCCTGACTACCCTTTCAGTGAAGCAGTTTTTCTTCATATCTGATCTAAACCTCCTCTGGCACAACCTGAGTCCATTTCCTCTTGTCCTGTTGCTTGTTACCAGAGGAAAGAGACCAATTCCACCTCACTACAACCTCACTTCAGGTACTTGTAGAGAGCAATAAAGTGCCCTCTGAGCTTCCTTTTCTTCACACTAAACAAGCCGAGGTCCCCAGCTGCTCCTCATAGGACTTGTGCTTCAGACCCTTCACCAGCTCCATTCCCTTTCTCTGGACATGCTGCAGAACCTGAATGCTGTTCTTGTAGTGAGGGGTCCAAAACCGACTGCAGGGTTTGTGCCATGACATCACCAGTGCTAAGTACAGGGGGACAATCAACGCCCTGGTCCTGCTGGTCACATTCTTTCTGGATTTTAGTAAGGCTTTTGATACTGCCCTTCAGAGCATCCTTCTGAACAAGTTGCCCAGCTGTGGGATAAGCAGGTCCATGGTGTTCTGGGTGAAAAACTGGCTGAAGGACAGAGCTCAAAGGGTTCTAGTGAATGGAGCTACATCTATCTAGCTGGCAACTGGCACCAGTTGAGGGATACCATTGGTATTCCTTGCGGTTCAATTCCAGAGCCTGTTTTGTTCAGTATATTTGTCAACAATCTGGACGTAGGAGTTGAATGCACCATCAGGAAGTTTGCTGATGGTACCAAACTGGGAGGTGTTGCTGACTTGTGAGGGACAAGAGGCCTTGGAGAGGGATTTACATAGTTAGGAGCATTGGGCTATAATTAATGGGATGAAATTTTCCAAGTTGAAATGCCAGATTCTGCATCTAGGATGGAATAACATTGGACAGCAGTATATATTGTGAGAGTGGCTGGAAAACAGCCCTGCAGACAGGGATCTGATTGCCAGCAGGCTCAGTGGGAGTCAGCAGCATGGCATCTTGGGATGCATCAAACACAGCACCACCAGCTGGTCAGTGGAGATGAAGATGCTGAGCTCTTCTCCCTGGTATCCAGTGACAGGACATGTGGGAATGGTTCAAAGCTGCACCAGGGAAGGTTTAGTCTGGATATTAGGAAGAATTTCTTGGCTGAGAGGGTGGTCAAACACTGGAACCAACTTCCTAGGGAGGTGGTTGATGCTCCAAGCGTAACAGTATTTAAGAGGCATTTGGACAATGTCCTTAATACCAGGCTTTGACTTGGCCAGCCATGAACTGGTCAGGCAGTTGGATTACATGCTCACTGTAGGTCCCTTCCATATGAAACAGTCTATTTTATCAAGCTTATGTTCCCCAAATCTTAGAAGTTCTTAACCCATCAAGTTTTCCCTTGCTTGTTCCCATCTGAAAGATGAACAAAACCAAGGAAAATAGAGAATGATAATTTGGCTGCTGAACTGCACAAGAATTATTTCATTCTAATAGTGCTGTCAATAAAAGTTCCCTTTTCCCCCATTTGACTCAGGATTCATTTTAAGCAATTTGCTCTGTTGAAACTAGGTTTCAGAATTAGTCAAAAATATTAACATATATCCAGAACATTTTCCCACTCAAGTTATATATAGGCCTGTATTGTACAACCTTTGTGGTTCTTCAAAACCTGAATTTCAAATGAGCTATTAGGAAATACCAGCATAAGCACTGATGCCAACTAATGCTTGCACCTGTCTATCAAGGCACTGTTACAAAATGTCCTTAACTACAGCAATTTAATCACTGCTTACTGCCTTGCTCTCAAAAAAGAACCTCACAGAAACATCTCACGATGGGCAAAGGACAGCTCACCACTGAGTCTTCAGAAGGTGCCTCATTGAATCACTCAGTGAAGTCACCTGCTGTCTGCACTTCATGATGGCATCTCACTGGAAGGTATCCTCACCTGTAATGTGCAGACATGGTGCAGAAGGAAGCCACAAGTTGTCACTGAAAACTGCAGAACAGTTGCAGAGCATCAGCAGCCTGTGATGGAAGGGATCAATATGCCATGACCAATGTCCATTAACCCAAGGCAAAGAATGTGGAGGTTTTACAGTGGGGTTGCATATAAGAAGTAAAATATGTTACAAGCAAATTAACCACCATTCTGACTGCATGCAGTGCAGAGCTAGCAATCTGACTCCTTAAAGCTGTTATGTAAAAGGGTAGATTATATTTTAAGAATGACTTATGTAAGTTTTATGCTGTATTTGTCTATGTCTTCTTCTAGCCCGGTACTCAGAAGAGAGTAAACATACAGTGATACTTTCCCAGGATACTTACAGTTTTACCTTTTATCCAAAACCTAAAATAATGATTCAAGATAAGGAAAACATGATGAAAGAATAGCTAAGTTGTTAAACCTTTTGTCTATAAACTGATTTTGTCATTATGACTAATCTCTGACAACACATAGAGCCAGAAGGAAAGCAGGCAACAGCATAGCATGGTGTTTGCTTGTTTCTATTCCTGCTTTCATCCTTTTTACCTGTTTGCATGATCTGTGGAATCAGATAGCAGCGGTGAGTTCTTTACTTGTGCATTTTATGGTTAAACCTTGACTCATGGACTTCTGTCTTATGGAAAGTCTCTCACAAGCTGTCAAATTTTCTGTATTTTTTTCAGCACACACCTTTAAGAAGAAGTGCAGTATTTGTTTTGGTAGTACACAGATATGCAACCCACATTTTACAAAGGCAGGAGTTTCAAAGTGTGAGGATGCCCAGAAAGCAAGGTTAGGGATGTAAGCACTGACAACAGCTAGCTGCCTGCTCACTATGCAGCTCTTTAGGCTGCTAGAGCCCAAGAGGTACATAACCCCTGCCCCCAGGGAAGTCAAATGTAAAATAGCAGTATCACACTTCCACAAACTTTATTAAAAGTTACTTCAACTGGTGATTTTTTAAGTATTATAAGAACATCAGAACACTGCTACACTCTAAATGGTGTATTAATTATATTAGTTTACTTATTGTAAGGAATAAACTGTTGCAGCCACTGGATAAAACCAGGGATAACATTTTTCAAATTATGCAGGCAGGATTCCATGTAAGCCAGAGTTCTTAATTCCACTGCTGCCTTTTTATGCAGAGTCTCACTTGTGCACCCAGCCTGTTCCCATTTTAACAACACTGAGAAGCTGTCTCTGGGAAGTGCTTCACAAAAAGCATCTGTGAGAATTTGCTCAGAAGTACCTCCCAGTTATTCATCCAGCAGTACAGAGTAGAAGACAAGACAATTTCACAGTATCAGGTACACTACAGGGTACCCAAAACCAGACTCTGTCAGTCGCTTACTTCCATTAGAAGTAGGATTGAGGCCAAGGAATCAGAGTAATTGACTCTCCGAGCACAGAGAGCTATCAGTGCAAGGAAAGCGGGCACAGCAGCTCATACCAAGACAACAGAACAATGAGTGCAATTCTGTGTACCTTGGATCCTGCTGTGGGCAGCTCTGGTTAATTATTGCCCCTGTTTCTGTTACATATTCTAGCCAGTACCTTTGGGAGTGCTTTGGGTGGGAATTTTCAGCTCTACCTTTTTCATACAGTCAAGACTTAACAATGACTGATATGTGATCTGTAAAGAAATAACATAATTTTTAGGGGCAAGAGGCCTCTAAAAATTCTAAGATTAGAATGTAACTGAGAGAATCCTATGCCACAGAAAGCTTGCTATATAGCCCATGTTTGGGATTTGAGGAGTTCCTACAGGCAGTCATACCTATGACATGAAAAGTTAGTCTATATGCAAGCCAAGTCAACTATGTATAACATACCATGCCCATTATGAAGGATCATAGCCGTTGTGTTACTTTCTTCTCTTCAAAAGGCTCTTAATTCTCCTGTTAGTCACATACTAACCACCACACCACCAGGGCTAGCACCAGCAAAATCAGATTTTTGTGATAATTTGGCCTGTTCCCTCATTTTCACCTCTGTTTTTACCAGCAGATGCTTCCCACTGCTGGATGCCTGTATTTGAATTTGTTTCTGCACTTGTGCAAGGGGCAGAAAGAACAAAGAACATAATGCACAAGCTGACCTGGCTCCTGCTTAAGTCACAGTAGCCTCAGGTTGTTCCAAGTTTGATCAAGAACAGCAAACACATCTTTAAAAAAAAAAAAAGGCACATTAAACCTGCTGCTATTTTTGGGTAGTAACTACCTTTTAAAATGGGTCTACACAAGATTCTATCAGCCTTGCCCGCAGTTTCTTTCTAGCTAGAACAACATTCTTTCTAGCCAGAACATTCACATGGTTCAACAACTGTCACATCCTAGTAATGCTGACCTTCTCTGAGAGAATGCCCTAAAGTTTCTCTTGGTTAAATTTTTGTTCCCAAACAGAATACTTTCAAAGGGCACCTGTGTATCCAAGACACTGAAGGACACTGTACTGGTGAAAGAGACAATCTGAGACACAGCAGCAGCCATGCATGACTTCAAGCATGAACAGTCTGATTTAAATGCCTACAGTCTAGAGCATGACCCCAACTCTGTTATTTAACAAAAAAAACCAAAAACCCTGTCTGTTTAAGAGTGAACTGCAGCACTACTCTTTTTCATTATGATGCACAATGAAACAAAAAGGTTTCAGATTTAAATATTATGTGCACTAAAACCAGAATGCACCCTAATTTCCAGGCTTAGCGAGGGAAGGGAAAAGATTGCTGCAAAGACAAAACTAACAGACTGATTGCATCAACCCTTGCAATTTTTTTTTTCCTCTCATACTTTGGTATTTGAATTGTTAAATATAAAAGGGAATAGACAGTGAAATAGCTGAAACACTTAACAGCTCAGCTGTGGAGTATATACAAACAGCAGACTATTGTAAAATGATCAAAGTATATATTTTATATGAAAGGAGATGTGGATGTGATCTCCCTGGAATTGTTCAAAGCTACAGCCCAACAGGTACGCAACCCCTGTTGGGAGTATGCAACCAAAGCTGCTGGGTGGAGCTCTAAGCAATCTCATCTAATACAAAGTGTCTCTAGAACTAGATGATCTTTAAGGTCCCTTCCAATCCAAACCATTCTATGACTCTATTTTCTCTCCCACTATCCAGGTAAAAGCAGGTACCTGTTCTTTAGCCTATACAGGCCTTGGACTCTTGTCACCATTCTCTGAGAACAGAATGAGCTGATTTTGGATCTGTGCCTGTATAAGTATACATCTGCATATGCATCAGAGCAGGAACCACACAACCAGATCAGCACCTGACAGCCACCACAAATCCAAAGGGCAATCATTGTTGCAGCATATTGCACAATTGAGACAGCCACAATACACAAAGTAGCACCATACAATTTCAGAAGGCTTCAAGCCTTAACCCATACAGAGCACCACCACACCACTTCAGAAGACTGCAAGAATCTACCCTTCTTAGTCTTTAGCCCAACCTTTTATACCCCTCATGTTCATGCACTGCACCTGTGTGCCCTCTGTTCCCTCTGGTGATTGGTCAGTGCCCCTGGGCACTCCATGGCTCATTGCTGTAAATGCTGCTCACCTGCTTTTCACACCTGTAGCCCATTGGGGATGAGGCTTGGCTGCAGCCCCACTCCCAATTACCACAAACTGTGTCCCTACAAATAGACTTACTGAGCTTTGAGTTATATATCACACCATGTACATTTCAGGAATAAGTATAAGATCAAAGTAGTCACCAAGAGGAATGCTCACTGGCTGAAGCACTTTGATTCCTCCAAAAGATCAGTGGTGCTACTCAGCCACTTTTACAGTTGGTAAGAGCTACAGGATAAACATTTTAGAAAGCAGGCCAGTTTCCTTCCGATGGCTGCAGATAACAAGCTCTGTACCTACCTTTCTGTTGCCATTGTTCTCTCAGAATACATCTTGTTCTGATACAGACAAACCAAGAGATTACAATCTCTGGGAAAAACGTTGTCTGACAAAGACTAAGTACACTGCTTGGCTAATATCCACATTACCTCAGAGGGAATATTTTGAGCTATCTGAAGCCCTGAGATGGCTTTCTAAGGAAACATAGGGAGAACTCCATGGGCCACAGTCTGCTTGGTTCTGTGTCTGCTTGTTTGTTAACTTCAACAGCCTAAAGTGCATCTGAGCAAGCAAGACAAACAAACCTAACACAGAAGTCAAAACATTATTAAAATAATGTCCATGCTGGTGCAATGTGAAAGAGAAATATTTCAGGCAATACCCTCTGCCTCTGGTCAGAAAATGAACTGCTGCATATGAAGCAACTCCTTAATTCAGTGTGTGTGGTTCTTACAGAAGATCCTGAAGCTAGCCAACAATAAGCTTATTTTCCATAAAAAAGCCCTTATCTCAGATAAAATTTCACATTTATTCTGAAAATATAAGGTGAAAGCAGAACCTGAACAGATGTTCACTGCAAAGATCAGCAACAGTCTTAAAGTAAACTGCAGTTCACAGCACAAAGAATGAAGTACCTGACTGGAGCCCAAGAATGATGCAAATTAAATATCAGTCTTTACCCTGAATCAATAATATTTGATCCATTAGTTAGGTAGTAATTGGAAGGCAATTATACAAGCTCACCAGTATGAAAAAACAGTTGCATCACTGAAACTTTACTGTAGTCAAATAGAAGTTACTAAAATAATAAAAAATGGTAACATCACTGGACCTCAAGAAGAAACATAATATTTGAATAAACTATTCAAGTGTGGTCATGTGAGAAGACTTAAAGTAAAACCATCTTGGAGCATGGGTCTGCAGGAGTTTGAAATATATATTTTACTAGCTTTCTGAAGGCACACTTATAAATGTTTTGAGAGCATCTATATAACTCTAACTTTCCTGTAAAATTGTTCTGGAACCATTCCACCATAGGTGAAATGCTCATAGGAAATTCTCCCTGAAACCACAAGCTGACAAGGAAACAAACCAAGGAAATTCTTCTATCTAGGAACACTACTGGGAAACAAGACACAAAAAACAAAATCAAAACCAACCAACCAAAACCAAACCAAACAAACAAAAATAAAAAAAGAGAGAGAAAAATGTGAGAGAGAAGAATTGTAAACAATACCTTGGAGGAACCTTTTACCTTGGAAGAAGCCTTATACCCACCACCCTGTTCACCTTTTCAGAGCTGAGGAAAACAAACTTGGAACAACTGAGTTTGAAAATTGGAATTATAGTCAGTGTGAGTTGTGGTTCCCCCAGCAAGCACTGCGCATCCCTTCTCCTCCTGTGAAAGGAAGGAAGCATTTCACTATACTCAAAAAGCATTGCTGTTCCCTTCCCTGAATCTGTTTAATTTAATGACAGAAGCAATTTATATTCTAGTGCTGAAAAGCAACTTTTAGACACTTGTTAAAGACTAGTCAAATCTAATGACTTAAGCATCTCATCAGAAACAAAGCCAGCATTGAACTATAACTAATTAATTTACAGATTATTACATATAGAATAAAGCAAGTACATAAAAAAAGGCAGAATGAAGTAAGTTAATCACTTGGTAAGTCCAGTAGATGCCTTCTAGCTAGTTGCCCCTCAGCACTTTGCTCCTATCCCTGAGGCAAAGCAGATGGCAATAGAAATGCACAGGACCTTTATACGTTAGAAATGTTTTTCTTAAATATTCCCATATTTATGCCATTAGTGAAGGAGGCTCAGATAAACAGATCATTCAATAGAGATGTTTTTGCCTGTGTGAATAAAAGTAAGACCAAGTTAACATGACCTTTAACCTCTCAGCACAGTCCATAAGGGAAAGTCTTGCACATGTACAACAACATATCAAATGAACTTGCCTTCAGGATGTAAACAGGGGGCACTCTTATCTCAACTGAATACTTTGGAGGAGTTACTTTCATTAGCAGTCTCATTGGACATTAACCACTGTTATTTAACCAGTAAGCTTTAATTCAATACAGTCCCAAGACCTTCCCAAAGTGAGCTGTTATTATTATTATTTCACTTATAGATAATTGGGGAACAAAAGCCGTTTGATTTATACACCATTCTAATTCCTACTGATTTTAGGAGAAAAAATGAAACCAAGTAATTCAGATGTGACCCAAAAAGGATTTAAAATGCTGAACTATTGGTGGGCACGACCCCCCTGCCCCAAAATGCAGTAAGCAAACCTCACCATTGACTATTCCATGACCAAAATTATCCTTAATCCTGGAGCGCTTCTGCCAATTTCCAAGTTCTTCACTGACATGAAGGAGGGAAAAAAATACAGACATTCATCAGGTTCCACTGTTTGAGGTGGAAGCTTATCATTACTACTGACCTGCTGGAAAGCAGCCCTGCAGAGAAAGACCTGGGGGTCCTGGTGGGCAACAAGCCATGAGCCAGCAGTGGCCTCCCTTGTGGCCAAGAAGGCCAATGGTGTCCTGTGCTCTAGTTTTTGGTTCCTCAGTACAAGAGAGACGTGGAGCTCCTGGAGCAACCAGTGGAGTGCAATAAGGATGAATGGTCAGCTGGAGGATGGGCTGAGGGACTGGGCCTGTTTGGCCTCGAGAACAGATGATTGAGTGTGGACTTCTTCAATGTCTATCAGTATCTGAAGGAAAGTGTCAGAGCATGGAGCCAGGCTCTCTCATCAGTGGTGCTAAGCAACAGGACAAGAGGCAATGGGCAGAAATAGATGCACAGAAGTTCCACCTGAACATGAGGAAAAACTCTATTGTGTGGGTGACCATGCACTGGATCAGGTGCCCAGAGAGGTTGTGGAGCCTCCCTCACAGGAGATACTCAAGAATCATCTGGATGGGATCCTGTGCCAAGTGCTGCTTGAGCAGGGAGCTTGGACCAGTTGACCCATTGCAGTCCCTTCCAACCTCCCCCGTTCTGTGATTCTGCGATTTGCAAAACAAAGCAAGACGGCAGGACCGGGAGCCACTATCAACTTGGGAAAGAAAGAAAGAACAACGCAATTACTTTAGCCGGCCGCTCTCTCGCTGCGCACAAGAGCTTCCCACACGCCTGCGCGCGGGGTTCGGGGGCGGCTGCCGGGCGCGTGAGGGGCGGGCGGCTGCGGGCGGGGCCGGGCCGGGCCGGGCTGGGCTGGGCGGAGGCGGCGGGCGGGGCCGCGGCAGTCGGTGCGCGCTCGCCTTCCGCCTCAGTGCAGGGGGCGGCCGCGGTCGGGCCTGTGCCGGGGCGGCTGTGGCACCGCCGTCGCCGCTCTTCGGCTGCGTAACTCTTCCCCCGGCCCCTCCCTTCCCTTCCCCTCGGGCCCAGCGGCGGCGATGGGGTCCCGGGCGTCCACTCTGCTGCGGGACGAGGAGATCGAGGAGATCAAGAAGGAGACGGGCTGTGAGTGCGGGAGCCTGAGTGCGGCGGGGCGGGGCGGGGCGGGCAGTACCCGGGCTCGGCGGCCGGAGCGGGGCCACTCGCAGTCCCTGGGGCCGGACAGGCCCTGCCCGGCGCGGCCGCGGCGTTCGCGTCGGGGCAGTGCCCGGTCCCAGCCAGCGCAGCCCCCGGGGCCGGGCATGTGTGGCAGGCCCGCGGAAACCTGGGAAGCGCCTCTCGGTTCCCCCCCACCGCTGCCGGTGGCAGCAGCGAGATCCCAGCGGGATAGAAGGGAAGCAGTGCTCTTGGTGTGTGCAGTATTGTATTCGGTCAGAGATAACTCCTTGGGTTTTGAAGAGTTGTCTGTATCGATGCCTGATGCTGGAGTGTCTCTCAGTTTTTAACCCACAGAAGCTGTCGTTGGATAGTAATTTTTTCCCCCAAGTGTTATTTGTTTTATCGGTTAATGCTAAAATTGCCGTAAGGGTATTCAGAATGAATGCTGAGTAGTATTTAAACCCTAAAGGAAGTAATGTAACTCACGAGACATAAGTGTTATTAACTAAAAAGAAGTGAAATTCCTGTACTAGTCAGCAACTGGGTGAGCATTATTTAAGCTGGACTCTAATATTTAGATACTTTACCCTACAGTATTTGATCGAGTTATACTGCACAAACATAAAGTACCTTAGAGAAGGTGAAACTCCAGTGTTGTTAATTTGCCTGATAGAATGACTGCCTGAGAGTTCCAGCAAATGATAAGAAATGATTTAGTTCGACTAAATGATAATAAATGCAGGATGCCTTCCTAACTATCTGGGGAGCAGAGGTCATAACATCATAGGTATCACTTTGCTGTTTGTTTCTCCAGGAATGTTCTCAGGTTAACATGCTGTGCCCAGCTTTTCCAATTTTTCTTCTGAATATACATTCTGATCTGTTCTTGCTACTTGAAAATGCTTTCTTTGGTTTTCTTTCCAATATAAATGAGACCATATATTCTTCTTAAGTGTTAGTTTATTTGTGTCAGGAAAATGCTTGTCTACAGGAAAGGAGTAGAAGATTAAGAGAGCACTGGAGCTAGTGTAGTGGCAGGCTGAGTGAGTTAACATAGTTTCCATGATCCTTTTTCCATCTGTCATGAAAACCTTCTAGAGGAAAGCTGTGATAAACAAGTAGAAATGTCAAAGTCTGTTTATCCAGCAATAACTTTCTATGGCTTTTTTCTTTTTAATCACAAAGATCATGGTGTAAAGGAAGCCTCCTGTCATTTATAAAGATGCTTCAAAATCCAAACCCCAAATCTGGAATATTTTTCCAGAAGGTTTTACATTTTTCCTCATGCTGCTACTTGATTTATTGTCTGTGGTGTTTTATTCCTTAAAGTTTACTTACATGATAGTTAAATAAATACCATTTAGATGGCTATATAGGCATTGTAAGCAATAAATCCACTTGACTCTAGTTAGCCTCTAAATGCTCTTCTTGTATCATCAGAGGGTGATCAAAGTTATGACTGGTGGGTTTCAGCTTTGTGACCTGATGTCCATTCATTTCCCCATGTTTTTATCTAGTAAATTTTATAATTAGTACCACTTTGTTAACCAACCATTGCTAATCTCTGACTCATGCTTGCTTGTAAGTCATCACAGTGTGTCTCATTGACGTTATCAATCATTTTCTTCTTCTCCCCAGTCTGTAACTGCAGTTTAGGAATGTGATTTTTCTCTGCTTTTTATATTTCTCTAGGTAGATGGAAAATTCCACCAAGATGTTAGCACTGTTATACACTTCATACAGGTGAAAATATTTATACAAGGTGGGGAAAAAACCCAAACAAACACTACTTAACTGGATCGAAGTTCACAGGCAGAATGCTAAGGTAGTGTTACTGAATAGACTGCTGTGGTCTGTTGGAAACTTAATGCTGATGGTACTTTAGCTACTGAAGAGTTTGAGAAAGGGACTTTGTAGACATGAAAAAATCTGGCAGCATTACAAGTCCATCTTGAACTGGTGGTCTGATAAGTGCTCCCAAAGATTCCTTTTTGGCCTCTTTACTGTGAAATGTGTTTTCTACAGTTCATTTGGGGTACGTGTGTAGTACTGAGTAGAACCAACTTAACCAATTTGATTGAGTTCAACTGTGGAATTATATAACTTCTGCTCAATTTCATGTAGCACAAAACTGAATAGCTAATGATACTGACATGAGTGAGAAACTGTATGTTAATGTTCTTCAGCAGAACAGATAAAGAACATGTCTTTTAGGACACTAGAGGCATAGTCTTTCAAAAGCTAAGCAAATGACACAATCTCTTGAATGAAATTTGCTTGAATTAAAATTCTTCTCTTTTTTGTGGTAGTGAAAAGCACTTTGTAGGGTAAGTTCAGAGACATGTGCAAAGGTAATGCATGAGGTTCTCAGCAGCAGGTGCGAAGCCTGAAGTTGACAGTCCTAAACCTCACATGGTGTTGTCTGGAAAGTGTTTGCTTTGCATTTAAACATTTTGAGATTTGAGCAGGAAAACACCTTGAAGTCATCCTAATTGCTTTGATATTTCATTAACAACTATAAAAAAAAACAAAACAAAAAAACAGATGAGAGACCCAAGATGTTGCTTGTCTGCATTCTGTTGCAAGCTTTTGGAAAGCTGTTGGAATGTAACAGTATTCAAACTATTTGGTTCACACCCTTTGTTTCCATGCTTTGAAGCACTCTGCCTAAGGATTAATAATAAATTAATGCTCATACCTTAATTTGGGAGGAAAAAATGTTTGCATGGTAGCAGATAATAGATTTTTCTGATGGATATTTATATATTTTTCCAAGTATATATATATTTTTTATATGAGTTTATGCTACTGTTGTAGACAAGAATATGTAATTGCTAAAAGCTTTACAGTGATTTAACATAAGTAAAATAGAGAGAGCAACTCCTAATTTAGAGGTCTTGACCCAAAATTTTTAGGAGGATCTTAGTGGAGTAGCAGTATAAAATGGTGTTTCAGCTAATTTTAAGCCTTAACCGTAGCTTTTGAGTCATAACTTTAGAAGCAGTCATAAATTGCAGATCTTAACTCTCCTAGGTATTCAGGAGAATCTTTACTTTGCTTACAAATGCACTGAAAAATGCCCAGTGACACAGCTTTTGTGAGGGATGAGAGCCAAAAGGAAATTACGACAGAAGACAGTGGTGAACCTGAATCATCCTCCTTTTGCACAGAGCTGTGATATGCTTTTTGTCTAGAGTGACGTTAATGAAAATATCACTTCTCCTGTCAACAGCTATGGACTATTTCTCACATACTAGCTGGTACAGCGATGTTCCAAAAATGGAGATGCTGACATCAGTTTGGGAATGGTAGCTGAGTAGAATTCTCATCACCTTCTTTGTTTTCAGGGAGGAGTGGGAGTATGGGACTTCTAATAGATCTAACTCTAGCCTTCTTTTTTTCACCATCAGTTGTTGTTATGGTATCTAAAACATTAAATCAGAAATGCAGAAGGTTGAAGTCTTTATAGTACTGGTACTTGTTTTCTCTGTGTGTGTTGCTTAACTTGGAAGTGAGCAAGCTGCCCAGTCTTATCGTAGAGAAGTTGCTTGAGGTGAAACTGAGCAAATTGCCCAATCCTATGCAAAGAATGCAAGTTGCTGAGGAGACAAAAAGGCGGGGGGGGTGTGTTTGAAAACCCAGTTGCTGGCAGGTCGTGCTAAAGGAGAAAACTGTTGAACCTAAACAAATAAATAGCCTCGAGAAAGAAAAAACAAACCTGAAAAGAAACCTGCCTCACTTGTTACAGATCAAACAGCTAGTGTGCAACTTCTTCCCAAATAAGTTTGAGCAAGTAAGAGAAGCATTGTGCATGTCCTGGTGAAGGCTTTTTAAACTATTTAATCTGAGAATTACAGTAAGTCCTAGTTTAACATTGTAGACAATCACATCTTTACTGAATACACATTAACAGTCAATCAATCTTATTTCATGTATTTATTAAATTTATCAGAAGAGACTGAAAAGCCAAGATCTACTGTAGGGCCTTGTGGTTTAACCTCAGCTGACAAGTAAGTACCACACAGATGCTTCCTTAGTCCCTGTCAGGGTCAGGGTAGAAGCTCGGGGAGAGGGGAGGTAAAACCCATGGGTTGAGATAAAAAGTTTAATAATTGAAATAAAGTAAAATATAATAATAAATTTTAAAATGTCAATAATAACAATGCTAATACTAATTGTAATGAATGAGAAATAACACCCAAGAAAGACAAATGAAGCACAGTACAAGTACTGTACATAGTACAGTACTGCTCACCTCCTGTCGACCAATGCCCAGCCTGTCCCCAGACTGCAATTGGCCCCTCCTGGCCAATTCCCTCCAGAATTGTATTCACCGGACATGATGTTCTGCGAAGATCAGAAGATCCCTTTGGCCAGTTCAGATCAGCTGTTCTGGCTGTGCTCCCTCTCAGCTTTTTGTGCACCTCCTCACTGGCAGAGCCTGGGAAGCTGAGAAGCCCTTGGCTTAGGGTAAACTCTACCTAGCAACAGCCAAAACAACAGTGTGTTGTCATCGTTACTCTCCTATGAAATCCAGAAACCACAGCACTGTACCAGTTACTAAGAAGAGAATGAACTTTGTCCCAGCTGAAACCAGGACAAGTGTTCTTTCAGTGTTAAAGGAATTGCTATTCTATAGAGGTTCATCCCACTCACATCACAGACTAAAGATCTAGTTGTCTAATACCTTAGGTTGTCTAGTATCTTGGTAATGTTGACACAGTTATGCTGAACTTAATATTGCCTTTGTAATTTATGTTTCAAAGTGCAGATTTAAAGTCTGCAATAACTTTCTGCTTGCTTTGTAGCTCAACTCCTTCTCAAATTTCTTTAGAAATAGGCTTTTTTATTTTTAATTCCATGTCCTAGAACCTGGAAATTAATTTTCTGAGCAATTGGCTCCCACGTTGGGTGCAAAGGGTTTCAGTGAATGGGGAACATCAGGCTGGTGACCAGTCACTAGTAGGGTTCTGCAGGGCTCCATTTCAGGGCCAGCTGTTCTCCTCAACATCTTTGATGTTAAGGAGATGTTCTCCTTAATGTCTTTGTGAACAACTTGGATGCAGGACTGGAAGGCATACTAAGTTTGCCAGTGTCACTAAATTGGGAGGAGCTGTTGACTCCCTCGAAGGCAGAGAGATCTTAACAGAGGGCTGGGCACCAAAGTATTGCTGGTTGAATGCATGATCTAAAAAATACTATTAAAAATATAATAGTAAATAAAAACAAGAAATCTATCTTTGGCTCCAAGTTCTGGAACAAAACGTTCCTCATCTCTGCTCTCTGGTGAACAGTCATAGGACCAGAAGGAAAAGCATGAAGCTGTGACAGGGAAAGTTTAGGCTGGATATTAGGACAAAGTTCTTCACCCAGAGAGTGAATGGGTACTGGAACAGGCTTCCCAGGGAAGGGGTCACAGTACCAGCCTGACAGAGTTCCTTAAATGTTTGGGCAGTGTTCTCAGGCACATGAGGATGGTGCTGTGCAGGGTCAGGAGCTGGACTCCAGTGAGCCTTCTGGGTCTCTTCCAAGTCAGGTTATTCTCTTATTCTGTGAACCCCAAAATGTTCAGATTTCAGCAGTCCTGTAAAGGAAGAAAAGTAAAGTAAAAATTAAAGCCTTTCTGACCACTTGCCAGATGCAGAGAAACTGAGCTCACTTTCTGTCTTTAGGTGGAAAACAGACAATGGGAGTAGAGATAAGCAAAAGTTAAGGAAAGATTCTATAGCAGGGGTCTTTAGTCTCATGAGTGATATAGAGGTTATCAGTGTAGGCTGTGTTCAGATTATTTCTAGCTGTAAAGGAATTAAAGGAAATAAAGTGGAACTGTGAATCAAGTTTGTTTTTTTTTAATTGACGTTTACTGAGTCAGATAACCAAAAATTGTTAAAGATAAAAAATAGAAATGGGTAGAAGACGGAGTTAGACAGATTTTTGAAGAATGAGCTAATTTGTGGATTCTTGAATATTAAGCTGTGATTTATAGCTCATAAAGTCCCTAAATGCTCCTTGTCATGTGCTTTCAATGTAACTGGTTCTACGTGAACTCTTTTTTGAATACAGCTTCTGGCAACAGCAAAGTTCAGAGGTCTTCTCCTATGAGGAATCATTGACATGCTAATTTGTCATCTTCTTTCTTTTTTTCTTCAGTCTCCCACAGTCAAATCACCCGCCTCTACAGTCGCTTCACCAGCCTGGACAAAGGAGAAAATGGCACTCTTAGGTGGGTAATTCCGCTGTACTTGCATTGGCACATCTGTATTGGTGGCTTGCTGTTGCAGGATGTCTGCCTGTTTTTCTCATTAGTAAATCACTGAGGCTATTGTAACAAGTTTTTTCATAGCTACTGTCTACATGAAAGGTTTAATTGTTGAACTGAGGTGCTCTAAGTACCAACTGTCTTTACTGTTGTGTTGAAGGTTTGTAGTAGTTAATAGGAGAAAGTTCAGATTTGGTATTCAGAGTCTTATAAAAATGTTCAGAATTGTGAAACAACACTTTTAGATTGCTGTTTCTTACCTTTCTTTATATGTTGCTTCTACTATTTAATACAAGAATGGTTCTGCTGTGTCATCTTTATCCTGGCTTTCATAAGAAAAAAGATCTATACTTACTTGTCTCTGATATCCAGTGTCTTAAAACACCACTTGGATCTGCAATCCATTTACTATATTTAATTTTGCACCTCTTGTTGAACACCCATATCTATTAGTATGCTTAAAAATAAAAAAAGAGCTGGAACCAAGTCATTGTGACTAAACATTCTGTTATTTAAAGTGGTAGTGCAGAACATTCTAAGATCTTTAGTGTTTGTTTCCTATCTACAATTCGAAAGCTACAGAAGTAAACTGGTTTCTAACAGCTTAGTCAATTAAATAAAGATGACTCTTTAACTTTATCTGCAAAATATTTTTCATTTTGATGGACCAAGTCTGCTAGAAAATACTATTCCCAACTAAAAGGTAAACTCTGGTGAGATGATGGCCTGTTAAAATATATCCCTGCCTGCTGTCATTCCCTGCCTTTCCTGCTCTCATGGATTTTGTTTCCCATTCACCATATAGCCACAGTGGCACAGGAAAGCTGGAGAAGAATGCAGGAGAGAGTAGGAAGGAGAAAGGGACATCGTTGTAGCATAACATGAGATCTGGCTCCTACAGAGTTAATTTCTTTTATAGCAGCTCTCTCCCTGTCAAATTCAGTGATTCAGGCATCACCTGAGGTTTTGTATGTGAGCTTGTAAAATATGACTGCAGGATGCACTATAAACCCAGAAAAGCTATAGGCCTACCTTTAAACCAGCCTAACTGTAATGCTGCAATCACCTCTTAAAAGATCAAAGTGGCAAGTTGTAAGACACATGGTCTTTGGCAGTACTTTGGGCTTACTGCAGTTTCCTTTCCTGAAGGAAATGCGCAGTTCCTTCTGGTGCCACGAATTGCTGACTTCTCAGCATTTAAGTAATTGGATGTGGAATTGTATGGTAAACAGGACTACAGAGTGATTATTTTGGGTTAAAAATACTCTCCTTCCCTTTTTGCCTTTTGTGTAGGTTTTGAGGCTGATTGACTCCGGTGATTTGGACTGTGGCTGTACTGTAAATATCTAGACTTGCATAGCTGAAGGGATGACTAAATGGATTGTGCACGTAAAAAATTGGCTTGGGATGCGATATGCAGGAACTTCCAAAAGCCCGCTCTGACACTTCAACCAATGCATTTAAATTGTAGCATTGGCAATTCTGATGTAGAGATCAACTGATGAGATTGTGGATAAGGTTAATACTCCTTATGTTTAAAATTATTTTGAAAAGAACATTAACAGCCTTTTCAAACTTTATATGTGAATTTAATATTCATTGATGAATAAAGGTGATGGCTACTGAATTAGTCTAGCACAATTTGAACCTAGGACGTGCTCTTCCTCATCTCTTGCATGTTCTCCAACACTAAATTCACTTACTGAATCCATAAGGTTTGTATAAATGTCAAAGTGATTGTACTCAGTTTATGTAAGAGGAGTAATTGATTAAATATGCTATGAATGTCTGTTGCACAATGCTTAGTTTCATGGTATTATGCATCAGGAGGAGGCAGACTTCTATTGTTGATAATCATGTAGTACTTAGGAAAGGAAGTGGAGGTTGTTTGGGAAATCCTAGCAACCGTGCGTATTATGATCTCTTGACTTGCAGTCTTGCCCCCTAAGCACAGCCCACTCTCAAACATGTCTGACTTAAGAGTGGCATTCAATTTTTTAAACTTGTTTTGGTACTCTCAAAATGCAGTTTTGTAAGTTTAAGTAATGGATAACTACTTCCTGAAAAATAGATTGAGGAGAGAGCAAGAACTACAGCTTGGAAGGTCATAGATGTTGGTTTCTGAGATACGGATCAAAGAGAACTTGATGCTTTAAGACAAGTAAGAAGAAGTTATCACTTGCTTACTACCACCAAACAGTTCAGAGGGTATGTCTTCCGTTTGTTTCCTGTGAGCAAGATTTATTGTTTCCGTAAGGATGACTTGCACCTTTGATTTACAAATCAAACATGACAAAATCACTCATGTGACCATGATTAGGAAAAGAAATGTCAGTCAGTTCTTTATGGCATGAAATAAATCTTTAAATGTGTACCACACTTCTGAAGAAGGGCAAAGTAAAGAGCACTTTGTACAGAAAATCTGATAGATGATGATTAATCCTGGTAGTTCTGGAACTATAATCAAAAGCAGAAATCTTTCATAGCCAGATATTTCTATCCAGTGTACTTATGTGCAATTTCAAGGTACTTTGTTTTTAAAGAGTTACAGAAATGAAATATTAGAGATGGTTATTGATAAAGACAAAACTTGGTCTTCAAAAAGTTTTTGGTTTTTGCTTCCTTTTTTCCCCTCTCACATATTTATTCTCTAAGTGACTACAGCCATTTTTACCTGTAAAGATAAAAATATCAGGTTTACCTTCACCTTTCTTTAAAAGTGTAGAAAAATTTTGTAATTTTCCTTAGCTTCACTTTTTCTAAACAAAATGAGTTTTTCTAAACAAAACCATGTTGGAAAAGACAAGACAAAACTGTTCTTGAAAATTCTTTTGTCACCTTTGATTTAAATATTGTGACATGCAGAGTTGTCAAAACAAAAGATTGATACCCTTGGTTGTCCATAGCTACATCTAAATTGTGAAATCTGGAATATACTTGTTCAGTTTACATCCTAACTATAGCTCAGGAGGAAAAGAGTGCATGTTTCCTTACTTACATGCTGATTTCCAATATGGGGAAATAGTATAGCATGAACAGGGCAAGTATGTGATTGCTTAGTGAGTCTTCCTGTTGGGCTGGTACTGCAGCATACACCACACAAGAATACCTTTGTTCCAAAGCTTATCAACTAGTAAGTAGCTCTAGACAGACATATAGAGAGCTGTAAAAGGAGGTACTTATGTACACTGCAATCTTTGCCTGTAACTTTTGTATGGAACCTCCCACTTAACAGTAGTTTCTGAGGCACTGGGGAAAACACAGGTTAAGCACTTGAGAAGTGGTTTTTACTGTACAGTAATTGATATAGCCTGGTAAGCATAGAAGAAGGAAGGATCTGAAAGCTGGTAGCTACAGAGAATAGACACACTGAGCTGTTTATACATGTCTTGTGTTTATGAAAGCTGTTCACACATGTCTTCTGGAGAACTTCAGAAAGCCTCTGATCCTGAGAGAAGGGTAACATGAGCCAGCCAGGCCATCTGTCAGTCTTTGTCAGCTGACTGAACCATCTGGGTCTGGAAAGATGTCAGGCTTGGTCTTATTAGTTAAAACAGATACTTCAAGATTGCAAAACGTAAAAGCTAGCTCTGTGAATGTGGAATTCTTTACTTTTGCTCAAGCAAATGCAAAGCATTTTTAGCTTTATCTAAAATAGAAAAGACAGGAAGGATATGGGTTTGGATTGGAAAAGACAGGGTACAAGAATAGACTATACTTGCATCTTCAACCACACTTTATGCATGCTGCCTTTTTTCTTCCCTTCCTTATTGCTCATCTAATTATCACCTTTTTACATACTCCTTGGCCTTACATTTATGAACCAATTAGTGCTGTGATAGTTAAGCAACTTTTAACATTTGCATAGAGCATGCGTAAGGATGGAGTTAGATGAGATGGATGACACAATTGTGAAGGGCGGGGATATTGGTATTCTTTCCCCGTAACTTCTCCAGGCTGCCAGCACCTCATTGTCAGCTGTGGTGCTCTTAGACTTTTTTGAAGTTTTTGAACTGCCTCAAGTTGTGAATTCCACAGAAAGCTAATTGGAGAGGGGGAAGGTAGGGAGTTTTTTATAGGGGATACGATAGACGATCAAAAGGTTAGATGAATGCAAAGCTGATGCTAGCAAAGGGAATGGAGCAATGGAACCTCTTCAGCAGTAAGCTCTTAAATATTTTTGACTAATTTGCATAATACGCCTTACTGCTTTTAGTTATTTCCCTTCTTCAAGTCATTTCTTGTTACCTGTATAGTCTGGGCATCTTTTCTTTTTTCTACCACTTCTGATGCTCATATATATGGGAGTTTTTTCCTTTCCATTATTATACTTTCCCTCAGCTCTAGATACCCCTCCTCATCCCTGTCACCCTGAACAAATAGAACAGCGTTTTGCTAACATCTAGAAGTAACAGGAGAATGAACAACCAGAAACAGAAGGAAAAAAAGGGTCTTGTAGGCTTTTTGCAGTCTTTAGAATCAGGCAGAACTACCTTTACAGCAGGGATCTGCTCTGTGTCTTGGAGGGAATACTCATGCTTAGGAACACTTGTCTTGCTTAGACTCTAGAAATTCTTAGCTGCAAATGACATCTAATTGTGAATACACTGGCGTATGTATTAAATGGTTGGCCTACATAATGTCCACATGCAATTAAAGGTGGCTTTGCCTGTTGCATTTAAGCAAAGATTTCATAAGAGCCAGGTTCATGTAAGGATACCTTAAGAGGAGCCTTGTTGCCCATGAACACAGAAGAAGTAGAGGGTATTAAATTTCATGTAAGTGCCAGCTTCAGCCAGGTGAAGTTGGTCCCTAATGACTGCAGGAAAGCTTAGCTTTATAAAGTGAGAATAACTTGCCTCACATTCATTTGCTTTTATGGCTGTTGCAGCTATTTCAGTTATAACACTCACTCAGTAATGTGCTCTTAATAAGCAAAAGTGCTCTACTGCAATCCTGATAATGACAGGACAAATAGATTTGAAACCAGGGAATTATTTGTGGTTAATTGCTAATCTCCTGTTAGAAAACAGAATCACTGGAGGCTGAATACTAAAAAGTCATTATATGCAAGTAAAAGTTTCTGAAGGATTAGGATTTTGGTCTACATGGAAGAGAGAGCAGCTGCTGCTTTTAGGTTATAAAGTTAGCATTGACATTGAAGTTCTGCTGTTAAAATACTGTTATTAGGACATAGGCTTTCCACAACACTGCATCTCTTGCTTAAATCATTAATGCATACTTTGCCCTTCGGCAATAGCTTAAAATGCTGCAGTCCTGAAGGGCCTGGTAACAAGTTGATCATGCTAAACAGATGTTAACTTTGCCTATTAAAAATAACACGGGACCTGGTCAGAGAAGTTTGCTGGGATAACTTAAAAATATGGTCAGGTCACTCTGTTAGAAGTTCATACAGTTTAACAAGATTGCACTGTAATAAGGATTCTTAACAGTGCTGTGGTGGTGACTGGGTGCAAAAAGTGCTTTAGAATACATTTAAAACTAGAACATTTTGCTTCTCTGCCTTTCCCAAGCCAGACTGGTGGTAAAGTCAGCCTATTTCTTTTTTACCCTTTAATATCACAGCAATATAAAAGGCTTTTATACTTAAATTATCTCAAAATTTCGTTGTGTTTACTAAGCCAAGTTTTTGGTGTAATGATGCCATGAGTCAGACCTTGTTGCCAGTTTAGTTAGTGAGCATAGTTTTGAAAATTCAGCAATCAAGTTTGAGACTTTGACCCCAATTTCAAAATCAGCAAGACTGCATTTGACTTGAAGGGAACTGCCAATATTTCTGGAGATTGGGCAGGAAACGTCAAGTTACACATCCAGACATAACAGGGTGGGACTTTCTTACAGCTTAACCCCCTTGCTGTTTGCAGTTTAAAATCTAGATGATTATGAAGTGCATCTTTAACTAACTGATAAGTTGCTGTTTTCTGTTGTAAGGAAAAACGAACCAAGCAAACCTGCTCACTAAGATACATTTGGTGTGTTTGCCTTGGTCACACCAAGATTACCCACTCTGCTGTCACTGACAGTCTGTCAGGTTGAAAGAAAAATCTTAGCGCAATTCTAATAGGAGAATGAAGCCTGTGTTCATGTCATACTGTTCTAAAATGTGTATGCAGTACAGCTCACGATGTCTTTCAGATCAGAAGAATAATAGTGTAAGCATAGCTGTGTTTATATTGTGCTGTGTACAAATAATCATGACCAGAAAATAGAATGGCTGGCAAAAGCATTGAGTACTTGCCTCTACTGGTGAAATTATATCTGGTGTACAGGTACCTGTAAAAGTGTAACATTGCTAGTTTAAAAGAGGAATACTGCTTGGTTGAAGCGAAAATAATCTGAAATTTGGTATTTATAATAAGATAAAGATTTCTTGCATAAACAAACAAACAAAAAATCTATCAAAACAGGCTAATGACCTACAGTATGCTTAAAGAAGTATGGTATTCTTCCAGAATCTGAAATAAGGCAGTCTAGAAAAGTCATGACAACTCATATGAATAAGTACCAAAATAAGTATTTAAAAACTCCAATGAATATTTTCATTGAGCCGGAATTTCTTTCAAAACAACTTCAGAAGCTTTCCTTTTCTTATATTGCAAACTAGTTGGCATCATTACAGTGAAGTTTCTAGCACAAATGATGTTAGTGTCTGAGAAATGTTGTTAACGTGATAAATGAGCACTGCTAGTTTGTAATGCAATACAGGTTTGGCATTGTCTTTTATTTTGCCATTAGTCATAAAGAAAACATGATTAAAAAAGTTGCATTTTCAAAATCACCAAATGTCTTGCTGCAGAAATAGGATTCCACTGATGTTTTACTGTAAATTCTTTTTAAGCAACTTCTCTGACTTCAACTTTATGCTGACTGGTTGTGTATTTGCTTTCCTTAGCCGTGAAGATTTCCAGCGGATTCCAGAGCTTGCCATCAATCCACTCGGAGACAGAATTATCAATGCCTTCTTTCCAGAAGGGTGAGTTTCAACAAACTGAATTTATGAGCAGGCCCAAAATTTGTGGTTTGTCAGAAGTTTTCATAGAAGTGAAATGCTGATAGTTAAAGCACAGAATTTGGATTGACTAATACCTGAATACTTCAAACTTGCCATGAAGTGTATGTGGGTACATAATTTCCTCAGCATATTTTAATTCTCTTAATGAGAAATACTTTACAACTTTACAAGACTTTTTTGGGCTTTATTTATTGACAAACTCAGGCTCCTGTCACAGTTTTCCACTCTTCTTCTTAAACTACTGAACACTTATGAAGAAATTCCTGGCCGTGTATAGAATTTGGTTCTTAAAGCAAACTTGTATCAACACTATTCTGTGCAAAGCAGCATTACAATTAACTAATTTGGTCTTACTGTATCTGATATAGTAACTGTACCATTGTTATTACTTTGTCTTTTGGTTGGTTGATTTTAGGTTTTTATTACATTTAGACATAGATTATGACATTTGTAACACAAATCCAAAGAGATGATCAAATTTTCAATATTGTCTCTCTTCATTATGCCTTTCTGGATTGTCCTATGGAATCTCTTGAACACAGTTGCTATTACTGATTGATGAAGGTTGGATTGTCTGATCAAGTCATAATAACAGCTAAAACGAGGCAGGGTTTACTGAACAGAAACAAGGCATCCTGGGAAGTACTTACATGGCTGGTTCCCAGAGAAACTAGAGAACTCTTTGTCAGAGAGCACTGAGCAATGACAGCCCCACAGGCAGGGGCCAAGAGTGACAGCAAAGTTGGAAGGGGTGCTGTACTTGCTGAAGAAGGGCACACACCTGAACACAAAAGCAGAGCAGGCCCAGTGACTGCAGTCAGGTCGGCCAGTCTGACAGTGCTGAAACTGTAGCAAGTCAATCCAGATCAGCAAGATAGCTCAGGCACGGTTAAGGGTGAGGGCTTCAGCTTAAATAGATTTTGCAGGTCAGGGAAGGAGAGCCCTCAGTAAGATTTCTCACAGCTTCTGGTTTTTTTACACTTCATACTTTGTAACAGCACAATCCCAGTGTGCAACAGCATAGGCAGCCAAACCCTGGGGAGGTGAGAATAAGAGTTCACATGGTCTTGGTGCTTTGGATATTAATAGTCTTCCTCACTGAAATGAAGAGCTTGTATAAGGTATGCCAAAAACTGACCTGCTGAATTCTTACACAGAGAGGACCAGGTGAATTTCCGTGGATTCATGAGGACACTAGCCCACTTCCGACCCATAGAAGATAATGAAAAGAGCAAAGACCAGAATGGACCAGAACCACTGAACAGCAGAAGTAACAAGCTCCACTGTAAGAAATATGAACCTTCCTATAGAATCAATTATTTTTCCATCTTCTTTTTGGTTGGGTTGGGGTTTTTTTCCCCCCTTAGGATTGGAGGGAAGTGGCTTGAGATTTCCCGCACAGTTATTTCCTGTGGAATGATCCCTTTTAATGCCTAATCTTCTGAAAAGCTTACTTGGAACCTTATCTGTTCAGAATGTCAACAATTGAGCCATTGTTTTATTAGAATTTGTTGGAATTAGTTGACTCTTGAGTAATATACATACTTTGCAAGATGTCTCATAACAGAAGTGTGTTTCAAAATGGTTTGTATCAAAATTATTTCAGATTTAGAAGCCATATCCCATACATGAATAAGTGTTTATGCTTATTTCTCCAGTACTTCCATATAATTCTGCTTTTTTTCCCCACCTTCAGCTGAGTACTTTCCCAAGTATTGGATATCTGCCTACAGTTTATGAGCAGAATGCTCTTTCTTGCTAATCAAAGTTGGCAACAGTCCTCACACTTAAAATTTGTCATATCTCATCCAGAATATAGTCAAAAAGAAGGAATGATCATGTAAAAACGGTTGGCTCTGAAATTAAAGGTCTGAATGTATCCTAGTGATAATTATTCTTCCATGACTTGAGGTTTTTAGGAAATATCCTGCAAGCAGAGTGCTTGTGAACAAAAAAAATTTCCATTATTGGCAGTAATGCTATTCCTGTGTGTGCTAACAATACTTTATGGAACTGAGGATGAGTTTTATGGTGAATTAAAATTCTAAGCTAATTCTCTTAAAATAATTTACAAGTACTTAGTTTTGTTGGTTTTCTTTCAGATACATCTATTATTATGAATATAAATAACATCACTTGAATTTAACTGTTCCTTCTCTTTCTTTCTTTCTTCTCTGTAGTTGCCTTTCGATTATATGATCTAGATAAAGATGACAAAATTTCCAGGGATGAGCTTCTCCAGGTAAATAGTACAGGGCTGCTTTGAATGACTTAATCATGATGATCTCTGTCACTTCATACCCACTTAGAAGAGGGGAGTTGCAACGGTTTTCTCAAAAGAGCTGCTGGAGTAATGTGGTGGCTTTGCTTACCTCTGCCTTAAAGCTTTAAATATAGTATGGGACTTTATTCTTCTTTGGTAGGCTAGGCAGATACTTTGCTAGTGGCACCTAAACACTCAACAAATAATACACTAAGCTCCTTAAAAACTACCTTCTGTAACTTTCAAAGGTGCTTCTAAAAGGATTTCAAAAGGACAGTCACTGAGGTGGATTAGGTTGTTTGCCTGATCCTCTGTGCATCCTCTGTACACAATAAAACTTCTTGAAATTGCAGCAAAGGTAATCAAAGTTCATCAGTTCTGCATATGTATGAAACTAGGCTTGTGCTAGGAGTAATTACACGCTACTAATCCTGGGAAGTACACATGACAATTTGTGGTTCCTGATGTAAGAAAAGGATTGCTTTTGACTGGAACTGCCCTCTTCTATCTGCTCAGAAAATGCTTTACTGAACGTGGAGGGTAACGTTCAGGCACTGGACCATGTGCCTTCAAGATTCCTGTAGGCAAACATCTCAAACAGCAGATACTCAATCAAATGCTGGTATGTTTTCTGGGGGAAAAAGTAGAAGCATTGGACAAAATTACTCATTCCTAGTTTCAAAAATTTTCTCTTGCTTCTGCCTTTTCCTGCTGCCTAGTGAAAAAGCGGGATTCTTTGTCAGTGGTGGCTGCAAAAGATACCTGTATTTCCTGAAAGACTTAATGTACAAAGGACAACAGAAGTCTGGCTAGAAATTAATTCAGTGAAAAATCTTGTGTGGTGTTATTTTGACAGTACACATAAAAAGAAAACACTAAGAATGCTTCTGTTCCTATGTCAGTGATAGTTATTTTGTATGCTACAGGTATTACGGATGATGGTTGGTGTAAATATTTCTGATGAACAGCTGGGCAGCATTGCTGACAGGACAATCCAGGAAGCTGATCAAGATGGAGATAGTGCCATCTCCTTTGCAGAATTTGTAAAGGTTTGTAAACTATGTTTTTAATGACTAAGTGAAGCTGCTCAGTAATGAGCAAGTCGTTCAGACAAATGCAAATGGGAACAGAGAGGAAGTAATTGAAATAGTTGTGCCTGCATTTGGGCAAAGCCTTCTGCTAGCTTTTTATTAGACCTTTATTAGTCATGTTTTGGTTTTTTAATACTGTCAGGGTGCTAATAATTAGTCCACATATTTCTTTATACTCTTAAATAAAGCTACAGCCCTGAATATACTGAAGAACTTTCGCTTTTTGTTTTGCAGCTTCTTTCTACGCAAGTAACCTGACTATCACAGTTAGAACAGGTTAATTCTTCTGCTGTAATAGCACTGATCAGCTTTCACGGGTAGATTTCATCTGCTAGCAACACAACTAATACTGGTATTCAAGGTCCTAGCTCTGGTACTTTGAATTACATGTTGTAATAGTCTGAAATAGGTAATAGTAGGGAGCCATTTTAGATAGTCAGTGGAGAAAGTTATCCTGTAGCAGAGCAATTTCAGCTGTCTAAGGGGATACTCTTGACAAGAGGAACTAGGCTTGGAGATAACAAAAAGGCAACGGAAACAAGTTGCAACATGGGAAATTGTGGTTTGCTCTAAGGAAAACATTTTACAAGGAGGATGGTCATAGCTTCTGAAAGATGTAGAAATCTTTCTTCCTTGGAGATACTTAAAGCTTAACCAGGACAAAGCCCTGAGAAACTTGATTCAGTAGGCCCCGCTTTAAGTAGGAATTGAGGGATTGGACTGAAAGACTTCCAGAGGTCTCATCAAACATAAATTACTTTCATCTTGGAGCACTGAAGTCTGCTTCCTGAAATAGCCTGGAGCAGAGTAATGTCTTCATGCCTCAGTGTTAATAGCAATTTAGTGAATGAATTTGCCTCCCCAGTTTTACAATGATCTAAATTAGTGGTGCTCTGGTCTTGATTTTGCTCTTCAATGATTGCTCACATCCCTTTCTTTACTCCATTCTCCCTTGTGTTTCCTGGCTGGACATTATACCACACAGTCTAGTTTTGGAAATCCAGGCCTTTCTGTGCTGTTGGCAGACTGAAACCACATGAGTTACATTTTGATTGGCCTTCTTGCGGCTTTGATGGCTAAGTTCCTTCCCTTGGATGGACCTTAGCCCACAATGAGAAACAGCAGTCTCCATCTAGATGAAGGACTGGCATGCTGAATTGAAGACATCCCACGTTCCTGCCCATTCCCTCACTACTAGAATAAGAAACCTTGTAGGAGAGATGTACAGTAACTTAAGTAGCTGTTTCTCAATTTTATTGCAGGTTTTGGAGAAGGTGGATGTAGAGCAGAAAATGAGCATTCGATTCCTTCACTGATGGATGGAGAGCCTATTCCTTTCTACTCCAACTATGTAATGAATAGAACTTCATTTTCTCCTTAGCACCATAACCCAGAGCATTGCTACTGGTGCATATACAGTACATCTCCAACCCCTCCCTGATTTGTTCTACCAATGTGAACATTCCCTGTGCAACAGGAACGAAGGGAAATGGCTACCATGCAACTTGGAAAAGGAGCTTTTTTTAATGCTGTCCATCCTGGGTTTTTTGCCCTTTTTCTTGTCTCCTTCTGCACTACCGTTTTAGTAAAAATGTCTCTCCTTAAACACTACTGTTTAATCTACAAACTGATTCTTCTGAGCTCTGAATCTGAGAATAGAAAAACAGGAACATGCCACAGAAGTGCCCTCTGAAACATTTCAGAGACAAGCATCTACTCACATACTAGGTGCATTGATAATTCACTTTTGCCACATTACAGCTGCCTTTTTTAAAAAGTATTTTTGCCCCTTTCCCATTTGGCTCTTTACATGCAGACTTGTTTCTTCAGTGCTTCTAAGTCTGCCTTTTACTTGAGAACTTCTCAATTTCTATGGCTTCATTGTACAACTAGCACAAATGCATGATGATAGCCAAGAGTACTTTAAAGTACTGTGAATAGATTTTGTTCTTTGTGGAATGAATTCTCGGGGACAATAGTAGAATCTATGGTGGTAGATTTTCTGGGACAGGTTGTGGTATTCTCAAAAGGAATAGGAAATCTGCACTATGTCACTTGAACTGTTCTAGCAGCAGAGGCAGAAACTTGTTTCTTTCCTTTGCATAGCTTGCAGGCTTGACAGCTGGTGGACCATGAAGTGTCCTCTCCAGATTGTTTTCGTCTAAGATCCCTCCCCTCATCAGGGTGGTTTTGCTTCTGAAAGTGTACAAAATGCAAGAAAACCAGTCGTGCTAAAATCTGGATTTGTAGTTCTGTAACTGCCCCTGGTAACAGTGTCGTGAAACACGAAATTGTGAAACTTGATTTTATAGGGTTTTTTCCCCCAATTATGGTGGCCTGCATAATGAGTAATTATTTATATTTTCCAGTATGAAAGTCCTAGTCTGTTATATTTGTGTTGAGGGTGGTAGCTGTATTTAAGAAAGCTCTGGTATAAGAATACAATTTGGGAAAGATCATATTATCCCAAATATTTCAGAATGTATTTCTATAAAAATCTCTTTGCAAGTGTAAGATGATTAACACTATTAATGTAATGATGATAAATTAAAGAGATCGGAATCCTTGAAGGTTCAATAGTAACAATTTTCTGTGGCTAGATTGACAAATGATCTCGTGTAGTTCAGCTGGAGCATTCCACAATCTGGGAGATACTTCCAATAAAACCAAAAAATCCTGGGAGCTTGTTTGTTGAAGAATCGGTGTTATAACTGCTTCTCTGTCATGTGTTAATGTTTCTATAAATACTTACCGGTCTCAAAACTACTGTTAAATGTGCATTTCCTTTTTTCTCAGTTCCTTCAATCATCACTTTCGTTGAAAAATAACATGCAAGTCTCTGAAGGATTTTTGATTTGTTATAAATAAAGAAATTCAAAAGTAAAATGTTGCACTTCATAGTTTTGCAGAGTGCAGCACAGTTCCAGAAAGAAATGTAAATTAAAAAGCTCTATTCTGTATGAGAAAGAAACATTATACTTTTATAACTGCCTCATGTAAAATAGGAATGTAACAGTACTAATGAAAAGTAAAAATTGCTTGTAGCTTTGTGATTTGCTTAGAAGTAGGTGTTGCTGTCTTCTGACACTATAGTTGTAACCTACAGTTGTGCCTTATTGTCCCAGTGAGACTGGATATTGTATTTATCAATCCATAAATAAACCTTCTACTGTATAAACAAAAATCAAAATCAAACCATCCCCCAGCTCTTCCTGTAGGGCAACCAACTGTCCTTTAATTACTGGAAAAGCTAAATACCAGTAAGAATGGTGCTAGCAGGTCTTACAGATCAGTTTCTTGTAACTGAGCTTATTTTCAGAGTCTTGATAATCCTTTCTTCTGCTGGCAGAAACCAGTGAATGTCCTCTTCTGAGCTCCAGAAGAGGACACACAGACATTTCGTGACATTTGTTCCTACAAGCTCGCACCTCAGATGTCAGAGATTTTTGCTAATGTGCTTGAAGGTGAACACAAATAGTCTAACACATGTACCACAAAAAATCCCCATAACACAATTGATCAAAGAACAACCAACCTTCCTAGAATAAAAGAAAGATTCTCAACTACCAGAATCTAACTTCGCCATTAGCAGAATAAATCACGTGTAAATAACTATCTTACTCAATATTCTGAAAACTATATATATAACATATAGTTTAAAAGGTGGTAGACAGTAAGAGGAGTTTTAGAGACCTGAGCTCTTAAATTTTTTAAATTTAACTAAGCTGTACAGATACAAGCAGATTTCCACTAAAGTAATATTTTTGGCATACCTGATTCTTATAAAAGTATTTTGTCTTGATAAAGATCATCTTGAAGGTGAATGTGTTGGCAGCTCAGAGACAGAGCTACTTAATATTTCATCTTTGTCTTATGAAAAGTAGTACAAGGGCTAGAATTTTAAATACAGATGAACCATTCTCCAGTCTACTGAGGGAGAGTCTTATTTTCAAATCTGCAGCCAGGAGTTTATGTTGAGGCTGGCTGGAGGCTTGACTGCAGAACTATTGGTTGCAGCTGGTTACCAGAGTATTGTGAAGACCGTAGAAAGCAGAAATAGGTTTGATATCTAATCAGTACTGAAACCTATAGGCCCCTTAGCTTGGCAACAACTGGGAAAAGAAAAGAATCCAAATACAGGATTTGACTCATGAAGAGCAGGGGTAAAAATTATGTTCTGTAATTGTAGAATGGAACATAAAAACGTGTTTGTGGTTCTTTGAAACTGGAGCTTTGCTTGCAAATAGAATGTGGGCATAGTAGTGAAGTTAGCAAAAGCGTTTCATTCCAGTCTGCTCTAAAACGTGACGCCGCAGAAAAGCTTTGTATTAAATGTTTGAACACACGTGTTAAGATTTCGAGCTAAATGGTTTGTAGTAATGTGGGATGAATCACGGTGAGACGGGGGTGTTTCTCGAGAGTTTTCTGAATGGGTACGTACTCCTCTTCACACTCTTCAATGCATCCACCCGTCAGCTTGAAGTGCAAAATTACCGCTGCTAAAAAAAATTTAAAAAAAAATTACGGATGACAAAAACCCGGCAGAATGACTGAAGGCAGAACGACTGAAGGCCGCCTTTCGGAGCACGCACGATGCTCGGTGAGCTCAGTAGGTACTGTAGGGCCGGCGGACTGGGACCCCACGACCCGCGCCCATTCCCTCCCGGCCGGTGGTGCGGGGCGGGTGCCCAGCGCGTCCGCCTTTGCGGCGCGGCCCCTTTAAACCCCCCTGGAGGTCACCGGAGGACTCGCCCCGGGCCAGTCCCGCTCGCGCCGCCCGAGCCAATCCCTTCCCTGTGCCCTGCCCGGGGCCAATCAGAGCCGGCCGCCTTGGAGGCGGGAGGCCAGACCTGTGATGGACGGCGCCGCTGGCCAATCACCGCCAAAATCGGGGGGCTGATGCACGGGCACGGCACCCAATAGGCTCGCGGTCGAGTGGGCGGGCCCGGGCGCAGCGAGCCCCCGCCGGGAGACCGGGGGAAGGAGGGGAAGATGGCGGAGTGAGGGGCGGAGGAGGCGGAGGGGCCGGGCCGGCCGCGGCCCCGCGGCCTCGGCCGCGCTCAGGTGAGTGCGGCGGGAGCGGCGGCTGCGTCCACCCCGAAGCCTGGTGCCGGATCCCTGACTGGGCTGTGGGACCGAGCGCCCGCACACCCGCCTCCCCGTCCCGCCCCGTGATTGGGCTGGGCCCGGGCTCGGGCTCGTTCGCGCGGCGCCGGGCCGGAGCAGTGGGAGCGGCCGGGCGCCGTCGCCGCGCCCGCCCCGAGCGGGAGCGGGCCGGTGGCCGTGTGGGGAGGGACGGCAGCCGGAATCGGGCCGGTCCCACCCGCTCGCTACCCTGAAAAGTCTGAGCAACTTCGGCGCTGGGGACGAGGGCGTCCGGCAGCTCCGGCGCCGGGCTGCAGCAGATGGCCGAGCGGGAGAGCCTGCTCCTGCACAGCGGTACCCCGCAGCCGACTGGGCACAGCTGTGGCCGGCAGCGACCTGGGGAAGGGAAACCGAAATTATCATCTGAAATGAGGCTTCGCATGTCTGCTACGAGCATAGCGCCGAATACAGCTACGCTGCTGTTATCCTTATTCATGCGATGTGTGGGCTGGATGAATTCTGCTAATCTGAATGGTTATATCCTTTTATGATGTCTGTAGTGCTGACACAGGAGTGCACAAAAGGGATGGCTTCCTAATTGTTTGACAAAACCAGAAGGTACAAAAATCTACCCTGCAAAACAAGTTCTATGGAAAGCGGAGAGATTATAGTGGAATTTGATTTAGCCCTATGCATTCTTGTTGATAATAAGATAAAAAGAATTTAAGACACCATGAAACACGTGAAACTGTTTTCAGTTAATCTGAAATGCAGTAACTGTTTTCAGATAGTGCTAAATTATATTTTATCCTTCCAAATTAGTACCATGCAGGCCAGGTATTCCCCTGAATTCTTCAAAATTGTCCGTGGAATTTTGTGCTGGAGAATGGTACTTAGTTTAAATCTGAAGAAAAAAAAATGGGGGCATCAACGGTTCTTACTGAAAGCAAAAGAATTAATGCCACTAGCATGAGATTCCTTGTGTTCTATATTTGATAGCAGTTCTTGAGTTTGTCCTGGAATTGTGATTGCATTTTCAATCTGCATGTTAGGTAAAAGAAACAAGTTGAAGTGGTTAAACGAGAAGCATAGCTTTAGATTTTGTGGAGACATGGTGTGTTAGCACAGATGAGCTAATAATGAAGTAGTTGTTTGTAACTAGTGAAATAACTCAAAAGAAATATAAGCATGTCTTATAATTAGTTCTGAAAGCAGTAGCTACTTAGGAGAAAAATTTCTTAAGGAACATTTTACTGATTTTCGTGTGCAACATTACTCATGTAGTAAGAGTAATAGCAGCTTAGGAGCAACATAACATTAAGACACAGTATGCTGCCTCTGATGAATATTTCTACTTATACATGTCTGTGTATGAACTTTTAAAATATGCCAGGGGATTTGTCTTTGGCATACTACATATAAAGATAATTCTGTTTTATATTATCATTAGAAGAATAATAATAAGCAATCAGCTTACTTTTGTGTGAAGCTGTACACTACTTTAGCATTAAGAAATTCATATGGATTAGTATTTATTCTTAATTGCTTTCAATGCACAAAGCTGTGAGAAGTAGTGTCTTAAAAATAATATCAGAATTTCCTGTTACTCTGGTATATATCAAATCAATATGCATTGGTTTACAATCTTGCCCACAGTCCTGTGAGTCTGCAGCATGAAAATTTGCATGAGCAGGCTAAGCATCTCATGGTTGTCACTTCTTATTCAGGGGTGTCAGAAGTCATGGGCCAGCCAAGGCTAAAAAGTCCTGACCAAGTTTGTGAAGAGTCTGGAGTATCACTTGAACACCTCCCACATTCATTCTTAAAAACTAAAAAAGGAGTGGTGTTTGAAACCAGTCCTGACATGCCAGAGTTTATGTGAGTGTGAAATGCAAAACCTGCACAGTCTTTAGGGGATTAAAAAAACGAAAAGGATTTTTCCAAAATAGAATGTGGAAGAAGGGTTGTTTCTTTGCCTGAGCAGCGTTCCTAGAGCACGTTCCTACAGTGTGTGTATCATGGAATTGAAAGCTCATCTTTAAGCAGTTTTCTCTGCTGTGGTACGAAGTACTGTTAAAATATTGTGCCAACAATAAGTAGATGTGCATTGGAAACCTGGTAAAAGAGCAAAGGGGTTTTATTTAAAAATACAGAGTGAAACAAAAAATGAAGGTGGGGTGTGTGTGTTGCCTGAGATGTCTCTACAGCAGCCAAGCACCATGCTATGGATCCAGCAGACTGGCAGTCTCTGTTGGCAGGGGACAAAAGTTGACAGGTCCTTACTGTCTCCTGGCCTCTTCCTAGGCTGGCAACCACTCTAGGCTTCAGATGTGCCTTTGTGAACTCTTTTGGAGGGAACATTGCAGAACATCTACATTGTTCTGACTGGGTTATCAATGTTGTCTCCAGATCTGGGTGTGTTCTGAAGTGGCAGGGGGATCTGACCTGCTAACCTGGGTGCTGCTTCTAAGAGCCCAGATCCTGCTCAGTGTTACATTTGGTGTCTCCACACTCCGGGCACGCCTGGTCTTTCTCCAGTCACACCAGTCTAAGACTTTCTTTTACAAGTTCTCACCTTTGCCTTGTAGCTCAGATTTAGATGCTTAGTTCAAAGTTGCCTAGAAAGCAAAAAGAGCATGAAGGCAGCTATTTTTTGCAGGACTGTAAGCTACTTTCTATTGTATTTGTGTTTGTAATTTAAATGCTTGTCGTTCAGTTTCCAGGTTAAATTTGGCAGTTTTTAAGCCATAGGGAAAACCACAGTGGACTCGCGTGGGGCTAGTTTTGCTTTCTGTATCTCCATAGGTCTCCATTTTACTTCCAATTTTTTGTGTATTGGTCTTTCTATATAAACCTGCTTCTAGATCTTTCCTTCCTTACTTTGTCATACTTCTCAGGTGCTAGGCAAGAGAAGTGGAATCATCTTCTGAGTCTTTTTAGTTCTGCTCATCTCCTGGAGGATTTGTGTCTGTATAAGAGTCAAAGATAGTATTTTGGAATGCCAGACCTGATGGATCTCAGTTTTTGTTGTACCTTAAAACAGGGCATGGAGGGTGGAGTGGTAGTTGGTTGCATAACTGTATACCATTATATTAATATAGTCTCCAATTCCAGTGTGCTGATTATGTCAGAACACCAACTTTGGTGGGGTTTTTTTTTGCCATACTGATGGATTGTTAATACAGTATGTTAATATATATGAGAAGACAAATACTGCAGTTTTGCTGGTAAATTTATTTATGAGATAGGACTTCATCTCTTTTTGGCTTTGGAATTCCTGAAGTTCCTGAACTTCTTCAATACAGGCACCTCTCTGAATGTGAGATTTAAAGTTCATGGAAACTAATCTTTAGTTATGGTAGAGAAAAAAATTAATGGGCAATAGGTCAAGACTTAATGAAAATAATACATTCTGAATTTTTAACAAAGAAGGAGTCATGTAGGCAGTGTTGAGCTTTCACAGATATTTCTTGCTCCACATCAATTGACTGTATGTTCAGTACAGTATGAAACAAGAAAAATGACATTTTTTTTCTTTGTAATGTCCACTAGCTTTTATCTGAAGAATTAATAGTGTCACCATCAGTCTCAGTGCCTGCTCATTTTTAATAACCTTGATATATATCCAGTTGCATTTGCAAGTTCTGTTGGACTGCTGTGACCTCTGTGCTCCCATAATTGATGAAAGTCAGGTAGAGAGTGTATCAAGCAGAGTAGTTAAAAACTGGGGCATTCAAAGTCAGTGAACTTGTTAAAATTAAAAAAGTAGGTTAAAGCTAACTGAATTTCAGTGTTGGATGAACCAGTCCTTTGCTTGAGTTGCTTTAAATGTCACCAGCTGCTTTCTTTTTTAATAAGACTTACTTTAGTGTTTAGTTTAGTTAATTCACAGTCTTAATGAAAGAAGACCCAGCTTTTCAAAGATTGGATTGGTTTCTATTATGTGGTTTCTATTATGACAAGGCAATTTGGGATTATTACCAATTAATACCAATCCTGGTAATTGTTCCTTTTCAAGTTAATTCTTTTGTGAAGCATATGCTGTTGGTTCCTTAATGTCTCAAAAGTCACATAATGCTTGGATGGTTCTTGAGGGAAAATTTGAGTAGGAGGGGCCAGAACTGACAACATGGGAAGGAAGTAACTACCCTGAAATAGGGATTGTCTCATGGCTGGGGATTTTCTGAAGGTCCAGGTGCATGGTGCTTGTAGAAATGCTATGTTGTGCAGGAGTGTGGAAGCTAATAACACTCTGCTAAGGAATTTTGAATGATTTAGGTTCTGTGTGATGAGATGGTTCTGCTTATAGCAATCCATTATTCTTCCAGTTAGGTTGTCAGCTCAGTATTCTCACTATCCTCACTACAGTAGTTTGTTATTAACGTGAAAGAGTTTCTTGCCTTACTGGAGACTGAATATGTGTCCATCTCAGTTCCCATAAAAATGAAATGTGTGCCTCCAATTACTTGAAGTTTGTGTGTCTTGGCTCTTCCACAGTCTAATTCTCTTGATTTAAACTAAAAGAGGGGGTATATCTGATAATTTGAAAAATAACATCAGCATGTTTTATGTAGGAAGTCTAAAAATGTTACCTGCTTCATGGAAGGTACAGCTAATCTTTTGTGTATTATACAGATAATCATGTATGATCTGAGCTGCTTCCTAGATGCAAATTTAATTTTGTTTGTTAATCTCTTTCTTCCTAAGCTCACGGAAGAGGATGTGGAATGATCAAAAATAATGGTGAGTACAATTGGGAGGTTATTTAGGTACTAAATGTAAGGTACTAAACCAAGTTTGTCAGCTGATTTAGTTCCCTTTTCCCTGACCGAAGAAATCTGTCATTGAGATTTTAATTTTTTGTAGTGTGCTTTCAGAGAAATGGAATGTTGCCACAGTGTCAGATTTCAGCTTGGGCTTCACCTTAAAGAAACATTGATTTGACTATTATATATTCTAACAAGAATAAATGCCTTGAAAGTTATAAAATCCCTGTCCTGTGATGTCATTTGCTCTGCTAAAACAAATTGTGTTAACTTGTAATAGTTTTCTTAAAAGTGTTATTTGTTTAATTATAGGATTGGAAGGATGATAAAATAACCAAATGTAAATTATCAAATAGAAAAAAAGTACATTCAGAATTTCTGAGATTACAATAAACTTCTGTAGTTTTATTTTTTCCCAGTGAATGAAATATTCTGGTAGTTAAGGTGTGCAGCAAAGGGCTATATTCTGTTCTCAGCTCTGTCACAAACCTTTGGCATGTTTTATTGCAGCTTTCCAGGTCTGTTTTTCCACATCTTCATAAGAATAAGATTTTCCCAACAGTCGATGGTCAGCCCAATGATCAGCTGAAAAATATTTAAGTGACTCAAGAGAGATATTGATAGTGACATGTACTATATTGCCATTTTCATGGTCTACTCACTGCTTCTAACATAGGAGCTGAAAATTGTCACTGGAAGACTATTTCTGGACTTGATCAACAGAATGGTTAAGGTAATTAAAATAAGAAATAGAGACAGGGAAAAAAAAGGAAGAGGTTAGTTACTCTCATGTTCTTGTATATGAGAAATATTTTTTTCCTTTTTTTCCCCTCTATTTTGCATATCTTATTTTAGCACCAGAGAATGTTAATAAACATTCTGGTAATAGCGATGCAGGAGTGCAGCCATGTTAGTTTCTAACTTAATGCAAAAATATCAGTGTTAACAGCTGCTGTAGCTAGGTAGTACCAGGTGAGTATCACTGATGGAAGGCCAGGAGATCTGTGAAAAGATGAGCTACTGAAATTTGGCTATGCTGTGGTTAAGTGGGGAGAAATGAGTAAAAGTAAGAAGCTAATGTATGTGATCTTAAAACTGTTGTAAGTGCTCTTTTCCTCTCTGGCACTGACAGTTTCGTAATTAGTTGGGTGGTAGTTTATGATGTCTCTTTGAGCTGTGACCTGCTAGAGCAGAGTACATACACTCTGTGCCATGTGCACTCTGCTGCTGCCTCTTCGTTGTCATCTCTGTGTTGGAGACACGGCTGAAGCCCCACAGCTAATTAACAGTAGTGTATTTTTAGCTGCATCGCTTCTAAGTGTGTAGTTCAGCATTTCTGAAGTGTTTCCTTAGCCAGCTTATGGCCATCTAAAGTTAGATACAGAATTTTACAGACCAAGGGACTATTGCAGTTTGTGAAACCAGATAATTTTATCCAATAGAGTCAGGCTTTTAAAGTAGTGAACTGGTGGGCATTTTAAGGTTGAATGTATTTTATTCTGATTACTAAACTACCTTCCCTGTTTTTTTAATTTGGAATTCCAGATCCTCTCCTAAGAAGGTGGTCCTCTTACTTGATCAAAGGCTATAAAATGTGGATATTTCTCTTCTAGCAAGCAAAACTCGTTCTTCATTTCCATGGAGCTGAATGAACAAAGATCTGTCCACTTCTGTTTGAATCATCTCACCAAACATTTGATTCACCAGATGATTTCCCCCACAGAAGTAGCCCATTGTTTTATCAAAACTCAGAAGCAGAGTAACAGAAATCGGCATTTGTTTTCCTGAAAATATGTCTTCTGTGCCAGCTCTTCATTCAGCTTTCTGCATTCTGTTTTAAAATGAAAAATACTTTGTAATCAGATGTAAGTTGAAGCTGGTGTTTTTCACTGGTATTTCCTTCTTAATTTTAGGATGGTTAAATACTTTGCTGTGTCAAATTGGAATTCCTAGCGGATAAAGCGTCTGCATGCATTGCTGTGTCAGACTGACCTGATATATATGAAAAGTTGCAGGAGGAAAACCAGAATGTTTTCTGCAAGAAACTTAGCAAACAACTAGGTGTATCTCATACAGGTATTTTCTAGTCCAGGTCCCTGGTTTGACTTTGTAGATAGGCGTCAGCTCACATAAAGCAGCTAATGTACAAGAACAAATACAGAATCACCTTGTCTATACTGTGTATCCCAAGCTGTGATCAAAATGTATATTTGCATGTGTGAACCTCTGTAAGTGCAGGATATGAAGAGCTTTCACCTGAAGAAGAAATTACTCTGCATCATTTCATTTTTAGCAAAGAAAAAGGAAGCTTTGAAGGCCTCTGGGGTAACAGCATAATGACTAGGTTTGCATTTAATCATTACCTTCCTCAGGCTTTTAATGAATCCTTAGCATCAAAAGGAACAAGACCATTCTACAGGAGAAGAGATGGGCAGAACATCTTTCTTTATTATAGAAATTAACTTTTGATGGGATGGAAGAGACCAGAGCTGTAAAGTTGCAGTTTATCTACCTGGCTTCCTTGACACAATTTCAGCTTTTCCTACTGCTGATAAAATCTTGTTTTTGATTCTTTCCTGACTGAGAGGACCTTTATGTTTCCTTCATCTAGGTAGAAATAGGCCCAGGAAAATGGAATGTTAGCCACGTAAGAGGTGTGAGTTGAGAGCAGAAATACTTAGTACAGTCCTTTTTCTGGCTCTTCTTATTCCTTCCCAAACTAAGGCACAATCTGGTTGTTCTCATGTTTACACAAGATTCTTTGTCTATGTAATTTGTAATTATATAGGATATTTTCTGTCATTCTGAGATGGGAGCATATATTGTTTACATGCTCCCTGCTATGGGATTATCTATAACAAGTAAGATTTTTGGCAAAAAACTACCAGAACTGGGATATGTATTATATTCCACCTCAAATCTGAAATTCTTTAGTGCACCTTATTCCAAGCTTGTGATTTAGAAATGTGGCTTGTTAGCTTAAAGTACGGGAGATACTAAAATGGCTGGGGAAGTGTTCTAGATTTCTTGTTCTGTTTTTCCTTTTAGAAAACTGCTGGAGAGAGCCAGACAGCCTGAAAATGGCTCAAAAAGCAAACAATTGAAATCCTTCTTAAATCTTGGTGATTGATTGCCAGGGCAGCATTCTAGTATCAGAAATGTGGTGACATTTTGTGGGACCAAGTTCCATAGCAGAGTGAGGACAAGCGATGATGTTGATTCTAATCCTCCAAGTAATGTCTGTGTTTAGACTTGTTTTGTAACAATAGGATTTAATGACAGCTTCACCCATTTTGTGTTTCCATGAAGCAAAGAGCAGACACATAAGCTTAAGAGTGATGGGCAGGACGCTGTGTATCAAAGTAATGCCAACTTTAATGAGCAGAGAGGTGCTCTAAAATTGTGTGTAACATTGTGGTGAGCTGTGTGATAAGAGCTAACATTGAGCTTGATGAGGCGACCGCCAGCTTGGCCTGACTTTGCTGAATATGGTCTGAACTTTCTGGCATTGGAGGCAACTAGAAAAGCACACTTTGTTTTAGGGCCTCCTTACGTTGAAGCCAATAGGATTTAATGGAGATGTCTGTAGAAGCAGGATCCATCTCTAAGTGGTGGAAAATACTGTCAATATCATAGGATTACAGTGGTTGGGAAGTATGTGGTATAAGAAATGCCTGGTTTAGATCTGGGAATTTTCTTCCTTCTGCCCATACTTACACTTCTGATGTTAAAGATAGCAGTTGTTTCTTGCATAGCTTGATGACAAAATACTTGGGGGACAGGAAGGTATTTTTTTTTTCTGTGGACATGTACAAAAATTGCAAATTTGCCTGATTAGAGAGCTGATAATCTAAGCTCCTTAATATTTTGTAACCTGGCATTATAACAAAAAGTAGAATTACTGATTTTTTTAATAACTCCTATTCATGACAGTGTAGCAGCATTAGTTTTCGAGTTTAATTTTAGAACATCAGGATTTTATTAGGTTAAGGATCTGTGGCTTTCACAGAAATAATACTCCTATAGTGCATGCCCAGAAGACCCCCATTGCTGTACCTTCCTGGCCAGCACCTTTAAAGAGCTGCTGTGTTTGGAAATGCTGCTTCATCTGACTCACTTTTCCTTGCTCCGCTTTTTCTTTATGTTGGTTGGAAATCTTCCCATGTGAAAGATTACAAAAACAAGGGGCATGTGCAATAGCTCATATATATATATATATACATATATATATTTTAATACTTGTGGACAAAATGATGTTACAAGTTGTTCGAAAACAACAAAATCACCAATGTCTTCCATTTTGAGATGTGTATAGTTCCATAAGCATTAGTGCTTTGTAGCAAACTGTAGTGCCATGTTAGGACCAGTGCATGAGCCTAGTAGTATTTTTACAATTTCTGAGTGACAAATTTATTAGTAAACAGTGATGGTAATGTAATTAACACTAGAAAGGATACAATAGGAATGTCACAAACATGGTCTAAACATGCAGTATCCTCCCTTTGACAATGGCAATGCTATCCTTAGGAATGGAACTCATTCACTTAATGGGCTTCATAGAATCATAGTTGACTTTTTGATATTTGTCTGTCTGTCCAACTACAGTAGTAAGCTAGAGTATAAAAGTATCCATAATTCTCATCCCTATCGGTGTGATTCTTTTCTTTAAATCTTTGTTGGTGTTTTCTTCCATTTTCAATTTTATTGAACCATCTATCACCCATCCTGTGATATACTCAAAAAGTATGAATATGCTAAGGAGTTTGTGTGCATTCTGTACACATCTCTTACCTTCAGATAATTTACAAAGTCTGTTAAGTAATCTTTTTTTCCGATCTGACTCTATGATTATAGCTAGCAAAACATTATCCTCATTGTGTGATAAGTTAATAGTTGCAAAATGTGATGTGCTAATTATGCGTAGAAGACTTTTCTCCATTATTGCAGGAATGGGGAACCTTTTTTGGCTGAAATCCTATTGAATCTTAAAATAACTTTGGTGGATCCTGCATTTACATACATCTTAATAAGAGAGAATGCGTTAAGGTCCAAGGCTGTTGGAAAACGATGTTGCAGGCTGTATCTGTGCAGCAGGCTGTCTCTAGCCAATGAATCAGAGATTCCCCACCCCTGTATTATTGAGAATTCAATATCTTGTATTTTAGGTAACTTCCAGTTTTGCTTTCCAGCTCTAAGCTCAATTTTAATGATTTCTGTCTCTCCCTCTGCTTTTTTCAGAAGGAAAGTTTAGACCAGGGAAGTAAAATTGGCTTAGCACTCAATGGGCAGCTTAGACTGGTCAAATAGGAGACTGGTATGATTCTTGAGATGTGCATTGCTCTGTGGATGGCATCCTCTGATTTCCTAGGAATAAGTCTTTTATTTGATGCCAGTGCTGCTCTTCACCCATTTCTCTCTTTCAGCTTAGAGAGGATACTGCATCTTTTTTTCCTGAGACCTGCCTGTAAATGGCCATTAGGGGGAGGGAGGGAATGGGTAGCTTGGTTTTGTAATTTTGGTACAATATATCTTTAAAGTAATTAATCAAAAAGCATGTACTTCCGTGCAATGACAGTAATCCAGGCAGAGTTAATGTATGTAACAGGGAGAAAAAAAACCCCAACAAAACCAACCAAACAACCCTCTGCATCTTAAAAATTTCTGAGAAAATTGGACAGGTGGGCCATTTACAGCAGAGCTCTGGGGGACCTGTGCTAAGAGTCAGGTTCAATTCTAAATGGACGTAGCTGTACCATTGAATAAAGCAGTTTAGTGCTTGGGAGAATCAATTGAAAAATACCTCTGAAACTGGAATGCAAAATAGCACAGTATGTAGGGGGAAGAATCCCTGATGCAAACAAAGCCATAAGATGATTTAATAAGAAAATAGAACTTTAGTAGCAATAACTGTTTTGCATGTGATAGTAAATAACTTGCATTAGCAAGACTGTACAGTAGAGTAAGTGGGTAATAACCAAATAAGTTTGTGGCGCTCTGTGCTGCAGGGAGTTGTGTGAAGAGTCTTCCTGAGAAGAAGGGTGAATTCTTCTTATGTTCCTCTCATTGGAGGGAAATTGGCACTGAATACTAAGTTAACGAAAGTGATATATATATTAAAAAAAGAAAAATTAGCTTTGCCACATGTCTGAAGCACTGTCAGTGAGTGCTGGGGGAAGGGCAGACAGTTCTCTTTGAAAGGATAGCTGAAGTTTCCCTGTTATTTTTTTCTTTCTCTGTAGCCTAGCACTTGCTCTATTTCTCTGAGAAATTAAACTTTTCCAAGTACTGTACTGTGAAGAGAACCTGATTCTAAAGTTAGAAGCTTTTGTGGTGGGAAGTACTTTTTGTTTTCTTTGTTTATAAAGACCAATCTGAGGTAGTCTGTAAATAAAAAAAAAAACAAACCAAAACATTAGAGAGCACTTGACACTCAAAACATTTGTGCATGCCAAGCACAACTGTAGAATTCTAAAGATGTTACAGCAGAAAATAATTTCAGCTTTGCTAAACACTGCTTCAGACCATAATTGATTTCAGCTGATGCCTGAAGTTTTGCAGAGGAAAGTACTGTGAAGCCTCTGGTAACACAAAGGGTTATTGATCTTCACCTCTAGATCTACATCCAGAAAATTACTTGCTATCAAAGGGTTGCATAAAAGAGCCACAGGATTTCTAACCAGTTCCTAGTTGACACTTTTCAGTGTAGATACCTCATCTATGGACACAGTGTGGCCCAACATACAGTATTGTATTCTGAACAGAATCAGAGGTTTAGATCAATCTGACTGCATTTCTTCTGGAAAGCTGAAGTAATTTAGACTGTAAGCTTCCAGCTTAATGGAAGCTTCTTGTGTTTTTAAAGCATGGGGTGAAGCACTTTGGCTCTTCATAAATTGATAATGGAACTGTGAGGGCTGTGAGCATTTTTGCAGTATAAAGTAACAGGATAAGCATGAGAATGTCTAAATTAAGTGTTGGCTAATGTGTAATATGCTTATGAAAACTAATTGATCTGAAAGATTGTAATCAGTTTAAATTCCAACTATTGATTTTTTGATAAAATTGGAAGCTGGCCATAGGGGACCTTCATTTGATTGCTTTCTGATTACATTAGAGAAATTATGAAATTACGTGGTCTGTGATCAGCAAGTACATTTACATAATAATGAAATTATAATGAAAACAAAGTCACATTCATACTTCAGAAGTTTGAACTTTGTGGCTGAACAGATTTCTTCGAGGGTATATCCACTCAGAACAGGGGGGAGGAAATAAAGACTGATGTAGCCAGGCAAGTTATCTACATACACTTCCCAGTTCAGGCTTTTATTAATGATCTGAATTCTGTGGGCTGCTAGACTAGGAATTACTATTCACACCAACAAAAGGAGTTCCTTTGCCTTTCAGCCCTTGTACTATGGCATGATTTTTGCTTCAACCTCCTTGATTTAACAGCTTCTAAACCTAAGTGGAAGTGTCAGGTTCTACCACTCTTGGGTGTGTTATATCAAAATGTATAATGACCAGTATGGACATGCCTCCTTTAGCAGTACTAAACTCAGATGATACAAATATATTCTGTGTGTATATCCAGTAGTGCTGCTGCAGAAGGTCTAGCCAGTACTTGTATTGGGAACCTTCTTATACCTTCTGAAACAGAGGGTATTTGTCAAATTTATGAGAAAAAAGGAAGTCTTGCAAAGACTTCTCAATAGCAAGTGGGAAGAAATTGTACTGAGCTTGAGGATACTGACACTTTACATGAGGATTACATTGTCAAGAACTGGCAGTCTGTTTTTTTTTGGGGGGGGGGGGCCAGAAAAGGAAAAAATACTGAAGGTAGAACTATTTTTGATGTATAATGAATCTTAGAAATTACTGCTTCTTGCATCCTTAGGAAACTGGCTGGTCTTCCTCCAAAACTAATAATCCTGCTTGCTGATCAGGTACAGAGCTGCAGAATGACATTCAACTTAGATTCCACTGGATTTCTTTCATGGAATGATCCAGCATTTTGTCCCTGTAGCACTTTGACTGGCACACAAAAGCCAACAGTTGAATCAGGGTGTCTTGTTCAATAGTGCAGACACTAACCATGGATTCTGATATCTGTTCCCATTCAGTCTCTACACTTCCTCCTGCGTTTTAGAGAAAGTGTCAGTGTTCATGATGTCAGCAGAGCGTGTTTCTGTCTCTGAGCCTATGTACCAGGTTATAATATAGACAAACTCCCAAGACTTTTACCCCATCTAAAGTTAAAGATAGAAGGTAACTTTCTGTTCAGTGTGTCCTATGTAAATCCTGTCTGCTTCTCTCCAGTTCCCCTCCAAATGAGTGTGTTTGCAGGTCAAATGAAAGACAGGTAGTTTGTAATGCCTTAGGCATGAAGAACTGCATGGAGAAACTGAAGGAAAGCGGCACAGGCCCACAAACCAAATCTTAGAGCTAGTGTTCTAATTATGCATGATTCAAAATGTCTAGTGTAATGTAGTTATTACCAGTAAATTGAGATATGCATTTATACATAATGAAGCAATAGGAATTAATATACCAATAGCTTGAACTTCCTGCTTTGATTCTCAAATTTTGGGTTTTTTTTAGAGAATGTGCTGCCTCTGTAGAGAAGGGGGCAGAATGTATAGATAGGGACAGAAGCATGGCACCAAAACTGTAAATCAGGAACCGGGATCAGCAGAACTCGCCTTTTTAACCTCTAGTCTGGTTCATATCACTGTCCTGAGCATGTAAAAAGCAGGGCATGAACTAAGCATGTTTAGAGGCGAGATGAGGTTTCTCACCTGCTGCAGCTGTAGCAAGGAAAAGGGTGCAGAGTTTCTTACACGGTGCAGGGGAGCGACTGGTGGGAAAGAAAAAAACCAAACCCACAAAAAAATCACCCCAAAACCCAAGGCGACAAACGAGTAACAGAAACCACAGACTCAAATTGAGTGTAGTATTTGCCAGACAGCAGTAATAGCTTGAGTGTGGTGAGAGAAATTATTTGGAGAATACTGAAATTAATAAGCACAGTAGATATTTTTCAGGTGTTGAATAGCTTTTTAAGAGACAGTATTTTCGGGTAACTCTAGCCACATAGGCAGCTGTACTGAAGCATACTGGTACCAGCCAGCAATAATGGCATCTGCAGGAATGAACCTGAAAATACTGGTAATGTTGTATATTTTTTAAGTTCTTTAAAGAGATTTTTAAAAACAGAAAATTAGATTTGATCACTGAAGGTCTTTATCTTCTGCAACAGAGGTTGCAATTGTCTTTTTTTCTTTATTTTGCTTACTAGATAAAAGGGAATTTGGGTGCCATCTTTCTGTAAACTCTTAGTGTGTTCTCTGTAATTCAAGTCTCTTAGTGGATAATGCAGTCAATTTCTGCTGGCAGTTTTAAAATAAGAGAATGTGTGGTATAGCCTGCATCACTAATACTTTTCCAAGTTTAAACTTGTAATTAAACGTGTAGAATACTGGCTTGTAATTGCAGAATTCCATTCTTGTAGCTTAGCTTAATTTTGTAAGTGGGCTTAACTTGTGCAGAACACTTCTCCATGTACAGAGGCTCAGTCCTCTCTCTTAAGTAGAAAGTGTCTCGGAGGAAAAAAAGGTGTGTCAAGTTAACTCCTGTTCATACTTCATAGCCAACCATTCATAAAGCACTGTGTTTTGGGTTTGGAATGGGAATTGTGGTTTTACCCATGAATGCTCTTTTGAAATATGTAAGGATTGCCAAATGAAGATACAAATTTTATAAGAGAAGATAACTATTCCATGGTATCACAAGTTAGACTGAATGAAAGTCTTTGAGCCAACTTCTTCAAGAAACAAGAAAATTTCTAACACAAAGTTAGCCCAGTGGTTAACCACGGTCATTCTTAATTCTTTAGAACACTATGCATGGTTTTAAAGTCTGTTAAATATTGTGATGAGTAAGCCATTGTATCCTTTGTATTTCCCTTCAGTATAACCTGGGGAATAGGCTACTTCAGGATATCAGTGAAGTTATTTTCCTTTTGAAAAACATAACAGCAAAGGAGAAGTATTAGGTGTAAATTCCTAAAAATTACCTTAGTACTTAATAGGCTAAAGAATACTTACACTGAATTTCTGATAGCATTCTTGCATGGATTAGTGGAGGAAATTATTGGTGTGACTACAAACTATGTACTCCCATTGCACATGTTTTACATGGTAACAGTGAAAGAATGTCTCCCTGCAAATTCTGATTTTTTCCAAAAGGCAGCTTGCTTTTATATCTATGCATCTTTGAGGATTTCAAGATAAGATTTTATTCTTTTGACACTGTAAAGAGGAACTGTTTAAAAATGAACCTGGAAACTCTGCACCTGTATAAAAACTTTTTTAGCAATAAAGCAGCACAGGCTGAGAATGCACTAAAACTGGATGTGTCGTCTGTTCAGAAGACAAATTAACCAAATTACATTCCACTCCACTTCTGAGGTGTACTTGCTGTAGCTCTGTCAAAACTTAACAACTTGAGCTGAATTCATATATGCTGGATATCTGCTTTGGGGCCAGCTGTCCCAGAAGACTTCAGGCACAAGAGCTTCTGACTTCTTAAATAGCAGCTAAACAAAAATTGTTATTCCACTTCAGTCCCTTCAAGGGTTATTTTTGAGGGTAGCAGAAATTCTGCTTCTTGTATTGATTGCTTAATAGTAACAAGGCCCCTCAGAAGAATGTTTTATGGATGTATTGTTTATTGTTTTGTGACTACACTTTTTTTTATATTGTGACTACACTTCAAAAAATTTCTTCTGTGGTTGGTGGAGGTCCTCCCAGTTTCAAAGATTACAGAAATGCAGTTTAAAAATTTACCAGCTATTCTTCAGCACATACTTATTATTTATTTAAATCCATGGTACGTAATATAATTTGTGGAACTGATACTTTAATGCTTCATAACAAATGAGGACCCAAGTGAGATAAAGTGATGGGTTTTTCTGCAAAATAATCAAAGGAAAAGAAGTAGGCCTAGGACTCACATAATACCGGCAGTGATTTGGACTATATGAATTTCTGAGTTTCAGAAATTAGCTTTTATTTAAGAAGTTCCTTCTTCACAACTTTAAATATAGTACAAAAATGTAACTGACAGTTTCCTTTTAAGGATCAGCACTAATGAAACAAAACAATTTAGCATTATTCATAATACAGACATAAAATAGCAAGAACCAGTCTCAATGCAGAAATTAGAATGAAAGGGCAAAAGCAAACAGCCCATTATCAATCACATTTCTTAGACTCATGCAACAACAACACAAGCACTGAGGAAGTACTACAAAGGTGGTATTAGAATTTGTGAGAGTCCCTGCTCTCCTTGCAGAACGGCTGTTGATACTCCATGGTTTTGCTTATGACAATGAACTGAGTCCATAAGAACTCCCAAACAGAAATACAGTGAGCATTAGTAGTAGCCTAAGTACCAGTTGCCCACCTAAAACCTCTGAGGTGCCTTACAGTGAGTTTTGTACCCTCTGCTCCAAGCAGTTATTTTACAAATAAGACAAAACACAGAACTGGCAGTAGCAGCAACAAGGTCTGCAACCTGCTGGTCATATATATGTTAGGAGAAGGCAATTTGCATCACTGGAATTAAGTTGATCAAGAAAACAGAATCCTCTCTAGACTACTACAGAAAACTACTAAACTTTCCATAAAATTCATTATTCCACTGGGGAAAAACATTAGCCCTTTAGGGAGGGAAGGGGAGAGAAAAGGGACCTTAATCTTCCAAAAAACAAGAATTAGGGATATTCTGTCCCAATAAAAAGGGGTAAGTAGTGCTTTATTATCTGTAAATTTATTTTCTAAATATTTGGAAATAAGCAGAACCAATTTGCAACAGAAAGAGATGCCAATGAGCCACAAGTAGGTATTTTTTTATGAAACATCCTAACTGGCCATTTGAAGGCAACAGGCAGTCATAACTTCAGGAAAGCAGTGCTTCCAGGATTGTGCAGAAGACTGTTCCTTGGTTTCATAGTTAACATTCCAGAAAGAAACACTCAAATCTGTTGAAGGCAGTTGCTCACAGCCTTAGCTGGCAAAATTTGACTCAGTCCTGTTCCTGGGGCTGCACTTCAGCAGACTTGGCAGGCACATGGGTTGCCCTTTACCTGAAATTCAAAACCTTGTGTTCTGTCTCCATGGTGCCATCCTGACTTACGCTCTAAGAATATTGCAGCATCTGTGACGTGCTTGTCTGCTGCTTTTGCAGGCAACACACACAAGCAAATCTCAAAACTCTTCAGGAGTCCATATAGCAGTGGCTCACACATCAGATGTAGCTAATGAGCCACTTCACCAAAATCTAGCTGCCATTAACAACGTGTCTGTATTGAAAGATAGGACAAGAGCTTTAGTTTTTAAGAATGTTCAGTTTGTAACGGTGGCTCTTGAATACCATCACCTTGTTAAGTATATTTTGCATAACTCCAGAAACCTGACTTCAGTATTTCAAAGGCTGGTTTTCCCCCAAAGTCATTAGAAAAACCAAAGTCAGATTTACACAGCCTCAGAGAGTAACATGCTGCATGGGTGAGCTATTCAGACTTCCAAGCATAACTTTAGTATGTCAGATTATCAGGTGTTCTTGAAGGGATGCACTTCATCATCAGTTCTTTCCACACACAGATAAAGTGACAGATCAATACTCAGACCTGGTCTGGTGCATTATTTCTCTGTAATGACCAAACTCAGCAGAGATGCAGAAACAACTCCAGCAGTTCTTGAAAATGGGTATTAGTTGGCATTAACTCTTGCATATCCTGATAGCAGGTCATCTGCATCTGTTGAAGAGTTTTGCCACTCTGTTACATAATGATTTTGTTACATAATTATTTTATCCAGCTTCCTTGTCAATAATTCTACACGACTACTTAACTCCACAAGCTTTTCTTTCATCTAGGAAAAAAGAGAAGAGTATTAAAATTAGCAAAAAAAGTCCTAACACTGGATCTTTGAATAACCTGCACCCCACTCAAAGTGGCTAAAGAGCAGCTCACTTTCAAGATGGGAAAATATAGAGGGGCTTGATCTCTATACTGCATGTTTAGTACTGACAAAAACAGCACCCAGATCAGAGGGCTGCACTAAAAACTGGAGATGGATCAATGTGTACCAGAATCAGCCCTTCCAGGGACACAGTGGAAGATGAAGATGGAGTTGTTGCAGTTTTACTATGATAAACCTGATCTTTCCTAGTTAACTCAAGTTTTCACACAGACAGAGACTTTCTTTGACAATATGTGGACAAACTGTTTCATCATTAGCTTAGGAATACATATGGACATTATGTCTCAAAAAGCAAAGGCCAGATGCTTGAGCTTGTTCTAGTCAACAAGGGAACTCCCTACAGTCATGTAATTTGTGTTTGCAATGAAGTGCTGTCATATTTTTACTTCAATCATGTATTATTACTAAATCATGTCTCAACTTCAGAAGTTTTATCTAGATAAAATTTTTGTATCTTAGCCTCACTTGACCTGTAAAAACACTCTGATCTTATAGAAACTGGAAGATGACTTGGAAGAGGATAAAACTTAAGAAATATAAAAGGCCTAAACCTAAACTCAGCCCCACAAAAAAGTAATGAACAAATTATCACATAAATACTGGATATTCTGGCTGTCTCCGACACATAATAACTTCATTTGAGCTAAGGCACAGGCAATTAACTAACATAACGACTAGTCAGGTTACAGATAAGAACATCCACTTTGAACACCACAACAGGAGGGAGGTCCTAGAATTCTCTCCGAAACTACAAATACTGCCATGGTGTTTTGATCTTACACAGACATAAAAATATGACTTTAAAAATCCCTTTCAAAAAAAAAAAAAAAATTTTTTTTAAATTCTTCAATAATGACAACACGAGTCGTAATACTTAGGCCAAGTCTGTATAAATGATTTTAGGTTTGTTTTTTTTTTTTGCAAGGTATAGAGATAAAAGGATAACAAACTTCTGCCAAAGTTTATCTAGAACTGGGTATGTTCTGCACTTCAGAGGTCTTAGAAAATGTTTCACATCTCATGCATTGAGTCAACTATTGTCAAATGAGGCAGCATTTTCTCAATCTTGGGCACTAAAAACCCCCACATTTCTGTCAATGTTTTTGAATTAATGTCCAGAATTACTAGCATTTTCTTACATTCTGCATGTGTTTCTTTAAGGTCACAGCTGGAAAAGTCACCTTAGAAGCTTCTATAATCATTTGATTTTTTAAGAAGTAACTGGAAAACAAAAGGGGAAAGGAAAAAAAACCACAAGAAAAACAGTTAAAAACCTATAGTCGCACTATTTAGACAGATGATTTAAGATGATTTTAAAGCAGATACAAGGTTGTTGCCAAAAACAGTAATTATGAAAATACTCAAAACATAACAATGGTTTTATTTTGGAATCAAGATCCTCTCATCACCTGCTGTAAGTAATTTACAGCTGCTATAGTCAAGTCCTCAACCTATCATGGAATCACTTTGATACCTTAGGTTAGCGAAATGCATCTGGAACTGAAGAGATTTCAGCATTGCACACAAGTAAATATGAAGTCTTACATTACACAAGGACACTCAAGAGGTGTAAGGCAAATCAAAGGGATTCACATCAACACAGTTTAGACATCAAGAATATTAAAATCCCACATCAATGTGCTCAGACAAAAGTCAAACCACTTTTGTTAGCTGTAGGCCAGTTGTACAGTAACTTACAGCTACCTGTGAAGTCACTGACCATAAGAATGCAGTGTACTCACCACATGATGCTGTCCTTGAAGAAACAGAACAAGTCCCGGAGATGTGCCAGCTCACTGCCAGAAGAATAAAGAATGAAGCCCACGGCTGAGCCACAGGACCGACAGAATAATAAATAATAAGCACTAAAAAGAGAAAGGGAAATGTTTTTAAAAAGAAGCTTTTGAAACCACAGATGCTGTATATTTGTCAGAGGACATAAAATCTTCAGTTCCCTTGGGGCAAAATCCAAGGCATAATAACACCTCCTCCTCAAAAAAGTAATATGTACAAAAACAACATAACCATAAGAAACTGGGCATGTTGTGAAAGAAGTAATCTATCTAATAGGTGAAGTTGCTATTAAGGAAGAAAATGCACATCTTATTATCACAGAATGTTTTAGAGTATTCTACTCAAACATGATTTAACTAATAAAGCAATGCATGTGCTAGTTGTAAATTCTTTCTAATAAGATAGATTCTTACCCCATGCAGAGGGAGGGGCAAGGAAAAAAGTCAAAAAAAGAGCAAGTCTTAAATAGAAAAAGTTCCCAGTCCTGACAGTTTGTAAAATAGCCTTTAAAAATCATTTAAACAAGCTACTGGTTCTGTAAGCCCCTAGATGACATTTCACTTTCTTCCCGCTAGACTGAGTTACCAAACCTTGCAAACGGTAGGTTCCTGAATAAGGCAGCACGATTTTTTTATTTTCAGTATTAAGAAAAACCAACTAACCAATAGCCACCCCTCCCCCCAAGACCAACTAAAACCCCACCAAACCAAACAAAACGCAGAGATGTTTTAAGAGACGTTTTAGGAAGGGAACAAAAGGACCTACAAGTTTTGCTGTCTTCTACTGCTTTGCTCGAATTTTTCTCTCTACCTACAGAGGTTATAGCAACAAAACTCTTTGATTTCAAGTGAAAACTACATCCCTACAAAAGGTTTCTCCATCCGAAGTGTGAAACAAGCACAGAAGTCACTTGGGAGTTTGCCAAGCCCCGCAGAACCCCCGCGCACAAGCCGGAGGAGCTCCCGGCCGTGCCGGAGCCCGGCTTTTCCCGCACGATTTACCGCGGCTGCCGCCCAGGGCAGGCCCAAGGCCAGAACTACGGGAGCTACGCACCATCCCAGGAGGGCTCCCTCCAGGCCGACCAGCAGCGAGTCCTCCCAGGTCACATCGCTGGTGACTTCTGAGGAGAAAGAGAGAGACGCGCTGCAGCCGAGAGCCCCCGGACCAGCCCCCGCCCGGTCGCCGCTGCCCGCCCGACGCCCGCGCGGGGTAGCGGCGCGTCCGCAGCACCCGCCGGCCCGACGAGGCACTGACTGAAGCAGATGAGGACGCTAAGCCCCGGCGGCTCCTGCCCGCACAGCTGCAGCGAGTCCCCCAGCACCGTCCAGCAGCCACGGCAGTGGAACACGGCGCACTCCTCCGGCAGCGGACCCTGCCGCCGCGGCGGCGATGCCGGCACCGCGGCCGGCGGCAAGGAAGACGACGGCGGCGACGGCAGGGGCGGGGACGGCGGCGGCGGGGGCGGGGGTGGTGGCGGCGAAGCCCAGGCGGTAGCGGCGGGGGCGGGCGTCCGCTCCAGCACGATGGCCCCGATGGGCTGCGGGTCCTGGAACAGCTGTCGCAGCCGCTGCCGCACCGCCATCTCCTCCCGCCAAGCGTTCGGACGCGGGGCTCGCCCCCGAGTATCGCGATTGGAGGATGGTTCGCATATCTGCATTGCTATTGGTCAGTGGGCGCGTCAATCCTGGCCGCCCGCGGCTATTGGGCAGCGGGCCACACCGCGCGCGACTTTCTCTACCGGGAACGCCTCATGGCGCTTGAAAATAAGCACGCGCAGCGGACCGCGCCGCCATTGGCGGCTCCCGAGCTCCGCCCCCTCTAGCCACGCCCCTTCCCTGGCCCAGCCAATGGGCTGGCGCAGCGGGCCAGTTCGAACGGCGGGGGCGGTGCGAGCCGTGTCGGTTGGCGCGGGCGGGCAGGGCCGCTCGGTGGGAGCTGCTGTTATGGCGCTCTCTTCGCTGCAGCCCCTGGAGGCGCTGAAATACGCCGAGCTCCAGCGTATCGCTAAGGCCGCTGGCCTGAGGGCCAACCTTCGGGTGAGGCGGGGGTGGCTGCGAGGGAGCGCTTGCCCACGAAGCTCCGGGTTCTGGGGTGCCCCTGTGCCCGGTAGCGAGAACGCGTCCCCAGCCTCCCAGGGCGCACCCTCCTGCGTCTGGAGCGCCACGGGGTGCGGCGGTGACTTCGCCCTGGGGCGCCCAGGGGCTGCGCGGCCGTCCGGGGTGCGGGCACGCACTGGGGGAGGGGGAGAGCGGGACTCCGGTGTCCCCCGGGTGTCGAGAAGGGGCGGCTGCCCCTCCTCTGCTGGCCCGGCTGCTCCCCACGCCGGTGTCCCCGGTGCGGGTAGCTATGTTTGTTTGTGTGGCTTTGTTGGTTTGGGTTTTATTTTCTGACGACTCGGACAGGGAGGAACAGTGACAAGAGAGTACCTTACGGGAGGAGAGGGCGGTCCCTTTTAAGGGCGAGAAGCTTAAGGGCGCCCCAGGGTCCTGCCTGGAGCTGCGGGTGCTGTGAGGCACGGCCCGGCTCCTCCTGCAGCAATGGCACAACTCATAGAGCCTTAAAAGAAAGATCTTGGGTGGACAAGGCAGTTCCCTGTCCTCACAGGACTCAGAGTTCTTCTGGAAATGTTAGTTTTGGGGGTACTTTCTTTGTGTTTGTGCTGACCTGTCTACTTAGGTCTTTAAGAGTCTTTCATAGCTTGAATTATCAATGGTGTGTTTTCATCGTTGTTTTATTACTGTTACTGCTGAACGTATGCGAGGGATGAAAAGAATGCTTTGCATGTAGCATGGGCAAGGCAGAAGCAATTGCAGAAATTTGACACAATTTTAATTCAAGTTCAGCTGCGCTGTGGGGCTTAAAACAGTTTGTCTCCTTCCTTGAACAATTAACCTCCTCGACAATAGAGCAGGGGAAACCTAGTCAAGGAAATTTGCCGTTGTGCCTCCGTGGAGAATATGCTGCAGATTTATCTGCGGCCTTAGGCGCTTTCTCTCATTGACTGACTCGAACGAGTCCTAGGTATGCCTTATGCTGTTGGATTCGGGAAATGTTCTGCTCGCTCGTTGGATCAGTTTCTAGGATGTGGGTTGGGCCTGGGCAGCTCTTCAGTGACTTAATGGACTCTTTGGTTCATGGGTTGTTTCGATTTCTCTTCAGGCGGACAAATTATTGGAATCATTGAAGCAACACTTTGAAAGGACAAATGAAGAAAGTGAAAATATGGTAACATAATAAATCAGACCTTGCTTTTAAGAAATGTAAACCTTAATTTGTAACCCATAGAGCAGAGCATGTCCTGAAGAGTGATTTTGACCACAATGGGAACTGTAATAGAAATACCTTTTTCTTCTTAGTGCCCTTAGTTTTAAGTACTTATATGCTGATAGAAATAGATATGCTAATGTTAGTTTTGAAGCGGCCTCTATGACTGAAAGCTGATTTCCTTTCAGCTGCCAAAATTACCAATGTATTTTTCAGCATCAGCACAAACCTATTCTCTGTGAACAATGACATTTTATTTCCACTGAACAAACCTTAATTCTTGCTTGTTTGGCTCTAGACATTATTCAGTAGCAAATATAAAAATATTTTATTCATTTTGCATGCCTAAATGAAGAAGACTAGGTACTAATTGGAAAGCATTTTGCATCTACTACAGTTTACTTTCCCTATAAGAAAGCAATATAGTTGTGCTACTTCCTTTATTTGCCTCTTAGTGTTTTGTTTTCTTAACTTTTTAAAAAGTTTTCTGTAAGCTGAATTGTTTTGTTGAATGTGGCAATGTTTTTGATTAAAGTAATTTGTTATCTCCTTTTTCTAAAATACATCTCCCTTTAAGTGCATCCCTTAAAAATCTTTAAAGGCTTGAGGAACCTTGTCAGGTTTTTAAAATTTTTCATGAGCAGGAAAGGAGCCCTGTTTTTACTGCTGAAGAGTATTCCACAAATGTACAAATATGGGAGGGTCATGGCATCATGCAAGTTAGATTTCAAAAATAAAATATTAGATTATTATAAATTATTAAAATGAAATGTGATAAACCAGTCATAGGAATTGTATTTAAAGTCTCCAAACAATGAGCTTTGATGCTTAGGGGAATCTATATTTTGCCTGTTTCTTGATTACTATGCTGCTATGTGGTATGCTTCTGTTTATCCTTAGTATAAAATACTTTTTTACATAATAAAATTGAAACTGTCCCTGGAGTATTTAATTCATATTTGTGTCAGATATCTTCCAGTTATAGTATTTTTCTGCTACAGGGTCCTGTAAAGAGTGCATCTGCTTCCATCAAATCAGAAGAACTGAGCAATCAGGAGGAAATGTCTGATTCAGTGTGTTTCATTACAAAAAGACGTGGTCAGGATAAGAAAATAACCAGAAAAAAGAGGAACTCCCATGAGGAAACTAACAGCAGTGAAGAAAACCCAGTGCTTTCAGATGAGAAACAGGTGATTTGCTTGGCATGCTTTTGTGTGCTGTCCTCCCTTCCTCTGAGCATAATTTAAGCACACTTGATTTCTTTTCAGTCACCATTTATAGATGGTATGTGTTCATATGTGTGTGTATAGACACATACAGAAATTGATATGCACGCATTCTGGTACTGGTCTTTTGTATTTTGTAGCACTGGCTTTTGTCCCTTTATGCACTGTCCCATAATAAACAGACATTACTTCTAGTCACTGCTTCAAGACAATAAATTCCTGTAAGAAATATACAATTCCAAACACCTTATCTGAGTGTAAGGCTGCTAGTTCATTGTAATATTCTGAATCTTAGGCTAGTTTCAGAATTTGTCTAAAATAATGCTGTTCTCTCTTTTTTGGTACAGAAAAAATTATCAGAAGTTGCACAATTGCCTAAATGTCATAATTTTTTTTCTTGTGAGGGTTGTGTGACTTAGGGAGAGAAAGTTACAGGTGAGATGAAGGTTGAAGTTTTTTTGAGTTACAAGGAATAGGTAAATTAAGAACTGTCTGGAAGACTTTTACTGAGGTAGAGGAGGGGAATGAGAAAATGAGGAGTATTAGTCTTTTAGTGTTAGAGAATTGTACAGTATGCAAAAATACAGCAGTAAAAAGTAACATCCTCAGTGAATTTAATCTTACTTACAAATCATTAATTTTAATCCATAAAGGCAATTTTATACTAAAATGTGAGAGCTATGCAGGTCAAAGCTTTCTAATATATCTAAGTTTGTGAAGTAACAGGGTGAGTATTTCACAGGTTAACTCAGTTTGGACTTCAGAAAATCTCTTGCTCAATCTCTCAGTCAAAGCATACTCAGCTGTGAGGTTAGAGCCCAGTGCTTTAGGCTTTATCCAATCTGATGCTGAAAACCCTTGAGGATGAAGGCTGTGCACCTCTCTGGGCAATCTATTCCACTGACTCACTGTTCTCAGAACAACAGCCTTGCTTTATATCCAGTTGGAACAAACTGCTTAAACAAGGTATGTTTAAATTGCAGGTGCATTCTGATATGAAAGAAAATGAAGTGCCTCAGGGGGAGCACAAAAAGGGACAGAAGATATCACAAAACAAAATCCAAATAACTGAAGAGAGAGATATTGAGAATCCAGGGATGGGTGCTGGACAGAAGAAACAGGCAGAGAAGACTTCTACTAAAGGCTGGGGAGGACAACGTAAGTAGAAAATTGGATAAAAGTAACTTCAATTTGTGCTGCTCAGAATAACCAAAAGATAATTTTATTGTGTCTTCATACCATTTTTGTGGCGCATCTGTTGATCAGTAACTTGTTTTGGGGCTACCAGAAGAAAATTGGTCTGGTTTGAGTTTGTGTTACTTGTTTAACATTGTAACACAAATCCACAAATTCTGCAGTGTAGGAATTTTGCTGGCTTTGACTTCAGAACTCTTGTTTTAGTGAAGGAGTTTTCAGAGAGATATGAGTGTTTTTGAGTTTTACACTTCCAAAAGGATCAATGCCTTTTGGAATACCCTTGAGGTGTTGTTTGGCCTCTAGGAGGTGGCAAGAAAGGGAGAACTTGCTTCGTTATGATCCATTTATCTTTTTCTACAGAGGAACAGATTTATCTTTTGCTTTCCAGGAGTAAAATCAGCAGAAAACATAGAATCCTTTACCATTTGTTTGAACTACCTGTATCTGTAGAGTATCTGAATGTATTCCACTGGATCACTTTTTCATCTGGTGGTGTCTTTAGTCCGTCAAACATGATGCCACTGAAAATAGGAATTAATTTATCCCCCACTGCTTTATGTATGTAGCTGACATGAAGAAATTGGTTTGTCCACCTAATCTGATAATTTCTTGATATTGAGGGATCTGTCAAGTAAGATACACTTCTGCATTTGCTCTGTTAGGCTCAGTGCATGTAGTCTGTAAGTTTATTATGGATATTCTTCTTGTTCCATAGAATTTACAAGGACAGTCTTATGGGAGACCACCAATAATTTTGAACTAGCTCAGAAATGGGGTTTTTCTATGAACTAAAACGATTTTCTTTGTTTTTAAAAACAAAAGCAATAGGGTATGAGGGGACATCACTCATCTTGACAGTTGGTACAGTGCTCATCTCTTCCTATAGCTGTAGTAACAAGTCTGCATTTAATATTAAATTGATTTTTTAACTGCATGCCATTATTTGTTTCCAATAAGGACTTCTTTCAATATATTGTAGTCATCTAAGTTTACTTTTGAGGGGATGTGAATGACCAGAAATACAAGTGTTTGCTGTTGACATGCAAAAGCTGAACTTGATGTAAAGTTGCTACCTGATTTTTTTCCTTAAGAAAATTAATCATTAAAATGTGAACATGAGCGTATTACTACACTTGAGAACAGAGATGACAACAATAGCTTGGACTTTGTATGTAAATAAGGCAGTGGCAGAAAAGTTGGTCAAAAGGTATTTCTTCTTTAGTATCAACATTTAAAAAACACATACCAAGGCCCGTGAGTTTAAAGTTTTTGTTTACCGCAAGCACAGGTCTCTTGTAAACTTTCCCTGAAAAATATTTTACTATCATAAGATACTAACCTAATATGACCCGCTTTGAAGAGATAAAGTGTGTTTTGAAACAAACATTGGAACAATATTTAAAACCACTGTGATTACTTTAAATCATCCAGGAGTCATAATGATTTTGTCTAATCTTGCTGTACCAGGTAATGCTCATCCTGCAGGAGGGAAGATCCCTTTACATGTAGGCCGTGCACCTAGGTCTGCAGGAGTGACAGCTACCACACCAAGTAAGATAACCTGCCATCTCTAGGAAGAGATGTGTTTTCTCTGTGTAAAGGGAGACTTGGCTTAGTTTTTTAAAACTCAGATTTCTATTCATGCTCAAATGAAAGAATATTCTCTCTGTAAAAAGCAAGCAAGAAAAAAGAATTCCCAAATGTTACATATCAAGGTATATATTCCAGCTTGTAAATTCATAGTAGTAAATGACTGGCATGTATGTTAAAAAACTGGTTTATTGAACATTTTGGTACTTTTCCATACAAAACTTGTATTAATGATTTTGAAAGAACAGGAACACATACATGCTATTATTCATGCTCGTTTAGTTTTCACTTTATAAATACTATGGTTGAGCTGTATTACTATACATTAGCTCATGTTCATCACTTCTTAAAATGTGTTAAATTGTCTCAAATGTAGAAGTATTTATTGTTTTCTTTAACTGCAGAATTTGGGGGTTGGGTTGGATGATCTTTAAAGGCCCCTTCCAACTCAGACCATGATTCTATAATGCTCTAGGTTACCAGGTAATGGGCCATGTTGCTGGTGAAAGATTCTTTTGGTCCTGTTTGGTCAGCTGGTTGGACAGCCTTTAGTTAGAGGGATGCATTGGCTTCTTTGAGGCCATGACAATTGGTGTCACAAAATTCTCCTATTATGTACTAAACTCCCTTAACACCAAATTATACCTGTGAATGTTCTTATTTTTGGAACTTCTTAGACTTCAAAAAGTTGCATGAGGCTCAGTTCAAGAAAATGGAATCTATTGCTGACTACATTGAGAGGAAAAAAAAACTGAATGAAAGTTGCAGTGCAGTCAAGGTAAGAGATAACTTGGGAAGATACCCATTGTTGGCATATTCAATTATTTCGAGGGTCTTTCTGTAAAAGTCCTACCAGGTCTCTTTAGATCAGTAAGTAGCTGGTCATGTGAACCTGCAGTGGAATATTATAACCAATGTATATAGTTATTTGTATATAATTTATAAAACAATACAATGTTTTACATGTTAACAGTGTACAGCTGTAGAAACCAACAACTAACTTGTGGTTTTTGAGTAAAAATAATTGTCACAATTACTTTTGTGAAAGATCTCCTGGATCTTTTGTTTACAACTTTTTTAATTGCTGCAAAATTTAACCAAGGGGATAGGTTATTTTTCAAAGAGCAGAAATTTTCTCTTTTGTGCCTGAATTATCATCCCATGGCTGCATATGATTCTCCTTAAAAATACATTCAATATGTGTTGTTCTCAGTTCTTGTATTTCACCCTCACATGGGTGAAAGCTTCTAACAGGGCCTCTCACAAAGTAGAGCCTAAAAAAGTGACAGTAATGCATCAATGAATGTGTGAATGAATATGGCAATGGCCATAGAATTGTTCAGGTTGGTTACTCTAGCACTGTCCATATCAAACAGTAACAATGAATGAAACTCCTGAATGCTACTTTTTTTTTTAATGGCATATATTGTATCAATGTATACTTCAGACAAATTACTATTGGCAGGTGCTGACCAGAAAATCAAATCCTTTAAGAGCATCAGAAAAAGACACTCCATATTCTAAGGTATGTGTTTTTTCATGTCAATTTAATAATAAAAATACTTACATTTAAAATATGCTTTTAAAGATGAAAAAAAGGGAGAGAACTGAAGAGGCCATATGCTTCTGATTCACTGTGTGTTTTCCCTTCCTCTTGGCTGCTTTGTAGATAAATTTTCATTAGAGTATGGTAACTCAGAATTTGCTTTTCCCTAGAAACAAGCCAGTGGCAAAAGATTTTTATTCAGCCCAAATCCAGAAAGAGGCAGGTTCTCCACCACCAGCACTCCTTGTAATGTCCGGCGCTCACCACGCAATTCTCTGAACGCTGCTAATCGGAGCATTTTATCCCAGAAATCTTCGTTTCATCCTTCTGTACTTTCAACATCCAAAATGAATGTCAGGTAAAAAAACAAACCAAAGCTACCAGCAATCCATTTGATGTGATACATATGAAATAATTAACACTGACTGTGAATTTACTACATTATTTCTCTTCCAAAAATGAACTATGCAAGACTAATTCTGATTACTAACTTTCAGCCTGGTTTTTTGGGTGGTTTAAGCCTCATTGTGCTGTTACTGTCTTCATTCTTCATTTTTATGTCTGTTAGAAGAATCTCAAGTCCTGGCTTTCATTTTTCTGAAGCCAAATAATGCAAAATCAAGCAAATTATTTTTCTTCTATTACTGTGTTAGGTTTTCTATTTTTGCCAGGCAGCCTAGTAGTTTCTGTTTATCCTAATTAATTTTTCTGTAAATTTTTAAAATCAGAACTCTCTTCAGTATTCCTGCAATGGTTTTTAGGTACTTTCTTCCTTCTGTCCTCTACTTTCCCTCCCCTTCAGTGTCACAGCATGGGTCCTCTTATGATTGACTACTATAAGCAGACTGTTTCAGATGGGAACTGACACCAGAAGTCATGAGCAATTGCTAAATGGATGAATTCTTACTCAATGCTATTATACCTCGTCTCATTTCCTTTTAGAACATTATGTGTATGTCATCATTCCTCCACAGTAATCTAATTCTCTATTAGTGTTAATATTGCATGAAATTTCTAACTTCTAATGAAAGCCTTTATTTCTGCTATTTCTTTGTTGATTTCTAACTATTATACTGATTTTGACTTTAATCAGTTTCCTTAACCTTCCACAGTGACTGAAGTTCTGATTAGATATTCTCCCTTTGCTAACAATACACGGTTGTTCACAGGCCTTGGTTGTGTTCCTTGCTCTGATGACCTTCACTTTTCCACTTCTGCATGCCAAGATCATGGCTGCTGGGGCTTTTTTTTTGTCCCTGACTAAAGTGTATGTGGGATTTTTTTTTTTAAGTTAGATAATGCAACTTCTCATACTGCTGATAATATATATTTATGAGACTTTGGAATGCAGGTCTTCTGCTGTTCAAAGGTCAAAATCAAGATTGCAAAATTAATGGCTTTGTTTTTACTTTAAATGTCTTTTTTATTTCAATAGATAACAAATGTAAAAAATACACTGCCTCTAGTGTCCTCTTGGATGAGCTTGGATGTCTTCACTGTAGCCCTAATTGACTTCCAGCAATATGTGAACCAAAACATCACTTTCAGAATTTGCTTCCAAAATTCCATTCCACAGTTGCACTGTGGTGGTGGACCTTGCAAGCTGTACTTCATCATAAACTTGCTTGTCCACAAAAACAGCTTTCTTCAACATTTACTCCTTGTCTTTCTAAATCTTGCAAGCTCATGGCTTATTCTCATGCATTTTTGCAAGATTTTGATTTTTATGCATGTGCACGTATGAGTAATCATAGGTGTTCATTAAAAATGTGTATATACACATTTGGAATACATATGGAATGGGTGTGTCTTGGTATGCAGGTAACTTGTGTGTTTCAAAATTTTCAGCTTCTTCTTCTTGTAGGTCTTTGAGGTCCAGCATTCTGTTAGTTGTCTTTCAGTTTTTCTTAATTTGAATTTTAAAACTAATAAAATATGCAATGCTTTACTACAGAATCCAGGTCTAAAGTAAATCACATCTGTTGGTGAATAAATCTACTAGCTTATTGCACCCAAGTATATTTGCTTTTCAAAATAACAAGAAAGTCAGTTCTTTGTAGTTTCTAGTAGTACTTACTGCTATTGACACTGGCTTGAAACTTAAAGTGTTATACCAGCAATGTATTTTAGTACAGTTTTTGTATGAGCTGTGAACATCTTTCACACAGTAAATATTTCTATCTGTAATAAATAATTTAATAATAATTAATATAGAAGGCAGGACCTTCTATATTCTGGCACATTGCTTACATTCCTTGTAGGTGACTGAACTTGTCTTGATACTTCTAAAATCTTTCAGGTTCTCAGAAGCCACAAAAGATAATGAGCACAAACGCTCTCTTACCAAGACTCCATCTAGAATGTCTCCATACATGGAGGAGATCTGCACACCTGACACTCAAAAGAGCTGCAAACTACTAAGTCAGAAGAACAGTAAGGGAAATGCAAGAAATAATGACCTGACTGCATCAAAGGGTAAGGTGGATGGTGACTATTTGGCTCTTTCAGATCAAGACTTTTGTCTTACTGAATTACTGTACAAGTTTTTAACAATCGAATGTCATGTAGACCCAGGTTTTAATTTAATTCTCTAATTTATGACTGGTTCTTCAGAAACTGCAGTAGTTTCTTTGTTTCCTTTGTTTTCCAGTGGTTTAACTAAAATGTTTAAGTGCCACAACGTAAACATATGGTACCTAGCTACCTACAGAAAAGAGGATAGAAAGTCTAAGACCTTTAGGAATTACATAGCAGAAGATTCATATAGCAGATACAGGGACACCCCATCAGCACAGAAAGGAATTCCTGACACCTTCTCAGAGGTCTCATTCTTCTTGTGGGGTTAGCATGCATCAGGTTTCTAGCTGTGCTTTAGGATAACCTGTTATCAGCCTCAGGACCCTGATAACTCAGGAACTAAAATTAAGAAAAATCAGAAGTTATCTGATTACTAACAATTTCTCTGCTATCCAGCCATTGGCACCCTTAGCATTATAGGCATATTTGCACAGGTCAAGAACCCAGAGCTTCCTGGTTTTCTGTATAATACTAAAGGGCCAGTACTCTACAACTCTTGCCTCTCCCTATTTCAAGTGAGAATTGTGTTGTTTGTGCAATTCTATCTTTAGAAGTAGCAGCAGCGGCATTTAATGGCTCTTTGGTCTTGGTAATCGCAGTGTGGTCTTTCTGTGTACATTGATGCTCTTGCTACTCCAATGATGGTATCTTGGTGCCTTTTGTAGCTCTTACCCCCTTCAAGTTTGGAGCTCAACCTGCAGAACCCACAAGTGGAAAGAAGACATTTGATCTCAAAGCAAGTCTCTCTCGGCCACTTCGGTATCAGCCACACAAAGGTACTGTGACCCTGCGCAGCCTGTGGTGGTCATACCCCTTGCACTCAGCTGCTCCTGCGGGGGGGCACTTTGATACAAACAATGAGAACAAAGTTTACAGTCTCTTTTCCTGCCCCTTTTGTTTTCTCTATGGGTTCCCACATAGTCTGATGTTAAATTTCTTCATAATACATGCTTCAAGAGCCTCCCTACTGAAGATTAGGATTTTTATGACCTAAGGCCCATATATACAAGAATAAATATCCTTGCATTCCACTGAATAGATGCATGTACAGGAAATACAGAATATTCCTTACACAACAAGGTGGGTTTTTTTAATCTCATGCGAGATGCTGAACTTTGCATGGTAAGTGTTACTTCTAAGTACAGTCACCTGTTTCTACTTACAGAAGAACTACTTGTAGGGAATGGGCTGGTGAAACTGATAATACAGCTTAAAGAGGCATTTCATCTTCAAAACAACCAATAAGAAACAGGCTAGCTAGGATAAATTCATGATAAGAAGTTAAGCACACAGTTAGTTACTAAACTGTTAAACTAGTCTCTCGTTTTGCTCCTAAATTGTAGGACGACTAAAACCGTGGGGAGAATTTAAAGAAAATGCTGTTCTCAGTAGGTCTGGTGGTATCTGTTCACATAGGAAAGATTACAAGCAGCCACATCTCCAGACAAGGTTAGTACGCCACTCGTCTTTTTATAGATAGTGTTACTTAAAGTAATATGATGATTCATTCTTCTTAGGATTTAAATGTAGCTTAGGAAAGAATACTTTTGTATAATCATACTGATGTTTTCAAGGGGCCTTCCAATGACTGTTCAATTTCAAGAAGGTCAACAAAAGGCTGCTCTGAATTTAAGACTTTTTTTTCCATGAAGAGTATCAGTTCCAGGGTTTGGAGATTCACCTTCATCTTGGTAGAAGCTGTCGATATTACCATGCTGTTACCTCAAGTGTTAGACCTGCATGTCTCATCAGATGTATTTGCCTGAATGTTTGGGTTCAGTCCATAGTGGTACTTTTATCTCTGCCTATGGCAAAGGCAGCACGCTGATTAAACTTGTGTTAGGCTGTGGTCAGCTTCAGATTCCTTTGGTTGCTAGTGTCTCTACCTTTAATAAAACTTGACATGGTCTTTTTTTTTCCCCTCCAGGGAAGAAAGGCGTGAGACGCTTGAGCAAGACAGAAAAAAGAAAAAGGCTCACGCTCTTGGAAAACGTAGAGGCCTATCTGGGTGTTAGGATGAACAAGAAGTATCTAAGACTTCACTGTAAATACTGTTCCTCTCATTTAAAGGCTTGTGCTCTGTGTATGGTTCAGGTTGCTTTTAGCTAGTGGAATCCAGAAAGCAATTAATGAGACCTTGTAATGTGCTCTGAGCATAATGATGATCAACTTCTCTACTAAGATGAGAATTCTAAACTTTCAGGGCCTTAGAACTCTCTTGTTGCTTCATAATGTTTTCATTTAGCTAATTTACTTGACTAAAAGATGTTAAAGAAGAAAATATAAGTGGAAAAAAGATGCTCGAGCAGCCTCCTTGCAACTTAGGATAGACTTGTACATCAGAATGCACTTGTGTGCTAGAATGCAGGCTTTAGATACCAGCAGCTTCAAATGTTCCTCAAGTGTTCAAAATGACAAGATTTGGAAGTACGTGCTTGCTCTGTTCTCCAGATCAATCCTTAAATGCTCTAAGTTACAGCAATTATTCAGCATTTCTAATCTAATGCCTATGAAATAGTAGGGAATTTCAAAGAGAAGAAAAAAATATGCAAGCTCTCTGGCAAACTAATGCATAACATAATTGTAAACTACCTTTTTGAAATAGTCACAACTGAATTTACAAATTACCAACTGCATGCTTTGAACAGTTTCTATGGTCAATAGCAGATGTTAAAATTCTCTTGCTTTTCACCTCTAAGATGCTTAGAAGATGTTATAATTGTGTTGAGATGTTATAATTGTATAAATATGTAAAACTCAATACCTTGGTTTTAAAAGAAGCTGTTATTTTTGCATTTAAAAAATGTTGTCTGGATTTTTTAGGGATAGAAGTAGAAAGGTAATTTAGCAGTTGTAATCTCAGCTGTTGAGCAAATAAATGTTTCACTGAATTTAGTGTCCCATCAAATATATGTTGCAATGTCAAGAAAAAGCAAATTTTTTAATAAAGACAAATATTTTGTATATGTCCTATTTATCACTGGCTTTATCATTTAGTATACCAACTACAACTTCCTTACTCTGGCACTCATTTTGTTCACACTTGTATTTACTGCTGTGTTTTCCTGCCTCCCACTCCATGAAAGATGTTTGCTCTGGTATTTTCCTGGTATGATCCTTCTTCTACAATTAAGCTGCTGAATTCAGTGCAAAAGGAAAATGGTAGTACAAGATTCTGTTTCAGCTTGCTTTATTGTGGTCTCTTCCCTATAAAATACAGGTACATTTAATATTTATAAAGTACACTTAAACAAGGTCACTGGAGGAGGAGGTCAGTGCTTTGATTACTTAAATTTGACAGCTGAAACATGCCCTTTACAAAACAAGTGCTGAGTGGTTATCTTGAATTACTGAAAACTGGATTTCTCTGCAAAAGGGAGGTGTTAAGGTTCTGTGCAGCAGTTGAGGCTGTGAATTCTTGCAACACAGCTGAGTTAGGCTAACTGTGCACAGCAGAAATGGGAGCTGCTGTGCCCTGTAATGATGCTAAGGCAAGCTCTGCCTCCTCAGGGAGCAGACAGAGCTGCAGCTTTCCTCCCACCCCTCCTTTGGAGCATTGCTTCTTTCCAACTTCCTTGACTCTGTATCATTCTAGGATTATCTTCAACAGCTCTGAAGGAAAAGTCAAGCCTGCTGCATAGCTCTTGTTTAAATATTAGCAGTGGCAGCTTTTTCTTTTTTTAGCTATCTAGAGGAGCCAATACTTCTGCCTTTTCCACTTCTGGTGCTGCTCTTTGTAAATTTCAGAAGTTGAGTCGCACCAGTCCTCAGAGTATTAATTCTCATACCTTTTTCAGTTTAAAACTAGCAAATGCAAGTGTTTTACAACTGTCAATAAACCACAATGTAGAAAATGAAAGTGGTGGACAAGAAAAGAACAACAAACTCATGAAATACTTTTATTTCAGTAAAGGTCAGGACAGAAGCCAAGAAGAGTCACTACTTTGTAAGAACATCACAACTGCTCTCAGGCTACATTGCAGTCCATCCATCTATGTACAGTCTCTCCATGATTCTGTAGTTGGGAGTTTCAAGATGCCAGTGGTGCCACACTTCATGCACTTATCTCTTTAATGTTTACATAGGTCCTTCAAGTTGTTAAAAGCCACATGTTAATAAGTATTCTATAAAAATAAACCAAATATCTGAACAATGTTCCAAAGGACACCAGCCCAGCTTAGACTGGAGTGTTCTTGTCATATGCTTCATAGGCAAACTTTTCTTTATGAGCTCTGTCATTTACCAGACCAATAAAATCGATCTCCAGCTGGAATGGACCATCTACTTTATCTCCAATGGTGAATCCAAGGGTTCTAACCTAGTTAAAAGACACAGAGGGTAGAACAGTATTTATAATATTACCATCAAACTCAGTTGTATCTCCCAATTCCCTACTTTCCATGCTGATCACAGCGATCTTCTTTAAACTGGTATTGTTCAAAATGCAGCAGCATTTTTTAAGGCTTGAACACTTCCCTACCCCATTTTCAATACAGACTCCAGTGGGAAATGACTCCACATGTGCCTTTCTGCCACTGTGTAAATAAACCCTTGATTTAAAATGGCCTGAGCCTAAAGCAACAGTTACTTTTATCCTTCATGCTTTTCATCACAATTGAGTTTCTAAACACATTTTCATAAAATCACAATTCTTTCATTAACAGGAGAAACAAAGATGTAATTAAGGATGGAAGGGATCATTCTAGACAGTGATACACCATCTACTCTGTGAAAAATTCTAAAATGTCTGGTTTGGTGTTAAGTTTAAGTTGGCATGAAACTTAATTACTGAGTTTAATAGTAAGACAAGGTTCTTAGCCACTGTTTCCCAATTAGAATAATGTTCTTAAATATAAGCACAAATCTGTGTGGCTCATGCCTGCTCTCTATTAGCCTGTGGCTTGCCCAAATGCTCCCTCAGCTCTCACATGTTACAAAACACCTCCATCATTACCAGCTCAGTCCAGTCACCAGTGCAGGCCACCTCACAAACTCAGCTGCCCCAAAGCCCTGCTGAAAGTGCAGGTCTGAGCAGTGCCCATGATTTTAAGGACTGCTGTAAGTTTGGGAAAATAATGTCTAGGATGTGTCAGATGAATAAATGTGGACTGAATCTAAATCTATATTGCAAATATATGCTAAATAAAGAACAGAACAAAGCGAGGTAAATGCACTGACACTCCTCTGGATCATTCTAATGCTCTCCATGCTATTCCTTCCCAGCAGCAAGCTCTACAAGCAGCCCCTTGGCTTTTGGAGTCCAGAGAGTTTTTAAAGCTCCTTTTTTCCAAATCACATTGTTACAGATAATCTACAGGAGTCACCTAAACTCTGCTCTAAAGAATCTATTCCTTTGCAAGCCCTAGATACATTGACTGTTTCTTGCCTTTTTTATTCCTAGTTAACAATTATTTTCTGCCTTTCCAGGCTCCTAGGAAAACATACATTAGTAGCATGAGGGCCATTCATTTAAGAGTTGGACCTGATGGTTTCTGTGGGTCCCTTCCAACTCCAAATATTCAGCGTGTGACCAAGAGTGTGACCAAGACATTTTATTAAGATTTCTTAAATTACCTTCACACTGCTTCCCTGATTTTTGGGTTTCTTTAAAATATGCTTGCAAAATTACCCTGCAAGTGCATAATTTTTGCTGTCAAATGCTATACATAAAATAATCATCAACAAAACTTCAGTGGAGGATACTTAGATCAAGTACTGATTTCTCCCTTTAACTCCCAGTAAATATTTTTAAATAGACCATATACAACTTATGATTTCATTTATCACACATGAGAATAAGTACCTTATAACATGAAGAGGCCCTTCAATTGCAAATTCACAAACATTAGAGAATTTGTAAGTTATCTATATCAGGCCATCTTGAAGGAAATTCTGAATTTCTTACAGAGCAGTTGTGTGTTCCTTATACTGCCTTTTCAAATGAAATTTCAAATAAAGCCTATAGAAAACTTGCCTTGTCTAACCAGACAGGATGCTGGTTATCCTGGACTCTTCCCCGACTGGAGAGAAAGAATTTGGAGAATGGAATCTGACATAAACAAAACAAAACAAAATCAGACTTTAGTCTCACTAGTGTATAAAATAGAAACTTAGGGAAAAGAAAATAACATGTTAGTAAAGTAACACTCTGCTGTATCTGGTACTAGCATTAATTGGGTACATAAAACTGGCACAAAGAAATGGGCCACATTAACCCTTTCAAGTGGCCACTCGCAGCCAGCTCCAGGCCCACCCTGTCCTGTGGTGGCTGCAGCCATCACACAGGAGCGCTACCCTGTCAGGACACAGTGAATGGCTGCAGCACAGAAGGTGGCTGCTTACAGAGAGAATATCTTCTTCCAGTAACACGGAAATAGCAACCAGAAATTACTGCAAAGTCTACCATGGGCACATACTGACAGCTCATCTGTACCCAGGCTGTGGATTTCACAGTGCAAACTTCATACTCAGACATCGGTATCTCTAGCAAAGCACCTCAGGGTAATGTAAAAATTTCTTTGAAAGTAGTGGGAGCAAGAAAGCAGGGCTGGCTGGTGGCTGGTGAGGGTGAGAGGAAAACATCCAAGCCAGCAATGACACTCCAACTTTCATCCTCCTGGCTCCTCGTCTGTGGAACAGCAGGCTTTCCCACATGATTGGACAATGGTATCGTGGAGCACTCAACAGCATTTCATAGGGATGTGCAAACCTCCCTGGAGTTGTCATCAGAGAATTACAAAAGGTCGCCAAGTTTCACCAGAAAAGAGCCACAACTCACACTTAAAAATATTATTCTGTGTCACAGAGTCAAAGGTCACAAATGACAAACCCCAACTCTTGAGTCTGACTGACTCCAGAGAGGCTGCAAGTTAAGCAAATCCTGTTGCATGGAACAAATCCTCCAACAGCCCACACCCATTTGCATTACAGATAAAATGGTTACCACAGAGAATATTCCAGGCAACACCTGCTAAGCTTCAATTGCTGTATCTATCCTGTTAATCCAGTAAGAGCCAACAGTAGGCATTCAGAGAAATAGCTGGTGGTTCAATTCTCTAACACAATTGCACAGTGTGCCCTCCCTAGTCCAGTTTTGGGAACTCCCAAGTCAAAGGCACATGTCTATTGTATAATGAAAACGTCAAGTGGACAGCAATATAAACTGTGAATGTGGAAAGAATTCCCCTTCCTGTGCTTTGGCCAGGACCACAAGATGGTCTCATTAGTTTGAAAGATTCCTTAGCTCACCATTATTTCCTCCCAGTATGGGCCTCCTCGGGTAAACATGAAGTAGCTGTAGAGGTCATCCTTTTGATGAGAGAAGTAGGGGTCTGTATAAATGTTTACCATCCAAGGTCTGCCATCACCACGGACACGTAAATACAGACTGTTGAAGTTTGACCAGTCATAATACTTCTTCCTGTTAAAAGATCCCTACAAATTATTGATAAATAAAATTATTTCTCATTTATAGAGGGACACTTTCAACATGAGGAACAGAGCATTTTTGCCTTGATCACTGCCCTTGTTATTATGTCAGATAGTATTTACTGTAACACAGTGAACACAGCTACTCTGTCCTCACCGTGGCTGCTGAGCTCACTGAATTTCCTTCAGCACTCTATCAGAGACCACAAATTGCAATATTGCTGCCTGAGGACTCACACTTTCATTATAAGTCACAATCTTGTAACTATCAGAAATCAGGCCTCCTTCCTAGGACTGAATTCCCTACCAGGCAATTACACAAATGCTGCAGTGATAGATCAGCACTTATGTAGCTCACTAAGTTTCATATTCTGTGGTCAGTTCTAGATCATTCAGAAGTGATGGCAGGAAATTGAAGCAGTGAAATAATTTATCCTCTTTGATAACTTCCCAACAGAAGACTAATGAACACTGGGAGCATTTAATGTTTACAACTTATTTTTCATTAACTGTGCAAAATAATAAGATTGCAAGCATGTCTAATTCTTTATTGCATTTTTTCCAAAGATCTGAAAAATCCTGATGTTGTCATTTGCATGATGACATATCCAAGAGTCCTCAGAAAGATACACTGAAGTCACTTGGAGCATTGAGGGGCAGAGGGCAGGGTTATTCTTGGCCAGACTTGCCAAGAAGTCAAAATTAGCACCAAAAATTCACATGCTTCCCCTTTATTTTACAGCACTACTAGGATTACCTATCAGCTATTGTTCTACCAACTCATCTTGTAGGTAACAGAATAAGTAGATGATGAATATATAAATATAAAGCCTGTAGCTACTTCATTTTATGGTTTTAACAGTTTTGAGCCTTTCTACTTAAACAAGGATGGACTGATACACTCCACTACTTCAGAATTAGGAGGTGAAAGTTTGAGTCACATTTGCAAAAGTCAGTAGCAGTCCTGAGAGTCTAACTCAGACAAGACTCCACTTGTTCCAGTCACCTGATCTAATGTCACCATTTTAATCACTGTTCATATGCCTCTCATTTACCCATTGATTTTGCTTACTCATATTCTCTGCTCCCCAAGATTCTGGCCCAGAAATTATTTTACCTAAGCACTTGTGCCAAGACACAAACAACAGAACACATTAAATATTTAAGAATTTTATCCAGTGTGTGAAAATGTTCCTTGGCTTTTAAAGGTGCTTAGAAATAAGGGATGAAACAAGAAGTATCCATAATAAGCACACCCATTTCTGGTTCTATTTTGCTCAATTCTGAGCTATCAAAGATTTGTGTCTTACTTTTTTTTTCTGATGTACAGTAGGAGTCAACCTTTAAAAAGTACATTTCAAAGCACTGTTTTCTGTTCCTGTGAGAAAATGATTCATTCACCCTAACAAAGTCTGATGAATAGACCAAGTTAAAGCCCAGAAAATTCTTACTTATGACACATTCAATCAACTTCTAATTTAGAAAGATGTCTATTTCAATGATACCAATTTTGGATATAAAGTTTCATTCCAGATCCTTCATTTGTAAGGATGCTGCAAACAGGTCTGTCTATTGTACATAAGGAAATGATCAAATATGTATTATTCCTTTTCTAAGAAAGGAAAACGAAATCCAAGAAAAAATTTAACTTCCCTCCAAGTCAAAGCGGCACAGCAGCAATTACATGTCTGAGAGAAAATGCAGTGCTCCTGAAAGTGATCAGCAGGAAAGAGCAGGCACTTGCTGTCACTGGGATTCCACAAACACCCTCAGATCCGGTATGAGAAGCTGTGCGAACACGGAGCTGTACTTACCACTTCTGGTCTGGATCTCATACTGCAATATCCACTGTATTTTGTCTCCCCATCACGAGGCACTTCTGTATTGAGGGTTCCATACAGCAGAGCAGCCTGGTTATTCCTACCCAATTTGATGTAAACTTTACTTTTCCCTCCAATCTCCACATCAGAGGAAATAACCCATTTATTTAAATCTTCTTGGCTCCTAAACTGCCACAACACCCTTGTTTGTTCCAACAAGTGTCGACTTAATGGATTGCCTCCAGGTCCTTTTAAGTAATCTTGGGTTTCCTTCTTCAGCAAGCTTAGCTGAGTCTTCAGGTGATCAATGCTCTTCTTAAAGCTGAAATCAGCATTTTGCCAAGACAGTTTTTTCTCAGGCTCTGCCCCGGGCCTCCTGTAGCTGCTGTACAATTTTGAATTGCTGAGGAGAGGTCCAAGTGAGGAGAGCAAAACTTTGTGCCTGCAGCATCCACCGTGGAAGGAAGTACCATTCAGCAGCATCACAGCCAGAGCCATACTGGTAACTTGAAGAATCCACGTCCAGTAAGGCAATTAATGGATTGAAATTAATTTAACAACAGAACTAGTATTCAGAGTTATCTTACTGTAGTTATGTAGTTGATCTTCACCTTTAATGAAAAAGAGAAAAACTTATAAAAAATTACATATGGGATGCTTGTGAAATTATTTAACTTTTATAATCAATACTAGCTAGAAATCCAAGTCATTAGAAAACAGAATGAAAAAAACCATCAGGAATGACACTTCCTCAGAGCTTGAGTTTATTTATTGACTTCCAACCTATGCTTTCCCCTCTCCCCACGGTGTAAAATCCCCATGCAAATAAGAAAACTCAAGTAAACTACTTCAAATAAAACTGAAAAAAGAAAAGAAAATCAATTTCTCTTCATCCCTTCCAACAATAAGTTTAGGTGTTATGGATAACACCAGCAAAAACAACTCATGAAGGTTTCTAAAAGATGACACCTACATAACTAAAAAGTTTTATTCCTGCATGAAAATCACAAATTCACAACAGGCAGATGCTGCTGCCACATAGACAAAAATCACAATTTCATCTGACACAGATGACAAGACTTCTCAAATACTAAGTCCCACAATCTTCTTCCAAGTCATCCTCAACCTGTGTTAGGATTACAGAGACATTTGCAAAGACTGAAAAGTTTAACATGAAAGACTAGAGTTCAATATGGGGTTTTTTTTTATAAGGCTTTAGGAAAATTCTGCTCAATGCTCTGTACAGAGGCTATTTTCTCTTCCTTGTAAAATTAAACGGGTTTTTTTCGTTTTTGTTTTTTTTTTTTTCATGCCACAGAACAAAACCAAAAACGATGTCACATGCATTCAACTTCTGTGAGCTTTTAAGAATGGAGTCAGGCACCCCACTCATGTCCTCTATATGTCACTCACCTTCCTTTACTCACTGTAAAATTTACTACTGTTATTCTCACACTCTAATTAAGTTATGTCTAAAGCTACACCACATTATGCTCTATCGTGCACTTTACGATCGGAGCAAGTTCTCGATCAAGAAACCCTGTCTCCTCATTGCTTCACCCGAGTACCAGAAGAGAGCGGAGAATTCGAATGCGTTCTACTTTAGCCCGGTTTTTGTCCCTCAGCAAGGCTTTAGAAGCCTTGTCCGCCGCTGTAGCGCCAGCCCGGTGCGCGGCCCGGCAGCGGCGGCGCCTCGGCCCCGCTTGCGCCGCGGCCTGGGCACCGGGCCCGGATCCCGCCCGCACGACTGAGCCCGGCGGGCAGAGGCGAGGCCAGAGCGGGGGGGCGGCGGCCGAATCCCCTCGCCTCTCCGTGACCGACAGACCTCGGCACCCACTCCGCCTCACCTTCCCGCCGCCGGGTCCGCCGCGCCCGGGCCGGCCAAGGAACGAGCGCCGCGGCGCTCCGGTTCCGCCGCCACCGACGGCGGCCACGGACGTCCCGCCCACAGCGGCGGCCGAGGCGCGACCCGGGATCGCCGCGGATCTCCGGTCGCCGGCGGAGCGGCCGCGGGGACAGCGCACGGTTCCCTGAGGGGACGGCGGCAGCGGCGGAGGCCCCGCCCTCGCCCCGCCCCACGCGCCGCGCATGCGCGGTGCCCTTTGTGTCGGGCGGGCGGGCGGGCGGCGCGGGTCAGGCCGGGCCGGGCCGGGCCGTGCGAGCGCCGCCGCCGCCGCCGGGGCGGGGAGGGGGCACCGCCGGCTCCGCCATGGTGAAGAAGCGGAAAGGCCGTGTCCTTATCGACTCCGACACCGAGGACAGCGGCAGCGAGGAGAACCTGGACCAGGTGCGCGGGCAGGCCCGGCCCAAACGCGGGGCCTGGGATCGCCGGCCCGCGCGAGGCTCGGCGCCGCCATCCCTCCCTCGCTCCCGCCCGGTGGTCCCGCGCCGCTCTCGCCCTCCTCAGCCCGATGGGGCCCCGCGGCCGCCGTGGGCAGAGCCCGCGTCCCTCCGGCGGGTCCCCGGCCCGCCCCTGGCAGGAGGCCCGCGTTGGCGGGGGCTCTTTGCAGCGGGCCCGCTGCTCGGCGCCGGCGGGACGGAGGCGCGGTGGATGCTCCGGGGCGATGCTCCGGGCGGTCTGGCCCTGAGCAGGGGGTAGCGAGGCCCGGCTGCCAGTGGTCTTCTCACCTCGAGTAGTGGGGAAAGAGGCCCAAAGGGCTGGGCAACTTTTCCATGCTACTTTGGTACGCCGGGAGAACAGCGTGTCAGGTCCCTGCCCCTCCTCGGGGCAGGCAGGCTCCTGGAGTGTTAATGCGTGTTTAATCCGACCCTTTCAATCTTGGTGACCGCGCTGGAGAGCTCTGTTGGTGGGAAACCAGCCTGTAGATGTAAGAAGGGTAGTATTTATGTATTGGTCATCCGAGCATCTCCCGGGGCTGTAAGTGCGATGTCTGGTGTGAGTTCAAGCGTGGCAGGGTTGCAAAGGGGATGTCTCCCCCTGTGGAACGGGCTGCTTTCAAAGATTCACCTTTTGGTGTAGCAGGTATTGATGGTGTGATTTCCAATGCTAAATAAAGACATTATAGGTGAAGTGTGTTGCAGTTTGGATGGCAGTGCTTGCTCCGGGGAGAAGTTTGGCAGATCGAATATGCTGAAGCCGGCATGTCTGATGTAAATTATGTGTTGGACCTTCAGAGTTTTTAATACAGAAGCTGTTGCTATGTTGCAATAAACAGCCTTCCCCAACACACAAAAATACATTTGCAGACTGGGGCTTCAGGAAAATCAATCAGATACTCTATTAAAACAAATACACTGGAGCTGATGTGGTTGATCTTGTATACCTCTAGAGTCCTTAGCACTGCCAACATCTCGCTGCTAATGTATCAGTTTGATAGTTTTAGAACTTGAAAATGGGAGTTGAACTAGCTCTAGCATCAGTCAGACAATTGGAGTGATGGTGGTAGGAGTAACCACGTGGTTCTGCATCTGTTCCATCCCTCACTGGCAGCAGGCATCTGCAGCTGGACCCGAGTAGTAGGTGTTTCCCCTCCACTGAGCTGCTTGTAGCAACTGTGACAGCAGGGAGGTGTGTGTGCAAAGATGAAGATCAGGTAGCAGGGAAGCCATGTTTTTGAGACGAGAGAATACTGACTTAAATGTTAAATACTGAGTAGATTAAATGTTTGACAGGTTCCCATGGCAATCTAGGCTTGTTGAATCAAAGGGCTAGCAGCCTTTTAAATATAGTATGTTGGAAAACAGAACAAGTATAGAAAGGAAGGAAGGAAGAAAGAAAGAAAAAGGAATATGGCTTTAAAGTGGTGCTTCCCTTCAAGAGCTTCCCAAAGAGAAGCACTGAAGCTTCTTCAGGAGCTTCCAGACATCTGTTAATTGTACAGTTGTGCTATGTTGATGTTGCAGGGCTTCTTTAGAAGTTGGTAAAATGCCATTGCTAATGAACTAATAAAAAGTTTCTTTGTTGGTAAGTAGGCAGACCGTCAGTTTCTGCAGTGTTTGTGTTCTCATTTGAGGTAGTAAATTGTAATCAGTTTGTTGAGATAATCTTCCAGTTGTGGAACTAATGGAAACTAATCCAGCATCAACTTCCCAGGACTGCAGAAGTTGGTGTGGCTGTATTTCTACACACAGCTAAGACTCATCAACCCCAGAGTAATGTTTCTGAGAATAGATTCTGTGTCCCAGACTGCAAAGACAGTAACACAGCTTCAAAAATGTTTGCTTTGTACTACTGCTTGTGTCACCTGAACAAGTGATGAACAGGAGATGATGAGAGTATTTGAGAGCCATGTAGTTCTTTGTGTGCGTGTGTGTTGCCTGTGAAAATGCTTCCTTTTGAGCAGAACAGCTCTACTAAGTTTCACAGACTGTCCAAACTGACTAAATATTACCAAACATGATGTAAAAGTGATGCCTAAAGCATTTACCCTTTAAAGTGTATAATTGCAGACATCTCTGTTATTGAGGAGAAGAAGGCTGCTATCTACTGGTATTTGGCTTTTTAGAGCTGATGCTTCATGGTGTAGTTAGGGTGGTTTTGAATTATTACCCAATCCAAATAAGACAGATCTGAACATGACTCTGAAAGTAACTTGTCTTACATTGTTTATGCCAAGAAAGTAATGGTAGTAATAGTTACCTTTTATAGCTTGTTATCTTTAAAATCCTTTTGTAGCATCCAGTATTAAAATTGTGCGTGCACATGTATATTTATGAAACACAGGTAGAGTTGTTCCTTAGTAGGTGGCAATGATTGTGCTACTGAGATGTGCTCAGATATTGCAGAGAACCTGCACATGCACTGACCTGGATTGTTAAAACTAATCACAACACTTTGAAATAAATGTGTGTGTTTTTACACCAGGAGCTCCTGTCATTGGCCAAACGGAAGCGCAGTGACTCTGAAGAAAAGGAACCACCTGTGAGCAAACCTACAGCATCCTCGGACTCTGAGACATCAGACAGTGATGATGAGGTGACTTTATCGCGTTATCAGTGACGTTGCTGTGGGCTATTTGTTTGATCATACCTAAGCAGTGAAAGTGTATTTATCATACAGTATATTTAGCCTGCTGACTTCATAAGGTGGGACTGGCTAACAATGATGGAGACCCATTAAGGCCAGAGATTTTTTTTTTAATGAATATGTTTTGAATTCTAATTGTACACAAAATAGTCTGTATATAGAAAAGATGACTGCCACTTTATTCCCACATTCATATGGTGTGGTGAGCTGCCTGCTTTAAACTAGTGTTTTTCCTGTGTTGTGCTTGCTGTTGAAGTAGCAGTGAAGCTGCTAAAGCTGGACTCTGAATTCAGGGAGTGAGATTTTCACCTTTTGAGTGGAGCTTCCTACGTGACAGAAGGGTCAAGGCGGATAGTACTATTTTACAGGTAGTAAAACTGTTCTACTTAGCTACTTTTATTCTCCAAAAACTGTGCTGTGAATTAGCTGTCTGGCCATTTGGATATGCAACAGGGTGTGTTTTGATTGACATCTTTGAAGAAAGAGGCAAGAAAGAGTTCAGCATTACTTTTTTCTAAGGTTTCTCAATTTCTTGTATAACAGTGCTTATCTGCTGGTTCTGTTTTTAGTATTTGTTCTTGGTACTATAGTCTAGAGCTGGTCAAAAGCCTGTGCATCAAGAAAAGAAAAATTTTAAAAAAACTATTAAAACAGGTACTGACAAATGTTAAACAGGTATGTGAGTAAAAGCAATTTCTGGAAAGCTTACAAATATTTTTGCTATTCCACCTATTCTTAAATATTTGACAGGGAGATGTTTGGTGTGGGTTTTTGTACTTTTTTTCCTTCTAAGGTAACAGTACAGATTATCCATTGTGGCAACTTGTAGCCTAACAGGGTAGGCCAGTGATAAACTGTAAAGTATTTGTTAGTGTAGCAGAGTTGTTCCAATAACTGTGAAGAATGTGCAGTTTAATTTTCTTTCTGAGGCATTTTAAAAATAAATATGCTTGGAACTCTGTTCCAAATCAATAATTTTCTTAAAAAACCTGCTTCTTGTATATCTAATATGCATTTAAGGCACAAAGACAGACAAAATAGTGGACAACCTAGATATATTAGGTTTCTTATTGGGGAACTACTCAGTCTGTCACGTCATGGTGTGTGTTCAGATCTGCTGGCTCCCAGTTTATTTATTCTAAGTTATGTGGAGACCAGCTTGTCTGGAAAAAGTAGACTTGGGTGTGGAGAGCATGTGGATGATAAAGCCTTCCATTCTGTGTTTATCTCTGAAAGCTGTCATAATTTTAACTTGTGTAATAAGTAAGGTCTACCTTTCTCTTCTGTGTAGAATTCCTTTTCACAAATTTGCACAGACCTTGCGGATCAGCGGTGCTACTGTTGCACCCAGCGTGTTTGATACTCTTTCTAATCTGTATGTCATTTCAAATTGATACTATGTTCTTTCTGACCTCCATGCAGCAAGAGGAAAAAGATTTAGAGAAGAGGTAATTAGGACACTTGCTTCTATTCCTGTGCCTGAAATATGCATTCTGAACTGCTGCTTGTCACAGCAGGATGAGCGGCTGGCTTACAACAGTTCTGCTTCTGCCAGTCATTCCTTTCCTGGGCTTGACTGCATTAGTCCTGCTGAATAACTCACGTTTTAATAAGTATTCTTGTGGTTGGTTTGGAGTTTGTTCAACCCTGGGATTTGGAGTAGGGGGGATCTAAAAGTTGAATTTGTATTATTTGACTTCCTGCAAGGTGAAGACCTTGAGGCAAAAGCATGGAAATTGTTGCCCTGGACAAATGTGCCTAATCGTACCCATGTGTTTCCACAGAGGCTTTTCAATGTGCATGTCCTTTGTGATTCCTGGAAAGCACTAAATGTTCCAAGATTGGCACTATGTTGCATGTACAGGAAAGAAGCCTAAATCTATTGCAGAGTGTAATGCAGCATGCTGCTTTCTTTTAGAGGGAGGAAAGTTTGTGGGGCATAGGGGAGAGAAAAAACATTTTGGAATTACTAAATAACAGCAGGTACAAATCATGCTGCATCTATATGATAGTGCCCAAGGGATGTCACTACATCTTTTATGTTATATTTATGTGTATCAGTGAGAATGCGCTTCTCTCCCAGATGCTGAGTTCTGTAACACTTCTGTAACACTTCCGTAACCACCTCTGTGGTCTGAATCAAATTTCCTAGCCACCAGACTGAAAGTGAGTTGCAAGTAATGAAATAGGAGGGATGCTCTGAACTGCCTTCTGGTGGAGCTGTGGGGCATTCTTGACTGAATCACTCTAGTCTTTTGTTCAGAGAGCTGATAAATAGCAATGACTGCAGGGCATTGCAATGAGGAGAGCCACCTTTGCAAAGAGATGTACTAATCTGGACACAGATGGCTCCTTTATCTGGTGTGTGACCATGTCTGCTCAAGAGCTCACCCTGTCAAACTGGTAGCTTTCTACATGTAACCAGTTTGGTGCTAGCCAGGTTCCTGCTGGGGCTACCATGCCAGAGGTTTGTGTGTCCACAAAGTGTTCGTGTTACTGATTGAGGGCATTAGGTGGATGATGTTCCTCAATTGCAGTAGGTTAGTTCTGGGCTCTTGCTTTTCCTTTTAAGCATCTTTGCTTACAGTAAGATAATTCATTCTGTTGTGTGAGAAGAGGGGATGACTTCTGGAACAACTTTACTGACATTAGTGTTGATTAGACTGAAAGCCACAGTGCTACAGGAGCTCCTGTTTGTTTCTCTTGAAAAGTACACTCATTCTACTGGCAGGAAGAGTTCAGTTCTGCCTTTCAACACCTACAGGGTCAGGACAGAATATCCTTCCAGAACTAGAAAACTTCTATAATGAGTGCTTAGTACTGTTCTGGAGTTTAGTGAGGATTATCTGTTTATACCATTTTTTTACAAATGTGATAATTTGTTAGGGACCTGTATAGCTGAAGATCTTGTCAAGAGCTACGGGACAGAGGAGGAAGAGCAGTAGTCATGCAGCTAGTGAGGAGATTGGTTTCAAGTAACAGCCTAGAGGGTTTTATGCCTTTTTGTATCTCCTTACTGCACTTAAAGTTAGAGCACTCCAGCAAAGCATAGATGAACAGAATACTGCATGTGTTCTTTCTGTTTTGGGGATGTCTTTTTGTGGGTTTGTAGAAATTACAGTACTGAATATTGTCTTTTCCTGTGTACTTTTATTTTATAATACTGCTTAATTAAACCTTCAAAAATGAGTGAGTTCTCCAGTCCTGTGAGGCCTTTGCCACACATTTTTTTCAAGCTTAGGAAATTTGAAACAGGCCATGCTTTAATCTTCTTATACACAGCTTATAGACTGTGCTTTGTAACTTTGACTTTTCCTAGAGACAGTTTCCTTCAGCTATGAATGGGTGCAATAGTAAAGCTTTTCTCAAGTAAGAGAGGTGGTGATATTTCCTCCACTCCAAATAAGGTGCAAGTGCAAATCTGAATAGCACAAGCTGTGTGAAGGCTGGCATGTCCAAAGGAATAATGTGAATAAGCTGTGGACAAAATTGGTATAAAATTTAATCTGTAACTAACTTCTTTATATTGCAAACTAGCATGGGGATAACATGCTAGGATTTGATTTCTGGGAGCTTCTTGGAGCTGTACTTGAATGAAAAGGGTAGATCAGGTGTCTGGTGATACTTTGGTCCATGAAGCCTTCTTCAGCCAGTGCCTGTGAAAGCCTCTTCTGTGGCTTCCAAAGGTGTTTTCTTTATTTGCTTATTTCCTTTCCATTTTGGTGTTCGTACCTAGAATTTCCTCTCTGTTTAAAATAGTTCTTAAAGTTTTCTGATTGCTAGGCTGTTATCATCATGAAAGAGTTTGAGGTGTTCAAATGACAGGTGTAGATCCTGTAAAGGCAGGATAAATAACAGGGACTTTTTATTTACTATTTTGTTTTAAAAGTAGTGGTAGAGAGTATTTTCCTCCTTGAAGCTCTTGGAGTGCTGTCTGTAGAATTTTCCAAGCTTTGAGAAAGCCTGAAGACAGTAAATTCTGTCTTATTTTCATATCTGTGCTTCCTGCTGTTGAGTTCAGACAGGCTGGAACTGTAGTTTCATGGCTTGCCTGGTGGACTGCCCTATTTTTTTCCTGTATGAATGCATGAGAGCTTGTAAGCTGAGCTGATGTTACCTACCTTGGTGCACTTAAATGCAATGCCAACAGGACAACTGAAATTTTTCTGGCCTTGGAAAGGAACATATTGGTAAGGGACCTATTTTGCTTTGATGTTGTGGCTTGTAGTTTGCATTTTGCTTATAAAGCCATTGGATATGTCAAGACAGGCTGGCAACCTCCCTTGTGCCTCTCTGGCTTGATAAGGGGTTAAAAAAAAGCTGGGAGAACACCTATTTGCAAATTAAAATCTCAGCGTCTAATGCATTTAGGTACTGTGTGAATAGAAGGAAGTAGCAACTACCTGAGCAGTAGAACAATTCTGTATTCTGAGCTCACTTCAGGTATAGGGTTTTTTCTTTTTTTCTTTTTTCTTTTTTTCCCCCACAATTTCATTTCGTCTCCCTACTGGAAATATGTTCCAGGTTTGCTGAGCTATACATTGTTTTCTTAAATCACTTTGTGTAGTTGTTTTTTTTAGAGCTGACTTTTAAATCTAGGTAATTTCTAATGTAGTGAGTTGGGGTTTTTTTTTTTCCCTAAGTCCATTCTGGTTACTGTGGCTTAATTTGGACTTCTTAGAATCAAAGAATTATTTAGGTTGACAAGGACCTTTAGGATCATCATGTCCAACTGTTTCTTGGAGGAAACATGCAGGCTATTAGCACTATGAACCTTGGCAGCAAGAGGGAAATTCAAAAGGCTCTTCTGGCTCCTTCTTGTGAGAGAGCCATAAAGCTCTGTTGTTTGGTAGTGCTGAACAATAAGCAGAAGGGCACGTTGCACTACACTTGTGCACGGCTTTATTAACTTGTTGTGTCTGGAACCACGGAGGGTTCCAGATGGTGGCCGAAGAGGCAGTGCTGAATAGAGGGGCTGTTCCCAGCAGGCAGTACAGTCATGAGAAGCATGAGAGGCATTGACTGGGGCTGCCTGACTGCAGCAGAGTGGAAGAGGGGACCTGGAGAAACTGCAGTAAAGGACACATTTTGGAAAGTGACTGTTGTTTGGAGTTAAGGGAAAAAGAGCAAAGAAATGTTTCTGACTATAACTGTGTGCATTTTTACTTGATGTTGCATTGTGAACATGTTGTATTTTTGATTTCTGCTGGTGTGCTGGAGAATGAGGAAGGGACTCAAGACTTTGGCTTTCCAATATTTCCTTCCCTCTCCTTCCTAGACCAGCTAAGCTGTTGTGTCCTCCTCTGTTGCAAGAAGAAATTCATATTGGCCATGCTCTCTGAGCAGAGCAGATAGATCATTGAGTGTCCAAACAGCAAGTGCAGTAGTGTCCAAATGCACTTTGTGAGCCTAGGAGTCTTGTGCTTGTCCTGGTTTTGAGTGGTCCAAGATTTGTCCTAACTCTTGTCTTGTCTTGTAGTTGTTCTGGGAATAACCAGGCATTCATGAGGGATTGAGGTAACTGAATAAGCCCAGAAGCAACTGAGTTGGCTAAGAATTTGGCTTTGTGACAGCACTGAAATTGGAAGATGGACATAGAGGTCACTTGAATGAACAAAAATGAGATGAAGTGTTATCTCCAGGGTGAAATAGAAACCAAAGCACATTTTCCTAGATGAGAGAGCAGAATTTTAATTATCTTGTCCCGTGTTGGTTTGTTTGGGTGGTTTTTCATTTTTTCATTTTGATGGCGTGTTTTTTTGTTTGTGGGGTTTTTTGTTTTTGTTTTGCTTTGGGTTTTTTTTTTTTTTTGGTCATTGTTTGTGTGTTTGGGATTTTTGTTGTTTAGGTGGGATTTTTTTGTTTGGTGTTTCTTTGTGGGTTTTGTTTTGGTTGCTGTTTTTTTGTTTTGTTTTGTTTTTCCAAGTGTTTGTCACATAGGTTTCTTTTCAGTCCTATCTTCCTGGTCACAGGTTTTATCCACAATTCTACTAGTGAGTTAAAAGCTGAAAACAGTGATATGTAACACATGTATGTACAGCTATCAAACATTTTATTCACTGAGGCCCTGCTGGTTTTTATCTGATCTTAGCTTCTTTAATCTCAGCATGACCTCTCAAGGTCTTGATATAACTGTGCTGCTCTACTGTGGCTTTCTGTGTGCTGCTTCCTTGCTGTGCAGCATGCTGACATGAGGTATAATTCAGCATTAGAACACTGAAAAGAAGTGGCAGAGCTCTGGGAGGGAGGCACCTCTTCATCACTGCTAAACACTGAGTTTCACTTTTCCTGCTGTTGTGTCCTCTCTGGTAAGTCAGCGGTAGGTGGGTGTTTGAGCAAATAGCAAAAATGCACTTTTCTCTTCACCTGGGAGATGATTCCTTAATGCTGAGATTTGAGTAGATTTAGACAGAGTGCCAGCTTGTTCTTTACTGATTTATATGAGCATAGTAACCAGAAATAATATTAGACAGCAATATTGTAACACTGAACAAGTAAAACTTTAATGCTGAAGCCAGTAAAAACTTCCAGCTCAGGCTGGTATAAAGTTAGAAGCTTTCTGTGCAGTTTTTTCTCACCTGTCCTACGGACCATAGCAGACTCTGGGGTACCTGCATAGGGTATGAATTGCAAGGCTCATCACTGTACTTTTACCTTAGGAAAAAGAACAAAACCAGCTTTGGCCTTGAGAGAGACTTTTGAATACTCTGATGGTGCCTAAAGTACATGATGAAGCATTTGGTTACATGGAAAGTACAAGGTTGGGTGTGAGAGTAATCAAAACCTGGCAAATTCTAAAGGTATTTGTTCGGTATTGTTAGATTAGGTAGTAGCTTATAATTACCTGCTTGAGTTTCATCTAGAGTAATTGAACACCAGGGATCTCTGAGGATGGTGTCTTATCAGACAGAACAATTTATCAAATTTGATGGAATGATGACTGTCTGCAGAGATAGTCTTGATTCATCCCCCAGGATAGAGTGATTGGGTAAGAAGCCTGAAGTTTTTATGTATCTGAGGTCAAATCTAAGGTGTTTTTTTTTTCCACTTAGAGTAGTTTTTAGTGCAAGACCTCACTTATGCACAGTAGTATTTGCTCACTTGCATTATGACTAGTTTTTTAAGACTCTGTGTTCAACCAGATGGTGATGTGCATGAAAGATGAGAATAATACGCAGGTATTTAGAGGATCTGTGTGTGTATATAAATATTTATTTATATATATATATATATATATATATATATGTATATATATATATAATGTAAAAAGCCTGAGGGTCTCATGCCTGGAGAATTTTTAGAAAGAGGTGGTGGAGTGCAAAATATTGTAATGCCTTTAAGTAATATATGGGCAATCTTTATTGCTTCTATTCCCTCTATCTTTACCCAGGTAGTTGAAACAATGTAAAAATTCTATTAAGAAATCACACTGTAAGGTAAACCCTAGTTCTTCTGGGACTTTGGGAATTAAAATGGCTATCTGTCTGGTGGTGGTGTAAGTCTTGTACTTGGAAACTATGGTCCAAGTTAACTGAAAATATGACATTAAAAGAAAATTAAAATTAGGACTTGATACTGTATTTTTTTCTTTTTTTTTTTTCCTGACTTCTTTGATTCTGATTTGATTCCACTTTGTGTACATAGGGGGTAGTGCCACCACCTGCATCTATAAGTGGACTGTTGGCTTGTTGCATAGAAATACAGACATTGTGTAATTTTGGTAAAACTGAGATTTTGAAGAGGCTGTCACATATAATTGGTGTCCTTCATGAATGTAAAATCTGCTCCTGGTTAAACTAGTTCTGGAAAAACATCAGTTGCTTCTGTTCAATAGTAAACTAAAGCTAATCTTTACAAACACATTGGACACATTTTTTAAAATTATTTTCTTAGGAAAATATTTTCAATACCTCCTCGCTTGGCAGATATTGCCAACTTTGAAGTCTTCATTATCTTTTAAAAGCAGTCATTTACCAACTGTTAAAACTGTTTTTTTTTTTCAAAGAAAAAGCTTCAACCAACCGCACAACACTCTACTCCCGAAAACCTCTCCCAAAAAAGGCTCTCATTTATGTGATAAGTTTCCTATTGGCTTCTCTTTTTTTTCTCTTCTTTACACTTGTATGGTTTTTTTGCTGTCAGGTGTTGGACTATTTCTCAGCTGGTTTTACTCCAGTGTTCTGGAGAAGGGAGAAGAGAGTGGCGTTTGTATCTCACAATCCCTTTCTTGCTTCTTTCCTTGCAGTGGACTGTTGGAGGTTCTAAAAACAAGAAAAAGGGAAAAGCGGGTAAGGCAGAGAAGAAAGGAGCCATGAAGAGACAGATGAACAAAGCTGCCTCTTCTGGCAGCTCGGATAAAGACAGCTCGGCCGAGAGCTCGGCACCTGAAGAGGGTAAGATAATACCTGTGCATTTATTTAGAGTGATTCCAAGTGAACTTACCTGTTGTGCACCCTGGAGAGAAATGTTGCATGGTGATATTGAAGACCATCTTCAAAGATTTTTAGTTGTGTAACTTACAGTCAGGGTAACTTTTACATTTACTGTGGCTTAAAGTAATTCAGTGTAGCATTGCTGTGAGCACTCCATTACAACTACAAGGTAAATGCTATTTCATCTGAAGAATGAATGACATTTCATTGCTTGACTTTCTCCTGGACAAGAGGCTTCCTTGCTTCCTTCTAGCATGTCCTATCTATCCATGTGGGAAGCATTTTTGATTCTCATTGACGTACTTTCCCATCCCAAACTTCTTGTGATAACAAAGGGAAAGGTACATAGTGTTTGTGATGCAAATAAGAGCTTATCTTTTATGCATTTGCTCTGAATTGGAATTCTTGCACATTTATACTGACATAGAAGAAGAAAAATAATTTTTTAACTTTGTCAGAATTTTTTTTAATTAATATTGAATACATTTCAATGCTGGGCAAACTTCCTATCTTCTGTTTTCATCATGTCCATGAAGGTTTGCAGGTGCTTACTTGCAATTTCCATTGATGCTAAAAAAGGAAGTTAAAAAAGTACATGAAGGAGCTTACAGTTTTAAGTGTATCAAGCACAGCAGATACAGACAAAAGCATGGAGTGACTGCACCTGTATATACCAGCGCTTACAAATCAAGGGTTTTCACAGTGTGAGCTTGCAAAGCTGGAAGTTTCCAGAAATACCAATACCAGAGTGGAAGTGAAAGAAGGAATCCTAATGGCCTGCTTTCATAATTCAATGTTATTTAGTCAATTAGGTGAGACAATCAAAGCGTTTGGACTTGGATCAAGTTTAAAGGCGGTATTACCCAATACTAGAGAGGAGTCAGCTGTTCCCTAAACCCCTCTGGAGCTGGGAGGACTTGTTACAGTAACAGGGCATTGCCAGCCCTGAGGGTATTGGTTTCAACTTTATCTCCTGGTGTAGCAATTTATAGTGTTGCAGTCTTTGTATGACTAATTTTGGTCATTTAGGTTGCTATAATGAGGTGGTTAATTCCGTGGTGGTTGATCATGGTGTTTGAGGTGTGTGCACACAAATTCATGGCTGTATAAGCAACTTGTCAGGGACATAAGCATATGGGCATAGAAATCTAACTGTAGGACTGCAACACATTACTAAAAGGCCTTTTAAATTTGTTTGTTCTACTAAGAATTTTTCATTATAACCCAGTTTGTATTCAAATGTAGTGCCACTCATTTTAGAATTTTTTTAGCATACATATATTATGATAATTTCGATCTGGCCTTAAATTGCATTATAGGTATGTTTTTAGTATAGTGGAAGACAAGTGTAGAATTAATTCATGTTATGCCTTGCTAATATGCTATAATGAAGTGGTTGGGCTTTGCCCCAGCTGAATCTCATTACCTTATATTTTTGATTTAGGAGAGGTCTCTGACTCAGAAAGCAACAGCTCCTCATCTAGCTCAGATTCAGATTCTTCATCTGAAGATGAGGAATTCCATGATGGCTATGGAGAAGACCTGATGGGAGATGAAGAAGACCGAGCTCGACTGGAACAAATGACAGAAAAGGAGAGAGAGCAGGAGCTGTTTAACCGGATAGAGAAGAGAGAAGTGCTAAAGAGAAGGTGAATTTTATATCTGTTGATATTTGGTAGCAAATTCTTAAAGGCTGCATAGGGAGTATGCTGACTGTGCTCTCAGTACTGTTAAGTGAGTTAAGCTTGACTGTATATTTTTTGTAACTAAACTGTCCTTATAGTAGTTAAGAAGCACACAGCAGGAGTTCTGCATATTCTTGTAGGAGACAGTATCTAAAAGTTTCTCAGCTGTTGAATATGCCTGGTTCTATCAGCTACTCTTGTAGTTATTTTACTGCCCCATAGGTTAGATGCCAGACAGTCAGAAGGCCTGCTTTTCTTCATCTTTTTTGCATTAACTGTCATGTGTTGATGCTTTGGGAAGGCAAACAAAGCATAAGGTGTACATGAGTTTTTGCAACTTTTCAGAAAACCATGATCAGTGTTAGGGTTGCCTGTATATGGGTGTGAAACTGGTTTGGGTCCTAATAGAAGGTAGAGATACTGAAATAATGAGTGGTGTTGGATATGTCCTTTTCATGGAATCTTTAGTACCTTATGTACTGTTGTTTTATTGTTTGTCTGTAGCTGTTACACTGTCCAGGCAGCTTCTTTATATAGTAAAGGTATTTTACTTCCCATGTGTCTTAATCTAAAGGATTTGGCATGTATGGGACAAGGTTTCTCGAGTTTCTTTCTTCTTTAGTGCCTTCTCTTTTCTCACTTGCTGAGAAATTTCCCTAGAAGACTGACATCTGTTGAGTAAATCATGTCAATACAAGCAACTGCCAAACTGTGTTTGTCCAAGCAATAGCTAGAGCACTGCCTGCCTGCCTTGATTTTAACACCACATTCAGAATCTTATGTGGTCTGCTGCTCTCCTCAAAGGGATCAGAATGATTGTAAGTTTGGATTTAGATCATGTAGAAGGACATCGTATTGTTCAAATTTTACTCTCTATTTCCTGGTAACTGAATGTCTCTGTTCTAGAATGAATGCTGGAGAATACTTGATACAAACAAGCTAAACAGTCAAAGCTTGACTTACTGATTTAATCTTAAATGAATTTGTGCTGTCTGTGTAAAGTCTTGGCAGTTAGAACTAAGGGGGTGGTGGGGTAGTCATTTATGATAAATTTAATCTTTTAAAAGCTCTTTGTGTGCACATTATGCTGTGAGTTCATTTGGATTACAGCAGACATTGCATCTGCTATAATGCCTGTGCCTTGTGTGTCATGCTTCATGTTAAAGGCATAAAGGGCAATGAGCTCATCTGACACTTCAGTTTGTTGTCTACAAAATCCAGGTGTAAAGGACTGAAGAAGAATCGACTGTGTAGTGTGCATGTAGATAACACATGAATTTCAGTTTTTGGAAGCTATTTTTTTTCTTGTGTATGTCCATATGCACACTTCACTAAAGCAATGACCAGTCCAGGGTGCAGTGGAATCTTGTTCTTGGGTCTGTTCTATTGAAATTACTACTCTTCTGAATTCAGTGGCTGAAAATAAGACATCAGGGTGATATATTTCATGAAGGTAGACATGGAAGTGCCTAAATTATTCTGCAGAAACTGAGTCTGATGAGAATTCAGCTGCTGAAGGAGGACTTGAAACGTGGCAATCATTCTTATACAGACCAGTGCCAGTAAAAAGGTGAAGTTTAAGCATGAAAAAGCTAGCATGACAGTGGCTTTAAAGAAAAAAAATCTTTAGCTGTTTAGGTTCAAATTATGTAAAATAGCCACATGATTTTAGAGTTTGAGGCAGCATGCAATGATTGCTGCACTGGCAAAGAGGAAGATGGAGTAAGGGCATATTTCTGGAATAGTAATTTCTACATGGTCTCATCAACCCTTTAGGTTAGCTCTCTGAAGGACTGCACTTGGTGTGCTCAGCTTTTCTTCACTATGTTTTCTTGGGAAAGGAAGGGGGTGGGAATAGGGGACAGGATAACATAAAAGGGACAAGGAACAAGCAGTTGAAGTGTTACTTGCAGCCTAATAGCAATTGTGATAGCATGTGAGCAATCCTTTGCTCTCTCAGGAAGAGCATTCTTTCATACATTCTTTTTGTTCCAATAACTTCTACTAGATTTGAAATCAAGAAAAAACTAAAAACAGCAAAAAAGAAAGAAAAGAAAGAGAAAAAGAAAAAGCAAGAGGAAGAGCAGGAGAAGAAAAAACTCACACAGATCCAGGAATCCCAGGTAGGAAATGAAACTGTTCTTTGTAACAAACCCTTTTTCCTTGGAGAAAGGGGAGAGGATATGGCCTCTCTACCCCTAATGTTTTCCCTTAATGTCTAACAGTGTAGTAAGCAAATCAGAATTTAGTTAATTTATATGCTCAAGCTATCTTCAGTTTTTCCAGTTTATTTAAGGAAGTTAACATCTTTGGCCTGTTGAGGGGTGCACAATACTACTTTAATGAAAAATACAAAATTGCAGCTATGTCTGCAGTTGCTGTGATAGCCCTCCCACATGAGAAAAGGAAAGCAACCTTTTACAGTTCCTTTAGCCAAACTTCTGTAGTTCTGTCTGAAACATTCCATACATGCTCTTCTTGAAAAGTTTGAGAGAGCAGACCAAAAACTGCTCAGCTATCATATTAATTATTTTGTGTGCACATACATACAGTGGCAAAGATGCTTAGTTTCCTCTGGCAGGGATGTCAAGGAAAAGCTTGAATGCCAGGAGGAGCAGAAGTAGTTCTATAGTTTTTCCTACCTCCAGTAAAAAGAGGACAACACTAGTTTTTGAGGCTAGGCCTCTGTAACTGAGCTGTGGTTTCAAATAATGAAGATCCTGCCATTAATACAGAGCCAGGGCAGGTAGGCTCTCAGAGTGGGATGAGATTCATCTTGCCTAACTTCAGCCATCTAAGAACCAGTTGATTGTTTACACTTTTTGTTGCCTGTCGTTTTGTGCAATGGAAGAGGGCATCTTCAGCTGACGATTCACTGTGTTATTTTCTAGTGAAACAGATGTTTAACACCTAAAATCTAATTGGGTGAGATGAGTTTTCCCTTAGGCACATGTTGAGTGGAATGAATCACATTTCCCTACTCCCTCAACTTCATATATGTACATTGTGTATGCTTTAATAGTCCATTTATAATACACAAAGTGTACTTGCAAATACATATATGCATGTGTAAAAGGATCTTATGTAGAGTTCTTTTACGGTGCCTTGCAGAAATTACTTCAACTTAGCTGAAATTACTGTCTTTTATGCTTATTATAGAGGCTGCTTTCTCTATAGAGATAGACCTGTTAGAAATGGAAAACACAAGAAGACTTTAAACATTTAAGATTTGGACCATCTTGCAGATTTTACAAGCAACTTTCTTTCTGCTTTAAGTATTTTTTAACATGACTTTTTCCTTTGCTACTAAATGAAAACTAGTGCTTTGATTTGGCCTTGCAGAAGCAGCAAATGAGACTATTCATCCAGTTTTTCCTCATTACATGTTATTTGCTGAATTATTTCTGTTTTATTTCTCTATCCTTTTGTAACTTAAAGGAGGAATTTTGAGACTAAGACTTGGTGGCAGAAATGTTGAACTATAAATATGTTCATTAATTTTGATATGAGGTAGAATAGAGAAATATGCTCCAGATTGCTATCTCTCTCTAGCTTCCATAAAAAATGAACTGAAAAAAACTGATTTCAAAAAGGAATAAGCTAGTAATTTCTATTTGAAAAAAATTCAAAGTATGCAAACAAGTATTTGTTTTGATGCTTTTCAACTTATGGATTAATGATGTTGAGGGATTTTCTGCATATGTTTTTAGGTCATGTCACATAACAAAGAGCGGAGATCAAAGCGGGATGAAAAGCTAGACAAGAAATCTCAGGCAATGGAGGAGCTAAAAGCAGAAAGAGAGAAAAGGAAGAACAGAACAGGTATGAAAGGATGTTGCTCTTGCTACAGTTTTTGAGGCATTATTGCAGCTTTCTGAAATCACTACTTCCTGTTTCAAATTAATGCATCAATCCTACACCTTGGAGTGAATGAATTCCATGTCTGTGTTTTCCTTGGCCTTTGCCCAGCATGACCATCTAGGGTGATACTTGGCAATTTACCACTGATGGAATATTCCTCACCCCTGCCCCTCCCTGGAGTGGCCTAACATCAGAACTTTGATCACAGTCCACTGAATGGTTCTTAGTAAGGTTTAGTTAATGTATCTGAATTGGTCACTTGGATTCAGGTTTTTAATCTCTGAATCATTCAAACTCCTGCTTATTGTACTTGTGATACCCTGTCTACATTTGCTTGTTTCTTCACTGGCACATCATCTTGTCCATCTTGCCACTAACTTTTGATGCAGCCATATTTTTTACTCTATTGGACTTCATTGTAATCCTCTCCAAACATGAGGTTTTTTATTTTTCCATGTAAAATAGCAATGAGTTGTCTGATCATAATAGTTTTTTTCTTGTATATCCAGTTGTTACACCCATCTTGAGTTACTATGTGCAGTCAAATTGGGAGACTGAAATTAAGTACAACTGAGGTTTAGAATGATTTTAAATACTTCATGTATATGCAAAGAGAGAAATCAACGAAGTGCACAGCTTACTAGTGGATTTGAACATGTGCCACCTGTATCTAGTGTAAAATTAATACCTGTCTGCCTCTTGGACTTTTTTTAAAGCAATTAAGGTTCAGCTCTTATAGGGAAGCATTTCATAAAATATTTATAGCTTGCTTTTCCTTGTTCTCTGTCCTTCACCCAGCTGAATTGCTTGCAAAAAAACAGCCATTAAAAACTAGTGAAGTATACTCTGATGATGAAGAGGAGGAGGAGGATGATAAGTCTAGTGAGAAAAGTGATCGCTCATCCAGATCGTCATCCTCTGATGAAGAGGAAGAGTAAGTAGTAAACACTAGGCTATGATTACTTGTAAGTATGTTCAAAAATAGAGATCTACTTTAGGTAGACACATGCTTTTTCAGAGGATTGTTTGGGGCAGTTCAGTGTCTCTAAAGTGTTTTTGCCTCTGGGCAAAATGGCATTGCTCAGATTTGAGTCCTTGGCACTATATCATGGTTCATGGGACTTGTTACCTTGGGTGGGTTTGCAACTTCAGTTCCCTGCTGTCAGATTTAGCCCAAATTACACTGTTGTGTACTGATTTGTTTAGTCCTGCAGTTCAGCAGCTGCAGATCTCTGGGCAGATACATGTGCTGGCTTATTTTAAAGCATTTGTCTATAAACTGCCTCGGTGTGTGTCTTTCTGCTTTCTGGTAGCAGGGGCAGCATTTAATAAGTCTAGGATTTCACCTTAAGCCTTTCTCATGAATGCTAAATTTACACATCTACAGTCAACTAGTGCATGATGAATCATTCCTTTTACTGGTAATTTAAATAATGTAAGGTGCTCATGCTGCACCTTACTCAGGACCCCCTTTTTGGGCTTCAATTATGTCTCTACTTTTTTCTTTATTCTCTCTCACCTCTCCCAAATCAGGAAAGAAGAAATTCCTCCCAAGTCCCAGCCAGTGTCCCTGCCTGAAGAGCTGAACCGAGTGCGGTTGTCGCGGCACAAGCTGGAGCGCTGGTGTCACATGCCCTTCTTTGCCAAGACCGTCACCGGCTGCTTTGTCCGCATTGGCATCGGCAATCACAACAGCAAACCTGTATATCGGGTGGGTGTAGCGCTGAGGGATTTGATTCTTTGTTGTGCGCTGTAATAAAATATTTGCAGCTTATCAGGTCTCAGGTACCAGGGACTGTTTGACTGATAAAAAAAGATTGCTTATAACCAGAAAATGTAATTGCTGCCAAAGAGGTGGAAGAGACTGGTTTAAGAATAATTAAATCTGTGTGACCACCTAGGGGAGGAGATAAATTTAGTGAGAGAGACAGAGCACTATAAAAGCCTGATCTTCCAGTTTTGGTTCATGCTGTCTTATCATTTGTATTGCAAACTAGAGTTTTAGACTCTAGTTTGAGACTGCTTAGACCAAGTAAGGATGAGTAAGATTCATTCCTTACTTTTAGGACCATTCTGAAGTTATTGTGTGGTCTTGACTCTTTTTTTACAAAGCTTCTAGTACACCCCTGTGCCTTCAGAAGAGACTGCATTGAGAACACAGTTTTGTTTTTCTGTTTCATTGTTGTAATCATAGGATACAATAATAGTCTCTAAAATTGCCTTAAAAAGACCCCAGAAGGGGTGTGTTTAGTATCTGAGCAGCAGTAGTGTATTTCATTTGAAATATATGTTAACCCAAACCAACATTATTTGAGAAGGAAATAGGAAAGGTAGGAGAGTGTACACTATTTGGGCAGGAAGGCAGAGCTGTGAAGATACAAAAACTGCATCAGGTATTCAGATGGTATAATTTATTAACTCAAAAATTATGTATGAAGCAACTCATTCAGTACCTGATAACGTATACTGAAGTGTCTTGCTTTCCTTGATCTGGTTAGAATTGTTAGCTAGATAAAGGTTTTTTATTTCTAATGAAAAGGTTTGAATATGCCCGATACATTCCAGAAACATGAAAAAACAACCCTAAACCTCTCTTGCATCCTTCTTCTCATATATTATACTCTGTGATACAGGTTGCTGAAATAACTGGTGTGGTAGAGACTGCAAAGGTTTACCAGCTTGGTGGCACACGGACAAACAAAGGCCTGCAGTTGCGGTAAGATACTAAAGGAATTCTCTTTAGTTCGTAAGTAAGTGTCCTTTTCATAGCAAATAATGGTTTGTGTGGGATTTGGAGGTGAGAACTGAAAAGTAGACTGAGCCTTGTCACGCTACTTAATGCTAGAATGTTTGGTTTGGGTTTATTTGGCTTTTTTTCCTCCTTGTGCGTAGTGGAAATTATAAAATACCCCAAAAATTTCATGCAGGCTGTTATGATTATGTTGATGTGTGGTTGTTTATTTTTGGACTTGTTTAATCAGATTACACTTATAGATCCAATGTCACCACTTTACACCATCACAAGGGGATGTTTTGCATTTTATCGTTGCAGGCATGGCAATGATTCACGTGTGTTTCGCTTGGAGTTTGTCTCAAATCAGGAATTTACTGAAAGTGAATTTATGAAGTGGAAGGAAGCAGTAAGTTGGCTAGACTTCAGTTGCTTCTTAGCAGCCTTCTGCCAAACATACTTTAAGTAGAAAGTAACTCTGTCTTGTGTTTAGATGTTCTCTGCTGGGATGCAGCTACCCACACTAGATGAGATAAACAAGAAGGAAGTGTCCATCAAAGAAGCCCTCAACTACAAGTTTAATGATCAGGACATTGAAGAGGTAAATGGTGCATTGTAGTGAAGCTGTGTCAGTGCTTAAAAGTGACAGGAATTCATGCAGTAGCAGTTACAAAGCCAAATGATCATGATATTTGCATTACAAGGAAGTAAAAGGCTCAAAGGAAGTTTCATAACTGGATAGAGTAGCTTGGTGATCCTGCCGTTGTCTTGTGTTCACTCCTGCTTTTCTTTATCATTTGTGCCCTGTTATCTCCTCTTGAACTTGTGTTGCGTATCTCTGAACTCCTGAGTATGGCAACTTAGTTCTCAAGTTGTGAAAAACTTGACAGCATCATGGTAGTTGCATTTTTCACAGGTTTTGCAGTTTTGTACTTGCTTGGTACTGACCAAAGGTGATAAGCATCAGGCTTTTGTAGGTAGTAAGGAGAATGGAGCTGAAACTCATTACCAAGGGCACAAACTAAAAAACAGAACTATCAGAGCATACATCAAATTCAGTGGCAATAAATAAATTTCTTAGGTGATACTCTTCTGTTGATTCTAATGTCCAACTACTGAAATAGAGATTTCATATTTGCATATTCATGTTGTTTCCTCTGCATCTTACAGATTGTGAAGGAGAAGGAAAGGTTCAGAAAAGCACCTCCAAATTATGCCATGAAGAAAACTCAGCTATTAAAGGAGAAGGTGAGAGATGAGATGATGCCTGCAAGCTTAATGCAGTCTTTGATTTCAAAGAACTGGAGCTCATCTGGATTGGCAGAAGTCAGCAGTAGGCTCAACTTTAACTGTGTAGCTGGAAGGGGATTCTCAAGGTTCATTGCTGGGATTGGAATACTCAGAAGAATCCAGTCAGCTATTGCACCCCTTTTTTTTTAGGGGCAATTGCCAACAATTTAAGCTGTCTTCTCTTGTGTCTGTTAAACAAGGTCTTAAATTGGTCTGCCTCAGAAACTTCTTATTTTTTCTTAGTTTTTTTCTCTTTTTTTTTTTTTTTTTTTTTTTTTTTGGTCCTTTTAGGTTTTTTTGGTGGTGGTGGTGGTGGGTTTTTTGTTTCGTTTTTTTGGGGGGTTTTTTGGGTTTTTTTTGTTTGTTTTGGTTTTGTTTGTTTTTGTTTTTATAGTACTTGGTAATAATGTTTGGAAGTTGATTTCCTCTTCTTATTATAAGATAGGAAAAACAGAAGATGTTTTACATTTTTTATTCAGGACTAACTGAATTGTCATTTTATGCCTGGTAATTTCTATTGAAAAAAAAGAAGTGGCTGAAAGGTTTACTTGCCATGAACTATTTTTACCTGTAGTCTTCCTGGAACAAGTAGACCTAGCAGTGCATAAAAGCCAAAGCCAAGAAGTGAAGAAAAGGAGCAGTCTTAAGTATCTCTGAAGATAGGACTGCACAAATAGAGCCAAAATTTGTTTGTTTTTCTCGAGACATTAAAGCTTCATATACAGTAAAACCCAAGAGTTCGTATTAATGTACCTTTCTTGGTTCCTTGGTTTAACTGTATTTTTTTCTGTGGTCGCTATTTTACTATACACGAACATGTAAATGATGAGGTTCCCGTCACAGGGAGTGCAGTTTCTTTTTGTTGTCACCAGGTGGCGCAATAAGCTGTTGTCGTGCCTCAGGTGACGCCCCGCTCGCCGAAGTAAATGGCAACTGGAAGTTGTGGAAATAATTCTTTTCCTGATCTGCTAAATGGGGATGATGGGGTTGTTAAATTTTAATAAAACTTGTAATTTAAGTAATCTCACTGACCTGTCCTCCCCATGCTGGGACTGGTGTTCCTACATCCTCCTTAGTGTAAGGGTTTTCAGAGTTCTTCAGAATAAGAAATCCAGTTTTGCCCTGAGTTGTAAGGAAAGTGTAGCTCTTTGTTGTACTTTTACCATGCAGGGAAGAACATTCACGACTGAAGTAGGGTTGGCTGACTGATTTACGGATATATCTCTTGTCTCTCTGAGTAATTCTGGGTAGAGAGTAGTTCCTAATTAGTTCCTTTTTGGTTGAAGGCTATGGCTGAGGATTTGGGGGACCAAGATAAGGCCAAGCAGATTCAAGATCAGCTTAATGAACTTGAAGAGAGAGCAGAGGCCCTGGATCGTCAGCGAACAAAAAATATTTCTGCAATCAGGTAAGAAGCAGATATTGGGCATTTTCTTTCTTAAACAGTATCAAACAATATGTAAAAAAGAGAAACTAATGCATTAAAAATTAACTGCAGGATTTTGTTTCTTTTTTCCTGTACAGTGTGTTAATGTGTATTGTAATGGCTCTGTTAGTCCTTGTCTATCTTCACTTTCTTGTATCTGTCATGCTGTTAAAACTGTCAAAAATGTAAACTGTCTTCTATATACCCCAGGGTGCAGTTGCATTGCAATAAGAGTAATTTATGGTCAGGATGAAGCTGCAAGAATGCTTTCAGCTGTTTTGCTGTGTAGGGACTGATAAATGACAGTCACTTTCTTTTTCTTTCCCCCACCCTCCTTTTTTTCCATTCTGCAGTTACATCAACCAGAGAAATAGAGAGTGGAATATCGTTGAGTCTGAGAAGGCTCTTGTGGTAAATAGTGCTGAATTCATACTTTTCTACGAGTAGAGGTGAAATGATGCAGAGGGATAATTGCATGGCAAAGTCACTAATTTTTTAAAATCTGTAAAATCTTTCATAGAGGCAAATGATATGATTTGAAAGCACATTGCTTTATCCTTTTCCTCAATTCAGTTATCAGCAGATTAGTCACTGTAAGAGTGACTTAATGCTTGTTGTATGGGAAAGAAAATGTCTCCTCATAAAGGAGACTTCAAATAAGAGAAGAGTGAAGGAGGTATTCGGTTCTTTGTAGTTACATTTTTATTAAGGAAGAGTTAAGCTTGTTAACAAATGCTTAAGCATTAACCCTCCTGAGAGCTGTGTGCCTATTTTCTGTTGTTGCATGCAATATGGACACTTTTGTCCTATGAAGCACAAGACAATGGGTGCATTAAAATCTTTCTAATCTGTAATGTTGCTGGTTTTTCTCTGATCTCAGTATTGTATATAGCAGATGAGTAATTCCATGGATGGGGGGCTGTGGGAGGATTTAAAAGAGAACAAGTAGCAAACTCTGCAAAACCATGTGCAATTTCTTCTCCAGGCTGAAAGTCACAGCATGAAGAACCAACAAATGGACCCCTTTACTAGACGGCAGTGCAAGCCCACAATAGTGTCTAATGTGAGTGTAAGACTTAAGTTCAGTTAAGGCAATTTGTTGAAAAACAGAAACCAATGTAATGCAGAATGCAGGAACAAAAATTCCCAACTGTGCCATATGCTATTAACACCCTGAATGGCAGTGTGAGATACAGCTGAGTGAGATCCTGGTCCCTCTTCTTTTTTAATGCAAAGTGTGAAGGACATAAGTGATGTGGGTATGTACTGCAAAAGCAACCATGATTGAGACTTCTGTCATGAGTTCATCTATGTTGAATTATTCAGATTTAGTTAGCTCTGAGAATATAGTTTGCTTTAAGTGTGAGTTTCACTTTTAATTAGCTGAAAGTTTCCTGAAAGGTCAGTTTAGGGTGAGAGGAGAACAAGCATTTGGGCCTGTGATGGATGAAGTAGTTAAACAGAAACCTCCCTCGTGATACTGTGGCAAAACCTTCTCCTGCAATTCCTCCGTATATAACTGATGAGTGGCAAGGTGATCACCTCCTCCTTCTAAGTAATCTGGCCTTGTTGAGGTCTGTTCTGGAAGAGTATGTGGTTCTGGTGTAGGTACCTAAAAAACCAACTGCTCAGGTTGGCTTTCATCAGTCTTCACAAACCAGCAAGGAAACAAAAGAGAAATTCTGTTGCAGGGATTGAATGAAATATTTCTGAAATACTTCTTTAATAGAAAAGAATTGTAACTGAGTAGCTTTATTATGCTAGAGAACTATTAGGTAAAGACAGTAGTCTTCTATAGATTGCTTGTCAGTGTTTCAGGCAGAACTGAAAGCAAATACATACTAAGTAGCATCAAGAGTAATCACAGAAACAAACCGTATAACCAGGGAATGTATTTCTGGTTTCTTTCTGACGATGATTTTTAGTTTGTTATTGTCAGATAATGCCAGGATGATTTCAGTAGCCTTCTGGGATTCTGAAAGTTGGGTAAACGCATATACAGTCTCTTATGGTTTTAGATTCATGGATGTGAAAACTGTTTTAACAAAATGTAGTTCTAGCTTTTGCAAATTTAAATGCATGAATTTTTGATTTTTATCCTTGCCTGATATTTCACCTTTGCAGTCCAGAGATCCTGCTGTCCAAGCTGCCATCCTTGCCCAGCTAAATGCAAAATATGGATCTGGTGTGTTACCAGATGCTCCAAAGGACATAAATAAGGTAAGTTTCCATTTTTGTCTCCATTATGTTCCTCACACTGTCACCCTTTTGTTCTGTGAAGCTTGTGAGTAACAGAGATGCATGCTTCAATCGTAGAACAGGGTATCCTGTAGAGCTTTATCATAAAAAGCAACAGTTTCTTGGTTACTTGAAACAGGAAATTTAAGTTGCTCTAGCAGTATGAAAGCTACACTAAGTGTGTTTATGACAGAAGACGGGGAAAAAACATTTTTATCTCTGTTTTTGTGGCCAGATAAGGTTTGGAGACTTACCTGTAGTTTTTATTTCAGGGTCAAGGAAAAGATAAAGATGTGAACTCTAAATCAGCTAGTGACCTCTCAGAAGATCTTTTCAAAGTGCATGACTTTGATGTAAAGATTGATCTTCAGGTTCCCAGTTCAGGTAGGTGTTCCATCTGAGTTTGGGGATGTGATCGTCCAGCCCATTTTGATAGAACTTACTTCTTCCAGAATAATTCTTTCAAGGATTTGGTGGGCTTTTGGAAATGGGAGTAAGGACTCTGTTTACCATCTTGGCAAGTATCTTGAACTGAGGAGGGTGGGGATGTGTGATAGTGACATCCATTTCTTTCATTACTTGAAGGATTAGATCTGCAGTTTTTTTGGAGGACAGTAATTTAGGAAGTACTGTAAGAATGCACAAAGACAAGAAGCAAGAGCAGGAGAAGTTGTTTTTCAAAACGAGGTCAACTCTGGATGTAAGACTAGAGAATGAGGCAGGAGTTCAAGAACAAGAAACTTTGTGTAACAGCTAGTGAGAGTTAGGAACTTGAGTTAGCAAGCAGATGAGGGTTAGGCACTGAAGGACACTGAAGAGAGAAGGATGAGGAGTTTTCCTTAGACAGAACACCCATTTTGGCATCTTATTTTGTGCAGTCTCCTTGCTTAGCAGAAGAATCTGGAGACTGATGAAAATGTGTGTGGTAGACATAGATAGAATGTTTGACTTTTTCTGCTTACTATCTGTCTCTGGATTAATATACAGAGTCAAAATTGCATGTGCTGCATCTATGAGTATAAGCTCCCCAATACTGTCTGTATTATTAACTGAAGATGTGTACTAGAGAAGCCAAACATGATTTTGTGGTGAAGTTGTCAGCAAAAACAACAAGTAAAAATTTTGCCTGTAGTTTTGTCCTTACTCTTTTCTTGTCCCCAACAGAATCTAAGGCACTGGCCATCACCTCCAAGGCTCCTCCAGCAAAAGATGGTGCCCCTCGGCGATCATTGAACTTGGAGGACTACAAAAAGAGACGGGGGCTTATTTGAGCATGCCCACTCTGCTGCTTCTGATCCTGCATGCTCCATGATGATGTCCTACTTTTTCTTCCTCCCTTTTCAGTTCTCTCTTCTGGGTTGGAGCAGCAATGGAGCTGGGAAGAGACTCTTTAAAACTGCCAGTCATCTGTAACATAAACCATTCAACTATTTACTGTATAGACCTCCCTTCTTGCCCTTTCCTCTGCTCCCCTCACAAATGTGGATCTGTGCTATTTGGGGTTTTCCCATTTCTTTTAGTTTGAGTTTTGTTTTTATTTTGTTGATGCAGCTCGTTGGTCCACTCTGTGTTCAGTATTAGCCTGAGGTCTGGATTTCCATAGGAATCTTGGCAGTCGCAGAATCAACACTTGGTGATCTCCCCTTACATACCACCACAGGCACAGTGAATAAACGTTGGCGCAAGACCTTTGTGGCTGGAAGGTCATCTGCACTTTCTCCCTCTTCTTCCTCCTTCATCCTAGTTTTGGAGAAGGGAATCTTCAAAAACTGGCCTAGGTTCAAAGTGTAAATTTTTTTGGGAGGGTTGTGTGACTTTTTTTCAGGTGTTTTTTATCATTTTTAAGCTGCAGTACTATTTGTATCCGTCTGTCACAGTTCTTTACGGCTGTTTGAATTTCTACCAGCTGTATTTGAGCATCTGAAATTGCAAGAAAGAAACTCATTAAATGTGATTCTTCTTACTAAAACGGCTTGGCTGATATAGCTATTTAACTTCATGTTCTCTTTTTTAATTATACTTAACCGATGAGAAAGAGGTACACAGCTCTTAATGTGGGACTTGTCATCTATAGCACATCCAGACTCTACAGCTGTAACGGGGTGAAGTAGCTTTTTATGGGGTGATCCTGGGGAGCTCATTTGGTTGGGCTTTAGTTTCTTCTCCAAGTCTTCAATATTACATATTTGTTAAGTTATCATGTCGTCACTGGACTCCAGCTTACTTTGTTTCTTGCTTTCTGAACCATTTAAATGGGACTTCTATGATAAACAAAATTTTTTTTTTAAAAATCACATTTTATGGAAGGGGAAGGACATAATAGAAAGATCAGTGGGTAATATGAGAGGTAGGTGATGGACATTTTTCATATATAACCTGGTACAAGTAGAGTGCAACATTAGCACAAGAATTATATGGCTTTATGGAATATTTGACTAGGCATAAATTGACAGCTAAATTATCACTCAGGTGTAAAAAAGAAAAAAAAAATCAAATGTAAATATAAGTGACATTTAAAAAATAGCTTTTCCAAAAAAGATACAGCTGAATATATGAAACTAAGAACTAAATTAAAAGAGAATTAGAAATCTAAAAGTTAGAGGCCCTCGTTCAGGTAAGCGTGCAAGCACGTGTGTGTTCCTACTCAGGCCAGTATGAATATAACAACTTAAGCACTGAACTGGATAGGAATGTTTCTGGGGGACTCTAAGGAGCAAAAATGCAATGCTCTTCTTGTGTCAGAGCATCGCTGTTTTTCTGAAATTATACACTGGTTATCTTAAAACCTGTGTTTGATACTTTCTTGTTGGATTCTTAATGAAACTTTAATCTAGTTCTTATTTAACTTTTTCTTCCTTTTTTAACAGCAACTTTAAAGAAACATCATGTAATATGTGCAGATTGATTCTACAAACTGTGTATAAAAAGAAAATCAATATATGAAGCCTACCATGTAAACAAATAAATAGAATTATTTCAGTACATATTTACTGAATAGTCCATAGTTCTAGGACATATGGATTATTCTGTAAATATGTAATCATAGACTACTTTATTTGATGGCCTATTTTAGCAGCTTCTCTGGAGTTAGAGTAGGCTGTCACATATACATACTTATAACTTTTTAAGATTGGATTTATGGGACGTACCATCATAACTTCATAGGAAACATTGTGATTCACTGTGTAGATAAGCATTTGATATGATTTGGTTTTTTCAACAGCTAAAGTGATTTGTGATAAAAAAAATATTAAACTTACTTGGCAATAGACGGTTTTAAAAATAATCACTCTAATGGTTTGCAGAAATTGCCAAATCAAAGAGTTCAGGAACTGATTTTTTCCACAGAAATGCCTCAGAGCTCTGAGATGCAGTGACAAGTGGTCTCTAAAGGTAAACTTAACCCAAATACAGTATTTTTAATATGCTTGGCCTTGATGTATTAGTTTTAGTTAACTTCTGCATTTGGTAACACAAAACACCAAAATGTGGATGATGGATCCATACAGTGTTGCAAATAACTTTTAGTAGAGAAAACTGAAACACAGGAGATGCAGTGTGTTTAGGATGCCAGTCTGATTGATGGACTATGACCTAGTTATCTGCAATTATGAAGCTGCCACTTACCTTCTCAAAGTCTCTGCGTTTTCCTAAAATGCTGTTTTTCAGAGAAGGCAACTGTCAGTAAATTATGCAAACCTCTTATATTGAAAATAATACATGAAGAAAGTACTCTTGAATAGTTACATAATTGTATGAAAGCTGTAATCTTTTTTCCTTTAAGTGCATGTAAAGGTGAGTGACTACACCTCCCACTTGTTAGAGAGGGAGAGATTTGTTTACTTTGTTTCATTGGTGTCCTAGCATAGTTCATCACAATTGTACAGACTTATATAAATAAACTTGGTTTGTTGGTTTAATAAGGTTGATTGTTTATCCCTTGATCTGAGGTGCTAAGGGTTTCCTGTCTGGATCTTGTTTTTTAGAAACTGACACTATTATATTTAATACTAATACTATGAAATAATTAATGAAAAGTAAGCCCTCTTTCTTTGCAAGAGCTGCTGTTGACTCCTGGATCACTCTCTAACATCTGGAGTTGGTCCTTATCACTAGACTCAAATGGAGCCTCTTGGAAGGTTAGTTCACTTGCACCTCTATTGCATCTCACTTAAAACAGACTTTGCTTGTCTTGTAGAAATCCAGTCTACTTTTGTAATCAAAAATGCTAAAGCATATAGCTGAACTTGAAGAAGCTACTGAGTAAGGTGAAGCAAGATTTCTCAGGGGCGCTCAGTGTGAGGATGAGACACAACAGGCATAATTTGAAACAGGGTAAGCTCTGCCAAGATGTAATATTTAAAAAATTACCTTCAGGACAGTTAAACAGTGAACTAGATTGCCTGAGATATTTTTCTGTCTCTTTTGGAGGTTTTCCTCCAAAAAGAGAATGGATTGTGTTACTCATGCCTTAATCTAGCAATCCTGTAGCTTACCCAGTTTTGAGAAGGAGCATGGATTGGGGATCACCCTGAGCTCCTTTCTGATCTAAATTAATGTATGAGTCTGTAAGTAATTTTGTACTTTCTCCAGTTTTCTCTGTCTTCCCTGCAAGTACTGCCTCTGCCCCATCCCCCTTTTGACATGCAAAGTAATGTAGTACCCAGAATTTTTCTCACAGACATGGTGGCTTAGGATGAGCAGTGCAGGATTTCCCAACACATCCTTTCTGAGACTCCCTGGTTGTGGACACCTGCTAGGGCTGTCTGTGAAACAAGATTGTCCCTAGCGATTAATCACTGAGCAGGCTGGAAGACTTGGCCTGGAAGTTTGAGTTAAGAGCTGTAACTGAGATTTGCTTAGCAAAGCGTTCCTTTGCTGTACTTGTGAATTGTAAATTGGGTTATTAAGCTACTGATACCTATGCAGTCTTACTTTCGGCACAGTCGCTTAGTCTTTTAGAGGGAAATGCTTAAGTAGCCAAACAAATAGGTTTGTTTTCTTTTTTTTTTCATCTTGAACTCACTAATTTTACCTTACCACCACCATCATTTGCTTCAGATTTTAGCTCACCTCTACACTCAGTAGCTGAAGGAATCTCAAATGAGCAATTTCTTCAAGTCTATTGTGTATGCAATTATCTGGGTAAAAACCCCCAAACAAACAAAACCCAACCACCAACTTAGGTTTCTGCTTGGTTAGTTGGACTGTGGGGCTAGTAAACATGGAGAGTTGTAGTGGTAATATCTTAAACTTCTACAGACAGCTCTTTGGAAAGCCAGCCATTCAATATTTGCTTGGGGTTCTTTATGCCTTGACATCTATCAAGATTTTAAAGGCTCCTGTGGCCCAGCTGTGTCAGGCCATAACAGGTAGGCATTACCCGCATAATTCCAGCCTTTGGAGGGAGACTTGACTCTTAATTTAGCATACTTCTTTCTCCTGAGAAGAAGCAGTATTCAGCTAAGAGAATGAGCAGTTAAAGAAGGTAATTTAAAGTAGGAACTTCTCAGAAATAGCCAATATATTGCCCTTACCTATCAGTAACAGAAGGCAGGGTGAGTATTGATAGTACTTAGGATGATGTATCTGGTATTTTATATCAGACTGCATGTAGACTGTGTGTAATTTTGGGGTTCCCCAGTTCAAGGAAGATTTCAGCAACCTGAAACAAATTTAGTGAAAGGCCACTGAGATGGTCATGGATTAGGGCTTGTTCAGCTTCTTCCAAGAAGGTCATGACAAGCGCTGTAATAGTGTCTTAGGGCTGTTAGTAACAGGCCATAAGCTTAGTACTGAGTCTGCAAAGCCTGCAGGGCCCGAGGAGGAAAATCATGCTTCCCCTTATGAACTTTCTTTGGCCTGCCTGTATCTTTGTTTTACTTAGCTTTGCTATAACAATTTCTATAACTGGCCAGGTGTCTATGGTTAGTTTCTTTTACTTCTGTTTGCCTTCAGGTGGTGCAACCAGAGTTTTATATATGTACGAGTATTAAGCAGGTATTTTATGTGCAATAAGACATTTATGACCAAAATAATGATATGGAGAGAAATGCAGGCATGTTATATAATAGCAGGCCTTTAGAATTGGAAACAAAGGATGTAGAATAGAAGAGTACAGATTAATGATGGGGCACATGTGGGGAACTGGAAACCCCATAGTTCTGTATTGGTGAGTGGTTACTCACCAACAGTCAAATATAGGGGTGGGGGGAATTGTTTCCTTGTTTGGGCTGTGGGTTTTTTTGGTGTGGTTTGTTTTTTAGTAGGTTTTCCTGATTTTGTGATTGGTTTGTTGGTGGGTTTTTTGTTTGGCTTGGTTTGGTTGTTTAAGGCAGAACAAGAACTGGACGAAATTGTGTTTAGGAAGTAACAGAAAAAAGAAATTACATCTAACATATGTGAAGGGCTCATATATATTTGGATCTGAAGGCCAATAGGGAAAAATAAAGTTGTAAGAGCATGTTAGCAAACATAAAAACCACCCCAAGTAGATCCTAGAGCGAGGAACAAGACACCAGCAGCATATTCCTCCCAACAAAGGGAGAAATGCTGATAGCTTCAGGTTATCTTTTCCAGCAGTCTGGAGACATTAATTCTGAGATGCAGAGTAACAACAGAAGGGTGAAAATAACCCCTAAAAAGGAGGGAAATGGAGAAATGTGTCTTAAAAGTTTGTTACTGCAACTTCTGTGTAAAAGTACACAACCTGCATTATTGTTCTTTTCCTGTAGTAATTACATCTAGACTAATAGACTAATTGGGTTAAGATTTCCATATGTTAATAATAAATTCTTAGCTTTACTTGTATATATGTTATGCTTCCTCTTAACCCATAAACAAAATCTTCAGTGTAACAGAAGATGCAACTTCAGGAGGAGCTAATAGCAGCCTTCCAGTGAATGTGGAGAGGTGCTCAGGAAAGTGGTCTGCTTTTTACTGTTGTGGGTTCTGGGAGAAGTAGAGACAATGGTATCGTTTGAAACTAGAGGTTTTGATTAAAGGTGGTGGAACTCCTTTATGTGGACAGTGAACAGGCTGCCCAAAGAGCTTATCTTTTGAGGTTTTCAATTGGACAAAGCTGGAGCAATGTGGCCTTGGATCTGATCCTGCTGGATGTAGGAGGCTAATCTTGGGGACCTCCTGAGGTCCCTTTCAATCTAAATTATACTATGACTCTATTTACAGTAGATTCTAAGTGAAGCCTGAGTTTACTTTGCTGTAGCTTGTCTGTTCCATAGTGAAACTGCTTTAAGAAAACTGATAGGAGTTACCCAGCTTGCCAAACAGGACTTGGCTGTTTGCCAGTGAGTGATTCCTGTGAGGTCTGGCTTCTCTAAATATACAATGCACATAAGTTTCTTAAATTTTGTCTTTTAATTGAATGCAAAATGTAAAGTGCAGTTCTGTTCCTGTAGCCCACTGCTGGTGTGGGCAGCAGCTCTCTCTCTATATTGGGAAAATACTGGAATTTAACAACTGTCTTTCTAAATTCTATATGCTGCATTCCAGCAGTCTGTGGATTGTTAAGTGTATTTTCTGTAGAGCAAATAATTTACCTAAGTGTGATTAAGTTGCATAGAATGTATTTTGGGTAGAATGTACTCTGTGTCATTAACTTGGCATTCTGTCTTCAGTACTGGAACATGAGTAATTATTTGAAATGAAAAAAAATTGTTTTCTTAAGTGCTGGCACTCGCTGTGAGGGGGGTACTTTAAGAGACTCAATACCCTTAAGCAGCATGAAGCAGGGGAGTGTATTAAGAGTGATAGTTATGGAGGGGTGTTCTTTGTGTTTTTTTTTTTCTTTTCTTCATATCAAGCTTTAGAAAAAGATTTGGTTTAATTTCTTGGTGTGTTTGATTGTGACAACAGATGATGTCTAATTCCTGAAAGCTAACAGCAGACCCTGCTCCACTAAACTCTTTAGATGCCATTCTGAGCTTCTGTCTTTAAACACATTTGTAATCCCCTGGCAACAGAAGAAACACTGAGCCATAAGGAGGGTGGGAAAAGAGTAGTTGTAGCCTGGAAACACTAGGAACCTCTGGGCCATGAGGAGGAATACCGTGCAAATTTAAAGACAAAAATAATGTTGCTTTCTCATGGTTAGCCTTCCACTTCTTCCAAATGTGGAACCAGGTTTGAGTGGAGCACATTGTTTTCACCCATATTACAGAAAACCATCATGCAGGAAGTAATTTTCTAAAGTTATTTGTAAGAAACAATAAAGTTTTGAAATTGGGTAATTAGTGGTTACTCATACAATGCTTGCAAGCAACATCCCTGACTTAATTGAATATGCATCAATTATTGTGGATTCTGCACAAGTTTATTTGGTTTTAGTAAATGTATACAATTTTGTTATATGAGAGCTATGGTTTTTGAGTACTATTCTGGAGAAATTAGAGTTGGTCAGTACAGAAACCCATGATCACAAAAAAAGAGAAAGGGAAGAAGGCCATTGGCAAAAAAACTTGCTGGAAGTCTCAGGTTCATGTCCTAAATCTCACATTAACATTCAAGTAAAAACTTTGTATTTCCTCAGTCTTCCTGAGGCAGTTTTTTTTTGTTATTAAACCTCTGTCAGCTTGTTCTGCAGAAAATACAGGGGTGGATAGGGTAATAAATTACACTGCAGATGAGTACCTTTGTCAACTTGTTAAAGACCATGTTAGACAAGACTCATAAATGCAGCTTATTGCTAAGTGAGCATTGGAATGGAAATAAAGAATACAGGTTCTTTTCTGGCATGAGTATATATGTATGATGACCAAAAGACATCAAGTCTTTGGGGAGATTGAATTTATGATTCAGTGGGTTGAAGGAAGAGGCAGCAGCAGAGTAAAACATTAGAGGCTTGGAGTGATCTGCCTTTGTAAATGGCATAAACAAGATCACAATGCCTTGTTTCAATGTGCCTGCTTCAGGAAAGAAATTCAAAATATCTTTGCTTTAGGGCAGGGAGGGGGATATTCAAACAGCCGTAAAATGTGCCCTTAAACAGATAAAATTTTATGTGAGACTCGAGATGATTTGGGCTTTATTAAAAGACTGTTCTTGAATAATTTGTTGGCTCTCCTTCAAGACTACAGACAAACATGCAATTGTCAGATACCCCACCTGGCACGCAAGAATATTTGCCTGGAGTGCAACAGTGTAAGTGGTGTCTACTTCATCCCTTTGTAATTCTTCCTGTGGTATATCTGCCAACTATTTTTCATAGTGAAATTGCTGTGTAAAAGCTCAACTCCTGAAAGTAGCCATGTGGCAATCAGTTTTCGGGCCGTGTGCTGGAAGCAGTAGCAGAAGCGGAAGCGATTTGAACACCGGTGCCTTGGCAGCTGTTGCGTGGCTCTTTTCAGACAGGGCAGTTCTAGTGAAACCGTTACTGCCCTAACGACTTTTTGTACTGATTAATGCTACAGAAATTAGAGCAAAATTATTGCTCATATCCCACATGTGCTTTAGAAGGTTACTATGAGAAATTACAGCTTCTCCCAAGAGTGGTGCTAATGCAATGTTTTTTCTGGCTGCAGTTAGCACAAGCCCTCACTCAACAGTCAGTTTAATGTAGTCTTCCTTGGCTGGGGGAACAAACTGATCTGTGACTAGAAAAAGCAGATCATATACAACATATATACTTAAAAGGAAAAAACCCAGACTTTTGTTTCATGATTTGCTCTTGAAGACTTCTCAGTTGTTGAAAACAGAGAGTAGCTATTTTTACTGTAATAAAGCTCTCTCCCAGAAATATTATAATGGACTATGGAGGTAAATTGGTTTTCCACTATTGAAGTAAACTTAAATGTTGGAATAACTGCTGTCTTCATCTGAGAAAGACTAGATGAATTTCAAACACAAAGCAGTTACTTTCAATTTTGAATCAGGGTTAGTTAATTATTAAATTGATTATTGATTTTTATTTCCATTGCAAACTTCCACAATATTTTCTCAAATGATCAAAGGTAGGAAGTTGAAGATAGCAAACTATGATGGCCAAACTTGAGGTGAAATATAAGCTGAGTACCATTTTAGCATTTTGTAAAATCCTCTTCTAGTTCTACTCCTGGTAAAGGATTTGCTATGAAGAGTTCTGCAATTTAGCTTAGCAGCCAAAGTCTGGAAGTGGGAATGAACTTTCATAACAGCATGGGGTAAATGGTCTTTAACAAACACCTTCACTTTGGGCTAACATCCCTTTAGTGCATAACAATGAAGAGCTTTTAATTTTAGAGCATTACTATTACAGAGTGTACTCTTGGATTTCCTGTCACTGTGTTGCCTGTTTCAGCTAGCACAATCTGTTCACAGCAGCTAGTGCTCTTCCAGAGGCAGATAAGAGTACAGAGGGGGAAAAATAAGTTGTATCTTGAAACACTTTGGGGTTGAATGCCCAGAAGCCTGAAGGCATACAGTCCCAAATGTTATATTATGGTCTATTTAGCCAGTGTTACAATGAAAGGGAAGACTTTGTGGGAGGCAGTGGGAACTGGATAGAGTCCTCATGAGGAATATTTTTACTCACAGGTGACTCAAATTGCAAAGTCACAGGGCAGGACTCTTCCTGTGGTGATTTTTTTTGTGTTATTTACTAAAAGTGAAGGCAGAGGTCATTGTGGACTGCCACACACTAAAGTTTTGACTTATGGGCAGAGACAGCCTGGGTAGTTCCTCAGGTCCTGCTCTCTTCAAAAAGTGACGCATAAAGAGATCCACTGTAATCTACCATAAAGTGACTCATCACTCATGACAAGTTTGTTGATGCCTGGTTAATAGTAATAATCTTCAGTTATTACAATAAAATTAGAAATAATTTAAATTCCAAAGGATTATTGCCCCTCTGTTTTTCTTTGTTCCTGCTCATGAACTTCTGCCTTGAGTAAATTCTTCAGTTTATCACACCTTGCATATTTATATGGTATATTAGTTCCATTTGCTGCAGTCCCTTTTCAAAGGGAATAATGATGCTAACTTACCCTTGGAGGTAGAAACTAAGTTCCATTGATTCCTGTAAGTTTTAAGATAACCCATTTGCTGGTCTGTCTTAACATAAATATGTCTCAGCTAACACTGTTCTTCGAATTCCCTGGGTATTTTTGGCCTGCCTTCTTGGGGGTGGAAGCAGATGGTCACAGCAGAACAACAGATGTTTTTTCAGATGTTAAAGTAGGGCTGAATTGAAGTGGGAGTTTGACAAAAATACAACAAATGTGATCGGAACCCCAGCCTTGAGAGGAGGGGCTGGCAGAGTGGGCTGTCACAGAGCGAGTGGTCCAGGCAGCATAAAGGTATTTCTAACTCTTGGTCTCTCAGCATGGCCTGTCTTGAACACCAAAGATGTGATGCTGGGGTTGCAGTGCCTGGGCAGCAAAGAGAATGAAAGGCAGTGCCTCAAGGGCAAGCCCATTCAAACCTGAGAACTGTGCTTCTAAAGCAGGGCCTGACTCCATTTGTGGTCTCTTGGCTTGTCTTTCCAGTTCCCTGAGCTCAGGGGAGCAGGGAGGTAAGGTTGCTCCTGAGCATGCTGAATAGCTGCCACAGCTCAGCAGCATTTCCTAAGCACCCTTCTCCAAATGCCTGCACTGGCTTTTTGGCACAAGCTTGTAAAAACACAGCTGTACTTGATTAGGTTCTGGGAAAAAACGTGTATGTAGTTTACTATTGCTTTGTTTTCTTTATTAAAAAAGATTATATTTATGCATACTTCTATTCTTAACTTATTACCAAGCCTGAAAATTAATCCTGTGGAAAAACCAACACGGTATTGTAGAAACTCATTCAGTATTAAAAAGAACTGATTTGTCAAGTTCAGGGAGGCAAAGCACCATTCAGCCATGGCAGGGAGCTGTGGTAACAATCCATTGGGCAAGCACATTCAGGTATTATACTTTTTGCAAGTGGAGTGACAACATTTGACCCTGTTAGGGTCAAACCCTGTTTAGGAGCCAGGCTATTGTTGCAATTCTAGGTGCCCTTTTAGCTCTAGCATTGAACAAGCACAGCAAAAGGTGAATTTCCTGAGGGGTTTCTCTTGGTGTGGGAGGGCTAAGACTTTGGATGTGAATAAAATTGTTTGGTTTGCTTGCATGGTTGTGGAAGGAGCTAGTGGCTCACTGGCTGAACAGGCTAAGATGGTGCTCTAGCTTATACCTGTAAAAATGTTTATATGCTCTGTTTTGTCTCATTTATCCCAGACTTTATTTTCAGAGATGAACAAAGTTAAGAGAAAATGTGACTTGTTCAGAAAGAAGTACTTAGATTAGAAAGAAAAAAGAGAAGGAGCACTTGCTTGTCATGATAAAATACTTAAGGTGAAATTTCTTGTTCTAGACAGTAGCAGATCATGAGGCTACAGAGCTAACTTGCATCAGATGTGAACACTGCATTCAGTTTCCAGGAATTAAACAAACACTCCTAAAACTGGTAGTCAGGATGGAGAGACAAGGGTTTTGTGGAATCTTTGCTAGTCTCTTTGTGGTCTTGAAATTGATTTGGGATTCATTTTAAAAAAATGAAACAGAATCACAGAATATGCTGAGTTGGAAGGGACCCAAGAGAACCACTGAGTCTGACTCCTGGCCCTGCACTGGACCATCCCTTGCAAGGATCTCTCTAAAAAAGTAAAGACATCCTATACGGGACAGATGTGCAACTATAATAAGCTTTACTTTCTTACTTACCTGACTAGGCTGTAGAAGATTGATTTCTCTCTTTTCTGTCAGGGAACTGAAAGTTTCACAATAAAATTGTACGGTGAGGAAGAAATATAGTAGGTTTTCTGACAGGTTCCCAACAGGATGGTCTTATAAATACTGCAAACCTCTCCAGTGGAGAAAGAAAGTTGTGCTGGGTGAGAAGGGCTCCCACAAGAAGACAGACTGTCAGAAATTTTGCCAGGAAATATTCCATTGCTTCTTTAGAGGGAAAAGCAGCATTCCCCTTCTAGGCAGGGAAGGGCTTCCATCAGAGTTGCCAGGCTGAGTCTTGTGAAATATCCCTTCGAGCCAGTATCCCGTCTCAGACAACAGCCAGTGTGGGATGATTAGGACATGAACATAAGAAATAAGCCATCAGCAGACCTAGCCTCTTCCTGTTTGTTCACAATCTCCTTTGGAAGCGCAAGAAGACTAAAGTGGCAGAAAACACAATTTTTTTTACAGCCAATAGAAGCTGAGAAACGTGAAGAGGAATCTCTGGGATTCACTGGACAAGAGAACTCTGGAGGAGGAACAAGGGTCAAGGAGAAACTATGATGGTCTTTGATGGATCCAAAATTTGCAGAGGAGTTGTGTACTGTGGGTATGATTGTAGACTTAAAAAGTCAGTATTTAACAAGAGCCTTGTTGTTAAAGATCTTGAGGTTTTTTTCTTATTTCAAGTAATGAATAGGTGAAGAAGAGCTAAAAGGAAGTGTGGTACTGGAGGAAACAGTGGTGTGTTGAGCAGGTTTCAGTGACATTTTTCAAAGCCTCTGCTTTTTATTGGATCAAGACAACAAACCTCAACATGAGCAGTGTGAGGAACAGAGTTCCTGCCCAACCATCATGCTTTTTTGCTGGCTGGCTTGCTGGCATGTGCTCCTTGCTGAGGTATAAGCATAAACAATACAGGAGCTTTGCTGGTGTGGGGCAACAAGCATCATTCTTCTGGCAGGTATGTATGTTCACAATCTCCTCTGCTGTGAGGATTCAGCTGTCTGAGCTGTGCTGCCCTGAGAAAAGACTGGGAGAAATTGCTATAGTGTCTGTCACTTGCTGTCCACAGGACTTCATCTTTCTTAATTTGATTACAAGATCACTTTGCTTGGGACTTGTCCTAAAGTCTTATTTGGTTGACAATATATAATCCACTCTCTCTTTCTCTTTATATCCCATTTCTGGGATATACTTTTCTAATTACATCAGACATTGGCTAGATGCCTTCATTTTTAAGGCTCTCTGCTATTTATCCCCACCCTATTGATTTTCTGTCATTGTTAATGAGGCACTGACTGCTGTCTTTGCTCTCTATGGCTGACTTAAATATCTTTCAGAAAGTTCCTCCATGCTTCCTTACCATGTTGCCTGTCCAGTTTCGAGAATTTATGTATTTAATATTTATGTAAATATTCTCAAGGATATCAGTTTATCCTTCTGTTTCCTCTACAGAGCCCCAGTTCCCCACCCTGGCACCTCCAGCCACACTACCTTCCTTTTGTGTTCACTTCCCAGCCTGTCAGGCTCAGCCTTCTGCCTCAGCTCTTCCCTGAGCAGTGCACCCAGCCATCCAGCAGGAGAAAGCAGTAGAGCTGGGGTTTTTTTCCCATCGTGTTTTTAACCTCACATTTAGTGGCAGGTGCCAGTGCAGCACCGGCTCCTGCCATGTTAGTTTGGGCTGCAAGTCACTGACAGAATTTTCTAACAGGCAGTTAAAAGGGAAATCATGTTCCAGGCTGAGGCCAGGCTACAGACTCACTGCCATTTGGTTTGTCCAGTTGGCAAAGCACTGCTGCTGAACTGCCACTTCTGTTTGTTAATACCTGGTGCAGTTTTCCTTTCCTTTGCTTTAGTTTTCTGTTTTAATGTAAGGTCAGAAGAAGAGTTTTTGCTGGGTGAATTTTATGAATTTGCTAGGTGAATGTTGCCCAAATGCAGAAGAGAACACAGAGCAAATAAAGCACAGACCTGTTTTAAGGAGCAGAATATGGGAGGAAAAGCAGAAAATTTAATCCTCTATGACAAACCATGGTGAGTAAAGCAGAGGAGAAATTTTTTCAAACCTATCAATATTTTCTGATCCTTTGGAACCTATGGAGCCACCATCACAACTATATGTAAAGGGCTGAAAGCTGAAAGAAAGCAATTTTGCCAACTCAAGAGTTTGACTGTTTGCTAGAAGCTCCTGTTCCCCTTTTGTCATCACTGTAACATTCACTACAACATCAGAGGGCCTTGGGACAAGATGCCAAACAGACCTTAGGCATACTCTGTGTAGTTTAAGGGCTACATCTCAAAGGAGAGAGTATGGAATTACTGTTACCTATGACTGACAACTTACAGCAGCTAAGTTCTGTGCCAATGCAGGGGGGTAAGAAAATCACTGAATCACTTAGTTTGGAAAAGACCTCTAAGACAGAGCCCAACTCTTAACCTAGCACTGACATGTTCACCACTAAACCATGTCCACATGTTTTTTGAATGCTTCCAGGGACGGTGATTTCACCTCTTCCCAAGGTATGCTGTTCCAGTGCTGACCACCCTTACAGGGAAGAAACTTCTGCTACTGGCCTGGTCTCTTTTGGCACAACTTGAGGTAATTTCTACTATTTTATCACTTTTACCTCCTTTCAGGAAGTTGTAGAGAGTGATAAGGTCACTCCTGATCCCCCTTTTCCCTAGGCTAAACAGTCCCAGCTTGCTCAGCCACTCCTCACATAGGACCTACTCTCTAGACGCTTCTCCAGCTCCATTGCCTTTCTCTGGATGCACTCCCACACCTCAATGTCCTTCTTGTAGTGAGGGGCCCAAGCTGGATACAGCACTCGAGGTGTGGCCTCACCACTGCCGAGTGCAGGGGGTCAATCACTGCCCTGACCCTGCTGGCCACACTGTTGCTGATCCAGGCCAGGATGCCACTGGCCTTCTTGGCCAGGTGGACACAGCTGGATCATGTTCAGCTGGATCATGTTCAGCTGCTGTCAGCCAGCACCCCCAGGTCCTTTTCTGCTGGGCAGCTTTCCAGCCACTTTTCTCCACTACTTTTCTGTAGTGCTGCCTGGGATTGTTGTGACCCAAGTGCAGGACCCAGCACGTCATTTGTTGAAGCTCATACAGCTGGCCTCAGCCTACCAATCCAGCCTGTACAGGTCCCTCTGCAGAGCCTTCCTGCCCTCCAGCAGATCAACACTCCCACACAATTTGGTACTGCCTGCAAAGTGACTGAGAGGGCACGTGATCCCCTCATTCAGGTCATGGCCGTCCCAAATGGTCACAAGTGCTATTTTTTAGTTTTACTATTTCTTTAATGTGTTTGAAAAGGAAACTAAACTGTAAGTCTTAATGCTACTTAAGTGTTCTACATGAAAAGTTTATATCCATACACTGGGTTTCAGAATATTTATTTTTGCATCTACCATAAAGATAATAATTGTATTACATTCCATGTATTTTCTCCTTCCTTTCTTCAGACCTGAAATTTTTGTAAGGGTGTCTGAAATTTTAATTTTTTGATGAAAAATGGGATAAATCAATATTTTCCTTTTTTTTTTTGTTCTCAGATAACTTTTAAATAATCTTGTTCTCTCTCCATATCACACATTTTTCCACTTCAAAATTATGTGCAACACACATTTTCTTTTCCTCTTAGGAGTAAGTAAGTACAGAGATGAACTGATTAGAATGTTCTCTTTTTTTTCCCCCAAATCTCAGGATGTTTTTAAAGGGAATATGAGGAAGTATAATCTCTGGATTTTACGATGAAGAACTGGTAGTGTAAACCAGGTGACTTCATTCTTTAAATACCACTCCAATAGGTAATGAACACACAGGTTAATTTCAAAGATACTGATCTCTTGTCTGTTAGTGACAATCCAGTTTGAAGCAAACAAATATTTCCAGTGTTGCTAACATTTTACCAGTACCACCAAACCCACAGAGGAACTCTGGTAAAAAGTGTCAGATCAGTATCACAGAAAGGGTACAATGACTTGATCCCTTTACTCTGTTCAACACTCAGGAATTTTTACTGAGGTATTTATCATCTGAATCAACAAAGCAAATGTATTGTGTGAATGTATTTTATGTGATTCCAACATATGAGTTTTTTGTTCTTACTGAAAGTATTAACTCCAGTACTTCCTTGCATTAATCATAGGATTTGAATGAAAACTTCTGTCTCAAAACATTGCTTCTTTGGTGTTGGTGCCCACTTCCAGCATCCTGAATGTGCATCTTTGTGTGGGCAGAGGACATTGTCCAATGCAGTAACCGTTGCGTTCTGTGGCCTTGGAAGGCAGTGTAGTACATTCAAACTCCAGGTGCTATTTTTCATTATGAAAGAATTAAGTTATCATGAAGTTGTTATGATTAGAGCTCAGAGATTGCTCCTGTAATGAAGAATGGGTCCATTGCTGATTGTATCTCCAGACTTCATAGAGTGGTGGTTTGAAAGGACTCATAACAACAGAATTTGTAATTTAGCTATTTTTGACTGTTTTATTAAGCCAAAGCCAAGACTCCTTTTGGATTAGCCAGACAACACTTGTCTTCAGTTTTTGTATGATCACAAAATCATAGAATGGTTGAGGCTAGAAGAAATGTCCAACCCCCATGCTCAAGCAGTGTCACTTGTTGCCCAAGACCATGTTCAGGTGGCTTTTTAATATATTATTTTTTGATACGGAGATTTGACAACCTCTTCTAGTGCTCAGCAAAACATTTCATGATGCTTTTTTCCTGATTCCCTACCCAGGACCATGGAGTACATCCTGAGCTCTCAGCTGGCTCATCATCCATTCCCAGGCACAGCTCCATGCACACAAGCTACTCTGTCACAAAGGGCAACTTCTTCTCATCTTCTAAGCCTGTCCTTCCTGAGAGCTTGTATCCCTCTGTTGGAGCGCTCCAGCCATGACAGCCATCCCACCATGTCTCTGTGGTCCCAAAAAGATCATGGCCTGTGATGGCAGGCAGATCTCTAGCTCCTCATGGTTATTCCCAATGCTGCATGCATGTGTGCAGGCACTCCCAAGGGGCACACTGGTGTCCTGCTTGGTTTTCCCATCACAGTGCCCCGTGGGCACTCCTTGCTTCTGCATGGAAGAGCAGTTGCTTGTAAGCAATTAAGGTGATCTTGCTGAACCCTATTTTGCTGATTTTGTGTTCCTCTTCATATACATTATCCTGGGGCCTTTGCTTGTAATGGTGTCTGTCATGTCCTCACAGGACTGCTGGTAACTCTCTTCTTTCCCCACCATAATGCGCATAACCTTCTGTTCTATCTGGATCAGTTCTGCAGAAATGCTTGTGCCTCCTGGAAAAACATGAGCAGAACCAAGTCAGGCTTATTTTAAAAATGTATGATCGGGACAGAAAATTCTAATCTGTCCTCAAATATTTATGCTCCCCGGAGTTTATTTCATGCTCTACAGGAAAAACTTCACAATGTGTGCATTGGAGCTGAGTAAAGGTAGCTAGGAGGAATTGTCCTTTATCTTTGACAAAAACAAATGTTATAAATGTCTCTTCGAAAAACCTGAACACACAATAAGCTTTCAGAGAAGAGAAATTACTCACTATGTTCACATGTTTATTCATATTTCTCAGTAAACTCAGAGGTCATACAGTTCTCAAATGGTCAAACAATGGGTATACCGCAGTTGCTGTTTCATCATATCTTTCCCTCTCTCTCTCTCCAAGCCTGAACATGCTTTCAGCTTTATGTCATGGACTAAGTTAAGACATTAGGTGCATTAGGGTTAGGACTGAATATTTCTGACACACAGAATGTGTCTTTCACAGAGAACTGAAGAATGAAGAAAACGACGTCCTCAGAAACTCATCCTTTTGGATTAAAAAAAGTCAATTGTCCAGACTCATGATAATATAATTAAACTGGTGTGTTTGGTGCAGAATGAAAGAAAATGATACTACAGAAATATCTAAATTTCACTCAAGAGGAGCTGAAATCTCAGTATTATGATGCTATGACAATCTGGTTTGTTAATGTTTTGATCTGCAATACCTTAGCCTTTGTTTACTCTGAAAAAACATGGTGCTGGTGAAAGCTGCTCATCTTGCAACCCTGCAGAGGAAAGTGCTTTGTCTATTCAGGGAGCACATACTGTGCTCACAGTTACTTCATCACCCTGTCACCATTGCACACTGCCAGGCCCTCCTGTCTGCCCTGCCTAGAGGAAACCTTGGGAAAAGAGGAAGAGACATGGGAGTGCCCAGCTGGAGAAGCTGGTGGTGTTTTATTAAAGTTTCCTCTGGAGTCTAAGTCACCAACTGACTTCATTCTAGCTACTGTGCAAGAGTGCTCCTTGGAAGCAGGACCAGCATCTTCACTAGAACCCAAACAGAGGGAGTTATGCCAGGAGCAGGGTAGGAAAAAAAGTGTGTCAAGAAACTGCATAAGAGCTTGTGTATATGAGATGAGGAAACCAAACCCCCTGGGTGCCTGAAGTGCTGTAGAAGCGTGGCAGGCAAATTGGAGGGGTATGTGTGTGAGGCTAGATATCCGTCAAAAATAGAAGGTAAGTTAAGAAAAGTCATTTGGGTACCAAAGAACACAGAATTTCCAGAAAGAAAGAAATAAAGTCCTTACAATGAAAATAAGTAAAAAGATGTTGGGGAAAGGCTATCTGGTCCAAGACTGTCTTGCAAGAAGATGTCAAAATCCACAACTGAGGAAAATATAGTTAGAATTGCCCAATTTATACTTAGTAAATAACAATCAATTGCCCAATTTATACTTAGTAAATAACAATCAAATGCACCAGGAAGCAAAATAAAACCAATAAGGCTCCAAGGAAGCCCTGACAGGGAGCAGCACACAGGACTGCACAAGGAAGCAACAAAGACTGAAGTGACTCCCAGCATTTCTGAAGTGACAGGATTTTGTGAAACGCAATTATTTTGAAAACGTTAAAGGAAGAGTTGTGTCAAGTGACTTGAACATCTACCTGTAGGCTGAAATCTTAATACATATTCATCAGGCAGTGAGATATTAATGTACATAAAGAAAAAAATGAGAAAAATGTATTCTTGTTAAACATGACTCAGAATATATTGCACATAAATAAGTTCCCAGGCATAAATAATTTAGGTGTAAATATAAAATCTTGGAAATGCATAGCTTTCAATTGTTTTAGAATGGAAAATATTTATTCCATGCCTGTAAATGTGCCAGGGCTTGTTAGGAGAAGGTGTACATAAGGTAGACATATATTCACAGACAGAATGATCAATGGAGAAATGTTTTAAAACATATTAGAAGGAAATTGCTGTAATACAAGATGTGGCAGTATTGCCAAAAACCTACAGCACACCAACAAATGTTTCTTTAGTGCTCCAGCAGAAATGTGGAGATGAATTTGATAAATAGAACAGCAAAGAGAAGTCCATCAAATTGATTAATTCTGTAGTAATTATGGAAAATGAGGATGTAAAACTTTATTTAGGTTTAGCTCCAGGGAATAATGCAAACTAAAAATGGCTAAAATTGTACACTATTAGACTCAAAGGAATGAAGATTTAGAAATATATCAAAGCATGGGAAATGTGAAAAAACCCAGAAATACCCAAGAAAAATTTGCAAAGATAACTGCAGAGGCTTCGGATCTGTAGTTGAAAAATGGTCTTGATTTGCTGGCACATACTTGAAATTCTCTTCCAGTTTGGATTATTTTCTCAATTTGCAGCAACAGTTCAATTCAAGTACTAAATATCTAATGTAATTTTTAAAAAAGCTATAAGTAATATCTGGTATGTATGTGATGCCATGCTAAATGTGATAACTGCTTTTAAATAGTACCCAATGTGATTACCATAAGTTCAAATGTTTTGCAAAATTATACAACAGTGTCCATTTTCTACTGAGTGTAGAGTATCCACTACCCAATATTACCATGGAAGAAAAAGTATAGATATGTTTAAACTAGTGAGTTAAGCCCAAACTCTTAATTGGCATAGCTAAAAATATTTGAATTCAGGTAGTTTTCAAAAAAAATTTGAGAACTGAACTTCCTTACAATATAATTGGCAATATTCAAAATGTAAATATTGTGATCTGCTACTTGCACAAGCAAAAAATAAAACTGAAAATATTCTAGAAAAAAGCAATCTTGAGACAGTGGCAAACAAGTTGGAAAGACTAGAGGCATTTCTAAATTTTCATCAGGTAGGCACAAAATTATTATCTAACAATATCAGGTATATAAAAGCAACAGTGAAAATATGAATTATTGCATAAAAAGGGGAAGGTGTGGGAAAGAGAAGTAGGAGTTTTTAAGTGAAAATGCAGAACAGGCTGTTAAATTTTGACATCTTTGAGGAACAGGAGTGAGCCAATCACTGCAGAGAGCAAATGGTAGGAGATGTTTTGGAAATCATCAAATGACATTTGAAAATGCCTTGTGTAATCTTTTTTCTTATGGAAGAGAGGGTTGTAAAGATAATTGTTCCTTTCTGAAAATGGCACAATCAACCCAGATCAGCTGTTGATCTGTGGAAGTGCAAGATGTACCAGATTTCTGTCACTTATTCATTCAGTCTTAAGCTCCATGTTTACCCCCTACAGTCTTTTAACTCTGTAAAAATATACCCTTCTTATAAGTTTTTTGATTCAAAGCAGAAGTTTTGGTGTGATAGATTAAAAAGTGCAGCATTTTATACAGAAAAATCAGGAAAACTAGAGTTTAAAATAGGACTGCATTAGTCTAACTGGTGGACTAATTGTAGCAGCTTGGTGCATGTGTTATTTCTGGCTTAATTACTCACACTCGCCCATTTTTCAGCAGAACAGTGGGAGTGAGGCACTGAGCAAACAAGATGAGGAACAAAAAAATAAATATTTTAAACTTGAATTGCGAACTGAACACTTCAGAGGGGTGAGGGTCTGTTAGAAGCTGAATGTAAAGAAAATATGCAGTTATGGCACAGCAGTTTGATTATTTCCATTCACTATTTATCTGACTTTCTCCAGCAAATGAGATTAAAGCTCTAACAGCAGATATTTGTGGGAAGGTTGCTTTTCAAAAATGATTAACTACATGCACACAAGAGAACAAGAGCTGATGGGCATTCCATGGGAAACCAAATCCCTGTGAGCCTCATCCGTGTGGTTGTGGCTGCAGCACTGCAAGAACAGGGGGAACTGGCATGGAGAGCATTGTGGAGGCTGCTGCAGCCCCAGGGAGCTGCTGTTCACCAAGGCTTAGAGGGGACCAATGGTTTGTCTCCAACATGAGTGTGGGGACCTAGTGAGAAAACAGCCCAAGGATCTCTTCAGCCGTAGATTTAGGGAAGCTGTGGCTTCCACAGGTGAGCTACATCCTCCTGAGGACCAATCAGCTCAAACAAAGGAATGAGTTTAAGGAAATCTACTAAAAAGTGGTTTTCACAAAGTACAGCAAACCAGTGAAAATAATGCAAAAAAAAAAAAGATGGCAAAAGAAGAGATATAGGAGTCCAAAAAGCAGAAATAGAAGAACCTTAGCACTGTTATTTTGTCAGGTGGTCAGGGGGCCCAGGTCCACAGCTTGCTGTAAGCTCCCATGTCACCCCTAGGGCCTCCCAGAGCAGCAGGGTCAGCTCTGGGGGCTCTACCCAGCCTGACCTGCCCCAGCCTCTGCCTGCCCACAGCCACAGGCCCAGAGGCTCGCTGTGAGCCCAGCCCAGGGCCCTCAGCCTCTGCCTGCCCTGCCGGATGCTGTCCCCCAGCTCAGCCGTATCTGTGGAACACCTTGGCTCTGGGCCTGTGTTGGGCCAATGCCCTGGCATGGCCTGTCCCCATGGCCATGATGGAGCTGAGCCCAGCCCTGTGCGTTGGCTTTTTATCCAGCCCTGGCCCAGGACCATGAGCCTGGTCCTGTCAGTGGGACCCAGCTGTTGTCTCTCTTAGCGGGACAGGCCCCGCCATCCTGGGCATTTCCTTGGGCCCAGTGCTGCAGGAGCAGCTGCCATCGTGCTCTCCATCTTGGATTCAGGAGCTTCTCCATGCACTCAGTTTTCATTCCAGGACTGCTGCCCTGAGGAAGGGTTGTGGCTTTAGTCTCTAGTCATTAGTGCAAAGCTGTGGGATGACAAACATACAAGCAGGTGAGTAGTGCATCTATTGTGACTTTGTTTCTATGCCAGCCAGGTCACACCTTTGCCTCATGATTGTTTTGTGGCACTTGAACCCCCTGCTCTCTCATGCTCTCAGTTCTGCCCATGGAAGGTAAAATCACAGAATCACAGAATATGCCAAGCTGGAAGGGACCCACAAGGATCATTGAGTCCAGCTTCTGGGGTGAGTAGGGTCATCCACAAGTCACACCATATGCCCAAGTGTATTGTCCAAACAATAGTCTTGAACTCTGTCAGGCTTGTGCTGTGACCACTTCCCTGGGGAGTCTGTTCCAGTACCCAACCATCCTCTGAGTGAAAAACCTTTTCCTAATATCCAGTCTAAACTTCTTGACAAATTCAGGCCATTCCCTTGGTCCTGTCACTGGTCATCACAGAGAAGAGATTAATGTCTTCTCCTCCTCTTTCCCTCACGGGAAAGTTGCAGACAGCAGTGAGGTCTCCCCTAGGCTGAACAGACCAAGTGACCTCAGCCAGTCCTCATATGAAGGGCTTCCTCTTGAGGCCCTTCATCATCCTCATGGCCTCATTTGGACGCTCTCTAATAGCTTAATGTCTTTCTTATATTGTGGCACCCAAAGCAGCACACAGGACTGCAGGTGAGGCTGCACCAATGCAGAGCAGAGCTCAAGCCTGTTCTGGTGGGGTGGCTGTCTCTTAACTCCCTCCCTTCCCTTAGCTCTCTTTTGGCCCAGGCTAGGTAAAAAGCCTTGATTGGTAAAATTACTACATATACAGTATTTAAAGATGGAGATTTTGTTTTCCTACTTCTTTTTTAACTGATGGTATTGGTGGTTCCCAAGAAACTACAGATAGATTGCTTTACCTGAAATTCTTCTATTTCTTCTGTTAACAAGAAATTTCTAGGTTTTTCCCTCAAAAAGTAGCCAATATCCCCTAGATTAATCAGGGAAGCTTTAAATCTAACATTTTAGTGTCTGCAAATAATCTCAATCATTTGTCAGTCTTATACCAGAGGATCCAACTCAGGTGATTTCTAGAAAACAATGGTGAAGTGACTGTCTGATAAGAGTGATCAGCAATACAAAGGCCCATTTGGAGTGTACCAACTACTTTTCTGATTCACTCTCCCGAAAATACAGTGCCAAGCTCTGCATGATCAGAAAAACACACAATAGTCACCATCCATTAGTCAGTTCTTGCACATCTTTGTCTACCAGTTCAAATGTTTTATTTACAGTACAAAACCTTTTAAAATTATGTATCCGTTTTCTTTTTTACATATGATATGGAATTTTATGGAATACCTACATCAGGAGAAACCAAAAACCTGCAGTTTCTGAACATGTATCACATTCAGAAAAGCAAGATGCCTGAAATCTCACTTTTTATCTCCAGGCAGATACCAGAGTAAGAGTCATGTAGGAGGAAGAAAAACTGGCAGAAGATCTAGATATGAAGATTGCCTAGTTCTGTGAGTGAAGACAGAATTTGCATTCCTGAGTACAGGAAGACTGTCAGGTAACTTTCCACAGCTAGTATTTTTCAGTAGGCACTTACAGTGTTTTACGACTTTAGGATTTTCCCTGCCATATGGAGGGCCCATGTTTAGTGTTGTTTCTCCTCTCATTGTTTCTGTATTTTTCATCTGCCTACCCTAATCAATATTCAGCCAAATCCCTGCAAAGAGAGTCTGAAATCTAATTCAGACTTCCTGTAATTTTTTTCTGGTTGGAAACCTTTTAGATGTCTTAAGGAGGTAATCTTAAAGAGAGGTCAGGGGTTAAAATCAGCAATGTCTTGCCTGATTAACCATTATTGTTAGTTTTCAAAAATGTAAACAAAAATAGGATACAGGAAGAAAGAACCAGCAGTTCTTGAAGACAAGTCTCTCTAATGCTTTCTTGCAAGTTGTTGGCAAAAGCCCAGGTTATTCTGTTTTATTGTGAGATACTCAATTATTGGTGTTGGAAGATAACCTTTAAACAAAATAATAATAAAAAAAAAAATTCTTCTTCCCCAATTACCTGTTGCTTATGTATTAGACTACACAGTGCTTGCACACCTTTTCCAGTCTTCTGCAAAGGCTGGAGTCTTTTGTGTGGCAGAGAAAAAAATACTACTTTTGTGAAGCTTTCGCTCATAGAAAGAGGAAGCATTCTCTGCACTTCTTTGAAGGGATTCTTGCAGTCCCTTATCCCTAACATATTCTAGCTTCTAGGGCAGTTTTGAGATGATAGCCCAAAATATATTAGTCTCTCCCTTAAGATTTGCCTTCCCAGAGCCCTTCCATCTCTCCTCAGAAAATGTACATTTCCAGTGCTGTTTAAGCACTGCTTACCCTTATAAAATCATATCACTCTTGGCAGAATGTAGTTAAGACAAATATCTTTATCCAAATTTCCTTCCAAGTTATCAAAAATCTGAGTAAATGTAAAAATCTGTAAATGTATAGTGGAATTGGAGAATAGGTTGCACAATGGCTATATTGTATGTCATTGTTCTGAGATACCATCAGAAAGCTGGTGGTAAATTTACTCTTACTACAAAGCAGAAGAAAGGAATCAAGACACACTCTTTGAAAGCCAGTCAGCATAGCTGGTTGTAAGTGCTGACATTGCACAATGTAAATAAAATTTTATTTAACCCATCAATTTGTTCTCAGCTCTACAGCAAGAGGTTATGGAAAGGGTCCCAGGAAAGTCAGATATGCCGATATTCTCCTGCCTCTGAAAGAGACATAAGAAGATTGCAGGAACCTTCAGAGGAGGTATCTCTAGTAAAAAACCTGTCCTCTCATATGGGGACAGGGGGAGGTAGTCAGGAGCCAAGGCCTATACAACTGTTATCAGAGATAGTATGGGAGCACTACTTTCCTTATGTATTAGGGTTATCCGAAAGACTTCATTTAATCAGATTCTGACCAGTCTGGTCTAGTTGAACATGTCCTTGTTCATGGCATGAGGGCTGGACCTGATGACTTTTAAAGATCCCTTCCAACCCAAACTATTTTATGATTCATTAGGCCAAATTCCTTTCTGAACTGGTCTGAATTTAGTGAGTATGCACTGATCCCTTTTCAGTGGGACAACTTATTCTGAGTGTCAGGGAAAACTTCCTGATAGCTCTAGGTGACAACAATATCTTTGATTTCACTCCCAACCCCACTATCCTATTTTCACAGCTAACAGTTCTACTAGCAGTGAAACATCAGCTGTGACTCTTCGTGAGGCCTTAGCTCTTAATTTGGAGCAATTGTTTGGGTGAAAACTTTACTGTGGAACAGAGAAAAAGACAACTATTTTTTAGTGTTGCTTAACTTAATACACCTTGCCGTTCATGACAGATATGTGTTAAATGATCAACGTCACTCTGGGATTTTGTCAAAGCAATCATAAACATACAGGTAATGGAAACCATCATTCATTCTGTATTGCAAAAGGTAAACAAAGAGATTATTTACCTCAGATGTCTTCAAACACCCTTTTGTTATATTACAAGGACTAGAGCATAGAAATGTGTGTGTTCAGAACAGTGTCCAAAGGCTTTTGTCTCCTTACCATGGCTGCATCTCAGGGAAACATTCCCTGTGAATGAACACCGACACTGTGCAAGCTGTAGTAGTACCCTCCTACAGGACCTTCTTCCTTCTTATGCTTCAGTTTTTCAAGTCTTGACAAGCCTGTGGGTGATGTGGTTTCATATTGGTGAGTGTCCCACTTTAAGTGGGGGGTTGGACCAGGTGACTTTCAGAGGACTCTTCCAACATTTTTTAAATAAAGTAGTCTTTGACTATTACTTACCAGCACAATGGCAGCATTTGAGCAGAGAATGTGATATTCCAAATAAAGCATACAGGCTATCAGGAAAGTTTGGTCTCTGTTTATGGAAAAAAAAAACAACTTGGATGGAGTTGAGGCAATGAGGAGACTAGTTTTTAAAAGAATGAACCAATTTGTGGGTAGATAAAGAATTGTGGTCTGAAGGCTAGGATCCAAGGACTGCTCACCTACACTGTATCAGTAGTCAATAAGTAAAATGAAGGAACAAAAGATTGCACTAACTTCTGACAGCCCCATTCTTGATGACTACATTTCTGTTACAGCTAGAGGAGCACTGTCAGAAGCTTTCTAGAATTATTATACTGATTGGTGCCAGCACTATTTTAATTATTGCAGTTGAGTCACAGATGATTGAATTTTAAGAATTGAACTGCATCCATAGCTTTCTATTACAACTCACCCTTTGCTCTGGTGGCTAGAAAATTTCAGACTGGTCTGATCTCTTAGAACAAGAGAAAACACATTATTCCATATTATAACCTCACTGCAATGGGCTCAATTAAGCTTTCTGTGGAGTCTGAGGGCAATTACAGAATATCTGTCCTTTCTTCCCTTGGCATTCATAACCTGCACATCCCAATTTTTCTGCCTAGTTGACAAATGCATTTTCTCATACGTGTATGTTGCATAATTCACCCCTGGAGGTATATCCACATCTGTAGAGGTATGTGACAAGATAATCATCTTAGCATGCAAACAGGTGACCTTTGACAAAATCTCATGACCCTGACTTGACTGAGAAATGCTCATAAAGCCAGGAAAAATGATCTTTCTTTTTTACCTTTCTTTCTTTCTTTCTTTCTTTCTTTCTTTCTTTCTTTCTTTCTTTCTTTCTTTCTTTCTTTCTTTCTTTCTTTCTTTCTTTCTTTCTTTCTTTCTTTCTTTCTTTCTTTCTTTCTTTCTTTCTTTCTTTCTTTCTTTCTTTCTTTCTTTCTTTCTTTCTTTCTTTCTTTCTTTCTTTCTTTCTCTCTTTCTTTCTCTCTTTCTTTCTCTCTTTCTTTCTTTCTCTCTTGCTCTCTCTCTCTCTTTCTCTCTCTCTCTCTTTCTCTCTCTTTCTGGGACCCTAATGTGTATACTTTGGGCTTTTGGAAGCACTCTTCTAGCAGTTGTTTCCATCAAGAAAGAAAGTCATTGTTCTTGTCTGTCCGTGGCCACTGATGTGCTCATTGTGTGGTACTCACTGTCAAGCATGAAAAGGCAGCAACCCCAGCATGGGTGGGGGGTTGTGCATAGACTTTCCACAACAGAACAGAATTTTGGTCCCTGTTTTAGGTTACCAGGGCAGAACAAACCTTCTTTGTGAGAGAAGATAATGATGGTGCTCCAGAGGCACCTCTGTGGCTGCTGTATAGTGTGACTGTGTAGGCTGGGGTTGAGAACAGCAAAAAAACCCCTCTTTCTCCCTTAAAAAATTGCAAACCAGAGTTGACCCTCTCATGCAGAGGGCTGGGTCTCATTAACTCTGGTCTTGCAGGAGGGGAAGCACTGAGAACCAAGAAAGCCACATCATGAGAATGACAGAGAAGTAGAGAAGGGACACCTGCAGATCAGCCACAAAAGCCTGAGCTGGCAGAGAAACTGCAGCCTGCTTAGACAGCCTCTTGATGGAGCTTAACAGCATTATCATAAAATGTTTATTTCTAATGTCTAACTGAAGTTTTTCACTGTAGTACACACACATTATTTCTCATTTCTTCCAAACTCAAGAGATTATTTCCTTTTCTTTGCAAAGGTTTATTTTACTTGAAGACTGTTATGTTTCACATCAGTCTTCTCTAAGCCTAACAACTTCAGCTTTTACATTTCTTTTCCAAGATTTTAAAGAAAGAAAGTAATTAAAGCAGAAAAATAAATGAAACATAAATTATTCCAAAGGTAGATCACACTGTACTGATCTGTTACCTTTGATAAAAGTTATTGTCTAGTTAAGAGGAATGCTATTGATTTAATTTTCTCCAACTCCAGAAGAACCAGTAATACAGTACCAGTTTGGCAGTCTTGCAGCTGAGAGAGCATTTCTGGTGAACACAGCAAAGACATTCAGAATCTTCAGAACCCAGACAAGCAATTGATGTGTGGTGTGATCAAAATGAAGGATTGAAAGGAGATGTAAACATTGGATGTAATATATCAGACTTCTGAATATAGTGATTACAGCAAGGTAAGACTGCAGTTATTAAGGTCTGAGAAGAGCACTGTGAATAACTGGTGTGTGGGGGGGCAACAGTCTAATTATGAGTTTTATTTTTCTAAGCCATATTAACAGAGGGACCATGGGGGTTTCTATGCGTATTCTCCTTTCATTTTTGTGTTCCTTATTGAATATTGCTTTTTTATGCATAGCAAGTATATGCTACTTTCCTTCCTTTCTTCCATCAGGAGAGAAAATATTTCTCTTCCAAATTCAGATCACAGCATCAGCAGTTTTGTTTTGGGGTTGTGTGTGTGTGTGTGTGTGTGTGTGTGTGTGTGTTTAGCTTCTTTGGTTGGTTCAGATTCTTTTCAAGACTTTTGAAGGAATTTGATTATAAAATAATGAGAGCAAACCTTATTTTGCATTGGTTATTCAAATAATCAAATTGAAATTTTTGAATTATGGAAAATCCAGCTGGCATATCAACCATCCAATGATTAAGAGAGCTTATGCAGAGAATGCAGCCCAATGACTATTCTTGCTCTCTGCTTCCAGAGGTCTTGCTGGTCTTTTATGAGAAAACCCTGTCACTTCAACTGTTTGCCTCAACACTCAAACATATCGGTAACATATATGGGTATTATTGTAATTTTATTTTTTACATGGACAATCTTATCCCTAGATCAAGTGCTGAAGATCACTCTGTTTGACTGTGACCAAGATTTTTACCCACCAAATGTTTGTTTGAGACACACCTGCACTTAGAAATTTATCTCCAGGAGATTTAAATATGTATCAACCATTTTCATCAGTTTACTTGGGACAAATACTACAGTGCTCACCAGTAGTAACTGATATTATTATGTTTCCGAACAACCATGTAAGTATGTTAATGTTTATCCATGTATGGAGGTAAAAGGTATACAGCTACTCCTACTTTAAACTTGTACAACTTTTTAGTGTTTTAAGATTTTTTTTCTTATAATCTTTCCCAAATTTTGTTGTTCAGAATGAAAACATTCGTTTGATTTTCACTTGTTACTTTTTTCCAATTATAACTAAGTTTATTTGGTATTTTCAAAGCAAGATCAAATGTACTATGTTACAGGTCACTGTTTTAGAAGAAAAAGGATAAAAGACTGTAATGATTAATGCCTGCTACAAACCATCATATGACAAGACAACATGCATCCAGCCCTCTAGGCTTGAGTGTGTTATATTTCAGTTATATATATATAACTGAAAAGTTTCAGTTGCATTTAATCAGTATTTGAAATACTGCATTTCAAATACTGATTAAATGAAACTGAAACTTTTCTCTGTGATAATGATATATGCTCTTTCCTGGTACCAGCTCCAGTACTTCTGTTCGTACTTTATGGATGATATTGAAGATTGGGAAGGGTCATAAGAATAACGAAAATAACTGAAATGTGTTTATGTAGAGTACATTTCAAAGTTACCAGCTGCTCTTAGTTTCCTTTTATTCCTGTCTGTGTTCTACTTTGCAGAGCAAAGCTTGATGGCAGAAGTTGGTTCAATCTGGCTGGAGAAGTGTTTAACAAGATTCTGGGGCTGGTGACTGAGTTTTCACAAATTCAAGCTGGGAAAAAGGTGGCAATTTTTATTAGGGAAGACTCAAGTGGTGGTGTGTTAAGATGGAAGAACAGAGGATGGGTTTCTTATCATTAAAAATGCACATTTTACTATCATTAAAACCAGGGTTGGGTGCTTTTTGGAGAAGTGTGTTTTAGCCCAAACATATTTATCTAGTTTCAAGTGGTAACTAAGTCAGATGTGAGTTCTGCAAGAGACTAGCCTGGAAAATCAGAGTCCCTTGCCCCATTACATCTAGGAAAGCTTTCCCCAAACTAAAGGTTTCAGTAATTCCACTAAGAAGCTCTCATAAATCTGTGATGTGAACCAGGATGGTACAAATACTGTTCTGGGCACAGGGCTTCCTGATACAACATCTGTATTGGGGTGTTTTATATCTCTCTAAAAAGTCTCTTAAGTCAGTGACAAGCTGGATTTTCCAAATTTGCAGAAGCTGTGGGACATTGTAACACAAGGCAACACAATTGAACAGGCACTTTTCCCCTTTGCTATACCTTCTTTTCCCACCACAAGTAGAAACAGAAGTAAATTTAAAAAAACTCCACCAGAGAGTTGTTTTAAAAGACTGAGATAGATTCTCCTCAGTTTGCACCATGTTATTCTGTAAAAATACCAGCATTTGCTTATTTCCTTCACATCTGCAACATGATCTGCTTATTCCTTTCCTGTACCACAAACATTTTGCCCCATTCTTCTAATAAAAATATGAGAGTAAGAACCTCCCCTTATTTCTCTAATACCAAAGTCACTTTTGCTGAAACATTCTGCTTAGCCTCCTTGATAATGAGCATATGCCATCAAGATTAGTTTGTTCTATCAGCAGTCCTCCTTTGTAATTTAGGTCTTCTGGGTAGAAAAATTACATTCTGATTCTTCTCTAGGTATTGCTCTCCTAAAAAAAGTCATAACTGAAAATAATTGCCTGTATATCATACTTATGTCACAGTTGCTTTTGTTGGCAGTTTAACTTCTAAAGATAATGTAAAACTGATCCACTTGTGATTTTATTTGGTAAGGTGTTGTTCTGCCTCAGGGTATAACCTTGACAAAGATTATCTGCAAATTATTAGATCTCATAATCTTATTAATTGTGATTGGCTAATAAAGTCAATAAAGTCCATCATTCACCAGAGGATTTCTAAGTCACTGACAACAAAGAAACATACTGGGAGGCAACTTCCAGTGAACTTCTGTTGGTTTTCTTCCATTTTGTTTAAATGTACATTAGATAACATAGTGCTATACCTCCAGAAAGCACAGAATCAGCAAATTTATCAAGAAAGTCACTTGCACTTTTGCATTTTTAATTGAAACTATACCACTTTTAGGCTTTACAGAAATTGAAGGGATCAGGTTCATGCTGTGGACTTGGTTAGAGTGTTGCTCTTCTCTTTGGATAGGTGAGTACTGGTGATGTAGGTCTTTAGGCAGTCACTGTGGTCTAGTGATGTGGTCTGATTTTCTTCTTCCAAAATGAACATCTAACTCTATTGCAGACTGCAGAGTCTCACTTTTGAGGTCCAAAGAGGGTGTGAAGTGAACTAAAAGATAAGCCTAGGCAAAGCTGCTGATGCATGACTACAGGGCACTACTGTGACTCATATTAGACTTAACACTCATGAGCTCAAGTTGCTGTTGGTTTCAGTAGGTACTAAGTTAGGCTTGAAGTCCAGCTTACCTCTTCCAATCCCCTTGCTGCCCATGACAAAGGGGCAGTCACAATACACAAGTTGCTGTGCATAGGACAGGCCCATGTTCTATTTATGTATTCGTTAGAGTTGAACAACTGTTTTCATAGAATCATGGAATGATTTGGGTTGGAAGGAACATTAAAGATCATCTAGTTACGACCACTCTGCTATGGGCAGGGACACCTTCCACTAGATCAAGTTGTTCAAATCTTCATCCAACCTGGTCTTGAACACATCCAGGGATGGGGCATCCACAGCTTTTCTGGGCATGCTGTTCTAGTGTCTCACCACCCTCATAATAAAAAACACCTTCCTTATATCTAATATAAATATACTTGCTTTCAGTTAAAGGACTTTGCCCCTTGTCTTATCACTACAGGCCCTATTGAAAAGTTTGTCTTCATCTTTCTTATAAGCCCCCTTTAAGTATTGGGAGGTTGCAATTTGGTCTTCATGGAGTCTTCACTTCTCCACACTGAATAATGCCAGCTCTTTCAACCTGTCTTCACAGGAGAGATGCTCCAGCCCTCTGGTCATTTTTGTGGCCCTCCTGTGGACTCAGTCCAAGAGGTTCATGTCCTTTCTGTGTTGGGGTCTCCAGCATTGAATACAGCACTGCAGGTGGGGTTTCACCAGAGCAGAGCAGAGGGTCTGAATCCCCTCCCTCACCCCTCTGGCCACGCTGCTTTTGATGCAGCCCAGGGTACAATTGGCTTTCTGGGCTGCAAACACACATTGCCAGCTCATGCCCAGCTTAACATTCACAAACACCCCCAAGCCCTCCTCAGGGCTGCTCTCAATCGTTCCATGTCCAGCCTGCCTTTGTGGTTGGGATTGCCTCAAGCCAGGAGCAGGACCTTGCATTCAGTCTTGTGAACCCATGACATTTTCAAAGGCCCACTTTTCAAGTCTGCCATGTCCCTTTGGATGGAGGGGCTTCAGGCATCCCCTTGACAAGGGTTATTTCATAGTATCGTCAGTGAGCTGTGAGAGAGTTAAGGACAGATATTTTAAAAATATTTACAAATGCATTCTATTCAAGTATTTCATTCCTTTTTCCATCTTCTTCAATCCTTCAATCAATGTCAGTCTCAGAGTGAATCCAATGCATACACTTTCATCTCTTTGAGTACTTCACATATGCACTTTTATCCATCCTTACGTCACCAAACAGATCTTGACACACAGACAGGCTAGAAGTGAAATGATTGCATACCACACCAGAAGAGGTAGAAATCAATGTATTTGACATCAGTGACTGAAATGTGTCAGAAGAACTTCTCTGAGCTTTGAGTCAGACATTTTTGAAGTAGAAATTGAAAGGTCACATAGTGCAGGGACAGGGTATGGATGAAAGAAATTGTTTAAAATCGAGGAAGTTTTGAAAATTAAGGTGAAGGTCACTCAGCATAAATACTTTCTTCCCTTTTTTCAGAAGTCAAACATTGCTAAGAAAAAAATTTGAACTTGCTTGCTGAAGAAAGACCATGCTGTGCTGTGCTGTACGTATAGTATTCAAGGATACACCTTCTTTTTTATCTGAGCTAAGGTATTAAGTAAACAGAAAGCAGTAAACTCAGCCAGACATGCACAAAGACGTATCCAGCAGGAACCTCCAGAGACAGAAAATGTTGTAGAGGTACTTATTTTTTTATCTATTCCTTTTAGAAGAGTAGTAGGATTTTTTTAAAAATCTTCTAGGTGTTTTCTTAGTAAATTAAAACTTTTGTGTTTCCTGTTTGTGTTTTAAAAGACACTGAGCTCTGATTTATGTTTAGTGATGTCACAGGCAATCGGCTTTTCAACTGATCTCCTCAGATGCAGAAATAATTTTAATAATTTTGCAGTTGTTAACATTTCCATGTGGTTTGCTAGTTTTTTTGTTATGTTGCCTTAATTTCAGGGAGGAAAAAAAGAGCGCAGAATTTAAGCCAGATGTCCAGGATTAATTCCTATTATCTGGGAAGTATTATGTGTAACTATCCGTGTAAAGGAGACACATAAATCACATAAGAAGCTAAATGTTTTTTAGATAATAGATTTAAAGTAGTAGTTTAAACAAGAAATGTTTATGTTGTTTACAGACTCATTTGAACTTCATAGGTTATTACATTCTATGTTTTCTGTATTTTTGTTCTGTCTGCTTTGATCAAAAACCAGAACACAATCTTATTTAACTTCTTCTCTTTCTTCACTGATATCTCAAACTCTTGGCCTCAAAACCCTAGAAAAGCCTCTTAATGCAAGAGATTTTTTGCCCCTTCAAATTTCTGAATTTTTTTATCTATCAATATGATAGATATGGTGATGTATGAACCTATTTTTTAGTAGTGCAAGGACTCTTATTCATGAAAACATACAAAAAATACAAAAGTGCTCACAAGTTTCTTTTATTGACATTTTATTTTTGAGATTATTTCTAGAAAACTCTTTCCTTTTGGTTTCTTACTTGCCAAAATCTGAAGCTGCTTGGTAAATCTTTCCCCAGTAAAAATCCTAAACTTCTGAGCACTTTTACTTGTAGGATGGGTTCTACTACATTATTTTGGAAGCAGCAAATTGCTATTTTTTTCAGCTCTTATAGCATTTGAATAGGGGTTGCAAATTGAATATACAAATTAATGGATTATTCTATTTCTTCTATTTCACACTCTGCTTTTTTTTTTTTAATTTTGGCCTTTTAAAAGGTACTAATAGTTCTAAATTTGAAGCAAATAAAACTGAAATGAAGGACCACCTTGTGGGTTTGTTCCCCTTTGGGCTTCACATATACTAGAAGTGCTTCACTAGTTAGAAATTCTAGTGAACAGTACTGGCAGATTTTCTGAGTCAGCATGTAAATGTGTAACAGAGACATGCTTTAGACATTTAGTCATGCCTGTATGGACAAAGCAAGGGATAGCTCTACCAGTGCTACTGAATTGTGACTGCACAAAGGGCATCCTGCCATCTTCCTGTAGACATTCCTCATTCTGCTCTTCCATGGTAAGTGAGCCCTGGCTCACAGCTGGACATAGGCATGGTTACCCACATTTGTATAGCCCATGCTATGGTTGCACAACATGGTACCATGATCTGTTTCTTAAAGAACTGTTAAAAGGGCCATAAAAAGCCATGTTTTATTTGTCTTACTACATTCAGGCTAAAGTAGGATCCGAGGGGGAAGAGAATGCAGTGAAGAGTCAATAATTAAAAAATTTATGATCTTTCCATACAGTTCCATTACAAGGTTTCATTCAGAACTGCTTTTCTGAGGCTGCATTATTTATCTGAAATCTGGATGCTGCTAGTGCTACTTTTCTTTTGGGAAGAGTAGAAGTTGTGAGAAAACTGAAGTTTATCTGACTTATTACTTAATTCTAAACAGTGTTGCTACTGATTAACATAGTTCAACGTCTCTCATCTTTGAAGCCTTATAAGAACACGGATATTATAAAACAATTCCACATGGTAAAAAAAAAATCTATCTCATATCCAAAAATGTCATTGACATCTCTTATCTTTGAGGAAACAGGATTTTTCTCTCAGGATAACCATTGCTTCATGTACTGGAACTTGGCTCTGGGAACTCTGTTTATTAAGTTTATTAAACTTTTTATTACATTTTAATTTCAATGGAACATGGGTTCAGAAGCACAGCTATTGGCAGATCCTTTGGGACTCAGTCACTAATGTTGCCTTTCGGTTTAGGTGGATGTGGCCAAAATAGTTGCTTAAACAGAGGGACAGACATTGCTTTTAGATGTAAAATTTTTCCCTGATTTATAAAGCTTTTAAACTCTAATAGTATAAATGAATGGTTTAGTTTATTTGTTCTTTTCTTCTCAGCCTTATTTGAGGTGAAATACCTAGCCCTCACCAAAAATTTACTTCAGCAAAATCTGAAAGGTTTACCCAGAGAAAAATTGTAGGCTAATGAATTTATGGAAAAAATATTTCTTGTATGACTCCTCCAGTATGTTATTACAGAGTAAGCATGAATTTAATGCTATGCTGGGTATTACTCTGAATTTGAAAAGTATGTTTCACAGAAACAGATTATCTTGTATATTTTAGACAAATGCAGAGTTCAATAGAAATTCAGAAGACCAGGAAGGAGTATCAAATTGATTTTTCCTGGTTCCAATAGTTTGTAAAATGTGAGAAATGTATTTTTTCTGCAAGATTAAAACTGCTTCAAGGAGAATTTTTTCTGTACAAAATCACCTGAACATGTGTCCATAAGCAAATTGAAGAGGCAATACAGGTAATGACCAACAATGGTATTTGTTGGCAATGGAGTCACATGTTCTTGGAGCTTCTGTAATGCACTAGATGCAACATCCCTCTATGAGATTTTCTTTGAGTTTCCTTCCAAATTTGCCCTAAACCAGGACAGCTGGTCATCTATATGATACAGTTCTTTGGCCAAGAATGTTTGTACTTTTACAGAATTGGATCTTTGGCGGAAGGCAGGCAAAAGGAATTCAATCTTTTCTGCCGAGTGAGGATACTTTATTAAAATCATGTGATCTGGAATTATGATTAATACAAAGAATGAGCACATGAAAAAATCGTTAGTTGAAGTAACCTGATTCTGCAGCCCTCTAACAAGGTGTGTCTCCATATTTTCTGCACACATCTCATTTCACTCAGTTCTGTGTCTTTCATCTCTGATCATAATAAGTGGCCTCTGAGGCAAATGAGCTCTGTGTCTTGTTAGCAGTTGGTGGAGTAGCTTACCAGAAGGGCAGGCTTCAGCAGATAAGAAGACTTCTCTAGAAGACTCCATTGGAATCCTGAGGAAAGAACAAATTTTTGGGAGTTGAAATAGCAGTGTACCACCATCAAATACCAGATACATTACTTTCTGGAAGATAGCGGTCCTTTTGCCAAAACTCTTCACATTTTTTATGAGAGCTAATGGGATTTATAGTAGGAAAAAAAAAGTGACATGCCAGTCTGGGCTGTGTTAAGCCCCATAGTGGCTCCATTGGTTCAGAGTCACTATATTGAAATAACAGTCTGGATTGGTATAATTTAGCATGAAAATTTTGGTAAATGTAGTTTTTGTAAAGAGGTATGATGGGGTGTCTAAATTATACAGCAGGATGAACCACAGACTTAAAGAAAAGGAGACTGGGAAAGACCTCAAGACTTCATCTTGTGCATTCTGAATCTCCAAAAGAGAATCAACAGTATCTCAGAAATGAAAAAGGATCTAATTGTCTTTACTATTAATAAGATTTGCTGAATATTTAGCATAACCTTCAGTGTCGTACTTTGAACCCATCACTTTGTCTGCTACAGATAAAAAAAATATAATTCCTCCTTATCTCCCTAGAGGTACCTTTGTAGATGATGGTTCTCATATGTCTAGTTGTCCTTCTGTTCTTTAAACTGAGTAACCCAAATTCTTTCAATCTCTCTTTCTTGTGACTTTTCTTTTTTCCCAAGACAACTGACCATGTTCTCTGCTTTGCTCTGGACTCTTTCCAGTTGGTCTGCCTTCTCTTGGAACAGTTTTGCTTGAACAGGACACAGTGCTACTTGTTGCTGTGCTAGACAGAAATATAATAGGAGGCATTCCTTAATGTATCAACCAAATACACAATCAAAGCAGCTTCTCTTCCTAATATGCAGTTTGCATTCTTGATACGATGAAATGCTACTTATTGTGAATAACTTGTGACTGACTAGTACCCCTCTTATCCCTTTTTTGGCAGAATGGCTGCCACATTTTTATGAACTATTATCCCCCCTTAGAACCTAACACATGTAAACACAACTGCATTGTAATGTGTTTTCTCCTACAGATAATTTATCTTATTTGTCAAAAGCATTCTGAGTTTAATGTATCATGCAATGAGTTTAGTGTTCACATGGGCTTACTGCTATCTGTGAGATGGAAGGATTGTTCCTTTATCCAAATCATTAATGACCTGCACCATTACTCTGCCCAGAATGGACCCAGCTAGAATCTTACTTATTATATTTTTTAAGTTAGATAGTGAATGATGAAAAACTAATCTTAGTCTGTGGTTTTGCTTGGATTTGTTTTCCTTGTTTGTTACCTATGCCCAGCTAGTTTTTCACTCTTCTAGAAATAGTTTCACTTTAATATACTTTTGAAAATGTTATGAGTCAATGCTATAATGTCAATACCATTATTAAAATTAAAACTTATTATGTGACCTACTGCATCTGTATTTGTGAGACTTGCCATGTTACAGAAATTAATGGCCAACATGCCAAAAAATACAATGCAACGTAGCTTGAGTATCTCCAACCTTTTATGAATAATCTATATTTTCATTTTTTCTAGTTTTTTTTCCAGAATTGATCTCTTCTTCATTTCTTGACTTTATAAAGCAATGTAGCACTGTGTTCACCACTTCACACATTTCTCATACAACTTCTGAGGGTTTTCAGACAAAACCAACAGATCTGACCTTTCTTCTCTCCATTGCCAAGGTACCTTAACATGCACTTCCTCAGGCTCAGATGCCAGTCTGTATAGTACTCACTTCACCTCTTCAGCAGGCCATGAAGGAGCCTCCTGTATGTGTGCAGGGATGTAGGTTCCTATATCAGTCCAGGGACACTTAGTACATCAACCACAACTAGAGAGCTCTCCTGGAGACATGCTGTAGTGGTATAATTGAGGATGATGTGAACTGCAGTATATTCAAATTATTTTTGGTCCTGTTCCTTTCCTATTTTAGATAGATTCTTTCTTGCTGAGTTTAGTTATTAGTCATGTAATTACAGTTCACCCTTTTATGAAGAATGATGGAAAATGTACATCAGCCTTCTGCAAGTGAACTATCACTAGGTTTTTCTTTTCCTTCCAGATTTGTTTTCTTGCTACCTCTTATATCCATTGCTTTTTGCAGTTAAATTTGTGCTTTATCCTTTATGATTTGGTTTCAGCATCTACTGCTATTCTTTCATACTAGTCCTTAGGAGTTTGACCTGGTTTCCATTTTCTGTACATTTCCTTCTTGTGTTTCAGGTCACTGAAGACTGTGCTGCTTAGCCAAGTAGCCAAGTTGGTCTCTGACTATACTTCCTATCCTCCTACTGTGTAGGACTGTTTGTGTTTGTACCCTAAACATAATTTCTTTAAGGAAGTGCCAACTCTACTGAATTCCTTCTGCTTTAGCCATGTCTCTCATGAGAACTTACCTTCCAGTTCCCAGAGTTTATTGGAGTCTTCTTGTATAGAGTTCTTTGGGTTTGAATTATCTTGCCTCTTGTTCTCCATCTAAAAATAATGCATATTATCACAACACAATTACTCTCAACCAAATTACCTTTGCCCTCATATTCCCAACCATCCCCTTTCTTGGTTGCTTAGCAGGCAGCCTCTTGGCAGGCTGCTCTTGAAGCACTTGGCAGTCTCTAACAGCTGCTGTAGACCCTGCGCGGGGAGTGGTTAAATGCTGCTCCTTATACCTAGAGACAGACACAGCACAGTGCTTTGGAAAGGGCAACTGGAGATGCTCACCTAAAGATTCTCAGGGAAACGCTGGCAACTTTTAGTGGGGCTTTTAATCAAAACAGAGACAAATATAAAGTGCACAAAGTGTTTCAAATGCTCTCCTGTGAAAGCATCTGTGTGGATACAGAAGCACTTTGCCCAGCCTTAAAGATCAGGTAAGGAGAACACAAAATCTTTCCCCTCTTTCCTTTCCATCCCTAAGCATAAAATTAAAATGACATGTTTCTCTGGACTGACATTTCTTTGTCTGAATCTTTGTTGTTTGTTTAGCATCACTCAGAGGCATGGGAAATCTCCACTGAGGCTGTCTGATTGGTTAGTAAAATTGGATTGTTAGTAGCTTTTCCTGTCACCATAATTGTGTAAGTGTAGGCAAATCTCTGCAAAAAGAGATTTCTTTTGCAGAGTTGGTTGGGTTTTTTATTTGTTTATATATTTAGAAATTGACATCAAATATTTTGAAGCATAAACTGAGACATTGTTTAGCTTTTCAAATCACACTGTGATGAAATGAATCTACAGAGGATTTTTTTGGCAGTCTATTATTCATTGCTATGGCTTTCCTCAGTTAAGAAGTTGATGTTACAGGGATTCTGGTGCCTGAAATGAAATGACAATGGCTTTCATTCACTTTCTGACTTTTTTAAGGGTGGTATGCATCTTGATTCTTCTAATTTCAATACAGTTTGCATCTACATAGGTTTTTGTCAAATTTCAAACATTTCAGCAGAAGTTTTATCCTCAGGCCAGATATCTGCCTGAGGATAGTTTTTAATCCCTTTGAACAAAAATAATTTATTGATTTTTATACAGGAAATCTGCGTTCTTTTTTCTTCTCTTAAATTATTCCAGCGACCTTTTCTCTAAGAAGTTCAGGTACATTGCCGATTTTGAAAAAAGCATTTCAAAAATGAGGTTAAGAGTTTCCTCTTGTACATTCTCAGTGGAACCTCTTCTGCACAGGAGAATAAACAATTCATTTTAAAGAACAAGCATGAGCAAGATTTCTAGGGAGAAATTGTTGGGGATTGCTGGCAAAATAGATTCAAGGAACAAAATCAGCAGGAAAATGTGCCTTGATGGCTAGTGAGAAAACTGATGTGGGAAGGAAAGAAAAGGAAAATGTATCAGTTTAGTTTGGCAGATACTAAAATAACTATAGAAGCTGAAGTGTAGAGCCTGGAACTAGCTGAGAACAGAACTGAGAGTGAGAAGCAGTAGGGCTGTGTGGGAATCTTGGAAGTAGAAGGAGAGACAGTTCTGATGAGCTGGGCTCGGAAGTGTGGTGGTTGGAGGGGGGGCTGTGAGGCTGACTGAGGAGACAAAGGGAGGAGTCTGGCAGGGGGAGCCAGCAAAGAACTAGCTTGTGCATGAGGAAGGCTGAAAGCAGAATCAGGGTGAAATCTGATGAGTGTTTGGGAAGCTGGAAAACAGGATTTGCTGGGCGAGCTGCCTGGGGACGATATGAGGAAGGCTTTTGGAGGTGAGAATTTGCTGGAGATTGGGTTAAAGTTTTGCCTGAGGAGTAGAAGAAGAGACTGGGAAAGATGGGGTCACACCTGGGATGGGGGCTAAGGGAAAAGCTCTGGTGCCCATGCAAATAAATATGTGTTGAGCAGGAGTGTGGGAGTGCTGCTGGACAGTGGAGTGCAAAGAGGTGGGGTACCAGGAGAGGAAGGGTCTGGGCAGGCCATGCTAATGCTGGGAGCAGGGGAAGCAGGGACAAGCTGTGCTATGGACCATTTTCCTTCAGTGCCTGGAATGGCATCCCACATGACCAAGTCTCACTGTTTTGTTGCTGCCAGGAGGTAAAGAGAGAGTTTGAGACTTATCACTGTTGATGCTGGGTTTGTTCAGAAGATAGCAATCTGCTGCCACTATTGGTTATTCCATTAGAGTGAGTATCATAAGACTGGTCAGGGGAGCTGATTCAACCCTGAAAATTACTTTTGTGCATGTTGTTGTGATACTTCATGAATACTTTTTTGAGTACCTTTTCAACACTTAGTTTTTAAAGAAACAAAATACTCTACACAACTTGACATGTTTGGTTCAGAGGATGAACATGTTCTTGAGACACTCAAGGGCTGTCCAGTAGGATCCCCACTATCTGTGTCAGATGAAGGAAGGTGTGCAGTGAATCAGGCAAGAGTTTTTAGGAGGAGAGCTTGTATTCTTTGTCTGCTATGATAATCCCATGGGGTGTGTGGTACCCACCTTTTCAGAGACTCATTGACTGACCATTCTCCATTTTCTGGATACTTGAGCAGAGTCTGGAAACCAGATTTGCAGATTTTTCAAGCATTTCTATCTGTAACTGAATCCAAAAGACTATTTTGAACTTAGAGTGTAGTGTAACATCAAATGCTCTGAAATGTCAAGTCTTTAGTTTCAAGACTGTTCTGCCAAAAGCCAGCAGACACTTCATTTTATACTCTCTATGATTTAAATTATCAGTTTAATTCTACTGTCTCCAAACTTCTTAATTTTTGATACTGCAGGTGTCATAATATGCTATAAAAACATGTTTCATAGAAACAGACTTTAAACATAACATTTCTGCTGAACAGCTTGCCCTGCAACACACAGGAGAGCAGAAGGGAAAGAAAGAATAAGCCTAGATTCATGTAGGAAGAGAGAAAAAGGTGTACACACATTTTGTCAGTAAGTGTCAGGATGTTTCAGGCAAAGAGGTTATTTCTGTAATAACAGAGCAGACACCAAATCACTGGTGATAGGACTTGCACATGATTCCTGTAAGGGAGTCTTTGAAGGAGTATAAAAAAGAAAGAGTGGGGGCTAATGAGAGTAGAGGTATGGATTCAGACAAAATTAGTTTTGGATCCTGAAAATAAGGTTCAAAATCTAGACTAAAATGACAGGAGAAGCTGGAAGAGATAGGAGCAAAAAGGAAAACCATTTAAACAGAAATGCTTTGTATTCACTGGAGTGTAAAGAGGGAAAGAGAGGTCATAGCTGTCATCAATTATGGTTAAGGGGTACTAGGGGTGGGGACACAAGGGTATAACAAGGTGAACAGTAAACAGGAGTTTGCCTGGGGGTGGTGTGCTAAGTAAACAGGACTTTTACAAACAGTTTTGGCAGTATTATTTGGTGTGCAATGGCAGGAATAAATGAATCAAGCTTGCACAGGGAGGTGAAAAGCAGGAGGAGACAAAGAGGATCTAGGGCTGAGACAAGGCAGGTAGACCTGAATGGCAAGGGAAACATTGCTATTATTGACATTAACTGAGAAGAGAAACATGGGAGGGGACACTGAGACATATGCAAAGACAGAGAGTTAGTCATACATGTGACAAAGCAGAGGGATTTTGAGGCCCATCTGCTACAAAACTAGCTTGGGGGAGATCATTCACTGCCACCCTGGCCAGAGTGCACTGTTCTAAACTTTTCTTCCGTGCTTCCTTTTTTCTCCTTTTTCCTTCTTTCCAAGTTTTTTAGACTTATCTAGATTCCATAAAAGAAAGCAGTGAAGTTTGTTCTGTGATTGGTTTTGCAAGATTTAAATGGCACTTGACAAGTGCATAGAATTTTGAATTAAGTGTTTAGATAAAAAGGCCTCACAGCCCATTACCAGATGTCAGGCACCAAAAGCAGTAACAGGGTACTGCCCAGTCCCCTGGGGCTGCTTCCCCTGCCCACAGTCCAGGACCCCATGTCAGCCTCCTGAGGCCACCAGTCCCTGCCCCAGTGATGCTGCAGCAGAGCTGGCATCCAGCTTCCCAGGTTCCAGCCAGGCTGGGCCCACCCACGAGCTGGGTCTTCTCACTGAACACATCTCTTCTAAGAAAATCAAAAGTCTGTGGCCTTTCTGTCTGAAGTTCCAGGAAGGAAAAGAAATACAATTTTGATCACATACTAAGGGCTGGGTTCCAGTGCAAGAGTGACTGCAGTGCATATAGTCTCATTCCTTTTTAAACATCTTTGGTAGTTTATTGGATAATTAGCATACTGCTTTCTGTACTCATTTCTTTGAATTTGTTTTTCTTCTTCACTGAATTGTACTTTGTGTCTTTTTCAGTCCACTTCTCAACCTCCCTTTTGCACAACCTAGAGCAGGCTACAGAAACTTTCTATTTCCCTTGGGCCCCAGCTCTACCACTTTTCCTTGGGTTTCTGTTTCCTGCCTCTCTCTGGGAGCTTTTCTGTCAGACTTGCTGCTGCCTTTCCCCATGAACTCTTTTTTTTCCTTTTCACTTTGGTCCTTTTCATCCCCAAACTGGCTCTTCCTTTCACTTGCTCTTTTGGACTGGTTGGTAACAGTTTTAGCACACTGGCATCATAACTGGTGTTGGCATCCCTGAAAGGGAAAACTTTTAGGAGTGATTTTAGGTGAAAAATGTAACGGCTCTGTAGGTGCTTCATAAACTTAATCCAAAAGCAGGGGCAGCAGAGGAGAAAGCAGAAACTATTCCTTTGTTATCAAGGGCTAATGACAAGAGGGGCTACCAATATGATATATCAGAAAGTAAAGCTGAGCTTTTAATACTGCATGAGAAAGTATAGATAACAAAAAAGCTTGGAAGGTAAGACAAGGAGATTACATGGAATTAAGTAGAAAAGGAAAAGCTAAAAGGCAGGCATAAGTGGTATAATGAGAATAATAAACAGATTAATGATGGCATCAAGGAAGGTATCACTACAGTTGCTGAGACCAGAAGGAAGTCTGATGCAGTAATGGAGGGCTGAGGTGACCACAGAACAAGAGTTTTAGATTGTGCTTGTAATGGAAATTGTTGCTTCATACCCACCTCAGGGCTGTGTTGGTCTGTAGGCCGCCCTTGTCAGCCTTTTCCTCAGGAGCTCCCAGCCTAGCCCATATGTTGTCTCCCCACTGAGCTTCTACCCATTCTCACCTGACACCATTCAACCCTTGCTGCAAATGAGATGATGTTAAATGCTGTCTCTTATTGGCAAAATGACCCAGATAAGACACTTATTCTAGCCCTTGGCTGTCTGTAACTTGCATGAGTTTCCTAACCCCTTACTGATTTTCCACTTCATGGACAGGCCAGCCTGGCTGCAAAAGCTCCACTTTCTGGGGTCCTTCTCCCTCCTGTCCACCCATCACAAACTGTACAGAAGCAAGGGTGCTGCAGATTTGGTCAAACAAGAGTCTTGCCCTTGCAATTCACTCTGATAGAACAGCACATGCAGAACTGCACCCAGAGCTTGGTTTTCCTGTTCAGGCTGTTCTTGGGAGCTTTCTACCCATCATCCCCTCCTCACCTTCTATGTACCCATGCACATATCAGTATGTATGTATTTGCAGTTGTCTTTTTGAAAGGGCTTAAGTACAGAATGGGGTTCAGCAATTGAGAATGTTATCTGTTTTCAGAGATTTTTCCCTACCTTCCACTGAGCTGCTGTACTGGTACTTTCTTTTTCTTCTGGCTTCAAATGTATCAGGAACACAAATAAGTACTGTTGTAATTTCATTCTTTTAGTCTGGAAAGTTCCACTTATCAAATGGGTGCAGAGGATTGCCCCACATGCTCAGCTCTGACCAAGGTATGTCTGTGAAAAACCAGCTTGAGACACACCTTTCTAAGTTTATCAGAATACTTTAAATCATTATCAGCCTGCTTAGTTAGTTTACTTGGAGCAAATAATATGCCAGTGTAACTGATATTAATGTGTTTTGGAACTATTCATGTGTGTGTATATATATGTACACATGTGTGTGTACATGTGTTTCTGTACTTGGGTAATAGGTGCCACACAAAAAGACTTAACATTATTCAACATTTCCAGCTATGGTACTTCTTACTGTTTATGAAAGTATAAAAATATTTAAAGTTTTTTTTTTTGCTAAATTTCTTTGAATACTGAAGATTTTGTAATTGCAATGGTTCAGAAGCTCCAGGAGAAGGATTAGGGAATGCCATATTATGAATCATTATTTCAGCAGTTCAAGGACAGAGCAGTGTACAAGTGCTACCTATGCAAGGCAGTGTAACCTATTCCTTTGGTGCGTGTTCTGGAAATAAATCTGCATGGCAGGAGGAAGAACTTCAGTCTGAGTGTGGATGTGTTGGGTCATGTACTTGTGTGACTATTATTAAAACATATTTGACTGAGTATTTCCCAATTGAAGGAATACTAGAGATTTTCTATCAGACCTTGTTTTGGTCAGGGGGAAAGGAACTCATTATAAATCCAAAGCTGGTGGTTGGACAAGTGTTACTGGTTGTGGTGTAGCTACACATGCTCAGTTAAAGTACAGACCACTAACAGACATAGAGAGGAAGGTTGCGGAAGGTCTAGTATCACAAAATGTAAAGCAAGAATGAGACAAATGAACCAATAAAAAGCAATTTAACAGAAAAAAATATTCCAATAATGTCATCATATGACGATTTTTGACACCCCGGAAAAGTACAATACAGAGATAGAGAGCAGTGTCAGAGATAGAATGAGTCTCACCTGCCATGCATGGGATGTGCAAGTAGGTTGTCAGCCACCTCCATACCCAGTGTACCATGTAGAAAAGGGAGATGTTGAAAGTAATTAAAAGCATAAATTTGTCAGAAATTTCTTGAAGTAAACAGGATGGGAAGAATATTTTATGGTCAGCAAACTTGACAACAAAGATATGAACAACAGGATACAATGTTTTTGGCTTCGTTACTTGCAGTGTGTTTATCAGGAAGAAAAGAATCTTTGAAAAGGAATTATAGAGGGCCTTGGAATTATCAGCAGTGCAAAGAAGGCTTGAATTCAGTAAATATTTTTAATTTTATGGGGACTTCAAGCCTTTTTGCCATTTTGTATGCACATGAGATGATTGGCATTGCTTTCTCCAGTAATCTATTCCCCATTTCTTACCACTCTTTGCTTGAACAATTGCTCTGGCTGTTCTCATATAGAAACTTTGGATTATGTTACAGGAAACAGATGTCACCAGACTGACTTACTATTTTTGCTTGGCTTTGGTTGATTAAGGCAATAGCACTGATGTAGTGGATTTAGAGCTGTATAAAGCATTTGACATGACAGCATGTTCTGGCTTAGGTGCTAGAAAGACATCAAAACAGCTGGACACACAATGAAGAAATTAAACACTAATTAACTGACAAGCCTCAAAAAATCTCCTGATAGCAATCCTTCTGAAAGACTCCTGCAAGAAAGATTCAAAAAAATCTCCTGATAGCAATCCTTTTGAAAGAATACTGCAAGGATAATTCTTGCTCCCTGGCCTGGCTTACTCTTTAGTAATGACCAAAAACAAGTCCGAAAATTATTTTTGATGCAATTTGCAGAATCCAGTAAGACATGCAGATATTAAAAATATCAAGCCATAGCTCTGTATAATTAATTTATAACTATGTGATCTGAAGAACAAGGAAAAAACCACAGTGCAGCGTAAGGCTCTTATCTGGAAGACTTTATGCTTAATTAAAAATTTTTTTAAAAAATTAAAAAAAATCCATCTCCCTCTCTGCTTCCCTCCACTATGTACAACAAGAACAGTGCAGATTAATGACTTATATTTAATTTTTAAGATCTTCTTTTCTGGAAATATGTAAGATTCAAAGAGATATTTAGATCCCTGTCTCCCTGTCTCCTGTTTTGTTACTTTTCAGTAGAAGAGGTTTCTGCTTTTTTTGTTTCATAAGTCTTATGATGCTGTCTTTCCTTCTTGCCTGGGGGAGCCCATACTGCTGCCCTTTAATTACAGCAGAAATACTCTATTCAGTATGAACTTGTTGTGTTAATAGACTCACCATTCCTTTACTGATGAATGCCTTGAAGTTACCTAAAATCACACTTAATTCAAAGTAGGATGAGGGAAAATGCAAAGAGAAGTATTAACTCATTACATCTTAAACAGCAAACACAATTACATGGGAAAGCCATTAAAAAAAATAAGGAAAAGTTCATCTGATTTACTGACACTGACACCTATGGGCAAAGGTGCTTTCCATTTTTGATTTTTTCCCTCCTTTTTAATTTCCAGGTGACTTGTCCCTCTTTGACAAAATGGATCTCAGAATTTTCTTTCCTCCTCTTCCTCAGGTTTCCCTTAGGTGATTTTCATCAGTGGAAACTTTGCATTCCACAGAACTCCATACTGGGGTCTCACATCTGAAAACATCTTCCGAAGAAGGCTTTGGACTTCACCTTAAGGTAGCTTCATGTCATGTTGTCCTCATTACTTGAGGACAATGTTAACTCTTACTGCCAGTCTGCTCTGTGAAGTTTTCTAAGGAGTCCAGAAAGATTTCACCTGTCAGCTTGGAGCTTGTTCTATGCCTTCTAATGGTCTGATTGTTCTCATGAATTTAATTAAAGATTCTTTTGTTTCCACAATTATGCATAAGTCTTTGAAGAGGAGTTGTCTTCTGTGTGTAACTAGCTCTTAAACATCTTCTTTCCCCCAAGGAAGCAAATTTCTTCTATTTCCCTGTGATGAGTCATTGACATGTTTCCATATGAAATATGTCTTATAGCAGATCTTATAGTCTCTACTGGTAGTGTAATTATTAAATATGCATGATACAAGTATAATAATAGGGTAAAATTAATCTAGTTCATTTTCTGATTCCTGAGACAGGTATGATAACATTTCTTTTCTGAAGTGACAGCATTTAAAATGAATGAAGCCCAACATCTTTTTCCTAGGCATACTCTAACAGGGAGTCCTTGTATAGAATTGTTTATACTCATATTGATTTTAATTGCTACACAGTGTAAAGTTGTCTCTTCAAACTGCTTCTGAAAAAGAAAAAAAAGGGAACACTCAATCTTGGCCCTTGTGAGATCAATGAACAGCCTGACTGACTTTATCTGGCCTTGAAAATGGCCTCTGGTGCATTAGGACTCAAGGATTACATCATGAAATGAGAATTGATGTACAGTGAAAGAAAGGCAATCTTCCCTTACAATGATCTTATACAGCCAAGAGAATGAAAAAAAATAAAGGCTAAATGCCATTGTGTCTAAGAATGCTGCATTAATTTGTATTACTATTGTAACATTTTATTGTAAATATGAGTAAATTTTTAATACAGAGTTAGTGAACAGTGTCCCTCTCCATTCCCTAGGTCATACCTACTCTAAGAGAGATTTAATTGTCCATAATGCTGCTAACTCTATGAGTCTGCAGATATTCTGGTAAAAGTGTGTGATATCAAAATCACATATCAGCCCTGAAAGGAGGAACCCTTGGGCTCAAGTACAGTTTCAGCAGTGTAACTGGTACTGCCTCCACTGCTGTCTCAGAACACACCAGAAACCAGAAGTGCTCCTATCATATCTTGCAAAAACAAAATAAAATAAGAAAAATTGGGAAAAAAATAAATTATGTCCTAGAGGAATCTAGACAATGATGTGTTTGTTGCCAGCAGGTTCAGGGTGAAAACTTGAGAAATAGGAAAGGAAGACAGTGCTGTTTGACTTTTTGATTGTGCAGACTTCATGGAACAGAAAGAGAATGATATGTTTGCCAGTAGTTATTGTTTTGCACCTAATTTTGCAAATTCCAATAAAAGCATGCTTATGAAGACCTCTCTACTGGGGGAAACAGAGTAAGATTGCACAGAGGATTTAGATAGGTCTCTCTCCATGAAGTGCCAGGAGAAAATGAGTGAGCACAAGAGAGAATATATGTTGTGTTGGACTGCCTTCTTTCCTTCTGTCTGGGAACATGGAACAGCTCCTTTTCTGTTGTTTACCACTTTCTGCATTTCCTATCATACTGAGCCATTTTGGGGCTCTCCTGCTGCAGCAGCAATGGCAACAAACATATATGCCATGCAGGGTCTTTGGAGAGGGAAAATGGGAGAATTCAAGTTAGTGGTGTGGATTCTCTGCAGGAATAGGAAAGAGTTTCTCCTACAATGATGTATTTGTCCAAAGTACAAAGCTTCAGGGCAATAAATGGAAATAAATTCATCCTGAATATGTCCTGGTCTTTGTGGATACACCTGTTACATTTTATAAAGATCTTTGTGTTCCCAGATTCCAAAGATGATAAAAAAATACAACTTTGTAATTCTAAATGAAGTTATTGTTCCCCAACAGCTTTAAAAGACAAGGGAGTAGTATTTGCTCATAAGCAGTTCACTGTTCTGAAAAAAGGAAGAATTTTGTAATACTTCAAAATGAACATATTACTTATCTATTTGGTTTAACAATATAATTGTGATGAGTCTTTTCCGTGAGAGAATTTTTTCTTATTAGCAAAATCTATTTTTATAGGGCTTGAAAAGGCTTTCTGCTGCCCTAAATTCTGTAGAAGATATACATGTTATCTTTGTTATATCAGTCATACAAAATCTAACCTGAATCATCTTTCCTTGTTGACAGAAAGACAGATTTCCACTTTAGACACCACATCATTTTCCTTCGTGTGAGAATAACATGAACCAGAAGGTGTTAGTTTTCCTTCTCCCAAATTTTGTATTTGGAATATTTCTTTTTGGGTTTTTCTGTAGGAGACAAAAAACCCTAACAGGTGAGTAAAGAAATTACCAAAAAAAATTAATGTTTTTTAGAAAGAGAGACACCTTTTCCAAATGTGTTAGAAAGTAACTATAAAGCCCAAGATATAAACAATACTATGAAAATATTCAAGGCCTAGTCACTTATCACTATGGTAGTTATCTCAGCAATATATGAGAGGAGAGCACTACAAAAGCATGATATTGGAACACCAAACTTGCTTAGACTAGTACTGCTAACATATTGAAAGTTTTCATTTTAATAAATGTTTCACTAGGGAGGATAGTTTATTGCATGTTTGCCATGGTCTAGTCCAGTTACAGTAAAAAAAATAATATTTTAGCATCCTCGTTAGATTTTGTATGCAGGGTGATAGAGTGCTATGATTGTCACAGATAAAGAGATTCATACAAGCCTATTTCACTGAAATGGTTTCAATTTCTTCCTTGGTTACAGATGCTTTTTCCAATCCCACTGAAAATTGGCTGGCAATTCAAAACGGTCGGAAAAACACACTGGCTTCTGTCTGCCTGAAGAATAACCTCAATAAACCAAGAAGTAAATTGGATTCTCATGTTGCAAATCAACTCTTTGTGGAGCACAAGCATAAATTTATCTACTGTGAGGTGCCTAAGGTAGGCTGCTCCAACTGGAAGAGAATTATTTTTCTTCTTCAGTCAGACTTGAATGCAGAAGCTTCTGAAATTGAGCATGACAACATCCACCATACCTCACTAATTAAAAGGCTGGTGTCTTACCCTCCTGCCTTACAAAAGGAATTTCTAAGCAATTACACCAAAATTATGTTCACCAGACATCCCTTGGAACGGCTGGTTTCAGCTTACAGAGACAAACTCCTGCACTCTGAACCATTCTACAGCACCACTATTGCTAATGAGATTAGGGCAATGTTCAGGAAAAATAAAAATTCTCCTGAAAAAGTGAGTTTCCAGGAGTTTGTCAACTTCATTATAGCAAAACCACCACATACTCTTGACATTCACTGGAAACCGATGTTTCTGCTCTGTGATCCTTGCAACATTCACTATGATATTGTGGGTAAGTATGAAACCCTTGGCTTGGACTCTGAGCATGTTCTGAAGGTGATTGGTGCACCAGAGAACCTGCAATACCCCAGCTTGAAGAGATACAGCTCAGAGAAACGAACAGATGGTGATATCACCTTAGAGTACCTCAGGCAGCTGACCTCAGAACAAATTGAGAAGATAAAAAAATTGTATGAAATGGATTTTTTTTTGTTCAACTATACTATGAAATATGAGGATTATTTTCCCCTGAATGACTAATGCAGGTTAAACAAAGAACAGTTTCCTTTGTACAAAATGGGCAGAACTTGTCCTCACAGGTGCTTGATCAGTGGGTTGGTGGCTGCTGCTGAGGTTATCCTGGAGTTTGTAGATATGGTTTATCATTCTAAGCACTCTTATATAAAATCCCTGCCATGATCTCTTGTTCCATGCAGACCTTTACCTATTAAAATGATTGTCTTCCTATTGATCTTTAACAGCATATGTTTGTTTCATGAAAACTGTTCATAAATTATAGATTTTGGTCCATTGGTAAAAGACATGGGAAGGATGAAGAATGTTGTATTTCACAATGAATATTTTAGAACACCATTTTTACTTTTTTTTTTTAATTAGAAAATTGCATAAGAAGCAATAAATAATCTGCTTGATAGTTAAACCACTCTGTCTGCAAGAGCCTTGGTCATAAATGCTGTAGGAAAGAAGCAAATAGCTTCAGATGTTTGAAGCTGCATTACACAGAACCTAATGCCAGGATATCTTCCTGTGTAGCAGTGCTCTGATCACAGCCCATCAGCCTCATCCTTCAAGCAGCATAGTTGTCAGCATTATAGTTCTTAAAAATCTTCTGATGAGCAGATCTGGCATTCACGGTGACCTTACAAACTCTTTTCACCAGTTTTGTAAGCATTTCAGCAGAAGGTCTGAAAAATGCATTGGAGTTTGTTTAGAGAAGTAGTTAGAGGTACCTTCTAAACTGTTCAACCAGGGTGGTGCATGATCTAAAATCTCAGTGGAAAGGTGATTCTTATTTATTCTCCAAAAGCACTTAACACCCAGACAATGGACAGGGCAGTGAGTGCAATGGGGACAATGTTTGGGCTTTCCCATTTGTACTGCTGGAATCCACAAGCTCCTGGGACTTACCTGAGCATGGCGCTTGGGAGGAGCTGGGTAACCTTAGACAATACATTTGTTCTACTTGTTGCTTTCTCACATTACAAGAGAATGACTGCAAATAAATTGTGGAGTTATGGTGAGGGGAACAAGGAACATGGGAGGAGCAACTCAAAGCATTACCCCCTTCTTATGTTCCTAGGTGACTTTGGTTTGAGATCACTGAGGGGTCTATAACTGCTATTATATTAAGAATGAGATTTGTCCCCATTAAAAAAAATCTTTTGTCTAGTCAAGTTCAACTATTAATTTGTGACCATATTAATTGTAACAAGTTTCAGCAACTAATTGTGACTATTGGCACCACCTCTAGGGGATGTCAGTCTCTCAGCAGCTTATTTGAAAATCTCTCAAATGCACTTAGTTCCTCTCAGCTAAATCTGCAGCTGCTTAAAGGCTGGCAGACTAGTCTTGGACCCAAAGTTGGCTCTCAGCTTCTCATCACACAGAAAAGGACAGATACAAAATAAATTAACCACAGAGTAGTCACCAATCTGTAGAACCTTTGCTGCCAGCAGCATGGGCAAGGGAGAGGGAAAAGGAGACTGTGAAAAATTGACACAATGGAGGGTTTGGAGGAGCCCCTCCAGTGCAGGAAGTGAGTTGCAGGAATTATCTGCTCCAGTGGGAAGGTGCAGTGATATACGACATCAGCTGAAGACAGTGATCAGGCCACAGTGACAGGAGAGGCCCAGAAAGAAATGCTTTCTATCCCCCTTGACAGCAGATTGCACACAAGCAGGACTAGCATTCTGTGCATCTGGCAGGTCTTGCCTGGCTGACTGTTTCCTAAATGGGGCACCTTTGGAACAAGGAGAGATTCAAAGTGAGAAGACCAAGCAAGAATAGCAAAACAATTTGGGAAAAAAAAAAAAGCTTATATTTTATGCAGAATGATTCATATTTCTGGATCTTACCCTCACCATCACCGTATTTGGTCTCCCCATAAACCTACTATCCCCTGATATCGGATTGTTCGTGCCACCCTGGCAACTCTGTAGTTCATGTAGGTTTTTCTTTTTCTTTACTTGTTAGTTTTGTTTAGTCAGAGGAAGCTGGAAATTACTCCCATCAAAGTTAAGAGTATGCAGAAGGATGCAGTCTCTCTTTCCTGAATCACAGCTACATGCTTCAGATCATGCAGAGGTAGAGGGGAATAAGATTTGCTTCATAACTCACTTCTACATGAGAGATCTCTCCAGAGCTATATCTGAAGCTGTAAGAATATCTAAAAATTCATGAGTACTCTGGCACCCTCATCCAGCCTAGGAAAGCTCTGAAGAAATGTTACTGACAGAGTTTTATTGATGTCTTTGCTATCAGCACTCAGTGTTAACACCCCCCTCCAGCTTCTTGCTGTTAGATGTGAGTGGCTTTCTATTCTTATTTCCTTTTTCACAGGTTCAAATATTGTTCCCACAGTGGTTGCAGAAAAATGATGGCTAATTCATTCATCACAAGCATTAGTCAGTAGCAGAAGGGTATCTATTAAAGCAGAAAAATCTCTGTAACTATTCACAGCAGGCTTTGAGTTTTGCCATTTGCCTACAGTGAACTGTAAGTAGCACATTGCCTCAGCTCACTGGCTGCTGCAATGCTGTTTAGCTGCTGTGGGTCTGAACAAAAAAAAAAAAGCAGCAGAGGACATATGTGTGCATGTGTGCCCATATAACAGGGTGTACTGTCTTTCCTACAAGTGCACTGTCCAGAATAAGGCTCTAAGCTGAGCTAGGCTCCCTCCTGACTTTTGCCCAGAGAATAACCCTCAGTGGAGCTTCTTTCCTTTGGATGCTAACCCTTGGTGGTGTGTTCCTGGGAGGAAAATGGATTCTTGCAGTTGGGAGCAAAGGTGGAGGCAGTGTGGTGAGCTCTGGCCCTGGGGAGGATCTGAATGGGGAGGGAGTGCCCTCTTAATTAATTAATTAATTAATCTTCTGATTTATTGTTATATGCCTGCAATACAATCATTGCAATGTTCATTTCTGATTACTTTAATAAACTGTAGAGTTAACACATTAATCTATTTGTTCATCCTTCTCAATAACATCTGCTTGAAAAACAAACCTACCTCAAATTGTTCTATCAAATCAAAACAAAGGCTGCACACTATTAGGCAACAATCAATACAAAGCTGCTTGCCTCTGCTTTGCTACATTAATATGTCTGACTCACAGAAATTTTAAAGAATTGAAAGAATTAGCAAATACTAATGCATGCTCCAGTTTGGAGAAAAAACGCAAATAAGTAGAAAAAAAGAAAGAGAAAGAAAAAATCTTGCAGAGACTTTTGCCACTCTCATAGAAATCCTCACACATGCTTTCAGGCTAGGTGTCCACAAACCTGACATCCCACTTTCTTGGTGGAAGTATAACAGATCTAACGGATGATCCATGTCTGTCAGCAATGAAGACCACGTCACCAGGTGTTCCCTCCACTTTAAAAACAATTATTCTGCCTGCAAACAGTCCTAATTTTTCACACAGTTTTGAACTTGAGTCTTAACAGATAAACTGTGATTAGTGATTTCTTGCTCAGAGAAGTTCAAAGAGCAGGACAGCTGTGAACAGAATAAAAGGTGTGAGCGGTGAAACTTCAAATGTCTGATGTTCCACAGAAGTCTCTCTGACTAGTGGGAAGAAGAGGAAACAGCACCCATGCAAGATATTACACACCAGACAAACTGCAGAACTCACAGCTACAAGGTGATTCCATTTCTGTGTTTAGAGTGTTAAAAAGTCAAAAGCTTTTACCTTGATGATAGCCAGGGGTTTTTTTGGCTTGTCTGTCATAGAAGTAGAAAAAGAAAATTAAACAGGAAAAGAAAAAGGCACCAACACTCCACGACCCTGCCTTTGGCCTGACATGATTTCCCTCTGTCACAGCAGTTCTCACCTCCCTTCCTTCCAGAATTATAATTTAGGACAGGATTTAGTATAAAACAAAAAGTTATTGAATTGGGTGACAGACATGAATCAATGTAAACCAAATAAAATAAAAACAGGCAGAGAATTTACCTGATAGAAATGTCTGAAATTTCAGGAACTTCCTCTTGCAAGTTCTGAACAGGTATCAAATGTACACAGCGAGGCAGTTGCAATGATGCTTCTAGTAAGAACTATTTTTATAGAAAAAGCTCAAGTGATCATAAATCTCAGTCAGTATACTGAGGCTGATATTCCAAATGAATCAGCAGAGCAAAAATGAGTGATGTATAACAGCATTAGGCTTGTGAAAAGGAAATGGCTTCACACTGTTTCAGCACTACCCATGTACACCTCACCTTTGCTCACCACAACAAAATCGCTTCCTTTACATCTTCAGGACCCTGATTATGGCTTCTTTTGGAGCTGTACCAAAGATCAGCAAGATGAAAAGGTTTTCTCAAAAAGTCCCATTCCCCATAACCCTGTAAAGCCATTGTTAACAAGACTATGCAGCATTTGTAGAGTCCCATCAAAGGAGCAACAATCCAGCCACAAGTATGGCTCAGAGCAGAACTTAGCATGAGTACCCAAATTCAGGTAGGCATACTCCAGTTTATATTTCTGTTCTGTAGCAGAACTAGGGGGAAAGCTCTTTATGTACAAATCTATGACTATATCCTGACTCTTACCTCACTTGATTGTGTTGTCCTCCATTTTTTCCCAGATCCCTTCTTCAGTATTCCCCTGAGCTTCATGTAGGGACTCCTGCTGAGTTCCCACAGCTGGGAGCCTCCAAACAGGTGCTACAGATGCGAACTTACTCAGGCACAGATTGTTGTCAGGTGAATTTGCATTATTACAACTATTTTCAGAAGGCTTTTTATGTCAGAAAGTTCTTCAAGCACCTACTCCACCAGCAAGATATTAGCTACTACAAGCTGAGATGTAAATATAAAGTGAAGGATGTTTTGAAGGCAATCCACCCCCTTAAAAATAAATTCATCTTCTATTCAGATAGGTTTAGTGGTCAAGGAAGAATGCTTTTTTGGGGATTTACATCAGGTTTCAGAGGCCTCTGTTAATCATAAACCAAAAGCTCCAGGAAACTTTCTTTCATGAGGGGCCATCATTCTCTGCAGGGTTAAGTTTTGTTCACCCTCAGAGATCTGTTAAGATTGGTCCTTAGGGATGCCTGCATGGCAAAAGAGCCCCTTAAGATTTTTAGCTTGAAATAAGCATGGAAAAGTAGAGTGACAAATTTAAGAGAGAATCCACCTGACACCTGACATTAAACAATTGATTTTAGGTCCAGTCTATCTCAGAAAGACAGCACAGGTAAGAAACAAACACAGGGGAAAAGCAAAAAAATTAATATAAGCAGATTATTATCCTAATGATAACTTCTGGCTAGGAACTTTAACTCAGGACCCTGCCCACAATGCCAGCTGCTGCCTGCAACTGGCGAACAAAGCTCTTTGTCAAACAGCTTAGCAAGCCAATTTTTCAGGCTTTGCATGCTGGCAATGTTTCATTTCTGTTCATCTGTGCTGCTCTCCTTTGAATTCTCTACAGTTCCAGATGTTTTCCAGCTCTCCTGGAGCACCCAAGCTGGATGCAAACGCGTGACTTTATAGATGCCACATAGATTGAAAGTATGAACCCAGGTACGTCACATATTATTAAGTTCCCATTTATACTCTCAGTTCAGTGTTAATTCAATGCCAACCCTTGTAGGAACAAATCACTTATTGTGATTTAAAAATTGAACCATGATACTTCATGAAAAACATCCCAGGACTTGAGACGTGTATTCTAATCCAAGCTCTTGAACCTGGACTGTTCAAACTCTCCAGCCTGAGTTTTGGACGTTGGGGTTTGTTTCTGTTTCGTTTTGTTTCCCTGTTGGCAGCTAGGATCCTTGGAATTTAGGCACTGAAACCCAGGCCCGAAGTCTTTGGAGCAGGCATCCAATTACCATCCGCGTCCATATGGGGCCATCTGGTGGCGAAAGGGGCTCGGCAAGGGAGGCTCTCCTGGGCAGAGGTCCCTGATGGGTGCTATGTTTCAATTCTACTAATTTTTTTCCTGAAGCCTTGCATCTCAAGACTCTCATGCCTATTCTTTCTCTCCCTCTTCTTCTCTCCCCTTCTCCCCCTGATTATCTTCCTCTTTCCTTGGACAAGAATTCAGTTTCAACTTGACCACTAGTCAAGCTTTCTTGTCCCAGTAGTTTTTTTACAGGTTCACTACAAGCTTTCCTACCTAACTTGCCTGGTGATGAGGACTCAGCAGCTGCTGACATTGGAAGTTACACTCTGCTGTCCCAGCAAGATCTTCTTAACTTCTTCCATGGTGAAAGCCTACCTTCGTAAAAATTTTTTCTGGCCTGTAACTGGGCAGGAAAATACGGCATTATGGATTTGATTTATAACTAAGCTCTAACTGAACTTTATGGTTCCATTTTATATAAAAATATTTATGAAGACAGTTAATATTCACTTAATTATATTTGGAAAGGCATTTTCTTTTGTGTGCTGTGATTCAAATCTGTAATTTTTTCAGGAAGACATTTTTCCATTCAGTCTCTCTGAATACCTCTTTATGAATTTTATTCTCATTTGACGACCTGAAAAACAGGTATGGTACATGGATATATGAATATGTAACCTGTCATTAGGCATTTTCTGTATAAAGTGCAACTCAATACCTCCATTATTGATTTCAGCCAAAGTTCTGCTGAACATGATGAAAGCTGAAATAACATTGTTTTCCAGGAATCCATATGCATTTATATCAAAGTGAAAATGTTTTCATGACAATTACAGACAGCTGCCTATGAGAGAAATGCAATTTCTGGAATAAAAATGAAATCCAGCAAACTGCAGTCAGTCTCCCTGTATCATCTCAGCCTAGTCTTTCCATTTCTGAAGGTGCTTATACTCTCAGAGGCAAATTTCTTAAGCTCTTTGGCAAGAACCTTGATAACATTATAAGAGAAATAGAATTCATTATTACTCCATCTGATATACAGAAAAAAACTCGCTACAAAAATATTATCTTCCAGTTAGTAAATATCATAACTAACTAATAGCCATACTTATCAGCTTTGTAAAGCAAAACCCAAAAATCATTTCTTCAGCTTGATAACAACCTCATTAGGGAAGCAGAGGTTTTCTGCTTGCATTTTTGAAGAGGAGGTTTGTTTCTCTTTGCTTCCTGTCTAGTCATCGGGCAGCCTTGCAAAATTGTACTTACCTGAGGTAATGATACATTGGATGCCATGAATAAAACACCTCTGACAATTTTCTTCATTTTGCTGTATTTTTTCCTTGATGTTAAATGCTACGTTAATATCTTTTATGCCAGAAAAAGCATGGAATATTTTCCCCCTGTTACTTTTGCAGGGCTACTTTGTTTATCACTGTTGACAAATTGTGCTACTAGTCCCATGGAAAAGACAAAACAGTGGAAAGCACCTAGAGTTCAGGAGGCTGGAGGAATGCTTGGTTGCTGTGCCACTTACTCTCTCTGAGGAATTAGAAGAATTTGGTGAAATATTGGCTACCCCTGACTCATGGTTATGCAGCTCCTTACAAGGAAGAATGGTTGGTTTATTTGTCTTGTTTTCAGTGTCTTTTTTCTAGCAATCTGCTCACATGGAAAGAGAAACAGATGGAAACCCAATCTAATGATCTACAATCCCAGTTTAGTTACTGAAGAGAACTCTGTGTGCTCTTAGCAATGGTGGAAGACACCTCCTGGCCAGCTCCTCCCAGTTTATATACGGGGTATGATGTTCTATGGGATGGAATATCCCTTTGGCCCTTTCAGGTCAGCTGTCCTGGCTTTGTTTCCCCCCTGCCTGGCTGTTTGTGCACCTCCTCACTGGAGAGCCTGGGAAACTGAGAAACTCTTGGCTTAGGGTAAGAACTACTCAGCAACAGCCAAAACAACAGTGGGCTGTCAACATTAATTTCATACTGAATCCAAAACTCAGCACTGTACCAGTTACTAGGAAGAAAACAAACTCTATTCGAGCCCAAACCAGGACACTGTTTAAGAACCTTATCAGACATTTTGTAAAGGCATTACTAGTGACAGTAGTGTTGGGGATTTCAAAATGATGACAAAATATGGGTTCCCTGTTTTGAAGACAGAACTACAGATTTAACTGAGTACAAACATTAGGTTTTGTGCTGGTTTTAAACTCTGCTGCGGCACCCATGGCCCTACCGTGTCCCAGGTACAGTGTCTGGCCGTACCGAGGCCGGGGCCCGGGCACGGCCCTGAGCTGTCCGCGGTGCTGAACGCGCCCGGCACGGCCACTGCGTTACCGGCGGGGCTGCGCGCCTGCCTCTCTGCCTATACCTCATTTCCTCTGCTTTTGGTGAGTTTCATAGGCCACTCATTTCCCTGACACCTTTATGATCGACTGGAATGGAATGCACTCCTTTGCAACACTCTCTGCCTGAAAAAATTCCAATAGCTGTAGTTAAAAACTCCTTGAAGACAGTGACAACGTGGACATATATTAGTGCAAAATCGGTTCTACGACCTCAAGTGAAGAAAGTACTTCTCCCAGGAAAATAAACATAAAGCATACACTATTTGATTCTGTGAAATAGAAATGTCAAAAACCCCAGAGAAAAAGTTTTCTTGGTATTGTTTTCAAATTATTTTACTTTTTATTCTCTCTTGCATTACTGTTTTTATTCTATATTTGAGTTGATTCCAGAGACAAACTGTCAAGTCTTGTGAATAAAAATCTCTGTCAAGTTCTGTGTCGTACTGTGGTCTAGTCCACAAAGCTGGGCAAATGTGTGTGCCAACAAATGCTGGGAATACAGAGGGTAAAATGACCTTGTAAGAGACATATCGGCACCAATTTGGAGTTATGGCCATGCCAAAGAGCACCTTTATATCCTAAAAAACCCTCTACAAACCATTTGGAGTTCTTTTGCACGAGCACAAACCAGACCCTTTACATTAAAATAAAGCTGTTTGCTTGTTGCTTAGTAGTTACTCCTGCTTAGATTTTTTTCTTAAAGATACACTCATGTGGCATCATTCATCTCACTAGGGTGTGTCTATGACCTTTCAAGATGTGTTTGATTCTTAATGCAGCACTTTCAAATGAACTGGCAAAGCAAATTGTGCGGACAAAGAAACATTAGTGTACTTAGCTCCCCTTTCTCCAGCATCCAGGTAGTCAATTGCTCAGTAAAAAGTTTTATGAGTTTTTCAGAGATATCCCTCTTGCAAAGGGAAATAAAAGCCTGTGACTGTTGAGATATAAATTTTTGGCCCCATTTGAGTAGTAACAGCATTAAAAAGACTATTTCAATTCAGCTACTATGCCAGATTGTTGTAGAAAATAATAGTAGTGATGGTTTCTGTGGAAAATATTATATTTAGCTTAAATCTTCATTAAAATCTAGTTATTTTAGGCTTTCAGTTTTGTTGGGTTTTTTTCCCATAATCTACTGAGGTTTTTATAATTTTATTTGGATTGTATATATGGGGGCTACAGGAGTGGCTTCTTTGAGGAGCTGACAGAACTAATGCCAGCCAGCTCCAAGACAGATCTGCTGTTGGCTGGGGCTGGGCCAGGCAGTGACAGTAGAAGTGCTTCTGGGATAACATTTGAGAAGGAACAAAGTCTTATTGTGCAAAAGTACTTGCAGACAGAGGAGAGAGAAGTGAGAATATGTGAGAGAAACAACTGCACAGACACCAGGGTCAGTGCAGAAGGAGGGGCAGGAGGTGCTCCAGGAACCGAAGCCCAGATGCCCCTGCTGTCCATGGTGCAGACCTTGGTGGGGCAGCTGTGTCCCTGCAGCCCATGGAGTGGGTGCAGAGATCCTCCTGCAGCCCCAGAGGACCCCAGGCTGGAGCAGGTGGATGCCCAGAGGAGGCTGTGATCTGCTGGAAGCCCAGGCTGAGACAGGCTCCTGGCAGAACTTGAGGACACACAGAGTGAGGAGCCCATGCTGGAGCAGGTTTGCTGGTTGGACCCGTGGCCCTGTGGCAGATCCAGGTTGGACACTGTTCTTGAAGGACTGCAACTCGTGGAGAGGGACAACACTGGAGCAGTTTGTGAAGAACTGTGGTTTGTGGGAAGGACTCCTGTTGAAGAAGTTTGTGGAGGACTGTCTCCTGTGGGTGAGACCTCACACTGGAGCAGGGGAAGCATATTTCCCCTAAGGAGGAAACAGCAGCAGGAACCACGTGATGAACTGACCATAATCCCCATTCCTGTCTCCCTGCATCTCTGGTGGGGAGAAGGTAGAGAATTGAGAATAAAATAAAGCCCAGGAAGAAGGAAGGGATGGCGAAAGGTGATTTTTAAGTTTTGTTTTACTTCTCATTGTCTTAGTCCAATATTGATTAATAATAAATCCAATTAATTTATCCATGTTGAGTCTGTTTTGCTTGTGATGGTAATCAGTGAGTGATCTCTCCTAAGCCTTACCTCAGCCCATGACTTTTCATTATATCTTCTTTTCCCCGTATAGGTGAGGAGGAGGGTGATAGAGTGGCTTTGATGGGCACCTGGCATCCAGCCAGGGCCAAACCACCACAATAGTTTATTCCTTTAAATGTCTCAGAAGTCAAATAGTCTTTTGCTGAAGATGTCTTTTAACAATAGAACCATGATTTGTTCTTTAAGCACACCCACAGTTTGAAGGATGAACAGGTGAAATTAAACTTCTTGAAACAGTCTGTCTGTATTCACAAGGAGACACATCCCCCTCTTCTTTACACTATTATAAACCAGGAGTAAGTCCACAAAATTTGATGTGTCACCATAAATATAGGCAAATACGTCCCAGTGTTCTGAGGGGTTACATATGGCTAGTCAAAAATAACTACTACGCTTAATTACAAAATTTTTGTGTTTTTCTGCTAAAATGCCAGCTGTGGAAGATAAATCCTTTATTTAAGGCAAGAACAGGAAAAACATTAGCAGAAACCATGACAGTATCTCAGATGCTCTTCCGTGGAGCTACAGGAAATTTGAGGAGGGAGAGCACAATCCACATGCCAAACCAACAACCTGCAGCCAGTGATGCTGCTACCTGCTTGCTCCTTTCAGCACACATTTCCTGTCATGGAATACTATACCTAGGGCCCTTTCTCCTCCCCCATTTTATGTTATTCCCTGGATATGTTGGCCCCCAGGGCAGCAGTAGGAATGTGAGGGATAAAACTAGTGAGAGGGAAGTGACAAGAAAAGGCATTTCTCTTCCTCTTTCATGATGAAGAATAGCAACTGCCTGCAGCATGAGGTGGTGCAGATGTGGGAGAAAAATTATTTTTCTCCCAGGTTTTTTTCTCTCTGGTGATGTTCGCCTTCTGCGTAGGTCTTTCTTTCCAGAGTATTTCCCTACCCTTTCTTATAGAGTAACCCTATGCCCTATACACCAGCAGACATTTTGTTAGCAGGGGTGCTGTGCACTCTCCTTCCTCCCCTGTGGCCTTATCCTTTGTGTCCTTCCTCACTGTCATAGCTATCACCTCATGATCTCAAACACTAGCACCCATTTTTCCAAGGGGACATTGGCATTTGACTGTGCCCGAGGTGTGTTGTCTCCCTCTCTCCAGTTTAGGTATGCGAGGTAGCTGAATAGCCGGAGATACTTTGTGCAGGCGTGACTTGGAAATGCAATTTTAATTCCAGCCACGAGGGGACCTTCATAGTTTTTTGTCTCTTTCCTGCAGGTTCGTGTGATCCATACACTTAGATCAGTTACAGTTTTGCTTCTTCTTAGGTAAAAAATCATTCCCCCCCTTTTTATTTTTAATATGGCATTCATTTATTAGGTGTCCAGAGTTTATATCAAAAATATATAAATGTCTTGCATAGAGAAATTTGGCAAATAGCCTACAAAAATTAATCCCGAAAGTAAAGAGCTCTCAGTGCAGCAATTGTTTTCACATCATAGGACCTGTGTTTGGAGTCTCATTCTCCTCTTGCATGCAGCAGCTGTGTACTTGCATAATTTGATCTGGTTGTGTTTGTATGACAAAAAGAGGATGTGATTGTAACATGCACTAACTTTCTCACTTTTTCTAATGAGCAGCAAAGACAGAATAACTAAAACACGTGGCCAGGGTGCTCAGCCCCTTTGGAGCTGGTGATGAGCCACTGAGGCTGCCTGCTGTCCCCGCTGCTGCTCCTCTGCCAGCTGCACCAGACTGGTCACACCATCCCCTGCTCTGCTCCCAGCTCCCCTGTGCAGAGAAGCACCATCCCCTGGCACAGCTGCTCCTGACACCACTCCTGAGAGGCAGGCAGCCCACCCACTGCTTGCCGCTTGGCTTCCCAGGAAGGGATGTGCTCTTCATCTCAGCCACGGAGGGGAAACTCTGCCTCAGGCATGAATGGCTGTGGGTGAGTTGGGATCTTCCCTTAGGCGTGGCCAGCACTTGGGCCATGTGCCTTTCTTCCAGTTCTGGAAAAAGGGCCTTTCTGTATAAAAACACACCCAACTCCTTTCCTCCCTAGTTATATCCTGAAAGAGATATGGTAACTACTAATAAATGCTTGTGTTTGTTGCATCCAAGAGAGACTTGCAAATCACAGCACTCAAGTACTTCTCAGGCGTTCTGAGGTCATGCTCAGCATGGCATTGAAAGAGGTGGCGTTTCTCAGCTATCATGCTCTAAGGTCTCTGAGAAATCTCATGTGGGCAGTGAACAATATGCATGTACTACACAGGCCAAGTTAAACCCAAGGCTCCTCTCTAGATCATATTTAAACCGTTGTCTTAATGAAATCTTTCTAATCTATTTAGAAATGTCTGTCACATCTTTGTCTCTGTATCGTCAAGGCTTAGACACCCTATGGGAACACAAACTGGAAGGAAGTAGAAATAAGCAATATGTTAATGATAACAATGTTTAGAAAGGGATTTCATGGGAATGAAATAGACTTTTATTTTTGCCAATACAAATAAAGGCAGAAAGCAGTTTTTGTAGCAGGCATGTGTGAAATGTGAAACCCTGGCAGTGCGCAGCAGTGCCGATGTGAGCCAGAATGACTGTGATAAGCAAAACGCTTCACCCCTGGAGGTGGGAATGTGATCTGGTGGTTAGAGTAGCACAGAGCAAATTTGAAGCTCCCTGCTCCTGCCCCCAACTTCTGTAGTCAACTCATGTACTGTCTATCAGTTCACCCATCTGTACAACAGGGACATATTTATCTGTATCTTATCAGAGCCAGCTCTTGGCAAGCACCACGGGTGGATGCGGGCAGCCCTGTCCTATCAGGAATGCAGGATTTCACAAGTGAAAAGTACAAGTCACCAACACTTTGTCAGGACACAGAGTACCATTCCATTTGTTAAAACAGCTGTACACCTATGAGGAAATGTGGTGATACTGACTGAAGAATCTCTTTATTCCCCGGGTACCTTTGAAAGATTTTGAGTTAAATCTTACAGAAACTTCAGCTCTCTAGAGTGATATACTATAAATGAGGTCAATTAAACCTATCTAACCTTATCCAAGAAATCACCACTAATCAATATTATAAAATAGCAATTTTATTCATGTATTTATTAAAATGATAATGTATTGCATGTTTTTGTTTTCATCTTCATTACTTGAAAGTAAAATCTTTTAAATTATATTTTATAACTGAACTGAGCTGCTAGTCCCAGAACCGTTGCCAAGGTTAAGGTTTCCTAAATAAGATTTCCTAATCATAGACCACACATAATCTTGTAATTGCAGAATCAGCAGACAGAGCAATGGCTAAAAGAGACTGGAAACTGAAATGTCCTTCCACATGCAGCAGGCCATCTCCTGAAGGGCTCCTGTTTGCCCTATGAAAGCTCACATGTAACACCTCTTCTGTGAATAAATATGTTTTTCCAGCTTGCTTATCTACAGACAAAAGCTGCCAGAGTGACATAAAAGAGTTACATGGGTCCAACCTTGTGTATAATCTTGAATACCCATTTAAAACTGCCCTTTGCATTTTCTGCTCTATCTATAAATTTATTACTGTGAGTATTCTTATAAAACCATCAATTATAAAATCATGCTTTTGATTAAACTGTTATGACTTTAGGTATATATTAGGTTTAATCAATTTTCATGTTTTGAGACTGCCTTTCTGCTCCAAGAAATTTGAAACTGATTGTAAAATTAGTAATAAAAGCAGTGACTATCTTCTTTCAGAAAGAACGTAAATCTATTACAGTCTACTGTGAAGGAATACCCTCCTACAGGTGCTTTGGTGTTCTCACGGCCTGTTGGGGAAAAGTTGCACTGCCAACCACTTTACTGTGCACTTTACTGGTTGTGTTTTCACATAATTTGGCAGCTGCTGTCAACCCTGCCTCCCCCATCACATACACCTTGGGAGAACTCCCACCACAGCTTCTACACAAAACTAAGTCTACCACAAAGCTTGGCCGTTTAAGCCAAAAATCCAGACTTCCCAAATTCCTGCCTAGGCACCATGTAGTTTCAGAAAAGTGTCCAAAGATGACTGATTTTTTTTTTCTTTTTTTAAGTTTCTCAGCTGCCTTTCTGTCTGCTCCTTAGCATTCACAAGCTGTGGGCCCTGTGAGAAGCACAGCAGCCACCTCAAGGGAAGGCACATTGTGCGGTGCCTTTTGGAACAAGTTTTTTCAAAGGTAACCTGAAAGATCAAGCTGTAAAATAATCAACTGATTATTTTACAGATAATCTGTCCGAATCACAAGACAGGTTAACAAATCATTTATAGCATCACTGGAGGGAGGAGTCCCAGCCGTGGCTGGGACTGCGCTGGGTGCGGTGGAGCTCCACAGCCCCTTTTGCAAGGAGCTCCGAGCCCAAGCACCAGGCAAGAGAGAGCAGATGGTGAGAGACAGATGGGACAGTACAAGGAAACAATGAGATAAATGAGCAAAAACTCAGCTGAAGACTTTAGCATTTGGTTCCAAAAATTATTAATTTTAGTAATCATTTCAGCTGATGTAACCCTATGGTAGAACGCCTTTCCCGTTCCAAAGGTCTTAATAGCTACAATTACAACACATGCGGCAACCCAGCACGGGTTACATTTTAGGTAAAGAGTGGGAGTTAGCAGGCAAGAAGTACCAAGGCAGGGGGTGTCAAACGCTGAAATTCGTTCAAGGGGGCTTGGGTATCGCAGCAACCGGCGGCTGAAGGCAGCCTGCTTGAGCACTGCTCAGCAGTAACGCGCTGACTGACAGGCAATTCGGGCTTCCCGGGAGGCCGGCGCTGCCCCAAGCCCCTGTCCCGCTCGCAGCCGCCGGGGATATTGCAGCGGGGCGTGGGGACCCGCAGCGCGGCCGGGGCAGCGCCCTCAGCTGCCGGCACCGCGCGGTCACTCACGCACCGTCACCCGGTCCCCGCGGGCTGGGGACAGCCCAGTCACATCCCCGCCCCCGCGGGGCGCGCTGAGCCACCCCAGGATGTCGCGGTCCCTCCACGGCAGCCGCGGCGGCCTGCAGGTGGCCGCCGGTGTCAGCGCGCACCGAGGGGATGCTCACACACGGACCCCGGACCGCCACGCGCGGCCCTGAGGGGGCCGAAATCCCCAGGGAGGGTCCAAGGCCGCCTCCAGCCGAGGCTGGGCTGTGGGGCCGCGCCGCCCTCCGGCCCGCGGGCGGCCGGGGCTCGCCGCGCTGCGCAGCCGCCGTGCCCGGGGAGCCGCGGCCGGCGGGCGAGGGGCGGCGGGCGGGAGCGGCGGCGCGGAGGTAAGGCGGCACGCTCGGACGGGCACCGGGACACCCCCAGGCCGCTCCCCGGGGACCGCCGCAGGGAAAGCGAAACCAAAAGGGCGGTGATGGTGATGGTGGTGGCGGCGGGAAGGGGCGGGCAGGGGTTCCCGCGGCGCGGCTCGGCTCGATGCGATTCGATCGCTCCTCCCCTCAGCGCCGAGGCGGAGCGGGGCGGTGGCGGCGGGCGGGCGGTCGGGCGGGCTCAGCGCGCCCCCATGGCCCTGGCGCCGGGTCAGCGGGCACGGTAGCAGCCTCCGGCTGTCGCCGCGGGTGACTCAGAGCTGCCCGGGCAGGGTGGGCTGGCGATGCGCCTCTCCGCCGGGCTCCGGGCAGCCGCGGGAGACTGACTGATCCACAAAGAAGTTTCCCCGGCAGCGGCGGCGCGGCGCTCCCCCATGCGCGCCTCCGGCCGCCGCTCCTGGAGCGCAGCTCGGCAGGCGCCCGGCGCCGACCCCGCCATGGAGCCCCGCGCGGGGCTGCACAGCAGCCCGGAGCTCAGCCGGGCCAAGCGGCTGACCGTGGGGGAGCTCTGCTCCCTCTTCGAGGCTCGCTGCGCCGCCGTCGCCGCCGCCGCCGCCCGTCAGCTGCCCGACCGGCCGAAGAGGGGCTGCCGACCCCCGAACGGGGTTCTGCCGCCCGTCATCCCCCGGCTCACCGTCACCGCCGAGGAGAGCGAGGAGGCGCAGGGCAGCCCCCAGGCGCGGCCGGCGCGGCCGGAGGGCGGTGGGCTGAGGACGGGCAGCTCGCTGCACCTGCAGTCCCGCCGACTGTCCAACTCCTCGATCTCCTCCACCGGCTCCTCGTCCCTCCTGGAGGACTCGGAGGACGACGTGCTGAGCGACACGGAGTGTAGGAGCCAGGGCATCGTGCACTTGGAGCACGGCGAGGACACCGGCCAGGTAGGGGTGCGGGGTGAGCGGTTCGCCCGGGACGCGCTGCCCCCTGGCCGGGCAGCTGGGCACCCGCTGGGCTCCTCAGGGGCCAACAGATGCTCCCGCTTGGAGTGAGGTTTCCGTGACCCAAGTCCAGGAAAGCTCCGTGAAGCTCCTGTCCTGGGCCGGCAGCAGTGCGCTGCGGTGCACAGGCTGCTGTGCCTGTTGGAAAAGCGCTTCTGCACGTGGGCTCCTCAAAAACCCGGCCAGGTGTGCGCTGTTTCTTTCTGCTGTGGAGTTGTACTTTACGTCCCAAGAATACGGGGAGGTGTTTTTTGATCATAAGTGGGTTGTTTTTTTTCTTTTTTCCAGTCTCCTGTGTCAGATGCTCAAAATAAAATTTTACCAGGCATTTCCCAGCAGGTATTTTTTGTCTCTTTAGGTCCTGGAGTCTGTGGTTGTCAATTTTTGAGCCACTTCTTGCTGTGAGCATGACAGGAGATGGGGAGGAGCTTGGAATGGATAGAATGCATGCTTTTGTCCATTCTGGCAGCAACACATTCTTCTCAGTAAATCCCCTCTGTAATTTGGCAGCTTTCATCCATGAAGTGCACTTTTAAAGGCATATAGTTAGTTGCTTTTTCATAGTCTTTGATGTATATTTCCCTGACTCCATACAGAGTGCTTCTCATGCTTTTGTACTTGAAAAATGTAGCTTTAGTGAATTCCCCCTCCCACCTTCATTGATACTGCTGCTTAAATTGTTGTTCTACTGCCAACTCATTGGTGCTGAATTGTTTTCAAGCACAACATATGCTTTGATAAAAAAGGTATAAAGAAGAAGTAATGCAACCTGTAGGTGATACCTCCAGCTGGACTTTTCTCATGGTAATTGTGGGTTTACTACTTTAAAGGACACATAGTCCAGGAACTAAAATGCTGTGCACAATATTGGTTTTGTTTGCATCAACTTGTGGCCTGATTTTGGAAGAGAAAAAAAAAGAGTTTTGTATTTTGTCATTTTGAGTATAAAGAAACATCTAATTATAAGTCTTAGTTTGTACTTTTGATTCTGAGATAGAATCTGGTTTGCACAAAAAAAAAATCACTTGTTTTGCTTTCTTTTCTAAAAGACATGCTATGTGATTTTGTGAAAGTAGCAGGAGAACAGAAATTAAAGATAATAAAAGGCCATGGGATCATTTGACTCAATATCCCTGCTGTGGCAATATGTGTGCAGCAAGAATTAAGTGATGATGTTTCAGCGGTAAGAGAACTCTGAGATGGCATCGTGGCATCTGGTTAAACTGTGTGAGTATAGACTGAAGCAAAACTGATTCTTCAGATGAGAAGCTGTGCTATGTCAAAGCTTATGCTTCTGATTCTCTGAAGTCATTGGTACTGAATACAGTATTGAGACCTAAATGATTGGGGCTGTATCCTTCCCTATAGTCTGAAATGCATGTATAATGTGAGTGCTACTACTTTCTTTTAGGAAGTCTTTATAGTCACCTTTTAATTACAAGAAAATAAAATAGTAAAAGAAGAAGATCTCTAACACTGATTTATAGACAAACTAAAAACATCCATATTATAAATGTTTTAAACTCTGAGACCATCCTGTTCACTTAGGTGTGTGGGAAAATGAGAACTTCGATAGTATTATAATAATTCAGTTTTTGAAAAAGTTTTTGCAGTTTTCCGAAGTTTAGCACAGCTGCAGGACTGTTTAATTCCTCCTTGTAAAGTAAGTATTTCCTCAACTCAAGTGAAATACTTGATGCTTTAAAAGGCTGAGTTATGTTTCCATACCTGCAGTGTAGGGGAAGATGGGGCAAACTGCACCCAGGAGCTTGCATTCTGGCTGATTTTCTTTATCTCATTATCCCTTCTGTGGCAAGTTGTCAAACCAGAGCAGGGACTGGTACCTAGGACTCTAAACCATCAGAACTTCATGGCACTACCTAATAAATTAAATGGGCTCACCTGCTCAGTGACTGCTTACATGGCTCATCTTTCCCTTCCTTGTTGCATTACCCACCAAGAGCTGGAATCCCAGGAATCTGCTGTTTCTCCTGTGGTCAGGTGCACTGCCCTTCATCTCAGATGGCTGCACTGTTTGCTCGGCAATATCTGGAGGCATCCAGGACAGTTCTTGTCATTGATGTCTTTTGGTACTGGACAATGCTGTCCAGTCGTTTCTTCAGCAAAACAGTGACCTCATACTGTGCCAAAGTCGGAGTCTATGCTTTGAACCTCTGGAGGTTCAACTGTACAGGATGTGTCCTTTCAACTTGTAAATCTTGAGGCAGTATGAATGTTTATTTTAGAGTGGAAGGCTTTGGGTTAAAGGCACAAACATGCGGGTGAAAATAACTACAAATTTTAGGATACTCTGTGGAATGGTTTTATATTTTGAAGATTTGATTTAGAGGCAATTTGGAACATTTTGTTTCTATCTATTGTTTTCAGTGTATTTTAATAGGTGAAGGCTTCTTCTAAGAGTGGAACACAAAGCATAGAGACTTTTCTGAAGGAAACTGGAATCAGAGGTGGGCCAAAGTTTTCTGTTTCCTAATTCATGGGAAATTTTGACATTTTGAAATTTCTCTTGTATTGGGGAATTCCCTGAGACTTTTCTCTGGAAATGTTAGAAGTTAATTTGGAGCCTGGTGCCTTATGATTAAGCTCAGACCAGTGCTCAGAGAACTGCTGGGTTGTCAAGCCTACCAGGCTCCCCAGTGCCTACCAGGGACCTTGGAAATTTGCCCAGGTCTTCAACTGTGGGAGTAGAAGTTCTGATAATGTTCCTGTTATCAGAGCTTCAAGGCTTCCATCTGGAGACCCAGGGACTTGAGACCTAAGCTGAAGAAGGCCCTCCCAGACCTCTCTACTGTTGATCTGGAGATCAAGACCCAGCTGAGTCTGAAATATTGTGGGCTCTCAAGCTACCTGTGTAGGACTGTGTGGGAGATGGGAAGCTCAGGAGCCTCAGTGTCCAGTGTCCTGGAGTTCTCAGGACTTAAATCCCAGGATGATATGCCTGGGAGTGCTGTCTCTGACTGTATTTCTTGGAGGAAAGTTCTCCTTGGTAATTCACTTGGCAAACTATTTTCCAAGAGGATGAGTGATTCAGTTAAGTATTTCACAGAGCATTTGGGGTTGGATGGATTGACATATCATGATGATGTTAAATTTTTGTTTCTTCTTGAGCACAGTACGTGGGCATGTCCCTGGAGTGTTGGGGGCAGTGAATACCTTGGGGCTGATGACGGTGACAGTGTAGTCCCAGCCTGGCTCCACTGAGACAGTTCACATCTGGGCAGGCCCACCTCTGAGAGCAGCTCAGTGGGTGGTGTTCCAGTTTCTCTGCATAAGTTATTCATGCCATTTTGCAGTAATTAGCAGAGGCTTTGAAATGGGGCTATCCAGGCTTTCCTGAAAGAAGACCCTTCCAACAGTGAAGGGATGGAAATATGAGAGAAGCCGATTTTGCTGCTGTCCTGTTGGTTCAGCTTGGGGTTTGTGAAAGCCAAGGGTGCAAAGCTGTGATAATGGAAACTGCATAATGCCATATTTGGATATTTGTAACTCTTGGCAGTAACTTAAGAAATATTGGTTATTTTTCAAATAGCCAATTGACAGAATAGATTTTACCCTATGGCAAAAGCTAACATTCCTGCATTTAAATGGGAAGCATATTTTTGTAGCCTTGCTTCATGCCATTGGGAGGTGTATATACACAGCTGAATCTTGCAGTGAAAACACCAGTGGTGCCTTTATAGCAATGGAGAAGATACAAGACTTATCTATTTTTGTCTTAATTCTGTGAATGAGCAGTTTTAAGAAGTACGAAGTCTGGTTACCACCTTCTTTGTTGGGACAGGGACTCTAAAGAGTGGTTTTCACAGAGAATAAATACCACAATAATGTACAGCAGCCTTTTGTCCTCCTTATAGGAGAATGTTATTTACTAGATAGAAACATGCCAAATAAATCTACTCATTTTCATAGCTGTGACCTGTCATTCCAAATTCCTAGAACTGTAACCATGAGAACAGCTGACAATTTGCTAGAGAAAAAGCAGTTCAGTTCTTGCCTACAGTGATACCAGAAACTTTGGGGGATATTTATTAGTGAGGTGCATTTGGTTTGGTTTCACTGATCTTCTTAATTGTATTTTTCATAACATCAAGTACCTCAAAATGGACAAGCGTATAGAAAGGCACACACACTTAATAGCTAACTAACTAAATAAATTAATAAATACAGGATGAAAGTTTTAACTACTTTGGCTCAGGGGTGGGTTACATAAGCTAATGCAGTAGCATATAATTGTTATTTTTAAATGAAGAATAGGAATGATGGGATGACATAAGTAAGACTGTTAATGGGATTTTAGCCTACTCTCCAAAGGAAAGAAAGCTTGTGTAATCACTCTATCAATTCAATTTCAACTGCTTTAGTAGGTTTTAGCCAAATTTGGCAGCGGCATAGACATCTCAAAGTTTCTTCAAGAGCTCTTTAAAGTTTCAGAAAGGTCAGACTGGGTGGAAGAGAGGAAACCAAAATAAGTGCATACTTTTTATACCAAAATAAGTGCATACTTTTTATTCTCTGGGGGGAAGGTACCAGAGGAGATAAACAGCTGTCTTCTGTTTCTCATGTTGACTGGCAAGTTGCCATGTGCACACTGGCTCGTCCATAGGTGCTTCCATGCTGAATCCAGCTGCAGCAGGTAGTGTCTCCTCTCCTGAGGGTAATTAGCAGAAGGTGTGGGAGGGATCATACATTGCTGTGGGCTGGTGAGGTTAGGCAATGTGGAAGGTGCTTGTTGAGGCACAGGGGTGAAAGGGAGGAAGTTATGAGGAGGTGTGGAAATGTTAGGGAGCTAGGAGAGCTTTTGGAACAAGTTTATAGAGGACAGTGACCAGCTGTAGATACTCTGATAAGGGTGCAGGACAGTAGATACCAGTCAAGTAGAAACTAAGCTTCTCTCTCTAGTGTTCTGCTCACCAGGGAGCTGCTTTTGATGGAATACATTTCATGCTGCTAAAAACATGCATATTTGTAATGACAGTCCTAAATACTGAAATATTCCTTATTGTATACTGAACAAGTTTGAGGCAAACAGTGGTAATGTTCCATGTTTGCACAGTACTTGGAACAAAACTCTGAACTGAGAGCCATCTCTCAGTTTGAGGATGAATTCTTCACCACTGTACATTGCAGTGGTGGAGTATATCAAACCATCAGCAGTATCAGGTCTAATGGTGACTTTTTATTAGTAGTGTGGATTCTTGTCTGTAAGGAGATTGACTTAGCTGTTCCCAAATCAGGTGAGAGAGAGGCAATTAAACGCCTTATCAGATAAGAGTTTCTAATTATGGATATATCTGAAATGGTGACTTAGACATTACAAGATTCTTCTCTTCTGAATCAATTCCACTCTGATAGTTTTCATTTTTCATATGTTAAAGGACATGTTGTTTGGGCATACAGTCTAAAGTTGAAAGAACTCTGTGATAACTTTTTCCTTATGGACCTGCTGTGTTGGGTGTATTGTAGAAGTTTCTTTGTATGTCCAGTTTTATAGTTCAAACCTCCTTATAATTCTTGTTTCAACTGGAAAGGTGAGAAAAAAGTAACAGCAACTCCTCATCACTGGGTGATGCATATTTAAAGAGGTAATACCTATGTGTATTTTTCTCACGCTGTCATTGACTCAGCAGATTTATTCGTGAAAACCCATGCCAGTCTTAAAAGAAATAAGGGTAGTGGTTGGAGCAATAGTTTGGAAATTTTGCACGTCTGTGTATTTTTGGGTTCTGACACTATTACCCTGTTAGACCAGTTTGATTAGAGTGAATATTTTTTAACTGGTTTATTTGATTACCATGTGTAATTAGTGTGGTAGTTAACATATTCAAAAATTACCTCAACTCACATCTAAAGTTTATTATAAATGGAATGTGGTAAAGTGGATTGGTTAGATTAAATGCTCACAATGTGATGCAATTTAATATTGGAAGCTGAGAATGCACATTGTATTTATGTGGTAAATAGCTGTTTTGTTTAGCAGTGGCTGAGAAAAACTAAGGATCATCATATGGCATTTTGTAGTGATTATCTATAAAATGTGGTGGTAGAAAAAATAATGTTAACCTTAGACATCTTGGAAGGAAAAGGTGATCTTATGTACAGCAGCAGTGAAGTCTATCTCTCTTCTTCCTTCACAGTCAGGGTAGTTCTTGCAGTGAAAGGGGGCTGAGGCAGAGAAAATTGGCTTGTCAGTCCATGTTAATTTGGATCCTGCATAGTGTAGGTTTAAATGGAATTTTTAAGTGCTCTTCTCTACCAACAGAGCTTCATCTCAAAAGCTCACAAATTAGGTAAGGTGGCATTGTCTGTCCAAAGCATAGCATACCTGGGGAAAAGTATAATAAAAAAAGGAGGGGAGTGAGAGCAGGTGTTAGTGTCCATCAACTCCTTCTGAATAAAAGTGTAGGGAACGGGGAGAGGCTACCTGTTCATCCAGAGTCAGGCTAGCAAATAGCCTGGCACTGGATAACAGCGTGGTGGTGGTGGTGTTTCCAATGGTGGTGTATTGGTGTATTGTTTCCAATGCTTAAGTAATTCATTCCTGTCAGTAATGGAGAATGCTTTCTGGGATAACATAACCAGCAGCATTTGAGTGGATTTTTATACTGATGAATGATGAGCTTCTCACAAGGGATGAAATCTTTTACATTCCAAAACATGTAGGTGTGAGACAGATTCTACAGAAACCTACCCTGAACCCATCAGGCCTGGCTATTGTTGCTTGTTAGCAAATCTTCTGTTCCTTGGCAAGCTTGGTAAGAAGTCAGCCAAAGACAAATCGACAGCTCATGTGAAGCAGTGATCATAGACTTGACATGATCCAGATTTAGAGCTTGGGACAGACTCTCCAAGTCAGTTGGTGACTATAGCAAGCAGAGCACAGACACTGCTTTGTGGGAGCTCAGCATTAACCCAGAATCCAGGAGCACTCCGTATTTACAGGCTGAAATATCCAAGTAAGGTGATGCAGTGATGCAAACACTTTAAACTGTTTACCTCAGCCCACTATTACCACGTTTATTTTACTCACATTCAGCTTCAGTCTGCTGCTTTATTCAGCCTTCTGACCTCATCTGTACGTGAGCCACATTCTAGCAGAGGTGTGGTTACAGGTGACAAAGAATATGTATAGAAACTTGTTTAGTCTGGCTGTCATTGGTACGAAAATGTGTCTGATTCATCCAGAGGATTAACAGGAAGCTGGGATGTTGTAGAACTGTATGAGTTAGTTAGTGGGAATGGCATAGTTCACTTGGGATGTATCAGCAGAAACTGCTTCATACAACTTCATGTCTACTTTGTACAATTTTCATGTGATAAGAATAACGTCTCTTGATAAATTGCATTGAACACTGCATAGAGAGAAGGTCTTTGTTTTCAGTGATGGTAGAAAATGATCATTAATTATCAAAATAACTGATTTTGTCTCCTGATCTCTACCACATCCAATCATAAAGTGATCCAGTCTTAGTTACAGCTGCATTCACTACTCTGAGCTGCTACAGAGAACACAGCTTTCTTTGCGTCTCAGCTCTTTTCAAGCAGCTCCATATAGTGAGAACACTGCCGTGGTTCTTTCTAGTGATGTTCACTCGAGGCAGAACTATTTTCTGTGCTCTACTTCGTTTGCTTCCTGTGGTGGAGTGCTGAATCAAATGCAGGCTTCTACTTCTCACCTTTGAGGTGCTGGTGCTAGTCAGAGTCTGTGTGTTGTGGGCACACAAGAGATGGAGGGAGCCTAGCTGTGAGGGATGTGTGCAGCCATCCCCCTCCAGGCACAGGAGGTGAGCTTGAGGAGGCTCAGCTGTGCACGAGGCAACTGTGAATTGGGTTTTCCCATACAAGAAGGCATCTCTCACCAACCAGCCAGCTCTGGCTCACTCTGCAGCATGTACTTTGGAAATGGAGAGAGCATTGTTGCCGTATATTGAGACCTTTCACTACTGGAACCTCTTCAAATGCTCTGAAATCACCACCTCTGCTGAAAATCTTCAAAGATTTTGAAGCATCTGGCACAGATCTGAGCATGTGGCACAGGTAGTGGTACTGTCATGTGCTTTCAAATGGCCAGTCTTATGGGTACCCATATTGCAAAGGGCAGCTGCAAGGTTCTAATGCAGGTAAAGAGCAAAACTTTGGAGATGAGGGAGGTAAGAGGGTTGTAATAGCTTCAGGTTATGTACCATCAGACAGAAGGGGAGTCCCCGACAGGGATTGGGAAGGGTACTGGAAATGCGAGGGGAAGAGCAAAACTTAAAAGGCAAGCAGATTATTGCTTTAAAAATCAAGGAAAATACATTCTCAAAAAAACCCCAGGAGAACATGTGACAACTATATTAAGAAATCATCAGTCAAACATTGAAAGTATATGTAATGAAAGAACTCACGTGCCTGCAGTGTGGGTATGTTAATGTTCTACTGTCTTTCATTACAAGTAGGCATAGCACTTGATGCACAGAATTCATGACTTTCACAGTTCTATATTTTCAGTCAACTCAAAGGATAAGTTACAGTTCCACAGTCACTGATGTAATGTATTGCAGAACCTCTGTTTATTCACAGATAGCTCTGCAGTGGATCACAGAAGGGAAAGGCTGACTTCCCAATTTAACACGGCTGAATGCTGATGTGGAGAGCTGCTGCCTTTGACAGTTTCACAGTCCCTCTCTGCTTGGGAAGAGACTAGGGAAGTTATTTAGGGAGACTTTCACCATGGCCAATAACTGTATTTTTTTCATTCTCCTTTTGACTAACTTGAGAGTGAGCCTTACTAGCAGAAACACTGAACATTTGTGCATGCAGCCAAAGTTAATGGGAGCTGTTCTACAACAGTATCCTACAGTATTGTATAACACTGGCTATTAGGAAAAGCAAAGGTTGACACCTCAGTTTAAGCTTTCAAAATTAGTTGTACTTTTCACATTAACCTATCTCTCCTTCACTATTTTCCCCTTCATTTAACAGGTTGTGAAAACAAATTCACTAACATTTGGAAAACAGTGTACTGCTGCTGTAACGGTCGTCTTTAAGTTTGTACCGAAAACTTCAATTCTGAAAATTTCTAACTTCTGAGTACTCAGTTTTGCATTTAAGGCATTATTAAAGTTCCAGCTCAAATGTAATTCTGGATCTGAGCATGTTCCAGGAGCAGAAGGTGCTGACATCTGGCAGTGATGTTTCATCCTCTCTCCATTCCCAAAGTGTACCCTGTGGAACAAGGCAGCACTGCCTGGCCCGGGTGAGGTGCCCATGCTAGAGAGGGAACTCACTGCAGGGCTGCACTTGGAGAGGCTCTTCAGGCACCATCATAGGTGCCCTCTGTTGTGGGGAGCACCTAGTTCACAGCTCCCTGGTGCACAGCTGAGCCTCCTCAAATTCCCTCCTGTGTATGGCTGAACACATCCCTCACAGCTGAGCTGCATTGATCCCTTGTTTGTGCTGTGCCAAGCAGTCACCACAGAAGGTAATTAACTACTAATGACAGTCTACTGCAAATTAATTTGAGGTTCTTACAATTTGCCAGGCTTTGTCAGGTTGACTTCTGTTCCTCACATTGCTGACTCCTGCTTTGAAAACGCTCCTCTTCCTAGATTTCGGGTTCCTTCCTCAAAATTCAAAGTTAAAAAGCTTTCAAGAGGATTGACTAGAAATTTTGTAGTGGGGTCAATATGAGTCTTTTTCTAGCCTTGGAAACACCTCAAGTTTTTGTTAAGAGTTGTTCAATCTGAAAAAAACAGTTTTAGCTCTTTTTTGAGGTGGTTAACTTAGAGCAAATCACCAGAGAATGAAACACCTACAAAGAATTCTTGTGCATTGGTGGTTGTGCATTCCTGGTTGTGCAGGAAATCTGGGTTTTGGGACCCTGGTCTTCTGAAGGAGGCAGAGCTAGAGAAGACTGTATCACCTTTGGACTCTTCTCTTTCATTGTATGCTTATGTGATGCAGCAGAAAGGATAAAAATCTGTGTGAACAGTGTTTTTGCATGCAGATCAGCTGTTATCTTGTGTGGGGTTTGAGTGGGTTGTTGGCTAAGTGCACTTGACCTGAATATTCTAATAATGACAAGCTCTGCTTGGTGTGGGCTCCCTCCTTTGCCACCCATGTATGGTCTGTAGGGACGGCGTCACTGACCCCACAAAGGGTCAGCTTTGTTTGGGGGAAAATATAATCTGAAGAAACTAAGAAACCTTCCTACGCTTCAGCTCTCACTTTTCACAGTGCAAAATGCTGAGTATCAGAATTTTGAGCTGATAATTTGATATAGTTTGTATTGTCTTGCTCAGTGGCATTTAAATAAGGAACTTTTTTGCCTTCTTTGTACTAACCCAGAAGGGTTATCCTGAGGTTACTCATTTCAGGACAGATCCTGCCATTCTGTTGAAAAACCTATAAAAGGATATTAAAGTGGAGACTCCTGACTTTCAGGTGCTTGGGTTTGGGCACTAATCAGGCCCCTATAAGAGTTTCATGAGTTGTTTTCTCAAAATTTATAGCAAAACCACAGAAAATTATTGCTTTCAGCAAAGACGCCAAGAAAGGGAGCAAGTCCTGAGCTCTGTAACAGTCCAGTGATAGTTAATCACTATGCCAACAGTCTCCAAGTCTTTTTCCAGTAATAGGACTGGCTGATGTCCTGATTATGATTTCTCATTCCAATATTAAAACTGGAGTGACACATAATTAATCATCTGTCTTCTGTCCCTATTTATTCATTGGGATTTTCCACATGATCTCTAGAAATATGTCTTCTTCCATTGCTATAGTTCTGTGATTTGATCCTAGTCTGCCTTTTCAATCCTCTGATTTTACGGGAAACAGTGCTGTCTGGGACTATAGGATGAATGTAGCCAAATCACCAATATTCTTTTTACATTGCATTCTTTAAGAAAAAGAGTAGATGGGCAGCAAAATCAGTCTTGTCTTGTGAAGTAACTTCTCTGCATGGCCTGTTCCTCTGTGTCCAGTGTAGGTCATCACCCATCTGCAGATGACATTTCAAATGTCTGTCTTCTCTTTGTTGAACCCTGGTAAATTGATATTGGTTGCTCTTGGGTTTTGCTACCCATGTCCAATGTGGCACAGAAGCTGCTGCTTGCTCCATATACCAGGAGGCTGGTGTAGGTGGTTGTGCAAGATATGGGAGTGTGGCTTGCAGTTCTGTTGCTAGGAGCCAACAGTATGAAGTTCTTTGAAGTTTTATGGGGGTTTTTAAATCTCTTTTACCATGAGATAATAATTTTGGTAGATAAATTGCCCCTATAAACTACACCCTGTTTATTTTACTTTATTTTTAGGTGAGTTTACATCTTAATAATCGGCAATTGATGTTTATGCTTCTACAAAGGTGGGATCTCCAGCATCCTGATGGTGAACGCAGGTTTACCTTCCGGGCAGAGGAAGCATGCTCCATAAAACACATTTGCTATTGTTCAAACACCCACAACTCTTCAGGAAGACAGATGCCTTGTTTCAGTTTCAGTCTTTAGTTGAGTCACTCATGCTTATGTAAGGTTGGAATTTGATTCTCTTTCTTAAGGCTACATTATGGAAATTCAAATCTTAAATAACCCCTTGTCTCTGGGGCTAGCTGCTACTGATACAGAGGAGGAATTCAACTCACTTCTCTTACGTCCTTCTGTTGACAGAAATTATCTTTTGATCCTGTAGTTTTGCTCAAGGGAGATGTCTTTGCTCAAGGGAGATGTCATCTTTTCTCTGTATTCCTTACATAGTTCTTAGGGCTGACTTGGGGAAGGAAGAGTTTCTCTAATCTCAGGTTTGTGTCAAAAACAAACCTTGTAAGCCTCTTGCTCCAATGGGATAAGGTGAAGAGTACTAATTTCCATAGAATTACAGGTTTCTTAATCATTGCCACATTCCATTAATAGGAGCGTGGATTTTTGTTTGGTTGGGGTTGTTATTTTTTTTGTTTGTTTGTTTCAAAATCCTTTCAACAGAGTGGTTTGGAATAATCTCAGGGTTATACTGTGTTGAAGCTTGGAGTTATTAAAGTGGTTGAAGGATGTGGCTTTCCCCTAGGTAAACACCACACCCCACTCAGTAGCAGTGCCTGCTGCATGTTGACACTTGCATTCCATTGCCAGGGGTGGGCCCTGTTTGAACAGTGCCGTGCACTGCAGGTGAGGCAGTAACTCCTTATGCTTCCTTAGAGGATAATGGAAGAGGCAATTCAGAGGAGACAAGGCAGGAGAGGTGGAGTACTGGACTTTGTCTTGTGATAGATGGAAGAGCAGTTGGCAAACTGCTAGTATTATATGTGTGGTCTGTTTTTACATGATGTATTTTTAGACTTTCGTAATCATTTTCACTTAACATTGAATTACTGCTTATTTGAGTACTTGACTGTCTTATTTGAGTGCCTCTAATTTACTTTACAAGCACTGATTACCTAAATTATTCAACAGTGTTCTGAGGTAGAGTTGTTACAACCTGCAGTTGTGGGAACTGGAGCAGAGAAAGGGCACATATCTGGACCTAGATTCCATATTGAAGCAGTGAAATTTGCTAAGATCTTTTGCAAGTGAGTGTCTGACAGTTTAGGATGTTAGAAGCTGAATTATCATGGTAGGAAAGAAAAGTTAAGTGAAAACATTTTAAAAATCAATATCTATCAGTAACCTCTCTATATGTATGTAGATATATACATGCAGGAATCTTAATTCTGTCCTTGTGCTTTCTATCCTTTCCTATAGAAAAAATATTTACAGTACAATAGTCTTCCACTGTTACATTTCTTTCAGGCAGAATCTCAAAGTTGTGTGGGATGCAGTTTCTGGGGCTGTTACATGAGGATGTGCTGAAAGCAGGGTCAGCTTTCAACATGTGTCCCTTAACCCAAACTGCTGGGGATAGAAGGACAGGGATCTTTGACCAACTAGTAGAAAACAGTTTTGCAATTCCTCTTGGACAGTAGTGGTTTCTGGCAAATAGGAAAGTGTAAGAAAGGATAAGTATTAAAATTTTCTTTATTTCTCTTTGTCTGTCCAGACTGGAGATTCCGCTGTGGCCTCTTGAGTCACTGGGATGTTGAAGTGGTGGTGTGCCTAGCCCTGAGCTGCTGGGCAGACAGGATGGAGCTGTGTCTCCAGGTAACAGACTGCACCACCATTGCAAATGAGATGCAGCACATGCTCAGCTTCCTTCCCAAGTTCACTCAGGGGAGATTAGCTTGTTGAAGTTATTTCCTGGCTTCTTGCCAGAACACAGTCTCCCTTGATGTTACACAGAAACCACACCTGATTTAAACTGATTGGCACTTGTAGCACATTTGGATTTGAGGTCATGCATAGTTCACAAATGACAAGTTTGCGCCTTAACAAGTTGTGATTATGTTTTAGGATAAACCTATTTATTGGTCTGTGCACAGAGAAATGTGGATCTGTTTGGATATCAAGTATTACCAAATATTCATCCTGTTTGGAACTGATAATTCTGTGTCCTACCTGATAGGATGCTGGGCTTATTTTATCATGTAAAGAGTGTTGTCTTTCTAGATGTACCCTTCTCATGACTGGAGAAGTCAGTCAGTGACCCATGAGATGTGAAAGACAGGCAGAGAACTGTCAATTTGCTAGACTGTTTCTGAATATTTAAACTGCAGTTGTTTTGGAGGTTAAGAAAGATTTCTTTCCTTATGCCACACCATCTGTTAAAGTGATGTTTGATTTACCACATATCTGTTCTGGGTGATGGACAGCCTGAATAAATCTTGAATGTTTGGGCTCTGAGTCAACTTTCCTATAGTGAGGAACTTTCCATTTACTTCTTGGATAGTAACATTTCAGTTTCCAGCAAGACTGATGTTTTGGCAGAAACCTGGTAGGAGCAGAATGTCGTGGATTCAGCTTTCCTGTGCTTGGTAGGGACAGGTGGCAGAGCTCCATCCTGTTAGAAACCCAGTGTCTTTCAGAGCAGACCACAAGATGTGAGAGTAGGGGTAATGGCCATATTTAATACCTGCTATGGAAGGCAGACAGTTTAGTATCCCTTAGAACAGAAAACATTTATTCTTGTTGAATTAAAATCTATCTTTCAGTCAACAGTATCAGTGTTTACAACATATCTGTGAGATAAATGAAGGAAACCTTGTGACAACGCACCTTTGAAGCCATTTAACTTTATTATTTTGTCTTTTGGCCCGGGAATAATGTAGAGGTTGCAGAAATTTCAACTGGTAATAACCAGAAACAAAATGCCAACATAGATCCCTGCAGAATAGTCAGCAGATTGTGGCTCTTGGTGCTCTTTGCAGGAGGACAAACAAGGCTTTTGCTTCTTTGTAGTTATTTTTCCTCTGATTTAGAGGGGAACTTATCCTGGAGTGTACAAATAGAATCCAGCTATGGAGTGGGACATGAGATTCTCTGCTCCTATAGTAATTGAGTCTGATACTGACCATCCATTTCTTTTACCTTCACTTCTTCCTTTAGTCCAGACATAATGAACATCCAGCAGGCTTACCACGTATCCTAAAGAGTAGCAAAACCAAATTATGTGTGCATCTCACTGCATGGTGAGGCACCACAGGGGAGAAAACACAGGAACCTGAGGCTTCTGACTTGCAGTGTTGTTTCTGCTTATTGCATTAAGTGTTTCTCATGACTCCGAAGATTTAGCCCAGCCCATCCTGAGTGCAGCACAAACAGGAAATGGAAACCCTGCAGTCAGAGGATCCACCTGCCAAATGCTGGTTGAGCAGCTGTGGCCCTCACCCGTGGCTGAGTGCAAAGCCAGAAGCATCAAGGCTAAGAACAGTCTAAGCACTGTTTCTTCTCTAAGGTTGGAGGCTGGAGGGAGAAAGAGAGGGAGGGAGAGTTGAAGGTGTGTTCACAGTTTGCCTGGCAGTCTGATGAGAGGTGCTGATCAGGAGGCTGCTTGTGTAGCATGCAAACTGCTGCTCTTTAGGAGTGCATGTTCTCCCTTGCTGTCGATTATCAGTCTTACAGCTCCAGCTGGCACTCCTACATCACGGGAAGATCAACTGTGTGACAAAGCAGGGAGTGTTAAGTTCCCTTGGGAACTTAGATGCAGGGATGGTCACGGCTGCCAAGGCATCCCTTAGGTGGAGAGGACTCAGGGATATCCTTGACCAGGGATGTGGTTACACTGTATTCCTTGAGCAACAGCTGACAGCATTTGAAGTGACACCACTTCCCTGGCAGGAGGCCATTTGCTGTGATTTGGCCAGATGATCAGTTGGCATTGATTGGCATAGATCTCAGTGTGAAGAATGATGCTGTTGCCTGTCAGGGCACAGTCTGTCCAAAGCCCATGCTTGCAGCTCCGGACTCTGGACCAGGATCATAATGCAGTTATTATAATGCAGCATTCTGGCCCCAAACAGTTTTTTGTCTAGTCAGAAACACTGACTGCTCTGTGGATCAGTGCTTGGTGCTTCAGGAACCTGTTTCCTGCCCAGGACCAAGAGAAGGTGAAATGTGGTAATAATGGGGCTGAGTTGCTGTAGAAGCCTTGCCCTACCTTGGGAGCTGAATTAAGTGTTGCACTCAGGAGCTCAGTGATAAAGGTTTGTGTGAGGGTTCACTCACATACGTTTGGGGAGCATTCTCCTACTTAACTTGCTCTTTCACCTCCCACCCATTGAGATCTTTGTCTCGATTTGTGATTCATGTCTGATTCAGCCAAGTGGGTAGTAGACTTGGCAGCAAGAATCTCCTGAGCTTGAGGATTCCAGGAACCTTTAATAGGGGACAAGAGCACAGAAACTGGCTGCTGAAAGTATAAAGTGCCTTCTATGATAAATTCAGGGATTTGCTGTCATTGTTTGGGGCATTTTTGTTTTAGCTATGGGAAAATCTTGCACCTTACTTCCCTACACAGAGCCTTTGTGGATATTTCAGTTATATTTCTCCCAGCAAATACGGTAAAAATGTCATGTATGCCTCACTTGCTCTGTGTCTTGTAAGGTGTTCTAAGTTTCTTCAAATACCAGATGATCTCAAGCCTAGGACTTGTTATAGTCTGGATAATTATAAAAAAAAGTAATGGAATTTTGATCATCTGCGGTCAAAGTCTTTTACAATCTGCTTTAGGTGTTTAAAAGCATGCATGAATGTGTATGCATATATTACTAGAAGAAACACTGAGGATAATTATGTTTTGCTTACATTTGGCATAAAAATGTCAGCTGGTTCAGGATCTGGATCTGACCAAGATGACTGCCTGCCTGTTTCATATCTGCAAAGACAACTATACTAAGCCTCAAACTGAAAGAACTCAAAACCAGAATCCCTTGATAGGCAGATTTTGTGACTGTAACCAGAAAGATACTGTGTTGCTCAGCAACTATCACTATATTTTTAATTTTTTTTTTCCTTATATGACATCACTCAGATCCTCAGTTCTCTCCCTGAGGTGAAACCATATGGTGAACTGTCCCAGAGCTATACTCCTTGAGAAAATGAAATCCCTAATAACCATTGAAGCTGGCTGCTGGGAAGCTGCACCTATGCAACAGTCTTTGGTTTGGGGAAACTGTGCTGATAATAACTTGTCTTGGTAGAGTATTGTGATTTTACAAAGCAGTAGATACTTTAGATATTTTGCTTAAGTGTTATGTGTTGTTTTTTTTTTAGTAGATTGTAATTATAGTACTGTTGTTATTGACTACATTCAAACAGAGAAAGAATCAGATCTAATTACTCAGTAATTAAATTAGACCACCAATTTTCTTGGTTGTGATTTGCTCAAAATTATTTCTCATGAAAGCTTTTTATAATAGTGGCAGGTATTGACTGTGTAGAAACAGATGAAAAGAAAGTTTTGTTTCAGCTAGGTTTAGTCCATTAAAATAATATGGTTAATAGCTTTAGACCTACATTTAAGTTCCTTACCTGTGTAGGTCCAATATGTCAGGTGAAAGCCAATTCAAATAAAGTGGCAAACAGTAGTAGTGAAAGCAGAGACAAATATATTTTAATTTTCTAAATTATTTAAATAATTTAATAAAATGGCATAAATAATTAGGGAAACAAATTAGCCTTCAAACTGATTTCAATTTTAATAAACTATGGTAAATAAAGCAGTAAATGGTTTTGTAAATAAAATTAACTCAGAGGTTTTATAAAACATTTTAAGTAAATGTATATAAAAGTAAAAAAAGTGTATATAAAAAGTAAAACTGGAGGCCAAGAAGGCCAATGGTATCCTGGAATGCATTAGAGCATTGCCAGCAGGTCTAGGGAAGAGATTTGACCCTTCTACTTAGCCCTTGTGAGGCTGCATCTGTGCTCCTCAGTACAAGGGGGACATGGAGCTCCTGGAGCAGGTCCAGAGAAGGGCTTTGAAGAGGATTAGGAGACTGAAGCAACTCTTACGAGGAAAGGCTGAGGAAGCTGGGCCTGCTCAGCCTCAAAAAGAGAAGAATGAGAGGGGACCTCATCAATGTCTATCAGTGTCTGAAGGGAAGGTGTCAGAGGATGGAGCCAGACTCTGCTAGGCGGTGCCAAGCAACACGACAAGAGACAGTGAGCAGAAACTGAAGCACAGGAAGTTCCACCTGAATAGGAGGCAGAACTTCTCAGGTGGCCAAGCACTGGAACAGGTTGCCCAGCAAGGTTGTGAAGTCTCCTTCACTGGAGATAGTCCAGAACCATCTGGATGCAATCCTGTGCCACCTACTCTAGAATGGCCCTGCTTGGGCAGAGAGGTTGGACCAGATGACCCGCTGTGCTCCCTTCCAACCTGACCCATTCTGTGAAACAATAATAAAACTGTAGAAGATACAGAGTTTAAAAGAAACAGTTATGAACATCAAGTGACCAGCTGCTCACGCTGATACTTAAGCCACCTGTGTGAGTAATATCGTGTGTAATATTGTGGACCTCCTGAGGATTTGTTGTGTCACTCAGAGTAATAAGGCTGCTAATGTGTGACCAGGAAGGAAGAGAAGAGGGGCAAAAAAGCCTACCCAGCAGAAAGGTGAGCCACTGGAGAATGACTAATTCTGTGCCTGGATAAGTCATAACTGATACCCAGTTTAGTAATTCTTGGTATTATTTTTGGGCCTCATAGAAGGCAGTTCCAGCCATTGACTGGTCTGACAAGTTCCCACACACTTTTTACGTTTCCAGACACTGTTGCTGTTGTTACTGTGCCCCAAAGGAGGCCAACGCTCATCACCTTCTCATGTGCCTGCTGCTCACTGTGTTGGCCAAGATCCCTTGGCAAGGGGTTGCTCAGTGCTCCTGCATTTTGGGCACATGGCTCTTACAGGATTGTTCTGAAATGCACATAATAACTTTTTGATAATTATAGTTTTCTGTACTCCTTACAAGTCCCTGTGGAGGAACTTTGTTCCTTCTAGGAGTTAGTGAGACACTGAGTAGGCAGTGGCAACCAGCATAACAGATTAGATTTCAGCCCCCATGTCCCAGAGTGGCAGAATTTAGCCTAAATGATGTAAAGACTTTAGGAGAACAGTAGGTAATGATGACTGACGATTAAGTACTCTTTCTTAAAGCCTTCTAGGAAAAAAATGATTACTAAAAAAATTTCTCGTTATCCTTTTGTTTCTTGCTGTCATAATAGCTTTCTTATGTAGGCTTTGTATTATGCACAAAAACAAAGACAAAAAAAGACAACAGGATCTTGGGTAAGGAAATGGCTGAAATTTACCCAGTGAAATGATTCAGTGGTCATTGTTTACACTTGCCTAACAGAATTTCCATGATGATTTACCAGCTCAGGCAAGAAACTACACCTCCACTCTGCTGCTGATGGAATCATGGATATTTTAAGAGACCCTGTTGATTTATATTGAATTTTAGTGTTCTTTTGTTCTTCAACTCATTATAGTTTCAAGTAATATGCCAGAATTATGAAAGCTAAATTACTTCATTTTTCTGAAAAAAGGTTTTTCTTATTCCCCCAATGCTTCCTAATTTAGATGTGACTGATGTTTTTAATTATTGTCATTGCTGAAATTCCTAAGTGAAACAAATTCTTATGTATGTTACCTGTTTGTTATTTCTTGCTTGAGGGTAGTTACATGTGTTTCAGACATTCACAGAACTGAGATATTATTGTTTTATTTTTACCCTTAAATAAGTGAGAGATTTTATTTATTTTTCCATAGAACAGCAGAGGAGTGTTCAGGTCTCTATGCACTGTTGTCTTTAGAATTAGAGTGGTTCTCCTGTTCCTGAGGAATTCAGCATATGCTCAGAGACATGCTAGTTGTTCTGTACTGCCTGTAAAACAACAGTAGCAACTAAAAAAGCCCCATCCAATTCAGGGAGTTTGCACTAATCTGTTCAGTGAGCTTGCTTGTTAGGATGTTACAGCTCTTGTCCTGCAGTGATGGGAGGGTTTCAGGAAAGCCTGGCAGTTCCTGGAGATTTATTCTTGGGGACAGTGGGGTCTGAGGCCAAACTCCTTCAAATGGATGAAATACCTCCCAGAGAGTTCAATGGATTTTCATCAGGCAAGGCATACATCCTCTGGTGTGTTTGTACAGGCTCATCATGGCTGTGTGTCTGCACACTGGTTGTGTGTGAAGTTGCATGCTTATCATGAGAAAAGGCCTGGACAAATGTGGGCTCACATAAACCAGTGGTGCTTGGTTACTGCTGCCCTTTGCTCTCCCTTAAAGGATAGACAGGATGGCAGCAGCCGCCTTTATCCAGGGTAGAACAGGTGGGGAATACCTCACCCAGCCAGCATCTTGTCTGCATATGCACTGAGCAGGTCTCTACATCTGCTGCATGGATGTGTGCTTCTCTTCAGAGCTGTGCTTCAAATTTAGGAAAGTGAGTCAAGAGAGTAATCCAGGTAGCAGATCAGATACCAAACCACAGTTCCTTTGCATGCACTGTGGCTGCATTGCATTAATTGCTTCTCCCCTTCTCTTCCCTGAAATTTTGTCCATTTGCTGCCAGGGGCACACATGCCATGGCACAGACTGTCACATGGTCTGCCCCATTGGCAGAAAACTTGCTTTTCCCTCCTTAGTGCCCCACACCTTTTGTGTGTTGCTCAGGGGTGTTTATATCATGTGTCAGTTAAAGTTCACATCGAGTAACTTACGTGCTGAGTCTAAGAATGTTAATATTTTTCGGGTTTGCTTCTTGACTCTTTTGGAATGCCTTTCTTCTTACTGTTGGAAAACTCTTGAGCATGTTGAGGCATATAAAACAGCATCAGTGATGTCAATTCAGAAAATCCTGAATGCAGAGATACCTGAGTTTCTCCTGGGAATCTAGAAGAAGTGAGGTCTTAGAGAAACTCAGGCAGAGAAAAAAATCAAGGAAGACTAGCAGAAGAAACAGGAGCAGAGGGAGATAAGGCTGCAAATACAGATGGGCAGTGGTAGAAGCCCTCTTTGCCATTGCAGCATAAAGCAGTGATTTGAAAAGCACATAATGCCATTGCTAACAAAGAAGAAGAGATCTTGCTTTAGAAATAGAAGTGAGAATGATTCCTCCTACAGCAAGCACACAAAGTTTTCATCTTCCCACTCACACCACTGCTCTACCAGCATGCAGCCCTGCTTGCATCCTGGCAATTTGTACCCTGGGTTGAGTGAGCTGGGAGACTAGAAATTGAGGTAGAGGAAAGTGAAACTGCTGAACCCCTGCTGATGGCAACACTCCCCACAGGACAGGTCTGAAGGCAGTCCTTTCCCTCCTAGCTTGAGCCTTCTGCTTTCCTTATCTTGAGGGGGAGGAGAGGTTTGTGAAGAGATTATTTAAAATTTAAAATGGTAAATAAAAATTGTCAGTGTCTGTTTACTGGATGAGTAGCTTAAACATCCTTATCCGAGGCAGCCATAACCTAAGCAGCCAAAGTCCACTTGAGCTGGGGCTGAATTTGGCCCATTGTCTCTCCTTCACGCCCACAGTACAAATAAAAGCTTCAGCTTCTTAGCATTTGGTGGGAGGGAGGAGGCAGGAGAGCCACTGGAGTGTGATGTTGCATTGACAGTTGATGTGCATTCGTTGAGAATCTGTGCCTCTCGTTACTGGTGCGTGCAGCAGTACGACAAGTCACTGGGAGACAGGATGCAGTTTGTTAGGAGTGGAACTTTATGATGTGTGGGGGGTCTTTATGGCAGTTATAGAGCAATGTTGATTTCTGATTAAGGGATGGGGAAAAACCAGTGTTGCCCTGAAAACTGGTCTGGAATCTTAAAAAACTAAATCTTTGGCAGGGGCTACATTCAAAGAGGTCATTTTAATTCATAATAATAGTTTTTTCAACTGTTGTTTAAATAACTTGGGATTCTGTCCTTCTGAAGTAGAAACAGCACAGTAGCCTGAAGAGCTTCTGCTATCAGTGAAATCTCACAAATAAACTAGACAAAAATTATTTCTTTGCTACTTGAAAAGCAGTATTTACATTGCACTTTCCTCCAGAAGGAGGCTATGGACATATTTAAGTGGTGTTCAAGAGTCTTGCTCATCCTCACAGAACAGCAGCTGGGTCTGCAATAGACACAAGTCACTGTTCAACACTGCAAGGCTGCAGTTTGGAGCAGCTTAAGGCAAATTTTAACAAATATTAAATCCAAATAATATAGCATATGAACCTGCAGAAGTTATTTATGCAATTGGAATTTAGCTAGAGCTAGTAACATCTGTGGAGTTTTAATAAGTGCAACTGAGTCTTCATAATTCTCAAACATCCAGGATTTTCTCTGGATGCTTCCTCTCACTGGCACAGTATGTTTTCAAAAGTATCATTGCTGCATGGGGCACATATCTGACTAAGAGTGGATTAATTTCAGCTTAAACTCCATTAAAACCCAAAGTTTAATAGATAGAAGCAATCTCATTTCAGTGTAAGTATGCTCATATGGCAATTATGTTGTTATGTCAGTTTAATTTGAAGCATTACTTAAAACTTTCTTGTGAAGGCAAATCCTTAAAAAAAATCACTTGTGTCTGTGGTTCATATATGTTCTTGATATATTCTAAGATAACTGCAGGTTTTTGCCCTCACATGGTGACCAGTGTTGCTGGAGGGTACCTTATAAGAAATGTTGTGTAAGTTAATAAGTTTGGGGAAGCATGGCTAGGTCAGAGAGTGATCTGGAGAGCAACATTTTGCCTGTGTATCATTTCCTGCAATTTCACATTTTCTGTTTTACACTTAGAGTGTAGAAGACAATAAAAATTACTTATCCTAAGCATCTAAATCTCCAGATCAATATCCATGCTAGAGAAGACAGTTGTTTTGAATGTGTATTTTCCAGTTGATGAGCAAGCACCTAAACTTGTTTTCAGTGTCATTAATACCTCACATTGATTTTGGTGATTTCCAATTGAGCCATTGATAGACACTTCTGTAAGTGCTGCCTAATCCCCACCTACACCTGATCTCAACAAAACCTCCTCAGCACTAAACTGTCATGCCATAAGTATAATGCAGCTCCATTTTTCTTCTCCAGCAGGGTGTTCTGTTCTAGTGATAGAAGAACTGAGCCGGCTCTCCTTGTTTGTAAAGCACTTTGGGATCCTTCCAACTGTAACATGAATGCTGGTGGGCTGTAGTTCTCTCCCATCTGGGTTTCAGTTCCAGAGCATGAGACTTTTTCACTTTCTACTTTTTTTTTTCCTGCCTTTGTGACAGAGCACTCAGCTGCTCTTTGTGAGCAGCTGTTCTGTTTCCCTGTCTGCCTGCAGCGGTACCCAGACAGCTGCAGCCAAATGTTGCCAGAGCAATGCCCAGCTTTGTTAAAAAGTAACAGGATTGGGAAAGAGGGGAGGGAGCAGGAAAATTCATGACCTGGAGTAGATTCTACAGCACTGTCCGTGGGTGCTGAGGGACCTGGGCGAGCTCCGTGTCCAGCTGGAGATGCACTTTCTGTGCAGGTGTCCCAGTAGGATTTACCTGCTGACTTGGGGAAAGCTGCTAATCATGAGGTGAGGCCGAAGTTCTCTGGGAAAGGAAGTGTTGCTGACAGTAACAAGCAGCTTATGTGCATGTCTCATGGAAACTTAAACGTGCGTATGTGTGCATGTGTGTGTTCGTTCAGCATCTGCTGTCCGCATACTCTGTGACTCACACACGGAGGGCAAGGTGTGGCTAAGAACAGGCCTGTGACGTGCACTATGACTTTTTTTTTCCCCCTCCTTATAGGCAGCTTTCTTGTGCATGGCAGGACGTTATCTTTATTTGTCCATTCTTGGGTTTGTGTGCATATTTTTCCAGCAATGATGATAGTGTTTGTTTTGTGGTTCCACCTTGGAGCACTTACACATTAGTGAGGAACAATTCAATGTGCATGAAGCTATGTAATGCATTTGTGGCGTGTCAGGATTTCAGCTTTTGCCCAACTTAAGATTTCTTTTCTTTTCCAGAAAAAAGCATGGCATACAATTAAAACCATGGTTAACTTACCAGTCATCAGCCCCTTCAAGAAACGCTACTCATGGGTGCAGCTGGCTGGGCATACAGGTGAGAGGGGTATCTTCAGTGTGTTTGTCTCTGGAGTGAGGATGACTGCGGCATGGAGAACAGTCTTTCTCTGTTTAGTTCCTTCCTTCAGGTAAAAAGGAAGCAGGCAATATCACACAAATCTGTGACCTAAAACATATTTCAGTTGTGGTGTGTATAGGGAAGTGGGAGTGATATACCTGAATAAGGAGATCAGCAGGGAAGCAATGGTCAGACTCTGGAGAAGGGCCAGGCTTGTAAGGTGATATGTGTAAAATACTTCTTAGAGGGAAACAAGAGGTTGGAGAGCTAAAGCCCTAATCTGTCTGGTGCTGTTGGTTGCAGTATGGGATCATTTTTCCTGGCTGAGTAGCCAGTAGTTAGTTTTCTAGGTGGAAGGATTCCTGTCCATGCCTGTATGTGCTTCAGCCCTGGAAAGGACAGTGTTTCTAACACCACTCCAAACCCCTCATCTGAATGTAGGTCCTTGGGTGGAAAACAAATGGGAAAATTGCCTTGTTGACCATGTTTTTGCGTTGTGAGTCTGTCATTGTTCACTGTACAAGTGCAAGAAGCAGCTCAGTTGGTTGGTTCTAGTTTTGTGTCGGTAAAAATTGGTAGGTGTCCTCCTGATGGAGGCTTAGTTTCATTTGTAAGGCAAAAAAACAACAAAGAGAAGTCAATGGGTTTGTGTCTCTTGTGCTTCATATAATTCCTGTGCAGTGCTGGTGGGGGTTTATTAGTACACATGTGGGCAGGCACCCACGCTGCATCGTGCTGTAATGCAGTACGTGAACCACCTCTGTGTATGCTGATGCCCTAATATGGTGCACTTCAAAGCTGTGCTGAGAAATTTACTGAGCCCTAGAAATTGAGTAACTGTATTTTGCACAGTGTTGTTCTTGTGTCTGATTTGTATCACACAAAGGGCCAAGATGACCCAGTCTTAATGCAGTTTTTGTCACAGAAGTGTGGAGTTGGCTTCATCTGTGTAGAGTGAGGCACTGGTCATGTAATCATCACCCTTCTGGAGACTCACATAGTAGGGTGGAAGAGGAGAGTTAAGAGTTTAATAGAAGCTGACTAGGAGAGATACTGTTCCAGTTTCCTTTTAGCAGTGTTCTGTGGTTGGGTTTACTCCATCCTTTCTGCAGCTGTTCTTCTCTGATATGACAGTTTTTTTCTGAACTAGAACCTGAGCTGTTACCAGCCTTGTCCTTTTGCCAAAGCAGTGCCTGTTCTGGGATTTGTCAGAGAAGAACCAGTTTGCAATGGCTGAAGGATCCCGCTGTGGTAAAGATTGAGTGTTATCCCCAGGGTTAGTGAGGCTCTTACTTTGGTGCTCACTTGATTTTATCTCAATTAAAGGGTGCCTCTGAATGAAACGTGCACTTTCCTCAGACACTGTTGGCAGGTTGCAAGGATAGGAGAGCATTTGGAAACTCCGGACAGGTGGAGGCTGATTACTGCTAATTCTGGCCTCTGCAGATGTCATTTGTCCTGGATAGTATTCAGACACAGGGCTGTAAAAAGCACTTCGTCCTCCAGGCTGTACCTGCAGGGCATTAGCAGATAAGCAGGTTTCCAGAGGAGAGGAAATACCTGCAGGCAGGCCCAGGTGTAGTCACAGAGTGTGTGTGTGTGTGTGTGTGGAAAGGGCAGTGCTTGGCTTCTGCCTGGTTCTGGCTCTTTAAGTATCACTGATTGATGCACTGCCTCTGTCTGGACACGCTCAGCAGGTGTATGTACCCTGGGTGAGGATTAAGGACAAAGCCAGTGCTGGCAGTGTTATGCAGCTTTAAAATAGCCTGTCAGAGGATTAATGATGAATTCTGGCTCGTGGCTTCTTCCTGTGCATTTTAGCAAGTATAGTACTGTTTAATAACCTAGCAAAGATTAGCACAGAAAAAAATCCAAACAGCCCAAAGGCCTGAAGGAACTGCACTGCTTAAAGCCATAAATTCTGACATGGGAATGTATCCAAATGGACTTTCACTGCTAACAATTGTTCGTCCTGTGTGTTTTATTTTTTATGGAAAGCATCTTATCTCTCCTCTTCAGGGGAAATCTTTAACTGCTGCTATGAGACTGAGATAGATGAAACTGGAATGGTGGGGGAAGGGGTTTTTTTTTTTGCTTGTCAATCTTGTCAGCAAGTGTTTGATTTTCTTTTTCAGGGAATTTCAAGGCAGCTGATAGTGGGAAGATTCTGAAACGCTTCTCAGAGAATGAAAAGGAGTGTTTTGAGCGATTGATGAAGGATCCATTACGCTCCTGCGTCCCTTGCTTCCATGGCGTGGTGGAGAGAGACGGCGAGAGCTACATCCAGCTGGATGACTTGCTCACTGATTTTGAAGGGCCAAGTGTGATGGACTGCAAGATGGGGATCAGGTGGGGTGAATGAAAGAGAATGTACTTTCTCTGCATTTGAAGGAAGGGGGAGATGTGGTCATGTTCACAGTCACCTTGGACAACTTGAGGACAATATGTCCCATTATTGCCAGTTTGTACATGGATTCTGGAAACTAGCTGATGTATATCCTCAAAAACTATCCACATCAAGAAATGTTCAGGGCGGATTTAAGACAAAGTTTCTCTGCAATGGCCTGATAATATGTGGGAAAAAAATGACATGATTTATTCACTGCCAGTTCATTGAATCTTTGTGTATGCAGTGATTCAGAAAGCCTCACAAAGCAAAATTTCCATCTCCCAATGCAAATGATGGAATACCAGTGTGAAAGCCCATTTCCAATGCTTGAATGAGTCTTTGCTGGTATTGATCTTTTCTTTAAAGAGTCGACCATTTGCTCAGGACTGACCTGTGTTTTTCCCTACTCTGACATCTTGAGGTGTTGCCATCTCTTTGTTCTCCAGGTTCTTACTTTCTTTTCCATTCATTGTCTGTGATTAAGATGAAAGCATCAAAAATATGCTTTCATATTTATGTAGCATAAGAGCATAACAAAGAGATAGAGATTTCTTGAGATCCTGGAGTAAGGTAACAGTACAGAGAAGTATGAGCTGTCAGTAATCTTTCAGCTGGGATGTCAGCTCAGATGCTCAAGAGTTATTGTCATAAATTAGTTACTCTACTTACAGGAGTGCAGATATGCCTTTTCAAATAGATGCAAAATTTTAAATTACTTAGATGTAGCAGTTCTTCTGAACTGGTACGTTCAGAAGAAATAGGAGACGGATTTGCAACAATACATACACATTTTGTTGAAAATAGGTGACATTCTGGCAGTGAGTGACATCATCTCCTAAATGCCATCCTGGTTTGTTACGCTGTGATGAAGAAAGTAAACTTCAGGCACTTGACAAAGTGCAAGCTTTAGGAATCCAGTGGAATGTAGAAGACATGGATAGTGCCTTTCTAATGGCTACCAGATTAGCAGATTGAGTGATAAGAGCAAAATGTGGGAGTTTTGTGTCTCTTCACCTCCCTGTTCTTAGTTACCTCTTCTGGTTTGGAACTACTCTGATAAGCTGCTTTACTCTAGTTTTTTCTATATGAAGAGTGATGCTGTCTTTCACTGAGATGCATTAAGTAAAACTTAAACTGAGGCCTAAAAAAATTACCCATGACTGTTTTAAAGTTTTTTGAGGAGAGAGAATGCAGTAAGTCTTCAATAGCCCTATTTTTTTAAAAATTTCATTATAAGTGATCTCTCCTACCTGTCCTTTGAAAATGCAGTTCTATTTTATGGCACAGTGGGAATTCAGCTTCCTCCTATTCTGTAACCAGGAAATAATCATAACTTATAACAGCAAGTAAAGATATAGTTAGAACAAGAAGTGAATTAGAATTCCTGATTCCTGGGACTGTTTCACTAAATATGCCTGTGTACTGTGTACACTAAATATGCCAGTCATTGCTCTGTGTACTTTGGTTTCCCCGTATGCAGAACTGGGGCAATGATAAGGCTTATTTTCCTGGTTGTTGTTTCTTGAGGCCAGTTTGTGAGCTGTAAAAAGAAATGTTGAGGAAGTCCTTAAGGATGTGTTGGGATGTGATGTTTGCAGAACATACCTGGAGGAAGAGCTGACTAAGGCCCGAGAGAAACCAAAGCTGCGTAAGGACATGTACAAGAAAATGATTGAAGTGGATCCTCTTGCTCCCACGGCAGAAGAGAACGCCCAGCATGCTGTCACCAAACCCCGGTACATGCAGTGGAGAGAAACCATCAGCTCCAGTGCCAACCTGGGCTTCAGGATTGAAGGAATTAAGGTAAATGTTTCACCTCTGCCTGTTCCTCAAGACTGAACTTTTTTGATTTATCAAACAAGCTTGTGCACATCAGTAGCCAGCTTTTCCAAAGAATCATGTGAAAATGCACTTGCTGAAACCACAGAGTTCACTCTATTGCAGTTCTAAAGCATTCATTCTAATTGCAACAGAGAGTGTCAATGAATTTAAGCTTCAGATACACATCAGCCACGTTTGAATCAACTACAGAGACCTTACAGGAAGGACACAAGGAGGTATGCAGTGCAGATAGAATGAAAATGAGACTGTTTGTAAGGAGGAATTCAGAACAGAAGTATTAACTCCCTCTCTGCATGCAATTACTTTTTTTATCCAGGAACTATACATATTTATTCCAAGTGAATCACAGTAAAGGGGTTTTGTTGCAGTTACATTTATTGGCAAGGCATGTTAAAAGCATTTGCTTAGATACTCTTGGGATCAAGGAAACCACTTTTCCTTTTAAATACATGATGAGATCCAGTTTAGATGGAGCTGGAATAAAGCCAGAGCAATCCAAAATGAAATTTCTCCATCAGCCAAGTTTATCTGCTGTTCTTGATGGATAAATTTGTGTCCCTGCACCATTCCTAGGATACTACCTTACAGCCGCAGTAGAACCTTGGCAATTTTCTTGCAACATGTGTGCTTTCCTACCTGTTACTTACTTATCTTTCATAGAATCATAGAATGGACTGGGTTGGAATGGACCTTAAAGATCATGTCGTTCCAACCCCCATGCTGCACTAGACCAGGTTGCTCAGAGCTCCATCCAACCTGGTTTTGAAAAATTCCAGGGATGAGGCACCCAAAACTTGTCTGGGCAGCCTGTTCTAATGCCTTACCCCACTTGCAGTGAAAAATCTTTTTTTTAATAGCTATTCTAAACCTACTCCCCCTTTTAAAGGATCCCTTGTTCTCTTACTGCCTGCTCTTGTAAAAAAACACTCTCCATTTTTCTTGTAGGCTCCCTTTAGGTACTGGAAAACCATGGTTTGGTCACCCCAAAGCCTTTTCTTTCCCAGGCTGAAAAAAAAACCCAGTTTGCTCAGTCTTTCCTCATAGGAGAGGTTTTCCATCCCTTTAATCAATTTGGTGGCCTCCTCTGCACTTGCTCCAACAGGTCCATGTCTGTCCTAAGTTGGGGACCCCAGAGCTGAATGCAGCACTGCTGGTGGGGTTCCATGAGAGAGGAAGAGATGGGTAGAATCCTCTCCCTTGCCCTGCTGGCCATTCTGCTTTGGATGCAGCCCAGGACACAGCTGGCTTTCTGGGCTGTGAGCACACATTGCTGGGTCATGTCCAGCCTCCTATTCACCAGCTCTCCCAGGTCCTTCTCAGCAGGGCTGCTCTTGATCTGTTCATCCCCCAGCTTGGATAGATACTGGGGCTGCCCTGACCCACGTGCAGCACTTGCACTTGAACTGCACGGGGTTCCCATGGGCCCACCTTTGAGCCTGCCTGTGTCCCTCTGGATGGCATCCCATCCTTCAGGTGTGTCAACTGCACCACTCCAGAACCTGGATTAGTTTTGTTTCCATTTCACAATTCAAGCACATAGAAATAAGGTATAAAAGACAGTGATGCTGATGAACAGAGGCTCTTTAAATACCTCTTTCTTCTCTTTGCTTTGTGTCTTCTCCCTTCCTTATTCACAGATTCTCCTGCTGTGATACTGGAACTGGGGCTCCAAGCTCATGCAGTGCTGGCCCCTTGTGTGCTGTCCACCCACTCCTGGCTGTTAGACACAGGCATCCTCATGCAGGAACTGTCTGGGTGGTAGCTGAGTAGGTGATCTGGCTCCAGTCCAGCCAGAACACAGGATCCTGCCTTGCCCTTTAGCCAGCTAATGATGTTATGAAGATACCTGTTTTATTCCTGTACAACTTATGTCTTTGTATGCTCCTCTGTGTAACGGAATCAGAAACCCAGATGATCTTGAGAGTTTTCATGTGTGTTCTTGGAAAGATAGTTGGTGAGTGAAGATGTACAGTCCCAGAGAGTAACTGAGCTAAAGGAGAACATGGGTGCTTCAGACAAACCTCCTGGCTTTTCTTTGTGGATTTGTTTCTTGTCAGAAGTAGGAGCAGTATGACACACAGACTGTGTAGTGTTTCCCTCTGTGGAGACACTGCTGTAACTGTGCACAGAAAGAATACTTAATCCTTGACTAAGTATAGGAAATACTTTAGAGCACATTCCCTTTCTCTCTATCTCCCTGTGCTGTTATGAGGAATGTAGGTATAATTTTTAAATTTTTTTAGATGGAGAAAAGGTGGCAGAAACTAAATTGTTCAGGCAATACAGGTAGTCAGTACTGCCTGCACTGTTCCACTGAAGCTGAACTGTACATCCAGTTCTGTATTTTTGCAGAAAAGCAAAGCCATTCTGCAGGGATCCCCATTTTGGTAAGAAAGCCTGTAAAAGTCAGTGGTGCCAGCTAGTGGTTGATGGGAACAAGGGGATGCTCTCCCTGACTGGACTGGTAACTCCTGGAGTTAGCTGATGAGGTATGTTGGGTTTGGTTATTCCTGCCCTGTGGCTGCCTGAATAAGAAGCAAAAGCAAAGAAAGTGAAATCATAAACCTTTCTGTGAACTGGCTGCTGATAAATGAGATCTGATTCACCATATGCACTCCTGCAGTAATGGGGTATCTTTTTGGGTTGATCCATTTCTTATCCTTGCCTTGCTTCTGGATCTCTGAAATCAAGTCAAGTTCATTTATGGGATTTGTCACTTTTCCTCCTATCAAAAATAATCTGAACCATTTGGTTTCCCTACAGTTGGAACCTGTTGCTCAGTATCTTGTGCCTGCCTGATTCCAAATGCACATTTCCTCTCTGGCAGAGGCTGTCTGAAGACCAGGCGTTGCAAACATTTTCTCTATAATACTAAGCTAATGCCTGCGGCTGAGAGTTGGGATTTCTGTCTTCCCCTTCTGTCAGTGAATATCTGTGCAGTTTGAAAAGTGACTTCTTCCTTTGGTACCATTCCTTTAGCTGTAGATCAGGGATAGCCATTTTCCCAGGAGGATATCAGATTTGATTCATAAATCTTTGTGAATCCATTAAGTTAACCCAGAGCCCTTTAAGGGAAGTCTGCAGAGGGCTCTGAGCAAGACCCCATGGTTTAAGATGAATAGCACTGTTTTATGGAGCTGTGACACTTGCCCTCTGGTGAGCCATGTCACTGTCACATCTAATAAGAACTGGCCCACGAGCTGCACTGTGTGACAGACTACTCTGCTGTGCAGGGGTGTATGTGGAGTCCTTAGCAAAGGTATGACATCAAGGAGTGAGTCAGGCAAGTGCCTCCTGAGGATCAGGTACATGCAGAGCCAACGTGGTTTAGAATACTGGGGCGGTGCCATTCAAACTCTGGATGTTCTTTACAGCAAGTAAAGACAGTAATCATGTTTCCTGCCAACCACTGGAAAGGAGCAAAATCATAAAAGTGCTAAAAAGGGAAGCAAGCAACTAGTTTGTCCAGACACGAAAGGTTAGAAAGGGAACAAACACCAAGCAGCTATTCTAGACATTGCTCTACAATCTGCAGCATAGGGAGAAATTATTTTTAAAACAGCCTTTCTCCAGTGACGAGGTATGAGATGAAGTTTCAAATATCTATGTGCTCTTGAGTATTATCACACATCAGATCACATGGCTTCTAACTTTCACTGCCTACCTGCTGAACTGCTCTGGCATAACTTGCACGTCTCATCAGGCTGACACGTGGCACTTGTGTCTGTCCAACAGCCTTGGAATAAAATTCTTTTGCATGAGAGATCTGGAGTTTTAGCATTATTGAATGTTTTTCATGTATGCATTAGAAACAAAGTTCAGCTGTGGAATAAATGGTGTTTCACCTGCTAAGTGAATTTGGCGTTTTGGTGTAGTGACTTAACATGTAGGAGACAACATATTGTATTGACCTGCTGATTTACTCACAATGAAAACGAGGGATTGGACTGAAACAATGGAGAGGAAAACAGTTTGATAATCCTGCAGGCTTTTAGTGGATTTTTGTTGCCAATTGTAATAATTGCTGTATTTTACACCCATATCCTAAAATCTCCTATTCGTGTCTCTTGAAGCAACAGGGATGCTCCTGGGGACATGCATATTCATATATTCTGTGTTTACAAATACCTCCAATTCATGCACTGCTCTTATTTGCTTGTAGCTCCAGAAGCACATAAAAATACTTGTCTTTTTCAGTAGCAGGATGCTTCTGTACTGAATCTTACTGCTAGCACAAAAATACTCTGAATTTCTCCAGGACATACTTGGAACAAGCATGCCTCCACTGTCCTTTGCCAAAATTCATTCACCTGCTTTGTCATTGCTAGCATTGCGAATCCCAGGTTGTTCCTATCTGCAACAGATTTCTGTTCTGTGACTTCTGGGTCACATTATATGTTCAAAGCTATATTTGGAACTGAATCCTAACTGTGATTCTTTGATTTCCCAGTGAAAAACAGAAACAACAACAAAAACTACCACCACCACCAACAGAAAACCCAAATAACAACAGAAAAATCCACACCAAAACCCAAAAGAAACCCCCAAACTAAAGGACTAGTAAAATTGGTTTTGGAAATGTTCCCTCACACCCTCAGCCAGGGTTTCACTAGCCAGACAAGAGTACAACCAAAGAGGTCTCTGTGGTTTCCCCACTGAACTTTGCACTGCTAGCACTGATGTGAGAAAACCCTCCTGCAAGCTGGTAATATCATGAATTGTTTCTTTTTTTGTTGTTTGTACTCAACAGGAAATGAACTGCCAGTGCCATTTAAAGCTATCCAATCAGCTTTTGTATCTCTTCTCTTCTTCTTGCTTGGTTTCTCTTCCTGTTCAGCTGCTTACTTTCATCTGGTTAGCAAGGGCTGAGCTGTTGCTGGTTCAAGAGGATTGAGTGATGAGGGGAATGATATGAGTGCAGTATAAATAATCTCTCTCTGTGTGGGTTCTGTGCAGAAGGCGGATGGAACATGTAACACAAACTTCAAAACAACAAAGACACAGGAGCAAGTTCTACAGGTTTTTGCGGAATTCATTGAGGGCAACACAACTATTCTGGTGAGTCTGAGCTCTTCAGGTGCACTGATCTTGGACCAATGCTCTTGCTCCAGGGCCATGCTTTCTTTGGTACAGGAAATAGGAATTAGAATACCAAGGGGGTAAGTGGTTTTGACTTCCAGTTGCTCTCAGGAGATGGGGTGGACATGGGGATTTGGTGGGTTGTGAGAAGTTGACTGAGACAAGTTTTATCAGCTCTTGCCATGAGTTGACCCCAAATGCTTCATGCTATCAAAATGTCATTCAAACTAACTAACTTGTGGCTTGCCATCAGCTTCAGTCATGGGTGTGAGATGCATTAGATGGGTGATATCTAAGCAAGGATTGTGTTGGCAGGAAAACTTGTGATTTGGGAATTCGGTCTGGAGAAGATTAAACCAGAGTGTGGAGGCAGGAAGTGAGATTGGTGACTAGCTGTGTTCCCATGTGTGAAACTCATCTCAAAGAGGAATTCCTGTGTGCTAATCCATGGGTAGCACAACAGGCATGTGGTAGATGGCATAACACATCTCTTGTCTTTGGAACTTCAAAGGATGCTGTAATGTTTTGCTGCAGTGTGGAAGCCATTATGAAGGCAGAGTAGCCGTGCAGGAGGAGTGTGCTTGGTAGCTCAGGGCAGCCTTAAAAATCTGCACTAGAACTTTGTATATTAGGCCTTGATTCTTTTTATCCCCCCTCTGCCCCCACCACAGTTGGAGCTCCTTGTTTCTCTAACACAATTTCTTTCTTTTCACTTTGGGGAACTGGAAGATTTTTAATTCCTTAAAAACCTTTTCTCTTTATTAAAAACAAACAAAAAAAAAATTGCAGAAAGCCTGATGACATCCAAATCAAGGGAGATAAGTATGCCTGGTGTAACACATGCAGCAGATGAACTCCAGTCTTTTAATTCACTATGAAAGCTTGAAATGTATTTTCAGATTGACTTTCAAGTGATGAACCTGTCGTTTTGAAGGACCTCTAGCCTAAAATGAATATGATCTCCTAATTATATTGACTCTCATAAACAGATTATTCAGTTTTCAATGAAATGTTTATGGGTTGTTTTGGGCTTTTTTTCTCTTCTTCCAGAAAAAATACCTCAAACGTCTGCAGGAAATCAATGTCATTCTGGAATCCTCGGACTTCTTCAAGCGACATGAGGTGAGCAGTGACTGCAAAGCTCTGGAGGTGCATTGCTTCTTTGTCATTCCGGTGTACTTCAGAACAGCCTGCTGTATAAGGGGTTTTGTAGAAGAAAGCTAATACATGTTTACAACACAGATACCACAAAGCCTCCACCACGATGGTACAGGAGATTAAACTAGTTGAGCAATAATAAATCCTCCTGTCTTTATGACATCCCAGCACTTATAGCTCTGGACCACTGCATGGAGTAGTTTATTAGTACCAGTTTCATATGGTTTTTCTAACCTGGATGTGCTCCAGTGAAATTTACAGGGGAATGGCATCATGGAAGTTTGCATTTGGTACAGTAGCATTCAGTTATAGATTGACAATGAAGGCTGTATTACTTATAATGGATTTATGTTGAAATACCATTTAATTCTGATGTCTATGTTCTCAGTGTGCTTTGCTGTGCAGAAGGCATCGTTAGCATTGTATTTTCTGCTTGTTAACAGCTCAAGATTTTGAGATTAGATATTTATCTTGTTGATGCTCTCTTATCACTAGAGATATTTTTGTTAATCATGGGTCATGATGTGTCTTTGAAAGGAGTTATTAGCTTTTGCTGAATTGCTCAAATTGAGACCTGATGCTAAGATGAAGAATTGCTTTTCTTCCTGTTTTCTGCTGAGTCCCATTTATTATCTACTCTCCCATTTGTACCTTACTGGGGCATCTAAATCATCAATTTATAAGTGCAGCCCAAAAGTCTTTTGGGTCACAGGTGAGATGAGGAGATCATCTTCTTAGCAGGAAGTGTTAATTGGTGGGGGAGGGCTGAAGATGTATTTTTAACTAGACTGTCTCAATCTGTCTTCCAGGTTGTAGGAAGTTCACTACTTTTTGTACATGATGGCAGTGGGAATGCCAATGTGTGGCTGATCGATTTTGGAAAGACCACCCTTCTTCCTGATGGGCAGACACTGGATCACCGGATCCCCTGGCAGGAAGGCAACAGGGAGGATGGGTACTTGTTGGGATTGGACAATTTGATTGGCATCTTGGAAAGCATCACTGAAAGATGAGTTGAGAAAGGCACAAAACTTGCAGGGCTTCTCTGTAACTTTCTGCTTTACTGAAGTAGAAGGAAACTCAGTTAGAAGGAAACCTTTAACTCCAAACTCCTGAGGTTTTCAGTGCAGAGGGAGCTGCATCCAGAACCCAGCAGTCAGTGATCAAAGTTACTTTGCATCAGCCCTCTATGAACCTAAATGAATCATTCCAGATTGGTCTGTATTGCACCAGATGAACTTGAGACTGGTCCTCAGAGAATGAAGATCTCCATACTCGGGAATCACACCAGCATGAGTCAAGAGGTCTGTGTGGTAAGCCAGAATGATTATGATTTCTGGCAAAATAGGACTACAAATTGCTTCTTAGAGAACCAGGACAAATGCTTGGGAACTCAGGGCAGGAAAAATGATTTTTCAGGGAACTGCATAGTTTTGAAACCAGATTGTGTTTTTTCCTCTCTAATACCAAGTCCTCTTGTGTACACTATAGGTTGGACCAGCAACTTCTGCTACATTATGTTACAGAGTGAGCAAGGTGCAAATGGGTGTTAATCACAAGAAACTGGGAGCAAAGAGAGACAGCAGTTTATAGTGGCTTGATGTGGCTAACTGCTGTTGACCATTTCTCCCCTTCCCTACCCTAGCCTTGCCTCTATCCAAGAAAGGCCTTTGCTTTTTCTGTAGCCGCTCAGGAGATTACAAACACTCTAGGGAGAGAATAGCAGCCTATTGTCTCCAAAAACATTCCAGCTGGGTGGGCTGTTAGACATGTTGCTAAGTTGGAGACTTAGGCCTCTTGCAGCTGAACTGCAGCTCTGAAAATCACTAATGATCTTTCACAAACTCGACAGGGAACTTTTTTTTTTTTCCCAAGGCTTGTTTATTTTTGAAGATAAAACCCCTATACACATGCACACACTAGCAGTCAGCAACCAGTGTGATCTCTTAAGATCATGATTTGACTGTCTCTAAATGCATGTGACTTCTTGGCCATGTCCCTCTTCTCAAATATGATGCTGCCACTTAGGCATATAAAGTGGCACAGCATTCAGGGAGGTCATGTTTCTGCATTCACAGCATTACACAAGAATGAGATAATTCCCAGGCATCCTTCCTCCAAGGTATCAGCTCTTAACTCCATGCAGTTTGGGTGGAGGAATGTCAATATATTACATCCTATACTCCCTATCTGGAATCACAGGGTGATCTGTTCTTCATTATTTTACTGAGACCCAAGCACAGCCACAGCAAAACCAGTTTCTAGGTTAAAATCAAGAAAGATTGAATTGTTTTCTTGCAATGGCTTCACATACCTTCTCTGGTGGTTGCCTCTAGTCTCTGGAACAATTTTTTACATGCTGGCAATATAAATATTATCATTAGTCACATGTTGACTCACATGCCAGGTTTTAACGTGAATAATGTGGTGATGTAGTTTTCACAATGCAGGTAAGAGTTACATTGCCAGTTGATGGCTAAAGCCCTTTCAACATCTAGAGGTAGTAATGCACATTGATCTTAAATTCCTGTCTTTTGTTGGTTTCCTGTGCTCAGGAAAGAGTCTGAGAACTTTGGATGAAGGTGACTGCACTTTTGGGAAACTGCTGTTTCAATAATAGTTGAAATCATAAGCAAAAAAAACCCTATAGAGTGCAGATCTGGAATGAAATCTGCAATATTTGTAGTTAAAGTTGGACAGACTTAATTTCTAAAAGGAGTTACTTTGTGTAACACACTAGAGTCTGTTGCATACTAAAAGATCAGTCAGATTTAATTACTTTTTCATAAACTTAAAACAGGAGTATTGAAAATTGAAGCTCAGTTGTGATGTAAAAGTTAGATGACATAGAGTAGGTATTCTGCAGGAAGTAATGACATGTGGAAATATTTCATCTTAAACCAGAAGTTGTCTGAAACTGGTAATTATTTTTGCAGTTTGCTGCAAATTCAGACAACTTCTGTGGCCTTCCAGAGTTTCTCTGTTTTATATTTATGGTAGTATGTTAATGAATTTTTCACTTGGAAGTTTCAGAGTGTTTACATTAGGTTTTTAGAAGTGACAGCACAGATGAAATCATTCCAGATGCCTCCTAACTTTTGAACTGCTGTGAGATGACAAATGAATCTGTAGTGAATTCCATACAGTTAAAAAAAAAAAGTATTTCCCCTTTTCTGCAGCCAGCAGGTAAGCCATGGACAGCAGTGCCTAAGGACAATAGCATGTAAATAGGTCTCATAGGCAGGATTTCAATGACATTGCCTTTTTTATGAGACTGAAATTGCAAGCTGTCCTACCATAACTAAAAATAATTATTAAAGCTAGAAATAAGATAAAGACAGAAGTCAATTAATGGTTTGCCTAAATAATCTTCAGAGTTAAATTTCTTTCTTCTGTTACCACATATGTGGATCTTTTGCACCAATGTAAACTATTTTCTGGAGAGGAGATCTAAACAGTAGAGGTTGGTGCTCAAATGTCAGTTGAGAGTTTAAGACAAAATTTTAGAATAACTGGTCAGTTCTAAAGGAGAACTGGAACAAAGTGTTATCAATAGCTTCAAAGAAAACAAATCCTGGTAGCACCTGGCTGGTTTTTCAGTAGGTGGTCCTGGGGTTTGTTCCACTGCAGTAGCTGGAAAGGTCAGGGAAAAAGGAAAATCTCTGCTATAGCAGACACTGATCCGGAAACTCATTCTAGGTGATGTAAGTTCTAGGATGTTAGTTTTGAAATGGATCTTTGTCTTGCTAGGGGATTAGAAAGAAAGAAATCACAATCATCTGTTGCTGTTATGGGGAAGGAGAGAAGGAGGCAGCTTTTCGTAGCAAACTGCAAGTGTAGGACTTCAGCTGAGCACTCTAAGGACCTGAGGCTGTGCGCTCAGGAGCAAACTGAGGGTAAGTTTTAGATTCCTTGTTTCTCATCAGGTGGCCCAGAGCCCCTGTCTATGGACACCCAGTTGCTAGTGTGAGGAAGCAGCATGGCCTTCTTTCACTGTTGGGTAAGTTGTGTTGAATAAGCTTATATTTACCAGAGGGTCGACATGGTGCACGTGCACAGGCATGTAACACAGGGGGAGCTGATGCTTGGTAACCAAGGAACTTGTTCACATGCAAGTCCAGAATGTCGTTCATTAGTGCATCTGCTGAGAGAGTGCCTCACTCTGGAGACACTGAGTACATGTGGTTCCACAGCAGGGTCAGAGATGCTGGCCTAGAGGCACTTTGGTGCTAGGAACACATGACCTCTGACTTAGGCTCCAAGGTCCTTAAACACACTAGTTAGGTGCAGCAGTGCTGTAACTGCTGCATTCCTGTGTAGATCAAGAAGTAGGACTAGGACTTCTCTCCCTCAGCTTCATCATTGACTTAGGTTTTTTTGGCCTTGGACAACTCTCCTAGGCATTGTTTTGTTCCAGTTTTACAGATGGGAACAGACCTACTTACCTCGTGGCAATGGTGTGAGGCTCTCCTTCATTAGTGCCTGCAAGCTGCTGTGAGATTCTTTGGAGGAAGGTGCAATATAGAGAAAAATTCACAGACATAGATCAGATAAGTTTAAAAATTATGGATGTTGAGGCCCCACAGAGATATAAATTTGGCTGAAATTTAACCAAAGTGGTAAAACCTAAATCCCTCTAAATTTTGTACAGGGAGGAATTCACTTAACATCTGATCCAGTTCTTGTTAAAGGGAAAGATTTCAATGTATCTCAGAGGGCTTTTGCTACTTTTTTATTGCTGTTGTTATTATTTGTTATTCTTAAGGTACTGAGATCAAATGGCCTGTATCATCCACATGCATCTGTTCTGAACACTACAATGCGATGCTGACATTGACTGTATTGGATGAGTGTTTGTTACTCTGAAGTGTGTATGCTACTAAATAAATCAGACTGAAGGAAAAAAAGACATCTACTGTGATTTGGTCATGTGAGAATAATATCTTTTCTTCAAGAATTTCTTTAGGGAAGGGAGAAAAACAGTATGTTTCACTGCTTTTAGTCTTTACCATATGGTACTTCCTAAAGCAAAACCAGAAGCCAAATGGTGGAGCTTGGTTCCAAAACCTATTGGTGTTACTTTTAGAACCTGATTCACCCAAAGCTTGTCAGCTTCCTTCAAGGTAAGCTCTGTCTCAGAAATCTCAGTGAATGGTCTACAGCCTATAAAAAAAAAGTGCACCAAGAGGCACTTGTCAGACTCAGAGCACTAAACTGTTACCCTGGGCAGTTTTGTGTGGACACAGGGAAAAAGCACTCAGCTCTCTAGGACTGGCAGCACTTCTCAGCAAGAGAGAGTGTATTCTTATCATAGAGAGTGTGCAAAAAGTACTTATAAGAGAGGGAAAGAAATATCCACCATTAGTGTCTCTTTATTTTGTGTTGCAAATATAGAAGTATACACTTGTCTAGCTTTAAATTGCATAGAAGCAGGTGTGTCATCTACTTATGTACAGTAGTCACTCAGAAAGGAACGTTGGCTGAAGTGCTGCCTTGGTCAGAGGCAATGACAAATCAAAACCTGTTCACGTGACTTTTCCATTTGTGTGCTGTGATGGGAAGATGTGAGGCATGGCATCACTAAGGTCTCTGCATGGGATTGAGAAGGGTGGACAGCCAGGAGGAGAGAGCACAGCCAAGCCTACAGGAGAAACTGTCTCACACAGCTCAAGGTTCTAAGGAAGTCTGGTCCCTTTCTGACACTGCTGTGGAGATGCAAATACAGTGGGGGGAAAAGTATTCCCAGTAGCAGCAATTTCTTCTCTTTCAGGAAAGTAGGGAGAGTGTCTTGGAGGTGAAGTTACACTTGCAAAAGCCCATACCTATTTTAGCACCCTTGGAAAGCTTTCTTAGGGCACACCAGCCCATGGGCAAATTAAATGAGAACTTAGCTCAGGAAAAGGGTTGATATGAAGTGGGACGCCTTAGATCTGTGCAATTAAAAATTCTGTTTGTTTAGGAGAGCACGGATTACAAAGAAATGAGAAGCAAGGATTACAAAGAAATGAGAAGCAGGACTAGCAACAAATGTGGAAAAGCAGAGAAAGACAAATTGAAATTTCCATTATTGTTTCATCTCCTGTTAATCAGTCCCTTCTTTAAAATGTAAGGATGAGGTTGTGTGAAGCAACATAAATATTAATGCTAAACACAGTCAAAAACCAACTATATACATACAATTACAAAACCAATTTGGTAATGTTAAAAAACAGACACCTATCAGGAAGAGCAATTTATAACAACCCTATAAATGGCTGATTCTGCAGTAGGGAAGTAGTGGAAGATTTCACATGGATTATAGACTAAATTAATCCCAGATCTCCAGCTCATGTCATTCCTCTAGGAAACAGAATTGGGTTTTGGCTTCCAGTTTCCAAATTAATCAAATTTTGACAGTATGGGTTTAACTCATTGATGATGCCCTAAAAATGTCTCCTCAATAAAAAGCAGTTTCACACAAGTTATGTTTTGCAATGCTAGCAGTTGAGCACTATGAAATCTCTGATTGTAAAAACAATAAGTTTCAGTCTCAGAATTGAAGGACTGAAGGTTGTAGAATGTATCACTGCAATTGTTTTGGGTTTTTTTTTTGAGATAAAATGGTTTGTACAGCATGTAGCATTCAACTTCACAACAGGAAAAATATTAACAATATTTCCTCCAGGATGTTAATTAAAAATTAATTATCTGTGAGGGTTTTTAAATAGCATCTAAAAAAAGATTACTACGGGTCAAAGATTCATGGCAATATGCTGACAGAAGATCATTCCATTTGGGAGAGTTAAGAGCATTGAGGCTGCTAATGCAGATTCTTTTAAAATTCCCAGCTCTTTCTTTTAGTGCCCATTTGGTGCCTGCATCTCCATGTCTTGTCTTTTTAGAAAAGACTGCATCTGGCTCAGTGCAGCCCTGAGCTAAATGCTGTTGTAAACCATCAGAGTCTGTTTTGGAAATAAATAATCCATATATGCTTACTCTACTCTTAGAGTTGCTCTTCAACATCCCACTCTTGATCACTCTTAGGGATAAGATCCTGGTCAAGATAGAATTCTGGTCAGTCTCAGTGCAGCTTTGTTTATGTGCTTCCTGTAAATGAGTACCTTGATGCAGCTATTCAGTAAAATCAGGTATTTGTCCGATGTGCTGGACTTGCACTTTATTTATAAAATGAAGGCATAGCTACAGCAAAGACTGCCGTGGCACTCCTAATAGCACTATGCTCTCCTCTCACTTCACTTTTCAATAGCTTCCCTGGTTTTGTCACTACTGGCCTTTCTATATCTGTGAGTTATGTTGAGGCAAGGGCTTCACGGGGAAAACAGTGGTAGCTCAAAGCTGGGTAACTATCTGGACAGTAGAGATCATGCCTGCTTCTCACTGGAATCTTGGGGTATTTTATAGTCATTTAAAAATATGAAGAACTGTCTTCTCTCTGCTATTAAAAGTCTCTGGGAAGAGAAGGTAGTATAGTTAACTTCCCATGGCTTCTGAACCAGCCAGTATTTCACTCCTATTGCCACCAGTTTCCAGCCCCTGCTAATGGCTAAGGAGAATTGAAAGCAGAGTCATAATGGGCCTGCAAAAGCATGGCCCTGACCACCAGTTCTCTGCTCAGGACAGACAAGGGCTGAAGAGTGAGCTGGCATCACCTCCACTGCAGCTGAACCACGATCACTGCACTCTGCTGTGGCCTTATCTCATATTCAGGGAGGAAGGGGCCAAGGTGCTGGCACCAAGTCACAACTACTGGAAAGTTTTATAGGTCATCTTTTGGGAGGAAAAAACCTACTAATATATGAACCATAAAAGCAATACAATCTGAAAGGTAAGGACAAACTGATTAAATTCCATTAGTTAAAAGTAAATGCATTTATTTTTGACTAGCATGGTCCAGAGGTGGCCAGTCTGAAATATGATCAAAAATGTTAGCCTTTGCAAGAGGAGAGAATGAGAAAGTTTCCTGCTAAATGGGCTCTTCTGCCTCATCCAACTGGGCTGTAACAACTCCTGGATATAAGGCAGGACAGGCAATGAACTAAATATGAGAGAAGCTAGAGAGCTAAAGCAAAGGTGAAATGGGAAGAAGGGCATAGGCAAAGTCATTCATCTCCCTTGGTCACTAAACCCATCAGTCCCCACATTTGTACTGAAATTTGCCCCACGCAGAGGGACCCCTCTCTTCTGACTATCAATGGTTTTACAACACCATAGATTTAGAATTATTTCCACACCATGGGTCTTTGCTGAAAGGTGACCATCATCACCATTTATGTCTGGAAATCATGGAAGGATTGGTGTGAAACAGGACCTCCAAAGATCATCTAGTCCAACCTCCCTGCTCAAGTAGGTTCTCCTATAGCAGGTTGCACAGGATCATGTCTGGGTGGGTTTTGAGTGTCTCCAGAGCAGGAGACTACACAGTCTCTCTGGGCTACCTCTTTCAGTGCTCTGTCACCCTCAAAGTAAACACATGTTTTTTCTCATACTCAGGAAGAATGTCCTATGTTTCAATTTGTGCCTGTTGTCCCTTGTCCTGTTGCTGGGTATCACTGAAATGAGTCTGCTCCCATCCTCTTGACACCTGCTCCTAAGGTATTTGTATGCTCTGAATTGACATTGTATAAAACTGTCCATTCTAAAGTCAAAGGCCTAAAACTATACAAAGCATGGAAGAGATAAAAAGTCAGACCAATGAAGCATAAACCTGTGCTGAAGATGTCTTTCACTGAGGATGGATTCAGACTCCTCACCCTGTGATTTTCTTTACCATAGCTCAGTAATGTCCACCCTGACTGATGTAAAGGACAGGAAGTCTGTGGTCTAAGCAAGCCATCACCTGCTAGCCTGCACCTTCAGACTGACATGCAGCTGATCACTAAGCATATACCAGAGAACCTCTTGCCTCAGAAAGGAACTGGAGCAGTCTACAACCGGCATCTCACTACACAGCTTGATTACACACAAAGACAGCATGTAATTTGCCACTGGAGGTGTGACATTCAGGAGTGGTACAAGAACAGAATCCTTCCAAGACTGTTCAGACTTAATCCAAATTATTTGCCTTTTCAGTCTCCTTATTTTGCAGCTTTAATCTGTAAACATGAATTTAGATCCTAAATAACTGAAGAAAGCCTTAGAAATGAGCTGTCTTGGAAACAAATGACTACCTTTATAAACAAGTCTGCACTTGCAAGGCAAGGAACAATTGCTACCTGCTCAGCTGTGTGAAGCCAAGTCATGGCTTTACCTTTCTCAAATGGTTGAGCTATTCAACTTTCCTGTAAGTGCGGTTTGCATTAGATTTCCCTTCACTATTCTTCTCCTTTGCATTACTTTCTACCTCAGAGTATTAAAACCAAGAACTCCATCATACCATATGCTTGATAGTTACCCAAGAACCTCAGCTAAGTTCTTACCAACACAGCATAGAGAATTAATGCTGAATATCAAAGTACTTACAAAAATGAAGTTCATTTTAAGTAAAGTCCATTAAAAGATAAGTCCATTTCTCATCACACCATGCAGCTCACCCTTCTCTGAAAAACCACCTGCCCCTTCGATGACAAGAGCTGTGAGGAAAGCAACACCATGAGGCAAGCAGCACATTTCCTTCACTACTCAAAGGAATATTATCAGCTCCACCAGCTACTGCTTTTTTAATGGTAAATGTTTTCCTCTTCATTGCTTGTTTACAAAGCACATGCTCAGAGGAGCCTGATTTTTTTTTCATTCTTCCTACTGCTTCCAGTTTGAGCAATAGCTTCCACAAGGTCTACTAATAAAACAGATGCAAATGTGGCTGCTACTTTTTTTTACTTCCCTTATAGTGCATAAGCATTAGTAATTCACCAGGACCGTAAAAAGCTCTCAGGAATGTAGTAGCCTTCGCAAGTTGGTTGCTGCTGGCACAGCACATGTTTTTAGATTCTTGGTTCAGAAAGAAGCACAACCTGTGTTGGCCATTATTTCCAGCCAAATACTGCAGCTGGATGGCAGGTCCATTTCTTTTCACCTGAGCAGATTGAAAAGGAGTTCTTTCCTTAGGAACCGTATTCTGAATCAGACAAACAATGCCATTGTTCTCCACTTCTAAGCTGGTTCAGTGGAATGCATTTGAAGGACAGAGATAGAAATGCAAGTGCCTTTAACAATGTGGGATCCAGCAGGTAGACAGAGGAAGCAGAACATTGCTGATGTTGAGAGTTCACCCATCTGATCGAGCTAAAGTGGAGGAAGTTAGTGAAACAGGAAGCAGTCCTTCCAGACACACACATTCCCTGATCTTTGGAAGAACCATTTCTACTATACTGGAGTAACACTCAGGTCATCTGACAAAGACAGACCAGAGTCTCTCTCTCTTGATGTTTTCTCTTTTTTACAAAAAGGCTTTTCATCTCTGTGAAGACTGGAGCTCCTTAGCACAGCTGCTCTGACCTCTGCCAAGGCTGATGGCTGGTGCTCGGCACTATAGCATAGGTCATCATAAGCATAATTTACATTGCCACAGGGGAAAGTCTGGAGTTTCACCAGTTCAATCCCACTGATATCCAGGTGAGGGCAATTACTTTGACTTGGAGATGCTGGAGATGCCCGAGAGCTAGGAGAACTGCAATTCCCATCAAAGCCTGAATCTTCCCGCTCTGGATTTGCTTTGAGCTTGGAGCTGGGGCTGAAGTGACAGATATTCTCTAGCACCCATGATCCATATGTTGGATTCCAAAGATTTTTTGTTTTGTTTTTAAGTCTGTGGGCGGATGGGTTGCTGGGCTCCAGCTTCTGGTTTGAGGTCTGCTGGAACCATGACCCACTGTTGCAATCACTGAGGCATGGCAAGCTGGGCCCTCGGGCAGTCCGGTTGCTCAGGTTCTCCACCAGTAGCTCTTGTGGACATTGTACAAGTTTGTGCCCAGCATGGTGGGATTCCAGTGTCTTAGGTGTTGTCTGAGGGGTGAGAGAAGGGCTTACCAGCAGTGGCACTATCCCACTGGAAATGTTTGGGCGCATGACCATACTCCCTTCATCCTCTGGTGCAGGGCTACACTCCATGGGCAGCTCAGTGTTGATCACATCAGGGTCCTGAAAAAGAGAGACAAGAGTCTGTTACATCTTCAGGGTGACTGTCACAGGTTTGGGCAATACTCCTGCACATCAAACAAGGTGCTATGGTCCATCTGGACATCACATGCTGTTGAGATTTACATGTCTCCTTTGAGAAGAGACTGTGCTTCGTTGAAATCAGTGACTAAGCTGTAGTATAAAATTTCTCTTTTGAGAGGTTGGATTCAGACCTGGAGCTGTTAAATGTTACTGGATAGTGAACTCACTGTACCATTTCATTCCCCCTCTCCACTCCATAACTATTCAGCTGTGGCTTTTGAGCAACATTAGGCAAGGTCAGAACATGGACCTTGAGAGAGATCTAAATACCTTTCCATCACAAAATGAAGGACGTTTTGCAATTGAACAAGCTGAGAGCTAAAAGCATCCATTTGCACAGTATATGCTCATTATGGCTGGGCAGAAGATGGGAGAGTGAGGATGAACACTGGAAAAGAGCCAACAGCACCACCATGTTACTCATTACGTTACTAGTAAAGTAATTATGTCAGTCTGACATGACCCTTCACTTGCCTTAGGGTCTAAAGCTAATGTCTTTGAATAGTTGGCATTCAATGGATTATCGTCCACCTGGATACCAAAGACCAGTACCTGGGTGCAATACTTGATCCTTTCCAGGATGGTTGAGAAGTTTGGGCGATACTCTGGACTGTGCTGCCAGCATTGTGTCATGATCCGGTACCTTAAAGTTAAAAAAAAAAAGGAAATTAATCAAGATTATTCAGTATAAAGTGATCAAGGGTCCAAAGGATCACACTTGGTACATGGCTCAAAGGAGGAGTGCAAAAGTGGATCTATCATTTCTAGATCCCTGGATCCTGCCTGACTGGGGAGCTGCTATTTAAAGCAAATCCTGTATTGCTCTAACCTGTATACAAGAGGCAGTAGCTCAAGACATATTTAGCAGTACCCACCTAACACAGAGGGCAATCACCATTCCCTGAGTAGAGGTGTCTTTGTCCACATTTTTGACATGTACTACACCTTGGCTTGTGAGAGTAAGGAAATACTTACACTGGCCCCGGACAGTTTTTTGGTGGATCCATTCTTCCTCCACTTGTGACAAATTCCAGCACTTCCTGATTGGTTTTGCAAGGGTAGGGCATGTAGCCTAGAGAGAAAATCTCCCAAAGCAGCACTCCAAAGGACCTGTGTCAGAAACCAGCCAAAAATACGAGTCAGATTTCATTTGTACTCCACAAACCCAGCTTGTAGCTGTGTAGGCAACACCACAGCAATGACCTCTCAAAGCTGCAGTCCAATTACAGTAATATGCAATTAGTGTGATAATGAGTCAATGTTTACATAAGAAGACACCCCAGTCAATCAAAACCTTTGCTCAAGCTCCAAAACAAGTTTTGCAGAGGTTTCAAAATATTTAGTAACTCTGAAGGCTTTCTTTCTGCTGCATTCATTATTAGTAGAGCAGGAAATGCCAAAGCACCCTTGGCTGTGTATGGTCTAACCATAAAGAACTGTTAGATCTGGCATGGATATTTCTTGCCTTAGTTGGGAAAACTTGAGATTTTTGTGTTGGGGAATACATTTGGTGCTGGTAATTTGGCTGCAGGTTGAGCTCTGGGTGGCAGAAGCCCAAGGCAAGAGGCTGTGACCTGGCACCAACCCTCTGCAAAACAAGGGACCCTCTGCAAAACAAGGGACGAGGACCTGTGGCATTGCTAGGTGACCGGACACTCAGAGACACAGCAGGAGCCAATGACTCCAGACTTTGGCACATTTAGCCTGTGAGGGTATAAAAGCCCAGAGCTTCCTTTGTTTGGGGCCCCTCCTCAGAGGAAGGAGCTCAAGTCGTTCTTTTGTTACTGCGTCTTGATTAAATTATTTTAAGTATCCCGACCTCTGAGGCCCTGCTATGGGAAAGCTGGTGCCAAGCTGGTAAGGAAACCTGGTCTGACTGTGAGTGTGGGGGGCTGTAGCTGTGAAGGAGCCTCTACTCAGCTCAAGAGGTTCAAGTGTGACTTCTGGAATGGCTCCTAGATGGTCAGACAGGGACCTTCAAATGTTTCCTAAATATCTGAATCAGTGTTTCAGAACAAGTTGCTCAAGTATAAAATCAAGGGAGAGACATCCAGTGAAACTGAAAGGTAGCAGCATTTCTGATATGGTTGTGCTTTTTTCTACATCCACAGGTCAGATAGTGCCACTAGGAATTATGTATGACTTAGACTCATTGAAGTCAAGAGAATTCTGCCAGGACTTCAGCAGGGTCAGAATTTTCAGTCACTTTTTGCTACAAAGGTCAAATTTCCAGTATATGCATGTTACTTATAATAGCCTATTACAGGAACTGTAGCACTTTCCTTCAAAATATTTAGTGCTGGCTGCTCACAACTAGGCACTGATAAGCAATCCTTGTCTTCCGGCATCGCTAACAACTTCAGGAAACTGGGTCAGTGTGGCATTTGAGGGAATGCCTCAGTACAGCATATTGAAGGATCTGCTGTACAGAGAAAGAAGTGTTCTTAAGCAACTGGAAAGCTTCCATACCCCAGCACCTGTGCATGAATGCGCTACTGTTGAGGGGGTGCTTATTTTAAAGAAAGATCAAGTCGTATGAGAAATCAGTATATAAATATTGTTTCCTCAGCAACCAGCAAGGACTTCTAATTAAACCTGCTGTCATTTTATAGGCAACAAGAAAAAATATCCAAAAAAGTAATCCTGGGTGGTACAGAGAGAGTAATTTACAAGAGATATAAGCAGACCCTGTCACTGATGGAAACTGGAAGTTTCTGAAGGCTGAGGGAAGCATTTGATGATATTTGTCTGGATGTTTAACTGAGACATCCTGAGAATCTAATCTGCTTTGCCTTTTACTTCTTGATTGGCTTTTTGTAATATTCTACTTTTATGAACAGCAAATTTTTATGACCTCTATTTACATTCAACATTTAAATTCTTATTCTGCATTCTTTAGCCATACTTCTACTGAATGCAGTGGGAAGACTTCTCATATTTTTCTGGGAAATTCTGACTTTAAGGTTACTGCTGAGCACACTTTTGTTCCTTGAGCAGTACATTTCTTGATGCTTTTCAGTGAGTAGCAGAAGTGATTAAAAGACATTTATTACCAGGTATCAGTCTTGGAGGTGAAAATGCCCTCTAGAAAAGCTTCTGGTGGCATCCACTTGACAGGAAGCATGGCTCTTCCTCCCTTGCGGTAGTAACTTGCTCTGGGAAAGATGAAATACACAGAGAATGTCACGCAGCCTGAATGGGCTTTGGTACAGAAAAGATCTTATCACCACAGTAACAGCAGCTGGGGATTGCAAGTAACAGTGGGGGCCAAGTGAGAAAAAGGAAAAGTCATCAACACAACAGTGCATTGAAGCAGGATTTTATATCCTCTTTGCAACTGAGATGGAAACAGAGGATGTTCTTGTGCACAGCTGAAGGCATCAAACTTGCCAATGCTTTGCACAGGGTGTTGGTGCAGCAAGTCTTCTTGACATTATGAAGTGATAAGTATGGTTGCTGGGGGTTTTTAATTTTAATTTAAGATTATTTATGATCAAACAGCTAATAAATTTGCCTATGTTTGGTTTAGAGTCCACAAGTGTTTGTAGTTTCCTGGGACCACAGTTGAAGTGGATTGGCTCATAAGCGTAAATCTGTTATTTTACAGTCTGTTAACACAAATTAGTTAACTGCTCATCGAATTCAGATCTCTAATGGATTAATCCACTGCTTCACATATAACAAAACAGTTCAAACCTGTCAAAATTATGCAGATTACTGAGTTACTCACAGAACTGAAATTGCCCTTCACTTACCTGTAAATATCCCTGGCCATTCCAAAGTCACCAATTTTGGCTATTCGTCCTGCTCCAGTACAGGTCAAAAGGCAATTCCTTGCAGCTATATCTCTTAAAAAAATTAAAATTAATTATAATTCTAAATTCTCAAGTAGTTAAAGGAATAAAAAAAAGTATTAGACCCAGTCCTACAAATCTTACTTGAGTAATCTTTAAACAAATGTAAAGAGCTCTGTTAAAATATGAAAGAATTCCAGTTATATTATCGTTTTTGTTAACCACAATTATTAAACTGCATTTGAATTATATCTTCTACCCAGCATCTGCCAAGCTTTCCCCATTCACACCTTCTTTCACTAAGGCAGAAAACAGCACAGACCTAACCTCTTTTGCTTCAACCACATTATGACAGATTTCTTTCTTGCTCTATTTTTTTTTTTTAAGAGGGACATCTCAGCAGTGTCCTCATCAGTTACGGATGTGATGCTATTAGACAGTCTTAGTAAACTGCTTGAAAAGCTATGTACAACCAGATTTGGTTATCTGTTGCTTTGTTACTTCTGGATATCTCCCATGGAATCAGTCAAAGCTCCACGTGGAAGCAGCTGTTAGCTGGGTGCAAGTTTAGCTTGTGAGAAATGGAAGTGATGCTTTCATGGCCAAGGCTAAAATATTTCTGTTCATTTTAAATATGCATTCTGAAAAGAAAGTCATTAGAATCATAGCACTGTGGGGGTCCTGTTAACTGCCAAGAAAAATAAGCTCCTTGAACAACTCATATGTTTATTTCCATTGCCAACCTTGAAAAATCTCTGAGGTTTGGAGGTCAGGTTCAACTTTCTCTTCTATTATCATCTGTGACTCCTAGATGACAATTCCTGCTCTGTAGAAACCTCTCTACAACCCCACTACACTACCCCTAGGATTCCTAATATCTGTAATGAAAGCCTTCTTCATTTCCCTACCCACTCTAAGCAATGCTGACATCACTAACAAATACTAATACAAAACCTGAGGGAAATTCCTTGTGTTCAGATTTATTGGATTGTTGGCTAAGACAAAATGAATCCATTCCCAGGTTGCTTATATTAGACATCTAACAGTGCAAAGATTGACTCAGAGGTTTGTTTTTTTAAAGTCACACACTGCTGTTACTATTACAGTAAGGATTCTAAAATAGAATGCTGTAGTGATTAACTCAGAGGTTTCCAATTAGAATACTGATCTAAGAGATCTAAGAGCCACAACCTGTTGCACATTCTTACTGCTCTTTTTTAATGACAGAAATCTCTAATCCTTTTCCACCAGAACTTGCTTATTGTTGCAATATAAACAGTAGAAATCTGTTTCAGATGTTCTAATAATAAAGCCATATAACATATTTCCATATCTCAACCTCCTGGCTTTTTGCTCCAATGGCTGCTTGCCATTGTTTCCCTGGATTTCTCCAGCCCCTGCCCACTGTTTCCTATCTCTGTGCTGTGCAGCCCCACATGTGTTGCACATGTGGGTGAGCCCAATTGCCTGCCTGCACATCTCCAGGCTGCACCTTGGTTTGCTTAGAGCCTCTGTGACCCTCTGGTGTGCAAGGGCTCTCCTCTCCTTTACAAATAAGCACTGAACACAGCATGCAATTCACAGTAAGGAAGCCAGTTGCCCACTATGCCTAGGAACATTATGAGCTGAAATAATTCTAAATAAAAAATGAAGGATTTCAGTACCCGACCAGAATTTTTAAAAGGGTAACTATAACCTTTATCCCTTCTATAATAATTTTGTCTTATTTGAAGCATGCTATATCAACATTTTTTGCTCAACAAATGAGCAAAAAGGAATTTGAAGAAACAAATACGGGCTTCCTAAAACCATGGAAGCAGGTCAGACACTGAGCTGGGAAGAAAGCCTGAGATGTGTTTTTATCTCCTGTCACCCTTGCTCTACCCTTCTCTAGCCTTTGAATCAAATATTATGGACTGTCCTGTACTGGTGGGATAGGGAAAGCATTTAAGTCAAGATAGGGAGGTGAGAAAGGAAGTAAATACCTTATTGTCTTATCAGCCAACACAGAGTGACACTACCATCTAGTGGACTGCAGGGCTAATTTCAACTGTCTCAACGTTGCAGACACCCACAAACTGGTACTTAAGGCCTCTCATTTGGAACAGACCACTGCCCTCCCTCTAGGACTGCAAAGAGCAGTGCAGAGCCTAACTCCTAAAAAAACCCAGGGAGATCCACTTGGTCATCTAAGCACAAGCCTGCAGTGGGGTAGAGGAAATAATCTGTCTCCCCTGAGGAGATTAGTCCTGTCTAATCCATTGCAAATAGAAAGTATATGAGCCTGATGCACCTTGAGACAGATCAGAAGAGACTGTTTCTCCTCACCTGTGGATGAAATGATTCTCTTCCAGATATTTACAGCCGCAGGCAATATCCCTGGCTATATTCAGCAGGTCCTGCATTGTTAGTGTGGATGGCTGATTCTGGAAAAGGACACAAAATGGTAAGGGAAGGAAAGTGAAGCAGAAGAACATCATTCAGGCAGGGTATAGTCAGAGGACAGAAGAAGGGAAAGGGAGAGATATACATACAGGATGAGGGAAGGGTTAAATGAGTCAGGAGCAAAGAGGGACATAAAGCAGGTCAAAGCAAAGAATTAGAAAATGAGTAAACTCTTGTTTAATCCCAAAAACTTTCAGGAGATTTCACCTCTCTTGAGCACTGTACATGAGTGCAATCTGGCAAGAGACTTATGGCCTGGTGTGAATGGCCGGTTAAAGGGGGTGGGAGAGAACTACTCCCTGCTGTGTTATGTGAAGTCAAAAGACAAGCAGGTTTAAAAAGTGAGACAGAAGAGAATGTAAAAGTACCCACTTTTAAAGGGTGAGTCAGTAAATTATCAACAGAAATTAGTGCATGAACAAGAGAGAGCGAGAGAGAGAGTAAAAATGCACAAGTGCACATCTTTACACCATCATCAGCATTCATCAGATTATCTGTACCTGGTAGAAGAACAGTGATTACCCTCAGAAGCAGTATGCAAAAAAGGAATGCTTTACTACAGGACTCCAGGACTGGTACTAACCCTTTACCATCTTCACTTCCCTAAGAACAATAAAGAAAACTTTTCCCAGGAGCCCTGCTTATTTTCACTCCCTTTACATCATTCTCCATAGGGAAATTTTTGTCAGTTTTTCTCTAGGAACTTCTTTATTGTTCTCAGGAAGGGTGAAGAGAAATTACTACACTGCTAATGGAAGTCTGAGATATATCAAATAAATTAGGCTCAGCTCTTCAACTGGTATAAATTTGTACCTCTCCATATGGTGCCGACGCACACCTGCTGAGGACTTAGTGCTATGAATTCTGATTATAACTTCAGCTCCTCACGTGCCATCACAGTACATGGAAAACAAAGCAGGTATTGAAAAAAAGAAGACCAATTATTTATAATTGGTCTAATTGTCAGTGAAGTCTGCAATGGCAGGACAGGATTTTACCTCCTCAATTATTGGAGTTTCTTGCCCTGCTTGGTTTTTGTCTCACTGACACCTGCTTGCATCAAGCAAACCAACACAAGTATCCAGAAGTCTGTGGGAGCTGGGACACACACACACAGCCTAGCTTGGCTTCAGTGCCTTTATCCAGTTGATAAAAACATAAAAGCAATCATACTAAAATCAACCACAGCCTCACATGGAAGCTCTCTCACCATCCTGGGTCGGTTCTGCCGAAGGAAGCTCTTCATGTCTCCTCCAGCCATGAGCTCCAGCAGAATGAAGCGAGGCAATGTCTGTAGGCTGACACCAATGCACTGCACAATATTTTGGTGATTGAACTTACTGAAAGCCAAGGTCACAGCACATGGAAGAGAAACACAGCATTAGTACCTGGCCAACATCCATCCATTCTCATTCTGCCTTGATATTTGACAATCTGGACTGAAGCAAATCCTGATGTGGTTACAAAAAAAATCTTCAGCCATATCAAAATACCTCTCTGGTTATGACAGCCCCAAGAACAGGGTTATGCCTGGCTTTGTCCAAGAAAAGTCTTCAACAGAAGGTATGAAAAGCTAAAAGCAAAGCAGAGTCTTCTGTCTGTGAAGACAGAATTTAATGGACACACTGACTGAAAGATGAGAGTGACATGAGAGGGATAAGAAAGTTAAGCATGCAAATTTCATTGGCATTTGTGATACAATGTCCTGGCTAGTAGGAATTTTAATTCAGTGTTGGTTATTTTAGACATAGTGCTGTCTAGTTTGGGACTAGGGACTCAGTGTTTAGTCTGCCAGAGGGACTCAGCTAATACCTACTGCAGCAGCTGCTTATGTGATTCTGCTTTTTATAAAAGGAAGCTGAGCTTGTCACGAAGCACAGTAAGACTCAGTCATTAGACAGCAGCATCTTCCCTTAGATAATAATTACCTGGATAATAAAGGAACTAAAAATAGAAAGGAAGTTGGGGAAGAGAAAGAGTCGTGCTAAGTGAATCAACGCACTCCTTAATTGATTAAAATTGCTCTTTAAAAAAACATACATCAGTGTTATCTCCTGTTCAGCTACCACATTTCTTGCAGACTGTAGGGAGTGGCACTATTTCATGAGATTCATGCTTTAATAGCAGAAAACCAGCATCTAAGTATAAGCTGGGCCAGACAATGAGAAGAGGAACTTCACATTGAACAAATTCAAAATATATAAATTCCAGGTACTTAAAATTAACCTTGACTATGCTACTATTTTAAAGTCATCCATGATCCTACTATTGTTTTCAGATTATGGATTTCTGTTAATGAAGTAAATTCTAAGGCTGGAATACCTAAAGTACAGGAGATAAGAGGAATGGCTGCCTGTTATATTTTCCAAGAAGATTTTATAGATCTTATAATTCACTGTCAGAGGGTCATGCACATAGGACCTTATAAAGGTTCTGTCAAGCTTGCAAAGACATCAAATCAAATGCAGAACACGCTTGTACAAAAATGTTGCGCTTTCTTACTCTTTTGAACAGGATCAGCAGAACCAATCAACCAAAGTTTTTGTTAAATTGTAATGATTTTTGGGTGGGATAGAGTTAATTTTCCTCACAGTAGCTCATATGGTGCTACATTTTGTATTTGTGATCAAAACAGTGCTGATAACAGATTGATATTTTAGCTACTGCTGAGCAGTGCTTACCCAGCATTAAGGTTTTTCACACACACGCACCTCCCCCACAGCGAGAAGGCTGTGAGGACAAGAGGTTGTGAGAGGACACAGCCAGGACAGCTGGCTCCAACCAACCAAAGGGACATCCCATTCTGTATGGTGTCATGCTCAGCTATAAAAGCTGAAGAAAGGAGGAGGAGGGGAAAGGGTCAATCAGAGTTTGGCATTTGTCTTCCCAAGTAGCTGCTGTGCATGATGGAGTCCTGCTTTCCTGGGATGGCTGAACACATGCCTGCTCATGGGAAGTAGGGAAGGAATTTTTCAGCACTGCTTAGCTTGCTCACACAGATTTTGCTTTACCTATTAAACTGTTTTTATCTCATCCATGAGCTTTCTTGTCCTTCTGATTCTCTTCTCCATCCCTCTGCTGTGTGCAGCCAAGTTGCCTACTGGCATTAAAGCACCAGAAACAGGCAACAAAAGAACCTCAGTTATCTTGTTTGAGATAAACAAGTAGTACCTTATATGCTACTAAAATGCCATCTGGTGAAAAATAAGACTGAATTTATTTTCTGAACACAGGCAAGGGAATAAAGGATTCTATGATTACCTGCATTACTCTTTTTCCCCCTGCCCACTATCAGTAAAAAAGCCCCTTAAACTATACCTGATAATCAATGCTTCCATCAGGAAATCCATCTCATCCTGCTCAGAGCAGACTTCTGGCAGGGTCTGTTGAGGCAGTGAGGGCCATCCCACCAAAGAATTGAGAATATTTGTGTGACCACCAGAGATAAAAGGAAAAAAAAAGAAAATAAAAGAATGAGCATGTAACATATAAATCACCTCAGGCACCTAAGAGCAGGGGCTCATCCTTTCAGTGCTGAGTTTATTGCACTGCATCTGACCTATATGTTAGATAAGTCACGATAGGAAAAAATGACCTACTTGAAAATTTTTTGTGTGTGTGTGTGTGAATTGAACTCTATGCACAACTCTGGAACAAAAATATATTCAGGTACACACCAAGAAAAATATTAGATAGGGACATACAGACCTAGGAAGGTTTTTTAAATGACAGCTATTATTTATTCTCTCCTTTCTTTGTGTCCACATTGCAGCACATGCTTGCATGCCATATGACACACACAGCCACTTGATTTAAACACTTGTGTCACATGTCCCTGTAGCTTTCTTTCCTGCCAGCAGATTTGGACATCTTCTGCTGATACAGATGAACTGGATTACCACAAATGAATGACATGCTGATCTCCTTCTGCTTCTTCCACTGTGCTCTGGTGCTTCTTCCAGTGAAACTGAGTTTGGCAGTTCCAACTGCTTATTAGTGTCCTGGGTTTTCACCCACATTTGTACAGTGACACAGGGAAGTTCATGACATGAAAGACAGGATGAATAACAGTAGAACTTTTTTTAATTAATGAAGGTTATGTTCTTGAGGTGAACTCATAGAAGTAGATTTGTTTCTATGAGTCACAGGCTTATAAAATAACAGAAGCAGAATATGAGCATCATTAACTTCAGGGCTGAATAATTGACAAATCCTGATGCAACAGCAGTCATTTCAAGAAAACCAGCCTATTGTCTCTTGCCATTAATGACAGAGAAATTATTGTGAAATTGCAATATATATTCACAACAGGATCCTTAACACTGGGCAATATCAAAAAACTACCTGAAAATTTCACATACAGTAGAAAAGCACTACTCTCAATATAAAGGGAAGTAATTGAGAAACAACACAGATTTTTAAATACATCATGTGGAAAAACTTGTGAGAAAGTGCTCATCAAAGCTGATAATGCCTGGATGCAGCAATGTGTCCAAGCCTGCATCACACATATGCATATGCCATTATATATGTGATACACATACATTTCCAGCTGGAATAGGGATAACATGGCTCTTATGAGTAATTATTGCTGTAGAAGAAATTTGTGGGTACTAACCTTGATAGCCACTTGTAGAGGGTTGGGGTCCCCTGCAATGCCTACCACAGTTCCCTCATAAACTTCACCAAATGCACCATGTCCTAATGCCCTGCAAGAAAAGAAGAGGGGTAACAGATGTTATATGTCCTTGGATCCAAGAGCTGGCCAAGCTCCTCTTTTCATCCAGTCCAATACAAATCAAAAAGAGAGTTTGATTTCAGCTCAAAACATCTGAAAATAGCTTATCAGTATTCTCTGTCACTATCACTTAAAAAGGGAGGTTGGATCCTTGATCGTTCTGAACAAAAAATAGGCCTGCTCAATCCTAGGGTCTATCACCAACTGTGGCAAAAGAAAGACAAGAAAAAGGGAGAGCAATGGAATAAGGTGGCTGCAGACTGATGTCTTCAGGAGATTGTATAAGACATAAGAATGATCAAATTGTTCCTTCTAAAGCTTATATAACTTTTATCAGGATCATATGGATGATGAAGAGCAACTTAGCATGTATCTCTTTGTGACAGGAAATTTCCTTGTTATAGGAAATGCTGAAATAGACATACTGCTATAGATTTGAAAGGGAGCTGCTGCCAGGAGGCAAGTGCAATAAAACCACAATCACAGTAGAGGTGAAATACCTATGTGTGGGAACATGGAACAGGAGACTCACAAACTTACACTTCTGCTTGAGAACTTCACGGAATCAAATTATCTTAGAGAATATAACTAGTATCACATCTGTTGTATTTTGGCTGACTTGGACTGGGTGCTTTGCAGTTAGCAAGAGAGGTGGGCCTTGTTTTCTCACCGAAGCAGAGAGATGTTCTTCCGTGGGATCTCCTTCAGCTCGCTCAGAGTGGCAGCCTTCCCTGCAAAGCAGTAGTTGGGGTTGTAATCGGTCATGATGACAGATGTGCGGATTTTGCTCAGTTTATACTCTGGGCTCTGCAGTCGTGATCTGGATCCCTCCAGCTGCTGCTTCTTCAGGTGATAAACTGTGGGTGGAGAGATTAATAAAAATGCATAAACAAGATCTACAACTGGACAGAAGAGATAATGCTGGCCACACAGAACAGAATGACACCAATCCCAGAATTATAAAAGGTCCAGAAACAACTCTGGCTTGCTGTATCCTGCTCTTCTTCACAGTCTTCAGTGATTTAGTATCGGATATGTAAAAAGTGTTATTCCTGCAAACACCTAATCACCTGGGAACAACTTAGGTTTCCTATGCTGCTTTGTGCATTGGCTGAGGAAGAGTGCTCCACAAGACATCTTGCTGACATCAAATCCAAAAAAGCAAACCATCTCCTTGAATGAATTATATATTTAAGCACAGATTGTGATTTCATCTAGTATTGCAGTGGCTGCTACAGAAACACCTGCTAAGAAGGCTTCCCTAGCTCTTTTGTTCTGTGGCAATTAGTGGGGAAGAGCAGTCCTTGCCCTTTGGACTATCCTTGTGACTAACTGTGGGTGGTGATGTTTCCTATCACTTCTTTTTCCCTGTTCCTCCAATCCACTTGGGAGACTGCAACACTTTGGCTCCAAGTACTCAAAGCAGTGGCACATGGCCAGGTGGTCTCCTTTTGTCTAATTTAGCTGGAAAAAGCCAGGTCAAAGGGTGATAAGAAGTAAGTGTATCTTACTGATGGACAGGCTGCCACAGGTGAGGATCATTCCAAGCACCACAATCACAGACACCACAGCCAAGAGGAGGGGGAGAGACAGCTGTCCCTCTGGTATAGGACCCTGGGGCACTGGAAGAATAAAAACAGCAGCATGAATCAGAAAACAACAAGAGCTACTGTAAAAGCATCCCTCTGAAGGTTGCTTATATTCCAGAAAACAGTACAGAGATCATGGTCAAAGCGTTTTATAAAAATTACAGCAAATCCCTCTATAATCCTGAAGGTTGAAAAAGTACTTAAACAATTTTTAAATCATTGTGAAGATAGAACACAAACTGATAAAACACAGATTTCTTATCCATTCTTCAGTTTTCTATAAATGGGTAACATCACTACTCATAAGTTGAAAATGTCTACAGCCTTGATGTTTTGGAACTCCAAGATACTGTGAAAGGAAATTACTGTGAGTACAAGGCATCAGCTGACAGGCACAGTGGGAAACTGCTGTGGAAGGAAGCAATTTGTGGCTTAAATAACTCAGCAGTAGGTGGTACATTATCCTGGAGAGGTATTTATGCTTAAATATCTGATACACTGAGCCCATTCAGGAAATTCACACCATGTCTCTTTACAGATATTTTACCTCCTGCCTAATCCAAATGTGAATGTTGGAGATGGTGGCATAGATGCAACTCAGCATGTAAGCAAAGGTCAGCAGGAATTTTCAGTCCAGTGTTTGACTGACATTTCTCACACCACCTTGTCCACTGGATCCACTAGCTCTAGCTCAGGAACTGAACATCAAAAAAGCCAGAAGGAGATATGATATAAAGAATAGAGATATTATCCAGTGAGGCTAAAACTTACCTGTGCAGGTGACATTGTCGTTGGCCAGCACAGCCCCCATCTCACACTGGCACACTGGCAGGTTGGTGTCAGGGTCCCTCTTGCAGTTGTCTGAGTGGCAGTGGCTGCAGTTAAGATAGATCTGAACCTCCACCTCACCATGACTCTCCATGGCTGAACAAGGAATCAGACACAACAGATGGACTTAGTTCAGTTTTTCCTATCTTGTTCCAGTAAGGTAAAAAAGCCAACAGAACAAAACCCAGCAGCTACCTACAACTTCTCTCCTTCTCTGCAGGAGAGCAGATAGTCCAACACAGTGTGGACATGTCAGAAGCCTGATGGTGATCGGTAGGGAAGAAGATATTTGGTCCTTTGAGCAAACAGAGAGGCCTTGAAGTGAATTGACCTGGAAAAGTCAGGGACTGAGGATGTGTGGTTGAACCTGGTGTCTCTCCTGGCTTAGAGATTGAGAGAAAAAAGGTCCCAGAGCACCATGAAAATACTTAAAGAAATGACCACAGCTAAAGATCTGACCTGCAGCTTGAAATAAGCTTTAATGGAATGAACAGAAAAACAAAGACAGAAGAAGAGGGAGGAGGAAAGAGGAAATAGAGAGGAAGAAGGAAAAAGGAGGAAGAAAAGAAATGAGACTAAGAACCATATTGTACCTGCCAAGGGATGCAAGAAGATCTCTCCTATGGGGTTCACAAAAGAGATGCCATCCTGCCCACCAGCTGTGATATCATCACTATCAGAGGCATGTCCCCCTGGGGAGAGAAGAGTATGGCTAGCTGATCAGTGCTGCATGCTGCAAAGAATATGATGTCTCTGAAAGCTGCATTCATTCCCATTATCACCTGGGGTCACTCTGCAACCTTCCAGTGATATTGGATGGTATAATGTCAAACCCTCACTTGACCCAGCCAGTATCAAGGTTAGTGAAGTGACTTCATCTGATGCAGGTTTCTCAGTTCAGCAAGGTAAAAATGTATTTGTTTTGAACAGAAAAAAGAAATGGAACATTTTCCATGGGTAACTTGGAAATGGGTGAAGGGGTGATTCATCACACCTTCCAAATATTAAATCACATAGGAACACTTTTATCCTTGATTTCTCTAGTTATGGAGAGATGGTGGAGAGAGGGTGGGTTTCATACTGTTCAACTTGAAGTATCTGTGCCTCACCTCCTGCGGTCGTGCACCTCTGCACTAAGAGACCTGCAGGGGCTCTGAAGGGCACAAAATTAATCACCATGACTATTGCCCCAGAAGGCTTACCTCTGTACCCTCCACCTCCTCCCCCAGAAGTACAAGCTCCTCCTCCTCCACCAAAACCACCAGAGGTGGTCCACTGGAGCTTGGCTAGCGCTTGGGGACAAGCTTGACCTCCTTCTCCACCTTCCAGAAGGGACTTCCCAGCCTGAGGAAGCAGACTCTCATCTTGCCAGCCACCACCTCCACCTTCGGTCAGAGAGTGGGAAAAGAAAACAAGAACAGGTGAGAGAAGCACAAGGAGAGATGCTTTGCAGAGAGATGGAGATGAGTCCATATTAATTTCTTAAGTTCCTAGTTCAAGGTAAATCTTTCTTTAAGTTTAAAAGAATATACAGACAAGCTCCTTGCTGTCATGGGCAATAACAAACAGGAAATCTAATGCACAGCCTGTGGTATGTGCAGAATAAACCAACACCTCAGCACCAATTTCTTGTGGTGTTAAGAAAATAAGGAGCCTACCACTCCCCTTCAGGATAACTGGTTAGGGCAGTCAGCCATGTAATATGCGGAGTTCCTCAGGGAAATAAAAATAAATTGGATTTCTATATCTCACTTTAGTGGCCTCTCTGTAAGCCTACTACAGCAGGAGATGGATAACCACCAGATTTTTTTTTTATCTCTTAGTAATGGATTCTAGGCACAACCATCACAAGATTATAAATAAGGTTCCATTTCTGGTATAATTCTCATAATACAATTTTGTTGTTAGGGTTTAAGGGTAGTAAGGGGAAAATGTCTTCTTTTCAAAGGCCATTGCTACAGTGTGAAGGAGTAGGCTCCATCCCCCAAACATCATTTTCCCCAATTCAGCTCACAGAAGAGAGGGGTCCTCCTCTCTTCTATGGAATGGCCTCTACTGGAGCACTCATCAGCTGTCCTGTGCATTCTCTTTTTATCTGGTGACACAACATATAAGAAGATATCCCTTACAGACTAGCAGCGTATTTCTAAAAACTACTGCCACAGAAAAATACCAAAAGACTGAAAAAGAAGCCCTTCACTTCATGCCTACAAGTCAATGGGTGTATTCAGCCACCTGACTCAGACCTGATGTGGTTTTAGTGTCTCACCTGCTGCCCCAGTCCTCCCACTGACTCCAGGTACTGCGGTGCTGTTCTCAAATTGCTCCAGGGGTACATCATCCAGGGAATTGTCCTGAGCCTTCAGGTAGGCCTTTCCTCCTCCTCCTGCTGCGATGAGCAAAGGTTCGAAAATCCCATCCTTCTGCTGGAAAACCCCCCAGCAAATATCAGAAAAACTTCACATCCCTTGGATATGCCAACTCATACAAACTTATCAAAGATAGTGAAAGCATCCCAAAGAAGAGTGGCCTAAGGCCAGGGCAATGCTACTACTTGTCTCATAGAATCATTACAAAAATATTTCACATCATGTTCCTGAGTACAAAAGTAACTGTTTAACTGAAAGTCAAGGTTTTGTGATACATTTTTTAAAGACTGCTGCCAGTATTAAAGTGGGATCCTGGTGTAATTCCCACATCTGAGCTGTTAAGGACTGAGGAACAGTTCAGCTAGCCTAATGAAGGTGATAAATACAAACAAGTATATAAAAAAGAGATCAACAACTAAAAAGACAAAACCCGTAGAGAGACAGAAAGAGGAGAGGGAGAAAAAGGCAGAAGAGAAAGATTCATTTTTCATAATCCTTTTTAAAAGAATTGTTTATCATATGCCATGACTGACAGTGAGAGCTAATTGCTCTTCTGGACACTGCACAGGCAGGATGCAAAGAGGAAATACTTACTCTAAAGATGTAGGTTGCTCCTCCTCCACCCCCACCTCCTCCAGCCCATTCCTTCAGGTCCCTTTTTTTTTTGTAATCTTCTTCAATGAGAGATGACTCCCCTAAGCAGATCTTCTGAGTTTCAGGATTGCCCTGAAAGGAGACAAAAAAATGGAGTCAGATATCAGCAAAGTCCAACTCTTGAGACTTGTCTGTGTATTTCAGTATAATTATGTGATAATACTTGTCATGCATATTAGACATAGATAAACCAGTATGTAGATTATCTTTGTAGAAAGTGACCTTTTCTACTTGGACTGACAGCTGAGGGATAGATCTGTCTGTAACTTCTGATTTGCAAAAATGTAATAAATCATTGTTAATTTCACATTAATTAAATAATTAATGTTTTGCATATTTAGAACTTCTTGTAACCAAAACAGTTAAATATTTTGGATTCTAGATTAATTCTAAGAACTTTCTTACTGACACATTTACTGTTTATTTCTCAAGGAGATAAATCCATAGAGCAAAGGTGACCCACACATAGTTGGGAATAATCTCTTGATACATCTTAGAAGAGTAATTTGGAGATCCAGTTTCCTATTCCTGCACCAGTTTTACTGCCTGTGTCCTCTCATTCATGCAGAATCACAGAATGGGAAAGGCTGGACATCATCTAGTCAGCCCAACCTCCCTGCTCAAGCAGACTTCGCTGGGACATGTAACTCAGGATTGTGTCCAGATGGTTTTTGACTATCTCCAGAGAAGGAGACTCTACAACCCCTCTGGGAAACCTGTTCCAGTTCTCAGTCACCCTCACAGCAAAGAAGCTCTTAATCACATTCAGGTGGAACATGTTCCATTTTCTGCCCATTGCATCTCATCCCAAGACTGAGACTGAGATTGATTGAAAATTGACAGAGGGAGAGCTCTTTCTCAATTCTGTTAGTGATGGTGCATAGCCTTTCTTAGTTGGTGAAGCAATTTGTCTGCTTAATTTAAACAGGAGAACAAATGATGGCAAGGGTAGATAAAGACCAGGGAAAAGCAACTGGGGTAAATCTGAGGAGAGAGAATCAAAGTTTGGAGCTGCAGAACTCCAGAGAAAGAAAAACAAACATTAGTCACCCAATATACAGATTCATCACGATTTTCAAAGCCAAAGAAAGTTGGGCTTTGGAAGTGGGAAAAATTAACTGCAACTTTTTCCAGTAGCACCTGCCAAAGGGAGATAGTGCTGTGTTGTGATTTGCAATTTGGAGAACAAATGATGATATGTAAGAGAATAATGGACAACTTTTCAGATTATGACCTAAGACTAGAGAGTGCACTGTAAAGGGAACTGCAGATACACAAATGTATCTTTTATTTAAATAGATATGATTTTTTATTATATAAAGTGAAGAAAGGGTGGGTTTGGAGTCTATTGGAGCATCTGGGTAAGACATCGTCTCCTTTGGGAAAGTAAATAGTAACTTCAAATGCCTACAGGAATAGTTTATGCATCCCCAAACACACCAGTCTGTGAGGACAAAACAGCTTGGTTCCTGGGCAGGGGTTAACAACACCTCTGGAACAAGGCAGTATCAAAAATTGATGCTGAAAAGAGATTGTTTTTGAGCCTAAGTGACAAAATTACTTTCAGATCATTTGGTATAGTGTTTTGAGGACACACACCTAAGTGTTCATGTCACCAATTTCCATTTCTCTTGAGTGAGAATCTCTCTCATCCAACAAGAGATGGAGCACATCTCTTGCCTGTGAGCTTCCTGCTTAAAATAAGCACAAGAGAGCTGATGAAGAACTTATTTCAAACACCAGGAGCTTAAAGCAAAGTTTCTGTGGGCTTCATGTTTGTTTGTGCATTTTGGGATTGTTTTTCTTTTCAGTGTTCTTTATATCTGTTTTGAGATTCTTTCTAACTTCTTTTATTGGGTCTTTCCTGTCTCCTGTCCAGATTCTGGGATTTCTATCTTTTATCACCAAACCCCAAGCCACCCACTGAATCTGCAAGGTCTCTGCCCACATGTGCTTCATGGCCCTCACCCCAGGGCAGGCATCCTCCCCCTGCTGCCCCACTAAGATGTACAGCAGCTCATCTTTCTCCAGGTGGAAGGTGGCTGAGATGAAGACCCCATGGGACCTCTTGTTGTGGTTTTTGGCTCCCTTCCCCCCGGCTGCTCCATAGGCAGAAATCCTGCAAGACAAAGTAAATAAATGAAGACACAGCTCTCACAATTCTCATCCACAAAATAAATCCCTCTGCCACGTCTCCCAGCCTTCACTTCCAAACAGACATTTCTCCCAAGGAGGCTCCCCTGCTGTAGCAGCTTGTGACTATTCTTTGTCTGAGTCCCATGTAGGTAGGCGGCACAAGAGGACAGACCAACCCTCACCTGAGTACTGGAAACATAGACTGCAGGAACAAATAGCGTGAGCTGGTACAGCCAGAAGTCTAAGGCTACAGGACTGAGATTATGGCAGCACTCCTTGGCTGCATGCCCACTCTCACTCCTCTTCTGATCTCTTCTACATCTCTGCTCACCCTTCCATGCTTCACAGTAGCTCAGATATATATCCTTATATCTACTGCTCCTATTTCTTCACTGTCCCCTCCACCTTCTCAGTACAGGTGGTCCCACACTCGTGCTTGTTGGAACTCCACAAACAAAAAGCAGTTAGGGTGGCTGCCCCCCAGCACACACTGATCCTCACCTGTATCTGTTTGTGGCTGGCACTCTCCAGACTTGCACTCCCCGGAGCCTGCCCTCCTTCTCCACAGTCACCGACACATTGCTGTTCTTGTAGGCACTGTCACACTGAGCTTGAGTTGGCCCATGGGGACCACTGGCACCACATGTTGAGAACCACCACAGAACAACAGTTGTGTCCCCTGTGAGCAAAACAGCAAGAGTTGAGTCAGATGTGAGCTTGCCTGCATTTCTCAGAACTTAGATTATACCTACTTTCCTCTCGTCATAGCACAACTACTGCTTTCATATGGTTACTGTTTGCTTTTCTCCTCTCTCCCCTTATTTCCTGCACACTATTTGATAAATCATAGGCTGAAGATAAACTTTATCAGTTGGGTGTGAGGGGGGAAGGGAAAAGGGAAGAGAGACTGAACTTCTAAGAGGGGGTTTATCGGAGTGTCTCACAGATATGATCAAATTCCTCTTCTCAGTGCCAGTCTGAAGCAAGAAGATGTTCAACATTCCAAATGAGAACTAAACCATGTACACAGAGACAAGGGTTGAAAATATCTGTCATTACACCTAGTGACCATTTATGAAACACAGTGAACATTTGAAGAGACTTTTCTCAGGCTTGCACAAGAAGCCTGTGGCAGCAGAAACTGCCAGGGAACAGCCTCTTGCTACCATCTGTAGGGACCCTTCTTCCCCGGGAAATTTCTATCCTGGTTCTCATTTAGCATTATTCTTTTGTTTCTACAACAGTGCAGCAGATAAGGATGCTTTCTATTTCACAACCATTTTCTAAGACCCAAACAAATCCATCTCCTCCGCTGAATTAGATGAGGCCTAAGAATAAAACTTTTCAGTAATATATTGAAAAAATGTGTGATACAGTTTGTGCACAAAAGCCAGAGTCAAAAGTAGAACTGTTTAAGAGATGAATTATTAAAATAGAAGTAAAAATTAAAAACTTTTAAAAGAAAAATTCCAATCTTGTTTAAAGGAAAAGGCAAGCAAAACTATCCCCAACAGACATCATCCTGTGAACATGCAGATGGATCAATGCAGTATGAGTTTCAGCTGCATTACAGCACTCCCCTGAGCTAATGGGAACAGACAGCAGTACAGATTGTCACATTCTAGGTGGACACAGCCTTCAGGAGATGGGACAGTCACATGCTGGTATTTGTTGGCTGAAAAAACAGCCTCAAGAAAAGCTCACCTCCTGACCTTCTCCTTTAGACAGCTCTTCTCACCCACACAATCCTTATCTGTCCTCCAGAGTAGCAATCTCTACCACTACCAGTAAATTAGTCGTCAGTGTTCTCTTGTCCTCCTGCTTTTTCATCCAATTTTTCTCTTCAGTGTATTTCCTCATGCTTACTTTCTTCTCTCTGGATTTTCATCTTTGCACCACTTTTCTACACTCATTTTATTCAGCTTCAGTGCTCAGCACTCTTTCTATTCCCAACTTTCTGTACAGAGTTATGCCTTTTGTTCCTAAGCTGCCTTTCCATGTACTACAAATCTGAGCCATGCAGCTTCATACAAACTTCATGCAGTTTTCACTTGAAGAGATTCTGCTTTTCTTTAAAGAGGACCTGCCATCTCAGGGCTGGTGAGCTGGGCTCCAGCAAACTGCTTGCCTATAGCCAAACATCTTTGGATTATATATAGTTGCTTCATTGCTGTAGGCAGGCAGATCACACACAGGAGTCAGGAAGGGAGCCACCTTTTATGGCCAAGAGACAGGTTTTCAGTACTGAATCATGTACCTGGGAGGGAGGGCTCTTCCAGGGGGTTCAGAAGATGCTCATCCAGGATACTAATCTCACGTGGGTACTGGCGTTTCCCACCAAAATGATTCAGTTGTTTTCCTGTAATAGTTTGTAGAACAGAGAAAGAGGTGGGAGGATGATAGAAGAGAGTGATGGAAAATTAAAGATTACATGAATTAATTAAATACAACAGTATGGTTAAGATAAGTAAATATTACCTTGGGTAGAAAAGGTGTTTTCAACAATCATAATTTTGTATTACTCTTTTGAGCCCTTGTCTTAGGTAAGCTACTTGTATCTATGCTGAAGGCAGTGGGTCTTCACATGAACACAGACCCTCCACGTTATTCCATGCAGGATAAGCTCCTTGGTCTGCAATTTCCCATAGCTGTGATTACAGGAGATTTTAGGAAAAATGTAGTGTGGGAGAACAGATACCAGGTATTGATGTTCTGCTGGTCAAACAGGCAGGTGACAATTCTGGACAGTCAAATGATTGGAGGTGTAAAGGAAAGTGGTGACATAAATCACTGTCTTTGGTTCTGAATAGTGTCATGGCAAGTAACCCAGCTTAACAGATCACTCCCACCTCAGCAACCAACTCTGAGCCCCTGAGAGCTCACTTAGAGAATAAATAACTAAATAAAATCACATGCCTCACTAACATACACAGTTAAGTAACAGAAAAATACCCTTGTCACAAACTGTTAATCTTTGGACAAACATTTTTGAAAATCACAGAGCAAAACCGTACACTTCTGACCACTGAGATAGGCCTTTGAAAACCAGCCCTTTCTCAGAGAGGAGGAATTTAAAATCAATTGCTGATCCAAATAATCTGAATGCACTGAGAACACTGCAACACCAATGCTGCCTTACAGCAGGAAAAAGTAATAATGAACCCTTGCCTCATAATCTGCAAGCATCCTGTATCAAGAGTTAAATTACCCATTTTTATGCAAATTTTTTGATTGGAAAATGTCTAAGAAAAAGGGCAGGCTTCTTTCTTTTTTGTGAGCCCTCAGTTAATTTAATATTGAACATTTTTCATCAGTGGAAAAACATTACAAATATTTCAATTTGTTCCAGTTGTGAGAATCTAACAGCTGTCTGGTGCTCTACTGAAAAGAGACTCACTCAGTTCCAGATGGACAATTATCTCTGCCACAAAGCCATTGCTCTAAATAGCAATAATTAACACCCTTGTTAGCTGTGTCAGAAAGGCCAAATAACTAATTGAAGCATGGAGACCTTGCTGAGCTTTTACTCCTGAGAATATTCCCCCCAGGTCTGACTGAAAGCACATTGATGCATGCAAACAAAAGAAAGCTTTGTACTAACACACTCTGCTCATACTGAGAGGGAGAACTTCAATGGATGAAGTTGTCAAGCCAGTGAAAAATGAAATTAACCCAAAACAAATGAAATTAATCAAATGCAAGGAGGAAAGAGAATGAAAAATACAATGCATGGCCAGAAAAGATGCTCCCCAAGGCCTGCACTGAATTGCAAATTCCAAAGGTCACAACAGTTTCAGGCACTTAGCGATGTACCAGAAGCCTGGTTATGTTTGCCAGAGCAAAGGAATGTAAATCAGTCACGGAAACAGAGAGTTGATCTTTGTGTCTGCATGGATTTTTTTGTGGCATCCCATCCCAATGAGTATCCTAAGGCAATGCCTCATTTCCAAACAAACAGTCTTTCCTCCTTTTCCAAACATTCTCAAACCCTTGCTCTCCAGAAGAAACTTTCTGTCTCCTCCGTGCTAAGCAGCAGATCAGCTCCACCACAGGCTGAGCATGGCCCTGTCCACACCAGCTGCTAAGGCTTTAAAGGCTGATTTATGCACTGTGAGACACAAACTTGTAAGGTGGCATTTTCTACAGACCTAGTGTAGCCTGGGACCCAAGGGCTGGTGCTTCAGTCTATTTTAGTTTCCACTTCCTCTTCTAACAGCCAACATGTTGACTGTAGAGTGAATGGAAGGGAACAAGAATTAATCCATATTAAGGTGTATCTATATAAAAAAAATGCAAAAAGCACAGACTTCCTCTTTCCAGGTTTTAGCTAACACTGATTTCCCCACTGAAATGAGACAGAGGGAAGTGTAAAGGAGAAAGAGACATCTTCTGCAAGCAGAGAGCTAAAGTAATTCATTCATTCACTGCTTCAATATCTCTGTGACTGTAGTGAAAATGGAGATAGAGATCTGGTGGCTGAGATTAATCAGAGTGAGATGCCTCACAGGATCCTCAAGGTGTGAATGGTCTCCTCAGAGATCTCACCTCACTAATGATGATTGCAATACTTCTGAAAATCAGATTTTGCTGGATCAGGGACTCTAAAATCAAGAAGTAGAGGTAATCTGTACAAAAGCTCTCTTTGGACAGTCTTGCCATTTATAAAGCAATCTTCTGGGAAATCGAAAATGATGCACAGACTGAAATTTCTAGGCCAGGGCAGTATAGTTTGACAGACCACAGACCTGTGATCTTAATTGGAACAATTAGATGCTTAGAGCACCAAAACATAATAGTAAGGCAGTGAGAAGGGCAACTCAACTATCAGTATTCTATTTGCTGTGCTACTCCACATTTTCATGTTAAAACACTCAAAATTCAGACCTCTTCTTATATAAGCACTGTTTCACTAAAACTATGAAGTATCTTTATGCTTGCCTGCCTGAAGTTCTCACAATGAACCAGACATGCCATCCAGTCTGTGACACTGTCTTACACAAGGTGATGGTATAAGCCAAAATGTGGTTTCACCTCACCCTTTCCACAGGGAAAAACATCTGTCAATACCCAGGAGCTGCCATCCAAAGAATGGGCTGTTTGGATTTTGTCCTTATTGATGTCTCTTGAGCTGCCCTCACTACTCAGTTGTTCACTTTAATCTTACTGAACCTTTCCTCTCAATTTTAAGGTCTGTGGAAAATCTCACCTTCTTTCCCATCTTGCATACAGAAACAGTGCTTTCATTCAGCACTGGATTTTGTAGAGAGTTGAACTACAAAATTTAAATAGATGAAGAAAATAATATTTACATCCTAGCAAGCAGCAAATCCTTCCTTCCTGCCATACATCCTTCCTGCTGCCCTCATGAAAAGAATTCACTGCTTGGATTTTAATTGGCTCTGTCTCTGACATCTGAAACCTGTCCCTGCCAGGGAAAAGTAATTTCATTACTGGAAACACAGCAGAGCTGCTGGGCTTCTCTGTAACCTAACTGAATTAAAGTCATGAGAAGACAAATACAAGGGGGCTGCTCTCAGAGGCGAGAAAACGTCAATTCGCAAAGAGGATTCAAGGAAGAGGGGCAAGTGCAAGGCTTCTGAGAAATGTTTCCTTTGTGCTATGTTTCATCTCTGTGACTCACACATCCCTGGGTTGTGCCTTCAGATCGGCTAAGTCCAGTTGCTCCTGGACATCAGTGCAATTCATCCCAATTGAAAATAAGGAGTAGCCTGGGTGGTCTAATGGACAAGCTCTGATAAAATTGCTGCAGGGGCATTTACACCCCACCTGTTTGCCAAAGGATGCATACCTGGACCACTCCCAGCAAAATGTCTGTGGATAAACTGGAGGGTCTATCTGAGAGCAGTAAACTCCAGCAGCTGGGTGCCCATCAGCTGGCCCAAGTGCATCTGGAGTCACTCCATCTTTCTCAAGATTCCAAAACTAGCTGTTAGCATGGAAGTTGGGAGAGAGGACTGTAAAGAGCTGGAGTGAAAAAATGAAATTACCATAAAGGATCAGCTTTTCCTCTTAATTTCAAGTGAAACTGTGCATACTCAGCATTTTATAGAAGAGTGGTTTCAGTGCCCATAGAACAAAGGGACAGAGAACAGGACACTGAACCAGAAAAAGATGGGAAGAAATAGTAGCTTCTGTTGATGAGCTTTTAACACATCTGTTTTGACATAAGCCTTCCCACATGTTATGTTAGGCTACAGGTAGCGACTGCAGGGACATGCTATGACCCTAAATGCTGACATATTGAGCGTGGTGACACGTAGAGTGGCACCATATCACCAATCCACATTTTGTCTGCAACAGAATTCACCATTCAAGTGTTGCATATCTTCCAGTTCCTTTGCAACCAAGCATTTTTTTCCCCAGGGACAAAAGAAGGCAGTTTCTAATATTTGCAAGTAGTCCAAGTACCTAAATTCTTTCCCCTTGTCTGCTAAGAAAATCCACTACAGCTCCTGCTAACATGTTTCAAAGGGTAGCACTGGCTCCATTTTTCTCTGCAATAGTTGTCAGTCACGTTCACAGTAATGAAGCAAAGGAAAGCTGTTATATATCTGGCAGTGATAGCTAACGCACCTCCTTACAGACTAAAACAAACTTGTTGGAGTAATCTAAATTTTATTGTCAGAGAGTCAATTTACTCCTTCATTTTCTTCCTTTTCTGCACAAAAATATGGTGACTTTTGCCTTTGACTTCAACAGATTTGTTTCAGGTATCAATTACCAGGGTGCATAGATCAGCAGGGACTGTGGAAAAAGAGTGTGATGTAATCCCTCCATTTAGGGCTGAGGAATAAGTTTAGTGTTTCTTGCCAAGACACACAGACAAGTCTCAACTATGTGATACAGAATATCCCAGCTTAGAGAAAAAAGAAAGAGTACTGGGAGACTGACACAGAGTAAAATTGCCTCTACTTGCAATCTTCAGTAGGTCTGAGATAAAATTGCATTGTGCTGACAAAGCTGACACAAATGATCCATACACACTCTGTGGGGAGAACAGAACATATGTCCTGGACCTGTGGGATGCTGATTACACTACCTAAATTTTTGGGGGATTCTGTGACATTTGTGGCTCACCGTCAGTGAAGCAGTCCAGGCCAAATGTAATGTTGTCGATAGCAATGTCAGCTTGGGAATTCCAGCCCCAGGTTGCCAGGAGTTCCAGTTGAAACCTTTGCAATAAGACAGATGTTTTAAAGACTGACAAAGGACTAAGGAGAGGGAAAAACAAAACAAACAAACAAACAACCTCCCTAAAAATACAATGTTCCTTTATGATGGAAAAAACATCATTGCTGTTTAGAATTTTTCCTCCAGACAAGTCCAGCTGAGCAGCCAAAAGGGCTTGCTCTAAGTCTTAGACACATATAAACCCCTTGTAAGTGCCACAACATTCATACAATTTCACATTTCATGGGGAACAAGAATGAGAGCCCTACTTCCCTTGCTATCCGCACATACATACAAGCAACTGACCCCCACTAATTTTTATACACAAACAACCATCCATATTCATTACCAGAAACAGTCAGAGAGTCAGACTGAGGGAAAAAATATCTCCTTCTTTCCACCTCCAAAGAGATAGAGTAAACACTGAGCAGAATATCCAAATGTCTTGGACCTGTTCCTCAGCCAGTTAACTCAGAAGGTGATATGAGTTTATTTCAGAAGGGTAGGACATTATAAATTTCAGCCATAATTCCTTGAAGATTTAACTCCCTGGGCTGTCTCATCTCTTTCCACTATGACCAGGTGTTCCTTATCTAGGAGCTCAGTCATGTCCATGTGTATTGCTACCTTCTGAATTCACAAGGAAGAAAGAAAATGAGCTGAAGGATCTCCTTCTAATGGATAGAGCTGAATTGTTTTTCATTACATTTCAATAATAAACAGATGTCTGATGTCCAGTCCATTTAGAGCTTATTAAAAGCATATGGGCAAGACCTCTATTGCTGTCTCTGGTAAAGCTCAATGATGATTTATGAGAGATCAAGCACTGACCTGCCTAACACATTAATCATTCAGCCTAGAAACACACTTGTCCCAAATTAGTGGCAGTAAAATATGTGTGTGCATTCCACCTACCAACCAAATGTTGGTTGATATCCACAGTTAGTTGCATGGCTGCACAAAAATCTTTAGGGATAAACTGCTTTTACACCAACTCAAGAATGACCCCTTGTGCTTAAATGAAAGCATCCACACCTTCAGGATCTGAGCACTCAGAGTAAGTGCAGCAAATGCAGATCAAGGGTCTCTTGAAAGACCTTTTATCTGTGGTGTTAGAGGAGGAATTTTTCATTAGACCCCTTCCTACAGAAACCCTCCTCTTCAACAGTAGGCTTAGCAAGAGCATTTTCAAACCTTGTATATAAGTCCACTGACAAATGACAATAATTCCCCAATTTGTCTGATGGAAGAGAATCAGAGCACCCTGACCCCAGAACCAGGGCACTTGCAGGACCCACAGGCACGGGCACAGCACCACATCCTACCCCTTACTTACAGCACTCATATGGCATTATACCCTTGGTCAGGTCAGTCTGCTGTGTCTGGTCCATGGAGATAGAGCAGACAAGGGTCCCTGGCACTGCACTACAAGGTAGGTTTCTGCTCCACAAACAGGAGCAGAACAGTACAAGGGGGACCTTGAGGAATGACAGCCCCTCCCCATCCCCAGTGCATGAGAATTGACATTTCATAACCTCTAGGCTCTGTATGCCTCCCCTTCCTCTTAACTTCAGAAAATGGGGAGGAATTTGTCTTTTGAACTCAGTCTGTCTTAGCCTGAGGGGTTTCCAGATATCCTATTCATTGATCTCTTTTTGCTGACCCCAACAATTTATGTTCTCCAGCTCCCTGTTGTCTGGTCTTCTGCCTGTTTGGTTTTCTTCTGGTAGCATTATTTCTCCTTGTGTGTGTGAAACAAGTAAGTAAACTTGCCAGCCAATCACCAGAAGCATTTTTTCAAAGTAGCAAGATGCCCAGCTGGGAGGCTGATCAGCAAACTGTGTCTTCCTTCTCTCCTAAGAAATAAATTTATTGGATGAAGGTGTTGCTTAAAACTACCTAAATAGAGCCTTTGTGTCCTTCTTGTTCTTTTTGCTGAGGTTTCTCTACTTCTGGCCCCATGAAGCAGCTCATGGCCTGCAACTTGTTATGTCTCAATTCATGCCTACTCTTCCCCCTGTGTGGTCTGTCCCCTTCTTGCCCACTTTACTACTGCCTACCATCCCCTTAAGGAACCAGGGAAAAGTACAGCACTTTCCTATAGCAAGAGAAGAACAGGAGTTTCCCAAAGATTTGGGATACAGAAAAACAGCATCCCAGCTCAAAATCTGCACTAAAAATGAACCCAAGCACAGCATTGCTAGAGCTTGCATTACCAAGGAAAGCTGACAACATCCATAAATACACAGAATAGTCATTCATGAAGTTATATACCAAACTGTAGTAAAATTGTCCAGCAATGTTTATCACACACCTATGTTCACAATTGTTTTCAACTTCACTAACATTAAAGTCACTTAGACTGAACTTTTCTATTTTGGATGACTTGGTATGGCTTTTCTAGCAGTCAAAACATTTTCTGAGTGTTGAGGATGAGGCAATGCAGAGATTCATGATTCTGACCATGCTCAAAAATGCTGGTAACTTTTTAAGCACTCTCTGCTACTAGGTGTTGGAAGTGGGATCTGAAATTTGGGAGGAAGAGAGTCAAATGGCAGGCCTGAGGTGGTTTTTTTTCACATGAATGAGAATCAATTAAAATTTTAAGAAAATATCTTTGAAATTTTTAAATCTCTGACATTTCCATGACTGGTATTTTTTTTAATCCTGCAGTTTCCTCTTCCCTGGATATCTGAAAGTCTCAGGCAAAATGGTACTTTCCACGCAGTGCTATTATGATCCATGTCAGTCCTGCTTCAGCTACATGAGGTGAGAACTACCCTTCCAAATTAATGGATAAACATTTTCTTCCCCAGCCTTTCTTTCTGTTGCTGATTTTGGCCAAACAGAAGAAAAAAAAAAAGCTGCCTAAACTGAATCCAGCATTAACAAGGTGTTAACCTGGAGAGAGGCTGGGAGCTCACTGTGGGAGCTCACTGCAGGAGGGAATTTTACAGCAGAGGGGCTTAGACTTGGTGTGCAGGGGATTTGGGCCCAAGATCTACAGAGAGAATTAAATAGCCAATCAAACAGGAGTACTGGGAATAAACCTTTACTGTAGGGAGCATTGAAATGAAAGCACACAAGAGATAGCTAGAAGGAGAAGGGAAGTGCAGGGAAGGGATTCAGACTTCTTAATTAAAAAAAAAAAAACTAAACAACACACAGAGACAGCAGCTGCTAGAAGAGAGATGGAAACAAGAAGCAGGGAGGGTTTCAGAAAGGAAATTACAACCAGAGGCATGAGATAGATAAAATGGTTTCCCAAATGGGAGGCTGAAGCAAAAGAAAGAGAGACCAAGTATATGAAAACAAGGAAGAAAGACAACAAGTGCCCACAGTAGCAGATAAAACAGGACAGGAATAGAGCATGGAAACAGAAAGACAAGAGGACTGGGATGGAGACTGTGTCCTAGGAGCACAAAGACCAGGGTTTCCTCCCTTAGGGAAATAGCTTCAGCACCTTCAACTCAGTGTGTGCTTGTTCTGTGTCTGTTACTGATCAATGTAGCAAATGGCAACTTATTACTTCTGCCATTTACCTGGCTATCACAGCTGGTACAGATTTGCCTTCTGGACTGAACAGTCCCATCCTTACTCACTGTGATCATCGCTGTTATGCCACTCAGTTTTAAATTTGAAAATGTCATGCAGAAAGGTTACATGAAGTAAAACAAGACAGAGCTACTTGAAACAGACTGTAATAATTAATGCATGCATAACCTAACTACATCTTTCATTTTGCCTAAGTGCTCAACTTTTTCAAACTTTACCATATTTGAACATTTGAATATCAATTTGTTTTTCATGCCATCCTGGCTAGTGCTCAAAAAAAATGTCTTGCTGTCCATTCCCTTCTGCCACATAAGATCCATTTTGCTTTGGAATTAAGGGCCAATACAGAAATTGGAGGCTTCAAGGAACAAGCATAAGGGACTGTATATCAAGGAGGCAGAAGGTCTTAAATGGCTCTGAAGAGCCCCTTGGTCTCTGCTGCAGACAGGTCCACAGTAGAGTGCCCAGAGAAATGAGCTATTCTGCACTAATTCTTTACATATTGGCCATACTTTACATATTCATAACTAACAGATACTAATCCACAGGGCTTCAGATTGTGTCAGACAAGAATTTTAAACGCAGTGCTAGCAGACAGACCAATCCTACCCTAAAGGAATCATTCATGGCAAATGTGTGCATGGTGAACACGTGATAATACTGACACCAAAGATAGTAATCAGGAAATTAAACCAGAAAGCGGGTAGAGCAACATTTACAATATTCACTGTATAACTTTGGAGGGTTTTTTTTTCCTTAAGTTTCATGTGAAACAGGCCTTCATCAGGAACATGCAAAAAAAAAAACCAGCTACCAACACCAGCTACATGGCTTGAGATTGAGTGGCACTAAGTAAGGGAGAAGAAATACATGAATTAAATTTGATTGCATTGAAATTCTTTAAATCTTCAATATTTCACTTCATCTGAAAACCAATGTTGCACTGCATTTCTACATTTAAACCCATGAAAACTTTAGTGTAAAGCTCATTTGGGCAACAGTCTTTTTCTGAAATCATTGCATCAGTAAGTGGCAATGAAGGATTTCCAGCTGCCCAGGCTACACTGACATAGATCCTAAACTGGACAGCTCTATTGGCTGAATTGTGGGATTACCATCCCTTTGACTCATGTGAGTGTTTTCTACTGTGGGAGTATGAAGTGCAGCTATGCTAATGCAGCTGTTTCTCTGCTGGGAGCACTTTGCCCCTGTAAGTACACTGGCTTGCTCAGATTGCTAAAAGGTTTTTAGTATGGATGCTTGCTGTTCCCAAAACCTAAGTACTGTTTGAGGCTGCACAGAAGTGCAGTCACATGGTGTGGGCTTGTGTTGAGCTAAGCTGTGCATGTGCACAAAGATATACACTTATGGCAGAATACTTCCTGAGCAAGCAGAGTCACTTAAAAACAGCTCTGAAAGAAGGCAGGAATGAAAGTGACACTTCACAACAAAGATAGGAACAATTTACTAAATCTATAGGGATAACCCTGGCTGCTGACAGTGGAGCTCTTACCGGTTCTGAAGCACTGGCATCGGTAAGGTGATGAGGAACCAGTGGTCGCTCCAGCTCCCTGCCCTTTCCCACATTGGCAAGGTGATTGGAGCTCCCTTTATCTCTTCCCTGAGAGAGAAGGAGACTGTACCATTGTAGCTTCCAAAAACATGCACTGAAAATTGAATCTGTAACAGAGGAAGAGAAGAAAAAGAATGGTAATGTGACAAAAGGGAAAGGTAGTCACTTCTCCCTTCCCTGGGAATTTGAGACACCAAACCTCCGAGTCTGGGTCAAATTCTTTAATGACAGAAATCACTAAGCCCCCACTCACTGACTGTATTTGACTCAGCACCGTTACTAGCACAGAATTCTCTCAGGAAAGACCCGAACTGACGACACTTCTGTTGGGCAGCTGTTCTTCAACCACGGATGACAATATCTACAGCCTCTCATACCATCTGCGTGAGAGGAGTGGTTTCCTTGTTACTGCCTTCTCTGAGGGGAGAGCTGTCCTACCCTGAATACCTTTAAAACAAGGACTATCTCTAGAGGCAGGAAACCTCAGTCCATCTACCTGCTCGAATTTATAGGCACCACCTGAATTGTAGCACCTCTAAGACAAGTGAACAGCAAAATCAGCAGGCCAAAGAATGTTTTGAAGCAGGACTTATTCCTCTTTCTTTGAAGCAACCACTTCCAGTTTGCCACAGAGCAAGAGAAAGTTGTCATTTCTACCTCCACTGTGAATATTCAGCTGTTCTTAATGTTAGAGAGAGCTCCGGTACCAGCAGGAAAGGGAACACACACGTGTTCTGCAAAGAACAACCACAGATGTTCCTTGATCCTTCAATGTGGCCTCAAATCCTTGCCAGTGGAGGAAAGAATGGATCCAAATCTCCTGTGGCTTCTGCACAATATCCAACAGCTACTGCTTCTCCTCTCCTGGTTTTGTAAACCTATCTCCAATCACATTTTATTTTGTTCTTTATGTTGTACCCAGCATATTTTAGCTGGATTTATAAATAAATATAAATGCCAAAGTTACATTTCTGGCATCAGCACTGTATTTATTTTCCCAGCTCTAATTAGGAGGCATCAAACTTTCTCTTTTTCCCCTAGCAAGACTGGACTCCAGCTCAAACTTGCAACTTAATTTTCCTAAGTGTTGTGATTACAATATTACTTATTACTTTCAATTCCAGCATCTCAGAGCTGCAAGGCAAGTTGTGTGATTTTATCAAGGCCAGGTTGCATTAACCTTATGAAATTCCTGAAAAATATGAACAGAAGTTTATTATATTCATCTATTTCTGGAAAATCCAATGCATTCTAACTTCACACTCCTGTTCTCAGTGAAACTATCAAGTTTATTAACTCCTGCACAAGTATTGCAGAATTTATGAAGAAAAATCTCAGCAGCAGATATACTAAAAGACTGAATGGCCCAGCCAGACAGCTCCCTTTTCTGCAAACACTGGCTGCCCCATACAATTTAGCTGTTGGCACCTCTCAGAGTTACCTCTCAGTAACTCTTCCTATGTGGTACAGTCAGGTACAGCCTGATGATTTACTCCACAGAGGTGCTTAGAGTGACACACCTGGTAGTCTTCAGTGGCAAGACTGGCTGGCAAGCTGGTACTGTAAGCTTTAGCCATACCACTTGTCTGAGTGCTGTCTGCTCGCAGGTAGAGGAAGTGTCCTGTCAACACAAAAGTGAAAAAGACAAAATGATCTCTTGATTTTTTGTGTAATCACTTGAAACAATTTAACATTAATGTTTCTCTAGGTATGTAAGCATATGTAGGTGTGTTGGTGAGGTTGTAGTAAACACTCTGGTAGATTTCAGCAGCACAAAAGCCATCATCCCAAACCCCCTATTGGAATGTGAGTGGATAAACTTCAGAGACCACTCAAGGTCTTCCCATACAGAGGTGCACACCAATCTACACTCCTAATTCCTACACCATTAGCATCAATGACTCTTGCTGAGTAAAACACTGGGCTGGAAGAGTTTGTTTGCAGTCTTTGTTTCCAGGGAGAGATTACATAAGCTCTCAGGAGACAAACAGGATACTTGTGTGGAAGCCCTTCATTTTGGCAGGGAACTTTGAGGCAAGACTCATATGTGCTAACACTTCTGATTTTCAGCCTGAACAGTTGAGGGTCTGGCCTCCCCCCTTCTTATTTAGCAAGTTGACAGTTCTGCAGTTCTGTCGGGCAGTTTTTACCTTGTGATGCAGCAGTTATCATTTTGCTGCTGAGGTGCTCTGCAACTGCACAGCTCATAACAGGAAGGAGGAGGGAAGAATATGCTTTATACAATGTTTTAAAGGTGAAGGAGAATCCTTATCTCTGAGAGTTTTGAGTTAACTTTTTTGCAGAATTTGTTTATTATAAAGTTTTGAGTCATGTTCAAAAGTTAATTTTAGCTACATTTGAAGTTGTTACACATAATACTGATGCTGAAGTTCATTTGGCAATGATGCCAAAATTTTTAAACCAATTTAAATAAACTTAAGTTCAAGGCTATTGTGTACATGCATGCAGAGAGTGGGAGAGAGAGCAATGAAGAACCTACCACCAGTGGCTTGCAAAGTAGACCCTATAAATGAGTCCTCTTGAATCATTTTGGAAAAGCCCCGAATAGACCAAGGAGATGCTGCAGTTTCATTCAGTGTCCAGCCACACAGACCTTCTTCAAATGAGCAATGTGAACCCTCTGGGAGACTGTCTACAATTGAGAACAAGAAAAAGTAGGAAAATAGGAGCAACTTGATTATGGAAGAACACAAACAAAACCAAAATTTAAAATCCATTGTTGTCCAAGTTATCCAACATATGCTACACTATCAAAATAGGTCTCATTTGTTTATTTCAAGGGTCACCGTTAGAAAGCCAACGCTTTGCCTCTGTAAACATTTGAGACTTTTTTGTGCTGTCATACTCTAAATTCTGGGCAAAACTGCAGCCCCTGTAACCTCAGGAATGGCAAATCACAGCCACAAATTTGGCAAAGGTCTTGCTACATATGAAATTGCAGGCATCACAAAGTTTTGTGTCCACTTAAAGGAAGGAAAATCAACAGATTATTTTAAAACACCACTGTACTTGCTAAAGCTAAAATTACTTCTTAGCAGCTCATACACTGTTAGTGGATTTTTCTGTCCTGGTGTGCAAGAACTCCTGAACTGGGATCTTGGAAGAACAGATTTATGACACTGTAGGTAACTAAGAGTAGAAAGATGATTAATACCTTTCCCTGAAGGGAAGGCTTAGATCTTGGGTCCAGAAGGAAATTTTCACCCACCTGCAGACATGTAAATAAAATTTTGCCTTTCTCTGAAATAGCAGTAACTGTGAAGGGAAGGTCATTGAGCTCCTTACCACCAATACTTAAGAAACCAAACCAATTTTAAAAAAGAAATCCATTTTGTTCTTTATAGGGTGAATTTTCAAAGAGAATGTTGGTATCCAATTAATGTAAATGGGACAAATTAATTCAGGAGGTGAAATACTGAATTAATCTAAAGATGGAATCAATTTAACTTATTTTGCATTCTAAATTATTTCTTCTAATGGAATGAAGGTTCCCATGAAATGTCATGCCACATACTCACCACACCTCACTCCTTCCTCTTTGGTAGGGCAATCACTGACGAACTCACAGATCTGTAGGTGGCTGACACAGCCTCCATGAAAGCAGGGGAAGGTTGAGCCTTTGTCATATACAAAAAGGTCTTGATTTTCTTTATCTAATGGGGAAAAAAAAAGAGAACTAAATCTAGAGATGAGTTGACAGAACATGTATGACCCTTTGTGTGTACTAGTTTTCACATGTAGGACCTTGCCCTTTGTACGATAAATCTCTGCTATTTTCATGTAGGTTTCTATCCAGCGTGAGATTCCTGGACCAAATTTTTTGCCCTCCTCTTTCTGATGTACTGCTTTTGCTGTGTTTGTTCTATCTTTAGATAATTTTTAGGTTTTTTTAATGAAGGGCCTAGCAGTTTCCTACTGTGATGCGCTCCTCAGTTCTGCGCACATGACTGTGCACCTGCCAGGCAGCTGTGACATGCTGCATGGCACCCTGCTGCTGGAGGCAGGGACACCCACTTATCTCCAGATACATTGCTATGCCCTGTTGAAGCTCAAGTTTAACCAGCACTTGGGCTGTTGACTCATTTCTGTGCCAGTTTCCAGCTGTGGCATCCAGCCCATGAAGAAGCTGCTTCCCCAGCAAGCTGGCTTGCTGTACACAAATTTTATACATGCACCCTAACTAGTCTAGTCAGTTCTAGTCTGGGAGCATTAGACTGACTTCACAGGTACCCATCAACCAGGCTGAACATGATTTTTAAGTCTGATATTTCCCAAAAGCATAACTCTCAATGCACCCAGCCTGTTCTGTGGATGCAGGCCTGTGCCCAGGCCTGTTAGGGACATGCTGCCCTTTAGCAGAGCTCTGCACAGAAGTTACATTGGGACCGCTACTACTCTGGAAAAAATGCAAAAGTTAGGGAACCAATTGCAGGAGAAAGAGAAAAGAACACCTCTGCAGCAATCCAGGTACACACTCTGAAATAATAATTTTTCATGACACTGTTTTGTGCCAGATACATGCACCAGGTTATTTAGAGACTGAGAGCACAGTGCTTCAGGCTGTATGCATCCCCTCAAAACTCTAGGACTGTCAAAAAAATTACATAAAAAATATAGCATGTTAAATTAAAAGAATAATGACTAGAATTAAAGCTCTAATATGATCAAACCCATGCTCACAATAGTGTTTTCTTTTTACATTACATTCCAGGCAATTTCTACAGAGTCTGCAAAATGGAAACAATAACATTATATTAATTCATGAAATTCAGGAACTGAAGATGATTATGTCCCCAACCTAAGACTGCCTGTGCTGACAGACTCCTGCACTTCCAAGAAGCCTAAATGACATTAGCTAGGTTCTGCACTGCCGCTGAGGATCATTTGCATGACATTCAGAACAAAACTGTAAGCTCCAGGTAAAACTGAGGTCTTAGCTGAACACTAAGGACAATAAAGAAAATAATTGCATTCCGATTCTTTTCATTTTAGATAGAAATTCTCAGCCTAGCAGTAACAAACAGATCCCATCAGGGGCAGATAACTGTTTCTTTTCTTCATAGATTTGTTCGATAAAGCCCAAGTATGGAAAAGGCTTTGGTTACACAAGGTAGACTGTTCTTGATTATTTAAGAGAGAAAAATACTAAATGCTAAAATAATCTAGATAAAGACTTTTTCATCCTTGTTTTTGGATTCAGCATAAGTCCAGTTGTTTTTGGTTTTTTCCCATATAAAGATCAAACAAAGCAAAGAAAGTTCAAAAGCAGAGAGGATCACTAGAATTAGTTCTATAATTCTGAGTTACTCATCTTTCTTCTAAATCCTATCCTGTCCCCCATTTTGGTGAGAATGTGTTTCGTTATTCCAAACCTGTCTGTGTTGCAGCATACCATGAAAGCAGTTCCTGAGTTGCAAGGAGCCCACTGCCAGTACTCCAACCTCCTGTGCTCCACAGTTTGAATACACCAGGGTGATTTTGAAAGGTCTTTCTATTCGTCCAATCTGGGCCACCAGGTGTTTCCATTTCATCCTAGAGGACAACAGAATGTTATCAGACATACACACAGCACATCGGATTCCATGGAGTCTCCAGCATAATGATTCTGCACTGTACCAAAGAGAAGTAATAGTATCCATGTGGGATATGGATCAATGAATGCAAATAGCAAGATAACAAATGGGTGTTAATATAAAACAAGTGATGTTCAGCCTAGCAAGCTCATGTAAGGTTATCTTTGCTGCAGAGCCTATTGCCAATGATGAAGAGATCCAACCATTCCCAATGATTCTTAAACGGATCCTAAATTATCTCCAATTTTGGTGACACACTACCCCAATATGTGCTTTTCACATATAATTGTGTTCTGTTTACTCTTTAAAGTACAGATCAACCAAGCAGCTGCACAAGACTCTGGATCTCCTCGAGCCAACACTGACATTGTGTGTTCTGGAAGCAAATGTCTGACCCTGAATGTTTCTTGGTTGTGTCAAGAATGAAAACCTTTAGGTGTTGAATGAAAACCTCTGTGTGTTGCCTGTCTGATTTTCCACCTTAGCAAACCACAGTGCACCCATAAAGCAAGGGATAGAAGAGAAGTGCTGTTCCAGGAAATGCACATTACTTGTGCCATTTACATTTCACTACAGACCAAATGCCATAACCTGCAAATCTAGACTGCAAAGGTTTCTCAGTTGTGCAGCAGTTGTGGCAGTTTGGAGAAAAACAAATGATCCCTGTACCCTAATTTTAAAGATGGTTGTCAGACGTCACAAGCTAGAGAGAGATATCAAAAGGGGCTTTTTGAAGTACCTCACTCAGATTAAGTCTGATGGAAGTCAGGGTATCCAGGTATCATTTAAAAACTACAGCAGAATTCTTAAAAATATTTTTTACTTTATTTTTGTTTCCAAATATGTTCCTATATCTTATGTTAGCAAGACAGCAAAGCACAGTTAAATATATGTGTTATTTTTTTGTAAATAGATTGGAGCAAGGCTGGTGAGAAAGGAATCCTTGCTCTAAGTTCTTTTTCTGAAAATAGTATCAGACAGAGATAATTTTACCCACATCCTACACATTGCTGATGTTACTCTGGACAAGTGACTGAAGTGGTTGCCAATGGAGTAATAAGAAGGCCAGGCCACAGTGTTAAGACATGTTGATCAGCTCTGCTCCTAGGATTATTTTTTCATGTAGGAAATGCCTTCAGCTGCCTTGAAGTGGTCATGTAGCCTTAGTCCTGCACCAGAAACACCTTAGAAGGCAACACTAGAGTATAAGCACATCTCTTCTGGACTCAGTATAAAAATCACAGGACTGTATTTGTCACTTGCAAAAAATCCAGAGCAACTTTAATTTTTTATCACCCTCTCTTGCATTTTCCCTTCATAATTATATAATTTTGTCTGGACAATTTTTTACTATCCCTTCTATGGCATCCACCGACCTCTCACTTCACAATTGTACACACACATAAATACCCACAGATATTCTGAACTCATATGAAACTGAGCTCTTCTTACATGAAGATGACCCTGTTTCCTCTATTTCCTGTCCCATCATAATATATTCAATAGCTCATTATAATTTAATTCATCTTCAGAAAGGTACAGCCCTGAATTGCAACAGCACAATCTCTACTTCCCAACATGGAAGAAAACTGCTTTGCTTTCAATTTGTATTGCAGTGCAGCTTCAGGAACATCCAGCACCTATATATCTCATAAATATTCTTATAAATATTCTTATAAATATTCTAGAACATCCAGCACCTAATATCTCATAAATATTCTTATAAATATTCCCCCTGCCACACTGTAGGACAACATCCAAGACCATCCAGCACTGACCCAGAACTGAGTCACTTCTGCTACATGACACAGCTTTGTTCATCACTCCATTGCATCCTGTTGACCACAAGAATGAACAAGCCATAATCAAATTGGTGCAATAAGCCAATAAAGGTAAGGACAATCTTTCAAATTTAGCTATAAGGCACAGTTCTAGTACCTCTACCAAGTTACAACCCACACTCCAGCTGAGACACCACAGTATTGCCAGTGTTAATACAACACTCAGTGCAGAACCTGTGGCACACAGCCTCTGATTCACAGCCAGTGGTACATTTAGCAGTAGCAACTGAAGAGCCCCACAGCTGAAAACAATGACTATTTCAGCTGCTGCACCTTAATACTATATGCTTTATGAGCCAGACACTTTGGAACTCGCTGTTTATAGACTGGTACATCAAAATAAAACTAGCCATCTAAGTCAATCAAGCAAGCTCTGAAATGCCATGACTTAGGAAGACAGATTGCCCATTCTGCCATCTTTGCTGGGAGAGCTGTGGTATCTGGTGGAAGAACAAGGCCACCATCTTAAGCCACTACTTCTGTGAATTAGTGCACTGGCTCAGAAGAGCTGCTAAGTTCCCACGAAACATCCCAGTTCTGAACTATCTCTGCTACTGAAATTTTCTCCATTTATAACATGCCAGAAGAAGCTGTCTAGCATTCAAAGGGTGCAAAAATGACAAGTGGCTTTGCATTACATAGAGTGCTTTTGTATATAAAGTCTCTTCATCATCAAGGTATTCCCCTTCAGAGAAAGCCTCCTCCACTAGATCCAACTGCAGCAAGATTTCTAACACTGTAAATAATTACACCTCTTTGCTTGGTCCCACCATTGAAACGGAAGCTCGTCAGAGCCAATGTAATTTTCTTAATGGAATCAGGAACGAAGCCCAGTGTTGATCCAGCAGAAGATGGGTCATTGCAGCAGGCTTCCAGATAAACCAGACTTGGCAATAACTTCACTATTGATTTTATGTCAAACCAGATCTTAAGTATTGAGGCAATATTACTCTTCTCCTAAAAAGAGATGTTAAAATTCATCTGTATGCATGGAAGAACTATTAGGGTCTGATATAATTTGGAGAAATTTGCATGGATAGAAAGTTTAGTGCTGCAAGCTATCTAATGCTTAATGCAAGAAAATTCAAGATTCACCTGAAAAATTTAATTCCAAATCTTCTTTTGTAGGGTTTACTTCGGGTTTTCATTAGCCTCTCAATCTTCTCTGCTGAACAGATGTTTTCCACCCTCTTCCTACCAATCCTTTCTATGATGTGATTTTTTAATATCCAACAAAGGTAATTGATGATTAATTTTAGGAAATATTTTATGTAAAGAATAACGATTTCTTCATTAGGACTGAAAAATGCAATAAAGCAGAATATGAAAGCTGAAATATTTTCTAAATTAGGGGGTCCCACTGCATGGGTTTTTGCACAAAGCTCTGTATGCTAGATGCTTCTAGACTCAATCAGTGAATATAAAGATTAGATGTTGTACTTTACTTTTATACACACAGGAAGTTGTTTTCTGCATGTCCTCACATACATCCAGTGCTAACCACTGGACTTAAAAGGAAATAGAGAGTGCAAAACACATGCCCACCACTCCAGCCTTCACCAAACTCTTAGGGGGTTATTCTTTGACACAGTATATTTTTGGGTGCAAGTTCAAGAGAGGCACAAGAGGCACTAACTGAATCATACTCCCAGCTTGGTGTTCAAAATTCATAGTCGTGTATAGCAGCTGGACAGACCCACCCTTTCTAGATACATTTTTTAATCAAAAGAGTCCTGCTCATTGTTGTCAGCACACATTTAGACATTATCTGAGAAGACTTACCAGGCTACTCCCTTGTCATCCATACAGTAGGAGAAGTTAAATAACTTTTGTGGAAAAAAACAACCACATTAGTAGAAGTGTCAAAGACAGCAAATTTTTTTTTTAGTGTCTCAGAAGTTGGTGGAGCATTTTATCACCATCCCTTCAAGAAAAAGGAGGAAGACACAAAAAACTAAGCAACCCAGAAAACACAAAACAGTTTTGTGAGGTTGGCTAACTGAAAACCCATGTGTGCACATGGCCATGAACTTTGTTTTCTGATCTACTGAGACTACCATGGTCATTCCAGAATGAAAACAGAACAAAATTAGCTAAGCTTATTGACTACAGAAAGTGAAAATATCATCCCTGCCCCAAATGATGCTTTTTTATTTTAAATGAAGTGTGAGTACTTAGAGCTGAAAGAAACTAGCTTCTTACTGAAACAGTTTTGGCTAAGAACACTGAAATAATTGTGGTCCACAACAAACACAAGCATGTGAAAACACTCAAAACTACACAGGACTCAAGAATTTTCAACTGTGGCTGATTCTGGGTCTGTGTGGTAAAGATGAAAAGGTGGGATAAGCAAAATAGTAAAAGCATTTAAGAAAAAAAAGGTTTTTTAAAAAAATAGAAAACATATATTAGATGTGACCTGAATAAGCACCATAACCATAACCCTGAGGAAGTGAAAATAGTTTTCTGAGTTAGGTGCCAGACAAAGAAGGCTTGGCCTTGCAAGCAAGGCTACAGGGTCCTGATGTTTGAGCTTTACTGATATAATGAGAAATTAAATGTTATATATTTTTTGTAAATACATAGAATCTCAAACACCTCACTCCCTCAGCAGTTCTCCTTCTAACAGTAATAGCTCAGAACACCCATGATCTATAGGTGTGGTATTTAAAAATAAACAACATGACTTTGTGACCTTGCCCTACTTGTTCAGAGAACATGGTACCAAAAGTCTATCTGCTTCTTCTTCTTTCATTAAGGCTTATGTGCGAAAAAGCTTCAATACTACCAATTTAATTATAAGTCCTACTAGTTGGTGAGGTGAACAGGAAACTTTCTCTTACATGTGACATATATCTAAGCTTTTGGGAACTGTGTAGCTGATGGATCCTGAAGGAGAAAACACCATCAGGAGAATATTTCTAGGTCCAGAAAGAGAATTCACTGAAGTATCTGGTGCAGCTGGAGTTTATGATGTAGTATAGCCTGGTCATGGAATTGAGAGGTGACAAAAGGGTCTGAAGCAGGATTTCCTGGTGTGTCTGATTATCTGAAAAAAGTGCCGCCTAGACTTTTTTTCTATGTCCAGGTTTCTATTCTGATCTGAAGGCAAACCCTTGGTAGTAATTTTCACTGGTTACACTAGGTACTACACATAGGCATCTATCTCAAGGTCATCTGCTCTTTGTGCCCCCGTGTTCTGCTCTAAATTGTGCAGCAGGGTTTGGTTAAGACAGAAAAGCTTGTAGAACTCCTACTCCCTGTGGAAAGTCCCTGTAAGGTGGGAACCCTTCAGGGTAATCTCTCCTTAACACCTCATGTTGTTAAAATCTTAATCATAGAGAGAATACTCATTTCAGGCTACCTGCCTAGCAAGAAGCAAGTCAATCACTGTGTTAGAAATAAATTCTGTTCTGCCTACATGGTCAGGTTTTTTTTAATTGTACCAAGATTTTAAAGTTCCCCGGTAATGAGGGAGGAAAGGAAGGGTATTTGATAGTTCCTAACTTTGTTTTATCTCTATTCTATCCTCCTTTCTATCTTGATTTCAAACAGGACTTGGTCTCCTCCCCTATTTAAAATCTTAAGAGTAAATTCTCTGAACTTACCAGTGCTTCATTTCATTCAGTAAGAAAAAGTAATACCAGTGTCTGTGCCAGCTTCCAATAAAGCTAACTTCATTCTAATAAATCTAAATGCCATCACTTTTAGAGAGATGATAATCTTGACTTCACATAGAATTGTTTTGCAGTGCTCAAATAAGCTGCTAAACAACATCTATGATCTGTTCCAGAGATGCTGCAGTGACTACCAGCAAAGCCTGGTCTGACCAGTAAGGTGTAGCAAAAGGGTATTTTATGAGTTTACTTTGTGGAATGGAGCTGCAGCTGCAGAGGCCTGTCAAATATTCAAAAAGCAGCAAGGGCAGCTTTGAGTAAGTAAAAAAAGGATATTGGAAATTAATTCCAGAAAACACAACACATTCCCAGTGAAATTGGCAAGAAGATGGGAAAGGAATAGCCAGGAAGGAACTGAGCAACAGCTGAAAATGAGAGAGAAAGAGGGAGAGAGAGATCTGGGGGAAAAAAAAAGGTTTTTTAGTCAAACTCTGCTATCTTTGGCTGACGGGGACTCTTCGCTACAGATCTCCATGGCAGCCTGGGGAGTGCCAAAGAATTCAAAGAAAACAAGAACTGGGATCTCTTGCTTAAGTTCTCCCTGAGAGTCAGTCAGGTGATGGAAATAAAAAACTCTATTATGTGTCTGACCCAGGTTCTTACAAGTTGGACTGCAGCAAAGGAAAAACAAGCACATGGAAAATGGAAAAATTAGATGAGATGTCGACTTTTCTCTTTCTTTTCCGTTGTGATTTGTTCCCTTTACCCATTTCTCTTCCTTACTGCATTCTGGTACACACAGGGATAAAGAAGTAAAACATTGGCACATCAAAGGGAATACAGGACAAGATCTGTGGTTGTTACACTTTCTTTTGTTTTCCTTCACCTCTTCTTACCTCAGTTTTTTCCCTCCCTGAACTCTACAATTGGAGCAGAAGTGGATACTACTGAACCTACTAGAAGGGAGGAAATCAATAAAGAACTAAAATTAACCCCACCTCAAAATGATAATTGGGACCCTTGTAGCATTGGTAGAATCCACTGAATCTATAGAGATATCAGTCATGTTACCAAGGCAGTTTTTGGACTGAATGCATTTTACAGCTGCAGTCCTAGAATCAGTGAAAAAATTAATCACTCTTCACCCTTCCAAATGTGAGAGAAGCAGAGTAAGACCTAAGCTAGTGTGTTCTTTGCAAAGGGGACACACAAAACCTGTGTCTATTACAGGCATCCTGTCAAGAGGCTGTGTGCTCTAGTCCTGAAAGTCATACCTTTATTTTCTGCTGTAATAGCAGTAATGATCTCAAGAAGGCAAAAGACACTGATAAACAGCAGCCTGGAGGAACTCTGCCTTGCAATTCAAAGGCTCAACAGTTGAAAATTGATTGTCTTACCCGGCATTCTCCTCATGGCCAGCTCTCAGAGAAGGTACTGTGTTTTTGTTTGTCTCTGAATATTTGATTTCAACTGTGAATCTCTGGAGAAGAGGAACAGCATCCTGTGAACCTATGGACAGCTCCAGCAAGCAAGAATCCAAGCTCCCAGGCAGGATGGGGCTTTGCAGGCTGAACTCACATCTATCTGGAAGTCTACTGGTGTTCAGGAGGAAAATGGCCCCTGTGAAGAGGAAAAAAAAAAAAAAACAGAACAAAACAAGAGACACACAGCATGGATGGAAGAGACATAATACGAGGAAAATGAAACCAAAAAAAGCTTGAAGACATGTCCAACAGACCAAAAGCCAAAGACTTTGCCAGTCAGACAGCAGACAAGTGAAGCCAGCACTGGCTTGTATAGGATTGAATTTCCAAAGAAAAATGCAGACCCCATAAATAAAAGCAGCTTATCCCGAAATGGGGAGACAGGAAATAAGTGTATAAAGGGGCTGGCTCCTTAGAGGGTACATTCATACACAACCAAGGTAGCACACATGCATTACAAGGTAATTTCTCATTGACTCTTGGGCACTGACTGTGCCTTTGGGAGCCTCGCACCAGAAGCAGCACATGGTGGCACTTCTAGTGACATGGGCCTGAGCCCTCAGCCTGCTGACTCCTGCTGCAGCCAGGATCCATTCAAGGGGAACTGTAGCTCTGCCTACCTTCAACATCTCCATGGGAGGAACTGTTTTCCAGAAGCATCTGCTGCCTCTCCTGGGATGCCAGGACACCAATGGAAGATAACACCCAGTCTGGCTTTCCAAAACTGTCTGTGGACGTCACCCATGAACAGCTTGAGCCGATGACACAAGAGATTTCTGTTGTGAGAAACCAAAGGTTTCAGTGAGGCCTATCCCAGCTCAAGGGGCACATGAGTGACTGAATGTACAGTGTATGGGGGCTGTATCTCCCAAGAAATAGAAGAATTGAAGAGAAAAAGAAAATTTTGTCCTGAGCTATAGCAACAGAATCTCCCCCAGAGCAGGTCAAGGAACATATAAGAATGAAAAACTAACCTGCAAATTCTTGACAGAATGTCAGTCATTCCTCCCACTGGTATCAACAATGAATTTATATCAGTTGAAGGTCTAGACCACAAGTATTCAAAGTCCCAAATGAGAATAATACCAATAATATCAACAAGGATATTGAAACTCTATGGATTTAGCATTTTGGCAGAAAGAAAGAACTGATACTCTGAGGGCAACCCTCTCCTAGCAATAGAAAGAGCCTGACAGGGTCTCAAGCTAAATAGATGAGCAATGCAAGCTTTACACATTTTTTTTATTTTTGTCTTTTTAAAATAGTTTTACTTTCCTCTAGCAGGATAGATAAGAATACCTTCTCAACAAACTCCAGAGTTCGCTCGCAGTACTAAAAACACTAGATCATCTTGGCCAGAATTTTTCATGATCAGCATATTATAAACCAGACAAGAAGTAATTCACTGTTCTCTCATCAATCTAATATAAACTCCCTAGAGGGATGTTAGCTGCACAAAGCTCTCCCACACAGAGTGGAGCTGAATAGAGCTGATATTAATTTGCATGATATTTTTCAGTAGTAATAATAATATTACGATAATAACTGGAGTGTCCCCAGGCCAAGTAAGAAATATTAAGAGACTAAACATTCATGTTGAGGAACCTGATGTTCAGAGGGTATTTAAACCTTGCAAACACAAATGACACAAAGAAATGCTTTTGTAGTCCTATTCCTGTGGAGGAGAACAGGCAGGTAGGAAGGACAGAATTAAGGTGAGAGATATAACAAGGAAGTGTGGCTGCACAGGTATGGCAAAAATAAAAACATAAGAGCCTCCAGAAGATTGCCTATATTTCAACTAAACTTTTAGACAAAGGAGAAAAGGAAACTTTGAATGTGACAACAAAAGCAGACAAGCTTTCTCCTAATTATTGAAGTTAATTCTAACTTCATTTTTATAAAACAACATCCAGTAAGCAGGGGAAAAATAAACACAGATGCTACAGAGTTGCACATAACTTTGGGTTGGCATAGAATGTGGTCTCCCGCCCAAACACTTCTCCTCCCTTGCTTTGGATATTCCCCAACTCTTTCTGGACTGCTCATACTGGAGTTTGCTGCCTCTCTCAAACTGTCACCTGGGCCAACCATCCAAATGCCTTCCTTGCCCAGTTCATGAAATGCATACAGCTTAGGAAAGGCCTGGGCACTGTTCAGCCCATCATTTTTACGTGGAAGCCACAAGCAGATGAACTGGCAAACTGTGTATGCCTGTGTGTATGCAATGCTAGATACCAGCAGCACACAGGAATGAGGACTCCTGGCTCTATTGGATCTAGGGAGAAATGTCTGTGCACAGCTCTGGGCTATGGTTTGATGATCCAATAAAAAAACTTAAGGGATCTCAGTAGCTCAGAAACTCCATAGATATGTGAAACAAAGCAGAGTCCTGACCCAAACCTGTTGTGCTGTTTCAAATTTATTGAGGTTTGACAGGTTAAGTCAGTACCTACAGACTTATTGTTAGTAGAAATAATATTTTTATCAGATAATTTTTTTTAGTTGGTGGTTAAACCCAGAAAGCAATTTCTCTCACAAGAGAATAACAGTGAAAGAGACCAAAGTGAAAGCTCAGGAAAGAAAAATTTCCTTTCTCAAGTAGACAGTTACTTGAAACTACTGTTTATGACAAAATCATTTCATCAAACCTTACTAATACCTCAGCTTGCAGTGGCAAGGACTGTAACGATGCAGACTTAGTCCTTTGGGTGTGTCATACATGACAAGGTGGTTCCCAGCTGAGATAGGTGAACACAACTTTTCCCTTGAAAAGCACCTAATTCCCAGTTCTCTGAGCTTTATAATGTCTGTCTGCCACAACCTGACACTGAAGAAATCTGAATACCTGTAAGAGTCTGAAACTGATCTGGAAAGTTTTTGACATCCAGTAGAAAAAAGACTGTTTTCTCTGGGAAGAGATTATATGCATTCCATTGTGATGGATTAACAATAAGCTGGTTTTTAGCACAAATCACAGAGTAAGAGAACTGGGTACACTCGTGGTTACAGTGAAAGAAACACTGAAAACTGAAACCTCTAACACCACTAATGTACCACCTTACAGGTGTTTCTTATCCAGCTTTGCTTATGAACTTGTAGAACCTCAAGTACAAGTCAGCAAAAGGAAGAATATGACAAATTAAAAGCAAAAAAAAAAAGGTATAATAGAGAAATAGATCTGTATTACTACAATCAGCAAAGAACATATTTTAAGATATTACAAAAATGCTCCAAAGATTGGATTGAATAAAGCTCATGGACAGTCCAGGGTTTGTCAGAAAGGACTTTAAAGAATTAGATACCATCTGGAGGAGGTTACTGTAAGGAACATTCATCTGGCAAGGCTACGTCACCTTGCCACCCCTGGGAGGAATGTGTGCCTTTTCTGACACCCAGAGGCCTTTCTTTATTGTTTAGCATCTTCATTAACAACCTGAACAAGGAGACAGAGTGCACTCTCAGCAAGTTCACAGAGGTTGCAAAAGAGAGGAGCAGCTGACACATCACAGGGCTGTGTTGCCACGAAGAGCAGCCTCAGCAGGTTGGGGATCTCAATGGGCTTTTCCTTGAAGGAAAAGCCCAGTGCTGCACCTCGAGGGGATAAGCTCGTGCAGCAGTATGTACTGGGGGCTGAGTGGCTGGACAGCAGCTAAAGAGAAGGGCTTGGAGAGCGTGGTGAACAGCAAGCTCTCTGTGAGCAAGGAATGCACCCATGCAACAAAGGCAGCCAACAGCTTTCTGGGTAGCATCAGGAAGAGCACTGCCAGTAGATCAAGAGAGGTGATCCTTCCTCTCTATTCAGCATTGGTGAGACCACAGCTGGAGATCTGTGCTCAACTCTGGGCTCCTTAATGCAAGAGACATACTGACCTACAGGAACAAGTCCAGCACAGGTCCTGACTGAGGGACGGGAGCATCTTACATAAGAGGAGAGTCTGGCACAGCTGGGATTGTTAAGTCTGTAGAAAAGTATGGTATGGGGGATTTTATCAATGTGTACAAACACTTTGATGACAGGGAATGAAGCAGAAGCTAGGCATTCTCAGTAGTGTCCAATGACAGGACAAGAGGCAGTGAACACATGCTAAAAAACCTCACAGCTCACTTGGTTTTCACAATGCCTTGAAAATAAAAGTCCATTTGGAAAAAAGCTTCATTCAGTATTAAAAAAAATAAAATTATTCTATAGTAGTGGGAAAGCAGCTCTACTAATTAGCTTTTATTTCAAGAATGCCCAGTCTCAAATCTGGTGGATTTCAGTGTGCTGATCGACATGGTTGTATTTTTCTTTCCTTTTTCTTTCTTTTCCCTTTTCCTGCTGTGTTGGGGATTGTTTTGGTTTATTGAGGGGGGAGGCAGTAAGTTTCTTCTGTGGAGGGTTGTTTCGGGTTCTTTGTGGTTTGGTTTGCTTGCTAGGTTTTGGGTTTGGTGGGGGTTTTTGTTTTGGTTTAATACAGAAATAAGTAATTCCTTTCAGTTTACACTGGCCTTTCTGAGTCATTGCTCTAGTTCCAGTCAAAAATACAGTGCCATAGCTTTCTGGTAAGAGGTGCTTGTGACTGCTTGTGACCTATCTTACACCTAGATTCTGAAGGAGAAATAAGGAGGATGTAAGGAAGAGGATGTGTGGTACCTGGTGTAGAAGGCTGATGTAATGAAACCATCCTATTTTTTGTCAGGGAGAGCTTCTGAGTTCGATTTGGTGAAGAAGAGTTTTCTTCTTGTGATCCAGAGCAGAAGGCAACAGCTATAACAAAATAAAAAGAGGAAGGGATGTGTTTGATGTTGCTTTACAAAACTCTGCTCCCATGTTATAAAGCATGTGCATATATATAACAAAGCCCTGCTACATCACTCTCACCTTCATTGCAGTGCATTGGGGCAGTACCATCCTGATGTCTCCAGAACAATTCATACCAAGAGCAGCTCTTTTATTTATTTAACCTGTACATGTGAAAATACACAAGTCCTGAGCTAAGCTTGCAATAGTTTGTGTCTAAGATTATCTCTGGTCTTTTCTAGAAGTCATAAACAAGTTGGCAAAAACAAACATATTTGTTGCCAAAAGGTGTTCACAGGCAGAAAGCAAAATTAATTACTTTCAAACCTTGGCCATTTGGGTTATGAGTTCAGCAATATAAAAATGTCAAATCATGTCAGAGGGGACAGGAATCTTATTCACATGAATAAGAATTCACTTGCATCAATATCTATAAAAAGAAAAACCCCTCAAACTTGAACATATGTCCATATGTTCACTCACTATTCCATATAAGTTTTCAGAAATATCTGCTCTGATTTTGAATTGCTGTTACAATTTTAATTTTAGTATATATGACAATGCATCACACAGTGAGTAAAATGCTGTGAAATGTTTCATAGCACGAAAATGCTGCATCCTTCCATTTTTTACTATGTTACTAAAGACAGTAGTAATTCAAGGGGTTCCAAGGAAGAGCAATTTTAGAACAGAACAGCATTATGCTGCAGCAGACACATGCTCTACTGGTGACAGATTTGGGGTCTCCACAGATCAATTGTCAAACACTATATTTTTTTCCTGTTTCCAAATATTTAGGGACATTAAAATAGGAAAAGTTGACTTTGTACTGCATATATGACACAGGCGCTGCCCTGATAAGCAAAGTATCTTCAATAACAGGATGAAATCCTCAGAAAGAATGGGAATTATGTGGCCAAAGTTTAGCCAGCCTTATGAAAAATCCATGCTTATGAACAATCATATATTGCAAACAAATCTATTTCATTATATGAAAAGAAATTCTGCTATGTAAAGGGCATTTGACAACTGAAGTCTGCTCCTCCCAACTTACGTTCTGTGTGTTTTGAGATACTGCTCAGTTTTCTATCTCCCAGTCTTCACTCAGCACTGCTATAGCTTCAGTATTTACTTCCCTCAGGGTTTTATGTAAAGTCTGTTCCACCCACTCGTCTCCTCACACACTCCAAGCTGCTTGTATACTTTGGAAATAGCCTGAGTATCATGGGACCCACAAACATAGTACAGTCATAGCAGAAGTTCTGCTAGAGACAATTTTCCTGATACAACTAAAACTTACACAAAATATTTGACTCAGTCACACCCCCACCCCCCTCCCCTAGAAGCACCTTTGGGATGTTCCTCTTGTTTTTCATTAACAAGCACAAGATCCAGTGGCATATTACCAGCAAAGAAGCCCTAAGCTATTTGAAACATGAATTTACTCCCTCAGTGTGGAAAATACCTCCATTGCCATTGGTGATAGTTGAGACAAATAAGATACAAAACAATGGTAACACCCTACTCAATTTGGCAAAAAACTGCAAGAGTTCATTCTAATGAGTGTAACAACCATATTTACCTGTCCTGGGAAGATGCCACTTACCTAACTGGACATCTGAGAGGAAGGAAGGGCAGTCATTACAGCCAAATTCACTGACAAAGTATACTTGGACAGAGGAGCCTAGACTCAGTGATAGACAATGCACCCACAGAAATAGGTCCCCATTAATTCATTTCATCAGAGCAAAGAATGTCTGGCTATGGCTGAGCAGAAGAAGACTCACAGTAGCAGCTTAGCAGCCTCTAGTCCAGCATATGCTCTTACTTTATCTCCCAATTATTTTTCATTCTAATTTTTTCAACTTCTTTGATTGAATTGAAAAATCTAGCATACATAGTCGCTAAGATGCTTCTGATAATCCCACATCATGTCCTCTCACACATATTTGCATGTAATTTTTGTATTACATAAATTTTAGCCTGAAAAAAATAATGACTATTACTTTTCACCTCTATGATTTCTCTACCTTGATCAGCAAAAGTCAATTGTTTAAGTGAAAAGAAATATAAAATGGAGAGGAAGGAGATTAATGATTTTAAGCTAAGTCTGTAATTAAGGGACATAAAATGATCAGGAAGAAACAGTATAACATATTCAACTGACGCAGGAAAAAGACGGGATCTTTTTGTTAAAAGATCCATCACAAATCCATCTCTTTTTCAGTAAAATAAGAAACCTCCAGTGCTGAGAAGGTAATTCCATTTCTTTCACTATCTTACAAAAAAAAAAAACAATAAGATAGCTGCAGGGGTGATTTTTATCCTGCATCCTGCTGTTACCTTGCAGAAGAGAAGAAAATTCCAGAAAATACTTATAGAACTCCTGATGGGAAATCAATTCTAGACGAGCCAAGGCATCTTTCTGACAAAACAGGAATTTCCTTTAGAGCACTTTCTAGTTGTATTCTCCATCTAATGTCAAAATAGCCACTTAATGTTTCTCACTGTTTCTCTGAGAAGATTAATATACAGACTAATAGCTCTGTCAGAAAGTCACACTAAGCCTGAAGAAGACTCTTTGCTTGCTATGCTAAAAATTCAAGCATTTTTTAATGATCCTAAAACTTCCACTTTCAGCTCAATAAATAGTCTCTCTTGTTCATGAGCGTTTACAGCCTGAAGTTATTAACCTTGCTCTTTGAAAATATCACTGGGATCTCCTATTGCTTGTTATTAATCTCTCTTATTCTTTGCTCATTAGTTGGTTCTACCCCAAGTCCCTTGCTTACTTGATCACTCTTGTTGTACTCTGTCTGGACAGATTGCAGGTAATGGTCAAAAGGGAGCAACACAACAAAATACAATTTTCCCAAGGCTTACAAGATGCTACTTCAGAATTTTCTAGAGGCCTCTCCAGTTTTTCAGGGAAAAAGGTAGAAAGGCAGACATCAGTGCACACTAATGTCATGCTATGCAGAATGGCCATTCTCTCTCTCCTGAGATCTCCCTATTAATCCATGCACCAATCTCATAAAACATTTTGGCCAAAATAAATTATTGTAGCTGATTGTCTACCATGACATCAAGTGTCCTGTGACATATTTCCTTCTACGATAAGTATTCCCAACCTCTACTGTAGTTCTCTTTGAGATACCTAATTCCATGGGTGAGTTCCATTGAACACTGCCTTTTTTTTCCTGCCTTAACCTGTAAGTTATCAGCAGATCAGCAGTACAGTTTTAATGTTGTCTTCTGACTTATTCTTAAACTCCCAAATAGAACATAATCCAGAACTTACATTTACAGGAAACTTACAGGTAGAGTTAATTGACAATAATTCTGGTTGATACTTGTGTTTTAAACCAAAAACATGACACAGCAATTTGCACCAGACACTCACTTAAGTACACATGTGGAGTTATCAATTTAAGAATGTGACTGAAGGTACAATGTCCTACAGGACTTTTGTCACACTGGTAAATGCATTTGACAAACTGATGCTTCAACAAGATGACTCTTCAAATAAGCCCTTTAGATTGACAAGTATTTATAAACCCTCTTCTAGCTCTTTGATCCTATATATATTATTATGGTATTTTTACTCAGACTGATGTTAAGGCAGCAATCTTCATATTACCAAGCAGTCCTACTTTGCAGGAGTAGAGCAGATGTAATTAAGTATTGTCATCCAGCTTATTCCATTTACCCTTTTAAAGTACTAATGCAGCATTAGTTTTCTTCCAGTTCTGCAGAATTTCCTCAGTATCCTGACACACTTGTTGTAAATATCAACACATGGAAGTGTTTCAAAGTTTCTTAACTAGTTCTTTCAAAATTCTTGAACACAAGCTGTCTCAACCAGTTGTTTTACAAAGTAGGCATTTTAATAACAGTTTTCGTCACAATATTTTTTTCATTGTTAAGAAAGCCATTGCACAATTTCTATGTGACAGTGAAAAATCAATTGTTTTATTTTTTCCTAGAATACTAATGTTTACTGAATAATCTTTCTTTGTGTCTCTATTATTGACAAACCTACCACACACATTTATGACAGATTCACATAATTGCTAAAATATTTTTGCTACTAATGTACTTGGAAAATTTCCTTAGACTTCCTGCTGATTTCTTCTTAATTTCTTTTGCTTTTTTTAATCTATAGCTAAACTTTGAACTTTTCAACTTCCTTCTAGTGCAAGCAATGTAGTATTTTCCTTATTTTTTATAACAGCATAGCCTCCCCTGTCAGCTATAGGCTTGTAGCTTTCTAGTTCTTTAAACAAGCAACTCAATTATTATCTGAATCTTTCTGTCCATGAACTTTCTTTCAACTGAGCACTTTCCTTTGGCACTGTTTTAAATTCTGAGAGATTTAGCTCTTCTGGAACTATCAAGATATACCACTTTCAGATGTTATTTAGGCACAGAAGTCCCTTTATTTGAATACCTCATCTGAGGTACACATCAGATCACTTAAGATTTTTATTCTATTTCCAAGAAAGGTGTACTCAAGCCACAACCACTTCCACTTGTTGAACATCTGAGTTTGGTTCTGAACTCAATTCTTACCTCAATTCTTAATCTGCTTAGAATGGATGGAAGGTATTATCCCAACAAGTGACAATGGAATTCATTCTGATAGTGTCATCTATTCAATGTCTGCAAATCTGCTCCCACGCTAGCAGAATGAAACCACCAATATGCCACTTTTGTTGATGGCTTCACATGCACATGCACACACAAGGAAAAAAAATACTTTTTTCCCTCCCCTTATACACATCAGGCTAGTCATTATCTTATCCAGATCTTTAGTTTGGTTTGACAGTGTATAGCAATCATCAGCAATCCCATTGACATTTAGTTTAGGTATTAATTGACTTTCAAGATCATTTTGTTCAATGGCTGGGGAAAGAGGCAATGTCATTTTACATACAACACTGTTCCAAATTTACTTCTGTCCTTTGAATTACAGGAATTCTTCCTCCTAGCTTGAGAAATTCCAGTTTATCATCACTGTAGGTTTAGAAATTATTAATTGCATTTCACTGCTACTTGCTTACTAGCCAGCCTCATCACGTTGATCACAGGCAGTTGGAGAACTCCTCTTTTAGTCCTTAGGGTCTTGTTTAATTTTATTCTCAATATCTTGCCTCTCTGTTAAGCAAGTGTTTTTATTTTTTCCTTTTCTATCATTTCCCTTGGCTGTTAATTTAACCATGTGAAAAAGTCTGTCCTAACAAGTCTGGAAGTTGGCTTCCTCTCCAGTGAGCTGGAGGCCAGTCAAACTGCACAATCTCTTCTCACTGGAGAGTATAGACATGCATTTCATTGACCCGAGTCTTATACAACTTATCTGACTAGAAGAATACTTGAAGACCTTTATTTATTTGGTCTGTTTTTAACTTTCTTCCTGCTTTATATGCAGAACATGAATAGTATCTAAAAACATACCTTGTCCATCCTTCTTTGGCACCATTACAAAATTTCTAAAAGTTAGTTGTATTCTGCAAAACTAAACCAAGTCACTTATGCTATGGACTATACTTGGTAGCTGCCTTGGTAGATATTTTCTTCAGAGAACTTTCTCAGATGCTGCAATCCCAAGAGACAGAGCACCACCTCCTTGCCCACCTGCTGACTAGAATCTTCCATGAGGGGTGGTAAGTGAATCCATCCAAAGGGATTTTCACAACCAGTAAGTCCCTGTTATAATTTTCACTTGGATTGCCAAAGATTATATGCAGTTTCCATGATATACTGAATGACTAGACACTTAGGGTTGTATGAAATTCCTCCAGTCCCCTCTCCTGCTGTTCACAGCAAGCTACTTCCTGGCTGCCCCTGGATACACAAAATGCTGCTTTGTCTCACATTTCCTCGCTTTCTTTATTCGGTCACTCAGTGGCCAGTTCCTTCCCTGGATAGTGGTGTTTCCTGAATCATTTTGTGCAACGACTCTTTATTCTCCCCAACACTTTGTAGAGTGCATCCTCATCCCTTCGTGCATCAAATACTTGTTTCTAACAAAATCACTGTGTCTCCCTTCAAAAGCAAAGATTTGTGAAGCTCTGGCACTAAGTACAGTACGTTGCAGGTTTCCACCCTTGTGCTACAGCCACTAGACAGAACTCACCCAGAAAAAATTTTGCCCATGCCATCTGTATTTTTCTCACAAACCTCACCTATTGAATAGGATGCAAGGTGAAATTCCTGGGTCCTCCTCTCAATACTTCCCTAACTTGGCATATTGCCTTTGAATAGCAACTTGCTAATTATGATTTCTTACTCAGTTTTCAGTGTATATCTAAACCTCCTGAATTAGATTTGAATTACTATTTTAATTACTATTGAGAAATAGGATGCCAAAACCACTTCTTGAAATCCAAAAATACGGCATCTACTTCATCCTACTGGTTGTGTGTTGTACACATGCACATACTTATGTGTGCACATATTGCCACATTAACTTGGAAAGATTTCTCTTTTTATAGCTAAGCTGCTCAATACTGAAATGTCTATTTTTATAATAGTAACTGTTCACTACTCATTACCACTACAGGTAATAAGGGCTGGATTTTGCACTGTGTCTCACCTCTTTTTAGGCTGCCCAGAGTCAATCATGTGCTGCACGACAGCACAAAGGTTTTCTAAGGATATTTGAGATGTAGTGTTTGGAACTTCATTTTGCTCCACTTATTTTCTCTCCTCTGTTCAGGCTGGGGTGAGTGGTAGAAGAAGCACCTACTGCCCTCCTGCTACCTGTGTCCAGATTTGATCCTGACAGCTATCAAAGGCTGTATCAATGTCAGTTCTGAAAAAGAGGGATTTCTCCATATCACCTACAGCTTCACTGTCAACCAACTTCTGTTCTTCTTGGTAGGATTCCATTGCCATTACTACAGACTTGCATTTGAAAATTGGACATTGCTGGGATGAAATCGTGTATAAGGCACACCTGTGTCAGGGACAGCAGAATTCCACATCCTGAGCTCTTAATCTGGTACCTCTTCCTCCCTTCCTCCTCCACTCACATTAATGGGGGAAAAAATTCATTTAAGAGATGCATAACTGTGCTTTCCCTGAAAGGAATACGGATTTTCTTGGGTTCTTGAAAACTGACCAAAAACAGAAATGGGAAATAGAAGAAAAGTAAAAAGAAAAAAATCAAAAGTGTTAAATGAACAAAAACCATGAAATTCTTTGATTCTTCAAGAACTTTTCTTTCTTTTCCAAACCTCAAAATACTTTTTCATTTTTCTGCAATAAAAATACTATCCATTCTTAAGGAAAATTTTCCTTTCTCATTGGTTAAATGTTTTAGATTAACTTTCAATATTTTCAGTCTTGTTCACATCAGGCCACACTGGCTGTTGCCAAAATCAGAAGGATGACAAGATGGGGAGAGTGGAAGGACTCAAGCCTTTCAATCTGCCTTTGTCATTTGAGAAAAGAGATAAGAAATTTCACCCTAAGACACCTGTTTTACAGCAAATTGCCAAAGACCCATCCTCCCAGAGAGAATGCAACTTAGATGACTGACTTACGTAACGTATTACACTGAAATGAATAAAATGTAAGGGAATGTGTCCAACTCCTAATGAAGCACTTCAAGCAGCTACAAATAACCAAGAATACACAATTGAAATACATTTTACCTTCCAAGGGAACAGCACTTCCAAACTGATGTGCTCTTGCACATAAATGTAGAGGAAGAAATGTAATTGGTTTATTCCTTTAGAACAGCACTCTAGGGTTTTTCAATTGCAGCTTAAAAGGAGGCATGCATGAATTCACACATGCAGGGGTGACAGGCACAATAGAAGGTGAAGGAAGATATGAAGCCTGTGGATGCAGAGACAAAAGCAGAAGGGATGGGATCCCTCAAAAGGTTACCTGAAGCCTCCCTCTCTGCTGATGATAGCAAAATGCTGAGTGACCATTTTCTCATGGTATGTTTTTGTATGGAAATGTCAGTTCCATTACTTAATAGGAAATACTACTATCTTCCAAATAATCAAGTGGAAAATATTACATCATTTTGTTAAGGTTGAAGCATGTCATCTTCATTCTGTAATATGCTCTGAGTTTAGAGTTAACATTAATACAGTAAAAGGATATCTAGCTAAAGGAAAATAATGTTCTCAAAACAGACTGCCATACTGAAAGACTACTTTTAATAAAGTCAATGCAACAATTTGTTTTGTGAAAAATGTTACGATTATGAGTCTTCATCATCATTAGAATGAAAAAAGATTTCTAAAATCAGTTTCCCATGAAAGAGAATATCTAGTTTTTAACAACCTCGTATGCTAAGATAAAAAAAAAAAAAAAAAAAAAAATCTGCAAGTTGCCCAGAGCAACCAGCAAAAATAGGTGAGAGAGAAATTGCTAGAGATCTGTCCTTCAGGAGATGCTCAGCTTCCAGCTTCAGGATGCCTCTGCACTTTGTAGTGTGTGTACAGGAGCTCTGTCTCCCCACTCTTCAACTTCCACATAACAGCACTGCAACATTTCACAGAAAAAGAGGAATTGTGTGCCAGCAAGAAAGTGAAAGAAATATGATTTTCAGATCCAGGTCTTGATTAAATTATTACAATGAATATGCAATTGATCCTGCAGAATTAAGTTTAGTAAAAATAAAATTATTTTCAATTACTTGATTTCACACAACATAAGTGGAGAGGACAAAAGTGACTTTAATCTGTCCTTGAGCTCCATTGATCTTCGAGGTTACTTAATGTCCCTTTCCATCCTTGTTTTACTGGTAAGAACCTCAGGAATGCTCAAAATGCATGCACTGCTTTAAGAATCCCTCAGGGGCTGCTTTGCTCACAGAGGCTATCCTAGCATAAAGGCACATTTCCTGCATTTCTTTTTCCTTGATCTACTTTTTACACAAGGATGACTGTCAACAGCTCTTCATCATCTAAGGATTCCCTTTTGAGTACTTAACCCTTGCACAGCAGTGCAGGACAGCTACAAAGATGCCCATATATCATTAAAAGATTTTTTTTTTGGTACATTCCTTTGTCTGGTAACTCTTCCCAGACAGGAACAGAGGCTCTCAAGGTACAGCATTGTTGAGCAGACACTACTCAAGAGAAGAGTCCCCATTCCCATCCTACTATTAATGCTCTGAGCCACTGTGTGCAATAATACAGATGATGGGATCAAACTCTTGGGGAAGGTGCTTTTAGCAAAAAAAAAGGAAAACTGTGAAGCAAAGACTTCGTTGCTGTTGTCCTATCAGCTCTCCTGGTTCACCTGGACAAGGAACCAACTAGCGCAGCCAACACTAATTTCCTTCTCCAGGTCTTTTGGTCAATAAAACCTACAACCTTTTCTCCAACATTCAATTTCTGATGAATCTGTTTGGAGATTGCTGAAGGATCAGAAACTAATTTGTATGTAGCAGATAAATCCATCCGTTTTGTATCAGAAACATCATCATCTCCTAGTTTCATTAAGACTTAATAAAATCCACTCACTGCTGAAGAACAGAAACAAAGAGGGAAGAAGAACAAAGAGTTATACCACCCCTATAGAAAGACCAAAGACTGAAAGAGCCTGCTAATTATTTGCTTCTACTCATCTTTATTTAATCACTCCAGAGACTGACCCAGAGATGATGTTCATCTCAATCCAAGAAGGAACAACTGCTTATGATGGATCTAAATAAACCTAGCAAAAGCATAACTCATAGGTATTGCAATTCAACATTAAGCAAATAAATTAATCAAACTCAAGAAACCCCTTCCCTCCCCAAAAGCAACTTTAAAACAAAAAAGAAGCCAACAGCCCACCCCTCCACACTCAGCTTGGGCAGAGTGGTTAATAAACGGGGAGGAGATGTAGAGCTGCCAGATACTTGATTTTTTTCTTAGGAGACTGTGGAAAATGCTGTTAAACTATCAACTCTCTAACAATACTTAAATGGTTACACCTGATGTTGTGCTGGTACATGAACTTCTGTAAAGAAGGCAGAAAATCTTGCAATGGGAAAAGCTCACAGCTACAATCCTCCTGACAGTACTGAAATGTAGTCTGGTATCAGAAGCACGATGTGTGATTTAAAGTACTGATCTGAGTATGAAAGTGTAAGAATGAGGCTTAAAACTCTTATCATAACAATAACACAAATATTGTGTTATTGTTAAAAAACCATCCACAGGAGGAGTCAGCAGTATGTACAGACCATGGGGTGTAGAATGAGAGACATGCTAGAACCATGACATTATTGATTGTCTTTGGTCTGATTCGAATAGAGATCTGTTAAGAAATGGTACCTATTATTACTGAGCTAGTCTGATTAATTAGTTTTCTGTAGTGAAGTTTCATATTATTAAGAGAGCAAAAGACTGTAAACTACATTTTGATTACTATAGTTATATCTACACTCTCATTTTAGTTAATTAATTTGAACAATAATTTCAAATGTGCCAAGGTTAGTTGAACAAATAACAACTATTTTGACATGATAGTTATTGCAATATATCATTCATGACTTACCAATTCAAACTCACAAAACAAAGGAGAATGCAGTTGTTACTGCTTATACTTCATGTCTTTACCTCTGAAGAAAAATGAACTGGGAGGCAGTTAAAATATTAATGTGCTGGGAAACCAGAACAGCAAGACTTCACTAAGAATGTCACTCAGTTTCCCAGTTAGCAGAAGTGAGTATCAGAATTCTAAAGACACAGTCAATAGCAAACTTTAAAGGGCAGCAACCGTACAATCGGATTAAAAGCAGGTGTTCAGAGTTTTTAAGAGATCATTTGGCACCAAAAAAGACAAAATAAACTCAAGGACAACCAGATTTGTTTTTCTTGTAGCATCTAGAATGCTAAATACATTGTAATACTTGGTGATCCAGACTGTCAATCAGTAGCTGCCAACAAAAACACTTGTCAGCCCCAGAAATAGTCCCCAACTGAGCTGGAAGGGGTCAGGGGACAAAAAACTGTGTGAAACCAAAGTTCAAATAAGTTATTGGTGCAAATGAAGAATGAGGCAGATTCTCACACTGCTTTGCCAGGTCACTTTCCTGACTTTCCTGTATTCTACAAAGAACTGGTGTGTTATGAGTGAGAAGTTTTATTTGCATCGTTTGAAAAGAAAGAAAAATAGTAATAGTCAGTAGGGTTAGCTGCTAGTCATCTCTTTCATCTAAAAGCTTGCTACCTAGCACCAGGATAAAAATTAGCCTTTCATCAGCTCTTTCATGAAATTTCTCCTTTATCTCAGCTAGATTCATTGGCAAGCTTCCTACTCTTTCCCCCAACAGCAACTAGAGTTTGGATAGAATACCTGACTTCAAAATATTTCACCAAGGTACAGCTGCAAAGTAAACCTTTTCTGTCAATAAGGAGAAGCATACCAGAAAGGTAACACACCCTAGATAAAAAAATAAAGAATATTGGGCATTAAAGTTCAGGGGAAGAAGATGATGTGGGTAACAAGAAACTTGTTATCCAAACACATGTGTTTCTATAACCAGAAGAAGAATGTGAAAAGCAGCCAGTGTTACTGTTTTATTTATTTTTTCCCTCTTTCCTATCTGGTCACCCTCATGTGAAAATCACTCTGGGCTCTGTGACTTCAAAGCATAACATCTTGTACACAAGGAAAGATACCTTCACCATTTGACATGTAATTTAATATTATGATAATGTTTTCTTTTAATGAAAGAGCAGAGGTTGTTTATTTGGAAGTTGGCTGCTGGCCACCTCTTTTTAAGCTATATGAGACTGTGGTCTCTTAGAGCTGTATGAAACATCTGTTATGAAATTCAGGATGGGAAGAGAAACTCTTAAGACCTGAAGAACTGGGTCCCAATCTCAGCTCTTCCATGGATTATTGACAGTCTAGGCATAGGCAGAAGCTCTGATCAACAATACACTCCACAGAGATAACACAGATAATTAGAATCAGGCTCTATCTATGTAGAGGAAGCCAACTTCCCAGCTCACACCTCACATTCTTAGATAAGTAACAATGAAGAACTAGCACCGCAAATAAAGTTGCATAGAGAGAAGAAGAATAAACTCATATGAGAAAAGAAGCATACCCAACTGAATTGCATTCAAATATTTAAAACATTGTTTCTCTTTTGGTTTTTGGGGGGAGTTGGGTTTTTTGTGTTTTGGTTTTGGGGTTTGTTTGTTTGGTTGGGTTTTGTGGGTTGTTTTGTTGTTGTTGTGGTCTTTGTTTGGAGTTGCTTTGTTTTGATTTTAAGAACCTGGAGCAATGACCTCAGGTAATGCCCATTGTTTTAAGAATACATCACTGGAGCCCCAAAGTGAATAGTCTCCAACTGTCACAAGCTGTGCCATCCTGTTTTGCCAAGCAGAAGATATGATACCTGCTGAAAATTACAGAACATACCAGGAGTGTTAGTGGCAAAGTGTACTTAATAAAACTGCTGTATGATAGCAAAGCTATGTTCTCATTCACAAGCAGGCACTCATCAGGATCTCATTTTCAGGCAGCCAAAGGCTGTAGCTGCTAGACCTTGGGAACCACGTAAAGGAGTACAAGACCTATGCCTTTTTAGAACAGCAGCATCTGCTTTTTGCCATACTGACTTCCTCAGAATTCTTTGTCTCAGAAGCCCTACCCACCACTCTTTAATTAACCCACTGGTGAGGGAAAAATACACCACACTGTAATTATGGTGGGCTTCCATACAAGAAGGCAGTATCTGAGTATGTATTGTTACTTGCAGCTCATACATTTCCTAGCCTTCACTTAGAGGTATCACTGAGCACACCTGTAAATATAACTATGTGTGGGTCAGCACTACTAGTGACTGAGATCCTATCACTTCTGCTTTTTGCAAAACAGAAAGTAACGAAAACATGTAGTTAGGCAGAGGCTAATTTTATTCATGTGATCAATTTTCTCTAACCCGTCTTGATGGTTTTTGCATTCAACATATAAACCAAGACTGAATAAAGGTTCTTCTGCTCATGCTGCTTCTGCTATTTCCTGTAATATGGCTATTTGACCCTGGGAAGGTAAGAGGCAGATCAGTGAACATCCAATTGAACGTGCAGCTCAGAGGATGGGGATCAGCAAAACAAAAGCTCATCTTTTTCATTGTATTATGCCATTAGCACAGACATTAATGGAAAATATTGCTACTGGTATTAGATCCTAAGCCTGCTCTTTCTTTAGAAATCAGTCTAATAACTGAGTTACAGAGGAACAAAGACTGATGACCCTAATTTCTTTATTATCTTAAAAACCAAGGTAGCAGGCATGCTGCACAGTTAGTACTTAGTTTCCTTCCTGGTAGGACTGGTATATAGAACAATTTTCTTGAGATGTTTTAAACCAGTTTTTTAGAAATTAAGCAAAGAAATCTCCTTTCAGCATATTCCACTAAACAGGAAGAATCTTAGCTTGTGGGGTACTCTTACTTAAGCTTCCCAAAATTGTTTTCAGATGTCTAGAAAAATCAAGCTAGTGAAAAGAACTCATTCTATTATAATTATTTTTTCTTATTCCCACTATCAGAGCATGTCCTCTTACCTAATTTGACACTGCTGCAATACTACAGCAGTCCTTGCAACAATTCAAATCACTATTTAATGAAGCAACCATCTTTTTCAGGTGGAATGCTGCAACTGGCACATGAAAATGAAATCAGATTTAATCTTTGGCTCTGACACTTGGCCTGGGTCAGAAAACCCATCAGGCAGCTGTGCTCCATTGCCTCAGATTTGAGTTTAGTGTCTCAGCCAGCTCTTGCCCCTTTTTTTTTTTTTTTTTTTTTTAATTTTCAGCACTCTTGGCATAGGTTGAATGTTTTGTGGTCCTTTCTCATCTAAATTCTCATGACAGGACTGCCTGGATCTCCGGCACTTCGTACTCAGTAACCCAAGGGACTCAGTGGGTCCTGTAGTCCTCTGGTTTTTTTTGCAGAAGGCTTGGCTGCTCAAGTAAATCTGCTATCAGTAAGTCACACACTTGAGGACTCCTTGCCTTGGCAGGCTACAGCACAATTACATAAGACCATGTAGTCTGGCATGAACACCAAACCAAACAGAGCCACAAAGAAATCAAGCTGTAAGGTTGCTTCAGCATTAGTGACACAACTACACTTTGCAATTCTTCATATTTCCAAGCAATAGACAGTCAAGGTGTCCTCCTAGACATAGAACATATTCTCACTTCCTACAGAGCCAGCCCTCATCTGTAGGAGCCTTTCACCTCTCCACTGAAATCCAGTATCAATTCCCACCCACAGATGACATTTTTGTGGCTTTCTCCCTCTGTTCTGGCTCCTTTGCACACTGCATTCGCTCACAACCATCTCAGGATTAATTGACTTTCACTAAAGAAGCCTGTTAAATATAAAAGCTTTTGACCTCCAACCAGGTCTCCAAATAAGTGAATTTGATGATTCATTTTGAGCATCATTATGATATTTCAGTGGAACTAAATGCTGAGATTTTGGATGCTATTTTCTTTAGCTAATTATATTTCTGCTAAGTCAGTTCACAGGACAGTAAGGATTGGGATTTATGCATATGAACTGATGTATTTAAGAGATTTACTGAAATGAATGACTGACAGTTTGTGGATAATTACCAGCTATTAGTTAATTTCAGATTTTATAATGAGCAAACTGCAACTTACAGGGTATTGCTTCCCTGCTGCTTGAAATATTGTGCAATATGTGGGAACAAAGAATCTAATTTAAAGAAAGCCATATCTTTCAAACACCAGAACTAAATTACATTTTTTCCCTGAAGGCTTCTGGGTTTTAAAGAACAAATAATACACAAAACATAGACCTATGCACTCTGCAGAGATTTTCTCTCTAAAAATTAGTAAGGAAATATTAGGAACAAACAAAGATATTACTAGGCCAAAACTAGTTTAAATTTTGTAAATTAAAATCTAACTATAGCCATGTCACAAAGAATATGGATCAGTAAATCAAATAGGTTAATGTTGGTGTCTTAGATAATCAAATTCTGAAATCACCGAATGAATGCATCAGCTAATCAAATCAAATCACAAAATTAACACACATAGAATTGCTTTTCATCAATCCTCCACCAGGAGATTGGAAGTGATGGCTGTTTTTCTTTGATCTGAAGCTGCACCTTGGTTCTGTTCTAGCACAGTGGTCATGGTGCAGCTGCTGTGGAACACAACATTCCAGGATGAATTTAAACTGTCAAACAAGTTTAAGAGAGAGCAGCAAGCTTTTTTTCTTGTATTACATTGTTGTTACACAGACTTACTCCTCTGGCCTTACTTCTGATGTTGTATACAAAACCCTGAACGTTTAATGGAAGTCATTATTGAAACAGGCCATTAGCTCACAGTACTAGCTCTGAATAACAATCCTTCACCTCCTCATGTGTTTCCAAAAGTCCTATCCAGTTCTCATTTACATGCAGGGAACTATTAACAACATTTTTTCCCACCACTTCAACCATCCTGACACTCCACATATTTCTGTAGGGTAATGAACAAGAAAGTTTCTATCCTTCAAGGTTAAACAAAGGGAAAATGAGACTTAGGTTTGGAGGGTTTTTCTTTGCCTTGAAAGCTTAGATGCAGATGACAGCAGCAAACAGTACAGCAGCTTGTGATGAAAAAGAACTAGAAATAAAATGAGATTTCTTTTCTATAGACAGAGAAGTGTCCAAAGCACCTGGTCTATCTACAGGCCCCCTGTACACATATTGGGCAGAGAACAGTCTCTCTAAAAAAAAAAGCAGTTCATTGCATGTCTGCCAGCTGTGGGTTAGTGACAGAATTGAATTCTCTCTGGACAGGCTAGGTGGGATGAAGTGTTTCTCAGTGTTTCAGGACTGAAATGTTTCACTGATATAGCCAAGGACAAGTGTCTTAACGTCCCAGCCAACAAAAGTGAACTGGAGATATTTTTCTGCTGATACAAGTGGTCAATCATGAGAAGGAGCCCTCTGCCTAATAAGCATAATTTTTCTTTGAAGAATAAAAATAAACAAAAATTATCAATACTGCGATGGACTCCCACTTGCTAAGGGATTTAGGAACCTTGTTATATCAAATCCAGGGACAGCTAAGTGACTTTCACACCCTAGAAAGAGGTGGTGTGATCTAATTTTCTTGTAAGATCCTGCTTTTGGCTACATTAGCCGGAGTTTTAAAACACATCTAAAACAAACAAACCCACGGTACCTTGGCACTTGCCTGTCAAAGCTTGGCCTGGCTCTCCACAGAGAACCCCAATGACACTGTCAAAAGAGCCCACAGCACCATGAATGTGACTAAAGCATTATTCAGCTAGGGTGAACAGAAAATAATATCAAGGATGCTCTTTTTCTTCTTTCTTTGGAGTAAGAGTTGGACAGTACAGACAGCATGAACTTGATTTAAAAGGATCCCAGAATGTTCATAGCTACAACTCACAGCTGAACCATTGCTTTCAATTCCTTACCTAAATTCATACAGCCTACTAGCAGCTCTGAAAATAAATAAAACAACTTTCCAAAAATCTCATATGCATATTCACACACTTCTTAACCACTACCCCATCACTGCACTGAGAAAATGAGGGAAGTAGAGAAAGCCTCATCTGAATTAAGAGAGAATAAATTTTGCTCTCAACTTTTTCAGTATGTCATTTAATTTATGTAAATTAAAGTTTATCCAGATGCATTTGGATAGGAATTGCTCCAACTCAGTTGAAAATAAACTGGAGTAACAGCTAATAAAAGGAAACCTTTCCTGTTTCTTCCGAGTAGACTAACACCAGCCATGGATTAACACTGCTAGGAATTTATTGTAGCTTCCTGAATTGGCTACATATTTCTTAACCTTGATATTTACTTGTAACATCAACAGAACTGACACTGATGAAATTTAGAGGTTTCTTTCTTTTTCTCAGTAGTAAGTTGTATGCTGAAGCTAAGATCTGAAATCTCTGATTGCATGCTATATTATGTTTTCATATAATCATATGTACATTGTCATTAAATATTCAGCAATTTTATATTATTATACACAGTACATTTTTATGCTCGGAAGTTTGGCCAGTTGCATAAAATACTCTTAAATGTATATATTAGATCATTTGGTTTTCTTAATGCTGCCATTTCCTCCGGAAACGGGTGCTGCTGGAAATAGTCTTCAAAGTCTTATATTTAAACTTGTTCCCATCTTTCTGACACAGATTTATTTTGGGAGGGAGAGGCAGGCCTAGGGCTTGAGAAGGACAGGAGGGGGCAGTCCTCATTACATGATGCTCCTGGAACTAGACATCAGCCTAATTAACCCCAAACTTTAAATTCACGTGAACCCTTCCATTATGTTATAGCTTGTTTGTTTCCAAGCATGCTTCTAAGACAGCCTGTGATCTCTATCCTCAGCAAGTACTTTTGCAACATTATGTTTGTTTCCTGAAACATAGATGCTGTTACAGTATCTGTAACACAGGCTTTGAGTACTCAGTGATTTCTACCCATAAACAAACATGTATCACTTAGTCTAACGTTGTCTTTCCTCAATCTGGTCGCAATTCTATTTTGCTGTCCTCAATGAATCTATCCTCATGAATCCAGCAGTTAATACTCTATGTTCCACTCAATGCTTTCCATTAATTTCAAAGTTACCCCAATTCCACAGGTTTTGTGAAAAATAATTAAAAACCTTGCTTAATTTATTCTTTCATCAGGCACATCAAAGCCCTGTTGCACTACCAGAACTTCTTTTTATATAATTTTGATTATGTTAACCTAAAAATTAATATGCTTAGATGTTAACATGCTCTGTATTGCTGTCTTTTCCATTTACTGCTGATTCATCTGCTTCCACATAAACTGTGTATTTTTTGCAATATTTCTGCCACAAAATATAGCAGATGATGTCTAACCATACCTGGTCATTTTCAAGCTTTTTTGGCGACATGTTGCAGCACAGAATTCAACATTCATCCTCTTCCCATCATTCTTCCCAGTCAAAAATTAACATTCATTTCTGTGTTGCACAGTTTGTAGTGATCAGACACCTGGTGTTTTATGCACCTTAGTGACAGACACAACTCCAAGATCTGTGTGATCACATATACAACAGCTGTAAGTACTATCTGACATATCTACTAACATTTTTTCTATTCTCTTTTCTTTGCTGATGCATGCACAAATCTTCCTTGACTGATTTTAAGAAGTCATGGTTGATGCTTTTATTCTCATATGACAGTGATGTATATCAGATAACCACAAGGATATAGATGAGCAGTAAAATAACCACAGTACAGAAATAAAAGAAGTGAATACATGTTCTCCAATGCAGAGGAGAAAGAGACTCTGAGGTCATTCAACAAGGTCAGAAGTATCAAATTCTTAACAGATATCCAGTGAACCAGCAACTGGTGTGTCTGTCTCTGTAATTAGCTCCTGGGTACACATCTTTCCAGAACCCTTGAGATATTAGGGAAGCTGCTGCTGTGAGATTATAAACCTGCATAGGAAGGAAAGGTTCTATTAGAGAAGAGATGAATCAGTGACATGCTATGTTACATCACTGGTGCCTCAGAGCTGGGAGACTTGAATGTACTTGGTTTAGTATTAGGTAGCACAGAGCACAAGAGGAAGTAAAGATATGAATATTTACTAAACAGAAATTATAAAATTCTCAATCATGCTGAAAAGGCAAATGTTCTATTAACAGAAGATTCTGTATAAAAGGGGATAAAAACCCACAGTACATCAATGCCATATGAGAATGTAAGAGCACTACTTCCTTAGGCATAAACAGATTAAAAATCCAGAGCTTGAACTCAAAAGTTCTTCGCAAACTGGCTGGTGGTGCTTCTGCATTAACACTCAATTTAGAAAGTCTCAAAATGCTGAAAGTATCACAGTATGCAAAGAAAGAGAATATTTGCTTGACATTTAAAAAAGGGTAAAAGGGGAGCCAAATGATTTGCCAGATCCTGATCACAATCTTGAAGAAAATAATGGGAATATTGTATTATGTTTGACTAATTAACAACAGAAATATGGATAAAAACACAATGTTTCATGGAATAAAAATTTCTTTTAAACCCACCCTAATCTTTGGAGACTATAATGGTGTTGTCCACATGAACATATCCTACAGATCCTAGACTCTTTGCGGTCTTCCCATCCCCTAAAGTTGCAACAAACCATCAATTTAAAACCACATCTGCAGTTGGTGATTTTAGGGACTTACTCCACCAGCTTTCCAAATATGGCAAAGAAATTGCTTCTGAGATCTTTTGGGCTAAACCTATATGAAAACACATTCTTGATTACTTTGTGAATTTTCTTTTTAACGGCATTTATTAGTTCATTTGTTGGTATTGCATTCTTTATGATCCACTGTCTGGTACAGATATTAAAGAACATGTTAGGTCTCCAGGGAATAGATCAGGAAGTGTTAAGGTAGCAAGCTCCTGCCTTTCACAATGATATTCAGAAGCTTTTCATGTAATAGAAACAAATAATAAACTGATGTCCTTTGATAGGGACCTTCCAGCTCTGTTCATGGACAGCGGGTTTCAGAAGCGTACAGACTTTGCATTTTCTGTTTCCTAATTTTATAAGAGAATTCTTTGTCATCATATCAGAAACAATTTGATCTGACCACTGACATTTATGTACTCTTGTTTACACTCTGTGCCAGACACAGGTTACTAATAGGTGTCCAATGGATTCTAATACCAGGGAAATGCTGCTCATATAACCTTACAAACAACTAATTTCCTACAGGTGCCCAATATATTTTCCCCAGTAACTTTTCCCTTATAACACAAGTATTTCAACTTTCAGCTTAACTTTCCAGTTAACATATCTGATTTACAAGCTGTATAAGATCTTGTAGTCTTGTGGTTTTCCTTCATCAGAAAGCACTGTATTTCTCAAATTATATTTTTATATGAGACTATGAATACAGGATTTTTTTGCTAAACTTCATACTTTGCAGTATGCCTACCAGCAGCACCTTGGCAGCAGCTATGTGGAGCAGCACAGATTCCATCCTCCATAATTTCTCTGCAATACCGCCAGGAAAATATGGAAGCACTGCCACAAGCCTCCTCTCAGTATCTGCCAAATTCCTTTCCAGAAGGAGAGGCTCCAACTGCTCCATGCCAAAACTTAGCTTTCATAGGCATAAATTGTTAAAATGTAGGATGCACAAGAATACTGGTAAGAGATTAAACTACGTCTTACCATAAATTGTCCAGCAAATACATGAGAGTGGGATTTATAACTTCAGGCATCTACTACTTGGGTGTTAACACTAAGCCAGTTCATAGAGAAGACTGACTTAAACTACTCACTTCTGAATGGCTCAAGTTGGCCCAAAGGACCTCTATTGTCAGTGCCATGCAGTGAATGGATTTGTCACACATTCACTGCATACCTCTTAACACGTGTTAAGAACCTCTGACATGACAATAAAAGACAGATGCCTGAAAAAGCCCCTCAATGGCTAAACTAGGTTGCAGGAAAGTACAAGACTAAAAACTGAATCTTCTGTCAATATCCCTTGCATTCTTCATGATCAAGACCACAGATTAAATTCCCAACACTTGTTACCTGGGGTTTCATCTGTTAGTGTCCAGACTACTGTAAGAAGAGGGCAGAAGAACTTATAATCCTGCTCATCCTTTGATGTCTCCTGTAAATTCTTTAGGATCACGTTCTATTCTTTTACTCCTTGCATTCCCCTCCCCCACAAAAAGAGTCAGGACGTCAGAAAGGGAGAGGATGTTTATATTATACTGTGAAGAACTTTGGCATCAACTAGTAACTTTGAAGAATAATCCTGAAGATAAAAGATACAGATGAAGGGCTAGAACCAGTCAAGCAGTCACATGGCATAAAAAGAATGGTTTACAAAAAAAATGGATCTCTAGGGAGCAATTTGAAGTTAAAAAAAGATTTCTACATGCAGCCCAGGGAAATGCAGAATTTTATCAGCACTGGCACAGTCCCCAGCAAAGAAATGAGCAAATGTGGAAGAAAAAGAGCTCTCATAATGTCCATTCAACTGTGACTAGGCTAACTGCAGTGAAAAGTGTTTCCACTTAATCTGCACTGACCCCTAACCAGCTAATGCCGAGGACATTCCTGCTTATTGAATGGAAATAAGAGAACAGAAATCATGTCAAGGAGGAGACAAACCTGTATCATGAGACCCAGTCATGACAATTAACAAAGAGACATAAAAAAGTAATTGTTAAGTACATGTGCATAAGATGAAAATCAGAAGAGAGTCAGAATAAAGACTCCATGCATCAGACATCTCTTGATTTCTGAAGGAACACTGCAAGGTAGGCTATGACTAAACCAAAATATGCGAATTGAGAAGGAGGGTGTAAAGATACAATTAAAGAAGAGTGAGAGGAGCTGTTTGAAGTTCAACAAGAATTACTAATTTTCCAGTTTTATTTATACGTAAAAGCATGTACTTAATTAGAGGTGCAAATGAAACAATGCAAGACATGCAAACAATATACCTCTCAAACAAGAGGACAGATCACAATTTTTAAATCCCAACCCAATGCTTGGCAAAGTAAGAATGGATTTTTTTCTTTAATGACAGAAATTATCTTAGCACCATGGCCCGCCACTTCAGCCATTCTCCAGAAGTGGGCATGTTTACATGAATTATAATTAAGAAACTGGAGGAATATTTTGCACAGTCCAGCACAACTAATGAAAAAAGCACCATGGATAAATTACAGACCATGTCACATTTGTCTTAAGTGCCACAGATTTAACTGCAAGAGAGAGGTAGAAAAAGATACTTGAAAGGCAACAAATAACTAAAAACACCAGAAAGCAATGACCATAGGGCAAAAAGAGATATGAGGATGAACTATTAGTTGGCAGTTTTGTATCATCACAATAGACACTTTCAGAAGTAGAGAGCAGAAATCAGTGCACTCAAAGTATTTAGACAGCTCCACATGGTCATAATGTGCCACAGCCCAAAAGGGAAAAAGATGAGCTGAGCAGAGTGTAACAAAGGGAAGTGCCAGGGTACACAAGCTGCCCAAGGCCATGCTGCTGTGGCCTTGGACACAAGTGCACTGCATGTAGGGGAGCAGGCCCATGCACAGCTACAGAAATCAGTGGCAAAAGGTGGCAACTACAGGAAAACCAAGTTACGGGTAACCTCAGACTCAGCAGTGCAGGCAAAGCTGAGGACAAGGACATGCTGGGGCAGACAGACACCAGTTCCAGTCCAAGGAGGTCAAAAAATTAAGAAGGTAAAGGAAAAGAAAGATGAATATGTCAAGGAAGGACATCAGAGACCAAGAAGGCCCTCCTCAACAGCAACAGGACAAGAAGTACAGAAAGGGGTAGATGGCCATTGTCAATGAGAGGCCTGGCAGGCTATAGGGCATAGTACTTATGAGGTTGGTGAAACCACTTTTGGCAAGAAAAACTGTGAACTAGCAGGGACCTGAGAAAAAAAGGTAAGACTTGGAGTAGTCATCAGGAAATCAATCTGTGCAGACAGGGCTGGGATGTTAATGTGAGTCTCAGCACCAATATAAACAGTCCTCTTAATAGTGAGACAGTTTAATAAGCATGGAGTCTTGACGGTATGCTGAACATTAAAAAGAGGGATGGTTTCATTGTCCACTGCTTCAGAAAGTCAAGCCTGAAGAAAGCGAGTCTGGGCAGTCTCCTAAGATCTGTACAGCTCTCTTATGGAAAATATTAGGACAAAGCTCATTAGCACCATTCAAAGCATTTACCATCTGAAAGATGACTCTCCAGTATTAGTGTCTTCACTCACAGCCAGTACAATGAAAGAGGTGCAGAATCTTTTTTCAAACTACAATTGGAATTACTGCTGTGAGCAATGAACTTTGTGTAACAGAATTCAAGTGGGTGGGACAGCCCTGGAATTCAGAACTTCCTGAAAGATCTAAAAGTCAGGGATGACTTAGACTACCTTATTGTTTTTTGGCAAACTATTTCCTTATTTTTAAAGGCACTTCTGTAATTTGTGCCAAGACCTGAACTTTTTTTTTTGATCCAAAAAAGTCACCCTTGTGTTGAAAAAATAAGACAGCTTTTGCTCGTGGCCTAAAACAAAATAACCAAGATGCATGGATTGTACCACTCTGTGTTTGGTAGGAAACTGACTCTGCAAACAGAAAAGCAATCACCTGTATTTCAGTTTTATCATTTGTTTTCCCCTAGTAAAGAAATGTAGAAGGCAGTGAAGATGATAAGCCAGATGTTTCCACTGCTCTCAGAACATACAAAACAAAAGACAGACAGTTGTGTTGTAAATAATGACTAGGACTGAAAGCATCCTTTACATTTCGTTTTATTTTTGGCTTCCAAGAGAGTAAGGTGTAGTTTAGGGAGGGAAATGTGATTTAGAGACTAAATCTTTGGGCTACAATATCACACTTCTGACTGGAATGCAGCTAAGCAGGGATATTTCCTATAAAGGCTTTTACTTTATTTCTGACACAAAATCCTTGAATATAACGAGCTCCTCCTTTTCTTTAAAGGAGCCCTTCAGAATCAGTCCCAAAACAAAAACAGTGAAGTTGAGAATGTCTATCCTGCCAAGGAAGAGGACCTCAGATTACTGTCTCTCATTACTGCGAGCGTGAGCTTAAGGGTTTGACACCTTTATGCATTACTCAAGAGGGTGGCACAGCCAACAATATTGTGGCTATTCTGATACTTTTAACACCCATGAACTGCTTTGAAAATATCCTCCAGTTCTTACATTCAGATGGTTTCATGGAAGGGAATGAGTAGTAGAAAATCCAAATGGCTGATAGGTCATAGACAACACAAGCACTGATCTGATCCATTTTAAGACAAGGGGGTCTCTGTCCTTCATTGCTTTCAATGATGTTTCAGTTTATCTCAAGCTTCATCATGGAGATGAGAATGTCACAAAAAACCCACCACCTCAGTGAGAAATCAGTGCAATAATATAACAAAACAAGAGAAACCAGAATGGGTGTCTGCAAAGAAACAAAGATTCTTGGAAAAATTTCTGACTTCCTTTCAGACCATGGGTAATTTGATTAAGCACTAATGAAAAAAGTAGTGCCTGAAAGAAAATGACTGGGGACAGTCCTGAGCTATTTAATTTACAGGCAGTAAGGAAACATAATTGGATGCATTTCTGGATATATCTAGAAAGTGCTTATTTGCATGAGAAACAAGAACATAAAACCCACTAGATACAAACAGAACACATAAATATTGAATTCTCTGGATATCTCATATCAAGCTCTTAGGTTTGTGCAAGAGAAAATAAAACTGTATTCTATTGGAGTGAATCCATGAAACACTGTGACTGCTGGAGGCCAGACCACTTTCACCACCACTTACCTTGTGATGTACTAAGTTCTTTTGGGTTCACGAGAAGAGCGCTCAGTCTCTGGAGGTGATAGGAGAGGAAACGGTAGGAGATCATCAGCTCCTTTCAGCTTTAGCCAGGCTTTTATCAGAGAATTATGGAGGATATTATATATTCCAGTAGAGTGTCCCTAAAGATCAATGTCTGACTACTGCTGGCCTAGGGCTGCCAGTTTCCTCACTGGCAAAGGGTTAGTCCAGAGCTGTCCATGCAAGGGAGAAAAATGAGATTTCTATTCTTCAGTCCTCAAATGAACAACATAAGAACAGCAGACAGCCTTTGTTCTTTGCTCCCTGGACACCAGCCAGCACAATGAGGAAAACAAACAACATGAGGTCAAGAGTTTGTGCAGTTTTCCTTCTCTGTTCATCCTCATTAAAAGCCTGAATCACAAGTCCTAAAGTTAATCTGCCCCCAGTGCAGTATATCAACATGGAGTCCTTAATAAAAGACTTAAGTCCTTTACTCACAGCAGAACATAGTTTATAACAGTTAACACAGACACTGCTTGAAAGGCTCTTTAATTCCACACAATTCCTACATTTCCAGTGCACACTCTTCTGATATCCAGAAAGGCACTACCAGACCAAGGATGGGTTTCTTGATTTATGCCCACCAAATGCAGCACACCTGTCAGTTTCTGTACATTCAGACCACACATAGACTACTCATCCAGCATATAATTTAACCTTTTCAGTTCTAAACAGCCTGAAATTGTAGCTGTAATTGGCAGATTATAACCCATACGAAAAGATCAAATACATATTTGAGTAGTACTGTTTTTTTCTGTGTATGTTTGTCAAGTGTTCTCATTGGCCACTTGGTACTCAACTAGATATCTTCCCAACAGAGGAGAGAGTGTTCAACAGAACTTCTTCCAGATCTCTCACAGAGTCACACATTTCAAAACATCCTTTCTGTACCAGCTTCTCCTGAAAAAGCCTCAACATCTCTGGGTCAGGAAGTTGCAAATGACACTGTAAATACCAGAAGTGTCCCAAGAACTTCCAAGAATCCCTGTTGCCACAATAGCCAGTTACCTGGTATTGCAATAAAAGCTATTGCTTCTTTGCAACCAGAGTACAAACCTCACTTTATTTACAGTAATGAGGTGTGACAGAGCACAACATATGCACTCTAAGGGAACTGCACAGTCAAGAGTAAACAGTATATTCTTTTGGAAGCACGTGTTGATGCCTTGCAAGACAAGAAAGACATTGAGGTGCTGAAGCATGTCCAGAGAAGGGCAATGGAGCTGGTGAAGGCTCTGGAGCAAAAGTCTTACAAGGAGAGGCTGAGGTAGCTGGGGTTTTAGCCTGGAGGAGGCTGAGGGGAGACCTTATCTCTGTCTACAACTACCTGAAAAGAGATTCTAGTCAGGTGGGGTTGGCCTCTTCTGATAGATAACAAGTGACAGGACAAGAAAATATGTCCTCAAGTTGTGCCAGGGGAAGTTTAGACTGGACATTAGGAAAGTTTCTTTGCTGAAAGGGTGGAACAGGCTGTGCAGCAAAGTGGTGGAATCACCGTCCGTGAAAGTGTTCAAATGATGTGTAGATTTGGCACTCATGGACATGGTTTAGTGGTAGACTTAGCAGTGCTGGATTAACAACTGGATTCAAAGATATTTTCCAATCTAAATAATTCTGTGATTCTGTTTGCATTGCCTTCTGTTGCAAGTAAGTGGTTTGTGATGTTTAAAAAATCAGAGTTAAATCTTTTGGCAAAAAGCAAGTTCTTATATGAATTTGTAACTTTTAACAGAGTTCAGTGACAAGCTTCACTCTATTACTTACCAAATGAATGAAACAAAAAAAAGGAAAATCAAATCAAATTTATAAACACAAAAGATAAGGGTGCAGAAGAGTTTAGCAGCATTTAATCATTAACTGATTTAAAAAATATAAAGTAATCAATTCAATAGGGTTTACAATAATTGTAAGAGTGACTTAATTATTTACATTAACAACATTCATACATAATCAAGGCACACACATGGACACAGGCAAAGAAATGTATACATCTATATCTACATGTGTTCCTCCACAAAGGAAGTAATTCCATCTCATGTTAGAAAAAACTGCTGCATACCCTGCCCTATGTCATAACCATATCTGAAAAATCCAAGCTAGAATCTGTTACCTTATCCTCCTATATCTCGGTATTTTTGGATGTCTGGGTAGAAGTAGTTTTTGTTGGGACACTGAATATCTACTTCACTGTCTTCTACACTCAGAGCCTTCTGAGAGAAGACTAGCTTTTGAAGTTACTCTCAGGGATAGTGGGAAGCCATCTCCATTCCCAGGACACTACAAAGACAGGCCTCATTGGTACAACCTTGTGAAGGAGCAGGCTGAAGCATGCAGGGCACAGGGAGGCCTGCACCTGGCTTTGAAGGCAGTCATGGACACTGCTGTATCTGCACACCAACATGTTGAGAGCACACAGTGCAGTGCCCAGGCTTGTGTGTCTGAAGAGAGTGCCATTGCTGTGCCAGTGAAGGTGGACAAACACCTTCCCCTCCTATTAGCTCCCCAGCCTTGCAGCTCTAGAGTCAAACACCTTTCTGACATCTCTCTCACAGCCTCAGCTAGAAATTGTTGACAGCTTCCAAGGTAGGGACCACAGCTTTGCCAGCAAGTACTCCAGCAGCATGTGGAGTCTGCCAGTGCCAGATGAGACTCCCAAATGTGCTTCCTAGTACCTGAGCCTCTCAATGCCAGCTGGACTCCAGAAGAGGAAAGCAGTCAAACAAACACTCAGAGGTGGAATGTGAAACTGAGCACAAGTTTAAGCAGTGTATTAAACAGTTTGTCAGCCAAGATTTCAAATGCCTTCTCTGCATCATGGCACCTTCTGCTCCTGTAAGGAACTCCTGGCTCCAAAGCACACAGAGCCAGAGTAATGTGTGCTCTATTTTGCATATGCTTATTCCTTCCTCTTTGTGCATCTGGGAATTTGGGCTTTGAAAGTAAAAGCATAGAGTCATGAGGTGATTGTTTTGCATTTTTTTAAAGCTCATGCCAGGTGCAAGTAAGAAAATGAGATAAATAAGCTGTGTACATCTTACAAGACCTAAAGATGCCAGTCCATCCTTCACTGAGATCAGCACGCCAGGTACTGCTATCCACTGTGTCTAAGGGTTACCAAGACACATGCAAAAGAGCAAGACAAACATCAGGGATAATAAAGTGCAGGGAATTGGGAATGCTTTGCACAGCACACAAAATAGCCAGAAAGGTTCCAAAACCCATAAAACGGAATTTGACTTTGGAAAACTGATAACAGAACACAGCACTGTCAAAATGATAAGGCAGAGTGAGAAAGAGAACTTGGTTAGTGTATTTTAGTAGCATTCACAAAATTTCTTCAAATAGCATAAGCATTTGGTTGCACGTAGAAAACAAACACCAGCAATTACAGACATCTCCTCCCTTCTCTTTCGTCGTAAGATGAAACCATACTCTGAAAATTGACTCAGTGTCACAAATGACAAAGCTGGCATGAAGAATATCAACCAGGTCACCAGAGAAAAAAAGAAGGTATTTTGCAACTATGCATCAGTGCTGTGCCTTCTCAGGAGCAGATAAGGATATTTTATGGAAGAATAATACCAATGTACACCTTTTAAGGAAAACACTTTTGTCCCTCTACCAACAGAAAAGCCAATGCTGTTAGAAAACTTAATCAATAACCCAACATTCAATGTGAAAGAGTATTTTTTTTTCAAAGCAAATTTCCACTGAAATGGAGTTATAGAGTCTTCTTAATTCTATTTTACTATAAAACGGAAAAAAATTCTGTAATTCTGTGCACTGGACCTAATTGAAGGAACTAGAACATATACTGCTTTATATCTCACCACATCTGAATAAGGGAGATAAAATAGGTAAATTAGGACAAGGATTACAGCACCAAGGCTCAGGAATCTTCCTGAAATCATAGGGAAAACTTGTGGCTGAAAACTAGCCCTAGAAAATCTGACTCTCATTACCATATTGTAAGAAAGGTATGCAAAGAGAGCTGAAAGATTGCATTGCCTAACTTAGATAAACGTTAAAAGAAAAAATTGATTTAATTTGTACATTTACTTTTAGTAGTATGTTAGGTTGACTGAAAGAATGACAAATGTCTCCAGTGCTGCCAGTGCTTATAATTTTACTCTGAATTCAGTTCTCTACAGTGTTTTTCTTAAACATGCAGTTTCTGGAGCCATGTAATGACATGAAAATTACAGCAACAAAAATGACTTAATAGTTACCCAGGATAGCAAACACAAACTGGAAAGACTCAGAAACCAGATGGCTCATAAATATGTTTAATTTGATGATTTTTAACCCTATCTGTGAAACCTGAGCTTGGAGAATTTAAAAACCAGGAAAATGGTGCTTGCTATACGTTTTCCCTTTGCAAATCTCAGAAACACTATGCAAAGGTGCTTTAGCCAGCTCTATTTCCTACCCCTTTGTGTATTAGTGTCACAAAGAATGAAAAGACACACTGAAGAATAATCTTATATGTAGCTGATGTTTCTTTAAAAGCTCATGGGAGCACTTTGTGTATACTAGAGAGTATGAAATATTTTGTGCACAAAATTTACGCCGGGGTTCAAAACATTTTTTACTGTCTACCTTTAAGATGACAAAGGTAAACCCCCACTCTTCACCTTCAGAACAGATTCAGTCCTATCCATAAATGTTTAAGAGCACCTCCTCTTAAGAACACTCTGTAAATCGTAGGGGTCAAAGTTGAAAACAGACTATTTTACCTGAAGGGCTAAAGGGGAGACTTGAACACCATACAACATCATGGTGTATCTCTTATTCCTCAGCATCATAGCATCAATGATAGGATTCAGACTATCAGCCCAAATTTGTCCTCTAAAACTGTTACAAGTTCTGTTAACTATATGCAAAAACACTAACAGGTTCCAAAAATAAGAAACCGTCAAAAGCAGAACTAAATGACAGCTAAACCAAATATTTTTTAGTTAGTACAATGGGATCGTAGGTGTTTTCACAGTAGTACAAATTCATAAGGCAGTTGCCAACTCACTGATTCCAAGCTGACAAGGCTGGCGTTGAGCACTTGCTCCCTTGCAGAGATTGGAAAGCAGGCATCCCTAAGCTAGATCGGGGTGTATTCACATAGTCTGAATTCAGGTGTCTAATCCTACAGGCTGGTTTCACAAGATACTTGTTTCAGTGACTGTTGGGAGAAATTTAGAAAAAACCCAGCAGACTAAGTGTTTCCCAGAACAATTCCTTCTGCCCCAGCTGGCCTTCCTTTCAACCCCACTCTGAGACTGACCCTTCTTGTCCTTTCAACCCCACTCTGAGACTGATGCCCTTCTTGTCCTTGTGCAGCAATCACCATATCCTCAGTTGTACTGAACACAAGCTGAAAAGGGTCACATCATAACTGAAACATTAAAATGATGTACAAACCAAGAAAGCTAGCTTTTATTCTAGATCATCGCAAAGCATCCCTGCAGTACGACTGACAGCTGAGATGAGACCATGCTACTACTTGGGGGTTGCCTAGAGAGGTTGAGAGGGGCATACAAGCTGGAGACACAAGCTAAACATCACCCAGATATTGACCTCCATGTTCACTCTGTCTCAAGAGCCCTAAGAAACCAGCAGAAGAATCAGCACTTCTATCTCTGAAATTCTGCACTTAATTGTGTGCTGGTTTTGGCTGGGGCAGAGTTAATTTTCTTCACAGCAGCTGGTAGGGGCTGTATTTTGGATAGGTGCTGAATACAGGGTTGATAATATAGAGATGGTTTTGGTTTTTGCTGAGCAGGACTTACAGAGTAGAAGCCTTTTCTGCTTTCCATGCTGCCACAGAGGTGAGGGGACTGGGGGTGCATGGGAGGTTGAAAGGAGACACAGCCAGGACAGGTGACCGCAGCTGACCAAAGGGATATTCCAGACCATATGGCATCATGCTCAGCATATAAAGTGGGAGGAAGAAAAAGTAAGTGGAAGATGTTTGGAGTGATGATGTTTTTCTTCCCAAGTAAGCCTTACATGTTATGGGGCCCTGCTCTCCTGGAGATGGGTGACCACCCGTCTGCCTACGGGAAGCAGTGCACAAATTCTTTGTTTTGTTTGTGTGCACAGCTTTTGTTTTCCTGTCAATCTGTCTTTATCCCACCCATGAGTTTTCTGACTTTCACCCTTCTGATTCTCCCCCCACTCTGACTGGTGGGGGAGTGAATGGCTGCATGGGACATTTTTGCTGGGTGGGAATAAAGTTCAACAACTTGATATAAGTTTCCCCTCACCTTTCTCAGTGGAAGAATATCAATAATAGTATTAATTGGGATGTTGCTTCTCATCAATCCTTTTTTTTGCAGCCACAAAGCAATTCCTACCAATAATAAAATAACTTCTCCAGCTTACTCTACATATTTCTTAGTACAAAAATGAATGTAATTTCTTCTGAAATTTTATTGAAAAATAACTATTGGCTAGATTTACCAAAGCTGATAACCCGTGCACCCACATGCAGCACAAATCCCTGAACAATGGTAATCTCTATATAAAATAAGTAATTAAAATATTATCACACAAAATAACAAGCAACCCCCGAGTAGTGTACAGTTTTGGATAACTGTATCCACTGAGGGAAGACAACATGTTTAAAGCAAAGACGTTTTCCATTTATTTTTCCTTCCATTAATTTTCACACATACACACATATATATATATGCATGCAGGAAGGCACATAAGAGAGGAAAAAAATTCTGTGGGAATCAAAAATACGAAGGTAAGAAATAAAAAACCTATGCCCTTTCCAAAATTTTGCAAATGAAAAATGAAAATAGCTTTTGGAAGGGAAGCTAAATATTTGAGTCTCATCAGACTAACCTAGCACAGCCCTAAATGAGGTGAAAAGAGCTAGATTTGCATATATCTCCCAGTTTTATGTCCCTCTGAATAGCTGGAACACAAGCCCTTTTAACGCAGCTAAATAAACCCCAGCTTGGTTTACTCACCTTGTTTTTCTTATAGTTAATTCACAAGTTTATTTTTGCAAATTTTACTAACTTTTGTCTCTAGGTCTGCAACAGACTGACAAACACAATGTCAAACTCTGGGAAAGTTTAAACTCTTCTAAGAACCTGATAGATCTTGAAGGGCCAGGAGGTATGTGGGACTTCAGGAAAGCTGAAAAAAGTTAGTGATAGTGATTACTATGCTATCAGGGCTTAAAAGATTCATAAAGTCCAGTGTCCCACTAAGCTCTAGGCTGAACTGTTTGCCTGCATGGGGTTAAAGAAAGCTTCCTTCAGAGGTTTTAAATACTATTTGGGTTCCTGCCGTGACTATAAACACAGAAAATACTCCCGTTGTGAACTACATACTTTAAAAGTGTTACTCATGTGAAGAGATCTGAACTCCAGCACAGTACACATCAAAATGCCACAGAGAAAACTCTGAAAACATGCTAAAAAACATGGAAATTTTAAGCAGTCATGCTTTTCTGAGATTCTGTTTGCTGAAGTCAAAGTAATAAATAAGTCTTTAATCACTCAGAGCTTGGTAGGAAAAAAAATATAAACAGAAAATACTTGGAAAATCTAAACTGCAGTTAAATATAACAACAGAAACAGAAAATTAAAAAAAAATATCATGACATCCAAGTTATTAAAAGTGCCTAAGCATAATCATCCATGCCCCTTACATTGTCTAAAATATTAGTCAAGGCACATGGATCTGCAAAACCACCAAATTAGTTATTGAGACAAGAAAAGCCATTTTTCAGTTCTGTTCCAGAGTGAATTCAGCTTTGCCTGAGGTTGCTTGAGTTCAGGCTGACAGCTGCTAACCCTTCTTTTGGTAATCCAAAACCACACTGGCTGGGCTCCTCATCTCCATTGGAACAGAATTCCTTCATCCTGCTTCACCACCCAGCCTTGGCCACCTCCTATCCTCTCTGTGCATCCCCAGAGTTTCCTCCTGCCTCCCTAAGGCCAGGAGAGCAGAGCAGATATTGTAAGGCAGAGCTACAAGGGGGAAAGTGCAAGGGCTGAGTTCACCCTCAGCAAATAGCAAAAGGGCTTGGTCCCAGCTGCAGAGCCACTCAAAACATCCCTGCACCACTGCAGGGAAGCAGGTGCTTCCAACAGCACCTCTGATGTGAAAATTGTGATTCCAGCAAACTGTGACTCTGAACCAGTAACTGGTCTGGTTCCATTCTCATTGAGGTTCCAATGTGATGGTCAGTTCTGCTTCAAGGCAGGAAAATCTTGCAGTTGGGTTTTCTACTGGCTCCTGAATAACACAAAAACTCTTCACCAGAACAATATAGGAATAGGTTCTTCTCACCTCCTGTACTTAATTCTGTGCAGCAGAACACCATCACATCCTTCCATGTCACTTCCTACTGTCACATTCAGTTACTTTATAACTCCTATATTTTTAATATATAAATATGTATCACCACAAACATAGACACAGAGGAGAGGTGTGGATGCTCTAACTCCAGAAAGTTTGGCTGTTTATGCCCTCAAACACATGCTGTGCTACAAACTGGGGAAAAAAAACCTAACTGAGCAATTGAAATGCATGAATAAATGCATCATTCTTGGCTGATAAGCCAAATCTTATGGGATTTCAGATACCAATTAACTGAAAATCTGTGATGCCGTATTAAAAGACAGAGTTCTCCAATTAGACAGGGCAAAAGTTCATCTGAATTGCAAGGATAAATCTGTGCTTTTTGAAAAGACTTCAGCATTTAATTCTATAATTCTATATTATAATTCCATATTTCACTCTCATTCTTGACTAACTCTGATGAGGCTGCTGTACAATAGATTTTTTAATTCAATCAGTGCCGATGCCAGGGATGTTTATACCTTCACAGAGAATAGAATAGTTCAGTTGGAAGGGATCTACAACAATAATATAGTCAAAATAATTAAAATAAACAAAAAGCCAACTGGAAATCTTAAGAAGTTTTACACCAACAAGTGGAGAATTGTGTAAAGTCTCATGTTTTTACAGCCAGCTTTGCGTTAAAGAAAACGTATAGAAGACCAACCCGAAATTCTCCTAAAAAGGTAACATTTGGCCCGTGACTCTACAACTCACTGAAATTCTGAGCTCTTTATTTACTCAGTGCATATGGCTGAGTTGCTTTTTCTAGGTGAAGACAACTGGAATGTCACCTCTGATTCCTTTTATGTCATTTCCCTCTGTTTCCATTTCTCCTTATGGGTCCAGCTGTGTTGGTATGACATAACTGGGAGAAAGCACATGGAGCTACAGCACCTTGAGGAAAGCTCTTGGAAACAGCACACCTGAGGGAAGCAAAATGCTTCAGTGATACCCTGCCAATTGTTTGGGAGCTGTAATCCTCTAAGCACTGCAGAGGTCCGAGGAGGTCCTGACACGGCATTTACTGAATCATGAAGGTTCTACACCTTGACTTCCCTCTTGTGCATGCAGCATAAAAAGTCAGGAACCTGACATTCTCCAGGCACAAGCCCTCCATAACCTAGTGGTGCTGAACGAGTCACAACCTGAAACAAAAGCGCTACATGTTCCTCCTGCTCACCAGCGTGACCTGTCACCACTGACCTAAGGGACCTGCTGTCCCTACACACTCAGAGCATACCTGTCAGCTACAAGTCACCCCTCACCAAACACTACAATTCCCCCTTTTCCAAGCTGGCCTGCTCGCCTACCTGCCATGGATTTCACCTTTGTGCGTGCTGTTAGCAGGCTACATCAAAGCACTGGGTTTGTTACATGCCGGTAGAGGAGAGAGGCAGAGGAGCAATTATAATGGAATGGGAGGAAGAGGAATTGTAAGAGGAAGGACTGATGCTGAGAGGCAGGAAAAGACTATAAGCCTGATCCAATTAATTAACATAATTAATGTCATTATTTTCCTCCTCTGATTTAAGGATTCAATACAGGAATCATGCTTACTCATAGGAGTCTCAGATAAAAGTCTCCAGATACAGAAGACAAGATGTTGCATAGCTGTAACTGTATTCCCATAGATATCCATCATATTATGTTAACTATGAACTCTGTGGGTTCCTTCCTCTCCATTTATTTCTGGAAGGAGCTCACCTGCCTCTCCTCTCAGCAGCTGCTCTTTTTTCTTTTACTAAAGACTTGTAAAAAGTTATTTTTGTTTCTTTTATTTCTGAGTAATTTGATCCAATACCAAGCTACAAACAGTGTGCATGTAGAGTAAAGAGCATCAGCCCAAGGACAACCACCTGCATGCACAAATCTAAGTACAAACTGGAATGTGGTATTATAAGATAACTGGGAAGTTTTAATACAGGATTTTCCAAGTCATTGGCAAGCCGAAAGAAATTTTAAAAAAATCAAAACAAACAAAAACCTGTCGCAGGTTAACCTAAAAATCTTCTGAATCAAAAGTTTTATAAAATCGCAAAGACCAACCCATTTCAGGGAGTACGGGACTAGAACAGTTAATGTAAAAACTAAGCATGTGATATTAAATCATGTTTTATGCTTTTTAAATAAATATGCCAGATTTCTGAATGCAAGGCTTTTCTGAGCAAAAGTTTGAAATTAAAAAAATTTAAATGTGTAGGTTTGTTTGAATGTCTCAGTATAAACTAACTGGTACACACACAAAAAAAATGACCAAATGTAACAGCTCAAAGCCTAGAGCACTTTATGAAGCACCTTAGTGTCAAACATCAGCAGTCTTCATAAAATTAATTCAAGGTGAAAATTTCTCTCTGCTCTTGTCACAGATATCGCTGATGCATTTCTACACACCAGCACAGCCAGCATGAGCTCCTTTATATATACAAGCAGGCTGAAGACAGGGACCCTCCTGTGGATCTGTTTGGGACTCCAGGGAGTAGGAGAATGCTTTAGAAACTTCACTGAAGTGAGGCATCCTTTTCTCTGACTTTAATCCTATGGGCTAATTAGAATTTATGTAGCTACATAGCATGGATAGAAAGATTGATTTATTCTATGGCTGCTCATAAGACATTGACTTCAGCACTAAAGTAACACTACACATGACTCACTATCTGTTGTCATCTTATTGCAAAAGTTCCATACCTTCTGGGTGATTCCTTCTTCTTCACAGCACAGCCAACAAACTCCAGCCCCCTTCACAGCACAACGAACAAACTCCAACTCTCTTCTCACCTAGCTAACCCACTCTTTTGTAGGACTCATCTTCTTATTGGACACAGCTGTGGCCTATTAAGGGCATGCCTGTTCCTAATCTTTGGTGATTAGTACAGCTGCAACTCCTCAGGTGTGAGACTACCTTCTGCACTACCTTTATTTTCTTATATTCTATCCTTCCACAACTATCTGATTTTTACCTCCTCCAGCTTAGTCCTCCCTCCTGATGCAGTTTAGAAATCACTGGTGTTTCTCTGCATGTGCTCCCTTACGGTGGGATTCCCATAAATTTATCATATCCTTTTCCACTGTATTTCAAAGAGTCCATAACTTTGTAATGTCTGTAACTTAAAAAGAACTGTCTTATTTTCCTTTCAAGGCATCCGCCCCATATTTGACTTTCAGTGACAGCCATAGTGCCTTGAATTGGATATTCAGACTAGGCACAGTATATGGAGACATGCTGTCATTTGCACAATAAAGGACTGTGGATAGAACTCCTAAGACAAATTTCAAGGATCATTCGATGTTCTGGTTGGAACCATTTAAGTGAAATCACTACTGTACCTGTGTGCTACTTTACCTGAGCAGAGATAGGCACAAGAAGAAGAAAATAAGAAAAAAGTTCTTCAATGAAGAGACAAAAGTGAACACAGGGTCTCATCCCTTCCAATGCTTGGCATGCTCTCCTCCAACAAAGGGATACACAAAGCTCTAAAGGTTTGTCTAAGTGAAATAGATGCACTGGTTTATCTTAAGCTGGCTTACAACAAAATAAGGTACTCCTGTATCTTCCTGTACAATGTGGACTGACTAAACTTAAGCCATTTTATACTCCTTCTACAAAACAGGCAAACTCAGTCCAGACAGGTATATAAATCCAGGGAGAGAAACAAAATGTTTGGGGTTTCTGAAAACCGGTAGTTAGACAAATGCACGCACCCGGGAATGAGGCGTTCTTCATTGCCATGCTGATATACCATTCCACAAACAAAAGAGAAGCTGACTGTCTTACTCCTAAACCTGCCATCAACCTTCCTATGCTTCTCTGCCTCAGAAAGGATTCAACAAAACCCAAAACCATAACTATTCACTGGGCTGAAATTAAACCTAAGTTACCCTATTCTGTGATGGCTGCACTGCAAGTGTTGGAAGGGACTGCAAAGAAATCCTGTCAAAGTGCCTCTACTAATATTATCTCATGGACTGTGGTTATACTCAATAGCTACACTCTGAGCAATGACATAAACATGACCACACATTTGGAAAGGTGTTTGAGGTTTGCTCAGGATGTATGCTGTGCTGTAATTTTGCAGATAGTTGGCTCTCCACATTCAAAGTCAAGACTATGACATCTAGCCAAGCACAGCCTGGTTTCTCACAGAGCAGAAAAGGACTGACCTACCCACCCCTTACCAAGCTCAAGCAATCAAAAGAATATAGTCCATTATGAAGGTTCAAAGTAATACTTGTGCTTAAAATGAAAAGGAAATTCTCCCAGACATTGATCTGGTGGCTTTTATCACCTTCTTCCCAACCACCTCCTGAGACCTGAGGCTAGTGTGCAACTTCAGCCTCAAAAAGATTGTGAAGTTGCTTTGACATTGAACAATGTATACCTGTGGATTAAGTATTTTCCTGTTTTTGTTACCTTTGGTTTGGTGCTTCTTTTTCAGAGGGTTTTTTCCTGCTATTGTTCTCTACAACCTTCTGAATTTTCTCATAGTGTCTTAATTTTTGCACCAAGAGGAACTTGCAACATTCTCCAGTGTTTCCATGTGCCAAAAATTGTTGGTGGATAGAAACTCTGAAATCATCCTTTTATTATAGAGCTCATTAGAAATATGTATGCCAGCCAGGAAAATAAAAGAGTGAGAAGAAGACCTGCAAAATCCTTCATCACTTAGATCTTGGACTTTCCAAATAAAGAAGGAAATGTAAAGCCACTCCAGTAAAAATTGTACAGTGGAAATACAAGTGGTTTTTAAACTAATAGACTATAGAGTCTGAGAGCTGACTACAATAGCCCCCATAGCGAGGCAAGCAACCTCCATGTGAAGATTATGACAGTAGCTACATAGTTAAATGCTCATGCATTGAAATCTCCTCGAGAGATTGAGATTATTTTTGGCAGAAGTTTGGGCAGAGATTGTAAAATGTACGTTTATTTTCATGTAGCTCTTGACTTACTTACTCTCTCTGTAACACACCCTTTTTAAAATCTCTTTCCTAATACAGACATGCTTCATGTCACAGACTTGGATATGCAGCAAATATAACTATTATTCCTTACATTAACATTTCTTGTATGTTGAAAGCCACTCCACCAAAAGCACTGGAAAGATACTCAGCAATTCTTGATGAGACCACATGCCATGAAAGCTGAGGTAGGGACATACAGATCTGCTTGCATGAGGTACACTTGTCCTGGGACCCTTCGACAGTAAAACAACCTCCTTCCTCCCAACAGAAATAAAAGGCCAGAAAAAGCCTGGACTCAAAAACTCTGTGCTGTGCCTTGGCATGCAATTGTAAATAGAAATAAATTATAAAACCTGCTTAGAAACTGACATCGCAGTGTGTCTGCATATAAAAGTAAATATATACAAGTTCATCATTTAGCCAGAGAGAGGAAGTGCACTGCTCTAGCAAGAGCACCCAACAACCTGTTTGCCTTTCTTCCTTTCCTGCCTGGAAGTTACATGAGTTACATTTCTCTGTTACACTGAGAAATACAAAGTGTATCCTGGTCCTGTCTAAGGGTCACGTTGTAGTCACTGTATCTACACTGGGGGTACTACTGTAACTGCAGCTCTCTGAGAAGTTCAGCATGTCCTGATAGAGGCATTTCTTTCCTAATATTCATAACAAATTTTCTTGCCGCTGTACACATCAAGTATATGTGTCCCACTCCTACCTTTTTCTCCCATCATTGGTCGCCTGCATACTGCCACCCCCCAACTTCTCTCCTATTCCTGCAGCTTCCCTCCTAATATCCCTCTTCTTCTCTCCTACTGTCACTTCTTTTCTTCTGTTGTACTTCAGAACCAAAGCTGACAGTGACAAGCAGAGCAGCACAAAGATTCCTTTCAAAACTTAGCCTGAGAACCACTTTCTAGGTGGGAGCTCATAAGTCCCCCTTTCATAGTCCCAGTACTTACTCCTCTCTTTATCCATGTCCCTAATCTCTCTGCTTAGACAAAGCATCCTCTCCAAACTGCACCTTTTCCTGTAAGCAACCTCCACTGCTCCTGGAGCATTACTCTTATCCCCCTCTCCAAAACAGCCCCTAAGAAAACAATCCCGCAGCCAGAGAAGCAAAATGGTCCTGGGGTATAGCTGTTAGCTTCATGCCAAACCCTTGTACAGCGACTGCCTGCATCCAGCCTCAGAGCCTCGAGAGCAGCAGCTTTTCTAAAACTACAGATTGCCTATTCGTTTCAGTGAACAAAATTTACTTACAATCAAGATTTATTTTCCTCCATGTCACCCGCTTCACATATGTTTCATGCCAGCACTTTCAAACCCCAACCCTCCTTTTTTCCCTACTGCTCTGAAAATAATGATTTTCTGGTTTTAAAGGTAAAAGAGAAGGGGCAATGAAATAAGTCTGAGCCTCTGGGTAGAAGATAGACTTTGCAAAATAAGGAGATGATAGGGATGAAAAATAAGTTCCTTACCCACTGCAGTGACCCACAGCAGCAGCTGTGGTAGCCGGTTCATGGCTCTGCGGGGTGCGGGCTGGTCCCACCCGGGTGCGCGGCTGTGGAGGGGACGTGCCAGGCTCTTCCTGCGGGCTCCGCTGGAGCTCTGAGACCGGGCTCGGGCTCCTGCTGCCTTGGAGGAAAATTCCCACCTCCTGCTCGGGAAGGCTCGTATGGGTCCTAGAGCCACCCTCTCTTCCTTGCCTCCTCCTCCTCCCGTTTTGCATACCGTTCCTGCACGATCAGCAAATTCACAAGGCAGTTGCTTCAGACACGAACACATCCATCTATAAATTCTGAGGCATTAGTATTCATCAGGACAAGATGAATTCATAATCTAAGTGGGTCGTTCCCCTCTCTCCGTCTTCCCTTGCGGCTGGCCCAATGACACACACGAGACTCATGCATCCCCCCGGACTTGCTCACCTCATATTTAAGATGATAGAGAGGATTCCCACGGCCTGGAAGTGTGTTCACCGACTGACCTGAAAGAGAAATTGGAGCTATATACACAACCTAGATTCCCACCTTTCTTCCCCTAGGGTCACTTATAACCTCTTAGCTCCCGAGCAAGACAGCCCCTTGTTGGAGACACACAGTGAGGACACGCAGCACAGCCAAGTGTGGGCTCTCCCCTTGCGAGCTTGGGCATTTGCTCTTTAAACACTTCACTCCAAACTCCGTTTTCTTCAGGACCATCAGCATTTCAACTGCCCTAGCTCATTCCACCTTCAATCTCTTTGCAGGTGTGTCTTTCCTTCATGGGGAGTTTATTCTAAAATTGATGTTCTTTTTATAATCAGAATGCATTCTTTATGACTAATTCTCCAGGTGGATACTTTTACTCTGAAATAGGGGTGCTTTAGTCCAAATTAGCATAATTCATTGTGGTTGTTGTGAATTTAACAGGTAGTACCTGAGTCTTGAATGAAATACCATTCAAAATTGTAGGAACTGGAGAGATTTGGAGCTGACCTGAGTTAAAGCCCTTATATGTCTGGTGGGGCTGGCACTTACAAGGCAGAAGCGTGCATGCCATGTTTAATTCTGGTTCACAGAACAGACTAAAAATTTATTTAATTTACTTAACTTTCTCTGGGTCTTCCTACCAATATCTATGCAGCCCTGAAGGGTAGATTTTATTTTTGTATCTTAATAATTTATCTGGATCTAGAAAATTGCTTTTTGTTCAGCAACATATTGCTACTTTCAGCAGATTTAGAGAAACATATTTTTAACACAACCTGGACGATTTGGAAGCAAACATCATTCTGAGGCTTTCCTCTATGGCCACATCAATTACAAAAGTATGGTAGCAAGAGGACAGACATTATTAGTTGCTTACTAGTTAAATTTATATAAAATGTCTCCTAAGCAAAGTAACAGACCAAGACCAGAAATAAAAAAGAAAAGAAAAGAAAAGAAAAAAAAGAGGGAGAGAGAGAGAAAAAAAAAAAAAGCTGCCAGCTTTCCATCTCTTCATAAATAAATATCTTGGCTGAAGCTCTGGGATTACAAAGCAGATATTTTTTACTCCCAATTGGTAAAAAGTAGGGGCACCTCAGGAAATTTCCATACTTACCTAAACCCTCCCATGAACAGAAATGTAAACAGTCTGCATCTTCAAGGAACACATAGCAGCAGCAGACACTGTTTCTGTTAATACTGTTTTAAGTAAATTTGTATTTTCCATGGTTATGGAACTGGTTTTCATTTAGTTTGGCAAAGACAGATGAATTCTGAGGCTCATTACAGAAATGTGAGGCATTCTATAAAAAATAGATAGATGCATGTGATGCTTTTAAGCAGAGGGCAAAAGCAGAAAATAAGGTGACTAATCTCTGACAAACTGCCTCATTAGACACTTTTGAGAGGTTGAGCCCTGGATAAGCAAAGTAGACCTTGGTCTACTGGAAGGTCCATAATTAATCCTCAGCAAGATGACCCACATCTGTCAAGCAAAGGATTCACCCAGACCAGACAAAAACTGATATTTTAGGGAATTAAAGATTTTAATGATAAAGGACAGAACACAGAAAAACAGATGTTTCACAATGAAAAGTATTACAAGATATACCGAGTATGAAAACAATAGGAGTCAGAACAATGCCCAGCATTTGGAAGTGGGATAGGAATTAAAAGCAAGTGCCACTCACCATCAGTGTGCAAGTGATAAAAGAGCATGCATCAAAAGGGAAAAAGCCCAACAACAGCACAAGAAAATGGCAGCAACACAACTATTGCAGAGGAAACCTCTGTAGAAGTAATTAGGAGCAGTGGACAATGCTGCATCATCAGAGAGCTGAACTGCCAGTCTGGAAGGAACTGGGACAATTACAAGCTTTTAAATTGGGCACTTATGCACTAGAGCACTGCCAAATTCTGGAGACCGGCAACTGAAAAACCCACTAGTCTTAAATAATGATACCATCTTTGGCTCAGCAGCACAGGAGCAACTTACTGGAGCCCAGGAGAGGGAAGAAGATGTGCTTATGCTATTCTTACATTCATCTGAGGGCATCCACTAAAACATTTGGAATAGGGTTGCAAGGCAAGTTCCAACCATGCTACCAAGAAAATGCCTCAGAACTGAAGGGAGATGAGACACTCAGCTGCTAAGCAAGCAGAGCTTCCGCAATGGAGGTCTGGTCAGTGCCATAAAAAAGGTTTTCACTTACCTGTACACTCAGGGGACAAAAATTATAAACAGTGGGAAATATTTCCCATATAACAGAAAAAAGCATTGATTGGTGATTGCTCCAAAATGCATTTCTACGTGGGACACCAAGCAAGACAAATGTTCACATAGCTCCAACACCATCTTTGAAAGATACTGTTCTCTCTTGGGCTACATGGTGCATAGAAATATACAGCATGTTTTTGATAGCATAGCCAGGACAAAAGTCTGTATCATGATAAATTAATCTGAGAAAAATATGAGAAAAATGCAGTCAGAGATTTCATAATCCTGTATGAGAAAAAAGCTGTAGGGCAAAAGCTAAAAAATATTCCTTACGATGGAAATAATATCCAGCAGAGCAAGGTGATTGGGGTGAGATGGTACAGACTGGGCACACTAAAATGAAAGAGTACAGATTTGTTTGAAACAAACACAAAGAATGTAAAGAAATTTGTGCTCAGTCAGCCTGCCTTAACATCCTGAATACTGGTCCACAAAACTCTTTGACAGACATAGGATTTGACTACTACAAAAACATCTGGAAACCTGAAGACCAAAGCTACAGAGATGGTATCTAAGCACAAGACTAATTTGTCCTTGTATTCTTCTACTGAGAATATTGTGGTTTTTTTTTTTAAATTGCATAGTCAGATTTTGAAACCAGTCACTTATCCATAAAATAAACTTGGTGTTAGTGTAAATGAATAAAGAAAAAAACATTTGGCTTTACTCCATAGCCATTAAAGCTTCATGTCTTCATGCATGGAAGAACTTTGTGAGCTGAAACTGATCATAAAACTCTTTACAACCTAAGGGACCTGGAAATTCTCAGCCTAACCTTTCCCACAAGCAAAAAAGCTACAAAAGTATTTTGGTTTCAAATATATGATTTCAATGTTCCATAAAAACTAAGCAAGATCTGATGATGGTTAGACACATGATCTCTGGAGTACTTTACAAAGGAACTATGAAGAAAATATACCCAGTAACAGATTTTATATCTGTTGCACACACAAGCTCTTAAAGAAAAAATATCTATCTAGGGTCAGAAAAAATGTGAACTTTGAGTGCTACAGACATCGCTGGGGGCGTACCCCTACAAAAAGTGATTGGGGCTAGTGCCACAGATAACACCAGTGCTCCAAGTGGTGCATAATAGCTAAAAGTCAGGCTTTACCCCTTAAAATTATAATAGGCAAAAAAAGGATTAAATTTAACTGTTAAGTATGATTTTATTTCAATGCAAATTAAATCCTCAGACATCAGGCAAAACAAAAGTTTTTAAAAGGACATGCACAGAACTATTTATGGATTTAAAATCTAAAAATAGGACCAATGATATTTTACACTAGCCTCAGATGAACAGCAAATTTGAAGATATTGTTGTTATGCTTGTTGCACAGGACAGAAAGAGAGGTAAAGATGTAGGTTGTGGAAAAAGGCAAAAATATCCTGATATTTACCTAATAATACCCCAGAGCAAAGGCAGCATAGATTTTTCACTGCTGCAGGGAGAAAACAAACTTATTTGCATCCTCAACTGTCAAATTCATTCCTACATAGAAGAAAAGCTAAGTCATTTGTCCATGACAAATGTCATGGACAAAGTGCTATCCTTGCTGCATTTTACAGTACCTGTGCTAGTAATGTCTGACAACAAGACACCTTTAATGAACATGAGATTTAGCAGTTTGCAGCGAAGTACATATGAGGCATGTCTCTATAAGTCCCCATTATTTCCAGCACAACAAGTCAGTAGAAAGCAGTGTCAAAATAAGAAAGCACCTACTAATGAAAGATGATAGAGGCTATATTCAGCCCTGTTAAATCAGAGCATGGCGCCAGCAAAACATGGCGTGTCATTTGCTGACATTTCATTCAATGGAAAATTGAAAACAAGAGTGCCTGCGCTAACAGGAATGGATGTCAAGAGCCCCTGAGGACTTGTAGCTATCTAAGGAGACAGATGAGGAAAAACAGCAATCGAAAAAAATTACTTGAAGTACCTGGAGCCCATGCCATTTGCCCAAGACAGCAAACTTACACATGCAAAAGCGTAACAGGCAAAACAACAGAATGGATGCCAAGACAGTTCAAAAGTCACAGGAGTGCATCACACAAGGAAGGCCACCCTGCGAATCAGTTGCTGTGTAACATTCCCAGGAAATTGCATTTTCTGAAGACCCTGCTACATACATTTAGAATTACTGATGCTGTCTGGCAACACATATGACCAGAAGTTCCTAAGCACCTATGGATGCAAAAGCATTCTTCTTTCAATAGCACCTTAAGCTCATAGATACCTGAATGACTCACAATTTCTTACTGAGATCCTGAGTTTAAATCACAAGTCATTCTCCACAGTAATGGCTGAACCCTCTGCTCTTGCAGCAACATCACAGAAGGCACTTAGTGTTTCCTAGTAGGGCCTGATGTTATCTAGTACAGAAACCAGGTATGAGGGATAGCTGAATCTCAGTAAAGTACTACAGCCCAGCCACACAGCAACTCTTCATTGATCTGTAAGGGGATTCAAAGAGTGGCATGAGAATCAATATGCAACCTTTTCTTAAACCAAGAGACCACTTCACCTGATGTTTTCACTACCTGCCTTAGGTTTTTTTAAAGAAACTGTCAAGATGTGCTGTAAAAACATTTAAATAAGAAGAGAGTGATTATAAACAACACTGGCATTTTAATAGAAACATTATTCAAGTGGTCTTGTTGATTGATAGTGTGGATTAGGCAGGTTAAATGAGTTCAAAGAGAATGTGTGTTGCATTTTTATTTTCTATAATATAGCCACAAAATTTTATTCAAATTCAGAGTCAGTCATTTCTATAATCAGCCATATTACTGTCCAAGTAATATATTTTTTTGACAGTTTCAGATGATGTGGTGCCATCACCCTCCTAAGATAATAATTTATTCATGTTTCATGCATATTTTTAACATTCCAGCATGCTTTTCTATTGTTCCAGCTTTGGATACTCTTGAGTTGATTCCATATGTTACTACTTATGCAGGTAAGTGAATCATGGAATACCAAATGGAAGGGACCTTAAGGATCACCTGGCCCAAACTTTATTGGAAAATGCACTGTGTAGACAAGATGGACCAACACCCTGTCCAGACAAATCTAAAAAGTTTCCAGTGCTGGGGAATATACCACTTTCCAATGGCTGACTGTTCTTGTGAAAAATTTTGCTCTAGTGTCTAATGAGACTCTCTTGGAATAACTTGTACCAATTACCCCTCATCTTCTCTGTGTGCTGCCTTGTAAAAAGAGTCTCTTCTTTTAGCCAGCCTTTAAATACTGGAATATGCTGATAAGGTCTCCCTTAAGACTTCTTTTTTCAAGGTTGAACAAACCCATCTTTCTTAGCCTTTCCTCACACAGTAGGCTTCTCAGTCCTTTGATAATCTTTCTGGACCTTCTCTGGACCCTCTCTAGCCTGTTCACATCTTTTTTGCATGCCAGGGACCAAAACTGAGCACAGTATTCAATGTGTGGCCTTCCAGGCCCCTTTAATGTCTTATTAAAGCCCATGGTTTTAATCTTAATATATTCCTTTAGGTCTAACAACACATACAAGATTCAGCTTCTATACTGAAAAGCCCACAAAATTATGCATTACAGGTGGATAGCACTGACAAAGTCCAAGCAGTTGATCAAACCAAACTTCACCAGTTCCGACTTTCTTGGTGAGAATATCTATAACAAAGTACCAGAATTAATGCAGACATGCAGTAGCTATGCCTGAATTCAGAGTGCCATGGAAGAATGAATTGTACAAGCCCAGCTTGAAGGCAGAAAAAGTCTTTTCCCTCTAGCCCATTTGATTATGAGTTCACCTGTCTGTCTGCCTCCCCTGGTTGAAAAATAAAACTATGAGTGTGACTGACATTTACACATTGGAGTTTAAGGAAAAGCTCTTCTCACTTGCTTCTGGTAATTGGGGACTGAAAGATAGAAAAGCACTTTCAAAAGATGGTAGGAAAAAGGGCAGGAAGAGAGAAAGGATTTTATATACTTGCTGTTCTGAACTGATCATGTGGCTAAGTGGTGTGTAATTGTGCACCGTTCTAAGGAATCAAGACCAAAGTTTTCTTGAAGAACCACTATAAATTTCTGTCATATCTGAATTGCTCCAGAAATTCTTCTAATATTTCATTTCTGGGTTATGAGGAGGCAACTAGCTGCTTCATTCTTAGGTATGTGGCTCAATTAGTTGAGTCATTAGCACTCAATCTGCTGCATCATCATCATGCACATGATCGTGCCAAGAGACAGATGTTGCAGATGATCAGCATTCACAGTTTGCTTTGCTGAGGATAAACACAAAGCCCAGCAGAAAGCAGTGAGGGCAAGGATTAGTTATGCCCTTGCCTTCTCCATGTCACTCCCACCTCTTGAGCTAGGGCAACATGTCTAACAGTGGTGCCTGCCTGTTACTACTGAGACTTTCAAGGGTGCCTTTCAGGTGACTCCTGGAGATCTCTAGAACACCCTGTCTCAAACAAATTCCTTCATCAGCTTTGGTAATGTGTGTGTGGTTACACACAAATATCTCAGGCCTTACAACCTTTTTCCTCTAGAGACTGTTAATGCATCTATTATTATATTAGGCTTTCATCATAACAGTTTCTACCTCAGATTGCTCATCAGTCACCTCCTCATGATATCATAAACCTAGTATCTGCATAGGCAGAGATTTACTAGCTCTGCAGATTCCTTCAAAATCTTTTGTTTTCTCCCTTGTTCCTTTTTCCCCTCATACCACCACTGAGAATAAATATTCACAGTCCTCCGGAACTTTGGTTTTTATATGTGTGGTAGGAAAGTGCTTATTGTTCTTTCTTAAAAGAAATAGAAACTTGAAGCACAAAGATATGAACAAGCAAGTCTTAAAGGCATTTAGATACCTAGGCAGACAGATACACAACTAGTCTCTTTAATATCAAAAGGACTTAGGCCTTAGAAAAGGCAAGCAATGAAAATGGTACCTTCAGATATTGCTATTGTCAGTTAAGGGAAGGACTTCTAGATTTCTTCCAGCTTCTGCCAGATCTTGAACTGAAGGATGGTGGATTGGTAGCCTGAGAAAGAGTAGCTCTGGAAATCCTGAAAAAGGATGTAGCCTCCTAGACATACTTGAACAACACTAGCATCTTACAATTTTTGTGACAATAAGGCACAGCTGTTAAGAATGACTGGTAGTCTCTACGTCCATCCAGCCACTGGTCTCTCTCTCTCTGCCTGCTCTGTAAATTTGTTGTCTTTAGTATCATATTGAGTTGTTTGTGTTGTTGTTAATCAGCCATAGATATGTTTTATACTTTCCATCTTAAATGTAAGGCACCTGAAACTCTGCAACCTGAAATTAAATACAGGGAAATATGCACATTTAGGGGTGAGGAATAAAATCCTACCCAGCCATGCCATTACATGACGTGTCCAGTTCATCTCCTGGTTCAGGGTAAGGGATAGAAAAGTGTGAGTCTATTTGCACTGAGCAGACATCAGATGTCAATAGATTTCAGTCAGTCCTCAAGTCAGTTCAAAGCCATCTTCTGTACATCTTCCTTTAAGTTGTTTGTGTTACCTCTGAGAGACACCGCTACAGAGAATACATCTCATTTCCTACAGAATTTCCATAAGATAGTATTCTAGACACAGGGCTATTTTTGCAGCCTGTGAGTGCAGCTTTACACTTGATTCTGGCAATGTTGCCTTTAAAACTACTGATTTCTTAGTGTACACTCTCACTTGCCCCTTGTAGCACTGAGTCATTTTTTAGTTCCTAAAGCATCTGCTACAAGTACAACAATCACATGGGGGCTTAGAAGGACTGTAGAGGTTCCTGGTGAACTTCACAGCTTGGTATGGTTATGGAAATGCTCTCATCTACAATCAGAATTAATCCCTGCAGAAATGGTCTTGGATCTTACTGTCTGTGGCCTCGGCTTCACAAGACCTCTTTGGGCCCAGCTGCATATCTAGGCTTTGTGAGCAGGTAAACAACAATGAATACAAGCATTAGATCCCAAAATACTACTGATCAAGATTAATCCAAATACCGTGAACATAAGCACCGTGATCATCATGAATGCAATCATAATGACTTACACAGAGCCTTTGATGTTCTCATCTCAATACAGTGGCACCTGCAACCCTGAATAGGATTGCATAGAAAAGCAAACTAGACAGAATACTTTTGGTTGAAGTGTGAAGTCTTTTAAGAACTGCAGAAACAAACATAACACAGAGACAACCCCATTTTGAATATTGTGATATACCAGCATGAAAGTGCATCCAGAGAAATGGATTAAAGAAACTTTCCACAGAATGAAATTATGTAGGGCAGCAGGATAAATTCAAGTTAAGGAAGACATCCAAAAGCAATAACAGCTGCCATCACTCCATCTGTCCATGTTCTATGCAGCACACAGGTAGGCTGAAACACTTTGGTTTATAGAGGTGCAAATGGGAAAGCCACCACCAAGCAATGCTGTGATAAATCAGGATGGTGAAAGGATAGGCAAGAAAGAGGCAAAAAAATTTAGGCTACATAAACAAAGGCCTGAAGGTTACGCTACAGCTTGTCATTTATGCCTCTATTACACTGAGTTGCACTGCATTTCTGCTGGTTTGTTGTTACAGAGCTGTCAATGTTTCATTAATGTTACACTGAACCATGCAGAAATTCAGTCTGATGTACAATAGATGTTTTCATAGCTGCTGAGGACTCTGTATTTCCCTTTGATAAGGAGCAACTTCATAGCAGTACTCTCTGGATACACAGCTAGTAAACTACAGGCTGCATCACATGACTCCATGCTAAATATGCTGTCAAGAAAGAGCAAGATATTCTATTTCAAGACTGAATTTCTACATCTTTTCTCAGTTGATCCTTACTTCAGCATTGTCAAAGCTCTCCCAAAGCTTTGTGCTGTGTTAGAGATCTCATCCTGGCCCCCTTCCAATACTCCCATTGGAAGAAATAATCCTATGTGAGCACACATTCCCTATGGACTCCAATTCTCGAGTTCAAGTGTGCATAGCACAATATAGATGTTCTTGACAACAAAAATAGATATTGAAATGCAATATAAATGACTGACAGTTGATGTATCTGTCACTATTTATACACACAAATCATATAGTGGCAAGTTTCAGGGATCTACTTTCTTCTCTATAATTACTCTCTTTTCTTCAGCAACTTTCCAGTTTGTCAAAAGCTACTTACCATCATCCTCCAAGTGGGCTGCAAATACTGATGACTGTTGTTCTCCATTGTAGGCCTCCAGTTTTCAGAGATAATGACATTGTCTGTATATCGCTCCCAAACCAGAGGAAAAACCAGGAAATGCATGGAAAATCAGCTATTAGTGTAGATTATTGTAACATATTCTTTAGGTAAATCATTACAGCAACCTGCCATCTCTCCTGAATTACAAGAGTCACCAGTAATTACTGTTAGATTTCAGAAGCCTGGTGAACATAATGACATACATTTGTATTCTACGTACTTATTTTACCAAAATGAGATTCTCAAGCTCATTAAATAAATTCCAGAATTTTCTATCACACCAGGAAAAGACTTAAGTGTCAAAAAGAAAATGTAGCTGGCCATAAGGCCAACTTCTGTTATAACGTCTGTTTTTTCATGATTTTCTATTCAGCTTCATTTTCAGATATATTGTAGAAAATGAGTGCTAAGACTGGTTTGTACTTTGCACAGAATAATCAGCCAGAGTCTTTCCCAAAAGCTGTGAATATAAAGCAAGAAATCATTTGGCCAAGCGTCAAATGCTCAACAGGTCTTTCTCCTCAAAGAGCAAGATGCCTTGCATAAGAAATGCTTTGGCACAGATTCTGGCTACAGCAAACAAAAATTATTTTTCAAATTTGCATAACCTTGATTTTATAATAGGGTTACTATGTGTTCTCTTTTGAGGACCATACACTACCACCCCGCTGCCTCCCTGGAATTCTCTCACAAAGGAAAGCCCGCTCCAACTCCAATTTTTAAAAAGCAAGTTTCTGTATACTCACAGCCATTACAGGGTTCTGATATTACAAGTGTAGTTACACTGGATTTAGGTGCACACTAATAATAGTTGTTAAAGGTGACCATCTGATTAGCAGGAAGCAACAGACCATCAATTCATACAGAGGAACCACAAACAATAACTTTACCTCAAAAAATTATCTGATGTAGGTAGCCAGGTGAGGAAACATGTGCATTAAGAAGCAAGTACAGTACTGTCTTCTATATCCTCAGTAGAACGAACTTAGGCTGTTTATTTGCTCAAATCCTACATAAACAAGTTGTAGCAGTTTTGATGAATTCCATTAATCTCTGCAAATGAGCTAATTTTATTTCTACGTACTTTTGCATTAAGAAGAAAAAAATGCCAAACACCTGTCAGAAATGTTTGACTTGTGATTTTTCCTGCACCAAGAAGTAGTGGCTAGCTTCCTGGAAAACCTGGTCTTAGGATCAGGTCTGTCAACTTTTCATCAAAGAGGTTCACCTGTGACAATTTGCTTCCAATATCATTGGGTAGGAACAGACCAGCAGCATGTGAGACAACTTTCTTGGCAAATATTGTTTCTCTTTCAGCTGGATTCTCAAGTGTAACAAGTCCACAAATGCACCCTTATGGCATACTAGGGCTCTTTTCATTGCTACAGCATTCAGATGCAGCTATCAGCATTTTCCCAGACTGCAGAAACATCTGGGTTTGGTGCCTAGGGCTAATCATCCAGGGGGAAGGAGTGCAGCTCTGAGGTTCCAGTCTAATGCCAAGCTTCTCCAGACAGCACTGAGGGACAAACCAGAGTATCACCATGGTTCCAGAAGTTAGTGGGTTGCAGTAATATAAAAAAACACAGCATGGTGTTTCTAAGAGTGGATCATATTGAATAACCTTTGTTTGAAAGAAAATCCCCCCCATTTCTCACCATCAAAGAAAACATCAGTGCTGGAGAGCAGTGAACTTAAGCATTTTTGTTTTATGAAAAATAAAACATTTTGCACAACTAGCTCCAAAAGCATTTTGCTCTGATTTTAGCCCTCTCTTAACTCTGTGTACTTCGTGTTATCTTTCATAATAGCCACAGAATCTCTGAGGAGGCAACAGCTTCCCTCCTCCTCTAGATACCAGCAGTATCAGAGAAACAATGAGAGAAAGAAAGCCAAATATTTTGTAGTCTGGTTGTCAAAACAATCATGTGGGAAACAGAGTCACACTTTCAAAGGCAAATACAGGGTTTGGACTTGGGTCTCCAATGTCTCAAAGGGGAGAGGCAATACCACCACCTCTAGTATCTATTTCTTCCTCCAGACTGCCTGATTTCATTTTTTATGACTGGTTCAACCTTTGTTTTTTAATCTCTCTTTATAGATTAAAGATAATTAGGAAGCTAAGCTGCTATTTATGGAAACCTAAGACATATTCCCAGTTGAACAAAATACTTGCTAAAAATAAAATCACTCTAGCTAATGAAAGGAGAGAAAATTAACCATAGCCAATTAAAAAAGAATGGGTAAGTGGGAAACAGGCCTGAGAAGGAATATGGAAAGCTTTCATCATTCAATACATTATTAATCAACCTAATTAAGAAGTAATTAACACTCTAGTGCCCAGTTTTGTATGGTTTTATTAGTCCACAGAGAAAGTAAAATATAATAGTGCAGACACTGTCAAGAAATATAAAAGAAAAATAAAGCTTTTAAATGTATACAATATTCTTCTCAAGGAGGGTAAAGACATTCTGAAAGGGTTGGTGTTAGAGTCAATCAATATGGCTGGGAAGGGTCCCTTGATAACATCTCCCTTCTCCCCTCCAGATTTCCCCTCTGGAAAGTTCAAGACACGGAGAAGTGTGCTTGTGCCTCAGTTTCCCAGAAAATTTTTTCACTTTTAATTGCACTGAAAATAGGCATCAAAAAATAACAGAATAAAGGAAAGGACTGAGGAAATCTCTCTAGAGAGCCTTAACTCATTTATTTTCTCAGGTCTCAGATTTGCAAACACACCTGTTTGCAAAGAAAGCTACACTGACAGCTTTGACTCCATGACATAGACACTGGAGCCTGTAACTTTTCCTGACACCACAGTGCAATCCCCAGAACACAAGTTTAGGACCATTTCTTTAAATGAAGTTCTGCGGCAAACACAGGGTGAGCCCCTAGAACCACTAACACTACCCTGAAATGATGTATGACAACAATCTCAAAGATGAACCTAAAAAAGAGGGCTGTGGCTAGTACAGGTGATGAAGAATTTCACAGATCACTCTAGCATCAATAGGCACTGGAAAATATATTAGAAACACAAAACAGTCTTCCATCTTTGTGGACTTAAAATCCTTCGTTTTATAGATGTGAAAAACATTACCAACCCTACAGCTGTTTTTCTAACATCTTTCTTAATTTCAAATCACATTTGGAGCCAAGACCTCAATTATGGCCCTGGGACCTGCAGTTAGAATAGAATCCCCAAAAACTTCGAGTTTGGGCTCACATAACCATGTCCAAAAAGGAAGATCCTGAATCCATGGGAAGGGGCTTAGAAACCTACAGCATGCAAATATTCATGGGTCGCATGCACTGGAGGCTGTAGAGTTTCCCAAGTCAGACCTTGTCGATTTGCCTGAGAAATTGAGAAAGATAGAATGGACTTGTGGCCACTGAAAGCCCAGGCTCCCCAGCAGCCTGTCACGAACCCCAGCAGAGCAGTGCAGGCTGCACACAAACACTGCTGAAATCAGCCACCCAAAGAAGGAGGCAGAGGTAACAGCAGCACTGCATTCATCAGCCCTGAGAGACAGAAATCACAGCTGTGGGTGCTGTGTGTGCTCCTGACAGTGCTGGCAAACAGGGCAGAGCAGTCCTAAGTGGCAGAGTTCAAGGGGTGGCAGGAGGGAAAACTGCTGGGGTCAAAGGGCTGTAAGACTGTGTTGCAACTTACAAGAGTCTGTGTAAGCCTCTGGGAACTGGTGGAATTGCCAGGTGCTTCATACACCTCCAGACAGACCCTCTGCAAAGCGCATGTGTACAGCCAGTGCCAGGTGTGGGGAAAAATAAATAAAATAGCATTATTCTGAGAAAAGAAGCCAACAGAGCCCCCACTGACTGCAAATTCCATTTTAAGGCCACGTATACAAGAGAACTATAGCTGTTAAGCACTTGAATCAACCTTTGGGGTCCAAGTTTGAAGGTTTGACTTTATTGTGCCTGCAACTTAAGGTATCTCTTCCCTTTAAATGGGCTTTACAGAGGTGAAGACACCTGCAGGTGAAAAGCGTAGGGCAAGCATTATCATTCATAATAAGCAGGAGATAAGCAAAAAATTTAATCAATCATTCTAAACAATCCTCCAACCTTTTTCTTTTAATGCATACCTTTTCCAATTACTTCTGCTGTAGGGTAGTATTTGCATGTGAAATGTGCAATTATGAGCTCAGAAGGGACAAATGAAATCACTTAACTTTGTGACAATTACATGAAAGCATAGCTCTCTCCTCATATAAGGTATTTACAGATTATCCCACTCATTAAAGAATTATTTTTGTCATCAAACTTTACAAATTTTTGCAGTTCTTTAAAACTCTGTTAAATTGCAAAGAATTTGCGCGGCTTTAGTTATTGTTACCTCACAGGTCCTCCTTCTACTTGAAATTAATCTCTAAGGCAGAAATGCTGTTTCAGTTATGTCATTGCTCTGAAAAAAAACTTAATGGAGCTTTATGGAGCTTTAACAACATACTGACATGGTTTCTCAAGCAAATAAATTCTCCTTTTTCACCCCAGTATCAATCTGCATTAAGTGGTAGTTCCAAAAACTTCATCTGTTATTCATTTAAGTTATTAACACATTTGTACAACAAAACTCTCGGGGGAATACTTTGCAGAAAGTCTGTGCTCCAGAGACACGCGGTTTTTAGGAGAATTCTGAGACTACGGAGGTTCAACATCAAACTAAGTTGCAAACCAAGTTTGTGAGCTGAAAACAATGTTTCTACCTGAGGACACATTTTTCAGCCACAGGTATGTTAGACACAATTGTAAATCCCCACTTACAAAAGCAGTCCTAATGAAATAAGATGCTTTCATTTAAACAACTGTAGGGAATTACGACTTACAAATCTCTTTAATTTAAAAATCTACTGTTATCTTCAGGACAACTGTTAAAACTGGCCAACATGTTCACTTAGTGAAGCTCAAAAAATCAATGCAACCTCACTGCTAACATTTAAAAATCCAGTTAACCACAATTAATCAAAGTGAGATACAGTCTATTCTTCTTTCTTTACAACAACACAACAATGAAGGTCATTCAATTTTGAAGTTGTGGCATTATTTCTGTTTTCTTAGTAAACATTTGTGACCAGGTCTAATTAATTTTTAACATTTTGTCTGTATCAACTTTTTTTAAAAGACACATCAAAAATGAAAGTTCCTATCACTCAAGTAAAATAAACAAACAAAGAAATGTCTACATGTAATGTACAAAATCTAAGGCTTTCCACAAGCTACCAACTTCCAAAGCCAACTACAGTTGAAGCGGTTATGAAAAAACAATTCTCTGATACACAGAGTGGTGAGCACAGTGCTGCTATTCTAATACCAGAAACCAGTCATAGTTCAAAATACAAACAACAGAAGAGGGAGTTCCACTAAATTATTTTCCACTAGCAGATGTGTCTGTAGAAGAGGCTGAAACTCCAGACAGCTCAATAGCTTGCAGACATCAAATAAAGTACACCACACAAACTGAACAAATACAATAACCAGTCCTCAAAAAACCCAAACCTCTTAAGGGTGTTCCAACAATGGAAAACTGCCTGCAGAAAGTTACACTTCAACTCTGATATTTCCCCCGTGCTCAGTAATATCAGTTTCTGAATTGGAAATGCTTTAGCTGGTACAAAGTCAAGTTTGACTCAGAGCAATGGACATGTTCAGGCAACACAGTTTGACATTTGTCCCAAAGGCACATGGAAAATTGGTGTCCAGAACACAAATAAATTAGGTCTTCCATCTTCTAAGCTGCTGCACAGTCTAACCTGTTGATATTTACCCTTGGATACCCATAACCTAACAATCAATCACAGGATCCTCATCTGCTCATATAAAACATGGATTTTCCAGACAGCTACTTTTTGAGCTTCTTGTCATGCTGACTATTGCATCTTTTGCACAGTTTAAGTACAGGGTAGTTCTGTGGACCTTGAGGAAAAAAAGAAACCCTGATAAAAGTACTTGTTATATATAGCAGAGATTTGCCATGAGGAGTGCATATCTCAAATGCACTTCCAGGAAGCAAAATTCTCCCAACCATAAATTCAGTGAAGGAGAATTTTTCTATCTCTGATTTGTTTATCATTTTGAGACTAAACCAGCACTGTGTGTTTCTGCTGCAGGACTGGCTAAAACCAGTATATTATCTTGTACCCTGAGTATCATGCCTGGTTTGACAGTGGATCTGCACACACAAAAAAGACAAAAGCTATCATGAAAGGCTTCTTAAGAAAGCTCTTTTTCAAATAGGGTTCTCCCTAAAAAATGTATATCTAAGTTGATGCTATGCTCAATTATCTTGTTACCTGAAAAGCTATCCATGCTGTTATTTTAGCTCTTAATCATAAAAGACTGTGTCCTGTGGGTTTGAAATGTCAACTCTTTCTAGCAAATATCAAAATATTGTTTCTTTTATATACTCATTTCAAAGTTACTCTTTAGCAAGGTTTAAAATTAACCAGTTACTACACATTGCAGTTAAAATTGCCTTCAGAGAGGCACATTCTCATTGGCATGTGTATGACTTCACCCTTTAGAAGACATTTCTGCTATTTGTCCAAGTCCCTAGAGGCATCTTCATGACAAATAGAAGTGAGCAGTGACATTTCTCAGTGGTTATATTCCATTATAAGTAATGGAGCTTTCTTCAAACATAGGCTTTATTTAATATTGGCTATATCAATTGTTAAATCCTTCATGGAGATCTTTAACCCATTAAATAAGAGCCCAAGCCACACATCAATTACTAATTTATTTTTTTTTTCATTCAGGCACAACCCAGTTTCCTTTGTTTTCTTGGCAACTGAACAATATTAGGAAATTGAAATGTGGAAAATGTAAAAACTGAAGCAAGCCTCAGCTCACACTACATACTGACCCCTCTTTCTATCCATATAGACACACCCTGCAAAAAGCAATTAAGCTAAATCACACAAATAATCACAGTTAAGCTTAGTGAATTAGAAGGAAATCAGAGCATCTAATGATCTTCAAAAAAATCAAATTAAACAAAAATTAAAACTGATGTGACCTCTGTGAAACTTTGTGAAGAAGATTAGTGTTTGATGCAATTGTCCAGTTGCATGCATCCAAAGCAATTAAGGCAGGAATGCTTTCCAAATATCCCTCCAATGGTACCAGTTACAAAGTCAAGCATGACAACCAGTGGCAAGATCTTCTAAGCAGCAGTGCATTAGACAAGGCAGAACATGCTCCTGGTGTAGGAGGTGCAAATTTCTCTCTTAGCCCAAACATGGCCTCAGTGCCAGCAGAGGCAGATTCTTCCATCTGTGAGCTGAAGTGGGAGTGCAGAGAATAAAACCACTCCACTAACACAAGAGGTCCAAGGCAGGAAGCAGACAGCTGAAAGCACATCACTGCAAATCAGTGGACCATTTTCTATACAGATGTAGAAACAGCTATTCTCTTGATTCCTTTCCCTGAGATTAATGTATCCAGGAAACAGAGAATGGTTTCCACTCTCCCTTCCACTGCTTCTGTATTTCCTGTGTTGTTGGAATAATATCTTGTAAAGAGCAATTCTTCTACTGGCCTTGAATCACACAAGCACCACAAACATCACTTGCTGCTCATTCTCAAGAGGCTCAGTGAATGAAAAAGGACAGACATACTGTCAAGGTAAACCTTTAGCACCTAATCCAAGCTATAACAAGAGCTGACAGAGAAATTGGAGCCAGCAGCTGAGGTGAAGAGCTGTGCCTTCCACATGCTGTGTCATTTCTCACTACCCTGGTTTGAGAAGTAAGGCCAAACTGGATGTTGATGAGCATGTAAATTAGCAAAGATAATAGGGAGCTATTCTTCCTGACGTTTTCTTTTTTGCAGAATACCATCCTGTTTTGTCTTGTTTTCCCTACCATGCAAGTGAAAACATCTGTGAGAAAGCTTTGTCATAATAAATGTTTTGAAAAAAAAATTATCAGGATCAATAGTGCCAGCCTTTGAGTTTAATGAAAGAGAGCTTCTCAGCCTTAACTGAGATGGATGGTCCCACACTGCCTCATATAATTATAGTGACTCTAATCTTACCTGATCAGCTTTTGTTATCAGCATCAGTGGAAGTTAGACCCCATTTATTGCTAGACTTTTTGAGCAGCATTGTCCACATGGGAGTCTATGGGAAGAAAAGATGCATGTCCTGGACACATCACCATAGAAATATGGCTAGACAGGAACAAAATGCCTGTGAATCGATGCACCCTGATAACCTGGGTGGTCCTTCTTGTGTCCAGGAAGTCCAGGATTTACTCAGGCATGCAGTTTGCCCACCAACCTGAAATTCTACCCATCCACACAGCCACCTCAATGCCAGCAGTACCTGAGCCAAGCTGGCACCACCTCACAGTCTCAATTAGTTTACATGAGCAGTGTAAGAGCAGAATTTATGGTGTTGTTTGTACAGAAGCTGCTCAAGGCCTAGCTTTGTATCAAGAGACAGAAGTGCAGAAATGTTTAAATACAGGTGCCAGCTCCTGCAGGGGCTGAACCAAACTGCCTTTTTGCAACCTTCTGGACAAAGATAGCGGTACAGCTAAAGACATTGCTAGCTTTTTTTTCCCTCCTTAATTTTATGGTGCTAAAACTCATTTGTCGTTTTCCAGTAAGATCTAAAACCATGGCTGCACTCAGGAGTAGGTATGCCAAACATCTAGCCTTCAGGATATATACCTTAGGAACCTGAGGAAGACTACAGGTAAATATAAACCTCATTATCAGCTAAAGGTTTCTGTCTCTGTTAGCATCAGAATTTTACCCTCTTATCACAGAAAGAAACTAAGACTGATGAAAACTTTGTGACTTCTCATTCTCTTACTCTCCCCAGAGAGGGGCCATAAAAAGAGAGGTCATCTAAAAATTCAATAGCATATTTCAAGATCCTTATTTACCCTTAACATCTCCTTTAAAAGGTTCACTAATAAGCAACACACAGGTAAAGAAGTTTGGGTTAAATCAACCCCATCTTCCCTGCTTTAGAGATGACATTTAGCAATGGGACATTTTCAACACACTACTGCTCCAAAGGACTCCACAGCTCAAAATAGTGTCTTGCATGAACAGATAAGGATACACAAGGAGAGGTAAATCCTACAAAGCTCTGCACATTGCAATGCTCAGGCAGTTCCCCCAAGTCTTCAGCTACACCACTTGTCTCATTCTCTCTTGGCTATCCACAGACAGGAGGAGCCATAAGGAGTACACAGAACAGCCAGCTTGACTTTCTCACTTTCTGTCTCACATTTCTGCTGCTTCCACTCTATTTATCATTATTTCTTCCCTGTCTGTGTGTGCACACGTGTGAGTGCTAAAAGCCCTCTCTTCTGCATTCTAAGAAACAGATCCTTTACATCCACATTTCAGGATGATTGGCCCATTCACTGCTAATCGCAGTGTGAGACCACTCTCGTCTATTCCTAACCTCTTCTTTTTATCTTTTTTCTTTTTATCTTTTATCCTTCGAAGACTATCTAGATCTGAAACTATTACTGATTTAAATAATCCCATTGACATAAATGAAACAACCTGAGCACAGTTAACTCCTGAAAACTGGAGAACATTTCCTAATAATTTAATACTTACATTAACAAATTCTATTACTTTCCTCTCTGTTGACAATGCATCAAATAGAAGGAAAATACAAATACAGTTGAAAGCCCTCTGATATACTCTCTAAATTATAATTGTTTTCAAGCTGTTGGAGAAGAATTCAGAAGCAATTTATGTAAGTTACCCCATTTCAAGTATCTCTAGGATTCAAGGTTTTCCAAACTTTAGTTCACCAGCAGTTGAGGACACAAAATAAGAATAACCTGATTTAAAGAAAAGAATGTTTCTAAATTTCAGGCCACTGTCAGAATCCTGAAGTAGACTTTGCTTTAGGATACAGAACAGTTTCTTCTACAGCTGGGATGCAAGTTAACATTAAGTTAGAGTGGCCGAAATGACATCTGAGGGACCTACACCAGCTCCAACTCAGCCTAAAGCCATGTCTCACTCAATACCAGTGCCAGTCCACAGCACCCATGCAGTCTTTTAAGTTTTTAAGTCTTTTATGCTCTTTTAAGTTATGGGAACTAATGGGGGAATTTTATTCCAAGATAATGTGAACAAACATGAATTCTATTATTAACACAAACTAGTATAGGTAAAATACCTCAACAAAAAGCCACATGCTTTGCCTTTGAATAGATATCTTTTAGGCTATTCTATGCTAAACATACAGAAAAAACAGCTAATGGTAATAACAAAATAGCTGTTTAAGACTTCACACATGCCTACCCTAAAGGAAAGCAGGCTTTAGAAAAAGCCTTCTTTTTTTACTTCAATGCCATTAAAATATTTTTCTGACATTACTGACCATGCATTTAAGAGAATCAGAGATTTATTTGCGACGAGGAATATAAATCAGAAAATGTGCACGCAAGGACAGAAATTTTAATTCATTCCAACACGATCACAACAAGGTGTGTGAAATAGTTTTCAACTCTTTAGCACCAGCTCTTAATTAAACATTTCTGGCTGTAACTGTGTATTCTGCAGGATGAATGCCTTGCATTTTTGTTGGTATAAATTGAGCAGCATCATTAAGTTATGTTGCTGTATTTGGTGGATGTAATGATGGGTCAGACTGGATTCTGAGGACTCAAATTGCAGATGGCATCTCCATTAAAGTGATTCATGTTACCACAGGATTAGGTCACAATAGCAGGGCTGTAAATGCCACAGTGCTTGTCAGAATTGTCTCTTGCTGCATCCTCTCTGAGTGGTGCCAGTGACACATTCAAGACTTGTTCTGTGATACTCAAGTGTTTAAGGACTAGAAAATGACACATGGAATAAATGGACATCCCAGGAGACCATTAACAGGCTATCAGGCTTTCACTTTTCATTTTGAGTTGACATCTAGGATAGGTTAATGACAATCGAAAGCCCTCTCTATCTGGCCTTGGGGGAACAGCACCGATGAGTTACCCAAAGTACAAAGAGCCACAATACAAAAAAGACACTTTAAATGGGAACTACAGTAGAATCTAAATCCTAAATAAGCCAGTTCACGCTCCAGACTTTCAGCTATGAAAACCTGTGTCATGAATTATTTACTGCCAATTGTAGGAGATTCTTAGGGAGTCTAGGGACTACAATTGCGGGAGTATCAGTCACCAAATGAGGTCAAGTGGTCTGGTCCTGTGATGGTGTCTGAGCTGTCCTCAGTACTCTTCAACTTTGATAGGAAGAAATTTCTGCTCACTAACAAAGCACAGGTCTGTCTCTAGGTTTACCCAATGCACAGGGTATATGTGTAGGGTCTTAGCTGCCATCAGCAGGATGCTCCATGATGAATTAGTAAAGAAGACAGCAAAAGAAGTATCTGAGAACCACCTTTTCTTTTCTATCACCAATATTATATCTGAATCCTTCCCTTAACCAGCTGTACCATGAATCTGAACATCTTTTAAGGAACATAAATGAAAATTAGAAAGAAGCACAGAAGTACTAAGTTTGTCCCTTTCCTAGGCCCATATGCCTTGGAAGTAGAATACTTCTTTTGCAACTCTTACCCCACTGGTTGTGCTGCCTCCCTTCGTTGAATCCATGGATTATTCTGTGTAACTCTTGAAGTCAGATATGCATTCTGTGTAACTCTTGAAGTCAGATATACATTGCACCATGGATTTACATGTTGGGTTTAAATGCAGACATATTTTCTGCCTTAAATATAATTACAGACTGAAAATAAACACTCCAGCAAACACAACGTAAATCCAAAGTAAAGTCATAAAAATACGAATCAAGAAATCAAGACAAAAATTATTGGCAGAGGGGGAAGAGTAATTTTAAGTTAAAATCAGTGGACAGGAGCAAAAACGTGAGCAGAAATTATATCCTTCAAGAGCAGGAGAATCTGGTGGGAGATGAAACTGATGGGAGACTGTGCAAAGCAGACATAGGCATGGAAGAATACAAAGTGGGATGAGAGGTCAAGGAAAGGACTGTTCCAGAAGTTACATAAAAAAGGTAAAACTGAAGAAAAGCTCAGTAAAAGAAAATTGCAAGCCAAACAGCAGTATAGTTGTAAGCTATAGAAAGAGGCACACATACGCACTGGAAAACCAACCCAGGAAAATCCACAATTGCAAAGCCACAACTCTCATTCATACACTCTCATACGTGCCTCACAAAAAAAAAGAAAATTCAGGTAAAGGTAGCCCTCAAAAATCAGACACATAATCAAAGGGACACAACAGCCATCCACATGAACTGAACAATCTGTACATAACGTGGAAAAGAAAGAACCAATAAAGTCATCTCTCGAGGATGAAGTTACTTGATCTCTGTGACCTACAGCAGAAGCTGTTATTACATCTCCATAACACAAGCTGCTGGTGGCAAGGTGAAACATCAATAATTTAGATAGCTTTCTCACACAAAGAAATTTAAAATCATTGCATGACAGCTTTCTTCTGCTACTGTCGCAGCTGAGGAACGTGGGAATGTGCTCTTGCCCACACACCAGCACTTCACTTGGCCTAAGGAAGTTAATTCTTCTCTCATTCAAATACTCTGCAATTGCATATACTTACATATGTATTTATGCATCCTATCTGCAATTTTTTATGAATTGTAGCCTCCATAATATGGCAAAATGTTTAAGTCTCTACACATGGTTTCTCTCTGGAAATTGTTTGTTATTCAGTCCATGCTTTGAAGCCCTTGCAGAGATCTCCTTCAAAGACAGGAAAGGTTCCTTGTTTCTCATTCAAGTAGTTTTAACAACTTGATATGTGGTATCAGGCCACCTTTCAGGGTAACCTGCCCCGCAACAAGATCTACTGAGATGATATTAAGTTAATCAGCAACAGGAGGTGGTGAGGTATGAGTAAATGATGCAAAAAAAGAAGGCACACCTTCCAGGGTATTTTCTTTGACTTTAGGTGCTCCTAAAGTCTAAGAGAATAAGAAACAAACAGGACTGAAGGAACTGCAGAGAATTGGTGATAAGTAGATGTTGGTATAGTTGCAGTGAGTCTGTATGGAAGGACTATTTGTTTTTTAAAGTAGATTAACAACTGCAGCATATTCCATCACTCTTCCTCAGTCACTTTCCATTTCTGATTTTACCTTCACTGAAGTCACAAGAGAAAATGTTCTTGATGGACTATCTATAAGAAACAAGAACAGCAGCACAAAAGCAAGGCAGAGTACTGTGGCTTTCACAAGCCATTAGGATGGGCTCAGCAAACCTCTTCGCAGAACACATCACATTTGAATGAAGATGAGACTTACAAACAAAATACTGCAATAGTAATTCAAGCAAACTTAAAAACACAATCCTGGTGACAGAAAGAGAATGTAATTTAGAGTCCGGGTCTTGATCCAGAAGAGCAAGTTGAACTTCTCTTTCCCATATTCTGAGAAAATACCTGAACAATTCAAATACCAAACATGAAAAAATTGGGTATCAGGCAATTCTTTGACATGTTAAGTTTACTTTTCACTGGCTTTTACTGTAATTACCTGGAAATGAAAATACTTAATTCTAAATGAAACATTAAATTGAAGTCAAATTAAAATATTTCTAGTTCTAGTTTGGGGGTAGAGGGAGAACCAAAAATAAAAGTTATTTCAATCCAGTGTTTTGCTTAATGAGACCTAGGATTTGAAAAAAGTGTAAATCAATTGGCCAATTTCTATACACCTCTTACAAATTACAAGTTTATGTAGGTTTATTTTTAAAGCACCACATACAGCCCACTGCACTATAGAAATGATGAGCAGGCTACATTACTTTGGCCTCTTGTGATCTTTTAACTCACAAGTTACACAAGCACCCCTGAAAAGAAGCCAACTAAGTGACCAAAAGAATCACAAGGAAAAAAATATGTTCAATCTAGTATTTCTTCTGCTACTTCTGTGACCAAACATTTTTAGGGCAGGGGTTACACTTCAGGCAGCTTCCTTATTCAGTGTCTCATTCAGTGCCCTACACATGTGTATTATTTATGGACTAGCTGACAGCTGGATGGGTAGTTAGTGCTACCCACCACATCTGCAGATACCACTGACTGCTAACTTCTACTTGCTACCCACTGGGGACATAATTCATAATTAGTCTTGGTTTCTGATAGGAGAAGTAGTTTTTAAAAGCCTCTGGCAGACAATCATGAAACACCAGAAGCTGCTGGGAGAGACACTCTGTTATTGGAAAGTACAGTTGCCAAAAGCACTACCATAAGAGATGTGATGGAAGCACCCTGCTGCGACACAGTCAAGGACACAATCTGCCTGCATACACCCCAGGCTCCACAAAAGGCAGTGAAATTCAATATGGTGTGAAAGGGCCCATAGGCCATCTTCAATAATTCCAAGAAAAACAGCTCACCACGCTGGTGGTTTTTTGGTCCTGGAATAAATATAATGAGAGGGGGGGAAAAGGGAAGAAGCATTAAGGCTCAGGAATGCACTGGTCTTTGGCATCAGCAGGATTTGGCTTCCACTCTGCTGCCACCTGGAATGAAGAGAAATTGCTTCCACTTCACCTCAGGATTTTCCATAAACAAGATACGATTATATATGAAACAGGCTAGAAGAAACAAAGACAGCGCTAATGGGGCTCTAAAAGGGTTTTGTTAGAGCAGAGAGCATGAGCTTAGCTGTTAATGGTGAAGCCACTGGAAACAAAATGTCAGCAGATTCACACCTGTCATTTGCTCTCCCAGCCCATATCTCCCCATCCCGATCCTGTGGAGGCACAGAGTCAGCAAAACTCACACAGGCACCGTGCTTAATTCACCCAGGCAGCTGGGACCATATACTTCCCAAGTCCTTCTCTCTCTATCCCATTTTCTCCACTAAGCAATGATCCCACTGCTGAATGGTACACGCTTCCGCAGGAGAAAAGCTCTTCTCTACTTGCTCTCCCAGTGCGAAGGGGAGAGCCTGAACACTGAGAGCTGTCAGCTCCTATCTTTCTTTGCCACTCAGCTTATTTCCTGATTCCTAAAATGAAGCTGCAGCTGCACTGGATGGATGTGCTTAAATGCAAGCCTCCGGAGATGGGAAAGTGCTGACTGCTGAATTGGCCTCTTTCACCTTATTCTCATGCCATTCTCTCTCAACTTTTCTCCCCATCCCCAGCCCCTCCTGTTCAAAGGGGAACCAGCAACCTGTCTCCTTTGAATTTTTTGTATAAATTGTCCTTGGTGAATGCTCCCTTATATGCTCCTCCAAAATTATATCTACCCTAGCTTCCTCAAGGTTAAGGGATATGGAAGTCCAAGAATTAGGGCCTTGTATGTATGCAGTTATATGCTCCCATCATTCCTACCCCACACCAAAGGAACACATATGTGTTTCATGTATTTTATTCACGTTCTAATAATTTAATGTTACCCAAAGAAAGCCTTTGTGCTGCAGCCATATTCTTACAAGGCACCAGCCTTGAGGCCAGACCCAGGCTCCCATCTGTATCCGAGGTACTAGACAATTCCATTCTGACATCAATCCCTGCAAGTGATACGACTTAAATCATTATCTGTGGTTTTGTAATCATGCAGCAAAGTGAAAATATTAGGCAATTATTTTTAAACAAAACCAGAGAATTTTTCAAATTTTTTGCTGGGAAATAGCTATGAAAAGGAGGCAAGTTTTTTTTTTTTTTTTTTTAGGACATAAGAGAAAAGGAAGAAGGAGAAGTCTGGTCAAATCTACAATCTTTAAATGAAGCCATGTGAAAGTTAGGGGTTTTACGAAACCTCCTCTCCTGCCACTTTCCTACATGATTAAAAGCATACATTTAAACAATCTGTTCTTCCTTCTTCCCTCCCCTCTGCCAGAAGATATAATTTAAAGATTTTGACTTCTGCATGTCCAAACAAAATGTTGCACAGCAACAGCCACTACTGCTATCACTGGAGTAAAATAGATCTGAGCCCTCAAAAATCAAATTTGAATGTTTTCTTGTTTTCACATTGTGTGGCTGAGAAATTCAGAGTCCACAGGTCAGACACAGCTTACGACTGCATTTTGGATAGACACAGTATCAATCTGGTAAAATTGAGCCCAGTGATTCCTTAGATTCTGATGAGAACAACTCAGGCTGTTACGTATGTTATGCTTACATAGCTGAAAGGTCTGTAGGTACACAGTAAGAGGTAAACTACCATGCCTCTCAAATAATCAGTCCCCTGTCCTTATCAAATCTACATACCAAAATAAAATTTACAGTTCCCCATCCTAGAAATCAGTTCAGAGTCCAAAAAACCAACAGTGTTCTTGTTCCAGCACCAAGCTATCTTAACTGAAAGAAACAGTGAGTGCACCTGCTACCAAATGCAGCAGACAACAAAATGGCTAAAGCAGCCAGTGAGCACAGCCTGGACATCCCAGCACAGCCTGGACATCCCGTGTTCCCTCCCAAGCCTGAGCCAAAGGCCTCTCTGAACCAGCCCCCTCCCCAGTCAGTCATGTGCTGGGCCATCACACAGTGGGTTGGTCACAATGTCCTGACACCATGAAGTCATGTCCAACTGGACTTTTGCCTTGGAGCTAAGGGTGCCAATCTCTTCCTTAGAGCATTGAGAGGGACATTATTTCTGTGAGTCACACTGGTAAATTTATGGCATCCTGAGCTCAAAAGAGAAAAGATAATTCATGCAAAAAAGAGGAAATAAGTGGGTGAGAGAAACAAAGATGACAGTAAAACTGAGCCTTGAGATAATGAAGCAGTATTGGGACAGAAGGGTGCTCCTGGCACTACACACTGTGAACCATTCAGCTACAGAAGGCACAACTCCCATGTCCTTCCATGAGGATTTGGTGTGCAGACCTCCTCAGAAACATCCCAGAACCCCTCTCTTCTTCCATCCATAGTTAATATCTCCCATCCTGCTTCTAACTAAATCAGCCCCCTGCCTCATACTTGCACAGGTACCCACATGCACATCCCATGGCTCCCACACAGCTTTTCTCCCTTTTATGAGTTGAAGTTTAGCACCACCCTGTAATGTAAAGTGCACAGTAGAAGGGCAATGTTTTCTGGCATTTCTTTTCTCCTGCATTTTCAACTGTAAGATTATACTAGGATTTTAAATATAGCTAAATATACATTTTACTCTCAATATAAGTTTGAAAATCTGAAAACAGTTAATTTACACATTAAAAAATACAATGATGAAGAAATAAAAAGCCATACTCATTCAACTTTTCTTCAGCTTTGGTTCACTTTATAATGAAATTAAAGATCCTGACTTGGCAAAAATAAAACAGGTAGAAGCACTGAAGTATAAAAAAATAAAAAAAGCCTTATACTTCAAAATTCTTGTATAAGGCTTATATAAGAGGTATAGCAGTTGACATGTAATATGTCCTAAATAACCTTCTAGAAGGGATCCAAGCTCTTAGATACATGTATCCAACAGAGAAAAACAAAATGGGAGAGGCTTGTCTTCAGAACCAAGTCTCTGTTAAAACTTGATTGCATTAACTGAAACCAAATTCTTGGAAAGCCATTTTGACGTCAGGGTAGCTGCTGGTGACACTGGAAAAATTACATGATTGTGCCTTCAAGTCAAAATTCAGAGAGCTTTTTTCCTCCAACTCTTGTGCAAGCCAATCCTTGCACAATAATCCCACAGTAGCAACACCAAATGAGTATCTGACAAAAGCATTGTGTAGATTGTGCAGACTACACAAGTACTTCTAAGAAAATTACTGGGAAAATATATTTGATTGCTACCAGTATGAATTGAACTTCTCAGAACTTCCAGTCACCTTACAAAGAGACTGATAGAAAATATTGATACGTCCAGCCCTCATAATTGTGACCAGACTTCTCAAAAAACAGACACCTCATATTCATATACTCTACCATCAACACACAAGTACAGTTCATAGCCAGAGGTTAAAGCCTAAGAATCTTAGAATATACATAAAGCATTAATATTTAGGAAGGGAAACTGCTTCCTGTCCTTGGAGAGCTCACATTTTGGTTCTGTTAAGAAAATGGGAATTTCAAAATTAAACTGATGGAAAATGGACACTGAATTCAATGTCTAGGGGGAAAAAAAAGCAGTAATGTTATCTAAAAAAAAAACCAAAAAAAAACAAAAAAAACCAAAACGGGATCTTTGTACATTTAGACCCAACTTCAGATAAAGCAAAAATCTATAGAAACCACAATTGCAGGAACCTGGGACTGAAAGGAGTTCTGGGTGTAAACAGAGTTGTCATTCCAAAAACCATGCCAGTATCAGCAGAGCTTAAAACTCATTTAATGCCCAGAGAAGACCTAAAATGGCTTCAGAAGTAAGAGAAGGTGGCATTCTACACAGAATAGATTTTGTGTTTTATGTGACAGTGACAGAAAAAAAGGTGGATACTGTAAACAGAAGCACAGACCATTCGACTTAAAAGACCTCAGAGTCTGACCAAAGCAAGCCAACCTGGAACTTACGCCACACATTATCAGTAGGAAATTCTCTGAATCTCATTTCCGAGGCCTTTCTCTCAGAAAGTCATTAAGCTCTAATTAATGGCTCTGCGAGGTGGAGGGATCCGCTTTGGCATCCATTAGGATGGAGGCTCAAATGTCAGACCAGCAAAGGCATTAGGCAGACTCTGGCATTCTGCCCAGTGCAGGATTAGCATTGACGCATTCAGCATCCTTTGAAATCTTCAGCCCTGTAAGAAAACCTGCAGCTTTTCTCTCTGTCTGTGTGATAGATGCATCCCTTAGTAATCTGTTGGTCCATTACCAGAAAACACGTCTCACCCCAACTGAGCAGGAAGGAAAGATTAGTGTTGTCCAGCTGTGGAGTCCCTCTCCAAAACAAAGTTAAAAACAGCCAGAACCTGAACTCTGGAAGTGCCACAGTACTCAAAGAGCAAGATCTCTGCAGGAAGCATTGCCTGCAGCTTGGGAGCTGGCTAAGGAAGGAACACAGGAGGAGAAGGGGCAGTAAATGGCTTAAAGAACTGGGACTGAAGTACTGCACTGTCAGCGGGCACCAGCAGAGAGAAGTTCAGAAGCACACGACTGCAAGCAAGGTAGGGAAGCATAGAGGAACCATGACTCAAACTCCATCTGGAAGCAAACAGGCTCTTTTAAAGGCACTGGCTATGAATCACCAACTTGATGTTCATTTTCACTGAAACCTGGCAGCCTGCCAGAAATCACTGTTGGACAAGGTATTAAGCCAGACACCAGGATGCTGACAGCCTGCCCTTTTCCACACCAATCACACTCCCTCACTTCCTAGCAGCCTTGGCCTCCAGCACCTGTGATCCATCCTTCTTCCTAATTTGTACAATGTCATTACTAAGTCACTCACTTCTAATGAGAGAGCCCATTCAGAGTTGCACATTGGACTAAGCTAAATAAAAGATTCACTTCTGCTGTCTTGAATAGCAAGCAATGGTGATGTGTGTATTTCCCCTACAACCAAGACACATCACTAAGAGTTGTTCAAAATAACTTTTGTAACCTCTGTCCAGCCATGTTTTGCTCCTGGGTCTGTCCCATCCTCCTGCCGGTAACAAGCATAGGTCTACTGAATTAAGTAGCACATCTACGTTCTGGAGACAGAGGAAGGAAAGGTGCTGAAACATCATACTACTGATTCAGTTGGATTGTTACGAACTAAACCCAATAGGAGTTCTATCCAGTCATCCCCAGAGAGTGACCAAACAAAAACTGGCCTTTGTGAAAGTTAAATTCACAGCTTTGCATCTGCCTCCCTTTGGTGTCTTTCTTCTTTCAATAATCTCAAAATACTTCCCAAAGAAAATCACAAAGCAATGCTGAAAAACCACAGAAATATGTGGTTACATGTAAGGCTTCTACACGGAATTGAAACATTGGATGAGTGGCAGTTCTTTTCTCCACATGAAGAAGCCAAGTAGTATTTCTAACACGAATTCTAGACAGAATTGTACATAAACCCTTTTTTCAACTATGATCAAAGCAGGAGCAGAACTCCCACCCCCTGACCCCAAGTCTTAACTTTTAATCCCTAAAATACCCTTGGACCTAAAAAAAATTTTTAAAATTAGTTTATAATTAGCATCAATTGAAACCTTTGAGAGTTTGGGAGTTTAACTTGCTTTCAGGTTTCTGATTTAATTTCATTTCCTGATCAAAATGTGATCTTTGAAAGAAAACCCTCTTTGTCCTTTTGTTTCCTTACTTGTAAAATGTATCCTCACCTGAACTTCAAAGGAAAAACACACCTTTATTCAATTGTGAGGAATCACTGAGAGAGATATCTATGGCAACAACTATTAACCTCTTCCAAACTAGTTTCTTCCTGGGAGAAGCTGAGCACCCAACTTGTCTATCCATAATACAGTATTTGACAAATTGAAGCACTTGCTGTCAGTGGGATAGAAAAACTTCTTTTCACCATCACCAGAAAATATCAGAGTAACTGCATGCGCATTTTGAAATTCAGCTTGCTTTGTGAAGCATAATAGAAGCAGAGATGCATTAAAAAATTGTTACCTAGCTGCATATTTTGAAAAACATTTGCTATTACCTTGAGCAGCCAATCCTCTTGTGATGTGATACTATGTACATACTGACATGCAAAGGAGGAAAGAAGATGACCAATCAACGTCAGCGAGACGCAAAGTCAGAAAGAACACAGTAAGTTGAACTGCATTTCAGCTGAACTGAAAGAATCTCAAAAGGCAACAGCCAAACAAGTGGAACAAGCACACAACGGGGGGCATGGAAACAGTAGCTTTGTTGCACAGCTTTACAAAGCAGACACAGAGTTTGCATGACATGTCAGAGACTACCCAGGCAGCAGCAAAGCTGGGAATTTGTGTATCTGTACCAGCCCCAGCATTCTGACAGCATATCACCTCAGCACTTTTTATGTTTCCCACAGAAACTGGGTTTCAAACCTGACGTAGCAAATGCAAGAGAAGCCATAGTGGGAATCTGTGCCCTCAAGTTCACTCTGTTACACAGGGGCAGTATTACATCTCAGCTTCGGTAGACATGAAAAGAATTAAAAAGAAACCCACCCACCAAACCTATTTTAGCTGATTTCCAGAGTTGTTAACAATGCATGTCTTTACCTAGAGTCCTGGAGAGAAGTCATATTTTCTTATTACAGCAATGCAAACAAGTGAATGCAATCAGCAGTACCACTGGAAGCTGTGGCATAATGTGTTCTGTATAAAGTGGACAGACAGTTCATGAGCTGAAGTATCCCACAGGATTAAGGCTGTGTAGTAAAGAATTACTTAGGCTGGACTGACTGGCGTGTAAATTAGCACTGAATTAGCAAATCCAAGAGTGGATTCAGTTTCCTGCAATGAACACCTTCAACTGAAAGCTGTCATGAATGCCTTTAAGTGAGCAATCCTACACATTCTGCTACACGAGAAAACTGAACTGCCTTTTAGGTAGCACAGGGCTTTGATTCACAAACCTTCACTGATCTAGAGATCACTTGTGAGGACAAAGACAGCAGTTCTTGGGCTCCTACCTGTGATTACCTTTCCCACAGGAGAGTCCACAAAATGTTTAGTGTATCCTTCTGTTCTCAGTCGTGAGCAGATCAAGAGCAACCCTATCAAGAAATACTTGGGGGTTCTGGTGAATGAGGGGCTAAACAATTTACCTTGCAATGACCTGGCAACTTATACTTGCAGCCCAGGAAGCCAACCATGTTCTGGGCTGCATTGAAGGCAGCATGGCCAGCAGAGCAAGGGAGGGGATTCCACCTCTCTAATCCTCCCTCATGAGACCCCACCTGCAGTGTTGCATCCAGATCTAGGGTCCTCAGCACAGGAAGGACAGGGACCTGTTGGAGTGGGTCCAAAGGAGAGTCACTAAGGTGTTTAGAGGGATAGAGCAGCTCTCCTACAAGAAAAGGTGAAGAGAAATTGGATTGTTCATCCCGGAGAAGACAAGGCCTCAAGCTATCCATATGGCAGCCTTCCAGTTCCTGAAAGGAGTCTACAAGAAAGATGGTGAGAGACTTTTACAAGAGCATATAGTGACAGGATGAGGGGGAATGGCTTTAAACTGAAGGGTGTGTTTAGATTAGATAGTAGAATTGAATTTTTTACTATGAGGGTGGTGAGGACTGGAACAGGTTGCCCAGAGAAGCTGGAGATGCCTCAATCCTGGAGGTATTTAAGACCAAGCTGGATGAGGCTCTGAGCAATCTGACCTAATGAAAGGTGTCCCTGCCCAGGGCAGGGCAGTTGGAACTAGTTGATCTATATAAAGTCCCTTTCCATCCAGGCCATTCTACATTTCTATTATTCTAATCACTGCAGTTCACAGGTCAGCCATTGAAATCACCAACTTCCCACAGGCAAACAATAGCAATAGTAACTGGGATACAGAGATTTGGCAAACTTACCAGCAGGCAGTAGACCACAGCATGGGTAGGGCAGACTGTGAAGGCAATGTCCTTCTCATAACTTTGAGCCCTTAAGCTGGGGCAAATCCCTCACTGATTTATTCTTGTCTTTATGTTGGGTACTGTACATAGCATTTGTGAAATCAATAAAGAGATGCTTGTCACTGCCTGCAAAAACAATACAAAGAAGCTGTCTGTAATTTCAAAAAGTCAGTCTGCATTGATTAACAGTCCTGACGCTCATGTGAGATGCATGAGTGTGTCAGGGTGAAGGAAGCACTGCAAGTTTTTGAAAGTGGACCAGCAGACTAAATAAATACAGTCCTCTTACCTTTTTAGTAAATTTTTAACTTCAATGTACACTGTACATGCCACTTCCACATTTAACAGACATTTAGAGCAGCACAGCTAAAGGACAGTGAAGACTGTCTTAGAGGCCAGCCATTTGTTCAAGAAAATAAAGGACCCATGCCTTGTCCCACTTGCTACAGCTTAATTAAAGCTCATATAGAGAACTGGAGCAGGAAATATCACACAGAGCCAGAGAAAAGTATTGCTTGAACTAAGTCATGTAGGGAGGTTACCATCAGTTTCCCTTCTCACAATGCACAATAAAGAAAAGATTTGAAATTCAGTCATATCCTGCTTGAAAAGGTCTTTGAGAATCTAAAATCTGCCTTGAAGGAAAAAAGATGGGGGTGGGAAGAGGAAACTAGTGTGTGGTTGTATATGATAAGGCAAACATAGCTTTTCAGTGCTCCTGTGGTCCATGTTCTCTGTACCTCACAGTCTGCCTTGCATTTCCAGCTCCACTGTTCTTTCAGGCTGTGCTGTCTACCAGTGTGCAAATGCTGGGTGACAATAGAATTCATGAAGTCTCCTTTGCCCAGCCTATGCACCTGGGTGTGTAGTCCACTAACTGATGTGTTCATTCCAGCCTTCATAAGGATCATATTGTTATCCAATATCTGAACTTTCCCAGGAAACTACAGTGGAGCTTCCCCAATGGAAGCATAAGAAGGCAGCCATTCTGTACTGTGAGACAATCACTCAGTTGGTCATTGTTCAGAACTTCAAAATCTTAAGCAACTGGATCAACATGCTAGTAAACCTTCAATGCTTGTACCTTGGTAAGAAGGAACCAGACAATCACAGAAGTCATGAGGCTGTCCAGGAAATCAGCCAGTTGCCCCACCAAAGACAGGCCAGAAGACCAGTGCGAGAATGCACAACACACAGGTCACCAGGCAACTCGATTTTCTTTCTGAAGCAACAAGCAAAGCTGGCATTCAACCAGCTCCATGAAACAGCTTTTTAGAAACAAAAGCCATGTTCACAAATGTTTCAAGTTTCTCTATCTATAAGCTAAACACGAAGATCAGCCCATCACATTTTGTCTCTTGACCTTGAAGCTATTCATACATTATCTCACTCTGACTCATGACACAGTCTACTGTGCCATATCCTGCTATAAATTTAATCTCTGTATTTACATTTGAATGGGAGACACTTAGCTGTCCACCAACACAGCAATATACATCCTCTTGTTCTGGGATCAGCTTCAAGTAATTAAATGGAAAAAGTTGCTGCAGAGTACAATGATTATCATAGAGTTGTCATAGTTGCCTGACCTGCTGCACATAGAAGCAAGTGAATGCCATCGAATTTCTTATACCTGCAAGTAGACATGCTTTACTCATAGTTTCCACTGCCATGCTCTCTCTATACTGGCAAAGTTACCAAATATTTAAAAGATCTTTGAATTAATTTGAACCTGCCCATTTTTATGCAAATATGGCATACAGCTTCTGGATTGTGATATTTAGAGAATGTTTATTATAATTTCCTAATGGAGTTAGCTACATATTTTAAAATGTATCAATTTAGCATACAATACAAAGGAGATAAACACTAAGCATCTATTAATCTTTCTTTTGCTGTTCTATCAACCCCAAGAAAGACCAACATTTTCAGAAGTTCCTATCTATTTGGTTGTAGAAATTGTCAAACCTTTTTCCTTAAAATTTTTGCAACAAGAGCTTTGATAATCTTAGGCCATATAAAACAGATTCACAGATTAACTGAAGGTGAAAGACAATTCTGGAGTCAACTCTGCCAGTCTTCCCATAGCAGAAATAACTCTGAAGCTAAATAAAATTGCACAGGGTTTTGCCCATGTTATTTGAAGACCACAGACATAAGATGGTCTCCCATGAGGACCAGCAAGAATACAAAGGTAAAGCTATACTACAGAACAAAAAGACAGATACTTCAATTTTTCACACACTCATACCTACACATTCTCCTTTACATCCTTGTCTAGCACAGATTCATTGAAAAGCTTCCACCTAATACATTTACATTCCCTCACATGAGGTAGAACTGGTATACAAAAACCATCATTAACAGATTTTCATCTCACCAATACTTGAAAAATTCAGATTTCACAACCTCTCAAGGCAGCTCTTCTTACACTCTTATCTCCTAAAGGTACAAACAGCTTTACCTTAAAATCTAATCCTAAACTCTCCTTGCAAATAAAACTCATCATATTCTTACCTTGTTAGATACTGAGAATATCTAATCTTCACTGCAACTACCTGGCATATATCAACAATCATAATAATATATATTTATTAACTATATTTATTACTATATTGTTAGATAACACATTATTATGTGTTATTTATTATATTAATTATATATATATATTATTCCTTTCTTTTTCACACAGTTTCCTTTCACCTTTCTATATTTTCTACAACTCTGATCTCTCTCACATTTGTCTATCACTCTCAAAGCATGGTGCCAAAACTGGATACTTCTGTATTTGTATATTTGATTTTTCCTTTTTCTAACCACTTGTCTTTACTGAATTTTAACTCATTGAATTTTACATAGTTTCTTCAGTCTACAAAGGTCATTATGAATTTTAATTCTGTCCTCCAAAAGGCTGACAATCCTTTTTGGCTTCGTATTATGTGCAAATCCCATAAGCATGCTTGTCCTCCCATTGTCAAAATAACAAATTAAAATATTGAATAGTTCTGGACTCAGGACAGATTTCTGATGACCACACTTGAATGTTCTCTCAGCTTGACAAGGAACTATTGATAGATTACTCAGTCTAGTTTTTCCACTGGTTGTGCCAATCTTGTGTGGGTTTTGCTTCCTGAGTTTTCATACAAGAGTGCCACGCAGCACTGTGCCAAGCCTTACTTAAAATCAAGACATAACAGCTGCCATGTCTACTTGTCCTGTGGGCTGACAGCATGAACACTGCTGGTTCAAAGCTTTGGTAGTAATTAAGTTGTAACAGAAATCAGTTTGAATATCAAGCTGATCAGAAATGATCAGTCACACAGGTACCCACGGGTTCAGCTGGTCAGCAAAATGCCCTGCAACATTTTTGCCATAATTTCAGCCTGTGCCCAGCAGGGAGGAATCCTGCCTTAGACCTGTTTTCTTCCTCCCCATACTGGACACTCACTATTTGTTGTATCCCACATACTTCAATTTTCTAGTAATGGGCAAACTCTGGGCTCCCACTTTGAACTCAGGGCTCCTACTTTGAAACGTGGGAATTTGGAGTTAGGTGCCCACAAAGCTTGTTTGTTGTAGTGTTGTTGAATATCATCTGCCTTGCAGGTGATTTTCAACAAATTTCAACAAATACAGCACTCCAAAGAGGAGCAGCTGAAACCAAGGATATTTAGGGGGCTGACAAACAAGACTCTCCACAAATATATATATTCCCTCTTGAAAGAAAAAAAAAAAAAAAGGAAAATTTCTTTCATTGTACACCTTGTTCTTCACTGTGGAATAACCTTGACATCACAACCTTAAGTATCACTTTTACAAGTACATTTGTATTTGTATTTACCCACTTCACAGTCATATGAGGCACCAAGTACAGCTAAATGAAACTTCAGGGATTTCTAAATACAAGCCATATGCTCAACCTTTCTGACCTCTACCAGATCCTCCCTGGGTTTTGCTTCAAAATAGTATGCGGATACTATTTGCATGTAAATTAGGGTACAACACCCTAAAATAGGACTGCATTGAAAACTGAGTCTAGGACTCTCCAGAGATTACTGAAATTTAAGTGAACATTCAGATGCACTTTACAGATGGCTTAAAAAAATGTCAAGTGTCTTAAACATATCAAGTAATATTTGCAGTTACACACCCTCGGTATCTGCTCTATTTGTGCCATTTCCTATTGCAATTCTGCAAACATGGCTGTAACCTGACATTTTTGTACTGGCAAGTTTAAACTGGTGATTTAAATTGTAACAGAATACAAAGCCAACTGAACTGGTTCAGGGTTCAAATTTCTCTGTAAATATTGCATGTGCCCAGTTATAACTTAAATCATGATGTGAGGACAGTCACATGGCATCATCTGTTCATTGTCACCTGCACAGGTTCCCTGGGCAGAGCTGGTGGATGAGCCATGTGCCCAGCCTTTGTATCACATACTTGGTTCCCATGGAAACTGCTATACAGCCACAAATTTTTCATGAATTTTTTTCCCCCTCTAAAATTAATGATGTGGTGCATCTCAGAACAGGAGAAAAATACAAGTGAGAGATTTCATTCAGGCAATTATGTATTTGAATACTTTTTGAAGTGTGGAAAACAGTGGTGATGGCATAGTTTTGAAAGAAATCAAAGATCTAAAATAATAAATGGCTTAACTTAGCTAGATCTTAACTGACAATTGTTGCCCCAGGATATACTTTGGAACAGCGATTTGCCAGCACTGAAAAGTGACTAATTCTTGGAAGAGCAAGTTGTGAAGATCCTGTATTTACACCCTTGTCTAAATGTTTAGGTACTAAAGGACAGATAGAAACCAATTAAGACTGCAACAGGTGTTGATGCACTAATTAACATTAAACCTGAAAACCACATTTTGGACCAAATCTGAGTGTACTAGAATTGTGCTTTTTTTATACAGGTATTAATCAGGGGTGAGAAAGCCTTCCAAAAGAAAGTTGTTAGTACATTAAAAGGCCTGGCAAAAGCATCCAAGTTGGAAATAAAGAAGCGCATCAATGCCAGTGAACAGAGCTACCCTATTTCTCAAAAACAAATGTTCAGACTCCTACCCTGATACATCCAAACCTGTTCAGGAAATACTTTAGTTTCCAAGCACTAGACTGCCCCATGCAAGAGCCTTCCCTGTCCTGACTCTCCCCTCATTTCTTTCCTTAAATCCCTTTTCAGTCATCTCTCTCACTCTTGTGCTTCCCAAGCCACCCTCCTAGAAGGCCTCCACATCTTTTGCTGTTGCTCAGAGATTGCTCTTTCTTTTAATCTCTTTGAACTTTCCAAAGCATCCAAGTAGATGATTCTCAAAACTGGCTCATACCTGAGTGTTTTCCTACTTTGTCTCTCAGCAGCCTCTAGAGTATTTTCCCATCTGCATAGACAAGACCTTCTCTTTGGACTTGCACCCTTCCTTCTGCCAAGCTTCAACTTGCTATTGGTGGTCAGTGTTTTTTTCAACAGCTGGCTGCTGCTGCAGCCAGTCAAGCTCTCCTCATCCCTGTCTCTCCTGCAGGCTCCTACCTGGAAAATGTTTCACTTTCCCATATGGGTTACAGACCTTGAAAAAAAAAAATCACACACACACCTGACCCACCTCAAAACCCAGGAAAACTGAAATTAAGATAAAGAAAATACTAAAAAGAACCCTTAAACAGCTTTGCTGTATATGTAAATAATGAAGTATTAACTAAAGAGAAGGAAGGAAAAAAAGGATCCTCCAGCCTGGCTTGAGATGGAATTAGGGCAGACATTTGCAGCTTTTAAACTTTCTACTGATCACCAGCGTGACATTTTCACTCTCCATAAATCCCTGTGAAAATGTTTCCACTCAATCTAGTGAAGCTTGCCATGCTTCCTCTTCACCCTTGGTCTTCAGCTGCTGCCTGGTATTGGAGTTAATGAAAAAGCCTTTCCTCTGCACATTATGTAGGAAAGCTTAAGCACCTAAAGCCATTGCATATGGATGCTCTGCTGAAGCCACTTCCATAGGCCTTCCCAATCCCTCCTCTCTAAAATTCCACAGGACAGAGTATAACAAAAAGTGCATTACTCCCAGGCACACATCTAAAACACAACTTAAGGGATTGTGGCAAGACAGCTCTTGAAATCATCTCATGAAATAAGAGGTCTTCATTTCTATGAGCCTAAGCTCTTCCTGATAGGCATGAACCAGGCAGGAAGGCAGTGAAGCTTTGTAAAACAGCTGGGGAGGACTCAGGGAAGAACAGTAGAATTTTTGATTGTTAATGCTCTAAGTCTTCTTTCGCAGCTCCAGAAAGACTCCTTGGGAAATTACTTCATGGATATGACTGAGTTTGTTTGAAAACTCTCACAGTGAGAGATAATTATTTCTGCTGCCTGATAAAGGCAATGTAACTTAATCAGATATATCACTACTTAATCCTTAATAGATGCTAGTGCAGGGGAAAGAGAAAAAACCCAAACTAAACAGAACCTCTTAACTCACAGAACTCAGTATACAAGATTACAGGAGTGCCCCATAGTGCAGCTAATTAAATATGGCACTGGATCAGTGCTAATGGATTTAATGTCTTCCTTTTTCCAAATGAAAGTATGAAGTAAAAACAAGAAGCCAGGGGAGGGGAAAGAAGAGAGGGCTGGCAGGGGAGAAGATGTATTTACATCTACCGTTTACTCTTATGGTGTGTTCCTCCAACACCAGGATAAAATTATTTATTACTCTTACTTACAATACTTTTCACCAATGTCTTTAAATGTTTCTAAATTTTTTAAGAAATGAGCACATTGCAAGTTCAAATTGAGGACATTGCAATTGAGCCAATAATTATTTCAAGCTCCAAATCTCACCTGTCCACACTGAAGAGTAGGACCTACATGGATCTGAAGCGATAAACACATGATCCTGTGTGAAACTCCTCTACAAAGTGATAACACAACTTGCATTCAACACACTGGCAATTCTAACTGGAATTATGATAGGAAAGCTTTTGAACATGATCAGGATAATAAGATTTTTGATCGGGCCCTTCCTGTGCTCTGCAGATACTCTTGAATGATCCATATAAATGGGGTGGGTCCAGTAACAGAAGACAAAAGTAAACACCAAGAGCACACTCCATACTATCTGCATGCTGTTTATTCAGATCAAGAGCACCGTGCCAAAAGCAGATAGCTAATCCTGAATCATAGGCAGACTAAAAACTTCCTTCACAATTAAAAGAGAAAAGGAGTTTCTTTTCATTAAGCCAGACCTTGCACTGATCAATATAAGTTTATAATTTACACATCCCTTTTTGCTCAATAATGATTAAGCAAATTAGAAGACAAGAAAAGCTGCTACCTGGGTAGACAGTTACATCCTAGCAAACGATCTGCACTTGGGATTCATCTTTTCCAATTTTTCTCCACCAAGATCCCATACTTACTGCTGACCATCTGAGTTCCTAACGAAGAACAGCAGCATTCCATCTTCTGGAAGAAAACCTTCTAACTATAGCCCTGAAGAGAAATGTCATTCACAGCCAGTGATAATCAAGCCTTAGAAAAATTTAAAGAGAATAAGAGAATAAAGTGAAAATTCTTTAGGAGTCTTCACTTAGGTTACTTGAACACTAGTGAGAATCATTCCAAATTTATGTTCCCTTTCTCTGTTTCCTTACCTCCATAGTACTGACCAAGCTTAATGACCCTTTCCTAGGCCTGAGTGTATCATTTCAATCCCTTCCTTCCTCCATATTTTTATGGTGAAGTCTCAGTTCAAACATTACAAAGATAACTGATGTGCCAAAGCCTCGTGAAGATAAGTGCCAGGAAATCCTGTTTTCCCCAGAGAAAGCAGGGTTTTGGTCAGCATCTGCATATGCCTTCAAATCATGCTGTATAGGAAAACATAAGGTTTATGTTTGGGTGATCTTCATTTTCAGTCTACCACCATCAGTTTGGAACCAGAGAGGGTTTTTTGTTTTCTTTCCCCTCCTTTTAGCACAAATGGGTCAGTGAACTTCACAGCTTGAAACCTTGACAGGACCATCTGTTCTTCATTAAAAGCCTTTAATGACAATGATAATGGCGCTAATTAGGCTGCATGCAAACATACACACGCTTGAAGGGCTCCAGGGCTACAGGCAATCAAAGATCCACATTGAACCAGCTGCTGTACACTATTGATGAACACTGGGAACCCCCATCCCATCTTGTCCCAAAGTACAGCCACAAGCAGTCCCCTCCCACTGGACACATGGAGAGGGTTATTCTGATACACACATGGGTCAGGGTCTTTTGCCTTTGTTCTCATTGTCCTTCCACCATTTCCTCTTCACTGTGTGTTAAGAACAATTGGGAAACACTGTCACAGCCTGGATGCATGTGTTCTCCATCACCATCTGCCAGTTTTTGTTCTCTGGTACGTGGAGATATGTGTGTATGCAGGGCTTGAAGAAGCACATCATCGTACTACATCTACAAACCGTTCCAAACAAATCCACTGACTTGTTACTTCCTCCACACCTGACTTCTGGAAGTCACTTTGTTATTCCTTGCCTTGGTTTCTTAGTCCTTCAAAGTACAGACAGAAGCACTGCACAGGCACATGTCACAGCTGCATCAGAAATGCTGGAGCTATGAAATCCTTGATGTGAACAACATCTAGAACTTGGAGCTAGATTAATTAGTGTTTCCTTTTAATGTAACATCTTCATCACAACAATCAGATGATCCCAAAAAACCCTGATCTATAGAAAACACCATCCATTGCCGCAAGGCCTGCTGGATCAAGTGGCATTCTTGCATGTGGAAAACTGGAAATCTAGGCCTCTACCTCTGTAACCATAGGTACGTCTTTTTCCTGCACTTACCTTTGGGAATTAACATTTGTAAAATATGATGAAACTGATCTTCTCTGTAAAATGCTTTGAATTACATTCAAAACCAGTATTTTATAATAAAGGGCCAATAACAGTACTCCTGGGAAATACATCCAGGACAGTCTCCCTTCAGATGTATAGTGTTCTTCATGTGTATATACTAAGGGTGGAAGGTAGGTAGTATTCAGGAATGCACAGCAGCACATGAGGAGCACACAGTAGCTGCATCTGCATCCAATCAGCACATTATGCATTCAGAGCCAGTGCAGTTGCTGAGACCCTTCAGACAGGACTCACTGTGGATGCAGAACTGGCACTGAGTATACACCACAGCAGTGCTCCTATGCAAGTGATGGGAAACCTGGTGTTTCAAACTGCCCTAAGGCCAGACAATAAATACCAGGTTTTAAAATGAGCTCAAAATGTGGAACAATCAAGTGCCTTGATGAGATTTTGAGCTAGAACTGAGAGAAGAGAGACCCCCTCACTCTCCTGTAGCATGTCTTGCTTGGAGGTGACCATTTCAGCCTTGCGTTGCTGATCTTTGCTAATACTAAAAGCCTGAGCAAGGTCCCAATACTGAGAGTCCTCTGAGACAAACCAGATGTGGCCACTTCTCATCTGCCAAGGAAACAGCAGCACATTGTTCATAATGAACTAACAACTCCAAAGATGGGAATGAAAGGCAGTAGCCAGGACTTCCTAACTCCAGTGAATCTTTAGCCTAAGGGACAGGGACTTCTTGGGAAAAAATTAAGATTCTGAGAATAAATATGACAATGTCACAGCTATGAAGACAAGAACCACCTAGTCCCCTGTTTTAAGATATTAGAAAAGTTCTATCACTTCTTGTATTACCATATTTATCTTACAGTCTTACATTTCACCTGTAACATCTTTCTGACAGAGGCCATTTCTTCAGCTTTTTTTACTGCTTAGTCTGTAGTTTCAAAGCCTTGCAACAGAAAGTCTTAAATAGACTAATCTATTCCTACCACTCTTGTATGATCATAACATCATATCAGCCAGGCTGACAAACCCCTCTTTTCAATTTCAGAGAATTCATTTTTTGGATAGGAAGTTGTTTCTTAATATTACAGTATCTGATAAGCAATGTTACAAAGCTGTAAAACACCACCAAGCTGGTTTGCAGAAATATCCAGTTAAGAGATGTCTCTCCTGTAATAACAGGCTGGTGTACAAAACCCACTAACTGTGGAAAACCTGCATTAGTGCAACTACAAAAAAAAAAAAAAACAGCTATGCAATTTCAAAAGCAATACACCACTACATTATTGCTGGTTCATTGAAAGTAAATTTGTTTCTACATTAGACTTTCTTTTTTTTAAAAAAACATAAAGTAATTTTAAACCACCTGAAAACTCAGCCTGCACTGACAAGTCATCTTAGAGGCCAGTACTGTATGCATTTTTCTCACAGCTGAGTACAATATGTTGGCTAGAATCATTCCTTCTTAAATATGAAGCTCGAATAAAACTGATAACTCAGTTGAAAATCTTCATGCTCTGACCTCTGGGCAATGCTAAATAGACTTTTTTTTTTCTAAACCAATTCTCTTAGCAAGAAAAAGACAGGCAGTGTCACTGTATCAATGTTTTAACAGCTTAGGTTTCCAAAAATGTATCAGTGTAATTTATTCCAGTGGTAATTCTGTATGCCCTTCCCTTCCTTAAAGAGACATCCATAAGCCTCTGGAATGTTTTCACCATACGCCATTGCCCCGCTCCCTCTCAGCCCTGCCCCAACCCACAGCCATATTTCTTTATAGCTGGATGTTAATAAAAAGGTGTCCTTCTCTAGAAGCAGCTCACTACCCAAGCAGGTTGAAGGAGGTTATCAGGATTTAGGTATTACTGCACAGTGACCTGTGAAGGTTATTAATCCAAGAAGAGCAGTCATGAGGAGCGAGTGCAAGAGAAGGTGCCTGTGGCAGAGCAGAGCCCTGTCACTATGCAGCCTATACCAGCTTTCATATACTTCTGTTCCTCAATTCCCTTCCTTCCCCAGAGGGTCAGGATGCAGTTACCTCCTGGCCTGTGAGGGGTGTCCCACAGCACACAGCAGCAGGGTACAAAAGGGTTAATTCCCCAGAGGCAGCAAAAGGCAAGGTGCATGGCCAGAAAGACTGGCAGCCCTTGCTGACAACATCAAGGATACAGGAGCAGTAGGAAACACCTGTGTGCCAGGTGAGAGGGGCTAAGCAAAGGGAACTCTGTGACCAGACCACAGTGATACCTCGTGCTGAAAGGAACTGACATCAGTTTCTGTCCCTGTGGGGCAGGGCTGTCCCAGCTGTGAAGGGGCAGGGCTGGCTTAGGAGGACACTGGTGGATTGGTGTGTCAAATGATGGTGATTCTGGGCCTGGGAGCTGTCATAGGACAGGCTACACAGAGCTTAGTGATGACCTTTTCCTCTGGGTCCTGAGCTCTGGTGTTGAGAACACAAATATGAAGAGCTGGGGAACAGAATCTAACACTGTCATAGGACAACTGAGCTACCAGACAGGAAAGTGCTGAGGAACAAGCTCTCCATCTCATCACTGTAAGTTATTTGTGAATTTAGGGCTTTCAAACAACACATCTAGTCAAAACACATCAGAAAATTCAAACTGACTAATGAAAATACTACAAAAAATGTTTGTTTTTTTTTTTGATTGGCTCATTATTTACAAAAAGATTCCCCTCAGTTGAACTCAGTGCTTGGTTTCTCCTTCTCATTTTTGTTTGCCTAGACCACAAGCCCCTCAGAACAAAAGTTTTCTTTTTCCAGCCTTCTCTGTACCACTACATGCATTCAACACACTTAATCTGGAGAACTCCTGATTCTGACAAAAGTCCCCAGCCACCTCTCTAATCGAAGCATCTTTATCAAGAAGCAGAAATTAAATGGAAACAAAATCATACCCATTAATCTTTCAGAGGTTTGAACACACCGAAAGTATAGACCAGAGGGATTAGAAGGTGTTAAAATTCCTGTGGCAGAAGAGACTCAGTGATAGCCTCTTACAATTTGTGTGTGAGTTTAATATTTAACAGGAAAAGTATGGATAGGAAGCACTGCAGAAGCATAGGATTCCTTTCAAGTGTGTGGGAAAGGGGCTACCCTGTAACACTGGCCAGGGTTGCCATAAGCTCAGGTGGCATTTGGAAACAGCTCACCCAGGGGATGCCTCTGCTGAGTACAGCTATCAGATGTTGAGTTCATTTTCACCTGTACTCTGAGACATTCCAACAACCTGGCAATAGCATTGCCATAGCGCAGAGCTTGAATTAATTACCATAATTCTGCCTTTCAGTTCAGGTTTTGGTTGGAAATACAGGAAACCTGAATGTTGGGTCCCTCATAGCAGGTTAGCAGTGGCACAACAGCAAAATGCAGAACACTGAAATGGTCTGATAACACTCTGCTGGTTCACATTTCATACTGCTGAGACCCAGCAGGGTAAGAGACATAAACCACTCGAAGGGGAACCACAGATTCAGGCTCAGAGCTGGCTAAGAGAGACATAATTCATTCAATTTAGAGCACAGATAGTGTGTACCCATTTTAGTCCGAACACTGTACAGGTATTCCCCAAAGCAGCAAAATGCCTGTCCTGCTTGCATTGGAAAACTTTCCTCCTCCTGGAGGGACAGTGTAGCCATCTACACAGAGTCTAATGAAACTAAGAAGGGAAGGCTCCTGGCAGCAGGAAGGATTCCAAAGTCTAATCTGCTGTGATGGATTTATGCCGTCCTAAAAAAACTTACTGGGCTGAGCTTTCAAACCCTTTCCCCTCAAATATCTAGGGTGGTGTTAAAAATGCATGTGCCACCATCACTGAGAAATAGACAACTTCTTTCCATTCCTCTTCCTTTTGCTGGGTAAACAAGCCAATCGCAAAGTCAGCAGCCATGGCAATTTCTGAATCAATATTTATCAAGCCCTTCTCCAACTGCTATTTCATGCCTCATTGGTCAGAGAGCATCCTCTCCAAGTGAGCCAGAAAATCCTGACCTTGCAAATGACAGAGGAGCTGCTTGAGGAGTACAAAGTAGAGCAGCTCCTCTAGCTAAAAAAAAAAAGAACAATTCACATGAATATCCTCATGGCATTACACATTCTTCTTCTGCCCTTTTCCTTTCTCCCTTCTTTCAGCAGCAGCCCTTGAAGCTGAAGGTTCATTTAAGAGCCCTAAACAAACAGTTTGTTGATTAGCAAAAATCAAGCTACATGTAAATGACATTAAAAGCCACAGATACCCTCAAGGGAATCTGGTTTGGATTGGGTTTTTTTGTCTGTACTTCTAATGACATAAAAGATGGATTTCTTCCTGCCCCTGCCCTAGGCATAGTAAGTGAGTTTGCAATTATTCCATCAAACAAAACCAACTGCACCAATTAGGTGGAATAGACTGACATAAAGGTGTTTGGGGCACAAGGACACAACCCCTGCATCCTGGCACTCCACAGAGCAGGTTACAGAGAACAGAGAAAAATGGGAGAGGCCAAATGCTGTAAGATCACCTCTGGAAAAACAGATGGCCAAAAAATCAACCAAAAGCTCGGGGACATTTGAAAGGAAAGAAAGCATTGCCCTTCCTAGTCAGAGAAAATAACTTGTTAAGAAAACAAATATGTCCATGATCCTTTGAAGAGATGAAGTGGTGTTATTTACCAGCACAGCCTCTGAAGTGTATGGACTGCCTCCAGGAACCACTCAGGCAAATCAGCATGAACTGTGCACTTCAGTCCAGAGAGGATTGGCAGTGCCACACAATCTAGTGCCACAACATGTCCCTTTGCTGCAGTTTGATGTGCCTGAGGTTTTCTGGGAAAATACATTTGTACCTGAACACCTCATCAAAATATACACTGAAGGGGAGGTATCATTCCAGCAAAAAAGAATGAAAACAAACACAATCAAAGTGGAAATGGGAAGGATCCAAGAGGAGTCACTGCTCTTTAAGGCTTTTTTATTCTCAAGCAGAAGAGAGGAATGCCTCCAAGCACATTCCACACAATGAAATTACATCTTCAAGTTTACTTCTAGTCTCTCTAACTAATCAGAGAATTTCTGGAACTTTGACTGCTGTAGTGTAAGATGCCTTAGGCCTTCTTTGTGCAAGTCCTTTATTCAAAACAAAACAACAAACAGTAGGGATGATTTCTGTGCAAATTTTGCTCCCAGTAATCCCCACTACTCTTCTGGGAACACTTCTCTCGAAACAGTTTGTCTTTATTATTTCTCCTCTTCTTTTGGCTACAAGCTATTACAAAATTGCTCATTTTATTTTCATTATTTGTGTACAGCCTAGCAATTACCTACTTTACTCCTTTCAGCATTTCAAAATTGGTCCTCACTGTTCTACAGTCTCTCTGACTCTTTTCTGAACTCTACCCAAAAGACCACATCATCACATTTGAAATATTGCACTGGACTCTGTACTTGAAGCTCTCTCTACTCAATCAGAGAGCAATTTTGCTCAGGGGAGTTTTGTCATGGAATGCCATTTGGATGGAAGCTCCAAATTGCATAAAATAACATATCTTATTGTTACCTCAATCCCTGGGAAGAGGCCAGTGTGCACACCCAAGCCCAATGGCTTCAGCTGGCATTTTGTTCCTAAGGAGACCAGGCTGACCACTCTCAACCCCTTTTCGAACAGATTTATTGTTTTAGTTAAGCCACGTTTCATATGATCTCCCCTGTTAGAATCCTGTTGTATTGACTTCTGTCCAGATCTCAACATTTTAGTTGCCTTTGTATTTATGTGGTATTCAACACCACTTTCCACATTAGCAGCATCAGTGAACTAATGGGCTATTTGTTGTTTCCCCAGTCATTAGTCAAGGCCTTGCACAGAACAAGCCCTTCAGCAATACTTGTGCCTGTCCAGGACTCTGCTCCTCAGCCACATTGCTGCTATTTACCATTTCCCTACACAGACATCCCCCACTTGTCAATTTCAGGCTCCCATGCCTTTTCCTGTTTTATGGAGGGGCACACCAGAAGAGCAGGATGCTCCGTGGCCAGTAGGGATGTGTAACTGGCCAGCTGGCTCCAACCAGACTGAGCAGACATGGCAGAAATAGCAGAGCTATTGTCTCAGCAGAGACACAAATAGAGGCCCACTTCTCTTCTACTCACTCCCCACTTCCCATGGAACACACAAGCACTCCATACATTTGCTTTCTGTTCTGTCACACAGTTTCAATTTGACTGGATTGCAGGAGTCCCCAGAACTCCTTCCTGAAGGAACTAGTCTTTCAACATACTTGAGCTGGAATGCACTTGTGTGCACTTGCAGCAATCGTGACTTGAGGGTCAGTCATGGTGGCAGATGCACCTCATCAGGATCCTAAAGACTGAACAAGAGCAGTCCCTGCATTTTGTGCTGTATTTTCTCATCTGTCAAACAAGAGAAAGAAGCAAACCATTCCAAACAGGCAACAAGTTACTCAGTGTATTAGTGTTTATAGTCTGCCTCAAGATATGCTGAGCACAGGGGGAAACAAAAACTTGGGGAGGGTGGGCAAGTCAAGGATCAAATTTTGAGGCATCAGCTTTAAAGGTGTTTCTCAGGGTTCATTCCAGGCCCCCTTTTGCTCAATATATTTATCAATAATGTGGATTCAGGAGTTGAATGTGCCATTAGAAAGTTTGCTAATGGTACCAAACTGAGAGGTGCTGTTGACTCCTGGAGGACAAGAGGCCTTGCAGGGGAATATACATAGATGCCCTGCTGTATTCAGCACTGGTGCAGCCTCACCTTGAATATTGTGCATAGTTTAGGCTTCATAATTTAAGAAGAAAGTGAAGATCCTTAAACATGTCCAGGGCATGACAGCAAAGTTGGTGAAGGGGCTGGAATGTCCTGAGGAGCAGCTGAGGAGTTTGGGTTTATCTGGTTTGGAGAAAAGAGGCCAAAGGGTGACAACATTGCTCTCTACAGCTTCCTGAGGAAGGGACAGGGGGGAAGTGCTGAGCTCTTCTCCCTATGATGCAGAGACAGGGACATGTGAATATGGCTCAAAACTGTACCGGAGGAGATCTAGACTGGACATTAGAAAACACTGATTTACCAAGAGAGTTTGGTCAACCCCTGGAACAAGCTTCCTAGAGAAGTGTTCAATTCCACAGCCTGACAGTGTTCAAAAGGCCTTTGGACAATGCCCTTAATAAACTGCTTTACTTTGGTCAGCCCAGAATTGGTCAGGAAATTTGATTACTCTGTTCTGTTCCAAACAGCAGAATGCACAGGTCCCAAAATCTTGAACAAGCCCTTCAGGTTTGCTCTACGACCTCAGCTCTGAGACAAGAAGTTTCCTCTAGACAAGTAGGCTTGGCTGGCATAACTTCCCCAGATGATTCAGAAACTCTGACTAATGTACAATACCACCAGTTATATTTTCATTTTGTGTACTTGGCTTCCTTCTCCACCCACCTCTTCAGAAAGGACTGATTTGCTGCTACATTTCACTATGAACTCCTGTAGTGTGTCCCTTTTCACTGCTGGTGCCAACCAAGTCCGTCAAACAAGGCTGTTGCATTTGACCTTCAGAATTCATGAGTCAAACAGTATGGTGTGACCAACTCACAGTCTGCCATTCATGGGCACATCAGTGATGAGGTTACCCAGACTGCCAGCCAGCCACATAACTGAAGCATCCTAATTAGCTTCCAAATCCAATCAAGAGTTGTAATATATTGGTGACTCAAGAGAGAAAAGCCTTTTGTTTCTGAACAAATTTACTTCTCTCTGAAATTAAGACCTTCTGATTTCAATTTCATCTCCTCTGCTGCTGCTAAAATGAAGCTGCTAAAAGTGAAGATGACACGAAGCAACGTCTTTTTTGACGTAGGCAAAATGTTGTATCGATGGAAAAACTTGGCACAGCTCATTCGTTGGACACTCTGGAAGAGGAAAGCATTATCTTCTGTCCGTTTTCTCCCATCTCAGGTAAGATCTGGCACAGACACATTTCCCTGCTGCAGGCCAAACAGGCTCTTGACAGGAACCACAGGAACACACACTCCTGTGCTATCAAGCAGCACTACAGTGAGTGTGTCTTTGAGGGCAACGTGGAAATTGTATGGGCACAGGTAAAGTGTATGGGAGAGGGTGGGAATCAGATGGCCACACCACATAAACAATTAGGTTATGAGCTGGGTGCTGACATAAAGGAAAATACTGGTTAAGTTACATATAATATGATGAGAAAAGTGGGGAAGGAGAGCTTCTTTAACCTCCTCCCACATGCCTCTTCAGAGTGCAGCTACTGTGCTGAAAAATTTTGCTTATATGATAAGTAGAGGGTTTTTTAACATGGGACACAAACATAGAATCCAGTTACCTGTGACATGCCTAAAGCAGGACTGGCATAGTCTACACATTCCTGCTACATTTATGCAGTTTGCTGTGGCTGCAGTTTTACAGTAAGGGGGAACAAGTGGCCTTACAGAGAGGTGGCCATGTAGACAGAAAGATGAACTTAGCCAGAAAAAGTATTGAGAGCTGCATACCCTCCTGAACAACCAGAAATTAACTAATTTTCAGGCACAGATCAGTAAGCAGTTCTGTGCACAGTACAGCAAATGACAGACATACAAACTGCAAAATATTTTTTGCAGCCTCATTTTGGCCTGCCATGGAAAGGGAAAAACAATCCAAGACAATATTTCATAACAAAAAACTTGTTAGAAAACTCCTCAGGCAAGGAACAGAGCAAAGACTAAAAGCTTTGACGGCATTTAGACTCCTGGCTACACAAATCTCTTCTAAAATAAAGCAGTCTCTAGAACAGATAGTCAGATCAGACAGTGACAGATCAGTAGTTTTAAGTTCATGGTCTTTCAGATGAGACATAAAACCGGGTCCTGACCTTGTACGATCATTAAAGGCCTCATAACACTTTCTGCAAAGAGCGGGTTCTTAATCCAACTGGCCTGGAGACAATCCAATTTAGGTAACCACCTAAATCAATCTTACAGATTTATCTAAATACAGCACTCTGTTCTACAGGCTAAAATAGTTTGTGGCATTTCTGTGTGCTATAATATACTAAAAGAGTCCTCCCTATCTCAGCATTAGATAAAGTGATCTTTTTATATGCACTCAGTGCCACTCCTACATGGGGGTTATGAACCTCAGTATGTGTTAAGGAACTTGGACATGCAAAGTGCCCTGGTGTCCTAGTTTCAGCCAGAACAGGGTTAATTTTTTACAGTAGCCAGGAGCATGGTGTGGCCAGACCCTAATATTATTTGATACCACCTCACATCATTAGTAGGGTGGAGAAAGGGACTCTGAGTAGTAGGGAAGAGCCAGTTGGTATTTGTCATTTCTTTGTCCTATACCTCTTGTTATTAATATTGCTGCTGCTCCTGTTTGTTTTCTTATCTCATGGCTGTTTCCAGCATTGCTCTTATCTCAAACATGATCTCTGCCTTTTGTGCTTTCAATCAGAGTGGGGAGGAAGGGGAATAAGCAGCATCTGGTTTGGGAGAGTCTCAGTGGGAGCACTAAATGTTGGAGTACCATTCCTAAACCACAACAAATGGAAAAGGCATTTATTACCATGTTCAGCATAATTCAGTTTCCATGAAACCCTTTTCACACTAGAGTAGCCAGAAATTAGATGTTCCCAAATTGTGAGAGCTAACAAATAAATGAAAAAAGCAGAAGAGCAGAATGTTTTTATACCTATGCCACTGAATAATAAGATTCAAAGGGGCAAGACTGAGACAGTTGGATATTGCCTCAGTTATGGCTACTGAACACACCAATGGGCAGCAGATGAAACTATAGGAGGTCCAAACCACTAAATTTTCAAAACCTAAATATAGGGCTCTTTGATAGGCATTTAAGGGAAACACAAGTCCTTTCCAAGTAGAGCTTCCAGCTTCCACCCAGGAGGATTTGTACCATTCCCTGTTTTCAAAAACTCTTTACAAGTAGCACCACAAGATGCCCCAAACTTCTCAGAGTGCATTCCATATGGAAATCCATCCATCCAGAGTGGATGAGAGAGCAGACAAAACCAAGATCACACACATCAACTGTGCTATTCAGTAAGGAGTTAGCCAAAACAGTCAATAATTATCTCTTAGAGGAATAAAGCAGCAATAAAATCCTGAGGGCATACAGCTCAAGCTATGGAAGACTTGAAATATGGATGTAGTAAAATAGTGTGGATTTTTACTGTAATAAAAATGTAAGAAGACATCACATCTGTCACCAGAAAGATTAAGCTTTGAGAGACATAGTGTTTTAACACAAGCACGCATGCACACACATAAGAGTGCCTGTGTCAGGGTGCCTCAGTCAAGGTTTATTTCGAATGGAGCTATCTGTTCCCACCTATCTGTCAAGGCAACTATGTTATTATTTTGCAAATGAAAATGAAAGCTTGTTATCAAAGCATCACTCAATTACAGTTACCTGAACTTACAGCAGGTACCTCGCACAATCCTTTGGTTTACTAAACAGAGGCCATGATTCCACTCCCACTAAGAACTAAGACTGGATTCCCTGGGAAAGAGATCAAGGCTTATATGCAGATGATTACAGAGATGCTCTCACCTCCATCTTGTCAGAGAAAAACACCTAAGGTTTCCTCCCCAAAAAAGTGTACTAGATTACCATTTTCCTGATCTTCACTATCTATTTTCCTCAGCAGTCTGACTATGTAACCAAAAGCCAAGCCCAATTTATACAAAAGGATTCAAGAACAAGTCATTACTCACAGTGACACTTGATTCTTTGATGAGCCTACAGAACAGGAGCACCAGCAGCTTTTTTAATGCATTCAATATTTTTCTGGTAAAACAGTTGTGCACTGGAGTCAAGAGAACACAACCCCACCAAAATCAAGAGATCATCACCCCAACAGGACTCTCATGCTCACTCTTTCTTGTTCCTCTCACACTGGGGAAAGGCTCACAAGCCAAAAAGGCACTGGTAAAGTTTAGCTTATAGCATGCTGTAATGAGACTGTGGGAATATCCTCCAGTCACTGATTTAGTACAGTTTGTTGGAAGAGTATGTGGTTAATAAAAAACAAGCCTGAACTAAGCCACAAAATACATTCATCACACTCTGAGAACATTTTTCCTATAACAATTAATTTTTCATAAACAGTCTGGTGAGGATGAACCAGAAAATAAGAATTCCATTTTGGATACAATTTTGTCAGTGACATGAAAAGTGAAAACCTCAGAAAATCTGGGAAAGCTTTCACATTAGAAGAGCTGTTAACACAGTGATTGGGGTCTCCCACATAATGAAAAATTACCTTAACCTCAGGCTATTTGTCTTTCTGGAGTGTATCATATTTTCTCCATGACCATCCAGGCAATTTCTTATCCACCAAATGGTCCATCCATCAAACCCATGTCTCTCCAGTTTAGAGACAAGGATGTCATCTGGGACAGTGTCAAATGCTTTGCACAAGCCCAAGCGGATGATGTCAGTGCTCTTCTCTTAATCTACCAATGCCATAACCCCATCGTAGACCTCCAAATTCATCAGACACCATCTGCCTTTAGTGAAGATGTGCTGGCTGTCACTAATCACCTACTTATATCCCATGCACCTTAACATTGTTCCCAGGAGGATCTGTTCACGGCAAGGGTTTAGTATGACTATAAAATTGCATTTTCTGTTTAAATAGAGGCCAAAAATCCCATGCTAGCTGTAGACTTATTGTTTCTTTCTTCCATTTGCAGCTAGCATAGGAATCACTAAAATAAGTAACTACAGAAAGCAGTAAGCAAAAGTTGTTTTTTCAAAGGGAAAGTTAAGTTACAAAATTGAGAGGTTGCATAATCACATCTTGGTAGCAAAAGAGACTCATACAAGAAGAAAATTTGTTTTCCCTAAAACAATGTTGGCAGTAAGATACTAACTCTAGAGAAGCTCTGCAAAATGCAGGTAGGCACCTGCTAACTTTTCCAACAATGCAATGGTTGGTCTTCATGGCACCAGTGTGCAGTGAGAATGAAAACCTCTGACTTGCATTGCACAGGAGCAGTTATTTAGCCACTGCTGAATACAAATATCCAGAGTTCTGCATCCTAAGTTTAACTTGCAAATTGTAGCACTACAAAAAAAAAAAAAAAAAAAAAAAAAAAAAAAAAAAAAAACAAGCCCAGAGAAGGCTATAAAATATAAAGCTTGCTGATAAGAGCTCATTGCAAGGCAGCATGGTCAGCAAGCCCACACTCTCCTCCATAAATATTTTAAGTGTTAATAGAACATTACCAAAGAGAGAAAGACACTAAAAAGTATATTTTATATCCCCTTTCCTCCCACTTCTCTTAACAGTGGACAGACAGGAGGACAGCAATGGCAGCTCCTGCCCAAATAATTTCATCAATCCAAACATGATCAATCTTACAGCAGACAAGAGGAACAAAAATGAGCCACCATCTGTGGTGTCTTCTGAGTGGCAGCACAACTAGCATTTTCTGAGTGAGCTGACACTCATGTCAGAGACAAGAGATGCATGATGGTTTTAGGAAACTTTTGTATCATTCTAAATTTGTTTTTTTATAATCTATATTGAAAGATACATTGATGCCAGGACTGGCAAGCTGCTTTTTTGTGAAAGATGCTAACAACATACCTTCCTAGTGATTGTCATTGTATCATCATGGTGTGTTACATCCCTCTTAAACTACAATTCACTGCCAGCAATGCGATACCTGAATTTTATTCAGAGCTCTTTGCACTTCCTGCTCCTTGGAAGATATTAAAGACTCTCCCCGAACATGCATTGCGCTGAAAGCTGCTAAGAAAATGCAATGAGGAAACCTGGAATACTGTTTTGGATGTAATCATTTTTTGAGGCAAAAGTTTACCATGGTTGAAGCAGTAAAGTAAATAGTCACTTGATACACAAGTGTCAGTCTCCCTTTCAGAAGACAAATCCAGTACATTAATTGCTAAAGTGTCATCAAATATCTGACAGATCAGACCCAAATGGTGTGCTGTGCTTATACCAGATGGCAATTTGAGTCTTAAAGTAAAGTTATAGACTTCTTTGCTGTGAGGTTTCCAAGTGGGCATGTTGTGCATGTTATTTATGGACATCTGCCCAGACCTTCAGATGAACAACTCAAGAGATGTGAGCTTCTACCTCAAACTCAGTAACAACATCTCAGTTCTCCAGTTTAACTGTTGAATTACTGATTGCTTCTGCAAAGAGCCAAAAGAGTGAGAAAAGCCAACAGGGAACTAGGAGTTGCTATAACAGTGGAAAATTAAAAATAAAAAGGCAAACCAAGGGAAGGAGAGTCTAGTGAAGGACAAGAAAAATGGAACACTGTGGAGTACTGAAGGAAACTGAAGAGAGAAGAGGAACCACAAAACTCCTCTCAACCTGAGAGACCCAGAAGCAAATGCCAAGTCACCCTACAAGCCCACCTTCTCTCGGTCCTTCTCTTTGGCCCTGCCCAAAGTTTCAGACCGGTCACCATGGTCAGGGAACAAGACTGTGCTGTGGCAGGACCTCCAGCACCTGCACTCCTGTGCCCTCAGTTACCACAAGGGTTGGGCTTCTCCTGCCTCCTTTTTCCATAGCAAACAATCCTGCCAGAGCCCCCTCATTGCACCCAGGGCCCCCAAACCACTCCAAAGAGAGCCCTTGCTGAGGGCAGGATGGCCACCAGGCTCAGGACTCGGGCAGGCCTCCCTCCTTCCCTAGGGAAAACGTGAGGCAGTGCTGTCAGCACAGACCCAAAAAGACAACAACCAAATCAGTCCTAGCTCAAGACACACGTAGTTTAACTTTACCAACCTGATCCATGTTCTCCACAGCCCTTGGCCAGGCACCCACGCTCCAGAGAAGCAGATAAAAGGCACGAATCACAGCATTTACCCACCGTGGATGCTGCTGCTGGCCCCTCCCCACACTCCCTGAGGGCCAGTGCTGGGCCCAGGTGTTCCCTGTTACCTGCCCAGCCCCACAGCTGCTGCCCCTCAGGACGGGGTCCCAGTACCCAGACTGTTCCACAAAACTTTCCTCCAGCCTTAATCATCAACTAATGCCTCAGGTCTCAGCACACACTGTCATGTATGGGGCTGTGCTTTGGCATCAGGGGTACTTGTACATCACACGAGCCCCGTTTTGGTTGTGGCCAGGACAAGCTGCTGCTTTGTAACAAGGAGTAACATCGCTGGTCTGGTTTGTCATCCAGCTCGGATCAGGGCAGGGGGTAAGTGCATCAAGCCTTCCCCCTATGCCTTAGACTTGGTTCTAATGTCCATATACAGTACCCCCTGGGAATATTTATTGCCCTGACTGGGTTTATGAGCTGGTTGCTCAACAGTCAACAACACACTGCAGAAAGTTGCCCAGGCACAGATTAAAGGACAGTCATCTGCTCTCTGGAGCCATAGGCATCTGCTGGTTACACCCCACCTACAAATAAAGAACTGGGCCTGAAGATGGGCCAGGTGTAGTTTGGTGTAAAATGCCCTCTGTTTATTTAACCTGCACAGAACTATTGCTGGGGCCAGGAGTGGCTGGAGACTCACAATACAGGCATGCAGTACCTGCTCCTTCAGCACCATCCTCAGGCTGAGCTGGAGCTCTTGGTGCTGCAGCTGGCCAGAAACCTTAACACAGCATTGTTGAGTTGGCTCCCGACTCAAGATTATCTCAATAAAGACAGGGAGGGGAGCACACTGTGGCAAACTTATCTTTGCTTACAACCACCACTTAACCTTGCAAAACACAGCAGTTCTGTGAGCAGGGCTTCCCTGCACATTCTCCATTCAAAGGGAGAGGAAAAGCCAGTTTTAAAAACTAGGACAAAGGCCAGTAAGTGACCAGAAAATTATTTAAACAAGGAACACCAGGAAGCCAGCTTTGTGAAAGCTGATATGAGCTTCCGTAAGCCAAGGGGAATAAACATGTTTTTTGCCTCCCAAACATGACCATCAGCTGGAAGCAGCACCACTTCATCAATGAGAAATTTCCAAAAATTTTGCAGAACTAGGAAGAAGTAAAAGCAGTGATTAACATGACTTTCTGCTCTACTTTATGTCTGACACTAAAAGTGACATGCTTGTCTGACCCACAGTGTATTTATACATCCACATCTTACAGCTTCCTCTGTCCATGATTTCATCAGCAGAAGGTGTTTAGGGTTTGCCTGGCATTAAGTGGCCAGACAGAGTGCATTAGTCTAGAAATGGATTATTAAATTCCACTGTCAAACTGAAAAATACAGTGGAATGAAAGTCTTTCAATTACATAATGTTTTATGTGTACTGTTAAAGAGTTCCCATACAGTTTGGCTTCAGTCCTGCTTTGATTTCTTTCTTGCCTAACCCTTTACTTTCTTCTGTCAGGCCTTGTCCTACCTCAGTGTGTCAGCTACCAAGCTGCTTACATCTTTTTGGGAGCCATCCCTACTCAGCAAAGTGAGCCAAGTCACTACATATGGATTCTAAACTCCAGGACTTCAAACCATTCACACAGTTGAAGAATCACAAATCAGCTCCATTTCTTCTAGGCACAAAAGGACGTGCTTCCAAGCTGATGGGAGAACTCTTTCTTCCCCTTCAAAATGCAAAGGAAAATTCAGTAAAATGCCATTAAAGTCATAGGATGCAAACCTCTGACAGCTCCACCCTCTCACCTGCCTACTCAACAGCAATGCTAAAAGGATTATCTTCAACTCATCTACAGTCCAATCAGGCATTTTCTTTTAAAAACACATTGCTGCTGCCTTCCAGCACATGATAAATTTGTACCATCAGAGATTCTATTGTTAACCACATGGGACATCATCAGTAGCTTGGATGAAACCAAGCATATTCTAGCCACAAAGGACCAGAAAATGGGGTACCCTTTTTAGGAATTAAAAGACAGGCAGGAATTCTTACAGCTGTTGTTGCTGGTTTTGTTGACTTCTGATGAGAGATACCAGACAACATATGTTCTTCTGAGTTACAACCACTTCAACACCAGAAACCTTTTTGTGGTCCTATTTCAGCAGAATTATTTCCTTCTCAAAGAAATCTTAAGCGTTCAGTGAGGAGTCAAGAAGTCACAGCCATTTTTTTTGGACAGTTTTAATTTCCTTCATCTCCTCACCATGACCAGGATTAAACTGGATGAACAGAATGGGCATGCTTTGGTCCTGTCTCAGACTGCATTCAGCTTAAGTTTAAACTTTACATTCACTGTACCATGATTTTTCAAAAATGCTCCTGCTGTCAAAGTACTGTATGGTTCTTAGCAACCCACCACATAAAATATTTAATTCTCCACACTTGCTCCAAAAGTATATGCAAAAATTAAAAATGCAGAAAATTCCAACAATGTATAAGGGTGGTTGTTTTTTCTTCAGGTCCCAAGAGCACTGAGGCTGAGAAATCTTGCATTTAAACTAGATAAAACAATGCCCTCTAGTGTTCTGTGGAGAAATCCCATATAAAATTGCTGAAAACCTTAAAAAAATTCATGTACCATCTCAAGCGACAGTCAAAGTTTTGAAAGCTTACAGCACATGTGCAGCATCCTTGGAATTTTCTGTGTACTACTGTGCCTGCAGAAATATTTGGGATCCGTTCTTTACCTTCTCTCCACTGCTGATACTTGCATCATAACTTCAAATACCATCTGTGGACAGTCCTCCCACCTGGGGCATGTGTCAAATCACATCATACCACCCTGCACCTTCCCCAAGTACACACAGGATTTGGTACACTGTGTTACTGACACACCAGATAAGCAGGATGGAATTTTTGGCTTGAGGAACTTTCTTACAGAGCTCCAAAGTTTAGTAGGACTCTTTAACGCAGCAGCTGTCCCAAGATACTGATAAACTGCAAAGAGAACTACCCAAATTCAAGAAAGACTCAAACAAAGTATTCTCAAAGTTTAAAAACACTCCTGTAGAGCTATCAAAATATTTATTTACATCCTGTACACATTACAAAATTTAATTTTGCATCCCACAAAGGACTGGAAGGGATTTTATAACTGATGGTCTGAAAAGCAAAGGGTAAAGTCCTTGAAGAAGGCTGCTCTTAAATGGGCAGCTAGGAGTCCTTCAATTTTACCATCCATTGCTCAGAAAGACAACTGCTGGGCTCTCACCATCTAGACAGATTAAAACTTGAATGACTTTGATTAAACTTTTAATCACATCAAATACTTTTAAAATAATTAACAACAATAAAAAAATCCTGTTAGACCACTGTGGTTTTGTTATTTTACATGACACTGAACTGCTGCAGATAGAAACCATAGATCAAAAGGGAGGACAAAAAAAAAGAAAAAAAAGAGATTGGAAAGAAACAGCAGTTCTGTCCATTTCCCATCTGTAATACAGGGAAAAAAAGATGAAACTGGCTGTTTTCTGGCAACCTAAGGAAGGGGACTGGTACACTTAGAAAACTGCCAATACAAATACAGCATCAGTCAGAAATGCCCTAAGCCCTATATGATTACGCAGGCATTTGAGGAGCCAGCAACACTTGACTGTCAGGTGAAAGAAAGATACTGTATTATGGTTGGACAGGAGGTCTTTTCTTTTCCAAACTCAATGATTCTTTTATTATATTAAGTTGGAATTTGTTTCTTGTATGGACAATTTCAGTCACAAGTTGACCTATTAACAGTGATTCTCACTCCTGCTGGGACATTCCCTGGAGCAAGGTTAATACAGGCCTGGTTTCTTCAGAGGGAAGCCAGCTTGGCCTGTTTGATAGGTAAAGACAGAGGCTGAGCTCTTCAGACCAGGTATCACCCTGCATGTTACAGAGGAACTTATTCATAAGAACAAAACATCAGAAATCTCTTTAAAAAGTTTTGCTCATAAAAGTCAAGTTCTGCAAACAAAAGCCTGCCAGAGTGACCAAGCAAAAATATAAAGAGAACACCTAGTGAGAGCATACACCTAAAGGAAATTCTGGAATTGATGTGGCACTTGCAGTGAGCCTTTTAGGGCTCTGTATTTGCAGCCCTTGTGTCTGAGGCTGCAATTCAGAATTTGGATGTAGAAGTGGGATCAAATTAGACATTTTTAAAATTAGGTTTGAGCTAGGAAACTCCACTTCAAAATTTAAATTGCATTCTTCTCAGAGGGCAACCAATACATATTCTAACTAAACAAGCAGATACTTTTTTTTTTCTCTAATGAGGGGTGGTTACTGCCAAACATTCTGGCCTGAAAAAAAAATTATTTTTGATCTTGTTATACATGTAACCAAATTAAGGGAGAAAAGAAAGCAGTTTAGAGACCATCTGAAAGACAGCCAAGGCAGGACATTCAGCGTTTGTACCACTGCACTAGGAACTCCTGTTTCTTAGAGGTCTGACACAATACATCTGTGTTACCTAGCATATGCACAGAACACTACCTTGGAGAAACTGCTTGTATGTACATGTTTAAAAAAACCTCTCAGGATCAGATTCCTCCCTGTCACACTGTCATTCTGTTTGCAGGGAGTAGTGTGAGAAAAGGACCATTCAAAATCCAAGGTACAACAAAAAAAAAGCAACAGAGGGATCTGAGGAAAACAGACATTATCTTGAGAACCCGGGTTCCAGCCTGAGTGAACAAAACAGCTTTTCCAGTTCCTTCAGTTTATTCAGCAGTCCAGTGCCTTTCAGACACATTCTCACCTCCTCTGGGAAGAAGCAGAACAACTTGAAGGAGAATGGAGGAAAATGCTCCAACATCCATCACAGAGAGGTCACACACATGGTGGCATATCTTGACAGCATGTATGATCTGCAGGGATGGGAGCATTTTACTAGTGCCTCACTAGGCAAAGATGCCAAGAGCGTCCAGGTAAAACATTAAAACTATCTGAACTGAAGGTAGTTTCATCAGTGAAGTACAATTGAGCTTTTCCATTCTTCACCTTGGCCCTCTGTCTTGCTGAAGTGCTTTGCTATGAGTCTAGCACTGGCGCATTCTCTGTAATTTCTTTCTGTGTCACTATCTGCAGGTACCTCAGTCGCATGGGAGGGAGCTGCTCATAAAGGTCAAATCCCAAAGGACTCTCTGCATTCACCAGTCTGTAGTACAGCAGGTGCTTTTTCAAGTTCTGAAAAACCAAACAGAAAGGTATCTAATCTTTTCCACCATCTCCAACACAACACAGCAAATCTGCAAATAGTTCCATCATGCCCAAGATATTTAATTACATCATCTTCAATAGAAGAGCTATAAAAGGCAAGTTTCTCCCACTAAAATTCACTTTTTTTTTGCATGATATTTCCTCTTCTAAACACAACTCCATTGTCTTCTCAACAGCCCCTTGCAATGACTTCTTGCCAGAAACCAAAGAGGATTTTTGAGTGTCATCTAATAATTTACCCTGGACACAAATCACAGAGGGCCAAATGACCCAGCTCTGTCCCACAAGGGATAGATTTTGGGAAGCTCCTTGAAAAAAAGAGAAACCTTATATCTGTCCTGTTCTTTTCAAGGGAAGCATCCAACTAAGAGTTAAGAAAGATTACTGCTGGCCACCTATTCATAACTGTGCTACAATCGTCCCTCTAATATCTCTAGCTATCCAGATATAAAGCTGCTTGGACAAGAGGCAAGGAAATACAGTATAGGAGACTCATCTAGTTTGCAATAGTCTCAGTGTTTTGAGGTCAATTACTACAAGAACTGGTTAAGCGTATTTACAGATATTGCAGGCCAAAATCCTGCTGCTAATCTCCTCTCATTGTCAAATTAGCAACATAATTGAACACAAATTTCAAAGCCAAATATAAGTCTGTAAGAGTAACACATATGGAAAACTTAATTCCCAGCAGCACAAGCTGAATCTTACAAATCCTACCTCATCCACCAACAGCCACGTCTTCCGCAGCATGCTTTTCCGAGCAGCATCTGTCTCCTGGGAACAAAACACACAAGTACTTTCCTTAATATGGTGCAGTAACACCTTTGCCCAGGGGCATACAGCATTCCAGGATGACTTGTTCATTATAATGATGAGCAGCTTGTTCCAGCAGAAAGTGCCTGAGATGTCTTATCACTTAAATCCTTCCTCTCTGCTCCTTTCCCTGATCTGAGTATCAGCTGACTTCTCAACCTTCAGGATGAATTGCAAATCAGAGGCGAAGTCTTGTTAGCACAACTATTCACTGACAGAGGCCTCAAGGCTATAAGAGGGCTTCTGCTTGGTTACTTATGCAAAGTCAAAGAGGGGAGTACTTTGCACCTTAAGACTGCTAAGGCAGAGGCGAAATCTATTACAAGCTCTCACTGTCTGATCACCTTTCTTATTCTTTCTGCTTATTCTTCCCCCCACACCACAGAACACGTAATTGCTGACCTCAAAGATTTAGCTAGGACTAGCTACCATTAATGTAAATACATTAGGATATAATGAACAAAAGCTGCTGCCTTGTATGTGGATCCTCAAATAGCTGATGAGTCCTCAACATATTTGCTTACAATCTTTGTTTTCAAGTCCCAAACATCAGTGATTCATTGCAAGGCACACTGGACTTACAGGGAGAGCAGATGCAAAACCCAAAGACTGCAGCCCTGAAGCTCTGCTATCCATTACCCACCTGTGTTGTGCTTTCTTGGGAGAAAATAAAACTGTTCACATGAGCCACGGCCACCAGGTACAGAACAGGGCACCAGCTGTGGCGCAGCGCACCAGTGACCAGTGTTCGGAAGTAGAGTCGCAGGAGGTTCAGGTTATCCTCAGGAGGGGAAGTGTAGCGCTCAAGAGGCACAGGAAACTGCAACAAACCCATCCAGAGGGAACATTACAATTTTTGTCAGGGTCTAAGTGGTGAGAGGAAGTTAATGACTTCTAGAGTCATTAACTTCTAGAGCCCTTCCTTGTGCATGCCTCCCTGTAACACCAGCGGCATGACCTCCATTAGCAGCAGAGCTGCTACAGCCCACCCTGACTGATGTGACGTGCCTTGACAAAGTCTTGTCAAGACCTCATCAACTTTATGGAGAGATGTTTTACTGGTCCTATCACTGCAGCTGAATTTTGGCACAGATAAGATGAGCACTTATAAAGTAAGAAGACAGAGTATTTTTGACAGCACTGCTAAATTCTATCTCTTGTGCTCTGCTCACTCAAAAGAAACAGTCCTACACTTGACAGATCAAATTTTCTTGCTGTTACTCAGCAGAGCACAACTCCAGGATAACTATATGTGGAAAGATGGTTGAGAGGGAAAATGACTATTTGTCTATGCATGGACAAGGAAAAAGTTCTCACCAAGGTGTGAAAATACTTATTTAAGGGAAAGGTAATTGCTAGCAGAACACAGGGTGCGACCAGCCCTTCTATAAATTAGAAGGTTCTCAATGGTTAATCCAAGCAAGGTTTGGGACAGTTTCCAGTGAAGACTGAGCAATTTCACAGCTCCTGCCCTCCACATATACACACAAATCAAGGTTGGAGAATCACAGGCAAGAGTGCCGTAACACAGAAATACATAGTGACAGGCAATTACCATAAGCCAGGATTACCTGCTGTAATGGCACTCCCAGCGCCCGCAGGATATTTGTGTGCTCCCCAAAAACAGAGAGACGCAGATGAACACTGAAACGCTTCTGTAGAGGTAGAAGAACAAAGACTCCAAAGAGTGGATCTCCAAAGGAGACGCCCTCAAATTGCTCCAGGAGACTTATATAGAGATCATGGAAGGATGCCAAACCAGGGAGAGGAGCATCCAGGTTCAGGGAGTCCAGGACCTTGGGTTGGCAATACACAGAGAGAAGGGCAGCTGTGTAGTGGTGGATTGGTGCTTCTAGAAAGAGGTCACTGCCAGTGAGGAAGACACACATAAGCCGTGCAAGTTTGGCAGCAGTTGGGATGCTCTGGAGGATTTTAGAACGCCAGGTTTCCAGCAACAAGACCCACTGCAGGTTCCAGGTCACAGTGTTGATGAGATCAAGTGGGAGAGAGTTCAGTACGGCCCCACGTGTCTCTGCATTAGTCACTTTGTTGTAGAGGCTGATAAGTGGAAAGAACGGCCAGTCTGAGGGCAGGATGGGGCCTTTGACCTCAGGAAGCAGCATTGACTGGATGAGGTAATTCTGCCCTTGGTAGGATGCCTGAGAACGCATAAGGGTGGGCTGCAAGTGGACAAAGTGGGAGAGGTAGCAGGAACGAATGGAAGGCAGATTCTGGTATGATTCTCTCAGCAGGGCACCACGAGTAACCCTTGGAAGAAATGCTGCTGCAGAGCCAGGCTGTGCCAGTTTGGCACTGGTGCCCAGATGCAGAATATCAGACAAGTCAGCTGCTTCTGGCCCACCAGCCTTCCCTTCACTGTAAAGACAACAGTTTAAGAAACAAACAAATAAAAAAAACCTGAAATGCCAAACAAAAAACATATCACATTTATTCACCTCTACAGTCTTCCTGGAACAGGAAGAGTAGTACAGGCAGAGCACTCAACACTTTCTACATCATTGAGCTATTCTAATACAGAAGGCCTGTAAAGCATCAGCTACCTTGGTATTTAGAGGGAGCTCACAGAACTACATTTGGAGTCAGCATCACTGTGGCTGTGCCATGAAAACCCTCCACACAATGCCAGTCTAGTGCAGAGCCTGAAAGCCCTGTTCAGAGAGGCAGCCTACTTATCAACATGCAAATGAGAGTGCTGAGACGAAATACTGCATATCAGATAAGGCCTACACAAACCAGTAAGACAATTCTCAAAACAGAACTTCGCAGCTGACAGTGGCAAGGTCAGGGGAGCCATACAGACTGATAGAAACTGTGCATGTGGAGGGTGTTTGTCTGAGATTGTGGCATATGGATTTGACCAAAGACCCACCATTTTTTTGACCCAACAAAAAAACCAAAACACCACCACACAAACAAATCTACTAATAAATTTTCCTTCTTTCTGAAAAAACAAAGTACCTCCTTGCAGCACCTTGGTTCAACCTCCTACAGGGATACACCATGGCTAAATTAAAACAGTTTGAGATGAACAAGATAAACTGCTACCATCTTGTTGCCCAGATATGAGAGGATTCATATTTGAGATGCTCAAGAGTTCTTCCTGTGTAAAGTGGAAGATATGGCATTTGTCAAATCAGCAAACTTGATTATTTTGAGTTTGAGGAAGATTCATTGAGCTTTTAGGCTATGTCAAATTCTCATTTATTTTCTAGACTCCCCATTCTCAGGATGGAAGATGCTAGGCCTTAGGGAGGATGAGTTCTATCAGGAATCACACAACCTTGTCACTGAGGAAATCAAAAGAAACTGGTCACATTTCTCAACAGTGGTACATCAGAGAAAAATATGCAACCACTGTGCTTGCCTGATTAGAAGGCTCCATGCCAGAAGAATAAGCCAGTAAGTAAAATTTAACTACAGGCCCCATTTAAAGCCAAAAATTACAACAAAATTGCTACGCCAATGTGTTTTTTCCATTTTCCCCATGTTTTCCCATGTACCAGACTAGAAAGAGGAAAAAATGCAAAGCTTACGGAAGAAACTCTGGATTAAAGGCAAGATCCAGTAGGACCTCATGAGCCAGATGCTCACTCCCTGGCAACAGACGGCTTAGCAATGCCATGGCAACACAGTGATGGAGTGAGGCATCCTGGGTGTAATCTGGACAAGTGCCTGCCTGTACAGGAGAGAAAACAACAGATAAAAGCATCTGTCAACAAGACAATCAACACGGACAGGAGGGTCAAACAAGTCACAGATCTCGCAAAGTGAAAGACTGAGGCAGACTGCAAGAGCTGGCAGCATTCATACCAAGAGATATTTCTGCTTCCCCTGACTGCCTTAGATAGTCAGATTTTTTTAGCAACACAGTTGAAAACTTTGTTCTTATTTTATCCCAAAGAAAGGCAAAAATATAATTTTTCCACCCAAAGTGTTTTGGAACTAAATTCCCACATCAGTAACTGGAAAGATGTTATCTGCTAATGGGTCATAAAAGTCAGCAGAAGAATTGCCAGACCTATGTCAGGTACAAGAAAGAACAGGGACATGAAGACCAGCTGCCAGTGAAGTCAGTTCCTTGGGGGAAAGAAATGAAAGGACTGATAACGATACCATTCTCCGAGCCAAGGCTAACACAAAGTACTGCAGGTGATATTCGTGGCGCAGGATCCACGCAGATGAGGGAGTCACAGAGGGAGGTCCAGTCTGCCAGCTTTGCTGCAGATAATCCTTCAAGCCTCTGAAGCCCAGCACAGAGCTGTACTATAAAGGAATCACAAGGGGAGACAAATAATATTAAGACTGTTTGTGTTTGGAGGAACGCAAAACACAACCCTATCCAAGGCCCTCCCCTACCTCCTCTCACATGACAATTCCTGTTGGCTACTCCAAAAGCCATATTTAAAAATAGCCTAATAACCATCTGCTTTTCTTCCTCAGGTGATGGATGCTCACCTGCATCCATCATGACCATCCCCATCACAGACAATCAACAGTCACTGCCTACATTTTCTGTAGTGTTCTGTAAGGCAGAAATCTGGCCAGTGGCTTAAAATGTTTTTCCCTCATCCGGCAAGATATTTCCATTAGTAGCCGATCAGCTAATTCAACACAAGGTCACACAGGAAGGCTTTGAGAAAGCTTATGCTACATATTCCATCTTTCTGGAGCTCAGACATTTGTTCTTTAGAGTCTGAAACCTTCCATGACTCACTCATTCTAAAAATTCAGAACAAACCAAAGTGGGAAGGACCTTCTTCAGTAGCACTCATTCTCTTTAACATTACCCCATTTTTGTTATATATATGCTTCAAGCATGCTTTTCCTCTACTGACACTCAAGTTTTATCTTTTGCTTAGCCAAACAACAGCTATTCAACTCTTCTCAACAATCTTTATAAATACATCCTTTAAGCAACACCTGCTCTGTAATTCCAGCTTCCTGGTGTCAACTGAATATTGGAATTCAAAGACATTTTTCTGATCTTCATCCCATTCGTTCTGAAAGTCAGGCTGTTTCTCTCTATAATACTTTAATATTTTTAAAATAAAAATGCACAACAATTTGCTTTTAACAGTCCTTCTAACATCTCTTTTATGCCTGGGAAGGTACAAATACTAACCTCTCTCACAAGTATATCATCATTCACCTAGAATTTGCAGTGAAAAGGTTTATTCTCACCTTGCTGGTCAGGCCCTTGTGAATGTGAGTGATGTTATTGATGAGAAATAAGAGGGCAGTGAGGAAGGGGAAAGGTGACTTGGAGCCAACAAGGCTCAAAGGAGGTTTGCCTCCAGTGCAGCTCAGAGATGCAATGCTGCCGACAGATTCCGGTGCCGGGGAACAGGACAGAGAGTTGCACAAAGCAGAACATGGCCTGTGTGAAGAAATAAAGAGAGAGGGGTTAGGTCAAAAGCATTCATAGTGCTGAGGAATTATCTTGTTGAAATGTTGCTATCTATCTGAACTGTACCACACATTGCAGTAAAATGGAAACCCTGAAGACAGTGAAAGCAAAAAGCCAGTGTCTCAGCTGGTACGCCAAGCACTACTGCCATACAAGCTAATGCCAGGGATTTGTCAGGAACTCTCCAGCTAAATTGGTCATGATGAGCAGAAATACTGATGCAGTGACATATCTCTGATGTCAAATACATTAAAGTGTTGGACCTTTGATTTAAAAAAATACGCCATTCCCCACATACATACGCACACCAGGCTAATAAGGTTGCCCACCCACTCGAGACATTTCAATAATAAACTTGTAGGCAACACCAAAAAGCCAGCTTATATCTAAAATTGACTTTGCAAAAATGCTGCCATTTATGTACTAATGAAATGCATATTTTTAAACTGTATTCAGAAAGAACATAGCTTTAATGTACATGGACATGACTGTGCAGACCACTATTGGCATGTGTGTTCCCTGCAGGTGAAACTACAAATTCCCACACCAGCAGGGCTTGCAGGCCCAGAGCAGATACATCACGTCTATATAGGTAAAACCACCACAAAGAATGGTAATGGGGTGATAGGGCAAACCCTGTCAAAGATCCATATCATTACTCTATGGCAGAAAACTAATTGCTTAAATGCATTGCTGTTTCTACCACTGGTATTACGTGTAGGAGATGGATAAACACATGTGGGGCTCACAAAGTACCCTGAACTCCTGGACCTAAACTGCCCAGAAAGTTTAGACAAAATTGTAAAAATATTAGGGCAGAGATCAGCTGACTCTGTTTTTTACCAGCCAGTATTAACAGCAAGAATTCTTGTGGATGAGCTTTTACAGCCTGACCAAATCCATTGCCTTCAGACTGCCAGGACAGGCAGAAGAGGGTCTAATGAGTGCTCTTGTGTTGGAAACTCTGATGCAAAGAGCTTCAGAGCTCAGTTTCAGTCAAGAAAGAACATGGGCCAAACTGCTTGGTGGCCATTCAAATACCACTTGACAACAAAAGTTTCAAGTGCCCTTTATATCAGATGTTGTCAGAGGCAGATGGATGCCTCTCTGACTGCAAGTCAGGCCTTTTAGACTCCCCAGTCCAGAAGATTAATCACAGCCTAGTAAGGAGGCTCCCTCTACAGCAAAGATAGAATATCTGCAGTGCTTAACTGTTCCCAGAGCCAGAGCTTATGTTATCCAAATGTCTGGAAGAACAGTTTGGTATCTGTTCTTGCACTTCCCTGCAGGGGTTTTCAAAGCCCTAGTGAAGCTCTGCAGGAGCTTGAAGATTTCAATCTAGTAAATTCTTTCATATAAGCAGCACCACACAGAGCACATGAAGAGTACATGAACACACTCACCTTGTCATGTAAGAGCAACTCAACTAATTCTACTTGTGCTATTTTTTTAGACCAGTAAACCAAAGAAGAATCAAAACCAAGAGTGACTAAAATAATCTGAAATTGATATGAAAACCCCAGCTACATGGCAAAGCAGAGATGCAGCAGCATCAGTAGAAAAGGAGGAGCTGCTAACCTCTGCAGCCATCATGCTTTTTCTGTGAGGGGTGAGAGGACAAAGCAGGGTGTAGACACAGCCCTACTGCACTCCAATTCCCATACCTGGGGCATTTTGCAAGGGAAAAGAGGAGAGAGGGGAGAGACCTGTCACACAGTACAGTACAGAAATGGGGCTCCTTTAGCTTCTGACAAGAGCATCTTAGCAGTGGAATGGTTTTACCTGAGCAACTCCCACATGCTGTCTATCGCTGGCTGGCTGAGAAGGGGCTGCAGCACCTCTGATGTCAAACGTTCCAATTCCTCTAAGCAGTCAACTGGATTGACTGATGGCTGTAAAATACATGGAGAATGACAGGAAAAGAGAGTGAATGACCATAACATCCAGTGATAGCAAAAAGACAGACTGATTTATTTACTTCCTCTATTATCTTTTTGCCAGACCCCATCACCTACATAGTGGTACTGCTCTAGATTAGAGCTGGCCTCGCTGCTCATAGTGTGGAAGCTAAGAGCTGGCACCTCAAGGTGTTCTCACACTCAAGTATTAAAGTGCATCCCAGAAATTCTTAATTGGCTGGAAGTAAGATACGGGATCCTTGGAATCAAGATTCACTAAATGAAAACTTAGGTAGACCCTCCTCTCCCTACCATCTACATGTTTCTATTTGAACTGAAGATGACATGAAGGTGATCAGAAGTACCTTGAGAAATCTGAGTGGCAACATGAGGGTCTCCAAAAAACAAAACAAAAAAAAAAATCAGCGGCATAAAGTGTGATTGACCTACCCATCAAAGCATGACTGTGGATGAACACTGCACAGGAACTGTGGCTTTTAGAGAATCATCCAAATTCTTCTGACCCTAGTAAGCAATATTCCAGGATAGTTGAAGGAACATGCTGGCAAATTTTAACACTTTTTATCTTCATTAGAACGCTGCTCTGGGATACAGAAATATTCATTTCCATTACATAAAATATGATTTTACCCCAGGTGAAATCTGCCTCCAGAAATCAGTTAAACCTTTGTGAAGATGTTAACCTTAGTTTTTAATAGTCTAACAAAAATATTACAAGAAGGTCCCAGCATACACTAATCTAATTACTATACAAGTTGATTTTTTTTTTGCACTAATCTATTCAAACATGCTATGTACAACTTCTTTTTTAATCAGCTAACTACAGGTAGATGACTGAAATTCTCCTGAAGTGGAATTCAAAAACCCAGCACAATTCAATGACTGAAGAAATTGTTTCATCAGTCACTCTTCTGGGATATCTGTAAAGGTTAAAAAGGAACATTTAACTCTTGGCTGTCCTGGTTCTCCAATGATCAGGATGTAATCACAGCCTGTAAAAGGTATACCAACCTTCAGGACCCTGAAGACATCTTTGAGAGACACTGGCAGTTTCCATCCCAGCCATAACTAATAAACTCAGTTCCTTTTGGCAAGTTTCAGAGGAGTTGCACAAGTGTGAATAACTACAGCCATTAAATTACCACACCTTCAACACAGTTCTCCCAAGCTGGAACTCAGGCATGTCAGTTGGGCAGTAAAGAGGAAAATTGCATTTATCTTTAGAACATGAATCTTTAAGATAGCTAAAGCATAAGACATTATTCTTCAACAGCATCACACTGACATATCACCTTCAGAACACTCACTTTAAAAGATGATCACATACTACAACTGTGTGTTACAGAATTTGACCTTGAATGTCAGTGGTGCAACAAATAAATTTATCTTTATTATTTCCTATCCAAAGTTCATACAGCACGACCCTTAAAGCTCAATCTTCCACCCAGATCACTGCAGTGTAGGTGTCCACATGTAAGCTCTCAGATCAAAGCAAATGCAAAAACACACGACTTGATTTATCCCACTAGGAAAAACGGCTGCCAAATAAAATTACATTGTATTTGCTTCACACTTTGGAGCTCTGCAGCAAGTCAGAACAATCACAGCACTACCACACACCTTGATTGAGACCCTGATCCCAAAGGATGACAGGACAAAAAAGGAAGACAGATATTTGGCACTGCTAATGTCTAGGGTTAGCAGACTTAAGTGACCCTGAATGTCATGCAGCCTAGATATGAGCTGTGGTTACAAAATCAGTGCTCAACTTGATGCCTTAATATCCATCTTTTTCAGTACTGCCTGTAAGTTCCGGTTTTCAGAGGTAATACACAAGCTGATGCTGGTGAGATGAGAAGACTGCCTGTATTTTCAGGCCTTACCTGTTGGCTGTAAGCACTGTAATAAACTCCCAAGAAGATCACACAGGTTGTGGTCAGAGGCTGGAGAGTTTGCCAAGTTTCTGTCTGGGATAGCTGCTGAAGGATTTTTTTCAGACTTGTCTCAAGGAAGGGCTGTAAGCCTGACACTTGACTCCATGCTACTGGAGGAGGTGGGATCGGTTCACTATCTTCTGAGTTATTGCTGAAACCCAGTGGAAGAATGACACAGGATACCAAAAAAATATCAAACAACTGTCTCTCTAAAGCATCAATTTTAGTAGAAAGAAGTAGTCTAGAAAATTATATCCAATAGCACAACTAGGGGAAAAGTCCTTGCATAGTCCCACAACCCAGACCAAATAATTCAGGCAGAAAGGATAAATGTAGGATGTACTTTAAATAGCTGAAGTTTCTTCTGCACTACTCTGCCCCTGAGCTATGACTCTAGCTTTACCAGCATTGCTACCTCAGTATTCAGCTTTAGTTAAAGAGTTTCTTGCTTTCCACCAGAAAAAATACCTGTGTTTGCAACAGATCCTACTGCTTTGATGTCTACCAAAACCAACCACCTCTTAATCCTGACTCATCTTGGTTTCTGCAGAGAGGTTCTTTCCTCCAAATCTCAAGACATTTACTTCCTTTACTCCCAAGAGAAGTTCCAAGCAGCTTACTAGCTCCTTTCAGCAGGGCATTTGGCTTACAGTGCCCTTTATGCCCCTAGCCTAATGTAAATTTTGACTCCTGCCTCTGGCCATGCTAGCAGGCATAGCTGTCGGACCAGACACTACTTCTGACCTTTTGTCAGAAGGAATACACCCCACCAGGGTGCATGCAGGGGCTCACATGTGAGACAGTAAACAACTGAAAATGAGGGGAAAAAATAAGGTGACAGCCAGGTCTCCAAACCAAAGAAAGGGAAGATGGGATGCCAACTATTGAGATGCACAGAATGGTGACTTAGAGAGCCTACCTGCTCAATTTGGCCTGCAGCTCTGCCGTGTATCCTGCTGTTTGTGTCACATGTGTCAACAGAGTAACCACTGCTGCAGCTCGCTGCACAGACAACTCAACCGCAGGGCTCTTCCCACTGAGCAACTCTGGCAGTGACTGCAGAATCCTCACCAGCACAGGGTAGAGATCACTGTAGTATGAATCACAGAATGCATATGGTTGGAAAGGGTCTCTGGAGATCATATGTACTTCAATTCCCTGCTCAAGATAGGCCAGCAAGACCAAGATTGCATAGGGACACATCCAGTTGGATTTTGAATATCTCCAAGAATGTAGACTTCAGTACCTTGCTGTGCAACAATGCTCCAGTGTTTGATCATCTTTACAGTAAAGTTAGTAAAGATTACAGTAAAAACACTTCAGTGGAATTTCCTGTATTTCCATTTGTGTCCATTGGCTCTTCACTTTCCACTGGAAGAATCTGGCTTTATCTTCTTTACACTCTCAAATAATTTATTTATGAACACTGTTAAAATTTGATTATGAGAACCATCACCACTACCACAATAACAAAAATAACTGACAAAGAAAAAAGATGACAAAGGAAGACTACTGCTATTCCAATGTCATCTGAATGTGACCTGCCTTATACTCTGCCTCCATGCACTCTGATTATCTCTTGAAAAAAATACTTTGATTTTATTCTTGCTGGGGAATAGTTCTGAGATTCTCAGCCACACTTATAATTGCAATGTTAAGGAATCTTCTGCTGTTTCTTTCCTCAACATTATTTACACTGCTAAAATAGTATATACAGTTTCTACTCTTTTTAAATCATACATCAGATAGTGCCAAAGAACACAAAATGCTGCTGTGGATGGGAATTTCCCTTCTGAAACTCAATACTGGCCTCCCTTTTACTCCACTTTAGAGCAATTCCACAGCCATCTTTCTTCTTCCAATTACAGGAAGCAGATTTAATGCTTGAGGCAGGTCAGACCTACACCAGGTGCAGACCTTGGCAGTCAAGCACAAGAACTTCTCCTGACCTGGAAGTCAATGCATCATGAAGTTTGCCTGCACCAGTCTGCCCCACTCAGCATGGTGACTGCTGCCCACAGACTGCCCCTACGTCAAGCACATTCAGTCCTGGGTGTGCTGCAAACCACATGTTTTGATGTCATACAAGCACAGATTATTCATCCCTTCAAGGAGAAAAATATGCAGTTCTAAAAAGCTACAGTGGTCTCCCACTGTAAAGCAGAAACCACAAAATAGCAGAGCTTGAACACAGGAGATAGTGAACAACCAGAAGAAAGCAATACACAGCACGAATGCCCTTAGAAACTGAGTTTTACTGCAGGAGGCAGGAGAAAGTGAGGTGAGACACCCTGAAGGGAATGGAGACTGAGAGCCCTCTCTGCCCCTCTGAACAGGGTGTCCATTGCTCTGTCGTGCCCCCCAGCCCAGGTGTCCAGCCCGGGGCTGTACCTGTAGAGGTCGCAGGCCTGCCCGTAGCCGGCAGCCACGGCCCACAGCCGGAAGGCTTCGGTGCTCAGCCTCACGGCTTCCTCCCTCGGCAGGGGCACATCCACAGGCTCTTCAGCGACAAAGCGACTCAACCGACTCTTCAGCTCAAATTTGTTAAGCTGTGAAACAAACCAAGCAAAAAGAAAAGGATGAAGAACAAAAAAGACAAAGGGATAAGGGGCATCAGCTGCATGCATCATTACCTCATTGCTCTGACACACACAAAGAGCTGCAGATTTCAATCAGCTCGTTCTGAGCTCTTCTTGCACTGCTCAAATCTGCTTGTGCAATCTTTGTGCAATCTTAAGGAGCAGACTACAAAGGATCACTAAATGGTCAATGGTTATTAAGAGAGAACTATTCCTGCAAGAGATGCCTAGGGGTACCTAATCCATTCCTAACACAAACCAACTACACTTAAATAATTTCTGATGGAGGTTTGTCTGCCCCACACACACTCCTGTTTTGGATGCTCCCTGCAGCATTTAACTGATTTTTTTAAAAATATATTTAATTATCCTTCCTTAAATAGTCATAAATACAACTCTCTTAGTCAGGCTTAGTAAAGATATATTTTGTGAAAAAAGATGTCTACAAAAGTACCGAAATGATGCTGACATTCTTTTGGGAAGGTCACACTAGATGAGTTTCAGAGGTTCTACAACCTAAGTATTTCTATAATTCAGTGTTTATTTTATGCAAAGGGTACCTCCTGCCTATTACTTTCATAAGGTTATAGAATTTTGATGCCTTGGAAATGTTCTGAGGTTATTTTGGTATTGAATTAAGCATGACATGACTCATTTGCAGTTCTCTAGAAATAATTTTTATCCTCCCCTACATCTGGGTATTTTTACTTAACCATAAAAAAGAGCTTCTCTTTCCTTCTCCCACACATACAAAAGCTTCTATGTGCTCTGTCTAAACAAATGAGGCAACAATGTCTTTTTCATAGCACAAGGACATATTATAGGTAATTTAAATTTTGAATGCTTTAGAGACTTCTTGTACGGAAATCAATGCACACCAGCAAGAAAGCAAAGGAGCTGATGAGTCAAAACTATAAATTCTGACACCTCTTCTACAGAAGAGAGGACAAAGTAAAATTTACTTCCAGGAGGAAGATGGAAGAACTTTGTTGTTAGCTAAAATAAATTCCTACATTGATGGTTTTGATTTAGTTTTTTATTATCTTCCACTCCCACGTTTAATTGTATGCAACAGAACATATGAGAGTGTAACAGTAGCAAAGCCTGAGTGTCAGGAACCTTCTAAGCAATTTTTCCACATCTTGAAATACCTGGAGTACATAAAACCTGAGTAGAAAAATATCTGAATTTTACTCTGTTATGTTCCTAGTATGACTTAAAGTCTTTAAACATCCCACTATCCATCACTGTTCTCTATACTTTACAGCACAAACTGGTGTTCTGTTGACAGTAGCATTTTCCTGGGTAGCAATTTGTTAGGTGCTGTTAACAACAGTGAACCAAAAAGCCTAAGAAGTGTTCTTTGCACTGTAATGGGTGCTGCTCTTGGTACGTTTCATGTATTTATAGCACCAGCATGACAACCTATATGAGCGAATGCAATTATCTCTGAAGTGGAAAACTTGTCCAGAAGTTAAGAGGAGTTGAAAACTCTGATGAATTATCACCTTTATTAAGACAAATTAATGGCAGAAAAGTTCAACCAGGGTTGTGAAACACAAGGATAGCGATTAAGTCTCTGGTTTATACAGTCTTATGCTGCCTATCACTGAAACATGGGAGTGTACAGAGCATCACACATCAATGCATGCTCTAAACATCTGCTCCTGGGCAGTATCACCCTGCTGGGCTCTGTGACTTTCACATGAGTGCATTACACAAACCATAAAGAAGCAGAGTAAAACTCAAGCCAGCTCATCTACCATTGTGCAGGAGAAGCATCATTTTTATGACTCTGTCAACAATTCCTTCAAAACATACTAATGCACCTTCCTCACCCTGATTTCTTCAGCTTCAGTTCACAGTCACCTCTAGTTAGCTTTCTGTCTTTATTTAGTCAGTAAGGCATAGAGAACCAAGGCCTGTGCAATCAGAAAAGCTCTTCCAGGAACCACTCACCAGCCTGGCTGTTGCATTTCGGCCTCCAGATGCCAAGACCCTGATGAACTTCATAGCACTGGCACAAGCAATTCCATGGAGACTGGTAAGTAAAAACCCTGGTTCAGCCACTTTGGGATCCCACTGAGTAGGGAGAAATTCCCTGACAATGGTCTCAATCAATCGAGGACAATCAAGCAGCTGCAGAGAAATAGCAGGGAGCACAAGTTAACTAAAGTTGTGCAGTCATGCAGATGTGCAGAAGACATGCACAACAGACAAGTTTGTCTGATCTCTTTGCCATAACTTTACCTGATCTTTCTTCCCTTTCCAAACCTTTCTCTATCATTCCCAAGCTCTTATACAATGGGAGATTTACCTGGCTGCATGCTTCAGAGGAGTGCCTTGCTATATGGGTGAGGATGTGCAGTATATCCAGAACTACTGATGGAACAGGTCGCACCACCTCTAGGATGTACCTCAGCCGGTGCTGGATCCTTGTCTTCAAAAGTCCCTGAAAGGTGTTAAAAAAAAAGAAAAAAAAATCTGTAAGAGTCTAAACAGGTGCTCTCTGTTCTTCAATTGCTGAAACCCAAAAGGAGATTACATCCTCTCCAGAGACTGTTTTAAAATTAGCAGTCATGAAACAAGTTTCTGTGTATTTGCAAGTATGCTGGCAAATGAGCAACAGTTATCTAACAGAGCAGAAACAGCTTTAGTTCTGTTCTGAATCAGACCACTGGAGGGGTTTGGATACTTGTGTTTTCCAGAGTATGAAACTCTAAGTGACAGGGATATAAAAGAAAGAGGTTCTTGTGGTCCTTGAATAATTTTGTTTAGACACCACCTCCAGCTAATGCAGCACTCTGAGAGTACCTGTCACATCAGAGAAAGTTGACAGAAACAGAGAACAGACACAAATTCCTATTTTGCAGTAAGAAAAGAGATGCATAGGGATGATGTGATTTTTATAATCAGTGGCATTGCCACGAAACAAATCATCAATTTACATAACAGTGTGATGCAGGTCTTATGGATTTGCCTTTTTCCAGAATCAGGAATGCATTCATATTACTGATACTTTTAAAAATTTGCAGCCAAGCAAGTTGTAGCTCTAGGCCTGACCAAGTTCAGCAGCTAGTTTAAATACTCTTTTTCCAATTGTGTGGAACAATTGGGTTGTAACAGCCAATAAGCAAGGATGAAATGGAACTGCACAGCAATGGGAACAGAGGGGAATTTGATCCCAAATACCTTCTAAGTACAGCCCACTCAGAACAAGCTGAATTACTCTGAACCATGACACAGTTTACAGAATCACAAACTGATCTCCTGTCTATCTACCACCCTTTTGTTACATTTTTTAAACAGTGCCACACACCTAGCACAACACATCTGAAATCATGAAGCCTCTAAACAAGACCAAATGCCCAAGTACAGTAATTCACGCACCCAATGATGCTTTTAGACCAAGTGCTGTTCAAACCCAAGCTCAAGGATTAAGTGCAGTGGGCAAGAGGGGTGCATTGGTTCCACCAAGGCTGAGTTTTGAGATAACAAATTTTGCTGAGTTTACATCTCCTATGAAAAATACAGGATTAGGTTTAAAATGTGGGAGCAGTTCATTCTGAATACTGGAAAAATCTTAATCTGAGAAATGCAAACTTGACATTTGGGGAAATGGTAAATAGCTACCTTATGTCAAATAAAAAAAAAGAGTATCACTGTACAAATCTACTAGTTCTGAACTAGTAGATTAAATTTAACTAGTTTAAATTCTGAAAAGTGCATATAGACATTTTAATAATGACTGGAACCTTTTTATTTTTAATTCAAGTAAGTGAGCCTGAAAGTCGTGTCTGTATGCAGTCTTTCAGGACATCTTATCAGGTCATCAGTGTGTTTGTTGCTGAATTCCCTAGAGGAAGTTAAGAGATAATTATTAATACTGAAATCACACAAGTCAAGTCTCAGCATTTTTAGAGACCAATAAAATTATCCTCCTGGTAATATATGACAGAAAAACAATAACCAATAGCCAGGAAAGAGTTCTAATTCTTGTTCAGAATGCTCTTGTCCAGCATGCACAGGAGGGTGGATGTTTCAACAGCACATACAGCACTGTGCTGAGCCTATTTTCATAAGAAGATTCTGGGTCTAACTCTGTACTTACCTTTACAACATCATATCGGGCCACATCTGGGTCTGGGTTGTTTTCATCCTTTAATTTTTTATTTTGAGATGCCTCTGTTCCATTTAAGTCTTTCTCTTCCTCCTCTTCTTCCTCCTCATTGTTAGGGACAAAGGGGAATGCAGCCATTCCTTGGTACCAGGAGAAAGTCCAATCTAGATATTTCTAGAAGGAGTGGTAAAGAATACAGAATAAAATTCTCATCAAGAAAAACAAAAAGACAAAGACAAAAACTTTTCAGGGATGCTTTTGAATATGGAATGCTTTATTGATTCCTTTATAATCCCAAGAAAACATGAAGACAATAAAAGCTATTCTAAACATATACAAGTAGAATTCAATGCTTTTTCAGGGAAATTATTTTGGCTTTACACACACACAGACTACAGGGAAAAACCCTGTAAAAAGAATTACTGTGATGTGAATTAAATTCATTACACAGCTAACAGAAATCTAGTTTAACTGGGAAAAAATAGGATTATAAATAAGTAAATAAACAAATAAAAAAACTACCAAGGCTCTAGGCAATAAACAGAAATTTATTGGCTTCCTACTTTCGTATACCTCTGGGGAACCTAGGTCACAAATAACACAGAAAGATCATGCAAAAATTGATATGATAAAGACTACTTGGTCTATTTGTTCATGTTTGCTACACTTTTGTTTGAACATCCCTCAGCTTAAGCAATTAGAAAAACGTCTTATTTTGTTCACAGCTGATGACAGTGTCAGGGCCTCTCAAGTTCTAGGGTAACAGCCCAAATAGGGTAATAGTTCCAATTCTTCAGAGAGAGGATTGCTCCCATAACAGACCTACTTCCCCCCAAATGTTTTAGAATATGAAAGACAGCCAAATCAAATGCTTGCACTGCTTAATAACTGCTAAAATTTTCTATTTTCCACACCCACAATCAGAAAGAAACACCATATTAGAAGAAAAATAGTGGCAGACTTCAATTGCCAAGTACCAAGGAAGCACAAGCTATTATCAGACATCAAAACATCCCCCAATGCAATATGAACTGAACATGATGAGTGAATGGCATGGTCAGAAGAGGCCTGACTTGAGGGGATGAAGTCATGAGTCCATCCGGAATACAGAGTTTGGGACTACAATCTTCCTTCCACCAAGAGAAGGAAAAGCATTAAGATGAGGTACCTGGGTCATCAAAGGAAACAAAAAGAAAGTTGCTTCCTTCCCATAGCCATTGAAGGATAAACAAAACCTTCAGACAGTATGATTTTTATGTGTGTTGATCTTCTGTGTTTATAGTGTGGATAAATCCTATTTGTCTTAAAATCCTGGAGCAGAGGGCCAGGCTTCCAACCCTGTCCCTTTCTCAGAGACCTTTTGAAATTCAACTGGACTCTAGGAAGGACTCTTTGGTTAGAAAATATACTGACACAGCATTCACAGTGCTGCTTCTGGCAGCAAGAGTCAGCAATCCCCACTTACACAAAACATCCCACCATAAGCTTTGATCTGAAAAATCAGAGCACTGCAGACACTTATAAACCAGAGTAACACCAGAGGAGAGAAAAAGTACATTAAGAAGCTGATTCATAGTACTAACTACCTACGATGGGTGGGCAGGACTCATCTAGCAGAACTCTACTGGGCTCATAGATAGAAAAGTAGCAAAATGTGGAGAAAGCTACCTACTCCTTCATTTCTCTTGCCTCCCACTAGGACAGCTCTACAGGCCTGGCAGAAGTTGCAGGGTACTTCTACCCCATCTCTTCTATCACCAGCCCCTTTGAAGTTAAACAGAAAAGCAGCTCTCAAGGAAGGTACTTGGAAGACAGTCTATATCAGACTACTTCTGTCCAACCAGGAGTACATCTTAATCTGGCTGCTCTAGGCTGTCCAGTAGCCCCGAAAATCTACAAGAAGTCAACCTTCTAACAGGTGAAAAAGCATCAGTGAGAAAATAAACACAGGAGCAGGCAAAATTAGGTATGCATCAGTGTTCAAAAACGCATGGGAACATCAGAAAATGAACAATGAGAGAAAAAGAGAACAGCATTATTATGAGGCATAAAGGAAAGCACGGAGAATATTTAATCTGTTAAGAAGCAGAAAAACTATGAAATAACAACCTAAGGGAACATATTTTTAAAAATTCTACATATACATTAGTGGTGATCTGATCTAGGTTGCAAAGATATAAAAAGAAGAAACTCATCAGCATGCACTGAATTTAATCATAGGGCAGAGGTAATTCAAACAGTGAGAAAAAAAGATACCTGAATCCCTCAAACTGGGATAACACACTCCATCATCTGTCTCAAAGGACAGCAATGACAAATTCTACTCACCATTAAGCTAACATGTCCAGTAAACCTTTGTTCAAGCTACTTACAATGTGTCTTCTCATTCTGATCCCTGTAAACAGCTCAGCCTAAATCAAACCCAGGCTCTGAGTGATGATCTTACCTCATCATCAAGTGACACCAGCAGAGCCTGGAGAGCACCAACAGATGCTGCCATGACATTTTCCACTGCATCATCCAGCGAGAAGCGCAGCAAGAAGAGAAAGCCAGCATCAAGCAGCAGACGCAGAACGCTGCCCTTCAACGAGGAAGCAAACTCGCCAGCCCTGGCCTGGAAAGTGCCAGACAGAGCCATGGTTAAGGCTGTGTCATCTCAGCTGGATACATCTCTGGGCTGTCACATCTCAACATTTTACATCTTTGCCTCTTTCCACTTCTACTGTAAAGCTGCTGAACTGTGTGAAGGTTATTCTTCCTATAGTTTATCCTCCATTCATTCTACAGAAAAACACAATTACAGTTCCTTAGTGCAAGAAACCCTCCTTTCTAAAGTCTGCACTCATCTTTTGACTTCATTGTGTTCTGCTCCATCACCTTTCTCAAAACCACCAAGTTCCTTCTTCTCTATTCCAGTGCCATTAGAGGGAATGTTAGCACTTCCCCCAAAAGTTAGGTAGAAATGTGCACTGAAGTATTCATTTTGCTTTCTCCCCTTGGCACATTGCTCTATGAGTAGGCTTGGCTCTTTCTCACCTCCTACAGAAAATGCACATCATGAAGCTGGCTCAGACAACAGGAGTGAAAGGGTCAATGCCAAGAATAGGCTTGTCACAAAAATAACATTTTAAAAAATCAATGTGCATCCAAATTAATAAGAGAACTGAAATTACACCACTGCTGCTGAACAGCACCTGAAACAACCTGTTGGGAGAACAATACTCTGGAATTATCCAGAGAAACCTGCATCTCAGTTTGTTACATCCCAACACTTAGCTTATCTAACAGTAAGGATCCTCAGTGGAACAGAATGCCCTGTTGGTGACTTTGCTCATCTTCACTGAACAGCAGAACAGCAGAAAACAAACAACTAGTACCAGAGAATCTGGGCCCTGATCCACCAGAAGCTTGAGTTATGGAGAGAAATTCCTTGAAGTGACTTACCCTTTGAACAATACGACCTAAGACCTGTAGAGCCAGTGTCCTCTGTTGTGTAACTTGGCTGCGAGACAGATGAAAGAGCTCTTGCAGAGAATAACCAGCTCTCTAAATGGCAGGGGGAAACAAAAAGAAACCAAAAAACACCCTCAGCTACAGCTAAAAACAGGCCCCTTAAAATAAGATTACCTGTAACACACTGCATAAAGGAAGATAAATTGCAAGCCAATGTTGTTTGCCGCTTTGTGGCAATTGCAGAAGAGATTCTAATCTTAGATGTCACAGGAGAAAAGTGAACTTCTTAAGCAAAGGAAGTATGTGCACCTTTTTCCAACACCACAGAACTTTAATAGCATTAAAGAGAAAAAGCATCAACAGTTTTCTGGAAATAATGCAGTTCATGCATGCAGACACAACTTGTCTTCAGGAGTTTGTTTCTAAAGAAAAATTACTGCACTTTCAGAAGGGCCTTTTGTCACTGAAAAGCTTGATACAAAAGGAATCTACAAAATCTAACACAGAAAACAGAAATGTGGGTACCTTTTCTATTATATTACACCCACCTACCTCTGCCTCTTCTCCGTGATGGTGCAAGCCCAGATGTGTTGGCAAATCCGCATCCGCAGGAATCAATTCTCCCTTTAAACTGAATCGAGCTTGCATTCCCTATGGCAAAAGGGTGGAGGGAGAAAACTATTATTTCTATTGCTGTCCACTCAATTCATCTCTTAAAATAACACTTTTTACATCACCTGCCAGAAAATAACAGTTCAAAAACTCCTCAGGCCTCAAATTCTTTTTTAAAAATATACCCCATCTTTCCTTTTTTCTCAGTTTTACACCTGTTTCATCCCAGATTACAATGGCTAGACTCTCACTTCCTAGCTCTCCTTAGTTGCTACAGATTGAACTAATCCTGTATCATCCCATTCTGTGAAAGAAAATGGGGAATCTTTCAACCTGATGAAAGTCCACAGACTGAGCAGCCAGAGGACTTGTTTTTGAAGCCTTCAAAACTGTTACTGCTGAGAAGCATGATCCAGACACAAACATGCAAAAAGTATCAGTTTCTGCTTTCAAACCTTTTTGGTTTTCTTCTGCCGAGGTGAGGGCAAATCTTTCATCCATTCTAGCTTCTCAAATTCTACATTGTCCATGTGAATCCACTCCTTCCTGGGCTTCACAGGCAGATCATCATCTTTGTGTGGGAAGAAAGAAATGTCAGTCTTACCATCCAAGGCAGAGATGAAGGAAATACTATTCCTTCTTTGCCAAGCTACTCAGCTTAAATACTGTATCAAATATAAGATTATGTAAAATAAAAAGAAAACAATTTTCAAACTGACTATTGTCTAATGCATAAACATCAAAGGTTTAAAGCTATTTTCATCTAGAGCAAGAAGAGGAAGTAAACAGCACAGTAATGAAATTCAGACAATGCTAATTTAGGAGAAGTTGAACAGAAGTCAGGACACAAGTAAGGCAAAATTATCAGAACCAGTGCAGAAAAATTACTATCAGCCGTACTTTTGAGAAAGGAAACTAGTATCACTCAAGAAAGACAGTGTTAAGGGGGACATGAAATTGAAAAGTATTAAAGCAGAGTCCCAGAAAATTACAGGAACCCAGCAAGATTTTAGCCTAGATACACTGAAGGCAGCTCAATATTTGTGCTTTGGTTGCATTTGTGATGCTGCCATCCAGTATTCCTCCCTAAAGGCTCAAAGACATCAGCTTGGGAAGAAAAGATCAAAACAGCTGAAAATTTGCACAGCTTTCCACAGACAACTCAGTGGGGAAACTGGACAGTTGAACAAGAATTTCAAAGGTGCAAATACTAAAGGAAGAAATTACTAATTTAGCTTTATAAAGAGCTTTGACTAAAAAGAATTTGAGAAACAAGACATTCGTGCCTGACATCACAACAGCTGCCCTAGGAAAGAGACACATCACCATGTGGAAGAATCTCACAAGTGAAGAGACCAGAGAGATTTAACCAGCAGAGGTAAGGCTTTGCTACTAGGATACTACCCCAAACCAAAATATGAAGAGATGAGCTAAGAAGTTTTTGCTATCTCAAAACAAAGCACGTGTAAGGACAGTAACAGGCAGCCCCTAAGGGCATGGAAAGCATTAGCATCACTCCTGCTGGAGCAGCCCAGAACTCATCTGCATTGCAGTTATTAATCCTAGCACTCCGGTCGGTCTTCTCTTGCAAGGAACAACGAGTCCCACAGAGATGCTCTTCTTTCATCAGATCTTTTCCTGCTGATAACTGGCCTGAAACTTAACCTTTTACTTTCTTCCAATTAGCAGATAAACTTTCAAGAAGGGCACTCATCCTCTCCAGAATGAAGCTTTACCCTTATGATCAATGTGGTACTGAATCAGGCAAGGAACCAAGCACAGAGTTATCTTGCTCAGCCAGAAAGCTGTTCTGCAGAATTTCAGCCAAAGGCTCAGCATGCATTTTAATTGAAGTGAAGGAAAAAGCATCTGAAATGTACCAAAGTGGAATGTTTGTGGGTGGTAGATGCAACATGAGAGGAAATAGAATCAGCAGAAAAACAAAATATATCGACATTTATAATTTAATAAAATGTTTTCTCTATTAATCACTAAATTGACAGGGTTGAGCTAATCATTTTATGAATAAGATCATGCATGTTACTAGAAGCCCTTAGTACAATGATCTTGTCAACAAGAAAAGATGGATATGTATTTCAAGGCATCAGCAGACTGTTACTGAGAAATTCCTTTACAGAAGCACAAGCTGGCAGTGTGAATGCAACATTTGCACTGAACTTTCTCAGACTTGGGTTACATTAAAGGCTACCAGTCAACCTCTCCTCTTTTTGCTTTGCTTCCTCTTTTCTCTCAGTGACAGAATTTACTTTTCCATTTGATAAGGTTACAAGTTGCTGGATAAAGGTTTCCCTATTTTGCATCTAAGAAACAGTAGCCTTTTATGTCATTAGAGGTGGGTTTGACTTTTCAGCAATCTTACTGCTTTGTGTCATCACCAAAAATTCAGTGTGACCATTTCTGCTGGGCTATTCATGCTGCATTTACTTCTGAGTATAAACAGATGTTGAAATTCCAACAATAAGTGCTAATGTCAAATTAATTTTTACATCTCCTAATGGCCAAGATGGGCTGCAGGCATAAACTAAGGTACTGAAAAGGCTTCCCTTGTTTTTTTAACTGTGTTTCAGCTCACCCTTTGCTGTTCCAAATATCCTGGAAAAACTCCTCTTTTTTTTCTGTGCTGTCTTCTATAGGAGGCAAAAGATGTCAGCTCAGAATGTTTTAAACACTCAGCTATTCCCAAGAGCATTACTATTATTACCATTACAGGCTGAAAAACATGCTTCTATTGCTCTCAGGAGATGAAAAGATGTCACTTGACCTGGTGCTATTTATGCACTCAGTTGTTCTGGGACTAAAAAGAACTAAAAATAGTCCCTTTAATTAAGATGGATTTGTGGAAAAGTAAAACTTGGGGAGAAACTGCAAAAGGACTGTTCAGTGAAGTGTCTTCCTCAAAAGAGGCTGAGCTTTACTTCTCGTGCACATGTATACACACACATATACACTGACAGACTCATCCCTCTCAGCAAGAAAATGGTAAATACTTGTTATCCCTTGCAAACATCAAGCTGAAATCCCAAAGTGACTCAGAGACTTCTTTAATCACTCTACAGGTTACACTGGAACACAAAGGATGCATTAGAAGAGAGGATCAAGAGATGGAGAAAAGCAAAAATTGACATGAAATTGCGGGACAAGTATGTTAGGAACAAAAGTAGAGGGGAAATGACAATGGAAGCTTAAAAATCACAACAGAGAAAATGAAATTGCTAAAGAAAAAATGCAGTGAGGAAAGCAACAGTAAGAGCAGAAGCCTAAATGGAAAGCTAGTCCATTCTGTGCCATGAGAATATATGGGGTTGCTCTAGCTACTGGAGAGAAAGCAGCTTTCTCCTCATACAGGCACATATTGAGCATTAAAAGGTTCTGTCATAGGAGGCAATAGTTCAGTAGCACTCCATGAAAAGCAGGACATTCTACACCTTAGTGCTTCCCCCTCCATCCAAAGCACAAAGAAAAGAACCCTGTTCTGTGAAAATCACTGGGTGGCTTCTGAGATACAAGACACAGAGTGGGGCCATCAGGAGCAATGTCACACTAAGACATACATGCTCTGTATGAGCAATTTCCCTGAAGTGAGAGTGACTGTCATCTCTTGTGCTATCCTGTGAACAAATTGTTAACCCTTACCTACCCAACACTCTCTTGTCTCCAACCAGTACCAGTTAAAAGAAATTATTCAGGCACCAGCTGAATCTCACTACTACACTCTTCTGTTTCCTTGTTCACATGACTGAACAGAAGAGCAATGATGCCTAGTTTAACACACATTTTCCCTTGAGAGGCCTTAGAACAAATTTCAAAAAAAAAGATCTCCCTATGAACAGGCCACTTTCATTACATAGTGTACCACCTTTCTAATTTGTGGAGCCCATCTAGAGATGTCTTTTTTTAACCCAAAATACATATTTTTTAAATATAATCATAAAATTCAGATTTGGATCACTACAAAGTAGATTGATGTAAACACTACACAAATCTTATATTTCTGCTCAGAAAATTAACAATATGCACTTTGTTTCTTACCCATGATTTCTACCTTCATATTTTCTTCCTTCCTTACACATTCTTCCAGACCTGACTCCTGCATGGAAAGAGATGATCTTACACCATGCTGAGCCACAGGCAGAGATTCCACAAACTCCTCCGGTCTGTTCAGTTCCATTTTTAATTCCTTTTTCTGGCCTTCATTATTACCACGTTGTGATTTCAAGAAAGCAACTAAACTGGGATCTGCAAGTATTGACAAAGAGACAGACAGAGATGTGACAGAAAGTCTCAAAATACTTCACATGCCTATAGCTCCTGCTATTTATGTTCCAGTCTTTTCTACATGTCCTCTTTCTCTTACCAGCTGTCACTTCTCTTCAAACTGAGGCCCTCCACTGCTTCATGACCCCTTAGACACATAAGGTGGGTGTAACTGTCTGGTGAGGAGACACCAGAGAAAGAACTGACAAATGTCTTTCAGGGTAAAGCAACCACAAAAATTCTATTTTCCCAACTTACAAATAAAGATAACTGCTTCTTTTCCCCTCACTGCCACTCAAATGGGACATCTAAGCATGACTATAAACTGTGGAGAAAATTCTGTTCTGTGGTCCCTGCCAGTGGCATCAATCTGAACACGAGAAGAATACACACGACAGACCCCACAAAAAGAATTACCTAATCTTTATTGAATTGCAGTAGAACTGCAAGTCATAGCTCAGATATTGTGTTACAACGTGATCTTTGATTGTCCTGAACTGACTCTCCATTCCAATTATGGTCTGACAACACCCAGAAAAAAGACACAGCCATTCTCTTCATGCTTTGAAGAGAAACATTTGGGAGGTAGATGTGTTTTGAAAGACAGATTATGTTCATATGGCTCTAAGATCATAATTTTACTTTCAGATCTGCTACAGATATCCCACATCATTTTGGATGGAGTGCACTGTCTCTGAACACTCCTCTCCAGAAGATGGTGTTGGGATGCTTATGCCAGAGGTGAACAGTGAGAGATTGAGCATTGTGCCTCAACAAGGTACAGAATTACTCCAGTAAGCTGTGTCAGAGATATATAAAGTAGAACGTAACACCTACAGTGGTTATTTATTCTTTGGAGGACAAAGGACAAGCAGTTGAGAAATGCTCTGTACCTGAGATAAGTCATCTGAAAAATGACTCCCATGTCTCTGAAACATCTATCCCACACTCATGATTGCTGCACATTCTCCTCAATGATGCAGTTTAAACTGTCCTTGGTGAAGAACAGGCATTCAGCCCAGTCTCATTAAAGTATTCCTATTTTTTCTGAATGCAGGCAAGAGCTCTCACTTTCTTGCACTTCACTGTACAGAGCAAGGAAAGACTGTATTCATTATTTAATCATTTCACACAGTGACAAAAAAGTCACTGATGTCAATCTGTGCACAGTATATCAAAAACTAAGCCTAGTTCTGTCCAGAGTCTCCACCAACAAAACCAGCACAGTACCAACAATAAGACACTGCCCAGCACAGAACTATGTACCCATTCTCATACTTCACACCACGGAGTATCATCTGCTTCATAACCAAGAAGTTAATTCACGGACTGGACAGCATTTAACATGCACAAATCATTCACACTCCCAAATTTGGAGAAAGTCTCCTTAATTCACAGCTCTGTGCCTGTCCAGCTCCTAAATCCATCTGTAAGTCAGCAATTTAGTTTAGGTGTGTTTCATCATGTATAATTCTCTACCCACAGATATTCTGGGAATTCCAAAATTACTCCCAGTTTCTTTAAGGCCTCAAAAGACTAAAGTATCTACTATTGTAATCTACAAGGCATATAAAAATGCATTGCTTCAGAAAATCTTGTTGAAAAATACTTACAATACATCCCATCCTTTTTCAACTCTTTAAGTATTCACTTCACTAATATCCCAAAGGACAGAGTGGTGGGGACAAGGAGCAAAAAAATCACAAATCACTCACGAGAAGCAAGTATGTAATCAGGCTATTTTTCATACACATGCCATTGTTATAAGCAGTGAAGCCAAATAAAATACTTGGGTGTCTGAATGAAGGATGTACCCAAACATTCTGGCTGCAATTATTTTGTGTAGTTCCTCTGCCACCTTTCCAGTTATACCCATGTTGCTTGCAATGAAGTCAAGATAATTAATATGATCTTTAAGCTGAACCTACAAGAGACTTATGCATCTAAAATGCCACTCATATCTAAATTTGATGCTAGAGGACCTGAAATCATGAGAATTTAAAAAATCCTTGTCTGCCACCTACATCTGTACATCTGCTCTTCCTGAGCATATAAATTAATCAAACTAACGCCAGCAAGTGTTGCAGTAGCCCAGATCACATGAAGTCTTATCAAACACACCACATTCAGTGCTCTCCTCTACCTTGTCATCAGCTGCCAGTGACAGGCATTCTCAGAGCACCATTGTGGACAGGGCTCCAAACCAGAGACCAGACCCCTGCTAGAATATGCCTGTACCCAACAGTGTGAAAATTAAAACACTTTTTCTAAAAGTCAAGGCTAATTTCAAGTTTTTCTGCTCTACAAGTATAGGTTTGAATTGTAATCTCCCACATGCCCATATGTTCTCCCTATCCGGGTACTGACAGTTCTGGCCTGAGTTTTAGGTATTTTGGAGGGGAAGACCAAGGATTCTTTCTCACCTCAGCATTGCTATGACACTGTTTCTTATCAGCTTCAAAAAAACTACATTTTAGGACCTTAAACATTTATGTGCAACCATGTATTTGGAGTGCAAGCCAATAAAGTTCATGGATCATCTTAACCCACAGCAGAGGGGTGACAAGAAAGACTTAAGCCAAACCAACCCTCACTGAAGAATAAACACTATTTAATTTCTTCACACTTAGTTCTTACTCATAAGCTATTGACATGACATGGAAGCAAGATTATCCACATATGGAATGAGCAGGAATTCCAAGTTCCCATCGTTGACCTGTGAATTTGCTAAGACTCTGGGACACCTACACATTCAATAAGTTGTCTCAACTCTAGAGCTGACCCTGGGAAACACATACCCAGCTGAGCCAGAAGCCTTGCCTGCTCCTGCAGGATCTCTTCCTCAGACATGGACTGCAGCTTCTCCAAGTTCTCTTTGTGAATAGCTTGAGCTTCCTCCTCACTCTTTTGGCTTCCAAGACCCTCTCCCGTTATGAGACAAGGACGCTGAGAGGTCAAAAGGTCATCATCTTTATCTATAAGAAGCAGCAGAGAAAGCAGTTAGTGATCTCTGTCTACAGCATCATGAATAAATCTCAACTCTGTCATTAACAGGCTTGCATAATTTCTTTTGTTTTTTTTTTTTCCCTACCTTGGTAGTAAAGTTAGAATAGGAGTAAAGAAGTTTAGCTTAACTTCAAACAAAACTAAACCATTTGTGCTTTCATCCCATGTCACAACAAACATGTTGACATAATTTCAAGCTTGTTTCTTTGGGAGCTTGAGGAAGATGGCAGGGGAAAGGAATTATGTTTCTTTAATGCAAAGCAACAGCATGAAAAGGTAAACTGCAGCATAATTCACAACTGATGCATCAGAGCATTCTTCCAGCCTAGTGAATACTAGATTATTTCTCTGCCCAGGAATGCCTGAACCCACATTTGTATGTCAGCTGAACCATGACCTAGTAAATAGTTGCTGAGTAAGACAGAGAATTACATGAGGTAAACCAGCTTCCAGATGATAAAGGATCAATTCTCAACACAGGCATGTTTGCTTCTAACAATGTCCTATACTCACCTTCAAGGGTTAAACATATTAGAAGTTACAGCAAGGGACATTCTTCATACTCTGAACAAAACTGAGTCTCCTTTATCATCTGATCTAAATCCATTTTAAATGTTCATTTCATTTAACCATTGCACCAGGTAACATGCTCCTTTGGTCAGTGTGAGACCCTCCTGCTCTTCTGTAACCCACTATACAAGGATCTGACTTTGCAACTTTATTGCTTATGTTTTATTCATATGCTCCACATAGACTTGGACCATCCCTATGCCCATAACCAGCCAGCCCTGAAAGCATCAAATCCCTGTTCAAACAGCAGCAATGACTTTCAACATAACACCAGGAAGATTTGATGTCATTACCACAGTTGTTGTGCATATTGAGCAGAAAGAGATAAGACAGGGTGACCCGGCAAAAGCTTCAGCATACTTCCCACCACCAGCAATTAAACTAAGTATTACAACAAACAAATATGTTGTTACTACAAGAAGTTAAGCTCCCCCTCTTCTCTTGCTTCTAATGATCCTGCCACAACAGTCTGGCTGAAGAGGCAAAGGCATTTTGTAGTCTCTCTGTCATGCTATTACAGTTTAGAAGTGTTCATGTTCAAGAGGATGATAGCTATATGGCTGCTCTATTTCCCCTTCAGCTTTCTCAGACAGAATTATACATGTCCAATTATAATAGGACATACACTAAGCACAGTATAGTGACCTGGATGGTGGGCTTGTGCACACACAGCACACCTGGCAGTTCTCTTACCAATTCTCTAACAGGGGGCACGGCTGACACAAACCTGAGCCTAACGGTGATAATCTTCAAATGACATCTTGCCTCTATTTCAATGTGAAAAAGAGCATGTCAGGGTAAAACCCAGACACAGGGTGCTCCTAAGAAAACTGGACTGCCCCAGACAACACAAATAAAAAAAAAGCCTGGAGATGCTGGTAGCAGTTGAACTGACTTCATCTTTCCTTGTCACGTTGCTGTCAGACAAGTAACTGTTGGAGGTGGCAGTGACTCATCAGCACTGCTTCACAGCATTCCTTATGGAGCAAAGCCACAGTCTCATGGCAGCAGATCTGGTGACAGAAAACTGAGCTTTCAAACATTTCAGTAGGAGTGAGAACCCACATCACAGTGGTCTCAAACACTTTCAACACAGAACCACCCTCTTCCCAAAATTGTCGAAATCAGTGATTTCACTGTAGAAACAAGAAAAACTTTACATATAACAAAACAGAAAGGAAAAGGGGGACAAGAATCTTGAAAAATAAATCTAGCTCCCTGTGTGAAGTAAAAATGAAACCAGAGAGAAAGCGAACCAAATTTTTAGAACCATCTCAGAATTTTCTCCTTAGAATTTTTTGTTTGCATCTCAGACCATTTCAAATCATAGCCACAATACAGACATTCCAACTGACCTTGAGATTCCAAAACTGAGAACAGCAATGCTACCCTAATTTAAAAACGTGGTGGGCTGACGTTATGGTTACTAAGACTATGTAAATACGGTCAGCTGGATGAGCAGAACCTTCTCCACTTACCACCCCTGCTGCCGGGGAGAGGCGCCGCGCCCACGGATCCCACAGGATCCAAGGCATCCGGAGCAGCTGATCGTACTTCCACGCACTCGGCAGCAGAGGGAGCCGTCGCTGCCTTTTCAGCAGCTCTTTTTGCTGCCATCTTCTGTGCAAAGATGCTTTTTTTTCCAGATCCCAGCTGCACCTGCAAACGGGGAAGCCACATATTCACTTTTCTATCCAGAGTCTCCCTACACACCTGTCACTAACAAATTTATAGATGTGATCCTAAAGACACCCTCAGATCAGACTTTGGGACATGATATAGGGAGGTTGCTGGCAGTCACCTGTCCCTTTCTGCGCACGTGTGACTATTTTTTAGCACACAGTTTACTGCTATGACAGAGAGACAAAGACATGAATGATTTGGCATCTAGAGAAGGAAGATGATTAATTATAAGTGAATTCAAGCAAGGAAAATACATCTAAAATGTCACCAAATACAATAGTTACAGCTTTCCTGCTGTTCAGAAGCTCTGCATAGCTGAATACCTTGGATTTCTGAGTATAAATGGGCTGTACTTCACTGTGCTCACCACATGCTTGGAACAGACTTCTTATAAGGTGATTAGTGAGCAGCAGGGTGAAGAGATCTACACAGTAAAGTGGGCGAGTAGTGCTAAAATAATCCTGGTTAAATTACTGTGTTGCTTGCCTAGATAATGGAAGGGCATGGCTCTGAACAGCCTTGCACAGGGGATGCACAGGAAATCCAAAGGAGACTAAGCAAAAAATCTCTTGCATGTCTCCAGCCCAGAGAAGATGCTTAAAAGGCAGTCTGAACATTTGGTAGCTGCTTTGAGCACTTCTACATCAGATAAGCAAAACTGGTAGTTTAAAAAGTATTGCTCTCACCTTTCAAAAAAGCTGTCCTTCAAAATAAGCTACATCCTCAAAAGCAACCACAGCTGTCAATCACATATCACCTCCCAGCATCTGACTCCCACTCAGCTAGCAGTCCTTGCTACTACAGCAATGACTGATAATAGCAACCATCGCTTCCAGTTTTACAGCCTCAGAAAATAATTATGTCAAAATCAAAAAGCACTGCTAAAGATAACCTGATCAACCATACTCCAATGTTATGGAGGAGAAATCAGGTGCGATTTCAATAAGAACCTGGTGGACAAAGCAACAGAGATTGAGAGCTCCTCAAAGAAAAACAAGCAGAACAGGATCAATTCTATTACAGCACTGCAGATTTGACCCACCTTTATAAAGTTAGTTGAAGAAGGCTAAACCAAGAAGATTCCAATGTTACTTAACTGCAGGGTATGGAGTAGCTACTCGTTGGCAGCTTGGTAGAAGAACCCTCTCCTTCACTCAGGTGGCAATGCCACAGATATGTTGAGCTAGCTCATAATCTTCAGCATACTAAATTGGTTATTTTGAGCACTACCAAGCCCCACTAAGCATTAGGATTTAATGGGAGAAAGTTTAATTGTTAACAAAGGTAGCATAAAACATCTGCTCCTAATCTTACCTCACTTTTTATCTCGGAGCGGTGAAATGTCCTTGGGAATGGGTCTCCCATGGGCACTGGCATGGTCACTGCTACTGCACTGGTGTCTCGTTCCTGAAGAAAAAATTCAAACCCTGTAAAACCATTGCAATAGCCAGACATGTATGTATCATTTAACTGACAGCAGGCTCAAAATCTCCCTGCTCTGCAGCTCACACTGTCATCAGGCTCAGAATACCTTGTGCTTATTAAGAGACAAAGTGAGGCTATTTTCCAAAAGACTAGGCTGCCAAACTCCATGCATCACTCAAAGAATCAGATAAAGGAAAACCTAGGCCAGTGCAAAGCACAGAGAACATCCCCAGTAGAGTCCAGAAACTCACCCAAATCCACACTACAGCATAAGCCTGCATGCAATCAGTGTGACCTGTAGGCTGTCAGGTCTGGAAGGTAGATCTGAAACTATATTTAAATGACAAGAAAAAAATACATCCAAAGAGCTTTTTTCTTTCATGGTGCTCCAGGACACTGGTCTACAGTGCTGCTTCATTACACTGTAGAAATAAAATGCAGCCACAGAGCCCTTCATCCCTGCTTAGTTCAGAGCATTCAAATAAACAAACACTAGATCATCACACAAAAGACAGACATACAATAATTTTGCTGAGGACTGCTGTAATGTGTTGATCATGACTCTCCAATCTTTCCTCTGGATCTTCATCCTCAAAGTGGACACTAGCGCTTTTGATCTTGGACTTTTTTGGAGGAACTGGAGTTAGAGCTGGGAGAGTATCAGGAAAACCTGAGGAGGGGAAGCAATAACAAGGAAAACAAGTTATTGTGTACAACCACTGTGCAGTAGATACCAGACCAAAGCCTCCTAATACACCTTTTATTCCTCTGTTGAGAAATAAAGATAAGGAAGCAATAAGACACTTAAGACTCCCCTGTCTCTAAGTTAAAGGGTGTAGTGAAGAGAAACATGCTTGAAGATTCTATTTATGTATTGGCACAAGGTCTTTCCAAAGAGCTCCATAAGCAGGAAAGGGTACTGAGATCTCACTGCAAGTATTAAGTGAAGCAGCAAGGCTGTATAGAAACAAGTATTGTCCTGGCAGGTTGTGTTGAGGCATAAAAGTGCATATTTCTGCTGCAAACTGTTAAATGTGAGGGATTTGTATGATCATGAACAAACTCCTTTCCACCTGCTATAAGCAGATCATATTTCCTCTACCTGGAACAAAGTACTGCAAGATTTATATTGCTGCTTTTAAAAAAGCACCTTGTGCTTCTGAGATCAAGCACATGACAAAAGTGTTACAGCTACTATTGATAGAGAAAACAAAAACAAGCCAGATCTGCTGGCTGAAAACTGGAGCAGCTAGGAGAGGTAAATCTCAAAGACACTGGGTCTGGATAGCTGGCAAAATAAGCAGTGAGAGTTCAACAGCACAAATTACAGAAAACACCTCTTGCTGGCAAGGTACCACAGAGAGCTGATGAATGTGGACCAAGGCAACAAAGGTGGTCCTACTGGATGCTAGCAGCATTGGACAAGCCAATTTCCAAGGCTAAGGAATAAATAATACTGAAAGAAGGGCACAAAGGCAAGGGAAAAGCAACACTAGGTTGAGAGACAGAGAATCTTAATAATTCAGAGAAACAAACGAATTTACCATCCAACATGACTACATCTTTGCTGTGCTGGAGCGGGGGTCTCTCAGCATCTGTGTTCCCTTCCTTCCCTTTCCTCTTGTCTGCTTTCTTCACAATCTTCACTGCAGGTGAAGCTCTGGCTGCCAGGAACTGGTTCTGAAAGCGCAGCAGGTCTGCCTCGGACTCCCCAGGCTTTGGTCTAGACAGCATGTTGCCTTCCTGATCTTGCAGCCCAGCCACACTTGCTTTTCACACAGGACTCCAAATCATGGAAAATGGGTAACAGAACTGGATTTCCTGGAGACAGGATGGGGACAGCACGGGAAAACTCATTTTTGTCCCACTCTTACGTTTCTGTACATACCACAAAACCCCTACTTCAGGATCACCTGAACACAAACACTTAAACGGGAGTCCCACACAAATGGAATCCTGTTCTTCGCTGCTGAACAAAAGGCTACTTGACAAGCCTGCACAAGGTCTGTCAGCCAGCTAGAAGCAGAATGGCATCCAGCCAGTAAAAAGACAGACAAAAAGTGCATCACTGCCAAAATGCCAACAACAGGGTCTGGGATTTGCAAAGTCAGAGTAACATCTTGTCCAAGATGATAATTGAGCAACTCAAATCCAACAGATTTGAGTTGCTCAATTATCAATACCAACTAAGAATCTCAGAGGCACAGTATCACATCAACATCCCCCTCCAGCATACCATCTCCTCCAGATCCCTGGCAGGATGCAAGAGACTGTCCACATAGAGCTGAACAATGCACTCCCTGACACTGTTTGCTCTCCTTCTCACTCAGATCTCCCAAGTGAAAAATGTCTTTCTTCCTCATGTGGACCTCCTGTTCTCATTCTCTTTCACTGGCCCCTTACTGGCAGAAGCTGTGCTATTTCCAAGCATCTCCATTCACTGCCCAGGCCAATTTGGGGTTGAAAAACAACGGTGAGATTTATACAGGCTTTTTCACACCGTGCATATGACAACTCAACAGGAAGGCAACTACTCCACCTCCCATCTACCAGGCAGGAAAATATTGGTGACTCTTGCTCCCCACATCTGATTCTCAGAGCCCGGGACCAGCAATCCAACAAACCAGTAAATTGTTTGCAAATACATTTCATTGTACTCCTAGCATAAGCACACACCTACTTGCTGTTTATTTTTGGAGCTTGCTGCCACAACAGGGCTCCCACAGCCAGACTTCACTTGCTTGGACCCTCTTTGATACCCATAAGGAGCAGAACATGCATCCCAAGCCAAGTGTTCCCTGCCCTGTCATCACAGCCTTCAAAGCCCAAAAGAGGAGGATGCCTGCTTTAACAGGCACAAAACACACAGTTGGAAGTAAACACTGCTCCTAAGCTTTCTGCAAGAAGCCTCCTCCACACAGAGCTCTACATAAACTTGTCCAAGTCTCTCCCTACCAAAACTTAATCAAAAAATACAGAGCCCCTTCAAACTGCCTTTGTTTCTTGTGAAAACTGTCAGCACAAAAAGACAACCAAGCAGCCTTTGTTAATCAGGTGGGATGGTCTTCCAGGAACCCCTTCCTCAAAGGCTTTCCTTCAACACACGTGGGACCTGCAGACGGAATGAATGCAGGGAAAACTCTTGGCTTTCTTCTTAGGGCACCTTTTCCCATGTCCCATGGAAGCCAATGCAGCACATCAACAACACTCCCTTGGCCGTCAGGAGTCCTCATTCCTACCCACCAGAGCTCAGAGAAAGCACACAGGACTAACAAAGTAACAAACTCCTGAGGATCAGCACTAACCCCAGCATCCTGCAGCCTGGTTACCTCCAGCCTTGCAACTGGCTACTTAAAAGCTCACCATACACCATCTGTTTGCCCAGAGGGACCTCCAGCCAGTCAGCACAAGCAACACACTGAGATATTGTCCTAGGAACACAGGTAAGGGATCAGAAATGCTGTCCAACGACTAGGAGCACCTCTGAACTCCACTACATAGTGATTGCTGTATGGACACACTATCATCTTACTTGATAAAATCCAACACTGGTAGGCTTTTTAATTTCTTGTGGTTCGCCTGCATTTACAGTGTATTTTTCTTCCTCAGCAGCAGAGCCCAACATGCAAAGGGAGACAGTTACATCTATGAACCAGACAAAATCAAAAGAGAATGTATATGTTGATGCTAAAAAAAATCCTCTCTGACTGCTACTGTCATTTGTGAACCTTGGGGAAGGCCTTTTTACCCATTCTGAAGTGTACAGCTTTGCATCGTTTTGATAAAGTTACCAGATTTGGGCGAAAGAGGAATACAAGATCCTGCTGTCACAATAAGTGTCTCAAATTAACCTCTTCAGACCTTGTTGGTTGTGGCAAGAATTTAAAAAGAGAAGCAGAGAGTCTCTGCTCTCAGTCTCTTCTGGGCAGCCCAGCAGCCAGTGGAAAAGCACAATTTCCCCACTTGAGGTGAGCAGGCAATGAAAGCCTCACTCAGGATTATTGGCTCCTTTGCAAAATGGTGACATGCATTCTCTGCTCTGTCACAAAAATGCTTTCTGCACACAATGCTGTAATGGCCAACAGTCTTCTTGACACTTTCACTTGCTACAGAGAAGGCAGACACTGGAAAGACACTCCTCACAGATGAAAAATCCTAGCCACAAGAGTCAACTGCTGCAAGAAATTCTCCTCAAAGAGCCTCCACATCTCATGCTGGTCACAGAAGACTCAGTGACTGTGACCCTGCCTGTCGGGCACACACCGTGTGCATGCACACAGCACCTTGCCAACAGAAACGCTACTGTCCCAGCTTGTCTCGAGAGTCTCTGCAATAAACAGGAAGCAGAACAGCGCAAAATAAAATTAAAAACAACAGCTGCTATCAACACACTGAAGAATTGATGCGTGCCAGCGTTCCCACCGCGTTCACAGCCCTGATGGACTTACACAAACTACTCTGAATCAAGTCTCAACCAGCCAACAGAGACTCGGCCTGGCAAGGCCTCTCTGATGGGGGCATGGAGGGAAGGAGAGAGGGAGGGAGGCACACAGCGGCACAGATCCCGCAGCACCTCCCTGCACGGCGGGCACGGCCACTGGATCGGCGGCCGCGCGGAGCCCGTAGCCGCGCTTCTCTTTACACCAGGGTGAAGACAAAGTGCTGGGCCCCTGCCGGCTACACCGAGCGAGGCCGGGCCGGGCCCAGCCTGCCCCGCCGCCGCCGCGGGATTCCCGCAGGCAGGAGAGGCCCCGCGGCCGCCACAGCCCGGCCGTCACTGCCCGGCCGTCACTCACCTGCGCGGCGCCGCCGCTCCCGCCCGCGCTTCCGCCCGACCGGCGGCGCTTCCGCCTGGCTGCCGTCACTTCCGCCCGGCCCCGTCCCCCGGATCCTGGCGGGGCCCCAGAGCCGCGGCTGTGGGTTTGCCGTGCGCTTGTGCGGCCCGGGGCAGCTCCGCCGGTGCTACCCTGGGTCCCAAGACCGGCACCTGCATCCCACAGCGAGTGTGTGCACACAGAAACGCATTCATGTCCACGCAGGAGCTGTGCCAGAGGGCGTGGCCGGGCCCGAGAGCGGGGGGAGTGTTTTGGGAGAGCAGATGCATAAAGCTCTGTGAACATGGCTGTAATTCATTATTCATGACTTATTGTTTGTAATATGTGCCAAGCTTTATTAGAAACTATGAGAGAGCTGTCAGAACTTTCAGGAGCTTTGATTTTAATGTTGGTTATTGATTTTAGTGCTTGGTCAACTTTCAGCTCTTTTTACAGAACGAGTCATTTTTGGAAGGCACCACAGTTGATCATCTGGTCCAACCTCCCTCCTCAAGTAGGGTCATCCTAGAGCACAGGGCACAGGATTACATCCAGGTTCTTGAATATCTCCAGTGAGGGAGATTCCACAACCTCTCTGGACAACCTGCTGGTTGTCGGTCACAGGTACAATAAAGAAGTTCTCCTTTATGTGCAGGTGGAACTTCCTGTGCATCCGTTTCTGCCCCTTCTTTATTTGTCCTATTTCTTGGTACCATCAAGAAGGGCCCTGCTCCATCCTCTGACACCCTCCCTTGAGATACCAATAGGCACTGGTGAGATTAATAATTACCTGGGAAAAAAATCTCTGAGCATGAGAACAGGCACAGATTCTCACTCGGCTTGGACTGGACCAGGTGGGCTCACTGTTTGGGAAGGACTCACCACAAAGTGCCCTGATGCTGTAAAAAGTTAAGCACTTTTTCACTGTCTGGGGGGGGGGGGGGGGTGTTAAACCTTTAGAAAGCTGCAATACTACTTAAAAATTACAGCCAGAAACACATTTTATCCTTTATGACCACTGAAAGCACTTAAATCTCTAGATTTCTGTTCATCTTCAGGCCATGCATCAGAGCACCAGAGGTTTACAGAAGGCTGGGGCAGGTGCAGTGGTGCCAGCAGAAGATTTCTCTCTGCCCCTTTGAGGCTTTCCTGGGGCTGAACTTGGGAATGGTTTCCCATGCACCCCATGGGCACAGTTCAGTTCTCCCAGCTGGACAGTAAGGCAGGGAGGCTGTGGCACTGCTTGCCTTGGAATGTGTTTGGGTGAAGCATTGGGGCTGCTTAGACTGTCTGACAGCTGCTTATGGTTCTGGCTCAAGACAGCCATGAGCATTTTCCCTCCCTGACTCCTCTCACACTGGCTGCACAGCTTCTGTGGCCACACACACAGTGTCTCTTAGCGTGCAGGTGAAATGAGGAAACAAATTTTTTGCCAGAAAGACATACCAATAGAATGTATTTGATTTTAATTACTGCAAGACAGGAATGCTTCCCATCAGAGCTGCCAGAGTTGTATGTATCTTTCCTTCATTCCATCAATTATTTACCTTCAGTTTTAATAATACAGTTAAGGGCACTATATATAGCTTCTGCTCTATCAATAAATCATGCGTGTGTGTCTTCATATTTATCTTATGAAATTATAAGTACCAACATGCTTGCATGGATTTGCTAAGGAATTCTAGCAATGGAATTCCCAGCAGTGCATGTCTTGGAGTCTTTGGTGGTGAACTCAAATATTCTTCACTCAATGAGAGCTATTTTATGAGACTTTTTATGAGATTTTTGGGTTTTTTTTGTTTTTTTTTTATTTTATGAGCTCACCAGTCTTTTCACAAATCCCAACAATCTCCTTCATCCCCTTCTCATAGCTCTGTGCTGATTTAAAACCCAGTGGGAATATTAAACCTACTTGAACTGCTCCCTTTCCCCTGCCCCTTTCCAGCAGTGGAGGAAACACTAGGAGAGATTATAAATTGGAATCACAGTTTACTGAAAAATTGCAATAAGCACAACAATATTAATAAAAGAGTGTACAAAAGAGAGACAATAAAAGAGTGTACAAAAGAGAGATAAAAGGATATTCACTACTGAACAAAGAAAAATACTTCCCAAAGACCACATCCAGTGTGGTTTCCAAGAAAAAGGCAACATGATGGCTGGCCCTGTGCTGGGCAGCATGGAGTATATGCAAAAACAAAAGCAGAATGTTGGAAAGGCCTGCAATTTAACTTTTCCCACTCAGACTGAAAACAATGGAAGAACAGGGACAAGGCAAAACCTTCAGACCTGACAGGGCTCTCAAGCAGGTCAGAGGACCCTCCTTCTCGGCCTGACTTTGTGGGAGCGGGACTGGAGAGCTTGGCGGTTCCAGCAGCTGCAGCCTGGGCTCCACATGGCTCAGCTGGGCTCTGCCATGCTGCTGCTTTCTCTCCTTTCTTTTTCTTGGAGCAGCTCCCCAGCTCTTGGGCTCACCAGCGCTGTCTTGAGCACCAAACCAGAAAAGCTACATCCCCAAGCATAGCAAAAGATGGCCACCCTTCTACTTCCAGCCCCTGACTTCCTCCTGCTCCAACCACATTCTTGCCATGACATGAATGGTATGGAATTATACAGTGCTAGAAATTCTATCCCTTTCCTCTATAACCATAATGAACTCATCACAGTTCAACATGAGTTCCTGACCTATCATCAAACCCAAGAATCCACACAGTATTATAAGGTCAATGCACACAAGCCACCTTCCCCATCCCATAAATCCAAGGCACTTTAGTACATGTGATCCACAATCCAGGCTCAGTCCATCAAACTAGTCCTTGGGTTGCATTGCTTGAAACAGTTCTCCTGTTTGCTCAGCAATCTCCTTCATCTTCTGACGTGCCTCTTCTATGGTGGTGCTGGTGTTATGAACAGTGACACAACATTCTCCATCCGTTAGGTTTAGCATCCCACACACTCCATTCTCTTTCAACAACAACATATCTATGGCTAATCGGTTCTGCAGGGCCATTTCTGATGCCTGCGGGGCCTGCATGTTCGGTTCCCTGAGTGAGCGTCCGGTCCAGTTGCTTAACACATGGACTTGCCTAGTTAAGTTCTCCAAGACATACTTGTGCCTCTGGATAACTCCACTGGACACAAAAAATGATTCTAAGTCTAAAGCAACATTTTGTCCCCAGGTGTAATAGTCAGGGACTTGAATCCCCTGAATCCAGCCTTTTGCATCTGTTGGATTGTGGATTTCTCTCCGCACTTTGTTGTTATGATAAAGTGTATAATTGAACGTTTTAGATGGACACATGGTAGGAAACCCAACAGTACACTGCAGCCCAGCCATATCATACATGTTCAAGTGGGAATACATTTTCCCATCTGAACATGCCCATACCGTTCCCCGTGGAGCTGGATATTTGGCTTGTGAACACTGATACAGGTCACCTTGGGGAACTTCCTGTGCTTCACTACTTGAATTCCAGACCCTCCTCTGGTCAGGGCCGTGTGTAGTGGGAATGCCACAGGATAGCGCTGTCTCTGAATTTTCATAAGACCCATTGCATCGGGTGTCTTGGTTTAGATAGCCGTAGTTGGGATAACCCCAACAGGTACACATGTCCCGGATAAAAGTTCTCAGCTCCGAGATGTACCAGGTTTCTATAGGCTCACCTGCTCCTGTGGTACAATCTAATATACGGGAACAATTCAGAAAGGAGGTCTCTGATTTACTTTGGGTAAGGCTTCTACGGTTCCTCACTTTCCAGCAGATGCTCTCTCCATTAGGTAGTGTGGTCTGATGATCCTTACAGTCTGATTTCTCCACTTCCCATTCTACTATTTTCCCTGTGGGGACCCTGGAAGCCCATTGTAGTGTAGATACAGGATCAAAGATTTGTTTCAGAGACCAGGCCCACTCATAATTTGTTCGGTTAACTTGCTGTGCAATTCCTGGGTTATCAGGGATTTGTATACACCATCCTGCATCCCAATGTAAATTGTACTCATGTTCAAAAAACTCACCCTCAGCAGGAGAATCCCACCACGGTACCACCGTGCAAGGGATAGAAGTGACATTTTGCAATGTCTCAGAAGGGTTGGTGTCTAATAACCGATAGCATGTTTGATTCCATAAATCACTCCAGGTAGAGTCCCGTGGGAGCTGGTAAAAGGCGTTCTTGTATTCTACCCATGTCCCATTTGCATCCCACTGTTGTCCTTCTTTCTGGTCTAGGAAATGGGACTCCACCATCCCCCAGGTAACATTTCCTCCTGTTTTTTTAAGATTATCCAGTTCTCTCGTTAATATTTCTGAAAAATTTAACCAAATCATCATAAATCTAAACCCCTCTGATGCAGAGTTGGGGAGGTTAATACATATTCCTTGATTTGTATGATTCCAAATATGCATAAATCCTTGTATCAACTCCCAAGCTAAATTTGGTTCAGTACTCTGATTTTCAGTTGCTTGAGACAAAATCATACATCCATAACATAAGAGTAAAAACTTTTCCCACACCATTTTTTTTGCTAGTGAAAAGGCAAAATAGGCTTAGCAAAATCAAATTTAAAAATACACAAAATGATCCGTCCACTCAAGAGTTGAAAGCATTGGTCCAGCAGTGGATTTCAGATAATCTGTAAAACATATACATGCATAAAAACAAAACACGATTAAAAGGAGGGAACAATCCACCATCTGGCAGGCAAGTTAAGTGGCTTTTTTAAGGTCAGGGGTACCAATCCCACTCTTGGTAATTCTGCCAAAACCAGCTGTCCTAACTAATGGACAGGATTTGCATCTTTTGTTCCAGGGAGCATGGGTGGGGATGAAGACAAAAGGCTGTGAGGTATAGGCACCCATTAACTCCCCAGAAGCTACTGACTCTATCTACCCCATTTGACACCCTCTTGCCCATTCAGGTTCATGAGGTTTCAGGTTCCTCTTCAAGAATCCATGGGTGCATTCAACAGCCTCATTTGCCTAGGGGTAGTATGGAGTGTGAAAGGTCCACGGGATTCCTCCATCTTGTGCCCACTCTTGAACGACCCTGGTGTGGGAGGATGGACTGTAGGAGAATAGAGACAGCACTAAAGCAATCTCACCCTTGAGCAGTTGCAGCTGTACTTATTACCAAAGAGTAGGAACAGCCCTGCCCTTAATAGGCCACAGCTGTGTCCAATAAGGATGGGTGTTATAAAAGAGTGGGTTAGGTAATTAAGAAGAGAGCTGGAGTTTTTTGGTTATGTTGTGAGGAGGAAGGGGCAGGTGGTTGTGCAAGGACTAGGAAAGAGTCAGCTGGCTGTGCAGAAGAAAAGAAAAAAGGAGTCAGTGTTGTGAGGAGCTGCCCCTGGAAACTCACAGAGAGAAGGGATGAAAGTTTTACAGTAAGACAATAAACTGGTGCCAAGCATCGATGCCAACAATTGGTGACCTCTACAGGGATGAGTCCTGACACCCCGGCAGTAAAGTGACTACTGTTGGATTGGAGGGACCGGGGCCGTGGCAAATAATTAAACCATAGCTTCAGTCCCTTTATGGTGCTGTGCCCTGCTGCTCTTGCTACTGCCTCAGCTTGAGTGAGCTCAGACAATACTTCCACTCTGACTTCAGAAAAGGCCCTATATAGTCCACCTGCCAGGTCTCCCAGAGGACTTTTCTGTGTCCTTAGTGAAGGGATGCCTCCTGCAATGGGTGTTGTTTCTCTAGTCCTGTACAACACTGGCCACAGACTGAGATAACAGCATTGCACAGTTCCCAAGTGACAGGCCACCCTGTGTTACCAGCTCCCTTAAAAAGATCCTTAAATCCTGAATGGTCTCCCTTGGCATGTAACCACTCTAGCAGATGTTTCCATTTTTCTTTTCCCTTTACTGCTGTATCTGCTGCACAGGTCAATGAACCTACCTGATTATTCAACAGGTGAGCCCGATTATCCCTCTTCTGATGGGCAGGATTTCATCCCACCGAGAAACACTTTTGCTTAACAAATTTAGGATGTCTTCCCATTTCTCTCACTGCCATACTGGCAACTCAAAAGATCCCCCACTCTTTTGTTCATAAAATGGGAGCCAATTGGTGCATCCCTTAAAAACAGCACTGGGGTTTGTACAGATAAATGCTGGTTCTTTAGTGTCAGCCTCTAACAATCACCCTGCTACTGATCTACCTACCTACCCTGCTAATAATCACACAGCTACTGATTCTCCCATCTCAGCACTTTCTTCTCCCCTTGTCACAATTCTGTCCCCTGAATCAACATGCAGAACACTGCTCAGTATTTCTCTCTCTTTTGGAGGACGCCTCAGTGAACTACACGCGTCTCAGGCGGGGCTCAACTTGAGGGGTAGGTTTTATATAAGAAGGGAGGCTCCTGGTCCAGCAGACTACCAGGTAATTCCTGCATTTGGATCACTCTGGGTGCTCCCTCCTCTATCTGAGGCATATGGCAGTGATGATGTAATTGTTCATACCACCTTCTTACTCCTTCTCCTTGCACAACCCCTACACCAGGTGGGGTTCTGGCCAGTACAGGTTTCGAGACCTTGAAAGGTCCCACTAGAATAATTGGTTTCTGCCATATTGCTTCTTCAGCTCCCTGTAGAGCTAGACTAGCCACAGAGGCACTTCTACCAAACTGAATAAAGTTTTTTTCATCTTTAGAGCTGTGCAAATAAAACCTGACAGGGCAAGTTGGAACCTCAGGTCTCCATTGCCACACAAGCATCGATAATCCATGAATTGCAAAGCCCCGTTTGATATGAAGTGGACCTGTTGGATGCATTGGTCCTAAAACTTCATATAACCCAGCCTCAAATATTAATAATTTTTAGACTTCTGTATGGACAGGGATCCAGTCACAGGTGGTCCTCTGGGGTGTTAAATCATGTTAAGGATGGGCTATGATGGAGAAAGCCAGAATGTGTTTTCTCCAAATTACCAGCAGGGCAAGGGCATGTTGTAGCTCCTTCTTCTATCCAGGAACTTAAATTTGCTCAAGGGAAGTCAAGGTTTTGGGGTGAACACACACTGTTCCTCCCTTCCACCATACTCCCAGAAGCTTTACTTCAGAAGATGGAGTTTGCTCCTCTTCTGCTCAAATTTGAAAACCTAAATTTTCAGGGCGACTAATTATCTCTGTTTGGGTTTGTCCTACTATTGTGGGATTGGGGCTGCCTACCAATATATTGTGAATGTACTGATCTGCTTTAACTCCCTCCATGGGCATCACTACAGAGCACGCTATCTTCTCCAGATCCCAGCATTAACATCCCTGGCAGGATGCAAGAGACTGTCCACATAGAGCTGGACAAAGCACTCCCTGACACTCTTTGCTCTCCTTCTCACTCAGATCTCCCAAGTGAAAAATGTCTTTCTTCCTCATGTGGACCTCCTGTTCTCATTCTCTTTCACTGGCCCCTTACTGGCAGAAGCTGTGCTATTTCCAAGCATCTCCATTCACTGCCCAGGCCAATTTGGGGTTGAAAAACAACGGTGAGATTTATACAGGCTTTTTCACACCATGCATATGACAACTCAACAGGAAGGCAACTACTCCACCTCCCATCTACCAGGCAGGAAAATATTGGTGACTCTTGCTCCCCACATCTGATTCCCAGAGCCTGGGACCAGCAATCCACTTCTCACGGGCAGCAAGTAAACTGTTTGTTAATACATTTCACGCTAATTTCAGCCACTGATCAGCACTAATGCTGCAGATTTGGCACCCTCCCACCCTCAGTATGTTCAATAGTGTGTGCATATTTGATTTCTTCCACTTTTAAAAACCAAGCAGGATTCAGGCATGATTTATTGAAAAGTTGGAAAGGAAAAGTGGACTTGGATTTTTAAAATTACCGTTATCTGCCATAGGGATAGGCAGAACACATGAGAAAATGCAAAGCATGGAAACAAATCCCTGCCCCAATCTCAGACAAAAACAGAGTTCAACCATTGTGCAGGCACAGCCACTGCCCTGAAGCCATAGTTTCCCTTATACTATTACTATAATTGATTGTAAAATATGTAGGGAGAAACCTTGTGGGAAAGATGCTCAGAAACAAGAGTTACTGCCTGTAACTCTTAGGTAGAATTTATGACCTACCCTTAGAATATTTATACTGTTTTCAGGGATCTCATTCTTGACCAAGGCTGGTTAAGTGAGATGCTCTTGGTTCTGAGAGAAAAAAGGGGGCCAGGATGTTTTACATTTGTTTATTGGTTTTATGCAAGGTATTGGTGTAAAGCCATCCACCAAAGGCCACTTCAGGGTAGGAAGGAGCACCCTGCTAAGGGTGCTATGCACCCTTTCAGCCCACTCCACTCACAACTGCACAGCAAAAACTGAAACCTCCACAGACAGCTCCTTCTTTTTTTGTGTACTCCTAGCATAAGCACACACCTACTTGCTGTTTATTTTTGGAGCTTGCTGCCACAACAGGGCTCCCACAGCCAGACTTCACTTGCTTGGACCCTCTTTGATACCCATAAGGAGCAGAACATGCATCCCAAGCCAAGTGTTCCCTGCCCTGTCATCACAGCCTTCAAAGCCCAAAAGAGGAGGATGCCTGCTTTAACAGGCACAAAACACACAGTTGGAAGTAAACACTGCTCCTAAGCTTTCTGCAAGAAGCCTCCTCCACACAGAGCTCTACATAAACTTGTCCAAGTCTCTCCCTACCAAAACTTAATCAAAAAATACAGAGCCCCTTCAAACTGCCTTTGTTTCTTGCGAAAACTGTCAGCACAAAAAGACAACCAAGCAGCCTTTGTTAATCAGGTGGGATGGTCTTCCAGGAACCCCTTCCTCAAAGGCTTTCCTTCAACACTCGTGGGACCTGCAGACGGAATGAATGCAGGGAAAACTCTTGGCTTTCTTCTTAGGGCACCTTTTCCCATGTCCCATGGAAGCCAATGCAGCACATCAACAACACTCCCTTGGCCGTCAGAAGTCCTCATTCCTACCCACCAGAGCTCAGAGAAAGCACACAGGACTAACAAACTAACAAACTCCTGAGGATCAGCACTAACCCCAGCATCCTGCAGCCTGGTTACCTCCAGCCTTGCAACTGGCTACTTAAAAGCTCACCATACACCATCTGTTTGCCCAGAGGGACCTCCAGCCAGTCAGCACAAGCATCACACTGAGATATTGTCCTAGGAACACAGGTAAGGGATCAGAAATGCTGTCCAACGACTAGGAGCACTTCTGCACTGCACAATATATCAACTGTTATGTGGCCACACTATCATCTGCTGTTGTACACCCTTTCTATATTAAAAGTCTCACAAAACATTTCTGTCATGGTCTGGCCCCTGCCGTGGAGAGTCTGAAAAATCCACCAGCTCTGCAGGAAGTTCTACAGGCGTGGCTGGGAGGAGAGATCTCAAACTAAAAGAAAACACCAGAGCACAGAAGGAGTAAAGCCACAGATTGCTTAGAGGGCCAAGATCCACTTCTGAATCCACCAACTTTAGTCCAAGTGTGAGGCCGGTCAGGAAGGTCAGCTATGACAGTGAGGGACCCTAAGCACCAGTGCCGCACCAGTGCGTCACGGCGAACGGATTTACTTTACAGAGAAACGGAGCTGCACAATGCTCTCCCAAATGCTTTCCAGCAGCAGCGTTTAAGCTTTGAGGCAAACGCTGCCACGCTGGGCCGCTGCTCTCGGCAGCTCGGGCCGCCGCTCTCGGCAGCTCGGGCCGCCACTCACCTGCGCCGGCACTGCGCCGCTCCCCGGCCCCGCCGCCCTCCGCGGGCGGCGCTTCCGCCCGGCCGCCGTCACTTCCGCCCGCGCGGCCGGGCCCCAGCCGCCCGCGGGGAGTTCAACTGAGTTAACCGAGCGCTCCTCTCGGCCTTTGACGCCTTCATCACGGCCCCGCTTCCCGGCACTGTGGTCACGGCCGCCCGCTGCTTCCGGCCGGCCCCCGCTCCTGGAGGGACGTCCCGCCGCCGAGCGGCGGCGGTGGATTCGCCCTGCGCTTGTGCGGCCCGGGGCAGCTCCGCCGGCGTTCTCCTGCGTCCAAACCGGCACCTGCACCCCACAGCGAGTGTGTGCACACAGAAACGCATTCATGTCCACGCAGAGCTGTGCCTGTCATTACCGCATGGCGTGGCCGGGCCCGAGACCGGGGGTGTTTTGGGAGAGCAGATGCATAAAGATCTGTGAACATGGCTGTAATTCATTATTCATGCCCCCCAGTGCTTCATTTCTTATGGGAGTGAGTCCTTCCCAAAAGAGTGAGCCCACCTGGTCCAGCCCAAGCTCCAGTGAGGATCTGTGCCTGTTCTTGTGCTCAGAGAATACACTTCCAAGGTGAAAAGGCTGAAAGTTGACCAAGCACTAAAATCAATAACCAGCATTAAAATCAAAGCTCCTGCAAGTTCCAACAGCTCTCTCATAGTTTCTAATAAAGCTTGGCATGTATTACAAATAATCAGTCATGGTTTTTATCCCTTCACAAATCTGTGATACTAAAGCAAAATTACAATCAGGAACAAGTTTTATCCAATATGGTCACTGAAAGCACTTATATCTATGGAAACAAAGGTAATCCTTCATTCTGTCAGCAGACAGCCAGCCTTAACTATATTGTCAGGGAAACTGGACTGTGATTAACTCATTAAAAAATGGAATGAAAATTACAATTTTTTTTAATGCTAGGCAGCAAACATCTCACTCAACTTCATGTTTTCTGATGAGCAACCATGTTCCTGACATGGTAAAGTCGACAACTGCACTATTTTAGATCATTGAGCTCTCCTTGAAGTAGGAATCAACTTGAAGATGTCCCTTTAGGAGCACTACATAACCAAGAGTGACTGTGATTCTAACCGTATGATCAGACATATGATTCTGGCAGAGATGTTTAAGCAGTTAGTGCTGTTACATCTGGTGTGCTTATAGATGCTTCTAGCAGGAGGAATAAATAGATCTGTTCTTAATTACATTTTGGAGATTTGCAGAAGGGAGCCTCAAGAGTGGTTGGAGTGCTTCTCTAGTGCTGCCCTGCCAGACTGCAGTTCATCAGCTGGGGGAGCTCTGCTTTGTGCTCCCTGAAGCAAAAGAAAGCATATTAAAGTCAAACCTAGCTCAGGAATAGCAGTGCCTGCTGAGAAATGGAGTGTCAAATGCTCTGTTTCACTGAAAATAACTGCTACCCCACCACCACCATCTGCCACTTAATATTGTTCCCAATTTGTGCTGATTTGGGATGTAAGAAACACTTTGAAATAATTGTGCAGGTTTCTTGCACTTACACTTCAAGAGCAGCAGCTTCTCATCCTTTTTCTGTGGAACCACCCACCCTCCTGATGGCTCCAGGACTCTGTTGCTACCACAGGTCTGGCTGATCGAAGTGAGGAGTCTAAGGTGTCCTTTGGCTCCTAGCTGCCGTTTGTAATCATTGCTTCTGGGTCAGTGAAGGTCAGGTGGGGCTGCTCCAAAATCTATTGAAATCAACAGATTGTGCCTCTGATTGAAGCAAAATGAGAAACCAAGGGTTTAGGTTTTGCATTACTCATCTTCCAGCCATGCATCAGGGCACCAGAGGTTTACAGAAGGCTGGGGCAGGTGCAGTGGTGCCAGCAGAAGATTTCTCTCTGCCCCTTTGAGGCTTTCCTGGGGCTGAACTTGGGAATGGTTTCCCATGCACCCCATGGGCACAGTTCAGTTCTCCCAGCTGGACAGTAAGGCAGGGAGGCTGTGGCACTGCTTGCCTTGGAATGTGTTTGGTTGAAGCACTGGGGCTGCTTATGGTTCTGGCTCAAGACAGCCATGAGCATTTTCCCTCCCTGACTCCTCTCACACTGGCTGCACAGCTTCTGTGGCCACACACACAGTGTCTCTTAGCGTGCAGGTGAAATGAGGAAACAAATTTTTTTGCCAGAAAGACATACCAATAGAATGTATTTGATTTTAATTACTGCAAGACAGGAATGCTTCCCATCAGAGCTGCCAGAGTTGTATGTATCTTTCCTTCATTCCATCAATTATTTACCCTCAGTTTTAATAATACAGTTAAGGGCACTATATATAGCTTCTGCTCTATCAATAAACCATGCGTGTGTGTCTTCATATTTATCTTATGAAATTATAAGTACCAACATGCTTGCATGGATTTGCTAAGGAATTCTAGCAATGGAATTCCCAGCAGTGCATGTCTTGGAGTCTTTGGTGGTGAACTCAAATATTCTTCACTCAATGAGAGCTATTTTATAAGATTTTAAAAGATTGTCAGTCTTCTCACAAGCCCTAAAAATCTCTCTCATCCCTTCTTATACCTTGCCACAAGGCAGTTTCACGTGACTTTCTAAAACATGGTTTCGGTCCTCCCGAGCAGAGAGAGGCAGGAGTACCTACCGCTGAATGCTTTCTCATTGGATGATAACAGGGAAGGGATCAGAACTACAAAAACAAAATGGCAGTGCCCTTGGTGGGATTAGAAAGGTAAATCTGCAAATGTAGCAGTATTACCTATGTTGCAGAGATGACAAATATTAAGATGAGCTTTTTAAGAGAAGATGACCATGGAAGCAGATAATTCTTCTGCTGAGACGACAGAAACTGAAGTTGAGAATAGAGCAGCTGGAGAGCAGTGTGGTGGGCAGCACGCAGGTCTGCTGGTGAATGGAAAACAAGTTATCATAAGGGATCAGTCCAAGATATAAATCCTACTTTTGTTAGCTTTTTTTAAAGCTGGTATACTCTTGGGGTGGAACCTGGCATTCCATGACAGCAACACCCCACTGAGTAAAGGGTATCCCTGGGACTAGGTGAAACAGGGCTATTTTAAATCAAATCTCTGCTTTTTCACCAATAAAAACCACACATGCACACTCAATGTGATTTAACCATGTGAGAGGAAAGGATTGTATATTTTAAAAACCCAAAACTGCAGAGTATTTACTCATCCCTAGTAATGCATCTGCCAAGCATTATGTTGTCTTTTGACAGTTAGCATGGGATATCCTCTTTATTGTTTTTTTCATCAGTTGTTTCTATAGAAATGCCATTTTTATCAGACTAGATGAAAATAACACACCTCTTCACCAAATACAGATATTTCTTGCTCAGTCTATATATTTTATCCCTATCATACTGGGTTTTCCTCTCCTCACTACAACATCCAAATGAAAACTAGTTAAAAGTGAGTCACTGTACAGCTGGGACTCCAGAGAACAGACTCCTCTGGAAATTGGAATGGGCAGTCAAGCAAATGTATTTCTCAAGTCAGGTTGTTCAGACACTGCTTCTGAAGTGTGTTGCAGGTGAAAATCCATATTTCCACAGATGGGGAATGTGTTGTCATTGACAGTCATGCCTTCACAGAAGGCTTCTATGAAAATGGTCTTCTATGAAAAGGGTCAGAGCTGACCCTGCCTGACAATGCCCTCTGCCCCTGCTATCAATGAGGAAAACATTTCTGAAATCCCGCTTCTCTGGGCTGAGGACATTGTCTCCCTTGGCTGCTGCTGTGGGATCTATCTGACAAAATCTGAGTGACGTAGTCAATGCATTCAAATCCACTGTCATAGACTTTAAAGGAAGCCTGTCAAAGTGCCTAAGCCTGAGATTTCAAGCAGTTTGAGACAGTTTAAAGCACTGGATATGCTCACATTATTATCTCCATGGCAAATCTTCTGAAGGACTTCCTGTTTTATTTGCATTAGAATTTGTTTCTTTCTTCTTTTCCAGTCATTTACTGTTGTATCATGGGGAAACCTTATACCTTTGCACCTGAACAGGATGAGAGTGATGTGTACATGCTTTATCCAAAATCCATCTGTACTAGTCAGCATATGTACTGAAAGGAGTGCCAGGGGAAGCTCATCTCTCCCAAGCTTCAACTCTCATACCTTGGGAGCAGAAAGCATGGCCTGTGCAATGCTCTTGCTTTAGGGAGATACTTTTATGAGGGCAGATAACAATAGGACAAGGTGAAATGGCTTTAAACTGACAGGAGATATGCTTAGATTAGATATTAGGAAAAAATTATTCACTATGAGAGTGGTGAGGCACTGGAACAGGTTGCCCCGAGAAGCTGTGGATGCTCCATCCCTGCAAGTGTTCAAGGCCAGGTTGGATGAGGCTTTGAGCAACCTGCTCTTGTGGAAGGTATCCCTGCCCATGGCAGGGTGGGTGGAACTAGGTGATCTTTAAAGGCCCTTCCAGTCCAAAGCCTACAATGATTCTGTGAATATTCAATGTAGATGCCTGCATAGCAGCGGTTCCTACTGCCAGTGGACCCAAGCCTGAAGTACTCAACTCTAAATAGCTGTGCTAGCGCAGCTAGAACTGCCAAGAGTTTTTAACAGTGATGATCACGATGTCCTGATGATTTAAGTGATCTGGCAGAACTAACTGCAGTCACACAGAGCTGGGTTTTCACCTTCATCTTTGGAAATGTAAAGGGCTGTGATGGGTAACTGTGCCTTGTCTTCTTAAGTACTTTTCCATGAGTCTTTATTAGGCCAGAGCAGGTTTCCCATTTCCTTGGGAGTGATGTGAAAAGCTGTGGGTTCCCTGAGGAGCATGCCAGTGGCATGCATTTCTGCTTCTCATGTGGCAACACACTGCTTCACCCAGCTTTCTGGTAGGGAGAGAAAAGCAGCCTAATGAGAAACAAAAGGACAGGTCAGCAAAGTGGAAGAGATACCTGTTAGAGAGGTATTCTAAGGAAGCTACCAGAACTGTATTGTTATCACATGAAATATCTAATGCCTAGAGGTGGCTCCAATACATAGCACTGCATCACTTTAAAATTCTCTTGCCACCATATAAATAGAAGAAATTACTTTGCCAGTCTTCTGCAGAATAGGAGCTTGCACCCTGTATTTCCAGAGGCTCAGTGCTTGTGAGGTTTGGTATATGCATGGCAGCAGGACAGGACCATTCTCTCACTGGTGGTATTTGGTGATGGAAGTGAAGTGAGCAGAAAGCTTCACCTGTACATGCTTTTCTATCAGGCTGATATGTAGGTATCTTTCTAGAGTACTCTCTTATTTTTTGCCTGACAACAAGTTCCTCTTCAGTGTTGTGGGTTGTTTGTTCTTTTTAATATATTTTTAGAGGTATTTATAGCTACTGTGACCTCTCATGACAGTTGCCTAAATCAGGAGCAAAGAAGATGATGGTGACCAAAGTAAAGCTCACTGGCAGAGAACACCCCTCCTGTTAGTGGCAAGTAGTACCATACCATTAGCAATACTGATATTTAAAAGCCCTTTTCTTCTGCAGCACAGTTACAGGAGAAATGGCAGAGATAACTTCAGTGCTTGCTCAGTGTCACCGTGTGGGAGCACTGATTGCTCAGGTGCACATGTTGCACCTTTCCATTACAGTTTGTCGCTGAGAGCCATGCTTTTTAAAAGTCTGTTTGGCACTGGACAGCAGCCCTGAGTGCTGGCAGACTGCCTTCTAGAGACATACAGCAGCAGCAACTGCCCAGCTTTCTTCCCATGGGAAAATGTTGGTAACTTTCCAAATTATCGACTTGGCTCTGGAATGACACTGACCAGATGGCTGTTTTGCATCAGAAGTCATGAGCTGTGGAGTTTAATGGGTGGATTTGGGCTTCTGAGTTCAACTTGGGAAAGAAGTTGACCAAGGCCCATGATGGTTGGGTATTTCCTGAGAAGAATGAAACGTATTTCCTCATCTTCCAGCCACACATGCAATATTTTGGTACTTGGAGCTGTTGGTGATTTGCCTAGCCTAGGATTACTCCTCTGGTCAGCCACTGTGCCTGAGAACCTCTCTTTCTTTAGAAAAGATAACAAAATATTGAAACAGATGGTATTCCCTTTGATTTACAAAGCCCTGCAGTGCCATGGAGGAAAGATCTGGGGGCTCAAATTTCCCATGACTGTCCGTAGCACCCCATTAATATTAAGACATTTTTACAGTATTTGTAAAAATAGTTTTGTCCTCATTTTCTTCTAAACATTTTGTGGACAGAACCTAGCCAGCATTAGGCTGGTTACCGAGTCCCACTGAAAAGCAGGGTGCATCAACTTAGGCTTGGAATGACATGAGCAGTAAGCACCAGCCTCAGAGGATGCTGCTGGACTATCATAGACATGACCTTTTGCTGCTGCCTGTCTGCACACCTGGAACAGGAATTGTCAATACCTGCAGGAAAGAACGCCCTTGTGCACACAGAAGGGCAGAGGCACATCTAGATCCCTCAGGTTGCCCATGGCCCTTCCTGTCCTATCCGGGGTTGGGAGTATCTGTTCCACCAGTGGAGGCTGATGAAGCAGAACAAAAGAGTTGTTGGATTCTGCTTCAATACAACAGAGGAATAGCCTTTGCTTACTCCTAAGTGCTGCTTGGGAACAATGCAAGACAATGCTGTGAGGGAAGATGATGCTCTTGGTGACAGTGATAGGGAAGGAACTAGGAAAGATTTCTCAGGACTCAAAGGTTGAAAAATCTGGGAAAAAGCTTGGGAGAGTAGTGATTGTTCAGGTGCTATTGGAAATAGCACCTCAGAGGGAGTAAAATAAGGGAAAGAGAGAAATAGGAGACAGGTGCCAAATTTGAAAGACACAAACCAGAGAAAAATAGATGAGAGGAGAGAACATTTCATTCTGAAAAGAAAGAGCGAATGTCAGTGCAAATTCTGGCATATCTGTGCAATGTGGCAGCTCCATAACTAAATCTAAAGACTGAGCATAGGCATCACTGCCACCAGAAAAGAAATGGCAGGAGACAGGGCACAGACATCTGAGAGAACAGGAGGGAAGCAAAAAGCCTAAAGTGTAGAGATGGTTTGTTCAAACTCAGGCCGCTCGGAACACCAAGCCTGCTGTTTGCAGCAGTGGTGCCTCTGTGCCAGGGAGGTACCAATACCACATGGCTTATTTCATGCTGGTAATTGGAAAGGCATCACATGACAACAGGCTGGTGGCTCATCCCACTGTGATCCTCAGAGCTGTGGTCATCACAGTCATTGTCAGAATGCCCCTCAATGTACAGCATCCTTTGTCAGAACCAAGAGATCAGAGCATGCAAAGACTTTACAGCCTAAGAGCCAGTATTGCCTTTGTCCTCTTTTCCTTCAAGAAGGCAGCAAACTACAAGCACTGGAGGATGTAATCCAAGTGCTAATAAATTATTGATGTCTCCCTTCAGCTTTTTACTTACTAAAAGGATATCAAAGCTCATTTTGTGAATGGTCCAGACAGATTCTCTTTTGCTATATCCACAATTTGATTCACAAATATTTCACTAAGCGTTAATATTGAAACAACATAGTGTTCTCTCTTTACAGGTTTAGCAAAATATAATAGCCATGTTTTGGATTACACACTCATAAATAGATGCAGTGATATGACACTTGAAACTGCAATAGATGTTTGATTTTGTAATCTTAAAAAGGCAGAGCTTATTATTAACTAGGAATACACCATTTTTTAATATTGAAAGCTTGTTGAGATCACAGTATTTAGTCCTTGCAGATAAGATGCGTAGTTCTTTGGCAGGACATACAAGTCATAGGATGGTAAGACTTACTTTATATTTAGCAATAGCTCCTCTCTTCCAATATGCCTATCTGCATAAATGAGCTAACAAACCATCTGTATTGGAAATAGCCTTTACATTACTGTCAACTTTGGGGCAGTATGTAGCACTTCCTTAACAGCATATATTAATTTATGCTTGTTTTGGAGCAGCAGAGAAGTAATTTGAAACCCTCATACTGCAATTTTCTGGGTAAGAGTCTCCCTAAAACAGAAGGCTTGCTTTTCTCTTTCAGTAAAGTATTCTGCAAGCTTTGATGGCCAGAAATGCTCAGGATCTTCATAGCTGTCTCATCTTAAAGAAGGACAACAGGCTTCCAGGTATATCTTCAAAATGGTACCAGATCTTTGCAAATTTAGCCCAAATGCGATGGGCTAAATTTGGGCTAAACTCTCTCTCTCACTAAACAGCAGAGCAAAATTCTGCCTGCTGAGTCAGTGCAATGGCCCAGCTGAGCTCAGAGAAAGGATTATAAACATTTTTACAGTGGCATGCTCTGAATGACAGGGTGCTGATCTTAAACTGACACAAACTGCAGTTCCTGACTGCACCAGTTTCTTCTTGCTCTGAATAGAGGCAGCAAAGCTACACATGCATGTTGTCTCTGTTCCTTGCTGGCTGTTTAGAAAGATTGAGTGCCCAGGCACAAAGCCCAGAAGAGAGAGCTGATTTTTGCAATATTATATACCTATTTTGCAAGCCAGACCACAAACTGCTTATCACTTTCTTGATGCTATATATATAAATGTTCATAATTAATCTGCATTAAAATAGAGTATACAGCTTCTAAAGAAGAAAAATAGCCCCTTCAGGCATCTCATAGTAGTGACACTGATCCCCTCCATTTCTGAAATTAAAAAATGAGCTTCTTTGCATAGATTTTGCAGTATTCTCTTGAGTTCAAGCTTCCTTTTTGGCCCTGATCCTTCAGTTTATGAGAGTGACCTTGATAGCAGAGATTGATACCTTGAATCTGGAGCTACAGAGGTGGAAACAAAGACACCTGGTGAGAGATGACATTTCCAAAGCTTAAATCTCAGGGACAGTAACCTTCATTTTCCCTTCTCCTGATCTCTTTCATCTCTAGGCTTTTTTCCTATGTTTTGGCTTCAGGTACCAGCAGAATTCTGATGGTATGGCAGGTGGAAAGATGTATATGCATGTGCCTTCCAGATTGAAAGCCTGAATTCAACTGGGGGCTACATATCCTCAGAGACAATTTCACCTCTTAAAGATGGAAGGGCCAATTAGCCAGTCCTTGGGACTGCTGGCAGCTGTAGCCAAACAGCAGTCAGGATTGGTTTAGATGATAAATCACAGTTTATTCAACATCAAAAACAGAGTGACTGTGGAATTGAAAATAAATTCATGAAGCTGTTCAGGCATCACTGAAGTCCAGTGGGTATTAGATGTATTTAATAAATAAAAGATGTATTTAATAAATAAAAAAATTTAATAATAATAAAAAATTTAATAAATAAAAGGTATTAGATGTATTTAATAAATAAATAACCATTTGGACTGGGATGGCAGACAAATCTGAAAGGCTGAGCTCTGCCAGGTCTTTGTTTTCTTTCCTTGCCTGACTCAGCTTTAGAATATGATGCTCTTACTCCTGGGCTGCATGGCTTGCCAAGCTGACATCTTTCTGGTGCACAGCCTCACCCTACTGCCTGTACAAATGGGGGCCCCATCTTCTGAAAATTGTCAGCCTTTTTCCTTACTGAATGGAGATGCTTCTTCATGCTGCCCTGTGATACACTGAAGCCTATTTACTCTATCTCCTTCCATGTTGCCTTTTATTAGGGCTTTTTAACTTACAAATAGAAATTTGGCACAAATATGAAGTTCATTCCCAGTCTCTCAGTACACAGTTTTCTGGCTTGGCACATTTCCCTTCTAACCACAACATCTCATCATGCCTCAGCACCCATTCCATAGCATATTTAAGGGTCACTAAAGCACCTAGACAAACAAGTATGAGCTGACAATAAAGAACACTTTTAATATCTCTCATGCTCTATAGATCTTGGTGCGTATGTCACAGGCATTCCTTATGCATTCTTTTTGGTTCCTTTCTGTGTCCTAGATGTGACCCACTCTGTGCCAATCTGCTGACTATCTTATCCTCCAGAGATGTCCCATTGTACCACTTACAGAAAGGAAATTGAGTATTTTAAATGTACAATCTCATGTGGTTTATAAACCTGTATATAAAGTCCCTTCCACTGTGCATCTCACAGCTCCTCTCCAGGTCTGAGAGAAGTATTGAGTACAGCCAAACAAATGCCATTTCTGCTAGAAGGAGATGCCAATGGGGCAGGACAAGGCACATGAATCTGTAGCTACAGTGGCAGTCATTGCACTGCAGTGTAAGCCAGAGACAGGTGAGGCCAAAGGAGTTTGCTAATTGTCCCTTATGGATATCTTGCACCTCCAAGAATGGGTAGGTTTCTCAACGTGGCATCAGCCAAGACTTCTGCAATGCAACGAATATCCTAAAATTCAGATTTAGCAGAGCCCAATACTTTATGAAAATCCAAGTTTTGGGTTTTTTTCCTTTATGCATTCACACACCAAGCACCATTCTCTGCTCTACAGTCATTCTAAACAATCTCTTATGCAGCCTGAGTGCCTTGAACCTGGAGTGGCATTTTCCAGAGCAGCATGCCTGAAAAAGCAGCTAGCATGTTGTGACAGGAGTTGAAGTACTTGTATTAAAGTGAAGGTTGATGCTTCAAGAGTGTTCACTTGCCTGTTTGTAAGATTTTTATGAAAGATTTAAAATATATGCTGCTCTAAGGCACACAGAGAGAAATGGATCAAATGGGATGAGTGTCATGAGTGTATAATGAAACATGAAGCAAACATGCCAAGGTAAGATGGTGCAGCACACCAGTCCTGATCAGCAGGAGAGCCAATCATGACTGGATGCACTGAGCACAGGATGCAAGCAGGAGGAAGAAATATTGACAGGGCAGGGAGTTTGCAGGAGGCTGCAGTTGTGGGGAAAGCCTGTGCAGGAGGCAGATGAAACCAGAGGAGAGGCTCAGGCCGCAAGGAGGATGGATGCAGGAGCAGCTGGGTGCATCCATTTCTACTGCCAGTACTCCTCCGAGAATAAGGAGATGAAGGAGGGCAGCAGGGCCGGCTGCGGGGTGCGGGGGGCAGCCCCAGAGCTCCGTCCCGACAGCGCTGCCCTCTGTTCCCGGTGCGCAGGTCCACCGACAAGGGAGGGGAGTGGGGCATCGTCGGGCTGCTCCGTGAGGGAGCGCTTCCGCGGAGCTGCCTTCCTCCTCCTCCTCCTCCTCCTGCCCCTTCTGCTGCTGCTGCCGGGCCGCGTCCCGCCGCCAGCACGGGCGAACTCCGGGCGCTGGGGAAAAGCGGGAGAAGTGGCCGAGGCTGAGCTGCGGGCGGCGGAGGCGTGAAGATGCGCTGAGGGGGGGGTGGCCGCCGGCGGGGGCGCACCGGGGCGGGCGGGGCGCACCCGGGGATGGGGAGCGAAGCTCACCCTGAGAAGAAGACAAGAGAGGGCACCCCGGAAGGGTAGGGGTTGCGAGGTCGTATCCCGGGAAGAGAGCATACCCGGCAGCTCCCAGACGCCCGCAGAAGCGCGCCGGGAGCCGCCGGGCAGTCGCCTGCCCACCTGGGGGGGCCGGGAGCGGCCGGGGCACCCCCCCCCCCCCCCCCCCACTCCGCCTCGTCTTTCTCTCCTCCCCTCCGCCGCCTCCTTCCCTCCCTCCCTGCCCGCCTGCCTGGGATGGTGGAGGGAGTCGGGAGCACCCGGCAGGGCGGCCCTGGGCGCGAGGGGCGGCTCGCCCCAGCCCGGCCACGGCGCGGGGCGCGGTCCGCGGGGGGCTGCGCCGTCTCGGGGTCCCACAGCCCCCGCCGCCGCCGCAGCTGCCGGTGATGGCCAAGGATGTTCTCGGAGGGGGAAGCCGAGGCGGCTGCTGAGAGCGGGCCGGGCAGCACCCCCGCGCCGGGGGCCGCCGCCGCCGAGCGGGAGGAGGTGAGCGGCGGCGGGGGCGTCCGCCCCGGGCCGGGCCGGGCCGGGGAGACTGGAAGGGCAAAGGCAGCCCCGCCGGGGGCACGGGGTGCAGGGCGGTGTGGGGTGTGGGGAGCCGCGGCGGAGGAGGGTGCCCCGGCTGGGGGTGTTTGCGATGCGGGGAGAACGGAGGAGCGCAGCCACAGCCCGCCCGGGTACCTGCAGCAGCCGCGGTGCGCTGCGGTGCTGCCCCGCCGCGCCCTGCAGCGCCGGGGCCGCCGGCGGGACCCCCGCGGCCGCCGCTTGCGGGCTTTACCGACGGGGCCCCGGCACCCAGCCCTGCGCCGGCTGCCGGGCTCGGGGCGGCGGCTGGGCCAGCGGCTCTGCACCGGAACGATGCAGCGGGGGCGAAAGGGGGCCTGCCCAGTGGAAGTTTGGCCAAATGAGCCCCTTGGGGCTTGGCCTAGGAGAGCCTACCTCTTCCCTGGGACTGGTGAAATGGTCAAGGAGACTGCAGCTCTGCGAGGCACTGGTGGAGGTGGCCGGAGGGGCACAAGGAGCGTGAGAACGGGCTTGCAGCCTGGAGCTCTGTGGGTTTCAGGTGTTTGGGGGCAAAGGAGGACGTCATGCCTCTCCTCTTCCCTTGGGGCCTAGGCACTCCTGTTGCCTAAATTGCAACAGAAATCACTGGAGAAAATATAACGTAATGTTTCTTCAGATCATCTGTGAAGCACTTACTGTGGCCTTGCACATCATAGAAAGGGAATAATGGATGTGTCTGAGTGTTGACACAGAATCCTGAGCCACGAGGTATTGGCCAGACAGAACTGCAGGCTGTGTGACAGTAGGTGACAATGTGTGTGTGCTATCCTGCACACCTGGGACAGCAAGCTGTCCTGTTTTAGAAATACCTGGGATTTTCTTCTATGCTTAATGTAGCCTTTGCTTCCAACAGTTTTGACAGGTCTGCCATTTACGTCATATAATCCATGTGCAGTTCATGGAAATGAGTGAACTTTCTTCATAATATGGAGTTAAATATGAATGTACATGCTCCTAGGAATGCAGAGAGCAGCCTTGAAACAGAGAAGAGAAAATTGAAAACAGAAGTGAAAGCAGCCCTGGAACATTGCTATGTGCAGTTAGTCTGCTTAAAGCTTTTGTTAGCAGGTCCCATGGCTCATCAACAGTCACATAATCCTGTAGTCAAAATCCAGTAGCCTCAACAAAGCCTATGTGAAGCTGCAGGGTACTTAGCTGAAAACCAAACAGCAGTTGAAACTACCTATAATTGAAGATTGGCTTTGCAGCTCAGGTTGAAAAAACTGTCATTCATGGGTGAATATTAGGGTTTTCTCCTGTTTGATTGCTTTTTAAACATCTGCGACACAGTTCACTGTGAAGAGCTGTGGCTGGATCCAGGATACAGCTAGTGTTCTAGCAGAAGAGCACACCAATATAATTAGAGCCCTGCAGATGATCAATAGATCTTTAATGCTGGAAGGGATTTTTTAATTTTTTTTGGTCTAGGACCAGGAGCTACTGAAGGCTTTCCAATGTATTAAGTCCGTCATAAAAACATCTAAGCCATGTGTAGAAAGAAAGCACTTGATCTCTCTGCTAAGCACTATCTGTATCTTCCTTCTTTCATCCTCTTCTCAGTTCTTCTTCTGTTCCAACACAAACATTTGCACATTTGAGTCTATATCTCAAACGCCTGTGATGTCTTAACACTGCAATCCTACAATGTTGGTGTTTCCTCATGCCTTCCCCTTCACCATGTAAATAGTCCTTTTGCACCTGGGCCTGCAATTGCATGTCAATACCAATACCCTGTATTGGTATTGGTATTAAATGGGCATTTCATGGGCTCCTCTTTTAAGCTGTCTCATTTATGGATTTCACTTCAATCAAATGCATGGACTTAAATGGTAACAACGACTGAAATTTGCCTTTATTGGGTATTAAATCAATACTACCCTGAGCTAGTAACAGAGAATGTGTCTGAAGTCTAAGTTCTTATTTTTGAATGAAGGACATGCAAAGGTGCAGCTGCAGAGCAGGAAGGAGAGCAGCAGTTCAGTTACCTGCCTCTGCCCTTGTCCTCTTGTGCCAAGGACCACATGGGTTTCCTGCTGACTTTGCTGAATGTCAGAGCAAACCCTCAGATTACCTGACGGTGTTCTGATTTGGCTTTTTTTCTAATGAAACATTAGTTGCTTGAGCTGAACGACCTGGAACAGATGTGCTTTTGTTATTAGTGTGGGATTCTACAGTTCTACAAACTCTTCCGAAGAGGAATCAAGATTTTTTGGGGGAGAATATGCAAAGGATTCCTTTTTCCAAATGTTTCAGCAGTTATTGCTGAAGATTGATTCTCTGGAGATACTTGCCTTTGCTTTCCTTTCTGAAATAGTAGAACCTGCTGCTCTGTACTGCCCTGGTTAAATAGTAGAGTGACTGCTTTTCTTGTTACTGTGACAGCCTGTACCCACACCGAAGAGTTGATAGTGACTTCTTAATTTCTGCCAATTTATAACTCAGTTGGGAAATGGTCTTAAAAATTAAAATCTTTAAAACTTAGTTGGAAATCAAGAGGGCTTTTTTCAGGAAAACAAAGCTGGTGAGCAGAAACATCATTTTTTGTTTCCAAAGCCAAGTAATCACTGAAGAAAGGTGAAAGCAACAGCCACTTGACATTTTGAAATATGTATTTGTCTTGTTTGTACTGGCAAAGTCAAACAGCAGTTGTCCATGCCTGTTTTTATCTTCTCTTCTATATTTAAAAACTTATATTGGGTATGACATAATGTAATCAGTTAAGCTATTTAAATAAAAGGGAAAACCTCATGGGTCAGTGTTCCTGAAACCCACGGTCATTGGCTTTCTGATGGATATTTTACAGAAAAGAGGGGCCACTTAAAACTGCCTCATTTTCCTCGTGTTGCCATTGCAAAACACAACAGGGGCTAATTTGTAAAGTGCTACTTGTGGTCACAACAATGCCAAAGGGGTACTATGAGTTAAGAAACCATACATAGTGCTTGTGTGCAGGCGACAGTTTTACAGGCTTTCAGGTCAAAAGGGTAGCTGGGACCTTTGCTCTTCAGTATGCCCCTGGAGAGACACCTTCTGCTTGGGGCATTGACTCCATTTAGTTATCCAGCTTTTTTATCCTTTTCCCCCAACATTTCTTTTATTTGTCAAGGCTTATTTTATGGCATTGAAAACACCAGGCATACAGCCCTTACTAACGGACCAGTTAGCTTTAAATTGTCCCCATCTAGTTGTACCCAGGTGGATGAGAAGGTAAGCTGCTGAGACATTGTTGGCATCAATCTCCAGAGAGGGGCTATTTCCTCGTAAACCTCCCCCTTCAAAAGCTGCCCAGGGCACTCACATGGCAGACACTGTCCAGAGAAGGTAGGAAATGAGTGAGACAGGATTCCTAGGAAAACTCTCATTCTTCTCCTCAGATCTTCCAAAACTCATGCAAAAACCTGCTCAGCTGGTTTCAATCCCCTGAATGATAGGTGCTGGTTAGCCTTGTGGAAGGCTGTCACCATCCCAAGTGAGTATGACTGACCAAACAGTTATCTTTTTAAGGCTCAGTGCATGAGATTCCCCCTCTTGAATGAAAGTCAAATAGGACAGACCCCTCTCTTCCCTTCCTGCCCTTGGTCTGTTCAGCAGACATAAATCAAAGAGTGCTCCTCATTCCTTTTTCCAAATTAGTTCCCTCATAGAGACAAAGGGAAAAGTCCAACAGGAGTGGCAGTCTTTTTCATGATCCTGCAGTTTCAGGCAGTATTTGCATTGCAGATTCTGTCATAAGAAAATCCAAGCTGAGCCATTGCATCTTTTTACTGCTTTTGTTCTTTTTGTTGTCCCACTTTATCTTCTGATCACATGTCTGTTCTTGGTGCCTTGGAGTTGGCTGTCTTCTCTGCACTTCACATGAGAAACTGTCAAGGGTTTTTAAAAAATTAATAGGAAATACCAAATTAATGTGTCTGAGCTCTGAAGGGCAGCCTGGTCTCCAGTTGTATGGGCCACTACAGGCAGAGTCTACTGCTTCTTGCCACCGTGGCTGAGCATGAAGTGAATTGCTCCTTCAGGCTGACTTTTCCAACCCCTCCAGCAGGGGAATTTTCTCAGTGAAGCGCTGGACTGTAGCAACTGTGGAGCTTGTAGGGTTCTGCTGCTGGAGGGTTACAAGGACAATGTAGGCAAATGGCTGTTAAATGTGTAGATGTCACATCATGGGGAAGGACAAGACTTGATGACTTGGTGGTAGCTCCCCTTCAGACTTGGTTTCTAATGCTGTTCGTTTAGGTGGACAGACAGTCACTTGATACTGGTAGAAAAGCAATGCGTCTGCACACTTTTTGGAAGCCCCAAATACTCTTCTTGTTCTCCCTTACTTAATTCAGAGACCCAAGAGGATGATCTTCCCCAAGAAGGGAAGTGTGGATACCAAGGATGCTTTGCAATCAGTGCAAGCCATTGCAAAAGTGAGGTGGGAGGTATCTTCTTCCTGGGAATGCAGCACTTTACTTCTTTTCATCTGTTTCTACAGCTTGGAATAAAATGGCTCAGATCATGGCCAGCGAGCAGGGACTTTGTGGAAACAGAGAGTAAAAGGACTAAAGTATCCCCAGGTAATCCCCAGTGAGTAGGGCTTGTTTCTCCATGTGTCCTAACACATTGTCATGAATTGACACCAAAAGTAATGGCTGCTGAGCTGTCACCAGCACTGTAAGGCCCTTCAGTTGTTACAGTGACACTGTTGTGACACAGCAGATGAGGCTGTGTCTGAGTTTTCACAAGTTCTACTTTTTGGATAAAGTATGGTTGAGTAGTTAATTAGTTTTTAAGTTCTAATAATGGAAAATGTAGTTCACTTTCAGACTCCAATCATTCATTGTGCTCCTCAGAGCTTAAGACCTGTAAAGTTAAAAATAGCACATAGTGAAACTTTTCGAGGTCACAGTTGCTGTAACAGTTCTGTTAACTCCCCAAAACTCTGATGGGGCATCTTCATTTCAGCAGCACTCTGCAGGGGAACCAGCCCTGTGTTATAGCGGGGACGCTGCTGCAGTGGAGCTGGACAGGTCTCTGCCAGCAGCACCACACCGGGGGGACAGGGCTTGAGGCTGCCTTTGACAGGCACCCATGCCAGCTCCTCCCTGAGCACTGTCTGCTCTGCCCACAGCACCTCTGCCCTGCAGTAAAAGCAAGGCAGAAAAGTGCCTGAAACAGGCATGACAGATGACGAGTGGGAAGGACGGACGAGCCCGGCTGCGCGTGGCACAGGAGGCTGGCAGCCTTCCCAGTGTGGAGTTCAGGTTGTGGAGCAGTGTCTGATGTAGCTGGCAGCCTCTCTCAAGGTGCCACACATGCCACTGGGAGAGGATGAGGGGGCTCACACCCCCTGAAATGTGTGAACTTTTGGCCTCTGTGGTTTTACATCAGGTGTATAATGAACAGAGAATCCCAACTCACAGTGCTGTTCCCATAGAGATGAGGTGTTGCAAATCCCAGTTCAGTATTCAACCACCAGAGGCCTTGTTCAGGAAAGATTGGTAGGACTGGGCCTCAGAGAAGATGGGCTGGAAACAGCCAGCAGCTGGTGAGAGCCGGGCCTGGAAAGGTAGGAGCTGACAGCAAAGGACAAGGAGCAGTCATGGAGGGTTCCACTCCTGGCAGGGAAACCAAGGGTAGGTAATTGAGGTGACTGGCAATGAGGAGTCTGAATAACATGACCTTACCAGGGAAGAGAGTGGGATCAGTCAGAGACTTCTGCAGGTCATGGCTTTGGGAGAGAAGTGATTTGTGGTGATGGATTTATGGCTGGAAGCCTTCTTCATACTTGTGTGATTGATTGCCCTTAGGAGCTGGCCCAAGAGTTGTGGAGCACAACACACCCACAGGAACAAGCTCTGCCATCTCCTCCACCCTGCAATGAGCAGAGGGAGCTCAGAGCACCGTGGAGGCTGGGGTGGTAGCATCTGCCAGTAGAGTCCTGCCAGCATTAGGGTCCCTCTAAACACCAAAAATAAAGAGAACAGCTCCCTCATGGCTTCCTAGAGGTGAGGTGGCCAGGCAGAAGGGCCAGTACCTGGTAGAAGAGGAGTGTAGTGAGGGCATGTGCTGAAAGGGTGGGAATGACAGTCTGTCTTCAGGCCTGAAGTGTTCCATGGTTCTCTGCAGGGGACTGCCTGTCAGCAGGCCAGGACAAGGAGCTAAACCCTCTGCTTCCCACCAGCTGCTACTCAGAGTGACACGGTGAAACAACTCGCATGCAGATAATGTACCTTCCTGGAGTGTGCTGCTGCAATGCTCATGTGAAATCACTTTATAAGTGCTATTTTTTCACTGTCTTCAGGAGGTGTAAGAAGGTGTGCTGACAGCATGCCATAGGTCAAAGTCAAAGCAAGAAATAAAAGCCAGGTGTCCTGGCTCTCAGGACCTCTTTTAACCATTAGGTTTTTAAATGAATTTTCAGTGAAGTTTTCTCCCACTGTGCTGTCACATATTGCTGCAGAATGTGTCACAGAGAAGCAAGAAGGAGGGAGAATTATATTTATAATGAAAACTTGTTTCTCCCAGGGAAGCATTAGCTGCTGGGATACTTCCTTATCTAAACTGGAGCACCATTATAAAAACCTGACACACTGAGGTCACAGCTGTGTTCAGCAAGGTGCAGAGATGGGGAAACACTCCCCAAACCTGACAGAGCAGCTGAAGGCTGAGTAGTGGCTGGGTGTTATTGCAGGGATGCTCAGCTCATCAGCATGAGGGACCTGGCATGGCTGCAGCCTGAGCTGCAGCAGCCCAGTACTGTGGGGCTGGCACTGCCTCTGCTGAGCTGTGGCTGAAGGGCTCTGGCTGGGAAGTCACACAGGGAAGGCTGGAAGTTGACAGTTCAAATTACAGAGCCATGTTGTTCTGGTTTAGCTAGATAAAAGGATGACCTTACAAATAAGTGAGGATAAAAATAAAACACCATGATTCTGGGCAAACCTTCATTCACAGATCCCTTTGAAAGACTAACCCAGACTTCACAGGAGCTCAGATCAGTCCTGGATCATATTTCTCCGGAGAACTTGAGAGCTGTTTCTATATCCTTCATTTAAATCTCAAGGTGTTCCTTTAGACTGAGCAAGGATTAAAAGGGATTCATAATAATCAACTGTTTTCCTCATTTATGACAGAGGCATTCAATGAATAAGCTGCAAACTAGAGAACTGGTGTGGAACTAACACTTCTCTGGCTTCTTCCTCACAAGGATTACTTTACTGGCTCTCTGCTTTTTCCCTCAGGGAAACTGGTCCATAGCTGTTGCCCAGCTTGGCTTCGGATCAGTCTCTTGCTTCCCTATGTTGAGGCTGAGGGAAGGTTGGGCAGGACACAAGACCTGTGGCAGTGGTGAGAACACTAAGGCACAGAACATGTTCCTCAAGGATGAGGAGAGCACCATGACCCTAGGAACCTGGGAGCAAGAAGGAACGAGCTTCTGTACACCACTGGACTGTGGCACTAAGATCCCCAGCTGCAGGCTGATGGTGTGCACAGCACAGGAGAACACACCTCTGCTGGGGCACAGCCAGCCTCCTCTGCCTGCTTGCTCCTCTCTCACCCCTGAGGAGCTGCAACTCCTGTGTAAAGGTGGGAGTAAAGCAAGCATTACAGGATTCCTGTTGAACCCAGATGAGACTTCGTCAAGCACAGAGGCTGGCAGATAGCTACTCTCCCCTTCTCCCATCCCTGTCGTCCCCATCCCTCAAGGGCTGAAGCAGTGGGAGCTAGTTCCACTGTCCCTTCCGTTTTCCCTTGGCTGGTGTCAATTTTCCCTTTATCTCAGCAAAGCCACTGAGTGGACACCGGTGCACCAGTCAGCAAGCTGCACCTGGCTGATCCCTGGGGCCATGGTGCTTTTGTGCTGCTGGCAGCATGCCAGGGGTGCAGGGAGCTGGGTCTGGCTTTCACAGGCTGGAGCACACTGCTGAGGATCTCTCCATTCTGCAGCCACAGGATGAATAGATGGGTGGATGCTGTCATCAGCCCTTTTTTAGCATGTCCCTGCAGTGTAGGAACAGGGGCAAGGGCACCTGCCTGGGCACCTCTGTGCAGCCTGGCTGGCTGTAGAAGGGGAGAGAAGGGGCTGCCTAGGCATGAGGCAGGCTGCAAAATACCCAGTGACACAGCCAGCTATGGCTCATGTCATTCACTTGGCCTTACTACTCCAACAGTGGCTGGGAACTGCATCCCAGGAGCTTTCTTGTGTTGTGTGATGTTTTTATCAGTTAACTGATAAGCGTTGAGGCAAGCCATTTAGTTATACCTGTGAAATTTACCCTGTGTCTACTGGAAACCACCAATATTCAAGGCAGGGGAGTAGGCAATATGAGCTAAGTACAATGGGTTCTTAAAGCGTGGAAAAAAGAACTGTTCTTGCTCTGAGGCAGCTTGAATCCCAGCTTTCCTTTCCTGATGAACTCATACCCAGCATTGGCATTACTGGGAAAAATCCTCTGCCTTCAAATATGTTTTTTTAATTGATACAGAGTCAAAAGCCAGTGGCAGCAACATCAGCAATTTGGGGGGGGAAAGCAGTAATTTTGTTAGTGCAGCATTTTGGTGATCTTGTAAAAAGCTGCCACAAAAATAGCCCTGATTTCTATTTTGTAAATCGTGATCATTTGGTTGCTAGGATTCCTTGGCACTGAAGATGCAACTGCACAGTTTTCTTTAGAGCAGAGTGAGGAAGCATCACTTATGGATGTGTTAAGGGCCAAATTCTTCATGACAATCACATATGCACCCTTGTATTGTGCTGAGTGGCTTTCCCATCCTGCTGTAATAAGCAGCATATATGTTGACAGGGATCCAAATGGCTTCTCTTTCTTGGATTTCCTTTATTTCTGCCTGAAGAACTCAGATGTATCCTGCAGGACCTAATCCTGAATCTGACATTTTACAGTACTGTAGAATCCTTCTGTCCTGACCTCTGCTTTCCTCCCCTTCAGGTGCTGGCTTGAATTTATGAGGATGATTAGTGTGTGAAAGAGCAGACTGTCTTTGTATGGTATTTCAGGGGCATCCTAGCATCTGAAATTCAGGTGGATCAGCAAGATTTGTGTCTTTTCATAGTTCTGACTTGTCCTGCAATAGGCTCTGCTGCAGAAAGGATTTAACGCTACCATTTTGTGCACCTGCCTACCCTGAGGTGTTCCCCCTGACAGCTCCCTTGATGGAAGGAGGAGATTATGTCTCCACAGGGATTTAAATCATGAGAAACCAGACAATGCCTGCTCACCACAGGAGGGCACTTGCCAACGCCTGAGCCAGTGACGCTACAAACACGTGGAGTGTATGATGCAGGTTCTTATTTTCAAACCTAGTAACAGCATTTCTGCTGCACACTGACATCATGGCCCTGCCTGCAGGAACTTCTTATTCTCACAGGAGTTTCATGGCAGACGAGCAAATAAATGTGCAGCAACCAATCTATGTGTTCAAGGGCTGGAGGGAGATCATCTTTGATGCAAAATGGATTTTTTTTTGTTTCCTTCTATCCCTTGTACTTCCCTTTCCGTGCTACTGGCTCAGCAGGAGCTGGGGGTAATGGGCTTCTTACCGTTCAAGATGGATGGCAGGAGGCGTTTTGTTTCAGGCTCCCCAGGAGGGGATTGATGAGATGGCTGTTGTAATATCTCCCTTTCTCCTTACCAGGCCTGATTACTGATACCCCATGTGGTGCCAGGATTTGGTCACATGGTGGAGGAGCGCTTCTACCCACCATTACACCAGGGTCTGGGTTAGCACAGGCTGTTGGGCTCCTTCTCACTGTACTAATGAGCATCTGACCTGGGAGTTCATTTAGCCCTGGAAAACAGTGAGAGGTTGCACTTCTCCTGCAATTGTCATCTCCCTGGTCACCCCAGACTTCTTAGGCTGGTTTTTCACTAGGATCAGTTAAGGAGCTGGAAGAAGATAGCTGCACGCACACCTCTTGTGGCTGCTTGGGGACAGTGGATAGAAATCTCCTTGTTCTTGCATCATCCCTGTCCACTGCAGAAGTGGTGAAGCCCTTCTCAGCACCAGAGGCTGGTCCTGGTGTAAGGGCTCTCCTCAGTTTTGATTAATAGCACAGCCTAGGGCTTGTCTAGCAAGGACTCAGTGGTCCTCTCTGTGGTGTATCCTGCTATCAGGAGGTGGAACATACTCCCCTGCCCTGTCTTGACCAAGATTGAGGAGTCTGTCATAGTTAGAGACAAAATTCTGCTTTCATCCAGACTCTGGTCACCACCTGCCAGAGTGTATGGCTTGTGGTTATTGATTACTCTTACCCTCTCAAGTATCTCATTGGGATATATTAATTACAAGCATAAATCCACAGGGCCAAATTCAGTTATGACTGATGTTCATTTATCCACCATTTTTCTTCTTTCTTAGCTGATTTTATCTCTTTTTTCTCAGTCCTCTGTCAGTGTTTCCCCCATTCCTTTTCCCCCATGGTCAGGAAGATTATTCTTTCTAAATAAGAGGAAAAAAATACAAGATTAACTCTTTGCTTACATGAGTAATCAAAAGATGTGGGGTTGTTTTGTTGTTGAAAACAACCAAGTCACCTTGTAGCCCCAAAGCCAGGTTTTGGCAGAGAGCAGGAGCATGCTGTGATGCCACATCCTGCTGAGACACAGCTGCAGCATCAGCCCTGCAGTATGCTTTCACCTCTGTGGAAATCCCTGGTTCAATTTAGCACAGCCTTATCCTTCCAGGCTGTGGGGAGGAGAGAGGGGCATAGATCTGTTTTTGGAGAAGTTCCCAGCAATGGAAAGGCAGCCATTCAGGATTATCTGCTTTCCATGGATGAGCTGGGGGAACTGCTGGCTCAGAGCATGCTTTGGTGCTGTCAGGCTCAGTGCTGCCTCCATTAATCTTCACCCAGGTCCTTTCTCTGGGGGTGATTCCCTCCTGCCCAGGCTGACTGGTCTCTATCCTCACCTGCCAGCACCCTCCTCCTGCCTCAGTGGCACTGGCATTTGGAGCATGTCCTGGCTATCCTTTTCCCTCTTTCACTTCTTCCCACCTTCCGTGTTTCCCCCTCATTTCTCTAATTCCATTCAGGCCACGTCTTTGCTACCCTCTGTTTTCTCTCATTCTTTCATTTTAGACATGATAGCATTTTCCTTCAGCAAATTTGCAGCTCTTGAGGTCAGCCACCAAGGACAAACGCATGTGGGATTTAAAAGAACAGGAAATGCTTTTGACATGATTTCCCCAAAGGAGAATTTTAATGCTTTTGAAATTGGGGAACACAGCTACCTGTCTGTGAACCAGGCACAGACAGTCAAGTTTGGCCCCAAACTGTCCACAAAACAAACAGAATAAACTCATGCTGCGACAGCATATTTTCTGCTTATACAGCTCATGCTGGAGCTTTCAAGGAGACTGAAGAATAAAGTCTGACAGAAGAGGAAAAAGTCCTTTTGTCAATAAACACATATGAAGAAATAGCAGGGATAAGTCAAAATTATAGATCAAATGTTTAAAGAATGTGACTCCAAGATAATCTGGCATATTTCCTTTAGACATCACAGGCTATTTCTTCCCCTTCTATTGATGTCAATTTGGCAACTTTCAGTTCAAATTTATTGTGCTGGTCGAAATCAGCAGGGGAAAAAAAAACCAAGGGTTTTTTCAGTGTCACTGTAACCATTTGCATGCCATGAGCACTAATGAGGCAGCTAGAACAGGAGATGCTTCAAGCCCACACTGCTACACAGCTGCTTCTGGAGTAAAATTCAGCTACTGCTGAAGGTCACACATAGCAATCTAGGTGATAATGTGCTCTACTGAAGCTTTGGGAGGTTCTCTTAGTAGTGTATGCAGAGCTGTTCATGGAATTGTTCCTGGCAGTGAACACTGGAAATGTGAGGAGCACCTCAGTGTCCACATAATGCTTACAGCCTTGTTTTTGTGATTGCCACTTAGCTTTGTGAAAACAGTTGTCTTGTATAAGTTAATGGGGTATTTAGCTATTAGACTGGCAGAGTTCTGCAGGAATAATTACCAGATTTGACACTATTCACTGGAATTAGGCATAAAACCACTGCTGGTAGCATTTACAGTTGGCACAAACATGAGCAGGCAGGTCTATAATGATGAGATAAGCACAATTCTGTTTAGAGATCTCCTTAATTTGATAATTTAGTTACTCAATCCAAAGCCAAATCTGAAGTTACACATCTCAGGGTGGAGAGTACAGCCAAACTTTCAGCTGTCCTAAAAGAGTGACTCAAAAAATACCTGGGAGCCAAGTGAGTGAGAGGTTGAGCATGAACTCCTGGGATGTTGCTGGGCAGAAATATCTTAATGCAACAGTAAAGAAGACAGTAAAAAGGGGGAATGAGTGGGAGTGGAAGGTGATTTTATTTCTTGGTATGATGCCAGTGAAATAAGTGCTGAAGTCCTGTATTTACTTGCAAGGTACAGACTTAAGAAGGATCTCAAGGTGAAGAGAGAGCAGAGCTGAAGAGAGAGCAGAGTACTAGAAAGAGGTAGAGCAGTGAAGTGAAGGACTTGAAGACTTTGGCTCCTTTAAATTGTCAAAAAGAAAGCTGAGAGATGTCATAATTAGAATGGAGAAGTCTCTTCTGGGTGAGAAGGCAGTCATATAAAAAAAGTCTTTCATCACTTGGAGAATGGGCATCCTCCTGCCATGAATGGGGCCTGAAGCCAGACAAAATTACAAAGGCAATAGAAGTTCATCACTAAAACAAATTTCAAAGGGAATGGCAGATTCTTCATTTCTTTTAGGGTATCAGTTGAAACAGAGTTTATTTATGGAAGATGAGCTTTTACCAGCCACTGGTTTCTGGGCTGTCCATAGGATGGCAGAGTGAAATTGCGTTGCCTGTGAGACACAGGAGGTATGAGGAGAAGGCATAGTGAATCCCAGTCTTAAAGTGTACATGTAAATTGTGTTGTAATATAAGCTGAACCTTCCTGACCCACCATAACCTTGCAAAGTTGGTAGGAGAAATTTCTGTGACTACCTGTAAGGGCTGAAGAACTGTCTGGTTGTTTATTCGCTAGTAAGAATCCCTGCCACTTGTGGATGGCTGGTGGCTGAGTCCTGCTCAGTCCACACTTGTATCCAGAGGCCAGGAAAAGCAGCAAGCCAACACTGGCAAAACAGAGGCACCAGAGTTTCAGGTTAGGCATTCAAAAACCTGGGCTAGTGGAATCAGTCTGGGCTTCTTTGAGTGTGGCTCTTCCTCCTCCTGCTAAGTGGGGAGCTCCTTTAGAGGAACAGGAACAGCCAGACCACCTTGGCTTCTGCCTGAGGAATTTCTATGTATCCATTAAGAGAAAGCAGACCTAGAGTCATAAGCACAATTTGCTTTTCCAGAAATGTGTTGTTCTCATTCTTTAGCATCAGTGTTACATTTTGAAGATACCTTTTAAGAAAAAGTCAGGGTTTGAGGGAAAGTAATTTTGTTTTCATTCTTGGCCACCCCCGGTGCAGTCACTTTCAGGCTCAGTTAGGGTGGTTACCAGGTACAACTTACCTACCAGTGTCCTAAATCTGGTCACTTGTCAGGAGTCAGGGGATGGGTTAGAGAGCCAAAACCCTGACCACCAGGCCTTTGCTCCTGGCCACCAGAGCTCACCACGCTCAGCTCCAGATGTTAAGCAGGGGATGTGCCCAGCTGTGCACACCCCCTTGACTCTCTTTCTCCACCTCTTCACTCTAGGCAAGATTAACAGCCCAAATCTGCACTCTCCTATAGCACAGAGCACGTTTGAATGGTTTTAATTATGGTTGCTGCAGCCAGAACCTGACCTGCCTGCTGTTGAGCCAGGAGGAGCTGGGTGGGTATGCCTGTGCAAAGGAGGCTTCACCTCAGCCCTTGCAAACATGCTTTTGATCTTGGGCATCTGCCATCAGAGGGTGCCTTTGAAGGCAATTGCCCTTTCAGCCACTGCCTGGATGTTTTATCATTCGCAAGCTGAGTTTCTTAAAGAAGAAATAATTGAAATGTTGCCAGCCTGGAAACTTCTGTCTCCTACAGGTGTTGGTTGAAATTCCAGTTCTCCATCAACAGTTAGGGATTTCCAGACTGTTTTCCAGTGACTATGGCCACAAATTAAATAGCATCTATCATTTTAGTGTCTCAGAGTACTCTGCACCACCAGAGAGCAAAGAAACCATATAGAGCTTACTGAGTGGTACCCAGCCTTCGCTCTGTCTGAGCTTTCTAGAAATGATGGTCAAAGAAATCAAGCACAGAGCAGCACTGTGGGGCTGACTGACTGCCTGGGGCTAGGGACAGGTCAGGGCAGGCTATCCCTAAGCCTTGTCACTCTCCACAAGGTTCACAACACAGACACCCACAGCCCTCCCCACTCACACCACCTCTCACTCATGGCATTTTCCTCATTCATGCTGACATCTACTAAATAATTTGGAAAATATTTTTGGTTACTGTTTTTAAGTGTGGAAGAGTTAAGTGAATTTTGGCATGTGATTATGGATAGTTTCAGCAAGAGTTACCCAGAGTTTCCAATCCAGTCAGGTGCAATGAGAAGGGAGGCTTCTGAAAGCAGTTCAGTAGCATGCCAGAGAGTAGCAAGATGTTATTAACAGCATGTGTACTTAACACAGCTTGAAATTCATAAACAGTGAAACTGACAGCTCAGCTGTGCTGCTTCATGGCATTCCATTCATAACAGGGGATTTTTACCATTTGTACTGTCATCAGAGTTGGTTGGGACCTTTTGGGTGAAACATTTGATTTGAAAAATCCATTCCTCTTTGCAATATGTGGTTGTGGAATCACAGAACAGTTTGTGTTGCAAGTGACCTTCAAAGCTCCTGTCATTCCCGCCCCCTTCCATGGACAGGGAGATGATGCACTAGACCAGGTTGCTCAAAGCCTGTCCAACCTGGACTTGAACACTTGCAGTGATGGGGCATCCACAACTTCTCTGGGCAACTTGTGCCTCATTTAATTCATTTTTTCATTTTGTCAGGATGTTTCTCAGGTCAATGCTGGAAGCAAAGCTCAAAGAAAAGCCCACCATAAGCAGAAGAGGGAGGACATCTCTCTTGGTTTGGGTTAGAGAACCAAGCCCTTTAGTTATATCTTGCAGACAAAGTGCCTGATAACTGATCCTCCTTCTATTCTACTCTCTGTTTGGTTCTGGCTTTCTGCCAGGCTCTCTGTCTTTTCTTTCTTCGTTTATTTTTTTATGTTTCTCCCTTAAGATTTTCCAGGGGTTATGCTTTTATTCCACATGAAAACAACACAGATGCCACAGTATTCCTCAAAGAATGCAACTCCTGTTTGCTGGCTAGCCCAAGTTATCATGGAAATTATTGGTTTCCTTAAGCATTTATTGTACTCATCCAGAAATACAAGCTTGCCCTGTTTCAATCTGAAACACTATGTACAGAAAGGAGAAAATTCCACACACTACCACAAACATAATTCTTGTAAGAAGGTGGTATGTTAATTAATAAAGTCTGAGAGCCACTGGTTTAACATATTAATGAATTTGTTATGCAGAGAGAGATCAAAAGATATATTTCCTTATTAGATTTTTGAATGTCTGAAGCTTTATTGTAGTTATGTTCTATTTCGTGTCTTTCTTGCAAGTTTCTGATAGTATAATTCTCTTAGATAATTAGTTCAGCAAAGAGAAAGAGAAATAGGGGGTTATAGGCCAGATGAACTTGGTCAGAACTTGAAACAGGCAGGACAGCAGGGGAGGTAGACCCTGGAAGAGAGATCCTTTTATAACTGAGGACCTGCAGAGACTGGGCTTTGCTTAGGAACAACAGCAGGAGCAACACAATGGGTCAGAAAAGCCAGGTGAAAGAACTTGTGTTTTTTACCAGAGGGTTATGAACATGAAGGCCCTGCTGAACTGGACTAGGTGTGTGAATCAGATGTGGCAGTGGCCTCTATGGCTGCATGTATGCACTAATTCAAGGAGGAGAGAAGCTGCCTTTTTTGCAGGCTGCTGTGAGAATAGTGGAGAAAATCTGTCTTGGGCTGATCCAGCCCTTTCAGTGGGTTGAAGAACCATTTTGAAGTGCCTCCAGAGGATGCATACAGAAATGTCATCTTGAACCTGCAAACCTCTGAGCTACTGCCAACCCATCTGGGTGCTGCTCTAGGCCTGGTGGAACCAGAGCTATCTCATCCCCCAAGGGAGACATGGCATCTCATGGAAATGAGCACATTAGGAGGCATTTGCCCACTCTGATATGGCCTCTGATAGCCCTAAGCAGCAGGGCTGGTTGAACCACCCCTTGGGCAGAAGCCAGCCTGTGGGTTTCAGGTTGCACCACAGAGAAGTTGTTAGTCAAAGCAAGTGAGATAAAGGGAAGGTGGGATTCCAGTGCCTTTGGCAAACAGTTATGGCGTGGGACAGCCCTGTTGCCTGGCTGTGCCCAGGGCCAGACTGACAGTGCTTCCAACAAGTCATAGAAAAAAATGGGGTTCCTGGAGCTGCATCGATGACTTAGGCACTCACCTTACATTAAAACTGACTGCTGGGCATTTTTTGGTAGGTCCACTGGCGCTGTTCACTGTGTGAACCATAAGCGTCTTTAAATGAGAGGTACCTGCAGAAGCCTGAATGAGAACACAAATTCATGTCTTGGGATATTGTCCTGCTGTTCCTTCTGCACAGTCTTAGGGCATGGACTAGAGAGATGTCACCTCAGAAAGCCTTCAGGGCAGGAAAAAAAAGGATAGAGCTTTATTACACTTTATATTTTGCATTACTATAGAAGTTGAAAACTCCAGTTTCATGTCAAAAAGAGACAAAGAATAAAAGTCAGTAATTTCCAGTGGGTTTCCTGTGAGTCAGGAGAGCCTGGGGCTCTGACCTGGTCCAGTGTACAGCTGGGGCAGAAGCCTACAATGGGGCAGTAAACACACTGAGACTGAGCAGTGGGCATTTGATGAGAGTTTCAAGATCTGAAACTCTCCGTGACTGCACATAGGCTGCACGTAGAGGATTCACTCCCAAAACTTCTCTAGTTATTTTTTAGCTGAGTTAGGGACTGCCTAAAGCCACCTTGTAGCTTTCCTCTAAGTTTCATGCAAAAGGCTAAGAAAAACAGCCTTATTCTTACCTATACCGAGTTTTTTAACTGTCCTACCTACAGAAGTTATGTACTCTGTAGTTTATAACCCACTGAGCTTCTCTACATCTGTTTTACCTGCTGTTAAGAGAATTCAGAAGCCAGAATAAAGCCCAGAATAATTATACTTTATTCTGACACATGTACAAAACTTTTGGGATAAGAATATAAATTTTTTTACAGATTCCTTCTGGATGCATCAGGAAGAATCAAGGGCCAGATTCTGCCCTAAGTCCCTGCAAGTGTATACTGGTGTAACTTCTTAAAATCAGTAAAATTACTCTGCACTTACGCAGTGTCAGATTAAAAGCTATGAAATCAAAACCAAACCCCATGAAATTTAATTTTGCAGTGTTCACAGCAAGTCATAAACCCTCTTGTGGTTACTTAGGAGTGGTTTTCTGTCTCAGGGGAAAAAAAAAGGAGAGAAGCAGTATTAAATCTGACCCTACGTCCCTGCAAAGTTAGATGCTAATGCTTTCATCTTATTGAGAGGACAGCAAACTCCTCTTTCCAGTGGCACCATGCTATTATTTCCTGAGTTACAAGATTCTGCTTCTTAAATCCCTTGCTGGTTCAAGATCACTTACTGAGTCCTAACCACTGTAGGTCCAAGATAAGCTTTACTTGGGGAGAAATTTGTCTGTGGAGAAAGAAAGAGAAGACATTTCCTGAACCTAGTATCTGTTGGCATCTACAGAGCAGTTTGATGCATTAGAGGTGGGCCCTTGGGAGAAGGAGTAACAGTGTGCTTCTATTTTTGCATGAAATCAGGCTCGGTAGAGGGCATGATGATGCATGAGTATCAGTGTGTATCTGCTTTCTCACTGTCATTTCCTCAGTTAGGCGAGAGGCAGAGGATGGCAGTAACCAAAGGGATGCAAACAGCCCTCCTCATTACCAACTAGGGCAGTGGGGATCTTTCTTCCTGCACTCTCTACAGACAGACAGCTGCTAGCCAGTGGTGTAACTCATGCTGCTGCTGCTCTTTGCAGGGACATGACTCTGTTGGAGCTGCTTGGCTCCGTTTGGCATTTTTCTTTATAGCTGAACATGGCATGACAATGCAGCTGATTCACTGCACCAGGCTGGGGTAAGGACTGCAATTGTGCCCTCTCAGGGGACGAAGTGGGAGTACAGGAGTGTGAACCCGGCTCTGCTCCCAGCCTGACTTTTGGGACTTGAAAGAGGGGGGTGTGCTGTTTTAAATATTCACGCATACACCCTTAGCTTCAGCACTGAAGCTTGCAAGTATTTTAGGTCAGAGCTGGTGTAACCAGCTTGAAGCAATGCTGCATCGTGCAGTAATCTTGACAATTTTTTCAACTAAATGTGCTTGAATCTAGTCATTTTCCTGATGGCTCATCTCCAAGAAAATGGTGTCGATCATTTGGTAGGTTTCAGGGTTGGATGTGAGTCAGCTCTGAGTCAGGCAGCAGCTTTAGCTTCGTGAAGTGCTGGTCCTCCTGTGCTGGCACAACCTGTGGGGCCGCAGCTCTGCGACAGACACTGCTCCTGAGCCTCCCCAACAGCAGCATGTGGGAACTTAAGCATGGGGCACTTGCAAAGCAAAGGGGCAATTCCACAGCCCCACATTTTTGGTTGTTCACTTGCTCATCACTCTTGACCTCTGAAGATGGCAGGGTGTGTAAATGATGCTGGTGGCAGGCAGGGAGAAGGAGATGGGGACCTGTCTTGCTCCCTGCAGAGGTGCCCATCTGACCAGGGTGCGGGCACAGCATGTCACTGCTGCACAAACAACTTCCCTCCCCAGAGCCAGAAAGAAGCAAGGAAAGAGCTTTGACCAGAGCCCTCTGTCCCTAGCAGGGTGTTTCTGTTTATATTGACATTTTTATTAAGTAGGGTGGTGTCCCAGTTCTCAGGGAGTCGAGAGAAAAGCCAGACACAGCCTTGATGGCAAGCAGCCACTGTGTGTGTTGTGCAAAGCAGCGTGACTGACGGGTTCCTCGCTCTCTCTTTGTCTTTTTCTCCCCTTGCACGGTGTGATTGAAGCAACGCCCCGTGAAACAGTCCTTGAGCGCTTGCATGTGCCGAGAGTCCCACTGGAAATGCCTCCTCCTCTCCATCCTCATGTATGGCTGCCTGGGTGCAGTGGCCTGGTGTCAGCTGGCCAGAGTCACCAAGCTCAGCTTTGATAGCTCCTTCAAGGGCAAGTCTATGATCTACCATGACAGCCCGTGCTCGGATGGCTATGTTTATATCCCGCTGGCCTTTCTCTCCATGCTGTACGTGGTGTACCTGGTGGAGTGCTGGCACTGCCACGTCAAGAGGGAGCTGCAGTACAAGGCAGACGTGGACAGTGTGTACGAGTGCATCAACCGCATGCAGCAAGCCACTCCATGCATCTGGTGGAAGGCCATCAGCTACCACTTCGTACGGCGAACCCGGCAGGTGACCCGGTACCGCAACGGCGATGCCTACACCACCACACAGGTCTACCACGAAAGGGTCAACACACACGTGGCTGAAGCTGAGTTTGACTACTCTCACTGTGGATACAAGGACATCTCCAAAGAGCTCCTGGGCTTGGAGAGCTATACAGCCACCAAGCTGAGGTTCACCAAGTGCTTCAGCTTTGCCAACATTGAGTCTGAGAACTCTTACCTGACTCAGAGAGCTCATTTCTTCACAGAGATCGAGGGGCTAGATGACTACATGGAGGTGAGGGAAGGCATGCAGCTCAAAAATGTGGATTTTAAAGAGCTTATGATGGCCTACGGAGACCCGGATCACCTCCCGTGGTACGTGTCCCATTATGCTTTCTGGGTGGCAGCTATCCTGATGATCTCATGGCCGCTCAGGGTACTCATAGAGTATCGGACTGCATATGTCCATTACCACGTGGAGAAGCTGCTGGGCCTGGAGTACACAGCGCCCTTGGCGGCAGAGGAGCCCCTGTACCGGTACCGCATGCCCCGGGACAGCACGCAGGACAGCACCGAGCTGGAGTGGCACATCTGCACCAACCGGCAGCTGATCCCCAGCTACTCGGAGGCCATGCTCATGGACCTGGCCAGCTCCCCGGCCTACAACAGCTACACGGTGTGTCACTACGGCCAAACGGCCCACGGCTGTGAGCGCTGCAACCGCGCCTCCAGCACCTCCTCCATCTTCTCACGCCACGCTTTCCACAGCTGCAGCGGCAACTCCCGCCTCTCCCTCAACACCAGCCGCTTCTCCCTCTGCCGTGTCCATGGCTCCCACAGGACAGGCCTCTGGAGGAGCCGCAGCAGCAGCATTGCAGACCGGGGCTGCCAGGATGAGCAGTGCTGCTCCTACTCCAGCCAGCTGGCTGTCAACGAGAACCCCCCCACCTACCACGATGCTCGATTCTTCCCTGTCCTGATTGTGCACAGGCCGGAGGGGCAGGACAGGCGGCATTTCTACGTCAGGCGTTCCTCCTGCCTAGAAACCTCTCTGTGACAGAACTCTGTGGTCACTTGTCTCCACTGCTCTGGGACAGGGATTGCAGAGGTGACTCCCGTGGGGAGCCTGCAAGTGTCAGTCTCTACAGCAGGTCAGCAGGACAAGTTTCAGCTCTTCCCCCTGCCATTGAAAGAGGACATAGAGACTCTGACCAACACCTAACCTCATTTCCAAGATTTTCTCTCCCTCCACCTGGTCTCCCATGTCTTTCATTCCCCATTCCTCTCACTCTTTCACTCCTCACCCTTCCTCTGCTCCTTGATTTCCTGTCTCTCATCCCATCCTACCCTCATACTTTTCTTTGCATTTCAGTCATAGCATTTGGTTGTTGTGGCTGCTGGAGGATTTTAAATGCTTGTGCTTTGCCAGTACATTTGCCCTCCTGGATGCTTTGTAAGGTAAGAACCTTAGATAAAGCAAGGCACAAGGCACACAGCCAGCCAGAGTCAAGCCAGGAGAATTCAGATCTGCAGGTGCTGAGTCACCTCCTGCAAACCCCAAACGAGGTGCTTTTTTAAAAATTTTATTTTCCCTAGTCTTTTTTTCCTCTTCTTTTGTCATTCCTTCTGTCCTTTATTCATGCTCTTCTCCTCTCTCTTTATACTCATCTTCCATTTTTTTCAGTTCTCTCACTTCTTCTTTACAGTTTTTCTGGGGTTTTGCCAGTGAGGATATCTTTCAGGGTGTAATTATCTTCCATTGGGCAAAAGTAAGGTTTTCATGACACAAATGTCACTGACTGCTCACAGAGCCACAAATGAAGCCCTTGAGAAGTGCTGAGGACTTTCTTTCAGGAGCAGTGATGTACACCGATATCGCAAAATGCCCTTTACTCACACTGCCCTGCCTGGTCTGCAGCAGAGACGCTGCTGCATTTCCAGCTGTAGTTTACCTTGTCCAGCTCCACCCCTGATAGCAATCAGCGAGAGCCATAATGTAGATTAGTGCCCTGTTAATGCCACTATTTTTAGGACAGTAGGCCTGGTTTGTGGTTGTTTCATTCCTTCGACTTGAGTGCAGCAGCACAGGCTTGACAAGGGGAGAGGGGCTGGAGAGAGAAAGGTAAATATGGTATTAACCCTCCCACTGAGAGTCTGGAGCTGTTAGGAAGCTCTTCCACCCACAGTGTCTATTACAGCAGTTGTAGGACTGCCTACATTACCTTTCAGCTCTCTGTGTGCCCTGAGGAGGGCTTTTGGTCTGCAGCCCACTTCACCTTCCCAGGCGAGATGTGGTGCCACCCCAGCCCCAGGCAGAGAGCACAGCTGAGAGCCAGCCCCACTGGCCACTCCTGCTGGGGCTCCAAGTTCTTCCTGCAAGGCTTCCCCTGGAGCAGGTGTAGCACCTTCCAGAACTAGTGCCAGCCTCTCCAAATCCTCAAGGTGTCTGGTCCTGACAGAGTGTGCCACCGCACTCTGGGCTGTGGGCTCTGCCCCCCTGCCTGGCCCCCTCTGAGCCGGGGGCTGGTCTGAGAACCCCTGAGGACCGACCAGGCACCTCGCACCTGCCTGACCTCCGTCCCACAAGGGATGGTTGTATGCCGAGCAAGCTCCATACCCCTTGTCACATGGCTGGTGGAGATTATTATCCACTCTGACTCACAGGAGAATGCAATACGATTGCAATATATAGGTCACTTTCAAAACCAGTGTTGTCTCACCCTACCTTACAAGTAGGTAAGAAACTGAGCCCCCAGAGGGGCTGGCAACAAGTGCTTCCTCCCAAGTCCATTTTGTGTGTATCAACATGTAATATGAAATTTGTAAAGTCATATTGATATGTGTAGATTATATGTAACTCTGCATACTTATATGGTGATTTCTTACGGCATTGACTGTTGCACCATGTTAAATACATTTTGGTTTTGTTTGATGACTCTGTTTTGATGTGCTGTGTTTATTTCAACTCCAGAAATGGAAACATTGGCAATACCTGGTTAACCTGCTGCAAATGACGGCACCATCAGAAAGGTTTTTAAAATTCTTATGAGTTGATCTTTTTTAATGTAAATACTTCATGTGTGATTTATGTGACATTTTCATTCTGACAGCTTGGCATTTATCACAAAAGACAGATAACACATATGATGTGTTAGTTTATCACTTCTAAAAAAAAATAACCATCCCAGACATGTGGAGGAACAATGTTTGGGCTTGGGGTGATGATAATGATTGAGCTGGGGCCAAACTGGATAACCTTGAAACTTAGAGAAAAATCCAAATTTAGATCCACCAATTTCCACCTAGTTTCCCTCATCTATACCATGCCACCTGCCACACCCAGGCAGAGCTGGGAGAGTTTGGGAACCAGGAAAGGATCAGGCCAGAACTCAAAGCTCAGACTCATACCTGATATCCTGGTATTCTGAAGACAAAGTAAATGCAGGTCTTTAATTTGTATTCACATGGAAAGTTAAAACCATCACATACGAAAGATGTAAGAGCTGGATGAGGCTGAAACAGAGAGGCTGGAATATTTCAACACAGTTGCTTGCTGAAGAAGGTGGTTGAGAGGAAGACAAGAAAGGAGAAGGGAGGAGATGGTAGAATAATATAAATTCAAAGAGAACAGAGTTCAGCTGTATCTAAGAGAATTCCCAAATGAGCAGCATAACTCAGTTATGCCCAGACAGAGGCAGGATGAGTTTCAGCCTTCTTGTGAGCTGCTGTTGCTGCTGCAGCCACACGTGGCTTTAAATACCATACTCAAGGTCTCGGGATGGCCAGTTTTGTCCCATGTGAATGCCAAGATGAAGAGTTATATTTGGGTCCTCAGAAGTGGCCACGTTAAACACTATTATTATCTGACATGAACAATCCATTATGATGGGTTGGACAGAGAATGGAGATAGTTTATTCTCAGTTTAGTCCTTTTCAGTGACCTGAAAAGCCATTGCATTTTCCAGTGGCTCTCAAGCTTTGTCCTTGTCAAATTTTGGAAAGTCCTGAGGGTTTGTGCTTCCTCAGTCACTGCATTCTGGGCCAACCTTGGGACATTAATTTGAGACGCCATCCCTAAGCTGCAAAAGCCCTCACACTCAGGGAGCGTCCTCCCATCACTTGCTGTAGCCTCTGGTGGTGACCAAAAAGCTGGGAGCAGCTCTTGTTCTAGCCTGGGACTAAATATGCTGGCTTCAACAGATCTCCCATTCAGGAAGCACCTGAATATCCATCCTGGGTCTACTACATTGTAGAGCAGAGCTACTCCTGTACTCCTACAACCCTTGAATGCCACTTCATCCTTGTTCTTGCCATTGCCACGGCCTCCCAATGCAGGATGAGGAATCTGCCCCCTAGCAATGGAGGGGTTAATGCTGCTTTTCAAATCCCACCTCAGAGGATGGAGCAAACAAGTTCTTGAGTCCCAGTGCAAACCAGGCAGCTCTATAAAAAACACCTTGTATAAAACACAAGGATTTTCTACCCAGTTGCAGACTGACTACTTTGACAGTGCAGCAGTGGTATATTGCCAGCAGCTTTTGTTGAACTTTTAGGGCTATGGCTTCTTATGTGGAAATGGGAATTTGCCTTCTCACTGGGATAGCCTATTCCAGATGTCCTGTTGGGTCTCAGGAGTTAGAAAAGGCTTAACAGTAGAAGAAGGTGAGGAAGTCCAGCAAATACTTCTCTTCCTTCTGCCTTCTCACTTTCCCCTCCCTCCCTCCCTTTTGCCCTTTTTTCTCTTTCTTCATCTTCAGAAGTCTCCCAGCACTGGGCATTCACCTCTGGATTATTGTATAATAATAATAGGTATTCAGGCATTTTCTGGAATATACCTACACTTCCCAGCGCGTCTGGTGAGATGTGGCAAAACACTATTGCAGCAGAAGTAAGGAAAGAATGTAATCCAGAGAGCCAACAGCTGTGTTCTGTGTGTGTGAACAGTGAGCACTGTCACTGATGTTACAGCCTGAAGAATAAAGCCATGGTGCTAATTCAGTGCCACAAGAGGCCAAGAGAGTTTATTTGTCTCCAGTTCCTAAAAACATTTAAGATTCACCAGTTCCTTTGCTTTCTGCATGGTGATACTGCACTCCTCTGCAAGTTTTCCCACTGCAGTTTGCACTTCAACTGGGAGTGTGTGCAGAATTTCAGTCCAATTTTCATATGGCTCTTCCTGCCTATCACTGTCAACACAAAGTCCTTCTCAGAACAGCTAAGTCAGATCTCTTGATGGGGAAAATCCCCCTTGGTCTACTGCTTCTAGCAAAGCTTTGCTCTCTTACACCAGCCCTGAATCTGGCCTGTGCCACCATGCTACAACTGGAACACTTCCTGAGCCCATGGGACCAGTGTAGTGTAAGCCTCTGTAATTGTAGGGCTGGAAGAAATCCTTAGAAGGAAAACACCATAGGAACATGTCATTATTCTAATGGCCATTATTTTTTTTTCTCATGAAACAACTAAGATCTGCAAAAGTTGCTACCTTCTGGAGGGTGCTATTGCCCTAAGTGCAGAAAGAGACCATGTAGCTGGATGGATACCTGGGGAAGAGGCAGCAGCGACAGCAAGGGTGCATGAAGCTTTTAGCGAGCACCAGCACAGAACCTCTCAGCCCAAGAGCTGCAGTGATCCCGGCGATTTCCTGTCCCCAGGTGCAACTAGACTTCCCACAAGCACTCGAATGGATGGCTTTGTCAGTGTCTCCTCCCAGCTACCTCATTGCAGCAGGAGGCACTGGGGAGGGAGTGACATTTCTATTCCAGTAATGAAATCTTCTTGGCATTGCTCCAGTCCCCTAGGAATTCCTATCAGAAATGCAAATTACTTGAGAGGGGGAGTGAAGATTAGAGTTTGGAATGGAATTATATGAGCTAGTTGTGCCTCAGTTTCTCCTTCCCCTCCTGGGGATAATGCAGATTCCCTGCGTTCCTCCGTTTAGCCAGGTTTCCACAGTGTTTCGGGTGCTGCTGGGCAAGTGCTGCACGCTGATGGCTGTGGCAGATCTGAGAGCTGCATCGTGTTGTAACGATATCGCTCCTTATGGCGCCTTTTAACCCAGATTCTCACCGTAACTCCTACGAAAAAGCAGCGCTAGATTCTTAAAAAAACTGTTTGTAAGTGACTTTTTCCACGCCGTTCTACTAACCCTGTGGCAGCAGAGACCTCCCTCCTAAGCTCTCTCCCTACTTTTCCGCTAGCAGAAAAATGGTCAAGGCCGAGTCGATCCTGCCTGAAGGGCACGGGCGGATCTTCTCACCTTGCCGGTGCTCCTCCACAGCTCAGCTGCCGGGATGGGGTGACCGACATCCGCGGAGCAAGGGTCCGAACGGTGAGGAGAGTGTGGCCGAAGTGAGGAGCTGGAGAGGGCCGGCCGAGGGAGATGGGGCTGAGGGTGTTTGTGCATGAGGCGGGGCTCTGCTCATCCTGGCAGAGCCTCGGCTTGGGGGGGCTGAGTCCCGGTGGTCCGGGGCTGAGACCCCAAGTCCTCCTCCCCTGGACAGCTGGATGGTGCGCTGGGGCTCCAGAGGGGCCACATGGATGTAGGGGGATGACCGGTGCCCCGGCAGTTCCCGCGGATGTGGGTCATCGCTCCCGGCGCTCTGGAAACCAGGCCGCTCGGCGGAGCAGCCCTCGGGGGGCGCCGCCTCCACACACCTCCCCGACCGCTGCCGCCCCGCCCCGTCCCGTCCCGTCCCTCCCTCCCGGGGGCTCGGAGCCCCGGTCCCGTCCCGGGGCGGCGGAGCGGGGGCGGCGGGCGCGGTGATTCGCCGCTTCGGGGGCGGTGGGCGCCCGGCTCATGCATATTCATGATGTGATGTCAGAGGGGGAGCACAGCGCGCGGTGACCGCCCGAGAGCGCCATTTCCTGAAGGAGGCGGCGGCTGCTGGGCAGGGACGGACGGACGGACGGAGCGACCCACAGAGTGGCGCCGCGGCGGCCAAGCCGGCAGGGGGAGATCGCCCGGCGGCGGCGACCGGAGCGGAGCGGACCTGAGCCGACTCCACCGACCCGCCCCGCAGCAGGTTCTCCCGAGGCTCGCCCCGGCCGGAGCCAGAAGTTTGAGCGTGCCCGTAGCCGGCCGGGCGAGCCCGGTATCGGGCGGCGACGCGGGGCTGCCCCAGCCGCTGTCGCCGCCGCCTGCACGGGCGGTGGGAGCCCCCCGCGGCGCCGGGAGCCGGGGAAAGGATGGTGGTGCGGGAGAGATGGAGCTGAAGCGGAGCATGGCGATCCCGCGGCTCCTCGTGCTGGGACTCTGGGCTGCGGCACTCCGGGACGTCGCTGCCGTGGCAGGTGAGCGGGGCTGACAGCCCGGTGGCGGCGGGGCACTGCGCCCCGAGACCCCGGGTGCGGCGGGAGGGGCTGCAGGGCACGGCTCCTGCCGCCGGGCCGAGTCTCCCTGCGGGCAGCTCCCGCTCCGCCACCTCTACGAATGTCGACAGCCCGCTGAGGGTCGCCGGGCAGGAGCGGCCGGGCGCGGCGCCGGGGCGCCTGGTCCGCCCGGTGCAGCGGCCGCGGGGCCTCGGGCAGCCACAGGTGGGGTCGGGGCCGGCGCATTTTGCCCCTCCCGGCCGGGCACGGGCGTCTCCGCCGCGTTTGTTGGGCCAGCGACGTGGCGCTCGGGAGCCGGCAGGGAGCACGGGCTGTGCGAGCCTCCCCTGCCTGCGAGTAGAGCAGCGAGTAATCCTCGCCGGGGCTCGCGGAGGCATTGCTCTGGTGTGTGCCTAGCGCGGGCCGTCGCCGAGGAAAGCCGGGCGCTAGCGCATTCCTCAGTGGCTTTTGTTGTTTTTTTCCGTCATGAACTCATTTTCCGAAGTTTCACACCCCGGTCGGCAGGGAAAGCAGCGTGCTGGAGCGTCTCGGCGCCCCGGCCAGCCTCCTCCCGACTTGAGCGGGAGTTTGGGCTCCTCGCTGTGTGTGGAGCGATGTGCGTGCAATGACACGGAGCTGTGGAGGCTGTGGCACAGGCTGGATCGCTAGATCAGTGTCCTAAGGAATCTGAGGAGCAAAAAGCCTTTACCCTGCATGCATGAGCAGACGTCTTCCTTTCTCTCCACTCCCTACATCACAAAAAACATATTCTGTTCCTAGGAATTAAAATATTCAGAGATAACAAGTTTAAAAAGCAAACAAACAGATGTGTCATGTATTTTGACAACTAGTGTGTTCACTTGCTGTCAATTCAGACAATTGCTTGATAAGTCATTTAACACAGTTCTATTTCCTACCTATACATTTCACAATCTGCAGCTCTCACAGGTAGGCTTGGTGGAACCTATTTGGATGAAATTACTTCTTTCACAGTTGAATCAAGAATGTTGTCAGATGAGAAATTGTGAGTGGGAGAGTAAAACGAGGAATAGGTGGAAATTAAAATTCTTATGTGATTCTTCCTGATACCTGCAGGAAGAGATGCTGCGGCCAAAACTGCGTTACTGACCTGTGAAGTTATTAAAAATACCTGACCTGTAATTCTTCATTTTGGTTGAAATTGATGGAGGGATTATACTTGGACAATATGTACAACTCTGACTGAACACTTGTACTGTATGTTAATTTCCTACATCATTGATTCCTCTGCTAACTGAAAACCATATAGAATCTCTAACAATATTTCCTGGTTTAATTTATGACTAACTCTTTCAGCAGGGCAGTCTGAAGGATGTTGAGTAGTTTGATTTTCCATGAAGGCACCTGTAATGAAAATGTCTGTCAGTTTCTGCATGTGTAGCAGCCTGGCTATATCAGTTTTCTGTAACACTGAGAGAGCTGCTATGAAGATTTCACGTATTATTCCAGTGCTTTGAGTGGTGAAAGGGAGGGTGCTTTCTGGCATGCACTGGGACATGTAGTTTGTGTCACATTTAAGTAATGCAAGGTTAGATCATCCTCACCCAAGCTGATCAAATCCTTAGTCCAGCAAATAAGCTGTAGCAATTAAACTCAAATGATCAGCTTGCCCATTTTCCAGTGCTCTCCGTGAATTTGTTAAATGAATAACAGCAGATAGAAAGGCAAAAGACTGAGTGTCGGGAAACCAGCTGGGGAATCTCATTAAGGAAAGGAATAAAGACCTTCTGCCTGTGTTCTGGGTTTTCTCCTAGACTACTGGTACTCATCTGGGTACAGGCTGCTGGTGGCAGAGCGCTGGCTGGTCCCAGAGTGCTGGCTCCCCTTCTCCCAGCTGTTACAACCACGCTGTGAGCTCCTCTGCTTCTCCTCTGCCCTGTGAGGTGGTGCCCTCGTGGCTGTGGGAGGGTGGCGTTTTAGCAAGAAGGGAAGTGGCAGATCTGAAATCTGTGTTGGATTGCTGGAAAGGCTGTAAGAGAGTTTGAGAGCAACAGGGCTGCTCACTAAGCAGCACTTTCTGACTGGCTCTGTGGGTAGCAAGAGAAGCTGACCAACCAGTGAACTCCGTGAAGTTGTAATGTACTGTGATACGTGGCCAGGCAAGAGTGATGGAGTAATTTTTTTCTGAAGGACATGGAGTCCACTGCCAGGGCATAATACTGGACTAGGCTAGACCTGTTCTGGTCTGTCAGTCCTGTGCCACTGCATAGGAAATAGCCACTCTCCCTAACAAAACTAACTTTACATTTATTTTCTACCTTCCTGCTTTCCCACGGTCTCCTTTGATCTTCTGGTTCCTCTTTTATATGCCTGTCTTTCTTAAATGTGCTTAGATAGTTGGCTTCCGTGTCTTCTCATGCTAACAAATTCCATACATTCACTTCTGCTTGAGGGAAACACTCCCCGTCCACCCACACACGTAACAGTGCTCTCGGGCAAATTCTGATCACTTCTGTGTCCGTAAACCTGAGCAGCTTCACCAGCTCTGGCCCTGCAGCTTTGGGGTGCCAATGGTGTAGCTCTGGGTACAGTGGGGTCCTTTGGCTGGACTGAAGGGTCCTCCAGGCGGCTCATTCAGCACACACCCACATCACGCGACAGAAATATCTGTTCTCTAAACAGTTCTGCTCCTCAGTGAGGTATGGAATGGTGTGGAATAGGCTTTGTTTTCGAGGGTTTTGCAAATTGTAGAGAAGCTCTCTGTAAGGCAGGAGAACAGTGTATGCTGAATAACAAAACATAATTGATTCTTTCTCATATCCACACTCTTTGCAAATGCATACAAGGGAGCAAGTACGATGTTTTCTTAGCAGCACAAGAACAGCATAGCTTAAATCCAGGCCCGGGGAAAAGAGGGAGGTGTGGCAGCGTGTTGAAGGGATGCAGTTAGCACTGCTGGATCACTGACATGGCGAAGCTCCTGGCGTTTCTGCGCGTCTCTGCTTGGGCACTGCTCTGCAGAACATCACCCTGCTGTTACACAAGTTGAAAAAATCCCCATGTACATGCTGAACCACCACTTTTCTCCAGCAATTGTGCTTTCAGTGCTTGCATTTGCTTAGCAGACATAGTAGAGCAGTGCTGAGACTAACACACTCCTCTGCAGCGTGTGCTGGTAGGGTGTGTAATTCCAGACCACCAACCTAGAGTAATTTGCTGTACTCCAACCCCCCTTCTTCTGGGGGTGGGGCGGAGTAGTATTTTTTTTTTAGGTATGAAATTTACAGGACCTCCAATCAAATTAAAGGTGTCCCAGGGTCAACCCGTGAAACTAAATTGCAGCCTCGAGGGAATGGAAGATCCCGAGATGTTGTGGATCAAGGACGGAGCAGTGGTGCAAAGCGTAGACCAGGTGTACATTCCAGTAGATGAAGAACACTGGATCGGCTTCCTCAGGTACAACAGATGCAGAGAAGGAAGAATATCATGGAAACTATTGCACAGTTTTCTGCTGTCAGCTATATCTCTGCAACTGCAGTGCCCTCAGTGGGGCAAAGTCCTTAGCTCTGCAGTTCACTGTGTGGCAAGGGCATAACTGAGAGCAGAACTGAAGCCACTGAGTGCTGAGATTTTATCCACTAGAACCATATTGGTTTTCTGACTACTGTGCGGACAGGTGCTTTGCTAATGCTTGTGATGCTTGAGACCTGACTTCAAGGTGAAAGGATGGTCTTGCTTTGTTTGTTCATCTTGTTCTGCCATGCAGCAGTATAAATAGGTTTTCTCTCTCATACTCATCCTGTTCTCTTACTCTCTCTCTTGAGCTGTCAGTTTGCCTAAAGGGTGAGGATTGTTGATTGAAATGATACTCCCAGGACTACATCCCCTTCCTTTGGGGAGGAGTGTTTGTCCTCTGAACCATCCCTGATTCATTTTGCAATGAATCCTAATCTATTCCTAATACATTTACACTATGTGATATCAGTCCTGACCCATTCAGAGGCATGAAACTCTTGTGCAAAGCAGATCTCTATACTTTTATTTCAGCAGAAGAGGGATGTCAGCTAGTTCTGGAAGTACTGAGATAAACAAGACCCAAGGTTTTGCTCTGTCTTTTTTTATGCATTAAAAGAGCTTGTACAGACAAATATACCAGCACCACACCATGAGAGCTCAAAACTGTTGACTGACTGAGAATCACTCTTCCCTGAGCTCTGGCTTCATCTCCTGTTACATTTCTTGGATTGACACTGCACAGGGTCTCCAATTCCAGCAACTAAAAGTCTTTGTGTTAAAGCTTGTCTGTAAAAAACATTTTGGTAGGAAAAACATCTGTGCACAGTAAAACTATTGCATAACATTATGTTGTGGAAACAGTTTGTCTTGAAACTATACTGTTTACTTCCCCCCAGTTCCACTAGTTAACTCTGTCCTTCACAATCTCATTCTGATCTCCTTTCTTGCCTCTTGTTTTACTCTGCTGAGAACTCTCTCTGCAGCACCAGAGATAAGTTAGGGTGCTAAATCTGGATGTATCTGAATCTCTCTCTCCTTCTTCCTTTCTTCTCCTAAAGAGACCACTTCTATCACCCACACGTGACTCTCTGCTGTGATCACTGTATTTCAGAACATGGGCAGGACAGCTGATGCCATTTGAAGGTCCAGGTCTGAAAATCAGGCTGTAGTGGGTCCATTGTGTGCATTTCAGCAAACTCTCCCCCCTTTCTGTCTTCCTTCCTGAGACATCCTTCCCCTTCTCCTGGAGGACTGCTAGCCTTAGAAAGGTGGGCATCAGCTCTGCGGGGGATCCCTGCATGGCAGTGGGTGCGTGGCTGCACGGCCTGCGGGGAGCAGGCAGCACTGGTGCACTGACAGGCTCTCCAAGCCACACTGTTGCCTTTGGCAGCTGAGACCTCATTGCTTTGGTACCAAATTCTGTCCTTGCTCACCATTCACCAGCATAACCCCTTGAAATCACAAACTGGGAGGCCCAAGGAGTTTTGCAGCGTGAGCCACTCTGGAATCGGGATAGTGCTGAGCACAGTTGAGGCAGGGGGACCCTTTTCTGCCCCATCTGTTCCTGTACAGGCTGTGCCAGTCCTGTTGCCTGAGGCAAAGCAGTCCAGCTCACCAGAGGTTTGCAGTGCAGTTTCCTGCTAGCTCAGATGTTGTAGGCCAAGCTGTCGCGCTTGAAAGTTAGCTAGAGTCAGGATTCAGGATGGAGATGACCTCTTCCTATCCTCAGAGGATGCAGATGACTGGTTTTCTGCGAGAATGTTTTGGAGGAAGACTGTCTGCTCTGCAAGGACCTTCTCCACCCACTTTAGAGAGGACCCTCCCATCCCTGCTGTTTTGCCATGTGCTTTGTGCTGGCTGGCTGTTGATCTCCTCCCCAGAGCTGGCTGTGTCTCAGTGGGTGTTTTCCATGCATCTGGTTTGCAAAACACTGGAGGGTCCTTTGGGGCAAAAACATGCTTTATCCACATAAAATATCGATATGGCTTTTGACTTTTTTCAGCTTGAAATCCGTCGAGCGGACAGATTCTGGGAAGTACTGGTGCCAGGTTGAGAACGGGGGGAAGAAGGAAGAATCACAACAAGTGTGGCTCATAGTGGAAGGTAAGGAGGAGTAGTAGTGCTGGTTTCCTTTCATGGCTGACCCACCAATATGCTCCAGGTCGAAGTGGTGAGAGCAGATTGCTCCAGTGACAGGCTTCTTGGCTCTGAACCATTGCGCTGACTGCAGGGAAATCGCTACAGAGCCGGAGTAAGAACTAGGAGAACTGCTTCAAAGGGCAGAGCTGTCTGTTCATTGCCTTCTGGTTTTATTTTGGCATGTTAGGAAACAAGATCTTTTTGTGCAAGCACATTTCTTTCTAGCTTTTAAATCCATTGTTGTGGTCATCTCTAAATAATTCATAGAATGGTGAATAGTTCAAGTTGAGAGGGATCCATGGGGCTCATCTGGTCCAACTCACTTCTCTAAGCAGGGTCACAGTCTGCTTCTGTGTGTCAGCCGAGCAGGTCTTTGTGGGCAAGGTAGAGTTTTAACACAGTTGTGAGTTTTGTGAGAAGTGCTGTACATCAGCACTTCATAGCTGTGGCTGCTCTGTGTGGCACTTTTCTGTCTGGAGTTGTCTGATAGGAATGGCTTCTACATGGCTGCTAAATATCACCCAAGGCAGTGTGGATTGGTGGCTTCTTACTTTCTCTAGTTTCATTTCCCTTGAGCCATGATTCTGTTAGATCCTCTGTTAGAAGCTAGTAGTCATAGGATGGCTTAATTTTTGTGAGGAAGTTGACAGGAACAATGCATTTTCAGCAAGAAGTGGTTTTTTTGATGAATTTGGTAAAATTATGGGGCAGAGCTGAATTAACAGTCCCAGAAAGGGGGGAGTATGGAGGGTGTTGTGGGAGGTGATGTGGTCTGGGTGTTTTACAGCAAAGGTTTCACTCACTCAGAGCATGGGAACATTCATAGCAGCTCTCACTAGAGGAGTAACACATTCTGCCTTCCATAAATCCCAGGCTTTTGTCCACCTAAATTTTACCGCTTAAAACACTCTCTTGTGTGGAGTTTCTATTTCTATCCAATTACCATGGTCTGCTCCAGAGGTGGCTGCATTTGCATGGTGGGTGCATTAGGAGTGATTGGGTAGCTCACCGTGCCAAGCTGTCTGAAATAAGCATGCTGCCTTTCTGGACTGCACAGGCAAAAAGTATCTAAGTCACAAAAAACCAGCTACAGTTAGGTAAGGCGGAGTATGTTGAGAATGAAGGCCAAAGCTTACAGCAGAAGTGAAAAAAATTCAACCAGTTGCCTTTATGAGAAGAACAAGTACAGGACAAGGTAGTTAAACTTGAACTGGGCATGTAGTCATGTGTAAAGGGAGTTGGTGGATATAATTAAAAATTAACAAGTAGTGATAAGGGGTGGAGTTTAAAAAATGTGTCAGCTCTTAGCATAAGAAAGCACCTGGGTTTTCAGACCCACCTTCGCTGTTATCTCTGTGTATTTCTTCCCTGGACATGCCAGCTTTGTGTAGCAGTGGCTGCTCTATCGATAACAACTGTCCTCTGACTGAAAGAGGATCTTTACTCTGGTGATTTGCAGCCTTCACTAGGTGCTGACATGCTTCAGTGTGGCACACAAACAAATGTGGACTATTGGTAATCTAACTTAAAGTGAGCTTGACTGCATTTCTATGCTGTGTAATAATATCTGCTTAGGCAGTCTGTATCTGTCAGATTTTCTAGCAATGGTATTTGAACTGTCTTTGTAATAAAAATGTTTGATCTTATGAAACACTTCTTTGAATTTACAAAACCAAAACTGTTTTGAACCTGTTTCCTGGTTTAGAAACTAGTTTCTGGCCTTACTGAGAACATGATGGTGTTTGATGGCTGGAGAGGTGATCTCAGAGGCACAGTGCGGAGTGTTAAAAAATGGACTGCGTTTCTTACAGAGCTTTCTGTCTCAAATTACACCTCTGACTATGTGGCTGTTCCTGGGGCTGCTAGCCCATTGTGGCTACAGTCAGAGACCAAGCCACACCTGTATGGGCATATTCCCCTGAATCAATCAACACTGTCTCAAAACTGAGCTGTACATAAAAATCAGCCTTAAAGGTTGGATTCTGCGTTGGAAGAGGGGAATAGGCGGGATGATTTCCTTGTTTTTCTGTTGATTTCCTGACTGCTGGCTGCTCAGTACCTCCGTGGGGCGTCTGTGAAAAGGATGTGCTGACATTCACCTCTTGTACCAAGAACTGGGAGGCTAAATGTGTCACAGGCAGCGAGCTGCCCAGGTAACATACGGACGGGGGAGCAGTGCGAGTTCCTCAGCTGGATGAGTCAGCTGCACTCCCTCAACTATGAAAGTTTCTAATTGTGGTCTTGTCTGCTCTGTTTAGCTGCTCCCAAAGTGAGAAAACCTGCCGAGCTGGGCAGGATCTTCCTGAAAGTTTACCTTGGGTGTCCTGACAAATGGACAGGAGGCAGGGATCCTGCTCACAGGTAGAGAAACGGTGATTATTTTCCCCTCTAATCTTCCTTGGAGAAGGAGGGCAAAGCAGGCAGAGGTGTCACTGCTGGTATCTCAAAAGCTTACTCATTTTTATTGTTTATATATGAGTGCAATAAAAAAATGAAGTAAAATATGTCAGCAAAAGCAAGCAGTATGCCATGACAATGGATATACGTGTCCTGAATATTAGCCTTTGCAGAGATAGGCACTCTCATTCCTCAAGAGACTTGGGTTTAGACCTGTTTTAATCTGTTCATTTACTTACTACTCTAAGGGAAGGAGGCAAGGAAGGCACAAAGGAGCTGCTACCTACATGAAACTGTGACTGGACAGTCAGTGAAAGACTGAGGAAAGCACTTTTGTCTGTAGCTTGCAGGAAACGTCAAGTGTTAGGCTTCTAAATCCCTATTAGGCACCTGTATTAATTGCCTGCTGGTGGAGGCGCTTGGGCCTGTCATCTTTGGCCAGGGTCAGACAGTATAATTTCAGGATGTGAATGCACAATGTTGTCAGTTCCTCTGTTTCTGTGAGGCAACAGATTAGCAGCTTCTAGAACACACTTTTTCCAGCTGAGAATGTCTGATTTTGGTTGGGGTAAGTGGTGTTGGGAGCAGCAGTGTTTGACACACAAAGATTTCTGTATAGAAGGGAACTGAACATTTCTCTGGGCCTTCAGCTCTTCCAACAATCACCAGAAGTGATTGGCTGTCCTGCATGGTCAGCACTGCTGCTGATGGCTGCTGAAATTTGTGCCACTGGTTTGGAGCAATGAAACCACAAGAGCTTTGGGATTGCCCATAAGAAGAGCCACATCTCTTGATGTGTGGAATTACACTCAGCTATTGCCATTTAGAGATGACCTAAGGTAGGTAGCATTGCAGCTGCATTCTGCTCCCCGTGGGCCTAGCCTGATACCTGTTGTACCAACCAGGAGTCTTTCCATGGTGGGGAGCAGATAATTACTGAGAGAGCTGTGTCCGTGGATAGCCTTCAGCTCTGAAACAAATTACCCCTGGCTCTGAGGCAGCCTGGTTGTCGTGTTGTCACAGTGTGCTGGAAGGCATCTCCATTCAATTAAGCTCCAGAGAGAGAGCATTGTAAATGCTCCAGTCTCTCACCACGAGGATTCTTCCCTCATTCATGGCTTTGTTAAAGCCGGCAGTTCAACACTTTCTCAAGCTTCAGTTTTTAATGCATGGCAAGAGGTATCTGCCGCTGGATTAGCTGTCTTTTAAAGTGGTGTCTGCCACCACTGAAGTTATTGACTGTTGCCTCTTTAAAGTCCATTCTCTCCAGCTGAAAAATCGAGAAAATACTACCACTAAAAGCTGTTTCATAGGAGAGTCTTGAATTGAAAGTGGTTTTTCAAAGGCATTGTGGGAAGAAAGTACTCTTTCTCTCTAACTTCCAGGAGTAGTTGTACTTAGGTGTTCATGCCCTGAGGTGATGAAGCATATCTGACCCTTGGTTTTTGTGAAGGCCTTGGAGGGCGTCGGATTCAGCCTAGCAGCAGGACAGATGGATGTCCAGTGTTGGGCACTGGTGTTAATGGAAGTAAACAAGAGGCAGTTGCTCCAGTTATTGTCACTTGTCTGTTGCTTTTCCAGGTGTGCCCTACTTTACTGTGGAACCTGAGGATGTGTCTGTGTCCCCTAATGCTCCATTTCATATGGCCTGTGCTGCTGTTGGTCCCCCTGAACCAGTGACAATTGTCTGGTGGATGGGAGACTCGAGAGTGGGGCTTCCAGACGTCTCCCCCTCCATCTTAAACGTGTCAGGTAAGGTTGCTGCCACTGCAGGGGATCACTTGGAGCATCAGAAGAGGAGAACAGCTCTCTTCTGATCATGCCCTGTACGTTTGGTAGCCACACAGTGTGGGAATGATGTTTAACTCTGTATTAAAGGCTGAGTGGTCATGATCACACATGATCACACACAAAGATTATCTCAAGGAGAGGTGGTTGCCCAGTGTGTTTGCTGCTGTCTTGAGGCACACAGGCTCTTACAGAGTTTGGGTGGGCCTGGCACTCTTGCTGAAGATGCTGTTGAACAGATGATGCATTAGGTGCCTCTTGTTCCACCTCATGGAGGGTGTTCATGGTTATATGAAGTGACTCTGTTGGTCCCATTTCTCTTGGAACTCTCCAAGCATTCACATGTAGCAGATGCCATCCCCTCCTTCTGTGCATAGCCCTGCTTTCCCCTCTCTTACCCATCCCGATCTCTGTTCTTGCAGGCTTGCTGGATGCTTTTATCATTAAAATCTGAGTGCCTCATGTAATTGATACTTCAAGAGTGATTGTATCAGTGCTGAAATGGGCTGGTTGATACCCTTCAAGACCAAGGTTTGCCCCAGAGCAGAACTTTCCCCAGCAGAGTCAGCAGAAAAACTCAGGAGCCAGTAGGTGTTAGGGCCTCTTTTCAGACCACTTTCAGAAAAAGGTGATGTTTCTCTACCTAGAACTGACTGCAGCTATTCTTGCAGTTACCTCTTAAAAGTAACTCCACTGTAGTTAGTTGTCCAACAGCCTTGTGTTATGTTTTCTCTTTGCTGCTGTTTTATTATTCTCAACTCCCCTGACCCAAAGTTTAACTAGTTATTTAGAAAGAAAAGGTTTTACAACTAGGAGTTGTCTCTGGGGCCTCTTTATCAGTGTCACTACAGTTACACCCAGGGTGAGTTTTTGTATGTTTTTGACCATCCTTTGAGCTGTCCAGTCCTATTCAGGCTTTCCTTAGAACCTTTTTTATTCACAAATCGAAACATGATTTGTGATTTGAAATGGTTTTAATGATCTGCTCCCTCTCTTAGGTAGCCACCAATGCTGTTCTAAGTTGGAAATGAAAACTGCTCCCTTATGATATAATTTGCCTGTTGAAATGGAAACTGAAAAGATGGATAGTCAAGAGGAGAAAGACAATAAAAAAATAAGTCACCCCTCCTCCACTAACTCATCCCACATTGCCTCACAAAATATCTGTTGTTGGGGGGCAGTGGCTTGGAAGCCTGAAAAAGACATCTACTCCTAGTGATTCTCCAAATGAATTGCTATTTTATTTATTAAGTGTCTTCAGCACCTTTATTTGCTTCCAGTGTTCTTTGGGATGTCCCTTGGGCACACCCTCTTTCATTGCACTTTGGGGTGTCCCTTGGGCATATCATGTCTTTGCAACTTGAAACATTAGAGGACACAATCTGCATGGCTGGATTACCAAAGCATGTCAAAAGAGGCAGTTGGTAAGAAAACAAGCATTGCACTCTGAAGAAAATAATAACAAAATACTTGGCTAGAAAGCAAGCATTTAGAAGGTTCAGCAATGTTGTATTTGGAAAGCAGTGCTGGCGTGGTGTTAGGGAACATGCAATTCCTGGTTTGTGGTGTATTTTGTATTTTCCTCAGGGCAGGGCTGTGTTAGGTTCTGTCTTGGGACAGGCCTACCACCTCAGGTGCTGCTCTGCTGTGCTGTCTGGCCTTCAGCCTGTTGGCAGCCTCTTCCTGTGGTTCACAGGGATGAGAATAGCACTCCCTGCTCTCTCCCATTTCACCTTCTTTGCAATGCTGTTAGTCTCAGGCTTGGGAGATGAGTCAAAGGTCAGAGACACTGTGCAAGCTGCTCTGTGCAGCTCCGAAATGATTTTCCTTCCTAAATTGTATGCCCACAATGAGCCAATCTTTAACTTTTCTCAGAGTCTTTTAAGGCAACTGAGGGCCAAGCCACGTGACAATAGCTGCTGGACACAGTTCTCCAGGCAGCCTTGCAAATCTATCTCAATTCTGATATATTTGCAATATCTATGTGTGTCCTGGGACAGCCAGACATTGTGCCATGATGCCATGGGATGGATGGACGGGTGCTCACAGAAGACATTCTGACTTGTATCACCTCTGGAAAGTGTTTCAGTGCTGATGCAGTAGCATTTAACTCCCACTTCCTTTGTGTGTCTTCAGAAGTCTGATGCAAGGTGAGGGACAGGTGGGCATTGACTAGAAAAAGGCAGCATCTGATTGAAGGTTTTCCTGGGCTTATAGCCCAGTTGGAAGATGAATGTTGCTCAAGTGTAGGCTGAGACCCAAAGCATGGGCTTTGTGTGAGCTCACAGTTCAGCACAATCCTTGCTCCAAAGATGCTCACCAGAATGTGAGAAGCAGACATCTATTACCTGAGCACTATGAGCTGCTGTCCTGACAGATTGTTCCTTCCTTTTCAGTGCTTTCTGACACTTCCATGAAAGCTTTTTTGCATTGCCACACTCCCTCCATTAAAAATGTGTTTAGCACATTAGTTACATTGAAATCTGCATGCCTTTGATTGGCACCCAGCTCACCCCTCCAACTGCCTGTACAACTTGAGCTGGATGTCACAAATAACTGAAATTCTGCTGAAGGTTGAAGCTGGATTATATAGCTATTTGTGTTTCCTTTCCTTTTCTTGGCTGTTCTCCAGGTATTAATCAAAGCACAGTTTTCTCCTGCGAAGCTCACAACGTAAAGGGATTGTCTTCATCTCGGACTGCCACTGTTCAAATTAAAGGTGAGAGACTGGGTGCCAGAGACTGGGCAAGGGCCTCAGATTTGCTCTCTGGGGAGGGAAAGTAGAGCTCCTTAATGCAAGGAGGTGCCTCAAGGCTGCCAGCACTGGCTGGAGCTCTCAGCAGTCGAAACAATGTGTTGTGTTCTAACAGCAGTTCCCACTTCCTATGCAGGGCTGTATCCCAGGCTGTTGAAAATAATCCACATCTGATTCAGGAGTGGAAATGTGATGTCAAATGACAGCTTTTCCTTGAAAAGAAGAGAGCTAGGGCGATTAAGTTGTTTGTGAGAGATGAAGCTGTTATAAATTTGTAGCAGGGAAGTCTTTCCCTCTTGGGAATAGATGGGTCTTGTTAGAGCTAAAGAGGCCATTACTTCTGCTTGCTTTTATTAGCATCACATTAAATACTGAAAAAAGTCAAGAAAGGTGATCACCAGTGGCCAGTAAGGTCTGCTCATCCACACTGGGTTTATGAATTTTATTTTTGAAATTCTTTGCTCTTTAGAAGCTCATTGAAAACAAATAATTCCTAGCCTGTGCATGACCAGTTGCCATTTGGAAGTCTTCAGGCTGATGTGACATTTCCTCTGTTCCTCCAGGTAACTGAAACAGGGATAATCAGAGCAATCAGCTCTTCCCCTCTTCTTCACGTTGAGATGCTTCTGCATTTGAATTTTTAGTCATGCTTTAATGCACTTTTAATTACGTGATCATCAGTTCCAGGAGAGGCATGGCACAAAAATAATTTGTTCCAAGTGGTAGCTTATTGCTCAGCACAGATACAAGCAATCCTTTATGTACTGTAGTTATAGTAGCTCATGTTCATTAAAGGACAGATCGAAATCCACCTGTAACCTACTGCTCCTGGAGTGTGTTTTTGTTCAGGACGTTGTGGTTACTGCTATGCCAAAAATGCAGTACGTTGCACTAGTAAGATTTATAACTTAATTTAAAACCATTTGGAGATGTTGCCTTAAAGGCTTGTCTACACAGCGCAGTTAGTTATTGTAGAATATATCTTCTATGGATATTTTATCCTGGGATAGAATTTAGTTCACAAAGCTATTACACTTTAAAAAATCTTGTCAAGCCATAAATTGAAAAAAAAATTCGCATAAACAAGCTTTTGAAGTTTTTGTTAATACAGATTACTATTTTTTTAACCATTAATGAGATGAAGAGGTAAAGACCTCAGAACTCTCTCATTTCCCAGCAATTATGCTTAGCTGAAAAGTGTTCCTCGGGGATCATCAGCTAATGAATCCACACAGCCTATTTAGGGGGGACATATTGCCATCACACACTTGGGTCACACACACATGTTCTAGACCTGAGAAAGAGCAAGCTTAAGTCACTCAGCTAACATTGCACCGGATGTGGCATGTCCCAGAGACAAAAATTCAGGTTTTGAATAGCAAGTCCAGTGCTGTAGTCATAAAAGTTATGTCCGTAGTACCTCATGGATATGTCTAAAAAAGTAGTTATAAATTTACCTAAGTGACGAGGCTTTTCTAAATAGAAAAGCTTCGAAGATCTAGTATAGCCCTATTAAAATTAAAGCAAAGCTCCTACACAGCAGAAATAGGGCAGACCCAAATAATGTTCATTTAGTTCTTGGTCCTATGAACATGCAGAATTCAATGAAGTTACTTCTGGATGTAGTTGTCTGCACATGCATGTTCAAGGCCTTCCTCTCTTACACAAACCCATCTGCTGATGAGGACTCTCTACATCTTTCTACAATTTATTAAACAATTAGTTTCTTCTGTGTTTCCAGGGCAAATATTTTTGCTAGGACATTGACAAACTGTTAACATTTCTTCCTATCTGCTCCTGTTGTTGTTCATTATCTATTCTCTGTAGTGCCCACAATGTGCTGGGTGTACTCCAAGCAGAAAATTACTGTTATTGTAGCCCACGGTCCCCAGCCATTACAAAGCCCCATTGTTCAGCCACTCTCTAAGCACAGAGGAAGCTAACTCTCTTATGTTAACACTCAAGGTCCTGTTTTCTGACAGGCTTTTCTCCCCTTGATGTGTGCAGCTAACACTTTTAGGGTTGTATCCCGTGTTTCAGAGCACAACAGGAAACAGCCGCCCACAGTTTTTTCCCAAGAGATGAGGGGACAATGCATCTGGCCCTTGCTTGCAGTTAGGGGAAGGTGCTAGCAAGCCAGCCCTCCTCAGCCACTGTCTCCTTCACACAGGGAGTGTGTTAACAGTTGATTCTTCTCACTGGTGGCACAGCACATACCTCCTTTGGGCCTGCCATCCTGCATTGAAAAGTACACATTGCTAAACCCAAAAGTTACAGGTGTGTCTGCAAAAACTTGAGTTATGGACAATGTTTCAGCAATACCCAGTAAGCAGTAAAAGCAGAATTTTTTCCCCTTAAAGACCTTACAGACCTGAACACAAAACATCAAAAGAGAATGAAACAAAGATGCAGGAAAGTCTTAAGTTAACTAACTAATAACTCATTGACCAGCTTCCATCCCAGACCCTTGATCTGCTGCTCCACCCCCCCACCCACACACCCTGTTCTTATCTAGGTGCCATGTTCTGCCCTGGGTCCTGGTAACTGGTTAACCAGACAACAAAGGCTTTTTAGGGTTAATCTGTGTCACCATCTATTCGTCTCCTCCAGGCCCTCTGCAGAGACCTCAGTGTTTGGGCTCTGCATTTCTCTTGCAAGATGGCCCTGTGGATATGCTGAATGCAGCAGTATTGTGGTTGTCCTTGGTGCAGTGAAATACAAAAGTGCTCTGGCGGGGTAGAAGATGCAGCTGGAGAAATCCTGGCTTGCAATTGCTTTTCTATTGCTGCTTTCTGATGGATACAACTCAGGAGGCATGGAAAATTCAATCTGCAGGCAGAACCTTGTCCTGAGGATGGGTTTCTGAAAGAGGACTCCTGAGGTGTAAAATTTGTTGAGGTGCTGCAGGAAAACTCTTACAAGCATCAGTGTACAATTTTTTAAATTGAGAAGAAGGTCAGGGGAGAGGTTAGTTTTCATGAAGCTGCTAATTTTGTCAGGAGTGAAGTGCCAGAATGAAAACTCAGAGGTGAAAAAGAGATGGTGACCAGAATGATAGGAATTAACTATGTGGAACTGCAGTGAGAGGAAAGGAGAAGTCAAAGGGAAGCATCAAAGATCCTAAAAGGAAGCCAAGCAGTTTGGTGCTGTGCTGTGGTGGTAGGAAGCATGAGCATCTGATTAACTCTCCAGTCTTGGAATCCTGATTTTGTTCCTGGCCCTGCCCTTAATTTGTGGAGTGGTATCAGCCATGTGTGGCAGTGTGACAGGCACTCCCCTTGGCTTGAATTTCCCCTCTGTAAAACAGAGTTTATTCATCCCAAGCCTGAGGAGGCAGTTTTCAATCCAGGCTCTGTCCCAAGGTGTTTAGGTGGGAGTTTACAGTGGACACCTGGAGGCAGCACAAAGAGGTCTACTGCAAATCAAGCTCCAGGGTATTCAGGTCACTACAGCAAGCCACCCTCCACCTGGTGCTGGCAGAGCTGGTGTCAAAGGCTGGACTGAGAACCCGAGGTGGGATTTTAAAGCCTTGATTTAGTTCACAATGTGGGTCCACAGGCAGCTGTGTGCAGGGCTGAGTCATGCCCTGCAATGGAGGGGGAAGGGAAGAGACCTGAGTAGCAAAGGTGCAAACATCACACACTGGCATTGCTATCAAAGAGGTCAACCACTGCCTGTATGCACCTATAGACAGTGATGAATGGCTGACAATAGCTTGTCCAATGTTAAAATAATAGTTTCATTCACAACAATTCAGGGACACTCTCTGAAGATGTGGTATTTTACCACATTTCTGTTAGTGATTTCATTGCATAATTTTTAGTCTCAAGCCTCTTCCATTTCCTCGTGAATACCTGCTCAGTTCTGTGTACACTGAAAGGTCTCTTTGTTTGCTTTCTAGCCATGCCTCTCCCGCCTCTCAATGTAACTGTAAGCCAAGTCACCAGCAGCAATGCCAGCGTGGTCTGGGTGCCAGGATTTGATGGCCGTGCACCTCTCCATTCTTGCACTCTTCAGGTATGGCCTCTCTGCCTTGTGCCCTGCCCTGCATAAATAATTGGACTCTTCTAAGCCACATTTCCTGGGCTATCATTTGCTCTCCCAATCTTTTAGCCGTGTTCCTATTCTTACTTCATAGCCTTAAAACATAAAAACTTAACAGGAGGCAACTCATAGGTGCCAAAGAGCAGGTCATGAACTTCATGCTCAAAAGTTAAGTGTTAAGGACTGGCCACATTCTCCTGGCCAGCAGCTTATCAGGTGCTTCGTGGCAGCTACTCCACAGAGGTTATTACACTGCAGCACACATGAAGCACACAGCACTCTGTGGGAAGTGCCCTGGAGCAGCTGTGGTTGCAGGGTGCCCACCCTTCCTGCAAGGAGCAGTGGCCCATGGTAGCTTGTTCCAGGGCAGGTGCCTGTGAGTCCCATGCCAAATCAGGCCTGTGCTGTGGGATGCCAGAAGAAGTGCAGGAATTCGGACATACCAATGAATCCAAGGGATAAGGAGCTTGCAGAGTATAGGATGTGGTACAGGAAAGGGAGGAATGATGGAAGCAGAAGGCAGATTGGGTTTTTTGATACAAGATCAGGCCTATTTGCATGTTTCAGAGCAAATTTAAGCCCTGTCTCTAAATTTTGATTGGTTTTCCATTGCCAAAGACCAGTTCTTCCCAGAAAATCAAGCTTGATACTATTCTATAGCTCTGCTAGGTGCAGAGTACTCCACATCTGTGAAAAACTGGTCTGCTCCTTGAAGTTCCTGGGAACAATGGTATGTGTCCAACCTCAGGCAGAGTTAGTTTCTATCATTGCATACTTAGCTGTAGAATCAGATCAAAGAGCAGGTAGCCCAGTGAGAAAATAAATGGTGATACCCAAAGCAGGCTGTGCAAACACAGCTAGGCACATTCCCCATGGTTTTATTTGCTAGGCCCCTATGCTTTCCCTACCTGATTACAGCAGCCTTATGAGCTGGAGTGGAATTTCTATGCAATGTTGCCAACTATGCAGAGGAGGATTATAAACTTAAGGTATGCTGGAAGCAGTCTAGCTAATTTACTTGTAGTCCTCTTTTTATTTGAGGGGAAAACAGAGATTTCATGCTCTGATGTTTATTATATTTCAGAAGTAAAGGAAATAATAATTTAGTTTCAACTCACTGGCAGAAGAGAATTCCTGAATGCAGCTGGCCCTGGTTTGTGGATTTTGTTGCTATTTCTGTTCTTTTTTGCAGTTGAAAATACTTTTCTTCCTCTGTTTTACAATGTCAGTTATCTCGAGCTGGAACAGCCTATTCTCTCTGGCTTGCACGCTGCAATGCTAATCATTCTGGGGTTTAAGTTCTCCCTCACTTTTGGCAGGGGCAGGGGTGGGGGATGGGACATGTGGAAAAGAGGTTGAATCAGAGCCGCCCAGTTTCTGTCAACTCAGCAGTCTCTCACCCCTTTTCTAAGCCTTTTCTGTTCTATTTGGGGAGGATGGAGTTCCTGCATTTGAGTCTGGGAGCTGGATAACTTGGCAATGACCCTGCACTGTCAGAAAACTGTGCTTCCTCTGACTCCCACATTGAGAGATTCTGTGTGAGGCATTGACCTACATTTCCATGTGAAAATGCACATGTTCCTGGCTCCTCATGATTGCACTTCTGCTGGGAGTCTCCCAGAAAGAGAAGGGGGATTGGAAGTTTGCTGTGCTGTTCTGGCACTCGGGCATTGCAGCGGGTGCCCCAGGAGCACCGTGTTCAGACAAGCAGATTGCTTCTGGGGACAGGGCAGGGAATGGCAGTGTTTTCTGACTGCTAACACAAGCCAAGTTCCAGGGTGTGAAAGGGGCAGATGCACTACCACCAGCTCTTGGGAGTGTTGAACAGAAATGCATCATCTAGCAGACAGGGTTTAACAAAATAGTTGTCTTGTTTTTTCCGTGCTGCGGGTGACAGTGATAATGACAACAATATGCTTTTCTAGTCAGGAAACTTGAGATTCTTCCTTTCTACCAGCCAAATAAGCCAGTGTGCCAAAAGTGTATGTGAGAGTGAGCAGAAGGGCAGTGAGAAAGGAAGAAAGGCTGCCATATAAAATACATAAAGTCCAAATGACTTTTTCGCTTTTGTCAGTACATCTTGCTTTTACTCTCTGCTTTGCTATTTTGTATGCACTTGAAGAGAAAGTCTGAGCCTGGGAGCTATGCAGTGATTTCTGCTATTGTTAGTACAAAAGTAGGAGCATTCACTCTGTCTCTGCATTAAAAGCACACAGTGATATCAGATTTAAATTAACATTCATGCTGCTTTAAAGCTATGATTTGGAAACAAGAAAAAGAAAGATGTTGGAGTGGTAAGAAGTTTTTTCCCAGTTTAATTTGAAACAAGTTAGTTGAACCAAGTTACCTATGTCTACCATACCTCTCATCCACTACAAAATTGAAAATATACAAACTTCTGGAAAAAAGAGTTGAGCAAAAGGTGACAGTAGGCAACAGGAAAGTTGCTCTACTGGTTTTCATTACCCAGATTTAAACAAGCCTCAGAAGCTGGCTGCTACCACTCAAAGTGACAAGCACATTTAGTTTTCTTTAAAGGAATAATAATCAACTGTAGAAAGTGTAACATAGGGAAGGAAATGTTTTAAAATATGGAACCAAAGTTTCGTCTGGTGGAAAATTTCTGTACTGCCCAAATGATGTCACTTCATGATTCTTAGTTTGACAAGTCCCATTTCAGTATTTTAAGCACTACTGGTGCTGTATCTATTCTTACACATTCCTAAATTGACAATTAAATGAATTCTTATCCATGTGGACATGTTAGTCATACTGTTTATGGTAACAGTCATCTCATTTCACTCTTGGCACAGGTAGCTGAGTCACCAGATGGCCAGGAGGTGTCCACTGAAGTCACCCCAGTGCCGCCCTTCTCGTACACCGTGCAAGGCCTGAAGCATTCCACCAACTACAGCGTCCGTGTGCAGTGCAGCAATGAGATGGGCAGCTCCCCTTTCACTGACAGGGTTTATTTCCAGACCCTGGAGCTTGGTAAGAAACAGCAGACAAGAACAGGACAGCAGTTCTGAACCTGAAAAAGAAACAATTATGAATGTCATTAACTCCTTGCTGCTTCTGCAGTATGGGAAACATTATGCTGTTAGATTGCTCATCCATTCCAAGGGTCTCCCAGAGCAAACAATAATACACAGTCACTTGTGGTTAGCAGCAACGATGCGTAATACAGGGCTTTACCCAGCCGTGGAGTCTCTGCATGCTGGTCCCATTAGCTCTGTGAGATCCGTGGGATGTTGAGAGAAATGAGAGGTGCTGACCTGTCTTCTCCACTTGAAACCACACACAGAGTGCTGGTGGTTTGCAGAAGTTGTTCTCTCTCCTCACACCCTCTCTTTTCTGGATGATCTCAGGAAAGAGGGTGAAACTGCCATTTTCAGTGTGGATAGTGCCTTATTTTCCTGCACAAGTGATGGTGTTCTGTTCTCTGCTTTCAGCTCCAAACAGCACCCCTCAAAATATCCATGTTATTCAGAGAGATCCTGGTCTAATTTTGGAGTGGGAAGGTGTGGCTCCAGATGTGCTGAAAGAAAATGTCCTGGGATACAGACTGGAATGGATTCAGGATAATGTAACTCAGGTAACAGATTGAGAAATTACTGAGCCATTGAACACAGAATTACAGAAGGTTTGTACTAAATTTTCTAGGCATTAAGGTCCCTCATCCATACCAGGGGATTAGATTACTGACATTGCTTTTGTGTAAATGGATGTATTCTGACATTAGGGAATGCCCCACTATTTGACTTCAAGATATAGGACCATTTCCCCCTTCCTGGAGTATTCAGAATTCCTTCACTTGAATGTTCATCTGCAGACAGACCAGTTCTCTGCCATTCATTGCACAAGCAGGACAACATAGAGAGAATCCACTTTGTCTGTTTCTGCCTCTTTCTGGGCTGTCCAGCTCAGACAGTACAGGATGTGGGCTTTCTGTCTCCTGTGACTGGGCCTTGGCTTTCCAAATCCTAGCAGCAAAGGTGTATTTAACAAGTGAATGAGTTGTGCTGTAAATCACAGAAAGAAGGTTGTGGATTCTTTAGCTTCATTTATAATACTTAGGGAGTTGAAAGGACCCTGACAGGGTAGAAGGCCTTTCATTTATTTGTTGTCATTGACCTTTCCCAGGTATCTATCAGCCTTTGAAGTTCACAGCATTTCTTATGGTTTCTAACTTCCTAACAGGTGTTTACCCAGTGCTTATTAATGAAGAGCAAGCCTGTAGTAGTAGACAGCTAGAGGGAAAAAAGAATTATTTCCTGTTTTGTATGACCCATTTCACACTAGGTCAGCATCATTGAGTGATGGTATTTTGAGTTCTCATTGAATTTACTCTGTGTCAGTGGTGGCAGCCAAATGTTCATGGGTCTGCTGTATGAAGAAGGTCCATAAAGCTACTGAAAATATGTTGACCTTGACATCGTAAGTGAAAATCGGGGCTGAAATTCAGAAGCCATTCAGGATTTGGTCAGCAAGTTAAAACAAACAGACAGATTCCTCCCTTGGATTAAAACCACCAGATGCTTTACAGTAAATCACAAGAAGGAGGTATATCTTTTAATAGCAGAAAAACCCATATTTCTATAGCAACGTGCATGGGAGGACTTCAAAGGAAGAAATTATTAAACCTCCTATCTCCCTTATGCCTTGGGAAACTATTAGCAATTTTTGGGAAGAGAAACCCAAGACAACAGCCCAAATCTCAGGCAAAACTGAGATAAGGGCCCAGAAGTCACAATTCCCAGCCCTTGTTATAGTGCCAGTGAAATACATGTTTGGTACTGTTTTGGTTTAAAGGTGAAGTTTTACATTAGATGCCTTTTAAAACAGCTCACTGTTTATTGTCATTTGCACTCAGGGGGAGATGATTGTGCAGGACACAAAAGCCAATCTCTCCATGTGGAATCCTCTCAAAGACCTGATTATCAGGGTGTGTGTGCTGAACTCTGCAGGGTGTGGGCCCTGGAGTGACCTCTTCCTGCTTGAAGCCCAGGAAGTCATGGGTAAGTGTCCACTATTTTCTCCCTTCACTTGGGGAAAAAAGTCAGAAATACTGGGACTGCTGTTTTTTCACAGTCTTTTTCTTTCAGTGCTTATTACTTCCATGTGGGGTTATACAACAGCACACTTCATCAAGGAGACTAGCAATTCAATAATCTTCAAAGAGCTGGTATAAACAAAACAGCTTCTGGCCTCTACTGTGTCTTCTTAGAACAGGGTTTTAATGTGCTTAGTGCAGAGCAGAAGGGCAGACACAAGAGGAAATATGCAAATTAAGGTTTACACAGATTTACACAAGTAAACGTGGCAGAAGACTCCTCTAGTACAGATTGTCTTCTTTGATTTAATTTTATGCCATTCCTGACTAGTTTTAGTGAAGCCTGATTTAAACTGTGGCCACATGGGGGTTCATAATGGTTTTACTGAATGTATATATATTAAACCAGTTTAGCTGTCTCCATGGAAAAGCTGAGCTACTGGTAGAAGAGGAAGATGATGGTACAGATGCTGTACCATGCAATCTGGACCATGTGGATGGGTTTGTTGAGAGCAAAGAGCATGCACATGTGGAGTGCACTCCTAGTGCTGAAGGGCAGTTGGGCTCACCTGGGGTGATTTCCTGGTTGCTTGTGTTTCCCAGTGAGTGGGAAATGGCAGGCAGGCTATGAAGTAAGACAGGATGTTATATGGGGAGATGGGTAGAAGGGAGAAGGGAAAAGCTCCTGTTTGTGAAGGAAACTGTAACAGAACTAAGAGGAAAATGTTCCAAATAAAGATACGGATTGGTGATAAGAAGTCATAGAGGTGTGGCTGTGCAAAAATTCCACATTCACCTGAGGTTTTGTTTCCAAGTGGCTGTGGCAGGACAAGATATCAGTCTCTAATTTCTGATGCTGACCCATCTGCTGCTGCTATCTTCTCACTCTACATGTCTCTGAGGAATCACATGGACATTGATCTCTCCTGATCCCTCCACACAGAGGGATGGCAGGGGGACTCAATAGAGGAGTTCCCAAGCAGGCAGAAGGTTGGGATACAGGTAGAGCAACCAGTAGAGAACTGTATCCTTACTTGCAGTAGTGCATTTAGTGCTGGTTTTAGCATGCACAATTACTCAGGTCCTTTGGCAGCCCAGTTCCTATGACAAAGTCAGCACTGAAGGTCAAGTGTGAGCATGCAGTCACTGTGGGATCAAAGCCCTCAAATTATTTAAAAGAGATTGAAGGGGTGGGAAGGTTCAGAGCTGAACCTACTGAGGTTGGTCACTAGCTCCATCAATTTTTTTCCTCCTATTTTTTGATTGGGTATTTTCTGTGGCACCCAAATACATACAAAAGTATCTGAAAGAATCAGGGTTTCCTTTGGAAAACAGCCATCACTGGCAAGAAGCCCCAGGAAATGCTTAGGGTTTGCATTTTACAGGGAGCTGGAATGGGGTAATCCTGAAAGCACTATATGTTGTTGCTTGATTGTTTTTATTTACAAACCACTTCAAAAAAAGCAGCATCGGGAGTGGTGCTTGTTTTGGCCAAATGCTGTCTGGAAGCACATGTATTTCTTCACAAGCATAATAGGCTGGAAGTAAAAGTTCACTGTGGAAACACTGACAGGCCTTAAGCAGCAGAGCTGCAGAAAGACTGCAGTTTTGTTTCAGGCCTGGTAGAAAACATAAGTCGCTTCCTTTCCTAAAATAGCAGCCTGGCACTGGTTGCTTTATATGAGAAATGCCAGGGGTGGTTTCTGCCCAGCTCCCAGTGCGGCAATAAGGATGACTAAGCTCATATAAACTTTAAGTCGAATTTGTCATCATAGCAAAGCTAGTGGTAGCTCCACCCTACTTATGCAGAGATCTTGTGTGCTGTTAACAAAGATTGTTTTAATATTTTCAGAAACTTTCTCAGAAGAAACCTCTTTTTTTTCATTGCAGAGCGAGGAACAGAGTGGTGTAATAGCTTTTTCCTATCTGTAATCTTCACAATTGTAGGCAGGAGAAGACTCTTGGGTTATGTTCTTTGCACACCTTTGAAATATAAACTTTCTATGAAATAAAAGGGTTCGTTGTCCGAGGGCTCCTAAATACTCTTGTAGACTCTTCTAATAATACTGAATTCTCTCCGCCTGGTGCAGTCTTAAGGCATGTGCTGGTTGAAAAAGGGGTTGCAGGAGATGGGAGAGAGAGTTGAAAGAGGAGAAGCAACTTGTGGGCTGCAGCCTCCTCTCAAACTCAGTGACACAAGAGGGAAGCAAGGATGTGTGGGGCAGAGCAGGAGAAGCAGTGAATTTCAACATTCTTTTCTATTTCTGACACATTTGCTATAAACTGTGAGATGGGATTCTGATTCCCAGCAGTTTAGAAACAGGGAGAATAATTTAGTTTAGTTTTATTTTCATCCATACTCCTTTTGGAGGGGCTCCCCAGAAGTTAACCTAAATCCCTGCTCTCTCACCAGACAGAGACTAGAAAAATAAGCCAAGAGAGGTTTGTGTCACCACAGGGAGAAGGAAGCCTTATTGTTAACTATGAGAGAGGACCTTTCTCATCAGTGTTGTTAGCTGTTTCTACCCTGATTGTTAGGCAGAATCAGACCAAGTGAATGCCTTGGGAATAGTGGAGAGGGTTGGAGGTTTTTTTTCTCTATTTTTTTTTGAGAAAGACAGCTTCTGTTTCTGATCTCTCCCTCCTCATAAACAGCCTTGAAGGCTGGGTTGAAAATTGCAGCTAGAGGGAGTACCCCAGAGCCTGTAAAGCCTTCTGGGTGGTAAAAGAAAATGTGAGTCACTGAAGGAGATAAGATGCTGGAAAATAAGTACTAAGGATCTGATAATTTGCTTCAAGTGGAGAAGTCCTAGTCTGCTTCCTCCTTTTGTCTACAATTCTGTATCCTTAAGCTCTACCTATTTATTAACTAATACTACATCTTTAAAAACCTGGATGATAAGGCTCCTCAAGGTAGCTGTTAATCAAGCCTCAGGAGCCTCTTGCCTGCCAGGACTCTGCCAGCAAGGGTTGTCTGACTATTTTTCATATGCATCTATGCAGAAATCCATCCAAATTCCAGCCCATGAACCTAACATCTCTTTTAAGAACAGGTTTATTTATACTGTCACGACTTATATCAGGATTACTTACATTATCAAAGATGATACTTCCTTACCTTCAAGTAAAGGGCAGTCAGCTGCTGCGGGTGAACAAGTGAGCATGAAGATGAAGGAGGTGCTCAGGGACCTGGTACCTTTTCTTGTTAGCTCTTAAACAATTTGGAATGAGGGCTATCCTAGATTTTAATAAATCCATTCGAATTCACATTTAATCCTTAGTAATTGTATTTGGAGAAGAAATCTCTCAGGGATTTGGATTAATTTATCATTTTTTGCCAGGCATACATAATATTCTTTTTATTCAGAACTGTATTGCTTATCTTCCTTGCCTGACAGCTTGCTCAGCTTGGCAGTGTCTCCATTTCCTCTGTAGACATTTTGTAGTCAAAAGTATACATATTCTGGGAGCAAATATTCTTTTCTTTAGGGAGAGACATTGAGAAGCTGCAACCACCAAACAATATAGTAAAGTTACAGCTAATACCAAGTCCCTCAGGATGCTTCTCTTTGTAGGAAGGGTTAGAGGAAAAATGTAAATATTTTTAACCATATTGCCATGAGGCAATTGTCCTTCTCTGTTGTCTTTCAAAATGTTGCCTGGCTGACATTCAGGTAGTGCTGTGTTACCTGGTCAAGGTTCTGGTCTGTCTCAAACAGGACAGGGTGAAACCCACACACAGAATGATCATGCTAAGGAACCTTCTTGTCCTGAGGCTCCAGTTTGAAGCGCCCCAGATCATGAGCTGATGTGAAATAATATAATCTAGTGCAGCACCTGTTACATTCTCAAGGCTCAAAGCCAATAGTTTCTGACAACTAGATGGTTCTGCTCTGCCTTTGCTGTGAGAAAGAGCTCGTTTTCCTGATGATTGGCTGAGTACCTGTTTATGCCAAATTCCAGTATACAAAGATCCACTAGGTCCAGCAGCATGGCTTTCCCATTTAAAATCTAAAGGAGAAATTGGTCTGTTTAACATTAGCAGTCTTCTGTTTCCTGACTGGTGTTTTCTCCATCATCTAGGTGGCCAGAGACAGCCTCCTTATGGGACATCCTGGGTTCCTGTGGCACTGGGCATTCTCACAGCTCTGGTCACAGCTGTTGCCCTGGCTCTTATTCTCCTTCGAAAAAGAAGAAAGGAAACTCGGTTTGGGTAAGGGAGTTTCTCCTTGTGCTGGTTAGAGAGATCTCTGCTTTCTCTTCTATTGTGGTTTCTGACTCAATTCTTTTTCAAAAAAGCATTGTGGATGGAGTAGTTTTGGCAGTTTCTTTGAGTAACTGTATTGGTTGGTTTTTTGTTGGAATTTTTTTGGGGGGTTTGTAGTTACTGTTTTTTTCCCATAGTTTTGGGGTGCCTGCCTTTTCTTCAAAATGACAGCACCAAAAATACAGTAGAAAAAATATTATGTTAATAGCAATGTCTTATTAGACTATACAAATATAAACTCTATGAAGGTAATTCTTAGCACTGCTGCTTAAAAGATCCACAGATGAAATAGCTGTATTCTTATGGTCTGAGCCCTTTATCCCATGCTGGTTTTCAGTCTATCAGTTGATTGTAACTTCCTGACTGCCCAGAACCTCTGGATCCCCAGTAAAGTTTCCTTTTCATCACCTCTGACTCTTGGCTGTGGTTTGCTCCTGACTGCAAACAAGGTTCCCACTCTTTCCAGTTTCCCAGACCTCCCTGTCACAGCAGCATCTCTGTTCCTATGACTCCTGCGACCAGCCCCAACCTGCAGCTTCTCCCAGGTACCTGGGAGGAGTGATTCCCCTGTTTTGGAAAGCTGTAGGTGCATCAGCAAAGCAGCATAAACCCATTGTTTCTTCTCTCCAGATACACCCTCTTTAACAAAACAGTCTGCAGAATTTATATGGCAAGGAGCGAGAAATCATCCATACTGTTCAACGCATCCTTTTAGAATTGAATGGCCCGTGTAATCATGGTCCTGTGTGTCTTTTCTGACTTCTAGCCACGCCTTTGGCAGTGTGGTTGGCAGAGGGGATCCAGCAGTCCATTTCAGAGCTGCCAGGTCTTTCAACAGGGAGGGCCCAGAGCTCATTGAAGCAACATGTAAGTAAAATGACCTGAGTGATTCTGCCCGGGAAGCTGTGTTCATGCATTTACAATGCTCTCTCTGTTTTCACTGAAACTGATGTTTCTTGATAAAAAATATGGGATTAATTTACAATGAGGCTTAGACACTGTGAATTGCAGAGGTGAAAGGCCAGAATGGTTATTTCCATACCAATTACATAGCCGTTGCTAATTACAGCTACAGTCATTATGTATATTAATGCAAGACATAAATTCACCACTCCCTTGCCCCAGTTTCACAATACAAGGACTCCTTCAACTGGAAGGTAATCCAGTGGTGAGATAAATATGGCTGAACAATATTAGCAGGACTTTTTAAATTCAGTATGCTGAGCTGTGCTACAAGCACAAACCAATTAATCAGTCTTGGAAAGCCAGGAATTAGTAACTTATCAAAGAGGAGATTGAGTCTCAGGAATGGTCAGATGATCCATTAAGGTGATCCATTTCTGTCTCCTGCTTCAGGAAGGGCATGGCTCTCTGTGGCAGCACTGCTTAGCTGGGGTAGGATGATGCTTCAGTCAGTAATTAAAATGGTGCAGCTCCATCAGCTAAAATTAAGTTGTATAAACTAGTGTCTATCAGTGGCCCTTCAGATTGGATTTTGTCTTCTCAGTATTCTTTACATTATTTCTGTATTCCTGTTGTTCTTGGAGTGTTTAAGGGTGGTATTATCACACCCTCTCCCTTTAAGTACTGTAAGTACATTTTCTGATGGTTGAAAGTTACTGGCCACTTGTCTGAGGTGAGGCTGGAGGACATGGAAGGGAATTCTGCCCTTTTCAGGTTTTCCTGTTTACAGTGTGGGAATCAGATTGGAGATGGAGATTAGAACAGATGACTCTTAATGTTTTGACAGAATATTTAAATATCCCTTATTTGATGCTTCATTTGTTTTGTTGTTTGGTTTTTTTTCCAGTGGAGAGTGTAGGGATCAGTGATGAGTTGAAGACAAAACTAAAAGATGTCCTAATCCAAGAACAGCAGTTCACCTTGGGAAGAATGTTGGGCAAGGGTAAGAACCAAAACTGAGCAAGGCTTTACATTAAAAATCCCACTTGTGTTATTTTAACTATTGAGTAGGAAGAAGCAATTACAAGCAGCCTGTTTTCTCTCCAGCTTGTAGATGGAAATTTAAATGGAACTATCCCTATCGCTGGGATAAAACATTTCAGGGCTTTAGCATAACTAAGAGGATATTGGCTAAGCCATTCCTGTAATATGGCTCTACACAATCATGAACTGCAGCCTCTGCTCAGCTTTTCAAAGCAGTGTTAATTCACTGGTATGTGAATTTCTTGCAGAAATTTAAACAAAGGAATATTCAATTAACGTTCACCTTTTCCTTTTTCTTTATAAGACTAGTTTTATTGCAGGGTTTTTTGACCCTTTCCCACAGGGAGCATTCTTCCACTCCATCCCTCCTAGAGCAAATGTGTTTCTTTCAGAGCAGGAAGATGACCTTCCTGCAGAAGTGGTCTCAGAGGGCTTAACAATGCTAAGTAATCAAACAGCTGTGTCATCTGTTTGTGAGTGTTAGCTCTTGTCCAGTTTCTGGGATCCTCCTTCAACCCTCTTGGGCTGCTCCTGTGACAGTTAAACTGAAATTGGCTGCAGAGGGACCCCAGGGCATGGCCTTGGTGTGGGGATGCCAGCTGGCAAGACCTGGTCTGTGTTGTCAGCCCCACTGCCACAACCCCAGGTCACATGTTATAAGATGACATAACTGCATTGTCTTGGGCTCTGCTGACTCTACAGCTCCATAGTATGGGAGCAGCACAAACTACCTTTGTTCCTTCCCATTTTCCTGATTTGTGGTCAGATCCACTGCTCATGGTTTTTGTGAAGTAAGCACATGCCATAGAGTGGTGAAGGACACTGGTGAAAAGCCAGTGGGAAGATAAGGCTTCTGGGGTAGTTGTCCTGAGTGCCATATTTTGCTTCCTTCTTTTCAGTGTCAGAGTTTCTCATACTAATGCACTGTGGGTGGGTTACAAAATTAGGGAGAGCAAATCTAGAGCCAGATCAAATGCAAAGAGGCTGTTAGGCTGTGGTATAAAACCTCTTTAGGCTAAATATTTGAAAGAGGTTTTGGCCTGTTGCATTTCCTCTTAACTCATTAGAGAACACACCTGGGCAAAATACTGCCTTCTGTGAATCAACATATCACTCACACACAAGTAGATACTCTGTTTTCTCTGGTCACCTGTGATTCATAGAAGTAATTCTCTGAGTTTTGTGAGATAAGGCTGCCTGTGTCTCAAATGGTTGAGCCCTGGCACTATCACTCAGCTCTGATGGCTGTCAATACTAAGAGCTTCCTCAGCCATCCCATGCACTTGCTGCTCCAGCAAAGAGCCTCCTCTCTGAACAGAACCTCACTCAGACTCATCCCTCATGATTTGGCTTCCCCAGAAATGTCTGCCCAGCCTAAACTCTGTCTCTGCATCATCTGTCTGGTCAGGAATTGCTTTTTTCCCTTCTCATTTTCCTTTGCCTTCTGGACTGCCAGCACAGTGAGCTCTGTCTACTGGTTGTGATATCTCTTCTAGACACACATGTGCTGAAAGCTGCTGTCTGGAACTGCAGAATGAAAAACAGAGCATTTCTTATGGGTACTCAGCTTCTTTGCCAGTGACCCCTGAAGTGAACCTGTTGTGAATCATACTTTCTTCACAAGAAGCTGTTCCCTCACTGCCTACTCTGATAATTTTGCAGGAGAGTTTGGGTCAGTTCGAGAGGCACTACTGAAGCTAGATGATGGCTCTTTCCAGAAAGTGGCAGTGAAGATGCTGAAAGGTATGTGGGAGCAGGGCTACCTGAATTACTCAAGAAAAGAAAGCTTGGAAAGATTAAATGTTGTCTGTCCTATTCTCAGCAAATATCCCCTGGTGCTCTTTATTTCTCTCTGAGCTTCCCACTCAGCCACTCTGCCCGTCTTGTCTCCCATCCCTTTCATGTCAGTCTTTTTGTAGTGGAAGCTCTTCAGGAAAGGACCTATACCACCTAGTTGCTTCTACAGCACATAGCACGTGGTGAATGCAACCAAAACCACTCCATCATGTAGCACAGACAGTTCAGACAGGTCTGCTTTGCCCTGATAATTCAGCAGTGAAAGAACAGTATTCCTGCAAGCACATAGCCTGGAATAAACAGAAGAGTGTCTGGGCTGAATGCAGTGACAAGCTAACTCAGTCAGCACATTTGACTGAGCAGCCCAGCTCCCTTCTGATTTGCCATTTGGTGAGTGTACATAACAAGGGCAACTAACAGGCAGAACTCTGTAACAAGAAAAGCAATTAAGAGATAGGTATAAATCAAAGGAAATGTGCATATATCTGTGTTTATATATGTTAACCTACGTTATTTGATCCCTTTAGCCTGTAAGGCAAAAATTAACTGTGACTGACTGAAAGCAGTCAACTCACTTATCTCTGGAGCCCAGTTTGCTGTCACAGAATAACAGCTTGTACTAAATACACTTAGTACCATCTAGTGTAACTTGTATCATTTTATCCAGCTTCAACAATAATTCTAATCAGCTTGCAAGCTTTTGTGTAGTCAAAATGTCTCCCTTCAGGCATTTAACTAAGGAACAATCTGTCAGCCTCCAGAGGAACCTTCCTTTCTTCATTGACTGTAAAAAGGGAATCTTCTTTTGTCTTCTGAATTATATTGAAATTACTTGCCTGAAGTAGATAATGTGAACGCTCTCCTACAGGTCTGAGTCTGATCTTGCAGCAGGACTGGAGGACTCTCGCTAAATTCAGCAGCAGCAGTTGTGGGAGTAGTCGACTGGGATACTTCTTAATTATATTGATATATTTCCATAAATCTGGAGTCATAGCAATGAGAAATAATTTACTTCAGAATTTTGCTGATGTACATCACTGCTGAATTTGGTCCAAGCTGTCCAGTAGTGTGGTTATTTAAGAAATCTTAGCTCTAGTGCCTTTCAAGGCTCAATCATGCTAAGAGTCATAAAGGCATTTATCTTTCATGGCTTCCTTGTCAGAGATTAATTGGGCCCTGTTGTGCCAGTCACAGGCTCTGCCATCTCCTCAGTTTCAACATTTTCTTTCATTTGCGTGACGTCTCCTCTCCCTGACATTTGTAGTTTAGGTTCTTTTACCTAATTAATTCTTACATCTTTAACCCTCACACGGTTTGCACAGCTTCCAAGGAAAGTTCTTACTCAGAAAAGAGCTGCTAACCAGTGGTTCTTTACCAAGAACCAATTTACCAGATGTCCCTGATATGTGCTTACTGCTGCCCATCCCAGGAGAGAGTGTCAGGCTCTGCTTTGTTGTAAAACGGCTTATCTAGCTATAGGTCTGAGAAGATGTGCTGTGCCACAAAGAACAAGCTTTTGACAATCATTATTTGTAATGCACCTTGGAGCCACCTATAAAGAAAGAAAACTCACAGTCCCTTTTTCCAGCTGACATCTTCACCTCTACTGACATTGAGGAGTTCCTGCGAGAGGCTGCCTGCATGAAGGAGTTTGACCACCCTCACGTCACCAAACTGATTGGTAAGGCAGCGCTGCTGCTCATGCCACAGAGCACCCCCTGCTCCTGCATTATCCCACACAGCCCCACTCTCCCCAGCATGCTGCTGCAGCCTCCTCTGTGCTGCCTGGAATCCTGTGCAGGTCAGCGCTGCTCCTTCCCGGGCCCCAGGGGGTTGGAGTGTGTGCAATGCTCCCCACACCTGCCCTCACACACCAGGAACAGCCATCTCCTATTTAAGCTGGTTCTTTGGCTCTTGCAAATGCATCAGGGAGACTTTGGCTGGCTGAGACGTGTCTGAACTTCTGTGAAATGTGAACAGGTGGGCAGGTAGGCTATAAATAGGAGGAAGATTGTGCCTTTCCAAAATACTGAGTAAGAAGCAAGACATTCATGGGTAGACACTTTGGAATGCAGGTATTTTCCATAATGTGGCGATTGCTCTGCAGAGCCTGGGGTTGGGGCTGTCTGGTCTGGAGTGATCCTAGAAGCATTTATAGTTGGTTCTGCAAGAAGAGCTGAGAGGCTCTAGGCTCTTAGTACAGCCTCTGAAGCAAACAGGGTTAGAGGCATCTGGCATAAAGTCACAGAAGCTTGGAGCATGGAATCTACCCACCAAAACTGCACATTTTCCTCCAGATCTGTAAGAGGGAGGCATAGCAGCCTGTAAGATTCCTCCTGGGAATAATCTATTTGCTAACACCCCTTTGCTGTGTGTGTCCTCACCAGGAGTCAGCCTACGAAGCCGTCCCAAGGGCCGTCTCCCAATTCCCATGGTGATCCTGCCCTTCATGAAGCATGGAGACCTCCATGCTTTTCTGCTGATGTCAAGGATTGGGGAAAACCCATTTGTAAGTCTGTCTTACTGTAGAATTCCTTCTGGGATGTTAGGGGTTTTCAGAGAATGTATTTGGAGCAGCTCAGGATTGTGTCCCAAAGGCACTGGCAGGTGATTGGATTTTAATAGTAGAGGAAGTTGTGAGATGTGATCTTAAAGTATTTAATTCCATTCATGCTGGGGACCAGCTCCTCCATCCCATCCCATCCCATCCCATCCCCTCCCTGTATTCCCCATCCCTGCTCTGTAAAGTGGCAACAAATCTTGCAATTTTGTCCAATGTGCTTGCAAGCCTTTGGGAATAGAACCTAAACTGTTATTTCTTACAGAACTTGCCTGTTCAGACACTCCTCAAGTTCATGATTGACATTGCCAGCGGGATGGAGTACTTAAGCTCAAAAAATTTCATACACAGGGACCTTGCAGCTCGGAACTGCATGTAAGTGATTAATGAGTTTTTAATGAAAAGAAAGACCAGAGTGGGTGAGGGAGGGATAAAAAACCTTTTGCATGACAGAAGTGTCAGGGGTCCTGCCTAAGAATGTTGATCCTTGCATTTAGTGACAACAGACATAGGGGAGCCATTGTCACTGTGGTGGGGTGTGTGGTGGTGCTGCTGGGAGCAGGGAGCAACTCCTAAAGTCCCACTGATCTTTCAAACAGGCCCTTTTTATAATGAACATTTCTATCATTGGTTTGCAGATAGAGTTTCACAGAGTTGATTACAGTATGTGTTTGTAATTAGCCACTCCACTGGTTGTGTGTCAGCAAAGGCTATTTGTTCCACAATGTAAAGCAACCAGCAGGAGGGAATGAGTTTGGCTGTGTTAGGAGAAAAGAACTTCCATTGTATGATGAAGTCTGTATTTCTGGTATCTATTTTGAGGACTTGATTATCACGATATAAGAACTGTAGTTTCCTTGAAAGCTTGTGAAGAATGCCTCTAAAAATATTTGCATGGTGAACACACCATATGATCCCACTTCACTGTTCTTGACACAAAACTACCTTGACTGCTTTGAAGGAAAGAAAAGTCCTTTTTTTATCCTTTCCACTCCGCTTCTTCCCTGAGAATGGAGTATGGAACAGCTCATTGTGACAGCAGAACTCTGCCTCTGAACAAAACCACAACAACCAATAAAATCCACAATGAGACACAGATTTCCAAAGGCATTTCAATGTCCAGATGTACAGGCAAAGAGCCTGATAGTTATGATGAAAAATGATGGGTTAGCCTGCTTTGGCATTTATGAGAAACCCAGACTGATTTTCTATTTTCGTAGACATCCTCCAGAGGAAGCTGAATGCCTATTTCAGCACATCTTCTGGAGAAGCAGTGAGTTCTTTATGAGGCCTGGGAGCAAGAAGTTTGTGGCCTTTACTTGGACTGTCTGCCAACATGTATAGGTTTAAGTGGGTGACAGAGCAATTCAGACCATTAACCAGGCTTGGAGAGTTGTTGCAGATCTAGCAGTTCAAGCAGTTTTAACAGGCAGTCTAGGCAATCACCCTATGATTTTTTTGATTTCCAATATGGGGTGCAGGCCTTGGTGATAGCAGTGAGCATTGCAGATGTCCTCTGATAATCTTGGAAACTGAAGGTATCCGAGTTTGCTTCGTGTAAGAGTCTAGACCATCTGAGCCTAGCCACTTCCTTACTTCCTTAGTCATGATTAGTTCCCTGTTAGTCTGAAGGAACTAGTTTGAGACCACTAAGCTATTTCACATTGGTCACCAAGTAGATGAAATCGTTCTCCTTTTGTGTAGTACTTGGTGAGCTATATACCTTTGGTTTTTTTTGGTTTTTGGGGTTTTTTTTGTCTGAGGTAGCCAATAAATGCTTTCCTTTCCTCATCTGTGAAAACTTTCCCATAGGTTGGATGAGAACATGAACGTGAGTGTTGCAGACTTTGGACTTTCTAAGAAAATCTACAGTGGAGACTACTACCGCCAGGGGTGTGCCTCCAAGCTGCCAGTGAAGTGGCTGGCTCTGGAAAGCCTGGCAGATAATCTGTACACAACCCACAGCGATGTGGTGAGGTTTGCTCCGGTGCACTGGGGACCACTTGTATTCCTGCTGGAGTGGAGGAATCTCACTGAGGGTGGGAAAAGGCCCTGGGGATAGGAAAGAGAGTTACCTTGTGTTTGAAGGATGATGTCAGAACTTAAGGCTAAAAATATATGAGTGTTTAATGGATGTTTTCTTCTTGTTGTCCTTTTGTCCTTTTTTTTTCAGTGTTTATTCCCATCCTCTTCTTCATCTTTCCCCTTCTCCTCTTCCTTTTCCTCTCTTTATGCAGTTTTCTCTCTCTTATTCTCTCTTATATTCCTTTCTCTTCTACCTGACAGTTTGAAGGTGACATTTGAAATGCGTGTGACCCACACACTTAGGCACAAGTGCAGGAAAAGTGCTCTGTGCTGCAGAAGGCATTGGTGGAACTCTGTAGATCTGAATACGTCAGTGCTTACACTCCCCATATCTTTGCCCCTGGGGAGCAAGGCTAAACCCATTCATTTGAAATTGTTACTTATTTTCCTTTTGGGATTTTTTTTTCTGATACCATATTTGCTCTTCCTTGCTGCCTTTTGATCTATTTTCACACTAGTTTTGTCCTTCAGTCCTGTGGTCTTGCCTTTCCAGTTATCCCTGTCACAATGTCCTTGAAGAGATAACCAAGAGTTCCTTGTAATGTGGCTGCTGTGTTGCCCAGCCATTGCTGCATCCACTGTACACTGGGTTTAGTGATTGGTGATCACTAGTTCAGCCAGTTTACAACAAACATTGGACAGGGGTTTGCTTATAAAAATAATAACTTTTTGCACCTCACAAACCTTGCAGTTTAGTTGAAAAGTACAAGTACAGCTGTGCGGTGTAGAGCAGAAATGAATGTGAGCCATAAGGGGTTTGTTCTTGCCCTGCTTATTGGCTAAACTCTGCTTTCCCTTGTGTCTGTACATTACTAGAAACTCAGAATCTGGTGAAATGAATTAAGAAACTGATTTGTGAGCCCCAAACCAAAATATTCTTCTATCTGGAAATCAAAAAATTGATACCACATACCTTAAAGAACATAAGTAGGAAAGATCTGCAGGTGGAAGACAGGAGTAGCTCCAAATCTTCCCCTGCTCCACTGCAGGATGGGGCTGGACAGGGCCTTCAGCTGTCTCCTAAGATGATGTGCCAGCACCAGAAGCATCTGGTGGGTCATTTCTGTTTTGTAGATAGAATTTGGATAGTCCTTGCATCACTGCTGCTCAGATGACATTACCCAGCACAGCCTGAGCGTACTGAAAGCAAGCCCAGTGAGCAGGGAATGGTCTGTTCACTTGTTCTGTATGCTGTTCTCTTTCAGTGGGCGTTTGGGGTGACCATGTGGGAGATTGTGACCCGAGGGCAAACCCCTTATGCTGGCATTGAGAATGCAGAAATCTACAACTACCTCATCAGTGGCAACAGGCTGAAGCAGCCCCCGGAGTGCCTGGAAGATGTGTGAGTACTTCCTCACCCTGCTGACATGATTTTTTGAGAAATTTGGCTCGCTGGAAGGAAACAGAGGCAGCTGGCTGGGATGCTGATCTGAATCTCTCCACTTTCCAATACACAGAGCCATTTACTAGAAAGTCCCTGGGTTAGCTACTAGGTATTCTTTGCTGGAAGAGCTCCCAGGAACCTGTGGTAACTACACAAGCAGCTAATTTGGCTCAATGGTTTCAACAGGGTCAACATTAGCAGTTCTTGGCTTTGTGGAACTCTATTTGTGTTTCCAGAACCACTGAACCCTGGCTTCTCAGGCCAACATCTGAGCAAAGGGAGGAGTTCCATGGCACACCCTGAAAGCTGAATAGAGAGGTAGTCTAGCAAGACTACAAGGAAACTGGATTGCAGAGGCAGTGGCCTGCATGTTCAAAGCTTGGCCCAGTTTTCAAATTTTGATCTACTACTCTCAGAAATAGCAGGCTGAAAGAGAAGAGAGCAGGTGGGACAAACTAAGGTTGTGTAGATCAGTGTCCCACCTTAAATTACATTTAGGAACAAATCCAGGACAATCTTGAAGATTCTGGTTGCAGACATTTTCAGACTTAGAGGAAGGACCTAGATAGTCCACAGGACAGCAGGCAGCCACATGCTGCCGCCTGTGCTCCTGCCTTAATCCTGCTGCCAAGGGTTCACTCTTGGCCAGCAGATCACAGGAAATGTTTGCTCAGGAACCCTTCTTCCACGGGTGGTGGTTGGAAATTCCTGGTGTCCTCACATGGGGCTGGGATCCCCCAGGGAGTGTCACCATAACTTATCCCAAAGTAAAACTTGCCTTGCCTGGACAAGATGAAATCATTTCACTGATGGCCCAAGCAAGGCTCTGTGTGTTGTGCCCAAAGCAAGATATAACTATAAGCACTGATTTTAGTGGTCTAAGACCTCTTTCCTCCCTCTTCCCTCCTGCTCTGATAGTGGATTATTTAATGTAGTTGCTTTCACCTTTTCCTTTTTTCCTACATAGGGAATAATCTCTACTCGTGTTACTAAAGGTGAACACTTTTATCTTCTCAGCAGTTCATTTTTTACTGAATATAAACATAAACAGTTATATTACTGCTTAAATTAATTACACATCTGCATCATGGCTGCTCTGAGGAGCTTTGGTTCCAAGTTGTGGAGCTTATGGCTGTAAGATGTTAGAGATGCAGAAAGTAGAGAAGATACTCACAAACCTACTAGAAAGGCACTGGAGAAAAATCCATCAAAAACTATTGAAAAAGTACAACCATTGTTTTGTGAGGTGCTTGAGCTACAGGTTATTAAGACCTGAGAGAATATACCAGAAAAATCTCACTACATGCTCGCCCTCAGCTTACATGCTTTCCCCAAGTGTTGCTACTGGACTTGGTCAGGAACAGGGTACTGGGGCAAAGGGACCTTTGAGCTGATTCAATACAGCCAGTGTTTTTCTACCTTTCCTTCAAATGGATTATTCAATGGACAGCAAAGGTAAAAGCAAGTATTTAATTTGGTTGCACAGAATTGGAAGTTACTGTTTTACAGCATTTATAATAATTTCTACTGTTTGTGAGGGATGTAAATCAGGATTAAGACAACTGAACCATAGAAGCTTTCTGTAAAAGTAGTGTGAGATCAGAAACAGTCTTGTAATTCTGATCACAAGGAATACAAAAAGTAAAATAAAACCCATCATGAAATGCTTTATTTCCCAGTAAAGGCCACATCAGATTTTTTTTTTCCATTTACAAGTTCAACTGAGGTTCATTTGGATGCAGTGTTTTTCAGTGCCAGCACTGTGCTTTGTTCCCGTTCCCTGCAAAACTGGCAACAATAACAGCATAGGAATGCAGCTGCCAGTCTTGTGGGTGATGCACAAAGAGGAGCAGGACAATGGCTCTGGCCGTGCTCCAGCGCAGCACTCCAGCCGCGGCCCGACCGGCGGGAGCGCGGCCAGCGCAGACACCGAGCTGTGAGCACAGGGCACTGAGCTCCTCTCCCTTTGCCCAAGCACGGGCCAGCAGAGCCAGGGACTGTCTCCTCATGCTGGCCCTGGGGCACCAGAGCTGAGGTAGCTGGCGTTTGACTGTAGGAGGAAGGCTGCAGGATGGGACCTGGTAATGGCCCTGTCTTCTGCACTGGGGTAGCACCTTTGTATTTGAAGGCCATTTCAGCATCCCTCTTCCAGCACTGAAGCTGTTGCCTGTTCTTTAACAGCCTCTAAACAAACCCAGTGTGCCTTTTTCCAGTCCTGTTGACAACCTGTCAGGCAGCAGCAGCAGCACACTTCCGTTACTCTGGGAGCCGAGTTAACATGGCATGAAAGAAAGGATACTCTGGAAATAACATGCACCTCCTGCAGTTTGATCTTTGTTTTCTTCCTGTGATTTATCTGCTCTTGAACTAGAATTTGAAGGGACAGCTTCAGCTGTGGCAGAGGTTGTGAGGGTGCTTTTTGTGAATAAATTCAAAAGCTATTACTAGGTGATGTCACACTCAAAGTCCTATTCTAGCTCCCTAGAGACAGCAGAACAAGGGCTTTACCAGGAAATTCAGCATGCTTTGACAGGGCTTTTGGGTTTTTGATACCGTCTAAATAACATTTTTGACCAAAGGGAGAGTGCCCTTAAAAATGAGAAGAAACAAGGAATTACACCCATAATGGCCATCCATGCTGTATCACCTGTGCAAGGCCAAAGCTGACAGTTTTTCGGGGTAGTGTCTGTGTTTTTTAGACTTCACTGCCCAGAGCCCCTCTTCAGAGGTACAGGGCATGGCTGCTCCACTTCTCAATGCTCTTGTCTCCCTCTATTTTGCAGCTATGATCTCATGTGCAGATGTTGGCATCCTGAGCCCAAGCTACGGCCCAGCTTTGGAGTACTCCGCTCCCAGCTGGAAATGATTCGTGGGAGGATGTCCACACTCTCTTCCAGTCAAGATCCTCTCTATGTCAACATTGGGAAGGACAAAGAGGCATCTGCAAGTGAGCCTGCCCTGCACGCCTCCTTTGGAAACATGGATGCTGAGGAGACTGTTGCTGGGGCAGCTGCTGCTGTCACAAGTGACTATCGCTATATCATGAGCCCCTTGTGCCTTGGAGATGATGCTGAGGGTGAAAGGCATCCAGATGGACAAGAAGGGGAGGACAAAAGCCTTCTGTATGAGCTAGAGACAGAAGGAGAGAAGAGTTGCTAGCCTGTACATAGCAGTGACTCTGCTTCCCTGGGACTGGATGTGTGCAGCATGGTGCTGTCCCCTGGGGCTCTGATGCCGGATCTGGAAGAACTTTGAACAGCACTGGCCAGGGCTCTTGGGCAGCTTCTGTAGCTTTCACCACCTGTGTGGGCTGCAGTGGCAAATATCTTGGAAGAACTGCAACCCCAACAACCCCTTGGATTTGGGGAGGGAGGCAGTAGGGTTACAGGTTGACCACATCCTGCTGAAAGGAGTTCAGAGCTAAGGCGGCAGTCGGAGTCTGTGCTCTGCTTCTTCTCACTGAGTGCTGGAGCAGAGCTGAATACACCTTCTGTTCAGTCAGTGTTTGCTCTTGTGTAGATGTTGTCTTCAATCCTGGCTGCATGACTTTGGGACTGGTACCCCTGAAAACTCTAGTGGGTATTTATATTGTCATTCAGGACAAGAGGGCAAAATTCCCCTCGTGCTCACTCAGCAGTACTGCCTAGACTTGTTGCCTACCTCAGTGGTTCTCAAACTGATCAGCGGATCTGCTCCTACCCAGCACTGAATTTGAACATCTGGCTCATTTCATGCAGTGACATTTGCTGCTTCCTCAGTCCAGGGCTCTTTTAAGAGTTTCAGACATTTTGGTGAGCAAAGAGATTAGAAAAAAAATGAAAATCCAGCATTCCTCTTCTCCCTATGTATCTTTTTTTATGTCTTTCTTTTTCTTCTGTTTGATGCCAGTTCAGGCCTGACTAGACTTGCAGCTGACATTAAAATGCAAAGGGAGGGAGAGCAGCTGGCTTGTGTGAGGGCAAAATCCAACTTCAAAGGAATGGAAAGGAAGCAGTGTAGAGAGGACTTTACAGCAGTATGGGGAAACAGTGTTAATTAATGCTAAGTGCTGCCCTCCAGGAGAGGAAGAAGACTGAGATACAGAATGATGACTTGCTCAGTTTCAGCAGGAGCAGGATTCAGCATTTGCTTCAAAGTTTGATTATTTCTATCATTCTCTTTATTAGCCCTATGTCTTCTTCAAATAATGAAGAACTGTAGCTGCTACAGTGACATGTGAAATCAATTTCAGGAAGATGTGTGTTGAGGGGAGGGATCAACTGGAAGATTTCTTTCTGAAGAGAGAGGCCTCGTGATGAAAAGCTTGAGAACCACTGGCCTTCCTATTTAGGAGGCTTTTTGGCATGCTGTAAAAGTCACATAAAATGTGGAGTAGTATCACTGCAGCCTTCTAGACAGGGAAAAATTAATGGGTTTGTTCTTTGGGTTTTGTTTTGTTTTCCAATCAGCATGTCTGACTCCCTGTAACTGCAAGTGCTTGTGTGGTTTTTAATAATTTAATATTTTACTGTAAATCAGCATTTGTTTTGTGCAGTGGTTCCCAGCCAGGGAGTGCAGTTACATCTTACTCTACTTATCCTAAATATTTGCTAGATCTTAATTTCTTTTATTTTCACTGCACTGAAAACTTGGCAGTATTTCTTAGGATTCCACATTGCACTTCCTCAAACTAATACCACAAATGTCAGCATTTACTGAGGCGAAGGTGGGACCAAAAAGTCAAATGAGATTGGCAAAGGTGGGACCAAAAAGTCAAATGAGATTGCAGACTTGGTATCAGAACACTCCACCCTTCAATACCTAGTTTTTGCTTTTTGTAAAGTCGGGGTCTAAATATAAAATTCAGGTCAAGCTTCAGCTCTTACGAGAATTCTTCTTAGGGAAGGGGAATTTCAGCCTGAGACTTGAGCATGGGCCCTTTCTGTTAAGTTTCCAACTGAACAGAGATGTCCCAGAGGTGTCTCCAGAAATTCAGTATGGTTTCTCAGTCACAGATACAAATTCTACCATCTTACACCCCAGGCAGTACAGGGTTTTCTCTTCACTTAGCTGGAATGCTGTAAATGCAGGTGAGAAGATAACACCTAACAAAGGGTAACAAAAACCTGTGCAGTGCACTTTTGCAGTGAGGGCAGAAGGCTATGCTCCCTGCAGCTGCCTAGGAAGTGCAGATGTACATATAGACTCTAACTCTGGGAAGCATGTCTTTAGTTTTTATGCATTTTTTAATAATAAAACCTGTACTGTGTTTGAGTCCCAGCCTCTTAACTGTAGCAGAATGTGTGATGATGCTCACTAACTGTGTGGGGTCATAGTCAGCCCAGCTGAAAGTCATCTTCTTCCTTCACCAAGCACGACTGAGCTACTTCTTGGGGGCAGAGAACACGTTTGGCCTGCCCAGGTTACAGTTACCCTGCATTGCTCCAGCCTTGAGATTGTGAAGGCCAAAATCTGATGGGCAGGGGCCAGTGGTTCCACGCAGAGAGGCTCTGCAGCCACCACTTTGCAGGAACCTGGGGAAGAGCCCTTTCTGGGACATGGTGCTTCCCACTCAGGAATGCAAGACCTGTGCATCAGTTCCTCCCTGAAAATTGTCACGTGCGCCCATCCAGCTACTGGCAGTGCTCTCAGTGGAAAAGAGGTTTGGAGGAGGTGGGTAGAATTCAGCTCCTGACTCAAGTGTTTCAAGCACAACATAAAAGAGCCCCTGGATTTCCAACTTGCAGAAAAGAAAAGGCGTACCTCACGCTTTTATTCTTCACAAGCAAACAGCATGCTGCACGCCCTCTGCCTGCAGCTCACACAGAGAGGAAGAGTGATGGGAAACAGCACAAGCACTCACCCCCCATCTGCAATGCAGGAAAAACGACTTCCAAAGCATGAAGCAGCTGATTTAGTTAATATTTTAAGTTTCCAGTGCCCAGTTATGTCCCTTAGATCTGTTTCAAATGATGATTTAATCCTTTTGCATAAAAGCTTGGAGAGACCAGGTACAAATGAGGCTGTATTGTGGGTGGGAGAGGCAACACCAGAAGAACTAGTGAAAAAAGAGGGAGGGAAGAAGATTTTAAAATGGGGACAGATGGGATGAGCTGTCAAGAGGGAGTCAGAAAGCAGAAATGTGAAATTTTATATATGACATACCAGAACAGAGATGGCATTGCCTCAGCTGGGACCAAGCAGGTGTCTGAGGTGGGGGCTGGCTGTGTGTTTTGGTAAAGGATGAGGGGCTCTCTCTGGTCCAGCCCAGGTGCCCTGCAGTATTTTGCTCTCAAATCACAAAGAGGCTGTACAGAGCTGGCCTGGCCCTGCATCTGCTTGGAGACAGCACTGTGATCCTGACCCCAGGGAAGCTCCAGCCTAACAGCTCTGATTTAGGCACCAGCCTGGCACACTGTTTTCCTAATTAAATAAAATGTTTCTCCCACAGCCACCCTCTTTTTCCACCACCCAGTACAACAGCGCAGTCCCTCCTATCTTCCCAAGCAGCAGCCCTTGCCCAGTGTACTGGGGATGTCCAACATGTGCACGTTTATGCTGAAGCAACTTCTGTCCCATATGGATAAGCCTGACCATGCTCCTTCATCCACATCTCCCTGAGACAGGGTCTCCTTCTTTGTAACAGAGGCTCTGGCCAGCCACATGGGGCAGTTACCAGCTAAGTTGTGAGGCATGACCCCACAGCACCTAGCAAGAGCACAGCAGAAGCTCACAGCACTGCCTGTGTTGCATAGGAATCGTTATTGCAGGAGGAGACATGCCCCTGTCACCTCCAGTGCCAGGGCTGTCTGATGAGCCTCAGCTGGGCTGTGCTGGCAGCTCAGCCTGCAGATCTGGGGATGCTGCAGTCTGATCCAGTACCTGATCAGTAAGGGCAATGGTGTGCTCAGAGCTGGCAGCTCAGCAGATGCTTGGAGCGAGTGCATGGATATACCTGGGAGCTACTGCACAGCTACACTGGAACCAGCCACCTTCCTTCTTCACCTGTGTTTGGAGGGAAGTGTTGAAGTCTTGACTCTGTAAAAACACTCCCTAGAAGTGAAATGCAATTAATTTTGAGTAAAAATCTGAGTCTCGCTGACCAGTGAAAGGGACGATATTTGCACATATTTTCCTGATTTACGTTCTATAGATTGCTGGTAGTATTCATCCTCTCCTGATGCTCAGTAATCACCAACTTTTGCAAATTCTCTTATTTTTTACCAGGGATTTCTGTGAGGAACCCTCACAGACAGTCCTAATTTTACACTGATTTGTTACTTCATACCTGCTGCATTCCCTTAAAATAGCAAGTTGTTCTACAAACACTGGATTCCTGTGGATTCGGATCCAACGGGTGATTGCAACCTCTGGGTGAAGCTTGCCCCTAGTTAAGGTTCTTACAAGATCTTTTCCCTTGGTGGGGTCTCTGGCATCTAATACTCATTGAATTTCCATCTGCAGTGAAGGAACTGATGTGGAAGTAATAGGGTCTGCCACATGCACAAGTTTTTTTCAGAAAACTTACAGGAACTTAATTATCCTTCAGACCTCAATCTTGTCATCGCATTTGGCCGAAATAAAGCAGTGGATTCAAAAGCTATTAGGGCCAACACGTGCAGCTGGTGATCAGAGAGCCTTGTTACCATGGGAAACAGAGCTAGAAATCAATTACTTAGTCCAAGAACTGAAAAGACTGATGGACATGGGTTTTGACTGCGTTTTCTGTCATATAAAGGGAATTCAGTGTCAGTATGAATCAGACCTCAGTCACTGCACTGAGGTCTAGCAACAACAGAGATGATTGACTCCTCACTTCCTAATTACTCCATGGATCCTCCAGCTTGAGGCATGCCAAGCCAAGTCACTCCCAACTGCAGTTAGGTAAAACAGAACATCTTTTGGTTATATTTGGCAGTAGGACTGAAATTAGGGAACAGGTATTTCAGCAGTACAGAAAATATCTAAACACCTTTTGTTTCCTCCAGTTTCTTTTCACTGGCTTGAAATAGATCTGAAAGAAATGTGCGACCCCAGGAGATAGATCGCACTTGCTGATTTAAGCTTTGCTCAGTTCAGTATAGATTTTGTAGAACTGGACTAGTTTCCAGAAGAGTCTATAGGAGCTGGCTCTTGCCAGCATGTGGTGTAAGGAAGCACAAATTCGTGACAAGGAAAGAGGGCCTGCATGCATAAATGATCCAGCTGGAGTACAGGAGATTGCAGTACATACTGATAACCATGCAGTGCCAGTAAAGGTGACAGAAAAGGGGGAGCTGACAGAAATGACGGGTCATTGGAGAGCAGCAGGCTGCACACTGCAACATGGCAGTTACTGCAGCAAATTCAGAAGGTCTCTGCTCTCTTAGTTAATATATAAGTCAATAATCCTGGCTGCTACCCTGTCATTACCTGAGCTGTGTGGGAGACTGCTGCTGCCTCTCTGCTTCTGCCAATGAATGCCTCAGCAACAGTGACTTTTGCTTGTGTGACACGGTGCTAGCCAGAGCAGAGAGCCCTTTGGTCACTCGCTGCTGCCTCTCACTGCTCCTTCTTATTAAATTACCTTTAAAGAAGCTAAAAGCCCCCAAGGTTCACATTGCTAGATGATGTAAAGCAGCATGCCTCCCCAAAGTCAGGCAAGGTTCAGAGCTAATTAATACGTTTCCTGGTATTATTTGTCTACAGAATCCCTCTTCTTACACAGAGATACACAAAGAGAAAGAGGAGCAGAAATACTGTGCAGGCGTGTGGCAGGGCGTATGAGGATGGACTGAGCTTTAATAGCCTTTTGGTGACCATGAACCTTGTACCTGAGCTGCAGGGTGTAAGGGCAAAGGAAGATGCAGACTTGGGGCTTATGCAGGGGATGCAAACTGCATTCCAGAGAGAAGCAGACACTTAGCTGTTGCCAGAAGCCCTGCAAAGTAAAAAAACCTGTGTCAAATCTGAACTTCAAGCCTTAGCATTTCATCAGACAGCTGGGGCAGTTTAAGACCCTCTCCCCAATATTTGTTTGCTCCCTCTCTGCTGTAATTGGGAACCCCATCAGCCACGGCCAGCAGTGCTGGTACTGCTCAGGGTAGTGAAGATACACCTGATGATGCACAGAAAAGGATGAAGCACAGGCACATGTTTCCACCAGTGCTGCTGAGGGGGTGGAAATCTCTGGCAGAGCAAACAGCCGGTGACTTCTCACACTCCCTCCCCCATCTGATTCACTCCAGCTTGTCTGCCAACACTCCCAATTACACCAATGCACTTCCATTGAAACTGATATGCTGGGCTGTACCTGAGGCAGTGATCAGGCTCACTATGTGAAATCTTTCCCGTATTTTCCACCTATTGATGAAGTCTCCCTGGGTAATCACTGAAATTGATCAGGGCTGCTGCCCGACCAGCCAGTGGGTTTTTCTGCAGGCATCATCAAGCAAGGATCCAAATGAGAGGGGCCAAACCTATTAATTTATGGCAGAAATTAGCATGGCTCAGTATTTCTCTGTTTCCTTTCTTAATATACTCCACAAAATACTGCCAGTCTGCTGAGCTCTGTCAAGCTGTAGGGTAGGGAGCTGCAGTGCTGGAACTAAAGATACAGTTGGCCCACAGAGACCTTTTTGGGGGGATTAATGCTCACCCACTCAACCATTTAGTCTCAGTGGAGCAGACCTCATCCCAGAGGCCTCCTGCACTGCAGGTCTGAACCACCCATTGCTGATAGTGGTGTAAATCTGTGAGAAGGGCACCGAGATCATCAGATCAGATTTCTGGCATGAAAATAGCACAACTGAGGGAAGGATGTGGTATGTAACCTGGAAATGCACCCAGTCTGCCTTTATACCATGCCCTGACCTCTCCTGGGTGAAGATGATCTGCTGGGATGTTGGTTCTCTTCCTTGAGCCTGTTCAGCTGCTGAAGCATTATGTAGCACTGCTGAGCCCTGATGCTGATCCCACAGCAGGGGCACTGTGCAGCAGCTCACGGAAGTCCAGGGGATGATGCCGTCACAAGGCTGGCAAGAATTCAACATCGTGCTTTGTAGCTTGCCTGTTTATCAGAAATCTGTGAATGTAGAAAATATGCACTTTCCTTTGTTCCAGGAAGGCTCTAAAATTTCATGAGAAAAAATTAATGGATTTATTTCCTCAGTAAACATCTCACAGAACATCTCTGACACTGAATTTGGCAAATAAAGGAAAAGCTGTTCTTAGCACAACATTAGAGCAAATGGGGATTAAATCTTAAAGAAGACAAGGCTTTCTGTGGTCTTGCCATACAGTAGCAGGATGAGGTGTATCTGTGTCTCTCCCACAACTCTTTTCCTGAGCCTGCTAGCACAGATGGAAGCAAGGCACTGCCTTGTCTTCACCAGGTGTGGTTAAAGGGCACAACATGCACCCACATGAACCCACAGACAATGGCTTCTCTTGCAGCAGTTTCTTCTCACTTGAGCTTTTGCTTGCAGGGAGGATGCTGGAAAACAGGAGCAAGCCTTGGTGGTGGGATCCCTTATGCACAGAAGAGTCCAGGGCAGCCTGAAGTGAGCAATCCTGAAGAAGTTCAGGGATCAATTCAATTTTGCACCCCCAGGGCCAGCTGCTGAGGACTGGCCAGCAATCCAGTGTTGTCTGCTCCAGAGAGAGCTCAGAGACGGCAGAGGTGGGATAATGTGCCAGTTGGGGACATTTTGTACTCTCTAGCATATTTGTGTCTCAGAAATGCCAGTCTCCTCTCCTACAGAATGAACTGGAGCTGCTCTTGGGACTTGTATAACAGCAGACTTTGCCTGATTTTTAAAATCCCTCACATTCATTGTTTATAATCCTAAGAAATATGCCCATAAAGGCAGTTGAACATAGATCCTTCAGAAAGCTGAAGTCATTTAATGATCTGCAGGTCTATAGGGGAAACCTTTCCCAGCAGGCTCTGTTTCCCCTGCAGCTCTCCCTGCTGCCTGCTCATCCATGAAATCCTATTTTGCATCCCACAAATGCAATTTCAATACCTCCATATGGCCACACTCTCCTTCCTGTCTCTGTCCCAACTCAGATTGCGAACAGCCATCCTGCCTGGCTTGGGGCAGCTGTAGCACCAGCAGCAGCCCCTGATCCCTGCTAGCACTCATACCCACAAGGATGCTGTGTGTGACCAGCCAGATCCTTCCCCTTGCTGACCAATTCAGGATCCTTGTTACCATGCTGCTAAACTGCTCGAAGGGTCCTTGGCAGCAGGCATGTTTCTTGAGATGGCCTCAGTGCTTTACTCTGCTCTACTCTGCTTTCACCTGCCAGTGACCTTGCTGGCAAACAGTGAAGGGTAATCCTGATTGTGTTTCTGAATGTTTTTTTAACATGACTCAGTTGTCAAGAAGGAGTAGCAGATTGCTGAGTGAAAGAAAATTCTATATTCTAGTTCCATACAGGCTAAGATTTGGGAGATTTTCCTGGCCAGACTTTACCTCTGCTCAGTTATACCTATTGACTCCTGCAGGAAGCAACTGAAATGAGAATTTGGCCCCTAACTAGTAACTTTTGCTTGCATTGACATTCAGCATGAAAAACCTGATGAGATTTCTGGATGTAGATTTGGTGAGCTTCCCTGTGAAGCAAGCTTGGGGGTGATGCAGAAACATCTTCAAGCGCCAGCTCTCAGACCATACAGAGTTCGTTGCTTGTTTGTGCCCTAAGCTGCTTGTGCAGTTTTGTGATGTGGTTATGTTATTTATCAGCAGCATCTATGAAGCAAGTCCATATTTGATAATTGCCTTGTCTGTGCCTTTTTAGTAGTTTCTTTGGAAGCATTTCAGTGAAATACATAACATGAAAACACTGACTTGAAGTGGACACCTTAGCATGTCCTTGTTTTAGACAAGGATGCTGCATTCATAGTGAATGTCCTGACAGTCCCTCCTCAGGGACTGGGGGAGTTTTGACTGAGGACATGCTGGGATATGGGCTGTGAGAATGCATCTGCTGCTCACAGGCTGCCCAAGGGCTGCCAGTTCCCAGACCTGGTGAGGAGCTGGACTGAGGAAACCATCCCTGCCCAAATGAGTACAGCACAAGCAGCAGGCTGCTAAAGCCAGCAGTTTGGTCTGTGAACATGCTCTGACTGCACTGCTCACTGATGCAGCTGTAGTTTTTTGAGCAAGTTTCCTTGTCTCAGGCCAGATTCTGAGAGCTGGTGCTCTGCTGCCAGGTGTCTGAGCTGGTCTCTGCATTGCATGCCTGCCTCAGGAGCTTTATTTTTCCTTTGCATCAGCCTCAGAGGTACGATGTGGGTAGCAGACAAATGCTTAGGGCAGTGAGTTGCTTTGAATGGCAAAACTGTCCACCCTGCTGCTTAGTCCTACCAGGGCAGCGCTGCTGGGGCTGGGAAATGGGGAGGGGAGAGGGTGCCCTCATGCCCAGCTGGTACAGCTGATACCTTGAGCTCCCTTCACCTGCTGTTGACCACTCAGACACCCTTGGGGAGGGCAAAAATTTTGCCAGTGCGTGGGAGCCTCTAGATGGTCCACAAAAGTCTAAGAATGCTTTCCAACCCACCCAGAAAACCTGTGACCCCATTGTTCTGCCTCTGAGCAGTGCCCCAGTGCCTGATGCCTGCCTCGTCCGTTTCCCCTCCTCCTCTCTCTCCCTTTTCCTCCCTCCCTGTCAGCCACCGGGTAGCTGAGCCCTGGGCAGCAGGGACGGAGGCACCCTCCCGCTTTGGGGAAGCATCAAGGACTAGACTCCAGTATGCCAGTGCCAGTCTGGGCTGCAGGGGCAGAGCTCTGCCTCTTGCAGGAGGGGCGAGCTGTGCCTGCTTCATGTCTCTTTTCACCGGGAGAGGATGCAGGGCACGGGTAGAGTATGTCTGTTAGATCTGTAATATCGTTTGGGGTTCTCAAAACTGCTTTAAATGAGGATGTTGCAGCATGAGAACTACTGGCTTCACATGTCTGAGAAATAACCACCACTTTCAGTTTAAAAAGAAATTATTCTAGGAGCCAGGGAGAGGCTTGGGTGCTGTCGAGAAGTTCAGCCAGGAGCGCAGCTGCTTTCGCACTGCTGCCGGCAGACGTGTGCAGGCGGTTTGCAGCTGGAGCTTCCTGCTGGGGCTCCAGCACAGCTCCGCGCTCACGTGGGTGACGAGCGATCGGTGTCTGGGTTCCCTCGGCGTGTGTACGGTGGCGGAGGAGCCCTGGGCCGCGGGGACGAAGGCACCCGATGCCGCGCCCGCCCGGGGGCCCTGGGGCGCAGGGCAGCCCCCGGCCCCTCGCACAGCCCCGTGTGCCCCCCGCAGCACTGCAGGGCGGGTCTGTGCCCCGGCCCCTCGCACAGCCCCGTGTGCCCCCCGCAGCACTGCAGGGCGGGTCTGTGCCCCGGCCCCCGCCCCCGTGTACCGGCGGGACTCGGGTCCATGGCGCTGCGATAGCGATCTGACCGGGAGCTGCGCCGGCAGCCGCCTTCCTCGGGGCTTGCGTGGGGGAAGGTTTAACCCCTCGCGTGCGGTGTCGCCCGTCACCGCGAGGAAGGGGCAGCCCGAGGCCTGGGGACGGTGGGTTTGAACCATTCGGGCAGGAAAGGGTTTGTTAGGCTGCGGTCTTTTCAAAACGGGAAAAGGAAGGAAAAAAGACTGGGCTCGGCTAGGCTTGTGGCAGCCAAAACTGCGGCATACAAAGCAGTTGGGAAAGACAGCGAGGCTGGGAGACCTCCGCCGGGGTGGCCGGGGCTGCTCCCTTCGGCGAGCGATGGTCTTTGGCCAGATCCCAAAGGTACCTTGTCCCCTAAGGAACTCGCCTGCAGCAAAAAAGCCAAATCCCAGTGTCTCATCACTGGTGCATTCCCAGAGGGTTTCTGCGTTCAATAGACACCGTGCCGGGAGTAAACTGCAGAGAGACGCGCCGGCGCCAGCAGCTCCCCTCCTGGGTGCTGCCGCAGGTCTCGCAGCTCTCAGTAGAATGACTGAGGTGAGGAGCTGAAGTGCAGCCTTGTTTCAGCGCTGCTTTCTTTGGGCTGGGAAAGGCAGCAGCTTGGGAATTCGGAGGTCGAAACTGTCCCTGGCCCTCGTGAGGGAAGCTGGGACGAACCCTGAGAAGGAGAGGACTTACTTGGCCACCTTGCAGTTTTCTGTAAAAGAGAGAGCAGAAGCACAGGCTCCTTCAAGTGTCCGGAGACAGGACGATGTAAGAAGGAAGGCTGCAAGGGGGAGCAGTCGATGGGGGGCTTTATTTCATCTGTGAAACAAAAACAGAAACAAAGTTAGGGGCATGTCTTCTGCTTTGCCTGCCATTTTTCCTTGTTGAATTAAAGAAAACCTGGACAGACTTTCCTCTCCACCTTACCTCTCCAGTCCCAGTGGCTGCTTCTTTCCTGACCTCTGGCTTTGGAAAGAAGAACCGTTCTTGCTGTACAATTGCACTGCAATGTGCAGCTCTGGTGACCGGTATAAAGGGAAGGTTCAGGTTTAAATTGAGACAAAGATACACAATAGCAGCAGCTCCAATGTAACCAAGGGAAACTCTTAGAAAGCAACCATCATCAATGAACCCTTTCCATGTATTAAGAAGGTCATTATTTGGAATGCAAAATCCATGCTGCAAAGCTAGTAAATGTCAGCTTTACAATTATCTCAGCGATCTTTATCTGGTTCCCACGTGTGTAATGCTGATTTAATGAAAAATTCGCACATTATTTTCTTCATATGATCCTGACTCGCACAGTGCCCAGGAAGTTGCATCCTTAATCTGACATTTTGCAGGCTTTGAGTGATTGATTAAAGCATTTACATAACATACTTCAAACATAAGGGTTGTGGTGGTTGTTAAATGCAATTATTGTCATTTAAAGGTAATTATTTTTACATTTTGATTAATTATAAATGGATATTATTGATGGGAGAACAAAATTTGTTTATAAGGGTTTGATTTCTACAGTCATCAGGAATAAACAGAGCAGGTAATGAGTTTGGCAATAAAATACCAGCCTTAGGCATAGACCAGATTTAGCACCACCCTTTCTCTTTGTATCACACTTCCTTCCTCCCACAAGCTCAGCCCACTCAAAACCTGCATAATTTCTTCTTATAAAAGGATGTGCCTGTTTCTGCTCAGTTTTTTAAAGCCTTTATTTCCTATATATGCTTCTCGGTAGGAGCACTCCTATAGGATTTCCAGGCCCATTTTATCACTCTTAATGGGGTGGGTGGGGATGGAAGAACTGAAAAAGTTGGGTGTTGATTTCAAGTGAAGAGGCCAACAGTGAACGATGTGTGAACAGGAGGGTGGAGAGAAATGGGGCAGCGAGTGGAAGTCTCTGGGTAAACAGATGATATTGAAGAGCAGTGTGGTCCCCGGGCAAACACGCCCCTGGAAGAACAGGTACTGACTGCTCTTTCCCCACTTCCCCCGTTTAAAGGTTTTATTCAGAAGGGAAAGGAGGGGGAAAGGAGGATAATTATTTTTCTTCCTTATTTAAGGTTCCTCAATCTCTAATGAACTTTAGTTTCCCAATACTTATCTTTCAAAAAAAAAAATCCAACAAACAGAAGGTTTTTTCTGCAAAACTTCACTTGTAATTTGGGCATCTCTGCTTCAAATAATGTGTACATTTTTAAAGTTAAGATTTCCCAATATAACTTGCGTAGGAACTTTTTCAACATAGCAGTCATGAGATCTACCTCTTTCCAATAAAGGATATTTTTTGCACTTTGAGACCAAACCAACACTTTTTCTTTTTTATTCTTTTAGCTGTAACATGCACTTGGCTCATTTCTGTGATATACACAAACAAACACCATCAGGTTTCCTTCAAAACCACTCTCGCCACAATGTCTTTTCCCCCTGAGAGATTATCAAAGACTTACTTTCCCTCTATGGGTTATCTTTTATTTTTCCAACTCCAATATCTTTGATTGCCTTGGCATTACTTCTTTATCCTTTTATATGTTTGCAACATCATTACAGTTAATGTCAAACAGTAAATTTTATTTGGGTGACGTTTCCTCTGTTTGGCCTATTAAGTAAAACAGATCCTGCAGCTGGGAATGGGGCATTTCATCCCTTATAGCAGCAGAAATTTCAAAAAAGCTATGAAATTTCCAAAAAGACAGGTCCTAAGCTCACCAGTGCTTTCTCCATTGACATCTAAACCCTTCTGAACTTCAGCTGTAAGGTTATAAAAGCCCCAAAAAAGTTTATGTACCAGTTAATATATCTGTAATCTTTGTATACAGATTCCTCAAATATGATGTAAGATATGAAGGAAGATATCTTTGATCTTCTCAGAGATCTGAGAACCAATCACTCAATTCAGTATCAATTCAACACGAAGTTCAGTTTTGCAGAAATATGAATCTTTGTCTAATGAGACACTTCCCTTTTTACCTCCCTCATGGACTCTCCAGCTATATTGTCACACATTCTCAGTAATGTCACAATGCCTGGGGGAATGCAGATTGCTGCAATGACTGAGCACCTATCGAGGCCAAGACCTCCAACACAGAAATTTCAGCCCAGGGCTACATATGGTGCTGTTTGCCACCAGCTTTTAAGTTTTAAATTAATTTCCATTACATGTGATCTGCCTTTACCTTAGTCAACTTGAAATTATTATTCAAGACTGCACGGGAGGCCTGACATTCCTCATTGATGCAGCTACAGTTGCCACACAATTCAGCCAACCTGCACACATCCATGTTGCTTAGAGCTCATGGGGGTTTATGTATTATTTTTTTTTTCAATCAACATTTGTTCCACTATTTCATTGTATACCAAATATAGATTTTCTGGATAAGAGTCACCAGAATCACCTTTTGCCTAAACCAAGCAGGGCTGTTATATTCAGAGGTGTTAGTGAATACGTCCCTTTGCTGACGGGCTTTTATTTAACTCTTTCGGCGCACACGTAGCTCCCGGTAACTCGGGGATTGGTGTGAGTGCAGTTCCGTGGGCGCTGCACAAACACTCCCGTCTCCGGGAGCCCTGCCGGGTCCGAGAGCCTTGTGCCAGCGGCAGCAGCGTCCACAGCGTGGGAAATCCTTCTGAACTCCAGCTGCGCTCCCTCGGCGCTCGCCAGAACATCGCACTCCGCAGCGCACGAGCCCCCCGCCCGTGATTTACAAATGCGGACGGCGGAGGAAAGACGAGGAGCCCCGGGAAGGCGCGGCAGTGCGGTGTCGCGGAAGGAGCGCTGCGGCGGGGCCGGGCCCGGCGTGCCCGTGGGAACACGCTCGGGGCGCGGCTGCCCCTCGGGAAGGGCGCGCGCGCGGCGCGGCCACGGGAGGCGCTGCCGCGCGGCCCCACGCGCGAGCGGCGTGTTCTCCCTCGCGCACGGCCGGGGGAGGGGCGGGAAGGGCGTGGCCGGCAGCACTCTGGGAGCGGAAGTGCGTCGGCGGGCGGCTCCGGCCAATCGGCGGCGCGCCGCTGGCGGGGCGTCGCGAGGCAGCTGCTCCGCGCGGCCGCCGCCGGTCCCCGGTGCCCCCGGCCTTCCTCCCGCACGGCCGCGTTCCGGCACCGGCCTCGCCGGGCGGGAGAGAAACTAGGTGAAGGGGCAGGGAACGTGCGCAGCGCACGTGATGGATCGCGGCGGCCAATGAGGACGGCAGGAGGTCGCGCGTGGCGGGCGAGGGCCGCGTGGGCCGGGGCGTTGCCGGGCGGCGCGCGGAGCCAGGTAAGAGCCGGCGGCCCCCCCTCCCTCTCCTTGGAAGTTTTTTACTCGAGGTGGCGCGAGGCGTGCGCATGTCACGTGAGCGCGGCGACCGCCCAATCACCCGCGCGCGCGCCGCCTGCCCGCGCGCTGCCGCCGCGCCCGCGTTTGAGGCGAGGGTGTCGCGCGCGGGACGGGGACGGGACCGGCGGCCGCTCGCTCCCCTCGCGCGCCCCCGCGCCGCTCTGTCCAGGGTGCGAGCGGGCGGGACCCGGGGGCGCGGGCAATGGGTAGCGGCCGGCGGTCACCTGACCGGGGAGGGTTGTTTAAAGGGACCGAGCGGCATCCGGGCGCTCCAGCCGGGAAGGGTCGGGTCAGGTCGGGTGAGGCCCGACCCTGAGCAGCTGCCTCTGCTCCCTAAGCCATCGCGCTCCCAGGGACTGGTCCCTGCTGGGGGCGTGGCCAGCGCCACCTATGAGACAGGGCTGGGTTGCTGGAGAGCCTTTCCCGGGAGGCGGCTCCGGTGCCCCCTGGGTGCCAGAGGCCGGCGGGCTGGGCGGGGCCGGAGCGGGGCCCCTCGGCCGGGGGCGGGGCGGCCCGCAGGCGGCGCGCGTGCGCCCCGGCACGCCGCGGGGGGCGGCAGCGGGGTCGCGCGGGGCAGGCGCCGTTGGTGGCCCGGGTCCCGTCCTGTTTGGAGCTGCTTGCGCTGAGCTGAGGAGTTTAGAAGGCAGTCGAAGCGCGAAGGCGAGCTCAGCCAGGAGTAGCTAGGCACGAGGGCCAGCGGCTGTTTGGGCAACCCGGGGAGATGAGTGGTTTCCCAATATGTGGTTGGAGCATCTTGCCTGACTCATTAAGATGTCAAATCTTGCACAACAGTCACGCTGCCTTTCTCCCGACGTGAACTGTGTGAGGGCATGGGCCGTCTGTAGTCGCACTTCATGGGATGGGTTAGAGCCCCGAAGATGTGGAGTTGCTGTAGACTGAAAACCAAGGACGGTTTAAAGAAAAGGGGCAGGGTGAAGCTTTGATCTTGTCGCTTGCAGGTGTTCTGCCCGATGCAGCTGCAGCACCCTTTGAGTGCCCTCGGGCACAGTGCTTTGTGAATCTGTACTGAGAACTGGAAAGGGAAATTGATTCTGCTTGAAAAGTGTTCCCGTAGGTGAGCATTTTTGTACATCTTTTTGTAGGAAAAACCCCATATTTCTTAGGTTTGGTGGAGATGGGCAGCATTCATTCACTTCTGTATTTCATCTAACAGCAGATGATTGTTAACCTCACCCATTGCTGGCTCAGTATTGGTGCAGACATTGTTGTGCCTGCCATGGGGGAAAACATGCAACTGGAGGAAACCACTTGAGAATAAACTTGGTTACCTTCTAGAAAAAAAAAAAAGAAAAAAAAAAAGGAAATTCTTAAATTTTTTCTCTTTGACTCTAGGCCACTTCTTCATTTATACACAGATCCACTAGATGGTTTATTAAGTTTGTGGTTGTTTTTAAAACCTGGTTTCTTAAGAAATGGGAAGTCCAAAACATTTTCCTTACAAACACAATGAAATAGGTCTCTGGCTAGTGGAGTGAGAAAGAGCTCTTCTCTATGAGGAGGCTGTTGTCTGCTGTTTCATAGACAGCAGAGGATCTACAAAAACTACTCAGCCATGGCATGTGCACAAGGAGCAGTGTCATTAGCTGCAGCACCAGCAAGGCTTTCCTCTTGTCTTATTCTTCCATAACTAAGGATGTGTTGTGCTGTATTGGTTTGCTTTTTTGTTATTCTTTCTTAAGACTGGGTTACCTTAGAACAAAGAATCAAGTTTTGATGGTGGAGTTGCTCTTCTCTTTCCACACAAAGAGGAAATGTGCTTTCACTGTTGGATTTGGGCTAGTTTTAGTACCTGGGATAAATCCTTTGTTGAACTGGATAAAGAAGAATGCAGTGAGAATGATATGTGTGAGAAGGATGATGAAGGTGTGTCATCAGAAGAAAGCTCTTTTAAATTTTTTTTTTTAATCATGCCCAAAACAGAAAGGCATTAAAGAAATGTGAACAGCATAAAAGAGAGAAAATGAAAGGTTTTATCTAGTTCCCACTCTACAACAAAAATGCATTCTTTGTTCCAATCACAATCTTAAAGAAAAGCCAATTTGGAGAATGACAAGACTGTGACCCAGTTACTGGTAAACAAATACTTGTGATGTTGTGATTGTGCTGTTTTGCTAACTCTCATACAGTGCTTTCTGTTTATTTGGTGTGGTCTGCCTTACCACAGGTAAGTCAATAAACAATAATGAAGGTGGATATAAACTTGGAACATATTGCCAACAGTCTGGACTTTAATTAGTGTCACTTTCTTTTTGACCCTTACTTAAAAGGGGAATACAGATTCCTTGGCAGTTCTAACTTGCTGAGCCATTAGTGGCTCTGTAGCAATGAGTATTGCTATAAAGTAGCTGAATGAGTAGGATAGTCCTGAGCTCAGGTCTATTTGCCTCATTTTTTTTTATTCTATGATGGGGACAAGATCCCCAGCTGAAGATACATATATGTGATAAATGTTCCTCATGATGGCCATAAAGGGACTGAAATTCATCAAAATGGTGCTATTCCTGCTGATTATGTCTGGTTTCTGCCAGTGTTGCATGGCAAAAAGCAAAGCATTGCTTTATTGTTTTATTTTGTGATTTTTGGTAGTTAGCATGTTAAAAAATACAGCATTCATTGAATGTATGAGTAATGGGCATATCACTGACTAATGAAATATGGGAAGTAATGTAAAATACATTAACCTAAATATAACATGTTTTATACAGATAAAAAAGAGCATTTATTATTAGTTAACTTTGACTTTTTTCCCTTGCCTCTCACCAGTGGTTCATTCTTAACAGAAATCACAGAATCATTTAGGTTGGAAAAGACCTCTAAAATCATGGAATCCAACCTTTGACCCATGACCACCTGTCAACTAGACCATGGCACTGAGTGCCACATCCAGTTGGGTGCGTTTCCATTTTGCAGTCTTCATTGTTTGGGAAGTGTTTCCCAAAAGTTCTGGTAACTCTTGAGAAATGTAAAATACATTGTGTGTTGCAGGATTAATGCTGTTTGTCAAACTACTGACTTCATGGGGAGCTGGAAGTTCAGACTCCATGGCATGGTATGGCTGTTGGAGAGGGGAAGCAGGAGTTTCGCTCTTTCCTCCACCCTCCTAGGTGTGTGCCTTGTTCCTCCAAAAGCAGCTGCTGCTCTTGCAGGTGTGTAGCTCTCAGTTGATGAAAAACTTTCTGAACTACCACCTATTCATCCTGCAATAGTCAAGGCTCTGAGTGTGATGTGGATTTGGTTTCAGTATAAAGCAAGGCTCTGGGCTGAAAGTTGGCAGTGCATAAGCTGTGTCAGACTTTTTGTGGGCATAAGTGCTTTCTGACTGCAGCTGTAGCATGTGTTTCTGCATGTTTGCATCAGCAGGAAAGCTAAAAAATATTCTATAAATATCTGAAAAACATTTTTTTCCTGCAACAGTCCATTTCTTTCAGTATTTTCTTTATCTCACTTTTGGTCTAGATTCTGACACCACTTCATCTTTTAACATCTTGGCACTGAACTATATTTCTTCACTAAAGCTAAGAAAATAATTTAAGCCTAGTGTCCTATCAAAAATAACATTCGGTAAACTTTTCCTAAAGTAAATTTGGCCTGGTTCTGCTGCTTAAGGAGAGGAGTCTGGAGCTGACACAGGTGCTGCTAATTATTAGAGACATCTGTGTACAGCTAACATTAAGCTCTGGGAGACTGCTACTGAAGGAGAAGGAGTTGGAGGCCAGTGGGGCTAGTTATGGCATAGAAAATGAGACTAGATACCGTTCTACATGCAGTTTAGAGTTTATGTTGGATTAACAGAATTTCCTGTGGGTTGCTACTGTTAATCCTTCTCCAAAGTGGCAAAACATTATCTAAAGAAGGAATGTTTTTTGTATTTTAACTCTTCTACTATGCACATTGCTCAACACTTCTGGTTGTAACATCACTACGTTTTCAGCTCTTTAAATGCTTGTGGATTTTGGTTTGTTGGTTGGTGGTTGGTTTTTGCCTTTTTTTTTTTTTTTAATGTCCAAAACGTGGGATTTTTGAGCCCAGTCAGGGCTGTCTAGTTGTTGTTAGTGGTAAACTTTAGACTGCTGTAATAAACTGCTGACTGCTGCTGTGGGTGTGTTACACTGGCACAGCTGGTTTTGATAGCTGTTGTTTCCAGGTTGTGAGTGTAGTTTCAGCTAGTGCTTGTTTTTAGCAAGTGAATTCAAGAGCTGAAAGGCTCCTTTATGCTCCTGTAGTAGTGTCTTTTCTGTGCTGTGTGACAGAAATGACCTGTCATATATCTACTTGTATTCAGGGGATTGCTAACAAAAAATGTAATCGACACCTCTTGAGCGTTTTTCACAAGTTGGCAGCTGTTCTGTTTTGCCTAACTATGTATAGTTACATGTGTATATACTCTACGTTGTTCTCCCACATAAACATCTGTAGCGAAGCCTGGGACTTGTGACCCTTCAATTCCTGCTTTGTTACTGAATCTTTACCATGGGTTAAATGTAAGAATGGCTGAAGAACAGTTTGATGCTGCAGCTCCAGCACTTAACAGTTTCTTATTACTTGTAGCAGGTAGGCTTGAATGGACACTTTATAGCACCATGTGGGCGTTACTGAAAACAGGAGTGTGATTTACAGGGTGCTGAAATGCAGCTTGTAAAGACTCTAGTTCATACCTTCAAGAGAATATGTCTGCGAAGCATTTGGGGGAAGAGTGTGGTCTTGGTAGTGAACTTAAAGATTTCAAATACCTTATATATACTCAAATACCTTATAGCCAGTAATAGGATGGTTGTAACTCCCTCTGATCAGGGATTCAGTAGGTGCAGGCCAGTTCAATTCTGTGCTGCCAATTCATGTTTATCACAAACAAGTCCTTAAAACTGATGTTCACAGTGATCTAAACAAGATGATATTCTTTAGTGCAGCACTGCTGTTTCTTGTCAGCTTTAAGCTGCTTAGAACTGGGTTACTTAAGCTGGTGGGAGTCTGTAGTACTGCTGTGACTTTTACTGATGAATCTGTTCTCTTGATAAACCAGGGGTTCAATTTTGGTGCAGGCAAGCATTTCTACTCGCCTTAGGTAAAATTGTAGCAAAATCTCTGGCAATGTCAACAGTCTCTGGTTTGTTTCTTTTATCATGACTGGAACATGTGGCTTTTGGGCCATGAACGTGGGGTACTGTCTGCTCTTGAGTTCTATGTCTGTTCTCAGTTGTAAAAATTACTCTCTTGCTGAAAAAAACCCCACTTATTTCTGTATTGTCATTGTTCAGAAGCAAACTGGTTAATACAAAATAGCATCTCTATCCTGTGTCCCTAAAACTCGATGACTGCTCCACAGAATATGTGATGACTGTAGGTATAAAATTATCCCTGAAATAGGTGTAATTATTTCTGACTGGATTTGTTACAGGAAAAATACTATGCTGGATCCAACACCTTGAGGCTGTTGCAGCTCCATGCCCCAAATATGACCAGTAATAAGGCTGAAAATATATTGCTGGTAGCTACAAGCCCATAGAGCACATGCACACATGACATTTACATGTAAACATGACCGGCCACACCAATCAGGCAGACACACACATAGAGGAGCACAGCAGAGACAGACATATCCTGCTCCCTTCCCTGTCTGAGCAGGAGGAGGTCATACACATACACGCATATATATGTGTGTGTGTGTGTGTATATATATATATTTATATATATGGTAGAGACCCTTCAGCAGCAGAGTTTAGACACTGTTGGTTCCTGAATCCCAGTCTCCCTGGTTGCTGGCCTGTGGACACAGCAGCTCCAGCCCACAGTGCTGTTCCCGGTGCTCGCTGTGTCTCAGGTGGCTGAGACTGCCCTGCTTACGTGGTGGCCAACACCCTACCCATTAGAGACAGAGGTGTGCATCCATGTACAGAGCTGGTGGCATTCCTCTGGGCCTCCATACCAGACCCACCTGTGTTAATGTTTTGATGCATGTTTGTCAAGTCTCTTAAAAATCTGTTTTCTTTAGTTCTGTGCTTCTGAGATAATTTTCTATAGCATAAACTTATGCTGCCAAGAAATTTCTAAAGGGTGCTGACCTTTTGTAATGCTGCTGCTCTTCTGCCCATTTTCAAATAAGACAAGATTGAGGGTGACAGATTGAGGAGCAGTCCTGACAAAGTTATAGTTTGTGGTAGGCAACGGTCAGTGCAAAATTTGGGAGTATGGGTGACCCTGGACCTTGGTGTCGCCCTGATGTCTTTGCCTTCTAGCACCATGTGTAAGTCGTTGTTGTTTCATAGTAGACATAGTGTTGTAAAATAAATAACCTTAATGGAAGAAGGGATGGGATGGAAGGCTTCATGGAGGTGTTTTTGCCCGCAGCCGTGATGCATGTTGGTGTGAATTCCCTTAACGTTCAGAATTGTGTTTTAGTGGGCTTATTGTCAGAAGTGCCTGATTTATAACATGTAATTAATTCCCTTGGTGTCTGTGAAGGCCTACCAGGCTGGGCATGGGGCGGCAGCTGCGCGGCGCCGTTCTGCAGGCGGGGAGCTCTGTCGAGGCCGTGCCAGGGCTGGGCTTGAGCCCGGGCTCTCTGTTTGTCAGCGCCTCGGTAACATCGCCCAGGGCCCGGCTCAGGAGGCGCGGTGTGACGGGTCTGTGTCTGCCCTCCCACAGGCACCGCAGCTGCCGTGGTCAGAGTCTGAGCCGCGCTTTGGCCGGTCAGCGAGAACTTGCTCAGACGATGGAAATAGAGCTGACTGCGTTGCTTGCTCAGCTGAGGGTTTCCGCGGGATGTGGCCGGTTCCTGCCGGCGGCAGCGCTGCCAACTGTGGAGAGGCGCGGTGCGCGTTGCCGGCGCAGGGAGCGGTGCTCCTTTCCCGGAGGAGGCGGCCGCTGCACTGGGCACGGGGATGGCGGGGCGGTGCCGCCCCGCTCGGCCCGCCGGGGGGCGCCGTGCGCCGCGAGCCTCGCCCGCACTCCTGGCGCGGAGAGAGGCGGAGCCGCGCGACCGGAGCCCCGGGGCTTTCGACGGCCGCCGGTGCGCGAGCGATGCGCGAGCGCGCCCGTTCGAGAAGCTTCTCCGCGCGCGCGGCGCTGCGCGGGCCGGACCGGGCCGGGCACCGGGCCCTGCGCTCGGCGCGGGCACGTGACGGGCAGGCGGGAGGGAGGGGGATGCTGGCCTGATGTGCGCATGCGCGCGCTGCGGCGCCATGACGTCAGCACGGTGCGCACGCACGTTGTCCCCAGCTGGCGGACACACGGTCCGCGTGAGAAAGGAAGCGGGAGGCCGCGCGCGCTTCGCGCACGGTAACGACCTGGGAGCGGGGCCGCGCCGGGAGCAGCGGCCGCGTCGCGCGCGAACCCCGCGCGCCTCTGCGCGCGCCCTCCGCCCGCCGCCCGAACTGCGAAAATTGACACCAGGCGCGGGCACGAGGCGGCCGGGCCCGGGCCCGTCGGCCGCGCCCCGGCGGCCACGCGAGGCGCCGCTGCCCGCGGACCGCCTCGGGAGCGCCGGTGGCGCGCGCCCCGCCGGGCAGAGCCGCGCCGGGTCCCGGCAAAGAGCGGCGCGGTTTTCCCACGTGCGCTCGTTCAGCTGCCCGCTGCCCTCAGCCAGCTGGCGCGGGCGGTCGTTCCGGCCCCCGCTGCTCCTGGGTGGCTGCCGCTCCCCGTCCCGAGGCTTCTGGCTGGGGTCCCTTCGGCGCGGCCGGGGAGGGCAGCGGGGTCGGGCGGGGGAGGAGGGCGTTCAAAGCGACAGGTGCTGCGCTCGGCCCGCAGCCGTGACGCCACCTGCCCGGGGCGGGGCCCCCGTCTCTCGCCGCCGTTCCCGGGGCGGCCCCTCCTGATGCCCGCTCGGTTGGTCGGTGTTGAACGGCGGCGCGGCGCGTGGGGTGTCCGCTGCCATTGGGCGCGCGCCGTGGGGCTCCCGGCGGCAGCGCGCGGCGGGTGGAGGCGGGCGGGGCAGCCCCGGGGCTCGCGCGCCGCCGTCGCTCCCCTTCCCACGGCGCTTCCCGGACCCGCCCGCCCCGGAGCGCCGTGCGCGGAGCCGCGTCCCGCTCGGCGCGTGGGGAATTGGGTTGGCTTATTTATATGAGAAGGACGCTTTGCATCTGATTGTCATACTGCTTTTGGCGGGTCGTAGTGCGACTTGTGAGTGGTTTTGGCCGCTGCGCCCTGCGTGAACGCTGCTTCTCAATTACAAGGTCTCTGTGTAGAGAGGGGAAATCTCTGACGCTGTTCAGAACGTCAGCTTCCACAAATACACGTGTTTCCCCTGAAATATTGCATTAGAGTCTATGTGCTATAATAAAACAGGCTCCTGTGCGTCACTAAATGTAATAAAATATATTAAATTGTTTTCTGGTAACAGACTGTGTTAGCGCTGAAATAACGTAGATTTTGATTACACTAATTGCCCTTAATCACATTTTAGCCACGCACGTTTTAGACTTGACTGTGCGTGGTGCTTGTGGTAGAAATAGCTACTGCAGTACAACATAAGAACTTTGAGCGTTGGAGAACAGAAACTGTTACTCTGTAGGTCTTTATATGCATAGAACTTCTGCTGAATGCATGGTTGTTGAGCTTTTTTTTTTGTTATGTGTTTTTCTGGTCTGTCTTTAGTAAGATAATTTAGTCAAATAAATTTAAAGGTTTCAAGTAAATGTAAAGCTACTGACATTATGCATACGTTAAACCAGATCTGAAACCCCTTTGATGGTGTGTTTCCTTTATGAGCAAATACAGTTTTGGTGCATACTGCACAGCATTAGTGTGAACTCACTTTCCAACTGTATGTTTACTATACATATAAATATGTTATATGTGTATATGCAAAGTAAGTTGGTGGAAAATCATCTAGAACTTATGTGGTTCCTTTTTCACCACTCTGTATATCTGAGGTTTATTTCTATTCTGTTCTTATAGGTGAATATGAAAGCACTCATGTCTTGGGGATAACCTTTTGTGTTGCTGGGACTTGAGGTGTAATCTACTGAAAAAGCAGAGCAATATACTTGAATTCATTTTGTATCCTGGACTCTGTTAAGGAGTCCTCAGTGGGTAGGTGGTTATGGGTATGTTTGTGGGGAAGGATTTCCTCTGCAAAATTAAACTGAAAACCAGACCTTGTAAATTCATGGGTATCAAAATCTGTGCAGAACAGTTTTGGTTTATTTCCTCCAATTTAAGTTTTACATTAAGTTTTAAAGTGTGATGTGTAAGGGGTAAAAATGGATCTCTCATATTTCCTAGCTGTTAAGAACATTTATCATATGAATGATAAATGGGGTATAAATTGTCTCTTGAGCTTTGAGGTCATTTGTCACATGCGTGTGACAGCTTGTTAGCACAGAGGGGTTTTTCCTCCTACAGTACCCCAGTCCTAACAAAATAAAGATGTCTTATTAAATATCCAGTTTACTTAAAACTTGTGAATTAGGAATTAATTCTCTTGAAAGAGATGGTTGTTTTCCACCCCATAGGATTATAGAACAGTTTTGGTTGGAAGGGACCTTAAGGGACACCTAGATCCAGCCTTCCTGTCATGGACAGGGACACCTTCGGCTAGACCAGGTTGCTAAAAGCCCCATCCTGGTGTTGAACTCTTGCAGTGTTGAGGCATCCAAAGTTTCTCTGGATAACCTGTTGCAGTGCCTAACCACCCTTGTAGTAAAGAATTTATTTCTAATATCCAATCTAAATTTCTGTCTTTCATTTTGAAGCCATTTCCCCCTCTTCTGTCACTGTCTTTGTGAAGGTCACTCTCCAGATTTGTTGTAGGTCACCTTTAGGTACTGAAAGGCTGCAATTATTATTTCTCCCCAGAGCCTCTTCCAGGCTGAACAACTCCAACTCCCTCAGCCTTTCTTCACAGGAGAGGTGTTCTGTCCTTCTCAACATCTTTGTGCCCCTTCTCTAGATTTGCTCCAAGAGGTCTGTGTCCTTCCTGTGCTGGAGACTCCAGAGTTGGATACAGCACTCCAGGTGGGGTCTCAGCAGAGCAGTGGGGCAGAATCCCATCCCTTGCCCTGCTGGCCATGCTGCTTTGGATACAACTATGCAACTGGTCCTTGTCAGCAGCACTAGTCAATTTCTCCATCCCCCCATCCTGTGATTGATACTGGGGGTTGCCCCATGTCAGGTGTATCACCTTGCACTTGGACTTGTCAAATCTCTTATCAAGCTTGTCCGGGTCCATTTTGACATTCAGTCGTGTTCGCTTCACTTACCTTGCCAGTATGGACCCATGAGGGACACCACTTGTTGTGAATGTCCCCTGGGACTCAGAGCTGTTGATCATTACCCTCTGGATGGGACCATTGTACCAGTTTCTTATCCACGGAATAGACCACCCATCAGATCCATTTCTCTCCAGTTTAGAGAGGAGGACTTTGAGGGGGACTTTTTCAAAGGCTTTATGGAAGTCCAGATAGACAACATCAGTAACTCTTCCACTGTCCACCAATGCAGTCACTGTTTTAGAAAGCCACTGGGTTGGTCAAACAGGACTTGTTCTTGGTGGAACTGTGCTGGCAAATCACATTTGTCCTCCATGCACCTTAACATCACTTCCAAGAGGATCTGTTCCATGATCTTCCCAGCCACAGACGTGAGGTTGACAGGTCAGTAGTTCCCAGAATACTTCTATCTACCCTTTTTTAAAAAATGGGTGCAGTATTTCCCTTTTCCAGTCACCTGGGACTTCACCTGACTGCCACAACTTCTTGAGTATTAAGGAAGGTGGCTTGGCACATCAGCCAGTTCCCTCAGGACTCTGGGATGCATCTCAGCTTCTCATAGTGGTTATTAACTCTGGTCTCCAGCTCCCACCAACTACATATTTGATGAAAGAATCAATCATTTTTTGTCCGTGTTGTATTCCTCTTACAATAAGGATCAAAATACAAATATCTGGATGTGGAAATAGGATTTTTTGTGTTACCAGAAGTGCATGTTTTAAATTTTCACATAGAAAAATATACAAGCTATTTGAAAAATGAAGTAGTGTATGATCTTTTGTTACAGTGTTGACATAATTCTTAACCTGGGAGGTAGACACACAGAAGTGGAGTTGTGTATATACAGATAAGAGTAACTTCTTTAGTTCCCTAAACAGTGATTATGCTAATCATAACAGTACAAATGTTTTCTTGTTTGATTTAAATTATTTCCATAATTGAGAAGATAAAGGAAGCTAAGGCTGCCCAGTGCTTCACATTCATCCATTTAATCTTAGCTGCATGGTCTTTTGGGGGTTAGTTTGTGTTTTTTTTCCAGAGTTTATCCATTTGAAGTATTTTGTCCCTTCTTTCTCTCTCTGCCCTTGACAGACAGTTAGAAACTGCTGGAGAGTGTAAGCAAAGAAATTCCAAACACACAAACTTCAACAATTTCAATAAAGAAATCAGGAGAAAATGTTTTTAACATTTCTTTTTTCTTTCCTCCTTTACATTTTGACAAGTTGTAGACCTCAGGGAACTCTTTCTTTCTTTCTGACAAGACCTTTATCTTTGTGTCAAAAATGTGCCATTTGCTCTTCTGAAAACTTTTGCATGTTCTGCCTAATGTTGTTAAGTGAATGATCTGCAGACTAGAGGGAGCATCTGAACAAAGTGCTTAGAAATACCAAGCAAAGCAAGGAGTTCTGTTGGGGCAAACTCTGTATGAAAAAGCAATTTAAAGGTGTCATAGCCCCCATGTCTATAAGGTCAGAATTGTATACACACATGCAACCTTGATTTGTTGCACCCTGATTGTGCTCTGTTTTATAGTACTGCTTATCTTTTAAGTTTTTTATGTGGAGAGCTATTGCAAAAAGGATGTCTCATGCTACTTAATTACTTTCTTAGACTATATTGGAATAATTTTAACTGTTTTCCGTTTCTTCCAGAATGGTGATCACACATAGAAGATTATCAGAACTCTGTAGAATTTGCATTTGGTTTGAGAGCTTGTGAAAGTGCTCATCATGGAGAAACAGCAGATTGTCTTGGCTAGCCGGGATGGTGGGACTGTGTCTGGTGCAGCGCCTGCTTTCTTTGTCATCTTGAAACAACAGCAGGGAAATGGAAAAGCTGACCAAGGAATCCTAGTAGCAAACAGTGATGCTTGTGCTCTCGCCAGCAGTGTATCCATTCCAGTCAAACCCAGAGTCAAGACCTGCCTCCCAGCTGACTGTGTCTCAGGGGGCATCACTGTCACCCTAGATAACAACAGCATGTGGAATGAATTCTACCATCGCAACACAGAGATGATTCTGACGAAGCAGGGGAGGCGGATGTTCCCGTACTGCCGATACTGGATCACAGGGCTGAATTCCAGTCAGAAGTACATTCTAGTCATGGACATATCCCCAGTGGACAACCACCGATACAAATGGAATGGCCGTTGGTGGGAGCCCAGTGGGAGGGCAGAACCACATGTTCTAGGACGAGTGTTTATTCATCCAGAATCCCCTTCCACTGGCCAGTTCTGGATGCACCAGCCAGTATCCTTCTACAAACTTAAACTCACCAACAATACCCTGGACCAGGAGGGTCACATAATCCTGCATTCTATGCACCGATATCTGCCGCGACTTCACCTGGTGCCTGCAAACAAAGCCACAGAAGTCATTCAGCTTAACGGCCCTGATGTCCATACATTTACCTTCCCACAGACAGAGTTCTTTGCAGTTACAGCCTACCAGAACATCCAGATTACCCAGCTGAAAATAGATTACAATCCTTTCGCTAAAGGCTTCAGAGATGATGGGCTGAATAGTCGGCCTCAGCGTGATGTGAAACAGAACAACAACTTAGAATTGGAAGGAGGTGGTGTTTTTAGCACTCCTAGCATTTGTGGTCGCCCTGCTGAAGTTGATGCATTAGGTGTGCATCAGAGAAGTTTAGATTCTTCATTCATTAGTCAAAATCCATCAGACACTGAGCTGGATAAAGAGTCCTTTAATGCCGAAGGAGACTTCTTGGGTCTCCTGGACAGTGACCTGCCTTCAGGTGTTATGCCAAAGCTAAAACAAGAAGTCTCTGAAAGGTGGGTTAACACTGCGTTTTCAGTACAACTGCTGGTTAAGTGGGATGTTTTGTAAATAAATAACAGGATGCTCAGTGTAGAGGTTTGCTGCTAAAGGTTGCATGACCTGAAATGGCAGAACAGTTAATATTACTAAAAACTTTTCTTTCCTCAGTCATAGTATCAGTCTTGACTTTCTAAGGTGTCTGGGGAATGCAAGAGTCCAGTATTATTTTCTGTGTTGCTTTAGTTCCCATTGTTGAGAAGCATTGGGGGGTTTCACTTAACCCTCTTAGCATTTTAGAAGGCTAAATTAATTTTTTCAGAGTTTTAGGCAGAGCTATTGCAGTCATTAAAACTGCTTTTGCTTTTAGGGTTGCTCACCACATTGACATGCTGTCTGTCTATAGCTTCAGTTTTCATCAGTGAAAATAATGGTGTGTGGGTATTTAGGTTGCGTATGTGTAGGGATTGCTGCAAGGCAGTTGTAATTGGCAGCAAGCCACTGTTTTGTCAATAACCACTGCTTGGTGTGAATTCTTTTATTCCACAAAGAAGTGTGAGGTAGCCTGCCTGTTGGTAGTCAGTTGCCTCATATTTGCTCTGAGGTAAGGGAAGTACTTCAGAACAACTTGGTTTTTCTAAAGCAAGCCTGGCAAAACTATTATTTTACTGCACTTTTACTTAGTTTTGAAAATCCAAGCAATAGCATGGAGCAGTCTTAGTGAATAGTTAATGTCCATGTAGAGATACTTTGAATGATAAGAAATTATTTAAAAAAACATAGAGGTTTCTTTTCTGCCATGTTGGTTCATGTCAGTTTGTTAATAACAGGCTTAATCTGCCAAAGATTTAGTTACTAAAGCAACCTTTGTAGACCAGTACACAAGAAAATTATCTACCTGCAGGATATCAGGATGATGTTAATAGTGAAATTAGAGGTCAGTTCTTACTGGAGAAAAGTTATATTTATGATGTAGTTATACAAAGGCTGTATTGCTGTACAACTGTATTATACAAAGACTGTATTACTATACAACTGCAGTGTGTTTTAGAGAGGACAGAGGTTTCCTCTTTTTTTTTTTTTTGTCTTGCAAGAAGGATCTCTTTGCCTTTTGAGTAACTGAAAAACTCCAAATTACAGAGTTATTCATACTTTGACACTTTATTGAATTTATTTGTAGTAATTCTTAGGAGTTTGGAGATTTAGAGTGCCCAAACCTTTCTGTTGCTGTATTTTCATGTGTCAGTCTGTTAAAAAAAAAGATCTTCTGGACTTACTTTATTCTCAAAAAATGCTGTTCTACCCCAACTAAAATCTGAAAATACACTGATTACAGAAAAGATGGGCTTTTTTTAGTTTTTAGTTCATAAGAGCATGGAGAAAAGTTTAGATAACTTTGCATGTTAGAAGTAACACTCGGAAAATAATTATTGACAGCTTTATTTTGCTTTTTTATAATGATATTCATTTGCCTGGAGAGGGTCATTGAAGCAGATTTAGTTGAGAACTGTTTGTTCCAAGGAATAAAAGATGTTATAAGGACTCAGGGACCTTCCTTCAAAATAGGTGATGCACAGTGACAGATTTAATTTTTTTCAATCCAGAGCACATTAGATTCCTTCTCTGGTTTTGCCTCCAAGGTAACTGATCTCTGAAATATGCTAAAATCTGTGCAGTCTGGAAAACACTGCAAAGTTTTTGTTGTCTGGCTTGGAAGCACCTGTCATTGATGAATAAATGTTACCACTGTCCTAGAACTACTTTCAGGCATTGGCCAGCTTTTTGTTATGTTTTTGTAATCTGTGTGAAAAAGTAAAATTCTTTACTTGGAAAGAGAAAATTGATCTTATCCAAGAAATGGCAAAACTACAAGGGCTGGAGTTTTTCAGAACATTGGTTCTCCTGTTTTATTCTGATCTGTTCACAGTGTTTTCATGCCATATAATTGAGTTTAGAAGTATGTCAGCTTCCAAGGACAGCACTGAGAGTGTGACATTTTTCTTAATGAAACCAAGCACATTAATATTTACAAATCAATGAAGGCTGGGAAGTTGTGGGTTTTTTGTTTATTTGTTTGGGGTTTTTTGTTGTGTTGTATTTTTGGGGGGTGTTTGGTGTTTTGTTTGTTTGTTTGTTTTGGTTTTTTGTTTTTGTTTTGTTTGTTTGTTTGTTTTTGTGGTGGGCAAACTCTTAGTAGGTAGTACTTGATAGGCACTATCTTGCTTTTAGGCAGGGTAGTGATTTCTGCTGAGCTTAGATTTGAGAAGCAAGTTGGGAACTGCTACCTCTCAGACAATCCTCAAAAGAAGTGGAGTTCCTAGTGCTGTTGAGGGTGATACTTCCCACCCATACTCAATTCTTCTGACATTTTGATAATAGAACCATGTAAAAGCTTGCATATATACCTAAGAGTAATTTTAATCCTGAGTTATTAGAGGACTTCAGAAATAAAGGGCTGTTTTCTTTTGCAAGGTACTATGTGGGTTTTTCCCTTCTGCTTCTGTGGCCTGATAGTATGTTTAGTTTAAATAGGTGTGTTGTAAAGAAAAAAAGTGTTTGGGTTGTGGATACTTCAGTAGAAATGCTTATCCCTGGATGTACTTAGATGTTTAGGCCATGGAACAAACAAACTTTACTTAAAACATACAGGCTTATGTACTCCTCCTCCTTTCCAAGATCAATTGAATTTCCTTCTTCAAAAATAAAAAATCTGTGGGATTTTTAATGCTCCATTAGTCTTGTTCTAATTTAGTTGTCGTGTGTTTAGTCTTGATAGTTTGAGTATTTTTCCTTTCTTGCCTTTCTTTTGGGGGAAAAAGGCAAGTGATTATCCTTCAAACCTCTGCCATAGATTGCTAGATTAATTCCACAAGAAATCAGATTCCCCTTCCAACTTCTTCCCAGTGTAATTTAAAATGATGTACCAAAAAAAATATGTATTTTAGTACTTTTCAAAAATGAGCAGCTTAGTGATTTTTAATCTGGAAAAAGCCAATAAGGCAGTCTGTCTGCTTTTGTTGTTATATTGCAAGGGTGCCAAATACATTACTTGGGCTATAAGAAAGTTGGTTTAAATATGCACTGTTCCATACCAGGTGAAGAAAGAGCTAGTTAAGACACTATTTCACCATTTTTACCTGATCTTAGATTGAAGATTTTGAGAGGACAACCTGCCCTGATTCATCTTCCCATAATTAGAGGAAGAGAAGTTTCTGTGACTACTTAGGTTGCATGTAACTTCAGAAACTAAGGCCAGATGAAATTGGTTCAGCGCTTGAAAGCAACTTTTTTATTCTTTGAGAAGTTGGTTATTGCATCAAAATTTTAAAACAGGATTTTGTGCAAATGCTTTATCTTCTTGTGCATTTACGTGCACGGGTCATACCTCACTCTTGTCACCACCTGGCTTATGGTTGCATTATCCAGACTAAAACAATATTTGGCTCTTGAAGTTTCAGTTTTACAGCAGGGCTTTTTAGTTCCAGATATCAAATAGAAATCCTGGCCTGCAAGTTTGTTAGGGTTTTTTGCCTCTTGATTTTCAGGAATTCTAAATTTGCAGAGCAGATGAGTCTTAATAATATTAATTTTAGTTGTGGATGAGCTTTGCTGAATCAACCTCTTAGTTTAGTATTGTGGCAGGATTTTCAGCTGCCAGTAATTTACAAGTAGTCTGTCTTTTCATTTCTTTCACAGTAACTCACTGACCCAGAAGGGCTTTTTAATCTTACATTTCACATTATGAATTACATGAAAGTTAGGAAATTTCTAATAGGAAGCTCATTGTCCGGAGAAAACGGTAGACAAAACAGGACTGGTATTCCAGTCTCCTGCTGCCTGCTGTTCCCTCAGGAGTCATGTTTTTGCTTTAAGCTTAATAATGGTTACTTAGTGTCCTTATGAGTTGGAACAAATTTTCTAGGTAGCTTCACTTTAGAATTTTATATGTAAATATATACATTTGTATCTTGACTGCCAGCTTCGTGTTTTAATACTGCAGTGTTTCTCCATAAAGGGAATACTCCCAGCTCTGTGTTGTGATTCTTGTGTGTTCCAGCTCTTCTTCCTGCAGTATGTTCTCAGTCTACACAAGAAGGAAGCAGCTTCTTCCTCCACTTCTTTTTCCCTTTCTCAGTCCCAGCTGTGGGTTCTCAGCCCAACTGGGCTTAGCACTTCTTTAAAGGGGTAGGGATGGATAATGTTAATGATAAAATAGACACACATACATATATACTTCCAGTATATATAAAGCAATATTTACTCTCTATATAATATATTAGTACTGCAATTGCGTTAAATTTTACTTGAAATTGTTGTCATTAACAAATAATTTTACTTTAAATAACATTTTAATAACACAAAGTTGACAATAATAATTTAATATAATTAAATTATATATAGTGTATCATATAGTAAGTATAAAGGTATTATTTGAATACTATGTGATACATTGAGTAAATAAATTCTGACCTTTTTTTCCTGAGTTTTATTCTGGATATGAGTTTCTGGCTTCATACGTTAGCATTTTTTTCTTATGACAAGGAGCCAGGTTCTGATACACTAAAGAAGACTGGTGACTGTAGTTCTTTGACTGGTGACTGTAGTTCTTCTAGATCTGTCTGGCCCTCAAAGAAGCCCATTATGAGCTGCCTGTACTGTTCGTCTTCAGTATCTAATGCATGGTATTTTGAATTCTGGTTAAGTTAGGATTCAGACTTAGTGGAAAATGCAGCAGAATTCAGTAGGATATTAGTATTCTGTAAGTGTACAAACAACAGTTGAATTTAGGAATTGTCTGCATATGGCTTCAGGGTGCATTAACTAAAATTTTGGTGCTTTAAGGGCTCACTTGGCTTCTTACTTGCAAGCATAATGGCTTTAGTAGTGTCTTAATGAGATACACAGCAAACTAAGGCTGCTTCTGAGCATTTCAAATATGACAGCTTAGCATGAGTTCATGTTGAGTAAAAGAGGAAAAAGGGCAAATGTCACCCTGATATTAGTAGGGAAGGAAGTTGTGCTGCTGCCTTCAGATAAGAAGTTGGATTGTTCTTAATAATGGCAATTTCTTGGGGTTTCTTGAGTACTTCTAAAAATGTAAGCTTGAAAATGACAGCTTATTTAGCAGACTTTTTTTCTGGGAGCATTTTAGAGGCTTTTTACAATATAACCAAGAACTGTGGGAGGTGGCGCAGTTTTGGTAAAGGAGATTTGATAAAATAAAAATCTTACGTTGTATTTTGGTTTTGTCCCTTCTCTCCCACCCCAGTCCCATTGCTAGCAGTTATGAGAGCAATTCCCGTGTGGCATCTCCATTGGACCCGAATGGACAATTTAATGTAGTCATTAAAGAGGAGCCAGTAGATGACTATGACTACGAGTCAAATATTTGCACACAAGGAATAACTGTGAAACAGGAAGACACAGATGAAGAAACTGATGAATATTCCAACACTGATGATGATGATCCCGTTGTACAAAAACACCTAATGAGACGCCGTGAAACAGATGGAACTGATGGAGAGCTCACATCTAGGAAGCGTATGCTAACCAGTCCTTCAGGTGTTGCCAAAGCAAAAATGTTAAAACTGGATAGTGGTAAGATGCCTGTGGTATATTTGGAGCCTTGTACAGTCACAAAGAGCACAGTGAAGATATCTGAGCTGCCTCAGACCATGCTTTCCTCTTGCAAGAAGGATAAATCCCCTTTGGGTGCGATCCTGGATTCCTTGCCCGTGTGTTTTGAAAATCACAAAGACTCTTGCTCAGGCACAGTCACTGGGCCTGAGGAGTTAGTTATGAAGAAAGAATCTCCTGGGAGTAAAATGTCACAGAAATACTGTTCAGTCAGAGAGGCCCAGTGGGCTCTATCCAAATTACCTAATTTTAATCTCAGGGGCTCAGTAAGTTGTGATTTTCCAGATAAAGAGATCGGTGGCAGAAAACGGCCTGGCATACTGAAGAACCCTATGTCCCTCAAAGGCTCTGGTAACAATCAAAGCACTCTATCATCAGCTACAAATAAAAGAGGAAGGCCCCGGAAACTGAAAATTTCCAAGGCTGGTCGACCACCTAAAGGTATAGGGAAAAATGTAGTAGCCAGCAAGAACACTTCTCTGGGGCCTGTGAATATCCTTCCAGATGTTAAACCAGACCTTGAAGATGTTGATGGTGTTCTTTTTGTGTCCTTTGCATCAAAGGTAAAACCTCATTGTTGTGGAGTAAAATTCAAAAATTTGTTGTTCAGTTGTAAAGCCTTTGTGCTTACAGCTGAAGTTATATTTTCTTTTAAACCGAGTTTAGAGTTTTGTGACCTCTTCTCCAAATCTGTTCTTATTTTGACCCTGTGTTACTCATAACATGGTGTTACTTCTTGCAGCTTAGGGAAAAGTAGAGGGATCTAGAGTTCTGTATAAAGGAATGCATGCTTGTTTATGAAACAGTCTCATGTTTTGAATAATTTTGGTAGTACTTGATGTGGTCTACTTTGCATCTAAGTGTTTTAAGGTATCTTAACTTACTCAAGGCTCTTCATGTATGTAGGAAGCTCTTGACATTAACACTGTTGATAGAGCTGGTGGAGAAGAGTCACAGAATCTTCAGGCTCCCCTGTTGACTACAAGTGATCCAGGTACTTTTTTTTTTTTTTTTTTTATGAGTGGCTCTTTCCTGCAATAAGGGAATTTGTAAAGACACACTGAAAAAATTAATAATTAGGTCAGGTTTTTTGCATGGCAAATGTTTTTTATATGTTCTGTTATTTTTTGAGTAGATTGTCAAGCAAGAATACAAATATTGGAAAAGGAGCTGATGGAAGAGCTGAAGACCTTGAGGCATAAACAAGTAATACATCCTAGCCTTCAGGAAGGTAAGTGGTCATGTACATACTGATAAGCCTGATTGGTCATTACACTTAGTCATACTCAGCTGATGATTTCCTACTGGTGCCAATACTGTGTATGCCTGATATGGCTGGGACCTGGATTCTCATCTGCACACATTTTTGTTGCAAACTAGAAAATGTGGAGGTGGCAAAAGGTGACTCCTGAATCTCCAATAGGAGAGCAGGAGTCTGCATGTTTTGTGCCTCTTGCAGAAGTTGCTGAGCCTTTTGATGGTGCCTGTTTTGTAATGACCTAAACCTGGTTGAAAGCAGTTAGAGTTGGTTTTACTCCTTCATAAAAGTCAGCATTTCTTGGTGAGTAGAAGAGCTAGAGATCCAGCAACACTTAACCAAGACTACATTTACTGTGATTTGAGTCCTTATTTCTATGAGTCCCTATTTATCCAGTTCACTAGCTATGTTTAAGGGCCAAGCAAGGTACTTGTAGTTTGTGATCTTCTGTTGATATCCAGTGTTATTCAGAGATAGATGGAGGAAAAAACAAGGATCCACAGAGTGGAACTTCATGTTCTCTCTTCTTATGATGCTGAAGGACATCAGTAATGGTAGTCCTGAGACCAATGACATTAACGTTGGCAGCAGAGCCGGTGATGAAATCATTGATACACACGGAAACATTGTACTGCATACTCCTGAGGTGTGCCCCGAATGTTTCAAACACATAACTGTAACACTGTAGGGATTGAGTCTGCAAATACTGATCTTGGCTCTGATATGAGCTGTTCTTGGGCCCTCACAGAGCTTCTGTGGTGGAGAACATTGGACTGTCTTGAATGGTTTATGCGTGGTGTGTGATTAGAACTAGCAATGTTAAGCCATTTTAGGATTTTATTGTGGACCTCCTAGGTGTTAACTTTTACCCAAAAAAAGTATAAAATTACAGTGTGTTGGCAACCATGTGGTACATTGGCAACTACAGCACTTAGGAGGGCTTTTACGCCTGAGATAATCCTGCAACTGGGAACATGTACAACCCACATGCTTTTTCTCCAGCTGAAGTCTGAGGCGCCTTCTGAAGGGCTTTGAGCAGTTCACAGATACTAAAAAATGGACAAGAAATGTCAAGCATTAGGCTAAGAAGAAGACATCTGAAGAATTTTGATTTTCTTGAGTGGTAATGACCATCATTTCCATCATGTTGGATGGTAATCTGCTGAGCTTGTTAAATAGTGAAATTGCAATTAAGCAATGATGGAGATAAACCACAGCTTCTAATTTTTAGAGGGAAAAGAAGACACAGGAAAACTGTTTGCAGCAAGAGCATTACTACAAGAGATGCAATCTGATTGGGCTGTGAAGTGAATTACACTATGAATACTCTTGTTGTTAGACTTCATTATCATTAACATTATCCATCCCTACCCCTTTAAAGAAGTGCTAAGCCCAGTTGGGCTGAGAACCCACAGCTGGGACTGAGAAAGGGAAAAAGAAGTGGAGGAAGAAGCTGCTTCCTTCTTGTGTAGACTGAGGACATACTGCTGCATGTGGACAAGGAACCAGACTTTCTTCAGATTGCCTTCATCTTCCAAATAATTACAGATCTCTTGCCTTGCAGACTTGAGATCCTGGAAGGAACTGACATAGCAGTTTTGATGTTAACTCTGTTTTGATTCTCCGCAGTGTGGTTGAGAAGTTTAAGATTCTATTTGAGATTCACTGATGAAATGTTGGAGCAGTACCTGAACCCTACAATTGCTCTTGATCTGTGAAGTTAAAAACAGGGTGATGGAGGCTGTCTAGATTTTAGAGGCACCAGAATTGCAGGAAAATGCTTCAGAAAGAAGGGAATCCAACTTAAGTGTGTTAAAAGGAAAGTTCCTGCTGGAGCACTGCAGTGCAACGGGATGATTCTTTTAACTGGGCTGATTTGAATCCCTGACTATATTCTTGAAAATTGAAGGCACTGTTGTCATGTTACCTCTTTCAGGTTAATCAGCTGCAGCTGATAAAGATGAGAAAGTTCTTATAGTTCTTCTTTGCTACTGTTTGCTTACAGCAACTGAAATTTAGCAATGCTCTGGAAGTGATAGAAATTTTGAAAAGTGATTATTCACCTGTTGTGTATGGAGATGTCTTTATTGACATAATACTTAACTGTTACCATTTGTTCTCCTCTGGCTGCCTGCTCCTGGCAGCAGTCATTCCATTTTGCACTTCTTGGGCTCATCCTCTTGGGTTTTGTCTTGGGTGTTTTTTACTTTGTGATCCTAAACTGAAAAAATAGATTTTCTGTATGTGTGATGTTCTTATTTTTGTTTTAAGGGTAAAACAAAGATAAGCTTGTTTTTGCAGGTGGCAAAAAGGAGATATTAAAGATAAATAAACTCTGTACTCTTTCAATTTTATTTGAATAGGAAAAAAAAAGAAATGAATGGCATCTTGACCCTTGTCAGTCGACATATTTTTATACAAAACGTGAGACTGACTTACTTCTTGTTTTCCCTATGTAGATATGAAAATTACATCTCACTAGACTGCCTGTGATGACAGTATCTGTTTAAATAACCATGCTTGAGATTTGTTTCATGTCGATTTTTTTCAGCCTGCTAGTAATCTGGTCACTGTGTTTCCACTAGTGAGCATAAATGTGTACGGCCAGCACAAGGTTTCTGCTGTATGTGCAAATGTGACTTTGTTTCTTGAGCCTTGTCAAGCCCTACATTCTCAGTTTCAAGATGCATACATTTAATATATTCATTTCAAACTTGTGGGCAACAGGAGCAACATTTGAAAGTTTCTATAGCTAAAAGTCAAAATAGAAGTTCTCAGCTCCCAGCTGTGAGCTGAATTTTATTGAGAATGGTTTCTTGAATTCAGTATAACAATATTTCCTGAAAAGGTACAATTTTCCTAGCTTTTAGTTTTCTCATCACTTCTGTATCTATATTATTTCTGCCATTGACAAAAATAGCTTTTCTTACCAAGTAAATCTTTCAATTTGGCTATTGGGGATTGTTAATGAAGGAACATGTTGATGCCACCACAAATGATTCAGTGCCTTTAACAACACAGATTGTTTAGTTTCTTTATAGTCATTTTTCCCCATTTCAGGTCCAAATGGGTCCTGAAATAGCTGCCTAAACTCATATCATAGCAGTCAAACAAACACACACACATTCTTCAGAGCTAAAATGTGGTTTCTTGTCTCTTATTGCTGGTTGAAGCTGATGTATGTGTGATATATGTTCTTGCTCGAGTTTAGCTCAGTACAAAAGGGGATGTGTAAGTACTGCTGGCAGGCTTGGTAACTTAGGGATATGAAATATCAGTCAGCTGGGTTGGGTTTAGAGAATAACTCTAGCCTTCAAAGATGTAAAGGGTGCCGATTTATTCAGAAAAACAGATAGAAAGTTTTATTATGAGATTTTTTGCAACACTGGCACAATGGTTAATAAATTTCTGTGAAAACTTCAGTAGCAGTCAAAAAAATGATGAAAAGTAATTCAGTTTTTTTCTCAAATTCCCATTGTGTAAAGTTTCTTTAATTTATACCTGCTATAAATCCAATGGAAGTAACTGTTATGGCAGTAATGCTTTTTTCAAGTCTCTTAAAATGGTGGGGAAATGCCAGAAAAGCCCATGGTCACTGAACAGTTAATCTTTTAGTGAATATCTTGATTTTCTTTTTCCTAACATCTTGCTTCCTTGAGACATTTACTGTTACTTATTTCTTGTAGTGGGACTGAAGTTGAATTCTGTGGACCCAACAATGAGCATTGATTTGAAATATTTGGGTGTGCAACTTCCTCTTTCCTATTCAAATTACTCTCTGTGGAGCTATCCAGGTACCAACCCCAATTCTCCAGGTGGGTGGAATATGAATTTGCTGTAATCTCAAGTGTCACCTTTTTATTATCAATGAGAAGGAGAGAATGACTATTTAGTTCAGCTTGGTATCTAAAGAGATGAAAATGATACTAAAATGACAAAATAGGAGAACTTCTGTAGATCATTTTGTGGTTACTGGGCAAGGAGTCCTGAGTAATTGTGGTTGGATTATTTTGAGGGTTCCCGTTTTGTGATGGTTGTGATCCAGTAATAGCATCTGTCTATTTTATACTGACCTCTCAAATTGCTCAGAAAAAGATTAAGCAATCTGAATTTGTCTGATATTGCTCACATACCAAACAAAAAAATGTTGTCTGTCACAGAGTTGAGTATCAGAATTTTCCAGAAGAAGGCCTTGAGATGCCACATGGGGGCTACCCTATAACTTCATGATAATTATTTATTACAAAAGTTGTGACTGACTGTTCTTTTTTAAATTTGCTTTGTATCGAAACAAGTGTATTTCTCATACTGTGAATCATACTGTGACTGTGGTTCTCATACTGTTGGTAGGTACTGTATTCAATAGTGACCTGGATGGGCAAAGTGTAGCTTATTTTATATGCTTATCTTCTTCTACTTAACTGTTTCTCCCACTGTAGTATTCTGATTACTTAATGTCTTTCTTAATCTGCTGCTTTTAGGAGCTGGTAGAGGCAGACATTGAATTTCAGATGGTTTACACTGCAGGAGAGGAAGATTCAATTCAGAAGACCTCAGTCAGCTTAGTGTCCAATGCAATTATTTCTAGCCTAGGAATATGTTAAATGCCCACACAGATCCCTGTTAGTACCTTTACATTCCATCTTAGCTCCCACAGTTGACGCTAACTTGACAGAGATGTAACTGTTTGTCTTTTGTGGTTATTCACTGACCATGCCCCTAATAGATACTCATATGAATTTGACAGAACAGTGAACATTAAATGAAGTTTCTGCAGGTGTTATAAAAGCCATTGGCCCAACTGAGGGGAGAGAATCAAATCACTTTTCTTGCTGAGTGAAGCTGTAGTATGAGCTCAAAACCTGGCTCTTCCATTTTAGCCCGCTAATTAGTTGATTGGCCCATTAGACTTTCAGAGCCAACTGCTTTTGCTAAATGCCAAGGAGACCAAACCAGAAAATAAAGGAAACACTATGTGTGTGGGATTGCAGAGCTCTACAGGGAATTTGGCCTTCTCTTAAGTATTCTGTTAATTAAAAAAACAAATAGAAAAAATTAAGTTGCTTCAAATCTTTTGAATTTGCTACTGTTCACCTATCCCTGAAAAGGAAGAAGCAGCATTTGCTAAGACACTGATGCAATTAAACTTGGTTCATAAACTGAGGCTAGCTTTCTTCTTTTCCAGATACTGGATTTTCTTTTGTTTCCAGGACAGGAAAGACAAATGATTTCACAAAAATCAAAGGCTGGCGAGGGAAACTTCATGGTGCTTCTAGAAATGAAGGTAAAAAAACGTAAAAAGAGAGAGATCAATGTACATATTTCCAACATGTGGCCATTTTTCCTGACCTTTCATGGACCTTGCTGTTTGGTATTTGTGTCTGTCTTAGTAAGAGATGTATTTTTTTGTATTGAGACTGTTACGATTAAAGAATTTTTTTGTACTGGTACAAAGTTTCTCTCTTCCCTCGTTAATCTCCATTCTTACATTGTCAGAATGGAGATGAATGAGGGAAGAGAGAAACTTTGCTTTTGCTTTATTAAACTTCCTTTATATTGACCCATGAAGTTTTTTGCAGCTTACTTTTAACCCCCCATTCTGCTGAGAAGGTGAGTGATAGAGTGGCTTGGCAGGCACCTGCAGTCCAGCCAAGGCCAGCCCACCACAAATGCAGGTGTAAGATCTCCACAAAAACAATTGTGCAGGCTGCTGGTTGTATTTCAGAATGGAATATATTTGGTGTGCCTGTATTATATGCTATTATTGTGGAAGAGTGCATTTTTTAGAGCTGTATAATCAAAACTATCCTACCGTGTTTGATTATTATAAAATTTAAGTCCAGGAGTTAAAGTACTCTTCATTTATTTAGGTGGCAGTTCAGAAGGTTCATTGAAGAATCGCTCAGCGTTCTGTAGTGACAAGCTGGATGAGTACCTGGAAAATGAAGGGAAATTGATGGAAACAAGTATGGGATTCTCTTCTGACACTCCCACTTCTCCTGTGGTATATCAGCTTCCCACTAAGAGCACTAGCTATGTTCGAACGCTCGACAGTGTTTTAAAGAAGCAGTCCACTGTAATTCCATCAACATCTTACACATTGAAGCCTGTTCCTCCATCATCTACCTCTAGGAAAACAAAGACTCAAACCAGACAGACATCTACAAACAGTAGAGCAAAATCATCTTACAAACCTATTTTGCCTTCACCTTTTCCTCCAAAGCAGAAGCAGAACGTGTCAGTGTCCGGGGAAAAGTCTGCTAAGCCTGCTAGCAGTTTGAGTAACCAAGCAGATGGTTTTGTGCTGCCAACTGTGGATGAAAATACGTTTCCAAAACAGATCAGTTTGCGTCAAGCACCACAGCATCACCAAGCACCTCGTCCACCAGGTTTGTCTAAATCTCAAGTGAAGTTAATGGACTTGGAAGACTGTGCTCTCTGGGATGGGAAACCACGGACCTATATTACTGAAGAGCGAGCAGACATCTCTTTGGTAACCCTCCTTACAGCTCAGGTACATCTGTAATAGTTTCTTTCTTTTCTGTGCTGTTGCTTTTAATCTACCCGCTTATGGATGATGCATAGCGATGCAGAAAATAAGACTGACACTTCTAAGGATCATGATAAAGCATGAGATTCCTTTGTGGTGTGTCTTTGCAGTGAAACTTGAGGAATGCTGAATTAGCAGTAGGGGAAAAAGCTAATTGTGATAATAGTGTATTGATACAAATTATTAATAATTGAAGTGTTTAAAATTCTCACAATTGAAATTTGAATTAAAACAATTCTTATTCAGTAGCTGCATTTCCTTGCTATTTTCATTTTGATGTTTTCAGTTGAGCTAACCGCAAGAAAATCCTGGTCATGTAACCTGGTTGTCCCATGATAACTTTTGCTTTTTTCACATCCTGCTTATTATCAGGATGGTTTTGCTGTCTCCAGTTGTCTCTCAAAAAACTTCAAATCGAAACTCTGTTCTGTGGGGATTTTGGGGTTTTTGTGGTATAGAGGACAAGTTTTTGTACGTAAACAATGTAGCTCGAGGGGTTTTCTAAATGAACTTCGAACAGCAATTTTGCATATACTTGATTGCATTGTACTAAAATATTCCTCTTATGAAAATTTGAAGTTTATGCTTCTTTAAAACTTTTTTTAGGCATCTCTTAAAAGCAAACCTATCCACAAAATAATAAGACGACGAGCACCTCCTTGCAACAATGATTTCTGCCGACTGGGTTGCATATGTGCCAGTCTGGCACTGGAGAAACGTCAGCCCACCCACTGCCGCAGGCCAGACTGCATGTTTGGGTGTACCTGCCTCAAGAGAAGGGTCTTGCTGGTGAAGGGAGGATCAAAGCATAAGAAAATTATGAAAAAGGCTGTGCGTGGAAGTCTCGTGCTGTTTGGAACACAAGGACAACAGCAAGAGGATGAAGATGGGGAAGAAGAGGGTGATGGGGAAGAAGAGGAGATAAAGCAGAAGGATAGGAAGAAGAGAAAAAGGGTGGAATACAGTGAGTATTGGTGGAGATTACGTACAGCAAACCACCAAACTTCATGGGCATTTTTTCCTAGGATGAAGTAGTGATGCCATTTCTAAATCCAGCTTACTTACAGGAAATAATATCTTTTTTTTTTAATTCTTACTTATGTGATCAACATTTTGGGCACTGTGTAGTTATTTATTGAATCAAATAGTTGGAGTTTCTTCTTGGTAGTTTAAACTGTTCAACTCTCCAAATGTCTTTAAAAAGACTATGATAGATATGGGATAATTATTGCTGTCATTGTTGGTAATGTTCACTATTACAGTGCAGTTATCTTTCCTTGTAAACAAGTCATTATCTAGAGGTGCATTTTCAGTTGCTGTATATAGCTGGACTTCCTTGGAAGTATAGTTATTTGTGGTAATTTCAGATCTGGCTTAAGGTATGCTCAGAAAACCAAATTGGTAGAAACTGCCTGTGAATTTACATTTTCAGTTTTTTCCTAACAATATTTTTAGCAATAGCTAACACAAAATATTCTCTGGTGTTCTACTGGAATAAATTAATTCTTCCGTATATCTCCAGTATACCGGTCTGGGATTTTCTTTTTTTTTTTTGGTGTTTAGCAATTTTTAAGTAAGCAGCATCAGTGGAGCTCACTTATTTTCAGTGGTTTTTCAGATCTTTTATCACAGTAAAAGTGAGAAATGAGGATTAGTGTACATTTTTATTTTCATTTTTTTTCCTTGTAGACAAATCCCAGTCACTTTTGACTAGAATTTGACAGAAGAAAAGCGTCCAGAAGGATTTTCTGGCAGTTTGGATTAGTGATTGCCACATGGCTAGACCTCAAACTCAAACAAAAAATTCTGTTACTGCTGTGTTAAATGGTGTTTTATTTGTAAGTAATTTTTGTTTTTTCTTTTTTTTCAGCTATCTGTGATTCAGAGCCAGAACAACCTGTTAGGAATTGTCCATTGTGGGTGAGGGTAGAAGGTGAAGTAGATCCAGAGCCAATTTATGTCCCAACACCATCTGTTATTGAACCAGTTAAATCTATGGTACTGCCCAACCCAGAGGTCTGGCTTCCTAGTAAGAACAGATCTTCCAGTGGAACAAAACCAAGCAGAATGTACATTCCTAGACCAAATCCAGTGGTAAGAGAAAAAAAAAAAGCATGTTTTTCCTTGTACTGAAAATTAAAACAAATTGTGCTGAAAGCCTCTGTACTAGATGATTTTAGAAAAGTTTGAGGTGAAAGCTTAGGACTGATTGCCTATAGGTGTGTTGATAAGCTAGAATGGATTGATTATATATAGAATTTTACTATGTCCATCTTCTGTTGAGAATTTATTATAGCAGTATGGAGATGTGGAAGGTGATTATGATTAATTTATAGCCTCATTTAAAAATACATTAATATATGCTATTTTTGTCACAGTTTAGTCCTGTCATGTTTGTTAAAGTTAATAGCTACATATTGTAGCCTATATAAGTATGAATTACTTGCAAAAAGTGTTGGGATACAGACACAAAGTGTTCAGTGTAGTTCTGGAGTTTTGGGTTTTTTTTTCTTTCTTGAGGTTTCACTGCCAGTGTTCTAAGAATCTGGGTTTGTGTCTCCCCTCACCTTAGTATCAGAGAAAAGCAACAACAGCAATAGAGGAAAAACAGCTGTAGAGTGTAGTTATATCTGAAGAACAAACATAACAGAGTAGCTATTTAATGTATACCAGATAATGTTAAACAATGCATGGCACTTAGGATTTGTTGTTTCACTTAAAAGAATATCTGAATGGGTTTGAATCTCAGGGAGCTGGTGGTGGCTATGTGATGATACTGAGAAGGCAGATTAGCTTTAAATGCTAGACTTTTCTTTTGACCCTTACTGTTGAAGTTTTTTAGAAAGCAGAGCTGTTTTGTGAATCTGATGTGCATCCAGAACAGAGAAAAGAGGGTTTTATCTCCTTTTTTTTTCTTTTAGATTCGAGAGGAGGACAAGGATCCTGTCTACATGTACTTTGAAAGTTTCATGACTTGTGCAAGGGTGCGAGCCTATGAACCCAAGAGAGAGGAGAAAAAGCAGCAAAAAGACAAAAATGATTCACAGAGTTGTAGTGTAAAGGTAAGAGATCACACTGTAACTAGTGTGTATTATAGAATAGGCAGAAATGTTGAAAATTGCGAAGTAATATTTTCCCCAGAGACTCCTACATGACATGAGGGCTTGATTTGCTTTTGTTGGTGGTGGGGCAGTGGAAGGTGGAGCCTAAATCACTTTGCAGTGCTGGTAAACTGACTCTGTTACTGTGATATTACATTTTCTTGTCTGGGGAGATTCCTGTCTGTGACAAATGCATTATTGTGTAAGGCTTAAATGTTCATTGTTAATAGTGCTCTTCTAAGATGAAGCCTGTAACACAGTCAAAGACAGCATATTTCTAGGATTCGGGGTGACCTCGTTAATTTTGTGCTGTGATTTTTAGTGTGTAAGATGTCTAGGGTGAATATTTTCTTGCATTTCTTTCTTCTAGCAGGAGCATGAACCAGAGCTTCAGTCTCCTGAAAAGGCAACCTGTGAGGTAGACAAAGACAAAGATACATCAAGAGGTAAGAGCTGAGTCTGGAGTATAATTCCACTTATTAGTTAAATGTTTTTGTAGTTTTTCTTTAAAAACCAGTAGCTACTGATGAAACAGAAGTAGGTTTGCTGGTGGAGTCGTTACAGTTGTTAATAAAAATCTTATGCATACAGCTTCCTGTTTTCGTAGCAGCAGATGGAGATACAGCAGACTAAATATCCAGTGCTTGCTGCTGCTCTAAGTGTAAAATGACCAGTGCCGCCAGTAGCTTGTTTAGCAATAAAGTGTAAAACTGCAGAGTTGTCTTCAAGACAGATGATTAGATACTTGGAAAGGAATGGAGATGAACGGCTTTGCTTTGTGGGGGTATTTTTGTCTTCCACTTTTTTCTTTACTATCGCTTTGTAGTTACTGAAGAATTAAATATCTAAGTATCACTGGGAGGATGGGATCCTCATGTTCTTCCCATAGAACTGGTTGGGACAAGGAATTGTTTGATGTTGAATTTGTTCAAGTTGAAAAATTGAAGTTTTGCTGTGTTAGTGATTCTGGGTTTGAGTTTCTAGCTTGTGAAGAAATAGGCTAGACATCCATGTTCTCTTTCCATCTGAAGCGGCCCAAATCATGTTGCAAGCCTTAAATGAGACATACACTAGAGGCATTGTGTCATCCACTTAAGAACCATATCTGCCTTTTTGAGCTGATCTTTTTACTGTTTAATGTATACAACAGCGCATGCTACATTTAAGGATGGGAATGGAAAAATAATACAATTAGTTGAAAATGCTGGTGCATTGGTAGGTGAAATTAAAATGGCCAGGACACAGGGATCAACATCCTTAGTTTTGCAAAAAAAGAGCATTGTAGCTCTAATAACAACAAAAGGTCACGCTTCTGTTTACACATCTTCTGCAAAAGACAGTTCTGCTAGTGGCATGTCCCCTTATGCCATTGTAGGACATGGGTGCTTTTCTGACTCAAAGAGAAAAGTGCCATCTCTTGAATAACCAGTGATGCTTTCTACCATGTTGGTGTGTTTGGAGAATATTCACCCATGTATTGAAACAACCCGGCTTCGTTTAGCTTGTGATGCAATGGGATACAACATGACGTGGTATGGCTGCAGGGATTGAACCGTGAGAAATAATTACATTAGTTTTGCAGTGAGTTTTTGCTTGTTTGTGAAGCTCTGCAAGGGAAAGATGATGCTTTGAACAGTTCTTTTACTTGCTGTTGGCCTGCAGCTGAATGGAGCTAAGGGTGGAGGTGTGGGCAGAATGAAATTGTTTGACTATCCAGGTACTTAAAATGCCATAGCATTGCAGAAACCTATTTCAATTCTTTCTCAGAGAAAAGCTGGTGTTCTTCCCGTAGTGAGGGGGACTCTTTCTCCACCTCCTATGTTCATCACACCACTCAAGGTGAACCAACCAAACTTATCGAGATTATCTCTGACTGCAACTTGGAGGAAGATCACAATAAGATCTTGACCATCTTATCACAGCATATCAACAGTAATGCACCACAGTGCCTCAAAGTGGGTAGCTTCATTATTGAATTGGCTTCGGAATACAAGGCCCAGGATGAGAACCATCCTTCTGTCTGCTCCTCCAGAGTGAAAATTTCAGTGCCGTCCTACCAGGACAAGGACGAGAAGCCTGAGATCCCTGTCTTGGAGACTCCTGATAGCACAGTGGCGGCATGCAATAACTCAGAAAATGTAAAGGTCACGCAAGCAGACCCAGCGGACAAGCTGCGGGAGAAGCTGCATGGGGGCAAAGGCTTGCCTTTTTATGCAGGGGTTTCTCCTGCAGGAAAGCTGGTTGCCTACAAATGCAATGCTAATACGAGCCCCTCGGGCTTGATTCAGGTGGGTCTCTCTGCCTTTACTGTGGAGATTAGATGCAGTTTCATCCAGTACTATCCCAGAACTCCTTGACATGGAGAGCACTCTTTAATATGTCTTTTGCCTATCCAGACAGTATCTGGTGGCATTCCTCTCCATAAGCTTATCCCTTTCAAGATTTACTCAGTAACAGGAAATCTGATCGAAATCCTGAAATCTGATGGTTTAACTTGTCTTTTTGGCAATTTGGGTCTTATTGACCCAAGTGCAGAATCTCTTTCAAGATCTTTTCAATTCTTTGTGAAACCCTCTGAAGGTGCATTTGACACATAATGTTTCTAAGTGAATGATTGTATGAGTCCACAGAAAGAATATTTTCTGGGGAAGTATACACTGTGACAAAACTTTAAAATGAAAATGTAAACATTAAAATTGCTTTTTGCTACAGCTAACTGTTAATCTTCACTAACAGCCTGAATCTTCTTTGTAGAATATATATTTTTCATTAGGAGACTTTATAATCCTAAATTTACAGGGTCTTTTCCCTGCAGTTCCATGTTGCTGACATGATGTTAAGAATTAGTAGTAGGAACTACAGGATTAGGATGAAAATCCTTTTCTTCCATCATAGCTATTTGTGGTTATAGTAAAGCCACTTTGAGGAAAATTATATGAATTAGAAAATCAGAGTAAAATATGTTTTCATGACACCTTGCAGATATGACACCCTCAGAAAGAGAAGCTAGTGGAGAGAAAAAGGTGAGGAGATTTCTTACCTTCAATAAAAGTTGATCAATAAAAACTACTGTTTATTTAGTAGTGTCTTAAATACATTTGGCTTTTAGAAGGTATTATCAAACAATGTGAAAGCAAAATGCAGCACTACCTAAACTTCCCATTGTCCACTAGGCATAAAGCCTGACATTCAGCAAGATGTTCTGGTTTTTTCCTGTGCAGTCTGTTACCACTACAGCTTGGAATTTTAAGTTAGGGAAACTCATCATGCCTTAATTACAGTATCAGACAACAGTGTGGATAAGGAAAAAGTTGATGCAGCTTTTACAAGCTCTTTAAAGTTTTGTCTCAATGTATATGTCATCAGTATTCTTTCTTTTGTGATGCTAGGTCTTAATTAGGTTTGAGAATTTTATCCAAAATTGTCCTTCAATTAGGGAACCTTTTTTTATTCAGGACTACAGCATAAGCATGGGACAGGAAAAACAGGTGCTAGCTTCATTCTTACCTAATTTCAGTGATTTCACATGTTCCTTGGACTCTCTGGTTTTATGTGAGTCTGAGCAGCATTTAAAATCTGTATTACAAAGATAAAACAAGGGTTGTTTGAAATTCTCCTGAGCAATGAGGAAATTAGGAATTCCCAGTCGGAATTGCAATGGTTCTTTGAAAAGGACATTTAGAAGTCCCACAGAATGAAACACTTCTCCAGAAGTGGTGAATTAGCGTTCTTTTCACAAAGTTTCCCTTTTCCCCTTTTTTCAGGTTAATGATAAAAGGTATCCTCAGGCCAAACTGCTTTTGGGACAGATGGGGGCATTGCATCCTGCCAATCGGCTAGCAGCTTATATCACAGGCAGGCTGCAGCCCACAGTACTTGATATTGCAGCCCTCAGTACTGTGATCTCCAAGGTAGCACCCAGTGCTAAAACTCCTGCTTCTGGGACACCATCAGTCCAGGGGCCCACAACATCAGCTCCTAAAACTACATCTTCCACCAGCAGTCCTTCAACCCCCACTGTGACGACTCTGAAAACCCATGTCCCAGCACAGAGACAGATAGGTAGGTTGGAACTTATTACTGTGTTTTAAATTGCGTGAAGCTGAAGTACAGAGTGAGTGTACAGCGTTAATGTTGATTTCTGTGCAACAGTGCATGCTGCCTTTGGCTGCATTGCCTACCTAAGATGCCTCTGCACTAAATAACCTCAAAGCAGAAAGTTTTGACTTCAGAGTAAGATTACAGATGTTGACTATTAGTTGTTTTATTAATGCTACTAGTACATATTTTCAAGAGATGAGAGTGGATGGATACTCTCCAAATACAAACTGGAATTTTTGGAGTTTCGTTTCTGTAATTTTTAATTGCTTTTCATCAAACACAGAATAACTTCAAACAAGTAAAGTACCACTAATACATGGTTCTTCACTGATCAGATTTTCGGTTGATGTTGCACTCATAATTCTTGTGACCACCAAAGATGTGTGAAGCAGCAGTGAAAGACAAGATGGTCCAAATCTGGATTAGTGAAACAGCAGGTGTGCAGCCAATAACCACGCCAGTCTCTAATCTCATTGGATTTCACAAGCTAAACAGGGTTGGATTTAGACAGCACTTTGAGTTTAAAAAAAAAAACAACAAAACTGGAAGATTCATGAGTTACTTGTGTATCTGAGTTGGTACTGAAATGGTTAACCCAGTGTGGCAAGAGAGGAAGTTGCCCTTAACTATTACATTTTGCATGACTTTAAAAAGAGAAGACTAGTACCCACCCACATAATCCCACCCAGTATTTAAAGATCTGAAGCTTTGCAAGGGAAAAGGATGTTTCCTGTGTCCTGGAAAAACTTTAATTTCTGATTGATAATCTGTTTTTCTTTCTGCCTAAATTTTCTTTGCCGTGTAAATGGGTGTGTTGTTTTTCTTGTCCTGTAATAAAACTTGTCATTCTGTGTGTTTATGCAGTATGAAAGAGCTGGCTGTGTTTCATTGGTGGGTGAAGTCATTGCAACATATGTGATTTAAGTTTAAAGTACTAGTTCTGGCATAATCTGGGTTAAGAATGCTGTATGCATAAATAACTGCAGTGTTTAAGTTGGTCTTGGTCCATAATCTCTATGCTGCTGTACTCATCTGTAGGCATCTGGGGTGATGTAAATGCAGTATTCTGGTCCCTTGGAGGGTAAGGGATGAGGTAAAGGATCTTCCTAACAGTGATTCATTTCCATTGGTTAAATTTGTTCCATCTAGTCTGCAGTTGTTTGGATGTCAGTGCAATTAGAAGCGGAAGCTCTGTATCCTTCCCATCCCTTTCCCCTCTGCCTGTGTAAGATGAATACAGTAGAAGGGGGATGAAAATCAAGAAGCAGTAAAAAATGAAAGATGACACAAGCTGTTACACAAATAATTTGATGTTTAGAAAATACTTAGAGCCCATTATTTCACTTAAATGTTTATTTTCCTGCACTGTTAGTTAGGATTGTCCATAGTTTCACGATTAAGAACAACCCTTCAAAAGCTAATTCTTCTGTGTATCTGGGAAGAAATGCAGTAAAAAGCTACAGTAGTGGAATAAGGCAGAGGTCTTTCTAACATGTAAGGCATATCCAGGACTACCATAAAGGTTTTGATTTAATTACAAGGTACACAGAAAAAGGAGGCTCAAATTCATGCTGAAATTACAGTTGTAGCACCTCATGAAAGGCAAAGAGGAAATCTATTAAAATTTTGACCTGCAAGTTTTTATTTGCAGCTGCCCGACCCTCACCTGGTGGTGTGTTTGCCCAGTTTGTGATAAACAAAGCAGGAGCTCTGCAGCAGAAGGTTCCTGGAGCGAGCACACGCCAGGCGGCCTCAGGACGACAGTTTCTGAGTATCAAGCCCACACCAATCACGGTTATTGCTCCCATGGTTCCTTCAGTGCCATCTCCAGCTCTGTGCACAGTCACTTCTGCAGTCACTGCAGCTACCACCACTTCTCCAGTTACTGTGGAAAGTACCAGTGTAGCAGCATCTACTGTGACCACTCCTTGCCAGACAAAAGCTGGTGAACCTCCCTGCTCTCCTCCTGCAATTGCAGTTACAGCTGCTCCTGCAACACCTGGAATCAGCACCTGTACTACTCCATCCACCACTCCTACTGCTACTGTGAGCGCAACAAAAACAACAGGGATTGTTGCAGCAGTAGCAGCTACATCATTCCCAAAACCTGTAGTAACACCACCAACTGTTACTTGTGCTGCTGTCACAACATCCACTTCCACAGTTGTACTGACAACAGCTGCAGCAACTACGCCTGTGGTGACCACACTGACTTCCTCTGCTGTCTCTGTTCCAGTGATACTATCAGGAGTTAATTCAAGTCCTCCAAAAAGAGGTAATGCTTAGGTGCTTTGGATTATTACTACAAACCCTTGGTTTTTTTTTAATTCTGCTTCTTTTCACAGCAATGATACAGTCTGTGTCTGGTTTCAGTTTAAATATGGACTCACTTGCCTTGTCCCCCTTTCAAAAACAGGGTAAAAAGTCCTATTCATCACCCTAATGTCATCTCTTAAGTTACTTTTTGTATTCCTGTATATCAGTCTGTGCTGGTAGAGAAAGGAAAAAAATGTAACTATCTGGTCAGTGACTGCTATGAAGTGAGCACGAAGCATCACATCATCCCTTGACCTATAGACATATATAGCACAGTTATAACTGCTAGAATTTCATGGTTGGCACAGAGTTCAGGAATTAGGTAGGGAATTAGTGTCCTGTGTCATGGTTGAAAAATGTCAGTGGAACTACACGGAAAAAACCCAAAACTGTTTTGACGTGGTTGTTTCCATGCATTCTGTGAATAAAAAGAGAAAAACTTGCTTTCAAATATTAAAAGAGATGCAGTTGTTTCCAAAATATTTGCACTTGTATTTATTAAGAATAATGCTTGATTTGTAGGCAGTCTCTTAAAGTGATTTTTTTTTTGTAACTTGTTAAAATATTTCAGAAGATGCTGTTCCACAAGCTGCAAGTAAGACTCCCCCAAAGATAGCTCCTGGAACAGACAAACGTGTTGGACCTCGATTACTGCTGATTCCAGTGCACCAGACAGCCTCTGCTCTGCGGCCACTGAACACGCAGGTGGCACAGAGGCAGAAGATGGTCCTTCAGCCCCTGAGGAGCCCTGGGGCTGTGAACCTGTTCAGACATCCCAATGGGCAGATCATCCAGCTTGTTCCCCTGCAGCAGCTTCGAACTGCGGGTGCTCAGCCCAGCGTGCAGCCAGTGATGCTCCGCAATCCAGGTACGAAGTCCAGTGCTTCTTTCACAGCTGACTGGTGTGTTACTCAGAAATGAGCAAGGAGATAAATGTCTCTGTGATGCTTTCACCTGCTGAAATTAATTGAACAGGGTCTAATTTGTTTCTGTGTGACTAGTTGAAGAACACAGTGTAATTATTCAGCTGCAATGCAACTTAAATACCATGTGTATAATATTCAGAAATTGCAGTTAATAGCTAAGTCAACAAAATTTGGGAGGAAGTAAAAGAGCCTATGTGTATGCGTGGCAGTGGAGCCATGTCCATTGTACTGTCACAACTTACAGGACTTGACCTGGTGATTCGAAAACATTTCTTGTTGGAGATTCTCTTAAAGAGAATGAGCTGTTACCCATGTTTCATTGGAGTGCTGCTCTGTTTTTGTTAGGTTTCCAGGTTGGTTAGTGTGTTTACAGGAGATATTCAGATTAAATGTTATACTACAATACGAAATTGCCAGGTTTTTTTCCTCCTTAAGAGTGTGGGAAGAAAAATAAGTGTGATTTTCAGCTTTTTCTCTAGTACACAGTGGAAGACAGGGTTGGAAGATTTAGAAGTTGCAGGTTGGTATGCTGTTGTATGTATTTATAAATTCTAACCCAAATGTACTTTAAATGCAGGTTTACTCTTCTGTTCTCCCTGTTTCAAAACACACTTTAAAGAGAGGGAGTTAGAGTGGGGTGGAAGGGAGAGCAGAAGCAAGCACAGTAGATAAAACTGTGGGGAGGAGAGCAAGCAATGCTGAGATTTAGTTAAGGTTTGAGCATGAGGTGTAGTAAAGAATCAGTCAACAAGTTTATTTAATTTCTTTCTGTTTTGAGGCTCTTGCTGAATAAGAGAAACTAGTTGCCAGTTGGTAGTATTTTTTCTCCTTGTTTATGAAGTGTTGAAATGCTGCAGAAGAATTCATAAAGGTAAAATGTGGTAGTGTAACTGTGTAATTTTGACATAGTTTTTCCTCTTTGGAAGTCTTTTATCGAAAGAAAAGCAAAAATATTTTAAAATTAAATACTATTTTTTACTTTCTTTTTTTCTTTAAAAAACCCCAGTTTCCTCGTTTTCCAATAAATGTAAAATGGGAAAATAAAATGCAATACTTTAAATGCTATGTCTTTTTTGATCAAAAAGCTCAATGCTTGAACTTAACATCAAGTCTGTTAGTTTTAGAATGGCCAATTCATGTGTTTTATTGTGGTGTTACTTAAAAAAATTCAAGTTTATAATGTCTTTATGCAGGACCAACTTTTCCACTGAGAGCTTGAGGTCAAACACCTGATTCCATTATGATCCTTGAGAATGGAGTCTGTTTCTAGTACAGCATCAAATACTAAAACTGGAAGAAAAAAGCTGCTTTGAGAAAGTCTCAGTTGATGTTTTGTTTTCCTCACAGGATCTATTGTAGGAATCCGGTTACCTGCACCTTCCAAGCCTCCTGAGTCACCCGTTTCTCCCACTTCCTCTGTGTCTTCCACTTCTCCTGCTGCAAATTCAGCTGTACAAGCTGCAGTACCCAAGTTATCCCCCCCATCCAACCCAGCCACTCAAGCATCTTCTCTTCTTCCTTCAGTAACAAGTTTTGTGTCACAGGCAGGCACTCTGACTCTGAGGATCGCTTCCTCTGCTGTCAGCAATGTCACAAACCAAACAGCCTCTGAGTCTAAAATAGCCTGCAGCTCGGCTGGTCTGTCAGCCACCACCGCTAATCTCATACCTTTACAGTCTGGAAGTTTTGCTTTACTTCAGCTCCCAGGACAGAAGACTGTGCCAAACTCTATTCTTCACCATTTTGCATCTCTTCAGATGAAGAAGGATTACAGGAAAATATGCAAGAAAGAGGACTCAGGTGCTGCTCAGCAGAAGGAGAATGGGAAGGCTCAATGCTCAGGTGACACAGAAGTTACAGAGTCTGATGTCACAGTGCCACATGGGAAACAAGAAGATGAGTTGTCGATTAACCTGTCAAATGCTGTTGAAGAGTCAGCATCTGGCACCGTCACACCTAGTGGTGATAGAAATTCCACTGCATTAGAGATAGTGGAGAAGAACTCAAAGGTGCTAGAGAGTTCTTGTGATAATAGCTTTTCTTCTCAGCATGATATTTCTGCAGATGTCATATCATCTGACCATTCGTACATCAGTGAGAAGCCAAATGATGAGGAAGAAAAAGGGGCTTCTGAAGAGAAAGAGGATTCGGTCAGATCTGAAACTGTTGTGGAGGCAGTTTCAGCTAACTCTGTTTGTGGGTCATCAGATGAGTCTTTGGTTGCTCCTCTGGATAATGCACATTCACAGAGTCTTGAGAATTGGGAGGCTGCACAGTTGAGGAACCATGGGAAGGAACAAACACATGCTGAATGGGAGGAGAAACCAGTAAAAGAGGAGGAAGAAGAAGATGCACAGACACAGATGGGTGAGGACAACAGAGCAAGTTCTGGGCAGTTACATAGTCAACAAGGGCAAGATACACAGGTGAAGATCAAGGAGGAACAAAGTGAGACTGAACTGTTTGAGAACAAACAAGAATTCCAGGATGATGCTGCACAGCCAGATATGGAAAGGAGGGCGTACAAGGGCTCTATAGAAGTGGAAAATATAGTAGAGAAAACAAGAAGTAGGTCTGAAATTGGTTCTGCAAAAGAACTGGATAATGCTTCAGGAGAAAAGCATAGAGTTGATATGGAGGAAGGCAAAGGAAACATAGCTAGGCAGGAAGGCAGTAAAAGCAAAGAAAAAGGTGCTTGTGATTCTCTGGAAGAAATGAAAACAGGCCATGATATTCTAACACATGTTAACAGTTCTTGGAGCAAAATATCTAGCATTGTACCCCCTTTAGAAAATAGAAGTGAAGTAGATAACAAAGCTGATACATCAGAGAAAAGTGACTTCCTGACAGCACCAGAACAGAGGGCACACAAAAAGGATTACATGCCCACTATTGATATAACTGCTGATGATATGGAAGAGGATGAAGAGGAAGATGAGGAAGAGGAAGAAGAGGATGAAAAAACTGATGATTCTGCTGATGAGATGCTGGATGGTGCTTCTGACTTCCCAAGTGAAGAGGAAATAGATGTTGAAAAAGTGGTAAGCATGTAGCTATTTATGAAGGGATTTTTTTTTCTTTTCTTTTTTTTTTTTATTGACCAACTAACATGTCATAACCCATGGATTTGAAAGACAGAGTATGATGTTTGTGTTTTGGACTTTAGTTCCTTTAGGAAGTGTAAATTTGGTTTCCAAGTGGAAATATCTTTCGTTTCTTAGTCGCATGCTTTTTTTTAGGTAGCAGTGTAGTGGCCTTGTAGAAATTGCCTGGTTTTCAGATAACAGGAGTTCTATTGAACGATTTGTTATAGAACTGTTTCGGGTTGTCTTCCTCCAGTATTTACTCAAATAATTTGCTTACTTGTAAGCAAATTATAACTTAATGATCTAAAAATGTAGTGGCCAGCCTAGTATTTCTGTTATTTTAAGATGTTTCCTTCTATTTAGTTTTTGTAGCCTTAGTTAACATTTATTTCTGAAAGGAGTATTTTAATCCATTCTTGAATTCCTTTTTTAAGTAAATACATTTAAATAGTATGTGAGAGCTGTCATTCCGTATTTAATAGAAAAAAAATTGCTCCAAAAGTCACAGAAAAGGGTAAAACTTTGTGGTTAGTGTAGTTAAGATACATTTAGATTTTAATGCTCATAAAATTCCCATCAAATATAACCCAAAAATTAAAATAAAATAATCCAGTGTGTAATTCCTTTACTTCTTACATATCACTACATGACTTAAGAAACAGTGCATTGTTACTTAAAATTATGAAGCTGTTGTTTTATGAATTAGTCAATGGACATATGAATTAAGATAGCTGTTTCTTGGAATGAGATACAAGTGAAAAGAGAAGGATTAAACTGGAGAAGTTGAAAAACAGACAAATTAAAAATAGGAGAGATAATGGTTGTGTCTTCAGGATAGAATTCTTTTGGTCCTTTTGTGTTAATGTAATCCTCTTGCAGTTGAAAATCAGACTAGAGTTCTTTGGTACAAACAGGTCTAGAGGATTCCTAGAGCACCTGGGCAATAACTTCTTGGTACAGGTACTACAGGAGCCAGCTAGGAAAGGTGCCCTCCTTGAACTGCTGCTTGGTAACACAGGTTTCTGAGTGAAATGGCAATGGTGTCTTGGCCACAGCAGCCACGAAACAATCCAGTTCAAATCTCTGGTGAGAGGAGGAAAAGTGCCAGCAAGACTTCAACCCTGGATATGAGGAGAGCAGACTTCAGGCTGCTCGAGGAACAAGTTAGGAAGGTCCCTGAGGTTATCCCCCTAGCTGACTGGTTGGAAGCCAATTGATTCAATCTTTTTGGATTTCAGTAAAGCTTTTTATCCTTTATGTCACAGGATCCTTCTAGACAAAATATCCAGCACTTGTCAGGATAAACACGTCAAGTGATGAGTGAGCAACTGGATCATGGGTCAGGTGTGAAGGGTGGTAGTGAATGGGGTAACATCAGACTGGTGACTGATCACTAGTATGGTTCCCCAGGGCTCCATCCTCAGGCCTGTGCTCCTCAGCATCTTCATAAATCATGTGGAGGCAGGACTGGAAGGGATGCTTTGTAAGTTTGCCAGAGATGCAAACTGGGAGGAGCTGTTGACTCTCAAAGGCAGAGAGGCCCTGCAGAGAGACCAACTATGTGAAGTTTAACAAGGGCAGGTGCCAGATTCTGCACCTGAGATAGGGCAACCCTGGGTTTACAAACAGCCTGGAGAAGGAGAGGCTGGAGAGCAGTGCCATGGAAAGGGACCCAAGGGTCCTGGGCTGTGGCAAATTGGGTATGAGTCAGCAGTGCCCTGGCATCCAGGAAAGTCAAGCTTGTCCTGGGGGGCATGAGGCACAGCATGGCCAGCCAGGCAAGGGGAGGGGGGGGGGGATTGTCCAGCTCTGCTCTGCTCTGCACTGAGGTGGCCTCACCTCGAGCCCTGTGTGCAGCTTAGAGTGCCACTATATATAAAGGACATTAAGCTGTTGGAAAGCATCCAAAGGAGGGCTGTGAGGGTGGCAAAAGGCCTTACAGGAGTGAGGAGCAGCTCTGTAATGAGTGGCTGAGATAATTTGGTCTGTTCAGCCTGGAGGAGACCTCATTGCAGTCTGCAACTTCCTCATGAGGGGAAAAGGAGGGGGAGGCACTGATCTCTCCTCTGTGGTAACCAGTGACAGAACCCACGGGAATGAGATGAAGTTGGGTCAGGGGAGGTTTAGATTGCATATTAGGAAAGGGTTTTTCACCCAGAGGGTGAGTGGGCACTCGAACAGGCACCCCAGGGAAGGGGTCACAGCACCAGCCTGACAGAGTTTAAGAAAATGGATAATGCTCTCAGGCACGCGGTGTGATTCTTGGGGATGATGCTGTGCAGAGCCAAGAGATGGACTTCAGTGATCCTTGTGGGTCTCTTCTAACTCAGGATATTCTATTATTCCATGATAGCCAAGTGAACAACTCTAGCTTTTAGAGAATCTCTTCAACTTCCAGAAAAATTGACTAATCAGTTCATATTCCAGCTTGCTCTTCTCAGACAAGACAATAGCATCTCAGCTGCATGAAGGTGAAGTACAGATGTTATTTTTGGAAGTCCCTTTTAAGTGGAAAACTGAATTGTTGCTGCCTTGTCTTCAGTTAGGTGGTGGCAGTTTCATATGTCCTGTATCCTTTAATAACTTGAGCAGAGTTATTAAATTTTGAGAACCACTGTTAATTCATTCTTGATGCCAGATAAACTTCTCTGACATGGTAGTCCTAGGAATTTGTTGGTGAACCAACAATAGTGCAATAGTGTCTAGGTCACAGAGTGGTCTTCTATCAAGGTTGGTGTTTGAAAACTGTTTTCTTTCATCCTGCAAAAGGATGATGAAGCAAATGAGTAATATTAGAGATTATAAGAAATATTTGTTTTGGAAGAAACATACCACACAGGTTTTGACTGATATGGCTTGGAAAGCCATGTAAAGGTATGTCTTTACTGCAAGCTCACACAAATACAACAAGCTAGTTTTGGTTCTAGAGCAGTAAAGCTGAGGAATGAGATCTCAGGGGGCTGTAAAAACCTGCCTGGAATTTGGATTTGTTAATTGCTGTTGCTGGCTAGTTGAGTTAGCACGTCAGTGCCTAATGGAGAAATCAGTTTTGGAATTAAACTTGTTATTTTTCACTGGGATGTACTCTTCTCTCATCATAGTGCTTACAAGACAAGCTGCACTGGTATTTTTTGTTGAACTGGATGAAGTCAGATGATGTAAACAGGCTGGTAGAGGATATTTATCTGCTTCATTAAACTAGTGGAAACAGAAGCAAAGAGTATGTGCATGTCCACTAGCAGTTTTGTTTAGTGGAAATACTTAAGACAGCTCTTCTTCTATTAGTTTGGAATGTGGACTGGTTTTGGTTGCTCAGCAAATGGCCATTTAAACCTTAGAGAACTCCAGTGAGAGTCAGGAAGATTGCTGCCTACCTGTAGTAGCTATTAGTGTTTATTCTTTAGCACATTTTCCCGCTCTGCTTAATTGTTCTTAGTTTTGCACATCAGTGCCCTTCAGAGTACCTTCTTACCTTGTGCTGACTTTGTGTCCTTGACATAGAGACTGTTCTCATCTCTGGTCAACAGAAAGAAGGTTCCTGAGATGGTATCTTTTCCTTTTTGCATTTCCTGCCCTGAGTTGCATCAAGACAAGCTTAGGATGGTTAATCATTATGGGTTTGGTGATATGAATAAAATTTTCTGGGAATATCTGTAGAAGCAGACTAATGAGTATCGGGACCTGCTGTCTGAACAAATTCAAGTGCGATGGTTTGGGAGGTGATGTTAAACTCTTGATCTCCAAGGCAGGATGATTGCACATGGAGTTCCTGCTGAGAAGGACTGCTTGGCCTGGGCTCCTGATTGTTCACAAGTCCTTGTTGGCGTAAGCCAAGACCATGCCAGGGTTTGTTCTGGTACTGTAATGCTACAGATAAGAGTCCCATGGTTCAGCTTACTACTCTAAAAACAATTTCTGTGTCTGGCAAGGTACTGCATTGTAAGTGTTGTTTAAAAGTGTTTTTCAGTCATTCTTTTTCTGAGCCAAACACTGAAATTATAAGGACTGTTATCAATTATTATAAAATGGTAAGCTTCATACTAAGTGCAAGTTACATTTTGTGGACAATATAAATTCTAACAATCTCTTGCATGTTGTCAGCTTTTAGTTCAGAGCATGTGTGAAACCTGCAGACATTGTAGCACATAAGGCAGCTTTAGAAATTGCACATTTACTTAGGTAATGTGTAATGACATCCACTGTCTTGTAACCTCTTCCCTCAGCACTATTGCTGAGGATCCTCTACCATCAGTAATTTGCTCTTTAGGTATCAGCAATAGGGGTTTAGGCTGCCTGGAACAGACAAAAATCAGAGCAGAGGGCTTAGAAACAGGCATTGTAATGAAGAGAGGGAAAAATGCTGTAATTTCCACAACAAGTTCAGAACTCTGTTGTAGAATGGTATTGCTCCTCTGGTGTCTTCATTCTATAAGGTATTTCACCCTTACTCAAAGGCATTTAGAATTTATGTAATTACAGGAAGTAGTTTGGAAAGTAGTATGAATTGAGTGATGCTAGAAAGGTAGGGCTTCCACAGGCATCTTCAGGAATCATGCTGGGCTATGGATAATGTTCAGCCTATGGCAGATTGGCAATACTTCTATAGGAATAGCTGTTCTTAATGTCAGAATTACTTACTTCTGGTGATCTTCATGATTGTGATATTTTCTTGTTGCTGGGAGTTCAGGGGTAGAGAGGAAAGATCTACGAACCAGAAGTATTTTCCCCTTTGTTGCTGGATGTAAGAACAAAAAAATTAATTACTTCTGTTTTTCATATGTCCACATTCAGAATGTGTAAACTTTTAAGATGTTAAGTTCTTGGTAGCCAGTGGAGTTTTTTATTTCTGTTTTATTTTGTCCATCTTTCATGAAAAAGATACCACATATTGGGTTTTGAATACCATTGTTTAATATGATAGTATACAGACTGTTGCAATTCTAGAGCAGCTCTAGCCTTGAAAATTGCTATCAATCCTTTGATTAGCCCAGTATAACTTACCAGCACTGGAAAGCCTTATGACAGCAGTGTTTCTATGGTAAGCTAATTTCCTGGGTGCTTTTCCTGTTTCTCTCTGGATTATAGCATCTTTTTTGAACCACCCTGCCAGACCATGTTTCCTGCAATGCAATGATGTCCAAATGTTGTTAAGACAGAGTAGACCTGCCCACTGAACAAAACCAGTATGCATCTCTTGCACTTAAGAGTCACAGAAATGGTACTGTATAAAGTGGAAAAGCTTAGAGAAAGTATCAGGAGGCTTTCAGCATCAAGGTGGATTTTTATAAATGATCCAAGAGAGCAGGCAAGAATGTGAAGTGCTCTTTATATAAAGAAATAGATCAATGTTGGCACTACCTCTTGTACATGGAGTATTTTCAACATAATGGCAGTATCTCTTCAGTAGTTCTGTGATTTGAATCGTATATTTGTTTGAGTAGTTTTTGTTTAGTCAGGGTAGTTCAGGGAACTGGGTAAAATAAGAGTAGAGAATGGAAGTGTTACCACATTTTCTTGCTTAAGGAGAAAGAGTTCTTTGTTGTAATCAGACCAAAGATTGTAATGTAAAAAACTTCACTACAAACTGTAATACAAACAATTGGTTGAAAATAGGCATGTTTTCATGGGAGAGGGGTATCACCTGGATTTACAGATGACCACAGGATTGGTATTTAACTCTTTCTGTTGCTACAGAACTGCAGTTGTTCCTTATCTCTCTCTTCACAAAATAGCAAGTTTTCTTGGTCAGGCAAGCATGGAGAAAACATACTCTTCAGAATATAAGAAATATGTAAAATGATTGGGCAGCATTTTGGAAAGAGCCAAAATCTTACTCGTCATCATGTAAACAGTTTGCTGTGCGATCCAAAGAAGCCTGACTGTATGATATCATGACTTTTGCTATCTTTGGTATGAGAGACCATTACTAAGGTGGTAACTATTTCAAACTCTGTAAAAAAAGTCAATTAGCAAGAGTCTATGGTATTAGGTTGTAAAGACAGTTTAATCTTACTTGAAAATGGAGGCAGGAAAATTCTGCCTTGTGAAAGCTTTTGTCTCAGCCATAATCATAATAAGAACATTAAGGACAAAGATGGGTTCTGCCCTTACCAAAATGCATTTTACAGAGTTGCTAGTGGGAGGAATTCCTGGAGATGACAGTTAAAGTAATCCCCTGCTTAGCACCGTTTACTGGCCAGTAGCTGGAGATGTTGATTCCTTGATGGTTCTAAATGTTACAATGTAATCTCATTTGAGACTAAAGTGAAACTGTTTTGGCCTGAGCTCTATTGCTGAGTAGATACTCGTTTTAAAAAACCAAAACAAAACCTGTTCCAGGATGCGTGTGAATACAGAGAGGATGACGAGCAGGTGGACATTGAGACCGTGGAGGAGCTTTCAGAGAAGATTAACATTGCCCGTCTGAAGGCCACAGCTGCTCATGTCGAACCCTCCGACCAGAAGTAAGCACCCCTGGAGAGCACCTGTGTATCCCCTGTGTATCCTGCTGCTGGCTGCCACTGAGTGATTCCATTAAACAACAGGTGTAAAGTGATGACAAGATAAGGCAAGGCTTCTGGCATGCCTTCCTCAGCGCTGGTGCTTCCCAGTGTCTGTGAGGATGGTGCTGGCAGCACTAAGAGTAGTGTCAAGGTGTCTTAGCCTTTTTCTATTTCCCCTTTAATTAATTCATTAATGGGGATGTGTCTTGCAATGTAAAATTGAGTGAATAGCCTCCCTTCCTGCAAACTGAAAATTAGCAGGGTTGTTTTTGTGTTACATGTGATTTTGTAAGCTTTGTTTATTCTTGCTGGTGGACTTCTGGGCAGGAACAGTCATTAGGTTAATCCCTGATGCTGTAAATGAAAGATTTGTCTTTGGGACCGTTGCCCCAGCAAAGAAAGTATTTTCTTATTGACATATAGTCTGCCATGGTTGGATAGCTTGGCTTAATTTTTTTGGTTGGTTTAATTTTGTTACTGTTGCTGCCCTTGCATTTATAATGACAACGGCAAAATAAAAACATTGCTTACTTGAGGAATGTAATGATAGTCATAGCAGTTTCTCAGATGCATCAAACAAAAAGAGAACGTGGCATCTATCATTCTTTTTGTTTGAAGATTTATTTTTTGAAACTTTGAAAAAACTGTTTGGTGCTATTATATGTCTACCAGATAGTTGCCTCTTTTTTCCTCCCCTTTAAGGGTAACAGCTCAACTTTTATCCTTAGGTGGTGACTTTGCTTTAAATTTTGAAGGTCTTTCAGTGAGCGAGAAAAACAGATGTCATGTTTTGTTAAAAATAATTTTCAAATGTGTCTTTTCTTTGTTCTGTTGCAGCTCCTGAGATATGAGGAAGCTGCTGTTGTTATATATTAGGATAGTAATAAATTTGAGGATTTTGATTGGTGGTTGTTGGTGGGGGAGGGATTGCTCTGCCATCTATATTAAATCCGTGTTTAGTAAAAACAGAACCAAAACATAATTTAAAAAGATACTTTATGCAGCTAACAGTCGCAAGCTGAATTTATTCTTTTTGGCATATAGTGAAATAGTTCTTTTGCACTCTGAGATAATTTCACAACTTTCAGAACAGCTCAGTTATTTCCAGGATGATGGCATTGGAGATAAGAGTTCACTTTCTTGAGAAAACTCAACAGTATCCTGCTTTTATGCAGTTACACAAGAAAAGTTAATTTCAAGGCATAAAAATGAGCAATTCTAGACTGTTGGAATGTAGTTTATGAGGATAGAGTGTATGAGATGAGTAGCATTGGGAAAAACTTTTTACCTTTCTTCCAGATACCATCCTCCTAATTCTTCGGATGAAACATTATCAGAAAAACATTCAAAGGTATATGTTTGCTCTCCTCTTTCCTTTTAGTATCACACCTCCATTTTAAAGATAAATTTTCATCTCACATGCAGCTCTTAATATGATTAATCTGTCTTACAGATACTTGTGATTAAATGCAAGAAACCAAATGTGCTGGGGGGGATTTGCTCAGTCCAAATCTCCTTAAGGCAAAAGGGCTGGTGCTGGCAGTGGGTTTCAGATTCAGCTTTGGCAATGGGAGGAAGATCTGCCTTTTATTTATGACTCTGTTTGCTTAGGTTTTGTATTCTTGGCATGAATAATTTTTACAGCACACTTACAATAAATGAGCAGAATTTTCATGTGTTGAAGAAGACAGTATGTAGAATTATATAGGTGCAGCACTAGATGAAGGATTTCTAAAAACAGAACTTTGAATATATGTTTAGGCAAGTTAAGATATCACAGAATCCTTTCAAACCAAAACTCACTGCAGTCCTTCAGAATCTTGTGCAGTATTTTTGGGTGCCTCTGAAGCCAGTTTCTCTGTCCATAACTGTCTGTGATATACTTGACGTCAGCTCTAGGGCTTCTTTCTGTGGTGGGGTGGGGCTTTGGGTGTGGTGGGAACCTGGTGTATGTCTTAGCTATTAGAGCAGGATGGGATGTATGCCTGAGATCCCTGGATGGGGTCCAGGATGCTCTGTCTGCTTTTTACCTTTTCCATGTGTCCTCCTCTCTGCCCTTGAATTTATGTTGTAAGGCCCTCCCTTGACAGGAGCCCATGGCCAACACAGGAGCAGTTGCAGCTGTACTGTGCTCAAGTCTGCCTGTGAGAGCAAAATGGCTCTCAAGAGCCAGATGTCAGGAGACAAATCTTCAGATTCCTTCTAGTCCAGCAGACTCAGAAGTAGTATCACTGAATCTGAGGAGTCTTTCTGCTGATACTCTGGGGTAGTAGACGTAAAATTATCTAAAGAACTGTGTTAATTACTTCCCCATTAAATACATAGCATAGCTGTACAAAACCTGTAAGAGTAATGATGACATAACAAACTTGTCAATCTGTGGAGATCAGTAATTTTGCTTATTGTCTGGCAGTCATTTTAGAAACTTAAGCAAATTCAAAACCAGAGGCACTTGGCCGCATTCTGTTTGTTGGTGGATGTCTGGGGTGATAAATGTCAATGCCATCTTTCACATTCTGACTTAAAATGTGTCTTTGGCACTAACCCATAATGAACCTATGAAAGAAAATGGAAACCAAACTAGTTTAACTCCAGGGAAAGATTCAAGTCTCCTGTATTTCATGTAATTATTTAATTCATTAGTAGACTTTCTTGACAAGCAAACAAAAAATACTTGGCTCAAACATATGTGATTTTGTTGTAATGCTGTGATTTTATCTAAGTAGCCTTGTGTTGCAAAAAATAAAAGCTTATGAACTGGAGGGACTCATGCTCTTTTCCGTTAGGGTTGATGTGATTATGTTGGTCACTTCTTTGGTCAGCATTTCATTTCTTACTGTGTGTCCTGATTCTGAACTCTCAGGAAGACATAGTAGCAGGATAGCATGACGTGGAATCTTCAGGTGTCTGTAGAAAGGCTGTAAATCTCACATGCATTTGAACATTGTCTGCCATTACATTGCCTTCTTTACTTAAACTGGTCAATCTGGTTGCTCCTCCTGCAGAAGCATCAGACCTGGAAAAGAAAGCTGAAGTCCCAGGCTGAAGCCTTTGCTCATTACCGCCAGACACATACAGCAAATGAGCGTCGGCGACGTAATGAAATGAGAGGTCTCTTTGACAAGTTGAAGAAAGTTTTGGGGCTGCTGAACCTTCCCAAAGTCTCCAAATGCTACATTCTCAAGCAGGTAGGTATTTTGGAGCTTTAGTGAGGAGGAGAATCATTTAATCTGGACAGAGTAATTATGCTACTATGAACTCTTCAGATAAGTCCCAGTGTAGAGGGGAATTCTGTCATCTCTGCAGGACGCTCTAGAACAAAACAATACCTGAAAAAATCTGTATTCCAAAAAGCATAGTCTTGATCATATGAACATATATTTTTGGATTTGCCCTCCCCTTATATTCTTTGTGAATCTTGGAATGTTATGTCTTAATTCTTTAGTGGTTTACTGTGAACATAAGGAAAATTTTTAATCCATTAATCCATAATGCTTGAGAAGATAGCATTCCATTAGGCAGTTTACAGACATTGAAAGCTTAATTGTAAAGATGTAAATGACAGGAAACTAAACATGAGTGGTAGATATGGAGTTGTGTTTATCAACTGTACCTAGAAACTGGAAGATAAAAGTTTGGGGTCTTTCTTAAAAATTGCTGACCTTTGGAGGAAGGACAAACAAGATGTTTATCACTCTTCAACCAGCATTTAGGGAAAGCTGGCATTCATGGTACTTCGCACCTATCTATCCTATTTTCTCAGGATTACAGAAGTTTGAAAATAAATTTTGTAAAGGTTTCTGGGAAGGAAAGCTATTATTTTGTGTGTCACTGCTTTATAAATCAGTTCCCTGATACTATTTTAGGCCTTTGAGGAAATCCAAGGACTGACAGATCAGGCAGATAAGTTTATTGGACAGAAGACATTACTGACACGCAAACGAGATGGTCTGATTCGAAAAGTATCCACGCTCTCAGGTGAGACTGGTTTTGGATGCAAACTAGCTGTAATAATGAAAGAAAAGGCTTTTAGGAGTGAGAATGTGTGGAGTAATCGGTGCATCCAGGTGTGCCATTGGTTCTCAGAAAATTCAGACTCGTGATGCCAAACAAAGTTGTGCTGATAGAAATGGCTTTTGTTTTCCTTCATGCCTAAAGGAAGTGTGGAATGCTCTCTGTGCTGGGAGCCACAGGCTTGGGTTCCTTTGGAAGGGTGAGGTGATGGTGATAGTGTCGCTTCATTCTGTCACTGGTCACTTGCTGAAATGCCTTTTCTGCTCAGCCCTTCACAGTCACACACAGTTGTCTCTGGTCAGCACTGAAACCTCCAACTCTTTGCAGAGCTTTGCAAATGACTCCTTGTCTTGCTTTCCCAAGAACCAGTGCTCCTACAGGCTAGAACATGTCAGCCCTATACACAGAACAAAACTGAAGTAGATTCTAGACTGCTGCTCATCCAGACATTACATCTTGTATTTACTGTGTCTTTCTGTCTCATTTGGAAAGGTAGGAAAGCTGTGACACATTTTCAACCAGTATCAAAATGTGTGAACAAACAAAATATTATTCTAATCTCGCAGTCTGGGACTATAAACAGTGGAATACCCGTAAAGTAGAAATGAAAGATACTTAAATCTTTTGTATTTACATTAATCCATTCATGCATGTATAAGGTATTTGATTTATAAAAAATAAAAGGTGGTGTAGTGAAGTCTAGTAATCTAGAAATGTATGAGAGGCCTTTTGAGCAGAGAATGAAAGCAAATAACTTCACAAAGTAGTTATCTGATCTTTTGCATTTCTAGTGAGACCTTAAATTTGCTGAGGAATAAGTCCTCTTTTAGGACAGTTAGTTAAATATAGACTCAATTAAAGATATTCCATGATGTTAGAATATAAACACTAAGCAGAAAACAAGCTAGTATAGTCTCGCTTAACTTGAACTTGGATCATATAAAACTGTGTGTATATGCAGAAAACAAATTATTTATGAAATCTGTGTGTTTGTCCAAGGTTACAATGGCAATGGTACCAATGGCAATGGTAAAACTGTATATGAGTTTACATTCAAATGTCATTTGAGTAAAATTGAATGATGTCAGCTTAACACATTATTAGTTCTACCTTCAGCATTTTAGTTTTGGAAAGGGAATTTGAAAGTAGGCTCACTCTCTGATAATTTTTCTGTAGGAAAGACAGAAGAGGTTGTCCTGAAGAAGCTGGAATATATTTATGCTAAACAAAAAGCAACAGAAGCACAGAAAAAGAAGAAAGAACCTGAGCCACAGAAATCAGCTGCACCCTCCACTGCTAGCACCCAGCAAGAAGGATCCTCTGCTGCCCCCAGAGAGCCAACCCCGATAGCAATGACAAACAGAAGGGGCAAGCCATTGATACTTGCCAGGAGAGGAGTCCGGGCCACAGGTGGGCTACAAAAGGGTGCATGTCCTGCATCAAGGGGAAGCAGCCATTGAAGCTGCACTCTGTGGGAAGGCAAAACGCCAGCTGGCTTGTGCAGGCAGCCTCACTCCTGAAACAGAATTGTGCGTAGGACCGGAAAATGTCCATATGATAGGTGAGAAAACCACTTGCTTTCAGTAAGGATGAGACCAGTACGACTGAGGTCTTCAGGTGAACATGACTTCAGAGCCTCAGAATGATGGGAAGTAAATTCTTACTGAGTTGTCCTTTAATCTCAGGGAGTTTCACTGCAATCTGGCAGTAATTTCTAAGAGTTGAAGGTGGTTCTTTTTCTGCTGACTCAAAACCTGAAGTTCAACCCCCAGAATGCAGGGCTTGCTAGAACAGACTCTTTAAAACCTCCCTCCTCAAAATGCTAGCTCTCAACAAGGATGGAAGTTTGCTCTTAAATTGAATGGCAGAGTTGTCAGGCACTGGAGAGTTTTTTTTTTTTGTAGCTGAGAACTTGTAGAGAAGTGTTCAACATTTGTGGAGACCTTCACATCATAAATGTAGGAAGGAACAAAATAATGGTTCCTTCCAGAGCTGTACCTAATGCTGGCTCACAGGGTGCTGTGCCGAATAAATGAGTGTTTTACATAATTCTTCTCTTGCAGAGGACTCTTCAGCCTCTCTCACACTCACGGCTGCAAGCGTAGTGATGACTCCACAGGGGCAGGTGCTTACGCTGAAGAGCCCCCTGGTCCCAGGGCAGGTGGCAGCTGTTCCTTCCACACTGCTGCAGGCTGAATTAAAGCCTCGAGGGGGTGGCACTACCATGGCACCACAGCCAGGTAGGATCATGTGAGATGATGTTAATCAGTATAATACTGTTCGTAGATGTGCTGAGCAGTTTATGAAGTTATGAAATTTTGCTTTGATATTTTGGATTTTTTTTACAATTTGGCTGAGGTAGAACTTGACTCTGATAAGAGAGATTAGATACCATTATTTCAAACTGTCACTTTATCAACAGATTAGTAAAATGTGTTAAAATTTTGCTATTCAGAAATTAGGGAAACATAGGGAGAATTCCTAATCACGTAACCAGTCTGCATTTCTGTTTTTACTGCTTTAAGATGTTACTGAAATCTTGCCTTGAAGTGCACTGTTCTGTTAACCAGGAGTATCTGAAAGTACTGTATCTGAGTATCTGAAAGGCTTTTGTTTCCACTTCATCCCCTGTTTCCCTTTTCTTGTATAAGGTGTTACTTCTGTGATGATTCAGCTGCCAGGATCAACAGTTCCTGTCCAAGTGAAAGGAATCCTTACTAACTCTACCATTCCAATTACACTGTCAACTGTTGCTGAGGATCCAGCACCCTCAACAGTGGTATCAGCTACAGCACCCCATTCAGGTAAGCTCTTTGTTTTTCATGGATCTTTGTGCTTGCATGTAGGGAACATTATCCTTGCAAAGCTGAAGGTAAATTGTTTTCTCACTAGGGAGTAATCATAGGTGTTATTGTTATTCAAAGAAAATCATGATTAAATGTTTTGAACAGTTTAGAGGGGCCTCTAGGAGAATATGGATTAGAGATTTTTAACTTTCCTTCGTCTCACCTAGCCTGCTTGCCCACAGGAAAGTCAGGAAGAGTAGATACTGGAATGTGTCTGTGGTGTAATGCATCCTCCTGGGGAAGCTTCAGTTCAGAGTGGTGGTGGGACTACTGAAAATCTTTGTCTGTAACATCCAGATTCTGACTGTGGCACAACCCCTTCCCATACTGTGCCAGCTCTGCTGCCCATGGGAGGGCTGTTTTTCAGGACCTCATGCTGTCCGTTGGATCTAGGTGTGGGGTGGTTCCTGCCAGCAGGGTTCTGCTTGCCATCTGTTGTGCTGAAAGCAAGCCACTCACTTTCTGCTTCCTTATAGTTGTTCGGTGATAATGAAAAAGGAAAGTTCACTTCAGGTGTAGGGCTGGGAAAAATCTGAGTGCTATTAACAGGGAATGGCTAGGAGGCAGAAAATAGGTAATCATTTAGTCCCTGAAATGTCTCTGTAGTGCACAAAAACAGTAGTGCAAGATGTGATCATAAAAACAAAGCATAAAAAAACAGTAAGAGGGAAAATTCTCATTTTGTTTGCCTCGTGCATCACCGTCTGAACTGTAAGCATTGCAGTTGGTTGCACTGGAGCTTACTCTTGTTCTACAAGTTGAAAATTAAGCTATTGGTGTGTTAAACCTTCAGTTGACCAGAGCTGTGTAAGCAGTCTAAATTGCAGTTTACTTTAGAAAACCCTGAAAGTGAGCTCATTATACTTACTTAGGAATTACTTGCAGTTAACACATACCCTAATGGATGCTGCTTTGTGTGGTTTTGCAGAAAGTGAAGATTCATTCATGATGCCAAAGATAGTTAATGTAACATCACTGGCTGCTGAAGCAGGCATGAATCTAAACCTGAACCGAAACAAAAATTCTAATGCAACAGCAGCTGCAGGTACTCCAGCTTCTGAGCAATCCTTGGCTGTAGCACCCCTTGAAACTATGAATAGTGACAACATCCTTTCAGAAGAAAAATCCAAACCATGTCTGGGAGACAGTGGTGGAGATGGAGGAAACACCACAGGTCCAAAGAAAGTTTTCTTTGAAAATAAAGATGTCTTTCCACAACTCTGGAACGTATCATGTACAAAGGAACCTCCAGAGTCCTTCAGCAAAAAGCTCTGCATTGGTGAGTTTGTAGGAAGCCAAACTAGGAGGAAAGATGGAGATTCTGGAGGGGAAAGATTAAAATCCAAAGAATTGTCATTCCGCAAGCTGCAGATCAAAGATTCCAGGATAGAAATGGAATTGAGGAAAGTAGCATCGGCAATGGAGGAAGCAGACCTGGATACAAGTGAGATACTGAGCAGCATTGAGGAGGGTGATGATACCGATGAAACCCTCACTTCGCTGCTCAATGAAATCGCCTTCCTCAACCAGCAGCTGAATGATGATGCCTCAACCATGTCTGAGCTGCCTGGTGCCCTCAGCTCAGATTTCTCTCATAAAGATGCAGAAGCTCGTCGGGGCGCAGCCAGTGATCTCTCTGCTGCAGATGGGTCTTCCTTCCAGTTTGGCCATTTGGGAGGCAGTTTTAAGGACCTTTCTGAAGTTCCAGGAGGTGGTGGCTCTTTAAGCCCCCTCCTGCTGCACCTGGAAGATGATGACCTTAGTGATGGGGACAAGAACTCTGGGGAGCCTTCATCCGAGGCAGATGTCTTAAAGATAGTGATAGGTACTGAAATGAAGAATCCACTTTCCAATCTGTCTGTAACCAGTAGTGGGAATGGCAAAACAGTAACAACCTTGTCAGATGCCACTAACGTGACTCCACCGATTTTGCAGATGAAGACTAATCCAGAAGCCGGTAATGCTGACAAGTCGTGGAGGCCCATGCCGAAGCTAGCACCACTTGGTTTAAAAGTGGCAAGTCTGCCAGTGGACTCAGAAGGGCAGAGTAATAAAGTGATGCCCTTACTGGCACCTGTAGCTGCAAAACTGCCACCTAGTGGGGTAAAAAATTCTTTACCTTCAGCTCTTCAAGAAGGACAGGATAACAAAGTAATGCCCCCATTAGCACCTGTGGTTGCGAAGTTGAATACTACTGGGACTTTGCCTTCAAGTTCAGCAGGCAAATAAGTGCAGATGTTTTTTATCAGACTGGAACAGAGATCTAGAGCAGTGTGTCCAGTGTCATTGTTCAGCAGCCTCCATTGTCTGCAACACTTGTTTTCTGTATAGCATCAGTACTGTGTTCATCTGAGGGGCAGGCCCCAAATTGTAAGTAAGTGTTAGGAAACTTTAAGCATGTTGATGTACTTTTACCTCACTGTTGTATTCTGGGTGTTCTCCTTCCCATTCTCAAGACAACAGAGATGATCTATAACCATTGCTGGGCACATGGTATCCTTCCAAAATTGGGTTCTTCACAGGAATAGTTTATCCAGGGACGGAGAAACTGAGGCTGTTGAAAGAGATTTTTTTTCTCTCCCCAGTAGGCAGGCAGCTGTCTTGTTGGGGAAAAAAAAGGATTATCTGTTTTTGTACCAGGCAAATTATCTATGCAGAAACAGCGTTGTTCATATTTGCTTGTTTTAATATTTGCAGAATATGATAAATATGCAGGAATCAGGTTGTAGTTACTCTCAAAGTTGATACCTAGAGCGGCAGAAGGGAAATCTGAGACTGCAGAGGGCTGAAGTGAAAAGGTTTTTTCTTTGGTGCTAGATAGTTCTCTAGCAGAGACTTTTTAAGAGCTTATGCACAGAAAATTTTAATAAACACAACTCTCACTGCTGGGGAAGAAAAACACATTTCCACATTTCCCAATGTAATTAGAAGGAGGACAGTATGTTAACTTTAATAATACTGTCCTCACTCTCATCTCCTGCCCCCACACAAATACTTCTCTCTTTGATGCTTAGGAGATCCGTAAGGAAGAATTGCAGAGTTGAAGGAAAATGGCCACCCTATTGCTATGTCTTTAAATACATTGCTGAAGTGGTTTGAGTGTTTTCCCAGGTCCTATTTTCTTTCCTTCTGTCATTCTTCAAGATGTATGTGGTGGCTGGGAATGTTCACACCAAGTATTGCTTTGTGAAAACACAGAAAGCTTTCAGGAGTCTTGTAGCCTGGCACAAGTGAGTGAGGTGTACATGTGAATGTAAATATGAAAATACGTGTATAGCTTTCCAAACCTTTCATTTCTTTATAAATTCAGGAAAGGTACTCAGAGGTTTCTCACTGCATTTGCACAAGCTGTGTATAGCAAAAAAGTCAACAAAAATGCTCATTACCAGGGAAATAGGGCAGTATTGAATCACAAGATGTATTTTTTATTCTTCTCTGCCACTGCTTACTCAATAACCTGTAGATGCCCTTCACTGTTCAGCTGTTGAACTGTGAGGGGCCTGCAGACTGTAAAGATATTTATATTTTTGTACACAATTTCTGTTTTCATAGTTTTCTTGACAAATGAAGTTTTCAGCCTCGGAGAGATGATTTGTTAATGAGTATACACAATCTTTTCCTATCAAGTTTGTAAATATAAGTTACGGGGGGCTTCTTAACTGTTCCAAAAAGGTAAAAAATATTGCCGTGAAAATTGAAAATCATACAGAATTTCGATGGTGCATTTTGTTTTCTGTTTAGGAATGTAATTCCATGTCTTAACTGTTCCAGCAACAGCAGCTGGGATTACCCCCTGTCATCCAAATTGCCCATCTTTGGTGATGCAGTAACCCAGGAATTTCATCCTTCCAGCACGGAGGTTTTGCAGGTGTTGCGAGCAATGTTCTTCCACAGTGAGGGAGCAGTGTTTGTACAACCATAGCCCTGTTCAGTACGCTGCATCTTCTGGATCCATGTCTAGGTTAGATCCATCAGGGAATAAACGTACCTCCGGTGTTTCCTCAGCATTTTTATTATTTATATTATGCCACAGAGGAGAGAAGCCCTTCAAGCTTATTGTGTGTAAAGTTACTCCAGAGACTACGTTAAAAAATATTTTTCACCTGGGCATTCTAAACAGTGTGTTTTAAAATAGTTACATACAACTCTCTTTTGCCTTTTGCGTATTTACTATTCTAATATTTCATACAAGTCTGGTATTAGCAATTTGGAAAGAAGAGTTTAGGTCATTATGAGAGTCCTGCAGGGTTTTACAGTTGTCACTTAATGCCTTAGGAAAGGGGATTTACAATCCCAGTCAGTAATTAGACAAATGTTGCTTCTTATTAAGGATTTTAACCTTATTTTAAATTAGTAGAAAGAAATGCTGCTTCTCATTAAGGATTTTAACCTTATTTTAAACTAGTAGAAACAAATGTTGATTGTTATTAAGGATTTTGACCTTATTTTAAACTAGTAGAAAGAAATGCTGCTTCTCATTAAGGATTTAAACCTTGTTTTAAACTAGTAGAAACAAATGTTGCTTCTTGTTAGGGATTTTGACCTTATTTTAAACTAGTAGAAACAAATGTTTCTTCTTTTTAAGGATTTAAACTTTATTTTAAACTAGTAGAAAGAAACATTGCTTATTTTTAAGGATTTAAACCTTATTTTAAACTGGTAGAAACAAATGTTTCTTCTTATTAAGGATTTAAACCTTATTTTAAACTAGTAGAAATCTGGAGTAACTAAATTATTTTACTAGCACTACATCAGACTCAAATTTATTTACCTGGGAATCTGGTTCTGAGTATTTCCAATAGGCTGAAGTTGCTTATTGTTTTAACTTGTAATAATTTGTTTTTCCAGTAGGTTTCATTCCTCCTGTGTGAGAAACAGCAGCAAAACTTGTGCTGTGATTACTTTTAAATTCCTAATCACTAAGCCTTGTTTCTGCACCTCACTTTTTTATGGTTCCAAATAGCCAGTTTTAATTTTCACACAGAATTGTGTGTTCTCTGTGAGACAGAGAGGCTATAACATGATAACCGATCACACATGATCTAAAACAAATAATGTACTTTTGAGGATGTTCTGTTTATTATCTGGGAGTATAAAATTTCTGTATGTGAATTTACTGTTTGACATTGGGCAGAAAAAAAAATTACTGCAGTAAAAAATGTAATGATGTCAAGATGACAGCAAAACCTTTTGATCCCTAAATGTTACTAGAAAATTAACTAAGAACAGCCCCCCAGTCTGGCTGTAAAAGGTGGTGGCATTGGTGTGGTTCCGAGAAAGATCTTTGATGGGTTCTACCAGCCAACAAAGCATGTTTGAATGCTCTTGGGTTTTGCTCGTTTCACTGTCTTGTGTCTGCAGCACATTATTTTGCTATGAATTTAAATGCTGACTCTTTGCTCTTCCCTTAAGCTCCCAAACATTTTAAAAATAACATATGCTGTCATTTGAGGCAATAATCATAGAACATAACACTTTATGAGAAGATTCTGGAAACAGGAAAACGGGAGAAACAAGGAAACCCCTGCAAGGCGCTCGCTCTTGCTTGACCAAGAGACCTGGAGATTTTCTTTGTTTTTTTACGCACCTGTAAATAGACTGGAATGTTTTTAAGAATATAATGAAATGTCAGATTTAGCTTTTTTCCTTTTATATATTAAAATATATCTTTCCCTCTTTTTTGCTTTTGGAGAATTGATATTTTTGTAGAAATCTAACAGTACAAGACTCTTAACTGTACGTGAGGGACAAAGTGTAAAACTAAAATAAACCAATCAAGGTCAACTAGAAACTGGCTCTGAAAGTTTGTTACAGGGAGAGGGGGAGCAGAAATGACGTGGTGGTGGGCTGTTGGTGACACATGGCATTGAACCTGGGCAAGTGGTACATGAATGCTCTGAGGCCCAAGTCTTGGCAGCTCAAACATTCGGTTTTGGTTCTAGTGATCAGACAACTCAGAGATTTCTCCCTTTAGTCTTAGCAGTATGCAGGAAATGTGGAAATGTCATCCCTTGTAATAGGGGATCTTGACTTGCTGAGTGCAGAAAAGGCACCAAAGGGACTTTCTTTTCTGCGAGATGTACCCTGAGCAGGAAGCCAAGGGGGTTAACATTTGGTCGTGGCACAAAAAGAAAGAGAGCTGAGAGATTAAGCCCATGGAAAAGCTTAGATTCCTTACCCCAAGCCTGGGTCTGTCCTTTGTATCTGTTTCCTTTAGAGAAGTTGAACATGAAGGCTGTCCTAGTGGGAACTAGTTTGCAGATCTGCCTTTAAGTGAAGTGTCAGAGGAGAGATGCTTTTTGAAAAGAAATAGATAAAATGCCCATAACTAGTAGCCATTTATGGCTTCCACATGCAGGAATTGAAAGATAACATTTGAAAGTGTGTAGGGATTCTTTTATTTGGGTTGTTTATTTGTTTGGTGGGTGGTTGGTTGGGGGGCTTTTTGTGTTGTTTTCTTTGTTGTTTAGTTGGTTGGTTTTGTTTGGTTTTTTTCCTCTTTTTTTGGTGGTATTTTTTTCTTCATTATGTAGTACACTTCTACAAATGAGAAGTTAGTCTTACAGACCTGAGAAAAGAAAATACAATGAGGAGAACAGCTGCACGTGAGGGTAAGCAATTGACTGGAGGACATGTGACAGAATTTATTTTTATTTAAAGAGGCCTTACAGGAATGAATTAATATAAACGGTTCACACAGTCAACATATTTTCTTAAATTTCTCAAACCCTTCAGCAAGGTCTCATCCTATTACTCCTTATTTTAAGGGCCAAAGTTACTTCTTGGAATAGAAAGAAGTGTAAGCATGAAGTATATCCAGTCAGCCTTGCAATGGAAAGAACTTTCTAATAGAGGCCAACAATCTGTGCTGGGGATCTGTGTTTTCCAGCATATTCATTGTGTTCTTGGAGATGCAGATGGTGGTACAAATAAACTCTGTTGACAATACAGAGTTACAGGGAGCCTGTGCAGTAACTGATGCTACAGCCAGATTGGAGTCCATAAATGCAATCCAAAAATGTGCAGGACCAGTTTGTCCATAACTGGCAGTGAATGTAATCTAAATAACTGTCATTTGGGGTCATGGTAGTGGAGGAATTTTAATGCCATTTGTTGTCACTTGAGCTCAGTGCCTTATCTATTTGCCCTTTTAACTGCTGCTACACACCAAGGAGGCATTGTTACACCACAGTGCACTTGGCTGTTCCTGTTCATTTGGAGTTTGTGGTGCCTCAGCTCGCACTTTAGTTGTCCGTCTTATGTCTCCTGGGATTTGGAGGTGTCTGACCAGGTAAGAGCTCCTCTGGAGGTGTCCCTGTCTTCATTCTCTTAATAGAGTTCTACCCCTAGAAGGATTCAGTCTTCACTTGTCTGGGTCTTTTCTGATGAAGAGGAAAGCCCCAGTGTGTCCTCCTGAGCAGCCACGTGGGCCTCGCAGGCTGCCAGCATGAGCCTCCATGCAGTGTTTCAGGCAGCTGGAGAGCCCTTTGCCCCAGGCTTCCAGCCACACCACCTTCCGCACGCTCATCAGCGCGAGCACATCCCACATCCCGGTGCCAGGGACGCCTTTGGGACCTGTGGCTGTGTCTGTCTAATCCTATCATGCATCCAGCCCAGCAGCCAGGGGTGTCTCACCTGTGCTGGTGCTTGGGAATGTCCCTGCTGTCCCTTGTTTTGGTGCTGCCAGCAGAGCTGCTGTGATACAAAGCTCTAAGACCTGTCCTTGCTTTAATGGTGGTCACTTACCTGGTACATCTTGCTCTGGTGAGGGTTCCCTGGTTTTTGTAGGGCTTTTGTCAGCGTACAGGACTGTGGTTCCTCGAGGGTACAGCTATTGGCCCTGGCTCTCTAATGTAAGGTAGATACTGGAAATCAGAGTGGAGAGACTTGAACCTGAAGGCAGCATTTCACCTTAGCTCTCTCAGCATGGGAGTAGCTGCTGGGGAGCAGCATCCCTGCCTGTGTAAGATGTGGGTGTGATGGAGGGTGTATCAAGGGGCAGTCACAGCTATGTGGGTGTGAGCAGGCAGGCTGCTGTGCTGTAAGAGCAGGGCTCAGTCTCTCTGCTCAGTCTTTCTGGGACCAGCTCCGAGGAGGAGAAAGGCTTTCCTGCTGCCTTTGACTTCCTTTCCTGTCCCTGCTGAGCACAGGGCTCCCTGTAGTTCCCCTGTGTGACGCAGAGCGGTGCCCTTGGCAAGTGCCCGTGCTGTGCCTCGTGGGCTGAAACCAGGCAATTAAATAGCAGCTAAAAAAAGATACTCAGACATAAGCTCTGTGCCATTTTTAGCGCTTCAGCACCGATTAACTCTTTAGACAGCAGCTGTATGAAGCAGCCTGCCCAGCTCCTTCTGGTCTGTCCTGCTGGCCAAACCCCAGGCATGTTGGGGCAGGGCTGTGGCTGCCCAGAACAGAGCAGCAAAACCTGTGGGTGTGCAGCTCTTCCCTGGCTTCTCCAGGGCATGGGGCCGTACAGGCACTAAGCCTCTGGGCAAGGTTTGTAGGCTCATGTGGGTCTGCAGAGCTTACCCAAGCAATGGGCTCCAGTTTGCAGCTGAGCACTGCAAAAATATAAAACTCTTCATGCCTCTGAGGTGCCACTGGATCTGGAAAATGGACTTTGGTCCCCTGGACTTTCAGATCCATTGATCTGTGATTATTTTTAGATAAAAAATGTAAAGTAACCACAGTATTAATACCAATCATCTTTACAAAAAGAGGACAGAATTTGTTTTTGAAATTGTGCTGGACCCAATCTACATAAAAAACCAAAAGGGAGGATGAATGCATGACACAACCTTGCTGGTTTGTGGAAAACAGTACAGTGTATTTTCAGGCCATAGGAATGGGATGACTGACGATCACCTCCCCTTCTCCTGGACCTTCTGCAGAGTGAAAGTATGATCAAGACTTGTGTGATTTGTGGCAGCTTGACTGTTCTGTTTAACAAGAAGCCCATTAGCAGCACAATAAGAGCTTTACAGGTGTTTTTAGAACAGCACATCACTGTCTGCTGAAGGCTGTTACAGCAGCACGTGCTGCTGTAGCCTCCATTTCAATGCCTGGCCAGGATTTCCTGCAGCAGTGAGAGAAGAAGGGTGGGTCTGCACTGGAGCTGACTCAGTAGTTTGGCAGAAGCAGCTGGGGAAGCTGCTGCCAGCTCTTGCACCACCCATCCCTTGCTGCCTTCACTGTGCCCTGTGTGCCAGAGTCCCTTGCAGGGCTGCATAAGCTGCTCTTGGCCTGAGGGGCAGGTGCTCCTTTTTCTCCCCTCCTTCCACCAGTCCTTCTGCCTGCTCAGGCCTGGACCTCTGAGCCCCATCCTCTGTGTAAGGAAAAGGGGCTTAGACCCTGCTGCTTCATGCACGGCTCCCTGGCCTGCCATGACACACACGCCAGCACCTCAAAGCCCAGGTCTGTGGCTACACTCGCCTTTTGGCACCAAGTCAACTGCTGAGCACGTGCTGCATTCTCTCTTCTGAAGAGCAGCAGTGTCATGCCAATCCCTCTGCCCTCTTCTGCTTCCCTCTGGCTCACCCTGCCCTCTGCATGGCTGAGGGTTTGCCAGCTATACTCTTTTTATTCACAAAATATGTTCCAACTTAAGGTGTCCTAAAACAGCAGTAAAATTTTTGAAGGGATCCTGGAATTCCTTGCTGTTTCTTTTCTCCTGAAGGAAAAACCTCAGTGGAGACAAGGTGTCTGGTTTCTTTTGGTATCCAATGAAGGCTGGAACTGTTTGTGTAAACAGCAGCTAAAGGTGCCTCTTCCTGCAGGAGCTGTTGCTTGGCACAGGTGAAGCTGTGCTGTCCTCGGCCACGAGCCCTTGGCCGCCATGGCCCTTGTCTGTCCCTGCCTAAGCTGGAGGCTTGGGCAGTGCTGAGCTTTAGGAAGGTGTGAACTAATGCTGTGCCTTATTTTTGAGATGTGCTGGACCTGGATGTTACTATAAAACGTTATGTAGCTAGAGTAAAACATGATTTGATCAACCATTAGTGTCCCTCTGGGGCCTGGCTGGAGCCACATTTGTATGCTCAGCCTTGGAAAGGCGGCAGGCCTGGAAAAGGTCCCCCTGCCTGGGCAGCCCTTAGTGGCAGCAGGACACTGGGACAGATGGGTGTCGGTGGAGCCCCACCTGTGCCCCTCGTATTCAGGGTGGGGGCAGCTGCTGGCTTGGCCGGGGCTGGCTGGGTTTGGGCTGTGTGGGAGGTGGTGGTGTGGCCGCTGATGGGGGGACAGGTTATGGGGCTGGATAACTTCAGATGGGCCAAGCTTCAGCAAACTTCAAACATATGTGAAGGCTTCCACATATGAGATGGATAACAAAGCTGTACAATTTTCCTGCTCTGGTTATTTTGATACTTTTTTTTTAATGGTGTAGGTCTGATGTGATCATGTTTTAACTTCTGTTAAGGTGACTGGCTATAAAACCATGACAGGAAAAGGAGGTGCTGGCAAACCTTTTGCAAGGACAATGATTAACTCCTGCTCCCCAACCAGTGTCTGCACTTCTGGATTACAATGACTACTTGGTTTTAAAAAATGGCTCAAGCAGACTTGCAGCTCGTGACAGCTTTTGGAAAGCTTTGAATTTGCTTCCTTAGCTTTTGAATGCCCATGGCAAAAAAATCTCACCCCACTAATGTTTTGTGGCTCTGACATGTGGGGCAATCAACTTGAACTGGGAGGCTTAGTCTTCAGGAAAAAAATTTAATAAACGGCTCCCACCAGGCAAGCTGAACTGATGGCAGCCACAGTGGGAATTGCTACTACTGTGCTCCAGTGTAGACAAGGCCTCATTGTCTGGCTTTGATGGGGAAAATGTCCAGTTTCACAAAGTTTGCTGAGCAAGGGAGAAAATAATTATATTGCAGATCAGCTTACAAGGGGCACATTCATGTTTGAAAGAAAACTCGATTTTCATAGACTGAGGAAGAAAAGCAAAACTGCCAAAGGAAAAAGCCAGCGGCATTGGTGACCTACTAAAATTGCCTCAAGTCAGAAGTTATTCCTGGCTGAAGGTGAGTCCCAGGGGGCTGGATCCTTGGCTCTGGCTGAGAGGCAGACAGCGCAAGTGGGAAGTGCAGGAAACCAAGCACTCCTCTGCCTCTGAGGGTGCTCTGTGCTGCCGGCAGAGCCCTTGTGTGGCTGGACACGGAGCTGCTGCTGCAGCTGCCTTGCCTCAGGCCCCAGTGCTCTCGTGTCCCCAAGCTCCCCCATGGGCATTGCCAGGGCAGAAGCTGTGGTAGCAGAGTCCCACATCCCCATCCTCTGCCTGCAGCCCCAGGAGCCTACAGGGGCTTCAGGCAGGCCAGCACCTCCACAGGTCACACAGCCCTACCACCACCCCTGGGTGTGTGACCGGCCACAGCAGCACCAATGCCTCGGATCTGCCCAGCTCCCAGTTTTAAACTCCTGATTGCTGCAGCTGAGTAGTATTTGCAGCATTTGAACAAAACATTGGAAGTGTTTTGGTTCACGTGCTTCTATTTAGGAAGACCACAGGGCAAATGGTGAAAGAAAATGCTTTACAGCACTGGACTGGCTGTGCTGAGCCACATGCAGCTGGCCCTGGCTGCTGACTCCCACTGGCACTGGGAGTATGTCCTGAAGCCATTTTGGTTGTCTCCCCAAGGGGGAGGATGTAATTATCTTCTTTTTGCAAGATTGCATGCAATTTTCTCTTCACTATCTTAAAAAAAAAAAAGAAGAAAATTGAAGCAGAAGCAGAAATGAACTGTGCAACAAGCTGATACCTATTAATTCTTTCATTAGATTGAAAGCAAAGCTCCAACGAATCTAGTGCTATAAATCTTGGGGGTTTGTGAGCATTTCTCTCAAGGAAGCGTGCACTCTTCTCTTTGCAGGAAGCTGCAAAACCAGCAGAAATCCAGTTTGTTGTCATGGCAATGTCAGTAGTTGCCTTCTCTGTATGCCAAATCACAGGCATTCATAGGATCATGGAAAAATTCACATAGGAAAGGCCTTCTGGAGATCTGTAGTCCAGCTTCCTGTCCAGGGCAGGGGCAGTCATGAGATCAAATCAGGCTGGTCAGGTTTTTCTCCATCCAGGACTTAAAAAACCTCAAGGGGTGGAGATAGTGCCTCTTCCTGGGCAACATTTCTAGGCTGTTGCTCCCTATCTTCTAGCCTTCCTAATTCTAGTCATTCTGAGAATAATATTTAAGTTTGCCATGACTTTGGTATTTAGTCACCGTGTTTTCTTTTTTTCACTTCCGTGAGAGTGTGATCTGGCTATACTTTTATATTTCCCTCTCAGTCAGTTATCCTGCCAGATGACCAATGGGCTGTGTGTAATTTTCTTGTATTTGACATTTATTTTCTGCCCACATTGGCACTGCTTAAGGAAAGCATCCCTAGTCAGACCTATATTTGCACATTAGCAAGGGGAACAAATGCATCCATCCATAGAAGTTGAATGTGCAGTTGGGTGCTCTTCAGAGAGACTTGCAAGCATGCAAAAGTTGCCATTAATCCCATCCCAGTCCTTCCTATTTGTTGTCATCTATGTGAAGTGTGCTGGACTAAAGAAAGGGGAGAGCATGTGTGTTTGTGTGTGTCCTTGTCCTGAAGGGCACCCACTTGCCAACTGTCTTTTAACAGGATTGTTTCATGAGTTTTGTGTTTCACTCTCCTCCTGCTGGTATCATATTTAGTATACCACGTCCTGTCCAAGGACCAACTGCTGTCCAAGATTTGTCTTGTTTAATTGAATTATGGTTGCCATGGGGAGTGGAAAGTTCAGATTTCATTCTGCATGGTGAATTTTGCAAGCCAAGGTATATTACAGAGAAAGGGGGAAACCTGGATCTCAAAGTCTATGTCAAGGAGCAAGAGGTTAAATGGAGGGATTTTAAAATAAGTTTATGGTAATTTGTTGCCCTAGTTCCCAAGGAAATTAAGTTAGAGTTGGGTACAAAATTTAGGCTTATTCTAAAACCCCAGTTCCACAACCTTATGCCACAGCTCTTGTTGTGCCTATCTCCATGTCATCTCTTGGCCTGCTGGACAGAGTCTGTCCTGGTACCAAGTTGTGCTTTGCATCTGGCATTTACTAAAGTCCTCTCAGAGTCTTTTTAGAGAAGCAAGCACAAGCAAAGGGACAGACATTGACTGCATACTTCTAGGTAAGATACTGGCAACCCATCAGGAAAACTACAAATAGATGCAGTGCCAGCATTTCTGGTATTTGGTTTCTGAACAGCATGACATGTAGTTTGCATTTCATTCCCTATGCCTTCCTCCAGCATCTCTAAAGTGAGAGGCTGGAGCTTGGTGTTCAGGGACACCACAGTGCTAAGTCCTCCACAGGCTTTGTGACTCCTATGGGCCTCGGTACTGACCTCTGTACCAACCTGACATACGGACCCCAACACAGCCCTGCCTGCAGGAGGGGGACACAGAGATGGGCACCCCGGGGGAAAGCAGCAGAACATCTCTGGGGGGGGGGGCTGGAACACAACAGGAACTTTTGATAAAAGCTCTCTTGCAAGGTTTTGTTTTGATGTTTACTTTTGTCTTTAAAGGATGTGAGAGGCAAAAAGTAGTGCAAATAAAGGAAACATTCATGAGATGTTCCTCTCCAAGCAGGAGTTCACGAGAACAGAGGGGAAAACTGAGGCAAAAAGCGGTGCCTGAAACCCATCCACCTGAGTATTTCCCAACAGCATGAGAGATTTAGTGGGATAACTTCCATGCTCTGTTGCCTTTGATTTTCCAGCATTCACACTTCAGGCATCATGGGGAGGGCAGGGTTGTGACATGAGAGGAAATTTAGGACATCATCATTGTGCTAAGAGTGATTGTGGGAGCAAAGTGAGCAGCTGTGAAAACTGATACAAATGGATGGGTTTCATAGCTTGCAATATAATGCTTGGACATCACTTGTTATCGGAGGGATCTCTTATTTGCTTGCTCACTTACAGTTTTGCTCTAGTTCTTTCATTTTGCTAACAGTAGTAACAATAAAAGGCATCTGTGGAGGCCATACAGCACAACCAAGCTGTAAGATCTGTCATGCTGTCTTTTTTTCAGGGCAAAACCCAAAGCTGCCTGAGTTCTGGTTTACATTGTCAGCTTGCTGCTGAGCACCAAGAGCAGAACTAACTCCAGCCAGGGCACTGCCTGCTTTGGGCTTGCAGAAGATATTCATGCTGCATCATTCTTAGTAATCACAGCTCTCTGGAAACGTAAGGCATGGGATGGAGGAAAATGAAACAAACAGGCTTATTTAGGTCAATTACAAAAGTATGGGCTAATTGCAAACAAAGTGGCAAAACAGGAATGGTCGAGGCTGAGAGGAAAACAATGTGAACAGTGACCTACATTCTCTTGGGGAGTGGGGGGAGGTTAGACAGCAGGCCATTGGGAACACACCAGCTCAGCAGAGAGGGGTTAGCAGGCATCTCTCCTTTCAGGTCCCTGGGCCAGGGCCAGCCTCTGTGCTGAGTGCCATCCATACAGTCTGTGCAGAGCTGGCCTAAACACATACGAACATTCAGGCAGACATCAGCCAAGCAATGCAGTGGCATTGTTCCTGTCTGATGTTTAGCCCCATAGAAAGCTGCAAGGCCTCTTCTGTGAGGGCAGAATCTGGAAAATAACAGCTCCCTGCTTTCCATTGCAGGACAGTCTGGGAGTAAAGATGGTTACTTTGTATGTTCTTGCTTATGCTGCCAGAGGGAGGACAAGTGAAGGAGAATCAGTTGTTTAGACACATGCTGAAAAACCTATCTTGCGATCCCTTTCTGTGCCTGTAACAGTAAGGAGCTCTCTCTAACCTAACCTGATCCAACATAACATAGCTCAACCCAACCTTTCTCCAGTGAACTGGTCTCTTGGTGATCTTAGAGCAGTCAAGCAGCACTTTCAGCCTCTGCTCAGTGAGCCCTTGCAAGTATTTTAGGACATTTGTGCAAAGTAGCTCTTCTTGGCTACCTTTCACAAACACCTTAAACCCACTGCCAACAAGATGAAGCATGTAGATGCCTGAAGCCCCTCTCACTTGAAAAAGTTTATGGTCCCAAAACTGGGAAAGGTATAAAGTGATTGCTCTAAGGGAGGCCTTTATCCTTCCTCACAAAGTTCAATGGTAATTTCGTCCTGTGGTAGGTATTTCCAGAGAGCAGTAATTAGGGAGAACAATGAAAGACAAATAACTCCTACAAACAGGAACAAGGATTTGGCATCCCCTATTTAAGTACCATTTCAGTCAAATGCTTTCTTATCATGTGGTTTTCAGATCTGGACTCCCTTTGCAAGTAGGAGTGTCCAACATCCAATCTCTGTGTGCCTGCCAGCCCTGGCACTTGTCCAGCCAACGGGAGATGTCCTTCTCCTATCTGCATGGTGCTGCTCTTGTCTCTACCCACATCTAAGGTCCCAGGTAACTACGGTCTAAAAGTGACAGAGTTCATGCAACACTGCAGTCCCACCGAGGGCTTTTGAGACTGTCAAACCATTTGGTCCTCTGTGTAAATGGGGCGAGACTCTGAGCCTCTGCTAGATCTAAGCTTGAGAGGACTCCTGGGGATTGGCCTGGGTACCATGTTTTGGCTTGTCTGACCAGCCAAAGCTGTGATGGTGGCCCAGGCAGTGTCCGAGCTGAGTTTTGCCTCAGTACTTGATGTTTATCCTCCCTCATAACCTCCACGCAGCCAGCAGGAAGTACAACACATTTACCTTCAGCAGCTACTGCATAGCATTCTCATCCCTTGCCACTGAGAAATGGACAACAGAGACAGGTCCTGCTTCTGGCAGAAATTTAATAGGGTTGTATCATCATTTATCTCCCTCCACAAGCTGGCTAATGCACAAATGTGTGGACCAGGCCACAGCTAGTGGGGATAGCTGCTCACACAGCTAGTGTTGCACTAGTGGAGGGGCTGGAACAGAAGTAGCGGGGGCTGTGGCCTTGCTCTTAGGGAGCCCCTGGCCCCTGCAGTGCCCTGCCAGCCTTGTCTGCCCCTGCAGCACTCCGGTGCTGCTGAGGCTCTCCTGAGCTGTGTGCTGCCCAAGGTGGCTGTGGGCAGTCCACAGCCATTCCTCCAGGCTTCAGTCAGCCAGCACAGGGGGTTTTTTATCAATCACATCTGCCACAGCACAGCAGGCTGGAAAGCACACCTGACTGCTCACCGGATGCACATGTGCCTCAGGCACCAGGTGAGTCAGAACATGGCCTTGCTTTGACAGCTGAATGGACACTTGTGCACACTTTGCTAATTATGTTAAAAATAGTTTTAATTGAGAGCATGGCTTTTGCTGATCCCTCAAAATACAGGAGTGAGACATAAGTAGACTAGTTCACCTGTTACAATAGCAGAGTCAAAATTGAAATGGATTTGTAATTTTTCCTTCAGTTTAGGGGACATTCTTCTAATTCAGAAAAAAAATGAGTGTAGCTGTGCCTGGGATTTACAAGTACATCTCTACATATTTTGTCTTATTCCAGAAACTATCAGTCCTTAGTGGATACAAGCCTTTTCTAAGCAGTAACTTTATGTCTTCAGCTGGACTTTCTATACTACACATTTTGTTCGCATTCCCCATGGTTTCACTTTATCAGCACAATTTCCTAGCAACCAGCTGAATGGCATTCATGCATGTATATTTTTCTTTTTTAAAGCACAGCTGGGATCTATGATATAAGCATATTCTCCCTGGATGCATTATGAACCATAGATGTCTACATGACTTTTCAATGGGAACACATGAAGAAAAGATCCTGTGTAACTGCTGGCTGGATTCTAAACATTTCAAGTCAGGTATCAGGAGCCTGATAAAAAGGCCTAAGCTATGGTTGGAAACAATTTCTAGAAACTCATTCTGCTTATCCCTTGTAGCTGTGTCAATAAATGAGAGAGAGAGGAAGGGACAAAGCTCACTGCCAGCAAACAAGTCAACAAAACCAACTAACTCTGCTTGGTTTTCATCACCTGACCCAGTGTATATTGAGCTTTGGAGACCTCTGTATGTCCAGAAAAGAACTCTTGGTGCCTTTTGCCAGGGCAAATTCATATTTAATTAAGAGGTTAATAATGAAATTATTATTAAGTGCACAGTTATTTTCATGGTTGGAGAAAAGTTAAATATGAAATGCCCTCTGTATACTGGCTGGTAGCTGCTTTTCTTCTGTTATACTCTACCTGTCTAGTTTCTCATATATTGTACATATATGTTATTTTTATTCTGGACTAGACCAAAGCTGTTTATCTTTGCTCCTCCACCCTCTCTCCACATCTGAGTGCCTGCTGTTCACTGCTGTAGCAAGAAGTCAACATGAAGAAAAAGCCATAATGACCCTGCTGAATCAACATCCTGTGAGGCTGAAATGACAGTCATTATCCTATCTGGAAAACAGCACTATGGTTCTTTAGAGGTTGGAGGGTAGGCAGCTCTTACAGGAGACCAAATGCTTTTCTTACACAGAGTTTAAAGCTTGTAGGAAAAATATGTTCTCTGCTCTTCACTTGGCCTGAAAGCTGCTCAGGAACATAGCAGTGAGGGCATGGAGAAAAATGTCTGTCCCCACTATTTCTGCAGGCACACATGAAGGTGATCAACCCATCCTCTGAGTTGTGTGGGAGCTATGAATCCACATGAGTGTGATGCTGCTCCCTGACTAACTCACCTGGTCACTCATCTGGCCTCAATTGCTCATGCTGGCTTCCACAGCTTCTAGTTTGGAGCTCCCTCTAGTACCAGAGAGCAGGTCAGCTCCACCACACTGGTGTCTGAAAAAATGAAATCCTTTCTCAGATCTGTTTCTCTGACAAAGAAAACAAATTTAAAATGGCATAAACCCCAAGATGAGCAAGCTACCACTCAGGGGCTTGACTGTGACATGGTATCAGCACATCAGGGTTTCAGAGGCACAGAGCACCTTGCAGCCCCATCACACAGAGAGTTTGGAAAGCACTTAGTGTATCCAGTCATGGGACTACATCTGCTCTCAGCATGTCAGCACAGCGGTCTGGAGACTCAGCCCATGCTCCCTGCCTGGCCACAGGTAGTGAGAAGAGCTTTTTAAGGAGAACATGTTCAAGGAAAAATTAGATATCAAACTGAGAAGGCTCATTTAGCACTTCTGCTCTGTTGCTTTGTGTCTTCTTTTTATGTGCTCTTATTTTATCACCATATTCTTAACTAGGAAAGTAACTTTAAAAAAAAAATCACTTCCAAAATTTTTTTCCTTTTGCTTGGAGCCCTACAGGATTTCAGAACTTGCAAAATGCTATTTCTTAGAAAAGCACGGACAATTTCTGCAACAGAGAAAAAACTTTTCAGATACTTCATTACCAAGTGCTTAAAAATATGGCATTTAATTTGTTGAGGCATCTGTTCTTTCATTACTTAAGGCATCTCTCAGAAAGACTTCTTTGAGAACACATAATTCAAGAGCAAATGCTGGAAACGTCAAAGATAAATGACATAATTTATTCATGGTACATTATCCTTTCTGTCAAGGAAGAATTCATGACTCTAGAGTGAAGCTGAAAGTCCTGTTGCTTTTGGTTATCACTAACTGATCTCAGTCAAGGCACTGCCCTATGGAGATGGGCCCTTCAGGAACATACTGTAAAAACACAAGCCTTGTTCAGAAATAAAGGTAATCTGTGGCAAAAGTGAGGAGGCAATAATGGCACTTTAACAAAAGAAACAGCAGCAAGCTCTGGGGTGAGTGAGCACAGAGTGAAGCGCTTGCCCAGCACAAGCCACACACGCACCTTTAATGAGCTTCAACACAATGGCTGGCCAGCAGATTACCAGCTTGACTGCTGCCATAGGAAAGCTTATTTTGGACACCACGAGCAAGAGCAACATCAGGAAGCTTGTCATGGAGCAGCAGGTTTACCAATTGCTTCTAGCCATGCCACTGGATGAAAAGCAGTTTCTCCATTTCAAGTGGGTTGGTATTTCTTGGAGGATAGGACTGGGAGAACAGAAGCCATTCAGGACAGTATCATCTGCTCTGGTTTCACTCCAGCTAAAGCTCCGGTGGTTGCAGAGTCAGTGCAAGGGTTTTTCACTTTCATAACCTTTCATAAATTTGATACTACAATTGGAAAATTGTATATGTCTAACAATGAAACAGGTGTGTGGTGAGACTTGTACTGCAATACCTAGAGGAAACTGGTGTTTCCTGCCTGTTTCCCTTTTGTGTTATTGAGCTCAAAGCAAAAAAGAGCAAGTGTTTTTATTAGTGAAACTATAGAAAAAGTTTCTTTAAAAACCACTGGCAAGATCTTTCCCCTTAGGACAAACTGAAGAAACTGCAACATTTCATGCTGCTTCAAAAATAACTAGAAAGGTGGTATGCTTTAGTCTGAAAATCTGAAACATCCGTTCCCTGTCCCAGCTCCTTTTCAGTGAATTTAGAAGTCCAGTAATGTTTCAGAGTTAGCCTGTCTCTTCAGTCGCTTCACAGACACAAAGAATTGTAATCACAAATCACATTATGCTGTGCTCAGCTTCCAACAAAAGAGGAACAATTCTACTTGCATTTAAACAGTGTCTCCCAAGCATACATCTCAGCTGTCCCTTGTTTTCAAAGCCATCCCTCAGCTCTTTCTCAAATGTACTCACTTCTCCCAAATGTGATGACTCTGATGTTTTAGTGTTGAACAGCAGAAATTTAAGAACTATTGACTATATTTTTTTTTCCTGTGCAGTGCCAGGTCCCAGTCCTGTACAGGCTGGTGCCCTTTTTGAACTCCATATCCACTGTGAGTAGTTCCACTCACTAGAACTGATAGCCTGGATTAAGCTAACCATATGTGTAAATCTTCCTAGAAGAGGGATTTTATTTTTGCTGCAACAGCAGGCCTGGTTTCCTTCATGAGTTTCTCCTCACCCTTAGCATAAAGACACTGTTATTGAGCAATAGGACAAGAAGTTTGGTAGGAATGGACAACATTCATGTTTTCTAAAAGAATCCTTTCTTATGTTCCACCTTTCAGTTGCGGACTATGTCTGGGGCTGAAAGCTAAGACACCCATATGATTTCATGATTCTATATATACACTCAGCTCCATGGACATCAATTACTTTCATTTTAAAAACAATTGCAATGTTACCAACTCTTGCAATTTTGTTGTAAATCCCACAAAATTTGATATCTTTCGAAAAGCCATAGCTCCCAGAACCTTATGACATTTTGACACAGCAACAAGCATGGATTTCTCTCTGGCACATGTATCAAAACAAAAGCTATCAGAGGTTAGACACTGACATTTTAAATTCACTTCCTGCAAGTTACTGATAGAGATTAAAAGTATGCCCTATGGGTGTTTTCATCAATTTATGCCTGTTCCTGACCAGATAAACCTTAAGATCCTAGCCCTGCAAGCCCTTGTGCCTGCTCAGAATCCCACCTGGAATGCAAACAAACTTTTCCTGAAATTCCGGTGGTGCAGGTTCACAGAGTCACAAGCTGTGATGCTGGCAGTGTGCTGGCCATCATGGGGAAGACCATAGCCCGTGTGGATCATTTGTCATTGTAAATCTCTGCCTGAACTTCAGCAAATTTTCATGGCCTGTATTTTTGGAAAGATCATCTCCAATTGCTATGAATAGTCTGGGTTTGAGTTAGTCACTGAAGACGGGACAGTCACCAAAGAAAGGGAGCAGGTCACCCACAGTAGGCAACAGGGAGCCAGAAAGATACTCCAAGGATGTGGGACAAATGCAGTAAATGGCAGGGCATGTTAAAGAAGAGGGACCTAGCAGGACTTCCCCATGCTATGAAAGGCTGGTTTCCTTCCCCCCTTTAGGGCTGTGGTGTGATCAGTGCTGATATATGCAATGTCTTTGGGCTGAAAGACAGAGAGCTGCATCCTAAATGTATGCCCTCTGACAGCAATTCAGGCTTGTTGGCTTCTGAGATCTGCCTCCTCACCTCCTCTCATGTGGTTAGTAGCTGCCATGGTATAGTAGGGCAGCTATCTCCCTTGCCACTTGGGAAGCAAAGGAATTAGCATAGTGGCTCCTGAACTCTTCCTTGGGGAACGGGTATTAGACAGCTCCAGGGCAAAACCCTCTTGCTGGCCTGACCTGTATTGTGTATTTGCTTCTAGGCCCTCACCTAATAGGACCCAGCACACAAGTGTCCAAATTTTAGACTCCATGGGGTGTCTTGATGTGCCAATGGGCTGCCAGACTCCTGACAAAAACTTTGAAGAGCTGAGGGGAGAAGAAATTCCAGGACTTCCTCATAGTTGGGAACGTATGCAGTGGGGCCCTGCCATGCCATTGTGTAGTTGTGGGCTCCCGTGGTCATCCAGGAATACCCAACTCAGCTGCTTATGGGTGTGCCTTTGCCAGCAGCCTCCACACCACCTCTGTGAACATCGTAGCCCTGGTAAAAGATCCACACACCAGATGTGAAGTGTCAGCTGTCCCACACTATGGGGGCACAAGGTGAGATTCTCTGTCCCTTCTCCCACCCCAGGGCAGCAGTGTGACAGGGTCCCACGGAACCCTTTCCCAGGAGGCTCCTGTTGTGGCACAGGCAGGATGTGGTGACCAGCCAGGAATGGCCAGGCAGATGTGTGGGGCAGTCAGGTCACTGTGACACCCCCTGTGACAGCAACACCCCAGGCATGGTGTGCCGACCCACTCTGAAGGGGAAGGAAGCACACAAAATTTGTAAATGATTTTGTTCGAAAGGAATAACTACAGTCAGAGGGTTGGCAGACAGTGCAGTTGAATTGCAGACACACTAACTCACACCAACAATTCAACCCGTTTGAGAGACCAAGATGGGTTACATGACATCTGCTGTTGTCCTACCTCTTGTATTATGTATGGGCCAATTTTCCAGATTTCTGGTGTCGTTGTTCAAGGGATGTTCCGTATTTGTTTAGCTGTTGTTGGCAAGCGTAGTTTGGTTATTTTTGGGAACTACCATATTAAGTTTGGATGTTAAGCTAACCCGTGTTCCATTTCTGCCGGAGACACTACAGTAACAGGTTCAACCAGGAAAAGATGGACAGGGTGACAAGGTGACAGGGCACGGTGGAGGCGAAGGGGCGCAGCCATGGGTCCTGAGGGGCGGCGGGCACGGTAGGACGGGCCTCGAACGTGCCTTTGACCCCGGGTCTCGCTTGGCCCTTGCGTGGGAGACGCGCCCTCGGATCCCCATTAGAACGCGACTGAGCTCGACCAGCGCCGGCGGCCTCTCTGGGCACGGCCCAACACAGGCTCCCCCGACAGAGCCCGGGCACGTCCACAGAGCCGCGATCCCTCCGCCAGCGCCGCCCGTCTTCCTCCGCCGCCCCGGGGACGCGGTTTGGCCCGCGCGGGCCGCCGTACCGCGGCCGGGGCCGGGGCCGGGGCCGGGGCCGGGGCGGGCGAACGGGCGGCGCGCCCCTGCGCTGGCGGGCTCGGCGGGCGAGTCCCGGCCTGGCCCCGGCGCCTGGCCCGCACCTGGCACTGCGGAGGCGCCCCCTCGCTGCCGCCCCCTCCCTGCCGCCACCGCCCAGGGGACGGCCCCCGCCCCGCCCGCGGGGGCGGCCCGCGCCGCGGCCCCTCCTCGGGGCAGGCCGGCTGCATGGGCAGGCGCTGCGGGGCACCGCGGGCGCCGGGATCGCCGTTCCTGGGCGCCAGGTAGGAGACGTTCTACGCGGCGGGGCGCGCTGGGGCGGCGGGAGGAGGCGCGGCCCCTCACCCGCAGTGCTGCCGCCGCAGGGAGGAGGCTGCCGGCTGTGCTGGCTTGGACGTTTCTCTCTTCGCGCTTCTGTCTCCCCTTCTCTCTGTCTCTCTTTTTCTTCCCCCCGCCCCCATTTTGCACAGAAGCCGGGAGGATAATTCACTGCAGGCTCTGACTGCATCCCTCTTTCCTCCGGCCACCACCGGCTACTTCGGGAAAGGTGAAGGTGTTGGCCGGGGGTCTGTAATCCTTGGCAGCAGCTATAGTGCCTCCTTGGTTCACTTTATAAATAGGGGTGGGGGGACGTGGAAACATCGAATGCCTTTATTATCTGATATCACACACTATGTAATTGTGTGGACTTAAAGCAGAGATAGATTTGTGAGAGTTAAAAACTCCCCCGTGTGTATTCTCGAGGTTTTTCTGCGAATCGCTGTTTAATAGTCAAGTACAGCATTGTGCTTTCCAGGCTGTGAAGCATAAGGTGGAATGGACATGTAAGGAGCTAAAGCAAGGGGGGGGAATATTTGTCTTTGTCATAAGATGATATTGAAGTGCAAAATCTAAATTTTGGATTTGGGAATTGGTGTAGGTGTGTTAATTGATACTAAATGGATGATAATTTGTGTGGAAACCTCTGAAAATAGTAATGCTGCCTCCATCCCTGTAAGCGCTTGCATTCGTATTTCTTGCAAAGAATGAGGCTAGAATTCAATTTACTGTGAATATCATATTGCCTCACGGTGCATCTTTCAGTTTAGATTGCTGTTGATTTGGTCCTCTGGAATCTGCAAAAGGAAAGTCTGCCAGCCTCTGTGAATAGCTTTGCAGTGTAACAGGAGTGGAGTTCCCGAGCAGAATTGCCGAGAGATATGTGAATGCGTGGGAACCAAGCTGAGCACATCGGTGTTTCTGCCTCAAACCTGGGCTCATTCCCCAGGCACAGCCTGTGTGTGGGGTGAACACCTCCGTGGCACCTGGAGATGATGTCAGTCGAAGGGTCTACGATAACGAGTCGGATCAAAAATCTCCTTCGCTCCCCTTCCATTAAGCTGAGGAGAAGCAAGCCTGGGAACAAGCGAGAAGATATAGGCAGCAAGGTGAGTGCTGTGTGGTGCAGCAGCGTGCTTTAACTTTGTTGTATGACTTTCCATCTGTACTGGTGATGCTGCTTTGGGAGACTTGGTATAGCTGTAGAGTGATGCAGAGGAACTAACTGATCTGTGACTGGTCTGTCTTTTAGTTGGGATCCTTGCTCTGCTGCAGATCCTTCCTGAAGCTTGTGCCCCTCTTTTGAAGTATTCTTTTTGCTTGTGTGATATAAACCCAGTCTGTATCAGAAAGCTTTTGGGATTTCCCACACGGTGGTGTGTGGAGTTATTACAGATGACTGACAGGAGGAATGCAGTGCTGCCTCTTCCTCCATGTTACCAGCTGCTAATCTGCATTACTGGGAGCTGAGGATACAGAAACACCTCTTGTGTGTAGCAATTGCTCTCACCCTGCTAAGGAGAGTTCTGTGAGCATGTGGGGAAGGGAAGGATGATATGAAAGATGTGAAACATGTCTTGGAGGTATCTGTTCAGATAGCATCTGTGTTCTACAGATTGGGATTTGCTTTCCTCTGTGTGCCTCAGACCTCCTTTCCTTGGGGTTATCTTCTGTTGGGTATAATTGGTTCTTAAAATCCATCATTCTTCTTGGTGTTTTGGAGAATTCCTGACAGGCACTCACTGACTGGGAATTGACTGGTGTCAAGAGGAGAGGATGACTTAAGCCTGGTTTCAGGGAGTGCAAGAGCTGGGTGGCATTGCCTTGTGCTGACAGCAGGCACCTCTGAGTCAGGGCACCTTGTTCTGTCCCTACCACTGATTCACCTGTAACCCTGGGCAAATCACTCAGCCTTTGTGTAGCTCTCTGTCTCCATAAATAGAAAACTTAATCCCTCCCCTTTTGTGAAGACTTGCTAATAAATAAGAAATGCTTGTAATATATGTCTGAAAAGTGTATTCATTGGTCTCAAAACAGTAATGTTTCAAAATTTCTCTCTTGAAGTGAAGAGCGTACCTAAAATTTCAGGGGAAATAAATGACACTGTACCTAAAAATGGTCTTTCCTCAGCATGACATCCTGTTCTCAGAACTCTGGTTCAGGTCAGAGTTTCCCTTAGATGGCTCTTTAATATCAAGAACACAGTATTCTTCTCTTGCCAAGCAAGAGAAAAACCTGCCTGGCTTCCTCAAAGTTGTCTAGGGGAAAGTCCTTGGTGCTTGTGCTTGACCTCAGTGTGTGCATGTGCATGTATGTACATTTCATGCAGCCTGTGGACTGCTGGTGAAATGTGCTTTGTTAGTGTTTGTTGGTCTGTATTCTGCAGTGACTTCTCCTGGAAGAGACAAAAGCCACTTGTGCTCTCACATATGGTGGGCATTTGATTTTGGCTCTGTGGTCTGCACACTTCTTTTCAGGGCTGGGACCTGCTGCTATATACCCTGGGTATTCTGTGGTACATGTTTCATTTTGCTTTCCTTACATGTGCCTTTTGGGAGAGCTCCATTTTATCCTTCATGCTCTCTCCCACTGTGCAGCCAGGGCTGTCTGAACCCCTGGGGAGGGATATCATGGATTCATTCTGCATGATCAAATTTGGGTTTCAGGGTTGGATTTTGTCAATCTTATTAGTGAGAGCCGTTAATCAGTGAGGTGCAAAGGAACTGATGGGGAGTTTGCTGGTAGAATGGGTTTGGCTGGCAGAATCAGTTTGGCATTATGAGGAGTTAGGTGCAGGTGTTGGTTTCCTGAAGTGATCTGCTCTGAATTAGCTCAGATGAGTTAGGGTCTGCCATCGGTGGGCCAGCTGGAGGAGCCAAGGTGAAAGGGAGTGCGCCCTTTATCAAAGATCTTACAGGTGTTGGGTATCTGTGGAGACACTCCCTCTGCTACATGTGTGCTCCTCTGCTTTCCAAGGTGAGAAGCAGTTCTGTTTTTCTAAAATAACAGAAACAGCTTTCAGTCTGCTATTTGGTGTGTGTAAAAACCCCTGGGACTAACGGTGACCATCATACACATCATTCCTGAAGGATCTTTTCTGACCTGCAGGAAGGAGTCTTTGAGGCATCTTTGTCTCTTGGACTTTATGAGAAATAACTGCTCCAAGAGCTGTATGAAACTGGTCAGGTGGAAGCATGGAAGGGCCAGTGAAGTTGGTAATCACAGCTGGACGCTGCTTGGTTACATAGGATGGAGCTGGATGGACTGTTGCCCTAAATTAAAGCCTGGAAGATGATATTGTGCTTTGCATATGCAGATGTAGGTGAAGACCCAGCCCTCAACAGCCCTTTGAGTGCCTCAACGTTTTATTGCAACCACGTGCTCGATTTAAGGTGGACAAGCACCCTCGGTGGCGCTACTTAAACTTCCATGAACTGTGGTGGTTTGAGTTTTTTCCCCTCCAGTGGGAAGTGTCCCAGCTCTTTCCTAAAGAACCCTTTGGGTGTGGGAGGCTTGCCAGGCTGTCTCAGTGGTTAGGGCCAGACCCCTCGGGCAGTTTGTCATGCTGAAGAGAAGGCCTGTGAAATTGCCTCCTTTCCGTGAAGCAGCCGTGTACTGCTGGGCTGGCCGTGGGCAGTCTGTGGGAGGCTGGCTCTGCAGAGACCTGTTTGTGCATTGCTGTGGAAGGGGGAGTGTGGGTAAGGAGAGATATTTTGCATGATGGCTGTGCAGGATATGCAGTGTGTTACTTGGGATCTGTACAAGAGAGAACTTGTTTTGTGACTTTGACTAGGACTAATTTCTTGCTGTAATTAATGCATGGTTTTACTGTAGAGCTCCAGGAGATCTCTACAGAAGTAAAACTAGGGAGCCAATAGATGATCATGGACTTTTAAAAAAAGGAAAAGGGAGGGATGAATGGGAGCTCTAAGTAAAGCTTGTTGACAAATGGGATATAGTGTTTGGTTTTGTCACTGCTTTTTGAAAACAGCTTTTGTTTAGTGGGAGACCTGATTTTTGTTGCTGCCTGACTAGTTTTGTGGTTAGACTTCTCCTTTTTTGTGTGTGTCTTCTTTTCATGTTCATGGCTTGAATCCACTTTTGCTGTGCTCTCCAGATCTCAAATTTTCGTGTTGAACCGATATAGACCTAGAGTACTGTGACTTAAATCTAAGTCTTGTTGACTGTTGGGATTTGTAATGTATTGGTGTGGCGGTTGGAAGCTAAAATTTCCTCAGATAAGTTGATTGGCCTGCATTCAATTTCTAGAGGATTACTAGCCCTGCCAGAAATTCAGCCGTGCATCTGGTCACCGTGCTTGTGATTCCAGTAGAGACAGGGGGTTAAAAGCTGGGCGCTAAGTGCCTTTGAATCAGCCTGCAGAGCAGCACCATCAGGACAGAGGGAAAGCTCAGGCCTGACCCATCTCCCGTTGTTAAAATGTCCTAGTTGCTGTAGTACCCTGTTCACAGAAGTAATGTACCTAAGCAAGTACAGTTCCTGCAGGGGTTGTTTGTATTGTTGAGCTCTACACTCGTAAATATGAACCTCTTTTTAACTGATGTAGCAGTGCCATGTAGCAGTGCCTGTTTCAGGGGGGATGGTGTGTGCAGGTATCCTTAGTCAAATCAGACTGTGAATGTCAATGTAGAAACAAATTGCTACAAAACCTACTACAGGCTTTCCCTGAAACAGGAAGCCAGTGAATCAAAGAAACACATTTGGAATTTGCTGCTGTTTTCTTTGATCTCTGCTGTTTTTTCTAAGCCAGAAATATTTCAAGTTGTCTGTTTAAAAGAGTGCTTTGACTAAAACCTGAATTCCTCAGCAGGAAGTCATCCAGCAGAGAGCTGTTGTGTTGTGGTCTCTCCCCTCTCCAAGTGGCATGCAAACATGTGCAACTGGAGTGCCTGTTCCTGCCCCATGATGCTGAGTTGGACTGGGTGGCTCTGCAAAAACTTATTGAGAGCTTTAGTTCTGAAAATGAGCCCTGACTAAGTTGCTCCTAGTGGGACAGGGTTTCCTGTCCTCCTTTGGTGAGGCATGGTCTGTTCTTACTGCCAGCTAGTAGAAACAAGTACTTCTATGTACTTCTGTGTCCTGCCAGTGAGCTTGCACGGATTTAAGAGGAAAGCAAATCCATGGAAGCTTCAGATCCCTCATGTCTTATCATTCCCAACAGAGTTCTCCAGCTTCTTAATCCCCTGACATCTCAGCAGGGACCACAGGCTGTCCTGGACACAGGAGATTGGAGTCATGTTTCTGGCTTGACTGTAGCTTCCTGCCTTCAGCACACAGTCCTTTTTGTTTGAAAATATTGTGGCTTCCAGCATGAATTGTGTCAGACCACTGCTGGTGGTCTGGATCAGCTGAGAATTGCTGAACCTGAACTGTAACAGAACCAGAAACCAGACAAGTTTAGTTCACTGATATAAATGCACCAAAAATCATCACCTCTTATTAAATCACTTCAGGTGCAGCTAAGGCTTGCTGCAGAGTGGGATTCTTTTAAGTCTTTGGGAACTTGGTCCTGCAGCAGCAGAACCTGCTGGGTTCCCAGGGAGCTGGATGCAGGGCTGAGAAGCCTGACTGTGAGGGTGAGGCAGGGAGCAGCCTGTCTGCTTTTCTTTTGGCAGGATTTGGAAGGGTCTTTTACAAAATGATGGCGCTTTTGAGGAGCTAGTCAGTGCAGTATTGCCCCATTCATGCTTTTCATTCCACTGCAGTCTGAGCAGTGCTCAGCCCATCTCTGGGACCAGTGCAGCCAGGGGCACAGCTGAGGGAGTGCCTGTAACCTTGATCTGGATGTCTGCTACTGTGCCTGTTCTGCTTCAGCATCCATGAATATTGCTTGACCCCAGGTGTAGCTGGGGATCTCTCTCATAGCTCTGCACTGCTCAGTCTAAATGCAGCCAATTGCTTCAACAGTTTAGGGCCTGCTGTTCAGACATAGAAGGGGTTTCATGTCTGTCTCTGGTCAGGCTTAAAGCACAGGACAAAGGCTGGTTGGGTTCTCCATAGCCAGACCTGCATTTCAGTTGCATGTTTATGTATCTGTAGATAGAGTCTGTGGAACAGGTGAGAGTGTCATAGCTCAGGGGTTGAATGCTTCCCTGCTTGGTTCCCTGCTCTGGTCCTCCCTATTCTACCCTTGGATATGTGGTGCTCAGGGTGCCTCTTTGTTTGTGAATAGTTTAACACACAGCATTTTCTTGTTCCAGTCTTCAATCTGTGAATGAGATGCCTTGTCCTGAAACTACAGGGTGATCTGGCTAGCTCCCATGGTATAAACATGAGTGTTAAATGTGACTTACAGAGCATATCAAAGCCAGAGTTTTTCTGCTGGTGAACTACAGTGCCAGTTGACTTTGGGTCTTGAAGTATAATGGATAAAAAAGAATTCAACATATTTGGTCTTGTAGCCTGCAGTTGTATGCATAAAACACTGTGATACTTTTTGCCAGTCTTGAAGCAAGATTGCTGGCAAGATCCATTCTTCTAGCCACCCCTAAGTCACATGCTGTCTTGACTGTGAAAGACAGCAGGAAAACGTCTCCATGGCAGGAGGAGCATGATGAGGTGCTGGGGTGAAGTCAGCATGAATAACACAAACCAGGTCATCTGCCTCAGAGGTTTTAATAGTTCTTGCTTCCTGTGGATGGTCATAGACTGCTTACCTGTATAACCTTTCAGAGCTGCTGTGGTCCTGCCTTGAATGTTGTTCTTCACCTCCTTCAGATGAGCTGGGCCCTCTGAGAGGGCACACGGGACTTGGCTAACCTGACTGGGGAGGCTCATAGGCAGGTTTCACACTGCTGTCCCTGCTGTGCTGGGTGAGCTGTGCACAGAATCCCCCCTTTTGTCCATGGGCTGTGAAGCGTGTAGTGTAGTGTTTGCCAAAGACCTGGCTGGGATAGTAAGATGGCAGAGATCAGGGCTGTTCAGAGATGTTGCAGGTGGTACATTTGCTGCTTGCTAGTCAGAGCTGTTGTTCACTGTGGTGCTGAGGGGGCTGGTGGAGAAAGGCATCCTCAGACACAGTGGAAAGAGACCTCCTTCAGAGTGTACCATCTGTTCCACTAGCTGCATGCTTAGCTCTCCCTGTGGTGTATCACCTCATGTGTTTCAGAAGGGCAGAGCAATTAAAGTTGATTGGGAGTCAGACCAGGCTGGGCCAATATTTGATTTTCCATCATCAGTGATCTGTAAGCACCTGTGAAATGACTTGTATATTATTTTACTGTCCTCTGTGTCTAGTGGAAAGTAACTACAGTGCACCACCTCCATTTTTGGCTGAGAAAGTGGTGGTCAGCATTTTGATGGCCTGGAAAATTGAAGTAGATATTTTGTTTCCTGTTGATCAGGTCCTGGGGAGAAGCTGCTTGATAAGCCTTGGTACAATTTTCTTTGTAAGTGAAAGCAAACAACATATACTAGCTACTCTTTGGCTTTTTTCAAAGGTTTTGATGTTCGGTGCCAGGAATGGTGCTTACATGGCACTCAAACAGTGCTTAGCCCTGACATTAGTGCTGAGTGATCCCAGCTAAGGACTGAATAATTAACTATCACCAAGCCCAGTTTCAGTTACTTCAGGCTTGTGTTTGTGCCTCACAGACCTGCCTCTGCATAGCTGGAAGTTTCTGAGGGCTCTGGTATGTGCACAGCAGGGTTGCAGCATGCTTGCTGCTCTGGTTCCCAGCTCCAGATGTGGGCTGGTCCCTGTGCCCAAAACCCTGCAGGCTCTTGCTGAGGTTGTACCCACCAAAGGGTGGCTACTGCAATTTGGAAAACCCTCCTACTATTTCCCTTCACCACAGGGCTGCTTATCCTTGCCCTGAGCATGTTTGTGTGTTGTGCAAGGAAAATGCAACTGAGGCCTGCAGCTGTTGTAATCAGCTCTGCTGTGTGATCTGTATTCAAAATTATCAATGCAAATGTGACTCGTTGCTAGTATTTGTATGACCATAGACTGCAGGAGCATCCCATCTCTCAACCTTGCTTTGATGAGCACTGGACAGATGGGATAAAGTAAACCCAGACCAGAGGAGCTTCAGGTTTAAAAAACTAAAGGGATGGAAGGAATGGAACATGCTTTTTCTATACAGATGTGGTTCCGAACTCCCACAGGAAGTCTGAGGCAGACCTAGAAACTGAGTCTTGATCCTCTAAGGCCAAGTCCTAGCCTTAGTGACAAAGCCCAACCTCTTGGAGATTACCAGGGATGTTTCTCATCTCTCCCATGTGAGGGGGACTTGTGTGCATTTAAGATTATTTGCTTAAAAGTCCACAAACTGTGCTGTTGTAGATGCTGACTTGGTCCTATTGTCACTAACAATTTTAGTAGCTCTGGTGATGATGACTTTCCAACAAGCTCAAGCAGATTAAACACCATAAGAATTAGAGCTGTGGAAACCCCAGTAAGCCTTGTAAATTTGCTAGTGTCCCAGGAGACCAGTACTGTTGTTAGTTACTGTGAGGAAACTGATTGAAAATAGTACTGTAGAGGACTATGAACTACTGGTGTATTCAGAGTTTCCAAGTCAATAGCAATAAAAGTCAGACCTGCTTGTTCTCCCAAATACAGTATTAAAATTCACAGTTGGTCAAGATAGCTAATGTGATATAACATCTAATATGAGATTTCTTACCCAATGAAATTTTAACAATGCCATTGCTTCCTTACAGTGATGCTTTTTTAATTTCTTTATCTTCCTGACACTTTGCACAATTAGTCTGAAATTTCCCCCATCGTGGACTTGAGAGACACTTTTCTCAGGAAAAAGGTAGATTATCTGAGGTTGTGTCATAGTAGAGAGTCATAACATTAAACAAATGTCTTGAGAGCAGGTAGATCAAGGAGTTTCTGAAAGGAGAAAACAACTAAAAGGCAGTGCCCATGGATTCAAGGATATAGAGTTGTAAAGCTTTCTGCTCCTGTTTTTTCTCCCAAGTAGGCACTGTGAAAAGCAGTGCTGCCTCTGCAGAAACCCTTCCCTATTGACAGACAGGCCCAGCACGGGGCAGCTGTTTGAAGTGCCAGTATTGAAATGTTAGCTACCTCTCCTGTGCTCAGAGTGGTAGCCTTTGAGGTCTCCCAAGGGCTTTGGAACTGGCTGCTCACCTTTGAGTAGCACATAAGGGGCTGCTTGCCTTTGAAGTCTTGTTTGTACTAGGGATGCTTTCATTTACAAAAAAAAAAAGCACCATTGCTCAGGCCAGTCTTTGTACCAAAGGAGCCTGAGCTTGTTGCACAGTCCCTAATGCAATCTAGATGCTGGAGATGCTGCTGAAACATAGAATAAGACTGAGGGTGAAAGAAGTGTCTGCAAGACCTGCCTACTTATTTGGTGGCAGGTCTTGGTGTTCAGAACTCGCTGTGCTCTGTGCTTTGGCCACAGCCATGGTGTGACTGGAACCATGAAGGGATCGGGATGGATTCAGAGGTATCTTGAGGGGGCATGAGTGTCAGGGTGTACTTGGTTAAGCACTTGCCTGTGCTAGAAAGAATTAGCAAGCTGAGATCCAAAACCAAGCTGTCTTTATGGTAACACAGTATCAAAAGAGTCTGTTATGTTTCATCAATACTAGTCTTTTCTTCAAGAGTTTCGTGTGGGCTAAGACTGATGTTTTTCATGCTCTTAACCAGTGTTTCTTTGCTGCTGAATTATATAAAGGTAGAGTGAACCTTGAAATAGAGCTCTGTAATTTTCTTTTAAAATGAAGTTAAAGTTTTTGGGTTCTGTGTTCTGCTCTTCAGACTGTCTTTGAGCCTCTTCTTTCCCTCAGTGTAAAACAGACAGGGATACTTTTCCACTTTGTGCAAAGTGTCCCAGCGTCCAGGGCTTTAAAACAGCTGCATAACTCCTTGTGTTTGGCTTTCTCCCAGTGTTGAACTAGATATAATGGTTCTGAGCACAGTTGTTTCAAACCTGCTTTGGGGGTGTCATCCTTCTTGAGCAGCTGGGTCCAAAAGCATTGCTGACTGTAAACTGGAACTGACAAATTTGGGATCTGCTTTTTTTGCTTAAGCCCATCTTGTCCCAACTCATCTAGTTTTCTTGGACTGAATCATGGCCAGATAGGCTTTAGATATGGTTCTGTGTACCTTTCCAAACTATGAGGGCTGGCTGGAGAGTGTTTGCCCAGTGTGTGCCCCAAACTCTGCTATGGGAGTGGTGGTTGAGTGCAATGGATACAAGATGACAGAAAGTGCTCTTAATGAAATGCATGAAAAAATATTTCTGAGTCTGTGGTAGGCCTCAATGAACGTAGCTGTTTCTAGAAGCCTGAGCAGCTTTTGAGGCTGGAATTGGGATTCTACTGTCCTCTGCACCAGGAAGATAATCTTCCTCCCTGATAATCTGTGGTTTGTGCTGCCTGTCTCTGCAGGCTTGCCGAGCTAAGCTGTTGAGATGTATTAACACGCAATCAGCAGCGTGAATAACTGGTGCTGGGGGAGGATGAGGGTGAGGTGCTCTGGGTGAGAGGCAGCTTCCTTCAGCTTCCTTGCCACTGCCTGCTTTGGCTGTAACTTCTGAGAGAACAGGTCTCCTGCATCACTGTTGTGGTGAGTGGGTTATGGACACTTGCTTTGTGAAGTTCTCAGCCCATTTTGTGTAGCAAGCTGCAAATAAGCTTTTTTATGTCTGAGACCTGAAAAAAATACTTTTCTGATGGAGCCATCAATGGAAAAATGAGTGTGGTGCTGGGGGAGAAGGTGCAGTGCCTGGACTATCTCTGCTGTGCGTCGAAGCTGCTCCAGGCCCTTGGAATGAACATCTCTGCCCAGGAGAGTCAGTGTGTAAACACAGCTGTTCATAAAATGGCCAGGGGGCTGATTAATGAATTTCTACATGGCCTGCTGGAGCTGGGGTGAGAGCCAGTGGGCCATGCAGCACCCAGGCCACAATTGCATGGCCTGGTCTGCCTGCTGGCTAGCAGTTTCATGGCTTCTGCCCTGGCTTCTTCCAGGTGCTGCAGCCTCCTGTGGCTGTGGACATGCTGTGGTGTGCTTGGGAAGGGGCACTCTGACCCTGCCTATGGCTCTGTGGGTATCTGGTGCCTGGGGAGGGCCCTGCACTGCCTGGGGCCTGTGGCCCTTGGTAAGCCTACAAAGCTTAGTTTAAACATATGTTTGGGAAAAGGAGACAGCCAAGCTCTCAGTCTATAATATAATAACCCTCTATAATATGCTCAGAGTCTGTGTTGTTTCAGACAGTGCCTGAACCTTCATGGTGTAACTCTGGTGACCAAAGTTCTAGGCTGACCATCAAGGCTGGGAAAGGCCACCAGGTTGCTGTGTGTAGTAACATTGCCCTCCATGGTAGGGGATATGGTGCACTGGGCAGCTTCTGGCTTTGCATTTCTGCCAGGGAAACTGAATTGTCTCATTCGTTTGGAAAAATCTGCCTCTTTAGTGAAAGAGAAGTGTTTTACAGGGCACCTGGGGACCTCTGAGGTTACCAGGGGTTGAGAAATACTGCTTGCTGTGGACATTCATGTGATGTTTCCCTGGGAAAAGAAGAGTGCTTGTTGCAATAAGGCATTTAGTTTTGCTGTCAGTATTTTCCAGAGGTTTAAAACAATTGGGAACACTCATCACCTACTGCCTAAAGGTTTGTTGGCAAGCAAAATAATCTCTTTCTTTCTGCTCCTAGTTTTTTCTGGCACTTAGGGCCTGTTGTACTGGGAAGAGCAACCCAGCCCTCCTTAGCCGGCAGCCCTGGCTGAGGAGAGGAGGAGGCTGTGCAGAGTACTATAACTGTCCAGACAGAGATGGGTTGGTATTCCTGCCCTGGATTGTGGGGAGGGGAGTTGGGGGCCTGAAACATACTTGTGTAGCATTTGGGATTAGTTGAGTTGAGGAGCTCTCATACAGAAGAGATGGCAGAACTATAAATCATCAGTGATCTCTGTAGCTGCAGAAGCAGTTAGGACAGAAAGAAGGGCTTGGAAACAAAATCCATCATAGAATGTCAAAGTGGGTGGTTTCCCTTGCTGGGGAGAGGGTCTTGTCTCTGGACAGCAAAGGGAATGCTGCCTATGCATTGCAGCCATCTCTCTGGTAGAAGAATTTACTTCCAGGTCTGCTGCCTGTGTTTTGTCCCATGTCCTGCTCTCCCACTCTCTACTGCAATTTCATTTGGATGCTTTTCTCAGATCCCCAGAAAGGAAAGTACTGTAAAGAGCTGCCAAGCAGGGTTTTGCCTTGTAGAGTGTACTGAAATGCTGAGGCCTGGTTGGATGATGGTATGATTGTGTTTCTATTTTTCTGTGTGTGTGTGTTTAATACGAAGACCATACTCTGTTCTGGTTCAGTGTACGTTACTTTTCTTAGTGTGCCTGTTAGTACTGTAACTTACAGCCTGATCTTTTCCCCTGCTTATAAAGTGACAGTGGTATTATGTTGCAGCTGTAATGTACACAGTCTTACACAACTCTTTGTAGTGTTTCTAGAGTTCTGATGACCTTGAAAGGTTTAAAAGAAAACTGAATGCAAACTCTGGCACCATTCCTGTGGGTGCTTCAGCATGTGCTTAACTTTGTGTGGTGAGGTAGTATGAGTGTGAGTGGTTCGTTTTACCCAATGGATGTAAAGTTAAGTGTCTCTGTGGCTGATTGCAAGATCAGAGTCTCTGTGGGATGATTCATTTAATGCACGTAACTGTATCTGTGTGCATGCCTTATATGTATATCATGCAGTTGTCTTCATCATGTTTTGACCAGCTCAGCTGCACTTTGTCCAATAATCCATATTTCCTGAATGTGTTGCTTACCAGTCCTGTGAAACATGGAATAGAGACTGTTTCTCTTTCCCTGTTTCACATCCTCCAAATAAGCAGTTGACCAGAGAAATTCCATTTTTATTTCCCCCCTGAAATTGGTTTCCCTTTTTCTCCCCATCTAGAAGCTCTCTGACAGAGTGACAGAGCCTCCTCTGATCTAAGCAAGATGCTAACCTGGCATGTTCAGGAAGGGCAGTTCCATCCCTAAAGTTACAAACAGGTTTATGCAGGATAAAGCTAGGTTATTTATACCCCAGGAGAAGAGACGCCTGTCTTTCCAGAGGCCTGAGATGGTGGTCATTAACTTTTCCACTTCCCATAACCAAAAGTGCTGTGCCTTTTTAGATACTTGTGAAGTGTTGATTATGCTTTTCTCCTCTTTAAAGCTTAGTTCCATTGGGTTCAGGCAAAAGAAAGGCAAGCTTTTTTTAAGAACATGTAAATCACATATCTGTCCCCCCTGTCCACCCTCCCAGTATTTAGCTATTGCAGAGAAAAATGTGATGAAATGTGATTGTTTTTACGTGTGTTGGGAAGACTGACAGAGCTGTATTTGAAGCCTGTGAGAGGGGCAGTCTGGTGAAAGGCACGGTAATTATCACCTCTTGCTTTTTTTGCAGGTGGGCTGCTGTTTGCAGCTTGGCTCACCTGAGGTCATGTCGAAACCTAGGCTCAGCACTGGCATCAGTCACCTATTAGCTTTCTAGCAAGTGTCTTCCTTGTCTAAGTGTCACTGAGACCCCTGCAACCAGTGCTGAGGTAAACAACCTTCAGGTGTTGGGCCAGGGCTCCTGCCCCTTGTCATTCTTGTTTCTTTTCAGTGTGTGAGCTTATGGGTACTGGATTCAAGTCAGATTCATCAAAATATAGTAGCACTGCTGGCATTTTCAGTAGAGGGTTTACAAATAGAGCTGTGCACATCTAACTATCTTCTGTTTGTCCACTCTTAAGTTTACAAAATGCAAGTGGATACTGGCAGATGCTCTGTGTATTGCATGTCTGCCCTTATGCTGGCCCACACCCATGTCACCTCCATGTGGTGTCTTGGCAGTCAGACACTGTATCTTGATGTGACAAGAGCTGGCTGTTAATTTACAGCTATTAATCTGTTGGGGCTACAGTGGAGGTCTGTCAGTGCTGTGCAGGTGGCAGCTGGCTTATTTAGCTTCTGGGTGGATAACATCTAATTTTTTTTTCCTATCATGGTTTGTATTTCTGCAGTTGTAGAGCCTGTTCTGGTTACAGTGGATCAGCAGTTAACAGAGTTTATGGGACATTGTTTCCAATTGCTGTGGTCTAAACATATGTACACCAGCATTGAGTTACTTCTGCCTGGAAATAAGCCACAGAGCTATATTTAAAATATGTTTGAACTGGTGCAATAATGTTGTTGGTATAAATAGAAGAAAGTGGTAGACCCAGGGCTTCCCTTCCTTACAGCTGATTCAAGAAGACTTTCCAGATACTCTATCTCCAGTGGAAAAGGCTGTGGAAGGTGGCTGAAAGCAACAACAAAATGCCATATGGCATGCCTTCAGGGAAGAGCATAAGTGCTTGGGTCTGGAGCATTGGCTTCCTGCTTGAAAATTGCTCGGCTCTTTTCTCTTGTGTTGAAACATCAACATCTGTCAGAAATCCCAGGATTCAGTTTCAACAACCTGGTGGCCCAACACCACAGAGTTTGGTCTGTGACAATCGTAGTTTTTTCTGACTCCAGAACTGTTGCTGAGTTTGCTTGAACTGTCGGACTTTTTCCTCTCAAACTGTTAGACAGGTACTGTGGGTACTTGTGGACCTACCTTGATCATCATGATGTCACACGTGGTAGGGAGCAGTATTTTGGAGTGGCATCATGTGGGGTTTCGTGGGTGCATCGGGGTGCTGCTATCATCTTTTGAACCATGGAGACTATGCGTAGGACTTCTCCCAGGCAGCACTTGTGAACATAACTCTTGCAATTTAAAAGTAGCTTTCTGGTTCTTTGTTGAGATTGTTTAGTGCAAGTATTTGCTCAGTCAGCTTGGCTGCTGTGGCAGATTGTGCCAGTTTTTGTGGTCCTTTCTATCACTAATAGATTTGTATCTCACCTAAAGGAAATGTAGGAAATGACCTCTGTAGAAATAGCAGAAAGTACTGATAAGCACTGAGCAGCCAGTTTTAGTCTTTGCTTGTGGATGATATTAATTCCATCTTTGAATTCTAAATACTTCTTTTGTCTTTGGCTAATTTTTAAGCAGAGACAGTAACACAGTATTGTCTCCTAAGTGCTCTATTGAAGATATCAACCTGCAGACACGTTTGCAGGTCTTTCCTTAAACAGACTGATGTACTTAGAAGAGAGACAAGCCAGTGTACGTGTGGAAATGTTTTTGGGTTTCAGTGCTCCAACAAACAATTCTACAGTCATTTCTTTCTGCGTTTTTGTTTAAGAATGCAAATCATCAGCTGCATTCATTCAGCTCTGGCAGGCCATCAGCTCTGTTTCATCCAACACCTCTTCTCTGGTTGGTGATGGGAATTGCAGCCTGGATTAATGCAGGAGCCAGTTCTGGTGCAGGGGTGACAGCAAATCTTGTATCTAGCAGTTGCCCACTACCTCTCTGCCAGTGTACCACAGCAGGGAGTGGACACAAGCTGCATAGAAGCTTTACAGCTCTCTTTTTACTGGAGAAAAATACAGTTTGACCAGGGTTAGCATGGTGGTCCAGCATAAATGTCAGTCAATAGGGATGTTCTCTCTTGTGCTGCTTTGCTCTTCAAGTGTTTGCCTGGTTATTATCTCCCTTGTTTAAACTGCAGAAATGTACTTAGTTCAGGTATTTCTGAACTACATGTGCCACTCAAAGTTATTTCTTATCCAGACAGACTCTGCTAAATGCTTCTAAGTAGGTGAATGTGTCTAAAGCTATTTACCAGGAAATTAGGAGGGTTGCCCCCCTCCTAATTACGGAAGACTGGAGTTCCATAATCTCTACTTTTGCTTTCTACTTTTTACAACAGCAATTTTTGCTAAGAACTAAGAATGTAAAAGCAGCAGTGCTTTGTCAAGTGTTGAAGCAACAAGAGTTGGTTGTGCCCTGGATCTAGGGCTTTCTGAATTTCTAAACAAGAGCAGTAAAGAAATGGTGTTTGTTGCAAAGGTTTGCTTTCTTGAAATGTGACAGAAACCACATGGTAACAAAACCAAGAGTTTTTAAAGTATGTGGATGAAAATTGTTTCCTCTGAGTATGGTGTTACTTCCTCAGTTCTCACATTTGGTAATTCTACTAGTTATCCATGTTCCTGAACCTAAATGCAAGTTAGAGGAGACTTCTTTTCCTGAGCTACTCCCTCTTTTAGGGTTTTAAGGGACTTAGATGGCTTTTTTTTTCTGTTAAGTCACTTTAACAGCTACTCAAATATATCATCTTATCTTGGACTACTGTACCCCTCCTTTACAGACTTTGGTTCCTTCAGGAAAATAAACTGAAAAGGTCCTTGGGGAAAATCACAGGAAGAAGTGACTTAGGGGCAGAGTAAGTGAAGACTGAAAGCAAGTTGAATGAATGACTTAATGAGTTTGTTTAGGATTGCTTTGTAGTTACCTTTATAACCTTTTGTCTCTCTGTGGTTTATTTAGTTGTGATTTCGTCTGTGTGTGTGCACGCAAAAGTGTGGGGATCAATGGTGTTTCTTGCTGCTGTCTTAGAGGAAGAGCATTCAGGTCTTTGGGATGCTGGGTCTATGTCATAAAACTTGTAAGAAAATTGAACTATTTGGAAAAGAGTAAATTGAATTCTGCATCTGCTGTGACTGTTGGATGATTGCTTCTCCTGAAGCACCACTTTGCATCTTTGCAGCAGAAGGATGGCTCAGTGGTGTGTACCTGGGTGAGCACATATGAGTTTGCTGGAGTTGTCTGTGCTGGTGACTGAGCAGCATGGGCACGTGACAGGGACACCAGGGATACCATGTTACAGGTGAAGGGCTTCCCTCTGTACTGGAACAGGAGGGGAAGTGGCAGCAGGGTTGTTGAGGAGATGGTGGAAGTCAGTGCTTGTGCTGTTCTCTTCAGTTTGCTTTCTCAGTCTTTGGCCCATGTTCCTCTGTATCAATTCCCCTGAGGGATGTGGTCTCCTTTCTGGCTGACAGGACAAATCTCTTGGGTGCTCAATATGCATGTTGATGGACAGATGTGAAGAGCTTCTTAATTCCAGGACTCACAAAGGGCAAGATGCTGATAAAGTCTATTCTGTAAGAAGCTTATTCTTTGGGGCAGAGGGCAGGGAAGAGTGCAGGAAGGGATTGCCTAGTGCTAGGCAGTGAGTCTTGGCAGGGGGCAGGCAGGAAGCTTAGATGTCTCCTCCTGTACATACTGGTTGGCTTGAGCAAAAGAGAGAATTCTCTTATGCTTTCTTTTCATTAATTTTTAAGCTTTCTTTAAAAATACTGTCCTTGGCCTCAAGCAGGAGAGAAGTACAGGAGTGGTGCAGCATGATCTATGCAATAGATAGCTGCTGAAATTTGTGAGGGAGTAAGATTATTCCCAGTTCTGTTGCTGATTTGTTGCATGTTTAAGACATTTAACCTCAGTGTTTGTGTGGTATTGCCACCTAGTCCTCTTATACTTGGTTGTAGATTGCCAGCTGTGTGAGAGTACATGTTGCTGCCTGCTGTGAGTACAGGAGGGCTTTGTGTTTGTTCGGACTTCTTGAAAGTACTGTAAAACTAATAATAAATAGTTCAGACAATGTTTAGGGAGAGATGGAATACTAATCTCTTCACCTCCTGCCTCTTTCCATAGGGATGTTGTCTGTATGATAAATGCTTTGCTCTTACTCTGTCCTTCCTGTTGTATTTATTCCCATCTTAGCATCTTTTAAATTGTTGATATGTAATTTTTTAACATAATTTAAATCAGCTTACAACAAAACCATTTTCTCATTCCCTGAGGATGCAAGTATGTGCTTTCCCCCATAACATCACTGAAATCTTAGGGAGATGCATGCATGGGAGGACAAGGTGTCTTATCCTGGAGCGGTTCAGGAGTTACAGGCGAGATCCTTCAGGTGACAGGAGAGGTGAGCTCTGAGATACCTGCTCTGTGGAGGGAATCTGGGCATGAAAAGGTGGGGCTTTTACATACAGAGTCTCTTTAAGACACTACTTACAGTGTCTTTAAGACTTCCTACAGTTATGCTCTTCTCTAGAAGGCATAGTTGCTTTTATGACAATGTGAGGTGGGTAAGGTAGGGATGAGATATGGCAGTTGAAGACTTTTAGGGCAGAATGGCTGTGTAAATCACTGGTGAAGGATGAAAATTAATTGATTTGGCATGGGGTCATGGGTGAATAAAGAAATTACAAACAAATTATGTGTGTTGCCTCAGGCAGGCTGATCAAAAGGCTTTTCTTCATCCTGTGTAGCTCTGTGTTTCTACTCTTGGACTCAAGACGAACCACTATGTTCCCCCCCCAAGCCTTGTCAAACAGTTCACAGATCCGTTTATACCAAAAATAAGCCCCAGAGAAGAAATTAAGGGGAAGGAGATTGTAACATGATGCTTTTCTTGAAGTGCTGAGTTGTGGCTTTCCTTCTGTGGCTCCCCTCAGCAGGGTTGACTGTGGGGAAGATGTTCTGCTCCCTCTCTTTCTTCCCTGTGTCCAAGTTTAGCTTGAATATATGTGTTGTTTATAGAGTTCAGCAGGAGGTGATTTAGGAGGGAGTCCTTGCCATGGTGGTATCAGTGTTAGCTGTGTTATGGCCCCTGTGTTTGCTTCAGAGTCAAGAATTATGCGGTGCTGCCACGGTTTCCTTGGAGCCTGTGCCCGAGAAGCTGTGGACTTTAACTGTTGCCTGTTTGCATTTAGGAGCAGGCTCAGCTCAGGGCTGGGACCAAGAGGAGGACCTTCAACAGAGCCACAGAGGGAGCAACCTTGCCAGCCTGTGGCCCACCTTCCTATTTGGCTCTTTTTCTTGTCTCTTGCTTTTTGTGAGTGCTAAAGCCTGGGCAAAACAGAGGGGAAGGAGCCTTTCCTATCTGGGAAGTGATGATTAATGATGATGAACAGTGACCCTTATGCTGAGAGAACCGTTTGTTCCTGCTTGATTTCAAACCCTTATATGAGTAACTGAAACTCTGCCCAAGGGAGCTGTATTGGTTAGGTTTTTTTTTTTTTTTTTTTTTTTTTTTTGCTACTTCTTCTCACTGAAGCACTTTCCTTGCCTATATTCCGGGCCCCGTGCCAGAAAGTCAGAAGTTGCTTCCACTGATCTCCAGTGTTGCAAGTTTGCATTTGTACCTAAAACTTGTATAGGTAGTTCTTGATGCAGGGGAAGGTGAATTGGCTTCATCTTCTACTACAAAGAAAAAAAAATCACTGGACAAATTGCATATATAGGAGGGCAAAAGCATACCCTATGTAAAGTCTGGTGTCTTGTCTGCTCTCTTTCCTTATGAAAAAGTAATGCACATTTGCAAAGTGGAAAAATCTGGTTCTTGTGAAGGAGTGATCCTGCAGAATTCCAGGTCCCAAGAGCTCAAGGAAGGGTTTCTTTGAAGCCTGCCTACACAAAGGTGTCTCTGTTGTGTTCAATGGGGCTTAACTGCCTGTGGAGCTGGTCCGATTGACTCCATGTGCAGATGCTTAGTCTGGAACAAATCAGGATTGACTCTTTATGTACCAGGAATACCTGTAGCCTGTTTGATGTCACTTTTTCTTTTTGCATTCATTTCATGCATTCATTGTACAGTCTTCACAAACTTTGCTTATACCAACAAAAAAGAATTTCCCATATCAAAGTCACAATAGCATCATGACAACACTGACAATGGTGGACAATTTACACACACTTTTCCCTGTCCCTTCACCACACTTGTATCTCTGAAGCTCAGATTTTCTGAAAGTTTGGCCAATTTCATGCAAGTCTGAGCTGGTGTTGCTTTTAGAGTGAGAATCATGACTGAATGGTAGAAGGAGGAGAAACTGCTGCTTGTCTTGCCTTTGGCTGGAGTTGGTAAGGTTACATGGACCTCTCCTCATCCCTGCAATATTTAGGAAGAAATTGAACTTAGTGTGGGAGTGAGGAAGAGAAAATTAGTGGTCCAGGCTGTTATTAAATGAAGAAATAGAAGATCATTGAATGATGGCTAGGTTGTGCTGTATAAGCTGGTAGGAAATTAATCCTCTACATGTCCTCTTTGCAGCCTGCAGGAACACTTGCAGGTGTGTTCTTCTGTTCTAAGTTCTCTCACTATGGTTGCTGGTAGAGGTGCTTTTAATAGCCTCCCACCCACTCCCTGGAGCTGTGCAATGGTATTTATGGCCTGCCTGGGACTGCCTTTCTTCAGGTGCGTGAAGAAGAAGGCAGAGTGCAGATTCAGCACATAGGCCCCGACAGCTGGGGCTGATGGGTCAGGAATGCAGCCCTGACAGCTGGAATTGGACTGAAGGCGGCCAGCACAGTGAGGAGGCCAGGAGGGGAGAGCAGGCAAGAGAGGCTCTGTGGAGAGATGGACAAATGCACGCACACTGTGGAAAGACAGCCTGTGGAGACCCTGGGTTGCCTGTGTTCCGTTTCTCCCACCTTCATCCCTGATTTGCTCTGTTTGTCTAAATGTCTGGATAATTTTTAATAAATGTGTGCACACCCCAGTTGCAACCCCTGTGCAACACACCTGGCAGAGGCATTAGAGCTGAGACTCAGCACTTCCATTGGAATACCCCCATCCCACCTCTGCTATTATGCAGGTTTACTAATGTAATGTTATGCTCCCCATAACTCAGTGATTCAAAACCTTTTAGCAAGTCAGTTTCTGCTCTTGCCACTCTTGTGCCAAGGAGTGCCATTCATAAATTGTGTTGTGGGAGATTGTTCCCTGATGATCTTAAAGTGGTTATCTTGAAATCAAATTGCATCAAATTGGCAATCGCTTGTGTCATACTATGATGGTCTGGTCAGGTATTTTTCTGTTTTGTTTTGCTTTGTGGGTTTTTTTCCTCTTTCACTTTATTTTTTTAATTGGTTAATTGTGAGGGCCTGCTTATAGCTATCAATCCTTTTTCCCCATGAATACTGCCTTTGAACTGGATATTGGCTGGAAACACCTTAAATATCAGAGCATATCTGATATCAGAACATATCTGTGTAGTGGATTGCATGAAACCAGTTTCAGGGTCTTGCAGTAGTTCCTGGAGGGTCAATTGGGCAGTTGGTGTAGGTGGGCAATGGTGGCTGTGAGCAAGGCTTAGGAAGCTTACAGTGAGAGAAATGGAGACTGCTGTGTCAGCCGGAGACCTCCTGAATGGGTCGTGTGTTGGAGCTTGGCTTGCTACTGTTGCCTTTTGCAGGTGAAATATTTTCAGTCTTCAGGTTTGTCAAGACATTACTCTTTCCTAGCACTGGTCGCTGCAGGAAGAAAGACCGGCGGGAGAAGTGGGAGAGGATAGAAAAACCTCTTAAAAAATATAAAATACTTACATGTAAAAGAAATTTAGAAGTGCATATTCTGTATATATATATTCATATACAAAAGCAGGAGATCACATTGGGTAGGTGAGGGGCAGAAACCAACTATGGAGCTGAGTAGTTTTGTTGTTTGTGTGCTTTTGTAAGTCAAAGACCTCCTGCAGTTAATTTTATCCACCCATCTTCAGCCCTTCCCCTGCCAGACCAACAATAAAAACCCTAACTCGCCCCCCTCCAAAAAAAAAAAAATCAGGCAGGGGAACCTGGTCCAAAGCCAGACCTTTGCATGTTAAGCTGAAGTGCAAAATGAATATTTCACAGCTGTGTTATAAAGCCCTGAAATGAAGGCTTTGCAGTGGAAATGCTGACAGCCCCTTAAGTAGAACAGTATGCTGTAATTAGTGCTCTGTGTTTTATGTGCCAAACGAAGCTCAGCAGAACTAAATGTAAAACTTCAAGCCTTTGTTTTTCTGCAGCAGTAACAGGCCATCAGACAGTGTGTTCAGACGATGGATTAGTGCCTACAACGTGTGCACTGCTCCCTGGAGGTTGGACGTGCTTTTTTGCGGTGGGGCTTGGGGGCAGCAGCAGGGATGTACAAACAGAGCCAGCTGTGAGATTTGGCGCTCTGTATCGAATTTCACTTATGTAAGATAGACAGCTTTCTTAAATGCTGACGCTGACAATGTACAGCTACATTTTCACGTATTGGATGCCAGAGTGCATTGATACGACTTTGCTGTGTAGCAGCATGGAAAACACGTCGGAGTGCATGCAGAGGTGCTGAAAACTCTGGGAGCAGAATGTAGAGAGACAGACGTGCAAACCACGGTGCTGCTGTGAAACTCAGGCCTGATGTTGGAGCTCCCTGTGTCAGTGTATTGAACCAAAGAGCGTTGGGGTCTCAAGACTGGGGTCTCAGGTTGATCAGTAAAGGTTTTTTTTTTTCTTTTCTTTTTTTTTTTTTTTTAAAGACAAAAGCCCAGATGATTATGTAACCACTTCCCTCCCTTCCCCCACCCCCCAAGATTGTTACTTAGTTACAACTGATTAAGTGCTAGGGAAGGCTTTTCGAAGTAGCCCTCGTGGGTCATGTATCTCCGGGATTTCTGTGTCCTTTGCTTTTTCAGGAGCCCGTGGCTTTGCACATGCATTATTAATATGCCTATTTTCAATCAGGAGGGGGATGAGGGCAGGCACATTGTGCAGTGGATGGTAGATGAACTCTGATGGATGTTGTCTTGTCATGCTGACTCGATGCCGCCACTTAATTAAATGGGTTCAAATGTTAAATGTGTTATACATAGGCCCATGGGAAGGCTTTTAAAATAGAAATTGTCTGCTTGTGGACATTTACTAAAGTAGCCATTCTGGAGTGGATTGGAATAGCTGTGCTGCAAGAACTCTGTCTGAGGACGCTCTTGATCATAAATGCTCACAACGGCATGGAGAGAAAGGGGCACATTGAAATCAAACTATTAATTCAAGAATAGGATTTCCCATTCCATAGGGCAGCAGACAGGACAGAATGGGGGATACGTTTCCAAATGCAAAGCAGCAGCAGGTCTTACCTGTGACTTTGTTGAGCAGAGTGACCTCTTTGTTGTTCTCTGTAAATGATCTTAGATCTCAGAAAGGCAGATTGAGAGTAAGGGAGAAAAATGGAAACCAAAACAGACTGTATTATCCTGCTCTGTAAACGCTTGCTGTGGCCATGCCTGGAAAGCTGCATGTGGTCTTGGTGTTTGCCCTTTGTCTCAGGAAGAATGTAGGGAACATAGAAGGGGCTTCACAGAAGAGCTGATAAAGGAAATGAAATGGCTTTCAGAAGAGCCATAAAGTGACTTCAAGAAGACTCTTGTACTTGGAACACAGATGACTTGAGGTGATAGTATAGCTCCTTACAAAATCATGAACCACCTAAAGCTGGTGGATAGGGACTGACTGTTCACTGTCTATTCCCATACAAAGATTGAGGCATGTCAAATAAAACTATTAGAAGTGAGGTTTAAAACAAATAATGACAGATGGTTCATCTTGCAATATACCAGACTGGTGGAATTCCTTGCCAAAAGATGTGGTGAATGCTAAGCTTTTATAGACAAAGTGGATAAGCTCTACTGAAATAAGTTAAAAATGGAGAATATCTATTTTGAGACTGGAAGACTGACAGGATGTGAGAAAGAATCAAATTTGTTTTCCTTGATCTTAACCTTTATCCATACATTTCTTTATACTATTCTTTCTGACCTTTCTCCTTTGCTTTTGGCTGTGAATGGAAAAAGAAACCAGGGCTAGATATTGGTCTCTGATCCAAGGTGGCTGATCTCCTGAAGTCTGGAACAGACATATCTGCTTGCTGGACATGGTTTTCTCAGGCTGTAGCCTCCTGCCTAATGCTGTAGGTGTTGGAGTGTGTGGGCAGCCCTGTACAGTAACATCAGTTTTCTCCACTTGGTTGTTATTTTGAGCACTGGAGTGTAGCACAGATCCTTTCAAATACTTTGCTTTTTTGTTTCCATGCTTAAATAAATTGTGCTTGTAGTGAACAATGAGAATTTGGGCCCAAAAGAGAATGAAGATAGCATAAAAAGGCAGGAAGTGAGATAATCAAGTCAGAAAACTCTAATTTCTTTAGCATATGAGTGTGAGGATGAGGAGCTCAAATACTGTTGAACTCCTAACTTAGTCTTTTGCTGGCCTGGGGAGAATGGTGGTGTGAGTGGCAGCAGGCTATTATTCACCCTGCAGTCAAAACTCTTTGAGGGATGCCTGGTGGCCTAATGCCTAAAGATGGCTTTATCTTGAAAATGTCTCTTTCTCTCTTTTAAGATGAAGGCAGACCTCAGAAATGTGCTGTTGTGCAAACAGGCACAGATACAGGAGCTCCTACCCAGGGGTTCAGTAGTGAAAGAGTGTAGCTGTAGGCAGAGTGCCTATGACAGGTCAGGCAGGACTGACAGTGTGACAAACTGTCCCTTTTGGCACCCGTTCTGGTGGAAGTCATTGCTGTGCTGGGTGTGTTTACTACTGCTTTCTAACAGAGTCCTGGCTGGATGTGCAGGCCACAGGGCTCCTGTACTCCCCTGTGGCTTTGCAAGTGTAGATGGTCCCAAAGGAATGCAAATGATGGGAAAGAGGAAAGTGTTTGCAGGTGGGGGTTAAGTTGGGCTGATCCTTCAAGGATTTCTGTGTTGTCCTTATAGCATATGGAAGCAATTGTTTGTGATAACTTCCTCAAAACAACAGAAAGAGCTCACGCAAATACAAAACTCACTTTGAGACCTGGGTGCAGCTGGTCAGACATGGAGTTTTCTGAGAAGCCAGATGAGGCTGGCTGGGGCTGTTCAGATCAGTCTTTCTGAAACGATTATCTGCACCTCAGTAGGAAGGCAGAGATGACATGGCTTCTTTCCCCAAGCATGGGCTTGCCCCATGCACTGTGTGGGACTGTGCCTGATGGAAGCAAGGGCTGCTGTCAGATATGCCCTTTGACTTCAGGTGGGATTGGGCTGCAGTGAGACCCCTCTTTCTGGGAAGGTCCTGCTGCTGTGAATACCTGTTGGTGCCTTGAGTCCTGCAATTCGGGACTCTGCTGGTTTGGTCCTACCTATCTGATGGTGTTGGGATTTGATGTGGAAGGAACAGGGTGAGGGATCTGCTTAGGCACAAAAATTTCTTTATACACATTTCTGCAGTTCCAACTCACCAAATTTTTGTAAAATGGCTGATTATCAGACTTTGCAAGACAGTTGTTAGCTGCACAGGTTTTGGTGCCTAAGAGTGTATATTGAGCATTGACATTTGAGTAAAAGTTGACCTTAAAGGAAAAGAGATGGGATGGTTTCAGATAGCAAAGTGGCAGTGCAAAATGAGCTGCAGAAGTGTTTTGTGCGTGGATCAATTCAACAGCTCTTGCAAGTCGCACAGAGAATGTTGACTGAAAGTGTCAATTATGCTATTAATAGAAGCCTCAAGATGAAGTAACAAATGCAGCTTGTCAGCCTCCTCTGCTGCCTCTAATTTAGGTACAAGTGGCAGGTTTAATCATGCAGTTGTTTCCAGGTTTGGATGGGGGTGTTGAGGTGGCCCATTAGCTGCCTGTGAAGACCTGAGCAAGCAGTGACATGTCTGACAACTGTAGGATTCAAACTGGGAAAGCACAGGACCTGTTGGTAATGAGCAGTGTCTCAAATCTGCAGGGGAACTCTCCAGGTCCTGTGGCTAGCTCAGATCAGACTTGGGAAGGTGTGCAAAATAATGCATTTCAGACTGGGATGTGCTGAAGTACTGCTTGGGAGACTTGTATGAATGGCAGTGTTTATGGCTGTGTAGGGCTGGGAGACTGCCCTTACCACAGGAGGAAGTGGTAACTTCAGAGGTGGATAGTGCAGACCTGTATTGACTGATCTGCCCTTTGCTGACAAATCTTAATACCAGATTAGGAAGTTAAAGTTGATGTATTTTTGCCCTAATTAACCATATTAAGAATTCATTTGTTTTAGCTGGCAAATTGAGAAGAATCCTGTGTTATCTCTTGTTTTTTCTCTCTGAAATGTTTTTCATTTTCAAGTTTTTTGACAAAGTGACTATTTCTTGCCCCTGTGTTACCTAGTCTGGAAGCTGGTCATGGGGAAAAAACTGGTGTATTGTGGGTAGGTTGGTGGAAGTGGAGCTCACAAGTCTCATAAGATCACATTTGGTTACATTTTAAATTTATATGCGTACTTTTTGATGCAAGTTGGTTTTAATACTCAAGTATTATCAAGTAGAGGTGCTGCCTTTGGATGGGCTTTGTGGGGTTGCCTTTCAAGTTCTTTACACTAGAAAGTTTTTGAAGTTAAGACTGGGAACAAAGAAGGGGAAGCCTTTTTTAGAAAGTTAGTTGTGAATCTTTAGTCTAGAGGCAGTTATCTATTTCTGTAGCACTTTTTCTGTCAATATCAGAGGTATGGCCTTGACAGTTGCTTTTTTCTAAAGGAACAGATGGTCTGTTGGAGGCCAAAAGATACTTGCTGGCAGTAAAATAATTAGACTGGAAGACTGAGCTACTCCTTTTATGTCAAGCTGTGTGCTGACCGTATGAGAAAGGTAGACTTTCCACATCCAAGCATAAAGTCTCTTGGCAAAGCAGCAGGGGACCTCAACTGACTTTAGAGTGAGAGAGGAGGCTGGAGTAAGGGTGACATTGTGGTATTGGTGAGGTGAGGATGTCAAGGCAAATCAGGTAGTGTTCCTGTTTGGTTTCTATTCTTTTTAAAGACTTGTAGGGGTCAGATTGGGCTTTGGATGTGCAGCTAGATTGATCCAGTTGCCAGGGAAAGGTATGTTTGTTTTAGGGGTTTTTTTTCCTGAATTTGGTCTGATCTTCCTGTGGGTTTCCCCAGGCTGGCAAACAGAAAACAAACAGAAAATTACAAATAGAACATGGTTTTCTGCTGGTTTGGCCTTCTGGACATGTAATTGCCATGCCAGGGCTGTCTGGAGGGGGATATCACTGGGCTGAGTAGGATGAGGGAGGAAGGAGCTGTTCCCTGCAAGACAGGCTCCTGTAAGGTCAGCTCAGCTGTGGTGTAAGACTGCACACTGAGAGGCTCAGTAAATGTCCTTGCAGAGCAAAAACATACCTGTTGGTGAAAGTAGGTTGCTGAATTGCTGCTGAATATCTGCATAGCCAAGGTCAAGCAGTGCCTTTTAGGATAGTGGCAATTACAGCCAGACTGAACTAAAGCCTGCAATGAGCAGTGTAATCACAGCATTGCTAAATTGATGTTTGCTGACAGAATCAAGTAATTGGTGCCTTATCTAGATGGAACTACTTGAATGGCGCATGTCTCTTCCACTTCCTCCTTTGCTGTCAAGAATGCATTTTCTGTACTAATTCAAACCTCTTCTAGTTTGGAAACTGCTGATATTAGCCAGAATCTCAGCAGCAGAAGCAGTGAGTTCTTTCTGCATGTTTTTCAGCTGCTTTAAAAAGATTTGTTTTGAAGTATTGTTAACAAATCTGGAAGAGTAGATATCCTCCTGGCCTTTCCCACTCCTCTCCCCAACCTTGTTCCAATATTAAGTTGAAACAAAACTAGTTCCTCTCTTTATCAGTGGATTTGTAACTACATTTTTATTTGCATGTTCTTTCTTAACAAAAATCCAGTGGAGTTTTGTAAAAGCCATGTTTTCAGAGATTCTCACTTTGCAAGAGAAGGGGAGAATTTGGTAGGTTCTCATAATGTCTTAAAGTACCTGGGGTATATTATTAATAAGAGGGGAAAAAAAGACTAAGTTGCTCCAGAGATTGGAAAATGAAATCTTCCACTTTCCATGTCACTGTTTGAAGGCAGGCCAAATTTGTACTAACTGAAAGCATGGATGGCTCATGTTAAGTGGTGGCACCTCAGCTCTGTTTTACCTGCTGAATCAAGGTGATTCTCTGTGTGGGGTTATTTCTGGCCCCTTACCTAGTAACCTGAGCCTTGAGCTCAGTGAGACCTTGTGTCTCACCCTGCAGCCAAACTCCTCAGGTCTGGTAAGGTGTGTGGTCAGGGTGGCGTGGGAAACCTGCCCCGCCCCTGCCTTTTGTGCTCCACCTCGGTATAAATGCAAGATGTTCATCTTCAGGGCAGCTATTAAAGTCAGTAGTAATTATTACAATAGTAACTTCTGATGCTGTGTCCATGCCCCTAAGGCCTTAACCAAATATGACTTAGATGATGATAATTAAAAACAGAAGACTGTGACCCAGTGAAATCCTTGAGTTTGGCACAGACAGCAATGCTGAGGAAGAATGTATGCATCAAATATATAATAAATAAAATGAAGCTGTGCAAATGTAAAGGAAAGAGAATAATTTTGTGTCAGTCAAAATAACCCCAGGGCTGAGAACTGCTTTGTGCTCAGAGGTTGAGTCCTTTCATGCCACAAACCAGATTTTGTGCAGTGTAATCCCACTGCAGCCTTTTGCTTTGGGGTAACTGCTGAATCTCCCTGGCCTTCTCTGCTCCTGAAACATTGTATCATGTCCATTTGTCACCTGTCCTTCCCGTTTTGGTGGTGTTTTTTTTTTTTTTTTCTTTTATCAGCTTCTTACCACAGAGGCCTTTATATCTTCCAAGTAGCTCTTCCCAGTTGCATTTCTTTTCTTTTCTTAAAAATAGTGGAGATGTTTGCCTGAGGGGAGTATGGGGACATTTAGATAACAGGGTCTCTTGCAAGGGTCATTGGTATGCAGCAGGCTTGTGAATGTTTATGGTGTTCTATTTCACACTTCTGGCAAGGGATACCCTCGACCACTCGTTGTGATTTCCACCTCCAGAACCATAGGAAAAATGGACTATTCAGTTCCTAGGAATACAAGGGTGAGACCAGGCTGAACCACTTGCTACTGGAAGTGTCAACCTGGAAACTGTTTTCAGGAAAGAGCCAAGCTCTAGAGACAGTGGTATGTTGCTCTTACTGGAAGGATGAGAATCTGTGGCCAATGAATGTGCATCCCAGCTTTTCACCAGTACTGTCTGCTGCTTGCAACCCTCTGTTTGCAATGCTCTGGCATAGAGAAAGTAATAAGTGGGTTGATAATGCCTTCTCTGTACCCCAGCAGTATTTTCCTGTGCCTATACTGAAAGTTGAATGGGGTTGCTTTTGTACCTGGTGCTTCTCAGTGGATTTCTAGGAACCAGTGTGAACCAGACCATCAGCATCTGTGTTATGGGTCTATTTGAACTGCACTCACATTTCATGGTACTTCCTGTTTTCTTTCTTGTATGCTCTAGGTGACTTTGGAGAAGGTCTTGGGCATAACCGTGTCGGGAGGCAGAGGACTAGCCTGCGACCCCAGAACTGGCCTCGTTGCTTATCCAGCTGGGTGAGTTACTAACCATATTCCTCAAAGCTAAAATAAACCATGACTGATGCATTAACATAAAGATTCAGGGTGTTTCCACTATCATCTTCTATAGGAAGCCTATTTACTGCTCTTTAAACACCAGAGAATGATGAGACTCAGCACTGTTAGTTTAATTGGCAGGGGAGAGGAGTTGCATTATAAAATTTTAATGAGATCCCTTTTAATGGAACTAGTCTCATTCCTCTTGCTCTAAGCTGGGAGTTAAATACATTTTGTGGACTTTTCACTGTGTTCTGTAGTGTGATGAACATAGGCATAACTCAGTGTGATTCTCAATCCAATAAAAACCTAATGGAGCAAATGATTCTTTCAATGAATTGACAGAAGCCTTCTTGTAGATGTCCTGCAATTTATGACTTGCCATGTTCCTCAGCCAAACGTGAGGAAATATTTCAGGCTAACAGCCTGAAACTGCTTATGTGTGAGTTCTTTGGACTGAAACACATCTGTCAATTGTAGTCTAAGTTCAAATAGAGGTATCCAGAAGGAGACTTTGATGGAAAGCAAAAGAGCTACCTACAGGTACATGGGTGAGGGCTGGAGAGGTCTGCTGCAATGCAGGAATCAATATGAGTTTGTCTCTCCTTTGAGCTTTTTCTGCTGTCAGCAAGCTAAAAGAGAAGACAAAGGACATGACTCCAGGTCATATTGCATGGACATACTCTTAAGACATGAAAGCTGGAATTAGAATTCAAAAACTTCCACATTGGTTGTAGATTATGTTTTCAAGAGTACCATAAATGTGCTAGCAGCATTTAAAGATTCTGTGTTTCTGCCTAAAATGGGAGATGGAGTCAGTGAAACTGGCTAGAAATTTTTGCTTGTCCTGGTGATATCCTAGTTAACCAAATCACAACATTGCTGTGGCTGGGGGAGCCTCTTGAGATCATCTAGTCAACCCTCATGCTCAGTCAGGGTCACCTCTAGCAGGTTGCCCAGGACTATGGCTAGACAGTTTTTGAATATCTCTAGAGATGGAGATCCCACCATCTCTGGGCACCATGTTCCAGTGTTTGACTACTCTCATAGTAATACCAACAAAATAAAAACATAAAAAGAAAGGGTTTTAAAAACAATTTTATGATTTAATTTATGCCTATTGCCTCTTTTTCTGTCAGTGAGCAGTCTGTTAATCTGCAGACAATTTGAGGCCCACATCATTGCTCAGCAGCATCTGTTATGCTTGAACTCTTTGGAGCCAGGCAAATATATTCTGGTGTGTTTTGTCTCTTCCTGTGTATCTTTTCTGATACTGAATATGCTCACACTTGAAATCAGCAAAGAGAGAAGAAAATGAGTGCAGTAAACTCATTTTGGGCTCTTGCATAGCTGAAGGTAGGTTAGCTTTGTTAATAGCAATGTCCTTTGATGAGCATGCCTGACATTGATTTAATCAAGTGTGAATACACCTGGGGTTTCTTTTGGCTAATTAAAAGGTTATGTGGTTCCTTAGGGCTTTACAGGGGAATTCCTGTCCTTACTTGTTGGTGGTAACGTTTAATGGCCTGGGCAGGAATATACTAGGTGTGTGTTCTGAAAGTTTAAAGGCTTGTATGACTTGCTGCTTCTGTGCCATGGCTGGCCTGATACTGTTGTGATTTGCTGCAGTCATACGGTCTCAAGCTAACAATCTAATAATCTTGTTCAGTTTGGGTTTTGTTGGTTTTTGTGGTGTTTTTTAGTTTGGTTGTTTGTTTTTGTGGGTTTTTTTCCCCATTGTGATTTGCAGTGAATGTCTCTTGCTTAGGAAGAATCCTGGCCTTTTTGGTACACTGGCTTCATTTTGTGTATTTTTGTTTCTATTTGAATTAAACAGACTCACAGAGTAGGTAGGGCTGGAAGGGACCACACTGGGTCATTCTGTGCAACCTCCCTGCTCAAGCAGGGTCATCCTAGTGCACATGGCACAGGATTACATCCAGATGGTTCTTGAATATCTCCGGTGAGGGCAACTCCACAGCCTCTCTGAGCAACCTGTTTAGTAAAGAACTGAACTGTCACCTGCACCGTAAAGAAGCTTTTCCTCATATTCAGGTGGAACTTCCTGTGCATCAGTTTCTTCCCTTTGCCTCTTGTCTCGTTGCTTGACACCACTGCAGAGCCTGGCTCCATCCTCTGACACCCTCCCTTGAGATACTGATAGACACTGACTCTCCATTGTTTCTTCCCAAGGCTGAGCAGGCCCAGCTTCCTCAGCCTTTCCTGGTAAGAGAGGTGCTCCAGTCTCTTAATTATCTTCCTAGCCCTTTGCTGGACTCACTCCAGGAGCTCCATGTCTCTCTTGTACTGAGGAGCCCAGAACTGAACACAGCACTCCAGATATGCCCTCACCAGGGCTGAGCAGAGGGGCAGGATCACCTCCCTGGACCTGCTGGCAGTGCTCTTCCTGATGAACTCCAGGTTCCCACTGGCCTTCTTGGCCACAAGGGCACTGCTGGCTCAGTCGTTGTCCACCTGAACCCCCAGGTTCCTGGCAGAGCTGCTCTCCAGCAGGTCAGCCCCAGCCTGTGCTGGTGCCTGGGGTTATTCTTCCCAGGTGCAGGACCCTGCACTTGCCTTTGTTGGATTTCTGACAGTTCTTCCCTGCCCATCTCTCCAGCCTGTCGAGGTCCTTCTCAAGGGCTGCACAGCCCTCTGGGGTATCAGCCACTCCTCCCAGCTTTGTGTCATCAGTGAACTTGCTGAGGAGGCATCTGCTCCTTCATCCAAGTCACTGATGAACAAGTTAAACAACACTGGGCCCAGTACTGAACCTTGGGGGACAGCACTGGTGACAGGACTCCAACCAGACCCTGTGACAGTGATTATGACTATCTGGGTTCTGTTGCTCAGACAGAACTGTGCATTTACTGGACACCAAACTACTTACATGAGTCTGATGTAGCAGACTGGGCATGGCTCATGCACAGTTGTTTCATGACCTGTTCATGTAACTTGGTCATCCTGAGTTGTAGTCCAGTGATTTCCCCATCCCACTGCTCGTGTAGGGAGGTTTTGCAATGCTGACATGCAGATGCTTTGCTCCTCCAGTCCCACCCCTAAAAGCTGAATTTATGTAACAACGTAACAGCTGAATTTTCCTAAGAACACTTTCAACATACCTAGATTGATTTGGTTGAGATCAAAACAGTTGCCCCAGGCACTGTGACTTCATCCAAGTCAGGTATGCAAGCAGCTATGTGAATGAGCTTTGGCATTCTTTGAGCATAATCTTAATTTGGGTCTCTGGTTTGCCTAAAATAGTTTTTTTAAAAAATGTGATTGTTTTTCTCAGTTTTCTCTTTCCTGGAGTTTCTGAATCTCCCGGGAAGTTTCTTAAACTGATGAAAGAAGCAATTCCCAATGCAACAAAACTCATTCCAACTCCACTGTTGTGCCAAAGAGCTGAGTATTACATTATTTTTTCCTTCCCAATGTCTTTTGCATATATTATCCTTTCTCTGCTTTGACCCTAATGGGGCTCCCTCTCTGGCAGTGTGAGACAGCAGCTGTGCTGATCCTGGTATGTTTTTTGTGGGATGCTTGTATTATAGGAGACCTTTTCTTCATGTCAGCGGTAAAGGGCTAAAGGCACTGAGTGCTGCAGATATTCCAGGCTACCACTTTGATGTAAGGCCCTTGTCTTGGGAGATAAGACAACATAAAGAGAGAAAATTGTATCCTCTGCAAAGGTCTTGCATCTGCTGCCTGTGGTCACCTGTTTTTATGTTGTTAGTGAAACAAACCCAAAGTTGCTTAATTGGATCTTTGTTTGGGTTTTGCAGTGAGTAACAAAGTTGTTCTTGTGAGGGGAGTACAGAAATGTACCCTTTTTTTTTTACCTCTTGTGGTAGGACCATTGCTCTGGCCTTTTTTTGTTTCAATTCCCCTGCTTTACATTTTCCCTGCTCTTCTCAATTTATTCTCTTTTGAGTTTGTTGGGTTTTTTTTGGGGTTTTTTTTTTTTTCAGTAGCTAGTTGAGGCTCTGTTTCCTAGAAACAAGAAGAGAAACAAAACTAAGAAAATCCTCTGAGGATGACTAACATTAAAAAGGAAAAAATGGGTGTGTGAAATGTCTATCATTTAAATTCTAGACCAGCTGCTAAGATAGCTTTAGTCAGCTTATCTGGTTTTGGTGTTTTGTTTACTATTTTTTTTAAGCCTTGTAGATTGGTGTGACTGATTGATTTTACTTCTCATTGTTCTTCTTTTCTTGGCTCTCAGTTGATCCTGATATCTGGTTGGGAACCTGATCTTCTGGTGAGACGCCTGCTTGAGGAAGCATCCTGTGCTTTTTCTTCTGAGGAGCAGGAACGTAGCACTTTGTGCCTTTAGTGTGCAATGCCTTTTAAACACTATGCTGTCATGCTCTGGTCAGCTTAAGCATCTCTTCAGCTCTGCTCATCAACTTGGAGCCACTCTGATAGATTTCAGGGATTTTTTACATTAGTGTTCCTTGATGGGAAAACTGGTATTTCATACATAGCACGTGTGCTGAGTTGATCAGTCTCAACCTGCATATTCTTTTATTCTTTCCTCCTTTCAGCTCTTGAATGGTTCTTTACATACAGCAGCTCCTGCTCTATATAAGGCAGATATGTGTTTAATATAGAAAATTCTCTCTGAGACATAGTCAAAGGAGTTTCTCTGGCTTTCTTTCAGAAATTACTGTAGACAGTACAGACATAGGTCCCTGGCTAGCTCTGTGTGTGTGCACAGTACATTTGCTGAACACATGATTTGGATGCCCCTTTATTCTGACCCATTTCAGAATGAACATCCTTATTTGTAGATAGGAAGGGAGGGACAATAGGAGATGGATGATCAAAGTTAAAATGAAGATACTGAGTCTTTTATCCTGCTACTTTTTGCTGCATGATCTGATTGAAGAGTTAGACTTGTTCCTACTTCAGCTTTATCACCTTGGGGTTTTAGTTTGTTTGTGGTTTTGTTCTGTTTTTTTGGAGATAGGACAAGTAATATTCCAAAATAAACAATTGTATGAGTGTTCAAATCAGAAAACTGCACAGTTCTGGGTCAAATTTTATTTTAATGCAATTGTGCTGTGCATGCTGCATGTCAGTACAGCAGCTTCTCATGTGGCTGCCTGCACTACAGCAACATCCAGCCACAGTCTCTTTTCACTGTGTCTTCCCCTCTTGCATTCCTCATCCTCAGCTGATTTGCAGAATGGAGTGGAAGCCACTGAATTCCTCAGCCCTTCTGAGTCATATCCCTCCTGGCTGTCAGGTCCTGCACTGACTGGCAGTGATGATCGTCTCTATCACAGCAAAGGGAGGAAGGGGATGAACGGGAAATGAGTGAATTGGTTTTAATCCATCTAGGAGCCTGCTCAACACATGTGTAGCTGTCTCACATAGCTCAGTGGTAAGTCCCACTGGAAGCTGAAAGAATGGAGATTTTTCTTTTCCAGAAGTGATTGTTGGTTTGCTCTCAAATACTTCTTTCCAGTTCCAGTAGATAGGCTGTACGGCTGAGTGGTTTCCAACCCATCCACATGTGGATGGAAAACTATCTCTTGGAAAGTTTTAGTCATAATTTTCCATCATCATATACATAGATTATTGCACAAGGTAATAAATTATCAGTTTAGAACAATTTTCCTTTACCTTAAGCTGTATATAACCCACAATGGAAAAATAACATTTAGGATAAACATTGTGTAACTTGAGCAGGTATGATGTTGCCTTGCTCATTCTTTCTTACTTAAAGTGGAAAGTTTTGGTCAGTGAGGTACAGTAACAAATTTTCAGAGGCAAATCTTACAGGTGACTGATGGTGAATGAGGCAGAATGCTGTTCTGAATGGGGATCTTTCCAAGACTGATGACCAATTTGGCCAGGTTAGAATTAGTGGTGACATGGACAGTGAAATCCTAATTTGTAAGTTAACGAGTATTCCTGCATTATTTCAGTGCCTGTTTTTATTAATTAATTGATCACATTGCTTGGGTGTCACAATGGGAGTTGCCTTTAGAAAACTCTAGGTGCACAGAAGGAATCCGCTTCCTTATAGAGCCAGTACATGGTACATGTGCAGTTTGAGCATAGCTCTACTGCTCTGTGAAGGTACAATTCTTCACTAATTTTGCTTAGCATAAACACTAATGCTATTGGGCTGTATCCCAAATGCAGCCTGAATTGGTACAGGGATTTTGAAATACTTGGGCTGCTGGGTTGCCAGTAGATAAATCCACTTCTACTGGTGCTGTCTCCTACAAGTTTACTTACCGAAAGCTCTGAAGGCGGAGCTCTGTGGTTTCTTTTTATGATCTTTTGTAAAGGAGAATCCTGTGGTGTTGTAAAGATGTAGAAACCTACAATAAAATGAAGAAAAGTTCTTGTGTATGTTCCAAAGCAGATTTCAGCATCTTTGGTCCCATCAGAGGCAGCTTGCTTTGTCGTCTTTGAAACAGGACAGTTGCCTTTCAAGAGTTGGACCTCTTTCCCCTCATCATGTTCCAGGAATCTGGAGTGTTGTTAATACCTTTCTTCTGTGAGGCTACTGTGCTTAACATGCCATCTGGGGAGATTTTCCAGCTGGCACAATTGTGATGATGGGCTCAGAGATGAAGATAAGAAAATCCCCTTAAGTGAGATCGTTAAACATGATTAGAATCTGTATTGCAGAATGGTTTGAGTAGGGCCACTTCAACCAAACTTGAGCAAAACTTTCTGTGTCAAAAGTGAACAACACTGGGTTTCAAACAGATCTGTTCAAAAAGATGATAAAAAGTAGCCAAGCCCTTCCTTCCCTTTCCTTCCCCAGCAGCAGCAGATTTCTCAAAAAGAAGCAGGGATACTTTGTGTCTCAAATCTTCCTGTGTTAAATACCCACTGGAGAGAAAGGAAGGTATCTGCACTGGGGCATGAAGACCGAGGCATAACAAGACTTTGTTCACTACTTGCTTTTATTAATGCAGATTGGGAGGAGGGGAGGGTTTAGCTGAAGAAATAGCTGTAGAGGAGGGTGGGCTGAAGAAGGCTGATGCAGTCTTAGTTTCTGGCAAGAGAGTGAAGTCTGTACTTGGGACAAAACAATGGAGATACACTTTGCAACAGTGCTTTATTCTCAGGCCAAATAATTGTAACTGATATTTAAATTATCAGAGGTGGATTTAAGGGGGCTATGGCCTATTTAAGGGGGCTATGGCCTCTCTTTTGTTCTCTTGCAGTTGACCCATGACATTCACAAGTAAGTCATGCAGTTTGGAGTAATCTCTCTTCAAATCTACGTAGCAGCTGGATCCAGTTCTGAATCCCCATCATTGCACTTCAGACAGAAAAGGCTCTGCCTGCTGGAGTAGGGGCAGTCTTTCTTGTGTGAGCTGTTTCCACATGTCCATAACAGTTAGACAGGAATTTTTACCTTGTGTTTTTCTTGGTCTCCCTTTTTGGTCTCTCCTTTCTTGGTCTCTCCAGTATGTACTGGAGACTCTTCCACACTGAATCCATGTCTCTAATAAAACTGCTCCTAAAGAGTAGAATTGTTTGCTGAGCAGTTGTGTATTTATCAGTTCAGCTGTAACCTTGCTTGGATTGGCAGAAGAGAAGACAAATAAGCAAACGAAGCAGTACTAGCAATCACCTGGAGCTGTAGGCCAACTCCCCTGGTTTAAGACTTTACCAGAATTGGAGTCAAATCTGTTAAATTGACTTCCAGGCAGTTTTCATCAGCCAGTCCCCTAGTGTGTGTGTGGTTGCTTTTGGTCTCTTGCTTTATTAATTAAAATTCTTTACCTTTGACAACCAGTGGAGAACATAACATTTGGTAGAATCTTAAATAATGAAGTAGCAATGAAGATTCAGACCTTCAGCTAACCTGTTGCCCAGCAGAAAAGGGAGAAAAATAGGACAAAACCTCAAAATAGCTGGGCAGAAAAGCTTCTTACTAAACCGGAGGGAGACTTAGTCAAGTCTGCCAAAAGTACTGCAGCATATATTGAAGACTGCAGCAACTGGGGTGCTGTCAGACAGCTGGAGGGAATGTGTTGGGAGCTGAGCTGCTGAGTCTGAGAACTCAGCTGCTGAATGGGGAGTTGGTTAATGCCATCTTTGCCAGCTGTGGAGTAGCTCTTGAGGTGGACAGTGGGAATCTTGTGGAGTGCTTGGCTTCAGACCTTGCGTGACTTCTACATTGTGCCACTCTTGTTCTTGAAAGATGAGTCAGGGCAGTGCTGATGTTTGGTGTTGCCAGGTCCCTTTGAGGCAAGCTGCTGTTGTGCTGTACACAAGGTGCTGTTCCCCTATGCACAGAGCTTCTGGGTCCTTGTCCTGAGTGCCACATGCTAATCCAGCCTTCAGGTTACAAGGGATGGGTTGCTGCTCTGTAGCCAGCCACTACACCTTGGGACAGATAGAGATGTAATGCGATGCTTTATCCTACAGTTACTATTTGAGCATCTGGCATCAGCAATAGGTCTGATATGGCATCCTCCTTAAAGCCTCCAGGTACCAATGTATCTGTTTATTCCCTGTCTTTCAAGAGAAGCCACGTGATATGAGCCCTGTCTCCCAAAAATTTCTTTGTGTACCCCATGCTATCTGGGATCAGCCTGTGCTCATCCATGCTTTTGTAATTCCTCCTTTCTGTCAGGCAGCTGGAAAAGGCTGGATTTTGCAGCTGAGCTCAATGTAGGAGCACACTGCTCCCTCCCTGTCTGGCTACACAACCTCCTGTCACAGAAGGAGCACAGTCTGTGCCCCCTCTTGCAGCCCTCCCAGTGCCAGGACCTGTGACAGGTAGTACCCACTCTCTGCACTCAGGGTGAATCAAAGCTGAAGTCTGGTGGCCCTTGGTAAAAGTTTGCTGCTGTTTGTAAAAGCAAAACAACACAATCCAGAAAACCTCAACCAACCCCAACCAGAGCCCCAAAAGCCACAACAGGAAGCCTTGACTTGTTTAGACTGGCAGATAGTTTTTGATATCTAGATTGAATTGAGAATTTTTCAAGGGAATGATCCAATTTAAATGAAACATTCTGGGTCATGTTTCACAAATATGTTCGCAGGAAATCTGTAGAGAAAGGGAATATATGAGAGGAGGCAGATGCCTTTCCCCAGAAAGGGCAGCCTGAGGATCTCCTTTGGATGTGGGAACCCTGCTTTGAGTTGAACACAAAACTGAGTTCAGTTCAGAGGTGACCTGGTAACTCTATTCTTCCTTCCCATTCTCACCTTCAAATATGCAGGGTTGGGTACAGGAAAGTCATAGGATGATAGAATTTGGGTTGGAAAGGGATGTTTAGAGGCCATCTAGTCCAACCCACCCTGCAGTGAACAGACGCATCTTCAACTAAATCAGTTTGCTCATCTATCACCCCTCTGAACAACTTATTACAGTGCTTCAACACAATACTTTTTTTGTTGTAAAAAAAAAAATCTAATTTGGATCTATTCTCTTTTAGCTTAAAGCCATTTCCCCCATTTCCTACTACAACAGGCTCTACTAAAAAGTTTGTCCCCATCTTTCTTGTAAGTCACTGTTAAGTATTGAAAAGCCACAGTAAGGTCTCCTGCAGCCTTTTTGTCTCTAGGCTCAGCTTTCAGCCTGTCCTCACATGAGAGGTGTTCCAGTCCTCTGGTCATTTTTGTGGTTTTTCTCTGGACCTGCTCTAACAGGTTCATGTCTTTTCTGTCCTGAGGATTCCACACCTGGATGCAGTACATCAGGTGGTGTCTCACTAGAAGTGTGTTGTTCTGTATTCTTTATGTTGCTCTATATTTGGAATGATACTGAGGGTTTGTCCAAAGGACAGGATGACTTTTCTGAAAAAAGCCAGCGATAGAGAAGAGCCAGTGTATTGTAGGGCATGGGGAACAGACTTCTTTTCTTTATATTTATAGCCTGTCATGGGACTGGATGATAGAGAAAATCACTTTGTTTCTCTCAGCTTGCACTGTTTTCTAAAAAGTAACAGTTTTCTATTTTCTCCCTTATAGATAATAGGAGTTGGGAATTAAATAATGACTATATTAAAAAAGGAAAAAAAAAGAGATAATGGGAAAGATGCTGTGTTGTACACCAATCCTTCCCTGTGCTAGTTTGGACACTCTTCTCCCAAGACCACACAGTAACCTTCTCTCAAGGTGGTGAAGCCCACAGAGACACATGGTGCTGCCTTTCAGAGCCTCTGCAGTGCCATGCTCCTGCTCAAAGTCTCACAGCTGGTTCCACGAAGGGGACACGAGCTCAGCTGGCACTGTGGTATGTGCACACACACAAAGTTAAGGACGTGATTATGGCAAAAACCACCAGATGCTACTGGCTCCACTCCTTCTGTGTCCTTGTTTTCTAAGTGCTGAGCAAGACTGGCTCTCAGAGAGAGGATACAAAATGGGGCAGTGGTGGAAAGAAGTGCTCTCAGAATGGTTTGTGGAAGGAAATGGGATGGAGTTTGTGTAAGCATTCCTTCAGTGCTATGTTTTACATTTTCCTTTTTTTTTTTTTTAAACATCAGAATACTATTACATGCAAATTCTTTGATTATTAATTACCTTTGGACTCTGACCCTTCAGTGCCACAGCATGACATACAATTGTGTTAACTATAAGAAACTTTTGAGCTTAACTGATGGTGAAGTTGAGGATGGTTTTTAGTGTAAGAATTAATTGTAGGACTCTTACCATGGATCAAAGAAGGCTCCTTGCTTGCACTGTCTGTGTAGGCAGTGTGCATGTGCTCTTCCCACCAGTGATGGAAAATCTTGGAGAGGGGTTTTGTTTTGTATGTGGTGCTGCAGTGGTGTGAGTGAGCTGTAAATGAAGCTGGGTACTGTGGGTAGGGCAAGTAGTTAGGTATCTTCTGTCCCACACTGTCCCACAGAACTGGTGTGGCAGGTCCAGGCACTGCCTGTGCAATGTTTCTTAGGGGGCCAACAGTATTAGCTGAGTCCTCAAGAACATTAATGTTAGTGTGGATTCTTGCTGTTGCCAAAAATGTTAGTGATGAAGAAAGTGAGAGCAAGGAAATGGGAATGCTGTTATCTTTGCAAGGCTGCAATCAAAATTCTTGTCACAGCAAAAGCACTTAACTGTCCTTGAAATTTCCCTGTGCTGGATTCCCAAGGCTGTGAGCAGGGAAAGGTAGGGCTTTTTGGAGCAGTCCTGCAAGTTTGTTGCTGTTTGGATTGCCTCACAAACCATATTAAGGAAAACTACGTAGTACTTGCTTCTTACTGCTGCCCTCCTAGTTCCAGGGCAAATATTCCAGTTCCCTCAAAAGGAAAGTGCCATCACGCCTGTCACAATATCTACAGCAGTTGCTGTTTCAATGATTGTATTGGTCATTTCTGATTTTAACCTGCCTTAAGAGAAACCCTGACTGTCCTCAATCCTAGAGTGTCAATTGGATTTTTAAATTGGGAGCAAGGTGGTAATAATCCCATGTAGATGGTTGGTTTGTTACTTTGTGCTTTGGTCTCATTAACCAGCACGCGAACTAAAGGTAAGTTGCTATTGAAAAGGAAAACAAAAATGGGAGAGGCTGGGGAAGCAGTCCCGTGGTGAGGGTCATAAACTTGCAGTTTATGTGCAAAGAAATGGAAGCAAGAGAATAAGCATGACTGCTTTATTTGATAACAGAGTTAAACACTCAGGTAGAGCTCTGCAAGTGGGAAGCTTTGACAGGTTTGGAAAGCTCTTGCATGCTAGTGCAATAGGGAAGAGGAGTGTTGCAAAGCTCTCAGTACCTCAGCTATTTTGGAACATAGCCTTTTCTCAGCTTGAGGCTCTGCAACCAGCTGGGGTTTGCCCATTAGCTGAGAAAAGAGGGGGATGGCAGAGAGCACGAGTGCCCAAAAGCCTGTGTACCTGCAGGTAGCAGCCTGCTCTCTGCTCTACCTGCTCTGTGTCTCTCCAGTTACACCTCCTAGCAACCAGTGCTTTGGTGCAGCAACACCACTGGCCTGTGAGCCAAGTCCTGAGCTTGCATAAGAGCAAGGGGGGGGAGTGGGGACTGAATAGCAAAGTCTGGGATGAAAATGAGATACCAGCCTCCTCAGCTGAGCTCCACCCTTTCTAAGAATCTCAAAACAGGCACTGTCTCCTAGCAACCTCGACACAAATCACAGAGTTTAAGTTAAAAGAAGTACAGACAGTCCAAAGGACATATCCCATCACCAGGTGTGAACAACAGGGAGTCACTTCTTTTCCTCTTTCTGGAAAACCTGGCACTGTAGACTGACTTGGGTTTCACTCAGTGTCAGAAGGCAGCAGGTTACAGGTGAATGAGCATCATGTTAGGATAGCTAAGAAGTGCTAAGAAAATGGTGTATTTTGTTTATTGTAAGCATGCCCTGACTATTGCTTAGGAACCAGATGTAGGACTTGGCTCCCTCCCTGCTGCACTGGAAGATGTGCCCTGCAATGCATGCACACATTGGCTTGTTGTGCCCCTGAACCTGGTTCTTTCACCTGGCAGCCAAGGACTGACAGAGCTTATACCAGCCAGTTTCTTGCCTTTGGAGTCAGTTGTTATGCTTTTGCAATGCTGACCCAATACTTTTTAGGAGGTACTCTTAGTCTTGGACTCTAACCTGACAACATTTCTCTGTGACAGGAAATGTAGATATACAAGAAAGCAAAACTGAGTTTTATAATGATTGCTTCTCCTTCTAGGAAAGCTGTCTTTTCAGATCTCCTGACAACTGATGCTCATTAACTCCTCTGAAGAAAAATTGCAGTGCATTTAAAATGCTATGTATTATGCTGAGATAGAGGTAAAGCAGAAGTAAATGTTCATCTTTTTTTAAAGGCAGAGCTGTCACAAGGCTTCTAAAAAAATAACATGGCAGAATTTAACTTTGCCAATCTGGCAAGGTCTGAGCTGTTCCTTCTGTGAGAAGTGGCAAGGCTGGGAGAGGGAACTGGCATGAACTGAGGATGTTTGGGCCTGGGAGCTGCAGCAGGCTTCCTGTGCATTGTGGTGTGGACAGTTGTGGGGAGAAACAGGCCCCCCCTGCCCCTTCTTTCAGCATCTGCCAGCCTGACCTTGTAGGGTGCTGAGTAGGCAAGGCTGGCAGGCTTTAGTGCCTTTTTGTGGATCAGGCAGCCTGATGCCCAAGGCAACTGTGAGCTTTGCTCCTGCCCAGAGAAGTGGAAAACAACTGGCCATTTGAGCAAGTGATTCTTTAATTTCATGCTTTCCAAGAAACATTTCTTTTTCTGTGTGTTTGGTGTGTTGTTTTGTTTGTTGTGGTGGGTTTTTGTTTGTTTGGTCGGTTTTCTTTTTTTTTTTGTTTGACACTCTTGCAGAGATATGACCTGGATTATGCTTACTGAAGCATTCAAGGGGAAAAGCTGCTCCAGTTTCTTTGCCGCAGTGGGGGCTTTTGCTGCCTACTCTGGAATGCAGGAGAGATCAATAATGGGTCAATGGACCCTGGAGGGGTCTGCCAGTACCTTACACCAGGTGTGACCATCCAGGGAGATGGTGATGGAGAGGGGGCTGGCAGACAAGGTTAAATTTCATTGCTTTTTTTGTTTTGTTCCTTTGACTGATGCCATTTTAATATTGATGCACTTTGTACTCATGGTAAAACAGTTAAAGCCCTGAGGCATCAGCCATGAGCTGTCATGTTGGTCTGCCCCAGATGATTAGTTTGATGTTTGGATCTTTCTCCCTGCTCTTGAGTTGCTCAGGCACAATGAGGGAATACTCTGGCTGTGCATGCTGCTGGAAACAGAGGTGTTAGCCAATTGCTTGAAAGCAGGATATATTTTTCCTTTGGGACTTGGTTTTAAAGGAAGACCCATATTCAGCTTTTGAGGCTTCATGGCATGGTGTCAACTGCTCTTGCAGGGAAGTTGGTGCAAACCTGAAGTGTAGAGCCAGATTTCTCTGTATAATCCCAGCTGGGTCTGCAAATCTCTGCAAGGAGCTGCTTGATCCCAGGAGGGTACCTTCAGAGAGCTCCCATCTTCTCTTGTTATACCATTGGGCTGGAAAGCTGAATTTGCTCAGCACGTGATGGCAGATTTGATTATTCAGCTGTAATTTTATTGTAAACTTTGCTTCTCTTTATCTTTTTCTTGCCTTTCCCTCTAAATGGCTCTTTGTCTGTTTTTTAAATTTTTTAGATTTTTTTTCTTGAACTTGTCTTTTATTGCTTTCTCTTCCCTGGCATGTGTGTTTTTTCTCTGAGGCAATTGCTTGGCCTTTGTTATTCATTGGCAAAGAGGAAGCACCCCTTATATATGGGCTGTGTATGTGCATAAATAAAAAAAGACAGGAATTTATTGTTGATATAACTACATAACACTCAAATTAATGAATCAATTTACTTTACCACTAATTATGACAGATAAAAGAAGGACTAATAATGCATTAAGGTAATTCTATATAAAAATATCTCAATAATTGGGATAGTGCAATTAAAACTGTAATACATTTCTTTGTTTCTGTTTGGTTTTTCTGATGTTATGCTCACCCTTATGCTTCTCCTCTGGATTTTAGTCAGTTGTTGAGGGTAAATCTTTGTAGCCCTTCTCTGGGAAGAGTATGATGTGGGTTTTACTGGATTCTTCCTTATTCCAGGGTTCATCTGAGTAATTTTTAATATGTTTGCTAATACACTTGCAAATCTTGCACTTGTACAACTCCACAATGCTTCTAGAATTCACTATATATGATGTCTTTAATGCATTTTGGATAGTTTTTCTTTGTTTTATTTGCTATCCCTAAAAGCTGGGTTTTTTTCAGCTCCAGGTCTGTATGGTTTTTAACAGACAGCATGTGAATTGTTTGCAGTGGTTTGGTCTCCAATGGCAAGCATGTGCCTCCTCTCTTATCCCATTCCTGTACTCCTTTGCACTGTGTCCTGCTTCTCCACTTCTCAAGGCCTCTGCTCTCATACCATGCCTGCATTTTTCTCCACTATGCAGTCATTAGTTGTAAATATCTCAGGCTACATAAAATAGCTGTTGGTCAACGTTGTTTATATAAAACTATGGTTGTACTCCACAAAAGATAAACAGAAGTAAAACAAATCATCTATAGACACCTGGTCAGTTACAGAAATTGCTGTCACAGCTTAACCAAGTAAAACAGAGCTACAAGCAGGTCAACAAAAGTTCAGAGCACACAAACCCAGGCAGCTCAAGGCCTTTGAGACTCAGTAAAAAGTTAGTGGCTTGTTGCTGAAAATGGCAAATCTGGGGCTGTCAGCCAGATACTGATTGAAGAGGGACTGGATCTTGAGAGCAAGTGGAGGGGTGGAGCACAACTGGGGAGCAAGACATCCCCAAAGCAGGTGTCTTGGCTGGTCTGTCAGGACAGCTAGTTGTTCTTTTCTCCTTCTTGATGTTCCTGGGACAGCTGTAACTTTGGGAGATCTCAGCGTATGGAAATAGGTATTTTCCCAAGAATTAACATAGAATTAACTACTGTGATTCTATAGTGTTCATCCTGGAAAAAGTTGCATTCTCTGTCTTGCATGTGAAGCTCTTCAGGTTTTTAGCCATGTTCTGGCTGTTTGTTTCATCTCTCTTGGTCACACCTGGAACCAGCCAGGTGCTGCTTAAGGCTCCATTTCCTAGTGCTTCTCAGTCTTTCTTGTCTGTCTGATCAGCACATTTTCTGGTCATTAACTATCTCATTGATCCTTTTGTTCCTCCAGTCTACCCATCATCAGTTGCCAATTGCTCGAACCCCTGGGACTGCTGCTCTTCTGCAGTATTCCGTGGGTGTTTGCCAACAGTGCTGAAATAAAATGCAGCTCTGCAACTCCTAGCCCAGTTGATTTGATACTTCGTGTAGGTGTACTGCTGGCATTGCTTCCCTGCCCTTAGGCAAGTGAGTGAGAGAGAGGGAGAGAGAAATGTGCACTCTCTATGTGCGTGTAAATGTTATAGTCAGCCGCGAGCCATATGTATGCATGTGTCTGTGTATATACCTACAAATATATGTGTGTGTGTCTGTACAGGCATTTGTCATCAGTGCCCTGTCTCTTTTGAAGCTTGTCAGATGAGCAGACTGACAGACATTTCAGTCTGTGTAAGTACAGCTGCTGCTTTGCATGGCTTCATTTTTCTACCTACCTTTGCTGCAGGCTGGAGGACAGGTGGAATATTCTGCTATGCAGCAGAGATGGCCGGTCCCTGGTTCTGCTAGGACAGGGTTTTATTCCTGGTTTTTCATTCATGAGGATTTTTTTTCCTTCTCCTGGCTTTGACTTGTTTTGAAGGGAATGGTGTTGTTTTGAAGGAGAAGTTCCTGCTGAATCACTGGTGACTAGGTAGCTGTGAGCCATAACAATTAACTGGAAACATTTTAATCTTCCTTGCAACTGTAATGATTCCCAGTTAGTAAGCTGGTTTAAATTTCATGGTTTTCCTCTGAGGCCTTTTTTCTCCTCTGCTTTCCCTACATGCACTTCTTGCCCAAGTCTTTCACAATGTATGTCTGGCTTAGCTCTTTGCCTCCCAGGAAAGGTGCCTCCTTATTGTGCAGCTCTGTAAAGAGCCATCACTCTCCTGAGGGCACTACTACCATGTCTCTGGCTCCAGTGTGGCTTCTCTGGAGTTGTGTACAACTTGTCCAGTGGGAGACGGGACCCAGGCTGTGTTTCCTCTCTGCATCCATTTCATGTGAAGTGTTTTCCTGAGTCATCACCCTGCTTTGTATTTGCCCAGTGTCAGAAGGGTTGCTAATTTAAAAAATCCTCCTCCTCTTCTGCTCTGCTTCCTTAAAAATAGACCTTGAAATAGCATGGAAACCTCCAACAGTAGGTTAAGGATTTTCCACATGCAGTAGTTGCAGAGGGGTGAGGATATGTTGCAGTGAGATCAGCTGGACCTGCTAGAAATCACTGTAGCCAGCCCATGAGGATGGGCAGCACCTTCACTCTAGGAGGAGGCAGGAAGGAAAACTTCTGCAATTTCTCATCTGTGGTCCTGGTAAAGCTGAAACTTCAGTGGTGCCTTGTGTAGGAAAGAAGAGAGGCCCTGATTGATGTTATAGTCACAATCTCTGCTTGTAATTGGATCTTTTTAACTGTTCATGTGTTGAGCTTTTTTAAAGTATTTTTAAAGTGTTTTGGGTGCCATTTCAGATCTGTGCATCTGTTCTCTGCCATCTGCAGCTTGAGGTTAGAGTCACAGCTGGTTGTTTTAAAGATGTAGTCTGTAGAAGCACGTGTAAAGGGCCTGCTGAGAGCAGCCAGTGGAAGCTGTCAGCTGTGCATGGCAGGAGTTGGTGTTGGCCCTCCCTGTGCAGGGCAGGAGCTGAGGAGAAGCTTTCTGGGCACTCAGCCCTGTCCCCTCATCTGAAGCAGGGCCTGTTCAGGTAGACAGGCACAAACCACATTGGCAGCAGAAGATCATGAGGATGGCAGCATCCCTGCCAGGTGACAGGGAGAGAAAGCTGCCTGTTTTTCTGGATGTCATCAGATCACATAGGTATTGGTGGAGATTTTGCAGGGCTCTCAGCTTTGAGGCTCACTTAGTGTAATGGACAAGGTGAATTCAGTAGGCTGAAATGGTGCTGAGACCAGAGGCTGCCGTTTGGGGATTATCCCTATAAATCCTTGTCAGTTCAGCTCTGCTGCAATTTCCTCTGCTGCTCTCTCTCCTCTCAGTGTGGGTGCACACTGTTTTAAGATATCTCTGAAAGTCAAATTTCTGGAGGCTGAGGAAAGAGTATCTTAAAATATGACCTGTTCTTCCCTAGGACTGGGCTATTGGAGGCAAGAAATTGGACTTCAGTTTGTCACATTTCTTCCTGTGTTTTTTTGGAGCAGAGCCTATTGTGTGATGTGTTTGAGCTCCCACTCCTGCAGATTTGAGGTGCCATGCAGCCTTTTAAATAGAGCAAGTGTGGTTGGCAATCAGAAATTTCTGCCCTATTAGTTTAGTGACACTAAATATATCACTGACTTACTTTTTCACAGTGGGTTTCTTGTTCAGTATTCATGGCTTTTCATTAGCCTGCGTTGGTTTCTGAAACATGAATTTTGCTGCACTTCTCAGGCTCCCACCTTTTTAGTTCTCTCTATCACAGATTGGTACAGGGAGCTCTGGAGGCTTTTCTGCTCAGGCAGTGACACCCAGCTCTTAACCTCTCAACAGATAGTTCTTTCTTCTCAGCATGCATGTAATTAATACAGTTTGCTTGAAAATACCTATTCAGTTACATAGTCAGTGTGCACATCCTCTCATCACTGCTAACCCACTCCCAGTACTGGCTATGAATTAAAGAAGCTTTTTGGCAGGAAGAATTGCCACATAGAAAATTAACACCAGCTTCTGTAGACACTGCTTTGCTCTGATCAAGCTTGCCATGGCAACCAATGCAGTGTAAAGAAGATTTTGTTCTTATCAAAGTCTTTTTTTCCTCATGCATTTAGTGCATAGGAAGCTTTTGCACTCTCATTTGAATAGCTTTGGGTGAGGGGAAGAGAGCAAGGTATGAGCCAGAAATTGAGAAATGGACCAATTTTGAAGGGATGGGACTGTTAACTCTTTTCATTTATTCTTGCAGTGGCATGAAAGGAGTATATTGTGGGGGAGAAAAAAAGAAAGAAAGCTAATGTTTGTTTTCATGTCTTAATGGAGTTTTCTTTCCTCTGTACAGCATCCTCTTCATAGCATAGGCTCCATGCATTTGGGAGAAGAGGGCTTGGCACATGAGCTTTCCCTACAGTCATGTGTCCCACAAGATAAAGCAACACTGAGTTGGTTTGTAGCTTGGAAAGGAATACTACTGCAGCCTTTTAATTTTCCCAAACACCTTGCAAGGGGGAACCTGTAGAGGAAGGAAAAGGGAAAACACACTTCTGCAGAAATTTGATTTGTGTCAGCTTGCTGAGGAAGGAGATGGCTGGGGTAAGGCAGCTGTTAATAGAGGGATGTTGTGGGAAACAGGAGGACAATGAGAAGAGTAAAATGCCCAGAAACTATAATTTGGTAAGTACAGAAGTGAAGCCAGTAGAAGAAAAGTCAGAAGTAAAGGTGGAGTGACCCACTGCCACTGACTTAGTGAGTCAGATACTTTGTGTAAATGTGATACTGACATCTGATTCCTCTTCACTCCTTATATGATATTTAGCCTAGGAAAATTGCTCATCTTTTATATTTTGTGGGTCTTTTTGCTTTTGCTGGAGCCAGTGGAAATTACTGTGACATTCCATGCCTACCTTCTCCTTTCCTCTCCCTCTCCCCCCTCCCTCCCTGTTTTTCATCTGCATATATGATGCACAGTTGTGAAGATACAACCTCCATGGAGGTTTGGAAAGCTCTGCAAGGAACCTTTCTTGTTGGCTGATAGAAATGAGCTCCCTGATGGACAATGCTCATCTTGTTGGTAAAAACCTTTGACGCTGCTGTGAGAGCTAATTCTGTCCTTCCCTTGTGTTCTTGTGTCCCTGGATGTCCCACAAGAAAGCGGCATACTGGGAAGGATTGCTCAGCTGAGCTGTTTATAAAAGCTGCTTGCATCAGGGAGGTTTGCTTAATGGATGTGAGGTGGCACCATAGCCCTAGAAATAATGCCTTTCAATATGTGTGCCATTGCCTACAGCCTCTGCAGAAACCAGCAAAACAAACAGGACACTTGATCCCAGCTGGCTGATGTATGGTTTGTACAGCAGTAATCCATACAGCAGTGAATAATTTCTATAAATGTCTTGGAAGTCAGAATCTACTTGTGGATTAGAAAGGTGCTGTGATCATCAAGCCTTGTGTGCAGCTGCAGAGGAGATAGGGTTTGTGCTGAAACAAGAGGGCTAACAATGTTGATGCTCTCAACAACTGATGTGTGCCACGCTCTGTAGGTCTCCTGAGGTGTTTCTGGAGCTAGCCTTAGTTTGCATGTTGGCACTAGCATTCAAAAATATCTCTTCAGACAAAGGTGTCTTGAGCACTTGAATTTGTTTTGAAAGCTTCCGTTTGGGAATGGGGTGGAGTGTGTGGAACAGGTGATGTGTCCATTGTGGAACTTTGGGTTTGAAGTACTTTGCTTTGTCTACATGCACAGTTGGAAGCTGTGAATAAAAAGATCAGTGCTCTCTTACCATTCATCCTTTCCTATCCCTCTGGCTGTAAAATACTGAATGCAACCTTATAGAGAAGTAAAGGTGGAGCATGGTTATATGGGTGTATGCTCTTTGATGCAACTAATTTTCCATGGTAGTTATATTTATTATTTTAACTAGTGTAAGATTAAAGCAAGCATAAATGGAAAGGAGTAGATATTTTGACTCTCTTAAGGGCTTGATAGCCTTACTGGATAGGAGGCAGTGTGGAGTACGTGGATCAGCAACCTGATCATTCAGTGTCTCCATTCAGTTTATTTTGCTAGACTGATTTCCTTTGCTAAAATGGAGCATGCCCAGAGTATTAATGGGCTCTGAAATACTTTATTTAGGAAGCTGCTGCAGGTTCTGCTGGACTGAGCTGAGATGTGAGTGTCTGAACAGGCAGTGAAGGCCACCCTGTGTCACTGAGCAGCTTAGGTTGTAAAAGAACCTCCGATCATGGACCGTTAACCTAACACTGCCAAGCCACCACTAAACCATGCCCCTGTGTGCCACATCTTCACATATTTTAAATACCTCTGGGGATGTCAACTTCTTTGGGCAGCCTGTTCCAGTGCTTGACAAGCTTTTCTGTGAAAAAATATTTCCTAATATCCAGTCTAAACCTTTCTGATGCAACTTGAGGCTGTTTCCTAACACTCTGAGGAGATTAAAGAACTGGAAATAGTTTTTGCCTGTTGTGGAAATGTGTTCTTTAGGATGGAATGGACTAGAAACCTTCCCAAGCATTTTGAGAAGGAGCTAGTTTACAAACTTGCATGCTCCTGACTCTCAGAACTGTGCCCCACTGTATGATTGATGGTTTGAGGTTTCCCATCTTGCTTAATAGGGTGTCCTTGGAGTTGGCTGAAGTCTTTGTTGCCCTTGTGTGTGGCAGAGAGGAGAGGAATGGTGGAAAATCAGCATGAGACAGCATTGCAGTAGGGTAGCTTTTGTTGGGTAGCAGTTAATTTAAGAAGGCAAGTTCAGAAGACTAATTAATCCTGGCTAAATGGCTTTGTTGGCAAGAAGGTCATAACTAATTACTAAGTTATGTTAATTATTAACTGACAAATCAAAATATCTTCTTTTGCTGAGCTTATGAGTTAAAATTACTACTTTGTGCTATAAATTAGTGCTTGCTCACCTGTGAGGAGATACTGTGATTTATCCCCCTGCCCCTCCAGTTAGTGTTTATTAGTTATGGGTCAAACTCAGTGAATCAAGTATAGTTGTCTTAAGACAAAGTTAAAATATCTACATTTGTGATAGCTGCTCTGGCATTAGGAGCCTTGTGGCTCTTGAAATGGTCTGTTGATTTGCCTTGGTGTGTGAGCTGGGTGGTGCTCTTACCTCCCCTGTAGGCTCTGGATTTGGCCAAGGTCTGGAGAGGGTGGGGGAAGCCTGCTGGCACACCGGCTGTTCTGGGGTGCCACTATGCTAAAATTCATGATTGTAAGTGGCCAAAAGTTCAGCCCTATAGGTTAATAATGGCAAAACCCTGGACCTTTGTGGTCCACTACACTATTCTAGGAAGTGGCTTGTTTGCTTGCCTGGTTTGAAGACCGTGGATTATATTTTCTATCTTTCCTTTGTTTTTTAAACTGTGTTCACTTCTCTGAAGTCCTGTTTCTCTGCTGAGTAGCTCACAAAACAGAAACTTGACTTTAAGAGCTGCATAAGAAAGTCTTTCTGAAGATTTCATGTCTTCCTTTTATTCTTTCTGGTTTTCTGAGGCTTATTTTAAGCACAATTCATCCCTATTTTAACTCTGCAGGATTTTGGTCCATTAACCCTATCCAACCATTATGGAGTTTTTGTTTTACTTTTCTGATTAGCTGGAAGCTCAGGATTAGATAGATTTTCACATCTGCTAACTTCCTATTTCATATCTTGTGATTTGCAAGGCTTAACCTTCCCTGACTTGTTAATGGAACACAAACCACCTGCTTCTTTGCACTAATCCCTGAGAAATATGTAGCATGGCTTTGACTTGAAACACTCCAGTTTGATTCCCCAGGGTAAAAAGGATCAATTCTCGTTTGAACAAACTGCTTATCTACACTTTCTCTGCTCTTCCACAAGGCTACATCTCCAACCATGGCTATCTGCCCTTTAACTGTCAAGAAAGTTTGGTGCCTTTATTACCTTGGCCTTCAGGGTAAGATATGAGTGGATAGGGGTGTGTGAAATGGCATGGCTGGAGAGTAGAGTAGTCTGAAGGAGGAGAGGGCATATCCTGTGCTCCCTTGGTGCTTTGGATGCTGGCTTTGACCTAGCAATGTTAATGGAGTGTGGAAGGTCCAGCCAAGGACTCTCAGCTTTAAAGTATTGGTGTGTCACTCCTCTTTTCTGCCCTCTTTTCAAAATTGACACTCCTTGTGGCAGTGTAGCCTGGTCAGACCAAAGACCAAAGCTGCCAGGACTAGGTGAGGGGATGCCAGAGGCATTGCAGGGCCCTGTCTCCCCTGAGCTATGCCTGTAGCACTCCTGGCCCTGCCTGCTGCTGGGGATGTGCAGCGGGGCCTGGAAGGATGCGGCTTTCGTTCCAGGCAGCGTGGTGCCAGGGTGTGCTTTGTCCTGGGTGTGAGTGTGCGCCGCCTGAATTGAAATGTTGGTGAGCTCTGTAGGTGAGGTTCTGCAGAGGATTTCTGGGGTGCCTCAGCTTTTTGCCCTTCTGTTTGGCTGTTTCAGGCCAACTCCTCTACTCCCTTAGTCCAGGCCAACTCCTCTACTTCTCCTGTGTGTCCTGCATGTTTCTCCCAGTGATTGATGTCTGTAGCCTGGCTTGTGTTGCCCATGATGGTGATGTGAGTGAAATCCTCAGTGCAGCAAAGGCTGCTGGCAGTGAGCAGGGACATCCTGCAGTGCTCCCCCAACACTGCAGTGGAGGAGGAGCTGGGACTCTCCAAACTCCAGCAGTGTTCTTGAAGAGGGACAGACAAACTCCACAGTTTCTAGTTTAGATGTGGAGTGAAAAATACGGCACAAGGTCATCAGAGCAATTGTTCCTCTATCTTTTTATTCCCATAACAGCATTTTCTGTTACTGGTTCTTACTGTGCTCTGCTGCAAGACAAATGCTGTTACATGAAGATTTAAAAATGGTGTATAGGATGTTTGTAGAGAATGGGGAAGGCTGCAGTATCTGTGACAGCTGTAGGTTTAGTTGTGGTGGGCTGAGGCATGGAGGCAATGTGCTATGGACAAGAATAGTGGGAGATGGGGTCTCTTTTCCTTCCTTCCCCCCCATGTCAGCAATAGAGGTGTTTTGCTCACAGTGGAGGTGATTATATTGCTTACCAGGAGCTTAGTATTGCTTGCTTTAGCAGTTCATCTTACTGAGGGATATCTGCAAGGCCCCTGAGCAAGCTGTTTATGCAGATAGACTTCTTAGGTCAATACTTTTTTGGCATCGTATGTCTCACTTCTCAACCGGCCAGTCCCTTCTTGTGCTATACTCAGTGGTTTGTGTCCTGTCTATTGTTAAGGTCAGGCACAGAAATTTAGTGCCTTTAACTTCCCAAATCTTTTCCAAAAGATCCCCTCTTTCCTTCTTCCCTATTGTCTTACTCTTACACCAGACACACTGCTTTGGTGCCCAGCACACAGGGTCACTTTTATGGCAGGGGACATAATCCATTAGGGCTTTGCGCAGGTTTTCATGGTCAACCTTTCTGTTCAGCTTGAACAATCAATCTTGGGGCTCCTGGAGGGTGGAAAGGTAATTATTTATGGTACTAGCAAATGGTATTCCTCAACATGAGAGAGATGTGATTTCCCTCTGCATTGTTCTTTTGCTTTCTGTTTTTTAGTTAACCTCAGTTCAGTCTGAGATTAGGGGATAAAACAACTTTTTGGGACTACTTTTGCTGCTCTTTTTAATTTTTTTTTAACTTTTCCAGCAAGGATAGCTCTTTGGTTATCTTTATGCATGTGGTGATGTAATCTCTTTGTTTTTGTGTTTCCTTTGTCTAGGTGTGTTGTTGTGCTGTTCAACCCTAGAAAAAATAAGCAACACCATATTCTAAACAGCTCCAGGTGAGTAAAGTTTTAAGCTGGACTTGCTTTCTGTGAGGTGAATTCAAGACTTTTATGGCTTGACTGAAGTGCAGGAGCTGTTGTTGCTCCAGGCTAAATCCCCTTGGTTAGAGTTGCCTTGGGGACAGGCTGCCTGCAGCTTTGACTCCAGCTCCTTCTCACATGAGGTGCTATTGCTGACAAAGTACCACCTCATGAACATTGGATCCCAAGAGGAACTGGTAATGGTCATGACATGGAGGGGATCTTACTACAGTTGCATGGTATCTGACTTTTTTTTTTCTCCACCTAAAATGATGACCTCATTATTGAAGCCAGCAGTGTGACATGGTCCTGCACCTGGAATAAAGGTGCAGCAATGAACCTCAACTTCTGGAGCTTTTCTGCTGCTGTAAGCTGCTGTTTGAGACTTGGGCAGCAGGGAATCCCCATGGCAAAGCAAAACCATTATGTCAGGCTATTATGGACGACTTCAGCATTTTTTTGAGTTCGTCCCAACCTACTCCCCAGTCATGATGTATTGAAATGAAATCACATGTTGGAAATGTTTCTCAGTGTTATTTTCTCTGTTTTAGGAAAACAATTACAGCACTTGCTTTCTCTCCAGATGGAAAATATTTGGTTACAGGAGAGGTAAGTGTGAGAGGAGAGAAGGGTGCACCTTGTCTATCGCATTTTGAAGCAGGGCAGAGGGACTTAGAAGAAACAGGCTGTTTTCACACAAAGGAGTTCCAGTGTTGCCTCATTGTTCAGTGGACCTGCTGGCTTATGGGTGGCACTGGGTGCTCCAGCTGGGAGTTTTTTAACATGTCAGCTTTGGGGATGGATCTTCTGGGGTGTTATCTGTGGGCTGAAGGTAGAGTGAAAATAAGCAAGAGGACACACAGCATCGTTCTACTCTAGCATCAATGAAGAGTACTTGGATGGTCCAGAATATTGGCCTGAGCTTAGCACTGTCCCTTCAGAATTTCAGGAAGTAACTGAAGCCAGAAACAGTGTTGCAGGAAAAAAGAAAAGTGCACCTGGAGTGGAGTTTTAGGAATAGTCACAGAAGATGCTGGTGCCTGTGGTTTGGCATTGTTTGTTTGGCTGGGAGCAGCAATTGCTTTCTCTTTCCCAACATGCCCAAGGGGGAGAATAAGGATGACTATGCTGTGTGTCTGTTCTGCATTAGAAGCTCAAGACACATGCTGTGTCATGAGCCTGAAATTACTGGATGTTAAAAATTTACAGAAATGCTGACCTTCATATGGTTGGGCTTAGTTTGCTCTTGTGTGTGATTAATGGCAGTTTACCACTAGTCCCTGTGCCTCTGTAAGAGATGGGGAAGGAGCATGTGTGAGACAGGTCCTCTCCTGAGCCTCAGCCACAGGGAGGAGAAGTGTGTCACTGTCCTGTGGTTGAGCTGTCGAGGTGGAGACTGTTCTCTCCAGAGGTCCCTAGTGTGGTCACTGTGATGACAGCTGTCATGTCCCTAGGTGGCTCCAATCCTGGACCTGAATCCTGGATGGATCAGACCAAGGGTAGAAACAACAGTGGGTTTTTTAGATGGAGGCTACCATGACAGAAAAAAAGTTAGCATTAATTTTCCATCATAGATGTTGTGATTAGGGCTTTTTTGTGAAAACATGAGGTTTCATAGCTCATGGTATTCAGTTCTGATGATTCTGGTGCCTTCTTTTATTTTCCTTTTTTTAAAATTTCTGGTGCTCGATGCTTTTCATTAGGAGTAAGAAAAATGGTAAAAAATGAAGTGGGAACTTTTATTACTAACAAACTTTTCTGTTTGAAAATTTATTGGGGTAAATGGCAAATTAACATTATTAAAAAAAAAGCTGTTCCAGTTATACTGGAATTTGTAGGGCTTTTGTTGTTATTCTTGTTGTTGTAGCAGGGTTTTTTGGGATTTTGTGGGGGTTTTTTTGTTGGGTTTTTTTTTCCCCTTGTTGCAAAACATGTCTCCTCTTGCCCTATTCTAAAACCATTTTTTTTTTCAGTATCCTCGCTCGTGTCGGACATTTGAATTATTGCTTAGTGTAGCAGTGTCCCCTGCTGGTATCAGCAGTTGTGTCTTAGTTCATCCCCTGTCCCACAGGGAAATGCTTTCTGACTTCACTTTCTCAAGCTCCCTTGTAGCTGCATTATGCTAATTCTGCCTAATAACACCTTAGTTTTCTGTATGGCTGACTTTTCAGGGAGGAGAGCATGGAGGTTAGTCCTTGGCTGCCATACATATTAAATGTCTTTTACATATTTCAAATTCATACGAAAACTCTTTTTTTTCCTCTTTTTAATTATTATTTTTTATTTCTCCTCATGGAGATGTAGAGTCCATGGGGGTCACACAGAGCTGCCTTTTGGTGAGAATTTCTTAAAAGATGAAATGCAAATTCAGTTTGTTAAGGTCCTGGGGTGTATGCTAAGATACTGGGAAATAGTTATATATATGTATGTGCCTAATTATAGCAGTTGTTTTGAAGAGCAGCTGATTCAGCTCATTGTAATATCTTGCCAGCCACCTTGAGACCTGAGCTCTGCGTTGCAGGAGGGAGAGCTGTACCAACTGCAGTTAAATCTGACCATGGCATTTTTCCAGGCCACAAGCAGTTGCTTAGCAGAGCTTTTGAACAAGGCAATTAAAGCATGCACAATTTTAAACTTTTAAAGCTTCGACTTCTACTTGTGATGAGAGTTGCCTCTCCCACACAATCAAATGACTACCTTAAAACCAATCAAAAAGGTACCATTCTGCCATGTTGCCATGGATATGTTATCTTACAAGCTGCTGTTTTGACAGACTTCAATGTGGAATCATGAGCAGTTACTTGAGTAAGATTTGCCCATCAAGCACATTTTTTGGCCAGCATTTCAGCTCATCTTGTGTGCCTTGTTTTAATTTGGTTTAATAACAAAAAATTAAACAAAAGAATAGATTTGTCTGGCAGAAAGTGCTGAATTGGCATTTCTGTTTCTCTGGAGAGCCAACATTAAAGCAGAGGCTCTGTTCCCGCCATGTCTTTTTCTCTGACATTACCCTGCCTGCACTCTTTCGGGTGGAACGTGTCTGTGCGTTACCTTGTGACAGAAATGATGCTGCTAGCTTCTCAGAGGCTTCCCTCAGATGGTGTGTGTGAGTTCCCACAACAGCCATGTCATGGTTTTGTATGGCATGACCTGGTTTGATATCTCAGATGTCTGTGTTGTGTTAGGAGCAGAGGATGGGAGGGCTTTTCATTCACTGGGCCTAGGGACAACAATCTATTATAATCCTTTTCACAAGCAGGCTGTAAATTCCCATTACAAACACCAGGGATGTGCATCAAAATTATTGTTCTAGTCCCTGGCTAGAACAGTAGCATTTTGTGAGTAGCATAAGAAGAGGTTTAAAGCAGGAGAGGTGGTATTAATTTGCACAGCTGTTGAAATGCATATACTCCTTAGGTTGTTGGTCTCAACCTGGGCTTTAAAGAATCAGAGGAACTGCTAAACCTATTGGTGCACCTATGGTGAGTGCACCATGTAGGCATCTTTTTCCAAGCTCCTGCACATTTACATGCTTGAATGTGTCAGGACTGATTTTGGGGTTACCCCTCCTGTTCTGTGTCTGTTCCTGTCCCTTCCAGAGCGGACACATGCCAGCAGTTCGGGTGTGGGATGTGGCTGAGCGAACCCAGGTGGCAGAGCTCCAGGAGCACAAGTATGGTGTGGCCTGTGTGGCCTTCTCCCCCAGCTCCAAGTACATTGTGTCTGTGGGGTACCAGCATGACATGATTGTCAACGTGTGGTCATGGAAGGTAAGTTTTCTAGGAGGTTGGGTTGACCACGTGGTGTTGCTAAATCAGAAAGAGCTTCTGGTCTGACTGTAAACTACTTCAGTTTCCATCTTGCTTTCTGTTTTTTTTTTTAATTCTGTAGTTATTGTTTGGCTTTTGACATTCATAGACACAGACAAATTTGGACAAGAGAGAAAGCTATGGTCCCTTAGGGAAGGTCTAAGTCATTTCCATGAAGGGATATTCTTTATGCTTGGGAATGTGTTACATTTTTCTGTCCAGCCAGAAAAGCCTGGACTTTGAAACCTTGCCAAACCATGGTGTTTTTTAGAGGCTTATTAAAAACTAATTTATGAGGTTAAGGAAGGAAACTCTCATCAGCCAGAGATTTCTTTTGTAGTGTAGTGGATACTCTTGGCTTGTTTTGATTTTTTTATGTCAGAGTTTGTGATACTCTGGTCCCATCCCTGATGGCTGAGAAGGGGAATATAGAGAATTCATAATGGGTGAAAGCTGATGAAAGTTGCTCTACCTGTCACTGGATTGAGGCAACTCTTGGTAGAAACAAAGCCTGTGTCTTATCCTCTAGTAAACATTTAAGCATTTGTTTTTTGTAGATAAGAAAACAAACATTTATTTTTAGTAGACTAGGAATCTTTTGTATTAATAGATGTTCCTGCTACCTCTTCAAGTGCTGTAACCCTCTCTAAAAGAAATATCATTTAAGAAAAAAAAATCAATGCATCTGTTAAATCTCGCAGGATCATAGAATCATAGAATGGTTTGGGTTGGAAGGAACCCTAAAAATTGCCTAGTTCCAATTCCTATGCCATTGGGCAGGATTACCTCCCATTAGACCAAGTCGAAACCCCATCACAGCCCTGTCCAATCTGGCCTTGAACATTTCTGGGGATGGGGCATCCTCAACTTCTCTGGGCAGGCTGCTCCAGTGCCTCACCACCTTCACAGTAAAGAATTTCTTCCCAATAGCTAATATAAATCTACCTTCTTTCAGTTTAAAACCATTACTGCTTGTCCTATCATTATACTTCCTGATGAAAAATCCCTCCCCATGTTTCCTGTAGGCCTCCTTTAGGTACTCAGAGCCTCCTCTTCTCTTGTAGCTTCTAAGCCCACACTCATTTAGTATGTTACTGTCATCATGAAATTTAGTCTAATTTAGTCTTCATCACATGTGCTGTAATTTAAGATCTCACTGTTATCTTCTGTGTGAGCTGAAGTTTGTCATTGCTATTTTTTCATATAGCTAAATACTGTGTGTAGTGAGAGAACCTAAGTGTGTTTGTCTGTGTTGCAAATTGAGTGCTCATTCTTTGGATTATTTCTAGTTATACAAATGAAAGTAGTGACTTGGACAGGGTCACAATGCATGGGAGATGTATGAAACAGTACAAGTAGTTTTGCTTTCCCTTGCTTATCTGGGTTTTTCTGTTCACTGTATAATTGTGGGCATGAGAACTTCTGAGGTAAGAATTGTCTGACTCTTTCCTGCTGAACACACACTTTAAGCTTATGCTCCAGACTGGGATGGGAGCTCTAGCTGGCCTTTACTTTGCAGGCTGGACATCAAAACTAGAGATACTTTACCTGACCAAAGTGAATAAAGACTGAGAATACAGGTCTCCTGAAGTGTTTTCCTTCACTTTTAACCACAACCCTTCTATCCTCTGTGCTGCTGCTTTTATTTCCCTATTTTTCCTGACTGGTAGACCTAGTCATTTGACTGTGATGGAAAAGAAAATCCATGTTGTCTGTAGGATTCCCTTGCTTCCCTAAATAAAGACCACAGCAATGATCCAGATGTTGAGGTCTGCAAGGGTCCTAAGCTTTTCTCTGTCCATTGTCTTGAAAGAAGTTATGATAATTGCTGCCTTTCCTTCATTCTGGGTTGGAGGATCCTCCATGGTGATGGTGCAGCAGGCTAGGCTCCTCTTGTGCTGGTTTCTTCATTTCTGCCAGCAGTTTCTTCAATTCTCCCCACAGTCCTGTGGGGCCCTTGGAGTGATGTGGTTTCTGTGCTAGGTCATTGTGCCTGGAAGACTGGGAGCAGCTGAATCCCTGAAAAGAAGGGTAAAGGAAACACAGCAAGAATGAAAAGGGATGCACTGTTGTCAGCTGTGTGCTGCATGCTTGCAAATCCACAACAGACAAAGCAGAAAACTTGTTTATTCTCACTTCTAACTGAGGAAAGGCAGGGAGAGGAAAACTGAGCAATGGTGCTGTGTGATGTTGCTATCTGACCATTCTGCTTGAGCAGTGTCCATCCTGTTTTCTGTCCCTGCATCTTTTTCCTCCTTTCCCAAACATTGCCATTTTGAGGTGCACATTTGAGGTATAATAGATTTTGCTTTTTCACTTCTAGTACAGGGATGGTCTTTGTGTATTTTGAGTCTTTTGATAAAGTATAACGTGTTTCAAGAGAAAGAAGAATTCATGGAAGAACCAGTACAGTTTTCTCTGTGAAAAGTACCATTTCCTCATCTTGAGTGCAATGGCCTCATTGCTGCCTGGGGGCTGGGGGAGTTCTTCCTTGTGCTGACCTACATGTGCATTTGCTGTTTAGGAAGGGAAATGGGTTTGCTCTGAGCTTCTGGTGATTGTGAAACCCACATGTTTGTCATGGCTCACATACCAAGTTCCTGCAGGCACTAGTGCCTGCTGATTTGTTCTTGATCATAGTTAATGTAGAATGTGAATATAAATTTGAATTTTTAATATAAATGTGAATTAAAATAAATATGAATATAATAATATTAATTTGATATAAATGTGAATTATACTATCTGCCAAATCAATGTTCCCAGCTAATGCTGGGGAGGTTGTATATGGAGGTGAATGGGGAATAGTTTGGGTTACATCTTTTTCCTGCTGCACTGTTTGTACTGGATATGTGCCTGTAATTGAAATTAGTTTCCTTTGCTTCTGAGCAAAGAAATTAAGCAATGTAAACAATTGTGTTTCCAGAAAAACATCGTAGTGGCAGCCAACAAAGTCTCAAGTAAGGTGACAGCAGTGTCATTCTCAGAGGACTGCAGTTACTTTGTCACTGCTGGAAATCGACATATCAAGTTCTGGTACCTGGATGACAGCAAAACCTCCAAGGTGAGAGAGAGTGCATGAAGGCCAACCTGTAAACAGGCATTTCTGTCTTAAAGCAGGGTGGATTTTGCCCCAGTGAGCTGTGGGAAGTGGGAAATTTTTTATTTTTCTGGGATGCAAGGATAGCCTTCCACACCTGGCTCTCAAGTGTCATAGGCTGATAGCACCAAAAGCTTGTCTTGCACTGATGTAGGGATGTCACTCATGGAGTTGCATAGCAGCATGCTTATTCTTTAGTAGTCACATATACTGAAGAACAAATAAGCTAGAAAAGAGCTGAAGTAATTTAACTCCTTGGAGCACAGAGGTGGGGAGAGCTCTTTGACATTGGTATGAGCATCTCGAAAGGTTGTGAGTATAATTTTGAAGCATCAGCCAAAGTGTTCAACAGTTTTAGCTGTTGTGTTATTCTCTGGGAGGCAGAATCCACCTATGGTGATTTTTCTGTGTTCTCATGAACAGTTGTAAACATGAACAGCAAGTAAAAGCTCTCCTTGTACGCTATTTACAGTTCTTTCTTTGAATCGCTTCAGCACTCAGGGGTTGATGGTCTAAAAAATCACTGTCTGCCTGAAGTGCCTTGCTGTATTTGTAGCAAACTGTTTTCTGTTGCTAGGTCAATGCCACTGTCCCCTTGCTGGGTCGCTCGGGATTGCTTGGAGAACTGAGGAACAACTTCTTTGCGGACGTGGCTTGTGGAAGGGGCAAAAAAGCTGACAGCACTTTCTGTATCACATCCTCAGGCCTGCTCTGTGAATTCAATGAAAAAAGGCTGCTAGACAAGTGGGTGGAGCTGAGGGTGAGTTTTACATCCTCCTATTCTGCTCAAGCAGAGCAGGAAGAGCAAATAATAAGTGCACTCAGAGGTACAAGCTGACCACAAGCAGTGAAAATAATTGTGCGTCTGCAACCCTGTGATTTACTCTGGAAGGCTGGGCAAGAATAGTGTTATTTCTTGTCAAAGAGATTTTAGTGGTTGTTGAGCCTCTTTCATTCTCACACCCCAGCATTACAGGGACTGCTCTTCTGGCAAAGCAATGTCCTTATGGCAACTCCTGTATGGTCCCTCCTGGCTTGGCTGGGGCAAGTAGGAATTTTAGAAGAATTCTGGTTTCTATCCACTCTGCAATGTCTTACTTGGCTTGTGCATCTCAAATGCAGGTTCCCAAGGTGCTAGTTGATTTGTCTATTCTAAACCACCAGGTCTGCCCATAGTTAAGAATTTGATCACACTTGTTTTCCTTTCAATTGAATGTAACGTGCCCACCTGCAAGGATCCTGTGTATTAAAATCAAGGGAAAAAGTCTGTCCATGCTTTCACTCAAGTGAAATGCCTCTTCTTTTCTTTCCTTTCCTTTCCTCTCTAAAATCTGCCTTTCACTCTCGCTCAGAATACAGACAGCTTCACAGTAAGTTGAAAAAACTTTTTGCATTGAACTCATCCCCTTTTCACCGCATTCCATTTTGTGCCATTTTCTGCCATTTGTACAGATCCCAAAGGGACGGGAAGAAAATCCATTTTGTTCTGTTTCTTATCCCCTCCTGACAGGTAATGTGTTGGTGTGCTAGTACAGGGTGAGGTGCTGCTTGCCTGCCAGTGTCGTTGAATGTCACAGAAATAAAAGCAGTGTTCAGAGTAGGACTCAGCTGGAGCAAATGCATAGCTCTGCTGGTTTCCCATCATAGTGGGTGGCAGAGAAAATGGGCTTTTTTCTAACTGCTTGGGATCTGCAGTGGACCTTGGCTGGAAAGTTCTTCAGAAAGGAAAGATGGATTTTTAGGCTTTTCCTTACTCCCAGGGCTCGACTTCACTGCAGCTCTTCTGACCATGACTCCTTTGTCTGTCAATTCGCTGTTCTCCCTGACGTGTGTCTGGTGACCTTTGATGTGAGAGCACATTTCTCATTTGCTGTCTCTTGTGCTGTGTCCTCCTCAGACCACTGTGGCAAACTGCATCTCTGTGAATCATGACTACATCTTCTGTGGCTGTGCTGACGGCACCGTGCGGATTTTTAACCCTCTAAACCTTCACTTTGTCACTACTCTGCCGAAGCCACACTTCCTGGGAACTGACATCGCAAGTGTGACTGAGGCCAGGTACTGTGGAGAAGGATGGAAGGGAGCAAGGGAAGCTTGTGGGGGTTAGAACTATTCCTCAGACCTTTGCCATCTGGAGCATGCTCTTTTTATGGATTAAAGTTGGCAGTCTGCTGCAGAACTCTCTGAGCTGTTGCAGGCTTGCCCTGTATGACTGGACTACATTTGGATGGCAAGGAGGGACTTTTGCCATGGGACTTTGAGGCTTCTTTTGGGACTTTGGTTGTTCAAGAGACAGGTCTTCCTGGCCAACTACTCTCTCTACCTATAGATGCCTTTGTTCATCTCAACAGCGCCCCATGGAGAATCTGAGCTCTCCTGTTTGAGCATTGCCCCAGCTCCTGGAGAAAGCACAAGTTAACCAGGCTGTTGTTCTCTCTTTGTGCAGCCGTCTTTTCTCTGGTGTGGCTGATGCGAAGTATCCTGACACCATTGCCTTGACCTTTGACCCCACCAACCAGTGGCTTTCCTGTGTATACAATGACCACAGCCTATATGTGTGGGATGTCAAAGATCCGAAGAAAGTGGGCAAGGTGTACTCTGCTTTGTATCACTCTTCCTGTGTGTGGAACATTGAGGTACGTTGTTTGCAGACACAGGTGTAGGGTTGTGAGTTGCAGCTGAGAAAGTCATCAGATGAGCTGCCAAATTTGAATGCAAATGCTGACTGTAGAGGGAATTGACTCAGTTTTTCACCTGTGGTTAGTGCATTTGCTACTGGGCCTGGGAACAGTTTTTGGCTGCACTGCAATGGCTGACCGAATGTGTGGTGCTACTGGGAAAGAAAAATCTCACCATTAAAAGGTGAGAGGTGGGAGAGGAAGCAGAATTAAACAAACCTGAATACAGAGCATCCTTTTAGAAAACGCACAAGAGTTTATTGCTGACCTCAAAAAAACTGCTTGAGATCTGTGGTGAGTAATTGCTTCTAAGTCAAAAATATGAAATAGTGATAAAATAGTGAACTCTGGTCCTTCTTAACATATTTACCTGAACATGTGGAAATAGCCTCTCAAGTGTCTGTCATCTTGCGGTCTATCAAGTTGGTTTTCCCTCAGAGGGAAGGAAAGGAAGTATAGGAAACAATGGAGTTGTTAATATGTTGAAATATGTCTAACACTGGTTAGGAGAGGGGAAAGTGGAATGAAAGTTGGAAGAGGTTGAGAACTCTCTTTTTATTTATTAATTGCATCTCACCCTTTCCTTCTGAATTATAAACTGACAGTAGTAGATGAAAGCTGCAAACAGTGCAAGGTGGTTATTGCATGATCATTGTTTGGGATTTGAGGTGCTCTCTTTGAACTATTAGAAACAAAAGATACTGGTTTGTTGCATGCTTCTTAAGGAGGTTTTCTGTGACGAGGGAAGCTCAGTGAACATTTGTTTGAAGTCAGTCTGAAGCTCTGGTCTGCAAATAGGTTTTTGTCAGAACTGTCTGGCTTTCACCTTTAGAAAACAGAGAGGACACCCCCTTTTGTCTCATTTTGTTTTGAAACTTGCTACCAGTGTCTAGGGTGCCAGATGCCAGGCAATATTATTCAGGCATTGATTTTACTTGCCCTTAGATGTATCCAGAGGTGAAGGACAACAATCAGCCCTGCCTCCCCCCTGGTTCCTTCATTACCTGCTCTTCTGACAACACCATTCGTCTGTGGAACACTGAAAGCTCCAACATCCATGGCACAGCCCTGCACCGCAACATCCTCAGCAATGTAAGATCCTAGGTTTGGATCACCTCCTTGTCCTTGGGGTTGCTCTTCTTCACACACAGATTTCCAAGTTAAGGCCTAAATTTTTTTGTATCTCCAAGTCAACCTAGGTTTCTGTAAACTGAGCACAAATCTAGTTAAATATATGAACCTGAAGAAACACAAAAGGAGTACTGGGCAGAAGGACAGGTTGTCTGAAATGGTCCTGGGGATTATTGCTGTTTTCATAAACCACTCAAAGATTCATCAAGCTTAGTCTTTTCCATAAGGACCATATGTTTCAGGAGAGCTGGTTCTCTTTTTCTGCATCTCTGTGATGTGTAACCACTTATAAGATTTGTTTGGAAAACGTGCATTAAATGAAGCAGAGGTTTGGGAAATTGAATGTAAAAGTTTGCACTCACTTCATCTATATAAGAGGGAAGCTAATAATACAGAGCAGTGATTACATATGGACATTAGCTTCTGTTCTCATCTGAGTTGGAAGATCTCTGGACACAGCAGCCCTGACCTCAGGAATCAGGTGGAAAAAATTGCTTTTTCTGTCAGTACTGAGACTGCTGACTTAGATAATCACTAGAAGTCTTTCCTACTCCTGCTGTGTGCCCTAATATGTTGTAATCACTAATCCCAGAGCTTGTCAGTAGCAAAAGAGATGCTGCTAGTTTGAATCTTTTGAAAGGGGTGATTGTCAGACACAACTGTGAAACTTTCATCCTACAGACTGTAGGGGCTTAGTGCTTGCTCCTAACTAAAAGGTCCTACCAATTACAGCATTGTTGCCAATAAAATATTTATGTTGGCTAGGAGCTCAGTTTCTAAGGCAGATGCTTTGCTTTAATATTTTGTAACTAGTAAACATTTCTGGGTGTATTGTGTCCCCAGGACTTGATGAAAATCATCTATGTAGATGACAACACTCAGGTACTTCTGGACACTGATTACAACTCAGCAGGAAGTGCAGACAAAGCTGATGCACAAGTGCTGGATACAAAGGTGGGGATACGCACTGTCTGTGTGAGTCCCAGCGGGGAGCACCTGGCCTCAGGGGACAGGATAGGCACTCTCAGGTAATCCCATAAAGCTTCTAATGCAGATTGCAGACTGGTCAGGCATGAGAAAATAACCAGGTCTTGCTAATTTTATTAAACATACTGAAATGAGCCATGTTATATCCTAGAATATATGAGTTGCAGTCTCTGAAGGAAATGCTGAAGGTGGAAGCCCATGACTCAGAGATCCTATGTCTGGAATACTCCAAACCTGACACAGGTAAATGCAATTGAGCTTCCTCCCCTTTGCCTATGAATGTAATGTTGAGCAAGTCAAAATGTCCACTATGGTATGTTAGAATTGTCATGCTGAACTACTCATGGATTTCAAATGAGGCTTCAGGTATTGGGCTAGTAGAGCCAGGCTTTGAAAAAGTCTTCCTTCTCTTACTTTTTATTAGAATATTGTATGTTGAGATTGCAGCTTGTTCTGTTTATTATTGTAATGCAAAATTCAGGTGTGTTGCTTTGTGTCCATATATGCAGTTAGCTGCAGTATAATGTTTTGTCTCCAAGAAGACTTGGGAAGCTGTTTTAAAAATGACTTTTTAAGTCATGATCTTGCAGTCTTTTTCAATTTCTAACAGGTTTAAAGCTCTTAGCCTCAGCCAGTCGGGATAGATTGATTCATGTCTTGGATGCTGGGAAGGACTATAGCCTGCAGCAAACCCTGGATGAACATTCTTCTTCCATCACTGCAGTGAAATTTGCAGGTAGCAAATCATGGCCTCCCACCAAAGCTGGATTTGAGCACTGCTATTGTCCCCTTATGGCTGTAATTTTATCTGCTTTTATCTGCTGGACTAGGTCAATTTGAAGCTGCAGCTGGGTCATCTTTTGGTCATCTTTTTCAGTTGCAGTCTTAACAGAAGGTGATACTTGCCTTCTTTTCTGTTTTTGCTTTAATTTTCTCTCCTTCCTCCCTCCTAAGAGAATCTTTCCTCATAATTTCTTTGGAAAACTGTTTTCTGTAATGATTTATTCCCACTAACTAATTTCAGAGAGAACTAATTTAGGAGAACTCTGAACAGTCATTGTTCAAAATAAAATCACACAAAACACACACAGAAAAATAAGTTTTGGGTAAAGTAAATTTGTGATTGTAAACCACTGTAAGGCTTTGCATTCTTGGTAATGGAGCACGTTTTATCCCTAGCACTCAGTTGCTGCCAATGGTCAGACACCAGTCAGAGCAGCAAGAACTGGCTGTTCTGCCAGGGAAAGGCAGTAGCCAGGGGGGACAGGAAGGCAGGCAAAGGTAGTGGCCTTTTCCACTGGCTGTGGGAAAGTACCACAGGACATGAGCAGGAACAGATCAGGTCTAGATACAGCCAGTAGTCCAGGTCACCAGGCGAATCCATAATGATAAGACCATGGATTCAAGCAATTCAAGGTCTTGATCAGTCTGGAGTGGTCAGGGTTAAGCTATAGTTCAGTGCCTGCCAGGCAAGTCCATAGTAGCAAGGCAAGATGGAGTTCAGATCAGGAAGGTGAATCCATGGATTGGGTCAGGCTTTGGCTCAGTGGGGGTGCATGTCCAGGCACAAGTGTGGCTGCAATGCTGCTGCAGTGTAGCTCAGTTGGGACTCAAGGATGAGAACTCAGCTTGAAAACCACTCCCAGGTGAAGAGACTCACTGAAGCAGGGGCTCCCCAAAGCAACTGTGTGGCTTTTTCAAGTTTTTTTTCTGGAGGATCTCAAAGTCCAGCAGCAGTTTCTCTGACAGATCTGCCTTATCAGTGAGCTGGCCTTGAATGCAACAAGCTGAACTCCCAGGAGATGAGGAAAGTGGGCTCAAGGCCTGGCAACTAAGGCCTTTATGCTCGTCTATGAGCCAAGTGCTGGCATGCTCTAAGTGGGTGCAGTTCAAGGACTTGTGTGGTGTTGGATGCGTTGTCATTACTTGGAGTTTTATTGGGTGTTGCTTTGCTGAAGGAGCTGCTTGGTTATGGAAGAGTCCTAAGGGAAGAAGGAAAGCCTGACCCTGCAGTAAGAAAGGGCAGCAAGAAAGATGTGTCCAGCTCTAAGGTCTGAAAAGTGCCTATTGCCTGTTTTCAGCTTCTACTGTCAATGTGCCATGTTGCCAGAGTGCTGTGGCACACAGAGATATGAGCATATTGGTGAGGGAGAAGACAGAATTGCATCCTAATCTGTTCTGAAAAGCCTCTGTGTTGGAGCTTCATGCTCTCTGAGCATGAAAGACAAGTGCTGTCCCTGAGAAGGGGCTTCTGTTTTGCTGCTTGGGGAGGGGTCTGTCTTAACTAATCAGGACTGGAATAAATGAGCAGTGGTATAAATTGAAACATTTCCTCCACCTTGTATATGTGTTTATCTTTTGTCTCCTGCCTTTTTATTCCAGCCAACGATGGGAAAGTGCGGATGATAAGCTGTGGGGCAGACAAGAGCATCTATTTCCGCACTGCGCAGAAGGTAACCTTATCACAGCTTTTTGTACGCTTCTAATTTATAACCTCTCCACAAAGGAGTTACTTCAAAGAATGATATCAGAGTTTCTGTATGAGCTTGTTGCTATTTCAGCCTCAGTGCCTCTCACTGACTTGATGGAAGAGATTGCATTCAGACAAATAGTTTTGTGAAGCATGCAGCTACTCCCAGCCTGACCTCTCACAGCAGAAATAGAGACCTGTTAGGATATCTGCTTTTCCTTCACTGTCAGAGCTATTGTGAAAACTGGTGAAAGAGTATGGGCTGGAGGGAAGAGTTTCTTGTGCCTCCAGTCCCAGCTACTCCCAGCAGCCCCCTGGGAAGGATTGTTTTGTGCTGGCTGTGTGAGAAGACTCATCTGTATTAACTTGCTTTTAATAATGGATTAACGACTTGATTTTGACACAGTTGTTACCCATATGTTTAGACAGGAGAAGGGGTCCAGTTTACCCGAACACATCACATTGTTAGAAAAACCACACTTTATGACATGGATGTGGACCCTAGCTGGAAATATGCAGCTATTGGATGCCAGGATCGTAACATCAGGTTAGTTTCCTTCTCAACTTGAAAATATTTTTTCCAGTCATAAATGAAGCAGCCCCATGTCCATCATTATTCCTCTAAGTTCTTTAATACAGCATTTTCAGACAGATCTGAGGCACTGTGAGGCTGAACTCTGCCTTTCCTCTCACTGATAAAGAGCTGTGTATGTGTGCAATTCCCATGGGACTTGTGGCTTCTCACTGGGTTGCTCTGCAGAGCAAAGGCTTTCTACTGAGGGAGCAAGCGTGCCTTCCTTGGCACATCATTGAACTGTGGGGCAAAAACTTCTGCACTGTGGTAATTTTTGGTTTTGAAGGAACTTAGTTAACAGCTGTGGGGTCTTGTGGAATACCTGGGACTGTGGGAACCTAAAATGGAAATAGATGTGACTGTCATTGAACAAGTGGAGCCCAGTCTCTATTTCTATCCATTTCTCCAATCTGTCTGCTTGAAAGCAAAGGAGTCTCTCTGTAGTTGTGTCTCTCCTCGTATTGTAGCTGTGTGAGATGTTAAGAGTTTTGGTGATAGCTAAATATCACTACTGGATGTAATTTGTTTTAGCATAAAGTGTCTTGCTCTCTTAATACTTTGCTCTAGTATGAAGGAGCCCAGGTATTTTTACAGCAGTGAGGACTGATTGTTTATTGGCTTGAGAATAAAGCCTTAATTTTAATTCAGATAATCTGCCTTTGCATTACTTTTGGGGTTATTTCTTGAACTATTTAAATGACTGGTGATAATATTTCGTGGAGATAATTTCTCCACTTCCTGTAGTTTGGCCCTGTTTCCTGTATTTTATATGGAATGAGGAACAGGGAGAGAAAAGGATCCTGGTGACAGCAGCCCCAGAGTAGTACCTGGGCACAATGAGCCATGCTATCTTATGTCATCCCCTCAGGGTTTTCAACATAAGCAGTGGGAAGCAGAAGAAGCTTTACAAGGGATCCCAAGGTGAAGATGGCACCCTTATCAAAGTAAGCTGTTTTCCTTCCTTTTTCAATTTTCAGCTTTTCTGAATGCAGCTCAGGGACAGGAAAATGAAATTCAAATCTGAATACAGTAATTTATTTTTTCTTTTTCTTTCTTTTTTTTCTTGCTCCATACTTTGTCCTTTACCCTGCTGCTGCTTCCTCCTACTTCCACCTTTAAGGGCTGGTAATATATTTGGGTTTCATCAGGCTAAAACAGGAAGGGAGTCAATGAATGCTGAAGTTGATCTTTGATTTTTCTCTCTGTCCTGTTTCTGAAGTGAGTCACAAGACCGTGCTGTAAAAACAAGTAGAACTGCACCAATATCTGTCAGGAGATGATTTAATCCATTTAATTTAATCCTTTGCTTTCTGCTCCAGAGAGCTCATTCTGGTTTTCTTGACTGGTTTTGTTAGGATTTTTGAAGGGGAAATACCTGTTGATCAGTGTTTGTGAAGTGGATTTCAGAGGGCAAATACAAGGGAAACTGTTTGAGTTGATAAAATAAAATAGTATTGGGCCTGAAAAGCCTGGGTCTTGGAATTCTGGACAAGCATGGTACTGTTTAGGGAGAGTCTGTTCAAGTTTCCCTCTGCGGAGTGCATCCAGGCCTTGGGCCAGGGTAGCACACCTGCTTCTGCCACTCTGCAGGGCTTACCTTGGTAAATCAGGTGTGTTTGAGATTCACAGTGGAGTGGAAGAACTGCATTCTTGTCTATAAAGGGGGAAAGCCAGATGACAAAATCAAAATATCTCTAAAGTTGCCAAACAAGCTTCTTCATGATATTTTTTTTCACTGATAATTTTCTACTGCTGCACAGGTCAGCAGTATTATTTATTATTAGGGACTGGAAGGAATGTCCTATGAGGAGCAGCTGGAGGATTTAGGGCTTATCTAGTTTGGAGAGGAAGAGACTGAAGGGTGACTGCATTGCTCTCTACAGCTTCCTGAGGAGAGGACACACAGGGGGAGGTGCTGAGTGCTTCTCCCTGGGATCTGGTGACAGGATATGTGGGAATGGTTCAAAGCTGCACCAGGGACATTAGGAGGAAGCATTTCTTTACTGAGAGTGTGGTCAAACACTGGAACAGGAGTCCTGGAGAGGTGGTCAATACTCCAAGCCTGACAGTGTTGAAGATGCATTTGATCAATGCATTTAATAACAAACTTTAAACATGTGGCCCTTATGGAGGAGACTAAGCTTGATGAATCTTTGGTCAACTCTGAATTGGTCAGGCAGGAGTAGATGATATTTGTAGCTCCCTTCTAGGTGAAACTATTGATAGGTGTAAATAACTGGGTAAAAAGGGAAGGGGGAAACTAAGTTTTGTTCAGTGTCAGCTCTTCTGTTTTACAGAGAAAGATCTTTCTCTTTGCCTATTATAATTCCCACAATTTTTTTGTAAGCCAGAGCAAAGAAAGTGAAAAACTGATGCTACACTTCAAACTGCTGATAAGCTTAGGTGCTTGATTAGATTTTTCTCAGACAAAAAACCATGAAATGTTCTGGGAGCTGAATTTTTTGTTTTTAATATTCTTTTTGTTTTTTGGTGGGTTTTTCTTTTAATGTGTATCTCAAGTGGGGAATCTCAATTACTTTTACTGTTGCATTGCTCACTTTTAAGACAATTATGTAACCAAGGGATTATGGTTGTTTCTGGAATTTAAACTTTCTTGGCATGTTATTCTGAGATCATTATACACATTGCAGTTTAATGACCAGAACTCAAACAGTGACACTGGAAGCAAACATCAACAAAATAAACATAACAAACCAAAAGAGCCTTAACAAGAGCCATAACAAACAAAAAGAATTACCATTATTTAATTACCACGTCTCCTTTGAAAAACACAGTTTATCCTCTCAGTTCCTTGAAATTCTCTAAATTGGTGACAGTAACTGTATTTGCTGTGTAGTGCTGCTTTAGACGTGGTGAGGCATTTGCAAGGGATTTTATATTTGATCCAAGATAAAGCAACAAATAGGTGCACATGAAGAAGCAAACAACAAACAAAATAGCTGAAAAATGGGAGTTGCCAATACTGCAGATGTGATAGCATCATTATCAAAGACAGTTTCTTGGCAGCATTGAGTTCTTTTTTGCTTTCACTCCTGAAGACTTGAATCCTTTAATATTTCCCTTAACTCTGTCAGCTCTGATGTTTTTTATTTTTTTATGGTGTGTGTGTTTTGGGGTGGGAGTTTCTTGTTGTTTTGTTTTGATCTTAACATAGAAGAAAGTAAGACCCCAATGGTTAAAAGAAAGTAGGAGAGAAGTAGAAATTTGTCCACTGGTGGCAATATTTTCACAGTCATGAGAGCATTTAATTTAAGTGCCTTCAGTCTCTGATTAGGTTGGAGATAGTCTTAAAAGTCTGGTCAGGTTGGAGATTTTTCCTGGGATACTGGATAGGCTGGTACTCAACTGGACTCCTGTGGGGGCTACTTGCATTTTAGTCTGACTTCTTGGGTATTCTGCACTATTTTTATGCAGTTTGAAGGTAGCTTCTCACCAGATCTTTGCATTCCTCTGGTCTCCTAAACCAGGTGCAAACAGATCCTTCTGGTCTTTATATTGCAACCAGTTGTTCTGACAAGAACCTCTCCATCTTTGATTTCTATTCTGGCGAGTGTGTTGCAACCATGTATGGACACTCAGGTAAGGCTTATAAACTTCTGGAAATATTTTTTTCTGCTGATGACTATATAGTAGGGTCTGATACTAGTCAAAGCTTTCTGAAGATTTCTCCCCGCCAAAGTTTACCTAATGGGTATTTTTGAATAGATTGTAGTTGGATGAAGTTGTCATATTTTATTGCAAGTTCAATTTTTGCATTTTGCACACAAGCACACACACACACATACCCACCTGTCAAGTCATGTCTTTATCTACGCAGTTTTTCTAATAGCCTATAAAGTAGTCTGTGGGGTTTTTTTCAGTGTATATTTAGTTTCATTATGATATGCCCTCAGCTCCTACCATGCAGGAGCTCTTCTATTATAGGCAAAAAGAGAATTCAGTCTTCATGTATATTTTGCCATGGAGTACCTCTTCCATGTCAAGCCTAGATTCTTGGTTAAATGGTTATGGTAATTGGGGCATATTGATCTGTGAAGTGTGAATTACTGAGTGCAGACAGGCTATTTGGCTAATTATGTCTTCTGTCCATTTGAATAATTCAGGGAAGATATTTTTTTTGTGCTTTATATCTCACAGAGATTGTAACTGGGATGAAATTCAGTAATGACTGCAAACATCTGATCTCTGTTTCTGGTGACAGGTAAGAGGTTTTGCTCATTTGTGGTACTGGCTTATGCCATTTCATACTAGATGTAACATGTCCTTAGGAAAGGTAGATTTTTTTTTTTTTCAGAGGTGTTTTATGAATTCCAAATAAATCTCAGAGCTTTCTGAATCCTGAATGTGTGCTGTTGGCAAAGCTCACAGACCGTATGCTATCATTTCACGGAATGGGACCCATGTGAAGTATTTCCCTTTTCTGGGAGTAAATACTGTGCTGGAAAGGAGACAGACATGTGACCTGTTTCCTGACCAGCCTTCAGGCCTGTAATAAAAGGCATCTTGGGCTATTTCTGCTAGTAGTGCCAAAACTTTTTCCTGCAATACTCCTGTTGATGAGGTTTCACCAGGTGTAAGAGTCTGTTTAGCAGCAAAAGGGACAGACCTGTCCTCACTTTTTGGTCCTGTCCAGAGGGTCCTTTTCCCACTCCCCTGAGTCAGCAGTGGTGCAGCTGACCCCTCATTCAGCTAAATCAGGTCACTACATCAGTACTCCCCTGAGATGAGTTTTCTGTACATTTAGTGAGCTAAATCAGTTCACTAAAAGCTTAAGTAGTCACCAGACTGAGCCCAAGGAAAAAGGGAGAATACATGCCTAATATGATGGTTGTACAGGTGAGTGGAGCCACTATTTCTGGAATCAGTGAATGCTTAAATTCAGCTGAACTGAATAAAATTTTTCCTATGAGAAAGATGGCTCCTGGAGTGCTATTGCAAGTTCAGAGCAACCCAGATTCTCTGTCTCCTTTTTTTCAAATTAATAAATCACAATTGAATTGAAAGAGTGTTTTAGAGGATGAGTTGCTATAGAACGTACAATATATCATCTTATATCTCATCACAGAATCACAGAATAATGAGGTTGGAAGAGACATCTAAGATCATCGAGTCTAACCTATGCCCTAGCACCTCAACTAGACTATAGCACCAAGTGCCATGTCCAGTCTTTTGTTAAACACATTCAGAGATGGTGATTCTACCAGCTCCCTGGGAAGAGCATTCCAGTACTTTATTATTCTTTTGGTGAAAAACTTTTTCCTAATATCCAACCTATACCTTCCTGACATAGCTTGTGTCCTCTTGTTCTGTCAGTTGCTGCCCGGTGGAAGAGACCGACCCCCACCTGTCTACAACCTCTCTTCAGTTGGTTGTTTCTGTCTTTCAGTAATAAATAAATAATTTAGTTTTCCTCTTTTGTGTGTTTAAATAGATTAGGGACAAAAGTTGTAAGAGAGAGAGTCCTTTTGTTGTGAACTTCTGACATATTCCAGAAACATGGAAGGTTTGAAGTCCCCAGTGATCCTTGTGATTTACTGCAACATTCTTTTGTTGACATTTTCATGAGAAAAAGGGTCATTTTCTTCATTGAGGGTATGAAGGAGGTGGATGAGAAATGAGGAAAGGATTCCTGAAGAAGATTGCTGTGAGGATATGAGAAAGCATCTTTTTCAAAGGAGAGCAGGGAACATAGTCTGTTCACACATAGCAACATGTGCAAAGAGTAGAGCTGAGAATAGAGAGAAAAACGGGGATGAGAAAGGGCACAAGGACTGTGAGATTCATGTGAGGCAAGTAATGCAAGGTAAGAAAAAACAAAACAGAATCCCCACCCCAACCCCAGCAAAAGGGGTAGGTGGGTGCTTGCTTTGGCAGAGTTTGTGTTGGATGCTAATGTATTCACAGGCTTGGGCTGTTTGCTGCTTATCTCTAGGTTTGATAACTGTGGGGGTGGGATAATGAACAAGCCAAATTTGCTTTTAGAGTTTTGTTTCCTCTGTTTCAGTATTTTTTCAGCAGCAGATTATGGTTGCTGTTACTTGGAGAGAGCTACTCCTTGAGAGGAAACAGCTGGCTGTCTTGGGTTGCCATGGTTCCCAGACACAGTGCCTCACCCCTTTCTCCTGATTGAAAAGCTCCAGTGGGAGGATGAGAGTGTGTTCACTGGCAATGCAGTGTCTGTATGTGATTTCAGTAGCTGGGAGTGATGCTCCTGAGCGTGGCACTGGGGACAAGAAGGGAATTTTTAGTTTTGCCTTAAAATCTCCACAGACTGCAAGGATGATATTATGGGTTTTTTTTTTAGTGTGATATGGAAATTTAAACCTTTTAAATTGTTTTTTCATGAGAGAGAAAAAATGAAGATTCAGGTATTCAGGGTCCTGACACTTTTGACATTTGCCTCAGGTCAGGGAGACCAAAGTTCATGGTCATTGCTCAAAATGGCAAAGCAAATTAATGTTTACATGCTAAGAAGAAAGATGGAAAAGCCAGTCCTTAAAAAATCTTCTGTGTATTGGAGTACCCATGAGTATACTTGCACTGATGGGTCTTGAAGAACTGAATTAAATCCTCTTTGGATTACAAAGTAGGATGCAAGATTTTATAACTGATAGCCAAAGCACCATCTCTGTTTCTACATCAGTGTAGGTATACCCAGCTAGACAGGAAAGATGACTGAGATGAAAAGAATTAGTTAGCACTGAGGTTAAATTTCAAAGACAGTGCTGGTCATTTTACTTTCTAATAGCTGAAGATGAGATACAGTATTCTTTAATGTGATGAGGAATATTTATTTAAACTGAATTTCTGACGAAATTATTGAAATGAGACCGCATTGTTGGTTTCTTTCTCTCTTGAGTTCACCTACCAAATTCAGTCAAATGTCACAGAATACTTCACAGAACATTCTGAATTGGAAGGGGCCTACAAGGATCATCAAACCCAGTTTTGAAATGAGTGGCCCATGCAGGAATTGAACCCATGGCCTTGGTGTTATTAGCACTGTGCTCTGACCAGCTGAGCTAATGGCTATGTAAATTCTGTGCAAGTGTCCCTACTCACTGTAGGGAGTCCCAGGTTAAATATTAGAAGCACCCTGCTGCAAAAAGTACTCCCACATGAGCTTAACTGTTAATACTGCACAGAGACTCCATGGGATGGTGGGCTTTAGGAAGGCCTTGCCTTTGAGGGTAGGGGCAGTCAGAGACTTCAGCTTAGCCACTGTTAGAGGATGCAAGGGACATCTGTAGGCTCCACTTATCCTGCTGACCATGGAGTGACTTGTTAGAGCATTTCCTTCAGCAGCTGGCCAGACAGTCAAAAAAGGTATAGGATCAGAGATGAGTCTGTGTAAATATCTCTGCAGTTGCTCTCGCTCACAGGGAGGCTTTGACAGGCAGGTTTAACCCTTTCATCATGAGGCTTGTGATGGGATTGAGTTTCTGTGAAGCTGTTTCTACGTTGCCTCTGCCACAGACAGAAGGGCTCTTGTTTGTCTCTGCAGTAGGAATTAGTATCAATAAACTGAACTGAGACTTGATTCCAGTCTCGCCTTTCTCTCTTTCAGCTGCATCTTCATCTGGCGTCTGAGCTCAGAGATGACCATCAACATGCGGCAGCGACTGTCAGACATGAAACAGAGAGGGAAGCAGGCAGAGAAGTCTCCTCCTCACAAGGCAGCTGGACTCATGAGGTGAGCAGAGCAGACTGAGAACAGGTGGCTGGCTGTGTAGGGTGCAATGTGAAAGTGTGGCACTGGGATTCAACTGTAAGGTTTTTGCTGTCTTCACTGATAGTGTTCTTCCAAAAGTTCTCTTATTTCTCTTTTGAATTTGGTTTTGTGTCCCCCTTCTTTGGATATAGAAACCAGACTGGCATCTTCCAGACAAACTTAGTGTGCTCCACTGATTGCAATATGTATGCAATGCCTCTTGTATCTTAATTTAGTTTAATGATGTGGTCAGAAACTTTATTAAGCAGTTCACCTAGGAATACTGAGGATGGTACACAGAATTCCAGCAGGGAAGCTGTGATCCTTCATGAGTAAAGTTCTTTAGATCTAAGCTGAATGCAACTTGAAGGCTGTTTTCTGTGGTGTCAGTACTGAACTATACCTGTGAGCTCTATGAGTTGGCTATGTTGATCATGATTCTAAAAAAGTCCTTACACTTTTGCTGTTTCTTTGTTAACTATTTTCTGGAGGCTGTGAAAAACTCAGCTAAAATAATTATAATATGACTAATAAATACAAAAATAAATTAAATGGGAAATGCTTCTTGCTAGCTGAATAATATTATTATTTTTTGCTAGGTAAACAACATATCTCAAAACAGATTACTGCAGCCTACAAGTGGAATAGATCTAAATTTATCTAGTGACCTTTCTTTTAAAAGTGGTGCTTCTGTTTTTAAACAGAACAAGGTGACAAGGTATTTTTGATTATTAGTCTAATGTGTTTGATTTTCCTGTAGTTTGTAAGTAACTGAGACTAGTTGGACTGTAAGTAATGCAGGGGAGAGTCCTGACCAACCTGTTATGAGATCACAGTGGGGGAAAAAAGGGTAAATGCAGATATTTTTGTTCCTATGTCCCAAATGACTACACATGGAGTTCTGGATATAAAAGTACCAAGGCACTGGAGGAATTACCACACTGTTTTTGAGTGTCACGAGGAGTTTCCCACTCCCTTTGGGAGGAAGCAATGTTGTAACAAGTCTGTCTACATAGTTTTGTTTTGGAAAGTCTTGATCTGCTCATTCCTGAAGCGAGTCTTGTCTGGTAAATGCTTTTAGTAACAATACTGGGAAAACTCAGGAAGCCTTTTTTCTAGCCAAAGTTCTGGATCTGTCAAGCAATGTGCTTTTTATAGCAGTCTCTCTATTATTCCAGCAGCTGCAGCCTTACCCTACCAAGGCTCAGCCTGTGACAGCTAATCCCAGCCCTGTTCCTGTGAGGTGATACTTGTTTCCATCACAGACGCTGGCTGAAGGGCGGTGCTAGGGCCACGCCAAACCCAGAACTTCAGTAAACTTGTTTGGTAGCCTCTTTGCAAGCCTGCAGTCTACTTGTCAGCTCTGAAAGCTTGTTTTCAGTTTTGATTGTCTGCTGTGGTCATTGGAGATCAGCAAAGACATAATTCCCAGAGCATTTTGGATTGGTACTGACAATGGAAGAAGAGCCTAGTGGACCAGCATTATTGAGGTGGGAGAAGAAAAATTAATGAACTTGAGTGAGATTTGTTTTCTAGGTCCTTGATTGTACCTGTTCTGATTGTTTCCAAAACCTGTCTGTATAGATTACAGTAAAGAGCTGAGTTGCAACTTGTGGTGTAAAATTGTTATCTCAAAAGACTGGCAGTAGTATGAGAAAGCTGCCTGCCTTGTGATAAGTCATTTGTTCTACTAGATCTTCTTTAGAGCAGTCTTGCTAGAATTTGGTGGGGGAAGTAACACATTCTGCTAGTATCATGGTATGGGTGTATTACAGGATGAATAATCAAAATAGTGCTGGGGTAACAAAATTGGTCTGAGGAGACAATGGGAGATGAAGATTTCCAATTCAGGATAGTCCATCCAGTTGCAACTCTCAGGGCAGGAATTGACACAGGTGAGTAACATCAGCAGTGTAAACACACAGAAGATGCCTTTTTGGGTCAAACCGGTGCTCCACAAAGCCCAGCATTCTGCCTGTGACCCTGGCAATGGAAGTTGCTATTTAGTGAGAAACACTGTGGGCCCTGCTGTATGAACCTTTGTGGTCTATTTGCTTCATGCTCCATTTTTACATTAGGGATGTTAGGAGGTACATTTCTACCTTTTTCCTTTACTATCTGCACATGAACCAATTGTCCACTGAGTTTGTATAAATTCTTTTTGAGCTTCATAATATTGTCTGCCTCTGCAGCCTCCTTTGGTGACAAGTTCCTAGAGTTCACTGCTCTCTGTGGAAAGAAGGACTTTTTTTGTCTCTGTTAAAGCACATTCCTACTAGTTTTCATGAAAATCTCAAGTTTGCTTCTGAATATTGTGAGTTCTGCTGATCTTTTGTTCTGCAGCCAGCTATTGGTAGTGCCCATGGTTTTGTAAACCTTTTTCATAACCTCTCTTTATCCAACCTGTTCTCTGAACTGAAGAGTCACAGCATTTTCAGTCCCTCCAATAGTTTTTAGAGACTAAAGTGTCTCCTCTGAATGATTTCTCTGACTCACCTTTATGAGACATTGTATTACTTGGAATTGCTCTGACCTGTTAGACCCACAGTTCTCCATAGTGTGCCTGAGAGCCTTTGAGTTCTACCTTTGGTTGTGGTAATTGCAGATGTGTGCTTTTTTTCCTGAACATGGGGAGCTTTGATAGTCTGGGATAATAGAACTTGTACTCAGTTGATATGGCTGGTACTTTTTGGTTTTAAGGCTTTTATATTTTCAGTGAAGGAATCTTGTAAAGGCCATTTAGTAGGGTTTTGGTTTTGATCCAAGTATGCATTTATAGTTTAGAAAATCTTGTCTCAAGTTTTAAGATGATTTTACTGTGGAATGTTTGCAGGGCTTATAGTCATGTTTTAAAAATCACTTTATCTGTGGCTTTCTTTGACTCTTTAGTATAAATAGCAGGAGAAAAAAGTTATCGAAATTAAATTGTCTAAAAGTTATATGTGTACACTGAAGAAATACTGTGTGCTGTCAGATATATTTGGAAAGAAGAGCTCCTTATCAAATTCTTGGTGGGTCTTGTCCACTCCAGGAAAGCTGTGTTGTTTCCAGAGCTTAGAATGGGGCAGGGTCTTGATGCCTTATCAGAAATGGTGCCTTAGTCTGTGGTGAACTAGTGCAATTATAACATTCGGGAAACTCTGAAGTCAGTGCACTGGGATCCTTCTGTGGGGAAAAGCAGAACAACTTTCCTTTTAAAACACTTCAGCATTTGAGGGGGAAGCAGGAGGATATAATCTGTTGGTGATACCTACCACCCAGGATATTACAGTTTCATAAATACATCCCTAAAGCTGAGGGTTTAAGTAGCACAAGATCAGAGTGGGAATGCTGATGACATACCTCTTTAAATGGATAGTTGCCATTCTTGTCTGCTTTGTTTTGTTTTGAGAAAGCAAAACAGGGTTGGGTTCAGGTCCTACAAAAGCATACAGAGTACCTATTATCAGATGTCTGAATACTAGCACTCCATAATGACGTGTGGCACTTTTAAGACTATACTGTGTACTGAAGACTTTCTAATTTAAGGTCCTTCCCTTCCATTCACCCTGTACTGTCTGACCCTTCAAAAACTGGGAGCTGAAGAGCAACTGGCACTGCTGACCTGAATAGAACAAGATCCAGGTTGTGGTGAGCTGGGAGTTTTCCTCTTCTCCCAGGCAACTAGCAATAGAACACAGGAAAATGACCTCCAGTTGTGCCAAGGAAAGTTCATGTTGGACATTAGGAAAAGTTTCTTCACTGAAAGAGTGGTTAAGCATTGGAACAGGGTCCCAAGGGAAAATTGTTGAGTCACCACCCCTGGAAGTGTTAAAAAATGAGTACACATGACACTCCATGATATGCTTTAATTGGGCATGGTAATACTAAGTCAAATGTTGGGCTTGATGATCTTGGAGGTCTTTTCCAACCTTAATGATTCTGTGATTCTATGATACTAGAATGGGATATTTCCTCAGCAAAGATGAACGATTACAATTGAAACACTTGCTCTGAGTCACGTGGATCTTGAGAATTGGACATGTCTGTACATGCTATTCTGGAATAGCTGCTCTCAAACATTCATTTTGGTATAATGATGCTTTAGGGTTTGGCTCTTGGGAGGAATTCAGCAAACCCCAGAAGTCTTACTCCTTAATTTTCAAAATGCTCTCATGTTATGCTTATTTGGAAACAGCTTCTGTGCTTGAAAACTCACTGTACATTACACTGACTCCCATTGAAGCATGAAAAAGAACTGAGGAAGAGTATTGAGGAGATGTGTGCAACAGGGAGCTTAGGAGAAAATCCACAGTACATGAGGGAAGGCAGGGAAAGAAAGGAGAATTAATGAAGTCTGAATAGAAGGGTTGACTTGGGCAAGAACAACAGTTAAAACATTCAAGACCTTGTGAAGCTAGTTTTCATTTCAGGAGTATCTCAGTTTCAAGTCAGGGACCTAGGATCATTTTGAAAATATCATTCATTCATCTGTCTCCCTTCAAGTTACAGAACTGAGTTTGAAAAGCATACTTGAGTTGTAAAAAAAAGGATGTGGAAGAGGGGCATGAATTTTTGCTGGGATAATGCAAGATGACCTTATGTTTATATCAAATACGTTACTTCTTAACTTGTTTATCACTTCCTGTGAAGTATGAAAAAACCCATCTGACTTCCAAATATGTTTTGCATTCTCTTACTCTGCTACTTTAAGGACACTGGAACATACTATTCCCCTCTCCCCTCACCAATTTTTTCAGTCACCATCTTATGGAAAGGGGCCATCTTTCTATTTGTAACATGAACCACACAGATGGCAATCCTCCCTTCTCCATTTAAACCAACGACAGTACACATAGGAGCTTGGCAAACCCGTAATCTTGCCTTGCCATATCATCTCATCATTGTGAGGTATTCAACCAGCTAGATGTTTAAAGGTCTAATAATCCAATCCATTTGTCCTAATAAACTCCTCAAACAACCATGATGAACACAAGCAGAAGGATGCTATCAAAGTTACTGATACGAAGTCAATATTGCCTACCATGAATAAATGTAATTAATATATATCATAGGATGAAACATGGCATAACCTCAGACATACTGGGGTGCTTGGGCTTTGTCAGGATTCCCTGCTTAGACACAAGAACCTGAGAGTGACATGATGAGCATACAAGGAGACAGTAGAAAAGATGAAGAGACTGACAAACTCAAATTTCAAAAGTAGATGTGGATGACTAAAATGAAACTTCTTCACTTGCAAAGTCTGCAGGCTACAGTCAGTTTCACTTTTCTTTTTGCCAGAACACTTCAAAGCTCATCTGAAATGGTTATTACTCATAATGAAATGGAAATTGTTGTTCTGCCATTACACAGGAAGAGAAAAGATTAAAATACTTTAACTGCTTCTTAGCATGTTTTAATACTGCCTGTGATCTGTCAGCTGCAGGAGAAGTTGATCCCTGGCCAGACTGCTCTGTATTTGGTGGATGAGCTATTTTTATTTCATGAATAATGCTTGGCACTCAACACTCACCAGTGATATCCTATAAATGTCACTTATGATGAGTTTGGCACTCTAGCTCAAGGCCATGGAGTGGGGGCTACTCAAATGTATTTGTTGGGGATTCTTCTTTCTTCAATTATTGTCTAAAAGTTTATTTGTTCATTTGATTCTGTGGACTGAAGGAGTGAGCACAGGAAAGGGAAGAGGAGAAGAAAGAGGGAGAGTGAAATTTGATGTTATTGAGTGTCCTTGATTGGTGGTGGCAGTTCTATGCTGGAAGTGCCTCTGAGGTGTGTGTGGTAAAACTTGATCGACTTAAACCAAAGATCGGCGCAAGATACGTTTTACATGATCCTTGTGCTTGAAAGTTAAAATAGTCAGCATGGTGCTCTTACAGTGTATGGGCTGTGCCTTCAGGGTCTGCCTGGAGCAATCCTGGAAATGAACCTGTCTCTTATGGGATAATTTGCCATAAATCAAATTACTTTCAAACAGAGCCTATCTCTGATATTTTTGATGTGTAAATCAGTTCCAGAGAAGAAATGCTTTAGGGTGGGAAAAATATTTGCCTTTCAAATATAATCTACCATTTTGACCTTATCAATTGGCAGTGTCTGAAATGGAAGGCCCAGTTTCATTCCATTTGGCTTTCTCACACTTGTTTACTTCTGATTTCTGTCAACCTTCCACGTGTATGAGAACATTGTTGTGGCAGGGTCTGCAAATCTCTGTGCAGGGTTTAGCTTGCCCTGTTTCTCAGAGGTGGGCTGTGCTAGAGCAAGGGCTCTTTGAGAGAGTTGAGGCAACCTCCTGAATGTGGATGGAGATAAGGTGGAGAACTGGTGTAAGGATTGAAATGGTGGGCAGTTTGTGCATGAACCATAATACTCCTTCTAATTCCTGCCTTCCAGGCATGAGTCCATCTCTGCCCTGTCCTCTGTGCCTGCACTCTCATCAGACAGCGATAAGGATGGTGAAGATGAAGGCAATGATGAAGATGAGTTACGAGGGCTGCAGTCTTTCCATATTCAGTCCAACTGCAACACTGAGAGAGACTCAGGTATAAATGCTAGAGGGACATGAGCAGAGCTGGAGGAAAATGGCATGGATGTGAAGGGAGGACAAGATGAGAGACACTGGCTTAGGGATAACAAGGTATGGGTAGAAAGAGAGAGGCCAAAGCAGAAGCATATGGATAGATACCAATGGGTAATGTGGAGCTGCTCATTCCTGCATCTGAAGAGGTGTGCAATTCAGAGTTCTCTGTCTAGAAATTCAGTTGTTAAATTGGCAAGTTTCTTGCTAGTTCCAACTGGCTAAAGAAATTTTGAATTAGTTTAGTGTGCTGGGGTCTACAAGCTATTAAAATTCTGCAGAAACCAAAAGAGATTGCCTCAAAAGAGAGGATTTTAGAGATGTCTGATAAAACTTACAGTAGAGATTGCTTTTATTAATTTGATGTATTTTTACCACAGATGGCACAGTGTATTGGAGCAGATTTTTTTTCCCCAAGCTTTTGGGAGGGCACTGCACTGTGGCAAGTGTTCTGCAGTGGTCTGCTGATTCAATGGAAATCTTACATAAAACTGTATGTCTCTATTAAAATTTTGGTACAATGATTTGGGTAGTCAATGGGAAAGCATCTGTTGACAGTGGTTCAAAAGGCGTAGGAAAGATGAAGTAAGGGGTTGTTCAAAAGTGGGACTGCTGGCCAGGATGTCAACTAGGTGCATATCTCTTTACCTTTGCAGATCCAGACCTTACCCTCTCAAGAAGCCTTTCCCACTGGGAAATGAGGAGGGTGAGTTACTAAACCTTCAGACTGTATTTCTTGTTACAAGGAAACTGAAGGAGAAATTCCCAGAGAGATTAAAATCTGCATTTGCACGTGTGGGAAAGGTGCAGCTGTGGTGGGAAACTACTGAGAAGCTTCTCTCTGAAGAATGATTTAGAGATGGTAAAATAGAGCCTAGTTTAAGAGACTAAAGTGTTTGGAGTCTAGAGCTGCGCTTGGGATTTTTATATCAGTCTTCTTCCATCAGATGTTATGCTTTTGTCTTTTCATTTTTGATCTGAATCTCATGTGGTGCTGAAGCTGTTCATATACTTGGATCTGAGCAAGACATTTAACTGTTCAACTGTGCAAGAAGCAGCAACAAAAGTATCATTTTCACTTGATGCTTTATGATTAAAGGTGCCTTTCAGGCTGTCTTTTAGACAGTTTTGAGGCTTTTATTGAGATGGACATAAATATATTTTTCTGTGTTTCTTGTGGTTTTTTATCCTGTTTTTCCATCAGCCAAGCTCAGTCTCTAAGAAAGTCTGTGTTTTAATTTCCCTCAGGCCAAAGAGATAGCAGCAATCCAGCGCTCAGAGGCACCGATGAGCAAGGTGCCCCGGCAGCGTGGCCGCTGGTCCCAGCCCAGCAGCAGCATAGAGATGACAGTGAAATCCATGCTCGACCTGCGGCAGCTGGAGTCCTTCTCTGTTTCCCGTTCTCCAAGCCGAGACTCGCTGTCCCAAAACAGCAATGGGGACGACAGAGAAGAGCACACTGACCTTCCTGTGCACGTCAACAAAGTAAGGGCAGTACTGCTCTGAGGAGGGGAACCCACTCTGAGTGCATCTGTCCTGCATCTAGTTGTTATTACGTACATTTATTACTACCTGAGGCCACTCTTTTTATTGTTAAAGGTCTTCCAATGACTTTTGAGGTACCTTATTAGATAACTGTATTGTAATTCATACTCCTGCAATGTGTGATTCTGCTGTCTTATCGCAGAGATCGTATGGGGTCAAGGTTTCCCTTCAATGGCAGGAAGACCTAATGTTTTCTTTTAGCTCTTTGAATATTTATGTCAAAAACAAGCTGAGAAGTTGAGCTTGGAGATACAGGTGTGTAAGAATCTGTGTCTCTCGGGCTGTTGTATGAGTCCAGCCCAGCTAGCTAGGACCCTGGCCCACACGGTCTTACATGGACAAAGTAAAAGACAAGAAGTGCTCTTCTCCACGTGGGGATGAGTGTCCTGTTTATTGGCTTGGGAAGGGACACTTGTGGTTCCAGCGACCACCCACGTGGGACAGAGCGTGTGCCCTTCTTGCAGTGGACTTTTATACCCAAGGAGGGGGCGTGGGGAAAGAGGACCGCGGCCAATGGGATACCACTGAGGAGGGGCAAGGGGAGGGGTAACCAGGGGCCAGACCACCAGGGGATATAGCAGAGGGGTGCATGAGGGAAAGACCATGTGATGGGAGAGGGGAAATAACAATCTACGTGATATAACATACTCAGCACAAATTTCCCATCACCCAATGCAAAACAAACAACTAAATAAACTATTTAGTGCAATACAACACAGGTGTGTAAAAACTTGGTAACCTGTGACCTCACTCTGCTGGAATGCAGTTTCTTGACTCCAGTAACCACTGCAATGTGGCTCACATGAAGCCCTTAGGTGTTGGCTGTGCTAGATGTGTAAATTCTCTTTGATCTTTGTATTGATGGGTCGCAGCAAGTAATGAGTGCTCATCCTCAGAAAGCTAGTGCCTATTTTCCAGTAGCAGTCTGTCCGGTGCCTGGCTTCATTAGAAGTTTTGCCTCCCCTATAACTGTGTGACTGAGAAGAGGATTCAGATTGTTGTGTGCAGTAATTCAGTTTTTGAGCTGAAATGGCCCAGTTTTGTGAATTGTCCAATCAATCTATAGAAAGTAATGGAAGAACCTTCTGCCACATGACTTACACTCCTGGTGTGTGATCAAAGAGTACTTTACCAAAGAACTTCAGGGAATTGCAAATAGGAAACAAACCAGAAAAGTACAGCAGTAGTCTGACAAGTTTAGTAAATAAGGAACAGAAAAGACGTAGGATTGCTGTGTTTTCTGATCTCAGATTGCTGAACATATTCTGTGCTATAATGCATACTTTCTAGCCCTGCACAGCACTTGCTGATGTAAGGTAAAACACTGGTAATATCTAGTTTTCTCTTTTTAATTAAACCAGGTTGGCAGCTCAATACCTCCCCAAGATAATGGGTCTTGTGCACGACCCCAGGTGATTCGTCTTGTGTCTTGTGAAGAGGGGATTTTCTCTCAGGAACTGGAACCTTCTGAGAGTGAGGAATGTGTAATCTACCCTGAGCAAGATGAAATCCATCCCGCAGACTCTAGCAGGTTAAAAATAAGCTCTCTGCTGTGCATGGCTCAGATGTTTCTGTTCTGGTTTTCTTGCAGCTTGTGTGGTAACTTTGATGACTTGACTTACTGCCTAATTGATGTCAGACATGTTTAGTTGAGAGTTTTGTGTCAGATGGATGCTAGAGGAATATGAAACTAAGAAGGCACCATTAAAATAATTTTCCTCTGAGGGAACTGCACATTAGCAGTCTCCTCCAAGTTTTTTTTTGTTGAGTAAACAACTTGAGAGTAGCCTTTTTGCTTTCTGCCTTATCTGGGTTGAAAATAGCAAGGGAAAACTTGGAAGCTGGAAAACTCACTAGCGACACATATGTGGCAGTGAAATGCCTACCCAGCAGAAATGACAGGACACTTATTTATGAAAATTGGGCAAGAATTTAGTAAACGTAGTGTGTGATTACTCTTATGTGGGAAATAGACTGAATTGCTCAATACAGATGGAATTGAAAAGGACATTGGAGACAGTGGAGACCTTTTTTATTCCTCTGCTGTTTCTTCTGTTTTAATATTACATAATTTAATTTTTCTGTGCTCCCTTTTATTTTTCTTCCCTGAATTTTGTTCTTCCCTTCCCCTCTTAACCTGATGCTAGTAGCTGCTTAATTTCCTTTGTTTTCTGTCATGTTACAGAGGCAGGGCTGATAGCTTTAGACAGATTTTCAAACAAGAGTGCATGCCAAGATTTTGCAGTTGAAGCTGCAAGGTTTTGCCTAGCTTATTTTTCATTTTTAACTTTGTGATGATAACATTTGGACAGAGTAGACTCGTGTGCTGCTCCATCATGTAAGAAAGGGAGACCCTCCAGTGATGTTGGATACAGACTGGACGCATGGCAATGTTTACAGCGTATGGGAGCTGCCAGGAGCAGTTGCCATTCAGTTCTGCTGATTGACTTCTGCATCCTAACTTGCCTTGGAGTACGTTTGAAACCAAAGTATTCCAAAAAGTGGAAAATGGAAGTCCTTAGGCATCAGGCAAAAGAACAGTGCTGGTGACATTTGACAAAATAAGTTCCATGAAATCACAACAGAAATCAGTAACCCTTTCATACAAGATTGTATTTTTGTATGATGTTCTTCAGTAAATTAGTCTTTCTCAAAGCCAGAATCTTGTATATTTTGCATCACAGAATTTGCCCAAAGAAGCAGGTCATGAACATAGGAAAAAAAGTGTATTAGAGCTTAAATCTATGGCAGACTGGAGTTTCTCTCCTGTAGGTGTAGGCCTGGTTTTAGTCCCTTTTTCATCATGTAAACTTCTACATTTTTTCCTCACCTGTGCTGGAAATCAAGCCAGAGCAGAGTGCTGCTGGTGCCTGGTAATCATGGGAACTGACAACACCCAGAAAATCAGACAGTCCCCTTGGGACTTCCATGTCCAAGCTTAATGAAATGCAAAAAATATACTGTATTATGATGAGAGAAATCAACTTGTCTTTCTCTTTAAAGCCTTACATTTGTAATAAAAGGTGTTACTAATACAGGTAAGGCCTTATTAAAGTTAAAATGTGCTTCTTTACATGTAAACAAATATGTCTTCTAGTGTTGTATCTTCCTGTCTCTCTTGTAGTGAGTTCCAGGTAAAAGCATTGCCCCATGGGAAACTATGTAGAGGTTATCAGAGTAATGGATGCCCAGACAAACACAGTCCAGACAGTGCCTGCTCTGTAGATTACAGCAGCAGTCGTCTGTCCAGCCCAGACCATCCAAATGAAGGTAAGATGCAAAGCCATTATAAATGTATTTATTTATATGTGAGCTCTTAGTGAGCTGATCTGAGGTCACACTATTAGTCACACTGGCACTGCTGTACAGACTCAAGGGCATTTGAACAGACACCCCAACGAAGCCACTGTAGAAGCAGGAGTTGGTGGACTTTCCTTCTTTCCTTTTGCACCTTTGGCTTTCTCTTACCTCACTAGCCAAGGAGGCAGGTTTAGTACTGATTATGCCATAGGCTATGCTGTTTGTAAGATACAGTACATTAGAGAATTACTGCATGTAATGCTGACCGACTTTAACATTCTAGGTTCAATTTAGCATCTTTGTTGGTGTGTTTTTTTAAAATTTGGCTAATGTTACTCTGATTTAGTTTTTACAGCACTGGGGTTTTTTTGCCTTTTCCCAGATTCAGAGGGCACTGAGCCTCTAAGCGTAGATGGTGTTTCAGACCTGGAGGGAGAAGAAGGAGAGGAGGATGTGAGTACTAGCATGCCTGAGGGAGAAATTCCTCAGATACCTGATCAAGAAAAGTTCCTCAAGGAGCATTTTGGGACCCTGAGCAACACTGATGGAAAAGGTACATCTCTATATTTTCAGGGGGGAGACTTGTAAGGTCACTCCTGACTTTTGCCCTGTATAAACCAAAACAGGCTTTAAGTTCCACTAGGCTTTCATGGATGTGTGTATATATGGGAAGAGGGGAAAAAATGGAAAACAGTGTAAGAGGCTGAAAGAAGAGTTAACATCTGTTAACTTCATCGGCCTATGTGTTAATTTCTGTAGATGAGATTGGGCTCTGTGTCAGTTTGTATTAAGTATTGTCCCTGGAATCCTACAGAGCTGTTACATTGCTCCCGGACTGGTTTTTCCTGTAGTAAAGGAAGGTACTGACGGCGCGTTAGCCCCCCATAGGTGACACGCAGTGGCCTCTAGTGGTGCATCCAGGCATAGCCAGTGTCACAAAAGAAAAGGCTGAAAAGCTGGGTGGAGAGAGAGAATAAGAGGAGACATCAGAGTGGCAAAGGAGCTGGTTTGTCTTTATCAACCAACTCCAGAATAAAGCATATCTTTTTAGAATTGATAATGGTTACAGGCAGCAATAGCTATGTGAGTTTTTCGGGTTCTTTTTTTTTTTCTTTTTCTTTTTTTCTTTTATTTTTTTTTCCTCTTTGATGGGTTTGTTTTCTGCTTCATGCCAGTGCCTCACAGTCCTATAGGCAGGATAGGACACAAAGGAAAGCAAAAAAGGAGGAGGCGTACCCTTAGGGAGAGTAGCAGCTTAAGGCAGAGTAATCTAAGTAGAACACTAAAGGCAAAGGAAATACAATTATTTCATTCTCTGTGGCTTTAGCTTAAAAAAAATACCCTTGGATATCAAGGAACACTTTCTAGTCTCTATGATAAGAAAATTTACAGAGAATGCTCTGTAAATAAACTGCTCATTTTTCTTTCTCCTCTAACCAAAATTTTTAGGTGGCTCATGTAGGAATCTGGAAAGAACCGAAACCCTCAGCATTTCCTCTCGCTTTCTTTCCCAGTCCCCGGCTCTCAGGTATGGCTCTGCTTGTTTTGAGTGTTTCTGTCTGTGTATTTATACTAATATGAGTAGGTCTCATGCTAGGTTCTGGGTGAAAATAGCTGAACAAACTTCTGGCTTTGGTGTGCCTTGGCACAGCAAAGTGTTAGCACAGCCCTTGGCAGGCTGCTTGCAGACTCTTGTGATTTGGACAGGTTATCCTGGATCACTTTAGCTGTTTTATTTATTCTAATGTAACACTATTGTTTGTTCTTTTCCCTCTTTCAACAAGGTGCTTAATTGTTCCATGATTAATGCCTTGGTTGATTAAGTTGGAGGAATTACTAATAATCTAATTTTCTCTTCACTGTTTATGCTCTGTTTATTCTTTTGCATTTCATTCAGCTTGGACAATGAAAGTAGATTTGTCAACTTTTCCTTTGTTTTACAGTCCTTTCTTACTCAGCTTTTTTTCTTGGTCCCATGCCTTCACAGGGTGTTCTGGTGTCTCGCAAAAAGCCTCACTGGGATATTATTCTTCCCTCAACCCTAAAAGGCCTCTGCAAGCTGTTTCCTTTGTTATTAAAAAAAAAATCCCAACAAAACAAATAAATTAAAAAAAATTAAAGCATTAGGTCAATGTTTTTGTTGATTTGGGTTCATAAATTTTTAAAACACACAAATACTCCTATATTCCTCTAAAATGACAACCTAAAGTCTTAGTTCAAAGGAATTTCATCATATAGGACTAAGCAGATTTGAATACATTTTCTAAGGTTCACCAACTGTGTCCAGATTCAGCATGGTAGGGAAATTTGTTTGTTATTGCTGTATTCAGTTGCTGTAGCTGCTGTCAGGAATGCTTCTTAGTCTGATTCATGTGTATTTGGGAAGAAAACCAATGGTAACTATTGTGTAAGCTTCTGGAGAGCTGCAGTGATGAGCGAAGGAAGTCACTGGTGCTGTAAAGATGTAACAGGGGAGGTAGTTTTTGGGCTTTGAATCTGTTCAGCTGTTTAAACATGCCAGATTGGAAGTTGCCTCCTTTCTGAAGTAAGCCCACTGTGTTTGTCTGAAATGGAGAGGAAGAGGAAATTAAGCTTTCCTCTTTAAGATACTGACCAGCTTTCCTAGTCATTATGCTTTCATAATGTTAGGAAAGCATATTTACTTCCTCTTAGGGTTATCTTAGAATTGAAAAGATTTAAATTTTAGTAAGGTGAGCTGAGAGAAAAGACCTGACTTTGCCCAGTCTTTCCTATGCCTGGAATTTTTCCTTCTCTTTTGTCTTCACTTTTTATGATGTCCTCCCTGGAAACAGCAACCCAATGCTATCTGTGATTGCAGTCTCTAGTCAAGTGCCTGAAGACCAGAGCTTGCAGGGTTGAGTAAAATTAAGTGGTAACAGCTTAGGGCATTTTTGACTCAAAAAAGTCCAGACAGGGAGGAGTTCTTAATTCCAGAGAAACTTAATGCATGTTCCTCTCTATCCAAGGGAACACACTTACTTGTTTTAACTGGGATTTCTTTATTGTGTTCTTTAGACAACTGTCACTCTCTTCATCCAATCTGACACTGGTTTCAAAGCCCATCGAGCCACCAACCCAGACCAGTCAGTTTACATCAAACCTGTTGAAAAATGACAGCAGCCATCCTGGTGACGCATCGGAGAGCAGCCAGCTCCTGGAGAATGTAAATTCAAATCGAGCTGCCTGTATGCAGAAGAAGCGCAGATCAGCTTTGGAGCCCAGCAGAGTTGGTATGGCTCCTGGACGGGTTATTGCCTCCTTTCCAGAAGGGCCTGTGAATGCAGTCATGAGGAAGGCACAGTCAGTGCATGACCTCGTGCATGAGGGTAAGCACACACATTGGAATGATGGTACCTGAGAATGAAATGGGGACATCTCAGTGGAGGTTTTAAATTTAGCTTGTCTTTCTGCATTCTGAGCTACAGGCTTTACATGTCTTCTAAATCCTAGGCTGTCAAGGGAAAATATTTTAAATATTATTAATTAAAATATTATTTAATATTTTTAATTTGTCATGCAGATTCTGGTCTTCTAATTATCAGTGTCTGATATTTGTTTGACATATGTGGGAGAAGCACTGGCAAGGGTGAAATAAAGTATTAGCAAAAATATTCTCCCTTGCTGTGGGTGGTTGCTCCAAGCTAAGACTGAAGGGTGGGGAGGAGAGAAAGAGGGAAGAGGCAGTAACTGAGAGCTTACTGTATCCATGCCCACTGTGTGAAATAACTCTATTTTTGAAACAAGTAACTCACTAACTGTTAATAAGTTTGTTTAAAAAACCAAAAAAAACCCCCACATGATCACCACAACAGCATGTATCAGTTTTTGCCTGCTTCTTCTGGCCTCTGTCTTAACAGTCACAGTGGTCCAAGGTCTTCTGACCATACATGTTAAAGACAAATCTCTCTCATGAGGAAATCAGAATTGTCTGAGCAGGATGAGGGATGGCAAAAAAAGAAAGCTGTTGAGGCTTGGTGATACTAACCTGAACACGTCTCACAGGGGCTGAGCTGAGCCATGTTAAATTCCAATTTAGGAATTCACTGCAGGCTCTTGTCTATTTTTGGTATGTTTATCTGTTTAATTTTCACAGATAAGGGGCCAGGAGTGATATCCTCTGCCAAGCAGCGTCCTCAGACTCTTTTGGTGGTTGAGAAGGATCCCAGACCTAACAATTGCAGGGTGTTATCAGCCAGTATGTTGAAGATGGATGGATCTGGAACTCTGCTGGCCAAAGATGTCAGGGCTGCAAAACCAAAGTCCTACATGAACCCCACAACCAGCTTCCGAGCTAAGATGTCAAGGAGCATATCTGTAGGGGAAAATCTGTACCTTGGTTGCTCCACTGAAATGTTGACTGATGGGAGGACTAGCCCTCCAGTGACAGAGAAAATGCAATTTAGTTCCACATCAGATGCTGAGAAGATTAAGCTGCCAGTGAAAGAAAACGTTCCAGTGAAACCTGCACTCCAGCCAGTTGTAAACTGCTCATCTCCCAAGTCCTTCCACAGCAAGTTGGCATCATCAAACCGAGCACATCTGATTCTTGACATTCCCAAGCCATTGCCTGATAGACCCACACTGGCCTCCTTCTCACCCACTACCAAAGCAAAAACCCTGCTTGAGCCACAGTCTCCACAGTCACCTGCTGGGGCCTCCAAAAAGAAACCCTCTTTTCCTGAGGTCCGAACCTCCAAGAGGGAGAATCAAGCTGCTGGGTTTCTCGTTCCTGGTAGAGAGGTCTCAACAGGGCTTGTTAAGGAGAGCCCAGTGGATTATCCAGTCTCGAGGACAGATTGCCAGGATGAGCCAGGGGTCACTAGTCTAAAACTGAGGGAAGTGTCAGAGGGCCAGCAGCTAAGGTCTCCTGAGAGCACACTGCCCAGGGGCAGGGAGCGGATCACCGGCATCGCATGTGTGCTAGACAGCCAACCTGGACTTTGCCCACTAGACCCCATCAGGCCCAGGTCTCCTACAGCTATAACTGCCTCGGCACAGGTCTCAGGTGTGCATGGATACCCATCTCTTATCTTCCCCCTTCTGTCTCCTGTCTTTGTGAACCGCCTCACGATCCCATCACATTTCTTTACGTCCAGCTTCTGGCCTGTCTCGTCCTGTCTGCACCTGTCTCGTTCCATAAACCATCCCCTCAATGGTGAGACACTTCTTCAATCTAACATCTTTTTCTCAGTCTTTAGTTTCCATTTCCTCTGGGTCTTATGTCTGACAGTCCTTCTTACCTGGTTTTGTAGAGCTCAGAATTGTCATGATTTTAGTGATTTAGCTGTACAACTACCTCTAGGGGCTCGAACCTCTTTGTGGTGAATGCTGAAAGCTCATATGCTGGGAATCCCCTGAAGTATGTAGGTCACATTCCTCACCCTCCTCCTGGAGCACATTTGGCCAGCAAATGAAGGTACAGGCCAACATGTGCTAACAGAACCAAGCAAGCACAAGTAGTACTGGCAGTGAAGTTATGCCAGGCAGCTCGAAGTTTCCTTTGTTAATATGCAAGTGTGCAGGGTCCAGAAAGGTTTGCATACAATTTTCTCCCATGAGATAAAGTTCATGAAAGTGAGCTCCTTGCTGTAGCTACCTGTGAGAGCAAGCAGGTTTTTGTGCTGTTATCACTCTGCTTTGAGGACATGTCTGCAAACTGAGTTTGTGCAGGGTTAGAACATAAAAAATGTGCATTAATTTTTGGATTATCTCTAGTTTGGAGAAAAAGATACAAGATGAAAAACTTTCATCTGCTGAAAACAGCTCTAAGAGCTCTTACAGGTCTCAGTTTAAGGTAATTCAGTCAAATGAAAACTAGCAGATAAGTTCAAATTGAAGCAGGAATCCTGCCCTCCAAGGCAGGAAAACCTCCAGAGTTTGGGGCACTGTTTAGTTCCACATCATCTCCTGAGGTTTTTCTTTTGTGTCACAATCAGAAAGGAAATACACCTTTCTGAGCTGTGTATTAGAAAGCTGAATGTTAACCACTGCACTGATAGCTTCTACCTTAAGGGGCTATACAGCTTTTATCCCTTTTGTTATGCTGTTCTTACTCATATCTGAGAAGGGATAGCTCTGTAATCCTTTGATAGTTGCCTTCTGTGGTGCCAGGCTGTTACACCATTCATTGGAATGGTGCAACACAATATGGTTAAGCACAATATTTATGCACCAAATCATTGCAGAAGGTTTAATCTGGTTTTGATGCACTGTTATTTTTCTTTTTGCATTTCTAGAGAGATCAAACACCTTAAGATTGAAGCACTATTGTGTAAAACAGGAAATGTGATATTTTGTCAAGGGACCTGCAGTTATCATACCATTGCTGCTCTGAAGAATAGTGAGTGCAACTGAAATTTTCAGACCCTCCCCCTACAGGGGTGAGATTTTTTCTAGCTCCAGATGCAACCTGAAGCTGTGGAATCACATTCTACAGCAGAATTTTACTTGTCTGTGCTCTTTAGGCTGAGTTTTCTCTTCTAGATTTGCGAATCAGGCTACATAGCAAATGGTTTTTGGTCAGTTTGCAGAATTAACACAGGTAGCACAGATAAAGATTTTCAGTATTGATTTTATTTTTTTTTAACAACTCCCAAGACATAGCACACCCTGACAGAATATTTAACATATTTAACAGCATCCTTTAGTGAGTTAGAATGATATAGCACTATGGATCGCAATTTTTTTTTCTCAGTAGGCAGCTGTCAGCCTTAAGCTTCTTGCAGACCACATTTCCCAAATTTTTAGTGGTAGATGCTGGAAAAGCTGTTTAGATCCAAGTTGGCTATTGCTGTGAACAACTCACTGTGGCTCCTGGGAATCACGTGGCAGTTTAGATGAAAACTGTAGGGTTGATAGAGACTTGTTCAGCTTCTGACTTGCACTGCTGCTTTGGATTTCCACCTAATTTTTCTGTCCTTCAACTTCCCGCTTGTATAACAGCTGCAAATAAAAAGACTTCATTGTACTTATTAAAGTGTTTTGACATCTACAGTTAAGATGCTGTAGATGTGCTTAGTACTGTTGCTGTGTTTAATATTCTCTGCTGATTTCTGAAGAGCTCTGCTCTGCACACCCGAGAGGCAGAAAATGCCTGTTACTTAAGCATTTATATTAGGTTTTGTGATCTTTCTCCTGACTGGAGCCTCCCAGAGCTGGAGACCAGCATAAAACAATGATCAGAGGAGAAATCCAGAAAAGAGAAATGAGAAGAAACAGCTGGGTTTCAAACATAAAGAGGAAAGGAGGGGGGCAGAAATCAAGAATCTTGGATTGCACTGAAGCCCACTGTCCTCAGACTCCATGGGTGATTTAGGATCAAAGGATGCAGATGGAAGGATTTGTTCTTGCCCTTTTGTTCTTTGTGGATGTTTTTTGTTTATATATAAGTAGATGTTTTTCTAGCTGTATTTGTTCATGCATCATCGAGATGTATTAATAAAATTAGCTTAGGTCCTCTTCAGTCTTTTCAAAGATGGTGTTCTTAGAATTGCAGACATTACAGTGCTAATGTGATGAAATTTTGGACTTGGGTAACTGAAGAAAGTTGAATGTCCTTTGTCCAGGCCTTTGCAAATTGAAGATTGTGTTTGTGTGTCTATGTCTTTGTTCATGGTTTATGTATAACTCATGAAAGTGTTTATTGTAAAAAGATTGCAGGCCTTCAACTCATGTTTTGGAGATAATATCTGATGGGGACAGGCAGAAGATGCTGTCCTTCAGTTGCTTGCTTTTATTTTTTAGATTTGGGTTATGGTCTATCCCCAGTGTATGTTATGTGTTGCTCAGCAATGCAATTCTGTTCTGAGTTTGCTTGTCACAGCTCCTGTGGAACTCAGTCCTCACTAGAGAAAATTGCAATAATTCAGTATAATCCATCATGCTCTGTGCTTTTAATACACTGTGCAGAAGGATGTGTGAGGGGAAGCTTGTAGATTTCTAACTAAGTAGAAGCTAAATTAGAGGCTCTTTGGATCAGGCCCTCATGCCTCTGGAAGCCCTCATGCAAACATGGTTTTAATTGTAATTGGAAATCACATGGATAATCTGTGACTGTAAAAAAAATGTGCAATTTGAGGAAAAACATTGCTGACTTTGGAGAGTCTAAAGACTGGAAAAATAGGGGTGTTTGAAGCAAGCAGCATGTCTAGTTAGTATGAAGGAAAGTTCATACAGAATGTGCCTATTTAATAATTTGCTCAAACCAGCCCTAAATATTGAATGATAAGTTGTGTGTGTGTGATGTTTCAGATATGCATTAAAAAGCCTGTTTTCTTACCAAACTGTGAGGTTGTGGATAGTGGAGTGTCTGTGCCTTACCTTGTGCTTTTATGTTTTCTTCCCTCCAGAGTTGGGCATCAGCATAGAGCAGTGTGAGCACGTGGTGTCCGAGCTCCAGGACAGCATGCGCAGAGCCCTTCACCTCTACCGCAGGGTGAGTGACTGGGTGACCTCACACACGGACTCTGCTATGGTAGCTGGGCTTTACAGCCCACAGGCATTTTATGCTGATGTAAGTGCTTGCTGCCTCAAGGTGTTCTCTTGACTGTGTGTTCAGTGACACAAGCTGCCTGGCTGTCCACTTGACTGCACCTTCAACTTGAACCAGGAGCTCCTGATTTCCAGTTCTTGGGTTTTCCAATGGTTTGTTATGGTACTCTGAGCAAATCAATTAGGTTTCCAGTCTGTTTAGCCTATCTGTAAACTGAAGATTACAGTATGCTCTTTTTCAAAGGGGTATTAGGGAATTAATTAATGGTTATACACTATTTCAGGGATATGAACTATTACAGGAGCTTTGAGTTTTATTACCCCATCTGTTCTTTGTCTTTGATGCCTGGGAAAAGGATTAGCAAATGTGGGATACCATGGGAATCCAGCTGTGAGAAGAACATGCAGCTGTTCACATGTCCCTCTCACCTCTATACCAGAGCTACATGCAGAGCAATATAACAGCTCTTTGTTCCTTTTCTTACCACTGATCTGTCAGGTCTCCTGCAATGAGTGTGAGACTTTGATGGTGAGCATCTTCGACATGGGCCTCTGCAGCTCTGGCCACAGCACTTGCATTAGCTCTCTGACCTTGCTCTGTTCCTGGGACCAGCTGCATTTGGCAGACAGGAGGGACTGGAGACTGTGGCCCTGTGCTGCTGCTGGGAAACACATTACATTACCTCCTTAAGCCCACTATAAGGGGAACACTGCCCAAAAATGTGCTTCCCATCTCTGTCCTATTGGACTAATGCCTGTGGATTTTGTGCAGCTAGGGAGTATTGGATGCATGTCCTGCTATATGTCTAAATAGGTAGTCTCAAATGTTGAAGAAAAGTAGACTTGATTGGTCGGCAAGTCTTTATGGCTTTACTTCCCTCAAGGGCTCAAATTGCTTACTTGGTGCTCTACCTGAACCCCAATGCATTCCTTGTTTTCCCCTCCTCTTTGTTTTCAGGTACTAAATGATACGGAATCTTCTACTGACAAAGATAAAATAGCAAGCCTCCTGACAGAAACATTCTCCTCCATGAAGAAAGAGTTGGACTCTCTGAAGGATGCAGAAGAGCTTCTAAAAGACAAGGAGGCACTGGTGAAGCCACAAGATAACACTAGCCCACTGAATGAGGGATGCGGTGCCAATCTACCGAGTCCCAAGAGTTTGGGCGATGAGCAGACACTTGCTTTGTTGGAACAGTACTCGGAGCTGTTGCTGCAAGCTGTGGAACGACGCATGGACAAAAAACTCTAAGAGGGGTGGCTTTCAGGTGTTTGTGAATACACAGAAATAATTGCAAGAAGAGGACCACAGAGAGAGCTTCAGACCAATGCTACCATCAGCTGGTCTAGGGCTGGTGGAGATACCTTTATAAATTGATTTCCTCAGGCTCCAACAACTTGTTCCAATTCTTAGCAATGTGCTGGCCACAGTTTTAATATTTGTTTCCCAATGGTCTTCAACTTCCAAGACTTCTAAACAAAGTCTTGAAAGAGGAGTTTGGAGAAATTGCCTTGAAATTTCTTCATAGCCAGGAGGTCAGGATGTTTGACATCTAAAAATACAGGGAAAATCCAGTTTATCCAAGAAATTCTGAACTGCTGACTAAAAGCAAAGGTTGATGTGAAGCCAATCCCTTCCTCTCCAAGACTTCATAAGAATCAAGAATCAGACTTTTTATGGGTTTATTTATTAATTTATTTCTCTTGACTGTTGCTCTATGCCACGTTTGTGGCTGTTACCTTTGTCCTTTAAAAAAACTGTCAGTCCCTTTGCCATATCCCAGCGAGAAACAATCTCTGTATTATAAATCCCCAACAGGGAGACAGGCTGGAGTGTCTGTGCAATTAATGAACTGTTCTCTGCTTAGGTCTTTTCTTGCTGTTCTTGCTTTTCCTCCCTTGGTTTTGTTCCTTCAAGTAATCCTGCTGTTGTTATGACAACCCTGTCTGCTTTCCTATTGTGTCAAAATAGTCCCCACACTGTATCTTATCTGCATTCACCTCCAGGGAAAGGCTGTGTATCCCTTGGGCCATGCTTTGGAGATTACTTTATGAATTCATCAGTGGTATTTTTAATCTGGAATTTGAATACTTCAGACTGGGTTTTCTGCAGACATTTTAAAAATTTGATTTAGATACAATACAAAAGTTTATTTCAGCCAGTTTTCATGATTAGGAATTGGATATTGACTTTGTTACTATTTATTTTTGGAGAAGTGACATGGAAAAGCTGGTTTCTATCTCATCAAGTGTCACTATGGGATTGAGAGATCTTCAGTGCCATGGCTCATCTGTGTCATTTGTTCATTTCACTGTGATAGGAAAATGTTTTCTCCTTGCCTTTACATGAAAACAGAACATTTACATCACAAGAAAGCTGGGATTCTTTTACCTTTTGTAAAGCTATTTCAAATGCCCTCACAAAATTATTTCCTAAGAACTTCAAATGAGATATTTTGGGGTGTGATGACCTCCATTTCCCCTGCCTCTAGCCCCTTTGCTTTTAATGAATTTCTGGTCTGAGAAACAGAATCTTCTCTTCTTGCATTTGTATGTGCAATATTCTTCTTGCCCTGTGGAGCTTCTCTAAACCCATGCTAATTTGTGTCTATTGTGGCTTAAAATTGTCCAGTGATGTTTTTTAGGTCAATGATATAAGCTAAGAAAAACAATTTTAAACCAATGAAATTCTTCAGCACCTTCTCCCTTACTCCCACTCCTTTCAACAACAGGGGAAAATACGCAAAATGTTTTATTTCTTGCATCTCCAGTCTGTCTTGCATTTATTTTAAGGCAGAGCAGTGTAATCTGAGTTCATAAAACTAATGCAAGCAACAAGAATTTGATGGGAGAGAGACTGCTACTATCTGTGGAAGTCAGTCAGAGGCAGCCAGACTGCATCACTTGGTTACAGAGGTTACAGGGTGGAAGCAGGTTTTTTCATTTTACTGTCCTGGCTGCTGTTTCTCTGAAACCCTGTGGCACTTGGAAATGTGGTCTCTTGACTTCTCTTTCTGTGACTGCAGATCTGCGGTGCAGCCTTTTTTCTGCTGGTCTGGCCAGACTGGCATAGGACAACCTGTTTCTCCTGAGTAACTGTAGGGCTGATAGTCTGCAGTTCTGTCTCTCCCCTAACAGGTTTGCTGCCTGATCACTGCTGTGTGCTTCAGGACATGGCAGTATGGGAAACATTTTGAGAGCTTTCGAGCTCCTTCTGCCTGTAATTGAAATCTGCTTAATCATGTTTCAGGTGTTCTTGCTAACCTTTCCTTCCATGGGCTTGTACTGAAACTTTAAAGGGGTTATTTTCTAGTCCCTTCTCTGCACTGTATTCTGCTGAATCAGCTGGTGTGCTCAGTCCCATGGGCAGCTTCTCTTACACAGAAAGGTTTTGCAAAGGAAGGCAAATTGGAAACCAGAGAGGAAGTTTCTGGCAGTGCAAAGGTGAGCTGGAGATGCCATGAGTGGAATGTGTGATAACAGTCATGTTGGGTCTGTGATGGGAGTTAGTGTGGGTCAAGCTTGCTTTTGAGGTGACCAGTACCTCCACTTTCAGACTGTGAACATATGTCCTGGTATACAGGGAATTTCTTGCTGTACTGGGGCCACAAGACACTCAGGAAAAATAGCAGCCCCTTCAACCCAGTTATATTTTGGTACTGTTGATAATGGTTTGAGGGTCCTTTATAGTACTTCCTTGTGCAATTTTATACCATTTTATTATTTAAACATTGAGGTAGTGACAAAAAGGTCAGAGATGATACAGAAGAGCCAAGTGGTGAGAATGAAATGACCATGAAAGTAAAGGACAACAACCAGCAAACCTGGCATAGAGATATGAAACAAAGCTCCTTGGAATTAAGTTGTGTGAAGCAAATCTGATTTTTAAGCTGCTCAGAGTGGGTTTTGTTTCCTGGAATGGATTTTACTTTGGATCATGGCTGTATACAGGAAACCAGAGGTAAAATCTGATCAGAATGATGGCGAGAAAAGTGTTGGGCAAGTAGATCAGTTGGAGAATGGTTGTGTAGTTTAACATAAATTTAGAACAGTGTATGTAGGAGACTCGGGAAAACAGTAGAAGTAGAGATGATCTTGGTGTGTAGAACACCATTTGGCCAATACCTGTGAATGATACAATACCAAAAGGCTTCAGGAAAGTAGATATAGGACTTGGAGATGGTGATCTGTAATTGAAGGATGAATGGGAAGGAGTTCGTTTTTAAATATGTTCTGTTGAGCCTCTTGCTTCTTCTCTTGCAACTGTTCTCTAAGCAACTATTTGTTTTCTTAAATGGCAAAGTCCTGAGCTGCTTGTTCAAGGCTTTGATATTTTGAATTGATTAGAAGCCCAGTAAAGGAGATGCTGGTGCCACAAGTTTGTTGCTGAAAGGGGTGTGGGGATAGTGTTGCTCTTTTTAATTTAAGACTGATCTAACTAATTTTTCCCTGCTAACTTCCTATTGCTGGCAGTAGGAAATATTCCTAAAACCTCTAGTTAACAGAACAAAAAGAGCATAAATGCTTTGCATTTGCACCTTGTGAACATGTTTCACTACAGGCTGTCCATTGGGCCAGGTAGAGAAATAATGAATGGTAACTGCCTGGGAAGTCAAGAGGCTTGTCGGAGGAGGTAATAAATTTTAGTCTATCCCTCTTAATGGTTTGTGATCCCTCTTACTGGTTTATGTGGGTGTTAGCATAGGCACAGCAAGATACCTGTATTACGATAAGTTATTTGTTTAACATAAAGCCTGAAAAAATAATTTGGATCTACCTATTCTCTTTACATATATTTTCCCTTCTTCAACCCAACATTCCTGGTCAAAATGAGAAGTTTTAGGTTTCTTTTCCATCTTGCAAATAGTACTGCTTTGCCTGTGGAGCCCCTCAGTTTGTTTAAGGGCTCTCTTGAATTGGGACAGTAGGAAGGGCTGCAACCTGAAAGGGCAGCAAACTGTTGTATTTCCTGCTGCAAGCAGGTAACACCTTCATCCTCCCCATTCCTCAGCAGCACTCAGGAGCTGTGTGTATGGGCATCCACCTTTCTTCCACCTCCTCTCTCAGGTTGTCCTCTCCTTTCCCATGCCACCTCCCAGGTGATGACTGGGGCATGGCCTTACAGCAGCCCCCTCCCCAGCCTACCTGTTTTTCAGACTTCATCATGACTCAGAGGAATTGGGACGTTTCTTTCTGGGAGTAGAAACATACCAACTTAATTTTTTAAGAAGAACGAATATGTATATACTTATATATAAGGAAAAGAAAAAAAGAAATACAGGTATTTAAACACCCTTGGTAAATTCATGCATGTATACAGTGTCTTCTCCCCAGCCCGTTGGATGTGCAGCATCCAGGACACTAAATGACAAAAACCTCATGAAATGATAGACAGGTCTTCTAGCAGCCCCCCGAGAGAGCAGGTGGTTCCTTCTCTGGGTAACTGCGGCGTGTCCCATGTTTCAGGTCGTGCGTATGAAGGACATGGGGCGGCTGGGGCTGTGCTCGTGTCACACGGGGACCCGCGCGGGGCAGCCGCGCTCGGAACAAGCCATGTGCGCCCCGCGCGTCCTCCTGCGCCCGCGCTTCGGGCAGGGCAGGCATCTCCTCACCCCTGTCCCCCTCCTGCACTGCCCTTTTCCTTCATTCCTCTGAAACACAAACAAAAAACCCTTCCTGCTTTATTTATAAATGCGTGTTTTTATACTTTCGGCTTTAGGCAAAATAATACTTTGTCTTTTTTTTAATTATTATTTCGGAAAAGAATTTAAAATTCCTTTTGTTGGTTGGTGGTTTTTTTTGGTTGGTTTTTTTATTTTTGGTGGGTTTTTTTTTTTTTTTTTTTGTTTTGTTTTGTTTTTTGCACTGTGAGGCTCCCCCGGGAGCTGTTTTTAACTCTGTATCCATTTGTACTTCGTGTCTTAAACTGTTTCAATAAAAACGTGACCATTTGTTACTGAGCTGCGCGACTCACTGGGGCATTGCGCCCGCGGTTCGTTTTCCGGGGGAAGGGGCGGGCAAGGGGCGGGAGCAGGCGGGGCCGGTTGCTGCGGGGCCGGGCTGTGCATGGCGGAGGGCGCGGCGCTGCGGGCCGTGAGGGGCTGCCTGGCCGCCTTCCCGCGGGAGGCCCGCGGTGAGCGCCGGAGCGCGGAGCGGGGCGGGGGAGGCCGCGGTGACCCCGCCCGGGGCGGGCAGTGGTGCTGGGCCGGCCCCGCCGCCGCCCCGGGGCCCGGCCCGCCCGGTGCTGCCGCCTCGGCGAGCGGCAGCGGCGTGGGGCCGTCAGCGGCACCCACTGCGCTGCCGGCATGTGGTGGTTCCGAGGTCAAGGTCAAGCAGAAAGGCCCCGGCAAGAAGAAAGCGAAACTCGAGAAAACGGTCCTTTAATGGTTGTTTCTCTTTGTATAAAGTAGCAAAACAAAGCACTATTCCAGCTTCCAAAATATCATTCTGTGGTATCACCTCTGTATGGGAGGTGCACTTCCTATGGCACAGGCCCTTTGGCCCTTTATCCTCAGGCGCTGGCCTAAGGTTTCCATCCGGCTCTGAAAGCGCCCTAACACTCCCTGGGCTTTAGCAGAGGGATTCTGGATCCGTGGAAAGCGCTGCTTGGTCTCAGCGTGGTGAGGCGCGTGAAGCCCGTGTGCTGGAAGGAGGCGCTTGTCCCGGGATGCTGAGTAACAGTGTTTATTGTTTGCCTGGACAGAGCTGGGCTGGCCGGAGTCCGTGCCCTATCTTGATAGGCCTCCGTCCCCGCTGGAGTTCTATCGAGAGTGGGTGAGTCCGAATAAACCCTGCGTAATCCGCAACGCCATCAGCCACTGGCCAGCTCTGAAGAAATGGACCTCAGCATACCTCAGGTATGAGCGAGCTGTGGAGCAGGACTGGTGTTCAGTTTTGGGTGACCTCACCAAAAACCCCTTGGTTGATCTTTGCTTTTATTTGCAAGTTTAGCCCAGATTCCTTCCTGTTTCTGGCTGAAGGTTCTCAGTCTTCCCAAGGTCAGGTGTGTCTTCCTTGCACACACACTGCCCTCCCAGTTCTGATGCAGCCAGGAGGGTGGATGATGCGGCTGTGTGCAGCCAACAGACTCAGGCTATTAAAACCCACACAGCTGGAGTGGGGCTGTAATGCTCTAAGAACAGACTGACTTGTTTGTGAACTGAGCACACCTTGTTTTCTTCAAAAAACTAAAGGGTGGGCATTTTAATAATGACTGAAATTTCAACAAAAAGTCTTCTTTTAAGAGAGGATTTGTAGTTAGACCTAGTATCTGTGAGTCAGATTCTGTGGGGTTTTAAGGTAAATATCTCATGGAACTAAGGACTATTAGCCTCATGGGGTGTGTATCTATCAGTTTCTGTCCACCCCTTCTCCCTGCTCAGATGCTTTTGAACATGTGAACCCGTGGATTCGGCTGAGTTTAACAGCTACAATAATATCAAGCTCTGCCGTGACTGGTGAAAAGAAGTGGCCAAAGAGGACCACTGCATGGAGGAAAAGGGAGATCCCTTGTGAGCGTACCTGTTAGGAGAGAATTCAGAGAGGAAAAAGAAACTAGAGTTGCCTTGACTGCAGGGAGCAGTTGGAGCAGAATGCTGGAGTCCTTACCACATAGCAGAAAATCTGATCTAGAGACACCCATCCATGGAATGACAGGCATCTTATTTTTGCTGCCCTTGAAGCATGTTTTTAAAATAACCAGTATGTTATACGAGAACTAATTGCAGGCCTGGGTATAAACCTTTTGATTTGTTTTGCAGGGAGGTGGTAGGTCCCAAGGTGGTGAGTGTGGCAGTGACACCAAATGGTTATGCAGATGCAGTGTTTCAGGACCGTTTTGTCATGCCAGAGGAGCGCCAAATGCCTTTCATGGACTTTTTGGACATTGTGGAGAAGAAAGTGACCTCTCCCAATGTATTCTATGTGCAGAAGCAGTGTTCAAACCTCACTGAGGAGTTCTCTGAACTTGTATGTGATGTGCAGCCTGACATACCATGGATGAGTGAGGCACTGGGTAAACCCTCAATTTCTCTCATATTCAGTAAATATTTTGCATGGAGCTTTAAAACAATCACACACATTTAAAACAATTCACTACATGGAGAATACTTGTTCTCTTTCTGAATGCCACAGCTCAGTTTGGTTTCATCCTCTTAGAAAGCAGAAGCGGTAAAATACCTAATAGAGTAATCCAAGTTTTGGGGTTGGATTACTCTGAAATCAGTATGTCTGTTGTGTAATGGGACCCTCACAGCTGAGAAGAGGTTGTGTAACACTTTACATTGAGTGGCTTTTCTTTGATCTAGAGTTATGTTTTGGCTTAGTGTTCACAGTGTAGAAGGAGGTTGGTGTTGTTCACAGAGTGCTATTTGCCATGAAATCTGTCATAGTTATGAAGGAAGCTATAGGACAGAATTTTTTAAAAAAGGATGATTTGTTATTGTCACCATATTTCTTCTCTCTAACTATACAGGGAAGAAGCCTGATGCTGTGAATTTCTGGCTTGGGGAGTCAGCTGCTGTGACATCTTGTACGTATCCTATGGCAGTGTAAATCTTCTGGTGATTTCAGCACAAATTTAAGCTGGCTTGTTTTGAGTTAGTGGCTCAGGAGAATGGTGTGGTTTTTCTGACAGGGCAGTTCTATTTTAACTTAAATGCTTTTTTTTGCATTCCTTATTCTGCCCTTCTGCAGCCTCCTGCTGCAGTGTCTCTGGATGCATCTACCTGACATTGTGTCAGGCAAAGCACTGACATTTTGCTTCATTGAATGCATTTGCTACAGCATGATATTGTGACTTTCCACTGGCTGCAAGAGGAAGAAGCAGTCTGATAATAATAGGGAAATAATAATAGGGAAAGCTGATAACTTTCAGTTTACTGTAGTTTCTGCTGCAGAGAAGGAAATAGCTATGTTATTCTGTCTTTCTCCCCATTTCTCTTTTTTTTCTCAATCCTAGTACATAAAGATCATTATGAGAACTTGTACTGTGTAGTATCTGGAGAGAAATATTTTCTGCTGCATCCACCAAGTGACCGTCCCTTCATCCCATATGGTACATCATTTTGCTGTGCAATGTGTCTGAAGGCTGGAAGGAGGACAGACTAAAACACTGAGAGATGTGAAAAAAGGAAACAGTGGTAACATTTTGATGTTTATGCAGTGTTATGCTTTCAAGTGTGAACAGAAATCTCTTCTACTTCAAGCTGCAGGTAGTTTGTAATACAAATGTTATTCTGAAGCCAGGTTTTCCAGTCCAGTAAAGTAATGAGCTCATTGGTTCACATCTTGATCCTGTGTCCAGTTCTGGGCCACTCAGTTCAGGCAGGACATTTAGATACTGAAGCGAGGCAAGGGAAGGGCATTAAAGCTGGTGAAGGTTCCAGAGAGTAACTCCTATGAGGAGCAACTGAGGGAGCTGGCCTTTTTTAGCCTGGAGAAAAGGAGACTCGGGGGGAACATATGACTCTCTAGAACTCCTGGAAAGGAGGTTGTACCCAGATGGGGGTCAGGATCTTTTGCCAGGCAACTAGTGACAGAAGGAGAGGTAATGGTCTCAAGTTGTGGCCAGAGGAGGTTTAGATTTGACTTTGGGAGGAATTTCTTCACATAAATGTGATTAGATATTGAAATGGACTGCCCAGGGGAGTGGTGAAGTCATGTGCCTGGAGGTGATTTAGGAAAGACTGGATGTGGCACTTAGTGCCGTGGTTTAGTTGATAAGGTGGTGTTCAGTCATACCTCAGACTTGATGATCTCAGATGATCTCAGATCTCATATCTTGATGTCTTTGCCAATCTAATTGATACTTGTGGCAGTCTCTTCAGCTTTAGAATATTTAAATTTTTTAAGTATATTGTCAGTGTTGTAGCATGTCATCTTTGTCTTTGTACAGGTTTGGATTCTGCTTACCTGCTTTTCTCTAGAAAAAAAAAAACAGGAAGCTAAAATATTACTTGTATTGAAATATCCAAGTTACTAACTGAATCTCTGGAAACTGAGAAATGAAGAAAGAGATTCTTATGGTGGTGTTGCTTCACACTGCCTATTTTCTGTTTCGTTATGTGCACAGCAGTAGTTATTGTTACAGTGTCATCTAAAAGACAGACAGCTTAACTATACCTCGTAAGACTTAATTTTCCCATTCCTTGGCTTTCAAACCATCAGACTAAGTGAATGCAGAGTGCTCTATGATGGAAATATAATTTTGGCTAGATGTGTGCTGCTACAATATTTTATTTATACTGTTTTTATTTTGTTTACAACCTTGAAGTCATAGAATCATAGAATGGTTTGGGTTGGAAGGGACCTTCAAGATCATTGAGTCAATGCCCCTGCCATTCAAGAGACCAAATCACTCAAAGCTCCATCCAGCCTGACCTTGAATACTTCCAGGGACAGGGCATCCACAACTTCTCTGGGCAATCTGTTCCGGTGCCTCATGACCCTCATTGTTCAAAAATTCTTCCTAATATATATAATCTAAATCTACCCTGTCTCAGTTTGATACCATTAACCCTTGTCCTGGCCTTGGTAAAAAGTTCTTCTCTGTCTTTCTTATAAGCCCTTTTTAGGTACTGGAAGTCCAAAGTGTGGTTTCCTCAGCCTCCTGTCTTCTCCAGGCTGAACAACCCCATCTCAGCCTTTCTTGGACAGGTGGTGTTGTATGTATGTGAATGTATGAAATATATGTGTGTTATAGGAGTCCTACTTTGTAAAACAAATTACTGTTAAAACACAGAACAGAGATAATGCTTACATTTCATAGTGTGTAGTAAAAAGAGAATTCCATATTTTTGAACATTAGGTTAATTAATAGAGAGAAACCGTCTGAAGGGAGGGCTTAGAAAACCACATGTGCTGAAGCAATGAAAGAAAAGCAACCAGCAGTATCTGAAGCAATTGATGAGCCCTGTCAATTAAAATTAGAAATGAAAGACTGGCCACAAGTTACTAATAACTCTTGTGAGTGCTTCTTTGGTAGACTGACCTAAGATGAAACACCTAACTATAGAATGATGTGTAAGTCAGGGGTGCATTTATGCCTTCTGAAAAGGAAAGGAAACAGTTACTGGAACAAAATAGGACTGGGATACAAATGGGCTTGGAGGAGAATCAGTATTATTCAGACTGACTGCAAAAAAACTATATTAAAAACTGGATAAAATTTGAAATGGAAAAAGAGAAGGATAGTAAAATTTGAAAGTGGTTTTGTCTTAATTTTTCTTGATGAAAGTGTGACATGCACTGCTGTTTGGTTCTCTGAATTGTCATTTAATTCTTTGATCTGGTTCCAGAGCTCTATCAGCCAGCAACCTACCACGTATCAGAAGATGGTTCATTTGAAATTGTGGATGAAACTACTGCAGAGAAGGTAAAAAATTTATAGAGAATGCAATTAATACAGTAGGGAGAGTCTGGGACATTGCTGAGCCCTCAAACTCAGCATATTGATTGATATTTAGAAATCCTTCATTATTGGAAAGCAAATGCCCAGATATTTCACTTGTATTTTACTATTTGCAAAGGATACCCAGCTTCCAGAAAAATCTTTTACTGCACACCTGAAATGATTAATATAATTAAGTGTTGCATGGCACCAGACTTTAATAGATCCACTAAAGAACTTTTGAATGCATTGACAACAAAGGAATTGATTTCATGATGCCTGAAATAGACCCCTCTACATTCACTTTCTTTTGGCCCTCTAATCAGGTCCACAGTAGTATCACTCAGTGCAGTAGAACATACCTGTCTGAATTAATAAGTTGTATTTTCTTAGTAGTAGCAATATTTATTTGATTAAAATGTTTAGATCTGGAAGCACTTTACAAATCTCAGTAGAATCTTAAGCCCTTGCCTTTTGCCTCTGCAAAGTGTGAGTAATGTTACAACAGAACTTGAACTGGGGCTTGTTCTCTGTTTCCAGAGTGGTGTGCATGGAATCTCATTCCTGTAATTCAGAAAGGTTGGAATGCTGAAGTTTATAATTCTGTAGGGCAGAGAAAGAATTATTGCAGGCATGAGGGACTTCGCAGAGAGGAAGGATGTTTCAGCTGCTGGGAGTAAAAATTACACCAGAGAGCCTAAGAAGAAGAAAGGAATTTCTAAAGAGTGCTGCAGATAAAGTATTCAAGTGCTGAATGTAGGGGGAACAAGCAACTTCAGGGGCTGGAGGTGTTTTGAAAGTATGCCACGAGACTGCAGTTTCATGGATGACATTTATTGCCTTTTTCTAAATAGAAATGCATCACCAAAGGAGGCACATCTTTGCATCCTTGACCTATTCCCAATTGCATGTGGAAAGCTGTGTAGCTGTACATGTTTTGCTAGACAAAGTACATGTTTTGTAACCTAGTGAGTTTGATTATCAGTTGTTTTTCTGGAAGCTTGCTGGAATTTTTTGCCAGGGTCAGTACGATATGCACACTCTTTTTCCTTTAGGTGCCCTGGATCCCTCTGGACCCCTTGAACCCTGATCTGGAACTGTATCCAGAGTATGCTCAGGCAAAGCCTTTGAAGTGTACAGTGAAAGCTGGTGAGATGTTATATCTACCTTCTCTCTGGTTCCATCATGTTCAGCAGTCACATGGCTGTATTGCAGGTAAAATAGACAGTATTTCCAGATACATTTTTGAACTATGATGGGTGTGCAGGTAGATATCCCACAGCAAAGCACCAGTGGAAGCAAAAGTTCCTTTAAGGTTTTCTACCTCTCTGCAGGAGGGAATAACAATCTTGACAGATCCCATGGGGCTGCCTCCTTGCAGCCTGTTTTGCTTATAATTCGTAGCTTTGTTGACACAACATGGAAGATACTCTGTTTTCTTATGAGCTGAAATCTGTTTTGACCCAGTCTCTTACCGTGCTAATAGAGTTGTGTTTGTGTTACTGTTCCCCTGCACTTACCAAAAGTCTTTGTCATCGCTTTCTTTGTAGGATTTATCATAATCTCTCTATCCCTTTTTTTCTTCTCTCCGCAAGTGAATTCCAGAATTTTGATCAGTGCTCATTTGGTACATGTGGAGGGGTGGGGATGGTGCAAGGTATTATTGTTATGTTGTGCAAGTTTTGCAAGGTTTGAGGAAGAGAATTTTGTAAATCATTACATTCTAGACTTAAAATGTTTTTCCCTTTTCTTGTCTCCTCAGTGAATTATTGGTATGACATGGAATATGACATTAAGTACAGCTATTATCAACTACTAGATTGTCTCACAAAAGCTGTGAAAATGCCATAGCAAAGGTGGGAGACTCGAGCCTGTGATGTCTGTTTCTGATGTGATGCAATCATCAACATCTGTGACTGGAGTACAAATGTGATTCCCCCAAAAAGAACTGAACATTAAATTACGGTCAACAATGCCTGCTGAACACATCATGGCTATTTTTCTTGATTTCAGAGTCCAGACCAATTGGCCAGATATTTTGGCTTGTAAGGAGAACTTTGATAATAGGATTTTTAGGCCTTTGCATGTTGCCTTGGTGATGGTGAGCAAAATAAAATGTGAAGGGAGATAATCCAGGTTTTGAAAATCTCAAAATGGAAGCCCTGACTGTTTGTTCAGATCTACAGATTGTTTTCATTACAACTCAAGTGGACAAGGGAGGATCTGCTCTATGCATCAGGCTGCAACAGTCCAGTCTATGCATTCTGCTTAAGGCAAAAGTCTGTCCTGTTGTAATTATTTAAGTTCAGTGGCTGTGGTGTTTTGATGGTGAGAAACTACAATTTCTGCAATAAATAGGTCAGTTTAAACCTTATTTCTGTAATAATTTACTTTTTTTTTTCCAAAGTAAACAATGGCTGAAGGACATCTAGGAGGACATGCAAAAGTCAATCTTGGCTATTTTCCAATAAAAAGCTACACATTTTTAGTGCTGTTTTTTATTTCCTTTCACTGTTGTTTTTAAACATAACTGCATTCTCTTGCATCCTGAGGGATGATTTTAGAGTTGCTCTGCCATATCTGCAGTCAATCTGCATATCACCTGTGGTCTCATGGCATGAGGTGTGATTCTACAGCTTGTAAGCTCACTGATTGTTTCATTCCTTTGCCATTAATTGCTGCTTAGAGTATGGTCAGGCAAGTTGTTTGTACCAGGGGCCTGGTTCAAACAGCCATAATTCCCATTTTTATTTCCACAGAGTAGGATGGGACTACTCACGGTTCTGAGACCCCTAGGGTAAGACAAGAAGTCTTTTAAATACGCAGACATTGCAAAAATGTAGTATTGTTGTTTATGAAAACCAAAAGCTGGTGTTTATTGTTAGATCTTCAAACAGATCCTTAGAAACATTTTTAATACAGGGGAAATTAATTACTGGGAAGGAAAAAAATTGTACTTGTTTGACTCTGTTTCTTTTGCTTTTTAAAAGAAACATAGTTATAGCATAAAGTTTCATTTTAACTTGCGGTGCTTGTCCAAAAATTGCAGGAAGGTCAAGAGGGATCAAGAGCAGGCTTTGTTTCGTGGTGAGACTAAGATGTCATGCTGCTTAGGCTTTGCAGCTTGTCTGTGTTTACTGTTCCTGGCAAAGTCTCCCAAGCCTTCCAAATCTGGGATTTCCTGCAGCTGGGGGGGCGCAGCAATTTCGATATCTCTTTTTGCTGCTTTGGGGTTTTTAATTTAGTTTCTCTCTGTAATCAAAAATAAAAGCACTGGCCAAGAACAAGTGACAGCTTGTGCCCGTGCAAGCGGCCGGTGTCACCGTGCCACCCGAGCCGGAGAGTCTGGCGGGAGGCGTGCTCTGAACTACGGCTCCCAGCAGCCCGTGCCGGCCGAGTAAAGGAAGTGCTCACGATGATTCCTCCTGGACTTTGAGCAGAGATTTTAGTCCCGAGAAGGGACAGGTTGCTGAGGCTCGTGTCTCACGCCGTTCAGGCGGTCGGAGCCTCGCCCCAGGCAGGGCCACAGCTCTCAGTCCGGCCAGCCGGGATGGCGGTGCGTCTGTCTGTCCTGCCTTCCCTCCGGTGCCTGTTCGATGAGCCCGTGCAGATCCGTGTGGCCGGACTGCAGCCGCAGCAGGCGGTCACCCTCCGGGCCAGCCTGGTGGACGAGAGCGGGGAAGTTTTCCAATCCCACGCTCTCTACAGGGCTGGGAGCCGCGGGGAGCTGGACCTCAGCCGCTCCCCAGCGCTGGGGGGCAGCTATTTGGGAGTGGAGCCCATGGGGCTGCTCTGGGCTCTGCGGTCCAAAACGCCCTATAAGCGGCTGGCAAAGAGGAATGTCCTGACCCCTTTCTGTGTGGACTTGGAAGTGTACGAGGGCCATGGGGACACGAGCCACTTGCTGGGAAAATGCACCAACGAACGATGGTTTTTAGGAGAGGGGGTAAAGAGGATTTCGGTCAGAGAAGGTCGTCTCAGAGCAACCCTCTTCCTCCCTCCTGGTGAGTTTAATTTCATTCTGTTTTTCTAGGTATGTCTGACACCAGGTATTATGCCCCGTGGTCCCTGAATGCACTCGGCAACCCAGAGCAAAGCCTCAGCTAACGCTTCTCTCAGCCTGTGCCTGGCACAGGTACCTGGATCATCACAGCAGAGCAAACAGGAGCAGGTGTTGCCCAGGCGGGGCAGGGGTATGGTGGTGCAGAGAGGGCAGCATTGGTAACACAAGGTGTCTCCTGGTTGTTCCAGTTGAGTGTCTTGACCTCTCTTGCGGCGAGAGCTTTGTCAAACAGTGTGTTTATTTCTTAGCTTTTCTGTTTAGCTGACAGGACAAAGAGGCCCCGGTCCTTGGCAGAGCTGTGATGCATGACAGCTCTGGCTGTGGGGTGAAGAATGACAAGGCATGTGGGAGCACTGGACTCAGGCTGCAGCCAGCCTAGGCTGAAGAACAATGCCCTCAGCAGCTCCTACAGATCTTCCTGCAGGTTCTGGACCTGTCTCTCTGTGTCTCTAGCTAAGGAAAAGCCAAAGAAAGAAGTCTCTTCCTGACTGGGCAGCTGAACTGCATGGGTTACTTAGGGAGATGGGAGACAAATGGGAAAAGCAAGGTCTTTAATTAAACAGGTGCCATATTTTACAACTCTGTACACAGACAGTGCTGAGAATGGATCCTGTGCAAAGCTGCTTTAAGCCTGAAGTGTTTCTGTTCCTTGAATGCCACTTAAACATGGCTGTCTTGCTCTGTAATTAACAAACAGTCCCTTGCAGCTGCAGCAACACCACATCTTGTAAGGGAAATCTGGCTGTGAGAATGGGCAGACCAGCATCAGGAAAGGAAGGTCCTATTGCTGCAGGAGAACTGAGGAGCTCAGGGGCAGTTACTCAGATCTTACTGATGCCTGAATTGGCACAGGTCAGTTCTGGCATTTGTGAGTATTTCATAACCCCAGTATTTCATAACCCAAGTATTCCCTTCATGGCATGCCTGCTAGCATAGTGCCTAAGGAAGAGCCACTCCTGCAGTAATACTGTTTCTTCATTGATCCTCAATGGCCTGAGGACTTGTAGGCCAATGCCAGCTCAAATTCAGGATGAGAGAAGGATGTCCAACATGTGAACTTCCTATAATGAGTTCCTAAGAGAAAAGAAATGTGCAAATTCATGTCCTTACAGTCATTTTATGTGTTCCTGAGAATGACACCCATCATGGAAAGCTTCAGAGGATGATTTTCTGATATCTGCTGTCCTTATGTGTGCTGAGGAGACACCACAAAAGGAACATGTAGAGGAATTTTCTTTTGGTTATGTATACACCCTCCTTTCATTGCAGGACCTGGCCCATTCCCTGGACTTATTGATTTGTATGGATCTGGAGGAGGTCTTATTGAATACAGAGCAAGTCTCCTGGCTAGCAGAGGCTTTGTGACTCTGGCTCTTGCTTACATGTCCTTTGAAGACATCCCTGCTATGCCAAAGATCCTTGAACTGAGCTATTTTGAGGAGGCTGTGAACTTTTTGCGTAAGCAGCAGCAGGTAAGAGATGAATTATGGTGCTCTTCCTAAAACTATTTTCCAGTTTGATAATTGGTTCCTAGACTAGAAATATTAAATTGCTTAAGCAGGAAACAGTAATTTTGTACTAGTTTTGCATATTTTAAGATTTTAGAAGGGAAAAAAAAATCCATTGGCTTTTTTTTACTGTTTCTGAGATATTACAGGCTTTTGATTCTGAGTAAGTTTTGCAGGACAGTAATAAAACACTCTAACAACAGAATCCTTTACAGTTGTAGCATTGGAGGTGTGACATATCTTACGAAGCTGAGGCTGTATTTGAACAAGTGTGTGGGACAAGAAAGACATTTTATGGCAATGTATCATCATACTTAACCCAAAAGTGACCAAGAGAAATCAAGTAGCATATAAATTTTTAATGCAATGCTACTTAATGTGTATTTGTTTTGCAAAGTTATTTACTTTCTATCACATGGACACCAGGATTGTAGGCAGTGTGAGAGCAGAATTCAGCCTTGCTTCTTTGTCTTGTTCCTCAGAAAGCTCTGAAACATCTAGAATTCAGTGTGAAGGGCCTTCACTAGCAATAAGTTGATTTAAACAGCTATTGGGCTCACTTAGCCTCAGGTGCAATGAACATTATGAAATTATGTCAGCTGTAGGGGAGAAGAAACTGCATGAAGAAATTCAATGCAAGTAAACCTGGGAAAAAGTGGCTTGGAGAGAGGAGCAGTAAAGACGCTGTACTGAGAGCAGGCTGAGCTGGGATGTGGAGGGAGCAAGGACAATTTGTCTATGCAGGTCACCAGGAGGCAAATGTGTTACAGGAAGAGAAATGTTGAGGATCTGTAGAATTTGTAGTCACTCTTTTGAAGGCTCAGCAGAGAGGGATAGATGAAGGAGTAATATAACCTGAACAGAGAGAGGGAAGGGGCAAAATATGAGTGGCTGTAGTTGGATGAGTGAGAAAGCAGAACTGGAGAGGTTGTGTCAGCTCAGGAAATAAAGAGTAATTAATATTACTGTTTTCATAATTCTGTTTCAGGTGAAAGATACTGGCATTGGTGTTTTGGGCTTGTCTAAAGGAGGTGATCTAGCCCTTTCCATGGCCACATTTCTACCTGGCATCAAGGCAGCTGTCAGCATATCTGGAAGTAGTTTTAATTCCTTTATTCCCCTGAAGGGGGATGGCTTCACTATTCCTGTCCACCCATATGACTTGGGGAGGGTGAAGATTAGTGATGAGTCTGGAATAGTAGATTTTTCAGGTGTCTTAGACGATCACATGGACCCAGCAACTTGGGATTGTCGCATACCTGTGGAGCGGTCCTTAGCCAAGTTCCTCTTCCTGTCTGGACTGGATGACATGAACTGGAAAAGTGACCTCTATTGCCAGGATGCTGTTCAGCGCCTTCGGCAACATGGCCGAGAAGTGGAGTTCTACTCCTATGCTGGAGCAGGGCACCTCCTGGAGCCACCATACTTGCCTCTGTGCAAAGTTTCAATCCACAGGGTGCTTGGGATGTTGGTGCATTGGGGAGGGCAGTGGAGAGAGCATGCTAAAGCCCAAGAAGATGCATGGCGCAGGATACAGGCCTTTTTCTGGCAACATTTGATGGACTCAGACATCCCTAAGAGCAAGCTGTAGTGGAAACTGTCATAGATGCTGGCCAGGGATGGTATTTCAGCACTCACTGGATCTTGGAAACTCACCAGAAGTTTCCTGGACTGCCTTCCTCTAAACTCCACTGTTGCATAGTTGTTTATTTTCATTCCCCAAATAATGTCCCATTTTTAGTTGAATTTCAGTTGACTTCTGACCCCAGCTTCACAGTAGATTGGCACCATCTGTGCTGTAGCCTAAAAACAACCCAGCATCCCATCATCTAAATCACATTTGTGCTGAGCTATCTTTGCCCTCAATCTGCCACCATCTCCTTTCATAAGCGGAAATACTCTTACAGGAGGGAGTTATCCATGGAATGGTTTAGTCTTGCACCTTTAACTAACATAGATATAAACAGCAATTTTGTTGGACAACACTGTATTGCACTAATCTTTCCTCCTGGTATATTGTTTTCTCCCATTTCGTAGTAAAAAGGTTGCAGTAGTTCTGATCTCAGCTAAGGGAACAGGCACTCTTCTGGCTTAATCTGAAGTGCTGTAATAATATTTTTTTTTCCTAGTACCTCAAAACCCAGAAGTGAATCTTACCCAGGTTACCCTGGTTGTATCTCCTGCTGACTCCATATAAGTTCCATATTAGGGTAAAGTTTTTGCTGCACCACTCAGTGAGTGCAATGTGCAGTGTATCTGTGTTTGCACAGTTTGCTTGAGATTATCTGGATGAAGCCTTCAATCATCTGTGCACCTGCCAATACATTAAGGAACAATCCTGGTGTGGCCACAAGCTGTTCCTTCACTCGATTGAAGAGGTCATGAGCAGAAGTCCTCACCTCCTGTTGGGAAGACAAGTGATGAAGTCTGTGGTTTTGCACAGGGGTGATACAGATGTGCCAAGTACTTGCTCTCATATGGTGAAAGTTAGTTTGTCTCCATTTTGGGGGGAACAGTAAAGCCACTGCTGCTGAGTTCCCAGGAGCCCAGTGAGGTGGGCTGCCTCAGTGGTCCTGCACTATAGCAGACAGCTGTGGGCTCAGTGACAGCTAAGAAATGCCACTCTTCAAGAGAGGACTGACCTCACCTTCTGGGAAGAATGGGCATTTCTTACCCTTTACCAATGTCCAAACCTGCCAAGGTGGGGCTGGAATCTACCTTGTGCATTTGTGGGATAGTGGCCAACAGCAGCTACATATCAAATGGCACCAGTGGAGCAGATTCTCCCTCCTGGAGCAGTCAAGACTCACACCCGGGCAGCAGAAGCAAGCAGGAGGTAGAAGTCTCTGCATTGCACTGAGGTAGAAAAATCTTGCCTTTGACAGTGTAGTCCCTGGTTTCCAGTTCCTGCTGAGACAAAAGCCCTGTAGGAGCCTGGATCCTGCTGAGGGAGGAATCATGCCCTTAGTTTTCTTGCTTCAGGGAGGCAATGGTCACTCAAAATGAGCACATTGGGCCTCAGAGGGGTGGGGACTCTCTTATACAATATATTCAGCACAGACTGTCCCTTCAGGTACTTCTGGTTTTCCTGAACCCCCTGTTCCTCAGACTGGTAGATGTGTACCCTGTAGCTGAAGGTGTTGAGTAGTTAGAGTGGGGACATCTCTCTCCGGCTCACCCATACTGGTCATCCATCAAGTTTTATGCTGTTGCCCCTTGATTTCTGTTTGGCCCTTGTGTGCCTATGTCCTGCATGGACTGTGATTGTTCCAGATGTTCAGCGAGTGGGTGGGACCTGGCAGCAGAGTAACATGTAACAGCAAGGAAAGTCAAACACATTTAAGCAGTTCCATCTGAGTAAGGAACATTTTCTTTTCCCTAATTTTTCTGTGTTATTGAAGCATTCAGAAAACCCTGGGCTGCTGATCCACATTTTCCTCAGACTCAGGGCTTTAGGCTGTGAGGTTCTCTGTCGTATGAGTAATTAAGTTATTTTATTTTTAATGAACACAGTGGGGTTTATACAAAGCAGTGTGTTGGTTTCCAGCCTGTGGGATAACTCACATTTATTTTAATCCCTTCTGAGGGGAAACTAGCTTTCCCAGCCTTCAATGAGCAGTTCAAACATCTATACTTTGATTTACAAAATTGTGACCTTCTGAGAAAATATATTATCTATAGGAAACTACCATTCCAAATAAAAATGCTTTCCATCGGTAAATCAACAGTGTGGTCAGTGATGCTTTCATCCAGTTTTTATGTTGTCACATTTGGCAGTCAGGTTCTTGGAAAACAGTGTTCAAAGTAGAGGATGAAGGGAGCTGACTGGTGACTCAATTGATGACAACAGCACATAGGACCTCTTTCTTTTGTTGCTCTGGAATGACAGCTTTGCTACCCACTTAAGAGCCCTTTATCATTTGGATGACATCTGACAAGAAAGACTGAAAAAGCTGATGTAGCTGAGCATCTCTGTGCCACGTACAGGAAAATATTCAAGGCGACTCAGTTGCACTGAGAATACTTTTAAAATTAAACTCAAAATTGAAACTTATTTTCAGGAAACAGAAACTGGAAACTGATGTCAGACTAATACAAAATAACTGGAAATGGCTTAATTTCAGTAACACACTTCTGCCTGTTCTTAAGAATGTTCTTCAGCACTTTGCTGAAGATTTCGACTGCTTAATGTTTCTTCTGCTGAAGAGATGGTTTAGACCAGTAGGGCTAAGATCACAGGTTTTTTCAAGACAATATTCTACTAATTGCAGGCTGTTGAGTCAGAGTTCTTCATATAGTCTCTCCAGGCCTGCTGAATACAGACAACATTATTCAAGAACAATGTGAAAGTTATTATTTAATTAAAGATAATGGACCTTTAGCTGCAAGAGATCCTCTGCCAAGCACAACTGATAAATCTAATAGAAGTTGGAGGGGAAACTCTGTTCTTGTAATCTGCTTAATTGAAAAGTGCTTCAGATAAAATAGAGTATCAAAGGACTAGCTTGAACTGAAGGATCTTGTCTTTATTCTTAGTCACCCACTGTTTAGCTCTGCACTACATTTCTATTTTGAGAATAAGAAAAGCTTGTGACAAGCCTCTTAAGAACTGAGAATATCCCCACATATAAGCTGCTATGAACAAGTTTACTATAAGAGAACAGTATGTCTTGCAATGCTTTTTTAGGGTAGGATGATTTCCCCAGCTGTCATGGATTCAGGCAACAATGGAGAGTGCTGATTTGCCCAATACATTCTTAAGATTTTCCATCTTTGCATTGAAGACTGACCCTGAAGCATTTTGATACATATACAGTATAATTTGAAGGAAACTGCAGAATGAAAGTAGAAAAAAGGCCTTTATTAGCAAAAAGTGAACCACAGGTGCAGAGGAGGTGAAACATCTTTGAGAAAGTGGCTGTCTCTGCAGAAGTAGTGGGTATTTGAGGCTTCAATGGAATTTTAATAAGGATTATGCTGAGCAAAGGGATTTCAATGCAAATGTGCTTCTCTAAGCCTTGAGCTTCTTCAGGTGAAGCAGTGTCTCTGGGTGGCTTCTGCAAGTGAGGTTTCATGGCCACAGAACAGGAATGAAGTGAAAGATGAGAATATATGTTGTGTGGTGTAATTTAGGAGTCACTTTACTCCATTTCTGGTTTATATTCCCTGTGTGTATTTGAAAGTCTAAAGATATAGTTTTTTTTTTAAATTCAAAGCTTAGTTCTGTAATACATTACTAGATGATTTGTTATCAAGCTGAAAGATAAGACCAGTGTTTAATGACAAAATACAAATAGTAATTTTTTTTTTCTATATTTTGCTAAAAAAATTATAATTCTACCATTTCATTAAAAAAACCCTACTATGCTGCACTTTTTAGTGCTATGTACATATTATTCAGAAATGGAGTCTGGAATGGAATCTGATCCAAATGTAGTATTAAGCACAGAGAAAGTGATTCTTTGTTTAAGTTTGGGAAGCAGAAAGATTAATATTTCCAATGAACTAGTGCTCCTTGCAGCATTTACTGTGATATATCCCTGCTATTTTTCATTGTTGAGGACAAAAATTAGAAATTCTGAGTCTTAAAAAATTATCTGTGCAAAATTTGCACAAAACCTAAAAATGTCTGTACCTGACTCTGGATAGTACTTAGAGAAAAATTAGTAAATAAGTTACATTCTATTTCTTTAGGATTGTATCTTTTCAATTACCTAAGCTGCTGAACTTTCAATATTTTGTGTTTAGACTGGGAAGGTATGTTTACATTAAAATCACTTCAGTAAAAGGTGTGGTTTTACATTTTTTTTTAACTCTTAAAAGAGTACTTAAAAACTCTTGCTGCCCAGAGGGACAGTCATGCATTTTTTCTGGTTAGTGATCTAAGAGGTAATCCTGTGGAAAACAAAACAGAACAAAAAGGAGATTAAAATATTCTGCTGCATCAAAGAAGGAAACAGCAGGAACATGTATGGGGTTATCAGGAGAAGCAGGGGTGAGCCATACCGTGCCAAGATAAGTAAGAAACTAGTACAGTTTTTAGTTATGTCTGTAACAACTAGTCCAGCTGATTGTAAATCATGAATCCATTTCTGTATCCAGTGAAGTGAGTGCTTGGTGGCTCATTGTGTGCTGCCCCTGTTTGCAGTGGATCTGGTCCTGAAGCAGTGAGCTATTTGGCAGTAGTGAGAAAATTGTGAAATATGGATGTCAGATAAGAGATAAGCTGGATAGATAGTTCAAAGGAAATGTCCTGGATAGGAACAGAGCATGTGTTTATCTCTGCTTTCATCTAGAAGAGGAAGTTCTAATACCCTGCTATCATTTTAATATGCTATGAATTCAGCAAGGTAGTTTTGAATCAAGAATCCTGTGCTATCTACACGAGTCTGTCCCTGGACAGTGTCATTCTGACATCCTCAAACATCCAGCACTAGCTCAAAATGGATTATTTTTGGCTGCACACTGCTCTGACTCCAGCCATTCTCCCATCTCTGGGTTATTTCAGATCAGAGATATGTCATCTTGACACAAGAAAACTACTTTGATAACTAATGACATCACTACTGTTGTAGTGGAAGAAAAGGAGGTCAGTGGTCTGTACTTTTTGGTGGAAATATCATCAAATCACTAAACAGCTCAGCACTTACTGCTTCCATGGCAGTCTGTATACCACTCCCTGTAAAGCTGAGACCTCCTAGGCTCCATTTAGATCAGCACTGTGCTGGGGCACTTCTGCTCTTTGAAGCTTTCTGGGGAATCTTGTTCTTTCTGTGGCTGCCTTCCCTCACCTGAGGATATAATGTCTGCTTCCTTTTTTTTCCCCTATCTTTAACAGTTTCGCTTCTGTCCCACTGACCATGAACCAGGCCATTCCACTTCCAGGGCACCCAAAATCAAAATTGTAACCCAGCTAGACAAATAAAAAATTAACCAAAATAGAGGTATAAATTGTACATAAATTATGCATACAAAGAAAAGAAAGTTAGTGTGCATTCAAGGAGTATCAGTTGTTAAATTTCTCCCCCTCATCAAGGGAAGTATGTGAGTGTGTGGGCATATATAAATGTCTGTTGGAAAGGAAGTGAGGAATGGGGAGTGAAAAGCAAAGGAAAACCAAAAGATTACGGGTCACTTCCAAGTAGAGATATTATATGATTTAAAAATTCTGTTTTCTGTTTTGTAATAACTTGGGGGTTTTCATTTTTTTTTGTCCTCTTTTTTTTCTCTGTAGAATGTAGGTTCTCCAGCAGAAATCTCCCTCTGGCAGAAGACAGACATGTACAAGTGAAAGTACCATGGCTCATGTCCACAAATCAGATGGTTTCACTGTGCAGTGCCAGAGGTGAGTGTATAGTGAACCCTGCCTGCTCCAGGATTCCAGGGCTCTGCACAGTGCCCATTACTCAGCCACAGGGTGAATCCTAACACAGGACACAGGATCTACTTACAAACAAGTCACTGAAATCTGTATTTTGTTTGCTTTCTCAACTAAGGGGTTTTGCAATCATCATTATTAGTACACTTACTGTCATTGAGAACGAATGCTTTTATGGAGAGGTAATAAATACTTTCCATTACTGTAGCTCTAGTGACAAGTTATAGATATTTTCTCAAGCTCCTTCATGTTGAGGTCAATGTAGAAACAGAGGAACAAATTTTATTTATTTTAACTCTTGTTGATTCCATTCAGATTTTCCAGTCACTCATCAGACTTGCAAATAATGTAGTTTTTTGTTCTCTAATTGCTAGAGAGTTCTGATGTAAGAAATAGGTTTTCTCCCACTGGGGAGATTAGCATTTAGTTGAGTAACTCTGTTTTATGCTCTTAAGGACTAATGGTAAAAGTCTCCTTGAAATAACCATTAACCTAAAAGCTGGGGTTCTCCATGGGGTTTAAAAGGCTGAAGCTCATGCTTTGGCTTTGCCTGAGAAGGTTCTCCCATTTCCCAGATTTGTGTTCTGGTCAGCAGGTTGCTGTTTATTGGTACATTAGTGCTTATGGTGGGTTCAGGAAAAAGGCTTAAATTTTATTCCTCATTAGACCAATAGGTTTTGAAGTACTGTTGTTTTTCTCATGAGATGGGAGCTTTATTTTACCAAGAGTTACCTTTCACATAATAGAAAGCAAAATTAGTCATTTGGTAATTAACTTCCTTAGGATATATGGCTTAAGCTGTGCCTTGTCTGTGTCTCCCTTGATTCATCTGGAACACTGTGCCCAAAAGAGGAGGGAGGAAGAGCAGATATAAACATAACCTTTCTCTCTTTTTTTTCCAGTTGTCTCTGGCTACTAAGGTGTGTTTTGTATAGCCTAAAAAATACTGTCCACTAGCAGAAGAACTGCTTGGAAAAAGCCAAACCCATTCATCTCCTTACATGGCCTGAGAAAATACTGGTGCCTAATAGTTACCACCCAGTGAGAGTTCAGTCATACTCAGGCCAGAGCTGTCTTCTCTCTCTGCTTCATTTGCTGCTTGTTCCATTTGCTTTCTGGTATTTTTATAATTTCTGTCTGCCTTATTAGCCTTATAACAGACACCACACAGAGGATGATGATGGGCTGAGGCAGGTAATACCTCTCTGCCTTTCAAAATCACACGTTTAAGAAAGATAGCTTTGACTTTTTAAGTAATTTGCTCCCAGTACTTGGCATGTGCAGGTTCTCCCTTCAGCTGGGTGGAGAGGAGAGTAGAAGTTTTTAAGACTGTTGTTATCCTTCTTCATTCCTCTCAGTTCCCCAACCTAAGGCTATTTGGCTTTCCAGTGCTTTTGCTTTGCTTTTCTTCTCCCTGCAGAAGAACATAATTTTGCATTATCAATGAACATCAGTCCAGATCTGAAAGGAATGCAATTTCCTGGGCTCTGGGGGAATCCAGAGGTTAGTCTCATAAATCCTGTGTATACTCTGCAGCTCTTCCAGCTCCTAGCCAGGTTTGACAACAGGGTCATTTCATGTAGTGCTCACGTAGTAAAACACATTGCTTTTGTGGCCTCTCAGCAGTCTGTTCAGGGTAAATCAGTGCACATAGGGTTGTTACTTGAGCAGTGCCTGTGCATGTCTCAGCTGCTTTCCTGCTACTCTGTCTGTAGAACAGTGCAGAATTCTCCTCATGAGGTGGTGTTCCTGGAGGACAGAGCCTCCTGCTACACCCAAAAAACAAAGTGATTTTTCTGAGGGTCACCACATGTACAAATCCCAGAGTCCAGGACATTCTAGACAGAATGTTACTTAGTGTGTGAAATACAGCTCTTCTGGGAGCAGAGGAGTGTTTGTGGATGGTAATGATGGTTTCTCCTCCTGTGGTCCCCAATTCTCCAGTGCGAGATTCCACGTGGAGACAGTCAGGAATACTTTTGTCTTTGCAAGATTTTTCTTGAAGGGTTTTAGGTTTTCATTGAAGAGGTGTGAAAACTGAAAGCATATCTAAGGATGTTTTCAATATTTTTATGCCTCTGAAAGTGGTAGCAGCAGCCTCAGCTCTGTCTTCTGCCAGTACTATAGAAACAGCAGGCATAGCAGGTACCTACTTTCAGGCAAGAGCCACAGACCAAACCAAAATTCTCTTCTGCAGTTGCCCCCAGACTACCAGAGGTCTGAGCTTCTGCAGTTTATCGCTTCCTGATCCTTTGTTTTATTCTCCACCTATTTTAGTTTGTTTTCCTCCATTAGGTTTCCTGAATTCTGCTTTTCTTTCTTTCTTTCCTCTTGTCTCTCTTTAGAAGAATTCCAGCCTTATGTTGAGTTCTTATTCTCAACAAACTTTGCAAAATGAATTCTGTATCTCTTGTAATACAGATGATCAGATTGTTGTGATGAGGGATGTTGAAAGGAAATTTATTAATGATCAGATCTCAGGTTTTTGTGTGATTAGTAATGTTTCAAACTACAACATACTTAGCACTGATATGGACTTTATTCCTCTGTTAATCCACTGACTATTTGGACTGCTGCTGCAACCTGAATCCATTCTGGGAGCAGACTGTATCAGAAAAGGAAGAGCCTGATATATTACTGCAAGAGAGAGGAGATTATAAAGATTGTATTTGCTTCAGGGCAGAAGGGCTTGCTCAATGCTTCTGGTAGCTCTTGAGCCCTCATTGTGAAATGAGGAAGAAATGGCAGACCCAGCACAAACTCTTGTTGCAGAGGTGGATTCTATCTAAAAATGAAATAAAATAAAATATCTGGCATGTCTGGAATTGGGCTTTAAGAATATGGAGATGCAAATGCTGATATGACAAGGATTTCTATAGGGAAATATTACCTCTTTCACTAATATGTGGTTGTACATTTCTGTATGTAGATTAAGTTTGCAAGAGAAAAAGGATATATCCTTGCCAGCCATGGATTTCCAATGTATCCTTGACTTACTGCCATAGGACTAAAAACATCAGCAATCCCTGAACATTGTCTGGATTTGTAAAGGTTTTCTGACAGTGGAATACCTTCTGCTGTCTTAAGCTGGTCTTCTACCCCTGTCAGAAGAAAGGAAGGATCTCTTCAGCACTATCTCTCTGCTCTAAACACTTCTTGTTTTAGCTCACTAGGTGGCGTCCTGAACACTGTCGCCAGGACTTTTGACCATGAGATTACTATGAGAAAAAATAGCACATATCCTGAAGGACCTCAGATTGTTATCAGTGGGATTTTACACACCTGCAAGTATTAGATTGGTGACAAAGTGATCAACATGTTACAGAAATGGATGCTGGGTGAGTATAGAGGTTCATTTTTCCTCTTTCCATATTCTAGAATCATGGTTTACTGTATGGGTAAACATAACCTTCAGTACCTAGTTGGGAGCTCTTGTTCTGCTATGCCATATCCTGAAGAAAATACAGTATGTCCTGGAAACTCTGATCAGAAACTGAGTGCAGGATGCTTTGGTTTCCTTTGGCAAGCAAAAATTTGAAAGGAAATATGATTTGGGTGTGTAATGGTGGTTGAGGCTTTGGTAGAGAGGAAAGACTGATGGTTTGTCTCCAGGTAGAGGTGTAGAGGGAACCTTTTAGCTGTGCATGCTGTCTATGGGCTCTCCCAAAATGTATCTGAGCTCAGAGCAGCTGCCTTGCTGGCTCAGAGCCCTTAAACCTGCTTGTTCCTGGTATGTGCCTGCTCCTGCCTTGCCATGCATTTCTTATTGCCAGCAGTTCAAGACTTGATTTTGTGTCTTCAGTTCAAAAGTGCTGTGGGAGTATACACTGATGGAGGCACATGTGGTTGGGGTATAAGGAAAGAACGAGGCGTCACTAGGAGACGGGATCCCAGCTTGCCTTTCAATGTGATTGCAGCCACACTAACCTTTTTACAGGTATTTCAAAATGCTGGGTAAGCAGTCATTGCACAGCTGAAGCCTGTATTGTTCAGGGAACAGCATATCCATTTGACATACAGCCATTTTATTTAATGTGGCCAGATGGAACAACCCTATTTAGATTCAGAATACAGTGAATTGTAACACTGTTTTTTTCAAGGAAGAAAAATGTTACCATAAATATACAAACTTTACACTCGAGAAGATGGAGAGGAAAATTTTATCCTCAATACATAAAACTATGTAATAATTTATAATAATGCTTCCCAGCTGTAATGGGATATTACAGAATGTATATTTTTAAATTTTTTTTCAGAGTATACTGTAATTCTCAACTGCTGGCTAAATATGTGCTTTGCTTTCCAGCACATATGATTATCTTGGCAGCAGAGAGAGGTTCTTTAGCTTTTATTACAAACCTCTAGTCCTTTAAATGTGGGCTTCATCCCCTCTGCAGGGTCACCTCTACTCTGGCCTGTCCATGGACAGCACTTCCTTTAGCAACCATGCTGACATTGAAGGGTGCAGTCCGTGGGAGACAGATAAGAAAGCTAAGCAGAGACAATGTGGGTGTGAAAATAAAAGAAGGCTCAGCTGCTCAAAGCATCATTACTGCACCTCTGTACCAGGGAGATCCTGTACTCTGTCCTCCCAGTCTAGGGGAAAAAGTCTGTCACCTGCGGCTGAGTAAAATTTACAGGTCACAAGATGGCGGCATAATCTCACCAGTCAGGGTGACAAAATTTGAAGGGTCAGGCCAGTAATCTTCCTCAGCTCAAATTCCTGTTTTGAACAGTCAAAGTCCTGTATCTAATTAGCTGGTGCTTCCTAGGCTCTAACTGCTATGTATATAGGTGAAACTATTATATATGTAGGTGAAAATCCTTTGAGAACACCTTTCAAACTAACCTATTTCATTTACATTCAGATGCACTGTGATAGTATTGACATAAATTGCTCACCAGGAATTCAGTATGGAATAGAAAAAATGACACCAGCATTTAATCTAATTAATCAGCAAAAAAGACAACATTGATAGCACACTGACTTTGCAAAGCCTGTGCAACTGGGAGTCATACTGTTGTATTTTCACTTCCTCTCTGCCCTTGAGAGCAAGGTGCTCTGAATGCTGCCTCAAAATACACATTTCTTAATGAGCATTAGTACTACTGAGTGAATATATTCCCTGTGAAGAGCTAATTAATATATTTTTCTCCTTCTGTTTGAGGGGCATTCTGTATTCAGTTTTCATCTGCTTCTTTGCCTGCCTCTGTGTGTGTCTGTCTTTCAAAGAGATCTGCCCATTCGAACCATTTGTTGTGAGCTGAACCTTTCCAATATGCAGCACCTCATATGGAAAAAAGGACTGTGCTAGGGAGAGATCATTCATCACATCAGTCATCATATTATATAATGCAGAGTGATAACAAACCTACTGAGAACATTCCTAGCAGGAATATTCCCACTTGTGGCTTTAAATACTTAGTGCAGAAATATCTGTAAAGATAAGTGGGGGTGACTGTATCTATTTGGAAGAAAAACAAGCCATGAGAGCAAGGCAAATATATCTCCATTCTCAAAATTAATTGCAAGTTTTGTGATACTACTGCAGAATTAAACCATGGATATTTAGGTGCAACTTCCAGATGCACTTTTTTGAGAATGTTGAATCATAGTTCTACAAGTAGCTTGCATCTGCCAAGTGAATATGATGTTTTGACATATGTGCAAACTGTTCTTATGGGTATTTACTTGCGGAATTTAGACATAGGTTTTACTGGACAATTTTGCAAACTTGAGACTTCTGAACATATGCTGAAATCCAAACTGATCATTTGCTTTGGCTTTGTTTACCTGTCCAGATGAGCAAACTACTAGTTTGCTCTCAGTAGTTAATATGGTTTCAAGCATGCCTAAGACAAATTCAATAAAGCCAAAATGAGAAAATGGTACACTGCCCTTTCCATCAGTGCGTTGTTTCCATTTTGAGCTATTTGCCACATGGTGTCACTGTGTTTTAAGGCACCAAACCCTCTAGCACTCAAGCCTAGCCATTCCAAGTTTTCAAAGTATCCCAACCATGTCGTATTATCTAAGGAGACACTTCAGCAGAAGTGTCCCAAAAGCTTCACATAGGACAGCTTTAGGAAGATATTTTACACAAAACATCTGTTTCTCAGCTTCCGTTACCTTCCCTGGAATAAGTCAGAACATTTTTAGCCCAGAAACACTTTTCTCCAAATGTCTGCATTTTGGAACATGCTTGTATAGAAAGCTTTATCTTAAATTGTTGCAAGTTGGAAACTTAAAAATTCATCTGTGCTGAACTCGTCCTAAACTTCAGTTATAGTTCTTTTCTCCTTCTGTCTTTGTGTATCTGAATTTGCAACAGCCTTTGGCTCTGCTGAATAGAGCAAACTTGGCCTTATGGTGCTCAGAGCAATATAAACTGCATCTCCTGGGACCCACAAAATGCTGTTTAATCCCTGCTAGCTCTGAAGAATGCATTGCACAACACACCTGCTCAAGAGAGCTGTGCCAAAAACTGATGTATTGCGTATTTGAGGAGTTTCATAATGTACAGCTATAGCAACAGTGAGAGCAACAGTTGTGTACAGATACAGTACAAGCCTTAGCCAAGGAGATGATATCTGGCTCAGGGTGTGTCAAAAGGCTGCAAAATCTCATGCAGTGCTAAGTATTGGGGTGCACTGTTTCTTTTGTGAGTGGCAAGTGAGCCTGGGGTAGCAGGCCCTGTGCTAACACCTTGGTAGACCACGTAGGTTGGATGATTGTTTTATAGGAAGCATACATGTGGCTTAACACCCACGGAGGGTGCATGGTGCTTTGTTTTGCTGGTTAGCACATTAGGTAATGTGCAATGCTTTCCCTAAGCCAGCTGCTCTGCTTTGTATGGAGCTTACTCTCTGCAGAGCTGCTGAGCGTGACAGCTCTGGTTTAAGATGTGTATTTCTTAGTGATAGTTTCACTATCAATTCTGTTTGGACCAGGAATTCGCTTGTAATATGTCTGTTTTGAGAGCCATGTCTTCGATTTAATTGCACAGTCAAGTCATACTTAGAATTATTAGGTCTACAAAGCATGGTGATCTGAAAATTCAGGTGCCTCAGAATTTCAGTGCAATGGTATGAATTGAGGAATTAGCTGTGTTAGCTGGCCTTGAATGTGACCTGAGATTAAATGCTAAATAAAACCTGGACTGTCAGATCTCACAAGTTACAGTGGAGCTGAGATGCCCTGTTCCTTGCAGAGGCAGCAACAGTGCAATGGGAGGGCTTGGGAGGCTGTTTGTGAGTCCATTGTGTGTACATTTGTGAATAGCAGATTATTTTGTGCTTCCTCTTGCTACTTGTAATGCAAATCCAGCTTAGAAGTGTGTTCCACTGATGGTGATTTAGAAAAACTTACTCAGATATGATTTTGGCCTATGATTTCTTCTATTTCCCCCTCACCCTTGCTTCTGTGGTTATCTTAACTGGAAGAATTTTCCGTTTGCCTCTGTGCTGGTGTGGCCTTCAGTATTGGAACTTCTGAAGAGGATAAAACATGGTATGATTCATCCTGGAGGAAGACCCTAAAGGTGAAGGTATAAACAGTAATGCAGAAGAGCAGATGGGGTCTCCTGTAGGGGAAGGTGGTAGGTCAAGCTTGGGAGTAAGTTGGGCATATTGCCAAAACAATTTGTCCTTGTTCTGGAGATCTTGGAAATTGCTGACCTCGTTATCTAAGACACAAAGCGTCTCCTGGTAGTGTGCAGGGGAGTCCTAACATAACTATAATTATCCTAATGGCACTGCTGCCATGAGGGCATATAAACTATAAACAGGAAAGACTGAAACGCTCTGACACAAATGAGATGCAAATGAGGGGTTGGTACCTCTGCTATAGGAATACCAATAAGAAATGGAAACTGGCTGAGGAAATCCTTCTTCAGTTTGTCTCCAGGAACTGCCTTCAAAATGTTTGCTCAGGGAAGAAAGCTGTGAAACAGGGGAAGGATGGGTGTTTCCTTCCTTTGTGGTTTTATGAACCTCAGACCCTGAAACCAAGGATCCTTCTGAGGAAGCATTTATGTGCTGTCTTGTGCAAGGTATTATCTGGGAATCTCTAGTACTCCATATTTTTGGAAGAGGTGCACTGTATATCAGTGCCAAGGGCATTTCAATGTTAGTTTCTAACACTGTTAGATTAAAAAGCGAGTCTTTTTGAAATAAGGAGCAGCTTGTCTGAAGCTTTTTATGAAGCACAGAGACCATCACATTCTATGGATATAGGTAAAATACAGGTTTCTAAAATATGTTTGATATATAAGGAAAATATTGAATATGGAAAAAAAAGATTTTAAAACCAAAAACCACCTATGAATATTTAGTTGGACCTACCCAATGTATGCATTTTTCCCAGTAATGCCTGAATCAAGTTCCTCGTGTTTGATTGAGCTACACATAAAAGAGAATCATCCAGTTTTAATTTAAATTTAGTTATCACATGGGGGGAAATGTGATGTGGAGGCTGAGAAAAGTCAGGGGTCACCATGTGAAAGGAAGGTGTAGGAGGGAAGATACATAGTTTAGCTTTAACACAGGTTTCAAGATCAGAAATAGAATTTATTGACATTTGTGGCACTGTGGCACTGCGAAAAGGCAAGAGAGAAGTAATTTGTTAAAAGTGATAGAAGTTCTCAGAAAAGCTTTAGACCTTGCTCCAAAAAAGATCTGTAGTCTAAATAGAATGCATGAACACCAACACAAACACCAACACATACGAAAAAATACGAGGAACAGGAGTTTAACAATAATTAAACCTAGGAAAAAATGTGATACATTTGGTTTTCTCAGGGAGCAGAGAGGGGGAAACAGGCTGATGTTTTCTGTATATTTCTTTGTCTGTTTGGTTGTGCTCCAGTTCATTAACTACTGGTGCATCTGAGGTGGCACTTTACTTGTGAATTATCCTATTAATATCAATTAGACTGTTCCTGAGAGGAATGTGTGCAAGTGTCTAAGAAGATCAAAGCTTTTGGCTTTTTAAATGCATATGTTAACTCCTAAATGGATAGCAGAAAAGTTGGAATTGTCTAAGCACAAGACCTGCTAGTGAATTACCAGAAGCTGCAGATGAGGAAGATGTCTCCTACTCTTTTTGCACATCTTTTCCAACAGCAAAGACATGGCTTTGAATTTTACTGTGGGTTGTTTTTTGACTGGCTGAATTTTGACTAGATCCCCTCAGTAATCTGGAGTGGTGAGGGACAGGAGACAGAGTGTAAGGAATGAGGGTTTTACTTCTGCTGAACTCTATACAGCTAGCAATAAAAACTCCAAGATGCTCCATTGTTAGAATGTTTTTCATTAAACCCTGTCCTGACACAGACAGACCACATAATGGCAGTGACTACACATATCAGAAGGAAGGAAGTGGAGCTCAAATGATCATGACCTTAACTAGAATTAAGATATCAAATAGATATATCTATCATAAGAGTCTGAAATGGACTTGCATGTATTCACCTCTACAGTTCTTCTTTCAATTGATGGGGATGAAAGGGGCTGTTAATAGCTGTTAATATCTACTCCTATTTAGGAGAGCATCAAATTGTTTTACAGTATCTTGGTTTCTTGGTTTTGCAATGGAGACCATAGTATCTTCTGTTTGAGTTACTAATAGAGACTACCTAGTACATGAGTATATTGAATGAAAATTAAGGTGCCCTGCTCACTGCTTCTTGCAGACTGTCCCCGGTGCCATGTGAAACCCTTAATTAACTTTTTGGCTTCCAGGTTATTCCCCCCAGAGCTGAAGAATGTTTTGCTTGGGACAAGTGAACAGCATTTAGCTGCATCTGTAATAATGTAATGCAACCATTCATTTAATTTGATTCAGAGCCACATAAGGTTAAACAATGTGGAACAAGAAGCACCTCAAAGCATTAATTCAGAGGGTGGGACACATTTCTGATCTACACCATGACTAGTGGACCTTTTGGTGCTCCCTGGACCTTGGGTAAACTGATGTCTTCCAAAATATAGACACTTGATGGGGAATATACTCAATTTCTCGGTATACAATATTTGTGTTCATAAATGGAATGTGTATTCTACAACAACAGAATATTTTTTTTTTCTTTCCAATATTTGTTTGTCTTTCCTTTGGCTTGCAGCAGTTTCTGTGATCTCAGGTGAACTGGCTGTTGCTACTTCCATTTCACAACAAATTTCTCACTAACTTGCCTAAGATGTACAAAGGATTTATGATGGGGTCAAAGAGCAGGGGGTACATTACCATTTTAAATCTTACTTCCTTTCTTCTCTTTTTACTGTAAGCAAGTTGTTGCACAAGGCATTCCATGCTCCACATATCTGTCCATGTTGTCAGCTGTTTGTGTATGAGACCTGAGGAGGAGGAGGAAATATGCAGTGTGTTATCAGCAGTCAGGTCCTCGCCATTCCCAGATGCAGTGTATGTGAGGAAGCGGTGTCTGATGAGCAGAGCCCATCATACTTTTCTGATGCAACCCTTCCCTGTTTGAAAATGGTGATTGGGTTCTGTACTGCTGGGCTGGCTGGTTCTCCTGCTTCATGGAAACCTGCTTGGAAAGCTGTCGTGCTTTCATATGCCTTGCTGACCCACCTGGCCTGTTCCTCTGGCTACCCATCACTCTGTGATGACAGGACATGCTGGCTTCTCCCACTCACCAGGGGCTACCCCCTAGGCTGGTCAGCAGGTGAATGAGATGCCCATTAGATGTTCTTAGGCTGTTGGTCAATTCCTTTGCTTCCATCTTCCTAGATCTCTTAGCTGTGAAGCTCCCAGCATGCCCAGGGGGCTGCTGAGCCTAAACAGCTGAGCCTAAACAGCTGGCATGTCAGCTGAGACATCAACCCAGAAATATTTCAAAATCTTTCTTATATATGGGAGTGAAATCTTTTTAGGGAGGTGTGCCAACATGATTTCCTCTGTGGAATGAACATTCCAGTTCCCAGCACTGTGCAGGACATTTTACCTTTTTGTGGTTCAGTTTGCTTGCTACTACTTGGCTGACAAATGCATTCAGTATGTGTGTAACTACACAGGAGGGAAGACCAACAATTAGTGGATTTGAATCATACAAAGCAAGGGTCTCTGCCACTTTGCAATGTGTCTATTGGGTGGAGAAGGGTTGCAGAGTACAAATTGTGCGTGTTGCAGGGAGGGCACCAGCAGTGGTTTGTGCTCTGTTGCGTTGGCAGGCTATGGGTGAGCTTCCTGGAGCTGTTTATGGGAGAGGTGATCATCTGAAATCTTGTCTTCCATCAGATCTCTGCCCCTGGAAGCTAGAGTCTCTGAGTGACTGTATCTCCCCCAGCTCAGACTCTTCCTGGCTAGAGCCAGGAGATCTAATTTTGGGCCTTTGGCACATTGATCTGGAATCCTCTGCCAAATGAGGCAGTGCAGGTAGCTTAATTTAATGTTCTGCTCTAAACAGACTCACTGCTTTTCATGGCCTACTCAAAAATTTTTGCTATTGTTGGCCATGTCATGCCTTACCTGCCACATAGACCATGAATGTGGGAGGCCTACAGCTAAAAACACCCTAGTTCCTTGAGATGCTGAAGGCTATACATTTCTCTTGGCCTTAGTATGATTTTCTATTCTAGGTTCTCAGGTTTCAAGAAGCACTTTGTAAAAATTTTCAGAGTTTCAGAATTCCCAAAGTATCATATAAGTTAAGAGGTTAAATAAGATTTGTGCCTGTAAAAATATTTTTTCTACTAGACCAAAAGCATTTAAAATTGCAGTGTTATGCAAGTGTCATGTTTTATGTGCTGCTGAAACAGAGGAATTAACCCTGACCTAATATGCATACACAGAGAGATTCAGAGATAATATCAGGCTCTGTGGATGACTCTGCCTTGGCACAGGTTAAAGCAGCTTTCCTGAGACCAGCTGAGATGCTCACTGAGTTTCAAGTGCCAGGCTGTGCTCACACTTGTCTGCCTTCCCTGCTGGCTTAAGGGGAGCAGGTGTCAGAAAGCTGCTTTCATACCACTGGAATTAAGATGAGAGTGCTCCCAGCAAGACAAATTCCTATTTGCTGTATTAGGAAAATTTTGACTTCTTTTTGTCACAGAAATATTACAAGTTGAGTGGAAGAATAGAAACACACCTAAGCGAGAAATTTTTCTCATCAGAAATATTTTCTACAGGGATAAGCATCAATGCCGAAGGAACTTTTGTATTCAAATCCTCTGTAGAACCCCTGAAGTTGTCTTCTGGTGTCAGAAGTTATAATTCACCAGAAGTGAGTCACAGGGCTTTTAATTGCTGTAAATAAGCTTGCAAGGCTCATAATAACTCTAATGACTAAGTCAAACTCTGGTTATTTTATTATAAATTGTTCATATAGCTTGGTTGATGTCTAGAGTTTTTGTATTAAAAAAAGGGACATAAGTGAAGAAAGGAAAAAATTCAGTTTTTGAATTTGACAGTCTTTCAGTAAACTTAGAAGACCTACACTACCTACGGAGAGGTGGTGAAAAGCCCTGTGACTTTCTGGTGGTGGGATCAGTGGAGCATAATGATCCACTTGCAGGAATGTGCACTGAATTGTCTAATGTGTTTTCCACCTCTGATACTCATTTCCCTTGCAGTTCTGATGATTTAGACAGCTCTCATGGATAATGCTGCTTGTCCATGGTCACATTACCTCTGCTGAGCTCAAGCTGAGGTAATGGCTGCATGCCACTACAGAAGGGCAGCCCTGGAAATTGCTCAGGAAAAGGAGAAGAGTAGTTTTCTGTTGCTTCAGCCCCTCAAATGAGCTCAGCATTTTGCCAGAGGAGTTCAGAGCCAGTACTGTGAAGTAGGAGCAGGGCTTTCTAACCTTGGGGGTTGACTGGAGTAAAACCTCCTGTTTTAGCAGCAGCTAGCTCTTAGATTTCCTGCTGCAACATGAAATTTTGCCATTAGGTATTTTTAAGACTTGAACATTTTTGGATATTTACCAAGGACTCTGTGTCAGCATTCACTTGTTAGTGATCAGTGTGCCTGCTATAAAGGCACTTTGCAGGTATTTCCAGAGCTAGTCGTGATAAACTTGAATGCATTCAGTTCTCCCTGAACTGGCTGTTTCCATATTTCTTTGCCTTGCCTCTATGCTTGGTTCAGTGGTTTTCTTACATTTGCACTTCATTAAAATCTTCCAAATTACCTAGGCCAGGACTAGCTTTGGCTGGTTGGCTGATGCTAGCTTTAGTTAAGAAGCCTACCCACTGGCAATACCAACCTACAGAATAGCACAGTGAGGATGCCTGCTACTGTTTTAGTCTTGCTATTTTTGAAGGTCTTCTGAGACAATAAGGTACTGGTAGGAATGCATTAGTTGAACCCTTGATGACTTCTGTATTATTTGAAATAAATTATTGTATATTTTTTATTTCTTTCTCAGCCAACATCTAAGGGCTGTGCTCAGGTAAAGGTTGGACCTTGAAAAACCCACATACAGAGCTGAAAGAGAATTGGACAGAAACAGAAAGGAAATGATGCTGTATGTGTCATACAATCACTGCAACCTTTGTGTTTTAATTACTCTTGCCCAGTATAATAACTTTCAGTAGCAAACATGTCCTTAGTAGATCCTGCCCCAAAAAACAGTCAGTCATAGAGGCTGAAAAACAATAATAGAAAGCAAGAGTTACTCTCTTGATTCTAAAAAAGCGACCATTAAATAAATACAAGAGGTAAGTGGCAACCCTACCTCTTGAAGGAAACCCTTCTTGTGATAATTTGAAGCTGAATACCATAACCATAAGTCAAGTGTTCCTGTCAGCCAAGTGGTGAAGTGTAATACTTACCTAACTCTTCTGAGGTCTTTGCACAAGCAATTTTATACTGACATCAGTGTCAGACTATTTGAATAAGATCTAAAGATAAAGGTTTCAGAAACTGGCTTGAGCGGAATGACATTGAAATATCTTACTCAATTATTATTTCAGTTAGGTGCTCTGCAATCGCTTGGTTTAAAATAAAAGAACAATTTCTAAACATAAACACAGTAGGTTTCAATGTGTGGCTCTACATTGACGTGTCTTGGAAAGGTAACACTGCAGTCCTCAGATACCCCAGGTAAGTAATAAGCAGCTTCCTCCTGTGGTGAAGCTGCAAAGATCACTATCTTGCCATATTTACAACCACACCTGCAAAGCACCTAAGGAAATTAGTAGCTCCCTTACTCTGGCCAGGAAAAAGAGCCAGTGATACTGGATTTACTGTATAAAGTCTTTGTTTAAGATAACAGTGGTTCAGGAGATAGGGAAGAGGATATAACACCTTTTACTTTTCTGAAACAGGGCTGGATGTTGATAGCCAGAAGGACAGTTCATTTACAAATGTTATCACCTGATTGCTGCTCAGATAGACAACCTGTAGTTTTGTTCTAATTAACAGCAGGTTCTGAAAATTGTTGTTTGGAAAGTATTTAAAGTTCTAAAATAATTTCAGAATGGCTATGTTGTTTGCTCAGAATGGGGCAAGGGGAAAACAATGAAAAATTAGCTTTTATTTCACAATTAAATTTTACATGTTTAAATGTGGCATTTCTGAAGCTTGCTTTATAGCTCCTAGTTTCACGTGGTAATTTTGAATTGAAAAATTGAGATATACTTTAATAAACTTTTTGTTGTTGTTTGGATTATTTTTTCCAGTAGTTAAAGAAAACAAGTATGGAAAAAATCTTTTGGTGATGAGCTAGTGAAAAAATTACTTTTTTCCCTCAATTTCTGAGAACATTTAAAAAAATGTAGTTTGAATTTGACTATACACATTTCTTTTCCTAGATAAATATAATTTTCCTAATCTAGTCACTGAGCTGAACAAGCTACAGACTGACTTATGAGGCAAAAAGAAAGTGACTGTTATCTCCCATTGTCTGTGTCTGGCAAAAAAATACATCTCCTCAAAATGCAGTCTTCCACCTCCACCTCCTCAGTGGTGTGGCTGCATCTAGCCCTAGAAAGAGCCATCACTTATTTCTATTTAAAATGGGGATGAATGAAATTAAGGGATGAATGAAAAACTTTTCTGAAACAAAGTTATGGGATGTTTATAGGAGTGTGCTCTGGTAACTGCCATCCTTCCTCACGAAGCTGCTGGGACCAAGGATGGAAGGACTCTGAAGACAGTGCCTCAGTGAGGGCAGTTTTTGTACACCAAAGCTGAGTTTGAAATTTTGCAGGGCCATTGCTGGGGCAAATGATGATCTCCACTAAGTGAAACTTCTGTATCTTTTGTAGGTTCTGTCCCTGTTAGCTTTACAGCTTATGCCACCAGTAGGATAGTCCAGTTCACAATCATTTGGAGTTGCTGCCACTCTACTGCTTGGTTTTTGGCAGCTTAGTAGCTTCCTGCAAGGGGCAGTTAGTGAGCAGCCCACTAGGTAAATTGTATGTAGCTGAATGCTATATTAATTGACTTTTATTTCTTTCGTGCTGAGCTTGCAGCATGGGCTTGCATTCCTTCCATTCTGATTTTGTTTCACACAGTCTCCTGTGTGCATTATCCAAATGCCAACAGGTAGCGTATGAACCAATTTAACCTCGTTGTAATTTGATATGTCTTTTTATCTCTTCCCCCACCCCAGCTTATTTCCAAGTACTTTCTTAATAGTAGTTTGGAAAAGAAGTAAGATTTGGTCACAAATGTGGAATGAGACTCTCCTAATTAACAAGTAAAATCTTTCTAGAATATCTCTTCTCTTAATCTTCTGAACTGTCTTTTACAATCTGCTGCTGCAGGTACAGTATTGTATTTTCTGAGCCTAACTCCACTAGTATAAGCCTGGGATGACTGTCCTCCCTCTAAAAAGGGGAGGGGGAGGACTTTCTGTACCATCTTGAGGTTGTTTCCTGGTTATTATCTAGTTCACTGACATATTCTGATGTGCCCTCTTTGGTTCAGGTTTACCCTTTAGGTTTTGTTGTTCCTTCCTTACGCAGCTGACTTTGTCTTACTTTCCACATGCTGTACATTTTTAATGTCTGCAGCAAGCCCTGATGTCACATAGCCCATCTCCTGATGTCCGGGAGAAAATGGATGTAGTAGTTGTCAGTGTGCTTGTTGACAAGAAACACAAAACGTTTTATGTATTTTGGCCATGCTGATTTACTGGAAACATTAAGTTCTTGGAGGGGTTATTGGAAAAATTAGTTCCATAGGTCTCCAAAATAACTTTTGCACCTTGATTGAAAGCATTTTGGGAGCTTTTTTTTCTTCTTTCCTGTTCCATTAGGACATGGGCCTCCCTGCATTAAAACAGCTGTTTTGTTTTAATACGTTGCTCTATTTCCAGGCAGACATACCATTCTTTGAGTGGAGTTCATTGTTCTCTGGCTGGTTTTCCACTTGCCTTCTGTTTAGGAGGTAAATTTGTCAATGTCCTACTTTGGTCTCTCAGTTCACTATAGCAGCAGACTGTCTGATCAAAGCTGCAACAGCAGTTCAAAAGTGGAAAACCAAGACTCCTCTCTGAATAGTGCTCTTTTCCTTTATTCTCTGCTTTTTCCTTGTCTTTGGAAATGGGATGTTACAGACTCCTGTGTTCATGGAAGAAAGATGAGTGTATGCACTGCAGTCTTAACTGGTCCTATAAAAATGCCCAAGTGAGGCTGTTAAAGCAGTGTTACTGCAGGAGTCCTGCAGGCTTGCACAGTTAATTGCTCTGAACTCCACATTGCTTTCAAATGAGTTTTGGTTGATTTTTCTGTGAGCTTTGTTACTGCCCTTTGATATACTGCATGTAAACACCAGATCTTTATTTGAGATATTTTTCTTCTTAGTATTTCAAAGATTTCAACCTAGTACATCTAGTCCTCCCTGGTGGTGAGCACAGTGCTACTTTCCAAAGCAGAGTCTGCAAAATGTTAATTGGAGTGGTTGGTTGTCACTTGCAGAAGCCCAGGAGCATCTGCCTAAAACTGATTTTAACTGGTGTCAGTTTTTTGTGGAAAATATTTTACAAAGTGGATGATCCACAGTGTGTATCTGACTTTCATGAAAAATCTGAAGCCAAGATTTTAGGTAAACCTATTTTCCTAACAATCTATTGTGATTATAATTAATTTTTTTTTCACTTGTCAAAAACCAAATTCATACTCTTTGATGAAAATTAACTCTTGACATTCTCCATTAGTTTAAGGTGTCCACTGGCTGTTTTGTGAGGCTTGATCCTGTCTGGAATTACTATGCCTCAGTGAGTACATACCTTACTGAAAACTTATGGTGGCCTCCAGGCCTTTTCCAAGTCTGGGTCTGTACACCATGAAATTGCAAGTGTGGATAAAGGTACAGACAGAGCTGATTGCCTGGAGCAATGTCCTGACAGGAACCCTGTCAGCAGGTCATGGTAGACATGGGAGAAGTGGAGGAAGCCCTGCCTCTGCCATCTTTAGGGATGCCTTAGGACCCAGCCATTTTCAGGGAGGCCCTGTTGACCCAGCACTGTCAACAGCAAGTTGATGAGGGAACAGGATGGGAAGTTGGGAAATGTCAAGTTATCATATTCATATAAGTAGCAGGTAGAGGGAAAAAGGCCAGAAGGCATGCAGCTTTCCCTTTCTCTGTCAATATTTATCTCAATTTCACCAGCATCTCTGCCTTGGCCAGGTGATCAGCCAGTAGGTATTTCCAGCTGAGGACTCGTGATTTACTGGTTGTCAGAAGGATTCCCAAAAATGTATTTGGAATATATTGAGTCCCTATTGTAGGAAAAGTTGAAAAGAGCACTTGGAAGTGGGTTGGTCTCCCACCAGAGATTGTAATAGGTGAGATTTGGTTGTCCATTCCCTTTGACTTTTTCTTTTTCGTGGAGTATTTGTGGAAGAACTTAAAAGCTACTGAAAATTAATCTTCTGCCTAGATTTGTGGAAGAGGTGAGAGTGAAGGAAGACTTTCTGAACATGTCAGAATCAACCCAAAACCTGTTGGGAGGATGTTGGGGCAATAGCAAATTGTGAGAAATACAAAAAGTGTCAGCCTTTCTGCTCACCTCTGACATTGCAGATCTTTCCCTCTCAGATGTAGGCAGGCTCTCCTCCACACAGAGGAGGCAGAGGGTGGAGCTCGGCGCCTGTATAAATTATATGTGTCCTTCAGGTTACTTCAGCAGCAGCAGCAGCAGCAGCACAACAAGCTGCCAACCTGTTTGTCAGCTGACAAATCTGTTAACCAAATTGGGGTTTCAGTCGCTGCCGCCATCTTCGGCGCCATGGGGAGCCCACCAGCCAAGGTAAGAGAGCGGAGCCACGCGCGTCGCCGTGGCCGGGCTCCTTGCTCTCGGGCCTCTCTGCTCCAGCTCTCCCTGCCAACTCCCTCCTCCCTGCATCTGCTGGGATGCAGAGGCTGCTGTGGTGGGGCAGGGGCATCCCGAGCTTTGCAGCCTCTCTGCTCTCCTCTTTTCCCTCCCAGTAACTGATATGTCAGCGAGCTTCAGTGGAAGCACAGAGCAAATGGGATACTTTGCTTTGTCCTTGGTGTACATGCCAGAGTGAAGTCCCTGAAGGAAGAGGAGGCTGCTCTTGAAGAGTTTACCTTTCCGTAAAATGAAAGTGCTTTAGCCCTCCTAGGTGCTTTTCTTTGGATAGCACATGTTCATTGCTTGCCCCAGCTGAAACAAACCAACCGCCTTATCTAGCAACAAAGCATAATCTATATTACTTTAGCTGCAGGGGAGACATCTAATGACCTGTTTGACCTGTTTAGATCTAACTATTTTTAACGTACTGTTTACAGCTTTTGCAATTCTTGTGGAAGTATTTCATGTCTGGACTTGAGTTTTCTTATTGTAAGTTCCATTCAGAGATTTTAACTGATGGCGCTTAGTATAAGTCAACAGAACTATTAGCTGAAAATGCTTTTCCCATGTGTATCTTAAAAAAAATTGACATGGTGTCGGAATGCAAGGCATGAATTACTTACAGATAATCATTCTTTATGTATCAAATCCTTCATCAAATTTTGCAACAAATAAAAGATATATGGACATTCAAGGGCTTAAAATATAGTAAAAAACAATGTTACATGCTACAGCCTATAGAGATCATTAATGGTGCCATGGTAATATTTACAGGCAAAGATTAGAAAAATACCAGTAGCTTGAACAGATGGCTTAATGGATAGATTAAAAATATACAAGCATTCAGGAAGAGAAAATGAGTTGTAAATGCCATGTACTTTCTGGATAAAATTTGTATCTAGTCCATCTACCAGTTAGATCCAGACATATCTCTCTTTTTTAGATATGAATATTATCTGTCAGTTTTAAAGATCAGTGTTGTATCTAGTAAGACAGTTCTGGAGCTGATACATGGGTAGATAGCTCAGGTATAATTTTATCTAGAAAGTTTAATGACAAAGTTCTTGTATTTCATCCCAGTGCTGCAACTGATGTTCCATGAGTACAGACAGACTCCTGGTAAATAGGCACCACTGCCAAAAGGTTTGAGTGCAAGCATAGTTTCAGGTCAGAAAGCTTCTGTTCCCAAGGAAAGAGATTAATTCAGTACTGCAGGTAGCTCTGCTGTTGTGTCAGGCAAGCCTGTGTTTCAGTGTGTATAAGGTGGTAAATAGATATGGAAATAAGAATAGAGGGTTTTTTTTTCTTTTACATGAAAAAACCCACATGTTTAGAAATATGTGGATACTTGCAACTATATAGGAAGATCTCCTAACCTCCCAGTTAGTTTTTCGCACTTTAGGAGAGCTACCAAATTGACACGGAAGTGATTGTCAGTATTAATTTACTACTTATATTTGTAGCAATGTCTTCTGCTCAGACAAGAATAATCCCTCCTTAGAAATTTTATTTTGCAGACTATGGAATAATTTTCATCTGGCAAAAATACTCAGAAATTTTGTCAATACAAAGCCCTGAGGGACCCACTCACACATATAAAGAGGTGACTGATATATATGAAAAGGAGATACATCTCAAATCCTTAATGATTCTTAAAGTAATCCATCAGTGATTACATGAAATTACAGTATATGTTTGTAAGGTGAATTAGATTTCCTCACTAATTGTTCAACTTCCAATGATAAAATTTGGGACAACTGTGATTCCCAAGCAAAATGAGACTTTCATAATTTTCTATATTTCTTCAGTCACTCACTTCTTTTTCCACTAGAACTTTTCATCCCTTTAATTTTAATGAAAGTAGGCAGCTGGTTGGAAAGACAAATTTCTAGCAGTGTTCTCACTGATGGAAGGGCCAATAGCCCATACTAGATGTTAGAGGATCTATTGGAAGAAAGTGCTTTAGAACCAGGCTGGTAATTAAGCATTAAGCTTTCTTATAGTTTATACATTTATAGATTTAATCTCAACTTGGTAAATTGTCAAATTGTTGTTAGACCAAATCCTCAGTATCTAACATAAAATAATGGTAAGAATATGCCAAATAATTACATTTGGTGTGAGATCTTGTAGGCAAGATATTCTACAGCTTCTAGTATACCACTGGAAGAAGAAGTAATCCATGAAAGAAATTATTATTCATGTCTGAAACATATGTATAAAGTTGAGTGACAAATCCTACAGCTATTATCAAAATGCCAGAAGACAGCAAAATCCTCCTCTAAAGCTTAATATAATTTGGTGTTATCCTATGGTAATAACTCTGCTCAGAGAGCTGTCTAAGCTTGGCGCAGGGAGAGTGAAACACTGACATTCCAATCAGCCTTCCAACATGTACAAACCAAGGACTTATTTAAAAAAAAAGAGAACAGGGAATTATGGGATGAAGTCCCCAGACTGCAAAAACTTCCCTAGAATACTGACTTTGTAGTGAAGGTGGCCTTGTGATCTTCTTCTAGTAGCAGCATGGAGGGGCAATAAAGACTGAAATTAAACATATAAGCTCTTGGTAGGTTTTTCTTCTTTTACTGCCATCCACAGATTGTTTTGGTAGGCTCCTCAATATTTATGAGCTTTAAGATTTCATATGCTCAAAGTTGTCTTTTTGGAATGAAGCCTTAAGTGACTAACTGCCTGTAAACAAAAGATTTATGTGCCCTTCCAGAGTTGATCAACATTCCTATGGAAGGAAATCAGTGAGCATGTTTTGTTACAATCAAGGAGATGGTGGCAACAGATGTGAATTTTCATGTGTTAAGGTTTGATACAGCTGTGGCAATTCTGACAGGCTAGTTTTATCTCCTGATTACTGACTCTTCTGTATTTTAAACAGAAATTACTCCCTCAAAGCTTGGTTTGAGACTACAGAAATATAGTTTAATGCTAAGTTCTGTCAAGTGAAAAGAAGTTTGTTCGTTTCTTTTTTTTTCCCCAAGTTTTAGCCTTCCCTTTGGTACTCTGGAGATGCTACTATTTATTGGCCTGGGGTGTAATTGCTTAGGATGCAACAATACACAGGTAGCTGAACCCTGCGCTCTGTTGTTGGCCCCAGTGTCACACTAGTAATTTCCCAGCAGAAATAGGATGATGTGCTTCTGGGAAAGCTGCCTTTGTCTCTGGATGTTTACAGAGGGGTTTTGTTAGTCTCTGCATGCCTGTACAAGAAACAATGTTTCTCCCAAGGAAGTGAACTAAAACCAACAAGACCAATACTGCTGCAAGTCTGTCCACGGCTGTCTGGATAGGGTGTCTGCACTCATCAAATTGCATTAATTGTGAAATTACATGTTGCTTTTCATATTATGAAACTAGCAAATGGTACCTCTAACTGTAATTATTTTTTCTAGAAGGGTATTCTGGTGTACCAGCACTTTCAGACAAAGATGTTGTTTTACACCATCCAAATCAGACCCTAGGGGGTCTGCTCTGGACTGTTATTGAAGAAAATTAGCTCTGTCTTTATCTGATGAAAAAAGGAATTAGCCGGCTTCTGAATGGTTATCACAGGTTGGAGTAACTGCAGTTTTCGGAGAGGGATGGTTTCTGGCTTCCTTGTGGGATTTACAGAGCCCTCGGGGTTTATTATGGCCACATTTTCCTATCTGAATCTGTTTGCTTTTTATCCTGCAATCACACCAGGACTAAGCTGCACCGAATCAGGAGGAGTGAAAAATCCCCTTTGATGTTTCCTTCATTTGGCAAATGTTGACATGCTTAAGGAAGGTGAATGCTGTTGGAAGGGGAAGGGAGAAGGAGTGAGGCACTCTGGCTGTAGTGGCAGAGGATGAAAACACAACATCTGTCACATCTGAGAGTACTCTGAAGATGACCTGCAGATGCACCATTTTTATAAGTAGGAAATTTTCATCACGAAATGTTTCAAAGCAAAAATTATGCCAACATGTATTTCTTCAGTGAAGGCAGATTCTGTGAATGGTTTGGGCTTCTGTTGAGCAAGGGAGAAGTTGATTACAAAATGACTAAGAATTAATATATTAATTAAAACTCGTCACCTCTGTAATTGTCTACATAATCCAATAATTCACGTAAATGAAAACCACTAAGAATGCTGAGTGAGTGTTCCAGCTGGTAGTTCTATGATAAATAACTATTTGCACAGGAATATTGAAGTCAAATTCTTTCAGCAGGCAACTGGAATAATATGGAAGTGTCCCAATTAGAACTTGTAATGTCCACAATGCATTAAACTAAGGAAGTTTTAAATATGTCAGTTTTAAATTTGGAGGAAAACATACTAGAAAGAGTTCTTGTCACACAAAACCAAATTTGCTTTGCAATTTTATACAAGCCAAGAGACAGAATAAAGTGATTTTATAGATTTAACAAGGGTTTCTCTGGTCAGAGCAGCTCTTAAATATAAATCTGAATTTTAAAAGTATGTAACTTTAAGTGACATAATAAAATTTAATATTAGGCCTTTATTTGAACATGCTAATTCACAGTTCAGATGATATATGTCTTATGTAACGTAATTTACCTCTAAACAAGCCAGAATGAAGCTGAATGCAGGCTATTCTCACCTCTAATAAACATGTCCAATAATAGTCTCCACCTCATTTTAAAAGAATTTCAGATTAACTGTAGTAAGTGACTCTTTCTGTAGAGAGGTTCCTCCTTCCCAACAGTTTGTATCTACAGTGTTAATAATTTCCTTGTCAGGAAAATTAGTCATGTTGCTAACTTTCAAAATAAAATTATCAAATTATTTAGTGATGGTGTAATGAGATTCCCTGTTTAGGCAAATAGAAGTATTTCAGTTGGTAGTTTAAGCTTTAATTTTAATTTATTAGTGGTAGTGGGACTGTAATAACTGCATGTTATTATTTCCTAATATTGCTGACAAGTCATGCTAGTATGGCATGCAGAAAAACTGAAAAAACCTAGCAGAAAATTAAAAGGAAATTTAAATGTATCAATTTGAAAAAAATTAAAGTATTTTCCCTGCTTCTGTTATTAAGATTGTTACATTTATATATGTGTTCATTCATGCTTCTCAGAATGTCTTTTGAAAATGGCAAGTATTTTCTGAATAGCTTAGCCTGGAAAGCTTTAACTGTTAAGAATCAGGAACAAGTAACTTGAAGTAGTGTTAAAATGATAGCCTGCCTGTGATAGAAATAAATCTCATGTCTGGAAGGCAAGTGCTTCCATTCCCATTATGTATTTTCAGGATGCATAATGATATGGAATTCTGTGATATCATACCTGCAAAGCAGAGCACTTTTTATTTTGTCTGAAGGGTCTCTGCTGGGCCTGTGGTCTGATCCCTCAAAGTCAGCAGGGCCACTTGGTGAGCTTGCCCTATTTACAAGCATCACAGAAATTTAATCTTAGCTCAGATAAAAAGTCAGATGTTTATAGCATATTTTGGTAAGTACCATGTCCTAGCCTAGGTAGGTCAGCTGTGCCATGACCTGGGCAGGCAGCTGCAATTCCTAATATCCCCTTCCAAAGGCCCCATTCTGAGCTATGGGTGGCACAAGACCCTTGGGGTGCTGGCAGTACAACCATCACTATGGCCATACACACATCAGGTTGCCTGAAAGCAAGTGCCTCTGGGGTGATAAAGAAAGCTTTCCATACCACTGTCTGAGCCTGTGTTTTCTCTCTGTCTTCATTTCCTCGAGCTCCTTAGCAAACAGCCCAGTGTGCTGCTGTGTTTTCATCTCAGTGTGGTGTACTGCCACTTGAAGGTGGTCACCTCACTTCAAACAGACATGGGCAGACTGTCCCCTGTACTGTTCAAAATACATCTTGTTTTTGCATTCTGAGCTGATCAAATTATTGCATTTGTTTTCTCTGCAGGTGAAGTTTTGCCCCATCCACATGCTTTCTGTAAGAATCATACAAGCTAAGAACATCAAGTCAAGAGACCTGTGTGAGTTGTGGTTTGATTGTGTTTTTAGTCACCTGCCGAGTTTACACAGTGAGCAATATTCTTTAGTTCTGAAGGTATGCAAGCAACGTATGCAAAGCACAGCAATATAAATACTAATGCCAGGGCTATAATTAGATCAAATGTCTCAGGTATCATTAGATTGGAGTACATCTCTAGTGGCATTTCAGGGAACTGGTGAAAAACAAGACGCCCAGATTAATATTCTGGGCCAAGAAGGGAAGGTAGACTTCATTAGGACACTGCAATCTATGAATCTCCATGGGCAGGAATTTTGCCACGCAGGCTGTGAATTTAGGGACCTTTTATTGAAATGTACCAATTATACACAATAATCAAACATAAATTAGAGAATTTCAAGCCTTCTAAAATACTTTATCTTTCAGGGTATTTGTTGACCAGTCACAATAAACTATATTGATAGTTTTGTTTAAGGACGACCTCTGCAGATCCAGTTCTAAGCCCATGCTGAGCATGCAGACAAAACAGACTTTGCTGTGTACTTTTGTGTTCAAGTGTCTTAATTCATTATCTCCCCTTCACAGCCTCCTATGCCTCCTACTCCAGGTGTGCTGTGGACCAGCTATTCAGCTGCCATTTTTGCAGAGGTCTCCAATGAGTTCCTCAGTTAGGACAGAGGCATTGAGCTGCCTTTTGTCAGTTTTGAAACTTCTGGCCTGTGTATTCCTCTAGTGAAAAATGACTCAGCAAAAAAAAAAAAACCCATCGCTTTGCAATGATTTACTCGAGTTACAGCTGAGACCATCCATGCCTTGCCATGTAGGACCAAGCCTGGATGTGTGGGAGACCAGAGGGAGTGGTGAATCCCCTGTTGGTTGAATAACTGCCTGCCAAAAACTTCCTGTTCTCCAGTGGCAAGTGCCACGTAGCATCATCCAGAGGTGGACACTAGAAAGGTGTTAGTGTGACAAGGCCTGTATTTCTGAGTTTCAATGACCTCTTCTATCTACTCTATTGAAGGGACAGTTCCACTTTCGTGCCAAAACCTTGCGGGGCAATGTTATTCACTGCTTGATACCAGTCTGAAGTATTTAGGCATCTCGGGCTGCAGTGGAAATCTTCCGTCAAGTCCTGACTCCAGCTCTGAAAGACATCATCTGGGAGATTTCCTTTCACACCGTTGCCAAGCCTCACAAAGTAAATGCGCTTCCCCACCCTGGCTCTCCCCAAAGGATGGCTGCTCGAGGCACTGCCTGCACTAACCATAAGGAATAGATATAGGATGGAAGTGAAATGAAGATTTCCAACTTGCTTGTGCCCTCCAGTTCTTGGGCCCATGCTGGTTTTGAGCTGCAACAGATCATCCTGCCTAGTGCCTAACACCTCTCGACAGCCATTATGTCCCCTCCTCATGCTTGTGTGACTCAACTGAGCAAGCCAGACTCTGATCTTGCTGTAATATGCATTCTTCTTTCCTGTAATCATCCTAACAGCCCTTTGTGGAACCAGCTGTAGTTTCAGTTTAACTTTTTAACATCATGGACTGGAATTGTAAGGACTATGCCTGAGGAATGGTCAGTCAGCATAGTCCACTTTCCTCTTTCTCTTCACATGGGAAACGTGGTTCTTAGTGTACCTTGTGTGTGCATGTGTACATTTGCAGTTTGTAGTTACTCAGTAATTAGATGGTTTTCCTTGGTTGTTTCCAAGTGGTGATCTCTTTACTAATTAAAAAAAAAAAGTAGTAATATTTATTAATCTCCAGGATTATGGCCTAGCCCTACTGTTCCTCTATAACATTGGCATCAGGTTTTTAATTTTTCTCTGCTGCAGTGACAGCATCAGACTGCTATGTACGCTTGTGGCTGCCATCTGCTTCACCTGGAAAGCTTCAGACCAAAACCATCAGGAATTCTGACAACCCTGTCTGGAATGAGACTTTCTACTTTAGGATCCAGAGAGAAGTTGAGGTAGTAAAAAAATAGAATTTTCACCAATTTGAATAGCTCAGAATCCTCAGTAGACACCATGTTGATTCTCTGTGCTAAATAAGTTAAGAAAATGCTTGCTTAACAGACTGGTTTGCACAGAACAGTAGACAGAAGAAGCAGTACTTTGCTCAGCTATTTACAGACATTGCTGATGTAAATGCCTGTATCTAAGCTAGTCCAGACTCCCTTTGTTGTCACCTGAGTAAAATAAGCACTACTGTGGCATACTTCGGTGCTATATGGGCATGGCTAACTTTGAAAGAGCTTTCTCTCCACTGGTTCTAAGGGAAGAGTAGAGAAGTTGCTGTGGTGTTGACAATAAATTTAATTCTTCCCTAAATTGTGGAATTTGGAGAACTTTGGGAATGAAGAAACTAAGTCTGTTCTTTGGGTGGGTTATCAGTGGGGTGCAGAGCACTGGCATCTTTTCTGTCTCAGGAGAGCGGGAACCTCTGTTATGAGTAGTTGTTTTCTATTTCACAAGTTTCCCAAGGCTGGGTGTAATAATATTCTACATTAGCAGACTACTGAAGAAAAGGACATGCTTTTTTATTCTTACTGCTCTGCTAGTGAAACGGTTGCAAAAATAATTTATACTGATTTTTTTCTATAATAATATTTTGTTTCTGCCTAACAGAAGCTCAATAAGTGTTCTTACTTATTTTTTCTACTTCCAGAATATTTTAGAATTGGCAGTGTGTGATGAAGATGCACTCACCAAAGATGACATGCAGTTCACAGTTCTTTTTAATGTTGCTAGAATCAGACCTGGGGAGACAATCCGCGAGATTTTTGCTTTGAAACCAGAGGTAAGGGCTGAAAACACAGGGAGAGATTGACAAGACCTCATTGTCCACATTGTCTTCCATGTTAGGTAGGGTTTGGATCTTCATGAACAGGTAGCCTTATATATCATTATCAATACCTCATCAAAACAGATATAGTTTTGCTTTATTTTTGTGACTTCATTAATTTCTTTTTACAAATTCAGAAAATGAAGCTGCTTCCGTCTCATGCTATCTGAGGGCAACATATTTTAACAGGAAGCATTTGCAAATAATAATTTTGTATCTTTTAGAATCTGACAAAATACTTGCTTACCTTTCAGCTTTATCCCACTTTTGCCATGCTTGGGGGAAATTTCTTCATAAATGGCAACTTATTTATTAAAAACATGAAAACAATTCACTCATCACTTGAACCAAATGGTTCTTTCAGGCTTTTTTCCCCGTTGGTGTTCATGCTGGTTTCCTCCTAGTTGATTCAGGTTTCTCTAGCCCATAGTAAAGGAACGTCTGTCCTGCTAACATCTTTGGTATTTTATTAAGGAGACCATGAAAGAGAGTTGTCCAGTAAACAAAGCTGGGATAGGTCTCTGACAACTCCTGGGCTTGTCTGAGCTATTGCTGAGGTGTTGCTACACACTCATTACAGGAGGGAGACAGCCCATAAAAACAGCTACTTCCCACATGCTGAAAGCTGTTAACATGGATTTTCCTTGTGACCCTGCTGGCTGGTGCTGTGCGCTTCTCAGCCAGTGGGTGAGTCACTGGGAAATACAATGATTCAATAACCACTTCAGTCATTTGCCCAGTTCGTCTCTTCTGGATTCAGCTCAAATGTGCTTTAAATGGTTTGTATGTGAAAATGTCTCTGGTCTTAGTGACATTTCTTGCAGGGCTTTAATGCCTTTCCCCCATGCACATTATCTTGCAGAGAGCCATCATATTTCCTTTTCAATCTAGCTCTCCCTCTCAATCAGAGAGGGAAATATGTATAATTCTACATATCACACAATGGGAGATTATTAATCTTATGTGCCAGACTTTCACAAGTCTGTGGTTTCTGTGGCAATTTCTGCTTTGGAAAGACACAAAACCAAACTATTTTTGGTAATATTAACAGAAGAGATGTCAGGTCTTGAAGTGTTTTTTAGGTGTATCTGTGCTGCCAAATTCTTGCAGCCTTCAATAATCTATATTTGTTTTACCCATTTCTTTTTAGACAGAGAGGTGCTTTAAGAAATGGGAAAGTTTGGAAGTGGAATTCTGGATGGAAAGAGTGTGAGTAAAACTCCAAAGCTAAAAGGTATAGATCTGCCAGGGAGTAATGATACCTCTGAGGATGAGAAACTTAGAAACTTCTTCCAGCTCTTTCCCCCAGCAGTAAACCTAAATTACAGTAATTACAGTTTAAAACTTTTTTTTTTTTTTTTACCTTTTTTAGCTAATTCCACCTTTCAGTATATTTCATGCAAATCTTAAACTTTTGTTGAATATGTATATCTAGATCCCGGAGATGTAATAAAATTGTCACAATGTGATAACTTTTGCACAAGATGGATGTGAAACTTAACATGAGTGCTCTTCAAATTGTTGTTATTAATTGAACAATGCCTAGAACATTGTGGAATTTCTCAGAGATCATAAGACCTGTCTTGTATTATTATAACAATGTATACATGGAGTTATGTAGACAGTACCAGAAAAGTCACCCATTTATCAATAGCTTAGCTAAACTGAAATAACATAAAATCAACAAATAATGAAAATAAGACCATCCCCCTCAAAGTGGTAATCAGCATTGTCTGCAGGAGAACAAGTCCCATAAGATAAACTTTATCTGTCTTTTAAATTCTATCACAGGCTTGGGTGAAGAGAACACCCTAAACTACACATTCTGAAATATTTGAGTTTAGCATTAGCCAAAAAGAAAAACAAAAGAAAAAAAAGTAGTCCAGTGAAAACTGGCTAACTTGTGTGATCAGGAGAAGGAACTGTAAGTAAGACAAATAAGACTTCTTATTCTTAAACATGAGGAAACTGCAGAAAAAAATAGTTTGTGTTCTTGGTTAATTTCTCCCACAGTGAAACTCAAAATGTATTTAATTTACCTGTGAGAGCTGCCTTTAGAGATGGTATCATATATGATGATGGTAATCATCTCCTGCAACTGTGGAAGCAGTCACAGTTAGAGACAAGAAAGGTCAGAATGAGAAGCAGTGCTTGGGAACTGGATTCAGACTAGAAATAAGAGGAGCATCTTTCTCCATTCAAGTTATAAGGCATTTGGATGATGACCATCCTTAGGAATCAAACCTAGTTATTTAAATACATTTTACAGTTGAAATAGAAGTTTTAAGCCTGGAAATGGTGTTTGGTGAAATAACCTGGACATACAAAGGTTATGTACTACATAATTTCAGTGGCTCTCTCAGGTATATGAAAGCATTTATGAATGTGTGTAACATAGAGGTGTTGGAATATTTGCCTTAGTGAAAGATGCTCTTAGTAGACTCTACAGAATACTCATGTAATTAAATAACCACATCCATTCAATGACAGACCAAGGTCTTAAAAGGTAAAATATCTGGGACAAAGACTTTTTATTGCTCACCTCTGTGTTTTGCAGTTATACATATATGGCACAGTGGGAGCTAATTCTTATTTGCCATTCATTTGTGATCAGCCATAAGTTATAATATGAACTAGTCAGAAATGTCTTTCCTAATAAATGTTTGCAGAACACATTAATAGTAGTCTTTGCTTTCCCCAAGTCATATGGTCACTTATTAATAGTGGGACATGATTCCACATATACCAATATGCCTTTGTTCTGCTGTAACTTAGCACATAGTTTTAAGCATTAGGATTTTTATGAGCTTTCCTGTCTGCCTTTTTGTTTGGCTGCTGTATTTTGGTTCACATGCTTAGCACAGGATCGTGTATTTTGCCTTTTAGAAAACAAATTGTGATAACTTACTATATTCAAGTGGGAAAGGTCGTATAACTGCTATTTAAAAAAACTAAACAAAACACACCAAATCCATCTATTCACACAGTTTTTTTTGTTTCTCACTTGTTTTTATCTTTTCAGTCCTGGCCCTCCAGAGCATCTCATTACCAATGATGTCCTAGTGGTAAGGTTCACATAAGAATTTTTCTTGGAGTGACATCTGCTTCATTTTGGTCCTCTCCTCTTCCCCCCATTTTGTAGAAAGAACACAACCTACCATGATAAATAAGAGCATGGTGTGCATTTTAAAGTCAGAATTATGGGACAGTGCCCTTGTGTTACAGCTCAACTGTTGCCCTCTCAAGTAAAAAACCCAGCAGCTGTGAGTCCTTAAAGTCCTCAGCTATTACAGATGTCAATATGTTGCCAAGCTGTGGTTTGTTACTCTTGCAGAACCCCATATTTATTGGTGTTCAAAGTGAAAACTGATTGTGTTTGTCGTAACCCAGCATGGCACTTGGCAGGAAAAACAAAGGTTATAAAAGGTCTGTAGAAGACAATAGTAGGTGTTCAGAGTGCTTATGACTGGAAGGGTATCTAATGTAACAGCTTTTTGGGAAATGAGTTTTTTAATAAAGAGTTATTTTAGCTGTTGAAACACAGAGCTCTGTTTTGTTGTTAGTCAGCATGTGGTACATTACCTGTCTCCTCGGGCTGGCCCAGCAGCTAAGGAGTACCTGGAACTTCATGCCAACTCCTCCAAGCCTGTCATGGTTCCCAGATGCTAGCCCTTGATACCTCTGAGGCAAAGTAACACATATTGTATTCTTTCCCCTTCATTTTCTGTGTGAGGCACAAGAGTTGCAATGACTGGCATGCATTGTTCCTGAAATGACTTGGAAAACTGTCCTGGCATGAGTTATTAAAGGTGAACTGGAGTGACTCAGGTGGAGGGTAGGGTGGAATAAATTCATGATTTCCCTACATCAGGGCCAATAAGAAGATGCTTTGTAGGCTAATCACTGCCACAATACACAGAAACTCATCATCAGGTATTTTCACGCACCCTTCCTAAATAATTGTTAGATATATGTGTTTGGGCACCAGTGTGTTGTACAGAGTTTCCTGATTTTGGGGTAATTTGAATGTGTTAACTGCCTCTGACAATGCACCACTGTATTGACACTCTGACACAGTGCAACTTGGTCTACTATCCTGGAATACTGAGCTCTGAATTTTCTCTTGGATCACTCCCAGCACTGAGACCAGTTCAGCTGGCTCAGTATGGTGGTGGTTGTCTACCTGATGTTTCATTATTTGCAAGCAGATATGTTATTTGCTTTCTTCACCCTTTTCCATTTCTTTTACAGTCTCGTGAGGTTTGCTGCTTGGAAGTACATGTGGACATTAATGAAAGCAGGAAATACTTGAAAGGTATGGCAATTTCTCTGTGAACTTAGGACGTGACCAAACCAACCCTATTATAGTCTGAATGAGGGAGGCATTTTAGAGTACAGAGACAAATAAGAATGCTCTAAATTATATATAGGTAGTGATATATGATCTAAATAATAAAATGCAATGCATTGGAATGCCCTGAACTGCCCTGGACTGGTTTCTGTGTCTTTTCCTTGGAGCTATCATGTTTGGACACTTCCACTTGCTGGTGGAAGTAAGAGAGGATACTGACTCTGGGAGCACTCCAAGCTAAGGGGGTAGAGGCAGGAGTTCCAGGTCCTGTGCTGGAGGAGACTTGCTGGTGGGGTAGTTTACAGAGGAGCTACCACAGAAAATTACTCCACCAGAAAGTTTGCCAACTTTGCTAGTTCTTTTGCCTGAACAGCAGTATTATTCTCTAAACAAACCTGTTTTTACTAGAGGGCAAAAATCTCGTGCTTACGGTGCCTGCATCCCATGAGAGAACCCAGAAGACGACAGAGGACACCGATACTTTCTACTTCCACTGCGTGAAGGCTTGGGAGCCAGTTCTAAAAGTCAGGCTGCAGGTAACGGGCACCACACACTGCTGCTGTTCATACTGCTTGCTTACTTCTGGTGTGACCAAAACAGTAAAGAACTGCACTGTTTCTGCTCTGTGAATACAACCTATGCTTCTTGTTTTTTTATAGAAAGTTTCTGATAAGGAAGATGACAACAGCAATTTAAGTGACACCTTAACAGTACCACTGAAATTTCTCCCTGTTGGACATAAAGTGAAAGTAACCCTTCCCATAAGACATGTAAGTGTTTCATAATTTGTGTCTGGAAAGAAGCGTAGAATAACCCTCACTATTTAACACATTAATATTTAAAAAAACAAACCCCAAAACAACAGCCAAAAAGTATGCAGGGTGGCAGTGGTGGGACTTTTCAGGAGGCGCTGAAAATCTGGATTCAAAACTTCTCTTTTCCCTCCACTCATGTTCCTGCTATCATCTCTTTGTTTACAGAATGTACCACTACAGTTGTACCTCCAACTAAATGCTTGGTAAGAGGACTGGTTTGTTTTTTTTTTCTCTGAAGGTTTTATTGCTCTTTGAACTGTGAAATCTAGAACAGAGGATCCTTTATTTAGATATAAGGAATGCACAAGACTAGGGGCAAAATGGGACAATATTTGTCATCATTAAAGAGTCACCACAACAGTTCAAAGCTAAATATCCTTGGGGCCAATGAGTCCCACCAAGATGCAAAAAAATTGTGAGAGTTTCAAACGGTGAGGGACTTAGTCACTGGGTATCCTTTGCATTAAAGAATCAAAAACTAAGACTAGAGTCTTCTTCAAAAGGGGCACAGAAAAAAGGCAGAGTGAAAAGAGAATTTGAAATAATGAAACATCAGAGTCGATGTATTACCCAAATGGCACATGTTCTCTTAAGAAAATGGACTTGTGGCTCTGGTGATATCAAGACAAAGAGGTATAAACTAGGGAAGATGAAATGTTGCATTGTAAAATAATGTGTCAGACAAGAAACAAACAAAAATTATTTTAATATCTTTTTCATTGTACAGTTTCTGTATAAATCTGCAGTACAAATGCTCATGAAAGACTTTGTTAGGTTGAAGTCATCCTTTGCTGAGAAATCGTATGAAGCAGAAATAGAAAGGATTCGGCTTACAAAGCTACTGAAAGTCAAAGAAGCCCTTCTTTGTTTTGCATATTTATTAACCTTAGCTGACAGTAAATCTTACACTGAAACAATAAAGAGACTATGTAGAAGCAAAGAAGTTCATTTCTTTGCAAATGAAAGATACATTTCTGTAAAAATCAGAACAAAGAATCAAGATTTTTAATGAATTCATTAGATTGCAGTTGCTGGAAATAAATCCATATACATTTTAAACACCAGTCCTGTGCCTCTGAATTTATTTGTTGCAGCACAGAAAAACTAGATGTGCGCTTAGGGTACGATCTGTGCCAAGGCGAGCAGGAGTTCCTGCATAAGAGGAAGAGAGTCGTTGCTGGTGCCCTGAAAAGGGTTCTTCACCTGGAAAGAGATCTACATGGACATGAGGTCTGTGCTTTGGAATCCAAGCATGGGGTGTGGGTCTACTGAATTAGGATTGGCACAACTCCCCTTGAAATTTCTAGTAATATTTGCATGTTGCTAACAAACCCATTGATTTGAATGGCACCAGAGCAGAGGCTCTCAGTGTGGCATACCCCAGACTCATGTAAAATTTCAGCTCAAATATTCATCCCTCCAATCTTTTCAATGGACCAAAAACAAGGATGTAATAATACCACTCTTCAAACACAGTTTCCAACAGTATGGTGCTGCAAGTCGGCAAGGCATGAGGCATTGTGTATGATACAGCCTAGTAAGGCAACCCAAACCAATAGGAAAACAAGAGTATTGGAAATTCACCTCACAAAAATACTTATAAAATCAGTGTAATGTCACTTATTTAGACTTACTTTTTTTCTTTCTTCATTCTCAGAACACTTCTTACAAAAAGTAAACATTTTTTCTGGTGAACATTAGAACTTTTTATAACAAGCTGAAGTATGTTTTGTCGCCAAGATACAGGGTGACTTTTTAAGGGAAAACTTATTATCTTACTGGAATTGTATTTGTTAAATGAACACTGTCCAAAGAATCAACAGCATTCAAAAAACTTCCTTAATCCATTTTAACTGCATTTATTGCAATTTGTTGTTGTTTATAACAAAATCATGCAATTATCTACTTTTAATCATTGCAATTCCCATTATAGGGAGCAAAGGTAAGAAGGAAGGTTAAAATGGCTGCATATTCAAACTCATCCAAGCATTGAGGTTAAGAGTCTCTGGAGGTTAATTTCAGTAGGGTACTGGTAAAGATTGGCTAAGTGGTGATTTAATTCATTGTCCTCCAATGAATCTGCTGAAGAAATTCTGAGAGCTGTAATTAGACTTTTCCAAGTAGCAAGGGAGTAACTTTCTGAGAATAATCCTTGTGTTTTGGACAGGTCCCAGTAATAGCTGTTATGGCAACAGGTGGAGGTCTCAGAGCAATGTCAGCTATGTTTGGCCACCTCTTAGCTCTTCAGAAGCTAAATCTGTTGGACTGTGTCACCTACCTCACTGGGGCTTCTGGCTCAACATGGTATGTATAGAAAATGAGATTGGATTTGGAATGACTGTGACTACTTTTCCACACAGTAGGAGATGAATCTGTTTCAGACTTACATTGTTAACAAGTGAACATAATTCCCTCATGAAGCTCTTACTGTTGGCTCTCAATTATGAATTCAGTTTAAAGAAAATCAGGCTCACTGAGTCTCTTTAATTGATTGAAGTAATTGTGTAAATGTATCAATATTCCAATATCATCTAAATAAATGGATGATTTTCTAACATTTCTGCTTCTTAGGACCCTAGCAGACCTGTATGAGCATGCTGACTGGTCACAGAAGTCTCTTGAGGGGCCACTTAAAGCAGTAAAAGAACAAGTGACAAAATGCAAACTCAACCTTATGTCTATAGACCATCTGAAGTATTATCACAAGGAACTTGCTGAAAGGGCAAAAGCAGGACATGTGCCATCTTTTACAACTCTGTGGTCACTTGTTCAGGAGATGTTCTTGCATGAACAGGTAGGTACATGGTCTTGCCACACATCTGGGAAGCACCACTTTCCTTAGAGCCTTACTCTTTGAGGGCACGATGTAATGTGTGTAATAAATCCAAAGAGACTGAGCCATCCCAATGTGGTTTGTAAACTATAACAGAGGGTCTTGTAGTCAGGATTTTTCAGAGTAGATAATCATTTGAAGGTGTCTCTGTCCTAGGATGCCCAACAGCTAGTGACTTCAGTAGGCAAACTCCCAGAAAGAACTGAGGAATTGCCAGCCGCCACTCTTCCTGAAAAGTCAGATTTTTAAAGTCTGCTTCTAGTTTGACATTTGAAAGTTAGAGTAATGTGTCCTGATGTGAATATTAATCTCAACTTTAATAAAGATCCATGGGATGCAGGCAGTCAAGGCACTTGTATATTCTAATGAAGAAGTTACTGGGTACCCAAAAGGCAGCCAGGAAGGAAAGTGCAGGAACATGAAGGAAAAGGTCTCTTAAGAAAACGTGACTTACAGATTCCTCTGTGTTGTAAAATATCTGTTATCAATCTTTAAATTTTTACTTGGGTAGATTATGCCAGTGTTATGCTTTTACAGAGGTTTACTGTGATTTTTTTATCTCACTGATTAGCCAAGAAAGTACAAACTCACAGACCAGCGCAAGGCACTGGAGCATGGACAAAACCCACTGCCTTTCTATGCAGTCCTCAATGTGAAAGAGGAGAAGTTTGGTACTTTCAAATTTAGAGGTAGGTGTTCAGGGAGTTTCTTCTGATTCTGGGTATGGATTAAAGAGGATTTGGAGGGAGGTGTCTATGTGGGGAGAAAAAAGGGGGAATACATCAGTTGCTTGCCCTCACTCAGTATTCATCTTTTAATAAAATGTTTGTCTTTTTGCAAACTGCTTGGTTAGAAAGAGCATGTCTGCTGGATAGCATCCTAAGCCATAAACAGGACATTAATTAAAAATCAGTGAACTACTATTTTTGCAACAGACACTGTGAGTGAGTGTGGGCAAATCATCTGATCTTTTCCTGCCATGCCTATAAAATGGCTTTGATGCTTCCTTAGTTTCTAGGGGTGCTGTGAAATGTAATTGTCACTTCCTAAATATGGCACTGATGAGGGTATGAGAATGGAGCAGAATATGATTGCTGTGGTGGGTGTGATATGACATCCTTTGACTGGATACAGGCCACATTCAACAAAAGGTGTTAAAAGCAGTAGGTACTGGAAAGAAGAACAATTAATCCCTATATTTATTTATGTTTATAACTACTGTTCTACTGTAATGCCTGTGCAGGACAGCTTGAGCCAGGAAACTGCACATCCATGCCACACTGTAATTTCTAGTGTGATGTTGATGTGTCTTCAGGCTGCTTTGTTTTATCTTGTAGGCTGGCAGTTTTGGGTTAATAGAGCTTTCATGCCAGTCACTCCTTGCAATTCACACAACTCTTGCATGAAGTACAGTTGGTGCTCTTGATTTAGAGAGGCAAGTGTGATCCCAGAATCTTTATACAGAAATAAATATCTAAGCATTTGAACTGAATGTTAGAGCTTTTCTGAGTTGAAAAAGCTGGTTCCTTTGGGTTGTAAATAATATCTCAATTTTTAGGGAAGTAGACAGTGGAGCTTGTAGTACAAAAGTGCAGATAGTACAGAGTTGCTGAGACAACCAAGATCCTTGGGAAGGTTTGGGGGTTTTATTTTTATTGCAGCAAACATGCCTCATGTAAATTCTTTGTAGAGTGGGCAAATTTCTCTCCTTACGAAGTGGCCATACCAAAATATGGAGTCTCCATTCCTTCCGAATATTTTGACAGCGAGTTCTTCATGGGAAGGAGAGTGAAGAAGCTGCCAGAATCTCGGATCTGCTATCTGGAAGGTGACATAGCAGTGCTATGTAGTTAATCACAGCCTTGTAGAAAGTGTGGTATTTGCTAGTCACAGGCACAACACTCCTTGCCAGCACTTCTGCTTTGGGTCTTAAATCAATGGGCTTTTTACCCTTTCATACACTTGTGGTCTTTGTGTATCTTCTTTCCTTCTGTCCTCCCTTTTCACCTGGGTAGATTTGGAAAAGTTGCAGCATAGTTCCTGTTCCATTGTCTAAACCAAACAAGATGGTGGAAAAGGCAAGTTGAGGAAATAGTAAGTGTTCCTTCCCTGATCAGTCTCCAACTCTTCAACTTCATAAACTGTAATTCTAGATGAAGCATTACTGGGGTAGAATTGGAAGGAGCTGAGAATAAAACATGTCATCTAGAACGAGTCACAAAGGCAGGAGCTACTTGAGCTTTGTGGCTTGAGGATGTCACTAACCTTCTCTGCCCATAAGGATGAAGGAGGGCCTTTTGACCTCCAACAACTACTTTGACTGGCCATTTTGCCACCAAAGGCAAAGAAAAAGCAGCTAGCAGAGGAACCTATCTGTCTCAGGCAGATTTTAAGTCCTTATAAGTGTTTTAGTTTTGATACCAAACACAAGGGTAGAGGATAAAAGTCCCATATTTATCTCACTGTGTAGTCTGATAGAGATTCAATTTCAATGTACGTACCTGGCATAGAGCTTAATGAGGAAGGATAGTTCTTTTCCAAAAGCAGACTCACAGATGGAGCCAATTCTATTTTGAACCTGGACCAGCTGCACTCCACAGAAACAAAACATGCCTGGAAGAAAGAAAATGAGTCTTAGATCAGTTTAAATAATAAATCAGTTTAAAGAAGGCCTTTATGCTTACATGGCTTCACCATGCTTTCAAATCCTACTTTCTCTCATAGGTACACAGGAAACTTTCTACAACATCTTTTGGGTGACTGATACCTCTTATTTTGTTACTCTGTACTATGCAGTGAATGTTCTGTGTGTAGTTACCTCCTGAGAATTAGCACTGAAGTGCTTACACCACAATGTTTGAACTCTCTGAGAACTGCTGCTTAAGTTGTGTCATGATGGGGTCAGGTTGGGTGGGTTAATAATGTGTAGCATGGATATTTACAATAGTCAGTGGTTAACATGTGGTAGTACAGTACTTTTCCCATGTGTTTTAACTTGCAGGTCTTTGGACAAACATCTTTACTAGGAATTTGCTGGATGGCTTGTACTGGTCCTCAAATTCAAATGAATTCTGGGAACGATGGTCCCAAGATATGGTAGATATAGGTAAGAGTTTCTAAAGTGTTGCCTCATTGTGGATCTTCCAGCATGATTTTAATCTCTATCACAATGATTGCTATGTCCTTTTCTCTTCTCTCTTTTCCCCAGAGGCATGCTTCATGTTATTACAAATGTTTTTCATTTAAAGTTTCCTCATGGTCTGCTAAATGGTTCTGCCTGTTACTGCAAATAAGAAGCTTGGCTTTTACTTGTGGGCAAAAGTACAAAGCCAGTGTGTCATTTGAAAGAGTAAAACACAAAAACTGTGCCTGCTTTAAAGAAAACTAAATACCTCTTTGGTGAATGGCATGGGTCATGTGCACATGTTTTCCAGCAGCCTGCAAGAAGCAGGGATGAGAGTGACCCACAGGAAGACAACAAGGGCAGCTAGCCAGCAGAGGTGTCTGACAAGGGCAGATTGCTGTTGTTTTTTTCTCTATTTCATGGTTTCTTCTCTATTTCAGAAAAACATTCTCCTGAGGAAGACGTTACTGTTATTGAGCCTCCATCTTGCTTGTCAGGAAAGTTGTATGAAATGTTTCAGGACATCATGACCAAGCGTCCACTGCTGGGAAAGTCTCATAACTTCCTGAGAGGCTTAGAGTTTCACAAGGATTATATCCATCAGAAAAAATTTATTGAATGGAAAGGTAACTGCAACAAAGAGTTAGCTGCACTGTGCAGGTAACATCTCAGATTTTGATTTTTAGACTTTGGAAAACTCATATTTGTTTCAGGAAATTGGCTGAGTTGGACCTATATTCACGATATCTGTTTCTTTAGGGTAACAGGTTAAAATTAACTAGTCCATGGACTGCTCTTTCACTTCCAGAAGATACCTGTAATTTGGGTCAAGAAGTGCTTTTCTACAGGAATTTTGTCACTCTACATAGGTACAGTAGTCAAAAGATTTAGGAAGGGCAGAATCTTTTGAGGTCAAGAAACAAAGGGAACACCAGAAGTATAAAATAGCAGGTTATTATGTGGATCAGATGAAGGAAAGGACTAGTTGCAAGCATGTGGTTTTCCATATATTTGGTGTTTCTGCCTGATGAATTTACCATCCAGATACCTCTCTTTAACCCCTCAGAAACACCAAAATCCAGCTACAGAAAGTTAACATAGGTTTAGAATTTAAATGTTAAAAGAACAGATATATAGACTTGATTTAAAAATTGAAGAGCCATTTTCTATGGCCTTTGCTCTTTAGGCAGGCAGCAATAGTTTTATCTCAAAACCTATGAAACAGTCTGTGAAATGATAGCAAGGTGATGGAGCTGAGGTTTTCTGCATCATAAATCTTCCTATAATCCCAGCATCTTTATATATTCCATGAACATGTAGCAATGTGGGAGTACCCCACATTATTGAGGTTAATCTGACTTCAGCAAGAAAGCACACGTTCTCTGCCTTCTCTGAGCCCTCCTCTTTGGCAAATTGCATTTTCTCTCCCATTTTAGGCAAGTTACAATGTGTTTTGTCCCTCTCTGCCCTTGCTACACAGTTTGCTGACAATGTGGAGAGATGGTGGTGCATTTCTGTGGGTTAAGGCAGAGCCCACAGTGTGCTATCTTCTTTTAAAATGTTCAGTAAGCAAAATGTCTGTGTCCTAAAAGGGTCTGAACTAAGAAAACAAATGAAAGAAGGTGAAAAAACAAGTAACATAAGAAGGGTGGGTGAGAGAAGGAACAAGAAAGTAGCTTCAGAAGGTGGATGAAGGATGAAATTGACAGTCAGTAAATGTTAAAAAACATAACTGTCCTTATATTTGCTGTCAATTTTGTAAAGACACATGGGTAGAAGCAGATTTCAATAAGGATGTTGAGTAAGTTAGCATAGGAACACTAATGACTATCTCAAGATAGATATTCTACAAATAAAGTAAAATATGTGGAAAGCATGAAATCCAGAGTAGGACAAGGGAAACTGAAAGTCTGGAGTGGGAAAAATTATCAGGTTTTCCATCTTCTTTTTGCTGCCTGTGTAAGATCAAGCTAAACCCAGGTATGGATCCATGTCTAGGAGTAAGAGGAGATGCCAGGTCTATGTGCAGAAATGAATCTTGTGGTAGATGAAGTCTTAAGAATAGAGCTTTGTTTTAGAGGCTTCCCTGAAGCTCTGGTTATCTGACATATTAAAATAAGACTTTCCTTGCCTAATTTTCTTAATGAGAAATTGAACTAATAATCTGGATTTAGCTTAATGTCTTTTCAGTGGCATTCAGGCTTCAAAGGATATTTCTGAGACAAGATTTCTTGAAAATCTGTATTTGGATGTGGGATGAAAAAGGGGATTCTCACAAGAAAAGTGTCTACTTGTAGTTCACATACACAGTCATGAATAAATGCTGCGAAGTTCCATCTCTGTGATAAGAAAACAGGGGTAATGGAATTTAATATAAAATGTTCACCAGGCCAAATAAAACTAAAAAGTGTGCTCTGTTTCTTCTGTGAGGGACTGCAAGCAAATGTCTCTTATTACAGTTGAATCTCTGAATTCTCAGCAGCCTTGAATGCTAAAATAAGCACATTTTGTAAAGACTTGACAGGGAGGGAATGGAAAAATTATGAATTATTACTTCAAGCTGGTGTGAAACATTCCAGGCTATGGAACAAGCTACATTTACTCGGCATGGTTTAAATCAACACTACAGAATGAGGCCAAGGAAGCAGAGCAATTGAATGAATTGAAATGCTGAAACTTAGCAACGGTATTTCTGTGATCAACAGTTTCTTAAAATGCCTAAACATAATTATTTGAAGCTCAAGTATTCTGCTCTGGGCTTTGCTGCCTCATTTTGTGAACTTGAGGAACACTCTCAAACCACTATTTTGATAGTTAAAACCGTGGCAAAATATTCCCTGTTCCATGGGACTGAAAGTGCACTAGAGGAACAGTAAAGGACTTGCTGTCTACAGGGCAAGCTGGGGAGGTTGCCAGCAGAGAATTAGGAGTCTAGCTATCAGAAACTGGCTTTAGATTTCAACTTACCAGTTGGTGTAATCCCCTTTTGGCATCAATGTGAGGTTTAATTAATTCAAGCAGTATTTTAAGCTGTAGGTAGGTGATGTTGTATGCATGATGTGGTATTTTTTTACAGCGTGGCTGATAGTTAATATGACATCACTGAAAGCAAGTTGAAGTCAGACTTTTCTACCTGAAAGAGGGGTTGAAGGCAAAGCCTGAGAAGGCAAAAGCAAAAAAAGAGCAATGCAGAAGTGCAATGATGTATTGCATTTGTTAGTTGTGTTGCTACACTGTGAAATTGTTTTTGTTGTTTGCATTTTTCCCAGTTCTTAGGGGGGAAAAAAAAAATCTGTTGAAGTCTATATTCTGTGAAAAATGACTCCCCAGAGCAACTGTGAGGTCAGTGGAGCCTGTGTCTCACCTGTCCTTTGTCTGGCTGCCCCACAGCCTGCCTTTGTGACTGTGCCTGGGAGAATGTGGAAACAGGCCAGGTGTGTCCAGATGTGCAGTTTGAAGGCTCCTGAGACTGCGTTTGTGGGCTCATGTTGTGGAGAGAGGTGACTCCAGTCTGGAGGGTAACCAAGGAGCTGCCCTTAGCATGTAGCACAGACAGAATTACTCACTCTTTCTTTCCTAAAAATGCACCACTAACTATATTAAAATGTTTTTCAGACACTGTGCTGGATGGTTTCCCTAACAATCTGACACCGCTGCAGAAGTATCTTTGTCTGATAGATGTTGGCTACTTCATCAACACCAGTGGTGCAGCACTTTTCAAGCCAGAGAGGAATGTAGATGTCATTATATCCCTTGATTATGGTTTGGGACATGTGTTCAAGGTGAGAAAATTAACTTCGTGCTTTGCAGAGTAAAACTCTTCTTGTCTTATTAAAACTTTTAAGTAAGTGGCTGTCTAAATCTTAATCATATATCACCATACCTTGAAGGAGGAAAGAAACTTCCTTCAAGAATGGAACTATAGAAACTGTTAGGCTCTTTTTTCTGTAGGGGATTACAACATATACTTCCTTTAATCCTCAGGGACTTGCAGTAACAATTGTTTGCTGGAGACATGCCTGTGACCTCTCCTGGTCTGTCATGATGAATTCTGAGTGTGACTTTGGGTCATTCACTTGGGATTGTAAAAAATGTTACAGGGTAATAAAGTGTCATTGTCTGACTTGGTTGAAAGTAAGGTTGTACTGTGGCTACTTTGCACTACACATTCCATAGTGTTTCTACTGCACTACACATTCCATAGTGTTTCTAGGGAATGAGTTAAGATGCCATTGTATTCCAGGATACCTGAGTAAACTTGATTCTTTTTTTAGAGCTTTAACTCCATGGCATTCTGTGTCCACAGCAATTAGAGATGACATACAAATATTGCAAGATACAAAATATTCCATTCCCCAAAGTGGAGCTAAGTCCAGAAGAAGAGAAGAACCCAAAGGAATGTTATATATTTGCGGATGCAGAGGACCCCAGAGCACCCATAGTAATCCATTTTCCCTTGGTGAATGACACCTTTAAGGAATTCAAGGAGCCAGGTAAATGCAGTCAACAGAACTGTGCACTGTGCTCTACCCCTGGTATGTGTTACATGTCCCCTGATGGGAGGCAGAAGAGCAGCCTCCATACTCCTGCTGGTTGTTCTCACCTTGAAAAGCATGGAGGACACAGTCCTGGGCAACTCAGTGCCACACTGCCTCCTCCAGCCCTGCCTGTGGCAGATGGCTCATGTCAACTGTCCCTTGGAGCAGAGCTGTAGGTCTTCCTCACTTGTGCCTGACGCCATGTCCTGCCAAGAGAGATGTACAGAGTGCTGGAATTTTTCTGGCACTGGGATGAGGGAGAGTAAAGAAAGGCCCAGAGAGCTGTGGGAACAGGGAGATAAGGGCCTCCTGAAGGACCTGCTGGTGGGCTGGAAAGCAGCAACAGGAGCTGGCCCTTGGGCCATCCAGCCCCAGAGCTGGCCCTGCACCCCTGTCTTCCCCAGGCTGCCTGTGGTGGAGAGTAAGGTGACAGGGGTGAGCTCCTTCCAGCTTTACCCAAAATTCTATCGGGGCCCATAGTGGGACCAGAGCAAAATTCTATTGGGGCCCATAGTGGGACCAGAGCAAAATGGAAGTCTCTGAGGGAGCATTTGGGAAGGGTAGGAATAGCAGCAAAAAGTAAAGGTACTTTTCTGCTCTGATATTCAGTGATGCTCAGTAATATGTACAGTAAGAGCTAAATCAAGAAAATCACATTTAGAAACTCAGTGGATGAAAAGAGCAGATACCCTGTAGAGGGAGCTAAGCTTGTTCAGTGGAGGCTGGAAATGGTCCAAATGGCAATGTAGGGTGAGATCCAACTGTTGAGCAGTGGGTGGCAGGTAAAGCAGGTGAAGATTTTGGAATCTCTCTGAATGAGAAATAGATGAGGTGCTGCAGAGCAGAGCAGCTGTTGCCAGTTTTCTGCTCCAGGCCCAAACTGGTGAGCTCTGACACTCACCTGTGTGTCTCTCAGCAGTCACTGATTCATCCATCAAGCTGACAACCAGCAACTGATGTGGGTGGTTGGAGGAGGGGGTCCTTGGCAACCTGCTTTCATGGATCTCAAGTTTAACAGTGGAGCTTTTTTGTTTCTAGGGGGATGAGAGACATCTTGTGGAACGTGGGTAGTTATTTTTCTTGTTTTTAACTATTTACAGTCTAAAAAGACTCAGCCTGTGAAGTGCCCATTTGCAGTGCAGCAGTTACAGACTGTGCTTTGGTGTGCTTGAGGCGGATGCAGCTTTATCTGGATATGGACAGCATAGATAATACATCTCTCTGAGTATTGTGAGGCTCAGTGAAGCAACATTGGCTACTTTTAATTCAGACACTTCTAGTGGTAGTCTGTGCCTAGCACCCTGAGATCACACTGTTCAGAAACCACTAGGTTAGACTAAGACCTGCTGTGTCTAAAGCAGGTGACACAATTCTTGTGTCTTTTTCATGAGGTTCTGGTTGAAATCATTAGGAGTATCTCAGCAGTCCATTTGTAGCCCTGCTGAAACTCATCTCACATTACATTAGTGTTTTGGGCATATTTGGTTCAGACTGCAAAGAGATAGGCAAAAAAACCAGCAAAAAACTGAAGCAAAAAAATTTGTAGAAACATAAATATGAGACTGCTGAAGTCCTTGGTGCAGGGAATTAGCGAGTCCTTTTAAACAAAAGCATTGATATAACAGAGAGTATGGATGTTGCCATATCCAAGAGGTAAAACCTGAGGCCAGGCTGGAGTTTGCTGAGAGTCTGATGTAGGATGCTCTGGTGCCTCTGCACTCTATAACAGGCAGTCCTGTGTGGTTGGCATCACAAGGTCTCCTTGTGTGTACTAGGCTGTCCACTCACTTTAGCTGGCAGACCTGCACTTGTCACCACTAATCCAGGGGCAATCATGGACTTTGAAAAGTGTTCCAAGGTGTGTGTCTTTGTCTGAGAATCAGACTTACAGCATTTGGGAATGGATGTGGACCCATGGGTGTGCCGCTTAGGAATGATGTCTGCAGGGGCAGGACAAGGAGGAATTTGGGCCCACTCTGCTGAGGGATTTCCAGGTCTGAGCTTTAGCAGGAGGGAAAGGAAGAGTAACTGGGAAAACAGACCAGAAATGTCTCTTTCAAGCTGTGGAGTGGGTTTGCAGTATTTCCTGGGGGCTGTTTTTAACAGGGGGTCCTGCCAAGTAGATCAGTCCCCTACAACACTGTACTCCAGATTCATCTCACTATGGTGGTTTTCTCTTTCTCTGCAGGAGTGAAGCGTGGTCACTCGGAGATGGAAGAAGGCAAAGTAAATCTGGAGAACAACTGCTCACCGTACTACCTCATTAGGCTAATTTATTCCTCTGAAAATTTTGATAAACTTGTGAACCTGAGCAAATACAACATCCTCAATAACAAAGACCTGCTTCTCCAGGCAATCAGGAGTGCTGTAGAACGAAAGAGAAGCAGAAGGACTGGGAATTTCCCCAGCTACTCTGGATACCCCTAAGTTGGGTGTTTGCCCTGTTCCCCACTGAAGGCTGTGGCAGCACATTGCAACACATCACAGTCATATTACAACATATCATAGTGTTAATTGTTTGCAGAAAAATGACCAAACCTGTACATTTCTCACCTTGCCATGTTCAGGCTCCCAGCTTTCAGAAGGGTTTATCTCCTTCCCCCACATTTTCAGACCACAAGAGTCTCACAATGTGGTCTTTCTTATTAAGAAATTAGGGTCCTGGTAGGCAGAGACCTCCTTGAGGTCTCCTTCACCTCCAGGATCTCCTTGATGTTACAGTATATGGTGGTGGTGCTAGTTCTTTGTATGAGCCTGTCCCTTCAACCCTGAGCCCATTGTTGGTGTCCTTTCAATACTTGATTACAGATCAAGTCCTGGCCATTTGCATTCAGTGATGTCCAGATTTTCAGATAGGCTGAGCAACTAGAATTTGCACTGAATTGGTGGGCTCAGCTTTGAAGTCAGGCATATATATATGTGAAAAGCAGCCAAACTGCAGTGTGGACAATTGCACTCTGTCTGGCCTATTTCCCTTGCTGATTTAGAAGTTATTCCTTTTTTCCATTCCCCTGCAAGACTTTGGCACAGAAATGCTGCTCCAGACTACCACAAAGGGGGCAGTTACATTTCAAAAGAGAGGGCAGTAGCAGCAGTGAGTGAGCACAGCTCCTTCGAGCATTGGCTGCAGGAAAAGTTCTGCATAAAGCACATGTGATTGTATTGATTTATATCAGCAGTGCCTTTTTGGATTAAAATGTCAAGAGCCTGAAACAAGTTTTTCATGGCAGAAGTTTGAGAGGAATAATTACCATAGACTCAAGTACATTTAATTTAGTGATGATGACTGAGATGTAAACTGGTTTTCCTTACAGATATAAACTGAATGTAGGACAACATAACTCATGAACAGAGTGCATTGTATTTTCACACAGAGAAGATTTTTCCCTTTATAGTCTTCTACCCCTAACATCACAGGCAAAGTATTTTTAATAGGTGCTTCATAAAATAGAGCACAAATTTAAAAAAAATAGGACACACATTTTCCTCCTTGCTCATGGAAAATATTTGGAAAATGACAACTGGCTTTCATTTGCTCTGGAATGCAGTGAGAGCCTTTGCCTTGAGCTAGAAGCTTGGAACATCTTTATAGCCCTCCACTAGATTAAAAAGATCATAGGGAAGGATGCTAAGCAATATAAAACAGAGCCTCACAGAAGCTGGGGAAGTTTGCAGACCTCCTCACACTGAAGGATTTGGACCTGCTTCTGAATTATTTTTTCCAAACACAGCATATTCATCGGGACTTCCAAGGAAAATCTTACATATTTCTTCTGGGTTGGAAATTTACTTGAGATCTAGAATTAGTTGTACTTGAAATCCAAAACCAGACAAAGAATGAGAAAGAGGGGTCTGTCTTTTTGGTATAGACAGACAATACTGAAGCTCTAAAGAGAGAGCATTTACAAAAGACTTGATTGCCTGAAGCCTGCATCTACTAAATGCTGCTTCTGCTGCAATGGCTGAGGCTCAGCAATGCTTCTTGTACAATGTTTACTTGCTGAGCTGAGGAGCACCATCCAGAACTGAGGAGCCTTAATGGCTGGAATGCAGCTGTACCTCGGGATTCAGATCACGAGAAGTTAGCAACTAATCAGATACTGGCTGAAAGACAGAACACAAAGAGCCATTTTGAGCTGGGAGTTGATCCAGCTGGATCTGTTACCTTTGCTCAGGAGAGCAGCATGTCCTGGCCCAGCACTGTGTGGCACATACAAGCCCACGTGGCTCTGTGCACACACATGCACAGGGTGTGCAGCATTTCCATGCTCCTCTGGCTGGTCCTAGAAAGCTCTGTTGCTGCCAAAAGATATTGCTGTTGTGTCCATGGGCCACAGAGAACGATCTGTAACCCTTGTGAACCTTGGCAGCATGTACCCAGCAGTGAGGCAGCTCAGCCACACTGAGTGGCTTAGCAGTCTTACAAATTGCCCCACAGACTAACAATTGGAGCATGTTTGGTGCATTCATAGTGCTGCTAATACAAACAGAAAGGCCCAGTAAAATGTGAAGGAGCCACAAAACCACAAAGTTTTCAGGTAATCCACAGCTGGTGGGGAATTACTGTTCTGAGGGACTGTTAAATCCTGTTACAAAGGGAGGGTGAGAGGGAGGGAGCTGTAGGTGGGGAAGGTGGTGTGACTCTGCTGGGAGAATTATCACTAGAGATTTTGCCAACACTTAAAATCAGGTTGGGAACTGCTGCCTAATTTTGCAGCCAGAGGCACAGACAGGCATGTGCCCCTTCATTTCCGTGGTGCCTCTGTAGCCTTAAATTATAATAGCTTTTTCAAATATAGTTTTGCATTTCAGAGCCTGAAATTATGTGAGGGCTGTATCATTGCCCATCAGAGTGCCTTTCTGTTTCATTTTGGTTGCCTTTTTGTTTTTGTAACATGATGTGGGTATGGCATATGGGAACATGGTTTAGTGGTGGATGTGGCAATGTTGGTTTAACAGTTGGACTGGATGGTTGTAGAGGTCTTTTCCAATCTAATTGATTCTATGATTCTATGACATTGGAGGAGTCAATATCATAGAATCATAGGAATTTCTCATAGAATAGAGGAGTTGCTGGTTTGATGGTGCAGTAGGAGGACCTGGAGGGCATTTGTGAGGACAGAGGCTGCTGGAGAACTCTGCAGGCTGGAGGGACCTACACCTTGCACAGTCTTATCTGTGCAGCTTGTGGGAAGTGGTGGCTGGCACAGGTTGTCCCTCAAAGCACTCCTGAGCTCGGGTTCAGAGCATGCTGCCCTGCACTGCCCCCAAACCACAGAAATATAAGGTGTAGTTTCAGTGGCGTAAGGCTGATCAGAGACTTGTGCTCAGGACTGGTCCTTGTTCCCTTTAGGGTAAACATGGAGTCTGAGGGCCTCTGAAATTTTGTGTGGTTGCTCCTCAGAGGCAGTGGTTTTGTTTTTTTCCTTGTCCCCATTCTTGCCTGGCCTAGTACCACATGTTGTGGTAGGACTAGGACTGAACAGAGTGCACGGAAACCAGAAAGCAGGCAGGAGAAAGCTGCCTCTCTCTGCATCTCACCAAGAAAGACATGTGCCATACTTATAAACCAGGCCTTGCTGGTCTGGTGTTGTGTTTGCTTAACCACTGAAGATGGATGTGTGCCTGCCAGAAACCTTATCCGAAATGCATCCCAGATCACTGCTCTCTGATGAACATTTTGCTGGAAAAACCCCCCAAAATACAGAGCTTCCTACCTGCTCTCAAACACAAAGGAAATGAGACTGTTCTTAAAACTATTACCTGCTCTTCATAGAAATTACTTGCTTGTGTCTTTTAACTATTTAATAATATATTAAGTAAAAATAAAATATTGCAAAAGAGCACCAGACCCATGAAAGTTCCTAATGCACTTAAACACAAAACAAGGCTTTTTCCAGGTGTATAAGCTCTACCTATGCTAAATGCCTGCTGAGAACCTCACAGGGATTTTACTGGTTTCAAGATTGAATGGAAGAAATCTGGAAGATCTTCTGGCTTACAAAGGTATGGAGAACTTGGAACAAAATCTACCTCCGGGGTAAAACCCTCTTCAGTGGAATGGCAAAAGGGGGTGAGGGGGCAGCTGTACTGAGCCACAGCTAAGGCACATCTTTGTTCAATTACATGGTAAGTTTAAAATACTGAATCTGTTTTGGTTTTTGGTGTTTCATTATTTTGTTGGGTTTTTTTTTTTAATCAGTTAAAAATGGTTAACAATAATGAACTGCATCAGTTTCCCATTACTTTGATGTGCTGGGTCTTTTGTTTTTCGTGACAGGCAGCAGCTCCAGCTGGGGTAAACAGAGGAGAGCGATGGACTAGCCAAAAAAATGAAATTATTAGCTCACCTATTGGATGCCTTGGCTCAGAACAGAGATAAGTAGGGGGAAAAAATATGTATTCTTCCCTATGATTACACCATACCTTAGCATGTGATTCTTGCTGCCTGGGGACTAGAATTCTTACTTGCTATCCTACTTTTCTTCTCCTTTTACACTGAAACACTGATTGTTCACGCCTTACTTAAGTTTCAGATTCCATTAAAAATGAGTAATGCTGCAGGACTTTTTTTTCCTGGTAGCTTCATCCAGAGAGAATTGGCAAATAGAGTATGGTTGGTTAATGTGTTGTAAAAAAGATTGTGGAGACCACAAAGTGCTGTAGGAAGTATATAACATTATCTTTGGCTGCACAGACCACCCAAGCATCATAAATCTATTCTGTTGCTATCTGCAAATCTACTTGCACATGGCTGTAGTTAACTCAGAGATGCACCTCATGCACTGCTCACTGCTCCCCATTCCTGTCTCACAGAATTATTTCATGTGAGCAGTCTGGCTTAAAGGTCCCCCTGCCCTTTGGTTTAGTACCTTGGAGTAGATAATACTTGGGTAATAATGGCAAATGACAAAGTTGTTGTACACACAAAAGTATACCGGATGAAATCCTGTTTAATTATATTTAAAGATTTTATGAGATTAAATACATAATTTTAAAAGTTCAGAGGGAAATGATTAACTTAAAACATATTAATACATTTCCAGACGGATGAATTAAGTTATAATTGTCTGCAATTCATTGAGGCAAATGTCATTTTTCTGTTCCTGCTTTTAGTAGAGAGGGAAGCAGTTTTGTTTTATTTCCACTTTGTTCTAGGCTTAGGGTGGTGATTGTGGCTTGTGTCACTGTAGGTCCATCTTCCTTAAAATCTCTGGAAAATTCTGCAGACTCTCTCTCTGGTTTGATTTTGAAGGAAGGTGTTCTCCTACAAAGAAAATGCATCATCAGAAAATCAGGTATAATCTAGAGGAGTTTAAGTCTCTGTATATGTAAGGACTCATTAAGTGCCTAGCTCAGCATCAAAAGTCTGCCCAGCTGTGGGACAAGGATTTCACATCATAGCCTGTAAGGTTTGTACAGACTCCAAATGCAAGAAAAATTATTTAAACAGGCCAAGTTTCTGAATTTGGCTGTAGCTGTCTTTTCCTTGCCTGTGTCTCCCCTGAGCCTCCTTTCCCCAGTCTCAACAGCCCCAGCTCCCTCAGCCTCTCCTGGTAGGACTTGTTCTCCAGACCCTTCTCCAGCTTCATTGTTCTCCCTGGACATGATCCAGCTTTCTTGAAGTGAGCAGTCCAGAACTGAACAAAGCACTCAAGGTGTTGCCTCACCGGTGCCAAGTACAGGGGGACAATCCCTGCCTTGCTCCTGCTGGCCACATTCCTTTGTGACATTAGTGACAGAGGAGCAGGACTGTTGGACCTCAGGGCAGTCTCTTTGTAGGTGGCTGCTACCTGAGCACAAACAGCACTGACATCTGTTCAGCTTTGCAGCACAGAGCCCTACCTCAGCAGTGAGCCTTTGCTGCTTAGTCTTTCAGCAGAGTCCCTGTCTGGAAAACCCCACACTCTTTTCTGGGAGGTCTCTGTGTTTGAAAGGAAAGTTTGCGCCATCACTGTAGAATGGGATCTGTTACCATGTCCTACAGAGTAAAAAAAAAACAACAAAACAAACAAATAAAAAGTAACATTAGAGGTAGAGTTTGTCACTTCTGGGTCCATAACTATTTTCTCTGACCATCATAGTTATAATTATGCTATGGCTTCCTTCCCAGTAAGCCACTATGTGGAGAGATGTCCAGAAGAGATCTAGATCAGAAGAAAAGCTGTTGATCAAGATCCAAAGCAGCTCCTTAATAAAAGGACAAATACCACACCCCTAGCAGAGAATAACCTGATGTTGGCCACAGTACAATTGCAAGACTGCTTTGCAAGTCACCCTGGACATTCCTCTGCCAGGTCACTACATCACAGGTAGCAGGTGACTTGTGTATTGCTTTCTAACAGAGGCAAAAAGGATGGTTCAAAATGCCCCAAACTAAGGACATCTTGTCATTCTCTTCTCTTTCTCTTACCATCACTTGCTAAAAGCACAGCTCATTCTTGAAGGAAATGAGAACATACCTATATTATTCTGTAGTGATTGCAGCCAGTCTTCCATCAGTGTCTGAGAAGGTGCTGCAAGGAAATACTCTGCCCCATCTCTCAGTCTGTAAATAAGGATAGGAAAAGATGAATTCCAGTCAGTTTTGCCTTATACCTTCTGTGTTTGTGAGTGGGAGACACTCCAGTTATGCCTCCTAAAAACATACAGCCTTGGGTGACTGTGGGCAGGGAGCTGCACGGGCTTTTATTTGTGCCCTTCTCTGTAAGACTCACCGCAGCATGAAGGCGTTCTCCTTCCTGCTGTAATTCACCAGCCTCTCACATTTGGCACCAGAAATGCTGAGGGACAGGACAGGGGATATACTCTGAAGGGGGATAAAATTAAAATGAAATGTCTTCTGTGTCCTTTCTGCTAGGATTCAATTCCATACCAACCTGCAGGCAGACTACACACCCATCTCTTTATGCTTCTAACTTTAATCCTAGGATCACTGAATAGGGTGAACCACAGAGGAACCATGGACAATTGCATTATATCTTGAAGGCAATCCTTGAATAAGATATGCCTTAAAAGAAGTATCTTTAAAAATTTCCGGAGGCTTATCAGTCTGTTTTCAGTTGTATCAGTTGAATAATTGCTGAATTTTCACTCAGCTCACATTTGAAAGGGAACAGATCACCCCAGCCCGAAACCAAATGCGGCATTTAAAATTCATTTTTACATATGTAGACACAAAGTTTGCTAGAAAGATTAAAAAACCAAATTACCTTAGTTGCTTCTTTGTCATCATTATAGAAATCAAGCTTTAATCCATCAAGTTTTACATAGAAGGATTTCCAAGACCTTGAGTGTGGCTATATGAATAGAAAAGGTAATAAAATTCAGTTGTGAGGTATATATTTTATAGGAGTAGTGAAATCTTTCACATGCAACTTTCATAGGAAGCCAGGATCTGTTGATATTATGATCACAGAAGTTCTCAGAGTCATTGTTATCTCTTAGAAAAACAGGAGCTGCTATGGTTTCTGTGTGAGTGATTCAAGAAAGGGTCTCTATGTGTCAGAACTGAGGAAATTATATAATCTGGTTCAAGCAAGCTCTACACCATGTGGTCAGCAACATTGCTGAAGGTGGATAATCAAAGTTCTGTCTAATTTTCGGCCACTAAAACTCCACATTTTTCCCTAGCTGGAGCACCAGCCCCTGCCTGCTGGTCACAGGCTAATTTTATCAAGTGTTACTATCTAATGTGGCTGTTGAATTCTTCATTTACTAAGCTAACCCCAGTGGAATGCTACTGAGCAACGTGCAACAGTAGCAGCTATTTCCAAGCCCAAGTATGCACCACTGAAACTTAGCCTAATGCCATGAGACTCCTCTTGATAAAGGATCCTTAACTTACATTCATATTTTGTTATGCCAGTGAATAAAGTTGACAATTTGGTCATTCAGAGAAAAGGAAGGAAACAGTTCTGAAGAAGATTAAGTCATAGCTTTTCTTGTTGGGGGATATGGAAGTTCAGTATCTCTGAACACCAAATTCTGTGTGCCCAGAAGTAAAAAACCCCTAAATTTCTCTTCAAGAAGATGGAGTCCATACCAGATTCACCTTTTAAAAGAGGTCTTTCAAGTTAAAAATTTCAGAGGAAACATTCTATGGGGCAAATAATCCAAGACAACTTGTTTATGTGCAAACACTCAGCAAAAATGGATGTCTGTAGATTGGTGGTGAGTAGTAGAAAATTTCCTGGCCTGTCATGATTGTTAGGCTACTGCTTTGAAGTGATATTATTTCCCAGGATAAGAATTTAGATTTCAGTTTCATTCAAACCTGTATTTAAGAAACCAATTCTTCAAAGATAAACAGAACCTTAATTCTGTTCTAGCACAGATAGAAATTACAAATATTGGGAGCATGAGACTGAGGGCTTCTGCTGCTGACAAACTATCACAAAGTGTTACAGGATCATGAAGCTTTAGAGCTTGGATTTTTTGTGGTGTGTTGTTTTTTTGTTTTGTTTTGGTTTGGTTTTTTCTGTGTTTTTTTTTTTTGGTTGTTTCATTTGGGTTTTTTCCTCCTAATTCAGTTGAAATATTGAAACCAGTTGCTATATTGTTTATAATTAGGAAACTGTAATTAACATGTTCATACAGCCTAGACTCTGGTTTATAAATTCATTAACTGTAGACAGACCCTGTTCTGCATGATTCCCATGAAAGGCAAAAATTCCATTGTCTCTTTCTCTGAGAGATCAGGTACTGCCAAAGCCAGTGGACACTTCCTCATGCATTTTAGGGATAGCTGAAGCAAACCCACACTACTCAGCTCCTCTTCAGCAAGAGCTTATCCTGAAAAAGTCAGAGCAGATCTGGACTATAACTCAAGGAGCAATGAAATAACCCAGAGTGATGGTATTTATTTCTACCTGTTGTCTTCGTGGAAGGAGCTGATCGCGCTTCTCTAGGAAACCCTCCATGTTCTGGAGACTTGCAGAAACCTGGGATATACAAGAACAATGCTAGTTAACTTTAAAATGGTCCTTAGGCCTATGTTAAATTTCTGAAGGTATTTTTTAGATAAACTCCATGCAAAGAAACAGATCTCTGGTTCCTCTAGCCCTTACATTGACAGCACAGCTGGAAATTCTCACTACGTTGCAATTGTGTGTTTGATAGACTACCTAAATGAAGAGAATTCAAGTCCCTCTTGAACAATTTACTTATGGAATTTTCTCTATCTTAGTGTGTTAATCAACTAATATTATTTTTATATTATTACTTGCATTCTATAACTTAAATTGTTCAAGTTATTCATACCATCTCCACAACTGCTGAGTTACACCAATGTATAGTGTTGTACTGGTACACTTGGGTATCTAACAAACATGGTCTTCTCAAAAGTAGAGGAGTAAAAGGAAACAATTTTATCTGCCAATGAGGTAACAGTGAATTTCCTGCCAGGGTGAGCATATAGGAGCTTTTGGTTCTAATCTTGCACCTGGTCAGCTCTTTGACAAGTGTGCCATGAAGTCCTGCCTCTCTCTGATTTCTAAACAGAGTGGACACTAAGAACTGCCACCTCACACAGAGGCTGTAGGTAAATCATTCTCTTTGTGAGACATCACCTGTTTTTAAGTGCTCTGCTGAGTATTCAGCAGCAGGAATAGCTTTTAGTTCAGGAAGAGAAAAACAGAAACCAATATAGGTGTTAAGACCTAGGTTATAAAGCTTAGTAAATTAAATTAGTTTATGCTGTACACAGCTGTACATCAACTGTCTTTGTGGAAAGTGTTTGAATTGCAAAGACACATAAAATGCTTCTTGTTTGAATCCAGGAGTGTATCCATCAGGATGCTACTGTATGGTGCTCTTTGTGACTTTGACACAGAACTTCCTGTTATTGCCTTATTTAACTAGCACAGGATAGTGGTTTTGTGAGGAGAGAACCAGAAATTCCTGGGACTTACTGAAGGTGTATTCTTTAATCTCTCCCAAGAGGAGCTAGGCAGCAGTAAGTTTGGTGAGTTATCTGGTGACCTTTGTCCAGGCTCGGGTGGTGTTGCTGTTGGTTTGGTCTGCAGGCTGGAGAAAGAGGAGCCTTTAGCATCTTTTTCCTCAGGAGCTCTGTGGTCTGTGGCTTGTGATTCTGACACATTGCTGCTGAGTTGCTGGCTTATAGGAGGAGGAGATAAAGGAGAGCCTAAAGAACTGCGACTTTCCAAAGATGCAGCTTGTGGGCCCACCACCTTTGGTGTAGCTGGAGTGATAATCTCACCAAGCCTTGTCTCAGCTTTCATTTCTGTTTTGTTGCTGCTCTGCACTGCAGGGACTTCCGAGGAAGTGAATTCTTGGAACCTTGTTGGAGATTTTTCAATGGGAGAGAAAATAGTTTCAAGTGGGACCCTCCAGGACACGCTGTGTGCGGGCACAGGTGGCAGTGGTGTTGTGCTCTTGGTCTCTGTCACTTTTGGTGGTGCATTCCTTTTGTCAGATGGTTTTCTTCTCAGAGATGGAACCCGGACAATTTTGCCTTTATCCTTCTGCTCACTCTCTTCTGTGTCCACTTGTTTCAGGAGATTCATCTCTCTCTGTAGGACAGCAGTATTAATTTTTTTTAAAATTGCCTTCATGCATTCATGAATACTCTCCTAAGATTTTTTTTTTTTATTTTAAGCAGGAATGGTTTTCCAATTAAACTGTCTCCTGGCAGTGAGTCTTAAGGCCTGTACTTCCACTGGCATTTTTAGAGGGTGGTTCTAGTGGAAAATTTCAGAGGGAAGGGCCTTTGTCCCTTCACTTAGCCAAATTTCAAGTCACTGAACAAAAGACAGATTAATTTTCAGCCTAAAGCCAAACACAACCACTATGTTTTTCTGGTTGTTTCAGGAAAATAATTTTAAAAACCTCCCCCATAATGAAAGAGAATCTGAGAGGCTCACTGTATTAATATCTTTGGTATTTAACACAATCCATTGTAAAAATCTTAAGCCAGAAGGAAAAAGGCCTATCTGTGCATTGGTCTCCATTTATTTTCAGACTTTTGCTATCCTCTGTCACTTGCAGGTGGCTCCAGCTCCTTACTGAAATCCTGAATGAAGCAAAATCTCTCCATCTGTGTAGCAAGAGTTCACCCTGTTTCTCACACCCTGTTTGCTGGTCCTAGCAGAAGAAATTTTGCACTTCTCCCCTGCAGCTTTTTCAAGCTAGCTGGTCTCTTTTGATCCACATATAGATCTTGCTATGTCTGAAATATTTCAGCTTTGGTTTCTCATTTACCCCATCTTTTACATAGAGTGACATTCAAACAATCAATGTCCCACATCATCTTGTTTCATGCACAGCTCATCAGCCTTCTACTACTCACCTTAGTTTTCCTACTGAGCTGAGCAAATTTCTCTTCCTGTGCTGCAAGCATCTTCTCAAAATCATGATGTTTCTTCAATAATTCCTCTACTTCAGACACTGAATCCTGAATGGAAAAATTGCCACATACGGAAGTCCAAAATCAAGTCCATCAGAAGAGATTACACCTAAGATTTTCAGATTGATCCATTCTATTTAGCCAAGTGAGGGTTCTGAAAATTTTGTAACTGGTTGTCTAAACTTTTTTCATTTGTGTATGAAAAAAACCTGAATTTACATTTTAAAAAATGGTCTATATCTTGCAGTCTGTTTGCTGTGCAGGAGAAAAAGGGCTCAAATACCAACCTTCCCTTTTCTGCAAGGCCATGCAGTACCATGGCTTTGAGCTATAACTGTTTTTGTGCAGATTGAGTACTTGGATTCTGGCTTGTGCTACACACAGTTTGTTCCTGCCCTACAACAATTGCATCTGAGACTTCTTTCATGTCCTCTGCTTAGTTTCTGATACTCAAGTTCATGACTTTGTTTTCCAATCTTATAAATTATCAGAAGACAGTCAACAATGAGAAAAAAAATCTCAGCAGGACAAACAAAAATATGGATGCTGGTGTTTTAAAAGGAATTTACAAACTAGCTATAAACGTGCCTGTGTAAAACATTCTACCACTTAATGGGAAGAAAAAGGTGGGAAAAGCCCCCTTTTTCCCTACAAAATGGGGAAAACTTCTTTTTCCTTTTGAATCAAGCTCTCAGCAAGACAGGAAAGGTTGAACCTTCTGCAAGTTATTTGAAAAAATGATCTGGAATTCTTCCAAGGCTTCTACTTCCCCCTGGAAGACACCACTTCCAGGAGCTCATTACCATGTCAAATGCAGCAGCTGCCCTGGGCTCACTTCTGCAAGAGGACAGAGCTCCTGCCCTTTCTAATCTCAAGGGCTCATTGCTGTTGAGATTGTGATTAATTTCAGGCCTGAGCTGGTCCAAGAGCCAGGCCGTCTGCACATGCTAAAGGCACCTAGTGCTCGGTAATGCTGCAGGGTTGTTACTCACCCCATAGGATGGGTCTGAAAGAAAGCTCTCCTTGGCAGCCAGCCACGCTTCTGCTTGTTCAAGCTCTCTGCGGAGCAATTGGATCTCCCAGTTTTCTTCATATAACACTTTCCTCATGTCCCAGCTCTCCTTTACCTTCTTCATCAGCTCAGACAGCTCTAACAGTTTTTCTTCAATCTAGAAAAAGAATATTTGTAATGCCAGGAGTTAAAAAATCCAATCAAACTTTCACATGACAGTCAACTATCTGGCAGTAATTAATCTGCCTTCATGATTTAGAAGATGATCTCTAGATAATTTTGTGGTGTTAGCATAATTTAGAAAAGATGTCTGAGTCCTCTTTTTTCTACTTGAATTAATTTATCATGTAAATTGTGTAGCTAGATAATACAACTTTAGGCATATTCCACATATTGTATGACAAATATTCTGCCATATGATTTCCCAAGACGAAACTTTGTATATAGGCAGCTTGTACTATGAAACTAGTGAGAACTGGGAGATTCAACAAATGCATGCACTTATGGCAAGGCAACAAGGGAGACACTTCAACTATAGAAAGTTTTCTTGTTCTTTCTACAAGAGAAGTAATGTGATCTTGCATAAATTCTGAAGATGTTTTCAATGGTGTGATCTCTGCATCTACAGACAATGTCTTGGGCAAAATCTAAAGATACACAGATAACAGAATCACAGACATTTTAACATTCTTGCCCCTTTGGACATTTCTGAAGAATTACATCTCTTCTGGTGAACTCAGGGACATTAGCAATGCAAGGTGATTGCATTGTAATGTAGCACAACAACCTTAAAATGTGTTTTCTTTTTCTGTGTGTCACATGAAATATGTAGCTTTTAATAGCAAAGAACCTGATTGTCCCATTTAGTTCTTCTGTTCTGAGAGACAAAGCTGCACCTTCTGTCTGTTTCATCTCTTTGTTCACTCTTGTTTGTAAAATATTTAACTCTTCAACACACCTCTACAGACATGAAATGCCCATTCTTCATCAGGTCACCTCCTGCCTGCTGCATTTCTTCATATTTCAGCCACTGCTTCTCTATCTCACGCTTGTACTCCTCGTGGCGCTTGATGAGCAGCTCCGCTCCCAGGACATCATTTGCCAGTTCCTCAGATATCACCAGAGCATGCATCTCGTTGGCCCAGGCCCTACAGAATAGGGAAAAAGGGTAAAAAGGGGAGGAATATGAGTCTGCTGGACATTTGGGAATGCACACATCCCATGGCTGTGGATACATGTATACAGACTTTTATTTGTTCACAAAAGATACAAAAGATAATACTGTCCTGATTTTGCCTGGGATAGAGTTAATTCTCTCCTTAGTAACTGGTACAGTGCTGAGTTTTGGATTCAGTATGAGAATAATGTTGACAGCCCTCTGTTGTTTTGGCTGTTGCTGAGTAGTGCTTACCCTAAGCCAAGAGTTTCTCAGTTTCCAGGCTCTCCCAGTGAGGAGGTGCACAAACAGCCAGGCAGGGGGGAAACAAAGCCAGGACAGCTGACCTGAAAGGGCCAAAGGGATACTCCATCCCATAGAACATCATACCCCGTATATAAACTGGGGGAAGTTTGCCAGAAGGGACCAGTGGCTGCTTAGGGACAGGCTGGGCACCAGTGAGTGGGTGATGAACAATTGTATTGTGCATCAATAGTTTCTGAGAGGGTTATTTTCCTTTTTTTTTTTTCAATTCATCATTAGTATTATTAGTATTATTATATTTCACTGTTTTTCAATTAATAGAGTGTTCTTATCTCAACAAATGAGTTGATTTTTTTGTTTGTTTGCTTGTTTTTAACTTCTGATTCTCCTCCTCATCCCACTGGGAACCTGGGGGAGTGAGTGGCTTGGCTTAGCTGCTGACTGGGGAGGTTAAACCATAGCAATATTACAAATACATTGATGAAGGTTTACTCAAACATCTGGGGGATTTATAATATTCCCAGTTCTGTTTCCATACATCGCCTATTAAAAATAAAGATGTAGATCTGCACATACCAAAGCATTGTGCATTCAAATTCTTGGAAAGAACTAACTGCAATTGCCTAGACTACACACTTTAACAGTATTTTTATACATTGTAAAGGACCACACATGAAAGTACTTCATGTGCACAAAGAGCATTCATGGAAAGAAGCATATTGATAGATAATTTTTAAGAAACATTTTCTACTCCATAATCTCAACTGGCACAAACTTACGTATGATTTACCTGAGCTCAGGATCTATCCCTTAGCATAGTAAATGCCCAACAGTCAGTGGTAACCATTCCACTGTCTTTGTATTTCTACTCTTGTCATAGGTGAACTTTTTCATTACCTATTCCAGGAGATTACCTTTAATGCAGCTGTTTCGACTGTGAGAAAAAGGGGCACTCGTGTCTATGCAGGTGTACGAATTACTTCAGTATCTAACCCTACCTTCCTACAGAATCAACAGCATTTTCAATTGAAATTGTGAAACTACCAAATTTATGCACAGGGATGGAATTCTCCAGGGGACTGTTTAGGGATTGTCTAGGAATTAGTCTAAAAAAGCATCTTTGTCATGCACACTGTGCTGAGGCATCATGGTCACTTCTGATATCTGGTAAGTTCCGTGAAGTGCTCTTGAGGAGATGCCACAGATTATTGTTCAGAGATTTGAAAGCAAGCTGCAGAGCACCTGGGGCAGGAATCAAATAACTAACAGCTATAATTTAGAAAATCCTCTATGGGAAAGACAAGAAATCAGGCCCACTGCCAAACTCAAGGGGCCAATACATACATCAGCTCCCTGCAGTCATTGAAGTAGAGCTGGACTTGTTCTGCCTGGCTCAGTCTTGCCTTCCTCTCCAGAAACTTTTTGTCCAAGTTTTCCCAGCACTCATCCACATCTGTGAGTCTCTCCATGATGTTTTCCTTAACTTGAGGGTACGTGCGGCTGAGGTGCCAAGCATCTCCTCGAATCCGTTCCAGCTCTTTCATGATGACTCCCAGATCTCTCTGGAATGGAGACAGAATGGATTGTAAGACCAAGTCATTACTTAGTTCTACCAAAAGTGGATTTAACAACGCTGCATATATTTTCTACACTCTGGCTGTACAGAGGCTGGAAATATGAATGCCTCTCAGTTTTCCTTTAATGCCTTGTTCATCATCAAACATAAAAGAAACTTCTTTAGACATGAGAGAGATTCTTTTAGTAAATGTGGAGCTGAAGTTTCCCATGGTTCATCTGACACCTTTGCAATTATCATAACAGAGATTTTAGAAGAGAAGTTCATCCTTCAAAGCAAAAGCATTTGCTTTGAAGCATATATTATCATTACATATCATAACATATATAATAATATTATTATATATCATACCATATAATAAAGAAGCATATAATATCCCAATGTTAAAAACAGGAGGAAAAAGCCCTCTTCTCTGAGGCATAAAGAATATTTAAGGGTGCAATAAATTTGTCTTGCAAGTAAGGCCCTTAAGAGGCATCAGTCAAGAATCAGTCTCTTTTTTTTTGCCATCTATGCTTTTCTGCTACTGCTTCATCACAGATCCTCTTACCTCTACTCCCTCAAGATGGCTGAGAAGTGTCTGTACACCTGGAAGATCATACCCATAATCTTCTATATCCACCACTGCCTCTTTCTCCTGCATCCAGCCCTTTACTTCATCCACATCGTGGTCATACTGGTGAACTTGATGGGCTGCTCTTAGGTTCTGGAATAACAAAGTAATTTAATTGTAATACTCTACAGCATTTTGTGTCTACAACATGAAGAAAGGTAACCCCAATATGTCAAAATGCAGTACAAAATCACTGGGGACTTTGAGAGTGAATGAAATATCTTCCCCATTAAGCCACCTGAAAATGAGGTGTTAACCTGGGATCCCCAAGTTCTGTTGGACAAGGGAAAGAAACAAATGTCTCTGAAGAGCAATTTATCCCTACATAAGAAGAATTATCAGAATGGAGAGCATGAATTGCCCTCTAAAAGTAGCTCTCTACATCACAGAGGTTGTCTTAAAATACTACTTGGAATAAAGTCTACACTGCAAACAGTGAAAATAAATTGAGCAAAAATCATGCTTTTCTGAAATGAGAGTATTAAAAAAAAGTTCTAATACTAGTTTATAGTCAAACTCTATAGCAACAATTGTCATGCATTTATTTCTGCTAACAGACAATAGTGGGCTTGAGCTACCTCATAAGCAACAGGTCATGCAACAGTAGTGAAAAAAATGATTGAGGACATCTGATGATTTATATTGTCCTTAAAACAAACAAAAATGTTGAGTTCTGTGTGTCACCTCTGCTTTTCCATACATATCTGTGACTGCAGTTTCCTGAGGGGGAGTGAGCAGATTTAACACCCAACTGCTACCTAAAGGTAGGGGGTTGGCTCTGTGTCCTCCATCACATTCTCTTCCATATGCCTTCTTTGATTTCAAGAAGTTAACTCAGCAAAAATCCTGGAGAATTTTGATCATGTTACATAAGTAGTTCCATAAAAAGACTGATAAGTGGCAGAGCCAGACTCCTGTTAGTGGTAGTAAGTTGTTGGATTGGCTTTGTTTTTCAGTAAACTGGAGTTAGCAGTGAATTAAGGAAAACAATTACCCAGAGCTGATAAGCATCTTTCAAGTATAAGCCTTGCCAGGAGCAGTAGGGTAAGCAGTGGCTATAAAGGGAAATGAATCCAGAAAAAATTGAACAAAATGTACTCATTGTCCCTGTAAACTTTGTGTTTCAACATGAGCAATGCACTGGTTTGGGAAAGAAAGGGCATGGGAGGCTGCAAGGAAATCAATGCCCCAGTTTTTAAAGTGTTTCCTACCTCTGTCCTTATATCAATGGCATTGCATAGTTTCTCCCACATTTCATTGATTTGCTTAGTTCTCTTCTGGATGACATCCATCTTGCTGTGGCCTTCCTTATCCAGTTTAGATGCTAACTCATTTAAGGAGACAACTTTGGAATGTCCCAGAGGTTTCATCTCATTTACAAAATCTTTAAACTTTTTCTCCAGCACCTGCAGAATAAATGGGCACACAAATTTAGATAAAGAATTTCTGCCTACCTCCATGAGAGAGGCAGAAGGAATCACTTTCTCTGCTCTGTATAACACAAAAGCTATGCACTGCAATCTACAAGTGCAAATTGTTTGATAAATCCAAATGACCCAGAGTCAGAGGAAGACATCTTTTGTCTTGATCATTTAACATTCTGTGTCACAGAGAAAAAAATAACCACATCCTGACAAGCAGAAGTTCCTCACATCAAAAGCTAATGAACAGAACTTGTCTACATATGCAGCAGTTCCTAGGAGGAGTGGACACTACTAATTATACCTCTCTGCACTGTGTTCCCCAAGGAGAAATTTATCCTTGAAATCAGCAGCAAGAGATATGAACGCTGCAGCCCAGTGCTTTTGACCACAGTCAAATTTTTTAGGTCCTGTCAAACTTATAAGCAGGGCAAGCAATGGAGTGTGCTGACCTCACCTTATTCCAAGAAAAGGTAACTTTCTGATATATCTAATTTTCTGTTGGAAGATGCTACCTCAGCAAGCCTGTCAAAGCAGACAGAAGCCAGTCTGAGTTCTTGCTGTAGAGATAACAGCTCTGCTTAGTTTTTGTCATTGTAACATGCTTCATTGTCAGCAGCTATATAAAAATTGCAGCAAATATATCCCTGCTTTGCCACACCATACATGCAATACTTTTTATTTTCTTTTACCTCAACATCATCTAAGTCCTGCCCATAGTCATCGGACTCGGCTACAGACAGTTTACTGGAAAGCCATGCATCTACCAGCTGGAATTCTCTTTCAAACTGATAGAGCTGGAGCTGTTCTTGCAGGCGTTTTCTCTGGGTGTCAGACTTCTGTAGGAGAGACTGATAGTCTGCCAGAATCCCCTGGAGCTTTGAAAGTATTACTGAACTGCAAAGAATAAGAAGCAGAAAGTGTGTCTTTGCTTTATGGTTCTTTTTAAACACTGTTTTTTCTGACAGGTTTAATTTGCAACACCTTTAAAACACAGAATAAACCAGATAAGATAATGGAGTGAGTTATGCTGTGCCATTAAACCCAGCTAGCTCAGGAAATTAAAGCAAATCATACAAATGGCCGCTCTTTTCCTATACTTCTCCCCAGATATAAAAACAAACTTTCAATGAAAAACAGTGAACTGTCAGGAATGTTCATTTCCTTTCCCAAGCACAGTGGTTTTTGAACATTTGTGGTAAATTAGAGTTAGATGTCTACTCCTGGGAGTAGACAATGGACAAAGAAGCTGATCTGCATTAAATGGTCTGTTGTTAAAAAAAAATCTCACTAAAGCATTAAAATAATCATCAAGCTTTTGGGGAGTTCAGTGTGTGTGATGATGATGATGGAGGGATGGATGATCCCTGAAATCTTATTTCTGAATGAGCAATCAAACATAGTTGAACTTTTCTTTATTTGCCTTCTCTGGGCATTTCTTTCAGACCTGGAGGAGAAACCTGTTTTTACTTTCCTACCTCTCTGGACTGTCTTTGTTTATTAAGCTGGCTCCTGTCTCCTGTACTTTCTCGATCCTCAACCTGAAGCTATCCATGTCCAGTTTGGTAGCTTCAAGTTTACGAAGTAAAACTTGTGTGGATTCTTCATTCTTCCCATAATCAGAGGTCTCCAGAATGAAACTCCTCTCTGCCAGCCATGCCTCCACCTCCAGCAGCTGTATAAAATACAGGGATGAGCCTTGATACAGCTTGATTTAGGTCAAGACAAAAAAAACTAAAAGCAGTGGTGCACTGACACATGAGTGAAAACAGAGAGCACCTTACATGTGTTCATCTAATGCAATCTAGCACACACTGTTCCAAAAAATGTGCACCCAGAATCCAGAAATTGCAGTTACATGTTACTCACTGCCATTTGTTGGGAAGATAACTGTTGCTTCTCCACTGTATCCTTATTTACCAGATATGAAAAATCAAGGCAGTGTGAATTCTGCTTCTTTCTCAGGACATACATCCATTCAACAATATAGATGCCAGTTGTTTTAAGAAAAGAAAAGAAATAAAAAAAAACATCTCTCAGGAACCATCCTTACCTCATTTAGGAACAGATGGGCCTCATAGGATTGCATAAGCTTTTGTCTCCTCTCTTGAGCCTCTGCCTTCAAGGTCTCTACAGAAGTCTCAAGCTCCTTCAGATGCTCTATAATCTTGTGAGAGGCTGAGTGGCCTCCCCTGACCAGTTTCTGTCCTGTACTGATCACTGCTTTGGTCAAAGCATCTCGACTGTTTATCTCATTCTCCAGGTTCTGGAAAGAGTAAAGAGTCAAATGATAGACCAAAAATTGAAGCTATGGAATTTTTATTCCAGAAAATGTAGTCATGCAATTCCTTTATAAATTTGCTTTCTCTTCACAAAGGTGGGTCAGAGGTACAAAGTCTGAGTGCATGCTTGGAGTGGAGTGGAGTGGAGGACTTTTTTTGGGGTGAAGCAGTGATCACAGAAATCAAATTTAGCCACAAAGTTTGAACTTTGATGTATATCTACCTCAGAGTATGGAGGGAAAAGGTCCAATTTGCCTGTACGTTATTATTTATCACTTGCGAATGCTTTTGTAGAAGATGCATCTTTGCATAGCAGCTATTGTAAACACTGTGGGTACACCACTGCCAGTCAGCCAACAGGACAAGGAGAGAAGAAAACCACCTCAAACCAATTCTCAAGGGCTTTACTTGAAATTAATTTTTGAAGACTGGTAGATTTTAAAACTATATGCATCCCTCCATATACTCTCCCCTGGGTAGGCAAGGCCCATGCTGTGGTTTTTCTGTGAGCATACATGCATTTCTGTGAGCATACATGCTTTCTTTGGCTGACTGTGCCTGAGCACCCTGAGCACAAGCAAGCCCCACAATTTTAGCATTGTTCTGTTTAATTTCACAGCTATGAATAAGCAGGTTCAGAGTTAGACTGCAGTGCACTGTTATTGTAGAAGAGATGCCCTCTATGAGGAGAGGAGTTGCTTTCTCAACTCAAGTGTCAGACTTGGCTGGAAAAAGCTCTGATTCTAATCTTGCCTTTAACTTCCCCCTATTGATTTCAAGATGTTGTTGAAAAGCAACACCATATCTTTTCCAAGCCAACAGCTGTTTGAAGGCATAATATATTTGTGTATAAATGCTGTTTTGCAAGGCAGCTTCTTTTTTTTTCTTCCTTAGGAAGAAGGTTAATACATTTCACTCACAATCTCTTTTGTGGCAACAAATCAAGGAATGAATTTTGCAAATCTGGCTCATTAGGACAAACAATAGAGGTGGAACTAACAGAATATTCAATTCTTGACTGTTATGTTAATTCTGACATTTGCTTGCTTGTAAACCAACATTAAAAAGAAAGTGCAGAGGCTGTAGCTAATAATTTTTGAGAATTAAAAGCTTATATTTTAATCCTGTTTCCAGAAGAATAGTAAGTAAAATGTCAGAGAATTTTATTATGCACTGATTTTATGGTATATGTCTCCCACTCTCACAGTTAGTTGAAACATTTTGAGACTTAGCCAATTAACAAAAATTAATCATAACCTAAAGCAGTATCTCCTCTGTTCCTTCAGTTATTTGAAATATTTTCGCAGATTAATTCAGCTCAAGCATTCTTTTCTTCTGTGAACTTAATTACTTTCTTACCATGCCAACGAGCTCATAAATTTTAGGAGTAATTGCATACAAAACAACATTTATGTTATTAATCATGATGAAACAAGTTTTTCATTCTTACTGTTTCACAATGATAGCACCAGATGCTTGGGCTTTCTCTCTTTCTGACTGTGTCTATCACACACATTGACAATTTATAGGATCTCCTGTCTTTTCCAATCCTAATGCAGCTTGCACAGATTTCTCCAAAAGTCATTGACATGGCACTTAAATGGGGTGTCACATGCTAATATTAATATTAAATACCAATAGTTGCTGGAAAATCTTAGCGGGAATATTTTTTCTTCCACCTTGTATTTGCCAAGAGAGAGTACTCCTTGTCAAAGAACTATCAGGAAGGTATTTATTGGTATTTGAGATGACAGTATTCCAGGCACTGCTTTCTCTGATGGCCCATCTGAACCTTGTGAAATATTTCAGCAGTTGTCTTGAAAGCTACCACTAGAGTGAAGGTCAGCTAGCATAACAATTCCCTGTTAACTCCCTCCCTCCATCAGAGCTGAAAAAGTTTTTGGGAAAAATATTTTCCTGGGAGCTTATCCTGAGACATCTGAGCAATGAGCTTTCTTGGATGTACTGAGTTTGAAAGCATTTTGTTAGGACCAAAGAACCTATGAAAATATGCACAAGTTTGTAAAATCTATTTTGTATTGAAAAGGCCAGGGTTTGAACTCAGTTGACAGAAAAGCCAACATGACCACAGAAGGCCTGTGGTGTGGTACTTGCACCACTGCAATGATAAGCAGGATGGCATCCTGCATGTTGCCAAGTCATGGAGACATCCTTGAAAAAGAAAAGGATAAAAATGATCCCTGGCATCCTGACTCCTGTTAGCCAAAGGACAGCAGATGAAGTTTGCTTGAGACAAATTGAATGAAGTGTTCTCTATTTAATTCTAAAGACTGATTCTCTATTTGATTCTAAAGACATGACACTACCTGGTGCTTTTCCTGTAGACTCTGAATGGTTACCAGGGATTGGCCATAATCCTTGGAGGAAGCCATGGGGAGCTTCTCACGAACCCAAGCCAACTCCTCGTCAACATCTCGGAAGAACTGGTACTGCAGTCTGCTTGCCTGCAGACTTCCCCGCCTCTCCTGCAGAGGATCACGTAGCCTTTTGTATCTGTAGGTTTTAAAGATAATCCAGTGAGGACTACAGATTGATAAGGAATGAATGCAAAACACTCATTTCAGAATAGTGTTGAGAAGGAAAGAAAAAAGAATATTCAGGGAAGAAAAAAGCTGGCAGAAGATAGGCCAGGCACTCACACACCTCTGCACCAGTTCATCTACTTTCTCTTCTAGTTCATCAGCAAGGAAATGTTTCTCCTTCTGGAACTGCTGAGCTGTGACCACAAGCTCTTGCAGCCGTTCTCTATGGGCAGCAATGTCTTCCTCCAGTTCCTCTTGTTTCTTCAGATGACTATTCAAAACCACCAGATCATTGTCATTGTATGGTGCTTTCAGGTCATTTTCCACACCTTCCAACCATTTCTCTGTGTCCTCTACATTTCGCTGAAAATGAAGACCCTGAGAACAAGCAAGAAGAAAAAATAATTTAAACCTTTAGGACAGATAATGTGATGTGAAAATCTCAGCCACTTGCAGTAAAGATTGCACACTCTGCTCAGTGAACTTGTCCCATACACAATGGTGGTGCAAATGAAGAAGAGAATTCAGTCATGGTAAAGACAGGAACAGATGCATTGAACATCAATAGCTTATCTTACTTGTGTTGCACAAATGCAGCTCGTGGACATAGCATCTTAAAAAAAAAAAGAACATTTAAAGGGAAAGCTCTGTTTTATAACCACAGATTTTCTGATAGCCCAAGCAAGCATAACTCACAGTCATGAGAATTCATGTGCCTGGAGCTAGAAGAATGAAAAGCATCTGTAGGTTTCTTTCTCAATGTACTGGAGAAAAGATGCCCTTGAGATAGATGCAGAGTTGACACATTTGAGTAAACACATTTTTCCTCAGTAACTCTCTTTGGAATCTGGATCTAAATCAGCAGCAGAAAGCAGAATGGAGCCCAGCCTACAAATCCTCTTCCCTCCATAGGGATCTCCAATTATCCTGCCAATTCCATTCAGTCAGTACACACTTAGCAGATTCTTTGCAATAATGGTCTTGAGGAATCAGGTTGGATTGTATCAAGTGACCCACTTGTAGATTAGCCATGTAGCAAGGCAGCTGTGCTATCTCTGGAAAAGACACCAAGATCCAGCCACTGGCATCCCTGTTAGCCCTGGCATTACCTTGTAAGCATCCTGCAGTTTGGTCCATTTATCCTGGCAACTTGCTAGCAGCTCTTCCCATAGCTCTTCCATTTCTTGTAGTCTGGACTGAATGGCTTCTGGGGCATAGTGCCTTTCATGGAGCATCTTCTCCCCTTCCTATGTCAGAAGGAACAGGCAACATATTCTTCCTTTGCTGAATGCACCAGAATATATCACTTTTGCCTTCATAATCAAAGTCTACCAGCACTCTTATGTAAAGGGCCAGCTGCAACCTTCACCTCCTGACATAATAGATGGAGGGATTGCAGAGACAGAGAAAAATCTAATAAAGACATAAGGCTTACTGAAATTAGGGCAGAAACTGCACAGCAAGGGAAGCAAGAGGCACAGCAAGTGAAAGGTGCTATACCAGGTTAGTAGGTGTTCTAAAGAGCAACTACTAGGACTATTCCCAATAAAGAAGGCAAGGCATTATGAAATAATGTGAAAGAGATTGTGCAAACAAGTCTTTAACACCAGATAATTTTACCAAGGATTGTAGCTCCAGCCTTTAACCCCCTCTTGTCATGTCTGCAAACAGGGGGATTGAAAAAGAAAAGAAAGGAAAAGAAAAGAAAGAAAAGAGAAAAGAAAAAGGAAAAAAGAAAAGGAGAGGTGTTTCTAAGATACAGGTGAATCTGGAGGGGGCAACCTACTTTTAATGTAGTAATCTATTGCAAAATACATCCAGTAAGCACTGTGCTGAAAATAAAATTAATAAACATGTTACAGTCTGTCCTTCCAAACTTATCATTTGCTCACAGCTTCTGCCAAATATCTGACAAGTCTTGTCAGGCTTCCTTCATATCTTGCCTACTAACATGTCTCTGCAAAGGAAGCACTTGAAAACTATCCTTTTTGTTGGATACATCTTATATGTCTTGTTAAGGCTGTACATCCAATCAGATAGATTCTCTGCTGGAAATAAACAAGGATACCTCCAAAGTGGCATTCACCCAGAGAGATGTCCCTAAAGTCAGTGGATTGAATCTTTTATTGCAGGCCCTCATCTGTTTCCATTGCATGCACAGTGAACATGCAGAGCAAGCTCACACTAGACAGTAAGAGAGGGAGAGAGTGAAGAAAGAGATGGACACAGAAAATTCTTGGTGGACTAAAAGAATAAGCTTCTCAGTATACTCAGAGACAGCATGGACAATACCAGTGAGAGGACAGTGACTCCCCCTCCCTTGGTTGAGATCACTGTAACTCACAATGTCTGCAGAGTCTTTCATGCCAGTTTCCCACCCTTGCCCAAACCCCTGCTTCTCTCACTGATTTGATGGAGTCCAAATGATTTCTGTTGGCCATGATCTCTGCTTGGAAAGCCTGGTGCCTCTGCAGTTTGGTCTGCAGATTGCTTGGATCCTTCCAGCTATCATCCTGGGCAATGCTGTTCTTCTCGTTAATCCAGGCAGCCACCTGTGGGGAGGGAAGAACAGAAGTAAACAAAATCTTCAGTGTTTCTCCAGTTTCTTCAGCTCCAGCCTGCCAGGCTCTCCTCTTATATGTCTAAAACAGGGAACTGGGAAGTGGGGACCAAAATGAGTTGTCCTTCTGAGGTTCTGCTTCCCATAGATCCTCCTGTCCTTCATGAGGTCACCCCTATATGTTTATTTACTAGCACTGTTGTCTGGAAAGGGAGCTTCTCCATCAGATAACCCCCATGCAGTGAGAAAATGCATGGGCACATGTGTGCATGGGGGAGCATAAACAATGATCACCCTATTTCTAACCCACCCATTGTCAGTATTTCACAAAAAAAGAACTAATTTTTTTCTTCTTTTTTTTTTTTAATGATGGCACATTCCCTTTTAATACATTTATTTCTTCTGCATTTTGCTGTTTTCCTATGTACAGTAGATTTTTCATTTACTACACTAGACTAGAGAAAATAATCAAAAAATATCCCTTCATTCTTATCCTCATCTTTCCCAATATTATCTCATTCCAGGCTCAGTTCCTTGATTTTCCTCACAGCAAATCTGTCTGGGCATTCAGATCTATGCAGCACAGCATATTTTAAGAAACCAGAATATTATGAATCCTGTGTAATTGTACCTCAAAAGAATTCTTCAGGAACTTCTGCAGAAGCCTTGATTCCTCTAGCAAATGTCTGCGAGCAGCAGCATTCTCCAGCAGTCTCTGTTTTCTGAGATGAAGACAGATGTGTGAGGTAAAAATCACAGAATTAATTAGATAGATAAGGGTTTTCAAATTTCACATCTAAAACACACATGATCAAATCCTCCATTCCCTAGGAGGGAAATGTCCATGATATGCAGATTCCCTTGATCTGGGCTGTCAGAGAAGATGCCCAGGACACTCTAGGAAAGATTGCCAGCTGACAGATATCCTACAAGTTCTGTGTATATGGTATCTGCCTCTAGAAATCACCATTATTGCCTTTCAGGATTCAAGGGAATATAAACTCAGCATGTTTCTTATGTGGAAATCCTGCAAATGTGATGGTGTTTTTCATGGATAAACTAAAGCTTGGATCACCATCCTTTAATTTTTTTTTCCAATTATTGGACCTGCAGCCCTTTATTAGTGTTAATGCATATGTGAGATATTAATAAATCATATAAAATTAGAAAACATTCAGTTTTTCTAATCAGTATGTTCACTTGAATCAAAGGGGACTTCCAGTCTCTTTTCACAACTTTTATGTAGCTCTTTTCATCTACCACAGCAGGGAATACAACTGCTTTTACTTCAGCACTTGTTTAAGATGAACAACATGCAAATTGCTAGTAGCAATAAAGTAATTCACACGAGAGGACAAGATCTGATCAGAAAATTTGCAAATGCCCTAATGGATAATTTGAGTGGGGCTTAAAGATCAACCCTATTAGAGCAGAGAAAAGCCGTTGTCTAGGAAATGACCTTTCTTGATGGTATTTAATGATAATGAAGTATTTAATGGCTTGGCAGGCCTTCTGTTTGCAGAACTGTCCAGAATGAGCATCACAGCACTGTCCCTAAGGCCAGGCCAGAATTAAAGACAAACTGCCTTTTTCTGAATCCTGCTCCCCCTCCACTTAATTGCTTTTTGGAATGAAATACAGCCAATTTGGGAAGACTCCAGTGCAAACCATGAAGTTGAGCAAATGCAAACCAGCTTATAGTTCTCTTAATTCATTTAAAGATAATGATCACAGGAGGAGGGTCTCATTGCAGAAGAGATTGGTGGCTGACATGGGAAGGATTTGACTTTACCTCCTCAGAACAGCCTGGCATCTGCTGCTGATATTTTCTGAGTCATAATGCTTGTTCTGTGTTAGCTGCTGAGCAAATGAAGCCATCTCATTGATTTTCTCCATCTGAGCTTCCAGGGCTTTTTCAAACTGTGTGTGTTTCCGCTGCAGGCTCTCCACACTAGACACTGAGTCCTGGATAGAATTCAATAAAGGGAAGCTGCTTTCAGTCAGAGTTTTTCCATCCAAAAACACTGATGATCCAGAAGGTAAATGGCATTTACCCCAGATTTGCAAAGTAGTTGTCAAGAAATTTTATTGTTCCTTGGAATTGATTGGCATTGATCTGACACTTGGGACCTAAATATTGTTCCATGCAAGGTCTGAAGCCATTATTTCAGCGCTGGATACTTAGCTTCTTGTGCATATTGTTGTGCTGGTTAGAACACATAACTTCTCAGGAATTGAAACATCAGCCCATAATTTTAAATAAGCCCCTAATTTTAAATCTTAAATTTTAAGACAGATGCCATGTTGAAAGCAAACGTGGGATGCCAAACTGAAATCAGAGTTAAGGGAACAAATATGTCACAGAAGGAGGTTAAAATTAGAGTCTCAATTTCAACTCATGGAATTTGGAAGAGCTCAGATCCAGATTTGAATTTGAGGAGAACTGCAGAGAAACAGTTCTTGTAATGTTTGTGAATCCAAGGATTAATGACTTAGAGTTCTCCTTTCAGCACCCCTCTGCACTTTAATTATAGAACCAGTGGTGTCAAAATGTTGTTATCCCAGTAAACTCTGCTTCTCCACTATTCTAAAGGAAGCAATAAGCTCACATCAAATGGGTCAGAAAAAACACTAAACTTCTGGGTACTTACATGAGTCATTGGATGGGAAATTACTCACAGAACATTTTCTGCACATTGCTAAGCTAAATATGATTGATGAATCCTTCTAAGTCTGTACTGTAATGAAGAGACTGCAAATACACTGAACTCTGAGATGTTTTTGTAGCCCCCGCAGAGGCAACTAATTTAGTAGCACTACCTGTACAAGGTGTAGGGTGAGCTAAGTGTCAGAATGTATATCCAGCATCCTGAACAGCTTTTGCAGCCCATGCATCAGTCTGCAGTTTCAGTTATTGCAGCGTTACTGATAACTGTGGTAGGTAATTTAAAGCTACACTGGGTATGCCAGCAGTGACAGCAGTGATGACTTGCACACTGCTGCCAAATGTATTTGGGTCAGATCAGACAAGCCAGGCTGAATGGGGCATTGAACAACCCGGGCTGCTGGGAGGTGCCCCCACCCATGGCAGGGGGGTTGGAAATGGATGGTCTTTCAGGTCCCTTCCAACCCAAACCATGCTAGAGTTCTATGTTTCTGTGAAGTCTCATTTTCCTGCTATACTCAGAGCAGTTGGATTGTTCCATTACTCTTAGATTCCCATCCTGTGTAAAGTACCAAGAAAAGAAATCTGATCCTAAACCACCAACAGGGCAGAGCAGTAACTTCAGAAGGAGAAAGAGCACAGGAAGATTCAGAGCACACCATTGTACAGTCCCTTCTCCTCCAGACTGGTTGCAGAGAAAACTGTAATTTCTCAGAGCACATACCCCTAAGTCCTCATTAGCTAGGAAGGCCTCTTTGCTGCTGAGCCAGCTCTCAATCTGTTCCACGTAGCCATAGAATTTCTGTGTAGGGAAAAAACCCAGCAGTCACAAACAGGACAACATGCTGAAATGCTGTAAAGCAGAAGCTCACCTGACTTCAGCAGAGTGCACTGAAAAAACCAAACTTTCATGATTATTTCAAAAATTAATGTAACACATGAAAAAGCATTGAAACTGCCCATACCATAAGATTTAAGTTCTCATATATGTGATGATTTTAGATGGGATTAGTAGCCCAGCTCTTATTTAAAATACTTGACATTCTTCATTGTAGAATCTCTGTTTGAGCGGAAATTTTTGAAGTGAGATGACTGTTACAGAGAAGTATTTCTGGAAAATTGCAGCCAAACCAGTTATTTTATAAGGAAAAAAAAAGCCAGGAAAAAATACATTATTCTGTCCATGCTAAATTTTTCTTCAGTTTTTTAAAAATACTTGTCTGGCTCCATGTCTTTTTGGGCAGGTTTTAGAATTTGGAAGAATAGTGATGTTGTGTTATAAGTATGTGTCTTTTTCCAGATGTATGAGAGTTTGACCAAAATTTGCTAAGTTTTACAGTCTTTGAAAAACGTATTAGCACATATTCCACAGAAATTTCTATGATTTGTAGAGGTAAAATTTCTCTAACTCCTGTCACCACTGAATGCGCTTGGCCCTCAGCATGCCTTCCAGAAACCACTGAAATATAGATGAAACACTGGGTATTATTAGCACATTTTTCATCCTGCCATCTCATAAATTTGCTGCTTTTATCAAGAAAGAACTGTGAGTGGCATGCGCATCCTCTCTTGAATGTCATTTTACTCACCTGTAAATCTTGTGCCTGAAACAATTTAATATATTGCTCTTTCCATGCTTGGATCAGTTCAGACCAGGCTTTCTGCAGTCTGGAGAGGGACTGGCGAATCTCAGGGGTTGCATAGTGACCGGAATTGCCAAGTTCTTTACCATAGTCACTGAGAGCGTTGAACCTTTCCCCTCGGGCTTCAATCTCCTCCTAAAATACATTACTGAGGTTGATGTCAAGGGCTAATGAAAAGCCAGTTATTCAGAATACAAGCCTTGAGGGAAAGAGCTTGGGCTGTAACTTTCCAGCACTAATATTTGCATGGAAAATAATTCATCTTTGAGCTATGTTACTGGAGGGGCATAGAATTGCCTAAGAGAGAGTAAATGTAAATAATAAATGAGTTTATTGGTCCAGAAACAACTGTTTTCCTACAAATGAAAATTGAGATTTAGTTAGAAACAGATTAGAAAATGCTGAGATATAAATGAACACAATTTCAAACATCCATAATATCATCCCCCAGTCTTCCTACATAAAAGTGGTGCTTTTAAGAAACAGTGCCTAGAACTTTTCCTCTCCCGACAAAGAAGTTTGCATCAGATTTTTACATTAAAGACATGGTTTTATTTCATTTTGTGTTGTTAAAATGACACACTCTTAACTTTTGCACCTGGTCTGAGGAATGAATTATACCCCTATACTGAATCCTGAAGGTGAAAGCATAAAAAGCAATTATGATCCCTGCAAACTGAATGTGGAATTTCTAATGTAAGCAATTACAAAATGAAACTATGGACTGAAATAATACCATGGACTATGGACTAAATAATACCCTGTATTAACTCATAAACTACCTTAAACACTATGGCATGTACTATTAAATTTCTGAAATTAGAAGTGCTGCTTTTAGAGATTTTTGGGGTGGTGGTGTTGCCCATTCATAGATAACAGAGTTATAAAATTGTAATTAAAATGTTTTTGAAATTCACGCCAGCATCTCATGTTCAACTCCAGTCCCTCCTATGGACTTTGGTTTGAGCCACTAACCAGAATAAAAAACCCCTCCTTCTTGCCTTGTCTATAATTTTAGTTTGGCCAGCATAACAACATAATGCCTGAATTCCTCCTTTTCTCTGTGCCTGTCTCTTTAGAGCCATTTGGGCTCCTTGACTAACAGATATTAAAGACTTAGATCTTGGCACCATTTAAATTTGGAGCACACTACATTAGTGGTTTGTGATATTTTTAATATGACAAAGAATTATTAGCTAAAATATTGTTAAGTGATAGGAGAAAGCATTGTTTAAGTGGATGACTCTAAAGAAGGAGTCAGGGGATTTCAGGTACTTCACACTAAATTCACGTTTAGAAAATTAATCAGAATCTACAAACTATGTTAATAATGGGACCCACAGAGCACTGGGTACCAGTAATTATTCTGTGAACAGGATTTTTAGAAGAAGTAAAGTAATTACAAAGAGAATGTAGCACAACAGTTGAAAGATAGCTATGATTCTTGTGAAAAAGTAAAATATTGACTTTTTCCAAATATTAATTAAACTTTCACTCCTTTCAGAAAAGACACCAAAAGTATTAGCCAATTTAGCCACCAAAACATTAGTAAGGTAATTATTACTGGGATATAAAGTGTTTCAGAAGGGAAGGTGTAACACCATTCATTGGTAATTTGCTTTGCTGTGTGGAACAAACTGCTGTTATTTTCTTCTCACGTAAATTGTGATCACATGAAAAAATCTAGCTTGAAGCAAGGATTAACTGGCATGAAGTTCTTTAGCAATATGAATAAGGAGATGAGCAGTGAGCATGATGTGAGACTGAACTCGTTTTTCACCATCAGGCTTGGACAGCAGTAGAGGTGAGAGCTCATGGGGCTTCTGAGCCTTTTTGCAAAGACACAAGCTGCCAAACACCCCATGGGACAGGTTTGTCAGTATGTAGGTGATTTCTATCCCCAGCCTGGTACTGAAAACAGTTTTTTTGCCATGTTATTGACAGAAGCATGCTGTGCACACAGAAGGATTCCCAGTATGTGCAACTGGAGCCACAGAAGATACTTGCCTTTCTTTCCTGATGCTCCTCTATCATGCTTTCAGCTTCATTTGCGCTCTTAGGCAGCCCCCCTGCTTCCATTAAAGATCTGGTTTTCTGGGCCCAGTCTAGTATCTCCTTCATCTCCAGGTTAAATTTCTGCAGCTGGTACGAGGCTGCCAGCTTCTCCTTCCTGCCACATAAGGTGCAGTTCAGCATCATCTGACATGGAATTACCTAGTTGCCTCTCCCTCCCCATTTGCACAGGACAGTGTCTTAAGAGAAGCCAAATGAAGTTAATTCAAGCTTTCCCTTACAGTTCCTAAGAGTTCCTCATGTTAACCAAAACCACAGGAGATGCACACTGTCTTGGAGACAACATATTTACAAATATTTTTATATCAGTCCATTAGCGCAAGAAAGGTAAAAAAGGCTTCATATCTGTTGCTTACAGCAATGATTACAGATCAGGATTAAGCCTTTCTTGTTTTGGAAAGATTTGAGGAAAAAAAATACTCTTCAAGCACACTCCAAAAATAATCTTTCACAAAGGCTTAATGATAGATTTAATTTGATAGTCTGGAGGCATTTTAGCAACATTCTTTAATGGGATAAACCACAAAAACATTGTATTATTTTTCCCAAAGTCACATCAGTTGAACTTCTTGTGTATCAAGTCACACTTTTTCCAATGCAGATGTCTTAGCTGCCTATGTAAAATTCGTAAAAAATCCTTAAAAAACTTTAAAAGACCTCTGGCAAGTAGGGTTTAGACCCCAGGGAGCAGCTTTGCTCCTGCTGAGAGATATTCAAACAACTCTAAGTCTTCACCTTTGTTTGGCCTGTCCCTGGAGTCGGAGCCAGTTGTTTTTCATCTCCTGTTGCTTCATAGTCAGTTTGTCATTTATGGATGGATTCCTTGTGGAGAGGCGGAAAGATTCCAGTTCCAGTGGCTGTGAAGAGATTTATAGTGGAGTAAATTTATGCCATATACTTATATTCATTCCTGAGTTTGCCTTTCAGGAAAAATAGTTCATTTTAAGACCCCAGCTCTCAAAGGCAGGTAATTAAATTACGGTAACAAAATACACAAAGGGATATATAATATGCAAAAAATAATACACATGCATTTGTGAGCAAACATCCATGTGCAGGCATTGCTTTGTATGCACAAAAGTTAATTTACAATTTAGAAAACAGTTTTGAAGAATATAGACAAACAGATTGGAAAAAGAAGTGCTAATTCTAACTTCTATTAGCAGTCTGATGGATGCTCATCAACTCAGGTTTAAAGTTGAAAACTTTCTTGCAAAATTCTATCAAGTTGATTAAAATGAAGAATTTTAATTATGCAGAACAAAAAATATGCCAGGCTGGTTTTAATCCTTAAAAAAAGAACATTTATTATAGGATTGTAAAGAAAAAGTTTTTCATCAATTTTATATGAAAGGGCCAACAGTGAAAAAAATGTGAATGTTGTAATTGAATTTCTACTACTGTTCAACAGGATTTATTTCTATTTAGTAAAAATATACAAATATAAAGGAGCTTAGACCCATATTTAATGCTCAATTTAATTTAGTCCTAGATGATGCAAACTGACCAGTTTTTACAAAAGCCAGAGTGGATCAGGCAGGCAATTATAACCTAGGATTTCTGTGTTGGATGTCTGTGTCAGGAAACTACGTGCAGTATGGGGTTTGCATTCTGTTCTGAACAGAAATTGAGTTGCGATTTTGGTTCAGCTGAGTACAGGAACTGGGGGGAAAGATGGAGTCCATGCTTTCCAAAATGTGTAGGACAGTCTGACCTGGCTTGTGGGTGAGGGCCAAAAGGACTTCTCCTCTTTGTTTTTGAACATCAGGAAAAATAATATTTGATAAGGTAAAGTAGGATTAAGCAGCACAGTATTTTCATGAGAAGAAATTTATGCTGCACTTGCATTGCTGAAAAATTCCCGTGAATCAATCTGAAGAGTAACAATGATTTTTGCATATCATATTTTCAAGAAGAAAAAGTGAATTTTTTTCAGTATCCCTTGTACTTCCCTACTTCTTACCTCCATTTTGGACTTAATAACACTGATTTCTCTCTCCATTTCTTCATGTCTTCGAATCAGGTTTTCCACACTTTCCACATCTTTTCCATAGTCCAGTGCTTGTATCAATACACTCTGAAAAGGGCAGTGGGATGTGAAAATGGTGAAGATAACACCAAACAAAAGGATCTATATCTTAATTATTTCAAAAAGCTTCCTCCGACACCTCTTTGCATTGCCATCAAAATGTTCTTACTGTCTTTTTAAATATCAGTAGAGCACATTGTCTGCTCTCTTTACAGAGATGAAACAAGAATCCACCATCTCTTTTGAACACTCATAAGCCTGCCTAAAGTCCCTCTGGCCATTCACATGTAAAACAAAGACAGGCGTGCCTCCTTGCATTTCTCAATCGTTCTTTTCTATTTTTGGGGTTTTTTTTTTCCATATATCAAACCAGAAAAATATTTCCCAATAAATTGTTGCCCAGAAATTCAGGTGTGTTATGAAAATATAAAAAATAAAATTTATCCTTGAGATCCTAGGAAATTAAATCCCATAAAATGAAATACATTTTAAAAGTTGTTATAAAAATATCAAGCCAGAAGTCTTGTAACCTTAAGTAGTACCACTTGCCTACTGACTTATAATTAAATAAAAATAATCACTTACATTATGGAAATAACTGGTTTTTATACAGCCTTTTTTTCTGTTAATATCAAAATTATAATTCAGGTTCAGCATTTTTACCTGCATTTTCTGAATAAATAAGATTGATAGAACATTTTTCCATTTCACTTAATCAGAATTGGAAAACTCACCTTCTCAGTAATTCTTTCTGTGATGTCATCTATTTCTCTGATTAAGGCATGAATCTCTAGGGCTCCCTCTAACTTCTTCCTGTATGCATTCAGGTTACCATGAAAACTGTTCCACCTTTAATTGGAAATAATATTTTAGAGATGTAGTTCAGAGGTAAAGATTTCCACAACTGAGCTTTGTGATGCTCATATTCAAACAAAACCACAGGCTTTCTGAACTACCTCATGTATTGATTTCCCAATTCTCCATAATAGGGGGCTCATCACAGGAATAAAGCATTAGCCTGAGAAGACTATCTGGTTGCATTTATTCCATGTCTTTAGGATGGCATGGGGGTTAAAAGCTAAAAAAGTACTGATCCAGTTTCCTTAAACTCACAATAATCCCCCAATTGATACCGTCATGCTTTTGTTTCCTAGATAGGGGGCTGTGGAGCAGCAAAAGCACAAGGCAATTCACCATAACAACTGTGTGAATAGATGGAAGTGTCTAAGCTTCATGCATCTTGTGTGCCAAGTGATGTGAAATGGAGTGTTTGACTCCAAGGTTAGAAACATGACTTTGGCACTCCTGGACTAAAAATCCTTCTAAGTTACCTGCTCTGGGAGTCTTGAAAGACAACTCCAGTGTCTGATATTTGGTAGCTGTGATATTAAAGAAGAAAACAAATGTTCCAGTTCCTCCATTTATCTCAGCAGAACACACTTAGTTTTCCCTTCTTTTTTTGCTTTACAAAGAATATCTGAAAGCATACTCACTTCTCATTGAGCTGCTTTCGGCGCTCATAGATTGTCTTTGTTTCTTCCTTGTTCTGTCTTTCCAGTTTCATGGCCAGGGCATTGATAGTCCTGATGTGAGCATCATCCACTGTTGACTCCTGTAAAGTGAGAAAGGGAACAAAGGTACATGTGAAAAATTGCTTGTGACCCAGTTTTCCACTGAGATGTGAAAATCAACACAAGCAGCAACAAGAAAGGGTTTTACCCCAGTAACATTTCAGACACACGGAGTTTGCCCTACTACAACGGCTGGTGTTACCTTGTGACTGATGATTAGACAGTAAAGGCAAGAAAGAACATTAATGGCTCTAGATGGAGTAATGATCTTGGTCTAGGTGAAGGCCCTCAGATCCTCAGACCCTCCCTCATTTCTAAGGCAGATATTCCAGCAGGGACTCATTTGTTGAAGAAACACAGCTGCAGTTGCTGGCTACACAGGTGGCTGCTGTGGAAGAGCTGATGTGTGGCAGATTGCTCCTCTCTCAGACAGGCAGTGACTCATGGGCTCCTGGGCCTACTGGCTGTTTTACCCAGGTGAGCTCCTGTCCCAGAGTGCCTTCTGTACTGTAGACAACAGGTTCAAAATCCATACAGCCTTGAGAATCCCAGACAACCTATGCACTCTGTTTTCCTCTAAGTCTTCTAGGAGACTTGCTTCCCATGCACATACCATAGAATGGATAATATTTGCACATTGCATATATTATTCTAGAGTACAGTGGGATAATTTTTATTTTGGAGCACTACAGATGGCCAACGCTGAACACTGCTCCAAGATTCAAAAACATTCTTTATTTTTCTGGGACAAATAAATCACAAGTTTAGCAGGGAGACAATCACTAGTGTAAAGAAGCACAGCTGCAAGATGCCAGCACACTGTTAATGTAAGCATTCACTGCAATGTTTATTTTGTTTATGCTGCATCCATACCAACATGCATGCTTCCACGTGTGCTTTCCTATTATGTACAGCCATAAAGTAAACTAGAGAAACCAGCAGTCAGATATTCTTCAGAAAGCTTGCAACCTCCTGTCCTGGGAAATAATAGCAGCACAGTTAATAGAAAGTTTGGCAGCCACCAATGCAGGAGGATTACTCCCTACCCTGATCTCAGATTTTTCAAGTGGGAAAACCCAGACTGGATGGATGCACACAGTGTGCCAGAAGCAGCCTCCTTCTGTTTGTATCTCCCTAGGAAGCACTGCATAACTGAGCATCAGCTATCAGGGAATAACTGCATAACTGTCCCAATTTTTATCCACAGGAGTCATGTTCAGAGCATTATAGGAGCAGTGGCTATAAGCTGATACTGTCTAAGGCCAAGAGTTTCAAGAGTGGCACATAGAAGATCTACCTTAGTTTATGGAAAAACATTCCTGTTCAGAGGGTTATGCTGGCTGGAACACTGGGTTGTTTCTGCCCTATTAATCATCCTTCTTTTGGCCGGTACAAGCTGTAGAAGAGCCCTAGCTCAATCCCTTAGCTCACAGTCAGCTGGTGAGTAAAATGAATGTCTCTTCAATTCACTAATTCCCTGGTACTGAAGCCAAATAATTTGGCTCTCTATCCAAATCCAGTGTGAATGCACTGTCATGAAATTCTGCTGGGCTCTGGAGTAAGGAGCTCTAGGGTTTCTCCCTGGTGTCATATCTACACTGTTACTTTGCATGGAAGAGGATTGTCTCCTTCTGCTACTAGGCAACAAAAGTAGATGGGAGCTACCATAACAAGAATTGGCAAAAAGATAACAGGCAAACAAAGGATAAAGAATATTAGGAGACTACATTAGAGTAAACATTGCTCACAAATTCATAACATGTCTCTTTCCAGACATTTCTGACAATTTCCAGACTAGCACATCAGCACAGTAATCTTTCCTGAGTCACACACAGACCTCTTAGTCCTCATCTGTAGCAGTTCACACAAACAGAGAGAACAGGGGGTTGCTGCAAATGCATCCCCTCAATATGTGGCCTTACAGCTCTCATGGTGGGAGCTGAACACATGACAAGGAGGCCCCTGTTCCCCAGGTTTGGTGCCTAAGTTGGCACATCTCATTTGGGGCAGGAGAGGCAGCTGGCACGACTCAGCACCATGAAGGAGGGACAGATATCTCAGCATTGAAAGGTGAAGACTGCAGCTGTCTTGTCTCATGGCTGTTATCCAAAGCATAAACCATTGCTCTGTTTTACTGAATGTCTGGTTATTAATGTTATGATTCATGAGTAACCACATGTGCTGTATAAACAGAGGCCCCCAGGTTTATGTGCTTAATTTGGATGAAGGAGTACAAGAATGAGACCATTCCTCAGGAGGAGGAAAATGGAGAAATAAAGAATAGAAATAGAGAAAACAGGATTTTTTTTAGAGGCTTGTTCATGGAAGGTCCAGATCAGTTCTCAGATTCAAACAAGCATGGCTGAAACCACTATTTTTAAACCACTTTTGGGTGGAAATCACAGTGACTTTGCAGACTGCATGAATCAAACAAAATCTGCTCAAAGTCAGGCTCACACAGCAAGTTTTCCAGTCATTTAATACAGTCTGAAATGTTGTGTTGTGTCGAGTGCCTGACAGCTCTGCCTAGACATCTTCAAAGCAGAAGGCATAAGAGAAAATTCTGTCATTTTAAATGACTTTTGAGGTATTGATGCTTCCTATCACTTTGGTCTTACACATCCTCAGAGCACTAGAACTGTATTTGCACTAGAACTGAATTTGCTAACTGGACTGAAAAATTACCTGCTGCTTGCAGCCCTGCAAGACATGAGCATGGAAGACACCTCTTACCCCTGATGTTGCTCCACGGAACTCATTCAGCTTTTTCTTGAGCTGGAGGCAGTGTTCATAGTCATTTCCCACATCACCCACATTAATCATGACCTCCTGGGGAAACAAGCAGCAGACAAATATGTAGGTGAAGAGTACAAGAACACAGTTATTCCAATGCTTAACCTGATGCAATAAGTTGTGTGATGTGTCTATAAATCACCAACCCACAGCTTCTGAACTAGTCTCTTCTGATCATTAGATAATTATGAGACTTGGTCCCAACTCCCTTTTCCATTTATTACTGGCTGTGGAAACAACCTCTGAATGAAAGTGATTCTTCACTCCTACAAAGAGAAACTTTCAGATTTGATATACAATTAGAGTGAAGACCGGCTGCCAAATGCTTCAAGTTTTTTCCATTCTAATCTGCTTTCATTTCTCTGTCTCAGTAGAGGCACATGAGATGGCCCCAAATAATCACAAACTCTTCATGTGCACAGTTTACGTGAGAAGTGCTAATATTGCCCAATTGACTCTGGTATGAACAGACTCCATAGAATTTGTTCAATCATTCCTTTCATATTGTTTGTAGAACATGTAATGATTCTTCCAGACAAAAATCACTAGGAAAATATCCTGGAAGATGACACATTTATCAGAATGTCATTGCTAAATAGCAAGACTTTAGTGAGCTGCTTGGGTCAAATACTAAAATCCACTTGCCTTCTCCCTGATCCAGGCTTCCACCTGGTCCACCTTCTGGAGAAATTCTAGGAAGTCCCGACTGTCCTCCAGCATCTTTCCACGAGCAGCAACAGCTCTCTTCAACTTCTCCCAGTGCTCCTGAAGCATGCGGACTTGGCGACGGATCTCTCCTGATTTTGGGTGGCCTTTTGATACCAGGGCTTCTCCTTTCTTCACATTCAGAAGAGGAAATTAGAAATTAAAGTTGCCACTAATTTTTAATGGGATTACCATGTTGCATGACCTTCCTAGGAGGGGCCTTTCACCTTCCTAACCTGGATTGAACAATAGAGTACTACTATAAATTCTTATCGCCCAAATGATAAAGCCAGCTGGAAAGCTCTTACATCTGGAGGGAATCTAGAATCATAGAAAACTGGGATTTAAATATTTCCCTGCCAAGAAAGATATTCATGGAATGGGAGCACCAAGTATTACAGATGACTGTGCCCTTTAGCTATATGATTCACCCAGTTCCAACAAGAATATTCAAAATTGGGCATGAAATCCTATTTGCCTTTTGTAGGAGTAACCATGTCAGGCAAGGAAGAAGTCAGTATATATTTTCCTATTTAGGCTATAAGGAAAGATGGAAGCTCCCTGAATGGAGCAAATAAGGTATCTCCCTGTTGTAAATTAACAGCATTACATTTCCATGGCAAAGCAACTGGGTTCTTGTTGATCCAGTAGGATAATTGATGCAGAAGTGATGACCAAGCCACTCATCCTTTACATTTCATCAATCTGTCTGTCTTTGGGTGAACAGTAATTATCTGTAAAAGCAGTAACAGAGTGAGAAGGTCACCTTATTAACAGCTGTGATGATTTCTTCATTTGCTAGAATCTCTGCCTCAAAGACCTGATGTTTCTGCAGCAGCTTCATCTTGTCCTGCAGATTGCTGGGGTCTTGTATGGAGGGATCCTCCAGCTTCTGCATGCGCTCACTGATCCAGTCTTCTGCCTGCAGCATTGAGAGGCACCTGAGTTAGCACAACAACTATGTGGGATCCTGGGGCCTCCTCCCAGGACATGTCTCTATTCTGTCCAAGTGTCTGTACCCGGGCTGGATAGAGTGAGTGCGAGCTGACAGCTGAGGTGGATATCTGGTTTTTGAACTCATTCTATTTTGTTAAAAGCAGGTAGGAACGGAACTAATTTTTATCTGACCATAGGAGTAATGAAAAATTCCTTGAATATCTCAGATTTTATCACAAGACATTAACAGATTATACAGTCTTCTAGATTAAGTAGAGAGAATCTTTGAGCCTTAGCATGGTATATATTTAAAATGAGATTATGACAACTGATTCTGGGGGTTTAGGGCTCTGAGTTTCATCTGGTATCTCTGCCATTGACCTACCTGCAAACTGGGTAAAGATTCTTTAGATTTCAGTGCCTCACCTATAAAACAGCACTAACATTTCCTCATGTCAGTGGTGTTGTGAGACCTAAATGGAAAATGCATTGCAAATAAAGAGGGCCCAAGCACTAGTCAGATTATTTGAAAGGAAATACAACTGTATTTGCTTTTATACTTCATAAAATTCAAAATGGTCTGGTCAGGAATATCAGATTCAGAAAAGCAGGTGATTTATGAGAGCTAACAAAGCAAAAGTTATGTGTTTCTTGTAGGAAATTATTTTTAAGGGGATTTTAAAGTATGCAGAATAAAATGAAGAATAGGATAACAAGATTTCCACAATTTTCTTGAAGTTCTGCTGAACTTTAGCCCTTAGCATTGAAGGAAATATTTTCTATCCATCAAAACCCTGGGAATTGAACCCTTGACATAATGTTGTTACTGATCCTGTTGTCCTCAGAGCACTGAAGTAATGTAATGTTTTGACAACACAAGAAGCAAATTGAAGGGCAGCTTTATTAGTTTCAAAATATCTTGGCTGTCCTTGTGGAACTGTGCACTATGTGCACACAAGACTTGTCAGCTGGAGGATTTTCTCTGTTAATTAATGATTTGAAATGTTGTTTCAGCTGCTGAGATTCCACAAACAATAACAGAAATAGCTCTCACTAGCAGCATGCTCTCCAGAAACTGTTTCGCTTAAAAGCACAGTTAGAGACTCAAACGGGCCATGTCAAACTTGCCCAGGGCTGCACATTGCCATGTGCTGTTTGCCTTTCCAACACCCTCCTTGATGGCCTTCTCCCGTTCCCAGCCACACACTCGTGCTTCAGTGTCACTTCAGTGACTCTCCATTTGAATGGAGGCTCATCCATACAATTGGAATGAGAAACAAACCAATCTCCAGGATAAAATGACTTTAAGGTTGGTTTCTCTCCTACTTTTTAATAAGAAGCAGTGGCATTAGTGACAGACTGAACATCTGCACTCTTGGTGCCTTGGTTTATTTAAGGCTTGTTTAAGATGGCTCTAGAGAGTGAGGGATCCTACTCCTGGCCTCATGCCCACATTCAGATGTGAAGCAAAGCTGATCTGTTTTCCCAAGATCTTTCTATGGAAAGATTTGTCTGGATGGCCATTTTCGCTTCATTGAAGGCAACAGAAAAACTGGTGTTGTGCTCAGTATAGGCACAAGACCAGTTTATTTCTATGGCAGTCATAAAAATGTGGGCACTACCAGCTTAGAATCTTACTCTTTCAAAATATCAGTTACTGTAACCTCACAAGTACAAACTGTAAATTACACTGATTTTTTAATGACTGAAGTATGCAAAGCATATAAAGGGATGTGCCTGCTCCAGACATCTAGAGATAACAACTAATTCTCTCTCTCATTCCCCTAAGTTAAAGATCTGAATGCTTTTTTATTCCTATGTACAGGGTGAAAGGGAAAGGAAGTACTACTAATATCATGAGCAAGTTTCTAAGTCAGCATTAAAACCCAGAGCCATCTTTAGAATCAAAGCTTTTAACTTTATAATATTCCCTCTGCAATAACTTAAATACACATATTTCTAAGTAGCGACTTGCTCATTTGCCTTCCAGATTAGCACTGAGCTACAGAGTTTTTGGCAATAGGGTGTAGTCTGTAAGTCCATCTCACTTCTTTTGAGTGAGACAAAAGCACCAATTTCAACAGTAGAAGGGTGAGTTTTATTTTGTAAACTGCACGTGATCTCTTGAGTTAATGAGATTGTGGTTCGTTGTACTAATGTGTGTAGTTCTCTATGTCATTGCTTCTAGAGAGTAACTAGAAGAATTTTAATGATGACAGTGATCACTAATTTCTGCTCACACAAAAAATTCTGTTTGATCAATAGAAATTAACATGTTTGCAGGACAGAGAGTTTTCAGGGGAGTGGGACCTGAGCTATGGGTGTTGTTCTCTTAATAAGTAAGAATAAGCAATGACCTCATTGATTTCACAGCAAAACTCAAAACTCATCTCCAAATTTAACATTCCTGCGGGGACCATTCTCACATATGAACTTATACACACCCAGAATATAATTAAAATTAAATTAAACATTCCATTCTATCCAACAAAGAGAAAGAAAAATATTACTGATTTGAGTAAGATTTTTTAAGATTTTTGTTTTGTAATTCCTTGGTGACATTCACATTCTACAACAGTAGGCAATGATTCAAGGTTGGTGAGGTAAATGAGCACACAACCTGAAAGCAAAAGCTCCCCAAAGAACTCCTGGCTGAATTTATATGGAGAAAGTGGATGAGAATAGGGAAATGTTCTTCTTTGCAGGGCCGAATCTTGTGCTCCAAGTATGTGATTCAAGAATGAAGGGGGACCCCAGCTCAAGCACTGATTTGACAATTACAGAGAGATGGAAAGAAATGCATAAGTATTCCTACCTAATGGGTTGATTGTATCTCTAGAAGGGCACTGACAATTTCTCTACCAAGAGGATTTTGGGAAACTGCTCTTTTGAAATTATAACCCCTGTGCAATGCACCATCCAGTCCCCTCTGTTAGTCCAAAAGATGGACAAGCCATTACTGTTGGATTTTCATTACTTTCCTATCATGAGATAGTAAAATATAAGAATATAATACAAGTTAATATTTGAGTGTGTAAATAATTTCTGATAAATTTTATTAAAAGGAAAAGGAAAAGGAAAAGAAAAAAAAGAAAAATAAATAAAAGCACAAAGAAAAGGAAAAGAAAAAAGAAAAAGTAAGAAGGAAAAAGGAAAAAAGGAAAAAGAAAAAGAAAAAGAAAAAGAAAAAGAAAAAGAAAAAGAAAAAGAAAAAGAAAAAGAAAAAGAAAAAAAGAAAAGTATAGCTCTGGTTTTGTAAATAACTGAGGACATTTCATGGGACACAGCAGAAGAAGGGGTGGATACCAGACCAGCAAGAGTGCTTGAAAATGTGCCCCTGGGTCTGTGCGCTCTTGTTTATGCCAGCACAGCTCTCAGTCACACATGTTGTGCTGCCCTTTGAAAGGCTGACCTAGTTTGTCTTTCCAACAGTAGTGACAGAGCAGAGCTACTCAGTTACAGGGCTAAGGCCAGAACAGGAGACAGAGAGCAGCATGTTCTGCAGAGCCAGTCTACAGTAGCTCAAGAGCTACACTAAGCCACAGCAGTGCTTTGAAGGTCTTCAATGAACACCCACTAATAAAGCCTGGTGCCCAGGTCATAATGCTTTCCACTTTGTGTTCATCCTGATTTGAAATACATTTTCTTTCCCACTAAAGGAAAAATATGTATAAGCTTGCAGTTTTCTTTTCAACTGTTCTATTTTAGCAGAGCTTTTGATGACTGAAGTGGCTGTAATGTGTACAATGCCACAACAATAGTACAGTAACAGGAATGGCATTGGAGCATCTTTTTGCATGAGTGTGGCAGGAGCTGCCACACCAGGTTAGATCATCCATCCACCCAATAATGTCTGGCAAGAGTGAGCACTTAATCCAATAGAGGTAGGTGGTTCCTCTGCTTTACATCCCCATCCCAGTTTAAAACCCTCTTACCTCTTCCAAGTTTTGGTAGAAAAGTGCCAGAAGAAGGGCAATCTGCAGCTTCTCTCTCCTGCTCTGGGATAGATCCTTGATCTGACGCTTCCTCTCATGAATGACGTCCAGTTTGTGCTGAATCTTTTGCCCTTCTAGCCCATCAGCCTTTTCCAACCTGCTTGCCTGCTCTTGAAGAGACATCATCTGAGGAGGCAACAGATCTGAAATTACTTTTATGCTTCCAAGTGGTGTGAAAGAAACAAAATCAAGCTCCTTTCATAGTTAAAATACCCTCTTTTTCTGTAATGAAGCAAAAAGAGCAGGGAGAAGTTAACCAGCATTCCTCCTCACCCTGTACTATGTTACATCTATGACATTACTGTCATTGGACTCTATGGTGCATCCTGGCTACATAAATTAATTAAAGTTGTAGCTTCAGGAGTTCCTAGGCCACTGATTATCCAGTGCAAGGAGTCACGGAGTAAGCATGACATCCAGGAGTGCTCAGATTTTATTCCTTTCTGGAAACCAGGTGTTGTAATGTAGCTCTCAAAATGAGCAATCAGCCTGGCAGGGAGCTGGCAAGAGTCCTGGGAGTTCATTCTGGGGAACCCAGGCACAGCTGCAGGCTTAAGCTTAGTCCCAGCCTGGGTGAGTTACAGCAGTGGCCACCAGCCAGGCAGATTCCTTTACACACAGGTGAGCAATTCAGGAGCTATTGCAAAGGTGCAGAGAGGCTGCCTTTTTGGTACAGCTGTTGTACCAAATGGATATTTAAAGAATTTGACAACTTCTTTTAATGTTAAAATGCCTACTGCATTTTGTAAAATACCTACTCCATTTTACTTGCTTTAAAAGTCACTACTTTTTTTAAATAAAAAGAGCAGAAACTTCTGATACCCATAATACAATATGGCCTGCTTTAAATATTTCCTCTTGTAAGTCCCCCTGTTCTGCTTATGACGTGGTTTTCCTATCTGTTGCAAGGACTTGGGCATGGAGTGTTTTGACAGTTGTTCTCCAATGCTCTGCCTCTTATTTCCTCAAGCTTCTCCATTTTATCTTTTGTTCAAACATATCAGGCCTATCAGGGATTTCATCCCTGTCACCAATTCAAAGTATTACCATAATTAATAAAAAAAAGCATATATATAATTTTAGCTCATAGAATTCTAGCTGGTCGAATATTTGTTGTTTGTTTTTTTACCTTCTCATCCTGTGATGCCAGAAGCTTCTCAAAAGCCTCATGTTTCCTTATCAGTTGCTCTACTTCATCTACAGACCTTCCGAGGTCACTGCTTTTCAAATAAACCTATAAAAAAGTTTATTATTTTTCTCAGTGAATTAATTATCCCATAATCTTGATTCATAAATGGGAGAAGAGGTATTAACTCTACTGCTGAGAGTACACTTGAGAGTGAAAAAAAGGAACAGGAGGCAACAGAAGCTAGAAATTAATTGTTAGAAGTCCATGGTCTTGAGCAAGAAAGAGAAGCATTAACAGGTCTAGCTAGGGAAAGTGACCTGTCAGTCCTTATTAATCACTAGGTCACAAGGCAGTGAATTCCAGAAGTCTAAGCCATCCTTGTAATCCCAAGCAAGATCACTGTCATGTCTGACAGATGTCCAAATGATTCCTTCTTAGAAGAGTTCCCAAAACAGAGACTTTGCAGCCTGTCACCAGTGCTTTATTACCTCAGCCATTACCGAGATTTTCCAAACATCTAGCCTGAAAATGCATGGTTATTGCTACACCTTGTTACATACTGCCCTCTTGACCATATTCAGGAGATCATTCCTTTTATGTTTGCTTCAGCCTAGAGCATGTTTGTAGACATTTTACATACTGGGGGTTCTGTCTTCTCAAGGTTAAACTACAGTGATCTGACTGATCATTCCATGACAGCTGTGTATTTTTGATTCTGATTATTCTTATTGCTCTCCTCTGGGTTTTCTCCACTTCCACTTATTTTGAGACTTGATGTAACAAGTGGCAACAAGCAATAAAGCTGCCAGAGTGAAGGCTGGGAAGACGACAGAGTTACTTTGGAGCTGCAATCTTCAGCATGTGCCTGTATATGGTGCTTATCTTTTATACAACACCATGAATTCAAGTTCACCTTGTAATCTACTATGAGCTTCCAGAAACTTTTCAGAAGTCCTGTCAGACCAGCTTGTCTCCATCCTGTACTTATGTAGCCGATCGTTCCTGAAAAAATGTCATAGCTTGCACCTGTACCAAGTGCATTACATCAGTCATTTTTTTCAGGCCATCATTCCAACCTATCTGCATTATTTTTTTTACTGTGTGTTCTGCCAATCTGATGCAGAAAGACAGCATCCAAAATAACAAATAACAAATGTGGTTTTAAGGAATCTAACCTCTGCATCTTTTAATACTGTGCAAGTGTGCACCTCTTCCAACTAATTCACACAGGTTTCAAAGGCATTGCAGTGTTCCCTTACTCTGTTCTGGTGTTAAGAAAAATGAATGCCCAATTACTTGTCCCATACATCCTATTACACTCAGTTTTGCCAAATGCAAAAGAATAAAGAATATAGTTATCAATTATCAAGAAAAAAACTATACTTTTCTGCAGGTTGACAGGAATTTATTCTTTTTAATTAGATGTAATTGATCACAGGCTTTTTTCTTCTTCAGTGATGAGACAACAGCAGCATAAAATCCTCAGTTACAGGCTCTGTTGGGACATGAGCAAAGACTACTCATGGATAAGGTTCACACTGAAGTGTCTGTGGCTGGACAGACTTTGGGGAATCAGCATGCTGTGAGTGATGGCATTTATCAGCAGTGTGTAATGTGTGATCCATTTTGTGAGCTCATGGAATCACAAGTATTTGGACGAGGATGAGAAATTCCAATCAATAACTTTGCCTGGGTAAAGTGCAATTAACGGAGATGGAAGAAGAATTTGAGATCAGCTATACAGTGTGAAAGAATCAAGAGGCAGGAAAGAAACAGAATCAGTGAAATAACACAAATGCCAAATGTTTTGGAAAAGGGTTAGTAAAGAACATGGGTAAATCTGTGCCTTTAAGCCATAGATGTGCACAGGAACAAAAAAACATCTAGGGAGTTCACTCTTGCTTTGCAAAGCATCACAATCCTGTAGCAGTCTAACAGGGTGGATTTTTATAAGAGGGAAAATATGTTCTTTGAAAGCTTTTTTAGAAAACCAACCAATGAACAATGATGTTCATTTCTGGACAACTGCTTAACCCCACAGAGCATCTTCTGCAGGAGAGGCTTCCCAAGTTTGAACACATGTGCAGGGTAATCCACACCTACTTGCCAGGGTCTGACTGCACTAAAAGGCCCTGGATGGACCCCTGCTCCCATCTGGGAACCTCTCTGAGGCTTAGCCCTGAACACCGTGTATTTTGGTGTTTTAAACCTCGCTTTAAAAATACTGTAGCTTCTCATACATTTTGTGGCTTATCTACCATTTCTGGTCAAAAAAGATTTATCTCCAGGACTTTTATTTTGTAGCTGTTAGCAGTGAAACTGATACCTGAAGAAAAGATCAGCTATTAGTTTTCCTGCTTGTATACCTCTGATGGAAGAAAAGGCAAGGAACAGCTACTGGTAAAGATGGTTATTTTCCTTAGAGAGAGAGAACAGAGACATCTGAGAGCAGGGGTGTGGGGTGATGACTCATAAGCAGCTGCCACCAGAGAGCTCAGTGCCTTGCTCCCACTGAAATCCACTGAGCACAAATGACACTGGGTGCTCAAAGCTCAATTCCTTTGTGTGTTACAGCACTGAGAAAAGGTCCTCCTGACTACTGAAAGCTTTGGACTAAGTCCCCCAAGCAGAAGTTCGTGTAAATGCTCTTGGCAACCAAGGTTTTGACACTGAGTAGGAAAACCGGTGCTCAGAAAGAAAATTGCTGCAAAAGGGAAGTGGCTGCATACATTGCAGGGTAGGTAATGGCAATGTGCTCAAAGGAGAGCAGCTCCTGTAGCACCAACAGTGCTGCTGAGGCAAAAAATTTCCATTTGTATTTTACACAGAAATCTTACAACAGCCATTGCTATAATCAGAACCACAATGTTTTAAGCAATTGTTACACCAGTCTGAAAGCAGAATAAAAATTGGCTCCCATGCCACAGTGCTGGCCTATCACCAATAACATCACATTTTGGCACACTTTTAGACAGGTCTCCTAACTCCTGCTCTGAATGAGACACTTTGATTTAAAAAATAAAACACTGCATAGCTCTCCTACTGGGTCTCCCACAGATTACAGCAGGTATAAACTTTCTTTCAAGTTTGTTTCTGTTAGGAATCATGGCCCAACATTGGGAATTCAATATTCAGCCACAAAAAGCACAAAAAACTCAGCCACTCACTATAAAACAGATTTGTTTTTTTAAAGTGAAGACTTCCAAAGATGCTTAAAACCACAAAATGGTTTTTGAGATTTCCGAGATTTTCTGGAATAAATTTTCAAGTTGCTAACATTGTAAACCCTGGAGCTATCCTTGTTTCTGGAGCTTTTCCTTATTTCTGAGATCATTGCATAGCTGCTGCATTTTTTGTACAAGTTAATGCAGAATTAAAAGCAAAGTCCAATTAAGAAAAAAGTAATTTTAAATAAACCAATACTATTTACATAGTTATGTGACAGCATCTGCCAGCTCTATCTTTTGAAGAAATACTGAATGAAACATTTCAGTCATTAACTATGTTCCAACTTGAGATTGGATGCCACAATTTCACATTTATATGCACTAGAAAATGACACAGCCCCAAAAGAAATTTGTATTCCAAGAAGAGCAGTTTTTATTTCTCTAGAATAAAATATATTTTAGGTATTTGTGCAAATCCACTTCCTTCTGCTTTTTCTCTTCCAAGTATAACAAGCTCCACAGATTTTGCCTCTCACTGCCTGTCATGGGCTTGCTGCTGATATTGCTGGAAAACCACAGAAAATCATTCTGTTCTAACCATGTACTAAAAGTCTGAATTATTATCAGTTTAAAAACCTTCACTTAGAGTATGTAAGCAAGTCCAAACTATCTGCCGAGACAGAGAAGAATAAGGTGTGGTTTGACTTAATTCTGATAAAAGTAAATACTAAAAATAATAATGAAAATAATCTGAAATTTGCTTTAGCAAAGTAAGTAAATGTTCGTGATACCATGACTATATAAGGTTCACAAAAATGTTTTACTATACTTCATTTCAGTAAAAGTTGTAAGAAGGTATCATACTATTACAAGACAAATAAAAGATACTAAAGTTGTTTATAAAAAGAAAACCTACATTTTTTCTACCATGGTGACATCATTGGCATCTGTCCTCACCATTTATATGCAAAATTCTAATGCTGAATGTATTTAAAATTTCTTTCCCTCCCCCTACTGCATGTTGTCTCCTGGGCATAAGAATATAGTTATCTGCCATTGGAAATATATATGGGAAAACACAGAGATAAAACTGCTGTTTTTCTGATGACTGCTATAGTTGCTTCCTCACACCTATTTCCTCCTTCTTCAAAATTTGCAGTACTGATCCCTACCCTGTAAGTATTAGGTGTTATACCAGAATCTTACACCCATACAACATCATCATTTAAATATTTACTTATGAAATATTTGTCTGAAAGCAGGCTAAATTCCTCTAAAACTCCCCATAGTTTCACTGCTGGAAACTTTGGTGGGATATCCAAAGTTGACGTGCTGTGGATATTAAATTCCCTTTGCTTCTTTTCCCTCAGGAAAGGGTGGTACCTCTCCTTTTCTAAGAAGGGAAAAAACTGATTTCTTCCTACATACTTAAATGCTTTGGCTTTTGAAAACAAGCCTTGCTTTTAAAGTTACAAACCCAGCAATTAACCATTTAGAAATACAGCATAATTTGACAAGTAAGGAAATGAAAACAGTAAAGCAGAAAAGAACTAAGAAAAACTACACTGAGGATTTTTTCCCAGGTCCCAGACTGACTACAGAATTACCGAATTGACTAGGTTGGAAAAGACCTTTGAGATCATCAAGTCCAACCTAGCAGAGAAGAAAACCAGCTCTTGGCTCTAAAATCTTGAGTCCTCAAAGTGCTGAGCACTACGGCCCAATCATGCAAGGCCTGTAAGCAGTTGCATCCTGTGTTAACAACTCAAATGGTTAAAATGAAACTCTTGTTAAGCGCTCGATTAGAGCAGAGTCCTTATCTTCACTCAGCTGGATCAATCTGTAGCTGCAGCCTTGGTGACAGCAGAACACATGTGGCTTTCTTGTCTTGCAAGTCATCTCTAAAGGAGTTGGAACATGGCATGGATGCATACAAAAATAAATTCATATGGCCTGGTTAAACACAACTTAGATCTTCTGCTTGCAAATGTTCCTAGAATGGAATGCAAATCTTCACCACTCTCCTCCCAGTTCCAAAGGATGCAATGTTGACGGCAATAGATGGAGACCCTGGGCGCGCTGTGTCTCTGTGAGATGAAGCTGTGGTGGGAGCTGGCATTTTTGTCACAAGCTTGTCAGGACATACACTTTTTACAGTGCATGTTTCCTGGGAAGGCCTCAAACCAGATCTTGTCCAGTGGCTAGAAAGCAATCCTGAGCAGCAAACACAGTTTACTGATAGAGAGAGGCCAGCCTGAACTTCCACAGGGTGAAAGGGTGGACCAGCTCTATCTGAATCATGTGTTTTGATAAAGATTGTTGGATTTGGGCTTCTTCTAAATTCTCTTACCACCTGGATAGGCATAGCAGTCCAAGGAGTGGCAAGTATCAAGGTAATTTTGGAAACTTTGTGGTGAGCAGGTGTTAGACCATCACGTGGAGTCTTCCTAAACTCTGGCCTAGATGAAGGGTAATTCTGAAAGACAATCAGCTCTGGACTTAAATCCTTACTCACGATCTCATTCCTGCTAGCTGAACTTTCTCTTCCAGTCAGCATAGCTGGGGACAGCCATATGTCTCTGGATAAAGTCTGCTGGGGAAGGCCAGGATACTTGGAGGAAGTCACATGAAATCTTGTGATTTGCAGAGCTGGAGACCCACCTGAAGGGAAACCTTGTTTTGGTTTCTGGGATTGTGTTGAAAGACCAGAGGGAGTTTCAGGCACCTTCTCTAATTGTGGCATGAGCAGACTTGAATGAGCATGACTGCTTCCATGGGAACCTGCTCGAAAAGGCTTTATCATCAAGCTGCACGTTGAAATGTAAAGCTTCATTGAAGTGTGGAGGTCTGACATTTGGACATTGCACTGGCTACAGCAATGTTGTTGGCATGGCAGTGAATCACAAGGTTCCAGGGATGACTGCAGATTTTTGCTGTGGAGCATAGAAGCAGATGGAAGAGCAGACAGATCAACATTTAGGCGTGATGTCCAGCTTGATGGAGCTTTGCAGGAAATAAAATTTGAGGGCAAAGACAGAGCAAGCTTCAAGGGATCACTGGTTCCAGGGGTAATATGATGAGCACTTTTTTCTCTTCTTGAATATTGCTTATAAGATGCAGATGTTGACTGAGTGCCAGACCTCTCATATCCATGGTCCCAAGGATCCTTGCAAGCACTGGAACATGTGGATGTCTCATCAGAAGGACTGACACAGGGACTAGTGCTCCCAAAGCCTTTCCTCTGGTCTGTGTGTGCCAGGATGACATCTAGCCTTGAGCAGTAAGACACACTGCTAGGTGGTGAGATGGCATTTCGTGGCGCAAGCTTGGCAACTGATTGACCAGTGGGAGGATGCCAAGCTGGCACTGACATCTCTTGAAAAGGCTTGTCCTGCACGGCAGATTCAAAAGAAGGAGGTGGGGTCGTTCTACAGGAAGAGAGCAGCACTTCCACAGTGGAGATGTAGGTTGCAGATGAAGGTTTGCAGCAATGGTCCCTGTATGACATTCTGAAGCTTAGTCCTAAATGATGCAAAATTCAAAGCCACAGAGCTTGCCTTCCCCCCTGTGCTTAAAATCAAGTCCTAATCCTTTTTCCTTTGGCACTGGAAATTTCCATTCTTCCACTGAAGCAAAGGAATGGGAGATGAATAAACATTCTCCAGGAAAAAAAATGCGAACAAAAAAAATCCACATTCAAAATAAAAAATCTCAGCTCTTCTAAAACTGCTACCACCTCTTGTCATGTCTGCAAAGCGATATGAGTGTGGGATGGGCTGAAAGATAAATTACGGAGCATACGGCTCTGCTCCCTGAGTGTTCTGACAGTGAGACTGCAGACAGAGTAGGAGGGAGCCAAAAGTGCCTGCCAGAGACAGCCTGCAAACTCGCTGTTATTTCATCTGTGGAAAAAAAAAAGCAGCTAACCTGAGCAGTGGATCTGCTGCTGTGAAAAGATCAGAACAGAGTAGAGAGTATTGGACACAGTTTCTGCTCAAAGTAAAAAAAAAAAAATTCCTTCTTTCCCTTTTTCAGCTGTTAATTGTCTGCACTCTGCATGACAAGATCTCAGTTTGCAGCTCCTACAAGAGATTCCTACAGAAGTTCCATTTGATGGCACAACTGACTTAACAACAATAAAAAAATTATAAATTGATTTTACCTAATTTTCTTCACATGTACTCTATTTTCCTTAGCACAGAACAATGGTAGATGATATTCTGCAGAAATCTTTTGAAGGCTTAAGTAACTTGGATGTAATATAAGATGCTGGCTTAAAGTCAAACCTGTCACAGTGGCACAGACAGCGAATGAAAGAGCAATTCTTAGTAGTAATTCTTAGTTTAAAATACTCCTCTCTTACCTTCTTCCTTTGCCTGTTTCTTGCTTCTGGTCTATGGCATATGAAGTACAGCCAAAATAGGACTGAAAAGTTATGGCATGCTTCCTTACACAGGCATTTTGCAGACATAAGAAGTGAAATGCATGTAACAGCGTTAACTCAAACACAAAAGTCAGAAGAAAAAAAAAGGGTGGAGAGATTGCTTCTATTTGTTTGCCTGATAGGAATCCTTTTTGAATTTGTGTTTGCTTTTGTCCTTTCTGAAAGCAGCAAATGATGAAATTCCTATTGGGAAAATGGTTTGAGAGTCTTCAGCTGATGTCCTGGCTGAGTTCTTTTTTAAAAATATGTTTGAAAAAAGCTGCTTTCCTATCATCCTGCTTGTCTGTATCACTATGCAGCCACATTTTAACTCTGTATAGTAGTAACAGAGTTTAATCCAAAAGAAATAGATTTCTCTTCCAAGAGTTCTTCAACTGCAGAAAAGTGAAATACAAGTAGTGACTAAGGAACATCACTCTGCTGTCAAATTGTTTATTCTGATCTATATGGCAGATGGCAGCAGCTGCAAAAGATAGCTTGATTGTAAAGTGTGGTCTGTGTGAAGAGCTGCTGGAAGGGACAGCCAAGCATCCTCACTTTACTGTTCCACCTTCTGGATGCTTAGTGTCAGTGAGAAAAGCCGAGCACCAGGTTCCTTTGAAGTTCATAAAGAGGATACTGTGGGAAAAAGATTCTGATAACAGAACTGCTCTTCATGGTCCTCAAGGTCACAATCTTCATTCTCAGGCTTTGCTTTGGCTGAAGAAACTTCTGGTCTGATCCCACCAGGAGAATTTACCTAGCTTCTGATGAACACCAGCCCTTCTGTGGCAATCTACGTCACAACCTATGGCAATGGCAAATTCATCTGAACAAAGAAGTAATGTGAAGTGCCACTGACCTGTAGAGAAAGTGCTGGGGCCATACCAGAAATGCCAGGTGCATTACCTCTTCATATCCTTTCATGTATGAGTAATACAGACTTTTGCAACCAGGAGTCACAACTGAGGAGCAAAAAATCACCTACCCACAGTAGCTTCCCACACATTTACCCCTGCATTACACAGAGCAAAGCAGATGCTGTAGTGATAGTGCCTCCGTGTGTTGGCTGATATCCGTTTAATGAAAAGAGAAAAAAATACAGTGGCCAAACTTTTGTAGTGTTTACATTTCCCCTGATAAGCTCCCATGCAGGAGCTTAACAATGATGTACCACTGCTTGGTAGGGAATTGAGGTAGATGTAATGCAAATCATGTCATTTGCTATATAAGCAACAAATAGTGGGCAGAACTATGTAATATTTTACACCTAGGTGAAACTTTCTGCTTCACGGCACAAAATCCAGAATGCAGGTCACATTTTCTAAAAGAACCAATTATAAAGAATTATATAGACATGCATTTCCTTAAGGAAGGAGTAGCAGAAATCTCCAGGCCCATGTGCTACAAAGGGTTAAGTATCACTGCATGGCATAGCTCAGAGTCAGTTTCCAAAAGGATTTAGTGCCAGTATTTAGTGCCAGTGGAAAGCACTGGTGGAAAATTGAGCTCAGCGCAAAATAAGAGCCATTATATTTTGCTCTCAGTGGTCTTGGAGAATTAAGAATTATTTTTCCTTAATGAAAAATGACCCAGAGGTGCAACCTCCTCCAGCATTCCACCAATCCTTCAGTTTGGCAACGGGCAACCCATTGATGTGGTTTGTATGTCAAGTCTCAGCACAATTGCAGCAATCTATCAATTCATGAATTTTCAGAGTGATTGCACTCAGTTTTGTAATAACAAATGCCAGACCTCAAAATGGAGCCTTTTGAAATAGTTACATGAATCAAAGAAAGTGCAAGGAAGACAAAACATAATTCAATAATGCTGAAAAAAAATCTATTTCAAGACCTTCAAAATGCTGATAATAAGAACATCCTTCTGTCTCTTTGCATTGATTATATCTGCCCTCTTTTTTTCACGAGACGGCCTTTTTCACTAGCTCGTTTTTCTCAACTGCATCTAGCAGAAGTTAATGCTCCTTTCATAGTTGTTCTACACACTCCTATCAATGTCCTTGCAAAACTCAGAAGTCAATTCACTTTCCTGTATTATCTCACACTGCTGACATCCATTTTCCTCCAGTTGCATTTTCCCAGCATAACTCTCAGCCTGAGCTGAGAATTCCAGCAACACCTGCAAAGTAAAATCCCTTCAAACCCTCTTTACAATTTCCTTTCTCTTTGAATCCTACCAAATTTTTCAGTGGTTAAGCAGCTGGCAAGCTGAGATCTGTTTGTAAAGTGGACTAATATTGGACTCTTGTCTCCCTCTTCTGTTGTGATGCTCGTATGTTTCCTCTTAGGTATATTTGCAGTGAATTATCTTTCAGGTAAGGATCATCTACTTGTTTCTGTTCCACACCTCAGCCCCATGAGAAAGGAAGGCTTCTTGCACATTGCTACAGTCTCCAAATGATACCACAACACAAACAATACCAATAAAAGAGACTGTCTTTTCTGTACACAGGCACAGGGATTTCAAGCTGTAGGTGAACACTAGTGTCATTTTTAGTTTGAAAGAGTTTACATGCTTGAATATTTTAGCTGCTTATTTCAAGTTTATAATTTTCTCACCTCCTGTGAGTTCAGAAGCATGTCAAGGTGATCCCAATCCTTGTAGAACATTTGTTCTTGGTGTATTTTCTCCAGCCATTCCTTCTTCTGTCTCCATGCATTGTATACATTTTTCTTCTCTTCTAACAAAGCCTGTAGCTTTTGCTGAATCTGAAAAAAATTTCCAATTAAAAACTTGTGTTGGTCTTTATATCCCATAATCCGGGTAAATTGACAGAAGAGAGGATTACGTGGAGTGGTGGATAATGCTTTAAATGGCACAAATTTATTAAACAGAAAAAAACCCCAAACAACTAGAAAAAGTTCCAGCACTTCTGTTTGGGCACAGAGATAATCAAAGGTGCCTCATTTCTGCGTGGAGAAGTGCTTCTTAGAGCATATATAGCAGTCCAAACCAAGAGCAAAAAACATAACTGTTTCTCAAGTGTGACTTCTAGCATCAGATCCTAATTCTTCATTATCTTTAAGCATTAAGAGTGCTATTATAGCACTTCAAACTTTTATATGATAGATATTAAAATAAAAATTATCAACATAGCATAATTTTCTAGTGAATTCATGCCACAAGGCTAGACTTTATTCAGCTTTAAACACTGTATATCCACATGCCTTCTATGAATGATTTTTTTCCTGCCTTTTTCTACAGGCAAAGGACTTTAAAGTCAGCGAGATTTCTAGCTACCATAGTCATACAGTGCAATATTCAGCAAATTTTCAGGAAATAGCTTGATGAGATGGGACAGTAACTTGCATAAACTCTGCATTTTTCTGAAGGTATTCAAGAGACATGTTAATGAATTATCAGGGGAGAGTTGAGCTGGTAGGTACTGGAAAAGAAATAAATGCTTTGAGAATCTTAGAAGCTATTTGTCTTGAGTAAACTGACATTTTGATTTAAATCTTTCATTTCCAGGGAGTATATTTTACTAGTGTATTTTCTAGTGTAATGTTTTTCTACAGAAAAGGTTTCAGTCAATCTTTAAACTCTCTCATATGTGTTTTCATTCTTTGGTTGACAGGATTTTGTCCAGACTGTCCTGGTGTAGGTATACCACTGTAATACAAAGTGTAGCGCTTGTTTGAAAATCAAGTTTGGGAAGTTTGTAGAGTTGACTCCGTGGCTCAGAACATGGTGAAATTCTTGAAAGAGTCCAGATTTGCTGCAGGGGGCCTTTAGGAAATGCCTCTACACATCTGCTGCTGGAGTTAGAAATGAAGCAGATGTTTTTGTGCCCAAGATAGGTCACATACCGAGGCAAATGTAGGTCATGCACAGGGACAAGTGAGTATGTGACTTGTATCTCACAGTGTGATAAAATACAGAACCATAGTTACCTTGGGGTCCAGTGCTGAATATGTATGACTGAGCTCAGAGGAGTTTCAATTACCTCTTTTGATGGCATTTCCTCATCTTGCAAGAGGGACTGTCCTAGCTGTACAACGTGACTGTACTTCTCTTCTCGTGCCTCGATCTCGGCCAGCAGCTGCTGATGCTGGGTGAGTCTCAGGCTGCTGGTAGATATGTCCCGAATAGACTCCTTGGCTCTCATTTCCCTTATTATTTCTGCTGTCCATAAGAAATAGTCCCATACCTGGAAGCCCAGAAAATATGGAAATTCAGGTTAGGGCTCAAGCTTAGGTTAGCAGGTAGGAAAATCTAAGGCTGACTCTTTAACTTTAAGAAAATAATAGGTAATAAAATCATAGATAAATAAAATATTTCATTAGTGCTTGCAGTATTTCTATGAATTTCATAAGGATGGATAACACAACTGCAGGAATTCCTATATACTGTGTTACATGATTTATAGTATCATAATCAAACTGTCATATCATATCAGTGGCAGCATGTTATCATTTATTGCCCTTTAATCCATCTTTATTAAAGTATTTTCTGATGTGATTCCCTCATAAAGGATAAACCTACGTTTATGTGGTCACTGTTAGGTCATCTTACATTTCTGTGAAAACTTTTGCTTATACAAGTCTATTGGAAAATTAGATAATGCACATATCCTAAAATGAGAATGAGAATTTTCAGGAAAAAAACAAATGCACTCTAATAGAACTGGGAAAAGGGTAAATCATAGGTCAGAAGAAATTGCATAAGCATATTATGTATGTAGAACTATAGGACTGAGATTGGGAGGAACAAGTATGTCATGCTAGTTTACTTTCAAAATCTGATGAACCAATAAATACATTTGCAATAACTCCAAATGAATGAAGCAATTCTGAGCATGAAAATGCTAAAACAAATCCCTGAGGTTTATTTTTAAACTGTGATTGAAGAAAACTGTACAAGTAAAAATACTTTGTTCTCTGTATGTCTTTTTCTCCATTTGATTCTATACTTCAACAGTCTCTTACTTTAGGCATCTTATTTGAATCTGCAGGAGGAGTTTTACTCTTATGTCAGTAGGTAAAAACTAGGACTGTGAGGAATATACAAGGGTTTATCTATGGTGATTAAAAGTGGTTATAGTTTAGCTATGTCTGGATTAACTTATTCAATTTTTAGGTAGTAAATTGTCTTTCAGGTTTATATAATTTATTTTAAAGTACTATTATTTATAGTAAGTGCTGAAGAAAAATTCTCTTTTATTGCAGAAAACTAGATTTTTTTTTGTTTATCTTTTAAATGGTTGCTGGCTTTTTCACTGAAGGAAAATATGTAATGGAAATACATTCTTGGCTGCTCCATTCTACCCATAGATTTCTGTTCATATAATGAAAATCTTGTAAAGACAGACAGGAAAAAAAATCAGAAAAGCATCACAAAATTGAAACTGGCCAATCTGGGGTCTTGACTTTAGCCTTTAAAGCCAAGATACTGCTTTTTTAAAGCCAGTGAACACAGCTACTAAATGACTCTTTAAAAAGACTGTGGTCCTTTTAAATGGGCCCACGGTAGTGCACACCTGTTGGCATAATTTCAATTTGTAGAACTAATTCCTTCACACAGCTTGATGTCACTGTAGACACTGACATTGCACTTGGCACTGCAAATGTCTAAAACTCTCTGAGATTTTTGAGCTAAGCATTAGGAAAAAATCCATAAGCCTCAGGATATATAATGCAATGGAACAAGTCAAGAGCCAATAAGAGGTTACTGGACTACCACTGCAGCAATATTTAAGGATAGAGTAGGCATCAGTCTGCAGGAAACTCCTAAGCAGAGCCTGACTCTGATTGTGCAGATCCTAGCACAAACTTCACAGTAAGAACCTCAGATCATTGAGAAATACTTTGAGTCTGTGTCTACACTTATCTTCTTGACAAAGTTCCATGGAAGATCTGAAGCCCTCTGCTGTACTGTGTGTTGTCAGTTAGGTTCAGCTCTGCTATTTAATCACATTAAAATTGTAGTTGCTAGGGTGTAAGGAGATAGACTAGATGATGGTGCAGAATTCTCATTTTATAGAAATTGATTTTTTTGTTTGTTTGTTTCCGTTAACCTGTGGATGATTTTTAAATGAAAAGGCCCTGTGGACGGCAAATGGAAAAAGTGCTCTGAGCAGCTATGACTAACATTCAATTTGTGCACCTCTTGGCACAGCTGAAAGAGGAAAGGCAAAGTTGCCTCTTTGCCTTCAGCAGTTTGGGTGATATTCTGCAGCAAAGCTGCTCTAACAGTAGAGTTTCTGAATTTTTTACAGTTATATAGCCATGGTTGCATAATCCTGCCTTATCCCATCTGGGCAGCAAGACAGGCTTACCAAATTGCAGAACCAGCTCTTCACTTCTTCAGGAATTATTGTCACATAAGGAGGTGAAAATTGAGAGGATTGGGAATACTTTTTGCCATCAGTCTGACATCAGAGACAGGGAGTTGCCTGAGGCATAGTCCCATCTAGACACATCACTGAGAATATGGTCACATGGCTTTGTCATTTTGTTTAATGATGTCAAGAGTCATGGAGATCAAAGGACACACTGGCAGAGCAAGACATGAGCTATAAATTTGTCATTCAGACCACAGGCTGCATCACACATTTCAGACAAAATTCAAACCAAAGGTGTTTTGCATCATTCCAGCAATAAAAATTAGAATAACACTCCCAGAGGATGGGGACAACTTAACATTTTTTATCTGAAGTCAAAAACTAAATCTATGATGTAAGCTATGAAGTAAATCAATAAAGAAGTGAACTCTGAGTGACTACATTTTAATGGTCAAATCCACCAAGATCCACCTTCTGATGAAAATGCCTCCAGGCTGAAGACTTCAAGAATCCAATATATATGATAGAAAAATACATTCTAAAAGTTTGCCTTGTTCTTCCTATGAGTCCTAGATACTATTAGAAAGACAGTGAGCAAATGAACTTTTCACCTACATCAGTAGAATCACACTAATTTTCCCCATCAACAGTTCTGCACATGATGGTGGAACTTGTAGCAGTTGAAAAACAAACCAAACCCTCAAACCCCCCAAACTGCCATAAACATCCTTTATCTCTAACTACATAACATTTCTTTGTATAAAATATGACAGGTAATGCTAATTTAAACACTTATAAGAGACTTAAAGTGGATTAATTGAATATGCAGATGCTTCTCATGCTAAAAAAACCAACCATGTACACTCTGTTGTGGTCTTGATCCCAGATCAGAACCCTAAGACAAACTTGCAGCAAGTTTTTTCCAGGTGAACATACTCTGGACACTCTCTGCTTCCCACTAAAAATGGAAGCAGAACATGAACTACCAGAAGTATTTTATTCTTCAACTGTTCCAAGTGTAACTATTGACACAATAGTTACACTTGGAACAGTTGAAGAATAAAAAAATGTAAATGCATTCTTGAAATCTACATTAGCAACTCCTTTCATGATATAAGGGGGTATTCTTGCTGGTTTAGCACCTGCAGTGCTTGCAGCAATAATCTACTGATCTGCAGTGGTGTAGCTCAAGTGCCTTCACTGAGACTACTGACATTTGCAGAGTATTCCATGGCAAATCACAGCTCAGTGACCTCCTGAGTTCTTTGGACACAAAGCAACTGTGCATTGCTGATTTTGATGCTATGCTGATATATCCATGTCCCTGTTTGAGCAGCTTGAGAGGTTAGTGCAAAAATCAGTGAGTTGTATTTGATACGTTCTGTGAGGTAAGTGAATCAAGGGTTATTGCATGCCCTGAGAGAGAGAGAGAACAAACTTTTATGTATTATAAATGGGACAGTAACATCTCTTTCTGTCACTCTTACTCAGTGGAAATTGCAAAGACTTTGAAAAGATTACTGCTACTCCTGCAAAGCGGTGACTGCTTCTGACAGCTGACAATTATTCCTTACACCTCTGGATGGAAGCTTCTATTCTTACAGAAGGTAAAAAAATCCTTATCCTATAGAAAAGATCCTTATCCTCTAACGCCTTTCTAAATATTAACGAGCATGAAATGTTTGATTGATAACACAGAGAGCACTTGCAGCCTTTTCCAGTTTCGAAGTGAACCTCTGATTCACACCCACTGCAGGCAACCTTCCCTAAGTAGTGAGGGACAAAGGGCACAAGTGCTTACATGTGCCTGAAACTCATAGAGCTTGTAGGCTTGTTCCAGGAGTCTCCTGCGCTGCTCCACTTTGGACTTCAGGGCCTTCCAGTTGGTCACTATTGCCTGCTGCTTTGCCTTCAGGTCTTCCACCTGCTTCTTGGAGCAATAGGGGAGCACCTGATCTGCAGAGTGGATCAGCTCCTGCAGCTGTGCACAGGGGGTGAAAGAAGAGGGTTAGAAGGAGAGCATCATGGAGATCCTGCTAATATTAGAAAAGTTCTGATAAGTGCTATCTTTTCTGTACATGAAAATACAATTCAAGCAACATTTTCTGACTTAACTTTTCTCATATTAAAAAAAAAACCAAAAACCTCTATAATGTCTGTTGTATGGAGTAATAGTGACATCCAGTGTTTGTCAAGGCTCATCACAACAGTGATTTTTCAGATTTGTTTTCCCTTTTTTACTATACCATTTATTATATGGATAATGAAAGTAGTATTATAATTGCTGTTATAATGCAAGTAATAGCAAACCAATTTTTTCCTCATTGACCATACAGCTTAACTGTGACTACATTCTCTTCATGCATGTCTCATGTTTTTTTACCATTGAAAGTAACGAGAAGTTGATCAATTCTAATGTTACTGCCCCAAGGCAAAAATATTTGAGGCTACTGATAAGTAATAACTTCAGATATCTCAGTAAGATAACTTCAGTAATCTCAGTATAACTCATGCTGTGTTTTACACTGTATATACTATTGTATACTATTGCATATATTATACAAGAGTGAAAACTCACGCTAGTTTTAATAGTTTGTTGAAGCCAATCAAGTCTCCCATATGCAAGGTACCTGTTCTCATAAAATTTTACATATTTGTAAAATTTACATTTATTTACATTACATTTACATATTTGTATTGTGAGTGCCATCCTTTTTCCTCACAGTCCAATTTGTACCAATATTAATTTTCTCTGCACATAAAACTGATTCTGGATTTTTCCTTATAATCACTTGGAACACTTTGAAGAAGACAATAAGCATATCACAAAGCCTGGCATAATCCTACATTTCAAACCATGATCAAAAATATCCCTGTGAATTACTTCAATAGTCATATTGAACTACTGTCAGCAGTTATTACAGTATGTGCCTTATTTGAAAAGTTTTAATTACCTACTTTATCACTGCTATCAGACCTTGATTATATTAAAAAACCCAGAAAATGAAGGAAAATCACTAGAGATTTCCAGGCTTTCTGTGAGAGACTGTAATAATTTGGTTCATAATACCAAATTATTATTATGCTTATCTTGGAAAGCTGAACTTTGGCTACACATTGAAGACCACAAAGGACTGCCATTACCTGCTGCTCATTCCCAGAGAGCTCGTGCTCCAAGGCCACATGGTTTCGGAGCTGGGTTTGCACACCTCTCATGTCCTTTGCAACATCATCTGGAATACTTTTGGACTTCTCCTAGAAAGAAGAAATCAGAGAAAGCTTTGGGTTTTTTCCCGTTTCCAAGCAAAACTCACTACAAGCCTACATTAAATAATATTGGGTACTCTAACTGATACTTCACACCTGAGGACATTCTGAGATACTCAACTATGATAGCTAAAAGGAAGTCAGAAAAATCACTCCTAGTAACTCACTTCTAAATATCTTAATGGCTAAACTATTCAAATGGACTGTTAGAATTGAAGGTTTGTGTCTTTCCTTGATCAGAAAATACAAGAAAATTTCTTACAGGCTTTGAGTTGGGAATCAGTCTTGAATACTTACTGCAGGGACCGCGAATTCTTAAAAGTAGCATTAACAAGCAACGGTTTCAGTCCATTCTTTGAGACACAGGTGGTCTTCCCGTGAACCATTTTTAGATAAAATTTTGGTTATACATGCACAAGAAAGATTACTGTAAAGATGAGAGAAATGGAGGGACCACTACATAAATGGAAATGTAAACATTTTTTTAATTCAGCAAAGGTTCTGAATGGATGTAGTTGTTACCCAGACATGCATTGGAAATGTATGCAAAACAAAAAGGCATTTCAGCTGGACAACGGCACTGTCACTAAAATTATTAGAAATTTGTTCCAGGTCAGTTTAGGGAAAATTAGCAGAACATTTCTTACCATTGAAGAACTACATCTCTGCAACAGAATCACAGGCTAGTTTGGGACACCAACAGTGTATCTTGGTAAGGTGCTATAGAAGGAGATGCATGTTGTAGTTGCCTGTACTATGAAGGCACTGGAGCTGTGACTTAAGCAAGGCCTTCTAGTACTATGCTCCTCTGAGAACAGCTTTCCCTAGAAGGCTTCTGACCAGAGTACACAGGAAGGAATGGATGAGATGACTGCTCTCCCTCCCTGGTGTGGAGCTGTTAACAAGACACAATGCAAGAAGGGTGTAGTGGTCGCCTGGACCAAACTCAGCATGGGGGTAAACCAACAGCTGGTCTGTGAAGTGTTTTTAAACCCTTACTTGTCACTGTCTCAGCATTAACTACTTCATCATTGAACTTAAATAAGCACCAGGTTCTGAAAACCCCAGGTGGTAAATGGTGAAATATTATGTTTGATTTTCTCTTCATGACAGGGGAAGAAAACAGGAATAACATGGTTGAATAGGGCAGCCTCTGCCAGCACAAACAAGTAGAAAATTCATCACATGTAACCAAACAAAGCCCTGTTGCCTTGCAAACAGTGGAACTCCTTGGATCACTGCCTCCTGTAAACATCTGCATTAGGGAAACCACACCTCTCATTACAGCAAGGATGTGGTTTCTCTGTGAAATTCTTCAGGATGTTCAGATAAAACAGAAGGCTGAAGATTTTTTTTGGGAGACTTCTCCCCCGAGTTTTCATGCTGGGACAGTTTGAAATTATTGCCAGTACTGGGCACTGGAATGAGAGGAAAAGATTTTTGGCTCAGCTTTTCACTTCAGATCACATGATTGCCTGACAACTTTCCAGGCTAATGGTCACTGTAATCCAAACAAATGCTTTTTTCAGAGGAGAGTTCTTCAGCACACATAAAACTACAACAGTGTACAAAGAACCACGATGGTAAGGCAGTAGTTTCTTAGGCCTGATGACTGCAAACTACATCACTATATGCATTGCACTGTGAGGCACCTTAGTGCAAACCCTGATCTTCTCAGCTTTTCCCACAGATCAGCAACTCCAGCTCCACCTTGTTTCACCAGTGATTCTCATAAGGTAACCAGTCATGTGTCTAAGATTTACCCAGGATTTGAAGTCAGCAGTAAGAATGCTGAGAATCATAAGAATATTCCACAAAAAAAAAAAAAGCTGAAATAAAGTTTGCATTATATGAGATTTTCCTATGAATTTTTACCTCAATATGGGCCAGAGCATCTGTCAGATCTTGGTAGCATTTGTGAATAGCCTCAGCATCTCTCAGCTGCTCACCTCGTGATCTGGTCATTTCCAACAGTTCCTCCCAAGAGTTCCTTCAAGGTAGAATGGGGAAAAGAACAATGTAAAACATTTAAACTAGGAATAAAGGAGACCAACAGTCTAAAGAAATACTGAAAACAGAACCTGTTCTTGCTTAGATTTTAGTTCCTGCCTTTAAATTCTGTGGAGTAATTCTCTGAATGGCAGCATGTCTCTCACCCTACTCTGTCCTCCTGTTTGCTCCAGGAACTTAAAGAAATGGTCCTATTTAAGAGTTCCCCCCTCAATTGCACTTTTCAGGTTTTATATGCAGTACTTGGAGTACCGAGCATATAATCATAGAATATCCTGAGTTGGGAAAGACCCACAAGAATCATTAAAATCCAACTCCTGGCCCTGCACAGAATACCCCAAGAATCACACCATGCATCTGATGCATTCTTGAACTCAGGGTGATGTGACTGCTTCCCTGGGGAGCCTGTTTCAGTGCCCAACCACTCTCTGGGTAAGAAACTTCTTCCTAATATCCAAGTTAAGCTTCCCTTGACTCAGCTTCAGGCCATTCCCTTGGTCCTGTCACTGATCATCACAGAGAAGAGATCAACCTCTGCCTCTCCTCTTTCCCTCACAAGAAAGTTGCAGACTGCAGTGAGGTCTCCCTTCAGTCTTCTCCAGACTGAACAGACCAAGTGACCTCAGCCACTCCTCATATGAGGAGCTTCCCCTCAAGGCCCTTCATCATCCTCATGGCCTCCTTTGGACGCTCTCTAATAGCTTAATAACTCTCTTACATTGTGGTGACCACAGCTGCCTGCAGACACACTTCTCCTTCGGGCCAGTTTGGACTGATGCCAGAACTAAGAAGCGCAGAGCATCTCAATGTTATTCTGCAGAGCAGTGATGGGATTCAAACTCAAAAAAAAGAAGCAATAAAAAGCATCTAAACTCCAAGCCTTTCAGCTGGTGATCCTGTTTCAAAGGGCAAAGGAAGTTCACCTTGTAAAACACCTCCAAAGCAATTTACAAGAAGCCAGAACAGCAAGTATGATGTTTATTTTTAAATGAGGCTGGAAGCAATTCTGTGTGAGCAAACTACATAGTTTGCAATTAGAGAATCAGGAGGACATGCTTTATCCCTTCCTAGTTTCTTGTTACTTCCTCCTCCTTGAGAGCAGATGGAAAGGAGAAAAGCATTTTAGACCTAACAGAATGCTCCTACCTTAGTTGTTTCTGCATCTGCCGAATTTCCCAGGACTCAGAATACCCTTGGCTCAGCAAGTTGTCTGCCAGCTGCTGGAAAGCCACAACTCTTTTCCCAGCTGCTTCCAACTGATGTCGGAATGTATCGTATTTGGCACAAAGTTGCTTTAGAAGGGAAAACAAGAATAAAGAGAAAACCCCTTTTGAGTGCTCTCTTTTTCCAAATGTACCTGCTCATCAGAACACAGCCATAAAACATGTAATAAGCTGATAATGCTTAGAGATAGACAAACTTCAGAGAATGACAGGATTCTACCTTCAAAGACCATGAGAAGCTTCAAACTCTTAGCAAAACATGAGGTTTGTGATGGGAGGCATAAACATGATTACTGGGAGTAGAAATAAGCATTCTATGTGCAATGAATTTCAATTATAAAATTATGTGGTTTTACTTAATGAATGCAAATGTGTATTCAGTGCTGTAAATGGATAACGTAGTCTGATTTTAAGGTTTAAGACACAAGCTATTTTGAAATAAATAATAAATATTATGAAAATTAAGATGAACAGGTGAATTGTAGTGATTTCTAACAGGCTGACATTGCAGTGATTTGTAACAGGCTGACATTAGATTGGTTTCTATGCCACGTGAGAGGTCTGTATATCAGCAATCACAATTAAAAAGGAAAAAAAAAAAAAAAGAAAAAATCCTAAATGGATACCATACTGAAATATCTACTTACTAAAAATAGAAAAGATTTGCTCTCTGAAGGTGTAGACATTTTAGCATGCAGGTGTTTCAGACAGCTCAGACCTCATGGTAACAGGATGCAATGCTGCCTGTTCTTCAGTCCTTCCCATCCACTTCACCCTTTTCTCTTCCCATCTTCCAGTTATTTATACTTACTTCTTACTTTATCTTTTAAGTTTTCAAGGACAACCTTAGTATCTGTTTACAGTCTCACTACATACAGTTTATTTGATTTTTTTAATCTGCTACTCAAAAAGCTCACCAAAACATGTTCATAATCATTTCCATAGTCTTCAGAGCTGGCTGTTTGTTTCTGCTGAGTGATCCAGTCTTCCAGATCTTCATATTCTTGTAGAAACTCATGCAAGAGAAGAGTTTCATCGAGTTTCTTCCCTCTGTTGGGGGAAGGAGACAAGATAATATAATTAATAATAAAAGAGAAGGGCTATCAGTAACTTTCTTCCAATGAATCCCCAAAACCTCTCACCATCAAAACGCATTCTCTGTAATGAAAGAGCTGATTATTTCTCAGATTTGGAAATGATGATTTTAGGATGGCAGCTGTCAGACAGGTTTTGCGTGGGGTTTGTTATTGCTTTTGCTGGGTTTTTTTCTTTCCATGAGAAAGAATCCCCTTTATTTTTTCCAGATCTGTCCTGATCTGTCTTTCTAAAGATAATTGAATTACTTGTGAAAATGAGAAGGAATTATTTCCTGAGCATCAGGAAAGCAGATGCTATGAAAGCCTTTGGATGCAATCCTCATATTGCCTGTTTGGCAGAATTGCTCCAACCTGTTACATATTTCCAATGGTCTAGATTACTTTATAATTCAGTCAGACACGTTATGGGGCTTCCACAGCAAAAAAAAAAATAAATCAATTTTCCATCTGTCAGCCTGCCATTGTGCAAATATTGCAGAAAAGAAGAATCTGGCTTCCCAGTTTGAGTCACAAATGTTCATCATAAGAGATGTAACTTGTTAAGAGTCCAGCCCAAGGAGAATGCAGACAGGAGGTGCAAACCAGAGCACCAATAAGGTGCCACAAAATACAGGTTAATATTTAGAAAAATGAAAACATTTCTGTGTTCAACACACAGAAGTGTTTTGATATTTCTAGATTATTTCTTTTTCTGAACTTTTCATTCACATGTTTTTCTATAGATGCTTTTACTTTTTCAACTGTAAACAAGATTAAAATGAAAGGTAAAATACCAGCATTTTCTTTAGATTTAGATGTTCTAGTATTCAGATTAATTTATTTGTTATTCTGCTGGCAGAATCCTCTTCCTTTTCTGAGTGAAATTTTTGTGGGGGAAAAATCAAAGTTGTTCAGACATTTTTTCCTTTCTGAAAACAAACTATAAGTGTTAAAATCCTTTTCACAAGCCAACTGTCCTGTTGTAGATATCTTACTGTAATAGTAACTGAAAGTGAAATTAAAAGTAAAGGATTATTCAAGAATAAAAGCCTTCCCATACTAGCACAGTCACTGGGTATATAAATAAGTGAATTCATTATTATGTCTCTTACGATACGTAAAGATCAAGTAATTTTAAAGTAGCATTAAGGGAACATTCTAAAAATATTTTTTCCAATTGATAGCAGATTCTAAATACCACAAATGCAAGCCAGAATCTGGTGCCTGAAGTCACTTTACGAGAGGATGATTAAAGATAAAGAGGAAATTGGTAGATATAAAATCCTTAATATGTAGCAAAACGCCTTGAATAAATTGTAGAAGTCTTGTTTAGTAAAATGAAAAGCTCATAAATGCACAGAATTATAATATAGAAACAAGCAATTTCCTAAATAGAATTTAAAAAAGAGATAATATAATTTAATTATAAAATGTAGAAGTAAAATAAAATTAATAACAAGAACAATATTATAATTATAATTATAATTATAATTATAATTATAATTATAATTATAATTATAATTATAATTATAATTATAATAAATTACTTATTTATAATATAATGAATATAAATTCCAGTGAAGTAACTGGAGATATCCTTTATTGATTTCAGTGGGCTTTGAATCTAATCTAGGATCCAAGGGGGAGTTCTGATTTGTACCTTGCTGCTGCTAGCTCCTGCAGCTCCTGAAGTCTTGAATGAACTTGTTCCTTTGGTGCATCAACCTCAATATACTGGATGGAGCCCACAAGAGGAAGAGTTTGAGCACTTCCACTCAGTTCTTTCAACAAATCTTGGTAAATGGCAATCTCATGCTCCAGTGCCTGACAAAGAAAAACAGTGAATTGAGAGCCAGTTGTCCGAGATAGCCACTGCCTGTGAACAGCCTAGGGTGTAGTGACTGAAAAAGAAATATTTTTGGGAAGGATGGGACATTTCCAAGACTTTCTAGCAACATTTTAAAAAAATTGTACAGAAATTCAAACCAATTAAATGAATAAAGACAATTAGAATTCCCTGATGGAATATTAGGTAGAGAAAAGTATTCCTGGATTAATACTTTATCTGTATCTTTGATTTTAGGAAAAACTTACAAGGCTTCTGCACACATCTGTTGAAACTGAAAAGCAGATAGTCAGATTTGGCCTCAGAGGAATATGAGAATATTCACCATCCTCCTTTTCCCCCAAACTACATTTTACCAACCAAGTTAGTAAACTGCACTGATCTCTTCTATCAATCTACCCATATGTAGATATATATCGATGCAAAATGTTGTAGATGCCTGGGCACTCAACTACCAATAAGACAAACAATTTTATGACTGCAGAGGGACCAAAAGATCAGGCTAGCCCACAGAATTTAGGCAGAGAAATACCTTATGTTTCTTGATGAGTTTCAGTGTTCCATCTTCATCTTTACCGTAGTCCTTGCTTGTCACAAGTGGATATTTTTCTGCTATCCAAGCCTCCAGGTCTGATATATTCATTAAAAACTATCAGTTAAAGAGAAAACAAATAAGCTTCAACTTTCAAAACATTAATGACATTTTTTTTCTTACCTAATAAATTCTAAATAGATGGTGCACTGTAAGACTTACTGTAAAGTTTTATTTAATATTTAATTCACTATTCTCTGTGAAATCATAAAATAATGAAGAGATCACAGATGGAAGATTTCAGTGCAGGAAAACTAAGTGTATAATATCAGTGGGACATTTCTACTTCCTCTGCCTGAGAAGTTCAAATCACTGTAAGAATCAGGCTTCATAAAGTCTACGGTTCTGACAAGTGTGTTCATATATAGAGGAAATAAAGGCCAGATGATCGAATGGAATATACTTTAACTGGGGCTGTGAACTCCATGCAAATGCTGTTTATTTCTACAAAACTGCATGTACCACCTGAGTAACTGACCTCCTAAATGACCCACTGATAACAGAAAACTTGGATTATCGATATAAATATTTGCATGCCATTTTTAATTTTAATTTTTTTAAACAGGATAAATGTGAAGGTCCAGAAGCCTATTGAAAAGAATAAAGTCAAACTCCTAACTTGTTCTGAGAGTATCTGAGAGTATTTGAGGGCATCTGTTCCTCAGTATCATTTTATTGCCTGGAAAATTGTTGCATGGAACAGGTAAAGAATCCTCTTTTCTGATTTCCATGTCATAATTCTCCAGTATGAAGGGCCAGTTCAGGATTCATTACATCAATAAGCTGAAGCCTGAGACTGTGTAAAGATACAGAGAAAGGAGCTACTACTGGGAGAAATGTGTGTTCTGTGCACAGCTATATGGGATGGGTATAGAACCCAAGGGAACCTGTAAGGCAGCAGGCGGAGAGTGGGAGCTGCATTCAGCTGTGCAGTCCAGACCTCTATTCCCATAAGTCTGGCCTCAAGCAGCTGGAGAGAATACCAGTCCCAGCAAAGCTGGGTTTTTATTCACTTTAGCATTATGGTCCTCTTGTTTGTCTGAAGAAGCTACTGTGCAAGCTTATTGCTTTAATTTGTACCTCCTGGAAGCCAACTGAGTGCTGCAGCTGCTTCATCCTTTCCTCAGAGGATGTCTCCAAGCCCTGCCAGGCAGTTAGAAGCTCCTGGCATTTCTCACTTATTTTCTGAGCTGATGGGTGCTGGTCTATAATCATTGTCTTTCCTTTATCCAGGACCCGCTGGACTTGCTGTTTGTGGGCATTCACTTCTGCCTGCAGTTCCTGGAAATGAGGGAAAATTAAAAATAAGAATAAAGGATATGTGAGGACAAGTAAATTCTATGTGCTCCTAATCCTAAGCAAAACTGGCAGCTGGTGACAGTGGGCAGAGTATAGCAAGTGGACACCAGGACTGTCTTATTCCTGCAGCCTTGGTCAGTGGCGCCAGCCCACACACATAATGCTCTGCTCTTGATACTGCCATCGAGGGAGGAGGGAAGGGTCTGTAAGGAAGCAGCACACATCCCCTAACTTCCCTACACCAAAGTCCTCTCTTTACCATGCTCCTGACCCTTCCCCTGTCCAGCAGTCAGGGAGATTTGGGAGAAGGAGCAGATCACAGGCTGAGACAAAAAGCTGGTGGAATCAGAAAAAAATGTTGAGCTGGTGATGCAAAAATAAAATATCCAAGATGATGAAGGGGCTGGAGGATGATGCAAAGAGAGACACTGTCATCAGTACCATGAAAACTATTGGACTACTGCTCCATAAATCCTCCCCACCGGTCTTATAAATGTTCTCATGAAATTTGCAATTAAGGTGCTACAAAATCCAGCATTGCTTGTGGTGCAGGACAGCTGAGGTACCACTCTGGCTGTGAGGAACTGCTACAAAGAATCAAACTCCCCAGAAATTAATATTAACCTGTCCTTATAAATACAGTGACTGTAGCTTGTCCAGACCATTTTAAAATCTGTAGAGATTTAAGATAATTGCTAAATGCCCATTATATGCTCTCCTAGAAAATCCAGTACACACAAACTTCAATATACAATTTATAATGAAGCCATAAGCAGAAAACTACAATAGTTTTATTTTGTTTACTCTTTTCCATGTAGTGTCAAATGCACTAGTTTTTTTTATCCTTTTTTAATGGGAAGAGCTATGCAATTTCTCACATTAATAATTCTCCATAATATGACAAATTTTGCAGTTCTCACAGGAATGTTGTATTTGTTCTGAAAATCATCACCACTCTGCTGATTTGCGTCAATCCACTGAACCATTTTATCTGGACCAGAGATGGAATCAGTGAATATACTCATTGGAAGCTTTGACTGTGCAGGGGTGGTGCAGGTTTGTAGGCTGAGGTGAAGTGCAGTGGGTAACCACGCTATAAAAGACTTGAATAAAGGAGGTACCTTGTGCTTTTGCAACAGGTTTTGAGCCACATCCAAGGACTTCCCGCAGTTGGTGGAATGGGCAATAGGCAAGCGCTCATTGATCCAGTTCAGTTCCATGTCATGATAATGGTAGAACTCATAAAGATCCACAGCAGCTTCCAGCAACTTATGCCTCTCATAAAGAGGTGCTTGCAAAGACTCAAACCTAGGGGTCATCCATTAAATACATGTTAAAACAAAGCTTTTTCCTCATTCTGCCAAGGGAATTAGACAACAACACCATCATGGAGATTTTGAAGCACTGGACGCTTCTTCGCAAATAAATTTCAATGTTTAGTAGCTGCTGCACATACAAGGATTCCTTGGCAAGCAGACCTACATGATAACACTAAATGTAAGCAGAGAAAAAATTATTTACACTTTTAAAGTCCTAGGTTTGTCCTGTGATGTATTGAATGCTGGATCACTGTACCTCTTACAAAGCAGTGGATGAAGTGGGGATAAGAAAGGGACTAGAGGAGGAGTGCGGCTGGCAAGGAGCAGTGTTCAGTCATAAAGGTTGAGGTGGGTCAACAGGCAGCTGTGTAGGTACAGACCAGGTCCAGCTGGAAGGAAGAATCTTTCCCAAGTATGGGTTAAACTTAATCAACCAAGAGAATTTTTTAGAAGGTAGAATAAAAAATGCTATTTGTCACAAGAGGTGGTCGGGAACAAAAACCAGAGGGACACTGTACCTTTTCAGATATTTCTGTGTTTCATCCAGAATCCTCTGGGAGTCAAAGTGATTGGTGGCCATTTTCCTCGCATGAGATACAATGGCATTCATTTTCTCTGCCAGCTCACGTGTCTCATTTTCCAGCTGTCTGTGCTGCTTGAGTAGATCACGGCTGGAGCGCAAATCATGGCCTGTCTCAGATTCCTGAAGAACTTTCTCAATTTTCTCTATCTTCTTTTTGGCATCCTGCCAGGAAAAGATTACAGCACACTCATACTGTCCTTTCAACACTTTCTTTCACTCACCCCCTCCCTATGACAGTTTCCTGGACACAATTTTTTAATCCAATTGTCCTTTTTTGGTAATATGATGTCTGGATGTCTCTAAGAGACATCTTCAGGGAATATTTTGTTTTGTGAACTATTTTGGAGTACTCTTCTCTCTGAAACACTAAAACACATCATTGAAAACAGTCTCTTTGAAATATCTTCAGCAACATAATATAGAAGAGTTACACAATCTTCAAAGACTTCAGATTATAGCTGTAACTCAACAGCAATTCCATTCATAGTGGTCTCACAACAGCTTCACAGCATATTGTCCTTGTTATAAAATTTGACTGGATGACCATGTGCTTAATATAGTGTCATGCCTGCAGCCCCAGACTGCCTCCAGGCAAGCAGTTATGTGTGCATAGCACTGATCCCTACAGAGTTTGGGCTGTTTTCCCAGTACAGGATGGCCACACAGATCCAGTGTTGAGCCCAAGTTCAACAGCCTGATGCTTTGCTGGCTGTTATCGTGCTCATAAATTTGAAGTTAGCTTGGACAGTATAATATTGGGGTTTCTTTCCAGGAGCTGTAGACGAAATGGAGACCTTAAAAACCACTTCTATCTGGATGGTATTCTCTTTTATGTGGTGTCCACACAATAGAGGAACCAGACTCCTAGGCTATTCCTCCCCTCTGTTCCTCATGACTTCCTGACCTGCAGCAGTTCCATGAGCTGTTCCTGCTGTCCAGCTTGTCTCAGTTTGTCACCTCGCTCTATCATCTTGCCATACAATTCCCTCCACTTCTTCTGAAGCTCTGACATCTTCTCCTGGACAGAAACTGCAGCATAATGGTTGTCTTGAATCAATTGATTTCCTTTCTGGAGAGACACAGTGCATCACTTTATTAGCAGTCAGCATCTATGAATTTCGGTACAAGATGGAAAACAGCTCCAAAGCTGCCTTCACCTTTATCAGTGTTGTAAAGTGCTCCTCATTAGCCAACATTTCCTTCTCAGCAGCCTCATGCCACTTCAGCTTGCGTAGAACATTAGTTGGATCTCGATAGGATTCATCTGATGCAATCTTGTACTTCTCTTCCATCCATATCAAAAGCTCAGCAGCATCACGATTAAACTCCTTACAGAAAACAAACAGGATTAAATTGATTTAACTAATGAAGAAGTATAATCTTGAACTATAGATGAGGTTTTAAGCCATCCTAATATCTCTTGGTCTCTTTTTTACCACATTTACTAATCTGTTGCCTGTAATTGTCAGTGAAGTTTTGCATTGTTGATAGAATATTTTAACCAGAAGAGAACCAATCCTCCAGTATAACTTCATATCTCAGCATAGAAACTAAGCTTGGTGCCAAAACTTTGATTAACTGCACTAAGTTATTAAGGCCCAGAACAATAGTAAGTAATGAACAGAATAAATTTAACCAGTAGACAAAGCATTCTGTTGATATTTTTCATTCAGAATCTCCTCTTTTTTAAAAAAAAATTTCTATGGTTATAGCTTTGTAAGTTTTATTGCCAGTGCATCATCTGCTCCCTGGAAAACAAAGCTCTGTCCCATAGCCAAAGAGAAAGTGAGCTGTAGTAGGAATGCTCAGCAGTTTGAGTTTTTGTCTCATATTAAGACAAAGGGTAAAATTCCAAATTCACAGACGCCTGACCAAATCTGCAGTATCAGTTACCTGTAGTTGTAGGGAATCCAACAACCTCTGTTTTCGCTTGGCATTGCTTTGTATCAGTTGCTCCCACCTTCTCCGGAGAGTGACCATTCTCTCTTCAATACTACCATGAAAAACAGAAAGTCCAATGCTGTACTAATACTGGTTTCCCTTGCTTATGCTGCAGTCATGACTGTGATATAAATGTAATCTAGTTTCTACAACTTTGCTGACAGGAAAAGGGGATATAAGGCCCTGTCCCGTCACCATGTTGGGCTCACCTGGAGAGCAGGTATTGCTTGCTAGCTGGTCTGGATTTTCCTCTTGTATGGCTGTGTCACATTAGTGCACTGCAGCCATACACTGGAACACTGAGACCTCCCTCCGCTCTGAATATTCCATAGTTATATAATTGTTATATTACTTATAATTAACTAATAACTTCCACTTTGGTATAAGTGCAATGAGGCTTTGGAATGGTTTTCTAATGGTAGTAGTGCTGGCAAGAAATCAGATCTTAAGGGCAGTTTTATAATTTTGTGGAGGGAGTATTCAAGACATTATCACTTATGATCACAAGAGCACAGTCTTCTGATCCAAGAGGTCCACTCTAACCCTCTATTTCTAATTCTTGTTTGCAAAGGGGACCCCTTACTAGATCCTAGTGGCTCTAGCACAGAGAAAGGAATTACAGGTTAACAGTTCAGCTTGGACAAAAACACAAAGGAGCTGCTCCTGAAGAATTTTACTTGTGAAGTCTTCAGTAACTTTTTGAAAGCAAACCGTGTTTCTAATATGTGATACTGACAAATTAAGGAGTTCTTTTTCTGTAGGCACTTAATGAGTTCACTCTAAGGAAGTTTTATCACTATGTATAATTTATCATACAAAACAAATTATTCTAGTGTTCTGCCAAATGCCACATTTAACCTCCTTGTCCTAAGAGCACAGGAAATCTATTTTTTGAAAATAATTCCTTTTGGCTCCCTTATCCATCAAATTGTGGATTGGAGGTCAACTAATTTCTCCTCAGAGAAAATTTTTCATTTCACATGATCACACTGGATCATTTATTAAAGCTAAATAAAACAGCAATGGGTTTGGACTCACACATGAGATGCAAAGTGCCTGCTCTCTAGTAGGTTCACCCCATTTTCATTGAGCGCTTCCACTCGTCTCTTCAGTGCCATCAGCAGTTGTTCAAATTCCTGATGTTGCTTCAGCAGGCTTCGAACAGCATCTACATGGTCCTACATTTGAAAAAGAAAATTTGATCAGGACTTTTCTTGCTCTTATTGTGTCTGTAGCAGTGAAAAAAAAAAAAAGTTGGACCTTACTTTCCTCCTTCTCTCTCAGGCAGGAAATAGAGTGTACATTTTGCATGAGCCCAAGGATGTTCAGGGCTACAAACAAGCAGCAGGTTTGCATCATATCTTGGTTTCTCTGTTCTATATTTCCATCATGGTTCCATTTTCACCTCTTAAGAAAATCTGCATTCTAAATTTATGTCCCCAGTCTGGCCCATGTAGGGATACGCATTACAAAAGACTAACTTGTAAAACTTTATTCCACTCAGTTGATCCCAAAGTATCAATGTTTTGGGTTCAGCTGAGAACATAAGAGGCAGTGAGAGACCACAACCTCCGTCTTCACTGATTTTGTGAATATTTTCTGCATTTGTTTTTTGCTTCATATGCTTTAATATTCTTAAATTAATGAAATAAAAAGCTTTTTTTAAAAAAAAAAGTTGCATTTTTACTTGAAAAGAAATTACTATGTTTAAGTGGAAACCTTATTTTTTAATGGATGAGTCAATTTTATATAAACCATATGACATGCACAAACAGCAACAAATCACAACCCTAGCTGTTTTAAATTTTTTTTGAGGGACAATGAGCTTTGTTCTCATTAAGGTGAGTAAGAGCATATGAATGTTAATAAGATCCTGAAAGTCTAGTTCCCAAGCATGGAAATACCGTGATCAGAAGAATAAAGAAGCCATTTTAATAGAGAAGGTTGTTGCTACTCCCTGGATGGGGAGAAGAAGCAGGAGGAAACAAGATCAGCTGCTGTCCATACCCCAAGGTCATCCCCCCGGAGAAAGGCCTCATGGCCAGAGAGGGCTGCATTGATACGGTCTCCCTCCCTATTGAACTTCTGCAATTCCAGGCCATCCTGCAGCTTTTTCCATCGCTTTTCCCACATTTCCTCCAGCTCTTTGTTCTCCTTGGCAAGTCTCTCCATGGTCTGGTGGACATCTCGGCTCCTGTTGTAACTGGGTTGTTGGTGGACTACTTTGCGCCCAAGCTCTTCAAGCTGCAGAAATCTTCCCAGAGTTCAAAAAGAAAAATGAGACCTCACTGCATGAGGGAATACGAATTCTCTTTCATCACAGCTCTTTGCTCTCTTGGCAGCACCCATACACCAAGTTTCCCTCCCTTCCTATTACCTTTTCCCTGCAGGTTATGCACTACAAAGTGCAGCTGTTTTATTGCTCAGGGATACATGCTGGAGGCAGTAGGTGAGATTTCCCCATCTGGACTGAAAGCCCACATAAGCTGGCTTTCATATTTAAAGGGAAAGGAGGGCCAACAGTATCTGGAAATTCATAACAGTGCAGAAGAAGAACTGAAAATGATGGCAAATGGAAGCATAAGGCCTGAGAAGGAATGGGGTACTGGAATAAAGTACAAATGGCACTTTTTGAGAGTGTCAGGAGAGCTTGTGGAATTCTACTACGGCAAACACACAGCTCTTCCTTCCCCCTCCCCCAGTCTTCAGGATAGGTATGCAAAAGCTGACAAGATTTTATGTTTTGCAGTCTCCTTTTGTCATGAACATTCAAGCAAATGTGAATAAAATTTCGGTATCACCTTCATGCACAATTTATATACATGATTTACATGTTTCATTTTCACAGTACTGTTGTCATATTACCCCACTCTGCCCACCCTGCCAGAATCTCTCTACCTCTCATTCTGAGAGCCAATTTCTATCAGCAGGTCTTGATGTTCTTTCAGCAATTGCTCTGCAGATTCCACGTCCAGACCCATTTCTTCACTCCTCAGTTTCTCCTGAATGCCCTCTGCCCACAGCAGGAGCCTACGGCTGTCTTGCAGGAAGGACTGCTGGTTTTGGGCCCACTGCAGAATGTCTTGCTTCTTTTGGATCTCCAGCTTGAGCTTTGCCAGAAGCCTCTCCATGTTTTCTACCTGCTCAGTGATGGCCCTGCTCTCTGCAGGGTTGGTGTCCTTGATCCTTCAATAAAATACATTCAACTGTATGAACACTTAGAGCTTAAACCAGTACTCTTTAAAAGGAATGGATTTGGATATTTAGAGTTCCATTAAAAAGAAAGTCAGCTAAGGCAACTTATCCCCATTGTGAATGTACTGAAAACTTAAGTAAAAAACTTTAATATTTCAAATTTATTTGTGCAAATTTCCTTTGCACAATTATCTGCTATTCTCCTACCATCACCCTTGCTTCCTCTAATTACCCTCTTTCAGGACCTAAGTGATACCTCCACATTTTGAAGCAGGTAACTAACACTAGTAAGAGAGGATTTTTCAGAGCTACAAACAATCCTGTGGTATTCATCCTTCTACAGCTGTGAAGTCTGGAAAAAAACACCTCCTCAATCACCCAGCCACACTCAAGAGAAATCAGCTCAGTCCAGCAGGCAAGTGAGTTCTTTGGTTTTCTAGAAAGAGAAACTTTAAAAGCTGCTCTTTCTCTTTATAGCCATAATTTGCAGCATGATCTTAAAGAACTAGCAAAGAAAGTGAAAACATAAAGAAGGTTCCTTACGATTTTGCAACACTCCTCAAGTATTCAATTTTCCTCTCTGTCACCAGGACCTCTCTCTCAATTGTGTACAGTTTGCGCTTGTCTGACTCCAGTCCAGCAGGCAAGTTCCCTGGTTCCAGATCCCTGAGTTGGACCGTCTTGTCTTGCAGTAGTACCCCTATGCTCTGACAGTCCTGAAGAAATGTCCTCACATCAGCCACTCCAATCAGCTCAGAGCCTTTCTCCTCCTTCAGTTTTTCCATGGATTGCCACCTTGAAGTGAGATGATAATTTGTAGCCATTGTTATAAATGAACTGTATCTGCTTTCTGTTCAGAAAGAGTCTTGTATAAAGATTACATCAGGACTTAAATGTTTGGGATGGGTGGGGGTGAATACCAGCACTCCCTCACAACATCAAAGTTCATATCAGTGTCATCTCCAAAATCGGGACCTGCTCAGGTGACCAGAACACTCTGAACACAATGCAATTAAATAACCATGGTCAAAATCAGGACCTGCCTATGCCCACTGAGTGACATGGTACCAGAATGCATTCACAACAGATACCAAATACTCTTAGTGAAGTCAAACATGGTTTGATGCTCCTTTCAAGATTTGTGAAGTATGTCCTCACCCTGATGCTTAAGTAACCAAATCAGTGCTGCAGAACTACTCTGAATACAACATCGTCACCTGTGGATGAATTCACATTGTGCTTTTACAGGCACACAAAAATTTCTACAGTTTAAGCAATTTGGTACCAGGGTCCTAGGAGCCCCCCTCAGTCCTGGAGACATGGCACTGAGCTCAGGGCCAGCCTACCGCCAGCTGAGGGCTGCCCCTTTCCCGTTGGTGGCACTGTTTTCTAGAAGGGTCTAGAACAGTCAGCTTTCCAATTATCCCTGTTACACAATCCTCTGCTTATCAGTAGCACTTTTACCTGATGTTGATCTTTTCCATCCAAGTCTGGATCTCAAAATATTTGCTGGGACTGATCTTCCCATATTTAGCAGCTAAGTTTTCAATGTCTTCCAGCTGGCCTTTGCCTGCAGCCAGTTCCGTTAAAAATCTCTAAAATGGAAAAATACAATAATGAAGAACATGAGGTTTTTCTGTTTCTGTGGACACAATTCTCTATCATCTCTTACATCCACTCATATCCCTCTTCCACAGGTGGCTTCTTCCCTTGCCTGCCTTCTCCATGCACACATGTGCACACAATTCCCCTGCATCCCCCTGTCCTCCCTGGTGTGCACACTGTGCACATTTGTCCCACTCCACTGTGATGCAAGTGCACTGATGGATTTTTTCATAATTTGGTACTTTTTTAAAGTGATGCAAGATAAATGACAGAAAGAATCCTTGTGTACCATGGTATTTTTACAGGATACCGTGTTCACAGGAAGATAAAGGGACACAGTCACATCAGCTTCAGTAATTTGGCATAGTCTGTACAAAAGAAATATCTGGCCTATGCATGACTCTCTAAGTTGAAATAAATGAAAAGGCTCTAAAACATAATTTCTCAACTTTATCATTTTTCTTAAGGTAAAATTGATTAAAAAGGTGTCATCTGGGAAGAGGAAAAAGGGATACCTGGTATTTCTGCTGCATGACCTCCACATTGTCTGCTTGTGGTTGAAGAGTGCGGAAAATGTTCTCTTTATCTCTCATCCATGACTGAAATTCTTCGCAAGAGCTACAGAAGCGATAATATCCAATCATCTCCTCCAGAGCCTTTTTTCTGTTCTATAAGAGAGATGAAGACTTAACTATTGTTGTAATAACTCCTTACCATTTGAAGCAACAGAAAAAAGATCCTTCCATTTAAGCTACAATAAACATAGTATTAGTACCTTAGCAGTTTTCCCAGACACTGTTGAAAGAGAACAGAACATGAAATTTTAAGATCACAATATTTCTTCCAGAGAAACAGTGGTTTAAAAGCATAAGAGAATAATTTGGAGGGTGCTCAGCCTCTGGACAGTAAGGAAAGCTGCTGTGCAACCTGCTGCTGCTTGCTGAAGGCATAAGGCAGCAGTTTCTAGAATATGTAAAAGTCACATACAACATGTTTGTGTCAGTCTTTAGGGCATGATTAGAGCAGGTGTGAGCGAAAAGTAGCATATTAACAAAATACAGGTTGCAGTTTATTTTTTCTGGTGTCAGGCAAGAAAGCCTGGTGATTGAGGAGCTACAAGAAGCAACCATTAAGGGGGGAAAAGAAAAGGATTACACAAAAGAATCTGCTTTTCATGGACTAAAATACTGGAATATAAATGGGAAATTTGCCCACATAAAATCTGTTTTGATACAAAACTTCGATGATAATCTCAAGGCTTGAAGTTCTACAGGAATTAACAGGATTGAGGCACATTATTAAACTGAAAAGCAGAAGCCAGTAAAGCACTTAATTTCAATTTTTCACTGGTTTGGATTTTTTCATGAACTGCACAGCAGAAGGGGATATTATACCTCAGCCATGCTCTGTAGATGTTCATAAAGTGAATCTATTTCTTCTTGGGTCTTCCAGATATTCTCTGGAAGAAAATGATCATCCAGACTTGAGGTTCCAGTGGATGCAGTTTCAGATGTTGCCCAGGTTCGACTGAATGGTAGCTTAGTTATCTTTTGGTTTGAGTCACTTGGGGCTTCCCTCTTTGTCATCTGTTAAGAAAAATTTAACAAAATCAACGGATAAGAATTTCTGATTTGGATAAAATTTCACTTGGAAGGAAAATTTGGATTTGCTAGTTCAAATCACAGCATTGTGACCCTTTAAACCAAAAACTTCCAGTATTTTTTGGGAACTGTTTCCACTGTTTTATTCTGAGAAATTAATTTAAAAACCTGAAAAATATTTTGGTTTTGTTTAAAGAAGAAGTTTAATTCAGCTCATTTTAAAATGTATTGATACAGTAAAAATTTTCATTTTCTGCCCAAATCAGAGTTGTTTGGTTGGAGAAGCTTTTTTTTTTCAGGAGTGCCAACAAAGCAAGGCAACTGACTGTGCTCATGGTTCTCTTTGTGGTGATGTTTCTGTACCTGAACACTTCCAGTTTCAAAATCTGTGAGTGCCGTAGTGAATCAATACTTCTATTTGTGCATTAACACCATCTTGTCATGTGCTTTTTCACATTTCATAGCAAAGTAATAAAATATTTTTCTAATAAAAATTAATGTTGGATTGATGAGGTAAAGGAAAGACCACAAGAGAGGCCCATTGCTCTCAAATTTTTGGGCTTAACATTGAGTGAATATAGACATTTAACATAAACTATGAAATGTGTCATTCATTCATATCCCCTGAATTCTGTTATTAAATGATTTTACCTGATTTCAGGTAAAAAGTTCCCTTTCTAGTCAGTGAAAAAGAGGGGCATCTGAAGAGCTTAACTTCATCTCATTTGTCTTAATAATAAGGGATGGAATGAGCTGCTCCTGGAGTTGTGGGATAGTTCTTCTCTACATTAGGGTACCAGAAGAATTTGTAAGGATGTTTTGATTAAATGTCTGCTTTTTAAAGATTATTAAAATTAATAATTTTATGAGAATGAACAGTGAGAATGTATTTCTGAGGACCAGTAGAGGTACTAACATGGATGAGAGCATTTCTAGCACTTCAAAGAATAGTAACTAGGTGTGCTATGAGCAGACAAGTAACTTCTTTTTTGCCTAAAAAATTTCCCCCAGTTCTAATTAAAAACTTAATTTGGAATATTCTATTTGGGTAAAATAAATACAAAATACATAATTGAAGAACCATTTCGTTTACATTCTTCAACACAGTGTGACACAATCCCTTCCCTACTTACTGCAGCTGGAGCCTGCTGTGCTGCAATGTCAGCCTGCTCCTTGAGGCGCCTCATCTCGGAGGAATAGGCTGCGATCTCCTTTTCCAGGCGCAGGTGACGATGCAGCAGTGCTTCGGCGCTTGACTCATCTTTGCCGTAGTCCTTGCTGGCGAGAAGGGGCTGCCTTTCTCGCAGCCACGAATCTGCTTCATCGATGTCAGCAAAGTACTGAAGGAGCACAGGGAGGAAAACACTTGCATTCATGCTGGAAGTATTATATCCAGCTCCTTCCTCTTTGTAAAATTATGAATAAGGGGAAATTCCATTAGGTCTGTAGCCATCAGGTTACTTCCAGGTTGTGACAGCTATGGATAAGGTAACTCTAAGTTCGTGATGTATTTCATGCTCACAACACAGCTAATGCACAGAATTATAGTGAGTAAAGAGATTCAAGGATTGCATATGTAGCTGCTTAAAAACTCCTAACTAGCTAAAACTTTGTGGTGCATAACAGCAGCAATAAAATGTATGATGCTGTAGGCATCACTATGTAAGACCAACAGATATTTTCTAATTGTTTAAGGAACAAGCAATGAACTTGGTCTACAACAGAAGTTTACTTTTTTCCAGAATTTGCAATCTGCCTGGCTATGGTTGTAGAAGGGTGAAACATGGGTTTGAGACATAGAATAAAGTAACAACAGGAAACAAAGAATGCCCATAGTAATGAGGGACAAAGAAAAACAAAAACACCATAATTGTGTCAATAGAGAGAAGAGAGAATTTAGACTTTCTTAAGAAAACAGCTGTTCAGTTTTGTTCAAACATTTAATGGAAACAACAGAGCAAAATCTTAAGAAGGAGAAAATAAGAATACCTGAGATAATGTGATATGATTTAAGAATGTTGCTTTTATACAAATTCTTTATTTGCAGATGTGTGAATGTTTGTGGGAGTAAAATTGTAGGTCAGAATGGAAGGGTCAAACAATTTGCAGGATTTGTGAAGTTCACGGTCAATCTAAGTCTAACAATGTGTTTCTTTTGTTGGTGGTCTTTGGAAGTTTTTTTCATTTTTGAAATATGTCACACAGGTACCTGATCCACCCTCTAAAAAGACTCTGCATTAGTGCTGTCATGTGAGTTATTTCTATTAGCACTTTTACATTTAAAGCATCTCCCAGCTGCTCAAATCTCCTATGTGCCTGGCTTGCAGGAGGATTGAGACTTCACTGCCAGAGATCTTTTTGAAGACCAACAGATGAAGTCTTTCCCGCCAGTGTTGTCTTCTGCGTGGGGGCATGGGGCAGAACTGAGCTACATGCATGTCCCACATATCACACACCCCAGTAGAACCTCTTACCTGTTTGATGAGGGCTGCTGCCTGCAGGCGGCTTTTGCGATCAGCAATCTCATCTTGGAGCTGCTGCCACAGCTTCTGGAGGTTGTCTGTCTGCCTCAGAATGTCGTCCTGGCGCATGGGGTTCTTCTGGCTGAGCTCCCAGCCCTTCCTCATCACTTCTGTACATATGGCCCTGTGTGAATTGCACTCTGCCTCAAGAGCCTAGCACAAGGACAGAAAACATGTCAGCACAGCTCATTCTCCACCAGCCAAGAGAAAAGAGTGGCTCCTACTCTCTGCTGCTGTCATGCAAGAATTTCCAAGAGCCCCATGTCTGATATTTTCACCATTTCTCTCTTTACCCTCATCTCTCTTGGATGGGAAAAAAAGGTGAGAAACACAGAAACTAGCAAACCTTTTTTTTGCCCATCAAAAGTTAGCTAGTATGGAGCTCAATGTCTTCACAAGAAGGCCCACTTCTACTTCAGTATGAAGCATATTCCTTCTATACTCTTTTATTTCTCCTCTTTGGGAAAAAAATGCCTACTCTATACATTTTTTAAAAATTCCAAACTCTGAAATAAGATAAAGATTATCTTATCCTTAAGATAAGGATTAGTTTGACAGCATTCTTATAAGTGCTGCACTGACTGAACTGAAAGACATGGATGATCTAAAATCTTGCTTTAATACAAAGACAAGGCGCCAGCAACAAAGTAAGATACCTTGTTCTTCTGAATAGAGGCTGTGATCTGGCTGACATCTTTCCCTAATGTTGTCATTCTTGCCAGCTTCCACTTCTCAGAGATCCATGATTCTTCCTCTTTGCAATCACGGAAGAATTCAAAAAGCTTCAAGGCTTCTTCTAGCTGAGATTTACTGAACCAAGGAAACAAACAGTATGTGACTGTCAGAATTAAGATTCCATGAAGACAGTGGTAGATTGATTGAAGAAATATTTAAAAATTGAGAATTTGAATGCCTTTAGTTCCTCTTTGTCATATATTGATTTATTCATGGAATAAGACAAAAGAAACAAAATTATATTTCCTTCTTTCTCCAGGAGATGAGGAGATAACCATTTGCTATTCAGACTTCTCATAAAGCAAGTTATAATAAATGCTGAGAGTGAATCTGTTTCTCATCTATGAAAGTGAGTGATCCTTTCACAAGTGCAATCAAGACACTCGAGTTGCTTTTGTTATGTCTTGTTAAATGGAGAAATGACAAAATTTCAAATGCTGGGAAGCTGTGCCTTCTCATTAAAGAATGGCACATTGGGCATCCTAATCAGGAAGAACAGAGCCACAAGCACAGCCCTACCGTGACTTGCTCTGAGCTGTGAGGTTCTGGTACAGCTGACGAAGCATCTGAACTTTTGCATAAAGCAATTCTGATTTAACTGTGCTGTCCTTGCTGATTTCTGCTGTTCTCTGGGTGATGTGTGTCAATCTGTCATCATAGGAAGAGATCTGCGAGTCAACCAAGTTGTGATTCTGCAGCAAATCTACTACTTCAAGGAGCTGCTTCCCACAATCCTGGGAATTCACCAGCACCTACAAAGTGAGAAGAAAAAATTAGACAATTTCAGAGAGTCCATCCAGGATCTCAGTGCAAATAAATCAGTTCAAAGGTTCCTGTTGTCTCTCATAGCTTCTAAATGTCCTAGAATGTCAGATAGGTAAAGCTAAAAACCTGCCTATTTAGAGAAATTATACTTTTTTTTTCCAATTCCAGAAGCTAATGGCAACAATCCAGAGTTTTGATCTGTTGCAGTGTAAACAATGGGCTCATCAAATAGGCATCTAAGATATATCTTCTGATGAAGCACTCAAGGTCTCAGGATTTGTGGGTGCAATGAATATATCTTTGCTATAGACCCAACTGTAGGCAGATTGATTCACAGTCTGTATTTGAAGAATTCCACAATATCCCATTCTATGATATGTTCTAACTGCAATGTTCTTTCATTTGAGGAGCCTACTTGCCTATGTAAATAATGAAAATAAATACTTTATAATAGTTAATTGGTGACTGGTGAGAAGTGCTTATCAGTCTGTCTCCTTCCTAATTGTATCAATGGATACAACTATTAATCCTAGGGTACTATCTCTCCTTACCAATCTTTTCCCATATTCTCAGACTATTGCTGTTCCAATATTACCATTAGATATTCTTTGCCTACTAGCAGTAGGACAGAAATATCTGTAACTTAGCGATATCTCTTATCTTTAATTTGAAATTCATAGCTTCATATACCATGCTGACTCTTTCAGCTTGAGTACAAAGCAACCTGTAGTCATGAGGATTTTTCTGTCTTCAAGGCAAAGAATGTACACATACTTCCTTCCATTACAAAATCAATATGAACCCAGTTATTTCTCATGCTGAAGAGTTTGTGCTTTAACACTCTGGTAACAGTTGGAAATTCTTGGCAAAAGCAACCACTGTGCATTTACAGTGGAACTTTTCTTTCTCATGAGCTTATATACCTGTAAGGCTGAGCTAATTCCCATCTGTAAAATTACTGCAGGAGCTTCCAGAAGCTATTCAGAAGAATAATGTGGAATGGAAACAGGAGTGCGTTTATTCCACTTTTGCTTTTGTACTCGTAAATTTAGAAAATACTGTTTCACATCTTTATATTACCATATAACTTGAACCTGTAGTACATTCCATGTAATAGGATTCCTGGCTTTCCTATTAGGGAAATCCCCTAGAGCAAAGCCTGTTTTTCCTCGTGTAGTTATCTGTGATGATGAACCAAAATGCTCAATTAGACATCTAGGTAAAAATTGTCTATTTTTTCTATAGCTGATAGACTTATCTCCTGTTGGCAGCAGCCAGTCCCTGGAACATGGGGACACACATTGGCAGCACTGCAAGTTGTGTGCTGCTGGAGAGGGCTCAGTACCTGCAGCTCTTTCAGCTCCTCTGTAATGGCATCTATGTCCCTCAGGAGGCCCAGAATTTCCTGCATGGTTCCCAGGGATTGTTCTCGTCTCTGCAGCTGATCCAGGAGGTCCTGCCATTGCTTTGAAATGTTCCTTTGCCTGCAATGGAAGGGAAAGAAATTAACAGTTTGGACCAAAGACCTTGGGCATCACTGGAGGATTCTCAGTGCTTGCAGCTTTAGAGGAATTAAATGAACACACATGACTCTTGACATCAGTGTACAAGGACAGGCCAGGAACACAAAACAGGTCAAAAGAATGTTATTATAGGAATTTTGACTAGCACATCAACTGTCATTGACTTCTTAAAATTTAGACATTACTTTTAAGGATGTTCATAAAACATCTTTTTATTTGCTACAGTGTTTTGCTTGATACAGTGGAAAGGCTGGAAAATGAAGAAGTGTTCTTTAAATGGCTGCTTAAAGTAAAACATTAATCTAAACCACATCATAAATCACAATCTGATCTCATAGTCTGATTTACTATTTTTAAACTGATTTTCTGAGTTTTCACAGAGGGTCTTGATTTTGTCTGAATTTAGAAAAGCACCATGAGAGAAGTTGTTTGTATGGCATTCTTAGATACTCACAAATCAGGTTATATAATAACCTGAGATAATCAGAGAATATATAATTTCTCTCCAAAATGGAGTTAATCTGAGAATACCATGCCTTAAACAATTCATATCTCCCCAAATTGCAGACTGAAATAGAAATGTGTTGGTTTGGGGAAAAAATAGTATCTCTCTAAGCATTTTTTCATGGCAGATAGAATATTTGGTAGAAATTTGTAGGTACACTTTCATAAATAACAAAAATACCTTAAAAATATTTTTCACTCTAAATTGGTCTGAGGCTTTGATCATTCAAGGAAAAAAGTTAGAATTTTGAAGAAGATTAAGTGTTTGTCTTATCTGCTGTTCACAGGTAGAAGAAATTGCTGACAGTTCTACTCATGAGGAGCAAAGATAGGATTCACAGTTATGATTAATTTCCTTCTACCACGCCACAGAATTTCAACTAATATTGACCTCCACTACCACAGAGTTTCTCAGCCATCACTCACTTCTGCAAGATTTGATCTTTGCTGTGATAGTTCTCCTGGCTGATAACGGAGGCCATTTCATCCAAAGCTGTGAAGCGTTCCCTCCTGGGCAGCACATCTGCCACAATGGCTTCCAGCTTCTTACTGGCAGCCTCCATCCTGTCCACACTCTCTGGCCAGAAGTCCTGCTTCCCGATCACTTTCCTCATGTCTTCCAAGTAGGACTCACGCAGGGCTGCCTTCTTCAGGAACCTCTGGGCTAGCTGTTCCAGCCTTTCCAGCCTCAGCATCTCCTTCTGCAGTGCTTTTCCACGGTTGTGCTCTGACTTTTCCAGGATGATCCAGTGCTTTTCCACATCCTGCAGCATCTTCCCCTCTGGGGGCAAGTATGGCCGTTGATTGTTGGCTCTCTGCTTGGTCCTGATGTTGAAGAGATGAGCTTCAATCATGCCCTTCTCTTGGTATTTGGGGGGTTTCTCCACAGTGCGGAAGGTTTTAAAGTTAGCCATGAGCAGCCACATTTCCTGAAGAGAGTTGGGGAAATGATGGTCATCCAGTTCCACCACCTTCTGTTTAATCCATTTCAGCAGGTCAGAGACCATCTGCTCATACTGGAGCTTCAAGTCATCTATCTCCTTCAGGAGGAACACAATCTGAAATGGGAATATAAAATGACAAGCCACATAAGAAACAGAATGAAGCATGGTGGGTGAACAGAAAGCAGTGCCTCCAGCAGTCATCATATTAGCATATTTTTATATTGATGTGCTAATAGCTGTCACATCTGAGGCTAGGTGAAATGCTAGAACAGCCTTCCATAAAACACAGATAAATCAATATTATTTAATGTTTCATTTCAGTTCTTATTTAAGAAAATATTTTGGAATAAACAGCATGGTTCACAATTTTTGTTTCACAATTGAAAAAAAAACAGATTTTTTTTACCAGTCTCATTCCTCAACCCCAAACAATTCTAGGCTAATCTGTAACTACACCCTTTTAGCTTCACCACTTAGGATTTAGGAGACCATCTGACAAGATCCTGGTTCTCACATGCACACAGCAGACTGTGGTCAAACATCTCCTTCTCCATCTCTTCTGTTGGAACTGTTTCTCTTTATTAAAATTACTAGAAAACGTTTTTTTGGTCAAACAGGGCTTTAGTAGGGATGTTAACTCTGATTTAATACTAACTTTTCAAGACCAAGACATTTATCTGTTTCATTTGTGGCCTGACTTGCCTTTATTTCAAGTTCAGGTAAATACTGGAGCAAACATCTAGAATTGAATCCCTAATGAAACAAAAGGTGTTAGAATCAAATTATCCTTTCTTTCCATTTTACATTTTTTCCATCTTTGTCTTTTTACTTCATATTATTTTTTTCCTCACCCTAACTTAGTAAAGACACAGATCTTTATTCCTACAAATGTCAGGTGTAGTGCTGAATAATGCTGTCTCTATCATTCTCCTGAGTTTGCCTGCCCCAGCCAGGCAGATTAGTGAGGGAGATGGCACTGGGAAAAGACCCAGTCCTTCCAAGTGGTAATCTGCTTTTGCTTACCAGAAAGTGCACTTGGCAATCACTAAGTGCTGCAGTTTTGTAAGAGCTGTAAAACAGCACCAACTTTGGTGCAGGAAAAGCAGCCCATGACATCAGGGCTCCCTTCTGAATTTTCTGCCATCGTACCCAGTTCTTGCTGAAAGACCCAAGCAAATGCAGATCTTAGACCTCAGGTGAGAGAGGGAAAGGAGATTTGCCTTCCAGAGCTGTTTCTCTCTGCCATCCTGGTCATACACTTAGTCTGAACCCAAAGGCTTCCTTGACACATTCAGGCTTCCCTCCCAATCCTATTAGCAAATTCAGAGCCATCTGTTTGAGGGGTATAAGGACATGAAGAGATTAACATCTGTTTCCTTCTCCTTCTGATTGTGTGTGTCAGAAATGCGGGACGATGGGAATGCAATATTCGAGACAGGCTAAAAATAGGGAAGGAGTCAAAGGGAGAAAAAGAAGCAGGTAAGTGGAGAGAGAGAAAAGAAAGAATAACTATAACTATGAAAAAAAGGAAAAAACAGTGGAGCACAATGAGAAAGACAGAGTAAGCAAACTGCTTACTCATAAAATACAAAAGTTATGGCCTGCTTGCTCCTTACACTTCCTCTAATACATGCTTGTGGACTCAAGGACTATTTCATGTTTATCAGAAGATAAATAATGCTTCCTGGCCAAAATCCAGTGACCCATGTGTAGAGCTGTGGAGTCCTACTGCCCACTCTCCTGACTGATGCCCAAGCTTTGACTGAATTCCAAATCCTGCTCTCATCCAATGCATCCTTTTGGAGAACATGCTGCTCTAATACTTATCATCCTAGAGTATCTCTAATTGGTAGGGACCCCTAAGGCCCATTCAGTCCAACTCCCTGCTCCTTGCAGGACTACCTAACATTGAGTTTTCTGACAAAAAAAGCATCCTCCAGAAACTCCTTCCACACTAACAGGCTCAGTGCTGTGGGGAGCCATGCTACAGGATCATCTGATCCTTGACCCAGACCACATTTTTAGCTGACCAAACCCTGTTTTGCAAAACCTTTTCACCTTGTCACCACCAGGGAAGTCTCAGTGTGAATTTTTGTTCCTCCCTCTAAGCAATGTACTCCCCCTCTCAACTGCACAGGCAGTTCTCTGAATCCGGATGTTCATAGGACCCATCCTGGATGTGTAGGTTTTCTGCAGGCTACTTCTTTTGTAGTTTTGTCAAAACAAGAACAGAATTCTCTGGAGATAGAAGACAAATTCTCTCAAAGGAAGTGGTCTTCAGAGGAACAACTACCAAATTCCTTTAGTTTTCCATCAGTGGGATACAAGAAATTTTTAATATAGCTCATTTTTATGTGAGGTGAATTGTATGTGGAAACAGAAAAAAACCCATAACTTAGCTAAATTTAATAAAAAATTAATAAAAAATCAATAATTTTTTTAAAAATTAAGCCAATTTAGCTAGCATTCTCTCAGTTTTATTTGGTGGTGGTGGTGGTGGTGGTATTAAGTTGTTTTGGTTTTGTTTCATTTCTTTGGGCTTTTTGTTTGGTTGGGTTTTTTTCATTTTTCACATTAAGAGTTAGAAAGAAAGGATGAGGATTTTCAAAGGAGATCAAAATCCAAAGTAGCTCTATAGAGGAAGGGATCATCATTCCTATTAAATGAGAAAACTGTTGATTAGGACTGCTTTTGCCTAGTCTTAATCTTCTTCAAATTTTATTGAGATCTCTATGCCTCAAGCTGCCTTGGAACCCTATCTATTCTCAAACAGAAACTGTGAGGTCAAAAAGGGATTGATTTTCAGTGAGATAATTGCAACCCTCTTGGACATCAGAGAGTGTACAGGTACAAGTCTCAAGGTACCACGTCTTTCAGATGGCTGTGCCTTTTGATTCAGTTAAAATGATCCTGAAGTTGAGCTTGCAGAAAACCCCCCACAGTTCCAAATTAAATTTAGCTTTACCTTTTTAACTTATAACTTCCAAAGATAGCAATGCACTTACCTTATTAAGTCTCTTTTGTATTGTCTGGCCTTGTTTCAGCCTGGAGAAGTAGTGGTAATAGAGTGACACATAAGTCATGATGGATCTCTCATCTGGATAGGGCACTGCCACATCCTCAGCATCAAGCAGTTTGCTGATTCCAAACTCTTTCTCAGCAACATCAAAGGCATTGTTCAGGTTTTTAATGGGCTGCTCCTGCCGCAGTGAGCTATAGTGGATAAGATCAGGCCTGGGCAAGGAGAAAAAGAGGGCATGGAGATGAAGGAAGATTTATGTTTGTAGTAAATTCTTTCAGATCATAAACCGTAAACTGTTTATGAGACTAAGTTAATAGTCATGTAACTGTTAATTTACGTGACATTAACGCTGGAATTACTTTGACCCTGAACTTCATTTAAGAGCATTGTCCCTTGCCCACATAGCAGGAAGAAAATTGTTTTCTATGAAATTGAATTACCACTCCCAACAAATGTCTGCCCTTATTTCTCCTCTTCCCCAGTGGGTGAAAACCAAAGCCCACTAGAGAGACAGTTGTAAGAAGGGAGGTGACTCCCAGCTGGGGAAGTTCCACAATCCCACTATGGTATCCCCTGTAAGATATAGCAGAACTGTTGAGGACAAAGAAGTGTTCAAGGTTATCATAGATGGTTTTTCTCTCCTGCTTTTGGCTATTTCCTTCACTCTTTTTCAAAGGGACAGAGAAGGGAGAAAAAAAGAGACTGAGAAGTTGCTTACTCTATTACAATTGAACAGGAAGATATACATGCTCCAAAGTTCATACAATAAAATCACTGGCTGAAAAAGATTTTAGAAAAAGAGCAAAGGGAACATGACTGAGGGGCTAAGACCAAATGGGCAGTACTGTTCAGATACCTGATATTCCCCTGAAAATTCAATATTATACCCAAGTAAAGGAGCTTCCAAGCAGGAGCTTTTTGTTCTTCCTTCCAAGGAGAGAGAGAATTTAAGAAAGAAGAGTCTTCAGTAAGAAAGGGCAGAGAGTATCTAACAGTTTCTTGACAAAAACTTGTAATTCAGACCCTGGAACAACTTGTGTCAGAGCTAGAAACAGCAATGAGCAACTCTGCCCGAACTGATCCATCAAATCTTACCTGTGAGCATGTATGAGTGCATTGAAGGCCAGCCCATCACTCCAACTTTTGGAGAAGTCCTTCACACTCACATTGGAATAGCTGGCAGTTTTATGCTGACACCATAGCAATAAGGCTTCATTGGCAAATAGAACATCAGCTCTACCTCCAAATTCTTCCTGTGAAGAGAACAGGGAAAAGAAAAATTGGTGTCAACAATATATGAAAATATTATCAGTGAGTTTACGCTTATGTTCCCAAAGGTCACTTCGTATTACTTTTGTTCAATTCACAGATCCACTCAAAGTCATGGCTTACAGACTGTATCTGTCATAAAGGTAGAAAAATTTAACATAAAAATAGAAGCTTTCAACTTAAAAAAAAAGTGAAATGAATGAATGCAGAAACTATAAGGTAAAATGTAGGTGCTGAATTATTTTAAATGTTTCTCTTCTGTAAGGTCTGTAGAAATCGGGCAGAAAGGAAAGTTCAGTTTATTTGTTTATTAATAAGTTTATTATCCTTAGCTGTGAAATAGAACTCAGAAACAAAATATTATGTGTTCAGGTCTAATGTTAGAATTGATCAACTTTGATTTCATAATACCCTTTTAGAACCTTGTTTTTCACGTTCTTAGAGTACACGTTAAATGATTTTAAAAAGCATGTGCTTCTTCAGAGCAGTGTCATGGGACTCAAATCTAGAGAAAACTATTGACAGAGAAATTCAACATGAAGTCAAAAGTTGGTAAAAAATTTGTAGGGTGAAGAACATGAATGTTCTATCTCCAAGTCACTGTTTTGTCCCTTTGAAAAAAAACCCCCACAATTGCACAAGCAAAAAGACAAAGATACAGTTTTACCTTATCAAGTTTGATAGATGAAATCTGAAATCGAAGTATGATGATCCAGATAAGGCCCAGGATTAAGGTTCTGTCACCATCTACAATATTCTCAGGACCAATCACTTTTACTTGTACCTGCTAAGAAACCAGTATCTGTTCAGCATAAATGCACTCGTGTCCAGCTTGCAGTGTAACAAACTGTTACTAGAGAGAGTGTTCAGGTCCTTTTCTTAAGCAAAGAGGTTTAATGTTTACATCTTTTCATCAGTCCACAGACGTGCAAGCTCCTATATCAGCTCATGATGAATTTCAGCAAAAGCCTAGCAAAGGGATAGTGGCCTCAAAAATTTAAAATTCCTATATATGGTTTTGAAAACTGGTGGTTAGGGAGTGGAAAGAAACACATTTCTCTCCTCCAAAGGAATGGAATATTAGCTGTTTCTAAAACACATTACTCAAATAACAAAGAAATTAAATTTGATTAATTTTTTTTCTTTTTAATAAAATCCCTAGTCTGTCTTCAGAGGATATGTTCTTGTATACTAGAGGAGGAAACCACAATGAACATGAGGAGGCTATAATTAATTAATACCATACATAAAATGTTGTGATCTCTAATATCAATATTAACTTACCTTGGATTTCAGAAATGTGATGGCTTTGCTGTTGTTCTCTAGAAAGTGTACTCTCATCTTTCCTTGGCTTGGTTTGGGCAAAGCTTCTCCAGAGAGCAGCTCCAGGAGTTTCATGAGAGAGATGCCATCCTTCAAATCTGTGTAAATATCTTCTATCTCAATCTTTACCTGTAAAGACCAGGTACAGACTCCAGCTTAACATTTGGCACAGAGAACCCTCTACTTCTAAAATGAAACAAACAACACCTTCTTGATGTTCCAGTGAGTCTTCTCTATGACAGTGCATATATCCACGGAGTGGTGAGTCTTAATTCAGAAAAAATGGATTTGCAGGAGGACTTACATTAATTATGAAAGTAGTCTGAAGTTAAAAAACCCCAACAACCAAACAAAAATGCAAACCCTCAATAGAGTAAAAAAGGAAAAAGTAGGAGATTTTGAAAAATAAAAAATTGAGCATTTTCAAAATCAAATCTTTTGGAAATGATGACATTTTTTATTCCAATTCAAGTGAATCTTTTATTGTATCAGAATAATTTTACTCTGAGCTGTGCATTTCATTTGAAAGTTGAGCTGATAATTCCATTCAATGACTCATCTTATACTCCATAGGCTCAACAAAGTTTGTCACGTCCTCCTTGGACCTGCACTACAACTCAAAGTCTCCATATTTTTAGCCAGAATCTCACACTAAGTGAAAGGTTAGGATCATTTACAAAAATGTGCTTTATTGCTGCCAGTAATGAGGTCACCCTGTGCTTAGGTGATACAACATGACACAGTCTGTACTCTGACCTAACAAGAACTTGCCTTGGGTGTTTCCTTTTGGCCTTATGCCACTTGCCATCTAGAAGTGACATTAAAACCATACCTAAGAATAAACCACACCTAAGAATAAATTACTGTGATTTTGCAATTACAGTAAATCATCTTTTTAATCAAAAAAAGAGAGAGAAAAAGAAAGAGATAAAGAAAAAAAGAGAGAAAGAAGGAAAGAAAAAGAAGGGAGGGAGGGAGGGAGGGAGGGAGGGAGGGAGGGAGGGAGGAAGGAAGGAAGGAAGGAAGGAAGGAAGGAAGGAAGGAAGGAAGGAAGGAAGGAAGGAAGGAAGGAAGGAAGGAAGGAAGGAAGGAAGGAAGGAAGGAAGGAAGGAAGGAAGGAAGGAAGGAAGGAAGGAAGGAAGGAAGGAAGGAAGGAAGGAAGGAAGGAAGGAAGGAAGGAAGGAAGGAAGGAAGGAAGGAAGGAAGGAAGGAAGGAAGGAAGGAAGGAAGGAAGGAAGGAAGGAAGGAAGGAAGGAAGGAAGGAAGGAAGGAAGGAAGGAAGGAAGGAAGGAAGGAAGGAAGGAAGGAAGGAAGGAAGGAAGGAAGGAAGGAAGGAAGGAGCCATTATCTTTTTTAAATGTACGTGTTAAGGGGAATATTTACATGCTAAGGCGGGAAAGGACAGACAACAGGCATGCACCTTCTAATTTCTGATCAGTTACTAATTAGCTTAAGAGATCTTTTCTCCAGAGAAAGGAAAAAACACTGGAAGTATAAAAAAGTTAGAGAGTGTTTAAATCTCTGCTGTGTATGGCATAAAGACTTACAACTTGCTGCACTGATTATCTTAATAAAAAAACCTCCCTGTTAAGTTGCTAACTTTATTCCTTTTTGCATATTTAATAACACTTAAAATTCTGCCTATGATATACTACAATAAAAAAAGTTAAGGCTGTTTTATTCTGTGACACTTCCATAATGAAGAATAGTTCAATTTGAATTTGTAAAAAGACAAGCTTCATATATCTGCTTTATGTCTCACCCAGCTGTTGTTTTAATAGCTTTTGCCTCATTCTTCTCATAAAGACACCAGTCACAGATAGCTTAACAAATTCAGTCCAATATCATCCTTAGTGCTAGACTTGAAGTAGTCAACAGTATAATTGAGAACACTGCAGTGTCCTGTAGCATGATCCAATCACCTCAAAGTTTGCCTTGGAAAGCTGGGACTAAGCTGCCAGGAAGACCTAGATAAGCTCTGCGCGGTCTCTACCGTAAATGGCTTGGAAAGCTCTCACAGGCTTTGCTCCCCAGACATTTATGATACATGAACAAGTACATTGCAGGAACTTCAGAGTGGCATTTTTATCTCTGAACTTGAAAGTATTTTTAAAATGAGACAGTAAATGTCTACAGCTAAACAGAACTAATTTCCTACACCATAAAAACCTAACTTTCTGCAGGTGGCAAAACAAGCGTGTGTTTTGCATTTGTTCACTCCCGTTATGAAAAATAAATTTGAAAGTTTGTTGTGCTCTGCAGCTGCCTTTGTATTAATCACAAACTCAAAACATTACACTGAAAAAACACATCTGGTACTGAAACAAGGTGATGAGCTACAGTGGACCCAGTGGCCTGGTCCTGCTTGGTGTCCCCAACATCCATTTTCATTACTGTCTACTACAGACTCCAGAAAACGGAATTGTTTTGGATAACATCATTCCTTTCTGTGACACAGCTACATCATTCCTGCCTGAAACTTTATCTGCAGTAAGTCTGGAGCCTGGAATATGCTGGCATTACCTTGCACACACGTATCGACTGCACACTGGCTCTGAAGATTTTTTGAATTCTGAGAGCTACAGAAAACAAACTGGTCTGTACTTGCATGGCAGTATGTCTGAAATTCCCAAAATTAGGGCTACCTTTTCAGATCCTTTGAGCAGCAACTTGAACTGAACTGATCAGGCATAGCCCAAAGTCAGACATTTTGGCCAGGCAATAAGGAATTGAGCATTGCTTGGAGAAACCCTGACATCTGCAGATAATTTATTTACAGGTAAAAGAAGCAAATGAGGATTTTTCTCTGAGAGGATCACCACTGTACAATGGACATCACAATTTGATGGGGTTATACAGTCTACATAATGAACCCTGATTTCAGAGAAGACTGGTACCATGGACAAAGGAGACAGATGTGAGGTAAAAGATAGACAATGGAGCACTCTGGTTAGTCAAATCCTTCCTTGCTTGCATGTGACAACATCCAGGAAAAAATACATTAACAATAACATTAAAAAGGATACAGTGGGAAAATAAAATAAAACAAAACCCAGAACAAAATCTTCAAATTGAAGGAGCTACCTACATTATTCCTGGAGAAGACATTGTTCATCCAGTTGGTGAAGGTTTTCTTTTGCATGGACATACGCTGCTCCTGCAGCTTTTTGATATGATCTTTTTCATATTCGGTGCCCATGGTCACCTAGGAAGCCAGAAACCTCAGTAGGCTGCTGAGTTCTAAAAAAATCTGCCAGGCCACCTACAAAAAACAGTATACACCAGTGTATATAGGAAACACAGCACCAACAGGTACAAGATTCAATACCACACCCAGTGTATTACCTTCATTTCCTTTAGCTTGCACTTTGCACTTCAATTTCACCAACATTATTTTTAACTTGCTTGATCTCACCCTTTAAAAATATATCTTTAGCTTCAGGATGAAAATGTGACATGTACCTATGCAGCTTTATTTTCTTGCTCTCAGCCTCTACTCAGTCTCCTTGACCCCATGAGGACCACTTCTACCTGTAAGCCATCAATAACTTCCTTGGGTGTGCTGAAAGCACCTTACAGAGACCTGATCTTAGACACTGCCAGAAGGAGGAATCTGCAAATCACCTCCAAAGAAAAGAAAAAGTGTGTTGTGCTCTCTGAGGGCTGGTTGAGATTCTGTTCTTGGCTTTCATATCACAGTATTTCCAACAGAAATCAGAGCTGCTTAGAAAGGAAATTAAACCATCTTGTCTCTTTCCTCTCACAGGTTCAGCTTTTGCACATTTGTCACAGTAAGGATGGTAACACAGGTCCATAATCACATGAAAAAGGTCCTAGCCTGGATGTCAGGAAACATTATTCCTCTTCCCTACTCTTGTCTACCTCATCCATACCAGTGAAAAGTCAGGCTTGTAATTCCTCACAGCACCCAAGATGAATATTCAGAAAGATTAGAAAGGAGGACTCTTGCCTTTAGTGTCTGTGACACAATAAACTGGATTTCAGCTCAGCTGAATATCTCTTTTGAAGACACTTGGCTTACATTGTAAATTGTAACAGCAGCCTTGCTGTTCTGAAGGCAAGAGAATTATTTTAAAAAATTAAAAAAAGAAAAATCAGTGCATGATTCATGGCTATGGACATTTTTAGTGACCACTACTTCTATAATGATAAGTATAACCTGGATATCAGCCTGGCTGGGAAACCAAGAAACCTGTTATAGTGATGGGAGAGGAGAGAGGTGTCTACTGCTGTCAACCCACTGCAAAGAGAGAAAAAAATGAAAAATTAAAACATCTGAGACCCTGTGAGAGTGTGGAGCAGTGTGACATACTTCCCAAAATTCCATGTTTGTTTTGCAAAGGCAAAGTTCTGAACAGTTATGGGCTTTGTACCCACTTAATTCATAAAACATAAAATATTGAGAAAGAAAACTTTATCTGTCCTAGCATGAGAAGACAGCAACATGGAACCAGTAACAGCAGCCATGGGAAAGTCCTTACCTGATAGCTTTCCATGCTCTGATTAGTATTAAAAAAAAATTTGCCATTTTACAATATTAAGAGGTGTGGAAAGTGCAGAAGCAATGATTTGTTACTGCATTTTTTGTTATTTCTTTTTGGGGCAGATATTTCTTAACCCTCAGAGCCTGACTTCCTCAGAACAGGGACAGCATTGAAGCCTGGTGGTTCAGGAACCACACAGGGAAGGGTCATCACTGTAGATGAAAGCCTAATGAAAGGAAGAATTGAGCAAATCTGATACAGAATTATGGGGAACATTCTCAACATTTTCTTATTTTGTGGGCAAGTTCAGCACTGCCTGTTTTCTCCATTTGAAGAGCAGATATTCAAAGAATTGCCTTTCCCTGCTGGAGAGGTGACATTAGCTCACTCCCATGTAATAATCCATATCTGAGTAACCCATAATGCCATTTCTGAGTTTGCCAAATGCTTCTCAGAACATCTGCAGGCTTCTTTTTTTTTTAAGGGTTCCTATCCAAACACTGCAGTCACCCTGAATAATGATAGAACTGGTTTCATTTAGGTACAAAGGAAGATTATTTGTTGAGCTACTGCCTCATGTAACAGCTCATCTGTTTCATCAAGTTAGAAATGCTCCCTGCATGGGTAGATGGTTACCTAAAGGATACATGCATAATAGATTATCTGCATTTTCAGGACGCATAAAGGGTGCTAGGAGCTAAAACTAGTCATAGTGGTACATTACAAGAAAAGAAAAGATCAAAGAACATGAAAAAAATTGACTTACCCAGTTTTGGAGGAAGTCCTTTCTGACATTCAGCAGCTGGTTTTTCTGAAGAACGACTTCCACTGGATCCACTCCTACATTCACCTCACTGCTTTAATGCAGAGTGACCTTTGCTTTCAGGAGCAGAGACCAAGTATTTATGATCTACCCATGAACCTCTCATCTGATCTGAAAGAAATTAACCCATCAGGACACAATGAGTAAACGTTGTCACTGGCCTTGTCCAATTCTTACACTCAAAAATTATATATGAAAGTCACCAAAATTGCTGTAAACCCATTGAAAAGTCATACATAGTTCTGAGGCTCTAGTAAAGAGCATCTTGCACAATTGAACTGGAGGTTCTGCCCTTCTAAAGAAATTCTTACCTGGAAAATTGAACCTGACAATGGACTCAGGAAATGAAAGCACAGCAGAGAGTACAAAGATCAGAGCGATAGCCAAGTGGTTAAACTGGGACACAGCAAACGAGAAGGTGAAACTGTGAAGTGTTAGGAATTTGCTCAGCACTGCTTTGAGGACACTTTTATGCACAGATACCTGCTGCTGGCAGGGCAAATGGAGTCAGTCTGGCAGAGCCAGCTGATTCCAAAGTTTACTATTCAAGGACTTCTCATTAATAACAAAAGGGAAAATAATTCTGGTGACTTATATAGATAGCAGTGAGTCCTTTCTGGCCTTTACAAGGTGACACGTGCACAGGACACATTTACCTGGCATCATTGCCAGGAATCAGAAAGTTTCTGCTGGGAGCCAGTACTAGAAAATGGGCAGGCATCTGAAATCAGAGGCTGTAAAAAATATCAAGCTCAGAGCTGAGATAAGGGAATAGCAGTGTTTTCCCTTTTAGCAAGTGTAGTTTAGCTAGCCTCCAAAAAGGACAGGAGGAAACATAAAAAGAAATTAGGAACCCACCCAAACTCAGGATAGATAAAACTTTGTCAGTTAATTCTATGTCTTCATATGCACACTAGAGAAATATCATATATAATGTCACATAAAACTGCTAAAAATAAGTAAGTTAAATATTTATATTACAGGTATTTCCCAAAATATTCCCTCAAAATTCCTGGACTCATGCCCTGGACTAGCCAACTAGTACTGTAAGCTGTTGGTTTAAATCTGGCACAGGTTGGTTAGGTTTTGTGTGTTGAGAAAATGTCCTTGCTCTTTTCAAATAGGAGGCAGAGGACCAGTGGGTGAATTGGTCCTGGATGCAGGTATTTATCCTTATTGCAAGTTAATTATTATCTATATAGTAAAATGTGTAAATCACTCTCTTTCCTTTTTATGATGATACAAGGCAATCAAAGATATGGTATAAAATTTCACTAACTCCTGAATATCTACCTAAAGTTCAAAGTTAAATGGTGGACACTTATGTGACAGTGATAAATAAAGCCATTTCCTCAGTTATTTATATCCTAACAAAGTAAGAGGAAGGGCACAACAGTATTTGCGTGCAGTTTCCTGGAGGGATCAGGAAAAAATCACCCATCTAGGATAATTATGGGCCCTCTCTTGCTGCCTTTTCAGAGAAGGAAAGCCTTTCCACTGACCTCAGGAAGAAGGGCCCAAAGAATACCCTTCCCGTGCCTTGTTTCCAGCCTGAAGTGGTTTTCCATGATGGCAGATGTGTTTCTTTGCTTCCTAACAGGAAGGATCCTGATGTCAGATCCCCCTCTACAAAACAGCCACCAGTAAGATGTGTTAGGATTTCTTACCACCCTTTCTTATCTGCCCACAATCTTGTTCTGTTTAAGAGGAAAACAGAGACTATGGAGATCAAACAGACCTCATGGACAAGCAGCCTGTCCCCAAAACTCCACCATTCCCAGCCCATCTCCCACTGCTCCTCCCCTCCTGGCAACACCACATAAATCAAAGAAGGACATAACACTTTCTATTTGAATTCTTTTTCTTAAATGTCATCATTGTTCTCCTCTCATAACATGCATGTGAATTCCCAGCCCCTCTCTAAGATGGGAAGAAATGTTTAATTCCCTTGCCATAAAAAGCACAGAAATGGTAGTCACAGGGATGCAGATGCTGAGTTTGCTGCTACCGCTCCCACCCCTGATCTCAAGTGAGGGCTGATCACCATGAGCTTCCCCAGGGCAGCACAGGCTGTGCTCTCCAGGCAGCAGCACGGCTTCCCCTCCTCATTGCGTTTGCCCACGGGGATGGAGCAGTCTGCCAGAGAGGAACACACACACACACACACACACACACACACACACACACACACACACACACACACACACACACACACACACACACACACACACAGCTGGGTGCAGGCACCTTCCTGTGCTACAGCATCCCCAGCAAGGCCATTTGTAGCTGACAGTCCTGTTACTCAGTGAACCCCTCATTGTACCAAGCTGCTGCAGCAGCGCTCTGTGCTGTCACTCAGCAAAGCCAGCTCCGATTTCAGAGCCGTGTGACCACACGCATTCCTGCCCTTTGGGTGGGGCCGGGTCTATTCACATGGCTCAGGTGGAAGGTTTGGCACAATCCATCACCCTCCCTTACAGAAGCTGTGCACACACACCTTCCTGAAGGTACAGGAAAATCCTGTCTGATCCCTGCTAAGGAGAGGGTTCCCCAAATCTCAAAGAAAATAAGCATGTTAAATGTAAACATGTGCATGACAGCTTAGCCCTTTATCTCCCATTGTGTTTCCAGCCATGTTGCTTCCATAAGCAAGAGTCCCAAAACATCTGGACATTGACTCCAGGAGTATAAAGGCAGCCCCTTCCTGGGGCTACAGTCTTGTAGCTCACAGTGTGGGAAGCAAGCAGAGAAATTATCCTGGGGCCAGCAGTCTGGGTCCCACAGATGGCCCTTTCCCTCTGCCACCCTCCCCAGTGCCAGCAAACAGCTGATGTTCAGTTTCATTAACGTAGTGTGGACACAGGTGAACTGAACCACGATCCCAGAATGTTTCCTGACCACATCTAAGCACATTCCTAACCATGCATTACACATAATCTTAGACCTCACTGTGGCACAGAGGAGCTATACTTTGGATATTGAGAACACTGGGGAGGAGCAGCAGAAGCTGTTCACTCATTTGGGAATGGAATACTAGAGCTGAAGAAAAGTTGGGAGGAGTTAGTCAAAAGCAGCTGAGGAGCGGCATGGCAACCTCCAGCTCAGTCTGCAGAGATCCCCTGCTTTCACAGGCCTCTCAGCTGAACTTCTGTCCCAAAATAGCCACATATTTCCCTCAGCTTCTTTCCCCAAAGGACTTCAGCATACACACCCCCAGGCAGCCCCCTTGCCCTGCCCCCTACATACCTGCTGTCACCAGCCACCCCAGGGTGCCGCCCACCTGCAGGCAGCGGGGTCCACGGTGGATGGAGCTTCTCTTAGAGCTGAGCTCTGCCTGGGAGGATCTAACCTGGCATCCCAAGATGCTGGGTTGTTATAAACCTCAGCCTCCTCGTGCTCTAGTCTAAACTAGAAGTTGCTTTTCTCTTTGAATAGTTGGCTAGCAGTGACATGACATCAACAGGGAGCAGAACTCAAGCAGAACAGTCGAATTACATCATCCAAAGGAACTGGAGCCCCTCACTGCATTTGAAAAAGAGGACAGCTTAAAGCAAAATCAGATGGATTTATTTTTCCTGGCATGAAGAAGTTCAGTCATCTTTTTGAAACAGAAAATATATGTTTGCTTGTTTAGTCATGAGTTAAAGACATTTTCTCCTTGGAGCTGTTTATATTATCTTGAAATTTCCCTTCTGTTTCTGAACCTCAAATAGTTAACATAAGAGCTTCAAAGGCTTTTTGAGATGAACACATGGGACAAAGGACTCTCAGTCTCTTTCCATTTCCTACAAGCATAGATAAAAGTTTTCAAGTGACAAAATAGCTTTAATATTTCGAGCATGAAACTGAAACTGGGCCTTAGAAATCACCATGTTGGCAATGCCAGATCTAACTAGCATATTTTTATCATTTAAATGAGGTATTTCCATTTTTTTCACTGCTACCAACAAAGACTGCTGCATGAGAGTGAAAATTTTTATTCACAGCTGTATTTTAGGGGGTTGTTTGTATATTGGACTGATAAAGCTCTTAGCTCCATTTGTTGATGAAAGAAAACTGTGGGATTCACATATGGAAGTGGCTCCCAGCACCCTTAGTGCCAGAGCGCTGCACCTACCCCCAGGGACAGTGCACACCATGGTGTGCTCTCAGGTTTTGGTCCCCCACGGCCCTGACCAGCAGATTACTGACTGCAAACCAGCCCAGCTATCCCAGTTTCCTTGTGAAGGTGTCCAGTCATATGGAATGGTTGAAGGTCATTGGCAAAAACACTGTATAAAAGGTTAACAAAAATGTATAAACAGTTACCATTAAAGGTGCGAATTTTAATAGATGCGAGTTAAGACACCCTAATACAACACGAATAAAAATGGCAATTACTCTCCATTGTAGGCAAAAATTACCAAGCCCTGAGCTTACTGGTTATATTTACATTGTTTGTTAATTTCTTACTTTCTGACTAGACACAAAATAATGCATTTTGAGAATAAACCCACAGAATTATCTGAAAAGAGAATCACTAAGCATGGGCAGCATGTTTCAGCAGTTCCTTGTTAAAAAAATTGAAAAATGGCGAACATAGAAATCTTACAGTATATCTGAAATACAGCACCTGGTGACAGATACATACCATTCATGAGCTATTTTCACTACAATGAAATCTTCAGAGTTTCCGACTGAAGTGGAATATGGGTTGTTGAGCTAGCAAGACCTTAGAAAGAACATGGACAAGCTCCATCTCAGAGAAAAGAAAAGGTGGGAAAACAAGTTAGATGTGGCATTAGTGATCTTCCAGTATTCACTGGACCAGAAACTGAGCCCCCAGTCTATCAGCAGGTACAAATCTGTGCTAGCATGAAGTCCTCCAATGGGAAAAGGGAGAGGATTCTGCCTCAAAACCATGGTTTCCATTCATATGTTTCCCTCAGGTCAAAAAAGCTGCATAGATTCAGGACTTCTGAACACCCTGGTGAAAAACCACCTCATCTTCCTAACTGTGTTGTGATCACAACCGGTGTTTATTTGGTATGGATATTTATTTCCAGGTCATTGCTCTGATCCCTGAGTGAAAGAAGGCACTTTCAGCAGATGCATTTGTTCACCTGTCTGAGCAGGGCAGGGCAGCCAACCTTTTATCCTATGTTTTCCTAGCCAAGTCAGGCAGGCAAGCCCAAGGGCCAAGCCTTCAAAAAGTCTGCACTCACAGTTAGTACTTGCAGCATGGCAAGGTCAGAGAAACCCAGAGCAGTGTCTGCTCCAAAGACCTTACAAATGCACCAGACATGGGAGCAAAAAAGGTTTGGAGAAACTAAGTGGCACTCCAGTACTCTTATTTTTCAAGGTTAGTACTGGCACCCGAGTAAAACCAGAAATGTTTCACAGTTTAATAGTGCCAAATATTAGAAGCAACAATTGCTGCAAAACTTACAAACTGGTAGCTTAGACACTTGTCTACTTTTCCTATTACCCAAATACGAATTGTGGATTAGAGAGAACAACTGCTGAAGTGTGCTGTAAATATTTCAAAGTCAGAAATATCTTATATGCAGAGCATGTAAAACAACATTAAAATAAAACCCCAAAGAGCAACCTCTCCCACCTCCAAACACCACTAAAACCTCCCCTTCTTCAGATTATTTTTTACTTTTATAAGGAGCACTTCCAGCAAGTCGCTGCAGTTCAAGCTCTAGGGAGCTTCCAGGAACACACACATTGTTAGCACGTGAAACATTTGCTTTCATGTGACACATGGCATCAACACTGCTACACAGGAACTCCACAGCAGCTGAAATCTGACCACTGTAGGGGCCATGGCTAAACTCTAGCATCCTGATGGCACAGATACATCTCTGGAAATGCCTCAAGTAAGATGTGTGCATAGAGTAGAAAGAAGGAGCTGGAGGATCAATTTTAGCACAATGTTACAGTGAATGTTCTATTGATGCCATTGGTTATTCTCAAGTAGTAGGTAGCATGGTGTGGAAGATGTCTTTGGATTTTTTGGGACAAACACATCAAAGTGCTTTTTGCTAAGCTGTTATTCAATCTACTCTTACTTTTCAAGGTTAGTACCCCCACTGAAGTTAAAATACCACCTCTCAGATCAAGTTTCAAACTTTCAATCCACACAGAAAGTTTTAGATTTATGTTCCACCCTTGGACTTTGCAGTACTTCCACGTTTAGACATTAGGAAGTTCCAAAATTACATTCTGCTATAACATGCTAATTACAGAGAGGTGCTGGAGGTTTGTGGGAGTTTTTTTTAATTCTTTACAGATAAATTTAATTCTGGAACCAAGCCATGGCACAAGCAGTAATTTCAGCAACAAGTTCAAGGGCACAGAAAGGAAATAGCCAGAACCTATTATGGATACATAAACTGAGGTGGGAAAATCAGCAGCTTGCCAAATAGCTACTCTGCCTATGAGCCTTAAGTAGCAGGATTACAAAATATGAGTCACTGAAAGATTATCTTCCAGAAAGAAACATACAAACCAGAATCTCAGGTAGTTCAATATTAGTTTATTAAATCAGCAATTTTTATCACTGCTTTCTAAAAATGATTACAAAGCATATTAAAATATATTACAGTATCTGCAAAGAATTTACTGTGTAATAAAAGTGCAACAATAATGAACTTACAATTTTGTTTGCCTAATTGGACAAACTGAAGCACACTGCACAGATCAAGCCTTTCCTCAAAAATCAGAGTGCCTTTTAAATGAAAACAGTGTTTAATAAAAATATTAGAAAAGGTGAGCATGTGAAATAGAAAACGAAGTTCATGATCATTCCTCAGTGCTATGTTACACATATCCATCAAACCATACACTTCAAACTCTGCTTGAGATCCAACAATTTAAAGAGCCACTAAAATGAGTGCACATTATGAAGGGAAGAAAGTGATGGAAAGAAAAAGAGGGTGCATTTCAAGTGCTGGCAATAAACAGTATTGAAAGCCAGGGACCACATACCTGCTGCTTTGAGACCAGGTTCCACACAAATCCACACCACACCCAATTAACAAATGGGACCTCACCCTGACTTAAAAATCTTTGTAAACTCTCCAATTTCAAGCTGTCACAGCTTGCAAGTCTCTCAGTGTCCTGTATAGTAGTTAGGAACTGTAGGCCCACGTTTTCTGTTCCAATCTGCTACAAAACCTCATAATTTCTGAAGGAATAGAACTAGGGTTGTAAATCGATACTGTGTTGTGGAATAGTTGGAGAAAAAGTAAAAGCAGCAGTTTCTATTTTAGTTTAAGACAGTAGGCTACATCAGTGGGCACAGATTTCACAGGATGAATTACAGACAGCTTTGAATGATCTTGCAGAAAACATTATTAAAATCCTAGGCATAAAATGTCCAACCAACTCAACATTGTCATCTTTCTTCAGCAGACATTAGCAACAAACTGAACACCAGAGATTGGTGTTCAGCAAGAAACTGCTGTTAAAGTAACTACTTAGAGCATACTATTCTGAGAGAAGGCAATCCTGCTCACTTCCCATGCTTCTAACACACGGATTCACTAACTCCACAGAACGTTATCCAAACACTTGTGTGTGGCTGGTTTAACTGAATGGGCTTGCGAACAGCCAGCAAGGGAAATGGGGGAGGCCCATGGACCTGTGAGAACATAGTGAGAAGAGAACCCCCCCCCGAGCAACAGCAAGCTACTCCATCAGTTTAGTTGTGCAAAAAACCGCTGTTTAAAGTTCCCATGAAATGTATTTTATTCCTATCATCTAAGTTCACTGTACCACATACTAGATTTATGTGGTACCTAGGTACCACACACGTAGAAATAGACTTATGTAGCTGTGGATGCCAACCATGAAACACTCCTATTTCTCCAGACAGCTGGAGAAAATCCACCTCTACTCCTATACATGCTTCATGCATTCATCTTCCAAATTCTACAGGAATACAAAGCAAAATACTACAACCTCATCTAGGCAAAATACATCAAAAGGATGTATTTCAATTTGTCTGCCTTAAGACCAAGCTAGCATAATGTCACAGAGACTGAGGAAAAGGCTGTGTTCTCCATTTTACTACCAACAAAACTAGAAAAATAGAATAAAACCACTGAAACTATCCAGCTCTTCTCACTGAAGAAGGATATTTCAAATGGCATGGGATCACATGGCTCCAATGTGTCTGGAGCATCACCTCTGGAAGCTGCATGTGGTGGGAACTCAAGCAGGAGTCCCCTGCTGTAGTCCTGTGCTGCTGCAAAGCAAGGTAAGGCAGAGTGGGAAAATCAGCAGCTTCCCAGATCCTCTCAGTTTTGCCTACACTCCAGTAGTCACAATACATAAGCTTGCATTCTTTCTCCTGGTGACTGTCCTGATTAAGCTAGTCACTAGTACTAAGCTGGTCAGTAGTGTATGAAGTGGTAATGACTGCAGACACTACCCAGAAACAGACATATCTTACTACTTCTGCAGCCATTTTCTTTTTCTTAACACCTGCAATGTCTAGAGACTACTTTTTTTCAATCAAAAATAAATTACACAGAAAATAGCTCCTCTGCAGATGCGCAGTCACACAGGTAGACTCAGTGTCAAGTTTCACAGCTCTACTGAAGTGCACAGAGATGCACTAAGATTAATTTGGCTCCTAATTTAGGTCTAACAGAAATAAAGTTGGTATGCTTGAATGATAGGAAAAACACCTTAGAATAAAAAAAAAACAAAAAAAACCCAAAAACAAACAACAAAACACCCCAAAAAATCAAGTCCTCAGAACAATTCAACTATGCCAGGATATCCTTGATACAGGCCCAGAAACCTGGCAAGGTAAAAGTGGCATTCTGCCATTACTTAAAATAGCATCATTGTTTTCCCCTGCAAGTGCCCTGACAAAGTTAATGGAAATTGCACCTCAGAATAGAACAGATACAGAAAGATGAGAGGTCCAGAAAGATGTGAAGTATCAAACCTGACAACCTACAAATACATGATTTGAAAAAAGAAGCTGACGCTTTTCTTAGATCACCCACAAAACTGAACATGGAAGTGTGACTAAAACCTTAACTGGGAGATAATATCCAAACTATTTCCTCCCCACACCTTCTACAAGGATGTTAAAGCACTTTTTGGCTTGCCCTGTCTCAGAAGGCATTACTGCTGCCACTTACTGAGACTTAACAAGAAAGTGCTCAAAACTACAGTGCCTTTGATGTGTAGGATCTTTCCTATTACAAATGGAATACAAGTCAATTCCTGCTCATACACATAGACCAGAACTGGCTGCTTTTGATTTTAGGAAAGAACTGGCCCTCCCTGAAAGACTCAAGTTCACAGGGCCCAAGACTTGCCTTCTTTTAAGGTACTGATAAAAATCAATTGTAAGCAGACAGTATGTTCAACTTTGGTTGTGTGTTGTTGGAAAATAAATGTTTATTAAGCATCCATTCCTTTCATGGATTGTTTTCAATAAAGGAGTAATATTTGGAGGGATGAGTTACATTTATTACAGTCAATGTAACAGTTTCTGTTAGCCTCTCCATCCTTCAAATCTGCTACCATGAGAATTGAATCTCTCTTTTGTGGTTGTCAGCTACGTGTTGGCAAAAGAGTTAAAAATTTCTCTTAAATATATTATATATTAAAAAATACACAGACATAACTGTATAATTAGCTGTAAATAGAAATTAAATACCAATGAAAATATTCCGAGACAATTTGATGTGCTTTGAGGAGGCTGAATTTGAGCAATACACATTTTGTGAACAGAAAGTGAGGCCTAATTTCAATGCAAACATGGTTTTTTCAGCTTAAGAAACCATTCTGCTGTCACTTTGAACCATTCAGAAATTCATTGTCTGCAGAGAAGCTAAGCTTAAACTGCAAAGAAAACTCTAAATACAAGGAACAAAGGAGATCTCAGTTCTTCTATTGATAATACTGACTATATAGAGTGCTGTGTAAAACTGAAGAAGCTGTTTTTCACACAAGACACAATGACAGATCGAAAAAAAATTTACTGTTTTGCAGTTCTAAATAGAATCTGAAGTTCTAAAACACGTTTGCTCATATTCTGAGCACTTACAAGACTCTCCTCATTATTCTTCTATCTTTTTCTAATTCCAAATACACAATAAAAAGAAAGAAAAGGATTTCCTTTTATATCAGCCTTTTCTTAGACTATAGAGATGCTTACATTCACTCAATGGCTTAAGCACATTTTTAGCATCTAAATATTCCTTGCATATGCAGGTGAATTTAACATTTTGAGCTTCAGTGTGCTATTTAGGATAGTCTGGATACAGGGTTGATAAGTATTTAGGTTTGGTGAAGGTCAGCAAATTTTATGCATGGTCTTTTCTGCTTTATGGTTGTGAAGGCAGCAAGACATGGACACAGGACTACAAAAACATTTTCACCTTATGACAGAGCTATTATAAGGCACTTGTGATAAGCATGTCTGAGTGAAGGTCAGCAGGGACAGCGACACGAATGTTTCCCTGCTGCCATGCTTATAACTTCAGTAGCTTGAGTGAAATGTGCTGTGAGGTTTAAGGATCTAAGCTTAACTTCAAATTTTGGTATTTTCAACACATTTCCTGTGGGAATTTCAAAATCCTCACTCTTCTCCTTGTATTGTTCATTCTGCTGTTTGGAAAGGTTTCCTGTGAGATGGTGGCACCAGGTGGGAAGGTAGTGTGCCAGGCAGTTCATATCCATCCAGTTTAATCTTGATGAGATGTTTTGCTAATGCAAACTCTTCATCATCCAACATCCCATCGCCATCACAGTCTGCAAGTTTCCAGATCTTCCCCAAGACGCTATTGGGTAGTTTAGAAGTCACCATCTCCTTCTTTGCACTAATCCCAGATATTTTGCCATTGATTGGTGACAGAGTGTAGAAAATCTCATCATAAGCAGGTTTATCTTTGGCAACAACCCACTCCTCTTCATCAGCTCCTTCCTTAGCGCCTTCCCCATACCCATGGCCAAAAGGTCCTGCCATGGTGCCATCGAACGCTCCACCATGTACCATCTCTGTGGGCATGTTGCTCTCTTCCTGTCTGATTAGGCTCATCAGGGAGGCAATTTTGTTGGCCAGCATGTTATCCACAGTTTCAATTAGCTTTGGTTTCAAAGAATGAAATTTAGTGAAATCACAATTCTCCAACTGCTCCTGTGAATGATACAGTGACAGTAGTTAAAAACGATTCCAATGCATTAAAAAGTTTAAAGAATGGGCTTAAAATTAAAATAGTCACGTGATAATTCAATTAAAATAAGTATCTTTTGAAGCTGTTTCTATAGCTGAAACTCCTCTTGATGGAGAAACAAAACACATGTACCAATATATTTCATCAAACACACTAAGACAGTTTTGCAACAGTGTATGAGTTTATTTATTAAATTACATTTATGGTGCAAATTTCCAAGTGCCGTGGATAAAACCACAGCGGCTGATGAATGTTACCCACAACTTTCCATTTGATGATTTTTTCCCAATCAAAGAAAGTGTGCAAGTAAGTCCTCAATCCTGCTAGCACTTATGCAAGAGTTCAGAGTTAAAAATAAAATCAAATGTTTGCAGGACTGATCTGATTTTATAGATTAGACTTCTTGGCTGTGGTTAGGTCAGGAAAAGGTGTCCTTTACTAATAAAGAAAAGCTGAGATAATAGCAGCAATGTTTTATAGCAGTGCTGCCAGAACTCATGAAGTCAGATGCTCCCTGCAGAATTTGTGGAGTTTTCATCCTAACACCAGTGAGATATTTACCTAGGTAATATGTACTATTCCCACACAAGCCCAAGCACGTTTTTCCCCACAGCATCAGAAAGTTAAAAATGCTTCAGGCAATTATTAAGTTTTTTCTACATGCAAAATGCTTGCCGGGAAGAGAAAGTTACAGTGGACAAGGTTAAAAAACCTCCAGCATCACCATCACCACCTCCCACCTTTGGTAAAATTATGTTAAATTGCTTTAACAAATCCCTTCTATCACCTCAAGGAGCTACTCCTATACATATCAAAATGATCATGACATGAACCCAAGAAACCTGGAGCACAGGGTAAAAACAGTCAACGAACAACTCTGTTCAGGTGACATTTATACACAATCACCTGATTGACAGCACCTGATCAGAATAAATGTATGTAGTAGAATAAATCTCAGGAATCAAAGATCAACTTGCTATTGGTTTTGGCACAATTTTGTTTTCACACAATTTTGCTTTCTCACAATTTTGCTCCTCATTACAGAAGTGACTGATCTCCTGTACATATTTGCTGCCATCTGCTGCTGAGGCTTAACTGATATGTACTGTAAATCTGAAAGAGTTTCATTAAAATTTTGTTTCAATATTCAGATCTCTCATTCTCTCACTCTGCATCACAAGCAAAAGCAGCAAGGGAAGAAAGAGTCAACTTTTGCAACAAGATCCCCTTTCAAAGCCTAACTCATGAAACGCTTCCACCAATCCTGCCTGTGAAAACTTAGCTAAAATACATCTTATGCTTCATCAATGATTTGCTATCTCATGCCAGTAGTTGATTACCAGGTTAAATACTTCAGTTTATGAAAGAAATGTGTGTCTTCATATAGATAATCAGCCAATCATCACTCCTGATGATAGCTGTGCAAGCATATCACATGTGCTGTCAGAACGATACGTCTGGAAAACATTCTCCATCACACTCATGACTAGTCCATGGTCAGAGCAAACTGCAGGCTCCTCATCCCTTGTTCTTCAGCTTTCAAGCTGTATTATCCTCTAATTCAAAGGCCATTTAAGAAGTTTATGATCTGAGATACAAAAATTGCCAATTGATGCTTGAAATCACTACTAACACTAGCTGTTTTTCCCTGGGATATTTTCTAACTCATCTCGAATCAGAGAACAGAAATAAATAGACAAGAAAGTGACAGAAAATTGGTTGAAAGACTGCAGAAAACCCAAAAGAGGAAGAGACAAAAGGTATTTTTAAATAAGTTGTGAGCATAAACCTAGAACTTCTCTCTCTCTCTCTCTCTCCTTCATAGACAGGAAAAAAGCCAAAGACTGTTTTCAAAAGCAAGAGGTTTCAAGCTGGACTTTTCAAGTAACACATTGCCTTTATTAGTAGTCACTAGGAAACAGTATCAGTAAGAACTGGAACACAGTAAAGTAAAAAACGATCTTATGACTAAAGATATCTTCATCTACACAAATATTTGATACTGTCATAAAAATGATAAATATAACCACATTTAGGATTCAAAAGAAGCCCCTTAAGCTGTGAGTGTTCATTGCCATTTTATTTGCACAAAGTCTTCAGTATTTCCTGCCAGGAGAGACCAAGTACTGACTAAAAGGAGAGTAGGTCAGATTTTTTTATTCCTTATTTTCATAGTCTTTATGTAGTCCTGTGTCACTGAATGCACACTTAGCAAGTTACCATTCTTTTTTTGGTCTGTACCACTTCCAAGTCACTCTAATGTCATATCAGTCAAATGACTGTCATTTCAACTGCTCTACACCCTCAGCTGTAACACTGAGATACTCTGTTCTACCTTTTCCATTTTTGCAATCCTGCTACAAAGTTAGCAATTATTTCAGTGGAATGGTAATCTACCATCTTACCTGCATTTTCTTCACTTCAGGGAAGTCCCCTGCTGAAATATGGTATTCCCTTTGCAGCTGAACATATATCTCAGGCAACTTGTTGATCAGTTCCTTCTTCTTATTCTCTTTCCCAAAGACAGAGGGCATCTCTTTTTTCAGATAGCTGATGATATAAGCATGAACCTAAAAAGAAGCAAAACCGAAATCAAAACTACTGTTTACCAACACTTAGCAGTAGTTTTCCTCACCTAGGTCATAAAAAGAAACAGAAATATGTTTCCCTAAGGAAAGATATTATCAACTACTCTTTCTGGAACTTCATGTTTACATGAACAGTTAGCTGCCTGTTAGTTATTATTAGCTTTTGCTGCTTTCAGCATTCCTTTGAGGGGCAGACAGAAAGGAAACACATTTCAAGGAAATACAGATGCACACTTGCTCTTTTAAGAAGAAGCTTGGTACAGCATTCTATGAGTACCAACAGCAAGAGAAAAGGCAAGACCACAAACCCCACATCCTGACAGAGAGCTCCAGCCACACTGGTCCATCTGTATGATTTGTAGCTCATTTGCCACAGCAGCCATTGTGGGTATCAATGGGATAATTCCTCCAGCAATCCAAGTATGCTAAGTGGCAGAGCTATCTGTTCAAAGTGATATTGCATTCCTACCTATTTACTGACAGAAAAGTGAGTACCTATAGTCTGTATTTATGTAGCCACCTATGCAGATGACAGAGCAGCCAGTTTCAACAGGAGCAGCATGCCATGGCTGCCTTGTGAAGCCCTAGGGAGAGAAGTAGAGCCTTTCCAGCTTATAAGGAAAGACACTAATTTAGGATGTCTTTAAACACATTGATTCTTGCATTGCCATCAAAATATCCATCCTGCCCACCTTCCTTATGCCTCTATTTGGAACCATTCATGTCCTCTCCCACCACCTTTCCCCACCAAAAGGATCTGCTTGGCCACAGAACAAGTGATCAGCTCCAGAACAGAAACAGTGGTTGCACTTCCTAACAGAGGTGAGCTCACCTATCCAGATCATTGTGTGGACATTGATACTTATTTTGCACACAAGAGGGAAGGCACCAGGGCAGAGCCTTCTTTTAGAAGTAATGCTGCCCTAGGCTGTGACCACTGCAGGACCACAGCAGCCAAATGACCTCCACTACAAGATGTCTTTACATCTGGTCCTTGTTCATTTTAAAAGAATGTAGCTGTCCACAAATCAGAAGTTAGTTATAAGTTTCACACACACAGAAAAAAGAGTTAAAAATTAGGTATGTCTATCAAACTGTTGAGCAATAAAAAGGTGAAATTTTGAAGACTGGGGGAAGACAAATTACCATTAAAAAGCATCAGCAAAACAAGTGATTGCTTCAGTGTTGTGTAAGTATAATACTTAATACCTACCAAACCATGACAGACAGTGTGTTTTATAGCATTTTACACAAACCTTACACAATCTGCACATGGCAATTGCCCATTCATTTCCTTACTTGTTTAGGAAGAAACAGAAAAAAAAATATTTGCTTTTAAAAGAAAAACGATGTAGCCAGTTTTTATGTGCACATCTTAAGTTCACAAATTTCACACAACATTTCCTTAAATCTAAAAAGAGTGCATGCATTTTAATGGCAAATTTACATTTCTGTAGAGGAGAAAAAAACTCCAGCATAAAGAAACATAAACCCTGAAATTTTCTAAGAGTACAGATGTAAGTATTTCTCCAGAATTACAGAATGGATTCAGTAAGGGTATTTTTAAGAGAGTTTATAAATAATTGTGAGTAATTTTATGGATCTTATGTTGAAAATAATATTTCTATCAAACTCAGAAAAGTATGTTTATAATTCATAAGCACTAACAGTTTCACATGTGTATTCTAAGTGGCCTAAGGCCAGCCAGTATGCACATGTGTTTCTTGTAGATAAGAGCAGTCTCCATCTCCAAAACAGGACAGTGAGTCACAGGACTTGAGGAAGAAAAAAAAAAAGAAAAAAGCCTAATGCCCAAATCTGACAGCCTGTTAAGAGTTTGCTTTTGTTTCTATTTACTGTAAATGCTTTAGAAAATATTAAGAAGAGGACAGCACAGAAATAGGGTAAAAGAAACCCCACATTCAACACTGTAAAAAGCTATTTTTGGTTGTCAATACTTCGAGAGCAGTTTGGAAGGCAGAAAAATGCCAGTGGATTACATTGCTGCTTTCCTGCACATAAACAGTTTTTTCCCCTTCCGGGACTATCTAACATATCCCTAAGACCACTGTGTACTGCGTTTACCTTTATAAATTTTTACTTTACATTTCATAGAAATATCTAAAAATTACTCAACTTACCCTCCTTCAATGCCAAAATTATTATAGCAAATGAAAACAAAATGCTGCCAACATTTACAAAACAGATTGGATCTGAGGTTGCTCTGGGATCAGAGTGACTTTTAACACAATATCATTGTGATTTTAAATGGATTTAAGTTTCAAAGAAGCAACTTCTACAAGGTGCCCTAAAGCTCAGGCCACAAAACCCCCCCCCCCAAACCAACAGCTCCCCTCATTCCCTCCTCCAACCCCCAATAATAACCCCACCAAAAACTCCTGGAACTCTATCTTCATATTCAGAAATTTAAATAAGCCAACACAGGAAGAGGTACATATCCCCAAACAACTATTCATATACCGATGGATTTGCAAGTCCTCTTCATTTCTGATTAGTAGTTCACATTAAAATATATTTCAAGGAAAATGCATTCGGTTTGATATCTGCACAGGAAATTAGAGCTCCTGTCTTCTACCAATAGCTTTCTCCTCAAGTGACTATCTTTTCCTTGAAAAAGTGACAATTCAATCCCAGATTAAAAACTGTGCCAAAAAGACGTTTTATAGCAAGAGAAAAATTGGCAAGGTTGAGAACACACTGAGAGCAGCAGAGACTGCTCATTCAATTTTGTTCTCTTCTTACCTTTGCAAGTCTTGCCCTTTTAATGAGATCATTGAGTTTCCTCACAGCAGCCTTCTGTGGGAGACTCTGGATATCCTTGAAAAGATCCTGTGCCTCGGCTTCAAAGAGTCTCCGGTTGTCTGTGTTTCGGAGAGGATGGGCCCAGAAAGAGCCAATGTAGACCCGCAGCACCTCTGGCGTGTCGATCACCTTTCCCAGGGACCACATGAGAGCACCGTAGACCCTCATCAGCTGCTGTGTGTCCACTTGGTCAGCCTTATTAAGGACCACTCGGATCTTGTCATCCTGGCCCCGGAATGACTTAATGGCCTCTGAAAACTCATCAGATATATCCAGCTTATGGGCATCAAAAAGCAGGATGATTCGGTCAACCCTCTCAGCAAACCACTGGAGGACTTGGCAGAAGTCGTAGCCTGAAGGAAGAACACACTTTTATGGTCTTACCATTCAGAAAAGTCTTGGAGAGTCTTGGAGAATGTAGGGCTGGGGATAGAGAACAAGAGGGTAACAGCCTCTACCTGGGGGCAAAAAGGAGATTTATTACTCAAGAGGACAGCATCTTTGGACAGTGAGGTCAGGACAACTGTATCCTGCATTTCCTTGGATCAGTCTCACTATTACCACCTTCTGTTTTTATCACTGCCCTTTTTTCTGTTTCACACCCACATCTGCCTCTTTCCAGGAGTCTGGTTCCAGCACAGCATCCAAGCTAAATAGGGCTGTGAGGCTCTCTTCATCACTGCCAATATTGGTCACTTTGGTAGTACTGCTTATCTCAATTAGCAAGGAAAATGGTTCAAATGCAGCATTTAAAACCATTTTCAAACTCATCTCTCCTTACCTTGCAACACTTGCCATTATTTTTGCTACAGCAGACTAAAAAGTACAATTTACAAGTAATGTGAGTACATTGCTGATAGCTTTGAGGACATGACATGTTACAGAACATGAGTAGTGACCTTCCTGATCACCTGAAACAAGCTTTATCACATTCTAAAGGAAAGCCAATTCAGAGCACCTGTCTAAATGCTTTTACAGGTTCAGCTGGTACCTAATCCCCACAACAAACATTATTCAGGAACTCCTTACTCAGAAGTGACACATCTAATCCGCAGAGTCACCACTGGTGATGAAGCTCTGGGTTTGGCATGGATGTGACTCATCTAGTATGAGTAAGGAACAGCTAAGTATGTACTGGGAGCCTTTTGCTTTAAAAAAAAAAAAAACAACAAAAACAATTTCCATTTTCCTCTGAACTCTTTCTCCATACTCTTTGAAACACTTCCCTCACACCACTCAGTCATGAATGAAACACCCCTTCCCTTCCTAAAGGGGCTACTCCCTACATCCTGCCGGACACTCATTTTTCCAAATCCTGCAGCCCACGCAGACATTTCTGTCTGCAAGGGCATGAACATCACCAGTGATGCTGCAGAAGCAGCACAGGGACGGACACTGTCTGCCCAGGGGACAATGCTGGCAGACAACTGCACATTCTCCTCCAGCCACTTACACTGGCCCTGAACTGACAGGCAGGAAGTTTCTGGCACATCCTCCTGCCAACAACAGGAGTGGGAAAGGTGTGTCTTGAGACATCTTTGAATGCTGCCCTCTGTGTATATTTTTGACCCTTCAAGAAATCAGCTCCTTCATCTGTGGCCTGGATGCTTTCCAGATCTAAAAATAGAGCATGCTGGGAAATAGCGCATGTTCTCAAATTTTACTTAGTCCCTTTGCTGTTTTCCTGCATGTTAAAATGAAAGCTACTATTTGAGTCCTCTCTTGGACTCAGAAGGCTTCAACTTACTCCTAGTGATACCTGTCAAATTTTAATATTGTACAGATGTTACATTCGTTCGTAGGTAAATAGTTAAGCAGTAGCTAGTGAGATGGGAAAAAAACACCAATAGCAAAGAGACATGGTCTTACACTGAGGCCTTGTAATGTTAGTCTTCCATCAAACATTTTAAATAAGAAAAGATGTAGGTTACCAATGTTAGACAGAACTAAACTTCTAGAAAGCAGAACCCTCTCTGACAGACACATTCAGGGGTAGCAGAAAACACCTTGTACAATCCTGCTTACATTTACACACAATAATTTAGAAAGTCCTCAAAGCAACTCAAACTTCAAAATGTGCTAAGTTAGACTTATAGCATAAATATGTCTAAGTCAGACTGACTCCTTCAAGAAGCAGGTCAGACAAACCTTGCTATTTGCAGCATCACAGGACAACTCAAGTTTGTGGCCAACAAAACCACCTCTATGCAAACTGCATAAGCAGCCCAAAAGCCATTTACATGAAATGTATCTGACCATGCAGTATTTCAGCCAAGGTTGAGTGTAGGAATTTCTGATCATGATAGCATGGAGTATGTGTATGCAATAAATGCATAGGCACTTGTAAATAACTCCTTGTATGGTGATGCCTAAGTGTATGAAACCTTTATTTCACCGGCCCTCAAAGCTTGGGACACTGACAGAGCAGTGCTCTAAAGCCAACTCCCAAAACCTCATATTTGGTACAATGACACTTTAAACATGATTAAAACTAACAGCATACAGGAGAACTACACTTTGATAAAAGAACTATGACAAGGGACACATTCAAGACAATCTTTATCACATGTAAAAAAATAATCAAATTAAAGCCTGTGAAACAGGTAAGAGTTTGAGGTAATCACTGAACTATGTCAAATTAGGTGGAAGTCTATCATATCAAAGGGCAGGCCAGCTAGGCTGTAACAATTGATAAGGCACATACCATCCTGACAAGGAGTTTCTGAACAATAAGGGAACAAGAGCCATGTTTTGTTAAATCCCAGGAGCAATTCTAGATGGTAGTGAAGAGTCATGGTCCTTCAGGCAAAACAGGACTACCAGTGAAACATAACCTGGAGAGAAACACAAATCTGTCCTGCACTTGAAGTCTGAGACTTCCACAGCCTTACCAAATGGTCTTGAATTTGTTTACACAATTGTTCCCTTTTTCAGTGGCATATTAATGCAATACTCTAGTTTTCTGCTTATTTCATGTTTCCTTCCATACTGTTATGAAAGTGGCAACAGATGCTGCCATATATAATTTTCTCTTGATTTAACAAGCAAAGAAGGGGTAAGTTTTAACTTGAGGAGGAAAAAGGGAGCTGGAATCCACAACGGAAAAGCAGACCACTGCTGATTTTATCAGACTGTGTAAACTGGGATCTAAATATTTTGTGGACATTTTATCAGAAGATTTTTTCAGGACTAAAGATCATTAGTCGCACTCTCAAGCTTTTGTCCAAAATATGAGTGCCAACATGCAGTATTTGTTTTATTTCTGGTTTCACAACATTCAAGTCTTTGCTTGCAGAGATGTAGAGCTCTCATGCTGTTCATCTCTACTATTTCACCAACACATCACATAATGGAATGCCATGACTATGAGTAATAAGGAGGACAAAACGTCACTGAATAAAGAATCCAGAAGCATCTGGTAGACCAGTTTATTAGGTAAGCATAATTTAGATTATAGTTCTAAGAAGTTAGTCCCTTATTCTATCAATTTATTATAAAGACAAGACTACTGTTGCATAGCTGCCATATATTGTGCTTTCACCAGGATTTCCTCAAAAAATTCCAGGTGTGATATGGTAAAGAATTGTTTATTTCCTCTGACAGAGACATGAAACACAAGTTTCCATTTCTTAAGCAAAGGCCTGAAAACAGAGGGCAGCATAAGCCACACCCTGCATCACTACCATTTACAACTCCACAGAAAAGCTGCATGCACTTAAATGGAGCTGAAGAATGCAAGGAAGAAAGTTGTTTACATTATGCTGTTCTGTTTAAATACTTTCTCAAGACAGGCTAATGTTTAAAACAGCTTGATAAACAGTGCTCAATTCTCTGCAGAATTTTCATATTATTAAAAATATTCCCATTTGCTCTTTCTCCTTCTACCATTTGACTTCCTCTTTTGACTGTATTATATTATGGCATGACTGAGCAACCTTAAGAAGCAGCTCTAGCAGCTGTGCCCACAAAAACCCAGCTTATTTACAGCCCCATCCCTGAATTTTTCAGACATGACCAACCTACAGCTATTATGAAACATTTCTTCACTCATGAACTTCAATAGTATATATAAGAGTCATTAATACTTCATGGAAAGCAATTAAAATGATCAAAATAAGGCTTTTTCTCGGGAGTGACAAAGCACTAATTAGTCAACAGACCATGCAACTGTAGCCATTTGCAGCCATAGCAGCAGGATGACAGAAATACCAACCCCCACCAGCTTTCAAGAGAAAAAATTCCGAAGCTGCATCCAGCCTTAAAATATGGGTTGTACAGGGCTTGCAGTACAAAAGTACATACAGTACCACTAAAATAGACTTCCCAGAGATTAGGATGCTGATTTGTCCAGTAGAGCAGAAAACATTAAGTGAGCTTGGTGCTTATAAAGCTCTGCAACTCACCTCTGCTGATGCGCTGCTTCTCTCCAGAGAGAATGCCAGGGCTGTCAATGATACTGATGCTCTTCAGGACCTCGTTGGGTAGCTGAGAACACATGAACCTGCAGGAAAGCAGGGAAAAAACTCATTAACAATAGCTCTAGCTCACATACAGATTATTGCTTGAGAGCTCCCCATTACATATCTGATTTTAGAAAGACTCAAATGAGACTCAAAACAATTTCTGAATCCTGGCAAACCTCTATGTTTCGCAGGCAAACGTGTTTAACAAAAATTATGAAGAGAGCTTCTCAAAAAAACCCCACAGGGAAACCTTGTAAAACTGTACATCTAAGTGCTGATAAGACTTCAAATTTTGCAAGAGCTGACAACTTGGGCTGTAAATGCAACATTAAAAAGATTCCATCAAACCCATCTTTGGAATCTTTTTTAGATTCCAAAATGGGAATCTTTTTTAGATTCCAAAACTAGGACCAAATTTAGTACACACAAGAGAAAATTCTTGATGTACTCCAGCCTATGCCTAGACTCAAAGACCGAAAAGGGGAGGAAGCAGAAAGCCATACTGACAATATGTTTATGTTATGGTCCAGTCCCTGCCCCATCTCCCTCTTGCCTGATTTAAGAGTGTTTGAGTGATCCCTACTCCCTAACCCACCACTCTCCTCAGCTGGAGCACCAGTGAAAAACACCAGTGTTTCTCCCACAAACCGAGCCGAAACTATCACACTGCCAGAAGCAGGAGTTCAAATTACACACAGTATACTCTAAACAATAACCTCCTGCCTCTGCAACGGGAGGCAAATCAATGGTGGTATTACAGAAGAATAAATAATTGACAAGGACTCAGAGCTGTGCAGAACACGTGGTGTGTTACTTGCAAGCTACAATGATGCTTCTGTGACAGTTAATGGCTGAAGAACTTCGCTGCCCTTCATCATAACCTGCCTTTAAGAGATTTGCATAAGAGTTTAATCTTCTTATCAGGGAGCAGCTGAAGATACAAATGAGCACACAGAGTAACCCTCCTCCGGTGAGGCTGCCCCACACAGGGTTAAGCTATAGCCTCAGGCTCCAAGATGGGGCTGCCTTACATCAACCTATGGCTTCACTAAGCACAATGCCTCAAAAAACAGGGTATCACAGACAGGAAACTGTAGCTGTGCTAAGGTTAAACAAGACTTTTAAGGCCTTGGATGATCTGAGTCAGGAAGAGTTCAACCAGTCAAGTAGCAGATACAAAATGTAAACTATATCAAAGTCTAGATGGTATTTTATACAATACAAACTATTCAAAGGAAATTGAAAAGAAAACAAGTCTTAACACCTCACTTCACCTTATTCTGCAAGAGACCTTGTAGCAATGAACCTTTAACAAAAACACACAGTGTGCCTTCTTGGATAAAACAGAAATGGCAGCATCACCTGCACCTCTCCCTGAAACCCAAAAGGGCATATGGAAACAGCAGCCATCCAAGCCTGATAGAACCTGAGGGTATGTAAACATAAATTACATTATTTGAACTTGCCAAAACCGAAAGGCAGTGCTATGTCAAAGCAAACACATTACGTGGAAGCATAATGGATGTGCATAAGTGACAAAGAAAATACATTTAATCATGTGAACCATTACAAAAATACATACACCACTAGTATGTACATCATGAAGTAGCTTTCATATATTTGGAAGTGTGAAGACTGAATGTTAATGTATGTTTTTTCTTATCACTCTCATCCAACCTTAGAAAGCCCAGTGCTTGTTCAGTATCACCAAGATGTTTCTAGACCAATCTTATGGGAAGAAAGGCACTGTTATGCCAGCTGAACAATACAGCAGTGTCTTGACTCAGGCACCACCCAAACTGGGACAGCTGGAAAAGACCATGCAATAAAATAGAGAAAATAGAGAATTACAGGCCTCAGAAATGCAGACACTGCCATTTTTGCAGCAGTCACTACTGGCAATGGGAGGAGATGAGTAAACACATAGGAAATAGAAGCATGAACTCAGAATTAATGCTTGTTAGCTTTTAGAATATGTCCATCAGATGAAGATGAAAGATGGGTTAAAAATCTTGCCTCCAACTAATATTTTGACAACTATAATGATAGTGGTAATTGAATGTCTCTTTTCAACACTGAGACTTATTTCTTAACATACCACTTCATGCAGGTCATGTAAGTGCTACATCACAAAAACCAGAACTACACACTATCCACCTGAATGAGAGATTTTTTAAAAAAGTGTTACAAAAACAGTTGCATGAATGACTGTAATTTCTTATGACACATCAAAATAGACCAGGACCATGGATTTCTTCTCAGCAGCACTAATTTATTTGCATGGTTTTCTGCATGTAAATTACTGTATAATGCAGTATTCTTCCCTCACTAGCATCCAAGGGCACACTAGGTCCTGTCCCTCTTCGGTTTCCTCCCCAACTTTTCTTAAAAGTATACAGGATAAGTAAGAGTTTAATAGAGGAACACCTCCCACAATCAGTGAGATACAGGGGGCAATTAGAAGGGGTCATGGAAAAAGACAAAAGCAAGGTAACATCAATAAATTAATGCAGCTAATTACTAAGTACAAGCCTTGATTGTGATACTGTGTTCTTGTTTGCTTCATTTTTTCCATTACCTCAGTCCCTGCTTCCTGTCATTTGGATTGTTAGACTTGGATGAAAAGGATACTCAACTTCATAGTCTAAGGGTTCATAGCCTTAAGTTCCTCCATAAAACAAAACCTCAGGATTGGGAAACTATTAAAAAAATTAAATGGGGGTGGGGGGAAGTAGAGAGAAGTCTATTATGGCAGGTGTGAAAAATGTAATATTGGACAAAAAGAACTGTCAGCATGGCAAATGAGAGAAGGAAAAGTAAAATATGTACTATGATTACAGGTAACCTGGGAGGAACTCAAAGATACTGAAGCCTAAGACAATTTCATCTAAGCAAAGCCACAAAGAGAAAGGAGTTGGTAAGTTTTGAAAAATGCTAGGGAAAGATAAGCACCCAGATCTCTGTTGAATAGCTAACGAGTAAGCGTGAATGTTGAGGAAGATAAGGGTGCTCAGAGTACTTCAATACAACAATATCACAGTCACCAAAAGAACTAGAGTAATTTGGTCAGTTACTTTGAAAGTACATTTTTGTAGCTAGCCAATAATCTTGCTTGCAGTCAGAACCTGACATAAATAGTCAGACGATTTAGGCAAAAAATTGCATTGCCACTCATCCAAACAAACACATACCATTATTAAATGTTCTGTGCAAATAATAAATATTAAGCAAAATACAATTCATATAATTTTTATTATATTAATTTTTTGTAGAGAGAGCACAATGGTGAGGAAAGGGAGAAACAGAAAAGTGAACTGGAAGACAGAATTTAACCAATCATCTCAAAATTGTTATTTAAAATGGGACTTGACTACAGTCTCCCACAGCACATATTCTTATCTCTGCAAAGCGATAGCCAAGCCAACTGTAAGCAGCTATAAACTTTCTTCTTTGAATAAGCACAGCAACAGATAAAATTGTACATGATGAACTTTTAACACGCATGCCAATATTTATCAGCCAAACAGGAAATTGTATTGTTAAAAAGAACCAATTTAGATTAATTGGCTTGCAAAGTGAGGCCTCCATGTCAAGCTACCATCAAATACAGGAAGAAAACAAGGTGATTGCTCAGACAATAAGAATAGAGTTATTAGTAACTAACTTTCAACTGAAAATATTCAGCATGCTATTTAAGTTTACTATCAAAATGTTCACAGCCCCTGAACAACTCTTCCCTTTTTACAAATACACAGCAAAAACTAACACTATCTCCCTGATCTATGGAACTACCTGAACACCCAGGCAGTTAATATTAAACACTTAACAGCTTGAGCTTTTATTTTATCCGTGGGACACATTCAAATCTTTTCCTTCTTGTATCTCTTTTTATATACCCCAGCAATTCATAATTTCAAATAGCTATATCCAGTGAAATCAGTGCAAAGGAATAAGACAGCACCAAAGGGAAAATAATTGTTTCTCTTTTTTTTTTTGAATGGTAGTTTTAAAAAATAGTACTAACCTATCAGTTTTATTGAGTAGAATTTTTGCATAAACTTATCCTGAGTTCCACCTGGAGTCACAAACAAGTCACCCAGTGGATCATTTCTACAGTTTTCTATGAAGTGGTTTTAACAACTATTTATTATTCAGATGACTGAATATCTCTGTCATAATGCCACCCTACCTAGTACTGCCTTTTTTCATTTAATTCACCTGAGCTGCCAGCATTCCTGCTTGTATTTCAACATTTATTCCATGTTGTTCAAAACAGAATGTGCCAAAATTTAAATGTAATCATCAGAAGACAGAAAGCAAGATGATCTCACCTGTTCAGGAAAGCATTTCCAAAGCGGCCGAGTTTCCGAAATGGCTTCTTAGGATCAACAACCAGGGCATTTCCAGGAACATTTCCTTCTGTTTCTCCATACATTACAGCAATAAAGGAATCTGTGGTAGGCTCTGGACCAATCCTCATGCCTGGAAAGTCTTGCTCAAGCAGGTACCTGGAGGTAGAGAACACATAAATGTATTTATACACAATTGCTATATTTATACTTAAATATTCCAAAAGAATGAATGATTGGGATCCATGGCAAAAGCAAATTTGCTTGAAAATTCCCAAGGATATGCACATTCTCTAAGATTAAGATTATATTTTTCCTTTATTTCATTATTTCTGTTAACTGGGGAAGGAGGAAGAGAACTGACTTAGTTTTTCACTACATCTAGGTAAAAGGATAAAGTAAATCCCTTTACAAATAGTGTGGAAAGCACTCCCTAAACTGCAGCACCTCAACTATTTAAGTGGATGCTTCCTACCAAAGATCTGAGTGCTGTAGGTTACCCTACAACACATGACTGCTTTTCTGAGTGTTTCCAACCCTATACCAGTGCTGCTGGTACAAAAAGGGAATGGCTTGAAGCTGCAAGTGAGCAGATTCAGTTTGACAGATCCAACCCTTTAATCAACTTGGTGTGATCTCACGAAATTTAACTCGTCTTATCAGAGGCAAAGAGAACCACTATGAGGCAATAAAATTTTATCTCTTTGGGAGTGAGGAAATTTTTTCCTTCTTTTTACCTGAACATCAAAAATTAATTGTTAACTAAGTCAGATCTGCAGAAATGTAAGCCTAACACCAAAGTACTTCCAAAAGGCATCAAGTCAAGCAGTGCTCTACCACCAGAAACCATCCTGCACTTCCCTTTGAGTAGTCCACTGACAGAAGATATGGCACAAACTCAGAGGGCCTTGACTTTCCAGACAACAAGGTCTGAAATTAATTTAGTGTGTATTTAAGTATTAAAACTTAATGGAACCAGGGCATTTATTTACATAAAATGCCTGTCTGCGTCCCTTCATGGATGGCAAGTGCAAAGAAGTAAAAGCAACGCCAAGTTCTTTGAGCAAACCTCCCTCTAGCACACATTCTATGACAGCTGCCATCCTTCACAGAGACACAGACAGCTCTGCTTAACTTTACAGCAAGAGTGTTATTGTCCTCAGGCACAACAGCACCATCTCGGCGCTCCAGACTAAAACAAGACATTTTCAATGTCACCCTGCAGTTCCTATAAAAAACCCAAAACACCACAATTTTAATCAAGTATATTTTAGCTATTTACATAATCAAAACAGGATTTACATGAGAATTTTTCTTCAGGCAAAGGTGGTGGTCCTGCATGCAGCGACAGCACTAATTACCTTTTAGTGCATTTATATTAATGCTGCTCTTTTAATAAAAGTTTATTCTGGACTTAATCTAACAGTGCTATGTCTATTCTGCTATAGCTTCCTAAATCAATACTGATTTGAGAGGACTTGCTGTTTGCTTTTGCTGCAAAAAACATTTTACATAGTATCTATACTTGCTGAACAATCTCTGTTTTCAAATAAAGTACCCAAGCATTCACAAACTTTATAGATCAGTGCACAGAAGCTGAATTTAAGAAACTAAATATATGTTACATATTTCAAAGACTGTTTTCCATGAGCCTTAGCAAATTGGCTCCAATTCACTCAACCTATGATCAGGGAGCATGGAACAGTTATTTACATGAGATTTCCTGTAGCTTTCTGCTTCCAAAAAAAGAAATTAAAAAAATACCAATACTAAAACTTGTGAGGAAGGAGGAACATAAGAGGAGGAACATAAGAACAATCATGCCAGAACATGCCAATCTGTTTTATCTCTAGAATAAGCTGTACCTAATGCACAGTAACAGGGAAATAAAACTGACCCCTCTCCAAAAGCAAATGAAACAACACTCAAACCTCTCTGCCCACACACGTTTGTAAAATGCAGCAGATCCTTCATTGTACAAATTAAATCATTAAATTATCTGAATTAAATGAAGACAAAATTCCTTTAATTGCTCATCAGTTGAAGCCCTCATGGAAATCCAGGGTTTTCAAGTGTTGTGGCAAACAGCTGAACACCTGAAACGCCAAAGTGTGTTCCCAGCTCTTTACAGAACACCATTGCACACCAGTTCTCTAAAACAGGGTGCCAAGGCTAATTCACAAGAGCCACTAAAAATTTCCAGCTTGGCATTATCCATGGCTTTGATTTTGAAAAATCAATCATACTTTTGTCTTCTAAAAAGAAGTTTTTAACTTGCCACGATAAAATGTTCTATTTCAAACGCTGCTTTTCCTCATTTCCCTTCTTTTAAAAGACAAAGGGTCTCTCTAAGCGAGAGCTCTGTAAATAAGCTCTTCTATAGATAAAAATTGTCATTGCCAGGCTTCTACTGACAGAGGTAGCAACTCCTAAGGTGACAGACAACATATCCAGAAGATGCTCCAAGAACAGCAGTAAAGAACATATATTGAATTAAATGCACAGGAGTGAAGTCCCACATCCCAGGTCAAGGAAAACTACATGGTGGGATCTAAATGCAGCAGCAGACACCTCCAGGGTAACAGGATAATTGCCATCTATCGTAAGCTCATAAATTATGGCATGATTGTGGAAATTCAGTGGAGACAGTTTTTAGATGCCTAAAAAAGTAATTTCATTGCCTGTTCATGAATTTGCAGTAGCTTTAAAGAGTTACAAGTATGGAGTATCTTTCATGATTTCCAACATCTCTTTCTGATGCTCTGAACTTCATAGCGCAAATTCCGATTAGCATTTTATTGAAATTACTAAACCAGAATAAAGTGCTACTGAACTGCAATGATACTCCCAAGTTAATGTCATAAAGGCAGCTTTAAAAAACCAGACTTTTATAGCGATAACAATCCAGGAAGGCAAGACCTCCTTCCAAATACCAAGCCCCACCCAACAGTCACAATGCTCTGCCTGGTACAACTATTAACAGACACAGAAATCCCTTTGCATCACAGGTATTTTCCATTAAGATTGGCTCACAATTGCACATCAAGAATTAGTACAGACTAAAATAAACCTCTTCTTGAGCACTGGCTGTGCTCAAGTGTGATGGGTTTGGCTGGGACAATAACTACTATGGGTTTGGCTGGGACAATAACTACTATGTGGCTGTGTTCTGGATATGTGCTGAAAAGTGTTGACAATACAGGGATATCTTCATTACTGCTGAGCAGCACTCACACTCAAGGCCTTAAGAATCAAGGCCCTTTCTGCTTCTCACCCCACCCCGTGAACAAAGAGTTAAGAGGGGACACAGCTGGGACAGCTGATCCCAGCTGACCCAAGGGATGTCCTGTACCATATGGCATCGTGCTTAGCATATAAAGCTAGGAGAAGAAGAAGACACTTGGAATGATAGCATTTTCTCTTCCCAAGTCACTGCTATGTATGATAGAGCCCTGCTTTCCTGGGAATACCTGAATATCTGCCTGCCCATGGAAAGTAGTATATGAATTCCTTGCTTTGCCTTGCCTATGATTCTTTTACTGTACCTACTGAACTGTCTTTATCTCAAGCCATGAGTTTTCTCAGTTTTACCATTCTGATTCTCCCCCCACCCCACTGTGCAGGGTGTGAGTGGCTGTGTGGTGCTTGGCTGCAGGCTGGAGCTATGGGGTGGGCTAAGGCACAACACAATGTAGCACTCTTCTCAGTGTGAAAGAATAGTTTAACTCACCCACACAAAAGCTAAGAGCAGTCTTCTGTAAATTGAAAAGCTGTCAATATTTCTGTACCAAATGCTTCATTAGCACAGGAAAATACCTGGATTTTCAGCATCTGCAACTACATGCTCTTCTCAGGAATTTTCAGCAGAGAAGTTCAAAAAGGTTCACAGGAAGAATGCTTAAAAATAGCCAATGCCCCAAAGATAGTCTAGATCAAACAACAGACATCCTGTTGATTCTTCTCTCTTTGTTTTTACCTGGGCTATAACCTTTCAGCTTTGCCAATAAACATTCATCTAGGTTCCTCTGCAAGATGTATAGCCAGACTATGGGGAACTAGCTTCCAAAGCTCCCAGAGATAGAAAAGATTACAGATACACAGTTGCAGATACACGTTATCATCTGAAATCTAAATGTATTAGCTAGGCCACACTACTGCTTAAAAGCAAGTGAGCTGGACAGAGAAGCACTGAACAAGGATACCCTGTGATGCACTGGGAGATAAACTCATGGCTCCTTTATAGGGCTGCTCATCTCCATACTACATACTGCACCAAGTATTAAGGGTTTTTTTAACACAGCAAAACTAGATATTTGCTTTAGTGTAAGAATTCTGCTCTAAATAATCCAAAGCTTTCATGTAGAGCTAGTGAAAAAGTTACAGCCTTCACCCAAAGAAATTAAGAGGCACCTTCCTCCCACTTCATCCCCAAATAAACAGATGCAGCTGCACAAGTGATTGCACACTACTTGCAGACTCTAGACATTATGCAAAAGGGTGCTTTCACAAAAGTCAGCTCTGGCTGAGTTAAATAGCAGGAAGTTTACAATTTTTAACCTCTGAGTAATACCTGTGAGCCAAGTAAAAGCACAGCTTGCCAATCTGAGGAATTTACTTCTGGTTTGTCTCATGTTGATAAGCTCTTTAAAAAAAATCAGTCTCCTACACTTCTAAAACAGAATGAAAGAAGCTACCTATTTGCATTGACTACCTCCTATCTCTTTTTCATACAGTACAATTCTCCTCTCCCGTCCCCACTTTCCCCACTTTTTTTCCTAAAAGAGGCATGAGAAATTGAGACAACTACAGAAAATGCAAGGCCAAGCAGCTCACATGTAAGATAACAATTGGCTCTCATCATACTCCCACTTCATTAAACACAACTGGACAAGCATTAACATTTGGATGTATTTGTTTGAATTGTCAGCACTGTCAAATAAGTGAATAAAACTATCACCACACTACAGCTTAGACAGCAAAACTGACTGGTTTCACTGCATTGCTCCAAGTGCCAAAGCGGATAAACAGCACTGAGGGAAAAAACACAAGAGCTGTTAGAAACCTGGAAGTGTTTGTTTCCATATCTTAATCCCCAGGGACATTCAGTCAGTGGTACATCAGTGTTTTCCATAAAGACTTAGTGGAAGGAACTGGGTGGATGTGGATGTGTCAGAGGTATGAAAATGTGAAGTTCTCACGATAACGTCTCAATCAAAATAAATCCCAAATGAATATTTGACAGCTAAACATAATTATTATGTTCCCACATAAACCCAACAGTAAACACTTAAGTAGACCTAATATGCCCTCCTGCCCTATGAAGTCAAGAAATGTGAACAAAAGGCAGTTTTTAATTATTTATTTAAAACTTAAAATAACTTTTGCTTATTAAAAAGTTTGGAGGAATAAATCCCCTATAGTGTTACTTCATCCTAAGAAAAATAATCTAGAACAAATACAGGATTATAACAATCTTGAGAGGGTATGACATTTTTCCATGGGAGATTCAGACTACCAGAGGATGAATTTATTTCTGGATGACCTGGACACTATAATATTTTTCCACATCTTCTTCTAAGTCTTGAACACAGCATGCAAGAACTTCTCTTTTTTTGCCCTTCTTTTTCTCCTCAAAATTGGATTTTGAGTAGCAGTCACTGTGACACTATTGTCTAAGTTGCTGCCCATATTCAGTGGAGCATTTTTTCATGCTGATTTAGCCAGCTATTATCTATGCTATAGAAAACACTGAGGTAAGCAATGTTGATCATAGTGAGAGCCTTTAGAAGCAATAAAAGATATTCTGCTACAGATTTGGCCTCTGTAGTCAATGCCTGTCTCCTCCAATACCTTGTACAAGATTAAACTGCTCTGCAAGCTACCTAAAATGGGCACAGCAGAAAGGGGTAAGAGGATAAAAAGAAGGGCACATCACAGTAGAAGCCATATCTTGCATCAGGTCAGGTATTTTAACAAAATACATGAGAAACCATCTTTGAAAACTTCATCTCTGTCAAAATGTCTAGGCATCTTCATCTGGCATTGACAAATGCTTAAAAAAGCTGGTAAGAGCTGTAATAAAGTATAGGTCCTTTCTCATTCAGACTGTACATTAGTATCAATCAACCCTTTAGCTCAGCATTTTATTGTTAAAGTGATTTTATTGTTAAAGATACTCACAAAGCAACAGTAGCAAAAATACACCTGAGGCACTGCAAGAAATACTAATGTTTCTCAGTACAGTACTGACTTATACTTCAGTCAAATATGGGCAGCTATAAAGGACAGAAAGGCTGAATGTCCATAAATCCAGAACCTGTGTTCTCAACCAGGGCAGACTCTTACAGGAGGAGAGACCCTGAGTTTTCTATGAATTGCAAATAACAGAACAACGCTGCTGACAGACAGCACGAGTTCTGGTATGGACATATTTCTGACCATTCTGCCTCCCTCTGTATTACCTGTGCTCTCCTCATCCCTTGTCCATAAGCCAAGTCACAACACTTATCAGGAAATGTATACAGACTAACAAGACAACTATAATTTTAAAGAAGAAAATGAATGAATAAACCTAGAGAAACGTTGGCAAAATCCAGATCAAAAACCCCTCCCCCCACTCACCATCTTGTGACTGTCTGTGGAGATCCTGAAACTAAGTTTCTTTTCTTTTAATTACAGACCTATTTATATTTTAAAAATATTCCTCTGAGCAACACCTCTTTATGCGTTTGTGGGAGTTCAGTAATAATCAGGAAAGAAACCATGTTCGACTTCAAGCTTTCAATTAGCTAGCTGTAAAACCTGAAAAGACACATGATTAGTTCTGTAAACATCTGAAAAGCTCTCAGGTGATTAAAGGTAAACATCGATCTTCAGGGGAGAGGGGAGGAAGGTATTTTGCACTGCAAAAAGAAAACAGTGTTACAGAAAGGCTGCCTGTAATCTTTGGAACTGAAAGATAAATATTTGTAAATTTTACAGAAGGACTATAATGAACTTCACATATAAGCAGGTCAAAATGTGAACCAATGATCCCTCAGTGTCCCTTGCAGAGTTGGGCAAAACAGTAGACTGATTTGTAAGGGGCATGTGAGAGGGACAAATACACGCAAAATATTTACAGATTCATAGCATTGTGCTTACCCGAGATACGCTTCAGCTTCCTAAAAATGAGTTACTAAGAAACTTATAAATAAGCAATATAAGAAAGACAGAAAATACTACAACAGGAACAACAATGTTAAGGAGCCTTAGTAGTGATACTGCTTGATACTGCTTCAACGTAATTGATCAAAATAAACACACATGGAAGATTTTCCAGATACCACGTGTTTTTTGCCCAGAACTCTTGTCACCTTACTCTTCTATGATCACATCCGATCTGTGCATTAAGCTACTTTTGGGAAAGAAAGGGGAGGAGATAAGGTGATCCCCCATGGCCGGTGCAGTCATACCGTTTAAACACGCAGCCCCTTTGAAACAACTTAGGGATTAAAAGAACTAAGAGGAAGTAGACAACAGGGTTACACTTTCTCAGCAGAACATGAAATGGAGATAATATTCTTGAACGGGAAGCAAGCGGCGAGCTACAGAGCGTGTGCCAGGGTGGGGAGCGGCACACCCTCGACACAGCTCGGAGGCTCTCGGCAAGCCCCGCTCGCCGGGAGGGTCGAGGCTCCAGCCCCGCCGCCTGTCACGGCCACGGCGCTGCCCGCACGGGGCGTGGGAGGGATTTACCGCAGGCAGCGGTACCATGCCGGGCAGGAGCTGAGCCAGGATGACCGAGCGGGCGGCAGGGGCGAGGCGCGGGCGCCGGCCGGGCCCGCGGGAGCGGGGCCGCGCACGCCGGGGGTCACCTACCGGATGAAGGTGGTCTTGCCGGTGCTGTACTGGCCCACCAGCAGCACCATGGGCTTGTTCTCGAAGTCGGCCTCCTCCAGGGCGGGCGAGTGGAATTCATGGAAGCGGTAGTGCTCCTCCAGCGGCAGCAGCTTGCGGAGGTAGAGGTCCCGCAGCCCGCCGGTCACCGTCTGCACCACGTCGGCGCCGCCGCCGCGCTCCCGCCCGCCGCCCTGCTTTCCCAGCCAGCTGAACATCCCGCCGCACTGCCACTGCCACTGCCGCCACTGCCACTGCCGCCACTGCCACTGCCGCCGCTGCCGCCGCGCCTCCCGCGCACGCAGCCGCCGCCGCAGACCCGCCCGGCCCCGGCGAGAGGCGGTGCCGGCAGCGCTGCCGCGCTCCACTCAGCGGCCGGGCTGGGCGGGGCCCCGCTCCCTGCCGCACACACCCTGGGAGCGGGTGGGTTTGGGGTTCTTCTGAAAGGGAAGTTCGTCTGGTGTTTTTTTCGAATCCGATGGTTTTTCTTTTTTTCTTTTTTCTTTTTTTTTTTGGCCACAAGTCCGTTTCTGGAGGTTTAATTGTGCCTGCTGCTCTTCTGCGCTAAAATCTCAGCCCCTTGCGATGAAGTCCGGAAACACTTTGACAGCTCCGATCTGAACGTAGAATGGCCCAAATGCTTTTCGTGTTTTTGTGATGATGGTTGCTGTCTTTGGATGCAAAAGAAATGTGTGACTAAGCGCCGTGGTGTTTAGCTGCGACATCAGGCAACTGTTTTAAACACAGTGAAAAATCTTAGTAAAACAGGGAAATCTTTCTGTGAGACGTGTGTAGAAGACACAGCCATTAGTTCTAACCCTAGGTCCTGCCACCTTGCCCATTGATTTTACAGGAGATTTTAGTGGAGGGTAACACCGGCTTCACTACAATCTTGGGGAAATCAATAAAACAAGTATTTTTTGTCCTCTGACATTAATGTTTGTGCTCAGTAACTAAAAAAAAAACCCAACCAAACAAACAAAAACTTGGGACGTCCGTTAAAAGCAAAGGAGTGGAAATTTTTGCTGAAACTGTGTTTAAACACTGTATTACAAATGTGCCTTTTGTGTGACACACTTATGGCTCCTTCAGAGCATCCATATCATATAAATCCCCTTCTGCTGGTCCAGCACATCTACTGTTTCACATTTTTATCTTTGTACCTTTCTCATCTTCATTTCCATATTGAATGCTGCATTTTCTCGATATGCTCTGGGTCTTTTCTAAATACATCAGCAAGTTTAGATGTGCTCTTTTAATCTCCTTCCTCTCTATGCTGTTCCTCAAAGAACAGATGTTAGACTTTAGCAATGCTCAGTTCTGGGCATTTAACCTCTTTGCCTTTTCTTGGTTCCTTGCTTTGCATTTTATTTAGGGCTGTGCATATATTTTGCAACTTTCTTGTTGCAATTTCCATGCTGAGTCCAAAGATTTTATACCATTTCACATAGGGTCTTGCTGACCGGTTTCCTCAGTTTTTAAAATCTCCTTTTCATAGTATTCCTTTAATTGTCATTCATTTTCTATATGGCTTAATTAATACACAATTAAGTTATCCTTGTAGTTACTTACACCTTCTCTATTTTACTTCAGTAATTTCTTTTAAATTAGTCTTGTATCACCACATCTTTAGAGGTCTGACTGCTCCTAATTATTAATTATCTGCAAAAATATCTGAGCTGTGGAAAACCTAAGTACTGCAGTGTGGAGTGAGGTTCCTTTCCCCTTTGTCTGTGGTGCTAAATCCAGTATTTAGTGACTGGAGAAGCTTACATAGCTCACATGCCTTACAGGGCAGGTATGATACTGCCTCAGACTGTCCTCCGAGTCTCTGGGGATTCATGATTCAGTGCAGGACTGAGGCAGATGCAGAGCCATTGTATTTTTTCAGTCCCTAAAGATTTTCCAGTGAATGTCTCTGAATCAGTTTTTTGAATGCATAAAATTTTGTCAACAAGAAAACTTAATTACATGTGTGCAGAACTACCTCAGTCTGTTTTAAACCTGCTGTTCACTAGTTTTGTCTGATCCTCTCAAGGTCTTGTGATAGAAGAGATGTGCACTGACTTCATGCATCTCTCTTCTCTGCCTTTCACTCCTCCTGTTCTTTTTCTGGGTTGCAGATTCCTCAGCTATTTGTACCTTGGGTGGAAGCAGTTCCACCTCCTTGATGAGGCCTGACATTTTCCTCTGTATTCTTCTTGAACATAGAAAACTGAAATACTGAGTAATTATTCCATGCAAGATTTTTGAAATGGGGTAAAGTGCTCATTGTTCTCCATGACCCTTTCATGTCTGCTGGAAAGCAGCAGGAAGGGCAGGGAAGTGTTTGCACTCACACACCTCTTTCTGCTTGTCTTCAGACTTCCTGCCTAGATGCTTCCTGCTGTCGGTGAAATAATTTTTGCCCTTCAGACAATAAAGCTCTAACTGTATATTGGAACCTGGGAGTGCTTCCAAATTCCCAGGTCTGGCTGTGTCCTCTGACTACATCCCGTCCCATACTATGATGAGATCCATAACTGCAGATGCAGTCTTGTTTGCTCTCTCGTTTCCATGGGAGATAAACTCTGGGCATACAGTCCAGGAGCTCTCTGGGCTCCTGTAGCAAGCAGCTAAGTGTTCACTGACCTAAGTGGCAAACAGAGGGGTTACATCTCTGTGCACCACCTAGGAGGAGACCCTCAACCTTGAGACCAAAGGCCATTCCATTTCTGGCCCACAATAACAGGATTTCTTGACAAAGAATACTACAGCGGAATTCAGGAGTGGGGAAGCCTATAGGAAACATGGGCTTGTGGATACAAGATGTCTAATAAATAAAACCATAGCATTGAATTAAAAAAATTAGAAGAAGAATAAATGTAGATTTTACAGATTCCATCTGTCAAAAACCCAGACTGCTTGCTGGAAAAGAGATATGTTAGTCTCCCAACCAAAGCATCAGAAAGTTGAAAGTTGATGCTTTGTTAACTTCATTTGCTATACTCTACAGCAAGTTTAAAAAAAATCACATTTGCATGAGTGATATTAGGTACACAATTTCAGTTCTGCTTTGTCTGTGTTTCTTGTGTTTTCGATGTAATAGTCTCAATCAATCCTAAAGAACGTTTGATTTTATCAATAGCATTTAAATCCAGCTTGCTAAAACAAATTAACATGAGTTGGTTCTTGTATAGATGGGTTTTAGTTGTAATCCTAAACTCAAGGGGTTCCAGAATCTTGCAGTAGCTTACATCTAGGTCTGGAGCAGGTACACGTTCTTCAATAATTCTTCAGCAGCTATGAAATGTCTGCATGTTTTCTTTGTCTTGCTATTAGAGGAAGAAGCACCTAAAATAAGGGGCTGAAACATGTATTTGATAGGAAAGCTATTTATTTGCTGTAACTTCTACTCAGAAGTAGTGATTTATTGTATAAATTCAATATTTATTTACATTCACATAAAGATTTCTTAGTTCACAAATGGCTTCCTTGATTTTTTTTAGAGACAATGGATTTTGTTCTCTGCTGCATTTCTGGACCGGCAATCCTGTTTCTATAGCACAGGTAGAACACAAACAGTCAGTGTAAACTTCCTCACACTTCCTCGTCCACACAGTATGGCAGGTCACTTCTGCAAGTACAGTGGAGCATAGCCTCACCTAGCCATGCTCCTGAGGTTGTCAATGAGGGAAGCACATGAGTTCATTAAGGAAGAGCTGGTTTTTTGAGTTTATTCCCTCCACTGACAGACAGGCTTAACATTTTTGATGACAAATGAAGTGCTATTCTTAGCATTCTTTGGCTTGTCTTCACTTCCTAATAAAATTCCTTTTCTTCTTCATCAATAGGACAATCCTTTATTTCATATTCCCTGGTGCTGGGCAGCCAGCCAAGTGCTGGGTTCCCTCTCTGGCAGGCACAGGCATGCCATGGCCATCGGGTTGTTTGTGCAGCGCTTGCTCTTTCTTGTGCTTCTTTTTCCGCTCCACAGCTGTACGCAAGGCCTGAAGAATCAAATCTTTGTTGTTCTGGACGTTGTAGTAACTTAGATTCACCAGTTTGTCAAAATTTTCCTCTGAATAGCTCAGATTGTTTATGTAATATGGGCCACAGGCATTGGTAACATCAACCTCGCCCTCTGCCATCTCTGAGGGACTACGCTTCACACCTGACAGACAAGCAACGGCTTGGTTAATTTGCAAAAAACAATTCGGGTCTGGGTGTTTCCCAGGCATGCACAATTAGTGGATCACAAACCTAAACTAAATCAGTTTTTTGCTCGACTCTGAACCGATGGGACACGGCATACGAACAGGCTGAGCCTCTATCTATCTGCTAATACATAGAATAAATAGGTTCTTGGAAGGGAAGAGGTCAATTAATTTTGTTGGATTCTGAAGATTACTGGATTCCATTATGTGCCTTTAACTGCTAAAGGACAGCTGAAGATCCCACCCCTGGGGCAGAGACCTGAGGAGGTGGAGATCCACTGCTGTGTGGTATCCTGTAATCCCACATCAGGGTTTCACCCCAGCCAGCAGCTAAGCAACACAGCTGCTTGCTCAGTACACAGGTGGGGAGAGAACCAGAGGAGCAAAGGGAGAAAATGTGGGTGGAGATAAAGGCAGTTTAATGGGACAGAAAAGGAAGAGCAACATAATTCTCATTCCAGATCCCAAACAAGAACTATTCCAGCTGCTAGGAAGAAAATTAACTCTTTTCCAGATCAAACCAGGTTCACATATGTTTTTATGCTTCCTCATCATTTGCACAGACCCTTTGGTTTTCTGACAGTTGGCATGAGGGAAAGAGAGCATTAGCAACCCAGAAATGGTAGGTAATACTGTCAGAGAGAGTATCAGAAACATGAGAAGTTTTCTGTCAGCTTCCAGTGAGACCATTACATGGCCAAGAGGGCATTACTGTAGGAGACAAGCACCCTCCACAGTCACAGATACCTGCACCCTCTGAGCCATGGCAGGGGAGTAGGCACTGGGAAAAGTCAGCATCTCCCTGACAGTACATCATGCATTTGGGGAATCTTTTCTACCAACATGGATCTAACAACATCAATCAAAGGGTTCTGATTTTCCTTGAGGGGTCTCTCAGTGTCCAATAGATGTACTCCTCTCAGCTTTGCAGACAGAGTTACAGTGAAGTGGTGCCACTCAACTGAAGCAGTCTAAGTGTCCCACAGAGAATTCCCTTTCTACTTGATTATGGAATAGCTTAAGAGTGCAGAAGTTAAGCAGTTTGAGTATGCCAGTTTTACTTGTTTACTGCCCAGGCTCTAAATTCCCCTTCTGAACAAGCTGATGGATGAACTGCCTATGGAAAAACTGCCTGTTCATGTGATTATACTAAAACTTCACATGCTGTACAATTTAGATCTGGGCCAGGGCATGGTACTGAAGCCCTATAAATTAAGCTGATCTCTGCGTCTGTCACTAACAAAAGGAGACATCCTTTTCCAGCCTCACAGGACCTTCTGCAGCATCCATCCTGCTGCTATGGAGGTCTGGTCTAAGCTGCAAGGTATCAGTCCTCCCAAAAAATCTGCCTGCACAGAGCCCTTTCATGCCAGCTCAGATGACCCTTTGCTTGAGGGGGCATGACGAGGACCCTTCTCTCTCTTTCTGTTTAGTCTCATCTTGCAGCTACCAGCTGAACTGGTTGGACAACACAAGTTTGCCTCAAGTGTATGCAATAGGCAGATATTGTGCAAGTCTTCAAATGAATTTTCTTCATACGTAGCAACACCCATTTTTAGACTCGCTGATAATTTGTGTTAACATTTAACATCTGCACATCATCAGATGTACACCTGATAGTAGATAACTGACTGAGGCTAGGCATCCCTCATTTTTGGAAATTAGTGGGGGGAAGAAGGCCAGCAAACTCCCTCACAGAGCAATACACAAGAGCAGTTCAGTATAGAAGAGCAGAATAGAAGCTAAATCTCAGTTCTCCTTCTACTTCTTTCTTCTTTTTTCCTTTCTTTAATTTTCTCTACAAAAGGCAACTGCAGAAAGCAACTTTTGGGCTATCTCATCAGTGGTGAGAGCTGGAGTAGAATGGTGTGTATACATGCATAAATACCTGTAGTCTATTTGAATCCTGTTCAAAACCCCAGTTGTACATCTCAAATGTGCAATGAAGTCAATCAACAAAACAAAAGTACCATATTGTCTTTTACAATTTACTTAATATAAAAGGATAAGGATTGATACAATTGGGACAATAGTTTCTGCATTTGTTTTGGTTTTAAATTGAATGTACCATGTACTAACACAGAACTTATGGCTTTCAAGTATACTGTGGGGCTTAGAAGTGAACTCACAATCTGAGTTAGGAATTTTAGCATCTGGAGAAGGAGTAACTGAGGCCTTGGTAGCAAGAGAATATTATGGCATGTGGGATATGGTACCAGGACTTAGAATTCATCTGCTTAGAAGTGACTGGCAATATTGCTATTGACACTCTTTAAATTTCAAAGGGAACAGACACTGTTGGAATGGCTCAGTGTGGTACTTTCATCACTTCACTGTGCTTCACTGTTACATTTTCATCACTTTGCTAGTTCATACTTTTGTTTTCAAGGTTATCTGCCTAACTGTAAGCCAGGAAACTATTTTAAACAATGAAATCCATAGACTCCTTGGAGCATTCTCTAACAGGAGAGGATGACAAGTATGAGAGGAAATTACCCCTGCTAATTTCTGCTACAGCAGACAAACAAAACATTGTTTTCCTCAATTAACTGCAATCTGCTTATGAAAAGCCAAAAAAATCTGAAGAGGAAAATATGTCCAAAGGCTAATCCCACATGATCCTCTCCTGTCCAGGAAAAATCACATATTTTAAGTTTCTTGATATGGTTCATATCTAAGCAAAGAGAGTTCAAGTTTGTAATTACAGTGTGATCTGAAAACCAGATATTATCCAGTAAAAAAGAGGAAGAAAGTGGCCACTGGCTGTTAATGTGATGGGTAACTGTTAACTTACCAGGTGCTTTGTATTCCCTGAAGGTGTCATTTACTAGAGGGAAAAATATCACAATAGGTGTTTCTGGGCTATCTTTATCACCAACAATGTAGCATTCCTTCAGATGTGGAGTTTCCTGATCATCTGGCACCTTTGTAGGGAAAGGAATTCCCTGTTTCTCGAAGTATTTAGAGGCATCTTTGAGGGGCTTGTTGCCACAATAGGAAAACAAAACAAAAGAAAACATCAGGACATATGGGAAGAACTTTGAATTTGACCAAAATCTAATTTCACTGGGAATATTTGTGGGGCAAGGGACAGGTTCTGACAGATTATGGTACATATCCAATTTAGGTCTAGGTTGAGGTTGTTTATGGAGCCAAGCCTTGGAAGGCCAGAGTTAAGTGAGATGGATCTGACTTCACATGTCTCTGAAAATCTACACTGGCTATGTTTCACATTTTGTCCCTTTAGACAACTTTTTACTCCTAAGGAATTTAACATTCCTAAATGCAAACTGTTGTTGCATTTATTTGCATATCTAGTCTTCTACATCAAACCTATTGTTGCAGTTATATTGTCCTGAAGGTACATTTTCCCTTGCACAGGAATATGTATGATTGCATTGAGAAATATTAGTCAATGTTTAAAGGCAATTAGCTTCATTCATTCTACTTCTGACTGCCTTCAAATCAGCTAAGACCACTTACATGTAAAAAGGGGCAGGTATAGTTTACTAAATGATTACTTCCTGATAACATTTGTTCTGTTCCATAAAGATATGTGACTCCCAGTTAACAGCAAACTGTTAACTTATCAACACTTCCCAGATACTGGGGAAAAACAAAAGTTTCTATGAGTAGAGGACCAGCCATTCTGGGAATTCAGCGATAAAACAGAGAAGTCAATGAAGAAGAATATGCAAGACTCACCCCTGTCTGTGAACCTGAGCTGTAGTTGAAATGCAAAATGACATCCACTTTCCTTTCTGGCCTCATAAGGGGTGGGTAACTGGTAGCAAAGGCAAATGCAGTATCAATCAGGATGAGGTAGTCTGTTGCTGTTGTCAAGTGGTTGGGCTGGGAGTCCAGCTCACAGTCTAGGAAAGAAGCAAGTTTTTTCAGAGAAAGTGCCCAATGCAAGGGAAGTGCTGAGGAAAGCCTACTGTTAACAAATAGGGATTTCAACTTTTCTTGGGTCCTAGACCTACCTATCTAGCTGATGGCTGCAGTTCAGTAATTTCTCAGTTCCTCATCTGGCTTCCTCTTTTCACTCTTTACTCTGCAATTTCTTTGGTTTTCCTCTGACTAAAAGGGATTAACTTGGGGCTCAGAAGAGTAGACAATTCATCTTGTGTGTGACTCTGATCAGGTTGGTGTGGGTTTTTTGTTTTCTTTTTTTTTTTGTCTTTTCTGTTAATATGAAACAAATTAAAATGGCACCTCGCTCTCTCTCAACACAGTAAAAGGACTAAATGTGTTGGGTGCCTTGCTCACTATGAGAACCAGCAGACAGCTAGAATTTTACATGGAATAACTGGTGCCAGACTGAACAAAAAAATTCCCTACCTGGATGACAGGGAATACTGTTACAAAGGTTACATCTTACTTAGATGTAAAAATGTAACAGGAAACAAAGCTCCCTGCCACATCCCTTGAGCATGGGTGACTAATTGGGACTCTTCTCACCTATCAGTTGTGGGACTTTATGAATTTTTTGAAGAACTTAGTTTGAAGCCTCTCCTGATGACTAATTTTATCTTTCAGTGACAAACAGTGTCAAATACTGTCAGAACAAAACAAAAAAGCAGTTAGCTTGATAGCTTTTAAAGGATTGTTTCTTTTTCACAAGGATGGTTTAAACGGTAACTCAAAGCAGGGTGTTGTTACCATACCTTTCCACTTGGAAAACTCGCTCTCTAGGTAGTTGTTGTTTATCTGGAGGCCTTTCAGGAAGTTATGGATTTCTGAGGCTGCTGGACGTAACATTGCAACATCTCGGAATATTTCTGAAAAGCTGTCAGGAGGACAAACCACTCGAGTATCAAGCTCATTTGGTCTTGTAGGGAATAGGGCTTCATCATCTGCAGAAGAAAGAATAACAGCTTACATATGTGAAGTCAATCTGTGCAGTCACCTCTTAGTTTAGTATGTTTGGAAAATTTGGACTTCTTTCTCTTTTTACTTGCAGGATTTTCACAAATCTCATGGGTTTTTTAGCTAAGCTTTGAAAAATCCCTTTCTTCTTCTCACTTCACAGTGATAAAAGTTTTTTTTTGCACTGCAAGACCCCACCTACTACAAATTTCTTTGCTCTGCTATGGTTTTATCTATTAAATAGAAATTTCTTTGCTCTGCTATGGTTTTATCTATTAAATTGCACTTAACTGTGTCTTTCTTTGCTACTCCATGCCACATATTCTCTCTCAGACACAAAAAAAGCCACCCAATAACAATCTCTCAGCCACACAAACATAATTAATGTTCCTCACTAGCAAATACAGAATCCTTGATTTAACAACCAGAAATGACTCCTTTGCAAGTGCTAGAAGATAAAATAAGTAAGCCTTTTTGAAATACTTCTCTTCCTTGTCATCTTTTCTTTGTAATGTGTTTGTCTTGAGTATTTGTCCTTGAAATCTGACCCTGCAGATCTTTCTTAATTTTGTATCATGTTTTGCAAATCTCATCCTTATGACTAGTTTGGAATGACTTCCAATAGTACTGAAGTTTGTGTCAATGATTTGTAGACTTCAGAGATGCAAGGATGTTGTTTGCTCCCATTTCTCTGACGCTCCAACTTTGGAGAGAGGAGCTAGAGGGTTGTGGAATGCTATGTGAGCATCCTCCATCTACAAGGATATTTTTCTCTAGTTTTACCCTCCTGCTCAGAAAACATCTCATAAGAGGGTCATTGTCTCTTTTATTTTTCTGTGATGGATCCTGGGGGTTCTTTTCACATACAACTGAAATAATTGCCATATGTAGTACATGGCATGAATTTCCTTCTGGTTTACATGTGGATAATGGAATTGCCTGAAGAGAATGTTCTAAAAGGACTTTGAAAAATTCAGTAAGAGAGCAGCAGCACAGAGGGAAAAAAAACCCCAAAACCAAAATAATCACATAAGAATAGCCCACCTATGTCAGTAATTTTGTCTCGTGTCCATTTGTGCCAGAAGTCTTCTGAATTAACAGATATATACCAAGCATCCATGAGATTCAAGGAAAATACACTGCTCCAGATCCCTGTGGCATAAGATGTATTTGACAAAAAATAAAGGGGTTGCAAAGGAATTTGATATAAAACTTTTAAATAACTGTGTCACTGGACACTTCAGGGAACGGGGGCATAAATGTCCTTTAATCATTCTAGAAAAGGTAGGAAGAAAGTGCCAAGGTGTAGAAAGAGGGTGGTGATCTAAGATGTAACATGACATCCACTTTCCTTTCTGAACACAGAAGGGAAGACCTGTGTCCTTACCAGAAACTGCAGCCAGGGACAGAGAGATTCTAAGTTGCTTCTTTACGCCTCATGATTAGCTGTAGTGAAATCTCCACACAAGCAAAAAGTTTCAACTTCTCAAAAAACCCCCTGAAACTTCCTTTTTCCTTAATGGAGTTGGTGGAAGTAGAAAGAACAACGAGGCAAGAGATTGCTTTCGCAAAGGGAAGAAAGGTTTCCTTACTGCTTTCACTTTTTTATGCAAGATGGAAAAAAAATAAAAATATTACAACCTATTTGCACTCTGAAATGGAAATTTTATCTTAAGAATTAATCAGGGCTAGATGTGGAAGGAACTTTGTAGATAAAAAGGTGCATTTTAGAGACTCAGGCTGCAGAAGAAATGGATGATTTAACTTAGCAGCAATGATACACAACTTTTGTTGCTGTCAAATCTATATATGTATTGCAAAGGTCTCATGTCAGTACATATAACCACAGCTGAAATCAATAAATCTGTTAAGATGAATAAGATCACAGAGAAAATGAAAAATCCTGCAGATTGTGACCTGTTGTCAGTTCTGGTATTTTACCATATAATTCTCCTGGTAGATGAAAACACACTAAATGTTTAATTTCAGAAGAGGGGTTTGTGCAGGAGCAGATTATATTATACTACTTTTTCCCAGAACAAGAAATCACCTTCCAAAAAGCAGATTCTGGATTCTGGGACTTTCTTCATCAGGCGACCCATGAAGAACTCGCTGCCAAAATCTTCTGCAGGAATGAAGGCACCATATTTTGGGAATCCTACCTCATAAGGGGTGAATTCCACCCATTCTAAAAGAAAAGGCATAAGACAGACTGATTACAGCAGCAGAGGCATAATTATTTGAATAAAACATGATATTGGCCAGGTTAAGGCAGACTGGTTTCTAATTAATACCCTTTGCAACAGACATTTGTTCACTGTACATTTCACAGTGGTGAACATGCAGAACAAATTTTCCTCTTACATCTGTAGGTCTGTATAAACTTTTTGACAGTTTCTGTGCATAATGTGCACAGAAGTGCAGAAGTACATAGTGTCTTCTGTTGTCCTGCCTTTGACCCTGGATACTGAATTATACAAAGGTCTTAAAAATATTAACTATTAAATATCTCCTTTGATGTGGATTAGCCTTCAGAGTATTTGTGCATTGAATTGATATCCTTATCTAATCTTAAATTGACCACAATTGGGATTAAATATTAAATGCAATTCTGGAGTGTTGTTACCTCTAAAATCCTGGTCGCTGATTTTATCCTTCACATTGAGAGAGAGGTAGATGGGCAGGGGATTTTGACCCTGATTTAGCGCCTGCTGCTGATCTGTGAGCTTATGGCAGTCCTCCTGTTTTGAAAAATGACAGTAGCTCAGGACAATTGGATGATACAGAGCCTCCCACTTAATCTAAACCTGGGTTCTGACAATGCAGTGCATACATGACTCCAACTAGGATGCTCCACAGTTGCTTAGTTTAGAGAGGTGCTGTCATCCCTAACCTTGTCCCTCGCTTGCCCCAACACTTCAGCACAAAAATTATCTAAATTCATATGTTGAAAGAATATGGTAAGGAGAAAATGCTATTATCCACATTTTTTATTTCACAAAAAATGTCTGGGAATGTTTGAAAAGCACTCTTGACAGAAAATATTTCATTATGAAAGAGTAAGCCCCTCTCTGACTGCCTAGAAAAACACCTTTTCCTCAGAGCTGTGACAGAGACAAAGCTCATGCAGAGTGTACAGCAAGCCTTGGCCCTTCTGCTGCAGAGCTCAGGCAGGGTGGAAAGGGCAGGATGGTTAGGGAGCAGAACCAAGGTTTGGGAGTGTGCTCCTACAAGCAGTGCTGCAGGTGCTCCCCCTCAGCAGAGCCCGTGGAAGGATGGCTGTGCCACCAGTGCCACCAGGCTTCCCTTGGGCTACTGTTGGCCAGGGGACAGGGCTCTGGGGACACTCAAAGCTCCCTGCTGAACACAACCCCAGGGAGTCTCTACCACTGTGCTATGGCCAGGCAGTAGAAATGTGGCTGTATGGGGGGTTAATCACATTACAGGGGGAATGTTTTCTCATTCTAAAGCATAAATGGCCTAGTGGGACAGAAATATTCATGAAGATTAAAATAGAGCCTGAACACAGCTCTTGATGGAAATATTTGCAGGGTGATGTCTTATTATCAGCTCAGAGATACTGTCTTTGGGTTTGTGATTTTTCTTTGCCTTGCCTTATTGTGCAGCTCTTTTAAAAGAACAGCAGGATTTTAATTCAAATATTTACATGTGAATTCACAGGATCACAGAATGGTTGGGGTTGGAAGGGCCCTTAAAAATCACTTAGTGCCAATCCCACTGCCATAGGCAGGGACACCTTTCACAAGACCGGGTTGCTCCCCATCCAACCTGGTCTTAAACACCTCCAGAGACAGGGGGTCCACAATCTCTCTGGGAACTCACTACCCTCATAGTGAAGAATTCTTCCTAATACCTAATCTAAACCTATCCTCCTTCATGTTAAGGCCATTTCCCCCTTGTCCTACTACTACATGCCCTTCTGAATAGTCTCTCTCCAACCCTCTTGTAAGCCCCTTCTAAATAAATTAAAAGAAGTTCATACTGTAAGTTTCCTGTTATTTCTTTTCATTCTTTTCATCCTTTCTGTACCAGGTGTGATGTTAAGATCTGTATAACACAGCCAACAAGCATAGTACAATGGTATAATGGTACAATGAATGGTACTGCCAAGGCACATGCTTTAGGCATCTATATGAAAAACAAACATGCAAAAAAACTATTTTGCATAAGGGTGGTCAAACATTGGCATGTGTTGCCCAGAGAAATTGTGGAGTCTTCAGCTGTGGAGATATTCAAAGCCCATAGTTTAGGGTAGCTGGCCCTTCCTAATTCTGCTTGGACAAGAACTGTAGAGGTCCCTTCCAATCTCAACTGGTTTTTGATTTACTGTCTTTCCTCACTGCTGTATTCACTAGATATTCAAATCTGAAGAGAAAGGTGCTGTTATTGTACCTTATCATGTAACATTGTTTCAATGATGAGTCCCCACAGGTCTGTGAAACACAGCTGATGTCCTTCCTGTTTCCTCTGGCACAACTCTTCCAAATAGTATTTCAGACGATCAGGGGCAAAACAAGTAACAAACTTATTTTTAAGTACATGCTTTCGGGCATCATTGAGGGTTTCCTTGAGATCCTTTTGGGACCAGTCAGGATCTTCATACAAGTTTGACATGGTCCTAAAAAAAAAAGAACAAACAAAAAAACCCCACAAGGAAAAGTGTGAGTTCTGAAACAGAGCTTTGGAAGTTATGGAGGTTTGTGTGTTATTGCCTTCATTTATATGAAAAAACAACATGTGTTTGATACTATCCACATATTTAATTAATTGCAAATGTGGGAAAATACCGAGTGAAAGAAACAACAACAAAATAGAAGCAGAAAAAGAAAGCCTTTTCTAGATAGTTAAGATCATATAACTCAAGATCACACTTTGACATCAATTATGGAAAATTCCTGTGTTCTTATCTTGCTCTTACCATGTTGTTCCAGATAAACCAGTGATATATGAGACACAGTCCAAGACATTCATTTCCTGCACACTGAGGAGGTGAGCATACATGGCTGTCAGAGCTCTGGTTCCACCTCCTGTTGTCATGATTGCCACCACAGGTACCTGTTCAATCCCAAAATACGTGCATTTAGTGACATGGCCTGAGAAGGGACAGAGACTCTGATTAGAAGGAGAAATTTACAGCACTGATAAAGTAGTGAAAACATGCCACCAACGTGAAGAACGTGAAGTCCAATGTGAAGAAAAACCTGAATTAATAATGGGGCATGTAAGGAGTAAGAAATACTTCATATTTTCCTCTGTCAAGCAGCTCTGCAATAGAACATGAAATCCATTATCACATTTTCAGTGCTCTGTTTGAAAACCATTAACACAGAGCGGAAAAAAATTAGAGGAAGTGTTACCTTCTTTCATCTGAATCAGATTATTATCAGACCAGAAAATATCAGTGCTGTCTCACAATTTCCATGTGGGCAGTAATAACTTCTCTTTTCCTGAAGTTTGCTGAAACTATTGTACAGTTATTCTACAGGCCATAGTAGAAATGTCATGACTGATGGATTTAAGAGCACAGGCCAGTTCAGAACCCCTGAAACCAGAGGCTGGTGACACCATTCCCTTTTCAAGTTTCTGGAGGGAAAGAGGAACCATGCTCACTCCACCTGCTACATATGTATTAACAGTACTAGGTATGCAAGTGAGCTGCAATTACTGGCTTCTGTGATCATACAGAAATCCAGGGACTTCTGGGCAGTCTTAGAAACAGAATTAATTTATAAGCATGAATTGACTTCTTTAACAGTAAAGACAGTTACTGTGCATTGGAGTGAATGAATGTCATATACAAATCAGAAAAATATAGAGAGATTGTATGTTCTGCAGGGACGTATGGGCTCTACATCTGAGGGGAAGGGAATGACCCATGGCTTAGTGCTGTAATTAAAAGGCAGAGTCTTGTGTCTGAAAGGTCCAGCTGTGCAAGAAAAGCTGAACTCAGTTTAGGAAAAATTTATCATGTCTGCATTTGAGTTTAGGCTTCACACTACAGTCATAGGTGCATAAATAAAAGAAGAGACACCTGATTTTCCCCTGCCTTAAAGTTTCTGTTATCAATCCTGTTTGCTGAGCAAGATGAAGTCACACTGGCAGCGAGCTATGCTCAGACAACAGGACCCTAAATGGGGGCACAAATGATACACAAAATAAAATCCAGTTTTAGCCGTGAGGGAAAGAAGTGCTAGATCCACTGTTCAGATCTGGCCAAAAAGAAACTTTGGCCTTGGCTCTGAGAGCACCAAGCCCTTCTCTATATTATAGGGCAGACTGCTACTGAACTCAAGGCTAGATTCTCTAGCTTCAGGGCTACAGGCTTTTTATTCATGTTTGTGATGAGTACTCATTCCTTCCCTAGAATAGAGAAAAGAAGTCAGCCACTGAGAAAAGAACTCAGCTGTAGCTTGCACATGAAACTACAGGGTTTCCAAAATACTGTGACCATCAATGCTATGTTTTGACACTTATCTGTGCAGAAAGCAGAGAATAATTATGTCTCAGATACCTCATCGTCCTGCAAGTCCTCTTCCAGATAGAGAATGTCCTTCAAAGCAGCTGCAACCACCTTCTTCCTCTTGCGAATGAAATCCTGTTCCTGGGCACACAGATCAAACCCCAGGCGTACATCTAGGTCTTCCTGGCTGCAACAAGAATCAGGTATCATACATCACATTTGTAGTCTAAGCCAGCATCTTAATTGCTTTACTTCATAAATAGACATGCCTTCACTACCAGGTCTACATAAAGCAAAGGAGGAAGATATTAAATGTTCTGTTTTTTTCTTGGAGAAAAACAGTCCATCTGCCTTTGAACTGAAAGGATTTTTTTTCTCCCTGCCAAAGATGCCTGGAATTAAATATGGCTACAAATGGCAGCCGTTCCTTTTCAGACATAAATCCAGAAGCCTGCAGAGGGCAGTGTTTCAAAGGTGCCTTTTAAAAGTTTTGTGAACTTCCACTGATACCTGAGAAACGTTCTACTGAAGTCGTAGATTTGCATGATCAGATGTTCTTTTGATGCTTAAAAGCTCTACATTTGTGGTTTGAAAGCTGCTGTGAAAATCTTGCATAGGCTTCTAAGGAAGAATTCAAATGACAGCTGTAAACTGTGTGTTTATTTCATAGTATATTTACTGAAAATAAACATCATGATGGAAAAAGCACCTACTTTTCTGGAAATTCTCTTTTGTTACAATATGGAACATAATGTAACATAGCCATCTTATAAATTTTACTAAGGCCTGAACAATATTCCAAAACACACAGTGTGTTTCCTCCTTTAGAAATAAGCAATCACTTCACTAAGTTTATTTACATGTATCTCTTTGAGTAGACATTACAGCAATAAATGCAGGTACATTTATTATTTCATTTTTTTTTCACATCTTAGAGTATCCAGGCACTCTGATTTTGATCTTTCAGTGGAAGAAAACAGTTAAAGGGACCTTTTGGGAAACAGAAAGTGTTTTTTCAATCAGCTTTGAAATGTTGCTTTTATTGAGAATCTGCATTTGGCAATAAATAGTAGAGATATCAGCATGTCTACAGTAGCCCTTGCCATGTAATATTGATTGCAGCACAGTATGAATAGAAAATTGGTGTTTTCTTTATAAAACCTTTTCTTAACTCCCTCTCCCATTACAAAAACTCTATTGCTGAAAATCTTTGCATTATGTACTGAGTGTATTTTTTTTTTATAGTCTGAAATAAGGATGGACCAGCATTCAGGACAAAGGCAGTAGTAACAAAGAGATTGGAACTTGATTTACAACTATCTAAATACAAAGAACCAAGGGGAAAACAAGGCGAAAACCACAGGTGTCTTACCATTTTTTCACCTTAAGGAGCAAATCAAATTTTCTGTGCTGAAAATTGAAAAGTAAAATGATGAATATTGATATTTTGTTTAAAATAGTCCCATTCCCCCACTCAGACCGAGACACAGATCTTTTGGGTCATCATTATACCTACAAAACTCTGAATCTCAAAAAACTGAGATCTCTTCTCAATATTTCAATAGTAACCAGAGATGTGCACTGATTTAATAGATAAGACTTTAGTACACTATCATCTGTAGTCCCCATCTTATCTCTCTCATAAAACTCAGTGTAGCTTGCCTGGTACTAGTTAGCTGCACAAATAAATACCAGAAGAGCTGCAGTGCTACAGCTCACCTCCCTGGAAGGATCCAGCACTGAAGATGGGTGCTGAAACCAGAGTCTTTCACACAACAACGTCAGGTACAAGGGGAAGCCCGAAAGGCTGAGCACCCCACACATGTGGCTCAGGTTTGCTTCCTGGGACAGTGTGCCAGGACTCACCACTCTGTCCCAGTGCACCCAGTCACCTCCAGCCTGGTTAGTACATGGACAGTACAAGGAGCATGAGCAACAGCTTAGATATTTTTCTTCTTCCCCCTTTTCCCATGGATTTCCCATTTTATTTTGCTTCAAATAATTCACTTCACTATGCATTGCCCTAGGTTGGAGGGAAGTTAGAAAACAACTGTCTCTGTAAAAAGAGAACTGGCCCTTGGTTTCTGCTTCATGCAAATCAGAAAGAATTTTAAAAAGCTTGCAAAGGATTCCTCATGGCCAGCAGACACTCACCTCACCAACTACTTCCTGCTCGGAGGGGAGTGACTTCAGAGGGATTGTCAAGGGGACACTTCTCCTCCTTGGTCCACATGACATGCAAGCACACTGAAAAGGAGCATGGAGTGCTTTTTGGTTAAAACAGAAATGTTCTCCTCTTGCTCCCTATTCACACATAAATATCAGGTCATAGAACTGTCTGTGTTGTCTACCATTTTCTGGGGTAACGTACAAAGGTGGGAAGCTTCCTCTTCTTTCTGAGTGCAACATCCAGGGAGGGTTGCTTGTATCTGGCATAGTGGAAGAAAGTGGGATCTGGGAGAGGGGAGCGGGAGTCACAGCCCACTGAAACTGTCTGAGTTTCTTCAAAGGATCCTCTCACCGTAAATGTTAGCTCATTCTCTAAAACAATGAGAGAAAATGCATACACAAAGTTACTTATAATTGTAAAAAAAAAGAGAGAGAGGAAAAAAAGAAGCAAAAGGTAGCTTTGAACAAATTCCTTCTCCACTTCCTTTGTATTTGGAAAACTATCTTCTAAAAGTGATCCAAACCCCAAACATTTCAGGTGACTGTGTCATTATAATGTGCTGAGCAAGGAGTCAGATGGGAACGTGATATGGAAGGCACTGAATTTTAGGTTGCTGCTTTTCTGTTGCAGTTTCATCATGACACAGTGAATACAACCAGGTACTTTGCATGGTAAATCATCCTCATCCCAGGCCAAATAATGAGCTGAAGTTCTCAGTCCCCTAAAACAAGATCTGACTCTTATGAGCAGCAGATGACCCTATTTATATGAATAGTTCAGCTAATCCTGCCAGTGTGCATTATGCATGCTCTGAGGTTGCCTACCAGATCCAGCCCCTCAGGGGATGTGGGCAGAGGAGCTTCTAGACTCTGAATCTTGACCAGGGTCAGGCAGGAGCCAGCTGCTGAGTGGCTAACCCCTGCAAAAAATGAGGTGTTTCTGTGCACATGCGTAAGTTGAAGTGACAGAGATCCTGAGCAAAGTTAATGCTATAATATAACTATAATACCTGAGAAATTAAGCTTCTTCAGGGTTCAGCAGTACTGCAGCAGAGGTTTGCAGAATCTCAACTTGGGTTTTAGATACCTTCTGTATAATCATCTGATTCTAGTTGTTTCTAGTCTGGCACGAAACTCCCCATGAAGTCAGAGCCCTGAACTGCTGCAGGACTGGTGACATTCCCTACTGCAAATTTTGTACAAATCACCTTAGATGTGACCAATTAATGCCTTAGTATTTTGCTGATGCAATGTCCAGGCCTTGTTAGAGACAGTAAAATCACCAATAATTATTTTAAGAAGTAATAATCTTACCTGAAAAATGCTTCTTTTGCCTCCTGCTGTCCAAGTGAATTTCCAAACAGGCTTCTTCACGACACTATGGTAGGTGTGATGAGGACAGATTAGATAACTCACTAGCTAATTATTATCTAATGAGTTATCTAATTAGATAGCTCATCCAGCCATCTCACCACCAGTGCTGACAGATGTTGAAAGGATCATTGTAGGAAAGGTCATTGTTTGAAGGGGAGAGGCCTGCTGTGTTGGACACTTTTGCCAGACACAGTGAATGTGAGAATTAATTTATTGTTGCATAAGAAGATGGTGCTATGCTAAACACGTTTTCATTTTCAATGGATGCAGACAAAACAAGGGAAAATTATAATTTTGATCTTAGAAGGCACCTCTAAGATCATGCTGTTCTCCTTAAAGATAAAGCTCCTAAGAGAAAGTATCACTAAAGAATGAAGACCTGCAATGTTTCCCTCACTGACATTATAGTCAGCTGTGGTAAGGAATGATGTGGTAAGGAAAGAATATAAATGAACAAAACATTATTTTACCACTATTGCCCCATTTGTGATGATGGTTTCAGGAGTACCCTGGCTGGAAAACAAAAACAAACAATATATATTTTATAAACAATATGTTCTGGATACTGTCCTGAGCAGGACACATTATTCTCTCTAAATTTTTTATTACTATTTTTTTTATTACTCCTTCTTGTGATTTCTGTAAGAATACTCCATTGACACTAGATGACACATAATGACCCAGCAGAAATTATTAAATTTCCAGGTGCTATAAGGCACCTGGAAAGTCCTTGCAACAGCCTTAGTAGCACAGGCATGACACAAATTGGGTAGCAACATTCTCCTCAGCCATGAATTTCCCAGAAAACACTGTCCAGTGAATCTGCAGACTTACTGCAGTGGGGTTTGCCAGCCAACTCTGAACTATGTAAGTCAAAAATCTTAAGAGAAAGTCACAGAATTAAAAATTCTCAACTCTTCTCCACATCATGGCATTTTCCCTTTCATATAATGATTTTTAATGCACATATTAAGTCTGGAAAAACTTGTCTCTGGCTATTAAGGTGGTACTGGATCTACAAAAGGTTTCCCTGCACTAATGCAGAACTCCAAGCTGCCAACAGTAATGGGGTTTTACTCACATGGTCTCCAATAAAAACTCAACTTCCAGCTCCTCCTTCCCCTGAAAATAAAAAAAGAAGCTGTCTCAAGTAGCATGTGTAGAGGTTACCAAAGCGACCTTAATTTTTGCAAGCACTGTGTCATTTACCTTTAATGAGTAAAAATATTCTGTTTTGTACTTGCTTTTATCATTTTATTAAATGACAGAAGCAGCTTCTTCTTCCCAAGGAACTCAATCGTACTTGAAGAATGAAGGGTCTTTGGTGCTTGTAAATCTCCCTAACAAACCTATTTCACACTTTCTTCTCTGCCAGCTGCCATGTGCTGGCAGAGAAGAACACGATATGCTAAGGCTTAGTGTTTAGGAAAGTATTGTGGAAACAGGCCATTTCCCCGTGCTTGCATTGTTTTGCTTTTTATAGTCTTTGTGAGGATTACATAAACTGTTATTTTCTATCTGGTTATTGAAAGTGCAAAGCTTCCCTAAAATTGCATCTGCTCTGGGGCTTGCGAATTTGGCCATGACCTGTGCAAAAGGAAACCAACAGGAATTTGAGGAGGCCATCTATTTTGTCACTGATGTGCAGTTTCCAGGATGTTAATAAATTTTGCTACATCTTTACCACCAAGCTGGTCCTGGTGGTAAAACCAGAAGAGACAGTACAGCTCTTTAACAGAGGGGAGAGAATGGACATCAAGGCTGTCTGACAGAACTCTCACCTCTGGGGTTAGTGGGAATGCTGTAAAAACTCTTTCCCCAAGGGGGATTTTAGCAACATCAAAAAGCACAATTGCATGGTCGTCATCGTGAATGATGTCATCATCAGAAACAGTAATTTCCAGAACATTCTAGGAAAAGAAATGAAAAATATCCAGTTCACTGGCATGTATGGCATACAAGAAATATGACATTCTGCAGCTCTTCCAGGTTTAGTGTCTGCTTTACAGAGAGGAAATAGAAAATAATTGATGAAAAAGTGTGAGAAGGGAGAGTAAGAAAGCAAGTATAAAGAGCCAGGTCTTAGTCTTATCAATTAAAGCTGAACTGAGATCTCTTTTGAGTCAGCTGTTGTGCTTTTAAATAGATCTCATAAAAAATGCAATCTGCTAGGGAGGAATATGAATTACCAAAAGCCCTATATTGCTTTATATCAGCAGGGGCAATAGAGATTACTTCATATCAATAATCACTCTTCTAGATCCTTGGACCTGCTGCTTTCAGCCACCTGTTCACAGGTATTTGAGTGTAGTTCAATTATCAGCAGCAAACTGAGTAAAGATCTTTATCATACAAGAATTTGGCATCATCTCCTGCCATTACTTCATGTCCTTTTAGAAAAAATGAGTTTTTCTGTTACAGTGTAATTTTATATTTTCATTTCAGTTTCCCTGTGTTGTCACTGTCATGGGTCCCATCAGCCTTCCCCAAGGAGGTCAGACTTTCATTACCCATATGTAAATAACAACAGCTATCTGTTAGGAGTAAATTGGCTTCCAGCAAAGCCAGAATTGCTTTGCTTCAGCTTGTGTGGGGAATTTTAAGTAAACTCAGAAATGCACTAGAAGATACTTCTAGTTTAGGGGTTTGGGGCTAAACTGAAAGACACTGCACAGAGATTAGATGAAAAAGAGAGGTTTTGGGTTGCTTACCTTGACTTTTCTCTGTATCCAGAAGTAGAAAGTTTCATTCCACACAGGATTTCTGCAGTTTTTGATGGTTTTGGTGTGGAATATCTCATCTGAAGCTGTTGGCAACCAGAGCCTCACATAGCAATCGGATTGGCTTACTGTAGAAACACAGGCAGAAAGTATCTGGCAGAGGAGGCATGATACAAGAAGTGGAGACATTGAAATGTTCTATCGCTTAAACATGGGTGAGAGATGACCAGTTCTTTCTGATAAACATTGGCCAAAACCAGGAAGATAAAAATCACACTGCTGCATAAAATTATTTTGTTCATCTCAACACTATTTTTAATAAGCAGTGTATTCAAACGATTATGCATAATCTTATACATTCAAATAAAAAATACAATCCTAGCTAACAAATAGAGTAGTGTGCATATTCAGAAGTCTTATATTGCTCCATATTAACAAAATTTGGCAGGCAAAACCAAGACAGAGGCAGCACAACATCAGTTTCAGACCCTGAGAGGGATTGCACATAAATTGTCTCTGTAGCAGTTGAACTTTGTGAGAAATACCAAAAGAATCAGATTTAAGTCTGATTCAGATAGTAGATGTCTGACATACCTGGTTATTCACTCTTTATGACAGAAAATTAATTACTGCAGTGACCTTGATCCTCATCTCCCTAGGCGAGGTAGGAAAGGAGAGGCCTACCAGCAGTACAATTGCTGCTTCAGGAGCCTTTTCCATCAGCCTTGGTGTTTGCTGATGCTAGAAAGACCAGGAATCTAATTCCTACTTCACATTTCTTTCCACATCTCTTCACTTCAGGAAAAGTGAAGTGGCGGAAAGGATTTGCATCTTGTGGATGGAGGAAGTGGAGTGAGGCTGCACTTGCTCTAAGTTACCATCTCACATAGATCCTGAACCAAGTGAACACCAAAGAGATTCTCAGACCTTGTACAGGAAATTTTCCAGTGGCAGCTAGAAGGGTTGATCCATCCTGCTCTGTAAACACAGGCTTTTGCCAGAAAAGAGGAGGAGTCTGGTGCCATGGCAGTCAATAGAGAGTCAACCTCACAAGCAGGGAGAAGAGCACCTACCATCTGTAAGCATGGTACAGGTCTTGAGGCAGCTCCTCAAGGTTTGAAGTGAATTCATCCCCATGTCTTTGTTCAGAACACATTGCTTTGGGGTATTTTGCCTAAACATAAGGTGTTTATTTTTAGGGGCCTGAAATCCAGAGACCCTGTGACTGTGACATCCTCAGGGGAAGATGCCTGTCGATTAGGGAGATCCCCATGTAACACTTCATGATGTATCTTGAAGGCGTTTCTTGACACTGTCAGGAGTTTTCTCTCTAGAAGGTAGTAGACTTGCCTGTCTTTGAAATTATTTCCACTGAAAACAGAATCTCAGATTTTAACATGATGGAGGTGATGGGATAATACGTTGACTTTGGCAATTACCAGTACAATACTTAATTTATTAGGAGTGGGAGGGCTCTGTTTGTTGATCTGTCTGATAACTGAAAGTTCTTCCCTCTCTGTGCTGCCCGACAGCCTGCTGAGCTGTGATGTACTAATCCTGATAAATGGTATCACTGCCTCTGATCTACAGAGCCTGTACAATAGCCAAGAACTAAATGTGGCTTCAGGGCACCTGGAGCATCCCTCCTCTCATTAATGCCAATCTCAAGTGTTTCAAAAACATGAATCCAGCATCTCCAAAACTGCCAAAGCTGATGAGAGGGGGATGTAATTCAGAAATTAACATTTCTGAACTGATTTAATGCAAAGTCCTTCACAGGAGGAGGCAAAACCCCAGCACCAGGATGGGCTGAGGGCCGACCAGCTGGACAGCAGCTCTGCAGAAAAGCATCTGTGCATGTGAGGTTGAACACAAGCCAGTGAGCTGTCCTGCGGCAAGCGAGACCAGCAGCTGGAAAGGAGTGGGCTGCATCAGGAGTGCTGCCAGCAGCTGGAAAGGTGGTCCTTCCTCTCTGCTCAGCGCTGACAAGGCCGCATTTCTGGGTTCCCCAGTACAAGAGAGGTAAGGATATGCTGAAGTGAGCTGAACAAAAAAGTCCAGAAAGAGAACGGAGCAATGGATCATCTGCTCTGTGGGGAGAAGCTGAGAGAGCTGAGACTCTTCAGCCTGAAGCAGAGAAGGCTTATGGGGTCTTATATATTTGTGTAAATACCTGATCAGGGGAGAGGAAAATTAATAAGTCTGAGTCAGACCCTCCTCTGTGGTGCCCAGTGAAAGGTAAAAGGACACAAACCAATATGCAGGGAATCCCACTGAAACATAAATAAAAATTTAACACCACCACACACTGTCACAGATTGCCCAGAAAGGTCGTGAAGTCTCTATCCCTGGAGATGTTCAAAACCCAAATGAATGTGGCTCTGAACAACCTACTGAAGCCAATCCTGTGTACAGCAGGGGTCTGGACTTCACAATCTCCAGAAGTACCTTCAAATCTCAGCCACTTTGTGAGATTCTGCTGTAACAAGGCTAGTTGGTCACAGACCTTGAATATGGGGTGAGGTGATACCACTAGGACAAAGAACATTCTCTTCCTGGGAAGAAAGGGGACTACGCCACATCTGATTTTGCCACAATTCATCTACAGTCCCTACCAATGTGGAGATGTTATTGTTTTCCATAGGATTCCTGTGATTTTCTGTGTTTTCCTTTAATTTTACAGACAGTATTCCCATGCTGTGGTTCTAACTGAGCTTAAGTATTTCTGTAGAAGGGGCACTTCACTTGAACTGAGACTAAACTGTGAGGCAAACAGTGAGATAAAAAAAAATAACAGGATAGTTGAATGTATGCTGAATACTATGATAATTATGATACCATTATTATATGGAAGCCCTTGAAATGACTAATCACCTTACATTGCTCTCTCTTATCCCTGAAAAAACTGAAGGAGAGCTACTGAAAATGTTCCAGTTTATTCATTGCTACCTGAGAGCTAATACAAAAAAATTCTATTTACATTTTCTTCATGCTCCAGTTGTAATGCAGTTGCTGGGCTTTGTTAGCAGTTTCATGCTATGCCAGGCCCTTACTTTAATGCACGTGTTGCAACTTCCCTGATGACATAATGTCACCTCATGTGAATGCTGAGACATTTGAACTCACGGTCTCTCTGAAAGTCAGCACTAAGTGACCCTGGTGTCCTTTTCCAATTTGCAGTTTCTGATTCAATTTTTATGATGGCGAGAATCCTTCTCAACTCTGTCTGACAGCTAAAGATCAGTTAAAAATACAAGACCAAAAGAAGAAGTTCAGAACTGCAGGTATGTGTGCTAGTCTGTGAAAGTACAGTTCTGTGAGGTGCACCTGAGATGAGCCATCATGTGCTAAAATCACTCATCTCCATCACAGGTAAGGAGAAAATTACAGTGCTGAAAAGCAAAGCATATAAGAAAAACTAGTTTCATAGGAACAATGAAGGTAAACTACAAAATCCTATCTGTCCTGTTACTGCATTTCGTAACACCAAAACAAAGAAATAATTTTCTCCTAGTGAAATGTTCTTCACCTGCACAGACAGGTTCTCCTTGAATCCTAGTTTACTTCAGTTCACCTAAGAGGAGGAGGAGAAGTGCTCCCATTTCTCAATTGCTGGACATGATCTTTGGGAACATTTTCCCTCACCAGCTTAGTACAATACAAACAGTATTGAGGATTTACCTCCTACTGCTATCTCAGAGGGGATTTGGACTCAGCTAAGAGCTCTACCAGTATTCTGGTGCAACACTCATTTGTAAGCACAATATTGCTCTCTGTGGCTTACTTGTGGAAATAACAAAAGCTCATAGGTGAACTGTGCTTAATCAGTGATGTCTTTGACCAGGGATGAACAGAGTCCTCTTGTGAATGAGCCCTTTACCCAGTCCAGCCATTTAAGTCAAGTGGCAAAGTACGATTTTCTCCCTGGAGCAGATTCAGGGGGTTCAGTATGTGCTCCCAGCTCAAAGTTTCATACCCTGGGTCACCTCCTGTGCCACTGTGCTCCCACTTGCTTTCCTGGGACAGGGCCATTAGTACCACCAGCACTAGCTGTAATCTCCCTATATTTTTTTTTTCACTTATTTTCTGTAGCAAAAATAACCCTTAATGTCTCTGGAGAATGACTCTGATTTGCAAAGGTTCCAAGTGTACTGTTGCAGAACTGACTCATTTCCTCTGAAGGGGTAATATAAAAGCTTCCACAAAATAATTTCATAAGACCTTAGAGAACATAGTCTCTGAGCTCCTCTTTTATAAATACAAGAGATCTCTCTTCATTCAAAGGGGAAAAACCAAAGGAAGATCTGAAAACAGAAGGAAGAGTTGAGGAAGAGGAGTGATTGTTCTGACATCCCAGCTAAGACTAACAGGTTTGTTTGAACAACTGAGAAGGTTTCTACATGCGCCAGTTTTCTACATCAGAAAATATACTGGAGTGCAGTCACGTTTCAGCCCAACACTAACTTTCCTGCCTCAGCTCTGACAGCCTCTTGATTTGGCAAGACTTCTCTCAGAGAAGTTACTGTGTCCCAGAAAAAAAAGCACCTGTCAACCTGAAGCTCACTCTGGGTAATTTCTTACTGGGACGCAGAGCTCAAATTCACCCCTGCAGTCCAGGGAAAGCATTGCAAACACTCAGCACCACTGAGGCTAAATGTGTCAAGCCAGACCTGACACCACCACTCTTCACCTCAACTGTGTTAACGAGCCTGAACATGCTCTCCAACAGCAAAGGTCATCTCTTGGAATGTGGAATCAGCTGGTACCCACGTAGGCTGCCACTGCTTCAGACAGGAGTACAGACAGGTCACACAGACCTCTTTACTCAGATCTTCAGGATCAGGTGAGATCCAGTGGAGTCCAGCAGAGCTTTGCTCTTTCACATGGCACTAAGTAATGGTGGAGAGATGACATAACTGCAGGTCTGTTCACCTGTGCTAAGGATCTGGAAGATGTTTTCTTCCACTTCTGTTGCCTCAGGGCAAATCCCCTCTCAATGCCTGGGCTTCAGGCATGCCAGATGGGGCAGATCCCCTCACTGATCCTCTGTTTGTCTGTGGGGCAGGTGTCAGATTCAGCCACGGGGTTTAGAGGCTGCCATAAAACAAACACTAATGATGGTGAAAATGGGGCAGGCTGGGAGCTTGGTGCAGCTCTATGTGGCCACCCAATAACTTACTTGTTTAAGGAGAGCAGCTGGAAAGTGTTGGAGAGTCTGTGCCACCATGGTCCTCCTCTCCCATCACCCAGCTCCTTTTACTTTCTTTTGGGAAACACTGGAAGGGGTATCATCAGCAAGAAAAGAAGCTAATAGACTATTTTCCCTGTCATCCTGACCAGATATTCTTCCCACATATGGGGAGCTCTGTAGAAGAAGTGACACTATGAATAGAGTTAGGAAACATGAGCTTTTGTAAAAGCTCTAGCACTGACTTCCAGCTGAGAAGGAGCAAATGGACACACCAGTGACCTAAAAAGTCACTATTTTACCAAAGGCTGCATGCAGTCTTGGACTGAGGAGGAGAACACCACTGCAAAATAGACACCAGACTGCAAGAGACTCAAACTTTAATGGGATTTATTCCTTTCTAGTCCCAGTATCACCTTCACAGCCAAGCTGCATAGAGCACTGGAGCCTGGTGATGACACTCAGTGCCTGCAGAGCAGCAGGATGAGTGTAAGTGATCTGATCTGGGTGCCTTTCTCTCTAGTGCCCACAGTGAGATCAGGTACTGCCAGAAATGTTTGAGTCTGACCCATGATTACTAATTGGCATAAAGGTTAGTTAGGAGTACAGTGAAAAATAATTAGCTCAGGTTTGTCAAGAGCATTTGCATGGTAAGATAAGACAGAAACCAATTATATGTAGCACGAAGCAGACGCTGGAGAGGAACATCACTCGTATGGAGGAGACCACAAAAAGGGTGGGGTGACAGCAGGGATATGAAAGGGGCCAACTGACTCATTCAGGAGGAGTGAACTGTTTTCCTCTTGGTTTAATTTTTTTATTTGTGCGCCAAACTCCATCAGCATGTGTTGTCTACAGGCAAAGGTGTAACACAGGCAAAGGTGTAACATCAGATTTCAGGATAAACTTGAATTTCATCCCAGGCTTGTGAAATACACATCCCATGAATCTTGAGGTGCATATTTTTAAAAAAACCAGCCAAGATTAAGTTGGGTGCACGCGATCATGAGGAATATCAGTGTAAATATACAGAAGTAGTGTTTCCTGAAGCCAGGATTTGGCAAGTAAGTCAAAGAAAAACGTAGAAACTCCATGACCAAATGACCTGGTGTGACTGCACTTGCAACAAACAGAGAAAAACATGGAATGGAGCACTGCACATGCTGAAAAAGATGGGAAGCCAGCATTGAGGTAGAAAAAGCAAGTCAGAAGTGGCTGCACTTGATTGAAAAGGTGGCTTGTTCCTGGATTTGATACAGGGAAACTGAAAATTTAGGGAAGTCTGACATATGTTATTACAAGAATTGCCAGTCTTCCACAGATATTTCACAGTCAGATAGCATCTGTATCAGATGCTTCTGATCAGTTTTCCAGGGGAAAGATCATATTGCTGAAAAAAGGCTATCTAAATATAATTTTATTATTCTCATTAGCACACAGAAGCAGGTCTAGTTATTTTAGTTTTCCAATATTTCAAATGCATTAAAATGTTAAAATAAAAACGCTAAGCTAAAAGAACATCAATAGCAGTGCAAAATCAAGCACTTGAAAGGTACAATATATCTTTTTTGAATTGTACCTAAGTTTTTAAATTCCAGAGTATCACACTATTTTTTCCTGTGAGACTTCAACTTCTTTGAAAGCAGAGATAGGTTGTTACTTAGTCAACAAAGAGCTATCTGATGTTTTTTTATCTTCCTTGTTCAACAGCATCCTGGTATACAGCACTTCATTCTATGACATCTTTAAGAAACAGTCTCCAACAGGCTCACAGATTAGCTGGGGAATTACTGACAGAAAGAAAAGACAATTTTCTTCACCCACTGGTCTCCAAGCCTTATTTACTGGTAATTAACAAAAGAATCTGAAAATATTTCCCAGTGTTTCTAGGCCTTACTTAACACCTTAATTAAAATCTCTCTACAATACTAGGAGATTCAAAATGAGCACATCACCTAAATAGATAAGAGAGAAACAAAAGGTATTGGAGAAGATATTCTGCTTTGTAGACAGGGCAACAGAGGCACAGAATGTTTTGATGTATAAATTTACCTAAACTTCTTATGCAATAAGTCCATGAACAGAGCTAAAAACTGAGCCCACATGTCTTAAGCTCTAGTCCAGGGGTGTACATTTTGGTGATAATAGGAATTTTCAAAATGTCTACAACTCACTAAGTGAGACTTCTCAGAAATCTCCCTGTCCTCAGGATGGAGGACAAGGTCACAACTGTAACCCTGTTTTCTGAGGATGCAGCATCATTTTACTTTGTGTGATCCCTTTGCATAAGCAGCTGAATCATGGTTCTTATCTGGTTCAATTTTCATTCTAGATCAAAGGTGAAACTAAGAAAAATTAAATCAACAGTTCCAAGGAATGAAGGTGAGGTCTTGCACATATATGCATGTTTCATAGCTCTCAAAAGGAATAGAAATTAATTTGACCTTTTCTGCTATACTATAATATTCCTTCTATTTTCTGCAGCCCAATGTTACAGACAATGTGAACAGACCACTTCTCTCCACTTGACTGGAAAATTCACAAGGGTGACATTGACATCCATGGTTTTGAAATGCCAAAGGGAGTGAAATACGAAGGGATGGTGAGAAATTTTATCTGTAGGATTTTGCTGATGGCTTCAGCAAACTTCATCACGATCTCCCAAAAAGGAAAGAAAATATAAAACAAGAGGAGAAAGAACAGTATGATAAAGGGATATGCAAAACTGTGTAATTAGTGATGTGCCAAGTTCATGAGACACATGTAGGAATGGCAGGAGAAAATTTTCAGAGAAAAATCTCTGGGAATGTGAACCACCAGGCAAGGGCTGGTGGTCCAAGTACCACACATTTTCGCAACACTCTGCATGTACCATAGTCCCCAAAAGATTTCTGTTAGACATTTTTCACTGGGGGGGGCAAGCTGATGTCATGATGCTCAGGACAACCAAAGAATTAAGAGGGACTGGTGTCTAAGTATGTCAGCTCTATATTCCATGCATTTGTCATGGATATGTTATATAAAAATTTCTGTCTTTAAACTGGTGTTAAGATATTTTCAAGCCCCTGAAACAGCCAATTTGTCAGACAAATAATGTGGGAAAAAACCCAATAACCAAATAAACCTCTGATAATGCAAATAGATATTATGTGGCATAAAATGCCTTCAACTGTGATTTCTTACCTAGTATGACTTCAGTGTTTTGCATTTGTGCAATATCTAGCAGAAACAAGGGCTGATACAGTAATTTGAGAATGATGTAACATCAATAAAAAATTGTGTACTTACAAAAATCTGCCTGATGAGCATTTTTCAACTTTATGATTCTTACAGTGAGCAAGGAGTAAGGTGTCATTTCTTCCTGCTGAAAAAAAATAACAAAGGAGATGTATCTTAATGTTTTGAATATATGTATTGACTGTAACACAACCAAACACTGAAAAGAGCCAAGGTTGTGCTAAAGCTGTCTCTTTCAGTTGGCATCACAGCAAAAATATAATAGGCATCAAGATGCACTTTCTTCACAAACTTTGTTGACCCCTAAAGCCTGTAGCTATCTAAGCACAAAGAGAAGGTGTGGAAAGAGGATGAATAGGAAAGTTAAGTTGGTGTAAATAAGCTGAAAAAGTTCATTTAGCCAGTAACATTAAATTGTTCACATGACCATCAGCAGCCAATATGAGGACAAAATTCAGTGAATCTGGAAATCAGAAATGCTTCAAATCTGGTTTGTTATTGGCCAACAGCCTGTGTTGTGCTGTAGGTAGAATCAAGGCCTACACAAAAAAGTCTTCTTTTAATGCAGTGCTTGGATAATTAGAGAGAAGGGGGGATGTTTTTAAATTTTCTTGCTTGTTTTTAAAACAATAATTTTCACGAGAGTGGGATGACTAAGGATGAGTGTTAGCACCTCAGGGAATGTCTCAGAACTCCACAACACATGGCTTTGGACAAACAATCCTAGTTTGCTTTGTGGGAACAGAAGTTTTCCTTACCAAGGATGGTTATCTGATTGATGGACATGAAATAGTTTTGACTGCAATCCTTAATTTCAAAGAAGGTTATCTCCAATTCCTTGTTGAAGGTGCTAGACCTGACCATCTGGGTCTGTAGAAGTTGTGACAATCACATATGCTTGATGGATTTTACATCTTCAGAGAACATACCCATCATGTCCCCTAGCAGCAGCTAGAGCAAGCAGGGTATCAGCAAAAGGAAGGAGAAAACAGACAATGCCTACTATGGCTGCAGCACAGGTGGTTATATTGATTCTCTAACTGTGGGAACAAGTTGGGGAATATTTATCAAAACAGCTCAAGTTTATAGAAAGGAAAGAGAGTTGAATCATGATTGTCCTAAAGAGACTGAATGCAAAGGGTAAATCAGCACAGGGGATGGCTCCCTCTCTTACTGTTTAGGAACAGAAGCAGAAGAAAAGAAGGAATATCAGATTGTATTAAGTTCTGCAGTTAATGTATGATTATAGTAGTAAGAGGTCTTTGTTTGGTAGAAGTAACATAAAATGACTGCAGTGGATGTCTAAGGATGAGGCTTTGCAGGGGAAGAAAATGCAAACAGCCCTGAGGTCTGACTGCAACTGCTACATGAAGAGCTTTAATCTGCATACAAATATGTTATCATCAGATCCTGAACTGAGTATCTCCAACAAAAGGGGAAGGTATAAATAGTATATCTATAAATAATATGTATTTTAAAAAGTCACCTTGAGTTAGGCTATGAAATAATAAGGAAACTTTTAAGGACTTCTGAGCAAAGCACTAATGAAAAAAAAATTATAGCATTAAAATGAGGCAGATTCAGGAACAGGGAAGTGTCAGTTTGCAGTTCTAGTAGCAAGGATCTGTGTAAGTTATAAAATGGCCAAACTTATTATAATGTGACTTGTGTATGTGCAAAAAGATATTCAGACAAATAATACTGAAGGCACAGCATATAGTGGGCCAAGAAACAGATGGCCACTTCAGTGACCAATAGGTAGGTGGCCACTGATATTCAGAAAGAGCTCAAGGAGAAGTTCAGATAATGCAGAAGACAAATAGATCAGCAATTCTTAGTAAAGTCACAACATGCAACATCATCAAAAAGAAGGGATGGCTAAAGAAAGAAGCTGTTATAAAAGCTAATGACCAAAATTTGGAAAAGACAATCTGAAGTGAAATAGAGCAGAGCTGGTTGAAGGTGATGAAATTATTAGGAGATATTTTCTGAGGGACTTCAATTAAAATAACAGGGAGTAACTCTTGAGTGAAATGAGAAAGCACACACAAACGTGCTGCTACTGTGACAAAAGTTATAGCCTGATAAAAAGGTCAAAGTATAAGAAATCAGTGAGACAAGACAGTACATCAGCTGAAGTGTGTAGAGCGTTGGACCATGGGGAATCCCTCATGATAAAATTTAGCTTAACCTCTCAAATAGTTTCCAACTCTATAGAATGAAAGACGTGAAGGTCATCAAAGGAAATTGCACAAAAAATGCAGTAATTTCCAGGCTATGAAGTTAAAAAAATGGCAAGATTGATGTTTTTATAAAACACTGGGTACTTGAAAGGCACATTAAATAGAAGCCAGTGCCTAGTATAACCATCTTGCTTGCCCATGAGCTCAAGCTTATGATGAGGAATTGTACCAGAATGTCTTCAGTGAGCTGACTGTTAAATGCTAACACTTTTTGCTGCGAGGTACAGAAGCAGCACATCAAAACAAGTGGGCTAAGTGCCAAAAAAAATGCATTATCTTCATAAGGCTACAAAGAATAAAATATCTTGGCTTCTGGGTGTGTGTATTCCAAAACTGAAAAATAAATTAATCATTGTTGCTCAAAGTCATATGTAAGGCACAGGATATTTTACCTGGCTGTGTTCTAAACAGGGGAGGTAAGATCTCAGCTCCACACAATTGTGAATTGTTATTACATTCTCCTGAAAATTTAGCAGTGGAACATATTTGACTTTGCACTATAGGTAGGGAACAGCTAAATTCCATGCACAGCCCCAGGCATGTTTTACTAAACCAAACCCAGTAGTTATTCAGTTTATCACACAGTTATGCAAAGCCCTCTCAAATTGAAACAAGTACCTAGGCAAATGTTTGAGCATTTGCATTAAGGAAAGTTTATACCTGTTTACTTCTCCTGGAAGTCAAGGTCTGCTACAAGTATGTTATCATTTCTAATAGCTCTCTACTAATGATTATCTATGTAAGCTATGACTTAAAAAAATTGAGGCAATTACCAAAGCTACCCAGAAAACTCAATACCTGTAAGAGGCAGAAATTGGCCGGTTTAGACAAGTCTGTGCCTTTAGTGCCAGTTTTATGCCAAGATTTATTACAGAGGAGAGAAGGCATTCAAAACCAGAAGGTAAATAAAGAGTGTCTGAGAATGTCTTTGTTGTTAAATGCCTGTGCACAGCAAACAGAACTTTCAGAAATTCATTTGGCAGGAAGAAATTACAGCATGAATAATGAATTGAAGCTGTGGAAAGAGCCCCACAGCCCCCTTTACACTGGAGATTATGGCCACAGGATCTTTTTTTTTTTTTTTTTACCTGAAGTAGAGCATACTTCAGGAATGCTCTAAAACATATGCTGGATTCTAACAATCTTTATGTAACTGTAACTCCATTAGTGGTAAAGAGGGTTTGGTTGCTCTTAGCCATGGATATTCTAAACCAAAACAGAACTTCAGTATGAATACATTAAATCATTACAAAACTGCTAACGAGATTGGATCATCATTTTCCCCCAACAGCTGCTTTTCCTGCTTTAGTACATTCTGTTGCTGAGCTTTAGCATACACATACACATACACACACACACACACACAGAGCAAATTAGGAACACCTGAATGCCATGTCAGTTTTGGTTGTGCTACTTTGCCCTTACAACAAGTTTCACTCCCCACTGGTAGTTTGCACCTTTTGTACACTAATATCCATCTGTAGGAGCTGCCAGCATGTTGTTAACAAGACATCAGTTTGATCAATCAGTTTGATAAGGTTGTGACATACAAAGGCAAAACAGTGTTTGTAGTTTTCTGTTCATTTGGTACTCTGGTTACATGAAAAAAACCAACCAAATATATATGAGCTATAGATGCTTGAATCACGCATCATTTAAAATGTCATCAAAAGTAAGTTTTCTTTTCATTTGTAGCCCCCTTGTTTTACTTTGAGGCAGCTTGGCACAATGCCAGCAGCAAAAATCATCACTGATAGAGCTGCTATGTGTTTGATGCAACTTTGTCTCTGCCTGAGGCCCTGCAAACGTGTCCAGAGTTGTTCCTTCGTTGTGAGGAAGTGCACAGGGATCAAAGCGGGCATTTGTTCTGAAAACTGGCAATAATGACCAAACCTCAATGGTTCACCAACAACCAAGCTCTGACTTTCTGACTATGCCAACATTCTCCATTTGTTCTGGGTAAAGCTCTATGAAGTCAATAGGTAGCATTAGAAAAAAGCCAAAGTCAATCTCATTTTAACAGCAAATCAAGAACCTTTTCACTAAGAGATTTCCCTAAGGAATACAACTATGGAAATAACACATTCTATGTTATTAATACTATGCAGATGTTGCATCTAAATTAAATTTTCTTTCATTAAATATTCCTATTTCAACATAACTACGTGAATCTTTAACAACAAACTATAGGGCGGGGGGGGAAGATCCTACCCTTCTCAAAAAAGTATTGGTTTAGTCCCCTATTATTTTAGTTTGTAGAAATATGGTACCTTAGCATCATCACTTGGGGCTACATAGTGCATCATCCATTTTCTTTCTTCATTTTCCAAGGGGCTTGATTTTCTGCTTGAATGCTGCTGAGGGAAGAAGAACAGGGGATGAAAAAGAGAGTAAAGATCAATTTTTTTTTATTTAGTTCGATTCCCTACTGTAGCATTCCAGTGTGGAACATGCAGTTTGCACCTCCTCATTGTGGCTAATAAAATGAATGTACCAGTTCTGTGCTATATGGACAGATTCTGACTCCAGGTCCTGGTAACTGCAAATGTCCAAGAAAGGATAATCTTATTTTCTTGGAAATTTATATCCTATAGATAACAGGGGACTCAACCTGTTGTAGTCCAGGGGCAAATCTGAATCAAAACTCCAAGACTCCTGCCAGGGTTGCTCTGTTTTCCACTTACCTGAGATAAGGCAGAGGTCGATGCCATCAAGATCGCTGCTACATTAAAAGCAGCTGCTGTGAATGGCACCTTAGTACTGGGCTCCACAGGTGCCAGTGTCTCCTGAAACAAATTTACAATCTTGACGAAGTCTCAGAAGTTGCTGAACAGGTGTTTTATTGCACTGAGTCAGAGCTCCACCCCTCCACGATTTCTGAAACAGGAAAATTTCCCACCCACATTATTTGTCCAAAGAGCAGCTGCTGTAAGGTGTGAGCCTTCATATCTGCAGGTCTTGTGGCCGAGCAGAGCCTGCTGAGGGACCAAATTGTTCCCAGGTGGGGCTCAAGGAAATGCAGTAGCAGCTGTAACCTGACTGATGATATGATAGAGATCATCTACGTGAGATAGCCTTACAGTGACATTCTAAAAGTGATGATAGCAATAGCCTAATAAACACATCAGCATATTTTCTCCATGCAAACACCTGTATTCCATACATGATTACATCCATAATAAAAAATAAATTTAAAAACAGCTATGGAGATGATTGTTAGAATGAAGACATTTACATAGGAAGAGAATGAGAATTCTTTTGAAGGAACATTTTTCCCTGAAAAGTGCTGTTGCATCATGATTTCTGTGTACACACTCGATTTTCTTGTAGTGTTCCATCTCAAAAGAAATAAAAGAAAGTATGATAAGTAACATTTCTCTGCTCCCTAAACCACATTGTATCATTTTTCCATTTGAAATGTCTTTCTTATTTCTGGGCTCCACATTTAATACAGCATGCAGCTTAACAAATTTAAATGAGATTCAAACATTTCACCTTGAAAAACCATTAAATATTTCCACAAACTACAATATCAATTTCTGATGCAGAAAAGCTCCAGATTTCTTACCAACAGTATTGAAATTGTCATCTGGCTGGGTGTATTAGGAGATTATTGGAATTTAATGGACTGATCCAAAAATTTTTTGTTGGAATTTTTTTAATCTAATGAGGATCTGCATGTGTTCAGCACACCTCTAGGAAGCTCAGTGATTAAATTTTCTAAGACATTATGCAAGCATTATTAGGCCCATATACATTTGCATTGAAAGTCCTCCTGAATGATTAAAATTAGTGCTTATGAAAGAACATGAGATTAATAGGATGACAAAGCATCCTGCTTCCTCTTAGAGATGGGCAAACGTGTGAAATCACTGCCACTCTGACTGTGGGTATGAGTTTTGTACCAGGACCTTGACTAACAGAAACTAGAGACAAATGCAATGACTTCTAGAAGTCTCATTACATATTTTTCTTATGTGAACAGAGGAAACAATATAAAAAGTTGTTCTTACAAGAAGAACAAGTTAAGACAATTTGATCATCTTACATGGAGTATTCCGTCCTTCCAAAAGTTTGATTTCTTAGGTTTCACTTTATATCTGCATTATCTTTTTTTGTTGTTGCTTTTTGAAATAAGCACATTAATTTTATCACGAAATGCAAGTGCTAAGTTTGCTTTTAACTTCCTTTCTCACCTTCATTGTATTGAAATTTTCTGGAACTGCTTAACTGAAGCCAGAATTGGATAATCTACAGCAGTAAGTTAAGGAGAGTCACAAGTCTCTCCCATTCCTTGGCTGATGCTTTACTTGATGTGAGCACCTGCATTTCTGTAAAAAAAAGTATTAGAATCTTTTTTTTTCCTGTGAGAATGGTGACAAGAAGCCATTTAGACAAAAGTGATTGTAAACACAAAAGCACACACATTTTCTCTTTCTTCTGCTACTACCTACCTGTGTCCCTGGCTGAAGTACCTAGAAGAGTTTCAGCACCTCAACTGAGGAATGACAACATTTGTTACGGCTGTCAGATCGAGGTCATGTTTCTGAAATGTATGGAAGCTAATGGGTGTGAGGTTTTTACACGAGATCCTGTTTTCATTTCCCTTGTCATATTGCACCTTTGCTTTTAAGACAAAAGGAAATGAGGTGGGGGAAGAAGCCTTCAGCATTCCTTAGGAAGCTGACTAAAAGTTGCTTGTTGCCTGGAAATTAACTTTTCTTTCCTGACTCAAGCCTTCCCTATATGAAATTCTTGTTCTTTAAGCTCAAGTCAGAGGTGGCCAAAGGTACCTTTGACTCAAAGCTGGCACTGGTATTAAATTTCCTAAATTAGTTCAAAGTTCAAAATTGCTTTTTGCTATGAAGCACTATTCTTTTGAGGCAAACACATCCTTTTCACAAGGTGCGCACTTAGGATATACTTGACTATGACTTGACTTGACTAAGTCATCTGAAAGTTAAACTCATAGTAGAAGTTATTTGTGTTTTCTCTATATTGAGTCGATGAAAAAAAAACATGGCAACTGCAAGTAGTGACTAAACACCTCCACACTGGATTGTTCTGGAGAAGCCTTTATGTCGAGACCACACTTGACATCTAACTTCTGAACGTCTGAAGGTAGCTAAGATGAATCCCACCCTGGGTAATCAGCATGTCCTCTTCAGTCACTTGTTTCCAAAGTTACTGATGCTAAGGGAACCTGACATTGAGGAGCCTGGTTTTGTTGTTAGCACATGATTCACCCTGTTGCAATGTGAAGCTGCAAAACACCCTTGGGCAAAAGCTCCATTATAAATGAAAAATCCTCTCTGGTATCCCCAAAGAAGAAGTTTTGTGATTACCAAGGTGGCAGAGAATGCAAAATTCAATATGGCTAGTACCAGTACAAACTTCCAGCCATACTCAGGTTAAGGATCACCAAAGGCCCCCATGGTGGTGAAATAGGCAGCCTGACTTGGGACTGTTATCCATAAAGCACAGGCTGTGCAGCAGTAGCTCATGTCCTGGAGCGTTAAGGGAGTAATATCAAGCAGGGTTTTCTGTGAAATTCCAGGCTGCAATCTGCAGGAGTTCAGCAGCAACTTTATAAGCCTCTGAGACAAGTTTGGGATAGATGGGAAATCTCAGAGGGAAAGACTGACACGGGAGGGCTGCAACAACTCTCTGGGGAAATGCACTACTGACTCGTGGGGCAGAGCCCCGGTTGTCAAATGATACATTTAGTGCTGCTCAAAGAACAGAGAAACTTTGCTGGGCCATCCCAAGATACAACACTTACGGCAATTTGGGGGTCTATCTGCCAGCTGATGAGCTAGTGGTGAGACACAGTTCACCCAAAGCTGCCCTGCCTTGAAACGAATTTAATTTAAAGTTTTTTCTGCAATGATTTCTTTTCCCCTAACTAGTCTGATGGTGTCTTAAGACCACGATAAACACATTCTAAAACTACAACTACAACTGAGTTAGGAATTCAATATTAATGCTCAAAGACGTGGGTTGGATCCAATTTAATTATTAAAAGATTTATTAAAGTGACTGCTAAGGACAAATAAAAAATTAGATAGATTTTGTGTTTTCTTTCCACTTTAGTCAATCATTCTTCACGATTGCTCTCTTCAGACTCTTTCCCATCCTTTACAGCTTCTCTGCAGCCTACAGACTCTTCATTATGTCTCACCCCTATACCATGGGCTTTTGACATCAGGTGCTTCAGCACATTTTCCTCTCAGATTTTTCAGACCACCTTTCTGAACATAGAGGAAAGGGAGCTTCACTGAAATCCCTTCTGGTTTATTCCTGATTACTATCTTTACTAGAAACATCCATGTTCTGTTCAGGGAACAGGTAAATGGAGCTAATGTGCATCAGTATGATGCTTCAGGCATTGAAAGTATTATCACATTGTCGTCCATCTGAACAAAAGCAAAAATGATCAAGTCCAGATCATAACAATCCCCACAAGAGCAATGCTGAATGTCGTTCACAAGAATCAGGCTTTAATATGGCAATGACTGTGAGACTGTGCCTGATCCACATAGCTGCTTCTGGTTACTCATATGGTCTTTATTTGAACAAGATAAATATATATGTCATAATGAAAAAGGTATACATAAACATATTTATCTGTAATTCAAATATAGATTAATAGAATCTTTCAGGTTGGAAAAGACCTCTAAGACCATTGAGACTAACTGTTACTTTAACGTCACTGAGTCTAGTGGTGTTACTTTAACACCACTAAATCATGAAGGCATTAGAATAGAAAAAGGGAAATGGCTTGAGAAAATTTGGACCATAAGGTAAAATCAGCAGAAAAAGGAGTGCTTCTATTAACTTAAAATATTAACTTGATTTTAAAAGGTCTCTATGCTCCTCCCCATGACAAATAGTTTAGATATTTGTTCTTACACATACGCTAACTTTACTCAGACTCAGAAAAAATGTGTATTCAGAAAATATTTCAGAAACTCTCCCAGAAGTACTTAATGTCCTGGACAAATAGTGATAGTACCTCATATTTGCAGAGTTATTTGGTCTGTTTATTCTTTCACAGAACATAATCTCTCTTCTGATTTGACTCATAGAAGACCTGTGCATATGCAAAAATGCAATACCTCTTTATTATGGAGCTTAGATATCAATTTCTTAAATTAGTCTTTATTTGTAAGGCACACCCTGCCACGAGTATTCTAGTTCTAGACATTGGGACTGCTAAAGCAACTTATCCAGAAATAACTGGCCTCTAAACCTTTTCAGCTGTAGTGGGTTAATGGTCTCTTGCTATCTTAATAAAATCAGCAAGTGCTGGAGAGGTATTCCTTTGAGTTTACTATCCTTGTCTAACATATGTGACATCATAGGCTAACATCAGCTTTAAATTTCCAGTGTTCATTGCAGTTAGCTCCAAGGGATAAAGTACATTACAAAAAAACTAGTTGATACATAAATCTGTTGGTCACCAGAGCGCATTTCCTGACTATAGAGAGAAAAAGGCCATTTCCCATGAGAAGTGTTTGAGAGTCCCAGGCAAGATCAAGGGAACCTCAATGCAGTGACAGGTTCAGTCCTGATTCTGGCCATTCCTCCAAGCCTTTCCCATTGTTAAGCAGGCTCTCTTTTACCTCCTCTGTAAAAGCGGCCACAGCACCTTTCTGAGTGCATTGCCTTTCCAGCCAAGAGATGTATAGCCAGCATGCTTCAGCACACATCAGGAGACTGCTTTTCTCAACATGGCAATGCCTCATGATTTGGTATGATGAAATTCCTAATTTTTCTGTCATTTTCCATGTTACAAAAGATAATAGAACGGTGCATTATGAGACCACAGCTCACATCTGATGCAGATGTCCCCAGTGTGAGAGCCCTGGTAAGAAAACACAAGCTATGGGAAGAGGACATCCTTAGGGAAGGCATACCCAGAGGAAGAAAGGCTGCCAGCCACTGTGGGCATTTCCCACCCCATTTGCTGGCTGAAGAGGAAAAGGAAGCACAGGGTTAGGTGATGTACTCACTCCAGCTCATGTTGCAGTGCTGAAATTCCTTGTGTCCCTTCCTTGTATGAGAAAGGCCTGGCTGTTGCAGAAGCTCTCACATCCAGTATCTCCTTTGTGTGCTGTTCATTCATTGAGCAATCTGAACTCATGCGCATGGCAGCCAATCTTGCCCCATATACAACATGTTGTCACTGGGAAGATGGAATGATAGCCTTTCCAGGGCACCTGGTAGGTCATGTAAGCAGTGCTTAACAAAACCAGGCTCCGTTGGGAGTCAAAGCTGCCCCTTGTTCCATCTGAGCTATCACCGTGCCTCATGCCAGCTGCCCCTGGGATGGGGTCTCCGTGATGCTACAATACATGACTTCACATCGGCATTAACAAAACAGTGCCATTTCCTGGGGACTCCACATGGCTTCACAGTTGTCTCTGGAGCCAAGTATGGGAGAATTTGGGACTGGTAAGCAAAAGAGTCTCACCATCATTCCACATGCTCCATCTGAATAAAATACAAACCTGTAGGAATCTAGTGTGGCCACTTACTCACAAAAGGGCTGATCACAAAGATTAAACTATGTCGACAGCTCTGTATGGAACAACTTTAAAGAAACCATTGCAAAACATCTTAAGGAAGTGTTTCAGAAATGCGTAAGGAAAGAAACATTCTCCGGGAGATCAAGATAGGCAACTTTGTAAGTACATCCTATTACATGTGAAATTAGATCACCATTGCAACATTATACTGTGCTAAAACTCACAGACATCAAAGTCAAGCATGACTCCTAGGTCAGGTCAAGAAAACAGATTAAAGAAGAACAAATTCTTAGTGGTGAACATTGCTGAATAGCCATTACAATAAATGTAAGGGAGCCACACGTTACTAAAGCATGTGGAAACCTGTCTAAACAGCTCTTGCATTAACTCTCACATGTGTTTGATATTTTGACCCTGTGTGATGTAACAACTAAAACCTACTCAGTTAGATCACATTGCACAGATACAACATGAAAGGAAAATTAATTATTTGCTGCGTTTCTACCAATCCAAGACAATAATAAACTCATATGTGCAAATAAAAAGGAAATGTTTATGAAGAGAAAGCAAAATGCTATCAAAGTTTTGGACTTATTACTTCATATAAAAAGCAAAATAATTACTAATTATGCAACTAAATCAGGAATGATAATAAAACACTTGTATTCTATGTTCAAAAAGATGACACTACATGTTTCATTAATGAATAATGAAAATGATCACATAGTCAAACAACATGTAATAAGACAGAACAGAGATCATTCTTACCAATTAGTTTTTAAAACATTGTCTAGGATTCTTTACTATCTATGCTTCAGCTATTTTAATTCTTGGTATACTGCAGAACTACAGAAAAGATGTGAATATTGTGCCAATTTTTAAAAGTAGCAAGGGGGATGCAGTAATGTGCCAGTGGTTTGTTTACCCTGTCTGCCATTGGCATAATGAACACAATATCTGACTAATTAAAAATAAATTATCATATATTACCACTCTGGGTTCTCTTGCTATTCCTCAAAATGTGGGATGGTAGTCATGCATGCCAAATGCTCTATCATCCCTGAAGTAGTTCATAGAAATACCTGTGTTAAAGAAGAATTGGTTTCAAGTTGCATACATTCCTTACTTTTATGCTTCATACATTTTGTACAGCATTTGTTAATGTTTATAATATATATATAACTTTTAGCATACAAAGCGATTATACACTGAAAACTGTGCTCCACCACACAAGGGAGTGTTTTGCCAAAAAAAGATTGTTGATGTGTAATTAGTTGGCCTTAGGACAGTCATTAACTAGTACAATTTACTGTCTGGACAGCAAATGGTTCCACCCAATCAAATTCCATATATATGTGTGTATAAAAACACTGGGGAATATTTGGAGTAAAAAATTATGTCTGAAACACTTTGCATGAAGGCAGAAGGAAGAGACCTACCTCCCTTGCATGTGAACTGAATGCCTACCCATATGGTTCAGTAAAGAGCTTAAGAACCATGTAGCTGTGAAATAAAAGAACAGGGAAAAAGGATAGGAAAGCTGGTGGAAGTTGATATTAATAAAGGGATATAACTGTGCCTTTCTCTTTCTTTTAATTTTGTTTTTCATTTTCTTTCTTTTTTAAACTTTGTAAAAGTCTTACTTACATTTGGACTATGCACAGAAATTCTTTAATTTCCTTATTTTAGGTATGTTATAGAGGTGGTACCACTGTAAGACCAAAACATGTGCTGTCCTATGGATGCATTGATCTTGCAAGGCGGGTTACTGAAGCTGCCTTTAAGTGACCAGCGTGCACCAAGGTTGCAAAGGATGTCAAACTAATTACAGGATGTCCTCCCAGAAATGTGCATGGCATAGCAAAATGGCAATGAAAGGTAACTGCATGGAAAAGAGATCTTTCTGAGGTTAGCATTAGCTAGAGGTTCCCTGTAAGGTGATGAGCAGTTTTGGTAAGCTCTGATCTATCTCTGGTAGCCAGTCAGTAGGAAATAGTGTTTTTCAATATGAAGAAACAGATTTTGTTCTATCCTGAATATCACATTTTTTAAAGTTTATTGTGCAAAGATAGTAAGATCTTTTAATGCAAAGACTGAAAAGAAAGTCTGTATTAGGAAGGTAGAGAATATTTTTTCTAACTGATTTCAGAAGTAGTCCTCAGTGATAAATATCACTGTAAAGTTTTCTTTTGAGGAATTTTTAAGAGTTTTCCAGTCTCAAACTCTATTGAACATTCTCATGAGTGCTTTGGAAGTAAACGAGGCACCCTGACTCGCCAGATTTGCAGAAGAACAAAGATCAAGGGAGTAATACTAAGGACAGGGAAATCAAAGAATTATCTGATCTGCTTGATAGACTGGCCTGATTAACCATGGTAAAATTTAATGCACTGGAGTGTGAGTTATGATTAAAGAGCTGCCAAATGTATGTTTTAATTTCCTCCCCCATACAAAAGGGAAGACTGGAGTGTGGAAAAAACTAACTAACCAGCTCATGGAAGACAAACAACTGGTGAGAAACCTTTAATAGCAAATGAGGACAACTGGATTCTATGTATAGAAACTGGGAACTCCTTTATATGTAAGAATATAAGAATAACAAAGCAATGTTAATGTCTCAGTGTGTAGCAGTAATGGGAAGGGTACTGGAGTCTGCATTTGATAGCGGGACAATGAAGAATTGGAGTGAGTGCAAGAGAAGAGAAAGAGCTGGATACGTCAGATAAAGGGGGGGTTTATAATCAGAATTTGAAGGGTTACATCTACTGGTTTGACAAAAAGAAGGCTGTGATGTAAACTATTTTATAAAATTGATCCTAATAAAGAAACAGTGGTTATGCAATAGCTTTTAAGGTACTAGGAGAAGATGTAATGTGCTAATATCTGGGCTCTGACCAAAATAAATGAGGCTAGAAACAAGGTGCATACCCATTGCTGGAAGATGATCACTGACCACAATATAGCTCCACAAAATGTGCTGACTTCACCATTCCTGATATCTATAATAGAAGAGGGATAATTTTTCTTCAAGATAGACTTTGGTCAGCCACAGATAATCAAGACTGACATTTCAGTAACTGCATGGCAGGAAGCAGTCTGACATCTATCAAGTCTAACAACATGACCTGATGGTACTTCTGGCTTTTATAAGCCATGGAAAGAAATCAGATTGATAATCTAGTATTAAAAAGCTCATTTGTTATTTTACTTGTTCTTCCACAGCCTAATAGTAATTAATCAGAGTTACACAATTGAATAGCTCTGTACAGTGTTATAAAATGGACTTATCAAAGAAGTGCAAGCTGGTAGGACCATTTAGCAAGCAAAAGTGGGAAAGCCCAGAAAGCTGTCCCCTGACATTCTGCTAAAGACTTATTATGTACTTGCAAACAAGGATTGCAAAGACAAAGGATGCAGTCAAGCTAGGTATCCCTCCAGGTTTAGCTTTACATCCAACAACTTTGCAAGCATTCTTCACCTCTCTTAGGACCTTCCAGACTTATTTATTGCACTCCCTGCTGAACTTCCTCTTCAGGTTTCACATGCAAAAGGTGTAAAAAGCGTCCCTTAAACTTGTTGAATCTTGAGTAAGGCCTATCAGAAAATGTCTAAAATGAGACATTTTTTTAAATGACCACAGTGGATTCAAAAAGCCTATCCATTTGATGGGCATCCTAAAAGAAAAGGCAAGCACAGAGCCACATACGATATACCCAGCTCCCCACTAGCTTGGGAATGGCTGGAGCTGGAAGCATTGGTGATACCTGTAAGGAAATTGCATCTGCCCTGCTTGTAGCTACAAGAACCATCATCTGAGATGTGCACACCTACCTTGCAAAGAAAGTGAACTGGTCATGAGAAAATCAGTCCAGCCTCACTACAACAACACCAATTCTCAGACTTTAATTCTGGAAGGATAGGTGCAAAGTAAAGAATTGCTGAGAGGCAAAAACCTGTTTATAATCTACAAAAAAATATCTTTCAAGAATTTACCCTGGTCAAACCACACTATTAAAGCTACAACTTTTCAGCAGTACAGAAATAAAAGCATGATTATGTCCAGAGAGCTCCCTTGTAGGAACAAGGCAAGCATTTCACAGGCACCCCTCCCTGTCATTGACACTTCTTCTCCTCTGTATTCTAGAACTGAGAGCTGCACAGAGCACTATTGTCCTTGGCTGGCCTGTCATTGCAGAAACACTGTGTCCTGCTGCCTCTGCCAGACTGATGATGCTGATTAAAGCTTCAGAGTAACACAACTCAGCCAAGCACAGTGTGAATATCTTTATCTACTTGTTTGGAAAGCAAAGATAAAATCCTCCACATTAGCCTTGAAACGCACCTGGCAGCCACAGAGACCACCCCAGCAGCAGCCCACCCTGCTACCAACACTGCCATGTAAACCCAATACAGGAAGACACAAGATACTCCAGAGACAAGTATAAATAGGGACAGGAGTGGCTGGAGAGCAGCCCTGCAGAACAGGGACCTGGGGGTGCTGGTCAGTGGCAGGCTCAGTATGGGCCAGCAGTGTGCACTGACAGCCTGGGATGTGTCAAGCACAGCATTTCATATTCTAGTCTGTATCTTCTGCATCCCAAGGAATTTAAGTGTTACCACAGGTGGTTTCAGTAGGCAACAAATTGTAGATAGTCTACTGTTATGTACTCTGAGAAACTCAATCTAAGTTTAACCTTTAGAAGTAACCTTCTAAAAGCACTACAGCAAAAAAACCCCAAAACCCAAAAGTCCACAACCCACAGAAAAACATATAACCAACCAAAACACCAACCCAAAACCTGACAAACCAACAAGTCTGCAATTGACATTGCAGACTGCAATGAAGTCTCCCCTCAGCCTCCTCTTCTCCAGGCTGAACAGACCAAGTCACCTCAGTCACCCCTCATGGGCTTCCCCTCAAGGCTTTTCATGGTTTCAGTGCCCTTGTTTGGACACTCTTTCATAGCTTTATATCTTTCTTGTCACATTGTAGCATCCAAAACCACACCAGGGACTAGAGGTGAGGCCACCCCTGTGCAGAGCAGAGACAATCCCCTCCCTTGTCCGCCTGGTGATGCTGGGCCTGATGCACGCCAGGACAAGCTTGGCCCTCGTGGCTGCCAGGGCACTGCTGGCTCATATCCAACTTGCCACAGACCCCCAGGTCCCTTTCCACAGTGCTACTCTCCAGACTGCATGTGCTTTTCTCTAAGCATGCAATGTGCCATGATCCCAGTCACAAACCTGTCCCAAAGGTTGCTGCTTGTCTCAGGACCACCTTGCAAATACAAAACACAAGCCAAGTTAATAAAATATGCTTTTAATGTGGTCTGCCCTGAATATGTCAGGCTTAAACACTTAAAGCTCTTTCTCAGGGCAATGAGCACCATGTTTATTATCATTTTAACAACTTCTTCTTTGTGGCTCCCCATCCTCTGTACCATACAACGATTCATACTCCATTATTGTAACTGAATTGCAGCAGATTTCTGCAGTGAAATTCTTTGGAGAAAAAGTTTTTCTTCAGTCTTTTTTGTTCGCCTGAGATTACCATTTAGTGGAATTGAGCAGGAATGCTTTGAAGCCTGCTGGCTAATAGTAAGAGACCTTCAGTCTCCCAGCAGGTTAAGGGACTTAAAAGTACTCTGTCTTGTCTGACATTATTTCTTCATCTGCCTTTTCCGTGCCACTGCTGTGCGCAAGGCCTGTAAAATGAGGTCCTCATTGTTGAGGATGTTGTATTCACCCAGCTGAACCAGGCAGTCGTACGCCTTCTCAGTGTACTGAAGAGAGTATGTTGAATATGGGGAACAGCAGCCATAGAGATCAACTTTGCCATCTTCCATCTCTGACTCTGAGCGCTTCTGACCTATGAGGAAGGGGTGAGAAATCACTGCTGAGAGAAATCACCCTGGTGATAAGCAAGCAAACTCTTAACAGAGGAATGAAAGGAGGTGTCTCTCCACAGAGAGAGGTCACAGCGTAAATTACTTGTTTGGCTTTAATTTTTTAAAAAACCAAATAATTCTTATTCAAATTGGCAGCTCAGTCCCTGGCTCAAGTGCATACCAGAGTGGCTTCACAGGATGAGGGGAGAAAAAAGGGTGATTATTCTTATATGGTTCTGCAGCCTAGTTCTTACCTGTACCTGAAGGTACCTACAGTATGTATCTAAGGAAGTACACATTAGTAGAAACATCAAAGTTAACTGAAAGATAATTACCTGCAAGATAACTAGCTTAGGGATGGAAACACCACAGCCCTTGCATCAAATCTCACATGGTTAAAAAAATTAAGCAACAGAAATGTTTGATGTACTGAAAAGAGTCAACAGTGAAGTTCAAGAGCTGGAGTGTTAAATATACTCCTTTTAATAGGCTGTCCATGATGTAAAACTTTTTTTTTATATGTCTGAGTACTTGCCTGGTGCTTTGTATTTTTGGAAGGTATCATTAACTAGCGGGAAAAATAGCAGTACTGGTGCTCCTGGAGTCTCAGCACCATCAAAGAGGTAACACTCCTTCAGCTTTTTCCTGTCTTCTTCACTCAAGTCCACCCTGGGAAAAACGATTCCCTGCTCAGAGCAGTACTTGCAGGTCTGGTCCAAAGCCTGGAACAGAGCAATACTAAGACTTCAAATAGGATTTTAAGGCTCAGGATTTCCTGGAGTCCAGTAACAAAGTAGACATTTTCTAAGTTGCTTCTGCAAAAGCTCTTAACCCCTAATCAAAAGCACTGTGACACTGGACAGAAGTTTTTTTTGTGATTTTTTAAATGTTTTCCTGAGTCTTAGCAAAATACAGTTTATCTACAAGAAAAACAAATGAAACTACGTGCAGCCTATAAAAGATGCTTTGCACTTCATCATTAAGCTAAAAATGCTAAAGGTTAAGACTTTTAGTAGGACCAATATAAAAAGCACCTAAGTGGTAAAAATTATAGGTATACACATATTGAAGAAGACATAAAGACTGTTTCAATTACTCTCACCTGTATCTGGGATCCTGCACTGTAATTTAAATGCAGGATGACGTCCACCTTCCTCTCTGGTTTTAAAAGTGGCATGATACTTGTATTGATGAAAAATCCAGTATCTACCAGAGACAGGAATTCATCTGATTGTGTCAGCTGGTTGGGAAATGTGTCTAACACAGTATCTGAAAGAAAAAAATATTCTTGCTGTAAGTGTAATACCGCAAAACTTGCTAGCCTGTTTTTCCACCCTTGTACAATGTCCACAGAGCCTTAACTGGTTACAGTCCTTGGGGAAGGGAGATTTGCCATATCCCTTCTGCTCTGCCCTCTCAGCTCCAGTCACATGCAGTTTTGGACCTACAGTAACAACATTCATGGAGGGGGTTTACTGTGCCTCCCCACCGAGTGTGTCTTGGAAGAGAGGAAGGACCTGGTGGCCCAGCCTCCAGAGTTGAGGGCCACCAGCAAACCACTGACATGTAAATCAACACCACTATGTCCTGCAGCATGATCAATCACAGATTGATCTAACAGAGGTTCTGCCCAAACCTGGGGCAGAATCAGCCTCCAACCCCAGTAATGTCAAATTTGGGGGGTTGTTTTGTTCAGCTGCTTTATTCTCTCCCCAGGCCCACAGGTCTTACCTTTCCACCTGCAGAAGTGGGTGTTCTCCAGGTAGTGGTTGTGGATCTGGAGGCCCCTGAGGAAGTTGTGCTCCTGGGCGAGGCAGACGCGGTCAGTGAGAGCGGCGCGCAGGGCGCTGCCCAGGGGCCCAGGCGGCGTGGACAGCCGTGTCTGCAGCTCCTGGGGCTGCATGGGCAGTGCTGGCTCCTCCTCTGCGGGGAAAAACTGGTAAAGTCCACCTGCCCAGAGCAGGGACAGCCCTCAAGAAGTCAAGCTAAGTAATAAACCCTGATGCTCTCTCTTTTTTAAAGGACCAACAAGCATAGGTGACCAAACAAAACAGAAAATGAGAAGCTACTCTCACTAGACAAATACCATTTCCTTACACAGTCTGGGCTTGGATAAAAACCCCCAAGATACAGAGTCAAACAGCAATAAAAGTCCGCTCCAGACATACACATATTTGTGGAACAGGCTTTGGAAAAGGACATGTATTGAGCTTCTTTGTATTACTGTGGGTCCCAGTTGAAGCAGTCAAAATCATTTTGCTTTATTAATAATTTACAGATCAATATTATTATTTCTTAACATTTTAATCATCCACCAGCATCAGTGTTGACCCCTGATAGATCACAAGACCGGAGATTTTTAAATTATTTATTTGTACTTTGCAATTAAATTATTTATTTGTACTTTGACTTATATGAGACATATAACTCCATTTAACAATAAGTACACAGTGAAAAAGAAGTATAGCTGTTTACCTATATTGTCAATATGGTCCCGGGTCCACCTGTGCCAGAAATCTTCTGATGAATGGGACAAATTCCAGATATATAACACATTGAATGAAAATAAACTACTCCACATGCCTGTGAAAGAAAACAGCTTTCTAATTCAAACATTCAGATATCATGAATCTAAAACTGTTTTGATGAAACTTGTGAAGTTTTTTTTTTGTCATTTTGTTTTAAAAGCATGGTGTGTCATTTTTATTTGGCTGCTGGGTTTTGGACCTTATTTTTGATATCCAGTTTTTTGTCAATGTTAGACAAAAAGATCTTTGTGGAGATCTTTGTGAATTAATGGAGATCTTTGTGAATTAATATGGAATTTTTATTTTTAGGAAAAACTCTCAAGTATCATGAAGCTTGTACAAAAAGAAAGAATGAAAGTTTGCAATCCAAGAGATTTGATGTGAAATTATATTGGTAAGGGCATAACTCCAACACAATCTTACAGCCTCTGCTTTTGTAGGATTCCCTTTTTGAGAATAAGCCTGTTAACACACCAAGGGTTGTGTATATATATGGATCAGATTTGACCATGAATTTTTGAGCTTGAATAGCAATTTCTTTGGTTATCCATTAGGGCACAAGTTCTCACTGTTTCTTCATTCAGGGAGTGCAAATGTGGGACAATCCAGCACAGACTGAGGTAAAATAGTACAGTGTCTCCTTCTGCTCAGTCAAGTGGCCAGTCAAAGAGAAGTTTGCTTGTGAAGTCAGTCACAAGCTGACAACTTGTCTATTTGTCAGGAGAACACATAGCCATATTCTGCTGCAGCCAACAGCAAAAATGTTTTGAGGATGGCTGTGTTGTTTTCCCCCAGCCTTGCCCAGGCACTGTGGAAACTGGAGCCAGGGACATGTGGCCTGCTCCTCTGGAGCTGGAGGGCCTGGCACACTCAAACACCCCCTGATGCAGAGAATCAGCATAAAGGCTAATGTAAAATGTTTATAGGGAACATGCAAAATACTGACCACCTGTGAGACAGGCAATAGGCTCAGAAGTTCACCCTTCTGGGGTAGCATGGGCTGAACCATAGATTCACAGGGACCTCAATTTTATTGTTGTACTGGAAGCCATACTATATTTTAATTCAAAACTAGGTTAATAGTGTAAATAACTACTGTAAATAACTGATTGTCCCTCTGAATTTTCTTCTTTACTGTAAACTGAATCCATTATAGTAAGTATTAATTTGGCAAAAATATATTTATCCTCTCTGGCGAAACTGCCGTCTTAGTCCTCCACCTATTAGAGTGTAGTTTATATAGCTCACATTAAAAAAAAAAACAAAAAAAACAAAAAAAAACCAAAACAAAACCCCCAAAACAAAACAAGCAATAAAATAATTTGTTGTTTTTAATAGCTTACCTTCCAAGAAGCAGATCCTGGATTCAGGGACCTTCTTCATCAATCGTCCCATGAAGAACTCACTGCCAAAATCCTCGGTGCGAACAAAAATTCCATATTTTTGCAATCCTACCTCATATGGGGTGAACTCCACCCATTCTGTAAAAAAGAACCCAGAGAAGAGAACAATGTTTTATTACGGCCCTCAAAATATTTTTTGAGTCTAATATTTCGGACCAATAGCAATGAGTTATAAGCATGCTACAACTGAAGACTCATGAATGTGGAAAGACTTTGGAATATTTTTGAGTCTGTTGCATAGACAGTCAAACTTTTACCTGACCACAAGGGTATTATATGAATACACATCAGCTGAGATTCTGGTCTTCAAATAAGAGGGCGTTTTTAGGCTGTCTAAAAAGACTGTTCCATGATTTACCACCTTAAATATAAAGATAAATGACTCCAAGAAGTCTCATAATTACCTTTGAAATCCAGAGTGCTGTAGTTGTTCTTGACATTGACTGCAGTGTAGATAGGAAGTGGGTTCTGACCATGATCAATGGCCCGTTGCTGATCAGAGAGTCTGTGGTTGTCTTTCTGTGATTCCAGAAATACGGTTACACTGAGACAAAAATTAGCATGGCAATATTCTCTGCATCTAAGCTTGCAGGGCAGAAAAATTCCTGCCTCTAATGTATGATGTGTGCTTGGCTTATCTTCTGAAATGTTCCATAAATTTCAAAATTCCCATAGACATTCTGTTACTGAAAAAGCTGCACCCATCCAATCTGATACCAGATTATTTGATGATAGATTAAGATAAAAATGGAAAGGAATAATAAAGAGCAGAAAGCAATACTTTTGATATAAAACATGCTATTGCATTGTGCTGCAGCTTTATGGAAGACCTCACACCTTTCAAAACTCTGCAGGTCCTTTTGTTAACACCTCTGGCCGGTATGCCAATATCTGCAATTTTGTTATTTCTAAACAAGTAATTTGCAAAATTTGAAAAAAATTCTAAACTGTACTACTATTTCAGTAATACTATTTCATTTAACTGAATGTTAGTCTTGGAATTTTCTCAGAAAAACATATTCAAAATTTCACAAGCAAGAATGCTGATTTCCACCATGGATGAGTATCTACAAGTCTGGCACCAAAGTTTTGGAAATGGCTGCATATTTGCTTGCACAGTCTCATAAACTGCTTTTCTCAGAGCCAACAGAAAAACATCTTCTCTAGAAATAAATCTTCAGAAAATGGTAAGCCACAGTAAATGCTGCTTTGTGATATACTGTACCCCATCATGCAAAAAAGATTCCAGGACAAGCCCCCAGAGATCTATAAAAGATGTTTTGCGGCCCTCTCTTTTCCGCTGGCACAGCTGCTTTTTGTAATACTTCAAATGTTCCAAGGAGAAGGAATTTATTTTGCATTTTGTCATATGTTTTCGAGCCTCACTGATTTGCTTGTCGAGATCCTTTCGTGACCAGTCAGCATCTCTGTACAAGTTTGACATGGTCCTAGGAAGAGAAATACATGTTGAAGAGGGATAAAAAGCACACCAAGGCTTGAGGTAGGCAATAGCTACATTTAATGTTTCGGGTTTAAGTTCTTGATTAATGCTTCCTTTCTTCAATTCCCTATGAAACTGTCATGCTCCCTTTGAAGTCACAGTCATTACTCCTTTCAGAACAGCTTGAACAATTTTCTATAGACCATTCTTAGAAAAACGCTTGTTTTCATATAGTTGCAAATTATGTGACTTTCCCCCAAGAAAAGACTTTATTCTGTCAATTTTGGAAGAAGATCAAGAAGTAGGACTGCTGAGAAGTTGTTATAGGTAAACTACTGTACATGAGCCCCAGCCTCCTTCGGCACTTTGGTGTCATGAGGGAGACTCCAGCCATGGGCTGCCCAGTGCCACTCACCATGTGGTACCAGACAAGCCAGTCAGGTAGGTGGCACAGTCCAAGATATTGAGCTTCTTGAGCCCCCTGAGGCTGCCATAGAGTGCGGTCAAGGATCTCATCCCTCCTCCTGTGGTCATGATGGCCACCACCGGGCTCTGTGCAACACAGGGACAGAAAGGGCGGGCGTCACACAGCGGCTGCACCTGACCGCAGAGTGATACATAAAGCCTGGCACCACCACCTGTGCCCAGCCACAGACTCCTTTCTAAATTAATTTTACTGAAATATAACCTACCATTTATTTTATAAAGGAGAACAAGAATAGAAGCAATGACCATTAGAAATCTGACACTTGTCTCCAATGTGTTCAACAGAGATGTTTGGCATGAAACAAATAAAAATGCATTAATTCAAACCAAAAGAGACAGTAAGAGAGAAAAAAATCAGTTGAAACAACAGGAATTAAAAAGAAAAATCACAGGCTGAAGAAAGGAGGGACTATCAATAAGGATAACAATAGTAAAGAGTGAGGAAGAAGCCATTCCTATATAAGGAATATCTGGTCTGACTTCTAGGAAAGGTGTAGCAGGAAAAGGGTTAATCTCAGGATAGCAACTGCAAAGGACACAAACAGCAGAGTGAATTTAGAGGTATAGGGCAGTATTGGAGGTATATATAAGTTTTAAGATGAGGAAAGATCAGAAAAACTTTTAACCGTGAAGAAAAAGAGGTTGTATTATGCCATTAAGTTCCCACTGCTAAGCACTGGTGATATGTTTTAAATGTTTTCCCTACAGACCTCATGGTCCAGGAGATCCTGTTCCAGCTGCAGAACCTTCTTCAGAGCAGGAATAACATAATTCTTCCTTTTGCAGAGAAAGTCTTGTTCCTGTATGCAGAGGTCAAATCCTAAACGCACATCAAGGTGGTCTGGGCTGAAGCAGAGATCAGGTAAAAAAAATATTCCATTTTAGTGTTGGTAGACAAACTAGGAGTTTCCAATGCAAAGAAATTAACCTGGTCCACAAAATACTACATTTACAGGAGGTCCCTTTCCTACACTCCCAAGCAAGTATACAATGCTGCATGAAAGAAGGATAGAAAAAAGGACTGATAAATTTCTAAGCAGCTATTAAAATAAAACATAAGGAAAGATATTTCTGCAGCTAATTTCTGAGATACCTGCTGTCTGGATTCTCTCATATTTTAGTGAACTGAGAGCTATAGGAAAAACTTCTCATACTTTCTTGAATTAGGGAGAAATTTTTCCTACTTCATAATCAACAATGCCATGTGATAGGCTGCGCTCTAGCCCAGTGTTAAAGGTAAAAGACTGTGCTGACCATAACACTGGGTGGCATAATTGACTTGTAATATTATTTTTTCTATTTTATGCATATTTTTTCATTATCCATGTCTCAGTATGGGTTATCTAGATGTATTACACTATACTACATGCAGTTGCTTCCAGCTCATGTGAATGCCATATCACCTGGTCACACCACCTACAGTCCAGCTGTGCCTCCTCCCCAGTAAAGAGCCTAGGGTGAGGTGAGTTCAGCTTAGTAAAAGTTAACCTCCAAGAGTGGCCAAGTCTCTTACCAGTCTTCTGCCTTCGCATATAAACCGTATCTTTTATCCTGGAAAGCAAGAATGTGAACAATGAGTGCTGACAACCTGCTTCCTCCCTGCAGCCTGAGGAAGAATTTTGTCTTGTGCTATCCTAGCAATGTGGGTATAAATCAGGTGCTCTGAATAATCAGGAGCTCAAATAATCCAGCAGCCTATGCAAATTGACTGCAGTGTTTTACTGAAAGGGAAGCTGTTCAATAATTTTTAATGTTGTGCAGTAAATGTAACATCTGAGGATAACTGCTGTTTACAGAGTCATGATAATGTACACCTTACCCATCTCTACTAACAGTACCTCTTAGGCAGCCAGCCAGGACTATGATTCTACACAGCAGTATTTGTTCCCCTCTTTCTGTGGCTTATACTCCACAACAGCCATGATCCTTTTATTCCACATGGATTTTTAAAACCATGAATCTCAAAGTGTTTTGTAAAGCATCGTCAGCATCAGCAGGAGTCTGACAGTCTGACGCTGCCTCAGTCAGTTCAGGTGCCCCACTGGTGTGTGAGAAGGGGAAGAGCAGAACTTCAACATTCACGTGAAGTATGGATGGAGTAGCAAGATGCCCCACCTCTATTCAAACAGAACAAGGTACCACCTGGCCTGATTGCTGAAAGACCCATCACTGTTAGGCTGTGGTATTTTGTCTGCAGGCTTTCATTGTTAGAAAGTACCATGGTAATCATCAGGGGGATGCAGATTTCCATTTCCAGGTTTCTCAGCCTCTCCCAGTAAAAAAGCAGGCACTCACCTCTGCTAAGATCATGTTTTTTCCACTTGGAATGGAATGAAGTTCCACATTTGGAGAGCTTGTATCATACACACATGATTGCTGAAAAAATACAAATAAACCCAGGTTTATATTGTAAGGAATGTTACTCTCTGCCCACAATGCAAATTAATGGTGTCTATTTATGGTGTCTACTATTTTACATGCCATTATTATGTTTTTTAAAGCTCAGTTGTAACATACTGAGGAGGGAGGTCCTTTCTTCCCTGGTAGTGTAACATCCAGCATTGGCTGCTTGTATCTGGCATAGTGGAATTTGGCAGGACAGGAGGAGCTGAAGAGCAGATTTGACCCCAGCACAATGTCCTGGGTGCCTTCATAAGAGCCTTGCACTTTAAAGGAGAATTCTTTTTCTAAGGAAATGACACAAAAGCAGACACAGATTAGTTTTCTCATCAAAACTGGTAACAAAAATTCATACAGAGTCTATCACAAGGCTCTTCTCATGTTTTGGATTTGTTGGGGCTTTTTAATTCTTACATTAATCCAATTGTGCTCATAATATTAGCACATCAGTTAAAAATAGCTGAGGGAGAAATAACCTTACTTGATTTCTTCTCTTTTTTCTTCTTTTTCTTCTCAACCACCTGAACTTCTAAGCAGCAGATTTTGCGAGACTGTAAGATGTGAGCAGTAAAATACATCATGGCAGGGAATTTTCCAATATGACATTCTGTTTCCTAGTCTAAACAGGACACAACCAGGGAAAGGCAGGAGTGCAGTGTGGATGAACAGGGCTTGCAGAAGGGAGAAGATGAGGACAAAGTGAAAAACAGTACTTTCAGGATCCCAGGGATGTAAGGATTGTTTTAAACACAATTCATGTGCAAGCAAAGATAATAAATGAAAAAATGTCAGGGATGGGAAGTCCCTGTGTAAAAAGCACAGTTTTGAATGTGGGGAATTATATGTGCATGGGACAGGACAAACCCTCTCCCTTCAGCAATATGGGAATTTGGGAGGAGTGATGTCTAAGGAAGAATTCACTGCTGCACTGCTGTCTCAGACCTAAACCATGTGTTTCCTTTGTAACCCTGAATGGGTGCTGGCATGGGGGATTTCCATGCTGTTCCAGCCACAGCATCTCCAGAGGTGTCATCCACAAGGATGTGTCATGATGAAGTGGAAAATGGCAATGTTTCAGTGTTGGCTGTCTCAGTCAAGGAGTATGTTGTCCTGATGACCATGAGTCAAGTGAAATTAAGTGTGGCAACAGGAGAAGAAAGATGATGAAATACAACACTTACCACTAGCACTCCATTAGTAATGATGGTTTCAGGAGGGCCTGAACTAGGAAACAGAAACACAAATGCATTTACAATAACTCATTAAAATTACAGTATAGTTCATGAGCCCCACCCTTCTCCTGATTTTCCTCTTGCATATTTTTACCTGCATATTGGATTTGAAAGAAAAGTCCCAGGAGACTTGTTGTACAAGTTTCCTCACTCTACTATGTCAAGGCACAATTGTCATCCTACTGGCTCATCCGGTCCTGGAGCTCAGCAAAAAAAAATGCCAAAGGTGCTCTGAGGCCAAACCATGTAGCGATTTTGTGCTGAGTCCCAAGCTAAGGCCAAGGATGGTTTCAGGGAATCCACTTTTTTTTTTTTTTTTTTTAATCATGCTTTGTTGGACAATGGAACAATAAAGGTACTGGATCAGAAATCCAGTGTATTATTCCATGCTGTGTTTCAAAGGGAGCTGGACCCTCTCACTGATCTCAAACACAAACGCATAACAAACCAGCAACATTCTGGTCTTCAATAATGTTCACTACATTAGACAAAGAAAAGGTTTTAGGGTGTTCTCCCTGTTTGCCTGAAGTTCATGGGAGGTCATCCTGGCATTCACCCATTTGTCGACACAGCTCATAGCACAGATTCCTTGGGAATGATGCACTCTGAACAATTAGACTAAATTATTTCATGCCTCTGAATTGCTGTTTCTTGTTTTTTCCAGATAATGTTGCCTTTCATGTTTACTTACATATTATCCAAGGCAAATCCCACCTCCAACTCCTCTTGTCGCTGGAAAATAAAGAAAGGAAAATGATTTTGGTACTAGTTTACTGGCAATTTTCATAATGCAAGAACTCATTCTCACAATCTGGGTATGCATGCACTGCTTGTGACCAGCAGAGCATTCAAAACAGAGGCACACACCACCTCACATCTGTGTGTCTTTAGCCTCAAGATTCTCTACTGGTAGGAAGCTTGTGGATGGCTGTCATAGCAGTTTTTAACACAGAATTTGTTTGACTTGCCTGCTTCTGCTGGGGCCTATGGCACAGACCTAGGAAGAGATGTCTCATTCTGAGTCTGCCAGCAAAAGGAAAGGGGACATACTGAAGGGGAGAGCCAAAGCCTTCTGGTGTCAGGAAGAGAAATGGTGACATGCCAAGCAGTTGTGGAAGAGGAAAATCTCTTTGTCGGGCAACAAGTTGAGGGCTTTGGGACAGAGGTAAATGAAGGCCTGGTCTGTGAAGTGGTGAAAAGAGTATAATCCTCAGGGGAAAGAAAGCACAGTCAAGAGGAAAAAAAAAGTGGAGACACAAGGGATGATGAACAGCAAAGTGAGATCATGCTGTACGCTACTTTGTTGCTCAAATTACCCACTGAATGAAAGACACCAAGAAGTTAATAATATAGGACAAAAAAGTTTACAAAGGCTTGAAGAGTATGAGCTCTAACTGGTGTAGCTGTGCAAACATAAAAAGAAAAGGCTTGGATATGGCACCTGTAACCACTCAAAGTGATCAGCTGGGTTACAACTAGCCAAAGTTTTAATTTCACCAGAGCTTAGTGAAGTCCACACACTGCTCCTTTGGTATTTTGCAAGGAACAAAATTGTCAAATAAGGCATTTTAAGACAAAGAAGTGCAGTGTGGAGCTTGGGTGTGTGTACATAAGGTAATTCCTCAACTGAGGGACATATGAGATGCACAAGAAACTGGAAGGGAATTGGAAAAGGCGAATGATAGACAGAACATACTGGGAGATGGGATGTACAATTTCAGTCTCCCTGGACATTCAAGATTGGATTATTTCTTGCTGCCAAGCTAGGTGGCATGACTTAGACTTTATTTAAACACCCGTGCCACATTCCATAATTAGCAACTAGTCTGGCTTGGCATTTAGTTCTGATCACAGAGCTTTTACTTCCTAATTACTAGGCTAAGGAATAAGTTATGACAAAAGCATCACCTACTGGCATGGACACCCTCCTTGACCCTCGATGGGGACAGGTTCAGCAAAGTAACAACTCTGCCAATACACCTGAAATTTATGAGCCTCTGTGGCCAACACCAAACCCTTCAGTGTGCCTACAGATCCAGGAGTAAAGAGGTTTTCCCATGTCAGAGTGAAAACCACCTTATTTTTATGTGGCTAGGCAGCTGACACACAACAAAGAAAAAAGGCAAAATTTTACAAATAACATTTTAGACAGAAAAGCTAACAAACACAAATTATTTTGCCAAGCCATTTAATTTCTTATTCGGGACCTCACCTGTGAATCACACTTGAAGTGCATGAAGACTTCCTCTCCCAGGGAAAGTTTGGCTATATCAAAGTACACTGTGAAGAGGTGGTCATCCTGAGTAACCACGTCCTTATCATAGAGTGCCAGCTCCAGCACATTCTGGGAAAGGAAGGAAAGGACTTTAGAAATATGTCAGGTTTTATTCGAAGTAGGAGATCCTGGGGACAACTGTTTTAGTCAGCTGTTGTGAGAAGTGGGAGGACATAAAGAAAAAGAACAAGAAGGGAAGGAAGTGGAGAGGAAATCAAGTCCATGTCAGCATCTATGAGGTGAAATGAGAGGAAATCACAGACATTTCAAATGCCATATTCTACCTATGGCTGAGAGAGACAGTAGTCTTTCATGGCATGGAAAACCATCACGACAATGAGTTATTCTCACATCTTTCTGCATCTTTCCTTGCCTCATGAGAAAATTGCTTATGTCCCTTTGCAAAAGGATAAAACTTCTCAGTAGCTCCCTCGGTCAGTTACCAGAAATGTCCCAGTTCAGTACCTTGACCTGACTCTGGATCCTGAAGTAGAAGGTTTCATTCCAGACTGGATCTTTGCAATTCTTGATGGCTTTAGTCTGAAATTTGTCATTTGAAGCAGTTGGCAGCCACAGGATCACGTAGCAATCAGTTTGGCTCACTGTATTAAAAACACAAACACATCTAAAATGAGCATTTGCTCTAGAAGAAAGAATTAATTGAAGAATATGAAGTTCTGTTTTCTATGATACAAAATGACATATTTGTTCAACGTATTTGTTCTGTTTTCTATGATACAAAATGACATATTTTTCCAACATAAACAATACAATTTAGGTAGGAGGAATGGAGAAAAAGGAAGGGTGACATTACTTTTCTCTAAACAAATGTGATCATAAATATAAAAAAGACATTAAACATGAAGGGTTTTCTCCTTCTTCTATGTCATCAAACAATAAGTTTAGCCAAGGATAAAAAAATCCAGGACAAATGCAGGAAGAATTAAGGAAAAAAAGTGATATCTTCTCATTTAGCCAAACAGAACATTAAGAAAAAGCTTCCTGATTTCTGCATAAGTAAAGATACAATCTTCTATTATATTTTGGTTCCAGGCCAGCAGAAGCCAGAGGAGTTACAAAATGTAAAAACACCTGATGGGCTTCTATCTGGGAATGCTGGCACACAGAGAATTAGGGTACAGAAGTTTGGATTACTTAGCATTGAGAAAACTGAATACAAGCTAAATTTGAGACAAGCCTTCTCATCTTTCAGTATTTACTCAATTAATGCAACCATTTTTTGTTTGTCACATAAATGTACTGCAGAGGAAAACATGGGAGATCTTGCCATATTTTTTTGCTTTCAACAGATTGCAGAGCTTTTACTGTTCCTTTTGGGGACACAGAGAAATGTGCGTGATAGGCACAGCTGTAACCTAATGGAGTTAGCTCAAAACAAGGGCTGATGCAAAGAAGAGCAACATACTCTATGTTCACTGTTGGGCCCAGGACACCAATAACAGAACTGTCTCCATTCATGGAAGAAATCTAGAAAGCACCTCTTCTTGGAGCAGGACTAGCTAATCGCCCACAGAAGTGAGAGGACCTCCATGAGCTCCTCTGTAGAACACTATAGATACTTACAGACATCTGCCTGGTGGATATTTCTTGCTCTTATGACTCTTACAGTCAGTAAGTAACACAGAGAGGATTCTATCTGCAGGGAAATAAACAAACATACAAAAGAAAGGAATGAATGCTAACATTAGATAGCATATTTAGAAGACAGAAGTGATAAAGAGAGATAAACTCCCAACTCAGGAACTTTAGTTGAATTTTCAATTTGATTATGAAATGGCCTATACATTGTTTTCTTGCTAACATCTAAATCAAGTACTAGACTGAAATACTTCTTTTCTTTTAGAACATGATATGAGGATTTACCTTATTAGAGCATTTATTTGTTTCTTATCTAAAATCTGGCCGCACAAAGTGCTAAGATTCAGCACTTGATTTTAAGATCTGAGAAAGAGATTGCTGCTTTGTGCTTCCACCATGCTACTCACTATGCATGAGTTTTTAATTTACAGGGATATAGCTGCCCTCTTGACCTAAGGTCACCTCTGACTTCTTGTGAGAAATTTCTCTCTAGTTTTGAAGTATGTAAACTATTCACATCTTGAGCTTCTTTGCAATGTTTTGCCTAAGAAGTGTAAACAGTGTTTCACACCTGATAAGAAACTCCTGTTTTTTCTTGCGGCTTCCCTCTTTCATATTAGACCATGTTTCTGACCTCATGCATGACTTCTTAGCCTCTCACATTGCTGTTCTGATCTCATATTGGAGATTTGAGTTCATATCTTCTCTCCCTTTACCATAAAATAAACAAATAAATACCTTCCAGATAACTTATTATTTCTACTGTCGTGGAGAGGGGGGAAAAGACACAACATACTGGAATATAAATTCACAGGAAAATTTTGTTCCAAAAGACCTGAAAGACACTTAGCACAGGGCCATGGACAGGTAAAGAATTCACTTATATTGCAAAATGACTATAAAAGACCATTGCCAGCCCTGAAGCAGCATTTGCATGACACTAACCTCATCAGACCCAATGAGAAAGAAGTGTGACAGAGGCAGTGCAGGAAAGGAGAGCAAGACTTTGAGTTGGACTGTCTGAGCAGAACAATTTGGTATGTGATCTGTTACTAATGTCCATTCACAAAAAGGGAAGTGCCTCAGTGTTCATAGGCTTAATGGAATATACATCCATGTGAAGTCTCTCCAAATGTTTAACCTGAGTGTTACAATGCAGGCAGCCAGGGCTAATGAATACAATGATGTTGAGATTGGGGGCAGTCAGAGAGTAGTCTAATGAAGAAACAGTAAAATCAGCCTTCAAGTAACCAAAGTATCCTGCTCTGGGAAAAGACACCGAGAATATTTGTGCTGCGCAGCTGCACACCAGGTCACTGGGTGTGCAAATCAAGGGTATCAAACCCCTGCAAAGGGTCCCAAGAGTAGCTGTGGATCAGACTACCAAGGGCACTTGAATTCATGTCTACAACCTAACTCCTAAAGGCACAGAAATGAGGCAGGTACAGAAAGTGCTCAGTAATTACAGAACCAGTAACTGATGCTGCTAGTGACTGGCTTTGGAGAAGGCAATTCCTGGAAGGGCTCAACTCAGTTTCATGGATCAGATCCCCTGAAGCCTGGATTATCTTCGTGGTAATCCCAATGCGTCAAGAAGGCATTCCAGATTGAATAAAATACTCAGGTATGTGGATGTGCCCTGTCATGACCAAGGATCCTTGGCTCAGACATCACAGAGCTATAAATAACAAATGACCAAAATCCTGTCAGCTTTGTGAATTTTGCCTAAAAAATTTTAGGTGTTTGGTGTGCTCTGAAACTGCTGCAACCCCTGAAGTGTAGAGAGTTGTATTGCAGGGTGTATTTTCTCATCTTTGGGTTTTCCATCCAGCTAATCAAGAAAAGGTTGGCTGTTTCTTAAACTGTGAGCACAACACCTGCTGCTCAGCAACTTTACTCATCACAAAACAGAACAAGGGAGATTTCCTTATTATTATTAAATGGCCTCAAACTAGAGAGAGGAAAGGTAAAAATCTTTTCTAGCACATGTACACATCTAGTCCTCTCATTTCCTAGAGAGATTTCATGTCTGAAGGTTCCTGGAAATCTACTAGTTTTTACCAGAGGCCAGAAGAGGGATTAATTCAGGTGTTGAAAATCCACTTTAAGATTCTGCCATACTATTATGAGAATAAATGGCATAATTTCCCAGCTCTTGCCTTCCACACTGGCAGGAAACTTGTCCTTGTGCTTCAGCAAGACACGTACAGAGAAAGCCAATTGAAACCCATCATTTTAAAGATATCAGTCTTGTTTAAACAGACATTGTTCCCCATGTGCCAAGGACAGGAAGCCACGCTAGGAATTTAACATGAAGCAAGACCATGTAAGTAGAATGATCAAAGTGATAAGTGGGACAGTGTCTCATGGAGGGAACTGAATAGGTTACAGTAGCTAATTACATTGTTTGGCAGATGCTGAACCCTATCTGCCTTCACCCAGCCTCCGCCCATCAGGAAAGTCCCTTTTACAGTTTCCTTTTGAAATTCTCCTTTCCAGTACCTTTGTCAGAGAAGTCCACTGTTTCCCATCAGGATTCAGCTGCATAGCTCCGTCTCCTTGTTGAGAGGTTTGAGTGATTAGCTCCTGGAACAAGAAGGGCCAACGTTATCCCTGAAAAAACCATCATTTCTCTTAAAGGCAATCCTGTTTGGGAATGGAGAACTTCAGAGCCACAGGGACAGGGAGCCCATGGTCAGTGCTGGCTGTAGAGCCCCAGCAGGACCGGGGTTTCCTGCAATGCTCAGTGCCACAGCCTGGGCTGTGCTTGCCCCACTAAGCCTGAGCAGAGGCGTAGCAGCCAGGTAAGGCCCGCCCTTCATGACACACGGGGAGGGAAGCAGCTCCTGGCCCTGGCTGTTAAAGGAACAGCAAACCCGTCTCCCATAAACACACCCTGTTATTAATCTTTCATCTTGAAGTATACCTCCATGTTACTTAATACTTCTTCTAAAGTTGCATATATGGTGTCTCTCAAATTTATAAAACCCCTAAATATTCAAAATACTCCCCGTTGTAAACAAGCTCTTACTCCCCAGGTAGTTTTCTTTTTCTTTCTGTGAATTACTGTAACTTTAAAAGTTTCAATATTGAAGCCTTGACTTCCTTCATGCTGCACAGAATCATTATAGTCAATGGTAGGTCAATAAAGGAGTATCATCTTTGCACTACTTGCAGCACAACCACTTGAGATCCCAGATGCCTTGCTTTGCTCTGCACCCTTCTTACCTGAGACAAAATCCCATCTTGGTCCATTCTGGTCGTGTTCGCACACACGTTCAGTGTTATCTGTGGCAATGCAATCTCACATCTCCCAGCTTCTACAGACACCAATGGTTCAAATGTCCCAGGTGCAGGTGAGCAACTATTTTATAAACTGACTCAGAGCCCCACCTCTGAAGGGTTTCTTAAAACCAGTTACTCCCCTCCCATTTTCTTATGGTAGGAAGCTGAATCTTGTGGTCAAATAAGTAGGAAAAAAATACCTTTGCCCATATAGCAGGTGGAAGTATTGTGTTTGAGTCACTTTGCCCTATACTGGCCAATGGCAGGTTTAAAACTAAACACAAGAGAAGGATGCCCTCTTACCTGAGCACTGAAATTTCAACTTAGCAAGACCTCAAAGCCCACAGAAATATATACTCTGCAATAAGATACAGCAACAGTTTATAAATTGAATTTAGGTTATCTGTGGCAGTAAGTAGATACAATAAAACAGCTACTGAGAAAAAAAAAAAAAGAACACTATTGCTCTCAGACTAAGCTGGTTATTGCAAAAAACAGTTTAAGGCTTTCTGAACTACAGGCCCCTACATTCCCAGGTCTAGGCATGCAGAGCAGCACACCCATATGGTGGTTTATATCTACTCAGCCATGGTCCAGCAGGGCTGGTTCTCTCCTCAAGTCATTCCTTCCCTCTCCTTTCCTATGGCTTGTTATAATTATTTTTGTGTTTAGATGTAGAGTTCTGAAGCAATGACTTTCCTTAGCTTAGCTCCACAGTCATGAATACTTCTGCACCGTCTTCTAGCTCAAACTGACTCTGGACGCAAACTAGCTGCATTTAAGTGCCCGTGTCTGACCCAATGAAACCTGCCAGCCAGATGCAAAACTCAGCCCTGACCTCACTCTGCCCTCCCCAAAGTCCTTGGCACAACCGTGGCACCACTGCTGGGGCAGGGCACCTGCCCCTGTCCACACACTGCTGATCCCCGTGCCATTAAAACGGGCACAGCTCATAGCTTGCTGGAAGAGGATTAGAAAAGACAGCCAAAGACTATTGCATCATCAAGGGATCATAACAGATCAAACTTTCTGGGGAAAGGGATTCTTTTGTTTCCCTGCTTCCCCAGTACATAATCTCCGAGCAAAAAGATGCTCGTTCCCTGAGCATTCTTGAGCTTACTGATCAAACACTGCCACCAGTCAGCACAGGTTCCCTTTGCACATTCCCATGCAAAATAATACCAACAGTCATTACAGCCAACTTGGTAGAATAAATTTTTGCCATAGGGTACAGTATTTTGTGATGTAGTGAAGGGTGGTTTTGTCACACATGGCATGTTTCCTCTGGGTGCCAGCTCAACGCTGTATCTTGATGAAATGTATTTTTCATTAGGTCACAGAAAATTGGCAGCATTGGCATGTCAGTCACGTTTAAAACAGTGCTTTACTATAATGTCTCATTGGAGGGCAAAACTATTAACCAGACTGTTTATCAGGACTGCACCTCTGAGGCTCTCACTCCCACAGTGCCAGTGGCCAAAAAAACTCTCATTTTCATGGACAGTATTTGCAATCCACATTAGAGACAGCCCTTGCATGAGGGAGGGACCATGGTTCACTCCATACTCCTGCAATCTGTCTCTGTGACATTCCTTTATCCATGATGCTCACAGCAAGTATTTGGTATGCTTTTTGCAGAGATAAAAACAGTTTTGTTTTCCAGGAACAAGGAATGTTCACACAGTAAACCTGAAGCATATTACTGAAATGCCAGAATATGTGGAGCAAGGCAGAATTTTCATTTTGCAAACAAGCCTTTATTGTCTTGTACTGTATACACAAAATTTTTGCATGGAAATAGCATTTCTTCAGAACTGGAGGCGGCAAGAATTTATGGCAAGAACCTGTTTACTTTTTCACAATAGGGTTTTCAGGTAAAAATGGAGGCAAATTCCAGTATTATATGCAGAGCACATAGCATTATATTTCTGACTATGACTAGTAAAACTACCATATAACAAAAAAACAAAAAAATCACAAAAAAACCAACCCCCACCCCCCCCCCAAAAAAAAAAACGTGCATAGTTGTTCAAAACCTGACAAGTTTCAAATGTTAATATTTATGCCGTGATCTTTAGGCTGGCAATATTGGGCTACAGTTGCACAAAAATGTAAGCTTTGTTTTGACATAATAAATGACTATTATTTGACTATGTTGGAAAAGTCATTGTGAACCAATTTGTAAAGATAATTTGTCATCACTCCTTGCTAAAATGAAAATCCTCAGAGTGTCATTTTGTAATGAGCCAAACATGTTATTTGGCTGTGAAGGAACCCTGTTATTTTCATGTTGGGTTCCCTGGGCTGACGAGGTAGGCAGTCTATTAAAAAGAAGTTATGTTTCAAAACAAAGATGTTTTGTAAAATATTAATATGAAATGTTTCAACTTACCCAAGCATTTTCCCTGGTTTATTTTAGTCCCATATTATAATATGTAGTTGATACACTTTTTTTCTGACTGAATAGACTCTTTGTTCAAAATTTTCCCAGTTGTCTCTAGGACACAAAACTTATTAATAAAATGTGTTTTCAATTTGACTTGCTCCTGGAATGCAAAAGTTGTTATGGATTTATAATTTTTACAGATCACCCTCAGCACAGTTTAGTATAGTTTAAAAAAAGGCACTTGCAATAACAGGGAAAAGGAAGGAAGTTTATAAATGCAAGCACACAACAAATGTAATTGGTGTTTTTGTGCTAGATCCCATGCATGGTCTTCAGGTTGTTTTAAGATGGTCTTAGTTGTTTCAGACTTCTGACTCACTTCTACTCAGTTTGCATGGGCAGAACTAAACAAATAAGAACAAATAAGAGGGGTTTTTTTAAATAGGCATATGACCTAAACTGTTACACTGAGTAACACAGCAAAGTTTTCATTGTCTATTGGAAGTAAAATATTTTCAAGTACTTTCTCTTTTTAATTTAAGAATGGTATTTTATTATGAGAAGTAACTCAACAGGGAAAACAAGATCCAGGGTGTTTTATTCTGAAAGCTTCAAATTGAAGTGTTAAGGTTTTATATATTTTCTCAGTACAAACCGATTAAAACTGACATAAATCAACGGGGAATTTTGATGTGCCAAATTACACTCTTTGTTTTAAAAAAGAAAAAAAAATATGTGAAAAGTCTTACACCACTTCCTCCTGAAGTTGCTCCTTCCCATCACATATGATTCATTCAGAGCCCAAGAGAGCCCAGGATGTGGATGCGAATCGTGGGGCTAGTCGTGAGCACATACTTGTCCCTCTTTATGTTTCCAGCCTCCGTGGCTGCTCTTTGGGACACTTGCAAAATAGAGTTGACCCAGGGATCCAATACCAGCTTCCAGCTGTGTCTCAGGTTCTTTTTGTTTTCCAAGGCTGGTCGTACCTTGTGTTCCACAGTGCAGAATTGTGGGAGCAGAAGTTTATACTCCCTTCTAATGGCCTGTAGGTGTGTTGGCTGTGTTGTATAACTGCAGCACTGTGGCAATAAAAAATTATTTTCCTTTATGTCAAATATTATAATAAGTTAGGCTTAAAATCACACTACTTAAAAAAATCTACCAAGAATTTTAAGGCAAAGAGTGTTCTACAGATAACCTTAATTTATGGAACAAAACATAAGTAAAAATTTCCCACACAATGCCTTTGCTTATAGAGATCACTTCTTGGGAATGGAAAAACCCCAGCAAACGACTGCACCAGCTGGGGTGGTTTCTGTAGTGCAGAACAGCCAGTGTTTGAAAAAGCTATATCCCTTCTGGGTCCTAGAACATGAAAAACTCCTCTGAGAAGATAAGGGCAGTTGGATGGGCAATCAGCACATCTTCTGCCTCCTCCTTTGCATCGCTGTCTGCAAGGCCTGCATAATCATCTGAGAGTTGTTGAGGATGTTGTACTCGCTGAGATTGAGCAGCTTGCGGTAGTTCTCATCGGTGTATCTGACGGAGAACATGCAGTACGGGGAACAGGAGCTGGTCAAATCCAGCTGGCCTTCCTCCATCTCCGAGCAACAGCGCTTGACACCTGAGAGAAAGAGTTGTTGTTGCTGTGACATGATGTTTATCTTAACCAGTGTCAAACTGTCCATAAGGTGTTAAAGAGCACGACTTTTCCCCTGAAGAAAATTCATAGGGTTTAAATGCAAACAGTGCAGGTCATATTCACCACCCTAGTCAAGAGAACATTGTGAGTCTGAAGTAAGGAGGGCACAAGGGAGAAGTGAGGGATGGCATCACCATGTTCATCTACAGCTTACTCAGGAACATTTGTCTCATTAAAGCCATGGATCAGGCAAGGATGTCAGCCTGAAAGGGCACTCCAAAAGCCAGTGTCCATGCACTGCAGCTGGGATTTCTACGAACCTCAGTCAAGGAAGATTAATTGCTAGTAAGAGAATAGAATTTAAGTGAGAAAGGAGCAACAGAAACATGTGGAAACAGAGTTCCTTCAATGCTGAATAAGGTCCAGGGCATCTGCCACCAGGATCCATCTCTGCCTTTCTGATTTTTGTGTCACACAATTCCACAACAGCAGTATTTTGGGCTTAACCTCCCTGCTACCAAGGAGCAGAGCAAATACATCCTAGTAACCTGCAGTAAAGAAGAGGAGTACAAAGAAGATGATCTGGCAGAAAAGGAGTGACAGGCCCTGAAAAGAGCACAGTCAGTACAATGATCCCTGGGCTGATGCTGTACCAAAATGAGACCCACTAATCTTAATCTTACTGGAGTTCAGCCTGAAAGCCAGGCTTTCTCCCTCATCCCTCATATGTAACACTATGGTTCCTCAAGTGTAGAATTAAAACCTGAACATGAGACAATATATGCAGTGGGAAATAATCTGAGAGAGCTATACCTTTCATAAGAAAAAAACATTTGGAATTGGGTAGGACCACTTCAAGTAACAAATGGGAGAGAGGTGAAGGTAGACACCATCCAGCAGACACAGGCTGTGCTGGTTTTCTTAAAGCCACAATGAAGACATGTGTGAATATAATAGCTTTGACAGGGATGGGAAAACAAGTTCAATTAGCTAAAGTGCTCCCCCATGAACCCAGTAAACAAAGACAGCCAGCAGCAAGGAAGTTTCTATCTGAGTCAGGGAAGCAGTGGTGTCTTTTGTTTAATGCTTTGCTACTACTGTAACTTACCAGGTGCTTTGTACTCTTGGAAGGTGTCATTCACGAGGGGAAGAAAAATCACAATCGGACACCCTGGCAAATCTGAATCTTGGAAGATGTAGCACTCCTTCAGATTTTTCTTATCTTCATCAGTCAAAGAAATTGTTGGGAATGGGATTTTCTGCTCTGAGTAGTATTTACATGCCTTATCTAGAGACTGGAGGATCACAAAAATGGTCAGCACTGGAAATCAACTTCACTGTGCAAAGACCCCAAATTGTCATCTACTATCAAGGTTTAGTGACTCAGACTCATAGGGCAAGTTCTGTCTTATCAAGGGTTACTCTATATATAATTACCACACATAGTGACTACATTGCTAATCATAAGCTCTAAACAAACACAGTTTCAGAATTAAAGAATTCACCCAGTGCACAGCTTTTTAAAAAAAATTGAAGCAATTTGCAGAAGTTTAGGGTAAAGCATTAGTTTTAGCAAATGAAAGAGCCTGTGTTAATGCATTGTATAGAATTAACTAGAGAAGGAAATCAGCAAGAAAATGTTTAAGGTATCTTATATGCTTGGAAGCCAGGAGATAAGAAAGTTAAGTTTGAATGTGCAATTTTATCTCTGCCGGTGCAGTCATTATGGCACAGTGTTAATTGAGATTAATATTTTACTGAGAAAATCTGAAGTATTAGGCTATGCTATATATTTTCCTTGAAATGTTCAATAAAATATCATGTAAAAATATGCACTGTATTATTTACTCTGCACCATCTAATAGCAAACACTATCAAGCAGAAAAAGGTTTCTACTAAAGTACTTAAAATTGTAGCAGCCTTTTTTTATAAGTTTACCTAGACAATTAATGAGGCTGAAATAAAACTTCATTACATCTGTCTCATCCAACGTACAGATGGGTAAAAGATCCAAACTTTTTTTCTGCCAGCTAATTAGCTCTATCTCCACAAAATGGGTTTTCTGCAGGAAGATGCTCATCACTGAATTTTACTTGTAGTGTCTTATTTGTCAGCCCAGAAAGGATCTCCTGCTAATATTCAATTAACTCTTTTTATATTCTAACTTAAGTCAAAATAAATAACTTCCTCATCTTTATGAACATTCCTGTGCATGGTCTGGAATATGCACAGGAATATTATTTTTTATTATTTATACTGCTTGATTCAGTATAAAGCAGAAGGGGCTCCTCCCATTATTCTAGAAAAGACCATGTTGACACCCCCTTGAATAATTCAACATGTTCATAAACCAGCAAGAAAGAGTCCAGGAATGGCAGGAAGAAATAGGAACAGTATTAATCACTACAGTGAAACATGTAGGGGAATGCAGGTGTTGTAAACAAACAGCTGATAAAACCAGCAGTTCTGGATGCTACAGGCTGGGCATTTACAAGTAAAAGGAGACAAAGCACATGGCAACAACAACATCCTCACCGATGTATGTGATCCAGTAGTATAACTTAGATAGATGATGACATCCACCTCCCTCTGTGGCCTTAAAAGTGGTGCACTGCTGGTATTGATGAAAAATCCAGCATCTATCATGCCCAGCTGATCAGGACTCTGCATCAGCTGGTTGGGACGTGAGTCTAACACAGTGTCTAAAAGGAAAATATTTTATGAATAAGAATAGATCTGTGGGTATTTTGACTGGAAAAAGAAATGTAAGGTGCAACTGACCATTCCAGAGGCCTGGTTTAATTTAACTGCTATGCTACTAGATCATCAAACAGGCATGAGAAGGACTGCAAAACACCTAAATTCCTGTTCTGAAAAATCGGTGTTGAGTTTCCAGGCAATATACTGGATTAACATGGCACACATATTAATGCCAATTAGCTATGTCTAATAATTAACTGAAATCTGCCTTGCTTCATTTCAGTCATTGTTTCATCTTCTATCTGCCATTGCTTTGGAGAACAAAGTATTTCAATCCTTTATACATTTGGACTTATGCTTCCCACTCAGTCCCCTCTTCTTTGGACTAGAAAGCCCCACTCATTTCCAATTTTCTGTTATAGGCAATATTTTCTTGGATATTTCAGTTGCATCTGAAGTTAGAAGTATAATAAGCTTTCTCCTATATTCACTCTGCTCTCTGCCACTTTAAATTTGGCTCTGTCACCTTCAAGTCTACCTTTTTAGTCTGGACTGCAGAGGTCTCAGCTGAAGCAAACGAATACAAACATTAAGTCTTCAGTACCTGACAACACTGAAGTCTTAGTGTGTTCTCTCTATTCAGAAAATAAATGTTGTCCTGGGAGGATTTTTATCCCCTGCAAGTCTGACAGGCTTCTTTCCTAAAGTACCCACCCCAAAACTCCCTGAAAAGGATGCCAGTTAGATATTAGTGGCCATCACCTTTCCACCGACAGAAGTGCTCATTCTCCATGTAGTTGTTGTGCAGCTGGTAGCCCTTCAGGAAGTTGTGGTGCTGGGCCACGGAGAAGCGGTCGGTCAGCGCACCCCGGAGGGCGCTGGACAGGGGGCCAGGGGGGGTGTACATGCGAGTCCTCAGCTCGTGGGGTCTTGTGGGCAGCACCGGGTCTTCATCTAGAGCAGGGGAGAAAAGCTGGTGAACCTCTTGGTAACTTACGCTCCTTTCTGGCTGCCCTGGCACAAAGGAGTTCTCAGGGGTTCTTCTGGGATGATTCCCTAAACACACACAAACTCTTCTGGAATGGAGGGAAAGGAATGGCTGCTGGACAAAACTCTGCTGATGGTCTTAAGCTTTGGGCTGAAGACAGTTCATCAGAAGCAACCTTTAGTGTTGGAAAAAGGACATCTTAAGGAAATTAGGCAATTCAGAATTTGTTCTGTCAGAACTTAAATATCATCACAGGAAGATAACATGAAACAGACACAAGCACGGAGAAAATGGGGCTGATGAATACGCTACTGCTCAGCCAGATGGGCAACAACAGCAGCAACAGGGTCCATTGCAACAGTGACAGCTGCAACCCAATAATCACTCATGGCTCCATGAGCATATGCTTAATCAGCACAGTAAGAGCACTCCAGGAGAACCTGGGGCATACATTCATATTCAGAAACTATGGGTACTTTAGGGGGTGGGTACATGGCATATGGGTGAAAAGCAGAAATATGGCACAAGGTGTGGTTTCCAGAAATGACAATGTGCTTTGTCAGCCTGAGAGGCTGACAGTGGAGCAGGAGAGACTTGGTGGTTTCCACGATTGCACATTGTATTTCTGTCTTTTTCAGGATGTCTGTAATTATAGTTACTATCATATCAAGAGATTTAGCAATAAAATCACAGTTTCTGTATTGCTTCAGAAAATACCCTCTGGGCCTCATTTATCTTTGTGTCAGTATGAATACAATGCAGTAATTACTGTACTGAGTAATAAAATAAAAACCAAGGAAATTGATTAATCAGTTGATATTAAGGTTTATTCTCCTCAGTAAAAAGTACCATATTCTCTGCTGTTGGTTCTTGGTTCTGTATGGTTAAGTGAGAGCTGTAATGCCAGAACACTTCCTGAGAAGTGTCTCACCCCTCTAAAACTTCCTCTGAAGGAACCAGTAGAGCTTTAGTAAATGTTTAGTAATTACAGCAGCTTTTCCCTTTTTCCCTGATTACCCTCTTCCTCTTACTCTATTCAGTGTGAGAAGAAGTCACTATCTCTTAGATCCTATGATGCCAGCTTCAGCAAAGGTGACAAGATGATGCCAAAAAGGAAAATAAATGACCATAAATGAAAGGCTTAGTAATTTCTCACCAACTTCATCTATTCTGTCTTCTGTCCATCTCTTCCAGAAGTCCTCTGAACTGTGGGACAGTCCCCATATTTGTAAAAGGTTCACAGAAAATATACTGCTCCACATACCTGTAAAAGGAATTAGTGAACACAAGGACATATTTTAACAAGAAAATGCCCTTTTCCATCTATTTTGACCTCCTGGCTTAATTTTTAAGGGGCTTAATGCAAATATTTCTAAACTTCTATGCTATTAAATTCCTCTTAACTTTCTGTATCATTGATTCACATCATGCTACCATCAACTTTGTGCCTAACCTACTGCGTGGCTCTGCCACATGGTAAGGAGAGCAAAGAATGTGAGGCAAGTAAAGGAGAAAAAAAGACACACTTGCTCAAGAGGCAAAACGAATTCAGATAACACATACACCACAAACGCATAATTTCAATCCCCATCTTTCTTTCTCCAGTTTGTCTTTTTCTGTACCTACTCTGAGTAGTGACTCTTTCAACACCCTGAATTGTTTCACAAGGGGATGAACTGGCTTTTCAGATGTTTGTTTGTAAGACAAGATCTCACACCACAGTTTGTAAAGGCTCACACATGCAGCAGGCTCCAGCTCCACTGTACACTGTTTTCTCCATCCAAGATTACCCCTCTCTGCCTTGCCACAAGGGCACTGGTGGCTCTGTTGACAAAACAGAGTGACACCATACCACCAGTCATTGTAAATTTAAATCTGACTATTACAATTGGACTTAGGTTGGAGTGCATTCAGAGAGGAATCAGAAGAATAGGCAAAAAAGCAGAAGTTACTACTTACAATGAAAGAATTAATGATCTTCATCTATTCCATCTCTAAGACGGACAACTCATCTACCAAGACAGTGACAAGAAACTAAAAAAAATTGCTGTTTTTTTACTGTATTCTTTTGGATAAACTACCACTCCCATTTCCCTGCAGGCAGTGTCCAGCATGTTAGGACAGAACTATCTGCCCATTGGTTAACAGCATTGCACCCCTCCAAAGTGCCTCTGTGCCAGGAGAGCACTATACCTCACCTTGAAGGTAGCAGATGCGGGACTCGGGGAGCTTTTTTAACATGCGGCCCATGAAGAACTCGCTTCCGAAATGCTCCGTGCGAACAAATGCGCCGTACTTCAGCAGTCCCACCTCGTAGGGAGTGAACTCCACCCACTCTGCAATAAATACAGCCACAACAGGACATTTAGAGGGCTCCCAGACAGGTGTGGGGAGAGGGGAAGCTTGGGCATACATTGGTCTGGGTTATGTTTAATATGTTGCCTTTGCAAAGCCTCACTCTCAAACACAGATCTCCAGGGAGGTGTCTGAGCTTGGGCGTGGTGGCGATGAGGAGGTAGGAGCAGTTGTGCTGATCATGGTGGTGCTGCTGGTGGCACAAGTGCCACACTGGGGGCATGGCAAGGCTCCAGGCCTTGCAGACCCCATGTGCACACACCAGTCCAGGGTTTTCCAGCACCTAGGTAGTTTTGCCCTGCCCTTCTGTACACCATGTCCAGGTGACCAGTAACTTCACCAATACAGTTAATTTATCTTCCCTAAATAATTGTTTATGTACAAAGGTGGGTACTCAGCTCCTCAGAAATTATTTTTTCTGTAAGAGACCAATGATACTCTCTGTGTGTGGTACTAATGGAAATACAACTAGTTCTTGACTTTCTTGGATATCCTCTCCAAGTGAAGTTCAGTTGTCCGATATAACTGCAGTGTGAGTGAAAACTGGGACAGAAATGTCATGGACTGTAATTTCCTTTTCATTTCAGAAACGGTTCATTTTCTTGCCTCAACAATAAAAAATTTGATCTGAATTTTTCTCTTCCCCTTCTCTTCCTTCTGATCCTCCATAGGAAAGAAACACAAACAAACAAAACAATGAGAAAAGCAACAGATTCAGTTGGGAGCCTTCCCAAACTCTACCATAACTATGTGGGCTTCTTCATACTGAAACAATAACTAGCCATTGAGAAAAAGCAATTATTGGATAATTCCAATATTTCTCAAAATGGCCTTTCTGGCAGAATTTCTACTGCGTAAGTTGAGACAGGGAAATGCTGCTCCCCAAAACCCTTGTATTAAAATTGTAAGGTATGGAAGCGATGGTTATTTCTCCAAATAGCAACTAACACATCAGGATTGTTTTCTCCAAGTGCTAGCAAGAAGAGAAGAGTGATAACATGAATTCAGCTGCCGATTTTAGCCTGAGAGGATCTGAAACAACATCCTTACCTTTGAAATCATTGGTGCTGTAACTATCCCGGACGCAGACCGACACATAGATGGGCAGTGGGTTCTGGCCATCACACAGTGCTTCTTGCTGATCTGAGAGCTTGTGGGGGTCTTTCTGGTTTTGAAGAAAAAATGTTCACATGAGAGGAGCCCATGGTGAATTCACTGGCCCAGCATGGAGGATGCACCCTGGCAGCTCCACCACACAGAGCACTGCAGGTACCCCCACCAACCATGACAGACCAGGGTCCCAGGCTCCAGCCTGGCTTTGTGCATGGATTCATAAAGAGATGAGGAGGGAGACAGCTATTTCTGCACACCTCTATGACTGGGCGAACCAAAACCACTACAATGTGCTATTTTGTTAACACAGAGAATTCCCGTCTGTTTTGAGGTACATTCTCTGAAAGGATGGACTAATTTCCTCTCCATCCACTACAGGAAAAACACATGGTTCTTTAAGAAATGGAATAGCCATCATACCCCATCGTTTAGCAAGTACTCAATCATGAGACCCCAAAGATCTATGAATGATGTCCTGTATCCCTCCTCTTTCCGCTGGCAAAGCTGCTTGTTGTAGTACTTCATGCGATCCATAGAGAAACAGCCCATCTTGCATTTTGTTGCTTGTTTTTGGGCTTCACCAATATGTGAGTCCAGGTCCTTCTGTGACCAGTAGGCATCTCTGTATAAGTTGGCCATTGTCCTGGAGAAAGACAATGCAGACAGCAAAAGTTAAAAGGAGAAAACGACGACTGGACATTTTGTGCTTTCAGAACAGAAGTTTACATTATGGATTCCCTTCTGCTCACACATACTCTGGTTTAGCTGCTCCATCCAGCAGAATGAGCACTTCAGAGTTTCTATGACTGTTTTTAAAAATGGCACTAAAAAAGAGGTGGGGTTTTTATGTTCTTAACCCTTTTTTTTTAAGCTTCCCTGGCAGAACCTTAAGGGATAAAACTGCCAGGTGTGAACATAGATATATTTGTGAAGCATCAATTAGGCAGAAAATTATAATAAATTTTCTTTGCTTGTTTTTCGGAACCTTAAATTCATTCATATTAGCTGCTGTCTCCTGCCTTGACTCACTTAATCTTATGATATCACTATGCTTTATTTTAACATTGACCTCTATTTTTTAACCAACCTCCTCTGCATGGGACAATCAGACATTAGGAAGCTGTAGGTCCTGTGAGCAGGGAATAACACTGCCCAGGGAAACACAACACTGGCAGGTTGCAGGGTCCAGTGTTCACTGTCCAGCAGTTTTTTTCCAGCTAGAAATCACAGCCAGTATCAGAGATTAATGGGACCACAATAGCTGGGATTCAGTGGAGAAAGGAAGAGGCATGACGCTATGGGCATCCACAGTTACATTCACAGTAACTACTTATCTGAAAAGCATCTTGATGAGTGCAATTGTCATATGCACATTTAACTGCTGCACATGTGGAGTTGATAAGCACAGTAAAGAGCTGCTTACAGAAAAAGCATGCACTAAATCAAGCTAGTACTCAATGGCCTGTTACTGAGAAACTTGTTTATATTATGTTTGAAGAAAATCTGATCTTATCTGCTTTTAGAAGGTACTCTCTGCAGCAGTGTGACCCTCAGAAAGCCTGGTCAGGCCTCCTACTCGAGCTGGCTTACCAGGTGGTGCCGGACAGCCCACTGATGTATGTTATACAGTCCAGGAGATTTAACTTCTTGAGTCCCATGAGGCTGCCATACAACCCTGTCATTGACTTCAGTCCTCCTCCTGTCGTGATGATAGCCACGGTGGGGACCTGTAGGGCAGAGGGAGGATGGGATGTTCATGCTGACAGCATTCAACATTGCAGCCCGCACTGCAATGGGGTCTGGTCATCACAGCCAGCTCAGGTCCTGATCTCAGACCCCAGGTCCCTATTCAGAAGGAAAGACTCCAAAACCCAGCAACAACTGCTACTGCCACTTATTTCCCTTTGGATAAACATGGGTTCAGAGATTAACCCAAACTTGGATTCTTGGCCATCTCTAAGGCAAATGCAGGCACAGATGAACAAGAATAAACCTTCTGTGGAAGCAACAATGTATTATCTATGCATCACTCACTCCACTACTCTTACTTCACACACTGACTACTTCTGTATGAAAATCTGCATGCCAATCCCGTGAAGAAATACTCAGTTCACAGCTACTGTGAAGTTACCCTCAGCAATGCTGTTATTATTCAGTATCTTGAAGTTATTTTAAAATAAATTATATTATTTTAAGGAATTTCAAAACTGCAAGAAAGAGAAGATATAAGAGGCACTCAAAGATGTTTGTCCTAAACTCTCACAAAGTAGTGAAACTGGAATAAAGGAAAAAAAAAATCTTTGCCATGGAATGCATTCTGTATTTCTGAACCAAGGCAGTGACAACTCAGCCTGACAGGAATGAACACACCTCAACTATGAAAAATTCCAAATTGATAGTAATGAAGGATGGTGACTGCAAATGGTGTTTTCAATAACAAACCTTGGCAGCAGAAGCAAATGTACTTAAGACACTGGACCAGCTGGTACCTGCACAACAGATAGGTGTGGCCTGTTTTGCTGACCACTCATCTACAGGAGTACATGAAAACACTTGAGATTCAAGTTCTATCCCCTCAGCACACACGTACTTCTTGATCCTGCAGATCGTGTGGTAGGTGAAAAACATTTTTGAGAGCACTTGCTACATATCTCTTTCTTTTCCCCAGGAAAGCCATCTCTTCAGAACATAAGTTAAACCCAAAGCGCATGTCCAGGTCCTGGTGGCATGAACAATTGCTAAGATAAAAACAGACACATATATCAAATATTAACACACCCATATGGATCTTAGGATGCTGATCAACGATAATTTACAGCACCCTTCCCTTCAAACAGGATGATGCAAAATGACAGGAGCAAGAGAGAATAATTTTACTATTTTTAAAAGTATGAAACTCGTGTCAATTAGTAAGACTAACTAGTGCCATCCTTCCTAATTATTGAAAACTGGAAGAAACAATGTACAGTGTTTACAAATAAAAAGATATTTATATAAATATTCTACAACTGAAAGATTGACAAGCTTAGAAAATCCATGGAAACGGTAAAAAGTGAAAGTATTGACTCCCATTTAATTCCCAATTCCCACTGATTCCCATGTAGCAGGTTATTTCCTCATTCAAAATCTGAAAATAACACCCAGTTTCCAAAGGCTGGCATATTGAATGTGAATGAAAATTCTCCTTTTGAGGAACTGGAGTGGGAACGCACCCCCCTCTAGCGGTGGGCACGGCTGGGGAGGGTGGCCGCGGAGCCCAGCTGGCTGGAGAGACCTGGGTAACATCAGCCCCTGGATGGGCAGAGAAGGGTCACCGGGCAGGATTCACCCCTGCTGCTCTGCTGTGTCTACACCTGCACAGGCTGTTTCAGGGATCAACGCTGGAAGTTCTATTCCACATCAACCTTGACAAAAATTGTAAGGCACATCTTCTTGCAGAGGAAGATTTCACTGGAGTCTATTTTGAAATTGAATAAGACATTGCTTAAGGCCCCACAATTGTAGTTTATTTCCCTGGGCTTTTTTGATCTTCTGCTCACTAATCTCCCTCCTGGTTCTTCCTGCCCTGCTCCTACAAGACATCAATAGGCAAGAGATGGTCATGGTCAGGTCAGAGCTACATTGCCAAATGCCAGGGGTTTGCTTTTTCTTCCAGTGACACAACCTCTCTCTTCTACTGGGTCCATAATTCCTATGAAACTAGTAAAGAAATTTAATTATGAGCTTTCTCCACCACCAAATTTGGATAAAATCAAGTTTGTATAAACTATTATAACCTTATTTGTAAATTAATTCACACAATGGGAATTGAGTTAGGTGGAGCTGCAAAAGCCAGTTTGTATTGTAAATCACGATCCAAACAAACTGTTTCTAAAGTTCTCTGAAAATAAAATAAATAAGCAGAAGCTGTTTTTCCTGTTGTGGTATAACACTGATTTTCCTGTTATCATTGACCACTTGCTGTTTTGAAATTAATGACAGAAAACTCTGTTTGATTTCAAAATTATTCTTTTCCTTTTATTTCTTAGTGAGACACACACACACAAAAATACCAGTTTGTCCAATTCTATGTGTTCCATATAGCTATGGATAACCTGAAGTATCTCCATGTTTACTGATGAGTATTAAGAAGCATGTCTTCAGATGTCAAACCACAAGTTAACTTGTTTACCTTACTTTCTACTCAATATATAGTATAACTGGATTTAACAGAATACAAGGTTCATCACCACTGAATATTAACAGTAAAGCAAAAATAATTCTTAATTCCCGATTAAACAAAAAGTTTACATCTGACTATTCCTTTTTTGTCATTGTCAGCTAGCTTTGTTATTTTTGTGAATTTCAGAGACTGACATTGACCAAAGAAAATATTCTGTGGTCAGAATGAAAGGGATAATGCTGAAATAAACACATGTTTATTTAATGCTTTATCAATGGATTAAAGCCAAATCTTCCTAAGGCTAATTATGTATTATATATTATGCATGTATTTTATGTTTTATTATAAGTACATTCTAGTTTGCAGACTGAGAATGCTTGTTTGTATCATTTCCATGCGGCTGAAACAATATGAAAATCAATGAACCAAGTATAAAGGAATAAAAGAAAATCTCTTACCAAGTTTTTGCTGTCACATTCAAGTCAAATCTTTTCTCCTGGAAAGCAAGAATATGTAATTTTTAAATTTTAAATTTTCTATTTTCCCTTTCTGTCTTGGGGTCAGAGCTTGATTTATAACCCAGTAAGGTCTGGCAATGACAAACTTCAACGTCTGAGATCTTGGCATATATTTCCAAAAGCATTCACTTATTATTAGTGGAACACCCCTACCTACAGATCCTAAATCCTCCCATGTTGAAGAAACCGTTAAGCATCCTGGTATAAGAGGTTTCTGAGACTCACACAGTAGGTCCCATTTCCTGTACAACCCATAAGCTTCCTGCAGCATCCTGAATTACCATTTTTGTGCCTTTTCCATTCTTTATGCTGGAGTACACAGCACATCTTTGACATCCCAGCCATAGTCTCACAGCGAAGAGACTGCAAAGTCTGCATTTGCTTCTGCCCACACTTTATCCTCTCTTAAAAATCATTATTCCAATCTTCATATCAAGTTATAAAATGTGCTTTGTTCTGAGAGGATATCTTAATGGCTCTTTAAAATCAATATTCTCATTATATTATTTAAAATACATACACTATGACTAATATTTTCAGCATATTTCAATATATTGTCCTCTTAAATAGATGGTTGACTAAGGACAGGTTTATTGATGTTTTCCTATTTTGTGCCCAAGGAACAACTTTTCAGTTTGGACCCTAAGCAAAGGGGGAGTCAGTGAGTCTTTGGGTAAACAGGGGGAGATGTTCTGAAGGAAGAACATCTGAAGGAAGTACGGTATTTTCTTACATCCTTTTAGGTCTCTGTCTCCACTACTGGCACATAATGGAGATTAATACTGGGACAACCTGTCTCTGTGGAGAAAACATCTGGAGAAACAAAGCTCCTGTTTTCTCAAAGTCTAATAGAAGAGCAGAATGTTTCTGACACTCTTAGTGGCCATCTGGGACAACCTTATGAGGAATGGTCTCTATTGGAGTGACCCTTTATTACCAACATATTACCAGAATGGATGCCTACCTCTGCAATGGTTGTTTTCCTTCCCATGGGCAGCGAGTTCAGCATCACGACTGGGGAGCCCGTCTCTGTGCTGTACCTACAGGACCACTGGGAAAACAACATGCTTTAGGATACAACCAGGAACGGGTTTACCCTCTCTCCTTCCTCCCGCTTTCTTGAGAGCCACTCAAAATCCCTCCACCACTGAGGCCACTCCAACATACAGGGTGGTAGCGCCTCTTCTTTGGCAGCATGACATCCAGCGTTGGCTCCGCGTACTTGATGTAGTGGAACTCGGTGGGACACGCTGGGCTGACCACTCCGTTGGGGCCAAGCACAATATCCTGTGTGCCCTCAAAGGAGCCCTTCACAGTCAGGGAAAGCTCTTTCTCTAAAGTAGCAAAACAAAGATTAATATGATTAAGCAGAAAAATGTGCTCACTTGATTGAAAGTGGGGTGAGGATGGCATAGCTTTGCCCAGGGCAAAGTGCTGGTACTACAGGGAAAAGAGCAAAGTGGATACTTTTCTGACAGAAAAGGGACTCAGAATATTCCTGCTGTGATATAGAACTGGGATTTCAACTTTATTGTGCATTTAATAGGCCTTGTTAACATATATCTAGATGAGGTCATTAGAGTCTATAACAACCTAATGTGTTTACCTGACATTAACTCTACTAAATACTCTAAGCACTATTTATTTCACAAACACATTAGATGGAAGGTGCATCTTCTCATAAGTAAGCATGCAATTACTGGTAAATAGATGACAAAGCAATAACTTTACTTGATTTTTGCTTCGTCTTCTCTGCCACTTCAACTTCCAAGCAGCAAAGTTCACGACACTGTGAAAGACAGAATGCAGGATTTTGTGAGAAAGATCATCACATCCCATCCTTGTTACAGGGAGCTGTGTACCCCTCAGCTTGGAGTCACTTGGAGTTCTGAATTCCCTGGCATCTCCGGGCTTTTTCCCATTAGCTGCTGACTAAAGAAAAGGAAAAGCTTTGGAGGGAGTTGCAGGAATTGCATGTGTGACAATGACTTAAGATTGAGCACAGTGAGAGGAATTTAAAAAGAAGGAAAATTAGGACCGTTTTCATGATAGTAGCATAAATACAAAGGGTTAAACTAGGAAATAAATAAAGATATGTCACTGAGAGATCAAGAGTCAGTAGTAGGAAGGGTTTTCTGAAGAAGCATTGCTTTTAGCATTTTGGGGGTTGATTTTTTTTATGGTGCTTACTCTTCTTCAACATACTGTGTTTTGTCAAGTCAGTATTTCACACAGAACTTACCCAAGGGAAGAAAAGGTCTGGGTAGATTATCAATAAGTGACTTCACAGCCTTTTTGTCATTGTGTTCTGATAGACAGTAGTACACTTTTTGAAGTACTAGTACCAGAGAAAAATTCTGTCTCTGTGTGTGTGTTTGAGTGTGTGGTGTGGTGTGGTGAAGTAAAGGAAAAATTAGAAATAGGGAAGTATAGGACAAATGGGATATCTCCAATGAACAGGTAAATAAAATGTCCCATTCTGAATGTATCTAAATAGGAAAGAAGAAAGAAAGAGAAAGAACTGGCCTACTGGCTTCTTTAACCCCCACCCTCCCTTTCCCTTTACATTAAGGAATCACTTATAGAAAATATCTTGGGAAAGACACATACCACCAGCACTCCATTGCTAGCAATTGTTTCATGAGGACCAGATCTAGGAAACAAAAACATGGATTTTTTAAAGTTAAACAAATCCCATTCATCTTTACCCAGGATGTTGCCCTTTCTTCCCACTTAAAAAAACAACAGTCTGAGGGGACCCCAGCAAGCATGTAACAAGCTCCTTTCCTTGCTTGCATGGACTGAGCACTGCTCTGAGGAGACTCATCTCTGTACCAAAGCTGAGCAATGTGTAACATGGTTATTTTTTACAGTGCAATCTCATGATCATCTAAAAAAAATCTTCTGTTAGGCAGTCAAATTTTTCTCACTGTAACATGTGAAATAAATGTATTTCAGCTGATACACCAGCATGTCCTTGTTGGGAAGACAGTTACATGTATTTGCTGGCATGCAAATATTCTGAGTTGCAAGGGACCCATGAGGATCCACACCAAGTCCAACTCCTGGCCCTGCACAGGAGAACCCCAAGAATCACATCATGTGCCCGAGAGCATTGTCCAAATGCTTTCTGAACTCTGGCAGGCTTGGTGCTGTGACCACTTCCCTGGGGAGCCTGTTTCAAAGTGGCACAGGGCAGCCAGTACCAATTACATGGGAAAAAAACCCAAACACTTTCCAGATCATTCAAGTGAATGAAGGAGATGTGAAGTCAGGACATGGTGTGGAGCAACTTGACTTCTGGCCTTGGCTCTCCAATAGTATGAGAGCTGGCCTTAGCTAGTCACTTTATTTCTGCCATGCCTTAGTTACCTTGTGGCAACACAGAGACAAAAAGGGTGATTCATGGGTGGCAGGCTGACCATGCTGGAGAAGGAGCCTTACATCCTTACAAGAGTTCCCATCCCATTGTGATTGTGTTAGGCAGAAAGAAAACACAATTACTAGGATTCAAAGAGTACTGCAAGGGAAAACTGAAGGAATTGCAGATACACTGAAAACCTAACTAGGAGTTTCAACACTAAAACTGTGTCAAATACATAACCTGAAACAGGCAAGGAAAAATTGATAGGCAGGAATGCCTACAACACTCAGAAAACCTTCTGAAATGTCCCCAGGTAGATAAATCATAGAATAGTTTGGGTTGAAAAGGATCTTAAAAATCATCTAGTTCCAATCCCCTGCCATGGGCAGGGACAACTTCCACTAGACCAGGTTGCTCAACGCTCCATCCAGCATGACCTTGAACCAGTTCCAGGGATGGGGCATCCACCCAGCTCTCTGGGTAACTGGTAGATGCATCGTTGAGAGCAGCTAAGCTACAGAACATGCTAATCCATCAGGTGTTGGGGACTGCAGCAATAATGTAGGAGAAGGCTGAAACTTTTTTACAGAAATACCCAAAGCATGACTTCTAATACTGTTTTTTTGTTTTAGCATTAATGATTTTTGCATTTTTAAAATAATCTCTTTATCACTTACGCAACCTCCAATTTGAATTCAACCTCTAGTTCCTCCGTGGCCTGAAAGCAAGAAGATGATATTAAAAGAAGTAGCTACATAATGCTTTGTCCTTAGTCCAAGCCCAAGTTCCTGACAGGCAATATTGAAGTTATTGGTTGCAATGAGTAGCCTGTGATAAATACTTCAGACTGGGTGGCCTCAATCTACAATTCAGCCAGATGATTAAATGATTCCTTCCTCATCTCCTTCTGACTTCACAATATCACCAAAACAACCTATATTTCTTAGTGTGAAGCTGCTGCAAAAAAACAATTTGCAACTTCCTTTATTTTCTGAATTCCACCCTTTTCTTCCAACTATTCCTGGCACTGTCCTGCCATGACTTACAGTACTTGCTATTATCTTGGAAATTAAACATACTTTACACCCATTACTTTACCATAATAAACAGAGAACAGTGAGTGATTCAGAATTCCTATTATGCAATCCCAAGTAAGGCAGTGTCGATGTGTACAAGCTGATTGTGAATGACCTAGTTTGGATACCAGAATTTGTCCCTGGTAGCAAGAAATTGTATGTGAGATATTTTGCTGATCTTATCCTTAGATCTCAAAGGGAATCAAGATTATTTTTCCCATTTTATAGATGGGAAACTGAGAAACAGAGTGAATTGTCATCCATTTATAGAGGGATACACACAGGGGCAAATTCATCTTTGCCTTTTGGGGTGAAAGCAGATACAAGCAAAGGGGTGGGGCTTTATGAATTATGGGAATTACTCAGGTTATGAACTACATGGTGAAAAAAATATGCAGATTATTCACCCTGCAAGAGCTGTATGGCCTTGGTGTTGCTCAGAGGTAGCTCGCAATTAGATCCCTCCCCTACCTACTGCACTGTTTCAATCCTATGATCTTTAATAATTTAAAAATATTGCAAAGAAGAGTTCAGACTCTCAAATTCAGATTTTTTTAACCACATTTTTGTGGTTATAATTTGAATGGCAATTAACGCACTCATTACTGGGATGAGTAATCCATGGCAGGTTCTGAAAGATTTTGAGACTGTTCTGTAACTCTCCACTGGTTTCCCAGTTGCTTTAGTTGCTTAGTTGCACTTACATTTGGGCTAGGTTTGAAATATAGGATCACTGTTCTGTCAAGTGGAAGTTTAGCAGTATCAAAGAGTGCACAGAGGAGATGGTCATCTGGAGTAGCAAAATCCTCATCATACACTGTGAGCTCCAGCACATTCTGGAAAAAGAAGGAGAAGAATTTTGTTATTGTTTCTCAGGCTGGACATCATTAGCTACAGGCAAAAAGTATTGCTGAGGATAAGCTTGAGAAGAAAAGCTGAGAAATTAAACATCATCCCCCTTTACAAAAACATACTTGAACTGCATATTAATTCTTGTCCAGTTCATTTTAACTGCTGTAATGAAATACCTTGGCTATACCTATACAACAGCTTGGGTAACTCCCAGATTCTGCATTCATCTGGCTCTGACCGGTCTCTTGTTTCCCTAAAACTTCAAAACTGAGCTCACTTTCTGGCCCTCCTACATAGCACCATTGAACAGGCACAGGAACTCTGTCATCTCTGCTGTTAAATGCTTTGAGCAGTCCTTTATTGTGTGCCATCTCTTAAACAATTCCTGGGCATGGTTCAGGAGATACATACACGAAATCTTCAGGCTGCTTCAAGCAGACAACTTTGGTTCCTTACCTTGACCTGACTCTGGATTCTGAAGTAGAAGGTTTCGTTCCACACTGGATTGTCAGAGTTCCTCACAGTTTTAGTGCGTGACCTTTCACACGTCGCAGTCGGCAGCCACAAAGACACATAGCAATCAGCCTGGCTTACTGGGCAGGGGAGAGGCAAAACAGTTGCTAATTGGCAAAGGCAGCAGAGCTGCAGGACACTGGAGAGGTTACTGCAGCAACTGGTACCAAAAACAAGCATAAGTTATTTAAAGATAGAAAAGTCTCATGCAATGTAACTTTCCAGGATTCCCTTCTGAGAGGGAAAAAGCACTGACCACAAGATGACCTAGAAGAGGAAGTGGCTTCTGTTCTTCCTTGTATGAGTTACAGACAGCACTGATATTGTGCATTAAAAAAAAAACACTGAGAATTTTTTCTTCTAGTCAGCCACTTCAGTTTCTCAGCCAACAAGCTTTCCTGTGCTCATGTGTGCATGCACACACACACACACACACACACACACACACACACACACTCACCCTGAGCTGCTCTCTGATAAGAGGGGTTGGGACCCTCCTCCAGTTTTGAGAACAACTGCAAAAGGTCTTCATCTCTGCCTTGCCCTCAGTGATGTTCTTTGTGAGGGTTTGTGAAAGGAGCTGCAGAGCTACGCCTGGCCTATGTGATGGCAGAGTCTTCCTCCAGAAGGGGCTCACTGAATTAGACATTGGAATTTAACTAACTTCCACCTACAGGAAGAAGGGGGACCAAGTCTCTCTCCCAAAAGGTACCAGAAAGTTAGTGAAGAATTTTACATCCTCTTTCTCACTTAAATTATGGTATATCTCAAACAGCTACAGACAAAAATGCCATTTACTGTGTTTCTTCTTGGAGGTTATGCAAGGTACTTCAGCACCTTGAAAGCCTCTCTGATGCAGTTCTCAACAAAAAAAAAAAATTATCAGCTGTTATGTAATGCAAAAGGTGACTAGCTTTGAGAATTATGTCCTGTGATGTGAGACTTTTGAGAGAGACGTGATGGCAGCAGTAAATGGAGAAGATCCTTCAGCAGCAGGTAAGGACTCTGCAGGCAGAGCAGGGAACAGGAGCTTGTACACTGACCTGTGGGGAAAAGCAAAATCTTGCCTGTCTGCAACAAGCCTTTTTTCTCTTCTTCTTTTCCTTCCTTCTCCACCAAGTTTTGCCCCATGTCACCCTACAGCTACTGACTCTCAAACTGGTTGGAGGCTGCATTTTATGCTGTTGAAAGTGTTCAAGAAGCCTTGCTGCCTTCCTGTCCAAGTGAGAGGGGAAAAAAATCTGTAACTGCTTGAAAAATGATATATGAATTGTGATAGGTCAATAGACAGCTCAATGATTGGTTTTCAACTTTTTAACATTACAGTGCAGAAACAACAACAACGAAGTTTAATTTTGTCAACTGTTTTTTCTAAAAAAAGTTGTTGAGAAATGAACATATTCCTACTGAGTAAAATAAGAATTCCTCCACTGGAGAAGTTTGGTTGGAAAATATTGAGTAGGCCCTAGCCTTCTGCCTGTCTTGCTCTACTTCACATTTCATATCTTAGTTTGGCTTTAAAAATGAGATTCTGACAGCAATTTCACTGTACTTGTCTAGAGTCATATAATCCACTTTAATTCTACCTTCCCACCACTCTTGTTTCTTAGCCTCCTTGTGAAAAATGACTCCTTATTCACCTTCTTTGCCTCTTTTGTTTTGTAGCAAGAGCTTCCATGTCCTCCTCAATAATTTCACTTTCACACTTAAGGACTGTAGACTATTCAGTCCCTCTGGATGTAAAAGTTGTTTCAAGTTTCTGTTTCCTCAAGTGTTTTTTTTTCTTTTATCTTAATCTGGGAAATTCCATGCAGACAATAATGCTTTGAAGAATTTTGGAATTTCAAAAATACGTATTTGAATAATCTAGAAGTAATGCTACTGATTTTAAAATGCATTAAAGGTGATTTTTTGTAACTACTATATGACTTTGACTTTATCATTTCAGATCAATGACTGATGCCTGTTTGGCTGGCAAGCACTTTATTCTGCTGATGTGATTCATCATTCCTGTATATCTTAACTGTACTTTGAGATACAAAGCATATCAAGCAATCCTTAATCAAGCAATCCTTAATTATATGAGTAGATGCAGCCAAACTAGTCAGCTGTGTATTTAATGCAAAAGGTTGCCTCAGTTCTGCTTGCACAATCTGTTTCTACATCCTCATTATTTGCCTTGTTGCCTGACACACAGAAGATCTGAGATGAGTCCCTGATGAGACCTTTTTGTGTTCTTGCTTCACCACACATGTGCCACCGCCATGGACCAGGAGGGAGGTGCAGAGCGTGCAGCCCAGTGATGTGACCGATGATACAGCTGTTGTCTGCCTCACTCAGAGCTGTGACACAGGGAATTCTCTGATCCATCTCCCAGAAAAACACGTGACAAACACAAGGTAATGGTACTGCATGGTAAATCCAGATCTTTGTCTCAGAAAATCTTTCCTGACTCTTCATGTGCAAGACATTATAGAGTCAATCACTGCTGCTCACAGCAAAACAGGAGAATCAAGAGACTTTGGAGGGTTACGCTCAAACTCAAGCCAAGCTCATGCTCAAACTAATTTCGGCATCCTTTCACACAGCTCTATTTACTCAAACAAAACAAACTGTCACCTTGTCTATTTTGTGTGGAACACCTCTCCACAGCGCACATGTGAAGAGTCCATGTTCTTGTACAAAACAGTGGTGTTTTCCTTTCCAACTTACTCCCTTCCCACCACTTTCCTGCCACGTGACTCACACTCTTGCTCAACTGCAAGTCTGCTGCAGAAGCCTTAGAAAGGAACAAGCACCCAGCCCTCAGTTAGTATGTTTTTTTAACTGTCCTCAGGGTAATTAATGATGGCATTAGCCTGCTCATAATGATTGTAAAAAGCTTTTCCCTGTTCAATTCCTCTTTGTCAGAACCAAGACTGAGGATGTTGAAAAGGTTTGCTCCTCCCAGCCACATTTCCCAAGGTGCTACAACCCATCAGCAGAATTACTCCTTGTTTTTGAAAATGGGGAATAGAGTCTTTCATCTACCTGTGTCAGAAACTCTCTTTGACAGAAAGTACTTATTCCCAAAAGCACATTCAAGTCTTGAAACCAGTCAGAAAGCACAGGGAGAACAATGAAACAGCAGCAAAGACTGGACTTGTTTATAATAATTAGTTTACATAAACACTGGGCTATTTCAGAAACACGAAGAAAAGGCAGTTACAAAATTATAAAAGATATAATTTGCCCGTTTCCTGAGTTACCACTAAGAATGGAGACACTTACAAGCATCCACTCGCTGGAGATTTCTCATCCGGATGATCCTTACGGTCAACAGGTAGCAAGGAGAGGATTCTATCTAGAGAGGAACAGTAAAAAGGGGGTCTGAATAGGCCTTTGGTGGGAAAAAATTACAAATGTGCAAACTAACTGGGTGCCACAAAGCACAAATACAGCTGGTAAAACTTGGGCCAATTATCTCACTATTTTGCAGGATGAAGCTTCTGCTGTCTTAACATTTTATATATTTCACTGTCTTTTTGCTTTGTTACTCTGAGGTTCCAGATTGCTCATCAGAGCAGAAAAGACTCTGAATTCCAAAAAGGAATAAATCTCTGACAATTTACACAGCCTGTGAGATGCTTGCAAAACCTTTCACTCTGAAATTGCTGAGTCTAGTCTACAACATAACTACAGTAAGTCTCTTGAACAGATTAAATGAACTGGTGGGCACCATGATGAAGTTGTCAAAATGCCATCAATCTTAGTCAGAGTTACAGTCAATCCCCCTAGTAACCACACATATGGTCCCATAGCATTGAAAAAAAATGCTGTGGAGAATATCTGTTGTTGTGGATTCCTGTGGGATAAACCCAAAGTACCACTTTTTAAGAGGTGTTTTTCTGCTTCAGAAACATTGATTTACTGCAATTTACAATTGTACAAGAAAAAGAGTAATAGTAATGTGAGCTTTTGTAAATCACAACTATGAGATAAGCCAATGGCTACAAATTGTTTCCAGAGGATTTAGGATCCAAAGATTTAGGTATGGGTTGCCTTTGGAGAAAAATAAAACATACTACCTTCCTCCAAAAAAAATATAAAGACTGAAAGTGCTAAACTTCCTTTGTTCCCTTTAAATATCTCGGCCTTAATCTTCTATAAAACAAGTCTCTCCAGCTTTTGTGGCTGCAGGGACCTCTTCCTATTTATTATTAGAAGATAAATGTGAGTTCCTTCTTCTAAGGAACATAGTTTCCTGCTGGCTCATTCCATAAACCTGTCTCTGGCTCAGAGCTATATGCAAAAGGTTATTTTGACCAAGCCAATAAATAAATCAGCATTTCCTGTGGCTGTGACACATGGTTATTTCCTCACACTCCTAGAAACATTTCCATCTGCATAAGTGGTTACAGCAGAGCCCCACAAATCATTCTTTTTGACAACTGCTATTTTTATAAACAGGTTTCCTCTCATTTAGGAGCATCCTTCTATTTCTATAGCACTTAAGAGACTTCCTATAACCATTATAAACAACCAGACAAAATAGATGTTAAGACAGAAACTGGAAGAACCTCACTTAAACCAATTTTTTTTTCCTCAAGAGAACAGAGAAAAAAGGGTCTTATTTACAGATGGAAAGATAATTATGCCTCTTTCGTCACAACAAATTACTTTTCCAATATCCGATTAGAATCCTCTATTCTTTCCTCTAACATATCGTGTTATGTTAAAATCTTTTTACAGAGTTCTTAAAACCCCTTGCTGTTTCCACCCCTTTTATATGTGCCTCAAGAAATTGATGGCTTTTTTCTTTTTTTAGTGCTTCTTCTTGAAATTCAACCAACAAAATCTATTTACCTTCTATTTTAATTGTTCTCAAAAATTAGACCGCACCTCTAGACTGAGAGCAACCCCTCAATGTGCTAATAGCATCCAGACCAAATAAAATTGATCAATGGACCAAGGTACCCCAGGGATAACAGCGCAATCTCCTCCGAGAGTCCGTATCGACGGGGAGGTTTACGACCTCGATGTTGGATCAGGACATCCTAGTGGTGCAGCCACTACTAAGGGTTTGTTTGTTCAACGATTAACAGTCCTACATGATCTGAGCTCAGACCGGAGCAATCCAGGTCGGTTTCTAAAATTTGAAGACAACTGGTGGAAGGATATGTCCTCAGAGCTACCCTGTGCAAAGACACTGGTTCAGATTTTAGAAATAGTATAGCCCATGTTAACACAGTTCTACACCCTGTTAATTTACCCTTCTTCTCAGATGGGTAATGAGCAAAGTGGATCACCACACTCAAATGTTAGGAATGAGCTTAGGCACCTCAGCATATGCCCTAGAAGGCAGAAACTCATTTTTCCCTAGATTCTGCATAAACATGGGGGAAATTGTAGCAGGCATTTATCTCCAAAGATTGTGTAAGGTGGTGCCAGCTCCTGGATCAGCTCTGGCAACACTTCCACTGACAAGTGGCACTGCTTGAGTGAGAACCAATGAATTCATTATTTGCAAAGCAATTTCTGATTCTTAGATAGTAGAAAACTTGGGCTGGGTTTCTTCTTTTAAAGAATATTAGATGGTTTCTGCCATCTGACCACCTTCTTCCTGGTTCCCATGCAACAACTTCCTAACATGTTAGCCAGATTTTCCCTATCGGGCATGGGGAAATCAATTCTTAGAGACACAGGAATCACAAAAGGATTTACTGAAATGTTACTGAAAAAAACCCAAAAAAAAAAAAAAAATCAGTGGCTTACAGAAGCTGCAGTAATCAGGACCTGTGCTTGCACTAGGGGAGAGGCAGATGCCACCCGAGGAAAGGCAGGAGCCAGGCGTCAGTTCTGACAGCCCCAGCATCTGCTGGTGGTGGTAACAAGGACAAGAGGGAGGGTACAATGCACCCGGGGATCAGGCCTTGCCAGTTCTTCTGCTCCCAGGAGGATTTGCTATTTTAATTAATTCCGGTAACATCTTAAACAAAAGAAATGTATTTAAATAGCAGCTGGGACAACTATAACATGATGTACCAGGCTCTAGTTATAGAGACAAAGAAAATAGCAGTCACACATGTATAAAACAAGAGACAGAGGTTCTGTTATTCTGTTTGCTTAACACCTATTATGATATCTTTACCAGAAAAAAAAAAAAAAGCTGCTGCTTTTAATGAGGTTCCATATACAGAGAGGTTTCCACCACAGCAAATTGCCAACTTGTCAGCTTGTCTTCAATTTGGTGTTTCCCAACTTGTGCTCATGTGTGTGTAACATGCAGTATGCATGCAGTATAGCACTCTGAGGTGCCAGTGCATGAGTAGGCTGTACAGTGCTAGTTTCTCTGAAGTCCCAGGGAAATGAAGTTTTACTGGGATTCTCCAAACAGCAGCTCCATCTAATGTAAACCAGACCTCACAGTCTCTTCTTCTGATTTTATAGCTCTTCCCATAAAGAAGAGCAACATGGTATGATACTTGGCACTAAGTTACTACATTGGTATAAGTCAGAGATTCCTCTGTCATGTGAATGATACCCACTTTCTCCCAGCTGAGGAGTAAGAATTTGAAAACAGAAATTTCTCTGTCATGAGCACTCTGGTGATGCAGGCTGTCTGCATTCCTGGAACATTTGTGCCTCTGCAGTCTCTTTAAAGTCATGCTTATATTCAGATGTAGGTATGTGTGGCATGCATCCATCTCAAGAAGCACTGCTGTAAATTACTCCACTAGTTTAGCTGTGTAACACATCCTGTCATAAGTGGCTGTGGAGCTCTAAAATGGCAGGAATCCTTAATGAGGCAAGAGTCCATGAGACCAGAGGGTGACTCTACTTCTTTACCTTTTTCTTTTTTTTTTTTAAACTTGCTTTTCTCTCAGTAGCTTTCTTTCTTCAGCCTTTCGGCTTCTTCATCTAACAGACCCTGCCAGCATGGACAGCTGCTAGCCACATCTTTCCAGCTTGTGATATCAATAGTATGAACATTTAGTCCTTCACTTACTGTATATTACCCCAGTCACACAATTCCACAACAGTACAGTCAAATGTGTGCTGGGTGAATGCTTTTAAGGTTTTTTTTTAGTGTTGGGTGCTTGGTTTAGCATAGATGTTCCATTAGATAGCAGAATATTGTAGCTGCCTTCCCAAAACAGAGACCAGTCATCCAATAACACTGATCCAGAGAAGAGAACTTACTTTTGAATCTTCGTGAGCAGTCAACACATTCTCAGACTTGATTGTTCCTCTTTTGAGATTGGTATTTATTCCAAAGCAGTTATAAACTAACAGAAGAATAATGCAGAGAGCCTGAAATTTACATTCAGTTTGTGTGTTTGAAAACTGTATCCTCATCAATAAGCAGGTATCCTCCACCCAGATATTCAGCTGCTGATTTTCTACATGAAATGTGGAATGTGTTTCACCTGGTCTAATGAGTAGGTCATCTTTCTCATGCTAGGTGCAAAACTGTGACGAGGAAGCAAAGAAAACTATGTGCAACAGTGTGCTGGTACTATTAGCTATTCCAATGCAACTGCACTGCGTACTATTCCACAAACCATCCTGCAAAGATCAGACAAGATTTAAAGTACCTCTAGCACAATCAATTTACTTTTACAATAGCTGAAAAAGCCATTTCTACACACCAACCTGAAAAAACGTGTGTCATCTATGGAACCCATGAAAAAAAACTTCCTCTCTATCCACACATTTTTCCTGCAATCACCCAGTAATAATTCCTCTATGTGTTTCTATGTCATCTACTAGCTGAGCAGCCTTTCCTGGCAAAGATCAATACCTTGCCTTGTCTAAGGTATTCCTGCATTCCTGGCTCAGAGAAGCATTCTGCTGAGATGAAATCACTCCCAGGATGTTGCAGGGCACTCCTTTCTTCATCTCCAAGTGCTAATTTAACTAGATAGTAGCTGGAGACCAAATCATTCCTTGCTGATGGTGCATCTAGAGCTGGTGGTGTGTGAAAGTCTATCTTGAGCCGTCTGAAAGTCAGGTCTCCTTAAAGAGTGTGTGTGAGTTTTTTACAGTTGCAGTCAGGATGCTTCAGGCTGTGAACATCACTCACCAATCCCTGCCCCAGCTTGCTGCAGACATGGGATGCTGTAGGGTGTGCCGGGATCCCCCGTGGCAGGCTGCCCAGACCTGCTGCTCTTGGCCACCTCTCTGAAGTTCTTCCTCATTCTTGACAAAATCAGGCTCCACGATGGAAAAGATGCTCTAATTGCTTTCTTCCTTCACCTCCTCCAGGCTGGGGAGGGCACCTCAGCTGAGAGCTATGTGGCTATGTGTGGGCATGCAGGTGATGCTGATGATCAGGGCTGCCACAGCAGTGCTTTCCACCAGCTGCGTGTTTTGTGGGGTTTATTAGTAACATTTCTTCTTCTGATCAGACCACCTTTTCATCAGGAGTAGCAGAAGTCTTGGTTGGATACCAATGAATTTAAACTGCCAACACCCAGATGGAAAAGCCCCTTTCAGACATACAGCCACAGTAACCCTGGTTCCAGCAGGGAAAATTTTTCCACATCCACAGGAGTATGACAGGTATGTGCAAGGTCATAAGAATTGTATCCTTCAGATGATTGCTTCCTCATACATATATCCATCATTGTACCCAGAAAACTTTGGAGGAATGAGACTATGCACATTATACTGTGCTTGAAAGACATTTCCAAAAACAAAAGCTTCAAATACTGATCAACATAAGATGGATACTCACAGTGATCCCATAAATGCAGACACGTATAATTATATTTAATAAATAAAAGCATTATTTATTATTTATCTTCCTTATTATATAAATCTGCAGAGATGTTTTATTTGATTGATAACTCAGGCTAGTTGCATAGCCCTGTTAATATTACCTTCACCTTTTAGTGTTTGCACATGTTTAACAATCAGACAGACTCCTTCAGATTTTGAAAAATAGGTCTATTTGAAAACGTCAACTGTTCAACTGAATGTTCAAAATTATTTCCATATGTAAAACTGTATCCAGAGCAATAGGATAGTCCACTCATTAAAAAAAAACCCAGTGACTTTTTATAGTGCTCTGCCCTCCCTAAGTAGAACAAATATGACAGAAAGAAACTAGGCTGAGCATGAACCATCTGAGGGTTGAGACTCTTTACACCTAATTCCAGATAGCTGTAAAATTAGTGTTTATGTCTAACAGCTGTTTAACATTTCTGGATTCTCATCACATTACCACAGGACATGCATCACACTGAAAATCTCTCTTTCTGTCTACCAATTCTCAAGGGCATTTATAGGGCTATCTCAGGTACACATGTTTTGCACTTTTCCATATTGTCAAATATGGATTAGACAAGCCATATTTCAAAGTTTTGAGCTGATGGGAAGTGGCCCCATTTGATTCTGTGAGGTTCATTTTTTAAGTGGGAAGTGTGCTGGAACATGTAATTTCAGCAGTCTATATTTTAGCAACCCCATATCAACACTTAGCGTGGCAGAGGAGGCACCTGGGCTCAGACCAGCTTCTGCAGCTGAGCAGAGCTGCTGCTGGAGCCATGCTGCTGCAAGCACCATGGGCCTGGGGGTGGCTCAGGAGTAGACTCCAGCCTTTCCAGTGGATGCTGAGCCTGGGACTGGAGCTGCTCTTGACAGCAGGCTCTGGCCCCTGTGGGAGTCCAGTCCACGTCCATGCCAAGGAGGCTGGCCCCAGCCCTCCTCCCTGCCTCCACTCCCGTTCACATTACCAAGCCCAACCTGCACCAGAAGCAGATGTCACATCTTGCTCTGCAGTGTGGCAGCTCCCCACCCTTCCCATGATCTCAAGAGCTGCTTCCAACTTCCAAAACCCAACAGGAACCAGAGCTCCTGTTTTGCACAAGGGTCAGAGATTAACCTGTCCCTCTTCTGTTTAAGGGCTGCAGCTGTCCCAGTGGCACAACCCTGAAAGAACAAGGAGCCCATGTCTGGCAGGGAAATGACGTATGACTTGACCTGAGATATGATGCATCTTAGCCTTATTAAAACATGGCTCATGGTGAATTTAGAACAATGCATCCAATTGTTCCCCTCCCCTTCCTTCACATGCATTATTATATGAAACCTGCTGCAATCTCAAATATTTTGGTACAAACACTAATGTCTGAAATACCAGAGCTGGCTCTGCCTGTTACTGTAGCATGGGCCTAAGTACCAGCCAAGGCCCAAATAATACAGATTTCTTAATGCAGATAAAAATCAGCACGTTGGTGTAAAGACACATGCAGTTGCTGGCAAATGCTGTCAGAGGTTTCTAACAGACAATCCCTCTGAGCAGGCAGAGACCCTCATATTTAAGTCTTCTGGTAGTTTCAGTGATGAAAAATTAATATTTGAGAAAAAATTAGGAGGACAGAAAAATTATATGCATCCTTTACATAAATGAATGATTGTTGGTGTAGCCAAATAATGATCATACAAGTGCATAGGCTGAAGTGTGGAATTCTGAACACATTTGAAAAGAGTACCGCTGTAACCACATGCAAAAACAACTCAGTCCGTCACCAATGCATTGTCATGAATTTTGTAATTTTATAATGTAAAAAGTAATCCTTCAGTGTGAGACAGTGATCTAGTGGTCTAGAAAAAGGTTATGGATATATCAGATGATTCTTTTGGTCTGCTACTGTCACATCTGTCCCCTTAAATTTCACTACTCTGAAATGTCATTGATCTAAGTCTATATCCTGAGCACACAATGGAAAAACAAACACATCACTGTGTGGGATTAAGAAATGGAGACAAGGAGTTACTTGTCAAATGTGTAATTATCCTAAGTAATTATAACCCAGGAGTTCAAATCTTTTTTTTTTCTCTCATTGTGCTTTAAAGTTCCTGACCCCTTGTAAGGAACAGATATTATACCAAAAATTGATCAATAATTTTTTCTACCTGTTTTTACTATCTACAGAATTTTTCATCCCAGACATGGTCCAGAATATTAGTATCTTCCCTGGCTAGAGATACGAGACATTGTAACTTAAATATTTGCAAGATGAAATGCCACAAAGACCCTAGACTTATTATATAATACATTCTGTGAAAATACAGTATAATCTTTTAACACCACTATTTTTTTTTTAGTAATAATCCTAATACTGGGAAAACACAATAGCTAAAATTTGAAGAGTGCATGTGAAAAAACGAAAAATTCAGTGAATAAGAATTTGTTTAAATTTGAGCATCCAAACTGCAGCAGAACTACGCAGCTTATCACAAGGCTCACCTGTCTGCCTGTTCACAGTATGATTTTAACTTTCAGACTTTTCAGTTTCATTTTGCCTCAGTAGAACTTGTCAGCATAGACTATACTGCAAATTTCCACAGAATTATCTGCCTCAGAAGCAAACACTTCATGGGACAAAATTGTTATATGAATCACTCGAACTTCTCCAGTGACAGATAGGAAATAATGCCCAGACTCACCACACAATACCAGAATGAAAACTCCCATCAAAACCAGTAATTTCTAACCAAAAAAAAAAAAATCTTTGACTGGCACTGATGCCCCAGAAATAGCCCTAGCACATTCAAGCATCACTCCTTTTACAGAATCCCACTACAGTTTCTTTCCTGATGGAGCGCAGTAGTTGTGAAAGATCAGGGTTCAATAATCCAGGACTCCCTCATAAATTGCAAGGATGGAGATCGTGCTACCAAATCCATTGCAGCAGAGCTGCAAGGTCTCACTGTTACTTTTGGCCCTTTCAGTTACAAAAAGTATTGTGGAACAGAAAGCTCACCAGTGGATTTCTTGTACAAGTAAGTGAGACATTAATATACTAAATATTCAGTCTGTTCCAAAGAAAATATAACAAGGAATTAAACAATTATGGAAACTGAGCCACCTGGTCCACTTGAAGGTGTCTCTGCTCATTGCAGGAATTTGGAACAAGGTGACCTTTAAAGATGCCTTCCAACCCAAACCATTCTATGTTCTATGAAAATTCTAAATGTAAGAGGAATAAAATGATTCAAGCAATAAATTTAGGGGCCTTTCCCTTGTAACACTCAAGCTGCTACCATCATTCTCTATGCTGCTACCACCTGAGCCTTCTCCCCTTTTGAGAAAAACAAAACCCTTAGCAATCTTTGGTTCTAAATTATCTTGTTCTTAATACCTTGAAATCACCTTGGTCTGCCCCAGTACTGTCCTCTTTCCTTTTTTGCCATTCACCATCTCCCAAGGAATTGAGGCCTGAGTTTCCATCCTGAAGAAAGGAAGCAAGAAATAATAAATGATAATGTTAAAACAACAGCAGCAGCATTATCAGGATAGATAATTAATTTCTACTTGCAACAATTTATGATGAAACCTCGATTAGAAGGGCTGTTGGTTACACCCAGCTGTGTTACCACACTCGGATTAATGAACAAACCACCACATGTTTTGGTGCACACTGGCACAAAATCCATGTCAGGGGTACCCTTTCAAGAGAAAATGAAGGAAGACCATCACAGCTGTAAGGTACCTAGAAGGTGTCTCTATCCAGTAAAAAAGGTTTTGCTTTCTGTTTTGAATGTGATTTTTGGCAATCTGCTCTTACCGATATTAAACCTCAGTTTAAAATACTCCAGAACATCATCTGTGATTTTGAACATAGAATGTGATACACCGCAGTTGCAAAATTTTAAATCTAATGTTTCAATCTTTTTCAGGAAAGAGAAGTTCCAAAATACTTCTACAGTGTAGGGTAGAAGTTTTGAAGCACTTCATGGAGCACCATTAAAGGACAGTTTCTACAAAAAAATGTTGAAAATGTTCTGCTTCTATGTCCAAAGCTTTTCCTGAAGTGATGTGCCTTCATCCAGACAGGGAGCACATAGAACAGTGCATAATTTACTGCATTTAAAACTAAATGCAGATCTTGAAACAATACAGAGAATGCAAGCAAAATTTAAAAATTCAGAACCAAAAAGGGCACGTGTAAGTGAAATTCAATTCTCTTTTCCTGGTCACTATCCTGTCCTTATCTCATTTTCAACAATAAAAAAATGGGTTTGACACATTATTATACATGCCAAAATCTTGCTATTTATATAGAAATATGAATTTTTTAATAAAAGTAGCATTTAATTGCAGAAGAAAAAAAGCTGATAATTCAATCTCCTGAAGAAAGTTTCTCCCTCTGTTCATTTTTTCCCCTTATCTTTTTCTGTCCCCTACTACTCTGACTTCTCTCATTTTGTCTATGAAGATAAGATCTTTGGCACCAGTGGCTTCAGAAGGAGTTTTTCCACTGACAGCCTTGAAGAGAAAATTTCACCTTAAACTCCTTCAGGCAGAGGAACTGCTGTATAGTCCCATCAGATAGCAAATTTGCACACTAGCTTGAATACAAACACACTCACAAAGAAGGACTTTGTTTTCTGTCAAATGCAGAGGACATTAAGTGAAACTTTAAAGCTGTTTTCTTACCTCTAGTGCATTTGATGGTATCATGGCATTCCCTTTCATGTAGAAGAGTTCTCCTGGCAACTCCATGGGCTGCAATTCTTGAGACATATTTGCAGAATATACTTCTGGCTCCTCCATGAGCAGGCATCCTTTAGACATGTTTTCAGGATATAGTCCTGGCTCCTCCAGGGGCTGGAAGCCTTTAGACATGTTTTCAGGATATAGTCCTGGCTCCTCCAGGGGCTGGAAGCCTTTAGACATGTTGTCAGGATACAGTCCTGGCTCCTCCATGGGCAGGAATCCTTTAGACATGTTTTCAGGATATACTCCTGGCTCCTCCATGGTCAAGAATCCTTTAGACATGTTGTCAGGATATAGTCCTGGCTCCTCCCTGGGCAGGAACCCTTTAGACATGTTTTCAGGATATAGTCCTGGCTCCTCCATGGGCAGGAACCCTTTAGACATGTTTTCAGGATCTACTCCTGGCACCTCCACAGGCAGCAATTCCAGAGATATATTTTCAGGCTCTACTCCTGGCACCTCTGTGGGCAGCGGCTCTAGAGATATATTTTCAGGATTTACTCCTGGCATCTCTGTGGGCAGTGGTTCTAGAGACATGTTTTCAGTATCTGCTTCTGGTACCTCCACTGGCAGCACTTCCCAAGACATGTTTGAAGGATGTACTCCTGTGGGAGTCAATGACTTGTTATTTTATAAAATTACCTGAGGCCCCACCCATCTCATCTAAGTAAAGGACTCCCCTCCCACTGTGAAGGCAGTGGAGCACCAAGGGTAGAGTACTCCAGGGAAGGACCTTGCAGCACAAGCACAAAAGGAATGTGGTACCTTCCTCTGGCTGGGAACCTCTCCCAGCCTGCACCTGCCCCATGGGTCCTGCCCTGCTGCCACCCTTCTCTGTGTGTGGAGGGTGCTGCCACCGAGGCCTGCTCCTTCAAACCCACTTCTTCCCTGCCCTGAGCAAGGACAGCTCCTGTGGGGGAACTGGACCCTGAAAAAGGCCTGTGCATCTAAATAACTGGCAGTGACTTCCCCGCATGCTGGCACAGTCCTGTGCACTTTGGTCAATGTCTCCCCACAGGCAGTGGGGGCCTGAGCCCAGTGCCTGCAGAGGGGCAGTGATCTGGAGATGGCCATCCCCAGATCACTGCATGGGCATGCAGCTCCCAGCTCCTCCTGGGCTGCTCCTGTTCCCTCTTCCCAGGGGAGAGAGGCCATGGTGTGGGTGCAGGGCTGGGGCTTCATTTTCCAGAGATGAGCTGTAAGTGGAGGAGGTGATTGACAGGCTGGGAGCAGCAGCACCAGGGTGTGACAGGACAGCAGGGGAGAAGGACACTTCCAGGGGGTAGCAGAGGTCTTGACGTCAGTGCCTATGGCTCCAGGCATGACCCAGGACCACTGCACCCAGCACTTCCTTAAATATAGCGAAAAAGGCACAAAGAAATATCTAATAGCTGTGCAAAGCAGGTAAGAGTTATGCTTTTATACATTTTCCAGAGAAAGGCAGTTGAACTTTAAATGTCAACTGTGGGAAACTCATCCCAAGATGAATGCAATATAGGATCCAGTGGTTAAGTTTTATCACTTTTATTTTACAGAGATTTGTTCAACCAAAGAACATGAACAAAAGAGCAGCTGAACATCTCCAGGCTTACCCAATGGAAATTACCATCTTCAACACAGAAAAACAAATGAATAACAAACTAGAAGCTCCAGTAACAGTAGGCTTTGTCATAGCATCTGCATTCCCAGCATGAAAAGTAGCTCTGGCCACACTGGAAGTACAAGAGCATCTTTTGGCCTCAGGTCACAGACACTCGGAGCTACATCCTGGAGAACTCCTTTTGCAGCTTAATTTAGAGAACAACAGTCATTTGGGGATTTTTTTTTGGTGTTTGTTGTTTTTTGTTTGTTTGTTTGGGGTTTTTTTGTTGTTCTTGGTTTTTTTGTTGTTGGTTTTTTATTGTTTGTTTGAGGGGTTTTTTGTTTTGTTTGTTTGTTTCTTTGTTTGGTTTTTTGTTGTTTTGGGTTTTTTTCCTTTAAATCTGGTCAGAAAAGAAGACCTGGTTGAGCTTGGAAAGCCTGCTATGGGATACTAAAAATACCAGGATACTTCTCATTAGAGCGCAACAATTTTCCCAAGGCTGGTTAGTTCAGAGAACCATTAGCGTAAGTGAGGATAAGTGATGGAAATCCCTCTAAAGTTGGTGAATCTTAAGAAAGCTGAGATTCTCTGTCCTCAAGAAAGCCTGTGGACAAGAAAGATGGATCCTATATACAGACTTCCATGTCTGCAGAGTGAATTCCCCATTACAGGCACACTTGGCTATCTATAATAATCTGGACAGCCTTCAGCTAAACCAAGGTACTCTGCTCCCATCTGAGTCACTCCACAAGGAGCAACATAAAGAAAGAAAACTGCAAGGTTCTCATTAACAACTGAACTAGTGCCATCTCATTTAAAATCTGAACGTTCAAAGCTGGATGGTTTTCAACTTGGAGAATGAAAAGCAGATGCTTCAAGTGGAAATATTTTATGTCTTTACATTGCATATTTCAGTAATTTAAGGATAGATGAAGGAAAATAACCCACCTGTTTCAAAGATCTAAATGTAGTTGCTCTGGCAGCAAATTGCACACTACTCCTTTAGCGTAGTGATATCAGAGTCTTATCTGTTTATCACACAATGTGCCAAAACCAGCACAACCCTTGTACTTCCTCCACTGCTTAGGTTTCTTACTCACCCTGCAACGCAGTTTGCAGAAGCATCACTCACCTGGCAAAGGAACCTGTATTACATCTGACTGCAGAGACAAGCTGTGGAGAAATGGATCTACATGATAAAATTTTCAACAAGTTCAAATGTAGCTTTGCAATTCCTTTTAATCACTGTCTTGGACTGGACCAAAACCACAGACAGCCAGTGCCCTCCTAAATGCCTTGCAACAATATATGCTTGCCTAGCCTCGAACAGGCCAGGCAAAATGAGCCTGAGATTATTCTAACAAGGCAGAAGCACTACCAGGACTGGCTGTGACCACCTCACTACTCTCAGACATCAAAATACTTCTATGCAAAAAAACAGCACTGGAGAGCAGAGTTAGATGGGAGTTCTGGCTCACCTGCATGCTCTTCCTGCAGGAGAGGAGTGATGTCTTAGGCCATCACTTGTGCAGTTAGTGAAGGAAGGAGATTTGGAGCAGAAGAGAAAACTCATGGGAGACAGGGGTATTACTGCTGTTTGTTATCTTACCCCTGCAACAGGTAAAAATGAATCTTCTGGGAAATAAATTTTAAACTAAAAAGTTTAAAAGTACTAGAATGTATTCTTGTTAAGCTCATAACAGAAAAGTATGGCACCTTGTATCCATTGCATAGATGCATCAGCATTTGTATGCATCTAGCATATATAACTAGAACAAACCACTGACACTGAGAGGTATTCCTCTCCCAGTAGGGAGGTTACTATCTATCATTAGTGATTTTGTACATCTCTGCACTCACAGTTAAACATCTGTGTACTTTTCTTTCGTATTACAGTTACTGATGCATTGGATAAAGCCCAAAACCTACCATACCAGTTTTTGAGCTGCCTAATTGAAGTGTAAATTTATACTCTGTTTTATCTCTCTCAGATTTTATGCATGTTACAAATGCACAGTCCTCAGTGGTTACCTGTAAAGTGAGAAAGTCCTCTGTGCCTGGAGTTCTCTCACTTTAGGATGTTTTTCCGTACTTGGAGAAAGTTTCCCAGGACTTCAACTCTATGAAAGCAGTTCCCAAAGGTTTTGAATCACTCCTCATTCTCCACATTTCTGCAGACTACATGCAAGTTTATCATATCCCCATGAGCTGAAAACCAGCACAAGTGCAGTATGATGAGCACAGTCTTCCTACCTGTGCCCAAACCCAGCAGTGGGTTACAGGCCATCAACTCCTGCACCAGCAGAGATCATGGACTAGAGATTGAGTGATTAGAAAAGGTGTTTGTTAAACATCTGTGAAGGATTTTCTGAATTATTTTCTGTATGTGGGACCAAAGCATTTAATCTTCAACAAATCCTAGGCTATCATATAATCTGTTAAATGTCAAAATGAATTTATAGTCTGTATTAACAAAGTAGATATTAAGTTAAGAGAAATGCAGCTCAAGGAGGAATTTGGAGCATGAGTTGCTTTTAAGACTGGCTGTCATCCAGCTGAATAGCAGAAATTGCAAAATTGAAGAAAAAACTTGCTCAAGATTTAAAAGTACATAATAATGTATGTAGAAACTTGCAACTCCTTATCTAATAGTCACAAAGGATGCTCTATTTCCTCAGCAGAAGAAAAGAAATAGGAAGGGAGCAAACTAATAAACAGATTATTAGCTGGAAGAGAGAAGGCTGCAATAAGCAGTAGTTGGCAGGAAAAGGTAGACTGCTAGGGGCCAAGGAACCATCTTTTCCCAGTGTTTAAGGGCAGAAAAAAAGAAGAGAGAGCTGGGAGCTAGGAAGTACTCATAGTGTGCATATCAAGTAAGCCCAGATGGTCAGAACCATGGTCAGAACCTTAGCAGTAAGATTTAGTGCCATGAAATTTTCGAGATTAGAGATTTTTAGTTGCTCTTTTTTTAAAGGACCAGCTTTGAAAAAAAAATAGATGAGTGATATACCTTTATCTCTGTTTGTGTCTACCACCTTCTAGTTCCTGATTTCCTCTTTATTTTCCTCTATTTCCTGCCATATTTTCTTTGTGATTGACTTTTTGGATTGCAAAGTATGTTTTCTTTCTTTTTCCATCCCAATACCTCATAGCTAAAATGTAATTTTTCACTTTTTCTCAGTTATTATAATTTGTTTTTCTTCTATCCTTTCTCCCTCCTTACCATCTTAATCGTACTTAATCATTCTTAATCTTTCCCTTTCGTCTCATATCTCCTCTGTACTGTAATTGTTTCTCCAGAAGCTTCAGATTTGAATGATGGAGGTTTGGTCATATTTGGAACAAGCATGAATACTACAAGAATTAGGGTAGCTGATATCAGGCTGTGACATCTGGATGAGATGTCCAGCTGCATGGAGAAAAGGAGATAAATGATAGTCAGTTGGAGGGAGTGCAAAGACCTCAGGACCCAAGGAGGAAAAAACATGAGACATGACAAGATGTCACATCACAGAGTTTTGATATCATGAACTGGAGGTGTGGGAGAAGCACTGGAGAAGTACTTTATAAGACTTTAGGAGTGCTGGGCTCCAGTGGGAACCCTACAAGGGAGAGATTTTCTGGAGGAATTCAAAGGTACAAAGCTTCAGTGGCATGGATAGCACAGAACTCTCAGCCATTTTAACTGTTGACCAGTATACCATGACCAGGACATGAGGAAATAAGGCCCTTATGGCCTCCTCTGCAGTATTATCACTCTAGTAAGACAGTGGGATATTGCACATGGACAGCAGAGCTGTACATGTGAGCAGGTTTTAGCACAGGGTTTCTAAGACAGGAGTCCTGTTCTACCACCCACATTCTCCTATATCTGCTTTGGCAAACACATTTCCCATCACTCATGTGGTGCAACCTGTAGTCTCACGAATTACTAGTTCATTTCACTCAGAATGTTTGCAATAACCTCTTGTTTGATCACTCCTTGCACTATAGAACAGCACAAAATGCTGCTGCCAACCATCCCATTAGCTCCTATTTCTCCAGTGGCACTCACCCAGTAGGACTGCCCAAGTTCTCACCTGCCTCCTGAGGAGTTAAAGAATCCCACTGCTGCTTTCCTTAGGTTCCTGTGGTCTGAGTCACCTCATTGAGCTGCCCAGTTCTTCATGCACCTTTGTGATAATCAGAAGGGCTGGGGCACAGCTGCAATTGCATGCTAATCCCTTCACTGACTATAGATAATGAATAGGTAAGAATGAAAAGACAGACACAGAAAAGATTCAAAACATATTAATTACAACTAAGGAGGTCATCATGTTAGTGTTTGTAGCTCCTATTACCACATGAACCAAGAGCTCTATCTATTAAAACATTTAGGAAAAATCAAGTGAACTGCTTGCTGGTATTAACACCATGATACAGCATGAGCTAGATTTTTGCACTGCTTCTCTCCCCTCTAGTTAAGTTTTCTTCCTCAAAGGGATAATTCCATGAAGTCACTCCTCTTTCCTGTAAAAAGGGACACTCCCAACCTGTAAAACCAAAAAGCGTTTTTAAATGCCCACATCTGCAGCTGTTACCTACATTCCTGTAATGCTTCAGTACAGCTCAGAGTCAGAGCATAGGAAACATATCCCATTAAATGCTGAACCACAACAAAACAATGCCAGCACACAAAGCCACACAAAACTTCCCTGCTGGCCTGCAAGGACAAATGAGAAGGATCTTCTGCAGGTGTTCTCCTGGAAGGTGGAACAAACACAATGGCAAGTGCAGCAGAGAACACCTCAGTGGCACAATGAGAGTAAATGGGGTTTATTCTCAGTAAACACTGTTAAACCAGCAAACAAGAGAACATCAAGGGAAGCAAAGGGGTATAGTTAAAGGCAGGAATAGGAAGAGAGAAGCAGGCTTCTTGAAATTTGGTGTCATCAAAGACTTGGATGGCAGGTGTAGGAACTCCATTTGCCGCTCTTGAAGGTTCCTGAAACCTCAGCTGTAAGATGAGCAGGTGGGAGAAGTAGCAAACACATGTGTCACTCCAAATGGGGTTGTCATAATGATAACCAGGGAAGCCTGGGAGGGAAGTAGAGCTGGGACAGAGGAAAGGCAATGCCGAGAGGGACCGGGTGACTCAGCAACAGAGATCACAAAGAGGGGAGACCTTGATGAGCACCAACAAGTAAACAGCCATTTCAGCACACCAGAGGTTTGAACCCAGGCTGCAAATTGGATGAAGGTGTGAGGGCCTGGGAAAGCAGCTGGGTAAGGACACAGCACCCCTAAGGGGGCTGAGGTCATCAGAGGTGAGCATGGGAGACCAAGGACAGCAAAAGATAAGAGGAAGACAAGGCATAAAGGAATGATTGAAGGAAGAGAGACAGATCATGATAGTAAGAAGGAAGAGAATTTTTCAGCCTTTTAGAAGTTCATATTTCATTTTGAATTAAAAATTATTTTCTATTTTTCCTATGATACATTATTCATAGCTCTGTGTTTGTTTGCCAATACATGTTACTTCAGCACAGACAAGCTGCTGTATTTTATTTAAATTTTAAGTAATTGAGGGCAACCGATACTGACTGAAGCATTATATCTTTTTATTTTAGATTAGTATCTTTGTTTCAATGAAACAGGTTTACATTGTACTTGTCTTATTAAAATTCTTCCCGACGCAATTACTTTGGTCTTCATCTGAAAAATAAGCAGTTTCAACAAATTACCTTGTGCAATTTATAGTAGTTACATATATCCTGACTTGCCTTTAGACAAGTGGGGACTGACAAAGTCATGTGATTACCCGTGAATTACCCATGGATATCAGTGTAAAGTACTTAGCTTGCCTTCTGACCACAAAACCTGTCTCTCAGTTTTTGATGTTTTAATTCTCACAGCATCTCATAATAACAAGAAACACTGTGAAAACCGCTGAAATTAACAGGATGTGGATACTGAGCTGGATCATCTAAATACCATGAAAGGTCAATGGAAAGTTGAGCTGTGGATTAAATAGTTATACCTGCACTGGAAGAGCTGATCCTGACTCACATTATGGCTTGAAACAGTAGTTTCCAAGAGATTTTAAAAAACTAAGTACTGCTGGTGTAATAAAACTTTTAAATTTAAAAGTATAGAAAATGTGTATTTTTCATGTGAAGTCCCAGATTATCTATTATGTTTAGCTTGGTGTGTTATTTCTAGCAAAAATTCCTTGCTGACATTGTAGGAAAGTACAGTTTTCATGTTCTTTGAAATTGTCCACATTTATCACGTATTTTTCTGTTGCACTAGATTTTGAATAAATTAAATATCCATAGCTCATTTGTCTTCACTTCACATACAATTTCTATTAGTATAACAAATTTTGAAAGAATTTGTGCTGCTGCCCCAGATTCATGCATTTCAAAAACTTTTCAATAAATCCAGTGTTTTCTGATCTTCAATTTGCTGCATATACACGTATATGCATGAAAAAAAGTTCACCGGCAGTGAAATCCAACATAAATAAAGCACAAGTCTAATCATTATTTTGTTTGATTGGTTGATCTAAGATCACCATGTGGTAGAGAGGAACCACAGCCTGAGACAAGTCTTTACTTTCCAAAGTCTACTATGCTCATTTGAAGACAACTCTTGATTCTTCTCCAGAGAAGAATAAAAAACCCAAAATCATGCAGATATCTTTCTGAAATTCAGGTGAGTGTTTATTTTTTGTGCTGTCGTTTCTGCTGTATGGCTGAATTCAAAGCCTGGAGGATCAGATGTTGGTTGTTCTGAATGTTGTAGCTGGTCAGTTCTATCAGCTTGTCAAACTCCTCCCCTGTGTAGGTAAAGCTGTTTAAGCAGTAGGGGGAAAAAATGGTGGAAACATCCACATTGCCCTGAGCCATCTCAGCAGGGCTGCGCTCCACACCTGACAAATAAAGAAACATCATCAGTGGGGTAGAGATATGGTTCCACCTCCTACTTTCCAGTCGGGCACAACATTACTCCTTGCTCCCTTGGAATTTGCATTTCTCTCCCATGGGAGGCACAGCAGGGGAGGGAGGAGACCATGCTACACCATGACTCCCATTCCACAGCCAAAGGGCTGCCAGGTGGTGGTAGAGCCATCCCATGGCTTACCAGGCTCTTTGTATTTTCTGAAGGAGTCATTCACCAGCGGGAAAAACACCACAGTTGGTGCCTCTGGGGTCTCTGTATCTTCAAAGATGTAGCACTCCTTTAGATTTTTCTTCTCTTCTTCACTCATTTGGATTTTGGGAAATGGGATTCCCTGCTTTTGAAAGTATTTGGAGGCTTCTTCCAAAGGCTGAATTCAGACAGAAAAGAAGAAAAAGTCAGAAGTTCTGCCACACTCTACCACTTTTCCTAATGCATCCATCAAAAGACCTCCACAAAGATTTGGGAGCAGGGTTCGCTGTCAGTATTTCTTCTCTCTTACATGAGATATTAAGTACTATTAACAGAACAATTCAATACTCAGCCTCCAACTTGCACTCCTGATTGGTGTTCTACCTTCTCCTCATTAGCCTTTATCTATACAGGATAGGTAAAATGTCCATGACTATGGGAAGGGTGGCCTAGCAGCTTAGGATACAGAAAGATGCCTCTTCTGGAGAAGATCCTGAAACAAGTAGAATGGGCAAGAATCTGAAATAGTACAGTTTTTAAATGCAAAATCACAATTTTTTTTTTACTTGGCATAAAGTATCTAAAAGCCCCTGTCTTAGATGCCTTAGGATGGTTCTGAAAAGTGATGTAAGCAAACAGTGATCTGGGAGGAAAGAGCATCTTAACTAAAAGGTTAATCTTGCAGGTGTGTTAACAATTTTTGAAAGTAGGATTTTGCTTCCTGAGTCTGGTTGGCATTTATGAAAATTTTAGTCCTTAAGAATTTCTGTCTTATCCATATCTAGTAACAGGAATTATAGACCAGATTATTAGATGGTATCTGAAACAGCAAATGTTGTCAAAGGACAATTCTTTTCCACAATTTTGAACAACAACAAAAACATCCAGTTACTGTTCTAAAAACAACCGGACAAAATATTTCTAATTATACAGCATGTGGGTAACTTTATATGAACATCACAACACAACCATAATGAGTTCATCAGCAGTGGTAACTAGAACTAGATAAACAATGTGAATGAAATCTAGATAGCAAAATGGAGATCACAGGAGCACACAGGTCTAGGAAATAGCATTTAGCTATTAGAGGGTTAATTCAAATAAAATATTTAGAAATCTGATATTACTTCTGTTCTCAGGGGATTTACCAGCATCACTTGCAAGACCTAAGTGTCTCCACAGGGAGCTGTAGACCAAGGATACTTTTCTCCCATAATCAGTTTATTCTACATAAATTATTCTGAATCTTTAGGAATTAGGGAGGGCTAGAAGGCAGCAGTTGTTTATCAAAGAAAAGAGAGTGTTTTTCACACCAAGGTCTGTGATCCAGAAGAATAGTTTAAGTGCAGGACAACATCCACTTTCCTCTCTGGCCTCATGAGTGGTGGGTAGCTAATGTCGATGTATCCCGCTGTGTCTGCCAGGCATATGAACTCTGCTGTTTCTGTCAGCTGGTTGGGGAAATGCTCTAGTACAGTATCTAAAAGGAAATATTTGTTATGATGAGTGATTCACTGAAGAAACAGTACATCTGTTGTTTGACTAATAAGGAAAAATTGGGAAAAATGCCTCTTGGCTATCCATTACATTTACTTTTTCTAAAAGATCCTTAAACACTGCAGATGTTCAGCCTTCAAACATGAAAGAAAGACCTGTTCAAGGTAAAAAGAGTTCTTTCACTTCTCATGTTGCTATCCTTCCACCCCAGATAAGCAGTAATTTTCTTTCCCTGGAGTCAAGGAAATTCCTGAAGCTGATTTGACTGTATAAAATTTAAACAGTTATCTTGAAATATTCATTTCCAAATGTCCATTATCTGCCTTCTCTTCACTGATGAAAACACCAACCATCTAAGAAGGTAAAAAAAATTATATTCAAGAATGTTTACCTTTCCATCTACAGAAGTTTTTGTTCTGAAGGTATTCATTGTGCAACTGGAATCCCTTCAGGAAGTTGTAGAACTTTGAAACCATCACCCGCTCTGTCAGGATCTGCCGAATGATGCCCATGATGCCACATTCAGGGGTGACCAAGTAAGTCTCCAACTCATGTCTCCTGTCTGATGGAGAAGGCTCTTCTCCTGAAAGACAGAGATGAACAAATTGTTGTTTTGATACAGTTCTTTTCAATACTTAAAATAATAGAGGGCATCTTGTATAGCTAGGGAAAAGGTCCTAATAAGACATTGCAACATACAAATAAATCAATGTCAAAATAGGAATAACAAGAAAATCAGTCTTCAGTAAAGCCTATTCCATGAGAAACAGAGTGGCAACAAACTTGCTAAAACTGGAAAAAGTGATCCATTCTTTGATAGAACTCACAGATAGATTTCCTGTGTGAAGGTTAGGGTAGATTCAGAATCTGGACCTGTTCCTTTCAAAATAATAAAAATCAGCTTTGCAAGGAAAAAAAGCTGTCAGGAGACTGAGATATCCAAAAAAGAACAAAGAAATAGGGTTGTGCTAAACAGTACCTCATGAGATGGGGAAGAGAGGCAATGACTTTCTATCACATACATTTATTGATTTCTTGAGCTTAGGGCTTTGCAACACTTCCACGGAGAAAGTGATAGAAACCCGTAAACCAAACTCACTAACTGCCTTTAAACACAGGAAGGACAACCAAGGCCTCTTAGAAAAACACAGGCTTATATCAAGATCAAAGAACATTGAAATGGCATTGCATGCAATTGAAGTCTTCAACAACAATGTATAAAAAGCACTAGCTGCTGAGGCAGACAGAGCACAGCAGAGAGGTGTTTGTTACAACGTGGAGGTTCACCAAAGGGCCCCTGGCAAAGACAATCTGCTTAAAACCTTCAGTAGTTTTAAATTTGCGTAAATTCAGTATAAGAGAGATTAATGGAAATAATATTGCTATGAATAAATTCAGAGAGGAAACCTAGTTAGATAGAGCTGACAACATGAAGCCTCTGGATTTATGAGGCACCAGCTAAAACAGAAACAGAAACATAACTAACCAGTATCAACAATGTTGTGTTGGGTACACCTCAGTGAGCGCCTCTGTGTAGGATTTGACGAATGCCAGGCATCCAAGAGGTTGTACGAAAAGACATTGCTCCATAGGCCTGTGCAATGGTAGAGAGCAGGGAAGCTTCTTCAGAAATATTCTAATGGAAAATATCCCTTTAAAAATAATCTCTCAGCTTTGCAAGGAGTATTGGAAAGCCTCAAGGTTTCCAAATTATCACCAAAACCTATATGAAGCTCTTTTCAGCAATTAGCATTCTGTTGTCTAAAGAGGAGCCTAAATAGTTTAAAACATTGTGTGAGGCTTTCAGCCACTGTAATTCCTTGCCACGTACAAACCAACATTTTCCATCCTATAAGCACCTGTCATAAGTGAGCAAAACCATGCTATTTCCTATAAAATAAGGGTCTGGTCTACAAAATATGTTATATACAAGTGGATAGTCAGTTAAATGTTTGTAAGCTGCTTCTGGACAGTCAAGAATCAAATGTTTAGAGTACAGTCTAGGACAGTCTGCAGAAAAGTTCTCTAAATAAAAGACATCTTTGCTGTCCCTCTAAAATTTCTCTCTGTACAAAGTCTTTTGAGGGAGACCCTTCTCCTTCTATTTGTTGTTCTCATTCCCATCGTGCTTCTCCCACTTTTGCCATCCCATGTAAAAGAACATCTGAAAGTGTCTTCACAGTGCAGAAATCTCCAGAAGTCTCTTGGATTTTGAAAAGCATCTCTTCCTCCACATCACTGTCACAGGCCCCCAGAAGAACTCTAGCAGAGAAGGCAGGGCTGTGCTTTGCCTTGAAAATCTCTACCAGTGAAAGTTTTGCAAAAGCCATACATTGTACAGGATGCAATAACTTGAGTTGCACAACAAAATTATTCATCCCATAAATTATTAAGAGAAATACAATTCCCTTTAAAACATGGCTTGTTTCTAGAGTGAGACAGAAATCCAAGAGCCTTCTTTTTTAAAGGAAGTCCTTGTAAGAATAGACTCACTTAGGAAATATTAGAAATGCATAATCAAGAAATCAGATTGGGGCTCTCTGGATTTACACTTAGTTGTCAAGGAGAGTTCATTTGCACATAATGACTGGCCAGTTTCTGTCAAGACAACCTCATTTCCCGGCAGCTTGAGAAGCTTCTGTCTAACCCTGCTACAAGAAGACATCTCTGGTTTCTCTTGTCTTGGTGTCTTCTCACTCTGTAACTCCTCCTGTTCCCTTACCCCGGGAGTTACACACTGTTTCTGCATAATAACGACTTTCAAACATTGTTGTCTCCTCAGAACTTGTTTATAATTACATGGCAACGTTGCCCTAACCTCTTGCACTGAATTTTCTTGGTACCTATATTGGCTGAAGTAAGGACTGTGATGAGGGATGGTGTCTTTTACTGGGCCATCAGAATTGAAGAGTTCTTATGCACCCCAGCCTTTCTTCTGGAAACATGAGGGTCTTGTATCCCTGTAAGCTCATCTAGTCTTGCCAGCTCTAGCCACTGCTCTTAGAAAAGGCCTTTCCTCCCTGTAAACGACACCTTGCTTTTATCTTTAAACTATCAAGCTGTAGCTAATAGCACATTTTAATAGTAACCCAAGAGGGTATTGCATGTGGTATCACTAGATGGCAACATTGCTTTAACTCTCCACCTTATCCTTTATAAAGATACACGGGTGGCTGAGGGATCACCAGGCTCAGGTGCTAAGGCTGAGAACAGAGTTGAGCCCAGACTGGATGTGTTGGGTGTGCTTGCTACCTGGCCACCTCGGGTGTGGGCACACTGCCCCACTGCTATTGAGGAACTGCAATGGAGGCTCAACATGCTCAGAAGAAGGCTCTGTAGCCCCACCTGGCTCTGTGACCTACCTCCTACCTCTAACAGGCTGCAGAGAGTGTTTAATGGAAGAGTGAAAGAAAAAAGGGAAGAATGAAGGGAGTTCTCCAACATACTCTCCAGCATCTCAAGCTCCTGGATTTAGAATTTCTAGTACTGGTAGCTGCCTCTGAACTGCTGGATTTCAGAGCCACCAGTGGTATTTACTATTCATTAATTTCTCCTGCCCTTTTCAGATCTATTCATACTCTTGGATCCTGTGTTTTCTTCTGAGTCTTTTCCCTCAAACAACTCTTTTCTAAACTCATAACATCACTGAAAGCTTTATTAGCTATGCTAATAAAGCTGTAAGATTTAGTGCTTGTATGACTGAGCACAATCTTTTCTTTCTTATGCCCAACTATTGTCTCATGTTCGGAATAATATGATTCTGGACTCCTCCTGCACAATACTGACATTCACAGCTTCTCTGAATACCAAATAAGGAATACCATGTGGTGTTGGTGGTTGTATGGATTATTCACTTTGTAAGTTAGCCATTTTTTACCTGTATCCTTGGTGTCCTGTTGTGTCTTGTGCTTATTTTCGTGCAAAATATCTGTTTAAGAGCAGATGGACCTGTTTGCAGACAGCTTTACCCCAGAGAACCAATGTACAAAGGGGCATAGTAGTAAGCAAAATTAAAACAAAAATTGCATAAAACCTGCAAAACTGTTTTTCATATATTACTGGGTGCTACCCAATTTACTCAATTAGGAATGAAAAATTTCAATTATTTATAATGGTAGCAAAATTACAGAGGATTTAGAATACTATTAAAATTGCAAAAGTATCAGTAGCAGTTCACAAAACTACTCTAAATTGCTGTATTTCATAATAAACTCAGTAACAACACTGCTTTGGCATCTCAGATCATACCATTCATAGACAAATTTGACTTTGGGATTTTGGTTTCAAAGTACAAATGTTTTTCATGTGGAAGTCTGTGGCTGGTTGGTTCAAAATGAACCTAGCCTCTTCAAGCAGCCCTGAAACTTCAGGCATGAGCATCACTATTCAAGACAAGAGCAACAGTGAATAGTGTGGTTTGAAATTTCCTCTCAGTACTTTTAGCTCATCTCCATTGTCTAAGGAACTCAGTCAGAGGGGAGAACTATGGTGTACTATTGGTTTCAGTCCTGCATGATGCAGGGCACTGGTTGTAATACGCAAGGTTTGCATTATATTAAAAATATAATGCACTATATTAAAAATAAAGAACATATTTATGCAATTCAATTTTTTGCAGTAGACCACATCACCTTTCATGAAGCAGATTCGGGACTCAGGAAGCTTCTTCATCAGACGACCCATGAAGAACTCACTGCCAAAATCCTCAGCACGAATGAAGGCACCATATTTTAGGAACCCAACCTCATAAGGGGTGAACTCCACCCATTCTGCAGAGACATGAAACAAACTTTTAAATCATAATCTTATCCCTACTTCCCTGCTAGAAGGGCTATGAAAAGGCAAAAAGGCAGCTGCAGGATCAACCCTGTCTGTGGGGTGACCACAGACTGGCCTTCCTCAGGGTAAAGATTTATCATGCAACTAGTGTCAGCCACTCACTCACTGTAACCTTTTGCAGTGTTCTTCATTCAGAACTTTCCAATGACTCTCTCCAGAGAGAACATAAAGGAAGTTTACACCAAGACGGGTCAGTCTGAGTTACCCCACGTGTGGAGCTAAGGCTTGTAAGTATTTGGCTGTCCTTAAACACCTCCCCAGGATTTCTCCTACCCTGCAGAAAATAAGTTCCCTCCCATAGCCTAGGCATAAAGTCTGGAAATGGAAAAGGAAGTTAAGGAGGAAAAGAAACTGTTTATAAATGCTATGGGTCAGCTATAGAAGAGGTTGAAGTACTGATAATGCAGATAGCTCAAACACCAAATGAGCCCATTTTTGCCATCACCTTTGAACTCTGAAAGGCTGTAATCTTCTTTCATGTTGAGGATCATGTAGATAGGTAGGGGATTTTGACCCTGACTCAATGCCTCTTGCTCATCTGAGAGCTTGTGGTTATTTTTCTGTGAATTGATGAAAAACAAAGAGCAAAATCAAGGGACCTTCTTGGCATAGTTTATGGGCTTCCAAGAGTGCAGAAAAAAAACGTAGCTGTTTCCCTCTTAATTTTGCTATTCTCTCAACTCATTTTGTGTCCAAACATTTTTTTAATCAAGGAGTCATCTAAACATTTACACATCCACACAGGCCTATTTAATTACAGGTAGAGTTGTAGGATACTTGTAGGATACCAGCAGAAAACGACCTGGGGGTGTTGGCTGACAGCAGCTGAACATGATCCAGTGTGTGTCCAGGTGGCCAAGAAGGCCAATGGCATCCTGGCCTGTGTCAGCAATAGTAGTAGTACCAGGGCAGTGATTGTCCCCCTGTACTCAGCACTGGTGAGGCCACACATCACATGTTCTATCCAGTTTTGTGCCCCTCACTATAAGAAAGACATTGAGGTGCTGGAGCATGTCCAGACAAGGACACAGAGCAAAGGCAGTGGAGCTGGGAAAGTGTCTAGAGAAAAAGTCTTACAAGGAGCAGCTGAAGGAGCTGGCACTGTGTATCCTGGAGAAAAGGCTCAGGGGAAACCTTGTCACTCTTTACAACTTCCTGAAAGGAAGTAGTAGATAAGTGGAGATTGGTCTCTTCTTCCAATTAATGAGTGATAAGACAAAAGGAAATGGACTTAAGTTGTGCCCAGAGAGGTTTAAAATTATTAGGAAAAATTTCTTCACTGGAAGCTAGTCAGCATTGGAACAGGTTCCCCAAGGAGGTGGTGGAATGACCACCCGTGAAAGTGTTTGAAACTTGTGCAGATGTGGCACCCAGGGGCATGGGTTAGTGGTGAACATGATAATGATAGGTTAATGGTTGGACACAGAGGCCTTTCCAACCTTAACAATTCTAAAACCCCTCTGTTAATCAGCAGAAATCATCTGCTGGATAACGCTGGCATGCTCTCAGGCATCTGTCCCTGGAGCTTCATTTTCCATACAATAGTATTCAGCAGCTGTTAGAGAAAACATAGGAAGAACATTACTCCATCATCTAATGCTTTTTCCAGCAGAAGCCCCCAAAAATCAACACTAGAGATCTGGTATCCCTCTTGCTTCCGCAGTTTTAGCTCCTTTGCATAGTATTGCAAGCTCTCCAGGGAAAAGCAGCTTAGCTTGCACTTGGTCATGTGTCTGCGGACTTCACTAATTGGTCTTGATAGATCCTCGTGTGACCAGTCAGCACTCTGATACAAACGTGACAAAGTCCTGGGGAAAAGAAAGGAAGTGCATTATCATATGCAGAGAAACTTTCACTTTTTAGACTTAGATTTATGGTCCACATCAAATGAACTAGCTGAGTTTCTTCTTCTGGGAAAAGCATCTTCTGGGCTTAGTACACTATTGAAAAGACTTTTTGATTTAGAGGAGTTCCCCAATTCACTAGTGAAACTTGAAGACTTGAAAAAAAGCCCCTCCTTGCTAAAAAAGTTTATGCACAAGGCTGTGATTTGCACGCTGGTGACTCAGTAGGAAAGATCCTAGAGCTGAAACAAAGCAGCACCTAGGCCATTCACTGGCTTGGGCAATGTGCTCCTAATACAGCAATAAAAAAAGCTTGAGACTGCCTTTCTTTACAAAAATGAAGAGAATAAATATCTCACAGCAAACTAGAGAGGTGATGAGTGATGCCTTCATTCAGGATCTCCTTACCATGTTGAACCAGATGACCCAGTGATGAATGAAATAGCATCCAAGAGACCCAGCTTTTGAAGACCCAGCAGGTTGCCTAACAGAGATGTCAGTGCCCGGGTGCCACCTCCTGTTGTCATCACTGCTACAACTGGTACCTGTTTAATCATCAACACAACAGTGGTAAGCAACACTTTGTTTACCAGCACAAGTGATCAGAGCTAAGTGAAATGTAGCATGCCAGTCCCACAAAAAATTCCAACATTTCACCATTTCCTCAAGCAGGGATGAAAAAAAGAAAACGGTGTATTTTGCAGAGGAAAAAAACAAAACAAAACAGTTTTGAGCATTTTGAACAAAATAATCATTTTTGATTGTAAATTTTTACACACTGGCTTATCAAAGCTTATTTTTTCAAGGCATTTCAATATTAGACTGCATTTTCCTTAGCAAAACATCTTCTCTTGAGAGGTCTATTTTGATAACAAGCAGAGCTTATCCTCTCTGTAAGTCAAGCATAATAGCTAGATTACATTTCATACAAAGTACCTAGAGAATATAATTGCAGTGATGAAACCTAATTGTATGGAAATCTAAATCGTGTTACAGGAAGACAAATTTCTCTAAGAAACCCACTGAGAGAAGAGGAGCCCATTGACATTTTCCACACACATTTCCAGGCAGTTACATTGAAGAAATACTCAACAGTTTCCTGATTCAAATTGAACATTTCAGGTCAAAGCAAAGTATTCTGATTTGGATTTTCCTGACTATAAGGAAACATTCCCTTGCTGGAAAATCTGAAGTACTTCTCCTAAAAATTCTTATACTTAAGAAACTGCCTGGGTTTTCTCACTATTGTGCCAATGAGAAACAACGTAGTAATATGTTCAGTTTGTGAGCAGGGACATAATTTATAATGTCTAAAACCATGCTGTCATATATTACCTAATATGACTTTGGTCCAGCTGTCCTAGACAAGGGAGAAAACACAGGTGAAAAAAATTAACCAGCTCTCAAGTTGCTTCTTCATTTCTCAAGTTCCTGATCACAGACCATGCTCCTTCCCTAAAGCACCACCCATCCTCACGCTAGCATTGACATGAACAAATACAAACCCTAGCTCAGACAAGCAGAATAGAGAAAAAATGCTTAATGTCTTTGTTGTATTTGAGGAACTACAGCTGAAATTATGAGCACCAGAGGAGAGAAGATAAAATAAGACATTTCTCATCAGTGGGTATTATGCATCACTTTAACTGTTAGATTTTCTCCCTCCAAAAATCTGATAAAATACATTATGAGGTCTTGGTGCCTGACCGATCAGCTAAAACAGTCAGACTATCCAGGTCTATAATGCACAGATGAAAAAGAAATAGAGAAAAAATTCTGATTTATGGCATTATGTTTTCAGGAAAAACGTGTATAAAGAGGGTTTGATACTGGCTCTTCATCTAAAATAGAAAATGTAGAAAAGCATTCCTCAATGCTTTACATGGTGTAGTGAATGTATCAGGGCTAGTTAAGGAACAATATGCAAAAGGCTATGAGCATAACATTTTCCTGTTACATAGCATGTTACAGTCCCTGGGGTGCTCCCCATACCTCATGATCTTCTAGGTCTTGTTCTAAATGTAGTGCTTTTTTCAGAGCAGAAGCCACAAACTTCTTCCTTTTCAGCAGAAAATTTTTCTCCTCTGTACATAGATCGAACTCTAAGCGAACATCTAAGTTTCTGGACCTGAAGCAAAGTCCAGGGTTAAATAGGGTGTGCACAATCACTTAAAATTAATACCTGGATGCTTGCTTACAAGTTGCAACTTTATTATGAGGCTTAGAAAAGCTGCTACTGTGGCCCCACAAAAGCACATCACAGATGGTATAGATAAGGTAGAGAAAAGGCTGATGAACTGCAATGTAGCAAAATCTGACAGAAAGAAATTATTCCTTATTTCTACACTGTTTTTCAGTAAGTGTCTAAGATAAATACTGCAATCCATATATGGATAGTATAAACAGTGGAATATTTAGGATTTCTTGCCTCAGGACTGCTAGATTTTATAAATATAAGTACTTTGTATTTTTTACAAGCAAGGAAAGGAAAGATAACTTTTTCTAAATATATAGCTCTATATATGTTGCAACCAGAAAACATTATTCTCCCCATCTAAACTGAACTTCTGTATAGCAGCATAACAGGAAATTTTACCTAGCACAGTTAACCACCTTCTGGACATGGGTAATGAACATAGGTGAATAAGGAAATATAATCATTGACTAAATACTTTCCCTTAGTTACAGAAATAGGCTAGGAGGCAAAAAAGCATATTTTTTTTCACAATCACAAAACCCTAGGATAGAATTGCTTACCAGTCATTTGACTTCACATGTAAATTGATTGTCTCATCCTAGGAAAAAAACCAAAACACAATATAAACACTGGAGATCATTTTACGTTCTTTCTTTACCATCAGCTCTGAAGCCCTTCTCTTTTTCAAAAAGCCACGTTGAGCCAGAAAGCCATAATAATCAGAAAATCCATCAAAATCTTAAAATTTCTCCAAGTCCACTTTATTTTCCTTATATTGTTTTATACTAAAGATAAAGAGAGCAGTACACAGTAAAAACCAACACCAGCTCTGCCAGTGTGCTCCATCCTGCCTCATCATTTGCATTTGCTCTGATCTGCATTAGTGCCTGAGGTGGTCACAGAAATTCCTTTGTCATGTGTTTGGCTGTAATTTTTTTGTTCTGCTAGGTTCATATGAAAATGTACAGGTCCACGGTGTTAGGAATTGTTAGGAAGCTAAGGGCACTAACAGTTACATATCTAAATCCCTACCTTCCTACACTGATCTAATTAACTCATGCCCAGTGATCTTTGGTCTATAGCTTAACATTTATTCTAAGAAGTTGGTATCAATCACCTTTGCTACTGCCACTTTCTCACTGAATGGAAGTGAATCCAGAGGAATAGTGAGCGATGCATGGCAGTCTTTTTTGTCTTCACCTGAAGTACACTGAAAAATAAATAATAATGTAGAGAAATATTTAATGCATAAACTATACAAAAACACTTTTTTCAAATGGGGTCCCTGTCCAGCAGTTTTCAAGTTGACATCTAATATTTGTATATCTTAGGGGTTACAATGCTGTTTCAGAGCTGAAGTTCATGAAAGAACTTCTTTATTAAATATACATACTCTTTGCATTTGCCTCAGTAAGTGTAGAAAACCATGAGTTTACTGTGCTTACTCAAGCTAATGATGACATACCGAGCAGAAATGAGGTTTCTTCTCTGCTAGAGCCATGCACAGCTCTGACAGTCTGTACTTGATGTAATGGAAGTTCAGGGGCTTCAGAGGTTGCCAGAAAGAGCCCAGTGACAGGGTCTGGCTCTTCTCATATGATCCCTTCACTGAAAACAAGAAGTCTTTTTCTGAAAAAAAAATCCAAACATGAAAAATACACAAAGAAGTTAATGACTATGATCCCAGAAATGGAACATTAAATGGTCTTTCAGAATCTTCAACAATGCTTAAAAGCTTCCAAACTCTATTTATCCAGCAAGGGAACAGTACAAGAAGTAAGAGAAGAAAAGCAAACAAACAAATCAAAAACAAACCACGAAATACCAAAAAGCTTATAAAGCTGCAGTGGATGTTTTAAAAACTCAGATATATAGGCAAATTGGATAAAACCTAAGCTGGAATAGAAATATGTATTTTCTTCTACTTTACAGCATTTATAAGATTCGTTCCTTTAATTTCAAATTCCAGTTTTTATAGTTAGTTAGCACAGACTGTAACTGTTGGATCTGTGAACCTGCATATACACTCCTAACTATCCAGTTCTTGGGCTCAAATTGTAAGAACAAAGTATAAAAATCACCAGATAAGAAAATGACAAAACAAACAACAAACAACCAAAAAACCCAATACACACAGACAAAAATCCAAACAAAAAAAAACCCAAACAAACTAAACAAACTAAAACCAAAAAATAATTGAAAGAAAAAAAAAACAACAAAAACAAACAAACAAAAGCCCCCAAAGCAACCAACCAACCAAGATAAGTCAGTTAACCTAAAATAAGGGGGTTTTGCTTCTAGTTTGAAGTCTAACCTGAAGGTTCTTTTTTTGTCCGTTTGCTGTCCACTAGGACTTCCAAGCAGGAAATTTCACGAGACTGTAGCAGGGATAAAAAAATGAGAGATTAAAGTATATAAAACATGCCAAATCTGGGTCACTTCATTGCTATCTCTCTTTGGTCACTTGAGTCCCTGGGGTCTGGAAAACAGTCCACCCTCTCTTTGTTAGGCTGATAGGAGTAAGACTTTGTCCCTCTGAAAATATGACAGGTTTCAACTGAAAGAAAAATTGGTGTGGTGGTTTTGGACAGGACTGGGAAGAGAAAGGAAATAACAGGGGGGCAAATGGGAGTGTGCTGAGACCTCCTGAGAGTAAACTGATGGGTTGGCCAAATCACAGGGATGTCCTTGCTTCCCTGCTTTGGTGAAGCTGGACAGTCAAGTGCTACCTCCTCTAAGTACTGAGTTAAGGGCAGCTGAGAGAGCGACTTCCATATCATCCTGTGGAAGTGGGGAGAACAGGATGGCCATAAGGGAGTCACAAAAGAAGTTTCCCAAAGGAATGATAGAGTAGCACTGAGTCAGTGAAAGACCACTTCAGGCATTGTCAATAGGCTTGATATCAGCCTGTGGTGGTGAACAGGTCTCTGAGTATCCCAAATGAGTGTGCACATTCTTTCCTAACACATCCTCCCACAGGGAGCAGCACAACAGGATGGCTACCTGTGTTTGACCCCCATCTCCCTCCCCTTCAGCCCTGCCTGCAGTGAGGTGTTGGGGCACCTGCCAGATTCACCATTCCTATCACTATTATGAAAACAAAGACAGAACAGCAATAGTTTAAAATTACCACTAATACACCATTAGTCACAAGCTTTTCAGGAGGGACTGGACTGAAAGAGAAAAAAAAATGCATCAGAAGTAGTAACACCTAAATACATCCTTAAATGAACATCAAGGAATGATAACTTCTTGAAGTTTGTCTTGCCCAGCATGATCTCAAACATGTCACTGATTTTTAATTTAGGGACACATCTGAAAGGTGGTTTTCCCTTTTTTAAAACCATAATGGTAAAGAATAGTTGTAATAAGTATGATGACTGCAATTCTTATTATCCTCCCTCATTCAGCGAGTAATAGGATAAATTAATAATTAGGATGATTCTTGGTAGATAAGGAATACAGAGTTTTAGCCAATATGCAACTAACTTCATCAACACCAGCCATGCTGAGTATTTTAAACTTTATTATACTAAATGCTACCATATGTTTTACTGCTTCCAAAGGGGCATTTCCCTGTGGATGTTACTCACATGCTCTCTGATGTAAACTCAACCTCTAGCATCTCCTGCGTCTGCAAAAAAATAATTTATTATAAGTATCTGAATTCATTTTCTTTCTCATTAGTTATGGCTGTCAATTATTATTCTGGCTCCTGAAAGAGTTCTTCAATCAAATCAAATTTCCTTCCTGATCCAGGATAGGGTGTGAGGAGTGAAAGTATTTGAGTTAGAGTGATTTTGAAAGTGTTCTCCCTCCTTTGTTAACCAACAGTCCTCAGGCCAAACTGCCCTATTCTTTTTGGTGGTGAGGCAGAGTAGAAGGGCAGACAGTTCTGCAGCAGTAACTGTTGGCTTAAAACTGTCCAAAGGCCTGGCTTTTAACCTCTGTGTAATGTTATCTGAAGAGGGATACTGCTGAATAGAAGAGGGCATTTGCAATTCTTCTGATCAAAAGGACTCCTATAACACGGACAACACATTGACCAGTGCCCGGAGAAGTTAAGGCAGAATGCCTGCCAAAATCACTGTGCAGCTGAATACCTATATGTACCGTATAAGAAAAGTCAGTGAAATAGCAAATCTATGGAAGTATCTAAATTGAATACCCACATCCCATGTTGAAGTCATCATGTAAGTGTTCAGGCACACTGAAACAATGAAATTGCTTGAGCAACTGGCCATCAGCTGGTTTTAGCGCCTCAGTATGGACCTTTGGATTATTTTCAGGTATATTCAAAAGAATAACAGGGCAAGGAATCAGTTTTTAAGGGATACTGCATCATCTATGCCAGAGTATGCCCAAACTCACAAGTGCTTGTGCCAGGAAAAGAAATTCTAACAAAGAAACTTTGTGCAATGGTGATGAAGTTTTGTATTTCCAACAAAACTCGTTTGAGCAACAGAGTCCAGAAAGAGGGGAAAAAAAGGCAATTCTGGTGTCAGAAAAAAACATCTGCTAAGTGGTTTGATGAGCTAGCAAAAGCCTTCGGGATCATGCCCTTGTCTACTTTGCTGATTGAGGTTTGGAAGGTTCTTCACAGGGTATATGAAGTGCATACCAAGAGGCAACAAACTCTCCTACCTACAATTGCTTTAAAAGAACTTATTCATGAGGTAATATCAAAAAAATGTATTTTCTTCCTGTGACCAAGGCAGTTTTATCACTCACCTTGGGATTTAGCTGAAATGTCAAGTGAACTGTTTCTCCAAGCTGGATTTTAGCAACATCAAAGAGAACAGTGAAGAGGAGGTCATCTTTAGTGACTGCATTTTCATCATAGACTTTAATCTCAAGAATATTCTGTGAACAGAGGTTCATAATTAGGATCCTTTGTTGAGACCTTACAGAGACACAAAATGATGCTGATGTGCTCAGCGTGTTAAGGAAAACAGGGAAAGCATGGGGAGAAGCGAGAGACCATAAAGAACCTTTGCATCCACACAGAGATGAAGAAAGATATTCTGAACCTAACACAGAGTCAGGTTTGTTGTTTAGTTTTCCTGCAGAGTAATTTAAACAACAAAAGCTAGTAGAATCACTGAATATTGAAAACCATGTTTGGCCTCCAATTTGGTTTGAGGTCACCACTTTTTCCTGAATTGTAGGAAACCAGCTAGTTGTCAGGACTTTGTTGTTATTGGTAGATTAAAAATCCATGGATATAAGCAGCAAATAAAATACATTAAGAATGTACTATATAATTACTTCATGGTTACATAATTTTATCCTGTAAATTATTAAACAGATCACATGCAGATAATTACCATGGAATCTACAGAAAGCAATATGCTTCTGTTAAATTGCACAAATACCACTGTATAAATCTCCTCCTCTCCCTGCTCTGTCACCGGCCTGTTTGGATGCAGAGGAGAGGGTAACAGCCCCTCCTGTGCCTGATTAGTAGCTCGACATGGGCTGGTTCAGAGATGCCTCCCAGGTGCTGAGCCTTAACTCAGTGGGGCAATAATTCAGGCCTCCGTCAATATATTCAGCAACTCATTTTCATGCAAATTACAGGGAGCGCTTATCTCAGATTCTTACTTATGCATCAGATTTAACTTGCTAAGAGGCTTGATGTTTATTAAAGACACACAATTGGGTTCATGGTCTCACACACAAACACATGGATAAAAGAGAGTGAGCATGTGAACTTTGTTGTCTTAGAAGTTCATAATTTATCTCAGAATGGTCCATACCTAACTGTAATAAGTGATTGACTAGACAAATAACACTGAAAGAAACCTGCAAGAAACCACCAAGGGAGAGATGGCAAATAACCTTGAGTTTGCAATTTACTGTCAGAAGACAGAAATGCTGTTGACCTTTAAGGCCACCTATATAAAAGTATTGCACTGAGGTCAGCCCTGTCCATGACACTTGCTAATAGAAACATACTGTCAAGAGGCAGAGACAAGCAGCCACAGCACCTTGGTTTATAGGCCAGCCATAAATAGCCTATAAAGGATTATGGAAAGTGATGGAGAGGATATGCCTAAAAGCAATAGTCTGCAGTTAATAGAAAGCAGGCTTGCACTGAAAACCAGATCAGTTTTCCTAGCTGTGATACTGCAATGGGATATCCTTATCTGGCTTAAATGCCTGACTTATTTTCTGAATGAGCAACTGATTTGCAGTCCCAGCTACTCCCAGCTGGCCAGGAGAGGCATGCACAGGGTGCTGGCTGGCCAAGGGAGATCTCTAGCCATGCCCCTAGCATGCTGTATGGGAAGCAGCCAGGGGTGTCTCGGCAGTTCACTGTTTCTAATTCTCCTGACAGAGAATATGAGGGCATCATCACTGGGAGCCAGGTAATGAACAGAGACAGCCCTTGGCAGGCTGTGTGCCACCAGCTCTAAGGGTCACCCTCCTGGAGCTGTGGGAATTGTGCCTTTAGCACAAGCCTGGGAAACTCTTTCTAGCCAACTGTTTGTCAGACACTCATCAAAACACTGCTGGTCCTGGGAAAAACCAGCACAAACATGCCCAAACCATGCCCCGTCTCTTTTCTTCCACAGTGACAGTATTATATGGTTTTACTGAGCTCTGGCTACCATAATTTAGGAAGATGAATACCTCAGCAAAACACAAGACAGGAAAGAAGAAAATAACTGGATCAGCAAACTGGTCTGCTCAGAGGATGATGAGCACAGGAATTGCAGCATGTACAGAGAAACCTGCAAGAGCCTTATCTTAACTGCTAAGCTTTGGTTGTCTCAGATCCCCAGGATACATTTTTGCAGCCTACGCTCCAGCCACAGCCACCACCACCATGCTGCTGTTGCCACACACTGAAAACTACTCCAGCTAATGCCACATGTGTTGTCTCCTGCTGCAAATTTACTGAAATTAAACATAAGGTCTTTCCAAGCACTACTTCTGAAGAACTAGTTCAAGCAGCTTCCATGGCCAAGGTATTTTTTTAGCTGTTCTGTGTGGTATTGCAGTTTTGAAAAATCTTTCAGGAAGAGCAGGTGCTCCTGTGCAAGAGTTGCAGATCAGTGGGTGTTTGTTCCCATGATGCAATGTTTGTCCCTTGCCTTTCACCTCCCTAAAAACCCTGCAGGGCTTCATGCAATTGTGCCTCACTGGAATTTTGAAAGAAGCTGGAATTTTTTTAAGTTTACAGGGAAAGCACTGGCTGTAGGCCACAGATGGGCAGACGTGAAAGGTGAAAGTTATCAAACAGGGCCAGTACCACCTAACTGTGGAAGAAAGCCTGAGAACATGCATCATGGGCAACTTCGGCAGTCAAAGGCTAGAGGGATTGTTCACTGGAGATCCTGTGGTGTAGGAACACATTGAGCTATTCCAAATGTTCCTTTGGAGGATTTTATCAATTCTTGAGAGAGCCAAGGGACTGGCCTGCTGATTTGCCTCTTTAGAGAGTCCTGATCTGGTCCCAGCACTAGGAAATGAACAGTGCAAACTGTAAAGCAGAGATTGATTGCCCCTGGTGTGAAACAAGCTTGGTTTGCTTAGCCTACCACTGATCTTTGTGGACTCCTAGACACTGATGTTGATGCTGCCTTTTGGAGGGAAAAGACAGTGGGACTTGCAAATCTTCTTAAGCTTCAATATTTATCATTATGATAAAAGTTCATCAAGCTCTCTTTTGCAAACTTCAACGGTTGGTTTGTGACTTTTTTTTATTTCTGGTCATTACAAAGGAATAATAAAAAAGTACTGCCCTGTGATGCTTTCACTACCTAGCTCATACATATCTTTTACACTATTCAATTTACTCTGAAATTTTCACATTTATTAGTGAAAAGACATGATTAAAAACAGAAAAGAGAAAGCGAAAAGTGATAGAACACCATAGGAATGATTATGAAGTATCTTGGTTAATTTTTACATATCAGAAAATTAAATTTAATTTTGCTGCTACATTTTATTCCAAATCCCCCTACCAGCATCCTTGTAGTCCTTCACACATATTTATTTCTGGTTTTATTTTGCTGTACATATTGATCACACTATGATATCTCTGCCCCAAAAGAAAAAAAAAATGCACTCTGCATCTTACCTTTACTTGGCTCTGGATCCTGAAGCAAAATGTTTCATTCCACACTGGATCTTTGCAGTTCTTAATGGTTTTGGTCCGGACAATCTCCGGGGAAGCAGTGGGCAAGGAAAGGCTTATGTAGCAATCAGTTTGGCTAACTGTATTTCAAAAGGTATGTTGTAACTAACAAATTACTACAAATATCTTAAAGCATAGCTTTATAGCACTGCATGTATACAGCAAATTGCAAAAAGGAGGTGTTTCAATAATTTTTCTGACAGCTTTTTATTCAAAACCATTCAAGACTATTTGTTACCACCTGCAAGTGGGAGCTCAGGTCATGAATGGCAATTTAAAGAAACTGCTGCAATACATGCAACTGGCAAGAAAAGAGCAAACAGAGCTAGTTTGACATAACAAACCCATTATTGTTATGTGCCCTGTTGGTTGTAAATGAAGAGATTTCTGTGATGGAGAAGAAAATTGCCTACACATTTTAAGAGAACCTTTTTTCAAGAGCAAAATACTTTCTTAACCACCTTTCCCATCTGGTCTGTTGCCCCCACATATCTGTAATCCAGTCCATGTAATGAGCTGTCTCACCCAACAGGTGATCACATACCTTCACCATGAAAAACAATATGCAAAAATAGCAGTGAGCTTTTATCTTACTGTGATTTAAACTCTGAGGCCTGATAGAGAAGAAAATTCTAATTTCTGACAAAGGTGGTAATGTCACAGAAGGTTGCACAGTGAGCTACAAATATGGCATTGAATCTTAATACCCAGCAGTTGCTTTGGGTTTGTTTTGTCTCCAGACCTGTCTGGGTGGGCACAGAATCATAGAATGGCCTGGGTTGGATGGGATATTAAAGACCACCTAGTTCCAGCCCCCCTGCTGTGGGAAGGGGCACCTCCCACTAGACCAGGCTGCCCAGAGTGCTGGGCACTGCTACATGGTGTGAATGAATTGTCTCCTGCGGGTTGCCAGAGTTCTCAGGTGAGAGGTGAGTTGGGTACTCAGGTATCTGTGCAACTAACGTTCCCTTTGTGTGTCAGTCTGATATATGTGGAGAATTTGGTGGTGGTTAGGAATGCCTTTGATACCGCTAAGGAGATAATTGATTTTTAGCAGGGAGCAATGCAGGGCATTTGCTTCTAAGAGTGTAAAACAGTTGCCTTGTGAACCTATGGTAACTACATTTTGGACCAGATCCCAAATACACAATGTTAAATGTAAGTGCAGGTGATGAGATTTAGCACTGAGATGCTTTTGCATACACTTTTAGCCCTGGAGAAGAACATGTGGATGCTTGCTCAGTGTCTTCCATGTTGTACTCTCTTCCACTCTTTTCCTCTCTCCACTATAAAATGCTTTAACTCTCACCAGCTATTAAACATACACAAATTGAAGAGGATTGAGTTAGGCAGCCTGGCATATGAGAAAAAACTGAAAGACTTGAGTTTGCTAATTAAACAGCAACAAAAATGTTGTCAAATAATCAGTTCTGTAATGTCCAAATAATTGATACAAAGAGGATAATGATCTGTGTCTGTGTGAACAGAAGCAAAAATTAGAATACTGCTCCAGCTCTTAGAGGATTAACTCTAGCAAGAGAGATTTCATGAATTTTTTAGGTAACTCACTTCAGACTGTTCTAGTACTCAGACATGTATGAAACTGTGACAGACAAGCTAAATTTCATCCTGCTTCAAGAGATGAGGACCAGCCCAGGTGAACCTGTAAGGTGTCATATAGAAATGCTGCCATGTAATTTCCATGTTTTTGCTGGAAGGCAGAAAACAGGATAATCATGTCAGGGCAATTATAGTCCACGGAAAACAGCTAAGCCATTTCCCTGCCAGGGTAGACTACCAGGGAAAGAAGCAATAGGACAACTTTATATGGTACACCAGCCCAAGGGATCAATTACCAGATAGCTGGGTGCTGTCTCCAAAACAACTTCAAACCTCCTTCTTTGACACATATGGAATAAGACTGTAAGTTCCTTGGAAGAGTTGCCCTCTTTTCATTCTAAAAAGGTACACTGTCTGAGGAACAAGGCCTAAATCCATACATAGAGTCTCCAGGTACCATCACAATACAATCATCAAAATGAAACAACACAAAAAGCAACACAACATAATGCAGAGAAGCCCATGCACAGCTTAACTACAAATCATGCATTTCTGTAGGCATTCCCTTTTCAGACTTTTTAAAAGTATTGCCACTCTTTCACTGTTCCCACCCTCAGATAATCAGCCAGTAAGACCGAAAATGTTGTGTATTTTTGGAAAAGAGGTATTACCAAACAGTCAGTTTTTCTTTGTTCCACCTGAGACCATCTTAAGGTGATAATGTGGTGCAATCTCAGCTCTATCGCTAGCTAAGATTTTTAAGAAGGTTCTTTCATTTCCTTTTAAAAATAAACTAGCCAAAACTAAGTCTTGGTCAGACATCAATGCAGATACAGAGGGTAGTTAGAGCATCTAAAGAAACCATTTTCAGAAGAAAACATCATAGAAACAGATTTGGAAACAGGCTGCAAGCACAAATGCTATGGATTTCAAAGAAAACACGAGTGGGAACAAAATCAATACCAGAAAGAGCTGAACCACCAAATCAACATTCACAAATTTTCTTTCTTCAGAAAGTGTTCACAAGAATTGTGTTCACTCAATAAGGGAATAGAAACAAAATTGTTTTAAAAGTTTAGCTAATACTTTTTGTTTCCTTAAGCATCATTATTTTGACTCAGAAATGCCTCTGACAAGGCATTCTTGGTCAAGATTGATCCTAAACAAGTAAGAAAAGATGAGCACTTTTGTCAGGAAAATATTGAGGACTACTGTCAATTTAACTACAGAATATGATGCAACCAATAGCACCAAAATTTGGGAGTGAATCTTACTTTTAACCTTCACTGGCTACTTACTGCAGCAATACTTTATTGTCTCCTGCTGAGGGTACAGTCATAGAAAGTGCCCAAGAGAGGAGCTATATTCCCATGGGGACATTCTCATGTATCTTCTCAACAGTGCAAACAATCACAGCCATATCAAATCTAGCCTCTCTACTTTGCATTGGCCTCCCACATAATAGCAAATCACATGTGGGTTCTTGGTCCTTATCTACAAGGTAATCAGTGTCTTCCATTCAGCAAAAAGGTTGCCCAGAGCTCCAGAGAGCATCACTGATGAAGGACCTCAAGCTCTGAGAATCTTGCCTATGGGCAGGGCTTTCCCTGGCACTACTCCAGGTGTTCAAAACCTCCACAGTGACCAAGATGTACCACAGGCCTTATTGCATTGTGCCTTTATTGTACCAGTCACTTCAGCAGTGTTCATCTATGTCCATTGGTAAGGAGGCTAAGAGAGAGACATGCATAAAACAAAATGTGTCTCTGCTCAGAGGGCAGAGAAAGAATGAATCCCTAATGACAGATATCAGTCACACTGCATAATACATAAATGGATGAACAGCAGATGCTGCTGTTTTTGATGAAATGGGAACAACCAAGACAGGTACTGAGGTGGAAAAAATCTATTGGGATTCAATGAACAAAAATGTATTTTTCATAATAAAATATCAAACTTGAGAAGCTGTACATTTGCCCTGTGTTCTTGTTCCAGCCAGAGCAGGTTAATTTTTGCAGTAGCCAAGAGGGGGTATGGCCAGGACCCAGAGATTATTGCCCAGAGATGGGGGAAGGGAGTCTATTCATTAATATAGTCGCTGTTACTGCTTCCTTTCTTATATTATTGCTGTTTCCAGTAAATTGTTCTTATCTCAACCCATAATCTTTACCTTTCTTGGACTCCAAGTCTCTTCTCCAGCCCACCCAGCAGGAGAAGCAAGTGGCACTTTGTAGGAAGAGTCTTAGTGGGAGCACTAAATTGGGAAGTACATTTCTAAACCACAACAGCCCATCCATCAAACAAATACCCCAAAAAATCCTGAAGCAATTCCTATAATGAGTAAACCTTTATTATCAATCTTCTGTTATTTATGAATTATCTGTTATAATAATTGAATAATTTAATTATCAATATCTGTTTCTTATGAAGTCTTTGAATGTCCAAATAGGAAGTAATAGTACTGTCAACACAGGTTTATTGATATTCAGTTTGTGGTTAATGTTTAGTGCCAAGCTAAGTATACTTTGGTCCTAGACTCAACACACAACTGTGCAACAGTAAGCAGGATATAGAGTAAAATATGGTCCTTATCAAGGATGATCAAAAATTCCAAGGTATAATAATTTCAAAGAAGATGTGGGAGACTGTAAGTATGGGAAAAGGCAATGCTCAGCTCATTTTCTTAAATGGTGAGAAGGTGTTACTCAGCTCAGCCCAAGGAAATGTGTAAACAGAAATCCTATTCAGGAATCAAAGAACACACTTCGTAATTATCTGTTTTCTGAGTGCAAACTAGAAAGGTACTTCCTGAGCAGAGTCTGCCACTGCCTTTTAACTCTGAAAGCCAAATGGCAGAGGAAGAATGAAGGATCTTGAATCACCATATGGACCTGTGACCTCTCAAAGCACCATGTGGTTCTGCATTGCTGCCATCACCACCTACTCATTCCAGCCTCTCTTCTCCACCTAAGCTTCTGCTTCTCCCTTGTTCATTTCCATTGCCTCCACCCTTTTCAAACCTGTTTTAAAACTGGTTTTGACATTTTAAAATATTTTTAAATATTTTGAAAGCTGTTTCAACCACTCTTTAACTAGAAGCCCCCCCTAAACAAGATGATAATGAAGCCTACTAGGACCACAGTACCATCACAGTCCTTAAAGTTCATACCTCTTCAAGGAAGGACAGGAAGGACAAGGAAGGACAGTGCAATGCCACCTGCACTGGTACAGTATTAGAGCACAGTAGCTGATCTCACCTTTCCTTTTGAGACAGAGATGAGCATACCATTTACCTAAGGTTCTTTACTTTCACCAATGTCTCAGTCAGTAAATCAGTTCAACTTCCTAATGCCTCTATGAGGCTTCTGGTGTCCTTGCTGAAGCCCTGGCTCTGAGTTTCTTTGAGAAACTCTTCTGCTTTAAGACTACACTAAGAATCTAAAGGAAGATATGAAGGAGCATCACACACAATACCTTTGACCACCAGAACAGTTTTCTGTTCTTGCACACAGAAACACACAGAAGCCATCATGGCTGTAAGAAGATGCATGTACACCTACATACAACCCATTGATACCTAGCAGAAGAGATGCAATTATTTCCACAGCTGTAAGGAGATGTGCAGAGCAAGTAAGGATCTCCTTGATTGTAAATAGCACTGTCCTTTTTAGTGGCAGCTTGTGCTGCTATCAAGGCACAGAGAAGACTTTTTGTCTCCACACTATTTACCATTAATACAATACAGTAAAATTGTATATAGTACAATATACACTACATTCCATCATGGCCACCAAAGACTTGAAAAAAAGGAAAGAAAAAGGAATTAATCTTCTAGATTAGAGAATACAAAACAGGTAACCTGAGGGAAACTAGGTTTATATATGTGTTTATTAACAATGAACTCAGCAAGAGCATGAGCAGGCTTGGGTCACATGAGTTGATGAAACCAAAAAGAAGACTGAATAGAAAGGAACAGAAAAAAATGCAGCTATGAAACTGATTCATGTAATACTCACTGAGATTATCCATTCAGTTGGTACTCCTATTATTAACTGTGGTTATGACTTTATTACAAACATCAATCAAGACCAGGCCTCCATTTCAACAGGTACCTCGGTAGTTGTGCAATAAGTTCTTGAACTTGATCTAGCAGCTTACAATTACAGTAAAAAAGCCCTGCTCCGGGATATGACATCACAGGGAGGATCTTCTTTGTGATTACTGGCTGTTTTTATGCCTGTTTCAGTTTCCTAACCAGTTAGGAAATCCCTGTTTACAGGATTTGTTGCAACCTGGCAGTTTTCCACATAACGACTTCGCTGTCCTTGTGCAGATTCTTCTTGCCAAGCATTTGTCTTTGGGCTCTTTTAGGCTTCCCTCTCCATTGATGCAAAAGCAGCCTGTCTGAGGAGGCAGTGGCATCAGGAACCTAAATGAGGTGCCCTGAAAAGACACTAACACTCTTTTTAAAAGGATCACATCCCAGAATTATTCTTAACCATTGCAAACATCAATGACCACAGGAAGCAATTTCACCCTAAAGTGAGTGTGCCATTACCACTGGCCAGCCCAGGCAGCTGCCTGTTGGCACTGACCACATTGCCTGACTGCCCTCTTTGCACAAAGACTGCTGCTACCTTCTCATACCAGTGGTACAGTCAGAGGTAAAGTAAAAGGTAATGTACACAGCACGCTGTGGGCGTATCTTCAATCAGTCCTTTCCACACACACTTGTTTCCTCTGGAGAACATGGCTTTGAGAGGGGTTTTGTTGTTTTGATGGTGCTACACGGGCTTTTGGTGATATAAGGAAAAACATTGGTACTACTACCTTGCAACTTTTAAAATCAATAGGTAGGGTAGCATTGTGAGCTTGCTATGAAATTACATAGCAACAGGCTCAGATTTAATAAGGCCCAGATTTAGTACTATAGCTAAAGAGGAGCCTAAAGCTTTATCGATTGAGAATGCTGATTATCTTTTCATACTAAAGAAAACAAACAAAAAAAAGTAGCTGTAGACTCTTCCAGGAAAAACTTTTTGTAGCCTTGGACTTTTTGAAATACTAATTAGTATGTGCCACCAATTCTAAAGACTTTTTTTGTTTTCTGAATGGAGTATTTCTGTTAAATACATATATGTAGAAAATGTTAAGTTTATATTTCACTTGTAGCCCATGAAGCAAACAGGTTTCTCTTCCATAGATGCCAGTTTGCAGTGTAGAAGATATTTTATCTCCTGGAAGATCAGTGAACCCAGCCACTGAGAAAAGGGCCATGAAAAACCAGATTTGCCAGCTGTGCCAGCCCATGGCCTGCTGTGACTGCAATGGTGGCAGCCTCTGGGATCAGTGAGTGCTGGGTGTGCTCCAGTGGGACTGTACACAACAAGGCAGGTCGGGGCAGCCAGGCTGAAAACAAGATCTGCTCTGGGGAATCTACACAACACACATCCATCTCTTGTTACAAGCAGCATATAGAGTGAAATGCAGTGGTACTTGGGCTGGCAAACAAGTCTCTCCAGAGATTAACTGTGCCATGGTTAAATGGTGGAAATGCAGAGCCCGGCATAAAGCTGGCTTCTGTGAAATAAATGTGGGACGTGAACAGAAAAACTGTGCCCTCTTCCAGTGATCTTCTCTGGTGTACAAGCTTTTGGAAAACAAGAGCATGGAGAGCCCAGCACCTCAGCTTGTGACTTTTGCTCCTGATGCTGTCAGTGACTCCCCATTTTTCTGGTGCCACAGGTAAGCCCTGTTTGACAGTTGCAAAGAAATTGCACCCTCCAGGCAGATTTTGCAGAAATGCTGGATGTATTTATGAAGATTTGTGAGAGCCACAAAGCTGTCTCAGTTTTAAAGCAGTCATATAATGATTAGCATTCTGCAATTCTTGAGATAAATACAAGGGGGCGGTTGTCTTGTTGTAAGAGCTGAAATATCTAATATGCAAAAAAGGCCTTTTCACACCAGCCTGAAAAGGACCAGGTTTTCTCATGCAGGCATTTCTGCTGCCCATGCAAGGCAAAGAGAAAAAAGAAATGTCTGTAACTATTTAGTTAGCAATATAATCATATAAACCTCCCCAAAGAATAACATCCTGAAACTGGGAATGGTGTTTTCCTGTGAAACTGAAAATAACTATCTGTGTCCATAGCAAAGTGAAATGACAAGTATCAAAATAAGATCCCTTAATGGCCTCCAGAAGCGAATAATCTGGGGTATGACAATTAAATGCAAACACTACTGTTGACTCAGAAGCCAGATCTCCCAGCCACAGACCTCAAGAACCACAAACCTTTTGAAAAAGTGGGGCAGGAAAAAGCATGGTTCAGTGTTTGCCGTACCCCAAAGCATTTATTGTAGGCCAGTTCTGGGGACATGTTCTCAGTTCAAATGAGACTTTGGACTGGTCTGGTATCACTGTTCTTTTAAATTTTCACTAGGAAAATTTAGCCAAACTCAAACATGCCTAGAAGTTGCAACAGCTATGTCTTCATTATACATACTACTTAGATCATAGTTACCAGATAACCTTCATAATTAGCGAGCCATTCCTTCTGGTTCATAAGTAAACCTTATTCCTAACAGACTTTAATGCGTGTTAGTAGCCTAATCCTTGTTATTACACTTACACCATGCGCAAACACAACCTTTTGTCTGATACACAGGGAAAAGATTATATGTGATTGCCACAGCTAAGCATAATAAAAAATAAGTCCTATGTTGTATGTCCATGTGCAAGAAGACATGGACACTGTGGGTAGCAGCCCCTCTGCACAAAAAGGGCCAATTAGGTGTGCAATGCCACAGCTGAAGGAAAGCAAAGTGTACTCATGCTTGACAGGCAGTCTTCCAAAACCAGATTCTGACTCCAACAGAGCACCAATGGCTCTTTGCAGCTGGAATTGTTTGTGTGCCATCTTTCAACTCTCTGTCCCCATCTCTGTCTCTCTTAACAACTTTAAGTTGTACAGAAATAGTAATTAAAACAAATAAATGTGAGCAACATAAAGAAGTGTATTACACTCTCACACTGGTTTTCTTATTCAATATAATGCTTTTTAACAGTCTCATTTCTTGTGCTGTGTGTATCACACCATGTGGCATGGCTCTACTAACAAAATTATTTGCTCTGAGATAGTGTATGTACACAGGGGAGATAAAAACTCATTGACTGTCTGCTGTGACACTGGTAACTTGGTCCTGATTCTCAGAGGGTAAATAAAATGTGATGCTCTCTTGCACACAATAAAAAAAGCAACTGGCATGGGGAGTGAATGAAGCAGCTCCTCTAAGACCCTGTCACCTAGCACTGCTTCTTCTGCCTCTTTGTATCAAAGACCTTCTTCCACATCTGGCTTTGGAAGCAAATCTCCAGTGTTATAGCTTCAAACCTGAAGTCAGGTAATCAATCATCTGCTCAAAATGAAGATACAGGATAAATCCTAATAAAAGATAAGCCGCTAAGATAAATAGCTATGGATTTCTGGAAGTTCTGTTGTCTGTAAGAATGTAAAGATCATCATTTTGAAACATTTTGAAGTGCTGAGAAAGAGAGAAACATCCCTGATTTTAAGGCAACATGTACACATTTGGTTATCAGCTCTGCAGGTGGTTGTCTTGATGCTATTGCCTGTCAGGGCAGCTTAGAAATTCCCTTGGAGTGGTAACATGCCAGAAAACTGTTCAGCTGAGATAGAAATGACAAAGAGGAAATTGAAACATCCTTTCACTTTTTTCTAAAGAATTACAGTTTTCAAAAAAAAGGCAATATCCCTGTGCTAGACACAATGGAAGAAAACCAAGAATTTAATAGGAATCTCCATGGAGGCAAATACAGGTGCTGTGTTCACTTGGTCTTATTTGATACACAAAGATTTATACTCACTTCCTTTCAATTTTGTTCCTGACTTATTTCTGAGTCAGATATTTGAGATATTGACCTTTCTTTCTACTACCTGAGGAACAGCTGATATTTTTCTCTCTTCACTCCCCCTTTTACCCATTCTAAGTCCTCATAAACATTTCAGTGGTATTTGTTTATCCTGAAAAGTCTAATTCAAATACATTTCCGTGTATTTGAAATTTTGACAGAAAAAGAAGCTGTTTGACAATAAAACATATAGTGCTCCTTCTACCTTTTATTTTCTTTAAAGCAGAAAGAAATTCAAAAACTGCAACTAAGAATTAATACCTGAATTTGTTCATCAATCTGGCTCTGAACCTTGTTAGCAGTTAAGGTACTTTACAGTACACCACAGTAGACATTTGTTATTTCCATTAATAATAGTAACATGCTATAAACCAAAATGTATTGTTTATATAAAAATGTATTCAAAGCATAGTCCAAATTCAAATATTCATCAATATTTGAAACCATGGTGTCACTTCATACACAGATACTAGTTACAATGCCAATAGCAAGCACACATTCTCTGCTTTCAGAACGAAACCACTAAAAAGTGCAAAGAAAGACTGCAATACTCACACAGATCTGCCTTTCTCAGATTTTTCATTCTTATGATTTTCACAAAGAATGAACAGCAGGGGCATTCATCACTCTGCAGAAAAATGAAAAAGTTTATTACCTGCATTAACATTAAATTGTTTATGCTTCATAAAAGATGCTCTCCCACAAATTTCTGTTGCAATTTTCAAAGCCATGCAGCAAAATTGGACAATGAACTGCTTGCACTACTTTGGAAGTTAAAACCACATCTACATAGAGTTTAAAAAGTGGAAAAATTTTGAAGGACTACCACTGTGTATATATGTCATTGACAGAAGAAATAATTTTTTTTGTGGCACTGTCTAGTGAGTGAGGCACCATTAACACAATGCAGCACAACATGAAAAAAGTAGATGCAAGAAAACAGCTTTGGAAGAGCTGTTAACAAGACTTCCCCAATCAAACCAGATGCTGGATATTTGCAGAAGGATCATTAGCTGAAATGTCAAGTGCAGAAGGAAAGGCAAATAACAGACCTGACTCAAAATAATTATAAATTCTTGCAGATTTTAGTACCTGAAACTTTAGCTATTGCTTCACTGAAAGCATTACCTAGTTCCTCTCCCATTCTCTACAAGCAAAATGACTCCACCAAATTCTTTAAGGGAGTTATGTCACTCCTCTCTTTTTGTCCAGTTAGCAATTGATCCGGGTGAGAAGTTACAAATTCTCCCATCACTCTCAAATTATGATAAGCTGACCTTGGTATGTTTTTATGTCTAACTCCAAAAGATAAGGGCATGTTTTAATGTAATCTGTATGGGTTTAGGTTCTGGGTAGAAAAAGTCTCCCCTCACTCCCCTATCTCTAAGAAGTCTCTACTTTTATTCTTGATGCTGTTTCAGTGGTTAAGGGAAAGGGGAAGAGCAGAGAGGACAGTCTCTTTCCTTGCTTTCTATGCATACTTTCCACACAAAGACCATTGCCAAGTTCTGTTTAAAAAGATGAATTTGTAGATGCTTAGTGTTTCTTTGACTAGATTGGTTAGACGTTCATGTGTTATTTCTTAAGCCATGGGGATGCCCCATTTGAGATCTGCAAGCATCAATACACATTTATCTCAACACATATCCATGTATATGGAGAGAAGCTCTATAATCTCCATTATACAACCAGGGAAGCAGGGCACAGAATAATCAAATAACTTGTTCATAGCAAACTGAAGGTTCATTTCAGAACTGAGAAGGAGACAGAGTATGTTCATTCACTGGAACCCAACAGTCAGTTTTAGGGTTTTCCCTTCCACTTATGTTCCATCAAACAAATAAACAAACAAAAGAAAAAAAGACCCCTGCCCCAACTTCTGAGACAGATCCAGATTTTTTTTGTGCATAAGTCATGGACAAATATGAAACTAAGACCATCACTATTAATCACTGGTTTTAGGCAGTGACCTTCCTGTGTGCATCACTACCAGGTGGTTGCCAGCACAGCTACCTGGACACCATATATTTTTATAGTCACAGCTGGCAGATGCTGCACTGTGAAAGAGCACAGCTTACATAATGCTTGGGTCAAACCACAGATTCGTCCCAAATTCACAGAAAGCTCCTGTGAGGCACTCAGAAGGTTCCCAGCCTCCGTTTCAACCACCCATTGTGGCTGAACTTCACTACCAAGACTGCCTTCCACGAGGCAACTAATACCAGCAAAGGTACAAGTCATCCTTACATAAATAAGTAAATACGTGCATGAACTTAGAAATAAAAGCTCACAAGTCCTCTCCTCCTGACCAGAATCCCAGCCACAAACACACCTCAGGCCATCTTCAATTCCTAGAGCTTTCACACTCTTACCTCAGGAGCACTCCAGTATGAGCCCATCCTGCTCCCAGCTGCATACAGGTCAGAGATGGATTGTCACTTCACTGTCAGAGGCAACAGCTGTGATTCACAAACTACCTCTGCAAAATTTAAGGAGGCACCTGCTGAGGAGCAAGTGGTATATCCAAGCCCCACCTTCCTCATTGCATGGACAGGAAAGTATGAGAAGAAAAGGGGAGGGAGTTTGCTGGGTTTATTTGATAGCTAAATACCAGAGGTGTGTATTTGGGGAAGGCTGTACACACCAAGGTGCCAAAAGTTATCAGCAATTCAAGATAAGGGTGTGATAACACACAGCACTTATGCATGGATATCTATGTTCTAGAAGCCTCAGCAATTACCAAACCAGAGAAGATAATAGTAGCTACATGTAGGCACACAGCACCACAATCAGCAAACAAAAGTATCATAAATTAAATAACTTTAGAAGGCCTTTTCTTCAACCAAATTGTATTTATTTTCCTTTTCTTGGAGATAGAGGGGCTGAAGTTGCTTATTAGTAGATGTTTTCCCTATTTAATTTGTATATTTGTTAGTGGGATATAAATTTTCCTGCTTTCAGAAGACTTGCACAAACACAAAACTTCAAGGCACACATTGATTCATCTTAAATATTAACATCTTGATATTTTAAACACAATGCAGTGTCATCCAATTGTGATGTAAAAATGACACCAAAGTCTTCAAATTTCTGACAGAAAATTCTGCAGGAGCAGATCGGTAGCCATTGTATGGGTCCAGCTACTAACATGCCCAGATGTCTGATATGAAACCACCTCTTCAGAGCTGCAGGAGGTGATACTGTATGCTCAGAGCAGCCACAACCTGTCTTCTCCTTCCACCCTCACACGCCAGGAACATATGCAATAGAGTCATTTCTGACCTTACAACTTTTTTTCTGAATGAAAATTACTTAAGCAAGCAACCATTTTAGGGTTAGGAATCTACCCTCAACAACCTTTCAATAAAAAGACATGCAAAAGAAGTGTGGCCAACAGGTTGAAGGAGGGGATTCTGCCCTTCTACTCTGCTCTTGGTGGGGTGAGACCCCACCAACAGTGCTGTGCCCAGCTCTGGAGTCCTGGCACTGGAAAAGTTATGGTCCTGTTGAAGCAAGTCCAGAGGAAGGACATGAAGATGATGAGAAGGCAGGAACACCTGTTAATACCCAGACTACGGAAAAATATGTTTTCCCCTTAGGGAAACCCTTCTGCCCCACACTCCCCACAAAAAATTCCACAAAAACACACACACAAAACAACACAAAAACCAAAAAAGCACACAAAAATCCTCCTAAAATGCCACAACCAAAAAAACTCAAAACCCTCAACAAAACACAACCAAGCAACACTGAGAAGCTGTGCTGGTTTGACCTTGGCTGGATAGCAGGTGCCCACCAAACTCACTTTATCATGCATCCCATCCTTTTCAGCTGGACAGGGGAGGGAAAACTTAATGAAAGGCAAATGGATTTAATTAAGGGCAGGGGGAGATCATTCACCAATTATCATCAAGGCAAAACAGACTCAGCTTGGGGAAATCAGCCTACTTTATTACAAATCAAATCAGAATAGGATAATCAGAAATAAAACTTAAATCATAAGACACCTTTTCTCCACCCCTCCCTTCTTCTTGGGCTTTATTTTACTCCTGATTTTCAGTACTTCCTCCACCCCAGCAGCTTCACTTTCTCCAATGTGGGGTCTCTTCCACAGAAACCAGTCCTCCATGAACTTCCCCAACCTGAGTTCTTCCCAGAGGCAGCAATTCATCACAAACAGCTCCAGGGTGGGTCCTTTCCATGTGGGTGCAGTCCCACAGAAACACACCCTTCCAGTGTGGGTCCCTGCCAGCAAACCTGCTCCAGTATGGACTCCTTTTTCCATGGGCCCACAGGTCCTGCTCCTTCACAGGCTTCCCACAGTGTCACATCCTCCTTCAGGCACCCACTTGCTCCATGTGGGGTTCTCCAGGGATTGCAGGTGAATATCTGCTCCACCATGGGCCGCCAAGGGCTGAGAGGGACAGCCTGCCTCACCATGGCCATTGAACAACCAGTTAAATAGTTATTTAGCAATTGTTTAGCACAGGCATCAGGGGAATCGCAGCTCCAAAGTCCAGAGCAACTCCTCCTTCACTGACCTTCATATCTGCAGGCCTGTTTCTCACATGGTTTCACTCCTCTCAGTTGATGTTGCACAAGGTTTTTTTCCATTTTTAAACATATTATCCTGGAGGCAGTACAACTGCTGCTGATGGGCTCGGCCCTGGCCAGCGGTGGGAGAGTCTTGAGGCCAGCTGGCACTGACTCTGCTGGAGATGGGGGAAGCTTCTGGCAGCTTCTCACATTGGCCACCCTCATGGGTGCACCCTCTGCTGCAGGAACCTGGCCCTGCAGAGTTAACACAGCAGTGTCCAGCTGAGGTAGGGAATGACTGGACCACCCTGTAGTGGTGTAACACCAGCCAGAAATTAAACTCTAGATAAGCCACCCCCTCTTCTCCCTCCCTTCCGGTAAGGGAGGGACAAAAGGAGAGATTTATGGGTTGAGATAACAATTTATTGAAAGCAAAAAACAGTGGGATAAGAAACACACAGTAACCGCACAAATATTAGTAACAAAAGTACACAAAAAGAGGTGTTTTACCCACAAAAGATGTGTTCACTAGCTCAACTTTGTACAAGGAAGGGAAACAATGGGCCAATCTCTAGGCCTCTGTCACCTCTCCTACCCAAGGGTTCTCTCTGCAGAAATTTTCTCCACAGGAAGTGCTGCAGGGCATGGAGCTGGAGAGAGCTTGTCCCAGACATTGGCTGTCAAGCTGTCAAGGCTGTCAAATGCCTCTGTTTGAAGAAATTCTAGTAGTAGGGCCAGAACTGGCACTTGGGACAAAACAAGTGTGAACATATGAGGCACCATGCCAGTGGCTGAGAAGCTACCTTTTCTGGTTTCCTTCGGATCACCTGAGATTTTAGGGTACATCACAGATTCTGAGATGGGACATACAAAAGGTAAAGTAGGCCGTACAAGACATTTACATTCCTGTTTCATTGTCTCAGGAATATGTGTTTTCCAACCAGTATGAGGCTGGTAAAACTAGGAAGGAGCACGTGCTCACCATCACTGAAAAAGTACAGAGGCAAAATCAAACAGAGTATCTAATTCTGCCAAAAATATTTCCAACAAGGAACAACAGTTGAGAACTGAAACTGCACCAGTGTTCCTCAGAGCTTGCAGAATTTACAAAGCTGCTGAAATGCCCAGAACTTTGCAGTCATGGGAGGACTTTGACAAATATAATGATATCGTCCTTGGCAGGCATTAAGGAGTCAGTCATGATACCCATTTTGACAGTTCAGGTACTTTAGTTTGAGCTCATGAGTGGCTGCTCAAATAAAACAGTGAGCAGGATTTTAGAATATAAGGCAGATATTATCTATGTACCTTGTTGGAAAATTTGTGGAAAGAAATAGCTCTTCTATAACTCTTGCCTACGTGTTTAGGCCCTGAGGGACTCTTGTAAGGCTCATCTTGGCTGACCCTTGACAAACTCGTAGATTCCAGCATCTGCCTTTCTTTCACAATGCTTCTTTATGTAAAACCAGTAAAAATCAACTTCTTAACCAGCTCCAGATCTAGAAAAGAATACTTCTCTCTCTCCAGTTACCTCTAAGGAAGATTTCACCAGAAACAGAAGCTCCACATCTGTCTCTGCTGGACTTTTCTTGGCCTTAAGTGTGCTTGAGTATGGGATACACTGTGATGCAGGGAGCAGAAAATTGGTATCTTACTGCTTATCAACACTGTCTCCAGTGTTGAATTACCATACATCCTGCAATCCCTTTCACATGCTCTCTGATTTCATAATAGTTCAATACGCTGTACTGAAGTTCCAGATGATGCTAAAGCAAAATTGCATTTTGGGGAGATAACTGCAGAACATATTTGTGATCTGGGACAGGACACAGTTGTGAGAGGAAATAGCAATAGTCCTTCAAATCAAATTTCTAAGTTTGATTTAATTGATAAGAATAGATGATCAAAGACCTAAATGGCCACTGATCCATATCTCTGTTGTCCAACACAAATTTGAAAAATTAAACACCCTTCATAAAATATTGATTTCACGACAATTTATGAGCAAAAAGAAGCACCTGGGAAACAAAACTCTTTAAAGCTAGAAGCTCATTTCATTCAGGTTGTTAAAACTAAGTAAAATGTTTTAAATTGATACTGCATGGCAATCACCTTTGATATCTGAAGAGGGCTTTATGGTTTTGCTACCAATAGTCCCAATGCCAAAATATTTTGCCTATGAAAAAATATTAGCAGCTAGCCACCAAGACCATAAGAGATTGCGGACAAGGAGAGCTAATGCTATTGCCCTATCACACACAGCTGAATCTTCATCTTTTGAACATCACAGTGAGATGGTATTAACAACAGAAACTGCTGAGCTTAATACCACAATTCTGGATAGGATTGAGAAGGTTACTTAGAAAGCTATGGCCCCTGTCAAGAATGGTGAAGTATTTATCACAGGTATGCTGTCTTGGTAAATGCTTAGTAAGGGACAGGGAAGTGCTGTTCAAGCAGAGGGCTGTGCCTGTGATGCTGGCTGGCTCAGGGCTTGTTTCTTCCGTGCCACAGCCGTGCGCAAGGCCTGAAGAATCATGTTCTCGTTGTTCATTATGTTGTAATTAGCCAGCTTCAGAAGCTTGTTGAAATCTTCTGCTTTCAGCGAGACCTCCCTGGTTGAGTATGGAGAGGAGAAACTGGAGATATCAACTTTGCCCTGTTCCATTTCAGCAGCAGTACGTGCCATGCCTGTCAAGGGAAAAAAAGGAATGTGTTTGTATAGTCCCACAGAAATACCATACTTTGATAGGTCAATAATAATTAGGGAGAGATCATAGATGCAATTACTAAGAAGATGAGTGCCGTGCTACGATCTCTTGATAAATCTGCTTCTGAACAAAGCCTATTGGAATAAAGCAAGTGTCATTTCCATTGCAATCAGCACCATCTACTGGCCAGCTCATGGCACATCATTTTGTGAGGTCACTCCTGCTCAAGGGTTACCATGCAGGTTCTTTGGTACAACACAAACTAAAAGGAATAGAGATATACGGGACAAGAGGAAGCAGAATATTCGTTGGCTTGGAAACCATCTTAAAAGCAAAGTCTCCATCTCAAATACTAATCCAGAAGGACCCTTTATGTACGATTGCTTGGATATTCCAGCATATTAAACCAGCATCTTAAATGGCCTAAATAGAAGGCATAGTGGCCCTTCACAGAACCATTCTATATTGTGATTCTCACCTAGATCTGGGTGTCATAAAACCACACATAATTTAAAAAATATACTTTGTTCTATTCACTAAAGTAAACTCTCAGAAATTACAAGAGGAGATTAGTTTCCATTCTTCTAGTTGAGGAACGCATTTCTTCTATTCCCTGAATTGCACCAAGACACAAATAAAAATATGCACAAGACTTCACCAGATTTTGCAAACAGTTTGAATCGTCCCATTTTGCAATCTATTCACTTGTTTGAACAAGCAAACAAAGGGAGGCTCTGTTGGGTTGAGGGAAAAACACCCAGGGAGTGGGAATGTTCCTTGAGTCAATAAAGTTACCTGGGTACTGTTAACTTACCAGGTGCTACATATTTTTGAAAAGTGTCATTCACTAACGGAAAATAAAGCAGCAGAGGAGCTCCTGGGGTGTCTGCACCATCGAACATGTAGCACTCTTTCAGGTTCTTCTCATCATCTGTCAGTCCAATGCAGGGAAATGGAATTTCCTGCTCTGCAAAGTATTTGCAAGCCTGCTCCAGGGGCTGGTCAACAGCAGCAGCACAAGGAACAGAAAAAATAGGAAGGTTCAGACTGCTGCCAAAGCCCAGCAGTTCATGCAAAGTTGCACGAAACAGACTGAGAATCAGACAGCAGAAATAACGTGGACACCTGCAGCCCCAAGGACTGCTTCTCAGTTGCCTGAGGAACCATTTGGAAATAATCTTCCGGGAAAACACCTAATATCAAGATGGCAAAGAGAGTGTAAACCTGTACTAAGGCACATCTCTAAAATGAGAATATGATGTAGAAACAAAACAGATAAATTCAAATCACTTTATAGACCATTGATTAAATGAGAACTGAGTGAGAAAAAATATGCCTCTAAGCAAAACTATATTTGCAGTCTAAGGCAGTAGGAGTCCCAGTACCATTATCTGTTTATATAGCAGGATAATTTGTGCATTGACCTCAGTAAACTTTAGCAGGGTTTTAAGACCAATCTACCCATGTCTCTAACTTTGAATTTTAGAAAAAACATGAGATTTTCAAATAACATGCTCTAGGACCTCAAAATATAGCACTAAAAATATTCATCAGAAAGCCCGTTTGTGGTGACCAACTTTGTTAAAATATCTAACAAAAAAGTACCACTCCATTTGGAATTAAGTATTTCCAAAAGATTTCAGACTACAAGAAAGAAATATAGTTGAAGATATTATCATTTCCACTGAAGTACAAAGACAAGTATTTTTCATGTGCAATTGCACCATTTAAATGTCTTCCACTTGAAAAACTGGCAGAACATTCACCACTGAACTTTGTGGTTAAATACTAAATACTGCTTTCAAAATGTATATAACCATCTTAACCAAATTAGATATCTGCAAGAGCAGCAAATGCAATTGATACCTCACTTCAAGTCCACCATTTAGGGAGAAAAAATATATTTATTAAAAAAGATAAAATAGAGATGAAGAAACCCGTTACTCACTAGGCTGTTCTTGCTAGAAAATCAACATTAAAATAAAAAAGGAAGAAAAAACTCATGCATTTATAAGCAAAATGCAGATTAAATTCAACACTTGAATCACAGACATTGCCCAACTATATTTGTGGTGTTAAATATTATATATAAGACCATAATAAACATTGCAGCAAGGCTTTCTTAACTTCTCTTTGCCTGTTTGTATTACACTGGTGAAGAACTTGGTGATGTTTCAAAAGTAATTTGAGAAAAATACACATATTTTCCTCTCTAGAAATTTCCATTCTTTTTCAAAGGTTTGAAAACAGCATGTTACTAAATTCCACTAAGTTCCATGTTTCATAGACACCTGTTTGAAAGTAGTGGAAAGCAAAGCAAAAGCTGTTGTGAAAGAAAATCAGTTTTGAGACTTCTCACCAATATCTGTGATCCACCTGTGTAATTTAGGTGTATGATGACGTCCACTTTCCGCTCTGGTCTCAGAAGGGGTGGGTAACTGGTTTCAAAGAAGAAAGCTGCATCCACCAGCTCCAGATGTTCTGAGTTGCCTCTCAGGTCATTGGGAGAGGTGTCTAGCAAAGTGTCTAAAGAATAGAAGTTTCAGAGCTATTAGCAAACTGCAAAAAGACATCTGTCAAGTCAGAAGGCAAAAGGAAGGTAAGCTTCCCTCCCATCCAGGATTTTCCCTTTGCGTTAGAGTAGGTAGCATGCAGCAACCTAAAGCTCCTTCAGCCTCTCCACTCACATTTTGTTGTGTTTCTAAACCCATGAACTGCACTGAAACCTACACAGATGTTGCCTTATATTCAGAACCCCATCCTAGGAATTTTTATTCCTGGAAGGACTTTGAGTACCCAAGGACTAAATAATTGAACACTGAAAAGTGAAAGGTGTGGGTAGTTCCTTCATTCTCCCTCTTCTCTGTGAGCACTAACAGGTAACCACAAAACCCACTCAGTTCTCTTCAGGACATGCAAACATCCCACTAATTCCCAGCCCCTGTGCCTGCCCCAATGAGATATGTAGGCAGAAGAGCCATCCACACCTTTCCATTTTGTGAAATGTTCATGCTGGATGTACTCATTGTGCATCTGGAAGCCCCTTAGGAAGTTGTGGTACTTGGAGACAGCAGGGCGATCCGTCAGGATGTCCCGGAGCGTCGTGGAGAGGCCGCTCGTAGGAGTGAAAACGCACGTGGCCATCTCATATGGCTTCTCAGGCAGGTCTGGCTGTTCCTCTGGAGATACACAGCGTAAATGGCATGAAATTGAATTATAACCATAATTAAGCAGAGGCTAGAGACAAAGAGGAGAAAGGGTCACTGGGTCTTCTGTAATCGTGTGTTCACAGCTCAGCATTGCATTATTTTCCCTATGGTCTGCTGTGAGTTCCAGTTAATTTTGTGACAAAAGCGTAAGCCTGTGTTTTCTAAACTCTGGTTGGTTACACATGCCAAAAAGAATATTTTTCTTATCAAATAGTATGATATTGGTACACACTGAAGTAATTCACTTTTCCAAGCAAACAACAAACAGGGAAAATAATTTTATTAATATATTTTAAGGGATTACTGCTTTTAGGTTAAATATTAAATTTAAAGCTTATTTTGAAAAGCATAGAAAAATTTCTGCATTTTACTTTCAGACTAAATATTTTTACTTTTAAAAAGCTAGATTGTTCTATTTGGTTCAGTTGTGGACACCTGAATTCAACAAAACTTGCAAATGATTTATATAAACTCAAACATGAGACTTTGGAGGTTTTTTATGAAAACATAGTCCACAGAAATGTGGCCCAAGTCTATTCACTGGCTTTGCTTGAATTTTGTCATGAAGATGCTCATGAGTATTTCCAAGGAATGGTCTTTCAGCATGGAGCTGCTTCTCTCAGCTGCTGTAAGAGCTCCACCACATTGACCTTGTTTGATGTCTACTAAGTCTTTCCATTTAGTCAGATTTTGAGGGAGGGATGTGCTGTGCAGAGCAATGAGATATTGAAACAAACCATCAAGCTTCTTTCTGGCTAACAAATAGATTACATGAGGCTTTGACACAAGTATTTCTTTCCCAGCCTTTTAAGGACAACACTTTAGAGACTCCCATATCCCTCCCTATCTCTTTTATATCAAGGCCTGTCTGATGGTGCCTTTCCTTCTTGTCACAGTCTCACTATTCAAGCAAAGCATTGACTATTCAGTAAAATCAAATAACTTCATTTTTCTGGTATGTCCCATACCCAAAGACTGAGAGAAACAGGATGACAGAAAAGCTCAAAAAATGGGAAATGTGAATGCAGTTACCCTATCAGAGGGGTCTGTAAGAAAGTATTTTGGTTTACCTATTTCAGTCACTTTGTCTTGGGTCCACCTGCGCCAGAAGTCTTCTGAATTGTCAGCTGCATGCCAGGCATCCAAGAGATTTTTGGAGAAGATACTACTCCACATTCCTAGAAAGTCAGAGAAGTATAATAAGCAATGCAGACATAAACACGTGTTCTTTTAAAACTGCCTTCTGCTCCTTCCCCAGCTGTTCTCTAACTTGTTCTTATTTCTATCCAATTTTTGCATAAGTTTAGACATCTGTTTCAGTGGTAGACTCCAAGTGCAAACTTATTTCAGAAAAAAGTCCAAGTCTTTTCCCTGTCACCATGTTTTACCTGGAATTTTTTAAAATTCAATTTTCATGTTCCTATTTTGATTTCCTTTTTCCTTTAATAAAAAGTATTTTTCAGACAGCTCCTTCTTTGATCCTCCTCTTTCTCACCCCACTGATTTCTTTTCAACATTTTATTTGGCTTCCAGAGAGTATAATAGATTTTCAGCTTTGAAAAGTTTTTGCAAGCTACAGGAAATGATGATGCCTTAAAAGCACTCACAAAGTTACATAACAACTTCTTTGCCATTTTAATTTATTTTTCTCTTAGACCAAATGATAAAACCACATTTGCTGGCAAGGGCAGTTGAATGAGTCTCAGGAAACATAGAATCATAGAATATCCTGAGCTGGAAGAGATCTGCAAGGATCATCCTGGCCCTGCCTAGGACAACACCAAGAATCACACCCTGTGCCTGAGAACATTGACCGAACTCTTTTTGAGCTCAGGCAGGCTTGGTGCTGTGACTTCCCTGGGGAGCCTGACCCAGTGCCTCTGCTGCCTCATGATAACAGCAGTTTTTTGGGTACAAATTCCTGAATCATTGATATTTTTATTAAAATCTTGTCACTCCCCCTGGTTGGTGAGTTACCTTGCATGAAGCAGATTCGTGACTCAGGGATCTTCTTCATCAAGCGGCCCATGAAGAACTCACTGCCAAAATCCTCTGCACGAATGAAGGCGCCATATTTCAGGAAGCCCACCTCGTATGGCGTGAACTCCACCCACTCTGCCAACACATGCACCAAGGTTAGCTCCACTATAGAAAATAGCCCTGCTGCCAGGTTTGGAATGAGTCTCTCAGACATTGGCTCTCACAAGAAAACTGACTCAGGATGTGTCCTGAGCAAACCCTGCCAACAGCCGCTGCTGAACCAGCTATCATACTGTCCCCAGGTTTGTGAAAGAATTTTGTCAGGGCTGGAGAAAATTCAAATTCTTCTTTATATTTAGTGAGTACAAAGTTTTCTCATGGAAGGTGGACTAGAACTCACATTGACTTCTATTGCCTTTAGCCAGCTAAGAGAAACAGAGTAACAGAATAGTTTGGATGGGAAGGACTTTAAAGATCATATAGTTCCCATCATGGGCCAGAACATATACTCAGCAAACTTAAAGCTCTAGTGAATTACTTTCTTGAAGAATTAATATAATCTCTGAGACTTTGTCACAGAATTATGTTGTGTTATTAGTCCAAAGTTAATACCTGAAAATAGACAATTGTATGCCAAGAGATCTTACAAATTATTGAACTCTTGACATGTAAAGAGTAACTGGACATGATACATTTCTGAACACTGCTTCTCTGGGCTTGGAGTGAGAATTTAAAACAATTCATCATTATTTACTGTATCCCCACAGTGTATCTCCCTCGGTGAAAACCTAGTTCTTTTTACAATTGAACCATTACCTCTGAAATCTTTGGTGGCAACTTTGTCCTTGACATTAAGGGCAAGGTAGATGGGCAGTGGGTTCTGACCTTGGTTCACTGCCTGACGTTGATCAGAAAGTCTGTGGTGGCTTTTCTGGATTTGGAAAAAAAAACCCAAAGAGTTAGCTTATAATCAGTTCCTTAAAAACATGAGCTTATAAAGACTAAGACATCATTTTCCTGAATTTGCTCCTAAATTTCCTTCCATGTGCTTGAATAACTGAGGACAAGAAAGCAGGAACAATTTCAGTTAAGATAACCAGCCATGTTCAGCTTTCAGTATACAATGACAGCAGTGAATCACTTCACATTCTGTTCTAGCTTGGTATGGTTAAATGTAAGTTAGAATATACTGCATATCTGGGTAATTCAACTGTTATCGTATACTTCATCTGTTAATGATAAGAGCTCTTCAAGGTAGCACATTAATGATTCTTCTAATCAAGATTTCTTTTTTTAAATACTATATTGAAAGTTAAAATCCACAGAGGAAAAGTCCTTGAGCTGTCCAATACTAATGACTTATACAGGAAATGGAGGTTTTGAGTATACTTCAGCCAAATTAAGTTCTAGCAAATTTTGCTATGTAGCACTGAGGCTGGAAACACTGTGTGGAATATTATATGAAATGAGAATATTTAATATTATCTGTTTCATCTAGACAAAAAGTAAACCATGTTTACATAATTTTGAAATTTTTTTTCAAAAAAAACTTTCAAACTTTTTTCCAGATATCATCAGTCTGGAGAAAGTTGGGAAAGTTTTTGCTTGTATCATTACAATAAAATTAGAAATTGAAGATCCTGGGAGATCAAATTCAAAATAGTTGAAAGGCACTCACTGTAGCTAATATATCTCACCAGCTCTGGATCTATATACTTTCTTATCACTAAGTCACAAACTGCTGAACTTAATGGGTACATCTGCAGTACAATCAAGTTAAGATTGCACCTTGTGCAAATATTGCAGCAGTGGAGAGATAAAAGCATAGGGCCATGAAAAACACCTAAGAACCTTAAAAATTTCTTGCACAGCAGTAGTGTTAATCAGCATTATGCTTACTTTTGAGCTAGTCTGAGCATTTCTGGCACATTCCATCACACTTCAGGCTCCAGTGTAGACATACACTCTGTCTCCAAGATATTAATGTAAATAAGCGGTGTTCTGCCTATGCACCAAGTACAGTGTTACTGACCAGGTGTCTCTTCCTAGGGCTCTAGTTTCTTGAAATAGTTGTAAACATTAATTCAACAACTTTATGAGAAGAAAGATGTATAGACATTACCCCATCATTTAACATGGCTTCAATCATGAGCCCCCACAGATCAATAAAAGATGTTTTATGTCCTGCTTGGGTCCTTTGGCTCAGCTCTCTGTAATAATTCCTCAGACTTTTCAAGCAAAAAGCCCCCATCTTGCACTTGGCTGCTTGCTTCCGTGCTTCAATAATTACTTCCCCAAGATCCTTACGTGACCAATCAGCATCTTCATATAGCTTTGTCATTGTCCTGCAGACAGGAAACACAATGGAATGCAGGGAGAAATTAACAAGATGCTTTTGAAACTCAAAGAAAACTTGAAAACCTTGTAGAGTTTTGGATGCATATAATTTTATCTTTTAGTTTCTCTTCTCTTTGAGTTTGCTTTGAGCAGAAATGAAAGTCTAAAGGCAACCAGTAAAAAATCATTTAATCTGAGATGCAACACAACAGCTGTCAATGCTGTTTCTGTCAAACAGTAAATAACAATAAAAGATCATTTTCCATAGGATTAAGGATGTTTACACTTCCAATACAGTCTCCTCTTTTGGTTAGGGATAGGTCACGATGCACAATAATTCTTTCATAGGTGATTCATGGCCCAAAGATGGAAGCAATAACTCAATTTATCACTTTTACCCTTTCTGAAACCGAGACAGAACATAGGCTTTTCTTAACACAACAAGAGCCAAACAACAGTATCAAAACGATTCCTCACCATGTTGTGCCAGATGAACCACTGATGTATGAAATACAATCCAGAACACGCAACTTTTGGAGACCCAAAATGCTGCCATACATGGCAGTGAGGGCTCTTATACCACACCCTGCAGTGGTCACAGCCACTATAGGCACCTGTTTGACACAAAAAAAGAGCAGAAAGTATAGATGAAAGAGTGGCATTAAGGCACAAATAATGCCAAAAGATTACATCCAGACACTAGTAAGATAAAACACATAAATTAAGAGATAAAGCAACATTTCTCTATACTGTACATCCCTGTGGGATAAACTAGGTCTTGGCACTTCAGAGAGGATTTTTAAGAAACACAGACCAAACTATTGGTTTGAAATGCCTTCAAATAATTCACTTGTAAGCTGAGTGGAAACACAGATTTTGCTCATCTAAATAGACAGTTGAACTCTCTAGCTGAGATCACACTGGTGGCAAAGTGCCCTGGAGGATGAACTGATGTTAAAAATCCTCACTCCTTATCCAGATGGAGGTAAAAAAATCATCTCTCATCTCCAGGCTTGAGGGAAAGGAGAGAGAAAAATCCCCCAAAAGTGGCCTTAACTAGTTACCTCATGCTCTTGCAGATCTTCCTCCAGATGAAGAACGTCCTTTAGTGCAGCAGCAACTACCTTCTTTCGGTTTTGCAGGAAATTCTGTTCATCTGTGCAGAGGTCAAACCCCAGGCGAGCATCAAGGTTTCTTGGTCTGAAACACAGACCCTGAGTCCTGAGACCAGGGCACAGATATTGTTGTATTATTAGTCACTGTGGACAACTCCAGCTGTGCTTGTGAGTGTTTACAGACCAGTTTGTGGACAGTATAATGTAATAAATGGGAAAAAAACAGCACCACAGACAGGCCTCTACTAATTGCTGTGGCTGAAAATGAGAATGTAAATAGGAAGGCAGAGCAAATCATGACACACTGTCCATTATGGTATCTACTACAGATTTCTGGTTTTATTTGCTCATATAATTTGTTTTTCAAGTTTCAGTAGTGCTGCCATGCATCCTGTAACTAGATACAGGCACTGCAGCTGTGAAATTAGAAAAACAGCTACCATGCCTTGAAGTTATTTTGTTTGTATAATTCAGAAATGTGATTTCTTTGTGGAGCTGCTTTCTCCATCTTTGGGCATAGTAATCCACACAAATCAAGACCTCTTGCTGAGATGCGCTAGCAGCTTGGAAATTTGGAGGACAGGCGACCCATTATTTAATTTGCCATCAATTAAAAAGGAGAGCCTCACAAATAAAAGCCTACAACCCATGATGAACTCACACATCTGCTGCCATCTGAGCCTGCATTGACCGCTGCTGATTTCAAATGAGATTTGTGTAGGAGCAGATGTCCCCCAGTTACAGAATCAGGTCTTGCTGGAGACTCACTTACCATTCATTTGCCTTTGTGTACAAGTCAATTGTCCTGTCCTGAAAATTGCAATACAAACAGTGTAAGCAAGCTCAGGCTGTTACTCCTGCACCTCCCTCCCCCACTCCACCTAGGGCCTGAGTTTCACTATCTTTGAATTCAGCAATGTGGCTGGAGAATTTGGCCAGCAATGGCCTGGACTGTGAGAGACCTTCACAAGTTCCAGCACAATCTGGGTTGAATAAAAGTAAGCCATTCACCCAAGCTAGGTGGGCTTAGGGCTCTTCAGCTTCTCATAGTTTAACATTCATTATTTGGGAAGGTTGTTGAAAGCTGGGCATCTGAACTATACACATATGGACGATCTCGATTTTATCTTCTACTTCAGGCATTCACTTTGCAAATATAAGTCCTAAGTGCCATACTGTTAGGGTGCATACTAAGTTGATAAACATACATATTAGACATGTCCTGAAGAAGTTAGTTTAAACTCAGAACAGGATTTCACAGGGCATGCCTGGATCCACTGCAAAACAGAAGAAAAAGTAACTATTGCACAGTTGCAGAGCGACTGTCATTCACACTTTATACCACAGCATGCTGTGTCTGACAGGAACTGAATCACTGAGCTCTAAGACTAATCATCCGCCGAACTGAGTGGTGTTGGGCTGTTTTCTGTTAAGAAAGACTTGTTCTCACCTCTCCTATTGATATTTTCTCTTGTATAGGAAGCGAGTTCAGAGGTAGAGTCACAGATTCATTCATGTCCCTTTCATTTTGACTTGATATAGACTGGAAAAAGTGGTAAGAGAAAAATAAACAAGTTACAGATTCTACCAAAAAGAAAAAAAAAAAGAGAAAAAAGGTAAAAGCAGTCTCCCCTGTCTCACATACATGCTCTAACCAATTCCCAGCACACACAGATCTGCACACACACTCAGATCTTGGAGGTCCCCAGTGAAAGAGCTACATGTTAGTGGTGCTCACATACCCTGCTGAGGCGTCTGCGCCGCGGCAGAGCCACAGTGAGCGCCGACTGGTTGTACTTGATGTAGTGGAACCTGGCCGGGGACGTGGGGCACAGGCAGGAGCTCAGTGTGTGCGTCTGGGTTCCTTCATACGACCCGTCCACAGTTAATGCAAACTTTCTCTCTGAAGCAAAGGTGTTCAAACTTAAGCTCTTCAAAAATAGTAGATGATTTGTTTGCACAGTAATGTAATAAATGCTTTCCTAAAGTAACAACATCAATTTGATACCCAAATTACAGGAAGAATAAATAGACTGATTTATCTGAGGGTTTTAGAGATGGTGTACAGAACGTGTCATATAGTGACTATTGCTATAGCACCATTGCACTTCCAAATACATGTGATAGCAGATACTATGGTTCTGTTCATCAGATAATGATTCACAGCCAATAATAGTTTGGGGGGACACTCTTCTGAAAGTCTGAAATGTGCAAAATACCATATTATTACACCAGAATAATGTAGTAATATTATATGCTATTTTATTGCTGAGATACTTTGAAAATTTTGGACTTTTGGGAGAAACGTGTTTTTTTTTAATCAGACCACAGTTCTCTTTGATATCAGTTAAATCTCAGTCCCTCTATCATGTTTCTCTTTCCTTCAACCTGTAATATTTCTTTTGAAATATTTCTAGCACTTAAATAATGTCTGATGGTTTTTTCCTTTCATGCAAAAAGCATCTGATATGTCTGTTGAAGTAATAAAAAGTGGCCTTTATGTAGAAATCAATCCACAAGGTTCAAGGTAAAATATATTCTGTAAAGCTACACACTCCAAAGTATATATTCAGCCTTCAAAAGAATTACCTCACTTAAACATTTTCAGTCACATCTAGCAAACTTTTTCTCTGAGCTCAGCTGGATCATCCAGGTGCTTAAGCAGTGTGCTGGATTGGGGTCATCATGAGATGTCAGAAGAAGATACTTGAAAAATTGCATAGGAGGCACACAGTTCCACAAGTATGGGCTTGACATGGCAGTGATACACTGCTTTAAGTGTTCAGTAAATGTCTTTCTCAACATACTGTGTCTTGTGTTTCACCCAGTGGCATGTCTTATATTGTTATACCTAAAGTATTCTATGAAGTTAGGAGGTAAAAGAGGCCCAATTCTCATTCTGCCCATTACTTTGTCCCAGAATCCAGAGACAACAGGAGTTACTTCAAGTTTAGGACCCAAAAAACCTCAATTCCTTGCACAAATGCTTTGGAAAATTGTAAATATCTGGCAGGGTGTCACTGTAGAGGAAAATATTTTCTGGGGAAATTAGACCACATGCTCATGTCACCAAATTCAGGAATAATCGGTATATTTTTGATCAACTACAACCATCTCCAGAGGCCACTGGCATCAGTGAGATTTTGTCTTGCATCCTAAATAATTTTAAAACCAGCATATTCAAGTGTGAAACACGGAGTGCTTCTGCCATTAAGCAGCAAACTGATTTGCTCTGTAAGTCAGTGAAAGGCTCACCAATAGTGTCCTTCCTCAGCCTCCCATCGTTCACCTGCACATCCAAACAGGAAACCTCACGGGACTGTAAGAGACAACAGGGCAAGAGACAAAGGCATTCACTGTCAGCAGAGCTCGACCTCATCCACTACACCGACCCATGCCGACAGGGTCTTGGGGCATAGACCTCAGGGGAGAGGTGGTGCCAGCCTGTAAACCTACTACCAGGTCTAGGGAGATGGGATTGGACTTCCCCATAGGAAATAACAATGCACAGAGATGAGGAAAGAGAAGGGATCTGCTCACTGCCTGCAGGAATGGCCCTGCAAGGGCCTGGGGGAGGATCAGCCACAGGAGAAGGCTCTCCAAACAGGGTGCCCAGCTCTCCCTGAGCAGAGCTCAGTTTAGGCAGAGGTGAGCACTGGCAGCACCTCACAGTCTTCACTGCTCTAATCTCTTCCCAGCGCAAACTGGGACCACATGGGACAGCCAATGCCAACACCAGCTTTAGGCTGTGTGTGTTGGTCTTGGTCAATGCCTCCATGTCATCACAATGGCCTGCTACCTTTAACACCAGCTCTGCAACAAGCATTCTTATACAGAAGGGAAAAGGATTATGAAATAAAAATTACCACTAGAACTCCATTAGTAATAATGTTTTCAGGAGGATCTGGACTGAAAAACAAAATGGAAAACAATCAATTCAAAACCAGCACATTCTTATTTTACTCTTTTACTGACTCTTCTTGAAGCATTATTTCATTATCTTTTAAAGAAAAAGTCCATCTTTGTACAGGCAGCACAGATAAACAGAATCAGAAATTCCACATGCATATTCAATCCAATTTGCCTCTCACAGGTTAGTCTGAATTTTGCAACATTTGTGGACATCCACCAAACAGAGAAGTTCCTCAGTGTATTAGAGAGGATAATTTTCTGACACACTGAAGACAATGGACACAGATGGCATAATCACACTGTTGCCCAAAATTGTTCGGTTCAAACTGTAGAATCAGAGCTAAAAAGTTGCTGAATCCATCCAACATGTGATAAAAAAAGGGGGGGAAATACCATTTGCCTTAAAAATCATCAGCACAAGGACTGATCTACATGTTTATTCTCTCTATAAACTGTACAGTCAGCAAAGAAACAGAAAAAACCCTAGTTATGACAGAGCAAACATCTGGGATCCCACAGTAAAGAGGGGAAACTTAAAACTTCCTCCTATGAGGAATGCGCCTTTCAGCTTGATGAACAGCTGCCATCAGCGATATCTCTATGCTCCCACTAGCATCTGTGCTTGCTTCTCTGTGTGTCTGGATGCCCAGTGTAGATGCATGCATACCAGGCACCATCATGCATTCTTTCTTCATTAAACACTTTACCCAAAGTTACCTTCTGCTCTATTCAGATGTTGGCAGTGTTAGGGGGCTGCAAATGTGAACTAATTTGTAGCAGTACCCCTGTGTTTCCATCTTACACCTCCAGCTTTCGTCTTACACACCTGCTCTCCATTGTGAATTCAACCTCCAGCTCCTCTTTTCCCTGCAAAAGAAAATTAAGGCAGTCACCACAGCTTGGTATCCTGTGGAGAGAGATACCCTACAGGAATCTGTGCCCTTCAGGGGTCTCTATAAACCTTTTGTTGCTTCACATGCCACAGACTTAATTTTCTTCATGTTGTATCTGTTATACTTCTAGTATCATATACTCCTAGCATCTTATCCACTAATTTAGCTGACTCCTAGTGTAGGCCTTGCAGGACAAATGGAATCCATACTGCAGGGCCTCTTGGTGGCTGCTCCCCCCTGCTCTCTCTTGGCATGTTCTCTACACAAGCATATTCTCACCTGACCACACCCTCTTTACTTTGTCTTTGAATTTTATCCATACCTGTGGATTCAGCTGGAAACTTAGCTGAATGTTTTCTCCAAGCTGGATTTTGGAGACATCAAAGAAAACAGTGAGGAGATGGTCATCTTCAGTTACTTTGTCCTCATCACAAACTTTAAGCTCCAGAATGTTCTGGGGAAAAAAAATAAATAAATATGAAGGGTTTAACAAATATAACATGCTACATATATTTCATTTTAGCAGAAGAACCTTGGGAAAGAATGAAAAAGTAGGAATATTGCAGTTGCTCTCTGTGTACTCTATTGACTGTGCAGGCAGATACAGTCTTAGCAAACCATCAAAATATAAATAAGTACAGTAAGAGAGTGTGGATACTGCACAAAGGATCTCAGAAGGACCATATGGTGTGCTTGTTATCTGGTAAGAATAGCTGTTGGAGGTGTCTGGAGCAGTCTTACCTTAACCTGGCTCTGAATCGTGAAGTGGAAGGTCTCGTTCCATGTTGGGTTCTTGCTGTTCTGGACAGTCTTGGTGCGGAACTGCTGCACTGAAGCTGTTGGCAGGCTCAGGCTCACATAGCAATCAGACTGACTTACTGTTGAAGACAGGAAAAGCAGGAAAGCAGTGGTCCAATGCAACAATCTAGTCCCCTGTAAGGTGGGCATTTCTAAGCTCTGTACACAAAGCAGTACATAGAATTCAGGCCTGGCACTAGCTAAGATACCATCAAGCTGCTGCTAGAAAACCATCTTGATTTACTATTGTGAAGGCCTGTAAGTGTGTTCTTCTTAAGAACTACTATTTTATAAGTCCTGTGGAAAAAAAAAATAGACATTCAAAATACTCAGTTGTGTTGCTGAAGTGCCATCCATACACATAGGGGCACACACAGAGTAGCTTCACAGGGCTGGCCACCGTGGACATTAGCAGCTGTGACAGGGGCTGCACATGGACAGAGCCCAGCTCCTACACACTGAACTTCCACAGGTAAGCATGAGCATGCCTTTATATGTCTAGAGTAGGTCTGGCTGTAAGTTCTGTCTTGTTTACTTCCTGAGCATCCTTTCTTTCTTCTAGGACCTCTGACTGCCAGTGTAGAGGAGGCAAGAGCTTGTTGCATTTAAGGTTCCCATGAAGCCAAATTTCTGTCACAGAAGGCACATCTTCTACCAAGGCACCTGATTTCAGTCTGCTTTTTTCCCTTATGAAAGTTAAAAAAGGAAACACTCAGCAACAGAGTTTTTCAAGAAAATATAAAGAAAAAAATTCAAGAAAAGAAGATTAATCACCTGTGGAGATGAAAATATTGAATTTAATCTTCTATGAAGAAGATTATAAGAAAAGCATTGAAATGTCAAACAGTTTGATGGATGACATTTGCTTTGAGAAGCAGCTGTACTGGAGCAGAGTTTTCAGCAATAAAGCTGTATTTAAAATATGTATTGCCTAATGTCACTATTTTCACCTACATCTCTGTGCCTCAGCCAGAGTGGCAAAGGTATTTGCAACACTTCATGTACAGGTGGAAGCTTGTCTGTTCTTCCCAGCCCAGAGTGAGCTGACATCGCTTCTTTGCACAAAATTGCATTGCTATGCTGTTTCCATTCGGGGCATGTACAGGTCGTAAAGTTCACCTGTTAATTTTAATGTTTCCAGATGTAGGCAGGGCAGCTTCAGTGCTTTTATTTTCCTTTCTCAGCTGAAGTGGCCAGTTGTAAAGTGCAGCTTCCCACCTGAACTCCACGTAGGAGCTTTTAGTTGGAAGGAGTGGTTAGCAGCAGTCTGCAGGGCTTGCATATCAACAAGCACTTTCATTCTGAGGTCAGAAAAATCTACTGGCAAATATATTTGTCATCATTATTAGGAAATAAAAAAGCAAGCATGAATCATTAGATTAACGATCTTGTGGACCCACACTCAAAAGTCAGGGATGGTCTCCCTACAGAACATGATCTCTTAGGGACAACAACCTACACAAGTGCCAAAGATAGCATGGGGAGCATTGCCATAAATGCCAATCCCATTAGTAGAATTATATTTCTTCTTTTGGTGATACCACATACTCAAACATTCCTGCCATCACATAGCAGACACACCTTCATCTGAACAGCATCTGAATAGGCCTAACTCCTGTCACACTTCGTTTTACTAGCAGACTTGACTTTGGGAAACACAAAATAATTGACTTGACGCCCCACGTGTAACTCAAGAATTAACAAATCAGCCCTTTTTTTTGCCCCTGATTTCTCTGAGGCTTAAGTAATCTTTTCTGAGTAACTCTGAATGAAAGAAGAGTAACTTTGACTGATTAAATAGTTTTCATATATATTACGATATATGTTTTCTTAAAAAAACATCAAAACACATAGAAATTAGCTGAGCTTCTAACAATTCTAATAGCTCCCAAAATTCTATGTGCATAAGGAAATGTCCCTACAAAAATCTTTTTTGGTGCTTGGGAAGCCCTGAGCCATATTAGCACAGATTGCTGTTGGCTCATGTCACCACTAGGAGAAGGATCAGAAGGATCCAAATGGGTAAGTCTATGGGTAGACCAAAGTTCATTTCATTGACATTTCCCAATTAGTAACACATCCTCTGATTTCATCTGTTGCAAAGAACTCAGTAGTATTGTGAAACTCCATCAATTGTTTCTTATCTGTAAGTGGTCACTGTCTGCTACTGCATGTATCATCCACCTTTGAGAAACAACTACCTGTCAGACAGCAGGGCCCTGACTTCTCATTTAATCTCTGACTTTCTCTGGGAGATTTCTGACAGCCACTAAACAAGCATGCTTCCCTCTTCCCAGCTGTAAAATGCATTTGCTGATGCCTTTTGCACTTCAGAAGTACCCTCTGTAACCTAATTACCTCTTGTTTGTAAATTATTTTCCAGCTGTTAAGAGGGAGGCATTTACAACACCCAGGAACCTTTTTTACACATCTTGGACACCTCAGGCTGGTGTTCTGCCTGACCACCTCCAGTTATAAGCAGGTGTGTGAGAGATGGCACTTCGCTGCCTATCCTGTGCCCTGCCTGGTGGGTCTCACTGCAATATCCCTCTGCCTTTGCATGCACACACACAAGGCTCCCACTGCCAGCCACGTGCGAGCAAACCCCCACCACCCTGTACGTCAGCACATCGTCAACACATAACTACAGCAACCAAGCTCTGACAGGATACACAGAACACAGCATCACACCAGGGACCTCTTGGGTCCCTCCCCTCCACCACGACACATTAACAGCTGTCAAACATGCTTGGGATGGCAGCCGTGGTATTCCTGTGAGGCAATATCCGGCCAAAAGAAGGTGTGGCAGCAGGTATTTATGAAAGCGTGGATTCCTCCTCTAGTTATTACACTAAGTGTCTAATTATCTTCCAGGATAATAGCAGGCAGGACTGGATCTTAATTGTGTGTAGGAAGCATTACAACGACATGACCCATGCTAAAAAACACCATTGCCACAGTCCCATGCTGCATCCCAAACAGCAGGACACCCACACATCTGGCTCAAGCTGAAATCTCATCTGCCTCATCGAGAGGTCAAATTTAAGCAGGGCTCAACCGAACGTTTTCTTTTTAATTACATCTCCTTTTTTAATGTTAACAGATGCAAGCTTCAGCCCATCCGTAATCTGGGCAGAAGCCTCAAGCATCCTTCTCCTTATGGACTGCCTTTAGTTCCTCACTGTTTCTGGGAGGTAGATTTTTCATGATACTTAAAGTTTAGTTTTTTCTGATTGTGCTGCTGAAAGGACCTGAACCAATAATGTGGTCTCAAACCCTGTTTGCCCAGAGCATCTCCTTGACCTGGTCTTCCTGCACTTGGATCCAGTCAAGTCACAAAATATAAGCTATCAACACCAGGGGAGAGGAGAATTTTTCTTCTTTTATGCCCACTTCATAGCTAAGTAGGTACCTGACTAAGGGCAGGGGGACAAGTCAGCAGCGCTGTCTTCCAGAGGGCAAAATACTAGATAATTGATGGCATTGAAACTTTTAATACTATCTTTTAAATAGGAATGTGGGCTACTTCTGTGGCCTTACAGAAGGCAATTTACAGGCAGGCTTATCAGAATTTGTTCTGTCCAAGGAGATCAGTTCCTGTCCCCAGGGATCATTCAGTATTCATCTTCTAATAGGTAAACTTCAAGAAAAAGCTTTCACACTTTCTCCTACCCTCCCCTTAACTCTGAGTGGAGCATGCTACAAGTATCCCTAAAACTATATTTATGTAATATCATTTACATCCCTCTTTTTAACACACCTTTGTTGAGATATTGCTAAACAACCTTACTTGTTTGTCTTTATCACTCCACATCCTCTGATTTTATAATCATATTTCATGCAGCACCTAGGACAATAGGCTGCTGGTGTGTAGTTGCAACTGCTTAAATGGTGAAGTAAGAAATAACAATGAAACAATAACAACAGAGCAAGAACAGAACACCAGAGGAAGTCTACGTGTTCCTGCAATAAATATCATGGTAGAACACAGTTCCTCAAACAATAAAGTATTTTACTGACTATAATTTTTTCCTGGATCTCAAGGGACTTTAACATGAATTGATCTCATATGTGGCAGAATTGCTACTGCAATTCTGTAAAAAAATTTTGTTGAAAATATAAAATATAGTTAATCGTTTTATAAAATATAGTTCCCAAATTTGTCTTATATTAAAGAAATCCAAAACTTGAAATTTCCAAAATTAAAAAGCATAGTTAAAATAAAAAACTATAAAAGCTTAGAAAAATATCATTTTCTTACTAAGAAAATAATGAAGAATATTTTTAACTCTATACTGGTCAAGGTCCATTTAGGCAAGGGCCCACATTCAATGTGCACTGAGGGGTCTTGGGCATTTTCAGGAAGCAGAGAATGATGGCTTAAAATTCCTTAACTTAGTATCCCCATGCAGTAGCCTACTTTCACATTCTTTAACCCTTAACACTTTTGTTTCCTTGCTTTTCCATTTGTTAACACCACTTAAAGACTTAATTTCTCTGCAGCATCTTGGTTTTTAGTCCTCTTGCCCACTTTTTTCTGGGAAGGAACTTGGTCTTATCAAGGATGGACATCATGCCTCACATTTATAAATGGGTGTCTAAGGAGAGTGTAAGAGGGAAAACATAATTTACTGCTCTCTCAGTCCTCACAATTTAAGATATAGAGACTTCCTGAGCCTACTTTAACTGGATTTTCTTTTTTCTTCTATGAACTTGTCCAGACTCTGCCTACAACCTGCATAAGTTTTGGCATTCATGATCTCCTGCCATGGGGAACTCCCAGGCTGAACCACAAAAAGCCATGTCCTTCTGTTTGTCCCAGAGCTATCGTGGTTGCCCAAGGTGAGCAGCTGATCTTGAAATTTGCAAAATCTCAGGAGACAAAGCTGTGTATTTAAGGGTGGGTTGGATTGGTGCACATCCAAGGCTTGCCCCATTAGGGAATCGGGATGCTTGCGGAGGACACACCCAAATCTGGGAACTGGCAAGCAATCACAGGTCCAGGAATATCAAGAAGCCCAATGGGCCTGATGAGCTTGTGGGTGTGCTCAGTGAGAAAGGGGAATGTGAAGAACACAAACAAGGCACTAAAGTCACATGTGTTAATAATGATATCAGATATGCATTAATACACAAGTGGAAATTTGTGTTATAAATTACACACTAAGGGATCAGTGGGAAGGGTGCACTAAAAAGATTTGGGGTTTAAAAAGCAGAAGGAAACCCTTTAAATTGTCTTAGTTAAAAGTACTCTCTTATGCACTGAACTCCTATTAAAGATCTTTTACTATCTATTGCATAAGAAATGGTAGTGATGTTTTGAGATTCTCTTGTTACGGATTAATTTTCCCATCTCTATTACCTGGAAAACAGAGCAGATAGACCAATAATAAAGGTAACTTGCAGCACCAGGTTGGGAGACCTTTTAAGCACTAGATGAGTATTAAACAAAGTGATCTGAAAACTCTACAGAAACCTAGTGCAAGGTTAGGCACAATTGGCAAGAGATAGAAGAAGCCAATTTAAAATGTCAAAAATCAGTAAGGTGAATCAAAAGTAGGTGACACTTGCAATCTTGCTCTATCTATAAAACTTTGCAAGAAAGAGAAAATAATAAAAACAGGGCTGAGAAAAGGAAGAATGAGAAAAAGTATTAAGAAAATGGTCCTATACAGAAGTCCACTTTGGTGGTGATGGAGGACATGTGCTTCTGAGTTGTAAGACTGCGTCAAGCTAATCTCTAGAGAACTGTAAAGATGACTGAATCAACTCAAAAATACTCCCCTGGTTTTACAAAAACCAGCAAAATTTTGTTTGCATTTTTTTATCTCAAGACTCCCGTTTTGCTGCTTCTCAGTGGAAGTCCTATAAAGTTATGGACACGCAGTGTGCATTAGCTTTTACATTGTCAGAAAAGCTAAGCAGAGGTTAAATTAATTCATTTAAGCTTTTGAAATATAGGTTTCTTTTATATTATAAAGATCCTGTCATTGAACTCTGTGACTTCTGTACATCTGGCTGCATAGAAAAATAGGTCCTCAAACAGTTTAAATGCAAATCTTTCTGATAAATACAGCTAAAAATTTTCACACTCAGTAAAATTAAATGTTACTGGAAATAAGCATCTTTCAGTCAAAAATAGATTCAACATTGAAATAAATAAGCAAGGCAGTGCTCCCTGACTGGTATGATTTTCTTTTCTTACACAATGAACATCCATAACAAATATTCACCTTTTACAAGTGCGTGTCCTCATTTTTTTACGCAAAATTTTTTCCCCTCCAAAATCACCTGTCACACAAACTTCTCCTTTAGAAAGCTCTATGGGGTGGTGGGACATGGCTTGGACTGGGAAGCAGAAAAGGCTGAGCATTTCACTCCCTGTCCCATGCCCTGGAAACTTTCTAATATTGAATAGGACACCATCAAAACAAAATAAACTCCATTCAGAAAAAAAAAAAAACCAGCCTAAGCATGAAAATGAAAAGCATTGATCTAGATGAGAAAAAGGTTGAAAGGAATGTTGGTAAGCTCATTGTAATGCAGACCTCTTAATAGAACATAATTATCTAAGGGAGATAGTAAGGGTTACAATTTTTCCACACCTCTTTTTTCAGCTCAGTGTGCATGTTTGTACATTCAAATAGGTTTTAATTGTAGGAAGGGATTTTTCTCCAGACTATAACTGAGCTTCAAATATGCTTTCCATGCTGTAGAAGTAGTCTAATCAGAAGGTTCATATGGATTCTTCTTCCCCATACATTCATCAACAACAAAGCATCTTACTGCTCTTCTCTAAAAATCAGAGTGAAAAACTCTTCCTCACATATCTTTGGTCTCTGTACAAACTGTTGCAGAACTTGAAGCAAATAATTATGGAAAGGCACAAAAACATCTTGTTCTGGATCTTTTTAAGTGAACAACTTTAGCTTGGTCCTGCTCATATAGAAACTTTCTGCACTCAGACCTTTCTATGTGTATAAATGAACAGATGCAAGACAATCAGCCCTCTTCTCAGATAGGAGGTGGTTATCATTCAAGCCATTTTTTCTAATGTTTCACAGTTCAGATATTTATGGACCATTAATAAATATTTGCATAACTGTAATTCTTGGGCAGTTTGTAAAAGTTTTTAAGAATAGAAAAAGCTAACTGTGAGCCATGTTTAGGCATGTGAGCCATGCCTTTTGCTGAATGAAATTTGATAATCCATAAGAGGTGCCAAGTATGCGGTTCTGAGCTCACATCAAATATTCTTTCAAAGGCCCGGGGTTACACAGGCTGGACATTTCTGTAAGAAGGAACCATGGAAAAAAAGTTCTTATTGCAATCTTTCCTGTGAATAAAAGAACATTTATTTGCAGATTCAGATGTGAAATATTTTATGCAATCTGTGCAAACATGTTCTGCATTACAACTGGTGGCTAGACTTCAGTGTTATATGGACAAAGTTAAAAGAAAAACGTATTCTAACTGTGTTGCCTCATCTTCGGCATACCAGCATCACACATCTTCTATCTCTCTCCTTTTAAATGTAGTCTGTAGTGTTTGTGACACTTGATATATTCAGAGTAGTTTTACAAGCATGAGGATGCTCCAGGGGTATAGCCAAGATACTCACACAAGTCTGCTTTCCTGGCATTTTTCATCTGTATGATTTTTACGGTGAGCAAGTTGCATGGAGACGGTTCTGTCTGTTGAAAAGCACACAAAATGCATGGGATGAGAATGCAAAAAGGAAAAACAGAAGTATAGCATGAGATAGAATTGAATTAGTGTTTCAGTTCCAAACAACAAAAACATTTCTGAACTGAGGTTCCTCCTTGTGCATTGCCTTCTTCCCAGAAGGTTTGTGACCACAGACAAGACCTCTGACGTCCTCCCTTGTCCATTCTGAGAACACTTGTGGTAAACCTTCAGCTTGAGGTATCTGACACTTACAACCCAATCTCATAGAAAGGTGTGATAAAGAACCTTGCTGTGTTATTAATACAGCTGACACACATCTTGGTCTGAGAAAATTCACAGGATGTCATATATATCCATTATATTTCACAACGAACAGCAAACAATCTAGCAGGGCAGGAATTAGTAACGATATCATGGTGTAATGATGCTGCACATCAGTTGATTTATAGCTACATAATTACATTCTTCTGTCTGATATAGAAATAGAAGTGCTGGCTTTTAAAAAATGAGGACCTGGAAAGCGCCTTCCAGAGACTATCCCAAACTTCTCAGGAGGAGTGAGTGAAAGGCACAAGTCTGTAGTTAATTACTTCTCTGTGAATAATTCAGCTCACTCAATCTTCCTTTAAGCAAAGCTCTGAGGAATATATCAAAGGAAATATTTGCAGCTTTTGGTACTTAAAGGGGGCTTTTAAACAAAAGGGAGAGTGACTTTTTCCACAGCTAGTTATAGGATGAGAAGGAATGGTTTTAAACCAAAAAAGATATTTTGATCAGATATTAGAAAGAAATTCTTTACTCAGAGGTGCTGAGGCACTGGAACACTTTGCCCAGAGGAGCAGAGGAGTTGTGGGTGCCCCATCCCTGGAAGTGTTTAAGGCCAGGTTGGATGGGGCCTTGAGCAGCCTGGGGTAGTAGGTGATATCCCTCCCCCTGGGGCTGAGGTTGGAGCTAGATGATTTTTAAGATTCCTTCCAACCCAAGCCTTTTTATTATTTTGGGAAACCACCTAAACATAAAGGTGGCTACCAAAAGACACTTAACAAACCTGAAGGTTGTTTCCTGTGAGGAAACAACACACTACCTACAGAGCAGGGAGTATCACTGCAACAAATACATAGATCAGTATATAACAATACATTACCTATTCATTCCCTTATGCCCAAAACCTGCCACACTTTTTAAGAAAGCTGTATTTAACATCTCACATAGTATTAGTTTTCTTACTTTCCCTATGCATTAGTGATAACTCCTTATTTTTCCTCAGTGTGTTGTTTTGCCTAGCCCAGTTAGGTGGAAGCAAAAAGGTATTTTTTAAAATTAATTGGGAATCTTCAAAACAGTAAATTACTACATCAATAAAGTTTTTGCATTTCTGAAGGCCAAAACACAAACTAGTCACAAAACCCAGTCAGAGGGAAACCCTGCTTTGCTCAGGATAATTCTCAGAGCTGAAGATACAAGAGGTGAAACATCCCCTCCTGGAGCAGGTCCCCTCTGCCCCCAAGGCAGCCTTCTCAGCCCATTGCAGAGCCTCCTCTTGCCTTTTCTTACCTGGCTCTTGCTGTAGAACAGCCCCATCGTGGTGCTTTCCTGTCGGAGCCAGGTGTGAAATGTGCTAGTGGATGTGTCCGTAGGAGTCTCCGGCAGGCAGCTCCGTGTGCTTTAAGCGGCCAGGAGCCGGCAGGCAGGTGTGTGAGTGCCTGACTCAGCGCAGCCTCACCCCGCCACCACCACCTGAGCAATCCCGGCTCCTCCTCCTCTTCCTCCTTCTCTCTGCCCGGGAGCGGAGTGCGGGCTGCACACCTGCACCAAAGTCTCTGCCTCTGGCGCTACAGAAGGAAGGTCTCCGCACTTATTGTGAGAGGGAAATGAAAACTGAAAAGTGATTTTCCCTTCAAGGTTACAGGCATTGAACAAATGGTTTACACTTTTAAGCATCCTCATCACTTTTTTGAGGAGGCCACAATGCTCTTGCCCACAGGTGAGCTGTCAACCTGCAGTCCCTTGTGGGGTAGTGACTGGCAGCAGCCCGGGACCAGGACTTTGGCCAAGGGCATCCAAACTTACCAATGTGCATACAAAAGCCTTTTTATAGCTTTCATTGCTTTTAGGGAGTCTGTGTTCTTTGCTTAAAGACACATATGGAAGAAATTTTGTCATCTCCATCTTACCTTCCATTTTGCTCTGTTCAGGCAGTAAATTGTCTTTCAGCCAAGCAGATATTGCACTGACAAATACTGCATGAAACAATTCTCCAAATCACCTATGGAACCTGTGAGAGAGTTTCCCTTGTAAAAAAAAGCTTTAAAAGCTCACTTACTTTCTCAGACATATTGTTACTTTGTGCATCTGAATTAAAATGCTTCTGTGAGCGACCTCTAAGAGGATATATTTGGGAGCATGAAATAAATGTTGAAATCAATGTTAATTACTCCTCACGTTCTCACATACTCTTTATGTCTTCACATTTATAAGACTTCACTGCACAGGACACTACACAGCATGTGAGGTGGTCCCTGCCTCATTGATGGAGTAGACAAAATTATTACACAAGAAGTAAAAAAATGGGAGTTTGGATTTTGGATTTGTCTTTTAAAATCATCCCTGCTATTTTAAAAATTAACAGATCAATCAATTTCAAAATAATCTCATTTCACTTTACAATGAATTGAGAACCCATTGATAAAGGTAGCTTCAATGACATGACATAATTTTATTTCCTAAAGTATTTGGCACTTTAAGACATTCTAACCTAAGAACTAGATGTCACCCAGACAAATTTTGAACACATTAAGGATGGGTAACTAACAGATCACAGAAGCAGCAGTAAAAGAAAGTTAACCCAAAAGGAAAATATTCCTAGAGAGATGGCAAAAGCTCGATTACAAGCCTGCATGTTTTTATCAGTCATCCTGAATATTTTGAAATTAACAATTATTTTTATATGTATAACAATCACTATTGGTACTGTGTTTTAAAAAGACAATATTGAAACACTGGGGAAACTGGAGAGCTTGTGTAGTAGGAACTCTCAGAGAGGGAAAGGCAGCCAGCAGGACACAAAGAAAAGCAGCATTAACCAGTTTCAGGCCGCATATTGCACTTACCTGGCTTTTTTCCATCCTGTTGTTGAGCAAGTTTGCCCTGTAAAACAGATTGAAACATCTTCCATCCTACTTTGTTTCATTTCCAGCAAAAAGGTCTAGGAAACCATGACAGTAAACTGAAAGATATCTCTAGAAAGAACCCAGAAGCATCCCATGAACTAGCTATTCTAGTGTACTGAAGCAGAACCACAATTACAGCTGCCTCACACTTGGAGGGACAATAATCTAGATTTAAACTTACAATATTGTACCCAAAATCAGGGTTACACTGTGCTCTTTCAAGAGTTTTGGGTATATGAGCACGATGAACATGCTCATAAGTGAAAAACATTGCCCTCTCATTCTCCCCCTCCACCCAAATGGCTCTTAGATGGCCCATCAGATGGTTAATTTTTTAGGAATAAATCAAATAATCCTTTTCTACCATTCATTACCTAGAACTTCATTCTATATGAAATAAATTGTCGTTTCTGATGATAGTCAAGACTATCCTGATCTCAACACTAACTCTGCCCTGCTGACTGTCTGAATTTCCTCACAACAGTGGAAATCTTTTATTAACAAAAGGAAGCTGATCCAAAACATTTTCTGAGCCCCTGTGACTAATCCTTTCATGAATCACAGCTCCACAGTGCAAGGCTGATGTTGGGAAAGACTGAACTTGTGATCTGCCTGTTGGAGAGTTGTGAGAGGAGTCTTGGCAACTAGAGTACCCTAGAAGACCCTAGTCCCCCTGGAAGACCTCTAGGATTTTTGATAATGAGAAACCAGTATCTCAGAACAATCCCTGCAAAGACCATTCTTCTGTAAGTGTTGAACAGGTGTGAAAGCTATGAAAGGGTCTCTTGCATTGCCCTATTCTGCACAAACAGCTAGCAGCCATTTTCCATCTTAGGAAACACTGAGAGAAATCACAAGGTCAACCTTCAGGAACAGTGAAGGCAGGTAAAGATGAGTGAGACAGGACAATCAGCAGAAGCTCCAAGAGAAAAGTGAAGGAAAGTTGGGAAACGCGTCTGTTGGATCGGCTACTGCTTAGGCTAAATCTAAATGGTTCTGGGAACAGCAGCTCAGAGAGGACATGTTTGATCTCCTGAAACAAAGATGATCTAATTCAGGGGTAATTCTTTATTGATGGTGAAAAGTGAATAAATTTTAACAACACTGATACTAACTTCAGAAACTTATATTCAAAGACTTGTGAAGACAGTTAAATAAAAAATCTCATAGCGGACAGACAATCAAATCAGAGAGGACAACCTTCAATAATTAAATAAGCAAGACCAGCCCAATGAATTAGTTATTTACAAAAAAAAAATACCATTCAAGGGATTGTTGTCCTGTCACTCAGAAAACACACCATATAAATACTCTTTTGATACAAATTTTAATATGCCACATAATTCATTATTATCTTCCACAACATTATAATAATTTATATTGAATATATGTAACAATTAGTAATGTAACTTGGTAAAAAAAACTAAAAACAAATTTACTGCTTTGAAGTTTGTTTTGGACTAAGCCACTGGTAAATTCCAATCTGTTTGTCTGAAGAGCCATGTAAATAGGGTGGAGTCCAGAATGTCCTTAGGATGATGTGATTTCCACTGCAAGTATCACTGTTAAGAATCAAACATCTTGACCTCACCAAAACACAGACAACCCAAGAAATACCACGTGAAAGACTGAAGATAGTGTGTGGTGGCTAAAAATTCCTCTGCTTCCTCCGTGCCACTGCCAAGCGCAAGGCCTGAATAATCAACTTCTCATTGTTCAGGACGTTGTAATCTGTCAGTTTCACCAGTTTGTCAAAATTCTCTTCACTGAAACACACCTCTCTTGTTGTAAATGGGGAGAGGATGCTGGAGACATCAACTTTGCCTTCAGCCATCTCTTCAGGACTCCTTTCCACACCTAAAGGGACAAACCACAGGGAGATGCACCAATAAGTCTTTATTGCAGTATGTGGCTCCTATCAGTATTTACATAATTACAGGTAGAAAAGGGAGACTTGGAAGGAAAGATATAATTTGCCAGAGGCAAGTAAAAGTACTGTGCCAGTAGCACTGTATTCTTCAGCCTCTGGATCAAGCCTCTGTCCAAATATGATTTTACATCATTTGACATTTACATCACTCAAACAGCTTGAAGTTAGAAGAACATTAGCAGCAGCAATGCTAGACCACTGCTGGGACAACATAGACTTTTTTACCCAACTAGAAAAGCACAAGCAAAAAGGAAAGCAGATACTCTTATACTAGACAAAATAATAGCCACCTCACAGAAAGATCAGGAGAAATAATTGCACTCAGACAGAGGACATAATTCAATTAAAATCAAAGATCTCTGCCCACTCAAACCTCAGTCTCAGAGATTACTTTTAAATATGTGTTTCACATGGGTTTCACACCAAAACCAGCAGAAGGTTTTTCCTTGTCTTTTTTGGAAGCAGCAGCGCATGACAAGTCCATGTCTATAGAGTAAAACATCTTGTGTTGAGAACCTACCCCTCAAGGTGTAGAAGTATCAGAATTTTTGCTTTCATACTACCTCTTGTGAAATAAGTGCCTGCGTTTTAAGAATCTCAAGTGCTTTAGGAGAGATTCTGGAGTTCATATAGTTCAGATGTCCTGAGACAGAGCAGTTATTTTTTTCAGTGATGAGACCCATGCTGGCATTGGAAAGGTCAGAGATGACAGTGACAGACACATTAGATATGAAATTGAAAGAATTCACTAGGAAAACAACTTTTTATTAAAACTGCTATCACAGATGACTCACCAGGAGCTTTATATTTCTTGAAAGTGTCATTTACTAGGGGAAAGAAAAGCACTGTTGGAGCTTGTGGACTGTCAGCCTCTTCAAACACATAGCATTCCTTCAAGTTTTCCCTGTCTTCCTCACTTATCTCAATTTTGGGAAACGGAATTTCTTGCTCCAAGAAGTACTTTGCAATCTGATCCAGAGGCTGGATGAAAGAAAAAAGATATATATAAAATGAATACAATCAAAACTGATACAGAGACCTGGATATTTTAAACTGCAGCAGCTAACAGGAATATCCCAAGGTTTGAATCTCCCTCTGTCAAGATATTAAATTTCAGATGGAAACAATCATAACCACACCAGACATTGCAGCTTATCTTACTTTCCACATTGCTTTAAGCAAAACAAGAAAACGGTCACTGTCTCTGAACTTGAAAATTAATCCAAAACCCACAGGTCTGATTTTATGATTCCATTGAAAGAAGTTCATAAGGGGAAGGCAAAGAAACTACAAGAATGGAGAAGGAACACATCAGTCTAGATGACTCTGCATCATTGTCTTAACTTCTTCATTATTTACCACTTTCCCAGTCTGTCCTCTGCATAATTGATGTTCCTTTATAATGACTCCCTATTAATAAACCCACTTACCAACATATTTTGTGACCTCATAAAAAATGTTAACAGCTATATTTACTATAAACCTATGTTTATTTTTGTATTATTATCATTATGTATGCAACACTAACATACTATTTTAAATTATGAATCAATCTGGCATTAGCCCTACATTTCCATAGGAGTGGTATGAGATATAAAGGCCAAGACAGGTTTTCTCATTTAGTCAGTTAAAGTGTTTTCAGGGATTTCCATTGCCTTTGTAATTTGTTCGGTACAAGGATAAACAAAATCAGTAGCAGAGTTTCAGACTACTCTATCAGTTTGTAATATAATCCAGAATATAATCCATCAGTTTTTAAAAACTACTGGATCCATTGCAGTGAAGACCTTGATGATTTTGAAATGCCTATATCCATCATCATTTTCTAATATCCTTTTTAGTTACTGAGAAATCAATTGCCTAATGATCTAAATAATAAATTAGATAATAATAATCATCATCATCATCTAATTCACACTCCAATACTGACCAATTGGTAGAGACCAAAAGACCATGAAGGAAAAAGATTTCAGATACCATGGCTTTCCTTACCAGTGTTTGGGACCCTCCGCTGTAATTCAAATGGAGGATGACATCGACCTCCCTCTTCGATCTCAAAAGTGGTGGGTAGCTGGTATTAATGAAAAAGCCAGTATCAACCAGGGAGAGCTCACTGTCTGCTGTTTCCATCAGTTTATTTGGGAAGGAGTCTATCACTGTGTCTGAAACGTAATTATTTCTCATTACTACAAATAAATCACAAGAATGGATTTCTCCTCTGAAGGGAGGTAAAGAATAAAGAATCAAGAATTTTGTCCTCACTCTAGCTGTACTTATTTACAGGAGTAAGTGACATGCTACTGCTTTTTCCTTCCCCCTTCCTGAGCGCCTCATGTTGCTTTAGCCCTAGAGGGGTGATCTCTCGTGCTGTCTTAGGCTGAGCTCACTTTATCCACAGGAACACAATCCCCAGACAGCCAGATACAATTTCACTTTTGAACACCTCCCACCAAAACTGAAATGCTGTTCAAATCTGGCTTTCACGTTTTCCATTTTTAAATGGAGAAGTGGCATTTCAGAAGTCAGTCTCAGCTATTTGTTGGAAATCCTAAGTGAATTCTGAAACCTAAACCTTCTTAGAATATTACTGAAAAGCATGCTGGTTTACTGTGCCTTTCCAGGTAGAAAATCCTTCACTCTCCAGGTACTTGTTATGCAGCTGGAAACCTCTGATAAAATTGGGATACTGTGCAATGGTTGGACGTCCTGTTAAGACATCTCGCAGAGTGGAGGAGAAGACACTCGAGGGAGTGAAAAGACACGTGTCTACTTCATAGGGATTCACAGACAGAAAGGGTTCTTCTGCTACAAGATGGAAAGAAGACATTTTAAGTTTAGGATAATTTTCTGAAATGACCAATATTTTGAAAAATGGAGTGACTAATAATGACAGGTATCATCATCCCCCACTCCAAAGTTAATCAAACATAGTTATAAGCCCTTAAGTCTATGCCACCAAATAAAATTCAGCATTAGACAGTGAATTAAATGACCAGCTACCTGCAGGCAGCAGGCTGCCAGGCAGTAAGGATCACCTTCCACTCTAAGCTTCCTTTAATGATGCCCAGCTCTACTGTAGCATATGGTGGAGGGGAGAGAGCAGTCCCAAAATATACAGGAGACCTGTCAATAGGACACCTTCAGAATGCACATGAGTGTCACCCAGCCTCAGCATCAAGTTAGGAGACCAGTCACTACAGGTTCCCTGTTCAATTAACAGCAAGAGCAAGCTTTCCCCATGGGTAGTTCAGTGGAGAAATCAGCCCTCTGCAAGAGCCATTTTCTCTACCCATATTATTACTGGCCAAGGAGGAGCATATCCTAATTTAACAATCTCAAGATGTGTTTTTGATACAACATGATTTCTATATGTCTGATAGAGACTGGTTTTGTGTCTCTATGACCTTCAGGAAAAGGTACAGCTTTTATACAGCTTTTCCAAAGAAGCTCAATTTAGTTTTAAATCAGGCAGAAAAAAAATTCTTAGTTGGCATCTCTGCTTTTCTTTTCTCATCTTTTACTCTCTGACTTAGACAGCATTTCTTTATGTATTAGACATCTTCACAAAACACCAGTAGTGAAAAAAACTTAAAGTCTCACCTATATCTTTTACTCTGTCTCTGGTCCACCTGCACCAGAAATCTTCTGAATCAGCAGCCAAATTCCAGACATACATCACATCTATGGAAAATATACTACTCCACATGCCTATAACGTGAAAGAGGAATAGAAGCTGATTGATGGAGTGGCCTTGGAAGAATCTTAATTGATACATACCTTCAGTTCTTCCCATTGGATACTTCCTTTCTGTCTGTACAGATGCCTTTGTGGGCATACTTCATGAGTACATCCTTGCTAGTGTAAACTCACACCTGCTCAACCTGTCTGCTGGTGTCTTCCCAGTGGTGTTCACCACAGACCATGTGCTTGCCCATAACAGCTGTCTCTCCAGTAGACCAGCTTTCCCCAAGGCAACAGTCACCTTGCATATAGCAGATCCGAGTCTCTGAGAGCTGCTTCACCATCCTTCCCATAAAGAATTGACTTCCAAAGTGCTCTGCACGAATAGATGCTCCATACTTCAGCAGACCAACTTCATAAGGAGTGAACTCCAGCCACTCTATGGCAACAGCAGCCAGACCATGAAAAAGCAACATGTTAGACAACATGTTAGATGATACTAAACAGAAGAGCTCCAGGAAGCAAACCCAATGAGAAAGACACTGGCTAGTTCACAGCATGCCATTGACCAGCCATGGCTGTGTCTGTATTGCTGGCAGTACTGATGCCAGGAGGTCCTTCCACACTGTGGCAGGGCAGTTCCAGGCTATGATAGAGCAACCTCCAGCAAAAAAAGCCCTGGTCTGAATGAAACCACAGGCATTCCCATAATAGACTTAATCTTACCCCAAAGTATATGTTGCTCATGCATAACTTGTTGCCTTTAGAGCTCTAGTGGCAGAGAGCTTAGCATTCACTTGGTGTCATGTACTTTGCTGCTCATGTTAAACAAATACTGTGAAAACTAATAGAGGAAATAGTGATTTTCCTGACATTGGACCCAAAAATTCAAAATGCTTTCTTTAATTGTTCAAAATAAGACCAAATGGAACCATATAATAATTTGTTTCACTCCAAGGCTTTTGTGATAGGATAAATTGTGAATTTGGTTTTTTTTTTTGTTTTGTTTTGTTTCTTTTTTTTGTTTTGGTTTGGTTTGGTTTTTTTTTAGTTTTGGCCACTATTATCTGAAAATTTATAGACTTTTGGGGGGGTTTTATTTGCAATTAGAATTAAAAGACTACTGCATTAATAAAGCTGTTTAAATCCACATCATCTTAGTTTAGACCATTTAAATTATAAATTTGTTAAGAAATCTAAATCATAACCATTACCTCTGAATGCCTGGGCACTATAGTTGGACTTGAGGTTGATGGCCACATAGATGGGCAGTGGGTTCTGGCCATTATCCACTGCCTGACGCTGGTCCGAGAGTCTGTGCTCATCTTTCTGGTTTTGATTTAAAAGGGTAAATGGAATGAGGTGTAAAACAACTTGCACTTCAAATAATATAATGTGAATTATCAGCCCTATCCAGCCTTATCTAAGTTCTCCTTTCCATTCCTAGGTAACTGGATTGTTCCGAAATATCTGTCATGGGAAATTCCAAACTTGGCAAGTATCCCATAAGAAGCAGCTACACCCTGTATGGGTTCTCAGATTTTGAGATATGCAGAGAAGTTGATTGTAGATTCAGCCAGGAAAAAAAAGAAAAACAACAAACCAGTTCCAGGAAAAATCATGCAGCTAAGTGAAAGGTAACGTTCTTTCCTTGGCTAGGTCTTAGCAAAGAATTTATCGTATTTTAAGGTATTCTGCAAATATATACATATTCAAGAATATATGCTATTGCACATGACAATTTAAAACTTTATTGTATAAACTTCAACCAGAAGGAAACTGTTTAAGATGCACTATTTTTAAATTAACAAAATTTCTTAAAACTTGGTGCCATATTTAGAAAATGGTCTTTCTCACTATGTGAACCATATGCAGTCTATACCTAGGTCACTTTATAAATGCATATCTTAATTTATGCTGGAGAAGCAAATTAATTCAAATTTTTAAGTGCCTCTTCTAGTCAGAATATTTTATGTCCAAAATGATTTATTTACAATTCAAAATATTTTTTCTCAGGATACTTCTCTCTTTAAGGAGAAAGAACCCCTTTAACTGGTATGACATGGCTCCTTCAGTTCAAGGTCAAGCTCTCTTTAAATCTAGAACAGTGTTTTAATAATGGATCTGAATTTATCATATTTAATCAACTGCTAAACTAATTATTTGCATCAGTATTAGTGAATGGCATGCAGGATTTATTTTCTTCTCCACTGTATCTATAGAAGCTCAGCAGTTATGTGAAAGAAAGGAGCAATACCTTATCGTGTAGCATGGATTCAATGACAAGACCCCAAAGGTCTATGAAAGAAGTGTTATGTCCTTCTTTAGTCCTCTCCATCAGGTCATTGTAATAGTACTTCAGACAATCCAAAGAAAAACAGCAGATCTTGGATTTGGTTACTTGCTTGCGAGCTTCCTTGATTGCATCCTCCAGATATTTTTGTGACCAATTAGCATCTTCATATAAGTTTGCCATGGTCCTGAAGAAATATTAGTAGAAAATAATGGAAGAGACATAATGCTGTGGTTTGCTTTCAGAAAACAGATGTGCAACCTATTTGCCTGTTCCTTAATTCTTATGGCATTCACACTTAAAATACTCTCATTTCAGGAGCAAACAAAACCTCCAAGCTTTCCGGGTTTGGATGTAATAAAATGGGCTCAAAAATTACCTTGAAATTCAAGGGAGAAAAGAAACCAAGACCCAAGGCTTTCAAATTCAAAGGTTCCACAAGTATTCATCTAATCTATTTCTTGGAAGATAGGCAGTATTCTAGGGAGCAGTCACTACTACTCTGCTCTGGTCCTGCATTTGTTCCCATATATCTGCTAATGACTTCTGCCACCAAGACAACTGGGCATGTTTTGGGCATGTCCTCATATGACCATTCTTACCTGTCCCCTTGAAATCATAACACAGACAGGTACATTCAGATCTCCACCTACATACAGAGAAGTTAAAAGAAAAACCTACCATTGAAGTTTGGACTTACATAAAGTGACCCACAACTCAGTGAAAAAAAATTCTCCACTTCCAAACAGGTGTAGAGGAGTGGGGGTACCTAGAACCTACTTGATTAAATACTTCAGTTATTTTAAGTGTGGCATCATCTGCTCTATGCCCACTGGGAGAAGAGAGCACTTCACAACAAGCCACTGTATCTGCAGTCTCTCCAAGGTCAGTAACTTGATATCATTTGTTGGCCTTTTGTGACAATATTAATTCCTCTAGCCCCAAACACATCTTTTACCAGAGGGAGATGCACTGTAAATCCAAAATGGAAGTGAGAATAACCAGCAAATGGCAGGCATAAATTCTTCTTCCCATCTTTCTTCAATTTCCAGTCTAAAGACAAATTCATTGTATTTAGTCTAAGGTATAACTAATACAATATGAAAAAGGAACAGAGCATTTAGATGAAGATATTAGGCATAGACTGAGTCAGCGAGCTGACAAAAGCAGTTGATGAGTGTGATGATTGATCTCTTACTCAGTATGTTTTGTTTCCTTGCTCCAGGTGGACAGAGAGTAGATTGTGGGCAGAATAGAAATGCTTTTGCCTTGCTAAGTTCCATATAAGCTAACAGCTTGGTAGAGAGTCAACAGTATTGAGCAGAGAACACATAAAGCTTGTTTGCGTCCCTCTCACCATGTGGTACCCGATAAACCCCCGATGTAGGAAATGCAGTCCAAGAGGTTGAGTTTCTGGAGGCCCAGCAGGCTGCCATACATCGCTGTGAGTGATCGCGTTCCTCCCCCGGTTGTTGTGATGGCCACCACTGGCACCTGGTCAACACAGCAAGGCAGAAGGAGCAAAAGCTGTGCATGAATTAGACACAAACAGCCCTTACTGCAGAAATCAGATAACAGGTCACAGGCATTGATACAAGCAGGGATGCTACTTGGGATGGAAAGGGTGTGATTGCTGCAGAAGGCTTGTTTGCCACCACCTGACTGCTGCAAGAAGGAAGGCTTATGTCTTACCCTCTCTGATGGGGTGAGAAGGTATTTACTTAACATACAACTGGAAATCAACCTCACCACCCTGGAATTTTTCTCAAAGTGTATTATTAGCAGCTGTCACAGAAAAAACACAGGATTTACCACACTGGTGCCAGGTTAGGGATCCATGATTCTGCCTCTAACAATGACCAGTGTCACACAGGAATGCACAGCACCCTGTAATCAGCCAGACCACACAATAGCCAAAGTCTTCCTAGCCCCCGGCCATCAATTACTTTATGTCCTGAAGCACAGTCATTGATAGGGTTTCCCCTTCCATAAGTCAAGTGTAATTGAAGAGACAGACTATTCTTCTCCTTATCTTTTCCTGATCTAGTACACCCTCTGCTCCCGTTAGCAACCAGAGTGTGGATGCTTACACACCCCATGGAAAATGTCTATTTATACCTTTCAAGTATCAGCTTCTAATTTGATAAAGGAATCTGTGTTCCAAAGTCAATGAATAGAGCCTGAAGGAAATAATTCTCCTCCTCTATGAAAAAAACAAAAGCTCAGAAAAGTGAGAAAACAGATGTTCTTCGTATACTAAACTCTTTTTAAATATAGGAAATTTTATAAAATAATGAGGAAAATCTCATAATCTTAGCTAAAGTCAGAATAAACTCCAGAAATTATATTCTGGGGTTTACATTTTCTAACCTATTTTTTTATAAGTTAAAACACTAATGATTTTTTTTTCAGTTCAAATATAAGTCAGCTAATAAAGTAGAGGGGATATTTTCCCATATTTCTGAAGTTAAACACATGAATAGGAGAGCCACAGTAATTAGACCTTTCAGAAAACCCTAATTAGACCTTTCAGTTTTCTGTGTGTGAGGAAACTCTCAGACAGCTTGTAAAAATGGTTGAAATGTTCTTTTCAGCTTTGTTGAAAACTTTGTTTCCTGTATTATTCTCTGTTCTGAAATGCAAATTAATATTTTTGAATAATATTTTTGACAGCACTCTTTTTTTTTAACTGTCAGCTAAAGAGTGTTCTTGCTGTTGGTATGTACGTACTTTCCTGATTGTAAGCAACCCAGTTAGGCATCAGCAGTTGCAAAGCTTATGACTCAGTTACAGGGCAGGAACAGGGTCTAGAGTGATACAGCTAAACTTACAAACAGCTATTTCATCTACAACTCAGTGATACTGTAAGATCCACTCTTCTTTGCCAGATTGATAGCTTTATTCTATCCCTCATTTTTCCCAACAATACAGCTATTTTGCTGCAGAAACCACTCCAAGAATTTTCATTCAGATGTCTGTAAAAATTTTTCTTTCTTCCTCAACACCCTTTACACACATGCCATGGCTACCACCTCGTCTGTGTGTTAAGGCCCTCTATTTTGTAAGCAGCATTGCCCAGCTGTTCCATGTCTTCCCACTATAAATTTTTCTCCTGAGAACCATGACCAATACCCAGAATAAACAGGAAGGGGCTGTTTGAGGATCTGCTGAGAAGTTTTTGGCTCCATAAAGACATTATCCTGCCTCCCTCACTCTGCTACATTAACAGGCCACTGCTTCTCTTGCTCATGCCTTGCCCTGGGTGACCATGCCTGGCCCACACCAGCAGGACTAATTACACTGGGATTTTATTTGTTGTTTGAATTTGTAAGCCAGGCCTTGATCCCCTGAGAGCAGTTGCGACCAGGGATTGTATTGGCTTGCCTCATGCTCTTTCAGATCCTCTTCCAAATTAAGAATCTTTTTCAGAGCAGCAGCAACATATTTCTTCCTTTTCCGCAGGAAGTTCTGCTCCTCCCTGCACAGGCTAAACCCCAAGCGCACATCCAGGTCTCCTGAGCTGGAACAGACAATGGGACAAATCAATGCACACATCATTTATAGCTGATTTCAAGATCTGTAGGGCAGGTAATAAAAAAAATCATCTGTAAAATAAGTTACTTCCAAGTCTGCATATTGATAAAGGAAAGAAGAAAAACAAAACCACCCCATTTCTACTGCCAGCAAGAAATAGCAGTGTGGATGAAGAGGAGTTTCCAAGGTACTTTGGATCTCTTGTGAACATGGACAAAAAGACAAGACACACAAGTCAGGGAAAGATCACCAAAAGGAGTAATTTCAGAAGTATTTTTTTCTGCACCCATTCCTGTTTATCACTATGACACCCTGGAAAAATCAAGTGATGACATTATCACTTGTTCTCGGGTTTTGACAATCCACTAACAGCATTTAAATTGAGGGTTCTAATGAGTTATGTGATGAAGCCTGAACTGCAGGGCAAGCATCACCCCCAGCTCAGTCTCTTGGGAATTCCAGCCTTTCACCTGTGTCCTGAACATATTCCTAGATAAGTATTCACAAGCTTCGTCCTGCAATAATACAAGAATACCCATCACTTTTTTTTCACATGCGCAGACACATGAAATTTTGTCCCTTGAAAATGTGAAGCACAAGCAAAAGAAAATTCAGAAAAAAAGGTGCAAATCCAATCAAACTGCAGCTAATGTTATGTGCCTACAGCAACATTAATACACTTATTACTGAGAATAACACTAAATATTAACCAAATCTTCTGGATCACATCACCCTCTGGTGGCTGCAAACTCTGTCCTGAAAATAATTTTCACCAATATATCACAAATACAAATGCTTCAAGGATTAATGATAATAACCTTTCTTCTCCAGAAAATTTGATTTATCATACAGTGTAATTTTGAAAAGAGAATAAGGTCAAATGATTTACCTTACAAAAAACCCAACTCTTTGAGCAGTAGATAAACATTTTTTCTTGTTCTCTTTCTATATGTATGTCTGTTAAATGTACAGGTCAGATATTTGTTATGGGCTGAGGTTGTACAGGTAGCTCTCCATTTACACAAAGTTTTCTCGTGCTGTGAAAATCCACACGCTTTCCTTCTGTATCTCATCCTATAGTGGGGGTGCTGTGAACCACAGGAAGTTTTCAGCTCTACCATAAAATGTCACTGTCTTCGATTTTACCTATCACTGGTGCAATTCTGTCCCTGCAAGTGGGTTGGCAGAGGTGCAGCTGGTCAGGTCTCAGCTCCCATTCTGCCCAGTGAAGCAGAAGGGGCAGAAGCCAGGCTATCCTATGTTTTTTTTGGTGATTTGGCAAAGTTAGAGACTGCTAGAGGTTATTTCACCCCATGTGCAGATCTGACAATTGGCATAAATGGGGAATAAAATAATAAGTGAATGGTACAGTTTTATTTATGTGTGAGAACAACAGGCATAAAGCCAACTAATTTACTCTGAATGAAGGCTCAGAGACTCCTGCAGAACTGCACAGTGCTGTAAGTGCAGCAGACTTGCACTTACCTCGGGCACCACGTGAGCACAGCACTCAGCGCTCACGCAGTACGTGTTCATCTCTGCACCTATCACAGAAAAAGCCTACAGAACTAGTTTACAGCAGTCCTGGGAGCCAGGACTAAAAGAGGCTATCTTACCATTTTCTTGCTGTCAAGCACAAGTTAAATGAATTATCCTGGAAAATGAGAAAGGTAAAGGTAATTACTACCAAATTTTAAAACATTCCTTTCCTTCAAGCTCGGGCAATGCTCAGACCAAGAGAGGTGGTTCTCAAATAATAAATCACATGGCTAAGGACATTATTTTTATACAATTAACCAAAGCCTCACTCCCTGCCCTGGAATCAAATTTTCCCTTCTCTAGTAAGCCTGTATGTGTTTGGGGCAGGTAGTGTGCCACAAGCTTGCATGTTTACACCATTTCCCAGTTTGCACATTTAGAAGGGGCAACAAGAATGAGAAAAGTTACCTTATCAAATTAAAAAAAAAAAAAACAACAAAAAACACCACACAAAAGCACCCCCAATATCGATATTAAAACAAACTAAAATCTGAATTAAGCTCATAATCTGGATGGGTCTTTTTTCAGTTCTTCACTTGTATCATACCAATATTAAAAAAAAAAAAACAATGTGGTTTTGAACGAATGTGCATTTTACAGTCATTTCTTGTTCCTTGAAACCACTTAATTCTAACAGTAGGATGCAGGTTTGCAATGCCTGTTGTATTATTAAAATTATTGTTAACATGTTCTTCCTCAAAGTTGAATATAGCAACCTTAAATTTTGTTAACATTTTTAATGAATAGCTGTACAATTTTATACAGTGATTTTGTTTACTTGGTAACTTTATTTCTAGCAGGACAATATTAAGGATATTTTAAATTACGTATTTCAAAAGGTTCACAGCACTCACCTCTTCTAGTGTTATTTCCTTCTGTAAAGGGAGTGAATTCAGGGGAAAAGAAAGGACCCCAGGTTTCTCTGTTTCATTTCCATCAGCCAGCTGAAAAAATGTAAAAAAGCAATTGGGTATGAACACATAAAAGGTTTATCATCTCTAGAACTTCTCCACTCAGAAGCCCAGTTCAGTTTACTGGTTCTATTAATTTCTTGTTCTAATTTCATTTGAGTAATAATAACAAACAGAAGGAGAACTTACCTCTTCTGGTAATATGATATCCAGTCTTGTCTGGTCATTTATGATGCAGTGAAATATGATTATATGAAGGCTGGGGCCAGAGTCCAGCAAAATCTTCTGGCTTCCTTCATGTGATCCTTTCACTGTAAATGTAAGCTCTGGGTCTAAACAGAGAAGCAAGGAACAAACAGAATTTTAACTATTACAAGCAAACACACATAACTAATTTAAAAACCCAACCTTCACTTTTTGTTGAATTTTTCTTACACCACAATGACTAAGTAGACTTCAGGTGGCAAAAACAGACTGAAAACTGATCTAAAATATCTTGGTGAATCTACATAAATAATGAATGTACAAAATTCACAGATTTTTAAAATACTATCGCTTTCTATGTGTTAGATGCTTTCCATGAATAAATTAAACCAAGATTTGGATTTAGAGGAGTGTCAGAGGCATTTTGGATTATTCATGTTGCATAAAAGTCATTTATTTGATGTCAGTCTGTTCTGGTTCATAGTAAACATTTTATAATATTAAGACTCACAAATAAATCTATAAACCCCCAACTCAATCAGACTACTTGGCATGTGCCCCCACACATCACAAAACTGAAACAAGCGGCAGGCTGAGTTTCTTGTACAGAAAAGCCTTTATGTTTACAGAGAGGTCATATGCTGTTCTCCTGCAAGATCAGGGCCAAGAGACATATAATTTTAGGTCACTAACCTTTCTTTCCTCTGTTACATCTCAGTCTGAAACTTCCTGTAATGCACCTGAGTCATTGCTACCATTTTCTTCATAGAAGTCAATTTTCCATTCACGAATTAACTCAGAACAGTCATGAGGTTTTGAGATTTCCCCCCAGGAACAGCATTACAGAAGCTACGGTTCATTTAATTCAACTTAAAAACTAGTGAAGAATCCTGTTGTATTTGTTTGAGCTATATTTCATGGACAAAGTACTGTTTTGGTGACTCTATGGTAGCAGAGGGCTTCCCTGCAATTTGCAAAGACCCCTTTGATACAACTTTGCATTTAAACTTAGGTTGTTTTTTTTTTATTAAAGCACCAAAGGGAGAAGATTTCTACATATTAGTTATAAGATAATTTTTAAAGATCCCACTTAGAAAAAATTGTTTTGAACAAACAATAAATAAAAAGAACTAACCTCATTTTTCCAAGTTTTTCAGTCTAGTATATGTGGCTCTATTTTTGCATCAGTTTAAAATTTTCCTCATAACTAAGCACTTGATGAACTTGAATTTTGACAGATACAATCTTTCTGCAAGGTGGGGCATGGCAAAACTAAGTATTATATGACACAGATAGAGTAATGTGCACAACAGATTATTAATTTTTTTCGACATCTGTTATAATGTCTGAATCACAACACAAGAATAATAGGCTAATGAAGCAATAACCTCACTTGTGGATTGCTGCTTCAGCTTCCCTGTATCCACTCTAACCTCCAAACAGGAAACCTCACGTGCCTGCAGCAAGAGAGGATGAATGATGATTGAGAGAAGTGTAAATGCCATTGCAAGTGATTCATACTGTTCCCAACCAACCCCTCCGGTTGATCAATGAGAAAGACAATTATTATCTATTACTACGTCTTCAGATACATGAGGACAATAATGATATGGTATTTCTTTCCAAAACTGTAATAAAGAGAAACAACTCATGAACTGCTTGAACTTGGAGAGACAATTAAGCAAAGAAGATGAGCCCTATTCAAAATAATGAGTGTATTAACATATGGAACTATTTTTATGAGCATTATAACACTTTCTTTATTAACTCCTGATAGTTCTGAGCCTATCATTTATAGAAGAAAGTAGGCAGCAGTACTGGGTTTGGGACACAGCTCAAAGTTTCCAGAGTTAGAAACATGAACATTTGTTATTCAGACACAAGAAAGATCACAATAAATATGTACTTTACCACTAGTACTCCATTCGTAATAATGCCATCTGGGTAGTCCAGACTGGAAAAAAAAAAAAAAAAAAAGGAAGATAATGTCATGGTTGGGAAAGCTCAGACAAATGGTTAACACATTAGTTCTTACATGACCTTTGACATTTCTGACTTTAGCATTCTCACTCAAAAATACTTAAAAGCTTAGGATTAGATGATGAGCTGAGTTGCAGTTTTTTCCATCCACTCAGAATATGAAGCTGGATTTATACTACTGTTATCTTACACATTTACTTCTATAAACCATGCAATAAATACTGGTATGAGACATATTGATTTTGAGGACAGCTGCAGCTGTTAAATCCATCTTCATTCTTTTGAGCATTACACAGTTTTACCCAGGTTTTTGTCTAATACAACTGCCTAGCTTTCCACAATTTATAAAAAAATTTCCCTAATGGCAGGAAAAATTGTATTTACCTCTATGAAGTGATCTGCAAATCACACATGAGATTGTAATAGATCACTGTATGTATAGATGTGTTTCCACAAGTAAGAGCAGGGATGAATTCACATACTGCAGCCAACAATTTCTATATTCTAAAATATTTTCCATCAGAAATATCAGGCAGTGTCTCATTAAGGATATCTTGTAATTTAGCATTTCGTTAAATAACAGATCTAAATTCATATAATCTCTCAAGAACTGAGATGTCTCCAAAGGGAATATGTACATATGTGTAGACTATTGACAAGGACTGAGCACTGACTCCCTAATCTGCTGCAGAGAGTATGAGCTGTTTATTATTGAGACTTTGCAAGCCATGGATTACACATTTGGAGTTCTCATATAGTTCTATACTTGATATATGTATTTTATCTCAGCTGAAACCAAACAATACAATTCCTTTAAAATTAGATGAATGACATTGTTTTTATGCACTTAAAGTGAAAACAATTAGGTTTAAGTATAAACACACATGATAGCATTCACTCAAAATTGAAAAACTCATAAACAGTTTAAAGTTTTGTTTCCAAGTCAGTATTTTCTTTAAGAGAATATTAATATTTCCTTTAAGAGAAAAACGTGAACTGGCTAAATGCACTACAGAAAATTCAGGAAAAACTTTCAATTATAAACAACATCAACAACAAACTCAAGCAAACACCTCTGGTCAAAAACCCACAATCATAAACTTTAAAATTTTGTAAATTTTTTTGGAAATGTATTTCTAAAGAGTTCAAAGAACATGGTCAGTAATTGGTGAAAATATACTCAGTGTTTCCATCTGTATACAGGTAAATGTGTGCAAGCACCACTCCAGTTTTGTTTCAGACACAAATTTTTGTTCTTAATTACTATTTTGTAGTCAAATAGTTGTAACATTACATGACATATGGTGCCACCATCCTCAAATAACTCATTAAAAATCAAGGAAAGCAAGAAACAGCATAATAGATATTAGAAGACCTCAGCCTGCATAGCCTGGTGAAATGAAAATGCAAAGACAGGTGAAGATATCTGTTCATGGAGGTAAACATCCAGTAAAGTGTAGTATTATTTGAGTTGCTGGTATCAGCAAAGGGTAAAGTTAGGTTCAAAGTTAGGAGGTGCAAGGCATGGCCTTCAAACAGGGTGGGAACAGAGCAGAGCTTGCAAGACCCCTGGGAAGAACCAGGACACCACAGTCATGAAGGACCAATGGCTGAGATGTTCTGTTGGGTTGTCACCTCTGCTGCCACCCCTGTAAGGAAGCCCAGCTGCTGGTACTTGTTAGTATGGTGGACCTGGTGGTACATACCTTTGTTTTAAGAAGAGCAAGGGCACTCATCCTTCTCTGAATCTTAGAAAATCAGCTGTGGCTAGAAACATAGCTGAGCTGGGTGCAGAAGAGCTTGGGGATCTTTGAATATTTTTGGCAGGGATCTTTGAATATTTTGCCTACCTTTGGAGCACTGAATAAGTTCCACTAGTTGCGATTAGCTGGCAATTTCTCTGATAACTAACCTGCTATTAGACAGCTCTCATCACACAGTGTTATGTTCCTGTTCTCTTCTCCATCACAGTTTGTGATTTGTGGGCTTTTTTTATTGCAGGCCTCAGTTTCACTAGGAGAACTGGGAGTATATTATGACCTGTAGCAGGGAAAGACAAAAACAGAGACCCTGGGCATCCTTCCTCACTCAAAGTCTGTTGCAGGAATGCCTAAGGTTGCAGTGTACTCTATGAATCCAGGGATCATTTCCCATCACCTGGTATACATCAAACTTCTGCCTTCTCCTTTTTGGATTATGCCTGATATAATGGAATGAGTAATTTTGAATATGAACTTACAGTCACACAGATTCTTATATTGCAGTTCTCATTTAGGCTACTACGCTCCATTTCACCAGAAAATCTGAATTTTTGATACCTATCTAAAAGTTTTGAATTCTTTAATGTCAGATCCAGCTTTCCCTTCCTTTAGTAGCTTCCATAATAATGCAGACTACTTTTCTGAGCTTTCTGACAACCCAAGAGAAGCATGGGGGATGGTACTGTTTCAGTAAAGAAAGCTGTATTCACCTCAAAGGTTCTTTCTTAACTTAAAACTTTTGCCTTCAGTGCTCCTCCACACATAAATACAAACAGTACATTTGGCCCCCAGCTGATGGAGACTCAGCCTGGGGGTTTCTCAGCAGTGCCCAAGCCAAATGACTGGCATGATCTGCTGGCTCCCCCTTCACATGAGGGGGATTTCTCAAAATAACACAGCAGAACTACAGAAAGAAAAAAAAAGACTTTTATTTTCTAAAAATCCTGCTTTTGCCATATTTCAATAATTAATATTTAACTTTTATACAGCTTTTTATACACCTATTTACATTTGTTTCTGTTAATTGGGCTTTGTTTTAAACATAGTCTTTCACATTTGAAAAAAAAAAAGGGAGAGGGAGCAGAGATGAAAGGTTGTGTAAGAGTAGTCCTTCATTCTTCTAAGAGTTGTTAGAGATGCACTTCCTCAACTTGAGACATCTGAAAGATAAAAGAGGACAAAAAGAGGATCAGCAGGTACAGCAAATACCCTGGGGCTCTTAGACCTTTCCTTGGAAAATCAAATCACCTTGCAGTTCATCAGAAGCCTCTTTGTGGCCCTCAGTGTCAGGCGTGGCCCTTAGTAGAAGTCGGAGGGGAGCGGGATGTTGAGCGAGCGCAGCCACCTGGTCCAGCGGGACCCCGTGCCTGTAGCAACACGGATGGGCTCATTCTGGTGCTGCACCCTGCCCGTGGAGACACAGGAGAAAGCCCAGGTTACCACTGATAATCACCAGAGAACAGCTCAGAAAGCACTAAAGCACACGAACTAGCAGCCTGTGTACAACAGCCTTACCTTTTCTGTCGCTGCTGCCCAAGCGCAGCAGCTCTCCCGCCAGCTGGGCTCCTGTAATGGGCCCAGAAAACATTGGGCAGGCATTTGCAATCCCTTGGCTTGGTTGCTGGTGAAAAGGTACTTGGAGGAAGGAACATGCCTTCCTCTCTGTGTCCTTAGGATCAAACATCTGGCCCTCAGTGCCTGCCACTCTGCAGCAGAGAGGTGAGCATTTGCTGGTACTGCAGTAGTGGCATAAGGGTGAGGCAAAACTAGAGAGGGTGTTCATCTTGCTGTTGTGGAAACCCACTAACAAAATGAAGCTTTTCTTCCATTTTAAATAAAATATAGCAGGAATGGATGCAGGAACAAATTATCGTACAGCCTTCCAGTGTAACATGAGGCAATTGTTATAGTGTTGTTTTTGGTAGAGGTAACACAAAACACAACCTTTGCAGTGAAGTTATAGGCAAACAAAACTAGGAGTGGCAAAGCCACTAGCATAGGTGCAACCCAGGAAACATTCTTGGCCTGGGGTTACCCATCATGTGTGGTATTATTCACCTGAAATGCTGGAAAGAAAGAACAAGCTAATGTAATAAAGCTTGCAATTAGTAAAATCTAGAACAAAGATGGGGAAGAAATTTAAAACTGTGGATAAGGAGCATCAGGAAAAATTGCTGGTGGGAATAGTTATGAATTTCAGAAATAAACTGCCATATGACCCCCACAAATGTATGTGTTTCTTGTTCCCATCACAATACAGGATTTCTAGAAACTATCCCACATGCTTAGCTGTACTCCTTGTTATCAGAGGGCTCTCTCCCACTGAAAATTATCTCTAATCTCTGTCAACACTTCTCCCATCCCACACTGACAAAAAATCTTGCCAAAACCGGCTAAGCTTGTTCAACACAGAAGAGGTTGGTTTGGGCCCATGGCTTTCTGGTGACCCATCTCAACTACTTCACTTGAGTTGTTCAGACCTTTCCAGGGCTCTCTAGTTTATCAATGCCATCCATTGTCTACAATTTTAATGGACAAATCCTTTCATTAATTACTCCTGACATCACACATTCCAAAGTGAGGGGAAAAAAACCACCCTCTCAATATCCTCCCAAGACCACATACTTAATCAATGCAGATGTGGAGCCACATCCAGCCCTTATTCCAGACTCAGTTGATGGGAAGAACAGCATTGACCACCACACAAACGCAAGAAATGTGAATGAGGGATAGCAGGGGAAAGGTCTATCTGCCTTCTGGCATCAAGCCCATTTTCTCAGTCCTACTGTGAGCTCACAGGGACATTCCCTCCCTTATAATGCAGCACCTTCTTGCCTTTGCATGTGGAGTTCTTCATGCCATAACTGTTACATTGGTCACTCAGGAGCCACACTATGAATGAAAAACAGTAGATCAGATGCCTTCTTGCTGGAGCAACTGAACCATGACTGTTATGCTTTTTAAAACCTCTCCCTTGAGACCCCAAAGGATTATTTTTAATGGTACAGTTCCAACCATCATCTTCTAACCAGTAGAACTCCTACTCAGGCATCACTTGTAAAAATTGCCCATTTCTGATTTTATTGAATACAACTCCAGGAAAACGCAGTCGGCTGCAAGGTCAGTCAGAAGAGTTTGGCACAGAGCTGGTGGCACACATGCTCCAAGACAAGTTCCAGCCTCTGTTCCCATACACAAACCCACTTGTGCACAACATCCAAGCCAGACAACCTACTTGGACCTCCCCCATTAAAGACAGGATTATCAAGAGTGTGATTCTCCATACCAACTCCATAACCCATCCTGTAACTTGCAAAAGGAGGACCCTAGACAGGATATCTGCAGTGCCTACTGGAGCTTCCCCATTGCCATTACTGATGTTGTGACACCCCTGCAATGTGACAAGCACCATTTGCCTTGGTATTGCTGGCCTTCTGCCAGTTCTGGTGCACAGTAAACAACAAACAATCCACCCTGATGAGTCTCCATGAGTTGTAAAAAGAGATTTTGAGACTCTTTCAGCTCTGATAGCTTTTGTGTATGTGAACACTGAGATCTTTCCTTCTCCAGTTCTTAACACTGGGCTACTGTCCTTACACCAGCAAGTTCTTATTTCCCCTGCTGTCAGGAATTCAAGGTATCCACTCAAGTATTGTCCTGTTAGGCCTCCTGAAGTGGCCCAAATGCCTTGAGAAGGCTCCAGCAGTACCATGTCAGAGCAGTACCTTCTCTAAGTACATCCTCTAAATAGTAAAACTCCACCAACATCTTTCAAGCCTACCAAGTGAAGCTGCTGCTGTCCCTCCAGCTTTTCTGGTTCCTCAGCCTTCAGACTCCCACAGTGGTCTTTGGACCTTACTTTATGCAGAATATTTGGTTCCTTTCTCTACCACAACTCCCCATGTGTAGCTAGATGAACTGAGCAGATGAACTTATGGAAGTGCACTTTATAATGTTGTGGATTTGAAAAACCAGATTCCCCAAGAAGGGGGTAATTAGGGCATTTAGGCTTGGCACTGCTAAGGGTCAAAACTTCCTGAATATTTTCATTGTCCTCATACTTTCTTGTGTATCTCATTGTCTTAATGAGAAAAAAAGAGAACAGGAAGAAGTTGCTGCCCAAGAGGCAGAATTCAAACAAGGAAAAAAATCGCATTTCAGATATTTGAAATCCAAAAGCATGTGTTCTAAATTTCCAGTTTACTATACTTGAATGAAAACGTCTTGCTACTGCTTTTAGAGACTGCAGGTTTAAGAAGCACCATCACATATGAAACAGATTTTTCAAACTATTTTTATACTGAATATAACACTTTATTAAGAATTTAGGACTACTCACGTGTTCTGCAGTGTGAACTCCACCTCCAGCTCTTCACGTGCCTGAAGAGAGGAGATAAAAGAAAACAAAGACTGATTACTTATTTTTCTTCACAGCTTTCATCATACCAATTTCATATAATTTTTTAAATATGCATTTAAAATAGAACTTAGTAAAATTCCCACAATGTAAGAAAACCATAGTTTTGACTGAAGATATTCAATTTTTAGATATTGAAGAAGCAGTTGCTAAAATGATTTTTTTAAATCTAAATGCTTTATAAGCACATCTGCATGCTTAAGCACTGCTATTCTGCTCAAACAGCCATTTGTTCAGATTTTAACTCCCAAAACGAAAAGAATTATCCTCTTTAATACCATTACAGTCAAAAGGAGCTGAAAATTCAGAATTTACACCAAGAGCCAACTAACATCCCAGAAATATTCAGAATGAAGACTGGATAACTAGTTATAGGTGGTTCCTGCATTTTCAGCATAGATATTTGTTCTAAACAAAAGCTAGCAAAAAGCACAATTCTTAGAATTGCAGCAAAATACAGTTTAAATATGAGGTTCCCTAAAATGAAACACTGTAAAAGGATCTATTGGGATGGCAGGAGAGAATTTCCTTTTGTTCTCACCAATTCCATCGCTCACCTGTGGATTCAGCTGGAACTTCACGCGGACAGTACGTCCCACAGTGAGCTTATCTATGTCAAAGAGAACTGTGCAGAGTTCATCATCCCTGGTGACCGTGTCTTCATCACACACCTTCAGCTCCAGCACGTTCTGCGCAAAGAGGTTAAGAACATAATGGAGTTACTGCTACATCTAAGAGCTCCGTAAGGCAGGAAAATCTCTAGACTAGGTTTTCTTTCTTTGCTCCTTCAGTTTTATGGGAAGGAGAAAAATGAGAAAGGGAAAGAGAAAAAGGAGAGAGACTTGGGTTTATTAGATGTCAGATTACTGATAACTCTTCATACAAAAAAGAAGCAAGTTTGTTGCTTTTCCACAGGCAGACAAGACAAACAGATCATGCAGAACATTCATGAGTTTGTGATAAATTACTGCATTAGATGTTTCTACATTTAATGCAGTAATTTAAATATTTTATGGCCTTTGGTTCTAAGTGTATAAAACAGTCACAGGTTCATAAAAATGGCTTAAAGGATTTTCACAATATTTAGAACTGAGTGGTTTTGCTATTTTTATGCAATATTTTTCTTGGATTTTGCTTGTTTATGTCAAGATTTGGGATAGGATAGTAAGGCTATATTCTGAAGTACATTTAATTCCTTCTTATTGCAGTATAGTACATGTCTAAGTAACAAATATGGGGAATAGAACAACACTAAGGGGAATGTAAGCAACAGTTTGAGTTTTTTTCCCTAAGGAATCTTTAACATCTTCTGTGTTTGGAACTAGCTATGTAAGTATTAGTTTACTGCAGTTCTGTGTAATCTAATGACTAATGCAGGCACGAAATGGTGAAAAGAATTGATGTCAGTTACCTTGACACGGCGGTCAATCTTGTAGCAGAAAGCTTCATTCCAAACGGGGTTTTTGCTGTTCCTGATGGTCCTGGTCCGAACCTTCTCTGCTGAGGCAGTGGGCAGCCACAGTGTCACATAGCAATCTGAAAGGGTGACTGTGCAGGGAGAAGATGAGCACAGTTAAAATGTGAGAAAGAATTTCTGCACAGTGCCCATTTAACCCTAATAAGACAAAGATAGTATAGCTGGGGCTTTCTTCCTAAAACATACAGGATTAGGTGTAAATAATACAGTGAAGCACTAACAGGAGAACAGACATCCTCACACATTTGTAATGCCCATTTCCACCTTTTCACTCTTAGTTAGACATACTTTTTTTATTTTAATGTTACTTTATACTTGAAATTGTGCCACCCTCCACAGACAGTATATGTTGCATTTAGCTTTATCTTCATGATTATCCAAATGGCTGTGACAGGCAGCACACCTCACAACCTTCCATCTGGGCTATAGAGAGACTTGTTTGCTATAATTTCTTCCCCAGATTTTGTACCTTAGCTTAATGAAAGCCTTTGTTAACATGCTAGCTTAACTGAAGAACAGATTTTTTTCATGAAAGGTGTTCTCGCATCAAAGCTGGAAAATTTGATTTATCACAAATCAGAATGTGCCTATTCCTTATTCATTCATATATTTGACAAAGCTTTTAGAAGTTGTGTGCTCCTCAGCAGTTCTAATAGAAATAAAATCCATTTAATCACCATAATTAAATTACTGTGTGTTCAATTCCTTCCTACTGCTCTGTCTGCAGACTGGAAAGATGTTTGCCACCACCCATGTTTGGGAAGGAAGCCATGAGTGCTAATGAAGACATCAGCTTCTCCTATATTCTGAGTCCTCAAACTGGAGGGAGCACTCCCAGGAGTGAGACTTAACAGAAGCACAATACAAGTACCAATGGCCTTTCTCTCACACCTGTAATGCAATCTCCCTATTCCACATTAGCAGTGCTCAACCAGTCACCTGGTTCTTACAGCAACCTTGTGAGTCAGAGGAGGCCAAATAATTCAGCTCATAGTCAAACCCTGCATCATGCTCAAAACGAGTAACAGTGTTATTACATTATATTAAGAGCAATTACTTCATGTATTTCCTTTTTATCTTTCCATAACAATCACAGATTTAGGTTTTCCTACAAGCCAAACCATGCCTTTACTGAGTTGTTAACCATGCTATCACAACCAGCAAAACCTGGACTGTGATTGTGGGAAGGAAAGCATTTCCAGAAAGAGACCTAAGCCACACCTGATCAGGAGACTGTGACTGATCAGATGTTCAGCAGAGGCACAAATGCAAGCAGATGAAAATGCAAATGGTTGATGATGATTAAATGCTATAGTTTCCATTTTCAAATAGGATGAGACACTGATTACTTCACAGTAGCACTATAAGAATTACACAAATAAGTACACTCAGAAAACTTTAATTTCTTGGAACTGTTCAAGACCATTCCCCCCCCACATAGAGCTTAGATCAACCTGATCTGGTGGAAAGTGTCCCTGCTCATGGCAGGGGGGTTGTTTAAGGTCCCTTCCAACCCAGACCATTCTATGATGCATTGCTTTGCCAAAGATCCCATAATGCAGTCGATGTCACGGTCCAAAACATAGTCTAGATTTTCAGGCCTCTACTCAAATTTATTAAAATTATCTTGTTCTGAAACATCAGTAGGGAGGAGTACTTTTAAAGTATTTTTATTTTTCACTAGTAAATTAAATAGGAACATGTGTGAATGAACAAGAAGAAATGTTCGCTTCAATAAATAAAGCACAAACACTCATGAGAAAATATACGCAAGAGAAATAAATGGTCACAGGGAACACCGAGATTTAACCAGCAAAACTGGAAAGCTACAGTGGAGGAAATAAATGCTAACTCAGAATTGTAACAAGTATCGCACTTTTACCTTTAGACACAGGTAGAAAAGGGACATTTTCCTACAGTTGAAAATACTAAGGTTTCAAGGAAAACTAGCTGAAATATTTGCCTTATTGATTGCCTTACAGAAGATGTAAACACTGCCTGAATACCCTTCCCACTGCAGACAAAGAAATGGACAATAATACAGTTTTTTCAGACAATAAATTTTCTGTTAAGAAAATACTCTTAATGAAAAGCTTACAAATCTCTCTGCCAGATACACTTTAAATAAGTGTTTGGGATGCCCAAGTTCTGAATTTGGGGCATCTCAAGGGGATCAAGATATGATATTCATCTGCTCTTGAAGCCAGAACACCAAGTAAGAAAGCCATATGGTGTGGCAGACATACCAACAGGTTTAGCCAAAAAAGATCCTGATGATTCACTGTGATAAGGAGTGACTGAGCAAGTTGCTCTGAGAAGGACATCCACAAGGAAATGAAACACAAACAGGCAGTACAGGAATACAGAAATGCACACTCAGTTGTTTATGTGGGTTTGTAGATGCAATTTCAGTGGTGGCCTGATTAGATCACATATTTGGTTGTCACAAAACACCATTTAGGCATTTTAAAATTTGGATTTTGATAAATAAAAAGTTGGACATACAGCTATAAGCTCATGAAATGTTTGCTTCTATACATAAAAAAAGAACTTTAAAAAACCCCTAACTTTACACCTTATAAAGTGTTCTCACTTTGTCTAACAAACCAAAGAAGAAAGAGAAATAAGCAGTAATACAGGAGTATTACATTGTGGAAGATGCTTAAGTAACCCAGAATACCACATATAAGTGCAGCAGAGATTTCTTCCCTGATAGTGATCATTCAAAAATACTGTTGTAAAGCACAACTTCTATGTGATCTAACCACATTCCTCCTGCCAGAAACCACCAAATCCAACCTCTGGTAAGTTTTTCCCTCTACTCTTGACCCATCACACAAATTAAAGTCTATATCAAAATATAGATTGCATTAACTAAAATTTTCTTACAAACTACGATGGGCTGCATGAAATTCTGAGCATACCAAAAGAAAATTGATTTTGGCCATGTTCAGCAAGATTTTAGGAAACAGTGTGGACTTTTTTTTATATCTTTCAGATTTATTCATGTGGCTTTAGATTTGAATTTTCTAATTCTCTTTGTCTTTATTTCACCTTTTTCTTTTGAAGTCTCAATTCTAGATATCCTTTTTTCACTTCCCTTCACTATCCCTCACTTAAACTCCTGTCAGGTGCTCAGAGTATTGCTCTGTTGATTTTTTTTTTCTGACTTTTAAATGGCTCCATTCTGTAGGTTAAATAAATTCCAAGACACAATGGATTTTATCATCAGTTCCTGGATATGTACAAATTCTGCAGAAGTAATAGAATGTTTTTGCTTGTAAATATTTTGTTTTCATAGGCTTTTCTTGCTACTGCTGATTTTACATCTGCATTGCCAGTTCTCTCCTTTCTTCTATCCATAAATTCTGTAGGAAATACTCAGGTTTCTTACTTAAAAATACAAGCATTTTCATTCTTTTCAGAGCAGATCTCAGATCAGCAGTTAGGTCAGAAGGTTAGGAAATATATCTCAAACAGTAAGATATGAAAAAAAATATAAAATGCATCACCTTGCTTAAGTCCCTTTAAATTTAAAAGGAGAAAGCAATGCTTCAGTATTATAATATAAATGATTCTTTGAAACTTACAGCAATATATGCTTTTATTCCTACAAAATTTGAGAACAATAACATTGTCCAAATATTTTCTTTAAAAAGTTCTAAGAACCATCCAAGAATAGTAGAAGTACTCACGCAAGTCTGCCTTCCGGGCATTCCTCACTCTCAGTATTTTTACAGTGAGCAAGTTGAAGGGAGATACTGGTGCCTGCACAAAAATTCAGAAAAGGAAAAAAATGAAAAAAAGGATGACATTATTATTCCAGCCTGTAGTCACAGACTACTGTAACCCTGAAATTTTGAGGACGTAGACAGTACAGTTTTCAAGGTTGAGACAATACAATTCATCAAACCAAGTAGAGCAGTCAAAAATCTGTACAGATTTTTGGCACAGAACTCTCTTCAGGCCTGAAATAGAAGTAATATATTTCAAAATCACTCAAGTTAATGATAGGTGCCAAGAGTTTGATTTGATAAAGATCACGTCTTCAGATCACAGCTCCCTTATTATCACAACAAACACCCCTAGAGCACACTCGTGGGTGTCTTCACCTCTCACACACCACTGCCTGCAGTGGAACAGGTTGTCTCTGGGACACCAAATACTGTCACAGGAGCTGTGAAAGTAGAACTGTCTACCATGCACCAGCACAAGCTCCGACACCAGCACAAAGTTCTGCAAATAGCCAAAAATAGAAATGCAGCTGACATGAGATACTTCTCTTGAAGACTCTGGTGAACCTCTGATCTTCAGCTCTGACCCCCAGCAGAAAGTTACAAAAATCATCCCAGAGTTGATCTTGGGAATTAACTCACAACCTCACTAGATATCAGAAACCTTGAGCTCAGAGATATCAAGTCTATAATAACTCATAACCTCCATGGCTCATACTAATGAATCTTCATATTCCTCAGGCTATAAATTAACCCTTTCCCCATTTCACCTTTGAGATAACTGCTTAACTTCTTACTCTCTCTCACATACTAATATCTCCTCTTTCATATATACTATCTTTCATTTTAAACAAATTTATGTACAGATACCATTTCTCTCAACACTTGCTTAAATTGATATTTAGCATTCCACTTACTGGTTCTGTTTTAGAACAAAAACAAATTTTAATGTGCCCCAAATTTTATCTAATTTTTCTATCTATACCAGCTGGTGAGAACAAGACACTAATACACTCTGGGGAACAAGATACTGGAAAGCAGTGCCCCAGGAAACGTACAGGGGGGTCCTGGGCTGTGGCAAACTGGATGTGAGTCAGCAGTGCCCTGGCAGCCAGGAAGGCCAAGCTTGTCCTGGGGGGCATCAGGCACAGCATGGCCAGCCAGGCAAGGGAGGGGATTGTCTAGCTCTGCTCTGCTCTGGGGTGGCCTCACGTCTAGTGCTAGGGGCAGTTTTAGTTTTATGCACATATTGTGTCATATTTAGCCACAATACAAGAAAGACTTAAAACTCTTAGAGAGTGTCCAAAGGAGGGCAACAAAGATGGTGAAGGATCTTGAGGAGAAGCCACATGAGGAGTGGCTGAGATCACTTGGCCTGTTCAGCCTGGAGGAGACCGAGGGGAGACCTCATTGCAGTCTGCAACTTCCTCATGAGGGGAAAAGGAGGGGGAGGCACTGATCTCTCCTCTGTGGTAACCAGTGACAGAACCCACGGGAATGAGATGAAGTTGGGTAAGGGGAGGTTTAGGTTGCATACTAAGAAAAGATTCTTCATTTTGCCAAATTATGTCTTTTCAGCAGTATCACAGGATTTATCCTGAAGTGCTTCACAATGCTTTGCCAGAGTGTCAAGCAACTGGGACCATAACATGACATTGGACAATAAGCCAATGTAATGAAGGAGGTCCTAGTCCTCACCAACGAAAACCTCAGCACCTCTGAAAAGTCAGCAGAGAACATAAACTGTCTCCAAGAAATAACCTGAGTAATCCCCAGAGGATCGTCTTGCACTTCCCTTTGAGTTGACAAGGGGCCTGAAGATGCAGAGCTGAGGGGCAGTGAGACAGCAGCAGGAGGCTCAGAGCAGTCACTAACATGGGCACATTTGTTCTACATTATCTGACCTGTCCAGTCTCTCACACAGGGCAGTTTTACAGAGCACAGTTTGCAAGCCCTGGGATTGTCAGGTGTGGGACATTCCAGTTGTCACAAAGACTGTATCACACCTCTATCTGCTCCATTGTTCCAAACGTGTCCACAAAGGATAACTTGGATAGACTTGAAAGAAAAAAAGTTCTTTGGGGGAAAAAAACAAACAAACAAACAAAAAAGGATTACAGTCTCCAATCCCAAGCAACCAAAAGATATCAGGCCCAGACTATACAGCTGAAGTGCTACAACTAATTTTCTATATGAATAAAGTAGTAATGGGTAAAAGTGAAAAGCCCTCCTAGACACAGGGACCAGCAGCCAAGGCTTGTCTATCCCTGACATCTACTGACATGATTTTTACATTTATGTTTTGTCCCTGCTTTCCCCATCCAATAAATTGTAAGTGTTTTTGACCTCAGAAATGTTATTTCAGAAGATGGGGAGCATCTCTCTTATCCAGAAAGGAGGATACTTGCATTCCTTGATTACAGAAAAATTGACTTGGGCACAAGTTCCCCATTCCATGGAAATTCTATTAATTACTGGGCTTAACACCATTTTAAAAGAATAACCTTGGCTCAGCTATTGGAAAACAAGCACCAAGACCTTTACTTTGTGAATCTCAAGTGAATAGTGATATCTCCCTGCAGCCAAGTGCCATATGGGGATAGGAACTGTGAAAGTTGTTCCCAGCTGTCCATGTTACCTGGCTGTTTATGCCATTTTCTGCACAGCTATTACAATTCCATTCTGATGTATCTTACTCTCCAAACTTATGGAAATGATCCTCAGTGCTCAGCTTTGGGTTGTGGAGTGCCTTCCCACACTAAAGTCTTGAAAGTCCAACCTTACAACTCCTAACTTTATGGTGCCTGAATGCGTTACCAAATCTAGCTGTCAGCCACTTACTCAAAGTCATACAGAAAAACTTGTCCTAAACTGGATAATCTCCTAGCAATTGGCAAGGACTTCCACATCCTTGCCTTTTATGTGATGATGACCATATCACAGACTGGGTAAGTTCTGAGGCCAGTTATTACAGTCAGTCATTACACACTCTTCAACTTTCGGCTTCTATATTTATTTCATCTGAGACATGAATCTTACCTCATAAACCGGAAACACAAGCCAGGCATTTTAATGATCACTTTTGAAATTACTTAAATATATGAGGCTGCAAATGCAAGACTTGGTCACACTGTCCTACGTCAGATAAAAATTCAATTAAGTCCTGTGGCACACTTGTGCAATCCTCACATATCTAGTCTGAGGGAAGGCAATAGTAGTGTTCATATAAATGAGTGCTCTTCCATATGAATCAATTATATAACTGGTCTCTAAAATTGCTCCATTTTAGTAAAGTTCCAAGCTTAAAAGTCTTTCACAGAATTTTTTTCTTAAGGAGAAAAGGGTGAAACTCATACAATATTCCCAAGTCACGTTAAGAGATAAGGCAGTTATCAAAGTGCATCTGTATCTGGGGGAAAGCACTATTCCCTTAACTTTCTCATCAAAGAGGAATATAAATCTCATCACTACTTAAAAAGCTATGAAAAGCAACAAAGAAATCACTCACCCTGTCAGAAAGAGTAACAGGGCTTTAAAACAGATCACTGCCTTGCTTCTGACCTGGGTCAGGTATGTGGCACCTTTTAACTTCAAAGAATTTTGGAGCCTCAAAGGCAGGCAGGATTTCACCTCAGGCAAAGTCAAATGCATAAGAAAAACTTTTCCTTGTACTGCTATTTTGTATGTATTTCACTCATTTTAAAATACCCTGTAGCTGGGTCTTATCAAGTCAGTAGAAGTCCCCACGTTTGTTTCAGGATAAAAACAAATGGAGCAGCACTGAGTCAATGGCTGCTTCTTTCCAAGAGCTATGCAAAACTTCTGTGGCTTCAGACTGCAATTTTCATGTGGTTTTTTTTTTTTCCTTCCTGTTTGCAGCTGCACAGCTGGACGTGTGTTGGAATGGATCCAAATCTGAGAAACCAGGATTCCCATAGTTCAATGTGTTTTGTTTCCTCAAGACCACACCAGTAATTTATGTGATCTAAAAAGTATTACTCTTTTGACTGTCAGCATGAGGGCACTAACAAATTTTTCTTACGAGCTATTTTACATATTCTTTCTAATGTATATAGCTGCTCAAATTGAAAACCCACACATCCTACTAGTTACCCTGAAACTCACTCTGACAACGAAAACTCATTTCCTTGACTGAGCCACTGAGTAACAAAAAAGCAACTCAGGTATACTAGGCTTATGTACTTACCATAAATACCAACTTTCATGAAAAAAAAAGGAATAAAGTTCAAGTCCTTCCTGAATTTTACCTCTGTGAACCTTGGAGATTCAGGACAGAAAGAAGGGGCTCTGGGTCCTGCTCTAAATTGAAGGTACTGTATTCATGTCATGTCACCCTAAATACTTTGAAGAGAAAAGTAACAATCTAAAGCCATGCAATTGTACAGGTCTTGCACCTAGGGACCTACTAACAATGTAAAAAGCACTACAGATTAAAAAAAAAAATCAGATTGGTCTTCAAAACACAGGCTAGAACTCAAAATATGAATTTTTATGATTCTAGCACACCTCTTAGGGCTGTATATACAAAGACCTACATAATTTTAGAAGCCAGTTTTTGAAGAAATTCTGCAAAGTCTTTACCACAGCATTTCACTTAGAACAGAGAAAATATGTGACTCTCAGGCACAACCAGGCATCAGAGACTATCAATAACAGCAAACCTCCACAAGGCAAACAGAATTTACCACCATTTAAAAGATTCTCTGTATTACTCTGGTTTCCCTATCTGGATGCAAAGCTGGGGAGTGCCCACATCACTGAAGGAGGGGCAAAAGCCCATCTTGCAGACAGATCTCCAAAGAGTTTCAACTGATACTGGCAGCCCCAAACCCACTGCAAATGCCAGAGGACAGCCTCATCCTGCTGTCAATGCCTTTGCTCCCATTCACTGGCTCATAGGAGCTTATCTGATACATTTTCCTTTATGCTAATACCTCTTAACATAAATGTCTGCTAATTGCCCAGCCATTTTTAATTTGCCTGTGCAAAGAATTCGTCCTGAATTCAGCCTTTACAAAACACCTTTTGCTCTTTTTTAGCCTTCAGAGAAGTTTGGGCACTACTCCCACTCTTCCTGGGCTGATAAGATCAAGCTTGTCAGGAGACTGAACTCACCACATTTATTCCACCGTTTTACCTGTGAATGCTGTGCTGCACAGAGAATTGCAAGCTCTAGGATAGACCATCACACTGCAAAGGCTACAAGGAATACCAGAACACTAGGAAGACCCATATAAAAGCTCTTCTTATAAAGGAATAAACTGTAAGAAAATGGGAATATTTCATCCAAAGAAATCAAAACACACAAGAAGGGAGTGATTAAAAATTTGATAGAGTTGAAGTACAAACCAGCCCAGATAAAGCACAACACATAAGCATCAGACACCAACAGCAACCAGACTACTTAAAGCTTATGGAAAGCCATGGCAATACTCCATCTACAGAGCTGAAGCCGCAGCTCAGCTTTTCAACACTCAGTAAACTTTGCAACACAGTTTTCCCCCGAGCCATTGAATTCCTAAAATATTTTCTGGTGATCTACATTCAGCACTGGACAGTATTTAATGAAGGGCTAGCTAATTGCTACCTACCGTTCTCACCGCTGGTGCTGAGGTGCTCGTAAAAGTCTAGGAAAAACAACACAAGGCAAAGTTAAGAAAACTAAACTACATGTTAAATGCTTACTTTAGGCTGACACGTCAAAACATCTCACATTCAAGGATACATTTAGAGCTATGCTTTTAGCTGCATCATTAAGTGCTTTACTGACCACCATCACAACTCTCTTCCAGCTTATTTCATCGTTTTTACAGGAAAGCAGAAGCACAATAAGCAATATTTCTAGCCCTAAAATGTGGTTCGAAAAGACAAGTGTGCCATGAGGTTCTGCAAAAGCCTAGACTAGGAAAGCCATCCTTGCAACAAGATCTGAGGAACAGCAAACTCGATTTCCCTTGACTGCCCATACAACACAAACCACTTGTTCTCCTCAGTGATCAACTTCACTGGAGCACCAGGCAATTTTATCCACTTTACACTTGCTATCACCTTGTTTTGCTTACCTCACTTGTACTTAAATTTGATCCCATTGCAGACCCAGTTGCATGTAAGTCCAGTGTTAAATGTTACTAAGTCGTACAGCTGGCAGGAGCTCCTCATGCAGGTTAGGGGTGGAGGAATAGGGATTTTATGATGAGGCTCTCCTGCCCCACCCCCTGATTATTTCCAGTCATTAGGCAGTCACCTCCCTGCTTCCTGCAGCCTATTAGAGCACCTCAACTGAGTCAGCAGAATGAAGAGCAATTCCTTTTCTACCCACTGTGATGTTCAGGGAGGGTGCTGAAGCCCCTTTCTGTCCAGGTATTGCTCTCTTGAAATACTGGTAATGAAAAATTTTGCATTTATGCAACAGCTCTAACCCCCAAGCAAAGTGCTTCTGACTAATTAAATCACAGCTCTCAGAGTATCTCTACACTGCCACCATCATGCTGTAAGGTAGTAGAGATGTCAGCAGCTTCTTTCGAAATGATAAATTCAAATACCTGTAGCAGTCTTCCCATAGCAGCGCAGTTCAAGCAGGTAAGTCCTGCAGTTCAGCAAGGTAACTCAATTGTGATGCCACAACTGGATGACTGCAGCACCCCCAAAGCTACTTTGAGCATCTCTGTGCTACATTTAGCAACCTCAACACATGCTGAATGTTCTTTGCTGGATATTTATTGTATATACAGAAAAAAATGTTAATCCATGTTCAGAAATCTTGCAGTTTGATATTAAATCAAACAAGAGGGAAGGAAGGAGCTATTAGCAGCAGGTGAAACTTGGGAGTGGAAGGGTGAGGCAGGAGAGAGAGTTGTGCTCTCCTGCAGGGCCCTGGGGAGCCCAGCAGTTCACCCACCCTCAGAGCTTACTTCAAAGAGGTCTGTGTGTGCTAGCTCTCACACTAAGTCCAGCAGACACACTGTGAGAAACTCCAGGGCACAAAACCCTCCCTGACTGCTCTACACCCCGGTGTACAGTGACTCACTGCCTTGTAAAGTGTATCAGGGTAGTCCTAAACGAGCATGCATGTGCAGGCTGGTAGATTTTGGAGCATGCAAGAACAGACTCTGGCTCTACCAGACTCTTTCTGCCCTCTCTGACAGATGATAGGAGGGAGCAGGTACCCAGTCTTGCATCATGAAACTGAAATGATTATTTTAAACCAATCTTACTTGTATTGGTGTTCAATACAAATTCACTTGATGCAGGCAAAGAAAGCAACCTTGTAAACTGCAGCAGATGCCACTTTAGTGCACTCCCCTGTGCTATGGAGGCTGGTATCAAAATAATTCTGCACAGAGGAAGAGAGGAGGTGTCCAAGGAACATCACTGGAGTAAAATCCTCTTTTCAGATACAAGTGGCTTCCTTCTATGTTTATGTCTGGTGATAAACATATGTGATGCCTCTTCAGAAGATCTTATTCAAAATATGCAGTGGTACTCTCTGGTGGTTTCCATCTGAAGTATTTAATGGCTAGCTGCTTGCTTCATAGGCACACTTTACACTGTCTTCTCAGAATCAAAGGAAAATGGCTCATAAACATGAATCTACAGCTTCTGAAATGCTCCTTAAACCAAAAGATATTTCCAATGAACATGTGCATCTCTACCCCAAAGACAAAATATCTCCTTGTAACTTCTCTCTTTATATCTGTGTTAAATCCTTAGGAACAAACTCTGGTGAAGCAGTCACAGCTGAGAATCACTTGCTTGCCTTCTCACACAACTAGTTCTTTCCAGCTTCTGAAAGAATGTTCCCTGGAAATATTCCAGTATTAAAATTTAAAGTAGGAATTGATTTTCTTTAAAAACATCTGCAAAACTTCTTCTATCAAAGGAAAGAGGGTAGGATATCCAGCTCACTTTGCCCAAGTTGTCCCAGCAGATATATACACCTATACACATTTATATCATCCCAGCTGTTTCACAGCCAAACAAGACTCCCTGACACTACATTCTCTTACCCATACTGTTTTTAAGATCCATACATGAGACAGCACTTCACAATTTATAAAATTATTCCAGAGTCAGTGCATCTTACCCACTAAATGATTTCCTGATGTTTCAGACTGTTTTCCTCATCTCAAAACAATGTCACCATTGCCATTCCCAAAACATGTTCCTAAATATTTCTCCCTCTCCTGCTCATAACAACCATCAGGTTTTTAGCTGGCATTTTCTCCCTTAACCCCTACCTGTCCACATCACACAAGAAGGCTTTGGAATACACTATGTTTTAAAGACCTGGCAAATTTATGGCAGGCAAGAATAACAATCTCCACAGTTTCTCATTCATGCGGTGAATACCTGATAGAACTAAGCACTGAATGTTCACAACACCTCTGACAGTAAGTCCTTGTCAGCACTGAAAAACTTGATGGCTTATTCACTGATGTCTATTACACCACTTGCTTAAAATAAAAAATCATGAATTTGCAGTTTGTCCCACTGGACTTTTACAAGTAGAAATGTCCCTAGGATCATAATTTCAAAAATATTACAACTTCCAAGGTCATGTTGGGGTTTTTGCATTTTTCATTAGATCTTCCACAATTCAAGGACAATTTCAAAGACAATCATTAAGCATGCATTAAACAAATTCATATCTGAATTTACCCAAAGTCTAAAGAGCCATATATTGCCTCTTTTTAGCAATCACATTTCCACATTAATAATTTTAAATTGCCAGAGATCATCATTTACATACATCCTACTTACACTCTTACTTGGATTTTTGAAGATTAGAGAGACTGTGTAACTGATGACAGAACACTCAACAGTCTCTTTAAAGCTCTGAACAGTAACAAGGAGAATAAAAAGGAAGATGTCATTTTCCTCTGCTATCATGCACTTTCAAGTGCACATTTACATGCACATGATTTTGCATCTATGTATTAATTAAGGCAAGGTGGAGAAAATATATCATTCTGATCTAAACTGGCCAGCTGCAAACGCTAGTTTCCCCTTAATTGTATAATTGATGATTGTATATCTGACTGCAATAGGTCACAGGGAGGAATAACAGCTGCTTTCAATACTCCACAATTGCCTTATGTGCCACTTTGTCACCTTCTGATAATCCAGGACTACAGAAATGTATGACTAATGGGGGACTTCATTTTACTGCAAGTATCCTTGTACCATCCTTGGGATGACAATGGGAGCAGTCATCATTTATACACCCTGAACATAACAAGAAGGGTGAACATTCAAAGCACGTGCTAGAGGTGTTAAAAAATGATAGCCAGATGTCACATTAGAAAATAATTACTCAATATTAACAAATTTAGCAATTAACAAATTAGGCAATTTAACAAATGTAGTGTCAGATCTGTAGCTTGGGATTTTCCCTGAGCTTTCACTTTGTTTTCCTTCTTTTTGTATAATGCTTCCACAAGCTACAAAATCTACTAAGACCTCATCCTGCCAGTCAAAGAAGAGCAAGCAGCTCAAGTCCAACTCTAGTTACACAAAGACTTGAACTCAATAATTTCCAAAGACAAGGTGTACGGTACCATGGATGACAAGCATCACTTTGCTATCCCAAGGTGTTGGACTTTAGACTCTGAAAAACTTAACTTTGACTTCATAATTTTTGGCCTGAGGTTAATTTTAAGGAACTCTTTGGAATAAAAAAACAGAAACACCAAAACCCAAAACCAAACAAAATATTCCCCCCCATATATATATATGTATATAACATTCACATTAATATGGTTATTATGTTGGCATTTTATTTTCATGTTTCCATGTACCACACCTTCAAAACACCTGTTTTTCAAAACTCTATAATATTCTTTTATTCATTGGAGAGAGAGATCATGCTTGGTGGAGGATTACATTTTTGCTTGAGACACTATTCTGATTATGACATATATGAAGGAGGGGTTGTGCTTTCAAAAGACTATTGAGAAACTGCATTAAAACAACTCCACATGCCCTTGATATGTTTTGGAGAGATAAAATCTCGCTCCTCCTACTCATTCACATGAAGTAATTGGGCTGCTTTTCCATTCAAAAATCATCGCTAAAGCGTTCGCCCATCTGTTAATATATGCAACCCTGCCTTCAGATTTGTTGCAACAGAATTTCAAATGCAATCCTCATCTCAAAAATCAGTAGCTCAAAACCTTTGTCTCTGCCCCTCCCTGTGCTCTGTAGATCTGAGCATCCAACAGCACCTCTCTTTACCTTTGCAGGAGCACTCAGAGGTTGCCTGACCTTTCCGGGTTCATTCAACACTTCAGGCACTCGTGAAGCAGCTATTTCACTGCCCTAACCCCAACAGACCACAGGTTTGAAGAATACCAGCACCAGCCTGTGTCAGCTAATTATCCAATAATTAGGCAAGACGCATAGCCCAGGACCTTTACAGGGAAATCTAGAGCCAATTTCAATCTGAACCAATTCTCAGAATATCAAAAAGCCACCTCATATTGCCAGCTAATTAAGGAAGTAACTTCATCTACAGTCAGCCTAAGAGATGTTTGAGCCCTAATAGAGACTGCAAAGATTCACAGCTAATTGTTTTCAGGATCATGACATTACATTCAGCAGAGCTTGTGTGACACAGGTCACAAACAGGTGTTTACCAAAAGAAAAAAAATTCTTGCTGATCTACCTGGGTCGTAAATAGAACAATTGCATCAATGCTGAATCATTTTGAAAAATCCAGCTGATATGTCACTGAGCCTAAAACTCAGATCCATCCTTAAAAAATACCACCAGTAATAATGAATGTCTCTGTTATTTTTTGATTAATAGCTGGCAAGCCACTCAAACAAACATCTCTTCCCCTGTCCTTTTATGCTGCCTTTCACCATCACATCACAGGCAAGATTCTGAATTATCTCTGTAATGTGAACATCATTGATGGTCTTTAACAGAAGCAGCCTTTCCTTCCCCAAACAAGAAATAAAATCAGTCCATTTTGGAGAAAACTAACAAGCCACCAAGGCAAGACCATTAAGCTTGGCTCTTTCAGCTAAAACATTAGTCTCATGCAGTGTTAGGTGCTTGGAGCCAGATCCCAACACAAGCACCAGCATCTGTCTGACTTAAGTCAAAATACTGAGCTGCTAAGCTAGACTATTTAGGCAGCCTAAGATTTTTAGTGGCTTTCTAAATAGGCCCAGACTTCTGAAAACAGACTCCCTTTCCTCAGCTCATTCTAAGCCATCCTAATTTTCCAGATCAGCGGCCAAAAGCACACATCATCACCACACCTTGGGTGAGTAAAGCTGAAGGCCCAGCGCCAAGTGTTGCAACCACCAAAACCCAGTGGGTGGAATACACAGGCACACGCTGAACTGCTTATATTCATTCTTCCTGGAGCTCTAGTAATGAAACTTGAAAATCTTAAAAATACTGAAGAGATACTTTGCAAAAGAAAATAATCACATTTTTAAACCTCCATTTCATTATTGTTTAAAAATATATTCATGAGCATAACTGAGCTGTCAGAGTGACACTTCCTTTTCTTCTTTACTCACAGAAAACTATTGCAGTCTTACTAGTGACACATAACATCAAATTATCCTAACCAAGGGCAAGAAAAAAAGATGAAACACTGGCTTTCTGCATAAGAGGGCCAGTGAAACAGAAGAATCTATCAGTAACTGAGGAAAAGGAAAGTTGTTGGACTCGACTGCTTTAGATCTACGAAAAGGACACATGAAGGTTACTGCCAACAGTTTCCTCTTATGAAGGGAGACTTACTGGTTTGATTGATATTGCAGCAAATCTTGACAGACACGGGTGGTGATATCTCCTGTTAAATGAACTGATGCACAGAAAAGGACTGGCTTAGAGGTAACAATGTTATAATGTTATCTCCTGAGTTATTATTCCAGTTACCTGCACCCTTGAAAGCAGAGTTTCCTTCCATTTTTTATTTTCCACAGTTGAAGTGACAGCTTTGCTTTCAATTTTCCTCAAAGGTTATTCACAAAGCTCATTGTTCACTCAATATTGGATTTCAAAAGCATCAAAAGCAAGGTATCAAAAGCAAGGGTAACTTTTTCCAGAACAACTCGCTAGCTGAGCTGAGTCCCTAGAACTTAATAAAACTCCCAAACTTAAATGATTTCAACTACAAAATTCTTATTTTTAATAAGATTATGCATGGCTACTTAGTATTTGAACAGTAGCTATTACTCTGCCATGCCCCAACAGGGCATGTATATTTTTCCATACAACAATCAGAAAGTTCTAAGAAAGACCAGTTAAATATACTTTCTTAAGAAACCATTTTTCTAAGACAAGTACCCTGTTATTTGGATAGCAGTGGGAATAAAACTGTAGCAGCAGCTACACACCAGCCATCTCACTGTTGCAGAAGTCAAAGGAGTTGGTATCACAAATTCTGTTGCCATCGCAAACATCTGTGAGCTTGCAGCAGGTGAATATTTATTAGTCCAGTACCAAAACATTTGTGTATCTCCTTCTGATGATTTTTTTTTCCTAAATACACTTTAAGTGTGTTTACTCGAATTAGGTGATGAATAGTTTTTAAGTTGCTTCTTTCGCTGCACTGCAGTTCGCAGAGCCTGGAGAATTAAGTGTTTGTTATTCAGGATGTTGTAGCTGCACAGGTTAAGCAGCTTGTTGAAATTCTCTTCAGTGTATGTCAGCAGGCCGGTGCCATAGGGAGCAGCACAGTTGGACACATCCACTCTTCCCTGCTCCATCTCTGTGGGACTGCGCTCCACATCTGAAACCAGAGCCAAGCACAGCAAAGGTATTGAGGAAAGTTTCCTGGATCATAGAAAATTAGAAATAATAAAATTGGAGTGGATACATGTAAAAGTATTTATAAACTGAAACTGAATTTGCCAAGTAGATTTTTTTTTTCTAGTGAAACAAACATTTCTTCTATTGCTGAACTAAAGGAAACAATCTGGCAACTTTTCAAAAATTATAGGTATCAAAGCAGCTTGTTACCCTGGCAAAGCCTTTGCTTCGTTAAATGTTTTCAGCACTTTTTATTCTCAATTTTTTCATGTAAAAAAAGTAATAGGAGAATTCCAACTTTGTTAACCAAGTAAACATTATATCTCTTCATGAGACTGTGAGGTGACAGCATAAGCTACCAGTGGATATAATTTACTAGCTGTATCCTCTTCTTTATTATCAAAGTTACATGACGTGTTTCAGGTGCCAGAGGGGGTTTCCCTCAAGGTACAGCTTCTCATGTTTTTATTTTTAAACCTCTTCATTCCAATCCCTGATAAGCTGCCCAATACTGTATGCATCACAGCTGGACTGAGACTATAATAACTTAGCCAACTAGGAAGCTTGCCAGTGCCTTGTTTTGGAATAGGAACAAGTTCAATGGATCAACTGGATGAGACAATCTCAAAAAATTATTACTGCTGTCAACGTACTCGGTGCCTTGTATTTTTGGAAGGTATCACACACCAATGGAAAATAGGCCAAGATTGGTGCCTCTAAGCTGTCCTCAAACACATAACACTCCTTCAGGTGCTCCCGGTCTTCCTGGCTCAGCTCTGTGCTGGGGAATGGGATCCCATGCTCCAAACAGTACTCTGAGAATAGGTCCAGTGGCTGGCTCAACAGAGAGGAGAGATGGCAACACAAAGAGAGCTTGAAGTAAGACCACCAAACCGCATAATATTTTGCTGCAATAGGCAATCTGAGATTGATTCATATGTTTATAAATAATGCTAACCATGCACTGGAACAAATGTATCATTTTAATTTTAATATATCCTGGGTAACAGAAATTTGGTTGATTTGCTAACACTCTATATTTTTAAAGCAGGGTTACTATTTACTGAAATGTATATGACATTCAGGTCAGTTTCTGTGATTTAGTGAGCACAGTAGAGGATTTGGATAGGGAAACTTTGATTATATGTGGCTTCTCAGATCACAGGTTCTTAAATATTTGCATTCAGTGCATCTAACTATGTCTTTATGTCCTCTTACAAATAAATGGCATTAATTTGAATCATATAAGCCTGTCAAGGTTTCTTCATTTGCAGAAAATAAAACCCTGACTAAAACTCATGACACCAAGAGTCAAATGTAAAAGCAAAACTTTTCATTAAAAAAAAAATTAAAATTATGTATTGTATATTAATTGCATTGTAGAAGTCATTTAACTATTGAGGAACTTATTACCAAGACAACGTTGAATAGGATATCTTCTGTATGTCTGTGTTCATATGTCTGTCCCAGAAAGACACTGAAAAAAGCCCTAATAAAGGCAGTGACATTATGGTCAGAGTTGTGAATAGTACCACTGATATGATCATTTAATTTAATAAAAACCAGACTATTTTCTGGAAGAAAAAAAGAGAGAGAGACAAAAAGCTGTGGTGGTAATTCAGCTGCTGGAGTCATACAGATAAAGAATCACTGCTTCAAAACATCACCAGAGTCTGTGATCCTCCGCTGTAATTTAAGTGAAGAATGACATCCACTTTTCTCTCTGGCCTCAGAATGGGTGGGCAGCTGGTGTTGATGAAGAAAGCTGTATCTATCAGCTTGAGGTAGTCACTCATTTCATTCAGCTGGTTGGGAGAAGAATCCAGCACTGTGTCTGAAAGGCCAAAACTTCTATTATTATTATTATTATTATTATTATTATTATTATTATTATTATTATTATTATTATTATTATTATTATTATTATTATTATTATTATTATTATTTACTGCAGGCTCAACTCTCTTTTTTTCCAAATTAGCATAAAAGAGGAGAAAGAAAATACAATTGATGCATATTCATCTTTGACACAAAGCCCACAGTTACATATTTGTCTTTGACACCATTTTAGTATTTATTTACTAAATAAACTGCTCAACTCTGAGATCAGCAAGATGGAGCAGTTCTAAGACTCAGCTTCATCCAAAGTGATAAATTATTCTTCTTTCTCAATATGTGTAAATTTGTGGCTATTTAAATTCTTTGGAAGCTTCAAGTCACTGTTTGATGGCTTTTCCTAGGAAGATGAGAATTCAAGCAAACATGCTGTGCTTCCTCCAAGACAGGAACATGACCAGGAATAAATCATCTAGGGCTTGGCAAAACGCATTCCACAAACATGTTAATCAAATAATATTAATCAAAATTTACCTTTATGATAAAACTTATCAAATATTTTTCCTCAGCAAGTATCAGCCCTCAAATCTCCTTCAAAGATATAACTAAAACAATTTCCAATTACCTTTCCACATGCAAAAGCTCTCATTCTCCAAGTATCTGTTATGTAGCTGCAAACCCTTGAGGAAATTGTGGTAAGTTGAAACCACTGGCCGCCCGGTCATCATTTCTCGAAGAGTTTTGGAAAGGTAACCTTTGGGGATGGATAAGCAGGTTGTCTGTTCATGAGGCTTCTTGGGCAGAGCAGGATGGCTCTCTGCAGGAAGAACAAGAAGAGGGTATGTGTCTGCATTTGGTCAGAGTGTTTCTCTGATGATAATAACAACCAAACCACCCTGGCTCCCAGCCCCATCTGTGACTGGGTGCACACGTGGACGTGCAGAGTGTTCTGGGCAATGGGTTTCAGTGTCACATCATCACCTTTTTCTTCCCTGTCTGGTCTCTCCCTCCCCAAAGGGCTTTGGTAGCCCTCTCATGACTAACAAAGTTCCCCAGGGATATTGCACAGTGAGCAGGACAAGGTTTTTTCCTGTTTTGCAGGACAACTGTTGGTCTCCTGCTTTTCCTTCATTCTCAAGGGCTTGGTGTCCCATAAGCCAGAAATAGGACACAAAAACAAACCCTTTACTAAATGTCAGGTTTCACATTTCAGAGAGGTGTGAAGAAAATGCAGATGCAAGAGAAAAGTAATCTGAAGAACTAACCAATGTCATGCTCAGTGTCTCGAGTCCATCTGTGCCAGAAGTGTTCTGAATGACCCGAGAGGTAGACAGCATCCATAAAACTCTGGGAAAATATATTGCTCCACGTGCCTTGAAAGTTAAAAAAAAAAAAAAAAAGCTCCATACTTAATATTAGTTTGAATATTTAGAGCACAGCTATGGCAACACACCTGAATCCACTCTCTGTTCTAGTTATGAAATACTATGAATTTTCCTATAACTATCAAATGCCACGCCATTCCACACAATGTCTGGCTTACGACCAGGCCATTTTCGAAACTTGGCTGTCTATAAAAGTCAGGCTGTGAGTTTAAATACTTCAGATGATCAGTTTGTATGTGGGCATGCATGAGTTCTGTTTAGGTCATTCTGCAAGACATTCAGCAAATTAGTCACATTTGCCTCAAAAATTGGTTTCCTCTTTTATCACATTTGGCTGGTTCATTTGAGATTGAAATTGTATCAGATACATTCTCTGGTGTACTAATACTGCAACTTGCAGACCACCTCTGTGTAGCCAGGTCTTAAGGTGATGTTTTCTTAAGATAGTAATTACCTTCCAAGAAGCAGATGTGGGATTCTGGGATCTTCTTCATCCGGCGACCCATGAAGAACTCACTACCAAAATCCTCGGAGCGAACAAAGGCCCCATATTTTAGGAGACCCACCTCGTAAGGTGTGAACTCCACCCACTCTGCAAATAAGGCAGCAGATTTATTGCAACCACATGTAAAAATCAGCTTAGAGATTCAGAAGCTGGAAGAACAAGGACTACAGATTCGCCATGGTGGTGACAGACAGTTCAAACCACCATGATTTGAAACAAAAAGGTGCCCTTCAACATATATGAATGCAAAAGCTAAAATCATTTCCTCTGCCAAAATCCATTCAGCCTGGGATTCAGGTCCATTTCTAAGAAGCAAAACCTGGGGCTGAAAGTCCACTGATTGCTAAGGCCCTGCACTCAGTGTGGCATTTTGGGTTCCTCTGAGTCAGCAATGACAGCAGCTACCATTCATTCTAGAGACTCTCATAATCACTGCCTTGAGGATAAAAAACTCTGACCAAATCCCCTCCCCACACAGAAACCTTGGCTGGGTGCACTGGGACTGCAACTGTGCCTAGGAGCAGATGACCAGGTCCAGTTGCAGGATCTCCTGCTTCATTTGTGCTGGAAATGCTATGGGAAGAGTGATCAGGATCACTGACCAGAGCACAGAGCCCTGCCCCTCCTCAGATCCTTCTCTGACTGCTGGGATCTGACTCCTGCTCTCACCCCTCTCCACCTCTCCTTTCTCCCCCCTGCCTTCCCCTCCTCCCCACTCTTCACAACTCTCTTGGACTATGCTGCCTCAGCGGAAGACCCAGCAGCTGAAAGGGGCTGTGCGGGGTAGGTGGGGATGAGAGAGAAAAGAGCAGCAGTTGTGGCTCTCAAGGCTGCCAGCAAAAAGCATCTCCATGCCCCCACTGAGCAGTGTCTACAGCACAGGTATCTCCCTTCCACAGAAGACAGAGGAAAAGAAATTATTTAAAAGATTTTTTGGCTTGGACTTACAGGAAGAAGTTTTGGCATTCAATCAGCCTTAAAAGGAAACTCTTCAGAGTTATAAGAGGATGTATGATAATCTATACCTTTAAAATCCAAAGTGCTAAAGTCATCCTTGACATTGAGGGACAGGTATATGGGGAGTGGATTCTGCCCCTGATTGACTGCTAGTTGTTGATCGGAGAGTTTGTGAGTACTTCCCTGTTTACAAAGAGCAAAAGTCATTGTAAAAAGATGAACATGATGCATGGACTTACTATAGTATCTAAGCAGGAACTATCAGTGAAGTATCTGCTAAACCTCAGCAGGTTTTGTTCTGTGTACTTGAGCTGTTTGGCCACACAAGTGTGTGCATGAGTTTTCTGCCATGAGCTTTCACCAAGACATTGTGCTTATGGGAGCTTTGGCAAGGGGGACAGGGCAAAAATGCAAGAAATATGTCTGTACAGTCACTGGGATATGACTTGCTTTAAGGAAAGAAAGATATTTAGTCAACCTGGACCCATTTCCTTCCATACTGCATTGCTATATCCATATACATTGCTATGCCTGAACTTAGCTCTGTCACAGGCTTGTCTCCTCTGGGTGTTACTAGAATTATCACCTGACCTGAATCCCAAACTTAAAGATGGAAAATCAGTTTCCTTAGCATCTTGAATTTTTGCATGCTCTGACACCTCTTCTAGATGCTCACACTTTAGGGTTACTTTGTTACTTTTATTCTAAAAAGCCAAATATTAAGTCCTTCAGGTGTTTTCAGAGCCTTTTCTCTAACTGAATCAACAACCTTAGACATGGGAAGTTAGAAATCCTGTGAAATAAGAGGGAGAGAAAGAATATAAAATACCTGATGATGTAGCATACAATCAATGAAGAGTCCCCATAAATCTGTAAAGGACACCTTGTGCCCCTCTTGCTTTCTCTCACAAAGCTCATTTTCATAGTATTTCATATGATCCAAAGAGAAACAGTGCAGCTTGCTCTTGGTCACATGTTTCCTGATATCACCAACTGGTCCTCTGAGATCCTTTTGTGACCAGTTTGCATCTTCATATAACTTTGACATGGTCCTGGATAAAAGAAAGGTACTGAGGTTCATCACAGGGCACATGACAATTCATTAGCCTCTAACACACATAAGCGTTTTGTTCTAGGCTACACGAGGTTCTTGCCCTCCAACTTTTACTTAGAAGAGCATTTCAAAGCTGAGGCAGAGTTTAGACTGTGTAATGATTTCTTTTTTTTCCCTGCACAAATACATTTAAAATCATCCTGGCTTGTTTGTATTTCAGAATCAAAAGAGTAATAAAGCAACACGTATAACTTAACTCGAGCTTTTGCTAGAATTACCCTTTGATTGTCCAAGCCACCTCTTCTGTCTAAGGCCAGTTCCCTCAGATGGGTCAGACCGTCTGTGAAATGTTAAGCTGGAGTTTAGCAGTGACAATTGCCCTGGCAAGTGTGAGAGCCCTCCTTGGGTGTGCAGCAGGTGGGCACCTCAGGCTCCTGGCACACATAAGGGCAGCCTAGAGCTGCCTGTACCCAGGGCTCAAGCAGATTCCAGTCATCCCCTCTCATCCTCACCCCACTTGTTCTAATTCTGTCTCACATACTTTTAGAGCAGCCCTTCAGAGGCAAAATGTTTTAAATACCCTCAACCCCTCCTAGTTTGTGCAAGGCAGTCACCAGTGAGTGCATGAGTGACACTCTTGAGTGTTTCTCAGGGCTATTCTTTAAAAGTCTGCTTTCTGGAGACAAGTAAGAGTTGAGCCAGACAAATATTACAAAAGGACTTTTGAAGTGTTGCATGCAACAAGATAAGTTACAGACAAACCATCCTGGCTTGTGCTCTTTTCTTTTACTTCTGTAAACACTTCAGTGCAGTTACAGAAATACTGTCATTCTCATTAAATTTGTTTCTTGTAGGAGGGCAGTACTGAGTGATCCCATGAAACAAGTCCAAAAGGAAGCCAAGTGCCCACATCAAGCTGAGTAAATTCATCAGTAAGGCAAAATGGTTCACCATGTTATCAATGCTAACAAAAACATAAGTACAATCCCAGCTCTCCTTACCATGTTGTGGCAGATAAACCACTGATATATGACACACAGTCCAAAACACCCAGCTCCTGGAGAGCCAGGAGGCTGCCAAACATTGCTGTCATGGATCTCACTCCCCCTGCTGCCGTCACCACTGCCACCACGGGCACCTGCTCAACACACAGAGACAGGCACAGAGTCACTCATCACCAGAGGAAATACAGGAATGATGGCCATGCAGAAAAAAAGTAACAGCAACACCTGGTTTTGATAAATTCACGCTCTTCAGGTCAGTGCCTAGGTGTGTGTTTGAGCTGTGTAAACTTTGGTGGAATTTAGCGTATGCTGAAAGCATTTTCCTGGTCAGTGATGCTTTGGAAAGCCAGGAGCTGTAAGTACAGTTGGTGTGGGGAAATATATTTTCAGATTTTCTCAGTGTATTTATTTTTTCCTCAGCTCTTTCCCTCAAAACACCTTTTAAAGCTCTCAGTATAGCTAAGGTCAGAAGAGCAGCACAAAACCTGCCTGCATAATTTATTCTTCTTCTAAGTATAAATACAACATATGCTATTCTCCAGGCAGATAGTGCCCAGCTTTATAGGTTTATTTTAACACCCTCTTTCCAACGCAGATTACCTCTACCTTCCCTGATATCAGTGCTATATGTAATTTAGTTTTACTTTCCTCAGGAATGCATCAATCCTGTTATCCTCCCTCACTTTTCTGTATGGTAAAAACTGATACAACAGACATTCAGTTTTAGGAACATATGATGCCATTACCTTTAATCTTGTCTTCACTGTATTTTACCATCTACTTGTGGGTTTGGGGGGGGGGGGGTATTAATTTGGCTCAAACCCCCCCTTTATTCTCATTTAATGACAACAAGTCGTATTCTACATGTTACTTAAGTTCATGAGCACTTAGACTTGGTTGAAAAATGCACACATCATAAAGGGTTGGGTGTGCTGGGAACTGAGTAGAGCAGTGGAGGAAATACCCCACAGGCACATTGCCCCAAGCACCACAGCCACATAACAGATCATTGTCTTCCAGTAACAGAGCAGCTCCCTCTGAGTTCAGGGATCCCCAGGAGAGAAGCAAGCAAGAGGTAACACCAAAAACACACAGGACAGATGCTACTGTCCTAGTGTGCTATGGGAGAGTTGCAGCCTTCCCTGTGAACCTTGTGGCAGCAGAGAAGAGGTGCCAAAGAGGAGAAATGGTCTCAGTTTAAGCAATCAAATTTCACCAGGTTTGGTTTTACACACCAGCATGTCAGCAAATACAGCCTTTGGCTGCCCCTGAGGGAGGACAGAGGTTAGCAGAGAATAAAGGAGGTATAACTGGCCTCCGAAAAGTTCCTCTTTCATCCTCTGTGCCAAAAATTTGGATACGGTCTTAGGTGCAAGTGACAATCTGGCCGATACTATTTGGTGTAGAATATGTGGAAGAGCTGCATGGGTAGTCATGCAAGCATATCACATCCACTTCTCTCAAAGTGGGTCATTACTTCGAGTTCCCAAGGTGCTGTCCCACATACCTCATCCTCCTGCAGGTCTTCATCTAGATGAAGAAGATTTTTCAGGGCAGCAGCAACCACCTTCTTCCTTTTGTGGATGAAATTCTGCTCCTCCACACAGAGACCAAACCCCAGCCGCAAATCCAAATCCTTGCAACTACAACACAAGAACAGCACAAGGGATTACCTGCAGCCATTTCAGTTGGAGACACTCAGCAAAACCAACAACAATAAACCAGTTTAAAGAAATTATACTTCCATGTACATGAAAGTCCCCCTACATAAAGGAAAGCAGGTATATGGATATCCTATGTGCTATATTTGTGCCTTCCTGTGGAGATTTTAGACCAGAATTATGTCCTGAAGAATTTCACACAATCATAAGGAAGTCAAATAAATAAAATCAAGTTATATCACATTGAACTCTGGTATTTGGACACCTCTTCACATTCTCCTGCTGTGCATGTGTTTCCTGAAGCACAAAGGGGGCCTAAGTAGTTATTGAAACTTAATACACTTTAGTTAAAAGAGCCCTAATACCAAGTTAGGCTTATCTCTACAAAGAATTTGTGCTCCGAGTCAGAAGGTATCTCTTAAATTTATCCCTTCTGTACATTATCATAAATATCATGTTCATGATTCATTTTATAACCTTTATTTTCACAGGATTCCAGTTTCAAAGGTTTTTTCCAGGGGGAAAAAAAAAAACCCACAAAAACTTCTCTGTCTCTTCTCTGGATATTATTCAATAAAACCCTCTGCTTTACCTTCTCCTGTGACTAAGGCTTGCAATGGAGCTAACTTATCAACAGGGGGTAATGTTGTCCTTCAGAAAATCTCAGCAAGCCCAGTCAAATAAATTATTTTCCATGTGTTTCATTGAAAAATGACTTGTAGAGGTCTTGTAAATGCATAAAGGTGTTAGACACGTTAGAAATCTGGTATACATAAATATGTACTTATTATAGATAAAGGTTACAAGACAGAGGGATGTTTATGTTACAAAGCATCAGCATTAGGAAAAATATTGTGCTGGTTTATACCCCATAACTAACTACCACCTATCCTATTCTAAATTCTTACCAACCAATTTAAAAGCTTTAAAAGCTTTAAAGCATTTTATTAACCATTCCCCATATTTCAGTCATCTTTATTTCCTGTTTTGAAATGAGCTACTTTAAGATGTAGCTTCCTATCATCTAACAATGATATTATGAAAGAAGAGGAGGTGACCTAAGTAATCATTCAAAAGCAATAAAAGATTTACCTATTTTCCTCATTCACAGACACTTCATAAGATTCCCCCTGAAAATCAATAATGAAAGCACCATAAATTTTAAATAGAATTGTAATTTTGTAGAAGTAGGTTTTACAGTATTAGCAATTATTCACATATATAGTATAATGCTAAATTTTTGGCCTCCTCTCAAGCATTCAGCACACAATCTTTTAAACTACTTTTAAAGCAGCCAGAAATTCTGAATATCCTATTTTCCCTACAAATCATAGTTATATTTCTAAGTGTATGCAGAGCTAAGAATACAAATAATACATTTTTAGTAACAAATACATTTTTAGTAACAAAATTACATGACCAGATATCACATATATACAGTTTACCTTGTTGAAAGAATTCCAAATACTGTCAGAGGATACTCACTCTCATCACTGTCACTTTGTTTCCCAAGTCCAGAGAATGGAGAGGCACAGCCAGGGGACTGCTTACATCCATTTCCCTTCTACCTGAGCCAGGCTGATTTAAAGAGGGGGAAAAAAAAATATAAGAAGAATATTATTTATAGACTCTAGACACAGAAATACCAGAAAAGGGTTAACTCATGATTATTCTCCCAAAATTTAGGTTAGGTGTTATCACCGTCCATAAGCAAAACATACACAACAGAAAAAATGCTCCTTTGGCAGAGTCATGAGCAGTCTGGGTTGACTGTGCTTGATGTAGTGGAACCTAGTGGTTTCACTGCTTCCTGGTCTGGAGTGAGTACCTATGGAAATATCCTGGGTTTCTTCATAGGATCCTTTCATGGTGAAGGTGAAATCTCTCCCTAAGAACAAGAAGCAAACCACAGGGAGATGTTAACTGTGCCTAGTCCTGAAATTAGCAAATAAAAGTGCCCCAAGTGACACTTCAGCCTTAGTGATGCAGGCTAAGCTAAAGTTAATTTGGACCACAATGTTTTCCTTCCACTGTGACTAGTGTGCAGCACCTGGCCCTTGAGTTCCCCTGGACTGCAGGGGCTCAGAACTGACCAAATCTCAAGTCTGCAATACTCAGACAACAGATCCCAAGAGCTGATGGCAGAGTCTGGGCTGTCATCCCTGACTCCTCGAGGCCCAACCCTCCATCCACTGAGAAATGCAAAGGCATCTGTTCTGAGTATTTCACCAGCCTCGAGGGGAATTTTTAGCAGGCACTTTGTACATTATTGTTTGTGTGAAAATGTGTGTGAATTGATTTGAATACCCCATAGCAGGTGTAGTATGCATGTTACCATCCTACATTCATAATTAGGTTATTATTGTTCTACTTATCGTAAATCCTATTGAATTGCTTTGTAAATGCTAAATTATGGGATGATTGAGTACTGCTGAATCCTTTAGACAAAGGATCAAGTCTGAAGCTAAGTTTGGCAAGAGGGCCCACTCTGAAACTCACAACTCTGTGAGGATCTTCACTCCTGGCACCCTTTCCTTTTCCTTCTTTATCCTTTTGCATCCCTGGTCTCTATATAAATCATTCTAGATTTATTCTAATCTGAATTTTCTTTGCATGTTTCACGCATTTAGTAGTAGAGCAAACTTTGCCATCAAACTTTGTCACATTTTTACAAACTTATATTAAACCTACACTTGCTGATACCTCTGCCAATGATTAAGTGACCTAAACCATTTGTGACACCCTGCCAAGTGACAGAGAGCGTGTGTTACACTTGTGGATGCCTCTGGCAGCATTTACATCCCCTGAGCTTTCACTGAAGTCTTTCTCCTCCTGAGAGTTGTGTCACCCTTCTTTTAATTTCTGTTTTCACCAGAAAACAGACGTAAAGGTATTTCAGTTCCATCCACACCACAGTGCTGTTTCCAGATCTCCTAGCCACCTCCACAGTTTCTCTTAAGCTACAGAGTCATGTCTTCTTCTGAGGACTCTCACTATTAGCAAGTAGGTAATTCAGGAAATACCCAAGAAGCCCTGATGCAAACAGAGACTAAAACAAACCAAATGCTTATCTTGATTCAGCTACATTTCCCATAGCAGAAAAAGCAGCAACAATTTAAATCAGCAACCTCACTTTTGTAAGAGCTCTTCTTTTTTGTTTCATTCACATGTACTTCCAAACAGGAAACTTCACGAGACTGGAAGAGAGAAGCAATAAAACCACTGGTCACAGAAACAGTTCTGGATTCTCATGAGGTTCTAGGGGTCCTGTAGAAACACAATGCTTGGCCATGATGGTCTGTGAATGTGAATAATTTGTAGAAACTGAGTATCTTGTATAAATCTTGCAAGCAGTACTGTGGTTAAGGAAGCCAAAATAACTGGAGATCTGTCATTACATATAAATACCATTCAGTCCCCAACAGTTAACACAAGAAAATTTTCTCCCTATCTTCCAACCACATCCTTCAATTCTGCCCCACCATAAGATTAGCAAACAAAAAAAAAAAAAAATTACCACTAGTACACCATTAGTAATGATCTTCTCAGATACACCTGGTCTGAAAAGCAAAACCGAAAAGATTTATTTAAAAGTGTGTATTTAAGCAATAAACTTTCAAAAGCACAGTTTTCTGAGCTCAGTTTTTCCATCTGGCAAGTACCATCAGCACTTCTGTCCTTCCCCTCTATCTTGCAGCCTCTGCCAGATCACATCCCATACTTTCCCAAGGATGCTCCTTCCTTCTTATCTCTGCTGAGGAGTATCATCTCTCCTTAGGCTGAATCAGAAAATAAACATTCATTCTCAGCTATAAAGAGTAAGTGAGACTGTCATTCAAATTTAGGACAGAAAAGCAGTAATGGGGAAGATGCTGAGATGAGGTGTGTGAGCTCAGGTACATGGAGCCGTGTCCCCAGTGCTGCATTACTACTCTCTAAAATGCAGTTTTCTGATGACAAACTCTACAACATTTATGTTTTACTTACATATTTTCCAGTAGAAATTTACTTACATGTTATCCAGTAGAAATTCCACTTCTAGTTCTTCCTGATTCTGAAAATAGGACTTTTTTTAAATTTATGAATGAAGAAATATTTTCCTCTGATATGACTCTGACAATTTATTTATAACTCTCTTTCCCTTCCCACACCCTGTACATCATAATATAAACAGATAGAGATTTCTGTGGCAACACTCTGATTTCATCTCTCCACTGCTCTACTGTTTACAAACCAGCTGTACCATCACAAGAAAGAAAATATTAAGTATCATTGAATAGGGAGCAAGGGTCCTATTATTAATTAATTAGTAGGATAAGACATGGGTCGATCAATGCTGAGGAAGAGAAGAATGGCAGGTGAATGATGTAGGAAAACATAATTAAGAATGAATGGACTTAGTGCAGTAAAAAGATACGGAGTATGCCTTGGTTAAAACAAAAGAATTCACAGAATAAAGTCATTAAACATTAAAAAAGGCTGGGAGAAGGGACCAGCTTGAAAAATAAAATCTGCCAGGGGAGGGGAAGAAGAGAGAAGACTGAAGCTGTAAAGGGGAATCAGGGAAAGAGATGAGGGGAGACAAATCAAGAGGAAAAGAGGAAAAGTACAAGAATGAAGCAGCAATAGCACACCAACTGCATAAAAGAGACTGAATAACTGTACTACTCCAGCCACTTGCTATGGGATACAGCCAATCCAGGAAATACCAGACTAAAAAAAAGTATATCAGAGAGATCTTCTGGATCACCCATAGGGAGGAAAACACTTGTTAACAGTGATATAAATCTCTTTCTGGCAAGTGATGGTAGCATTTTTTAATTTATATTCAGAATAGCTAACATTTATTGACAAATATCACTTCTGTCCAGCTGCACATCATATTTTAACATTGTGAATTGACTGTGAAAAACATGCCAAATCTGATAATGCAGCTGCCATGGGAAAATCATCTTTACAGTAAAGGTGCAGAACAATTTTGTATTTACTAGTTCACATCAGTAAATGAAACGTCTCTGATGGCTTCTCTGATAGCTCCATCTGGGGCATGTAATGCAGGAGCAGGTAGCTGTGCTTGCTAATTTCCTCCAAAGTCTTTATTTCATGAGAATTACAGTGGTTGCAAAGTTGTAATAGAAGGCTGATGCACAGATTTTAGAAAGCAGTCACCTTACACAGATGCAAGACAGACTGTACCAAATATTTAATTATGCCCAGACTGTATGATCCAAACTAACTGATCCTCTGTTACAACTTTGTCCAAAGAACAGCAGAAACAAGGTTCAGAAGAACCTGGCTCATACCATCTGCCCAATTCTGCTTGCCTTATGTTCCTACCCTTCTCATGCTGTTTTACACTCACACAAGTTACATTTCTAGTAAGTCCCACTCACATATTTGTGGGTGAAAAATCCAGAGCATAGCAATGGAAATACTTGTTAGGTCACAGAGAGCATGAGGCACAGCAAAGCAACCCTGCTGCTCTGACATCACCCATCTGACCTCTTCAGCCCTCCTTCTGAGATACCTTGGTAGATTAAAGAAGTCATTATGGGCAGAAGCAGCACTACAGCCTGTTATTAAGATTGCCCAGCCTGTTGCATTACTAAGATACTTTCAAAAAAATAAAATAACCCGAAGTCTTCTGAAAATCCGTATAGAGACCATGATCTGTGATGCCTCATGGGGGCCTGATTCATCACAAACTGAAGAAGGGCAGCTTGACCAGGATGTTCCTGAGACAGCTCACCTGGTCTGACCCCCACCACTTCCACCTTGCTGATGGGCTAAGACAGCTCTGCACATGCCTCAGAGCAAATTCAGGGCTTGAATCACACCTGGCATTATCTCAGTCACATGAGGGATTTTCTGAGCTAGGCTGTAGCCAGCTGGAACAGGTTTAATAAGCAGTCCTCAGTAAGGATTGGTCTTCTAAAACAGTAGTTAATAAACCTCTTCAAAGCAATAGTAACATAAAAAACAGGCAAGAGTGTTTTCCAAAGAGCCTGACTGACACAGTGGTTTATAAATAAATGGAGCATACCAATTCCGGGGAACCGTAAACTGAAACTCTCGGCAAAGTGTGAAAAAGCCCTGAAGTTGTTGAAAAAGTTGAAGAAAAAGTTGAAAAAAAAGTTGAAAAAGCCCTGAACTACACCCTCCAGAGAAGGTGTTACATTGTGCAGAAGGAAATCTGAGTACATATTTGGCTCTCTTTGAAGATGAGTGTGATTTCTCCACCTCTCCTCTCAGCAACTTCGTCCACTCAGTGTTTCATAAGATACTCTGTATCTTTATTTTGGTTGTTTATACAACTAAACACTGTATTTTTGATACACACGCAGCAAATAAAACTCTTACTCTTCTTCACTCAAGAAAAAAAATAAAATACTGATGATATTCTCATCCATGAAGGCCTGCCTCTCCTGTGCTGGCTCAGCCCTCTAAAATAAATTTGTAGCAAAGGAGCATAAGTAGACTTGCTGAGATTTTTTTCTTGAAGTTGTTTTGTGGAGGAGGAAAAAAACCCAAAGAGATTATCACAAGAATTAAATGCCTTATTTAGAGAGCACATTATCTGAAAGAACTGGCCAAAATCCCCAGTGAAGCTGAGAGGTGATAGCCCTAGTGAGCTACTGGCCAAAGGGTAAGAGCAACTGCCTGGAAACAAGGACAGGTTTGTTCCCACCCCTGCTCTGTCAATCTCCTACAACAGAAATGAGAACTCCTAACCAGCAGATTCTTCATTTTTGACTCTTTTTCTCACTGATTTTTCAAAATATAGTTTTGAAATTGAAAAAAAAAAAAAACCAAAAAAATAGGAATACTAGAAGTATTTTGCATCTTATTCCAGTCACAACAGGGGGTGTTTGTGACCCCTCTCCTAAAACCCAAGCATTCAACTTTTTCTTAGTAACATCCTTTTAAACAAAATCTTTGTGTGTGAGAACCAATTTAACGTTCAATAGAGGTAGCAACTTGAGACAAAATTCTAATCAAGAGTATTATTTTCTCTAGCCCCTCACCTCTGGATTCAACTCAAAACTCAGGTGAACTTTTTCTCCAGGTTGGATTTTAGCCACATCAAAGCGAACAGTCATAAGATGGTCATCTGGTGTAAAAGTGTCCTCATCACAGACTGTCAGCTCCAGGATGTTCTGAGCAAAGAGGCAGAGAAGGATGTAAATCACATGTTCTGGGACTACTGAGCCCAAAAGGAAGGTCCAGCAAGAGCCAGCATTCAGCCCTCATGTCCATGTGGACAGACTCCTGTCACAGCACAGAGCTCAGCTCACAGCCCAGAGAGCAGAGTCAGGGACTAACCCTAGAGAGGTAAATCATCAGATTTGGCAACCAAAAAGAGCTCCAAAAGAAGAGGAAATATAAGGGACATATATGATGGTAACATGCACCAGACAGAGCAGAGGTTACACGCACTGTTCTTCAGATCGTTTGTGGATTCAAAATCACTGCCTTGAGAAATCATGGCATTTTGTCAGAAAGTAATAATAAAGGGAAAATTCTTAGCCCTTTAAAATGAAAGTTAAAGCACACTACCAATCTCTCAATAGGATTTGGTCCCTTAACAGTTCCTCAGGGCTCAGGTTACCATGAGAAGATGCAGCTCTAGTAAACTATGAGAAACTGATCCAGTTTGGGCTTTGTATCACTTTCACTCTGTTTACCTATTTCTGCTAACTCTATAAACACTTTAACAGTCTTTTACAACTGTTCTGGGACACAAAGAATCATTCAACATTATTCCAGATATTCCACAACCTTATGAGCTTAAACTACTTCTTTCAGTCAGGTTATCCATGTAAGTCTCAAGCCTTTCAGAAAGAGTTTGCCCACAGCAGGTGAAGATGCCCCCTTTAGAAAGCACTTGCTCACTGTCACAGATCCCACCTTTACTTCACTCTGTATCACGAAGTGGAAAGCTTCATTCCAGACAGGGTTTCTGCAGTTGTGTACAGTTCTTGTCTGGGCTTCCTGACATGAAGCTGTTGGCAGCCACAGCTTGACATAACAATCAGTTTGGCTCCCTGTGTTAACAACAAGTTGCACAGTTACTACAGCAATACTTTGTTATTATTTGATTTGCCCAGTCAGGGAAAGAAAAGATTAACCTCTTGGAGACCTAGATGTTTCATTAGACCCAAAAAAACTATTCTGGGTCTAGAGTTATTTAACTTTTCTATTTAGATATCAGTTTCAAAAAAGTCAATTTTAAACCACTAATTCTATATGATAACAAGAGCCAAAGTATTTTATTTCAACAGTGCTGAACTAAGTACTCTGGCTCTTGTGATTTTTTTAACTCCTATTTTCAAATACTTGCCACTTCCTAAAAAAATTCATATACAACTTCACTTATTCAAGTGGCACTTTTCAAAATTAAATGGAAATTTTAGTTTGGAAGATTTTCATCTATTTGTAATGCTAAAGTCATCCAACACCAACAGAACAGTGAAGCCACAAATACATCAACATCCAAAGCAACTGGTTTGATTTCTCCTGTATCTTTCACAAAGATGTTCCTTCCAAAAGGGAACTGGGCAACCTGGAAAAAGGGGCACTGAAGAGTTAGGAGAAAGGGAAATATCACAGAGCAGCTGAGAAGGGAAGGACAACTTCTTCAACACAGAATTTCTAGTCTATTTCCTTTCTGATTTTAAGTGTTTTCTAAATTATTTTGAATTTAAATGAAAATAAATACAACTTCTTCACCCAACCCCCCCTGAAATATTACTCCAAGCAACAGGTGTACAAGAGCATTAAAATCAGGTAAGAGTTATTTTCCTGCTAAGCTATAAATGTGTCATCAGTGATACTTACACAGATCTGCTTTGCGGAGCTTTCTCATGCCGATAATTTTTACAGAAAGCCAGCACAACTGAGGCACTTCTGGCTGCAGAACAATGAGAAAGATACCTCCATTATTAGCAATTAACTCAGATATAAATAACATTGTTTATCCTTCAACACCAGAAAGGCCAATCTATCATTACATTGCAGTGAATTTGATTTTAACTATTTAAGACATTTTCTGAGAAGAAATACTTTCTTGTGATTTGACATTGAGTAGAGATAGCCTGTCATTCACAGCTAGGGCCTACATTAATCAAAATGAAACCTCATTAATACAACAAGCAGAACTGATACATGAGTATTAACCAGGGGGTTTATAAAGAACCAGAAGTGTAGAAAGTGGGAATCACTAAAGCTCTAAACAGTGTTAGAAAATAGAAAGATGAGAACACAAGGTAAAATTGGCAGTGTGTTAGAGAATGTAATTAAACACAAATAAGCAACAAAAAGCTATAATTGTATGTAAATGAACATACACCCAAAAAAAAAAAAGGCACAAAACCGCAAACAGACAATTCAGAATGTCTTGGCTTCATCAGGACAAACTTAGGCTGACCTGATTGATCTACCAAGGAGAAGCTCTGAGGCATAGCAATATTGACAACCTGTAGTGTAGGGTTCTACAGGGGAAGAAAGTTCTTGAAGGCTCCACAACTCTCTCCAATTTTTCTGTTCTCTCTCCAATCCCTATCACAGCTACAGAACCCTACACTCGGTTACTGGGAAAACAAGACAGTGTTGAAGAACGTCAAGAGTAAAATACTACACGCAGAAGCAACAGCTCCATTAATTAAATTAAAAGCAGCACTTAAATACCCAAAGAATCATGATTTCTGAGAAACTGCCTGCTTAGGACCTCTTTGTGTACCTCTTTATTTTGATACTCCCCATCCTAATAGAAGCAGACTAAACATCTAGAAAGCAATAAGCCACCAAGCCGAATGTTATTTACAGCCTCCTGGAACAATTCTCAACAATTTTCTCTCAGAAAGTGTCATTTGAACAAAACTAAAAGGTCTGAAAGAAGCCCATCCACCTCAGCATAATTTTTGGCAGCAGTGTTTCTGGAGACAGAGGATGAAAGAAGTACATGATCCAAATTGCTGAAAGCTCAACATTTCATCCAAATACAGAAGATTAATATTTCTTCCTCAGCTTTAGTACCATCCATATCCATGAGTTTGGAGAAAACTTATTCATGAGATGGCTTAAATACTAAGCAACTATACTGACATGAACCCAATTATTATTCCATAATGCTAGCAGTTAGTGAATTGACTGCTCTCCTAGAACTAAGAAAGAGTTAGCTTCATTCTTTTCTACTGAATACAGCTAAGAAACAGAAGGATAAAACTCAGGGTCAGAAAAACATATCATACTATTTTCATTTTTCAAGTTATTAAATATATTTTTGACTAGCCATTAGTCATAGAACAGAATAATTTGTAACATATCTAGAATGCACCATATTCAGTACTTTCCAAAACCAATTCATCTTCATAAAAATCAGTATTCAGAAAAGTGTCAGACATGGGAGTAAGCCATTTTATTTGCTGATCTGCCTCCATAAAGTAAAGGAAAAACAATTTAAGGACTAAGCCTTGGGTGTTATGAGGTATGACTACCATCATATAATCATACCACAGTAAAACAAGACTAAAATCTAGCTCTCCCAGTTCCTTGCCTAACATTTAAACCACAAGTTCATTGTCTTCCCAACCCCTAAGTCACAGTGAATGCTTTGGACTCTAAACAGCACACTCCCAGAAGAAGCAAATATTCCCTTAACTATCTGTTAATAAATGTCACCTCTCACAAAACAGTTAAGCTTGGGAGAGACTGGAAAGCTGACAGAAGAACTGCAGGTATCATCAGGGCCATGCACTATCCTTTATGCCCTGCAGCTCTCTCCTTGCAATCCAGAAGCTGCGTTCCATACAGTACCTCATTTTCAGCACTGCATGGCCTTAGATGATCCCTCCTCCTGATTCCGATCTTCCTGTGCGGATTTGCGCGGATGAACCGATCCTGGAGACAAAAAGCCAAAAGAGGACCAGTGTTGATACCCAGCAGTCAGTAATTTTCAGTTTCTGCTCAGATTCACTATGGAAGGAGACCCGAGCATGTCTCCCATTTCTCCTCTTCATGATGGGATATATCCATCTCACCAGGACCATCTACCTGCTGCTTTTACTAATATATCTGCCTACTGTAAAGGCATTTGACATTTAAGGATCAAAATTCCCCAAGCATTTGCTTTTGATCAATCTCAACCAAGACCACCAAAAAGATTCTTCTGCCCCAGCAGTGATTTTCTCTTACCAAAGGTGAATAGGCTGATGATCCCATGGGTATCTTTGTTTCATAAAAGGCACCACTGTAAGGCTTCAGTCTGTGTGTCTCCCAGCTGGTAGGTGCTCCTGGACCACAGCTGTGGCCAGGAAAAAGAGTTGTATAGATTGACTCACGGCTCCACCTCCCACTGATCTCAAAAGCACAAATGATGCACTTGTTCTGTGCCACATAAAGACTTTTTTTTTTTCTTTTTTTTTTAACACCACAGTGATTTGGAGAAAAAAGGAGATGGGTCAAGCATTTTATCACAGGGCAATTCCAGAGGTATTATCCACCACCATAAGGTCGGAATAACTGCACACAGAGGAATCTCCTGGGGCAATTCCAGCCCCCACCAGCTTCTCCAGTCAGATGCACAACAAGGATTTTCACCAAGTTCACTACAACTTATTGTCATGAAGTGGAGGACCTCACAGGCACTGGCAGATAGTTAAAGAAAACACCTTGTAGCTTTTCTTCTGTCTTACTGTTTTGCATAAAGGTTGTTAAGGTGTCAGTAGAGTCAACAGGAGCTTTTGCTATGGAAACGTTTTTTAGCTGAAGCGCTGCTTTCAATTAAATGAATTTAGAATCTCATAAGCTTTAATAAAAATAACTACATACCATTTTTTCAAAAGACTTTAAACATCCCCATTAAAATTGTCAAGTCTGATATCATTTAAATTTTATAGTAACTTCCTATTATTTTTCTGTAACAGCACTCAACATATAAAACCAAAAGGACCTAGTACTCTTATGAAAATGCAAAAATAGCACAGAAGGCAGCTATCACACTCAACATTATTAAAATGACTAAAAACAGGTGTTATTCAATAGTAAGAAATTGCAGTTGAAATAAGTTTTTTTAAAAACTCAGAATTTTTAGAATTTTAAAAAATAAAAAGTCAGAGTGAAAACCCTCTTTGAAAGCAGCAGGACATCTTAGGAAAAAATAAAAACCTGATTTTCCAACCCTTTCTAATAAAAGTATTTGAGTATTCCAACTGTCCTATAAAGAGCTACCTTAGGTGAGACCTATCTTAGACAGTTTCAAATTATTATTTTAATTAGTTTTGCCTTTTAATAGATTCAAGCATTCAATGCATGAATGTTTCTGCTTTAAGCTGTACTGCCACTTACACAAAAAAAGCCAGATGACTTCCCACCTAAAGTTTTTTGTTGGGTTGTTTTGTTTTATTGTGGAACAGGTATTACAATAGAGAATTATTTCACTTTTTTAATACAACAACATTTTTGCAGTAATGCTCTAAATGGAAACAAGAAATTCAGCTCACAGGGTTACAAGAGGTAACCTTGTGAGCCCAGCCGCCATTCCATCACTGAACTTGGGCACTGAATTCATTTTGTGTCTCAGTTTGATGACAGTGGATTCTCCTCACGCTTGAGGGACCAAAGTTAGCCATCCACTTAGATAATATGCCATGCTCCCCACTTAAATTCCACTCTTTCCAGAAGGTCCACATTTGGGCCTTTTGTGGATTTCATAAATCAAATTAAGCAATTAACTGCTGAAGCTGCTATGTCATTACACTGTCCTTGCTTACTCTGCACATAGTAAGAGAAAAGAACCCAACTAAACAACTCTCCCACCCAGAAGCAGATGTAACCCAGCAATAATATTAAATTACTTGATAACTTGACACTGTGCATCACAAACCACAGTGCAGGTGAGTCACAGTCAGGAAGCCACAGGCCAGAAGACAAGGTGGCATTTCACCAATACCATCACAACAACAGCAGCCCACAGCACTGATATGAGGTCTGGAGTCACACAGGCCCTTTGACTGGGCCACATAACTTGCAACAGGGTGCAGAGGAGCAGAGAGCTTGCAGCAGAACCAGTCCAGGCTTTGCAGCCTCTTGAGAGGCAGCTGCAAGTTCTGGAGATGCCCATTTGCCACCAAGATCCCACACCAGTTTTGACACAGGCTCAGAATCAATTTTCTCTCACAGAAAACAGAGACTGATAATCATTTCTCCAAATTCTCACAGGGTTTCTACAGATATTTGACATCAAATATTTAATATTTAATACAAAGCAAAGGGGAAAATAGCCTTCAGAGTCTGGCTCACAAGCTTCCCAAGACCAGTAGCTTCTGAGAGGAAACTGCCATGGTAAAGAGACAGAGACTTCTTGGTCTGAGCTCTGATACACCAATGCAGACACAGGGTCCAACCTCATTTCTAAAAATACTTGTGCTTTGATCTTCATAACCTGCTGAAGCAAAGCTGTTGGGCTGTTGATTCATTTGTGAAAGCAATGCTATTAATGCTCAAGATGTGCATCCAGACACTGAACAGAGTATTTGCCACTTCGATATTGATCCAGTCACTGATCAGAAGACTGTGCTTGAATATACTATTTTACTTTTCTCTTAAATAATATCTCTAGGTATCAGACTTCATTTACACGACCCAAACAAGCCATCCCAAAACTTAATAATAATCCTTTTTGACCTAGAGTCTGACAAAGACAGAAGTGACAGCAAATTAAATCCTTAAGAAATTAAATCTTCATGCATTTTTTATTATAAAGCATTTGGGGAAAATGAAGAACAAGGGCATTGAGCTGCATTTCCTGTTTTGATAACAGAGAAAATTCCACAGGAAACATCTTTCTTGTGAGACAATAACAAATAAAGTGACTTTCTATTGTCTGCTGCACAAGAGTTGCACAATTTTACAATATCCCGTTAAAGTTTTGTTCTAATACATTATTCAATATGACTACAAAAAAAAATTTCACATTCACATTGCAAATTTAGGCATATCTAGTCACAGCACCCAGAATACACTTGCATCTTCAGCTATGACCACAAGATATCACCTGATATTACTGACTCATAGGAGACAAGGTGGTCCCATATTAGAGGCTCTAAAGTTGCATCTACACCACCAGTCAAGCATGTGATTTGGTGCAGCCAAACCTTGAGTTTTGGGCCCCTCACTACAAAAAGGACATTAGGTTTCTGGAGCAGGTTTAGAGAAGGGCAACAGAGGTAGAGAAAGGTCTGGAGTGTAAGCCAGATGAAGAGCAGCTGAGGGAGCTGGAATTGTTTAGCCTGGAGAAAAGGAGGCTCAGGGGGGGCCTTATGACTCTCTACAACTGCCTAAGAGGAAGTTGTAGCAAGAGGGGCATTGGACTCTTCTCCCAAGTAACACACAACAAAACAAGAGGAAATGGCTTCAAGTTGCTCCAGAGCAGATTTAGATTAGATATTAGGAAAAAAACTCACTGAAAGGGTTGTCAAGCACTGCAACAGGCTGCCAAGGGAAGTGGTTGAGTCACCATCCCTAGAGATATTTAAGACACATAGACCCAACCCTTAAGGACATGTGGACTCGGTGGTGGACTCGGACATGTTATGCTAACAGTTGGACTACACGATCTTAAGCATCTTTTCCAGCCTAAATTGTTCTATGCTTCTACATGTTCTTCAGACAGCTTGCAAGAGAGACTGAGTCTTGTAGCAGCACTCAGGTAGGCCTGATACTTCAATATGGTTGGTCATAGTCTCAAGCAGAGGGAATTAGAACTTGGAACATTTTGACCTTCTGCTTTAGGTGAGAATCAAGAAAAATCAGAATCTTTCACTCAGGATGATTCACGTTTTACAGTACTGATTTCAATTGTTGGTATATTTCTTCCATTCAAAAGCCATGCAAAAAGCCTGGAGTACCTGGCCTGTTAGTCTGGGTATTGTACTTATAAGAAGTAGCTTGTAAAAATAATACTTACAGTGGATCATATTCATTTCCTTAGACAAAAAGCAGCTGTCAGTGAGAAGGACCACTCCTTCTGCCCACATTTTCAGAACTGTGGTCTGCTCCTATGTTTCTTTGCTTCTATGTTTCTATGTTTCTCCCTCTGAGGAGGGAGAAGGAGACATTCCTGTTAGCAAACTTTCAGATGTCAAAGTGGCTGCATAACAGGCATCAGTCTTGACAGCACCTCTGCTTGTGACTTACAGGCAGTGCTTTATAAAATTAATGCTTAGTGGAAAGATATTTTAAGAGCAGTAACCTCCCAAGTTGTGCTCACAAAGTCATCAAAAGAAAAAGAAGATTCTCATGCTTATCTCCTTCAGGAGTAGCAGGTGATGTGGATGAAATATATAGCATCAGTAAGGCGGAGTTTTCTTCTTGTGTTATCACTTGGTCAGGGAGCGAGTCCAGTTGCCAGCCAGGAAAAAAAGACACTAGCAGAATATTCAGAAGGTTGGTTTGTTCTTGTCTTCTTTATGTAAGGAAATTGAGAGATCTCAGCCCTCCAGATACAGGCAACCATGAACATCTGTCTCCATCACCATCCCTTTACCCCACCCTAGAATAACTCCTTAGAGTAAAACAGAAGTTTTGACCAATTTAAATTCTACCAAAGCTGTATTGGTGCCACAAAAGTGGGACTTTAAGAAAAAAATCAGCTATTCAGATAAACTTCAGTAGTTCTACAATTCCACCTTACAAAAACACAAAAGCCACCAAGAATTTCCAAAATACCAGTTTTCCCATGATTCTACTAAACAATAACTGTTTACAATATTCTTAAGTTCCTATGGAATCATCACAGATAATGACATTTTACCTTTTTGATATAATTTACAGTGACATATTAAACTAATGAGCTCATCCAATTACAGAAGTGTGTTTTCCTTATTTGCTAAAGGATTACCACACTTTAGTTCCAGATCAACCACAGCTTGCTTAATGAAGTCACAGCGTAACATCCCATTAATTTTACTTTTCTCTTAAATAATTCTTGGGAGGTGCAAGCCTCTACCTCCTTGATCCCCAAATACCTCAGTTTTGCAGAACTGAAGGAAGCTACAGACTATGTTTGTCAGAGGAGCATCTGGACCAGATGCTGTGGACAAGCAGGCATGTCAGACCTCCAAGAGAAAGCAGCGCCGCCAGGGTGCGGTGGAGATGAAGATCAGGAGCAGGCACCAGAACTCTCCATGACAGCGTGCCACTGCCCCCTGAGGGCTGACTGTAGGAAGAGAAGGAGCACACAGAAACAAGGATTTTCATGGGCCTCAGAGATCCTACTGAATTACCTAAATAATTAATGAAGCAATTTCATTGGGCTGAAAAAAATGTTGATAATCAGTGGATCTACCAGTATTTCAGAATACTGGTAAAGTATTCTTTACTGCAAAGACCATGGTTGTCTCCTTGGATCTGTGTCACTATCAGTGAGGGGGGCACTAATACAACCTCAATTCTCTATGTAGCTATCTGTTTTTACAGACTTCTAAGGATATTTCTTTGATAAATAAGTCAAATTCTGCTGGAATTAGCCACAGGTTAAAAAACATTTGAGTAGGATACACATGCATAGGGAATAAGGTCTCCTAAATCTTGATGCCTTAAAAAAAAAAGCCGTGAAAAAAAAAAAAAGAGAGAGAAGAAAAATTACAGTTCCTTGGAAATTTATTTATTAAGAAGATTTAATAAATATTTTTATTATTATTTTAAAATAATCTTAACTGTTTTCCTAAAGAAAACAGAGTTCACAAAATAAGGCTTGTTGGAATAGTGAGACAATTATACCTGTCCAACAGTTACCTTTCAATTAGCAGCCAATGCCTGATTCTCTGACAGAAGAGAAGTAGGGGATTTTGCCCTCAATGCCTGACCAAATTACAAATACCCTATGAGACTCAGATAGAAATCACCAAAAAGTGAGAAAACTCAAAATAGCTGTAAATTGAATGGAGCTGACTTCCATTTCCTGATGCATACTGTGAACTCTACAACCTCAAGTATCATAAAATCATAGAATGGCTTGGTTCAACCAGAATACATGTTTGTCTGACTTTTCTCACACACATTTCTTCCCAACATATTGCTTTAACACTGTTGACACATTATAAATTAACTTCTGGTGTAATACTATCATTAAAACATCATATGCATCATTATGCAGATTCCAGTAATGGTTCCACAGTAAAGCCCAAGGTGAAATTTGCAGATAAAACTTGCTTAAACTTGCCATGTTTCACAATGGACTAATGAATGCAGCTGTCCAGATGCCATTTTCCAGCACACCTCATTACAAAACAGGGGCTAACTTCTGCAAGCAAAGCATTCACAAAGCACTTGAAAAATACAGTCCCACCCACTCTGATCCCTGTCAAGCTTCTCAGTTCCAGCTCTGCTTTTAAATTGCCACAATTTTCTAACAGGAAAAAGTCAAACACACACAAAAAATCCCAACAAAAGTACAAAAAACAAAAACAAAATGCAGACAAACACCAACACACACTTAAGAAAAAAACCAGAGTGAGTTGGGAAATAATCTTAACAGCAGGGAACTTCCATTGCTCTGCCACATTGGTAGCTGCCCCTGTGGTGGAATGTTGAAGGAAAAATATCCCCACACCCTACATTTAAGTCATGGATGTGTCTGCAATGAGTCTTTTAATTCTGACTAGGGCTGGACACTGCTATGGTTGTGCAGTGGTCACACTATACTTTAGATTTAGGGATTTACAGCTGCTTTCCAATAAGAACCTTTAGCAGCAGAGATGGAAAAGAATGCATTGCAAAGATACAGAGCCTGGTTAACTTCACAGAAGTACCACAAAACCTTCTTTGATTTCTACTTGTTACAAAGCAGAAGGAAATGCTTGTGATGGTCAAAGTGGGCAGGGACAGTAACTATAATTAGACTTTTATAAAGATATTTTTCCCCCATTGGGGCTATGTAAAGATTTGTTTGTTTTATAGCTGAAGGTCTCATACAAAATTTAATTACCTTTATGATATTGTGGGACTTTTTAAAAAGAGAAAATAAATTGAAACTTTGTCTATAATTTTCTGAGCAGCATTTTTTTACCACACCTAGCTGATCAGGCTTTACATCTCTTTGTGTTTACCCCTAAGGTAAACTCAGCCTGATATTTACATCAACACCCTTGGGCTGAAAGTACATAAGGTATGAATCATAGTCTCTGTGGAATCCTCAATGGAAGTTCTGGTTTATGTGACATTATACAACTCTTAGCTGACTTTATTGTGATGGTCAGCAATGCAATAACTAGTTCAGAAAACAAACAACCACAACCAAAAAGTCCACCACCTGCATGTGCTGTTGAGCTTCACTGAAACCATGGATAAAAAAAGTGCAGTAGTCAAAAATGTTAACATGATTACAAACTCACAAAATTACAGAAGATGAGGTACATGAAAAATTATTAATAATTCATGTTTTATCTATATAATTTATATAACGTATATATTTATATAGTAATGATAATCATTTATGAAGCCTATAGTTTGTAACAGAATGTGTTCCCACATGTCTTCCTTATTACTAACCCCAATTCTAATTGACATATTTTGCCTTGAAATTGAAAACTCCCTCTATCAAATACATTTCGAGGAAATAAGCTTGTACCAAATACCATTTTACAGCAAGCCTGCTAAACGTAGCAGGCTATTCTAGCTCAAGGTCTTGTCTTATGATACTCCAAGATTACAAATGCAGCAGGTGATGCCTTGTTGAGAAGTGTCATGTAAGAGGGCACTACTCCCTTTAAAGGAATTGAAAAATGTGACAGGTATGAAGAAGCACCCAGGTGTGTGTGTCAGTGCACAGACTGTACTCCACTCCTGCAGTAGGATTTATTCTAAGGAGAAAACAATTCAGGCTCCCGTTGCTTATATGGAGCCTAGGGAGATATCAGCATTTCCCTTCCTTCCAGTTGTTGAGCCCTGATCACAAAGATGTGAAACAACAGAACACTTCTTAAAAACATTGGCATACCTTTGTATAAATCATTTGTTCTATGTATAAATAATTGTTCTGCTTCTGCTTTACATGTCCACCAATAAGTTAGACTAACCATTCTCAATGTTTTCAGAGATTTCACAAAACTCTTAAACATTATTTTTATGTTCAGCCTCAGTTTATTCCTTAATATATTTGTTCTCACACCACCACTGGCCTTCTAGCTTTATCTCCCTTCTCTAAGTTGCTTACATGTAGAACAGACGAGTCCATTCTCAATTGTTGCTGTGACAAACAAATTAACCTACGGTCATCCAGTGTCCTCTCAAATGACAGGTTTTTCCTTTCCCATACCAACTCCTGCATCCATGCCTCTGCTGTGAGTTAATTTTCCTCAAATATGGGTGACATTCCAGCATAAAATTGGTCTACGTAAAACCCTATCAGAACTTCGTTCAACACTATTTCTTTTTTCCACTGGAAATGTTTCAACCTCCCGCACCTCTAGATCTCATAACCTTTTTCAAATCCAAGTCATATCAATATCAACTTCTGATTAAACATTGGTTGCTGTGTTTGTTTTTCTTCCTTTTGAGGTGTTTAAAGTGCCTCAACTGGCAACTGAACTAATCACAAACATGTGAATAAAGTCTAGCCTGGTGTAATATTTGCCACATCAAAAGCAACAGAGTTAGCAATACTTCTGTCCCAGATTAAGATTTTTAGGTGCGGCTCCAGATAAATTTTTCATCTAATGGAGTTGATAGACTCCAAAGATTTTGCACTGAACTATAAAAAAGTAAAGTTCAACATAACAACATTGCTTGGCTATGAACAAATTTGGAGATATTGGAGAAGTGGAAAAATAAATTCAACCATTCTATTCCAAGGTACAGCACCCTTAAGAAATCACCACCACCTTTTGTTCTGTGCTCCTGCATTTTCCCAGGCAGCTCTTTTTCTAGGACACCGAGACCTTTACTAAGACTCCTGCTCCACAGAACTGGCTTAAACACTCTCAGCAGCAGGCCACCGGTGGTTTTCCCTCTTTGCTAAGCCATCACAAGGTTCTGCTCCCTTCTTTGCCCTGAATTTCCTGTTTACCTGCTGCTGCCCTGAGCAATCTAACAAAGAAGCAGATCTTTTACCTTCACAGCATTATGGTGCTTGCATTTCAAGTTTAATTCCTCTTAGAATCACTGCAGGTACAATAAGACCTGTATTGTATCTGACCTGTGTCAGAAGTGACTGGAGATGCTATCAGAAGATCTGCTGCCACACAGAAGTTTGTCGTTAACACTGCAAGGGCGGACAAAAAAAGCAGATATTTTCATATGAAGTAATTATTTTCTTATTAGACTATGATATCCCATTAGTTATTTTATGTTGTTCCTTCACTACTTCAGGATTCAAAAATCCACAGCAGGAATTATTATAAAAATCTTCCAAAGCTTTTTTTTAAATATAAGAATTAATTGCTGATACAACAGCATCAACCAGTGAACTTACAAAATCTTAGTTGCTAAGCACTTAGCAGAAAAGAAGAATCAGCTAGAGCTTATCAGCTATGTATAACATGGTCATCATCTGCAGAGGAAAAGAAACCCATATTATTGTGAATGCAAAATGATCCTTATCTGTGCAATCTAGCAAGCCCACAAAAGGAAGACGACCTTACCTGCAATACCTGTTGATGTGAGTAGATGGTCTTGCAGATGCAGGCAGTGTGCTCTTTTTCCATTGTAATATGGATCAGATCAGAGGCTGAAGTACCTAGTTAATTCACTTAGTCCAACTTAAAACCAAGAAGTTTTAGAAACTCTTTTTAAAATTATCCTGCTGTAGGGACAATTGAAGCAAGGTCATTGTGATTCCATTGTGAGTCAGTTGAATTCACCAGCACAACTTCCAACTCTTAGTAAGATAGCAAAAAACCACAGTTCTTGACCTTGAAAACTTAGTCACTTTCAATTTCTCAGTTGAAACAGGTTTTCCACATTTTTAAGATTCTTTAGGAAGTAACTGGTATTATCTTGCTCATCCTCCCCTTGATTAGGTTGTCTGTAGTAAACAGCAAATACAAAGATTTCTTTCTTGGCTCAGCCCCCGATTTTCATCCACAAGCTATCAACGTAGTTGTCTGACAAGTGTACTTAAGAAAAACTGTGAAGAGCATGTGAGAAAACTAATATTTATTAAAAGAGAAACATATGAAAAAATGTATTAAGAACCATACTCATCTAAAAGGCCTTAGATAATTTCATAAGACAAACCTCCTGTCCTCAGTTTTAAATCCAGAATCCATACATTCAGCTCAATGTAAAAGCTATAAAACTAACAGTGCTCATTTGCCACTGTTCTGCATTACATCTTTTCCAACTGCATAATTCAGTGCTTTTCTCTGGGCTTTATGCAAAGTGAGGTGAATCCCATGCCATAGCACAGCAGCATTTTACATTATTTTATTAATTCACATTCATAAGGTGTGCCTACCTTGACTACTGACATTTCTAAAATATGTAGACACAAAAATTCCTTCAACAAAGGCCTGGGTGAATTACAAGCTGAAGAGTAGGGAAAAAATATCTATTTCAAACCCTTCAAAGGAGCCTTCCTTCCTCTTACACAGAAAGAGAAAGCTGAGGCTTATGGCATTTTCATCATGGTTTCATCATCTCATAATGATCAAACTATAGGAAGCAGTAACAAAATCCCACAATGTGTTTTTATTGTTACATATAAAAAACATTTATTTCCTTGTTTACCAAACAATTTTTTTACCAAAATAAGATACTCTGCACAGAATTTCTAGGAGACTAAAAGCCATTGAAATCCTTGAGAAGGATAGGAAGGAAATTGAAACCATGAATGGCAAAATGGGAAGCAGGTAATGACTGTTCAGTCTTGAAAGCACATGGGCATCAGCCGTAGCAAGGTGAAAGCAAAAGGAGGCATTTCCTCTCTCAGTGTGTCATTTCATCTGTGGAGCTCTTCTTCAGATGATGTAACTTGTAAAAGTTCATTAAGGGAGGTTCATAAGCAAGAGATAAAAGTACAGAAGGAAACTGTTTCCTCAAACACCAACACACCTTTGACAAAAAAGAGGTGCATCACTCAGTAGAGGCTGGAAGATTATTCTCCAGAAGCTCAAATGGTTTGTGTAGACCTCTCAAATCATCTGGAATCAGCCACTGTGATTGGAGTTACTGAGCTGAGTAATTCCTCACTCTTCCCCACACAAGGAAGCAACATCCATGTTGTACTGTACATTCCTTGAGTTTTCATCAGAGCACATAACCTGGAATGAGTTTTCAGTGTCAGGTGTACTATTCCCTCGCCAGGAAGAGAGTTTCCAGCCATTCACTATCACTATTCTGTCTTGAACCTCACGGCTTTTGTACGCTGCAGCCTCTCTGTATCCTCAGCCTTGGAAACTGCTCATCTATTTGACTTATTGGTGACTTTCTTCAACTTCCTCCTTTGCAGAGCCAAGTTTAGGGTTTTGAGGAGAGTGTCCTTGTTATTCAGAACATTGTAGCGATTCACTTCCACTAACCTGCTGAAATCATATGGCTCAAAGGTGAAGTTTAGTGTACGGTAAGGGGAATCATTTGACTCAATGATAAAGTCACCAAAGGATTTCTCTTCTTCTGACTCACGTTCAACTCCTGCAGCAAGAAAGAAAGAAAAAAAATCATGAAAAACCCTCTGCTGTGGTAGAATCATTTTGGTTGAATTCAGCTAGGAGGAGATCAGAGATAATTCTGTTGAAATTTAACTTTTTCCCCAAAGCTCCTCCTCAGAGATATCAGCTCCTTCCAAAATATTTGAAAGCTAAAGGGACAAAGTATTCTCTTTCTATTTCCACTTGGCTCCAAAATACTAAAATACATTTTCATTGTGATAAATTTTAAGGTCATCTTTTATTATTATGCTCAAAATAAGGAATATAAAGCTCAATTTTCCCCAGAAGTGCTGCTCTACACTAAAATGAAAGACAAACCTCAAGTTCAACTGGCCCTAGGCGTACCATGCCCCTTAAATTTAAATACCAGTCTTAAAAGATGAACAGCAAAGTAGTTTACTGCAAACAGTAACTACTGTGGGGGAAGGGGTGTTGTGAGCCTCTTCTCTCATCCTGCCTTTCAAAAAACTAGTGGAAACTGATTCTACCTTAAAGGTAAATAACAATTTAACAATTACAGAGTAATATTAAGAAGAATCAAAAGAGGAACATTGACCTCACTGAATTTTCCCCATCAGCACACACAAAGAATTGTTAGAAGAGTGCTTTAAGAGGCAGCTAGTTTACCTGGAGCTTTGTATTTCTGGAAGGTGTCATTCACGAGTGGGAAATGGAGTACAATTGGAGCCTCTGGATTATCATCATCCACAAACATGTAACACTCTTTTGGCTTCTTTTCATCTTCCTCTGTAAATTTGATTTTTGGAAAAGGAATTTCCTGCTCCTCACAATATTTCTGCGTCAGCTCTAGAACCTGTTATCAGAGGAAAAAGATAATTGCAACACAACACCAGCAACACTTCTAAAATCATCTAACTGCAATCCTCAAAGGGAAAGAGATTTTCTTTAAAAAAAAAAGAAGTAACAGGAACTCAGTTTCAAATCAGCAGAAACAACTTCTAAAGCTGGTAATATAGAAGAATGAAGAGCAGAACTGCAACAAATATCAACAGATTGCAGCAGAAACTTTTTATGCTTTCCTACTTCTAAATCTATTCACCTTGACTTTTCTGCAGTTAATAATAAACACTTGTATGTATAGAAAATAACTTGTTTGTATGAAGAAAATCACTAATAGCCACTCTTTCTTTAGAAGGACATATCTAAGTGACAATAATCTTATGGGCCAAACAAATAGTCTTTTTTTACTTAATCTGTTTAGGCTTCTGAAAATTTTTGAATCTTCTTACAGTTGTCAACTTTCTATTTTCTCATGACCTTCACAGGAAAAAGCATAGCAAAATAACCTTTGAAATATCTTTCCATAGGAAGACAGGCCAAGAGAGGTGGGCCTGTTCAGCCTGGAGAAGAGAAGGCACCAGGGAGACCTTGCAACACCTTCCAGTACTACAGGAGGCTTACAGGAAGGAACTGGAGAGTGACTTTTCACAAGGACATGTAGTGATAGGACAAGGGGGAAACAGCCCTAATCTGAAGGAGGGTAAGTTTAGATTAGATATTTGGAAGATCTCACCACTGTGAAGGTGGTGAGACACTGGCACAGGTTGCCCAGAGAAGCTGTGGACACCCCACCCCTGGAAGCGTTCAAGGCCAGGATGGATAGGAGTTTAAGCAAACTTGTCTAGTGAAAGGTGTCCCTCCCCATGATAGCAGGGTTGAAATGAGATGATCCTTAATGTCCCTTCCAACCCAAACCATTCTGTGATTCCATGAAAGATATATGGATTTGTTTTCATTTGTTGATTAGTATTTGTATTCAGCTTCAAGTGATCTGCTGCCACTGAGTATGATTCTGTGCTTTTATGTTCATGTAATAATGCTCAGCTACATCTCTCACCTCAAATGGAGCTTCCCAGGAAAAATTGAATGACAGGATAACATCCACATCCCTCTCTGGCTGAAGTACCAAAGGAAAAGGAGAGTTGATGGAAAAGCCACCATCCACTAAATACAAGTTCTCTTCCATGGGAGTCAGCTGGTTGGGAAACACATCCAGGTGACTATCTGTAAGACACTCCAAGTAACTATATCGCTTCATTACACATGTATTGGCAGAAGAAATAGACAAAGCTCATATTAGTGTTATAAGAAGAAAAAAGACATTCAAACATGCACTTTCATCTGAGACAGACTTATAAATTCTGATGATCAGCTTGCCTTATATGACAGAACAAATACAGTGGATCAAAATTTTTGCTAAGGTGTAAGAAGGGACATATGCCCTGGCTTCAGCAGAACAAAGTCAAGCTCACTAACATTCTGTGACATTGGGATATTATATAGTGTGTTAATATTTTTTGATAGTCAGAAACACATAAACTCCTTTACCTCTCCAAGTCACAAATTTCTTGATGTTAACATAATCTTTATGAAGGTACAATCCCTTCATGAAGTTGAAGGTTTCTCCACATGTGACCCTGGACATGAAGAAATCCTGAAATATTTGTAACAAGGGGCCCCCAGGAATAACCAAGCGAGTCTTCAGCCGTGCTGGGTCTTGGAAATGGAATCTTTGGCAGTCATCTGCAGAAGTCACAGAAGGAGGCAGAACATGCACAAAATGCCAGCTCCAACATTTCAATTAGGCCTTTTTGTACAATTTTTAACCAGCTGTCCTAAGGCTGAATTTGTCCCCTAATAAGGGTATTGTAATGAAATTTAAATGAGATGCATATTCCATAGGTGGGTGATTTACTAGCCCTGTTTAATGGGAAAAGCATTACTCATAAAACATTGCCCATATTAATTTCAAACCTACACAAAGAAACCTTTGTTACCAAGTGACAACCACTTCTTAACCACTTGTTACATAAGACAAGAGTCAACCACACACAGTAGCATTTATAACTACACAAAACAAAAAGGGTTGGGGTGTTCTGGGGGAACCAGGGCTGGAAAGGCAGAGGAAAAAAAAAAAATCTCTTCATCCGCTAGTTACTATATACTAACTATGCACATGAACAAGTCCCAGCCTCTAAAACACTTTTCACTGTAATGGACAAATGGAGATCAATGAATAAGCATACAACCAGCTTATCCAATACTACAAAAAGCAGACTATGGGGGGAACCAAAAGCCTCTTTTTTTCCATTTCCTGCTTAGCAAACCAGCTTCTATTCTTCCTCTTCTCAGGATTATGATGCCTGCACTTTAATATATGTTTAAGACAGCTCCCAGAACTAGCCCAAATTTTAGTCAAAGTCAGATACCAATTCTTTTTAAAAGAAGAGGAAGTATACTAAAGAAACAATTTCTCTTCACTATAAGATTGATCAAAGGGAATAACACACAATAAAAGAGATCTCTCCCAATCCACTCTTTGTGCTAATCTTGAAAACTACAAACAGCACATTTTTGCATCATATTATTTGTGATCACTACAAAAATCAGCCATCTTTTGAAAAGCCCAACTATTTTTATGTATGTTCTTACCTACAACTTTGATAACATCTTTGAAAGAATCTAGAAAGCTCAGTCCTATACCAACCACCTTCAGGCAGATATCATCCAAGCTTGCAGCAAAGGCACTGCCCCACATTCCTGCAGGAGAAATGCAGAAGAATTTAACACTCAAAAGGTTTCTCACAGAACCAAAAGGCCTATAATTCGCCTGACATTTTTCATGAGAGAGGGCTGTCACTTGATTCTCTACTATTCTAACAGCTCTAATTAAAACCTTGGTGTTAATCATGTGACAAATCACGATGTTACGATATAATGCAGAAAATTTTCCCAGAGAAAAGCATGGAAAAGACATTAAGAGAACAGGAAGATCAACAGTAGACAGGTAATTTTTGACAGGCAGCTATAATAGAGTCATCTTGCAGACTCAGGACATCAGAATGCAACACTGTGAACCAATTATGAACCTAAAGCTCTGGAGAAAGACTGACATGTTTCACTTCTTCAAGTTCTTTTGGAAGGGAAAAAAGGCATGGACTTCAGTTCATAAGTCCCCAAAGCAGCAAAGTTCCTTTCCATCTCCTTATATGATAATTTAATCATTATCATAAGATCGCACCTTGTAGAAAACAAATCCTGGGCTCTGGATGTTTCTGGACAAGCCGTCCCATGAAGAACTCGCTGTCAAAATCCTCTGTTCGAACAAAAGCTCCATATTTGCGAAATCCAACTTCATGGGGAGTGAACTCACACCATTCTAAGAACAAGCCAACAGGATATTTACTCATCTCAGAAGAAACATGAGTGAAAATATTTATCTGATATCTGTTCACACAGGGGAGACAGACGGGACACTCCCCCCACTTTTCACAATCACTATGGATTTCTCTGCCCCTCTACTCTAGTTTCTATGTACATATTATTAACAAAAATTCTTGTGAAGGCTTTCATTCCATCTTGACTTTATTACTATGGAAACAACCTGCATATTTTACTTTTTATTTAAACCATTTTGATGGCTCCCTTTTCCACCCAAATTGAAGCCACATTATTTTTTTCAGCTTTTCCCTGCACTACAAACCATCTCTCAGGGCCTACTACAGTGCTGGCTTGAAAACCCAATTGACCCACTGCATCATACTTCACTGTTTGCTTAGCCAAGTGCCTCCTCATGCTTGAAAGATTCCCACAAAGAGCTGAAAAATAAGGGTCATCCAGTCCAACTCCTGGGCCTGCATAGATCAACCTGACAAAACACGGCATGCATCTGGAAGCATTATCCAAGTCCTTCTTGAGCTCTGGCAGGTTGGATCAAATTGAATTCACTGCCATACACACAACTCCTCAGAACAAAACAAACAAGTTCCCTAGTGGTACACAGGTGGACACAAACATTTGTGTTCCTGTCTCACTCATCTATCCCCACTTGTTGCATCATATTTAAGGTTTCACTGAAAGACTACTTTTCATATTTTTACTGTAAGAACTCAGACCACTAAAACATGAAATTTTGATGATGCATATTACAAGGTGGCCAATCCATCATTTTAGATTAATCCTACAGATTTTTTTTATCTAAGACTCTAAAAGAAAGTGGTTTCCTTATCACCAAGGCCTCTAATTCTTTGATTCAGACAGAGACACATATATTACAGGAACATTCTCAGCTCCTGAAAATTTCAGGCAGTTTCTAGCAAAACCTGTGGAGTGACCAACAGTTCCCAATCTCATTTCTCCATTTTAGCCATGAAGAAGACATTAGCTATGAGGATGATAATACTTTTCCAATCGGTTTCCTACTGCCTCTTGCACTACCACCTGCTGCTTCAGCTGTATTTCCTGTTATCAGCTGCTCACTACCCAAGCAACTGGATAGATGAAATAAAGTTATGGGCTTCAGCAAACAAAAATAAATGTCCATGTTCATACCTGCAAAGTCACCACTGCTCATATTGGGTCTCACATTGACAGCTGCATAGATAGGATAAGGGTTTTGGGCCCATTTCACTGCTTCTTGCTGGTCAGATAGCTTTGATGGATCTTCCTGGTCACAAGCAAGGAAGGAGGAGCCCACTTAAGTCAGGTAAATTCTGTACCCATAGTTTGATAATTGGTAGCTGTTGCTTAGCATTTCTGATTAACAACACTACTAATTCAAAGTCCTTTTTCTTCTCCACTGTCCAGGTATATGGTTAGATTTGTCCAAAATATTTCTGCAGCTGTGTATTTAGAATATTTAATGTTAATAATAAACTAGCTATCCCTCTGATTTACAATCTCAATTACACAGAAAATACTGCACAATAACTCCATTCTGCAAAACGAACGTCATTCTGCCAGGCTTAATGTGCCCAGTACAATAGCTGGTATTTTAATAACAGTCATTCAGAATAAAAACTGCATTTTTCTGTAACATTGATCCATATGAATTAGAAATTCTTTACTAAAGAAGATACTATGTTTATTCCACAGCACTGCCTATACAAAGATGGAGAGTAATTGGTTTCTAGACTCTAAACACATGGGTAGGCAGAGTTCCCACTTGAAAGACAAACAGCAGTACACATCCAAACATGAATTTTTTTACCTCTTGTTGTAGGAAATATTCCACAATAAGGCCCCACAAATCTGTAAAGGAAACCTTCCGTCCCATGATCTCCATTGCATTCAGCTCCTGGAAATAGTATTTGAGTCGTTCTGGGGAAAATGCCCCTGCTTTGCTGCTGGACACAGCATCCTGAGCTCTTCTGATTGCATCTTGAAGGTCTTTCTGTGACCAGTCAGGGTCTCGATACAGTGTTGATAAACACCTGAAAATGCTTTTATTAATGTCATCAGTAATAAAGGCCTTCCTGTAAACAATAATTTTAGCTAGTTATAATTGGTGCTGCAGCACTTGAGAAGTCTAGCTAAAAGAGTGAAGAATACATAAATAAAAGATCTCTGAACTCTAAATTGTGCTGAAAACCCTGACACCTATAGGACATCTTTGTTCTGATTGCTAACCTGCCTTCCAAAGACGTTCCAAGCATCCTATGCTAGCACCCATGAACAAGCCCATAAACATATGTTAACTCCAGAACAAAACAACCATGATGTGCTGGCTGATGGCAAGGGTGCAGTGTGCAGCAATAAAGGCCGTGGCCTTTACCAGAAGACAGGTCTGATTGAAAGAGAAGCTAGTTTGGACCATGGACTATCTGTGCAAACAAGATGCCCACATTTGTTTGGAAGTGTCTCTGAATCACAAGGGGCAGGAGAACTAGGTACAGAGGAGTTAAATTAACACAAAAAGCTTGGAAGGAAGGATTACACTGTCAGGTTGCACAACTCATCTATGAAATAATTTCACAAAAACAAGGGATGACTTCACCACAAACTCCAAGAACTGAGCAACTGAAACATTTTAGCCACATCTAATATTTCAGCACATTGCTCCAGTCCACCAAAGGGCAAGACAGTGCTATGCCTCTCTTCAGCCTCTATGCCATTTTGGAAGGTGATGACATGGTGGCCTGCATGGACATGTTTCCAGTGACTTGCACCACCTCAGTTATCTTCTCGGCAAGAGTAGGGAAATGAGGAAGGTTTTTAAGTCAGTGCTCTGAGTTACTACACAGCAGTCTTATTCATATAAAACATTCTAATATTTAACTGTCACACCTGCACAAGCAGCAGATTCATAATTTTAGCCAGTAGCTGGATGCGTTGGACATGATACTGGATGTCTTAGACTGTTCAGGATCACCAGCAGAACTCACAGGTGAAAACTGGTAAAATCCTTGATTTGCTGTCTGCCAACAAATGTAATTTTGGCCTTATTTTGCATCAACACTACCATTTCACCTCTAAGTTTCTGAATGAAAACTGCATGTAGCTTACCAGGTGGAGCCAGAAATCCCACAGAGGTACGTTGCAGCATCCAGAAGGCCCAGCTGCTGCAGCCCAGCAAGGCTGCCATAGAAGGACGTCATTGCTCTCATCCCACCTCCAGAGCCCAGCACGGCCACAACTGGAACCTACAGACAGCACACTCAGGAGTCACAACCACAGGCTCTTGATGGCCAATAAATTACAGAACTAACCCCATTTAAGTCTCATTTGAACAAAAAATAGAACATAAAAAATAGAGATAAAAATTCTAATAGAGATACAAAATAGAGGTATAAACTCTAACAAAAAATAGATATAAACCTTCATTTCTATCCACATTACAAGTAATTTTGGGTTTGATTTCAAGCTGAACTTCTTTCTCTATTTTGTAATTGAAATATATTGCTTACTATAAAGCATAGCACAGTCATCTTAGGAACAGTCACTTACCAAAATTGTTATGGATATTATCACACACTTACTTTCTTACAATACACATGTAAGAGGCAATTAGTCTTGTAACAGAAGCCAAATACCACTAAGCAAGGCATGAGGATATGTAGATGTAAGTTTCCTCAAATAAACAATTAAAAATCTATTCCTGTAGTGTCAGTTTCATTTTAAACATCCTGAAACAAAATTTCTCATCACAATTCCAAGCCCAAAGCAAAGTACATACATGCTGAAACTTCAACCTTTGTGCTCCAAAATACACATACCCCCTCAAAATTTAAGAAATATAAAAACATTTAGACTTCAGAACTGAAATGTACCAGAGATCTGTCTCACACCATAGTGAATGCAAACCATATTTCTTGTTGGTTACAAACAAGGATTCCTACATTGCCTAATTATCAACCAAGCCTAAAGAATTTCACCAATCTTACTACAGGACTGTAGTTTGATTGCTCAATACCTCATCTTTTGGAGGGGATTCTTTTGAACAAAGAGTCTTCCTCAATGCCTCAGAAACTACTTTCTTCCTTTTGTCCAAATATTCTCTCTCCTCTTTACAGAGATCAAAACCCAGACGTATATCGAGATCCCAAGTGCTGAAACAGAAGTTAAGAAAAAAAACCTTGTAATTTTGGAGGATTTGTAAACAGTATGGAAACGCAATTTTTGTGAACACAGAATCTAGGTGCAGGTCTGAACTGGATCAGATGAAATTTTAGTGTATACATCAGCTATTCTGTACAACACCTTTTGGAATTAAAAATTAAGTTCTCCATATTGTATTTCGCATTTAATGTTTAAATTCAAAGCTTCTGTCAAACAGTACCTCAGATTAAGCTTCAGGAATTTCACAAAGGAAGAAAAGATTCTTTGTAAGTGAAGAAGATTGCAAGAGGAGCAACTGACATCACTGTATCAATGTGAACATGAAATGAGGGGAAGAGGGATTTTAAAACAGAAGATTCTGAACTTAAGAGGCAGAAGGAGGCAGCTAAATACCAATGAACTTGTTATGAGGCTGTAAAACAGGAGCAGGATCTTCAGCAGATGACTGAATACCAAATGACCCTATCAACCTACAAGCCAACTTCTTGGTTTTCTGGGTTTTTTTTTCCCCTTTTTAGTCCTTTCTTGCAGCCTTCATCTATTTTATAGTTCAAGCTCTTCACACACAAATGTCCTTTCCTATCTCTCATTACATCACTTCAGATATTCTGGTATACCTGTGCATGACAAAACTACTTAATATTTACATCAACAGCTATTTTACATTTAAGTATTAGGAACACAAAATTTGTACATGTGTCAGCAGGATTGACACCTGTCCAATATATAATACTGCAAAGTAAAGAGTCACAGCCTTCCAAAAATTATCAAAAAAACCTATCAAATATATTTTTCTTTAATCTATCCCAAGAGATCAGTGGAGTGAACAGAGCTCCCCAGAACAGCAAGGAGAGTCACTCAGTTCCTTTATATGACAATAAAGGCCTTTCCTGATTTTCAAGTGGGGTTCCCACTCACCTCTCTTCAGTTTTCAAACTCATATCCAAACTTTTTCCCTGTGAAAAGAGAGAACACATCTTGAAGTTGACAGCAATTATACAGATGGAACTACAAAACAGAAGTTATTAATTATTTCTTCTACAAGTGTCTTGTCTTTTTTCTCCCCCGATACTTTTCTTCCACACCCTGAAAAGACTTTTTTCGTCAGAAAGTAATGAACTTTATACTTCATGTTGCAAGACCCAACCATGAAAACACATTAGGAAGAATTGCACTGAGTAATCTCATTACTTCATTCTAAGACATCCAAGAAAACAGCACTCCTGAGAATCAATCACATGTTGCCTAACTTTCCAAACACCTGGAGGCAATAAAGGAAAAGGTTATCTCATGCATGTTAAAGCAAGAGCAAAATATTGACATTACCTCTCCCAAAGAAATGATTCTATCAACTTTTTCTCCAATAGGAAGGGAATTAACTGGTATAGACCCCAGTCCCAGAACGGTAGTGTGGTTTTCAATATCAGGGTTAACACCATCCTAATAAAAACAAAATCTTATATGAGATTCACAGAAAAAAGTTTAATAAAATATGATTTTCCTACATCGAAACAGCAAACAATTCTTAATATCAGTATAGCTAAATATTTACCAAATGTCCAAGGCTTTTTGAGGCCATTCTGTTTTCTGCCTTTTTTTTTTTCTCTCACTCAAATAGTTTGTTGTTGTTGTTGTTGTTGTTGTTGTTTGGTTTAGTTTTAGGGGTGTTTTGTTTATTGTTATTGGGGTTTTTTTTAATATACCTGTCTCTGCCATAATTAAAAAAATTTCAAGTACAAAATTTCCCCCACAAATAGTTTTGCGCTGGCATGTGTCACAAAACCGACAAACAAACTTGCATTTCCATCTTCCAAGCAAGATTTGGAAAAGATACCAAAAAAGGCAGCAGCATTACACATACATCAAAAACACCACAAAATAAGAAATAAGAAATAAGGCAGTTTGTAATTTTAAAAGCAGAGCAAATTAAAGCTTGCCAGGAAATATTTGGTTTTCTGTCATGTAGCAAGGGGCAAGATCTCATAATGCAGAGCTGTGTGCAGATTCCTAAATGTAAGGAGGTATATAAAAAACCCCTCATATCAGAGGGTCCCAAAAGCCTACAGAGCCTCCAGGTGGGCTGGAGCCCACACACCAACCACAGGGTTCAGTACCCAGGAGGAGACCACACCTTAGAGAAAAACTAGGCTGTCACCCTTCTGACACCAAGAGCTGAAGTCAGGCCAGGAACCACCCACAGACTTCACAGGTGTCTTCTGACCAATAACTACTGTCCCGAGACCAATGTCCCTCTAAATTCACTGTCCTCTTCCTAACAGGGGCAAATAACATGCATTTAGGTACAGGGCAAGCAACACTACAATGTTCCCGTCAGTCTCCCACATCTGATGAGAGAGAAAAGGGCAGACTAAAGACTTTTGTGGTCCATGCCACTTGTTGAAGGAGTATGTTCTCCTAGCTACCAGAACTGGTTGGCAGAGGTTTACCACCTGGGGCAATCTCCATAGTTGACCTCTACAGTGTTTTTTGCTTGCCTGGCTCTGAGTTTTTGACTACTCAAGCCCAGGTGTCTCTGTTCAGCTCAGGTTTGCTACCTAACAAACCCCAGGCAAAGCTGTTCTTCCATATCCTTGTGTCCTCTTCTCCACAGCTGCCTCTACAGTAGTCAAGATCATCATTTGCAATCACGCTACCCAATTGCTTGTTGGGATAAAAAGCATCATAGAATAAAGAGTTTCTTTGCTCTTATTTTTGGAGAATGCACTTTCTCTAGGTAGTGACTGAATATTCAAAGTAAAAGACAAAGCTAAATAAACCTCTGCATGTGGCAACTGATCTACAAATTTCTAATAGAAAAGAGTTCCTGTAGAATATCTCAACAGGTGAAAGTAAAGATGTCTGCATGTAGCAAGCATGTGCAGAGTAACATTTTCCTAATCCTTGAGTTTGAACAGATGTTAAATCTTTGGAGAGCACAGACTCTTAAGGTAATTTCAGCTTCTTACACAACGTCAAAGATCCAATGCACAGTCTGACATTTTTAAAACAAGAAAAAAAAAAAGCCAGTGTGTAAAAAACAACAATCGAGAAAAACTTCTCTCTCTGTAAGCCTTATGGAATCAGCATGGATCCTTACCTGTAGGACAGATATGGTTTGCTGCAGCTCCACTTGCAATTCTGAACACATTTCTTTATCCACATGAAAGACAAATGAGGTTCCACAATCCTTCTCATTGTCTGGTGTCCAAGGAATAGACAACTGCTTTTGATATGCCCCTGGGACAGACACCTTGACCTCACAGCCTCCTGTGCATTAGAAAAAGAAGTTTTGACCACAGGGGCCATTTGTTGAAAATCAAGCACTTACTAAGTGCAGTTGAGACCATAAGTACACAAGCAAAGACTCTATTGTGGTACCCAGTAGAAAATACCCAATCTTACTAATCATTGAAAATAAAGGCAAAATTTACTTTAAAAGCCAATTTTGTATTCAGTAAACTAAAATGCACTGTATAGACAGAGAATCAAGTCTCCCCTCTCTCTCAAGGAACAAACATGTTGAAGAGTAGTCCTGACTTAAACCCTCCAGACAGCCCTACCTTGCTGTTTTTCTTTTGCATTTTCCTCTTTGTTGACAGTGCCTTGAAGACACAAGCAAGGATGAACCTGTGAAAAAAAGAAACCAGCTCTGGTCACACAATTTTTAGCTCACTTCTTTGTTTGAATTTTAAATCACCTACTATATTAGTTGTAGGTTTACAGCTGCAAACTGCCAAAAAAAACCATCAGGCATTGTTTTGTTATTTCAAATAAAGCAGCTTTCTGTAAGTTGGCATCAAGTTTAAAAATTGAGGAAGATTTTTAAATCAACAAATGAAAAAGAGAGAGGCAGATCTTGGAGAGAATGGGAGCTATTTGGAAGTAGGGCTGTAATACTCAAAAATCCTTCTCCTCTTTCTACTAAAAACTTATCTTCAGGAGTAAATCACAACATGGTTGATTCTGGCTTCACACTCACCACAAGGACTCACCACAAGGACTCCGTTGGTCAATACTTCTGTAGGGGCATCTGAGCTGTGAAAGCAAGAGGTTTATTGCAAATAACAACTGGTTTTAATTTTGCCTCATACTACTTTACAAACTAATTGGCTGAATAAGCAGTGGGATGAAAGGTCCTCAGTGTGGGAGATCCAGGGAAACAGCAAGTATATTTCCCTTCACAAAATAATGGGGGCTTGGAAAAATTGAAAAAAAATTGTCTGCAAATATAAGCATGTGCTACAGGATCTCCACATCCCAGTTATTCTGATAACTTAGAGAAAAGCTGAACTTAGATAGACTACCAGATAGATAAAGTATATATTTGTGTATTTTGCAAGGTTAACTGAAAACTTTCCGATCCCAAATAACTAATCCAGAAAGTGTTCACTTACATTCCATGAAGTCCAGCAAATTTATTTTTTTTTTACCCCAAAAATGTTGGTGACTGGAGTAATTAAGGATAATTTTGGTCAGCCATTCGTGAATCCACTCAATCCCCATAGAGAACTATAAAGTATTATCCTTTTTATGAGCAAGACTATCCCCACACAGAAAAAAAACCTGACAACATATCTGCAGAGCACAAGTGCAATCAGCTCTTCAAGTAAGACTCACCATTTCTCCAAGAAAAACTCTACATCCAGTTCTTCCTTAGCCTTTGAAAATAAAAGTCGGATATTGGTGACCCTTGATCCTGAATATATAATTAAGGATATTTTTCCAGGAGATTAAGCTTTTCTCATAATTCAGTAACCACTGAATTATGGCCTATACCAGCCTTGAAATCAACACACTCACCATCCTCCCATTAATCTCAAAATCTCACCATCCACGAGCCATTGAAGCCACCACTAAATACTTCCTGACCCAAGCAGCTGCTTCTGCCCTTGTTCTCTAGCATAGTAACATATTTTAACTTCCTGTTAAAATAAATGGGTTTGTTCCTTTTATAAAAGCTCTAGCTAGATTTTGAAATGACTAAATGTAGCCTTTAAATTCTCCTCTTCTGCTGGACATGCCCTATATGACCAGATATATCTACATTTGAAGACACAAGTGCACAGAAGTGAGAGGTGTCTCTCAGATCCATTTACTCTGCTAATGGGAGAAAAAAGCCTCCTCTGGCTCAAGAACCACTGCAACATCATCTCTGCAAACAGCTTCTACATGGGGCTTTGGGCTTCTTCCCATCTCTTATTTCAGCAGCTTGCACTCTTAGCTCCTTGCTGTCTTTGTCCTTTACAGACTTTGTTCTAGCCAAAGTCTTTTCTCCTCCCATGGCATACAGAAAATACATGATACCAGACCTAACACAGTTTTTCAAGTAACAAACTAGAAGCTGTTTTGGGTAATTTTCTTTGCTGAAGTTGAAATTTCCAGTCTCTTAATTATAGACCAAGATGACTTAAGCATTCAGGAAATGGATAGAGCTACTGGGAGCAATGGAATTACTAAGCTTCTTTCCATGATCATAAATGATTTGGAGCGCCTGTGGCACCTAACACCTCCCTGTGAACTGCACACCAGTTAGTCTGCTTCTGACCACACCAGCAGCACTAAAGCCCAATTTCTCAAGAAAACACATCATTAGCTCACCTTTAATCCAGACCTATTGTAGCAATGTGTTTGTGGCATTACAAAATAGATCAGTCTGTTGATGGGGTTTTTACCCATGTAAAACAGGCTGTCTTGTGAGTCCACGAACAGGTGAACAGGGCTTGAGAGCAGCTGATCACCAATACCATCTACATGAAGCAGAGGTTAAATGTACTGAACATAATCCAGGGAAAATAAGCATCTCTTAGGCTTTTGACTTATCGGATATAGAGGTAAACTTTGCAGCAATAAACTTGTTTTTTTCAAACAGATGACGACAAACTAAATAAGACAGTCCCTACAATGATTACTGACTGCAAATGCCTTTCATTTTAAAATCAGTTTTTCTTCCTCTAAGTCTCATGAAAAACTGTTAAAACAATCTGGCTTCTCCCACCCAGATGAATCAGGGACAGGCACTGCCAGGACTGTGCAGGATGAGCTGAGCCAGGGCCTCACCTCAGAGTCCAGGCTGAAGGTGTGCAGCAGGGACTCCCCCGGCCTCATGCCCCCCACGTCAAAGACAACAGAGGTGAGCTCATCACTGACAAGGACATCCTTGTCAAAGAGGGTCAGCTCCAGAATGTTCTAAAAGCAGAAAGAAACAAACAGCCTACGATGAAGAGGCAGAAACACTGACAGACCTGGGTAGCTGTATACAATGGACGCTTTGTGCATTAATCAATACCCTTTCCCAATCCTAAGGAAAATTCAGTATTTTCAGCAGGGCTTACAGCGTAAAAAATTAAGCAAAAAGTTAAGCAGAAAACTCTCCTAGTTGACACCATTTAGCTAAAGCATTTTCTCAGCTTCCCACCCAGAGGGAGGCCCCAGGTGAACTCATGTGGCAGTACTGTCCACCAGCTCCAGGCACAGATTTGCCCAAGGAAGCAACAGCAATTTCCACTCTTTTGTGATGATTTAGTCCAGGTTATAGGGACCAACCACTTCCTGCTCAGCACTGTCTCAGAGATGGTAAATTCAAGAGAAACTGAAATAGATACAGTGAGGACATATGGCACCAAATAATAGTCTTGCAGCAACTAGTTCTCAAGGAGACAAGACTAAACTTGGAATGTTGCTGGCAGTCTCCAGGAGTAACCAGGCTGAGGTCTCATGAGCCTGAAGGGAAAGAAAAAGATCCCACACCCTAAAGTTTAGCTTTCAATTTTCTTACCAGTCAAGTCAATTACAATTCCACATTGGTCACCAACCATTGTGGAAAAGTGAGGGGGATAGTTTCTTGCAATAGACACCTTATTCCAAAGCCAGGGATGTTACTCAAAGCTATAGTGACTCACTAAAACTGATCTTTTAAAGTACAGTTTCCTTCCCTCTGCCATTAGTGTCTGCTTTGAGAATGAATGCTGACAATCTGAAGACTTTGTTAAATACTGTATTAGGTCCCACACAGTTATTAGATGCACAGTCTCTACCCAAGAATTTGAATTTAGTTTTCTCAATCATCAGAACTGATGGCAAAATTCGACTGAATGAACTACATTGCAGTGAGTAGAAATTTAGTTCCTGTGAAAGAAGAAGCAAACATCAAATAGAAACTTGCTTAATCAAGGAATTTCCTTGAATTCCACGAGGTAGTGCCATAACTTCCCTTTCCTGAGATGCATCACAAGGATGTTTATGGAAAATTCTAGCTGCAATTTACTTGATAGAGCAGTTAACCACAGTAGTTTGTATCACTGGACATGCATGGCACAGCTTTTTGTACCACTGAAGACAACTGTCACCTTACAAGCAACACTAGTTTTGAGGGTAATAAAGAACCCTTGATTTTGAATGAAGTATCAAAAGCAAGTCAGTACAAAAATACAAGCAGTCCAACCAGCTCCACACAGTGTCCTTACCTTGACAGCACTGTGGATCCGATACTGGAAAGTCTCATTCCATTCCGGGTTCTCAGAGTTGTCAACAACCTGAGTTCGGGAGACACTGGGAGATGCAGTGGGCAGCTTTAGTTCCACATAGCAGTCTGCCTTGGACACTGCAGCAGAGAGTGAGAGACAGGCACCAGAAAAGGTTTATTCAAACATACTCTTTCCCATGGGCTCCTCATTTTCTAGATCTCATTCCATCATAGAAAAGTGCAAATTTAAGGCTAGACTTCTAAAGCAAAAGCCTTTAATGAAGTAAATGTCTTTAAAGAGGAGCAAATTTAATATTAGGTGCCTATATTTCTTTTTTCTGGTTCATCAAAATTATAAAGACCTTAATAAAAAAGGCTAGTATTTAAAATGAGGAAGATCAACTTTAAAAAAAAGATTACTGCTGATACCAGGGCTATTGCCTCCTCTCCTATCCCTGGGCATTACTGAAAGAGCTTAAGCCTACTAAAGTCCAGGGAGACAACATCCACTACTGCTGTACCGTTGTTTAGTCAGGCCAGGAGCTGGACTGTTTCCATTCCCTGAAAACAAATTATTGTCTCAGAGCCCTTCTTTCTTCCATTTAGGACCCCTTCAACAATGCAAGTATGGGGACCATTCTTCACTCCAGCTGAATAGACAGGCCATAGAAAAGAACTCTTCACAACATTATTCTAGCTCTCAGCCTCTCAGGAGGCTTTTCTGTTCCCTGAACAGCTATTTTGCATTCCAGGTAGTTCAATGCTGGATGTCAGACATAAACTTAAGGTGGACTATCTTACTTGATTTAATCTGAAGTAATTTAATATAAATGAGTTTTAAAGATCCAAAGGTCCCAAATGGCCCTGAGATCTTTACACTGGTGTGTAAATAGGAGGGAAAATATACAATGCTATCAAAACCAGGAACAGATAAAAAGCAGTTTATCTTGGAATCAGTTAACCATCTGCTTCCTTTAAAGTCTGCAATGACAAACAAATAGCAGGTACATGAAATAAAGCACTACTACAACTGAGAAAATAATCATTTGAATGCTAGAATTATAGATTTCTGCTTCCAGTTTCAGGAAGACTGCTCAGCAAGGGTGAAACTTGCCATACCCAGAAGGCTGAATCCAGAGAAAGGAATATAGAATGGGCCACAGTAGAACAGGAAAAGGAGCAGGGAAGCAAAACCTTACCAGGATTTACGTGATCTTGTTCTGCAAAGTAAGAACAGCTGCAGCTGCTTAATCTGCAGATTGGCCTCACAAAAAGTTTTTGAAACTCAGATAATATACTTAATACTATATATATAATGCTTTACATGAGAAGCTTTTTTTGAGACATAAAGTCAATGAAGTGTGTGTAGATAAGAGGCTCCCTTAACAATGCTCTCTGTGCTAGAGGTATGCACCAAGGAACCAACATGTTTTCATAATGCCTTGAGTAAATACTTACACACATCTGTACCCTTGATGTTTCTGGCTCGGAGGACTTTTACTGTCAGGTTGTAGTAGGGATGCTTTTCCCACTGAAAAGAGAGAAACAAGCTCAACATTCAGCTCAATTGCAATGCCTGCTCTGTAACCACACTAGTATTAGACCAGAGAAATGGATCAGAAGTAGCCAGCCCAAAATGAGCTAATGATGAATCAGTTTGGGAACACACAGCACTTGCAGTGTCCTGGAGGACAACTAAAGGTGCCCAGAAGGAAACAAATTCCCTTTTGGCAATGCAAGAGCTATGTCATAGGGTAACTTCTCATAGACTTCAGAAAGTAAGTCCCTTATTTAGGGATTCCTCCAATTATAGATCAGTTTTTAATTGCTTTGTTAGTACATTCTTGCTGTGTGAGAAACAGGTGCTAAAGCTGCTCAAACACATCTATGACAGCTCGTTCAAGAGAACTGGCCAAGGGCATATGAATGCTTGAGAAAAAGCAGACATGGCAAGAATCTTAAGAGCAGGGTCATAAAGTCATAAAGTCATAAAAGGCACATGCTGTTTACAATGAGAAAAAAACCCAAAATGCTTGCCAAACACTTCATGGCAGTTTGAGTTAGAAAAGACAAAACTTAAATTCATTTTCATTCTGGACTGTTGACTGGCATCGCCATTCTAAACATGCACATCACCTTACCAGCACAGATAAAAATGTAATCCTCACTCTTGAAAACTTCTGGGAGACTATTTTTGGAAAGTAATATTAGTATCTAAATGCCAGGGTGTGAAGTGGGGAAAAAAAAGTCTGACTGGATCCTAAAATATCATGAAGGAGAAGTGGGGGGAGGGCAGGGGACAAGAGAAAACAGCTTGAGGTGATTTAGTACAGAGACTACTTGCACAGAAGTAATTGTGTAAGGCTCAGGATCAGAATGGGATATTGCCTCATTTTCATCAGTTATGACACAATCCTGGCCAGCTAAGAACTTTTCCTATTCTTAAATCACATTTTCAAAATGCTTTTCACAAATGGTCATTACTTCACATTCACAATTTTCAACACGGTTGGCTTGAGACCAGAGTTTAATTTTGAGACCAGACTCAGACCAGAGTTTAACTCTTGAGACCAGAGTTTGTAAGTATTCACTTACAAATAAATTCAACAAAATCTTTACTTACAACAAAATACTGCAGACTGACAAATGAGGCACTGGAAGAAGTTGCCCAGAGAACCTGTGACTGGCCATTCCTGTCCTGGAAGTGTTCAAGGCCAGGCAGGAGCTTTGAGAAACCTGGTCTAGTGGAAGGTGTCTCTGCCCATCACAGGGGGGTAGGAACAAGACTTTAAGGTCCCTTCCAACCCAAACCATTCTTTAGTTCTATGATTCTTGAAATATTATATAAAAATGTAGGGCCTACATATCACTGAGTGGGATCTCATAGAAACCAGTGAATCCTGAACTGTTAAACTCTTCTTGAATGTTCCTTACCTGATAAATTGTACTATGTTTGTTAAGCAGTCACATTCTTGGTGAGTCTTCCTTATTTTTCATCTTATGGAGATACTTGCCAGCTTTTGCAAAACAGGGTTTGAACACAATAGAACCAAAGCATACAGAGTATACTGAACATTTTTGTGTTAAGCAAGCACCATCCATCCTGACTAAAAAGCAAAGAGCAAAAACTACAAGTCACCTAAGATTTCTCACATGCACGTGCTAAATTAAATTTGTGCAAATAAACTTCAGTTATACTGTTACTAATCTTAAAGAGACTTATTTGCAGAAATGACTTGTTGAAGATATTCATTCCTTTATTTGTTTCTGTGAACAAGACACGCCTTCACAGTGAATTTCACCATGACTTCCACACTTCAGATGCTAGTTTCTTTCATCTTTAAACCTTTCCTAATCACCTTTCTTTTATTCAATTTCTGAGACTAGTTTCTCAGGCAAAGGCTGACCACTTTTCTACTTCATGAAGTTGGGGAATAGATTACAGATAGAAGTTCAAGATTGTGTATTGTTATTCTCACCAACTTCCTGAAGTTCCTGCAACTCTTCTGTTTGTTGAGACACAAAGCTACATAATCATACCCCCATGGCTGTGAAAGCAATCTTCATTCACATAGCATGGCTGTTGCCTGGAAATCAGACACTATCAGAGCAAGTGCAGAGTACCATGAAGATAGCCTAGCCTTCTTTTATTCAACACCATCTGTCAAAAATGTACTTACATGCTCAAAAGAATGTCCTTTCCAAAAGTCTCTAACACTTTCGATTTGCAGCCAGTCATTACACAGCTAAGGATACGTTTTCCACATTCAGTTTATAATTTAAGGGTAATTTAAGGGCATACAACTCAACAGAAATGTCACTGTGCTCCTAAGCCTGTGTGATCATGTATGCCAGAACCTCCTCATATGGCTTTTTTACTTATCTTTTAGCAAAGGCACAGCAAGGTCATAGCATGCTGCCAGGTGAGTTTACAGAGTAATGGAGCATGGGAGTATCAGATATGCCTTATCTGAATGATCAGGGAAAAGGCTGACAAGAAATCCATGTGGGAAATGGACAACAAATACTGATTACAGCTCTGCCTGTAGCACTCTGCATGGCAGCATACCAATGTATGTGACTGACAGAAGCAGCTAACTTCTGCTTTGCATAATGATTTTTCACAATCACTGCTTTTCCAGAGCTCAGGAGTACACCTGAAGAGAAAAAAAAAAAAAAGCCCCCTTTAAATCCTAAATGCTAAAATGAGGGTATGAGGGTATAAGGCTGAATTTTCATATACTTGACTTTGCAAACTGTCTGTACCTTTCATCTAAACTGAAGATGCTGATGCAGCTGGAAGTGACTGTAGAACAAGTCATCCCAGCTATAGGCCCCAGTAATCTTTTCCTTCATGTAGTCCAGGATACCTGCCTTTAAACTCTGGGCAGTAAGTGCTGGGATCCACCTCCACAGGTCTCAGTGAAGGCAGAGGACTCTTAACCATAAGCCTGCCAGAATCGTTACAAAATCATTGCTGTCATAGCAAATTGAAACACAATTTCTAAGACATATTTTCTGTTCTAAGACTTATTTTGTGTTCATTGGGAAAATTAGGCAGCTCAAAGAAATGTCCAGTTTCCCAGTGGAGCAGTTCCTCCCCATCTTGTTCCTCCTCCCAAAGAAACACTGCTGCACATCATTCCCTTCCTTGTGGCCAAAGTGTCACAAGTCTGCTTTTAAACCCCAAGGCAAATCCCTTTCTGTCCTGGGCACCCCTTGCACTGTCCCTCCTCCCTCAGGAGACTCACAGAGCCAGCCCTAAGAGCCATGGTCTTCTGGCAGGCAGGATTTACAGTCAGCCAGGACATGAGCAGTGCCAGCAGCTCAGTAACACAACAGCAGTGACAAACACCAGGTTCACTGTCAGTTTACTGTTGTTTTTAGAAATGAATCTAAGGCTAAATTCTGGAAAATTAAAGCAGTCTGATCACGTTAAATTTACCTACAAAGCCAAAAGGGTGATCTGCTGCCCCACCCCTTGCTCAATTGCTATCAATTAGTCAATACAAAAATCTCTTCCTACAGCCAGCAAAATTTTGTTAAGTAATGTTTATCTTTTTTTTAAATTTAAATAGCAAGTGCCTGAGGGAAAAGATATTCAGTGGTTTACAGGTTAATGGAGGTTTACATGAGCCTCTTCTAACCTGATCTCCCAAGTACTAAACAATAATATTAAAAAGTCAACAAGTTTATTTCTTTCACACAGCAAGCAGAAGTGCAGAAAGCTATACAAGCAGCAAGTTGTCTTGTGACAATTAATGGTCACCTTAATTTTAATTGTATATTGAGGGGCTGGTGTGATAGGATACAAGGGTGATCAGCTTATAGATCAAACCTCCAGTCAAAAGCTCCTTCATAAACATTTAGCTTAATTCAAAATTGAAGTTATTAGCCTGACCATTCTTATACAATGAAATTATTTCACTCGAGTTAAAGGACAAACACCTCAAAACCACTTTATCTGTTGTGGTTGCACTGCATTATGAACAGGAGCTGAAGCCATCATTAGTCTTTGTCTACCTGAGACTATTAATCCCTGTAAGGTAAGATAGAAAGCAGAACAGAAGGCAACTGTAGTCAAGGTTATTTTGCAAGAAAACACATAAGCATGATTTTGTCTCCACTGATGAAAAGTGCAGTATTCTGGACTCCTCCCTCCTCCCTACTTGGAATCAGCTCAATTCTGCTCCCCAAAACCTAAGGAAATACAGATCTGCTCTGGATTTCCTCAGGCAGAATTTAATAAAAGCCTGAAATCTCCATTAACATGATCATGAAGAGAAAAGTGTGGGTAACAATAAATTTTTCATTCCTGCAGAAGTGCAGGACAGGTTTTCCATACATGCAGCAACAGAGTCCCTCCTGAGCACATCAGCCATGGAATGCCATCTCAGAGCCAGCACCACGCTTTCTCTTACCCGCCAGTGATAGAAGCCAGTGTCCCTCCTCTCCTTCCTTTGGAAAAGCACTGCTGCCAGAAAAGGCAGCACTCTGGGTGGAAATGGGCCCCGAAGCACCTCATGGAACATGGGGAAAATGTCCTGCTGTCTCTGCAGAAAATCTGACAGGGAAACCCAGAGCAAGGCGAGTCCCAGACGCCCGGCTGCAAAGCACTGTTTGCCATAGGCTCATCTGAAGTTTTGCGCAGGACTGGGCTGTGCTCCAGCTGTGAGAAGTGGAGGTGTGGCCCACACTTGCCAAACAAGCCAGCTCAAAACCTTGCTGGCAGGTTTTTCCAATGTTGCTACAAGATAAGGGCACAAAGCAGCACCAAACAGGGAAGCCCTGGGCAGCAGGAAGCACCACTTGGTGATCTAGCCGCGACACCTAAACCCCAATCCAGATTTTCTCTGAGAGTTCCAGCAACCTGATGTGCAACTATGGCCATTTCAAATCCTTTTCAGAGCTTCAGCACAACCTACCAGTATTTTTAAATAGAAAAAAATTCCCATCTTACAAGCCTGAAGTAAAGCAAAATTTGTCACTGACTGTAGCTGTTCAGAGCAGTTTCAGGGAGGCCAGAGTGGAGACACCACAGTTTGGTCTGCCATAAGATGCCTCAGGGAACATCGACTCCCCACCATATCTCTCCCCTCTGAGCAACCTGCAGAAGTCTCCCCTTTTTCTTCATTTCTATGTAATACAGTCTTAATTCTTCCACCAAACGTTCTCAAAAAACTTTACAAGAGACAGGACATATTTTTTTAAGAGTCTATCACACCTGAAAAAATAATATAATAGTGAAGGAAATAGTTTGCTAAAAGCAATTAGCTTATTAGCAGCTGCTGACAGTTGTCTTGCTGGAGCATTTTATCAAAGAGTTGAAATTCATAAACTGGAATTGCAGACCAAGTACCAAACTTTAGTGCTACAACAATTAAAAGTGGCAAAAAATGTATGAAAGCCAGTAATGCAGCATATCATTAGCTCCATGCAAACATGAGAATGTGACACATTCTCAGCAAGGTCCCATTCATTAATCATTTCCTGTCATTAGCATCAGTCACCAGGCTAGAATTTAGGAAAATTAATAAAAGCACAAGCACTGACATTTCAAACATGAACAAGTCAGCACTAGGTGGGAGCCATTCTGGTGAATTCACAGAATGAAGAGTCAACACACAGGCAAAAAGCAAACATAATGCCATTGTGAAACAGGCAGCAACTGCCCTAAAGCCCTTGTGTCCTACTAAATGGTACAGCAGACAGTGGGCTGAAAAAGCTATTCCTTTGCTACTCACCACGGCACTGACGGTGAAGGACTGAAGCACCACTCCTAGGATGGAAGGCTCAGAGCTGAGGCTGTTCAGACTGGATAAGAGAAGGCTCCAGGGATTCCTCATAGAAGCCTTCCAGTATTTAAAGTGGGCTTTTGAAGAGAGAGAGTGACTTTTTGCACTACCAGAGAGTGACAGAACAAGGGAGGACGGTTTTAAAGAGGGTAGACTTCAATTAGATATTAGGAAAAAACTCTACTTAGAAGATGGTGAGGCACTGGAACAGGTTGTCTAGACAGTTGTGGATGCCTCATCCCTAGAAGTGTTCAATGCCAAGTTAGGGTCCTGGGGAGTTGAATCTAAAATATCTTTAGGATTCCTTTCAACCCAAATCATTCTATGACTATCACATTAGGTTTTATTTATCTTCAAAAGGATTGTAGAACCATAAGTTTACTTTTTTTTTTTTTACATTTAATTTAATACAACTTGACTATAACTTACAAGAAAATTGAGGTCACCTCACAGTACAGCAGCACGGAGAAATCACACTTATTCTAGTTTATTACAGGCAGTGGATAAACCCTCTACTTTGTCCTGCGTGCCCAACTGCACATAAATTCAGCTTACCTGTCTTCTGACACTCTCTCCTCTTCCAATGAAATCTCACTCAGCACAGGGATCTCACTTTTACAGAATTTCTCTTGAATCTCTCAAGAAAAAATGAAAGCTCCTTAGAACATATGCTTGAGAATTGTTTCATAGTCAACAACAGATCATCCATTAGCAGTGTGCAGTTTCAGCCATCCTCAGACACTGCTGTCAGCAAACTTAATATCCAAAGATAAACTACTTGGTTTTGTTATTTCCCATCAGACTAAGAAAACAAGCAAGCACAATGGCATCAAAAGATGAGGCAAAGAAATCCTCCCACCCGGTAATTTTACTTCTGCTTTGATTAGCATGCCCAGAGGGGTAAAGATAGATTCTACATTGCAGTTTTAGGGTTTTTTTATCAGAAAGCATTAAATTACATCATCACCAACTATATTATATAATATTTTAAATGTGTGCCGCTATCACAAGGGACCCATTTTGGTCACATTAGCAGCACCAAGAGGAGAGCTGAGATGCAGTATACAACTAGAAGAGATGAAAATTTGAAAGGATGCAAGCAAGGATAGGATTTGATTTGTGTTTGTTGGGGATTTTTTTTTTTTAGTTTTCTCCAGAAACACCAGTATACTTAGTTGTTCAATTTATTCATCAGTGACTTAGATGAAGGAGCAGATGCCTCCTCAGGAAGCACCCTGATGACACAAAGCTGGGAGGAGTGGCTGATACCCCAGAGGGCTCTGCAGCCCTTGAGAAGGACCTCGACAGGCTGGAGAGATGGGCAGGGAAGAACTGTCAGAAATCCAACAAGGGCAAGTGCAGGGTCCTGCACCTGGGAGGAATAACACAGGCACCAGCACAGGCTGGGGCTGACCTGCTGGAGATGCCCCTGCTTGAGCAGGGAGCTTGCACAGAATGATCCACTGTGGGTTCTCCCAGCCTGATCCATCCTGTGATTCTGTGAACATGGAGACAGGAGATTTCCTCTGCGCTGGTGCTTCCCATGGCTACAGAATAGGAAAACTGAGGATCTATATTCTACTTCCAACACCACACTCTATGACCTACAGCCCAAGCAAGTGCAAACCTGTGAATCTAAACATTTCCTGATTTGGTCACACAGAGCTCAACATCCCTCCCCAGCACAAAACCACTCAAACATCACCACCCAGAAAAAATTTGTCAGTAATTTTAGTGTTCTCTAGTAAGTACATATTTAATGGTATAATGGTGTAAGACTTGCAAAAACATTATTCAAAGAGAGAATTCAAAAGTGGTTTTAGTAGGATTTTGAGAACATTCACAAGCATGTATAAACTTGTAGATTTAAAAACCTACACTGAGAATTGCCACACTTGATTTACACGTACGAAAGCAAGGGGAATACTGAGATACTGCACTGGGTCTGACTTCCAGGAGAAAGTGAGGTCTAGTATACAAATAAAAATAAAATCTACATCAGCCCAGAGAAGTTTAACTGCACAATGACTGAAACACACACCGGTTCACGATATTTATTACAACATATTGCTTTAGATAAACCTGCTGTATGGTTAGGAAACCCAAAGCACATTGTATGAACCAACAAAAAAAGTACAGCACAAACCACATCTCTGTAAAAGGTATGCAGTGGAGATGAACAGAGGCACAACTTGTAAGTAAGAGTACAATGAAGATCCTGGTAACAGATAATGAAGGCAAATAAAAATCATACTACCAGTACTAAACATAAGATAAGTAAAAATCAGAGTAGCATTGTTATATCTGTATACAAAGAATGCAAGGTCTTTTTAAATGCCCTTTCTTCATTCTCTATGACCTGTAAACACAACTCTCCCAAACCATCTTCCCTCCGTACCTGAAGTAGTATATAAAGATCTATACAGCATGTGCAAATCTAGTGTAAGTATTTTTAGGCTCTCTTCTTCAAACAGAAGAAATACAAGTTTAAAAACATTAACACCACAGATTCCCTCTATCCAGCCTCTGCAGAAAGTATTCAGTAGCAATACTGCCCAAGACATCCAAGCAAAACACTGGACCAAGAAATCCAGAAGAATGCATAAACAATAAATACAAACACATATGAACAAGGAAAAAACAGTTATCAAGGGAAACTCTTAACACTGGCAAATGAAAGTGAATTAGGACTCTTTTCAGCCTACAGCAGATCTGTTCCTAAAAAAAAAACCTCACACGATTTAAGTAAACCTATGATGTTAACTGAGGTTCAACTACATTTTAGGCAGACCAGATTTCTTCATCAGCTTGTTCTTTAAGATGTGATATCTGGTAGTTACATGTCATGCTCCATACCACTTAATAATGATTTATTTATAAGTATTGCTAGACCAGGATGTTGGGAGTCAAACAGTCCCTCCACTGGGTTATTTGCTACTTCTGCCTTTTCATTACCACTCCACAGATTCTTTCTGCAACAAACATTTTGTCCCTCATACCAATCTGCAACTGATTAAAGTTTCTGAAAAAATAAGTTAGACAAAAATATTACAGTCTAGAGTGAGTATGGTACAATTTAGTTCTTGTGTTAAGACTTCTGGCCCAAGATAATTTTAAGAACAGTACGGGCCTGAACAGAATGCAGTTCTAGAGCATTTCAAATACACAGATGTTGAAACAGTCTGGATTTTACTTCGGTGTTGGAAAGTGAACCAGAGACTAAAGAATTTATATACATAAGTCTCAAGCATAGTCCAGAAGCTCAAGCAGTAACTAGAGTTCACTCCTTCCAGAAATTGCTTTACAGGATGTTCTTTGCTTTTTCCTTTGAGTGCAGATATGAACTTCTTCCAACAGTCTCTGAGCTTCCACTCACACTAAGAGTGAACACAGTCAGTGCAAACAACACACAAGTTAATTCAATTTATAGCTCTCAAACTAAAACAAAAAGGAAAAAAAGCTTCTTAGTGGTACCTAGCATTTCTCTGATTACCTCCTGTGAAACAACTTACCAGAAGGTCAGGCAAAACCACCGAATATCAATAGAGAGTCCTTTGGCCAGCACTTAAATCATTTCTGTTGCTGAGATAAAAGTTGCACTTCCTAAGTCTGGAAACAGACACAGAAGCCTCCTCTATGACAAACATCTGGTGATCTCCATGCAATGCTGATATGGCTGCAAAGACTTTCAGGGAATTTTCTTTTTTTGAATAAATACTTACATACAAGGCCAAATCACAACATTGCCACCCTAAGAAAGTACATTTTATTCTAAGACTTGATTTGTGGTGAACGTCCAACAGTTGTCTAACGGTTCATTTGCAAGGCTGGAGTGTGTTACAAAAGTCACTGCAAAAATCAGTTTCTATTCTTCATCTGAGGACTGAGAGGTTCAGTGTAGTTGCCAGCACTGTAACAACATGGGTAAAATAATTTTCTAGTAAATCAACATTGCTGGGTAGGTACAGTCAGTCCACAGATACAAATAATTTCTACCCAGTGTAAGAGAACCTAGCAACAAGCCTCAAAACGCTCAGACACATCAACTTCTTTAGTCATCAGTACTGAATTTTGTATAAATGTTGGGATTATTGACCATGACAAGGTCAGGTGTCCAGTGTGTTGACTTCTTTGGAGCAGAAATAATGCACAACTATTGCGTTAGGGTATCGAGCAAATGCGCTGTAAAGAGAATAAAACACAAGCATCAGCTGTCAAGACAAACATTGTTTTCCATATTCAAACAAGAGCATCCAACTTGGGCAGAATTAGAGAGAGACACATGATAGTGACACTTTTTTAAACTATAGCCTGAACATATTAAAGAGAAAACAGAGAAAAGAATTCTGTGGATATTCTAAGAGGTTTGCTTGGAGGTTTTTAAAATCTATTTTCATTTCTGCAGGCACATTTTACTTGGAACTCACTGGCAGCAAGTTAAAGACTGAGGGACAAGCTTCAAAATCTTGCTGAACTTCACAGTACCAGAAAAATTCTATACTATCAAAACAATATCGCATATGCAAATTTTAATGCTGAAGCTACATGCTGAATATTAAGAACAAAAAATTTAATATGCGTAGCAATATTTAGACTGTGTATTGAAATGTTTTGGGAAAAGAACCTTTCCCTATCATTGTTAATGCTACTCATATCTCAGAAAGGCTCCCATCAAGAAGAAAATAATGACTGAATCATGTAGCATTTCCCTCCACTTGAAAGAAAAAAAAAAACAAACAAGTGCAAATAAAATTTGCATTCTATATTAGCTACTAGGAACGGTAGAAGAAAAGTTCACAGATTTACAGAATATTCTGAGTTGGAAGGGACCCACAAGGATAAGAGTCCAACTCTTAAATAAGTGGTCAGTACAGTGATTGAACTCACAACCCTGGTGTTATCAGTACCATGCTCTAACCAACTGAGCTCATCTCAGGGTCACTGGCATCCAAATAATCAAGCAAATTAGTTCTACTTTTAAATATCCTATTGAATGTACAAAACATAAATTGCTACAAAACATAAATCAGTCAGGAAGCCATGAAGCCATCAGATATAGAAAACTACATGTGTATTTCAGCTTAAAATTCTTTATATCATCCTCCCCAATTCTAGTCAAGAAGTAGGTTCTTAGAAAGGCAGTGTTCTTACAAAGTTTTCAAAATTCAGTATGAGGACCAATTTCATGCCTTTCAGAGTTATGAAATAAGAACTCTTGGGAGTTTCTGAAAGGGTTTTATACTCCTTTGTTGCAAGGAGGATTAAACTCTTGCAGCAAATTCACTGACCAAAGCTTTAAAGTATTCCTAACCATTCAGCTAATAAATGTAATTTGTAATTCAAATACTCTTCAAACAGCTCCCTCATACTGCTGTTCTCTCTGGCTATACATACATCCAGTTTTCCAACATTCTTAGTTTAAGTGTACCAGATTAATATTTGATTCAGTTTACCCAGCTCTCTCACCTGTTACCTATCTTCTTTTTACAAACAGTGCACACCTTCTCCTCTGTAATTATGCACTTTACTTGCTGATGCAAGATCCGCTCCTCCTGGACCTAAAGAAGGACAAAAACCCCAAGCTGCTCAAAAAGCAATGCCACACCTTGGTCTGATGAAACTGCAAAGCATCACAACATTTAACTGTCAGTGGCTGTATCTACATTACCAACTTGTGCAGCACAGAAGAAGCTGTTCTGTGGACCAGAGCAGGTGGTACTGAACACCCAAAATCCACACTATATGAATCACAGGGTTTTACTTTTACCTTGGTCCACAGCCTAAGGTATTCAACCACTAAAGGAGTGTTAAGATGAACAATTAAACTGCTTTCCCCACTCCAAGCTGTCTGAGATGATCCTGCAGTGCACACCACAGCACAGTGAGCAAAGACAAACACCTCATCCAAACTAAAATGAATGTACACACCATCTCCTGCAAAAAGGATGTTCAAGCTACATAATTCCCATTTAATTTCGGGTGCATTACAGCACTGTCTACAGGACACCCATCCCCTATAAGAAACAGTAAATTTCAATTTGAACATATTTTAAAACATTATTCCAATCAATAACAGGAGGTGGTTGCTTACCCTCAGAAACTCTGCATGGAGAAGGTTCTTGAGCACTTGATTAAATCTTTTCTTCTGAGCATTTTCTTCAAGTACTTTCTCTAAGAAGATGCGAATCTCACTGATCTGTGTATTTGCTGGGAGTAGGTTTATTGCCTGGAACAAAGTTAGAAAAAGTTAAGGAGAAATAGAGACCAAAACAGAATAGAAATTGACACATTCCATTCACTTGCCTACTCCAGTACCTTCTGTAGCTTCCTGCCAACAGCACAGAGTATTTACAGATCTGACTTACCTTAGTGGTATCCAGTTTGCTGTGGTGCAGTTCCAAAACCTGCAGAGCAGCCTGCAGATTGGCTTGAGGCTCCAGCACCTCCATCTTGATGGGTCCCAGGCAATGAACACTGGGTGGGGAGAGATACATGCGCAGCAGGGACAGATAGACCTGCAGCACACACAAGGGAAATTGTTGCACCTATCCACAGCTGACAGTGCTGGTAAAATCCAGCAATGGTACTAAGTTATACCCCTGCCATCCAAAATTGTGCACTGCTCCTTTAAACAGCTCTTAATGTAGGCTCAAATCCAATGATACAGTAACATTCTCAACAAAAAACACCCCAGGATGATCTAGGAGTTCCTAAATTCCAAGAGATTATACACAGGTTCCTATACACTACACAAACCCTGAAGAAGTCTACACAGAGCAAGAACTTTCAAGTCCTGAACAAGGTGTATATATATAGCCTTCTACTTCCTTACTGAACAAGAAGCTACTTACATCTTTGTTGCCATCTTTGTTTCTGTCATAATGTTTATGGCAGTAGCTAGAAGAATCAACAGAGAAGAATTAAGAGAAATACAGAAACAGTTACAGGACCCAAATAATTCGTTTACAGAAATTAACATTTAATTACTACTGAAGTCATCCAAGTTAAGCAACTGTACACTTAACTGATGTGCAGTTTGATGAATTGATTCAGATCAATTCATCAAACTGCACATCAGTATTACACAGTTCACTCTGCATCACAATGCTGAGAGAAGCAAAGTTTTGTGCAAGTCTCCCACTTCCAATCAACTTAAAAAGCCTTAATGCAGAAGCCAAATAGAATTTAGCTGTGTAAGAAAAAAGAGGGAAAAGATATCCCCAATCAACACATCACAGCATAAAAATCTATGTGTATATATATCTAATTAGTCTATCTGAATCACAAGCAACTATGGGGAACAGGTCCCTGTGTTCAGATACACCTGCCAGTGTTGGGTAATTCCATTTTTACCTGAGTACTTCTGATTCACTCAGGAGATTCCCTGACACAAAACACATTAAAAAATGCTGTATCTTCACTAACAAGAGTTCTTTTTAATGTAGGCTAGCGAACATCTCTCCAAACAGAAAGGAAGCAAAACAACACACAAGATCACAGACTAAGGACAGTTAAAAAAGTATTAACTCATTGATGATGGTCATATTGCTCTAAAGCACAATGAGAGCACGAAAAGGCAAACCTCAAGGGGCCAGCAAGCAGCATCTGTAATAAACAGACACCCAGAAGAGGTTCAAGGCCAATAAAATGTGAAAACACAGAAGATCGTGAAGACTTACAATGTTCATGGCTCCACATATAGCAACATTTCACTACACATCCTATCCACAGAGCAGTCAGCAAAATAAGTCTTGCAAAAGTGCAAAAACTATAAAAGAAAGGAATCCTTACTTTTCAGCCATGTTGGTGTCCTTCAAAATATGAACATAAATAAACAGAGCTTGCTCATGCTTCCCCATTCGACCCAAGAGCAGAGCACGTTCTTCTAGGAGACCTAGTGATACCATGAAGGATTAAATCAATAGCTATACAGAGAAATTACAAAATTAGTGCCCAGACTAACAGAAGGAAGTATTAATCTGTGCTCAGGCTACAGTATGAGTTATACTGACACTCTAAGTCTACATTTCGCACTAGTCTCAGAAATCTTTTCTGAATTCTTAAGTCACCTTAAGAAACAACTACCTTCAGATCTATTGAGCAACTCAGGGTAATCACAAAGTTCAGCTAAATAGCTGGGAGATGCCACAAGGTCTTAGGTCAACAGTTAGAGGAATCCTGCAGAAACTGGTAAATTCAGTCGTGCCAGCAAAAACAGAGTTAGGATACACACCAGTGGCCTACAACTACAGATAGAGTCATCTTCTCTATTTCTAGTTTCCATGACTCTATGATAAGTGAGGAAGTTTTGCTGTAAGCAATAAGCTAGGGTTTAGTTAACCTACAGAAACAGAACTCACCATCAAAGGGGAAGTCACTGATAAGTCGACTAGGTTCATAGCAGCTGGACTTCTCCAGAAAAAGCAGCAGCTTCTTCCGGTAATCCCCCAAGTCTCCTCCTTCCTCCCCAGCAGGCACTGGAGCTCTATCTATATGAAAGAAAACAACATTAGCTAAATTATTACAACTAACTCACTACACTATACACTAGTCTGTACTAGAAGACACACAAATCATTATGAAGAGGAACTAAATGATGATAGAACTGTTACATGGGTTGGGGCTGTCATGTACCTGCCAAACTACCTTCAGCTCCTAAAAACACATCACGTGGCTGGTTAAAGCAATACTCAAGTTATTCAAAACCCTTCCCTACCCTTAACATGCAGAAGTCAGGGAGCAGTAGCTGCCATTCGACCTAATTATGAACAAAGTGTTGCTTGGTCCTTTAAAAGACCTCTTGAGAGGCAACAAACTAGACTGTCCTACAAACCCACATGTTTTCCAGTTCCCTCCATCACTAAGGTATCTTATGCTGGATCTCAACAGGGAAGGATTACAACATGGAATATGAAGGCTCCCCTTTGCTCTCCCAATACTCCTGGTCCTCCCACCAGAAAAGGCTAGACATACCTGCAGGGAAAGAACTGAGATATTCTTTCATTAAGCCCTGCACTTTCTCACAGTACAGCTGGATGAGACAGTTGTGGAAGTCCGCACCAGTTTCTTCCCAGACATGAATGATGTGCTCCTGTAAATACATGTTAAGGCTCAGCTGTAGACACTTCCTCTGGGATGTAATTCTTTATAAGGAACAGTTCCATGCTTGCCTTTACCAAGCTTGACCTCAGGATTTCATGTATTTTAATTATGTTTTCTTTGCTCAACAGGCTCCAGCTCCTGAAGAACTAAGGTCTTACAGGTAATATTTTGTTTTACTGGAGGTAAAACGCAGTAGTAGAGATTGAGTTCTTACCAGGTAAGGAATAGTCAAGCTTTTAAAATTTTCTATCAAGAAACTGAGCACTTTGTCTCGTGGCAAAGCTTCCACTTCAGGGAGGTCTTCTGTAAATATCTGTTAAATAAAATTTTATTCAGATTGGTGATTTTCTTTTCTTAAGTGCCACAGTATATTTTTCTCTTGAGGCACTGAAGCCCAGCATATTATCACATGTCCAAAGAGTAAACAAGAAGTACAAAAAAAGATCTGAGCAGCTTATTCAGGCACTGAACTTACTTCACATCTGAAAAGACTATCAAACATCCCCACTTCTGCCCGAGTGAACACTCTTTTCTTACAGAGCCCAACACCTCCCAAATACAGGGAGCCAATTTTATAGGCAAATCAACACCTGACATTTAAATACTCAATTAGGCTCTTGTGCAAAAGTGTGGCATCAATAACATGAAATGTTCTATCAATATCCTAGCTATTTATTATATCAATAACATGAAATTCTATCAATACCCTAGCTATTTATTATAAGGTCTTCCAAGAATGGAAAAGCATAAGAAAAAGTGAAAGATTGACTTGTTTTATCTACTGCTAACATTAGCACTGAAGCCAGAAAACAAAAATTATATATTTAATTTGGTTTAGCATTAATGAGATTCTTACAATGAGTTATCCCAATTCCATACACTGCACTAAGAAGGTCAACAACAAGGAACCTCTTTCAATCACACTAACCTTCAGTCCATCTTCAGGAAAATCTCTTAGCACCCAGACAGAGTAGGAAAATACCAAGTGCAAGTTCTCTGTGCCTGGAATACAAAAAGCAGCAGTGCTCATTGTTAAAATCCTAACTCTCTATCTATTCACAACACAAGCAGATGCTTTCAGAGCCAGCAAAGCTTCATTTACATGAAGAATCCAGTTGTTGCTCAAGTCAAGCAAATCACTCATCCCAAAGCTACAATTTCATTGCTTCACAAACATGATTTCAAAACAAAACAAAAATTAACTCAAATACTAAGTGTCACCAAATGCAAAGAATTCAGCCCAAAACCAAGACCGGTTGCCTTAATCACATTCCAAAAGTCTTCCCTTTCAATTTGTTTTAATTAGGGTACAGAGGCAGTGAACTTTTCACTTGTGTAACTGCCTTCAGTCCATTTCCAGCCTGTCAGTCTAATGACTTCTACAGCAAATGGTCAAATACTTTGTAACAAGTAGTAAAGCATCATAGTCCCGAAGTAACTGGCATAGAAACTACATGACAAGTAACAGCTTCTCAGCTTTTAGCAAAATGTAGGACTTGCCCCTTTAAAAAGAATACTATAGTTTGGACAATTTGGTTCACAATACTAATAAAACATGTTAGGAAACAAGACTTTCCCCTCACCCTCCTGCTCAGAATCAGTGACGCATTTGCTGCCTAAACAACATAACACAATATGACAACACTACACAAGAAACAGAAACTTAAAGCAACCCTATAAAAAGGCAGTCATTGTTTGCTTTTCTCCATCCCACAATATTTAAAGCAAGCAGCATCTTCATATTAGCAGAATTTAAAAAATAAATTTAAAAAATGCAGATGATGTGCACTGTAAAGTAAAACAACTGAAATAGTTCCCAGAAGAGCCAATCTAAAAGTTTCAGTAACAAAGGTTTGACTTGGCAAATGGCAATAAACTTGTCGGCCTGAATTTTGCTGAACTCTATTAAATTTCTGAATTTACAGGGCATACTGGCCTCACAGAGAAAATTTTAAAAAAAGACAGGACAAGAAATGGAAGTAAGACTCTGTTTTACATGAAAACTAACTCCTTATAAAGAAATGTGACATTAATTAGAATAGCCCCCTGCCAAAACACTGATCAAGGTGTCTTTGCTGAAATCGCAAGCAAATCAAACATGAAGTTAAAACCTACTCAAAACAGTGAGAACGTCAGGAGGAGAGAAGCAGCTCATTAAATAACTACCAAAGCTTATTGATCAGTATACTAAAAGGAACACACCAAACTGCCCCACAGAACAACTGGCTCCCCTCAGCACATAACATTCATCTGCACGGGGATTCCCACAGGCCACAGGCAGGGGATTTCTCAACTTCCTCAGTAAGAAATCCTTAATTTAAACATGAGCTACAATAGGAAAAGGTTCTGCAGAACCTTTTTTAAAAGATAAAAGAATAATGCAACACAGAAAACTATCTACCACCCCAGTAAATAAATAATTCTCCTGCACAATGACAAAGCATATTGTTGATGGTCAATCACACAGTTAATATTTGCTTTGATGCAATAAACAAGTGCTTACTCTATTGACACAAGGCTAGTATTAAATAGCCATCAGTAATACACACAATAGCTACAAGCCTGGAGGAATTTGTAATTACTTGAGAACTACCTAGAATATTGCATTTAATCCCCAGAAACTGACAGAAAAGAGTAGATTTAAGAGCATTTTCTACTTCACTCAGAATTATTTTCTACTTCACTCTTCATCACTGGAAGAAAATTCAAATTTTATTTTCTCCCAGTGGATATTTTAATCAGAAATAAGGAATGTTTACCAAAGATATTTAAGTTTCAATGAAACTTGAATCCCTTGAGCTAATACTTGAAGGCTGCATTATGCAAGAAACCAAACAAGATAACAAGGATACCCTTTCAGCTTGATCGCCTCCAGAAAGCTGCCAAACAGTAGAATAACCACTAAGCCAAACAAAAATAAAAACTCACAAAAACACTGCTCTTCTTCACACTCACCCAAATGCTGCAAATATTGCACTGTCCTCTCATGACCCTTCAAAGGGGAGTTGGCTTTCTTTGACTGATCCACCAGTACCTGCAATGCTTTCAAATGGAAAGAAGTCAATTCCTTTGTAACTGCTAGCTCCAACATGAAGCACAAAAAAGTGCATTTTCCCTGTTATGCTATTGAAGACAAAACAAAGTTTTGTTTTGAACAGAGACCAAATTGTAACAGGAACAAAGATTTAATCACAAGATAGCAATTAAACAGCCTCTTCAGAATACTGCCTACTTAGTGAAGTCAAAACACAACACAAAGAACACATGCTTCTACTCCTTCTCCTCCCCCAACTTGAAAATTACCTTTCTCATGCAGACCTTTTTTCTCATACAGTATTATCAGCTCACTGTACTTGTGTGCCTTCTTTAGTACATGCTCACTCTCCTCAATATGGCAGTGATTGTTCTCCAGACGTAGCAGTGGTGCCACCAGTGCTACATTTGTCTGCAAGAGAATAGGGAGCACTTAAACTTCATTGGAAGTGCACCTTCTAAGTGTACAGTACAAAACAAGCTGGAAGTGGGGGCAGGGGATGAAGGAAGCCTCACAGCATAAGAAAAATAAGAAATGACAGTTTAATACCTTACAGTAAGGTCCATGTTAATTTCTATAATTTTGAAGACAGAAAGAAAACAACACACCAAAGATACTCCCCTTCAACAAGAGAGGTCAGGCTTTGAAAAACATCAAAACAGCCAAGATCCTACTTTCCTCTGTTTACCAGTATAAGGCAATAAAAGCATTCATTAGACCTTCAAAATACACAGCCACAGCCACTTTCTTCTGACAGAGGCAGCAACCAGGGACCGACATCTGCCTCATTCCCTGAAACTGCTTCCTGACCAGAGAGGAAACTAGTTAATACTCAGATTTTACACATTATTTTTAGATCAAAGAAAGACAGTTGTGTGAGCCTTTCTGCAGTAGCTCCTTATCCTCCTCCTTAAATGTTTCAGTCTGAAATTCCATCAGAGCTCCCATGGCAAAGCCTCTAGGTCAGACAGAAACTCACATGCAAGTAACACTTTAACAGGGTGGTATCAATGATTTGTAGCAGCTTCTTTTTGGATTTGATAGTGGGTGTTCCTTCCATGAGGGGTGAGGTACTGGACTGATGATCAGAATCATTTAGCTTCTTCACTAGCTGACTCCTTTTCTGCAGGACAACAAATGAAATTTTAACAGGAAAAGATGGATTTCTACAGCTCACCTCAGCAGATATAACCCACCATCTACAAAGACTAAATTAAGCCAATTTAATAACTTCTTTTAATCAACTGTTTCCCAAAGAATTTTACTGTCGCTAACTATTAATCACGAACTTTACAACCATATTCAGGTGTATCTATTTTTTTGCATATTTATAATTTTGAAAAATGTCCAGAGTCTTGAGAAAATTGTCAGAAGGAAATTCTGTTAACCTGAGCAGACATTTTAGAGAAGTCAGGAAACATTTGGAAAACAATTTAGATTTTGCACTACTAGGCATAAAATCTATCCTCCTTTAGGCACAAGCTTCCTTTTACTATACTAAGGATGGCAACCAAACAATTCAGGTTCCAGTTAAGACAAAACAAAGAGGGCAGGAACTTAAAAGGCCCATTAATTCCCCTTCCACCTTTTACTGCATGCCCTCAACCTATCTCCTGGACAGAGTGCCGTTAATAATAATCACTGAACAAAAACAAAAAAAATGAAGTGCTCAAGTTCTCTTCAGCAGGATACTAGAAATAAAATACTGGACTCATAGTCAGAACCACTCCATAAGGAAATTTTGTCCAAATCACACATGATGTTTTCCACATATCTGTGGGGTATCTCATGTGTTCCACTTCCCCTGCTCACTCAGGGGCTGCTGCCACATTTTCCAGCCACGAAGACAGCCCATTAAGGCTAGCATGACAGAGCTGGGCTAGGTGTACTGTTTCCAGCACATCAAAGCTAACAAAGCATGCTAGAACTGAGTAATCCTGCTCTAAAACCAGGTAGAGGAGCACTCACTTGAGTTAGGTAGTCTATCAGAGCTAAATGTGCCTTCTCCAGCTCTGCCCCAGAGAGCCCTGGCAGGGGGTTGGGATACTGTAGCTGTTTCCTGTAATCTGTGGGCAGGAGGTCAGGATACAGACCCATCACATGAGTGGGATCTATGCAAAAAATAACTGGTATTAGTAACCATTCATATTACTTTTGCAAACTTAGAGTAAGCTTATCTTTCTAACAGAGCAGTCTGCAGTCTACTTGTACATCCACAAGGTTCTAGAGTCTAAATAAAATTTGTTCATTAGAGAAAAGAAGCTAAAACAACACAAAAGAAGCAAGAGTAAAACATGTTTCGAAGTCCAAGCACAGGAATTTCCAACCTGCACTTGGCACACTTGGAGGACAAGCCATTATTACAATCTTACTGCTCTTCTTGCAGATTCCTAGCATTAACCTCTCTGACAGTAAGATGGGATTTCTAGGAACAAACAATGTTTTAAGAGTAGATTTACTGCACTTTTGAAACAAGAACTAAATAGTACCATCTGTAACTAATGCACACGTGTTTTCACATAACTTAAGCAAATTCAAAATTACTATCCTCTAATTCAAGCTCAAAATACTTTGAGTTCTCAGCCCTTGTCTTTCTCTGTAGTTTTCCAAAGTAAGTATTATGTAAGCATCATGAAAATAAACTATAGGTTTAAATGCACATGAGAATTCTGCCACCAGTAAAAAGAATCTCAGTCTTAAGCACTATTCTATGGTACAGTTCAGTCTTCAAGCCCTAGTATGACCTAGTATCAGAGACTACCGTGACTTCCAAAAGCACAGGACAGCTACCTGGTTTCAGCATCTCAGCTAAACCAAGGGTTAAAGGTCCTCATCTGAGTCCAATGATTTTTCCAAACCTACAGATGTTCCATATTTTTCATTCCAAGCTACAAGTAGGCTTTTAGCAGCTGCTGAAACATTCAGCTTCAAAGGGTCTGGGCACATGCTGTGCATGCTTTAAATAGCCAAGATATTGGCTATTTAAATACAAAGATATTCTGTAAAAAGGGTAAAGTCCTGATTTAACTTAATTTACTAAGTGTAGTTTATTAAGTATTTAGTTGTACTTAATTGTGTAGTTAATTAAGTTATTAAGTAAGTAATCACCAGCTCAACTAAAAAAAATAACTAAATAGCTGCCCAGGCTATTTGCTGTTCGCAGGGGACTGATCTGCACAAGATAGCACTGTTTTGAACTAAAACAAAACAGAAAACAAACAAAAAAACCCCATAAAATAGCCAGTGAACTTGACTTCATTCCTCCTAACTGAAGTGATTCAATGCCAACCCAAGCATTTACCTGTACCAAGCTTTGCAAAAACTTGCATGGATTCATCAAAGCGCTTCTGGCAGAACAGGTTGAAGGCAAAGAGGTTCTTGATGTGGTGGATTTGTTGTCGCTTCTCACTATCTGAATCATCTTTCATTTCCTGCATAGAAATTAAAAACATTAAAAACTCTCAGAGTTTACAGGAGAGAGAAACACCCTGGAGAATTAAGAGGAGCATTATCCTGTGGAGAGAGTAGGAAGAAAAAAGATAATCTCTCAAAGTGAACACTGCTGGTGCCTGTCTATGCTTATTGTGTCACTGAGTAACCTGTAAGGTCTGAAAGCTACTTCTGGTTACCTCTATACCTGCTCCATCACAGCAAACATCTCTTCATTCATTTGCCTTTTCAAATTCTTTTTCAAGTCAGCAGTTCAAAATGCAATTAATTAAGGGGAGTTTCCAGAAACCAAAAAATTTTAACGCAGTAAATTGAATAGTATAATGAAACATACAGCATCAGTATCTCTAACAAATTATTGTTTCAGGAATAATATTATGCAAAAAAAGTTCATGTGACAAAACTCACAACTCCAAAATACGCTGTTTACAAGCAGTCTACAGACTCTGTAGCCCAAATTATTTCAAATTCTAAAAGAAGGTAGCCAATCAAACAGCTAAGAGATAATCTTTCATATACAAGATGATTTCTCAAAATCTACACCACAACAGATCAATATGGAGTAATGGCAGCACAAAACTAAAACTTCAGTTTAAACTAAGTCTAGAGTTTACCAGTTTGTGCAAAGTGGACAGTTGGGAGGTTATACTGACTGATTACTGGACTCTAATTATAGTTTACCAGATGGCAAACATCCCTTTGTATACTTTTGCACAATTGCATCCACTGCAAACTCAAGTTTTTGAGTACTTACTGCCAACTGCAAAGCCAACTCAAACTGCTTGTCCTGCAGAAGCTGCTGGATCTGTGTGGCTATGGACACTGGAATGAGCCTCCAAACAAAGTGATTACTTGCCACATATATAATGTTTGTGCTGTAAACAATACAAAAAATGTCAATTATTAGGATTCAGTGCTCAGAAAGAAGGAATACCCTATCCTAAAAGAATCCCAATCCTGTAATAGAAAGATGCACCAATGCAAGAGCAACTGGAGCATTACTGCAAAGCAGAAAGAAGACTATCTCCAGTGTCACAAATTCTTAAAGACCCTCAATTCTATCCTTTCCTCCTCAAGGTATGGCCTCCACCAATCTCCATAAAAACCCAACAGATTGCTTCAGTGCCACATCTTAAGGTGAGAGTCAGAAAAGCTGCTCTTCTCCCAGTTTTTCAGCATGCTACATGCAGCCAGCCAGCCTGACAAGAACGGCAGTGAGTTGTATCAATACCCTCCAGAGGTGATGAAGCGCGGCCTCTGCAGCTCGATGCTCTGTACCAGCAGCCGGGGCTCAAAGGTGCGGATCTCCACGTACCTTGGCAGGACAGCAATGATGTAGGGAGGCTGGTGTTCTGCTCATGAAACAAGGGAAATGTTTCAGCTGATTGGTCTCAAGCATTCCTGGAAACAAGCTATGACTTAAGGCTTCTTTTCAATTTTTCATCCCCCTGAAATGTGCCCCTTTTACATACTCAAAACAAAACTCAGTGCCTGACACTGACAGCAATTTGCTCACAGAATACTATACCAAGCCTTTTGCTCATCATTCACCATAAGGAAATTCTGAGGCACCCAGATCTACAGTGCTTTAACACTACCTTCTATTTCAGACCTTGTCCCTGTATAAAAGATATGGACTACACCTATTTTATGAGAGAGGCACACAGACCACAAGCAAAGAAGGCTAAGAAGCAAAAAACAAACAAAACCTTCCCCCGAGTACAACTTAAAATACTGTAGAACCTGTCACACTCCAAATCCACCTGGTTTCACAATACTGCAAATATAATGATTTTATCACATACACAAGAGTAAAGAATTAAATTTAAACAAAACCAAAACCAAACTGCTACTTCTCACCCATGGCTATAGGAATATCTGTCCAATTCAAGGCACATTTCTGAGTACAGACCCCTTCTTCATTAAGCACAACTGTTAGATCATCTTGGCCAACTGCAACTTTTCCATCTGCTACAGGAGCTACCAATGGTTCCAGCTGCTTCCCTGTGGGAAACAGTTCTTTGATGGATCCTTTTCCATCCACCTAGGATAATAAAGAACATAAAAAGAAAAAAAGTGTTTTGCACAATAACCTTTTCTTCAAAGCTACATAAGACTAAAGCAAAAACCCCTAGAGGGATTTTGCAGTCCAGGATAAACACTAACAGGACAAGTGCAAATTTTAAATTTCTGCATATCATAATTCATCCTGCTTATACATCATTCTGAAATAAAAAAATATTACTTTTATGTCTGAGGTGATGATAGTAGCTGAGCACCAGTTTATCAAATCCATTATACCACAGCAGCAAAACTAGCTAAAGTCTCGAACCCTTCATTTAGGCCAAAAGTTTTAACACTTTTATTCTGGCATGAGTGAGCACTGCCACATAAAAAAACCAACTAACTAAAAGCCTAGAAACCTGCCTAGCCATTTTCCCCTGAGCACCTACACAACTACTCCTATCACTAGAATGGCAGGAATCAACATCTAGGAGAGCACTGCAGAAAAGCACCCCTTCTTTTGTGAGCAGCATCAGTTTCGAGTGACTGTAAAAATTACGCGTGGTTTTCCTTTTGACTACAGATCACTGTTGCCACCCATGTGCATACATGTACATGTATGGTGCACCTCATCTTCATCCTATTTTCCTGTAATATCTGCAGAAGCCAATTATAAAGGCAGAAAAAAGAATGAACTATAGCTGTAAATGAAGTCTAAGTGGAAACTGTAATAGTAAATTAACAGTAAGTTCAGAGGCTTTCAAACAATTACAGTTCAGCTAGAGAATGAAAAATGAAAGAATGGGTAAGCTTCGCTGTGTGCCAGATGAGTTATTCTTGGCCCCTTTGTCCTTTTAGAGCTAATCTCATTTCTTAATACATAAAATAAAATGCAAACTGAGCTTATACAGACTGTTGCCAAAACAAAATGTATCTTCCCCAATTCCTTTTTTCTGCAAGAGCTGCAAACACTGGTCTCAACAGCAACAAACAGAAAATGACTTCCTGACAAATATCCATTTAAAAGGACAGGCTTAAACTGCCCTTTCCAAAGCCACAAATAGCAGAAGTACCAGATGCTGTTTTCCATAAATCTGTAAGCTAAATTCCTGAGCACAGGAGCAGCCTCCATAGTGTCTGCTGCTACCCAAATCTTCTTAAAACACTATTACACAGCCCCGTCTCACCCGTATCAGGTAATAGTCCCTCTTGAAGCCTACACAGATGGAGTTTTCACACCATGCCATAGACTTGGGTACATCAGGTACACTGAAGTCCCCCTGAGGAAAACAAGTTAAACTGGTTGTTATGAATGAAAAGCAAAAGTCAAATCTGGCAACACAGAGTGTAACAGGCTGCTCTCTTGTTGACACCATATTCCCCACCACCTGTGCCCAGCATCTACTGCTCAAGGAATGGCAATATTCAGCAAAAAGGCTAGACTCATGTACAGTAAAGAGGTGTGCTCTGAGTTAAATGATCATTTTTTAGTACAAAATTTTCTAGTAGAGTATTGTAGCTGAAAAGGCTCTACCCATTTCAATTAGTTATTTTTTCTTATTCCAGTATTCACAACTGCAGCTCTCTACACTTGTCAGAAACTATCTTCTGACTTAGTGATATACTTAGAGTAGAAGTGACATACTTAGAGTAGCAGTGCACCTACTTCTATGTTTTTGCAAGGTATGCATGCTCATATATTTCACTGACTTGAAAGTCAAGTAATTAAAAGTGTACTACAACCAGAACATTAAAATACAGCACACAGCCCTTATTTTAACTTATGAAACTATAAATGCCATTAACTGGCATTGATTTCAAACACGTGTTTTCACTTCTCTCTGCTGTTCCATTGTTAAATTTCTGCAGAGCCAACCATCAATGTTCTGAAAGTCAGCAATGGCACAAGTAACATGGCAAGCAGTGAAGAGCAATGACCCTCCCTGCTGAGACATGCTGGCTACAGAAAGAACACAACTCACCTGGAGCTCATGGAACTCCCTGTCCTTCCAGAAATAAAGCTGGAGCTTCTTACGCACTGCCACACACATCCTCAGCACCTCCTCCCCTGTATCTGATTGCTGTGAAAACAGACAGACCTAACTCACAGGCACTCACAGGGAGCCAAGTAAGGTAAGACAAGACCAAAAGACGCCTCTGCTAGAAGCAAAGCTGTCCACTGAAGAGCAGCTTTGTTCATCCATAACAGAAGAGAACTCCCCAAAAAAGGAAGCATGGGAGAGGGAGGAAGGAGGCAGGGGAGGTGGCAGGATACTTAAAAACTAACTTTGACAGGGATTGTGACATCAAGGAAAACCAAAAAAACTAAGAGAGCACAAAAGGCATACACACACACACAAACAGAGGATAAGTAGAGAGCTATCAGTTCAACCCTGAAACTAGGATAAATAGCTGGAACTCTATGCAGTATAGGAGAGGTGAGGATATGGAACACAAAGAATGTGTTATACTAACAGATAAAACCATTAATAATCTAATATTCTAACCTGTTGGAAACGTTTCTTGACAAGAAATACTAGGAAAGCTAAGTGCCTGGACATACAAACAACAAGCCACTTTGCAATGACCAGACGTAAAGGTGCTTTGAAAGACATTCATTTTCATGTCTAGAAAACCCTAAGTACTTCCTAGAAAATATTTAACATTAAGCTCCCATGGGGCAAAAATGTAAAAAATTATAAAGGGCACTAAACCATCTCTTCTGATTATGAAAAAGATGTCTGAATGATACGGGCAGGCTAAGAAACTCACTTGACTAGAAATTGCTCACTCAATGAACCAGAGCAAATGAACAGAGGACTGCTACACCCTACAGAACCATTTTACAGCTTCAATCTACCACAACTGCTCTAGGAGTCCTTGAGCCAATAAAGAGAAACAAAAATTTTTAAAAACCCAGATAGAATTGCTTGCAGAAGGAAACCACAATGAGCTAGTGCACTGGCAATGCAAGGAAAGGAAATGGCTTTTATATTAAGGGGATCTTTCAAAAAAGAAGAGTCAAAGTTAGCATAGGACAAAAATGCTTTGAAGTCTTGTATCAAAATTTCTGTATCAAAAGCTGCAATCACAACAGGCACAGGAAAATACCTTGTGAAGCGGAGTAAGAAAAATAATTTAAAACTATTGCCTTAAGCAAATGCAGTAGGTACTAATTTTAAAAAGCACTAGTACCCAAGAAATTTTCATCTAACACAAAATAACACACCTAATCCATACAGCAACATGAAAGACGAATCTTAATTACAAACAGTAAAGACTGTTCAGCTGTATTCCTCCCCTTACCTGGAGATCACAAGTGAAGAGAGATGCACCTTTTGCCTTTGAAATTGTGGTGATTTGTTGAAATGTCAACAGGTCATGGACGTAAATGTTATTTTCTGTTTCAAACAAAACTCCAATTATTATTTAATATTTTAATACATGTAGAGGTGTTGCTAATTCAAGCAAGTTACTGTATTTTATGTTCATATAAAAAAGAACTTGTGAAACTAAGAGCTGCAAGAAAGGAAAAGAAGTGTTTTCCCAAAAGCTGAAAAATGCTAAGACCCATACAAATACAATAAATGCAGCAAAGAAGACTAACAGCAGCATTGGTAAAACTACAGGAAGGTACTGCTAACCAAGCAGGGGAAGGCAGAGTGGAAGGGACAGCAAGCAGGCCAGAACAGAGCAAGCTCAAGAATGGAAAATTGCATGACAAAGATCATTCTGAACTGGCTCCTGAAATTAGTGGAAAATGAACAGCTGAAAATGTAGGGTACTGTTTTTGCATGTACAAGGATGCAAGCAGCAGAAATCTACAAATACTGGAGCTGGAAGACTTGGGACTTGGAGATCATAAAGAAGTGAGTAGTAATATAAGCAAAAAAACACACCAGAAGATCCGAAGTTAAAGAAAGCCAGAGCCAAGCAAACTTAAATCTTCCACAAGACACTAGAAGACCACATCTGAATATAAAGTGAATTTGGTGCAAGACATCAGTGACAAGTTTGATACATCCAGCAAATTTAGTCAGAAGTTTCAGTGCCTATCCTACAGTGCACACAGATTCACATGCATGCATATACATGTACATACAGGGGCCAACATAAACTGTATTTTACACAGACACTTTAGAGCATGCACCTACTTCTTCATTCCTAATCACAAATCAGCATTAATGCTTTGTTCTCCCAGCTGGAAAAGCTGCTTCTCAATCTATGCTGCTTAATGCTTCCTCTGCAAAATGCAAAGCTTAGCTCTACACAATGACTTCTCAGCAACCAGACTACTATGCTGGTGTATGGAAAGGGTGCCACATTCAGACAAGTAACTGCATCTAGAAGAACTCATTAAATATAAAATTAAATATAAAACACTTTTCTTCACTTACCTAATAGACTGACCAAAATTTTAAATTGAGAAACAACATGGATCTGAAAGGGAGAATGCTGTTAGTGACTCCATTCATAAACTAAAACTCTCAATAAGGATTGATTATAGATAGTCTAAGAAAATCTCAAAATAATAAGAAAGGCAGTTTTCCATGAGCAAGCTTCCTTCAGCTATTGCAACTCTTTTCAATTACACTGAAAAAGGTTTTCAGTGTAACTTTTCACAAGCTGGCATTTGCAACCTAAGCTGATTGAAAAAGTTTTAACATTGTTATGTTACTAGTACAAAAATACTTCTAAAGCATACACAGAGTGTTGCATCCTGAGAGAGGATCCATAATCTTTAAGATGTTTTTCCTGGAATCAATATAATCATTGAGAGGAAATTCTCAAAAAAAAAAAAAAAGAAAATGGCAGGAAGACTGGTAGTTATTTTATTTCTACATTTCAAGTAAGTGGAATTACATTCACATTCCTACAGAATGTCATCTGAGAGTCATATAATACATTACAGTCTGTTGATGTATTACCATCATCTCTACAAATATTCATAGAACAATTGAAGACCTATTGCTAACAAAAGCCTAAAATAAACCTGCAAGTTCTAATTCTTCGGTTCCTGCTTTAGCAATCCAACCAAGCCTATTCTGTTATGAGAAGAGTGGGCAAAAACATCTGGCTGTTACACCTCTAAGAAAATCTTTAGCTTTGGGAAATTTTTTTGTTAAGCACAGCAGAGATTGCACATGTACATTTGATATTTCATTTATTGGCTGAAAACTGTTCCCACATCAAGAAGATGGTATTTCCTACCTGTTGAATCTTCTTTGAGAAGTTCTTGTTGGATTTCTCTAGTGTCACTTCAAACCTGTTGCAACCTATCAGAAAGATTGAAGAGGGTATGTAAACTGAAGTTGCTCATGACTCTGTGTGTCTTACACTAAGCAAATTACAAATAATTATGAAAGCAAACTTGGCCACTTAACACTGGAAGAATGACACTTAAACACATCTGCATTTAAATGCATCACAGGGTCTTCTACACAGTCAGGTGAAAATGTAAATTACACTTCTTGTACCCAGCTGAGGGCCTCAGCAGTAGTTACATTTCTGCCTTGCCCAAGTTTTACATTGCAAGCATTATATTTAAGTAATTTGAAACCCAGAGATACAAAAATATACAGAAAGATTTTATCCACACTACTCAAGTATCAGTAACTTAAATTGCTAGGATGCACATCACTGCAAAATAGACAAGGAATAAACACTACACCACAAGGGTTTTAAAGGAGTTTTAGGGAGAAAGACTTACAGACACTTTCTGATGACATAACCTCTCCTGCCATTGATGCAAAAAAGGGGGAGAAATTTACCATGTGAGATAAGACACTAGCAACTCAAGACTAGCATATTCCAATTGGACAGACAACCTACAAGTTTCAGAAAAATCAAGCTGAATTCAGTCTCTAGAATCCAAGTAGCTACAAATTAATATCCTTCCAAGAGGTGATGAACTTGGAAACTTACATTTGGTGTTTACTTTCCTGTGTCATGCTACAAAATATTACTGCATTCAAAAACATCAGATCCTACATAATAGCAGGTAATGTGAAATACAAACATCTTCAGAGAAAATCAATTTTAACTAAAGCAAAAATAGAATAATTCTATTTGTGGCATTCCTAGAACAGAGTATGAGCACTTAGGACTCTCAAAGAGGAAGAGAAAGGGTAAATACCTGACAAAACAAGTTAGTATTTATCCCTCTTCCCCATCCATGAATTTCATGGACCCAGTGAATGTATTTGCTCTCTCACTAATCCAGTCATTAAAGATAACACACATCAAAAGTCTGGCAACTCGTACACTGCATTGTTTTTACACATATTTGTACACTGTATTCATGAAAATTAAAGTTGCTTACTATATATTTAAACACAAAGAAACCTGAGCTAAAACATACTTTACATACATGGAATTCTATATAGGAAAAAATCAGCAATTTTAACTTATGTTAAAATCACTACAGCTCTAAAAGTGCAGGAAATAAAAATAACAATCAACTTTTTTGGGCCATTCTTAAAATCAACTTACCTACATCTTTCTTGATCCTGTAAAGCAGAAGATGCCCTTGTTTTGTACCAACAAGGAGCCATTCCTCTACAAAGACAGGAGAAAAAGAGTCTAATTAGTTCAACAAAATTTACCCTTCACAACTGTGCTGGTTTTTGCTGGGGTAGAGTTAATTTTCTTCACAGTGCCTATTATGGGGCTGTGTTACATTTATCAGAACAATTGGAAACTTGCTTCAAACACCAAAAAAAATTTTCTGTAGTGACTACACAGGTCTCCTATCATCTCTCCAGTGGGAGTGCACAGAAGTAGCTTTAACTCTGAGGAGAGGATAGCCAAAGAGCAGGCAGCAAAACAGCATAAACAGCCTGGCCATCACATCCCACTGGATGCTTCTTTATGTCATACAGACATAAAGAAGCAACTCATTGCATCTTGTGTGCCATCAAAAGAGGCAATAAACTATTCTTCAGACATTATATTACCTCTCAGAGAGGAACTGTGTTACATAATGGGAAGTACTGTCAGAAAGAAAAACAAGTTTACATGGGTTTGATTGTTAAGTTTTTTCAGTCAGGATTTTAAAATGCCTCTCTGAAATAGTCAGCTATGTTTGGAAGGAGAGTGTGGCAGCTTTGCTTAGGTTGGACAATCTAAGCTTAGCTTTGCTTTGGTCGGACAACCAAGAATCATTCAAGATTCATAAAGGAGGGTCTTTTTATACAAACTCTAAGGCACAGTTTCAGACTCATCCTCTTTGCAGCACTTATACCATACAAAAAGCACAAAATCTTTACAGGCTCATGAAATATGACTGAATTTCTTCCTCACTGAATATCATACAGGAAAGCAGCATACATGGATATTTCCTTCTACATCTAGTACTTCCTCATCACCAAACGAATTTGCATTTTAATAAAATCTTATTTCCTGCAAGGCCTTTCTTCTACTACTTGGTAGAAATATTGTAGAGACAGAATTACACATCTTTCTTACAAAACCATACTACTATAAGTCTGTATATTTAGGGGTTTTTTTCCTAGTTCAGCAAAATAAACACATTCAAAGATAGAAAAATAAAAAAGCTGTAATGCAGGAATAAACTACCTTCACATCCTCTCCAGTACATAACTCCATCATAAACCTCCATGAATAACAGGAGTATTATCATTCAGGATGTAATTCTTAAAACAACTAATCAGGGTCACAATTCCATAGAGTGTGGAGGTTTTTAAATTGTCGATTTTGCATGATGGTGCTGATTTTACATCCGATGGCACCTGGTCACAGCTTTGAAAAGCCTTATCAAGCCTAAACATTAGGACAGCTGGTGCAGTCACCTGACCAAAATCTTGACTCTCAAGTATGCCCAAAAATAAAACCCACAATTATATATCACTAACACGTGCAAACGTATTCGAAATCTAAGACTTCAATACGCCACCGGCCCTCCAAATCAAGTTTAAGTCACAACACAAGGAATGCTTTTTTAGCAATAAAGTAGGCGGCCCAAGGTTACAGCCCCGGGAGTCCAGGCAGCCTCCCCAAAGCCGGGCTGCGGCCGGGCGGGCAGGTCAAGGCAGCGGGGCCCGCGACCGCCGCCGCTCCCGGGAGCGGAGCTCGGCACCGCCGGCACTGGGGAGAGGCTCCGGCGCCCCGGCACGGGCGGCTCGGTCCGGGGAGCGGCAGGGCCGCGGCCACTCAGGGTGCCGCCGGCCGGGCCGGGCGCTGCCACCCCCGGCCCGGGGCGGGACAGGGCAGGGCAGGGCAGGGCAGGGCATGGTGCGGCAGCCGCACGAACGCTGCCGCGACGGAGGAGCGGAGCGGCTCGGGCTGCGGCGCGGCCCCTCCGGCTCACCCCAGGCCGCCAGGCAGTCGATCTGCAGCGGCAGCTTCTCCAGGATCGGCACATGCTCGAAGGCGTCGTGCATGGCGGCGGCTCCTCCGGCCCCGGCTGCCGCCCGGCCCAGGCACAGGCGGCACCGGCGGGAGCGGCCCCGACGGAAGCGCCCCCGCGCCCGCGGCTCCCGCCCCTTCCGGCAGCGCCCGCCCGGCGCCGCTTCCGCACCGCGTCTCCGCCCGCGCCGGCACCGCCCCGCTTGTCCCGGCACCGCCCCGCCCGCCGCGCTCAGCTCGCCCAGATTGTGCCTCCGGCGCCCCGCGGACTCCTCAAGGGTGCTGGCACGGTCCGGGGGCGTTCCACCAGGAACGGCGCCCTGTCCCAGCCCCAAAAACTGGGTTCTGCGCCGGCATCAAACAGCCCGCTCCGGGGACTCGGGCGCGAACGGGAAACGCGGGTCGGCACGGCATCGAGGGGACCCTGACATAAGCCTTATGCATCTTCATACAGCCCGAAACTGGACAGGCTGTAGGAAACTCTCGTCTTCCCAAAAGGTCACTACAGGAGGTGTCCGGTTGCTGTTGGCTACCACAAACCACAGAAAATAGGAAAGTCACCCGGGATGCAACGGCAAAAATTGACCTGCATAACCAGATGAGAGCAGCGAGGCATATCTTGCAAGCACATGTCTATTTTTTTGAGGTCATAAGTTTTGCTTTAATGAACTTATCCTATTAACTCGGCCAGTGAATATCAGTCTCCAGGAGGAAATCTTTCTTGTTAGTCTGCCCCTTCCAGAACTGGCCACGGTTGCATTTATGTTTGTCATGGAGAGGTGCAAAGTTCACAATCACTGACCTAGAAACTAAACTAACTATACTGAACTCAAAAAGCACATGGTACTAAATTCTCCAAGCATCTTTACCAACAAAGACCACTTTTAGAAAACAGGGACTGAGGATGCTCTGTGCTGGAAGATCAAAGCACAGGAATGGGAGAACAAGCATGGCATTGTTGCATCCAACTTCTTTCCTCCTCAGGAATGAACATTTTGTGCTAAAGCACAAAACTGTGCTAAGTCAGATCCCTCCTCCCCAGACAGCAAAACTCCAGATTTCCAAAGGTGCTATGGCTCAGGCATATAGCTGTCTTTTTTAACCAAGGATCCCACAAAAGGAAAAGGGACATGGCACCAATTAGTGAAAGGAAATGTTTCAGTAACACTGGCTAATAATGCCTTCCATGTTTGTAGTCCAGAGAGCAAATGATTTGTGAAGCATTACCCTCTTCAGACTTTACAATGTAGCATACAACATAAAATGCCATATACAGTGAACACGAGATAAATAAAGCCCACAAACTCACACACCCTACATCTGCAGAATAAGATAAACATAACCTTCCCTAGGTCTTATGATCCTGACTCAGTCTGTGCCTATCAAGCCTCTGGCATTTCTTTACCAGGGCATGTGATCTCTTACTCACTCTCTACTTACCTCCTTTGGAGTTCCTAACAGGGACATCTTGCCATCCTAACAAAAAGCTGGTCAACATCATCTTCTTCACTATGTTTCCAGTTTTCTGTATGGTATATGCTACAGATATATGCTACAATTCCAACAGCTACTTCTCACAAATAAACAAACAAATCTATACAGAACTAATTAGGAACAAGAACTCTTAAAACACTCGTGTCAGACATTTACTTTTTCTTATTACAAGCAGCTTCTTGAAAAACTCTTGCAGATGTCAGATCATTTCTCCCTCCAGCTCACCAAGCCTTCAGAATAGCTGGCATGGTCTGTTTTTGAAAGGAGTATAAATTTGAATTGTCTTCCCTGACTACATAATTAAAGGTAACAACCCGCAGGATTTCTGGTTTCAAGCATTCTAGCAAGCTAGCTCACTGAAGCTTTCCCAAGTTTTTCCAAGTCAGGGAGCCAACATGTCTTTGGGAGCAAGATCAGGTTTCAGAAGAGGCAAAGATCCGTAAGGACAACCAACATACCTGACCGAACATGCTACTGAGGGAGAGGCCACGCTGCTGCAGCCTGCAAACACAGCCTCTGCTCCTCACCCACAGCTCATGCGCGGCCATCTCTCCTGCAATGCCAGTGCCACAGCCCACACAAGGCTGTGGGAGCTGGGTTCTCACACAGCTGCTCCCAAAGACTGCAGTCACGTCCCAGCACACGACTGCTCGAGGCTAGGAACCAGATGCTACTTGCCAACACAGAAACTCTGCTAAAAAGTGAGAAACCAAAAATTGCTAACTAAGGGGTCAACAAGCTCCCTTGGAATTCAGGACAACTTTAAATACTGCTAGACATGAGTAAAAGAATGAAAAGGGTAGAAGGCTGCACGGACCGCCTAAGACCCCTGAAGTCAAAGGCTGAAAGCACCACACTACTACTATGTTTATTTTAGCATTTAAATTAATAATTGAACCATTAATACAATTAGAGAAACTGGTTGGTTCTTTTACTTTTTTTTTTTTTTTCAGAAATTCATTATTTGCCCTATCTCCATTAGCTTTTCAAATGACAGACTTCATTTTCAATCTTAAAAAGAACTGTTGAGAATAACTGCATTATATATATCATGGACTAAAGAGCTAAAATCAGGCAGCTTTGTGAAGATGGTAATACTTCATGTGAGAGAAGAGGGAGTAAGAAACTGGAAGGACACAAGGTTAGCCTTTCTACTCTTTGCCTAGCCTTTATTAAATAGTACATACAAACTTTTGTGCTTCCAGTAGAGAACATTTTTATCTATTTGTTTCAAAAAACCCAAACAATCCAAACCAATAGGATTTCTTTAAAAATGAAAACAAAACAAAAAAAAATTAAATAGCAAGCTTTGTGTAGCTTTATTTCACAAAAATTTCCTCTCCCCAAAAGGACATGGAGGTTATATTTTTTCATCTATATCAATTAAACATAGCAAATTAGAAGTGTTTTCTAATTAAAGATTCTATCTGTGGCCTGAAGAGGATGGCAGAAGAGCTCCAGCAACTCTTGCAGAAGCAGTGAGGTGCTATAGCCACACCTTTATTTCTCTGCCCACGTGCCCTTCCCACAACACAACTAGCAAAAGATGCTGTGTCCTTGTGCCTCAGCTACTGTAAAGTGCCATGTTCAGCTTGAATTGCTGACAAAGAGGAGCTACAGCTAAGCTACCAGACCTTACAGTGGAATGAATGAAGTACAGGCACGTGTTCACTTCTGCTGACATAGCTATGAGAAGAACCAGAAAACCTGATGCTCTATGCCGTTCCAGCAGCAGCCACATCTGCTTCCTAGATATCCAGCTGCTGCTTGCCTCCTAATCATCAGTTCTAAAGGTTATGAACCCAAATTAGAGCTTTTGTCACACAGTCCACAACAGGTTTCCATGAGGAAGTTATTGCAACTTCAGCTGTTGCAGCCAAGCAAAACCCGGAACATTGTCCAAAAGCTCTTCTTCATTTAAAAAGGAGAAACAAAATGCAATTACATAGAAGAGAAACCTGCAACTTTGACTGAAACACAGTGATCTCAGAGTACCTCTTGGCCACAGGGACCAGTTGGGACAGGAAAGCCCAGCATCAAATCACTTACATAGGAAGGAATTCTAAACAGACACCAGGAACAGAACTATCCCAGCACTGTGGACTCCCCATAAATCCTCTTTCAAGTAAGGCAGGCAGTGCTCACCATCTTCTCATAGAAGAGTGCCAACTTCTTGGTGGGAGATGTTACACGGAAAGGGAGAAGAGTTCTGCTGAAACATCCAGTTAATGTCTGCTTAACATGTAGTCAAGCACTTGTGGAGCACTGCAGGAGTGGTTCTGGTGATGTTTGCTTTTGTTGTTTTATTTGTTGGGATATTTTTTTAAATTATATCATGCAACACATGAAAGGTAGGGGCAAGTCGTTTTTCCAGGCATCCACCACATTGCCGGCAATGAGATGTGCCACAGCAGCAAGTGTTAGCTATAGGCAGCTGCTACCTACAGGTCAATGGCATTTAAAATAGAAAATCTTTCATACACAGTGTTATGAATAAAATTGCACTTGATTTTGTTAAAAACTCATATCACCGTAACTTTTCCAAATATTCCCTTTCTGGCATCTTCATTTTCTTCATCAACAGGAGCTTCTCTCTAAAACTCTTTCATGCATGTTGAACACATGACATACAACAGCAGCTGTTATCTACCAGAAAATGGGTCTGTTGTTTTTTCAGTGCTTATTTCTATCTGTCCCCACCCTCCCCCCAAAAAGGTACAGGCAGTTCACCTCTAAGTGTCAATTGTAACATCGAAATATAAACTCCTCAAGCAGACATTAGGAATTTTAGTTTCACAGATTAAATATTTGAAAAGTTACAGAAGGTGCTGGAATAGTACACGTCAATTGCTTAAAAATCCAAACTTGCAGCAACTTTAAATTCAAATTTCCAAAAGGTTTATAATGTCCTTGTGAACTTCTTCCACAGCAAGACACCCTCCATGACATTAAAGCATCAAACTTTCAAGGCTGAGATCAAGAGACAAATCAGCAGGATGAACTTGCTCCACCAAGCAACTTTAAAAGAGGTGTCTCCACGTCCAAGAGCAAAAAGTTACTCCTTCATTCCATTTTGGACCTTTCAAAGTGGGTAATCATTCTTTCCTAGAAAATAAAATACCCAATCTTGTAATTTTCCCCAGTAGATTCACATTTTTCAGAACATGCACATTCACAACAAACAACACTCATATGCATCTTAAGTTAGGAGTCCAACTTACATAGCAGATACACCACTTATTTTAGAACACATTTGTACTTTAAGAAGTTGTATCATGGCTGTTCCCACTATCCTTCCCCTCTTGTAGTATTTTACTGTTCTGTTGACATGAGCAGAGTCCAGTTCTGATAAGCCAAGACCTTATCAACTGACTCATGACTCCCTGGCATGTTAGAAGGCTAATTTGAACTGTAGATTTCTTTACTGACCTCATCTGAATCCAGAAGAGCTGGAAGAGCCCTGCAGTGGGGGGAAAAAGAAGTTAAAATAATTAGAGCACATAGTAAGAGCATACTGACAACCATTTTCAACCTAACATTTTTAGGGCACAGAAAAGAAACAATCAAGACAGAGCTTTCAATTTAAAAGAAATTAGAGAAAGACACACAAAAAAGAAAGACGCCAAGGAGTATCCTCAATGACCTTCACAGTTTTTATTCTTTTTTATTATGCTTCTCATTAACAAGTGAACAATTTTCAAGTTGCCATGAAATAAGCTGCTTTACTCATACAGGAACACTGCTGAACTGCACTGAAGCCATTTACAATATGGGACCATATTATAAAAACATGTCCCAGAAGTCAAACAAGTTCCACTGGTATTTCAGCCTTTCCAGCTACAACAGATCTCCCATTTATTGGGATCTTGGCTCTTCGCAACCCTGATCACACTCTCAGAAACAGAAAAACCTGCAACAGATTACCTCAAAGTGCCCCCTCCTAGTTTATACCAGTCTAGTCCTTTTTTACTTATGGAATCCTATCAGTCTTCAAAAAATAAGTACTAGGACTGGGAAAACCAAAGTCAATTGAGAAAATGCACTTTTTTTCTTCTTAAAACTTCACCTAATTTCTTTTCTTTACCTAAGTTCAAGCAAAGTTTCGTACTTCAATCCAGACCCTCTGCCAAAATTACCTGTTCAAATTTGTGAATACACTGATCTATGAACTTCAGTTTTGTTTTGAAAAATGTAGACACAGGCACTGACACTTCTAGCATGTCTAAGTTATTAAAAGCAGAAGAGATATAGACCGTGTACATAGCTGACTGTATTACCACAAGCATAAAAATGACATCACATGTTCCAGATAAAGCTGAAAACTGGATTGCATTATTCCATGGTTTACATTCAGCAAGATATTCAAAGGTCTTCTCAGAGCACTAGAAAGGGGGTTGTTTGTTCTTTGTTTTCTGGATTTATGGATATTGTTTTAACTTCAGTAAAATGCAGACCAGTCTATAGTTTCACATTCCAATTGAATATTAAGTCAGCCTGTGTGCAATCCCAGCAGACTCCATAAAAGGGCTCAGAGGCCAGTGCCAGGCTGAACCCAACCCCTGCCCATGGAAATGCAACAGACAAGTGATAAGGCATTCTGATGCTTTATTCCTGTGGGAAAGGAACCTGCCTTTATTGAGACTACAGAAATACTCACACATCTGTCACTGATGAAGGAACATTCTCCTCTACCCACTTCAGGTCATCCTCCTGCTACAAGTACAGAAATTAAACAGAAAACAAAAGTCAGTTTTTCCACAATGCTGTCACATATGCAAGACTTTTTCTTCTCAACCTACTTGACAAAAAAAAAAAGTATTTATAATGTCAGTTAAAAAATTAAATACAAACACACACAAAAAACCTCATTCAGTTTGATTTCTAGATCAAGAAAACACATTTCAGGGGGAAAAAAAGTAAAGAAAATCCCACCCACTTGCTGTGAACTCTGTAACAGTCCTCACCACCACCCCCTTGCAAAATAGAAAAGTTTAACTTTCTTTTTATCTATCCTCAGGTAAGTAGTATACAGCTGCAACCAACCCTTGAGAAAACAATGCTAATGACAAAAATATGATTGCTATTATAATGAATTCCTACAGGTACTTTCCACTTTTAAATTTATGCGTGAATTCTATGAAAAGATTTCAAGACATATTTTAGGACTTCTAGATGAATGTGAAAACATCTTGCTTATAAGCCACAAAGAAAAAATGCATGTCCCCCAAAGTATTTAGGTAGGTACATAAAAGTATATACATCATCCCATTCATGTAATGAATCACCAATCTAAAAACCAGCATTTAAATATGGCTCAGTCTCCCTCTCAGACTGACAGATTTGTTAAAAAAAATATATTAATCACTATCAGAATATTGTTTTATACAGTGCTATCTACACTGAATTGTGGAGACATTTCTGAAGAACACACTGAATTCTTACGTTCCCATCGTATTTACAGGAAATCTCATGAGAAACCTGTATTTACTTTCTTTTCAGCAGTACTGTGTTAATGACACTTTGGCTCACTCACACTCCGAGGCAAACTAAAAAGTAAACAAAGAAGAGGTGAATCTTATATTCTTCGAAGTACAGAGGTCATACTCACAACTTTGTTTGCTTTTACATTCCCATTTGGTTCTTGCTTTGTACTTCTCATTTTCATTCCCTCTGAAGCCAAAAGAAGAAAAAAAATTAGGGTAACAATTTTAATTGTTCATCGACTGTACATGAAAGTGTTGAATGTTCATTCAGGATATTTCATCTGAGTCAAAGAGACAGAGTTAGACAAGCTAATGATTTAGACTGCTTCTCCTTTGAAAGGCTTGCAGTATTTTTTCCTGACAGGTGGAGTATGCATTTTTTCCTGAAATTTACAATTTTACCTAGGAAATATAAATTTCTAGTCCTTTTATTTAAGCCAGACATCAGCAGTATAGGACTCAGACATAGTTCCCAGAGAGGCTGTGGAATCTGCACCCCAGAAAATACTCAAAAGCCATCTGGACACAGTCTAGGGGCAATGTGTTCTGGATGACCCTGCTAGAGCAGGGGGCTTGGACAGAATGACCTCCAGAGGTCCCTTCCAGCCTCAACCATTCTGAGACACAGGCAACTCCTGAAGTTTATTTTACTTATTGACTGCTCACCAGCCACTTGGTTGCCTTAAAAGCTGAGAAGCAATGTGGCCTGGCAGGCAGCCATATAGTGCTGGTTTGCCAAATGCACCAAATGGATTACACACTTCTCCTCAGCTCCTAAACAAGCCAAACAGCACTGATATATCCCAGCATAACTGATTTGTGGACAGACAGCAGTAGGCATGTAGCCCTACCTTTCACACAGCTTATAAAGAGAGGTGCTACAAAAGACAATTTCATGAATAAACATAATCACTCCTACATTTACACTGGACATTCCTATGCTAAGCCCTAATGTAGAGAATGAAGAAGATTTCACAGTTGAGAGAAGAGATAATAAATGAAAATTCTTAAATGGGATTTTAAAAGAGAACTGCACACTAAACCTCTGCCTAGCAACAATATCCAAGAGATCCTTGTCATCACAACTGGATTAAAACCTCAGACATGACATATTTAATCAAACAAAGCCCACTGGACATGGCGAAGCAACCACAGCAGTAGCAGTGTTTTCAGTGTCAAGAGAAAATCCCAGAATTAAACAGGTGATGTAAATACTAAACATAAAGCCAGTGTTTCCTCTAGAATTCTGTGTATCAATGGCAATTTTTGCCAGAGAGCAAAACACCTTCCTCCACAGAACTGCCTTCAACACTGAAGTTGATTGGAAAATTTTTTTTCTCTTACCAAAGCTTTCTTTTAACATTGGCTCTTTCTGCTCATCATCATCCTCCTCTTCTGACAGTGGTGAGAAAGCAAACCTATGTGAAAGAATAGTGAAAGAAATGAAAGAATGAAAGCTACCTTAGTATTCCATCTCTTGTCTCCCAAGAGATCCATTACTCCAACACATACATGGCTTGATTATTCTGTGAATCTCAGTGATTATGTTTAGTGTCAGTCTTTAAAACAATGCTTAAGTTACTTCTTTTGGAATTAGCTGAGCACCATGAACAGACTGGATTTTATGTATGTAACTTCTCTAGGTTTACCTTTCCCTACAAACACTGCTTAGTATCCTTATTGATCAGTGGACAGCAACTAAAAATCACCCACCAGTACTCTTTGAATAAACAACCATTCCTACAACCCAGGATTTTTAAAAAGAGGTAAGAAAAGCTGAACCTTTGGTTGTTAGCAGATGGTCTCCACAGAATCATGATGACAAAAAGGATCATTGAAAACAATAAACGCCAGATGGCATCATCCACCCATAGCTCTTGCCAGTCCTGTCAAGAAAACCAGCACAAATGAAAGATGTTGTGAAGCAGGAAATGTCATATCCTCATCTCTTTCCAAGGATGAACTATAGGCATCTGTCAAAGAGGCTCATTACCCATAAAAGTGATACTTTTAGCCTGTGGTGCTTTGTGGCAATATCTCACTGCCAAATATAAACTTATCAAGAGGCAGCAATTGTAGAAAACATTAAATATAAACTCACCGACTGACAGTCCACCAGCCTGAACTTCATGGTTGTCCAGATGATGAATACAATAGATGCTGCAATATTCAAACAAACAAGCTGCTTATTACTACAAAAGATGTCAATTCAAGTACCCAACTAACAGGACCGTGTTTCCCAAGCAAAGATCAAAGACCTCAAGTCTTGAAATCCAATTTAATAGTTTTGGAAAACAAGAGATGGATCTATTGCACTGACTTTAGAAATTTAGGCATAGACCAGTATATTTTACTCATGTTTCTTTACAGACATAAGGCATAAATCAAATACAGAGTATTTAACCAACTTCTAACTATTATTCATTATTCTTGTATCACTTTTATCTAGCATTCAAACCATGGTTTTATTATCACTTGACAAGTAAAGCTGACCCTACCCCTGAAGTAACTGAACAATCTGATCTGCTTGAATGCCTTAAGCATTCAGATCCTGACCCATAACAGTTCCAACACTCAAACCATGCTCTTACCACAGTTTTAGAAGAGACTTCCCTCCACTAAAGTATTTTAAGATGACCAAGAACCAGGTGCTGAAAGGAATTTCATCAGAGCCAATTTTCAAAAGGAATGTACTTTTTTGATTTTTTGTTTAAATAAAAAAGCACAGTCTTTAAACTTTTCTGCTCATTGTATTCATAGCAGAGAACCTGGAAGCACCGACAAATTTATTCTTGAAATTCAGTTGATCACATATAAATGGAAAAAGAAACTCAATCTGTATTCTTCCAGAATAGAGAGGGCATTATGCTACAAAACTAAGAATACAGTTTTTCTAAGAATCACTCTGATCTTCAGACATCTTAAAACCCCATTGCATACAGCAATATCACCATTTTGGCAAAAAGCATCTCTGTGAAGTTAACAGCATAAGATAATAATAAACTTTTGCCCCTGGCAGCTTGAAGTGGGACAAAAGTGCTGTGTTAGAGGAGCTGCATAGAACTACTGATCTTGTTAACATCAGGACTAATAATCCACTATCTGTGAAATATCAACATAACACTTGGCAAAGACCCACTTTTAGAAATGGGTCAAGTGTTAGAAATACCAAGAATTTTAAATGTACTTACAGAAAGGCCACCAAACTCAAAATTTGCAAATCAAGCCCTATATGGAAATGAAAAGTGGTTTTATTTAACTGGAAAAAATTTCTGCTTACCTGCTACTGCCAAGATGAGTGTGTTGGTGAAGTGCCGATACAAAGAGAGTTTCACAACATTCCTTCGAAGTTTTAGCAGCTTCATTGTTTGAGTTAAGCTGATGAATATGTATGAAGAGTCAAGGAAAAGTCTCTGAAGGGACAAGCTAGTCACAAACTTAGGAGGATATAGACTTTATGATCAACATCTCTCTCAATCACACTCTAATCCTCCAAAAAATTAGAGTATTCTCAGTAGAAGATTCATGCTATGACAAAGGTACCAGAGAGCAAAATCTGTCCTTTTCATGTTATTTAGTCATCTACACCTATAACTCTTGTCACACAAAGATGGTATCCAAACCTCTATTTTGGACTATGGCCTTTTCCCTCAGGAAAGAGTTGGCTGCGCTTTTGATAAATGAAAAGGAAAATCTAAACCAGAAATTAGTTAAGATCTATCTAATGCATATGGGTGCCTTCACATTTTCTTTTGCTTTATTTCCACAGTGACAAAACAAGTGGTTAGGAGAGACATCATAAGGGAAAACTGTGGTTATCACAGCTGGCACCCAGCTATTCACATTTTAAACAATTTTTGTGATTGACTTTAGCTAAGAACACTTTGGAGGGATTTTGCCATACACAAGTTCAGCATTTGATGTCAGTTGCTAAAGTCACACAAGATTATGGTTGCTTAAAATGAATACATCAAGACACCAAAAAATAAACACTGCCTCATTTTGTCACTTACTTCAAGACTAGTTCGAATTTTACAAAGACTTTTAGGTTTGATGCTGCTAAGCAACCTTCTCCCTAAAATATAAACTGACTCATTTCTTCAAAGGCTACTGCTCTGGTGCCATGACAGGCTACACTAGGACAAAATACTTTCATACTCAACAATGAGAGACTGATAACAGACAGACTATATTTTGGAATAGCTTTACACAGGCACATCCAGTTCAGCAAAAACAGCAGAGGCTTACCTGAATGCTCAATTATAGAACTTCTCTAACCTTTACCAGATGTACAAAAAAATATACACTTAGATCTTACTTTAAAAAAAAGTTCAGCCAAGAAAAGACTCAAAAAACAAATTCAAAAGAAAACACAACCCATCAAGTAAAACAGTGAAGGATATCCACCAGCACAGGGCAGTATCTAGGAAAGCCAGGGGAATAAAAGCCAAGGAGGCAAGATCATTCTGGGCCTGGAGACAAAGAGAGAGCCAATAAGAACAAACTGAAAAGAAAACAAAGTAGAGAAGTAAGAAGGGTCAGGCTGTTTTATGAGAAACCAACAATATGCCACCACAACACTTCCAAGTTTTGCTACAGAAACAGAGGGCTTGAACCAAGAGTTTAGTCCAATGTACAGAGAGGAACTGACAATACCACATTGTCAGTTCTCCACCAGCAAGGCAAGAAGCAGTTTTCCAGATTAAGTCAATCTAGCACTGTTAAAAGGAGTCTCTGCTGAGGCAATTGCTGTGATTAATTGCTCTGGCCACTTCCATTACAGAAAATTAGCAACCAGCTTGTTAGAGGTGTAGTAATTAAATCTTTTACACTATCCATGGATGAACTGAAAGCTCCACTGGCAACCATGAGTTTGACTAAAAAGGCAAAACTTGCCTTTGCATGTACATCATAAACTTACCAAAGTCCTAACAGAAAAAAGCAAAACACCTTTTATTCCTTTCAAGTACAAGACAGAAATAGTAAGCTATGAACAAGGTCACTTTTAAAAGGATATCCACAAAATAATACAGGCATCAATCATGGACAGGGCCAAGTTTGCTATCAGAGCCATAGTGTCATAGAAAAACTGGAAAAGTATCAAATATATGACAGGTTAATTTTATCCCAAAAACAGAATAACAGAAATCTACATCCCAAAGAGGCACTTAATGAATCCAGTAGCATCACCACTCACAAACACTTCCCCAGGCACAGCCTCCAAAACTGGAGCAGTGGGAATTTGGTTTGGTTGTTGGGGAGGGCAAGTAGCTGTTCACATAAGTACATACAGCCAGTATGTCTGTGGCATATGGGAAAATTCAAGCAGTTATTACTGACCCCTGTGACTCTAAGAACACCTTCCATGCCAGAAAACAACAGATAAAGGGCTCCAGCCATAACTACTTTGTGAAGAGTCACTCCAAGGCGAGGTCTGTAGGAAACAAAGTGAAATTCAGATTAAGTGGAAACCAAAAAGTAAAGTCATGTCAACTTTATCTAAACATAAGGTATGAAGCATATGAATAAAAGGTCCTTGTAACAAGCCACATCTTGATCCAGCAATATTATTATGGTGCTTGAAACTTACTATTCATTTTGTCCCAGGTATGATGTGACTAAGGGAGAGACATGCAACAGTCCTGTTTTTTAGTTAACCTGTTTAGTTTTTTATGACCATTTCAATTAGTCTCATCCCAGTTCTTCACCAGTGTCCCCAGCAAACCCGCACTTGCCAAAAATTCCCACTGCCACCTAGCATCTGTTTATACCATTGAATACAGCTGGGGACAGACAAATGAGCCACAATCTTACTGAAGGAGATCCCCTCTCCTATCAATGGTTCTTGACCCTACCCCATTTATATACGCTTCCCCTCTCTCAGAAGGCAGGCCCATAAATTTCCCATTCCAGTCAGTGGAGCATCTCAATAACGACTCAGAAAACCACCCTACAGTAGCACACAGAAGTAGATGGAAAGAAGAGCAATCACAGTATGGAACTGTCTCAGTTTACTAGAGAAGAAGTCTAGATCTTCAGAGCACTTAAATAAAGCACTTACTTTTAAACAAGCAAAGGGAGATGAATACTGCCCTAAAGTCTTAAAAACCAATAGTGAAAACCATTTAAATAGATCACAAAAAACCTGTAACAGAATTACTTACTTGACTATCCCATATCCCAGGCTGACTATGATGACCAGAGTTCGAGCCAAGGAGCGCTTCACAGCAGAAAGAAGTTCTGCCAGTATTACTGCTCCTTGAACTACCAAAAGCAAAGAGGAGAAAGTTAGGGCATTAAAATGTAATTTCTGTTTCATTAACTACTGCATGCAATCATAGTATGAGAGCAGACATAAAAGTAGGCTACTGAAGTGCATAATCTTTTTATTATCTACATCTAGAGTTAGCTTTCAGAAAAGATAGGTCACTTAGCATTAAAAAAAAAGCTACAGAAAAGTTTTACATCCAGCCTGGATACTCTTCCAAACAAGTCAACCAACAAAACTTTCTGCACCATGGGCATGGCAAATAAGCAAAGTCATAATGGCATTTTACTTGCAGTGTTACATTTGTATGCATCCAGCCTGAAAACTCAAAACCAGAATAAGAGTTTTAGGTAAAGGGAATCTCTTAAGATGGATTATGAGGCTATGGGTTCAATACTAAGTTACCACAATGCTGTCATGTTGAACAAGAAGTTTCAGAGTATCTTTCCAAGGTCATTACCAATTGTGAGAAATTAATTACAAGCTACACTGAGCAAGTCCTATTTTAAAATTAAAACCAGCACTGAAGCAATAGAATGTAGCATTATATATACTTAAGACACTACTCTCAGGAGTCAAAGAAAGCAACAGCATTTTAGCTTTAGAAGAACACAGAGCACCATGTTTACAACATACAAAAATACAGAAACTCTAGTTTCCTGTTCTTTGTTTTGAAACAATCCTCAAGTAACCATATAGTTAACATGTATCTGCCACCCCAATTTAGCACAAGCCGTTAGTGCTATGCCCCTCAATTATCCTGCACAAGGCAGCTGCCACCTACCGGACTCGCCCGTGTAGCGGATGTTCTGGAACTCGGCATAGAAAACGGCTTTCTCAAGCATTCCCAAGAAGATAACAGCACCAATCCAGAACTGGATCCTCAGGAGATCCCGCCAGTAACAGGCTGACCACGCAAGCCACAGAACCCCGAAGAATACGTACACAATACACATCACCATGAAAAACTATTGCACAAAAAGAAGAAAGACATAGGAACTTTAGACCCAGAAAAATAATATCCTTGTTTCCATTCCATAGATGTAAGACAACTCTATTTTCTCCTCTAGTATAGCAACTTTGGAAGTTTTTAAATAGACAAGCATTGTTTCATTTGTCTTCTCTGGACTCTTTAACAGTGAGAGTCTAATTTCTCACTACCAACAAAGGGAATGAGAGTAACTGAATTTCTGCGCAATTTCTCCCTTGAAGAATAGTCTGGCAATTTTTTCTAAGGAAAATACATGCTACTAGATTCCAAAAAGGTAAGAATTCAAGCAAATCATCAAGTACTAGAAACACTATTCATTCTCATGTGTTGTTCTATTAATAACTTCATCATACATTTACAGTACTCTGCAAATAAACACACAGACCACCTTTAGACACCATTCCACAGAACAGAGATGAGCAACCAATGCTTGTATGCCCTGTGTTCAAATAATTTGACAACTTTTCCCAAAAGCTGATTTCCAGCAAACTCAGCTTTTGACCAACTTTTAGGCCAGCAAAAAACCTGCAGCTGACAAAGAAATCCAGATATTCATTTAAATATTAAGATTTTGTGATTTTTGTTTGGTTCAGTGTTACTTGCTTCAGAAAAACGTTTTATGGTATGTCTCATACAGCGAACAATAAGCTTGACAATGTTACTCAATGCTGAATTTTCTAATCATACCAAAGACAGGCAAAAAGAGGAATTAGAAGAGAGTAAGACATTAAGTGAATAGGAGGAAGTAGTTAGCACAGGACAGTGCTTAATAATCAAGTAGTGTCCTCTTTCAGAATTAAGATTTTTTTTTTTTTTGGAAAACTAAGCACACACTTAATTTCTTAGCTGCACAATCCACCAAAACTTTCACAAACCGAAAACACCTTCCTTAGGAGAGTAGCTTACTCATCCTTACACATTTTCACACCTGACCAATCCATGCAGTTCAAATGCTAAGAATCTAGGCAAGACAGCTCACATGCAGACACTGTGTTGAGAAAACATTTAGAGATACAGATTCTTTTCTGGTCCTGTCACATGGGATATTTTCACTGATGAATTACATTTCAATAGGGCTACTGGAGGCTTTTTGCTTCTCCAGGAAGTAAAATGTGTGTTTCGGAAATGCTGCCAGGCTCCACTATTGACAGGCTGCTCTTGCCAATAGAGTCAAGCTAGAGACTTACTTGTTATTAATCCCCAGCTAAAGTCTGTCTTCACTACATAAACATTTTAAGTTCCTTTATTGTTTAGCCTTCTGAACAGAAGAAACTAGAAACCAAGTCAATAACTCCTTTGAATAAAAAGGGGATTAGCTCTTTGTAGCTCAATTATGCTTTCACTGCTCAGCAGTGTTAAAGACCTCTTCATGGGTGTAAAACAGCTGGTGGAGGAAGCGAGATTAAGCTATTAAAGAACAAAGAAAGCAGTGACAAATGAAAGGGTAGCTGCAAACAAAAGCACAGAATAGCAGATTTTCTAAGACATGAGCTAAGGAGAAAAACAGCACCAGTAAAACTTCTCACTTTAGAGCTAATAATACTGATAACTTCAGGAACAAAAAATTAACAACCATTAATTCAAACAATCCAGAGAAGGACAACATTGGCAGCACATGCAAGGAACAGAAATCTCTGTCTGTTTCCCCTACCCGGTACTCAGTACAAAAAAAAAAAAAAACCCAACCAAACAAAAAAAGCCCATCAAACCAAAAAACACCCTTGGCTAAGTAACTTTTGCTCCTGAGAAACTAGCTCTGTGTTTCCAGAAGCATGACAGCAGTGTATTTAATTGACATTCAAATCAACTGACAATTTTATAGATCAAAGAAAAGCTGGTTTACTTACAATCATCAGAGGGTAGTCTGCAAGTGAAAGATACTCATACGGCCCCTTCAGTTCTACTGTCACTGTCAAAAGACAATCCAGTTACAAAATCAAACAAGAACCAAAAGGAGGAAGCCAGGACTTAATTGACTTTCTCTTAAGTGTAAAGAAATTCCACATCTTCACATGGCCTTTAAAATCTAACTTGCACTTTAATAAACCTAAGACTCATAACATACTCAGCCAAAAGCATGCAGCTTAAAATTACACATTCCATTACCAAGTAACTCATAGCAGTACTTAAAAGTAATTTTTGCTGGACATTCATGTATAACAGGAAAAATTCAGAAACACATGTAAGTTCAATTTTTAAGGGGATTTTTAAATTTCTCTGAAGTTTGAATAGGTTATCAATGCACTGTTAAATATAATACAATATCAAGGTGATAATTATGATCTTTATACTCTAAGTTTTGACTTATTAGTATAGATCACTGTGTTGGTCTGCACATTTCTGAAAAAAAAAACCAAGCCTCAAAATTGAAACATTTGGGATTGACGTTTCCTGAGTTCTATCAGTAAACGGACAGAACAGTCTTAGGATCTTCAAGACAGAAGCAATCACCTCTTTTCTTAAATGAGCAGTAGTAATATTCTACCTATGTGAAGCGAAAGACAGTGTCTTATGAAATTGAACCATACAGTATATGCTAAGAGTACCTTAGAATACTTTGACTGGGAATACATAAAATAGTGCTGTATTTTCAGTTTACTCTGTAAAGAGCTATCTTACTTGTAAAGAGCTTGTTCTGATATGAGGAAGGCGTTGTTCTCTCAGTTCTTTTAAGCCTGGCATTAGAATCCTTTGCAGTTTTAAGTGCAATTTGCACAATAAATATATATGGCCCATCTCGCCAAGTTTTGATAACAGCATTCATTGCCTGAAAATAAAACAGCTCCACGTCAACAGTGCACAGTCAAGGAGACAAGGAAAAGACAGAAGTAGACTAGCCATATATGAGTGGTAGCTTCATGTACATATAAATTTCATCTCTTCCAAGACCTAAAACTTGTTAATAATTATCTGATATGGGAATTTTAAAGGTACTTATTAGACATCGCACTTAAAATTTAGTTGTTTGATTCAAGAAGAATCCTCTAAGACCTGGGAGATGATCAGGACTTTTTTTGCAAATCTAACACTGGCTTACTGAAAAGTACTCAAAGGTACTGCAAAAACTACAAAGAATTCAAGAAAGCATCACACTTTTTTCACTACAGAAGCATTAGGACCACCACAGAGATTTCTGCTGAAATCAATTGCTTGGGAACTGCAGAGCTACAGAACTCATCTCCCTGGTGAAGGCTGAATTCTACAGCATAATACAGAAGTAGCTTAGCTGTAAAAGATTTCCATAGTAGCCATTTCCCATGGACACTCCTACTACAGTCCCTGCAACAGCTCTCATACCTGCAAAGTTCAAATCCTGGCAGTGAACTAACAGAGGAACCTTGTCCAGATAAATATTTGCACCATACATCAAATAAGAGGTATCTCTGAGTTCCAGCACACAGAACTGTTAACTCCAGAAGTGAAGAAGCTCTAGACCTCTCAGAAGCTGCACTATTTACTAAGAGCTTTAAAGTTAAAACTTAGACTATCTACATGTATGCCACTCCCACGACTACTGCGGAACTGCAACAAAGATTTTTTTTATAAAGGCCTCTCCAAGAGAAAATCAGTATTAAGAGCATGCATTTCTTTTAAGAAACCTCTTGACTACAAGATGCAAAGCAAATAGAATATTATATATATTAAAAAAAGAGTTTATGCTAATATTCACAAAACACAAAACTCAGAAACACAGTAAACTTGAAAGACAATGGATAAATTTATATACACAACTTTTGCCTTTAAAATGCCTTTTCTTGCTGCATTGATTCTTTACTTCATAATTGCATTCATCTACTTATGTTTCAGCTTTACAATAAACGGCCCCTTATGTACACAAGGAGTAAAATACATTTTCTTTCTTGGCATCCAGGACATTAAAGTTGAAGTTATTTTGAGAAATGTTCCTAGTAATATAATATATAATAAAAATACTATGAAGTAATCAACTTTTTAAGTATAACGTCTCTGAAAAAAAACTGACTGAAGACAAAACCAAATGTATTCTGTAAGAATTAGTCATCAAAGAAGATAATTTAAATTACTATTTTAAATTACAATGGAAAAAGAATTTTTTAATTTATACCATTGGTTTGAATTGTATCAGTTCTGTATTTCACTTACAGAAGAAGCAGTTACTCTGTTTTCTGTTCTTCCAGCACTACCTAGTTTCAAGCTAAAAAAATCCAGGTGTCAAAAAACCATAGAATATGCTCCCATCAAGTTCTTACACAAAGAAATATAAATTTTAAAAAAGCAAACAAAACCAAAATAAGACTGCTGAATTACAAGCCATGCCTAAATTCAGTATACATACAGTTTTATCTGTCACCATTGTGTCATTTCCTGCACTCTCCTTCTTATCTTTAAAGCCCTTAGGGAGAAAATAAAAAACACAGAAAAATGAATAAGTAAGTATGCCAAAACTATCTCTTCCATGACTACACTGCGTCATTAGAAAGAAAGGAAAATTACCTCTTGTTTCTCAGGTGAGAGAGGCTTTGGACGAGCAAATTCTTTATAGAAAATCTGCAAGATATAAAAAAGGTAAATAATTTATAGACACTTTATAGGCACTTGAACATTTATAGGCAATTCACACATTAACATGACATTATCAGAAAAGCTTCCAATAAACTTCATTATTCTTTAAACAGCTGTATTGGAGAGCTTTCATTTTTCTAAATCAAAAAAATGTCCATTTATGCAAGAAGTCTTGAATACTTAATGTTTTGTAATTTGAGAGTTACTTTTCCTCCCCTCAAATAACAGGTATCTAGTTTTAGAAACCAGACATGATAGTATGAAGTTAATTTTCTTTTTGAAACATCAATCAGTTTTGTATCCCCATCACATGACTGATTCACCACAAACAGATACAGGGTTTTGAGATTTCTGCCTTAATCTATGCAAAAGTAAGTCCCTGGATGAGTGAGTGCCTATTAGAGATCAAAATTTTTCTAACTCTCCTGAACTATGGTGACTCAAAATCTAGTGGAACTGCTACACCACAAGGATAAAGCTGAACATTTAGAGAAGAAATTGCTGTGAAACTTCAGAAATTAATGTCTGACAAGAATATATTGTTAAGAATTCCACAGACTTTCCAGAGGCATTGGAGGAAAACTTGAAGACTTTTAAAACCTTAAAGACTTTCACAAGCATGTTTAGTTAGGATGCCCAAATCCACATTACACAGGTGAACTCACAAGATATCTTCTACAAAACCAAGTAAAAACAGTAAAAGCATGCATAATCAATTTTTTTCTTTCTTTTTGAAAACCTGTCAAGCCATCTTCACACATCAAAGGAATTAGAGGCATGCAAATAGATTACTAAAAGCCATATTTAGGCATTAGTCTTTTTTCTTAATTAAAAAACCCAAACAACGAAAAATGCCAAAAAGCAACCCACAACACTAGGTTCAATAGTTATGAGACATTTCCCAGTATTTTCTATCCATAATCTTTTGTCTACATGAGGAATGGCTGAACACAGATAGAACCCTCTGTAATTTGCCTTCAATTCTTAAGTATACCATTAAATAAAGACAGCAAATTACACTGGTATTATCATCAGTCTGCTCATATACAGCTGGTGTAGAGCTGATGTCTGCACATTACTTCCCTGTGCTAATTTTGCATTGTCTCCTTCCTTTTACTTGATTTTTTTCCAACATATTCTAGCACTCCTATTCCGTGAGTGCTAAAGTAATTCATTTTTCAACACTCATTTTCATTATTCGACTAATAAATGCCAGTCCTTTATTGATTCAAGTTTAGTGGGATTTTCACTCTGCTGCCACTTCTAATCAACTAGCAGTAGCCTCCTGTACATGAAACAAATTCAGAATACAAACCACAAACTAAAAGAACATTGATCTCTACATCACTTTTACAGGATTTGGTTGAGATTTTCTCACTACCGTGAGCAAAACATTGAAGAGCAAGCCAGAAGTGAACGAAAATTAAGAACTCATCATCACAGCTTGGTTGTCATAAACAGATAAAAAGAAGTACCTCCCATCCTATAGTGGTACTTACATAGGATGCCAACAGATCTACCAGGAATTACCACCTTCTCTATATATTGTATAAGATAGCAGAGCAAACTCTGAGGTTTCTACCCATACCTGAGGCCTGAAGAGCTCAGAGCAGTTTGAAAAGAGGAGAGAAGAAGTGGCATAGTATCCTGACCAACCCGGATGCTCTTCAGCTGTAGTCCCAAAATAGTTATCTGCTTGTTCATCCTGCCAAACAGAGTAGAACTTGGGTGTTAGCATCAAGTATTTCAAATGGTTTATCTCAGTACACAGCTACAAGACCTGGAAAGATCCGTAGTTTCGCTCTGCACACACTCTTGAATCAAATTTAGTAGAATAAAGGCATCAAAACTACACAAGACTATAGAAATGATGGTATACAGGCTTTGAGTAAGAATTAAAACGTAGAGATGCAGCAGAAAAAATAAACTTCAGTCTGCACAAACAAACTCTGCATTATCATTTTAAAGAGTGAAGACTCAGTCCTGTGTTAGATTAGTAGTTACAACTGTCATAATTAATAATTTAAGTAAACATGGAAAAACATTAACCATAGAAAGCACAACCATGTTCTACTACATTAGCTAGAAACATTATATATTTTGCACAAATTGCTAATGCTTGCCATGTGCATCCATAAAAAACAGAATTTAGACTTAACACGTAAATATTCAAATTTTTCTATTCACTGTCATTAAGCATTCCTGCAAATATTTTCAAATACCATAAACTCACTCATTTTAGAGTCACTGTATTCACTTAAGTTCCTGGGTTTAAAACAATTTTGACAAACACTTCCACCTGGCCTAAAACCCAAAAAAGTCAGCAATTGCAGCAAGTTGTGGATAATTTCAATTCTATTCCATAAATTTGTTATCTTCCAATGGAAGAATGTGTCTTTCAGGCCCAAATCACAACGAGGATGCAAGAGAGACATCTCTAACTCCCTCCTTCCAAAACCTGCTTACCTCTAAAAACCATAACCTATGTTTTCCCATGGAATTCTTACCCCAAAGTTGAAGACTTCATTGTAGCAGTCAGAGTATCTTAAGTACCAAGTCACATTGAAACCCTGGGAGGATTCACAAGCTTTTTCATCTCCTTCAACTAAGAAAACAAACAAACAAACAAAAAAATCAAACATGAGATATGTAAGACACCATCTGCCTTCCAGGTTTCCAGGTTTCTCCTCCCATTCTGTGCAAAACCAACATAATTAAATTTTAAACATGAAACTGAAAGCAAAACAATAGAATATTTTCCTCAAGTAATTCATTACTGTTCAATGAAAGAAAGAAGCATGTGAACAGAATTCTATTATAGCATTATACAATTCTATTAAAGAGCTGAAGATCATTTGGAAACTTTTTGTTCTGAAGACAATCAAGGATGTTTCAGCAACTGCAAATACCAAATGAGGAGAACAGCAGTGACTCCAATACACAAAAAGGGCCTCCCTTTCAGAGACAGGAGCACATGTAACAGGCAGAGAAAGCTAGGAACAGGATAATACTAAGCCATTTCCACATATAATTTAAATATATCAATGCCATCACCAAGGAAATGAAGGTAAGATTGTGCCAGTTAACAACCAGCCTCCCAAAAAACACACAGGGTATCTACACACTAGCCCATGCTGTCAAAGCTGCAATGCTACCTAAAACAGCAGTAAGACAACTTTTCGTCTGTGATTTACTTTAGTAACAACATGCATGAAAAGTGAAACACAAGACTTTCTCCCTAGCCAGGAAAGGTTGTGTGGGGTTTTGTGTTTCAAATCTCATTCTTAAACTAAAGCCCAGTGAAGAGAATTTGACATTAAGAAGTCAAGCAGTGACTATTCAGAGTCTTGGAAGAGCCATTTAGATGATTACATTTGTGTTTCCCCAGTCAGCAAATGGCAAAACTCTTTTGAGTTAACAGATACTTGCAGTGGCTAAGAAGTTCCTACAACTTTACAGGCAACATTCATATCAGAGGATGCATCCACAACTTTCTTACAGGTACACTTCTAAGGAATGTTTCCATACTGACCAGGCAGAAAAAGCAATTAGAAGGAAAACCCTGCCACCAGGTATTAATTGACTAATCCCACTTTATACCTCGTGAGTACTAAAACACATACAGCTAAAAACTCAACAGCTGAGTTTCTAACACCAAAAAATTAAGCAAAATCACTGAGAAAAAGCAGTTTCTTTATTACACCTTCTGGTAAGCATGAAAACAAGGCATATATGTTCCACATTGCCCTAGATGTTACAGAGGGTACAACAAGGAAACTAAAGCACTGCAGTGATGTGGGCAGATGCCAAATTCTTTGATGACACAGGCTCTTCTGATAAAACTGACCAAATGAGGAGTATCTCAAAAAAAAAGTGCTAGCAAAAAATAAGATTCAAACCCACCTTTTAAGTACCTTTTTCTCTGTGAAAAATAAATAGGGAACTACATATTCAGCAGTAGCACCCAGAGAGGTAAAATAGGTCACTAGAACAATCTGCAATTTCTGCAAACATCAAAATTACAGAAACTTTAAAAAGGAAGTACTTCAAAAGTCAGAAAAAGTATCCATGGCATTTACTGAATTCAGCAATATGGAAATTTAAGTTCCTCAGCCTTTAAACAAAAGCCAGTAATATTCAACTTGAATGCAGTCTTTGTACTCATTTACAGAGAGCAGGATTTCTATCACGATCCTATACAAGAAACTAAATGCCTTCTAGAACAGCACTTCAAAAAAGTAGATAAAAATAAATTCATTATTGACAACACTGCATGCCAGCAGCAATCTTCCCAGTCAGAAGCAGAAAGCATCAGACACCAATGCGCCAAAGAGATTAAAAAGAAAAAAAAACAAAACAAAAATCAAGAAGGGGGGGGGGGGGAAAGGAGAAAAAGAGATGCAGGTGCTCAGGAAAACCATGAACAGGCCATGAGCAATCATGTTTGGCAAGAACAGTCATTTTGTCCTCACAAACATCACACAGCAGATGTAAGAGGCAACAGACAGGAAACAAAAAGAGAATAGTTTCCACACAAGCATGGGCAGAAAAAAAAATCACAAAGTTGAAGCTTCCCAGCATCAGATGCAGTTTAAGTTTCATCTAGGCTGAAAAAATAAGTTCCCAGCCTTTGTTGCTTCCTCTTTCATTTTCCAAGTTCATGTCAATCTTTTAATCACACCGGTATGTAAAACAGGTGTCTTCACTAAAGAATTTTAAGGCTTAATGCCTGTTTAAAGGTTGACACTACAGTGTAATTCAATTCTACATCAGGAGGCAGGGGGTCAAATTCTTACTGACAGATCTGCCCTACAACAAATAATTTTTTCCCATGCCTTAGCTCCATCTCTCTGGTTTTTTGGCACAAGTAGATTTACCACACACATCACTTCAGAGACCTGTATCTTAGATGCCATGTCACTACAATACACTATTTATATTAAACTTTAGACAAGAAAGCCTAAAACCTACCAAAGCACCAAAATGCCCTTTCAACCCCCACTCCTCTTCCCAAGCAGCAGACTTCTAATTTTGATCCTGCAGCTGTACACTTGCAATTGTCTCGCTGCAAGATGCAAACCTCAGTGGGTCAGTTACACTTGTCAAGTGGGAAAGCCCTAACACAGAAGGGATGGACCTTCTCTAATAACCACTCAAATTCTACCCTCCTGTTTCAGATTCATGTGGGATCAAGAGAGGCATTTCAACAAAGTCTCCTTGAAAAACTGTCCCAAGAAGGGCATGTATTGGAAATTAAACCTGAAAAACCACAAGTACAGAGACTAAGCAGCCTTCCCTCATGGTAAAAACTGTTGCAAACAACCACTTTAAGTGTTCAAAAAATATTTCACACCTTTCTAAATCAACTAGTCACTTCTATAACATCTTATTGCCATCTAGATGCTGTCCTCATGTTCACAGGTAAGAGGGTATTTCACAGAAACTTTCCTTGGACCAGAAACCTACATAACCCATAGACCTGGCCAGATCAGTGAAGAGCAATACACAGAAGAAATCAGAAGGCTGCCAACATGTTTGTTCGACAGAACAAACTCGATGATGCCAATCACGCACTGGGATCAGGAGAAAACACCTCTCAGGAGAGCTCTGCTGCAGTGTGCAACATTCCCTTACAACACCCAGAAGCACTCAGCTAAAAACGAACGAGGCTTCAAAAAACCTTGCCTTTTGTATTCCCATCAGTATACAAATAGCCCCTGTCCAGCTGGCACCAGATCTCCCAGACATTTAACAATCTTAGACAGGAAAAGCACATCTCACAGCACAGTGCAGCACACCCCACACATGGTTACTCACTATATGAAACAAAGTGGTGCTCCCATTGCCCATCTTGCCCTCTCCACAAAGAGCATGAATAGAGCCATTCATTTCTGCTCCAATCTAAGCAGATCACAACTGGGAAGCTCCAAGGCTGTTAACAGACTCAACCATATCAGAGCTGTGGCTTTCATGCAGTGCTAGATTAGCTGTTTCTGGAGCCAGTGCAGTTAAACACTTCACAGTGTTTTGAGTTCCAACTGTTAAAAACAGGAGGGGTGTCAAAAAGCAGAGAGAGCCGGTTAATTCCTTGTAACCACTTACATCTCAGGAAAATGGTGGTGTTGCTGAAGAGAATCTTCCCAAAGCTAAACTTCTTCCCCTGCAAAGGCACAGAAGAGGAAGAGGTATTAGTGGGTTTGATGCCTTATCAGCCCTAAAATCACAAGCCAAACAAGTTAAAAATGATAAAAAGCAGTTACCATTAGTAGACAGTGCTCCAGGTGCACTTATGGTGGAGCGCACACATGATGTAGGGCTTCGGCACTTTTCTAAGTTTAGCAAATTAGCATAATTGACAAGAATCCCCAATTAGAAGTACAGTTAATGAAGTAAATTCCCTCTTGGCTCGACCCCCTACTGAAGCCTCCTCCTTGCTTCTAGCCCCACGCTGTTTATCCCTAAATACGTGGGAAAGTGAAATGTCCTCAGTTCATTGAAGAAGCGAGATTATAGTAGGATTCCAGGAACGTGTTTGTCTAACCTAACAGGGTAGGAGAATTACTGAAATTAGCTAATAAATTATATAAGTATACAGTAATAGTCTATAAAGCTACTAACAGATGAAAAATACATAAAATGCACAAATATATAAAATGGAAAAATCTCTTGGCATCAGGTTTAATGTCACTGAGCTTAAGTAAACATAATCTTCCATTTTGAGTTTTAAGTCAATACAGTAATGAAAGCAAATGTCAAATCTGGAGCCAGTCTTACTGGACTTTCCAGTCACGCTTCACCACCCTCCAACATACTCTTAAAGATGGTTTAAGAGACTTGGGGTTTTTTGATCCGCAAGCAGAATCAACTTCACGTTGACATCTGTTGAAATAATTACCATTTTCTTGCTGATGAGATGGTCTGGACCTTCCAACAAAAAAAATCTTGTTCTAAGAACCAATAGGAGCATTCACTGTGATCCTTCAATTTTGTTCCTGAGGCTCAAAAGCCTCACATAAAGTACATAGTACTCTTATTGCCTGATAAAGTCCGACCGAATTTGAGGCAAAACAGCTTTCCTCCATGCAAATTCAAGCAGGCAGGGTTTATGAGAAGTGCCGAAATTCCTTCACCTGCCCTAAGGCCCATACCTCTTTCGGTCCACCGCTGCAGCGGCCCAGCTTCCCCGAGGCCAGGCCCCGGCGCTGCCCGGCGGTGCGGGCCGCCAGCCCGGCCGCACAGGGGGCGCAGGGCGGCCTCTCCTGCACAGGGCCCACCGAGGCCGGGCACCAGCCGGGCAAGACACTCCCTCCTTCCCTACGAGCCTCACAGGGGCGGCTCTCCCTCCGCCGCCCATCGGATTATTTCCCGCACAAGCCTTCTCTCCCCTGCCGCCACCGCCGACCCGCCAAGAGGGCTCAAGCCCGGCAGCAAGGCAGGAGGCAGCCACGGCCCCGAGCTCCCGCACCAGCTCCGGGTCAGGCTCCACAGAGGCGCGGCCTGGGCGAGACGTCCCCGAGGGCAGCCGTGTCCCGCCCGAGGAGGACGCGCGGAGCAGCCACGGCCTCCCGCCCGCACACGTTCGCTCCGACCGCCGCTACACCGGCCGGCCCGGCAGCTCCGAGCCCGGCCCCGCTCCGCTCCCCGCACTCACCAGGAGCACCGGGAGCCGCCATTTGGAGCGCTGCCCGGCGCCCGCCGTGCCCGCCAGCAGCAGCATCGCCAGCAGCCGCAGCAAGACGGCTCCGGGCCGCCGCCGCCCCCCAGAACGCGGCGCCGCCGCCATCCCGCCGTACGGAGGCCGCCGCGCTGGCCGCGCCTCTTCCGCTCCCCGCGGAGGGACGCGGCCGTCGTGGGCCGGCGAGAGCGGCGCTGGGCGGAGCCGCTCTCGGCTGGGCCCGGGCTGCCACCGCCCCCGGGTGTCACTCGCCGGCCCGGTCGCGTTTGGGGCCCGCGGCGTTCCCCGGCTGGCGCGGCGGGTCGCTACCCCTTCTCTCCGCGGGGGTTGCTCGGGGCAGCTCCGCCATGGAGGCGGGGACACCGGGGGGAGTCAGGTAACGCAGCCGGGGAGGCGCTCCTTGGCCGGCCCTCTCCTCGCTCCCGCGGGTGCCGGGGAGGCTCCACCGGTTTCTGCGGGGAGCGGCGGGGTCAGACCCGGCCCCATGCAGCGGCTCGGGGCTCGGGGTGGGCGTGCGGAGCCGTGCCTTGCTGTCCTCGCCGCCCTGCCCGGACACAGCCTTCCCGCGGCGGAGCGGAGCAGCGAGCGGAACCACAGCGCCAGGGGTATTTCGGGCTGCACCGCGTTCATGCGCCAACAGAGGCACACGAACTTGGAGCAAAACCCGAAAGGACACACTTGTCTTCAATCAAAAATGGAAAGGGCTGAGTGATCTAAGTATACGGTCACTGTGAGATCTCAAATAATAATCGAGGACTTGTAATTGTGACTGAGCCTCAGTGGGTGCCGTCTGCATTTCCTATATTGCATGTATATAATTAATAAGTATTCCGTAAGCATCAATACTTTATCTGCCAGAACTAATACTTTATTCCTTTCCATCTGAGCCCAGCATAATCTGGGAAATACTTTGATAATAGACACTACTGGCAGCCCATTTTCTTTCAGGCAAGTAAAATATTTACTGTTATCTAATAAATCTAAAAGTTACTTCAAGCCTAAGATAACAGAGCTGTCAGCGGGACCATCGGAAGCCTCCCTCCTTTGTCGGTCCCACTGAAGGTTGAAGAAAAGGGTGCAGTATTTCTTTTCTGCCAGTCCTCCCCATTTCTCCATTCTTATTACTGGAAAATAATAATTAACCGTAATGACTGCAGAGGGAGGTCTGGCTTCAAAATGCATAAGAATTCAGCTATGCTGAAATCCATCTCTGTTACTCATAGATTCAACCATTTCTCAAAATTTCAGGGTTCAAAAAGAAATGGTTCAGCATGAAACTAAATGTATAAGAAACTCTTCCCATATCTAAGCACAGTAGTTCAATGTCCATCACATTTTATGTTGGACCCGAGTTTCCTGCACTGTTTTTAATCCTGACCTCTCTTGAAAAGGATCCCCATCATTTGATCATTCAGCAGGTGTGTGATGGACACATCTAAATACTTCCTTTATCTGCTCTTTCTAGTGTCCAAGATGAGGCTGTGGACAAAAGCAACTTTAAGAAATGCAACCAGATTGCTTTTTACAGGTATGGAGAATTTTAGTGTAGTTATGCATTGACTTTTAATCACAGCAAGTCTGCTACTTTCAGGATTTATCTTCCAAAGGTGAGCATTCCACTTACCTATCAGCAAGCAATAATCAGCGGACTTTAAAACATGTAGTCTTACACCCAGAATGTCTTCTGTTAAAGTTCAAAAGGATCAGTCCTCTCATCTGACAAAGGCCCAGCAATATTTTAATTTAAGTGCACTCAGACACAGATTGTACTCTTGACACTGATGTTTCTTGACCATCTGCAGTTCAAAGTAGTAGAAATCGTTTGTCTGTGACAATAGCTGAGTGTGTGATTACAGTTCTGTTGAGCAAGTACCTTGCCCAGAATTCAGTGTCAAATCTAAATTCTAGCTCACTAGTCCCTTAAAGTTAACCTTGTGCTAAGTCATATTTCTCATCCCATTTCTAACTGTGCTCTCGACTTTTTTCTTCCCTTTGTTGTGTTCCTTCCTGTGCTGACTGAAAGAAATGATTGTCTATTGTTACACCAATTAGTCACTGACATATTTGGTTTATTAATGAAGGAGTTTGTCTTTAAGGTAGCGTCCAAGACGCTTATCTTCAAATACTTCATAAAACCTGGGCTTGGCATGGAGAATTCTACAAACAGTTGAAAGAGCCTTTATTTCAGGATCTCTGACCTAAAAACATTATCAGGGCCAAAAGCTGTAGTCAAAACTCTGTAGTCATCAAATTTATCAAGAAACAATTTGCTTGGTGCATATTTGAAGGTTACACATTACAAACACACAGTATTTCATCACCCCAGAATGTAGAAGGTGTTCATTGTAAGTTGCAGGGATATATGACAGAAAATGAAAAAACAGATTATTCAACTGAAATTTCAGGGATAAATGAAAGAACAATAATGGAATTGTATAGCTAAGAACTGGACACTTGAGACTATTATTATTATAAAAAGCCACAGAGTGGTGATGGGTGAACCCCTGAACCCCTCTAAAATCTCATTCGTAAGCATTTAGGTGTGCTCAGAACTATATTCCTTCTTTTTCTTCTTGACTTAAAGTGCTAATAATTGTATTTCAAGCTCAATAAAAGCTCAATAAAAAATGATTAAATAAACATTTCTAACAATATGATGTCCCTTTGTATGATATAAGCTACAAGAGCTGGGGAGACCAAAAATAATTTTCTGTCTTGACAGGCGTCAGAAACTTCTACGTCCTGGAAAATCCTTTTATCGAGTTTTGTTGGATTCAGTCACATTAAGTGATGAGAATGTCAAATTCCAAATCATTCACGAGGAGAATAAGGTGAGTACCATAGAGGGTGCTTACAGAAAGAGCAGTGAATATTGTCAACACAACTAATAATATTTACAGGTTTTGAGATTCTTCAGTGGTAGATATTTGAGAGATAATGCAAACTATCAGCCTAAATATGTCCTTACTAATCAGCATTTAAGTTTTAAAAAATTAATGGCTGTATGAAAAAAGAGAGTTCTGAATAAAAGACTTTTTTCCTAAAAAATATTTTTAATTCAGAGTTTTCTCCACTATTTCAAAATAATAAGTTCTTTTTTTGTAATGCTAGATATCAGATGCTTGAAGATAAAGAGTTCACTTAAAAGGCATTGCTTCTTCAAAGGGGTGAAGTAGAGTTAACTGGTATAAATTCATATGGATGATGAATTTTACTCTCAACAATGCTAAAGAACAATCAATCAGAAAGCAGGCATGTTGGTTTTTTTTCCAGACAGTAAGTGTTTGGTGATGCTGTGTTAAAAATAAGTATTTTTTATCCTTATGAGTTTATCTGTTTGTTTGCTCACAGGTTCTTCTACAAGTAGAAATTTATGAAATAGAAGGCAATATTTTCAGACTTAAAATTGATGAGGCATCTCCTCTCAAAACAAGATACAAAGTTCCTGATGTTCTTATAAAGGAACCTACCACCCAGAGGTAAGTGATGGGTGATTTAAGTGATGATGATTTGGCACCTCAATATCTTATACAGCTTCCTCCTTTATATTACAGTACAGTTGTCTCTCTGCAATATAAAGTTCCTACAGGAAGAGAAAACAAAAATGCATGTGGTTTATTTACTTTCAAAAATTTATGTTAAATACTTAAGAAAGTATTTAAAAAATAGAGAAAGCTTTATCATACACACAAGAAAACTGAGCCTCTTTGACCCAATCAGAAAATAGCCTACTTGTTACAATGCAAAGTTTTTACCTAAGGTATTACCTGTTAATGTGAAAGGAGTGCAAGCTCTGGATAGTTTTCATGGCAGTTCTGTAGCCACTTTTTGCACTATGCAGTGAACCCTGAGCACAGCATGTATTTCTGGCCTTCTTTGGCTTGACATTAGCCTTAAGGTTTGTGTAATGTATGCAGATATTCTTAGCCATCTTCTGTATCTATTGTTATTTAGTTGCAGTGGATTTCATGTGCTGTTGATTGATATAAAGGTGTTGTTGCTTTTCATTTGCCAGACTGTTCATATCCCACAAGGAGGCAGGTATTTTGGTACTGTCAAGTGTTAATGAGGACTACAAACTTCGAGTCACAGCAAACCCCTTCCAAGTTGAGCTGCAGTCCAAGGGTGAGACTGTTATGAGTGTGAATTCCAATGGTTTGTTGTATTTTGAGCACCTACAACCACCTCCCAGTGACAGGTACAGCATTTGTCTATCACATCGTCGTATATACTGGTTGTGCTGTAGCTGAAAATAAAGTATGGAATTGCAATTTCTGAAAGCTCTTATGCACTGAAACGTGACTTCTCTTTTCCTTCATTAGTACAGTAAATACTAGGGGAAGTTTTAACAAACACATTCTAGATCAATTAGCTGCAGACTGCTTTGATCCCTTGCAGTAGCCATTAACAATAAACTGATTATTTCTATGTATTTGTTTTCATTAGAAAACCTACAGCACAAAATGAGGAGGCAGCAAGTGATTCCTCTAAGGTAACCCATACTTACTGCAATTCAAGCAGGAATATTTTGTAAAAGAAAATTAAATTACATGTTCATTTTGCCCTATAGTATGTTCATAAATACAATCCAACCACCTTCAAAAAAGGACCTGGTATAACATTTTGAGATATTTTACAAATTCATAGTTGAAGGAAGGTTTGTGTGTTTTACCACCTTGTAGAAGGCATCAGTCAGGTAGATTTAGCCCCAAAATTTTTTTTCTATAGCCTTTTTATTACTAATTTATTTCTCTTTTGTTCTCTTATTTGAGCTGGAGTGGATGTGTAAAAGGGAGCTTTGTGGTGATATTTGTCATTTTCAAATTCCCTGTTCATTGCAAAGAGAGTTTCAAAAGAACAAGACCTTTTTATAGCAGTCAAAAAAATATGTCTCCACATACATTCAGGCTTAATACAGAAATAAAATTCTCTCTTAAAATAGACCAGGTCCTGGCAGCACATAGAGGCACATAGCAGTTTTCCCAGGACGCTGAGTTGTGTCTGGGATATAATTTTAGCCCCTTGCAGAGCAGATGGCTGCTTACTCTGCTATCCTGTTATAAATGGCAGGAGCTATGCTGCCTTCAGCATACTTATGTTTGAGCTCTGATTTCTGCCAGGGAAAGCACACAGCTGCAAGAGGCCACGTCCACTTACTGTGGGATGAATGTAGAAAAGAAAACAAGGGAAGATACTGCAAGAAGTGTAAATTCTATGACAATGAATTACAGGACACAAGGAGGTTAAAAGTATCAGTTACAGACACTCCAGAGTGTCTGAAGAGCTTTTTCTGTGTCTGACCTTTACTATTTGGGGGAGTGAGTTGGTTCTGTTTGTATGTGTTTTTTCTGTTTGGTTCTACCCATGCATTTCATAAATTTATTCAACATCAAGGAGAAACACATTTTTCACAGTGAGAATAATCACTCACTGGAACAACCTTCCCAGGGATTTGGCATAGTCCCATCATGGGAGTTTTTCAAGATTTGTTTGGACTGGCTGCTAAATAATCTCATCAAGGCTCCCTTTACCATTAAAGGGTGGAGTGTGTGATCTTTTGAGGTCCTTTTCAAACTGGACTATTCTATCATTCTGTGATTCTGCCTAAGATCTCAAATAGTATTTTTATGCTGTAGCAGACTGCTTGTGTACAACATATGCACATCAGTTCTTCAGTGTAAATTCCTGGAGCTGAATCTGAGTTGTGGTTTTGATTTATTTATATTAGCCATATGTGGCCAAAAAAAAAAAAGCAGTATAAATCTCATGTGAACAATCATGTTTTTCTTAAAACTACATGATGTGTGAGGTTTCATTTGCTAGGCTTACCTATTTTTATTTGTACAGGAAAAACAAGAGGATCTAGATCTCTGGCAAGAGAAATTTGGCAGTTTCTTAGACATCAAAGCTCATGGTAAGTCTCAGTCTAGTTCTGAAAACAGCTTTACTGTTTTACATATAGCCATGTTCATTCATATTTCTGTCTGCTTTCTGTTTAGCTGCTTAATGTTTATCAATGTCCCACTTGTTCCTGCTTTTCAGTTGCCTTAACTTTGTTTTAATCAGAAATCAGTGATGGGTAACAATTTGACAAAAACTGTGCAAATATTCATTTGATCTGTGTTCAAGAGGGAACACATTAAATGTGACCCATTTCATCAATTCACTGTATGCCATTTCTGACACAGCATTAACACTATCTGCATTGTCTGACTTTGCATGTGTATATTGTATATAATACATTATTTCCTTTTCCTTTTTTTTTTCAGTATTAGTACATAACATTGACTTCACCTGTAGTTTATTCTCATGACATATCAGAAATCATGATATGTAAGCATTAATAATTGTCACAAAGAAACCCTTTTAAGTGTGGACTAAAAAAAGGAATACGGAGCAATCTTAAGTGATAAAGACAAAGGTTATAGACACATGAGAGCGGTAACTCTAATAAAATTTAAATTATAAATTGCCAAAATATACGATGATCTGCTGTCCATCCCATTGTATTCTATATTAATTAAGTTGCTTGGCTTTGTCCATTACCATTATCATGCAGACTTTTGTAGTGATCAGCACTACCCAGCAACTGCAGTAGAAGGAGGGAAGTCTGAAAGCAATTTCTTTTGGTGGCAGAAACTTCCTCAGTTCACAGTCAAGATACAGAGGGCAGGAAGCTGTTGCTCTTGTTGTTCAGACTATTTCTCATGTCTTAGGCCAGCATCATGTTTTTGTGTTTTCTGTGTCAGAGGAATAAAGTCCATATGGTCAGATTCTGATCCTGAAGCCACTGCTTGTCAGTCTGCAGGATCTCTGGTTGCCTGCCAAAAGTTGCTCTGGATTCAGTAGTGTGACAGGATGATATCATTGGTGGGGACTCTTGTGCATGCTACTCCCCTGGCTGAGGCTGAAGAGAAGACCAGTGGGAAACAGACAATTCAGATCCTGAAGTTCGCTGTGCTGCAAAGTTTAGCTTTTAGGTAGGGGTAGAAACAGGAGATAATTTTAAGCAGTTTCACTACCAAATAAAGAAGTGACCCGTGATTGCATGGATTTGGGATTTTTTCTGGTAAAGTGATTCATTTTATCTTGTTAAAAAGTTCAAAATCAAAATAAATATAATAAAATCTGTTTCAAACATTACCTCTATAGAACAGAAGTAATAATGGAAGTGAAGTTAAAAGGAAGCATGAAAGACTTAATTATTGAAACATTAAAACCTATTTTATTTTGGTTAATCCAGTTATGTTGCTCTGCTTTATTCCTTTCAGATAAGCCTAAGAACTCTGCATTCTCATAATTTAATATTATTTCCACAGGTCCTACTTCTGTAGGCATGGACTTCTCTTTACATGGATATGACCATGTTTATGGAATACCACAACACACAGAAACACTTCTTCTGAAAAACACCAGGTAAAGGTGTCAAGGCATCAGGTTGCTAGTGAATGCAGTGTCTTTTTTTTGTTTGCTTTGTAAGAGAGAGCTATAACATAGTATTAATAATTTAACCCAGACAAGAGCTTGAGATATGTGTATTTTAGTTTAATATTTTAGTTAGTTGAATTGTAGCCCCTATCCATGTGGAGTAAGGCATTCTTCTTTCCCTAGTGTGCAGTTTCATGAATGGCCCTTTCTGTTCTCTCCCAATTTTCCATGCAGTTTTTTTCTGACTTCCAGGATTGGTCATGTTTCAGCAGAACTCATAAAAGAGCAATTCTATGGGAGGATGGGAGAGTTCAGAAATAATATTTTAGGATTTAAAGCAAACTCACAGTAGTCTCCCTGGCAGCAAAACTCTCATTTGCTTCAGATAGTGAGGACCAAAACAAATAAGCAATAATCTAAGCAGTCCACATTTCAGCTCTGGATGCTAAACAAAGGACTAGAACACAGAGCACTCACTGAGTATTCACCAGGTTTAGTGAGACAGCAATAAAATTAAAACTAGCCTAGTGCAAGATGCTTATGTGTAACAAACACATCTGTTTGTTTGTCCTAGTGATGGCGATGCCTACCGGCTTTATAATTTGGATATTTTCGGCCACAAGATACATGACAAAATAGGTATTTATGGTTCAGTACCCCTTCTCTTAGCACACAAGCCTAACAGAACTTCAGGGATCTTCTGGCTGAACTCTTCAGAAACACTGGTGGATATTAGTACAAAGGCAGTAGCTGAGGTGAGAGTTATTCACTTTCCTCAGAATTAAATTACAAAAGAAAACACTTCAGGACAAGGCCAACAGGAATTTAACACTATTGGAGATTTATCTTTTACTCACTAATGAAGAATTGTCAGTCTCTTCCTCCTGTCCTCCCTATTGCTAAATTTGTTGTATTAAACTAAAAGAACAAAGAGATCACTCCTTTCAAGAGCCAAGTTACAGATTTTGTATTTTAACAGATCTACAGGAGGAGACAGAGAGAAAATACATAGAAAAAATCTGCATGGATGTAGAAGGCAGAAAAAATGGTGGACAAAAATCTTGACATTCACTTGGATTTGAGAAATTTTTATGAGTATTTAAATTGTTGGAATTGCCACAGACTTCTGCTTAGCAGGCTCATTCTTCTGTGGAATGTAATTGATCTTGAAGAAATATGTTCAGGAAAGGAACTCACTCTTGAAACACAAACATATGAATTCTGTTAAAATTGAAACAATGACAAGCAAATCTGCTTTTCCAGCACTGCATTATGTGGTTAATTTTATTTTTTTTTATTAATGAAATAGATATTACTCAAAGATCATACAGAAAATTCACAGTCATTAATTATGGAAATGCTTTAATATTTTGCCACTCATTACTCATTTTTTCTCATAACCTATTACTCTACTTTGTGTAAGTGGTATGCAAGGTAAAGAATTTGTGAAGGATTTATAAGAAACATTCAGTGTGTATTCCTACTACCTGCCAGGTATGTGGTGGTGAATTTTGTGTGTTTCCCTATTTGCTCCTTCATTGAATAGAAGTATGATAGAGAGAGAGATTTAGGTTTACCTTGTTTTCCTTCTAAGCACACTCCATCCAGATCTGCTGCAGAAACTGCTAAGCAGAGAGCAGTGCCTCTAACTGATGTTCGCTGGATGTCAGAAAGTGGGATCATTGATGTTTTCCTGCTGATGGGACCCACTGCGTTTGATATCTTCAAGCAGTTTGCACAACTGACAGGTACTAACTGACATAACTGGAGTCAGAATGGCACGCTTATCCAGGAGATTGTCTGAGGAACATGCTGTACCCAAGAGTGCGTCAACATTTACCTAGCCCATGGTGTGCAGGAGGCCAGTTGTTCCCAAACTGCAGTGTGTAGATCAAAGGCTCTTGCTTTGTGAAGACAGGCCTCTATCCTTGTTTTCCCTAGCATTCACAGTTGGTCAAACTTGCCTGTAATTGAGAAGCCAGCATAATCACTGCTATCTGAAACTGCACCCTTAGAGGAAGAGGTGAAACACAGGGGGATAGAACGGCCAGTCACAAGACACGTATCACAAGTATCAAGACACGCCGCCTTATAATGTGGAAAGACTGAATTTATTGAGAGTTTTGTCTTTATTCATATATTCTTTCTAGGCACTCAAGCCTTGCCCCCACTTTTTTCTCTGGGCTACCATCAGTGCAGGTGGAATTATGAGGATGAACAAGATGTCAAGGCAGTGGATGCTGGCTTTGATGCACATGACATTCCTTATGATGTCATATGGCTGGATATAGAGCACACAGATGGCAAGAGGTATTTTACTTGGGACAAAAAGAAATTCCAGAACCCCAGAAAGATGCAAGAACATCTCAGGAAGAAAAAACGCAAGGTAAATAATATTGCAGGAAGAAAGAAAAGATTTCTCTGTAGTGTGAATCTACCCAATCTAGCTTTAAGCCTGGTACTTCAGATACTGGAATCAGGTGAACTACAGCACATTAAATTAGACTGTGTTGCCATCTGGTGATGCTTCTAGCATGCAAGCTCCATTGTTTAATTCAGTTCCTTATACAATTTTATTATTTAGTAGCTTGTTCTGTATCCTGACAATCCAGCTTAATTTGACCCTTGTGAAACTCCATCTTACAGAAGCAGCTCAGCACTGATGAACACAGCAGAAAATCTTTCTTTGTAACATGATCTTTCACCATTGATACTTTCTGTGGTTGTTTCAGCTTTTCTTTGTGTTTCTGTATTTCTGTTTTTACAGTTAAAATATTTTCCTTGGAATTATTGAGTTGTAGAATTGCTTAATGCTTGATCTTTGCCAAAAGTCAATGAACAGGGGATTGTTGTAACAGTATTCAAGTTTTATAGTCTCTCAATTGGAGCTATAGTACTTTCTCAGCTCTGCCGTAAAGCAGCAGAATGTAACTGCAAAACACAATACTCGTTGGTGTTGTATGATACACAAACTAAAACAAATTTAACTGTCTTAAGGTGTATGCTTTTAAGCAGGCACATGAACACAGAAGTCAGATATTTTCCCATTCACAGAGTACAGCAGTGAATTAAATAGGTTGTTTTTAGGGGTTATGGTACTTGCTTTTATCTGAAACAATGGCTTTTGTAATTTATTTCAGACGGGTAAGTTCATGTACTCCTTGTAAATTCAGGTCCTGTACACATGTCTAACACAGTATATAAAAAACTGGTATCTGCTTTTTAAACTAGGGACACAGCTCTCTTTACCTGAGATGAAGTCATTCTCTGCCTTTTAGCAAAAGTGAGCTCTTACTGTTTTATTAAGCACAGCTGATCTTAATTATGTGTTTTATTTTCTTACTCTGGCAGCTTGTGGTCATCGTAGATCCTCATATTAAGGTTGATCCCTCGTATACCCTGTATGCACAGGCAAAAGAAAAGGGATATTTTGTGAAAGACAGGAATGGGCAAGATTTTGAGGGCATCTGTTGGCCAGGTAAAAAACACTGTGTCTTTATATTTTAAGCTGTTTATTTTAAAAATTTTGTAGAATAGTTTAATTGGTATGCATGGAAGCAAAATTGAATTCTTATATTCCTTTCAAATTCCTTTTATTCCTTGCAAATTCCTTGCATTTGTTGTAAATATTAATAATTATAATAAAAATTAAAAGTTAATATAATTTATAATAATGGGGGAGGGTTGGTCCTCCCCATCATGTCCCAATTGCCTCAGCTGTATAAATTGCCTCTCTTATGTCGATTGGATGTGCAGCTAGTCTCAGTGCCTAGAACTAAAAGAGTTGGATTTATTGATGAGAACAGCCATTCCTCTTCCCAGCTTGTCTTGGACACAGAAATGCAGTCTGGTCCATTGCAATGAGCACAGCTTATGTAGGCTGGATGAAATTTAGTGAACCCTGATCCGGAAGACTTTGATTCAAGAGTAACACAGTGATTTGACATATTATGTTTCATGAGAAGATCTCATTGCAGGGAGGCAGAGGAGGTTGTCTCCCTTCTTTACAGACAGGAAGCACACAGTCCTGGCAAATGAATGATTACGGGAAAAATCAAGGACATATTGCAACTTCTAGTAGCATGGTCGGATGTCGTTATTCAGCTTCTCAGTGACACTTTGCTGTTTTAGCTCAGAATACCAGTGGTGATGTCTTTCCCTGACTACTTGTTCACATGTGAACGTATTTGAAACTGCTAGCAGACATCCTTAAATGGTGCTTAGCTTCAGACCTCCTGAATCTAAGTGTGTTGACCTTCACAACATGGCAAAGGGTGTGCTGAATTCCAAGTCAGCCTGGAATTTGGTCTTGAGCTTTAATTTCAGAAAAAATAGCAACTACATTATTGCTGTCTATGGAAACCATTGTAGCTTTAGGCCATTGTATATAGGTGCAAAGACAATATTCTTAAAATCAGATAAATAATTGGGATCTCCAACATCTCCAGGTTCCTCTTGTTACCTGGATTTCACCAATCCTGAAGTGCGAAAATGGTACGCAGATCAATTTGCCTTCAAAACATACAAGGTTTGTATTTATTTGCTCTGATCTACATATCCCAGAAAGCCTGAAAAGGGAGAAGAGAGAAGATACTGTTTAAGCAAGTTGTTGGCCTTTGTAGCTCTATTATTGTGTATAGGAAAATACCTTGATAAGCTGAAGTACCACAAAAGGATTTTCTCCATGGACATATCTACACTGAGCCAGTTGGAACCCATATGCCACCAGTGAACACACACTCTTAGTTGCAGCAATATAAGGGACAAACTGCAGGCATTTTAAGAACCCATAAACTGAAACAGGTGCTGCTATTCCAGCCTTTACTACCATGATAGCACACAAGGAGTGATGTGGAAGTGCACTCTCACACCTTAGTCACTTCATCCTGACCTTCCTGCCTAGTGCTGAAAGTGTCTGGGTGACCATTGCTGCGCACCTCCAGTTCCTCCCACCCTGCTTCAAAGTCCTAGTTTGCAGTAGAGTTGTTGAAATCACTTCCCTAGTAGACATACATAGTAGATATTTCCCATGCTGCTTTTTCTCTCCAGCTTTTACCTCTGGCCTTCTCTGATTTTTCCTAGTGGCTGTTTTATACTTCTCTTTTCCCTGCCTCTTTCCCTCACAAGAAAGCAGGAATAGCAAGTGCATAACTGAGTTTTGTAAGAATTGCAAAGATCAAGTGGCCTTGCAGGCTGCTACCCTGACTAGAAGGGCCTCTGAGAGGGATGAGATGACTAACTGGGGGCTTTCAAGTGACCTGAAAAGTGTAATTACCAAGTCTTGGTTTTGTGCCGCTGTTTCTACTCATACCCCAGACTGGCCTGACACCCACTTGAGATAAACACTCAAAATCACAGGATTGACTCTGTCATGACCTAATTGAAGCCCTGTGTCACAGGGATCCACTAATATCCTCTTTGTATGGAATGATATGAATGAGCCTTCGGTCTTCAAGGAGGCAGAACTAACAATGCAGAAAGATGCTGTGCACTACAACAACTGGGAGCATCGGGAAGTACACAACCTCTATGGATTCTACCAGGTGGAGTATCTGGAGACACAAACTGCAGTTATTCTCATGGAGAATGTGTGATGTGGTACTTCACACAGTAGCAGGTATTCTATAGCCTTCATCAAGGCCTGAAACTCTGCTGGATATTGCAATGTTTAAAATAAACTGTGATTCATCACAAGAAAATGTGACATCATTTGTGCCTTACTACCATAGTAATGTAAATTACATTGGTGTGACTACTGAATCTTTTCATGTCTTCTAATAAGAACATGTTATTTAATAATAGGTATTATTTCTGGGAACAGGATTGTCTTAGTTTTTCGGCCTTAGAAGGGCTAAAAAGACAGTGTAGAAAGTACCCTAATTAAAGAGTTTGTCTTCCTGACTTTTCTATTCGTGACTTTCAGCAAATGGCAACTGCAGAAGGACTCATCAGACGTTCTTCAGGAAAAGAGAGACCTTTTGTCCTCACACGATCTTTCTTTGCTGGATCACAGAAGTATGGTCAGTAAGGATTAGCTGGATCCCTTCTTTGCTGCTTTATTATATTAAGTTTGATGGATAGTAGTCTAGAGAGGACAGAAACTGTTTAAGAAATACTGATGTGGTAAGCTCATAAGAGTGCAAGTGATTAAAAAAATCAGGAGAGGCTGGCAAGGTGTGTATGAGTCAAAGGTAGAACAGCAATCTGTGTCATTTGATAAATCAATAGCTGTTTTTATTGCCTATTTCAGGAGCACAGATGTATAAAGAAAAAAGAAAGGTGTAATGTACAGGAATTCCAAAGTAGTTAATGATTATTCTTGTCTTCTTTCCTTAACTGCAAGCATGAACTGAGATATACATTCAATTTTCCTGCATAATCCTGAAACTGTGAATTTCCAGGGGCAGTGTGGACTGGAGACAACAAAGCAGAGTGGAGTTACTTGAAAATATCCGTTCCAATGCTTCTTACCATCAACATGGCAGGGATTTCCTTCTGTGGAGGTAATGAGCTTCTCACTGTGCATAAATTGTGCCATCAAGTTTGTATTCCCAAGGTAGACTTCAACACAGACAGTGGAAAGCTTAACAGCCCTCTGCATTTCCAGGTGGTTTCACAGATTAGTCTGGTTTCAGAAGCCTGAAACCTGGCTCTCACCATCATGTCTCTCTCCACTAACTTTTGTGCAGTGTTTTTGTTCCATCTGGAGCAGCAGTCCTTGGGTAGTGTTCTGTTTACAGCATCACTGTGATAGTGCTCTGTCCCTGGGAAAATCACTCACTTAGCCTTCAAAACTTCTCTTCAGTTTGTTTTTTTTTCAAAGCATAAGTTGTTGCACTGGTGTTTTACACTTATTTGGACAAGCAGCTGCCCAACAGCTGAACAGAACAGTGAGCAAACTGTGAAATGCATGGATTTATACACTTGGGATGTTTGTTCGAGGAGAGCTTCACATTTTCCAGAGCAATCTCCAAAACTGTGTATTTTCATTTGTCTGCGCAATATCTAGCTGATGTGGGAGGGTTTATTGGAGATCCAGAGCCAGAGTTACTTGTTCGCTGGTATCAGGCGGGAGCCTACCAGCCCTTCTTCAGAGGTCACTCTAACATGGAGAGCAAACGGCGCGAACCGTGGCTCTTTGGGGAGAAGAACACCCAGATCATCAGGAGAGCCATTAGAGAGCGCTACGTCCTCCTGCCCTACTTATACACTCTGTTCTATCGGGCACACACGGCAGCTGAACCCGTCATGAGGTAAGAGCATGAGCCAGCAGGCCTAGAGGGTACCTGCAGGAGCTTACTTGGAGAAGGGAGGTTAAATTACCACCTCTTAGTTTTGTAGTTACTTATTTGACTATTAAAAGGGAGAAAATCAGACAAAAGTTCTAATACTGAATTATCTTTTCATGCATTCTGTGAGCTTTGTTAGGGCTTTCAGAGGAAAATTATGTCCTGAGTTTTTCCCCAAATGACACCTGGAACACACTAATTCAATAAACCCATTGCAGTCTTTGAAATTTTTAGAGTAGTCTGGGCTTCAAATTTTTCATCGTGATAAAGACCTTCACATAGTAGTCCAACCAGTACATAAAACAGTGCTTAACAGACTGTGAACTTGACCTAGAAATGTAACTGCCATTTTGCCTCTCATGAAAATATTTGTTACTGCTTAACTGTTACTGTTATAAAATCTTATTTCATATTAATAGTTTTATCACTTTTTTCTGCAGTATTGCTTATAATGTTTCTTTTAGTAGAGAATTTAATAATCTAGAACAGAAATTAAATTACAAAATAAATTATTTGTTCTGTTGCTCTCTAACCTCTTAAAAGTGCACCTCTGTGGAACTCAATGCAGCACTTCTTTTGGAAAGAGATTAATGTCATTAATCTCCCTGGTATAGATTATAATCTGTGTTTGTTTGTATTATAATCTGTGTTTGCGGTTGCCCTAGAACTGTTCTTTTGCTCACATTTGCCTTTATATTTTGTTATGTAGATACATCTTACATGTTTTAGAAACATAACAGTCTTTTTGATAAGGGTTGAGTGGTTTGAGTTTTGAAGATAATTTGCATTACAGACTTAGTAGTGTGAGTGTCTGTCTGGACCTATGTAGATGTAAATGCACCTGTTTTATGCACTGACAGAAACAGTGGGTTTCTGTCTTTCTTGAAATGAAGCTTTTGTTGGCATGTGAACTGCCCACAGTATTAAATCACACTTCCATTGTGTTAAGTTTGCTGCAGTAGGTACAGAATTAGAGGGGAAGTGTATTTTTCTCACTGAGACAAGCAGAATGGAAAGTGTGTCTCATTAGCAAGCACACGAGCAGCAGGACTGCAGTGAAGAGGTGGATGCCTGTGAGTGAGCAGGTGAGCCAGGCTTTTGTGTAAAGAAACCCAGACCCTGTCTCTTAACAAGCTGTTGTTGTCATAATCTCTCAAACTTTAAATATACAACTTCTGTTCCATAACCAGATGGTTATTACACTACACTTTTTTGGAAAAGACTGAAAATTAGCTTCTGGTGCAGGTTTTTCAGGTGTGCCCAAGGCGAGACTTTCTATAAAAAGCAGCAGGGAGCTGTTGAGAACAGGAAGGATTGTGCTGCAGGGACTAGTTCATCAGGGGCCAGCGTTGCTGGTAGACTGGGACACAAAGGCTCATTTATCTCTCCTTTGATAGAAGGAAGGCAGATGTAGTGCAAGTTTGTAATGAAGAAGGCAGGAGGGAAGAAATTGATGCCACAGATGTAAAGATAGGTATAATGGAGTGTCCTAACCCATACTGTACTGGGGACTCTTAGCAAGGGCAAAGAGGCACTTTGAGTCACTGACACAAAAGAGAACCTTACCCTGTATTCAGTTCTTGGTAACTGTGCCTTGTAAAGAGAGGGAAAAAATGGAGCCTAAAAATGCCAGAAAGACTTGAACAGGTTGATTGGAGAGGAAAAATGTAACTGAATTCCATTATCTTTCTTTTCTACAGGTCTCTCTGGATAGAGTTTCCAGGGAAAATGGAAACTTTTGATGTGGAAAATGAGTACATGCTGGGTAAGCAGGTGTCTTACTCCCTGCAACTTGAGTTAAATATTTTTAAGGTGTTGCATGAGAAAAAGAAAACATAAAAACACTACCCAACACTTAAAAAAATTATAATCGAATATAGAACTTGAGACCTCTTTAAGGGACCTCCTTTTAACAGCACTTTGAAAACAGAGGACATAGGAGATAAAAAAACTAGTCACTTTGAAAAAACATTATTGCTTTTGACCTGAAACATCAAGTTCAGTAGAGCAGCTAAGATCTGCTTCAAAAATGGCAGTAGTAAACAACTACCACCCAAACATTATTGGTTTGTACTGTGGTATGGCTGGCTGCTGAAGTCAGTCAGCCATCAGCCCACTACACAAGCCTTTTTCTTCAGTAGAAAGTGAACCTAAGCATATGACATGCCCAAGCAAGCTCCTGGAATGGCTGTGGGAGGTTGACAACCCCAGAGCACACAGGGTCTGCTCTGGGAAGATGCAGCCTTGAGGACCATAGCTGTATTTATGTTTTTCTCCAGGAAATGCTTTGTTGGTACATCCAGTCACAGAGAAAGAGGCCAAGACAGTGACAGTTCTGTTTCCAGGGTCAGAGGAGGTAAGGATGTATATGAATTGCCCAACTATTCATCTCAAATAAGTATTTTATGCAGAAACCTTCCGGCTCCCCATCTAATAACTGCTGAGCACTAATGCTGTGGCAAGTCTTCGCTGGCCATGCTGTGCCACTCCGAGCCCTTCCTTTCATCTTGATGCCTTGCTTGCTTGGCTCACAGTTAATTTGCTTTCTTCCTTTTCCACGAGCTGCTGCACAAATTTCAAGTCACCTACAGTTTAAATCTCCCTTCAAAGCTTGCTCATCAATCACCATGAAACAGCTTCCCTACATTGTCAGTTACCTTTTTACATGTATTTCTCTTTGGGTTAAACTTCTTATTTTATGTAGAAAAAAAAGGGAACTTTGAAGAAAGGTCAAAAGGAAATCAGAGAGAAACTGTAGGGAGGGAAATTTTAACAAGTCAAGCCTCAGTAGCCTGGGACATGTATAGCAAACACTGACTCACACAGAGAGCAGTTCCTCTCTGAAATAAAGGTATTTATCCACAGGATGGCACAGTGGTTCACTCCTACAAAGAGCATTTGGCTACAGCAGCAGTGGAGGAAGGAAAATTATTTGGGGAAAATAGTTGCTAAGGAAAAGCCTGAGACTCCAGAGAGTAAGCAGCAAAAGGGAGTGTATGAGACCATGCAGAGCCTTGTGACTCCACTAACTGAGAACAGTTAGAATTCTTCTCAGTTTAAGGAGAAAAACAGACTAGGTTCTCCAGACAAGTTAAGGAAAATACTTTTATCAAGATCTCTGTGGCAATTGAGTGCTTGGCACATTAGCTTAAACAGCTTAAACCTGTTGCCAAGTGTGGTGCATGGGAGATTCAGATGCAGCTCCCTTTTGTCACCTGTTATTAGCAGCTTTGTTGTTAATTTTCACTTCAATATAAATCTGCTTTTTCAAGAACTATATTTAAAAAAATATAAAAGCGTTTCATTGTTTTGCACTTCCAGCTGCTTTAAGACATACAAGACATTATGCAAACTGTAGAAAAGGTCAGATAATTTTTGTGCTTCAGAAATTACAATTTATTCTTTCCATCCAGAAGATCATTTAATTTAAAAAGTAAATGCTTTTTCTTGCCAATCAAATGGGTTGTTAGGAATACTGACAAGTTAAGGAGAGTAACTGTGTCTACAGAGGGAACAGATTTTGGCATATGTGTCATGCTCATTCTTATTTCATTTTTTCTAGATTTGGTACGATTTCAAAAAATTTAAGCAAATGGAAGATGCGGGCACAGTGAAGATTCCAGTAACACTGGAGAATGTATGTTTTTGTTTTAAAATGCTACTTTCATGGAAGAGAAAAAAACCCCAAGCTTTTGTTTTGTCAATATTCAGGATCAGAAAAGTTACAGTTCAATTTCTTCGTAGAAATGTAATCTAAAATAGCTTTTGTATAAAACTCCCATCTCCTCTGTTGTTAGATTAAACCCTACTGTGTCCTGGTGGTAAAATGAGATGATATAACAGTTATTTTTCCAAGCAAAATTATTTTGCTTAAATACATACAGAAGTTTAATACTATTACCATTGTTAGCTGAATGATTTTCTTTATATATTTGTGGTAAAAGTTCATTTCTAAGTTGAGCAAACTTCTGTTATCTCTGATCCTCATTAAAATTCCATTATCGGAGTGCGGGAATCTTTCTGCCCTGACTTTGTGTTTTTGCAGATTCCTGTATTCCAGCGAGGGGGCACTGTGATACCTCTGAAGACCTCAGCTGGAAAATCCACTGAATGGATGATAGATATTTCTTATGAACTCCACGTGGCCTTAGATGCAGAGGTATGCTGGGATAGTGTTCCCTTTTTACAAAGACGTCTTCTACTCCATCTGACCTTTGTAGGCCCTGTTTGATCAGAACAATGGCATCTACATTTGAGTGTCCAATGGCTCTTCTCCACTTGTGCTGTTTGAGGGGACACAGACTTCTCCCCCACTGTCCCCTCTAAGCATGACTATCTGAGCATAGCAGAGCCAGAATATTTTTCTGACTTTTTTCAGCCCTTGTCTAGTCCCTTGGAGGGAGGAGCAAAGAATGAGCAGGCCACAAACTTCCTTTTGGACACAGAGAGGGAACTTCCTACAACTGTCTTTGCTAATAAAGAGGTGACATATGGCACCTGCATCAATTTACAAAACCAGGATGTCTGGCAGTCTCAGAGCTGGATTGCTTGAGCCTTCCAGGGATACAAGCTGCTAAAGAAAAATAAATACACACCTTCAATATGAAGCATAACATATAGTGAGACAGTTTAATTATTCAACACTAGAAGCTGCTGTTAATTTGTGCTTTATCTGGTGTGTTTCACAGGCCTGTGCCATAGGTGAGCTCTATGTTGATGATGGGCATTCATTTCAATATCTCCACAAGAAGCAGTTCCTGTATCGGAAATTCACTTTCCACAAGAACATTCTCTCTTCCAGGTAACAGCAATCATGGGCAAAAGCCAACAACACAAATGTCACTGGAAATGCCTGTTCTAGTTCATGAGGCCTTCTTACAAAGGTAGCAGTATTAGTCTCATCTATTGCTTAGTGAAGTCTGAGAGAGTGCACAATCTGTCATAAAACTGCAGAGGTAAACAGTGTTCTACAGAAGTCTGAAGGCAGTGACACATGAAATACTGAGCTGTCTTATATTGTTTCAGTCTAGTCAGACTCGAGATTCTGCAGATTGACACAAATATAAAGGAAGTCGTTAGAAAGAGTACAGCCTATCTGAGAGATAAAAAAGATAAATCGGGAGATTTGCAAGTATGCAACACCTGGAGTGTTTATATTTTCTAAGTTTTGTTTTCTAACATAATCTTTGCTGAGAGGGTGGTCAGTCACTGGAACATGTTCCCTAGGGAAGTGGTCAAGGCATCAAGCCTTTCCTAGTTCAAAGCACATCTGGATGATGATCTGAGCCACATGGTTAGGTTTAGGTAGTCCTGCAAGGAGCAGGGAGTTAGCTTGATTCTTATGTGTCCCTTCCAACCTGAGATATTCAGTGCTTCTGTCTGGGAACCAAAACCACATCTTTGCAGTCTCCCAAAGTAATCAACAAATTCACCATATATATTAGCATGAAGAAAAACACTTGAAGGGAGGCACAAGAGGATACCACCTGCAAAGGTTCAGTGACAAAACCTAAAAGCCAAAGAGATGCCAAATATGTCACTATAACACTTTTACTCTTGAGGTACATTGCACAGAGGGCTGTGTAATGCATAAATGGTGATTCTGCAGGCATTTTTTAGTCCTTCAAGCTTCAAAAGTATGCAGGAGTTGGTCCTAAAGCTACAAAATTTAACACAGAGCAAAACTAGTTTAGCTTGTATAATGTGGTTAAAAGTATACTTCAAATCTCTTTATATGGAACATGAAATCTGAAAAGCTTAAAAATTCAGGATGGGAAAGAAAAATGTTGCTAAATTGCTAGCAAATCTGAAGTTGGAAAAAATAATTTTGAGATTAATAACATCCTGTTCATTAAAAAAGAGGTGCATTTTGATTTGATTTGAGGTTTTTTAGAGCTTTTTAATAAAAATTGAATTAGTTACAAAATTAAACATAATTTTGTCTCAAATTGAAATATTTTACGTGAAAAAAATGTTAAAATTAGCTTTACATTTATATTTAGGAGTTTTAACTACTGTTTTCTGAAAATCCAGAACTTTTCTGGTTCCAAAAGCCATGCTTTTTGCCTTAAAATAGTTTCTCAAACTGTTTTTCTTCTGACTGTGAAATCTGATATGCAGCGAAAAAATCAGCTGACAGTGGGAGAAAGCTTTACTTGTTTTTAAGAGAAAGATAAATAGAGGAAAGGAAACCAGTATAGGGAGCTTTCAGGATGAGACTGAAGTAATAATATTTGCGTGATACCGATTTATACTGAGGGAAAGAAATTGATGTATATGAAGTTATTTTCTTTTTTCAGCTGTGTAGATGAAAGCGGACAATACCACACTACATGTGTAGTTGAACGGGTGATAATTCTGGGATTTGGAAAGCAACCCACTTTTGTGACAGCCAGTGCCAAGGGTAATGAATTGACTTTTCTTTTACTGCAATTTTTTCAAATTCTGTTGCTCTGCTGCCATTCACTAGAGGTGTCAAACTGACAAGTCTGCAGAAGAAGTGTTACAGCTTAGGAAGCCTCTTTGTTTAGCTTTCTTTGTTACTTTTTTATATCAAGGATGGAATTTAGTGAAAGGAATGAGCAGCTGTTCACCACTAATACTGCATGCAGAACTGAAGAACACTGACTTTGAAAGATGATAAATACATCAGTAAATGTGGTTTGGAATGAACACATTCAGACAACATGAGCAGAGATGGCACTTCAAATTAAAGCCCATTTGCTCAGGTCTGTTAACCTGCCTAGTCTAGAACAGGAAACTTGCAGACAAACCCAGATTTACTCTTTGTTTCCATGCTCATCCAAAAGTTCTGGAGTTCCTGACTATATGTGATATGATCTCTAGAAGTTGTGAGGTATCCCATAGGGATAGGCTGTAGCAGCTACAGAAAGGGCTTACAATTTCTGGTTGCTTTTCAAGCATGTCCCTTACTTTGAGAGTTATGGGTAAATGTAATTTCTGCCTCCACCTGTCAAGGGTGCCTGGAGGAACACCTGTGCAAAAACCAGGGTGATTTTTTTTCAGAAAAATTCTTAAGTAGTTCCATAGTTTGATGTACCATAGTTTGAAAGATCAGAAAAAAAGAAATATTTACTTTCTTATTCCACTGCATTCTTATATGTGTGCTGGGAAGATTTGACTTCTATATGTTTTTTAATCAATCCTTTCCATCAGTGGCAGGGACAGTCAGAACTAAAAACTGTAGAGTCACATGTAGCTGTGTTTCAGAAGAATTCTTCTTAAATTAAATAGAAAACTCTCTTGTCCTGTTCAGATGGAAAAAAAAAAGAAGTGATTTTCACATATGATACGAAGACCTTTGCACTGACACTGGAAAACTTAGCCCTGGGTGTTGATGCTGACTGGGAGATCTGTATCAGCTGAAAGAAGATGCAACTTCTTCAGAGAAACTGTCTGTTGAGAGGCTGAGGAGAAATAAACTGGGAGGACTTCAGATGTTCACTTGAATCCAATTAAATCAACAAACATATTTTCCACCAATACATCCAAACTAACATTTCTTTTAAAGCAGCAATTTGGACTTGGATAAATTTTCTGTTCAGCAAAAGTAATAGCACTAGGATTGTATCTTTGGGGAAATAAGCTAAATACTATTTGCATTAGGCTGGCTTCAGTTAGGCATTAAGCTTCAGTTCTGCCTTCACTTGCAATAAAAAATTATGAGTTGGTGGGGTGAGATTGTGGCTTGTTGGCACAGGCCTTAATGTAAGTATTTGAAAACCACACTGTTCAGAGGCTGTTGCACTTTTGGAGATCTGGGCCAGTTCAACAAGCAGCATCAGCAGGTATGGCAGACACAGGTTATCACCAGAGTTCTGCCTGCCAGCTGCCTTCTGAAAACAAACACAGAAGGAGCCACCCAGTGTGACCACAGACACTTCTGCTTTCCAGTCCTTATGGCAACACAAAATTAGCTGGTCTGCACGCGAAAGTAAACAGCAGGCTGGCCAAAGAGCTCAGGCACTGGAGGGGAGGGTTGGGTAGCTTGTGCCATTCGTTTGTGCAATAAGAGAAGACAGTAATGTGGTGGTGCAGAAGGCTCCCTAACAGCCAGCTTTGAAACTTGGATTTCAAAAAGGCACAGGTACTACTTAAAAAAAAAGTTTTCTGTTAGGAAAGAATTGGCATTGATGATTGAATGTCATTGATTCAAGGCAGCCCAGTGAAGGAGCTATGCTTTCCCAGATCTTCCAAGTCCTGCCTAGTTTTGGCTTCCTTTAGAAAAGTTTTAGTCATGTTACTTTTTAGTATCTGGCTGAGATTTGAGCTAGGCATTTATGAAGCAGAATTTCATTTTAATGGGATTAATTCTGCGTGCAGGCATCCCACTTTCTCTTACAACTCAGCCTAATGTTCCCTTGCCTTCTTTTCCCACTATCTCTGCAAACAGAACTGGTATGTTTTGATGCTTGCTTTGCTTGCAAACAGAGACATCCTGAGTCTCACATCCATTACATCCTGCCTGTTCCCTCAGGCTTTTCCATCTTAGGCATCTCTTTTCACAGGCTGCCATTACTCCACAGAGTTTGTTTACCTTTCTATTTGCTAAACTTGTCAGCTATATTATTTTCAAACCAGTTCTGCTTTGAGTCAAATCTGAACATGCCATCAGTTGGGTTTCTGGTTTTTCTGGAATTCTAGTTAATTTAATTCCTTTTAGTAAGATAAGGAAGTATTTTCTAAAGACATCAGTAAATTAACTCATAGGAAACAGAGAAGGATGGTCACCATTTTTGCCAGCTAAAGGTAACATAACGTTACTAATCCCCCCAGTCATTCCCACCTGCTGCTGTTTGTCCTGCAGGGCAGATTTCTGGGAACAGCAAGCAGGAGGGCAAACTATGAGTGCTCTTGACTACTCAAGTGTAGTTTGTTCCCCACCAGACGCTTAGCTTCCTTCTTTTATATTCTGCAGAGCTATTTGTCAGCACCTTCCAGGAGACAGTGTGAGCCTCCACTCCAGGAACTGGCAGTATGAATACTGTTGTGCTTAATGCAAATGTGTTAATCCGGGTAGAACAGCAGCAAACAGATCTTTTGCATCTGTGAAAAGAGAGACAGACCCTATTTTTCTATCAACTTCTAAGCTTTGATTGATGATTTCTTACTGTGTTTAAGTATAGCAGTGCTTCTGACAGGATATAGTTATTGTCTTGGGTAATTTAATAAAATATTTTAACTGCTATTTCTCAAATTGGAAAGTGAAATAAAGTAACAATGAAGCAAGTTACATGCCTTTTTCCTTCCAACCTTCTTTCTACTGCTAAGAATCACTAGTGAGTATTCTTCCAAGAGTACCTGGTGAATGTGAATGACTTACCTTTATTCTCTGGCACTCAGTAAGATATCTGCACCATAGTAAGTACTCATGGGTCAGATTTTCAGAGGTATGAAGTTCCTAACATCTCTGGATTTCAGTAGAAGTTAGTTGCTGAAAATCTTAAGAGTTGGGTCTTTAGATCTGATAAATTTCAAAGAGTATGATTTACATTACTGTTTGTAGTAACTCACATATTTTTTCACATATTTATTCCATAAATGAAGAAATAAATTTTTAGTATATCTTTATTAAAAAAATAGTTCTATTAGTGAAAACAACTGGAGAGAAAACTCCATACAAATTAAATAGAAATATTAACATTTTAGATTAATTCACAAATTCATTGTTACTGTTGAACAGGTCAGCTATTTGAGTACTGCTGCTTGTGGTAAATTCCATCACATACAGGATTTAATTCCTGAGTATTTGTTTTGCTGTCAGTATTAGACAGAACATCCATTGTCCTCTATGGAAAATTGTGTTTATTTAGAGACACCATTTGTCTTTTACTAGCAGCTCTTGTGAAAAAGACCAAAATCCTACATAACAAACTCATCTTTCCAGTATGAAATAAGAAAAGGAGAAATTGTATTTTAAACAGATGTAACTCCTGAACATGCCTAAAGAGCAGCATTGGTGTAGAAGTGAGAAGTGCATGTCCACCTGCCATTCCATATGCAGGCACTGGCTGATCTGTTAGCTCTAGCAGTAGCAGCAGGTCATACCCTGGCACTTGCTGACAATCCCAATTAAAAAAAAAACCAACAAAACACTGCTAATCGTTCACATGATCCTCCCCAGCAGCCCACAAAGAGTTTCTCAAATGTCATACCCCTACAATTCTTCCAGAAACAGAGCTCTGTATATAAGAGGTGCACTGGGCAAGAAGGGAGAATAGGAAAGAAAAAACACATACACAGGCTGCAAAATGAGCACTTTGCTGAACTGTGCAGTGAAAGGCCCTTGTGTCTCAATATTTGCCTATCTTGGAAAGAGTGACACATGGCTCTGCCAAGCTGTCCTGCAATGTAATGTCAAGTATGAGACCTGCAATCCTAGCATCTAAATGTAAGGAGGAAGTCATCCATTCTGCATCTGAAGAACCTACCCTAAAGCAGTTGCATTCCTATTTTCACAAATGCTTGAATCTCTCTTTTTCAATTACCCTGTTGGTGCAAGAAGGCTTCTATTCATGATAAAAAGAAAAGGATTTAGGCCACCTAAATGGCCCTAAAAGACTGATGATTAATATTCCTAGAGGTTAGTCAAGCTTGTAACTTTATATTACCGCCTTTAAAAGTTTCTCCAGGGGAGTTTTCTTTAATGAGCTATAGAGTTTGTCCACTATACTGTTGACTTTAAATGTGTAAACTGAGCAAATGGCTGAGGAAAAAAACCCATCAGTGCTTTGGAAAATGCCATAGCCATAGGCCAGAAGGTCAGCAATGTATATGTGAGCCAGAAATTAGTATCATTAGGCAAAAATAAAACTGATGTCAACCTGTGATTGAAGACTTCCCAATAAGGAAAAATCAAGGTATTATGGTGCTTTTCTTGACATATAAATATTGTCACCTTTTAAGGAACTGGGTTACAGAGAAAAGCAATATGTGTTTAGATTTTTGCTCACAGAGGCTGTGAATTTGTCCCTTATCCCACTGTTGTATGAAAAATACACGTGTAGAGTCAGATGTTTCCTTTAACTTTGGTATATCCTAACACATAGAGAATAGCCCAGTTTCCACACTAGGCTCTGTAAACGTTTCAAAGTTTACACAAAAAGTTGCTTGAAGTTAGCTATTATAAGGTGAATCTTAGTGTTGCCAAGCTGCTCTCCAGAGGAACCAAACAGAACTGGCAAGTGACCTGACCTCAGTAGCATCAAATAGCTCCTTTTTCACCATTAGAAGTGTCTGCTGATCATCTTCTCTAGTAGCAAAAAATTGTCTCTATCTTTTCTGCCACAAAGGGTAGAAACAAGTCAAGTACAACAGTTCTTTCAGTAGTGTCAGGACCATTGCCTGGCAGTACTTTGTACATAATGTTCCTAACCCAGCAGGAGTTTAGCTTCCAGTTTCACTCTTCCCTCTACTTAAGGAAAAGATGAACTGCTTGAACCAGGAGTCAGCCCACACACAGAGCCCGTCCCAGGAACATGCCTGGCCTCGGCACAAGCTGCACAGAAGACTGACACCATCTCACTAATGCCCCCCCTCTCATTTTCCCTCTCTCTTTGCCTGTAGTTATTTTTAGATTTCACGGTTAAAGCTTGTCCCTTCTGGACACTTACAGGACAGCACACACACATGCTGTAGATACAACTCAGATACGGGAGTGAGCCAACTGATCATCTTGTCCCACGTCAAGCAACAAATTCCAATTTCTGATGACAAAATACTGTCCTTTAGGAGGATACAAAACCACATGGAATTTTCTGGCTTGCAAATTTGACTAGAAGGCTTTCAACAGACAGAAAAGACAGTTTGCAAGCAACTTCCTCTTTTCTGAAATTTCCTTCCAGTTTGCAAGATCCTGCTGTCTTTCAGCATTTGCTGTCAGCCTGACTCCCATGCCGACCGCCATAAATGCAGTGGTGGCTCAGCAAACGGCTGCTGGGTCAGTCCCCAGCACCACTGCTGGCACTACAGAGGGGGCAGGAGGGGGCACAGGGGGTATTTATTCTGCCATTATAAGTCGCAATCAGCCCATTATCCACGTAAAGGAGAAGACATATGAAGAGCTTCACAAGAAGTGCCTGGAGAAAAACATTCTCTATGAAGATCCTGATTTCCCCCCAAATGAGTCGTCCCTTTTCTACAGCCAGAAAAGCCCTGTCAAGTTTGAATGGAAAAGACCACGTGTAAGTAACATGTTTGCTGATTGCCTTTTTCTGTAAATTGAAGTATACACCCTGAGCTTACTTTTTTGCACAAATTGTGTGCTGGAGAGGCAGGTGGAATAAACTGGAAAGATATTTCCTTAGAGCTCTCCTGGGCTCTAGGGATAACCAGCTAGGGCTGTGAAAGCTTAGGCAATGTGTATATAATGACTAAAATACAATAAAACAGCAGCAACAAAGGAGATGAAATGAAATGTTTAGAAAGAGATATGGGGAATTTCATTTTCTTCTTGCATGGTTTGCCTGGGATTTTCTTGTCTGAAAGTACCAAAGAAAAACTCTCCTCCTTCTGCACCAGTTACTGGGTTTGCTGAGGCTTAATTTTTTTAACACTACTTTGTTTCACTTAAACCTCTATTTTGGTATTCCGCCATTTTTCTCATGTGTGAAACTAAAAGGACAGGTTATGTTCTCAAATAGGCTCTTAGTCAATTGTTTCCTGCATTGCTTGTCCCACTCACCATTAATGTGGGTATTCTAAGCACTATGAAGACCCACTCTTGGCTACTAATCCCATTCATTTTCCTATTTTGTGGGTATTCCCCAGCCAGCCCTCCTATTCTTTTTCATCTTTTTTTTTCCCTATCTCTCTCACTGGCAGAGGACTAACACCTCAGTTCCCAGTTGATTCTCCCTCCTACTTCAGGAGGAGTTACACATTTTCCCTGTCACATCTGCTGGGCAGCTGCTCCCCTGCAGCAAGGCAGCCCCTGGGACAGTGCCTTGACCCTTGCCATCCCCTGTCTGATAGTGGGGGTCTTGTTCTCAGGAGCCTCCACAGCTCCATCTCTTTGGCAGGTTTTGGCCACCTCTTTTATATTTGCCATACTTCCCCTGTGCCCAAATCTGTGCTTCAGTGGCAAAGTCAGTGGTGATAGATAAAACTGACCACAGGAGTGTAACTGAATAGCAAAAGACCACGAGGTCTTGTGGGTGGCTCTTACAGACATGGAGGAAGGCCATGTGCTTCTGTCACAACAACTTGAGCAATGTGGAGGGATCGAAACAACTCCCCCATCTGCTGTGCCCTGTGCACTTGTGCCCTGTCACTCCTTCATCATCACCACAGCTGCATCAGCCTCTAGAAATGTATGTGAATGACTTAAATGCAGCCCCAAGTCAGTCATGTAAAGGGATGGGATTTCCCTTTCTTCTCTTTCACTGCAGAGGAAAGAAGTACAGCAGTACAGTGGATGAGTACCAGCAACCTGCAGCAGACAGACTGCAAGTGTCATATTAGAAAGCATCAAAACAAAAGAAATGTACAATGTAACCTCAGACTAGTTGTATATAACTGTGCAGGCACAGATCAAACCTTTGTTACTGGAAAGGTTCAGACCACGTCTTAGTTCCAAAGACATTTCTTTAGGTCACTCATGAAAATGTAACTTTGGACTTACTATTCATGTAGTAGCCACAGGCTGGAGACCATGCAAGACTTAAAATACAATATAAACTTCAAACCCAAAGCTGTTTTTTTTTTTTTTTTTTTACACAAACAGGAGTAATACTGGGCTAAAGAGTATTTTACTAAGAGGTTAAAGCAATCATTGGAGCACCACATATACTCCATTGCACAGGCTGTGTTTTGTGATGGTCTGTAAAGATATGGACAATTTATGTTCCTGTTAAATTGCAATAGCTTTCCCACCCCCCCCTCCCCCAAAGAAATAAAATACTTTCGCTTATAAAATTTACTGTTATAAAGTGGTAATTTTAATCACTTTGAAATTCAGGTCAATAGTTGAATGAAACATGATAATGTAGTCTAAAAGAAAAAAAAAATACCTCACAGTTCAGAATTCCTGAGAGAATGTCCTAATGTGACCAGTCTAGATCATTTCCCTGTGCCATTTTATGTGCCACATACCTCCAGACACAGCAAATAAACAAGTGATCAGTGTGCTCTATGATCCCACTTAAAACAGAGGGCTGGGAAATACACAACATATTCCTGACTCTCTGTCTTCCTGAGTCACCTTAGTCACGTCACCTTATCAATTTGTATCAAAGCCCCTCTACCCAGAGGCCAGGTCCTCCTCTGCCACCTCCCAAAATGCTTGTCCTCTGCGGCAGCGAGGGCAGCAAATGCATGAGGGCTGGCCTTGTCCCTTACCCAGGGAAGGACAGGTGCTGTGCAGGGCAGCTGGCAGCCCTAGCATGGGGGCAGAAAAAAGGTATTTGTAATTCTACCCAGTTACTGACTGCCATGCCACGACATGAATGCACAGAGATCTCCTAATACTCAATTCAGACAAAAGCCAAGTGAGAGCCCTGGAAGTTCCCCTGCGAAAAGTCTGCAGGATCCATCCCTCCAGTGTTTCTGTTCAGAGTATGCAGACCATGGTTAGGATACATAGAGGGAAAATTAAATCCCCCTCAGTTAACGCAAAATATTAAATTATTCGCTCACCCACAGCACGTAAGAGAAGCCCAAACAACTGCTTACACCTACAACAGGTCACATGCAGCTCACTGACTGGCTGTGCCTCTTAAAACTATGCTGCCAGTGGGAATTTCTCACAGCTGAGAGCAAGGATGAGGCTACTGATCTTTGAGAGCTGAGAAAAAGTCTGTGTTATAATATAACACAGAATATTGAGAGGTCCTGCTGCAGCCCTGTATGGGTCTAATGACACCGGGGTATTGATAGGAAGGCTCTACTGTGACACTGTGCTTTCAAATGCACTATTGTCATTCTCCTCACTCACAGCCAAGTCACAGCATAACCACCACATTCAATGACTTCCCTATGGTGATCCTCTCCATAGCCAGAAAATCACCAGGAGGAGCTTTTTTTCATAATGAATACAAATAAAATCAAGTCAACAAACTACTGGATTTTGCTTGGAATGAAAATTAATCAGTCAGATCATCTACTGCACACATGTGAAGCTGTTTGAATTTAGTCATCACAAAATGTGTGCCTGTGCAGGCCATACTACAAAGCAAAGATGGAAGTTAGTGCCACCAAGGCAGAACTTTCAGAAGATAATCCAACTCAGAAGCTCTAAAAGCAGCTTGGTGTCTGACACTGAGCTGTGCCTCGAAGTGCACAGCACAGACATTTAAAAGCATGGTCTAGACCACAAGAGACCAAGAGATAATGAGGCTACAAATTGTCTTAGGCTGAAAAAGATCCTTTCTCTGTTTGATAGGATCAGTTTAGGGAATTTACTTAGAATGTCATAGTTTATTAATGGCAGTTTTTAAAGGAATTAATGCCTTTTGCTGCAGCAGTATAAGCTGGCTGGCAGATTTCTTCCTGATACAGAAGAAAAGCCAATGAAAATGTAACAAAGGTCAAATGCCATTTTTAGTTGCATGCTGCCTCTGCGTTTTCCAGGGCTCCCTTCCAACTGACTCGTAAGTAATGTCTTCCCAGAATGCAGCATGCACCACTACTAGGTTTTTCCTGGGATTCTTTGTTTTCTTTGCTGTAACTGACTCTTTGTAATGAAATTACAGTCTGAACTGGATCAACCCAGTGCAACACAAAGCTCCTTTGGGTAGTACCAAGGCAGTCTGAGGCACTCAGATCAGAGGAGGCTCTTTTAAAAGATGAATCATTGCCTCAGTGAAGTGCAGCCTGTTGGGATTCTCTGTGATAACTTGACCTAAGAGATGAAGAGCAATCTCTTGCTCAGCCAGGAAGACTGGAAGGACAGACCTGCCACCTGCATCTTGGACACCTGGTCATCTCTCTCTGCTGACTGAATACTTCAGCCTTGGTAGACCTTGATACCTTTCTCTGTAACTTCAGCTGTACTCAGCAAACTAGTGTAGCTGGAGATGAACTAAGGAAATACAAATTAAAATCATATCCACAGTGTGCTATACACACCTGTTCTGCATAAAGAAATGCAAGAAAAGCATTTCTGTCACAGCTAAACCAGGCCATATGACAATTGCATGATTCTTTCCTTTGCATTTCTTTACCAAGCATCCTACAAAACAAATGACCCCAAGATGCACTAAATGCCTCTGAGTAACACATTGCTGTACATTTAATATTTGGAAACAACTAGGTGGCACCTGACTACTTTCAACTAAAACACAGCATGCTGGATTTCAAAGCTAGTTACAATAAGAGCAAGATAGAGTCAAAATACAATAATAGAGTTGGAAAAAACACAAACCAAAAACCTGGCATGTCAGACCAGTTTTCAGCAGAGCACCACAGCAATGAAAGGAAGAATATTTTCAAAAAGACAAGTGAGTGGAGAAAAGCATAAAGGCATCTCAAACATCTGTTTTGACAGAACTGGACCCCAACAGCTGACCAAGGCCCAAAATAACAGGACAATCCCACCATTCCTTTCCTCAAGGAAAGTAAAGTGCCTGCAGGGGTTGGTGGTAGAGAAGGTGGCAGAAGTTGATCTCTCTGGCTATATGACTAATCCAAATACTTACATCAAGGCAACTCTTCTGATAACTGTGAAGGAGAAAAGAAGCGGGTTTGAGCCAAGCAAAACTACTAGACCATGAGTCTGGGAAAGTCCAGGGCCACCCTGATGATATTAATAGGAAGCTTCAGACTATAGAGGTAGCATCAGCTGCCTGTATATGCTGCCACACAAGCAATTTTCAATTGTTTGTTCTGTCTCCTTCCTACTCTTGTCCTAAGATTTTTCAATAGATCAGGCTCTTGGACTATACTTTGTCTTCCTCCCAATTTGCAGCTGCTCAGGACGGTGTTCCTCAGGTTGCAATATCTTTCTTTCCTTACCCTCATAAGAGATGTGTCCAGAAGTTGTGTCTTCTTATTCTTCTCCATACCAAGTATTTGATTATGACAAATGGGATAAAGCAGGGATATTTTTCACTCTGTAGGACAGGTTATAGCCACTACTTTCCTTGGTTTTCCTCTGTCTGGTTTTCCACAGTCTTTGTTCATGATACAGGGCTATGTAAGAAAAGGGCTATGTAAGCCTCCAATTGTCCCACCTCATTTGCTGCATTTTGCCTTCCCTCCCTGCAGAAATGTCTTTTTACACATGTATAGCATGTTGTACCCACTCTGTTGTAGTATAAATACAGACAAACCCAATACATTGTGCAATGCGCAGAATGAAAGGAGACCTTCCTGTCCTTGGAGACAGATTATATCTATACACATTTTTGAATGCAGCATTGTCAATTAAATACTACAACATGAGGAAAAGAACAAAATCTCCTAACCAGCAACTGATTATTTCTTGTAACTAAACATCTGATCCTCTAATTTTAAGAAGGAGTAATGCTGGGGTTCATTCCCAATGAAATGCATTCTTCAACCCTTTCAATGCCCCAACATGCCAGTTACTACAAATTGGACATAAGATCATTTTAAAATAATTTAGTCTGGTCACCTGATAGTTTTTTCATCTACTTTCTCTCCTGCCTCCTCCAATGTTTTGTTTTTTCATAACTGTGCAGAAAAAATATTTTCCCCAATTCTTCTCCTTTCAGTGTGTTTTCCCATTTCAGTACAGAGGGAGCACCCCAGGCTCAATATTAGACCCTGTAGGTGCATGGGGAAAACTCTGACTGGAGTCTGGAACATCCAGATTCCAAAACATTTTCACAGTGAAACTCTGCAGATGAAAACTGTGAGAGAGGTTTTGATACCACAAGCTATCCTATAGGAAAATGTTCTAAAACTGACTTTACTTCTGTGCTAAACAGGCATCATTATGGACACTTCCTGCTCATCCCTCTGTTTCTGTTTTGCAGGAAATCTGTGAGAATCCACGGTTTATTATTGGTGGAGCCAACAGAACAGATATCTGCCAAGGAGAATTAGGTATTAAAATCTTACTTCAACTCTGCACTTTTTAAAGTCTACATCATGGTTTAGCTCTCCATTAATTTTCTTTAATTTCTAAGGTGATATCTGAAATCCTCTGTCTCAGTGATTCCTTTGCTCTGTAGCAAATTGTTGACATCTGCTTAGTAGCAATCTAGGCAAGAACTTTTAGTGAAAGATTCACAAGCCACAGGGAATTCTTAATGCAGGTAACAGTGTTTATCAGATTTTAGGCTTTTTCCAAAGTACATGGAATATCATCTATTTAGCCTGTGTGTACCCAGTCATGAACAATGCCCATGAGCATTTCTAGAGCACAGATAAAGTGCTAAAGTACTGCAGAACACAGACAATCATACTCCACTGAGAATTAACATGTCACTTTGCAATATCTCAGGTTTTCCCTTTATAATTGCTCTCTCCCTTCATTTTGTCTGCTGCTTCTGCTCATTTACAGGTAACTGCTGGTTTCTGGCTGCCATTGCTTGCCTGACGCTGAATAAAAAACTACTCTGTAGAGTCATTCCTCATGACCAGTCCTTTATACAAAACTATGCTGGAATCTTTCACTTCCAGGTGAGTCGCTCCGTCTAGTGGTGAGCATATGCATTTACCCAAAGCTCAGCTCTTTGCATGCTCTTCTCTCTTTCCCCACCCTTTGGAATCATGAGTGACAGATGGGAGGAAAAGGGATTGAATTGCCTCACCCCAACCTGTTCCATCAGGGCAGTGACAGCAGGGCCAGCCAATAAAAGCAATTAGGGAGCATTAACCCAGCAAGGAAGCATTTGCAGATTGCAGTGTCCTGGGTGTAAGGAGTAGCAACAGGTGCCTGCTCCTGCCTCACTGCTCAGATGCAGCACTGCAGCCAGCACGGACACACGGGCACTTGGCAAGAGCAGCTGCTTTTAGGCACAAAAATAGCTGGTCAAAACAAGTTCTCGAAGAACTTCTTATTTGGAAAAGATTGACTGCTTTCCACATTTCCTTTGGTTCTCTTAAGGAACTTTTTACCCAGAGGAATTCAATACAGCTGCCTCCTTCACAGTAGCCATCAGTTTTGGCCACATTATGAAGTGTATTTCCATATTGCTCCTCTCTCAGCCTGACTTTTCAGCCAGGCTTCCTCTCCCTGCACCAAGTCAATCCAGTTGTTGTTGTTGTTTTCTGTTTGCCTTTGACCAGTTCTGGCGCTATGGAGACTGGGTGGATGTCGTCATCGATGACTGCTTACCCACCTACAACAACCAGCTGGTCTTTACCAAGTCCTCCCAGCGCAACGAGTTCTGGAGCGCCCTCCTGGAAAAGGCCTATGCCAAGTAAAGCGAACCGCGGGGCTGTGCCGGGCTCCCCAGCGCCGCTCCCTCTGCTGGGGCGGTGCTGACACCACTGCATACAGCGTTTAGAAGCACAGAGAATATACCTGAATACACCAATGCCTTTTCCCGTGCCTTGGAGTTGGGGATGGGTTAAAGTGTATTTTCTAAGAAGTTTTGCTACTCATTCAGAAATCTACATTTGATTTTAGAAGTTTGAAGTTGTGAGTTACCAGGCAGATGGGTTGTGGGGTTTTTGTATGTGTGTTTACAGAGCTGTAGTTATATACACAAGTTGGATATAAATACATAGGTAGGTATCTATACCTGTGTAAAAGATCTCTTTTTATCTCTTTTCAAGACTCCATGGGTCATATGAAGCTTTGAAGGGAGGCAACACCACTGAAGCCATGGAGGATTTCACTGGAGGAGTCACAGAGTTCTACGAGATAAAGGATGCCCCCAAAGATATCTATAAAATCATGAAACATGCCATTGACAGAGGATCCCTCATGGCCAGTTCCATTGATGTGAGTCCATATGAACTTTGCAGATAAGAGGAGACGGACCTCTCCATTCGTAACCAAATATATACCACCTTTGGAACTGCTTGGTTTAGGCCACATAGAAAACATCCATTTCTAGGAGATGGAGTAATCCCTCCTAGAGACCAGCCATTAGCAAACAGTGAGTACCAAAAGTGAAATAAACAGAAGTAGAACATGGAGGTGGAAAGAACAGGTACAATCAGCAAAATCAGTACCCCTTCTCCCTCAAGACCCTAAGCCAATGAAATAGGTTAGTATGAGGATGCTGCAACTCTGTTAAGACACAAATCTTCATGTCAAAGATCTTAAGTGTGCAGATTAACATTTTATTGTCCACACGGCTTCAGACTGTCTTCACTTATTGTGGTGAAAAAAAATTAGAAAAAAGAAATTTAAAAGTTAAAAAATTAATACTTTATGGGGTACCATATTTCAGTAAAGGTGGGAGAACAGTGCTATTGACCACTGTAGATAAGTATGGACATAATGAGGGAAAAGAGAAGTAATCTGGGCTATCTTTTACCATTCATCTTCCTCCATGATACTTTTCTCCCATTCTCTGTGCCAGGATGACCTAGGATTTTCCTATGGATCAGCTCCTCGGAGCAACATTGGGGAACTGATTGCTCGCATGGTGAAGAATCAAGAAAATGCACAGATGACTCAGTCCACTCTAGATTACCAGGGCATCGAGGAGAGGCCAGCCTGGGTATGTCTTCTTAACAGTTGACTTCAGAATGCTCTTATCTACAAACTGTTAGAAAAACATATCACCTATGTTTTTAAATCCTTCTTGGGTTTTGCAGAATAACACTAATGAAATGTTCTTATGGATGCTGTTTGATGTGCGTGTTGAAAGACTTCAGTGCTTTCCAGCACAGTGACTGATACTAGGGGGCTTCACTGATACTGAGGCGTTAAAGGGCTGTTGGCTTGTGACACACGCTTATAATTTGCAGAACAAGAAATTTATTAGTGGATTCTATCAAGTCTCTTGCTTGAATAGGGTGGAGAGAATGAAAAAGCTAAAATACTAGAATAGAACAAGATCCTTGAGTGTGCATGGAATGTCAAAGAAAGAAAAAGCAAGCTCTGCATAGCTCTTGCTCGAGGCAAAAAAGCTCTTAGTGAACTTATTTTGTGACAGAGTCCTCTACCCATTAATAGAGGAGAGCCTGCTCTAGTGACACTTTTTTTTTCTAAATTACTGCAAACAAAGTCCTCATTAAAAATGCCCAACAAGGAAAAGAAAAAGTATTTGGAGTTTTATATGTGTGATGAAATACAAAGTAACTCCAGCATATCCATGTAAGTGTCTAGCAAAATAGAGGGATGTTAAAAACCTCTAAGAAAAAAATCCCATATTGGACAACTTAGAAGCTTTCAAATCTGTAGAGGGACACTTTGCTGCCTTCTCTGTGTCAGGCAGCTGTCATACCATGCCCTTTAAGGAGCTGCATTTCCATGACAATGAAATTACATCTCTTGTTTTACAGGGGTGTAGGGAAGGGTGGAGAAAAACAAAACAAAACCAAAGAAAAATCCTCCAAAATTACATCACTCAAAACTTTTGGTTGTGCAAACTTTCTTCTGCATTTGCAGCTGAAATAGCTGATTTTTTTCTCTTCTGGAATCCATATTTAGTTCTTCCTAAAAGACTGAAATGGTGTCATTCTTTGGGAAAGACCGGTATGACTATCTTGTTTTGCAAGCATGGCTGCCCAAACCTCCCATGTCTGGGGGGAAGAATTTCCTCCTCAGTGCCTGTCTACTAAAAGAAGATTGCAAAACTTTTTCTACGCTTGTTGCCCCAGCAGCTGTTGTGCTGCTGGTTATTGCATATTCCTGAACCATCACCAGGAAAAAAAAAAATCAGGGCTCTCAGTGGAAAGAGGCAGATGAAACACTTCCAAAACCTGGACTTCGAGAAGTTGTCCGGGTCAGCAGAAGTTAATGTCCTTAAATAGAAAGAAAAGGGTTCTGACAAGAGATGATGGCAACAACTAGAGAAGAAATGAAGAAAAAAGGAAATAGGTGTGAGGTTATAGTATGAAAACAGAATTAAGAGAAAAGAAACCAAATAGCTGCTGAAGTGAAATAATGGAAAACAAGTGCAACATCCAGGAAATATTTGGATGAGATCCTCCCTGTGCAAGCTGAGAACATTTCTGTGTGACCTCACTAATTCTCCCCCAGGATCCAGCTCTGCCTTTTTCATGCCGTTAGATGTGTCAAGAAGGGGTGGCAGAGTTACTGACAGGACTTTGCAGGCATTTCTCAGCAACAGACATAAAGAAGGAGGAGAAGTTTTGCTCCACATGCACATGGCAGGGTCTACTCCTCTCACCAATACTGGAGATCTCTCGTACAAGCAGAGCAGGCTGTGTGCATCTGCCATCCTGCTCCCAATTCCAGATCTCACAGATACACAAGCAAAAATCCATCAGACACACTAAAAGCTGATGACTAAGACAGCAAATATATTTACACCTGAGCAACACAGCTATGCCCTTCCTGAAAGTTAGATGCAATAAGATAGTGTCAGTTAGCAGGCCCAGTGTATTAAATTGGGTGTTTAAATGTCATTGTGATAAAATAGCAGCCATGTGGACAGAGGAGAGTATTCTAGGTGTTGATTTGCTCTGATTTTTAACCAGTTCATGTGTAGTAACCTTACAGAGCCATACAAGAACATACCATCCTAGAAAAGGCTGAACAGTCCTTCTAATACAAAAAACTAATTATTTGATTAAGAATGCTCTATCCTGCCATGTTCCAAGTGCAAAAAGCAATAGTCTAAACAAAAGAGAAAAAGACACCAGAAAACGTCCTTTCCAATTGATATTATCAACTTTTTCCATTTTTAGTTCATACTTCACTCCTTTCTAACTATCAACATGAATTCTGTGGGCGCTTAGCTTGACTGCTTTGACAAACACAAAGAGGAGAACAAGGCAAAAAATCTAGTCAGCTGAACGGTGTCACCCTCCCTGTGAAAGCCCCGGGTGGCAGCACCTGCCCTCGAGCAGGCAGCTGAGCTTTTTGTGAGTCCCACGGGTGTTTCTCTCTGTCCGACAGACCATAATGCCGATGCAGTACGAGACACGGATGTCCTGCGGGCTCGTGAAAGGGCACGCCTACTCCGTGACGGCCGTGGAAGAGGTACGTGCCCCGCTCCCCCCTCCAGCTGTGCGCAGCTGCAGCCACTGCTGGCCTGGCCCCACGCACGGCACCAAAGCCATGAGAGGCATGAAAAGCGAAACAAATTATGAGCCAAGGAAACAAAACTACGTTCAAATAAGTTAAAATCTTGTGGACAAAGAAACCTATCCAAGTTTTGGGTCACTTGGGCAACACCCACTTGGGCAAAGGTGGCTATAGGCAGCCACCTCCTGGTCTTACAGCCTTCCCACAGCCACCCCAAGAAGATCAGGCTGGGGTATGGCCCAGAAAGCACCATCATGAAGGGTGTGGTGACAGGCAGAACATCTCCTTTTGAACCAACTCTCAATCTATTGTTGTTGCCTTCTTTTTTCAATTAGACAGTATTTAAAGGGGAAAAAATACGTCTGGTAAGGCTGAGAAACCCCTGGGGCCAGGTGGAATGGAATGGAGCCTGGAGTGACAAGTGAGTAAAACAGAGCTTCACATGATTTGAAAAAGAAGTTGCAGCTTTATTTGCCTTTATGTAGCTTTTGCATAATCCTAATATTCAGTGATGAGGTATCTGAATTGTCTTTGAATTTTGAAGTTCATTGAGTGCTTAGCTGAAGCTGTAAAAAAGAAAAGAGTACCTAATAAGATGTTAAGAGAGGCTTTAATAAATGGAAATTAGGTTATGAAAGAACTGAATGAAGCAAGATGTCAGTGTTTTCCTTAGAGGAATTTCAATAGGTACACCAACAATTATAATCTGCAAACACCTTTTTCTTCAAGCTAAGTAAAATTAACACAGTTCAGCAAATGTTTGAGAGCTACTAAGAGGAATTCTAAGAGGAAGGCTGAGAGAAGTAGAACAATTGCTTCTTTTGTTGGGCATATAGAGAAGAGGATAGCATTGAGAACGAATTGTTGCAGGGCTTACAAAGGAAAAATTAGGTGGAGGTAGCAAGATGACTCTTGATTTTTCACTCTGTAAGCCTAAAGTGTAGAAACTTTAATGAAAACTGTATTGCAAAGCCTAAGCTAACTTGTTTACTCCTTTGAAGGTCAGAGGAGTGGGACTCTGTTAATAAAGAAGAGAAAATCCGCCTGCAGCACAAGGTTGTGGAGGATGGGGAGTTCTGGTGAGAGCATCAGTTTCTCTAGGAAATATGCAATCAGCAAAAATGAATGCCACTGCACTACTACCAATCTGCTAAAACCATTGCAGTGATCTCTGCTCCCCTTCATATTCCCAATAAACCCTGCTCTGTGATCCTCCCATTTTCCCACCAGAGATTATTCAGTGCCATCAGCACAGTATTTCTAATTATGCTACACTTCCACAAGCTCTCCATCACCCTTCCTACTTACCGTCCTGTCAGCTCAGTTTCCCTGAGTCTGGAGCTGTACCTGTGGTAACTCACCAACCAGCAGACCAAGAGCATTTGGAGAACATGGCACTCATATTGCAAACTTGTCCCAGTACTGACAGTGCTATTGGTCACCGTCTTTCACCTCCCCAGGGTCTTTCAGACAACTGCCAACCATGTAAATGCATTTGGGTTCAATTTCCCCTCAATTCCTCCAGGATATCATTTCAAGATTTCATGAGGCACTTCACAAAGCTTGAGATCTGTAACCTCACACCTGATGCTCTGGAAGTGGATAAATTCCAGACCTGGACCGTGTCAGTTAATGAAGGACGCTGGGTGAGAGGCTGCTCAGCTGGAGGCTGCCGCAATTATCCAGGTGAGCAAAGGGTCTTTAGGGATACAGCCTCTTTGATGGGGACTAGGTTAGATCCCAAAGGCTAAGTCATACCACAACCTGGTTAGTGCTCAGCCATAGGAAAAGCCTTGCTTTCTCAGTGGACAAGGCATGAAATTGGTAGCTGGACATCTTCTGTCACTATGCTGGAACAGAACATGGTAAGCCCAAAAGGCAGCCCTGGCAAAGATAAATCATTGTTCAAGTGACTTCACAGTGCCCCAAGTAAAAGGGATGAATTTCACCCTAACAGTTAGATTTCACTTGGGAAATTCACTTTTGTGGATTAGGGATAGCTTTAGGGACTTTGGAGGTTTATCAGATGACAGTTCTCCATAGATCCTCTTTTGCAATGCAGTTGTTAGAATTAAGTAACAGCCATAATATGTAAAAAAACCCATGTATGTCTCAGCCCAATTTTAACCTTTCCCTCAGGAGCCATAGGCAGGGAACTTAAAAGTTCTCTTTGATCATGAGCATCATTAGAAGACTGAAGCTTTACATGTTTTCTTTGGGTTGCTGATGGGATTTCACAGATACATTTTGGACCAATCCCCAGTATCGCTTGAAGCTCCTGGAGGAAGATGATGATCCTGAGGATGAAGAGGTTATCTGCAGCTTCCTTGTCGCACTCATGCAGAAAAACAGGAGGAAAGAGCGCAAGCTGGGAGCCAACCTGTACACCATTGGCTTTGCCATCTATGAGGTAACAGCTCTAGATTTTGCTCTTTGCACTGTGGTCACAAATCCTGACAGTATGTATTTACCAAGAGAGTTACTGAATCATTCAAGCTGATTACATCAATTGCAATTTTTGCTTTGCAAGGGAGTCAGAAAATCTGGAAGAGAGGAAGGAAATTCAATTCTTCCTAACTCCTCGTACAACAGCAATGTCAGGGTTTACCCATCGATTAAGTCAGACACTTTTTAGGCTTTTATAGTGACCTAATGCCAGATTTTAGCATATTCTTTCACATATATTTTTCAATCTCCCTTTTGCCCTTTCTGAAACTAAGCATTTCATTGGCAGAAGAGTGTGAAAAAGGAAACAGACATCCAAGGCTCATACATAGCAATTAACCTCTGTCCCTGCTATTGACTTGATGAAAAAGTCAATTTACTCAGTCCCTTGCACAAACATATTTGATTCAGATTTTAGCTGATTTCATGTAAAAGTCAAGAAACTTAGAAAGGAAGAGGAAAAGTGCTTATCTGACTAAGGGCATTTTAATTACTGTGTCCTCAGAACTTTAGTTGAATACCCTTCTGTGTGACCTATAAACATGTAGTCTCCCTTTGCAGCTCTGACTGTTTCTTCTCTCTGTTTCTCCCTAAGGTGCCCAAAGAGGTATGCACAGAACGGAGCCAGATTGACATCTTGGTGTATACCCACAGCTAGTGTTACTGTAGTGCCTGGCAGTAAGTCAGCAGGAGACTGTCCAGTCAAGTTTGTTTTCAGGGATGTAACAGCAGTAGAACTGCTAACCTTTTTGCTTTGAGTGTTTATTAGTAATATTTTGTGAGTAATTTTTAGTTCCTTCTCACTCGCACCCCATTTTCAATTGGACCCTTCCTTTCATCAATGCTTCTTTTGTCTTCTGTGGTGGCCTGGTCATCACTTGCACAGTTGGTCAGAGACCCAGGAAGCAGTGCCTGTGAGGGCTTAGCCTCTGCACTCCATGCAGAACCACCCTAAGCCACTTGCATTTCCTCCTAAAAATAATATAAATGGCCTACATTCTGCAGTCACAGAGTTTTCTCTGTAGTCTTAGAATGGTTTAGAAAATTATGGTATTTTCAGACATTGAAGAAAGCTTATCAAAAGTACACAGATTACATTTTTTCTGAGCCTGACAGTAGCTGAATCATTGGCGTCAGAAGTTTTGCTAACAAGCTCATCTGAAGGCTGTTACCTGGAAAGCATGAGGATGACAATCTGAATGTTGTCTTTGCCAACTATCTTACAGATGGTTATTTCTGCAAAAAACAGCCTGCAAGTGTGTTTAGTCCACAATTCTTGGCTTAATTTTCATATTTGAACTAATGTAATGTTTGATTATCACATTTGTTTAGCTGATACAGAACTCATGTTTTGTCTAGACAAGGACATGTTTATGCTGAAAGCACCTTCACTTTACCACTCTGCATGTACACTGTTCCTTGCCATGCATCCTCCAAGGAAAGTGGCTGAGCTTTGGTTACACACAACCCAGCATCTAGCAAAAGAGTCAGATACAAGTGCCTACACAGTAGAAGTCAGCCACACAATCTGCAGGTGGGCCCTGGAGCAGCCCTCAGAAGCCAATTAGACACAGTCAGTGGCAACTCAAAGGCGACAGACTCTGTACCTGCCACCAGCTACCACCAGTCCTCAGCTCCCTGCTTGCTAAGCTGCTGCTTCCTGTGTTTTCTATCCCAGCCGTGCATTGCCCGCATGGCAACCCACCTGGGCAATGGGCAAGACTTCCTTGAAGACAAATGGACTCATTTGTTCTGCAGATGCATGGTACTAAGCACCACTTGCAGAAGGATTTTTTCCTCTACAATGCCTCCAAAGCTAGAAGTAAGACTTACATAAACATGCGAGAAATCTCTGAGCGCTTCCGGTTACCACCCAGCGAGTACGTCATCATTCCATCGACATATGACCCCCACCAGGAGGGAGAATTCATCCTCAGAGTCTTCTCAGAAAAAAGAAGTCTTTCAGAGTAAGTTGCAGAGCCATTTATTTGGCCATATAGGTGGAGTGACCTCACTAGGCTGCTACAGTCATGTTATCAGTTTGCTACACCCTGCTTTTTATTTTGTTAACCTCATTGGAAACTCCAAGCTGCAAACTCGTTTCCACAAGTTTACTTTATAGATTAACAAGAACCTGCTTTGAATTGTCTTTGGAGAAGCTTACTGCTTGCAGGATATCCTTTGCAAAGAAACCATTAGGCATTTACTAAGGCCAAAGAACTTCTGTTTTACTTCCAGTTCACTGTTATAAAGTCTCTTTACAGGAGTAAGCCAGGTGGCAGCTGTCCTGGAAATGGTACTTGGAATGTTCAGCTCAAACCGGGAAAAAGCTGCTCCTAAAGCCTGCAGCTGTAATGCTGGAGGCCAGCCCACACCACTGGCTGCTTGAAAAGTTTGAATGGGTGCTTAAAAACTACCTAAAGAAACAAGCAACTTTAGGAACAGTCACTTTCCTGATTTATTTGTTTTTTGCTTCCTACTTAGGGAGGTTGAAAACATGATTGAGGCAGAACGTCCATTGGTAAGTACTGTCCTGGTCCTCTTTTGTGTATAGGAGTAGAGAGGAGAGGAACATGATACCTAGGGAAACCGACAGCAGGAAATCATTTGCAGCTACATGACAGAACCTTTATCTAATTCTCATCTTTTTTCTCATTAAGATACTTCTGTTGACACTTGATTTATATATGTTTTTTTCTCAACTTGATTCAGGCCAAAACGCTTTTGCAGATTTGAAATCTGGTCTTGGCATAGAGAAGCTGGATGCTAAGCATTGTTTTTGTCTCCATCAATGGAGATTATCCATTTACCAAGGGAGGCCTAGCTCTGTGCCCTGAAATACTTTCTTTGTGAAATTGGTGTCTCATCTCATAAAGAAAAAACTACCTTATTTTGAAGTACCTGCTTTCTGAAAAGGGATCTTAATAGCACTCTGATTCAAAATAGCATCCATGGCAAATTCTAACTCTTCCCCCCTGGAGATTTTTACACATCTTTGTGGGAATGTACTACAGCAAACAATACAATAAGTCTTGAAAAAAAAAATCAGAGGAAATGCTGTTGCACAGAACTGAGCTCCATCAAAACTTGCTCAGAAATGTTCCCCTTCTCTTTGCTGTCATAGTGAAAAACAACTGTCCAGATGTGAGGGAATCAAATTGTCAGATATCGTTGATCTATGGGCATAGAAGTTCAATCTCCCCAACACTGGCAGGTTGGGAAAAAGAAAAGGAATACTCAGAACTAAAGAGATTTTATTCAAGCAGACAAAGCCCCAGATGAGATGAGACACAGTTTTATTATGGTTTCTGCAATGTGTTTCCTTCAGTATGCCATTTCTTGGTGAGTGTATGTTCCCTCATTTTTAGTGATTTGAAAGCTTATAAATATAGGAAACGGGAAAATTTGTATGAGTATAGGAACTGGAAAAATAAACATGAGAAAGGGAAAAAAATAATAAAGTTTGCCTTCAGTGCTGCATAATCTGATCAAGCACTTTTTAATTTTGTCTCTTCCCACAGAAGAAAAAGGGCAAGGTAAGTACCTGTGCAATGTGCTAAGTGCCAGCAGGGCAAAGAGCATGTGCAATGCATGAGCAGGGACAGAGTTCCTTGCTATTATAATTTTCTCTGTGTCTGGAAACTGACCTAGTTAATGAAGGGTGCTGGATACGAGGCCATTTGCATGCAACAAAGATTTTGTCTTCCTACTTGAGATTCTAATGAAATAGGATTAGCATCATATACCCCTCCCACTCAAAGGGGTGGTGAAAAGGTAACAAACTATTCAGCTCAGTCCTCTGGGTTGCTCAAACTGTTCCTCCTCCCTGCCCCTCCAGAGACAACCTGACACCCTTTGCTAGTGAAAAGCACTCCTTCTCCAGACATGTGCCCTCACACTTGCTTTCCACCAGCTAGTGCAGCAGCCACTCCTCTTTCCTGAAGTTTCTGCTCACCAAAGTCCTGGGTTCTATTTTTGATTTGACACAACATATTTTAGACCTTGAAAATGTAATCAGATATTTTAATCCCAAGAGAGGCTGATAGTAATTAATACTCTAGAGTAATACATTCACATCATGTAGCAGTTTTTTCCTTGTTTTAAATGCACCAAAGCAGAACAATTGCAAATTGTTGGCTGCTTACAGCTGAGTGCTTCAAGAGTCAGTACAGATAAAGAACATATGCTTCACATAACTAACAAGCTCCTACACAAATAACTCCTTTTCTGGGTACTATGCACATTTGTTTTGTTTTCAGTGCTACTGTCCTTGAGGGGCAAGTTCATCAGTTTGTGTGATGAGAATCTGGGAGGCCTATTTTGCTTACAAACAGGGGAAGAACCCCACCAAAAAAAAAAACCACAAAAAACCAAAAAACAAAAACAAAAACCAAACCCAAAAACCAACTAAAACACCAAAACAAAAACAAAACCACACAAAGAAATCCCAAACAAAAACAACAAACCAAACAGATTCAATGACTGTCTTTCTCACAAGGAAAGCTAGGACCCAGAAATTGCACTATTTTGCAAAAATATTTCTGCAGCTTTTTTTAGCATGAGAAGAGCAGTAACTGCAGAAATTTTTCCTCCTTTTGATTTAATCCTTTCTTTTCTTTCATTCCAAGAAATGGCTTCTCTCGTCATACTTTCAAGAGCAGGAGTTGTTGCTGCATGTACTTTCCACAGAATGCTTGTAACCAAATATTTTCCTTTCCACTATTTCTCCTGTAATTTCCACTTCTCTTGTGCTCTCTTCTTCTAGCCTATCATCTTCGTTTCTGACAGAGCAAACAGCAATAAGGAGCTGACAGCAGAAGAAAATGATGGCAAAGATGGTGAAAAAACCCAAGCAGATGAGAAAAAGGTTTCTGCAGCAAGTGGCAGAGGGGGAAATAGGGCTTGGTCTGGCTAGCATGAAAGAGTGGCTGAGGAGAGCACAGGAATGGGGCACAGAGGTGCCCTGAGATACTAAACAGCTTCTCATTAAATCTTTACATGACTCTTATCTGGTTTATGTGGATCTAATGAGCACAAGCACAGAGAGAGTGTCCCTTCAGTTATTTAACAACTCTACAGGAGGATTTAGTTGCTTGAAAAATCTCCTCGTTGCTCTCTCACACAAGAATCCTGGTTGTGAGAGATTCCCACATTCAGCTCACCCCCGCTTGGCCCCCTGAGGTGGCACCGCTTTAGAAGGGCACATGCACAAACTGCACCCGAGTGGCTGCAGAAGCTCCTGGCAATGACCACAGCCTCTTCTGTTACAAACACACACCTCTATCCTAGTCCTTGTTGGCCAGAGGATAAAGGACAGGTAAACCCAGGAGCTCCAGCACCCCTCTCTTCTCCCTCACTACCAGAGAAGAGGAAAACAGAGTAGCAAATTCAGAATTTCTTCCTGCAGGGGGGTGAGACACAACGTATCTAACAGCCAGATCCCACATCCAGGCTTGTGACATCTGGGGGCATGGCTGGAGCATCTGCTTACAGGGAGGGTGCTGCATGACTGCTAGAGCATGCAGGGGGTGAAGTGAAAACCAATCTAAACTTTCCTCTGCATTTAGACAAAGGAAAACAAGAAATAAGCCAAGAAATCCACTTTGTTACCTATAACTTTCATTTCCCTTTTCAGTATCAGCTTCAGAGTTCAGGGTTGCATTTTTCATGTGTCTGAGAAAGCTTCATGTTCCTCATTTTCCTCGGTCTCATATGCTATTTGTCTTCAGCAAGCCCCCCCCCCCCCCCATCATAAAGAGCTCTCACATGGTCATTTATTGGCTATAGAGCAGCTGTGAGGCAGATACTGTGTCCCTGCCCATGGCAGGGGGGCTTGAATAAGATAATCTTTAAGGTCTCTTTCAACCAAAACCATTCTTTGATTCTCTGATAAGCCTCTTCTGCTCCAAACTTCTCTTTGGCAATATTTTGGAACAAAAAATTAGAAGATAACTACCAGTGTTATTTAGGCTCCTTCAAATAGAAGAGAAAACAATGGGATGAAGTTAAATACTTGGCAGTTTTAAGGAAGAGAATTAACAAAAACATAGGGAAAGGAGTGGGAGAACAACCCATTCCTCCAAAGGCCTCCAGATTCTAAGATGATCCCTCACACAAGGGTAAGTGAGCCATCCAGGCCCTTTCTCTTTTCCACTGGGCTCAGGATGTATCTCTTCTTTGCTTGTCTCTTTTCAGCGTTCTTCAACAAAAGCTCATGAGGAGAGCGAAGAGCAAAAACAGTTCAGGAATATTTTCCGACAGATTGCAGGGGATGTGAGTATGCAATCAATACCTGTCTCTGCCCTCAAAGCAGCCTGGTCACAACAGCCCCTAAATCAACTATTCCATAGATTCAAAACATTGGATATCAAAATTTCCTTTGAATTTGCTCCCATCAAATTCTCTTTGTGATTTTGAGATAAGTAAAATCAAATAAGAACCCCATTAAGTATACAGCTATCCTCATATGTATGTATAAACTATTCTCACTGTGTCTGAGGGAGTCTTACTTAAATTCAGCTTTTTTTTCTCCTATCTCCTACAAGATGCTGTTTTGCACAGCAAGTATAAACAAGTTAGAAATGCAATGCCCTCTGGTATATGCTTAACAAGGGAAGTTAAAGATAAAAACAGATCAAAGAACTGCATAAATCAAGTGGCTGCATTTGGGATACAGGAATTTTCTGATTTTACTATTTTACTTTTAGACTGGCTTGAAATTACCAGTCATTCTTCTAGTTATAGTTTATTGAGCACTGTATGGTAACTTCAGGTCTACCTTGTACCGAAGCCTCAGGAAAGGGCTGGACTAATGTTCACATGAAGTAGAATGCCCTCTGGTTTGAAACATGTATATGTCTTAACGAAAAGTGACCAAAGACTTTTAGCATATTCAGCCATAAAATTGTTTTTCATAAAGAATTCTGTAACTAATGATATTCTCACCACATTTCCAACAGGACATGGAGATCAATGCTGAGGAACTTAGGAATGTTCTCAATAATGTCGTAAAAAAACGTGAGTTTGAGCATGTTTTTTACTAACCCTGGACAAAGAAATCTGTGACAGAGCATAACTCCCCTCCCCGAGTTTCTAAAAATTATTGATGTTTTCAAACTCAGAAATTTCCTAGTTACATTTCCATGGACAATGCATCTGAGACTTTCACAAGCTGAACTTTGCACAGAGATTATCTCTACAGGTTGTTAGTACTGATAATCTAGAAATGAGCAGATGCATTCATTGGAATTACCACTGGGACAATAATGCAGTTCTCACAGCCTGCAAATGCCCTTTAAAAAATTTCTAGTGGACAGGCAAACCTTTCTCCCTGTTTAGCAAACTTTAACCGACAGACTCTGGACTTTCTTAGTAATTTAGGAATTAGTTTAGAGTTTTTCAGGGTTTTTTATTGTATGAAACAAATCAAGAAAAGTAAATCTAGTTCACAGGCAGTAACATTACTGAGAGTCTTTTCAGATTTCTCTACCACTCATTTCTTACTGGACAAAGGAAGTAGGTTTGGCTTTTACTTTGATTAGAGTTACACCTGAGAGGAAAATCATTTGCTGATTTGTATTCACCTGGGACCATTTGTTTCAGATAAGGACCTAAGGTCAGAAGGGTTTGAATTGGAATCCTGTCGCAGCATGATTGCTTTAATGGATGTATCCTTTCCTGGTGAAAAGGGACTGCTTGAAACCACTTGAGTTCACCATTTCTCACCACCACACACACAACTTAGTAAGCCAGGGAAACAAACACAGCAAATTGTAGTCTGTAGTCAAATAAAAAAGCACTCCTGGTTTGGCACATCTTAATTCCAGTCATCTCAATGTTAACATAATTGGCAGAGAAAGATGTCCCCAAAAAGAAAGCTACAGAATAAATCAGTCAGTATGACACTCTTCTTTAGGTATCAGACACTGGCCACATTAGGTACTAAAGCAGGATTTTTTCATTATTATATTTAAAACAAAGTCAACATAACTATAGATCTTGCCAATAAATGTACTATATTTATCTCTTTAAGTTTGTCATGTATCACATATTCTACTGTGCTCAGCTTGCAATGCAGGCAGAACTTGTCTGGAACAAGTGCAATAAAACACACTCTAAGATGCTATGTGCTTACCTCTGCTACAACCACCCTAGGCTTTCCAGTTTGAGATAACACAATTTTGAGAGAATGTAAGTGCATTCAAATATAACAGAACAAAAGTGTAACTACAACTCACAGCCATAATGGTTGAAGCCTAAACACATTTTTGAAAAGAGCTTTAGTCAATATTTTGCTTATTTCTTAATTCATTTTAAGCAAGGCAGAAAGAGATTCATGCCAGAGTAAAGCTCAGTTGTCTTAAAAAGCACTAGGTGAGCTTCACATTTGGAGGTATTTCAGAGAATCCCACTAAAGCATCCTACTCATGCACTTTTAGAATAATTCCAGAGGCAAAGCTGTGTCTTGTACCAGAAGTTTGCTTCTACACAAAGTAGAAGTAGTTCTTCACACTCCTGAAGCACTATGCTATACACAATAACCAAAATGTTTACAAATGTTTTACTGCACAGGTGAATCAACTCTTTGTGCTGAGGAGATCCCCAACCTAGTTTTACATTCATCATTTTACCAGTAATTGCAGCCTTAATTAATTTTATCCTAAAAGTATTGTGGGTTTTTTACCTGAATGTTTGCATCACAGACAGATGGCTCAGGGAAGATAAACTTTGATGAATTTCGACATCTCTGGGACAAGATTAAAAGCTGGCAGGTATTGCTGGTATCTTCACAGCTCCTCTTCACAGCTTCTGCAGTGCAAGTGTTCTACAGAAAAACTAGAACTCTCCACATATGTTCCATCAAGAAGAAAAGCTAAAAAATAATTGTGAATTAGCTTCAAAAATAAAAAGTAATGTCTCTCCTCATCCTACTTCACAGCCTAAGCAAATAGCCTGAATATCCCATGTACAGCCTTCCCCCATGAGAGTAGCACAGAGGCATACAAATTAAAGGAGGAGAATGATGGGAACTAGAATCAGGCCTCAATAATAGCTTAATTAGGGCAATCAAGAGGGAGGATTACCAGCATAAACTCAAGTCAAACAAGGAGAATCTCAAGGGGAGAGTTTTTTTGCTTTCCAGAAACTGGATCTAAATTATTTTACTTTGCAACTGAGAGGAACTCTGTGCTAACAACCCAGAGTTCCCAGCAATGGCACATGGCAAAGCCTCCAAGTGCCTGAGGCACACAGCACATATCCACTCAGTGAGTGCATTCAAGAGCAGTACAAGTTTTTATTACTGTTTTCTGTGGTTTTTTTTCTTTTTCCAGAAAATTTTCAAGCGCTATGACACAGATCATTCAGGAACCATTAACAGCTACGAGATGCGCAACGCAGTCAATGACGCAGGTACTGTCCCTTGTGCAGTGCCCATAGCTGAAGAAACTTGGTTTTGTTTTGGTGCAGCACAGGCTGAGATCACTGAACACTGTGCTGCCTTTTAAAGACAGATCATAGAGAAATTAAAAAATATTTTTTCCCCCAACAGAGCTTCTCAAATATCCAAATGGCAAGCCTTGTATATCTTGCCAGCCAAATAGATCTCTTCAGCTCCTCTTTAATGCAATGAGTGATGCTTTGCTGTCTTAAGGATGTCCTACTCAGGGTCCTGCTATTCAAGGCGACCAGGGAATGCTGAAGACATTTAGTCTCATTTAAGCTCTGGATTCTATACATTTGTCTAAGTAAAAACAAAAAACAGTGGAAAACTTTCAACCTAAGTGTACAGGCCCTGAAACCAGGATGGAGCAGGTCTATGTCCAAGTGTGCATTACAGGCAATTGGGTGGGCATTTAAGTCATGTTAATGTTTCTTCCATACTGAGCCACTGTGGGTTCAGTCTCTTCTATCTGCACAATGATAAGAAAGTATTTTTGCAAAACTTGCAGTTAATGAAATTCATTCTGATAAGAGGGACTTTGGACTTTTCCTGCTTGTCTCAGACACACCAGTATGCTTCTTCCCCTGGGGAGCAGGCCTCCCCCCACAAAAGGTCTCTAAGGGACTGAGAGAACCACTTTGATCAGAAAATCTGTAGTATCACTATAAAACTAGTTGGGATGATTTCAGTGACACCTTGTTTTCAGTAGTATTTTGGCAGGTCAAGGAACAGAAACAAATGGTTACCTTGTACTTTACAAAACCTCAGTGATTCTGGAGTCCTTTGCTAAAGACAAAACTACACCTGGATTTGGACTCCTGCTGTGGTAGAAATATGGGTCATTTTTATTTTCCAGGTTTCTGTTCTCACCAGGGAAGTTGTCACTGTAAAAAGAGAAAATACTTAAATACCTCCTGCCCTGACTTTAGAACTGAGAACATTTCAGAGCCTTACAGCATATACACTGTGCATGACGTTGTGTTTAGCCAACAAACAGCTGTACCCAACACGTGACAGACCTTTTCAAGGCACAGCACTGGCTGCAGCATTCAGTCCTACCACACCAAGAAGTTGCCTCCTTGTCTATTTTCTGACCAGTGCTTAATTTTGCTTTTATAGCAACTTCCCCTTGCATTTCTGATTTTTAGCTGATTTGCTTTCAGAAGGCCCAGCTGAGCCATTAGGCCTTCTGGGGCTGCAGGTCTCCTCTTCACACTTACAGCCTGAGGTTACTCAGGTGCTAAGGGCCCTCTCACAGCATTGCTTCTGGTTTGGGAAGGCAGCTGGACACAGTGAAGCTCCTTACGGCTTTACTTGATTTTGTTTAGCAGTTGCAGCAGGACGCTCCAGTCTGTGCCTCAGCTGGGCCAGGGGAGCGCCTGTGGCCCACCCCTCATGGAGCAGCACCTTCCCCACCTGAGGCCCAGCTGTGCCCGTTTTTGCTTCCCTGCAGGGTTTCGGCTGAACAACCAGCTCTACGACATCATCACCATGCGCTACGCCGACAAGAACATGAACATTGATTTTGACAGCTTCATCTGCTGCTTCGTGCGCCTGGACGCCATGTTCCGTGAGTGGCTGCCCCGGTCCCAAAGCACTGCCTCCCCTCCTGCCCCCAAACACAGCCCTGGATCCGTGGAATGGACTGGGTTGAAAAGGACCTCAAGGATGATCTGGTTCCAATTCCCCTGCTGTGGGCAGGGACACCTTGCACTGGACCAGATTGCTCAGAGCCCCATCATACAGTAAAGTTTGTTCACAGCACTACTTCCTCTATGTAGGGTGTTAATTATTACAGACATGTGCTTAGGGAATCTAAGATGACAAGTTGTCTCACAGAAACACAGAAGAAACCACTGTGTTTCTCCTTGAATTGACTAAGTAAAAACAAAGCAGAAAGTGACCCCACAAGTGAAGACCTGTGCAAGTTGGCATTTCACAATGGGAGCGCTGTTTGATTTCCTGTCTGGGAATCATCTTTACTCACACAGTAACCTAATCTACTCCCCATATTTTTATTTCCTTACTTTAGGGGCATTCCACGCCTTTGACAAAGATGGAGATGGCATCATTAAGCTCAATGTCCTGGAGGTAAACTGCTTTATGAGAGTATGTCTAACACCATGTCCCAATACTAAATTTTAATTGTGTTAATCATTGCACATGTTTTCAAGGGAGAACTCTATGAATAGAGAAATTGCCACCCAATTGGTAAGAAACCCCAAAACCTCCTAAAATTTTGCTACCAATTTTACATGGAAAACATCCATGATCTGCCAACAACAGTTGCTCTGTAAGACTCCACTTGGTGCTGAAGGGCATGGCTGCAGTCTCTTCATATCATCTTTAAAGTCCATCAAAAAATTCTGAGATTTTTTTTTATAAGGCAATTAAGATCAAACATAGTGATATGATATTAAATGATAATGGGGCTTAGCATAGTTCTTTACCTTTAAAAAAATCTTGTTAAGAAGAATTAGAAAGTTTCAACTTCATGTCCTCTGTTAGGGAGGACATTAAAAACATCCTTTAAAACACCATTAAAAACACCCATCACTTTTTGCAAGGGAAGGAGAAATAGGAGCAAGAGACTCAAGAAAATTCCCCACTGCCACTCCATGCTAAGTGACAGCAAGCAGCTGCCTTCCAGCTAGAGATGGTGGTCTCTTCACACAATCTGTGGGAGGACACCAACAACTCATCCATCCCTTAACTCTTCTTTCAGTGGCTGCAGCTCACGCTGTATGCGTAACACCAGAGCCAGTGGCCACGTCCATCAAGATCACACTGAAGATTCCATGGACTAGCACTATTCAGCCCAAGGGCAATTCCTAATAATGTCATTCACTCCTCAAGATGAACAGCACATGGGAAGAAGCCCTTGGAAAAAGAGACAACCACACTGTAGTGGACAGCACAGTACGCATACTTCGTAACTACTTTTATAGCATCCTGACATTTTTCCTTTGGGCAACAAGGATTAATTTATTAATGACTGAATTAAGCTTTCTCTGCATGGTGAAGACATGGAGAATACAAAATTGTTCTGCTTGTGCTGACAACTGGAAAGTTGTTCCCTCAAGTGAGGTGAAACTGGGACTGTATCTAACTGCGAAAGTCAAAGGTGCTTACTGCCACCTTGTAATTGGTCATTAACTCTTTGTCCTGCTCTTGGTATTATCCTTTCATCTCTTTGTAATATTTACTGAATAATTCACATGAGATTGTGCTAATTACATTAGTATTATGCAACCCAATGACTCAGTTACAGATTTGGCTGTGCAGGTTGGATCTCTGCTATGTAGAAATGGGAGAGTAGGGCACAACAGACTGCAATACCCGAGTACAGCTTGATCTAATGCCTCAGCAGAAGTACCAGAACTGAGCAATTGGCTCTCATTATTAGTACTTATCCTGATTACAAATGTGGACATTGTAAATGTTTTTCATTGTAACTGCATTCCCATAATATTGAGAAACTTATTTGCCATTTGAGGCAGACAACCTCTTATACCTACAAATTTATATATCTACACACATATATTTCCCCTACTGCAGGTCCTATTTCCCAACATTAGCATGCATTTCTTTATTGCAAGAGGTGACTTGTAGGAGAATCTATGTCAGCATGACCACTTTGGGAATATTATTCCAATGGGCAAGTACAATTATTTTAATGGAATAAAAAAAAAAAAATCAACTGGATTTTGGCCTAGGCTTTTTGGTCTTATTCTGAAAGAACAGATGAAGATGAAATATTGAGCACTCTTTCATCATTCTCCTGAATATAGAGCAGCTTTTGGAGTTTATGGCAAGTGTGAAATTAGCTTAATATCTCAAATATTTGCCCGTTTACTCCTTGAATACATTAAAAATGAAAAAAGAAAGCACTTGAGAGGTTCCCTTGCTACCAGATTAAAGGATAACGGGTACAATATAAAAAATGGAAGGGCAAACAAAACATGCAAGGAAGACCAGACTTTGTCAGGAGAACCTTTTACTTAGTTGTCAAGTGGGAAAAAGTAGCAAAGCAATCCACTAATGTAAAGTAAAAATTAAAAAACAAATTCTAGCATCCACTGAAAGTTATTCCAGTGAGTAGTACATTTAACTGGAAGGTCACTAAGAAGCAGAAAACCTTTTGACTATGAAGTTCTTAGTGCTGTCTTGCACTGTAACTTACTCTGAGAGAGGAAGGAAATCATATAATTTATCTAAAGAAAAGTTATTCTCCTTCTAATTCAACTGTTTTTTAACCCAAATAAATTTTAGGATGACTGGAACACCTGGAGCCCTGGCTTCCAGCCATGCCTTACCTCCACAAAGCTATTATTTTCCATACAAGTAGTGCCGAGATGCTCTTGGTTGGGATCTTCAGAGACAAAACAAAATCAGTCAAAAGATCAAAATCATGATTTTTAATTGGCAACTCAAAACCAGTCCTTACAGTTCTGATGAGTGAACTAGCAACAAGCTCTAGAGAACTTCCCTTGCAATGGGCCATGAAGCAAGACAGACAGCGCATCAGCTTGGAGGCATCAGTTGGGTGGACAGTTTCATTTCTTTGCCAAACAGCTGGGTCTGAGGTTTTCTGCACACCTGTAACATTCCCGCCAGTGCTGGAGCTTCAAAGTGGCCTGTCTGACTTTATCCAGCACTCACAGTACAGGAAAAAATCCAGAACAAAGTCGAGTTCTACCGAATCATATGAAAGTCATTCTATTTAAAACAAAGGAGAAACAGACAAACCGTAACAATATAAAGAAGTTTATTTTTTTTTTAATTTCTTCTTTTGTCATGTAAAGTTTCATTACTACACTCACAGCTTTGTACCAAACTGAGCGAAGAAAACAATGATCAGTCTGTGCACATGTTCTACAGAGCTTAAATAACTAAATATTCAATCAAGTTATTTTATTCCACTTCCATTCTTTCCAAAGACTGTTTAACATTACAGCAAAATGAAATCTGAGAAGCTGGCAGGCACATATAACAGAATATATACCTACACAGTTTGCTCCTTGATGATTAATAATTTTACAAACAGTAGCTGAAACAATTTCCTTATCCTTCCTCACATATTCTGCAACTCTGGACAACTTAGATTCTTGAATTATAGTACCATACAAACCTGAAAATGAAGATTCACCTGTACCTGTGTTTTAATTCAGCTTAAGGGAAAAGTATTTTTCCAACAAAAACATTTCCCCTGCCATTTATTGCAGTTTGCAGCTATCATTTACCTTGATCCAGCTGATTGTACTGTTTGATTGTACTGTTTGAAAATGTGCATTAAGAACTGCACTACTTCAAACACTCCACACAGCCAAGCTCCTGCTATTTTGCAGAAGCCAGCTTATGTGCTGATAATATGTTTAAAGACTGTAATTTACATGTAAGTGACACAATGTAAGCAGAAGCCTGGATATTTAATGCATCTTTGTACCAAGAGATGCAGAAGTTTTCCCTCCATCCCCTTCCACATACCGAAGCAGCAGCAGCAGCATTAGGCCAGAGTGTTTTGCACTGCCAGATACCTGTTATCTTTCTCTGAAATTTGAAGGAGAAAGGAGAAACTAATCTAGACCAATCCCCAAAGGGCTGCCATATGTAATTAGCCATACAGCAAGTCCAGAACTTGTTTTTAAACACCTGACTAATAAAACAATCCACAGCTAACCACAAAATAAATCCTCACTCTACTCACTCTTCCACTCACAACTTTTTACTTGCATAAAAAATCAAACCAAAATCAAAAATAAATAGTCTTGAAAGTGGCTTCAGATGTGCAGTACTGCTTTTCATGCAAATATGACTGTGTTAAATGTCACAAACAGCCCACCTTCTCAAAGCTACTACATTCTTCAACTAGACATATATCAGGAGTCAAAACCCTAAGTTGCAAGACCATAGAGGATCTTTAATGAATACCAACAAACAAACATTAGTTTGGCATCTGCAATTGTCTCCAGAAGAAGTAAATGGCCAGTTGTGAAATCTGCACCGAATTCCAGCTGAACAAATAGGAAACCTCTCCACAGAACTCCAGAGAAGCTGGGGGATTTCCACAACTGCACAACTTTATAGCAATTCCTTTTAAGATATCCTCATGACAAAACAGTACAGCATTTTTCTCTGAACCCCTGAGGATTTTAAAAAAATGTTTCTGATTTACGAAGCAAAATTTTTCACTTATGCAGCTCTACTATTTTCCCACCTCTTTCCCATTTTAGGATTCTTCCAATGTATCTGAAATGACCAACAAAGTAGCAAAAGACACCACTGCCAAAGCTGGACTTCAGAAGCCCACACTTTTCAGGAGGACTGTTTTCAAGACAGTTAAGGAAATATCATGGACCACACACACACAAAAAAAAGACTGCTTCCACCAACTAGAAAATATAAACCCAAAAAGCAAATGGGAATGCAAATAAAGTGTAATAACTCTGTTTGTTGCAACATCTAGGGAAAAAGATCTTTATATGTTCCTGAAAACAGCTGAAAGAATCACAAGAGAGAAGTAACAAAATCTACTCTCACACACATTTTTCAGAATGCCACTATTGCCCCACAGGCTTGTCCTCCAGACACAGCTCCACACCTTCACTTGCAGCACAGTCCATGAAGGACAAACCTTAGGACACCCACCCTGCTTATGCCACACTTACATGCTATGCTCCCTCATTGTGGTTCAAAAAACTCCCAGAAGAACTCCTGAATATCAACATCTTTGGAAATGGTTTAAGTATTATGCAGTCTTCTGCTTTTAGGTCATGAAAAAACCCAAACAAATGCTCTCAGACTTCAGAGCATTACACTGTCCCTTATAAAACATCTACACCACTTAAAGACTTCCCCAAACTTGATTCTCTATTGAATTGCTTCATCCACAGCCCACAGAAAGAAAGATTAAAAAAGCCCAACACCAAAACCACAAACACACATCCCCCAAAAACCAAAACAACACCATCCTCAGAACAGCCTGAGGTCTGGGCCACATATTGGGGCATTTTGCTATGCACAAACAGCTTAATAAAAAGTAAACAAACAAAATCAATCACCACAAAAGCACTGGAATCTCAGAGATTCCCATGTCTTTGAAGGAGGATGCTATTGCATCTCATTCATATTTTACTCCTGTCTCACAAAAAATATTCATCAGTGTAAGAGCAATTCTGCTTGTCTGCTATAATAATACAAAACCAGTGTGCTCCAGAGAAGGCCCTGAAGTTCCTTGATTTGATGGCAGTGGAACATCCATGGGATTTCCTGAATCATTCACTTTCCTGGCCTAAAAAGGCTTCTTTACAGTCAAAGAATGAGGCTACAAAACTTATTTGGTCTGTGGTTGACAAGTCTGCAAGTGGTTGTGAAAAAGATACCCACTAAAAGTCTACTCAGATTTTTTTAAAAACTGGCACTTTATTCGTATATAAGCAACTCAGTTTCACCTTCACAGCTTAGGAAAATCTCTGCTTATTTTATCCTGAGCAGCAAGCTAGGCAAAAGTGAACGCAAAGATCCTTGCTAGATTAGTCTCAATGTTAAGAGGGTTCTTTGCTAAATTAGTGTCATTAAGGGAGAGAGGATGGCTAGTGCCAGAAGGGCATTGCACTGGGCTTCACAAGGTGAAGCCATCCCGCTCAAGGGAACACTTGCAGGAGAACCCTGACAAGCTGAAACAGTCTTCCCTTCTGCACTGGCCTCTCTGTGGTACTTTCTGTGCATTTGGAGAAATAAGACTTTTACATGTGATAGGCGTTTCATATCCTCAGCTTCTGCTTGAGAAATTTAGACTTTAAAATCCTGCTCCATTCTTTCCAGTTGAGTTTTTGTGAACTTTATATAGCCCAAGCCAATTAAGGCAGTTCACAACAGAAACAAAACACTACCAAAGTGGACGCACTCAGACACACAGTGCCTTTGCATTTCTCTTGGTTTGCTATGCTAGAGAGTATGGGACTGCAAAGCTCGGTCACTAAGATTACATAAAATCAGCAATCCAATTATGGTATTTTATCAAGACAGCAGTGGTGGTTACATTGCTCTTTAACTAAAAGAAAAACAGATACCACTTACTTCTTTCCCATACATTAGGACCTATACTGAAAAGACTAAGATTGCAAAGCCTGTGAGTAGAGCCACCGTTCTGGCTGTTTTGCTGCTACTGGCATCTCTCTCAAGAAATAATCACTTTCCTCAAAATAAACAAAATATCTCAAGAGGTATGGTATATCTATCACTGTATATATTGTGCCAGTTATAGCAACTTTTACACAAGGAATAAAAAATAAGTTACAATTAACATTAAAAAATTAGTTTATTCCAGTCCCCATAAAATAACTTTTCTTTTTATGAAGAAAGTAAAAATGTACACTGGATATTCAGGTTACATTGTTAGAATTTGTGATATTCTGGTTTGCAGAATTTTATTAAAATCAGCTATAAAACTGGATGCAACAAAACCAGACATGCCTTAGACATGTCTTAGACACATAACAGGATTCCAGCTGAGTTTGCAAACAGCAGCACCTATTGTAATCTAAGTTTTCAACACCCCTTTGAGCTTCCCAAAGACTATGCTTCTTAAAAAAACAAAACCACCTGAAAAAAGACAAACAACAAAGAAACAAGGCAGACAAAAGGAAGGAACATTCTTATCCACCAATTAAATAAAAACTTGCAAGAACTTGGGCTCTTAATTACCTGCCTTATTTCTGCAGAGTGCAACACAACCTGCAGTCTCCACAGCAATGCATTTCAGCCCCACTCAGTTTTTGCATTCCAAGTGGGAAAAGAAAAAGGAAAGACTGGAGTAAGAAACTGCTGTAATTTGGAATAATTCTGACATACAAAATTACTTCCCAATGTGGGAGGTGAAAAGCTTCATGAGTCAATCCTGCTGTCATCCTCAGCATGTCTTTCAATGTGTCCTACAGCATCCTAGAAAAGAACCAGAGAATTTAAAAAAATCATTATGATCATCACAAAAAAAGCACAAAAAACTGCAAAATATTCCAGAAGTGTCAGTGAAAGTGACATTCTAGATAACATATATTCTTTGGCTTAAAGCTTCTAAATATTATCATTGTCAAGCTATTAAATCACATATATAAAGTGTTTCACATACCACAGCATTAAAGGCAAATAAAAAACAGTTTTCTTTTTGATTAGAAGAGCAAATTACATAAACACATCATATCCAAAGCAGCATTTAAAGAGAAATAAAGGATTCTACTATTCATTAATTCTTGAAGAAACCTCCATCCTTCCCATATGTTGGAAAGCATTCAAAGGAAGGCAGTTTATATTGCCAAGGATTAAAATGTAGATTTTACCAATCAGTCTATAGGTAACTGCCCTCCTTACACCCATCTCCCAATCCTTTCCACATTACTTCATTCAATTCTTATGCCTTCTTCATTTTTTCCCCTTTCTGTGGTAACTTTTATCCAGAAGTTTATGCACTACTTATTTAAAGATTGTTTGTAAAACCAATTTCATGTGAAAAATAAACAGTGAAAGAGATAGCAATGGATAAAAATTAAAAGGATAAAAATCTGTTTTCAAGGCAGATGTTTGTTCATCTTATAAAGACGTTTTTCCTTCAAAAACATCCTAATATCTTGAGTAGAATTTCTTTAATATTTTAAGAATTGTACCATTTCCTTGTAATAGTTTAGGATCAAACTGTTTTAAATTGACCATATGTCAATTTATCATAGCTGCACTGTTCAGCTGCCACAGGCTGAACTGAACCCTGTTAGCCTTGGATGACTGTAACCACATGCAGTTAAGCCTGCCAAGGCTAGAAAAATTTAACCCTTTTTAAGAGAAATAGGATCAAGTCCCACCATTGTGGTGATATAAAGTACTTTATATTACCAAATACAATCATGTTATTTCAACCACATACCTGCTTGGAACCTTTCCTGGAGGTAAAGAAAGCATCACAGTTCTTCCAACGACATTTCAGGGTCTGAAAATTTGGATTTGTGTGGTCAGTTAGCAGGTGTTGTTTCAGATGGTCCACAACTCCAAAGATCAGTGAACATCCATGCCACTGGGAGAAAAAACAACACACCAGAATAAGCCAGGGAAATACAATTTTTGCTAATGCTTTTCTTCCTGCAATTTCACAATATTCTTCCAAGACTGTAAACATGCCTGCCAACTCCTGTAAGTTTTTTATCTTATTACATTTCCATTTTCCGTGGTCTCTATTCTTTTAATTACAGCTTTACAGAAATTTTTCCTGCCTTTAGCCAAGCCTAGACCATCACGAGGAATGGCCGGAGGAAGAGAGGAAATAAGCCTTTACAAGATTTAAGCTTACCTGTGACAAAGTCATTTGGAATTTAATTAAACTTATTTAGCACAGTAAATCAGCTTTTCTATGTCACTCAGCCAAAGTTTTGGGTATTAAACAGTTACACATCTAAAAACAGCCAGAAAGAACAGCAATTCACACTAATAACTTGCCCCAAAGCACACATACATATATACAAACATAGATACATATATATATACACACACATACACACAGCAAAGACAATAAAAAAATGAAACTAGTGATAAATACCTAAGTGATAAATATTTTAATACACATACATACACATTTTTAAAAAAATACACATATACATTTTTTAAAAGAAATCATGAATAATCTAAGTCAACCTACCCAAGACTAAGTAACTAGAGACCAACCCCCAGAAAATTAAAAAATGAAGGCTAAATACAATTTGCTAGTTACCCAGCATCGATAATTTTGCATCAGATTAAGCCTCACAGCTCTGACACTGCCATCATAGCATCCGGTGTAGATCTGTAAAAAAAACATTTATGGATAAACAAGCTGGGAATAAAAAAAAAAAAAAAAAAAGTAAAATTTTGAAAGAGACTTCAGTGTAGGTAAAAGCTAAGAAATATCAGCATGCAAGGCTTCTATATTTAAAAATAGGTATAACCAAATTCTTTTAATATTTGCATTCATAGTTCACAAAAACCTACACATGAATAAGAAATGCTTCCATAACCCCTATTGTTGATAGTGTCATGTGTGTAACAGTTCAGAAATGTTTAAATTACAGTGCTATCCACTAAAGTTAAAAAATATGTAGGTGTAAATGTCAAGTTGAATGTATTTCCAGGACCTAACCAGTTCTATGTACATCAAAAAAGGATGGAGAGGAAGTGTGTGAAAAAACATGAGAATTTCAGAAAGACTGATGCAAATCCTTTCACTCATCACTAAGCTTCTCATCTGAACCCCTCTTTGATTTGAGAATGCCCACGACAGATACCGCTGGGGCACAGCTCAAGCCTCAGGCTTGACTCACATGAGATGTGATGCTTGGGCAGATGGTATTCTAATTAGTAGGAAATCTGTTCCTTTGGATTTAACTTTTCTGTTATTACAGATCACTACAATACCTTTCATTTTACAGTCTCAAAGTAACTTTGCAAACAAATTCCTAGACATGCAGACAAATAAGTGCTTTTAAAGACTATTTTAAGAAATATTTATCCAGAAGTGCTTCTGAAACTTATCTTGCAGGGCAGATGCATGAAGAAACCTGTACATCTGAATCAACTGCACACCTTTGTTTATGTTCTGTCAAAGGTTGCTAGAGGTTTGGCTGTGGGTGAAGTTTTTCTCCAGTGAGAAGTTTTTCGCCAGTGAGATTCCCTTGAGTAAAAGTCAAACAGGACTGACACTTGAAAAAGCAGAAGTATTTTACTATTTTTAGTGTCTTCACTGTCATCATAACTGCAAAAAGAGCTATTGTTTTAAGACTGCAGTAAGCTGAACAGTGATTTTTCCCCAGACAACAATATTATGTAAAGCTGTTATAGCCACTTGATTTTTTGACTGAGAACAACTTGGAAATGCAGCCAAGCAGCAGGGTGATTTCTTAATCTGAAGAAATTAAACTGTCTTGTATGCACCTGTGGCAATTACAACCTTCTCTTTAAGAACAGTGAAAAGAAGGGAGTTACCATGCTCTTATGGATGGTCATACACATGATCATATCTGAGTGGCCTCCATAGACTTGCAAGCGGTCGTGTGACTTGAAAGAAACAGAAACAGACATTTATTAGCACAACATTTTTTAAGAGCCATTTTCCACAGACATGTAAATGACAATACTTTCAAGAGAAGTTTCCTTGGTACCAACTAAACTGATATGGTGGATTCCAAACTTTATAGACACCTTAAAAAGCTCACTTTTGCTTACATTGCTTCTGGGAGTCTTTTTGTCCAACTAAGCTCTTGTTCTTTCAGCAGACAAAGCTAACATTTTCCCACTTTTCTGAGCTGTCATTGTCTTGGAATAACCCAGGTTCTAAAAAATGTTTCAGGTTATATTCTTTAAAACCCATGTATTTTGACTGGTGAGACAACTATATATTCAGAGTGACAGAAAAAAGAGAGACGGGCTAGAGACCAGAAAGTACAAAGATGACTTCTATTTGACTTCAAAATCACTAATTAACACATATTAGATAAATGTCATTAGTAACCACCTATTTTCTTACCTGTAGTTCATAAACACGAACAAATTTATCCAGACATGCTGTCACCATGACTTTCCCAAGAATGTTCACAACCGTTACTGCATGGTTATGGCCCTTATAGATCCGTACCAGCTCTCCAGTCTGCATCAAGAAAAAGCAAAGGTAAAAAAGGTGTTGGGTTTGTTTTTTCTTAAATAAAAGTACAAAGTGGTTTTACCTAACCTGTATAGGGTAGCTAGCTTCAATGCTCACTACTCAAAACCAGAAACACCTGTTATTAGAATTCCATTCCCTGTGAAGGCACTTATAGATTATGATCAAATACTACTTATCCTTTTATTTGCCCATCCTAACAGAGAGCCATCCCAGTACAATAGAAATGCATGGGTCTGTGTAAAGTTCTCTTCTCTTCTGTTTCTGAACATGAGCCACCAGTGTGCCCAGGTGGCCAAAAAGCCAATGGTATCCTGGCCTGTCCCAGGAATAGCGTGGCCAGCAAGACCAGGGAAGTGATTCTTCCCCTGTACTCGGCACCCGTGAGGCCACATCTCGAGCGCCGTGTGCAGTTTTGGGCCCCTCAGTTCAGGAAGGACATTGAGGTGCTGGAGTGAGTCCAAAGAAGGGAAAGAAGCTGGTGAAGGGTGCTGGAGCACAAGTGTAATGAGAAGCAGCTGAAGGAGCTGGGTTTGTTTAACCTGGAGAGGAGGAGGCTCAGGGGGACCTTATCACTCTCTACAACTCCCTGAAAGGAGAATGTGGCCAAAGAGGAGTCAGCTCCTTCTCCAATGCAACCAGAAACAGGACAAGAGGAAATGGCCTCAAGCTGCACCAGGAAGGTTGGACACTAGGAAGAACCTCTTCACAAAAAGGGTGAATTTTGAATGGGCTGCCCTGGGAGGTGTTGGAGTCACTGTCCCTGGAAGCGTTTAGGGAAAGATTGGTTGCTGAAAATGCCATGGTATAGCTGATGTGGTGGTGTTTGGTCACAGGCTGTTCTCTATGATCTCAGAGGTCTTTTCCAACCTAATTGATTCTGTTTCCATCATTAGTTACATATTCCCACCCATCCTGAAACTAGTACCATGCTATTAGTATTAGCAGTATTTATGCAACCACAGGGATCAGTTAGCAAAACACACAGAAATATACTAAATATATATATCGCTAAACACACAGAAATGTACTCTTTTTATGTCAAGTAAAATTTCCCTCTGATAAGTTCCTTAATCTAACTTATTGCATAGCTACGTGAATGCTTCTGCTAGGACTAAGGGAAGATGGTGTAAAAGAGGGAGAGACAAAGCATTCATGATGCTTTTGAACAATCTAGCTTGGAACACAGTGTTCTTCAAGTTCTTCCACTTATAAAGAAACTTTTTCTCCACCAGACTATCTCAAATGGCTTTTCTTTGAACCCTTTCCATATTATCAGCATGCTTGTAGTTATATTTGCAAAAGCAAGATGGCCAGATAAAAAGGCATTGTGTATCATGTGACAAGAATCAGCAGGTTTATGTAGCCTCTTCATGCCTCCAGAGTTACCTATAGTGCATAGTCATATTCACAAAATCATGAGATTTCCTTTGCTGGAAGCAATCAGTCCTACTAGTCAGTCAAATATTCTAGAAATGCTGACTTTATAGCATAGGAATTCAGTGCCTTAGTAGCAAAAGTCATTCCATCATTTTATATGAGACTTACATGAATGTTGTGGGCATGGACAGACTGATCGCTGGACCCACTGAATACCAGATCATTCACAACCTTACAAAAAAAAAAAAAGTTTTATATTTTGTAACAGATATGGAAATGAGCAAGCAAAATATTAAGACACTGTTCAGTTTAAAGTTATACCGTAATATTTCCTAAATTTGAGAGCCTTAAAATCAATCAAGAGTATGAAGGAAAAAGCAAGCACATGCACAGTAAAGCCCAATGTCTCTTGGAAATTTTTGACATGCTGCATATTTATATGCTGCTTATGTAAGAAAAATTATGCTCCTGACCCCTAAAAAGTGACAAGACAAGAGGAAACAGCCTCAACTTGCACCAGGGGAAGTTTAGAATGGGTATTAGGAAAAGTTTCTTCACTGAAAGGATGATCAGGCATTGGAACAGGCTGCCCAAGGAAGTGATGGAATCACAAATTCTGAAATGTTCAAAATACAGACATAGATGTGGCAGCTGGGAATGTGAGATACGGCAGGCAAATAGAGCATTTCTCTACCAAGTTGCTCAGTTTTTATAATTTAAAATAGGGAAATCCTCAATTTCCTATCACAATCTGCTCATCATTTTAAGCATTCTTTGTCCAAAATGTATTTTCAGAGACACTTGCCTTCATGCAGAGAATAGTCTTGCTGTGACCTTCCAGGGTTCTGAGGAGCAGCCCATTCCGCGCGTCTCGCACGCTGATGGTGCAGTCATAGGAGCCCACTACCAACAACTTGCGTGCTCCTTCCTGAGCTGTGGCTAAACAGCTCACTGCTCTAGGGCCATGGCATTCAAAGGTATCAACCTGTTTATTATTCTAGTGGGGGAAGAAAGAAATGGAAAGAATTAAAATTTTGCTGACACTGATTAGATCACTGAGTCCTTTTTGTGTTGTGCTTGTTATGGCATCTGATTTCAGTTTAATAACACACAAAATAGCAGTGGTAAGAATTGCATCTTAAAAATTAAGTTTCCAAATCAAAGAGAAAGCTCCTTATGTTATGTAGACCAGGAGGAACCTTAAGGAAAAATGCAACAATACAGCGCCTAAAAGAAAGGTAAACAAAGAGACAGGCAGATAGGACAGCTTCAGGCATGGACAAAATAAACAACCAAAAGGGGCCAACAGTGACCATTTATACCCAAATGTGTTTATTAAAAATACATTTACTACTGGAGATAAAGAATAGCAAGAAACACAGAGGAAAGAAACAGCATCACAACAGGCATTCAGGTGCCAATAGTTAAACAAACTTACCTTTATGCTGAAAGTAACCACCGTGCCATTTGCAAGACCTGCATAAAGGATCCGCCATCTACTGTGTAAACAGAGCACTCGATCTTCCAATTTAAACTGTTCCATGCACTCTTTGGTCTAGCAATGGAAAGAAGTACTTAAAGATTTTCATTAACTGAAAACAATTCAAGAAAAAAAAACTGAAAAGAATGATGACTTTCACTTTTTAAACCAACAGAACTGGAGAAAAACATCTGAGAGTCTGGTGTCACATGGCAGTTTGAGCCTCACTTTAATCAGGACCATCTGTAAGGCTTGACTGTAGTTCAGCAACCAGTTATAACCCTAAAGACTTTGTTCTGGTCACAGCCTTTAATATGTATAGAAATTTAGACTACTGACTAAATATACATATATAGATAGATAGATAGATATAGATATACACACATACACACACACACACACACACATGAAAAGAATCTGTTACATGGTTGACAATTCCCTATTAAGTTTCCCACAGGGGACTAAGGGTTTAAGATCTCTGGCAGTTTGCTTTCTGAAGCAGATATTTGCTTTCTAGTCCTTCAAGTAACAGGTTGGGCAAGTCTTTTTATCATTTAGCCTCAAATATCCAGCTTCAGGAAGCCTCAGGTCTGCTCTTTCACGTACCCTCAGCATAACAGATACCTGTTCTCTCTAGAGCTGCTCTAAAGACACAGCAGAGAGCAATGCCTTCCATAACCAATGAAGTTAAAAATACAGGAAGAAAAGTAAGATTCACGGCCAAACAGCTATCCTGCACTTTGGTGTTCCCAACATTTGGGATTATGCCATGCTGCTCCAGTAAAAACTCTACTGACAAGCTAGTCAAAAGATTAGGGTAGTAAATCCATTAATCGTTTGCTGTTTTATTTGTGAGGTTTTTTCTTCCTGCTCTACTCTAAAGAGGTAAGAACTGTTGCTTGTGTCCAGATCATATAGGTTTAAAAGGCTTTTAAAATTTATATTTGTAACGAAACACTTGTATAAAATGCAGCATATGTAAATAAATCAACACAGAGTTTGAGTACCTTGATATTGTAACAGTTGATAGTGTGGTCGCTTGAGCCAGTGTAGAGGGCAGCATTCTTCCCATTTGTCTGAGTGACCAGAAGGCAGTTCACTTTTGAAGTATGTCCTTCAAAGATGGCCACACACTTCCTGCTCTAAAAAGGAAAGCACAGAGTCTGTCAGCATAAAGGCCTATATAATACCTCTTGGAATGGGCACCTAACAGAACAGGGTAGGACTGTTAAAAAAATCAGGATACATGCAGCAATCTATCTCCCCTTGTCTCTCTCACAGGAAGAAGGGGTTGGAGAGGTGGAGGAGGTTTTAAGAAAAGAATAGTATAAAATAAATTACAGGCTTGAAAAAGCAGCTGCTTCCTTTACTACATAGTAAGGCATTACAAAAGACAACCTTGTGATTGCAATTAATGTATCACTACTCCCACAACCTTACTTACAACGAGATTGTAGGCACAAACTGTTTTGTCTGCTGAGCAGGTGTACAACAAATTCCCAAAAATCTGAATAGCATTCACTGCAGCCAAGTGTCCCTCAAAAGTTCCCTCAGTAGGTTCTTCATCCTCACCTGGCTCCGAAGACACTTCTGTAGGACAGAGACATGTACTTTTGACTATAGGAACACTGTCAAGAAAACACACTGCTGTGGTTTGTACTGCCAATCAGCAGAACTATTTCATGGGTTCAGCACCTTTAAGTCAAATTTCATTGTGGATTCCAGCAGGACTGTGAATGTGACAGAGGGCAATATAAAGTGCTAAAAAGACCTTCATATGACTAAGTTCAGAACTACCTTTAGAATTAAAAAGAGAGTGTATTATTGTTTGCCCTAGAGCTCTACAGAGACTGTGGAACAATAGCATTCATGTGGGAGGGGAAGAAGGATGTGGAGGAGTGAAGACACAAAGCATTCAGTGCAAGATGATGTGAGTATGTGTCACTTCCCACTTTAGTTGTGAGTGCAAGCTTTTATCTTCAGGGCAAAGTTCTCCTATGGAAGCAGGTTGATCAAGACTTAACTCAAAGCCCTGCAAGATACTACATACAAGGCATTGGAAAGAAAGCTTAAAAGATATACCTGAGGAGTTCTTTGATCCTCTTAGGAATGATATGGAAGTCTGTGTCTCAGCCACACTGTAAGACAAAAATAAACAGTAGCGAAATTGGACTTTGCAAGTTCATTTTCAGACAAAATACTGGAGTAAGTAATATTCTAAAACACAAGACTCTGGACTTAGAAAATATGCTGTGACAGGTAAGCTCAAAACCAAACAGGGCAGCCCAGTTCTTCTATTAAGTGAAATTAGTCGGTAACAAGACACATTCACTTGTTGACCAAAAAAGACAAGTCCGTTTTTATTTTCCCTTTTATTTCACTCCTGAAGTCACTAATCTAAGACTTTGTGAATGAAAAAAAAAAAAAAGGAAAAGGAAAAAAAGAGAGGCCTCTTACGAATACTATGTAATATTAATAATTTTACTTGACAGAGGTCTACAATAATCTCACCTTTTTTTCCCATCATTCCTATGATTTGTGTCAATCTCACTGGTGGAGCTCACTTCATCATACCCAGAACAAGATGCCTCTAGGACTGCTTGATCCACAGAGTTGCATGAATCCCTCTTTGATGGACTGTCTGGTTTCTCATCTCCTGACGCTGATGAACCAACATCAACCACCTCACACTGAGGTGCTGAAACTTCCACTAGTTCCAGAGAAGCATCGCTATCATTCTCATCTTTGTTTCTTTCTGCTTGAGCAGTAACTCCACCCTCCTCTCTTGGAGGAGTAACTTTTTCTCCTTTAGGAACCTTTCCACCCTTGACTTTCCGGACAGGTTTGAAGTCAATCATATCCTGCTCTGTATCGCTGTTGTCCGGCACATGGGCTGCCCTCAGAGTTTTCTTCTTCCTTAACTTTCTCCTCCTTCTATTCCCTTTCTCTGCTGGGACTGCAGCCATTGTTAAGTGTTGCTCAGACGGTTCTGCTGACAATTTGGGAGTTTTATCCATTGGCACTTCGAGAAGGATCGAATGCTTTGAAAGAGAAGTGCTACACTGATCCACTAAAAGTCTTTCAGCAGCTGTATCATTTGCTTCTCTCTTGCTGAAAACAGACACTGAATGAGGAGAAGAGTTCTCAGGAAGTCGAGACTGTCCCTCGTCTGCAGCAGGCTCATGGACATCTTGATCAGTGTGTTGGAAACAAGCTGCCAGCCCTGCTAGGGATAGGGTTGCAGTGATAACTGGATACACTGAAGTTTTCTGGTTGGTCTCTTCTAAAGAAAACAGCCTAGTGTTACATTCAATCTGTACAGCAGTAACTATTTATGCAAAGTGTCCCTCCCTGTATTTTCTGTTTACACTTAATTGTGCATGTAAAGTACATATTCCTACATGTTGAAAACCACGTGCACATGTAGATCTGCTATTCAGTCAGCTATTCACAGCCTTTAAAAAACATAACTGGGGAATAAAATGTTCATCCATGCACATAGAAATAAAGGAATGGGGCAATCATTCAAGCTGCTGGCTGGCTATTTGCTACATGCTTTTAGAGTTCTGACAATCTTTGGTGAATCCTACATTGTTGACTTCAGATGCTACCATCCCTCTCTGCATGCTCCCTTACCAGCTGTCATGACTTCTGTAGAAATTATATTAATCAATGCATGCCAAGTATGACTCAGCTGTTCAGTGACAGTTTGAAAATCTTGTGCTCAACCCATCTGAATTATTACAGCTGATATATAGAGTTATTTCTACCAAGTTACTTGGACCTAATTCAAGGTAGACAGTTATGCACAACCCACTCTGCAGCACTGTACCCTTATCCTGGGAATAGCAGAACTGTAAGCTATGAGGGTAGGCTTTATTTAGTTACTTTAGTTTAGTTAGCTCATCTGTGGTGGACTATGCAATGGGGTCAACACACTCTCCCTATCATTTAATTGTGACTGAATTAATATGAACAAAATGATCCAACCTCTCAGCTGAGACAGACTAAGGGCAGCATCTCACAGCTGTTTCCCACACCCTAATATTGCCCAGTTACACTTGCAATAACCGCAGTCCAGAACAGGATATTTCAAGCTCACTGCATTTCTGGGGCAGGATCATGCAACGCAAATGGGAAGTTGGCAGTATCTGAAACACTTCCCTCTTCCAGCCTCTCAGAAGCCAGCAAATTAAACCTACACTAATGTTTGGTCAAAACCACATTACACATCATAGGACAAATTTGATGCTTTGGAATTACACATCCAACTAGAAACAGCTAAAATGAGAACATCTCTCACCCACACCTTCCTCAGATGGGGAATTCCAAGATAAAACTAAAACTTGCTGACAGCATAGGATATGTTGCCTTTAAAGTAAATCAATGGAGATAAGTTTTTCCCTGGACATGTAACTGCCATGCACAACTGCAAAACCTGACAGAAAAACCTCTGTATAGAAAAAATGAATAATTAGATGAAGTTTGAATGAGCTACTGTGTTCAATTACATGGGGAAGAAAGCACACAAAACCTTAAATTCTGAATACGCCTCTAATATCATGTGCCACTCATTTCTCCCTGGAAAGGGGAAGGAAGTAACTTGGTCACTTTATAACAGGAAAACAATAGCAACCAGCCACTTAAACTGAAATTTCTAAACCCAATAGCCTTTAATTCTCAGCGTTTGGAGTGCTGTGGGTATTAGAAAAAGAAGTAGGAAACCACCATGGCAATGAAAGAAAACAGAATCACTCAGTACCACAGGTGGGACACACTGTTGGCATTTGGGGGAAAACAAATGTAATCAGCTCCCTCAAAGCAAGGCTAAGCTAACCTCAATGGGCAGCTGACAAGCTAAACATTCAACCCTAAAAAGTAAATAGTCTGCCCCAGAGTGAATTCCTCTTCCTCAAATTACGGAATTGACCTCAAGACAAATGCTTCTTTCCCCCTAAATTACTAAACTGATCTGAAGGCAAACTCATTTTAAATGTAGCACATACAGAAGTTCATCAATACCAAAACTATGGTAACTTGACAAATGAACATAAAAAGAATGCTCTTGCTTTTAATACATCAAAATTAAGTTTGTAGGAAATGGAAAACTAATGTGATTAAGAGCTTTCTGAAGTAATTAGTCAAGTAACAAATGTAGCTATACACTGAAGGTTCATCTTCATAAGAAAAAAATAAAAAACCTCTTTCAACTTCTCTGTTGTGAAGCTTCAAGATTCTGCAAGCAAGACACTTCATGCCACTGCAGCTAGTGATCACTAAATCTTTCCTTAGAGTTGGAAAATTGAGAATAAAATTAACACTGATACAAATAAAAACAAAGATTCCATTGATTTTTAAGCATAACAGTATGGCATATGCCAATAAAAACAGGAAAGCAAAGGTAGTGGCTTCGTAAAAGTTGAGTCTTAACAATGAAAACAAACAAAAAACCTGATTCTTCCCCTGCCCCAAGTTTACTTTAGTGAATACCTCCAGAGCTTCACATTCCTTGTAAAATCCTCCAAAGAGAGATGAAGCAAAACTCAAAATACTGCATTAACAGCATGTAATACAGGAAATGCAATAGTGACTAAAAAAACCCACCACTTATATGCAATTCTACAGCTGAAGCAAACTAAAAAAAAGTAAAAAAAAAAAAAATCAATTTTTTTTTATTAAAGAGGTGTAAACTTCAATTCAGCCAACATTCATCTTGTGCTTGAGAAAAAAAATACTTAGAAAGGTGGAACATGACTTATTCCATAGTATTTTGTACTTCAGTTGGAAGGAAAAAAATTGTATTGGCTATCTTGAACTAGGATCAATCTTATGAATGTTTTTCTCAAATTACCTAAGTTAAAGGTCTGAGTAAGTGACATTGTTATGGCAGACAACTATCATTAGAGTCACCCTGCTTGACTTCACAGACTCTTAAGAAAGTATGGGATGAGCTTTTAATCTTCAGTTTTTACCTTCAGTCACAGTAGCAAATTGCAGAGGAAACTACCAATAGTATCTAAGCCTTTGACCAGAGTGCACAAGTTTGATGGGGTTTAAACTGTCTAAATAAAGAGCTGGCTATTTCAGCTGTAGTCATTAACATCTCACTTTGCTGAGGCAAGAGCTCTCCCATTAGCGGTTCAATTAATTCAGCAGTTTCTCATCCAGATAAAAGCAAAGCCCTGTCTTCGCTGCTAGCCCTCCCATGCCCCTCATATGAATGAACAGTGCCTAACAGCCAATTAGTAGAAGATGGATTGTTACTTCCAATATTACAAATTATACATTTTGTGCTTATCTAGCAGAGCCCAAGAAGAACACAAAATAATCTCAATGTAGCTGTTCATAACTTTTAAAAAAATGTTTTCAGGCACATTTTTTTCCCTCTGTAGGCAGACTTTCTGCTATCAGTGCTCATTAAATGATACAGAGTAGAAGACAAAAATTATGGAGGAGGTTCTCAGGTTTGTTGGGTTGTGTCAGTTTTGGGTTTTGTTAGCTAACTAAATTATTATAAGAGGATGTAACCTTCAAATTCATGTTTGTTCTATTTTCAAAGCAGAACTAGAAAGTCCTACACAAGTTAATGAGAGTTCATCCCTGCCTGACAGCCTGCAGGTTGAGGCACGATTTAAATTCTTTTTGGGAAAAAAATAATTTCCTTATTTTCTTCAAGCTAATTATCTTAAAGCAAAACTACAATTACCATCATTCTGTTCCACCTCTTCTGTTTGTGGAGGACATGGAGAGCTCTGGAGTACAGAATTCACATTTAGTTCTGTGCCTTTTGGAGACACAGGTTCTCGTTTAACTTGCACTGAGGAGTCAGGAGTATTGGAAGGTGTACTGCCAGAAGACTGGAATGGTGATGGCACGGTTACGGGAACAGCAGCTCCTTGAGGGGGTACAGAGGAAGACAAAGTGTCCAAAACAGGCAGGAGAGAGCTTGAAGGAATTGAGTCAGCTGCCATCTGAGATTTGCTGTTTCGTCTCTCAGTTAGGGCACTGCATGAAAGTTGCTCTGAGAGTTCAGGAGGTTCATATGTTTCTAATGGCAAAAGAAGAGATACATTAAAGAAACAAACAAACAAACAAATAACAGAACAAAAATATTTCTGTTTTTGCCAGGAGCTCATTTCTTGTGGACACAGTCAAGGAAGAGAAAAATTTGAAAAAAAGACACTAGAGGGAACTATCAAAACTGACAGTTCACACTTGATGATAAAGGCCTCATTTTGAAAGCCTACAATTTTATTGTAGCTTAAATGAGCAGATTCAAGTTAAACACAGTTTTTAAAAGATTCTGAGTTCAAAGAATATAAGAGTAAGCATTGCACTATTGTAGCTCTATGGTATCCTGTACCTTGTAGCCCCTGCAAGATCTGGATTCTCTGACTTCTCAGTGTACTCATTTCCATAGTTATCTGCAAAACAGTTGTGGCTTATATCAGTCCCACTGATTTAACAAGCAGTTCTTCATGCTGCTAAGCTCAAGCTCAGACAGTTTCCAAAGCCCACTGTTACCTGTTGCTTTAACACAAGGAACCGTTGAACCTCAACATAGGCAGCCCTCAGGGCAGCCCTTGCCTGCAAGAGGCTGCTGTCCACATTCTGCAGAGACCTGCTTAACTCTTCTTCCCTCAGAGAAATAGCCAACAAGTGGTCTACCTGAGAACGTTCTGAAAAAGAAATAAAATGTAGAGTCTAATTGCACTGAACAATACATTAAGATACCTTACTTGTGATATCACAACAAATAGCACCGCCTCAGAATGGAAAAATCTCATAAATTCGGTCAAGCATTCAAGCATGGATAATTATACAAGCTAAAAAGGAGTATTTATGGACAGGACTAGCCACATCCACATGGATAAAATGCAAAGTCGAGTATTCTTCTTTAAGGAATCTCAACCTTGACTCTAGTAATTAATTTAATCACAGCTTTGCCAGCACTGATTTAGTTAAATAAATGAAGTAATTATCTTCCACAAAGACCTTTTCTTGAAGAACATGTGTGCAAGAAGTATAAATACACACCTGCCATTAATGTAATCAAAAAGGAAATGGCAAATTTAAGCTAAACAAGATTTAAATTATTCCGTGAATGCAAAAGCCAAGGAAAAGCTGTTTAGGAGAAAAGGAACCCAATGATTAAAAAAAGAGTTTACTACTCAAGATGATTTTGGGCCATGAAACTGGTGTTTGCCGTCTCTTGAGAAAGAGTTTCTGACCACTGTACTCAGTAAAAGATCCTCCTATACTCCCAGAGACTTCTGGCATTAGAAAGATTGTCCAAACAAATTTTCATTTGGCCACTACTTAACTGCGCTCAGGTTATAGTTTCCTTCAGCAAATTCACGACAACAACAATCACATTAAAACAAAGTAATGGGAAAGAAATTTTACAAAGTAGAATGCATTATGAGTCTCTATAACAGACACTGGTCATTGGAGAAAGAGGCTGATTAAACCCCCACCTTTTCAAGTAGTCAAATATTCATTGCCACAGTAGAGTCATATTATTGCCCTATATTACAAACAACTGTTAATATAAATAAATAATGGGAAAAAAGATAAATGATACGAAAGCCATCTTCGGAGCTCCTGGCAATGGTTTAGTTATCAAAGAAAATATTCTGCCTAAAACACAATGGTTGGATGATTCATTTTGAGACATGGTGATGAAGATGCTTTAGGCATGTTTGAGAAATATCTGTCTAATGCCAGAATAAGAGTTTTCTTATGGTCAGGAGCATGAAGGAGAGAGGCATTCCACACTCATTTCCACTAAGGACATTAAAAAAGTAAAAAGCATTGTCAGAGATATCAAAAACAGAATAGAGACCAAATTAAACAGAGTACAATTTTTCTGGTGAGACTACCCAGAATTAGAAAGGGAAAGCTGCATGGCAAATTCAAAGGAAGTTAACTGTTGACCTCTCCCTTAAGAACCTCCATCCAAAGAGGCAACAAACCTCACCACCCTATAGAGGGGGAAAGCAAAGGTCCCATCTGTACAATCAGGAATATGAAGTGCAGGCAGAAAGGATGCACATACCCTTCTTTTAGAAATAACTTATGACAAACTAAGATATAGGTCTTCAGAGAAGAATGTATTGCAGATTAGTGAGCAGTCCACACTACAAACTTCAGTAAAAGCCCAGGAAGCAGCATAGTAACATTAAGGAACTACTACTTCAGCCAAGTCAAAATACTACTGAGTGTTTATAGCCTCTACACCACATGCACACATGTATGATATTCACCCACCTTTTTTACCTTTGATTTTTCTTCTTTTATTCTTTCTTTCTAGACTAGGGATTTCAGGAGAAGATCCCTCCTGCAAGTAAAATCATCTATTAAAAAGTAAAAAGAATAATTTTGCCTAAATCAAGAAGCTGAACATCCGTCATCTTTTCAATCATTATTGTAGGCACAGAGAAGAATCCATCATTTGCTTGCACATTCTTGCATAACTCATCATTTGCTCTGCTCTCAAAAGAGGGAGGACAACAGAGTGCCATGTTTTCAACTCAACTGAGAAGAAATATTAAATATGCCAATAGCCTGCTTCTTGCTCAGATGTTTAAGATTGCACTTGAATCACAGTGTCTGCTCTACAGTTTTAGTTGAAGGTGTAGTGGATTAAACAGTGAGGAATTAGAATTATTGCTTTCAGCAAAACCATTTTGTGAAATTGATCAACAAGATTTTTTTGAACCTTTGGATAAGCCTAAGACCAGACTCTGAAACAAATTCAGATTTAAGAATATAATTTTAGGTGTGTAATTTTTTCAAAATGTTTTTATTTCCTTGCTTTATCATATAACCAGAAACATCTAAGGAAAACCAATTACTACTACAGGCTACCTTCCATTTAAATTGTGCTGTGAAACACCAAGATTCTTGCTACAAAACCTAGTACTTCCACAGAAATATTTTAACAGCTCTTGTTTATCAACAGAGTATGCCAGGTATCAAATCAAAAAAAAGAGTATTTGTCATTCCTACTAGTTACAAAAAACTATCAAAAGTCCTGCACTATGAGAGCAGAAATTTAAAGAAAATCAAGTCAAACAAAAAATGAACTTGATATTACCAATGTACAAGACTATCAGATGGGGAAAGTCCTCCCAGCACAGATCATTCCAAAGCTGAATAACCATTGACAGAGAAAGAACCTTTTCAGCAGATCAAAGCTGGACAGAATTGCACACTTACTCCAGTTGCTCTTCGCTTCTTTCCAATTCCTTGGCTGTCATTCTGTTCAGTCCCAGATGTGCAGCTACTGTCTGTAGCTGCATCTATGTTATTAGACATTGCAAAAAGTGAAGCACTATTTGAAGCTGGACGATTTTCTTCTGAGACCTCTAATACATTTTGTTTTTCAAGAAGAGGTGTTCTCTTCTCTGGGCTCTCCTGGTCTTGTTCTGTGTGGCCTGTGATCTCAGGGGTGGCCTGTAGGCTGTGACTTCTGCTAGCCTCGGTTCTTTCAGACATAAAAGGTGACAAAGCAAGAGATGGTGTCCCCTCTTTCTGATCAGCCTCAATGTCAGTGCTTGCCTCATATCCAGATGTTATATGATGTGGGTGGCTGGCTGCAATTACTTGCCTTTGCCCACTTCCTTTAATTTTGGCTTGTTCACTGAAAAAGCTATAAGCAGAAGAATTTCTGTCTGCTATGACACTGCTTTCAGAAAAGCTACGTTTTCTGGCTGAGCCAGACACTAAGGAAATCCCTTCCCACTGGAATCCTTCTAGAGCAGTCGGATCAGATTCTTCACTGAGTTCTAGACCCTCTTGCTCATTTTGAACAAGAGGCACCATTTCTATGCCAAACCTTTAACAAGATAAAAAGAAAAATAAACAAGTTACAAGCCTGCTACACATAGAGAAAAGCCTCCCCCTTCTCCAAATGTACACTGCTGCTTTAAGCAGTAGGTTTAATCCCATTACAGTGGTATTCTGTGCTTTCTACCTCATCTGACAATGGAACATCTCCTGTGTATCACATAACCAGACTTAGTGGCTAAGAACTGGCAGCATGATTTTCAAGTCAGAAATCATGTTATTACAAATTATTCCCAAGCAAGGTTGGAATAATCAAATGCGACATTTGTTCAAGACATTTCAAATTATTCAGGTTTAAAGCAAGTTTCAAAAATGCAGTATTATAGAATTGCTTCCTTAAATACAAAAGCAAACTGTGTACCAGAATAGAAGATTAACAAATGAAGAGTGAGCATTTACACTGCTTGCAGCACTGCAAGCATTTCTTGTAGTCCTAAAAAAATGAGGAAATAGGGAACTGTCATAGCATTGTTCCCATCCTGATTGCATTTTTACATTCTTCCATTACTAGAACTGCAAAAGAAACTACAGAAACTACATTTTTACCATCCACATTCAGATATTAAAGCAACCATTATGAATGGATCAGAATCTTTTCTGAGCAGATTACTTTTACTTATCTATGGACAGAAATTCATTTATAGCATCAATCAATAAAAACTCTGCATTATTTGCAAAAAAAATTGCATTTTCAAAAACTCTGCAAAAGATCATGGCATAGCAAACTTCATTATAAACTCTTACTTCAAGGATTTTGGAATTCATTTCAGATATGGGAAAATATAACCCTCCTCCCTCAGCATGCCCTGAGAGACATAGTTAGATCTGAAAGGTACCAACCTTGGTAAACCTTTGCCAAGTTCCTGTTTCTTCTTGGTTACCTGCTGGATGACCTGATCCCAGTTAACATTTCGCCGGGAAGCACTAAGAATCTGCCTGAGGGTAGGTTTAAGCCCCGACTCCTTTTCTGTCTCACTTCTCCGAAGGCAATTCACATTCCGGATGCGACGTGCGTTATTGAGATTGGGCTCTGGGAGATGCGTCCCGACTTTGCTCTTCAGACTGATATGCCGTGTCAGATCTCTTTGCAGAGAAGCAGGCAGGCCAAGTTTGCTTAAATCTGGAAGAAGGAGGCCACCTGACTGGCTTCCTCCTTTTTGAAGCTCATTATCTGAAGGATTTTCAAAACCTTCAATTTCAAATTGATCACGTGACTTGACACACTCTTCATTCCCTTCCCTGTCCTGTGAGCTTTTCAAATCCACATGCAAACGGTCCTGACTGCTTGACGAAGAAACTGTGGGTTCTATCAGAAATGTAAAATTTTTTAGCTCAGCAGAAGCAATACTTGAAGCAGATGGCTTTTTATGATCTTCCCTTTCAGAGGTGGTAGTTTTACCTTCAGGAGTGTCACAGGGTAAAGAAGAATCCAACTTTTCAACTTTTGCTTCTGACTTCTCACTTCCCATTAAATCATCACCACTCACATCTAATGAATCTAGTCTGAACTCCTTCTTTGGCAATGCCTTCCCAGTTTCTTCCCTATTCTGGTCACTTGTATCTTTGCAAGAGCTTAAGGGAGCATTTTGCAAGGAATGGTTGCACTGGATACCTTTGGGATTTTGTTCTGCTTCATTTAAGTTATTAATAGGCTCTCCAAGATTGCTACCAAGCACATCTTTGTTGTCTTGTAAGTTACCAACACAAGCAGCATGCAGCTTTGATGAATAAGAGGAGAAACTGTTTGTTTCCAAGTTCACTGCATTCAAATTATTCTGCTCTTCACCACTAGCCGAGGATAACAGAAGCCTGACATTTTTTAAGAGACTGTTCGTGTCTTGCTTTATCAAGGATAATTTCGTATCTGTGATATTGAGAAGAGGGGATTTCAGTGATGGCATACTATTACTTCTGCCATCATCTCTGTCAGGCTTTTCACCACTGGAAGAGTCTTCCATAACCGTGCAAGAATCAAGGTGGTCTGAGGTTCCATTAGAAGGGGAAGATGCTTCATGGTCTTTAAGTTTTGAAAGGCTAACATTGGCTTCACAAGTTTCTCCTTTCATTGATGAATCAGTAAGAGATGTAAGTACAGAACCTATTTTATCTGAAGTTTTTGAAACATTATCTTCAGACCGTGGTTGCTGCTCTGCAGTTTTCTGGGATGGGTAGGGACTCCAGCGATATGTTTTATCTCTGGAAGGACTGACACTTTTTCCACTGGCTCTTGAAGGTTTGCTTTCTGGTTGTTTCAATGTACTAAATTCTAACACCCCCTCAGCAGCAAGCTCATCACTAGTAAAATCCAGACGGTCACCCCTATTTCTTCGATTTCTATGCGGCAGAACATTGCCTTTCTCTGGCCGCTGCCATGCAGACCTTTCCTGACTGTATATATTTGGCTCTGATGAATATGAATCTCCTGAGCTTCCAAAATTCCAGCCATTTGCACCATGAGGACTTGGTTTCCAGTTTCCTCCATAACTCTTGGAATTCCAGCTAGAAAAATGACCCGTTTCTTCTGAGTGCCAAGTAGAATTTCTTCCCCTGGCACCATGATGCCAATTTGATGCTCCTCCTCTCCGCCCACTCGGATGCCAAGCGCTTCCAGAATTCCCATAATTATGTCGATTCGAAGGGTTTCCTGAAACATTCTGGTGCCACCCAGAGCGCCCCCTTGCACCACCTGAATGTCTGTTTATATTAAGGTTCCTCTGAGAGTGTGAAAATTTGCCTTGTCTAGGACTAACATAATCATCCTTTTCCCATTTCCAGTCCCTTTGTGATGCATTATGATGATGCCACGACGACTGATCATAAGCTTCTCTTTCTTTGTAAGCAGCTCTTTCTTCTCGCCTTCTCTGTGGTCTCCTATCATCACATTCTAATTCTTGGCTTGCACAACTTGGTTCAGTTTGCCTACAAAAGAATTGAGAAAAGCCTAAATTCTGATCCTATTCTACTAAAATCCAACAGTCCACAAGCTTCATGAATTTTATTTGCATTGGGAAGAAAATTTTTTAAAAATTATTTATTATAGAACGAAACAGATACTTTTTTGGCAGCTTTGCTTTTCAAGCTTCACTAATGTTTGACTTTCAAAACTAATGTTGTACCTTTACTTAAATGTGATAATTTCAAAATTTCTCTCACAAGAACAAAAGATTTGGTGTAGGGACAGGTCAATAGACTGATTTTTAAATACTTTTCTCTAACTTGAAAGATAATATTCCTTTATATTTACTATTGGACTAATAAGAAACTAATAAAAATAAAGTTTCTTAATGTTATAGAATCTTTGTAATTTGCTCTATCTTAGTAGACAGAAAACTCAATAGTGAGATTATTTTTTCTGAAGAATATTCTGCTGGTAGAACTAGAGTGAACTGATAGAAAACAGAGGAAAGTTAGGCTGAAAACTCCATTATTATTCTTACTGGAGGGAACAATTGACACGATGGCTCCATTTATAAAGGTTAAAACACAGATGTAAAACATCCACAGAAGATGCACCTCAGACACGAAAGTAATTTGTCTTCTTTTAATCAAGAGACTGGAACAGTCCACAGCATGCAATCCTGAGTCTGTATGAGCCTCCCAGCAGAACTATCAACTGCCCTTTGGATAGCACTTGTGCTTGGCAACTTATCACAAACACGTGGCAAACTATCACATGTACATTTAAAGATAAATGCTCCCTTAACAGCTACAGCTATTCCCAGGGTCAGCAATCTATCCCACCAAATGAGGAGTTTTCATTAAAAGTTTTTTCCAGGAACTGATCACAGAAATACATCCATTCTAGATCCCTGGACAAGAAAGACAGTAAATTTTCACACTACTACTCAAAAACAATTGATTTGAGTAAACTGAACATTTATATTGTATCACTCTTTATGTTTTTGATACATTCCAGTTCTGCTAAAAGATTCACTAATAACTACTCTCTAATGGAAAACAGTCTACTGTGCAAAATAATCTGAGCTCTAAGACGAGAATTCAAAACAACAATATCTAAGTGATACAGTAATTTCTAAGAGCTGATTGCGATCAACTAGATTGTGATCTAATGGAAATAATTTTGCTGAATTAGTAACTTAAACCTTCTGGTTTTCTGCCTCTCCAAACCAGCACCCAGCAGACAGAGATTTTTTACAGTTTTAGTTGCCTCAGAACAACACTGCACTGACAGTATTACTCCTTTTCCATAAAACAAAAAGGAAAAGTAACAATTTTGCTACCTACATTAACCAGTATGAAAACATTACGATTGTGCAGTGCAGGGACACACTAGTACGACAGAGTGATGGCAAAACCCATCTAACAGTCGTCACAGATTTCAACATCTGGAAACACTAATTTAAATTTCTAGCCACAGAACACAAGAGCTTCTTTTAAAAATTATATGCCCCTTTAGTACCATCACCATGCCATAAACCTATTCAAATAATATATTCCCAACTGGAACATCACACAAGAAATGCATATGTGCAGATTTTAATGTAAAATAAAAGACAATATTTGTTACTTTCTGCAGCTCTCTGTTTGATAGTGAGCCACTGGAACTATGTTTAGCTAATGGTAAGCAGCAAGATACAACAAGTAAGAAATCTCATTCAAGGACTAGGGGATTTCACTTGACATTTACAGAATAATCCAATTGATTTTATAAAAAAAAAACATGTTCAGCAGCAGTTTCTTAAAGGCCAGGTTGCTACAGACAACCTCCACCATAAACAGCATTCGCACTACTGTCCATTTATTAAGCCTTCAGTTATAAAGGTATCAAATATTAAAATAAAAACATTAGGGTTCTCAAAACTCAAGACTGTTTTTACCCATCATGGAGAATGATTGTATTTCCATACTAGTACTAGAGGAACAGGACAAAAACATTCAGCAGAGTCACATTTACTGTTGAAACTATGATATCCACACAGGTCTCTTGGATTGCTCTCCCAAGTATGCTGGCTACAGGCAGTTTACATTTTATGAGCACCTAAGCCTCAGGAGTGCATCCCCGTTGTATTAAAAGCAATTCTATGATCTAAGTGGAGAAAGGAAAACTCACCGGTTCCGTTCCTTCTTTTGCTTGATTAGTTGAATGAGTTCTTTGTCAAGGTCCTCTTCTTCTGCCGCTTCTTTCTCTTCCTCTTTTCTATCATGGGCATTTACGTTGTCTTTGTGCAGCTGACTGGAGATGTGCTTGGCATATGCTGACAAACCCACCAGCGTCACCCTGCACACCCGGCATTCATGGCTGCTATCCCTAGGAAAAGAGGCAGAGGGTGGGCTTTCAACTCTGCCAACTGGCATGGCAGGTAGCTCTGGTCTTACTTTGTTTCCTCTGAATGTGTGTGAGCTCAAGGCAACTAGGCTTTGCTCAGTATACTTATTTGAATTCTCTGGCTTTTTCTTCCAAGGTTTTGTGTTTTGATGGTCAGTTTTTACAAGATTTTTTTCCAACAATCAAGAGGTAAAAGACTTGGTAATAAAGCTACATTAGGTGGGAGAAGGAATTCTTCTTGAATTGTTGTACTCAAAATCTATTCAGAGGAAACATAGTGAGCGAGGAGGCAGAATGAAAGGCTTCCAGAGCTAGCAGGAGCTCTGAAACCCGTCCATGCTGCCAGCTGCACTGGGGAAGCCTGGTGACAGCTTCTACATTTAATCCTTGCCTTGAGCCTTCCCCCAGTGAAATTTAGAATAGGGAGGAGGCAGTACATGGATACAGCCAATCCTGATACAACATAACCTAAACTGGGACAGCTGAGACTGCTGCCTGGAATCCAAAGACTCCACAGCACAGTGAGTGATGGGAGGGTGTCTTCAGTTTCCTGTACTTTATTTGGTTCAAGTGTGCATGAGGTCTGCTTTCTACTTTAGAGGACTTATCTCAAAAAATATAGAAATAATTTCAGCTGGAGAAAGTTGACAGCTGTATCAGACAAATGGCTTTACTCATATTACTGGATTAAGACTGCAAGACTTGAACTTTTTTTTTTAAGAAATTCAGATTTCTAAAACCACAATATTTGTTCTTCTGACAATGCCTTCCAATAAATCAGTGTTAAAGAAGTACATTATTAACTTCCTAAAAAGGAAAATATGTTCACCAGATTAAAAATAAAACCACACAGATAAAAATTATTTAGAGCATAGTCCACTGCAAATAACTCAGCAGGACCAAGACAGGATTCACTGACTGCCTCCACAGTGCTTCTTTCAATTCTGCCAGTTAATTCATAAAAGCAGATATGTATGTCCCCATGGAGCACTTGACACAAAGGTCTTAGAACAGAAGCATCATAATACAACACACAGTTCATGACTAGTGTCAAGAAAATGGGATCCATAAAAGAAAAAGACAAACATGAATCCTTGTTTTTAGTGAATGGTTAAAAAAAAAAAAAAGAGAGAGAAAGATCAAAAGATGTGCATTCACTCAAGGTATTAAGGCAGTGTCCTCATCAGAGTGGTTAATCAAGTGTCAGCAGCTATTTATTTATCAGCAGATATTTATTTAAATTTATTTATTATTTATCCTGGCTATCAGCGGTTTTCCCTACTAACATACTTCAGATATTTAATCAATGCAGTCATTCAGACACACCTAGAGATGGCTTTATTTTAAACAGCCTAAGTATTAAAAATCAGAAATTTTTTGTTTAATTATTCTGTATGTTGCAGCCTAATTAATTTCAAATTAAACATTAAGATAAATTTCATTTATGATGTCAGTAGCTTCCAAATTTACCCTGTATTTTCGAGAACTAAGTGTACTTAATTTCATACACTTCACATTGGCTAATAAATATTCAAAGCCCATATCCTATATATTGCACTTCGAGCTATCTAATGCACTAAAGATAACCAAACCAGTGGATTTTACTAATGTCGTTGGAAAAATCCTCTTCACACTCATAAATGGCACAGCTGTGCATAGCTAATAAGACTTATTTTTAACTTAGGTCATCACACAAGGCAAACTGCAAATAGAAAGTTGGCTTCTCACCGAAAAAGATGTTCTTTTTACATAACGCTCCACTTCACCCATACGGACTCTCAATGAGAAGCACACTCCAGCGGTTCTAATGTGGTAGTAATTAGGTTTTAAAGAACAATCCACATCCTTCATAAGACCCATGTTTCAATTATTGCATAAAACATTTATAGACTGACTAACTAAATGCAAAGTTTTATTTATTTTGAACAAAGCCTGAGTTAACTGCTGGACTGAGGACAAAGAACTTGTTTCTATCACTTCTAACTTTCAAGTTACTAATTACAAAGCTGTGGTTCTTGTACCAACTGACAGTCTGAAAAGGCAAGACTTCTTTGACCTGCTGTTAATTTATATGAGCCTAAAGAAAAACACAACTTTTTTTTTTTCTTTATGAACAACTGCTTTAATTGAAGATAAACCGGCCAGGAGTTCAGATAGCTACCCTTAGGGGAATTTATATTTCCTTCAGTTCTATACTTTTCCTACACCCATTAATGCCATCCAGAACTAGCACAGTCCGTGGCACACACTGATCATGTCTACACATTCCCCTGCCACACAGGAATACCACACAATCTTAGCTGTTAAACAAGGCGGCCAAAAGAAGTTTGAGGTAAACACAACAAAAATACTCTCAGTATGAATGCACTCAAGAGCTTTATTTACTGCATGTGTACTTCAGACTGTAGTCTCAATGTCCCATGTTACAAGAGCACTATTTCACTTTCAACTAAAAACAAGCAAAACCCAAATATGCTACAGCTTTGTACTTGGCATCCAATTCTCCTTATACATCACACAGAATAAGACTTCAAGGAAAGGAGAAGAGTCTTAAAACATTTCAGAAAATTATTCTAGCCCTTGAGATAACTAAGCTAATTTTAAATGAAAAAAAAGGATGAATCAATGTGTGCATTTCCTTTACCTCTTCCAAACAGAAAGTCTGAAAAGTGACTTCTAGTCAGATACTAAATTTCAACGTAGTAAGATGTTGATACTCCACATACTTTAATGGTATTATCATCTGTTACACAATTCAGCCACACTGACGAGGCTGCTGCTTGTGCTTCACATTTTCTTCTTGAAGTACATGGCTGTAAAAGACTACTAAAAAACTTCTAATTAAATTGAAATGGAAGAAGGGGCACAAGAGAGAGAACGAGGCTGCTGTTACACAGTGAAAAATTAAGTTCATTATTTTGAGAACAAGCATCTTCCATGCATTCTTCTGAAAGAGTAATGAAGACAGATGGTTACATTAGTAATAAAAAGTGTAATGATGATGAAAGAAATTTAACTTAATATCAGTCCTATGGAGTGGAAAACCAAAAATTGTCCAATCATTTGCAAGCCACGTCAGACACAACATATAACTTCTAGAAATTAGTGTTACAGAGTAACACTAAAGTAAGTAAACTAAGTAAACTAAACTAAAAAAGTATAAGTAAACTAAAAACAAAACAAAAAAATGTAGAAGGCCCAAAATAAGATGTCAAAATAAGTGAAATTTCAGAATCACTGCCAGAAGACAACAGTCCAGAACAGAAGTGCTCAACAAGTTAACTGACCAGAAGCCAATAGTCAGTTTCTAGCAGAGAGCATTCTGGTATTTTTCCCTGGGTATGAGATAGATGTCTTGACAAAATGAATCCCCCACACCTCAAAGAGCGGAAAGAGGGTTACTTTTAGTTCTTTAAGAGGTGTTGAAAACAGATTTGTCATTTGTTAAACTTTCTGCTTCAAGATAATTAAAAATTAATTTCTAGATCAAATATTCAAGTATTTGACAGTATCTGATCTCTGTGAGATCAGATCTGATCTGATCTCAAAATCCATATACCTGAAATCACTTTAACCAGTGTACTCTGGTTGGAACTTAACTCCCTATTATTAGGATCATGTTTGAAAATCCCTTAACTCCCCCCTTCTACTTTCCAAATGTTTCAAATAAAACAAGGAAACCTTAAAGGAAACACCATCCAGCATGGGTAGGTCTCCTAATCAAGCAACTGTACTTTAAAAGATCAACAATTCGTTTTACATCATTGAAAACTTACAAAAACCCCAAAAAACTTTTAAAAGAAAAATGCCACTATTCATAATTCTAATTTCTGATTATTCTGTAAAAGGCAGAAATCTAATGCTTGAAAAAAAAAACCCCACAAACACGAAACTGCCAAGAATGAAGTAACTTTATTTCACTGCAGTCAAAGCAATGCAGGTGAGCTTTCTTCCACATCATTGTCTGCCTCCTGGGTTTCTGACATCATGAAAACACATTCATTGCCAGCTGTATGACAAGGCACGCTACTCAAGTGAAGCATAAAAATAAATTGTGCAATTCGGCTTGTATGGGAAATAGGTCAGGAGTCCTTCCAAAAAGTGACATACAAAATGGCACCGGGAGGAATGATGGAAGATTGCTCTCATACCTTCCCTTCAGGTTTTCCAGTTCTCTGTGGTGAAGCATGCTTCTCTTGTGTTCTTCCATCTCCTTCAACATGTAGAAAAAAAAAAATTGGTCAAAACAAAACAAAATGCTGTATCATATCTGAAAAGCTCATTTTTGTGAATTCTCCTGCCTTGCACAAGGGTGTACTCTACTTCTGCAGGGCTGCAGTAGTTGCCATTCCTGTTTCTGTGACTATGAAAGCACAAGTAGGCACACCTGCAGGAAGTTATGTTACCTTTCCCAAGAAGAACACACGAGTCATTAAAAATCAACACAATGGAAGCAGAATTTCAGGAGAAAATCAAATAACAGTCTATGTAGCAAAGTTTATTAGACTGATTTTTGACAAAACACTGTTGAAAATAATTTTAATTAAAAGTTTCATTAATACCATTCTTCAGAATCACAGTACTTAAAACAGTTTCCCTGTGCAATCTGAGCAGTTTTTTGTATTTCTATTGTAACACAGCTGTAAATTCACCATCATATACTATTTTACTTGGCTAGACACTTCAGAAACTGACATGTACATGTCAGTTTGTTGTTTACAGCAACCCTGATCTATGAACTGCAGTACTGTTATAATTATTTACTTTTGAAAGGGAGATGCCAGAAGAAAAAAAACATTCATCACTCAGCAAAGGAAGCAGTCCAGATGATTTAACTTTCCTTTGGTGTTTGAGCCAAAATGTTCAGAAATCTTCAAAGACCAGATACTAATCACTATCCTCTTTAGCCCTTGAAATCCTATCTGAAAAGGGAAAGGAACATCTTCCACCTTGAAGACTTGTGTGAATTAAAACACATGGCACATCTCCACATGCCATGTAGCTAAAAAGTATATGAAGGTCCATTAAGAAACTCTCAGATTCAATGCAGATTTTGCATAAATACACAGCACACAGAAGATGGACACTAAACTGACACACTAATGAAAATACATGCTGTGTTATGTGGAAAACACAATTCCATTTGGTTCTTCCATATGGAAGCACAGACCTTCCAAAAGGAATCTATAAAATTGTGTATTACAGTATTCTTCCCATATCACAATTTACAGCCAAATACGTGTGAGTGCTTTTCACTTTAGCATCTTTATAAAATAATATAAAAAACTCAAAGACCTCACTATTTTTACCATTCAGAATCAGGCATACTGCACAGCTCACTTCAAGAAAGATACTCCAAAGCACACAGAAATATATTCTTTGATTTGAGATAGACTTAGGGCAATATATTCCTGGTAAAGGGAAATTGCAAAATTGCACTTTGCACAATTTTAAAATGAAAGCATTTCTCATTCACATTTCATATTAATATCTACTGATGCATGTCAAGCATTAATTATTTACCTTTTTTGAGTTGTACACAATGTGACATAATGCACATTTTCGTTGCTGAACCATGCTTATATACTCTGGAAATATCTTATCCCATACCTGCAAATAAAAACAATTTAAAAATAACTAACATTCAGGATTACTTGTTTCATTAATCTATCTTACTAAATAAAGTAAGCAAAGGTACTGTTCATGAAAACTATTGTGCTGAGCTTAAGAGAATACATGCCTCTCATGCATCATCAATACTCTATAAAAAAAAAACATAAGGTAGTTTGAACAGTCATCTAAAACATCTATAATAAAAAGTAGCTTTCCCTTTCTTTCATTTTGTTCCTGGTCATCCAAGACATGGTACTCATTCAACAGTCAGAGATCTGTACAAATTCTCTTAGCTACTCAAATCAGATTAACAAAACACTTTTCAACTACAATGATGACAGGGAGATAAGGAATTAGAAAAACCAAGCAGGGCAAACTCAGATCTTTATTTTAGTGCACAGGGCCACTCAAGGAAGATATTTAAGGCCCTAGGAAAATGAAAGAGGCCATCTATGATATCAAAGACCACTAGTCTTCAAGTTTTATTGATCCATTTACTCACCATAAAATAAAACCTGAAGTAATTTAAATTCAGTATTTTTCTCACTAGCCTTTGCAAGAAATGCACATATCCATGTACTTAAATACTCAATTTAGACAGCATTTTAACACTAATCTACTGAAGACTTGCATATATGCAAAAAAAAGCAGCGGCAGGTCAAATAAAATGTCATATGTATTTTATCATAATGTTTAACTCATAAGGAGTGCAATGAAATTAGAGTCTAGGTTATAATGCATAAACAGATATGTCTATTTAAATAACAGGGTACAATCTTTGCACTTTTCTTTCTCCTAAAATACACTAAAATGCACAATGATTGAGCATTACTGTCATTTTTTATTGATTTGGCAGAGGCAGTTCCTCACCCTAAATTGAAAACAAATGTATTTTTTCAATACTCAGGATTTTTGTATCTGCACAGAAAAATACAAATCCTTTCAAGTTTTGCTAACTTACATTAGGCAACTTCAGAGCTAACTTAGTTAATAGCATCATAATTAACCTGCAAGAGCCTTCTTCAAGAACTCTACTTCACAACTGACCCTATAAAGTTAATTCTAGTTATTCAACATCAACCTTCTTTATCAGCGGCATCAAAAATCTCTAAATCTGGTACTGACTAGAAGCTGCGAACAAAGGGCAGGAACAAGATTTTTACCAAATCTTGATTACCTAGAATTAAAGCAGCTCTGATATTCAGTTATTCTGTACAACTGAAAACAAAAATGAGCAAGTAAAAGCGCGACCCTTTAAGTCCAAAACGTAATTCTTTGACAAGTAACTCTTTCCCTACAGATTTCCACACCCATTTACACATAAATGTTAAAGGGGTTAAAGGGGAGGAAACTGAGAGCTGCAATAGCACTTCCACCATTTGACAAGAGAGAAACAGTTTTCTCATTAAAAAAAATCCACATCATCATACTAAAACAAACACATTTAAAACATAACAGGAGATTCAGTCATCTTGTGCTCCCTAACCACCATTCTTGATCTCCCTGAGATACCTGATAGTGTTTAGATATGCATTTTCTAGCTTGATCACATGGGCACCTGATATATTTGAACCACTAGTAGCAGCTGTTTATTTTGACACATAAGCCCCAACAAAGGTTTAAGATCATTCATTTATATGCACCAGCCTCCATATAAATTCATATGGTATCAGCGATGCCCATGCAAAAGCACCTGCCTTCATGGAATGTCAGGAATCAGAAACACTATCTTTCACAACAAATTATTTTGAAAGCATTTATAAAGATCATAACTTGTTTTAAAACATATTTCAACTGAGACAGCAGTTAAGGAAAGTTTAAGCTTATACAAGTAGAGACAGAAAACGAGATATTGCAGACTCCTGATTCTCTAGTGAGTTATTAGGTGAGTATAGTAGCACATCATCAATATACTGTTTATACACAGATCTGTGCAGCTACAACAGATCTAAAGGAATTATTAATGATCATACACAAGTGACAAATGTTTTTAGATGCCTAGCCAACATAGTACAGCTGGTTTAATGCGATTAATATGGAAGTACTCATGGAAAGCGAGACTGCTAATCCTTGCACCAATTTCAGACACTTCCTTTTGCATTAAAATATTCTGTACACCCCCAACATTCTTTGCTGGCACTACTTTGTAGTTCAGCGGAGTAATACCCTACATGTGCTCAAGATCTCCTTCAAGATCACCCAAGTATTTACAGAATTAAAGCAGCACGGGACTTAAATCAGGAAAAGCAGGCCAGTTAGCACAGAACATTAAAAAGCTTTCACCAGCAGAGCTAACATTACACCTGTTTTGGCTAATTAAAACATATAGTAACTATACACGATTACAGGAAGAGTTTTCGGCAAACTGCCCAATCAGCTAGGCATTACTTATGACAGAGTACTAAAAATACTGATAAAATTCAAATGCTATTGGATGTCACTATGAAAAGGGAAACTTTCTCAGTGGCATGGACTCAGAAATAAAGAGATTCGGTAGATGTTACAGACACACATTCTATTTCCAGATCACCTCTTGACTTAGTGTCTTACATAGATATAAGCCACTTCCCATGATCCTTAGCTTTCTCCAAATGCTGCTAAACCTATAAACACTGTGGTTCATTTTAACTAAGTACTTCAATTTTACTGTAAAAGAACTTCTATGAAGTATTTTGAGTAACATAATAAATCAAAGGCATTTCCTCAGTCACTATGTAAAATCAGCAAGAATCACAGTTTTTGAGCCATGTAGACACTGCATTTCATCTCACCATATACTGGTCTGTTCAATCTCAAAACTTCCATTCTTCATGAAGAAACTTCAGAAACAGAGCCCTCTCTAGATAAATGCAGGCACATTTGAATTCTTGAAAAAAAATTCACATACTTTAAACTTCAGCAACCTTCAAGCTTTTATCAGCTTTAACAACTTGTGCTTTTGAAATCATCAGCTTGCTGTATAACGTAGAAAATTACTTTTTATGGGACTTGAGTAGGAAGATGAGCTACTCTAAAAAATGAGCAAACTGCAAGCAAAGATAAGGTTTTGCCAAAAAGACCCCACCATCATATAAAAAGAACACATGTTAAGAGCAGAATGCAAAGCCTTTGAAACAAATGAGATATTACAACAACTTTCTATTTTGAGGGAATGTAACTGTTCAATGGGTCATTTGTTTGTTTTAAAAGGAAGGGATGTGCTTTACAACTGGGTGATGTAAACACAACTTGCCCATAGTCTGCACCTGTACAGAGCTTAGAAATACCACAGAGCTTTAATTAAATTAAGAAAACCAGCTACAGAGATTTTAGAGAGCCCTTCTCAAAAATAAAAATAGTCTACAAAGAAAATTAGGCATTAGACTACTTCCTGGTACAACATCCATTTGTCCACAGTAATTCAACCTTACCGGATAACATACATTAAAAATGTACATCAAGATTAAATCTGCTACAGATTAGTGGCTGAACACTCTGACTATATAAAGCCACAAGTGCCATGGAGTGGGGTGTGCAGCCTGGCAGTCCAGCTGCCTAGAAATCCTCAGGAGGCTTCAAAGAGATCAGCAGCGCTGGCCTGTCTAAAGGCCTGCCTAAGTGCTGCATGTCCCTACAGAGAGCAGTGGAAACTCAACACTTGAGAAGAACAGGAGGCTACAAATTCACTGTGCAGAATGTTATGCAGCAACATGCTCAGCATATGCTCAGCTCCTTGCAGAGATGTCATTCCTAGTGCCTCAGTGACTTCTGTCCTGCAGCAACCAGCTGCACACACACCAGCTGAACTGTAGAATAGTAATAATAATACTGAGCCCCGTGCTCCAATTTCATCACCTCCAGCAGAATTTACATGGAATAAAGCACTATCATTCACAGACTATCTTCCCTTCCAAGATTCATTGCCCCTCAAGCATCCAAATTTACCACACATCCCCGCTAGACAATAACTTCTACTAATTACCTTAACTCTCCTGGGCACACCTGCGAGGCACTAACTTTCCTTCTGAGATGCTGATCTGTGCATCCTAACACAGGCAACAAACAAAAACTTAAGGACTTACTAAAGTTAAGTCACAACTAACGGCATGATTCTCCCCCAGCACACTGTCAGCCACTAACTACTTTGTAGTTGGTTTCTTATTTTTACAGGGCAAAGGAGAAAACTACATTACACTCCAGAAGTTCAAATACTTGTACCAAAAGTAAAGCTTTTAAGGTAAATTTCTCCCTGCTTTCCAAGATTTAATTTTATCCATGTGACAATCTAAGGGTAGTCTAGACCCCTGAGCACTGAAGCAGCACCACTGGACAGCAAATTGGGCAGACAAGTGCTTAACTATTTTGACATTAAGCCAGGAAAGAAAAGTTATTTCACAGTTCAAAGTTCTTTAAGCTCCTGTTAAAAGCAATAAAATTTACTTCACTATCTGGCCTAGAAAACATCTAACAGAAACTGAGTGCTATCTCATAAGTATGGCTGGGATTTTTACAACATACAGGGAAAGTCTGCTGGAGATAACGACACCACAGAGAAATATCTTAAACAGACCTGCACAGGAACAGAACACCTGGCAGGAACACAGAGTTTTCACTGACTTCTATTTTTGTTTCATGTAAGTCTAAGAACAGGGCACAGATTAGAAGAACATATACACTTTAAGCCACAACCAAATTGCATCTTTCCAACTCCTATACATAAGCAATGGTAATAATTTCCTAATATACAAAGTAAGTTTTCCTTGCTGTAAATCAAGGTGATCATTTCTCTCTAGTGAAACTAAATGCCTTATTTCTTTCTTATTCATGAGAGCTTTTCACACACCTGAAGATTCGGGAATATATTCTGTCCAAACTGGAATGAAGAACTGTTCAGCATTATTACTGTATGCTGTCACTTAGAACACCTAAAATCCACATACCTGGAAATTCCACATGCTGGAAAGCTTCTGTTTTCTTCCATACTCCCTACTCGGTTTAAGGTATATGCAAGTTTTGTTTTCTTCAGATGTTTTTCTCAAACATCACATTTCCTGGGCTTATTAAAATAGCCATTTCCCTTTCCAAGCTGCCCAAAGCACTCTAAAAGGATTGTTCAAAACCAGACGTAGTACTTTAGCTAACACCCCTATTAGCACCCTTAGGAGAAGGGAGTTGTCTGTGTATTCCTACTACTGTTACAACCTCAAACACAATTGATAATGACTGAGACAAAGTCTTACTAAAAAGCAACATAGTGATCCACAAGATGTGGGCAAAACAACCCAATTAAATTTTAGGTTTAAATATCTAAAAATTTAAATATTACTGTGACTCACAAAAGAATTCACATCAGCTTATTCTGGTGACCTTGAGTCACTTTATAAAGGGTCTTCACTTTACAGACTCTTACAAGAATGATAGAAATATCCAACACTTAATTATACACTTATTCCTGTAACATTAAGTTGTATCTTTTTTTCCCCCCTCCTATGCTGTTTAATCTCATCGTATCCTTCCCAGGTATTCATATGACGTCTCTTTCACTGATTAGTTAAGAACAAGGACTCAAAAGCCACATCGAAACAGATTACTCTATACATCCTATTGCAGTTCCACAGAAACAGGTACCTGGCCTTGTCAAAATAACTCAGACTCTCTAAGAAAGACCTGTATAGACACAAGAGAACAAACAGGGAGAGCATTCAGCAAGTAACTGGGCTTCTTCTATTTATAGTGTCATTACAGAGTATGAAGAATTACTGGAGGGTGATTTGAAGCACTCAAACCAAGGTACTCAAGTCACTATTCAATATAAAGAGCTTTCATACCAAGAAAAAATCAAGTTAAGGATCTCAAACATTAAGATAGTAGTCATTAATGACCAGGTAATAGAAATACAGGGCTCTGCCTAAATTGTCATATCTCTGTAGCTTGTCCCAGGGCTCAACACAAGCAGCTCTACCACAATAGGATCCAAATGTAAAATAGTCTAGGACTTGATGAAAAACTCAAAAACCTTACATTACAAATATAAAACACAGTTTTATAAAAAAAAAGTTACTTCTAAGATATAGTATCCTCTTACTTTGCTAGAATCAGCTTGAGTCAGATAACACCTCAAATCTTATGACACCATCTGGTGGCAGAGTTCAAAGATGATCACCAGATGTTAAAAAGAGCTTTAACAATTTAAATTTTATTCTGAAAAAATTTAAATTTTATTCTGGATGTCTTACAATTTTTTTCTTTACAAGATAAGGTGAAAAGAACATGGATAGAAAAATACTTTCATTTTACCTAGATACTACAAGTTCTATCTCTGTACACAATTTAGGTACGCATTTAGAGGATAGTGACTGGATACAGGATAGTTACCCTGTACTGGATTCACAATCCTGCAGGAATTAAGGTCTTTAGTTGACATATCTTCAAATATGTGACATTTTTGAACTTAGGGAATAGAAGCTACATGAAGTTTGGTCACAGTGACCAAACGGACTTAGGTAAAATGCAAACATACTTTGGGTAAAACCAACTGAAAATACCAGAGTGTAGCACATATTTAGCTAACTTTACATACAAAAATCAGTCATTAATGGAACACACAAAGTAGTGCAAGTGCAGTTGCCTTTTACTGCCAGTTCAGCTGAAGTCAAGCAAGGACTTTAAAAAAAAAAAAAACAAATCATAATTCAGTTGCTTTTAATAGGAGAGACTTCAGAATAGAAATCTATTTTCCAATGTAAAAAGTTATGGAGATACATTGCATTGGTCCTTAGAGCCTGCAGTTGTAATCCCAAACACTGCAGTACTAATGGGAATAAGCTTATAAACTTCTGCAAAGCTGAAAGCTGTTCATCAAATTTTTGCAAGGCTTAAGTGTTTGGGGGTTTTTTTAGGCCAGGATCTGTCAGTTCAGCAAAACAGCCAATTTGCTAAATACAGTAATTGAGGTTTAACTGAAAGAAGTAGCAAATAACTGAAGAACAGCAATACGCAACAGAGATATAGGACATGCAAGCCTGGAAACTCATGTTGAAAACAAAGTCCACAAATTCTCAATGATCTTCTCTCTCAGGACACACCACCTCAGAACCTATCTGTTCTTTAAAGCTGCACTTACTCAGGCGCAGAAGGGAATGTGAGAAGGTTTATACTTGCATGAGAAGATTGTTACCAAACCTCCATCTACAAAGTATACTGAAGCATGAACTTTAATGCTTCATCAATGCTACTTGTATCCAATGTTTCATAAACTTCTACGAATTGACATTCATATGCACCCCCGAGCAGTTCTTAATAAAGGTTTGGATTTCAAGTACCCTGTGTGCAATGATGAATGATTACTTTCAAGCACCTCATATTTCATCATACTATTATGACTTGTTTCACGCTGTCAGTCCCACTCCTTTTAAGTTAGCAGATATTTATCACTAAACTCATGCATGCTTTCACTCAACACATTTTTAGATATTGACTTATGAGGAAGGCAACTAAGCAACTCTGCACTCAGTTACACTTCATCCCCGGAAACACTCCTGGCAAGCACGAAGAGGCAGCAGGGCAGGCGCACACCTGGAAGAGAGAGTCCTCCACCCTAAGCTGTTCTACAGCAGGGCATCTAAGTCCAGGGATCCCTACAGCAATCGGGGATGCTCACAAGGCAAAGCAAAGCACATGCCCGCCCCAAGGCGAGCTGCCCGCAGCCGCAGCCCGCCTCGGCCAGGCTCGCCCTGCTGCCCTCCACAGGCCGCCCACTCCGCCAGAGCCGGAGCAGCCCCCATCGCCCCCGGCCGCCACTGCTCTCCCCAAGCCCTCTGCTCCGTAGAGCCCCGGTACTCACGGATCGCACCCCTGCCCAGGCCAGCGGCCCGGCAGCCCATTCCCCTGTGAGACCGAGGAGGCCCGGCCAGCACCGCCCCGGGTCCGGCCGCCCGCACGACACCCGCACCGGGCCCACCCCGCAAGAGCGCGCGCGGTTTGGCGGGGGCACAGCGCAGCCCACCAATGGGCCGGCGGGAGGGCGGCCGCGCTGCACGCTGGACGGCACGCCTGCGTGCCCGCGGGGCCTGCCGGGAAATGCAGTCCTGGCGGCAGCGTGACAATCGTGGACAGCCGACAGGAGAACGAACTTCATGGCGAGGGCACCAGCACCGGCCAGCTGGGGGCATTTACCAACTGATAATGATAATGGAGGTTATTGTTGTTATGTGTAAACACAGCGCTTTAAACACGCATAGTGCTACGTGTTACCGCTCTACAAATCAGACGCTGCAGACGGCGGGTACCTCAGCAGCGAGGTGCCGTGGACATCACGCCTGCCAGGGTGGCCGTGCCTGGGAAATTGCTCCAGGGGCGATTTTTAAGGCAGGAGGAGAAGGGCGCGGGTTGTGCAGTGTGCAATAAGCCTTACTGCACCGGGACCTTTCACGAGGCCAACGTCCACAGGGACTTGGAGCATCCCAAGATGCTGAGAGAGGCGACGGAAACCAAGACCCAGCTCTGAGATCGCAGTTCCACTGGAAGAGGGGCTTTAGATGCAGGACGTCATGCTGTGAAAGCTACCGGCTGTGCTTTCAGTGCTTACAGCCCGACAGCAGCCTTAGGGACGAATTTATCCACACCCAAGAAGGAATATACCTCAGGAAAGCCTTTACGGTTCAGCTGCAAAGGATAAGGTCGGTGATAACGAGGAGCAGCTTTCCCTTTCTGCCCTCCTCTCCGCTGGTGGCAGAAGGACGCTGACACTCGTCCTAGTAGAGAGTAAACTGGAGAAAAACCCCACCGATACAAATAGGGCCACTTCTGTACTGCGTTGTTTGCTGCCACAGCTCCGGTAAGCACGGCGGGACCGCGGGCGACCACATGCACACCCACACCCGCCACTGAGACCCCCACACCCACACTTCAAGGGGGAGGGAAGGAGGCGCAGCACCCCTCGCATGGCGCCCTGCCGGGTGTACACAGGCCGGTGTTCCGGCCGGTGCGGGGGCGCCGGGGGCGGTTCCTTCCCGCCGCCACCTTGGGAGTGGCGGAGGAGCGGGGCGGGCCCGGGCCCGCTTCCGGGGGCGGTGGTGACGCGCGCGGGCCGGCGCTCGGCAGTGGGGACGGGCGGGACATGGGAGCCTAAAGGGACGGCCCGGCCCGGCCCGGCGTAAGGGAGCGGCGGTGGCTGTGGCGGTGCCGGTAGGTGTGTGACGGGCTGGGCTTTGGCAGCTCGCAGCGCCCCGGGTAAGGCGGCAGGCTGTGTGATCCGGTCCGCGTCCTCCTCCGTGCCGCGTAGCGCCCTGTGCGGGGCGGGCTGTGGCTGCCGGAGGCCTCAGTGGGGCTAGGCGGGCCTGGCCCGTTGCGGTTGCCGTCCTGTATCGGCTGCGCAGGGCAATGGGGTGGCCGGGGCGCCGGGCTCAGGTCCTCCGAGCCCCCTCCTCAATTGTGGGCTGCTCCCGCCCCCGTGTGCGAGGAGGCCTCGTGGGCTCGCCCCTAGTGGGGATGGCAATGCTATGTCCAGGTGGTTTTTATTTGCTTGGTGGGAGCCCGTGAATTGCGCTGTTAGTAGGGCCCAGAAGAAAACCCACCTCTTGTTGCTTCTTATTGAGCTTATGTATTGTGTTTTGCTGCCTTTAGACTAATCTGTAAAATGCTGTAGTGTTAATGTAGTAAACAATAAGAATCGAAGTGCTTCCTGTGCTTCTTTCACTTGTACCTCTCGATGCCCTTGGTGCTTCTGGGAAGCTACTAATGAGTCAGCTTTATTTTTCGCTTTTTTCACTGTTTTCTCTTTCTGTTTCACTTAATGGTAAGTCAGCACATGACTTGACACTCTAAGTAAACGATCTAAGGGAACTTGGGAAATTTCTTTATGCAACCTCTCTAACTATTTGCCTAACTTTTTGTTTTGTTCTCTGAAAAAGGGTACTAGATGCTCAGTCTTTAGAACTAAGAGTGTTATTTTACTTCCCCTTCATAAACAAAGGTGATTCTGTGCTGTAGAGGGAACAGTTATGTAGGAAGGTGTTTAGGGCCAAAGGCAGATCCACTTGTAATATCAACTGTTTGCTTGATTGATCCAATTGAGCACCCTTATTGCTTACTGGCAGTCTAGTAGCCAGTCTAGCCTGACCTCCTCTGCTCTGCAGTTTTTGAAGTAGGGGCACAGTTATATAGCACAGTTTGTGTCTTTAGGAGAAATGGAGTCTGTAACTCAGTAAATGGATCAAAGTTGGACTATGAATTTGTATTGGCCAGTATGTGATTTGGAGGAGGTTTCATGAGGCTTTTTCAGGGGCAAAAATGAGTTGTTGAGGTGAGAGTAGAACTGAACACAGTGCACAAAGGAGGTGGCATTGGTAGCGCCTATTCTTTGTGCTATCGCCTCTGTGCAGTGTGTTCAGGAAGCTGATAAGGGAAAGCAGGAAGCATGCAGAGTAGTGTCTTGGTCCTGGGCCCTGGCCTCTTCCTCCAGGGCCACAGATGCTTTATTCATTTATCTTGTAGACATAATAATTTCTGGTGGAGTACATTCTGGTGCTGATGCCTTGTGCCACCCTGTATTAGCTGGGCTGAATTTCAGCTAACTAGCAAGTAGGATAGCTGTTTGTGTTAAGGAAGGGTTTTAAAAACCCAACTTTTCCGTATTAGTGATATCAAGAATTTGAGAGAACAGAAAAACCTCCATCACTAAACGCAAAGCTGTCTAATTTTGATCTTTGTAATCATGCACAGGAAATTCATACTTAACATTCACATATCTAAGAATATTGTTTCATTCATTTTTCCATCTTTTGGGGAAGGCAACAGCTCCCTTTACAAGAGAAGGAACTGAGAGCATCTGCAATCACCTGAGGCTGTACTTGTTCACTGACAGCTAAAAATACAGCTCATGAGATACTGGCTTCCAGTCAGTTGCTGCAGCAGCTGGGTTGTATCAGCAGCTAGTTCCTATCTTTGTGGTAAGAAGGCATAAGCTGTATTTCTCAATTATACTTGTAGATGCACTGGATAGGCTATTTCCTTCTCCCCCCCAGTTTACAAATTATCAGTGAAAGAGGAAGGGAAGTTTGGGATATTGATTAAAAGCATAACTTCACAGGAAAAGGGGTATGTGCAAATAGAGGACCTTCAGATGCTGAATAAGGAAGTAGTTTATGATGTGTAGCAAATGTAATGGATATATCCATTTCTGAATTGCATTCAAAATTCTGAAAGGAATTCAGCCTATCAGAGGTACAAAACTGCTTCTTGTCAGCCAGAGATGCAGAACAATAATCTTATTCGGGGTGGGTTTGTGAAAGTGCCAGCAATCAAACAATATTGATCTGGTGCAAGTAGAGCTGTCTGGCTTTAGGAAACTTGTTGCTTTTGTCAGTCTCTCCCTGTCCAGATGTGGACAGTGTAATTGGAGTTGAACAAGCACTTTATCAGCATTGTGGCACCCTGCAATTAATTTAAATTCATAAAGATCAGTAAGGTTTTTGAGTATTTTGGACAGCACAGCCTTAATGTGTTGTGGTGGTCATATAGCAAGGAATTAAGTTTTCTTTTTTCCTAGAGACAATGACAATAAGCATTAGAATTACTTCTCAGCTAAGTGCTGAAGAAGAGCATATTTAAATAATGTAACTTGCCTACTATAGCTTTCATTGCTATGGAAGTGTCTTATAAATCCCAGAAGATTATTGGTATTGAAAAAAAAAACCTTAAAAATGCTGTGCAAAGTCACTGTTGTAATGGCTTCTGAAACTTGTCTGCATTGGAAGCTGAGTGTGTTGGTATAAATAACTGGCTTCCAGTTGGCAAGTAATTCTGAATGAAAATGAAAATACTTGCAAGGAAAACCCTTAGTAGTGCAGTGGGGTATTTTAGGCCCATGAGAGAGACAACAAAAAAAGATTTTATGTTAATTTTTTACAGTGTGCTCTGGGAAGGTGGGTGGCAGATGTGATTATGTTGTTGCTGGCTGCATACAGCAATGCTTTAAGTCTTGAGGGTCTTTCAATTCAAATGCTTTATTACCTCCCCCCCCCAAAGTTTTTAATGTGCCTATTGTCAGGAAAGCAGCCAGTGAACTACTGTTGGATGAAGTGATACTTCCGTAGCTTTCTGATCACAAGCAGGTACTTAAACCTGGGGACGTGGTCAGACAGGTCACCAGGGGGGTTCCTAACACTGAATTTGCTCCTCTCACACTATGAAAGTTCTGCCTTGGCAGATGTTAGCTCCTAGTTCAGTAGCTGGGGACAGAACTCATTGCTTGGGACTGATCCACCGCAAATGTGGCAGTGTGAGCAGTGCTTTTCCCAAGGAAAAATTTGCACTGTAGTCTCCCAGGATCACCCTCCTGCTAATAGAGACCAAGCCATAGCTCACATCAGTCTGTCACCTTCCACCTTCCAAGTTAGACAGAGAACCCACTAAAATGCTTCCACTGCTCTGTGAGTGTTGATTAACAAAATTAAGATCTCTAAGCCAGTGATGCTTTGAATGGACCGTGATAAAATCACCCCAAAAGTGCTTCTTGTGTCCCTCATTATTTTGCAATAACCTTTGCTTTGTCTTTCAGTCCTCTCCAGCCTAAGAATTTCACATAGGAGAGTGAATTGAAAGTTTTTCAGGGTTTTTGGAGCCATGACTAAATGGATAGTAAATGGAAAAAAGGCTGTGCACACATAAGTTTGTTTCCTCTTCTCCAGGAGATAGAAGTAACTTAAGCTTAATCCATCCTTAATTGGCTTGGGCAGCAATGTCGTAGTTATGTTATGTATTATATAGTGGTGAACCTACAGGATGGCTTAGCCCAACATGAGTAGTCTTGTGAAGAGATCTAAAGCTTTAGGTTGGAATTGGAATTTCAAAGAACTCTTTCTAGTTTGTACAATCTCCCAAATAAAGCATAGCAGTAAAAATTTGATGGCCGTGTGTTTATTTCCTTGCTGCTCTGGTTTCTCAATGAATCTTCCTTTTTGTAGGGCAGTGATAGTTAAGGTAATGAATGTGTTGTAATTTGTTTCCTAGTAGGAAGGTTTAATGAGCCCAGTTACCTCAAGAAAGTACATTTTTGTAGCAAGTTTAGTTTTGCATACTCTGCAAGTACCAGGCCTTCCTATGAAGGGGGCAGAAGGGGAGTTGTACTGAAATGTATTTAACTGAGCAAATACTGCAGAAAACTGATAAAAGAAAGTAAACAAAGCTGACATCACATCCTTCCTTAAAGGAGTACTGCTTTGTCTTAAGGTACTTTAGATTCTTGTTTAAAGTTTGCCCATCTAGAAAGAAAATTAAAAATAGCAGAATATTGATATAATTATGAAATATCTTCGTAGGCTGTTCTCTTTTTTTTTACTTTGGTTATTTTGTGGCTAGGATTTTGTAAATGGTAGGGGAGGGAAGGTGAAGAAAATAGACATTGAGTATCAATGTTAAAATAAATGCTTGCCTTAGCAAATATTTTCATAACAAATGATAATAACCATATCAAGTTTTTTTCTCTCTGTATATTTTGTCTTTATTGAGTAATCTTAATGCCTTATAAATTTTGCCGTATACCATTAACATTGGAGTAAGATACCTCCAAGGATGTTTTCTGATTCCTAGGCAGAAAGATGGGTAAACGAGTATCCTTTCTGTATGTATGTATATTGTGTTCTGTTGGAACAGCTGAGTTACTTCAATACAAATGGCCTCATCTTGGCTGTTAAAATTTCTTTTGAGGTATCTTGCATGAAGGGCACCTGCTTTGTTCAGCTATTTCAATTAGGCCTGTAGCTATTGAGTCTGTATTCACGTCTTTGGAAACAGGCTATTTTGGAAATGTTTTGTTTGTTTTAAATTAGTGTTTTGTGCTTTTTTTAATGTTTTTAAACTGCCATGTGGTGAGAAGTTTTTATTGCCTAGAGAATGTGTTTTTCTGTTCTGCCTTATGGCACTAATTGCCACTGCAGAGCTACCATGTAGATTGTGTCTGTGCTTACAAAAGCAATGCTGCAAACTAACAGGAATAAAACTATGGGTTTTTGGAGTCTAATGCATTTGGCTTGGATATTCAACTTTAAACAGACATTATAATAATACTAATTCAAAGAGCATGCTTTCTTATGCCTGTCTTAATAAGGAAATCTTAATATGTCTTGTTTTATATAATCTAATGGTAACGTCTGAAAAGTGAAGCAGATAAGCTTGCTGGGAAGTTGAAAGAAAGAAATGTTCTGTCACTTTTCAGTGACATAAGACCTCAAGAAATTATCAGAAAAGCTCAGCAAATAGCTGAACCCTTTATCTATGATAAAGGTTGTCAGAACATTTATCTTAACCAAGTGTTCTGAATGGTTTTACTTAGCTTACTCACACAGGTAATACCCTCACAATTATATGAGCTTTAAATTATGGTTTCATGTCACAAGAGGCAAAGCACTACAGGTGTCCAAATATGAGCATCAGAAGATAAGCACTTGCATAACTCAGCTTTGAAAAATCCTGGAAGTAACTTTTTTTTCCCTCTGTGTCTGCTGTGTTGGAAGGGTTTTTCCTCCACATCTTGAAGCTGGATTTCTTGATTGTTAGGTCAATTTATAAACAGTGTCAAGACAAAATGCTATTAATTTTGGGCAAAAGTGAGTGGAATGCTGTGCATTTCTATAGAACTTCTTGCTGGCTGTCACTGGAGCTACTCATAAAGATGTGAGCAAGCTAGGGGAACACAAAGCCTGTCTGTCAGCTGTTAGAACTGGTTTGCTGATGACACAAAGCTGGGAGGAGTGGCTGATACCCCAGAGGGCTGTGCAGCCCTTGAGAAGGACCTCGACAGGCTGGAGAGATGGGCAGGGAAGAACTGTCAGAAATCCAACAAAGGCAAGTGCAGGGTCCTGCACCTGGGAAGAATAACCCCAGGCACCAGCACAGGCTGGGGCTGACCTGCTGGAGAGCAGCTCTGCCAAGAACCTGGGGGTTCAGGTGGACAACGACTGAGCCAGCAGTGCCCTTGTGGCCAAGAAGGCCAGTGGGAACCTGGAGTTCATCGGGAAGAGCACTGCCAGCAGGTCCAGGGAGGTGATCCTGCCCCTCTGCTCAGCCCTGGTGAGGGCATGTCTGGAGTGCTGTGTTCAGTTCTGGGCTCCTCAGTACAAGAGAGACATGGAGCTCCTGGAGTGGGTCCAGCAAAGGGCTAGGAAGATAATTAAGAGACTGGAGCACCTCTCTTACCAGGAAAGGCTGAGGAAGCTGGGCCTGCTCAGCCTTGGGAAGAAACAATGGAGAGGGGACCTCATCAAGGTCTATCAGTGTCTCAAGGGAGGGTGTCAGAGAATGGAGCCAGGCTCTTCTCAGTGGTGCCCAACAACAGGAGAAGAGGCAAAGAGCAGAAACTGATGCACAGGAAGTTCCACCTGAATATGCAGAAAAGCTTTTTCATGGTGCAGATGACTGAGCACTGGAACAGGTTGCCCAGAGATGTTGCTTAATCTTATTCAGTGAAAATAGGTACTTTCCTCCCTGTCTCAGGTTTACTGGTCCTTAGGTGTGCAAATCAGCTTGAAGAGTGTTCTCAAATTCAAAGCTGGGACTGCCTCAGATAAACCTTATAAAAGGAACTTAAGCCTGTGAATGAAAAGATAATTTACTGATTATACACTGAAACTGGACTACTGAAAACAGAGTTAGAGGCCTTGTATGAGAATATCTTGTTTTGTTTTTTTTTATTTAATGATAGCAAACACTAACATGCACTGACATCTACTTTACAGAAATCTCCTAGAGCTATAGTCTCAGGCTATGCTAGGTGCTGAAGACCAAACCTGCTGAAATGTTCTTTAAATCTTTAAGTACTTCAGCTGTAAAGGATTTAGGGGTCTTGATTTCAGTTCACCATCAGAGTAATGCACACTCCTTGTGAAGAGCTGTGGGGTAACAGCTGGGCAAATCTGCATAAATTTAACTTCCTAGGAGCAATTACTTTTGTTAGATATTATAAAATACTGATCTTGTAGGGGAAAAGTAGTCAAGTCAAGCAGGATGTTTGGAATTATATCCATGAGTACCATGAACTTAATTGCAAGCTACTCATGTGAAAGATCAAGGAGTAATTTAAAATTAAGGGGGAAAATTTGGGGGGAGAAATATCCTCTTATTTCTCAGCTTATGTGCTATCTCATTAAATTCTCGTATAGCTTGTGAGCTCTGTTTTCCCATTGCTAGGAGTGATGGCTTTATTACCATTCCTCCAACAAAAATGCAGATTCTTAACTCTGAAAAACCTGTCTCAGATAGGAATACACTTATTGATGGGATTGCTAATTTATCTGGTATTTTAGGCAAAATATATATCTTCTGTTTTTAGCAAAAGGTAGATCATGGTGTCTTGGGACTCAGTTATTACCCTGTGCTTATTATGAGAAAGGTAGATTAGAAAACCTTTGCTACAGTTTCAGACATGCCAGTTAAAACCTTTGTGGATCCTTTTGCATTTGAGGAATTCACCATACAATAACAACAACCATTTCTAGAGTCTTACTTGGGATCATTTTAGGTGGTGTTTCATCTGTGAAAATGTTTCTCCTTTTTCTGATATTTAAATTCTTCAATGGAAATGGAAAGAACACTTAAAGTTTATACTAATAACTTAAATGTCTTAATAAATTTATTTCTAGATTACTGGGCAAACTAATGTGTTTTTCCAGCATGGAGAATTAAGCATTAAGACCTTATTTCCTGGTTTTTACCTTACTAACTATAGAATTTTTTCAAAAATGTTTAGGAAGCCAAAAAAATGTTCTTCATATACTGATTGTTCCTGTATTTCTTTTAGCTCCTCAGTTAGGTCATATCAGCTGATTTTAGTGTCTTCTAGTCATTTTAGTGTCTTCTGTCATTTTAGTGTCTTCTAGTCCTAATGAGATGTTTTACTATGCATAATGAAATGTATAGGCTCTCATTCTTTGAACTATCTTCTACTTTCAACTCAAAATACTGATGAAATGATAATTCTAATGCTTACTTGGTATCTGTTATTACAGGGGGAAGGTTCTCTTTAACGTGATTCCTTACAAGTAGTATTTCCTCATCATGGATGAGCTATCACCTGAAGAAATTCAGCTGAGGGCCAACCAGGTCACTGATGAGGTAAATATTATAGGAAAACATCTGGGATTACAGTATTTGCCTAACAAGATCAGAATATCTTTTAAAAACAAATACAGACCAGGATAATGATTCTGCAAGGTTATAGCTGAATGTTTTAAGTTTTCACTTTAGTTGGTGAATACTGGAGTGAAGACTACTCCTAAAAATAAGAATGAGTTTTAACTGCTGAATTTTGAAGCCTTACTTACTTACTTACTTAACTGAGTGCTGATCAACCAGTTGTGATTACAGATATGATAGAATTTGGTTACCTACAGCATTGTTAATTGTATTGATACTTCATGGCTTTCTTATTTAACTAAAATTCATTTGAATATGTTATCTTTTTTAAGACTTTCCAATGGGATAAGAAAAATAATAGCAAGGACTAAAAACAAAGAAAAACTAATGTGCTGCCAATATGTTGTAGCATGTATTAAATATAGACAAGGTGATGAACTGTTGGTGTACAAGGTGTGTACTATTGCCTTACTACAATGAACTGACAGAGAAGACTTTCAGATACTGATGTGTGTATAAGTAATTAATGCACTCATTTTAAAATTCACTTTCTAGTCTTTGGAAAGCACAAGGAGGATTCTTGGCTTGGCCATTGAGGTAAGAAAAAGCTTTTGAATTCTCTGGATTTATGAAATATAAAAGGGGCATGGTAACTGTAATTTTAAACAGTTTTTTGTCTTTCTCAAGACACACACACTTCATCATTAGAAGTTGCTGCCTTAATTGAGTAGTAGCATTAGAATGATATAACCTACATGATTTTCACATTCTATCAGATTACAGAAGAATCAATTTCCTTTTTACCTGTTTTAAGTAAAAGGATCTGATCTCCAAATGTTACAGATTAGTTGTAAAAAGTCTTCTGATGGTCAGTTATGTCTTTGGCTGCTGCAAAATTTGCATTTCATAACATCTTTCGTCTGTATTTCAGCTCACTTTGTCTGTGAACAGTTTAGAAATGTTTCACTAATGAGGACAGTAGGGGTCAGCTGGGTGAGGTGGTAGAGTATGACTGCTCCTGGTTCAAACAAGTTATTCTGCATACATCTTCTTACAATCTTTTCATCAGTTTTAACTGATAAGGAAACTCTTAACACCCTTTTACATTATTTGAAACAATTCTGTATTTGGGTTTATCAAAGTGAAGTTGTATGAGGAATCCTACTCCTCTGCACAGTTCTGGTTGCTGAAGATGCAGCTGTTGCCAGTAAGGCATTTGATCACTGTAGCCTGATGAATACTTCACACACAAGTGTTAAGTAAATGTCATGAGCCAACATAATTTCTTTTGGTATCATAGTTTCCTGATTCATTCTATGCTGCCAGTTTACAGTAAAACATGGGTGCAACTTGCATGCAACTCCCAGACACTGAGCCAGCAAAGAGCTCTTACACTACTCTGCTGTAGTATATTCCTAACTGCTAAATTCTTAGAAATTATTTTGCAGGCTTTGTTTTGCTTGCTTTCATTCTGGCTCCCAGGACTAAAGGCCTTGTAAGCCCTTTTGAAGGATGTAGGGATGAATAAACCAAATGCTAGTTCTCAAAATGAAGCACAGCTAGCTTTGCTTTTCTAGCTAGATGTTGTCACAGTTCAATCTGAGTATTACAGTAAATTTTATCATCTTTTGTAATGTAAGAAAAACCTCACAAAAATACCATAAAAGCCCCACTAATTGAGATAGGCTGATAAGCGCCTTACCTGTCACACTAACATAGCTGGTAATTTGAGACTTCTAATAGCTTTACTACAGAAATTATTTTAAGTACAGTGTTTTATTATAATCTTGGATGAATTATCAAATTTACTATCCAGACCTTCTGATTTTGCACTGCAGTCTCATTTTATATCTGCAACTAAATTTCTTTCTCCAGTCCCAGGATGTTGGCATCAAAACTATTACCATGCTGGATGAGCAAGGAGGTAAGTTCTTCCCTAACACTAAAAATCAATATTAGAATGTAATGAGTGTAAGAAAAGAACTATCATAGAAGAGTTGTTGTTGAAACTAAAGGCTTATTATTAAAGACTATTTAGGTAAAAATGAGATTTCCTAGTTGGTTATTCCTAGGTATTTGTAGTATTTAAAATATGTTTTAAAGTCGTTGAGAGGTAATGATAGTTACAATGTAATACAGCTCTGCTACAGAAGCTGCTTTCTTCCACCTGGCATGAATGTAACTAGCTGCATTTATTCTAAAAGTAGCAATAGAAATGCTGCTCTAAGGATGGGGAAGATATTTGCAAAGTAGTAACCAAAACCTCTCATTGAATATCTTTCTTAAAAATTAAAAAAAAATCCTAGAAGGCAGGAAAGAAAAATGTCAATGGTCTTTATATAAAGATAGAACTGAAACTTCTTCCTGCTATAAAGAAATGTTAATTTTGCCCACTTCTCCCAGTCCATGTTTAGTCAGGTTATTTGTTTCTCTTCTAGAACAACTAAATCGTATAGAAGAAGGCATGGACCAGATAAACAAGGACATGAGAGAAGCTGAGAAGACACTGACAGAGCTCAACAAATGCTGTGGGCTCTGTGTCTGTCCTTGCAACAGGTCAGTTATATTGGTACTTGGGCCTAGAGCTCTAGGAATATTCCCAATAGCTACTGTACCAGGAAATATTAACTAATTAAAGAGCTAATTAAAAAATGCTGAATCTCTAACAAAATTGATTGTTTTGATTTGTAGAGCTGCATCCTTTTAAAATTGTATGGGAGTAACTAAAGCTAACTTGTATCTAACCAAACATTGTGCCCCTTTTACTGTAAATATAGCTGCTATATAGCATCCTGCACAGTTCTGGCCTAATCTATTTAAGGCTTCTATTTAGTAGAAGATTATTAATATCCATGCAGATGAGGCCAAATTGAACTGCAAATAGCTATATGTAAGTGCCTGTCTCTTAGAAATTTGCTTCCAAAAATAATTTTTTCACAAAATACTCTTGTACTAATTTAAAAGCAAGACAACTTATTCATACTTTAGGGAGGGTGAGACTAGGAGAACAGAGCAGACACTGGTGTTAAAGCTTTAATCTTTTCACTAGTGACTACATAAATTCTTGCAGGCCTGCTTCACATTGCTTTTATAACATCAGTGTTATGGCTGCCATATCTAAATCAGTTGAGTAATCTAATCTTTAGTATGACACTTGATTTGTACTTTTAAACAAGTAAACAGTCTGAGCAATGTCAGAATTATTTTTGATGGTGTCCTAGCTTTAAGTAGTAAAGTACCAAACTGTTTGTGTTAATTGGATGTGATCACAGCCCATCCAAATGAAGGAGGCATAAATTGAGTATAGTGACTGAAGTGAATAGTGTGTGCATTTGTTGGTTTTTGCTCTTTAGCATGAGCAAAATCAATTATCATTCAATGGAGAAGTAGCAGAAGTTTAGGTAAATATTCCTTGGAGTAGCTAAGTCTGCTTAACCAAGAGAATAGCACTTAGAGGGTCATTTAGGATAGATATAAATGTGACTTCTAAAGCTGAAAGTCTTAGTGCTTTAGTCCCTTGAAAATGCAGATGTCCTGACTTCTGGATAGGTGTGCTTACTGCTATATATTAGTTGGCTCAAGCTGGTGGACTTTGAGCATTTTGACACACTCAGTCTTTGTTTTCTGTAGTTAATAGTCTTATTTCACTGAAGCTAAGCAGCTTATTGACACTAAACAAGCTCAGAATTTGTGAACTCTTGTGGCACTCCAAGTACACAGATAACAAGAACAGAAGTAGTTGTGTACCAAACTGGACAGTAATGTATAGAAAAAAAATGGGTAAGTAGAGGGCAGCAAAGAAGAAAGAGAGTGAGTCTCTTTCATGTATCTACTGGTACACCAACCCTTTTCTCAATGTTATTTGTCAATCAGTTACCTCCACAGCTTTTCATACTTTTCATAAAAGCATAAAGCTATATAAGCTACATCAGAACACTTGCTGAATTACTGGTTTTTTTTTGTTTTAATTTCTCCTAGGTTTAGATTATTTATAAAAGCTTTGTGAAAATAAAAAATACTGTTATACAATCTATGTACTATTAACAATTTGCCTTTTTGTTGATGTGTACTACTTTCTTCTCCATTCTTTCCTAACACTGATGCTTGCTTTCTAAAAATGAAGACTAGGATAAGAAGCTGTATTCACTTAAACTGGTGAAAGTGGATTTTAGGACAAGGTCAGTGTTAGTAGTGCAGATGCATATGTAACCAGCTGTCTGAAGTGATGTTTCTATTGCATTTGTGCTTGCATGTGCATGATGTCTGTCTGCATGTGTTTCTCCTTGTGATTGTGATGTTTTGTAATACTGACATGAATAGAGAATGTCCCTTACTACAAAGGATATTATTAGCTGTGGAAATGGTGAGCAACTGCTTGAGCCATTGCTGGTTTGACAGGTTGTGTAAATTGCCTTAGTTTTGCAGAAATGAAACTTGAGAAATGTGAATGTATAGTAATTTGAAAAACAGCTCTTAAAAGCAGGTGGTGAGAAGTTTTCTTCTTAACTGTGCTTATTTTGAACAGTAATTTTTTTCTGGCTGTCTGCTTCACAGGTGTAACTAGTCTTCAGGTCACTTGTTTTTTATTGATGAAGTCCTCACATTTGCCTCTGGCACCTAAGACTTTGCTCCATCAGAAGCAAATCATACAAAGATCTCTTCTAGTTATGGCTTTAGTATAAATGAGATTAAAATACAATGCTCAATCTAGTTGCAGTAAACTTAGATATCTTTAGGCCTGTGTATGTACAAGGAGCTAGAATTGACTAGTTTACGTTTCTTCAGGGTTTTGTTGGGTGCAATATTTCCACTATTAATGGCAAAATTATTCTATTTTTTCCCCTCAATATGTTCATTTTAGATTACTTTTTGTAGGATCTGACCTATGAGATGTAATTTCCCATATTGAATACATAAATACCCTTAGAATGAAGGGGAAGATTTGTTCATTACAGCTAATTTCACAACTCTTCAAATGTGTAATGTCCAGGTTACTGAAAGGCATAATATCTCCAGAAATTGCCTCTGATTGCAAAGTTAGGTGTATTGAGACACTACAGATTTCCTTCACAGGTGTTTAAAGAAGCAGAAAAATGGCAGTGTCTGGATTGTCTAGCTTAAACCTGAAAATGCCACAAAATAAGGTGAACATGAGAATATTCTCAAAATAAATTCTTCAGGATTAATGAGAACAGACCTCAATTTAGATAAGTTTATTTTGCTAGGTTTTCTTCTCCTCATGCTTTTATGGCTCTGTGATTCTTGAGACCGCTGTGTGTCAGTGTGCTTTCTTTATTTTTTTTTCTCCTGTGATTTACATGGAAAAAGTATAATGGCAAGTTGGCTTATTGATTTAATGGAGTTAGTACAATTGAATTGCAGAATGAAAGAACTACTTAAACATGATTACTGTTAGTTCATAATCAAAGTTAACATGAGAAACATTAACTTCTTCTGTTGCCAAGTAATTTTTTAATGTTTGATTAAAAAAATAGTAGCAATTAATGGTTTTCTTGCATAATATAGGTATTTGTTTGAGTGAGTTTTTGCATTCATCCTCATTTCTTCCTGAAAGGTAACTAATCTTGTCTCTAGATTAATTCCAGTTATAAGTGCAATTCTATTTTATGACAGGGTAAGCTTTCTTGTGACTGTCATAAGCTTCTGCCCTCTGTTAAAGTATTGCTTTAAGCAAATTACTGTTCTTTTATTAAAGCTTAAGACCAAAGTAATCACTGTCCTTAGAGTAACTCAGTTGTGTTTGTACTATCAAGATACAAGAACTTGTATTATATAGACAAAGTTTTATCTGTACAAAATTTCATCTCTTTTGGGCACAATACAAATGTTTACGAAAATTCTAGATTAATACTGAATTTCAGTCAGGAAGCTATGTTTCTGATTTAGTGGTTCAGATTTTTTATTTTTATGGAGTAGGACAAAGAACTTTGAGGCCAGCAAAGCATACAGAGCAACCTGGGGAGATGGAACAGAGAACTCAGCAGACCATGTGATATCCATGCAACCAAGAAGTATAAATCAGCGGCAGCCTCAGACTTCTGGAGGACCAAGTAGTGGATATATTACAAGGTTTGCTAGCTCATATTCCTCAATCTCAAATGCACAAATCCTGTTACTAGTTGTCAGCTTCTTTCACAGATGCATTTTAGGTCAAGTTGCTAAATCAAAACTTTTAGTATTGTTTGGCGGAATTGTTTGTGTCTTGGAGAGGTGACGGCAGACACCTACACCTTCAGTATTGTAGTGCTCATCCTACACTTTTTTTTTTTACATAGTGGTGGTATGGTCAGACTGTTTCTGGATGTGAGAACTATAAGGCTTAGTACTTAGTTATTGAGGGGACTGTTAAAAATATCAAGGTGTATTACTGCCATAAAGTATATTTGAGAGAAACTCACGTCTTAAACTTCAGGTAACTATTTTAATTTTTAAGGCTATTTTTGTAGTAGTGGCTAGCTTAGCACTCTTTTTTTTTTTGGTGAATGCTTGCTTGGAGTACAGGGAGTTTTAAAAGGGGGGGAAAAACATACCTTGGTTTGAATGCATAGTGCAACAGTCAAGTTCTACTAGAGTAAAACTATGCTAGACAAAAGCAAGTTCTTGATTCTTGAAACATTGTCTTAATTATTTGAACAGAATAACCAATGATGCCAGAGAAGATGAAATGGATGAAAATCTTGCTCAAGTTGGAAACATTCTTGGGAATTTGAAAAACATGGCTTTGGATATGGGCAATGAGATTGATGCCCAGAATAAGCAAATAGACCGGATAAATATAAAGGTAAATGTCAAAGGTGTTCTCTGCTCTCAATTCAGAGGTTGTAACTCAGAGGTTATTAGGAATGTGCTCACTGTATTTGCAGCAAATATGTGATAAGGTTATGCTATCCTCTAGGTTGCAGTGATTTGAACAAGAGATACACCTTGATACATATAGGGTATATAGCTTAAAATTCAAATGCTTGAGTGCCAGGAAACCTAAATATACAGCACAAATGACTACTTACTCTGAAAACTAATAAACTTCATGGGATCAAAAGTACAAACACTTACTGGAGGTATATCCGGGGGATTGTTACTCACAGGAAATTGTTTTTCTTGTGATAGAGAATAGATATTTTTAACAATAGCTCTTCAAAATTCCTAGAAAGTCACTATAATCAATGTAAAGTAAAACACAAGTTATTCATTGCCCTAATTCTTGTGGATGAATTAATATTGGACCTGGGGAGACTTTGGAATAATGGAGTTTGTAGGTGCATGGAGAAATGGTCTGCACATTAAGTTAATTATAGTAACTTCCTTTTTTATATATAATTTTGTTACTTAAGTGTTAGCTTCTCCAAACAGATTAACCATATATAAATATATTTTGGGAGGTTTCTTTCAAATGGAAGATTAATGAGAATGCTAAGTCTATTTTAGAAATGTCTGTATTCTGAAATGAGTGGAAGTTATTTTATAGGCATCCTGGTTGAGAAAGGAAGAAAAACCTTTAATGAATAGTGTGTATTAGAGATTTCAAAAAGTAGAAGCAAACACTGATTACTGTGAAATTATAGTATTAAGACAAAATGGGCTTTTAAAAATCTCACTGAAATGTTGCAGTGGACTTAAAAGAAAGAGGAATGGAATTCCTCTGATCTGACAAAAATGCCAGTTGAATGTGTGTCAACAGTTCAATTTTGTCTAGTAATTTAGTATTGATAAGGCAAATCAACATGATTATATGGATGCATTAACTGTTCCCTGAAACTGCACATCTGATTACCATGTTAAAAAAGTCAGACACTTGGAAGTACACTAGAAAATTTCTTTGAATTTAAAATGAGGTGTGAAATTCTTATAAAGCAGACTGAAAACTGCCTGGTCAAATAAACTGCTAGTGGGAATTACTGTTTTTAGTTATAGTGTTTCTAGTAGATTCAAGTATCTCTTTTGGCCTGATGCTCCTTTGGTTTAGTGATTTTGAATAAGATTATGAATAAATCTTGCTGATCAAACCTTACTAATAAATAAAATGTGGTGTATACAAGTTAGAATTGCTTTGCAGACCAGAATAAAAATGAAAGTGCAATTCCTGACTTTGAGACTGGCAACTTGTCTCAGGATATTTAAATTAATCCTTCTACGTTGATAACTTCTTAAATGTAGTGAACAGTATGGAAACCAAACCAAATGTTGTCTGTAAATCTCCAAACAACAGTATCATGTAAAGAAATAGAATTTAACTTCAGAATATAATTGATACTTCTATTTTTTTAAGAATTCTAATTCACCTGGGAAATAGGCTTGACTGGGTGACTTTTGGTAGTGTTATGTAGGACTCCTACTCTGAAGAAACCCATAATGAAACTTACATTACTGGATTTTTCTTAGAAGAAGATCTAGTAACTAGATTAGTATTTCCAAAGTGTTGTTAACAGATTAGAGTCTCCCTTTTCCATGGAAGGTTTTTGTCCCTCCCCTCCCCTTGACCCGAAAGGCAGGAAGGAGGGAATGGGAGGGAAGGACTTGAACTGCAAGTGTGCTCTGCCCAGCCCATTTCAAGACAAAGGTGTGAAATGGCTAATACTTGGCACATCAACCTGTGCTAATACTTGGCACAGGTTGAGCTTCTTAGGGGTTCCACTCATGGTGAGGGCAGAGGCTGATTTTGTGCATATTACACTTTCTGCACATTCCCCACAGCACACTGCATAATTGGGGAATTACTTATAAACTCCTTATCATACCTTTCAGTAAAACTGTATTTTCAGACATGTTCAACCTAGATACTGTGACCTGACTTTTGATGCTTTAAAAAATAATAAAATCTAAAGCTTGTTTTTAAAATACCATATTGTTACAGCACTAGTACATTGGAGGGGATGTGAATGAAAACTATGGATTTGCACTAAACAAAATAAATCTGACTTAATGCCCATGGGCCCAGTTTTTACTATTACTTCTAGTTCAGAACAACCTTTTTTCTCTGTAGAGGTTCATAAGATGTCTAAACACCGGGAGAGAATTTCTATTCCCTTGTTTTGTTAACATGCTTCCTTACCAGCTGAGGAAAGCTGATGTGTTTTGAAAGTGTCTTTGAAACTAAAGAGTAAAACCTTTTTCTCTTTGTTGTTTCTACCAAAATTGATGCCATATGCTCTCTAGGGAAAAAAAAATTACCTCCAGCATACAGAAGTTGCTCCCCTTCTCTCTACCACAATGATGATACCTTGCAATTCAGAAGTTCATGTCAGTTTGAATTTTTTAATTGTTTTGCATTGAGTCTGCAAATGACCTATGAATTTCTCTCTTTCAGGCCGATACAAACAGGGAACGCATTGAGCAAGCAAACATCAGAGCCAAGAAGCTAATTGAAAATTAAAGCCTGCTCTCATTGTTCAATGACAGCCTCTCCAGCTGCAAGCCACCATATTCATGGATCTGTGAAACTTCTATTCTGAAATAAGAGGGGCTGGGACAAATGAAGCAGTACCCCTTCTGTAGGGATTAGTTATCTTTTATTGCTTCATGTAAACATGGCCTTGACTCCAAGAAAGCAGCCAACTTCCTTCTACTCATCTGCCTTCACTTTCTTTAAACTGCTCAGGGCTAAAAGTGTTAGGGCTTTGAGAATCTTCTTGCATGTTTGATTCCTCTTCCCAGTTTCTTTTTTTTTTTTCCCTGCACCAGAAATTCAGTCCTTTATTTAAGTTGAACAAGCGGGGTAACCTGAATTCACAGTTGTGGAAAGTTGGAGAGGGCACTTTGCACTGTTTGAAATACCTCATAAGTTGAGTGTCTTCACTAAAATAGGGACTAGGTGAATGTTGTCTGATTTGTATCTCTAGCATCTAACAATAGTTTTACAAAATCCAAACCACATGATTGGTTTGGAGTTGAATTTGTGGATCACAGAATTGAAGAGGCCCATTACTTACAACTTGTGGGTTGAGGGCTTTAAAACGCTTCCTAACCACATGAACTTTAAGGTAATGGTAGCCAGAGGGATATACAGGTTGCCATTTCTTTACTGTAAATTGACATCAGTTTGGAGGCCATGACTAATCATGCTACACTGTTCTGGTAATATTTGTTGTGTGTATATACATATCTGATCTAAGCCCCATGCACACAAGTAGAAAAAGATAAAACTGTCTCCCTAAGGTATTTATTTGATGGAAAATTTTACACCTCTCATCTAAAAGCTAACTCTGAAGTCTTTAAATAAGGCATCTGAACTGGAAGAAACTGAGTAGAAAAGCATGCAGCTTGCTTGCATCCCATATCTTACTCTCTTTTGGCGAGTTTTCACTGGAGTTCAGTTTATGCCTTTCTCCAGTGCAAAATAATGATTGAGATCTGGTGCAGAGTTTGCTCTCAGCAGTAACTTTGGGGGTGCTTCTGAAACCTACCAAAACCAGAGAAGCTTATTGTGAACGTTCTTTGTCACAAGTCTGGAGGAAGCAGTAGCTATTTATGAACTGTTTGCTAGTTCTAAATAAACTAGTTCTAAATAGATTCCTGACTGGTTTATTATTGAAGACATTGGGACTGGCAATTGGAAATATTACATATCCAACTTTCTTGCAAATAAAATGTTCTTACTCTATTGCAGAATAGAGGAGTTTCTGACCAGGTGAGGTAAACCACTGTCCTGTTAAGAAAAATGGTTTGGTTTTAATGTAATATAAAAAGATTTTCTTGAAATCTTAATTAAATTCTAAGTGACTTAGGTTATTTTCACTCCACCCAGCAGTATATTATGCCTGTTTTAAAGTTGGAAATGATGCTTTGGACTAACCTGCAATACTCAGTGTTGGATGGCAAAAATCTTCAAACCAAGTTGATTGGACAAATAATTAAAACTTAATAGCATTATGGGGTGCTTTTTTGAAGGACAGTCCACAAATGCCCTGTGGCTACCAATATTGAATCCCAGAGTCAGAGATTACACTAATCCACCAAAATGCAGGACAGTGTTTGTTAAGTGTTCTATTTTCTTTTTAGTAGAAATAACAGTCAGTGTTACCAGTATATTTTCAGTTAGGTCCCAGGACAACTTGATATTTAAAGAAAAAAGAACCAAAAGCAACACTCACACGCACAAAACCCACAACAATCCACCAAACAAAAACCCAACCAAACAAAAAAACCCCAAACAACCAACCAAAGGATGGGGCAGCTGCATGTAAAAAGAGGCCAGTGGTAGTTTGTCTTATGTGAATAAGGTAAAGTCATTTTTAGGGGACTAGATATTGAGTAGTGTGGGTTGGCTCCTCTCTAGCTTCCGGTAATTGTTGGAATGCTACTGAATTTCAAAATCTCACTAGCTACCCACTCAGTAAATTAAGGTAATGTGCTTAAAAATGCAAGTAGCAAAGAAATACTTTTAAGAACATTGCATAATAAACTTCGAACAGCCACCTGCATAGAGACTTTGTATGTCTTTTTTTCCTTCTTAAAAACTTCAGATTAACTTAATGAATATTTGCTGCTAGTTGTGAAAGCAAAAGTATATGTTATTTAATTATGATTGTCTCCTGGAACAGAAGACTGAAGTGGTTACCTTATTCTGCTTACACAGTGCAAACCTGCTCTTTAGCATTTGGACATTCCAAACATCGGAATGTTTTCTCCCTTGCCATTGTTCTTGTCCTTGACTTGCCTAATCTCTACCAATAAATGAGCATGCTGGCTGATAAAATGATGTGATTGGTATATCAAAACTGTAATATTGCAGTGAATACCACACAAAATAATTTCTGAGACTCTTGAATATTATCTGAGTATCAATACTATTTTCTGATGCAGCAAGAGCCAAATCTGTGAGGGAGTTGGTGCCTTTATATTAGTCAAAAACAGTTTGCTTCTTGGATGTCTTACTGTTGTCTATAGAATAGATGCTTAATTTACATATCTATGGTATGAAATCAACACTTGTACGTCTTTGTATGTCTAAATGCTATTAAGAATGAAGGTTTACAGTTTCTGCTTTTGATTGTTAAACTATATATTGTGCACAAAAAATATATACTTTTATAACTGAATGTGTTTTAAAACTATTTTCTCTAGAAATGTCTTTGTCTAATTTCCTGTCCTTGAAAAACTTGGCAGAACTAGTTGCTATTATGCAACTAGGAAGTTCTCATCTATTTTTATTTCACAGAAATCCCGGTGTTAAAAAAAGAATAGGTGTGGTTGGGAGGAGAGGAATATTGTGGTCTTTAACACTCTGGTTTTGATCCCTGCATAATCATCTCCTAAATGCAGACTATGAACTGTGTCCATCTCTTCTTTGAAAGACTGTGACATACATGGCAGTATACTCGAGGATGATAAAGGAACAAAGTAAAATAACTTAAAACTTTCTAGTTAAGTATTGCTAACAGATACATAGCAAATAACTAGTCCAGTAGATGAAATGAAGAGATTTAACCTACTGCAAAAGCAATTTAATTTGTGAGGCAATTTAAATGGTATTTTCTCTAGTACCACAGCCTCAGATTCCCAAAACACTCTTAAGTGGGAGGAGGTATGGGGGGAAGTAGAGACTTTTGTTGACTTGCAACACTTCCTGACCTGCAAGACAGACTAGCATACCTGGAAATAGCTTGAAAAAGAGGTACTTCTAATATACTACCTAATATCTACCAGTAACCAGGAAAAGAAAGTAGGGACAGCCTGCTTACTTAACTATTATGAGGAGGCAGCACATGTCCCATGGATGTCAGGTTGGTTTTTTTTCCCTGCAATTTCAATTCTTCTGTTTCTCTTCTGTCTCTTTGTTTCCCTTTCATTCCTGATTTTAGGGATTTCAAAGGGAATAATTTTCACAACTTTTGGTCTATTTCCCTATGCCCAATTTCATCTTGGTACAATTGGTTGTAGTCACTCCATTTAAAATTTTCTGGATTTTTCAATTTCAGTTTTGATTGACCATATCCCATTTCTGGAGTGTTTCTTCAGCTCTGTCCTCTGATTTCAAGATTTCATTCCCTCTCCACACTTTAAAGACAATAATTGGTAAATTCAAGCTAGTCTACTCCTTGATGAAAGACAGCTTTTTAGCAGAGCAGTCACTGTATTATGACCTGCAGGACATGCTGCTTGTACAGCTACTTGCAGAACTCACCTCTGTGAATGCTGTATGGTGAAACAACTTGCTGTTCACCCCATACAATGACCTGCAGTTGCCAATTCACCTTTGCTGCGCTCAAAGCAATGCAGTGTCTACATGCTGGTGGAATAGATGAATGAAATTTGTGTCTTACTGCAGTGGAAAATTAGAGAGCAAGGGATGTAGGTCTGAAAAAAATACACAAATTGTTTATATTGTTAACTAGGGTAATGTTCCACCTCAGTCATTCCAAAACTAAAAAGCTGCAAGCAAAATTGTGCACAGAAATAAAATTGGTTTATAGCTTCATTTGTTGCAGGGTGAGGGTGATGAGAAGGGAAAACACAAAGTCCCAATATAAAACTACTAATAGGTTAGAGTGCTGAAATGCCTAAAACAGCATTCCACCATGTGACTTAGTCACAGTACATTGCTGCGAGTTAAAACAGGCAAGGCATCAGCCAGTTATTTTTTCCTTGCAACAGAAATATGTCTTCCTCTGTTCTGGAACAAGTTTAGTTAATTAGGACTAACTTGATTCCAATCAGTATTTTATGTGGTGCTTTCTCCATTTTGCTCTAAAAAAGCTTTGATAGCTGTCATAACTCCAAGGCAGCAAAGGAGACTAACAATGAGCAATTGAAAGGTTTCTAAATGTACTAGTGATCACAAAAAAGAAATATTGATTTAGTGAAATTCTTCCCACAATTGTAAGATTTTTTTTATAGCAATCCTAACTCCCTAATTTTCAATGGTTCTGTTCTACCATCTCTTCTTGCACATTGCTGCTGAATAGAAGACCCCTGATAAACACATGTTAAATGAGAGAAGCAGCATCTCTGAGCACAGATGCTTTCAGTTAAAAAATTGTAAAACCAAAATGCCACTGCAGCACAGTGTTGCCAAGTTTGTACATATTGATGATAGACCACTTCTTTGGTGAATGCAAAGGGAGAATCTGCTAACTGCTAATTTGTTCTGTTGATGTCTCATGCACAGCAAAATTCTAGAAAGAAAAAAGCTAAATGGGATTTAGGTATCAAGTAGAAGGAGCTAAAATTTAGAACACGTGTGAAGACTTTATTCACTATTCAATTTTCATATCCTAATCTGTGGAATCTATTAGTATGAAGTTGAATAGATTTCTAACTATACAGGATCTTGCATCATGGTAAGACATAAGTGTTCTTAAAGCACTTCCCCAGTTATGCCTCCCAAAACAAAGTAGTCTCATAAACATGGTCAGCTGTCAGCTACGTCTGTCAAGAAGCTAGTAGGTTTTTTTACTATGGAATAGCTGGAATGGGGAATCTTAAGTACAGCTGGTTCCCTGTTAAATGATGAATCACATCCATCCTTTGAATAAGGAGCTGATGTCCCCTAAAACACTCTTCTTCTACGTATTACTATGTAAGAACTGAAATAAAATGGCAACAGGGTCAGGGAAATAAATACTTCTCTGTGCATCTCACACAAGAAACACTTACTGCTAATCATAATTATGGGTGTAATGTTGAAGTGTAGCTGTTACCAACAACTGACAGACTCAAGTAGCTAAGTGAGGGCTTTCAGTGACATCTTAGTACTACTAAATAAAATGACAACAGTTACAGCAAATAAATTTGAACTGATTTTTTGAAAATAATTTACTAAAATATACAAGTACATTTTCCTTTTCAGTATAAGTTACATAATTGCATACATTTTTAGCTCTTCCTAGGTGCTTTTGGTAATAAGGCAGCAGCAGTGGGCTGACGACTAAAACCTTCAGCATTGCTCTGTACACAAGGAGTCAGTGCAAGGATATATTTTCTAGCAATATACATATTTACTGAATACACTGAAGATGAACCTAATTTTTATTTGATACAGCTCAAGCAAAAGTGGACTGTAGTGCAATTCTTGCTTATGGGAAAAGAAAGCCTGTATAATAAAATATAAATTAAGGATGCTCAAACCACAATTTGTTTACTGGAAGCTGTTAATAAAACATTTAACTTAACCACAACTATTTGTGCTTCATTAAAAAAAAAACAAGTTATAAACTAAAACCTTATTTGTAAAAGTTGTCTTCAGAACAGCACTTACTGCAAGACATACAGTGCTTTGGTGGTAGAGCTTCCATGTGCTATCATGGAAAAATGTTTCTAGAAGAAATAATCCTCTTACAAATCAACAGTCAGCTTCCTGACAAAAGGGAACTGGCAACTTTGAAATGCTTGTTCCCTTTCTCTGTGAAAGAACAAGCCCTGACAAAGGAGAACATGTACTGTGTTAAAAGCTATTGTGGCACAAAAATCAAAACTGGCCCCTGGGCAGGTTCATCAGTTCAATACCTATATTCTCTAGTTCAAGTTTATTCAATGTGGTCTTAACAGGCTGTTTCAGACTAATAGAAGAGGAGTACTCTGATCGTTTCCTTCATCGATCTTGGTTCAAGTCAGTGAAGCAGATGCTTCTACTCTAAGTCTTCTTATTAGTAATACAAGGATCAGAATAGTGATCATGCAAACTTCTTCTTTGTAGCTGTAAACCGTTCCATGTACTACAAACAAACAAACAAACAAACAAAAAAATCTATTATTTTTTTCAGAAATTAACAGAGGATTCATAACTACTAAAAGCAGCTGAGCTTCTGCTCTCAGACTCAAAAACAGTCTGCATTTAAAGCACATTTTTAAATGCCGGGCATAGCTATTAGAGCTTTAATTTCAAGCAAAGACACCCCCGAAACATTTCTGGCATTTGCTGCAATTCAGATTAATGGTCAGATCTCCCGTGTTAAGGATGAACTAATATTAAATACTTAACGAATGCTGTATAATTCAAAGCATCCTTTATTTTTTGTCACATCAAAGTGAAGACACGCTTGTCATTATTAGCTACCCTTCAAAAGATGCTGATGAATGAACCCTGATCCTGAATCCTACAAGGAAATTATCTTTGAAGAACTCCTGGAGACATTTTCAGAGGTTAGTTATGAATCCAGTAGCAATGACACCACCAACGGACTATTTGGTGCTTTTATTCACCAGCATAAATGCTTAGTATTCTGAGTAAGGACTTCACCAGGAGTTTCCTAAAAGAAGACAAAATACCCCAAAACAAAACAAAACAAAACAAAACAAAACAGAAACCTTGTCATAACCTTCCAGTTCTCTGAGTTTCTTGATTTCAAAAAGGTTGCCTTCTACTGCAAGCAGTGAGATCTGGGAATCACTGAGGATACTCTGAGGCAGCATGCTGAGTTCTAGACAATTTTCTTCCAAACGCAAGACTTTGAGGCGTGGACAGTGGGAGATCTGCACCGAGATCTGGGAAATCTTGTGAAATAAAAAGAAAAGAGAAATGGGATTAAAATGGTAGTGATCGATAACTACTAAGTGATCTGTTTCCCACTTACACAGAACAACTACCATATTGTAAATATAAGGTACATTAACAGCAAGTACTTAAAAGCAATGCATAAGTAACAAATTATCAAAAATCAAAATAACTTTTTTTATTCCATGATGACAAGCAACCTACACATATCTTTATCACATTCCTACTCAAGAACTGTTCAAACATTTTTCTGCGTGACTAAATTCAGGATTTTTTTGTTCATCAAATCAGGGAGTTGGATGTATTGGTACAGAAAATCTAGTTATGATTCCTCATTGTGTTGTGTCCAGGAGATGTCTTTTAACTGTAAAGTCTTGATGGTCTCATCTTATGTTCCATGGCTGTACTAAGTCCTAAATCTACATTCCCACAACATCTCAGTTACCAGACCTGATTCTGATTCAAATTGAGTTCGATAGCCTGCAGTTCTCCCACAGTGTCGGGGACATTTTGGATCTGGTTTTTTGAAAGATCTACCACATCCAAATGGCGAAGACCAGAGAGTTGTGTGGGCACAGTCCGAAGCTGGTTTCCAGAAAGGCTCAGGGTTTTGAGAGCTGAAAGTTGTCCAAATGCAGCCGGTAGCTGCCTCAAGTGATTGCCATTCAAGTGTAGTGTTTCCAGTTTTTTCAGTTTACACAGCTCCTCAGGTAAAGCAGCTAGAGAAAAATGACAGAAAAACGTATGACCTCAAGAGCAGTTAACATTCATACCCATTTAATTCAAATAAGCTTCTGCAGGGAGAACAGTGCTATATTAAGCAATTTCTCACTACTGAATTCCTCCCCAATTTCCAGTGAAGGCACAGATCCCTGCACAGAAACTTAAGCCCACAGACAACATGTGCTTTTTAAGCATCATCCATAAATGTATTAAAAATAATCTGCAGACAAGGCAGACCTTCAAATCACAGTGTGAAATCACTTCAGTTCTGAATATTTTAGCCTGTCAGTTACAGTCTTAACTAATTTATGTTAGTCCTTACTTCTGCCAGTGCATTCTATGACACTTGAAATATCACAAAATTTACACCTTTGCCCTTTAAAGGTATTACTCAACTTACAGAAGTAAGTTAGGAGATTATTCATACTGTGTCATACCAGCACACAAACACCACCAGGTAAGGTCTGCTGGCATCCATTAATCCCTCTTTACACCTACACATGTGTATAACCTCTAACACTCCTGAGCTGCACTATAGAGTCAATCAGGTTTGTAAATTATCTTTGTTCTTTCAAAAAGCCAGATAATACATAATTAATGCATAAAACCCCTAGTTTCCTCATTGTGGTTTTCCCATAATGATGGATGTTTGTCTAACAGAAACAGTAACAACAGATGAATGGCCAGCAACACTGTCTACATGTCATCTTCATTACCTGTTCTCTAGGCAAGTACTAAACCATCTGGCACTGTTAAATCCTCAAGTCAGATTAAGTCACAGCACAAAACCTCTATGGGTTTAAGTACTCATGTGTCATTGTAAAATTGATAATACACTAAGCAGCAATATTCTAGTTTTGTAGAATTTATGATTTAGAGGTTTTTATCCTGTACATGAAGTCCAAAGATTTCAGTTTAGGTGACTAAACTCTCCATTTACATCTTGTGAGAGTTAAATAATTAAATTTAGTTTTGGATAGAGAAAATTAGTTATTATTTTAAAAATCAATGGAGATATTAATTAGCAGGCATACTCAGTTTGTTGTTGTTTAGAGCAAGGCTCTTCAAAAAGGAAAATTTTCCAATGAGAGGTGGCAAGAGCTCTATTTTGTTGTTCGACAAGTCTATTGTCCTTAAGTTGCTTGTTAGCTTCTGCAGATCTTCAGGAAACTATTGGGGGGGGAAAAGATACAGTATTTAAAGAGTTAATACAAATTTGAATGCTCAAGTCATACAGATAAAATTTTAATTGTCTCACTGTTACATACTGTCATATGTATCACAATGTCCAAGCACCACAGTGTGATTAGCAAATTTGTTTAACACATATTTTTTAAAATATTTTTTCATCTGGGGAGGGGAAAGGGAAAAAATAACACTAACATCTAGAAGAGTAGTTTTTCATCCAAATAAGTAAAATTTAAAACATTACATTTTCATCCTCTTATGTGTTTCTTTAAACGTGCCTATCCTTTAAAATACTCTATAGCCAGTTAATAACTCTATATTTTAGCAGAGTATGATATGAAAATTTTTCTCCTGCTTTCCTTTTTAAATAATTATGTATACCATTTCCCTTATTCTTATTTACATCCTGTACCACTTTGGTACTAAGTCTTGGCACTCAGGTGAATAAAAAGAAAACCTGACAATCACCATCAAGGAGTCCTGGTGAATAAGCCAGTGGTTTTGATCCTCCTTTGGCTTGACAGAGAAAAAGTGAAGTGAGGAGGTAGGACAGTGGAAGAAGATATGTTAGAAAAGGCTTGGAAAGTTACTGTAATATAGAGTTATTTTTGGCTATCCTGTGAATTGTTGCTTGACTTATCTTTCCAGGACATTCTGGTTTTTTCTGCAGTTGTGTCTAAGTTAAGATAATTTCCAATATAATAAACTTTCAGGATGCTTGCTGCCAGCCCAATGAACAGCCTGTACAGACTATTCATATGGCTATAACTAAATACAGCATAAGCACCTAAATGTGACAAATTGTGAAGTATCTTTCTAAGTTATAATATGGTTATAAAATTCATATTTTCCCCCTCAAGTTTACAGCCATTTTCTAAAAGCACAACATCATAGCTACTATTTTTTGAATATATGTGCACTGTAAAGCATAGGCTGATACAAATGCCCTGACAGATAAATCGTCAATCAGAAGACAAGGCAAGCAAAAATGGAAAAGCAAAAACAAACTTGAAATATTTTTCATGACTGCTTCTAGGAAATACATGTATGCAAGTGCATTACAACCACAATTGTGAATTTTTCTCTGAAAGTGTCAATCATACACACAAAAAGCCATGTTTCCCCTCCCAGTACATTACCTCAGTAAGTCCCTTTCCTGTTAGCTGAAACACACCAGTTTTCTGTGCTGTCTCCAGGTGGGCTTTTAGTGCACTATTTCCCATCCTAACAGTTCTCTGTCAAGCACACGGAGTTCAAGTGATGGTGTTAGCCAGTTTTACTGTGTGCTAGAGAACTGCAATCCAAAGTCTCTGTGATAAAGCAAATTAAAAAGTCATTTTATGTGCACTGTCCCCAGCACTACAAGCATTCTGATACGATGAACCATTTCACTGCTGTGTTTTCACCTCCCTCATGACTAAAACCTGGAAGTATAAAGGTTTACCTAGGTTTACCTAGATTAAGGTGTATTCCTTACAGCAGTTTGATTACTGAAATTATGCAACAAGCAACAGTCAAAACTAAGTGAGAAAACTGCACATTTCTGTATTTTCCCTCTTTCAAGGCCCCGCAGCCTAAGGAGATTCTCCACGGAGACGGGTTGTGATTTCTTTGGCATCTACCAGCGCTGGCCTGCCGACACAACTATTGTTTTATTTGGGCTTTTTTGAGACCTTTACCCTATTTAGAGAGCGGACTCCTCTGCCGGGCATATCAGCAGAGACACGACGCCCACCTCCGTAACCCCAGCGGGGTTTAATCCCAAGGCGCACGGGTCACAGGCCCGGGATTAGTGCCGGGTTCGCACCGGGCGGTGGGCAATGAAGCCTGGGGGACAGCACGGAAGCAGCGGCGACAGGAGACGCGCTCCCCGCCGCCGCGGGCCCCCTGGCAAGGGGTGAGGCCGGCCCTGGCCCGCAGCAGGCCGCGCTCCCCCCGCCCCAACCCCGCTCGGCTGCCCCGACCCCCACAGCGCCGGGAGCCGCCGGGCCCGGCCCGGCCCAACGCACCTGTCCGGGCGCCGCTGGCAGACGCTCCACGGCGGCGGAGCCCCGGCCCGTCCCCCGCGCTCCGCCCTTCCAGAACGGCCGCTCCCGCAGCGCCCACCCGGAACCGGACGCGTGTCAGCGCCGTTCCTGCCACGCCCGCCATGGCGGCCCCCAGGCGCTCCCTGTCCCTGCGGGACACCGGGATTTCGCCCGTGGCCGCCGCCAGGTCCAGCCCCAACCCCAGCTCCCAGCCCTGCGTGGCGGGCGAGCCCGAGCTCAGCTCCGATTCCGAGCTGGATGGCGATAGCGATGCCGAGCTGGAGCTGGAGTGCAGCTGGTGCCTCAGCGAGGAGAGCGATGAGGAGCAGAGCGGCGACGCGCCCCGGCCCTCGCAGCGCTCGGCGGTGGCCGCGCTGCTGGAGCGGTGCGTGGCGGCGGGCACCGTGAGCCAGGTACCGCCGGGACAGCGGGACAGCGCCGCGGGTAGCGCTGCTCTCCTGAACTGGGCCGTATTGCCGAGCGCGGGAGAGAAACAGCTTTAAACTACTACAAGTCATTATGGAGCATTTGCCCGGTACGTTCGTGCTGCTGATTGCATTTTTCCTGTTGTCTTACTTTCAAAGGAAACCTTGGATTTAACTTGCAGAAGAACGCCATGCTTTGCAAAATTCGCAGAGATGGAAGAAATGGTAAACATGGAAGCTGAAATTAATGAGGTACGGCCTTTACTATTGTCAGTGTACATGCAACACTTCAATACCTGGAGGTAATAGAGGGCCCCGATGAAATATCAGACTGCCACATGGAATGTTGTTTCATGTTTTGAGGGATTTGTTAACAGTTCAGCCGTTTAACAGTTGGCATTTTTTTCCCCCAGTGGACTGAGTTGTCATAAAGAATAAAACTATGAAACAAAATTTTAAGGTATAAGTAGGAGGATTCAATAGGCTGCACCTTTGACTAAAGTGTTACCTGAATTTTTTTCAAGAAACTGAACAATAAAGGATAATTTGTAGTTTACTTCAGTACTCAAAAATGTGTCTCTTTGTAAGCAATTTTGTTGGTTAGCAGGCAGTAACCTCAGACATTTCGTACTGCTTTAAGCTAGGCTGGTTTTAGGCTGTTGCCTTGTACTTTGTAATGTTGGTTTAGACACTACATAGACTATTAAACTGCTTTGTAAGAGATATAAGTAGGAGAGACATGGGTTTGAAGTGATTAAGGAATTGGCAGGAGAAGAGCACTGGGCACAGCAGAAGGATGGGATGCCATCCAGAGGGACTGGGCAAGCTTGAGAAATAGGCTCCAAAAACCTCATGAGGCTCAACAAGACTAAATGTGGGATCCTGCACCTGGGTCAGGGCAATCCCAGACATGAGTACAGGCTGGGAGATTAACTCATTGGGAGCAGCACTGTGCAGAAAGGAGTTGGGGTTTCTTGTGGATGAAAAGTAGGACCTGACCTGGCAATGTGCCGTCACAGCCCAGAAAGCCAACCACATCTTAGGTTGCATCAAAAGCAGTGTGGCCAGCAGGGCCAGGGAGAGGATTCTCCTCTTCTGCCCTTGTGAGACCCCACCTGGAGTGCTGTGTCCAGGTCTGGGATCCTCAGAACAGGAAAGAAGTGAACCTGTTGGAGCAGTTCCAGAGGAGAGCCATAAAGATTATGGAACACCTCTGCTACAAAAACAGACTCAGAGAGCAGGGATTGTTCATCAGCCATCTGGTACTTAAAGGGGACTTAAGAAAAGAGGGAGAGTGACTTTTTCCACAAGCAGAAAATGCTAGGACAGGGAGGAATGGGTTTAAACTAAAATAAAAGAAATTAGATTAGATTAGATTTTAGGAAAAAAATCTTTACTGTGAGGGCGGTGATACACGGGGACAGGTTGCCTAGAGAAGCTGTGGATTCCCCATCCCTGAAAGTGTTCAGGGCCAGGTTAGAGGGGTCTGAGCAACTTGGTCTGGTGGGTGATATCCCTGCCCATTGGCAGGGGCTTGGAACTAGATGATTTTTAGGGCCCTTTCAATCCAAGCCATTCTATCATAACTTCTGCAGTTTAGGAATGAGTTACAGGATCTGTCTTTTCCAGCACAAATCTCCAAATTATTTAGGTTGATCTTTTTAAACAGCCTTTTTCTTATTGACCAAAAAAGTTCCACCTAGTAGTAGAAATTCTCTAGAGAGCAGGGCAACATGTTCCTGTGCTGATGCTCACCCTCTTTCACACACATGCTCTCCCTATGCTGCCACTTTCTCCTCCACCCCAGGAGAGTCAACAGTGTCTGGATAAGCATGTTAAAAATGCATTTTCATTTGATGTTATTGCTGTTGTAGATTAAACTGAAAATTGAAATGATGCAGTTGGAGAATGAGACAGCAGACATTACTCACCATTTTTACTTAGGTAAGTGCAGTTGTACCATAGAAAAACCAAGAGTCTTAAATTAGCAGCAGAGTAATGTTTCATCTGAGTACATGACACTTCCAGAAGTTATTGCAGCAGTCATCTCTGAATAACTTGTTAGAGGTGGTAGGTGTTTTATTAAGACCTAAAGCATGTTTCCATACTGGTTGAGCTTGCACTCTGCTGTCTCATAGAAGGTCCATGTGTAACTCATTCTCCAAAACAGTGTGGGAGGTGTGGTCAGCTCCCCAGGGTCAGTGCATCATCAATTCTGAGATCATCAGTAACCATTGACCTGCATGTGCTACTCTGCTTCTTTTCCAGAAACTCAGTGTATTTCTGTTGCATCTCTATCCTCCCAAACTTGCTACATATCTAATTTAGCAATTGGGGAGGACGTGCATTGATTTCTCTGTTATTGCTCGTTTTGTCCACTACGATTTTATGTGTGCTTAAAAATATTCTAGCTTGCTACTGTTGTGCTAGACCAGTGAAATCTGTTGTGATACTTCACAACAGATACTTCACAGTGCTATGGTATAGTTGACTTTATCTCACAGAGAATTTAGTTAGAACTATAGATAATGTAAAGCAATTCTATCAATCTCTAAAAAGTAGGTATTGTGACTTTGAGTCACAAATGCTGGTACTAAATCATACATGCTCCAAGAAAAGCCATTCTGATTAATGTCTCTTGAATGTCCACTGCAATAGGTCAGTATTTTCCTTTCTGTCTTCAGGAGAAATTTTTCTCTTGTTTTAGCAGGACAATAGGTTCAACTTTGTAATTTTATTTTATAGGGAAAAAGTGTGAGATTTTGCAAGATATGAACAGACACCTGGAAGCCATACTGAAAGAGAAGAGGGATCTCAGAAAGAGGTTGCTCAAACACAGATGTCAAGAAAGCCTACCTATTGAGGCTACTTATCACAAGTAGGTACACAGAAAATCATTTCTCTTGTTTGCAGGAGGCCCAGTTAATTTGAACTAACAGACAGTAAAAATCATATGTTTTCAATAATTTTCCACTGATACACATAAAAAATGGTAGCAAAACCTCATCTAAAAGTGGGTAGTTTACTCATTGGTAAATTCATAGAAAGGAAGTGATACATATTTTATGAATATTTACTGAGGTTATTGGTCTTGTCTTTAGAAGTCTACAGAACAAGTTGTGATGTATTGTTTTAAATAAATGTGCTACATGCTGGGTTTGTTATGCTTCTCCCAAGCAGGAGTTGTTACTTTAGCACTGGGTGTCTTTGTTCCACTGTTGCTTACTTGGAACTAAACGTGACTGATTCCCAGACATGCATAGTGCATGTTATAAAAGTATAGTCCTTCTTCTTACAGTCTAAAAATCTAGCCCAGGTACTGAAGGAGTTTACTTCTGTAATTCCTGCCTTGGTTGTTGCTAAGAGTCATACAAGAAGTGCGATTGCAGAAAAATTAATTAGATGTTTAGGAACTTGCATAAAGCTGTAAAAGGGGACTAAGAAAAGCAGGGCAATGAAAAAGAACTTTTTAAGTATTAAATTCTTGTTTTTTAGCGCAACTTTTGAGCTCAATTTTGGTTACAGGTCTGTAGTAGAGTTGGTGAATGAGGCTGTGACTTTCATTGAGAAGCTTGAAAGCCATTTGCAGTCTGTGAGAAGCATCCCTCAGATACCACATATGATGAACAATATGGTGAGTAGTAATAGAATTGAGCCAGCTGTCTTCTCCAGCATGAAAAATGCACTGCTGTTTGGTTGTTTAGGTTACTTCTATGTGATGACAGGATGTATAGAGACTAAATCCACCCCTTTTCTGTTTCAGGACACCACTTTGTCAAAAACAGAGGTGCTCATGATAGAACTGAGGGAGCTGACAGAGCAAATACTGAAATGGGAAGAACTGCAGAAAAAAGTGTATTCTAACAATGTATGCAATACTGCTGACTTGGACTTTGGCTTATCTTTAACCTAACAAATCCTTTTCCTCAACTTGGATGACTACTCAAAGAATTACATTCTTAGAGTCTTCTGTGAAAACTGCAACATAGGTCTCTTTTAATCCAAGACGTTGTGGGTAGTTATATTTCTGTTATTAAGTAACAGTTCTCCAACTATTTACTAAAAAAGAAGGGCAATGCTCATAGGAAGACAGGGTTCTAAGAAACCTGTTAAAGAGTTCCTTTCTGAAATAGTTAGATAGGGGTCCCTTGGAGCCTGTATCTTCAATGGAAAATTGTTTCAGTTTTTTTTGCACTTGCTATAGTATCTTTATTCATTTTTTAAGCATCTTGATAAAACACTGTATTTTGTATGTTGCCATAAAACTTTAATAAAAGCACTAGATTTCAAATGGTCAGTTTCTTCAGCTTTTAATTTTGTTACAAAATCCTATAATTAAAATTACAGAGCAGTCTTAGGTCCAAGCTTATGCTTCTATAGGAGTTCCAATCAAGAAATTAAATAAGTTTTAAATTACAGTTTATTATGACTAATGTGGTTTTGTGGGAAAGCAGGAAATGGACTTGCTAATATATGGCAGATCTACTGATTTGCAAACCATGCTTCAATGGTAATGATAAATATATTCTTCAGGTTCTCTTTTTCTGTTGTTTGCCCGATTTTCAGTGTCCCACTTAGAATAAAACTCTTGTTCCATGATTAAGATTGACAGTTTATCAAAACCATTGATTGTCCCAATTTGTAGCCCTCATGAAGAGATGGGTTGGTACAATGTCACTGGCAGGACATCTATAATCCAGTATAGCTGGTTGTCTTTGGAGGGTGCCCAGTTTTGTATTCAGGATGTGAAATAGAAGTGGTGCAGATGTATTCCTTTCTACTGTTGTATCATTTGTTATGTGAACATCCACCTGTTGATTCCTGCTGCTGAAATAAGAGCATTTTGCTTTCTCAAAGTAACCACTGGGTGGCTCAGTGGCACAAAGTTCACAAGTTTATCTGATTATTGCATATAAACTTAAAGTAGAATTAAGGAAGAACTCTGGCTCTTTGTTGAGCACACTCTATTAAACCTTACTTGTATTTGGTCTATTTTATATTTAAACTTTTCTGAGAATCTCATTTTAATCTTTATAACCATTCTGCAGAGTGTGAATGCAAGACATCTAATTTAAATATTCTCTAGCATACTGTGTAAACTATACAGTACAGCTGTTGAGGAACATCAGCTGATGCTCCTCTGCTGCTGCTGAAAAAAGTTAAGAGGATAGAAACAATTTTAATTAGGTTTAAGCAGAATGTCACTAGATAGAATCTAAGAATATAAACTGGTGTTTGAGTCCCACAAGCATTAATGGGATCTTTGTGTCAACACTTGCTATACATTGTTACAGGATTTGAGTCCCAAGTCCCATGTCACTGTTTTTTCAGATGTGGAAATCAAGGTGTTCTTCTACATAACTGCAGAGAACCTGACATTTTTAATAAAAATGCTTTGCACATTCTCTGACATGGGAGAAAACTGAACAATAGGTGATCATAGGTTGGACTCAATGAGCTGAGTCTTTTCCAACCTAGTTGATTCTGTGATTTTTGTCAAGTCAATGTCCTCTACATATATTCTAGGCTTAGACTCTCACTCTCCATGTCTTACAGTGATGATTTAGATCAGGCTCATTAAAGCTGTTGTAATTTAATAATTTTAGAGCACAATTTAATAATTTTAGAGCACAAAGAGTTACAATGAACAAATCGACTACAAAACATTGTAGTCAGTTTGTTCATTGTAACTCTTTGCCATTTCCCAAAGAGTTGAGCGTATTTTCTTCTTTTACTGTATCTACTTTTGAAGAGTTGACTAGAGTTGGTAGAATTTAGCTAATTGCCATTTGCCAGTGATGTGTCAATTAATTCTTTAGTGCGATTTAAAGGGATAAATCGAAATATACAGTGATTCACAGCTTGTAGGTATTCATTTTAGCATCTCTGTGGTGAATGGAGTATTGGGTCCCAAGGATTTATGCCATTCTTCACTTGGGAAAACTTCTGAAATGTGGTACCTTTTTCCTTTAGAGATAACATTTCTGGAGTTTAAGGCAAACTGTTTCATGAAAATAACTATACATAAAGTACAAAAAAGCAGTTAAAAATCAGTTAAAACAAAAGTTGTTTAAATATAAAAACAACATAGGACTCTAAAACTCTCATATATGATATTCAGATAAGGCACAGTTTATCATATTTTGAAATACAAAACCAGAAGTCCATTTAAAAATTTGCATTGGCAAATGAAATTGTGAAAATCAAACAGGACTTCCCTATTGAGCCTGACATCTTCTTTATGCCAATGCTATTTGCTCTTGCATCTTCCTGTAACATCAGTAGCTGACAGAGACAGTACTCTAAAATAATTTTTTTTAAAACTTTCCGTGACTTTTATATTACTCTAAGTATAAAACTTCAATCAATGCAACAACTATATCTTGATTTCAATTAGTTCTTTGGAAGTTTCAAAATTTTCTTTTAGATCCTAAGTACAACCCACATGAAGATTAGATGTTTCCAAAGGAATCTAAAACACTTGAGACCTTTCCTTTAGCACTAATAAGGAAGGGATATTTGCCTTCCCAAAATTCCTGTCAAATTAATGTGGAGGTCTTACACTGCTCGTCCCTAGTGACGCTTTAAGGGCATCACCCTTAATCGGGCTGGTTTTGCCCATTAACTCTTGTGTAAAACCCGCGCTGATTTGCTGCTGCAAAGAGAATTTGAGGAGGAGCGCGGAACCACCGTCTCTTTCTCCGGGGGTGCCGCTCTCCCGGGCAGACCTGTCCCAGGCGGAAAAGCGCGGTTTGGATGCTGGAGAGGCTGCAGACGGCTGCTCCGCGCAGCTTTCCCCGAAACGCCTGCTCTCTACCCGGGGAAGTTTCTGTGCGTTTCCTCTGCGGGGGCTGCCTGGGCCGGGCTCTCTCCTGCCCTGCCCTCCCCGGCGGGGCGGGCCGGGCCGGGCCGGGACGGACGGACGGACGGGCGGGCGGCTCCGCTCCTCCCCGGTCCGCCCGGGATGCGGGGCCGGGGCGCGGGCGGCCGCAGCCGCTGGGTGTGAGCCGAGCCATGGCCAACGTCAAGGTAGCCGTGCGGGTCCGGCCTCTGAGCAAAAGGTGCGGAGCGACGCGGAGGGGCACGGGAGGCTCTGGGGGCCGCGGCAGCGGGGGTGAGCGGGTGCCGCGGGTCCTGTCAGTCGGGGCGGGATCGCCGCCCTGGAGCTGCTCAGCCGCGGCTGAGGGAGGGAGGCACGGCAGGAGGGGTGGCAGCCTCTCGCCGCCTCGCTAAGTAGCTTGGAAAGTTCGCTTCGAAAAATCACCAGTGGAGCTGTTAGGCTGACTTCCCTCTTCCTGAGCTCCCCGAAACAGGCCAATTGTTATACAGAGTCCAGGAGTCTTCCCTTCCCCTTCTGTTGTTGCTGTTTTTTCCAGCGGGAGGCAGAGCCGGATATCCCCATTGTCGCTCAGCTCCGCTCCCTCCCCGGCTTGCTTGGCTGCAATGGAAATCCCAAAAGTTACATGTTACAGCTGGAAGACAACCCCCACAAACAAGAAGATGCCGTAGCACAATGCTCTGGTGTTATTTGTATACAATACGTGCTAAAAACCTTGCAGACTTTGGAAATTCGGAGCAGAAAAAAAAAAGAGAAAAAGCGAGCAGCCCAAATGTCAGTGGGTGGTGATTTACTCCTCCTGTTAAAGCAATGCTATAGCACTCCAAACAGGAATGGCTTGAAAAGTGGTACAAGCTCTGAGGGCCAGTCTTTGATTTGATGCTGCCTTTCTTTTTGGTACAAGTTCCTCATGGTGTCTTCTGACTGCATGGACTTTTGTGATAAATAACTCTTTCATGCAGTAGAGAAATTGATTCTTGAAGAGTTGCCCAGCCAGAAAACTAGCTTAGTCATTTAGCCAGCAGTACACTAGCATATTTTGGAGTCTTTTGTTCTTATTTGGCTATGGATTTTTATTTTATTTTTAAGAAAGGACATCAGAGAGTTTTGAATAAAATTTAAAATCCCACTCAAAATAAGCCTGCAAGTATTAATAGAAAAGGGACATGTGCAAACTAATTTGCATATTTTCAATACATTTTACCTTTAAGTCAGAACTAACTGATTTAAAAAGCACTCTGTCCATAATTTTGGTTAAAATCATGCTTGCATTATATAGCTATGATTTGTTGTACAGCAGTGAATTGAACAGATTTTAATAGATACTGGCCTATTTTAAGAAGAGTTGCAGCATTAAGCTAAGAGTTGCAGAAATAAGCTGTTTAACCTTTTATTGCTTGGTGTTGCTTTAATCATGGATGTATTATTTTATTTTTATCATTACCTTCCCTCTCACTAAATCCTCCTTGGTGAGGAATGTTGTACCACATCTGTCTTCATGTTTTTCTGGGGTGGGTTTAAATAGCACATAATAGTGAATATGCCATTATAGCAATAAACAGCACCTGTAACTGTCAGATAAGGTGTGATAAACAGGAAAACCTTTGGTGTAGTCAGTGTGGGGCAGCTGTTTGGAGAGGAGGGCAGCATCAGAGAGGAGGGCAGCTTCCTGCACATGGGAGGAGTTAATCTGAGGCTGAAACAGAAATGTTTGTATGAAGGTGAGAGTGGAAAGTCAGGGGATAATGCAGGGAGAAACTGTTAAGTAATTCCATCTATTCAACTCGTGGTGGTGTAACAGATGGGATGGGAAGGGAGGCAGAGACCAGTCTCACGGTGTTTGACCCCAAGGGCAATAGACCAGTTGTTCCTTCTACTGTGCTGCCTCAGCTGAGGTCAGCAAAGGCATTTTAAGATGGATTTTTATATTTTATAAATGGGAAGAGGAAGTGGTTGTATATTCTCTGTGAAGGCTCTGGTACGAGAACTTGCTTTCTAGCCTTGAACAAAATGGTTCAAATATAATGACTTAGATGCAAATACCAAATATATGAAGGCTTAGAGTAACCTTGATAGACATGGAAAAAAATTCTCAGTGGGCTTAAAGGTCCGCTCTTTTCCAGCTTCTTACCCTGTTTCTATACTGTCCTCACACAAACCTCTTGTTATCTCTGTATAAAAACTTTGCAATTGCCCTAACAGGGTACCCATATTGCCACAGCTTCTATGATCTTTTAGGTGTCTTAAAAAAGGAGACTTCCCACAGTAAAAATTTTGGTTCAACTGGATTGAAATACTGTAATTTGTACACTCTCTTTTCCATCCAAGAAATACTAAACCTGGCTTTTAAGAGAACCAGAAACTGGAAAGCTGCAGGCAAAAGCTAGAACTCATGGGTCAGTTGGTTGTTTCTAGACTACCACGCAAGCTTCCTCATTGCTGCCCTTCATTTAATTTGCAATGGCAGATGAACGTTGGTTTTGCATCTGAAAAATTACTTCAAATTTAGATACTAAAAAAAATTTAATGCAGGAGCTGTCAATTTTTTGTTATTTAGCACAAGGCAAAGAGTGGTCTTTTTGTTCTGCATCTGTATGGCACCCATCACAGTGCCTTTTTTGACAGACAATTCCTTTGGCCAAATAATCCATCACAGATATAAAGTAAGCATGGTTACACAAAATGCAGGTTTTTCATTGCCTGAAGTTTAAACAGCCCATAGCCAGTGTTCTTCATAATGTTATCAGTCATTCTGTAACAGACGAAATGATTTTTTTATCACCTAAATATAGTGTTGGGTGTAAATTCAGTCAAATATTTTCCCCAGAGTAACATTTTAAAGTCTTTATTACACATTTACTATTCTACATACTAAAAAAGATTTGTTACTTTGTGGTTACATGGATACTTGTTCTGTGTATTTACACAGAGTTTCTATGTTTCCCCATTAGAACAAAATATGGAAGCCTGAATGGGTGCATTAAATTGTCTATAGCCGTAGGTAATAATCAGGTATTAAATAGGAGCTGGGAACTGATGAAATCTCTTTATGGTTTATTTCCAGACATCTTAATGCTTGGTCTATTGGCTGTCACACTTTTGTAAGGAAAGTGTAATGTTATTTTTGGCTGTCAGAAGCTGTGGATGGAAACACTCTGAATGCTAGCATGTAGCTAGGTGAAAGAGGAATGTTGTTCCTCTTTCTTTTTTGATTGCTCTGTGGAGGATGCCAGCACTGCAATCTGCAGTGTGGTGCTATGATAGGACACTTTACCCTCCAGACTTGGAAACAATGTGACTGGCTGAGAAAGTATTCAAGTATTTCGGTACTGTGCCCAGGACTCTCCTTGTGCTTGAGTAGCTCACTTAATACTGTGTTGGGTGTTGTATCCTACAGAAACCCCTGCAGTATTCAGCAACAGTACCCTGAAGTTTGGGAGTTACTTGTGCAGGACCAAGCAAAACATAAAATATACTCTGCTGTTGAAAATATCATCTCCTATTTCAGGTGCTTCTCTGGCCCAAAAAGGAGAGCTCTCATTTGAGAGAGTCTTTCCTGGTGTCTTTACTGACTCACAAATTAACTTTCCCATCCATTATGACCCTCACAGGCATGTCACCTGAAAGACTTGCTAAACAGATTAATTGATCCAAAAGCCGCCCTTTGTCTTTTTTCTGCTTTGCATTGTTTCTGAGCTGTAACCTGAAGCCTCCTGGCCAGTTATGTATTCCCCAGTCGCCTCAGGAGTTCTTGGCCTTGTCCTCCACACTCTGGCAAACAAAAGCATCAAAGAAATGTCTGGGTAGTCCCAGGTAGCAAAGCTGAACCACACTTCCAGCTGTGCAGGTGTTTACTATCACAGTCTGAGCTGCAACAGTTGTTTTCCTCATTACTGCTGCTCTGCATGACAATATTCCTCTAATTGCTTTCCTAGAATGCAGCAGTTAATGAGGCTTGGATGGGATGGAGGAGTTAAATTTGAGGTCCTAGGAGCTCAGGTGAGCTAGCCCATGCCTGGGAGGGAATTTTAGGGAAGGTTTCTCACTCAGAGTTTCCAGAAAATGGCTTGGTGTGGGAGGCTGACCTGAGCAGTATGCTGACCATAGCTTCACTGAATAGCAGAGAAAGGAGCTCAATTCATGGGTTCATCATGATGTGAGTATTTTAAATCCATTTCTATTTAAAAGGAAAGCTATGTGGAAAATTAAGATTAATTTCAGATCATTTTAGAAATGATACAAAGTAAATCACTATTGGTTTTTACTTTGTTAACTAGTCTCTGCTGTGCTCTATCTCTTTGTTCTTTATAATCCTGTTATAGTAAACAAAGAAATTATTATTTTGCAAGGAAGACTTATGACTTATGGCTGTTTTATAGACTCTGCTATCAGCTGTTTTTCATGTTCATGTGTAACCACAAGAACTTAGATACAGCAATATGGTTTACTGCTGACAAGAGTGATAACTTGTAAATTTTGTAGAAAACATTCCTTGAATCTTATGCTAAAATTAAAGCAATAGCAGGTTGGAGCTTGTTGTTCTCCTTCTTATATATTTTCGTATATATATATTCCTTGTGACTTTGGTGCTGTTGCTCTCTCACACATAGAGAAATGGCAGACTTTTATCTACTTTTATATGTTGTGGTGGTTGAGTAAGTGTTGCTCCTCTCTCTCCCTCTGTTAAACATGAGTTTTGGGATTGGTACCTGATGGTGGGAGAGAGTTGTCTCTGGCCTCCAAGACTCCTTTGCTGTTTGAAAATCTCTATGAACTGCATTAGTTATGCATTGCTAAGGATTTAAAGTTTCTTTTCCACAGCAGAGCTAGGATTTTTAAATGAAAAGTTGAGATTTTAATTTTGGTTTTATAAAGGAAATCCCTCTCCAAACAAATCTTAACATTTGTATATCCTGTTAAGGTTATATTGACATACTTTCCTCCCTCTCTTAAATTAGTTATTTTCTTTACTTAGTCCATTATTAAAATGTTCATGTAAGCTATCATTGAGGTGGCTGCTCTTTTCTCTTACCATCTGTACTTGGCATTAGCAGGTGGTTTCCATAAGCCACATCTGTTACTTAATAAAAGGTACAGCATCAGCAACTTTTCCCAGATGTATTTTTCTTGAAGTTGCATGGACCAGGTTTTCAGAGTTTGACAAAGGACAGACTTTCTAGCTTCCTAAAAGAGCAGAACTCTGCATGACCCTGAGATGAGATCAGCTGGTCAGAGCATGGTGCTGATAACACTGGGGTTGTAGGTTTGATCCCTATATGGGCCATTCGCATAATAGTTGGTTTCAAGGAATGAAATCTGACTTCTGTATCCACATTCTGGTTTGCATGGAAAACATGGCATTTGTACAGGATTCCTTTGATGCAAAAGTCTGAATTATACTATGTCATTTCTCAGTAAACAGCTGTGAAATCAAGGGTGGATGAAATTGCACTGACTGGAATGTAGCCTTGTTTTAAATCCTCCTTATTTCATGCTTTTTTTAATGCTGGTGGCATGACAGCTGAAAAAGACTTTTTCCTCTCCCCTTCCCTCCTCCTGTCCATGTCTCTGCATGAAAAGAAAACATCACTATTCCACAATTCAAAGCACTGCTGTATCAGCAGGAGTATTTCTGACTTGGATTTATCAGGGAAGATGCCTCGTGTTTATATCTGTATGAAATATTCATATTTTTATTGCTATATAGTATTTGCAAAGGAGAATGAGTAAAAGCACACACGAATGATAGTAATCACTAAGACTGGTGATTTTTGACTATCAGATTTGTTAGGCATGAAAGCTAGGCATGAAAGAGGCAATGAAAACTCCATGCTGCTGGGAGGAGCCTCAAAAAATTACTAGAGCAGCCTGTCTCATATAGCAGCATGCTGTCTTGGTGAACTCTGTGTACTTGGCTTCAGTAGAGAGTTTGGAATTATTTATAAACATCTGTTCTGAATTTGGTAGGAGGATTGCTGACCAGCTGTGCAGTCCTATTTGCAAGACACAGTGAAACAGTTTTGACTTTAAAGAGAAATATCCAAAATGGTATTGGGTAATGAGAATAATGAGAAACACTGAAAATGAGTCTTAGATTATTTATACTTGATACTTGATTATTGATACTTTATTTTTACATATTAAAAAAATTCTGCATTGACCAAAGTGAGGATGTTCATACTATTAACACCTCAACTTTGATGGGTTACAGCAGCAGGTATAAGGATACACATTAGGCGGATGCTGCGTTTGAGAAGTTGTAGTTGAAGGTACCTTGACTTGTCAGTAGAGTACAGAAGCTCTAATGGCTGAAAACTTTGACATTTTTTATCATTTTTGATGGAGCAGCATGGAGTCTCAACAGGTATATCCTCAAGCCATTTTCCTGTGATTGTGTTCTCTGGAGACTAGCAAAGATGATAATAAACCATGCCTAGTTTCTCTGGTATTTTTCTTGGTCAATCATTCCAGAAGTGCAAAGATGGCAGCTTGTCAAAGATACTTCTGCCAAGGCTGCCAATAAACAAGAGTCAGGGACAGTGTACAGCATACTGTTAATGGAAAGAAAAGAGAAATCTGACTAACTAAAGTTTTCCCCATAAAATCTTTAGACTTCATGACCAAGGGAATAGTTGGGTTTGACTTCCTTCAGGATTATACACAAGCTGCAGGCACGGTGCTTGCATAGGTGTGCAATTAGATGGCACGAAATGTCCCCAGGTACAAGTGGCAAATGTCTGTCTTACTTGTAGGCTATCATAGGTGTAAGTCATGTCCTGGGAAGTGACAGTCCAAGAGCCATCAGGAGTAACTGCTGGTACACATCCTGCCACAGAAGGCTACATTTTTTCTGGAAGAGCCTCTGCAAGAGGGGAGGGATTGATATTATTGACACTACTTTTGAGGGACTGTTTCAGTACAGATTGAGATTTGGTTTGGAATTAGCTTGAGTGGTGGGAACTGGCAGGAAAGCATTACGTACTTGCAATGATTACAGTGCAGGGTTATTTTTGAAGCCTCTTTAAAAAACCATTCAAGACTTTTCTTGTACTTGAGTTATATATATTGGCTTTGGTATGTTTGATTACTTTGGTGAGTACTTTGCTGGCCTGTATTTGTAGAAGCTGTTTTTGTTGCATGACATGTCTACTGCTAATGACTACAGTATTTTTGCCTTATCACATGTACGTGTTCCTAAAACAAACAGGCAACTTTTAAAAAGTCAGCTTCCTTTGTTTTCCAAATGCCTGTTATTTGAGAGGGTGGAGGAGAAGTGTGGCAAATTTTAGAATGTATAAAAAAAACAACTTCCCCCTTTCTTTCCACCCACTACTTCCTCCAGCTCTGCATACCTCCTTGCACTTCTGTGCTCTGTGTCTGAACTCATCTCACTGAGATTCAGCAAGCTGTGGAAGTGTCCCTCTACAGGGTCTTGATCCTTCCATGATTCTTTCCCACCCACTCATTCTTGCAGTGTCTTTGTCCCTGGGGGTTGCATTAGCTTTACATCCTGTCTGCAAAAATGATTTTTCATAGCAACAGCAAATGATATGAGATTCCCTTTGGGCTGCCTGTATTTTCTGGACTGTTGTAGCAGCTTTTTTCTGCCAGGTCTCCCTTGTAGCTCCCCATTACAGCCCTGCCACTCTATTCTGTATTTGTCACTGTTCTGTTACTGGGTCTGCAATTCTGTAAAGCTTTGTATGACTGAGAAGATGCAGGTCTTTCCTGGGACAAGCACCAATAAATAGTGTTTCTACAGCTTTATCTTTGTACAGGTAATTTGTTTTAGTGGAAAATAATTTAGGAGAGGCATTTCCCAAACACAGCATGCATTTTTCAAGTGAGGGAGAGGAAAGAATGGGGAAAAAAAATGTTAGGACCACAGTGACTTCTGAGCAGCAGAAGTGAAACATGTCACTAGAAAAGTGTAGTTTGAAGTTGATTTTATTGGTACAAAAATTACAGTTTTCATACCTGGGGAGCAGAGCATCCATTCTTAAGGATGATGGGTTGCTTTATCATTCAAATGCAAGCTGTTGCACTTGTGTGTAAGAGTGTACTGACAAACACAGGTTTTGCTGAGAGAGCTTTTGTGCTGTTTGCAATTTGGAGTTAAGGTCAAAATATCTAGAACAGCTGTGAGTCTGTTTTTCCTCCTGGGCTTTCCTTCCCCAAGTTCTCTGTTTTGCACCTAAATGGAGCATGATATAAATATGTGTTTACAGAGAGTTCAAATGCAGAGTCTGTAGGGCTGGTGGCTACCTCAGGCCAGGCTGCTTGCTTTGTGCCCCCGGGAGTCTGGCTGTAAGCTGCAGCAGAAGGGAAGGGTCTCCATTCCCACCACCATGTGCTCCTGCCATGTCTCTTGCTTTGGCTCAGCAGGTTGTTGACTGCTGGGTTCAGTGCTCTGAAGGGCTTGGGAGGCCTGTGACACATTGATTATTTATTTTGGTTTGAGGGTTGTTTTCCTGATCACAGCTGATCTGAGTCATTGCATGGGTGTGTGAATGCTAGAAAGTAGAAACACGTGTGGGAGGCTGGAGCAGTGAAGAGAAATTGCATCTTTTAGCAACAGTCTGGAGTTAAGATAAAAGTCTGGGTGCTGTAAATATGCAGAGCTAGGGGAGATTTTAGTTCTGTTCCTGTTTTCTCGTGGCTTTCTTGTTTTGTGAGACTCAAACAAGGGTACTTATTGCTGCATTATGCTTTATGGCTGCATAGTGTGGAATCTTTGATACTATCTGGTAAAAGGTAGCAATTTCATTTTGTGTTATTTGTATTTTACTGGGTTTATGTTTATTTTAATATAAGTAGATATGTAAATATGAGTATAAATTTTTTTAAATCCACTATTTTTTTGTATCTCAAAGATTTTATGTTTGGCATTTCTTCTTTATCTTTAATCTTTAGTGATGACTGTAGCCTGTGAAAGCGTCAGTCTATAAGGACTCACAGAGTAAAGTCACTTTTTCATAGGGTTATGTGTAACTCATGTGGACTGAGGGCAATGAGTTTCATGTAATTATTACAGCTTGGGTTGAAACCACTGTTTGTTGTTGAGGTTGCCTTACTAGAGTACCCTGGCATTTAAAAGCTTTTCCAGATTTCACCCCTTTAAGCACAAATGCTCTATTCATTAATGCCTGTTTCAGACTTAAGGTTGCTTAAAATTATTTTTAAGCTTCATCCAGAACAGTTCAGCTGCTGCAGAAGATAAGGTTATGGGGGAATTATGTTCTAAAACATATAAAAGCTACTTAGGGGGACCTTTTATTTGAATTCCCCAATTGATTTTAAAATTTGAAAACTGATGTGATTCCCATCTCAATCTACCCATTTCTGCCCAAGTTCTAAATAATTAAAACTCTTTACCATGCTCAGTGAAGACTTGTAATAGTGTAGCAGGTAAGAATTTTAAGGGATCTGCTTTCTCTCAGCTTGAATTCTTCAGTGTTGACCAAATAATGCTTGCATCATCCCCTTAAGTAAAAATAACACATTGTTTGAGCATTATTTCAAGAAGTTGAGCTCAGTGTTGTACAAGTTGCAATTGAAGCCCAGGAATGGGACCTGAGAACAAGATCTTCTCTCTGATTTATTCTCAGTAATGTGTTTGCTGACCTCAGCACATGTCCAGGAAGAAAGACTGGTTTACTTGTGGAGTAGACAAGTAAACTTGGGTTAGACACTGGAAGAACTGACAAGAAGAGCAGGATTATGAATCTTTGGAGCAGGGACATCAGCCTATAACTAGCTACAATGCAGCAGGAGAAGGGACACAAGACATACAGAGCAGTTGAAGACTGCCCTGGCCAAGATGGACATGATGTCGCTGAGAACACATAGCAGATACCTGTAGGGAATGATGTGTGTGCATAGGAGGAGAAGGATAGGAACTCAGTGAACTATTTAGGCTGGTAAGAATGGAGCATTAAGAACTGAAAATTAGGGATGCTTATGGGATTGGGAAGCAGGATAGGGCCAGTGTCATGCTTGGGCAGTGAAGGAAAGGGTGTGTGTAACCAAAGCAAGCTCTCTTCTAAACAATCCCTCTAGTTTTCTCTGTTTGCTGCTCCTCTTAAAATATTGTGAAATTCTGTCAAAATGTCCCGTTGCCTCTTAAATCAGATCTGCTGTACAGGGTAAATGTCACCTTTGTCCATTAGCTGACCTGGCAGAGATTTGTACATGGATATCCAAGTCCCCTAAGTAACTTACAGCGGAAAGCATTTGCTTGTCAAAACATTTATAAAGTTACACCTGTCCAGATTAAATGCATCAGTTGCCCATTTCTAGCTTAGGTACTCCCTGCCAGTATCCTTAGGCGCTGTTCCTTTTTCATTTGTTGTTTAGGGAGCCTTATGAGACATTGGTTCTGTGCTCAGCTCTACATAATGCAACATTTGGTACCCAGCTGTACATAAGGTGTTTCCCTTTCTCTTGGGATCTGACTTAGGGCTCTGACTCATGTGTTTAACAGCTGAATACTCACAACTTAACCAAAATCTCTGGGAGCTGTCCTTGTATTGTCTATGTGAGGAGTCACGTGTAAATATGTACTACAGGAAATACCAAGTTCAGTCTGTCTCAAGGAGGGTACCTCAAAAATCAGTGATATGAAGCAAGAGACTTTAAGGTAAAGCACTATTTCTGTCTGCAAAATGGGAACAGCTATGCTCAGAAATGTGCTTAAAACCTCTTTATGCTTGGTAAGCTCAAATGCCACAGTGACTGTCCTCATGGAAGCCTTAAGTGTCCTAAGGCATTGTTTTGAATCTTGTTTTGAATCAGAAAGCATGGGGTAAAAACTGAGAAGTGGAGAGACCCAAAGGCAGGGGATGATGTGCTTTTGGCTACCTGGAAGTCAGAGCTCACAGTGCAGGCAGATTGTAATTGGTGGGGGACTAAATACTTCTGCACGCATAGAAAGGAATCTGTTAAAAGTCTAGGGCCAGGAGTGAGCAGCTGTCAGCTGGGCTTCAGTTTTCTAATTCTTGTTTCATCTTTTTAACTGACCTCATGATACTGATCCAGGTGATTATCATGACATATATATATATATACATCTAACCCCAAATGACAGTGTGTCTTCACCTTGATTTTAATAAAATTTGACAAAACTGCACTAAGGAAAAAATTGTTTTTATTTCCAAACCAATTTCTTATAGCTTTACAAAGATATTAGGCTTCATCAAAACTTTATCAGAAAGTGTACCACAAAGCAAAATATAGAGGAAATATAAATCATCTTCGTCTTGCTCTTAGCTTCTTAAACTTGGAGAAATAGGACACTGACCTCTTCTTCCTCTGTTCTATCCTACTATTTATTTAAAAATCCATTATAATTATTGAGAGGGATAAGTAAGAGATAAGAGCATCCTTATCTTCAGGTAGCTATCTTGCTGTAAGCCCAGAAATAAAATGAATTTGGTTTAAGGGGGCTTTTTGTTTGGTTGGTTTGGTTTTTTTGTTTTGGGATGTTTGTTTGTTTAGTTTTGTTTTGCTTTTTCCTCATCCTTTTCTCATTCTTTTCTAACATGACCCATTTGGATGTGGAAGTTGTCTGTAGTAGTCAGTCATAGCTGATTCCAGTGACAGATTTAGACAGTATATATGAGTGCATGGTCCTTTGCACTTGAGGAACAGTCCTGTCCATTTATATTTCATGACAGAGAAATGGTTTCTTCTTTGGTTTTATTGTTTGTTTGGCACTTTTTTTCCCTAAAGAGTACTTTTTGAGGACTACAACAAACACTTTGGATTAAGTGGGGAAAAATGTGACAGCTCTTGTGGCTCACAAGTCTGTGGCAGGGATCCCTACCCCACCAAGCACAGCCAGTCTGCCAGTGCTCCACTCTACTTTCTTGTAAAAGCAACAACTCTTAAATAGAAATAAAATCCCTACAATGTATTTAGGAAAAACACTTCAAAGCTCTTTAATCCCCACCTTATTGGGGTTTTTTTAGCCCCCAGCTTTTGAGATACCTGAATGCAGATCTGCAAATGCTATTTTATGTCACGGAGTCTTATCTGCGTATATCTGAAGTTTCTGTTTTATAGCTCTGATTTGCAGTTTGCTAAAGTAAACATAAATTTATGAAGTTTAGAAATTTGAAATGCACCTTTCTGTTTCTTTGTATTTTAAATGGATTTTTAAAATGCGTTCTGTTTCCAGAGAGAGAGCAGAAGGAGGAAGAGTGATTGTAGAAGTTGATGACAAAGTGGCAAAAGTCAGAAATATAAAGGTATGCTTTTTGTTGTCTCCTCCTTCCCATACAAGAATCCTGATATCCTGATAATTTTCTCTGTTTGCTTGCCTATTGGATCATTCTAACAGAAATATTAAGGGAGAAGTTTAAACTGGCACAGCCCTAGAATTATTGCAGAGAAAGTGTGGGGAAGGATTGTTTTGGTTTGGGGTTAGTTTGTGTGTTTTGGGGGAAGAAATTGAGAAGGGACATAACAGACAGCTGTCTTGTCTGTATGTTATATTTATCAAAGCCTCTGCAATGCTTTTGCATGCCATCATTCAAAGCTGTTGGTAAATTGTTTAGGAATTTTTGTATATCTTGCTGTTACTAACATCTGGATAATTTCTTTCCCTGTATCTCTCCTCCTTTCATATTTCCCCTCAGAGTGCAACTGATTTGCATGAAATAGAGCAAATTGTGTAAAGCTGCACTTCAGGCCTTGGTAAAAGACCAAGAGCTATAAGAATAAACTGAGTGTAGCCATCATCTTCCTTTAGAGCTCTGGAGCCTGCATGCTTTTTTTCTGCTTAAGTTAGTGTGAATGTTGAGGTTCTAACAAAGTTATGAATTAGATCAAAACTACATGTATATGGTGTTAATTTTGTATCATGTTTTGACTCGTTACTCTCCTCCTTTGAGTGTTCATAAGATTATCTGTTTTATTACCAGTCACTTGGACAAAATTATATGGAAAGATTTAAACAATTCCTTTAATTTCAATAATTGTTGACTCTTGTGCTAGAAAGGCTTCTCTGTCATTGTTAGTAGCCCATAAAGGTTGAGTTTGGATTGTGCAGTCCCAGTGACAGAAGCATTAACTTGCAACCATGGCAAAGCAAAGGGGGAAACTGGGGAAGAGATCTGCATATTTAACTATGCAGTGGTAAAATTGTTTTCTTCTTATCACTTGGGGCCTCATTTTTGTCATGGGGTTCTCTGTGAAACAGAAGAATTTCAGAGAAATATCAAAAGGTTTATAAAGCTTTCCTGCCAATACATAGAATTTATGAAGAATTTATTTAGCTGAACTATGCCTATTGTACGTGTCTTGGGGAACCTTAGTCATAGTAAATGAACCCTTCAGTAAAAATGCTCTAGCAGGTTTGTCATGGGTGTCTCCACCTCACTCTAAACACTACAGAAAATTTAATAAAGAGGTTTAACTCTATGCCATTGGATCCTAGATAAACTTCCCATTAACTTGGAAAATGTACTTTTGGGCTCAGCTTCAGAGTGACTTGGTCTTTCTGTCTTTTTCCTTTCATTGTCAGGTTGACAGTAGACTTGATAGCAGTTGGGACTCTAGAGAAAAAACTGTGGCCTTTAGCTTTGACTACTGCTACTGGTCAGTTGATCCTGAAGATCCAAAGTATGCATCTCAGGAAATGGTGAGCGATGCTTCATGTCCACATTCCCATCCCATTTTGTCCTTCATAATCATGTCTTCAGGAAGATACTGAGATATATAACATGAGAGATCTCCTTTTCTATTCTGCCCCCATCTTTTTCTTATTTTGTTTGCAATACCACAGTGTTCAGGCCTCTGTCTGAAACAGGTGCAGTAGGAATGCAATACCCTTGTTTGTCAGCCAACGCACACTTTCCTTAGATATGTTACATTTGGCAGTGATCATTAATGGTGATGATCTGACGACTCTAGCTTGGAAATGAGATTTTTTTTCAGGAGCAGATGTCATGATCTAGTGGGAGAAAGCTCTGAAAGAAAGTAAGAGTGATTCTCTGAGAGGATCAACAGTGGAGTAATCACATCTTTAATGGCAGAAAACTTTAGTTACACCATATTGTTCAGAGATATTTTCCTTGATAAACCGTCAGAAATCTCTTGTAACTAATGGAGAGTCCTTCTGTCTTCAGAACCAAGCTTTGGTTAATTAATAAAAAAGAAGATTGAAGGATTTGGAATTGATATATGATGTTATTAAACAAGGAATGTTAATAAACAAGGAATTATTAAATCTACAAATAAATACAGTGCACAGCAAAGCTATCCAAATATATCATTATATAAGCAAATGTATTTTGGCATTAAAATCAGGTTTTACTGCTGTTTTATTTCCCAAATTATGCATATTTCATTTCTGTCTGTTGTGAGAACAGCTGTCCTGAAATTTTGACCTGTATAATTGTGTTGTTTTTCACAGAAATTATGATTTAAGACTGACTTAGTCCTGTAAAATTTGTATTTCTGGTAGTGATGAGCACAGGACTGTTTTTATTTTTGGGAGTCAATATTTGAAAAACTGTCACATTTGGAAATTAGCATAACTGTAGGTGAAGTTCTTGACTGTGCTTTATTTCCTTCCTGGTACAGTAGTGTGGAAGATACTTCTTGAGCTTGGGAAGTATTTTAGTGTTTAAAAAATAAAATGGTCTTTCTGAAGCACTTGGCACTAGATAAACTTCTATTTTAGGGATTGCAAAAACCAAACATTTAAATGTTGATCTGTTTGGGTTACCCCCAGCCCCATTTATATTTTCCTGTTTGTTTTGATTTTGTGTTCATTATGAGTTTGATACATAATACAAGTAGAAGCTTGCTTCTTAAAACTGTTAACAATATGGTGCCTTTCTAGTTGGAATGGTTTAGCAAATGAAATGCTGATAAATTCTGCCTGCCAAGTCAGTTTTAGCTCTACTCTGTGAGAGAAATTATCAGAACTGCCAAATGGAAAATACAAATATTGGCTACAAATGTAAGTTTTTGTTCTTGTTGTTATTAAATACAAGTGTGACTGAAGAAGAATGCAAAATGCAATATAAACAGTTCAGCTTCCTTGCTGGGTTTTAGTAGCTGTTTCAGACTATGTGGAGAACTCTGTATTATCATGCAATACAGTTTTATCTGACAAAAACAGTGTGGGGGAACCATGAACACCTGGGCCATAGAAAATTGAGAAATGGGCAGTAGTTTCTTTATTTGTGCCTGATGCTGACTGAAAGGACATCCAAGGCTGCTCTGTGGAACTGCTGGGTTGCTGAGACAGATGCCCTGTGTGAGATAAGGAAAGTCAAAAGATGGACTGGTGTTTTGACAGGCCTGGAGCCATGAGGGAATTACTTGGGCTTTTTGCCTGTCTTTGTGATTGTGGAACTAGTAAAATGTACTTCAAATGTCCTTGAGAAGAGGCTGCTGGGATACTGCAATCTTACCATGCTTTGGGCATTTTCTCCCCTCTTACACTGCATGAACGAATTTATTGTACTAATGCCATGTTTGGAATCGTTGCTTCAGTGCTGAGCTGACAACAATGATGTTATCAGCAGCCAAAGGAGGTTCAGTACCACTCTCATCCTGTAAAGGCTTTCTTTCACAAGCTGACCTTGGATTACTTTTCCCTAAAAGATGTCCTGCCAACTGTTATCATATGTGATTGGTGTATTGGTAGAGGATGAAAAGTAGATAAAAGTATCTGTCTTGAGATTTGTTTTTGTAGAATGCTGTCTTTTAGTAAACTATTATTTTTTCCTCTTGTAGATGGATGTATAAAAATCAATCCTAACAGTCTCTTCAGTTAAGGACTCTGTGACAGTGTAACAATAGTGTGAGGGCTGCAAATCCTAGTGCTTTAAGTAGGATTTTAAAGATACAACTCTGCTTCTCTGAATACTTCTTACAGTTTCTTCCAGATATTAACATTGTACACTTCAGGTTCCTGTATCCTGCATTTCAGAGATGTGTACACACAATACATTTTATTCCTCATATACTTTGATCGAATACTTCAAAGGCACTTATAAGAGTCTTAAGCCACATGTGTATAAGTACTTTCGAATGTTTGGAAGATGAGTTTGGATTCATTCTTCTGTTTATGAAGGCTGTTCATTCCCTGTCTCCTGTACTTTATTTGTATTTTCCAAAAGGGGACTACATGTTGCCCATCTTGTATGTTTTTCCCAATACATTCATGTTAGTATTTTTTTAAGTAGGGAAAGTGTTTTTTCATTTTAATTTGGGAAAAGCAGACTTCCAATACAGTAAACTGAGGAGGAACTGGACTAATGTAGTAAAATCTGTAATGTTCATGCGACAGATTATATGCCTTTACTTTTGTTTTTTAATAGCACTGAAAGAAGTGCTATTAAACAAAACAAACAAAAACAACAACAAAAAAAAAACCACAAAAAAGTGTAATCATTTTTGAGACAGAGTGTAGATTTCTTCTGTCACAGGTTGATACAGAATTAGTTCAGTCTCACAGGGGAAAATGCTGATAGTCTGCACCTGGGCTTTACCACTTGCAAACAATGAAGTAGTTTCATCATGTCTCCCCATATCCTTGTACTAAGGGTTTTTTGGGAAGTGATTTTTATTTGGTGTAAAATCTTCTTTAGTACAGGGGGGCATTTTGTGTGATTATTGCTTCCTTCCCACTCCCGTCCTCCCCAGATGTCTTCAGATACCTGTGTGTAGCTCAGGATTGTTTTCCAAAGACAATGTTGGAAATCCATCACTCTTTGGCCATTATATAATTATGGGACTATTCTTTCCTAGAGATTCATGACATATTTTCATTTTGCAGTAAAAATACTGTGTGATAATGTTATTTTAGTGCTATTTAGTTATAATTTTTATTCTTACAGGTAGAATCAGCAAGCCTGAGTCTTTCTGCTGGTTAGCAGAAAGATAGTTGTTAGATAGCTGAATGTGATAGTTTTTATATATGTGCTGTGAGATATTTATAGCTGTCTCAGAAACAAACATCTAAGTTTAGACTTACTCAAATTTTTGTCTGGCATAGAACAGTGTGTTTCAATCTTTTGAGCTTCCCTTGTAAAACTTAATACAGCTCTTAGTGAATATTTCCCCAAATCTGTTTTAGCTCCACTAAACAGAGGAGAACATTTAAAAATGTTGTGAAACTTACATAACTGCTCATTTAAATCCTACTGATTAAAAAATGTATTTCAGCTTAGGGAAAAAAATATGTTTCAGCAAGCACAATTAAGCAAAATCATAAGGGTAATTTGCAGAAGAGCAAGAAACACAGGAACACATGCAAGCAGTAAGTATTCTTGTAGCTTCAGTCCCCAGCTTCCCTGCAGGTACGCGTCCCATCTGGGCATTGTGCGCGCTCAGTACCCGCGGTGGGCAGAGTGACCCACAGGATGTGCCAGCAGGTGTGTGCACACAGAGCTGCCACAGAGAGCTGGTGTGGGGCAACCTGCTCCTTTTGATAACAGCAGTATGTTCCATGACTAATAGGCTTTGAATGGTAGATAATAATGAAATCCAGAAAAGTTAAAGTTCCCAACCAGCACTGACTTCAGGGGGGTCCAAAACTCTGACTGGGTTTTATTGGAACGCTTTCTGCAGCCTAGTTTTTTGTACCTTAGTGCAGCAGTTTGATGGAGATGATAGTGTTTATAAGGGAAATAATAATTTAGACTTTAGAATTTTTTCCTCAGGCTTCCTAAAGAATTAAATAAATTATATTCATATTGGCCTAAGAATTTTACACTTCTGGGCTTGACCTGATAAGTGTGTTATTTTGGTTTGACACAGTATATTTGGTTTATGCTGGTGTGAATATTCCTTCAGTGTCACTCTGAATATTATCATTCTCAGTAATACTGTGACTCTCAATGGCCCTTCTAAGATATATCCATAAAAGCCCTTGAACAAAAAGGCTGTGGCCAAACAGAAAGATAACTGTCTTTGAGGTAAATCTAAGAAACATAAGAGTGCACAGAGGCTAAATAGCTGAGTGATTACAAGAGTGATACTCTTGCATATTTTTCCCTGAAGGAATGCATTGTCTTGTTTGAAGAGAAGCATCTGCCTATCAAAGAAAAAAAAAGTATTTTCAAGATTTTGTTATGGATTTCCCTGTATGTAGGGGTTCCATGTGAAGAGTATTACCTTAATAAATCAGGATAGTTTATAGTAAGAAAGCAGTAAGAGTATGAAAACAAATCTTATTGCAAATCTAGTAACTGCTCATAACTTCTTGACCTTCTCACCCTACACCTTCCTATTCTTCAGCAGTTGTTTACTAATTTAGGTGAAAGAATAACTTTGATCCTTTTTTTTGGTGCTCTTCCACCGTGCATTTGAACCACTGAGAATTTTACAAGATTGTTCAAAAGCAAGAAAGCAAGACCTGTTCAATTAAAGGTTGTTTATTTCTAAACTTTATATAGCAAGTAACACAGGCTCTGTGCCTGTCTGTCCATTCCACATTTGTAGCTAGGAAGAGCTCCTTTCTCTTCAAACACCTTATGTAATTATTTCTGTCTTTATAAATATATTAATTGGAAAAATTACTCTTTGCTCTGAAGGCAGAAATGGGGATTACTGATGGTTCATGTGATAGAATATGTATGAGTCCTGTGAAGGGTTTTTTCATTTCTTGTTTGTTTAAAAAGTATCCTAAGTGCTTTCCATCATGTCTGGCTTCGCAGCATAACTGGGTTTTATACTATTTCCAGCTACAAAAAGTAGTTGGGGAAAGGGGCTTATAGGCCTTTTTTTTTAGTTGCTTGTCAAAGCATAGCTGGAAAGTGAATAAAGAAACAGATATTTAGGATACTTTTGGCTTTTTTTACCCCCAAGGGATTTGTTTACTTGTTTTACATGTTCAACTGCAAAAGCTTAGAAAAGTTACACAACAGTATTGTTCAGAAGGAAAATATTGCAACATACTTTCCAACTCTTCATTAAAACTAAGTCACTGTATTCCTTCCTTTTTTTTTCTTAAGTGCAAACAAAGTCATGTGCTGAACAACTTTACCTGAGAGACCATTCCTCACTATGCTGGGTTTGTGACACTTCCGTGCCTTTGTGCATTCCCTGCAAGATTCAAATTTTAAATTATCTTGTAAATGATCAGGACAAAATCAAAATCTTATATGTCATATGAGACTAATTATAAAAAATATAATACAATGAACTTCTAATTTAGATACCTTGAAAAATTATTCCAGTTTTTTCTCTCTCTGTCCTGTTCCCCTCCTTGTCTTGTAAAAGAAGAGAGAAAGAGAAGGCAGCAGGAGCTGTGGGTGTAAAATGGCATTTTCGCACAAAATATTTGAAAAGCAGTAAGCATTCCACCCACAAAATTTTTTTTTTCTTCAATCCAGAGTGAGAGAGAAGTGAAAAGGAGAATGTGCTATAAGAAAAAGGCTTTTTGTGCAATAATTGGATCCGTATATAGCAGATTATGATGGAGACAGGGAAGCCACCATGAGTGCATGTTATTGATCTTCTGCCAGCAGCACAGCTGCTCTGTTCAGTTTGTGATCAAATAAGGTCATTCTTTCTGACTATACCAAGACTTCTTTGCTGAAAACTTCTCTGGGAACTATTGGGAATAATTGCAAACTTCAAAGTGTGCTTTGTCGGAAGACAAAAAGAATCAAGTTGATTTTCAATTTATTGAGGTATTGAATTAATTGATAGAAATAGTTGTATACATTGATAGGCAACTGGCCTAATGCAGATACAGTTCAAATATGAAGCCAAAACAAGAGTACACAAGAAAGGATTAAGCTGAGGGAAAACAGTAAACTATTTAACAAACAATGAAATGAGAGATTTTCTGACTGTTCCATCTGCTAATGCTCATGCGCAGTGATTGTTTCCCTGCTAGGCACTGACCATTGCTTACTAGATACACAGAGCACATTCTTTACAATAGGCACTCAGTATAGCTCACTAAATACTATTGAAAGGATCTGTGCCTTCAACAACTTAAAAGTAAAAAAGAATCAAGTTCTTCGGGTGTTGTGCATGTTTGCAGTGAGCCTGCACATGAGCAGTCTGAATTACTTCTACAAATCTTGTGATACTTGCATGTCTTAGAAGTAAAACCAAGAACTTGTATAATGATCTGCAAACTTTCTGAAGTCACCAGCAAAGTACGCTTATTTGGATGGATGATATTTTTTATCTTTTTAAATTAAGAGGTTAAGATGTGAGATACAGATATTTTTAAGAAAAAAATCTTCTATATAGATAAGCTGTATGTGGATGTTGATTGTTCTTACTTGCAGATGGGCATTCACAGTTTAAATTCCTCTATGTAATCAGACCACAGTCTTTCTTCCATGTTCATAAAATAGTGGCTTTTTTCCCCCTTCTTTTAATGTAAGGACTATTCTATACCCTTTCTATTTTGCAAGGAGGTTACCTTGTTCATCTGTAAGAATTTCCACACCATGGCTACTCACAGAAGGAAAGGTCATATTCATGGTACTTCCAAGGCTGCAGATTGATCCAAGATTAGTCTTTAACTTGGATTGAATTTTCTCTAATCTTATCAATACTATATGAATAACTTTGGTTAGACTTGTCTTTTGGGAGCTGAAATTACTGAAAAATTAGTCTGAACTTCAGCTAACTCTCCAAGATCATGTAGGTCTGTGAGTTCTGTAGTCAGTGGATAGAAAGGTGTTGATAGACTTTTGCAGGGAGACTGGTCCAGGTTTGGAGATTTTTATTCTCTGGGTGTGAGGTTTTATTTTAGTGAGCAGCCTCCTTCCGAAAGATTTTGTTGGGCAGAACTGTGCTAGCATTGAATAGTGAGATATATTATAGCAACACCTGTGATCGAGTTCCACACAGCCTATTTGTTTATCTCTGAAAATGAGCCATGTTTCTGACATGTTGGAGGCATGAGACTGGACTTGCATGCATATGTAGCTGAAGTCTGATAAACCTAAACAATATGCATATGTCCAGAGTCACTCTTTATTAAAGTGTCTGGTATGATCAGCAGTTGTTCCTTTATATTATAGCAAAAAGCACCCCTTCCCTTTTTTGTAAATTTGTGCTCACTTTATTTATCTTCAGTAGTAGCTGACTTTTATATTTTTCTATTAACTAAGATATGCCTCAGGGAGATATGTGTGTGTGGCCTTGAACACAAACTGAATGAATCATCATTTTGGCTGTATCTGAGTACCTGCATGTTGACTCCCTATTCAGCTTCATTTTTAATTTTTAATCACCAAAAAAGCATGTCCTTGAGAACTTCTATGTGAAAAGAAAAATTAACATATCCATTCACTTGTGGCTTTTCTGACAAAGTAATTTCTTACTTTACGGATGGCAGTTCCTTTATGCTGTGTAAGACAGAGTGAAGATTAATTTTATTAATTCAGTCTAGAAATGCTTACCAGTAGCTCCAGCACATCAAAATCGAAATTCTGAGTGTCAGTTTAGGTTTCATCATCCTCAGATGTACACACCAGTATGGGTAAGTTTTCACTCTTTATAATTTCAGTGTTACAATGTTAGGACATTCTCATCTGAAGAAGGGGAGATGATGTTCGTATTTTAGAGTCGCAAATGTATTTTGAGGGATGTCTACCAAATTACATCACTGTCACATAAAATAGTTGATTAATAAGTTGATAAATATGTGGACCATTTCAATCAGTTCTTGCTGGAAATGTCTTATTCCTGAGATGCTGAATGGCAACAAATATTTTCCTCAATTGATTGGGGGTTTCTTTATGTGTGCCTGTAAGGATTGACTGCTTTCCAAATCACACCTAATAATGTTAAAATAGATATCTGCTTCTGTTCTACTTTTATTGCAAGTGTTTTCCATTTTCAGCCATCCCCTTCCTGCACACACACATGTGCTTAAGAGTGTGTACATGGATTGTATCATCAGTAGTTAGTGCTTTTATGGTGTTGCTGGCAGGTTTTCTTGTGAAGAGTCAAGTCTCTCTAAAGAGTATGCACCTCATCCCACCCCATGTAACAGATCTACAAATAAAACACCAGGTCTGAACAATTAATCTAACAAAGTGTGAGGATCCAGACCAGAATTAATTAACATTTTTTTATATTTATGGATTTTTATTTTTTTAGGATTTCATAGATAAAGGTGGATAAAGGAAGCATTCTCTAGTTAGCATTGGAGAACTGGAAAGAGAAAATGGTTGGGAATTTTTTTATTCAATGGAAAGTAGGCATACTTTCGGGGAAGTTTATATTTTTCAGTTTCACATGTCATTTTGAAGAGCTTTATACATCTCTGGACTTTGTTTCATTTGGAATATGACTAGGTGGGAGAGTCCAAATGACCGAATTTCTTATAGCTGTTTTGAAGTAGGAGAAAAGATTGAATCATGTTAAAAATCTAGAGAGAGAGAGTTGATAAGAATTTATCATTGAAGTAATGGTGGTTTTTTCTATTCTAGCCCATTCAAATTCCAATCAAATGAAAGGGTTTGGTGGAGCCAGTTATAATTTTGAAGCCTAAATTAATCTAATTTCTGTAATGATTGTGAAATGTCCTAGTCCACAACTTGAGGCTGTTACTTGTTCTTTTTTGATTGTTTGGGGGTTTTTTGACAGCTAACACTGCTGTATCTCTTTGTTATTTTTAATGTGCCTTATAGCTCTAAACCTAGAAATTGAAACTGAATTTCCAATTCGTATTCGGAAAATTAGCAACTGTTTTGATTTTTGAGTGGAAAATAAGATAATTTAAAGCCTGCGCTCAGGTAGCTTTTATATTTTTAACTTAAATTCAGCAGAAGCTCCAAAGAACTGTTAATGTCTTGAAGATACATTTAGTCCGAAAACAAAGATTTTGGAGGATTGAAGAAACTTGCTTTCAGCTATTCATGTTTTCCTTTACATCATTTCTGTGTGTTTGACTGTGCTCAGTACACCACAATGCTTTTATTGTCTCGCTTCCTACTGATTGTCATTTGCATAAATTTGTTCTTTATTACAATATATGGAATGTAATCTTTTTCTGTTCCATTTATTATGAATGCAATTCAGGCAACTGAATTTCATAGGCATGTTGAGTTGAAAGAGGAACGAAAAGAGATTAGAAGTTCATTTGATTAGGAGATTGTCTTTTGCCCCTGATTTTATCATCTAAGGGTTGATTTTAGTTTTTTTTCCCTATAACAAACTCAGCTGTATGTGTACAGGCCCTCCTTGAGGCCAGGGAATATTCCATGAGCACTGCAGCCTGGTCATCCATAGTGTTAAACTGTTATGTGGCTCCTGGTGCTGTTTGGCCTGGGATAGCTGCTACTTCTTGTAATGGTTTGGAGGCACAGCCCAGGAACTGGCAGGGACCAGAAGTTTTCCTGTGGCCACCCTGCCTTGGAGGCTGAGAGCTCTTGATAGTGTGAGCATGGGCTGTTCTGTGCCATACGGGCTGGGCATGTTTAAATTGCTGCTGATGGGAGCTGGCTGAAGAGTTGTGGGTTGTGAGTTAGGGGTGGAGAGTTCATTACGGGGGCTGAAGTTTGTTGCATGCAGTTTGGCACCTTTTTTGCATAGCTATGCTTCATAGTGAGTATCAAGAAATCAAGAATTTTTTTTCTTTTTTAAATATGTGGTCCACAAGATAACTAGCAGCATGTACATTGTAATGTTTTTCTGGGGCTGATACAGTTGGGAAAGAATCTCAGAGTCTGCCTTTCTTGCAGTCAGACTCTGGTTAACAGATTAATTTCTAAAAATGAGAAAAAGGACTTGGGGAGAGAAATTATTTGATAACAGAAATAGAAGAAACAATCTTACATGTAGAAAAATATTATAAAAGTATGCTTTTCAAGACAGGCTTTGACTTTTTCAAAGTGATTGAGGGACTAATGAAAAAAAATGTTGGAAGTGAAATGTTTTAAATTGCTGTACTGTGTGCTTTGTACTGGGCAGCTTTGATCAAAGCAGGCAGCCATTTTTAAAGAATTTGCAGATGCTGTGGCCTTCTTTTGCTGTGAGAGCAGAGTATACAGATCCTGAATGTAAGAAATACCCAATGCTTCTGCTGAAGTCATTACACTGAAAAGAGAGAGTCTGCACCCAATTCCCAGGGAGATGCATGGTCATCTTAAACAGCACAGCTGTTTGGAAATCACCTATTGACTTCAACACAGGGTCATTATATTCTACAGTCTTTTGAAACAGTAACAATATTCTCTAGTATCTGAATTTCTAGCTGAATTAATGGTGTGACTGTTCTCTACCTAAAAGAGAAAGTAGTTTAATTAGAAATATAGATTAATAGGTTGGCATATTTAAAACCATCCTGAGGTTTTATGTGAATCTTTTTCTGAATCATTTATTGTAATAAGTTTACTGTAACAAGACACTTGTATTAAAAAAGAGTTGAGACCTGTATTTAAAATTTATTGATTTAGCATATACTCAATACAATAAATGTATCTTGGGGTAGAACTGACAATCAAGTTGCAACCAAAAGTGACAGAATTTATACCTCATTACAGAATATTGTATCAATAAGCTGAAAAGAATATGAAGAAGCAACCTTCAGCTAGCTAAATCCTGCAAATGCATTAATTTCCCACATTTCATTCCTTTGTAAATATGTTTTCTGAACATCTATCTGGCTCTGCTCATTGCTTGTTCATTTCTTACCCATTTTAGTGTGCTGCATAGCATAAAATCCTAATTTGTAAAGGAACAATATTTAATACATCTTCAAGAGCTTTCAATGCTGATGAAATTTCTTCATTCTGTGTCATTTTTCTGTATGACAACTCTTCATGTATTTTATTAGTTAGGGAGAAAAAATTCTGGTTTTCTTGTACAATCAGATATGTTCCTCTGAATATTTTAAAAGTTTGTTTTTTTTTTTAACCCGGAAAACATCATGTCTGAGAGGGAAAAACCAGTATTTTCTTCACAGGCAGTGCCTTGCCCTGTACTATGAATTGTTTTCTTTTTGACAGCTTGCCAAAGGGTCTTTGTTCATCTTGGTAATACCAATGATTTGGTTATTACTAGGCTTGTAATGCCACACAAATATGTGACCTTAATTGAGACATGGAGATTCCCTGGTTCTGATGGCTGGGGTTTTTTACTGATTTTTTTTAGGAGATCTGCATCTTTTAATTTTTGAAAATATATGGTGTTAACTTTTGCCCTGTGGGAGTATTGGGATAGTTGGGTTCTTCTAAATTTTACAAACACTTTTTAGAAGTTTTACAAATAATGTGAACCATCTTGCTTTTTGCATTATGATAGCTAAACAAAGTATAGTATGAACTATTGAACCATCTTCATAGTGTGCCTTGCCCAGTTTTGAGGCTGGTGTGGTATGAAGTGAGCAGGGAAGAGAATGGCAGTATAAAACAATAGTTCTGTCCAACCTGAGTTATTTCTGCCCCTAGGAGACCTGAAATAAAAGAAACTGGTACTCTGCACCTTTTTTTTAGTGTAACATTTGTAGTTAGGTGAGCTGTGGGTGTTCATGGCAACTTCAGCTGTTAATATGCACTCCTTGTAAATTGGAAGTGAACAGAGCTCCAATGACCTTGAAAAAGAACAGAAATAACAATTTACTGAACCACTAGCCCTGTCAAACTTCATTCTTAATATATTGTTGAGAATAGGATGCCAAAACCTCTCTCTGTGAATTCGTGAATCACCTTAAATTGCCTCCCATTGTTTGGATTCTCCTGGAAACTGTTAAAAACCATACAAATTTACAAAGGACTTTTTTTCCGTAGGGTTTTGTGCCGCTCCAAACCATTTTTTATTTTATTTATTTTTCAAGTTTTGGGACATACTATGGAAAACATTCTCTTTTCTTTACACTAGAAGAAATCAAACATAAGTCTTTAATATTGCAAGAATATTTGAAGAGCTGAATCACAGTCAAGAAATTTGCTTTTGGGGATTTGACTGGTGATTCTTGATCTTCTCAATGTACATTGAAGTCATATCTGAATTCATAAAATGTGTAGATTTTTCCTTCATATCCTTTTTGTGGACATCAGCTGCACCTTTAGTTCAGACCTGTCAAGTAGGTGTTTCAAGAGACAGGCATAAAATAAGTCCCACTGCTGTAAAGCAGTTTACTCAGTGGAAATGTCACTATTCCCTGCTTATTGCAGAATGGGTTGAGTAGACGACCTTTAAAAGTCCAAGAGTCCAAAAGTCCAATTCTATAGAATTATTAGGGTTGGAAAAGACCTCTAAAATAATTCAGTCCAACTGTTAAAACAGCACCATTTTGTTCATCACTAGGCCATGTCCCCAGTTGCCACATCCACAAATCTTTTAAACTCTTCCAGGGATGGTGACTCCACAACTTCCCTGGGCAACCTTTTCAGTGAAGAAAATTTTCCTGATATCCAATCCAAACCTTCTCTGGTACATCTTGAGGCTGTTTCCTTTCATCCTGTCAACTGTTACCTAGGAGAAGAGGTTCACCCACACCTCACCACAACCTCCTTTCATGTAGTTGTTCAGACTGACAAGATTTCCTGTGAGCTTCCTTTTCTTTTTCCAGGCTAAACAACTTCAGCTTCCCCAGCCACTGATCATAAGACACATACTCCAGACCCTTCTCCAGCTCCACTGCCCTTCTCTGGACCCACTCCAGCACCTCAATGTCCGTATTGTAACAAGGTGCCCAAAACTGGGCGCAGGGTTTGAGGTGTGACCTCACCAGGGCCAAGTACAGGGGAACAATCTGCCCTGGTCCTGCTAGCCATGCTATTGCTGACATAGGCCAGGATGCCTTTGGTCTTTTTGGCCACCTGGGCACACAGTGGCTCATGTTCAGCCAGTGTCAGTCAGCACCCCCAGGTCCTTTCCTGTTAAGCAGCTTTCCAGCCACTCTTCCCAAGCCTGTAGTGCTGGCTGGGTTGGTTGTCCAGGATCTGGAACTTCACTTTGTTGAACCTCAGATGATTGGCCTGGTCTATTGATACAGCCTGTCCAGATCCCTGTGTAGAGCCTTCCTGCCCTCCAGCAGATCAACACTCCCACCCAAATCAGCATCATCTGTTAACTGGCTAAGTGTGCACTCAGTCCCCTCATCCAGGTCATTGAAGACATTAAACAGGACTGGCCCCAGTACTGAACCCTGGAAAACCCCACTGGATGTAACTCCACTGACCACCACTCTTTTGGCCTAGCCATCCTGCCAGTTTTCTACCCAATTTATGGTGCACCTGTGTTGTCATTATATTGCAAAGGTTTCATATTGTTGTCTCCTTAGTGCAAGAGTTTCATGCTTCCTTGATACTTCTCGTAGGCAGCTCCTCCAAGCACTGACTCTTTCTTCTCACAGTAGCCAACTGACTCCACTTCACCCTCAGCCAACCAATCCACTCTTTTAGAACACTCTTCTTCTTATTGGCTACAGCTGTGGCCTGTTAAAGTCAGGCCTGCTCCTAATCTTTACTAATTAGCCCAGCTGCAACTCTTTATGGGGTAAGATTACTTTCTATACTACCTTTATTTACTTATATTCTATCACCCTACACACCTGTAAGCCCTGCAAATATTCTAAGAACTGTCCATTTTGTCTTTAAGTAAGCAAGCAACAGAAATAAAAATATCTCTAGTGATTAAAACAGATATAGTCCTAAGTCTGTTGCCTGAAACTAGGATGATTTTTTTTTTCTTCCTGTGAAATAGAAGTAGAGACTGCTGTGTTTTATAAAAATCATCCTTCTCATCTCCCTAGTTATGGAGGTATAATTTCTTTTAAACAAGAAACTGTTGCAGTAGAGTGCCAATGCTTCTGGTTTGTGCAGTAACAGCATAATTTTTTTTAATAGATAATGAGCATTGCTTTATTAACATAATATACTGCTACACCTTGTTTAACGTCACAGTTTACAAATGTCTGTATTGTAGTGTAGAATCAGCTTACAGGTTGGTTCCAACAGTCTCATCATTGCAATTGTAAAAAACTGAAATCTGAGGTACAGTTAAGAACAAGCACCAGTGAGTTCCATGAGCACTTGCAAGGCTCTCCCCAGATTCAATAATGTCAAATGCAGAAAATTTACCTCTAGAAGCATGATGTCAAGCATGTTGGGTTTAAGTACCATTGAAATGCAGTCATTGCTGATAGTTTTACAACCAGAATATGCCTTGTAGAATTTCTGCTGGCATTTTAAAAGAATTATTGATAAAAATAACTATTTCCAATGTCTTGTCATCTCTTTTGTTCAACTTTTACTTTCTTTTGGTCTCTTGTATGAAGGTTAAAAATTGAGCTGATTGCTAGGGAAGTATATTTTATAGGCTTAAGAATTGCTTTCCAGTGTTGTAATTTTAAGAGTTGGTGATCTAATAGCAAAAATATCAAAATGAGCTAGATGACATATGAAAAGAGAATACCCATTTCCAGCTGAAGGAAAAAAACACAGAAATCTGTCTTGATAGTGTCATTGTGCTGTTGTTTGAGTATTTCAAACAGTTGTTAGCCCTTACTGAATTACTGAAAAATTTAAATCACTACTTTTTCCTTCTACCTCTTGGTAATAAAGTTACAGAACAATCTTTTTTCCATCTCTATCCTCAGTCTTCTCACAAAATTAAGGGGCAGTTATTTAAGAGACACAGATGAGAATGGGTATTTATCTCTGCTGTCTTGTACAAAAAAAAATTGCTAACTTCATGTTGTTTTTCTTTACTTTCCTTTCACATGGAATCACAGACATCCACTAATGACCTGGGATCTTAGCCAAGAGCTAGAGGCAGTGGGAGAAAATGCAGGATATTTATAACTTCATTATAATCCATCGTTTATTCCTTGCTCCCTTCATTGTAAGAGGGGTATCATTCAGTATAAAAAAACACTTAACTCTCACAGTATTTATTTTGCTCATTTTAAGAGTATCAGTAAAATTAACTGCTCTACTTTTTTTATTCTTATTTCTTTTCAGTGGTCATTCAGGCACAGATAACAATGGTATCACAACATTTAAAGTGACAGCTTACATTATTTTTCTGGCATGAAGTAATATCAGGGGCAGGGAAATGAGATGTCTAAAACATCTGGCCATGGAGTAAAACAGTGTAACTGTAGATAATATTGTGTTGCTTCTTCCAGCTGTGACATTAACCTTTGCTAGACCTTTTGAAAAGCTGAAGATTTTAGCTTCCCCCGCAGTTCCATTATTGAATGGTCTGGCCCAGAATTCACTCAGGAAAAATTTTTCTTCCTGGGGTATTGCTGGCACTGGTCTGAGTCACAGTGTTACTGTTCTGCTGTTGAAGATGCATAGCACAGAAATTAAATCTCTACCTCTAATATCCAGCACTCAAACTGTGGTCCCAGGTTCTTGGGACAGAGAAATAAAACCACTTCATTTCTCATCTACTCATTAAGTGGTTTGTAGAAACTGTGTGTAGCTGGCAATTTATTTCCAATCTTCTTGCTTTCCCTAAGGATGCTTACGGAAGTTTTTATCTATCTTAAAGACCCCAAAACCACAAAATGCTATGTGTGAATCTTAAAGTATTCATTAATAAAGCCAAAAATTGTCTGGTGTTTTTCAGTGTAGAAAGTTTTATTATGACAAATATAGCTGGACTAAGCTAAATCAATATTGATGCAGTGTCAAATGCTGTAGAGTTTGGATTATATGGCTATTACATTAAAATTCCTCTTCTATAAATCAGTGATAACACAATAGGAATCCCTGTTGGAAAGGAAAAGAGATGAGAGGTAGGTGCTTTTGTACAGGTAGATGAAAATACACACACACAATTTATAAATTGGACTGATGTGGTAAGCAGCGATTTTTTTCCTTTTTTCAAAAGGTGAGATTTTTTAAATGAGTGAATAAGATGTGTTCTCATGAATACACCCTATTCATGGTGCTTATTGCTGAATTTTATTTTATTCAGCAATAAAATGGCAGGAATATAAAGCTACCACTCATCCTAATCAGAATCCAATATTCTCCCTCCAGTTCCCCCCAGAAAAACAATAGATTTGTCAAATATTCTCTGTGTCTTTCCCTAGTGTTTTTATTCTATGGTTTCTCCTAAATACCTTAAGCTTGAACTTTCATGCTGTTAAATTTAGTGTGTGTCTGTACATTACAACACAGAGCAGACAGTTTTTCCACTGGAAGAAAAATTACACCTGATAAGAAGAACAAAGAGACCATTGTTGTCTGTCACAGGGAGAATTAAAGCACAAAGGGATTTCAGGACACACAGGAAGTCTGTTGGCAGAGCCAAGAACAGAACTGTCTCTTAGGTTCTGCTGCAAATGCCTCTGCCAGGGCCCAAGCTGCTTGAGCTGGAGAGAAGCCGTTCCTTTCACAGCTCTGCTTCCGGTCGGACTGGGAAAAAGAAACTGAAAAGGCAGGATAGAGAGAAGGAAAAGAAATAATCCTGGTTGTGAAGCTGTGGCCTCTTGTTAAGAGAGAAAAGACGTTCCCAAACTAACCAACCAATCCTTCCCCCCTTCCGCTTTATCCCATTCAAAGCAAGGAGTAATGTTGCTGAAGTAATCCAAATGTCACAGTGGAGGGTTCTGTGCAACTGATCAGCATAATGTGCTTCCCTGTGCTTGTGCCTTCTCTGCCCATGTACAGAAAGCCCTTCGGCTGACATTTGTGTAATATTTGTTAAGACAAAACACATGCAGAAAAAGCCTTGCATTATTGCAACAACCTCCTAGATTTGTTTTTAGATATTCCTTCCTTGCATTCTCTTTCTGCCTTTTTATTTTAATTAATCTTGAGGGTTTTGTAAAGATTGTGGGACAAAGGCTTTCATTATTTTGGCAGGAATTGCTTAGTTCTGTATAATTCTATTTAATGATTTTTTTTTTTTTTTACTTATATCTGAGTCTTGGCAGCTACATTTGAGATATAGCAGTAATTTAATTAAACATGATTTAGTTGTAACCCAAACAGCAACAGCTTGAGGTGGACAAGACTCTGGAAGGAAAACACACCAAATATGAGATGCAGCGTGTCTGTAATTCATAGAGGAGACTGTGGCAAACAGATACTGCAGGACTGAGCCTCTCAGACTTCATGCAGTTACTCAAACTGCCCTGACCGATTGGCTGAGTCTGATTTTGTGGGTGTAGTAAATAAGAGCACCTTTTTATTACTTAATTCATTTTGTAGCTGTGTCTGCTGCAGTTATATTGATACTCTGAAGCTTTCTATCTACTGATGATGAAGTTTTCCCTTATCTTGCTTGCATGACAAATCTTTAATGGAAATCAGGCTGTCAAGTTTTTTCAACCTTTGTAAAGTCACTTGTCGGTTCTGTGGTCAAAAGTAGCTTTTGACTGTGTGTCTTGCTTCAGTTGAGTCTTTTCCACTTTCATTAAACTGGAGTAGTTTAAAGGCAATTTTTACATTGTGATGTGAAAGAAGATAATTGTCTTTTGATTTTGGTCCCGGTTATTAGCTGTGGGAATTTATCTTAGTATTCTAATTTTAGCCTAATGTTTTTCAGTAAAACTGGATTGCTTTTGGTGAGTTGTCAATGTTGATGCTTGTGGACTATGCCATAATAAGTAGCAATTTTATTTATTCAGAAATCCTTTTATATTCTTTTTTTTGCCTTTACCAAATAAACCAATCAATTACCAAATTAATCTCTTGAAATTTCTGAGATTTCCAAGTTGGGTTTGTCAGTATCCTAATGTTACTATCACACATTTCAGACACTGGCAAATAAGAAAATACATGCTGTCTAAATAAGACTCAATAAACTATTCTATTAACTTGTTGCTCCTAAAAGTTGTAGCTTCCTCCTTCTGCTTTCTCTTCCCCTTTCCTCTACTTCAGTCAAAGTTGGTCCTTGCTTGTTCATTGTTCTCAAAGCAAAATGAGCAAAATGCAAGTCTTATTTTCCAGAAGTTACTTAGGGGAAAAAAGCCCTGAGTGCCAGAAAATGCTTATTTATCAATATTGATCCCTTACATTTGCAAACTTGGCATTACATGCTGTACCTGAAAGTTTACTGGATTTTTTTTTTCATGTGACTCTGAGACTTGGCTTGAGTGATTTGGAAAAACATTCAATTTCCCAAATTATTAAACTCCAAAGCATAACAGTCAATTTACTGTCATTTAAAACTATTGATTTTTTTTTTCTCCTTGCAATCCAGGTTCTGATTGGATTAAGAAAGAAAAGTTCTATGCTCAGGAAATTTATATTGCCAAACTTTAATTTCTGACAGAATGACCCCATTATCTTCAAAATGAAAGCATTTATTAGTCTAAGAGGAATACTCTCATAGAATAGAGAGCCCCTTCCACTTAAAATGTAAAATATCTATTTGTTGTCATCAGCTGTGCTAGGTGTGTATCTATTCAATGCATACTAATTCAAAGAAAAGACAAAGGTACTGACATTAACTGAGCCTTGTGTTACAAAGTCAGTAGCATTAGTTTGAGCCTCATGCATTAGAGAACAGTTTAATTGTCTCTAACCTTTTGGAAGAACAAAAGAAAAACTGACAGTCAACACACTTGTGTCTGTCTTAGTGTGTGTCACAGAGAGGTTATAGACTGAAGGGATTATCCACAGGCCATTGGTCTGATAATAACTAAGGAGTCAAAGAATATAAAAGAAGACAAGTCTTTATTATATGCACAGGCAGTTGGGAGAAATGGAACACACTTAACCTTTTTTTCAAAAATAAGTAAGCCTTTTTAAAAAGAAGAATTTGAAAACAAAAGGCTTTACACTTTTAATATCTGAGCAAAAAATTCAGTGTAAACTAAAGTCCCAAATGATTACTATTAATAAAATAAATCTGAAAATTCTTTCACTTTTGGTGAGTAACTCCATGCCATATTTTACTTCTTAGCAGTAGAACAAAATATATTTCAGAAAAAAATAGTCATCTGTCTGCTAATGCAGATACTTATAGACAGACATGGAGGTCTAGTGTGATAAATTGTGATACAATCTTAGGCTAATAAATAAGGTATTTTTCAGTGTCTTGAAAATTCATTATTTAAGAAAGACATAAAAAACCCACTATAAATTCTGGCACTTAAGCAAGCAAAGGAGAGCTGGGAGAAGATTTCTGATTCTGCTGTCCAAATGAGAAAGAATCAGAACAGATTATTGCTCTTATAAATCTCCTGGTAGCGAAAAAGATTGTTATGCTTATTACTCACAAATCTAATTGCAAAACATGTTTGCAATTTCTAAAAAGGAAGAGTTTTACTACTTTAGTATTATGAAACTCACTTTATAAAAGTTCATGCAAAGTGGAGAAGAAATGTCTTTTTTCACTTGGTCATCACTGTTTCTTAGGAGAGGTGGTATCCTTCTTTGAATCTCCCAGACTCCTTCAATTTTCTAATCTTTTGGTAAGACAAGGTGCATTTCAAATTGGTAGTCCTCATATATCATTTTAAAAATGGACTTTGTGGAAAGGTTAAAATACTCAAGCATTCTTGAAGAAGCAACCCAAAACCATATCTCACTTTGTTCTACCAAATTTTATTTTGTTTTAATTGAGTAATAAATCCTGATGTTCTTGTCAGGGGTGACCTGATATAAACTGCAGTTTTTTGGAGTGGATTTACTTTGTCGTCCATGCTGATTTCAGTTTATACTTCATAATTTTTGATTTCCAAAACAATTTCAGAGATTTTTTGCAGAGTGGCACATTCATTCAACCTCTAATACATTTCTATTTCAAAAGAAATAAATAGTCAGTCTTTTTAGTATTCAGTTTTAAATAGGATTAACTCAAAGGTGATAATTCAAGACTTTTCTTAATACCTTCTCTTAACTTTTTCAGAAAGACAGTTTTTTTTTTTTCCACTGTTAGGACTGTTGACAAGTGATAAACTGTAGAATATTTCACAGATGACCATGGGATATGGACCACATACAGCTGGGCAAGTGCAGAGAACAGACATGGCAAAGGCAGTCAGGGCTTTGTTGAAGGGCTCATTCTTGCCTGGAACAAAGTGAACAGTGCCAGTCACGCAGAGCAGCCATGCAGGGAAGACAGAGCTGTCTCAGCCAGCTGAGTGTATTCTCTGCAGGAAACCATATCCAACTCATGTTCCTTGAAAAGCCTCGTCTTCCTGGAGTTTCATTTCAAATGTGAGACTTGGAAGGCTCCCAGAAAAATCTTCTTTTCCCTGCAATCCCCTCTTCATGATCAGCAAAATCTGTGATTCAATCTATTGTATCATGAAATATGTTAGTATATATGCCCAGAAATTAATTAGAGGATTTTTTGTATAAACTGCAGCTGTTATTGCTGATGGGTGTTTGGACTAATGCCTCTGATATTAGAAAGCAACTAATGCCTCTGATATTAGAAAAAGCCTCTGATATTAGAAAAAGCTTTAAATTCAATTACTCTCCTCCCTTTTTATATGTAATAAATAAATTCATTGCTGTGCTTCACTTCTCCATTTTTTCTGCAGTACACCAAAACAAAGAGGCTTTTCTGACTAAATTGAGGCTTTATTCAATTAAATTAATTGTAATTTATCCTCACAGAAGGAGAGAGAGTAATTTACTAGAAAAAACAAAAACAAAACAGTACAAATCAGCTTTTAATAGAAGTTCAGCAAATAATTTTTTTGAAATTCTGATGCATCACTATCCTAGGGTTATGTCACTGCTTTTAGAATATCTAGTTTTGCTTGTACTATATGTCTTCTCTCAAGGCCTAATTAAGAAAGGTCTGTTTTGAAACATATTTGAATTAAAGCATCTGAGTAACCATTTGTATTTAATACAGAGTAAATGTAACAGCTTGAACTGAGACTGTGGAGTTAGAGGTTCTTCTTTCAGAGTATCCAAGATACTCCTGGAGAGGGGGCATGCCCACTAATTTGCACAGTTGGCTTAAATTGCTATGGATGTTCTAGAATCTCAAGGAGTGTTATGAACACTAATGAGAACATCCCACAATCTTCTAATAATGATAGCATTATTCCTACTTTATCTATAGGAAAACTGAACCATGAAAATGTTAAATGAGTTGCACAACATCATACAAAACAGCATAAGAAGTAAAATGCTGTTGCTCTAAAACACCAGCTTCATTGTCCAGATGACATTGATTAGTGTTGCTATCCTGAAAGACAGCCACCTGAGAAGATTTCATTTTATTATACTTAGATCAGTTACTAACTCTCAAAGATCCATTGTGAACCTTAAAGAAAGGAGGACAGCACTTAATGAGGAGACTATCACTGAATCAAGATACTTCTCTAGGCTGCATTTATCCCTGTTGTAAGAGGTTCTACCACGTGAAGTGTGGTTTCTAAATTGATATGGAGTCCAGCTGCTTTTAGTACAAAGAGCCATGCAAAATTCCTGAATTTATTCAATGTTGATACTCTGAAATGGGCACAGTATTGCCTTGCTCCCCTTACTTCAAGGTAATTCATCCTGTAATTTCTTAGTCCTTTATACTGCTTGATGCCAATCCTCTGTCAGTCTTCAGAACTAGCTCTTGCCATCTTCAACTTAGATCAGATTCTTTCCTCCTGCCCCTTATATTCACATTCCCAGCTACTGATTTCTTTGAGGTGCTCACATAGGAGGAACTTTCTCCTTTGGACTTAAGTGTCCTGTCTTAGAGATGTCCTGCAAGTTTTATGTGCTAACCCGGTAGAGAAGAGATCCTAGTGGTGCTTCTCCTGAGGGAAAATTCGGTGTTCACTGGAGAATTGACATGAGAATAACTTTCCCTAGACCCTGAGCCCTTTTAAGCTCTCTGCAGGGCTTGTACTTGCCTGATAGCCCAATTTGCTGTTCACAAGCAAATGTGTGTGTGTTCAGAAGTGCCCCTGCTCTGAATTCCTTGACCATCAGCTTAGAATCTACTCCTAATTAATATTCCTTACCTTAATATTCCTCACCTTAAACATTCCTTGGTGAGTTTTACACAGCCCTGTAGACCCCACTCAAATATCCCAAATTCTCCTGTTTATTTTTTTTCCCTCCAGATTGTTGACTGTGAAGTCCAGGTTGGCCCCCTCCAAAGCTCTGCTTCATTTTCTTAATGGCGTCCAGTAGCAATTGGAGAGTTTGTCTCTATATTATTTTAATCCTTTTTCTATAACATTTGTATCCCTGTGTTTTGTTCATGGCTTTCTCTGTATGCTTTGAATGGAAAAGTTTCTTGAGCTGATAATCCTAGTGAAGCACATGCTCTGACATGCCACATACCTTTACAAATACAAGCAGGGATAGTCAAATTTTGCCAAATAGAAATGTTATTGATTCTTCAGCTGGAAATTAGCATCTTGTTTGAGTTTAAATATGATCTAGTTTGAGTTTAAATGTGATCTGAAAACTGAAGTCTCAGGAGAGGATTTTCAATCTGCTTTCTGAATAGTTTAGGTAAAGTAGTGATATAAATGATTTTTTTTTCCTGTTGATTTTTGTATCAGTTTTAGTGCATTTATCTGTCCATTGGAGAAGCAAAGTACTTGGCAGTGGATGAGATTTCACAGCATGAAACACTGAAACCCTATATATCTCTCAATAGATACAGCTTTCTATGTGAACAGCAAAACCATTAATGCCTGTAACGTCTCTTTTTCAAGGCCAAAGTGGGCAGAGGGGGAAAGTAGGAGGACAAACTGGTCAGAACTTCCTGTATGGATAGTTTGGCAGTGTTGGCCCAACTTTAGCAGCAACAGCGGGACCAGTGCAAGCTTTGGAAGTCCTGAGAGGCTGGCAAGGATTTGGTGGTAACAGGTCCTGACTCTGTAATACAATGAGCAGAAAAAGACACATCACTGTGTGTTTGGTGGGAAGAGAAGATAAAAGCATGTGGCCTCTGGTGGTGTCACTTACTGACCAGATGGGCCAGGTAGAAATATTTCTTGGCTGAAATCTGCATGCAGGTTTGACTTTGCTTTGCTTCTGATCTGTAATTTTGATGCTGAGTTTATCTAATTGCATAAAAGAGCCTTGATCATGCCTTTCAGTCACATTTATGATGAGAACTGTAAACACTCAGGGTAGGAAAGATCCTCAAGAATTCACATAGTCTGAATATAAAATAAGAGATAGCAGGCAGGGAAGCACTTAAACACTACTGCTCCTTGTCAGCAGTGTGCTTGGCATACCAGTGTCTTAAGGAAGATCTAACAAGTGAGTGCTGAACACGCAACATTGAGACTGATAACATAGAGAGACAAATGTGTGAAGATTCTTGTTCCCATGGAGTTATTAAAGGAGCAAGATCTGCAAGTAATGAAGAGTGTTTGCAGGGAGACAAACTGTTCATGCACTGTTTTATTTCTCTTGGTCTTTTCAGGTGTTCCAGGACCTTGGCACTTCTGTGTTGTCTGGTGCATTTAGAGGATACAACATCTGCCTCTTGGCATATGGACAGACAGGTTCAGGAAAAACTTACACAATGATGGGAACACCTGTGAGTTACACTATTCATTTTAAACTTGGGGTTGAGGGCAGGATGTCTAGCAGAAACATTGCTTCATTTTAAACAGTGGTTGTGGTACTTGATGAGCAGAATGCTTACACGTGTTTTATCTGGTTTTAACTTGTAAAATGTGAGCCTTTACATTTAGGTAAAAAATGGAGTATCAGGTAAAAATATTAGAAAGTGTGGTATAGTTTAAATATTTATTACTAGATCATCATCTTCTTCTTACTACATATGAATCTTATCATAAAGTTAGAGGACAAAAAAAACCACCTCAATACCCCGGAATAGTACTGTATTTTAGAAACTGTAACCCAAGATAATGCAAAGTATTCATTTCTATGTGATATTTTGGCAAGCTGGCCTATGCTGAGATTAAATTGCTTTCACAAATAAAATTAGATACAATTCACAGTAATGGTTTTGTAACAGGCTTGATTATTACTTGTAATATTGACCTGTGGAAAGTAATACTTCCCTTCCAGTTTTGACACTCATTTGAATGGAATTTACAGAAGCTGTTACATTCTAAATTTGCACCAGGCACCACCTAAAGTGCATTTTAATCTTGCTATTCAGATTGATGGAGTCAGTTGATGATTTCCTGATTTTGCCACAACAGAAGGCAATTTGATTTTTATTCATGAATATTCTTAGCTGTTCGTGAAACATACTGCTAAAAAGAAAAAAAAATTAATAGTTTGCATAAGTAGACCAGTATTTTCTACATCCCTGGGATTCAATTTTTAAGGTGAAGTAAGGGCAAAATGTGTTTAAACCCCAAAGATAGGGAGGCCTGTTCTAACATAGTTTGTTCTTTTGATGAAAGTTTGGATTTTTAAAATTTTATTTTCTCAATAGACATCAGCAATAAGATTTAGTTACATTATTACCAGATTTTTTCAAGGGAATTTCTGGATCTTGTGTTTCTAAGAGATTTCTTGCTTTAAAACTAATTTCTTTCTCCAATGCAATACTGCTTTGGGCTGATCTTTAATAACATGTATTCTCTGTGAAACAATGTTCCACTGTTTGGTATAAACAGAACTTTTGTCCATAGTGGTCCGCTTGGTGAACCTGGACTTTTTTTCTTTTAAAGAACACAGTTTCAAGTGTGCTTTCTTTCAAGGCTTTCAAAAAAGCCTTTCAAGCCATTCAGCAAGCAGAATCCACTTAAGCCCTGATGTCTTTCCCAAGGTGTGTTGGCACTGCTAAAGTGTGAGCAATCGTATCATAAGGAGAGTTCATCGCGCAAAACCACTCTGTTACATCAGTGCTGTGTAGACTGGGCAAAATTTACATCACCTAGTCTGGGTATTGTTAGCAGCTCCATATCCTGTTCTCTCTGAGACACAAAATTTATAAATCTAGAATATAAAGATGTTCTAAGGCTCCTCAGTGATACCATGGCATGAAGAAATAAAACTAGGATAAGGAAATCCCAAAAATATTAATGAGCAATCAAGGTAGCTTCAGTGTTGGCCTGGCTTCATCTCGTTTGCAACACCTCTGACATAGACATGTCCAATATCATTACATCAAACAGCTTTTGGATTTAACCCAAGCCCCTATACTTCTCATCAATGCTGTGTACATTGCTCTAAAATTTACTTTTGGTATAATTAGTGATGCTGTTCTGAAACTACACTGCGTGGCTGTTTGTGTTGTAATCCAATAGTCATTACTGTACTATGATTCTGTCCTTTTCTTAAAACTTAGCTTTTGTTTAAAAATAGATTTTGCATAAGTGTTAGGAAATATATTATTTAATTTTTTTTTCTGTTTATTATTTGAAGGCATCCATTGGGCTGACACCTCGTATATGTGAGGTATTTTTTTTTCTTCATTTGAATTTAAGCAGTAATATTTTCTTAATGTATTTTAAATTGACATAAACTTCTCATTTGTGAAGGGCCTCTTTTCTAGGAAGGATGATTACTCAGACCAGATGGCATCATGCAGGGTAAAGGTCAGGTAAGTGTGTTACTGTTTTGGACAACAATACGAAGGCTTTTAACAGCGTACTCACATGATTGAACAAAGTAAAGACTAGTTTCTTTTGTTTCTGTTTTCTTAGATTATAGTAGTTTTGGAATGAGGGGGAAAACACAGAGGAATGATGAGGAAGTACTGGGTTTAGTTTTCCATCTAAGTATAGTTCTTTGGATGCTGTCTGTTCACTTTTGTATAAACAGCTGAAATAGGAATGCAGTGAAAATTTTCTTGCTCTGTTTAACTCCTAAATTGAGCCATAATCCTACATTCTGGTCTTATTCATTGTTCCCTTAGACCTTATAAAGCATTGTGTTTGGAAATCTGGGGATTTGAGCCCACCAGTACAAAAAATCTATGTAAGAGTCTGTTACATAGTCTAAATATACAGTTACTCCTTTGGTTTGTTTTTAGCTGAGTGAATTTAGTTCTCCTTTTTCTTTTCAGTTTTCTTGAAATCTATAATGAGCGTGTCCGAGACCTGTTAAAGCAGTCAGACCAAAAGAAGCCTTACACCCTTCGAGTTCGAGAGCACCCTGAAACAGGACCATATGTCCAAGGTGAGAGTGGCCTTCTCAGTTAGCAGCACAACTGCAGGTGGATGTGTCCCAGGCGTGTTTCTCTCTTTGCATGTATTCCTGCAATGGTCATAATTGCCTCTGCCCTTCAAGGGTTACTTTTCTCAAATGTAGTTCTTGTTGCATAATCACTGAAAGCTTTGCTTCTGTTATCCTACTGGCTGGATGTCCTGCACTGTCTGCCTTTCCAGCCGTATTATTTTTCTTCCTTTTATTTTAAAGAAATATTAACTTAATCAAGAAGTCTACCAACATTAGCTCTAAATGTGTTCTGCAGACCAGCCTAAGGTCCCTTCATACCTGTTTCATACCTTGGCAGCAGAATATATATTAAAAAATAAAAGTAGATAAGTAGATAAATTTAACTGTTTGATGTTGCAGGGCAGGCCGTGAGAAGCAATGAAAATCTCACCCAAGTGAAAACCTAATAAGCTTGATTTTCAATTGTAAAGTTTGCCAGCTACATTTCCATGTATCTGACCAACAGCTGACAAAACTCACATCTCAAAACCAGTGCAAAATCATACAAAGATTTACAGTGGACATCAGAAGGAAGAATGTCTTCCAAGCTGGGGGTTTGTTTAGAAAGTAAATGCATACATTTCCTTTTCTTCTTGCCTTATATCCAGTGGGCAGAATTCCAGAGTAGCCTCTGGTATCACTGCCTCTGCAACTGCTTGGCTTGCCATCAAGTGAGCAGTAATACCTAGGGTAGTACACAAAATGCCTGTCATATAGGATGTTATGGATCCTGTCACATCAGAGCAAATACTGATTGGTCCTGCCTTCTAAATAGAGTCCTTGTCTCTGTTTAGTGGATTTCTCTTGCTATCCCTGACTGATTTTTCTCCCTGTTTTTCTTTATTACGGCATTACTCATCATATGGTTATCCTTCCTTCAGAGATTAAGGGAAGATGTGACAATAGATAGAGTGACTTGACTGTGTGATTGGATGGAGCCTGATTGAATGGAGCCCAGCTCTGACACCTTGGGCACCTGCTCTATTGGTCATAGTGCATCTAACAAGCCACGGTTATTACCAATTCCTGCTCTCAAAATTTGAAATCAGCACTTGCAAAGTGTTGAACTTGCCTGGTCCTGTACACAAGGGTCTATCAGACATTCTGGTTGTTTCAGCTGTGCTTTCCCAGCACATCAGCCTCCTGTTTTAAGAAGACTTGGAAAATAATAGATTAATTGATGGTCTCATTAATATGGCAAACATAATTCTTTGAAAAGTAAATTCATAGACATTTGGCTTTTATTGAGGGCTTTCCAAGATTCTCTTTCTACCTGCTTGTAACTTTCTTTTAGCAGCTGCTCATTCAGCATGCAAGAAAGGGTCTTTAAACTGCTTCCTTCCTTGGCAATTTCCATCTCTTTTCTCAGGCCTTATATCTCCAGTGATTCCTTGGCTGCATATAATGGAGTTTCCCTGTTTTAAAAGAAAATAAAGTTATAACTTCTGCCAATGGGGTGGCTTGCCTTTTGTCACTGTTTTGTCTTCATCTGGAATCTTCCAGGCCAATTCTGTCACTTCTTTTTAAATTCTATTGTGGCTTTTGTTGTTGTTGTTATTGTGGATTTCATTTCAGGGGTTGGTTGGTTGTTTCTATTGTGCTTTTTTTATTTACCCATTTTGCATAAGGATTTTATTCTTGGATGCAACTGAAATTTTTGACTGGAACAATTTTATGCTAGAGTTCTGAAATATGCCAATAAAGTTCCCAGTTGATTAGATTTTGTAAACTAAGAGAAGAGATAATGGCAAAAGATTAGTCTAAATAATATTTGCTGTTTTTGACTACAGTTGTAAATTTAGTTTAGATTATTCACTCCCTCTGTATATTATGACAGCCTCAAAAAATAATTGTGTTAATGCCTGTAAGAAAAAAAAAATATTTTCAATGGTAATTGTGATTCATGTTTTTTTTAAAAAAACTGATCACATGCATGAAAAATGAAATAATTTCTCTGCTGAAGACAGCATGGGGTGCAATTGGATGCTGTTGTGAGACCATGTGAACTGAAGTAATTTCAGGCTGATGAGCCAGTGGCAGCAGAGTTCTTTTATTTTAGATTTGTGTATACAATATATATTAATAAATTTGCCTATGCAGTTTATGCAATTGAGAACTGTGACAGTTTGCTTTACTTGAGACAGCCCTAGTGTTGTTGAGGAGAGGGACTAATGAAATGTGATGGAACTACATTCATTAGCTCACATCAAAAATAAGCTGCAGTGACTTAAATGCAAGTTTGAAGTATAGGTAGCTTGATTTCAGTAAGACTGAATTCAAGAAAGCCTCTTGTGAAGAGGTTCACAACACTGGTACAAAATTCCCTTCTCAACTGCACTAATGTATTGCTGCAATCAAAAATTGCTGAGCTCTGTAATGAGGGTTTTCTATGTGCTGAAGTAGACTTCGACAATTTTATATGTAGTCTCTCTGTCCAGGATCAGAGTGCAAGAATAAGATTTCAAATAACTAGACAGCTAAGACGAAAATTATCAGCAAGTTTACTAGGAGAGCTTGATTTGTGTTTCACTTCCAGGCAATTTACTGTATGGGAGAAATTAAATTGGTGAACATCAACAAAGCTCAGAAATTTTCCATTGTTTTCCATAGATCAACAAGTTAAGGACTAGCATCTGTATTTGCATTGCACTTCTTGCAAGCAATCAGCAATTTTAAGGTTTACGGACTCCTAGGAGGAACTCCTCAGTGTCCATTAGTTTTAGTTGTGTGTTTGGTGTCAGTGACATCCAGAGTACAGTTAGCTGTGGATGAAGAGTAGAGAGAGGGGAAAATCAGAAAACTTTTTTCTTTTAAGGACACTTAGATGCCCTGGGCAATGCATTTTCCATTTTCAAGTCCAGTCAGAAAGTCCCAGCTCTGAGCATTAAGTATTTTAAATGTTTTCCAACCCATTGTTTTTCATGTAAAGGCTGAGAGATTGTAGCCTTTAAAATGCTGCAAGTGTTTCAATGCTTTGGATTGGAATCGTTTCAAACTTCTCCCTCACAGATGGTTGCACTGTTAAAGAATCAGCCCCTCTTAAATCAGGAAATGATGCAATCTATTTTATTACTCTGAGACAGATTTCTGGGGGAGATCCTATCTTACTCCAAGGCAGATTTCTAGACAAGAAAGTGGTTTTGATCTTTCTATGGGACTTCAAAATGACCTTTCTTTTTCTGGCAGCCAACAGAACACTTCATCATTTCTTTTCAAGCAGTGTTTAAAATATTTCATTAACCTTATTAAAAAGCTAATTGTTTTAAACTCTCAGAAAGATTCACAATTACAGTGCTTAGGGAAATGTAGACAGGTAAGAATTTTTTCCATGCTTCTTTTTTATAACAGTATTTTTATTCAGTTAAATAAGACCATGAAAAGGGGTCTGGTAAAACAATATATGATAGTTTCCATATTCTGAGATTTGAAGATCCCAGTGCGTCTGGAAAAATAATGGGCCTCTTTCTCAAATGGAAAATGTGATGACTTCTGGAATTAATGTGTTGTAAAGAGACACTAGAGAGCAGAAGAAATACTTTTGTTTGAAAATCTTCCTATACTTTTTGTGTGTGCAAATGTTCATGAATGCACACTGCAGTTAGGGTTTTTTTTTTAGGTGTGGGTTATCCAAAAATCTTTTTTTTTCTTTATATGGATCAGTTATTAAAGAACTAAAGTTAAATCTCTTCTTTGTCTTAGGTTTTACTTTCATTTAGAATTAAGCAAGCTGTTATCATGAAAGGATAGACTCAAACAATATCAAAAATACCTATTTCATTCTGGTTGAATTTCATATTAATCTTGACTTATATTTGAACCGTAGACAAATTATTTGATCCAAATAAATCAATATTTTCTTCAGTACTTTCCCTTCACCCATACTTTCATGGTCTGTAGTAAAACAAATCTAAATCTGTGGAGGGGGAGGAAGTTGCCCTGGATTCCAGCTGTGAGATAAAACATTCTGCACAGGCATGTTTCGCTAGCTGTGGTATGACAAAGACTTGCTTCACAGCTCAGGTGTTTTTTAAGGAGTCACTGCAGTACAAATGATAAATAATCCTTGGTGACATATTGGAGGCATATTAAACTGGATTTATGGGGAATCCAAGCCGTTGAGGATGATTGTGTGCATGTGCTGGAATTCCCATTCTGCCCGGGGCTGGCAGCACAGCAGCACACCGCCCTCCACTGGGCCCCTCCTGGCCATGACCGCCCCTCCACACGGCAGGCTCTCAGTGTGGGAGTCCTTTCCCTTCCTTAGAGCGTTTTCCTCGCCTTAAAATAAAATCAGATTTAAAAAACAAACAAGTAAAAACCAACCAAAAACAAACTGAAAGGAGAAGACAAGAAAAGGCCAGATGATTCATATCATTATTCAGGGAGATCCTTCAAAAAGCCCTCTTAGGGGAAAAGTGCATGAAGATCCCCAAGTGCAAGCTAAAGCCTATTTAATAAAGTGGTGAATATTCACAGGGGGTCGTTCCTAGTTGAGTTAGTTGCATGAGCAGAGCCATTATCCTGAGCAGTGGCCAAAATCTTTTTTACAGGGTCTGTACCCAAACAGAAGCAGTGACATAGCTGAAAATTTATTATGGATTTATACTGTTTTTTAAGTACCATTGTTGTGCAGATGAAAAAGTTCTGATCTGTGAAAGTATGAGGTACTTTTTTATACTAATGTCACTGCATCAGAAAGATGAACTAGAATTTTTTACATAATTTTTTTAAAATTAAATAGTTGTGTTTTTTAATAAAATTTACTCTAGTCCAGAGACTACTTGTACAACCGACTGCCATCTCAGCAGAACATTCTTATTCTCCTGATGTTGGGTAAATTGTTGGATGAACTGAATGAAACTGAGAAAGCTAAGTATTTAACTCTTCTTGAATCTTTGGCAGGTTTGACTCAGCATTTAGTTACAGACTACAAGCAAGTTGTAAAACTTCTAGAAGAAGGAATAGCTAAAAGGTATTTTACATAACAAACCAGCTCTATCTGTATTTAACTATTCTTTCACTGTATGTTCATTTCACTGATGTTTATTTTACTGACTGGGTTGGGCAGTGCTTTGTGATGACAGGATGTCACATTTGGTGATCTGGTGATATGAGACACACATGAGACCTTACCTATCATCATATTGTCCAGAGCAAGAGCTACAAGCACTCATGAAGATCTTTCTTCAACACTGACCCTGTGCTGACTTACCCACAAAATTCCACCATCTGTCAGCGACAAAAAATGCAAGCCAAGAAAATATTTTGCTGTAAACAGACATCTGTTTTCCCCCTTCACTTGCTCAGGATACTTTAGACTGGATAGCTTTCAACTCCCTTTGTTGTATAATTCAGTGATTTAAAACTGCTGATAATGTAATGCATACTTATTTATTTTCTAGAAGTACTATGTTTACAATTATTTGGTTTTATTTCTATAAGTTCTTAGTCCAAATTGTGTGTTTGCTGTCAGTGAACTGTGGGGTTTGGAACACTGGTGAAGCCAATGATTTTGGCTTTCATTAGTTAAGACATTTTTTGTCAAGAAACCTTGAATATCTTTACAGGTGTAATTGCAGTAATGGAAAATAGTTATATTTGAAAGAATTGCCCAAATCCTAATCACAGTTCCAAAATTAATATTAAGGCTTATCATAGAGTAGTCAACATTTTAGAATAACAGTGATGCTGGGAAGTAAATAAAAACTAAGCTGCATTATCACAAAAAACCCCATAGAATATATATCAGGAATAAGTTTTGCTGTTTCTGCTTGTAGCAATTAATAGATGCAGCTTTATGGTGAAAAAAAAGACTAAGTATAACGAAATTCCAGGTGAATACAGGGTTACATGTGTTGTGAGTAATTGAGATGTGAATTTGCTCTGTAACTACTTTGTGTATTGTTGGAGGTGAGGAGTACTAACACTTCCTCCTCCAAATCTTGGAGCACTATCTTTTTCTCTTTTACTTTATTATCTTTGTTGCTGTGCCCTTATATTCTCTGCCCACTGTAGGGCTGTTTTCTGTCTTCTGCCCTTTACCTAATCATTTGTCCCCCTCCAGCATCTGGAGACCAGTTCGCGTTCTCCTGCTGCCTCAGCTTTGGCTTGCTTTTAATCACGTTGTGCTCAGCTGCCTGTAGTTTTTGGCAGTGGCCACTCAGGACTGTGGAGGAGGTGTAGGAAGCAGAGAACACAGGGGAGGAGAGTCCTGGCTTTGCCCTGGCGCCCTGGGCACTCAGCAGCGCACACACAGCTGCAGTTCTCTGCTCTCTAGTGCAACTGCTCTCTGCAGTGGCTCTGACAGCTGGGCTGGTAACAAAAGCATGGTACCACAGTCCTTTTCTGCCCTACTAAAGTTACCTACTGTTGTTGAGGGCAGGCTTGGCAAAACTGATGATAAAGGCTGCACGTATAGCTGATACTCAAGGCAAGCTCAAAGGAGAAAAGCCTGTGTCCTTGCTTTTGCCCTGGACAAAATGCTAATTTCTTTGGGTTTTTCTAATTAAAACAACAATAAAGAAAGTAGAATTTCCAAAAGTTTGCACTACCGAGGCAGTGAGAGAATTCTACTGCTCCTTCTGTGAGCAGTTCCTGCTTGCCGGAGTGCCCTGGGTCAGAGCACAAGAGCCATCTGTCCATGTCAGAGTCACCAAGTGCCACACAGGGAATTACAGTGCTCATTTAGCACTCACATGGGTGGACTGCTTAGTCTCATTGGGCTCCTCTGGCAATGTAAAAGAGCTATACCAGGGTAAAGGAACCCCAGAAGTTGTCTATGAAGATTTTTGAATCCTTTGGAAATGCCAAGGGATAAAAATGGAGACAAATGGAGATGTGCTGGCTTGTGCACTCTGTATTGGGGATGAACTGTTTGATGCTGTTGCTGGCTGTACTTCTCTGCTGTGCTCCCTGCTTATGCCACACCTTCTACCTGTGCTGTAAGGCTGCTTTAAGGTATCTCCTCAGAGTGCTGCTGGTGGAAAAAAACCACCTCTGACTGATCCTCATTTTCCACCTTTCCATGTTCTCTGCCAAATGCTCAGGGATCAGATCCAAGAATGCAGCCTGCCATATTCTCCAAGTTTCACATTTTTTCATATATCTGCTGTATTTGTTGATTTTGATTTTCCTGAATACAGGGAAGTAACCCTTTATAATTGAATGGTTTGTTCTTCTTTCTAGAATCACAGCAGCTACACATATTCACAATGCCAGCAGCAGATCCCATGCTATCTTCACCATCCACTACACTCAGGTTAGCTAAAAATAACCCAACTTCCTCACTTCCAAAGCATTGCTCACTGTGCATTGTTTACTTGTCACTATTTTGTGCTGTTTGTAGTAATGGTGGAAACAGTTACTTATTTCCTTTGGATCACACTGCAGATGTGTTGAGTGTTTGTTGAAGCATTCTGTTCCTTTGTGCAAGCTTATAGTCAGAAGTGATGCCAAAACCTCACTTTTAAAAGAAATGTTTTCAGTTTCAATCAACCCTTTGAAATGCAATAGCCCCTCATATGGTGTGAAAATTATATGTGAATATGTTTGAGGTTATGTATTATCACACTTGTTTAGGATTCTTAATTGAAGTACAGCATTAGTTTATACCAAAATTTTGTATCTGTCCAGCTTTTTAGATGTGCTCATCTTTTTAGCATTTGGCATCCAGTACTCTCCCCGAGACAATGCAGCCTTTCTCTGGAGGAATTACATCCTTCCCTGGCAGGGAAGTCGTTCACTGATCCAATAGACCTTTTCTATCTCACACTCTTAACATCCTGTAATCACAGAACATTTTGGGATATTTTCCCTTACTTTCACAAAAGACCTTTGGAATACATTAGTGGAAAATAACTCTGCAAGGTCTACAAGAAAGCCTTTCACAGTCTCTAAGCAGTAAAGGTTTTTTTGAGAGGAAATTGGCATAAGAGGTTAGTTTCTCTGTGGGGTGAGAAAGCTGTTGAGTTAGTGGTTTGAACATAGTCTGAGGGTCAAGGTCACAAACAAAGGCAGTGAGACAGTCAAATGTACAACTCAGCTTTAAACAAAAGAGCACATCAATTTTATTTTCATTAATTAATTAAGGGGAATAATCTTCCTTATTGATTTTTTTTTCTTCAGGCTATATTGGAGAACAATCTTCCCTCTGAAATTGCAAGCAAGATCAACTTAGTGGATCTTGCAGGCAGGTAATAATATACTGAAGGGCAGAGAGATAATTTTCTCTGAAGATGCTGGCAGTACTGTCTTAAATGATGAAGTTTAATATTTTAAAATTTCATTGAACTAACAGAAAGCCTGACTTTCTTATAATGTAACAGGGAATATTAAGCTAATATTGTCTTTGTCAATACTTCTTCTGTACTTGGTATTGGTTTTCATTGGGGAAGGGAATTCCTGGCTACTCAGAACCAATACTGTGTTTTTGCATATATTTAAGGTAGTTCCATTCAGCTCCATAGTCTTATTAAGTTGCTTTTCTGGTAGGTGTTGTTGGAATTACTAAATCTGTCCTTGAAAAGAGAGGGGCAAAAAGGAATGCATTCCTGATGACTGCCTGGCATGGGCAGGAGAAAATAGTTATATCTCACTGTCTATGTTGTTTATATTCCTAAAGTTCCTAAGTCTCTGATCTTTGTTGTGTATTTCAGTGAGGTACATGTGGTTGTGCTGGATGTGACAGAAAACAGAAAGATGGAAGTTGTGCTGAAGAATTATAGAACAGTTAGAGAAAAGGACTTTTGTTTTCTCAAGAACATAAATTACCATTCACGTATGGTCAGAGAAAGTGGCATTGAGGGAATATACAGACTTTTGTACTGAGCCAGGCTACCCTTGTGGAGATGTGAAATATATGTTGTTCTTTTAAATTCAGAACTACTCTGATTAGGTTGCCCAGTTCAGACTTGAGTTTATGTTTTGGTGGGTCCTTAACAGTGCATTGCACCAACAGCCTTTGCTCATGGTTGTTTGAATTTTCTGAAATAGAAGGCAATACGAAATATTTGAAGAATATTGGTTTTTTAATTGCAAAGTCATAATTTCTATTTTCTTGTATTGCTTGAAAATACATAATGTTTTCATATTGACTGTATGTTAATAATTAAGCATTTTTGTTTATTTTGCATTATCTTTTTCACACTTGCTTGCTACAGTGAAAGAGCTGATCCCAGTTACTGTAAAGATAGAATTACCGAAGGTGCCAATATTAACAAGTCATTAGTTACACTTGGAATTGTCATATCCACTTTAGGTAAGCACATTAGTTCTTTATATTGAAGTGTAGCAATAAAAGCATACAACTCACTCACTGTGTGTTGAGTGTAAATGTTATTTGCATTTACATCAAAAAGCTCAACAGAACAGCTGTGTGGTGTCTTTATAAACTGTAATTGCATCTAAGAAAATTAAGTAGCCATGACAGAAGAAAATAACTCCTTTCCTGAGCTCTGTGGTACTTCTCCCTCAGCACAAAATTCTCAGATGTTCAGCAGCTGCCAGAGCATTAACACCCTCACAAGTGAAGGGGAGAGCAGCCATGTGGAGAGCCCTCCCTCGGGCGGCGGCAGCGGGAGCAGACGGCCGGCTTACATCCCCTACCGTGACTCCATCCTCACCTGGCTGCTGAAGGACAGCCTGGGGGGCAACTCCAAAACCATTATGATTGCCAGTGAGTTTGGTTCCTATGAATTGTTTCACATTGTGCACCACACTGTGCCTTTAATATAAACCTCTACTGCAGTGAGAAGACAGCTGTAACACTTAGAGTCTGTCCTTGTAAAGATTTTCATAAATACCTCACAGAATACTCAAGGAAATGAAAATGCATGCTGATTGTGCATGAAATTATGTTTAAGAGTCTTACCAAGGTGATAGCTTCGATTTTAGGTGATTCATTCTGTTATAAATACAGTCTGGAGAAGACATTCTCTGTGAGCTGAATGAAATAATCCTAGGGTTATTTTTTAAAATCTTTTAAAGGAGCAAGACTGAAAAAAAAACCTTTTTGAAAAATGATGGGTTAAGCTGAATATTTTTTAAAATTGTGTAATTTGTTTTCTCTCTAGCTATCTCACCTGCCAGCTCCAGCTACAACGAGACCATGAGTACCTTGAGATATGCTGCAAATGCCAAAAATATTATTAACAAGCCCAGAGTAAATGAGGTGAGGCCTTGAGTTCTGCCTAAGGTAGCCTATTCAGTCATAATTTGTCTTCCTCTCAGTACACAAAATAATGAACCCCTTAAATACATGGGAGTAATTTTGGCCACAGAACCCGAGCTTCATTCATTGCCTGTTCTAGGAATGAGCTCTGACTTTATGACAGATTCATTTTTTTATGTAGAGGTCCTTCACAGGCTGCACAAGGTAAAAGATGGCAGAGTATTAAGGACAGAGTCAGGTGCTGCATTGGAGGCCTGAATTCTATTGCTGCCCCTACTATCCCATTCTTGTTCAATCCTAGACGTTCAGATGCTTAAGGCAAATTTTCAGTGTGTGCTTTTTTCTCATTTCCCATCCTTACACTCAGTCCACATTTATCAAATGTGAAAAACATAAACTCTCAATCAAAGACATAGTGTTAAAACAGATTGGACGTTTTAGATACTATACTCATAAGAACCAACATTAAAAATAATTCATAGAGAAGTGCATAATTCTGTCTGTCTTACTGCTGCAAAATTCAAGCAGCACATACTGATCCAGATCTACAATCATATATGCTAGAAATATGAAACTCAAGAATTGCTGTTCTGTAACTGACCATTCTTGACCTGAAATTCTGCATGAGACCCCCTTTACACATGATTGCATAACTTAAGGACTGAATTATAGTGCATCCATTTAAGGAATATTCAGTGAATTTAGGTTTCAAAATAGTCTTGATTTCAGCCATTTCCTAATATCTCCATTGACTTTACAGGTTTAGTAGTATTCTTTTGTGATTTGGCATGAGTGTATCAAGGTTTTATATTGTAGATGGAAGGATAGAATCTTAGAGTTGTACTTCACTATTTGCTTTCCTAACAATACTATGTTAAATTTGGGCAGAAGGAAACCCTTCTAATCCTAGGTTTCCCTAATTTAATTTGCATTTTAATTAGCAGTGCCTTTAAGTTGTTTTCAGACATCAATAGTAGCAGCAATTGTGTGCTTGGTTTTGCCAGCAGCAGTTCTCAGCTCCGTGACAGGCTAAAGTCACATAAACACTACTGGGTAAGTCACTTGTCACACACAGCCTCTCAGCCTCCCAGCTTGTGTACCCATCACTCTCTTGCACAGCCCATGGTAGACCCTTGACCCCAGCCGTTCAGTCTTCTTCCCCTCACTGCAAATTGTCCTGGCAGCCCAGAGAAAGCTGATTCTTGACTCAAGAGTTTGTCTGAAATGTCTGTAAAAGCTGTTTTCCAGAAACTGCCAGTGCAGAAACACTGAATCTCTGAATCTCTGAAAGTGAGATAAATGCCTGATACCAAGCAGACAGGAAATTCTTTGTGTATCAGCTTTATGTATGTATCTTTATGTGTGTATGTAAAGGCTTTTAATACCATCCTGGATGACACTCTGACTTTGTCTCCTCCAATCAGATTTTATATACCAGCTTTAAGTTACAGCATCTTTCTGATGTAATGTAGCTATTTTGAAGGTAAATCCTTAGAAGCAGTGATGTATCCCTCTGGTCATGATGGGAACAACTGCTATGGTAGGTCTGTGTTCAGAAGAGAGATGGAAAAATGTTTATGGTAAAAGAGAATAGGTCAAAGATGAGAACCAGCTGTCCCTAGGCAGTACATTCAAGGGCCTGGCAGAGTGAAGCAAGGGGTACTGCTGTGAGTTTGCCTATTCTCCTGTCTTCCTGGCTGTTGGAATATCTCCACATTGAATTCTTATGCTACAGTTTAAGACCGATTTTTCCAACAGTCTGTGTCTCGATGTTTCAGGATGCAAATGTGAAACTGATCAGAGAACTGAGAGAAGAAATTGATAGGTTGAAAACTATGCTGATGAGCTTTGAACTGGTATGTAGCAACATTTCTCTACTGGAACTTTTGTGTTACTTTAGGTAGTTTACTTTCATCTCACCTGTTTATCTTTCCAAACTGTTCTCTGGGTGATTTTGTAATTATTATAAGGTTAACTGCTTTTCTGTAATTTCTTCTCTTTCTGTCACTGTACTGATGAACCTGAATTATAAGTAGTCATGTAATGATTCAAAAGGATTTCCTTGTCTGTCTTTCATAGAGTTGGATTGTTTACCTGTCCAGAAATACCATAAAATAGGATATTTTATTTTTAAGGGTATGGAAGCTTCAAGAGATTAATTGATGTTTAACACTTCCTGCATGCTCTCTCCCCACAAAGAAGTTGTGAACATCTGTGAGCCCTCACAATACAGCTGACATCCCTGGTGGTTTTCCCTGTTGGAATAATATTACTGTCTTGGTTTTCCAAGCCATGGAGAGAATGTTTTGCTGGGAGAGACAGAACTTACACTTCAGAATGTATTTACACAGAACTACCTGTCAGTTATTGCTTTTCTACCAGTTCTTTACACCAAAAAATTGCATGCAATAGCTAGAGAGATGTAGGCTAGATGCTAGAAGGCAGCATGTGTTTTGTCTTTCCTTCTCTTGACTTCATCTCCTTGAAATGCTGGAGAGTGAAAGAACATGCCTGCCAGCTGTGAATAAGAAAACTAACGTGCAGATCTTGGTGGCTGTTGTTTGTACAGAGAAATTCCAGTCCCTCTTGGAGTGATGACAAGGATGGCAATCTGACAGAGCTGGTCCTTCAGAATGAAATGAAGGTGTGTATGAGTTCATTTACTTGCTGCTGTAACTATCTCTCTCTCTAGGCATGGGGCATTGCTGTAGTTGTGAAACTACAGTGAAAACTGTTTTGTCTTAATCGTTTCCTTTTTGCTCTGCAGATGCAGGAAACTGCTGTCCTTCATTCATGTTGAGTGTGCTCCGCCAGTTTGTGACAAAAGTCTCATGTCCTTAATGGGACACAGTCCATTGTGCATCACTAAGCCCGCACAATCTGCCTCTTGTTTGAAAGCTGTCTCAATATGTCACAGCAATCCATTAAACACAGTCTCTCCCTTCTAACATAAACTCCAATTTAGTCAAATGAAATTATTGTACACTTACCAAAATTACTGAGAGGATTTGATCACTGCTAACCAGGAAAGGTTTTGCAGACTTTAGGTTTTGCGCAAAGACAGGCAAAATAATTTGTTAGCATGATCAAAAAGAAAAATTAGCCTGCTTAGTAATGAAACAGTTCTCTCTTCTATTCTTTAAGATTGAGCAATTGACCAAAGACTGGACAAGTAAATGGAGAGACAGAAAAGCCATCATGGAAGAATACAGTGTGGACATCAACAAAGAAAAAGCTGGAGTAACAATAGATTCTAATTTACCTCATCTAATGGCCATGGATGATGATATCCTCAGCACGGGAGTGGTGCTATACCATCTCAGGGTGAGATATGGTCACTTGTCTTATTTTACCCTTTAATTTGAAAATATTTGTTTTCTTTGGAAATGGAGAGTGGTATGGGTGACATTACAACAACAGCTATCAAAATATGAAGGTTGCAGATCACAAGACATAATGGAGGAGAAAAGCAGAAAATAATTGGAAATGGAGAAGGAGAAGAATTCATATATGAATATAATTTGACTCCTTATGAATGCATGTGCAAAGTATCTGAATTGTATTACAAGCAAAGCAAAATATTTAAAGTAGTCCGCAGACCATGAGGGCAGTTATATGTCCGTATATGTGGAAACATAAAGGATGGTGCCTAAAGTATTCCAGACACACTGGTCCAAATTTTATTATGCATTTGTATACTTAAGACTGGACTATTTGTATATGTATAGATAGACATAAGGTTTAAGAAACAAAAGCACACTTTGGCAATGACTATATGTTGCTTTTAACCCTATGAGCAGTCTGCCAGGCAGATACCAGACGTAGCATGAAGGTTAATTACTTGTGATACTGCTGGAGTGGCTATTTTTGAAGATCATGTAGAAATCCTGGCTTCATAGATACTGTTGTGTTCTGTAGCTGCTAATTTAATGCAAGATTTTGCTAAAAAACTTTTATAACATTGTATGTATGTTACTGAACATTATGGCATATGATGTGCATGGCTGGGTCAGATGGTTTTAGGGGTTTTTTGGTTTTTGATACGGCCAGTGCTAGGCCAGACTTCAACATTTTTAATGTTGTTTAAATGAATGGAAATTAATGAAATATTGATGCTGCTTAATGTGAAAGGCATGTTGGATGGGTGCTTCTACAGGCATGCACTCATTGCCAAAACAGATGTAAAATACAGTTAAAAATCATGTATCTGTCTACTAATAAAAAATCTTTATCTAGATTTTGTGGTAATTAACAGTTTAAGGACACAGGATTTTTTTATTCCTATTAAAAATGATAGCAAATAGTTAAAATGGAAATCTTGTTGTTCTTCTATCATGTTAAAAGAGAAACTTAACTTATTTTTCTCATGCCAACACAAAGAAATGGCACTAGGTAATTATTAGGGACGAAGTATTTTTGTCCAGTGCTGATCAACATGCAAATTCAACTACTCAACCCTACATTAGCAATAAATATTTATTGAAAGCAACTGCTACTACTTAAATATTTTTTCTTATATGTGCCATTGGGAAAAGAGCAAATACTTTCCCACACTAATTTTGGTAACACCTAATTTAAATATATTCATTTTAATGGCATAACATGGCTTGAAGGGTCACCTTCTGAAGTCATTCATAACTCTGTCACACTAACATCTTTGTCCCTTCTTTCTTTGCTTCTAGATGCTGCCTTTTCTTTTCTTTGTGCTTTACATCTTTTAGTCTCTGGTGTATGTTACCTTCATCTGAACAGCAAGAAGGTAAAATGTTAGCGGTTCCTTACAAACGAAGACTTCACCATATAACAACTATTTGCATTGTACTTCTAGAGAGAGGTCACAGCAGTATTTTCCAGATCATGCAAAATAAAATTGTGTTACTCTTTTACTCCCCTGATATTTCATAGCATTAATTGCACTAACTGATGCTGTGCCTATGCTTAATTTCTGGCTTTCATTAATAAAGGATGTATGTTTTCCTGTGATTCCGCTGACCTTTTTTGCATAGCCTAAAACTATACAGTTTGTTTATTGTTTCAGTAAAAGATGTACTTCACAGCCTTTTTTGAAAGTTGGAGTATTCCAGAAGTGAAGGGGCAAAGCAATCTTACTTTTTATAGTTCTGTAATGTACCTTAGGAATTCTACCACTAGTGATGAGAAACTGCCAGAAGAGGTAACAATGTAAAAACACTTCAAGGAGTGTGAAGATGCACTATGGTGTGCTCAGGTCAGGTTGTGCAGTTGTTTCATCTGAAACATCCTTCCCTTTTTCAGGTGGAATACTCAATATTAAATTAAGAAAGAGTAAAAATATTACAATTATTAGCTCAATAATAGGATTTAAAAAATGAAATCAGCATGGTCCTGGGATATGGTTATTTCTTTGTTTTCTCAAGTTGAGTTGGTTTGCTTGTATCATATCTGTACCCTTGGTCTCACCTGTAATTTTTAGTTGGATTTAAACTTACCCAGAGTCACTCCACTGACTGGGATACTGTTGTGAATTTCCTGAGCCAATACTGCTGTAATACACTTTTCTTAATTAAATTGTATTACCAGAGAGTTAGTTCAGCAACTTAGAAAGTTTCTTTTGGAATTACAATAAGTATTTCATTGCCAAAGAAGAACACAATTGATAATGAAGAAGATAATTGATAAAGAGAACTTTCAGGAGTTGGTTTACTTCTCTCTGTCACTCACTTGATTGAGTGACATGAGACAAAGGCCATATGGACCACAAGTTTTCTAAAAGTTGCAGCCAACACAGGTGTATATTTTGAGTCTGCTGAACATTAAGCTGACATGTAACTTGGTAATTGCTTCAAAGCAGAGGCACAGTCCAGCCTTCAGCCTCTCCAGAAAATGAAGTCTCAGCAGAGCTCACGCCTGGGGCATCTGTTAGTTGGTTCAGACAGCTGAGCTCTGTGAGGAGCTTCTGATAACCATTCCCCTTCTGCCTAGTGCACAAACCTACTGTGATTTACCCATAATTACCCAGGACTGGGGCACCTTGAAGTAGTGCACAGCTTCTGTTTTCCCAGTCTTCAGGCTTCCAATTACTACTTTGTGCTTGATCTTTAAATTCAAGCTTTACAATACACTTGGAGCAGAGAGCATATTTAATTTGTTCTAATTTGAATACAAAATCACATTGTTTACTGTCCATAATTAATTTTAATAAAACTGAAAGGCTTGCCACTAAAGTAATTTTAGAGTGCATTTACCAATCACTTTACCATAACCAAATACAGTGTCTCTTTAAAAATTGGGAAATTATCCTAAGGAAAAACATAGAACTGGTAATGGAAAGTAATAGACTGATGGTAAATTAATTTAATTATTTGCCTTTTTTGGCATTTTTTCCCTGTGATATTGTTTAAACTCTTTTTTATTGGTATTTGCGGGCAACCATCAAACTACAGTTTCACTTCCATCCCTGACCCATAATATAGTTCAAATCTTCTTGTTCTGGAGGCTTTGGTTTCTAGGCAGTTCTTTTTTTGAAGTTACTGAATCTTCAGGTTTGGGAATTTTCCCATATACCCTGAGCACCAGGAAGACTTCATAGATGTCATTTAAATTTCAGAAAAATTTCTTCTTTAGTAGTTAGATTGAAGAGCTCATAATCTATGAAAAAGTGCCCTTACAAATTAGGAATTCTGTTACTTTTAAATTTGAAAAGCCTGGTTAATTGAATCATCATTTTGCAGCTTCTTTCTTTCTGCATGGATATTTATTAAAATAATAATCTCATATCTGTAAACTCCAAGTCTCACTGTGAGAGTGCAAAGCATCAGGATACATATTCATATCCAAAATACTTGTCTCAAGCACAGTCCAAACATCATCCTCTGAGGGTTACTTTGTCTGCTGGAGTCATAGAAGCTGACTTAGCTGCAGGATGAAGAGTAATTGCAATGCTAAGGGGGAAACAGTGGGCTGAAATATTACCAGTACACAGCATTCACCTCTAACAGTGCAGTCATTCAGAGGCAATTTATTTTAAGTGTTTGCTAAAATGATGTACCAAAGCTTTTTTTAAGTAGTATATATAGTATTTTTTTCCTGTAACCAACTTTTAAATTAGTTCTTTTCTTGTTTTAGGAAGGAACAACCAAAATCGGAAGAAGTGACTCAGACCAAGATCAAGACATTGGTAAGAGAATGATATTGCAACTTTGTCATATGCTCAGGTCAGACCAAGAGGTGTACATTTGTCACGTGTAACAGCTAAGGTAGTGTTTCTTTTCGCAGCTTTCTTCATTGAAGAAGTTAAGTAGAAGGGATTCATTATTTATGTTTGCTAAAATATGTGATTATTTTTTGTTTAAGAGGCCAAAAAGTCACTGGATTTGACCAAATTGAGATCTCTTCAGAATTTTCTTCCCACTTGTGAAATGCTACACTAGAGTTTAAAATCATCTACATCTTACATCCAAATACTCAGATGTTCTGTCCTAAACTAGGGGCACAAGTGATCACGAGACATTGAAAATGCTTTTCAACTCTACTTGCACAGAATAGTTTAGATAAAGTGCAAATTATTTAGAATATGTCTTAATTTAATTTCTGCTTTTAATTTTCTCAGTCAATCTCAGGAGCTAGATACTATGATAGAGAACTGAAACTTTCTACTGAAATTGGAAAATTTGCAGGATCCCAGCTTTGGTTAAGTTCTGCTAAGTTTGGTTATGTTTGATTATTTTCTGCCAAAAGATTAGTAAATTATAAACAACAAATGCCAAAATGGCATTAAGAAAATTCAGCCTAACAGAAGAATTTGCACATCAGCTCACAGACCAGAAAGTGATATGTAGTTTTCCAGTACCAGAAAGAAAGAAAGAGTCTCGCTAGTTTCAATAGTGAGTTTCAATAGTAAGTTTTTTCTGTGATTTGGTATTTACTAGCAGTATTTAATCTCCTTGTTCTGCACATGATATGTTTGTCTGGGGTGTGTAGTATGCATAGTGTCAAACAGTTTGTGGTAGTCTGAGGACAGCAGGGCCATCCCAAGCCCTTCCCCAGGTGAGATGATGTCTGTGTTGCAGTTTTGCAGGGGCAGTGGATTGAAAGGAATCACTGTTTGATAGAGAACCACGGCGGCATCGTGACCCTGCGGCCGGGCCCCGGCGCGCGCTGCTCCGTCAATGGCTGTGAGGTGGCTGGGTCCTGCCGTCTGTCACAAGGCAAGATTTGTGCTTTCTGGGAAAAATGAACCCCGCATAATGGTCACCTTATCACTGCAGTTTAGATCTAGAATTTATGGATCTCGAGCAGATCAAAGAAAGATATCTCTCAGTCTGCTGCCAGCTCCACAAGTTTTGATGCATGGCTAAATAAATTAGGTACCCCATAGAAGTAAAATTAAAACATTGGTGACAATACTCTGCCTCCTTTTGTCAACAGTGGTATGTAGGTTTCTGAAAAGGGAAGACATGTAGTCAGAGACTTTATTGTGGAAAATAGTGGACACTGACTCTAAGCCAGCTGGCCACTGAAAGGGTTTTTTGGCAATTATATAATATGGTTGAAACAACCTTCAGCTTTTTCACAGTGTATTTAGGTGGAAGCTGGTAGCAACTAAGTCATAGGCTATGATGAATGAATTCAGATTAAATGGATCAGGCTTCCACACTTTCAGGTTTCTTAAAGTAACAGTCTGGCTCCTGGGAACTTGCAATGCTCTTAAAGATATAGTGTAAAAACAAGTTTTCAGCAGTGGGTTGGTTATGGGTTTAGCATGAAGACATGCTGGCTTTTAATATGAAAGGGGAATTTACAGGTATGTTTACTCTGCAGAGATCTCCAAGATTAGTTTGCTTGCGTGCTGTCATTACAGATTGATAACTCTGCCATTCCATAGTGACAAATTTTAAAAATAGTTCTCTGTACTGTGATTTACAGAAAGCACTTGGTCAGATTTTTTTTAACCTACTATTCTATAGTAGTCTGATGAATTATGTCTCTGTAAATGTCGAATTATCTTGTTTTCACAGGGGCCCTTGTTGTCCTTGGCAAATCTCATAAGTTTAGATTCAATCACCCAGCAGAAGCTGCTATCTTAAGACTAAGAAGATCAGTAAGTTCTAAAGCTGTTTTTCTCGACTATATTTTTTCTCTTTTTTTTCCTATTTTTTTTCTTATGAAAAGCCAGCCTGATAAAGATAATATTTCATCTCATCATCATATTCACTTGCTTCATTTCCTCCATCTAATGGCCTTTAATGACACTAAACCTCTTGTGGGGGGACACCAGCACTTCCCTCAGATGTGCTTAGCAAAAGATGATGCAGATCCCTTGAATAATTTAGTGTTTCCTATTTCTAGTCATGACTACAGTAGGATTGAAACAAAAAGGCAGAATGCTGCAGTGAAAAGACCAGTTAAGAATCTTTCCACATTTGATAAATTTCTGAGTTATCTTCCTTCTTTGTCATTTCACTGTCTTAAATGAAGTATACTAGAAGAAATGGAAAATTTATGGGATTAAGTATTTAAGGGTTGTTGACTCTGGAAGCAGTTAATTATTACATACATCAGGAATAGACAATATATTTCTTGGTATGTTAAACTCAGGAAAAAAATTACTGTAAGTTATTATTTGGTTTGCTAGTTCAATAATGTTTAAGAAATTAGGTAATTATTAAAATGACTGACAAATGTAACCAAAAACCTAACTTAAAAAATATAAGTTTTTTCATTTAGGAATTAACCATATTATCAACTGCTTTTGGCAAGAGTCTACCTTTTTAAATGGATTTTCATTTATTAATATTTTCTACTTTCCACTCTCCCATCCTTCTGTACTCACTTCGAGATAAGGAGCTTAACTTCTGTTTGTTTTCATTCTTAATTTCTTGATTAATGAAACATGCTGCACATTCAAATAGAGCTGCAAAAAGAGATGTACTCAGTAACAAACACTTAGCAATTTTGCTAATTATCAAAGACTAAGCAGAAGTGTGAGATTATAAACTCACATGGGAGGTACTACGCAGCCTTGTACACAATAGTTAACAATGACAGTACTAATGATACCTTGGAACTTCCTGGGTTGCTGTGATTTTTTTTTTTAATTCCTGTCCTGTGTGGTGTGCTTTCTGTAGATTAATGAAACCCCACCCACTATGAGTTATGGAGCTTTGGACTGGCTCAATTTGGATGGAAGTTGCATCAATTCTCCACACTATATCCTTTCTTCTATCTACAAGTAAGTTTAAAACTGAGAAAAAAGCAACTGAACAAGCAATTTCTCTTTTGGGATGATGTCTGAAATAAGGGACTTGGTTCAGACAAAAGAAAGCTGTATACAGAGTAAGTCCTACCACGTTTTTAAGTAAGTCGTCAAAAAGAATTGTCAGAGAAAATACACTGGCCAGCCGACTAATATAGAGCATTAAGGTATACAAGCAACAAACCTGCAAAATCATTTATTGATGCTCAATTAAGAAAGTACCTCAGGTGAGACTGTCAGCCTTAATTTAGTTCACTTGGACATCTGCTTTACAGCTAATCTATAATTTTTACAATATTATTACTTCAGTGCACAGAATGGCCTTTTCAGGATATGATTTAGCCAAGGCAATTATTACCTATTGACTTTCACTGCTAATTTGTTGAGGAAATCAGAAGGTTTGTTCATAAATTCCCTTTAGTTCAAGTCCTCATTGAGCCCTTTATCTCAGAAAGCCAATGCTATTCCTTGCTTGTTGTTTTTTAACTGAGCAGTAAATAAGGCATATACTGCTTTCAAAGTGTTGAAGAGCTGCTCATCCTCAGTGTTTAGTGTATGCTTTTGTAGCAGAGACTTTATGAAATGGAAAGAATTGGTGTGATGAAGACAGTGATTAATACATATCAGGAAAATTAATTATGCTTTGTGTTTCAGTTCATAACACTGAAAATAGAATATTACTAAATTAAATATAACTGGGGTCTTTTTCTTTTTTAATTCCTCTCAGCCTAGCCCATTCAATTAACCTGTTAAAGGCAAGAAACAGCCATCTTCTCATTCATATCTGCTGGTGGTTCTGCTTCTTGCTAGAGTGGTTTTGGTGTGGTAACATACTGGGAATCTTTTATCTCTTTCTAGAGAAAGTATTTAATCTCATTTTTATGAGCATAAAATGTTATTTCTGTTTTAAATATTCTTCATTCTTCTAATCAAGTGGCCTGCTTTCCACCTTAGATAGTGTGTTTTTATATGTTCTCTTTAAGATATCTAATCTCTGCATTTGCTTTTCATTTACTGCAGTGATACCTGCCTATACAAAGCACTACTTAATTTTGTTTCTTTACTGAAGAACATTTTACACATCATTGCTACTCTTTTCTTAGGAAAAATTAGAAATAATTTCAAAATTAATGGTTTGTTTAATGATCCTTCAAATGTACACACCAAGGTGCTCTTTATGTTGCTAAAAACATTAGTTGTGGAGCTCTTGTCACAAGTTTTTTTGATGAATCTAGAAAAAACTGAAGAAATCCAGAAGCATTATGAAAAGTTTGTCACAAATTTATCCTTGGTTTTCCCTTTTTAGCCTGACAAAACTGCAGAACATTTCTGATTGATTTTTTTTTCCCCAACCATGTTCAGATAGAAGACTTGTTTGTGTTGAGCAATTTTTCAATCCCTTGAACAGGATATTACAAGCATATTACATTGCTTAAAGTTACCCTCATGCTTACCTAGAGGATTTCAGATGGTTACTTCAGTAAAGATGAAAAATATTATGGTATTGATTTTCTTAGGTTTTATCAATGTCCATCTCTTATAGGACTGATCTGTAAACTATGTCTTATAATAGCTGATTTTTCACCTTAAGTAATCCAGTGTTCCTACTGTCCTTTTGAATAGTTATTTGGCATAGGTAAACTGAATTGATCTACTCAGCCTTGTTCTGCAGTAACCTGTGAGCCTGTGTTTCTATACAGACAAGAAGTTTTTCTTATGGAGGGGGTTATGGTTGAGACATCTAGCCTAAGATTGATATAAGAATAAATGTCAAGTACTAAAAGGTGTGTGTGAGGTACTTTGAGAACCATAATACAGGACTAAGTGGACTACAGGGAGTGTGTATTTGATCACCAGTAGAGAAGTCCACCCTAATGCAGGGTCTTGTCTCTGTCAGTAAGAGATGCTTAGAGGAAAGTAGAAGACCAGGTAAAGCTGTGTGTGTGTCTTGTTCTCTGTCCCATTCTCACTTGAAAGTTTTTGGTGCTCTCCCAGCTGCTAGAAATCTGCATCTTCCTCTGCTGAAAATAACAGTAACATTGTGTGTAATAGGCTTCAGTGAAGTTTTCTTGCCTTTTTTCCCCAAATATTTATGATTTTCTATTTTAATTTTTGCAGTCAAAAGTGTAGAAACTGTGAAGAAAACAAATGTTCTCTTGAACCAAGGTAAGACTATTAATGTGTCTAAATCATGCTGAAATTTTTGGCACCTTTAACTTTGCCTTTCTCCTGTGCTACACCGATTTCCCCCAGAAGGGATGGAAGCTAACACTTAAAGCTTTAATTCAAACTATTTTATCATATTGGAAGAAGAATCTGTACATGAAGCTGAATTACAGGCAAGGGTCTGCAGCCATGTTCTTTATTCATGTGAGATCTTGTGCAAATGGTGTGCATCTTTGTTGCATGTGTAGAATGCATTTAAAAACCATTAATAGAGTGAGGCTTACTCTGAAGTTGCCACCAATTTCCAGCATATAAGAACCCTAAATGTATTAGATTTTGTGCCAATAGTAGGTACTGGGAATACTCATTAGTATTTTGAAAATTGCTTGGATAAACTGGGTTCTCTTCTGGTGAGAATAAAATCGCTTTAGGGAAAAGTAAAAAAAGAGAAACAATTCCTGGCATAAAATGTGATTCACTCATGCAAAGGAGTAATTCAGAAATTGTTGAGTTTCCATGGGTTTAAGTACCTTTTTCATCAGGACCTGATGGTACTTTGCCTTCTTCTGGATTTTTTATTTCAGATCATGTCAATATATGTATTACAGTAATGATAGGAGTCTTATCTCCCATGCTGTCAGTTTGGTGACATTTTTCTCATCTGCCTTTTATGAATTACCAGTTCAACCTTTAATTGTACGTTAAATATTTTGAGGAATGAGAGGAAAAACTATTTTCTACCACTGCACACAAATATTAAAACTTCAGGCATTGTGAGTCATTATATCATTATACTCTAATTTGGTTGCTTTTTCATACACTCTACTCATAATAGCCCCAGCACTGCAAATTTCTGATGTTTGCTGTCAGCCAACAAACACAGAAAGCTTGTGAATGGCATCAGTCATATTACAGCATCACCACAAATAAGTAGATAATAAAGGTCTTTCTCCTGCCATTGCTTTAATGCCATACAGCATACAAAGAAAAACTCTGATTTTATTGTCTTGCTGGTTTCAGAAAAAAACCCATAGGAGTTTTTCCATTAGAGTTCAGTGGTATAGCACATTGAATTATTTAGGTACTTGGAACATGCTTAAACTTTCTTTCCTTGAAAATACCAACCTTGTTAAACTGGGGGGGGAGGAGTTTGATGCAGCATAACAAACATATTTATTATTCTAATGTGGCATAGTTACCTTGTCCAACTACTATCTGTAAAATATTCTGAGTTCTCACTAATAGCTTTCATTTGAAAATTTCAAAATGGTCTACCAAAAAAACCAAAAAGGTTAAAGAAAACTTTTTCATCTCTTAAAAGATACCTCAAATATTCTGTTTCACAGAGAAATGTACTGTGTCAGTTACAGCAATTCTATGATTTACAGCAGAATTGTGTGAAGGGGATTAGCAGGGTAGCTAACTAATTCGATATATAACTGACAATGTGAAGTTAGCTGAGCTAGAGTTTAAAGAGGCAACATTGGCTTTTATTGGAGAATGTGCTGTGTCTTGTGCCTGTGACTCTTGGCCAAAAAGAGATCTGGTTTAGAGATATATTTAAAGGGGTGCCTTAAATAAGTCATTGCTTTACTTTCATTTTGGGGGCTTTGGCAAAGAAGAAGAGGTTTTGCATAGAAAGGCTAAAAAAACCACATATGAAACAGAACAGTGTGATTATTCTCTAAGAAAACCAGTTAATCAGAAATCTAAATGATACTCATTTGATGGTAACTTCTGTGAAGGGGATTACTATGTGTGTAGGTTTCCAAAGATCCCTTGTTTCTAAAGGTTTCTGACTCTGCTGGCCATTTTGACTGATTTCTGGCTCCCATCTCCTGCCCACCACTCCCCAAATTTTGGGTTGAATTCTCTGAGTGGCATTCCTTCGGGAGGCTGAAGGAGATGACAACACAAGGTCTTTGTATCTCCTTTGTTGCTCTTCCCTTTGCTTTAGGGAACAGGAGGGAGAGGTTTGGCCCCTGTGTGAGGCAGCAGCAGATGTAGATCCTGTGCCTGTGCTTGGTGCCTGCTGCTGCTGCTGCTGCTGCTCTGAGCCCCTGCGGGAAGGGATTGGACACGGCATGAGGGGGAGGATAGAGCTGGAGAAGGTGGGAGCAGTGGTGGAGATGTGCATTAGTGGATAGGCTTGTAGCTCTAACTTGTGACTGCTCTCAGTGTGGGGTTTGCAAGGGCACAAAATGCTTTGCCAACATCTTTTTTTCTGCTTTATTTTTAACTCCTTTTCCCTTGGGAAAAATAATTTGTAAAAGGCAAATAGGACTTGAACCCTAGGCAGTCGAAAAGATGGGGATGCTAACTTGACTGATGTTTTCTTTCAGAAAACTGGAAAATTTCAGCTTTTACCACAAGTAATTATTTTTCACTGTAGTTTCTCTATTTAAGCCTTAGGATTTTGTTGCAGCAGGTATTCAGACCTATTGCTGCCATAGTTACTGGAAGCTGCATTATGCTGTAGCAGCCGCCAGCCTCTGCATCAGCAGCAGAAGTGTTTGGGGAAGAGGGGAGGAGAATTGCACAATAGGATCCCAGAGAGCTCACAACAAAACCGGCTGGAAAAATATGTGGATTAACAGAGGGTTCGTTTAGCATGCATCGTGCAAACTTTGGAGAGAAAAATGAGATGGAAAAGCAACACAGCAGAATCGGTATCATATTAATGTTTTCTCAGTAATTTGTGATTATCTTTAGTTTAGGGTTGGGTGTCTTTTTGTTGTCATTTTACTTGCAGCTTTTAATGGTTTACTTGGAGGAGGGGGTAACTGTTGACACTTCTTGCTGCATTTGATACACCCAGAAATCTGCATGCTTTTATGAAATTCTCTGCAGAATTGCTTTTTTTAGTATGCTGTATGCTAGAGAATGCTGGTCTCTGAAACTAAGACTTCATGTATGTCTTGATACCTACAGAAATGAAGCTGTTTCTCTTATGTTTCTCCTGAGGCTATTTTAATTCCTGCTAGAATTGTACTGAGTGCAGATTGCTTGTGTGGAAAAGCAGGCACATGAGCAATAGCATGCTGGGCTTTTTTCCTGTATCTCATAGCATTCCAGTGTTTCCTGTCTAAATTTAACAGTATATATGATTTAAGATGTTTTAGATAAAAAAATTAGTGATCTCTCCTACTTATCACAAAATCTAGCTAAATTCCTATGTTAACTGGATTAATACTTGGTTTAGTTTAGTCATTTCAACCTATATGACACAAACTGACTGTTCTTTGAATTACTAATTAGATTATTTAGCTATGAAGTGTGTGTGAATCTGTGATTTTCTTTCTGGGCCATTGTCATGTCATTTTTTAGTTTAGTTTATAATGTTATTTCCACAAACCAGAAGTGTGCTGACATGACATAGCATGTTCAAAGGTAGAAAGGGAGCATTCTGACTTCAGGTTCTTGGTTTCAGCAGTTTCTGTGAGAGACAGATCTGTATCCCAAGCTAGCCAGTAATTCTGCTCTCACAGCCAGTATTTCACAGCCAGAGGGAAAACATCCTCTTGCATTTGTGTATTATGTAAGTGGCTCTGCATGGATTTTCATTATCTTTTTGTTCCACTCCAGAAAGCTGTCTGTAAGAAGTAGCTTCATAAAAAGCTGTTTAATGTTCAGTCTCTGTATTCAGACCTGGCTTTACTGCTCTGCCTGATTTTTGCTTTGTACTGCTAGAAATTAGGAAATTAAGCAGAGACACTGAAATAACAGCAGAACCGCAACATGTATATGTACCTGGAACAACAGTATTTTGTTACAGGGACTTTAACCTTACAGAGGGAGAGTTGTACCAACTAGCTACATCACCTGAACAATAGCAGAAAGAATGCTGCAGTGGTTGCTGTGCTGTGTTAGTTTTTCCAAGGGTTAAAGTGGAGTATGTCTGTTCCTCTGGACTCTGCCTTTCTGGGGTGTAGTCACAATATGGAGCTGTGATTATTACCATCAGTTTGGCCTGCCTCATGTTCTGCTCTGAGTGCAAACACACAGGGCTGTTGGAAAGGATCTCACAATTTCATGTTGGTTCAGCAAAAAGCCATTACTACACACGTGAGGGAATATGCTAGTGCTGCTGAGAGCAAACAGCTCTCTGCCACGTGCATTGTTTGTATTGCTAATTCTCTGTTCCTTTATGATGTGGGGGTGGGGTTTCAGCAAGGTTGGGAAGTACAGGAAAAGCTTGTGACCCTCTCACAACTGTAAGCAGATGTTACCTAACCACCCCTGTGGGCATTGTTAGGTCTTTCGATTGAAACACAGCTCTGAGTTGTATCATTTACTTGAATGTTCTGGGTTTCAGTTTGTAAGCAGTTTGAAATCTAATAAGTCAATTTTATGGGAAGATTGACTGAGAGCTAAAAGTCATGGTGAGGAAGAATGAGAGACATTTTATCAGAGGAATTTTATCTAGTTTTAGTAAACAGTTGCAGAACAAAAATTCTTTCACTACTGTTTTAGTATCATGCTTCTTTTCAGCCTGCTGGCAATGACTTACTCCATTTCATCAGATTCATGCAGAATGATGCTAACAAAGATAAATTAATAGAAATCAGCTCTTCTGATATTTGATTTTCTGATGTTTGATAATGCTAATGGATCCCCATCACTTCTCTTGGATGAATCTACTTTGCTTCTTTCATGGTGTCTCAAACTAAACAACTTGCCCAAGGTCATGTGATAACTGCTCCAAAATCAGAAGTGTTTTGTCCCAGATCAGTACTTTAACCTCCAGGTTACATGGTTGCTCCATTAGAAAATATGGAAGGCAACCTCAAAGCTGTGCTTAGGGCAAGCCTTCCTGAGAGTTACCACTGAAACCTTGGGAGCTTTGCCTAACAAGAAACTTCAGATTCAATACTGTGTTTGGAAAGTGGTTTTTCTTTAGTGAACCAGTCTCTCTTTAACCTCTGAGTTTGTCTCCCCATGGCTGGTAGTGTTACAAACACCTGAACACTGGAGGTTTGTAATTGCCATAGGAGCGTTTTGGTGCTGCAGGGAGGTGTCAATTCAAACCTACTTCAGCTGAAGGGGAAATGAGGCATCCCACTTCTATTTCCTGGGGATCAATTAAAGTTTATCTGAGAGCAAAAAAATTATAAATCACAGGGTACTGGCATCTTTGGAGACGAGCCAAGGACAAAGAGATCTTGGACCTGCATATTCTTACAATTTGTTTGTATGGATGACAAATAGACACAAACCACTTAGCAGATGGTAGTAGCAAAGTTTGTGCTGTTTGCACCATGACAGATGACTGAACAGAAGATATTCTCTCTCAGTTACTCTCAGCATTACATTTACATAAACATTAAAACAGAATTCTGTTTTTCTCGTGTGAGCAAGATTCATAGTAATATTATAAATTATTGAAAATCTTAAAGCTTTTTTGTACTGAGACCTTCCTACTACTTCTTATGAAGTGCAGTGCGTGTACCATGTAAAGGTACTCCAGGAGATTTGTAGATTTTCACTGCTCAATTATTTAATCTGTTCTTTCTGCTAAACAATCACACAGAAATCAAGTTTTTGCTGTAGAAATGGTTGCTTTGAACATATGCTTACAGTTCTAAATTGAGATGTTAAATTATTCCTGTGTAGCAAAGGTCAAACACTCTTTTCATACAGATGACCCTGTATTGGTAGTGGTTTTACAAACTACAGGATATTTCCAAAGATATCCTTTGAAATTATATTTTTTGAAGGTTTTTAACCTTTAGGGACTCTTTAGAATTTTGGGGTCTTTTATTGCTTTAGAAGTATAATGAATACATTATTTAATTTTTTATTAAAATGTAATTAAAACATTTTTTCAAGACTCAAAGGTTTAATTTTCTGAGTTTATATATATTAATGCAGTGTTTAGCAGGCAAAGATCATATACCACCTTTAGATATAATCTAACTTGAATGTTAATAATTTCTTGATGGTAGCATGTGGAGAAGCAGAATATATATTCCTTTCAGAGGGCTAAGATATCTTGAGTATTATAATCCTTATGATAAGAAGAGATACTTCTGATTGTTGTTCTGTTGTTGTTCTGATACTTCTGAGATACTTTTGATTGTTGTTCTGTGTGTGTAAAATTTTGGCACACAGTCAGAAGCAAGACATCTTAGAGAAGATTATAAAGCAGTTTTTCACAGGCTATTCACTTTTCTGATCCCAATTCTGCTCCAAATATAGAAGCAGTAACCTGATATAGTTCTTGCACCCAGCAGAGATTTGGGTGATCAAGGTCTTTTGTTGGCACTGCCAGAGACTGTGGGCGTAATCTTGACAATGCCTGTAAATATTTCTAGGTTGGAGTTTTTGGTCTGAAAACAAAGAACGTTGGTCATTTCTGTAAAGCGCGTTGAAGTACTTAGATGACAAGTATCTTATATAGTGGTAATAAAATTTTATCATTTGAAAATAACCCCCTCCCCAGTTTCATCTATGGAAGAAAACAGCAGAATAAAAAATGACAATACTTTTAAAAATTCTTTTTGCTGTTATCTTTCTGGCAATGGAATTACCTGCTTCACTGCCGAGCTTTCATGTTTTCTGGCATTTTTGACACTTACACAGCCTGCTGTGACTTGCATATGCACAACTATGAGTTTTTGTCATAATGCCCCCTTATTGAACTAAACAACGCCTTGAATGTTGTCTGTCTTTCTTTAGTAAGATGATTGGTTTTATTACAAATAATATTTTTTTCTGGTTTAAATTCACTGACAACATTTCTAACAGCAGAGAAATAAATGCTGTGCATGAAGAGTACAAGCAGAAACTGAGAGACCAGGAAGCTTTCCACAGAAAACAAATTCAACGACAGCAGCTCTATGTTGAGGATTTAAAGCAGCAGATTCTGAGAGGACAGATCAAAGCAGAGCGGGAACTAGAAAATGACCAAGCACTCATCAACCAGCAAATCCAAGAAAGTGAGTACCTGCCTCTTCCCCTGCTTCAACTCTCTTCCATTACTGCATACTTTCATCCTCAATATTTTTTGTGCTAGTGATGCTTTTTTTAATGAGTGGAACTTTTATTATGGCTAATTACTGGATTTCTCCTCCAATTGCCTTTCCCTTGAGAACAGTTACTGAGCTTTGATTAACAGAGCTATAGGGCCTCCTCACAGTGCTCCAGCAGCACTGTTTAATTAGCACTGCAGGTCATTAGCACTGTTGGGAGGGACAGCACCAGCTACTCCCCTGTGGCTCTGAGCCTCCTCTCTCAGCCTGATCCCAATCCTGCCTCCCTACAGCCGTGGTTCTGATGTTCTCTAGCTTGTCTTCTAATCTACTTCATCTAGGTTTCTTGATAAGCAAAGGGTGCCTATACAAAGGTGTCATTCCCACCTGGCAAAATCTGCTGTTTGAGCCTGGAAGAAGAAAACTTCCGTGAATTTTTGGCAAGGTCTCAGACCAAAACTTATGCAGCCAGCTAACTTTTAATTTTGCCAGCCACAATGAAGAGATTAAAAGGAAATTGTTTTAATGGGATATAGCAGAAGAATATGTAGATAGTACAGAAAATCCGGAGTTTCCCCAAAAAATATCTTTATTTTGTGGCTCTGTAGACTTGTTCTCTGCCTCCCTCTAGTTCTGCTCTTTTCACTGTGTTCATGCAGATCTTAGCCAGGCAGGTAGTTTTTGCCAGCCAAATACAATTCTTTACTTGGCAATCCACCAAAGTTCTTCACCTTTTCTGTGCCCTCTGTGGCTGAGCTCCTGACAGAGGCAAGTTTTTGAGCAGAGATTAATTAGCATCTTAAGCTTGCAGCTCTCTTGCAGGGAAACTGATCTGCCTAATATTCTGCTTGCTAAAATCATGCTAAAGAGAACACGTCCAGAAACAAAGCGGAGAGAAAAAGCTTTGTATGTCAAAACTAAAAATGTTATTAAGAAAAATTAATTAACATAATGACAAAAATGCTTCCCTTTTATCTACGAAGTTACCATAGAGGTAGAATCCCTACCTCTGCGCATGTGCTTTTTGCAGAGCTGCCAATATAAGCCGGACAGGAGACTTATTGTGGTGGGGATCACTAATGAAGTGTGTTTAACAAGATCAGTATTCATCAAGCAAGTGATACCTGCAATGTCTCTGCACTAATGGTCTCTTGAACTAGGGAAAATTCCAGAGCCCCAAATTCCTCTCTTGCAGCTCAGCTGTGCAGAGCTGCAGGAAGCCCTCATTCATCACATCAAACTTAAATACCTCTTAATTCCGACATCTCTGAATAAGCAATGAAACATTGCTTATTTAGTAAAGGACTGCACATTGAAAGTAAGCTCAGCCAAAAAAAATTGCTGCTAGTAAGAGAGCAGTGCTTTGGGAAACTTTGGTTCTTTGAGAGTGCTCCACTTGTAAAGGAACCTGGCCTGAAATTTTTATGTTGCTTGTTCAGCAATGGAGATTTTTTTTTGTTTGCTTTGAGCACTGAATATGTATATTTTTATGGCAGCTTAAAGGATCTGATTCATTAAGAGAACAGATTCAAGCCATCACATACAACGTGGTCACGGTGATCTCAATAATGTCTTCTTTTGTTACAGTTCATCATAGCTCAGACTGAAGCTGGTGTGCTCTGAAAAACCTCTAGCCACATCCATCTCTTGCATGGAATAAAAGTATTCTTGCATCTAGGGTTTAAAACAAATCAGCCTGGTTCTGTTATCTACTGCGTCCTCACTGACTGCAAAGATCAGGCTCTGAATATGTAGAGAAGACTTAGTGTGTAAGCAGAGGTACCATATTTTGTTATCAAATTAGGTTAATCACTTGTTGTGTGAACATATTTGGCATTTATGAACTGCAGGGGTCATTAACAGAAGCAGAGAATCTAATTCTTTTTGCGGAGTAGAGTGGTAATTCTGTGAAAAATACTCATTGACTGGTGGTATGAGCTTGTGTTTTTTGAACTGTTTGTCATAATAGCTAAAGGTTGTGTTGGCTTCACCTGCATCTTTGCCATGACAGTATTTGTTTTATTTGGTGAACATTTAACCAGTTCATCTTAAAGGTCCCTTCCAGCCCAAGCCATTTAATGATTCCTTAATTTTATGATTACAAGCTTATATTCTGAAGTTGCTACCTGAGTCCTTAACCCAATGAAGAGGCTTTTAGTTATCAATGAAGTAGAGCAACAGTACATTTTTCTTTAAATAGTTTGTTGAGTGTCTACTCTACATGCATAGAAATTCTGTTCTCAAATGACCTCTAAAGGCTGATTAAATTAAGAAACAAGACAGTAACAAGTAATGGTTTTCCTATGATTTTTACTTTCTCTCAATAATTGTTTTGTTTACAGACCAGCAGTGGCTTATAAATGAGAATAAACGTCTGGCTGATCTTCAGCAGCAGCAGAGGGAGTTTGCAGTGCAAACAGAGCCAGTGCTGTGTGCAGAGGCTGAGGTACAGAGCACCACTGGGCTGGAAACCTGCCTTTCCCTGCTGCAGCAGAACAAGAAGAGACTGGTGCAGCTGGAGCTCTTGCAAAGGTACTCCTTAAAAAAGGCTGAAAGAAACATAAGGCGGAAGAAGGTCAAGTTCCGGCTGGAAAGGATAGTCAAGAAGCAGAAGCTGTTGGAAGCCAAGCAAAACCTGGAGCAGCTGGAAGCTAGCTGCTGGCTCAGTGAAGAGTGTGTGAAACAATCCCAAGCCCTAAGTGATAATATTGCTGTACAGTCCTCTTTGGATCACCACTTGCGAAAGAGACAGAAATTGTTGGGTTTGTTCTGTGACTCGTACCTGCCCCAGGTACCCAGGTAAGCTGACATCTGCCAAATCCTCTGCACTTTCAAAAGTAACATAAATTCAAGATTTTTCAGGCCACCCATCCTGAATACCTTTCAATGTATTGAAGAAAATCCCCAAATCTGCAATATCAGTGAGCCCACTATATTGTACATCACGCTGGAGCTGTTTGTCCTTTTCCTTTGGGTCTGTACAGTATATTCCCTGCTTACCTGTCTGACGTGGTCTTTCTCACTTTTTTACATTTCTTTCTCAAGCCTTTCTGCACTTTTTACCTCTTTGAGAAGGCTTTTTTAGAAGTGGCTTAGCTTTTGTTGCTGCCTTGTTCAGACTGTTGGTAAATACTAATTACTGCACAATTTTATCTCGATTATCATCAAACTCTTCTTCAGAATATTGGTATCTTTGGGGTGATTATGGAAAGGACTTTTATACTGGTCAGCCTTTCTCAAGCTGAATAAACATCTCCATGCAAAGCTAAAATGTTGGGATGCTACAGGGTCTATCACAGCATGGTCCTTAGCTATTTCCACAGCAGGAAATAGCTAAACTCTGCTAAGTGGATTTGTGTGACTTAGAACAATCTTTTATTTTTAATTAACATTTAGAGCTACTTGAGTCTACAGAGATTCAATATGAAGCTGTACCTCATAGCATTAAGCTATTTTTTTGTGTGCAGGGCATCTTTCCAGATAGCAAGAGTATTTTATAATTAGTCACAGAATTTTATTTTTTATTCCCTGCTAGAATTGAATTTTGAGAGGCATTAAGGTTGTTGCTTCATGAATTGTTATTCTTATTTGCAAGACATTACTGTGGTGAAAATGTCAACTACATTATTCAAGCAAGGATTGAACTTAATTTCTTCTTTATTTCCACAGCTGTTTTTCGAAGAGGGAGTTTCTCTCCAAGTTATCTACCTCACCAAATATTGATCAATACTGTAAAGGTAGTACAACAGAGAGGTTGTCACCTGTAGAATACCTTTACAAAAGTGGTAAAGACATTTCTGGGCGTGATGACCTTAATGATGAAAAGGGGATCTCCTTTTCAGTCCAGAGGCAGCTAACTGAAAAACAAAAACCATCTTCAAGTGAAAATAAAAAAGGAGGAGAGAAGTACTCTAATGATTCAGCTATCATGGCTTATATCGATAAAAATTATAAAAAAATGGAAAAGTTGGATGACAGTCCAGAGCAAGCTGGATCTCAAAACCAGACCTCTAAAGGTTCCTCTCCTGATCTTTTTAAGGAGAAAGATGAGCCTAAAACCTTTATTACAGGGAGAAGAATGACAAAATCAAAGGTGCTAGGAGATTTAAGTCAGCCTGCCAGCAGCAATGTAGCACAAAATAAAGCTCAGGTATCCAATAAAAAGATTAGAATGGATATCAATGGAAAAGGCCATAGGTCTTCTCTGGAAAACTTTCCTAAACAAATGAAGAAAACAGTGTATGGAAACCCACTATCAGTGCATCTAAACCAAACAGTCAAGAACTGGAGGAGAGAGGCAAATTCAGCCTTGCCAAGTCATGAGAAATCATCAGCAGACAAGAAAGAATTTCTGATGGCAGCAACATCAGTAGGAAATCTCACTAAGATGAACTCACAGACACCACTCTCTTATGTTGAAAAAAAGTGGCACAGTGCTGAGATGCTAAGTGCTGGAATGCCCAAGACAGCCACAGATATGCTGGAGAACTGGCAAGAGGATGATGAAAATGAGATTTCTGATACTGACAGTTCCTATTCTGTCGATTCACTCTCCTGTGCTTATGCAAAAGCTGTCCCAGAGAAACTGAAACTGGAAGATTTTGACAGAAATAAATGTCTTGCCAACCCAGAAGATTCTGAGAGTGATGACAGTCAAATGTCACAAGACTCTCTGATAGAAAAGGAAAATAAAGCCAAAAAGGAAAATACAAGCCAATTTCATAAGTTAAAGGCCCATCATGAGCCTGCTAAGCTTTACAAAAGCAGAACTGAGAACCATATTTCATCTTTGGTGACATCATATGCATCTCGTAGGAGACTGGGAAAGGCTGAAAGAAGCTTTTCTCTGGATAGCTTAGCTGATGGAGAAGAGATGCCAGCAGAAGATCTGGTAGAAGAATCCAAATCTGACTCATCTGATGAAATGCCAGCAGAGATTTTCTGGAAGTTACAAACTCCTAAATTACCAGCTATACAGATTGAGGAAAACCATGAATCCAAGACCTGCAACAGAAATACAGAAGGGACAAATTATGATCTGAAGCTGAGCAGTTCCTTTTATTTGAACACCAAGCCACAGACTGCTTCCAGTAATGCTTGCAAGCAGTTGCTGAAGGGAACAAAAGTCTCTTTTGTAGAGAAAGAAAGGTCTCCTGAAAGAAGACTGTATTATGCAAGTGGTAATCCTTTGCTTACTAATGATGCCTTGTCTTCCTGTGACTCAAAGGTTGACATCAGCAGCCCCAGAATAACAGCATTGTCTTCCCATGAAAACTTGGAATTTCAAGATGCTCATCTGTGCTCTTCGAGCAAACCAGAACTTTGGCTAAAGAAAGATGATCTAAAGCAGTCAGCTGCTGAGGTTTCTTTTGTTTCTGGCTCTAAGCAGATTCACAGCATTACTCACAGTCCACATCATGTAATCCAAATAAATTCAGTTTTCTCTTCTGACACATTGGAAGTACCTTTACCTGAAACAACAACTGCAAGCAGGACTTCTGAGAGTGGATCATTAAATAAGTTTTTAAAGGATTGGACAAGCTCTAATGAAAATTCTTCCTTAGAATCTGCAAATGTAAAGTCCTCATTTGCTAGCTCAGTAGGACCAAGTTCCTCTTTTGTTCCTACTTCAGCAGAGCATGATTATTATGAACATTCAAGGTCACACCATCCTGAACAAGAACAACTGGGTGAATTGTCTACTTACAGGTCTGCTACTGAATGTGCACAAACATTCAGCTGTTTGGAAAGCACCTCCACTGCAGACTGCTTGTCACTGGTATCTAAGAAAGGGGAGAATTCTGTCACCGTGTTGCCTGTGCAAATTGTGGAGCAGAGGAGTGGCTGTGTAGATACAGGTTTAGAAGATGGCTTATTCCAAACTTTTTCAAAAGATGAGCTTGACAATGACTACAATAACTTGATGTCAGAGTCAGGTGTGGCAGATTCAGGCAGTGGAAATGCACCTGTCAGTGAACCTGCTGCTGAGTGTTCTATGGGACTTGCTCATAATATGACCTCAACACGGACATCTGCAGTAAAACACATTCAATTTGGAAACTGTGGGCATCTTTTTCCAGTACAAAAAATACCAACATGTTGTGATGAAAGTTTCTTCCTCAGTGACTTAACAAAAAAGAGCTGCTCTCTAGTGAGTAGTTACAAGCTTCAAATGCTGGCTGGACAAGGAGCAGAGTCAGCTGACACAGAAGAAGCCCCCAGGTCTGGGGAGAGTAAACTGGCAACAATGCAAGAAACAGATCATGAGCAAATACCTGCAGAAATAACTGCAGAGCCAGATTTTTCCTCACAGAAGATAACATATCAATGTCACCCTTCAGCTGTTGCTGCCAGCACAAGCTATGACCAGTCTGCAACACCAATAGAGATGTCTCAAAAAGAGACAATCTGTATGGAAATAAGCACAGATAGCTTGGCAGACATTGTGCCAGAGGTGCCATCATTCAGAGATCATGACAACTACATATCAAAGGATGAAGACTTGTCTTCACTAAATCATTATGAATTCAAACATAAACCTGATTCAAAGGATTATTCCTCTGAATGTGTCCTAGCAGACAGTCAGGTGAGTTGCTTATCCCAGCAAATTTCACAAAATTCTACATTATGCACTGATAACATAAGAGAAGAAAGCAGTGAAAGCAAAGAACACAATGTATTGAATTCTCAGGCTGTAGTTCGGAAAGAATTTTCATCCAAATATGAAAACCTAGTGGTAAATGAAAGAAGGTATTTCCTACTGAATGTAAATGGGAAAAACACCAAGTCCTTTCCTGCTGCTATTTGTGAGAATGCAAATTATTTTCTCCCAGAATCTAATTCAAGCCTATTTTACAAAGTTCCAACAAAAGCCAATCTTTTTCAAAGTGCATGTGAGACCAAAAATTATGATAAACTATTGGAGCATGTCACAATCGTGAACGGAAATTGTGATGCTACATCTAATCTTACTGTGGAAGTTGGTGTCACAAAAAGTTGTTCTGATGCACATTCTGGCTGCCTCTGCCCAACATGCTCTTCAAAGTCAACGGGACAGAAAAACACTACGCACGAGACAACTGACATTTCTGCAGAAATTGGTGCCTCTGTTCTCTTGAAAACAGGAACACAGAACAAATCTTTACTTGAATCTAGAGGAGAGGAAGAAGCATTTTTTGAAAGTGATTGCCCAGTGGACTTTCATGCTGAATACAATGCAAAGTCAGAGTTGGGAAGGGTTTTTGAATGCAACACAAATGCATCAGCTGCCATTTCTCAAGAGGAGAGTTCTTGCAGAAATAAAGAATACAAAATTTTCAGAGACATAGCAATGGATACAGAAGAAGCCATGGCTCCTTATCAGAATACAAGGACAGCCACAGATGAGGAAATAACAAAATCAATTAATAATGCAAGCAACTTGGAAAAAAGTGCATTGGAAATTAAATCCAGACACACTGAAAGTTTACCTGACAGACCAGCAGCCCAAGTCCAAAGTATAACTGAAGACAGTAAAAAGGATTTTAAAGACATTGGTCTAACTAACCCAAAGAAATCTACTGATATCACAGCTTGTGAAGTTCACTGTGAGTTTAATACAAATCTGTGCCTGACACAAGAAGAGGTGCACAAAGATGAACTGCAGGAAGCCAGCACAGGGGCAGAACATATTCAGGAATCAAAAGCGCTTGTGCATTCTGGCAGCCAACCTGAAACAAGCAGATTTTGCCAAAAAGAAATAAGTGAGAAAACAGAAATAGGTATTTATTCAACAGAGCTTTCTGTTGCTCCCAAAACCACTCCTTCATCTGTGTGTTCCCACACAACAGATGTTATTCAGAATACTTTGGGATTCCTTGATACTTGCAAAGGCCTTTTACAGATGAATGGAACAACAGAGAATGTAGCTGAAGCAGTACTAATCCCAAGGAGGCAAGGAAATATTTCAGCAAAACTTGAAAATGAAGGACAAATAAATTCTAACAATATAATTGAGCATTATGTACCAAACTGTTTGCCCCAGGAAGACAAGGTTAATGAATGTGAAGTAACTGGGAGTGAAGAACAAATTACCATGACAAACACTGAGGAGCTGGTTACTATGGGGCAAAAAGAGTTATGCACAGATGAAAATGTTTACTTTAATGAACAGTCTCCAGCTCTGCGTCGAGTGTATTGTGACAGAGGTGACAAAGAAGAAATTTTAGATCAATTTAAGATCCCTGAAAGGTACCTGACGGCTTCTGAAGTAGAATCAAATATACTGTTAGGGGATGATTCAAGATACCAAGACCCTACTGAAATGAGTGAGGATGGTGATTCAGTGGACTCTGCTACAGAGATAGGAAATGTAGTTGATGCATATGAATATTCAGTTGAAGATAGTGCTGATATTGACCAATACAGAACTGAACAAAAATTTACAAGTCTCGACAGACATACGTGTATGAGTTTCTCTGTGGGATCTCCTGACCATGGCACTTCAGAAAACTTGAATGAAGATATTGTTAGAAAAAGTTTTGACATTTGTGAATTGGATCAAGTAGGCTCCAGAGCTGAGGAAGAGACAGTGCAGTTGATGAAGCTAGTCGAAATGGCCAAAGCCGACAGAAAAAAGCAGATATATGTAGCAAACACAGAGGAGGTAGAACTGATCTTTTTACAAAACCTGGATGAACTCTTCCCTGAAAACAAAGGCAGTTACCAAATGACACATGATGACAGCAGATTAAATGAAATATTAAGAGAAAGCCAGTGGGTGTCTACCAGCTTTTCTGGAAATAATGAAGACATTAGCAAGCAACAAAGTCCACCAGCATCACAGAAGTGTACAGAAAAAAACCAAGAGCTTCAAGACTCCCCATGCCAGTCTGTAAATCAGCCTTTATATCTTGGAGGAAGTGATGATTCCCATCTTGTTCAAGATGTTCCCACTGCATTGAAAGGATGTACAAAACCATCTAACAGCAGTCTTGGAACTGGAGCTGTTCTGCCTTACTACAAAACATTAATGGAGAGTGAGATCAGTGTTGGTACATCTGTTGCAGCCAACAAAATGGGAGAAGACAAACATCTTCCACCATCTAAAACACCAAGTAAGAGTGTAGCTCTTCTGCAAACCAGGACCATGCAGCAGAGGCAGGAGGAAGAATCCTTTGTATTTAAAAATGGACCTGATTATGCCATATCTGCACAACCTGCCAATGAGAACAGCTCTTTCACTCACTACAGTGCAGGTGGCCTTGAGTCTGGAACTGTTATACTTCAGCAAAGGGCCAAAGGAAACTCATTTTTCTTGGAAAAATTAGATTCTTCTCAAGATATCATACAGGATCTTAATAATGTTTGTGAAGAACACAGTATGGATTTAATGGTTAATGAATTATTAAAAGACTGTCTTAATTCTATAGAAGATACAGCTCAAGAGGTAAGTAATACCATTGTGCCTGATTCACTAATGTTGGATACTTCAAATCTGCTGTCTTCCTCAGAGAAAGAAGTGATGGAAGATGTAGGGGTGGGAAAAACCCACTCTTTACTAGGAAGTTCCACTCAAAAAGTATTTCAGAATATTAATACAACTCAGAAAGTACCTCACTTGGGGGCTTCATCAGGGAATGATGAGAAGACGTTTTTAAGTGCAAGCTATCCAACAGCAAACAGTAAATGTGAAAATGCCGAGTTTCCTGGTGTAGCTGGTTATCAGCATGAGCCCACAGAAAACCAGGAACATGAAGCTTCTGAAGAGTGTTGTGTAGACCAATCAGGCAATGCTGTTTCTGAGAAGTCTTCAGCCCTTTCAGAAGGCCTGAACAAGTCTCCAAAGGAACATCCACATTATAGTAAAGACTTTCTAAATTATAATAGGAACTTGGACACTTCTGAATGTTCTCCTGGTCTTCTGAATTGTCCAGCATCATCTGCAGATTGTTTAATTGTCAGCAGTGGAGACAAAGGTATAAATAATACTGTTCTCTCTGAAGAAACAAAGTACTTTGAAAGTGAATCAACAGATTTGAGTGTATCTGTAACTTTTCCTGGTGTTTCTCAAAAAGGAGACGAAAAGGAAAATAATTCTGCAGTTGCAGAGACCACATATGCTCAGAGTAATAAACTCCCTGAAAAAGTTGTGGAAACAGAGCAAAAGGAAGAAATTGTTCAAGGTTATTTCCAGAACTGTGGTGACATAAAAGAAGATAAAATTCATGAGTTCTCAGAACACTGCAGTAACACTAATAGAGTGACTGTACCAGAATCGGGTCTGCTCACTTTCCAGAGCAAAGGGCAGACTGGCTGTAATGAATCAAAGTCTCTGCCATCACACTCTGCAGAAGAAACTCCCCCTGAGACACCATTTCAAAGCTCCAAGAACTTCAGTGCTTTTACCACATCTTCTTTACTTGGGGACTCAAAATCTCTAGTATTTAATCAGCTTGAGGACTCATTTCAGGACAGCTGCTTGACTGAGAAAGTGTCCTGCAATTCTGCAGATGTGTGCTCTGTAAAAGGAGATCTTTCCCTATCATTAGCAAGAGTCAATTACCCAGCCTTAACAGCATTTTCAGAATTTCCTTCAACTGCAGATATAGGTCATGGTGGAACTAGCACATATGATACTTCACATTCAAATATATTGAAACAGTCTCCATTTGGTGTTTTGCAAATACAAGACACACAGTCAGATAATGCTGTGGTATTTGATGAGCCAATATGTGCTTCGGGAAGTATTTTACTTTCTCTTGCAAAAGAAAACAGGCATTTTCCAGTCTCAGACACAGACTGTACTTCATATGAAAATTCTGCTGTAGATGGGGAACCTGCATACAGATGTAATAATAAAAAACCTGACAATGATACAGAAATTGATCAGCATCATTGGGATAAAGTTCCACCACAAGAAGCTTGCAACAAACACAAAGAGAAAATATCAAGTGATAATTCTCTTTTACTACCATCATTACCTCTTTGGGATGCTAGCAGGGCAATTCTTATTAAAGAGGGACAAATGAGAAATACACTCAACAGAAGTAAGGAAGAACTGCATTCAAATATTGAGGCTGAACATTTTGCAGTAAAGACAGAGCAGAGAAAAACGTTAAGTAGAGAACCTGCTGGAAAGCAAACTAGTGTATCCTCAAATTCTCCAAATGAATTAACAGGCTCAGAAGTTACAGTGTTGGAAAATCTGTATCCAAGAGATGTTCAAGTGGATCCTGAATACACCTGCAATTCATTTGGTCAAGCATATCCCACATACAGAAGCCCTGATCCCAGGCAACCATATCACACTGTCTTGGGTTTTGAAAGAAACCCTGCAGATCTGCAAGGTAACTGTCAGTATGTGCCTGCACGTGAACAGATACAACAGGTGCCAGATAGAACAAATGCAGATGGTAGAAAAGAGATTTTAGTTTGCAAAAATAATACATGTTCAAGCATTGATAGCACTGATGCTGATGCTGAGGCAAAGACTTGTTCAACAATGGGAGACACTACAATGAGGAATAATACCCTGAAATTAGAAAGACTCAATTTTTCTGTAAAAAATAATGAAACAACCTCCATAAATTTTTTGCCAGAAAACCATGATTTAACTCTTCAAGAATCCAAATTGGTGCAATTCAGGAGCAAAAGATCATATTCTACCACACGGAGTACAAAGGGCTGTAAACAGAATGAACTGAGACCTTATTTACGAAGTCACAGAGTATCAGCTCCAGCTATTGCGGTTTTCTCTGACACAGAATGTACTTTGGAAGCTTCATCTAAGGCAGATCCTCTGTTGCATTCTGCATCTAAATCACTGCAAGATTTGAATATGAGTGTAGAGCCTCCGTCACCAACTGAAGATGATCTTTATGGAATTGAAAGATTTTCAAAGCAGGAATCGAAGAACTTATTACAAGTTAAATCTAAACCAAGATTTCAGCCAAAAATGGCACAAATGAAAAAGCTTGCAAACTGTGATTCCAAAAACTTACAAAATTTAGCAGCAAGAAGCCAAAGTAGCCAGTCTTTGAAAGATTGTACTAGTCAATCTCCATCATCCTTACTGCCCACAGCTCGCAGCTCTGTGTGTGCAGAAGCAAATGTCCATTCAAAGAGCAATTCTGTAGCTCAGTGTAGCGAAGGGGAAGGAGAAGAAGCTGGATACCAGCCAGAAACTGATTTATTTTTGCAAGATAATAAAGATGCAATGCATTTTAGATCAAGTGATATCAACCCATACATTCACCCATGGCAACAAGATGGAGCCTGCAAGATTGGCTGGAAACAGTATGCTTTTGGAAGTGCAAGTGATGTCTCTTGCAATCAAATTCCTTTGAGTATGGAAAATCGTAAGGTTATGAGATGTTCCAGTGTAGACAATGGATTGAACTCTCAAAATTCTCCTTTTCATTCTCATCTAAGTTCATATGCTACAGCAAAAGTTTTGTCAAGCACTTTGAGTAGCATTGAAGGTCTTCAAGAATGGGACAGTGTCAGACAAGACTTTGAATCAGCATACTCAAGTGACAGTACCAAACAGTACAGCAACATGTCCACTGAAACATTGGAGACTAACTCAGAAAACAACACTGCTGAACTTGAGAATCCTTCCACACAACCTGGTAACTCTTCAATGCAGGTTGATGAAATTGTACTATTGTATCCTTCAGAGTCTGAAAAACCTGCCAATAAACCTCCAGGGATTACATGTGAGCAAGGAACACAAACTGCAACTACAGGAAGGTATAAAAGGCAGAGAAGACATCAGAGAAGCTATACAGATGTTTCTGCAAAAAAGGAGGCAACAAACAGAGATTTATTTTATCAACCTTCTTCTTGGACAAGCATGCAAAACCTGTCCATGCATCTGTCACAGTTACTTCAGAACACTTCTGAGTTACTGGGAAACCTTTCCCAACAGAGTATTATAGACAGTGAGCAGAATGCCAAAATCAACCAAAAAAGAACTGAAGGTGCTGTTAGGTCAGATAGCTGTACTCAGACTACAGCAGATGTAGGCACTCAGACTGAGATTTTGGAAAAACCTCAAAGCAAACATGAAGAAAAACAAGTGGAGGCAAAAATGGGAAAGGAATTGAGGGCAGCTCAGGCAGTAAATGTTGATTGGAAAAAAAATGATGCAGATACAGTGGGAGAGATTCCCAAAAGGAAAGAGGAAACGCGCACTCTTGAAGAAAGTACACAAGAGCAAACAGGGATGAAACGCCTGGGCAATTCTGACTTCCATGACAGTCTTGACAGCATTTTGGAAGACTCCTTTATGCATCTGCCTTCTTTACCCAAAACTTCCAGCCCTATCTTACATTTTCAAAAAACATCACTAAATGCACAGCAGAATGTTGCTTTTGCTAGCACCAGAGTTTCACCTCTCACACCATCTTTGCCAAGTTCAGGGCAAGATGGTTCTTCATGCACTGTAGTTAGCAGCCCTACTAATAGCACCTCTCAATCTCCAATGTCTTACACTCAGGATAAAAAAAGTGTCAATGAAACAGAGACTCCAGCTGAAAGAAAATTTTGGCACAAAAATATCCTGCTAGTCGACAGGGCCTCCTCCCCTATTCTTACTCTTAGTGCTAGTCCCAGCACCCAGACTGCTGTTAGGAAGTCTGTCTGCCCTACTAAGGAACCTCTTGGATATTCCAGTGTTGCTTCAAGTCCCCTTCACACCAAGAGAAAGCTGAGGGCAGGTCCACAGTTCAGCATGCAACATCATGTGGACAACTTTTCACAGACAGAAACAGACAGTGAATCAAGTGTCTCTAGAGAACACAAGAGCATAAGAAAGAAATCTGGAACTTTCTCAGATAAGAAAGCAGGCAAAGACCTTTTAAGGCAGGATGGTTCAAAAGACTTGGAACAGCAACATAGACTGAGGGTTGACACCCACACTACCATTTGTGCAAAGCGGCTGTATCACTCCAGCAGTATGCTGGAGGTGTCAGGCCACAGTGAAGTGGTAACAGGTGATGTCAGAGACCAGGGCTCAGTGGCACATTCCCTTCATTGTATGTATGTTACAAGGGGTGGAAGAGCTCCTTCAGGTGGAATTGGGCACGAAAAGTACTCTGGGAATTCTGATAGTGCTTTGATTCATAACTACCCTTCTCCAAATGCTGACTTACTTTTTAATCAAAAAATTAGTGCCACTTGTTCAAGTAAGACAAATGCTGGCACAGCCTCAGAACCTCTGGTAGAAGCATCTTCTGTACAATTTCATGATTTCTTCTGGAAGAATGAGGAAAGCTGCCCTCCCCCACTTTCGGATGTGAGCGACGTGCAGACGTCCTTCCAAGATGACAGTACAGAATCTGTCACTGGGAGTGAATGTGACACTGAAATCCCTCTCAGCAAGAAGTCTGCTTTTGCCAAGCCCTGCAGGCCTCGGAGCTACAGCCTCCGTGACTTACCCATACACAACAAATTCAGCAACTGGTGTGGTGTAAAGAGCAGCACTCCTCCTTTGCTCCTTGGCTTGAGTGGCAGCGTGACCGATTTAAGGGGTAAGGCAGACAAGAAGCCTGGAAGCACACAATCAACAGAAGTGGAAGGGAATTACCAGTCTTGTGACAGCAGGAGCAGAGAGATCAAGAGACTTCAGAGAGAGCGTGCCCAGATCATGTCTAGCATTCACCTGGATCTGCATCAGCATCCCCTCACAGTGGAATTGACTGAAGCAAAGCTCAATTATGGCATTGGGGAAACAGATGCCCTGCTGAGGGTCCTTCAGAGAGGAGCTGCAGATGAGCCAGGGGCAATTCCAGTGAAGCAGCAACTTTATGAAAGGTAAATTACTTAATGTACTGTTGTTTAAAGTATTTTTAAATCACTTCATGTAGCTTGAATAGCATTTAATAATGAGCCAATCACTTAGTCACACTGAATGTGAAGAGATAAACTGTCAGTCTTATTTTAAAAACTATTAAGCAATGCATTTAGGACAGCATCTTGGGGTTACTCCAAGAACACAAGGAAAAGTGATTTGGTGCAATTCAAATCTAGTGTTACCTCACTCTTAAAATTTCTAGCAGCCACAAGAGTTATCCTGTGTACCTGGTGATGTGGGAATATATTTAATTGATTTATTGCAATGTAAAAATGATTGATGTATCCTATTTATGGAAATATCCCATTGATGCTTCTGTGAACAAATGCTGCTGTATGAATAAACAAAAATAATTTTAACCCCCCATAAATATACAAAATAATTCTTTAAAAAAACAAGATACTTGATTCTTGTGATTGTAGAACATTTGGGAGAATGTTGCAACAAAAATTTTGAAGCAGCTACATCAGTGTTCATTCACAATTTTCCTCTCAGTTGTTACCAGCAGTAATCACAACGCTCTCTTACATTTCCTGCTGTCAGAAAAGCAGTGGCATTTTAGAATTTCTACATCATCTCTCAGCATGTAGACAAAAAGGTATTAGAGGGTATTAGATTCCTATAAAAATCTACCTAATACTTAAATGCTTTAAAAAATCAGAAAATGTAACTTTGCAGGGTGATTTGTCACTCTAATCACATTTCCCTAACAGACACATGAGAACTATTGAAACTCTGAGGAAGGAAAGAGTAAAAAGGCTCCAAAGATACCAAAGAAGCCGAAGCCTGAGCCCCCTGAAGCATTTGAGTCTGTCCCAGACTCTGGATGCAAGTCAGAGGGATCCAGATCTCCCCAGCAGACGCCGAGAATATCTGCAACAGCTGAGAAGAGATGTGGTGGAAAACACCAGGTGGGGCATTGGAAACCTCTCTTTAGTCCTGCTGCTCATGAACAGTGTTCACAATGGGTGCACGTTAATGGTTCTTGCTGACATCTGAGACTTCAGGGGCAGAATTCTTCTCAGTGTGGCTGCATTCACCTTTGGGCTAGAAAATGCCTTCAGGAAAAACACATGCCTGATTTTAGAAAACATTCATTAAAATCTTGGATCTAGTTTTATTTCAGTCCATAACAAGTGTCTAATTTATTATATGTGTATGATGGATGCGGACAGCCAAATATTCTCTCTGGACTGATTAGAGACCAATCTTGCTGTGATTTAGTACTAAACTGGTATTCTCCAATTTAGTACTTCTGCTAAAATCAGTGCTGCTTCCCCTTCCCCTCCAACTGGAGGTAGGAAAGGTAAAGATCATGGGTTGAGATAAGAACAATTTATTGGAAACACCAATGAGATAAGAAAAAGAGCAGTAACAGCAACAGCATTAATAACAAAATATGTCAGAAAAGAAATTATTCAAACTGAAAGCCCTCTGACAATAGACAATATGGGATGGCTCCCTCTGCCACATCTCAGCTGAACCCCTTCTGCCAGAAGAGTGCCTTTCCCCTACCACAGCAATGCTGTGAGGTGGTACAGAATAACCTCTGCGTCCTGGCCGTGCCCCCTCCCAGCAAAATTAGCCCTGGCAGGAACCAGAACACTCCTTCACTAACTTAGAAGCCACAGATTTCAGTTTAATTTTAAATATCAGAAAAACTCTGCAACACTTCACTTGTTAAAATTTCGGTTTCTCGTTTCCCACGATATTCCCTAAATGTTTTGCTTCCTTTGTGGTCAGGAGACAGTTATTTTCCCAACACAATAATCTTGCATGTGATATGCCAAAGCCATAACCTTATATCATATGGAGACCTGGTTAGGAAACCACTGTAGTAATCTCAGTAGTAATTGGATTGCAATCTGAGTAATTTTCCAAGGCTTATGTCTACTTAGCCTTTTGTGAGCAAAGAAAAGCTTTTTGGAGGCTAATCTGGTGGGGTTTAATTGCTTTTCTGGCAGGTTTTCCTGTTCTGAATTGAAATATGATTTTCTCATGGTATTTCAAGTAATTATGTGTGTTTCCCATTACTTGTCCATCCTTACAGAGTTCAAGAACCAAAAAGAAAAGGCATTCAGCACCCTTCAGACATTGAACTGCTGCTCCGAGACTACCAAAGGGCACGAGAGGAAACCAAAACTGAAATTGCAAGAGCTAGGGACAAACTGAGGGAAAGAGCAGAGCAAGAAAAAAGGCGGATACGGGAACAAATATTTTCTCAGTTACAGAAGGTGAGCGTTATATTGAAAGTATACATAGTCTTGAAGTTCTCGGGATTTTCTTTGTATGTAATTTTTACTTGGTCTTCTAGCATTGAGTAGTTGCACTGGTAAAGTAAAATCTTCAGTCTTTCACAACTGTATTTGATCAGCAAGTTAAGTCAGGGGCTTGAGAAGTAGACAAAGAGCAACAAATGGGACTGAAAAGATATCTTTCTATAAACCTTCTTCCTCTTAAAAGCATCCTAGCATTAGTTTGATAGTCTGAACTCTCATATGCAAAGAAAACAGCAAAAGCTGCATTTTCCCAGACTGCCAAGTTTTACAGGGTCATTTACTCTATGGTTTATATGATCCTAGGCTTTCAAACAAACCTGCTTATTTAATGCTTTCTGTATGGCAAGTTTGTGTCAACACTTCTTGGAAGAAACTGGATTTCTTTAAATTCCTCTTTCAGCTTTCAGTGCTGGGGTTTTTTGGTGTTGTTTTGTTTCATTTGCAATACTGTGATTCCTATTACAGGAAGAAGCAAGACTGAAGACTCTTGCAAGTACGAGCACTTTATGTACAGACTCCAGCCTCAGCCTGTCCTCTGGCCCAACATCTGGTTACAACAGCAGTAATACTGCCACATACACCACAAGTAACTTCAGCAGCCAGGAAGGGCAGGTGAGAAACCACTGCTGGGTGAGACTGATGTCTCCTGGTGCTTCAAGCACAGAGGTATAGTGTAGGAACAGAGATGGTTTTTGAGATTATTTGAATTCTGTCACAGCTATGAAGCAGGACAAGTTTGCAGTACCAGTACATAGAGGGGTGACATGGGGTGAGGGAGCACTTTGTAATGTAATTGCAAAGGTCAGTGACACTTATTTTTTGGGGAGTTTTTTTGTAATTCATGGATGAAAAATCATATAGTTACTGCTGCCTATGTAACTATCAGAGATTTGTCAAATGTTTTAGAAATATCAGGCCTTTTCTTGTGATAAATCTGATAGCATCTGATAGTCTGAGTGACTCCCTCAGTGATACATGCATTGATTTGAGTTTCCATGTGTGAAAATGGACTTTCCTGAAGTCACTTCTGCAGTATGCACCCATGCTAGTTCCTTACACTTGTTTTGCTAAATTTCCCAAGTTAAAGTATCATTTCATAACTAGGGGAAAGGCAAAGGGGTTGCCTTATGATAAAGAGAAGCTTCCAGCCTTGTAAGGCAGATTTGCTACTAATATTCCACTGCCTATGTAACACAAATTATTTTTCCCACTTCAAATGAACACTCCCACTTCTGCACTTTCTTAAATCAGGTTTCTTCTGGAAATACTTTGGTTACAAGGGATACACGAGGTCGCTCAGCTGTTAGAAATAGTCAGCTTTATACATTACAGCAATTGCATACGGATTCAACATTTGGTAAGTAAAACATACATTTGCTTCTTTTGAGTTGCATCCCAGAGCCTAATGAAATTTGTCATTTATGCAAATCAGTTTGGATCTGGATATTGCAAGGACATCCCTACCTTTACATGAATTCAGAAAAATATCACCAACCACCAGCCAGAGCTTGCTTAGAATTTTTTAAAATATTAAATGGTGATTTGCTTCCTCTGAAGCCGGTCTTTTGATGTGGTAACATCAAAGTACAGCTTTTTCAGATAATATGAGGATAATATTTTGAATGAAGGAAGGAAGCAAGGGGTGTAGGGGCCAAATCTGTAATGAGTATAGAATTGTAAAAGCAAATTCTTATTTTTAGCCTCAAGAGTTAAGCTATTTTTCCTTTATGTGGCAATAACTGTTAAAACTGACAGATATAACTGTAGTGTAATTACCAACACACAGAATGTCTAGGCAAAGGATGTTATCACTCCTTCATTAGGATCAGATGGATTGGGGGTTCCAGCGGAGAGTTTAAGTCCCTACAATTTAAGAAGAGTGTTGGGGTTACATTTTAATTTTTTTATTACTTCTCTGGCTTTTTTATTTCCTGCAGAAGCCAGCAGAATTCAGCCACCTCTTCCTTCAAATGGCACCAGCTGTAGGTTCACTCATGGATTAACTATTTCTGTCAACTCCTCTTCAACAAAAGGATACCAAGATTTATCCAAACATATCTTGGCTAATGCTACCACTGAGGTAAGTAAAAACAGAGCTTTCGCTTATTCCTTCTGGAAGTTGTAGCAAAAATGGGTGGGACAAGTCTTGTCCTACATCACAAACAGTTACCTATTTGTCAGGTACAGACACACACACTGAACAATTTTGAAGGATGGGTGAAAGTAAGCCAGGCTGCAGCCATGGGGTGCAGAAGAGTGTGGGGTGTTAGCTGGAATGTTTGAGTGAAGCTGGTGTCATTTGTCATTGTTTTCTAAGGTAATGGCAGCATGCTCTCAGAACCTGAGGAACCTCTACACGTGCCAAGCAGCAGCTGGGTGGAAGTAAGTTTATGGCAGGTCTGTGTCAGGGGAGGCCTTTCTCTGCACCTGGCCCTCTTGAGGGCAAATACCTTTTGTTTGCCTTTGACAGATATCAGTGTACAGAAAAAGAGGTGCAGGTGTACTACAAAGTCTTCCCTTCAGCAACAAGGCATGGATTTCTGGGAGCAGGAGTGATAGAAAGGCCTCTTCCCTTTGTGTGGGGACTGGTGAGAGATCCTGGCAAGAGGCATCTCTACGACAGCTCTATCAATACAGCTCGAATACACAAGAAGGTAACCAGCCACATCCACCTGGGTGAGTATCCTCACACATAGCACATGACAATCACCAGCACCATCCTGGCTGGATGTAGGCAGCCAGGAAGAAAGTTAAAGGCTTCTTGTTCCATTTATTCAGGTGTAAATAAACAATTTCATTATTTAATATGGGAGCTTCAGCTTTGCAAGACTTTTCCAAAGCTGATATTAAACACATCTTGCTGTGAAGTGCAGCTAGAGACAGTGGTTTGAAAGTAAAGATAAACCTGAAGTAGCTTGAAAAAGCATTTTAAATATGTATTATAGCATATGAGCTAGAGCTATGCTCCCAGGCAGCAAGTCAAAATAAAATATGTATCTCCATGTAAGGTGTGGGGAAAATTGTGACAAGTTGAAGTCATCAAAGTCTAATTCCCCTTCCTTATTTTTTTTTCCCCAGTATATTTAGTGACTGATACCTCCCTATGTTACCTAAAGCAGCCCCGGGATTTCTGCTGCATTACTGCAGAAGCCAAAGAGGTAAAGTGAACATTCTGTCTGCAACACAGAGGAGTTGTTCTGATATCCTGGTTCAAGGAAAAAGGAAAGAAAGAAGTCAATCTCCATATCTGCAGGGCTGCCAGTGTAGCAGGAAGGAAAGACATGCCAGTATCACACAAGTGAATTATGTGTAAAACCCTCTTGTGAATGACAATTGCCAACCAAGGCCCATCAGAGAGTAACACAAGTGTCACACAGTATACTCTGGTTGCAAACACACAGGATTTTGACAAAAACATTTAATAGATAAGAGAGTAGTAATTTTTCATGTTAAGTAAGCAATGTGAGAAATATGCCTCGAGGCAAACAAAGAAAACATTGCTATATTTTTCAAATTGTCATCTTTACACCTTGTCATGTGCAGGAGAACTTGTCTGTCCTGGCTATTCAGTCTGTCTATGATGCATCCATGCCTCAGCCTTGTAAAGAAGCAGTGAGAGGGGAGATTTTGCCAAGTGCTTGGATACTGGAACCTGACATAGTGAATGGAAGAGAGATCACCAGAGTTATTTACATGGCACAGGTAAGGATTTTTCTTTATGTCCAACTTTGAATGCAAAAAGCTCTTACACAGCAGAACACTTAAGAGCTGGTAAGCAACAAAAAAACACAATCTTTATGTTATGGTCCATGCACCTTATGAAGTGACCACAAAGTCACCTCTTTCACACTTCTCAATGCAGAGACTCTTACTAGGATTGTGTTTCAGAACACATTCCCAAGCTTTTACAGCGTTCAATGCTGCTTCCTTGGATATCAAGGTCTTCTGTAAAGGTTTATTAGCAATTTTAGTATATGCTGTGCTCATGTGGAGAGCCAATATGGGGAGTCTTGTTTGCATTTGCACCTTGCTGTGGACACAGGAAGTCCACCTTGGGTTATACTATTTTCAAAATCCCTGAAAATATTTGGTGCATTTTTCTAACCAAAGTCTTTAATTCTTCACACTTAATAGATACAAAAGAGAAGTCAAGATTAGGATTCCAGTTAAGAATAAGAAAATTATAATCTTATAATCTATTTTTTAGACTTATTTGAAAAGTAGGCTCACTTCGAGGCAGGGGTACTAAGTATTTAAAAATGTCCAGAAGAGCATGTTTTAATGTATAAAATTTATTTAAATGCTTATGTAGCGATAAATTCCATTAGTCCTTTAAACTCACCTATTTAAAACTTAAGAAACATTTTTTAAAATATCATTAATTAGCACATGGATTTTACAATGCATAGGTGAAATGTATATATGTGTTTTAAAATTTTATATGCATTTTATATTGCCCTTTAGTGTATGCATATACATTTTCAGTAACACTTTGTGTCTCAAACTAGTAAACTTTAATCCAAGCTCAAACTCAAAAGCAATGTGGGTCATACCTGCTAGAAGCAACATCAAATAGCAAAGTTTTGAAAGTCTGTGGAGTGTCGGGAAGAAAAAGATACAAACCACACAGTAATGATGGCATTTGGCTGTTAACTACTTTTGTGCCCAGATCAGAGCTGTTCCAGACTGGAGAAATGTTCTGTTTAAGGCAGGTACAGACTCCAAGCTTCAGCCTTTCCTCTACTCCCTGCAGGTGGACCTTGGTGCCCCGGCCATCCCCGCCAGGCTCCTGAGCTCCGTGGCGAAGCGGCAGCCCCTGGTGATCGCTCAGCTGGCTCATCTGCTCACTGCTTAGTGCTGCTGCACCTGCGGGCGCTGAAGAGCCCCTGAGAGCTCACAGGGACACACCACTGTCAGGAAGTGCCATGGAAAATGCTGCCTCCTGAGGCAGCCACCACCAGGCCTCATTTCAGGAGCCTGGCTGCTACTGCTGGACTATATGGAAGTGCAGTTAGAGAAAAGGATCATTTGCTTTAGCCAACACCACTTATAAGAAATGCAGCAAGTTTAGTGGGGAACCTCTCCTCCTGGAAACAGCAGTGGAAAACCTCCATGGAAGAGAAGAAAGGTGTACTGGCTCTATAAAGAGCAGAGGAAGAGACCTTACTTTACAATAGCCAGAATCATAGAGTATATTACTTAACTCCTGTTTCCAAGCAGCTTCAGAGATCAACTTCTTTCTTTAAGTAAGTTTAGGCTGGAAGCGGTATCTGTATGGCTTGAGACCTTTTACAAGCTCTTAAGCAGAGCTGCAAAGCCACATTCTAATGATGGATAAGAACCAAATGTAGAATTCCTGACTGTGTAGATAAATCATTTATCTTAGCTGGCTGCCTGCTCCCTTCCCCTTGAAGAGGGAAGTCAAAGCAGTGCAATATTCACTAGTCATCTACACCCTGGATAGATTTTTTCATGAATTTCCTGACTGCTTGCAGCCAGTGTAAGGTGTTTCAGACTGCCACTACACTATGCAGCATCAGTGGGCACCACCATACCTCAGGACACAGTTTTACTGTACTGCAGAATCAGGTGCTTTGAAACAAAGAAACCAAACCACTCTACACAGTGACACTGTCACAGATAGGTTAGTACTCAGTAGTCAGCTTGTTCCTAGAATTTAAGTTCTGCAAGTAAGAGTAGCTCCCACACTTTTCCATAATGGCTTTGCCCATCAGCCCTTCTACACTTGTACCCAAATGCATTAGGATCTGAAAATATAGCCTGGTCATAGTCTTACCACACTTCTTTGTTCATAATGTGACCAGCTGTCTCACTGTAGCAAATACAGACTCTTCCCATTCAATTACCTCATGGGACTTCTGTGGCACTTAGTCCAACAGTGCTGCTGTCAGGCTTTACACGTTTGTTCAACACAATCCCTAGCTGGGTCACATGTTCCTAAATTTAAGCAAAACCACAACCACCTCAAATATCCAAATACCTTCATTTAATTCTTCAGCACAACAGTACAGAATCACTTTAGATATATCTAAGCAATAAAAGCTGCTGTGTTATGCTTTCATTAGCTAAAAAAAGCCCACACTGTTCAGGAAGCTCTTGCACTTTGAATTTGTCAAGTGAGACGTGTACTCAAGCATCCACCCCACTGCAGCCAGTGCCTGCTATTTTAACAGTTACTTTCAATACACAGTGCATTTTTCCAGCACATGGTGAAGTTAGCTGCACTTCCCACCTTTGAGTTCAAGAGCCAAGATCTACTTTTACTCTATTTTTTGACAGGTGTAATTTTGGCTCTCAGCGTCTATGTTACTTCCTGTTACTAATATAGTGAGTTTTAAATGAAAAGACAATAGCTATTTTGAATTGATACTTAAAAATATAGCAGTTTTCATACATACCTGCCCAAGGCTTCCTCCTTTAACTAGATCAGGGAGGGTAACAAAACCTTTCACTTACAAATTTGCTTTGTTTCATCTTTGGCTAGTCATGGCTACAATCTTAACACCAATAGATTAGTGGGGTTTTTTTGGTGAGGTGCAGCATTTTGCTAAAAGCCTGAGTCACAGCATGGTTCACTTTGAGCATCACACATCTTACACAGCCCCTCAAGGAAGAATGGGTAAGCTGTCACAGTTTTCTGCAATTGAGCAAAATGACAGCTTTCCAGATGTGTCAATGTCCTCCCTCCAGTGGAAACCCAGAAGGAAGAGCAGACAAGGCAGTACAGTAAAGCCCCCGGAAAAATGAGCAGAACCAGCAGCCTGGGATATTGGCTCTGTCCCCAGTGCTGCTCCTGTAGCTTTCCAGAGGAGATTAGGGGAGGTCTTCATACAACCTACTACAGATTTGCTCAGCGCTTTGCTTTTTTTCCCTTTTATTTTGGACACGGCACTAGTGATAAAACAGGTTTTGTAGGAAAAACATCTTGGGGGACTCCTGTTGATCAATGATGCCAGTGCCTATGAAGGATAGTGTCTTATTGTACAGTGCATCAGATGTTTATTTTTATATATACTTAATTTTTTTTCTACGTTTACAAATTAAGTTATTTATATATGCTTGGTTTGAAGCGTTTTTATATGCTATCAAAGCTAAGTTTTATTTTTATCGGTATTGAATTAATGTAACTTTTTTTTAATACAGTCTTCAATTGATACTAAAAAGCCTATTTATATGAATGTTTTCTTTTGCAAATACAACATTTTTTGGTACTTGCTAATATATGGCATCGGTTTGTTTGGAAGGAAGAAACAAAGGCCCAGCAGATATCAAATTTGTTTCTCTACAACAGGCAAAAACCAATTTCCTTTAAGTTACTGCTGAGCAGCAGATGATCAAACCAATTATATTGTACCACCTAGGGTTGCATCTCTGCTCCTAAATCAAGGTTGCTATTTTCATATCCACAATAAATGGTATTTTCTACACAAGAAAATGTGCCCCACCTTATTTTGCTCCAGCTAAGATACCCATCTATGGAACTATGCTGGATAGAAAATCAACACAAAGGCAAGTTTGTGATAACAGACGTAGGTCTCCTACTTACCTGCTGAGGACTGAGCATGGAATATGAACTTTTGCCACAGGAATCAAGAAGCCAGTCACTGTTTAAATTGGGGTTCTGTGACAGTGCTTTCTCCAAGCAAAGGGGGTTTTGTTTGGTTATTTAAAAAAAAAAAAAAGTTGGGTGAAGCTTCTTCCCGAGTCCTGTTACACAACTCCCCAGATCAGCACATTCAGAAGGATGTTAATGTAACACCATTTGTCCTAATTCTCTTTTGAGACCTTTGAGTTTGCAATAGGAAAGACTGGCAGAAGAAAGGCCACACCCTCAGAGCTGGCTTTCAGTGAGCTCCTGCTCTCCTGTCTGCAGCACCTCTGGCACCAGCAGCAGTGCCCAGAACAGAGGGACAGTCCCTGAGGTACTCACACTGAGAGAAAGCCGCCAGCCCAGGGGCTGCAGGGCCGTGTCCTCACACATGGTCCCACAGCCAGGTGTCCACAGGCAGAAAAGCTGTGGTGCACACCTGCCCCTGGGCCTTGGATACAGAGTGGGGTATCTGGTTTTACACAGCAAATGTGCCTGACACTGTGGATGCCCAAGAACCAGCATCACTGCATTAAGTCATAAGAACACAGGAACAGGGGTGTTTCTTACCTGCTGGGTCCCACTGCAGAAGTGTCTCCAGCCCCATAGGGCACAACTGTGTTCTCTGGTCATGGGAAAGTGCTCCTGGGGCTTGGTCACCTTTTAAATAAAGAGAAGGATAATTCCAGTATGCTGAGTTCATGAAGATGGCTGTGGCCATAGTAGCTATGCAAACAGTTTTATAACACCCAAATAAAATCCACGCCAGAACCAAAAGCACTTTTTTTTAAACTCTTATGGATTCCAGCTTCTCCCCCTTTCACCACCCTGCCCTCCCTTACATAGCAAAGTAGATTTCTATTTCAGCAGAAGTTCAACAGGCCAGACGGGAGGTCTGTGCTGCACTTTGTCTGCCCCATGCTTTGTGGCAAGGTTCCCATTTTGTTCTTCAGCCTAATACCAAGACATTCTCTACTGACACCTTAAACACAAGACAAGACACTTAATCATGTTTATTATGGCAACAATTTCAAATGAAATCTGCAGCAAAACATCACATAATACTCAGCCTCAGGGAGCAGGTATGGCATGATATGGTGTACTTGCTCTTCAATTTGTATTGAATTGCTCCATTTGTATTTGTATTGCAGCATGCCTACTTTTGGGGACTCTTTCATTCACATCAGAAAGCCCCTAAAAAGAGGAATGCAGGTGGAACTTGCCAAATCTTTCAATACAGTGCTTAGTGAACAAGACAAGAAAAATTACAATATAGGTCAGACACTAATGTGCCTCTGTGATTTCTCTTTCTGTATCACATACTTTAACAGAAGCCACAATTCTACGCAATCAGCCATGTCTGTAGTTTTGCTTCAATCACTAACTCCAAGATGTTACCTTTTCTCACCTTGTACAGGGAAGAGGTTAGTTAATTAGCAAGCTAAACAGCCCTGGGCTTCACCTTGTCCAGAGGCTGTTCTTAAGTAACACAGAACTTGCTTTCTGGAAAAAGCTACAGAAATAGGATACTCCCAGACAAAAGGAAATAATGTCCTCACTGCTTTGGGGCAGGGGGAGGCAATCCCATGAGACAGCTGATGAGCACCTAAACATATTCTGCTACTCACCAGCAATCCCTGTCCCAAACCTCAGTTCAAGGAAATACTTGGGAAGAAGGAAATGAACAGGAGGTCACACTCTTGGTGTGACCATCTGTCTGTAAGGGCAGAAAATGCCCATTGTCCTCCAAGAAATGGGCCCCTTTCAAAACCGACTCTCCAGAGAACATCACAGTGCTTCTTCACTTTGTCTGCTTTTCCAGGCTGTTGCTCTCTTGCTGCAGCACTTCCTGACTGATAAAACCCAAACTCAAGGCAAGAAAAATTATAAAAAAACAGTGAGTAGTGGCCAGATTTTATGTTCACAACTATAAAAGTGTCTAAAAAATACTGTCTTCAGTAAAAAATATAAACAGATATTTTATTCCTTATTTCTATGAAAAATCCTGGGAATTGCAAGTTCTGTTTCCAGTAAGAGATGGAAAAACACTTAAGCATCCTTTAGGAATAATGCCATCAATGGTCATGGGGATTTATTTAATATGGTTTAACTTCTAAAATCAGTCTTAAAAAATTAAAATCAAACCTTCAACACTGAGCTTACAATGAAAAATAAATATAGGCACATCTCTGTGTCATATAGGTTCACCTCTTCCTTCCTCTGACTGTAGAGGCTTTGTTAAAAGACAACATGAGAAGTCACACTGAGTTAAGAGACAGCCCCCAAGAAACCATCTCTCTAATCACAAAGTAACTTGAGTTGATTCCTGGGTTTGGTCACAGCTGTTGCTGCACAAATACAAAAAGTGTCTCTGAGTCCAAAGAACAGCTGCTCTGAGATACAATCAAGGTGCTTAAAAGACTTTTGACTTGGAGATCCATTTGCTGATGTGAATCCTTCAGCAGAGTCACCATGGCAAAATGTCCATGACAGAAAGCCCAATGCAGGTTTTGCACAAAGTGCCCTCTTAGCTTCAGTATGCTCCCAGCAAAGAGCTCCCAATCCTTTCAGAAACACTGAAAATTCCATTTGCATCTTCACTAGTAATTTTTGTCCACAGAGTCCACCTCTGCTAACTTTGTGTGGTCATAGTAGCTAGAGATTGTCTGGTCAGCTCACAAGGGTTAGTCCTGTGTTCCTCCATCTGATGTTCTGATACAAATACTCGGGACAGCTTTTTCAGGTCTTTTACAAAATCCTGCAACAACCAGACACAAACCAGAGAACCCTTAGTAATGGAAACAAAAGAGACTGACTTAATTTTTCAATAAAGAAAAATTTATGTTTAACAAGGCCAAAGATGTTGATGGTTTTCCAGTGCAAAAACCTAGAGGAACTACAGAACTGATTGCAATGATGAATGCCTGCAGACATTCCCAGTCTCCCCTCTGATGCCCACACCCCTTCTCAGACAAGATCAGTGCTACAATTTAAATGGTTAAAACTGCTCCAACCTGCAAGTGCTCAGCCTTGGAATACTGTCCATTTTTAGCAAGGCATTTGGGTGGATTCCTACATTTTGATTATGGCCAGAATAGTGAGGTTCCTCTAGAACATTCCAAATGCTCTCACACACTGGTGGTAGGAGGCACAGGGATTTAAGTGCAAGACTGCTCAGTTAAGGCACTTCCCAACATGTCATTCTCAGCTGGAAAGCAGCAAGCACACTCAGGCTAGAACTGAGAACCGGTAACTGAGCCAGCTGGTCTCCAAACTGGTTTACAATTTTCTTGGAAATGTTTCCACTGCATGGGCAATGGTGGATTCACACAAGTACAGCTTTCAGCCAAACACTAGCAACAGAGACAAGCTTGTTGGAAACCAGTCCTTCCTTAGCATTAAGCAGGAACAACAGATGGGAAGGTTATGGGCCTTAGCCATATTAAATAGAAATACAAGGATTTTCTGTTTACATAGCTTTACCTTTTATTTTATTTATTGTCTGTGCATATCTAATACTTACTGAGGGCCAAGGGAGCTCTTCGAGGATATGCAGGCAACTCTGGATTTCTCTAGTTCTCATTAGTTCATGTTCTATAAGACCATGAAGAAGGAAAAGGAACAAATCCCACTGCACAAGAGAAGAAAATACCAACAACTCAAAAAGAAATGGATTGTGTGCTTGTTTCTTTATCCATGTATAATTCACACTTTTCTTTTTGCATCAGAACATGGGAAAAAGGAGCAAGCACGTTATCTATCTGCGTGTGACAATGAGGGCAAGAGTAATGTCCAGAATGAATGAACACAATTCCTTCAGTTCATACATTGATTTTCTTCTACCATAAAATAAGTATATGGTATTATAAATTCTCCATCTATAAACACACCAAGAATTTAATTCCTGCCTGATCAAGAACAGTGTGAAAAATTATTTCTTTAATTCCTGAAATAAGCTGGGTTTAGCCTGCAATTAAATAGGGTGATTTTCAGCTTTTGTTGGGGTGCTTGTAACACCAACACACATGCAGAAATGCAAGCTGATAAAAGGCACAGTGATGCAACCAATGACAGTCACGTGTCCAGCCCTTGCAATATCCCAGGCCAAATGGGCCATTTTGCCATTGGCTCCTAACCAAAACTATGCCTTCCTGAGAGCCCCCCAAGGCAGGCACCAACCCCTGACAAGCTGTACACATCCCTCTCTTTCACTGCCCCACAGAAACAAGGCCGATCCGCTGCCCAAACCCTGCTGCCTCAGTCACACAAGCCCCAGTGAGCACTGTGGGCTGGCACAATTCCTACACCAATCCCAGCCTGCCCCACACATCAGAACGAGCTTTACCTCCCGCTGCTTGGCTTCTGCAAGATAACCCATGTTCTTCTTGCTGAAGATCAGCTGCACAGGCACAGATGTCCCAAAGTCCTCCTTCCAGATGGAGAACAGCAGCTTTAGGAGGCCATAGGTGGGATTGTTCTTTACAGGCAGCCTCTCAGGGCTCTTCTCTGGGGATTTGATCCCAAGACTCAGAGGAACACGATCTGAAACTAAGAGGAGGAGGGAAAATGAACTCCTATAGCTGCATTATTTCCTTTTCTAGTCATCATCTTGGTTCAGCAGCACAATTAGGGAGAAGAAACCAGTGAACCTAAGAGGAATGGAGTTTGGAAATATTAGCTCAATATTTCAAAATTATGACCTTTGAAACTATACAGACAGAATGACATAGGAAGAGATTTCTATTCCTCAGACAAAGAACACCAATTGGTTGGAATATAGCCCCAAGTCCTGAAAGTCAGCCTAATATTTAGTCAAAGAGAACCTAAGTGTTACTGCAAAGGAGAGAAGAGTAGCACAGTTAAACATTTAAGTCTATAGACAGACTGAACAGTTGTCCATAGTTTAGACTATAGGCAGAGTTACATGACTTCACACAAGTGAAAGCAAAACTGAACAGTGTTTAATTGCAAATGAACATAAACAGAAGGAAGATACCAGTTCTTCCTTGGTACAGTCTAATGGAATGGGACAGGTTGACACTGCTGCTCCCAGAATAAATTTCACAATATTCGGATGTGAACTGCCTTCTGGAAGACAAATTATGTATAAAACTTCTAAAGATGATTCTAAACCCACAAAATTAGAAGGCTGCCCATGAAGAACACACCTGTGTTGAGATCACAAGCTCCTGCTCAGAGAAAAACTGTGTTTACACATCAGAGCAAGAGAAAAAACAGACTGAAAATGTTCACAGGAGTCATAATACAAAAAAAAAAAAATACTTCCATTCCTTCCCTAAAAAAAGTCATAAAAACATAATTTAATGGAAAAGGCCCTTACTTTTAGTGAAAAAAGCCCAAACTCTACCACAATTTTTCAGAGGCAGAAATACTGGAAAACATATCCCATATTTAACTGAAGGTGTCAATAAATAAAAAACAACAGATGTGAAACAGATCACAGGGATGGTTAGTCACTGAACAACTCTGTTATGCAGAATGTAAATGGGAATAAGAGTAACCACCCAAACTTACAGAAAAAAAATCTTCAGACTCAGTGGCACTAAAGAGAATTAAATATCCATGAGCTCTTAACACTTATATCTCTGACCTCAAGGATCTAAGAGAACTCTAATAACAGATTTCAGTCTTAAATAGCTTATCATAACTTACCCAGCAAAGATGCCAACTCAACTGTGCACTTGGCCAGCTGCTGTTCCGATGTGGGACATACGAACTGGAAAACACAAAAAAAAGTTATATTTTTTTCCCCATAAAGCTGACTGGACAAAACAGGGCTTCACAAGGGATAAAAAATATCCAAGAAGAGCAGGCAATTTACATCAAGAAGCACAGAGCTGTAATGAGGAGGCCACTAAAGACTGAAAGACAAAATGGTCATATATGAAAAGGGGATTCACAAACTGAAGTAACAAGCAGATCTACACAGTCTAAAAAAATGCAGTGCAACATTGCCACATTTGAACTCAAATAAAAACCTCTCAACTGAACTCAACTATGAGGCAAAGAAATTAAATTTTTACAGGTATCAAGACAGCCCAAAGTGATTCAAAGGGAGTTTATGCTGCTTTTTTACATCTTTTACCTTTCTGCATCGAAGTGTCTGACTCAACCTTCCCAGCAAGCACTCCAGCCACACGCAGTCAACCACTTCACCCTCCTCCCGTGGGCCCACAGCAACACAGAGAACATCCTTGATGAGAAAGACAACAGTAACACACACATTAGTATCCTGCTCTTCCACAAACAGATCCTTAGACCTGTGACAGAGCAGTTCATAAACAGTTCTTGGGTCCTCATTAAAACCAGAACCTAAATTAGTATAGATACATTTCATAAGACAGAGTAAAGCTGATTTTCCACAGCCTTACCAAGATCTCATTTTCTAGCACAGTTCTCACTAATGTTACGAAGTAAAACTCAATGCTGGCAACAAATTCATATTTCTTAAAAGTACTAGCACTGAAAGCTCTAAATAAATTTCACAGCACAGCAAGCAGTGCAGGGTAGAAGTGCTACAGAAATCCAGACCCCTCTTACATTGTCAGGGAAGCTGCAGTGCCAACCCAGAGGTTTCCTCATACAAATTACCTTCCTTTTTTTAGCACAAGCAAGAAAGCATTAAAGGATGTGAACTCATTTTCACACAACTGCTGGGAAAGCAATGACAGTGATAACCAGCATTACTTGTCTGTCAAGCAGACAAACAGCTGCAAAAAATACAGTCAGAACACGCAACAGTAAAAGGAGAGGAGTTCAGAATTCTTTTCCTTATGGGGTGCATATGTTAAACGATTGTGAAATTGCACACAATACCATGGGGTCTGCACTGTGGTTCCATCCTACTCATATCAAAAAGGCCACACTGCCATGCTACCAGAAATCCTGTATTTGAGACAGCACTCCTAGCAGGGAACTCTGATCTAGACACAGCAAGCAGGGGTTGGAAAAAACCTGAGAACTTTTTATGATGCTTCCCAAGCACTCCCCACAGCCACCTCCTCAGAACCAGAACATTCTCTTAAAAAAACCACCAAACAATCAAAGAAAACCCCACAAAACAGCAACAAAAACAAACCACAAAAGCACCAATGTGAACAACAGAAAGGCAAGCCAGGAAGTGAATACCATGTACCTTAATCTCATTGATGATCTGGGAGGGAAATGGAGCACAGTGCTGACAGCCTGGAGGACAGTCCCTTCTCAACTCAAGAGCATCCTCGCCTGGCAATGGAAATCCTGGGACTTTCAGCATTCTGTTGAAGGTTGCCTTCACTTCCCTTTTGATGAGTGCTATAGAGAACAGAACAAATCCTGTCTGCTTCAGTTTTTGTCTCCACTGAAGCAGAGAATCATTTCCAAACACTCTTAGCCTTTCATTCCAAGGGCCACAGTGTACATTTTCAACCCACTTTCTCTGACCTCCTACTATATTTAATGTGCAGAGGCAAATCTGGAGAGGATGTACTAATCCACAGCTGTAGAAGACAGCCACCCATCACTACCAGGTACAACTGGCAACTCATCTCACTTCCCATAAAAATATTTCCATGGGTTTAACAAACACAGTAGCTAAGACAGAAGGCAATGCCAAAGTAGAAAGCTGATTCAGTGTGATCATGCTAGTTCAACCACTGTGCCCATAAAAACCATATGTCTTCTACCAAAATACATTTTGATCAGCATCCAAAACACTAAACTCCTGTGGCTGCAAATGGTACTTGGACATTCTTCCCCAGGCTTTTGGCCCAACCTCTTGAAAAAATGGGTTTTCAGAGATTCTGAAGAGTTGCCAGTGCAGTATTACAGAATAAAAAGACTACATTTGCCTTCAGCCTGCAGAAAATGCACCCAGTCCAAGAAGTGTTTGTTTTACAGGAGATTTCAGAAGCACTCTGTAGATGTGACCATAAGATGGTTTGAGAGAGCAGTTGTCTGTACACATTGGAAGTGCTAAGACAACTTCAGCCTAGATGACATTTCCAGAAGCATTTCCACAGCATTTACTCTCATCATCCTACAAGACTCCATAACTAAAAATGACTACCATGGGCCAAGCCCAAAAGATCCCCAAAGAAGGTTCTTAGAGCTAGAAATAATTTCTATTCTTCCTAAACAAGGAGGAACAGAGCAACTGCATACTTTCCACTAAAAAAAAAACCCAAAAAATGAATAGGACCAAGTACTTTATAACACTGTCTGTCCCTTGATCTCCGAAAAAAAGAGCACAATGCACAGGTTAGAAGCTCCAGCTCAAGGTAAAAGCACTCACCTGCAATGTTGGCAGAGAGCCAGCCACAGGCTCTCTCGGTAGCCAGCTCCACCGCAATGTTTTCTGCACTACTTAAAACCTTTACAGGGAGGATAACAAATCATTGCAGATTTACTATCAGCCACAGCACTGCAGTCAGTGAAAATTCAGAAGGAAGTCTAGAGGAAAAAGCTTAATTTTGGCATGCAACAATTAAACTGAACACCACCACCTCTATGGAAACAGCTGGTTTGAGCAATACAACTGAGCCATTTTGATTTTCCGAAAACCTCATCAACTTCTACAAGAAGTTGATGCTAAAACAAATGCATTATCATTGCAAAATAAATGCAATTTCTATAACATTCTAGCCTCATTAGTCAGCTCTGAGCTGGAGTATCACTTTACCCACAATATGCAAGGCAGCCCAGTAGAAGTGACTCTTCTTAGCTATAACTCAGTCCTCCCATGAGGGCATCAATAGATTTTCTTTACCTGATCTATTAAGGGATAAGTGAAGCAGCAATGGAAAAATGGTAATGATCCAGACTTAAGGTCAAGGCTTTTAATGAGTTTTAGGGAAAATACATACTGCTGCAGATGTCTCTTCTGGCAACAACACTCTTACTGCCTCAGGACCTTTTGTTTTGCAAAATCTACAAGAAAAGGAAGAAAGTGTGCCACGGGGTTAGTCTAGGTTCTTGGACAACACTCAGAGGTTTATTAAGTAGCAATGCAATAAATCAGACTAAAAGAACAAGACAAGGAAAGGGTAATTACAAGCAACTAAGCTGCAATATCAATTTTCCAAAGAGGAGAAATACAACAGCTGCAGCGGATGTCTGTTTGGAGCAGAGGGACACACAGCACCTTTATTCCTTTCTACAAACACAGTATTAACTGGCTGGAGCACAGCAGACACTCACCATAAGAAGAGCAAAGGGTTTATAATTACCAGAACCTGAGCATGAGGTCAAGCTAAATTAGGCTTATAGATTCTGCAGTAAGAAGAGATAGGATGTTTATGTTTAAATATAACATGTTTAAATAACTTTTCCTCCTTACTCTCTGCCTTTGATGAGTGCCTGGGCCCCTTCCTCATACAGATGAGTGCACACCTCTTCAAGCAGTTTGTCATTATTAACATCCTCATCCTTCACTTTATGTTGCAACATGGCTTCAGCCCTTTGAACTAGCTCTGCTACCAGTGTTGCCCTGCAACAAAACAAAGAACAATCAGGCAGATTGAAATCAATACAAGAAACAGTGCACACTAAGTGCACCCATCTCTTCTCCCCAGGTTAGGGGCATACCCATCTCATATGCAATAAGTCACTCTGCTAAAAACAAATCAATCATGCTGTATCATCTATATCATCTCCTTGTTTTGTGTGTATGGAAGACAACAGCAATGAAGACACCAAAACAGTACTAAGATTCAAGAGTCAAAAGCCTTTAGGTTTTACCAAAAACTTTTTTGGTTACAGGTCTCCTTTCTGGCAGCATTACCCTTGTACGCTCAATTGATAGTGCTCAGAAGTTCAAAGATGTCAGCAGCAGCCCACTGCAACCACCATTCCTTGGGGCTGATAACATTTAATGCCTTCAGCAAGCTTGACAACAGATCAGTGCAAACTGAGCAAGCTCATAAGCTGGAGGGTAGGGCCACCACACAGGAGGGCTGTGAAAAGAGGGAGAAATGGGGCTGACTGTGCATCTGTACAGGCTGGGGTCTACTGGCTACAGAGCAGCTCTGCAGAAAGGACCTGGGGCTCCCACAACAAGGGAAGGGAGTTAGGAGTGTCCAAAGAAAGCCAACCTTATACTGGGTTGACAATAGCAATAGTGCAGCCAGCAAGTCAAGGGAAGTTACTGCTTCCCTCATCACTGTGAAGCTGCATCTGGAGTATTGTGTCCACCTTTGGGATCTCAGGACAAGAAAGCCATTGAGAATTTCAGTAACTGCAGGAGAAAAGAAAAAAATTATTAAGATAGCTGGGATGCTAGAGCCCATACCTACAAGGAGGAGTCAGTTTCACCTAGCCTGGAGACAAGAAATAGCTGGAGGGAGAAGGAAATTTACAGAAGACAGACCAAGACTTCCAGGAAGAGCACTGCTAAAGATTGACAGGAATATCCACAAGCTGGAACAATGGATAGATATTATGACAGGATACAGGAAACATTATTCACAAAGCCTGGGAAAACTGAGCATTGGAACACGGTAGAAAGAGGTGGCTGAATCCTCATCCTTTAGAGATGGAAACTTTTCCAACTGGAAAAGGTGCCAATAAACCTGACCTAACTTGAAAGCTGGGCCTGCTTTGAGCAGGAGTTTGGATCAAGTGACCTCCAGAGGTCATTTCTGATATGAGATTTTCCTATCATTAGCAAGAATGCTCTGAAGAGGCTAAAAAGTCTCAATGCTGCACTGCATTCACATACAAAGTGTCCCACAGATATATCCCCGTCCTCTCTACATTCCTTCACAAATTCCCCTCTACAACAGCAGATGTTGCTGGTCAGTCCTGCACAGCCTTGGTGGTCTGCTACACAGCACACCCCCAGGGAAGCTTCTTTCCCCCATACACACAAGTTTAAAGGATCAACTCTTTGTTTAATTATAATGTAAAGTTACTTCTTAAGTCACAGAACAGGTGACCAGCACTTACTTGATGTGCTTCACACAGTTGGATCCCACCCTCTCTGCCACAAATTCCACTGTCCTCCGTAGGGAAGGAGGCTGGTTGTGGAAGAAAGCCTGTTCCAAATCTACCTGTTCAAGAGAAAGCACTACAATTTATTACAGCACTCCACCCTCCTCTCACCAGCACAGGAATGGACAGAACAACCTTCTGGAGATCTACTAAAGACAGTTTGCCTCCACTAGAACTTTCTGCTACTGTAGCATTCATCATCCCAGAATAGTACTCCCTATTCCCTTCTAATCATGTAAAGCTTATTATCAGGGTTTCTGAAGCTACAAAAGACCTGTAAAGGGGAATGGGAGAGTTCTGACAGTGTCTACTAGTAGTGAGCCACCACACAGAGCTTGTTTTGGGAAGAACAAGCCCTTTTAATTAAAGGCTGATAATCCTCTAGGCTCCTACACATGTCCTTCTTTCAGTGGAAAGCATGGCTACCATCTAACCAAAACAAAGTATGAGAAACATACCAACATTTTATGTTAAAGAAGAGGGAAGCAGATAAATAAGACTAGTTGTTCCAACTGCAAGAATGTTTACTGACATTATCTGGATCTCAGCACCCACACCATACCCCAGCCACATGACTGTAACAGAAAAACAGGGAGTGAAGATACCTCACTGTTAAACACAATGTTGCCTGGCATTAAGAGACCGCTATATAACCCCGCACTCACACAAACAAATTTCTCCTGGCCCTTTCCCCCTTGTGACTCCCTAATTTCATTACCTGCAGCTTCCGCTGTGTGACAGAAGCCTTGGGTGCTAAGGACTCTGCAGCTGTGGGAGTGATTTTCCTCATAAAACCACCATTCTTCCCTCCACTACCAGCCACAAAAGAAGCAAGTAGTTTACGCAGTTCACCTGTACAGGAACACATGCAAAAGCAATCATCAACCCCATAAGAAGGGAAAAAAAACTAACTCCAAAACTCAAGAAAGAGACTTTCACTTCTCCAGTCCTGTTCCCAGAGCAGATTCTCTCAGCTTCTGCAAAAGCAGAAGCTTCATTGAAGCAGAGGGGGCATCCCACACATATAACTGGCAGGGCACAGCAAGGCTCTGAAGAGGAAGCTTCTGAAAAGCCCCCTAGCAGATGGGACTTGTTCAGAAGGATGAGGGAACAGTTATTTTTGTGCGTTCCTTTTTAGCGTGGCAAGCAAGAACTGTAAAGTCTACAAGGACAACAAGAGGAGCAGTTAAACAAAATTCCAAGAGACAGGAGCAAATCCTGGGGGAAAACCTGGACAACTTATTCGCCCCTAGAAGATTTTGTGAGACAAGTTTAACATATAGTTTGTGAGACAGGTTTAACATACAGTTTTCCTACTAAGCCTCAGGAAGAAGAGCACCATCTCCCCATCTGGGACTCTATTGCCTATAGAGAGGAATTTTATCATTGGCAGACAGATCCCATGAAAAAGCTATCTCAAACAAACTGACAAAACACCAGGGCACAAAAGGATTTTTCCCCTCTGCCTGGCAGCAGATAGTGCTCAAGGATCAAGACATTTCTTGCAGCACAAACACCTCTTCCTATACCTAGGATAGAAAAGCTGTGTTGTTGTAATGCTTCCTTACAGCTTGTGAGGGGTGGCTTCCCCTGTCCCTCTGGATTCAGGCTCTGTGGATCAACTATCCTGACTAAAGAACCTCCCTCTCTCCCTCAGCTTTAGCAGATACTATCCACAGCTGCAGGAGCTTCTGCAATACAGCTTCTTATCAAGGTTCTCACATATACAACTGGGACCTTACATTGTGAAGAGCAGTAAGAAAGGTGATCCAAGGACTCAGTACCAAACAACAAATATAAACAACTGACTAAAAGAAAGTAAATACATACTAATATATTTTATGTATATTTAAAAAAAGTATATATATGTATATATAATATATATTTTGTATATATATAATATAATATATATATATTTTGTATATATATATATATAATAAGTATATTTATGTATATAGTAAAAATAAGTAAAATAAGTAAAATAAGTAAAATAAGTAAAATACTCACCAAGATAGGGACAGCAGGTATAAAGTAACTGCTGATCCACCAAGGGTACAAAGTCCTGGTGAGAAAATGAAGGAAATGCTGAAAGGATACAGCACAAAATAAACAGTCTTCAAGTCAAAAATCCCATAAATGCAGTCACAGGCAGGTTTCAGGGCTACCCTTCCATGAAAACAATAGCTGGATTCCAAACACACAATAAAATACTGAACTTTGCAGCCCAAGTGTTCAGTCCCTGTAACACAGAATGAGCTGCTCTTCATTTATTAGAGTAGCTCAGCCTTTGCCCCTGATCACTATCAAAGCCCAGCTGAAAGCTGCATTAAAGAAGGGAACCAGGACTGCTGCCACAGCCTCTACTGATAAGGGAGAAACCTTTCCATAGAGGAAAATAAATGAGGCACATCTGCTATGCATTACACCTCCACAAGTGCCTTCACCCATGGAACACCATGCCAGGGAGAAATGTCACTTCAGTATTAACAAAGCACATGCAGGGCCACGGGAGGAACAGGAATTTCAGATCCCATCCACCAAGGAAATGTATCTTAGCATCCACACCACTTTTCCATGGAATACTATATATCCTCTTGCATGTCTAGGAACTATGTGGAACATCACACATTCCCTACCCTCACCTCCTTTCCTGCTTGCTCATACCATTTTCAGTTCAGTCACCCTTTATCATGACACTGGAAAACAGGTGATCTCACAAACAGCAACCTTGCTCTACAGTCCCATCATTCTATTTCTGTTCACCATTACTTTTGCTTATTTCTGGGAAGAGCTACAGTTTTGTCAGCTCAGCTTGCAGGAAAACAGCATCTGATCCTCCAGCATAACTTGGCACCTGTTCTGCAAATTATTGCAGCAGGTGAGATGGCTCCTGCCTGACAGAAAACCCAGAGCTGCAACACAGAGTTCACAACCCATAACACAGATGCAATTGAGGCACTTGGCCAAGCTGGGAACCACATCCATTGGTCTTCATATGCTCAGTGCAGCTGCCCTGAAGGCAAGTTCCTGATCAAATCTTACAGCTCCTGAGGAAGTGGTAGGTCCATCTTCCCTCACTGATTCAGAAGACACGCTGTTGCACTAACTCACCAGAGCCTGAGCAGATGTCACAGCGTCCATCACAAATCTCTCCTGCCTGTCGTCAGCAGTAAAAAACAATTCTTCAGGAACTGATGGAACCTGAAACAGAAAACCCAGCAGCTGCAACCCAAAATGCAGACAGTAACTTTCACCATTTCTGATAACAGGCCAGTAAAATCTCACCAACCTGCCACCCACAAAAAATGACCCCTAGCACTAAAAATCCTCTTGCCCTGAGGAGAACTTTCCATAAAATAAAGACTTATTCTATTCACAGTAACAAAAGCCACCTTTCTTATCCTCCCCATACAGCATCTTCCACATTTCCAACTGGTTCCTGCTAAGTAATTACCTTGCTTCCAACTGGAGGCACAAAAGAATTTTACAAGTTCATCATACACCATCCCTCTATCCAATAAATTCCTCAGTAATTCAAGGCTGACAGCTAGCACACCGTCTTTGTGACAAGAGCTTCCAGGTCTAACAGCAATCAGCTGTCAATTTTCTTGCAAGGTTGCAGATTAGTAAATACAGAATGTATTTCAGATGCAATTACAATTCCTATTGGAAAAAAAATTGTTGCTTCACACAATTCCACTAAAGGAAAATAATTCTCCACTAAAATACACTTATTCTTTAAACCCCACAACAGGGTAAAAAACCCATGATAAAACAACAAACTACTGTATTGAATTGTTTTAATTCATGTCAGTATTATTTTGTATTGAGTTCTGTGCCCTGCTTTTTCTTCAGAGAAGAGTTACATGCACAGAGGAGACTCTACCTGAAAAAGCCAACCCAGAACTGCAAGGATCAGCAGCTTGTTCAGGAAACTCATCTCCTTATCTTCAGAAAGGACCATTAACCTGCCATACAGCAGAAGTAGCAAGACAGAGTGTCAGTTGTCAGCAGCCCAATTTTCATTAAGGAAAACATTCCCAAACCATTCACTTACCAATTACACTATCTATATACCATGAACACATTCCTTGCATGTCTGCCTTTTTTGTATGTACCTGCATATCATCCTAAGTTTACACTAGACAAGCCATTCTCTAGAATGTGCTTCAAATTTTCCTCATGTATATAGGAAAGAAAACTAGAAAATTATTTGGGCATTGGAAACCTTGTAGGTTTAAGGTCAACATTCAAGCTGCAGCTTGAAGGTCAATCACAGCTGCAGATGTAGAGTGATCAAGTGGGATTTAAAGATTTTGTTAATAAAAACCACAAATTTGAATCAAGTATTAATCCCCAAGTTTAGGCTGAGTTCTCTTTGAAGCTTTATGAAAGATAAAAAGTATGCACCACAAAAAAAAAAAAAAAGAAAAATCAAACATTCACTGAAAAGTTCTTTACAGATATATTTTCCCAAGCTCTTACCTGTATACCTGCAGCAAGAGACTAAACACTTTCCTGTAATAATCAAGGAAAGGAGCAACATGATCCACAAGGGAAAGGTACTCCACAATCCAAGGAATAGTGAGGATAGAACGTTGATCCCGAATAGATTGTCTCAGAAGCTTTAATATATCCAGTACAGGCAGGGTCTTAAAGGACAAGAGAAGTTAAACCAGCAGCTTGAAGTTATCTTCTGCTACTTATAGAAAAACTTTTGTCTATATCTTGAATTTTCTTTCTAGGATTTCATCTTCTGTACTGGTGACTTCTGGCTAATGAAAACACTTCTTTGCACATGACCAGAGGTAAAAACCAAACTGTGACTGCAACCAAAGGTCCCACTGGAAATTTCAAAAGCGAGGCTAAAAGCCTGACTACGTACAAAATGGAGTCAAGGTCTATTGCTTCCGTTCGGTGGCACACTGCTGGGAGATGGGTGCAAAACTAACACAACCAGTCCTGGTAGCTGGATTTTACACTATCAATACAAGTTGTCTTAGCTAGGTGAAAGTTTTGGTATGAAAGACCCAGATTAGCAGAAATAACAGAAGACTGACTACCTTACCACTGGTGCATTGCATCCCTCTTTTAGAGATTACACAAATTCTTTTTTCCTTTGTTCCCAACCCCAGAATATGCAGCAGGGACACAGGACCACACAACATCATCCCAGGAACACTGGCTCGCTTTGAAAGAGCATGACTACCCACAATGCGCCCTGAGCTAGAAGAAGTGCCTGTCCAGCAAAAGGCAGTGCTCTTCCTCACTTGGTTTCTCAGTGCCAGCGCGGAATCTTGCAGGTCTCTGGTTGGCTGCTCCACAGTGCGATAGGGCAGGAAAACAAGGAACCCCAGGAACTTGGCGAGGAGTCGGAGACTCAACAGGGCCACGCTGAAACGCTTCTTTTCATCCTAAAATGAAGAAAAGTGAGCTGAAGCTATGCTAGCCCACACTGGCAAAGCAAATGTCTATGCTAAACCTCCACTCCCTTCATCTAAAAGGTCCATGTGGCTTCATCTCTGCTTTTAATAAAGGTAAGTTTCCAAAATACATATTTATCAAGTATTTTAAATTGCTTCTGTCTCTATTGCTTCACCTCTTCACAAGAGGGAATTATTCAAGAGCTTTCTAAAACAAGCAGCTGCTCAATCGTATCTTTGCATTAAGAACTTTGGAGTCAATGAGAGGCAGAGGTGATCTCACATTGCCTCCTTTATAGCACTACTACTCTGCAAGTCTCCATCAACCTTTGGCTGCTACTTTGCTAAAAGACTATAAGCTGTGACACCTCTGATATGCAGACCTGAGTGAAGAAACACCTGTACACCTATTAACAGGTATATCTACAAATTCAATGTAACTAAAATCTTTCTATATGGAAAAGTAACAAGGAACTTATTGCAATGGCGTGCCACAACTGGATGTGGTTGTTTCATTGATCTAACACAGGTTATAACAACCTAAAGAGGAGGCTTTCACTTTCACACTATTTGCACTTATCACAATTCTATGAAGCACCCTGAAGCATGCAGGTAAGGGGTTCAGACAAATAAGCAAATTGCAGAGTTATGACAAAACCAAACAACAAAGCTCTTGTCCTGTAAAAACTGTGGTGGAAGCTCCAAGCAATTCATAATCAAGCCAGTAATTGTTTGACTACTGGAACAGCTCAGAGAAATTCCTGACAGATGTGTTTGCACAAAGCAAACCTACCTGTTCCTCTATATCTGCTTCCCCATCACTGTGCTCGTGCTCCACCAGAGTAAGACCATTCAGTTCAAGTATCTTCAGGCACAGACTATCCATCAGGTGCTGATTGAACTGGTAACTTCAGCAAAAGATGATGATGAGTCAGACTGAGCTGAAAACAGCAGTAAAACCTCTACTAACACACTGCAGAATTTTGAGCTTGTCTTGTGAGTTGTAACAATCAGCAATCAGCAGACATACAACATAACACAATGATAGACAAGAAAGCAAGAGAGAAGACTTAGGACTGGCTGACCACCTTCATTTCCACTCTTTTTTGTACTTTTTCAGAGATGCTATGTAACAAGTCTCAGCATAAGGATAATAAAATCAATCTGCCAAAGGAGGAATCTATAAAATAACTGAATTTAAGATTAAAATCTCACATAAATTATAATTCCCCTGTGCTGTGAATTGTGAAAAACTTATTAAACAAAACAATTAACCTGGCTTCGTTCTGTACACCTTTAGCTTCATGCACTATCACACAAGAAGCATTTGTCCAGTCCAGTGTCCTTGCTAGGTAGCACTGCATGCCTTGGCACTGGGAAATGCTGACAGCTCCAAAAAAATACTGTGGGTTTATAGAAGAAAAATTATTACCATATCATCTAGTCCCAAACTTTCTGGATAACTCCCTGCTGCAAGAGAGACATGCTGGTGCTTCCACTGCCCACACATTTCAGAGGGAACAGCAAGCCCAGGCCACTCACCTTCCAGCACTGAGGATGAAGTCCCTGAAGAATTGTTGGCACCCTGGGAACGAAGGGGGTGGACAAGGCCCTCTGATGCTCTGAGAAACAATGAATCTCTCCTGCAGCCTCTTCAGACGGCTCAGATTATCAGAGCCCAGCATATTAAGGACATCCTGGTCTGGGGTGTCTCCCCAGCTTGCACCACCGCCGATAGGACCTTTGCACATCTTTAGGAGACAGAAAGAATAGTAAGGTGGAATATTTGTAACAAGGCATCATTTCACTCCATCTCTCACCCAGCATTTTATCCTTTCCTCACAAGACTGCTTTTGGAGTAATCCACGCATGGTCTTTCCTGGTGCCCAGGAAGATACAGAACAACTCTTCCCCATGCCAAAACATGCTACCCACCTTGGCCATACACAGCCTAGAGGTCTTGTGAGATGGCATTCCAATCTTACACGTCTAACTAGGGCATACCTAGCAGACTACACGTGGATATGTGGAGAGAATGCCTATCACTCTCACAATCTTCATGAACCACCCTTAGTAGGATCTTTAGCTCAGTCTCCAAGGCCCATGATGCTGCACTACATGTTCCCAGAGCAGGTTTTCCTGAACTTCCACAGAGTTAAATAACATTTAAAAATTAATGCCCCACTGCCTCAAACACACAGATACAATTCAAGACTCAAAAAATTACAGAACTGCAGAACTGTTAAGAAGGGGTCTCTTGGATCATCTAATCCAACCCTCTTGTTCAGTCAAGGTCACCTCCTGACCTGTCAGTGAATACTACTGAGAAAAATTTCACTCTCTCTTCTTCATTCCCTCCCAGCAGGTATTTATAACAGCACTAAGGCAACCTGGAGCCTTCTCTTCTCCAGGCTGAATATTCCCAGGTCTCAGCATTTTTTCTCATACAAAAAAAGCTTGGTGCCTTAATCATTTACAAAGCCCTCAGTTGGACTTGCTCTAGTAAGTCTGTATCTTTCTTTCCTTGTGCCGGTGAGCCCAAGACTGGACACAGCATTTCAGACTAGCAAACCTAGCAGACCTAGCAAATACCAAACAATGGGAAAAGTTGACTGCATATCCCTACATCTAAGTTGACTGCATATCCCTACATCTAAGTCGTGATAGTTTTAATGAGAGAGAACATAATAAAAGGAAGCAACATTTAAGAATGTCTATCAAGTGAGCAAGTACTAGGTCCATTTATTCCAAACAGAGCCCATGTTCTGAGGGCACCTCCCCAAGGGAAAATCTTGCTACACTTCTCTACCTTTAAATTATCAGGCCTTGACACAAGTCCTCAGTCTCGGTTCATTTCTGCAAGAGCATCATAATCCACACAAGAGCCTGCGAACCACTTTCCAGACAGACCCATTGGATCCATTGAAGACAACAGATCCATTTAGATTTTTGGCTACCCTTGTGAAATCTTGCAGTCTTCATTAAGAAGGCACAGATACAAAGGAGAAATACAGCACCTATGACTAATTAAACCCTACTCATGCAACAAGGTTAAATCTTACCTCTTTCCCACAATTTCCATGAACACACCCACATACAATCAGATAGGTCACTGATGCAAACTCAGACTTGACACTAAAGGAATTTACAACATTCCAACAGCTTGCAACTTCCTGGCAATGTGTGTGAGCTAACAGTCAAGGTGAGGCTCTCTGGCTGTTTCGCTCTCCAAAAGGAGCCCAGCAATAAGCCACACGTCTACAGACAATACAGCAAATCTTCTTCATTTATCTACTTACAATGAAGTCAAATGATGCTTGAAATTGGCCAACCCCCCCCCCCCCAGTTACAACAGCAATACTGTACCAAAAACCGGCCTGTTGACTGTTACACAGATTTTTTGCACTCATACTGCTAACAAACATAACTGGGAACCTCTGCACTTGACAAATGCCAAAACACATCCCTAAAATTTCCAGAAACTGTAACTCTACTAAAATTAGAAGGACAAAGTAATTAACCATGAAGAATGAATGCTTACAACTCATCATGTTCTCAGTGTGCCTTATTCCTCATTTAAAGAGACTTCATTGGTAATTTATCACTGATTATTTCTGAAGAAGGAAAGAAATTCCCATCCTGAAAAGTTGTCTCTCCCCAAAAAAGTTTCAATAGGAAAATCTCAAAGAAGTTCACAAGACATGGCTTTTTTTTCTCAGGCCAAGGAAGGATCAAATCCACTTTGATGTATACAGTCATTAAACAAGTAATTTACCTGGATAAGCTGTTTCTGAAAGAGCCTGGCAAAATGGCTGTGGTTGCAGGTTGCAGATAGGTGAGCCATCATGGCCCTGTGAAGGAAAACATGATCAAATTATGACTGGGACTTTGTGGTACAAAAAACAGCGTTCTAACCTCAAACTATACCAAAAGCATAAAAAACCCTACTTTTAAGAAAGCAATCTCCAAAGGTCATTGAAAAAAAGCAATATTTTTATAACCCAGTTTCCCAGGCACTGAGCCCCACACCTGCTGCTGACATGGAAACAAAAATTCTCCCTGAGCACCTGCAGAGCAAACACAGCTCTAGAGATAAAAAGAATCTCTTCCTTTTCTTCAATAAGGTTGTTATTTAGAAAAAAGAATAAACTCATTCAGTTCCCACTCTTCCCTGCCCAGAACAGTAAGTTGAGATTTCACATATATGAATTAAGGAAACGGCAATAGTGCTAATTCTGATGCCCCAAAATTTCTCAGTTTAAGCCTCAGCCTTGTTTTGCTCTTGTGGTGAAATGCCACCTACATACACGTTACTTAAGTAGGCTGGTGGTTGAGATTAACACAGAAACCCACAAGGCAACTGCTTTCAATGCTATAACAGTTTCTTTATATATACTGTATTTTGATAAAGCAATAAATGAATAAAACAGTCTGCTTTCCACAGAAAGACACACAGTTGTCTTGTTTTCAGAGTCAATGCACTAGACCCCCTGAAATAATTAGAAGAGTGAACAGCTTCTGAACACATAAAACACTTCTCCTCACTTAGAGGAGCCTGACATGGAAAACATGACATGCACACCCAAGTGTATATAATAACAATGTTCAGACAATACACTGGTTTTGAGAGTAGCTCTTTTTGTGATTATGAAAGGGAAAGATCAACATCAGGATTGAACAAATTAGGCCTCTGTCACTTATGGCTTGTTTCTTTAAGGTAAATGTTGATGCTTTTCAATTCAGAAGCAAGTGTACATGGGCAGCTTCCTCCAAGCAGCACACAGCACCCTGCAGAGTAGTGCAGTAGATCAGGCAGGACATGGAACTAAGGATGCCAAGTGCAGCATGATTCACCAGCAATTCAGCTACATTAAAGAGCTAGCTGAAGTTGCTTAAGACTCCTACCTGATCTTGTTGCCCAGAACTCTTTCAAAGTCCCAGCCAGTTTTCTCATTGTTATCCTCCCATTCACGCAGAAGTTCATAAAATATATCCCTGTGAACCAAGATATTTAAGGGGATGAATTCCCACTCTTCAAAATTTGAAGCAACAACAGAGCATTAATTGTTCCAAAGCTTCCCAGCAAGAATCTACCTCAGATTAAGTAACTCCAGCCTCCAATCATTCAGATACCTTTGAAAAACTCATAAATGTTAGCAGTACTTCAGTGAGTTTCCATTTTCCATGTCTTTGACAGCAAGTGCTTAAGCTTGTTATGCCCAATCTATGATGGAATGACCAAAACAGCCATTACCAGACAGACATAGTGAAGACTGAGAGGCAGCAAAGAATAAGCCACATGAAGTAATACCTATGAGAAAAAGAAAAGGACCAAGACAACTTGTCATTCTGCCCTCACCCTGTCGCTGCAAGCATGGAGGGAGGCAGCAGGAAGAATAAAAGCATACCAGATATATATGCAGAAGCAATCCAGTAGGGTGACACACTGTACTGGCATTATCAGAAGTCTCAATAACTCCTGAAGAATTAGGCTGTTCTTCTCTAAACATTAACCATTTAGTTCCTGCAGTCAATATGGACAAAGACTTTTTTTCATTTAATTAGAGCAAAAAATTCAATATTTTTTTCTACAGCATGTAGCATACATGAGACATTCTTAATATCTTTTAGTCACAATCATGCAAAGGTTATACCCTTGAGCATTCAGGAACAGTAGAAGAAACTTACCTTTGTTTCTTAAATATGTGAAACGCTCTGTCACTGGGAAAGTTAGAGCGATTATCAGTTTCTGGCTGAAAAGAAACAGACTGTACAGAGCATGGCAGCAGGAGAGACACCTGTTAAAAATATAAAGGCAGTCATTAAGCTAATGGAAGTCTCTAAACAATCTGAGACCAAGAAAAAAAGCAGGGAAGAGGCAGGTTAGGAAACAAGTATCACTAGCTGAGTTGTTAGTTCTGTTACTACACGTTACTTCCCAATTGCTAACTACTAGCTAACACCAACTTCTACAATCTACATTAGACTACAGAGGCAGAATCACTCGACATTAAGAGAAAAAGTATCTGGTCCCCTTAAATCTCTGCTGACCAGATTGCAACCAGTATTGATAGAGTGTGGAAAGACCCACAAACAGTTGAAATATACCTTCAATATAGGGCTTGAGAAAATCTAGGATCCTGGCTGGCAATTTCTGTTACCTTACTCTTTCTCCTTACTGTTCTTCAAGTAACAAGACCTTTATTTACAACTTTAACAACTCTAAAGCTCAGCTACTGACAAGTCCCAATCTCAGTACACTGTCCTTTCTTTGATAAGAGTAATTTCCATTTTTAAAAGATGGATGAAATGAGATACAAGATACATTTCTACCATGCAATTCCTACCAACCAAACTGGTTCCCTAACCCAGTTGATTACACAAGGAAACCATTTTTCCCAGTCTAGATTGTCTCCTGTGAAATGTTGTTTGCCTAAAAAGAGTCCATATGTATCAAAGAAATCCAAATCTTTGAAACTACCTTCTGATATTGCACCTAACTAATCATTCTCCTGGGATTCATGTTTATTAGGTGAGAATTTCAAAAGTAAAATTTGACCCTGTCAAAGTCTCTGGCTGAGGTCAGGGCGTGGAGCACAACATAAGGCTAGCCAGCAGCGATTCACAGCCAACAATCACTGGACCCAGCAACTCACCCACCCACTGACAAGGAAAAAAGTATTTTTAGGCAGTTTCTAAAGACAACACAAGAAGATGAAATAGAAAGAATGAGATTTAACGTCAAAGCCATTACAAATAAAGGAACAACAACACAAAGGCTTGAAGCAATGTCACTTGGGGTCTGCCAAATTTTACCTTAGCTGTGCTGCTTTCATAAGCCTGCCTGAGCCTCTTGTGCAAGGTGGGAGAAAACGATGCAATCCGCTCATTTTCGGCCAAAAGCTTCAGCATCCCCTTTTCTAAATGGGAAATAATTCTGCCAAGATAATGGGGATAAAGCTCAGAGAGACAGACAGACATAAACAACACATGAGCAGTTCTAAAGAAATGCTTATGTTTACATTTTATGATGCTGCCAAGAAAAGAGTTCTAAAGGACATGTACCAGCAGGAAATCCTACTGGTATCTGTATTTGTTATCATTCTCATCTCACGACTTTCCAGTTCTTGCACAATTACAACAAAGTTCAGTGGACACATCAGTGCAAGGATACCCACAGCCATCCAAATTCAGGTCAAGCTGTATGTTTTGAAGAAAAATTAACAACTCTGTGCCTTTAACTGGTAAAGTTCTACAACCCAAGCACATTTGCTTAATCCCACACACAACTGCAGACACAAGCAGATGAAAAAAGAATTCAACTCACTCATATTGATAATCCAAGACTTGAACAGCAAAATAAACACAGTTGTGCACACTTTCAAAATGCTGTCTCCCTGACGCATCTGAGAGGAAAAAAGAAACATGAGACAACAGTACCTTTTACCATTTATAAATTAAAGGACCAACAATTAGCTTTTAAGTAACGTATGAACTGACATATCCAAAAATAATCTCCCAGACTCCTATTCAATTTTCAGAAGTTCCCATTCCCTATCCTTCCTATACTAAGGGCAATTGAAGTGTTTAATGCTGTATGGGAAAGAAAATACTCTTTCTCAATGTTCTGAACAACAATAAGGAGATACAGGACAAAAAAAGTAGAACAACTAAAAACAATCAGAAAATGGTGTTCCCATAGCTGAAGATTTCATGTTCCTAATCTCAGCCCTAAGAATCAAAGAGTAGCAAAACAAAGGTCAATCAAATTGAGGCATGTGGGGTGGAGGAGGGTGTGGTAGGTCTTATCCTAAAGCCACTCTTTTGGTTGTACTATCCAGATCAAAGTACTAATTGCATCAAGCTTAAGGCTGAATTTGCCAAAAACCAAATGCAACAAGACAGCTGGATCCTATGCACTCAGATCCAAACCTGAAGCTTAATAAACGCATAGCAGGTCAACAGCACACTTGAGTTGTAGGATCAATGGAGAAGCAACTCAAGCACATCTGTCCTTCCCTCTAAAAGTCAGTGATAGAAGTAGCTACAGCAAATCTCGCACAATAGCAGAAAACTAGATTCAAACTAACTAGCAACCACACTCTATCATACTGTGGAAGCACTTCCCATACATGCATGACTTTTGTCAGCATCTCAGATGAGTGAGTCCCGCAGTGGTAATAAGGCATTTTTATGTAATTTAAGAATAACTGTCCAAGCTACTCTACAACACTTTCTCATTCTATGGAAGCAAGATTCTTTCCCTTCGTTACTACTGCTTACCTCTATTTCTTTCGCCGATTTCAGGGTCACTATCCCCATCTTCTGCAGTAGAAGTGCCTTTAGATGTCAACAGTTGCAGAACGAAAAACAGTTCCAGAAAAATATTTGGTACCAGGTTTTCTGGGAGAGAGTAATTGAGATGTTAAAGGTGGATTACTCAATACTGTCCTGCTTTAATACACAAAGGTAAAAAGGTAGATTCCTGCTCTGTGGTAGTCAGCAAAGAATTGTCTCCCCACAACATGACACTGTGATAAAGTGTAGATCAGCATGGGAAAGATGTGTTAGGGAACAGTCTGGTTTCATATGGGACATACAACTTCAGTCTACTGCAGCTCAGAGTACTGCATCAGGCTCATCTCCTTCCCTACACTTTTGCCAAGTATTCATTTATTTAAATAACAGTATTGGCTTACTTTCTTTTTCCAGATGTCATTTGTTTGTACACTATAACTATCCCACAGCTTCCACTTCCCATCTATCTCCCTCTCACAACACACATGTAAGTTCAAAGCTCAAAGAAAGATCAGTTTCATATCTTCTGTGTCCTCACCTGCTATACAGGATGAATAGAGCTGTGCCAGACACTCCAACTGTTTCTTGCAGGAAACCTTAGCAGGATTTGCACAGGTCACCAAATGGCTTTCAGCAGGAAGGCTGGCACTGCGAGTGTAGCTAGGCTTAGTTGGAGTACAAGGATCAAAAGATATCCCTGCAGGAGAAGATGCCTGGTGCAGCAATTTGCATCTGAAATTCAAGAGCAGCAACATAACCATGTGACTGAGGATGATCCAGAGCAGCCATGCAGCCAGAAGAGGTCTTTCTCTCCAGTGTAGCATGAAGGAAATCCTGCAATAACTAAACCATCTCATTTACACTGTCTAAAGCAGCTTTTAGCATGACAGTAATTTAAGTCATCTTTATCTAACAGAGAATAGATCTTGGGGTTAGCAAGCAAAAGACCAAAGAATCCCATTCAAATTGCAACTCTGTTAAAATAGTGTAGCACTTTGACCAAATTAACCAACTAACATATGTTATTACTTCTCTCATCTGAACTGCTACCTGTTAAGGACGGGGAATCTGTTAGAGACCAGGTCCTAAAATCTTCCTTTCATGTACAGTTTCTGACAGGTAGATATTTTAAAACATCTATGAAAATAAGGCTCACATCCATCCCTTTGGTATAGATGTAAAGTAATGACACTCTGAGAAGATCCAATACCAATAAGTGGAAAGGCAATGCAACAGCTGATGAAATCCCAGACTGGCAAGGTAAACAACAGAAGGAACAAACTACTTTGACTGCTGGATTCTAAATCAACAATGATCACTTAGTTAAATACACAGACATTGTACAAAACTATATCTAGAGAGGTCATCCAAAATGCAACACCAGAGTAGCATACGTAACACACTTGAGAAACAGGACACGAGGCAGTAACAGCAATATCAAATGATTGTCAAAGATTCCAAGGGAACGTTTCCGCTTGGAACATCACACTACCTCTTGCCACACTGTATCAAAAGTGAAAGATTTAAGTCACTTTAAGGGCTCTGGGAAGTCAGAAACATTTTCACCTGCAACAAAGAACCTTTTCAATTGGCCTATTTCTAGCAGAACTGCTGTGATGAAGAACTGGTCCCAAAATGGAAGTAGAAAGATTACCAGCAGCTTCCTTGCAATGAACATAATCAACTAACTGAAGAAAATGATTGAGTAATAGATAGAACTGAAGAAAATTATTCATTAAGTACTTTGTGATGGCACCCAAGGGATGAGCCCACTATTAAGTACTTTGTGACCTTACCTATGGCAAGTTTCCAATAATGCAGTTAGACTGTGCTTCACTTCTGCCCCAGTGCTGTCATCTACCTCAGGATGAAATTCACCTTTTGCCCCTGCTTAAAGGGATCTAGCTGGCTGGAGACTGCCTTACTTCTGTACTTCACCACAACTGAGGACACAGCAGCAACTCCCAGCTTTCAAGTATGATGGGTCAGATGAGAATATCACTGCATGGGCAAGATCCAACCAACCACATACTGCTATTTCACTGACTTCAGTTGATACACATTACTGGGACATTTCAGGTAGAATTCAGACTGGAATAGGTGCTAGACTTAAGTGCAGAGTGGCAGGTTTGAATCCTGAGCATTTCTGCTGCAGGTTCAGTACAAGCAGTAATTCATTAGACTCTACTGGATATGTTTCAGCCAGTTCTGGTCCCACTGAAGTGAACTGCAAAACTTAGCAGGAAAAGAATTACACCCATGTGTCCTGAGGAGTTTCCCCAAGAACAAAATCTACAAAGAACAGCAACAGTTCTCTCAGCAATTATAAACAATAAACAATAGTGCAAACTACTGCAGTTTGGTTTTTTCTAAGTATCAATCTTCACAGACTACCAGTGATACCACTTTACAAGCAATGAAAGTCACACACTAACCAAACAGCAGAGATGAAATTAGAAGATTCACTTCATCTGACAGCAATTTTCAACAGATAACTGCAGTAGTAATCTTTAAAACAGAATCTCAAGTGCCCATATTCTGTTTTCTCTGACTGCAAGCTTCTGTTAGTCTACCTACCTTGCAAGACCATTAACACTTTCCACACATTTGCATCACTAACTCATTTTTTCCAAACCAATGTGTTTTGGTGCAATCTTCAAACACAGTCTAATTACACCCAATTGCTTTGCCTGTGCAATCTAAGGAAAGATGCATAGGAGATAGCCCCACATTCATTTCCATGAAGAGAAAAATCTCATAAAAGCAGTGAGAACTGACTACACTTTTGAAGTGAGGGTCATTGTTCCAGAGTCAGCACATCTCTAAAATGGCAAACATAAGCTAGGTGCATTAATATCCTAGTCTGATACCACAGACACATTTGGCTTTAGGCAAATTATAATTTAAGGTCACCAATATTTGGTTTGGATATTCTGCTATCATTTTCACTGTGTCCTGGCCATGCCGTCTCCTGGCTACTGAAGAATGAACCCTGTCCTGGCTGGAACCAGGACACAAGGGAATAAAGAATCAGCCCCCTGCTCAGACTGTACCGTTCTTTCTTCAGCATCTCCCTCTCCTCTTGAAGGCTGTTGCTCATCACAGATGAGAGGTGTCCTTCCTGGACAGCAGCAAAGGCCTCGAGGCTTGAGGCTGGAGACCGGCTGACAGGTGTAGAAGTGAAACAGGTCTTTGGTTTCGAGAGGGGCCGCTCAGCACTCACAGGAGTTGGGTTGATTCGCCTCGATGGTTTACTTTTGCTGAAAAGAAGAGAAGCAATTCCACTAAAATCAAGCTAAACAATAACAAAAAATTTCGGTCTCAAGACAGATGTGCAATTAACTCTTCCAGAGGAATCTAATGCTAAAACAAAATGCATGTCGAGCTGGGATATTGAATTTCTAAACTGTAGCTGTAGTTATTAATTTTATTCTATCACTGAAAAAAAAAAGTCACGGAGCTATAGACTGCTACAAGCAACCTGCTGAACCTGCAGCAAAATTAATTATCAAATAGCAAGCCATCTAACAGGTACCACAGGGCCACATAACCTTTCCAAATGTTTCTAATTTGCAGGACAGGATATGCCCCATTTTAGTAAGAAACTGCTGGTGAATTCATTTCTGACATGATCAGGAGAAAAAAAACCCACCAAAATCAATCAAGTTGCCATTGTCTATCAGTGGGAGTCCAGGCTGTTTAAGTTCAGGGAAACTCATGCTTCCTGCATAAAATACTTGGATTTGTCCTTCAGGAATAGGCTTGGTAAAGTAGCAAAAAAAGCACTAAAAAAATGGAAATGGATACAGAAACATAAAGCACCACAGAAATGCTGGTTGCTACATATTAACAGCTAAGGTATTCTTAAAATCGCTGTAACACTGATTTCCAAAGACTTGTGATCTCTTTCCTACTTCTTTTTCCTAGCTGAGCATTAATGCAATTGAGGAAGAGAGACTTGCTGGCTGTGCTGGAAACACATCTTATCTCCCTTGGCCAAAGTAGCGTCGAGAGCAGGACCCAAACCCTGCATTTGGATTTGCTGTACAGACTCACTCATTTTATAATTTTTAGCTGGAATTTTGCATGTCCAACTAGAAAGTCCCACTTTCAGAGACCAGTGACTGATATACAGAGCAAACAGGCTGACACAAAGGCTTTCTATTTGGTAATGAGGATTTTAAAGAACGCAAAGACAAAGATTAAAGGACTGAGGCAACCACAACACAAACAGCTGCCCCAAAGCTCAGCTGGTCACCAAGGAGACCAGGGCTTGCTGCAGACCAAGAACACAGCCTGCTATTTTGTCCACAATTACACAGGACAAACGAAGCTTCAGGCTAACATCTGCTACCAGAAGCCACAGAAGATCAATCCAAAAGCTTTTTTGCTAGCATCAGTAAAGCTGAAGAGCCTTCCAGGATAGCTCTTCCTTACCAATTGATATTCTGTTAAATGCGAAACGTGAGGAGCCAAGATAACGCTGACTCGTTAGAACACACAAGGACAAAGATGAGCTCAGCTTTGTATCAGCTGGGCCGTGCACTGGCCAGCTGCAGGCAGCAACACAAGCAAGAGGCAAAAGAGGTAGGTGTCTTGGGTGAGTCCACGGAGAGGAAACCTGACTCCCTGTCAAGGCAATACTCCCCTCCCTACACGGTGACCAGAACAAAGCAGTTCTGACCATGTTTCCCAGAAGCCAGGTATTGTGTATTACAGCCTCTTCTGCATCTGGACACCCACAACTGCTGGTCAAGGAGCTGCAACCTGTAGCAATCCCAGTGACACAATGAGGCAGACTTGCTCTTACTTCGTCCAGCCAGAGGCAGCACCCATGGGTGGAAACTCCTCCAGGTTGTTAAGGTTTAGCTGGCTGGGTGGGGATCTGGCAGAAACAAGAGGCACTTCACTCCGCTTCCTTCTCCCTCCACTCCATGATCCACCATCACTCTTTCCATCCTCCTCTTCAGCAAGGGAACGCCCCAGATCGCGAGCCACCTGCCGGCCAGAGGCACCGGCCGAGCTGCTGCCTTTCCTGCGGCCCCGTCTCACGGGCAGGGCCTCAGGCGTGGCCGTCAGGAAGCTCCCCAGGCTGGCCTTCTGAGAGGAACGCCTCTCACCGTGGTGGAGCACAGGGCTGTGCCCAAAGCTCGGGCTGCTGCTGGAGACCACGCTGGGGAAATCACCATAAGGGCTAGACAGGTTCGACCCAGAAAAGGAAGAGGAACCACTGGATGTTGCATCAGGAGTAAAGCTGGTATCTGTGGTGCAGGTAGTCACTGAAGTCCTTTGAGAAAAGAGTTGCACTCGGCTGCTGGTTGCATGGCCTGCCCTCCTTTCTGATCCTGTCCTTTGGTTCCCATGAGCCTTGGAATTAGGAGTTTTAGCAGGAGTAGGAGGTCCATTAGTCAGGATCTGGCTGGTCTGCTCCCTTAAAAAATTCAGCAGAAAAGGCACAAAATCTTTCTGAAGCAAGCTAAGAGATACCAGCTTGTCATGGATGTGGTTCTCCTACAAGAGAAGTAGACAAAAAATTAATATAAAGATGCTACCCGATTCTTTCTGTCCAAGTACCCAGACACATTTAAGTAGTAACTATGGGATTTCAATACACAATAAAAACCAACATGACTTGTCAAAGTACATCACTGAAATTCAATAGTGCTGGTCACAGACCTGAAAATCAGCCTACACACGAGCCATTTTGGCACAAGTTTTCAGATGGAGTCATTAACTTTGGTCTCTGATTGGAAAATAATGGAACTGTTCCATGAAAACATCAGTAATACTCTCTGCAGCTATGGCCAGGGAAGACTTGGAGCGACTGACACCCCCAAGCTCAACATTTTGAAAACATCAATACTGAAAGCATCTAATTCTAACAGAAAAATCTACAGTCTGCAAGGTCTCTGTGCCCTGTTTTTCTGTGAATGCTGCCTGCTCCCACAGAGGGGTGCTGTAACAACAACCGCTGAAGCACCTGGAGTCCTGCAGCGCCAAATACAAGACCAAAGCTGCTCTTCCATTTCAATTAAATAATTTTGCTCGCGAACTCACAGAAGTTCTCTCTCTAAACAGAGACTGTGCAACTTTAAGGTATGTGAAGTTTATACTTAAGAAACTTAAACAAAAACCCCACCACTGACTCAACACATTTGAAATCCAAACAGGTGGCATTGATCTTACAAAGGTAAATCTAGACAAAAATGACTTCGTGCTATATGTGCAGTTTGAAGTTTTGTACCCTGGGTAAAAATTCTTTTGTTCCTAACACTCCATCACGTTTCTGTTTCTGAACAGAACTTTAAGGTATGTGAAGTTTATACTTAAGAAACTTAAACAAAAACCCCACCACTGACTCAACACATTTGAAATCCAAACAGGTGGCATTGATCTTACAAGGGTAAATCTAGACAAAAATGACTTCGTGCTATATGTGCAGTTTGAAGTTTTGTACCCTGGGTAAAAATTCTTTTGTTCCTAACACTCCATCACGTTTCTGTTTCCTCTCAATGGGATTCAGCAACATTTGCAACAACAGAAGTTCTCAAAACCTTTTCCTTACTAATACTGAAAGCATTGCATACGTACTCCAGTTAAGTTGTATTCACAACCCTAACGAGATGAAAAGTCAAGAAAGCAAACACTATTTCTGAAGGTGGTTTCTGCATGAAAGAAAGAAGTGAAAGCAAAATTAACATGCCTGTAACCGGACTCACACAATCTTCAACACCTATACTAAAACTCATATTTTAAAGTGTGAGACCAATTCAGCTCCTTGGAGAAGTGTGAAATTCTGACACAGCCCAGATAACAAGCCAAGCAGCCAACAATCAGTGAAAAAGCACAGCTCAGAATACAACCCCCATGAGGTGTCAGAAGACCATGTCCAGCCCAAAACTGCCATGAGAGCTAGAGCAAGAGATGGCCTAGCATGTCCTTCCCCTGGAATTAGCATAGGGGCACAAAGATGATTACAGTCTATGCTATGCATACGGTTGGGCAGTTTCTCCAACTTTTCAGAGCACAACCTATTTTCACTCATCTTTCTCTGTCCAAGTTAACAGAGGTTTGGTTCCTCCACAACTGAGTAACAGCAACCTGTCAACAGCTGCCAGCTGCAAACCTCCCACTTGCTTTCTTATGCTGAAGTAACTGCACTGCTCCCAACAGCAAAAGGCAGCAAGAAATTCCCTTGCAAAGGCAAACTTTTTGACCTCCCCACCCCTTACCCACAGTGCTAATTGAGCTGCCAGGATCTCAAACTTCATAATGTCCACAGGTTTGCTTCTGCAAGTCACAGCTGAAAGAATACCACACAACATAAAAGTGCTGGTCCATTCTTCCCACACATTTAGGATGATGGCAACACCCAACTAACTCATGGGGGTGACACCAGTGAGTTTTGATTTTAATGCTAGGTAGCACTATGCAAGGGGATCAGGTAGAAGATGCTTTAAATACTAATTGTGTCTCTGTGTCATTCTCTATGGGAAATATAAGCGCTCCTAGTCTATCTACAGTTACAAAAGTTTTTATTTCCACAAGAACCCAAATCATTCGTTACAAAACTCAGCCAATAAACACCCTCTCCCAGCCCGCAAAGATCCTCCCCAAGGTCTAGGCGGGAGGAACATCCAGCCGGGAGGCGCGCTGGCGCCTGCAGAGAGCCACCACCAAGCCCTGGGTGCTGACAGCCTCGTCCTGCTTTCACCGCTGCCTTCCCCTACAAAGATGCAGGAAGTGTGACCGCGTTCCCTTAGGACACCAGCTGTGCTGTGCTGTGCCGTGCTGCGCTGCCCAACGCCGGTCCCGCTGGTTCTGCGCTAGCACACGGCGCCCCGGGCTCCCGGCGCTTCCCGCGCCCGCGGGGCCTCCCCGCTCCCGCCCCGGAGCCGCGCGGCGCCACCGCCCGCCCGAGACCGCCCGGCGCCGGCGGCGCTGAGCTCCGGCGGGCTCAGCCCCGCGCATTCCAGCGGGTTTCACACGCCCGCCAGGCAGCTCCCGGCGCAGCTCCCGCCGACGGCCTCGCCTTCCCGCCGCCGTGCCCGGAGCCCGCCCGCGCCGGGGGCGGTGCCGCCGGCGGCCCGACAGACGCTCCGCCGCGGACCGGCACCTGACGGGGCCCCGGGCTGACCCACGCGGGCTTCACCCCTCACAGCAGCGCGGGGCGGACAAACTTTCCCGCACGGCCCCGGCCCGCGGCAGCGGAGGGTGCTGGGGGAGTGGCACGGCTGCGGGCCCGGCCCCGCCGGAGCCAGGGTGCTACGGGCGGACGACCAAGCGCGCGTTACCTCAGCCGTGCGGTGGCCGGGGCCGTGCCGGAGCCACCGCACCACGGCGCTGACCGGCACCTCCTCCTGCAGCAGCAGCTCCAAAACCGCCGCCATTCCCGGCCCCGCTCCCGCCGAGCACGCGCACAACCCGCGCCGGGGGTGGGCCCGCCGTGTTCCCCCTTCCCGCGGGGGCGGCGCCGAGAGGGGATTCCCGCCGGGGAGGCGGGCGGGGGCCGCGCCCCCTCCCCATGTCAACACGCGGGGCACGGGGCGCCTGCGCCGGTCCGTGCGCGTCTTTTCCTCTCATGCGCGGTATTTCCTTCCCCAGCAGGGCTCGGGGCCCGGCCTAGCGGCGGCGGCACCCGCGGGTCGGGGCGCAGGGAAGGGCAGTGGCGTCCCCCCCTCCCCGCGGCTCCTCGCCCACCCGCCCGCCAACACCCCCGGCGGAAGATGGCCGAGGACTCGCCCAAACGGCGCAAGGCGAACTTCAACGAGGCGGAGACGGAGGTGCTGATCGAGCAGGTGCTGAAGCACGAGCAGCTGCTGTTCGCGGCGGGACCCGGCCGCGCCTCCGCGGGCCAGAAGCGGAAGGTGTGGGAGCTGATCCGGCACAAGGTGAACCCGGTGGCCGCCTGCCCCCGCGACGTGGAGGACCTGAAGAAGCGCTGGCGGGACCTGAAGCGCCGCGACCGCAGCAAGCTGTGCCGCCTCTCGCAGGGCTGCGGGCCGCCGGCGCCCCCCGCCCTCGGCCTCCTCCTGGCCCCCGAGGAGCTGCCGCCCGCCGCCGCGCCGCCCGCCCGCCGCCAGCGCCGCCCCTACGGCTCCCTGCTGCCCGCCGAGGCCGTGCCCATCGTGGGCGGTATCGACACGCTGGAGCTGCCCGGCGCCGTCGTGGGGGACATGGGTGAGTGCGGGAGCGACCGCCGCGGCTCCGCCACGGACCCTCCGCCCGCCCGGCGTCCCCCAGCGCAGCCGCGGGAGCTCCGGTGCGCGGGGAGCGGCGCTGCCCGCCCGCTGCGGGCGCGCAGGGGCCGCGGGGACCGGCCCCGCAGGAAAGCGCTGGTTCGGATCCTTGGAAAGGCAAAACCTATACGCACGCACACAGAACTGTGAGGCTTCGTGCTCTAGGTCACAGAAGTGCCTAAGAACAGCACCAAGAGTAAAAACAGCGTTACGTAGGAGATGCTGCCCATCCACGAGGCGTTTAGACCCGGCCACCGATCTTCACTATTGCCGTTATTATTCTTGCAAATGCAAAAAGCCATGGCAGCACGCAGGTCCAGCCAGTACAAAGTGCTGTGAGTGCATAACTTCATACATGCCAGCGATATTGTCCTAGCATGCTGGAATATCAAGGGATTCTTCCAATCCAGTGTTTCAGCAATGCTCTTACCGTTTACTGCGTGCACGATAGAGCATGAAATGAGCTTGCAATGAACTTTGCCTCTGGGATCCTAGAGCTTGGCTTCTGTGGTGATAAGGGAGCTGTAGTATGCAGATACATGGTTAACTGGTGAATGTGTATTTGTGGTTTTTTACCACCTGTCAAAGTAATTTGTATTCTAAAACCATCAATGATAACATATTTTGAGAGTCTTCTTTCAAGGACTGATGTTAGTGCTTAGTGGATGAGAAAATATGTCACCACTGAGGTTATGAAGTTTCTCATGGGCTTTCCTTTGCTTTTCTTCCCTCCACCTCTTTTAGGGTTTAATGGCAGTCCTGGCCCATCTCATCAATCAAGTCTTGAGCAGATGAACCTCAAAGAAGAAATAGTAGTGAAGGTGGTGGAGCCAGAAGAAAGCTCTGGGGACATGGTAGTGGTTCCACCTAGTCAAGAACAGCTGCCTTTTCTGGGGACATCAGGTGGTGGTTCCTCTGGGAAAGTAAAAGCCAAAACAAAAGGCAGGTGCCAGGCAGACCAAAATGAAATGACTGAAGAGGACCTACTGCAGATTCAGCAGACCCAAATACAGGTGATCCAGTCTGGCTTTGACAGTGTCAACCACAATCTTCGGCTGCTGCAGCAAGGCATGCAAGATCTGAATAACAGCATCAGCATCATGGCACATACGCTTGTCGCTATCAAGAACATCTATGTGAAAAACAACACTGGCCCAACCACACATGCAACTGCATCTACTCAGACCACAGCTGGGTACCTGAGCCCAGGATCCCCCCAGCTCTCCCCTGCTAAGGACAGAGCTAGAGCACAGGTGGCTGGAAGCAGCAGCAGAAGCAGCAGCTGCAGCTCCAGCTCCATGTCACAAGAGCCAGGTCCTTCTGAGTTTCCTAGGCCTCCCCTGAGAACCATTAAGAAAGAACATCCAAATGGCTGCTACTACTTCTGCTTTGCAGATGTGTAAAAACTTGAATAGATGTAAAATGACTGTGTTGTTGGGTGCTGATGTATGTTCTGCTCCGGCCTTTGACTTCAAAGGAGCGAAGTGGACTTGCCTCCCATGTTTTTCCCAGTGGGAAACATTTTACTATAGGTGGCATTAAACACTAATTACCAGCCTCCAGTTAACTCTGTTGCAGTTGGCTAATAAATTTCTTCTCTTTTCTTTATCCTCTTATTCTCTTAAAAAACCCCATTTATTTTTAGTAAGACTTTTGTCTGTATCATCCTTTGTTTAATGTCACCTTGTGAAAAATAAAAGGCATGAGAGTGGGGTGGAAAAGTAACATTATGGTTACTACCACCAGGAGCTAACTTACAGAAGTTACTTGGTTCTTGGATTAAACAAGCCTCAGAAGCAGTTGGCTTTTTAAGTACTTCCCTTTTCTAATAGTTATGTTGGGGGTGTTTGCTTGGTTGTTGTTCTTGAGGTTTTATAAGTCTGAGCTGTGCAAGGCATCGCAGGAGGAGTTTAAGATACCTGCTTATTCTAGGAATGGTTTAGCACTGAGCATTCATTAGTGTCCTCCTCAGAAGTCATACAGCATTGTTCCACTTGGCTGTTCTTCATTCCTGGCTTGTCAAATGCACCCTCTCTTCAGAGACATTGTGTTTTACTGCACTAGCAGGGTAGTCTCTTTTTTAACCAGTCACATGGTTAAAATAGAGAAATACAGAAAAATGAGGAATGGATGAGTGATGCCTTTTTCTATAGGTTATATGTAGGCTGTATCTTCATCTGATTTTGTAAGAAATTGAATCAATACCACAGTGTTTGAAATACAGAGAACAAAAAGATTTGTATTGTTTTACACAAAATGGAAGTCAGATTTGCTGTTAAATTACAGGAGGCAGGGGCTTACTTCATTCCAGACAAATGTTCCTGCATAGTTTAGAAAGCTTGGATTATCATTTCCTTTCTCATAACTAAGTAGCCAAGGAAGAAGAAAGATGAGGACGAGCTGGAGCAAAATGTAACTTGGTGTCAACCTGAAACAAGCAAAAATCATTTTATCTTCATGCCAAAAAGAAAAATTGCCATTTCATATTTAGATAGGGAAAACTGTTGTCACTGGCACTGTTTTGTGTTTCAGGCTTACATATTCGAGCCACTCTACTTTGCACAATTCAGAAGTAGCAGAGGTGCAATGTTCTTGTATCTGGCATCTGTACCAGAGGTCAAACAAAAACACTCACCTGAAATTTTGTCCAATGACTTGAAAAATCATACAGGTGCTCTTAAGCATTTATCACCAACATTTAAAAAGGTTCTGCAGATAAATTTGGCCTATAGCAATGACTAGCTGCTTGTAGTGTTACAGTCAGTTTGCACAAGCATTCCTGCTACAGAAATTTAGCAAATACAAATAACATAGAGAATCACAATGAAACTGCCCCTTTCCTGAGAAGCATAAGAATATGTAATCATAGCATAAGGTACGCCGCTTTTGCAGTCAGCTTTGACTGAACACCACCCTATGAAAATGTTCTTCATGTCCACCATTTTAGTGTACTGAATTAACTCATCTGCACTTCAGAAACCAGCCACTGCTGCCTACTAAAATGTGGAAACAGGGTAATCAGTTAGCAAGTGTTTCCCTTCAGAATCACAGATGGAGTAAAATGTGAAAAAATCTCATAAAAATAAAATGTATATGTGTACAGCACAATGTTCATTGGGATTAATACCTTGAAGAAGAGAAAGTTCTTTTTTCCAGGTTTACCTTAACAAAAGAAGATCGTATGGGTGACAGCTATTAAGAAATTGCTGAATTTAAGAATGGCAAAGAATCCTTCTATGGATTTTTGTTTTTATGTTGTTAAAAGCTTTCCAAATTAACTTGTTGGAAGCATTATTTCTCCTGCATCAGTACAGATGGGCTCTCTTGAGCAGGATTTTCTGTATTTTGTTTTCATGATCACAGAAGGTAATTCATGCTACCACAGTATTCCAGGTAGATTTGGAAATGTGATCTACCTGGTCCTTCTGGGCAGCAGTTTGAGCTTGTCCAGGTTGCAACTGGCAGTTCTAACCTGTCTTTCTCTTGATGTTTCAATTCTTTTTGCAACTGTTAATTCTTGAATTTCACGTACTTCTTGGGAGAGGTGACTTGTGTGTCTGCTTTCTCGTGTTCCAGTACTGATTTACGTGAGAAGCAGCTACAATGCAAGTAGAGAAGTGCAGCAAGATCCTGTGAGCAGAAGGGGTAGATTGGATCTCCTGTATGAAGGAAGACAAGCCAGGCAATGCTAAAAGACACTGTGATGGTCAGAGAACAACCAGACCTCACATCAGTGTACCACAGCATGTTTGTTCTGATCTTGCTTCTTTCCCTGTGTTTCAGTTGTACTGCTAAAATATACTGGAGCCAGATCAAAGTAACTCTTCCACTTCTGAGACATTCTAGATTTACATCTTTTAAATAGAGAAGGAAACTGAGCTACCTCTCATCACTACAGAGTGGGCAAAATTGTCATTCTCATCTTCAAATTAATACAGTTGGTTGCTATTTCTTTACACACCCTTTCTGTGATCACATGCACCATCCAGAAGCCATGCCATTAAGTTTCTGACTGCTCTTAACAGAAGGTGAAACAATTTTCTTGGACTGTTACTGAGTAAATGAATTCCCAGTTTGTTTCCTGTGAAGCTATCCAGGCTATTTGTGTAAATGACAAGAGCTAATGACCTGGTCATGAAGCTTAAATGAAAATACTGCCAATTATTTGAACAAAGGCAGAGCTGGCTTTAAATTTCCCCAAATGCATGGCATAACAGTGGTAATAATGAGAAAGAGATCCAGGGAATTTTCTCAAATTCTTCTGGACTTCCCTAAAAAGCTTGTCCTGCTGTGCAAAGTGCAGACTATTTTCTGGTAGCATAGGACTAAGACATTCAGGCACAAACCACAAATATAAATTGTGATGATTTTACACTCTACTTATGCTTAGTGTTACTGAGAAGATAAATAAAAGGGTCTTGGAGGAAACTAGAGCAACTGGTAGCTTAACACTGCATTTCCCCCATAGCACTCAGATTCAGTAACAACTTCCATTCATTCATTTCTCTGCTATCTGCTGCTTAAGTTTATTGTACAGAGGGAGACAAGTCCCCTCAAGAGACTGTAAAAGCCTAGTGACTACATCCAGACAGCTGATTATCCCCAAAAGAGGTCAATTATAATGACCTCTGACTAAATAAAAAAATACAATTTTGAAGGGAAAAATGCCATCAGCAGCTGGCTTTTCAGGACCAACCTATTGTTACTAAAATTGACCTGATCTGGCTGTGCCAATCAGTTATTGTTTAGATGAACACAGACAGAAGGGATAAGAACAAATAGAAAGTCAGGTTTCTGAGGTGGCCTATTTGGATTTTTCTGTAGTTATTAATATACAGCACATGAACTTACTAAATCAGTTAAACTTCCATTGATACAATCATTTAAATTTGCAATATGAACATTTGATTCATGCTGTAGTAGTACCAACACACACTTGTTTTTACTTTTTTGAAACAGAGAAAAAAAAAATCACCACTGAAGCACTTTATCCATTTAAATTACAGGGTTACAGTAGTAAAAAACACTGAAAAATACTTCAGCTAAAGCTTTCTAAGTTAATGAATCATTATACAAACACAATCAAGAATTGAAGTTTTGCATGCTGAATGAATATTTTATTTAGAACCAGTTTATAAAAATAAAATACAAAATAATTTGAAAACAAAACTTAAACATTGTACAAAGCCTTGATATGGTACAAATGAGAAAATAAATAATTACAACTTTATGTACAAATGACCATGACAAGGGCATTAACTCTTTATGCTCTTGGGTGCCTGAGCAAACTTAAGAATGGCTTAGAGGATTTCCAAGGAGGGGAAGAGAATTGCAATTACTGAGTAAGAGAATTTGAAGGACTCAACGTTTGTCTTCCTCAATGGTAAAAAACAATCTCAGAACTACTTTCCACTTAATTTAATCACACTGTAGACTTTACTATTGAGTACTTGATTTTTTATGGGGTTTACAACATTGTTATTGTTGATTTTTTATGGGGTTTACAACATTTTTAATTAATACAAAGATTTAATTTTTTGTGGTATTGTCCAGGGATTTTAGATTAGCAGCCATTGGTTGGCCACTTCAAAAAGTCAGTACTTGTCTGAAGGCATTGCTGGTGATTTCCTTAATTTACTAGTTTGGATGTTCATAGGAAAGCATTTGAAAATTGGCATCTGTTAACACAAGCACTGCAACTTGAGTCTGGGCTGACTCTATAGAAAAGAAAGTTAAAAGCTGGGGAAGAATTTCCGATCTTGCTTCCTAGCCAATGAAAGTAAAGAGGATGCAGAGAAGGCTGCTTGGCCACAAATCCAGATCTCCAGCCAGAAGAAAAATATGTGAAATTGTCAAAAAAATCCTACTTCACTTTGCATCAAAGCTTTATGACCATGCCTGCCATGCAGCAGATACTGGTTTAAAAGGATTTGAAGCCAGGCAGACCAAGTTAATTACATTGCATCTTTTGGAGCAAGTTGTTCTGCTGTTACCATAGGCCCTTTACATAAAAGGTCAAAGATCAAGTGATCTCAAAACAAACATCAAATTAATTCCAGCTGAATTCCCACAGACATTTGTGGATGATGGGGGCCTCACATGAGCCACTTCGGATACTGTTTTAGAAGAAACCACATTGTACTCTTGGCCAAAGCTGGCTCTCAACAGTAATTCTGACAGAAAAGGAGAGATCCAGAAGCATGTCATGTAATAATAATAATAACAACAATAAGAAAATTAGTATTTTCCAATTTAAAATACAGCAACAGCAAATTTGATATTCATAGAGTGAGTTTATCTTTTCGGTTCCTAATCAGGGGAAAGAGTCTCAACAAAACAGGACCCTATACTGATTTTAATGAAGCTGCACCTGCACAAGAACAGCAAGAACTCCCATGGGTCCAACCTCTTCATGTAGAAGAGAAACAGGAGCATAGCATTTGGGTTTGTCATTATCATTGTTGAGAGAGAATGTGTTATCATCACTGGAGACTAAAATCAGCCCAACCTGTTCAAACCTGGATGGCAAGAGTCATTGCAAAGTTAATACATCAGTCTTTGAAACAATGGACTCCTGTACATTTTTCCTTAAAAAACCCAACCAAACAAAAACCCCTCCTTAAAGATATTTAAAAAGCCTGGTTATTTAAACCATATGAAAATGAGTGATAAAAGCTTTTTGGTATTTGAAAATATCATAAGATAATTCCTGATAATTATTATATAATCCAAGCTGATTTTATATAATTTCTCTTTCACGAATATTATGTGTAGGGAAAAGGAACACTGGCTTCAAGCAGACAGGTGAGGTATTCTTATGTGATGTGCATGTTTATGCAATTTGATTAGCTAAAAAATGTATGACCTATGCCTGTGTATTGCATATAGCCAAAACACTGAACCTCACTTCCTTTTACCAGCATTTCTGGTAACCAAAAATGCTACTAAATTACAACCAAAAACATTTGAGCCAAAAGCAAAACAGCAAACAAACCCAATCAGTTCACTGCTTACTTGATTAGCTAAAAGAAGTTGAATAAAAATATTATGTCCTGTTCTATAAATTTCAGAAAGAGGAATCATAGAACCATCAAGGTTGGAAAACACTGCCAAGATCGAAGTTCAACTGCTAACCTAGCACTGCCATGTTCACCATCCAACAAGCAGCCAAAGCTTTCACCAGCTGAAGAGAGGACTCGTGGATAAAAGTCAAGGCCTTTTTCCAGCCAAGAGTTCTCTGACCATTCCTAAAAGTGGAAAAGCATACAGAGAATGCACCACAGGAATCTTGGTGTTAACCTAAGCAGACCCTGACTCACTGAGAACGACAAGACAGACATGGCTCTTGTTCCCTCACAGCATCAGTCCTGCATGAAAAAAATTCATGTATTATAGGCCTGTCATGAGAAAGAGTTTGACTTTGACTCTCTTTTATTCTCCTATTCATTTCCAGAAGACTAATATCTAATTTAAGATATATATAAAAATTGGAGGCACATATAATTTATTTTCCATTAGACCCTTTTAAGAAATTGGAATAATTACATTCTTCTTACCAGAATTTGTGCCTCTAAGTGTTCCATAAAAATGTTCAATTCACTACAGAAAAAATCTGTTTACAGGAAAAAGACTGTACTGTAAATCTGGCTTTATCTACATTCTCATCAAAGAGAAAAAGAAAAAAAATTTAGAAGCCTTACAGTCAACCATTGCATAAGTATTACTGCAATAAGAAGGACTTACAGGAGTTTTGCCCAAGTAGGACTATAGGCTGAGACCTTGTAATATGAAAAAGACACAAAATCAGAATTAGGGCATAGGGACATTGCAGTAGATGAAAAGGAGACCAGAGTAAATCAAAGCAAAACAGGCCTTGGCTCACTCCAGCAAATGAATTCCAGTGAACAGGATGGAATAGCTGAGACTCTTCCTATCTATATGTATATACACACATATGTATGTATGTATATATATTTCTATATAATATACAGTATCTATATAAGTGTATATGAAGATACACTTAGGTACAAATGTGTATTTTATATATATATATATATATATATATAAAATCAAAATTGTGTGTTTTCCCAGCAATAGTTATTACCATAATACTACAAATTGTAGATGATAGAGCTCCAGCAAGTCTTTTTCAGATGAAAAATATTTCAAGCTATTTTTAAATATATAGGATCAAATCCTTTCTTATACATAAGACTGTTTAGTGAGGTATGCAAGAAAGCTTGATCTCAAACATGCAGACTTCAAAGTAAGAATATGTCCAGATTTCCCAAGACAGGATGTGGCTGGTGGCTGTAATGAATGCCTTGTGTCACTCTGCAGAGCTCTGCCTCCTGTATAATTACATATAACTAGCAGTTAAGACCTCATCTTGCTCCTGGCTTTGAGCAGTGGCATTTTCTACGCGTATTGATCCTGCTCAAGCAGTAGATAGGGCTTAGCATCATACAACTTGCCAATGTTGCTCTACCATATCACACTTTCTATTATTCTAGCAGGGTTTTACCTAAGTAGTAATTGGCATTTGTAATTAATAAAGAGGTTAACTAATATTGATTTTTGAGATTGTAACTTAGATTGATTTTACCATGCAATATTGTAGCACAAAAGTCTGTGTGAAGTGTTTGGTGATTTCAAGTTCTATTTTAGTTTAAAGGCTTCATGCCTCAGTTTCTCTAAAAAATGCTCCAAAGTGCTGGCCACAACACAGAATCCACCATAAAGAGGAAATGAGCATGCAGCATCTGCACCTGCTACATGTCATGGCTCCATTGCACTGCTCACCAAAGAAAGGGAGAAGACAAAGCAACAGCTCCTTGAATTTTATTATTTCCCAGCTAATATTCCTATATAAACTGCTGTGTGCTATGCAGAGTAATGGCAGCCATTTTGTACAATGGAGAAAAATCTTCCCCGTCCCTGAAAATGTCTTGCAGATAACCTGCCATAAACTATTCACACACACTCTGCACAAGGGTCACACACATGTACATTGGTGGTTTTCTGCAGAGCCATATCCACATTCAAATACTGAGGCTTACAGAGTCCTTAATGATTATATAGGCCCTCTAGAAATATAAAGCTAACATTTATGTATGAGTTGATCAATTGACCATTACTTAATAGCATTAACTGATTGCTATGTTAGACTACAGTAAGCATTTCTGTAAACTTTTGGGAGAAGGGTATCAAGCAACAAAAAATTCAAGAAGAGCAGGTAGTTCAAGATAAGTTATTCACAATTGCTCCTCCATTCACATCTTCATTATTTTCTCCTTAGATCCTGTTAAATCTACAGCAAAAAAGCAACTGGGAGTATACAGTCCTTCTACCTTTTCCTCACCAAAAGAAGCCTGTGTCACCAATAATGACTGATTTCTCTTTTTCTTTTTGGCATAGTTTACTATTTTTATATTAGCAAGTAGTTCAAGTACGAGTGAATTTCTACAGCATTGGTTTATTTTACATAGTAATGTCAAACAATGGACAAGCCTGTACTTTGAAGACAACATAAGAGAGGTGTTATGTGCTTTCTCACCTGTAGAGCAGTTACCATTTCTGGATGCTGTTACACTAGAGAAAAAATATAAACACCTCAACTTCAGCATTTTCAGGCAAGGATACAAAAAGTTAGTACTTGTGAAAATTGACAATGTAACAGAGGAATAAACTTACATGATGATAATAAATGCTTTTCAGAAATAAGGAAAAATAATCATATGCTGCCACACCACCTTAACAAATAATTCCAGCAAGTGCCCAGGACAAAAACATCACAATGTGACCAAATTCTTTTTTATGGTATACCATAAGGAAACATGTAGAAAACAGGAAGGAAAAAATGGAATTTGTTGTTGTCACATTCAACCATTAGGTATTCATAGACTGTCACTGTTCCTATATGACAAGTATTCACAATTTAGAACTCACATAATGAAATAAAAATGAGCAAGACCTATTTGTAATAAAAAACAAAAATACCTTTTGAGTCTTTGTTCTTGTTCCATATGCAAATGTGCACATGAAATTAGAAATAAAAAAAAAACCCCAAGCTGCAACACAAAACATTGGCTGGTTGAGAAATCAGCAGTCCTTCAATTCTGTACCAAGGTATAAAGGCTATTAGAATTTGTGCATTCCAGATTTTTTTGGCAGGGGTGCAGGGGAGAATAGAAGAGGTAAGTATACAGGAGCTAACAGAAAGGGAACTGTACTATTTGTAGTCCATAAATTACAAATGAAAAATGAGAAAGAATGAGTTTATATAAGCATATACATATATGTATATATAAATATTTATATTATATAATTTACCATGAGGACATGCAATTATTGGTATAGCACCTATTATACATTATAATACAAAGGAATAGGACTTTGCAATGGTACAGTTTCTTCAGAAAAAGCAGGTATACCCTACCTATTGCATTCATCTGTAGTGCTTGAAACCTGAATGAAATTAAGGTTCCACACTGTGCTACATTACATATGGGAAACAATATACATAATAAGAAAAGGAAAAAATCAACATAGTCTGACAAAGCAAGTGAAATTCAGTGCAGCTCTAGGGCAGCTTTAATGCAGCATTAGAATGTGTTAGCTCAGAGACAAAATATTCCCTTTTAAATCCAAAAATATTCATTTGGCAGAGGTTAAATAAAAAAACACAGATGCTGGCTGGAGAGGCATATGACTACAGCAAGCAGATCAGTAATTGACAAGTCTCCTATGCTTCCAGAGTCCCCACAACAGGAATCATTGGGGAGGAGAGCTGGCTGCATCTTTCTCAGGCTTGTGTTCTTGTCTGTCCCTATTCTGACCCACTATGCTTTTATGAACATAGCAAAAGGTGCCACACCTTTCATTCCCAACAGGGTTCCTGCAGAGCACAAGATGTTACTGAGTAACTACCTAATAAAACTGGAGGAATTAAACACCATGGACTTTACTGAGAGTCCACAAAGCTTCTCTATCAAAAACACATTTGGGAAACTGAATTACAATAATCCGATATGAAAATATCTCAGACTTCTTTCTGTATATTTTGCTTTGATGATTAATATTCTTACCCAGATTTTGTAAGGGTGTTAAGTGTATTTCCATCACCCCTAACCTATCACGTTCCTAAAGTAGACAATTTCCTCATCTCTGTTTCATCTTTCATAATTTTAGAAAACAAATTACCAAAAAACCAAAACTTGATTGGTGATCATCCCTGCATTGCAAGATCCGTGGTTTAAGTGATCCATAAATAATGGGGGAAAAAAAAGTCAGCAATAACAAAGGCTCTTTTTTCATTTGAATTAAGGGGGTAAAGAAAGGTTCTTAATTTCTAACTTATATTGCATTTTACTGTAAATCTACAATATCCAGTGAAGGGCATATATCTACTCCTTTCTCTTATTTCCTAGGAGGAAATGCTTTTCCAAATCCTATCAAATGTGGTTTGAAAAACCCCACTATGACTCCCAAAAAACTGAAAACCAGCTTCTTGGATCCTAATTACTGCTAAGCAAATCTCTAAATAATATTGGTACAAAAACATCTTGTCAAATATTGATTTTTTAAATTTCATCAGTGTCAAGAAGAGGTAAGGTCTATGATACTTAGGTAAGAAATCTGTGCCATAATAGGGGACAAAATAAGCACTCAGTGACTCAGAGGTGAGTGCAGCTCAAAATGGAAGAAATTTATAAGGCAGAAATATCATCTTCTAAAGTGTGTGCTTTTTTAAAACTGCAAAGAAATGCTTGAGCAGTACTTATCTCCCAAGTAGTGACATCATTTTGGGAATGACTGTTTCAGGCTTTCTTACATACTCCTCGAGTACGCAAGGCCTTAAATAATTAGGCCCAATCTTCTAACTAGGGAAACTAAACAGATCGAGATTAATACCATTTTAAAACACTCACCTTCAAGATACTTTTTCACTCTAAATACATTGCACCTCTTTGACTACCCAGCCATTCTTACCCTGGCCTCTACTTCCCATTTCGTGGATCTGCTTGCTGCCTGCTCTAAGGCAAAGCCTGGCCATTTATTTACACAGAATGCTTTCTCATGAATAGTTTACAATGGCTACTTTCTTTAAAATGTGCAGATTCAACACCTTTTTTTAATATACTTTTTTTTGATTATTTTTTTAAATACACAGTACACAGACACAACATGCATCAGACTTAGGAGGAGATTTTATACCTGTCAAGACCCAGTTCCTATCTGCTAAGCTTAGTAGTTGATTTGCTCTTTCCTGTGGAAGTCTTAGTGTTAGGGGAATGGTGGAAAGAACTGCCAGATCCTTTCAGACCATTCTTGCTCGTTTTGTTGCAGCAGTGCTCTTGTTGGCAGGACCTCCTAGAAGATGAAGAGCCTGAATGGCTAGGAGGTGATTTACTCCTCCCAAAATGTGGGGATGAACTCCTCTGATCATGATGGGATCTCCCAGCCCGGGACGGAGAAGAACTGGCAGTACGGGGTAAAGAAGAGCTCCTAGGGGAGGCACTGGGACTGCGGCGGGGGATGACAGGGCTCTTGGGTGGTGTTTTTGGACTGTGAGGAGATCCTGGACTCTTACACTGGGTAGAACTCCTTGGTCTTTGAGATCCATTCTGCAGGATTTGAGCCAGACGAGAGATAAGATCTGAGTCCGAGCTGCTACTGCCTAGGACTCTGTATCTGCGCAACCTTAAGAAGAAACGAAGAAAGATTATTTCTATTTCCATCTATTCACTAAAATTCAAATAGAAACTCCATATCACTAGAAACTAAGGAGGCGGTTGCATTGCTGAACAGATATGTGGAGCTCAACTTTCCTGTTAGGCAGAGGTGTTTGGATCTAGGCTTTGGCTTCTGTGTTGTTCAGTTCAACACAGTATTTATATTTATATAAACTCACTCCCACAAATAGCCTCATTGTTTACAGGATAACGGGAATTTCCTGGTGGTGTTTGAAGAAGTGCACTGAAGAGCAGTGCTTATTGCCATTTCAGAGTGGTACATCCATTCCTGCACACCATCAGTGCACTCCCATACACAATTTTAAGGGATGACAAGGCCCAGTGCAGCTTCCTTCAAAGGATTTTGCACTACTGTATCAAAATTATCCTTATCTTGGGAATGTAGACAGAAAAAACTAGAATGTGGTTGTTTGCATATAGACGTGGCAAACGAGAGGCCTTCTAAAATTCACTCTGCCCTACTTTAATTAGTTGGTTTACTTAGACATGATCTGACCATAGCTAATTGACTTAATGGTGATGCTGGAATCTCCAAATATTTACAATATCTACATTAAGAACAGATGAATTTTCAAGGGAGCTGAATACAGCAGCTCCTAAAAATTTCTGTGGGTTTGTAAATAACCAGCAGTTCTGGAAAAGTAACCTCACTTTAACAAAATGTGTAAAAATTTAGTTATAGATTGTCACGTTTCAAAATATTGAATGCACATCTATTGATGTATTAGTTTTAACAGTGAACCAGGCTCATTTTGTGTATCAGCTTCTCCTCATTCATTCTTCAACAGTGTAAGCTTTCTCAGAGAACTGAAGCCTAGCATTTTTTTTTAATTAGTTAGAGAGTGGAACTTCTACAGGATTACATCCTGCACAGTAACTGCAGTCTAGCTCCTGAAAATCTATTTCAACCTGAAAATCTATTTCTATTTTCTCTGCATTACCTAGCTTCTACCCCAGGTCTAGTAGGCGGTTTTCCTGGTGGTGGCCGAGGAAAGAACTGAGCTGAACTTGAACTGGTAACTTGATCAGAGGTTGCCCAAGACACTGGTCTTGGAATCTTGCTTTTTCTGGACTGAGGGCTGCTTGGAGATAAAGAGCTATCTTCATTCTGCTTGCTGAAATGAGAGTCCAATGTCAATTTAGAAAACGAAGCTAAGACATCATCCTCAGAAAACGGTACTGGAGCAGCAGCCATTTTTTCCTCCAGTGACTTATCAGAGGCACTTGAGAGGTCACCAAGGAAAGATTTGAGCTGTCTCTTTTCCATAAGTAATTTGACCAAGTCTGTCTGATGGGCCTTTTTTAGAAGAAGCTTTTCCTTTGCAGAAACAGAAGAGGAATCTGACATTGAGTCTATCTCTTGTGCTAAAACTGGGATTCGACTCTGCCTGAATACAAAAGAAGATTTAACGGAGTCCTTCTTAGATCGATAAGAATTCTCATTTTCTGAAATGCAATGGAATAACTCTCCATTTCTGGGAGCATTTTTCTCTTTTTTATTCTCCTGATGCAAAATAGTAGTAAGGGCCACTTGGTGGCATTTCAGGTCTTGGCTATGGACTTCCTCCTTATCAGAATGAAAACCATTTTCCTGAATGGTTGCTATTTTGCTTCCCTGTCTATTAACATGTGCATTATTAAGTCTTGAGGGAGACAATTCTGATGTTTTAGGTGCTATTGACTTCAGAACCTCATCTTGATTTGGCACCAAACAGACAAGCCTTGACTTTGATTCTTGAGCTGCTTCAGTATTTGTTAGAGGTTCTTCCTCTGCAGATTTTGAGTTTCCTGGCAAAGAAGAATTCTGTTCTTTGCTTAGCATTTCAATGCCATCCTCAGAAACCAGTGGGAGCCCTTCTTCCTCAGCCTCCTCCACAGGAATATTTCCAAGCTCTTTCTCTTCCTGTATCCCATTGTGTTCAGGTAGGTCCTTTTGGACACAATCCAGGACAGATTCTTTGACAAGTCCTCCCCTGTCAAGCACCTCTTGGCTAATATTAAGTACCAAATCTGGTCTGTTCGCACTAGCTGGAAGTGCATCCTCTGTCCCAACCAAACCTGGCAAACTTTCCTTTGGAGAGGAAAGTTCCACGGTATGTTCCACAGATTGACCATCCTGCTCTCTTCTCTCCAGCTGGTGGCCATAGTGAAAGCTCTCTGAAGCAGACTGTGTGGATGCCACTGAAGGTCTGGGTATTGTTATCTGCATTGGAAAATTAAAGAAAAAGGTGAGAAACTCGGGAATGTTATACAAGTAATATCCTTTAAATAGCAGCTTTGGTTCCACGTCTTCAACATACATTATATAATGATTCCTATGAATCACAATGTTCAAATAATACCTAACTTCATAGCGTTCGTGTAGATAATCAGGAAAAAAATAATCTGTTCTCTCAAGACAGAAATACGTATCAGGTAAAAAAACCATGTCAGTGAAAGATGTTGCAGTTAGCAAGTATAACCCCCTGGGAATGAGATCCTAACGGGCAGTTTTTGGTTTGGTTTTTTTTTAATTTTAGTTTGAATACTCCTAGAATAAGTTGTATATAAATGTAAAATTTTTAACAGGTACACAGCAATATTTTTAGACAAATGCAGAAGACAAAGAACACAGTGACATTTAGATTCAGAAATTCCATGCTCTTAATATATTTTTGTCTGGAAAAAGAACTTTTCTGTGTACCCTGTATTAGTTATTGATTTTCCTACTGAAGCTTATGCCCCATTTTAAGTAGGTAACCTGGTTAGGAGATCTCCTTACCTACGGTGATTAAGACATCCAAAAAGTAAATACTTACATATCTAAATCCCCTACCAGGTCTGATCCAATAGATACACATAAAGCACTCCTAAAACCTGTATATATCATTAAGTCAGATACTCTTTGAAAAACAGTTGGTTATGATGAGGGCTGTCTTTGGCACACAGCATAATTGTTAGAGTATGTGTCCAGGAAATGGGAAACCTGCATTCATATCTCTCCCTACTTGATGGGCATAGACCCACTTCCTCTAGTTCCCATCAAAAAGGGAAAAAACCCAAATGGAGTTGTTTATCACCTTCTCCACTGAAGACAGGCAACTATACAGACAAAAATGCAAGAATCATGAGGTGAGAGGGTGAGAGAACACATACACAAGAGAGAGCACATACACAAGTTTTGTCTCTGGAGACATGGGAGGAATGCACTCTCACATGAAGAGGAGTCCAACATTCTGGCTTATAGATATTGGTTGGAGTAAGTTGGTCTAAACAGCAAAAAAAAAATTAAAAATCAAGGGGATACCATTACATCTTTTTCTACATGGACAGAGTTCAGCTCTGTGTCTCTTTCTATTCTATAGCTTCATGAATCTGACACAATCTGTACTCAACAGCAAGTGGAAACTGGAGTCTGAGTTTGGCTAAAAACACTTTCTTGAGTCACTACTGGTGGAAGAGACAAGTGGAGCGTTGCTAGGATTCTGCTGTGTTATAATACAGATTTTACTTGATTTTGTTAGAGAAATTATACACAGTGCTGAGCTTACTAGGCTTGTGCAAGAAGCCTAGTAAGCCTAGTACATTGGTACTACTGGCAGTAGAAACCAAACCAAACAAAAAAAAAATCACACAGAGACCTGCAGTAAGAGTCTACTTTTTGTTTCCTTTATAATTTGTTTTCAAGTTTGGGCCAATACAGTCCTTCATGTTTGCTAAATTAAAATGGTACATTGAGCAAAAATCTGAGGTTACTTAGTTTGGGCAAAACAGTCCTACTCATCTCCTCTTACTCTCAGTCCAGGTTGTTTCATCTGAAAGAAACACTATTTCCCTTTTGAGTTAGTGAAATGTTTCTTAGTGCAAAAGACTTCTTCTGAGAGAATCCAAGAACATCAGTTCAGAAAGAACAGAGGAAATAGAATTGTCTTTAAAGGCACCTTTCCATGATTAGATAATTTAGTGCCTAAATCTTGAGTAGTAAAAAACAGTTTAGAGGGAACTCTGCACAGAGAAGAAAAAATACAAAACCGGAGGAAAAAAAAATAAAAACAAAAAGATCTATGAAACAGGGGAGCTGTCCCATAGGTTTTCATACAGACATAGGAATTTGCCCAAAGACAACACTGCTCAAGGCAGCCTACATTGAAGGACTTGCTTTCATGCAACAGAGGGACTTATTTTGGCCTGTCAGACAAAAATCATCAGCTTGCTTAAAAATTTTGATCTACAATCTGGGTAAAAGTGAGTTCAGGAAATTTTAATGCAATATTATCCTTGGAAGAGGAGGTTCAAATTTTAGAGACCTCACATGGGCATTTGATGTCCACTGAGCTCTGTCTTGTTTCAATAGTTTGTTTCAGTACCTTGTTCTCCAAGGCTGCAGATGCATCTCAAAAATAAGGATGTGTAAATATTTCCTTTTTCAAACTTTTCACTGGGTGAGCTAATCTAGTTGCCAATCCAAATAACTCAGGATTAAAATACCAGAGTTATCTTCAACATATCTGAAGGATGACTTCCCTCAGAACAGAATGATCGGGGTGTCCTCTCAACTTACAGAGATGAGACAACCTTAGGCATTTGCTTTCAGAAGGGTATTTATTTGATATATTTCCAGAAGAACTGCAACTGCATTTAAATCCTCCTTTGCTCAAATACATTTACATTAAAACTCTCTTTTCCTTGTGACACCTCTTTCATATGTCAATTCTTTCTAGAAGAAAGCAGCTCTGATATGAAGTTAATTTACATTTTTCAATAGACTTCATATCCTTTGCCACATCTGGAGAGAGAATTTTCTAGTCTTTCCACCACATCTCGGCCATAGAGATTTAACCCTTACATTCAAGAAAGAGGAGATTAGGCTTGTTGAACCACCTACAATCAAATAGGCAGGAGCTCTTTGTGAAAAAGAAACATTGAACAAATGGAGAAAAGAAAAGGATACTGGATGACTAAGTATCAATTAAAGATCTGGTACTACTAAATAATTCAAACTTTCAGAAAAGGCTTTTTGCACACATATATCACTTTCTTGATTTTTATTCACTAACAAACAAAAATTTGCTTTCTCACATGGTCAATAAACCTCTTATTGGTCTTCTCAAAGTACAAGAACTAGATTATACCCCTGTTGGACTTGACACTTCACCTATGTGTTCAAGAAATTTAAATGGGTAGTCATAAATAATCCTCATATTTTTATTTCTTGTGCTGCTAAATACACTCTTATCCTATGAGATCTTTATGATTAATTATGCCAATTATGTAAAACACTGAACCTGAGGAACAAAGATTACAATTCATCTAAGTAAAATATGGGGAATACAACTTAAAATCCTACCTTTCAGCTCAACATGATAACTAGCTTATAACACTGATTTTGCAATTCCCACACTTCAACAGGAGTTATGTGACACAACAGATAACTAAAAATGGCTGAGATAATATATGGAACAATTAATTCAAGGTTCTCCTTTAACTCCAAAATATTTCAATTAAATTACTGCCACCATAGTCTTGAATCTTTTGGCCTTCCCTAAATAATTTCTTAATTCCTTTCTGTTTCCTCAAATTCACACTTGAACCAAGATGAGAAATTATCCTGCCTTTCTTCAGGGAATTTTACAAGAGTGAGTGGGATGTCAAGAAGGAATAAGAACAAAACAACAACATAAACATCCTCTATGGCATCTGATAAACTTTCCTCCTTTTAAACCTTTGACAGGCTGCAATAGTAAGCGATACGCTTGCATGAATGCCTCTGTGTACATATACAGCTAATTGTAGAGGAATAAAATAGTGAGTTTAGCTCTGCAAAACTGCTAAATGAAAGACATAAAGGTGTGAATATGGATTATTTTATAGTATCAGCAAAAGCTTCTTCATTCCACTCACGATGTCTGATACTTCTGCATGTCAAGGGCTGTCAGGACTTTGGGCCTCTTAGAGACATGGTGTGTACTCTGTTTCCTGCTAAACCTTCCATTATTTGGAATTTTTCATATTATTACATCATCATCATTATATTACTGGACATTCTGAAGACACTTCACCTAATCAGTTTACATTCTTGAAATTTACTGCTGAAACAGAAAGCAAAAGCACTTATAGACTATTATTTCATAACACTCACATAATACTCCTGTGATACTGCTATTAAAATGATCAGTATTTTAGTATTTTTCTTGAGTTCCAAAGAAATGGTTCTTTTTAAAGAAAGCATTGATTTACCTCAATGCACAGTTCAGAGGTGTGATTTTTTTTTCCCTGTAATTACAGTTGCACTAGAATCGTATCTGATTTTAATAATAGAATACAATTATTTTAAGAAATAAATACATCTAAATTAAAGATTATCTTCGAATGATACTGTAGACAGTATATAGACTTATCTACAGGCACAATGTTAACTACATTAATTAGATCAATTATAACTTAATTACAGGAGAAACAATCATGAGTCATGATGTCCTGAACTGTAACCACCTATTTATTTCAAGATGATTATAGTATGAAGTGTCATCATGGAAACAATTGTTGACCTCACAGTTAATCAGCTCTCCATGGGAAATCCCACAGACCACTTAGCTTTCCTGAAACATCTTTACTTATTTTATGCTAATGAAATTATGATGTTAGAAAAATGTAATAAATCAGACATGTTTTGGATAGGATTGGTATTTTAAAAGAATAATTTAAAAAAAAAAAGATAACTTCAAGGACAGACAAAACTAACTGCAAGTTGTGATTACAAATTTTGGGAATCATAAAAGCATTGCTGATGCCAGAAACACAAACATGTTAAACAATTATAACTTTTTGTATTTTGGGGTTTTTTTGACTCAATGTATGCAGATGCTATTACCACTGCTCAGTCCAGACCTTCATCACTTTTCTGTTGCTTCTAGTAGAGAAACCTGCAGAAGCAGAATGGCCAAAATGGTTCTGTCACTACAAATGGAAAGCTTCTCTACAGCAACACACTATTCAGGAAAAATTAAGTCATTCATGCTGACTGCTTGTCCTCAACTCTTAATTACTTAATTTACAATGTGGAAAGTTTCCATTGGAAGAATTTAACATGCTGTACTTTTAGTTCTTCCTTACACCAAAGGTAGATGAGAAAAAAGTATGCCTGAAGAATTTCCTTAAAACAAAAGACTGCTCTGAAAAGGCAGCATTTAGATTTCTATGTATCAAGCAATTTCCTCTGACACTTGGATAAAAGTAAAAAATAAAAATTTTTACTTGTTTGCATTAGAAAGAGTGTGTAGAAGAAAATTCTTCTAGAAACATCATAATCAATATAAAATCCAGTTGCTTAAAAGAATGTGAGTAAGCCAGGGTAAAATTTATTGAAAAATTAACAGTTATTAACAATTACCCCATCATGAATGAGATGGTAAACATCTGCACATTTTCCCTACTTAACAAAATGAAATCTACTGTGTATCAAACAGTTCTCATACCTACAAGCTGGACTAACTCCTTACATTTCTGCCTTGAATGAAACAGGGAAGAACCTAACTTAAACCTCATGCTGACTCCATATATTTTCCATCAGGATAGGTAACAAGAGGCATAACAATTCTGTGAAATCTGAAATTGGAACCTTTTTTCTACAGACAAACTTAACTTTTCAACTCAGATCAGTATATTATTTCTCATCTTGGATATGAATATGAAAGTGATGGTTTGCATTTCCATAGCTTCTTGTGTGGGAAGATTTCAGAGTATTTTGTAACTAATTATATACTATATAATTACAAAATATTTTTTAAATGTTCCAGTAAGGTAGAAATTTGAGAATTTTAAGAGAGAAAATATTTGTATAAGTGCCAACTAACTCTAATTGCTTAACCTGAGAGACACAGATTAGCCTTCCCTAACACAATGAATAACCATAAAATGATAAGATTTGAACTAGCCTCCCTGCACATACCTGATTAAGCACACTGAAAAAAGAAACATCTGAATGACAGACAAAACTGGAATCCACCTTTTTTAAGGCCTGTATCATATTATAGAGCAGACAATTTAGAAGTATTCTAGATTGCTGCTGTGGCTAAAAGAGGTGTTCACTATCTTATTGGAGAATTAGAGAAACCAGAGATAAAAATCTGCACCCACTGATTTTGATTGTTTCTTAAGACACAGCTGCACATTTAGCACTATAACTACTTAAGCAGTATCTTCACACACAGCCCTGGCCAGTAGTTGCTGCACTCACATCACCTTTACCATTGACCTCACACAACACCCAATGCAGCTCTCTAAATGAGCAGACAACTCATCTGGTTGGAAAAGAAAGAAAGAAAAATGTTAGGTTTCAAGAGGATTTGCTGTTCAATTTGACCATGCTGTAGATGAGAAGGATACTAATAGCACTCCAGACACACTTTTCAGACCCAAGTACAAAGAATTCATCTGGTTTTTTTGAGAGCTATAATGCTGCCACACTCTTTTCTTTATGCTGCAAGTTGAATAACTAAGGAGAGCTGAAGCAAAACACTCCAATTCTCTTTCATAATTTATGTATGGCAAGACAGGAGTCCTCTATTGAGCAAATATAGACCAACCTACATCTGCACTAGTGTGCAGAGAATATACAGAGATTTCATGACCTCCTCTATCTGATACCGAAGTACAGGAAGATAGGTTAGAGCTCCTGAACCCTCATTCATCAAAAATCTGGAAAGAAAGTCACTTTGCTTGATTTCAGAAACAAATGTATAATTTCTTATTTTTTAATACATGAAACTAAATTCAACAGTACAGATCCCTGACCCCTGCAATTCATTAGTTATGAATGCTGAACCAAATTGCAGACAGCAGGAAAGACATGAAAATATATTCAGTACCAAATATTTGTAGAGATTAGCATGAATGACATGAAAAATCTTTTAAATATTTAAAATATGTCAAAAAGAGAAGGACTTGCAAAAGTTTTTGAATTCTTCAGTAAGCCATAAAGCACATGAGGCTTTCATTGTTGGAATGAAGTAAACAATCACGTGCTTGTATTTTCCATAGAAAGTGAAAAACTGATCATTCTTAACACAGTTATGACTTTCAAATCACAGCTCAAAAAGCAACACAGCAGTCAAGCACTTACCAGGTAAAAGGAAAGAGGAAGCTTAATGTTCACTCCACTGAGCAGCAGCACCTGGCACAATGCCAGGTCTTCTTCACATGACAAAGTACATCACTTTGCAGCCCTTATTAATATTGCAGCTGTATTTATTTTTTGGGTACTAAGGAAGCCAGAGAAGATCCTCTGTGCCAACTTGCTTTTTCTGAGCATTGTGGACATTTTACTAAGTTTGCTAATTACATCTGCAATAGATTCTGATTGAAAAACTTAAATTGTAGCTATAGGGACCAAAAAAAAACCCCAAAAAAACCCCAACAACCCGAAATTAAGGTCATCTTGCACCCTAGGATATAAACCAATGCCAAAAAATACTCAAGCTTAACTCCTAATGAGTTATTTTCTCCTAGGTCCCTTTCCCTAATCAGTATGTCAGCAATCATGAAGATGTGGTATTTTGGTATCCCATCAAGTTCACAATCATGAACATCGGGGAGCTACTGTTTGTTTTTATACATCAAACACAGAAATTTTTTTATATTCAGCCAAAAAACAGTCAGGATTTTGCCTTGTTATCACATACCAATGGTCCTACAAAATTTTGAAAGTAACTAAGCTAAATGAATTACTTTTAATATCAATACTCCTGTTCATTCTTCCCTGAGAAAAGAAAAACTGTAATATAGAACTTTTTGTACTGAAAAATACATTGGAAATGAAAGGCAACACAAAGTATAATCCAAATGAAACATTAATGGTAAAATGATGATGATATGTTAGTCTTATGCATTAATGCTATGTCATACTGCTTTATGCAACAATGCAAACTCACACTACTTAGCAGATCTCAATATTTTTGTAATACAAAAATTACTTTTGTAATACAAAAATTACACTTAACTTCAATAATGACTGCAAGCCTTCATCTTTCATATTGAAATGAAACTGGAAATACAAAACTACAAAAAGTCCCCTTTCTTTAGTGGCATTTTCATTACCCTGATAATTGCCATCTTTATTTTATATACTGTAAGCAGGGGAAAATTTTATTATTTGCTAATTTCCAAAGAAATAATCTGACTATTTCTAGATCCCTTTTTGTCACATTAAAATCATTTAGAACAGTCAAAATTTTAATATGTGTTCCCAGTTTGAAATTCAGCTACTACTGTGATTATAGGAATCCATTATTCTTAGTTTTAAATTAAGCAAAAAAATTTTTTTTCTAGATTTTATAATCCTATCTTTTTTCAAGAGAAAATCTCTGAGGAAGTGAATCTGTCTTTCAGAACATCCAAAGATGCTTTGTGCTCCAGATCTTAACCTGAATAACAGCTCCTTAAATATTCCCCTCTTCTAAGTGGGACAGTATTATCTTCGTCACAGAGTATTCCCAACTCTATTCCTGGAAAAGATCCATTCTTACTCCCCAACTTGATTTTTCAAAACATTTTTAGGATGCTGTGTATAGCAGTATGACTAGCATATGCCTACCACCAGACTGTGCAGAACAACTGAAAACATTAAACCTTACAGATGACTGCTACAACACAGTCATTTCTATGAAGACAAGGCTTATTCACCTGCTCAGGTTGTGCTTTTGAGATGCGAATGACAGGGGGGAGCTTGCTGCCACAGGGAATGACAGGAAGCTGCCTACGGCCAGTTGAGCAGGAGGAAGAGGAGTGGCTCTCAGCTGACTGACTCCTGGGTAAAGCAGCTTCCCTCAGAGGGTTCAAGTGGATGGACAGATAGGCTATAGGGCTCATGGTGCGTAGGATGGGACTTGAAATTCTTGGAGTGGAGAAATGCAGCATATGACATGAGTTGAGCTGTGAGAACAACATGGCGGGGAAGAAAATAAGGTTGAATATATTTTAATAATTCTTGTTTATGTTTCACCTATATGCATTCCCTCAAAAACCATATTCACAACTCCCTAAGAGGCTGAAAGGTCGTAATTTAAGAGGTGTCTTAAGTCTAATCTTCACATTTTCCATCATCTATTTTCAAAAATCCAGTATCAAACTCAAGAGTAATTATCATTTCTCTAGCTGGACTCTTCATTCACTCAGTCTTAGAATCATAGAATCATTTAGGTTGGAAAATAAAATCAGATTCTTTAAGTCCAACCTCTGCAACCATAATAATTGGTCAGTAACAACCTAGGGCTTGTAGGGCTTTAAATTTAATAAACTAACAGAGTCTGTTTCAAGGACATTGTGTACATCAGTTGATAACTGGCTCATTGATCATTGATTGATCCTTTCAAAGACTTAGCACATCCGCACAACATCATATCTGTGTTTCTGAGATTACTACATTGATAGCATATACACCCTTTGGAGGCTTTACAGCTGTGCCAGTAGCAGCATACATTAAGAACTGCCCCTGACAGAATTAATCAGTAAGGTTAATACTAAACAATTCTGATGAAATTTCCCAAATATGGGACCAAACTAGAAGGCTACACTGGCCTGGAGAATCAAGGAACAATTGCTTCATCTTGAACTACATTAATTAAAGCATTTAGATAAGAGGTAAGAAAAAAGAATAGGAACTGTAAACTCTTCCAAACTATTAATTTTAGACAAAGTACATTTTTAAATTGCTTATTGATGATTCTAATAAACCTATAGCTTTGATATACAAAGCTAAAATCCACTGGTTTTTTCCAAGACTTTTTCCAGTACTGAATAAATATCTGATGGTGACGCACTTAAATACCTGTAAACGAGATTGCTATACAAAGTTTGCAACTCTTTGTTCCAATTAGTTAGAGAAAACCATGAAGAGTAGAGATAAGGAAATTTTCTGAGAGCTTCATGCTTAATGAAGGTGACTTTTTGTTTTATACCATTGCAATTCTAAACTATATCCTTTGGAAAGCAAGAGCATCTAGCAAGCATTTCCATTTCTAAGGAAAAGGTATCTTTTAATTGTGTCAATACTAAAGCTTCAGCTCCCACAATGCATCACTGACTTGCAACTGGAAAAATAAAGTATTTCCAGTGCCTCATAAAAGCAGCAAATGAGAAGACAAGGTACATGAAAATTTAATTACTTACAACTCAGAAATAAATTGATATTTAAGAGCAAGCTTTTGATAAAACATAACCATGACATACAAAACTTCCATTTCAGCAATATTTCTAAATAACAAAAATAAATAGATTCACACAGTAAATCCTCTTCTATAACACACACACACACACACACATATATACATCTACATGAATTTGTGTTGTCAGCCAAGTGAGATCAAAGCAAACTGTTGTTTAATTTAAACTGAAAATGAAGATGGAAAGAGCTGTTACATGCTTAATTACTTCAAATCCATTATTTCTTATTTACTGAAATATCTGCTTGATAAATATATGTTGCAAGGATTTGTGCAAGCACTGTATGGAGTTCTTTGCAATTCAATACAAACACGGAAAATTAATGAGGCTGTGGGTCCATAACACACAAAGTCCAGCTCTAGCCTGTTAGTACCAGATGTAGGAAAAGAAAACTAGAGCTGTATGATGCAAAGTGCTGCTCCAGTATAAATTCACTATTAGTGTAGATCAGCTCAAATTCTTTTGACAAATTACCTTCATACCAGTAGATACTACAGCAAATCCCACACTGTCTGTCCTGCAGCCGAAGCCAACATAAAGCTATTATTAAAGCATAAAGTCAGCACATATACCCTTAGCATACTCTGAGTATTCAACATATATGTGACCATGTGCCTGTAACTAAGCCAGATTAAACTGGTCTTTGCTGGTAGCACATAGAATTTGTATTGCAACTGGAAAACCAAGACTGATAACATGAAAAATGCTTCTCTTACCTGCAGGCCTTTTTTTTCATAATAGACAGCATAATTTGATGTAATTTTTTATGCCTGAGACTTTCTCATCCCCAAGCCAATAACTTACACATTTTTTCTCTTATTTTTAGAGTTCAAGTTTCCTTTCTTAACTGGTGCAACTCTACATTTTTAATAGAATGCTGATGCTGTGTATAACAGGTGAGAAGTGATATTATCAACAATTACAGGAAGTGCACATACACAAACAATTTCACGAAGAATATTTATCTACAAATGGAAAGACTGTAGACCAGAAATTTCTTTCCTTCAAAAGAAAATAAAATTATGAGTGAGTGTATGAAATATTAGTTTCTCATACAGAAACATCCATGCTAGTAGTTCATAAAATAGTGAACAATAAAGCTCTGAAAGAAATTAAGAACAAAGAAGAATCACCAAAGCAAAAAGGAAATATTCAAAAAAATACTTGACTTATGATAGGAAAACTATTTTATGTATTCACCACTGAAGTAATTGCTTGCATATTTAACAAACCTATCACAATAAGCCCAAAAAGCAAAACCGTACTTTGTTCTAAGTGAAAGTGAAGCAGGTCAGTAGAATATATATACCCATATGGGAGGTTTATTCATAAGCATGATGATCATGGCTGGCATGATGACATATCCTAGAGTTTCAAGCTGTATTAAATGAGTGAACTATTTCAGTAATTATAAGTTTCTAAACTACTGCAATTTCAACATCTATTTTAACCCCTTTTAGTAACATACATTTAATTTATAGTCCTAAAATTAACATTCTTGGATCCAAGCCTGCTCTTAGTAACTGGCGGAATATAATTAAATCAGCAGAAAAGTAAAGTATGACCTTTGCCTATTATTTTTATTGCCAGGAAGGTGCTACCTAAAAAAAAATACTAAAGAACAAGAACATCTTATGCACAATCAAGGATCACATTGAAAAAACAGTTTCAGGGTAAGTTCTCTGAGGAAGAAAGAAAAGGACTCTACCAAACAGCTCTCTGAGGTCACCAGGACATTGGAACAGAGAGAATGGCGGGAATAAGAGGCATACACACACACACACTTCCTCCCAGTGAAGTGACAAGAACACTCACCTATAAGAACTAGGTTCTAGTACCCTTCATAGGGAATATTTAAGTATCCTTTATGAAGTGGAATACATCAATGAAGGCCAAAAAGAAAAACTCACCCTGAAATAGCCTCTTAGGCTTCGTGTGGCTTTTAAGGGCTAATGAGGTAGATGGAACACTACCCCAAATTGCCATTACAGTTGGAGGAGACACACTGTATAGGTACACTCTGTTCCCAGCTACTAAACTGGCTAAGTAATTTCCATTTTTTTATTCTCAGGTCAATTTATATTTTCTATTGTACATCATTCACCTTTGAAACACCAAGTTCCTTCCTGCCATTCATCTTGCACTCACAACGCTACTTGCCCTTCCAGCATAACATAAACTATATTAATTTCCCCCTTTTTTGAGGTAATGAAAAATGCTACTTATCTCCCTGCAAAGCCAGAGTAAAATATAATTTCACTCCAGTTTCTACTTCAGCCAGTATTTCTTCCAATGCATTTTATAGTAATTAACTTTGTTTGCAACCATTTCTGCTCCCATGTTTTGAAGCTTCTTCCTTTTAAGACAAAGATAATGTCCATTTTTTGCACAGTAGTACGTAATATTTGTACCACCTCTACTTTTAGTTTAAAGTAAAACAGCTATTTCCTCCAAAAGAGCCACATTTGCATAAAGTGTACAGTTGTATAGTGGATTTTATTAGAAAATTACAAGCTGTTTTTAAGGGCTCTTGAAATAAAGACACTTGATAATTAGTATTTTTTACAGGACCAAGTGCCGCTTTTTCTTGTTTGTTTTACTAAAACTGACCTTAAAATACAAAAACCGAACAACTTAAAAATTTAAAATAATTTTCACCTTTAAAGGTTTCTAACCATCAAAAATTCTTTCATGCATCTAATATTTCAGACTAAATCTCAAAAATCTGTTGTTTAACACAGTTCTATATTTTCTATTATACAAAACAAATCTTGTATAAATTACATAATTTAAAGTATGATGTCCATATATAATGTCTTATGAAAGATATGATCTTGCCTTTTCCATGAGAATCTAGGCATAGTTGAAATTTTACTGTGCTGCTATAGTTAATTACATTGAGTAGCTCATTTTCACTATAAAGGATATTCCACACCTGATAATAAATGACTAGTCGGTGACAAGTTTATTTTTCTAATGAGCTGGCAGTAACTTTCACAAAAAGTGGTGATACAAGAAGAAAAAATATAGCCAGGTTTCTTGGCTCAAGGGAACTTCACAGAATTGACCTTCAGATCACAGATGCCACAGTATCTACTTTAAAAAGGGGAGAAATAAAACCATGAGGTGATTCCCAATCACTTAACCACTAACCTCACTTACTCCTTAAGTAAAGGCAAAGAAGTCTCTGTTTAGAAACAGTGACAGGAGAAAAAAATAAATGTTCAAAAACTGTGCAACAGAGAATTCTTCAGAAGAGATGAAAAAGAAAAACAAGGATATACAACGAAAGCAAAGCAATCTGTTTTGGCAAAAAATATGAGTAAAGTAGGAGTTGCAAAAGTATTTAAGAAGTGAAAAGCATCAACACTTTATAAAAGGCAACAAGTTGTTTGTATAGGGACTATTAGAAATTTCTGAAGTAACAGGAAGAAACAAAGTAAAATCCAGAAGCAAACACTGCAGGAATAATAGTGAGACGTGAGAGCAAGTAACTGTTTCTTTAATTTCAGCCACTTAGATTTTTCCTGGAGCACATGAAACACTGTAGCACAGTATTTTACATATTCAATTGCAATTTTATGTTTATGTACTGCAAACATAATAAATATGTGTTTGCATGTGTGTCTCTCACTGATTAGGAATCACTGCACAAGGAGCTTCTTTAGATAGACAGATATATAGATAGATAACTCTTTGTAAAATGTGGCCAGTTTTGTGGATCACACCTGCAGAACAATTAGCACTTCCATGGGCGACTGTAAACAGCTGTGTAACAGAATATGGAAGATCAGTCTTCAAGAATCAAGTCCCATACCTGATGAAACTAGAAATTTCTGCTACACCACCTTTACCATTTCCTCTTACAATTCTGAATGAAGAAGAGGTTTTCTTACCGGAGTGAGTGCTCCTTCTGCTTGAGCTTCCATAGGACTTGTGGGGGTGGCTGCAAGAAGCTGTCCTGCAGCTCCAGACAGAAGTTCCAATTTATCTGTAAGCTGTTCAGATGCAGCAGGATGACATTCCATGTCGAGAACAAACTCCACACCTGAAGTTTGGTTCTTGGCATGGACATTGTTTCCTGCCCAACCACCCTCTTTGGACTGCTCTTCTGGAAGGGACTCCTCTAGAACTTGTAGTACCTCTGGTTCTTCATCTGAGGGACTTCCAGTCATTTTGTGCCCTAAAGCCTCATTTGTCCTGAAGTCCTGCAAGTCCCGTTCTTTATCTATTATCACCCATTCCTTAGAATCAACCTCCTGCCTGCAGGAGCTTAGGTTAACAGCTACAAATCCATTGCTCATAACACCATCAGCATGGTCAGGAGAATTAGCTGACACAGGCTTTGAAGCATCTGGAAGATACTCCTCATCATAGTGCCAAACATGGTCCGTGCGGGCAGTCGCAAGAGCAGGAAGAGATGTTTTCTGAGAAAGAGGAGGAACAGCAGCAACAGGAGTCTCTGCCACTTTCAAGTCTTTCTGCTTCTTCTCCAAACTTAGAGAAAAGAAGTTAATATGTGAATTAGTTAAGAATTAATTAAATCATTTAAGTTACATTTGAGTGTTTTCAGAAGAAGAAAATTAGATTTATACAAAAATTTGTTGTCATATTCTAGAACAGCCTACAATGGTTCAAAGATCCACAATTTGAGACAAATAAGTATGATGTCAAGTAAATATGGATGGTCTTAGAAATGTACACATTTTTAATTTTAGTTGTAATGCAGGACATTGTACTGTAAATATAATTACCAGAAAGGAGAATTGTGAGAGAAAAAAACTCAGACGTGAGGTAACCACAGATGTCCAGGGTACTTAATTTGTTACAAAGCAGAGACTCAAAGAGGAAGAGAAGAAACAGATGTCTCCTGCAGCAGTTATTATATGCTTTCAAGAAGAATGTTATTTATTGCTTTGATTGATTCCTTACTTATGCTTTGCATAATTTGTTTTATCAGACAAATTCAAATTCCTAGCTCCCCTATGAAGTATTCAGAAAGATTTTGCCACTTTCATCACCCCAGCTCTCTTCTACTGTCCCCACTCAGCCTCTGCCTTTCAGTCACTGTGTCCCTCTCCCCTTATTCTTTCTACACACAGGCAAACTGAATCCATTTTCATACATCTGTCTCTTCTCTACCTTCAAATTATATTTTAAGTTCTCTGTCTTCCACCAAGATTTTTTAATGTTGGTGTAAAACCTTTGGATATAACTAAGCCTGCTGCATGCAGGTGGGTTTCTAACCTCTTCACTCCACTTCCTGTAAAATTCCCTTCTCATGTCATATAGCTTAATCTCACGCTACCTCTATTGAGCATATGATGTCAACTTTCTTATTCAGGATCATTTGTACTGACTGTCAAGAGTATACCATCGAAGAAAAACTTAATAAATACTAGGGTTACAACCACTAAGTCTTGAAATAAAAAATTCCCAGGTGAGGGAGTCCAACTTCAACCATATTTAAGCAGTAATCATTTTCTAAAGCAGTTAAAAAGTAGTGGAATCCATTAATTGAGCAATATTATGAAAAATATTTTGCAGTAACTTGAATAAGCATACTCAACAGCTCCATTTCTGTTCTTCACACAGCATAGATAACAGTATCCTAACCACATATCCTTAAAAAATCCTAGCAAAATGATAACATAATTTCTTTACCAGGTCTCAAGAAATTTATCAGTGTCGGGCTTAGACTCCAAGGTCATACGCTTCTCCAGTTCAAAGCTGTGAATGGAGCGCAACTTTCGCACCAGTGGAACATCTCTGTCTAACTGGGTGGTCTCTGAGCGAACTCGAATTGGAGAACCAAGACTTGGGGCATTTAGCACTCCATTCCCTGGTCCATGGCTGTTTTCTTCCTCTGTGGCAGCCTGTGCAAAATGTAAAGTAAAAGTGTAATTCACTAGGAGTGGCAAAACAAGAGGAAGACAAGGTACTACATGGTAAATACCCCCCAAGTTTTTAGAATGTGAAAAGCCAATTTGTGTTTGGAATGGTCCTTAAGTTCATGCCATAGTTAAGTTATGAGTTTAGATATACTCTTCTGCACACATCTACAGCAGACAAAATACTGGCAATATATTGGTTCTGGGTAAGTCTGAGAACAGGAGTATCAAAGACATAGTAACACAGTTACATTTACTCTGATACTTCAAACCCAGCTCTGAAATTTTCTTCAGTAATAGTCTGAAACCTAGCATTTGGTAGCATCTTTGGTCTGCTTTACAGTCAAGTGTTCTTATTAAAGAGAAGCTAGCTTCCAGGCTGTCTTTTTGATTATCTGGAGCATATAACACTGTTATACACTAAATCTACTAAATATTTCTGTGACTTTAACCTATGTTTTAACCCAGCTGCATTCCATCTTAATAATGACTGAACATGATTTAGAATAATAACTGAATATGATTTAGAGCTGGGAAATCATGATCATCCTTGGTTTCTACAGGTGTAACAGAAAGTACCTTTGTTTGAACTAGAACAATCTCCTTTCTCTCTCTTTGGTAAAAAAAACCAAACAAACAAGCACATTTGAAAGCAGGCACCATGCCTTGGTCTTTCCCACAATACATTTGTTTTCCTAGCAAATAATGAGTAACAGCTTCAAAACTATACAGCCCTCCTAGATAAAGAACATTTTAGTACCAGATCTGTTTTCATGTTCAAAACACTATTATATTAAGAAAGAGGCAACATGTGTCCAAGTATGAAACACAGTGATTGCGAGTAAGGAAGACAGGAACCAATTCTCAGCAATCACTTTTGAAAATAAAGCAGTATTCTCTTCTAAAGGCCAGCCAATGAACCTCTGAATCAATACAAAGGTATCACATCTTATGGAGACAAAACCACCAAGTGAATTAAATGGATACTGCCATTCACACTGATGATTTGTTGACTGGAGAACATTAAAATTTTCTTTTGCACATTTAGAATCTAGCTTCTACACATGGCAAGATGCATGAAAATTGCTTTGATTTCACTCAGCAGGAATGAAGATCATGTCTGAAGAAAACAAATAGGAGTAAACTACAAAGAGTCTCAAATTATCAGCAAGCTATTAATCATAAAGACCTGATAAAGTGACACAAGGCTCAAAAAGCTGTCTGCTTTTTTTCAGTACATAAAATGTGTTATCTCTACCATAAATAATTTTCTTAGGTCATTCTGGCTAATCAGTATCAGTACAGCTGTCTTATTAATTACATCTTATGTGCACTACAAGAACACGAAGCTGTTCAAAGATGGTCTTCACAATGCAGATTTGAAAGTACCTTACAGATCCCCAGTTTTATTTTGTTTCTGTTTGCATCCATTTCTTCCCAAACATCTTTTTCCTGAGGACGCTGATGTCCAGGGGATCCAGGTATTTTCTCTGGTGATACACCAACAGGAATAACATTCTCTCCATCACTGAGCTGTTCATCAGGGAATACTTCATCTGTATTTTCCCGCAGCAAATCTCCTGGGATAGGAGTGGCATTGGCAATTCTACAAAAGTAGTTTAAAAAAAAATCAGAAAACTAAAAATTTTTATACCCTCCTGTGTTTACAGAAATTATTTTCTATTTTAAAAGAAAGAAACAAGCAAAAACTTACAAAGAAAATCACATTTCTGCAGAAAAATAAAACTTGGAAATTATTTAATATAACACCTCCAACTTCCTGGCTTTCACAATTTATTTAATTTAGGTACATAACAAAATATGTAAATAAAAAAATACTATCACATAAAAGTTGCTTATTCAAATGTTTGTGAAGCTACTTCTGAGAAAATTTGCTACAGATGATGTCCAGGCTTAACTTCTCTCCTGATTCTTCTCTATGCATTCTTCTATTCAAAAAATTATTAGCACCCATAAACACTTCTCACATTCATCCATGAACACCTCTTATATTCTTCAGTCCCCTGAGATGAGTATGGGTATTAATGAACCAACTTGTCCAACTTACTTCATTACAGAATGTCTCATACAACATATTAAATATTATTTCCAACACAACCAAAATCTACTTCAAAATTTCTTATAAAGATCCAGTAATTTTTCAAACTTATAAAGGAAATTGCAGCTAGAATTTTATTTCAAGATTACAGAAAACAATGGGTTTATTTCCAGGCAGTTACATTTCCAGGCACTTAAACTCAGGACACATTATTTAGTTTCACAAAATACAATTTAGCAAAGGATGGATGAGGAAATTTACATGCAATTTCCTGGAGTACTATTTTTATTGCTGTAATTTTAGGACTGCAGTGCTGATCTTTCAGGATAGTATAAGCTGGAACCCTAAAAAGGGAAATACTTCAAATGCTCCCAAACCTCCTTTCCTCTATGCATTCAAACTCCTGCAGCAAAAACCTGAATTATGGAGATAATTTCCCTTTGGTAGGAAGCCCCTCTGAGGCTGCCACTGAAGAGACCACACGGTGCATACCCAATTGCAGCCGGCGTAAGACGAGTGTGCAACTGAGGGGTGGTTGAAGTTGTTGTTGTTGTCAGAGAGCCATCAGTTCCACTCTTCTCCCAGTCAAAAGGGTCGCTTTCAATAACCCCAAACGTTTTCATGCTGTTGTCAAACACAGACATGAGAAGCTGAAAATAAAGAAAAAGGTTAATAAGCTTGATTTTTGTCTAAGAGACCAAGTAATTAGGAAATATCCTGATATTTATTATCAGAATATTTATTTATTTTTCCTGAATATAATACTGAAAACAACATTAAAGAGTTTTTAATATTAAACACTTCTCATTTTTTCAAGATTTTGAGGCCAAAATATACAAAATTACATTTTATTGAAACAGAAGAAAAAAAAAATCCACCAACATCTGGGTTTTTAAGAGGCATGAGGCAAAGATACACCATAGGCTTTAACAGAAAGACAAAAATACACACAGAGAAGCATAAGTACATTGCTGCAGAATACCATACAATGGCTCTCTAGCAGAGGAAGAGAAAATACTACATTTGGTAACACCATGAAACCTAGGAAATGAATTAGATGTAGGAAGGGATACTGATCTGCTAATTCATAATACCTTTCTGTATTAAGAACCATATATCATTTACTTCATATAATGCTGACATTTATACTATATAAATGTCTATGTGTCCAACCCCATTTTATGCTATGGAAAAGCCTTTAGTAAATTCGTGTCCATGACAGAGAAAAAAATGGCATCACTTTACTCTCTCTGTGAAACAAACTTTGTCTCATTCTAATAGCTGATGGGAAGGCTGTGTCCGTATCATCCTCTTACTCTGTAGCATTTCTAAGGTTTTTTTCCCCTAGAAGCTAAAAATCTGGTGTTTCTTCCAATACAGGATGCTGAAAATTCTTCCACACTCTCCTTTGCCATACCCTTTGGCAACTTAAAATAGATGGAAAGTTTGGATCATTTCTCTTGTATAGAGTGGTCTCACCCATGTAATTTTTACTTTCAAGAACCTTCTGTTTGCCACCTGTCGCAGTCATTTTTGTAATCCTACTGAAGAGCACAAAGCCATAGTTCACTCTGTCCCTTATGTACTGTGTTTAATTCTTCTCCTCCTCTAAACATTAAGTAGTGTCTCTTAAGTAATTTTTAAAGCCATTCTCTTTTAAATTTTTTCAACAATTTCTGCTATAAGCCAAATGCAAACTCAAATGCTTATTGATATCAGGAGGCTGAGGCACTGTACGCACAAATGCTTGAAAAAAATAAACATCTGATATTGCCAAATCAAACATGGCTTCTTGACCTTGGTGATGAATGTTTTGGACTACAAACTCTTCAAAGCAGGGATATACATACATTCTTGTCAGTGCCCACCCAGAAATACAAGGAATATAGTAGGTAGGAAAAACACCACCACAAACACAAGTAAAGAGAGACCAGAATTCAAAAGAGCATTCTCACTGTTCTAAATAAAATCACCCTGTTCTGGTCTAAAGCACATGAGCAAGACTGTGTTGTAAGGTTCAGGCTGCAGCTACACAACTGCAAATGTTCCATGAATAGCCACAGGATTGTAAATTACTGGGCTTTCTCTATCATGGAAAAACTCTCTCTTGGTATCTTGTTAATTGCTGAGTGCATGCACTGTGTTAGATACAAACAGACCACAGAAAAGGATTTGCAAAAATATGACTGTATATATGCTTTATCATTCAGATTCTGCAACGTAAAATGTTTTAACCACTCTACAATCAAATTTTTCTTTGCAACATCAAAATTTCTGCAATAGTACTTTTTACCATAGGAAAAAAAATCTGATACATCTTTATAACTAGGCACACAAAACATTGAAAACTTTTTCGTCACTTAATTGTAAACTATAGGATAAATTTCATGGAAATTTGTAATGGAGAAGAGGAAAAAACATCAAAGTATTTGTTCTTCAGCAAAACTGAATATTTTTTGTATTGGTAATAAGTTTTTTTTAACATTCACATTTTCTCACAAAAAAAATTTATTTGTTTTGCAAATGTGCAGAATCATATACCAGTAGATTTAGAGAAATCCACTTACAACAGGAAATCAGTTATTCCTTGAGATTTTCACCTCTTATTTCAATTCTTATATATCATGATTTCTTTGTTCTACCAAGCAAAGTAGAGAAGTTGCTCTCATTAAAGTTACAATTCCAGAATTAGTCAGATTTATTTATTCAGTTGAACCAATTACACTTGAACACCAACAAAAACTCATTCCTTCTGATTTCACTGATTTAGGGAGTTGAACACAGGCACAGAGGTAGATAGGTCCTGCAAGTGGGAAGCAGGAATGCATGTTTCTGGGAGCCAGAAGGAAGGCACACAGGGACAGCTTGCCATGGTGTGCAGTTTGATCAGTACAACTTCTCACAGTGTGTGAGGCTGAAAAAACTGTCAAGTCTTTCCCTCCCTGCTTTTCCTGAGCACTCCTCTGCTGCTTTCCACAAACTGGGAAAAAGTTCTACATTTATTTATTCTTTAATCATAGGTCAACACTGAGTGAGTTAAGACACATTCTACAGCATATGCTCTCAGCACATACCACCTTACCACTGAGCAGAGGCTGCGCATTTCAGCAGGCAACACTCCCTTAAACAAAGAAAAATGACTGGTCTTCTGTGATCTCTTTACACAATACCTCAGTTTTGAAAACACACCATGAGTGTATGTTGTGCTCTAGCTGTAGGTGCTGAGTTGCAGACTTTGGAAAACTGCCAGAATGACAATCCTTGAAAGAACAATCTGATCAATTAACTTACAGAGCAAGTACTAGAGGCTGTGATAGTAGGATAGCTCCCAACCCTAACAGAATACTGACTGAAAAACAGGTGTCAATTGTTCTTAGAAACTTTAAGGGAAGCCTTACACTTCCCAAATGGAAAAAAATAACATGTTTGAACCACAGAGTTTCTGTGGCACTAAATGGTCACTAAATTAACTTTGTGGTGCACAAACCATAATAACTATCAAGATTACACAATGAAATCAAAATAAATTGAAGATGAAACAGCATAAAATTCTCTTCTTTATAAAACAGAAGACACAATAGTACAAGTGTTTACCTGGTAATCAGGCTTTGTGAAGTAATCCAAATTAGAAATGTGATCCAGAAAAACGTTGAATTCTTGAGGAAGATGTTTCAACATAAGTCTGTGTTCGTACCTTTCTTTAATGGAGCCCACTTGCTCCTAGGAGTGAGTAACACAACAAACATTGGCACATCTTCCTTCTCTGTTACAACATACTCACGTTCTCTGTTACAGCCATTAAATATACTACTAGCCAGAGAGACAGGTCACTACATTACATTGAATGGTAGTGAGAATGGCCGTTCTACACCTGATACCAAGACAGGAGATTCTATAGGTTTTGGCCTCAGAAGTATAACTTGCAAAATATTGTACAAACTTCAAATTCAATATGAAAAGCCATTTAGTTTTCTACTGTGTTTGTGTTGTCTGTGTTTGAATGCTGACTGATACGAAGAACTGTCACTAAACACTCCAACCCTTTCTAATAGTATGTTTTAAAGGTTTAAATGTCTTGTTGCATCATGTCAAGCTCAGTCACTTTTTAGTGTATATTCAGTCATGTAAGATGCACAAATCCAAACCAAAAAGGAGATGCTACCTATACACCACACTGTTATCTACCAATACATAAACCACATCAGAGAGTAACCTGGTTTCAGTATGATTTCAAAAGAAGTTGCAAGAAGCAATAACAGGTTGATTAGATATTGTTTCTTTGCATACTTCACCTATGACATATGATTAAAGCACTACTGCATATTACCCAATTCACTTTCGTTCACCAGCAAAAAAGAAATACCTATTTCACAAACAATCAAAACAGGTTAGACATTTTAAGTGTGTGATAGCTGAAATAAAGTACTCAAGTGGTAACAGGAATAATGAAGTAAGTGGCAAATATAAACTTAGTTCTGCCCTTTACAATAATTTCAATCTAGAAGTATAACCTCCTTTCTTCCTAGAACACTTACTAATTTGATTGCTTTTTATACCATTACACTAGTCACAAGAACTAACACTAGAAAACACTGGAAGATGTAATGTTAAAATTATTTAACGATTCTAAGAGGAATCTTCATCACAGCATTTCTCTGGAATCCAGAAGTAAACCTTCCTTTTGCTCTGGTTTTACCTTCAGCTTTACCTTATCTTTTATTTTTCTCCAAGGCAGCTGCCCAACCACAAATTCCACCAACATGTAGAAGAGAGACCAGAGGTCATCATGCCGACCCATTTCCTGTAAAAGGAAGTATTATTTTAAAGCATATTACAAATACCTAAACAAATGGGAAGATAAGTTCTTTACTGCTCGAAACCTAAATTATTATATAAAATTTAATATAACCTATGCTGCAAAACAAGTTAATTAAATCCAGTGGCTATTTTAAGGAGAAACATACAAGTAAATTTCCACAGAAGACAGAGAGAAATACAATAAAAGTTGAAGTGTGTTAAAATAACATGACAAATCTCTGTTTATTCAGATTTCTTTAGAGTATGATGCTAAGACAATATACTGGGCATTATGTACCTCATAAAACTCAGTAGCTTCACTTTTTTAACTTATTAACTTGCAATACAATTGAATAACAAAGATAAGTATTAGAATCACTATTATTTGTACAAGAACTTTTTTATCCTCAACTACTGTAAATTGCATTATCCTTTCACAAAATTTATAGCTGTTAATTTCCACATAATAAAAGTACAGATAAGAATACAAAAAAGGAAATTAATAGTAACTGTGTTACTGACTGCTTCCAGCTGCATGAGACGGTTTTGGTCCAGATTGTGATACTCACTCTGTTTCTATGTGCGTTGATTGATGCGTATCGTACCGTTCCTCGAAAACCAGCAACAGCTCGCGGCTGCCAGAGAACAGGAAAGAGACTCATTGTCAGAAATAAACCCTCTGACTACTGAACTTGGCATCTACAAAGTGAGTACAGAGCCACAACATATCTTGTTTGAGATTTTATTTCGGTTTACTGTGCTGCTACAAGTTCTCAGTGGAAATTCATGTGGGCACCAACTGGCTGACCAATAAATAGCAAGGGCTGCATTAGAGACACCAATTTAAAATATTTATTTCTTTCAGTTTCTGAAAACCAGCATTTCTTTCCTGATACTCTAGAGATCTCGTGATCTTAAGTCAATTGATGTTTTATAACCAGAGAATGTATTTTCCCATCCTTGTTTTATTCAAATAAACATATTACAGAAGGAATTATATAATTTATGATAGTCACGATTAGTTGATATTTAATTTTTTTTTCAATCAAACTGTGATATTATTACTTTGCCTAAGAGAGATATCTAATCCATGCTACCCCCTTAATTAATCATTATATATAGACAAAACTTCCAGGACTATTAAATGGGCTTTCTTTTATGCAGTCTTATCTTCTCAATAAATAGTTTTTTTTGTTTCCTCTAATAATGAACATAAGAAGCTTGAATTATCTACCTCACCTCTGACTGGTAGTTAGATAGGTATTGGTGATTTGTCTGGTCTCCCAAGACTCACAACAATTCTTAAGATTTTTTAAAAAAAATTGCACAATACATTGAAAAGTCTGGTTTGATATACACACAAAGACAACCACAATATATAATCGATACCTTATTAAGATAAAACATTTCCACCTCTCTCTACCTATATATATATATATATATATGTATATTTTTTTCTTATCTACCAAAAAATGCCATACAGAGGTATCATTTAAATAAATCAAGGGCTGCCATTACCATCAATAAAGCTAATGATTGAATCCAGCAGGATTACACAGCAACATCTTTGTTGCTTAAAAAAGGATTCAACAGCCCATATAATCAATATCTGCTAGAGTAGTACAATGAGAGCTGAACCAGTGTTAGTTAAGGCAGAAAATATTTTATAGGATGTTCTTAACAAGAAGAGGAACTCAGATGATATTCCATAGATCTTAGACTTTGCACGTCATCACACAATTTAAATGGTGCTCAGAACACGTTTCCTGTTCAAGCAGGACAGACTCAACTGTCTGTCTGCCTTATTTTTAATTCTACATCATATTCCACACTGAACACTACCCCTGAAACATTACAGTGTAGTTGCAGAAATTTCACAGTACCATGCAATTAGAAAAAGAATAGCTCAAAATGCTTTGGAACTGCTAAATTTCAGCAGAAACATTTTTGTTAAAGCACCTAAATCTCCTTAGTAGTTCTGCAGGTTGGTAAATCATCCAACTAAAGGTAATATAGCATCACTGCCAAGACAATGAAAATACAGATAAATTTCAAAAAATATGTAGTTTAATGAATAGTATTTTCTCAGGAGGGCACTGAGAGCTTAACTTTAAAATAGTTGCAAATACAAATTCCATAAATCTCAAGAGCATATAGTTTCAGAAGTGAAACCAAATGTTTGCTATCTTTTGCCTCTGGCATGAATGTTAAAAAGGAAGGATTATATTCAGTTTTACTTACTTAAATATTTCTGTTCTTCTGAGAATAATGGAAATTATGAAACCGAGGATGAAATGCCAGTTTCATTTCTAGCATCACAACTTCAATTTTTACTTGATAACTAAGACAAAAATGCTTCAGTTGCTGGACAAATCAAGAAAAAAAGACTAAGAAATTTCATATGATAACTAAATTATCCCACTCAGTTTACAAAAATTAAAAATCTGACCTATTCCACTTCTGTCCTGGGGAAGAAATGTCCATATGAGGAAATTTATTGTGTACCAATTCAAATGTTTTTGAATGTTAAAGTCACAGCCATCCTTATATGCCCTAACATGATTTCAATTATCTGAGAATCACCTGGATGGGAAGGAAAAAAAAAAAAAAAAAAAAAAAAAGAATACTGTTTCTATCTATGAGCTTATCATGAAGTAAATTCTGAATTCTTTATTCCAGCAAGGGCATCTAAAACCTTTCACTGTCTCTTGCCTTAAAGTATCATTTCTATAATCAGAAGTAAAAGCATATGTCACTCTGTTCTATTTCAAGATGCAATAAAATACCTTTAGTAATGCAGCTGGTCACTATTCAATAGCAGTATTACAATGCCACACAACAAAAATAAAATAATTCTATCATGTCTTTCTTGACATGAGTGATGTTCTGTAGGTCAAATCAAGTTTGCCCAATTCAGAACAGAACTTACAGACTTCTGAGCGTTTGCATAACTTCTGAAACTGTTTCAGAAATTTTCATGCATCTCACAACATCTCATGTTGCCAAAGAAAAATACTAAATCCTTCAAATTGAAGTTAAAAAAATATTTTGAAGATACATGCAGATGATCCAGAGACTACAATGAACTTTTCTATTTATAAAGGTACTTTTTAAATGTAACATCAGTTTTCTTTGGAGCTGTCGCTGCCCTGGAAACACTTGGCAATGTCTCACATAATCTGCATGCAGGAAATTAGCAGTTCCTAGCAAAGTGAACTATTTCCACTAAGCACACAGATTTCAGACTCCTGGGAGACAGTATGCTTACAAACCTATGAATGTTGCTTTTTTGGAGTGGCTGTGGAGGAGGAAAATCACTCTCCTTAGCTCAGTTCAGTGTCTCTAGATAAATGCTCTGGGTTTATTGCTCGAGGCAATATTGGAAAGGTTACACGGAACAAAAAAGTTAATTTATTACTGCAGTCACAGAAACCAGAAAATCAACATGAGAAAAAAAAATCAATACTGGTTCTTTACATTATATCTGAGACACATCATGATTCTCCCAAATCAATCAGGCCATGACTGAGTATTCCCAAGTGTCTAGGTTTTGCACTGCGAAGTCAGCAGTGCTGCCTCTAGAGTACCGTTCAAGAGCCATAGGGGATGGGTAGAGAAGCAGCCACCTACATTACCCCTATTTTCCTTTGCTAAAGGTAGAATTCTCCTTTTTTATCTTTTCCCTCGAAAAAGATAATTTCTTAGTTCAAATTCCACCAGAAATCCATTTCCATGATCGGAACTACATACAGTTTCAATTCTTTGAAACCTTTTTTCATAGCTTCAACAATTCATATTCCAAGCCTCCCCTTTTTGAACATATAGACTTTGCAGTCTAATGTAATGCCTAGCTCATGTTAGCACCAGTTTAGAACAAATGAACATTTCAGGGATCACTTGAGTAAGGAAAGATCAAGCAGCTGAAATACAATTGCCATTACAATATATTATAGTTCTCAATTGATTTTCACTGCATATAAGCTCTTCAAACCCACACTTTCAGCTCTATCTTGAAATCCACATCAGACAGTAATAACTGAGTATATGGACTTAGAACTTTTCATCAACCCATCTCCTGCTAGTTGTTGGTATGACACTTGGCCTCAGATATACCTAAACAAATGTTGTGATTTCCAAAAACTCACTGCAGCTGTCTGATCCAACGCTATCTAGTTCCAGCAGAAGCTGAGTATCAAGGTAAGTTAACAACTAACAATACAATTAAATTTCACTATTGTGAGTTCTAATAGATATGTGACAAATGAAAATTTATCTCCTACTGCATGTGCAATAAAGAGCAACACCACCTTTGAGACAGCAGTATTTGATACACAAAACATCTCCTGAGCTACTCAGTTTTCAGTCTGAAGTACTCAGCCAAAATGATGCATGAGCTAAAGATTACAGTCACTCCACTGCTGATTTATGAGCAGACAAAAAATCTGGTGGGCTGAAGAGGGTAACAACCTACTAATGTCTGTCACAAACCTAAACTTACTGCAGTGAAAAATCACAGGATAAGTCTGCCACATGTATGTTTGCTTTGCTCCCTGGAATCTTTCTTCTTACTCTTATTCCAGGAGCTGAAGCAGAGATTACTGTAAGAAGAAGACTATCTATATAAACCAGCTATGCACTGGCAAATAATTTCCCCACAGAGCAGAATATTGTTTTATTTATCTCTGTAAGTAAAAATTTTACAGTTGTTCTGCACTTAGCAGATTGGAGAATGGAGACCTTAATTTTTTTTTATGTTTTGTAGTTATTTTTTATGTTTTGTACATATCTAATTCATTATTTATAATGATAATATCATATATTAAAGAGTTGCATAAATCCAGAAGTAGATTGTTTAAGTACTAGGCTTATTTCAGCTATGGATGGAAAGCAAAAAGGCTCAAGGAAGCTAATGTACATACATGTACCTTCTTTCCAATTCTCTTCCCTATCCCACAGGGGCAGGAAGGGGGTGGGAGAAATGAGCAAGAAGCTTTGTGGTACTTGGTAGCCAGCTGAGATTAAACCATAACAATAAAATAACACATTTTCTTCCTTTTAAATGATTCAAAGTATTTTTTTGTAACTCAGCAGAGAATTTAGCCCATAACTCAGAAAGAACTGGAAACCAGCATTTCTGGTTTGATTTTCATTTGCTTTTATTTTCACCAGAAAACAAATTTTACTGGACCAAACCATCTGTCTTTCCACCACAATAGCTTTTAATTTCAAACAAATAGGACAGCTCTCAAAGACTTCCAGTTCCTGCAAATTTAATGAAAATTGGTGATTAAAGACAGAACCCAAATTAGTACACTGACACAGAGACAGACAGTTAAAATTCAATTAAAATGGCTCACATCCATCTTAAGAGACACCAATCAGCTGGTCAATCAGCATTAGTTTTAGATGGCATGTAAATAAAAGCCTAGTCCCAAAGGTGCAACTAGGTACTAATCAGAAAGGTAAGCTCTAGTATGAAGCTGAAAATACTAAGAAATTTGGAGGGCATAAGGGAAGCTTATAGAAAAACTCTAAGTTTCATCATTCATAGAATAATTTCTTTCAAAACTAAGATCAACTATCACTAGAAAAATTATTTCTTTTCTTTGTTTTTTTATAAGGCTGTTACAGCCTATTCCCCTGAGCATCTATTAGCTATACAGAAAATAAAGGAACTGCTGAATCAGAATATAGAACAGCTATAAGCACTTTCAAAGTGTCAAATTAAAATTTCTATAATTAAATTGTTTAATGATTGTTTGGATATGATACCAGTGTTCTGCATACAACAGAAAAGGAGGAAAAAAATAAACAATATACCCTGACAAAGTATTCTCTCATCATAATTTTTCATATCTCAGCTATTAATCAAACTGTTTCTTCAGGCAGGATATCATGTATTTAGTTTTATTTTTCACCCCAAAACCCCAAACTACAGGTCATAAAGAATCTTCCTCTCAAATATAACCACACTTGTTTTCCTTAAGTTTTTTGTTTAACTATTTAATTCCAAGATTATTCCACTGAGGTGTTACAAAACAATGTCACATGACATGAAATTCATATATCCATTCAGCTTTTGTCACCAAGTCGATTGATAATGCTCTTTTTTTCATCTTTTGCATTATTTCACCACCTGCATTTTTCACCTTGTATTACCACACACAAGACACCAGCTGTCTTCTCAGTAACACTGATTTACTTCATTACTTTGTCAGTAATACAACCAAACTTGCAAGGATCATGTTCAGTAGATGCTGAAAATGCTACTTATGTACACTACTATATATACACTGTATATACATATATAGCTACTATATATACACTATAAGCTTGTGCCCTTACTAATCTCCTTCTATGTCCTTGAATAAGGTTTTAGCACACAATAATTAATGTTACACTGGCAGGTGTAACACTGCTGTATCATTATAGCTGTACAGGCCTGTCACTGGTAGGTGTTATTACAGCTATGCATTACTTTAAAAACCTTTGAAACCCAACAGTCTAACCATTACTTTAATCTCTCTACTGAAAATAATGTCTCCACCAACCTCACCAAACTAACTCCTATCTCTTCCCTATAAAAGCATTATTAATTCATAAATGGAATCTCAAATGACTGTCATAATTCTTTCAACTCATGCATACCACTTATAAATCAACATTATTCAAATAAATACAAAGATGTACACATTAAAATTATTTAGTTTTTTTTTTGTTTATGATTTCTTGCTCATTCTATGCCTTTCTGCTGATTTATAGAGAGTTCAGTACAAATGTACTACGTATTTTTAATGCTTTACAATCCCAGCTGTTGCATCTTCACATGAAGTGCTGAAGAGAAGTAGAAAGGCTATTAAGAAGGCTGCTCTCAAAATACATGGTTAAGATACCTGTCCTATGTCTGCAGAAAGTTGGCAACAATGAAAAATTGGACATAGTTTTGCTTTGTTAGGAAGAAATTCTTTTCTCAGAGGGTGGTGAAGCACTGGAACTGGTTGTCCAGAGAGGCTGTAGATGCCCCACCACTGGAAGTGCTCAAGGCCAGGTTGGGTACGCCTTAAGTAACCTGGTCTAGGCAAGGGAGTGAGAACCAGGTGATCGTTAAGGTCCCTTCCAACCCAAACCATTGTACAATTCTATGTGTTCACTCCTTCTTCTCATTACTTTATGCCTTTGTTAAACAAACAATGAAGAAACTAATTTAAAAAAATTATTTTGGGATTGCCCAGTTACAGACATTTGATCCTGGGAACGTCTAATGTCAAATTTCAGCACACACAGGTCTTTGTTTTGTAAGCATTGGTGCAGAGGTGTCCAATACATCACGCATAGCTTCCATGCAGTTGAGGAGGAAAAGTAACTATTTGTCACTCTCTTGTTCCAAACAATTATGTTGCAAGCTAATGGTGTATTCACTTTAAGAGACAACTTATAAAAAGTCCTCTTTGAAGTATATCAATGTGTAAAAGCCTCAGTGAACTATTACACAGAAACTTATTAACACATGTTTTTTAGAAAGCTCTGAGGAAAATGAAAAATATTTCAAGAGGAAAAATAAATACTCTGTTCCTTGTTTAGGTGTACACATATAATCCTCAGCTAATCATATCCCTCTGTAATGTACTGTTCAGCACTGAGAGAGGCCATTAGTGAGAAGAGATAACATAAGGTAAATGCCAGCAACAAAATGCTTCTCAACAGGATGAAAGAGCGACTGAACAGTGCATTTAACAAAATGACATGCACCATTACCCTGCAGCACAGCACTTTCAACCATTTTGGTCAGGTATGGAAGAGAGGCCTGTTTAGAACAGTGGACATATTTGAGCAAATTATTTTTTATAGTCATGATACGGTGCCCTAAGATATCAAACAGCTCCCTGGAACTTTCCTGTACTATTTAATTATTTTCCATGAAATCTGCTGCCATTTAATACTGTACTCAAACATATCCTGGTTGTCCTTGGACTTTGCTTTAACCTGTGTCACTCAAAACAGAGGTGTGTCAAGGAACTGCTGAAGAAAGTCTACACCTACTACTACATCTTAGTGTTCTTTAACTAACACCAAAACCAGATCAATTTCACAATTTTCTGCAGATTATTGAGGCGCTGCCAATCATTTAAATTTAATGGGTGGTCTCATTTTATTCCAAATTTTATTAGGAATGCCATCAGTAGCTATTCTTGAACAACTTCCAGTATACAGATTTTTATTTATAATAAATTCACACAGTCAAGGGATTATTCAGTAGTTACCAGCATAAATTCTAAATCATTAAGAGCACTGAGGCAAACAAAAAAACCTGCACCAGTTTTAGTCAACACTATCTGTGGACCACTTCTGAGTCTTATTACTTAAAGTTGTATCAATGTTTGCTATAACAGCATTTACTTAAAAAGGAGATTGAGAACTTTAAGCTGTCCATGGGTCCAAACAGTTTTCAAAGAAGACAAAGGACTTGCAGTGACCATTTTGTTTACAATAGTGTAGCTTCACCATTGGCTCCTTTAGTTCTCAAAACTATCCCACTCCTTTTCCCTCATCATAAAAAGCATTTAATGGATATAGCTTCCACTATTTCAGCATCATAAAAACAATGTTCTCTTCCAAATACAGAAAAAAACAATCTGCAATTCTTCTGCCAAGATGAGAGGAGATAGGGCAGAACAACATGGAGGTATTCTCTAGACTTCCTCAGAAATCAAGATAATCCAGAATCTTACTAGAAGAAGCATCCATGCAATTCAAATGCATAACCATTCCCAAATTTTCACAAGTAAAAAACCAAATGAAAATTCCAGTATACACGAAATTTATACCTTCTGTCCCTGTATGTAACTGAAGTACAGTAGACTTCCTAAGCTTTCAAAATGGATATAACACTCTGCTTTTTTATCTACCAATACATTTATTGTGAAATATTCTGTGCAGGATTGTTTTGGGTTGCTTATTTGGTTTTGGTTTTTCTTTTTGGGGGGGGGGGGGGGGTGGGGTGGGGGGGGTGGGAGTGTTCCATCATTTTATTGGTTTTGTGTTTTGGTTTTGTGTTTGTGGTTTTTTTTAAAGTATTCAGCTTCTTATACTACATTTCTAGGACACCACCTGTACGTTAAAGTGAAACTTGAAGATAAAACCCCATGTGCTGGAAAATCCTCAGAACCTGAGGGCACTGATGAAAGGCAAGCAGCATTTAGCTGATTTGTACAGAAACACCTGATATGCAATAACGTGCATTGTTTGATGTGAACAGCTTTCTAACTGCTTCCCTAGACAATAAAAAATCTAGACATTTGCATTCACAACTGCTTTCACAGCATTTTTTAAGGGTCAGACTGTACAGCAGCTGGTGCATCTCCTGCTTTAGCAGAAGTCAAAGACAATTTTTGTCACTGACAGGTCACCAGTAAAGAGCATGTGTAGTGCCTCAGAAAATTTTGGTGGATACTCTGTTGCCTTTGGATTTGAATATTTCTGTTAATGTTCAGAGTAAGTAAGTACAGTAAAATACTTTAAATCTCCTTAATGTTAAAAATAATGCAATTTTGATTTTTTACTTGTTTTCAAATAAATATAGGAAAATTTAGACACTTGAAATTAAGGTCATGCTGTATATATGACAATGGGATCTCTGATGAAGCTCTTAATTTTATTTAAGTAACCACTGAAGAATGACCTAAAATGTAGTCACAGGGAAGAGTAGGAGATAGGTGGGGAGATGGGGGGATGCAGTCATAGGGTAGCTCTCCCCTTGACCTAAAAAGTCTTATTTATCAAAAATACAACAATTTCACAAAAAACTATTCTCTTCTGAATACATTTCAACCCACTAGTCACAATAGTCTCAATAAAGGAATCCCACATTCCAAACTAAATACCAAATTGGGCAAAAGGGAAATTTCTCCTTCAAATCTCTTTGCTGAGTCCAAATCATAAGATTCAGGGGACTGGCTGTTAATCTGAACAATTCTTTAGGCTGCCAGTCAGTAAGACCGGTATACCGAGTAGAAAACCACTCGTGTTTTAGATGAAAAGGTTTTCTGAAAATGCCACCTTCTTATGGATAGGGTTTTAATTCAATTACTCCCTAGCTTTTTCACCTCAGCTTGCATATATGTTATACCATCTTATTTGTAAAAAAAATAAAATTCACCTATTTATAATTTGCAATCTACATAAATAAAAGACCACAAAACTCAGGAGTTTGATAATATATGATGGCTGAAATTATGGATTTTTAAAGAACTATGACCTAAAATTCTTTTTTAAAGGTTAATCTTTTTAACAGCAAAGACTAATGGCTTATTCTTTTATTTTATTTTGCTTTCTTTGTATTAAATTTAGTAGTACCTCAGAAAACAGTTGTGGTCAAGGTTCCCTTTAAAACAGGAGTGATGACAACTGCCTAAGAGCTGGCTGCAGTACTGATCATGTTAAGAATGCAAATGTCCTTCGCATTTTGTCCCTCAAGGTTTTCTATTTCTGTACCACAGCTGACACCCTCACTTTCCATTTTCAGCATGTAAACAGAGACATGGAAATTGATGGCTGTATGAAGTTAGGTTTACATGCAAAAAGAATCATTTATTCTTTGCCTCCACTAAAAAAACAAAAATATGCTAGTATTTACTTTGGCTATCTCTAAGACAATAGCAAACAATAACAAAAATCTTAGGTACTACACCCTCAAAAAGCAATAAACAGCAGACTATGAATCTCATAAATATAGAAACTTTGCATCCTGCTAAATGCATTTGCTTGATGATTAGAGTATCCCTACAATTAAATTCTAATTACCCTGCTTTGCAGTAATCAATTCTTATCTACATCATTAATTCATTTATTGGCTTCCTCTCTCCAACAATTTATTTGCTTGCCTGTGCTTCATCCTTCCTTCTTTTAACAGCATACATCATCCCCAGCAGTTTTTGTTCCTCCCACACTCAATTTTCTCTCTTCTGATCCTTTCCGTTCCCAGAGAAGGCTCCTCCCACCAATTAGTAGTTCCTTATCAACCTCCATTTTATAATTTAATTCTATATGTACCCCAAATACCTGCATCCCAGTATTGTCTCCACCATATAGAATTTAGTATCAGAAGCTGTTACCTTTCATTCATCTTTCACAAACATACAAAATGCAATAAATGTTTGTTTCTGATTTTTAAGTTTTAGCCAGGTAATAGCATCAGATCATACTACTTAATAAACTGCAACTCTTCACTACTCTCTTCGAGTTATTTGTAAAGTGAATAAACATGTTATTACTGAATACAACAGACATATCCCTCTCTCCTTGAAGTCAGCTCCTCACAAGCATAGTCATTTAGACAGCTGGAAGACAGGGCAGCTTTGGTAAAACGAATCTGTCAAAATTAGCAGTTAAAAATGTTTTATTTTACAGTAGTAATTCTGAGAGAGAACTATCTGTAGCATGAAAAAGTGTGCAAAGCCTTGTTTTTGCTTCATGCTTTACGTTTTTCTTTCAGTTTTGAAGATTCACATAGACCACTACAGTAAAATGATACTACAAGAAGAAAACTGCAACTATGACAAATTAATTTTAAGGCTAATATCTGGAACAAGTGGGAAACTGTCTCTGCTAACTGAATAACCCAAGAGAATGTAAAATCCCTGGATCCTTCAGATGAACAAGAAAGGCATTTGCTTTTGACAGTATGCTCAGACACTGGGGCAGACTAATAAAGCTTGAACATATTTTCATTATGTAAAATTGTCCCTCAAAATACTCCTTCCTGTAATTTCCTGCAATGACCTCTTACCCCTCTTTCTTAAGAGGGACAATATTTTCCTGTAAGGAAAAAGTTAAATTTGAAATTACAGTCCCAATAATGATGTGTCCTATCACTGTTTTAGTTAGTCAGACTTTCTCTTTCAGATTATATGTATTCAGTTTAGTATCTGATTTTACATTTTCTCCTCGTTTTTTTTTTTTTTTTGTTGTTGTTGTTGGGTTTTGGGGTTTTTTTAAAATATAAATATATGCAGTATAAAACAGCAAGTGAAATTCAGCTCTGGTATATTTTTCTGATATTTAATGAAGACCTATTTATCATTTGATTTTCCAAATTAAATTACAAATTATCCCAAAGTATCTTAGAGGTACACCTCTGTCTCAAGCCAAAAACCAGAAACCTGACTCATTCCCTACAGCCAATCTTTAAACACAATTAATAAATCACATGGTATTTCTGACTGGGGATGGTGTTTGTCAAGCTTACAACAGTTACCAGTTCGATGCAACTCCAACACTTCTCCAGAAGAAAAGACAGCATACTACCACATTCAAGAATTTGAGTTTCAACTGTGAAAAAAATCTTACTGGTCTGACATCCCCACATGAGTTGGTAAATTGCCGTGCTAAGCCAAAATCCAGCATAAAACACTTCCTACAGGTGCTTGGAAAACGTCCCATTGCGAAGTTTGACTAGGAAGAAAAAGAAATACAGACAGATAATAGATGAATACACACAGGTTTCAATGTGTTCACATATTAATGCAATAACACAACCAGAAAATTCATATTCTATTTCTTTATCCTTCCATGTTTTAACTTCTACTGAACTCCAAATGAATTTGAAGAAAATGTTGTTAAGAGAAACAGGCATCCAACTTCGCAAATCTGAACAGTGGCCTAAATTGTCCAAAGAGCTTGTCATCTTACTTTATCATGTAGAATATATTAATTTTTATCAAGATTTTTCCAATCATGTCACCTACTCACAGAATTTCAGTGTTGCCTAATTGGTCTCAAGGAAAACAAACAATCAAGAATTTCAAGATCTGAGTTCAGCACAGAGCACAGTTAGCTCCAGCTAATTTTTTCTCACCAATTTCACTTGACATTCACTGCCTCTATGCTCTTTTCCTATTAAATGAAGGCTTAAATGGGGATGGGTCAGGGGGAATACAAGTTTTATAAGAAGTTACCAGGAAGAAGTGATGGAAAGGAAATTTTCCTAATGTACAGAAACTTGCTGGAAGTTTTATGTAAGCATCATTCAGCTGACAGGAAACTTAGCAATATATGTCAGATATAACAAACTGTCATTGTCATATTTTCTGGGACAATCTCTTTGCCTGGGATTTTGCTCCTGGGAAGCTGAGAAGCCTCAGAGAAAAAAGAAAACAATAATTATTTGATTTGCTTCTCCTGTGTTTTGCTGCTTTGGAATGTGTTTGGACATTGTTTACCAACAGGTGATTGTTCCATTGGTTTCATGTGAATTGTTTTGACTTAATGGCCAATCATGGCCAAGCTGTGTCAGGGCTCTGGAAGGAGTCATGAGTTTTCATTATTATCTTGTTAGCCTTCTGTAAGTATCTTTACTCTATTCTTTAGTATAGTTTAGTTTAGTATTCTTTAATATAATATAGTATCTTAAAATAATAAATTAGCCTTCTGAGAACATGAAGTCAGATTCATCATTCCTTCCTCCCTTTGTCTGGGAACCCCTCAAATACAATAACAAACTATATTTGCATCTATTGAAAACACAAAGATTTGCTTACTTTTCCTCATTTACAAGTTCTGGCACTTCAGAGTTCTAATGATATTTGTCATACAGAGCAATATCGAAAATAGGTGACTGAATTTCAGGAATAAATTCAAAGAAAAATAGAAAATAGTAAGAACAAAAGCATGATACTACCAGGAAGGCAGTCTCCTCATACTAACCTATTAACAATAGATCAAATAAGAATTTCACAATAAAAAAAAAAAAAATTCCTCACACAGTCTGTCTTTCACATTCTTGTTTGTTGAAAAAATATTAAATACATAAAATCTGCTATTGAAGGACTTATAAATACACTCTACAGTTAGTATCTATTCTTTTAGATTTATTATATGACAATATTAATTGCCATTAGTCAAGCACATTATGTCATATCTCATGGCAAATACTCTTGGTTACATAATTCTAAAGATAAGGGTTGGAAGTTTTAACTACAGCAAATTGCAAGGAGGGCTAAACTGGAGACAAAGACTGAAAAATACCAAAGTTACTCTTGTCACAATCCAACATTAATTAATAGAAAAAAATCTGCCCTATCTGATGATTAAACATTCAATTTTCCATCCTTTCTCATTTTTGCATTTTAGCAGCTAGTATAGAAGCTATTCTTACTTATGCAGCCATCTAATGACCACATCTTACTTGCCTGTTTTGATTTAATGGGCAGACTTACTGGTTTTATGTCCCTGTGCAGGAATCCCACAGAATGAATACTTTCAATAGATTCCAAAATCTGCTTCCCAAGCCGCAGAGTGGTACTAATGGTGAACGTCCCTCGAGATTGGCTACGACGCAGGTCTGCCAAGTTCCGACCCTGATAAAATTAAAAGGACATTTTAAAAAAATACTAATCCCAAGATTCACAGATGCTGTAAAGTCTTCCTACTTCTTCTTTAGTGGTTCATTATTAACCATGAAATACTCTCAATACCTATTTTCACACTCACAGGTAACACATCACACCTAAATGTAATGACTGTATGTCCACAAGTATCTCCAACAGTAAGTTTAGAATTTGCTTTTGAAAATGCAAACTTAGTACCTGCCTATTCCTAAAAACATGGAACAAACTAATCTCTATTAGAAGACCAGTACAACCACAATTACTTAAAGTTGTGTTTTTGTCACACCCAAAAAAGGCCACTGAGAAAATGTTCATGAAGACTTCTTCACACTCACTTCTTTAAGGAAAAGTCCATAATTTAATTACACATTATATCAAACAGATGAAAAATATATTATGTAGGAAATGCAACCCCATGACATCATAGAACTGTTGTTCTTCTACAATAACAGATGAACAACAGTAGGAACTAGAACACACTTTGTTCAGTATTCATATTCACCAGGATGACAAAGGACATTAACCCCATAACTCTAAGTACTAAGCACCTATTTTATCCCTTTTTAATGAACAAGTCTTTTAGTAAAATGTTTTCTTTTACTTGCATAGGATAATTTTTCATTTTTATAAAAAAGCCAACAAAACACAGAGACTCATATAATACATTTTAGACTATCTTCAAGACTAAAAAGGAAGGTAAAATATCTCAGAAGACATCACAGTTCACTCTTCCAACAGTCTGGTCTTTGTCAGGATGCAAGCTTTCTCCCCTTTGAGAGAATTATGGAAAGGATATAAAAGGAAAAAGATACACGGATATGCTCAATTTACATTCACTTACTACAATGCATTTGTGATCTTTGGGGTTTCTTTTGTTTGCTCGTTTAGCATCCTCTAAAATCTCACTGGTATATTCATATACACTTGGCTAATAAACCTAAAGACACAAGCAAACATTGAACACTTTGATACACTAACCTGCAACTGCATGACCACATAGTTAAATCTGTCATTCCGTCCACATCCTATGAATCTACAGACATGATCTTTTCCTAAGAGAAAAAGAAGCAAATTAGCCAATAATAATGAAACTTTGTGGTTTATTCCTGTAAATAGCTAGGAAATTACTGGAAAATATATAAAATAATAAATTAAGCCCCACGCAGTTCAACAGCAATAAAACCAAAGTTAGTTCTACCTGCAATTAAAGAGAAGCTTTCTCCCATAACCATAGCTCTCACTCTTCCATAAGAAAATATGCGTGACATCATGCCTAAATGTCCACAAATTGGAGACATTTCAGAATGTCTGGAAAAGGTCATTTTCTTACAAATCTAATGGTTTGTAATAGACAATATTCCTAGCCAATATTCCTCTTTTCTGTAAGCTGCGGATGCCATGATGAAAGAAAACTGTAGTACTACCTGTGAGTTATGTTTTGTATTAAAAAAATTGTAGAAAATGTAATTCAACTAATCTAACTTATTAATATCTTTCTCTAGAATGCAATCATTGCTCTTTAGCTACAAAAGATAAATTCAGCCCAGGTATACTGAAAAAGGGGGGAAAAAAAATCAGAGTTTTGTTTAAGCCGACTTTCTTTAAAGCCTCCTCCTGTCCTAGGAGCAAACTGCAGAGAAGACAGGTCAAAAATAATCTCTGTGCTATCCCTGCAGTTGAAAATCAAAGCAGAAGATTCCCCAGGTAAATATACATAAAAAGGCAAACCAAAGGCTGCAGCTGGAAACAGAATGGGAATGCAAACCTCTTGTCATTTTGGTACCAGTGTTCATTGACTTGGAGAAAAGCTGTGACCCCTTATGATCCCAATCTGCCCCACTCTATGACAGAACAGGGAACTGTAGGATTAAAGCTCCTCAGGCCATTTACCTTCCTTTCTCACACCAATGGAAGCTGCAGCCAACAGAAAGCTGATGATCTCAAGTGGTTGCTAAAGATGTGTAAAATTTGTCACCTATTATTTCTATCATTAATATCTTTACCCTTAGGATTACAAGAATGCCATAACCAGGGAATCCCCACCCCACTCATTACTGTTTACAAAACACCCTAATGTCTAGCTATAGATCTGATGGGACTTTTTGCTACTGCTGCACCTGTAGCTCCATCAAAACCCTAAAACTTGACCCTACAGCTTCTAAATGTTTTCAATTCAATTTCATACTTGACAGAAAAGTGGTTGCCTGTTTCTTGCTTTCTCAGGAAGCTGCCTGCCACATCCAATTAAAACAGGCTGGTAGGCTCTCTTAAACAATGAAAACCTAACAGGATTCATCAAAATAATTTATTTAAAAAGATATCTCTACATTTCTGCCAATACGTAAGTGCTAAACTTCAAGCATCACCGTTTTTTCTCCACTTTTTCCTTCCACCCATTTGTTCAAGTAAGACAGGCAATATTACAGACAATAAAATTTTATGAGGAAAAAGGATTAGTAGCAAATTTATCAAGTTGAAATTTTGTATATTCATTGCTGTAGTTTCCATTAATGAAGTCTCATCTTAAATATTTATGATTAATTTTACAGCCACTTGTGGGTATTGTGAAGGAACATCTTCAGAGAAACGTACATTAGTCAGATTTTATCTGACTAATTCAGTAAATGTCTAAAACTCAGTTTAGTCAGAGAAATCCCATTTTGACAGGAGCACCAACTCAATTTGTGTGGAAAATTTCCTAGAAACTTTTACATAAAATTGAGGAAAGACGAAGGACAGAAGTAGAACGTAAATATCTTATTCAAATAGAATGATCCTCCACCACTCAAGTGGGGCTATGTACACCTACTACAGCCTTTTCCTCAGCAGGAAAACAGTATTTTCTTACACCTGTGAGCTACACTGCTGAGCTGCAGAGTGAGAAGATGATGTTAATAGGCTGCAGGGAACAACTCTGCCCTTGAAAAATCTCCTAGGGAGGGTGCTAAGCCTGTGTGCCATTCCTCAGGCTGCTGCAATGTAGCACTACAGCAGCTTTACAGCTTACACCAGACAGAGCCCATCACTAAATTACACTCCAGAGCTGTAAATGAGTGAGGGAGAAGTCTGTAAGGTTGTGTGAGACAGAAACCAACTGAGTGAGTCTTACTCTCACTGAGTGAGATGTGATAAATCTGTCTTCTCCCATCTGACTGTGGGAACAGATGGCCTAACAACATGGTTAAACAAAACAACCATCTGTTGCAGCAGATTTCTTTTTAAAAAAAAAAAAAAGCAAAAATAAGAAACTTAAAGAGTTAAACAATATTCTGCAACAATAATTAGGAGACAGCAGGGAGAAGAAAAATTAAGATGTAATTGATGACTAAGCTGTAATAAATGGCCGTATCAGTGAGCCTAGTCCTCCTTCACAATTAAGAGAGAAGTCATACAATTGCTCACATATTCCAGCATGCTTTGCTAGCTCAAGAGTCTTAAAAAGAACTTATTTGAAGATTTTCATTAGTCACTGTACCATATACAAAGATACTACTTTTATATACTTTTTATATACTTCATTATAGTTATTACTCATTTTACCCCTGCAATAATGACCACACTGTTTTAATTTCAAAAGTTTCTGAAAGTAAAGAATGGTAAGAAATAGTGCATCCCTACACTTCTGCCAACATCTATTCTTATATCAGTTTCACTGTTTCTGTGAAGTAAGATTCTAGTACAGACACATTCAAAAGAATGTTTATAACCCTAAAAATGTCCCTAGGACTACTATAGACTAGAAGAACACACCTGTTGATTTATTCTCTTCTAAAAGCCTGCTTTTTCATAATATTCCACAAACTGTGCAATATTTTTTAAAACTCAGATCTACACATCAAGAAAATCTTCACCAACACTGCAAGCTCATTGTCTCTTATTACAGAGGAAACATTTCAAAATTTGAAATAAAAAGCACTTTCATGACAATTCTATTCCTTCCTCTCTATGTCTGATGTAACTACAACACCTTGGAAGAAGAGAAGCTAAACCCATTGAGAAAAGGAGAGTAATTATATATATACTCATACATACACACACCAAAAAGGGATAGAAGAACAAGATAAAAGTTGGTCTTAGAGGACGTATGATAATACAAAGTTGTTACAAAAATATTACAAAAAGAACTGTTTACAATTTCACTTGGTCTGAATCTTCATTAAAAGAAAAAATTGTCAAAAATAAGACTAATTTCTACATTATAAATACAGCATTTAGGAATAATAATAAAAAATCTTTAAGAAGTAATTATAAAGTTGTTTTCTATTCCCCATTCTCATCCACTTTTCTTCAGTTTCCCTATGCTTCAAATTTTTAGCTCTTCCATAATGAAACTTGTGACGGTAAAGAAATTAATGCAAATGGCTCCTAGGAGAAAAGATTTCCTATAAAACATAAAATGGTCCCTACTATAACCTTATTTAATAAAAAACCTTCCAAGTATGGATAAAAAAAGCTGCATGTAAAACTAAAGTACTGTATCTATGCAAATTATAAATCACAATATATGCAAATGTTCATTGACACATCTCTTCGCTAAGTTTTCTTTACTGATCACTGACAATATTCACTGTCTAAAACCAGAGCAGTAAGAGTGTTAGGTGTAAACTTCCCCAACAATGACTGGAGGTCACCTCTAGTGTTACTATCACCACCAACTTCTTTTTTTTTTTTGGTGCAAGAGAGCAACAAGTTATAAAAGGTAAGGAATAATATATTTAGATTGTTTTCTCATAAGAAAGATTTTCAAAAGTGTTATTTTTAAAGATCTCGTATAAAATCTGATTTTCAGTTATACAAAAGCTTCCATTTATTATTTGCTCAGAGAAATAATACTGAGAAAATAAATAACATAAATATTTATTTGGATTACATATTTTGTGGATTATTTGTCTCAGTGGATCTGTTGGTCGTATGTTTCATTGTTCTGTTCTTTTTATCTAGATGTTTCCCATTATTCAATAGAACCAAAGACTCTTCTGTAGGAAGACTTGGACTGTTTGGAATTATTGTTTCCTAATTATTCCTCTGAGAGAATAACTTCTGTAAAGCCCTATGGCAATTTTTCAAACATAAATATTTTATTATTTCATCAACTTTTTTCCACATGTATTTCAAAAGATAAAAAACTTTTGACTAAGAAAAAAATCCCTTTTCTAATATCCTAACTGAAATTCCACCATACTGTAATTAACAGTGGAAAGTTAAAATGCACTCCAGTTACACAGTCCTGTATAAGGTCATGATTTATAAATACATTGGCATTGTAGTGCTACCAAATTGCAGTGTTTTCTTGCAACTCTACTAATTTCCTTATCATTTAGTTGTTTCATCTATACCATTTTAAGGCCTCTGGGTTTTGTAAAATAGAATCAAGCTCATGTGTACAGAAAAAGACCCACAAACTCTTGGAAAAAAATAATTCTGAGCATTTAAAAACCCCAGGAGTTACAGAGTATTTTGTTCTTCAAAACTCATTGTCTTCAGCATAATTTCTTTCAAGAATCCTGACAAATGTTTTCCAAACTTTTCAACTGGCAATATTGAAATTTCCTATTCATCTCTGGACTAGAAACTTTAAAATTCTAAGAAAATCTCCCTGCTCAGCTATATAATAGTAGATGTTTTAGTGAAATCCTTGAAACAGACAAAAGCATAGGAACAGTTTGTTACCATCATAACATGTGACATGCTTGCCCTCTTAAATCTATAGAGGCTGTCAATTCCTGCTGCAGTGTGACCTTTACATCACATTAGGCAGCACCATATGTCATGCAGACTCTGTTTTATTCAAAGTAAGAGTTTGGAAAAATTGGGCTGCTGACAGGAATGCATGTATTATTCAAAATCTTCCTGATTAAAAATAGTAATTTTTAAAGAAAAAGTAATTGTTTAAACTATCTTTCTGTTATCTTGTGTTGTAAAAACCAATGAAGAGAAGTCACTGCATATTTCTCTGTATTGATAACTTCATTAAAGTATCTAAAGATACAGAAAGTGTGACTATCCAAACTCTGGTTCAAGGAATTGAACCCTGGGAAGTATTTCAGGATTTTATATGCCAGTAGTTTTCTCATACAAGTTACAGTATTTTAAAGCTGGGGCTTTTGCTTATGGGGATTTTTTAAGTAAGTTTCCTATTTCAATATTAGAAATCTCAGCAATACCTGCAAAGCAAAGAAAACAAACATTCTTAACGCATATGCTATGTGAAGGACCCTCAAATATTCAATGCTACATAGTACAGAAAAAAAAATCTTAGAAGAAAAAATAAAAACAAGAATAACAAAGTCTAGAGCAAAAAACAAAGAGAAGATATGGATTCAGAATAAACTAAATCTGAACCCAGATTTTTGCAGCAATTGAATTATTGTTCGTTTTATTTTCATTTCATCCCATTTCAAACAAAAGCTTCACTGCAGCAAAACTTTCAGCATCTGAAAGAGCTTCTATTCCACTTTTAATAATTTACTAAGATCATGCAGAATATAGGAAATATTTACTAAAATATTATTATAATTACAATTCTTTTTTAAAGAAGACACACTGACATTCTACTTCTCACATATCCAAGGTATAGCCCTACCTTGCAGCTTCTTCAACACAGCTACTTCCATTTTCAGCACTTGCTTTGGCTGCTGAGCTGATTCGACCTTCAGTGCAACATTTTCCCGAGTAAGCAAGTCCAGTGCATCGTAAATTTCTCCAAATCCTCCACCTCCTATTTTCCTCAACTATATTGGGGAAAAAGAAAGAAAAAAAACATATTTTAAAGAGGGAAGAAGAAAGAAAATAAAACAGCAACACTTCTTTGTTCTGCCTGTCATACTGCAAACCCTGTTTTATTGCAAATAGATTTAAAAATAATAATTATATCCTTCACTACATAAAAGAGCTACTGAATAATTGACCAAGGTATGGCTAACCACAGTTTGGAAGAGAACACACCTGATCCCCATCTGCACTACTGTATATAGCATAATAGAAGAGTGCAGTAGTATTCCCAGCATGAATCTGGGCAAAGTCAGCATGCTGAATAAAGTCGTTCCTCAAATAGTCACACAGAGCCCAGAGATCTTTAAATACAAATGCACAGTGACATTTTTAAAATATACCATCTTTTTGTCCTTTCAGAAATATGCACACTGAATAATAACGGTATAAAGTCATACCAGTTTTTGGACTTCCTGAAAAGAGGCAGTATTATCTGTTATGTGGAGAGACTTACATACAGCAGCTAAATCATAAATTACGAGAAATGGCTAAGATTATCTTTGAATATACATCTCAAATGTTACTCACATTCACTTAAAATTCACCAATATCATTCTTATTAACAGACAGACTCAAGAAACTTGCAGCACTGAAAGTTTCATCTGTGCAAGAAAGAGGTAAAAAGAATGCTCATAGCATACTAATTAGTTTGCACTACCTTCAGAGCAAATATTAAAAGGTGTTTCTTTCACTCTGCTTTAAGTGGTCACGGGGAACAGGCACCTCTTTGGTTTTCAATATCAAAAATGTCAATGCTGTTTCACAAAATGCCTCCCCTGGCTAACATTCTAAAGCTGATAAAAGAGAAAAGGAGACAAAAAAGAACTTACCCTAATATAGTTTTCTAAATGTCATCTGAAAGCATACAGTTGCTAACATTATATGACTACACTGTATAAAAAGTCATTTAACTGTCCAGGGGTCTAGAGAGCAGCAATATGCTGACCTATCTTCAGATTCTGAAAAGTAATCTAATGTCTCCTAATTAACACCATCAGACATTTGACTGAGCAGGAAAAACATTTTTTAAACTAGCCTAGGCTTTATGAATATAGAAGGTAACAGATAACACATGAATTTTCAGCATAATACAAGCACACCAGTAAGAATACACGGTGAAAAAGGTGAGAGGAAAAGGAAAGAGGTGACACAGCCATCCTCACCCCTTACAAATGTAGGCACATTTATCATCTAACTTCATTTACCAGCTTTGAGAAATGGCCAGACCATGAAAGACTGCCTCTGAAAGCATTGTTTCTCTACATATGTGCTTAAAATAACTTTAAAATAAACAAAACCATCATTACAGTAACAAAATAAACAGATCAATTTATATCTTCAGCTAAAGTACAGAAGAATCATTAACATACACCCAATAATCACACCACTCAGTAGTCCCAGGCACAAATTAACCTCTCTTTGATTACAGAAAAAAATACTTTCCATGTCCTTTGTCACCGAGTCACACACATTCAACAACAAGTCCATGTTTTCTTTTTTTTTTGCTGCCAGCATCCCTATAGAAGCTTTTCTTGTTGCTTTTCACATCCTTCACCAGTCACAACTGCTAGCTGAGCTTTGGCTTTCCCATATTTCATCACACTGAGGCAACATCTCCAGGGTAATCTTGGGCAGCCCATCCCTGCTCCCATCTTCTGTTCATTTGCATTTTGCTTTCCAGTTCACACAGGTGGTGGCCACTCAACCATACTGGTCTCCTGCCACACCTGCTCAACATCTTTTACCTTGATGAGGACCACATTGTCCTTGTTTACACCTGCATTACAATTCCCCACTTTGTTCATTAGTTTCAGCCTTCTCTTTTTGCATTTAGCATCTCACACCCCAAACTCTTTCTCTCCATTCTCTCTTTGACTTCTGTGCCTTTATATGCTTCCAGGCTAAAGCATTCAATTTCCAGCAAGGTTTATCTTTTTGCTTACATTACATATTGAATGGCATTCTTAAACATATCTAAAATCAATTATCATTACAAGCAAGTCTCCAAGTAGGGATTGTAATAAATGTTTCAAAAGCTAAAGAAGCATGAGGAAAGGCATCAACAAAGAATAAAAGCAAATGCTAACAGACAACACTAGAGAAGGGGGTTGTCGCTGGGGAAAAAATATTTTATAATTTTTTTATGCTTACTTTTCAAAATAGTATCACCCTAAATAATGTCTAGGTTAAAATTAAACTAAATTGAACATGTTTCTTTAAAATGTTCATGTTCAAAAATTTTAGATATGGTTTTCACAACTGCAATGAACAAGGTCCTCAACAGCAAAAAAATCCAAAAACCACATCTCAGTTTCTTCTGCTGGGAGCCACTCCTATGAAATCCTGAATTCAGGAAGTCTATTGCCTTAGATGCCATAAGGAAATCCTTCATGTTTGCTACAGAATATAAGAAATTGAAGAGCTACCCACAGGAAATTCTTTGCACTCATCTACCTGTAATACTGTATCTGGAAAACATATAAGTGAAAATGTATAATTTCATGAAATGAACTTCAGCATACTTGCAAAATTTTCCAGAAGACACTTATGTCATCAGCAGTCTTCATTACATAGGAAAGAAAATAAACTTGAAGAAAACACAGCCACTGTTGCATAAATCAGACAACTAAGTGGTTTTGTGGCTAGTGATATGTATGCTATTATCTATAATATTTTGTACATTATTGTATTTTAAATGGTATTTTATACTATTTGATCTGATTCAAGACTACGCTTTCTGTTTTTACTTCACTGCTGTATTGAGATTAAATATAAGCAGGTATTTTACAAATACTTATACTCCAGAGATAGCTATTTAGGTTCTATTTACCTGAAAGGAAATATAAGGATTTCCTACATCAGTTAATATCAGCTTCCTGCATATTTAAGTGAAAAATAGGGTACAAGACAGTTGAAATCATTTTCTCTTATGAATTTAAAATTAATGATGAATTTGTATCTTCTATGTTCAGTCTTACAGTTCTAAAAAACTTAAAATAGGGGAGTAATATAAAGTGAGCAATTCAAAATCCCTTCACAGCCTACTACACACACACAGATACTCTGAATGTTGTATTGTGAACTGGTCTTTTTTTGCCCTTTTTCAAAATTCTAAGTTAAATAAACCAAAGTGATCAAGAGGAATGGAGAAGGAGCTACAAGAACTCAGCCTGTTTCTCCCAGCAAAAATAGCTTCAACTGGACACTATTTCCCTCAAGATGCAAATCAAGGATATGAACAGCAAAAGGGAACAGAGCTATTTATGGCAAAGCCAATGCTGGCACACAATCAAATGAATACAAATCAGCTGAGAATAAATCTATGCCATAAAATCCAACAAACAAAAGGAAGAGCAGCAAGGCCCTGAAAAATCTTCCTATAAGGAGTAACATATCTCACAAACCTACTGGTTTCAGGGGAGGGCATCTGACTGATCTCCAAAATGGACTGATAGAATCACTGGTTCATTGGGTTCAATATACTAACAGTACTCTTCCAGTTGTGCTTGGATCAGGCACGACATTGGGATTTAAGAGCTCTCCTAGGAACTTATCAGGAAAAAAAAAATAACCCACTTTAAAGCCTCATCACTTTTCTTTAAAGTAGGGTAAGAGAAACAAGTAGTTTTAAAGCTCATTCACGATTAATTTAATTACTAAGCAAAATATATCTTACAAGAATTTTCAAACTAATTTCAAAGCACAAACCACTTCTTTCTAAAAAGAAAAGAAGACACAGAATTGCAGGAAGGCATACTCACCACCTTCCATCTTTCTTTGACCAATATTCCCACACTGAGGATGTCAGGCTGATCCCCTCCTCCACTCATTGCAACCTCCTGAGGTGATGGAGCTGCTATGCAAAGTCTGCGTCAGTAGAAACCATCCAGATCCCAGGAATGGCTTCCATTTAACCAGTCACTGCAGAAACAGAGCAGAACTCAGTGATTAACAGAATAACAAGATATACAGCAAAAGTTTTGTTTCTCATCCAGCATCTTAACTAGTTTTTGTATCCCACAGTGAGTAACATTGAAATTTTAGTCAAAACGGTTTCCAGTACAGAAAAAAATTCAAGGATAGGCTTCCTTAATTTTCCAACTTGCTCTCTCCCACATCTCCAATACCAATCTCAATACAGAACTAGTAAACTTAAACATTTTCAGCGGTATATTCCACAAGCAGTTTCAAATTGCTGCAAGGTATAATTACATTTAAACCTAATTTCAATAATACCTTTTAAAATTAGTAGCTAATTAAATAATCTAATTAATAACTTATTGAATAATTGTTTAATTAATTTATAGTAATATATAACAACATTAAAATAATATTAAGCAAAAATTACTATGTTAGAAATAAATACTTAAGTTTCAGTTGCACTGCATACAGACTAATTCACATTTTACAATGTGTTTCACATAGCTAGAATTATTTCTGATTAAATACATCTTAAGTACAATTATCTCAGGCTATAAACAACTGGTTTTGGTAAGGGAAAAAACCCTGTCTCTGGTAATTTTGACAGTTCATTATTTTTATTTTCTGGTTTTAGCAATCATTTTAATGGATTATAGATAGTATTATAAAAAATTGTACTTTGGAGATTAACATATCCATAATGGCTCCCATCAGCAACTACTACAACCAATTAAAAGCTTATTTCAGTTCTTTGAGCTTTTCTAGAACTGGGCTTATTGTTACACTAGTGCAATTATACAAATGTAACTGTTTGTATAAGCCCTCTTATCCAAAGACAATACTCTTTGAAAAGTATGTTTGCTTTAGGTTATTTCCATGGCTTTCAAAATAGCATACCTGCAAGTGAACGATGCTTCTCTCCCTGAATCAACACACAAATGATATGCAAAATGGGTAAAATAATTCTGATTTAAATCAGCAGTATGGCCTTCCATGTGGCTAACTGCCAATCTTACTACTGGGACTAAAAGATGCGTTTTTAGTAAACACTCCACTGCTTGAGCAACCTGGCTTTTTAAGACAAACATTTTGTTTGACACGACAGAAACTGTGGCTGTTTTCCATGTTTTCTTGATGTTTCTTTTTCATGTTGTATTTACGCCTTTTTGCTTAAATTGGACATTATGACAGTTGAACCAACTCCAGATAAAAGAAACCCCTCTGGAGAAACATTAATCTGGATTGGTTAAGGATCTAAATTTACACCCAATGAGAGTGCATTACGTGCCTGTAAAGGAGTGTTCATTCAGAATACATAGCCTAAATTGATTTAATTCAAACAAATGAAGGGAAACCAAATTAATATTGTGTATTACGAGTAACAGCATCCATCCTGCAATTTAATCAGGTTGAACTAAACCAATTCAAATTCTACTGGTGATAGTAAATTCTCCCCTGCAGATAAGGTCAAAATTCTAAAAAGAACTAGAGCCATTTATGTGAACCCCTTAACATCACTAACCACTGACCACACTCACTGTCTTTTCGAACAGAATTATCATAACACACTCAGGAACCAAGACGAAACAAAAACCCACTAATGAAGGGGAAAAGATCTATTTCCAAAATTACATACTTAAAGCACATACAGTGGCTTTTCCCCATTTTAACTCAAATGTTTGCTTTTCTTTCTACCACCTGCCAGTTACATCAAAGCATGGGTTGGTCTTGACAAATTGTTCACTTCTATACTTGACACGACAAGTGTCAAGTCTATACTGGAATTCCAAGAGGGTTTATTTTTCCCTGATATTTGCTTAAAACAAGTAATGGTGAAACTATTCATCTTACCAGAGAAAAATCTAAAATTGCAAGTAAGATTTTTGCTGAACCTTTCAAACATAAACAAAATTCATCACCTGTAGGAAAAGTGCTTTATTAAATCAAAGATATGACAGTTCAGAGTTTTTTGTTAATTCTTCTATCAGCCTTGATTCCTGATTTGATACTTAATTTTTTCTTTTTTTAATACATTTAAATTTACAATTTATAGTCACAACTCTGACAAGTATTTCTGGCAGCTGTGCATTTGTGAATTCTTGAGCAGACTAAGAGAGCATCAGCAACTGGCCCAGAATGCAAAGGTCCAACACATACGTTCAAAGAACCACCCTGTATTCTAAGAACTGTTGTAGAAATATTCTATTGCTGTATGTAATATCTGCATGGCCAGGGTAACAAAATCTTCATTTGTACAGAATTCCTCACTCCTATTCAAATACACTAATTCCTTGTTAAATCTCTTGTCATCCTAGATCGTTACAAAGCAACTATATGTATTCTATATCATCAAAACCAGGTATTCAACGCCATAAAACACCAGGATCCATTGAACTGTCCTGCATGGGAGGCAGAAGTTCACTCATGAGCCCCTGAAGACAAGGTGCTAAGCTCCTCCTGAAGCTAAATAATCAACTGCAAGCATTACCAACATATTGATGTCAAATCAAAGAATCCTATTTTTTTCAAGACTTCAAGTAAAGCAGAAGAAGGATTCAGTGACAAATTTCAAGGCCAGAAGGTTTGAAATTGGCCCAAACCTTTACCTGATCAGGCCGCTTCATAGCTTCAACCCGTTTCAGTGAATTAGCACACACTAATATGTAAGACTCCAAATGTTCTTCACTGCTAACATGTTCCAGTATGTTTCTTTCCTCACAATAAACATAACTTGCTTTGTTTCAAGGTTTAATGCATTTAATTTTAACTTTTTACCACAGGTTACAGTTTTGGTAACCAAATTCCATTTCCAGTAATTTTACTTCATTTAAACACCTAAAAATTCTTTTTTAACTTCCTGTAAATTAATACATTTAGTTTTAAGCCTTCCTTCACAGCCATGGGGTCTTTTATATAGTCCTCCTTCAAAACCCCTCTCTTTGCTCCACATTTTTCTTGTGGTGTGGACATTGAGTTAGACATCCACACTGAATTAGACTCTATCATACCAATTCCTAATATGGAGAAAAGTTTTTCTTATTACTTCTTCATGATAGAAGTCTTATTTCCCTAATTTAAGCCTGAAAATGCTTTATACTTTTGCTAAACCACAACACTATCAGACACTTTTACACTTATACAGTTATACCCTATAACACTTATACACCTCCATCCTTACACTCAGGCATATTCTTGCTACAAGAATATGGTTTTTAAAGACCTTATTCACAGTCTGACCTAGGCAGAGTTTCATTGCTCTGATGTGTTCTCTAATGGTCTTAACACTGTATAAACTGCAAATCTGTTAATTATTGATGTACTGTAGTAGATAAATATCTTTATATTCCTTACCTAGTAACAGATAACATGTACTCTAGTAGGCGAAATTTAGACTACAATCACCTTCCCCAAATTTATACAGAAGAAAAGGACATTACTAGAGATGACTACATGTAAAGGACTTTTGGACAGATATAAATATGCATTCTTTGGAGGTGGTTCACAGGTCAAGATTGAAACTGAAATTTCTCTGAATTTGGAAGGATTTGAATTCAGACTGACTGGCTCATTCCAAATTTCACAGATGAATTAAAGACTCATAAAAGTAAATACCGTTGCATTTGTATTACTGAAATACATTGTTTTCAGCACAGCTCTTTAAACAGGCTATAATACTGTTAACAATTTAAGAAAGCTCCAGCATGTTCTGTATTCTACTGAAGCAGATGAATAATTAATGACACACATGTAAGGTGCAAGCTTTGCCTTACTCATTCAGCAGATGAATCCGTTAGCAGTGCAGTCTTTTAGGTGGCAGTAAGGCTATTTTCAGCAAACAAACATGTCTTTACCATTCTCCTAAAAAAGTAACAGTCACTCTAATTGCAATATATATAATTAAATTCTGTATTCATGAACTCATCAGTTTGTCACTTCAGAGGCACTTTCCAAGATAACACAACTACAATGAAAGACAATTAGCCCTCTGTCAAATTTATTTCCAGGTGAGAGGTCATGGAGTAACTAGGACAAGAGAATGAGGATAGACTGTTCCATAACATAAGCCTTTGCTGGGAAATGATTACAGTATAAAACAAGAACAGGTAAAGGAGCATTAGAGCTAATATCCAGAATGCTGTACAGACATCCATTATTTAAAACCTTTCTATTCACTTTAACTGATTTTAACTACACATTAATTAGCCTTGCAAAAGATGAATTTACCCCATCCAAGTACACTAAGAGATAATTTGAAAATAACAGTGCAAAATTTCCAGAAAAAAGGGAAATCCTTTAATGTAATGTGTGTATGTATATAATTCCCTTAGAGATAGCCTAAACTGAAGCCAACCTCTGCTTACCAGCCTTTATAGATGCTTAAATTCAGATCTAAAGTTGAAAAAGTAGCACAGACAATTTTGGCTTAATGTTGGTACTGTAAGTTCCAGGACAAAGCAAGGGAGCACAGGAGATTACTTCTGTTCCATAGAAAGGAACATATGTCGTGTTGCCGCCACTGTGGAATAGTATTGACCTTTTGCTATTAGGAACTCTCTGAGCATACTAGGAGCTCTACCTGCCTGCCTTCAACTCATTCAAAAAATTAGTAAACCAACTGAAATCTGCCTAAGATGTTTTCCATTTCTGTATTTTCTATTTTTAAGAAGAACTTGAACAAAGAACATTTTAAAAGGCCAGCATAAAGAGAAAATCAGGGCAGGAAATGTTCAAAGGTCCTAATTTCACCACATTTACAGCAAAGCCCACTGTCTTAGAAAGGCTAAGAACATGTTCAAATTGTAAATTCTAGGGCTAGAAATTATTTAAATGCGTCTACTTGAACATCCAAACTAGAAAGTCATCCTACACTTAAACCTGAATATTTTCTAAATACATCCATTAAAAGCTGGTGTTTTGAAAAATCATCATTCATCACATCAATGAGAAAACTGAATTTAAAATCTTGACTTAAATTTCCAACTGTACTGGTTGTGAAGAAAATCTTTTTAAAAATTCAACACAGAACCAATGTAATTTTAGGTTTTCCTTTCTCAAATGTTTGGGTGCCAAAAATACTCATCACCATTTGCAGATTCCAGGTGTGAAAAGCTCCCAATCGCCTTGTGTGCTATTGTCAAAGAGTCTGTATTTCCTTCTGACAACTTCTGCAGTTGTTATTACAAAGGTGGTGAAATTTTCTCAGTTGGAAGATGGAGTTAAAAATATAACATTTAGTTTCCAGTTTTATTTTAAAAATATATATGTTTCAAGCTACCACGCTATTTTCAGTTTGCAAGAGAATTCTGTACCAAAATATTATGAAAACCCAAGTAAGGCAATGTTTATCAAAGGAGTGTATTATCTCTCACTAAACCAACTAATTCATGTAGCAAAACCATACAAGTTTTAGGCTCACAAAACCCTCTTCAAGTCCAAAATAGAATTTACAACTTGAAAATTAAATTGGACTTAAAAGCATTTGCATTGAAGTAAACTTCAGTGTTTCTTGATCAGACCAACTAAAATAAGGGTACTCTATATCTTGCCATAGAGAAAGAAAAGCATCTGCATGCACATGACAGGGGGAGATTATATGGTTGTGACACCTATCAGAGAAACAGAATGTAATTTATCACCTTTAGAAAAACAGAAAAAATTCAGTCAGGGGAGAATTAGAATGAGTTATATATCAAAAACTCTATTTAATCCATGATATTTTTACCATGGCATTTTTCAGATGCTTGAGTTAATTTCCTAATTTGATCTGTCCCACTAGAGCACAAAGGCTTATGTCAGAAAAAGAATAGAAGTTAGCTGTAGGGAACAGGGAAAGGCTGGACAACTGTGTTGCTTTCAACTGAAACCAGTTGTTGAACTTCAACCTCTGGTGCAAAGCCTTTAATACTATTGTGGGAACCTAACCCTTGGGGAAGTGAAATTCACTCTCAATTTTTTTCCACAACTCCGAGTGAGTTCCAAATCAAAAAGCGGATTGTGAAACCTCATTAATTACTCAAAAATTAATTTTAAAACCCTAAAAGTGTCACCTGTTTAAAAAAGAAACACCTGTATTTCTGTGTCTTAGATTCACTAAGACTGTTGTGGTATTGACAACAAACCTAAATAGAACTAGAACCATGGACTTTTGCAATAAAAATTTGTTTTACTTCTCAAGCCTTCTTCAAAGAAACTTGAAAATGGAAAGTCAGTTCACCTTAATTATACAAGGTTTTACAATAATAATTTTTTAAGATCCTAAGAAAATTTTCATTGTAGGAAAGTGGTAGTGAAGTGTGGTTTTGAACAAAGACAGCTTGAAGTCAAACAATTAAGATATTTTAAACAGTGGTGCAGTGTTATAATATCAAACTAATTATAGTCTGGATTTATCAGCAAAATTAAAATCTTTGCTTCCAGTTTTTTGAAATGTTGGAATAGCAAGTCATTCTTTTAGGATAAACTCAGAATATTAATATTTCACCATTTATATTCCAAGAAATAATATAAATTGATCTTTTAAGATGCTCCAAACTATTGACCTTTTGACTAGTACTATATATTATTTCATAAATCCATTTTCTCAGAAAAGAAAAATATAAATGCCCAGCACATGCATACAACACACAACTAGAGGAGACAAGAAGGCAAGCAATACACTGCTCTGAAGAACTTCTGCCAAAGCCTATGAAACTTTTCAGAGTAGATACACAGCAATTTACAGAGAAGAGCTGCTGCTAAGGACTGTGTGAGAATGATGCAAGGGAATATACACAGCTAAATACTTAATCCAAACAACTAAAATTCAGGGCAAACTCTAATTATAAATGGAAGTAACACTTAACTTTTTGGAAAATACAAGAAAATTTGCAGAGAAACTTTGATGAGACATTCAGATAGACAGCATGTGAATCGCAAAATGTTATCTGCACAGACAGCATTCAAGTGATCAAGAGGGCTGCCAGTGGCACAGAAGCAGCACAGCTGGCAGCCACAACTGCTCTCACAGCATTGTGCTCAGCCTGCAGCACCAGCCATGAAGTGACCTGGACTCACGAGCAAAACCTGAGCATTCTCTTGATATATCGGTGTATAAAGCACATCACAAAGACATGGTGAGTGAAGCCTGACAGCTTGCTAAGCAGAACAGGAAAAAGAACAGAGGAAAAGATCTTTTTTCAGTCTGTAATGTCTGATCTCTTAGCATCCTTATCTTTAGGGCACATAACTAAATCTGCTGCAGTATTGTGATAAAGAGAAGACACAGGGTGTGAGTAGATAGGTGTGCCATCTCCTTAAATACAGCTCTTAAATAAAGCTCTGCTTTTTGCTAATGTGTGAAATGAGGACAGCAACTACTACACCAAGCAGGATGACTCCGAAAGAGCCTAGCTGACAGGAGGAACATGAGGGAGTCCACACAGTGCAGGACATCTACCAAACTCTGACAGGACTCCTCAGTGAGGGGAACATACACCCACCCTGCCACACCACACAGCAATCCCTGACAAAATTAAGGAGGGAAGACACAGCATCACGTTACAGTTTATGCAGTAACACCTCAGTTGTTCAAGGAGCATTGTGCTTTTCAGCAGCAGATCAAGACCACTAAAAAAGTCAGGCACAAAGATGAAAAACCACAGTGACACTCTTGCCAAGACCAATTCAACACTGCTGTCAACACCCCTAACACCAGGGAGTAGGATACAGCCACATAAGTGGGTCCTTATGCACTGCCAAATGACAGGAGAGGTGGGAAATGGCTTAGTGCCTGGCTCTGGTGAAGGAAGGAGGCACTAAGGCAGGTGAATAAACATATGCTATATTGCCAGCAGAGCAGCACAAGTAGCTACTTTATCTTCAGTTTGGCATGGCTGTACAGAGAGGTTCTGTACAGTGCCAGGAAGCCTCTCTTGTTCACAGACTATTCCACAATCATCACACGGGCTCAGGCAACATCAAATCTACAAGTACAATACACAACAACAAAGGAGATGGCTGTATCTCATCTAAGACTGCCTAATCAGTTTGTCCCTAAAAAATATTGGTGCTGGAAACTACAAAGGTACAGGAGCTTCAGTCGGCAATGTGGTTTGGTCAGAGTATGCGCTTGTTTTATAGCCGCAGTTGAAGGTGGCTTCAAGCAACAGTGACTGAAACTTGAGCTCCTAATCCAAGGTCCTTCAAGGTTTGAAATGGAAGACAGGTATTAAAGAACCAAAATGGAACTTTGGCAAAGGTATTTAAAGTTGGGACAAATCCAAAAATATCAACTTAATTTGCAGCAGAAAAAAAATTGGGTCAGACAGGAGAAAAGCAGATAGCATGGACAGCTAATCAGAAGAGGAGACAGGCTGCATCAGACCAAAGATCCACCTAGTCCAATCTTCTGTCCCTGACTATTGCCAGCAGCTGATGTCTAGCGAAAAATACAAAGACACACAAAGCATGTGATTACCCTTGCCAGAATATTTTCTGGGGATATAGCAAGCTGGGACACAAAACACAAAGTGCCAAGGATGGTATTTAACTTTTTTTGTCTCCAAGTTCATCAGAACTTTTCTGAACCATGAAAACTTTACCACCCGTAATGCTCATAAAGCAAATTGTAACCTAACTCCATGCTTCCATGCTGTGGGAAGCACATCTTTGTTTCCAGTTTGTCTTTCGCTAGTTACATTTGAGATTCATTAACCCTTGTACAGGAAGGCAGTGTATGGTTGCTCCCTGTTCACCTTTCAGTCCTATACAGGGAATACACCCCTACCATATGCCCCCTCATTTACCTCTTCAACTATTTGGTCATTCACAGATTTTGATCATCATCTGTGTGCTTTTTCCAGTTCTACTACATCCCCTCTGAGATCCAGAGACCAGCATTGTTAGCAAGCACTAACCTATTATTTTCACAGAACCTGCAAAACCACATTCAAAAGAATGAAGTTCACCACTGAACATTTTTAAATTATTTATCCTATGTGAACTGCTTTATGATTATTTTCATTCATCATTACCTCAGAGTAGCAAGGTCTTTCTCCAGTTCTCCATCTTCATATTTGCTAATTTTAATACCCTTGTATCACCAGACTATGTAATTTCAGTATTTGCATCTTGTCAAGATCATCTGTAAATATACAGTACAGCACAGAGAGCTACCCTTTTTAGGCTGATGAGTTATCATTTATTAAGATCAATATTTTCACTCAGGTTCCATTAAAAATATTTTTCCACAAAGTGTTCACATATAGAAAACCTGACTCACCATCTTCCATCTGGATCATTAACAGCTCTGCTTTCAAATTTGGAATGGATTCCTTGGGTACCTAAACACAATGCTCCCTCAAAATAAGGAGACGGACAGGATGGGGCCTTGAACAACCTGGCAACCATGGCGGGGCTGGATCTAGATGATCATTAAAGTTCCAATCCAAACTATTAAAGGGACAATTGAGACAAACTGCTGGGTGACTTCATGGTACTGTATGACCAGGAGATAAAAAGCAAATGAGGTTCTATGCGTGTACATATAAAATTATGTATATCAGAAAAATAATAACTAACTGTTATTATTAAACACATGAACATATCTTAAGTGTTCACTAAACACATGAGAAACTATTAGCAATCAAGGATAAGATCTTGTTATTATGATATAAGAAATATTGTAACTAAATATTCAGAAAGAAAAGATGGCAACTCAATGCTAAATAGCAGTCCAAAAAAATCAAATCTTAGGAATTCAGACAAAGCAGACGACAACATGAAGATCATGTGTATATCCATGGTTCACTAATATATTGAGTATTGTATACAATAGCCCTTCCTATCTCAAAAAAAAAAAAAAAAAAAGAAAATAGAACAAGACAATCAGGGATACAGACTAGTTTCCACACGAAGTAATGACATAACTTTTTTCAAAGGATGATGGGAAGTGGAGAGAGGTACTTGACAGAGGTCTACAAAATTATTAGGGAGATATAGAGTTTAGCTAGGAATCAGCTATTTATGATGTCATTTAATAAAGCAAGAAAAAACCAAAACAAAATAGGTCAGCAGGAGCCAGACTCAGAGAAAACTAATCTGTGAAACTTCTTGCAAAAGGATATTGTGAGTACTAAAAGTTTACAATGGTTCAAGTGAACAACAGTCAACTACATGAAAAAGAAAACTACTGTGGGTTACTGAAAATACATATTAAGTATATTTAGTGCAGGCAGTCCCTTACTAAAAAAACGGGAAAGAACTAGAGGGAACTATAATTTATATTATCTGTGGTCTTGTACTTTTCCTTAGGCATCCATGTATGACTACTGCTGAATACACATCTTTACTCTACTCTAGAATTTTACATTCATACATTATGTTTGGGAAGATGGAGAGAGGACAGAGAAATTATGCTCCCTGTACAACATAAATTTAAATTATTTGAACTAATGAGATGCAACTCAAAATATTGTGCATAATTTTCTGTCAGTTACTTGAAAGAAGCTTCCACCCTAAAAGTGTTGACTAGCTAGCTGTTATGGGAATGGCATCATAAAGCAAAACAATTCAACTCAAGTAAACTCTTCTTCTCTGGCACTTATGTGAAGTTATTTTGAAAAAAATATATATTATAAACACTCAGGAACTCCAAATATCATTTGTTCTATCACTTCAACTTCTATTTTACACATGTTCTCCCTTCCACTTTGTGTTGGGTTTTGTGCTGTCTCAGTGTTTCCATACAGATTTTCTTGCCTCTGCCTCACTTCAGAAAATACTTGGAAATGCCTCTAATCTTTATACTCAAATAATTTGATAGCTTGAATGCAGAGAACTAATATATTAGTCCACATTTCCTAACCTCAAGATTATCTGTATCTTAATAAAGTTGGTGCAGACATCCAGGGTCAGATTTTTGACAATGAAAATTCACAGAATATATTTTAAATCACTGACAGTCAGATACAGCAATGTTACAGTTTGAATAGAAAGAAAAAGTTAATGTAAAAACTGATTGTTACTTCTGGCAGTTGCAAAACATATGACAGTAATTTTTATATAGGTAACAGGACAAAAATTTTAGACTGCTAAATGCCTGAGCTTCCAGAGAAACAAACATATTAAAAACCACAACAAATGTGATTTTTCTATCTACTTTGTTACTTCAAGGAACTCTCAATACTTTAATTTACCAAAAAAAAAAAAATTAAATCTCTTATGAATAGCCATAAACAATTGCTGTAAAAGAACTGCAAAGACTTATGATTCTCTTTCCACAAATAAGTTACTATGTAAAACTGATGAAAAAAAGGACAATAATTTCCAAAATCTTGTTGCCACTTGATACAATATTCACATCTCTTAATATTCTTTTCACTTTTCTAAATGGTTTTGGTAGGATATTCCTCAACATTTATCTAAATTCTAGTATTTTCTACCTTTCCCATAGAAAACACATTACAGGCAAATCCTGACTACATCCAATACCGTGGAAGCTTGCTTTGTTTTGGATTAAGGCATTTTTTCCCTCATTTCATTCAGCACATATACACCTATTTATGACATGGCACTACTTGCATAAAAGAAAGAAGTCTACAAAGATTTCTACGTTGTTTGCTAGAGAAGTGATCACACACTTTTAGTGACACAGAACTTCCTTCCCCAAGTAGATTAGGCTTTTACCACATCATGAAATATTTAAAACCATACAAGACCCTACAGCACGCAGCAAAAAACAGGGCAAAAGTATCCTTTTTAATTCATTTGTTGGTCACTATCAGTTGTCAAGGCTGATAAAAGGACAATCTGTTCCTGGACATTTTGTTGAGCTGGTAGCTGGTGATGGGAACAAGAGAAGAGATTCAAGTTTCACGTGCGTTTTCAGAAGTTTTATTAAAGTGTTGATGGCTGCAGTATTGAATTGCAAAAAGTGATTTTAATTTGCTTCCATCTGGCAGCTAGTAAATAAGATTTCAATAACCACTAACAATTGTTCAGTAATAATTTTAAAGCTGAAAATTAAAAAAAAAAAGCATGAGAGAGGCTTACATTTACTTCTAAGAGAAAAAGCACTCATGGATAGAGCAATAGTCATATCCTCAAAATATTAAAATAGTTCAATCAACTAGCTAGAGATTTCTTTCTTTGTGTGTGTGTGAACTTAAATTGCCATGCATATGGTGATGCAGAAAAAATTAGGCATATTTATCAAAACATGCCACAGATTAAAAAAAAAAAAAAAAGGAAATTGCTTCCCATCACCATGTTTAGACTATAACATACAATTTACATACATGAAGCCTAAATAAATAAACAAATCCTCTGGGTTTGCCTTTAATACATAACAGCTGCCTCCTTCAGGTTCCCTTACATTTCAGGTCCAACACTTTGCTCTAGCCTTTGCCTTCACACTACACAGAACAGCAGCCATGTCAAGAAATCCCAGCTCTTGCTTGAGAGCCAAGCAGCACAGCAGAAGGGCATCCAAACCTCTCACCAGAAAGGGCCTGAGGAAAAGGAATTAAATGGGAAAAGGAGTGAGAAGGAGGATGGTGCTACATGTTCTAACACCTTCATGCTTCTCTCACATTTCTAGTTTCTACTTCCTCATAATTGCTGAGGTGACCATCAAAGAGCTTCTTCTCTGTTCAAGATTCTCAGGTATAACTGCATCAAAGCAAAAATTAGTTCAGGAAATCAGAAACATAGATTATTTATAATACTGCTATGCTAACATACTTTTTTATAAAGAATATGACACATTTTTTGATACATATCTATATATATAAATTACATGCATGTGGTTTTTTTGATATACACATATATGTTTACATTATTTACATATTTATTCCATGTACACTACTATTTTTTTACAGAAATACAGAACTTTGTAACTCTATCAATGAGGATTTATGTCCTCAACCACAACTACTTACAAACAATGGCAGCAAATTTGGCAATGTAGCTACATATAGATTCAAATGAATATGCCCTAACACTTACCAAATGGGTATGATATTTTTAAAAGTGAATTACTAAAGTAATGGGAGAGGGGTATGTTTAATAACAATAATTTAAACCAGTGCTATCACTGATCATCTTTACAATATTAAAAAAAAAAAAGTGGTGCAGACAAAAAGGCAGAACTTTGTGGGTCATGGAGGAAAAACTTAAACTAATATCTGCAATAATACTAAAGTTGTTTATAGATGTTTAGTGCTACTTTCCAGATTCATCTTTGGAGGCTGCTCTATAGGATTCTCTTGAGACGCTTGGTGAAAGTTGTTAAGCTACAGGCAGAATAATGGTTTTTGCCTTTTATACACTGTCTGAAAATTCACCATAATGCACAGTGAATGCTAATGCACTTACAAAAGTGCCGTGCTTGTGGGTGGTATAGGTGCATTTCGTATAATTTGGACAGCAAAGAATCTGGTCCCAATGATGAATTTATCATGACTGGAGATGTTAAAAAGCCAGCAGCTGTGGCTCAGGGAAAACTTTCACAGTAGAGTTTTTTTCTGATATAAGCAGCAAAGGCATATAGGCTATCTGTGCAAGTCCCAGGATGCAGTGATGGGAGACGAGACAGTCCTGTCAGCGGCAGCCCCCTGTCAGTAGCGAAGCCATCAGGGGCTTGCCGGCGGCTCAGCACCCTGGCCAGCTCCGGCAGCTCCGGGCGGGCAGCGAGCGGGGCCAGGCCGGCACGGCGCCCCGAGCCCCGCCGCTGCCTTCCAGTGGACCACAGATATTAATGAGATGCTACCAGGTCAGACAGAATGTTCAGAAGGACGCATGTGAATAACTTGTATCTTAATAAGAATTTTCAAGGAGATCTCTGATTTAAAGGTTCCTGAAACATAGAACACTCCACAAGATAACTGATGTTAAAGTTTGGAAAGGATAAATTAAACTACTTTGTTAACTTTGGGCCACCAGCTCAACATCAATTCCAGACAAACAAGGGGACTTGACTAATAAAGAACTAAAGGAAGACACTATAGCTATGGCCATTTAATTAAGTTCCCTGTCCTACCAAACTAACTTTTTACTACGGCATTACAAGTTTGGTCTGTAAGGATAATAGTTATTATGGAACTTCTTACTTCTGTAAGACATCTAAGTTTATATCACACTGTAGTGTCTTTCAGCCAGAAAATCAATAGATCATACACAAAATAATAGGTCCCAAAATATAACTGAACTGAACAAATATCTCTCTAATTAGGAATCCATAGGAATCCATTTCCTACTTAATACTGAAACATTTTTTACTCAGGAAAAATTATGACGTTTGTAGTTGATACTGAGATCAGGAAGTGATAAAGGACAAATGGCATCAAGAGGTTGCACAGACAGCAACCAAACTACACACGTGCCAGCTTAGATAAAACAAGATTTTATCCATCAAGGACCAAAGAATAAATGGAAACATTGCCTAACACAAAGGAGTAATCCATTATTGCTGATATATGTATTTGCTGGATTACTAAAGTTATGACAATTATGGATGAATAGGCAAATAAATACTAAGAGAGATCATAATACCTCTCTATCCTCATTGAAAGATTGCTGCTACAATATTATATCCCATTCTGGTGTCCAGAATTATGAAGCTCAGTTCCTTCAGTTTATCTAATAGAAATTGCTTTAGTCAAGGAAATTGCAAAAGATTTTAATTCTGACACACAAATCATACAAGTTAAAGGTCAAATCTTTAGATTCCTTAAATGCATACAAATATCTCCAAGATCTTTAGTTTTCATTAATAATAATACTCTACTAATAGAATATCTCATTAACTCTTTCAATGGATTCCTCATTACTGACAATTCTTAAAAGACAGCACAATGATTTTCTACACTATATCCCCTTATTCAACTACTGCTAGCACACATAATTCAGAGAAGCCCTAGGGAAGCTGGTTTTACACATAAAGTTAGCCTCAATAATCACAACAATTCCTTTGGTCTTCACACAGTCAGACTGAGTACAGTGATGAGGCTTTTGTCTTTGGAAGTTAATTATATAAGCATATTTCATTATGCAAATACAATTATCCTAGGCGTATTTCATTTGCTGGGACTGTCTTAAGTTCAGAAAAAACATTCCAGGGATCAGTTGAAAAAAAAAAAACATGGCAGAACGATGAGGCACGAAAATCAGTAAGTTTATGTATTACAAAAATGGGGGTCAAGAGGCTCTCAAAAATTATAAGAACTTCCTACACATCAGAAGAGTGCAAGATCAGATTTTAAGTATCTTCCAAACCAATGTACAATTATTCCTAAAAACAAAAGAGCAAAATTTCTCAGAAACTTTTACAGGCTTTCAGTTTATCCCTTACTTAAATAATAAAAAGTATTGAATAACAGTGTTACACGTTTTAGGAAATATGGGCTGTATGTAAATAAAGACATTGAATTCCAAATCCCTCCAAATTAAAGCCAGGCTACAAAAATAATCCTGATTGTATTGCTGACCTATAACCCACCATATCTGTATATTTTAAATGTTTGAACACTTGATCTATACAAATAATTTGTCTAACACTGGAAATTTTACTTCAGATTGACTGAGAGGAGATTTAACTTTGTAGATATGGAAACAGTTACACATGACATCATTATGGCAAAGTGTAATAACCCTACACTGATAACAGTAATCTAGAAGTTCTTGAATTTACATAAAGGAAATACAGTTCTATGGTGGTTTTTTAAAAAGTCATTACATTTGCTTGAAGCATATTCAGCTTTAAACTGTGGTGAGATACTTCTGCATTTTAAAATTATTATTTAAACAACAACTAATTTCAACTCTATAAGAGCATAATGTAGACACACAATCATATGGCAAGCAGGGTTATGAGATTTCTGTTGAGGAAGAGGACACATTCAATGATATGGGTGAAATCTGTGTACAGTCAGTGGATTTTTTTGTAATACCAGAAGCGAGAATATAAATAATACAGTTAAGAGTAGTAATATCTACATTCTTATTTATTAAGACCACGACTGAGCTTTTATGTGTTTCAGAGTAAGAAATATAAAAGCACTTCATAATATGCCAACACCAAATATGACCAACATCTACTGCATGGCTACTCGTATGTCGGTCACAGTCCTGATTCAGACCATAAATCAATTCTGCCCAAACCTTTACTCCAGGAAAAAGAAATATTTCAGTGAGCAGGGCCTTACAATAGAATTGAAGTATTAACTGCCAGTTCCAACAAGCCAGACAAAGTACAGCTGCTCCCTGATTACAAGAGGAAAATGGACTGATCAAGGAAAGATACACACAGAAGCACTGCCACATGACTGAGGTATCCTGGGCTCAAAATTAATGAAATATATCAGAACAACAGGAAGAAATGTCCAGCCTGAAATTAGCATGCTGTCCATATTTCCTTCAAATTAACAGAGAAGAAAATGCACCATCACCTCAAAGCAGCCTTTCACATAAAATGTTCCTCTTTCTCTTGTGTCCTCCCTGAACTGACAATAGGCAGGAAAACCTGTCAGCTGAGCACGCAGGCTACAGTAAACGAAAGGATCTGGTTATGACTATCTCAGCTATGCATTCAGGGTGAAGTTGCACATAACAGCATGACCTAGCAAGAGTTACAAACAGATATCAGCCAAAAAACAATACAAACAACTCCATTTTTACAATCATTCTCTGCCAAGTTAGTGAGTTGACTCAGTGTAGCTCAGAGATCAAAGGGCACTAGAAAAGGCTCAGGCAGAGAACATAATTTTCCATTTAAAAGCAGTAGCCAACTGTTTGGTTTAACAATAATGCACATTTTGATCAGCAGGAGCTAATGTGTGGAAAATATTCTTATATCTATGTACATCCATAAAAAAATAACAAGTATTACCAGACAGTCAATAACAGAGCTTCTTTCCTGCACACATCTCCTTCACTGTAAGAGGGGTAACCCTTTACTGGGGTTTGCTCCTCAGCTTCAGCATCAATTTCTTAGTTCTTGGCTGGTCAAGACAAGATCTGACTGGCTTAGCTAGCACGTTGCTCCACAAGACCAGTCAATCCTTTCTTCATACTTATCTATCCTGTGATTCTTTCAAGATTTTTCTCTAACCAGATGAATTATTCAACAGGCTTTCTCACTGGATACACTGTCTTGCTCAAAACTGTAGAACTGTAATTTCACCCAAAACTATCACGATTATTAGAATAATCTCTAGATCTTAATGAAAAAGCACAAAACGTCACACAGAAAAAGAACAGTGATCCAATGTCAATTCCTTTTCTTTAACTCTCAGAGTGTAACCTGACAGTTTGTTCTAGGCTGACTTGACTCAGGGAATTATACTTTGATTTTATTTATAGACTACTGCAGATGGAAAATCAAAGCATCACATATGAACAGGGCATTTAATTCAATCAAACTCAAGGAATACAGAGTCATTCTTCATCTGACACATTTTCTATCAGTTTATAATGCCCATTCTAGATCTATTAAGCTCAAGATGCTGATAAATGAAAGACAAGAAAATAATTATTTCAAGGCAGCATATAACTCAAGAATACAAATACATCCTAAAAAGTCACCAGTTTGATGCTGAAAAGTATATTCTATTTACAGATCACTGCCTCCCTTTTTTTTAATTCTTCAACACTGCAAAGCTAGAGTCATACTTCATATGCTCAAAGTCACACTGCTTGCCACGAGTGGCATTTGAAGCATTACTATGGTGACAAGTAAATTGACAGCTACGAGACACATCCTGCTGATACACCACGTAACCGAGCAATCTAATTCGTACTATGTTGAACAACATTGTATCAAATAAGTGCTGTTAAAACCCTCACAAAACGTTAGTACTCTGAGACAGAGCATGACAAAAGCAACAAATAGTATCTAAGAAAAATCTGGGAAGTGACAGAAAGCAGAACTAACCCCCTCTCAGAATCAATAGACAGCTGTTGACTAAAGACAATTCCCAACTACTAAAAAGACTCAAGCTCTCTCAAGATCTCTCCTAACTGTGGATGACTCTAGTGGAACAAATTTTGTGTAACTTCAGTTGTGAGAGAAGTGTATAAAAAACATAAAATTATTTCTGTATAAAGAGACCAGGATGACACAAAATCTGTTTTTTTACATTTTTCTGCATGCAAACTCCACATTAGTAACCTGTCCCTGCAACAAGTAACAAGTCCCTTTGTAACACCCTAATAGAAAAATATGGCTACATATTAAAGAAACTTGACATCCTCTACAAGCTCTCAAAGCAAGTTCAGCATATTTTATTCTTCCTTTATGCATCAGACAGCTTTGTACAGGAAAGAAAATTACTGTCCTCATCAGTACCATCAGTGATCTGGCAAACTTCATCCCTGAAAGAGGCCTTCATCTCTTCCAACTACTCCTGGCACTTAAATGCAAGGCTAAGCTACATACACACAGTTCTCCAAAAGAAAGAATTAGTGGATACAGTTCCTCATCAGTGCAATTCTTAATCATTGAATAATCTCTTCAGACAATAAGCAACAGCACAAAATAACATTTAAATGATGCAATTCTGTGATGAAAAATTCTCAAACACACGGGACAAGAACCACAGAAAAACATGCCTGAACATAACAATAAAAATATTTTTAACTTTTTAACAAAATAGTTTCATTAAAAACACCCAAGACTTCTTGAGTTTCTCAATCTGCCCTCCTTTCCTCACTCCTCTCAGGTTAAATCTTTCCCTTCTCCCCAGAAATCTTCTCAAGTTTTCCAGGATTCATCTCCATTAATTGAAAAAGAATTTTGAATAATAACTGTTCAAAAGTTATGACTTGTACAACATCCCAAAAATGGGAAAAAGAATTCTCAACCAGATCAAGAGGTGAAGTATCAGAAGGCCAGATTTTATTGCTTGAATTTTCCACTACTTAGGTTTCAAGACTAGTGACCTATAAGCTCCTACAGAGAATGATAGACTATAAATTTAAATGGCTAAGAATGGCATCTCAATTTCACAAGCAGCTTAAAAAAAATCCAAGTTACTAGATTCTGTCAAAAGAACACTACTAAACACCTAGCCCTGAAGCAAGGAGAGGGGAATATTCTGACTCTAAAATGTAAATAAATAATTAAAGTTTTAAAGGATAAGTAAAGACAAAGAAGTTATTATGAAAGAACATACAAGATATAGTCACTAAAATCCAGATGAGATAGTACCCAATATTTCTAACAAAAAGAGGGAAGCCAACTTCCTTCTTTCATTCTGCCACTGCATGACAGAGAATACAGTACAAGCATTAGAGCATTCTACTTGAGCATGGAAAGCAGAAAAATGAAACTACTCCATTTAGCTGTACTCTCTTATCCAACTGAAATAGCTCTTATCTCCACTTCTAAAAATTAACATGTTTAATTACCACTTAACTACCCTAGATACTATACTCTTAAACAGAAAAAAAGTCAAGTAAAAGATCTGAGAAAGTTTCTTTCACCCTAATCCTGAACAAGAAGTCAAGTTCAGAACAAGAAAATTTTAAACACACATGACCCATAGCTCTTAAAGTCCTTAAGATAAACCTTGTATTTTGGCAATTTTGCATGTTTTAATTCTTGCCCACCAATGCTTTAACAATCGGCCCTTCAGACTGATCTGCTAGATCCATGGCACAACTTGCTGCTCTGACAGATCAGTCAAAGGAAGCTCTCCCTTGAGGTGAGAGTGTTTTTGCAGAATGAGGGAGGAAGGACAGTGGCTGGTCCGTGTACCACAACGCATCCCTGGGAGACCACAACTAATCCTGGGGTCTCCTACTGAAAAGGCAGCTGTTTCTCCTCCCCTCCAGCCTAACACAAAGGCTTTGTGTAGTGCTTCCCCAGAGAAAAAGAAACAGACAAGGCAAGACACAGGAACACACAGAAACTGTCAATCTCCTTTGTGAAGTACCAATTCACTCCCATTAGATAAACAAGCCCTTACTAAAACAGAAAACACAGTAGTATATTAACATACCATACACTGCAACTTCACACACTAAACAAATGCTTAACCTTCTGTACACAAATATCTAGCACTGGTAGAAACTGATCGTTTAGAAACCAGTTTTGAACAAGGAAAACCCCACTCATATCTCTCATCTGTCATACTCAAAAATCTTCTTGATATAATCAGCCAGATTGAGAAAAGCCTCTCTGGGATTTGTGATGTTAGAAGTATCAGAGCCTGCAGTATGCAGCAGCACTACAGTGACCCCACTAAACATAAGTGACGTCACGATATTCCAGTCGCTCAATTTGTTCTTCTCATTCTAACTTCATCCTTCCCAAACAGGAAGTTTAAAAAGATGCTGAGTTTCAAGTAAATAATGGTACATCAGGAATATATTAGAGAAGAAAAAAGTATTTTTTAGGGATAATTGGTTCCATCTCCACATTTTTTAAACTGCATCTTGATGCACTGTTTTCAAAGTAACTTTTGACAAATGACTACTCATACTATTGCAGTCAAACTTTCCTATATATAATTTCATTGAAAGGCCAAAAAAATGTTAACAAGTATACCTCTGGCTTAATAAGTTAAGAAAGTTTGTTAAACATAATTCACTCTGAAAGCAAATGAATTATCATCAAAAAAGTATTCAGGACAATATTAACACAAAATAAAAATGCTGGGTATCTTTTTATCATGAATTCATACAATAAAGACTTCAAAAAACATGATGAAAATCAAACAAGAGTAGTAAAATACATCCTAACCTTTTGTTTTCTCAACCCTTCTGTTCTTAAAATGAACTTACATACCTACAAGCATAGCTAGCATGTGTTCAACAGAGGCATGGCATGAACTACACAGAATCCATTTTAAAATCTACTCATTTTTTCCAGAACCATAACACAAAAACTAACCACACACTTTAAGGCTAACAAGATACTTAAATGAATAGAGTATGATTTATTTTTAGGCTGTCAACATTCCTGCAATATAGTTTATTAATTCAGAACATTTAAGCTGAAATTACACTGGTTCTGCACATAAAGTCTAACTAAGAAAGCCACTACAGGGTATTTTACAACTAATTTTCTATAGCCATTTCCAGCTTAATTATAAATACAGTAGAAGGTTCTCTAAATGCTGTGGTATGCTCCAGGGTCCTTCCTTTGTGTCCATCTCTCTCCGCCCCCACGACAATACATCAATATTATCATCATTTGCACTCCCACTTACACTAGCAGTTGTTTCCAACTGCTCTGGCTCACAGCAGAGGTTACAAACCTCGTAGCAAGCTTTGTCCTCTCATTGCTTTTGCTCTAGAGTGACAACAGAAGCCTAAGGATGCCGCTGCAGCTCCAGAGATCATCTGTAGACTTGGGAACCAGGTGCTTTCCCACTTCCTCTTTGTAAAGCTAAAAGTACGCACAATAACGTCTTTTTAACGCCGTTACACACGCAGTTCGTGTTCCCCGGAGCGCCGTGGTGCGCTCACCCGCGGCCTAGCCAGGAATATCTGTATGCACGGATCGATGCAAGTGCCGCTAATGGCTCCAGTACTCAGAGCGCCAGGCGACAGACAGCCCGCTTCCCATCCAGCCGTGCCCACACAGCAGCCGTCACACGCATGCCACAAACCAGAGCTGGAAATACAGACGCAGCTATTTTAAAACAGAGATCTTTCGCCGTCAGAACACGTACATTTCTGTACCATTTGCCTTCTTGCACCAAGTGGGAGGGACAAAAAAAAAATAAAAAAAATCTCGTGCCTTTAAATCTGAGTTCTCAGATTTAGAGGCCGGGGCAGCGGTGACTGCTGCTGGAGCCCGCCAAACCTGCCGACCTTAACTCCACGGAGGGGATCGCCCCGTCCTGCCCCGCTGGAATAAGCTCTTCCCGGGGCGGGCCGTGGTCCCCGGAGCTCCTGCGCCCGGCAAACTCTCTCTCCCGCGGGGACAGGAACCGCGACGCGGCTCCCACGCACCAGCCGCTGGGGCTGGGCCGGCGGCCGCCGGAGCGCGCGGGCCGCGGGCCGCGCCCCGCCGAGGCGGCCAGAGCGCCCGCGGGGACGGGGCGCGGGGTAACGGCGGCGGCCGCGGCGCAGCACCGCGAATCCTCACCTGGAACGGGGCCGAGGCGGCGGCTCTTCGAGGCGGGGCGGCGAGTCCCGGCGGCGCCCCCGGCCCCACAGGAGATGGTGTGCGCGGCGCGGGGCGGGGGCTACAGCAGCGCCCCCCGGCCCAGCCTCCGCCCCATGGCGTGCGGCGCGGTCTCTATGGCGACTGCAGAGCCGGGTCGGCCCGCGGGGAGGGGTAACGGCAGCGCGCAGGCGGAGGGCGCTCAGCGGGTCACGGGGCGGCTCGCAGCGCTCCCCATGGGGGTTGAGCCCCTCGCTGCGGCCGCCGCCATCCCTGCGGCAGTGCCGGCCGGAGCCCGGCCGCGCTCACCCCGCGCCGCCGCCCCCGCGCTCGCCCTTCCTCCGCCGAGGCGCCACCGAGCCCGCTGTCCCCCGGGGCACCGCCCACATCCCGTTTCCGGAGCGGTGATTGGGCAGCTGGCGAGATTCCTCACGGGCGATTGGATCTCAGCTCGGTCAATCCGGGCGCCGAGGGCGGGCACACCTGGACGCGGCGCTGTGCAGTGCGGGGTTGGCTGAGCCGGCGAGTGCCGGTACAACCGCGGCCGCCCCCGCGCAGCCCCAGGACCGAGCTGCGGGATGGGCACCGGAGTTCCCGTTTCCGACGAGCTTCCGAAGGGCAGCGCCCGTGCGGGGGTCGGCGCTGGCCCTGGGCGCTCGCCGCCCCAGGGCCGCTGCCGGCGGGCAGCGGGGTCCTCGTTGCGCTGCCGCCTCCGCCTCAGCAGCCGGGGCTCGGCCGCTTTCCGCACCTGGGCGGGCTGCCCGGGGCCCCATGGGCGCAGGCCGCTGCCCGGCCGCGGATGGGGCTGAGGAAGGAGAGGCCGGGGCGGGGCAGGAGGGTGACCGCGCGTCTCCGGGAGGAGCTCTGTCCCCTTCGGGACACTGCAGACGGCTGTGTTCAGGCTCAGCTCAAATTTGCCCTTGAACATAAATGCCATTCACCATTTGGCTGTACACCTAGGTTTTATTTATCTGAGTTCTGATGGTGCAGCTCATTGTTTCAGAGGAGTTAAAACACCACCTGAAAAGTCATGTGCATCTCCGTTGCTCCGTTGTGCATGTCTTATGGTTGTCAAAGTAACCACCCCAGGACTCCTGGCACCAGACTTCATCTCAATAAGTGCAAATCAATGGATGAGATTCTCTTCTCCCAGCAGCTCTGAAGCTGCATGAGAATTTGCCTTTGTCTCCCCACAGTCCTCTGGCAGTTTCTCTGGCTGAGAGCCATCCTAGAGATGAGGCTTTAAACAGTGATCTCAAGGTACAAAAAAGCCTTCAAAGCACAGTGGTAAACCTGTCTCTAACTTACCTAAAGTCTGGAGTAAGGGCTAAAAGTTATGAGAAAAAGATGGTAGCCTTTGATTCAGATGAACACTCTTTTTCTTCATGTACCAAAACTCTGCAAAAGTGTTTATGTTTACAGCCTTAAATAAAAAAAATTAATAATTGCACATTTGTAATGGATTTGTAATGAATTCAGTCATTAAATATCCTCAAGATGTTGATTGAGATCTCTGGTCATGGGAATGACAGAACATTGTGCTTATGGCTCTGGCGTCACCTGTCAGGGCTACAGGCTGTCACTCAGACTGAGGGTCAAAGTGCCCGTGCTACCAGCTTGTTCCCAAACTGAATTTGTCCAGAAAGTATCCAGAAGTGCTTTATTTTCATGAAGAGGAAAGTAAAGCTTTCGATGTCATTGGGGATGCTTATAGGAAATAACAGAGCATGCTGGAAGAAGGTTACTTGAATGCTAAGGGGAGAAAATAGGACAGGATAATGAAGAAGACACATGGTAGGAAGAGAAGTAAAACTGTGATGCACAGCTGAAATGGATTTCTAAAATAGGGATTGTTAACCTGGGGGGTGGGAATGAAAGAACTATAATAAATGTCACACTGGAGAGGAATGGTTGTTATAGTATAGAGGAAATGTATTTGAATATCTGTATAGAGGCTTTGCCCCAGAGGTCCTGGTTGCCCTTGATGGGCTGCAGCTGTGATGTCCTTAATTGGGCTGCAGCTGTAACCAATGAAGATGACGGGATAAAAGGGGGTGGGTTAGGCAGTCAGGGAGAGCCTTAGAGGAGCCCTCACCTGGGAGTGGGCAGCATACAGCAGAAGGAGTCAGTGAAGATCTGCAGCCATGAGAATATGCCCAAGAGGTATGGACTTTTGAAATCTGATAACAGCAATATGGGACTCTAGAGAAATAATAGAAGAACAACAATTGGTGACCCCTACATGATAGTTAACAGAAAATAAGACAGCCGAGAGCTGTGGCAGCCAAGATCTGCAACAGAACAGCCAAGAGCTGTGGTGATGGTTGAAGATAAGCCAGCTGAGAGCTGTGGTGGCCAAGAGCTGCAACAGAACATAGCCTTTGGGTCAAGGAGCTGTGAAAGAGTATGGCCTTTGAGCAAGGAGCTATGTGTGTTGAACATGGCCTGTGAGTTATGGAGAAATATAAGTGTTGAACATGGCATATGAGTCATGGAGAAATATATGTATTATACTTGAACATCTGTACAACTGTTAACTTATATAAAAGAAAATGGGGAAATGTAGTTGAAGGAATGTATTTGAATATGTGTATAGAGGCTTTGCCCCAGAGGTCCCGGTTGCCCTTGATGGGCTGCAGCTGCGATGTCCTTAATTGGGCTGCAGCTGTAACCAATGAAGATGACTGGGATAAAAGGGGGTGGGATAGCCAGTCAGGGAGGGCCTTGAAGGAGCCCTGACCTGAGAGAGAACAGCATGCAGCAGAAGGAGTTAGTGAAGATCTGCAGCCATGAGAATACACCAAAGAGGTATGGACTTCAGAAATCTAATAACAACAACAGGTTGTGGACAACTGGAAAATCAAGAACAGGGAATTTGTGGTAAAAAAATGGAATGGCCTGCACTGTCACAGGACTGCATGGTGTTTCAGTTTGTGAGGGGAAATGCTTAGGTAACTCAGAGGGGAGGAATGGGAGTGCTGGCATCATCTGTAGGGCAGGGAATCAACATTTTGGGGGTAAAATTGAGGAGTTTTATAGCCAATTGATAGTGGGAATTACTGCCACACATATAGCATACATTTCTGGTGGGAAAATCTAGAAGGATCTCTAGGGGGAATAGTTGGTTTTGGGAAAAGGTGGGAAAAATCTGAGGTAACTTGGGAAGGATGGACAGAGAAAATTTTGTTTGAGGTAACTAGGAAGGATGGGCAGAGAAAATTTGACAAAACCTGAGGTAATTTTTAAAGGGCAGAAAGAAAATTTTAACGGTAAAACCTCAGGTAATCAGGGGAGTAAATTAATATTTTTAAAGGCGAAATCTGAGATAATTTTTACAGGACAAATAAGGAACATTTGTGAGGGCAAATCTGAGGCTATAATCATGAGGGGGAAAAAATATTGGACATATTGGAGAAAAAATATTAGATGTATAGGACATATTGCAGATAAAACCCAAGATAACCATTAGGTGGCATTTTGGTGCTTAAATCAGAGGAGGTATATAGATGTAGATGAAGATATTATGAAGGGAAAATCTGAGGTAATCTCAATGAAATAGAACATTTTGGAATGAAAAATCTGAGGTAATCTTTAAGGACCAGAATGAATACTGAGGGAGAGGTTGGTGACACTAGTGATGATGAGGAGGTGTGAGGGTCACTGAGGGTGTGTGAGGATCTCTGAGGGCAGGTGGATAAGGGCTGTGTTGCTGAGGGGCACCGCAGGGGGTTTTTCCTACCCGGGACGGTGCCCGCGCCACTCAGCACTGAGGGCGGTTACTGGAAGCTGCTGTGGCTGCCGCTAGTGGGCAGCCTCGGCCCTCAGGTCCCCTCAGCCCCGAGGGCGGGACCGCGAAGCCACTGTGGCTGCTGCGAGGGGGCGCCCTGGCCCCTTAGAGCCCCTCAGCCCTGAGGGCGGTTACTTGAAGCCGCTGTGGTCGCTAGGGGGCGCCCTCGCCCCTCAGATCGCCTCAGCCCTGAGGGCGGTTACTCGAAGCCGCTGTGGCCGCTAGGGGGCGCCCTCACCCCTCAGAGCCCCTCAGCCCTGAGGGCGGTTACTCGAAGCCGCTGTGGCCGCTAGGGGGCGCCCTCACCCCTCAGATCGCCTCAGCCCTGAGGGCGGTTACTCGAAGCCGCTGTGGCCGCTAGGGGGTGCCCTCACCCCTCAGAGCCCCTCAGCCCTGAGGGCGGTTACTCGAAGCCGCTGTGGCCGCTAGTGGGCAGCCTCGCCCCTCAGATCCCCTCAGCCCTGAGGGCAGTTACTCGAAGCTGCTGTGGCTGCTAGGGGGCGCCCTCACCCCTCAGATCCCCTCAGTGCTGAGGGCGGGAACTCGAAGCCACTGTGGCTGCCGCTCTCGGCGAGGTGTCAGGCGGGGAGCCACCCGCGGGCCGGAAGGTGCCCTCAGGCAGCCCCTGGGGTGAGGCAGAGGAGGAATGGACGGCCCTCACGTGTCTGCACGGTGTTTCGGTTTGCGGGAGGAAGAGATGAGGTAAGCCAGAGGGGAGAAAAAGAACTTCATGGAGGAGGAATGCTGGAATTCTCTGGCATCACCTGGAGAGCACGGAATGAACATTTTGGGGTAAAATTGAGGAGTGTGGGAACAAAAGCTGCAGTAATCTGTGGCAATTGTGTAATGGACATTTTTTGGAAGAAAAACCTATCTCTAGGGGAGAAAATTAGTTTTGGGGAAAGGTCTGAGGTAATTTGGAGAGGTTGGGCAGAGAAAATTTTGTGGTAACACCTGAGGTCATTTTTAATGGCCAGAATGACTATTTTGGGGGTTAAAATGTAAGGTAATCTGCAAGGGACTGACAGAATACTTGGAAAGAAATCCTGAGGTAATCTGTAAGGACCACAGTGAGCAATGAGGGAGAGGTTGCTTTCCAGGTGATGCTGAGGGGATGTGAGAGTCACTGAGGGAATATGAGTGTCAATGACAGAAGATATGTCCCTGAGGGAGTGCCAGGTGTCCCATGTGTCACTGAGGGAGTAACAGGTCACTGAAGGACCGTCTGATTCCCTGGGTGCTGCTGAGGGACCATGAGTGTTCCTGAGGGGAGGTAGATGTGAAGCCTAAAGCTGGGTAAGAAAACAAAACTCTACATTCAGAGGGCTACAGAGCAGGTGTTTGTTTATTCAGCTGGGAGTGAGGTGAATCTCTCTTCCAAACCTCACTTGATGTTGTTTTGCCTTCTGTATGATTCTAAAATGTAAAGTCACAGTTACAAGGTATCATTAGGATACTCATATTTGTGTAAAGCTGCGTCATGGTTCTATGAGAGTTTGTTGATTTCACACCTGCATCAGTTTCTTTGTGATCCTCAGTCTTCTGGTGGTCTTTTGATGAAGACTTCTTTAGTCTTCCTTATGTTTGAACTTTTTACCTCTGTCTTCAGGACATGTCTGGTGCGTCTTGGGTTTTTTCAGTCTATTATGTTTTTAGCTACTTTTGCAGTTTGCAAGATTTATTACGATTTGCTGTTTTGGTCTTGATGGTGCTTGCTATGTCATTGGCTTTGGTGTCTTGCTTGTTTCTCTTGCACATCTTGGTACAATATTACTTGTTACCATTGCTTGATACAATATAACGTGTAGCCTTTTGTTACATACGGCTTAGGATTCAGATGCTGCTTGTGTTCCTCTACGGGGGAATATGAGAGTCATTTGAGGGGAGGCAGGTGCCCCATGTTCCTCTGAGGGGTCATGAGAGTCACTGAAGGGATGGCAAATGCCCTGCGTGTTGCTGAGAGGGAGGCAGGTGCCTCGGGTGTGGCTGAGGGACCTGTGACAGAGGCATGCGGTGTACCCTGCATGTAACTGAGGTGTTGGCAGATGCCAAGCGTGCCACTGAGGGTGTGTGAGGATCTCTGAGGGGGGATGCGGGTTGCCGGCTGTGCCTGCGGGCACCACAGGGTCCCTGATGGGGATCCGGTTACGCCGTAAAAACGTCCCTCCCTGAGGGTCGGGGGGTGGGCGCGTTCCCTCGTGCGGCCGCCGCCTCCCGAGTGGCACCGCAGGGCGCGATTCCTGCGCATGCGCGATGGCCCTGCCCCGCCGCTTCTGTCAGCCACAGAGGCGGGAATTCAAACCTGGTGTGTCTGCCCGGAGCAGCGGCCTCGCACCACGGGCCCCTCAGCGCTGAGGGCGGGTCGCTGGGCGGGGTTACATGCGCGGGCCAGAAGGCGCCCTCGAGCTGCCCTCGGGTGAGACAGAGGAGAAATGGAGGGCCCGCCTGCACGGTGTTTCTGTTTGCCAGGGGTAGAGAGGAGGAAACTCACAGGGGCAGCAAGAACTGCAGAGGGGACCAATGCTGGAATTTCCTGGCTTCACCTGTGGGGCAAGGAGTGAATATTCTTGTGTAAAATTTGGTAGTGTGGGAACAAAAGCTGCGGTAATTTATTGAGGTCATAGAGCAGATATTTTTTTTGCAAGAAAATTACAGGGGATAACTACGGAAGAAAATGGTTTCTGGGGCAAAGTCTGAGGTATTTTGGGGAGAGGGGGCAGAGAAAATTTTGTGATAAAACCTGAGGTAATTTAAACAGCTAGGAGGAACATTTTTTATTTGAAATCTCAGTTAATCTGCAATGAAATAAATCAAAGTAAAAAAGGAGTTTCTATGGTAGAGAACTTTAGAGGAGCAAAACCTGTGTTAATCTGTAGGAGATATTTTGGAGGGAAAATCTGAACGAGTGTATGGGGAAGAGAACATTTTTGGGATAAAATCTTAGGTGACGTATAGGACATGGCTAGGGGACGATTTGGGGGGGAAATCAGGGTTTTCTTTTGGGGGGTGCCAAAGTGACTTTCTCTTCAGGAAACCTGAGGTAATCTAGCTAAAACAGCTGGCTAAAAAATTAACACTTTCTGGACGGGTGAATTTGGGGTATTTTAGAAAGGAAAAATGACCACATTTGAGGGAGAATCTGTTACAACACAGCAGTAGAAGGCAGCATCTCTGATAGACAATCTGGGATGGTTTAAAAGGGAAAGAGGTGATATTTTTAGCTGAAAGCCTCCAAGTTTTTAGAAGGGTATTGTCTTGGGCATAGTGGGAGCTGCAGAAAAAATCTCTTAGAAACTCCTTGATGAATCCTGAGGTGCAAAATACTGCCTCATTGCTTTCTAAACTCCTCAGAGAGGAACTTGGGTAAGGGTAATAGAATCCCACCGTCTACCTTTATCACAGGTTTATGCCTAAGAGGTTTGAAAGATGTAAGTGAATCTTTTTAAAGATTCTTACTCAGAATCAAGCATTGCAAACCACAGTGATTCAGGTAAACTGATGTAATTTATTAAGGTAAAAACTACTCAAAAGTATCGCAATGAAAAATAATCCCTCTACCATAAAGACGCAATAAAAACTAGCGTAGTAAAATGCCCGGATTGCTCCGAAAATGCTCCGAAAGGAGCCCGGATTATATTAAACCTACAGAAAAAAACTAACCAATGAATCCTTATGAAAAACAACCGTACCAAAAAGGGACCAAAAATGTCATTACTAATGTATGGGAGGGAACTGAGGGGTGTCTACACTCAGGGAGGGATCAATCCACACAGCAACCCAAAGAAAATTCTCTGCAAAAAAAAAGGGCAACGAATTCTGGCTGCCTTGCTTAGAGTTCAGCTAGTGAGGCTGTTGGGTGGCAGTTCCCTGCAGGCACAGGGTCTGGAGCTTCTCGGGCCTGAGTGTGTCATCGTGTGTTGGTAGAAGCCGTGGGAGGACGAGGCGAGAGCGGCAGCGCCTTCGAGCTCAAGAGTGGAACGGCGAGGCAAGAGCGAGCCTGGAGCTGAAGAGGGACGCGAGGGGCCCTCTGGGCAAAGGGCTTTTCCAGGCCAGGGCGCCTTCAGGGTGCCGCGGCTGGCTTTGCGCTGGGCGACCTCCCTCTGTGTGCAGGGCTGGTCCTTGCTGTGCTTGGGCCTTTTGCCCTTGTGCTCCTTTGGCTGCCCGGAGAGAGGGGCAAGCCTGTAAAGGAGGCTGAGTGCCCCTGTCTCCGCACCGCAGGGGGGAAACAGAGCTCTCCCGGCTCCCAGCCCAGCTACCCTGTAAGCAGGGCAGGGCTTTACCCCAGGCCTGGCAGCTTTCTGCCTGCTGCTGGCCCCTGGCCAGCGTGACCCCCTGTACTCGGGGCGTGTCACAGCTCGTGTCCCTGGTGCCGGTCCTGAAGCGCTTCAGCGCGTCGGGGCCCCTGTGGCCTCCTCTCAGTGCAAGGGCAGGTCTGATGCTTTCCTCTCCCGCTCAGCAGTAGGAATGGCTCCCTAGAGTAGGTTGGCTGCACAGAACTTGCTCCCTCTTCTGGGACTGTCTCCCCCTCCCCTGCCTCCCCCTCCCCTGTCTTCCCCTTAGTTGGTGTGAGTGAGTGAGGAAGTGTGTTTGTGCTTTAGAAACAGAGCAGTGTAGCCTAGACTTCCCAGGAGGGAAAGAGGAGCTCTGTGCAGCCACAGGCGGGTGCCCAAAATGCACGGGTGGGGAAAGCATCCGGCCTCGCCCCTGCTTTCTGAGGATGGCGCGAAGCCGCTTAGCGGCAGCGTGGGCAGCGTGAGCCGCCTGTAGCCAGGGCCAGGGCGTGCGCCCACGCTGCCGGTCGTGCTGGTGAGCTGCCAGCGTGCGGGCCCTGTACTCGGGGCACGTGTCAGGACCTTGGCGGCACCCTTTGTCCCCAGGAGCAGCCCCGCCCAGGTCCCTGTAAGCAGGGCTGGGGAGGCTCCTTTAGCCAGGCAACAGGAAGGAGCGCTCCCAGGCCTTTGCCAGGGGGCAGCTTGCCGAAGTGCTGTGCCGCAGGGCACGCTCCCGCCTTTGGCACTGCTTCGGGCTGGCGCCACAGGGCTGGCGGCCTCGTAGAGGAGGCTCCCGGGGCTTGCAGACGGCTGTGTGGCCGTGCTGCGCTGCGGCCGGGCTCCGGCCTGTCCCTAAGTGGGGCGCAGGCCGGCGCCTGTGCTCCGTAAGCTTGTTGGGGGGTGCCGGGCAGCAGGGGGCGGCCCCGTAAGTGGGGTTCTGTGCGTCCCCTGGCCTCGGCGGGCGGTTGGAGGGACCCCCTGTAATCAGGCGGGTCCCTGGCCCCGGTCTTTCAGAGGCATGGGGCCGGGCGTGTGCCCTCCCTGTCCTCAGGGCTGGGCTGGCAGCCCCTCGGGCCCCTCGGCTTTAGGCTGTGAGCTCGACTGCCTGACTCTAGAGTCAGGTTCCTGTTGCCTTGGGGGAAGGCCGAGCTTTGTGGCTCCCTGGGTGTGGACCGGCCTGTAAGCAGGCTGCGGGTCTGGGAGCCTTTGTGCTCCCTTCAGCTGGCAGCCTGTGTGGGGCGCCCGCCCCGTTAGTGGGGAGCGCCCCGCAACTGGAGAGAAGGAGCCTCCATAGGCCCTGGGGACCAGAGCCGCCCTGTAAGTGGGGGCCAGTGCTCTGGAGTCCCGGGCACTTTGCGGTCCAGGCAGCGGCTTGAGCCCCCTGTAAGCAGGGGTGCAGCCTCTTGGCCGTTGCCTTGCGTGCCCAGCTTCATTTGCCCAGAGGGCCTGGCTCCCAGCACGGCGTGGGACGGCGCCGGACGTCGCGACGGTGAGTCAAGCTGAAGTTGGAGGCTTTTGGGCAGCTGGGGGGCTGCGTGGGCGGTGGCCCGAGGGTCAGGCTGTGGGGCTGTTGGGTGGCGGTTCCCTTTGGCAGCTGGTGCTCCTCAGGCCTGATTGTGTCCGGGTCGACGTTTGCAGAAGCCATGGGACAGCGAGGCAAGAGCGAGCCGCAGGAGCGGCCTCTTCGAGCTCAAGAGCGGAACGGCGAGGCAAGAGCAAGCTTCAGCTTTGGCGTCTTTGAGCTCAGGCGTGCAGCAGCCAGGTAAGAGCAGCCGCTTGGAGCTGATGTGTGAGGCTTTTGGGCGGCCGACCAGGACCTGTGGGTGGCTGGTTGGGGGTGTCCCTATGGGGCTGTTGGGTGGCGGTTCCCTGCAGGCACAGGGTCTGGAGCTTCCCGGGCCTGAGTGTGTCGTCGTGCGTTGGCAGAAGCCGTGGGAGGACGAGGCGAGAGCGGCAGCGCCTTCGAGCTCAAGAGTGGAACGGCGAGGCAAGAGCGAGCCTGGAGCTGAAGAGGGACGCGAGGGGCCCTCTGGGCAAAGGGCTTTTCCAGGCCAGGGCGCCTTCAGGGTGCCGCGGCTGGCTTTGCGCTGGGCGACCTCCCTCTGTGTGCAGGGCTGGTCCTTGCTGTGCTTGGGCCTTTTGCCCTTGTGCTCCTTTGGCTGCCCGGAGAGAGGGGCAAGCCTGTAAAGGAGGCTGAGTGCCCCTGTCTCCGCACCGCAGGGGGGAAACAGAGCTCTCCCGGCTCCCAGCCCAGCTACCCTGTAAGCAGGGCAGGGCTTTACCCCAGGCCTGGCAGCTTTCTGCCTGCTGCTGGCCCCTGGCCAGCGTGACCCCCTGTACTCGGGGCGTGTCACAGCTCGTGTCCCTGGTGCCGGTCCTGAAGCGCTTCAGCGCGTCGGGGCCCCTGTGGCCTCCTCTCAGTGCAAGGGCAGGTCTGATGCTTTCCTCTCCCGCTCAGCAGTAGGAATGGCTCCCTAGAGTAGGTTGGCTGCACAGAACTTGCTCCCTCTTCTGGGACTGTCTCCCCCTCCCCTGCCTCCCCCTCCCCTGTCTTCCCCTTAGTTGGTGTGAGTGAGTGAGGAAGTGTGTTTGTGCTTTAGAAACAGAGCAGTGTAGCCTAGACTTCCCAGGAGGGAAAGAGGAGCTCTGTGCAGCCACAGGCGGGTGCCCAAAATGCACGGGTGGGGAAAGCATCCGGCCTCGCCCCTGCTTTCTGAGGATGGCGCGAAGCCGCTTAGCGGCAGCGTGGGCAGCGTGAGCCGCCTGTAGCCAGGGCCAGGGCGTGCGCCCACGCTGCCGGTCGTGCTGGTGAGCTGCCAGCGTGCGGGCCCTGTACTCGGGGCACGTGTCAGGACCTTGGCGGCACCCTTTGTCCCCAGGAGCAGCCCCGCCCAGGTCCCTGTAAGCAGGGCTGGGGAGGCTCCTTTAGCCAGGCAACAGGAAGGAGCGCTCCCAGGCCTTTGCCAGGGGGCAGCTTGCCGAAGTGCTGTGCCGCAGGGCACGCTCCCGCCTTTGGCACTGCTTCGGGCTGGCGCCACAGGGCTGGCGGCCTCGTAGAGGAGGCTCCCGGGGCTTGCAGACGGCTGTGTGGCCGTGCTGCGCTGCGGCCGGGCTCCGGCCTGTCCCTAAGTGGGGCGCAGGCCGGCGCCTGTGCTCCGTAAGCTTGTTGGGGGGTGCCGGGCAGCAGGGGGCGGCCCCGTAAGTGGGGTTCTGTGCGTCCCCTGGCCTCGGCGGGCGGTTGGAGGGACCCCCTGTAATCAGGCGGGTCCCTGGCCCCGGTCTTTCAGAGGCATGGGGCCGGGCGTGTGCCCTCCCTGTCCTCAGGGCTGGGCTGGCAGCCCCTCGGGCCCCTCGGCTTTAGGCTGTGAGCTCGACTGCCTGACTCTAGAGTCAGGTTCCTGTTGCCTTGGGGGAAGGCCGAGCTTTGTGGCTCCCTGGGTGTGGACCGGCCTGTAAGCAGGCTGCGGGTCTGGGAGCCTTTGTGCTCCCTTCAGCTGGCAGCCTGTGTGGGGCGCCCGCCCCGTTAGTGGGGAGCACCCCGCAACTGGAGAGAAGGAGCCTCCATAGGCCCTGGGGACCAGAGCCGCCCTGTAAGTGGGGGCCAGTGCTCTGGAGTCCCGGGCACTTTGCGGTCCAGGCAGCGGCTTGAGCCCCCTGTAAGCAGGGGTGCAGCCTCTTGGCCGTTGCCTTGCGTGCCCAGCTTCATTTGCCCAGAGGGCCCGGCTCCCAGCACGGCGTGGGACGGCGCCGGACGTCGCGACGGTGAGTCAAGCTGAAGTTGGAGGCTTTTGGGCAGCTGGGGGGCTGCGTGGGCGGTGGCCCGAGGGTCAGGCTGTGGGGCTGTTGGGTGGCGGTTCCCTTTGGCAGCTGGTGCTCCTCAGGCCTGATTGTGTCCGGGTCGACGTTTGCAGAAGCCATGGGACAGCGAGGCAAGAGCGAGCCGCAGGAGCGGCCTCTTCGAGCTCAAGAGCGGAACGGCGAGGCAAGAGCAAGCTTCAGCTTTGGCGTCTTTGAGCTCAGGCGTGCAGCAGCCAGGTAAGAGCAGCCGCTTGGAGCTGATGTGTGAGGCTTTTGGGCGGCCGACCAGGACCTGTGGGTGGCTGGTTGGGGGTGTCCCTATGGGGCTGTTGGGTGGCGGTTCCCTGCAGGCACAGGGTCTGGAGCTTCCCGGGCCTGAGTGTGTCGTCGTGCGTTGGCAGAAGCCGTGGGAGGACGAGGCGAGAGCGGCAGCGCCTTCGAGCTCAAGAGTGGAACGGCGAGGCAAGAGCGAGCCTGGAGCTGAAGAGGGACGCGAGGGGCCCTCTGGGCAAAGGGCTTTTCCAGGCCAGGGCGCCTTCAGGGTGCCGCGGCTGGCTTTGCGCTGGGCGACCTCCCTCTGTGTGCAGGGCTGGTCCTTGCTGTGCTTGGGCCTTTTGCCCTTGTGCTCCTTTGGCTGCCCGGAGAGAGGGGCAAGCCTGTAAAGGAGGCTGAGTGCCCCTGTCTCCGCACCGCAGGGGGGAAACAGAGCTCTCCCGGCCCCCAGCCCAGCTACCCTGTAAGCAGGGCAGGGCTTTACCCCAGGCCTGGCAGCTTTCTGCCTGCTGCTGGCCCCTGGCCAGCGTGACCCCCTGTACTCGGGGCGTGTCACAGCTCGTGTCCCTGGTGCCGGTCCTGAAGCGCTTCAGCGCGTCGGGGCCCCTGTGGCCTTCTCTCAGTGCAAGGGCAGGTCTGATGCTTTCCTCTCCCGCTCAGCAGTAGGAATGGCTCCCTAGAGTAGGTTGGCTGCACAGAACTTGCTCCCTCTTCTGGGACTGTCTCCCCCTCCCCTGCCTCTCCCTCCCCTGTCTTCCCCTTAGTTGGTGTGAGTGAGTGAGGAAGTGTGTTTGTGCTTTAGAAACAGAGCAGTGTAGCCTAGACTTCCCAGGAGGGAAAGAGGAGCTCTGTGCAGCCACAGGCGGGTGCCCAAAATGCACGGGTGGGGAAAGCATCCGGCCTCGCCCCTGCTTTCTGAGGACGGCGCGAAGCCGCTTAGCGGCAGCGTGGGCAGCGTGAGCCGCCTGTAGCCAGGGCCAGGGCGTGCGCCCACGCTGCCGGTCGTGCTGGTGAGCTGCCAGCGTGCGGGCCCTGTACTCGGGGCACTTGTCAGGACCTTGGCGGCACCCTTTGTCCCCAGGAGCAGCCCCGCCCAGGTCCCTGTAAGCAGGGCTGGGGAGGCTCCTTTAGCCAGGCAACAGGAAGGAGCGCTCCCAGGCCTTTGCCAGGGGGCAGCTTGCCGAAGTGCTGTGCCGCAGGGCACGCTCCCGCCTTTGGCACTGCTTCGGGCTGGCGCCACAGGGCTGGCGGCCTCGTAGAGGAGGCTCCCGGGGCTTGCAGACGGCTGTGTGGCCGTGCTGCGCTGCGGCCGGGCTCCGGCCTGTCCCTAAGTGGGGCGCAGGCCGGCGCCTGTGCTCCGTAAGCTTGTTGGGGGGTGCCGGGCAGCAGGGGGCGGCCCCGTAAGTGGGGTTCTGTGCGTCCCCTGGCCTCGGCGGGCGGTTGGAGGGACCCCCTGTAATCAGGCGGGTGTCCCTGGCCCCGGTCTTTCAGAGGCGTGGGGCCAGGAGTCATGGGGCCGGGCGTGTGCCCTCCCTGTCCTCAGGGCTGGGCTGGCAGCCCCTCGGGCCCCTCGGCTTTAGGCTGTGAGCTCGACTGCCTGACTCTAGAGTCAGGTTCCTGTTGCCTTGGGGGAAGGCCGAGCTTTGTGGCTCCCTGGGTGTGGACCGGCCTGTAAGCAGGCTGCGGGTCTGGGAGCCTTTGTGCTCCCTTCAGCTGGCAGCCTGTGTGGGGCGCCCGCCCCGTTAGTGGGGAGCGCCCCGCAACTGGAGAGAAGGAGCCTCCATAGGCCCTGGGGACCAGAGCCGCCCTGTAAGTGGGGGCCAGTGCTCTGGAGTCCCGGGCACTTTGCGGTCCAGGCAGCGGCTTGAGCCCCCTGTAAGCAGGGGTGCAGCCTCTTGGCCGTTGCCTTGCGTGCCCAGCTTCATTTGCCCAGAGGGCCCGGCTCCCAGCACGGCGTGGGACGGCGCCGGACGTCGCGACGGTGAGTCAAGCTGAAGTTGGAGGCTTTTGGGCAGCTGGGGGGCTGCGTGGGCGGTGGCCCGAGGGTCAGGCTGTGGGGCTGTTGGGTGGCGGTTCCCTTTGGCAGCTGGTGCTCCTCAGGCCTGATTGTGTCCGGGTCGACGTTTGCAGAAGCCATGGGACAGCGAGGCAAGAGCTAGCCGCAGGAGCGGCCTCTTCGAGCTCAAGAGCGGAACGGCGAGGCAAGAGCAAGCTTCAGCTTTGGCGTCTTTGAGCTCAGGCGTGCAGCAGCCAGGTAAGAGCAGCCGCTTGGAGCTGATGTGTGAGGCTTTTGGGCGGCCGACCAGGACCTGTGGGTGGCTGGTTGGGGGTGTCCCTATGGGGCTGTTGGGTGGCGGTTCCCTGCAGGCACAGGGTCTGGAGCTTCCCGGGCCTGAGTGTGTCGTCGTGCGTTGGCAGAAGCCGTGGGAGGACGAGGCGAGAGCGGCAGCGCCTTCGAGCTCAAGAGTGGAACGGCGAGGCAAGAGCGAGCCTGGAGCTGAAGAGGGACGCGAGGGGCCCTCTGGGCAAAGGGCTTTTCCAGGCCAGGGCGCCTTCAGGGTGCCGCGGCTGGCTTTGCGCTGGGCGACCTCCCTCTGTGTGCAGGGCTGGTCCTTGCTGTGCTTGGGCCTTTTGCCCTTGTGCTCCTTTGGCTGCCCGGAGAGAGGGGCAAGCCTGTAAAGGAGGCTGAGTGCCCCTGTCTCCGCACCGCAGGGGGGAAACAGAGCTCTCCCGGCCCCCAGCCCAGCTACCCTGTAAGCAGGGCAGGGCTTTACCCCAGGCCTGGCAGCTTTCTGCCTGCTGCTGGCCCCTGGCCAGCGTGACCCCCTGTACTCGGGGCGTGTCACAGCTCGTGTCCCTGGTGCCGGTCCTGAAGCGCTTCAGCGCGTCGGGGCCCCTGTGGCCTTCTCTCAGTGCAAGGGCAGGTCTGATGCTTTCCTCTCCCGCTCAGCAGTAGGAATGGCTCCCTAGAGTAGGTTGGCTGCACAGAACTTGCTCCCTCTTCTGGGACTGTCTCCCCCTCCCCTGCCTCCCCCTCCCCTGTCTTCCCCTTAGTTGGTGTGAGTGAGTGAGGAAGTGTGTTTGTGCTGTAGAAACAGAGCAGTGTAGCCTAGACTTCCCAGGAGGGAAAGAGGAGCTCTGTGCAGCCACAGGCGGGTGCCCAAAATGCACGGGTGGGGAAAGCATCCGGCCTCGCCCCTGCTTTCTGAGGACGGCGCGAAGCCGCTTAGCGGCAGCGTGGGCAGCGTGAGCCGCCTGTAGCCAGGGCCAGGGCGTGCGCCCACGCTGCCGGTCGTGCTGGTGAGCTGCCAGCGTGCGGGCCCTGTACTCGGGGCACGTGTCAGGACCTTGGCGGCACCCTTTGTCCCCAGGAGCAGCCCCGCCCAGGTCCCTGTAAGCAGGGCTGGGGAGGCTCCTTTAGCCAGGCAACAGGAAGGAGCGCTCCCAGGCCTTTGCCAGGGGGCAGCTTGCCGAAGTGCTGTGCCGCAGGGCACGCTCCCGCCTTTGGCACTGCTTCGGGCTGGCGCCACAGGGCTGGCGGCCTCGTAGAGGAGGCTCCCGGGGCTTGCAGACGGCTGTGTGGCCGTGCTGCGCTGCGGCCGGGCTCCGGCCTGTCCCTAAGTGGGGCGCAGGCCGGTGCCTGTGCTCCGTAAGCTTGTTGGGGGGTGCCGGGCAGCAGGGGGCGGCCCCGTAAGTGGGGTTCTGTGCGTCCCCTGGCCTCGGCGGGCGGTTGGAGGGACCCCCTGTAATCAGGCGGGTGTCCCTGGCCCCGGTCTTTCAGAGGCGTGGGGCCAGGAGTCATGGGGCCGGGCGTGTGCCCTCCCTGTCCTCAGGGCTGGGCTGGCAGCCCCTCGGGCCCCTCGGCTTTAGGCTGTGAGCTCGACTGCCTGACTCTAGAGTCAGGTTCCTGTTGCCTTGGGGGAAGGCCGAGCTTTGTGGCTCCCTGGGTGTGGACCGGCCTGTAAGCAGGCTGCGGGTCTGGGAGCCTTTGTGCTCCCTTCAGCTGGCAGCCTGTGTGGGGCGCCCGCCCCGTTAGTGGGGAGCGCCCCGCAACTGGAGAGAAGGAGCCTCCATAGGCCCTGGGGACCAGAGCCGCCCTGTAAGTGGGGGCCAGTGCTCTGGAGTCCCGGGCACTTTGCGGTCCAGGCAGCGGCTTGAGCCCCCTGTAAGCAGGGGTGCAGCCTCTTGGCCGTTGCCTTGCGTGCCCAGCTTCATTTGCCCAGAGGGCCCGGCTCCCAGCACGGCGTGGGACGGCGCCGGACGTCGCGACGGTGAGTCAAGCTGAAGTTGGAGGCTTTTGGGCAGCTGGGGGGCTGCGTGGGCGGTGGCCCGAGGGTCAGGCTGTGGGGCTGTTGGGTGGCGGTTCCCTTTGGCAGCTGGTGCTCCTCAGGCCTGATTGTGTCCGGGTCGACGTTTGCAGAAGCCATGGGACAGCGAGGCAAGAGCGAGCCGCAGGAGCGGCCTCTTCGAGCTCAAGAGCGGAACGGCGAGGCAAGAGCAAGCTTCAGCTTTGGCGTCTTTGAGCTCAGGCGTGCAGCAGCCAGGTAAGAGCAGCCGCTTGGAGCTGATGTGTGAGGCTTTTGGGCGGCCGACCAGGACCTGTGGGTGGCTGGTTGGGGGTGTCCCTATGGGGCTGTTGGGTGGCGGTTCCCTGCAGGCACAGGGTCTGGAGCTTCCCGGGCCTGAGTGTGTCGTCGTGCGTTGGCAGAAGCCGTGGGAGGACGAGGCGAGAGCGGCAGCGCCTTCGAGCTCAAGAGTGGAACGGCGAGGCAAGAGCGAGCCTGGAGCTGAAGAGGGACGCGAGGGGCCCTCTGGGCAAAGGGCTTTTCCAGGCCAGGGCGCCTTCAGGGTGCCGCGGCTGGCTTTGCGCTGGGCGACCTCCCTCTGTGTGCAGGGCTGGTCCTTGCTGTGCTTGGGCCTTTTGCCCTTGTGCTCCTTTGGCTGCCCGGAGAGAGGGGCAAGCCTGTAAAGGAGGCTGAGTGCCCCTGTCTCCGCACCGCAGGGGGGAAACAGAGCTCTCCCGGCCCCCAGCCCAGCTACCCTGTAAGCAGGGCAGGGCTTTACCCCAGGCCTGGCAGCTTTCTGCCTGCTGCTGGCCCCTGGCCAGCGTGACCCCCTGTACTCGGGGCGTGTCACAGCTCGTGTCCCTGGTGCCGGTCCTGAAGCGCTTCAGCGCGTCGGGGCCCCTGTGGCCTTCTCTCAGTGCAAGGGCAGGTCTGATGCTTTCCTCTCCCGCTCAGCAGTAGGAATGGCTCCCTAGAGTAGGTTGGCTGCACAGAACTTGCTCCCTCTTCTGGGACTGTCTCCCCCTCCCCTGTCTTCCCCTTAGTTGGTGTGAGTGAGTGAGGAAGTGTGTTTGTGCTTTAGAAACAGAGCAGTGTAGCCTAGACTTCCCAGGAGGGAAAGAGGAGCTCTGTGCAGCCACAGGCGGGTGCCCAAAATGCACGGGTGGGGAAAGCATCCGGCCTCGCCCCTGCTTTCTGAGGACGGCGCAAAGCCGCTTAGCGGCAGCGTGGGCAGCGTGAGCCGCCTGTAGCCAGGGCGTGCGCCCACGCTGCCGGTCGTGCTGGTGAGCTGCCAGCGTGCGGGCCCTGTACTCGGGGCACTTGTCAGGACCTTGGCGGCACCCTTTGTCCCCAGGAGCAGCCCCGCCCAGGTCCCTGTAAGCAGGGCTGGGGAGGCTCCTTTAGCCAGGCAACAGGAAGGAGCGCTCCCAGGCCTTTGCCAGGGGGCAGCTTGCCGAAGTGCTGTGCCGCAGGGCACGCTCCCGCCTTTGGCACTGCTTCGGGCTGGCGCCACAGGGCTGGCGGCCTCGTAGAGGAGGCTCCCGGGGCTTGCAGACGGCTGTGTGGCCGTGCTGCGCTGCGGCCGGGCTCCGGCCTGTCCCTAAGTGGGGCGCAGGCCGGCGCCTGTGCTCCGTAAGCTTGTTGGGGGGTGCCGGGCAGCAGGGGGCGGCCCCGTAAGTGGGGTTCTGTGCGTCCCCTGGCCTCGGCGGGCGGTTGGAGGGACCCCCTGTAATCAGGCGGGTGTCCCTGGCCCCGGTCTTTCAGAGGCGTGGGGCCAGGAGTCATGGGGCCGGGCGTGTGCCCTCCCTGTCCTCAGGGCTGGGCTGGCAGCCCCTCGGGCCCCTCGGCTTTAGGCTGTGAGCTCGACTGCCTGACTCTAGAGTCAGGTTCCTGTTGCCTTGGGGGAAGGCCGAGCTTTGTGGCTCCCTGGGTGTGGACCGGCCTGTAAGCAGGCTGCGGGTCTGGGAGCCTTTGTGCTCCCTTCAGCTGGCAGCCTGTGTGGGGCGCCCGCCCCGTTAGTGGGGAGCGCCCCGCAACTGGAGAGAAGGAGCCTCCATAGGCCCTGGGGACCAGAGCCGCCCTGTAAGTGGGGGCCAGTGCTCTGGAGTCCCGGGCACTTTGCGGTCCAGGCAGCGGCTTGAGCCCCCTGTAAGCAGGGGTGCAGCCTCTTGGCCGTTGCCTTGCGTGCCCAGCTTCATTTGCCCAGAGGGCCCGGCTCCCAGCACGGCGTGGGACGGCGCCGGACGTCGCGACGGTGAGTCAAGCTGAAGTTGGAGGCTTTTGGGCAGCTGGGGGGCTGCGTGGGCGGTGGCCCGAGGGTCAGGCTGTGGGGCTGTTGGGTGGCGGTTCCCTTTGGCAGCTGGTGCTCCTCAGGCCTGATTGTGTCCGGGTCGACGTTTGCAGAAGCCATGGGACAGCGAGGCAAGAGCTAGCCGCAGGAGCGGCGTCTTCGAGCTCAAGAGCGGAACGGCGAGGCAAGAGCAAGCTTCAGCTTTGGCGTCTTTGAGCTCAGGCGTGCAGCAGCCAGGTAAGAGCAGCCGCTTGGAGCTGATGTGTGAGGCTTTTGGGCGGCCGACCAGGACCTGTGGGTGGCTGGTTGGGGGTGTCCCTATGGGGCTGTTGGGTGGCGGTTCCCTGCAGGCACAGGGTCTGGAGCTTCCCGGGCCTGAGTGTGTCGTCGTGCGTTGGCAGAAGCCGTGGGAGGACGAGGCGAGAGCGGCAGCGCCTTCGAGCTCAAGAGTGGAACGGCGAGGCAAGAGCGAGCCTGGAGCTGAAGAGGGACGCGAGGGGCCCTCTGGGCAAAGGGCTTTTCCAGGCCAGGGCGCCTTCAGGGTGCCGCGGCTGGCTTTGCGCTGGGCGACCTCCCTCTGTGTGCAGGGCTGGTCCTTGCTGTGCTTGGGCCTTTTGCCCTTGTGCTCCTTTGGCTGCCCGGAGAGAGGGGCAAGCCTGTAAAGGAGGCTGAGTGCCCCTGTCTCCGCACCGCAGGGGGGAAACAGAGCTCTCCCGGCCCCCAGCCCAGCTACCCTGTAAGCAGGGCAGGGCTTTACCCCAGGCCTGGCAGCTTTCTGCCTGCTGCTGGCCCCTGGCCAGCGTGACCCCCTGTACTCAGGGCGTGTCACAGCTCGTGTCCCTGGTGCCGGTCCTGAAGCGCTTCAGCGCGTCGGGGCCCCTGTGGCCTTCTCTCAGTGCAAGGGCAGGTCTGATGCTTTCCTCTCCCGCTCAGCAGTAGGAATGGCTCCCTAGAGTAGGTTGGCTGCACAGAACTTGCTCCCTCTTCTGGGACTGTCTCCCCCTCCCCTGCCTCCCCCTCCCCTGTCTTCCCCTTAGTTGGTGTGAGTGAGTGAGGAAGTGTGTTTGTGCTTTAGAAACAGAGCAGTGTAGCCTAGACTTCCCAGGAGGGAAAGAGGAGCTCTGTGCAGCCACAGGCGGGTGCCCAAAATGCACGGGTGGGGAAAGCATCCGGCCTCGCCCCTGCTTTCTGAGGACGGCGCGAAGCCGCTTAGCGGCAGCGTGGGCAGCGTGAGCCGCCTGTAGCCAGGGCCAGGGCGTGCGCCCACGCTGCCGGTCGTGCTGGTGAGCTGCCAGCGTGCGGGCCCTGTACTCGGGGCACTTGTCAGGACCTTGGCGGCACCCTTTGTCCCCAGGAGCAGCCCCGCCCAGGTCCCTGTAAGCAGGGCTGGGGAGGCTCCTTTAGCCAGGCAACAGGAAGGAGCGCTCCCAGGCCTTTGCCAGGGGGCAGCTTGCCGAAGTGCTGTGCCGCAGGGCACGCTCCCGCCTTTGGCACTGCTTCGGGCTGGCGCCACAGGGCTGGCGGCCTCGTAGAGGAGGCTCCCGGGGCTTGCAGACGGCTGTGTGGCCGTGCTGCGCTGCGGCCGGGCTCCGGCCTGTCCCTAAGTGGGGCGCAGGCCGGCGCCTGTGCTCCGTAAGCTTGTTGGGGGGTGCCGGGCAGCAGGGGGCGGCCCCGTAAGTGGGGTTCTGTGCGTCCCCTGGCCTCGGCGGGCGGTTGGAGGGACCCCCTGTAATCAGGCGGGTCCCTGGCCCCGGTCTTTCAGAGGCATGGGGCCGGGCGTGTGCCCTCCCTGTCCTCAGGGCTGGGCTGGCAGCCCCTCGGGCCCCTCGGCTTTAGGCTGTGAGCTCGACTGCCTGACTCTAGAGTCAGGTTCCTGTTGCCTTGGGGGAAGGCCGAGCTTTGTGGCTCCCTGGGTGTGGACCGGCCTGTAAGCAGGCTGCGGGTCTGGGAGCCTTTGTGCTCCCTTCAGCTGGCAGCCTGTGTGGGGCGCCCGCCCCGTTAGTGGGGAGCGCCCCGCAACTGGAGAGAAGGAGCCTCCATAGGCCCTGGGGACCAGAGCCGCCCTGTAAGTGGGGGCCAGTGCTCTGGAGTCCCGGGCACTTTGCGGTCCAGGCAGCGGCTTGAGCCCCCTGTAAGCAGGGGTGCAGCCTCTTGGCCGTTGCCTTGCGTGCCCAGCTTCATTTGCCCAGAGGGCCCGGCTCCCAGCACGGCGTGGGACGGCGCCGGATGTCGCGACGGTGAGTCAAGCTGAAGTTGGAGGCTTTTGGGCAGCTGGGGGGCTGCGTGGGCGGTGGCCCGAGGGTCAGGCTGTGGGGCTGTTGGGTGGCGGTTCCCTTTGGCAGCTGGTGCTCCTCAGGCCTGATTGTGTCCGGGTCGACGTTTGCAGAAGCCATGGGACAGCGAGGCAAGAGCGAGCCGCAGGAGCGGCCTCTTCGAGCTCAAGAGCGGAACGGCGAGGCAAGAGCAAGCTTCAGCTTTGGCGTCTTTGAGCTCAGGCGTGCAGCAGCCAGGTAAGAGCAGCCGCTTGGAGCTGATGTGTGAGGCTTTTGGGCGGCCGACCAGGACCTGTGGGTGGCTGGTTGGGGGTGTCCCTATGGGGCTGTTGGGTGGCGGTTCCCTGCAGGCACAGGGTCTGGAGCTTCCCGGGCCTGAGTGTGTCGTCGTGCGTTGGCAGAAGCCGTGGGAGGACGAGGCGAGAGCGGCAGCGCCTTCGAGCTCAAGAGTGGAACGGCGAGGCAAGAGCGAGCCTGGAGCTGAAGAGGGACGCGAGGGGCCCTCTGGGCAAAGGGCTTTTCCAGGCCAGGGCGCCTTCAGGGTGCCGCAGCTGGCTTTGCGCTGGGCGACCTCCCTCTGTGTGCAGGGCTGGTCCTTGCTGTGCTTGGGCCTTTTGCCCTTGTGCTCCTTTGGCTGCCCGGAGAGAGGGGCAAGCCTGTAAAGGAGGCTGAGTGCCCCTGTCTCCGCACCGCAGGGGGGAAACAGAGCTCTCCCGGCCCCCAGCCCAGCTACCCTGTAAGCAGGGCAGGGCTTTACCCCAGGCCTGGCAGCTTTCTGCCTGCTGCTGGCCCCTGGCCAGCGTGACCCCCTGTACTCGGGGCGTGTCACAGCTCGTGTCCCTGGTGCCGGTCCTGAAGCGCTTCAGCGCGTCGGGGCCCCTGTGGCCTTCTCTCAGTGCAAGGGCAGGTCTGATGCTTTCCTCTCCCGCTCAGCAGTAGGAATGGCTCCCTAGAGTAGGTTGGCTGCACAGAACTTGCTCCCTCTTCTGGGACTGTCTCCCCCTCCCCTGCCTCTCCCTCCCCTGTCTTCCCCTTAGTTGGTGTGAGTGAGTGAGGAAGTGTGTTTGTGCTTTAGAAACAGAGCAGTGTAGCCTAGACTTCCCAGGAGGGAAAGAGGAGCTCTGTGCAGCCACAGGCGGGTGCCCAAAATGCACGGGTGGGGAAAGCATCCGGCCTCGCCCCTGCTTTCTGAGGACGGCGCGAAGCCGCTTAGCGGCAGCGTGGGCAGCGTGAGCCGCCTGTAGCCAGGGCCAGGGCGTGCGCCCACGCTGCCGGTCGTGCTGGTGAGCTGCCAGCGTGCGGGCCCTGTACTCGGGGCACTTGTCAGGACCTTGGCGGCACCCTTTGTCCCCAGGAGCAGCCCCGCCCAGGTCCCTGTAAGCAGGGCTGGGGAGGCTCCTTTAGCCAGGCAACAGGAAGGAGCGCTCCCAGGCCTTTGCCAGGGGGCAGCTTGCCGAAGTGCTGTGCCGCAGGGCACGCTCCCGCCTTTGGCACTGCTTCGGGCTGGCGCCACAGGGCTGGCGGCCTCGTAGAGGAGGCTCCCGGGGCTTGCAGACGGCTGTGTGGCCGTGCTGCGCTGCGGCCGGGCTCCGGCCTGTCCCTAAGTGGGGCGCAGGCCGGCGCCTGTGCTCCGTAAGCTTGTTGGGGGGTGCCGGGCAGCAGGGGGCGGCCCCGTAAGTGGGGTTCTGTGCGTCCCCTGGCCTCGGCGGGCGGTTGGAGGGACCCCCTGTAATCAGGCGGGTGTCCCTGGCCCCGGTCTTTCAGAGGCGTGGGGCCAGGAGTCATGGGGCCGGGCGTGTGCCCTCCCTGTCCTCAGGGCTGGGCTGGCAGCCCCTCGGGCCCCTCGGCTTTAGGCTGTGAGCTCGACTGCCTGACTCTAGAGTCAGGTTCCTGTTGCCTTGGGGGAAGGCCGAGCTTTGTGGCTCCCTGGGTGTGGACCGGCCTGTAAGCAGGCTGCGGGTCTGGGAGCCTTTGTGCTCCCTTCAGCTGGCAGCCTGTGTGGGGCGCCCGCCCCGTTAGTGGGGAGCGCCCCGCAACTGGAGAGAAGGAGCCTCCATAGGCCCTGGGGACCAGAGCCGCCCTGTAAGTGGGGGCCAGTGCTCTGGAGTCCCGGGCACTTTGCGGTCCAGGCAGCGGCTTGAGCCCCCTGTAAGCAGGGGTGCAGCCTCTTGGCCGTTGCCTTGCGTGCCCAGCTTCATTTGCCCAGAGGGCCCGGCTCCCAGCACGGCGTGGGACGGCGCCGGACGTCGCGACGGTGAGTCAAGCTGAAGTTGGAGGCTTTTGGGCAGCTGGGGGGCTGCGTGGGCGGTGGCCCGAGGGTCAGGCTGTGGGGCTGTTGGGTGGCGGTTCCCTTTGGCAGCTGGTGCTCCTCAGGCCTGATTGTGTCCGGGTCGACGTTTGCAGAAGCCATGGGACAGCGAGGCAAGAGCGAGCCGCAGGAGCGGCCTCTTCGAGCTCAAGAGCGGAACGGCGAGGCAAGAGCAAGCTTCAGCTTTGGCGTCTTTGAGCTCAGGCGTGCAGCAGCCAGGTGAGAGCAGCCGCTTGGAGCTGATGTGTGAGGCTTTTGGGCGGCCGACCAGGACCTGTGGGTGGCTGGTTGGGGGTGTCCCTATGGGGCTGTTGGGTGGCGGTTCCCTGCAGGCACAGGGTCTGGAGCTTCCCGGGCCTGAGTGTGTCGTCGTGCGTTGGCAGAAGCCGTGGGAGGACGAGGCGAGAGCGGCAGCGCCTTCGAGCTCAAGAGTGGAACGGCGAGGCAAGAGCGAGCCTGGAGCTGAAGAGGGACGCGAGGGGCCCTCTGGGCAAAGGGCTTTTCCAGGCCAGGGCGCCTTCAGGGTGCCGCGGCTGGCTTTGCGCTGGGCGACCTCCCTCTGTGTGCAGGGCTGGTCCTTGCTGTGCTTGGGCCTTTTGCCCTTGTGCTCCTTTGGCTGCCCGGAGAGAGGGGCAAGCCTGTAAAGGAGGCTGAGTGCCCCTGTCTCCGCACCGCAGGGGGGAAACAGAGCTCTCCCGGCCCCCAGCCCAGCTACCCTGTAAGCAGGGCAGGGCTTTACCCCAGGCCTGGCAGCTTTCTGCCTGCTGCTGGCCCCTGGCCAGCGTGACCCCCTGTACTCGGGGCGTGTCACAGCTCGTGTCCCTGGTGCCGGTCCTGAAGCGCTTCAGCGCGTCGGGGCCCCTGTGGCCTTCTCTCAGTGCAAGGGCAGGTCTGATGCTTTCCTCTCCCGCTCAGCAGTAGGAATGGCTCCCTAGAGTAGGTTGGCTGCACAGAACTTGCTCCCTCTTCTGGGACTGTCTCCCCCTCCCCTGCCTCCCCCTCCCCTGTCTTCCCCTTAGTTGGTGTGAGTGAGTGAGGAAGTGTGTTTGTGCTTTAGAAACAGAGCAGTGTAGCCTAGACTTCCCAGGAGGGAAAGAGGAGCTCTGTGCAGCCACAGGCGGGTGCCCAAAATGCACGGGTGGGGAAAGCATCCGGCCTCGCCCCTGCTTTCTGAGGACGGCGCGAAGCCGCTTAGCGGCAGCGTGGGCAGCGTGAGCCGCCTGTAGCCAGGGCCAGGGCGTGCGCCCACGCTGCCGGTCGTGCTGGTGAGCTGCCAGCGTGCGGGCCCTGTACTCGGGGCACGTGTCAGGACCTTGGCGGCACCCTTTGTCCCCAGGAGCAGCCCCGCCCAGGTCCCTGTAAGCAGGGCTGGGGAGGCTCCTTTAGCCAGGCAACAGGAAGGAGCGCTCCCAGGCCTTTGCCAGGGGGCAGCTTGCCGAAGTGCTGTGCCGCAGGGCACGCTCCCGCCTTTGGCACTGCTTCGGGCTGGCGCCACAGGGCTGGCGGCCTCGTAGAGGAGGCTCCCGGGGCTTGCAGACGGCTGTGTGGCCGTGCTGCGCTGCGGCCGGGCTCCAGCCTGTCCCTAAGTGGGGCGCAGGCCGGCGCCTGTGCTCCGTAAGCTTGTTGGGGGGTGCCGGGCAGCAGGGGGCGGCCCCGTAAGTGGGGTTCTGTGCGTCCCCTGGCCTCGGCGGGCGGTTGGAGGGACCCCCTGTAATCAGGCGGGTGTCCCTGGCCCCGGTCTTTCAGAGGCGTGGGGCCAGGAGTCATGGGGCCGGGCGTGTGCCCTCCCTGTCCTCAGGGCTGGGCTGGCAGCCCCTCGGGCCCCTCGGCTTTAGGCTGTGAGCTCGACTGCCTGACTCTAGAGTCAGGTTCCTGTTGCCTTGGGGGAAGGCCGAGCTTTGTGGCTCCCTGGGTGTGGACCGGCCTGTAAGCAGGCTGCGGGTCTGGGAGCCTTTGTGCTCCCTTCAGCTGGCAGCCTGTGTGGGGCGCCCGCCCCGTTAGTGGGGAGCGCCCCGCAACTGGAGAGAAGGAGCCTCCATAGGCCCTGGGGACCAGAGCCGCCCTGTAAGTGGGGGCCAGTGCTCTGGAGTCCCGGGCACTTTGCGGTCCAGGCAGCGGCTTGAGCCCCCTGTAAGCAGGGGTGCAGCCTCTTGGCCGTTGCCTTGCGTGCCCAGCTTCATTTGCCCAGAGGGCCTGGCTCCCAGCACGGCGTGGGACGGCGCCGGACGTCGCGACGGTGAGTCAAGCTGAAGTTGGAGGCTTTTGGGCAGCTGGGGGGCTGCGTGGGCGGTGGCCCGAGGGTCAGGCTGTGGGGCTGTTGGGTGGCGGTTCCCTTTGGCAGCTGGTGCTCCTCAGGCCTGATTGTGTCCGGGTCGACGTTTGCAGAAGCCATGGGACAGCGAGGCAAGAGCGAGCCGCAGGAGCGGCCTCTTCGAGCTCAAGAGCGGAACGGCGAGGCAAGAGCAAGCTTCAGCTTTGGCGTCTTTGAGCTCAGGCGTGCAGCAGCCAGGTAAGAGCAGCCGCTTGGAGCTGATGTGTGAGGCTTTTGGGCGGCCGACCAGGACCTGTGGGTGGCTGGTTGGGGGTGTCCCTATGGGGCTGTTGGGTGGCGGTTCCCTGCAGGCACAGGGTCTGGAGCTTCCCGGGCCTGAGTGTGTCGTCGTGCCTTGGCAGAAGCCGTGGGAGGACGAGGCGAGAGCGGCAGCGCCTTCGAGCTCAAGAGTGGAACGGCGAGGCAAGAGCGAGCCTGGAGCTGAAGAGGGACGCGAGGGGCCCTCTGGGCAAAGGGCTTTTCCAGGCCAGGGCGCCTTCAGGGTGCCGCGGCTGGCTTTGCGCTGGGCGACCTCCCTCTGTGTGCAGGGCTGGTCCTTGCTGTGCTTGGGCCTTTTGCCCTTGTGCTCCTTTGGCTGCCCGGAGAGAGGGGCAAGCCTGTAAAGGAGGCTGAGTGCCCCTGTCTCCGCACCGCAGGGGGGAAACAGAGCTCTCCCGGCCCCCAGCCCAGCTACCCTGTAAGCAGGGCAGGGCTTTACCCCAGGCCTGGCAGCTTTCTGCCTGCTGCTGGCCCCTGGCCAGCGTGACCCCCTGTACTCGGGGCGTGTCACAGCTCGTGTCCCTGGTGCCGGTCCTGAAGCGCTTCAGCGCGTCGGGGCCCCTGTGGCCTTCTCTCAGTGCAAGGGCAGGTCTGATGCTTTCCTCTCCCGCTCAGCAGTAGGAATGGCTCCCTAGAGTAGGTTGGCTGCACAGAACTTGCTCCCTCTTCTGGGACTGTCTCCCCCTCCCCTGCCTCCCCCTCCCCTGTCTTCCCCTTAGTTGGTGTGAGTGAGTGAGGAAGTGTGTTTGTGCTTTAGAAACAGAGCAGTGTAGCCTAGACTTCCCAGGAGGGAAAGAGGAGCTCTGTGCAGCCACAGGCGGGTGCCCAAAATGCACGTGTGGGGAAAGCATCCGGCCTCGCCCCTGCTTTCTGAGGACGGCGCGAAGCCGCTTAGCGGCAGCGTGGGCAGCGTGAGCCGCCTGTAGCCAGGGCCAGGGCGTGCGCCCACGCTGCCGGTCGTGCTGGTGAGCTGCCAGCGTGCGGGCCCTGTACTCGGGGCACGTGTCAGGACCTTGGCGGCACCCTTTGTCCCCAGGAGCAGCCCCGCCCAGGTCCCTGTAAGCAGGGCTGGGGAGGCTCCTTTAGCCAGGCAACAGGAAGGAGCGCTCCCAGGCCTTTGCCAGGGGGCAGCTTGCCGAAGTGCTGTGCCGCAGGGCACGCTCCCGCCTTTGGCACTGCTTCGGGCTGGCGCCACAGGGCTGGCGGCCTCGTAGAGGAGGCTCCCGGGGCTTGCAGACGGCTGTGTGGCCGTGCTGCGCTGCGGCCGGGCTCCGGCCTGTCCCTAAGTGGGGCGCAGGCCGGCGCCTGTGCTCCGTAAGCTTGTTGGGGGGTGCCGGGCAGCAGGGGGCGGCCCCGTAAGTGGGGTTCTGTGCGTCCCCTGGCCTCGGCGGGCGGTTGGAGGGACCCCCTGTAATCAGGCGGGTCCCTGGCCCCGGTCTTTCAGAGGCATGGGGCCGGGTGTGTGCCCTCCCTGTCCTCAGGGCTGGGCTGGCAGCCCCTCGGGCCCCTCGGCTTTAGGCTGTAAGCTCGACTGCCTGACTCTAGAGTCAGGTTCCTGTTGCCTTGGGGGAAGGCCGAGCTTTGTGGCTCCCTGGGTGTGGACCGGCCTGTAAGCAGGCTGCGGGTCTGGGAGCCTTTGTGCTCCCTTCAGCTGGCAGCCTGTGTGGGGCGCCCGCCCCGTTAGTGGGGAGCGCCCCGCAACTGGAGAGAAGGAGCCTCCATAGGCCCTGGGGACCAGAGCCGCCCTGTAAGTGGGGGCCAGTGCTCTGGAGTCCCGGGCACTTTGCGGTCCAGGCAGCGGCTTGAGCCCCCTGTAAGCAGGGGTGCAGCCTCTTGGCCGTTGCCTTGCGTGCCCAGCTTCATTTGCCCAGAGGGCCCGGCTCCCAGCACGGCGTGGGACGGCGCCGGATGTCGCGACGGTGAGTCAAGCTGAAGTTGGAGGCTTTTGGGCAGCTGGGGGGCTGCGTGGGCGGTGGCCCGAGGGTCAGGCTGTGGGGCTGTTGGGTGGCGGTTCCCTTTGGCAGCTGGTGCTCCTCAGGCCTGATTGTGTCCGGGTCGACGTTTGCAGAAGCCATGGGACAGCGAGGCAAGAGCGAGCCGCAGGAGCGGCCTCTTCGAGCTCAAGAGCGGAACGGCGAGGCAAGAGCAAGCTTCAGCTTTGGCGTCTTTGAGCTCAGGCGTGCAGCAGCCAGGTAAGAGCAGCCGCTTGGAGCTGATGTGTGAGGCTTTTGGGCGGCCGACCAGGACCTGTGGGTGGCTGGTTGGGGGTGTCCCTATGGGGCTGTTGGGTGGCGGTTCCCTGCAGGCACAGGGTCTGGAGCTTCCCGGGCCTGAGTGTGTCGTCGTGCGTTGGCAGAAGCCGTGGGAGGACGAGGCGAGAGCGGCAGCGCCTTCGAGCTCAAGAGTGGAACGGCGAGGCAAGAGCGAGCCTGGAGCTGAAGAGGGACGCGAGGGGCCCTCTGGGCAAAGGGCTTTTCCAGGCCAGGGCGCCTTCAGGGTGCCGTAGCTGGCTTTGCGCTGGGCGACCTCCCTCTGTGTGCAGGGCTGGTCCTTGCTGTGCTTGGGCCTTTTGCCCTTGTGCTCCTTTGGCTGCCCGGAGAGAGGGGCAAGCCTGTAAAGGAGGCTGAGTGCCCCTGTCTCCGCACCGCAGGGGGGAAACAGAGCTCTCCCGGCCCCCAGCCCAGCTACCCTGTAAGCAGGGCAGGGCTTTACCCCAGGCCTGGCAGCTTTCTGCCTGCTGCTGGCCCCTGGCCAGCGTGACCCCCTGTACTCGGGGCGTGTCACAGCTCGTGTCCCTGGTGCCGGTCCTGAAGCGCTTCAGCGCGTCGGGGCCCCTGTGGCCTTCTCTCAGTGCACGGGCAGGTCTGATGCTTTCCTCTCCCGCTCAGCAGTAGGAATGGCTCCCTAGAGTAGGTTGGCTGCACAGAACTTGCTCCCTCTTCTGGGACTGTCTCCCCCTCCCCTGCCTCTCCCTCCCCTGTCTTCCCCTTAGTTGGTGTGAGTGAGTGAGGAAGTGTGTTTGTGCTTTAGAAACAGAGCAGTGTAGCCTAGACTTCCCAGGAGGGAAAGAGGAGCTCTGTGCAGCCACAGGCGGGTGCCCAAAATGCACGGGTGGGGAAAGCATCCGGCCTCGCCCCTGCTTTCTGAGGACGGCGCGAAGCCGCTTAGCGGCAGCGTGGGCAGCGTGAGCCGCCTGTAGCCAGGGCCAGGGCGTGCGCCCACGCTGCCGGTCGTGCTGGTGAGCTGCCAGCGTGCGGGCCCTGTACTCGGGGCACGTGTCAGGACCTTGGCGGCACCCTTTGTCCCCAGGAGCAGCCCCGCCCAGGTCCCTGTAAGCAGGGCTGGGGAGGCTCCTTTAGCCAGGCAACAGGAAGGAGCGCTCCCAGGCCTTTGCCAGGGGGCAGCTTGCCGAAGTGCTGTGCCGCAGGGCACGCTCCCGCCTTTGGCACTGCTTCGGGCTGGCGCCACAGGGCTGGCGGCCTCGTAGAGGAGGCTCCCGGGGCTTGCAGACGGCTGTGTGGCCGTGCTGCGCTGCGGCCGGGCTCCGGCCTGTCCCTAAGTGGGGCGCAGGCCGGCGCCTGTGCTCCGTAAGCTTGTTGGGGGGTGCCGGGCAGCAGGGGGCGGCCCCGTAAGTGGGGTTCTGTGCGTCCCCTGGCCTCGGCGGGCGGTTGGAGGGACCCCCTGTAATCAGGCGGGTGTCCCTGGCCCCGGTCTTTCAGAGGCGTGGGGCCAGGAGTCATGGGGCCGGGCGTGTGCCCTCCCTGTCCTCAGGGCTGGGCTGGCAGCCCCTCGGGCCCCTCGGCTTTAGGCTGTGAGCTCGACTGCCTGACTCTAGAGTCAGGTTCCTGTTGCCTTGGGGGAAGGCCGAGCTTTGTGGCTCCCTGGGTGTGGACCGGCCTGTAAGCAGGCTGCGGGTCTGGGAGCCTTTGTGCTCCCTTCAGCTGGCAGCCTGTGTGGGGCGCCCGCCCCGTTAGTGGGGAGCGCCCCGCAACTGGAGAGAAGGAGCCTCCATAGGCCCTGGGGACCAGAGCCGCCCTGTAAGTGGGGGCCAGTGCTCTGGAGTCCCGGGCACTTTGCGGTCCAGGCAGCGGCTTGAGCCCCCTGTAAGCAGGGGTGCAGCCTCTTGGCCGTTGCCTTGCGTGCCCAGCTTCATTTGCCCAGAGGGCCCGGCTCCCAGCACGGCGTGGGACGGCGCCGGACGTCGCGACGGTGAGTCAAGCTGAAGTTGGAGGCTTTTGGGCAGCTGGGGGGCTGCGTGGGCGGTGGCCCGAGGGTCAGGCTGTGGGGCTGTTGGGTGGCGGTTCCCTTTGGCAGCTGGTGCTCCTCAGGCCTGATTGTGTCCGGGTCGACGTTTGCAGAAGCCATGGGACAGCGAGGCAAGAGCGAGCCGCAGGAGCGGCCTCTTCGAGCTCAAGAGCGGAACGGCGAGGCAAGAGCAAGCTTCAGCTTTGGCGTCTTTGAGCTCAGGCGTGCAGCAGCCAGGTAAGAGCAGCCGCTTGGAGCTGATGTGTGAGGCTTTTGGGCGGCCGACCAGGACCTGTGGGTGGCTGGTTGGGGGTGTCCCTATGGGGCTGTTGGGTGGCGGTTCCCTGCAGGCACAGGGTCTGGAGCTTCCCGGGCCTGAGTGTGTCGTCGTGCGTTGGCAGAAGCCGTGGGAGGACGAGGCGAGAGCGGCAGCGCCTTCGAGCTCAAGAGTGGAACGGCGAGGCAAGAGCGAGCCTGGAGCTGAAGAGGGACGCGAGGGGCCCTCTGGGCAAAGGGCTTTTCCAGGCCAGGGCGCCTTCAGGGTGCCGCGGCTGGCTTTGCGCTGGGCGACCTCCCTCTGTGTGCAGGGCTGGTCCTTGCTGTGCTTGGGCCTTTTGCCCTTGTGCTCCTTTGGCTGCCCGGAGAGAGGGGCAAGCCTGTAAAGGAGGCTGAGTGCCCCTGTCTCCGCACCGCAGGGGGGAAACAGAGCTCTCCCGGCCCCCAGCCCAGCTACCCTGTAAGCAGGGCAGGGCTTTACCCCAGGCCTGGCAGCTTTCTGCCTGCTGCTGGCCCCTGGCCAGCGTGACCCCCTGTACTCGGGGCGTGTCACAGCTCGTGTCCCTGGTGCCGGTCCTGAAGCGCTTCAGCGCGTCGGGGCCCCTGTGGCCTTCTCTCAGTGCAAGGGCAGGTCTGATGCTTTCCTCTCCCGCTCAGCAGTAGGAATGGCTCCCTAGAGTAGGTTGGCTGCACAGAACTTGCTCCCTCTTCTGGGACTGTCTCCCCCTCCCCTGCCTCCCCCTCCCCTGTCTTCCCCTTAGTTGGTGTGAGTGAGTGAGGAAGTGTGTTTGTGCTTTAGAAACAGAGCAGTGTAGCCTAGACTTCCCAGGAGGGAAAGAGGAGCTCTGTGCAGCCACAGGCGGGTGCCCAAAATGCACGGGTGGGGAAAGCATCCGGCCTCGCCCCTGCTTTCTGAGGACGGCGCGAAGCCGCTTAGCGGCAGCGTGGGCAGCGTGAGCCGCCTGTAGCCAGGGCGTGCGCCCACGCTGCCGGTCGTGCTGGTGAGCTGCCAGCGTGCGGGCCCTGTACTCGGGGCACTTGTCAGGACCTTGGCGGCACCCTTTGTCCCCAGGAGCAGCCCCGCCCAGGTCCCTGTAAGCAGGGCTGGGGAGGCTCCTTTAGCCAGGCAACAGGAAGGAGCGCTCCCAGGCCTTTGCCAGGGGGCAGCTTGCCGAAGTGCTGTGCCGCAGGGCACGCTCCCGCCTTTGGCACTGCTTCGGGCTGGCGCCACAGGGCTGGCGGCCTCGTAGAGGAGGCTCCCGGGGCTTGCAGACGGCTGTGTGGCCGTGCTGCGCTGCGGCCGGGCTCCGGCCTGTCCCTAAGTGGGGCGCAGGCCGGCGCCTGTGCTCCGTAAGCTTGTTGGGGGGTGCCGGGCAGCAGGGGGCGGCCCCGTAAGTGGGGTTCTGTGCGTCCCCTGGCCTCGGCGGGCGGTTGGAGGGACCCCCTGTAATCAGGCGGGTGTCCCTGGCCCCGGTCTTTCAGAGGCGTGGGGCCAGGAGTCATGGGGCCGGGCGTGTGCCCTCCCTGTCCTCAGGGCTGGGCTGGCAGCCCCTCGGGCCCCTCGGCTTTAGGCTGTGAGCTCGACTGCCTGACTCTAGAGTCAGGTTCCTGTTGCCTTGGGGGAAGGCCGAGCTTTGTGGCTCCCTGGGTGTGGACCGGCCTGTAAGCAGGCTGCGGGTCTGGGAGCCTTTGTGCTCCCTTCAGCTGGCAGCCTGTGTGGGGCGCCCGCCCCGTTAGTGGGGAGCGCCCCGCAACTGGAGAGAAGGAGCCTCCATAGGCCCTGGGGACCAGAGCCGCCCTGTAAGTGGGGGCCAGTGCTCTGGAGTCCCGGGCACTTTGCGGTCCAGGCAGCGGCTTGAGCCCCCTGTAAGCAGGGGTGCAGCCTCTTGGCCGTTGCCTTGCGTGCCCAGCTTCATTTGCCCAGAGGGCCTGGCTCCCAGCACGGCGTGGGACGGCGCCGGACGTCGCGACGGTGAGTCAAGCTGAAGTTGGAGGCTTTTGGGCAGCTGGGGGGCTGTGTGGGCGGTGGCCCGAGGGTCAGGCTGTGGGGCTGTTGGGTGGCGGTTCCCTTTGGCAGCTGGTGCTCCTCAGGCCTGATTGTGTCCGGGTCGACGTTTGCAGAAGCCATGGGACAGCGAGGCAAGAGCGAGCCGCAGGAGCGGCCTCTTCGAGCTCAAGAGCGGAACGGCGAGGCAAGAGCAAGCTTCAGCTTTGGCGTCTTTGAGCTCAGGCGTGCAGCAGCCAGGTAAGAGCAGCCGCTTGGAGCTGATGTGTGAGGCTTTTGGGCGGCCGACCAGGACCTGTGGGTGGCTGGTTGGGGGTGTCCCTATGGGGCTGTTGGGTGGCGGTTCCCTGCAGGCACAGGGTCTGGAGCTTCCCGGGCCTGAGTGTGTCGTCGTGCGTTGGCAGAAGCCGTGGGAGGACGAGGCGAGAGCGGCAGCGCCTTCGAGCTCAAGAGTGGAACGGCGAGGCAAGAGCGAGCCTGGAGCTGAAGAGGGACGCGAGGGGCCCTCTGGGCAAAGGGCTTTTCCAGGCCAGGGCGCCTTCAGGGTGCCGCGGCTGGCTTTGCGCTGGGCGACCTCCCTCTGTGTGCAGGGCTGGTCCTTGCTGTGCTTGGGCCTTTTGCCCTTGTGCTCCTTTGGCTGCCCGGAGAGAGGGGCAAGCCTGTAAAGGAGGCTGAGTGCCCCTGTCTCCGCACCGCAGGGGGGAAACAGAGCTCTCCCGGCCCCCAGCCCAGCTACCCTGTAAGCAGGGCAGGGCTTTACCCCAGGCCTGGCAGCTTTCTGCCTGCTGCTGGCCCCTGGCCAGCGTGACCCCCTGTACTCGGGGCGTGTCACAGCTCGTGTCCCTGGTGCCGGTCCTGAAGCGCTTCAGCGCGTCGGGGCCCCTGTGGCCTTCTCTCAGTGCAAGGGCAGGTCTGATGCTTTCCTCTCCCGCTCAGCAGTAGGAATGGCTCCCTAGAGTAGGTTGGCTGCACAGAACTTGCTCCCTCTTCTGGGACTGTCTCCCCCTCCCCTGCCTCCCCCTCCCCTGTCTTCCCCTTAGTTGGTGTGAGTGAGTGAGGAAGTGTGTTTGTGCTTTAGAAACAGAGCAGTGTAGCCTAGACTTCCCAGGAGGGAAAGAGGAGCTCTGTGCAGCCACAGGCGGGTGCCCAAAATGCACGGGTGGGGAAAGCATCCGGCCTCGCCCCTGCTTTCTGAGGACGGCGCGAAGCCGCTTAGCGGCAGCGTGGGCAGCGTGAGCCGCCTGTAGCCAGGGCGTGCGCCCACGCTGCCGGTCGTGCTGGTGAGCTGCCAGCGTGCGGGCCCTGTACTCGGGGCACTTGTCAGGACCTTGGCGGCACCCTTTGTCCCCAGGAGCAGCCCCGCCCAGGTCCCTGTAAGCAGGGCTGGGGAGGCTCCTTTAGCCAGGCAACAGGAAGGAGCGCTCCCAGGCCTTTGCCAGGGGGCAGCTTGCCGAAGTGCTGTGCCGCAGGGCACGCTCCCGCCTTTGGCACTGCTTCGGGCTGGCGCCACAGGGCTGGCGGCCTCGTAGAGGAGGCTCCCGGGGCTTGCAGACGGCTGTGTGGCCGTGCTGCGCTGCGGCCGGGCTCCGGCCTGTCCCTAAGTGGGGCGCAGGCCGGCGCCTGTGCTCCGTAAGCTTGTTGGGGGGTGCCGGGCAGCAGGGGGCGGCCCCGTAAGTGGGGTTCTGTGCGTCCCCTGGCCTCGGCGGGCGGTTGGAGGGACCCCCTGTAATCAGGCGGGTGTCCCTGGCCCCGGTCTTTCAGAGGCGTGGGGCCAGGAGTCATGGGGCCGGGCGTGTGCCCTCCCTGTCCTCAGGGCTGGGCTGGCAGCCCCTCGGGCCCCTCGGCTTTAGGCTGTGAGCTCGACTGCCTGACTCTAGAGTCAGGTTCCTGTTGCCTTGGGGGAAGGCCGAGCTTTGTGGCTCCCTGGGTGTGGACCGGCCTGTAAGCAGGCTGCGGGTCTGGGAGCCTTTGTGCTCCCTTCAGCTGGCAGCCTGTGTGGGGCGCCCGCCCCGTTAGTGGGGAGCGCCCCGCAACTGGAGAGAAGGAGCCTCCATAGGCCCTGGGGACCAGAGCCGCCCTGTAAGTGGGGGCCAGTGCTCTGGAGTCCCGGGCACTTTGCGGTCCAGGCAGCGGCTTGAGCCCCCTGTAAGCAGGGGTGCAGCCTCTTGGCCGTTGCCTTGCGTGCCCAGCTTCATTTGCCCAGAGGGCCTGGCTCCCAGCACGGCGTGGGACGGCGCCGGACGTCGCGACGGTGAGTCAAGCTGAAGTTGGAGGCTTTTGGGCAGCTGGGGGGCTGCGTGGGCGGTGGCCCGAGGGTCAGGCTGTGGGGCTGTTGGGTGGCGGTTCCCTTTGGCAGCTGGTGCTCCTCAGGCCTGATTGTGTCCGGGTCGACGTTTGCAGAAGCCATGGGACAGCGAGGCAAGAGCGAGCCGCAGGAGCGGCCTCTTCGAGCTCAAGAGCGGAACGGCGAGGCAAGAGCAAGCTTCAGCTTTGGCGTCTTTGAGCTCAGGCGTGCAGCAGCCAGGTAAGAGCAGCCGCTTGGAGCTGATGTGTGAGGCTTTTGGGCGGCCGACCAGGACCTGTGGGTGGCTGGTTGGGGGTGTCCCTATGGGGCTGTTGGGTGGCGGTTCCCTGCAGGCACAGGGTCTGGAGCTTCCCGGGCCTGAGTGTGTCGTCGTGCGTTGGCAGAAGCCGTGGGAGGACGAGGCGAGAGCGGCAGCGCCTTCGAGCTCAAGAGTGGAACGGCGAGGCAAGAGCGAGCCTGGAGCTGAAGAGGGACGCGAGGGGCCCTCTGGGCAAAGGGCTTTTCCAGGCCAGGGCGCCTTCAGGGTGCCGCGGCTGGCTTTGCGCTGGGCGACCTCCCTCTGTGTGCAGGGCTGGTCCTTGCTGTGCTTGGGCCTTTTGCCCTTGTGCTCCTTTGGCTGCCCGGAGAGAGGGGCAAGCCTGTAAAGGAGGCTGAGTGCCCCTGTCTCCGCACCGCAGGGGGGAAACAGAGCTCTCCCGGCTCCCAGCCCAGCTACCCTGTAAGCAGGGCAGGGCTTTACCCCAGGCCTGGCAGCTTTCTGCCTGCTGCTGGCCCCTGGCCAGCGTGACCCCCTGTACTCGGGGCGTGTCACAGCTCGTGTCCCTGGTGCCGGTCCTGAAGCGCTTCAGCGCGTCGGGGCCCCTGTGGCCTCCTCTCAGTGCAAGGGCAGGTCTGATGCTTTCCTCTCCCGCTCAGCAGTAGGAATGGCTCCCTAGAGTAGGTTGGCTGCACAGAACTTGCTCCCTCTTCTGGGACTGTCTCCCCCTCCCCTGCCTCCCCCTCCCCTGTCTTCCCCTTAGTTGGTGTGAGTGAGTGAGGAAGTGTGTTTGTGCTTTAGAAACAGAGCAGTGTAGCCTAGACTTCCCAGGAGGGAAAGAGGAGCTCTGTGCAGCCACAGGCGGGTGCCCAAAATGCACGGGTGGGGAAAGCATCCGGCCTCGCCCCTGCTTTCTGAGGATGGCGCGAAGCCGCTTAGCGGCAGCGTGGGCAGCGTGAGCCGCCTGTAGCCAGGGCCAGGGCGTGCGCCCACGCTGCCGGTCGTGCTGGTGAGCTGCCAGCGTGCGGGCCCTGTACTCGGGGCACGTGTCAGGACCTTGGCGGCACCCTTTGTCCCCAGGAGCAGCCCCGCCCAGGTCCCTGTAAGCAGGGCTGGGGAGGCTCCTTTAGCCAGGCAACAGGAAGGAGCGCTCCCAGGCCTTTGCCAGGGGGCAGCTTGCCGAAGTGCTGTGCCGCAGGGCACGCTCCCGCCTTTGGCACTGCTTCGGGCTGGCGCCACAGGGCTGGCGGCCTCGTAGAGGAGGCTCCCGGGGCTTGCAGACGGCTGTGTGGCCGTGCTGCGCTGCGGCCGGGCTCCGGCCTGTCCCTAAGTGGGGCGCAGGCCGGCGCCTGTGCTCCGTAAGCTTGTTGGGGGGTGCCGGGCAGCAGGGGGCGGCCCCGTAAGTGGGGTTCTGTGCGTCCCCTGGCCTCGGCGGGCGGTTGGAGGGACCCCCTGTAATCAGGCGGGTCCCTGGCCCCGGTCTTTCAGAGGCATGGGGCCGGGCGTGTGCCCTCCCTGTCCTCAGGGCTGGGCTGGCAGCCCCTCGGGCCCCTCGGCTTTAGGCTGTGAGCTCGACTGCCTGACTCTAGAGTCAGGTTCCTGTTGCCTTGGGGGAAGGCCGAGCTTTGTGGCTCCCTGGGTGTGGACCGGCCTGTAAGCAGGCTGCGGGTCTGGGAGCCTTTGTGCTCCCTTCAGCTGGCAGCCTGTGTGGGGCGCCCGCCCCGTTAGTGGGGAGCGCCCCGCAACTGGAGAGAAGGAGCCTCCATAGGCCCTGGGGACCAGAGCCGCCCTGTAAGTGGGGGCCAGTGCTCTGGAGTCCCGGGCACTTTGCGGTCCAGGCAGCGGCTTGAGCCCCCTGTAAGCAGGGGTGCAGCCTCTTGGCCGTTGCCTTGCGTGCCCAGCTTCATTTGCCCAGAGGGCCCGGCTCCCAGCACGGCGTGGGACGGCGCCGGACGTCGCGACGGTGAGTCAAGCTGAAGTTGGAGGCTTTTGGGCAGCTGGGGGGCTGCGTGGGCGGTGGCCCGAGGGTCAGGCTGTGGGGCTGTTGGGTGGCGGTTCCCTTTGGCAGCTGGTGCTCCTCAGGCCTGATTGTGTCCGGGTCGACGTTTGCAGAAGCCATGGGACAGCGAGGCAAGAGCGAGCCGCAGGAGCGGCCTCTTCGAGCTCAAGAGCGGAACGGCGAGGCAAGAGCAAGCTTCAGCTTTGGCGTCTTTGAGCTCAGGCGTGCAGCAGCCAGGTAAGAGCAGCCGCTTGGAGCTGATGTGTGAGGCTTTTGGGCGGCCGACCAGGACCTGTGGGTGGCTGGTTGGGGGTGTCCCTATGGGGCTGTTGGGTGGCGGTTCCCTGCAGGCACAGGGTCTGGAGCTTCCCGGGCCTGAGTGTGTCGTCGTGCGTTGGCAGAAGCCGTGGGAGGACGAGGCGAGAGCGGCAGCGCCTTCGAGCTCAAGAGTGGAACGGCGAGGCAAGAGCGAGCCTGGAGCTGAAGAGGGACGCGAGGGGCCCTCTGGGCAAAGGGCTTTTCCAGGCCAGGGCGCCTTCAGGGTGCCGCGGCTGGCTTTGCGCTGGGCGACCTCCCTCTGTGTGCAGGGCTGGTCCTTGCTGTGCTTGGGCCTTTTGCCCTTGTGCTCCTTTGGCTGCCCGGAGAGAGGGGCAAGCCTGTAAAGGAGGCTGAGTGCCCCTGTCTCCGCACCGCAGGGGGGAAACAGAGCTCTCCCGGCCCCCAGCCCAGCTACCCTGTAAGCAGGGCAGGGCTTTACCCCAGGCCTGGCAGCTTTCTGCCTGCTGCTGGCCCCTGGCCAGCGTGACCCCCTGTACTCGGGGCGTGTCACAGCTCGTGTCCCTGGTGCCGGTCCTGAAGCGCTTCAGCGCGTCGGGGCCCCTGTGGCCTTCTCTCAGTGCAAGGGCAGGTCTGATGCTTTCCTCTCCCGCTCAGCAGTAGGAATGGCTCCCTAGAGTAGGTTGGCTGCACAGAACTTGCTCCCTCTTCTGGGACTGTCTCCCCCTCCCCTGCCTCTCCCTCCCCTGTCTTCCCCTTAGTTGGTGTGAGTGAGTGAGGAAGTGTGTTTGTGCTTTAGAAACAGAGCAGTGTAGCCTAGACTTCCCAGGAGGGAAAGAGGAGCTCTGTGCAGCCACAGGCGGGTGCCCAAAATGCACGGGTGGGGAAAGCATCCGGCCTCGCCCCTGCTTTCTGAGGACGGCGCGAAGCCGCTTAGCGGCAGCGTGGGCAGCGTGAGCCGCCTGTAGCCAGGGCCAGGGCGTGCGCCCACGCTGCCGGTCGTGCTGGTGAGCTGCCAGCGTGCGGGCCCTGTACTCGGGGCACTTGTCAGGACCTTGGCGGCACCCTTTGTCCCCAGGAGCAGCCCCGCCCAGGTCCCTGTAAGCAGGGCTGGGGAGGCTCCTTTAGCCAGGCAACAGGAAGGAGCGCTCCCAGGCCTTTGCCAGGGGGCAGCTTGCCGAAGTGCTGTGCCGCAGGGCACGCTCCCGCCTTTGGCACTGCTTCGGGCTGGCGCCACAGGGCTGGCGGCCTCGTAGAGGAGGCTCCCGGGGCTTGCAGACGGCTGTGTGGCCGTGCTGCGCTGCGGCCGGGCTCCGGCCTGTCCCTAAGTGGGGCGCAGGCCGGCGCCTGTGCTCCGTAAGCTTGTTGGGGGGTGCCGGGCAGCAGGGGGCGGCCCCGTAAGTGGGGTTCTGTGCGTCCCCTGGCCTCGGCGGGCGGTTGGAGGGACCCCCTGTAATCAGGCGGGTGTCCCTGGCCCCGGTCTTTCAGAGGCGTGGGGCCAGGAGTCATGGGGCCGGGCGTGTGCCCTCCCTGTCCTCAGGGCTGGGCTGGCAGCCCCTCGGGCCCCTCGGCTTTAGGCTGTGAGCTCGACTGCCTGACTCTAGAGTCAGGTTCCTGTTGCCTTGGGGGAAGGCCGAGCTTTGTGGCTCCCTGGGTGTGGACCGGCCTGTAAGCAGGCTGCGGGTCTGGGAGCCTTTGTGCTCCCTTCAGCTGGCAGCCTGTGTGGGGCGCCCGCCCCGTTAGTGGGGAGCGCCCCGCAACTGGAGAGAAGGAGCCTCCATAGGCCCTGGGGACCAGAGCCGCCCTGTAAGTGGGGGCCAGTGCTCTGGAGTCCCGGGCACTTTGCGGTCCAGGCAGCGGCTTGAGCCCCCTGTAAGCAGGGGTGCAGCCTCTTGGCCGTTGCCTTGCGTGCCCAGCTTCATTTGCCCAGAGGGCCCGGCTCCCAGCACGGCGTGGGACGGCGCCGGACGTCGCGACGGTGAGTCAAGCTGAAGTTGGAGGCTTTTGGGCAGCTGGGGGGCTGCGTGGGCGGTGGCCCGAGGGTCAGGCTGTGGGGCTGTTGGGTGGCGGTTCCCTTTGGCAGCTGGTGCTCCTCAGGCCTGATTGTGTCCGGGTCGACGTTTGCAGAAGCCATGGGACAGCGAGGCAAGAGCTAGCCGCAGGAGCGGCCTCTTCGAGCTCAAGAGCGGAACGGCGAGGCAAGAGCAAGCTTCAGCTTTGGCGTCTTTGAGCTCAGGCGTGCAGCAGCCAGGTAAGAGCAGCCGCTTGGAGCTGATGTGTGAGGCTTTTGGGCGGCCGACCAGGACCTGTGGGTGGCTGGTTGGGGGTGTCCCTATGGGGCTGTTGGGTGGCGGTTCCCTGCAGGCACAGGGTCTGGAGCTTCCCGGGCCTGAGTGTGTCGTCGTGCGTTGGCAGAAGCCGTGGGAGGACGAGGCGAGAGCGGCAGCGCCTTCGAGCTCAAGAGTGGAACGGCGAGGCAAGAGCGAGCCTGGAGCTGAAGAGGGACGCGAGGGGCCCTCTGGGCAAAGGGCTTTTCCAGGCCAGGGCGCCTTCAGGGTGCCGCGGCTGGCTTTGCGCTGGGCGACCTCCCTCTGTGTGCAGGGCTGGTCCTTGCTGTGCTTGGGCCTTTTGCCCTTGTGCTCCTTTGGCTGCCCGGAGAGAGGGGCAAGCCTGTAAAGGAGGCTGAGTGCCCCTGTCTCCGCACCGCAGGGGGGAAACAGAGCTCTCCCGGCCCCCAGCCCAGCTACCCTGTAAGCAGGGCAGGGCTTTACCCCAGGCCTGGCAGCTTTCTGCCTGCTGCTGGCCCCTGGCCAGCGTGACCCCCTGTACTCGGGGCGTGTCACAGCTCGTGTCCCTGGTGCCGGTCCTGAAGCGCTTCAGCGCGTCGGGGCCCCTGTGGCCTTCTCTCAGTGCAAGGGCAGGTCTGATGCTTTCCTCTCCCGCTCAGCAGTAGGAATGGCTCCCTAGAGTAGGTTGGCTGCACAGAACTTGCTCCCTCTTCTGGGACTGTCTCCCCCTCCCCTGCCTCCCCCTCCCCTGTCTTCCCCTTAGTTGGTGTGAGTGAGTGAGGAAGTGTGTTTGTGCTTTAGAAACAGAGCAGTGTAGCCTAGACTTCCCAGGAGGGAAAGAGGAGCTCTGTGCAGCCACAGGCGGGTGCCCAAAATGCACGGGTGGGGAAAGCATCCGGCCTCGCCCCTGCTTTCTGAGGACGGCGCGAAGCCGCTTAGCGGCAGCGTGGGCAGCGTGAGCCGCCTGTAGCCAGGGCCAGGGCGTGCGCCCACGCTGCCGGTCGTGCTGGTGAGCTGCCAGCGTGCGGGCCCTGTACTCGGGGCACGTGTCAGGACCTTGGCGGCACCCTTTGTCCCCAGGAGCAGCCCCGCCCAGGTCCCTGTAAGCAGGGCTGGGGAGGCTCCTTTAGCCAGGCAACAGGAAGGAGCGCTCCCAGGCCTTTGCCAGGGGGCAGCTTGCCGAAGTGCTGTGCCGCAGGGCACGCTCCCGCCTTTGGCACTGCTTCGGGCTGGCGCCACAGGGCTGGCGGCCTCGTAGAGGAGGCTCCCGGGGCTTGCAGACGGCTGTGTGGCCGTGCTGCGCTGCGGCCGGGCTCCGGCCTGTCCCTAAGTGGGGCGCAGGCCGGCGCCTGTGCTCCGTAAGCTTGTTGGGGGGTGCCGGGCAGCAGGGGGCGGCCCCGTAAGTGGGGTTCTGTGCGTCCCCTGGCCTCGGCGGGCGGTTGGAGGGACCCCCTGTAATCAGGCGGGTGTCCCTGGCCCCGGTCTTTCAGAGGCGTGGGGCCAGGAGTCATGGGGCCGGGCGTGTGCCCTCCCTGTCCTCAGGGCTGGGCTGGCAGCCCCTCGGGCCCCTCGGCTTTAGGCTGTGAGCTCGACTGCCTGACTCTAGAGTCAGGTTCCTGTTGCCTTGGGGGAAGGCCGAGCTTTGTGGCTCCCTGGGTGTGGACCGGCCTGTAAGCAGGCTGCGGGTCTGGGAGCCTTTGTGCTCCCTTCAGCTGGCAGCCTGTGTGGGGCGCCCGCCCCGTTAGTGGGGAGCGCCCCGCAACTGGAGAGAAGGAGCCTCCATAGGCCCTGGGGACCAGAGCCGCCCTGTAAGTGGGGGCCAGTGCTCTGGAGTCCCGGGCACTTTGCGGTCCAGGCAGCGGCTTGAGCCCCCTGTAAGCAGGGGTGCAGCCTCTTGGCCGTTGCCTTGCGTGCCCAGCTTCATTTGCCCAGAGGGCCCGGCTCCCAGCACGGCGTGGGACGGCGCCGGACGTCGCGACGGTGAGTCAAGCTGAAGTTGGAGGCTTTTGGGCAGCTGGGGGGCTGCGTGGGCGGTGGCCCGAGGGTCAGGCTGTGGGGCTGTTGGGTGGCGGTTCCCTTTGGCAGCTGGTGCTCCTCAGGCCTGATTGTGTCCGGGTCGACGTTTGCAGAAGCCATGGGACAGCGAGGCAAGAGCGAGCCGCAGGAGCGGCCTCTTCGAGCTCAAGAGCGGAACGGCGAGGCAAGAGCAAGCTTCAGCTTTGGCGTCTTTGAGCTCAGGCGTGCAGCAGCCAGGTAAGAGCAGCCGCTTGGAGCTGATGTGTGAGGCTTTTGGGCGGCCGACCAGGACCTGTGGGTGGCTGGTTGGGGGTGTCCCTATGGGGCTGTTGGGTGGCGGTTCCCTGCAGGCACAGGGTCTGGAGCTTCCCGGGCCTGAGTGTGTCGTCGTGCGTTGGCAGAAGCCGTGGGAGGACGAGGCGAGAGCGGCAGCGCCTTCGAGCTCAAGAGTGGAACGGCGAGGCAAGAGCGAGCCTGGAGCTGAAGAGGGACGCGAGGGGCCCTCTGGGCAAAGGGCTTTTCCAGGCCAGGGCGCCTTCAGGGTGCCGCGGCTGGCTTTGCGCTGGGCGACCTCCCTCTGTGTGCAGGGCTGGTCCTTGCTGTGCTTGGGCCTTTTGCCCTTGTGCTCCTTTGGCTGCCCGGAGAGAGGGGCAAGCCTGTAAAGGAGGCTGAGTGCCCCTGTCTCCGCACCGCAGGGGGGAAACAGAGCTCTCCCGGCCCCCAGCCCAGCTACCCTGTAAGCAGGGCAGGGCTTTACCCCAGGCCTGGCAGCTTTCTGCCTGCTGCTGGCCCCTGGCCAGCGTGACCCCCTGTACTCAGGGCGTGTCACAGCTCGTGTCCCTGGTGCCGGTCCTGAAGCGCTTCAGCGCGTCGGGGCCCCTGTGGCCTTCTCTCAGTGCAAGGGCAGGTCTGATGCTTTCCTCTCCCGCTCAGCAGTAGGAATGGCTCCCTAGAGTAGGTTGGCTGCACAGAACTTGCTCCCTCTTCTGGGACTGTCTCCCCCTCCCCTGTCTTCCCCTTAGTTGGTGTGAGTGAGTGAGGAAGTGTGTTTGTGCTTTAGAAACAGAGCAGTGTAGCCTAGACTTCCCAGGAGGGAAAGAGGAGCTCTGTGCAGCCACAGGCGGGTGCCCAAAATGCACGGGTGGGGAAAGCATCCGGCCTCGCCCCTGCTTTCTGAGGACGGCGCGAAGCCGCTTAGCGGCAGCGTGGGCAGCGTGAGCCGCCTGTAGCCAGGGCCAGGGCGTGCGCCCACGCTGCCGGTCGTGCTGGTGAGCTGCCAGCGTGCGGGCCCTGTACTCGGGGCAGTTGTCAGGACCTTGGCGGCACCCTTTGTCCCCAGGAGCAGCCCCGCCCAGGTCCCTGTAAGCAGGGCTGGGGAGGCTCCTTTAGCCAGGCAACAGGAAGGAGCGCTCCCAGGCCTTTGCCAGGGGGCAGCTTGCCGAAGTGCTGTGCCGCAGGGCACGCTCCCGCCTTTGGCACTGCTTCGGGCTGGCGCCACAGGGCTGGCGGCCTCGTAGAGGAGGCTCCCGGGGCTTGCAGACGGCTGTGTGGCCGTGCTGCGCTGCGGCCGGGCTCCGGCCTGTCCCTAAGTGGGGCGCAGGCCGGCGCCTGTGCTCCGTAAGCTTGTTGGGGGGTGCCGGGCAGCAGGGGGCGGCCCCGTAAGTGGGGTTCTGTGCGTCCCCTGGCCTCGGCGGGCGGTTGGAGGGACCCCCTGTAATCAGGCGGGTGTCCCTGGCCCCGGTCTTTCAGAGGCGTGGGGCCAGGAGTCATGGGGCCGGGCGTGTGCCCTCCCTGTCCTCAGGGCTGGGCTGGCAGCCCCTCGGGCCCCTCGGCTTTAGGCTGTGAGCTCGACTGCCTGACTCTAGAGTCAGGTTCCTGTTGCCTTGGGGGAAGGCCGAGCTTTGTGGCTCCCTGGGTGTGGACCGGCCTGTAAGCAGGCTGCGGGTCTGGGAGCCTTTGTGCTCCCTTCAGCTGGCAGCCTGTGTGGGGCGCCCGCCCCGTTAGTGGGGAGCGCCCCGCAACTGGAGAGAAGGAGCCTCCATAGGCCCTGGGGACCAGAGCCGCCCTGTAAGTGGGGGCCAGTGCTCTGGAGTCCCGGGCACTTTGCGGTCCAGGCAGCGGCTTGAGCCCCCTGTAAGCAGGGGTGCAGCCTCTTGGCCGTTGCCTTGCGTGCCCAGCTTCATTTGCCCAGAGGGCCCGGCTCCCAGCACGGCGTGGGACGGCGCCGGACGTCGCGACGGTGAGTCAAGCTGAAGTTGGAGGCTTTTGGGCAGCTGGGGGGCTGCGTGGGCGGTGGCCCGAGGGTCAGGCTGTGGGGCTGTTGGGTGGCGGTTCCCTTTGGCAGCTGGTGCTCCTCAGGCCTGATTGTGTCCGGGTCGACGTTTGCAGAAGCCATGGGACAGCGAGGCAAGAGCGAGCCGCAGGAGCGGCCTCTTCGAGCTCAAGAGCGGAACGGCGAGGCAAGAGCAAGCTTCAGCTTTGGCGTCTTTGAGCTCAGGCGTGCAGCAGCCAGGTAAGAGCAGCCGCTTGGAGCTGATGTGTGAGGCTTTTGGGCGGCCGACCAGGACCTGTGGGTGGCTGGTTGGGGGTGTCCCTATGGGGCTGTTGGGTGGCGGTTCCCTGCAGGCACAGGGTCTGGAGCTTCCCGGGCCTGAGTGTGTCGTCGTGCGTTGGCAGAAGCCGTGGGAGGACGAGGCGAGAGCGGCAGCGCCTTCGAGCTCAAGAGTGGAACGGCGAGGCAAGAGCGAGCCTGGAGCTGAAGAGGGACGCGAGGGGCCCTCTGGGCAAAGGGCTTTTCCAGGCCAGGGCGCCTTCAGGGTGCCGCAGCTGGCTTTGCGCTGGGCGACCTCCCTCTGTGTGCAGGGCTGGTCCTTGCTGTGCTTGGGCCTTTTGCCCTTGTGCTCCTTTGGCTGCCCGGAGAGAGGGGCAAGCCTGTAAAGGAGGCTGAGTGCCCCTGTCTCCGCACCGCAGGGGGGAAACAGAGCTCTCCCGGCCCCCAGCCCAGCTACCCTGTAAGCAGGGCAGGGCTTTACCCCAGGCCTGGCAGCTTTCTGCCTGCTGCTGGCCCCTGGCCAGCGTGACCCCCTGTACTCGGGGCGTGTCACAGCTCGTGTCCCTGGTGCCGGTCCTGAAGCGCTTCAGCGCGTCGGGGCCCCTGTGGCCTTCTCTCAGTGCAAGGGCAGGTCTGATGCTTTCCTCTCCCGCTCAGCAGTAGGAATGGCTCCCTAGAGTAGGTTGGCTGCACAGAACTTGCTCCCTCTTCTGGGACTGTCTCCCCCTCCCCTGCCTCTCCCTCCCCTGTCTTCCCCTTAGTTGGTGTGAGTGAGTGAGGAAGTGTGTTTGTGCTTTAGAAACAGAGCAGTGTAGCCTAGACTTCCCAGGAGGGAAAGAGGAGCTCTGTGCAGCCACAGGCGGGTGCCCAAAATGCACGGGTGGGGAAAGCATCCGGCCTCGCCCCTGCTTTCTGAGGACGGCGCGAAGCCGCTTAGCGGCAGCGTGGGCAGCGTGAGCCGCCTGTAGCCAGGGCCAGGGCGTGCGCCCACGCTGCCGGTCGTGCTGGTGAGCTGCCAGCGTGCGGGCCCTGTACTCGGGGCACTTGTCAGGACCTTGGCGGCACCCTTTGTCCCCAGGAGCAGCCCCGCCCAGGTCCCTGTAAGCAGGGCTGGGGAGGCTCCTTTAGCCAGGCAACAGGAAGGAGCGCTCCCAGGCCTTTGCCAGGGGGCAGCTTGCCGAAGTGCTGTGCCGCAGGGCACGCTCCCGCCTTTGGCACTGCTTCGGGCTGGCGCCACAGGGCTGGCGGCCTCGTAGAGGAGGCTCCCGGGGCTTGCAGACGGCTGTGTGGCCGTGCTGCGCTGCGGCCGGGCTCCGGCCTGTCCCTAAGTGGGGCGCAGGCCGGCGCCTGTGCTCCGTAAGCTTGTTGGGGGGTGCCGGGCAGCAGGGGGCGGCCCCGTAAGTGGGGTTCTGTGCGTCCCCTGGCCTCGGCGGGCGGTTGGAGGGACCCCCTGTAATCAGGCGGGTGTCCCTGGCCCCGGTCTTTCAGAGGCGTGGGGCCAGGAGTCATGGGGCCGGGCGTGTGCCCTCCCTGTCCTCAGGGCTGGGCTGGCAGCCCCTCGGGCCCCTCGGCTTTAGGCTGTGAGCTCGACTGCCTGACTCTAGAGTCAGGTTCCTGTTGCCTTGGGGGAAGGCCGAGCTTTGTGGCTCCCTGGGTGTGGACCGGCCTGTAAGCAGGCTGCGGGTCTGGGAGCCTTTGTGCTCCCTTCAGCTGGCAGCCTGTGTGGGGCGCCCGCCCCGTTAGTGGGGAGCGCCCCGCAACTGGAGAGAAGGAGCCTCCATAGGCCCTGGGGACCAGAGCCGCCCTGTAAGTGGGGGCCAGTGCTCTGGAGTCCCGGGCACTTTGCGGTCCAGGCAGCGGCTTGAGCCCCCTGTAAGCAGGGGTGCAGCCTCTTGGCCGTTGCCTTGCGTGCCCAGCTTCATTTGCCCAGAGGGCCCGGCTCCCAGCACGGCGTGGGACGGCGCCGGACGTCGCGACGGTGAGTCAAGCTGAAGTTGGAGGCTTTTGGGCAGCTGGGGGGCTGCGTGGGCGGTGGCCCGAGGGTCAGGCTGTGGGGCTGTTGGGTGGCGGTTCCCTTTGGCAGCTGGTGCTCCTCAGGCCTGATTGTGTCCGGGTCGACGTTTGCAGAAGCCATGGGACAGCGAGGCAAGAGCGAGCCGCAGGAGCGGCCTCTTCGAGCTCAAGAGCGGAACGGCGAGGCAAGAGCAAGCTTCAGCTTTGGCGTCTTTGAGCTCAGGCGTGCAGCAGCCAGGTAAGAGCAGCCGCTTGGAGCTGATGTGTGAGGCTTTTGGGCGGCCGACCAGGACCTGTGGGTGGCTGGTTGGGGGTGTCCCTATGGGGCTGTTGGGTGGCGGTTCCCTGCAGGCACAGGGTCTGGAGCTTCCCGGGCCTGAGTGTGTCGTCGTGCGTTGGCAGAAGCCGTGGGAGGACGAGGCGAGAGCGGCAGCGCCTTCGAGCTCAAGAGTGGAACGGCGAGGCAAGAGCGAGCCTGGAGCTGAAGAGGGACGCGAGGGGCCCTCTGGGCAAAGGGCTTTTCCAGGCCAGGGCGCCTTCAGGGTGCCGCGGCTGGCTTTGCGCTGGGCGACCTCCCTCTGTGTGCAGGGCTGGTCCTTGCTGTGCTTGGGCCTTTTGCCCTTGTGCTCCTTTGGCTGCCCGGAGAGAGGGGCAAGCCTGTAAAGGAGGCTGAGTGCCCCTGTCTCCGCACCGCAGGGGGGAAACAGAGCTCTCCCGGCCCCCAGCCCAGCTACCCTGTAAGCAGGGCAGGGCTTTACCCCAGGCCTGGCAGCTTTCTGCCTGCTGCTGGCCCCTGGCCAGCGTGACCCCCTGTACTCGGGGCGTGTCACAGCTCGTGTCCCTGGTGCCGGTCCTGAAGCGCTTCAGCGCGTCGGGGCCCCTGTGGCCTTCTCTCAGTGCAAGGGCAGGTCTGATGCTTTCCTCTCCCGCTCAGCAGTAGGAATGGCTCCCTAGAGTAGGTTGGCTGCACAGAACTTGCTCCCTCTTCTGGGACTGTCTCCCCCTCCCCTGCCTCCCCCTCCCCTGTCTTCCCCTTAGTTGGTGTGAGTGAGTGAGGAAGTGTGTTTGTGCTTTAGAAACAGAGCAGTGTAGCCTAGACTTCCCAGGAGGGAAAGAGGAGCTCTGTGCAGCCACAGGCGGGTGCCCAAAATGCACGGGTGGGGAAAGCATCCGGCCTCGCCCCTGCTTTCTGAGGACGGCGCGAAGCCGCTTAGCGGCAGCGTGGGCAGCGTGAGCCGCCTGTAGCCAGGGCCAGGGCGTGCGCCCACGCTGCCGGTCGTGCTGGTGAGCTGCCAGCGTGCGGGCCCTGTACTCGGGGCACTTGTCAGGACCTTGGCGGCACCCTTTGTCCCCAGGAGCAGCCCCGCCCAGGTCCCTGTAAGCAGGGCTGGGGAGGCTCCTTTAGCCAGGCAACAGGAAGGAGCGCTCCCAGGCCTTTGCCAGGGGGCAGCTTGCCGAAGTGCTGTGCCGCAGGGCACGCTCCCGCCTTTGGCACTGCTTCGGGCTGGCGCCACAGGGCTGGCGGCCTCGTAGAGGAGGCTCCCGGGGCTTGCAGACGGCTGTGTGGCCGTGCTGCGCTGCGGCCGGGCTCCGGCCTGTCCCTAAGTGGGGCGCAGGCCGGCGCCTGTGCTCCGTAAGCTTGTTGGGGGGTGCCGGGCAGCAGGGGGCGGCCCCGTAAGTGGGGTTCTGTGCGTCCCCTGGCCTCGGCGGGCGGTTGGAGGGACCCCCTGTAATCAGGCGGGTGTCCCTGGCCCCGGTCTTTCAGAGGCGTGGGGCCAGGAGTCATGGGGCCGGGCGTGTGCCCTCCCTGTCCTCAGGGCTGGGCTGGCAGCCCCTCGGGCCCCTCGGCTTTAGGCTGTGAGCTCGACTGCCTGACTCTAGAGTCAGGTTCCTGTTGCCTTGGGGGAAGGCCGAGCTTTGTGGCTCCCTGGGTGTGGACCGGCCTGTAAGCAGGCTGCGGGTCTGGGAGCCTTTGTGCTCCCTTCAGCTGGCAGCCTGTGTGGGGCGCCCGCCCCGTTAGTGGGGAGCGCCCCGCAACTGGAGAGAAGGAGCCTCCATAGGCCCTGGGGACCAGAGCCGCCCTGTAAGTGGGGGCCAGTGCTCTGGAGTCCCGGGCACTTTGCGGTCCAGGCAGCGGCTTGAGCCCCCTGTAAGCAGGGGTGCAGCCTCTTGGCCGTTGCCTTGCGTGCCCAGCTTCATTTGCCCAGAGGGCCCGGCTCCCAGCACGGCGTGGGACGGCGCCGGACGTCGCGACGGTGAGTCAAGCTGAAGTTGGAGGCTTTTGGGCAGCTGGGGGGCTGCGTGGGCGGTGGCCCGAGGGTCAGGCTGTGGGGCTGTTGGGTGGCGGTTCCCTTTGGCAGCTGGTGCTCCTCAGGCCTGATTGTGTCCGGGTCGACGTTTGCAGAAGCCATGGGACAGCGAGGCAAGAGCGAGCCGCAGGAGCGGCCTCTTCGAGCTCAAGAGCGGAACGGCGAGGCAAGAGCAAGCTTCAGCTTTGGCGTCTTTGAGCTCAGGCGTGCAGCAGCCAGGTAAGAGCAGCCGCTTGGAGCTGATGTGTGAGGCTTTTGGGCGGCCGACCAGGACCTGTGGGTGGCTGGTTGGGGGTGTCCCTATGGGGCTGTTGGGTGGCGGTTCCCTGCAGGCACAGGGTCTGGAGCTTCCCGGGCCTGAGTGTGTCGTCGTGCGTTGGCAGAAGCCGTGGGAGGACGAGGCGAGAGCGGCAGCGCCTTCGAGCTCAAGAGTGGAACGGCGAGGCAAGAGCGAGCCTGGAGCTGAAGAGGGACGCGAGGGGCCCTCTGGGCAAAGGGCTTTTCCAGGCCAGGGCGCCTTCAGGGTGCCGCGGCTGGCTTTGCGCTGGGCGACCTCCCTCTGTGTGCAGGGCTGGTCCTTGCTGTGCTTGGGCCTTTTGCCCTTGTGCTCCTTTGGCTGCCCGGAGAGAGGGGCAAGCCTGTAAAGGAGGCTGAGTGCCCCTGTCTCCGCACCGCAGGGGGGAAACAGAGCTCTCCCGGCCCCCAGCCCAGCTACCCTGTAAGCAGGGCAGGGCTTTACCCCAGGCCTGGCAGCTTTCTGCCTGCTGCTGGCCCCTGGCCAGCGTGACCCCCTGTACTCGGGGCGTGTCACAGCTCGTGTCCCTGGTGCCGGTCCTGAAGCGCTTCAGCGCGTCGGGGCCCCTGTGGCCTTCTCTCAGTGCAAGGGCAGGTCTGATGCTTTCCTCTCCCGCTCAGCAGTAGGAATGGCTCCCTAGAGTAGGTTGGCTGCACAGAACTTGCTCCCTCTTCTGGGACTGTCTCCCCCTCCCCTGCCTCCCCCTCCCCTGTCTTCCCCTTAGTTGGTGTGAGTGAGTGAGGAAGTGTGTTTGTGCTTTAGAAACAGAGCAGTGTAGCCTAGACTTCCCAGGAGGGAAAGAGGAGCTCTGTGCAGCCACAGGCGGGTGCCCAAAATGCACGGGTGGGGAAAGCATCCGGCCTCGCCCCTGCTTTCTGAGGACGGCGCGAAGCCGCTTAGCGGCAGCGTGGGCAGCGTGAGCCGCCTGTAGCCAGGGCCAGGGCGTGCGCCCACGCTGCCGGTCGTGCTGGTGAGCTGCCAGCGTGCGGGCCCTGTACTCGGGGCACTTGTCAGGACCTTGGCGGCACCCTTTGTCCCCAGGAGCAGCCCCGCCCAGGTCCCTGTAAGCAGGGCTGGGGAGGCTCCTTTAGCCAGGCAACAGGAAGGAGCGCTCCCAGGCCTTTGCCAGGGGGCAGCTTGCCGAAGTGCTGTGCCGCAGGGCACGCTCCCGCCTTTGGCACTGCTTCGGGCTGGCGCCACAGGGCTGGCGGCCTCGTAGAGGAGGCTCCCGGGGCTTGCAGACGGCTGTGTGGCCGTGCTGCGCTGCGGCCGGGCTCCGGCCTGTCCCTAAGTGGGGCGCAGGCCGGCGCCTGTGCTCCGTAAGCTTGTTGGGGGGTGCCGGGCAGCAGGGGGCGGCCCCGTAAGTGGGGTTCTGTGCGTCCCCTGGCCTCGGCGGGCGGTTGGAGGGACCCCCTGTAATCAGGCGGGTGTCCCTGGCCCCGGTCTTTCAGAGGCGTGGGGCCAGGAGTCATGGGGCCGGGCGTGTGCCCTCCCTGTCCTCAGGGCTGGGCTGGCAGCCCCTCGGGCCCCTCGGCTTTAGGCTGTGAGCTCGACTGCCTGACTCTAGAGTCAGGTTCCTGTTGCCTTGGGGGAAGGCCGAGCTTTGTGGCTCCCTGGGTGTGGACCGGCCTGTAAGCAGGCTGCGGGTCTGGGAGCCTTTGTGCTCCCTTCAGCTGGCAGCCTGTGTGGGGCGCCCGCCCCGTTAGTGGGGAGCGCCCCGCAACTGGAGAGAAGGAGCCTCCATAGGCCCTGGGGACCAGAGCCGCCCTGTAAGTGGGGGCCAGTGCTCTGGAGTCCCGGGCACTTTGCGGTCCAGGCAGCGGCTTGAGCCCCCTGTAAGCAGGGGTGCAGCCTCTTGGCCGTTGCCTTGCGTGCCCAGCTTCATTTGCCCAGAGGGCCCGGCTCCCAGCACGGCGTGGGACGGCGCCGGACGTCGCGACGGTGAGTCAAGCTGAAGTTGGAGGCTTTTGGGCAGCTGGGGGGCTGCGTGGGCGGTGGCCCGAGGGTCAGGCTGTGGGGCTGTTGGGTGGCGGTTCCCTTTGGCAGCTGGTGCTCCTCAGGCCTGATTGTGTCCGGGTCGACGTTTGCAGAAGCCATGGGACAGCGAGGCAAGAGCGAGCCGCAGGAGCGGCCTCTTCGAGCTCAAGAGCGGAACGGCGAGGCAAGAGCAAGCTTCAGCTTTGGCGTCTTTGAGCTCAGGCGTGCAGCAGCCAGGTAAGAGCAGCCGCTTGGAGCTGATGTGTGAGGCTTTTGGGCGGCCGACCAGGACCTGTGGGTGGCTGGTTGGGGGTGTCCCTATGGGGCTGTTGGGTGGCGGTTCCCTGCAGGCACAGGGTCTGGAGCTTCCCGGGCCTGAGTGTGTCGTCGTGCGTTGGCAGAAGCCGTGGGAGGACGAGGCGAGAGCGGCAGCGCCTTCGAGCTCAAGAGTGGAACGGCGAGGCAAGAGCGAGCCTGGAGCTGAAGAGGGACGCGAGGGGCCCTCTGGGCAAAGGGCTTTTCCAGGCCAGGGCGCCTTCAGGGTGCCGCGGCTGGCTTTGCGCTGGGCGACCTCCCTCTGTGTGCAGGGCTGGTCCTTGCTGTGCTTGGGCCTTTTGCCCTTGTGCTCCTTTGGCTGCCCGGAGAGAGGGGCAAGCCTGTAAAGGAGGCTGAGTGCCCCTGTCTCCGCACCGCAGGGGGGAAACAGAGCTCTCCCGGCCCCCAGCCCAGCTACCCTGTAAGCAGGGCAGGGCTTTACCCCAGGCCTGGCAGCTTTCTGCCTGCTGCTGGCCCCTGGCCAGCGTGACCCCCTGTACTCGGGGCGTGTCACAGCTCGTGTCCCTGGTGCCGGTCCTGAAGCGCTTCAGCGCGTCGGGGCCCCTGTGGCCTTCTCTCAGTGCAAGGGCAGGTCTGATGCTTTCCTCTCCCGCTCAGCAGTAGGAATGGCTCCCTAGAGTAGGTTGGCTGCACAGAACTTGCTCCCTCTTCTGGGACTGTCTCCCCCTCCCCTGCCTCCCCCTCCCCTGTCTTCCCCTTAGTTGGTGTGAGTGAGTGAGGAAGTGTGTTTGTGCTTTAGAAACAGAGCAGTGTAGCCTAGACTTCCCAGGAGGGAAAGAGGAGCTCTGTGCAGCCACAGGCGGGTGCCCAAAATGCACGTGTGGGGAAAGCATCCGGCCTCGCCCCTGCTTTCTGAGGACGGCGCGAAGCCGCTTAGCGGCAGCGTGGGCAGCGTGAGCCGCCTGTAGCCAGGGCGTGCGCCCACGCTGCCGGTCGTGCTGGTGAGCTGCCAGCGTGCGGGCCCTGTACTCGGGGCACGTGTCAGGACCTTGGCGGCACCCTTTGTCCCCAGGAGCAGCCCCGCCCAGGTCCCTGTAAGCAGGGCTGGGGAGGCTCCTTTAGCCAGGCAACAGGAAGGAGCGCTCCCAGGCCTTTGCCAGGGGGCAGCTTGCCGAAGTGCTGTGCCGCAGGGCACGCTCCCGCCTTTGGCACTGCTTCGGGCTGGCGCCACAGGGCTGGCGGCCTCGTAGAGGAGGCTCCCGGGGCTTGCAGACGGCTGTGTGGCCGTGCTGCGCTGCGGCCGGGCTCCGGCCTGTCCCTAAGTGGGGCGCAGGCCGGCGCCTGTGCTCCGTAAGCTTGTTGGGGGGTGCCGGGCAGCAGGGGGCGGCCCCGTAAGTGGGGTTCTGTGCGTCCCCTGGCCTCGGCGGGCGGTTGGAGGGACCCCCTGTAATCAGGCGGGTCCCTGGCCCCGGTCTTTCAGAGGCATGGGGCCGGGCGTGTGCCCTCCCTGTCCTCAGGGCTGGGCTGGCAGCCCCTCGGGCCCCTCGGCTTTAGGCTGTAAGCTCGACTGCCTGACTCTAGAGTCAGGTTCCTGTTGCCTTGGGGGAAGGCCGAGCTTTGTGGCTCCCTGGGTGTGGACCGGCCTGTAAGCAGGCTGCGGGTCTGGGAGCCTTTGTGCTCCCTTCAGCTGGCAGCCTGTGTGGGGCGCCCGCCCCGTTAGTGGGGAGCGCCCCGCAACTGGAGAGAAGGAGCCTCCATAGGCCCTGGGGACCAGAGCCGCCCTGTAAGTGGGGGCCAGTGCTCTGGAGTCCCGGGCACTTTGCGGTCCAGGCAGCGGCTTGAGCCCCCTGTAAGCAGGGGTGCAGCCTCTTGGCCGTTGCCTTGCGTGCCCAGCTTCATTTGCCCAGAGGGCCCGGCTCCCAGCACGGCGTGGGACGGCGCCGGATGTCGCGACGGTGAGTCAAGCTGAAGTTGGAGGCTTTTGGGCAGCTGGGGGGCTGCGTGGGCGGTGGCCCGAGGGTCAGGCTGTGGGGCTGTTGGGTGGCGGTTCCCTTTGGCAGCTGGTGCTCCTCAGGCCTGATTGTGTCCGGGTCGACGTTTGCAGAAGCCATGGGACAGCGAGGCAAGAGCGAGCCGCAGGAGCGGCCTCTTCGAGCTCAAGAGCGGAACGGCGAGGCAAGAGCAAGCTTCAGCTTTGGCGTCTTTGAGCTCAGGCGTGCAGCAGCCAGGTAAGAGCAGCCGCTTGGAGCTGATGTGTGAGGCTTTTGGGCGGCCGACCAGGACCTGTGGGTGGCTGGTTGGGGGTGTCCCTATGGGGCTGTTGGGTGGCGGTTCCCTGCAGGCACAGGGTCTGGAGCTTCCCGGGCCTGAGTGTGTCGTCGTGCGTTGGCAGAAGCCGTGGGAGGACGAGGCGAGAGCGGCAGCGCCTTCGAGCTCAAGAGTGGAACGGCGAGGCAAGAGCGAGCCTGGAGCTGAAGAGGGACGCGAGGGGCCCTCTGGGCAAAGGGCTTTTCCAGGCCAGGGCGCCTTCAGGGTGCCGCAGCTGGCTTTGCGCTGGGCGACCTCCCTCTGTGTGCAGGGCTGGTCCTTGCTGTGCTTGGGCCTTTTGCCCTTGTGCTCCTTTGGCTGCCCGGAGAGAGGGGCAAGCCTGTAAAGGAGGCTGAGTGCCCCTGTCTCCGCACCGCAGGGGGGAAACAGAGCTCTCCCGGCCCCCAGCCCAGCTACCCTGTAAGCAGGGCAGGGCTTTACCCCAGGCCTGGCAGCTTTCTGCCTGCTGCTGGCCCCTGGCCAGCGTGACCCCCTGTACTCGGGGCGTGTCACAGCTCGTGTCCCTGGTGCCGGTCCTGAAGCGCTTCAGCGCGTCGGGGCCCCTGTGGCCTTCTCTCAGTGCACGGGCAGGTCTGATGCTTTCCTCTCCCGCTCAGCAGTAGGAATGGCTCCCTAGAGTAGGTTGGCTGCACAGAACTTGCTCCCTCTTCTGGGACTGTCTCCCCCTCCCCTGCCTCTCCCTCCCCTGTCTTCCCCTTAGTTGGTGTGAGTGAGTGAGGAAGTGTGTTTGTGCTTTAGAAACAGAGCAGTGTAGCCTAGACTTCCCAGGAGGGAAAGAGGAGCTCTGTGCAGCCACAGGCGGGTGCCCAAAATGCACGGGTGGGGAAAGCATCCGGCCTCGCCCCTGCTTTCTGAGGACGGCGCGAAGCCGCTTAGCGGCAGCGTGGGCAGCGTGAGCCGCCTGTAGCCAGGGCCAGGGCGTGCGCCCACGCTGCCGGTCGTGCTGGTGAGCTGCCAGCGTGCGGGCCCTGTACTCGGGGCACGTGTCAGGACCTTGGCGGCACCCTTTGTCCCCAGGAGCAGCCCCGCCCAGGTCCCTGTAAGCAGGGCTGGGGAGGCTCCTTTAGCCAGGCAACAGGAAGGAGCGCTCCCAGGCCTTTGCCAGGGGGCAGCTTGCCGAAGTGCTGTGCCGCAGGGCACGCTCCCGCCTTTGGCACTGCTTCGGGCTGGCGCCACAGGGCTGGCGGCCTCGTAGAGGAGGCTCCCGGGGCTTGCAGACGGCTGTGTGGCCGTGCTGCGCTGCGGCCGGGCTCCGGCCTGTCCCTAAGTGGGGTGCAGGCCGGCGCCTGTGCTCCGTAAGCTTGTTGGGGGGTGCCGGGCAGCAGGGGGCGGCCCCGTAAGTGGGGTTCTGTGCGTCCCCTGGCCTCGGCGGGCGGTTGGAGGGACCCCCTGTAATCAGGCGGGTGTCCCTGGCCCCGGTCTTTCAGAGGCGTGGGGCCAGGAGTCATGGGGCCGGGCGTGTGCCCTCCCTGTCCTCAGGGCTGGGCTGGCAGCCCCTCGGGCCCCTCGGCTTTAGGCTGTGAGCTCGACTGCCTGACTCTAGAGTCAGGTTCCTGTTGCCTTGGGGGAAGGCCGAGCTTTGTGGCTCCCTGGGTGTGGACCGGCCTGTAAGCAGGCTGCGGGTCTGGGAGCCTTTGTGCTCCCTTCAGCTGGCAGCCTGTGTGGGGCGCCCGCCCCGTTAGTGGGGAGCGCCCCGCAACTGGAGAGAAGGAGCCTCCATAGGCCCTGGGGACCAGAGCCGCCCTGTAAGTGGGGGCCAGTGCTCTGGAGTCCCGGGCACTTTGCGGTCCAGGCAGCGGCTTGAGCCCCCTGTAAGCAGGGGTGCAGCCTCTTGGCCGTTGCCTTGCGTGCCCAGCTTCATTTGCCCAGAGGGCCCGGCTCCCAGCACGGCGTGGGACGGCGCCGGACGTCGCGACGGTGAGTCAAGCTGAAGTTGGAGGCTTTTGGGCAGCTGGGGGGCTGCGTGGGCGGTGGCCCGAGGGTCAGGCTGTGGGGCTGTTGGGTGGCGGTTCCCTTTGGCAGCTGGTGCTCCTCAGGCCTGATTGTGTCCGGGTCGACGTTTGCAGAAGCCATGGGACAGCGAGGCAAGAGCGAGCCGCAGGAGCGGCCTCTTCGAGCTCAAGAGCGGAACGGCGAGGCAAGAGCAAACTTCAGCTTTGGTGTCTTTGAGCTCAGGCGTGCAGCAGCCAGGTAAGAGCAGCCGCTTGGAGCTGATGTGTGAGGCTTTTGGGCGGCCGACCAGGACCTGTGGGTGGCTGGTTGGGGGTGTCCCTATGGGGCTGTTGGGTGGCGGTTCCCTGCAGGCACAGGGTCTGGAGCTTCCCGGGCCTGAGTGTGTCGTCGTGCGTTGGCAGAAGCCGTGGGAGGACGAGGCGAGAGCGGCAGCGCCTTCGAGCTCAAGAGTGGAACGGCGAGGCAAGAGCGAGCCTGGAGCTGAAGAGGGACGCGAGGGGCCCTCTGGGCAAAGGGCTTTTCCAGGCCAGGGCGCCTTCAGGGTGCCGTAGCTGGCTTTGCGCTGGGCGACCTCCCTCTGTGTGCAGGGCTGGTCCTTGCTGTGCTTGGGCCTTTTGCCCTTGTGCTCCTTTGGCTGCCCGGAGAGAGGGGCAAGCCTGTAAAGGAGGCTGAGTGCCCCTGTCTCCGCACCGCAGGGGGGAAACAGAGCTCTCCCGGCCCCCAGCCCAGCTACCCTGTAAGCAGGGCAGGGCTTTACCCCAGGCCTGGCAGCTTTCTGCCTGCTGCTGGCCCCTGGCCAGCGTGACCCCCTGTACTCGGGGCGTGTCACAGCTCGTGTCCCTGGTGCCGGTCCTGAAGCGCTTCAGCGCGTCGGGGCCCCTGTGGCCTTCTCTCAGTGCACGGGCAGGTCTGATGCTTTCCTCTCCCGCTCAGCAGTAGGAATGGCTCCCTAGAGTAGGTTGGCTGCACAGAACTTGCTCCCTCTTCTGGGACTGTCTCCCCCTCCCCTGCCTCTCCCTCCCCTGTCTTCCCCTTAGTTGGTGTGAGTGAGTGAGGAAGTGTGTTTGTGCTTTAGAAACAGAGCAGTGTAGCCTAGACTTCCCAGGAGGGAAAGAGGAGCTCTGTGCAGCCACAGGCGGGTGCCCAAAATGCACGGGTGGGGAAAGCATCCGGCCTCGCCCCTGCTTTCTGAGGACGGCGCGAAGCCGCTTAGCGGCAGCGTGGGCAGCGTGAGCCGCCTGTAGCCAGGGCCAGGGCGTGCGCCCACGCTGCCGGTCGTGCTGGTGAGCTGCCAGCGTGCGGGCCCTGTACTCGGGGCACGTGTCAGGACCTTGGCGGCACCCTTTGTCCCCAGGAGCAGCCCCGCCCAGGTCCCTGTAAGCAGGGCTGGGGAGGCTCCTTTAGCCAGGCAACAGGAAGGAGCGCTCCCAGGCCTTTGCCAGGGGGCAGCTTGCCGAAGTGCTGTGCCGCAGGGCACGCTCCCGCCTTTGGCACTGCTTCGGGCTGGCGCCACAGGGCTGGCGGCCTCGTAGAGGAGGCTCCCGGGGCTTGCAGACGGCTGTGTGGCCGTGCTGCGCTGCGGCCGGGCTCCGGCCTGTCCCTAAGTGGGGCGCAGGCCGGCGCCTGTGCTCCGTAAGCTTGTTGGGGGGTGCCGGGCAGCAGGGGGCGGCCCCGTAAGTGGGGTTCTGTGCGTCCCCTGGCCTCGGCGGGCGGTTGGAGGGACCCCCTGTAATCAGGCGGGTGTCCCTGGCCCCGGTCTTTCAGAGGCGTGGGGCCAGGAGTCATGGGGCCGGGCGTGTGCCCTCCCTGTCCTCAGGGCTGGGCTGGCAGCCCCTCGGGCCCCTCGGCTTTAGGCTGTGAGCTCGACTGCCTGACTCTAGAGTCAGGTTCCTGTTGCCTTGGGGGAAGGCCGAGCTTTGTGGCTCCCTGGGTGTGGACCGGCCTGTAAGCAGGCTGCGGGTCTGGGAGCCTTTGTGCTCCCTTCAGCTGGCAGCCTGTGTGGGGCGCCCGCCCCGTTAGTGGGGAGCGCCCCGCAACTGGAGAGAAGGAGCCTCCATAGGCCCTGGGGACCAGAGCCGCCCTGTAAGTGGGGGCCAGTGCTCTGGAGTCCCGGGCACTTTGCGGTCCAGGCAGCGGCTTGAGCCCCCTGTAAGCAGGGGTGCAGCCTCTTGGCCGTTGCCTTGCGTGCCCAGCTTCATTTGCCCAGAGGGCCCGGCTCCCAGCACGGCGTGGGACGGCGCCGGACGTCGCGACGGTGAGTCAAGCTGAAGTTGGAGGCTTTTGGGCAGCTGGGGGGCTGCGTGGGCGGTGGCCCGAGGGTCAGGCTGTGGGGCTGTTGGGTGGCGGTTCCCTTTGGCAGCTGGTGCTCCTCAGGCCTGATTGTGTCCGGGTCGACGTTTGCAGAAGCCATGGGACAGCGAGGCAAGAGCGAGCCGCAGGAGCGGCCTCTTCGAGCTCAAGAGCGGAACGGCGAGGCAAGAGCAAACTTCAGCTTTGGCGTCTTTGAGCTCAGGCGTGCAGCAGCCAGGTAAGAGCAGCCGCTTGGAGCTGATGTGTGAGGCTTTTGGGCGGCCGACCAGGACCTGTGGGTGGCTGGTTGGGGGTGTCCCTATGGGGCTGTTGGGTGGCGGTTCCCTGCAGGCACAGGGTCTGGAGCTTCCCGGGCCTGAGTGTGTCGTCGTGCGTTGGCAGAAGCCGTGGGAGGACGAGGCGAGAGCGGCAGCGCCTTCGAGCTCAAGAGTGGAACGGCGAGGCAAGAGCGAGCCTGGAGCTGAAGAGGGACGCGAGGGGCCCTCTGGGCAAAGGGCTTTTCCAGGCCAGGGCGCCTTCAGGGTGCCGCGGCTGGCTTTGCGCTGGGCGACCTCCCTCTGTGTGCAGGGCTGGTCCTTGCTGTGCTTGGGCCTTTTGCCCTTGTGCTCCTTTGGCTGCCCGGAGAGAGGGGCAAGCCTGTAAAGGAGGCTGAGTGCCCCTGTCTCCGCACCGCAGGGGGGAAACAGAGCTCTCCCGGCCCCCAGCCCAGCTACCCTGTAAGCAGGGCAGGGCTTTACCCCAGGCCTGGCAGCTTTCTGCCTGCTGCTGGCCCCTGGCCAGCGTGACCCCCTGTACTCGGGGCGTGTCACAGCTCGTGTCCCTGGTGCCGGTCCTGAAGCGCTTCAGCGCGTCGGGGCCCCTGTGGCCTTCTCTCAGTGCAAGGGCAGGTCTGATGCTTTCCTCTCCCGCTCAGCAGTAGGAATGGCTCCCTAGAGTAGGTTGGCTGCACAGAACTTGCTCCCTCTTCTGGGACTGTCTCCCCCTCCCCTGCCTCCCCCTCCCCTGTCTTCCCCTTAGTTGGTGTGAGTGAGTGAGGAAGTGTGTTTGTGCTTTAGAAACAGAGCAGTGTAGCCTAGACTTCCCAGGAGGGAAAGAGGAGCTCTGTGCAGCCACAGGCGGGTGCCCAAAATGCACGTGTGGGGAAAGCATCCGGCCTCGCCCCTGCTTTCTGAGGACGGCGCGAAGCCGCTTAGCGGCAGCGTGGGCAGCGTGAGCCGCCTGTAGCCAGGGCCAGGGCGTGCGCCCACGCTGCCGGTCGTGCTGGTGAGCTGCCAGCGTGCGGGCCCTGTACTCGGGGCACGTGTCAGGACCTTGGCGGCACCCTTTGTCCCCAGGAGCAGCCCCGCCCAGGTCCCTGTAAGCAGGGCTGGGGAGGCTCCTTTAGCCAGGCAACAGGAAGGAGCGCTCCCAGGCCTTTGCCAGGGGGCAGCTTGCCGAAGTGCTGTGCCGCAGGGCACGCTCCCGCCTTTGGCACTGCTTCGGGCTGGCGCCACAGGGCTGGCGGCCTCGTAGAGGAGGCTCCCGGGGCTTGCAGACGGCTGTGTGGCCGTGCTGCGCTGCGGCCGGGCTCCGGCCTGTCCCTAAGTGGGGCGCAGGCCGGCGCCTGTGCTCCGTAAGCTTGTTGGGGGGTGCCGGGCAGCAGGGGGCGGCCCCGTAAGTGGGGTTCTGTGCGTCCCCTGGCCTCGGCGGGCGGTTGGAGGGACCCCCTGTAATCAGGCGGGTGTCCCTGGCCCCGGTCTTTCAGAGGCGTGGGGCCAGGAGTCATGGGGCCGGGCGTGTGCCCTCCCTGTCCTCAGGGCTGGGCTGGCAGCCCCTCGGGCCCCTCGGCTTTAGGCTGTGAGCTCGACTGCCTGACTCTAGAGTCAGGTTCCTGTTGCCTTGGGGGAAGGCCGAGCTTTGTGGCTCCCTGGGTGTGGACCGGCCTGTAAGCAGGCTGCGGGTCTGGGAGCCTTTGTGCTCCCTTCAGCTGGCAGCCTGTGTGGGGCGCCCGCCCCGTTAGTGGGGAGCGCCCCGCAACTGGAGAGAAGGAGCCTCCATAGGCCCTGGGGACCAGAGCCGCCCTGTAAGTGGGGGCCAGTGCTCTGGAGTCCCGGGCACTTTGCGGTCCAGGCAGCGGCTTGAGCCCCCTGTAAGCAGGGGTGCAGCCTCTTGGCCGTTGCCTTGCGTGCCCAGCTTCATTTGCCCAGAGGGCCTGGCTCCCAGCACGGCGTGGGACGGCGCCGGACGTCGCGACGGTGAGTCAAGCTGAAGTTGGAGGCTTTTGGGCAGCTGGGGGGCTGCGTGGGCGGTGGCCCGAGGGTCAGGCTGTGGGGCTGTTGGGTGGCGGTTCCCTTTGGCAGCTGGTGCTCCTCAGGCCTGATTGTGTCCGGGTCGACGTTTGCAGAAGCCATGGGACAGCGAGGCAAGAGCGAGCCGCAGGAGCGGCCTCTTCGAGCTCAAGAGCGGAACGGCGAGGCAAGAGCAAGCTTCAGCTTTGGCGTCTTTGAGCTCAGGCGTGCAGCAGCCAGGTAAGAGCAGCCGCTTGGAGCTGATGTGTGAGGCTTTTGGGCGGCCGACCAGGACCTGTGGGTGGCTGGTTGGGGGTGTCCCTATGGGGCTGTTGGGTGGCGGTTCCCTGCAGGCACAGGGTCTGGAGCTTCCCGGGCCTGAGTGTGTCGTCGTGCGTTGGCAGAAGCCGTGGGAGGACGAGGCGAGAGCGGCAGCGCCTTCGAGCTCAAGAGTGGAACGGCGAGGCAAGAGCGAGCCTGGAGCTGAAGAGGGACGCGAGGGGCCCTCTGGGCAAAGGGCTTTTCCAGGCCAGGGCGCCTTCAGGGTGCCGCGGCTGGCTTTGCGCTGGGCGACCTCCCTCTGTGTGCAGGGCTGGTCCTTGCTGTGCTTGGGCCTTTTGCCCTTGTGCTCCTTTGGCTGCCCGGAGAGAGGGGCAAGCCTGTAAAGGAGGCTGAGTGCCCCTGTCTCCGCACCGCAGGGGGGAAACAGAGCTCTCCCGGCCCCCAGCCCAGCTACCCTGTAAGCAGGGCAGGGCTTTACCCCAGGCCTGGCAGCTTTCTGCCTGCTGCTGGCCCCTGGCCAGCGTGACCCCCTGTACTCGGGGCGTGTCACAGCTCGTGTCCCTGGTGCCGGTCCTGAAGCGCTTCAGCGCGTCGGGGCCCCTGTGGCCTTCTCTCAGTGCAAGGGCAGGTCTGATGCTTTCCTCTCCCGCTCAGCAGTAGGAATGGCTCCCTAGAGTAGGTTGGCTGCACAGAACTTGCTCCCTCTTCTGGGACTGTCTCCCCCTCCCCTGCCTCCCCCTCCCCTGTCTTCCCCTTAGTTGGTGTGAGTGAGTGAGGAAGTGTGTTTGTGCTTTAGAAACAGAGCAGTGTAGCCTAGACTTCCCAGGAGGGAAAGAGGAGCTCTGTGCAGCCACAGGCGGGTGCCCAAAATGCACGTGTGGGGAAAGCATCCGGCCTCGCCCCTGCTTTCTGAGGACGGCGCGAAGCCGCTTAGCGGCAGCGTGGGCAGCGTGAGCCGCCTGTAGCCAGGGCCAGGGCGTGCGCCCACGCTGCCGGTCGTGCTGGTGAGCTGCCAGCGTGCGGGCCCTGTACTCGGGGCACGTGTCAGGACCTTGGCGGCACCCTTTGTCCCCAGGAGCAGCCCCGCCCAGGTCCCTGTAAGCAGGGCTGGGGAGGCTCCTTTAGCCAGGCAACAGGAAGGAGCGCTCCCAGGCCTTTGCCAGGGGGCAGCTTGCCGAAGTGCTGTGCCGCAGGGCACGCTCCCGCCTTTGGCACTGCTTCAGGCTGGCGCCACAGGGCTGGCGGCCTCGTAGAGGAGGCTCCCGGGGCTTGCAGACGGCTGTGTGGCCGTGCTGCGCTGCGGCCGGGCTCCGGCCTGTCCCTAAGTGGGGCGCAGGCCGGCGCCTGTGCTCCGTAAGCTTGTTGGGGGGTGCCGGGCAGCAGGGGGCGGCCCCGTAAGTGGGGTTCTGTGCGTCCCCTGGCCTCGGCGGGCGGTTGGAGGGACCCCCTGTAATCAGGCGGGTGTCCCTGGCCCCGGTCTTTCAGAGGCGTGGGGCCAGGAGTCATGGGGCCGGGCGTGTGCCCTCCCTGTCCTCAGGGCTGGGCTGGCAGCCCCTCGGGCCCCTCGGCTTTAGGCTGTGAGCTCGACTGCCTGACTCTAGAGTCAGGTTCCTGTTGCCTTGGGGGAAGGCCGAGCTTTGTGGCTCCCTGGGTGTGGACCGGCCTGTAAGCAGGCTGCGGGTCTGGGAGCCTTTGTGCTCCCTTCAGCTGGCAGCCTGTGTGGGGCGCCCGCCCCGTTAGTGGGGAGCGCCCCGCAACTGGAGAGAAGGAGCCTCCATAGGCCCTGGGGACCAGAGCCGCCCTGTAAGTGGGGGCCAGTGCTCTGGAGTCCCGGGCACTTTGCGGTCCAGGCAGCGGCTTGAGCCCCCTGTAAGCAGGGGTGCAGCCTCTTGGCCGTTGCCTTGCGTGCCCAGCTTCATTTGCCCAGAGGGCCCGGCTCCCAGCACGGTGTGGGACGGCGCCGGACGTCGCGACGGTGAGTCAAGCTGAAGTTGGAGGCTTTTGGGCAGCTGGGGGGCTGCGTGGGCGGTGGCCCGAGGGTCAGGCTGTGGGGCTGTTGGGTGGCGGTTCCCTTTGGCAGCTGGTGCTCCTCAGGCCTGATTGTGTCCGGGTCGACGTTTGCAGAAGCCATGGGACAGCGAGGCAAGAGCGAGCCGCAGGAGCGGCCTCTTCGAGCTCAAGAGCGGAACGGCGAGGCAAGAGCAAGCTTCAGCTTTGGCGTCTTTGAGCTCAGGCGTGCAGCAGCCAGGTAAGAGCAGCCGCTTGGAGCTGATGTGTGAGGCTTTTGGGCGGCCGACCAGGACCTGTGGGTGGCTGGTTGGGGGTGTCCCTATGGGGCTGTTGGGTGGCGGTTCCCTGCAGGCACAGGGTCTGGAGCTTCCCGGGCCTGAGTGTGTCGTCGTGCGTTGGCAGAAGCCGTGGGAGGACGAGGCGAGAGCGGCAGCGCCTTCGAGCTCAAGAGTGGAACGGCGAGGCAAGAGCGAGCCTGGAGCTGAAGAGGGACGCGAGGGGCCCTCTGGGCAAAGGGCTTTTCCAGGCCAGGGCGCCTTCAGGGTGCCGCGGCTGGCTTTGCGCTGGGCGACCTCCCTCTGTGTGCAGGGCTGGTCCTTGCTGTGCTTGGGCCTTTTGCCCTTGTGCTCCTTTGGCTGCCCGGAGAGAGGGGCAAGCCTGTAAAGGAGGCTGAGTGCCCCTGTCTCCGCACCGCAGGGGGGAAACAGAGCTCTCCTGGCCCCCAGCCCAGCTACCCTGTAAGCAGGGCAGGGCTTTACCCCAGGCCTGGCAGCTTTCTGCCTGCTGCTGGCCCCTGGCCAGCGTGACCCCCTGTACTCGGGGCGTGTCACAGCTCGTGTCCCTGGTGCCGGTCCTGAAGCGCTTCAGCGCGTCGGGGCCCCTGTGGCCTTCTCTCAGTGCAAGGGCAGGTCTGATGCTTTCCTCTCCCGCTCAGCAGTAGGAATGGCTCCCTAGAGTAGGTTGGCTGCACAGAACTTGCTCCCTCTTCTGGGACTGTCTCCCCCTCCCCTGCCTCCCCCTCCCCTGTCTTCCCCTTAGTTGGTGTGAGTGAGTGAGGAAGTGTGTTTGTGCTTTAGAAACAGAGCAGTGTAGCCTAGACTTGCCAGGAGGGAAAGAGGAGCTCTGTGCAGCCACAGGCGGGTGCCCAAAATGCACGTGTGGGGAAAGCATCCGGCCTCGCCCCTGCTTTCTGAGGACGGCGCGAAGCCGCTTAGCGGCAGCGTGGGCAGCGTGAGCCGCCTGTAGCCAGGGCCAGGGCGTGCGCCCACGCTGCCGGTCGTGCTGGTGAGCTGCCAGCGTGCGGGCCCTGTACTCGGGGCACGTGTCAGGACCTTGGCGGCACCCTTTGTCCCCAGGAGCAGCCCCGCCCAGGTCCCTGTAAGCAGGGCTGGGGAGGCTCCTTTAGCCAGGCAACAGGAAGGAGCGCTCCCAGGCCTTTGCCAGGGGGCAGCTTGCCGAAGTGCTGTGCCGCAGGGCACGCTCCCGCCTTTGGCACTGCTTCGGGCTGGCGCCACAGGGCTGGCGGCCTCGTAGAGGAGGCTCCCGGGGCTTGCAGACGGCTGTGTGGCCATGCTGCGCTGCGGCCGGGCTCCGGCCTGTCCCTAAGTGGGGCGCAGGCCGGCGCCTGTGCTCCGTAAGCTTGTTGGGGGGTGCCGGGCAGCAGGGGGCGGCCCCGTAAGTGGGGTTCTGTGCGTCCCCTGGCCTCGGCGGGCGGTTGGAGGGACCCCCTGTAATCAGGCGGGTGTCCCTGGCCCCGGTCTTTCAGAGGCGTGGGGCCAGGAGTCATGGGGCCGGGCGTGTGCCCTCCCTGTCCTCAGGGCTGGGCTGGCAGCCCCTCGGGCCCCTCGGCTTTAGGCTGTGAGCTCGACTGCCTGACTCTAGAGTCAGGTTCCTGTTGCCTTGGGGGAAGGCCGAGCTTTGTGGCTCCCTGGGTGTGGACCGGCCTGTAAGCAGGCTGCGGGTCTGGGAGCCTTTGTGCTCCCTTCAGCTGGCAGCCTGTGTGGGGCGCCCGCCCCGTTAGTGGGGAGCGCCCCGCAACTGGAGAGAAGGAGCCTCCATAGGCCCTGGGGACCAGAGCCGCCCTGTAAGTGGGGGCCAGTGCTCTGGAGTCCCGGGCACTTTGCGGTCCAGGCAGCGGCTTGAGCCCCCTGTAAGCAGGGGTGCAGCCTCTTGGCCGTTGCCTTGCGTGCCCAGCTTCATTTGCCCAGAGGGCCCGGCTCCCAGCACGGCGTGGGACGGCGCCGGACGTCGCGACGGTGAGTCAAGCTGAAGTTGGAGGCTTTTGGGCAGCTGGGGGGCTGCGTGGGCGGTGGCCCGAGGGTCAGGCTGTGGGGCTGTTGGGTGGCGGTTCCCTTTGGCAGCTGGTGCTCCTCAGGCCTGATTGTGTCCGGGTCGACGTTTGCAGAAGCCATGGGACAGCGAGGCAAGAGCGAGCCGCAGGAGCGGCCTCTTCGAGCTCAAGAGCGGAACGGCGAGGCAAGAGCAAGCTTCAGCTTTGGCGTCTTTGAGCTCAGGCGTGCAGCAGCCAGGTAAGAGCAGCCGCTTGGAGCTGATGTGTGAGGCTTTTGGGCGGCCGACCAGGACCTGTGGGTGGCTGGTTGGGGGTGTCCCTATGGGGCTGTTGGGTGGCGGTTCCCTGCAGGCACAGGGTCTGGAGCTTCCCGGGCCTGAGTGTGTCGTCGTGCGTTGGCAGAAGCCGTGGGAGGACGAGGCGAGAGCAGCAGCGCCTTCGAGCTCAAGAGTGGAACGGCGAGGCAAGAGCGAGCCTGGAGCTGAAGAGGGACGCGAGGGGCCCTCTGGGCAAAGGGCTTTTCCAGGCCAGGGCGCCTTCAGGGTGCCGCGGCTGGCTTTGCGCTGGGCGACCTCCCTCTGTGTGCAGGGCTGGTCCTTGCTGTGCTTGGGCCTTTTGCCCTTGTGCTCCTTTGGCTGCCCGGAGAGAGGGGCAAGCCTGTAAAGGAGGCTGAGTGCCCCTGTCTCCGCACCGCAGGGGGGAAACAGAGCTCTCCCGGCCCCCAGCCCAGCTACCCTGTAAGCAGGGCAGGGCTTTACCCCAGGCCTGGCAGCTTTCTGCCTGCTGCTGGCCCCTGGCCAGCGTGACCCCCTGTACTCGGGGCGTGTCACAGCTCGTGTCCCTGGTGCCGGTCCTGAAGCGCTTCAGCGCGTCGGGGCCCCTGTGGCCTTCTCTCAGTGCAAGGGCAGGTCTGATGCTTTCCTCTCCCGCTCAGCAGTAGGAATGGCTCCCTAGAGTAGGTTGGCTGCACAGAACTTGCTCCCTCTTCTGGGACTGTCTCCCCCTCCCCTGCCTCCCCCTCCCCTGTCTTCCCCTTAGTTGGTGTGAGTGAGTGAGGAAGTGTGTTTGTGCTTTAGAAACAGAGCAGTGTAGCCTAGACTTCCCAGGAGGGAAAGAGGAGCTCTGTGCAGCCACAGGCGGGTGCCCAAAATGCACGGGTGGGGAAAGCATCCGGCCTCGCCCCTGCTTTCTGAGGACGGCGCGAAGCCGCTTAGCGGCAGCGTGGGCAGCGTGAGCCGCCTGTAGCCAGGGCGTGCGCCCACGCTGCCGGTCGTGCTGGTGAGCTGCCAGCGTGCGGGCCCTGTACTCGGGGCACTTGTCAGGACCTTGGCGGCACCCTTTGTCCCCAGGAGCAGCCCCGCCCAGGTCCCTGTAAGCAGGGCTGGGGAGGCTCCTTTAGCCAGGCAACAGGAAGGAGCGCTCCCAGGCCTTTGCCAGGGGGCAGCTTGCCGAAGTGCTGTGCCGCAGGGCACGCTCCCGCCTTTGGCACTGCTTCGGGCTGGCGCCACAGGGCTGGCGGCCTCGTAGAGGAGGCTCCCGGGGCTTGCAGACGGCTGTGTGGCCGTGCTGCGCTGCGGCCGGGCTCCGGCCTGTCCCTAAGTGGGGCGCAGGCCGGCGCCTGTGCTCCGTAAGCTTGTTGGGGGGTGCCGGGCAGCAGGGGGCGGCCCCGTAAGTGGGGTTCTGTGCGTCCCCTGGCCTCGGCGGGCGGTTGGAGGGACCCCCTGTAATCAGGCGGGTCCCTGGCCCCGGTCTTTCAGAGGCATGGGGCCGGGCGTGTGCCCTCCCTGTCCTCAGGGCTGGGCTGGCAGCCCCTCGGGCCCCTCGGCTTTAGGCTGTGAGCTCGACTGCCTGACTCTAGAGTCAGGTTCCTGTTGCCTTGGGGGAAGGCCGAGCTTTGTGGCTCCCTGGGTGTGGACCGGCCTGTAAGCAGGCTGCGGGTCTGGGAGCCTTTGTGCTCCCTTCAGCTGGCAGCCTGTGTGGGGCGCCCGCCCCGTTAGTGGGGAGCGCCCCGCAACTGGAGAGAAGGAGCCTCCATAGGCCCTGGGGACCAGAGCCGCCCTGTAAGTGGGGGCCAGTGCTCTGGAGTCCCGGGCACTTTGCGGTCCAGGCAGCGGCTTGAGCCCCCTGTAAGCAGGGGTGCAGCCTCTTGGCCGTTGCCTTGCGTGCCCAGCTTCATTTGCCCAGAGGGCCCGGCTCCCAGCACGGCGTGGGACGGCGCCGGACGTCGCGACGGTGAGTCAAGCTGAAGTTGGAGGCTTTTGGGCAGCTGGGGGGCTGCGTGGGCGGTGGCCCGAGGGTCAGGCTGTGGGGCTGTTGGGTGGCGGTTCCCTTTGGCAGCTGGTGCTCCTCAGGCCTGATTGTGTCCGGGTCGACGTTTGCAGAAGCCATGGGACAGCGAGGCAAGAGCGAGCCGCAGGAGCGGCCTCTTCGAGCTCAAGAGCGGAACGGCGAGGCAAGAGCAAGCTTCAGCTTTGGCGTCTTTGAGCTCAGGCGTGCAGCAGCCAGGTAAGAGCAGCCGCTTGGAGCTGATGTGTGAGGCTTTTGGGCGGCCGACCAGGACCTGTGGGTGGCTGGTTGGGGGTGTCCCTATGGGGCTGTTGGGTGGCGGTTCCCTGCAGGCACAGGGTCTGGAGCTTCCCGGGCCTGAGTGTGTCGTCGTGCGTTGGCAGAAGCCGTGGGAGGACGAGGCGAGAGCGGCAGCGCCTTCGAGCTCAAGAGTGGAACGGCGAGGCAAGAGCGAGCCTGGAGCTGAAGAGGGACGCGAGGGGCCCTCTGGGCAAAGGGCTTTTCCAGGCCAGGGCGCCTTCAGGGTGCCGCGGCTGGCTTTGCGCTGGGCGACCTCCCTCTGTGTGCAGGGCTGGTCCTTGCTGTGCTTGGGCCTTTTGCCCTTGTGCTCCTTTGGCTGCCCGGAGAGAGGGGCAAGCCTGTAAAGGAGGCTGAGTGCCCCTGTCTCCGCACCGCAGGGGGGAAACAGAGCTCTCCCGGCCCCCAGCCCAGCTACCCTGTAAGCAGGGCAGGGCTTTACCCCAGGCCTGGCAGCTTTCTGCCTGCTGCTGGCCCCTGGCCAGCGTGACCCCCTGTACTCGGGGTGTGTCACAGCTCGTGTCCCTGGTGCCGGTCCTGAAGCGCTTCAGCGCGTCGGGGCCCCTGTGGCCTTCTCTCAGTGCAAGGGCAGGTCTGATGCTTTCCTCTCCCGCTCAGCAGTAGGAATGGCTCCCTAGAGTAGGTTGGCTGCACAGAACTTGCTCCCTCTTCTGGGACTGTCTCCCCCTCCCCTGCCTCCCCCTCCCCTGTCTTCCCCTTAGTTGGTGTGAGTGAGTGAGGAAGTGTGTTTGTGCTTTAGAAACAGAGCAGTGTAGCCTAGACTTCCCAGGAGGGAAAGAGGAGCTCTGTGCAGCCACAGGCGGGTGCCCAAAATGCACGGGTGGGGAAAGCATCCGGCCTCGCCCCTGCTTTCTGAGGATGGCGCGAAGCCGCTTAGCGGCAGCGTGGGCAGCGTGAGCCGCCTGTAGCCAGGGCCAGGGCGTGCGCCCACGCTGCCGGTCGTGCTGGTGAGCTGCCAGCGTGCGGGCCCTGTACTCGGGGCACGTGTCAGGACCTTGGCGGCACCCTTTGTCCCCAGGAGCAGCCCCGCCCAGGTCCCTGTAAGCAGGGCTGGGGAGGCTCCTTTAGCCAGGCAACAGGAAGGAGCGCTCCCAGGCCTTTGCCAGGGGGCAGCTTGCCGAAGTGCTGTGCCGCAGGGCACGCTCCCGCCTTTGGCACTGCTTCGGGCTGGCGCCACAGGGCTGGCGGCCTCGTAGAGGAGGCTCCCGGGGCTTGCAGACGGCTGTGTGGCCGTGCTGCGCTGCGGCCGGGCTCCGGCCTGTCCCTAAGTGGGGCGCAGGCCGGCGCCTGTGCTCCGTAAGCTTGTTGGGGGGTGCCGGGCAGCAGGGGGCGGCCCCGTAAGTGGGGTTCTGTGCGTCCCCTGGCCTCGGCGGGCGGTTGGAGGGACCCCCTGTAATCAGGCGGGTGTCCCTGGCCCCGGTCTTTCAGAGGCGTGGGGCCAGGAGTCATGGGGCCGGGCGTGTGCCCTCCCTGTCCTCAGGGCTGGGCTGGCAGCCCCTCGGGCCCCTCGGCTTTAGGCTGTGAGCTCGACTGCCTGACTCTAGAGTCAGGTTCCTGTTGCCTTGGGGGAAGGCCGAGCTTTGTGGCTCCCTGGGTGTGGACCGGCCTGTAAGCAGGCTGCGGGTCTGGGAGCCTTTGTGCTCCCTTCAGCTGGCAGCCTGTGTGGGGCGCCCGCCCCGTTAGTGGGGAGCGCCCCGCAACTGGAGAGAAGGAGCCTCCATAGGCCCTGGGGACCAGAGCCGCCCTGTAAGTGGGGGCCAGTGCTCTGGAGTCCCGGGCACTTTGCGGTCCAGGCAGCGGCTTGAGCCCCCTGTAAGCAGGGGTGCAGCCTCTTGGCCGCTGCCTTGCGTGCCCAGCTTCATTTGCCCAGAGGGCCCGGCTCCCAGCACGGCGTGGGACGGCGCCGGACGTCGCGACGGTGAGTCAAGCTGAAGTTGGAGGCTTTTGGGCAGCTGGGGGGCTGCGTGGGCGGTGGCCCGAGGGTCAGGCTGTGGGGCTGTTGGGTGGCGGTTCCCTTTGGCAGCTGGTGCTCCTCAGGCCTGATTGTGTCCGGGTCGACGTTTGCAGAAGCCATGGGACAGCGAGGCAAGAGCGAGCCGCAGGAGCGGCCTCTTCGAGCTCAAGAGCGGAACGGCGAGGCAAGAGCAAGCTTCAGCTTTGGCGTCTTTGAGCTCAGGCGTGCAGCAGCCAGGTAAGAGCAGCCGCTTGGAGCTGATGTGTGAGGCTTTTGGGCGGCCGACCAGGACCTGTGGGTGGCTGGTTGGGGGTGTCCCTATGGGGCTGTTGGGTGGCGGTTCCCTGCAGGCACAGGGTCTGGAGCTTCCCGGGCCTGAGTGTGTCGTCGTGTGTTGGCAGAAGCCGTGGGAGGACGAGGCGAGAGCGGCAGCGCCTTCGAGCTCAAGAGTGGAACGGCGAGGCAAGAGCGAGCCTGGAGCTGAAGAGGGACGCGAGGGGCCCTCTGGGCAAAGGGCTTTTCCAGGCCAGGGCGCCTTCAGGGTGCCGCGGCTGGCTTTGCGCTGGGCGACCTCCCTCTGTGTGCAGGGCTGGTCCTTGCTGTGCTTGGGCCTTTTGCCCTTGTGCTCCTTTGGCTGCCCGGAGAGAGGGGCAAGCCTGTAAAGGAGGCTGAGTGCCCCTGTCTCCGCACCGCAGGGGGGAAACAGAGCTCTCCCGGCCCCCAGCCCAGCTACCCTGTAAGCAGGGCAGGGCTTTACCCCAGGCCTGGCAGCTTTCTGCCTGCTGCTGGCCCCTGGCCAGCGTGACCCCCTGTACTCGGGGCGTGTCACAGCTCGTGTCCCTGGTGCCGGTCCTGAAGCGCTTCAGCGCGTCGGGGCCCCTGTGGCCTTCTCTCAGTGCAAGGGCAGGTCTGATGCTTTCCTCTCCCGCTCAGCAGTAGGAATGGCTCCCTAGAGTAGGTTGGCTGCACAGAACTTGCTCCCTCTTCTGGGACTGTCTCCCCCTCCCCTGCCTCCCCCTCCCCTGTCTTCCCCTTAGTTGGTGTGAGTGAGTGAGGAAGTGTGTTTGTGCTTTAGAAACAGAGCAGTGTAGCCTAGACTTCCCAGGAGGGAAAGAGGAGCTCTGTGCAGCCACAGGCGGGTGCCCAAAATGCACGGGTGGGGAAAGCATCCGGCCTCGCCCCTGCTTTCTGAGGACGGCGCGAAGCCGCTTAGCGGCAGCGTGGGCAGCGTGAGCCGCCTGTAGCCAGGGCGTGCGCCCACGCTGCCGGTCGTGCTGGTGAGCTGCCAGCGTGCGGGCCCTGTACTCGGGGCACTTGTCAGGACCTTGGCGGCACCCTTTGTCCCCAGGAGCAGCCCCGCCCAGGTCCCTGTAAGCAGGGCTGGGGAGGCTCCTTTAGCCAGGCAACAGGAAGGAGCGCTCCCAGGCCTTTGCCAGGGGGCAGCTTGCCGAAGTGCTGTGCCGCAGGGCACGCTCCCGCCTTTGGCACTGCTTCGGGCTGGCGCCACAGGGCTGGCGGCCTCGTAGAGGAGGCTCCCGGGGCTTGCAGACGGCTGTGTGGCTGTGCTGCGCTGCGGCCGGGCTCCGGCCTGTCCCTAAGTGGGGCGCAGGCCGGCGCCTGTGCTCCGTAAGCTTGTTGGGGGGTGCCGGGCAGCAGGGGGCGGCCCCGTAAGTGGGGTTCTGTGCGTCCCCTGGCCTCGGCGGGCGGTTGGAGGGACCCCCTGTAATCAGGCGGGTGTCCCTGGCCCCGGTCTTTCAGAGGCGTGGGGCCAGGAGTCATGGGGCCGGGCGTGTGCCCTCCCTGTCCTCAGGGCTGGGCTGGCAGCCCCTCGGGCCCCTCGGCTTTAGGCTGTGAGCTCGACTGCCTGACTCTAGAGTCAGGTTCCTGTTGCCTTGGGGGAAGGCCGAGCTTTGTGGCTCCCTGGGTGTGGACCGGCCTGTAAGCAGGCTGCGGGTCTGGGAGCCTTTGTGCTCCCTTCAGCTGGCAGCCTGTGTGGGGCGCCCGCCCCGTTAGTGGGGAGCGCCCCGCAACTGGAGAGAAGGAGCCTCCATAGGCCCTGGGGACCAGAGCCGCCCTGTAAGTGGGGGCCAGTGCTCTGGAGTCCCGGGCACTTTGCGGTCCAGGCAGCGGCTTGAGCCCCCTGTAAGCAGGGGTGCAGCCTCTTGGCCGTTGCCTTGCGTGCCCAGCTTCATTTGCCCAGAGGGCCCGGCTCCCAGCACGGCGTGGGACGGCGCCGGACGTCGCGACGGTGAGTCAAGCTGAAGTTGGAGGCTTTTGGGCAGCTGGGGGGCTGCGTGGGCGGTGGCCCGAGGGTCAGGCTGTGGGGCTGTTGGGTGGCGGTTCCCTTTGGCAGCTGGTGCTCCTCAGGCCTGATTGTGTCCGGGTCGACGTTTGCAGAAGCCATGGGACAGCGAGGCAAGAGCGAGCCGCAGGAGCGGCCTCTTCGAGCTCAAGAGCGGAACGGCGAGGCAAGAGCAAGCTTCAGCTTTGGCGTCTTTGAGCTCAGGCGTGCAGCAGCCAGGTAAGAGCAGCCGCTTGGAGCTGATGTGTGAGGCTTTTGGGCGGCCGACCAGGACCTGTGGGTGGCTGGTTGGGGGTGTCCCTATGGGGCTGTTGGGTGGCGGTTCCCTGCAGGCACAGGGTCTGGAGCTTCCCGGGCCTGAGTGTGTCGTCGTGCGTTGGCAGAAGCCGTGGGAGGACGAGGCGAGAGCGGCAGCGCCTTCGAGCTCAAGAGTGGAACGGCGAGGCAAGAGCGAGCCTGGAGCTGAAGAGGGACGCGAGGGGCCCTCTGGGCAAAGGGCTTTTCCAGGCCAGGGCGCCTTCAGGGTGCCGCGGCTGGCTTTGCGCTGGGCGACCTCCCTCTGTGTGCAGGGCTGGTCCTTGCTGTGCTTGGGCCTTTTGCCCTTGTGCTCCTTTGGCTGCCCGGAGAGAGGGGCAAGCCTGTAAAGGAGGCTGAGTGCCCCTGTCTCCGCACCGCAGGGGGGAAACAGAGCTCTCCCGGCCCCCAGCCCAGCTACCCTGTAAGCAGGGCAGGGCTTTACCCCAGGCCTGGCAGCTTTCTGCCTGCTGCTGGCCCCTGGCCAGCGTGACCCCCTGTACTCGGGGTGTGTCACAGCTCGTGTCCCTGGTGCCGGTCCTGAAGCGCTTCAGCGCGTCGGGGCCCCTGTGGCCTTCTCTCAGTGCAAGGGCAGGTCTGATGCTTTCCTCTCCCGCTCAGCAGTAGGAATGGCTCCCTAGAGTAGGTTGGCTGCACAGAACTTGCTCCCTCTTCTGGGACTGTCTCCCCCTCCCCTGCCTCCCCCTCCCCTGTCTTCCCCTTAGTTGGTGTGAGTGAGTGAGGAAGTGTGTTTGTGCTTTAGAAACAGAGCAGTGTAGCCTAGACTTCCCAGGAGGGAAAGAGGAGCTCTGTGCAGCCACAGGCGGGTGCCCAAAATGCACGGGTGGGGAAAGCATCCGGCCTCGCCCCTGCTTTCTGAGGACGGCGCGAAGCCGCTTAGCGGCAGCGTGGGCAGCGTGAGCCGCCTGTAGCCAGGGCCAGGGCGTGCGCCCACGCTGCCGGTCGTGCTGGTGAGCTGCCAGCGTGCGGGCCCTGTACTCGGGGCACGTGTCAGGACCTTGGCGGCACCCTTTGTCCCCAGGAGCAGCCCCGCCCAGGTCCCTGTAAGCAGGGCTGGGGAGGCTCCTTTAGCCAGGCAACAGGAAGGAGCGCTCCCAGGCCTTTGCCAGGGGGCAGCTTGCCGAAGTGCTGTGCCGCAGGGCACGCTCCCGCCTTTGGCACTGCTTCGGGCTGGCGCCACAGGGCTGGCGGCCTCGTAGAGGAGGCTCCCGGGGCTTGCAGACGGCTGTGTGGCCGTGCTGCGCTGCGGCCGGGCTCCGGCCTGTCCCTAAGTGGGGCGCAGGCCGGCGCCTGTGCTCCGTAAGCTTGTTGGGGGGTGCCGGGCAGCAGGGGGCGGCCCCGTAAGTGGGGTTCTGTGCGTCCCCTGGCCTCGGCGGGCGGTTGGAGGGACCCCCTGTAATCAGGCGGGTGTCCCTGGCCCCGGTCTTTCAGAGGCGTGGGGCCGGTACACCTGCGGCCCCCTTTGCGCAGCCAATTGGCCAAGCTTTGGGATTGGCACTGGAGTCCCTGTTTTCTACAAGCTTCTGAGGGTCCGATCCCATGCGGGGTCCGCACTGGCCCTGGGCACTTGCTTCCTCAGGGCCGCTGCCGGCGGCAGGTGGGTCCTCGTTGTGGTGCTACCTCCACTTCACCAGCCGGCGCTCGGCTGCTGTCCCCACCCTGGCGGGCTGCATGGGGCGCCACGGGCTGCCTTGCCACGGTTGGGGCTGAGGAAGGAGAGTTCGGGGCGGGCCGGGCGGGTGTGTGCCTCTTTGGGGCATAGCAGGGCTGTCACTCTTGGGCTCAGCGACAGTAGGAAATGGTGGATGTCATGTGTTCATGCCTGGGTGAGTATGGCATTCGAAACAGAGTCTCACTGCAGGCATGACTATCGAGGCTTCTGTGGGCACGCAGCAGGCCCTCCTCGGTGGGTGCCATCATTGCAGAGCAGCCCATAGGACGCATTTGCACGCCACAGTGCCAACCCAGTGGCTGAGTCCACCTGGCAGACCGGCACCTTATGTCTATATGTCTATACATAGACTGAAATCTGTGTATACAATAGAACAATATAAGTTTAATAATTAATGTGAAAGTTTTATAACAATAGAATATAAAAACATGTTCATCTCGGATGTATGGTCAGAGTCAGATTTGGGTTGAATACCCTTGACACCCAGAGCTCTTTAATAAAAGCACCGACATATGATCATTTTCGGGGCTATATGTGTCCGAACACTGTGACATGATTAACAGTGTGGAAGAACTTCTGAACTGTACTGTTATTTTCTTCAAATCAACATGTATGGCAGTAGATGACCCATCCTGCAAAGTCCAGACTCATTGGTTTCAAACACTCCCATTGGAACCTCCTTGCATGGACTTTGGGGTCTTGGTGGTACTTATTTATTTCTGTATGAGTCAGAAGTTCTGAATAATGTTTCTGCTTAGTTGACTACGGAAGACAAAGCTCCAAAAAAATTTCTGGGGATTCACATGTCAGGAAAAAGAAGGGAGAGACAGAAAGAAAAAAATAAAAGGAGGATATGGATAGCAGGATGACCAGACCTTAGAAATGGAAAATTCACAGGTTTGGTTAGTCAGTGAATTGACGTACACCATATCCTAGAATTGAAAAACCGTTGAAAATTTTAACTAAAATTAGTACATAAATGGAGGCAGAAACAATGCTTTCACGGAAGAGTAGAAAGGTAAAAACATTTCATAAGCTCACATTTCTGGCAAAAGTCAAGGAGCAAAGGAAGTATCAGACAAAGATAAGAAAGCTCTTACCAAGTTTTGTAGATGTTTAAACAAGTATCTAGTTAATAGCAAATGACAAATCACAGACCTTGAGACATTTAGCCCCTTTTCCAACTGTCTCTGCAACACTCCTGGCCAGTGTTAATCAACCTGTTGTAAAAGTACTTGGATGATGCAAATCAAGGAGTTTCTTAGGGGCTGTTTTGCTATTCTCACTCAAAGAATTATTTCACCCATTATTCTCCTCATATCCTATCACCTAAAGGAATTTATTCCTTTCTTCTGTACAACTACCTATAAAATTATTTGTACACTATTTTCATCTCTCACTGATCTTCTCTACACTAAAGCGCCTGAGTTCCTTCAGTCTTTTTCCACGAATTGGGATTTCTCGACACAGTGTCAATAAGCATGAAGTCACCACTCAAGGGACAGAGGGATTTTGGAAAAGTTGTAGGAGCACTGTGTCTGCGTTCTGGCTTCTGTCTATTTGACAGCTTCAGAAACTCCCATGAGTTTCTTTTTTTTTTTCCCCTTGGTAACTGTCTTTTTTTTCCAAAAGAATCTCAAATTCCCTACAATATGAGGAAGAAATATTGTTCAGTTCAAATGATGTCTGTAGTGTGGAAAATAGCATCAACATCAGGTTTATAGTAAGCTGAGAATAGGTGCTGATTAATTTAGGAGGTCTTTTGAGGGGAAATATGACAGTGTATGTCTGCCTACTTTGCTAGGAGAAGAAGGGTCAGTTGGTAGTATAGTGCACCAAAGTATCGATGCTATGAGATATGGAATTTAAAAAGGAAAATTTTACCTCATTATATAAAGAGAATTCTGCTGCCAGGCCTCTTAATATATGTGTAATTCCATTCTGTAAAAAGCTTCCTGATACCTGGCTTGTGAGGATAAGATCCATAGTGAATAAGGTACAAAAGTGAAAAGCAAGATTGGTGCATGGTCTCATTATTATTAAGTTGTAAAAATGGATTCTAGTCTTCAGAAAGAAGTTACAGCCAAAATGGAAGTTTTAGGTTACCAGGCAATACAAAATACATGTTCACTTCCAGCTGTACTATAGGCTGCTGGTCTGATTTTAAGGTGAATACACTATTTCTGTGCCTTGGTTTTCCATTTGTAATGACTCATTGTGAGTCATGAGTGGATGACTCAGAGATTGTGGACAGTACAGCTCCTATGGATTGAAATCAGAGCCAGCCTGAAAGGTACTGACACGGATTTTCCTGCAATGCACAGGACCCTGAATGACAAGCCATACACATGCAGTGCAGTTCATGCAGGTTTGCTATAATTTCCTTTTCTGCCTGAGAATGATTTTCAGCATCCTTATTGTTATAACCTTTACACATCTGAAAAATGTAGTACTTCTTTTTCTGATTTGGTTCATCTGTGGTGTTCTTCAGGCAATTAGATGAGTCACAGTTATAGCATTCACATTTTTTATGGAACATAGTATAGCGGATCTTCTGGTACAACTGTAGTACAGCGTAGAGCTGTAGTTGTAAAAAATATAAATTACTTCATTTTCAATAAGCTTTGTGGTATTTTAATGTACAAACTGGGTCATTTGAAATTATTGACTAGTGCCATTACCTCTTGCCTTTAAATTTTGACATTCCCTATGCCAACTTTGCAATTCCATAAGAATTTCAGATGTTGTGACTTAACTTATGTATCTTTATCTAATATGACAACCATAATCATCTAAATACCACTATACTTCCTTCCTAAAAGGTCAAAAATGTAATGGAGGAATTAATGTTCTTTAAAGACTCAATTACTTCTATTTGTTTAGTAACTTAATTCTCTAAGTGTCTACCATGTGGTTCACAACTTTACAAAAGCTAAAAGGAGAAAATTGTTGTTCGTGTCCTCTCTCCATTATCACGTATCAGTGAGAATCTCCTCCTGAGTATGGACTTGCCCCAGCTCAGAAGGAAAGGTTGTTTAGCTCTTGCTTCCATCAGACTCATCAAGTGCCTTCAGTTTTAATGGAGTACTCCAAAATCTCATATCATTAGTTGTCATGTACATTAAATACAAGGTGAAATGAAAAGCCATCCAAATATAAAAATAAAATATTAAGTTTTGGAAACAAGATGTAAAATTAAATGTTGCATCATCCCAACTAGTTATTTCGTTAAACTGCTTCTTAACACATCTGTCCTTGCCTGGGGACTTATATATGAATGATACTAAATAGGCAAGTAATTGGGCAAACATTTGTTAAATTTACCGGTTTCGGATGCACAGCAATCTCCACTGCTAGCAGGAAAGCGTGTGATCTCTTTCTATACCACTGGGTGACAGATGCAATCCCCGATGTACTCCTGCAAGTTACAAAATGCTATTCTGTGCTCATGATGTCCAGGAGTCCCCACGGTCTGCAAAATAGTGCATCATGGTTAATTATAAACTGCCATGACACAGAACTAATTTCTGAATAATTCAACTTTTGATATTACATTTGCAGCTGAAGCCAGTTTCCAAATATGAGATGGAACAAAAAATACAGGTAGCACTGGCCTCTAACTGCATTACAATTGGATTTAAGTAACTTCTTACAATGGGGCATTCTTGAGTTTCCATTAGCTGCGTGAATGACCTCTAATCTCTAACGCAAACTGAAAAAAAAAAAAAGCTTCTTGCTCTGTATTGTAGAAAAAGCCTTCATACAGCAGCACTGCCATCTCCTGCTTGTTTGCTTCCATGCATGCCACTACGAGGTTTGTGCTACAAAGCAGCCACAGGGAAGGTGCAGTTTTCTGCTACTAGGTAACTGAGGAAGTAACATTTTCTAACACTCAGGGATAACACGTTTGTAGTTCTGCAAATGGGTAGAATTTTCACAAGTGAACCTTTTTTTAGCATAGGAAAGTACTACAGCAATTTGTCCAGGATTTCTAATATATCACATTCCAGCTGAAAAATAGCTCAAAATGTGTACATTTGTGTGCTTGTGCTATACCCAAGGAATACGTTATACCTTTGAATATGCTTCTGTGGAGTTAATCTGTACACAAGCCAACACATTTGAACAGATCTAAAACATTCCCTGTGGTCTGCATGACTGCTGCAAATCCAAAGCATGAATGACTCGTGCACAGGATTAATTCAATGCTATTGCGGTGTATTTGATCATATACAAGCATTTGTGTGGCCCATATGCAGTTGGTCCAACAGGTCCCAGATGTATCACCGATGCTCTGAATCATTAGGACACAGGTAGGATAAAGCCAGTGTACTGCCAGAACACAGAGTTAAAATCAGTCCTATCAGGCTACTGGTTCATTGCTTATCATAAGCTAGGAGATGACAGTTTATGCTTCTGAGAATATTTCTACACATTTACAGTGCCTGGTGCAGGGTCTCTTGCAGTTAGTCATGTGCTCACTGAACTCTCTCTGCTGTGCTAAGCTCAAGCCTACAACTCAAACCTGGTCTTGCTTAGGGATTCAGTTCTGGTACTGACATCACCTCTAACTTGACCAAGCCCTGCTGCAGACTCAGCTTGTTGCCACCACTGTTGCCAGTTCAAAACAGCCAAGTCTGTCCCACAGATTGCTATGTGCTGTGCTCAGAAATGCCAGAGGACATGACACTTCCGCTTTTGCTTCTGGTTTGGAATAGAGCTAGGTAAGAGACTAGGACAGAGGTTTCTGCTAGATTGTTCTTGCACCTGGAAATCTTCCCAAACCACAATCTACCATGAATCATACAGATGATCCAATTGCTCTTGGATACTTGAATTCTTTTCTAGGACAATCACATTCAATACACAGAGAACAGAAAATTGCATCCAAAGCAACAAAGTATGGAATGATGGATAAGGAGCATAATAATGGATATTCATGATAGTTGCCTAAGATAGATTTTTCCCTTCCCACAGAATCACAAAGTTTCATTATTCTCATTCTTCCCTCCTTTGAAGGCATATTTATTGTTAAAAAAAAAAGTTAAGAGCTATTGAAGACATTGGCAGGTACTGAAAAACAGTTCTGTTGCTTACTAGCCCAAATCTCCAGCAGGGTAAAAAGGTAGAAGAAAGTCCTATAAACCATTTTGTTGGTGAGATCTCAGTTCACACTCAGTTAATTGGCCTGTTTTGTAGGCTTTAATCTGGTGGCATAAGAACCTTGAAATAAATCTCTTAGCTATGATTAGAGATGAAGGAGAGATTACCACAGGCAGGAGAGTTGAAGTGGTTTTCTCCATCTCCATTGGTGAGTCAGTGTGAAGACAGAGCAACTACCGAAACATCAGGAAATCAGTATTTCAGTCATCCTCAGGATGTCCAATTCAGGTGTTTTCTCTATTGAATTCAACAAGTTACCAGTTTCAAGATCCTGTTCAGTCCTCTGAAGCAGGTTAGTGGTTTCTTTTACAATGTCAGAAATAGCAATGTATGTTTAGCTAAAATAGCAGATTTTAGCAAAATCAGTAAGATAAGATGTGGCTTGTTTATGACAAAATTGCAAAATTTCTCTGAACAATTTGTATCTAATAAGTAAATATTATTAAAAAATAGCTGTGCTATGTCTTGTTCAATATAGTTAGGGGAATTTGATAGCAAAGGAACAGCTAGGTGACATCTTGGAAGCAAATTGTATGGTGATGGAAGCTGTGTTTAAAGTTAAATCAATTTTAATTAGACAAAGAAAGCTTGAGAACAGTATTGATAGTATGGGAGAGATTTCCACGTTTATTTGTCTTCTTTTGTTGAAAGAAATATTTCTCCCTGTATAGAATAAAATCCAGGTCTGTCCCATAGCTGGGGAAAGTACGTCTGTGTGTATATGATTCATAACTCTGAAGTGGCTCACACGCAAAAGTTTTTAAGAACTGTGACAGAGGCGTTAGTTCCACTGAAATGCTGGGAGCATTTGTGGCTTTACAGTAACCCACTGCCAACTATGACTTGGAGAAGAACAGACACATGTTGCAGAGCAAGACTGACATTTTTAGCTCATAACTGCAGTTCAGCTCTTTCAGCTGGAAAAACTTTCTTCATGGTGCTCAAAAAATTATACTATGCAGCTGTGCATGTGTTAGAATAGATCTTACACTAATAAATGTATTCAATACTTTGTTAAACAGGGAAAGAATAATGTTATGATGCATTTATAAAATTCTTCCTGATGTGAAGAGAGTCTTATTATCAGAAATAAATCCAGTAAACTGTTAGCACAGGTGAAAATCTTAACATAAGTATCATGTAGAAGGCTAGGAACAAGGAATGGAATAGATCACTTGCTCTTCTGTCCCAGACTCAATGTACTCAAGGTTTCATGAGAAGTACAATGTCTCCCAAAGATCAATCCCAAACATATCAATGACAGCCAGGGTCAGTCAACAAGTGGCCTTTGAACTACAACAACCAGTCATTTCACCCCTTTATCTGGCACTAGGACTCCATGAAATCACAGATCTTTTGCTGCTGGTGTGTGTAGCACTGTAAGATAAATATCAGTATTCTGTGAAATCTGATCCTACAACAATACTAAAAATTCACAAAGGAAGTTAAAAACCTCCGTGCAAGAAAAATTCTCCTAGTAATTCCTTGTCGCCAGAAATTCTCATGAAGTATTCTTAACTTTTTTAAAACATCAGGCATCTGGAAATTGGGGATGGAATAGCTCCATGAGATTGAATGTATCCCCGCTGATGGAGCTCAACTTCAAATTTCTTTACGGCTAGAATATGACAAAGTCTCAAATCTGTATCTTCCAAAATCAACAATGTCTCTAGAGCAGATTAATTTTAAGTAGAGTAGAACTATTTACAACTTTTGTCCAAACGGTAAAACTAAATATGTTTAGCAAGTAGGGTGTTTTCAGTGACACTGTAACTAAATGTGTGCTGAACAATTTGAGGCATTGTTCAAATATATGCATGTGTTTCACAGAAATGAACAGTGAGTGATGCATTCATCTGTGCTGGCCATTGAACATGAGCTGTGTATCAGCAATCAGTACATTTCACAACAGATTCTCGCTGTTGTGAGCTCTGAGGCCTGGGCATCAGGGGCAAATAGATCTATTAGCAGCCATCATTTACAGTTATTTAAGGTCAAGACACGAACTGCTTAACTGGTGAAGCAATCAAAGATACTGGCTCCAGGCTTAGCAGGCTTATTCAGGCTGTCAGGTGAACTCATAGGGAGGCTTAATTCTGTACAACCAGAGCATGATCCGTTCAAATGAGGTCTGAACAGTACTGGAGAAAAATGGTGTTAAGCAAGTGGTGTAATTTTATAAATGACTATTGTTTGGACGTTTCTGTAAGGTGTCTATCATTTATATGATTATCACAATATGATCACAATAAATATTCAGCCATAATTAATAATCAACCTTAAAAATCATTAAAATTAGGACCCCATTTCTGAACTTTAAAATTCAGAAAGCTGCTGGCCTCAACACCTCTGGAAATAGACTGATAAGGAAGAATACTGTGCATTTTGCACACTATTCTCTGTATTGTACAAAAGATACACAGAACTGAATAGCTTTGAGAAGAATTCGTTTTCTCTGTAAATGCAGGAGTAAATAAATGAAACTTGAATTAATTAGATATCACAGGCCTTAAAATCTTAGTGTATGGAGATATTTAACCATATCCTAATATGAATCACACAACCTATTCCTTGCCTGTACAAACTGAACTGATTCCTTCCGACGTAAACACATGAAGATGCTGGGATTCTGCTGCCTTTTTCAACTGCAGTCTGCAACAATCTGCTTATCCAATGCTAAGCTTCACTGCAGCTGGGGACCCTCTACTGGGTCAGTGCAGCCCTACTTCTGTCCAGCTTGTCTGTCCCCAGGTGTTTTTCATGGTATTTTCGCTGATACAAGTTTTATTCAGTAATAGCATCCACTAACATACAAAATATCATGCTGCTTATATATCTCTCTTTCCCCAGATTTACAGGATTACACTTTACTGTTTATAAATGCCATTGTATTACTGGAATTAAATTACCGTATAATTGTATAATGCAGAGTTTTACAATATAAAATCACTCTAATGAGAGTTCCCAAAGGAACAAGACAAGCAAGATTTCTGGAAAGAAAAAAAGAAGGCTGTATCTATGTTTATTCAACTTTTGAACACAAACCTGACAATAACACAGGAATCTAATAATAATAAATACCTGTAATTGTTAAAAAAAATACAGGCAACAAGTAGAAGGGAAAATGCTGGGAATGTTCTGAAGGGAAAGACAGCAGAGCAGTTCACTTTTAGATATCAGGTCAGCACAGAAAATTGGTGTTGACAAAAATTCCTAGGAATCCAAAGTCTCTGTTCATACTATTCGCTTATTTTTAATTGCTCTAGTTGGTCCTTAGAACTTATTTTTTTAAAGTGGTTCACATTGTTACAAAATTTAGGCAATAAATTTCACTGGGGCACTCCCTTGGCAGGACTCAGAGTGCGTGAGGCTGTACAGCAAGTTCTTTTGTAGGCTCTATAAATACCTGGTCAAACAGACAGTAATCTCTCTCCCTCTTCTTCAGATTTCCACTGCACGCCTTGGATCCATGCTCCTAATCAGCTTATGAACTTCCCTTGACCTACGCTTCTTTTCCTAATGCATGTCTGACTATGGCTGTCCTCAAAGTCAAATTCACCAAAACCAAGAGGGACAAATTGGCTCAGATCTTATGGATCCTCAACTGGGTTTCTGTAGTGAGTGGGATCATTCTCTTCAGTCTTGGCCTCTTTCTGAAAATAGAGATCAAGAAGCGCAATGAAGTGATGGCAAAAGGGGACATTAACTCTGTCCCCAACATGCTGATCTCTGTAGGTGTCATAGCATGTATCATCAACTTTCTGGGTGGCAAAATCTGCTATGACTGCTCAGATGCAAACAAGTTCTCTCGCTGGAAACTAGTAATGCTGCCATACATCGTATGTACCTTCTGTTTTACCTTCTGCATCCTGGTGGGTGCTCTCATGTGCTATACCATGAGGAACGAGCTGGAAGAGTCTCTCTATCTGGGACTGAGGGATGCCATTAAGTTCTATAAAGACACAGATATACCTGGGCGATGTTTCTTAAAGAAAACAGTGGATTTGTTACAAATTGGATTCCGTTGCTGTGGAAACAATGGCTTTAGAGACTGGTTTGAAATTCAGTGGGTATCTCCTCGGTATCTGAATATGGCTTCCAAGGAGGTTCTGGAGTAAGTATTTATCAGTCACAGCAAAAAATTCTAGAAGAAAAACTCTTTTGGGACTGGAAAGCCCTTTTTTCTGGACCTTTGTATCTTAATTTTAAAAAATGTAGAATGACCAGGTTACTCACAAAATATGCTAAATACATGCACAATCAAAAGCTGCCTTTTGCTAAGCCTTTAGGGATGCTAAACAAAGCAAAGATGTATTTCCTTTTTCAGTGTGGTGAATTAGCTACCTCAAATTTTGAATTTCATTTATAGTGAGCTGATAACAGTAAGAAAAAAAGGATTGTACTATCAGTACCTTGCACAGTCAATTCTAAGCACTGAAAGACTCCTCTTCTTCAAGGTATTAGACTTTGCAATCCCAAGTTCAAATCTGTATGTTCACATGTGAGAAACTGCCAAACACCACATACACTGCATAAAAAGCAGAAATCCCCCATTTCTTTCTGCTGGTGGTGCTTCACATGATGTAGCAACTATGAAATTATATGCACAAAAAGAAGAGTGGTAATACTTACAGAAAAGGTAAAAATTTAAAACGTACAAAAGTAGACAATCCAGTCTGTAATAGTTCTAAAGCTGAAAAAGGTCTTCACTGACAAGAGAGTAGTAGCTTCGTATTCCCAGGAAAGACAAATGGAAAGAGCTTGACTGGCATTTGTAAATGCTGCATTGTGTTGAACTCAAAAATCAGTTACAATAAAGCCAGAGAAAGGGAGGCCAAAGGTCTTAATTTTACAGAATTTGCAATTTGAAACTGCCATCATAGCAAAGCATATATAGAGAGCTGCAAAGATACCAGAGGGCAGGACCTAGGAGAATACAAACAAGAGGGCATCAGCATACAGAAGACACTTGTCTGTGGAAATAAAGCAGTACAGGCATTCTCAAGAGAGAAGTTAGAAAGTGTCGCACAGAACAGACTGACCAGAGCTGTTTCAAGTCTTGGGTCTATGCTGAAAAGTGACATGACAACAAAGACCATCCCCAGGAATTTAGGAGTAGTAGCTTCGTGTGAGGTCAAAAGTAAAATATACTTCCTTTTATGTCTGTGAGAGAGGCAGAAACAGTAATGTTCTACCCAGGGTTTTAATTAAGTTCTCTTTTATTCTGCAGGCTCCTCTGTGCTCTGCCATTGTTTTGAGAATACACTGTCAGTTAGCTTTTGCCCCATTTAGGCAGAAGGTGGCAGTGAAATGTGTGTGAGGGAAGTAATTTGTAAATGTCTTTTGCTGTGGATAGATTGCTTAATTTTATCTTGACTGGCAGAATCCCAGTTGGTGCTGTATAACAAAACTATACCATGACTTCCAAAAATCTAGTAGTGAAACATTTGATATGAAATCCTTGGAAGCAAAGCCCAGCTGGAAATGTTCTGAAAGGATGGAGAAGGAATCAAGTCTTTCTTGGTTTCAACTTGTACTCTCTGTCAGTAGTTTGTACATCAAGAGGCAAAGCAGGTGAGATCTGACCTACTGTGAATTCACAGTCATGTAAGCTTTGCAAAACTGAACTTTTCACCTTCCTGCAAAACCCTCTTCTACAGATCTTTTGCCAACACCACAATTTAACAAGGCATGGAAACAGTCAGTGGGAATGGTAGGAACATGAGGCTACAGCAGGACAATGCTACCATTGCTTTGGATGGGTAAAAATCATCTTTGCTCAAAAGCAAAGATTTGCTTTACAATACCATAACTACTTTGAATTGCAACAGCAAATAGCAGTGAATGTGTTGCTCCACCAATTCTTTTACTGAAGTCTTCCCTTCTAACAGTACCAAGACACAAATGAAATAATTTTTAAATTTTTTAATTTGCCATTAGCAGAGAAAACACAGTGGCAGAAGGATATAACCCAAATCTGAAAACTGCTACTGTTGGCAGTAGAAAGGATTCCTCTTTATACCTCTCCCAGAACAAAAGAAAGTGTTTTAATTGATGCTTGGAATCAAAAGAGTTTAAGAGATTGTATTTCAACCATCTTAAATGCTGTACTATATTGGGGTCATTAAATATATATAATACCTTGAAACATGGAGGGCATTTTGCCATCCCAGGTAACATCTTCCCTCTCCCAGTGTGCCAGTCTTTCTCCTCTGTGAGCTTTCTCTTCTCCTCCCACATTGGAGCCCTCTGCTTTGTGCCTCTCTGGCTCCCTTCCCTTCCAGTGCTTTTGCCTATGCCCACAACATAGCTCACACACTTCAGTCAGGGATATGGTGCTAACAAAATGAAAAGCTAGACTTGAAAACGGAGAAAAATTCATGCCTATCCCACTCCTTATGGGAGCAGGAAATGGCAGTGAACTTCCTGGTTTACCTGAAAGATCTTTGAGGAAAATGTTTTTGAGAGAATTTTAAGTAAAACAAAAAAACCCACTACAACCCAAATTAGAGGAAGAAAAGAACAAGGAACAAAAAAGGAGGTTGTATTTAGTGGGCTCACAGCAATAAAACAAAAGCAATTTTTCTGCCATCGTAGCACTGACACAAATACTGAGCTTCCTAGCAGCTTGGGTTACATTTGAAGGTTACATTTATTAATTTGTAGGTCCCAGATTCCAGGTCAAGACTGGACCACAGTGTTTCTGCTCTGTTTACCTAATGAGCTTCTTTTAATGATTTCCTTCCCTCTCATTTAGATCAGCTGTACTGGAACAGAAAAATATTATTTGCAAACATATTAATAAATGAGTACGTTTTGGAAAATACTAGAAAATTTACTATTGGCAAATAGTGAATGCTGTATATTTAAGTGGAATTATCTATCCTGTATTCCGGTCCCTTTACAAAGGGTAAATGGCCTGGACTTGATAAACCAGAACATGGTTCTCACCCATGGGGCTGTCTCAGGAAATCAGCCTTTTCCACCAAGCATAAGAATAGATACATGCTTAGAGGCTGCTTCCCCAAGGTGTGAGAGTGTCTCTCAGCATCTTAGATACTGTCCAGTTTCTGGAAAATCTCTTTCTCAGAAGAAAACAGATGCAAAGGATTCATTTATCTTCCAGAAAATCTTGGTTAATTTGAGACTGTGTTCTTTTCCCATCCGATGATTTTTTTCCTATTCCCCTTTATCTTTCTTCTTTCACCACTTGTTTTCCACCTGATCTTATAGAGGAGGGAAATGATTATTTTTAGCAACAAATACATTTCTTAAAGTTACAGAAAGTGGAGTTACAAGAAGTAGAAATTCCCTTGTGAATTAGTCTCAAAATATGTGCTGGACCAGCCCTTGCAATGGGTACAGTGGCAAAAGGCCAGCAGATGATTTCCAGTGCTTCCTGTGGCATACAAAGTTGTTCTTGTATTAGGATCCCTCTCATGAAATGATTAGGCTGCAAAATTAATCCAGAAGTAGTAAAACACGGGATTTCCAGGGATATAACTTCCATTAGAATTCCACCAAGATAAACAAGTCCAAAAATTGTCTTTAATATTCAGCACAAAGATACCTAAAAAGGCAACATCTCCTACACCACACTTAAATACAGCAAATCCAATATTCAGTTCCTGCAGTAAACAACTTTTCCAGTTGAAAGTATATCCTTATTTTCCTTTTGTTATGTTGGAGAGGCCTACATTGCAGCAGAGTTGTGTTATTCTAAAATCACAGGCATTGCCTGCTGCTGCCGCCAGGTTTGTAATGCCCAGACTTTGTCCGGTTGCAGTCGTCTGAAGAGCAACGTCGATGGGAAGTTCTTGGTGGATGGAGTCCCCTTCAGCTGCTGCAATCCCAGCTCCCCACGGCCCTGCATCCAGTACCAGCTGACAAACAACAGTGCTCACTACAACTACGATTTCCTCACAGAGGAGCTCAATATCTGGATGAAGGGGTGCAGACAGGCCCTGCTGGATTACTACACTGGTATCATGAGATCCATCGGCATTACAGCATTGCTTATTTGGTTGTTCGAGGTAAGTCTCACAAAAATGGTCTTTATGGCATTAATGAGTCTTCTGTCTCTCCAAGATGGAAAACAATGACAGTGTAACACATGAGAAGTTCCTCAGCATCCAGTATAAAGGCCACAAGCACTTCAGGAATGTTGAAGGATTTCTTTTAGCAAAGACAACTTTTCCAAAGTCCACAGAGTAGAAGGAAATCTTGTTGAGGATGAGAACTATCAGAAACCACATATACAATTTATAAAGCTTTTTCAATAGAATATAGCATATTCCCTTCCCTGATGCATTTATGGGATCAGATACAGGATGATAAATGAAGTGACACAACTCCAAGGAAATTTGGTGAGAAGGTCTGAGTGTTGTTTTAAGTCAGTTTTAAGAAATATATAAAATATGAGTAGGTCTTTGGCTCAATGCATTAATTTTCTTTATAATTAAAATTGAGCATTTTATTAATATCTCAAAGCCTCCTTTTTATATTACCTAGTTTCACGATATAGACAGTACTTGTAGTCATGGCATATCCTTTTAGAAGTAGATTGGGCTGCTGGTTATGCAATCAAAATAAGCACATCACAGGCAAGCTACACAGCTGCAAAGCTGCACTGTTCCTGCTGACCTCTATAAAGAAGAGCTCTCTGGATGTTGTCATCTGCAAGTAAAGGACGCTCCAATGGCACAGGCTCCAATACAGTTTTCTTACCTTTTTAGTATGTTTTAGTTTTCTGACTATGGCTCTATTTATTACATAAACATTAACATTGTAATTTAAGTAGTTCAAAACAGTCCTCAGGCAGTTCTAGGAGGGGTTGTGGTGCCAGAAATAACCTGAAGCATGTGAAAAGCTGTGAGGCAGCTCTCTGTGTTCCCTTAAATATTGACAAGCTGATCCTGATTCCAACAGAACAATGAAAGTGGAGCTTTTTCTTAAGCTTAGACTTCAGCCTCTGCCATCCTTCCTAAATTTCATGCCTTGGCATGCTTGACACATATGGGTTACAAGGGAATGATTAAACCTCCTCGGAAGAAATATGGATTTAAAGTCAGTGGAAAAAAAATCCACTGAAATTAACATACTACAATTTTTTCTTTCCCAGTGACTGATGGATCCATTAGTTGATCATCCATTTGACATCAGTTAGTTGCAGTGTCTGAGGCTACAAGGTTCACGAGTAATTCTATGTGTTTATATGCAAGGAGGATTGCTACCTGAAGAATGAAGCAAGAATCAGTCAATTTCTCCCCACTATCTTTTTTTTAAAATGTAATTAACTGGAAAAGTGGTTATACATATTGTTAGGATAAAGAATCTGTCTGCTTTACACAGTTAGGAGGCCTGTAAATACACAAGTCAGAAAACTGAGTGATAGGACTGAGGCTGCAATTTCAGCTCTTTAATCATGAACTGTTTCTTACAGCTCTCTGTACTCATTGGTGTCCGGTACCTACAGACAGCCATGAAGAATGTCCTTCTGCTAGGAGATCTGGAGGGTGAATCAGATGGTTGGTTACTAGAAAATAGTTTTGTGGAAACCGCCAAATACAACATCAACATCATTAAGAATCTCGGCAAAGCCAACCAGATCTCCACTGTCTCAGGCATGAACGACCCCAACATTAATGTTCAAAACACAGACTGTGACAAAACTAATATTACAACAAAATCTATCCCTGCAGCTAGGTAGGCAAATCTTCCAAGAAATGACATTACAAGTGTAGCTTTGCTCTATTACAGTCCTACAGTCACCAGATTTTATCTGGTGGGGGAAAAAAAGTAGAATAACTAGTAAAACAACTGAACAAACCTGGTGTCACCAGACTGGTGACAGCTCCAAAAATGCTGATACTTCTTTGGATGGATGTGTTTTTACTTGTAAAATTCCTGATTCTCAACACTGCAAGAAACTTCTGGAATTTCCCCCACTTTCTCTCCTTTACATAGAGACTTCTATCATGGTCCTAATGCATCACAATAATCATTATGCACAAGCAAATATTTTAGACAAGGTGGGTCTACATGTACAAACATACAGATTAGTTGAATAGGTACCAAAGATGTCATTACACCTATAAAATCTCAGGAGCAGGGAAATCCCAAAAGAAATTATTACACTGGATAAAAAGCTTATTTATAAAAAGAAGACAAAACCTGAAATGAAGATTCTGCTGGTGCAAGTTAGGAAAGGGGAAATTTTAAGAAAAATATACACATATGACAGCCTACAAGAATCCACCATGTATGTGAAATTCAGGTGAAGACAATAAAAGTTACCACAAAAGTATTTCACTTGTTTTTCCCAAAGTGTCTGAAGTACCTTTTCACTTTCCCCTCCAATAGTTTAGACAATGCTAGTTGCCCCACTTCCCTGAAAGTCAGAGTACAACTGAGAGGAGTTCTCTGCTTAAGAAAACTGCTGCCTTGTGCAGCGATATTTAAACTTCCAACTAGCATGTGATAGCACAAGTTTAAAAACAAGTAGATACTTTCTATGAAACAAACACTGATGATCTTAGATGCTTGAAAGCTCCTAGTTCCAAAGTACTTAGCACACTCATCCAGGCGTGGGAAGGTAAGACGTTTGTAATCAATGAAGGCAGACAGACTGACAGCTTGCACATCACGCCCCTGCTACAGTGCTCAGGAGCTTTGTCAATGCATGGAGTGAAAGCCTTCAATGCACAAAACACCTCAAGTTACAGGATGCCCTAGGACTGTAACTGATCATTAATAGTCAGCAGGAGAAAAGTACCAATAAAAAACAGAGGTGGAAAGACCAAATAAATATTTTACATGTTACTGCTGTGAGTGCATTCTTTGGATAATCAAGTAAACGAAATTTTATCACTGAAATATTTTAAATAAAACCATTCGTGCTTTTGAAAATGTGCAAAATAACAGTAAAAATTTCTCTACCTAAATACTATTGTATCCCATGAGAAAAAGCAAAAATTATACTATAAGGATATATTGTAAATAAATTGTGCAATGTAGTAATCTGTAGTCTAATTCCAGCAGGCTATGTGCATGACCATAATTTCAACTGGAATTCCTTCACTGCCTAACATGATAGGCCTACACTTAAGTATGTTAAAACCCCTTCAAAGAACTAGATTTATAAGCTGAGACTTTTTTCTACAACTGTTAATTCTCCCCTTTGCACTGCACTTACCTGTATGCCTACTTCTTGTCTTCATTGCAATCACTTTGCCCAGTGGGTGATTAAAACTTAACTGTGTGTAATTCCTTCAGCCCTTTCTGGGAGCCAGAAGTACTTACCAGCAGCTCTATAATTAGCTGATGATACAGGCTGGAAAAGAATGAATGCAGAAAGTTGTAGTTCCTTGAGAGATCAGGGAAAATACACTCCTTGTATTGCTAACTAATCAGATTTTGCATGTTTTTCTTTAAATGCAGTGTAATTTTTTTCAGATAAGTATGCCAAGTGTCATCTGTGTCAGTCACTAGCAGTCACTTCCTCAGGACAATTTTATTCTATTTTTGGTACAACAGTCCTAGACCTCAATAACTAAAGCTTGTAGAATTATAAGAACTGTGAACTTACTCATCTGATAGCTTTCTAGTTAATGGCTTTGTCAAGAGTCTGCTCTGAAAAAACAGATTTGGAAGGAAGAGTGAACTGATGATCCAGCCTCAGCATCTCTGTCAAGACAAAAAAATGCCATCCAGCAGCAGCTCTAACACATTACCACAAAGAGCAGAGGTGTAAGTATCCAGCTATACAATTTTCTCTGGCCCCCACACAGCTCATTTACTTGCATATGAACAAAACACATTTTACCATAAAAGACTAAGCGGCATTTAGCATTACATTTAGCATTACATTAAACTTTGTCTCTCAGCTAACTGCCCCGAACTGCAGCAGTGGAATGTGATTGGTTTTGAAATTAGCTTACTTTTAGCATACATCTCACAGGCAACAGTCCTTGTCTGACCTATTACCAGTAATCACTTAGTCATTAGACTGCTAATTTCTATCCTGTCTAGGCATTCAGAGTCTCCACCGATAGGGATACATTACAAAAAGATAATAGCTCACTTCACAGTATCAGGATAAAATTTACTTTTGTCAATAAATGCTTTCTTCTTTGCTTTGTGTTTACTGATTTCCTCAGAACGTGGAATTGCTACACCCTACATATCCAGCTTCCTTTATAGCACCTCTCATGACCGTTTGGGTTTCCTGTAGTATTTAACACCAGAGGCACTGGATCAAGGAAACAAACTCAGGCAGCAGCACAGACTTCATCTTTAACTCTCCGTAATTCATAAAGACAGATGGCATCAGTGAGCCAAGCCTTTAAGCCAGGGCATCTGCTCAGATACAGAAATAAATACGATTCAGGGGACACTTGTTATCCTATTTGTTACTAATGCCTAATCCAGCCGAAATTTATAACAATACAGGAAATTCCAGAGTAAGGAACTTACCTATGCATAAAACTGTCTTCTTTATCAAGTTATTAATTTTAAAAATAAAATAAACACTGTAATGTTGAGTTTCTGATGAAGGCACAATGAGAATTTCTTTAGAAATTGCATGTATGATGCTCTTCCTTAAAAGCTTGCGCATTGCCACTGAAAATACCTGCTCCATATGTTGATCACAGAGAAAAAACAGTAAGAAATATAAACATGCAGCACATCTAGGATTTTGTTAAAATGATCGTAGTTCAAGCAGATCTTCATCACCTTGGGATGAACATCTCAATTCTTGTACCCAAAGAGGCCAATATTAAATTTCAGGCACAATTAAGGAGGACATGTAAGGTTCTGAGGTCTTCTGAGAAAGGCTAACCCCACATCTTCACAAATACAGCAAGGACTTGAAATGATCATGAAATCCACAGTCCCCACTTTGTGCTTCACAACATTTTGCTGCAGCTCATTCACTCAAGCATAAAGCCTAGAAATCTAAACTTAAGTCTGATGGACTCTAAGTTGTTTGACAACCTGTACTTATACAGCACAAACTATACTCCTTTTTTGACACTGATCTCATGAGCAGCAAAAATAAAACTCAGGTCCCATTTCAATGTCTCATGTTTAACCTGGTCTCTTACTCATGGTTACACAAAACCACATATGTATCACCTCTTGGAATTTCAGCTTGCTCTCCTTCAATGCAAATTTCCTTTACATAACTTCACTTTTGTGAATGATTTTGACTGTACTGAATGCAACTTCAGAGAAACGTAGCTAGGATTAGAAATAACTAGATCAGAGACACATGTAAGGAAGTGGATTTTCATTATTAGCCATTTTTTCCTGTATGAACCTTCCAATTTAGCCTACCTGGAAAACACTGATAAAAACAAAGAGAAGAGATTGTGCCACAGAAATGAAACTACTTCTATTTTTGATAACATCTTTGAACACCTTGTCAAGTAATAGCTTAGAAGAATCTAAGTAACAGCATAGATGCTGTATTATGAATCTGAATAGTTTACATTGGAGATTATTCATCATTGTTGTCTAGAAAATAAACAGATTTCAACCATAATGCAGAGCATATAATAGTGAAAATACTCCTCTACATAACTTTGTACACTGAGATTTTTTATTACACAAGAAATACTGCTGTGTCTTCTTTTCTTTTTTCCCTTAATTAACAGGATTCTTCTTCTAATTTTCTTCAGAACATTTCTGTTAGTAGACTTCAACCTATCTACCTCTACCTTTCACCTTTCAGGAATCAGTTCTTAAAAACCATTTACCGAGAATAAGCATAAAGAGCAATATCATTAACACCCAAATGGTGCCCAAAGCTTCAACAAAGCAGTGAGAACATGATGACAACCAGCAGCCTGTAACATTAAGAGCAAGAAGTACTGGCCATATCTATGTAAAAGATGTCTTGACTCCTTGCTTAGGTCTATAATAAACCACTTTTTTTTTTTAAAGTATGTATCACACAGCACATGAGACCAACAACATAAAGTTTCCCTTTCTAGAGGCTAAGTATCTGCCAAACAGTACAGCCAGTTCTTCAAGAAGATACAAAACTAGATGCACTCAACTAGATCAGTTTCAGGGCATATAAATATTAAATTCTGTACTATTAACTTTTTAGAAATTTATGTAGACAGTGTAGGAATTTGCATCTGTAAAATACTAGGACAGGTTTCACATGGAGCATATCTTTACATAAGAAAAGGCACCCTACCACTCCTTATAGTATGACCAAGATACAGCCTACATGGATAACTGATAGTTTACCAACCATTTTCCAGCTCTTCTCCTTTCCCATACTGACAGACACCACTATAACACTCTTGGTAAAATGAACTGTGAGGTGCCAAAGTGCCTACAAATAAAAACTGAATAATCTACGAGAAGTTACTTTATTTCCTTTTTTTTTAAATATACATATACAAGATATTTTATTTCAAAAGCACAAGAACATTATACAAGTTTCAAATTTACATTTTTGCAATTTAAGATACCAGTATGTGCATTATCAAATAACTTCTGTCAGCTTGGATGGAACAGAACTAAGTGGCATAAGCATCTTGCAGTCACTAAATACAGATTATACTCACAGTGAACAAAACTGCATAGTAATTTATGAAATGAAAGATGTCCACGCTAGTCAGTGAATTATAGGGGAGCCCATTTGCTAAATTAGTATGCGCAAATGTAGACTCAACTTTCCTCTCCCACTTCTTTAGCTACAAAGACATTTCCAGAGCTTTAAAGAAGCTCACTTTTACCAAATCCTTGTATACTACAGTTCAGACAGAAAACAAAATAAAGTGATCTCACTGTATATTGGAAAATGGAAATTTTGTATCAGTGAAGTGCAAGATAACTGAAAGGTCTTGAAAACTGAATATGTAAATATCAGAGGTAAACAGTAAGAGAATACAGGTTTGGTACCAATGAGGCATTTGCCAGTCTTAATTCAATATTTTTGTTTGTAAGCAGTGTTTTGATCATATAAAAATCACCAGCGCATGCAAGTTTTCATGACAATTGTTCTAAATTCAGTATGTGTTTCAAACATGTTTTAGAGAAGACTAACAGCATTAACATTTGTCTTCTAAGAGTTTAATATTCAGGTTTAAAATCTGACAGAATCAAAATAAGGAGAATGGTCTTAATTTCAAGAAAGAGAATACCTGGAAAACATATCAAAACCAACTTTTTATATCATTGGGGAAGGATTACAGCACAAGTTTTTAAAAAGTGTTTGAAACCACAACAATGTTTGAGATCATTGGTATTCCATATTTAGATTAGTTATGGTGCTGTTCAGTGCACTCATACATACAAACTCAAAAAACATTTTTAAGAAACCCAGAAGAATGGTATTTAAATCTAAATAATTAATTGTGATTCTACTATCTCTCACGTAATTGTGGGAAAAGAAAACAAAACAAAAAAGAAATCAGAAATCACACAAAAACACTCCGACATGAATTTGAAAAAGTCCCCTTGAAAGCCTGATTAAAATGGCACCAAAGAATCTACAAATAGCAAAGAGGCAAGGAAATGGAGGGTCGTGACAACTTCAAACTTTCTCAGGAGATGCCATTTCCATGTGAAAGAGTTTTTATCCACCACATTACAAATTCTCTCATGTATATTATGGCTGAAATTCAGAAAACAGAACAACAAACATTTAGAACTGAAGCACAATCACATATCATTGAGAGAGAGTTCAATCACAATGTGCTATTAACTACTGAAGGGCAAAGAGACAGATTTAGCCCCCTTTTCTTCCCTTTTCTGCTCTACCTGGCATCGAACCACTGAACATGCCTCCCAAAACACACAATTTCATTTATGCAGACTTCAAAACATGCTCAAACAACAGTGACAGAGGATAATGAGTGGAAAAACCCCTTGGATAAGGGCAAACTTATTTCTGATTCTAAAACTTGCTGGTTTTGGGCCTTGATTTAAGTCCAGTGACAGCTTTGAAGGCTGTTTACTTCACTGAGGTCTCTGGCTTGGTAGCTTACAGAGCTACACCACAACTACATATCTGCAGTATTTTCACTTTTGATTCTTGGGGAAGGTCTCCGAAGACAAACTGTAAAAGAAGTAAAACTAACCACAACCTAGGCAAATGGTGAAGCCCCAGACCTCCTATGATATACATTAATGGAGGACAATTTCATTAGATAAAGTGCAGTTCTGGCAATGCAAAAAGCACAGACTTAATTTTTTGGTGCAACAAGCAAGATGGTAATCCGTCCGTGCACCTTCTATTCCACACTTCTCATTTAAAGAATTCATCAATGAAAACTCTTCATTAAATCCCAAGGTATATCTGAATGCAAGCTTTTTCTGTAAAACTTATTTTTTATTTTACCTGTTGCTGCAGGTGACTAAAGACCTTGCACCTTCCACTCCAATATGATCTCAATCTATTTAAAGCTTCACTAAGCTTGGGAAAAGAACCCAGGAAGAAAGTAAAGGAGGCTTTTCCTTGGCAACACCATTTAGATATGTTCTCAAGGCATGGAAGAGACAAATGTGGTGTGTGCTCTGAAAAACAGCATTTGGGAACTGTCCTCATGGAAACACATAAAACAATCTGAACTTCTGAAAAAATTGAAATATTTCTGGTTCAGTAATAATTACAGAATGTGATTTTCCTTTTTTTGGAAAGGAAAAAAGAGGAAAATGTATGATACGAGTTTCTGTTTCAATGCATCAGTGATACATCCAACCTAGAGAATCCATCAATTAATTGTCTGAACTACAGAAACCACTTGAGTAGATTTTTTACTGCCACCTTCCTTTCCTTTTCCAAAGTACTGCCACAGGTCAGAGTTTTCGCTAAAATCAAGAGACTCAGAGCAGCTGCCAGTTGAATCCAAAAAAGATCTGATTTGTTTCTTGGCTCCTGGCAATCTCCTCTATGATGCAGTGCTGCTGCCACAGCAGATGGAGCTTCCGGTAACGCTCCTGACATAAGTGCAGGGGATTCCCTCTTCTTCAGAGGAAAAGAGAACAACCAGTTAGCATATCAGAATAGCAACTGATAAACTGTCCAATTAATAGGCTAACATTAACTCTAGACTAATTAAATACTAATTAAATTCCAAACAAGTCTATCAGAAATGAAAAAATATCTCTACTTGTGACAAGCAATGACTGCCATTTCTATGATGATATTTCAGCAATGGCAGTTCTCATGTTTCTGATGAAATGCATACAAAGCATTCTTGAGACAAGTAAGAAAGTTTAACAGTACTAAAAAAGTGTATTTTCTCATTATAAACTACCCACTTCTGACTGGAAACTGCCATCAGTTCCCCAGGCCAGAAGAATGTTGTTGTCCAATGAGTATAAGAAGGAAAGAAAGATAAAAATGGAGAGGTCGGAAGTCAGGCATTTACTTACTTTAGACCTGGATCTGTTTCTCCATATTCATCCAAATAGGGTGCAGGATATAAGCAGCCCCTGGTTTTACCTTCAATGAGGACAACTTTGCATTCCCTGATTCTTAAAGAAAAGAATAGCTACATTTAAAATACAACTCCCATCAGGATCTTCCCTTTCTGGTGAGCTATAATTTATGTCAAAGTGTTGTTTCTTTATCTCAGACAAAAAGAATCAAACGCTTTGACAATGTTGTGAATTCTGGCTACTTACTTGAGAAACATGCAGACTCCAGCTCCACATTGAAGAGCATGAGAAGTACAGGCTCCCAGCTCCTCCCCATTCACCAGCTCCTGACAGCAAGTGTTCTGGGAACATAGCATTGCCCCACAGAATAAACACAATACCGGGTGCTTTTGTTCATCATCAGAAGACCGTGGGCATCTAAAAGAAGCGTAACCAGCATGTCACAGCAGAAAACAAAACTTTAAAAGAAATTTTAACTAAAGGTTAATGTTCCTTAAGAAAACCCCCAAAAGACCTATCCAACCAATTAAAAACCCCAAATCACAATCAAACAAAAGCCTATGACATATCACAATCAAATAACATCTGCCTCCTTATGTTGTATTTTCACACTGTTTAAAATTAATTATCTGCAAGATATCTCCTTTGAGTAGGAGGTTGAACTAGATGATCAACAGAAGTCCCTTCTGACCTCAATTATCCTATGATTCACACTTCTTGGCAAAAAACAGTGCCATCATCTGAGCTTGTTGTGTCCAGTGCAAAAATAATTTTCAGGCCTATGGCCAAACCAAATGCACATTCCGCAGGAGAAAAGTGACCAGCAGACTAAGCTATAAAAATTTTATATGCTGTCTTATCACACACAAGTGACTTCATTTAGCAAGCTGTTGTGCTTCACATTGAAAATGAACAAGTACTAGTGTAGGTCAGTATAACCATAACAATGCCTTCTATACAAAATAATTTCTGTATTCTTTCAATACCAGTTACAGTAACTGCAAGAATATAAAATTCACTAAAAGTGACAAAACACCTAAGAAAACAACTAAATATGCCACATCTTACCTAAACTGAGAGGCTTGATTCAGAAGGCAACTGTAGTCTTCAGGAAGCTCTATTAAATGATTTCTTTTCCTAGGATACCTGGGTAAGTGGAATAGAAGTATTATGAGAATAATAAAGATCAAAGCAAAAAATGGACTAAATAACCACAAACTCCTGCTAAGCTTTTGGTCATTTCTGCAGAGGTCCACAATTCTAGAGCAATTCTTCAGTCCCAGAATCTCAAATGAGATGCTCCACACGGGAGCTTCAACATTTCTATATTCCAGCAAAGGTGCTGACCTTAAATTTCACATATAACCTACATGTATGAAGACATTTCCTATTTCAGTTAGCTTTTGGTCTTTCCTAGAGCAGGACAGATTACTTGTCTAACAATGTTGTACAATCTCAATAAAGAGTCAATGTATGAGGAACAATACATTGGAAAGAGATTTAAAGAGAAATGTACTTCTAGCAGTAGGGCAGAAGGAATAAAACATGACGTCTCTGACTTGCTCACAATAAGCATTTCATTCTTTCAAGTGTTTTAAGTCAAAACCAGAAGAAAACAACAACAACAAGCTTACCTTATTGCAATGGTTTTCCCTTTCAAACAACTTAACACCACTGGATCAGCACACCACCTGTTTCAAACAAACATTTGCAGATTACAGTACTTGATAAAAATATACGTTTAGGTTCATTAAATTAAACTACTAAGTGATAAGCAAACACAAAACACTGATAAAAAGCACTGACAGTTCTACCTAAAACTTTGCAAGAAAAAAAACAGGGGTGTTTTATAATAGTTTTCATCAGGAGAATGTTTTGCATACAGGAGGAAAAACCTATGTGAAAAGACTTAAAAATACCAAAAAAGACTTAAAAATATCATCATGCACATAAAGCCACTAGATTTACACAGAGTTAAACAATGCAAGTAGTCTTCAGACATACTCAGTTCCTCAATGTGGGATACAAAACACAGCACCTTTGGAAATACATATGCTAGAAGATACAGCAGAAATAAATATTGTGCATTCTAATAGAAAAATATTTGTTGCTTTTATTAAATAACCATCACCTAAAGGCTATTTTACAATGGTTTATTACATAATTGCTTAGAATGGCCAAATGTGTCCATCAAAAAAATGGCAGGTAGTGGCCAGCTACAGAAGAGAGGAGCTGGTATATTTAAGATGTCTTTTAAGTTATTTCTACAAAAAAAAAGGAGAAGGGAGAAAGAACTGCAGCAGATGGTCAATCTAGTATGCTTCATTTAACACATTTCTCAACAATCATCGAATTCAGTCTTCTGAAATAAAAATCTGTGAAAAAACATATGGGAACCTGCATGATGATTTGGCAACTGTTACTATTATGTTAAATACGCAACCTCCTACTTGAAACCTCTTTTTCTGTAGCACAGTAACTATTTGTTAATCCTGCTTCTAGTGATCTTTCCCTATGTTCACAAGCATCATATTGGTATTCTCTTAGAAACACTTGTATGTCTTTAAGCAAATATGTAAGAACAAGTAAGAAAAATTCATTTAATAGTTTACTTGTAAAAACTAATCTATTAATTTATATGTAATAATATACACTACAAATGGAATTGATAATAATAAAACTGTATGTAGGGAACTGTTTAGGTCAGCTATATGGACTATTGGAAATCAACAGTTCAAAATGTAATGTCCCTAAATTGAAGAAATCTAGACCACAAAGATTAAAACAACTAGAGGTTAAAAAACCCAACCAAACAACAATGAAGTAAAAGCTAATGTGAGTCAGAGAATTCCGCCAAGAACCAGGAATAATCATTATTGCCATCAGGTGCTCAAATGGTCATGTTAAATACACATTCTCCAACACAATATAGCTGCTCTAGTCTTAACTGGGGATGAGGTATGGTGTGTCCATTCATTTAATTTGAGGTTTTGAATGCAGAATTTAACCAATTCTTTCTTTACTGCTAAAGAAAATGTTTTCTTTACTGCTACTTTCACAAACTGAAAGAAGCGAAATTTAGGTTAGAAATTAGGAAGAAATTCTTTCCTCTGAGGATGGTAAGATACTGGAACAGGTTGCCCAGAGAAGTTTTGGATGCCCCAACCCTGGAAGTGTTCAAGTCCAGGTTGAATAAGTCTTGGAGCAGCCTGCTTTAGTGGAAGGTGTCCCTGCCCATGGCAGGGTGCTGAGAATCCAGATGGTCTTTAAGGTTCCTCCCAACCCTTAACATTCTATGCTTCCATGACTGCAGATGGCAAGGCACATAATGCTCAAATTGTACCTTTTAACCATTAAGCCAATGTCAACATCCACCAGTCTATTTTGCAAATATTGAGAAGAAATAAAACAAAGCCTCATCCTGCTAGCTACATGATTTTCCACATTCTCATTTTATAGCTCCTCTAATCAGCACTTTTGCTGAGGACAGATGAAAAATAGGTAAATGAGCACTGAGTGCCATATCAAACATGCAATGGTTTAAAATAACTTCTGTCTGTATGGTTTCATATAGGTCTGCAAGCACTAGTCCCTTAAACTATAATTAGTTAATACTGGAATTATCATAAAATAGAGAGTGCTGTATGTTTCTGAAGTGCTTTAAGAGATTTAGTGTACCTGTACAAAATGTTTAGAACTTCAGTATGAGTTTGAGCTTAGTCATTCATTAACAATTTTGGTCTAGAATTCCCACAGGGCCACCATAATAGAAGAACATGGCCTGTCCAGTCCCAGTTAGTACCTTTGAAGCAGTGGATTTACTGTGTCCCAATATTCATGGAAGAGCACGAACAAATTTGTAGGTAGAGAGAGGTAACTACAAAGTGCCTTGAATTGCCCTTCTTCAGAAACTGCAAAAGAAAACACGAATGAGTGCTTAAGTGTTTCAGCACTGCTGAATAATTCACTCAAAACTAGAAATCTCCTGATCCCTTTTCCATTGAATAGCCTGTATCCTACTGCTTCATCATAGCGTCTACATCGTACAACTGGATATTATTCTGCCAACTTAATTAGAGCTATCATTTGGATTAGCTGAGGATCTGTTTAAACAAATTTGACATATATAATTAAGTATTTTTTAATGCATAAGTTACTTATTTTAATGCATAATACCAAAATTATTTTAATGCATAATACCAAAATTCCTTGCTTAAATTACTGCATAATTTGTCACACAAGTGCAGAAGATTTCTGTACTTGCATTTTATTTTTTCACTACCCTTACGATAGTCCTCAGTGATATTAAATTTTGCTGTAATCAAGTCAGTGCTAACCATACATAAAATTGGGCTAATTTTATAGTTTGCTGGGTGGTCATTGATTGTCTCTGCTACAGAAAATTACATTCTCGGTTCACCAGAAAGATTCCTCCCTACAGAATCAAAGATCCAGACCCCTGGTAAGGATAACAGCATATCCCAGTGTGCAGAGATTTTTGACTTGCATATCCTAATAAAATTCTAATTTAATTCACAGTTTATATAAATCAAATTTTCATTTTTGTTGTTATATATGGGTTATATTTTGTCTCAGTTATTCATAAAAATTACTGCTCTTCTTTCCAAATAGTTGATGATTCTGTGTTTCACTGCATTTTGACACATAACAAAATATTTATTTTTGGGGTTAGTAACAGTAATGTATTAGGATCCTTCAAGGAAGAGGCTTAAGTTTTATATTGTGCTTTGTACCTGTTTGGCTTTGTTGGCTCAATCCTGGTATCTTTAGCATTTACCAACATTAGCACTACAAAAAACACTGGGCTTTCAAAATACATTTCAGGCAATTTCTCAGGTGATGTAACTTAAATTCCTGAAATTATCTTTAAACTGCTGAATATTTATCAACAAGTACTCACTATCAGTACATCACTGACAATTCACATATTTGCGTCTTCTATGCAGGTCAGGACAACTCAGCCTCAAGTGCCTGTCCCTTCCTCTACGAATTAGTAATTCCTTTACCTTCCAAGTCTTACTTTCATGTATTGACTATTGTTAAATTATTGTGAATATTTAAAAGTTCTTTCAAGACAAAGAAGGTCATACATTTGTTTTCTCCTATGTACCTTGTAGTAGCTCCTCAGGTGGAGAAACTCCCAGCAAATAATGAAAAAATAAAGCAGCACAACGAAGGTAAGGCATGATGCCTTTTTTAACACAATCCCACACAAGCCAGCCTGGAATATCCTGACTGAAGCAACTGTAAAACAGAGATGAGAAAAAGCTGCAATAGTTCATAGTGCAAATCATTCTAGCACTATCATATTTTGGCTAGCATTGGTAGAATGGCAGCTGTATAGAAGCAACCCTCGTGTGCCCCAAATTCTGTGAAACACAGCCACCAGCACTTGACTTCCAACTTTCCCTTTTTACAAGAAGTGAGTACTGAGTTTATGAACCACACTTGTAATAAATCTTCAAATTAGACAGCTGTACCTGTCAGAAAAGTCTGAAAAATGGGCACTAACACTCAAATAAGCCATAATATTCAGCTTTACACTTATCCCCCTTTTGTAGTAGGACCATTTCCTTCTTTCTCGTTTCCATTTATAACACAAGAGATCTAAACCAAAATAATCAAAGCAAAGAAAAAATAAATACTGCGGTTAGATGCATTTCTCTCTACAATGGATACAGGTATTTTTTCATCCTCAGGATAATGATTCACTCTGCTGTCCACAAAAAGCAGCCACTTTAACAAAAAGCATTTCTTTCACCACTTGCAGTGTTGAGGAGACATGGGAAGAAAGCACAAGGCACTGTGCTAATTCTCCATATAAAATGAGTAATTTTTTCCTGTCTTCTATGTTGTCCTGGTCAATCCTGTGGATTGCTGTCTTTCCAAGAAAATTTAACACTACAATTGAACTGTTACTTACCCACTGGTGTATTGGCAAACCTCTCTACAGAAAGACTGTGCAGATTGTGCCTCCTCACTATTGTCAGATGTGTGAGCAGTAGGGGATTCTGCACACAAAAAGAAGAGTCCACTGTATATGAACGACATCCTGACACACTTCTCTTTTACAAATACTAAACCTTTTTTTTAAATTCAATTGCATTACAGAATTAATTCCACTTTAGTTTGCTTAATTCTTTTCTATTTGCTGTTTTCTGTCTTAAAAATGTTCTCCCAAGACTTAATGCTGTAAGGAAGAATCAGGATTACACTCTCATTGATCATCCTCAGTAAAGAACTGCTTCCTTCCCTTGAACTTCTGAAGTTGTTCTACATAGCTTAAACTACAGAAATTTTTTTAAATGTCTAGATTTTTTAAAAATTCCTATCATATTGAAGAAAAAACAAAGTACTAGCTAGAAAGTCCACAGGCAATTTTTAACTATGTTATGAAGTAGAGAGAAAAATTTAATTCTCTCCTATCAGTTTACAGGATTCTGTATTTCAGATCTGGGTATTTACTAAGTTGAAGAGCAAAGAAAATTTTATTTCCCAAATCCATATGGATTATCATTGTGCAGCTCAGTGATGCTGGCAGAACTTTGATTCTCTTACAAGGAGTGAATAAGGGAAAGTTACCCCTCTAAAATGACTGACTGGAGCAAGTACTGATATATCAACAACTATTTTGTTTTCTTAGCCTAAGCACACAGAAGTGATATAATAAAATGCTCTGAACTTGATGTAATGCTACTTCATTTTTACCAGAAAACAGTTATTACTACCTTGGCCTGTGTCACCTCTTATGAGGACATTTATACCTGGAAGACACTAATGGTATCAAGCCATTATTTTTAAGAAACTGTGCAAAAATGCCAGAAAAATGCAACACAAATACATATCTACCTGTTGCTGAAGAGATGACTATTTGCATTATGTGTGCCAGTGTTGTCAGATGGAAGAGGTAGAGGTGGTTATAGGCTGAACTAACTGATGAAGGTTGCAAGTCTACAGCATCTTCCCAGTATAAAGATGGAAAGGATAATACAGCTCCCACCTACAGTGAAGAGGAATAGGCAAATATTAAAGTGACAAAAATTTGGTAATAGATACAAGAGTAGCAACTATACTCTCACTATACATTTGTATTTTATTTCTGTATTCTGAGTATGTTAATCTATCTTGCTAGTTTTAATGCAAAGTGTAGCAAAAACTCACTGGAAAATATTAACCATTTGAGTACTAGGCCATGTAGGAAACTCAGAGAGAGGTGAATGGTAATTGTCACTTTAGAGATATACCATACTCAGTTCCTAAAAAGCTTAATTTCTGTTCTTTTGTTCAAGACAAAGCACATTGAAAAAAGTGGAAAGTGAGACCAAGCATTAGATAGAAGGACACCCAGGGCAAGACAGATTTTATTTGGTGAGTCTGGTTTTATTGGCTCTTTTGGAATCCATGCTTTGGATTTTTTGAATGGCAGAAAAATCTGTAATACAGATTTGCATTAAGAACAGAAAGAAGAGGCTAAGAAAAATACAGAAGCTAATGAGAGTCAATGTAAAGAAATCAGAGTATGAGATACTGATTGAGACAAAGGGAAAGTGAGGGAAAGAAACTGAGTGTGTTTCTTAAGTTGTTTTTTTTAATCCTTAATAACAATGGAAGTGGTAAAAAGAAGATTGAGATTGCAAGAAGGAAATTTAATAAGAACAAGACAGCAAAGATTTGAAAGTTAGCAGAACTAAAAGTAAACACAGCAGTCATATGCAATCATTTGATTGTTACTCATATATAATCATTTGACTCATGCAAGTGAACAGATACTATTTACAGAGTACAGTAGACGAAAACTTGTGCTCAAAAGAAAGTATTAATATGAAGAATAAAATGAACCTGCTTACCAAAATGTGGAACATATCTACTTCTAAGAGTGATGGCGTGTCCTCCCCTTTATAGTTTGGTAGGAGAACTACAAAATAAAGGTATCAGTTAAATATTTAGCACGTATTTTCTTCTTTTGAATTGAACTGTAGTATCAGAATCTGATTTTAGAGCCTCTATCATTTCTGTGTTTTCATCAAACAAAGGTCCAGATCCCTAAGTAAGGGTCTGTTTAATTAACTGCTTACCACTGGTTTGATTGTGCGTGTTAAGCTATTTCCACATGCACTAACAGTTAACAATTTTAATTAATATATCTTCAAAATTCTGAGACATAAATATTTATTTCTCCACCTCTAATTAATTAATCACACATAGTGTTAAAGGTGAAGGTCCTTAGGCACCTCAACACTAGATGCCTCACAACCATGCCCAATACAAAAGCCTAAGAACCCCACATAAGACTCTTAGACTAACACAATCAATAAGAAACTAGGGGGAAACTAGTTTCCCCCTACATGCCTCAAACTAGCTCTCCCTGGGACTGAAATATCTTAAGCTAGGCTTCAAGCAGACTTTTTAAAGTACTGAAAGTCACAGAATTATAGAATGGTTTGCATTGAAAGGGAGCTTAAAGATGATCCAGTTCCATCTCCCCTGCCAAAGGCAGGAATGTGACTCACTTCATCAGGTTGCCCAGAGCTCCCTCCAATCTGACCTTTAACACTTCCAGGGATGGGGCAACCACTTCTTTGAGCAGCCTGTTTCAGTGCCCCACCACCCCCACAGTACAGAATTTCTGTCTAATAGTTAACCAAAACCTATTTTTTTTCAGTTTAAAACCATTCCACTTACGTCCTGCCCCTATCTACCTCTCTAATAAGTCCCTTTCCCTCCTTTTTATAAGCCCTCGTAGGATACTGGAAGGCTGCGATGAAGCCTCCCCAGAGCCTGCTCTCCTCCATGCTAAGAAGGTGAGGTCCCACAATTAAGACCTATTTTGTGTTTTTATTCACCTGTTTAGAAGAGAATTTGAGTAATTCTGCACATTGCGAGAAACAGTTGTTACCCATGTGTTCCAGACTTGACTATCTGTAGGTCTGGGTAACCTGGGGTGAGTTCCATCTACACACCATGATTTCAGGCAACTGAAGTTGCACTGCTGTCAAGTACTCTGGCCCTGGCTTCTGTGCTGTGCTAACCTGTGTGTCACTTTGCAACAGAAACTTCCACAACACAAAAGGCAGTAAATAAAAGGACTACAGTACCTCCTAGAAGACGAATCAGGTGTTTCTGTATCAGAAGCTGTGGGGATGTTGTTCTCTGAGCAGCTGCAAACTGCACTAATGCTTTAAGGCCGCTGTGCTAGAGCGCAAGAGAAAAGGGTTGAATGGGGAAAAAAGGCTAAATATAAGAGTGATCTAGAACTGTAAAAACATATCTACTTCTACATAAACATAAAAGACATTTACAAATTAATTTAATATGAACATCCATATATAAGCAGATATTATTCTTTCAAAGTGCTCTTTATGCTATGAATCCACACATTGAGAGATATCCCTCAACAGAGAATGATCTTGATGTTAGCAGTTTTGACAGGTTTATAGATGCATGTATATTATAAATATTTTTTTGTTTAAAATATATTGCATATCTTACTCATCCATACCTGTCTATTTTGTAGGGATCCAAATAAAGGCTTGCCCTCTGTTTCCAAGAGGTTTTCTTAAAATTAAACACAGAAAAAATTAAGTTGTTTTTTTTCTACACAACCTAATATTAATTTATTCTTATTATATACACTCCTTTTTAAAGCTCACCTAAATTGTTGTAACAGAATTCTCTTGAAAAAACCAAATCTGTCTTAAATGGCACTGATCATTTCCAAGATAAATTATTGCAATAAGCAATTTTAAAATTTTCAGTTTTCAGACTTTGCAAACAAAGGATTTAAAGGAATGTTGCTTCACGTGAATGATGATAAAACATTCATTCTATGGATTCAGATTTATTTTCAGTTACCCTTATGCAATGTTCAAAACCATCAAGTTACATTTACAGAGACGCTATGCAGCCATCTTACCCTCATATTTATCATAGAATGTTAAGGGGATGAAACGGACTCTTGAAGTTCATCTAATTCCCACTCCCCTGCCATGGGCAGGGACACCCTCACTAGATAGACCACATTGCTGAAGGCCTCATCCAACCTGGCCTCGAACACTGCCAGGGCTGGGGCAGCCACAATTTGCCTCAGCAACCTGGCAAAATTTGCACTACTGCATTTGACTGCAGTTCAACAGAAATACTTTGAAAACAAAACTCCCAAGTTGGAATACAGCTCATCTTTCCTCCCTGAGTGCTTTGGTTCTGAAGGAATAATCAGGAAAAAATAAGCCAATAAAAAATAAGAAATCAAATTAACTCAATTGAGCAAAAAGGTATCAGTTCAAATGGTTTTGTACTTCAGTCACTTTCCAGAGATGAAACAGTACACCTGGAATTTTTAAAATTTTATTTCATTGGGAGATTTTGGTTTGGAGGCTTTTTGTTGTGGGGTTTTGGTTCTGGCAGGTTTTGAGTTTGTTTCTTTTTTCAGGAGTCTGGCTTTTAGCAATGATACCAATTCACTTCCCTTAGGTCAATGATGCTTTGAACCTCCTCTAGAGGTTCCTCTGAAGTTCCTTGTCTAGGCAGCTTGGCTATATGCCCATTAAATGGTTTCAATAATACACTATAACTAGACCCTAGACCAGCATACTGAAGCTATGCAGGCAGTTTTGCTTTACAATTCCACAAAAGTCTGCTCCATTTGCAAACAAAAATGATTCCAAGGAAGTGGTGTGGCCAAGTCAAACTGTCACAGTGATCCCTCTGGCTTTATACTCTTCTCCTCAAGAGTACCTGAATTTTCTTCTACTAACACAGGCCTTCAGTATCAGACCTGTGACAACAGTTATTGGAATACAGTTGGACATTTATGCACTTACTGGCTAACTCCTCCTTGACAGCCACCAATATCCTTTTTCATATATCAAACAAAACCAATCTGCACAGTATTAAGTACAGTAATGTTAATAAAGTGGGTGACCTATTTCAACCTATTTGAAAATATAGAATCCATCACTAAAGATGCAGTCAGTTCTATTTCTGTTTTATCAGAATATTCCCAATCCACCTAAAAACCTTCTGAACTCCTGATACTCCATTAGAGATTCAAGGTAGACTAAACTTGTACTTCTACATTTTCATCAAGAAATACTTGGTGTAGTTGACAAATCACATGTATGGACATGTACAATTATGATCTCAATCCCTTCATCATGCATTTCAGACCTAGATCTTGCCTTTTTCCCTATCTGGAAGCATCTACAGATTTATCTACAGCTTCATGTTCATTACACAAACTTAATTGTATATGTAGTACAGAAACAAAATAAAATAGGTACATTTTTTTCTGCTAGTCTTTTTGCCTTGAGAGATTCATGGCAGAGAATGTTTGGTAGATTTTTTGGTGGTTTTTGTTTCTTTTTCTACCAGGTATCTACTTAGCAGTTTCAGAATACAAGAGACTTTCTACTACAAATCCCATGAAAATTTTTTAAAGAATACAGATAAAACCAAATAAGGAGACAGAGTACTATTTCACAGCTATTAGACATTTAGTGTAGGAGATGCCTGCAAGTCAATGATCTTTGGCAACCTGAAAATATTAATTGAACATGCTTAGTGTTGCAATTAGTAATGTGGAACATGATCTCTATGGGGTTTACTACAATCACTAAGTGCTGTCTCAAATTAAATTCAATGTTGGCATTCCATACCATATTTCATGAGCTACTATGTAAGAACAACATCCTACTATTTATATTGGTTTATAGATAATAATTCTATTATACATGTAATTACATATAATTTAATTTGCTATACTATTACATATGGCTTGTACTTATGTAGGACTATTATTTGTAAAATCACATTGTATAAAATTAAACAATCAAGCAACTGTAACATTTTCAATTAATGAGAAGGAATAAACTGACATGATACTTTACCTATACACTGGATGGTAAAAGCACAAGTGCTCCAGGTCATCATAGGAATCCGGGAATCAGCTTCATTTGGAGCAACTTTGAGCCCAACTCTGTAAATGGTGGTGGCAAAGAGAATAAGCATCTCTTTGATACTGCTTGAGTACTTGGCTCTGCAAAACCAACATGAGAAAATTTCAGTCTCAATTATTAATAGTGATAATTACTTACTGGCTAATCAATCACTATCAAAGTCTAAGTCCAAACCAGGACAGTTATTTATGAAAGAAATATTGAGAACAAAGACCCTTTGTCTGGACAGAGATGAAAAAAAAATCCCTAGTTTTCAGTAGTAAACTGAGGACTTTGGCAAAAAAGGCTTTACAAATTGAGAGATTAAGAGCTGCCAGGCTGGAAGATATTATTTCTGTGTATGACATTATAATTCACATTAGAAAAATGCAAACATTTTAAAGCAAAATACAATGAAAATAAACATTGTTTACTTGTAACAGTAATTTTAAGTCCTGAAGTGAAAATAGTAAGGTGCTAAAAATGGAAGACATTTTTCAAGTGTGTTTTTAAACACATTTTTTAGTACTTAAGCTCCTTCCTAATTACATCAGGTTAGTTTATGTAAATGTAGTTTTATGTAAACAAGTGTTTAGCAGTTTTAATGGCTTGTGGGTTTTTTTCCAAGTCATACATAGGATTTTCTAGTAGAAATATATGACATTCATATTAATTCTCTGTATCTCTATGGACAAAACAATTGTACCCAAAAATCTGGGGTTTAGCCAGGTTCACACTTAAACAACGCTGTTTAACTTTAAACTACAGAATCTTTCCCATGAAGATCAGTTATCAAGAAAAAAATTGATTCAGGTTTCTGACAACAGAACATTTTTTTATTTTTGTACAAATAAAAGATATACATGAGTATTTTGCATAACTTTGATGTCAGTCTGAAGTAGCAGAGTACTTACAGTATGATTTAAAAAGAGATAAGGGACAGCTGAGCTCACTTGATAAGCATCTACCATTCATTCTGTTCTAATGGGCAAATGCTTTTGCCCACTGGAATTGAACATGCTTAGTGTTACAATTAGTAATGTGGAACACGATCACCAATTGCTGTCTCAAATAAACTCAATGTTGGCATTGAGTTTAATTTAGAATAGAAGAGAAACAGAACAAGACAAGAGCCCTATCCCTCTAAGTGATCCCCATCCCATTATTGTGTCCAAAACCACCTGAAATCCATGCCCAAAACAGATGCATGGCAGAAAAATTAAGGCAGACAAACAATAAATAACATGCCTAGAGGCACAGCAAGTAACCCAAATCACAGGAATTGTAGATTAGAAGATTCCAGGCTTCTAGCTTTGTACCAAAAACATAAGAAGTACCAGACTGGATTTGACCGAAAGGTCCACCTAGCTCCTCACAGATTCAATATTCAGTGAATGCTTATGGAAAATAATAAGTAAGCCCCTAGTCAGACCAAAAAAATCACATCTTTCCTTCAATACACATTCTGAAGTATACCTGGGATATCGAAGGGAAAATTAATATAATGCAGAGAACACTGCTAGTAACACTTACGAGGACTGAACTCCAAAACTAAGGATGGAATGGAATTCCAAAGTTGAGCTCCCCGTTCCCTTGTTGGTGAAAGGTGGAAGACTTTGTTTCTCTCCTAACAGGAAAGAAAAACAAACCATCTGCATTAAAAAGCTGCTACAGTTTTTTTAAGCAGTTGAAAAAAAGGGAGTAGTGTTTTTATTTGAAACTGATTTGAAAATAATTGCAAACACACCTCACAAGCTAGACGATATTCCATGATTCCTCCTTTAAGTAACTTTTGCCTCTATTCCCCAAAACAGTAGACTCTCTGTGCCTCCTGTTTTCTAAATACTCATACGTACTTTCATTTTGTCCTTTATAATTTAGTTGTTCTCTTTTTTACTACCTCACAGTCCATACAAAAGTTTATTAACCATAAGCATTAGTCTGTTGGCATCCTCTCCAAGTGCGCCTAACTTTTTTCCAAAGCAAAGATGGAAAATAATTAACAAAAGCCAGAAAATTGGTGAGGGGACTGAAATCAAGATATCAACTCAGAAAGGGCAATAACTTTTATCCTCAGCTTTATTTGATACTGTCTTGATTGAGAGCAAAACTCAATTCTTTATTTGAAGTTTTCTACTGGTAATAGTTAAGACATGCACTGATGTCTATCCCACAGAATAGCTTAAAAATTAGGATAACAAACCTTTAGCATTTTTCACACTGTAGCCTGATATCCTGACTGTGACAATCTCCAGCCACCTAGCTAGGGACAGGATTTGAGCTACTGCCTCTGCATCCTCACTGAAAAAAAAAAAGAAAGCAAGTTTACTTTAACATTTAAAGACTCACCTTAACTTAAAAAGCGGAGGACACAATTAGATCCAAACACATCCAAACAGTATTTGCTCAGTTTTACTGGCTTCAGAAATTTTGAGCAAACAGTACAAAATGAAGCATAAGGCTAAATACTAGGTCTAGGTACTATCTCATTTGATTTCAGCTCCAAAAAATAGGCAACCCAAAAATGTTTTATAAAAAATAAAGTATTTACTGCCAAAATAAGTATATTTGGCTAAGCAATCAATAAGAATATATGCAGTATTTTATACAGATGAGTTTTTTTGAAGTTTTTCTTCCAAAACTTTGAAAAGCTCATCAGCCCTAAAGTAGTATTTCCTTTTTGTTTTTTTTTAAGTAGAGGTTAACCAATCTGGTATTTCACCTGTTTATTTTTTGAGCCTGCAGTGGAACAATAGGAATCACAGTATTGCACAGAGATTTGCAAAGGGGACAAAGATATTCTCCATTCTCCAAGTCAAATATCTGTTCAACATGCAGACGTTGTCGGAAGTTCAGCTGCATTGCTTCAAAGTACCTACAACATTAAAAAGGAAAGGAGAATGTGCAATGGCTCAAAAGCAACATGAACACAAAGGTTCAAGCATAATTGTACAGCAAACACTTATCCAAGGCAACAAAGGAGTCTTTTCCTTTGATTTGTAACTCTTCTACATGCTTCGATGGGAAAATAATAAAACCTTTGAGCACACAGATGAATTCATGCAAAAGTGCACGGTGTATCACTATTGGGAAAATGATGGCAAGTTTCCCTCACTTATATTACCCTTACAAATTTCATTAAGATTTTGCAGACAAGCAGTCCTTACATTTTTCTACTCTTCCCTCTTATCTTCAACAAAATTAAATACTGCATCTAATAACTCTCATATACAACTTACTATAGGAAATTTGAAACAGGTATTGAACATATGGTTATTAAATTTTAGGAAACACTACTGATAACATTTCACGAATGATTAATCAGCTATTCATTGCAATTACTGGGTATCATGACTAGATAGTGGAACTGTAGCCTTCTTTTAACAGGACGAGAGAATAATATATATTAGAATATAATATTTCAACTATTTTAAACAAAAAGGAAGTAAGAAACAACTATGATCTTTTTACAGGCTTCATTATAATTTTTGCCCCCTGAGTGGATGCAAGTAAGCTTTCAAATGTCGTTATTGTCTCACTGGTATTTATAGGAACAAAAAGATCAAACATTTAAATCTTCTTCTCTGGATACAAATTCAGTCTTAATGTTCAGATCAAGTAAGTAGGATCTTAGAGAGAAATATGAAATTTTCTAACTTCCACACCAACGTAATAACTAGATTTTTTTTTTTGTTTAAACCATGTATCTTAAATAAAATAAAATTCCATTTATGTGAGAAGAGAAAGTGTATGTGCACCAGCATCTGCAGAAATTCTAATGAATATAGAATATCTGGAAGTATTTTGTTATAAACAAAAACCCATACATTGATTTTCCCCACATTCACACAACTATGTTTTTGCAAGCAACTCCTCTTCCTCATACATGGCAACTATAAGGATATTCCACTCATTTTGACTTACTCTGTTTTAGAGGATTTCCAGCACTTGTAGGCTGCACATAGAAAGGTATGGCAGGCATAGTTTGGAGGAATATTAGTAAGTTAGAATGTCTGTGATGTAATAAATAAAAGACTATACTCAAACCTTCTGTGCCATACTGTATGTGAAGAGCCTGTTGTTCATTTTAATCCCATTAACCCATACAGCAAGTCATCTTTTCTTAAAAAGAGCAAAGGAACTGAGCTCCAATGTTGCACAACTTAGATCTATGTAGATGTAGATGGATCTGCCAAGAGCAGATGTATTATACTCAAGGAACATACCTGGGTTTCATTTTAAGTGTGTGCACCTACTTATTCTGAACTGATGTTTTATTGTAAAAAACAGCAGTATACACACAAATAGAATGTAAAAAGTGAATGGTAAACACTAGAAGTTTACTAAGATTTATTTTTTAAAGTAAAATGGTGCAAGTACAAACAACAAACCTCAAGAGAGTGTTTATAACATATGTCATATGTATAAAGAGACAATTGCAAGACTAGCTTGTGATTGCATGACCCACCTCTTATCTGTTGACAATACTTCAGTGGGATTATTTCTATTATTACCTCACACTGCTTACATAGTTTAGACTTGCCAGACCTATGTGGAGTGAAACGTAGGATGATTGTATCCCACAAGCCAGGAACCTTGGTCTTTTAATGTCCAGGTTCCATTCAAATCCAAAACACTTGGTCTGAATTGTGGGTCCCCCAAACAACAGAAATCCAATCAAGTCTACAGCAGTTCCATCAATTCTTCACCCTTACTTTTCATTAAGAGTTTCTTCACTGATATGGGAGGAGTCACAAGATTTAACCACTCATATTCCTCATATTCTGTTCTTGATGCTAGAATCTCTTCTAAACACTCACTGGAATAGATCAGTTTCACCCTTGAAGTATTGACCTGGAGAGAGACTTGCAGAGTATTGTTGCTAAAAGTAAACCTACTCAATATGGTTTCTTATTCTTGACCAATTTTACTCCATTGTTTATATTTGCATAAATTAATAAGTCCCTTAGAAATTCTTCTCTGCATCATAAAAGGCCCTAAAATTTTTGATAATGATTATCTTCATCAAGTCAAAACATCTCTTGTTCCATATTTCATTTTTAGATGAGTACAAATTATTTTGATCCCTTAATTAAATATCCACTTATTGTACCTTGTTTTCAGTGTACTCTTAAGGTGATTTGGAAAATAGATTAATTAAAAACCATTAAAAGGCAGCAAAGACACATCCTTACTTCTGCCAGCAGGCTGCATGCATTACATGACCACAGCTCCCTGTGTGGGTCCCACAAGGTAAGTCAGGGTGCATGAAGAGAGGATCAAGTGTATCTAGAAACACACAGCAGAAAAATTATGGAATGAACAGTCATGTAACTTCCCATCAGTATGAACAGAAATCAACAACAATATATACAGAACATGAACCTTCAGATCTTATTTTCCTACAGTTTGCACAGTCACATTAAAGCTTCACTTGGCTAACTTTTCCAGACCAATCATGCAGCAGAGCAATGACAAGAAATACCCATTTAAACTACTGAAGGTTCTCCATATAAAAGAAAAAGATGCCAACATTCAAATTGGTTAGGAAGAAAAAAGGGTGCTTCTGTACTGGAACAGATCTCTGGTTGGATTCACTATCACTGAAGCTTTTACTTTATTTTTAAATGAGAATGAAACTACTAAGGACAACTAGAATGAATAATTTATCCAACTAATCCCACATATTTTCAAAACACTAACACAAAAAGCACTGCTGAATAACAAAAATCAAGTCTGTCTTTTACTAATCTTGCACAATTCTAAACAATAGAAATATTATGAGAATATACTGATGTCTTTGTGTTGTATGTGCACCCAAAGTGGGATCCCACTTTCACTTTAAAGGTATCTAAATAATACTGAACAACAGCCGTCCTCCATGCCTCATCTGGGGGACTGTTCATGATTTTGAAAAAACACACTTGTATCTAACAAACTGAAAGAAAAAAAGAACCTAACTTGCACTGAAAATAAAAGAACCTAACTTGCATTGTCTGTTTGGCAGCAGCTGAAGCTGCCCTAAGTTAAATGGAGACTGAAATAAGAAAGCGAAGCTTGGCATAACACTGAATTGCACTTCTGCACTTCTGCTGGGGGAACAAGCATTTTTACATTTATTTAGATCTTGAAAGAAAAAAGCTCTTACAGGACTCCTGGTAACTGATGAGCAGCAGAGGACTGTGCATTATAAGTACTATAAACAGCGCCCAAAAACAGCCTCAGAAAAAGGAACTCCATTCCCTTCTTTTTTTAATTATTTCAATAGCTCAACATGCCACTACAGAAAATATACAATTGTATCTGACCACAACAGCATAGGATTTAATCTGTATTTCAGAGTACCACAGAAAAAAAAACTGTAATTAGTATATAAAAATAGTATATAGATAAAAATTCTATACAACTGTCTCAAAAATGCCATTACCAGTAGTTTGCTGATAAAGAAAAATGGATCAAGCAGGATTCTGAAGGAGTTTGTCCTAGGCGTAGGACAATTCAGTACTTTTTAATGACCCAGAGGAGAAAACAAAATATCTTATTAGTGAAACAGCTTGGAAAAGATTTACAAGCATGATAAAAAATAGGGTAATATCATGGAGAAATATGAAAAAATGATGAACTTTCCTCTGGTAACAATCAAGAGTTTGATTGCTTCTGAACTAAAGCAGGAATAATGCACAAACATAATTTAAAGCTATTTTCTACATATAAGTGTCAATAAAAAAAAAAAATGGGACATCGCATTCATTTTGATCTATAAGCTGACCACAAACCACAAAAAACCACCCCCACATCTGAAAATAAGAAGGAATTTACAAGTTGTGACAGCATCTTTCTTGAAGTATTACTAACTTCCTTTTTCAAAAAGAGAATAAAAATGTAAGTGAATTCCTAGGTTCTCCCATATCCTTGTATTTATTTTCTTCTTTCCCTTAAGTAACAGACCAAACTTTCCATCATGTTTAGTCAGCTGCTACTTACAAAAGAAATTCTGCTGGGCTTTGTGTTCCCTGCTACCAATATGCTATTAGACAAATGTAACTCTTGTGATTGCATAACTTTCTTGTATTCAATTTTTTGTTCACTCATCAGATGATATCATGTGATCCTTGCTAAGATTTTTTTCATTCTTTATATTGTTGTTTTTATTATTTCCTGGACATATAAGGGGAAAAATACCCAAACCAAACCAAACACCCTAACCCTTTTCAGGTTGGCATATTGGCCTCTGATAACATTCATTTATTTCCTCCATATTGGGAAAATTTGCACTTGTACTTGAATAAACAGAACTGTAAACAGTCTTAGCTTTTCTCAAAACTAACTACTCCCACTAAATCTACATGTTTTATTAAGTCTTGTGAGATCAAAGCATCTTCTGATTTCCCTCACCAACAAACCTAAATCTTCATACACTTCTCATTTAAGTTTGACATCAATTTTAAAGCAATTTAGAAGTTTGCATCCATTTTTCTTAAGTACAGTAAGCCAATTAGCAACCTGATCAAAGAAAAGAGTTTAGCTGGTTGAAGGACTTTGAGCTCCAGGTACAGAAGTGCTTGTACTATAAGAGAAGAAAAATCTCATACCTCCTGAGAGTTCAAGAATTCTGCTCCTATTCTGAGTTAAGGCAGTTGACTTCTGCACACAGGCAGATAATACCATGGCAGCACTTTCAAACTTTACTTCCTGTTCTTCCTGACAAAGAATACAGGTCAAAACTTCCTTCTCAATGACAGATGGACCTCGTTTGGGACCCAAAGCAATTCTGGAGTAATCAATTGCTGAAGAGGTGCTGTAAGACCAGAAGTGACACAGATATAAAATAACCAGCTGGATTTTCTAAATGAACTGAGTTCTTCCTGACATCTAACAAGGTCATAGACTACAAGTATGTCTGTTTTCTCTTACCTTTCTTCTTCCATAATAGCATCATCTTTCCCCTGGGCCTCCAGTGTGTTTTCATACAGGAGCTTGTGGGTTTCAATGAAATTCCTCTGCAGGGCAGACATCTGGGCCATTATCTTCTGACGGTGCAACCTCGCTGCTTCCGCCTTCCTCTTCCGCTCAGCTTTCTCTTTATCCTGAGTGCTCTGTGTCTTACAGTAAGAGAATAAAGAAATCACAGGCAACTAAGAATACCAAAAAATGAGAAGACTCTTTCCCCAGTACAGGCATTCTAACCACTGACATCAAATTCCCTTAACTGGCAACACTTTAATGAGGGAAAAAAGTTAACAGCTATCTGAAACAGAAATTAACAGAACTCAAATCTTTACTGGACAGACTTTTATGGTCTAGAAAAGGTCACTACTACAATCCCTAGTCCAAAGATAAGATCAAAAATCCCTGAGTCATTTCAATTAGGTACTTGTCTGTTCTTAAGAAATTTTAGTGAGGTGTACATCGAAGTTTTCTCCAGACTTCTGTTATTCTCACCATAAGTGAAACCCTACTGAGTATTCAGTATCTCCCTTACAGAAATTGAAGAAAATTTTATCTTGAACTGCCTATCCATGGCACAACAAAATGCATCAGCATTTTATACATCTGTGTATTGTATTTTCTTTATTCTTTATGGTACACTGGAAAGCTATTGTTCTTCCAACATTTACTCTTGTATCATATTTTCAGAAACCATATAAAAAGAATTTCTATGCTTTAGAAATCCAGAATTCAAAAAACACAGATAGACTTTATTAAAACATATAGAACCTAACTCTTCCTATCCAATTACTTAAGGGACAAATGTAACATTATACACAAGGTTTCCATTCACAGTACCATGACTTTTCCAGGAAATCAAACAACTTGCTCCACAAGTAGAACTGAAAGAGATAAATTTCTTATGGACTTCTGTATTTTGTTTGATATCTTACCAAATCTCATATGACACCTGCCTGAAAAAAGAAACATGGCATATGCTGTGTGATAAGTTTAGAACTAGGCATGCAATGACCAGCCAAGAGATTGCTTGGCAGCAAGCCAAGGCCAAACAAAACGTCTAAGAGCAAACTGGTCTGTCTTCACCTTCTGCCTAAGGGTAATTAGATTCTTCTTTTTTGTTCAAATGCCAATAGAAAACACAGCCACTCCTTAGGACTGAAGTCATCTTTGAAATCTCCATTTCATTGTATCATTTGACCACTAGCTAAATCCTAGCTGTAGACAATATATCACAAAGATCAGTTTTTTGAAAAATTATCATTTTAGGCAACAATAAATTTAGACACATCACTGAAAATAGCTATTCAAAACATTTAAATACAAGGCTTCTACTGAAGCTTTATTTTTTTATCATTACCTCATCACCTTTTGTAGCTTCTGAGCCTGATGTAGCTCCTACTGTTACCAAACTAGACTTTTCTCTCAATCTCTTCACCAGGTCAAACATCTAAAAACAGAGACTCAGATGTTAAAAATAAAACACAATTTGGCTCTTATAACAATGTAAATTAATACATTTCCAATGTTACAATATATAAGTACTGCAACAGGCTGCCCAGAGAATTTGTGGATGCTGGAAGTGTTCAAGTCCAGCTGGGACTTGTAGGCAATCTGGTCTATTGGAAGGTGTCCCTACCCATGGCAGGGGCTTTGAGCTACATCACTTTTAAGGTCCCTTCCAACTCAATCCATTCTATGATAGACAGGATTAAAACTCTTGTTATTTTGTTTCACGTTATTTTCAGATTTTCAAATGGAGTCAACCACTCAAAACTCCTAAATAACAGAAACACCCAAGACTCTATGTGTACTCCCAGAACACTGCCCTACTCATTATCTGCTGTTATTGTGCAACAGATATATGAGGAATGTGTGTAAAAATGTCATTACTGGAATGAGTTACCTAAGCAAAAATTAATCCAATACTTCATAGTACAAGTAGCAATTACAACGCTGCAACAGATTAAACTTCTCAAGAAATCACTGCAGCTGTAAATGGATTATATGTAGGAACTGTATGTAGGAATCATAACATCCTTCATATTAACTTTCTACACAACTGAAATCAGATTGTACTTATCTCTCCTTTGTGTACCTGCAGTATCCAATTGACTGTGTCCTTCTGTGCCTCTAACTGGGGAACTCTCTTCAATTTCTCCAGAAGCATTAACACATTCACAGCATTCAAGGCTGAGCTTCCCATTCCTTTACAAAGTGAAAAATAGAAAAGGGCCTTCAGGGAAAAAAAAGCCTAACATTTTAATGTACTTACATCCATGGACATGCCTTTAAATATTACTGACTATACAATATACATACATGAACACAAACTGTGTAGTTAGATTTTGGTTACAGTTTCATCTGTTTATTCCAGTTATATATAGTATAATTTATCCCCTTGTAGATCCATTATTTCTGCTTTAGAAAATCTTTGCATAATGTCTGCTTAAAAAGAATCGCCTTTCACTTCAGGAGGAAGCAGTAAAGCTCTTTAGAGCTTACCTATGTTTGCTAACAGCTTAGTGTGTACACGTCTACTTCTAATCACAAAAGCTATTGTAATTACAGTAATTTTCTTCCTCACAACTTGGTGAGAGTCCATAGTATTCTAGGCTCTTCTCTAACAAAAGAATGCTTTAAAATGGAGACCATTCTGTTCAATGATATTTCTTTTGCAGCACTTACCATACAGAATTCATTTTAAATTTTTAGTAGGGAGACAAATACATTGCTAAAGAAACTGTCTTTCAATGAATTGTGTCTCAATAAGAGCTTTGTTACGAAAATACTGATTATTTTTGCATTCCTTTCATGTAAATTGGGCTTTGATTTTTCTGGTTATGCAAAACTAAAGCTAGCAAAGCATTCTCTAGCATCTCAGTTATAATTATTACTTCTATTGTATTCCTATAGTTGACATGAAGCTTCTTAGCACTTTCAGTATGATGATGCTTCTTTTCAACATTGGGAGTGCTTTTCAAACACAAAATTTTTAAAGAACTAAATAAAGGGACTTCGGTAGTTTTATGTATTTATTCTTGTAGAAGGTATTTGAAAGATACATAGATATGATGTTTAGGAACAAGGTTTAGTGGTGCACTTGGCAGTGCTGACTTAACATTTGGACTCAATGATCTTAGAGGTCTTTTCCAATTCTATGATTCTATGATTTCACTTCACAACTCTTATCTCTGTTGCATCTCACAAATGACAGTTATGTTTAGCTTGATAATGGATTTTTAAAATTTATTTTTACACACTGAAGCAGAAACTCTAGAGAAGATGGAAGATTATTTAGAAAATGCAGATTCCAACTCCCACAGAGTAGTCCTGTATGTAATATTAAGAAATGTTCAATAGAGAGAAAAGGGTACAATCCAGAGCCATTATGTTCTGTTTCTATTTTCATTACCATAGTAAAAGACTAACTTCCAGGCAAATCACTAATTGTACAGCTTGAGAGAACCAAAGATGGACACAGTTCACTTAAATCCACTGCCATTTTTCAAAGAGTTCTTAGTTTCCATTTCAATGCAGTTCTTGTGAAGGAAAAACCACTTGCAATTATGTAACACTAGAACTACTTTTCATTTCTTTCCCAGGAAGAGAAGCACATATCCTCTTCAACCCACCTGACAACTGGGAACAGAGGAAGCGAGTCCAAACCTGGTTTCTTAATTATTAAAAAAGTTAAATTACCAGGTTTTAATTACATAGCATAAAATAAAACTTTTCTGACTAAATCACTGAATAATTTCTTCTAGTTTATTTGAGTCCTTACAAGATCAAGTTAGTCTAATTTACTCTGTGTTTTAAAGAAAATGAAACATACGTGTTGCTTTGTGATAAAAATCAAAGGTTACTTCTTCCTCAGGAGACTTCTGTAACTGCTGCTTCTCTTCTAGTAATCCTAAAGAAAGAAGATGAAGAACCTGAAAAAAGAGAAAAATAGTAAGTCTCATTCAATGTTTAAGATACGGAAAACTGGCACAAAAGATTAGGATGTTTAATACGGTTCTGTGTTATATTATGATAAAACACATGAAAATACAGAGATCATACATGGAAAGTGAAATAAAAAAAGCACAATGCAAATTTACTGCATATTAGTTGCACTAAAATTCATCAGCTTACACATGCTTTTATATTAGTAATATGTGAAATCTTGTCCTTCTGCTGATACAAAATCTGTACTTGGCTAATTCCATAATCCAAAGATTAGCAGGACTGGCAAGGCAATTAAACAATCTATACATTCTAACAAAACTGATTAATTCAGACTGTCTATAATTTCATGTCCTAATTCTATAAATATTAAATAAACAACCCTGCTAAAATAAACGAACAAAAAAACGCCTCCAAAAACATCTCAACGTTTTAAAAGACTCAAGCCACTGCAGTAAAATTAAATGTTTAAATACTTACAAAAATTTTATTATTTCATGACTGAGGCCCCAAAGACATTATGTATTTGGAGACTCTGCAGCTCAAAAAATGAAGGAATTCCAATTATCAAACAGGTACTCGTTAAGTTTCAGTAAAAATATGAGGCAGGGAGGATTACATATTGAAACAGCTTCAGCAATGAGGCAACACAGGGAGGAAAGTAAAATAGAAAACTTTAATACTGTTACGTATAATGTTTCTATTTTACAGCAGAGCTAGATAATTAATAATAAAAATATTTTCTTTGCCAGTAAGATTTATAAAAACAGGTTTGGGGACAAAATCATTCCAAGTTAATCTTTACATATTTTGGTCTTATAAGCAGTCAGCGCAGGAAGGACCATGGGAAGATGACCAAGGCTAACCCTACCATTTGGATCATTGCCTCAGTCCACAAGTGGGTTTCCAGCTCCACTGCCCTCTGCAGGAGGGTGCGCAGGATGTGCATCATGACATCGCAGTTCAGAATCCTCACCACATTGCTGAATGCAGGACTGAAGTCTGGAGGAGGAGGTGGTGGCAATGCTAGGAAACAGGTGTGCAAACATATCAATGAACTGACATCCCACCCAGAAGCAGAGAGCACAAACATACTAATTTCAGTGAAAGAAAAACTGGACCTTTAAATGAGTAAAACCATGCTCAAACACAATTGTGTGCCTAAGTCACCTTTAATCTTTGGCAAAACTAGAGTACTTTTAGTAAGTCCTTACACAAAAAACATGTACAAGCTAAGTTAATCAATCACAAGTATTAGTTACATCTGTAAATGCAAATTTTTAACACTCTGAACTGCCTGATTTATGTCTCACTATTAAATATACAGTTTGTGCTTTGCATCAGATAAAAGGTTTTCAAGTAATTAAACAAAACTGAGGAGTGGAGTTTCCATACTGTAGTGTCCCACACCCCAATATCACATGCGTGGAGCTCTAAATTTTTTCTGCTACTGGCATTCCAGTCATTTCTGGTTATGTACATTTGCTGAGTTAATACTGGAACTCTGATGTGGAATCTCGGCATCTCCTGATAGCACCTCATTTAACACCACAGCCTTTCCCTACCAGGAACCACTGACTCCAGTCTTCTTTAGGTACCTGGATGCCTATTTTCAGATTGCCTTTTTTCAGAAGACCTCTGTGAATGCAGTGTGTCTGAAACCACCATTCTTTAGACAATTCAGGCTGAATGAAGTTACTGACAAAGACAACATAGACACATAAAAGAATACACAGGAAGTACCTGCAACAATAAATGCAGCCTCAGGAGAACACAAATCAGGGTCAACAGATACCTTGATATTTTGGAACCGTACTGTCCAATTACATGAGTCTCTGACAATTACCTCTAAATCACCACATTTTTTAAAATTTCCACAAAATAATTCCCCTGATAACATTTTAAGCTGCCAGATTGAAAGGGGAAGGAGCAAAGTTGAGTTTATTAAATTGTTCACTGCATTTATTTGTTCAGCTTATCAAGTCTTCCTCAAATCAACTCAGTTAAATGCTTGCGACTTGAATGGGTAAATGTAAGCGCAAAAGGGAAATAATATCTGTGTTACAATAGAAACACAGGGGTTCATTGTTTTATGTATCCATAGCTTATAAAAAATTCTTTCTAAAACCTAAGTCTCATTCTCATATTACAGAATGGATATGAGCATTATTTCCTGTGGCAACCTTCTCTACATGCCACTATTGTGTCTCAATATTGTCTAAAGAAACTGCTCACAAAAAACACTACAACTTTTGCCTCTTAGTTACTCCACCATAAAATCTCTGAGTTCATGGGTTTGTCAACAGGTACAGTGCCATGTTTATTTCCCTAAATGTAAACTAAAAATTTCAGAATTCCTGTCCATGATAAAGAAAAAAAAACAAAAGAATTGCCACGTGCTAATTAATGACAATTACTACAAATCACAACAAATTTAATATGAACTCACCTATCCACTCTGAAGTCACAAGACATCTCCCAAAGCTCAGTATATATATACAACTACATATACTACCAATTAGCACATTTGTTGAATCATTAATTTTAGAATTTTACCTTCATCCCTGTTTTCTTGTTTTCTTCTTTTCTTTTGTGTATGTTCAGCCTACAGAAAAAGGAGTGTTGTTGTATCAGCACCTCTATAGAAGTACACAATAATGAGATTAATGAAATTATGAGAAACCCTACGCTAGAAATGTGATGAGATACATAGAGATACCAGTAAATTCCTGGTTGTGAACTAGAATTTTGTCTGAAACATGTTTAAAATTCCGTTTTGAATTTAAATTTCTAGTAAAGATAAATAATTGGACATATTTGCTTCCTCAGTAAGAGTTATAAAAACAAAATTTGGGGGTTCCCAGTCCAAAGGTAATTCTTATCATATTTTGATCTCAGCATAGAGAATTAACAGAGTAAATACACAAGGTGCCAAAAAGGAAACACAAATGTAAACCACACCATCTAGATTTGTATTGAAAACTTTAATTTCATGGAACATTTCGTTTCAAAGGTAGCTGCAGACACTCTTTACTGAACCAATTTCTTTAGATTGCATTAATTCAGCAAAATTCTTTAAATATTGGTAAGTATGTACTATTTTTTTAACCTTTTAGAGTGAATCTTACATTGCTTACCTTGCTGTGCTGGGTCTTAGTGTAGTGATAAAAGAACATATTGAATTCCTTCAAACATTCATCTTTTAGTTCATAAACTCCATGACCAGAGACACCCGGTTTCCTTACAGAGAAATATTTCACAATATACAGATTATTAATATACATTCAGCACATCTTTGAAGGCAAACACAATTTGTTTTCTAAAGAAGCAGGAATTATAATGGCTACTCACTAGTTTATTAAAAGCAGAGAGTGAGTACAGTTAGGACTCTTAAATTTTCAATGCAGGATTTACAGGAGTAAACAATTCAGCAGCAAAATATTTCTAATCTATACCATCTAAAGCACACCGAATAGCCTCTGAAAATTCTTTTTAACTGTGTGGCTTAGAATTTCAGACATTGGATATTGCTGCATAAAATTCAATCCTTTCTTTAACCAAAGTATAAAACAAGTAATACTTGCTGCTTTCCAGCCAGTGAGATTTTTTTGAACTGTTCATATAATTCCCCAAGTAAGATTCCTAGGTACACTTACAGTTGCTCTTAATTGAACATGAACAAGCAAACCACATGAAATTTAAAATAAGGTATACTAAAATAAGACATTTTTCTCACAAAAATAGCAGACATTTGCACTGGTTTTGTTCAACTACAATCTATTGTTCTATACTTGCATACACACAAACATATATATTTATATATTAAATGAATTTCCAGAAAAAAGGGTAAGTTGCAGAAAATTAGCAACTAAGTAACATAACAGTTACTAGATAGTGATTGTCAAAGGTACAATGACTTCTTAACTTTCCATCTTAGGGAAAAAAATGAACTTTCAAAGATTCTCCCACTTGGACTTGAGATTACTGAACTCCCAAGACTCCTCAACCCGAATTTGAAGAAAGAGGGTGGCAAAGGGAAAGAAACGGCAGCAGTGTAGGATATTCACACACTGTTCTTTCCTAAGTATATTTGCAAATATATTTACTTCAAGATAGCAAAATATAAGCTGAACAGAGACTGTCGTTCATATTGTTTAACCCAAACATATCTAAGAAATTTTATTTCACTTTCAAGCTATTTATAAATCAACATTAAGAACTTACTTGAATGTAGCCACTTTATTAATTACATTCTCCAAGCCAGTTTCATTGTTCTCCTGGTAAAAAATGTAGTTTGGGATAAACATATAATGATTCAAATATCTTCAGTATTATGCTATGTGTAACAAAAATAGACAAATTTAGATAATTCCCTAATTCATGAACTATTATCTTTTGCCCGCTGTTAATCAGAAAGCAGATATTCATAACTGGCATTTTCCAAGGAAGTATCAAAGATACATAATACTTTCACTTAATAATGTAGAACTTCATTAATAACAGAGCTGATCTCTAGAAACAGGTCAATGCTTACCCTACCTTAACAAAAGGAATAAAAGAGGTTTAGATATTTTAAACAGTGACTGTGGATACTATGATAATACTTAAGGCTATTTCATTTACAACAAAAATGTAGGGTTTTTGCATTGATTGCTGGCCCTGAACACTTCCAGACTATAAAATCTAATCCACATCCCTTGCCTTTGCTTCAATCTTCCACAACTGTAAGGGAATGTCAAGGAAGTCTTTGTTTTCAAATAGACATGAACAATACTTGACTTCAAATGGATCTGCACAGGTTTGTCATCAAAATTACAAGCTTAAATTTATCACTGGTCTGCAGGCCAGAATGGAATCCAGCTCCATCACCCTACAGGGCCAAACCAGAAAATTTCACGTTGATTTTTGAACCTAGGAGAACTACAGCTGAATATTCTAGAAAAAATTCACCTCTTAAACAAAAAGCATAATTCCCACACAAGTCTTTTCAGATCAGCCCATACTTGAATCTATGACATTTATCTTCACATCAGTAAGGTGTGTGTAAGCCTCTTTGGCATGCCATTTTGTAATTCTCAAACCAACATTTAAGCTTTATATTAGAAATGCTTCCATATAAGGATATGAAAGCTAAAGAAGAAAGACATAAAACAAGAAAAAGTAAACCAAGGAAAAAAGTAAATAAATCAGCACTCACGTTTTCAGGCAATGACTTGGTAATTGCACTGTGAGCCATTGGTTCAATACACAACAGATGGATGATTTCTCTCATTATTACATCTTCTTTTGTCACATTACTGATTCCAGGCACATATCTTTCCCCTGTCAGAATGAACCAAAAGGAGAGGAATGGCAAATATGACAGGTTTGAAGTGAAATTGAATTTTGCACCATGATAATGGTATTGCTGGGATGTTTCATTGTATAAGCTTACATGTGTCAGAAGCCTGTCCCAAGTGTCTGAGTAAAAATGATTCTCAGCCTAGATTCCTAACAACATGGGTCAAGATGGACTCTCTTCATATTCTACTTTAACATCAATTATGAAGCTATCTAACAGCTTTTTTCACTGTCCAACTCCTATTGTTTCCATCTCACAAATACTTGTGATACTGAATCATCTATTTAAAAGAGGTACTCCTCAGTATCCTCTCTATACTATGTCTAAGAAAATTATCAAGCCTGCTCTGTCAAAGCAATCATCCATTACTACAACAACACAGAGAAATGAAACTTACCCACAATATAGATGAGAATCTGTAGCATCTCTTCTATTAAAACATTATATTGCTTAATCAAATCCTACAAGAATTAGAGAAATCAGGTTAAAAAAACAAAAACAGAAGTGCAGAAAAATCTATCCACCAAATGATACTGAGCTCAGCCTTCATATCTACTACACTGCTAAAACATTGTACTTCAGGAAGAAATTTCCATTCTAACAAGCCAGAAAAAGTGCCTGCTCTGGCAGAGGAGATATTATACAGCAACTGAAGTGCAAGATTCACATGCAAGAAAAGAAACAGCTAAAAAAAGTATCCCAAATGAAGGGTTATATCAAAGTTCAAGCCACAAGAAGAAGCATAACAACCCCAGAAACTTCCAACCAAAATAAAAGCACATAACATGGCTTAAGAGAATAGAAATGCTATAGCAAAGTCATTTACATGGATTTTGGTAGATGCCCTGTGGAGACAAGTCTCCATAAGTCCAAAATAAAGGTCCAAAATGGGGCAAAACTTACTTGCTAATTTTGAGGAAGCCTCTACAAATTCCAAAATATTTACCTAACCACAAGCTCCTGTGTTTACTGACTTCCAGTGTGGCCTTAAAAATGCAGTTATCAACATTAGCTAGTTTTTCTTATTGATGTTTCATATACTCAAAGCTGACAAATTAAACAGCAGAAAAATTTGCTACTTACCTGATCTTTGGTGGGTTTGATCTTTTTGAAAGCATCAGCAAGCTCATATCTCTGCAGTATCAGCAGGAGAAACTGGTTTGGATCCATGAGAGATGCACCTATCTATCAAAAAACCCAAATTAATATGAACATCACTTGCTATTTTAAAATCAATGAAAATTAAACTGAACGTTTTAAAAACGACGAGTATGCAGTGATTCAGAACATTGTACCTGGAGCATGATGATGTCTTTATCATACATCTCTTCTCTGCATTTAACATCTTGATAATAGAATACCTAAGAAACACAAAAACAAAAGAGAGATATAAAGTAATGTACATCAGTTAATCTCTGAGGCCTTTCAAACTGTACCACATCTTTATCGAGTAAAAGAAAGTCCACATTTCTTTCAAAATAACTATGTACTTTAATGGAAGTGAAAAATGTTTTCTCACTTATCCAGAAAAAGTCTATGCCATACTTCACACTCCCATCCAAGAGGACATAACTCCAATGGCTGCTTCTGAATTAAGTCAAAACATCCTCCTTTTCCTAGCCCAGTTCTCAGAAAGACAATTCTGCAGCGGTTTACTAAGATTTACTTTGATTTCATCAAAGGGTCTTGTGCAAGGTTAGCAGAGAACTTCTGCCATTAAAGGGAATAAAAACAAACAAAAAAACCCACAAAAAACCCCAAACAAACAAAAAAAGCCCCACCCAAAACAAAACAACCAATAAAACCAAACAACAAAACCAAAACCACCCCAAAGTGAAGCCAAAGGAGGTAAATGCAAGGGTAGACTCTTCCCTTTACCTTTACTCTTGCAACAGAAGTCACAAGTATTAGAAAATGTTTGTATGTTTAGCTATAGAGTTCTCAAAAGTTTAGTGTGAGACTAATAGTTTCACTTCTGTATGTAACAATGTCCATACACCATGAGGAACTTCTAACTTTTTATGCTACAAGCAAGAGTACAATAAGTACTTTGGCAGTGATTATGGGATCTGAAAGTAGCTTACAAGTAGACATCAGCAACATTATACTATTTGACAGAGTAGAAGAAAGAGTCATAGCAGAGATGAAAATACTCCTCTAAGACAAGGAGGTAAGCTATTGCTGAAGATAGAAATAAAACCATGTGACCTAAATTTCCACCTAGAAACTTTCTATTTACTGTAGGAGTGACCCCATGACCTCTCTCTGCACTGGATGAACCCCTGGCAGCATTACTGAGCAACCCTTGCAAACACTTAGAGGATCAGCTCAGCACTGAACACTGCAGGGAGTACCTGGCTTATCAGGGAGAGCCCATTCCTCCTCCACATCTCTGCAGCAACCTGTGCAACCAGGACAAGACACCGCAAAGGATATTCTACTAGCAGCTCCACTTGAAATTCTTCCTAGATTTTAAAAAAGGAAAAAAAACAAAAAAACACCTCACAATAAATCTGCCAGTGGTTTTAAAAGTGTGAGTCCTAAAGAACAGAGATATATTGACAGCTGAAAAATAACTTGTATGTGTGTCATGAAGGTTAGAGCATATAGATTGAGGGTTTTTTCTTTCCAGAGTATAAATCATAAAAGCATTTGGGGAAAAAAAAATCTTACAGGAGAAACAAACTCGTGCAATCTTGAGATGGCTCCGGTCTTGCTTAATCGTACATGAAGACCTACAAAACCAAGGAAGATAAATCAGAAAATAAATCAAAATCAGTGAAGGTTCTCCAACCCCTTCTAAATGTCAGCTAAATCATTTACAATTTAGAGAACTCCAGAAAAAAAAGTCCAAGTTTGTTTAGGAAAGACTTCATACTTTCCTTTTTTCAATCGCAACAGTTCTTACTACGCTTACAAACCATTATTTTATGAATAAATTTACACTAAATGAATGAGTGAACACCATCTGAATTGAGATGCTATATAATATACAAAAAATAAAATTTTTATTTCACATATGAATCATATATCAGTAGTAAATTAATTTCAAGACTACAAGGATTAACAGATGGTATCTTGCTTTCAAATGATGTGATAAAGAATCTACAGCTTAATAATAGCATATGATTTTATTTGTATTCTATAGAAAGCAGTGATTGTATTCTGACTGGAAGCCTGCCCTGGCATTGTGCAAAATATGTCTTTCAGGAGGAACATTTTAACCATCCTAAGATATATATGGCTGGAAACTAAATTCAAGGTAAATAATAATGGACATTATTTAAATAAAGGATATAGAAACAGAACAAGAAACACTTCAGAGAAAACTAAGGATCTCATTAACAAGGAATTTTTTTCCTTCTTGACTGTTTTCTCTGTCTTCCATTTAAAAAGACATCCTCCAATCTCCATGGTAATGGTTGTTTTGAGAAAAACTTTCCATTAGTGGGACATATGGGGAACATGTCTTCCTGATCATGAGAATGTCACTAAGTCAGAGACCAACTCATCTGTGAAGCACTTAACTGAAATGTTTTCTGGAGTAAAGAAATAGAGATGGATGACAAGCATGGTTTAAGCAGCAATCAAAACACATCACTTACCAGCAAGAGTCCTAGACAGTGGCAAATGTATGCTGACAGGATCTGCAGACACTCTGTAAGGTCTGCTCTCCAGGGTATGGCCACACAAGTGAAATATTGTCTTCTCCCGAGAGCGGCCATTCATGCTGCACCTCATCACAGCCTTATGGCATTCTCTGTAAGACCTGAGCAGCAGCTCTTCCTAGAATTAAAAATACATGCAGAATAAAAAAAATCCTACAGTCCTTCTTTTCTCTCTTTGTCACACCCAGATTAATTCTTTCAGACCAATTTTTTTGTGGAAAACTATATTGAACAATTGTGAGCTTTTCTAAAATCTGCTATTTGAAAAGCTGTCAGGAAGATTCAAAAAAGGCATGCATGCAAGAATCACAGAAAATTTATATACTTACATCAGAGGCACACCACTCCTGGAACATCAAAAGAATGTTCTTGAGCTGCATCTGTATGGTAATAGCTGCTTCCCAGTCAGGGTCCACCTCGATGTGCTGACCAATCTGTCTTTTTATCTCCTCCATTCCCTGAAATAGAAATCCCACAAAATACTTTGTCTAAATCAGTGATCACAGGCTTAACACAACAGAAAATTCCACAGTCAAAAGATAAAACACATGTAACTAAATCTGATGAATATTACTTGTATAAACATGTCTTCTTCACCCACCCAAAACAGGGACTGAAGAATTTAACAGTGTAATTGCACGTTTACATCCATTATAATATTATGGGAAAAAGAGGAGCTGTAATCACTTTACAACAGGATATCAGAAAGAAATTATTTAAATATATTGTACCTGCATGCAAGTTAGAATCCTTAGGAAAGAAACAAATCCTTCTAAAAAACGCTCCCTCAGACGGTCTGTCCATACTGTAGGTTTGCTGACTAAGATATACCTGTCCCAAAAAAAAAAAAAAAATTTCATACTTTGCTCAGACTTCTCTTATGCATGTACTTCAAGAGTTGTTGAAATTCAATTGTTTTAATACCATCAATTACATAATCAAATTTCATCACCCTCCTCATCTTAAAGTACTCAGAAAATTTTCCCAAATACTAGAACTACTAATACCTTGGTGTGACTCCATCATTGGAAATTAACAGGTTTTTTTTTTAATTCCAAGGTGTTTGGGGTGTAATAAATGGAGTGATAAACATTACTCAGTTTATTAGAGCAATTTGGTACCAGCAATAGTAGAAAACCCTATGCAGATAAGGATTATACAGCTTTCCCAGAATAGCAGTAAATGGGAGACAAATTTCCCATACTGTCTTTCAGTAGATACATTTTATTTATTAATGTAAATATTATATGCAATTAGATAACTGAAAATCAAAAATGTTTTTACAGAATGTAATTTCAGTATTTTAAAATTTTAAGGTTCCATTGAAAAGAAAAGAAAATATTAAGATATCATGTAGGTTTTTTGAGGGGTTTGGCTTTGATTTTAAAGCAGTTTTATCATCAGACTCTGTATTGAAACACCTCATCATGCTACCAGTATGTTTGAGCTGCTCTAGCTTCTCACCCTTACACTTACCTGAGGTCATATATTACTGAATATACCCGGGTCAGTTTGTCTTGACTGTAGCCTTGGAAGTTGAACTTGTCATTTTTGTCTAGGTACTCTGGAAGCACTTCTAGGAGTGTCTCTGTAATGGTGGTGATTACATTTTGCTCTTCAATTAGATGTCGGGCCTGCAAGAACAAAGTGAAATATTTTTCTTCCTGTTTTTGTTAATGTTATCATCAAAAGATTTTTTCCTTTGAATCCATCTTCCTCATTAAAAATTCTTTTAAGCATTTGCAAAGAGCACAAGATAAAAAAATCCCACAGTATTTATTGCACAGGAACACAACTGCTATCAACTACAAAGTTTGTTCAACAACTATGTATGTTTGTTCAATTCTGACAGCATCTATATAATGGATATACCGGTTTTTTTTCTAGAAAGATCATGCAGAAAAGAATTTTTACATTAGTACTTCAGCTAAGAAACATATAACTTTTAAAAGTTATAGATATACTTCCTCCCCATATTTCACCCCCACAAGAAGACATTTAACCATTTTTTACCCCCTTGCCCTGTTTTGAAAGTCACATAGACAAGTAAATGTGAGCAGTAAATAAATACACAAAGTTAATGCAGAGTACAATGTGTCAGGAACTTATACTTATTTGCATTCCCTCTATGTTCTGTAATGAATTTTCACATCAACTCAAGCTCCTGCTTTCACATCGGCTTTCACAAATCTCAAAATCATTCATATTCAACTCAGCAATGCATAAAGTCTCCCTGCCAAATACAACAATCTGCAAAGGTGGCACTACTAGCAATTCTCCAACTTATTTTACACCTCCAGCAGAGCCAAGCTGTACATACCAGAGTAGGTACAGTGAACATCTGAACTGAGAGCGCTGTCACAGAGAGAAATCTGTCATGATCATCACTGATGTATTCCTTTTGCAATGCCTTGTAATACTAGAAAAAGAGAGTATTGGGGATATTAAACAAATGTTAGCAAAAATGTTTACTTTTTTATTCACAAGAATTACATCTCAGTGTGTCTCTCCCCCCTAATAGAAACGCCAAGAAAAACAGCACAATATCCTCAATGCACCAAAGCAAGTCAGTATGGACCCCACTGAAGATAAGCACAAATGTAACTGATTTGTCAGATTGCAAACAGAATTATTTCTTGCAATGAACTGCATGGATAGTTGTTCAACAACTGCCTGTAAAAGACATGTGCAATGGGTAATGCAAGTCTTTGTTTGCTTTGTTTCAGTCCAGAGAAAATCAAAAAGTATCAATCATCTTTATCAGAATTAAAAAGTATCACCCTAAAACAAAACACACTTTGTTTTATGTTTTGTATATTTCTTAATTATTGTATCGAATTTTCAAAAAGAAAGACCAATTTCAGTTGCAGTTCATCTGGCATTTCAAAATATACACAGAATAATAACAATATGGCAATCAAACAAGCATATCCCTACATGGGATTAAGGAACAAACCAGTGATATGGGAATTAATTAACTGCACTCCAATAAGGGCTGAGACAGTTTTTGAGGTTCTGCTTGTTTAAATTCCCTATTTATATTGAAAGAATTTTCAGTTTGGGGGGAAATTTCATAAAGCTAGTACAAATTCATAGCATAAAAATTAAACCATTTACCTTCACAAATTCAACAGCAAAAAATTTTTTGTATTCCATTTCCATGAAAAAACTACTGAAGATAAGTTCATGAAGAACCTTCCTTGCCCCTGCGAAGAGCCAATACAATGCATGTCACATTGTTGTACTAAGATGCAGCTTTTTGTGGAAAAACAGGAACCAATTACTAAACTATAATTAAAAAATCATTGAAAGTCTTGAAATGGTTATGAAGCATATGAACAAAGTTATTAATTACTTTTGGGTTTTGACATTTATTGGTATGTATTTCAAACATCAAGTAATCAAGTCACTCAGTGTCAGGTTGCATTTTGTAAAAAGATTTTTCAAGATACATGAAGCAGGACAAATTGAGGTGGCAAATATATATCCCAAATATAAGTTAGCACAGCTGTAAAAATTAAGGCTGTATAAAAACTGTAACAAAAAAAAAAGAACTGTAATTCTACATGCATAGCACTCATATTGATCTATGTTACACACGTGAAAAATTAATTTGACAAATCTTTAGTTTTTAGCAACATGGATAAACAAACCTTTATGAAGCCTTGCATCCCATAGCATCAACTTGCTTATAAAGCAGGGCTTTTCAGAACCAGCTTCTTCCTTGAGACATATTTGACAAAAGATCTGGCGAAAGTCACCTGTAGGGATGAAACTACTCATTTGTACAAGAATGTTTCAATAATTAAATTATATGACACAAGAAGTTTAGAATTACATAATTCTATTACTTAAAAGAAGAAAAAAAGAAGGCAGTTAAGTAAGAATTACTTTTAACATTTTTTCTCAATGGATATACTTCCATATATGCTTTGCCTCACTGATTTTTTCCTCTTATACTTGCCTACCTAATTTAATAAATCCTGTGATGCAGAAGAGCATTTTAAAATGAAAATTACTGAGACAGCTTTGCAAAGCAGATCCACAAGAAGCCTTTACTATGCCAGAATAGAAATGCTCAGGACTAGGCAAGTTTCTGTTGGTCACTGCCTCAGGCCTTGAAAGTCATTCTTTTGTAGAATTTCAGAAATTCTTTTGTATTTTCTTGCACCTATCAGTAGACACAGTACTTGAAGCAGTTTTGGAGAACAACACATTGCAGTCAACTTCGGGTTTTTAATGTTCCAAAATGAGACCTTATGTTACTAATTTGAAAAGGAAAAGTCATGAAGAGTCATGAATCAAATTCCTAACAACCTGGAAATAAACATTATTAAATGTTTCTTGATCCATGTTCTACCACTTGAAACAAAGCCATGAGAAGAACAGGAACCACCAGACCACGCAAAGGTTCCAGCTGAGTATGGAACATCAGGCTCATAAAGCCTCTGTGTATATAATCCAGAAGGACAGGAATGTTTGACTTCAATCTTTGTACTTAGAGACTCTTCTAAAACATAAAAGTATCTGTTAACTGACCTGGATAAAAATCAAACTTTCACTAGAAACTTTGAAATAATCCACACTCAAAAAACTTGCACCAACTGAAAGAACTGTCTGAAGAATTCAGAACAGCAAGAAAATACTGTTGCCAAAATAAATACAAACTTGAAAAGAACAGAAGACTAAAACTTGTAAAACACTGTAAAGAATTACAAAAAAGTACAGTTCTGATCTGTGTATTTCAAGCAAGCATTCAGAAAATCTTAGAAGAAATTCACTTCATTGAAGCTTACAAAGGGGCCAAAGCAGACCACCAGATTGATCTATCAAGGAGGAGGACAAGAAGTGATTAGAGTTTAATCTATTCATATTTGTATTGTGTGGAGAAATTTTATAATGGCTTTAGTGTGGCAAGATACAGGTATGAAAAAAATAGTAACAAATCAAAAGTACATTGATTCAGAAATCTTTAAAACCATAAGCATCATCAAACACCAGCACAATGTTTGAAAGCTTCAAATAGACTTTCCAGTACTGGGAAAAAAATTTAATTAAGATTTTAATATTTGTTTTATTGCCACTTTCTAATGAATCACAGCTATCAAATCTGAAGCAGAAATTGATGTAAGCAGAGGATGTATGTTTCCACTGACAGACAGAGATGCTCTGTGGGTTTCCACCAGCACTGAGGAGGGAAGCTTTTAAGTAAAGGAGTCACAGACTGAGTGTGTGTGATGCTAAAAGTGAGAATAATAAAACTTCGAGGTAGCGTTCCATCAGGGAAACAAACACATTTATTTCAACAAGAAGAAAAGTACTGCTATTCATAACCTTGCTAACGGATATCATCACCCATGCTACTGCAGTAATAATTTTCTAATTAGAAACAACATCAAAGTATTTTAATTAAGGGAATATCATATATAACACTGCTTAATTTATTCAAATCCTGGTATGGCATTATTTTAACAAAACCCAGCAATGCTTACTTGAATAGCTCATGAGTTTGTTCAGCCAAGAACCAAGGCGCAAGGCAAACTTCTGATGTGCCATAACATCAGCATGCAGAACCTCCACGTGAAGAGGCCGTTGAGAAACATTTTCAGAATGCCTCTAGGAGTCAGGTAAATATTAGTGCATATAAAATAAAGTAACATTATTTAATTCTTTATTTTCACTCCCCACCATCTCTCCCAAGCAAAACAAAGAAAACAGTTTGATGATTTATTTCTGAAGATATCTATCTCAAATGTGGTACTGTAAATTCAATTCCAAAAAGTTCACAGGCAAATTATAAAACCATGGAAGTACTAAGCTAAAGACTGTATGGCAGACAAAAGTGCTCAGTGTCAATACTAATTAGGCTGGTATGGGGTGTTTTTTTGTGAAAATTACTTTAGGAGGTTACCTTAATTTCTTCTTTTGCTTCCTGACAAGAGGCATAATGTCCTGCCTTAACAGCTCTACGACCCTGTTTAAGAAAATACTGAGCATGAGACCAATACAAAGCAAACCCAAAGGATCACAAGTCCGATCCTTACTATGTTTTTAATACATAGCAAAAAAACAGGGCCCAACACCACTCACAGTGCTATTAAACACCAAGAAGCAAATAAAAATTAACATCATTGTAGGAAAAACACTATCCAAATCAACAACACAACGACCAAGTAAACTCTGGATATCTTAAGGAAAATTCATGTACACATTAAAACAGATAAAAGAGATTTCTGCACAATACTTTGAACACAAACCATATCAACTTTCCTCCTGGCACAAAGTACATGAAATAGCAGAGTATAACCAGAGATGCATGCTTCCTAAACAAGTTCTCCACACCTGGGGAACAAGTTTTGACTAAGAGTTGCTCAGCCATGTGCCTTTCCTTCCTCAAGCTCCAGCAACCAGAAACAAAGATTCTATAACCAAGTGACTATAGCAGTAACTCTTAATGACTAGAAGGTGACTCTCTGATATCCCAAATGCACTAACCTCTTTATCTATGGCAGTTGTATGCAACTGGGCTTCACCAAGTTCACAGCCAAGTGCCCTTTGCAGGCTGTAGATGACATGATCATAAGAATGGTGTTCATCATTGAAAAGGACACAGTAGTAGCTGTCTACCTTCTCTCTGCTGGGAAAAAGGTAACATATCATACAAATGAAAGTAAAATTGTAAATAGTGTCCTTTCAAATACAGCTTAATTGATACCTTGAGATGAATGCCAAATACAATTTAAAAAGTTATTCAAATAAATCAAGCATATTCTTCATGCTAATGACACCCCCCACCATCTGTGCCAGAAAAAGCCATAGAAATTATGTATCAAGTACAAAAGAGAAGTTTTGAAGTTATTTGATATTGTCTTATAATTTCCTTTCTCTGCTGTTTTATGAACCCATTTGTTTTTTAATGTGATACACAGCCTTCTTCCATTTTCACAGAATCACAGAATGGTTTGAGTTGGAGGGGACCTTTAAAGTTCATCTAGCCCAGCCCCCCTGCAATGAGCAGGGACATTTTCAACTAGATCAGGTTGCTCAGAGTCCCATCCGACATGACCTTGAATGTTTCCAGGGATGGTGCATCCACCAACCCTCTGGGCAACCAGTTCCAGTGTTTCACCGCCATCATTGTAAAAAATTTCTTCCTGTATTTATCCTAAATCTACCCTCCTTGAGTTTCAAACCATTAGCCATTGTCCTACTGCAACAGACCTTGCTAATAGGTTTGTCCACATCTTTCTCTCAAGCACTGTGGAAAGCATCCTTGAAAATCTGCCAGCTCAGTTCTGCTCCCCTGCCCCTTAGCACCCCATCAGTGTCTCTCAAGACAGCCAATGGCACCTGGTGGGTCTCTCCACGCCTGACAATTCCTCCCCTGCACCAAGATCCTGCCATTTCACTGTAGATCAGGCTGGCTCAGGAGCAATTCTCTTCAGTGACTGAGGGAGGACAGTCACACATTACTTTTCCCATGAAGTATTAAAAGCTTTTCTCTTCATAACTCTAGGTCATATATGCCACAGCGCTGTTTACAGGGATTTCAGCACTAATGTCTGCATGAGTATGAGACTATTTCAGGCAACATTATAATCCAAGTTGCTAATGAATTGAAAAGAAAGTTGGAAATACTCCCTACCTAATGGTGAGCTCCTCAGGTAGTTCCTTCTCTTCCTCCCAGATAAGCATATCTACAATGTATTTTATCACAGAGGGAAACACTTTTCTAGAATGCTCCATAATTTCTTCATTCAACTGACATTCAGAATTCTGTAAAACATGAGATAATATTAACATGGCAAAGAACCTAAAAAAAATTAAATGGGGGTTGATATAGTACCTTATTAATATTATAGGAAATTATACTATAATATATACATACTGTATATTATATACATATATAATACTGTACATTTTACTATACATACATACTGTAAATTTTATATATACATACGTGTACTATAATCAGGAAATAATCTTTTTCACAATTTTCAAGCACATTAACCTCACCTAATGTCTTCTTTTCAAAGTTACTTCATTGCAAGGGCTCTCAGTAGTACTCCAACAGTTTCATATACCTTTCTTTATGCATCCATGTTTTATCTAGGCCTAGAATATGAAAGGCCTCATCAAATGTGTTACTTTCTTTTCTAAAAATACTTCTTTAATTTTTTATTTTTTATAATTTTCTTAGCTTTTTTTTTAATTTGCATTCAAAAAAGCTGTTAACAGCTTTCTGCAGTCCCATAGATATTTAAAAGTTTCCAGTGCAGACCAAGCAACAAGCTCCCCTGATAAACAAATCACTCCTTATTGCAGCTTCAACCATTTTTATCTCCGAAATCCATTAACTTTCTTCAAAAAGAAGGACAAAAAAGTGAAGGAAAACTTTGATTCATTTTTCTGTAAGGCCAGTGCTTTTTATTCCTTTTCCACTCGACTTTTGAACTGGAACATAAATAACAGTATGTTTGCTACAAAACCATCAGGGATTTGGGGTCTGCTTACAATGACAAATGCTGAGGTTTTTTTCATCCTAAATTATCTCAGAATGAAGGACTCTGAAAAAAACCCCAAATTTTACCTGAAGCAGCTGATTTTTCTACATTGTCTTTAAGAATTCCTTGTAAGATGGCATATTTTTGTTAATATGCTCTTTTACCAGGTACAATAACCATGAGACATCCTAGCATAAAAGGTTAGTTTCAAGGCACAGAACATTATTTTTAGTCATAGTGACAGATCACACGCCAGAAGTAACTGACCAATTCAATTGTTCAGTAATGCAGTAATGTAGAAAACAGAAAAAAATAAAATCAAACTTCTAAACATTTGCTAACTGCTGGGAAACCAATTATTTGTAAATGAGAACTAATATACTTTGCAAGAAAAAGAACAAGAGAGTGCAATTTCAATTCCAAATGAAAGACTCAAGCACACAAGACAGGTAGATGAAACTGCCTGCAAACAAAAAGCAAAAAAACCAAAGGATGTCTAATATACATGTTTGAACCCAAACACCTTGACCAAGGAAATCCTGATTCAACTTGACTGAACTTGTTACATGAGTTATACAAGACATATAGAGGAATAAGCACTTTTTAAAATAAGAAGGTAACATTTACAAATTTTTTTTATTTCACTTTAAGCAATGTTCTTACTTCTTTTGGAGAACTTGATGCTCCAGGCTCATGTTTAGTACACAGCGGTCCAGCCTTCCATGCCTCCGTATCCCCACAGTCACAAAATCCACCTCCAGTGGAGCTATGCATCTGGAAAAACCATGTATTTCAGTAATGAAATATGGCCATAAAAAGCAGGAGGAAAATAGGCATTGTGAATTATTTAAATAAACTACAAATATAAATATCTACCTAAAAACAGAAGAGTCTTACCACAACTTTTTTTAGATAAAAGGAAACTTTTTATCTGTTAAAAGTTTATCTTTTACCCCCCCTCAAAGGAGAAGGGCGGTAAAAGATAAATTTTTTGAGCAGAAAATAAAGAAATAAATAAATTGCTACTACAGAAAGGTATGCAAGACCTAAATAAATTTAACTTGAAAGTAAGTGAAAAAGCCTATGACTGATGAGTGTTCTTATTTATAAATGCAAAATATTTCTGGGTTTATTCACAAAATAATAGCAAAGCTACGCCTTCTTTAAAATTACTTCACCAAGTTAGAAAATAATATAAAAAAACAATGTGCACATTAAACAGACAGTTAGTAGTAGTTCTAACCAAAGAAAAGATGACACAATCAGCATCTAAATACATTTTTATAACTTTAACTTTGCAGTGCACTTTCAGAAGAGTACAAATTCTGAGCCTCCATTTTGGCAAAAAGTTCAGACAAAACTCAAGGCAAAACCAATTATCCTTAGCTTCCTCCAAATCCCCAATCTTGTAATAACTCTAAAAAAACTCTGACCCAATAAAAGGACATTCAAAAATCTGTTATTTACCTGAAGCATTTTAAAATAAGATTATCTAATTCGACATGCTTTGAGCAGGAGGCTGGACTAGGTGACCTCCTTAGGTCCCTGCCAACATAAATTATTCTATGAATCTATAAAGGGCACATTTTGTATTCTTTAGATGAAAATGCTACAAATCTGCTCCCATCTAAACTACCTACTTCCATAGCTGATGTTCTGCCTGAAGAATTTACTGTAAAACACAGAAATGACAACAGCTTCTCAGCCCAGCTGTGGCTCCAAAGTGCTTTGTAATCATTACGGTCAGCTTTCCCTGGGTTTTCACCTTACTTATATCCCAACAAAACTGACTAGGACTTAGGACTGCCATTTTCAGTCACAGCTCTTTGCTCTGACCTACACTTCCATGAAACTGCCAAAGAGAATAATGCTGTATGCATTAATAAACACTCCTTTGTTTCTGCAATTAGCAAGTTGCTGTTCTTAGAAGAAGCTTAACATAGCTAAAAACACAAGACAGATTAATTCATAAATTCCAGAATTTATTTTTTCAATAATAAAATTACTAATGGTTTATATGCAGCTCATTATAGTCTCAAAAGAACTTCTCTAAAGCTACAAGTACCACTTCTTAAACTAAGATTTTCCTACCTTGTACCGGTGGTTCTTGTGAATGCTATTCTGGAAGCAGTCAATACAGAGCACACAAGTTGGATCAACTGCACAGTCTCTGCAACAGAGATAAGTGGAAATGATAAGTGGAAAACTTTCTAAAACAAACACCTGAAATTTTAATGCACAAAAGAATATGTTGTTCAAAAAAAAAAAAGAAAAATTGAGATTAACAACAGATTCAAATTATAAAAACATTGTTTTTCATCATTCTTCTGTGACATGGAATAACCAGTCTTGTTAAGTTTGAACCATGTGCTGAAATCTCTTACATCAAATTCTGTCAAAAACATGCTCAATTTCCACTTTCAAAACTTCCTTAGCAAAACTTTTTCTGGTTTTGCTAAGAATAAGCAGCTAGGAAAACCAGTGAGGACTCTGAATTAACCTTTATTATTGTTTCCAACATCAATCAGTAGTCAGTTTGCTCATTAAACTTTTGCTATACTTCTACTAGGATTATGTTTCTAACTTTTAAAACAGAAGTTAAAGTCTGAAAAGAATTCCTCACTAAATAAGCTAGGAATGCATACTTTGAAATGTAACTTGTAAAGTTTCACTCATGCATTTCAATAACCTGAAAATAGAGAATTACACTCATGGGCAATCTAATTCCATTTTATCCTCTGTTTCACATACATACTTTTATACATTGCCTTTTTCCTTAAAACATGGACTTTTTTTTCTTTAAATGCATTTTAATTCTATACAAAATGTGGATGACAGGTGCTGAATGACAACATATCAAATTTTTTACTCTAGACCATTGTTCAACATTTAGTTCAAGCCTCATTTACAACTAAAATATCATGGTAATTCTGATTACAGAAATAGCTTCTTTCCAAACCTTCAGATTATAATAATCATTACAACAATTTAATACTTCTGTAACATTAATTTATTACCATAAATCTACTGAAAGATGAATCAAAGTAAATGGAGGTAGAAGTGCCTGCTAGATCTGAAATTCAAGACATTCAGATTTTGGAACCGCAGAATATCTTTTGTTTTTAGTATTTTAGAAGCCTAAAGCAAACAGATACCTAGCTTCAGTTGCAGTAGTACAATACAGTACTTTGTATAAATACTACCACATTTTTGCAGGACTGCAACTCAAAAAAATAAGAAAGAGACCAACTCAGACATTTAGCTTTGTCTCTTTGCCTGCTACCATACATGAACTCTGGAGAGGTAGGAAGAAAATTATTCTTGTTCTAACAGCACTGAACTGCCTTGTCCTGCTTTTTCCTTCGTGCAGCTGTCCCACTCACTATACACTTTCTAGTATACACAGCAGGACTTCTTCAAAGACCATTCTCCTTTCATGCACAACACTAGCTGATTCCTAGAAAAGGCTGAAGAGTATGTGATTGATTAAAACTTTACAGGGAAACTCATAAACAAAGTATATAGAGAGCTTTTATTTTGACACTTCCTAAATTCTAAGGGATGGATTTTTTTACTGATAGTGCTTTTCATCCTTAATAATATTCTCTTACTATTTCTAATTAAATGTTTTAAGCTTTTAAAATAAACTGAAAATTAGAATAAACTATGGCAATAACATCATATCAATGCTCATCAATTGCCAGAACTGTTGCAATCTTAACATCCACCACAAACACTGCTAGCTTTTTAATAATATATTTTATTCATGATACTCATTAATGTATTAGTATTAATAGGAATTAATAAAATTAATTCTATCAAATCAATGAGCTGCCACCTTTAATATACTGCAGGATGAGAAAAAAAGGTGAAAAATTACCATTGCTCACACAGCTATTCCCAAAGCAAAGGACTGATGATGCTCAGAAATGCTGGATTCTTTTTCAGACTTTGAAAGGGTGAGTACTGTATCCCTCAATTCAGGCACAGACTCCATATTCATACATTATCATCCAACACTTTTAACAAACAGCTTTCAGTACTTTTAGTAACTTTTCCATTTCCCTCCCCATTTCTCTGCCAAAGCCTCTTTTCATACACAATTTTCCTCGCTCTAAAGTGGTTTGAAATGGGAAACAAATGCCAACATTAGTTAAACAAAGAAGTCCCATGACACAAGCAATGTCTAGTTAGCAGCACAACTGATTTTATTAAAGCACTTTGCTCCATTATCTCAGATGGGAACACTGATGACAACACACCCTCATCCTCACCTGCAGGAGTACGTTGTCTCCCCTCCTTTGAACACCTTTCCACACAGCTGGGAGGTTCCACTCTGCTGTAGTTTCTCCAGGAACATATCTGGGTCCTCCCCAAACAAATAACATTCCAGGGGGTATAATATTGCTGCCTGGACCATTTCTTCTTGTTTCTCCACCAAGGGGTCCATTTCAGCAGAGTAAATATTTGGCACATGTTTTGCCAAGCACTGTAAAAATGTAGCTTGGAAGTCGAATCTTTCATCACACCACTGCAACAAAAAGTACACCCATGGATAAACAAACAAATAAGGAAATATAAAGAAAATAGGATTACACACTCCTACTGTGAATTCAGAATTCTTTCCTACATCAGAAGTCAGTTCTTTGAGCAATAAAATCAAAGAAACCATGGATTTCCAATGATTTCTCTGCTATTTTCCACCACCTCTGTTCCTTTGAAGTCTTCTACTAAAAACACTCTAAGGCAAGAGCTGGCAAGTGCAGTGTTACAGTGTTAGAGAAACCCATGCACTAAATAATTTTCAACTACACACTTCCCCCACAGGCCAACCAATACACAAAGTTTGATGTCTGTTCAACTGCTGACAAATGGAAAGAATTGCCACAGCTGGGAAAAGTTTGGGATTCACTCCTTTGCCTGCTGATAGTCACAAAACATGTACCAACTTAATGGTCTTCTGAAAGCCTTGTTGAACTGATCATTAGAGGTCAATAGCTGCTGAGGAAGAAAGAGCCCAAATGATCATACAAGCTTAGTGTCATTGGCAAACCAGGCTAAAATGCAATTTCTTTTTTGTAAGACAATTAATGAAAGTATTTGTATTTTGACTTGAGGTTCTTAGTCCATAACTTCACTTCCAAGTGATTTACTTCTCCAAACAGTTCTCTCCAATTGTCCTATTTCTTTCAATTCAGAATAGTACTTTTTTTCATATTATTCCCATGATTTAGAAATAACTTTTGGTTCTTCCTATTGCAAATCAGTCAAGGCTCTAAAAGAGAACATCCTTTCAAACACCACCTTGGTTAAAATCCACATATCACAGAATATGCTAAGTTGGAACAGACTCACAAGGACCTTTAAGTCCAAAACAGGACAACCCCAAGAACCACAGTGAGTGCCTAAGAGCATTGTCCAAATGCTTCTGGAACTCTGGCAAGACTGGAGCCACAACCACTTCTCCAGGAAGCTTGTTCCAGTACCAAGCCACGCTTCGGTGGAAAAGCTTTCTCGTAATATCCAACCCAAATCTCTCCTGATGCAATCTTATGCTGTTCCCTCAGGTTCTGTCACTGGTCACCACAGAGGAGAGATGAGTGCCTGCTCCTCCTCCTGCCCTCACAAGGCAGTTGCAGACTGCAGTGAAGTCTCCCCTCAGTCTCCTCCAGGCTGAATGGACCAAGTGACCCCAGCTGCTCTTCATACAGCTCCCCTCTAGGCCCTTTGCCGTCCTTGCTGCCCTCCAATAGGTTTGCATCGTTCTTATATTGTGGGGCCCAAAACTGCACAAAAGATTGAAGATGAGTGCAAGAAAAAAAAATACATATGTAAATTCATAAAGCTTTAAAGGGTATTTTCTCCAGGTCAGCAAGCAGGGAACGAGCAAAGCAACCACCAAAGGGTTCAGACTGAAAGAAGGGTCAAAGAAGTAGATGACATAACTTTTTATGTGAAAAGTAAAAAATCCTCAATCCTTTATTTATTTATTTGGCCATTAATCTTCCTCAGCATTACCCTTAGGTAGCCCATTACATCATTTATCATGGTGAAAATGCATGGCAGAAGCTGATGAAAAAGATAAGCCATGGATAATGTGGTCAAGCAGAACAGTGGATTTGCCCACAATCATATTAGAATATTCTTATTTTGAGAGTGCAGCAACTTGATCAGTCTAATCAGATTCCTTGAACCACAAAGCATTCAAACCTATCCATTACTATCTGAAAATGTAGACCCATCCATGAATTGAAAGGAGCCAGTTATTTTAATTCCAATGCTAACAAATAAATCTGGTTTTGTTCCAGAATTTCACCTAAGCAGTAAGCACCACTGAAATTATTGTATTGGTCATAAAAGCTGTAGCATACATACACACATAATACATATGCAATCTGTATACATATACATACATGCACTCAAATATATAGGTATGCATTTATTTTCACATTCAGATGTGAGGAACAAAAAGAAAATGAAACAAATTAAATGGGTGCCTTTTTATTTTAATAAAGTTATTCAAATTTTTCAACTACCTAGCAACACTTTTATTAAATAAAAGTGATGCTTACCCAGGGCATAAAGACATTAAATTGCAAAAAAGAACTAGAAATTAAATCCAAATTTATCAGATACTTGCATATTAACACTGAAAAAACAAAACAAAAACAAAAAAAATCACACACAGCTGATGGTTCTGAGAAAGATATTCAATGGTAAGAGGTAGACGAAAATGGAATTACTTGATCGTGTGTTTATTTTTTATGCATCTGATTTAAATGAGTGGAAGTGAATTATTCTTATCATAATTAAACTTCATAATTTAGTGTTTCTGCTTAAACACTTGTCCTCCTGTAACTAGTTTTTGTTTTATCTTACCTATACTGCATCATGCCTTCTTCAAATCCCTCTCCCACTTTGGTCACTGTATTTTTTAAATGCAGGAGGGTGGGGGGATGTGGGCCCTGTGGCACACTCTGTTCACAGAGCACAAGAGAATCCCAATCTGTCCCCTTCCAGCTCAATGAACCAGGTTCCCAGGAGATGGTGCAAGTTTAGCTTTTGTGCTGTCGATCCAGAGCACGTCATAGCTTCAAGAAACACAAGGATAAGCTTCCCTGAAAATCTGCCAGAAGTATAAAATGGGTTCTCACACAGTCAAACTTACAAGCATTTCAAGCATTCTTGTGCAAAGCTTTTAATTCTATTTAAATGTTGTTCCAAGAAGAGAGGACAGGAAGTAGGAAAGAAGAGGGAAGAAGGGAAGCAAGAGAACTTTCTCAAGCAGGCTGTCTGCCTTCTGGTAAGAACACTAAAATATATGCTCAGCCTGTACATCACCCAGGAAATATCCATTATACTCACAAAAAAACAAGAACATTATTTTTCTTATTTCTCAAAACTGCACCAGGCTAAACTTCAGACCTATCCCATACCCTCTGTGCCTCCTATGAGAAATCATTTATTCCTTTCATCAAAATCTTTTTACTTTATTATCTTCAAAAGTATAAAATTACATACAAAACTTTTAACAATACAAAATCTGCCAAATAAAACACCCCCTAGAATTAACTTGATTCTTCAGCTTGACTCTCTTTGTCCCCTTGTGCCCACATAATGAAACTGAACAGTTTCAAAAGTCCCACTTGCTCACTCACCTGAGCTCCCTTACCTGAGCTCACACCTGTCAAGTGCTCAATTGCTACAGATATTAAAAACAATATGAATTGATAGGCTTTTTGTTTTTATTGACAGGATGAGCTGGAAGTCTAGAAAAGCCAAATTGATGCACAAGACAGCCGCAAGCCGAGATGGGGCTCACACTGCAGCTTTCTGCCCAGCCCTGGATAGGCAGCCCCGAGAGGCTGTGAAAATGCCATCCTTTGACATATTCAAAAGCCAGCTGGGTACAGTCCCTGGAAACCTGTTCTAGGTGACCCTGCTGGAGCAAGGAGTTTGAACAGAATGACGTGCAGAGGTGCCTCAATCACTGTGTGATTCAAATGCTACGTAAGGAAAAGTATTGTTTCTTCATCAATCTCTATTAATGTTCTAATTTTTGCTACTAGTAAGCTCTAGAGAAAAGTTATTTTCCAGATTTGATCCCACTTAAGAGTAAATTTGAAATACAGTACTGAAAGAGACAGAAGTCATGAAATAATACAATTAAGGAAGAAACATTAGCAGGTAACCAAAATAATACTATCAGTCAGCTCTTCACAGCCCCCCAGCACTCAGACCCTACTCACAGGGGCCCATATGCTCTAACTAACAGAGAAAAGCCTAGAGGAAGCTGGCTGAATACACTCTACTCCAACTGACACTATCCCACTGGAAAATATTTTCGGACTGTAAACTTAAAATTACTGATTTTAGGAAAAAGAACCACCTTCACATTTGGAGCACATCAGAGCTTCATCTAAAATCTGAATTCTGAAATTGCTAAGCTTTCAAATACTTGTATTAGTGACCTTAGTAGAATTCTTTCCATGGGTTTCTTGGTCATTTTCTCACTTTTAATTAGTTTGTCAAAGAAACAGCCATGTCACCACATGGCCCACGTGGACATACACATGGCCCTGAAATAAAACCCCGACAAACAGTGACCAGAATGAGCTAAGGGAGTTATCATTGCAGCAGCACACCACAACCTTTCCTGCAGAGGGAGAGTAACATCCACATCATGTGGTATTGGAAACAGCAGGTAAAGGTGACACTCAAAAACCTGACACTAGTGAAGAGTGTACATCAAAGATACACGTTGTCTCCTAGCTCTGCTTTTATACTTTATATTTCTAACCTGCTCCAGACCCATCTCTTTTCCTACTTCAATCACACATTCCTGTCACATTCACTATTTTAAGATTAGGATAATTCTCAAACTGCATGAAAGAAGAAGAAGGGAGGCAGGAGGAGTTTCAAAGCTGTGTTTCTCAAGTGCTAGCAGTTTTGTCAGAAGAGCAGACACACAAACCATTTTGTCTATCACATTTGATTTGTGCATTATAACAAAAGCAGTAATTTGTCATCTTTATTGAGTCTTCAGAAGAATACTGTGACACAAGCACTGCTTCACAATACCACTTGAGAGCAAACCATTAGGAAACAATTTCTTGTCCTGCATGGGAAACATATTCTCCTCTGTGGGATCAGAAACATATTCTCCTCTGTGGGATCAAACTAATATTTCTTCCCATGTGTAACCACATAGAGCTTTTCCCAAATGTCAATTTCAACCAAACATGCATATTTATCCTACATGTAAAAGGACTGTTTGTAGCTTTTTCCAAAACCTTTAAATAAGCCTCATGCCTAAAGGTCAGAGGTAGAGAAATTCTAATTGCCTACAAATACTGCTATAAAATACACAAAATATCTGTCATGGATATAGCAAATATATCCATATCCAATTTTGTCTTTCACAAACACATTCCATTTAAGAATACTACCAATAATAACAGGAACGAGAAAGAAAGAAGTGTGTAAGAAAAAAAAAAAAGGGGGGGGAAGTTAACAACGCTCTCAATTCACTTTTCACCTGCTGACCAAGCATCAAATGAGATTTCTCACCCCTATGACAAAATTTCCTTATCATTGCTGAGATTTATTATGTACACTAATTCAGTAGCTGTTGCTTCCACGACAATTTCTGATCTACCTTCTAAGCACAGTTCTCTTGGAACTCTGAAGTCTTTTCCAAATAACAGCTTGCACAAGGCAATATTATAAAAAGCAGCTGTACTTTAACTGCATTGATTGACAAGCTGATCTTTTAGTGCAAAAGTGATTGCCTGAATTTCAAGACTATATTTAGATCTATACATTAATCAGTGAAAAGGAATATTAATATTTATGAACATAAAACAAGAAATTATGAAGGAACAGACACTACCAGTAGCATGAACTAAAACCTGTACCTGGTCCAGCATTCTAGTTAAAAGGAATAATAAAATCCTTTGTTATGTATAGCAAAACTCTGTCAGGCATGAGATGACAATACCAGCTGCCTGTCAAAGCAGCTAGAAAAAGCAGGCTTTTCAAAGTAAATATTTCAAATGCTGGGCGTATACTGATTTCAAGCTGGTGCCATTCAACATAAATACCAAATGCAAAAGGCAGCTTTACTTTAAGGCACAGAACACTCGTACAAGTTAAACAGCGATTAGCAGAACAGCATCTCAGAAAACTTTTATTCCGATATTACCTAACTAACTGAGGAAACAGATGATATTTTAAAAGGATAAATATGCACAAGTTATTTGATAAGTAGGCAGAATACTAAAAATTTCTTTGAAAAGGAAAGTTCAAAGGATTCTTGAACTAACATTTTCATATAAGGGTTCTGCTTTCAACATTTTGGCTCCATTTTTCCTTCTTATTATTTTGGTTTAAAATTGGCAGTTTTCTAATGCACTGAAAATAAGAACCAGCTAGAGTACAGAACACCTAGGCATTATTTTTAGCAAAAATGACATGAAGACAAGACAATCTATTTCAGCCTCAAACATATATACTCCAAAAAGAAGAGGCTTCAAAAATAAACACTAGAAATTTACATATTTCTTCTTCCATGCCTTAAATCAAGCTTTTTTTTTTTTTAGGAGTATAAATTCTATCTCTGGAAGGGCACAATGCAGGGAGTTAAAATGGAAACTTAATTTGTTTTGTCACAGGAATTATGTTGTTTCATATTCTCCAACAAAGCACAGCCAATGTTTTAGTAGAGAATCTAAGCTGTAAAAATTACTCTTTAGAACTCAAATACAAAATATCTGTTTTCTGATGCATCTGTCATCTCACTTTAGTATCCAGTCCGCTCTAGATGTCAGTAATTACACTAAAAGAAGGAACTTAGGTTTCTAAAGTTTTTTTCCCTTGGCACAACATGGGTAACATTCAAGACTGTCTAACGTTGTCCTAACAATACATCAACTTCGACCTGAAGACATAGAAGACCTTTTTGATCTCTTCAGTCATTTAACTTTGGCCCCTGAGCCAAAGCAGGCTGCCAATTCATGTCAAAAGATGCTTTAATGATGCAGGTGTTTGCCCACTTGGAATGAGACCCAAAACCAGCACAGACTACTAAAGCTTTGTCTAGAGCACAACCTACCTCGATTCCAGCAGCCACCAGCGCTGAGCTGAACCAGAGCAAATGGGTGACCACCAGAGAAGGACAAGCAACCAGCAGCACCATCCGCTACTGTTTCAGCTGCTGGACAGCTAAAACTAAGGTCTTCTTCAGAGTAAACAATGCACAGACCTAAGCTGCTCAAATTCTTGGCAACTGTAGGTCACTTTTAAATCACAGGCACCTCCAAAACCCGAGAGCACAGCTGCAGCTCATGGGAGGAAGCACTTGAAAGCAATCTGCTGCCCAAGGAGACAACTGGAGTCAAATCATGGCTTGTAGCTCTCTCCTCCGTGCTGGAGGTATCTCTATTGTACCTCCCTACCAATTGGATACTCCAGCCTAAATATGCGGCAAAATTAGCAGGATACTACTACTAAGTAGGTTCAACAGGAAAAATAGCCAGGAATTCTGGAACTGGAACTAATTTTTAGTCTTTGGGACATGCAATCTAATCACCTTTTTATGTTCCAAGTTTTTTGGTGAAACCTTCATTTGATAGATAGCAAAATACAATTAACACCAGAGGAAGCAGAAATTTAGTACCACACCGTAAGCCAAAACAATGTGCAAAATATTTTGGGGGAAAAGTTATTCTCCCTATAAAAATAGCAAAATCATCTTTGCAGAGTTACTTATTTTGTGAGACTTCGAAATTGAATTTGAAGTTCTGACTACTCATTTGACATCATTTAAATTTTGTTTCTAGAGAAACAAAGGAAATACTTTTATTCTTTCTCTGATCCTTAACATCCATCCTGTGGTCTCCTACATTTGAAGGAACTTAACATCCATGAAATGTTTCAGCAAGCACCAGGTTGCACTTCAAAATACACAACTACAGTGAGTATTTACAAAGAATTAATTCATTAATGGAAGGATTGGGGGGTGCAGGGGGTAGAAAACAACACCACTGCTTTTTTTTTTTTTAATTCTCTGTGTAGTCACACTTATTTTCCATTTATCATCAATTTTAAGATCCACTGTACACACTAATTCTGCAGTGAAGGAATGTGCAGAAATATTCAGGTGATCTATCCATATTCAGCACTCACTCAGCATCCCTCAAACACTTTCCCTTATACAAGAACCTGTTTATCCCTAACTTCTCTGCTGCTGTGATATCTAGGAGACACTGAAACAGTTACATGCTATCAGGAATATCCACTGCTTTCTCCTGAAGCCACATACCTCTCACAACTGCAATACTGTAATGGGACTAGAGCAACCATATGTTGTGCACTTTATGTGGACTCAAGCAAAGACAACAGATACCACTCTTACAATCAGTCCACCCCTGCACTAACAAAAGTCACAAACATTACCAAGTATAAGTAGACAGGAAAGAAAAAACCACAGCACTACCAGATGCTGTAGCAAAGTGAAAGAACTTCAGTAAATATATAGGGATGCAAACAGGACCTGGGCCATGCTCCAGTTACCTGCTGCAACTTTCACAGCTCCATTCCTTGGACACTGACACAAGTGTACAGTAAACACTCTTCTGCCAATATGCTGCACTGCTCTAAATACAGCAGCCTTGACTGTGTGCATTTCAGGGCTTAGATAAAGGATATGATGACTTACCTAAAATGAAGTTTTAAACAAATTTGGCTTAGCAAAGTAAAATTATATGGACGCGTCATCTGGTCTAAGCAGGTCAATTCAGTTTAGAAGACACTGCAACTCCAAATAAGAGGCCTGACTCAGATTTCACTAATTTCAAGAAACAACCTGCACATGAATATGAATATCCCCTCCATATTACTGCTTGATTAGGACACATCCACGGTAGCAGGACTCCTCATATACATTTTCTCAACTATGTAACAGCACTGAATGACACAAGAGATCTGAAATACATTAAAATGCACAAGTGCCTGTATTGTGCTTTACATTATGAAACTGAAATTTGAAATTTTCCTGTCTTTAAAGGAAATATCCTAATAATTAAAGCTTTTCTCTTCTTCTTCTTTTCTCTTCTACATCTCAGCTTTTGTTAGGAGTTCTGACTGATGGCAAAAGAAAGAACCTTTAAAAAAAAACCCTTTTCTTTGCAAATATTACTGAGAAGGTACACATACATGAACATTTGAAGATTCAGTGTAAATTTAAAATCCTTCAAATAGCTTAATATCAAGGTCCTGCTCCAGGTAGCAGACACAAAAGCAGGCAGGAGTCAAACCAGAATTTGTTTAGAATACAAATGGACAACCAACCAAGGGCAGGATCCAGCCTGCAAAGCAGGCTTTTGTCAAGCCACCAGCAATGCCTGCTAGCCAACTACTGGACAAGCCAAGTCCAGCCCATCAGCCATCTAAACTGTGGATGCTGTTGGGAAAGGAAAGAAAGTAAACCAGAGTTTGGTAGACAAGGTTTACTACTTAATTAGCATTAAATTCAGCCCACTCTCCTCCAGGGCAGCTCAGAAAGCAATACAGCCACTACGGAGAAGCAGAAGCCCAGACAGGACCTGAATTCCAACTAATGCAGTGAAACATCAAGTATTTTCACCCACAGTCACCCAACCTGAAGTGCTGGAGATAAATGCAGAGAAGACACCACTGACTTGGGCTGGGTGCAGAAGAGTTTATTACCTGAGTCACCACCATCCATTCCAGAATCAGGCTGGCTCCTGCAGAATCATTCAGGTAATCCTGCATCATGCACCCAGCACTCCGGGAAGGCTTGCAGCCAGATGTGGTGCTGCACTGCAGCCGATGGCACCCAAAGCCAGAGCTGAACAGAGGAGCCAGAGTCTGTCTGACTGCTCAGACATTCAGACAGATTTGACAAGTTCAGTGAGGCCAAAGCTCACCCTATTTAACCAGTTCTTTCCACTCCACACCACTTTCCAATTCTAGCACCACAGTGACTTTCAGAACAGTTCTGCACAGGGAAAGCACAAGTCAGGCAGGACATAATAGTTCTAGCTACTTAGTACCATCTTTAGGACAGCAATAAATTGGGGATACTGCTTCCAGATTACAGCAGTCTCCAGCATCACTATGCCCAGGTTTGCTATCTGACATCACAAATGCTGTCAGACACAATCCAAGTACATATCTCAGGCTCTTCTTCTCCCTTTTTATAACATACCCTCAGCCCCTACTCCCTGTCAAAATCCCTGCATTTTGCTTGGATGTATGGCAGGCAACACAGTCTGGATGGCCAACTACTGCCTTCATTGGAATAATGATAATTCTGGTCCAGACACTTTCAATTGGCTGAAATCACATAAAAATTAAGACAACTTAGTGCACCAGCATCACCTTTGAGCAGCTAAGGATCTCTTCAACAACTCTCTCCTAGTTTTTCCAAATACCACTATTACCAGCTGTATGGATTGCTTGGGCTAACTCAGCCTCTAATGTCCCCAACTAATGAAAGATTGATTGCATTGCTTTGCTGCTGATTGCCTCTACTACCCTCAGTACCACCGACTTTAGGCACAGCTCACAAGCTTAAGAACTCACCTGTCTTGGGCTGCAATTTTTGACACTATGCAGTCAAATCACATTTTTCCTAGTTTAAAATCAAGTTGTTCCTGATTTAAAAAAAAAATCCACACATAGGCCTGTTTCAGTTACAGAAATATCCAGCACTTAAGAATGAAGTCTGTGACTAAAGGGCCATTTCAAATGATTTGCAGATACTTAAAATTCTGAGAAGGGTACAGGGAATAATGGTTGTTGGCTTAGTGCTGCCACATGCAAGACAAGTTCCATGAGTAAACAGCTTTCTACTTTTATTAGTGGTGTGTAGCACCATGTAAAAAGTAGCTATTCTACAGGCTTGCAGCACCCAACTTTTAAACACCAGCAGTCAACAGTTTCAAAACTATACTATGTGTGCAGACTGTTACAGAAAATAAAACATAAAATGTAAAGTGCCTCATACACATCCATCTGCCTTCCTTTCTTAAGTTCTCAGCCTTTGGGTTTTAAACTCCTGATAAAGTGTTTCAAACATAGTAATCACTACACAAGTTTGTGGAGGAAACCACAGAAGGCACTTATGTGCTACCACTAGACAGGGTCAACAGCAAATTGTGTTCAATAACAAAGTAGGAAATCCATATACAATTATTTTGCAGAACGAAAAAAGAAACAATATTTCTGTTCAACAAACAATTGTTTCCTCTGTTCTTTCTAAATTATACTATTTGTTGCTCCACACACTCTGCAGAACAATAATTTGTTATTCAGCCTTTTTTGTTCCACAGTGGAGTCATTTTTAATTAACAAAGGTAAAGGACTATGGTTAAAATGCGCATATACAGTACAACGTTTAAAGGACAGCCTCTGAAGCTTTCCAAAGTTTGATCTCATTCAATTCCGTCATTAAGTGCAACTGAAGACCCGGGACAGGGGCTGAGAGAGGCAGTGGGGAACTGAGCCAAACCGCGTCCCCGTGGGCCCGTGACAGCTGGCTCCCCGCTCCCGGGGCAGAGGCGGCGAGCCCCGGAGTCGCAGCCAGCGCAGGCCGCCGGGAGCGGGTGCGCAGCCGCGACCGCCGCCGGCACGGGGACACCGGGCCGCCCGCTCCGGCCCCAAGGCCCAGGCCGCGCCCTGGCTGGAGCCGCCGCCTCCCGCTGGCTCCGGCGGTGCGGAGCGGCGCGCCCCGGCCCTCCACGGCGCCACTCGGCAGCCGCGGAGAGCCAGCCCTCGTCGGCCGAGCGGCGGGGCGGCAGCGCGGGGAGGGCACGGGCTGCTCCCAAGGGCGGGCAAAGGGAACCGCGGCGCGGCGCCGGTCTGCAGCCTCACCATAGCTGGCTCCGGGGCCTGCGCGGCGGCCCGGCCGCCCGCCGCTCCCGCCACGGGACCTCTGTCGGCTCCGTCCGCCATTTTGAGAGCGAGGGACGCGGCCGGCGGCGCCGTCACGGCCCGGAAGGAGCCGCCGCCGTCACCGGGCGCTGCGCCCGCAGCCCAGGGCCCGCCCCGCGCGCAGCCGCCGCCGCGCGAGGCCTCGGTAGCGCCTCCTGCTGGAGGCCCAGCAGAGCCTGGCCGGGGCCTCTCGGAACGGCCGGCACGCGAAGCTCGTGTGGGTGCTGTGCGCTGAGCTACGCGGTGGGGTTCCTGTGCAGGCACTTAAACTGTGCCGTCTGCGTGTGCACTTCTCGCCCTGCATCACGGGGTCACAGAATCACAGAATCGATTAGGTTGGAAAAGACCTCTGAGATCATCGAGTCCAAGCTACGACCGAACACCACCTCATCATGCAGCCCATGTCACTGGGTGTCGCGTCCACTTTCCTTAATAATTTCCAGGGACACTGGCTCCACCTCCCTGGACAGCCCATTCCAATGTTTAATCACTGTTTCGGTGAAGAAATTCTTTGTAATGTCTAACCTAAACCTCCCGTGGTGCAGGGGACTATGTCCCCTCATCTTATTGCTAGCAAGATAATAGCACAAGTAATTTCATCTACACAGGTGCAAAGTCACACCACTTGCGTGTGGCTCCCATATGGGCTAAGCAAAGGGAAAATTTTATTAACTTGGTGTAGGAGGCAACAGTAGCTTTAGGCAAATACCTAAAGACCAAAAGATCTCCAAGATCAAAGTTTTTCTTCCATGCCTCCTTCCAACAGCATATCATAACTGTTCTGGGTGCTTAGCAGATTTGGCAGATTAGGGCATTGAGGATCTTGATTGATATGTGACAAACACGGCCTATGCATTGCTGGAAGTTTTCCAGATTGTTGCAGTCCAGTTCCACAATTCCCTGTGTTTGCACCTTCCGAAGGCCGAGGAAATAGAAAAATAGCCATAGCATTGGATCTTGAGGTCCATATCGAATGCCTGATATCTTGGATATTGGGAAGACTGCCTCCTCCCACTGTAGTCTTCCTGATTCAAGCCTCCAAGCAGCTTTTCAACTTTCTTCAGTTATCATGGGATGGGATAAAGTTTACAGGTAACCTTTTTCAGGTATATTCAATAATGTTTTGCACTGCACACAGCCACAGGTACTCTCAAAGTTCTTCTCTTATATCTTCAGAACTGTAGTTCCTCTGCCATAGCTACCAGTCATCTTCATATTAAGAAGTCCTGCTAACTTTTTTATATTACTGAAATCTGTCACTTAAAATCACCATCACTGAGACAGGTTTAAGTATGAGGTGTAAAAAATACAAAGTGAATTTTGCCATGAGACAATTAACAATTTCATCTTGTTCTGACTGTCTGTATTGCTGATCTGTACCGAATTCTTTTCAGTAGCATGGGCTGCCCGCTAACCAGAAGTGTTGTTTGCACAACAACCAAGTTTGGACTGTAATTACTGGAGTCCTCCACCTGTTTTGGCATCGACACTAGCAATTGTATAATCCAGCTTCCAAGGTAGTCGAGCAAGAGAAGCAAAGCAGAATTCCAGGACAGCAACAAACCCAGTCAGGCAGCAGGAGGGCTCCCTGCAGCCCCCCGTGCTGCAAGGCAAGCAGCTTGCCTGGCCACCTCTTTAAGCTGACTGTCAGTGTGGGTTTGCTTTACTGTGGGACTTTTAGAAGTTATGCTAATGTAAATCAACTGCTTTAATTGAACAAGACTTACTGTTAGATGTATTTTTAAAAATTATTATTAAAAAAAAGTTGGAACCTACATGCACTGAGAGACAGCAAAGAAAGTGTCAGCAAACATCTTAAAAAAACAAATTGGCACCATTGCCCAGGCAGAAATGGGACAAAACAACAAGATCTCCATGGATACTACAGCAATAGAGGAAAAAAGAAGAACAAAACAGGAATTCAGATCAATTTTAATACAGACAAAATGCTTGACAGCCTTGCTAGAGCTAAAATAAAATGGTGGAGCTAAAATAAATGAAAGACAGTCAGCAAGCCCCAGTTCTCAAGATTACTCCTGAAGATTACCAGGATTGCTGATTGATGTTTATTTAGAAACATTTCTTCAGGGTGTTTTTTGGAGGGAAGAGTACACAAGCAAGATGAAAGGCAGCTGAAAAAAACCAAAGCAAACATACATGAAGTCCTGCAAAAGAGTAACTAAATTATGAAGAACATCTAAAAAGACATGTCTTATATTAATGCAGTCTAATTGATCTGAAAAATGTTTTTTCTTGATCAATTAAAACTAATAATTATCAATGCTAAAAATTAAATCTTTGTCCTATGACAAATTATATGAGAAAATATAATTACAACTAAACAACATTGAATTAGAAACTTCTAATACCTGAAGTTGTTTGAGAATATTATGTTAAATAACAAAGAGTGACGTGAAGCAACAGAAGCTTTTTCACCTAAACTCATACTTAAGATGGGAAGAAAAAATCTCAACAGTAAATGGGCAGCAGTTAGTAAACTGAGTTGATAGCAAAGAATAGCAATTATGAAACTGTGCACTTGCTATAGAAAGGTTTAAAATTGTGGTACATATATATAAAAAAATATTCAAAATACCATAAAAAGACTTCTGTCAGGAGCAAAATAGGTCAACTGCCTAGATTTCCGAGCAGGCAGAATAATAATACCGTAAGGAGAAAAAGCGAAAGTTTTCATGCTGTATTTGTAAGGAAGCAGGATGAGACGCGGATCTCTTCGTACGCCTGGGTTTCGTTCTGCTTTAACCTAGGCATTTCCAGGCACCCCTGCGGCTGGAGGGGAACGCGGGAGCGCTCAGGGCCCAGGCAGCGGAGGGAGAGCCGGGATTCCCCCGGCCTCGCCGGACAAAACCTCCAGCACAAGGGGAGCGCCCACCCCTGGCGCCGCTGGCATCGGTCCTCCGAGCCGAGCGCGGCCGAGCGCGGGCCGGCCCGGCCGCCGGGGAGGTGGACGCGGAAGTGCTGGGGCTGGCGGCGCGGGGCTCGCCCGGGGCGGGCGCGGTGGCGGCGCGGCGCACGATGCTGGGGCTGGCGGCGGGGCTGCTGGCGGCGGCCGCCGTGGCGCTGCTGCTGGACTGGTACGGGCCGCCGGGGGCGCCGCCGGCCCCGGGGCAGCGCCGCCGCTGGGCCCCGCAGCCCGCGCCCGGGGCGGCCGCCGCCAACCTGCTCTGGGTCGTGCAGGTGAGCGGGGCCGGGGGAGCCAGGGGCGGCCGAGCGCGGGCACGGCGGAGGCGCGCAGCCAAGCCCAGGTTACAGGCGTTTGGGCAGGCTGCCCCGTAGGTCGCGGGCACTGAACGTATTGAAGAATATGTTCACTGCTGGCAGCTCGATGTGCAGCTGCAGGGCTGGCCTGGCTACAGGCTGAGCTCTGGGGGGCGGGAGCCCGAGACGAAAGGCCGGGACCTGCCCAACCCTTTACGCGGCGGAGGGCACAGGGCACGGGGTTCTGTGGCCCGGCCAGGACACTCAGAGACGGCAGGAGCCCATGACTCCCAGACTTGCCTACTTTTAGACTGTGAGGGTATAAAAGCCCGGGGATTCCTTTCTTTGGGGCACCTTCTCAGAGGTACCCAAGTCAAACAGTTATTTTGTTAATTACTGCACCAAGATTAAATTATTTTAATGATCCCGAAGTCTGAGACCCTGCTATGGGAAACCTAGGGCACAGCTGGCAAGGAAACCTGGTCTAACTGTGAGTGTGAAGGGTGTAGCTGTGAAGGGGCCTCGGTCTCAGGTAGTGTGAGTGACTGCCACAGTGGCTCCTCGATGGTTGCACAGAGAAGTTTCCTTATCACACAGATGTGTGTAGTGGAAGTTGGTAATTAAAAATCACCCAATTATTACACTACCCTATATATTGCATCAGTACCTGATGCGGTATTATCTGATATCCTGGGGAGGGAGAAATGCCGGCCCTGCCTGTCCCTTTCCCCATCCAAAAACTCAGAAAAGTTGTGTGGCTAAGGAAATAGTTTTACTGACTTATAGCAGTAGAAGGTACTGTGCTAGTATTCAGAAGGTTAAATATACACTGCTTTGTTTCCAGGTTAAACATAAAATCAAGTTTGACCTGGCATTGTCCTGGAAGCAAACTGTCACGTCTTAGGGTTTCTGTGGCTTCTTCTGACTCTTCTCCCCAGAGTATTCCCAAAGCACTTGGTGTAGAACTAGCCACAAAGATGTTTACGTATTCATAGTTCATCTATGGCTGAAACGTCCCAGGGATTGCTGTGCATTTCCTTCTAACAAATAGCTGCTTTTACCGTTTTGTTTTCATTCTCAATCCCAAGAACACTTTGCCTGACTTTATTAGCTGCAGGCAGTGCTCTTAGTGGACAAGCTGGCATATATTTGGTCCTTTGGTTCTCTCTAATAGGTGGTATAATTTTTTTTCCAGTAATTTTTCCTTAAGTGACTTAAGGCTTATTTTTACTGCAGAGTACAAGTATCAAGAGATATGCTTGAAATAATGTAAGGAAAGCCCCTGTCCTGAGCTGCTGTCTTGTGTGAAGAGTCAGAGCAGCATATAGCAGCTGCAGGGCTATACTGACAAGCAGCATGCACGGGCCCATGTTTCTCTTGCTGTGTTCTCTCTGGCTGTGTCACTTCAAGTGGAGTTCTCCCGAGGATAGGTCACAGCACAGCTAATTTGAGACTTGGCTTTACTTTCAAGTGGTTATGTTCTCTTTCAGATGTGCCCTTTAACAGCTGCTTTATCATTGACCTAACTTGGAAACTAATCAAGCACCAAATCCAGCATTGTGCCTGATGATGTTATGGGAACCAGGCTTCAGGCTCCCTGGTGATTCCATAGGTCTAGCCTAGGTCACTGAATAGAGCTCAAGATGTTCCCCAGCAGTTCCTGCCTTGTTTTTCTTCCCAAGCACAAGACTATCTCTTCTTAAAGGAACTAAATCACAGTCTTTCTACTTTAATCTTCTATTAATGGCTCATCCAACTTTATTGTAGCAGAATTTCCTTTCTTATCCACTGCCAAATAGACACTCTAGTTCAGCATTTGACAAGCATTTAATTATTTCTCCCATTTCTCTCAGCTGAAAGCATTCTACTGTTGCTCTAGTCCTTATAATTCTCCTTTGTTAACACCCGCCTCTCCTGAACCACATCTTTGCTAGAGATAAGGAATGTTGACGGTGATTTCTTCTCACCCCTAAATCTCTTCCAACCGATTTTAATGAAAGTAACAGCCTATGATGCAATGAGAGGCCAAGTATCCACATCGGTCAGAGGGAGGGGAAGGAGCAGCAAATGGGCTTTCACCTACATTTTGGAAAGTAAATAAGAGCATTTCAAGCTTTTCATCTTGCCCACTTTTTATCTTTTCTTTATCCACTGGGATATCATCTGAAATGAATTCAAAATTTAAAAAAAAAAGGGAAGAAGCTCCACTTCTGAGATCTTCATATGTCATGGCTGTTAATGATGAAAGAAACTTAGTCCCAGCTCTCAGAAGTCCCGAGACACTGTAACTCTTAGAAATTACAAGTTGAACCCTTTTAAAAATCTTAAACTCCTGGGGAAGAAAAGTGGCAAGGTCACTGTAGGAAATTAGACTTCCAAACCACTCTCTGCTGTAAGGTTGGAAATTTACATTTGCTGTAGCTACTGGTAGAGCATGACTAAGGTTTTTTGTAAGACTGTTTTTTCTCAAGAATGAAAACTGTAGAAGTTTTGATTTTCTGTGTTTGATTGCTGAGATAAATTAATTGCAAATCCACAGGCTGAAAAGAAGCAAAACAAGTTGTATTGTTGTCAATGATTAAATGAGGTTTGATGTATCAAGGTAGTTTTGCTGTGCTCTTTGCCTCACACTAGTTTGAATACATCAATGAAAGTGAAGATAAAGTTATCTAAAAGTGTTTGCCTTTTTTAGCATGCAATTCTGATCTAGGCAAAAATTCCATGTAATTCTGAATGGGGAGTTTTCCTAAGCAGAATTTAAAAACTGTGTTCAGGTAATTTTTTCTTCGTATACAGATGACTGAATAAGTAGAAGTAAATCATTTTTCTCCAAGATATTTTATCTGGATTTTTCAAAAACTACAAGCTTTATGAGAACGGGTTTATTAAACTGAATGTAAAAGTTAAATGTTTTTCTTTCCAAGTGATATTGTCAGATGACCATTTGCTTACTGCTTTTTGAGCATCAAATACCATTTGTTCAAACCAAGGAGGACAATTAATTAATTGACTGAAGTAGAATGGAAAGTGGAATTGAAGCAATACATAAGGGTTTTTTTGTACAGTACCGAAAAGCCACAAATATAAAAAAATAGAAAAATCTTACATTTCTTACTCTCCCCAAATGGCTCTTTTGATGTGAGGGCTTTCACTGATTCAGAAATTAACAGCATCTTCTACAGTTACATACAAGTCATATCATCATTTCTTAGGCAATATTTGCCTTCTTGAAGGCATGTGGAATGGGATCTAAACCCACTTGTTTGATCCATTAAAATGCTTGGATAGGATGTTAAAAATCCTTTCACTCAGCTACTGGAAATGTCACACCGGGTATAAAATAAATTTTCAGTACATTTCAAGTTCTAGGTAGCTTTAACCTATTGCTTTGCAGAACTGCTTTGTATTCTTACTTGCAGCAGGACCACTGTATTGCATAGAAACTGCCAGAATTTGAAAGGTAACAGGCCACTTGCAGCCATCACAATTTACTGTGGATACCTAAGTATTTCCTCATGCTTTTGTATGCTCCTAGTTTTAAGGAAATTTTCTTGATGTAAATGTGATTTTAGGGGTTAGAGTTGCAATATCATTTGCTTGTTCTGCTTTCCTTCTCCCCTAGTCACCCACTTTTGTTTCTCCCTGTGTCCCTTACACTGACATGAATCACTGTGACTGCTCTTATGTTGCATTCTAATGTATACTTGGCTTTGCAGAACAGCCTGGGTAGCAATAACCCTTTTACTTGGGGCAGTGTTTCAGTCTTCTCTTTTGCAGGTGTCAGATATTCATATCAGCAAATTTCGGGATCCCAAACGAGCTCCTGACTTTGAGAAATTTTGTTCAGAAACAATTGATGTAATTCAGCCAGCACTTGTTCTAGCAACAGGTAAGCAGTTGAAAAGTGTAAATTTCCTGTTGAGTGGACTGTCAAAGGAGCAGCAAATAGGCAAAATTGTAGGATCTCAAGAGAGAACTTTAAACATATCTTAAGCAATAGAAACTGAATTGCAGCTGAAGGGAGACTGCTAGAAGCTGAAAAAAAAAAACTTCTCAACAAGGGAATTATTATTATTTTATTGAGCATTCAGTTTCTTCAGTGAGTTTAGTGTGTTCTATACATAACAGACACAATCACACTAGATAGCTAATGTTTTCCCAGTAGGTGTTGCTGCATCATAGCCCTTGCTAGGAGCTATCTTCCCTCTTGCCCTGGTCATGATTCTACATTCTTTATGTTGGAAATTACAGAAGTGAGCAATGTCTGTAGTTAGCCATTAAGATACAGTTCCCCCCTCAGAACAATCGCTGTTCATTTGTATGAAATTCACCTGTGAATTAATGTAGGATTTTATTGCTGGTTTCCATTTGAACATATCATACCAAGAGAGGTGAAATAAGCCTTGCCACTTCATTTGACAGCTTGCTATTGAAATAGATGAAGTTTTGACAAGATAATTGAGAAAACTTTAAGCCGTTACTGTATGCAAGGTTTTAGAATCTTAATGCTAGACCTGGAGTTTTGCTTCTACAGAAAGTTATTATCTAATTAGTGAAAGTGCTGCAGTGATGTGGTCAATAGATGTCTGATGAGGTTGCTGCATCTGCATTGGAAGGCATTTACGCTGATCATGTGTACCAGATACAGAAACATGCAGATTGCACCCAGGCCTGCAGCCACTTAGACTTGGAGGCAGGGATGGCATGCTTGTCTAGTTACAATAATTGTATAAGCTATGTAGGCCTCTAGTTATATCTCACCTTTGTACACTCTCAGGTGATCTGACAGATGCTAAGACAAGAGATAAACTGGGATCTGAGCAGGTAGAAGATGAGTGGAAAACTTATCAGTCAATCCTGAAGAGATCAAGGGTCATGGAAAAAACCAAGTGGATAGACATCAAAGGGAATCATGGTAAGAAGAAAATGAAACATTTCTGTCTTTCCTGTGATTGCAGATCACAGAATATAGAGGTAAAATGTTAGTACTCACTAGTGTGTTAGTATTCATGAATTAGGAGAAGGGCTTACCATCCACGTCTACTGGGGACACACTGTTTACAAGCTCTTACTGAAGTGAGTTTTAGTACCAGAGAGGTAAGAGTCTTTTACCTGGCAAGTGGTAGAACATGACTTCAGAGGTTAGTTTCCATATCATTATTTTATATACCACATTATTTAATGGAGGGGCAAACTGTAATCTTACCATACTGAAGAAATGGTTTCAATTTACTTTTTGTAGACTTCCCCCTCACAGGTTTAAGTTTAAAGGGTGTCACATGTCCAGCAGCTAAAGGAAATTTGGTTTCTTTTGAATAGAAGGGAGTCATGGGAGTTTAGATCATCAGCTGTTGCCACACCGTAAGCATTCAAACACAAGCTGACAGTCGTGTAGGCTGTATAAACAGGCTGTACAGGAAGCTGCCCTGGGAGGGGGGAAAGTGCATGCTTTGTCATATATACTCATTTTCTTGTTAGGCTTCTGTTAGCAGCATTAATTAGGAGAAGTGGAGTTGTTGCAGTACAGACCTCCCCAAGCTGATGTCTGTTCTACACATGCTGTTCTCTAGATGAGATGCTCCTTATTTTCCATGAAAGAGTTAAGTCTTACTTACAGAGCATGCATCCAGTCCAGAAAAGCTCTTGAAAAGTTCTGTGGTCAAAATGGAGACAGGTTTAGTTTTTGGCTGCTAAATAACAATTTATATTCCCACAATGCCTTTATTTTTGAATTGAAACTTGAATGAGAAAACTATTGCCATTTAACTGCATTGAGTATATAATGTCTCCTCTGCACAGTTAGTCTGCTTGTCAATCATGCATCTTTTAAAAAGTAGCTCTTCAGCAGCTGCTGAGACTGTTTTATCTCAACATTACCTAGTTAGGTACAGGGGCTAATGATCAATTTGAGCTGAAAATTTCCTTATTTCCTTTTTTACTCCCTTACAGATTCATTCAACATTCCACGCCTGGATAGTGTTCAGAATTATTACAGGTACTTTTATTTACCATACAGATGCAGCTATATCCAAGGTCAAATTCACTAAACAATACTCTGTTTTCAGTTATTACATATATGCTTTTTCACTGATTTTCTTCTAGCCCAGGATCATATCTACTATTCCCTCTGTCTTTTGCATTGTCAGTTATTAGAGCAGAATCTATTGAGAAAATAGAGAATTCTTTGTGCAGATTTCTTATCTCTTACCTTTCTGTGTTTTGTAATTGAGTGTGTTAAATCTGTCAATGTCTACAAAATTTTCAGTCACACTCTAGGAGAAAGAAGATGGAAGAGTGAAATGGAGTTGTTTTTTCAATATATAAAAATATAAATATATTTTAAAATATTAAAATTACAAAAATTGTTTGCAGAAATAAAAATAGAAGCTAGAAAAAACAGTTATTCAATACCACATTCTGGTGTTCATTATGCATTAAAATTAAAGAGGGCAATGGGTTGTATTGAAATACAATATTTTTACACAAAAACATAGGTTCCTATTATATGTTCACAGCATTAGCAGAGGATTAATCAACTGTTACACATACTCGAAGTGGGACTAAATGAAGAAATTTTGTTTAAGTTGATGATGTTCATAAAGATACTGCTAACTTAAAAAATATTTTGAAAGGGTTTTTATAGCATAGAAGTATTGAAAACTTGTTTTTAATATATTGGCTTGTATTGTATTCAGGTCAACATTTCTGGCAATTTTATTGTTCTGATTGGTGGAGGAACAGGGACATGAACTGATTTCTGGATGGCTGTGCTCAAATTATACACATCATCTGAACTCAGGAATGTTTTTGTTTCTACAAATCATGCAGGGAGTAAAACAAAACTAAAACAACTTAAAAAACCCCAAATGCACACAAAAGGCCCACTCCTAAACCCCAAAAGAAATAAAAAAAAAAAAACCCACCCAACCTAAATGTAATGAATTTTAGTGATTCTCAGATTAACTCACAATCATTTTAGTTACAGAATTGCAATTTAGGTGGTACTATTAGTTGAAATGTCATGTCTTTGCCAGTGGAAGATATGTACAATTCCCATCTAGCATAAAGTATCAAAAGCACTTCAATTTTGTTAGTCAGAAATAGTGAAATTAGCTGTTGTCAATGGAAAGAGAGAAAGCAATGCATGTTTGTCATGGGTACAAGCTTTCATAACAGCAGTATTTCCATCTTGTTTTGTTAGGAAATACTCTGCCTGGCATAAAGATGGCTCTTTCCATTACATCCACACTACCTCTTTTGGGAACTATTCATTCATCTGCGTGGATGCCACACTCAGCCCAGGCCCTAAAAGACCCTATAATTTTTTTGGGATTTTAAACATGGTATTGTATAAGTCTTTGCATTCCATTTTGCTGGCTCTTTTATTTCTGTAGTGGTTTGTTTGGAGGTTTGGATTTTTTTAAATATAGAAAAATTGTTTGAAAGATTTGTGTTCATCTATAAGTGTGTTTACGTTTTTAAGTTATAATGTGAGACATTTATTTAGCAAAATGGATTTGTCACCTGCCTGTTTCAGAATCAAATGGCAGAGCTGTCTTTGATGGCAACAGAAAGTCTACAGAGCAACCATACTATCTGGTTTGGCCACTACCCCACCTCCACAATCGTCTCCCCATCCCCTGGAATACGAACACTAATGAGGTAAGATCTTCTTACCCTCTCTGTTTTCAGCATGAAGTACATTTCTTCACATGCTCATCTCTCACTTTTCAGGTTTTCTGCAGTGATATTTCCTTCCCACCCAAATAATCACAATTCTTGTTAGTTCTGCCACAGCGTATTTATGTGGACATCTCCATACAATGGGTGGGCTGATGCCAGTCTTGCACAGTCAACACCGTGGTGGCACTCTGGAACTTGAACTGGGAGACTGGATGGATAATAGGAGGTGAGAAAAGCCCATATGGGCAAATTATTATATGAAACCTACCTACTGTACTGTGATTCTCTTTTATGCTCTGTGGTGCACTTGAAAGAAGCATGAGATCAGCCTGACTGGTTATTATTATTATTAGTGCTTTTGAAAAAAAGGCCTTGTGTGTATGTTTGGGATTTTTCCCCATATCAACAGTGTGCTAATCAATTAAATATTTTTTATTAATTCTTGATATTTAAAAACTAAAAAGGGGACATCTAAATGTGTATCCAGATAGTATGTATTTAGTATTAAATGTAGACAAATATATTGTTGTAAAATTCAGCATCAGTACTTCAAAATACACATGCTCTGCAATAGCTGTTAGAATTCCTGACAGAGAAATAGTCCTGAGAAATGTTACCTTACGTGCATATCCAAAAGTGTCTGATGCTATGTGGAGTGGATAGTTATTAGTATATTAGTATATTAGCTTTTATTCTGCAGTAATCCAAAGAAAGATACAGGTATGAATACAGGGGAGGAGCACACTGGGGTCGTTCTCCTGAACTAGAGTACCTACGCAGACACTATGGAAATGTACATTATATTTGAGTTCTTTAATGTAATATTCATCTGTCTGATTCATGTGCAAAATTCCATAGATCTTCACACTTGGAACTTTGAGTACTGCTTCCATGATTTATAATAAAATTAACCTCATCAGAGGTAAGCAACTGTACAGTTAATATAACAGAGTTGGAGAATGTAAGATCAACTACAGAAGAGAATAAATAGAAAATAAAGCCAGGTTCTTTAGGAACTTGAGGAGCGTGGAAATCAGCTGTTCACAAAGCAGTTTGTATTAACAAACTTTTTTTCCTTTCATTATAGATACAGGATCCTCGCGTTTGACCATGACCTCCTCAGCTTCGCAGATCTCAACTTTGAAGAGTGGCCTGTAGTTCTCATCACCAATCCTAAATCCTTCCTTTACAGCAGTTCTGCTCATGAACCACTAGTCAAAATTCTTTATTCCACTCACATCAGGTACCCTGTAATGTCTTGATTTCACAATATTTAATTATATTTATATGTATATACACAAAACCTTTTTTTTAATATGTGTGTCTACTGTTCTCAGAATTAATTTTTCTCTGGAAGATCATTCCAGAGAGCTTGCTTTGTATCATATCTGTGATAAAAAGTTTGGGTAGTAGTAATTCATGGGGTTTTTTTATTTATGCAGTTATTTCCCCTAAGGTCAAACGAACTTTATGTAACCAAACTTGATCAATTAATATATAATTAAAATAGATTCATATGTAATCAATATGCATAGATTGTTATGTAATCTCTGTTATTTATCTCACATGTTCACATCAACTCTGCTAATTTCAGAATTTTGTCTATGTATTTTTCTAAATGTTTTCTCTATTCACTTCAGACTTCTTAGCTTTATCTTTTCAATTCTACATCCTTTATATACTAAAACATGAGATGCATCTGCCAATTTTCATATTCATTTTAAATCTCTCCATCTTTTCATCTATTTATCAATTTAATTTTTACATTTATATTTCAGATTTTTAGGCCCTTTTCAGCATTTTATATTTGCTGTAAGACTAATCTGCTTGAAATACTGCATACACAGGGTAACAATAAAAAGAAGTTTGTCATACTTTTCAGTTAGGGAGCAGTATCCTACTAGATGTCCTAATTACTTTCCAGTTTCCCATTCAGAACCTTATCTGAACAATCTTATGATTATATTAAATATAGGAACTGGTAGATTTATTCACCATAACTGTATGAAACACCTTCATTTGACTAAAACATGCTCTGTAATGCCATTCATATTACCAAAAATGAAAGGAATTGCACTTACAATATTTTGAGTCTGTATTAGTATCACTGTTTCTGTGAATATAAGCACTACTGCCAGGTGACAATACATTTGTTGGTATCTGAGATCTGGCATTCTACTCCATTTGTCCTAAATGCAGTAACAAACTCTGAGAGGTTATATTCTGACTAGCAAAAATAAAAGAAGGGGAAAAAAAAAGGGAAAAACCCCCACTCCCAACAACAAAGGACTTTAGAGAGAGAGCCTGGCAATTTTTTATGAAGACATCTGCAAGTCTTTGGTTATGTGTCTATGTGTGCTGGAGGATGCATCCCACTTGTGTTAGCAAATGTTTTGAAGCAAGAGTTCTAAAATTATTTCTGTCAAGGCCTTACAACTTCTGCCACCTTTTGATCTGTTCCACATCCAGTTTTCTATCCTGCTCTTTTGTGTAGTGCCATACAGAACTACTTTGTCTTTAACTGTAGGAAAAACCTACCATGTTACCATTAGCCTACAGATATTTCACTGTTGTAATTTCTAAATCTTTTGAACTCTTTACTACAAGGCAGCTTAACCTTTAGGGACTTCTTCTTAAGGAAGTAATGACATACCTGCAAGTCCAGTAACAAATCTGTTTCTTTTGCTCTTTATTTACTCCTTAGAATTCTGGCATTCTCTCCTTCTGTCATTATCTCTGTCAAAGTCTACATAGATGGAGTTCACCTGGGGAATGCACATCAGGTGTCTGGCCCTCTCTATGTGCTGAAGTGGAGCCCACAAAACTACAGTGAAGGGTTCCATCACATAGATGTGACTGTCCAGGTAAGGTACCTGTTGGCATTCTTTGTATTGATTTTTTTTTCTCATCATGGCTTGTCTGTCACCCTCCTGCTCACATAACTAGGAACAAAATACATGATAACAGACTTACTTTCATATTTGTCTGATTACAAAACCCAAAGGATTTAATAAAGGAATAAACATAGACTGCTAAGCACCAAAATATTCATAAAGCCACTGGAATAAAGAAAGAAATATTATTTTTCATAAGAAATAGAATAAGACATGACAGAAGTGCAAACTTGAAATTAACCAGAGATGTCAAAAATTACAAGAAATGGTTCTAAAGGTGTATAAACAACAAGCAGCAACAGAAGGAAAATACTGGCCAGGTGTTAAACAGCAGAAGTGAATTAGTCACCAAAAGCTCTGACAAGGCAGAGGTTCTCAGCACTTTCTTCACCTCTGTCTTTACCAGCAGTGCTGGGCCTCAGGCTTTGCAAACAAGGATCAAGGTTGATGCAGAGACCCACTGTCAATGAAAGAAGAGTTGGAGTGAGACCTGGCACAGGAGCTTGATCCTACAGATCAATGGGCGCTGACAGTTTCCACTCCAGAGTGTTGAGAGACCTGGTTGACATCCTTGTGAGGCCACTCTCCATAGTCCTGGAGAAGTTGTAGAGATCAGGGGGCATCCCAGAAGACTGGCAGAAGGCTAATGACTCTCCTGTGTATAGGAAGGCATGAAGGGAGGATCCAGGAAATTATAGGCCCCTTAGTCTTACTTCAGTCCCTGGGAAAATTAGGAAATAAATCCTTGTGGTGGGCTTTCTGAAGTCAGATGAAGCACATGACTGGGAAAACCCAATACCAATTAATCAAGGGCAAATTGTGGGCCAAGAAGAACATTATGAAGTTCATAAAAGAAAAGTGTAAGTACTTGCACCTGGGAAAACATAATCCAGGAGTGCAGCACAGGCTGTGATCTGCCTGGCTGGGGAGCAGCTCTGTGAAAAGGGACCTCAGTGTCCTGGTGGACCACAAGCTCAGTGTGAATGAACAGTGTGCTGGTGCAGCAGAGAAAATCTACTGGATGTTGGGGTGCATCCACAAGGGCATCAGCAGCCAAGACAAGTCACTATCCTGCTCTACTGAGTGCTTGCCAGGCCACATCTGGAACACTGCTCAAAGTGTTGAATAAATGACAAAAAAAAATAAACAAATGTTTGTTTGTGTATATGGGTTTATGACAAAACACCAGAAATTAAGCACAACAAAATTTGAAAATATTTTAATATGGGCTATTACCTAGAATTGAACCTTCAGAAAACAATTGTGGGGAGGGGCAGTAAACAGTCACAGTCTTCCCTAAGTTGCTGACTCTCTGACAGGCTCTAATTCAATGTAGCACTTTCAGATTATGATTTTATAATCACCAATTTACTTGAAACTGCAGAATTGACTGTAATTAACCCTTTGTTGGTGGAATTTAATACAGCAGTATGCAGAGAAGCAATCAATTTTATCTTTCTAGAAAAGCTGCAATGATAATGATGAACTTTACTTGACAGTTTTTTGTACCATTGCTATGTAATTGCTCTCATTTTATGTCAATCTAGGATGCTTCAGGAAGAACTGGCACACGGGGCCATTTATTTGGTATGGAAGAAAACCTCTCTCTTAGATTTGACTTTTGGTCATCCGTTATTCTTCTCACTGACCACTATGTTCTAGTAAGTACTTTCAGCAAAACAGCTGTTACTTCATGTTGGTTTCCCAATCTGCACTAGGGTTTTTCATAATTCCTGAAGAACTCATAGACTTGAATGCAGTTACTTTTTCCAGATATGATTCTGTTGGAATTCCAAAACTTCAAGTTGCACACTTCAACCACAAACGTGCAACAATGGTTTATACAAACAGTTGACATCCTGGATTTAGTCCCAATTATCCATTTTTGGGCATAAGTGTACACACATTTTGTACAAGCAAGAAATTGAAAAAGAGCTACTGGAGATAGTCGAAAAAGGAAACATTAAATTGAAGAGAAATTCACTGTGAACTGTTGTGATATGTTTTCTGGAAAAAATGCTGCAAATATTCTCATTGTCAGCTGAAATATTCTCATTGTCAGCTGCTGACATTATAACTAGCTGAAGTGGAGGGCAAAATCCCCATTGACTTTAGTGAGTGCCAGGTCATATCCAGATGTGTTACCGCTCAGTACATGCAAAGAAGGATGCCATGTCTTAGTAACCTAGGTGCACTTCTAGAACTACGTAACAAAGTCCACGTGATTGTAGTTCTTATCATAATTGGCTCAAAATTATTCTTAGGTTTGTTAATCAGTCAGACATTTTACACCATGTCTTGAACTGCATTTCTCTTCAGAACAGTGCTCAGACAATGTTTTGCCCTGGAAGTGTAACTACACTTTTTCAATGGATGTGTTTACAAACTCTATTTTTAAAGATTTGGGTCTATTGCTTTCAGACATTGAGCAGAATTCAAGTCAGTACAATACAAATCTTAGAAACTCTTCAGTTTCCTTTTTTATTCTTCAGTTCAGTGACACCAACAAGCTTTGAATATGTGTTCAAAGAGAATCTTTATACCATTATGTCAGTGTCCATAAGGCATGCTCCAAGGCTGCAATTATTCCAGGGCTGGCTTATAGTCAAAACTGTCTTTTCAGGCCAGAGTGCTCTTTGGACTGACTGTGCTGATTCAGATTACCTTGCTTGTTGTTTTCCGACACCTCCAAAAGCCAGCACTCAAAGGTATCAACTAATGTTTACCTGTGGTTTTTAGTAGTTCTGTTTTCCTCTAAACTTTTTACTGTTGACCTGTGTGCTAACAATATATAAGTAACTGTGCTGTTAATGACCATATGCATTTTACATCTGCTACTGTGGGGTTTGATTGGTTTCTCAGAAGCTGTTGTTTCGCTTTTAAGGGAAGCTGGAAAACCTCCAATATATCAAATAAAGTAAACTAGAAACTTGAGCAGGTGTTTAAACAAAAGTTAAGTTGATTGTTTAAATAAAAGTTAAGTTGATTGAAGTCCAAGGTTTCATTTTAATTTTCTCACTGAAGAATCCAATACATAGAGACTGTTTTGTTTTGTATTAGTTCTGTATGTGTGCTTGTTTCACTACAGTTGTTACAGAATTCTCTCTTGCCTGAGTGGAGAAACAGATTTCCTTTTGTAAAGACAGTATTTGTTAACTTTTGCAAAGAACACTAACAGGATTGGGTCTTTCTCAAAATAATATTAAGGTCATTTCTGTCATAACTTGATACTTTCTGATACATCTAGTAAATTAAAATTATTACTATTAAGCTCATGGTATTTATCCTTTAAACAGTCATTTGAACCACACCTTACTAATGAGATTTTTCTGGAAGCCACCTCCCTTCCTTTTCATGTCAGTGTTTGTACCTTCCTGTATACTCCTAATTGTGTAGCATCCTGAGGTAACTACAGCAACTGCTTACATAGAAAAGAATCAGATTTTCAGTTGCATTTATGGAACTCAGCAGCTAAATATTAAAAAAGCTGACTCTGTGGTCATCTAGGTCCATGTGGACCATATAAATGTTTGACATCTTAGTGAACAAACTTGTTAGAGCTGTTGATTTCCAAAGGTGAAGCTTGCCTAGGGGTTAATTCTTTGTGAGAGGGCCACATAATAGATTTAAGTCTACAAGCTAACTTTTTAGGAAGGTTCTCTTGATCTGTGAATTGCCTGCTTCAGTTAGAGAGCTACTACTGCTTTTTTCTGCTAACATCACACACTTGTCAGAATAATGTCATTTTAATGCCAAGACTTAATTTTGAGCTGCTATCAGACCTCAGTAAAGTAGATTTAATCAAAGGAAATCCAACAAATCTAGTCCACGCTGACCCACCTTTCTGGGTTTGCAAAGTTACTGTTTTGATTCTCTTACTTTTAATTTAATACATACTTTCTCCATGGTTTTCATTCTAGCTAATTTCATTTTCTGGGTATAGAATGGTCGTTCAGTATTATTTACATACAGTAAGTGTATTCCTTTAGAATGACAGGTTCCTCTGCTGTTTTTGATATAGATTGTTATATTTATTGGTTGTTTACTTTCAGTTATCACAGTAATAGTAATGCATTCCTCTGCATTTTTCTGTAGACATACCAAATATTATTTTTATATTCCTTATTTAAAATAATGAGTAAATAATATGCAGATTTGTTTCAGAAAGACCAGTATTATACATACATATATATCAGGGGAAGGTGTTGCAAACTGAATTAAGTGTATTTTTCTTAAATGTTGTCTCTGTTTAGGAAAGCCAGGATTACTTACTCTGACTTCATATTCTCTTAATGTCTTCAGTAAAACAAACACCTTCTATTACTCAATTCTGGTTCTGAATTTATACACCATTCTGGGTAAGTAGCCTAGAGTACTGGAGGACATAAATTGGTATTTTGAAATTACACATTAGATCCTGATGAAAATTTAAGAATTCTAACATCTTGGAGAATTGGGAAAATCTACTGAAGTTACAAAAGTTATGCGGAACTTTAAAAGTTAATGTCCAAGAGACTAAAGGCTTATTTGTAAGAGCCTAACTTAGAAGCCCTGAATTAATTAAACACTTAGATTGTTAAATTACTCTGAAAGCAAAGTGATTATTTTTAAATTCAGTTTGGTTTTCACTTATTTTTTGATTGTTAGCATTAGAGCTAACAATCTGAGCTTATTCTCCTCTGCTAACATGTTACTGAAATAGCTATTTTCTTGTTAGTCTGTGTAGCTTGTATAACACAGAGCAGCCTGCCTGTTTTAATTTCTATGCTGAGCCAGGCTGGAATTGTTTGTGACCACATTTTTCATATATCTTACTGTAATTCTGGGAAAAAGCTACCCTTTTCACCTCTCTCATAAAGAAGATATTATGTGTGGTGTTGAAAATTGTCACAGAGATGAAACTAATTCAAAAGTATTTTCATTGCATGCCACAACCCTGTCAAACTGTGGTATTTTCACACCAGACTGCTGTTTGCTGAATGAGGCTGATTACTCTGGACAAGCAATAGGGAAGTCTCAGGGTACAAAGGGCCATGTGGGAAAGGGCTGTGTCTCTGTTCTGTTTCCTGATGGTGATGTTTGGTTTCCTCTCTTGCAGGACCATGGTTTGTAGGTGAACTGATAGATGGCCAGATGGGGGCCTGTTTTTCCTTTGGAGTGTTTGTTGGTGGTTCCTTCTTACAGGGCAGTATGACATTTGTGGTTGGGATTTTACAGGTGAGTATTTATAAAATAAAGCGCTTTTTCCCTCAGGGGCTTTTTACCATTTTTAAATAGATTTAAAGAAAGAAGTCTTGTAAGTAAAGAGATTATTGACCATGCCTGACTACAAGTGGTCTTTCTTACCTTTCTGCAGATTTAAAGAAAGGAAGGAGGTTGTGCATTATTTTCACAAACTTCTCTTTTTCTCTAATAAAATGATGTTGCTTTGGACTCCCTGAATATCTGGATTAGAGGCTGTCTCTACAGATTTATAACTCTAAATTTTCAATAAATTTTCTGGTTTTGCCCTTGGTTCACACAATGTAATTAAGCAAAAAACTGAGTGGCCACGGTAGCCCTTGCAGTGTTAATAACTCTTCAGATCAGTAGGTGTCACTCTCTAAGCACACATGAGTCCAGTTTTCCCAGGAGTGTTTTCCCCATTAATCTGAAAGACAAAGTGTCATTCCTTGGCATTTAAGATAGAGGATCAAAGCAGCATTGCCTCCTTCTTCATGGTGTCTCCTTTGTACCAGTGGGACACTGCAGTGGGCTGGGTCAGAGTTAAGCTGACATACAGACTGTTTGGTTTTGCCATGTTAATTTTTTGCTAAGTCTGGCTCCCTGAATCATTTCCAGGAAATGTCAGATGTGTGTTAGTGCCTCTTACTGCAAGGGAATGGCAGGAATGCTTGGCCTGGGACTCAGGCCCAGGCAGTCCCAGCTTTATCAGCTGCAGTCGTGGAGATGCATCCTGAGATTCCATCTCTGGGAATTGTACTCAGCCCTTAGAATGGGGCAGCTTTATCTGTGCATACGTTTTTAATCCTTCATAGATGTTACCCAGAACCCTTGGCTTCCTCACTGTCTTATTTTTCTTCGCTTTTCCTTTCAGATGATGTTTTTCAACCTGCCATTGATGGCCTATCTGTGCTGGTGCCTGCTGCTGCGATGCCATGGCCACAGCTTCCGTTCCCACCTCCGTCACATCCGCCGCCTCGTGGCTGTGCCTGTTCACCTGGCAATGGTCCTGCTCCTGGCCTGGCAGGTCTATTCCTGCTATTTCCTGCAGCGGACATACGGCACCTTGGCATTCTTCCTGTCCCCAATGAGAACATGGCTGGTGCTACTGACCGCAGCTCTCATTTACAAAACCTGGACACTGAAATCATCAGAGCTCAGAACTTACATAACAGAGATAAAAAACTGTCAAAGCTCCTGAAGTACAATATAAGTACTCCAAATTCTGTCTTAAAAACTCTCAAGGTACAACCTTATCATTTTGTGATGCTGGAATTCCATACACCCCAACCGTTAAGTGGTAAGACCCAAAGCTGCACCTGCACTGCTGCAGAACTGTATTAAATAGTTAATGTACAATATGTTATACACACTTTCCTTCTATTATACAACATACTGTATAATACATGTTATATAATACAGTTATGGATTATACATCAGTACAGCCAACTTTGGAATAATCTCATCAATGAGTTTTTTTTAGTGATACAGAGATAGATATATCCATATGGATCACAAATGGAAATGTTTGCCTGTTACTACTGTGAATAGAAAAATAATTAATAATTGATTTTTATAATGCTGCAAAATATGAGCATAGGACCTGATGAGCTTCTGGATTTGTGATTCTTTGATTTTTATTTCAGGGCTGACATGTGTTTCTACAAGACTAGACCAGATGTCTTTATGAAGTAATAGTGATTGCAAAGGTGCTGTAGTGGCCTTCACAGCCAGAGTCCTATGCCCATACATGTTTTCAGTTCATAATGCTGTATACAAGCAGATCATAGGCTGTAAGGTGTGTGTATGTATTTGTGTTCATGTTTACCTGAGCTCTGGCCTATAGCTCTTGCCCTGGGAGTGCTGGCTAACTAACAGGCTCACTCTCTGGAAGGAAGGAGTTTCATTTTGCACTACTAAGGCTGCCAGTCCTCCCACCCATGACTGGTGAAAGGACAGTGAATTATCAGTGGTGCTGGGGTTTTCAGCTTCAAAGCAAAGAACGGGGACAATAGCCTCAGGATGGGAGAGACTGTAGGAATACTATGGTCTGATGCCTATAAAGTCTGTAATTTCTGTTTTTCTGGGTCTCAGCTGTGTTTCTGGGTCTTGGCAAAATGCACCAAAGAGTGACTTAAGAAAACTTATTTCTTTGTTTTCATTTTTTTCCTAAGTGCAAAAATTATAGAACAGTTAGTTACAATAATGAAGAATGCAATGATCCAGAGCCAGGAGAGCTGAGGTGCCTTGATCTGTAAAGAACACTGCATTGCTTCACAAAAGACCAGCTGTGAGTGGAACATTTAAAATACTTCAGGTAATTTTACAGTAACTTATTTATGGCTTCTCAAGAAAAAAGAGGGCTAATTTCTTTATGGTCCCTTTGGAAAAAACCAGCAGTGACTGTAGTAGAACACAGAAAAATAAATTGGAAGAAAATATTGACTACAACAAGGACTTTTGTTATTTCTAACAGGCGACAGTTTTCCTGTTCCTTCATTTCTGTTCCTCAATGATATAGGAAGATGGTAATGTAATACTAATAATAATGTAATGTCTTCAATGTAATAGGGAAAAGAAAGAGCAGCCATTTACATGAGTTAAATACACTGTTAAGAGAATAAAGAATGTAATTTGTTGCTACAAAAGTTTGTTCTGCAAAGCTGTTAAAAAATCAGAGATGGTACAAAATTTATTTGTGAGATACAATACTGAAAAATTGATAATAAAATGACATTTCACAATTAAATTACTTTTATGTGATTAGAGAAAACAAGAAGTGGCAATAATATACTTCATATCTTTTGACTTGTTACCATTGTTAAATATAACGTTACCCAATACTTTTACCCTTAGGCTGGTCTCTCCAATAGTGTCTGCACTGCACACACTTGAACCCACTGTTTGATCAACCCCCAACACTGAGCATTCATGCATGGCTTGTGTGGAGACTGATTTTTTTTAAATTTTTTTTTAAGAAGAGAAACAAAAGTGCACTTACCAGACTAGAAAATTCTGGGGGTCCAGGAAAGCTGACACACAACCTCCTTTGGCTTCCTCTTCACTTTTGTAACAACAGCTACTATAAACTGCAGTAAGAAACATTTATGTCTGGGCTGGAAAGGTCTTTTCATGGTGTTGGTGACATTTTGCATGAAATCCTGACATGTAGCTGTACAATTTAGCACTAAACACTAATAGGTGCTCTTATGAAAAACACCATGTTTTTCTCATTGTCAATGCAGAAGACAAAAAGGGGGACAAGAAACAAGATCAACTAAAAAAAGAGCAAAACTAAACCAACCCAACCAAAAAAACAAAAACCAAACCCCAAAAACAACCAGGAAAGGGATGAAAATGGAAGGGAAAAAAGCAGAAGAGAAGAAAATGAAATATAGGGCAGACAACAGCAATACTTCAAGGTACAAAGGGAAATGGGATGGAAATGGAAATGCACAAGACTAATAAATAAAAAGCAGAAGATTGGCTTAACCAAAACTAAGGAAAAAAGGTGTCTCTGCCCAATACTATTTACATTTTATTATCCTTTGCAAATGCTTATTTATAAAGATTGTAGCTGAACTGCCTTACTGTGGTTCTGTGGTCACAATGTCACATGAAGATAGACATGCATAAAAGTTCACAAAAAGCCCCTAACAGCTGTAAGTCAGTTTTGAAACTATAACAATGGGGGCTGGAGTAATAGAGCAGTGAAGAGTTCTCAGGAATAGAATGCTATGTGAAGAGGCCCCAGGAACAGAGTACTATAAATCCTTATTTAGTTAACAACCAATTTTTCAAAGAGGCTCAAGCAGAAACTGTAACAGAATACGAGTGAAATAGCAACTTGTTAGCTGATAGAAGGAAAATGTAACTTAGAATTACCTTCGATGACGGTAATACTCAGAGACATCTCCCCCCCACCCCACTCCAGAAAATTTAAATTTGTCTGTGTAAATGATAATATAATGCACTGCATCCAGATTTGCACATGTGCATTAGGAATTTTGTCATAGGCATCAGTAATTAAGCATGAGTGACTATTAGTCAGTATATATATGACTCTTCCCTTGACACCTTTTTGAATAAAAGACTGTACTTGTTTCCTAGAAATTGTGCCAGGGCTCTGTGAGTTACAGGAGCTGCTGTTCTGTACATGGAAAAACTGCTGGATTATGCCAGAAAGTCAAGATGACCTAAAGAGATCAGTAGAGGAACAAAGAAACAAGGACCCTAGCCAATAGGTTCTAAGGGGCCCATCTTAAATCAAGAAGGTAAACAAGATGGTGAACTGCTTTGGCTCAGAAATGGTGTTGTTAGAGAAAAAGTAAATCTGGAAGTGCAAGCTCGTGACCAGGAATTCAAGAAACCCACTGACTCAAAAGATGAGCAGTTATGCACACGCAGACCTTGTTAGCAAATATGATGCCAGTCAATTATGAGTAAAAATGAGTATGTATTAGAGAGAGAGGCAAATGCACGCATTCCAAGATGGCTTTGTGGAATTAATACCTAGCACCCAAACATGAAATAAACCAAATATCTTGGCTCTGGGCCAGATACTGGCTTTACACTGCAGGTACTGAATCTTGTTTGAGGAACACCACCAGCTGTGTTGATGGAGATAAGAAACAGATATAGGGGTGTGTTTTTGGGAAAAGGAGAACAGTTTGACCTAAAAACACGGAATGCAATAGAGGGAAACTAAGACAATGAGATAAAAGGGAAGAGACTGATTATGATGGTGACATCTCAAGAGACAGAAATAATTAACCATTTGCCCAGAGAGTTACAGGTCTTGCCTTATTGTTGTAAAATGTGAATTATGTAAAAATTCGCTTAAGAAAGGATGTTATTTGATAGTTCATATTTATATATTTTCAAGCCTAATTAACAAGTAAGAAGATACAACCAACAAAGCAGGTAGCAGTTAACAAGCAAGCTGTAAGCAATGGCCAGGTGTTAAAGACAAAGTACTTGTTGGCCTCCTTAAAGTTTAGGGCTTGACATGCTTGATCTCAGGCCTAGTGGGAGGTTAGCAAAGCTTGGGAAGAATGTACTACTGACAGAGGACACAAAGAATGCAGATTTATAGGCCATAAGGACATCTGGAAGAACTCCCATGATAAGGAAGAAACTAATAAAGACAACTCAGCAACTGTGCTGAAATTGGCTCTGACTGGTTAAAGGTAATTCTGACACAGGCAGATCACAACCACCGACTCAAGAAACCCACCAACCCAAAAGAAGTGAAAGATTGGGCATGTGGACTAATTACCATAAGAAGCAACCTCCAAAGCATACTGGATTTTTCTTACCAGTTATTTGTCACCCTTTGTTAAATTACACCTCTCACAGTATAAAATATATGATAGCTGAAGAACCACACTATTACAAATATTAAGAAATTAGGACAAGACAAAAAAAAATAGTTTTTATAACTGATGGCACTTACTTTAAAGAATCTTCTCCTTTTGGCACAAAGTAAAGGAATGAATACTTCTATGAGAATAGTAAACACTGGGGTTATCAGGGTGAGGTTTACTTTCACTGTCCCTATCTCTCTGTCTTAAAGCCATTTTGACTAATGCTGCTAGAGCCTGTACTGCCCTCCTCAGCATGCTACCATAACTACCATAACATACCATGCTACCATAACTACCATAACTACCAGAATGCTACTGCAATCAAGCTGCCTTTATTATGGTAAGGAATCAGTATCTCAGCATGATCTCACTCTGAATCACCCCTCACATCACAGCTCTTAATAGACTGCTGACTTATGTGGATTACTAAGCAATTCCTATAAAAATAATACTGCTGGGAATATTATAATTTTATCTTATTTTGTTCCAGTTGTGAAAAATAACTGTCTAGAGGACAATTACTCATGGAAGGTATGTCAACTCATGGTGCCAGAGATGAGCTCACTCTCAAGTAGCTCTTCAGCAAATATTGTGATATTTACTTCCTTAAGATTTGAATCAAAATTTGCAGGTTTTTTGTTGTTAATCAGTACCTATAGCTAGGCAGTTATGATTAAGCAATTGCAAGGTGAAACTTGTGTGCATGGCTAATTCTTTGTTTTAAGGAAAAGGGAACACAATCCCAAAATAATTGGGCTGTCTGGATAAGAGCCCTTGGAGTGAAGTCAGCAGGACTGAGCAGTAACTGGGGGAAAGGTAGTCCTGGCAGGGGAGATAGAAACCACCAACCCCTGTCCACCAAGTTAAAACAGATCACCAAATGGAATGGGGAGAAGAAGTGCACATGTGGAATAATTAGCATGAGAAGCAAGAGATAGAACTGGCAAATAAGGGTCTGAGTACTAATTAATGAAAAAGCTGTACAAATTGTAACCAATGAATGCTGATGGCTTTGTTTGCTAAAATGTGCAAATTGTGTAAAGTTTTGATGGTGATGATAGACTTTTGTGAGTTGCCCCCCAATTTCCTAGTTTGTACAGAATACAATAAAGAAATAGGAATTCCTCACCTTGGTGTGTCAAGTGCTGTCACACACCAACCAGGTGATGAGCCTGTGCTTGGGACAACACAGAATGTTCTTTTAAACCACACCCATTAAATATTTGCAACTGTAGGTGGCAGCTGTCAAAATGATGTCAAGAACGTATTACTCAATTTGAGTATCAATTATTGCATTGCTGTTTCCAGTTCAATTTAATTTATTAGCATCCCAAAATCTCTGCTTTCAGTACATACAGAACAACTTAATGGTTTATTTAAGAAATGGAAATTAGTATAATTAAAAACTTGCCCGCTGTTAGAGACCGAATGCAATTATTTTTCTCGAACCAATGACTTTTACTTCGAAATTGAGACGATCTGTTTTCCAATATTGCCTCCGTTCATCATGGACTGGAAAGCAGCTTCAAGAGAAATAATTAAGTAAGTTTATGCCAAGCAAAACAAGCCAAGTAGCTTCCAAAAGAGAAACTAAAAATGGTAGAAGCAAATGTATTAAGCAGCTCCCAAAAAAGGAGACATACCATTTAGGAGGTAACCATATTTATCCTTAATTATGTGTTAAATTATGAAGGAGATTAAAAAAAAGCTAGCCTGTAATAAACTGCCAAGGGCAGCTTTGTGTAACAATTTAAAAAGACTTATCTGTAAGCAACAGTTTGATGCTACATAAGACATGACTGGACAGCTCACAAATGCTGTGGGTCACATTTATGAAAGAAAAGATTTATAAATATTGTACAGTAGTGGGAGAAGCTGGTACAAAAGAATCTATCTCTGAGTAAACAAAGTATGAAAGTATGATATATGACTGATATATTTGACCAAGTTACTTCAAAATACATATGTATACCAGTAAGGAGGAACTAGCAATGACTAGAATAAATTGAAATCTAGGAGATTTAGTTATCACTTAATCCTACTAGTTTTCAATCTTGTGGGACTAATGGCTAAAGAGACTAAATCACACTCTTCCCTCTTCCTTGAAGGGGACACATTTTTAATACACATCACATGGCTTATATCACCAGACCCTCTTAATTTTTGTATTTCCTTTGTTACAGATACTTTGAACAGACTACAGAACACTGTTCTATTAAAAGAAATTAATTTTTACTTTCTTTAGTAAGATGCTTTGCCCTTTCTTCTGTATACTTTTAATTTTTTTTGTTAGCAAATCTAATAACTTCTGTTAGATATTGTGTTTTTAAAGTATAAATTCAAGGATTTTAAAAAACATTTCCTTATACACAAGTTCAAAGAAAGGGGCAGCACTTTAAACCTCTAAGATCAGGATGATTATCACCAGCTGCTAAAATAGCAGTCTAAGAATAAATTCCCCTCAGTACTAAAACAATAATAAAATCTAAATTTATATTAAATTATTTTTAAATATACAATAATTCTCTTACAGAACATTTTAATAATAAGTGAAAAATTATTTTAACAAAAATAATGTTTTTGATAAAATACAAAAATCTAAACTGACAAATGAAACAAAGTTAACCTCTGTCATTGTATATAATCATCTATTCTTCAAAAATGATGTAAATATCTTACCACCGATGTTTGCTAAGCCTTCTACCACAGTCTCTCTGACCTGTCAATGCAAACAAGAGGAGCATTTCACATTTCTTAGAAACATGCCAAGAAACTGCCATAGAAACCACCAAAATCTAAAGACTTCTCTCGCTACAATGGTCAGGGCTCTGATCGGACCAGATTCTTTGAACAAGAGAGGTGTGAATATTTTCTGATAAAGTTGCAGGTGGGTTAATTCTTCAATCAGATCCCTGCCCCTACCAAAATTTAACGTCTTGCTATTTTTCCAGGAAAATTACTGATCACTTGAAGAACCAAAATCTAATTCAGACAGACCTCACAGGGAAGGCAAAGTTAAGCATATACTCATTACAAAGTAATAAATGGTGATTATAAAGCTTGAAGTAAAATTTCCAACAAGATCCTCAAAAGCTTTCAGGACACTTAACTTATTAGGTATTTGAAAGTACTTTTAAAAAATATTTTGAAAGTCTGCATCTTTAAGTAAAAAAGCACTTCCAGCCTATGCTGAAATAAAGAATACAGACATGAGCAGCATGTAATCAGAGAAGTCAGTCATACTACAGTCAGACCATTCTCAGCAAGTACCTTTTAAAAAACAGTGCTACCTAATAAGCTTTCAATTATACTTACACATTTTTTAAAAGGTCTGTTCAATCCTGAGGCACAGTAAGAGAGCCAGAGACAAAGAAATTAGTCCTCTTGTAGTAGGAGATAGTATCAAAGGCCATAGATTAAACCTAGAAATTCTCACCTTCAGTTTACCTTCTTGGATCCACTGGCAGAGTTGTAATACACTAGCTTCTTGTTTGTCCATGTAGTTCAACACCAAGAATCTTTCCCTGTGAAAGAAAAGAATGAGATTTAGTTTAAGAAACTTTGATCAATGTCCTTGAAAATCTTTAAAAATCTTTTCAGAAAACAGCCTTGATGAAACTGAAGGGTTATTGAGCACAAATGATAAAGAAATGTAGATCAGGGCCTTGCTAGTTTGTTGTGACAATTTCCTGCAGTGGGAGCTTGACAGTAACATCAGTCTTAGGAAGATTTCTTCAAGTATCAGACAGAAGAGTAATAAAAATTGAGTAGTAAAGTAGTATCACCAGAATAAGTAAATATCCATAAAATGTGAGCAAATTCCTATTATTTTTTACTTTTTCTTTTTCTTTTTTTTCAGTGGTAGGGAGAATAATTAGTGAACCTGCAACCAGATAGTGAGACTAACTTAACTTTCAGGTTCCCCACAATTTTGCATATCCTGTTGTCATGGCTTTCCATAGCAATTGAGAAATGGAAATTATCATCAAAAATGATAATTACTTGTAGGGACATAGTGACTAAATTTTCCACTGCATTCTACTATGCATGGTGTATTTTACTAATTTTATCCATTTTTTTACAAGGGCAGACAACTGTAACAGGGACAAGGAAAGATTTCAATTAGGAGAGATCAATTGATTTGCAAAGAAATCAAGTCTCCCAAATGTCCTGCAATGCAATGACTGAAAAATCCAAGACTCTCCTCCTAATCTCTGCCTTAGCTCCATCTGAACCCTAAGAGGAAATTCAGCAATTCCCAGAGTCAGAACATAATAAAAATCTTCTACCCATATATATCTGTCACACCTACAGTTCCATTATCTAATAAACCCCCAAATATTAAAAATGTAATTTCAATAAAATCACTGCATCAGCTGCATCCTTATGCCTGAACTACAACATTTTGAGAGAAGGCACTTTGCAAAACTTCTGAGAACAGAACTATGGCAACACCTTCCCTTGTACTAAAGAATTGTCAGGGATTAAAGGACTGAATCAAGCAACCTCAAATAAAACGTAACAAATGATATCTATGATTCTATATAAAAACATCCTTTCCCATTTTTTTATGCTGATAAAGACAAATGTAAGAGAAAGGATCTATTGATACCATGATTATATTTTCCTTTTTAGGCATGACAACATTCTGTTCCAATTACAAGTAGCTACTGCAGATTACAGACTACCATCCAAGCACCATATGAACAATCTACCTGGAACTTGGTCACAAGTTCTGGAGGAGAACTGTACCTTGTGATGTTCCTTTCTTTCTGTATTTTTTCTGTGTCAGGAGGCAGTGGAGGGGGATAAGGCACATCTTTGTTATACTGAGAAATCTGTCCACACAGGATGATATGACTGTTCTGATTCATCTATTTGGGAGAGCATAAAGTGAGAAAAATGGCATTCCTCAGTCTCAGAAACTAAATTTTTCAGATGCACTAGATGTTATTGCAAAATTTTCACTAGCCACATTTCCTGTAAGAGTGGGAGAATTGCAGTCCCAGAGAATCTATGACAACATTAAAATAGGTAAAATTGCAAGGTAATAGTGGGTAAATAACTGCTATTCAGCCTAGTGTAATTTTAAAAGGCACAAAATAGAAGGAATATAGGAAATTATTATCTTGCTGTGGGCCCCCAGAATCAGCACCTGAAGTCAGTTACTGAAGTGGAAAGCTGTGCTGTATTACAGGCTGGACTCCAGTACGAGTTAATTGAAAGCTGGGCATGCAGACATTGGAGAATGACTAGAATAAACATGACAGCTGGAATAATCACCTGACTTATAACTGTATCACTGATGTCACCACCAACATTGTCAAAGTAAACATCCACACCACCCGGGCAGAGTTCACGTAGCTGTTTTGCCACATCCCCCTTCTTGTAATTGATAGCAGCATCAAACCCCATTTCTTGGACCAAAATGGAGCACTTTTCATCTGTGCCAGCAATCCCCACCACTCTAGAGCAGCCCTCCAGACGGCCAATCTGCAGGCACACAGTTAAAAAAAACAAACCAACCAAAAACCCAAACACAAATTAGATCATCCATCTGCATAAAAGTACCAGTGGAAGAAAGGGGGTCCTAAGGAGTGTTACAGTTATTCTCATCCCACTAAACCCCAGGCAGCAAACACTCCCATCTCATGTGACACAACCACTTCTTGTCACTCCCTCCTCACAACTACACACAGGGCAGGTACAATCAAAATTTACCATCTTTTCAAACCCACTGAGTGCAGACTATGTTTGTGGAATCAACAATGACTGCCAGTACTGGAGAACCAAATATAGTAGAAAATGACCATCTGCCAAGTACCATAAGTAATAAAAGGAAAAAAAAATTAGACAATAATTGATTTAAATACAACCTTCATAGATTTGCTCATGCATTGCTTCTTCATAGCTTCTCTTTATTAGTAGGTCTAAAGTTTGCTTAATATCAATTTTGTTTGTGTATATATATATCTAGAGAGATATTTGTAGATATGCACGTACACACTGCAAACAGGTTCTGCAAAGCAGAGGAGGATAAAAGGACTGTAAATCTCAAAACACAAAGGATGTCATGGAACACAGCACAAAGGGTTTACCACATTACTATTTTCTAATAGAGAAAAAAATGAACGTCTCCAGCCAATACAGTGTTGGGATGGCAGGCTACCATATAAATGTATAATAAATACATGTATATATACACCATCTATTTTACTTGTGCTAGCAACAAGTAATCACCACTATCTGTGTTCTCCTCTCCCTATTTCATGAAACTTGATTTTCACATGTCAAGTCTTTCACACTGAGAGCGTGTGCCAAATCTGTGAAACTGGCCGTTCCCACAGGATTATATCTGCTCACGTTTACAAAGATTTTATCTGTATATTTAATAACCAGCATGTTTCAGAAGAGCAAACTTGCTAACAGAGTATGTTTGCATGCCCTAAGCCTGCACCTACCTGGCCAGCCAAAGAGCCGCAGGCACCAGCGGCTCCGCTCACCACCATGGTCTGATTTGCACCCATGGCCACGTGTCCCTTCTCCCTGATTCCCAACAGGGCCGTCAGCCCCGTGATGCCAGCTGCACCCAGAAAGTAGGAAAGGCGTCCATTTACAAGCTGTGGCTCCAGCTAGGGAACAGAAAGTAGGTAGGAGGTCATTTGTTTCTAAGGTGAGGTTCTGCTCTTAAGATTGCCTGAGGGTAGAAAACGAATTCAGGATATTTACCAGGCAAGGTAAAACTGGTAGGGATGAGCTATCTCTAGCTCTACTCTAACAACAAGTGTGTACAAAAATGTTATGTCTCTGTGGTTTTAGAAAAAGTTTTTAAGCAAAGTAACTCACAAAAACTTAAATTATGGAAGTGTTAAAAAAAGTTGGGAGATACGAAGTTTCCAACAATGGTGAACTATTCCTATGCTAGCATAAAAGGATAAAAATGCACCATTTTATCAAATATGGTGTTTGCAGATCAGTAACAGAGAGTCCTAAAGGAAGGAGTTTATTGGAAAGTATAAATTCTCAAACTACAGTAATTTTCTGTTATGAGAGAACAATCAACACAATATCCCTAATGCACTGAAACCTCTCCACTTCCAACTTAATATTGAATACTCTTTCTTATGTGAATGTAAAACCTGAGGTAAAAGCTTTTACTAACATAGGTTAAAAAAATAGATTAAATATACCTAAAGTCTTTGATGTGTTACAGTTACACTCTCATGAAGAAGTTCTATTAGAATTAAAATAATTAAGAGAATTATTTATTGGAATAGCTTCAGGGAATTTTTTTTAAACAACAATTAAAATAATAATGGCCTTAATATATTAACCAGCAAAATTGTTATTAAAAAAAAATATAAATCTTGGCACCTATGAGTTGATCTGCCTTTTGAGAACTGATTGCTTCAATAAGTATGTTTCTTTGGCACAAAAAAATAGCGTCATTAGCAGCTGTTTAGGGGAAAAAAAAATAGACATTTGGGATGGGAAAAAAAGTATTTAGGAAAAAAACAGTCACACACAACCTGGGCTTTGCATTTCTATTACCTTTTGCAGCGAGTCTCCATTAAGAATTGCTGCAGTCTGCCAGGGCCAAGTGAAGGAGGTTACAAAGTCTCCTTTAGCAAGGTTATGGTGCTGGCTCTCCTCCACCACCCCGATGCCCCCACCGTCAGCAACTTCAGACAGCTGCCAGGGCCGCAGGTAATCCGAGCCCGTGTCCTCATTCATTCGGCAGCGCTGAAAGACAAGGCTCTAATGAAAGGCTCTGGTGGAACATAGCTGGCTTACCAGTTCAAGCTGGGTGGGGGACAAAGATGGGTTCTGAGCTTCAAACACAAAGGGTTACTCAAAAATCTCTCAATAAGCCCCAAGTATTCGTAATCTTTTCTTAGATCCCTCTTTCCCCTTGTTTGCTTAGTACAAAAGGAGGATGGACCATCCTGATCTCCATCAGTGTTACCAAAGCCAACACATTCTACAGATGTTGGCTCAAAAGCACCAGCACAACTGACAATGACTGGCTTGGGTCTGATGAGAACCCTACAAATGCCATTCCTCAACTGAAGGAATCCTAGAAATGCAGGATTGAAAAAGAATGCCCACAAGTCATTTAGTCTACACCTGTGCACTGAATAGCAGTCAAATATATGCAGACTACCCCTGACAGAGATCTGTTTAATGAAACATCTTGAAATGGGACACATTTTCTTTCCAGTTTCCCATGTAGCTACAGCCAGTATTTCAAGATTCTTAAACTTTTCCTTAATTCTCAAGCTAAATGTACTTTCTTGAAATCTAGACTGGTTTTTTTTCTACTATCACGATCTATGGAGGGAATAAATCATCAGAATTCTCTTTATAGCAGACTTTAACAGACTGCATCTGTCTGGTTCTTCTTCTACCTTCACTTCCATTTCAACCCACAATTCTCTCAACCACATGATTTCTGTAATTTTGCATGTCTAGAAAAAAAAGAATACAAAAAAGGCCAAGTTCAGAAGAAACTGATACAAACAAATCTGTAATGGCTTACAGTCTCTTCCTGGTCCAATGAAGTCACATTCCTATTTATATATCCCAAGCATATTAATGCCAAATTCCTTCCCAATATCACTCCATCAGAATGAATACAATTACTATGTTACACTAGATATATATTTGTTCTGTAATTGGTAACTTTGGTGTTAAACATCATGACAAGTTGAAGGTACTTAAAAGAACAATTTCTGGCTTAGCTCTGAGTCCATCACCTACCATGTAGGGGTCCACTGAGAGATAGAGAGTTTTAACACGGACTTGTCCCACTTGGACTGTATCTGCTATTGTACTTTGCTCCAGTCGGAAGTTTTCAGCCACTGGCACTCCATTCTTACCTAGAGTTATATTAGAATTTAACAAATAAATGAATCAATGTAAAACTTTCCTTAACCAACAGAGGAAGGCCTTTTTTTAAGGTAGTCCTTTTTAGAATAAATTAGGTTGTATATTTACTCAGGTGTAAAACTAGAACCAACTACTCCCACCTTTCTGCCTCTTCTGGCTCAAGTGAATCTGAGGGAATACAGACTGAAGCCACTACACATGCACATTCTGCAAGGGCATCCTTTCATAGAGACTTCCTTACATTAAAGCTTCCCAGAAACATCCATAAAATTGTGGCAAGGACCCCAGAACTGGAGGCTTCATCCTCAGGTTGGTACTACATGCAGCAGGGCAATCAGACAACTGGAACCACCAGTGCTGAGACAGCCAGACAGGCTTGCCTATTTTAGGTCAGAGTGACTGCACAGCTAGAGCAGGCTCCTGCTGCACCATTTGAAAGACTTAATTGCAGGTCACACAATAGCTCTTAACACTTAAAACTATTTTAGCATTAAGCAGCATACAATACTCCCTCCAAAACTTAATGTCTTCTACACCAGATTTATGAACTCACTACTCAAAATACTGTGCTAATCCATAACAAGGCAAATGTGTAAACAAGAGAGTAAACAAAACCTCAACAGTGTAAACTTAAACACCAAACCCTTTGAAACATGAGAGTAGCAAAAGATTCAATATTTACTACAAGGAAACAAATATTAATAGTAACCAAATATTTTAGACACCTCTTACAATGCAAAAAAAAATAAATGTGAGAACTAAAAAGTCACGTCCCCTAATCTTTCTTCACTTTCAGCCTGTACACTTAGAGTTTCCTCATATATTACATGTTAACCCTTTTTTTCTCACACAACAGTTTAGAAATCTGCAGACTAAACAAATGCAGTTTGAATATATGGTACATATTCAATAGAAATGTATCTATACTAACACAATTTACATTTATTAATAAATGCAGACAAATTTATTACAAATATATGTATTTATATTAATGGAAATTGATACATTTATATATAAATAAATGCACTTTAAATAAACTTTATTGCTGCATACAATATTAAGATATATAAATGTCAGTATCTCAAATTAGTGTCTGTTTCTACCGTCACCATTCTGGAGCATTAGGCAATCAGAACAAACACATTGCTTTTTAGTGGAGAGAAATACATACCAGGCCGTGAATTCAGCACTACTCTTTGTATAATCATCTCTGCTTTTGCAGCAATTTCACACTGGATTTCTACAAAAGAAAATGTTGTTTGAAGGCCTGAAATATAATTTTTTTTTGAAAAAAGAGTATGAGGCAAAGTACTCAGTAATTTGGAAACTGGGAATGAAATACAGACCTCCCCAACTTCAGGATCCATGCCCAAGGAAGATATAAGGAATCATATAAACCAACCTCAAGCATAACATAAACAAACATGTGAATAAGGAGTTTCTCTGTTTATCTTATTAAAGCTCTGATTTATACAATGTCACAGTAACACCTGCTGGAAAGAAGGAAAACAGTAATGCACCATGCTCCTTGTAGGACCCTCACCAGCCCCTAGCAGGCAGAAGGAGAGGTGTCTGATTAGCTTTCCCGTGCTGACTGAGAACAGCACTCTGTTCCACCTATCAGACACAGAGGCACCTTTGCACACAAAGTCAGGTGCCACTCAATAAAAGGCAGGCAGGCACACCAGAATAGCAGTCGGCAGGTGCATGATAAAAAGATATTGTTGTGTAAGATGTTTTGTAAGAAAAAGCAATTCTTTCTATTAGCAGTGCCCAAAGATGAGAAAGAATGAGATCATCACTCAATCTGTTCTACAGAAAGATTTATCCCTGAATTTCAACAGTTTTAAGAGGATTGCAAATCTGTGATTTTGCACCTGTAAGACCCAAAGTTATTAAGAGGAAATTACCCTGATTTAACAGGAGGAAAAACATGATCTCACATGCTCTCAGATCTAATACAAAATAAAAATGTGACTACTATTTTCAGCCAAGAGCCATAAATAACCAACCTCCATACAAACAAAGGACATTAAAGAATGAAACATGATAGTTAACATCTTTGTCATAATGTTTATTTTGCTGACAAGAACAGCAAATTGGAGTAAATCTAAAAGATGGGCCTAGAAAGAGTACATCATCGCCACTTATCCAACATCTTTGTTCTTTGAACACTGCAAAATACAGAACCTTCTGTCTGTACTGCTACAGTGCTTACATAACAGCACTCACAAACCATCAAGAACTAGAGTCTGGAATGCTACAAAACAACTAAAAAGTTATTAGGAGAAAAGGTGCATATCCCCGGCCATCCCTCCTGTCTAAAATACACAGCTGACTCAAAACACAAGTATCTTGTTAAAGAAACAGATCAAGTTTTAACATTTTATTGTGTTTGCACTTGAAAAGCTACTTATTTGGGAAAAGTTACTAAAAAGTGAATTTCTTTCCAGTATTTCAACACCTAAGGATGCTACAAGGAATGAATCTCAAATGTGTCCTTACAGCATCACAAAATGCTGAAAAACAAGTGACCTGCAGAGCTCTTTGGACAAAACAGTGTAAAACAATAGTCTACAAGAAAAGGAAAAACCTCCACACTTTGATTAAATTACTACTTACTGTTTGTAAACAAAAATGTGCATTGAAAATTAAGGACTTAAGAATTGAAAAGTGAAATAGAAATCCATCTTTATACCCACACAGCTGATATAATCTCTAGAACATGAATAATCTAAAACCCTAACAGGAAGGATGGATTAAGAGAAAGTTTGGTAGGTTCAGCACTGTACTCAGCTATAGACTTCCTGTGTGATCATGGGCACATCTCTCTGTATTTATTTTACAGAATATTTTTCAGAACAAAACTCCAAATTCTTCCTGATAACATCTGCCCAAAAAAATTACATTCAAGTAGCACAACTATTATTCCCAGAGCAGCTGATTTAGCATCTGAGAATTTCTGCTAATACAAGGAGCATTTCATAAACTGTCAGATGTGCCCAGCGCAGTTTAAAAGGACAAGCCCACTCTAGTAAATGATTTGCACACATTTGCAACTCAGCTGAAGCTTGTAACCACTAATCAAACTGCTCTGTGCACAAATAATGAGTTAAGAATACAGTAAATATAAGCCAACAGCATCTGACATGAAATCTGGGCACATCACTCCTCAATATATAGTATCCACACCCATGGCTGAGGGTTTGAGCCTCTGGTTTTAAACCACACAGAGCAGGCAGAACTGCTGTACAGCTCATGCCTTACAGAGCAGTCCACTGTCAAAACTCCATTTTTGTTAGCCTAAAACTAAATATGTGTATTATGCAAACACAAAACCCCAATCTGAACAAGAGAGGATGAAGATAATTTTTATTGTGACTAACATACTCCTGAAATATCTGCTTTCTATGATTATACAGAGGGGGGAAAACCCAGTTACATAAAGAAAAAAAAATCCAAGATATTAACATACTAAAAGGAAGACAAAGCAATACAGAGCAGCATAGATAAATGTGAGTAGAAAAATTATCCAAAGTAAGTTTAGACTACTCTGAATGCCTGACATTTTGAAGGAACAAAACCACTGTTTATTTCCCAGTTTGTTTTCACAGCTTTTGTTTGAGGAGCCTGTGTACTGATTCAATTTGAAGATCTTCCAGATACTATGAGTGGGTGGACAAAAAGTGAAACTGGCAACTGAATTGTCTCCAATTCTGTGACAGCTGCCACAGCATACAACACTGCAGATGGACATTCACTTCTAAATCGGACTGCACCTACAGTGGAAGTCAGCAGCACCATTACACAAGCAAATGGTCACAGTAACACCATAACACAATAAGAATCAAACTTTCCTCACATTGAAAACAATACAGAAGTGGCTAAAGAAAATAAGTAGAGGCACCATCTTTTAGCACTGTATAGTGAAGAAAACTTTTGGAAAAAGAGAACAGATTTTCTATAAAAAGTGAAATAAAGGCGATGTGTATCATATACACAATTCTTTTCAACACACACATAGTGCCAGTGTGCAGGATGTTTTTCACTATTTTTTAAGAAGACAACACAATTATTATTTTTTAGCTTTTCCAGACAAAATCAATCTGAGTTGGTTTAACTCTTTAAATCAAATAGAGTAAAAATCCCAAGTTTTAACATCATTGTGCTATGCCAATCACCTGATCCACCCTATGAGTAGATCAGGAGCATTAACCAGCACAACAGCAGCATCTTCAGGGGAGTCTCAAGTATGTTTTAGCCCAGTTTTACTTCTCCCCTTGCCTTTCTTTCCCCACTGTTTCAGAGACACGTGACAACTCCTTTCAAAAAGTTAAATAAATTCCTCAGTGCTAAAATGCTCCAGTTTGTTTGCCCTGGGCTTGGTTCCCAGAACTTCTTGTTTTGGAGACTGCCCATAAGGCAGAGTTTTCAGTTGCCTATACTCTTGCCAAAACAAGTCACCTGCTTCCAAGTTATTACAGCCCATGCCAGATGCAGTTTAGTTAAAAAGCAAAAGGAAGAACAGGTAGTCCTGTATCAGGCCCAGGCAACAAGGAGGAAGAAGGCAGGCATCTAAACAGAGAAAAAGATTTGGAAGTCCTCTGAAACTGTGATGTCAAAATGGCTGGAGCAAGGATCCTCAAAGGAAACTCAAGGAAAGAAATTTCAAGAATGACTCTGAATGAGGAACATGCAGGAAGAAAAGACGGGAAGAGCTGGGACTAGGAATCAGTAAGAACAGAGGAACATGACAAAAACAGCAACTTAATGGCCAGTAAAACAGAGAAGAGCGAAACAGAACGGGGAGAGAGAACTGAAGCAAGTGGGAACAATGAATGAGACAACCAAGCAAACTGAGGTGGGAAAGACTGGTGAAAAAACAAGAAGAGACAACTGTAGCTAGCAAGGTGAGGTAAATGGAAATGGAAAAGCAAATTTAATGGATTAAGTATCAAAGTTTCCACCAGCTCCACTAAGGAGCCCTACATTTGATAAATGCTAATTAATGGCAAGCCAGAATCAATACCAACTGTCATGAATGGAGAAAAATACATGCCATAAAAAGCTAAGTACTTTTATGAATTGAACCAATAAATTTAGATTTCCTAATGTTACATGTTCCATCATTGAATTTTTTGATGAGAAGTCGCTCTCATAGTGTTTTCTTCATGTGGATTTTCTGACACTGTATAAGTGTTGAGGGCAGGCTCCAATCTTTCCTCCAAGAAGCAGATGAAAAAGAAAGACAATAGTATTAGGATCTTGATCCAGCCATCTTTTTTTATATCCCCAAGAAGCCTAATATCTTTCAGCTTTTTATCAGATTTCACTGACCTACAAACCAAAAGTTCCAGTAAGTATAGTCATTAATATCTACATACAATAGCACTGTATAAGCTTTGATTTTTCAGATTCAGGTGCCAAAAAAAACCTAAAAGCTTTTAGGTACTACATCTTGAAGTGGTTTTTTTTGGTTTTTTTTCACAAAGTAGTTGCACTGTGTTAGAGGTGCTGAAAACTGTTTAAAATACCGTATCTGTATATGGTCTATATACAAAAGGCCTATTCCTTCTTGGCAAAATTTCACGTAAGGAATGCAGATTGCTCCAGGATGGCAGGAGCATCACCCGATGGGTTTTTTGAGAAGGCTATAATGCAGTTTGCAGGCTCCCACGTGAGAGCCCCTCAGAGAGCCTAGTGACTACCCAGGTTGTCAGGTACGCCGAAAGACCAAGTTACAAAGCAGTGCTGCCAAAGGTGGAAGAGCCCTGGAGAGAGCCCTGCAGACGGGTCATTACCAGATTCGGAAGCCGCCGACAGAGCAGCCCAGGACAGAACCCAGAGAGGCAGCACAGGGGGCTCAGTCCTACAGGCTGGTCCGGGGCTGCGGGGGGTCCGCTCCTCTCCTCAGGAACGCCTCCACCGCCCCGGGACGCGCTTTGATCCGGGGCCTCAGTAAAGGTCGATTCCAGCTCGCGTTCCAGGGACTGGGCAATGCCAGCAGCCTCTCCCAACCTCTTCCGCACCTGTGCTCCCACCTGCCCCGCAGCGAGAAGGTGTTAATGCCTGAGGATACGACTCCTGGGAAGGGGAGTACAAGCTCTACCAAGCACCCGCCCCCCAGGCCGAACTGCGGTTCGCCCCCGGCACCGCTGCATGCCCGCAGCCCCCGCTCACCTTGAGCCAGCCAACCCGAGCGCCCCAGAGACCGCCCGGCCCGGCCCGGCCCCGCGCGCACGCGCGCCGACCTTAAACAGGGAAACGCCGGGGAGGCCCAGAGTTAAAGCGGAGGCCCAGCCTTAAAGCGGCGATGGCCCGAGCCCGGCTGTGGCGGTGTGAGGGGCTGTGGTAGGATGTCCCCTGAATCGCATAATCACACAGAATCATTAAGGTTGGAAAAGGCCTCCAAGAGCATCGAGACCAACCTTTCACTGAACACCCTGTCTACTAGACAGGACACTAAGTGCCACATACGTTCATTGAACGCCTTCAGGGAATGCAAGTCCACCCTTTCCCCAGGCAGCCAGATTCCAGTTAATGCTTAATAAACCATTCAGTGAAGAAATTCTTCATAATGTCCAACCTGAACCTCTTCTGGCATAGCTTGAGGCCACCTCCTCTTGTCCTGTTTCTAGCTGCCTGGGAGAAGAGACCAATCCTCATGCAACTACAATCTCCTTCCAGGTAATTATAGAGAGCAATAAAGTTCTCCACCCACCAAGTCTGCTTTTCCTCAGGATAAACTCCCCCAGCTCCCTCAGCCACTCATCACACCTGTGCTCCAGACCCTTCACCACCTCCATTGCCCTTCTCTGGATCTGTTCCAGCATGTCAAAGTCTTTTTTGTTGTGACGAGCCCCAAACTGGGCACAGGACTCAAGGTGTGGTATTGCCAGTGCTGAGTGGGGGGGACAATCCCTGTCCTGCTCCTGCTGGCCACACTGCTGCTGATACACACCAGGATGCCGCTGGCCTTCCTGGCCAGCTGGGCACACAGTGGCTGATGTTCCTTCCACTGCCAACCAGCATCCCTAAGTCCTTTTCCTCCAGGCAGCTTTCCAGTCACTCTTCCCCAGGCCTGTAGTGCTGCATGGGGTTGCTGTAATCCAAGTGCAGGATTCGGCATTTGGACTTTGTGAAAAGTGCATATTATATGGCTCTACGCAGATATTTACTATATGTATTTTGTTGTATTGATTAGTAGTGCTGTATTAACATTTTAATAGTATGGTAAATGTAAAAGGTAACTTTTGTAGTTAAAATAGGAACTATGTAAGTAGAATATTTTTTTAAGAAAGGAGTGAGGTACTCACACCAGATACCAGCCACAGGACACCTAAATCTTTCAGAGAAAAAGAATTTATTGTTCTCTTATCAGAAAAAACGAACTTATTCCAGCCTTGCTAAGAATCAAAGATGCCGTTAGGATTGAGAGGAAGAAGTTGACGATGACCAGACCGAACCTTTGTTTGAATGGAATTTATGCATCATGTATGAGATGTATGAATATTCAACAGGCTATTGCTTTTAAGGGTTAATCCTCTGTTAACGGGTGTCCTTTTTCAGGCTTATGCTGCCCAGAAAAAGGTACCTGGACGTCCGTAACTCTTTGCCTTTATTGTCTCATATTGTCCTAATTCAAATTGTCCAAATTATTATTACTCTAATTGTATTACTATTTTTATAACCATTTTATTACTATTAAACTTTTAAAATTTTAAAAACAAGTGATTAGTGTTTTTCACAGCCTTGTTAAACTGAGGTACTGGGAGAAGGCATTTACAGTTTATGAGGGCACAGTTTCTTCATGTAACACTGGGAGACATTTGCTCCTCACATGTTCCAGTGGATGAGATTTTGTTCATTGCTGCGATACAGGGTTGTTTGATAGCTATTCCTAAAATTCCACTGAAGTTGCTTCTTGTGTGCAATATAACGTATTTACTATGTATGTGCTATTTCTGTGCTTGAATACAGACAAAGATGTTTTTTTCCTTAGAAAACATGTTGTAGCAAGACCCAAAGCTTTCCTGGGATGAGGCTTAGGTCGTGGTACTGCCTGACATGATTACTCTGTGTACTTGCCCTGTGTTGTAGTGATTCACTGTGCTGTAAGGACAGACAGGTCTTCAAAGTGGCCACTGAGTTGGTGGCAATTACTGTGCAGCCTGAAGTGATTGCTTCAGCCTGGAAAAACTCTTCCAGACTGATGATGCTGATGACTTTGTACTCTGCCTCTCACATAAAGGCAGGCAAAACCTTTCTGTTGTAGTTTGACCCATAGCACTGTAATATCTTATATTTGTTCCACCATAATATACAAAACTTTGCATTTCACATTAGTTGAAATAACATCATTGGAACTGGAATAGTCTAGAGAGGGAAAAACTATGTATGTTAATAAGGGGATTTATACTTCCATATGTTTTTTTCCCCAACTTGTATCATGTGACCTCGTTACAGGTGCACTGATTGCGGGTGTAATGCACTGAAAGCAAGTCATCAGGGTTGAAATCATCTTCAGAGTTTCAAATGGGCACATCTTGTGTGTAGGAGGCCTATGTTCAAGAAAATGAGCACTGACTTGCCTCCTACTTGTGCAAGAAAAGAGCAGCACAATTACAAAAATAATTCATTTAGAAAACATTGTCACAGGTCACTACATGAGCAAATAGGAACACATTATGTAATGGATTACTGGAGAACTTCCTGTTCATTTAGAAGTTGTGTATCTCAATGGCTAGTAATAATTAAAAGGAAAGTGGGGAAAGACAAAAATATGTTGTATATTGGCACATGTACAAATATTTTTACACCGGTATTATATAATATAATGACAATACAACTTCTGGTGTTTGATAAAAGTATGGAAAAAAACCCAAAGCCCTTAACCCAAACACATAAAATAGTACTTCAAAATCTCTGTACAACCCTGTTTTCTCTTGCTTGGCACAGGGTGGCTGTGTTTCCTCTACAAACAAGGTTATCCTGGAGATAGTTGCAGCAGTCATCTGTAGTCTGCTGTTTAACCTTTATGGTCATGCACACATACACACACAGTGCACACATACACACATCCCTCATTGTCTCTTTTGTTAAGTACTTGTTAAGTGAAGGTGTTGTAAAATACACTTAGGTGTGAATTTAAAGTTCAAAAGCTATTCTGCACTGACTTGGCTTGTGGACACTTTTTCTACTCTAAAAATGCTTTTTTTGGGTTTAGCTTGATTCACCTCAGACTCAACTAAGCTGCACAAAGTCACCCCACATGTGAAATAAAACCGTCCATGCAAGCTGGCCATTGTGGAATAGTTGTTACTGAAGAGCTTTATTAACAGCTGCTACCACTTATAAACAAGTCTAAATGGACACTGATGTGATAATTTTACAGTCAGTCAGAGATGGGGCAGAGATTAAATGGAGGATGTGTTTGAGCTGGAAGATGGTTGTGGTGATGGACAACAAGTCACTGCTGCCTACTCAAATAGGGAATGTCATTCAGGGGAGCCTTACATCACTGAACAGATCCTCAAGGTATCCTCTGACCAACTTCAGGCAAATTTGAGAAAGCAAAAACATTTCTTAACCACATGGTGAGATAAAAATATTCCCATTTGATCCTTTTAAAACAAAGTGGAGGGGGGGGGGAAGAGGCTCATGGATAAAAAGTCATTGGCTCCCAAAATTATGTGTGAGCTTGGACAAAGTGTAAAAGTGAAACAGCTGTCTTGTTAAGAGTGGTTAAAATCATATTGCTATCAAATTCAGTGCAGCCAAAACTAATAGTTAAAATAGAGCTCAAAGTCTGGAGGCTTTCTTCTTTTTTCCCCTCCTTTAAGATTAACTGACTATGTCTAACTGACTCTGAACCACCTATTTGTTCATGTTTACCTGTTCTTAATATAGAAGCAACAAACTTACATATTCTGCCTATACTGTGAGGCTTAGATATTTTTTAAGTGCAAAGTAATCTAAATTCCAGGATTTGCTGGGCTGATGGGTCATATTTATGAGTGTGAGCCATAATAATCCTACTTTTATACATTGCCATATTCATGGGTAGCTCATTCTTGGCAGATATGTGCCTTTTCTTTATGTGCCTTTTCTTTATTATTTTTAATTAATGTCACCATAATAAGTAGTTTTTAAATCTCTGTAGATGAATAACGCGGATATTGCTTATGTAACTGAAGTGCAGGTGTGTTTTGGCAGTAAAAATTCCCTGGGGTGTGCATGAGCTCAAAGTGACAGCAGATTCTTTAGCGTGTGTCTGTAGGGAGCAGAGTGGTCTATGAGATCTCTCAAGGAACATCCTTCAGGAATCTGTGAATAGAAATGCTCAGCACAATTTAAATCTTTATTTTTGATGTATTATGTTTCTTATATGATAGGAAAGAAAGATGTCATCTTTGCTGGGGGGAAGCATTTTTCTAAGGATACAGAAAGTTAGAGAAACATTTTTAATCTATTCTTCAGAGAAGTGAGGTATCTTGAGAAAAGGTGTGTTTCTCCACTGATGAAGAGGCCTTGTGGAAGAGCCCCGTGTTCTTAGGTAACAAAACCAATTCACTTATCCTACAAATTCTAAAGCACTATTTCAGGCTGCAGTAATAAAAATTCCTGCAAAGTCATCTCTGGTAGATTAGATGTTTCTGGTTTTCCAAACTCTTAGTTTACTAGACTTCAGTTAAGTTTCTTGCTCTTGTTACTGAGCTAGGAAACCAGAAAATATGGAGTTTGTTTCTTTTTACAAAAGAGGACCTGCATAAGTAAAAATTGCAAAAGTAGAATCAACTCAGAAGTGTATGGCATAACCTCCCCTGTTCACTCAATGCAATGTCAGCAATGAGCACCAAGTGCTATTGAGTGTAACTTGAGCTAATCCATGTACCTTTGCATGAAATAGCTTAGGAGTTTGCAGATGATTTGTTCTGGCAGCAAAGTTGTGGATGCAGTAACTTCAGGAGAGGACAGTAACACCTTGGGTCATTACAGCTGTGTGCAGTGACTCTGAATCAGTGTAAGTGATGCAATATACGAATAGAAAAATTTTAGCTTGAGACAGCTGCCGAGGTTGAACTGAGCTATTCAGCTGATTTCATGTCAGAGTGACATTCCATGCTGTGGAGCCAGTTTAAAGGTGATTTGTGACCAGCTCAACTCCCTGTTGGCTGAAGATTTTAGAAAGGGTAGACAGCTGGGGAGAGCAAATCCAACTCAAGTTATGCCATACACTTCTGAGTTGATCCTACTTTTGCAATTTTTACTTATGCAGGTCCTCTTTTGTAAAAAGAAACGAACTCCACAATGTATCACTTATGGACTGAGCATTAGCTTGAAGCAGGGATATTTGTGGGGGAGTTTTGCAAGTGACACTAAGATGTCATATGAGATTAATGCCTTCTGATGTTAATTGCTGCCTCATCACAAAGTGGGCTTCAACTGTACAGGTAAGTATAGAGATAAGAAACAATTGCTATTTTTAATGGTAGCTCGGTTTCCTGATGTTTCATGCTTGGAAATGTCTCAACCCATCTTTCTTTGTCATCATTTCAAAACCTTCATCTGTGTTCTGACAGGCCAAAGGGCATAGCAAGGATTTGGATTTGCTCTGTCATTAACAACTTTTGTGACGGTAAGGAAGCTTTGCTCTATAAACATACTTTGCTAGTCAAAACTACTGATTTTGACATAGGTTTACACAGAAGACTGTCTGTAAGACACATCTTCAAGAATCACATTCATTTTAAGGTAAAAAAACTTCTTTAGTAAATTAAGAAAAGTATCATATGACAATAACACACATTGAGATGTGCGTTCTGTAAAGAAAACACAGGCACAAAAGTATTTCCCATGAATGTTGGGCCTGATCTTTAACCATTTGGTATTTTAGAAAAACTTCTTATACCATAAAAACTGACTACAATGTGTTATCAGTTTAATCTGATACTGATTACTACTATTTGATCATCATAAACTTTTATTCATGATTTTGGTTCCTTATCTGTCTATGCCTATTCTTCATCCTTAAGGGAAGAAACAAAATACTGAACTGCTTGCTGCAGAGAATGATCTTCCTGTTGTCTTCATTTTGATAGTTATAGTTTCTTAAATCTCTTTTGGTGTAAATACTTACTTTTTTTTATAAATGACCCAAGCATTATGTAGATGAAAATTATCTTGTTGCTGTGAAGCATCATGTCAGAATCATATCTTTCATTTTCTACTGCAGCACACTTGGGAAAATTAAGAACTTCTATTTTAGAACCACACTGCTAGATAAGCATCCTACGTCTGTGTAGGAGATTTCTTTCTTTATTGCCTTGTGTGCCATTTCTATTTAATGATATCTCCCAGTTACACATTAAAAAAAAAAAAGGTTCTACTAGTACTCTTTCTGAAATCTGCAACCAGTGAATATTAATATAAGTATGGTTTCTCTGTCATACTCTAAGATGTCTGTTTCACAACAAAAAGACCTTGAATTTTCCCAATATAGTATAAAACATCACCACTGAAAAGTTAAAATTGAAATGTTGTTATTATGGCCTGTAGTTGTTGTATATACTTTGTAGTGCAAAATTGTAATTCAAACCAGGAAAGATTGAAGGGTTGTTAAATGAAGAATACTGATAAGCTTGAAAGTATTTCTTCTTACTGCTGGCTTTTCCAGTTTCTTTAAAATGTGTTGCCAAATTTGAAAAAAGATATTAAATGCAAGTTATCCCTTATTTTTATTTGTTTCACAAACTATGTGCATGGAAATTTGCAACATTTAGTGAAAAGAAAACTAAATTTGTAATTTAAAAAGAACTGAGCTTGTTATAAACTAAGCTTCATTATGTGAGATTACAACATAATAGACCATCCTGAAAAATGTGGTGAGGGAAGAAATGTGATCACGAAAGCTCAAATGAATTATTCAGAACACAAAATGATCCTTGTACAATCAAACTTGAACTGTGCTAAGATAAGTTTCTTTAGTTTCAAATTGCTGACAGCAAATGGTCAAGACAAGTGTTTCTGTCTGAATCAAGGACAGAAAACATATGAGCACCATTTGTTGAAAATGCTATTGATTGCTGCATCCGACCAAGAGGCAGCAGTGGGTGAAAGTCTAGGCTGCATAGTGAAATCCTAATATTAACAGATCACTTCATAGTATTTGTATTCTTTTTCATAACTGAAATTCAAATTAATTGGAAAACTGCTCTGTATTTTTAATTAATGCACCCTAATGCTAGAAGAGCTAATGCTAATGGCTTATAGAAGCTTAAAAATAAATGGGTCTTCTAAAATCAGAAAAAAAATTGTTCATATGAGGAATGTGTGTAGGGCTGTGGGGAGTCATACACAGTATATGTAGTGTGGCTTCCTTGTAAACTCCTTGGTATGCAAATCCTTGATCAAATAGAATTGAAAAATCCATGCTGTGGGTTTCAACCTAACTGCGGAAAAACACATTTGGGATGTAAAGATGCAAGCTGATGAAAGGAGAATAAATGTAGGTGTAAACAAGGAGGAAAATGAATGAGGAGGAAGCTGCTTCTGAAGGAACTTTTCTTGCACTAGCATCATGTTTCTGCAGTGCTATTTCTGAAAAGCAAGTACTGGTTTGTCAAAGAGAACTATGTAGATTTGCAAAGTCTCAAGATAACTGGAGCTTTGTGTAGGGCTTATTTCAGGGCTGCTGGATATTAGTAGAAAGCTTCTCATCCGTTCAGTATGTGAACATTCTGGAAATTTACAGCACTTGGTTGTTATCAGTCAATTATTATTGACTATGATATTGGTAAATCAGCTGTTGTATTCTGCTGGCCTAGGAATGAGCATTTACAGAGACATTCAGCTGTTTCCTCTCAGGAAAATAAGAGGGATCAGTAAACACAACTGGCCTGAACAGAATTAATGGTGCCAGCTACTGTGTTCTAGGAGACTGTACTTGCCCTTCTTATCATGGGTGATAAAGTATTTTATTGAACATGTGAAACTTAGACAACAACTCTTCTCACTCTGCTAAACAGCTGCAGGACAACTGTGAGGGTTGTCTTTTAGGGAGTGACCAACAACTGGTAACTGGAAGGGCTGAGGCAGCTCAGCAAAACTGGCTCAGATTATCACTGTGCTCTGTGTCTTACCCAGACTAGCTGGTAGGCAGTAAGAGGCTTTCTGCCATTCCTGAATGATAGCCTCTCAAGGCATTTTGAGGATATTGTTTCTACATCTACTGAGGAAATGAGAGCTTGTTTGGATGCCTTTCTTTCTGTTTTTTGTGCAGCTTTCTGTGGTGTGCCATGCAAGATACTACTTACAGTACACACCTCTAGATTTCTTAATGGATACTGGCTTTGCGAGCACTGCAAGTCAAATTAATTTTAAATATAATCATGAATGATAATTGACAGGAATAAATAGGCTATATCTTAGTTCTGGCAAAAATGTTGAGTATTTTAATTATAGCAATACATGACTAGTTGGAGATACCAGGTCTACAAATCAAGGAGCTTGTGATAGGTGAAGTTGTCCAAGTGAACTTGTGAAATTATTTCTACAAATAGACTTTTCTCACCGTTTCAAGCACTACAATTGGGAGGCTGAAATGACCTGACAGAATTTTGTTTGGATGTCAGAGAAATGAAGTCTGGATGCTGTTCTCTGGAACAAACTGAGAGAATTGTAGCTGAGGGTCTGCTGGCAATATTTGAATGAGCCGATGAATCTAAGACTGAAGTGCATGCAGTAGGAGAGAGCTGTAATTTTTAATAACAATACTCTCCAGAAATATGCTCCTGTTTAACTCCATTACCTAATTTTTTATGTCCATGTTGATTTTTATGTGTGCTTCCTGCACAGCAAAGCTCCACTCTGCAATTAGAAAATCAGATTTCTTAATGAATTGTGGCAGTGTTTTGTTGTTATGAAGTTCTCTTTGTTGTCTTCTGTGTTGCTTTGAACTTCTGATGTCTTCTACTCCTCAGCCAATATACATCTTTTCAAGAGCTTCCACTCATCTTTCACCAAAAGGAAAAACATCCAACTGCTGTAGTTGCCTGAAATGAACAGAAGTAACATTTGTTTTCTTAGTGGTACAGATGTTAAGAATAATGATCCCATAACTTGGTAATTTTTCTCACTATTCATAGTTTCAAGATAAGAGGAGGTTTGAGGGTTGTCTGAGTGGTTTGATGTTTTGTGTGCTTTTTTGGGAATGGTTGTTTTGCTTTTTTTCTTAGTTTGGCAATTTTTTTCCTCCTGCAGTTTTTGGATGCAAATTTCCTGAACCATTTCCCATTCTTGAGAAACTCTAGAAGTTTTCTCCATCTTTTCTGTGATGTACATTGATATGTGAGGCCCAATGTCATGATTCTATGGTGATTGTTATTGCACAGTGGATTTGCTACTCCCTGCCTTGAGCACAGTGGATTTCTGCTGTTCCTTGTTAGCAGACAACAAAGACAACATATTCAGAACACTTGTTGTGGGGAAGAGATTCTGCTGAGAATAAGACAGTGATTGATTTTTTTTATTGCTTGAAGCAGTAGTGATATTGGAGGATGCTTCTCTCATACATATGAGGAAAGACTGCAGAAACTAAAAAGTACATATAAACAGACACTATGGTAAATCCAGCAGAGACAGAATACTTGAGCTTGGGATTTGAATACTTTCTCCATGGTTGCCTTCATGGATCATGTGTATTCCTAGCTCTTCTACTGTAGATCTTGGTTACATTAGTCTCCTCCAGATAATATCCTTTTCTTTCTCAGTGTACTGTGGCTTCAAGGAGCTGGAGAAATCTCTACAGGAGCAGGGGTGGAGGGAGATGAGGGAGGAGCATGCATTTGCAAGGGAGGAAATATCCTCCTTAGTGTGTAGGAGGGAGGGTTTTGAGAGTACTTGCAAAATGTCCGAGATGCACTGATAAAAACTTCATTGCTTCCTGTTGGAATTGCTGCATTTCCTTCAGGCTGGCAGTCCCGTGGCAGCCATGAAGATATGTATTTCTGTTGGCTAAAGAAAACATAAATAACACTCAAATGCTCTGTGGACCATGTACATAATATAACCAAATCCATATTTGGGAAGCATTCCCGCCTTGGAGTACCACGTTCTAGGTAGGGCTGTTGCTATGAAACTGTGGTTTATGCCCTATGTAAAAATGAAAAAAAAATTCTGTAGATTGTACTACAAGTACAAGCCTTTTAAGGTTCCCATTGACAAGAAAAAAACCCTGTAAATTTTGTATTAAAAAAGGATAAAAGGAGGAAAAAAGAACAAACTCCATAATGAGATTTGTACTAATAAACATAAAGAGAGTAACTGAATTAATTTTCTTATAATGGAATATGCAATTTACTTTATGCAAAAAATAAGGAATATTCAGAGATCACAGAGAAAAACAGACCAGCTGGTTGGGATAGGTCACAACTTGGTATTGGAAGGAATCATGGAGGACTGCCAAAATACTACTGGATTCCAGGTATGGAAATCAGAATGATGCAACTTGGTTATGAATATGAGAAGAATAAAAACTGCACAGCAATTCACCAAAAATGCTGCAGTGTAATGGTGGTGACAGAAGAAGCTACAGCCTGGCATGCACCAATGCAAACTGGCAGCAGAGGCAAGCACAGAGTGACAGAAAAGAAGAATTAAGGAGTAGAAGGACAGATAAGGTCATCAAGGCGCGTAATTATGTGGTTGCAGATTATCCTCTGTATTTGGTACCTGCCTGTCACATATGTCCTATTTATACATGTTGGTGTCTCCCACTGTGGTTTATGTTCCCTTGCTGTTCTGTAATTTATTTATGTGATGGAATAGGGATGAATCCTCATGAGAGAGTACCGTGGGCTACCAAGGGAACCTGGTATTAGCAAATGCTAACTTTCTGATTCCCCTGATGGCCCTAGATTTATGCAGCATATGTTTGAATTTAATTGCAATGGTTCTGAGTCATTGTCACCAAAACTGTTTGGGCTGAAAGTTCCTTGAATGACTGTAAGTGTCAAATGATTTGAAATGGGCTTCAAAATTGCTGCTTGTAATATATGAGCTACTGAAGCTCAGAAGGATTTCCTAGTTGATGTTCTCTGTAAAAGATGACTTTGAGGATGTTCTTCTATATATGCACATACATACATAGATATATAAATCTTGCACATATAAATAATACATAACACAAATATTCCAGAATCCTGCAAATATTTATACACAATGCACCATTAGTTATTACCAGTTACTTGATGTCAATGAGGCAGATCTTATTTTTCTATTATTAAATAGCCTCTTGATAGAATTAAATAACTTCTGCATACTTCAATAAGAAATTGGTCTACTCAGAGTATTAAAGAAACAGCCTAGATTATTGTCTGTAATACTAATTCCTGGTAAATAACATCAATGTTATACAAAGAGAGAAAAAAAATCACATCTTATTGTTTTGAATTCCAGTCTTTATTTCTGTTATTACATTAAATTCAACCAAGTTGTGAATATTACTTTACAGTACATGCTGTCACTATGTCTTTTCTTCTTCATTTGTTGTTGTTAGGACTCTGAGTGCCTCTAGAGGGTTCTCTGTGTGGGCTTGAAGCCAGCTTAAAGAAAGCACAGCTGGTTATCTTGGGGAAGGAGAGACAGAAGCAGCTTTAGTGGAAGTTACTTGCCAAAAGAGCTATGTTGCAGCTGCACTGCAGTCATTCCTGTTCCCAGCACTTGATCTTGGCCCCAAACTGTGAACTTTTCTACCCCCTTAACTTCACCCTGACTTCATACCATGAACTGATTATAGCATTTAAAAAAAAGTATTAGGATTAAAAATTTACACATGCCTAGCAGTTCTTGATATTTCTTGCCTACCATGTTTTTCAGGAGTATTTCCATTGATTTGAAGTATTCTTGATCTTGTTGAGAGCTACTAGACCATGGACTTTTCCAAGGTAGTAGCATTATTATTTATGTTATCTAAATTATGATGATAAATAGTTAAATAGAGCTAAAGAATTTATGGTGCTTTACATTTTCAGAGTTCTAATATACATATATTCATCAGTTCATTTTCTAATTGCTCCTTTCACACAGTATGTAAGACAATATAATCAATAAATATTTAAGAAAAAATCTGAGGCAGCTTTTTAAAAAGTCTTTTTTGTTGTTGTTAGGTTTTTTAAAATATTATCCTCCTTAAGGTAACTTGAACCTAATTTTCAGAAGGACTTGTGTCACTTTTCAGTCAATTGAGCAGCAAGAAGCATTTGGTGTCCTATTATTGTATGTGTAGATTGGTGACACTTTGGTGATGGAGCATGTTGAAATTTAGTACCATCTGCATATTGAGCTCCTAAAATACAGGAACAGTATAGTGTGACAGAAGAGTTTACATGTGGACTTGAGCATTTGGAGCTAACCCGAGCCCAGCTATTCAACCTCTGTGTGGCCTTCAGCTCACCACTTAGCTTCTTCAAATACTGTATTTTTCTCAATTTTAGTGAACAATGTTACCACAGACTACTGTTTGTAAAACAAACAAACAAATAATGTGGCATTCTGGGAAAAGTGAGAGTAAATGCCGAAAGACTACAAAGTCTTTTTAAAGCTACACAAGCTAGCAAAATTAGGAAGAAAGGGTCAACAGTCCTGGTTTTCAGCATGCCATATAATTTGGTACTTCATAGATTCCCACACTGTCTTTCCTACCATGGCATCTGAGCTTCTTTCAGTAGTGTTTAAGCAATGTGAATAACTTTGTTTTACATATGGTTTCTTCTCTAAACCACAGGGTCCCTCCCTTTCCCTCATGTAACAAGGTTTCCTCCTGGTTCTCAGGGAGCCAGGTCATGACACACTGTGTGTGTATACATATATATTTACACATGCATGCTTTATAAATACACGTATTTTCTCCCCAGGGTGATCAAAGAAGCTGAATCTTGCTAAAATCTAGCTTAAGTATTTTAATTTTAAACTCAGATATTAAGACTAAAATATAGGCACAAGGGTGTTTTTTTTTTCTTTTTGAAAACTCTTTTAAATAGGCCAAACCCTTTCTTTCCAAACATTCTATCTGTCTGCATCAAATTTCCCAAGAGAAGTTGTGCCCTAGCATAATATTTCAAACTTGAGTGATTAATTCTGACAAAGATGGGAAACCTTCATTGGTATTGGAGAAACTAACATTTCTCTGTAGTATAAAGTAATTAGTCTTGTATAAAAACCATTTTTATGAACATTTTCTCCCGTAATAGTGCTGGGAAATGATGACTATGAGGGAATGGCTTTATTTGTAATTAGGCTGATGCTCTTCTAAATTCACAACCTCAAAACTAAAGCCCAACAAATCTGAAACAGATACAATCTCCTATTTCCTATGAAACATTTTCAAACTATCTGACTGTCATTTAATTAAGTCTCCTTTTATGTGAGTTAAAAGGATTTGCTTCTTGAATTACAGTATCAGTCAAGTTGGAGGAGATTCTGGGAGGTCACTAGTTCAGCCTCCTGCTCAAAGTGAGGGTCAACACTGAAATCAGATGGTGCTGCTCATTGCTTCATTTTCCTCACTAGCTGGTTGAAATAACCACTGTTTCCATCAGCCTCTTCTTGCTGAGGACATCTGTTCAAGCCCCTGACCATCTTGACTTTCTACTGGCTCCAGTTTATTAACATCTTTTTTATATTGGGATCCCCAAAACTGCACATAGTGTTCCAGACACAGGCTACCAAATTATGAGTAAAGAGAAATAGTGTTTTCCCTTGAACCTAGCTCAGATTTTCTTTATACAGGCCAGGATGGTGTGAGCCTCCACTGCTGCCTGGTGTTTCTCCCCCTGTCCACCAGGACCCCCAGATCTTATTCAGTGGCACTGAGTGTCCTGCCAGCCCCAGCCTGTGCAATGGCAGGTCAGTCTGGTCAAAGTGCAGGGCTTTGCATTAGTCTGTGTTGAACTTCACATGGTCCCTGTCAGTACATTCTCTGGCTTGTCTAGAGGCAGCCCCGCCTCTGAACATTGAACATATTTATGGGATAAACACTGCAGCTATTAATTACTGGTTTATACTGAAATTAATAATTTTAAATAAAAATCACATCCTACTGAAATTTTAGAGGAAATTTCAGTGTGATTATAAGGTGGAAGCATTAGGCCTATTAGAATCTGAAACTCCTATTACAAAGGATGTAAATGCTTTTTTATTAGTCATAGTGGTTAAGACCTTCATTTTATACCTAATTTCAGGGAGAACTAATGGCTCCATAATGTCTCCCATCATACTGGAGCACAAGTTCAGTTCCTGAGAATTACAAAGAGGATGGGGCCTCGGCTCTACTCTGACGCGGGGAAAAGAGTGCCACCTACTGAGCCTATGGCTCGGTTTTGCAAACTTAAGTATGCAAAGCATAGTCTTTAATCTAAATTCTGACTCAGTGCAATCCAGAAATGATATGAGTTGATGTTGTTACACTACAAGATGTGTCTGTACAAGCCAAAGAAAACTAAGATTTTATATGCTGATAGCTAGGAGATCTTCCAATCTCCTTCAATGTATCTCCTTCAATGTAGTAACAAAATAATGACGAAACAGGGAATGCGTGTGTATTAAGTTTTGTCACAGTAAAGCTTATAGAAGTGCAGCCATCATGTAATCTCAGTATATGCTGAGAAAAGGAGAAAGAAAAACTTTTAGAAAGCATAGTAAATTCTGTTACTGAAAAGAAGAAAACTATGATGGCTGGCTCTGGAGAAGACGTAAGGATCATGTAATGTGAGGAATGGAGAAACAATTGAAGAGTGTATAACTGTAAAATCCTTGCAAAACACTTCATAGAACTTTTATTGCTCAGTAAGATAAACACTAACATACACGTCTATAAACATCATGGTGTCTTTGAAGGGTTTCTTCTATTTTAGATCTATAAACTAGTTGGTGTACCTACCTGCTTGCTTGTTTTTGTTCTCATCCCATTTGGTATGTTTAGGAAATAGAGTCATCCTTTCCTATAGATTTTGCATCTTACAGTGTGTTTCAGCTTTGTCCTTGTGGTTACTATGTTGTCTTTGGCTCAGCATGATTCCTATCTGCCTGATATGTTACTTAGGAAGGAGCTATCAAACCCAACAAGTTAAAATATCTCCTAGAGCAGGGTAGAAAGCACACTCCCCGTTCTGCGCAATGTTCACTTCTGCAGCCGGATGATGACGTTTCTGCTTGTCAGCTGTTTTTATGTGATTAAGTATTGTGAAACACAAGATGCTGCTCATCATTTTGCTCCCAGCCTCCAAACAGGTGAAGTACAACATGCATTTGTTCTGTCTGCAACAAAAAGATACGCTTTGCTGTTAGAACATGATTTAAAATCATAGGAGATTGGTTTATTTTTGGTTGGGTTTGTTCTGGCCCCAGTGAAAGCTGAAAGAAGTAATTTCAATCTCCTCAATATCTGATGTGCTTCATGGGAGGCACCGATTGCCTAACATAACAGAGAGGAAATAACTCCAGTTTATTGAATCTCTCATTTCAATCTTTATTAGGGCAAATGAAACTAATGAGTTGTATGCCTTTGACTACAGCTAGTTATTATATGTTCAATAATTTATGTTTGCTTTACATAGTAGGTAATTTGTGAACACCTGTGAATATTTTTCTGTATTGATTTAAATAGTTATTGACCTATTATTCCTGTCTATCATGAATTTGGAAGAGCAAACATGTTAATGGTGCTATAGCAGAGTTTTCCTTGAAGGTCCTGTTGAGACGGTGTTGCATCAAATGATACCTCAGGTTGTGAAAGAAAAACAAAACCTTTACCAGTAGTACCTGTGGCTACTATTTTGCTCTTCACCACCATGTGTCTCACTGTTATCCTCTGCACCATGACAGGAAAAGATTGGGTGTGGTAATTAGACTGCTGACCTGGGACTCATCAGAGTAACCTGGTTATGCATCTGTAGTCATAGGCAAGTCACTTCTCTGGGGTCCTATTTCTACACATCTTGAGCTTCCCTGGTAAAAAGTTCTGCAAGGAGCTATTGTGAAAGAAACATGAACTACAGTGAGCAGTGCAAAAATTACTTCTATATTTCACTCTATAAGGCAATGCATGCTGGAAGGGAAACTGCCCTGCTGGTTTGAAAAAAAAAAAAACCAAACCCAAAATCCAGCAATGCTGCTTTGTGCACTGAATGATCTGAGCCTGGATGAAGGTAAACATGTGGCAACGTGCACATTGAAGAAAAATGTTTGGCATCTTCATGTTGCTTGACGTTTCACTGAATGTGAGTCTAATCTGTGAATGCTGTCTAAAGGTTATTTTATAATCTAGAAGTTTCATTGATTGTTAACAAACTCAAGTAGCAGAGCAGTCTACAGAGGGAGCAATGACAAAGCAGCTTCTTTATTTCCTGCCTTAGTAGGGTAGAGTGGCGTGCCTGCATTTGTCAGCACACTGTATTTTTTATTCTGGGACCAAGGCAGCAAAGGAAGCCATATTCCAGAAGAGGAGCTGGACATTTTTAGAAACCTCAGAAATATGAGTTATTGTGAAAGCAAATTTCAGGTGTTGGTAAAATAGCCAACAATATAGACATGACCTGAGGATTTGCATTGGACTCACATCCTTTCTCCCTTCCTTTTTTTTCCCCCAATTTTTCTTCTGAAAAAGTGAGAAAAGGGACCGAAAGGGGGAAATGGAAAAGCATGTTTTCCTTTGGTACAAAGGTTTCCTTAAAAACCAAAAGTTCTTTGTTTGCTTTTCTTTAGAGAGAAAGGACACGAAGCCTCATCTAGCTGAAGAGGCTGGCTCTGAACTCGGGACATCAAAGCGGCGCTTTCCGCCGGGTATTGGACACGGCAGTATTTTGCAGGGCTTGGCTTTCAAATCAATGCTGCAAACTCTCTGCCCGCCCCTCACTCGCTGGGGATTTCCTCTCCTTCGTTGCCAACAGCAGCGACAGCCAAGCGCAGAAGGTCAAGCCGCGATCTGTGGACAAGGGCAGGGGGCCCAGGCCCGTGGCGGGACGAGGCGCTCAGGGCCGGCGGGGAGCTGCGCCGCGGAGGGAGGAGGAGGAAGGCGGGAGGAGGAGGAGTTGAGGAGCCCAGGCCCGGGAGCCTCCCCGCTTACTGCACTAGGAAGTGACGCTTTCGCTGAGTCCCGGAGAGAAAGAAACAAAGTTTGTTTTTTTTTCCCCCCCCCCTCCTTCTTCGCTCCCGCCCCCCTCTGCAAACAGCCGCTCCACGTTCCCCCGCGGCGCCCGCCGTGCCTGGCTGCGCAGGTGAGCCAGCACGTTCTCTTTTTTCCTTCTCCTGTTTTCCACGCGTTTGGTTTTTTTTTTTTTTTAACTTGCACAATTTGCTTCCGTTTTCCTGCCATTTTGGAGAGGGGGTGTCTTTCCTGGGGCATTTCTTTTGGGGGTCGTGATGCGTGCTTTGTTTGTGGGTGCTGGGTGCAGGATGAGGAGCAGAAGTACCTGTGGAGGTGACGAGGGCGGCTGGCTCCGCGCCCGGGCCGCGCAGCCCCACGGGGCTGGGGCAGCGGCACTCCCGGCCCGCCTGCTGCGGGGGACCAGGCTCGGCTGCTGAGCCGTCGCCTCCTGCCGTACTCTGAGTTGTTACGAGCGCTCCGAAGGGGTTTCTTCGCGGCTGCCTGGCTGCAGCACCGCTTTCAGGATGTGTCTGTGTCCGGGTGAGCTGCCTGCGGATGGATTTTGGGGGGTTGGTTTGGGGCGCGGGGAGGTTCTCTTTGCTCGCGGCGTGTGCGGGGCCCCGGGTGCTGCGCGGGAGCCGCCGGGTCCCGGCCGCCGCCGAGCGCGCATCGTGGCGAGGGTCGGATCGCTCTGCTGGGCTTTACGCAGTGGAGGGGGGTGGGGAGGAATTTGTTAGATAATTTTTGAAAAATCCCGTTCTCCCAAGTGTACAGCTCTTTTCTGGCAGCAACTGCAAAAGACCGATTCGTTGCAGTTTAGCAGTAAAAGCTGACAATACACCTACGCGCGTATGTGAGAGTCTTATATAATACTTACGGGGTTTTTTTTAAACAGGCGTAAGCAGGATTTATTTTTGGTTTGTAAAGTCTTGTGTGGTTGCAGCTTGCAGAATTAGTAAAATATTCTATTTGCTCATCAGAGATTTATTTTACATTCTTTTTAAAACATCCAATTTTTTAATAATTACTTGATTTCATTCCGGCTACGTGCTTTGAGCTTAGTGTAAAGGCCATCTGTACTGGAGCAAGCAGTTAAGGGAGGGGAAGAGAGAAAAAGAAATGTCCTAATGCAGAGACTATTAGGTTGTTTAGAGGGCGAGACTGCAGTTCCAGGCAGCAACAGCAGCAGCTTTATGACTGTGTGTAATTACAGAGTGATTGCATAGGACAGCATTGTTGGAACGAATACGTATACACAGGCTATTGTGCAAGATTTCTGTACCGAACAAAACCTAGTTTTGCATTGCAAATGCTAAAAAGAGAATGTGTTCTGCACTGAACTGCCACGTTCCTCTTAGACTGACTTCATAGAATTAGAAGAGGAAGGTAGGAGAAGTGGAGTGAGGCTGATCGTAGAAATCACAGATCTGAAATACTCAGCAGTAACGCCACTAGTAGTTTCTGAAATCACAGCAGACAGAAATTAAAAGCTCATTGAATCTGCGGGTTCATGTTTCTAAAGTGATTTTATACAGGTGAAATCTACTCAGGTTTGCTACAGTCCTACACATTTAGCATAATTCTTGCTCTGGTCAATTTTTTTGTGTGCTTGTGTGGGAAAAAGACCTATGTTAAAATAAGCAATTGCAGTTTACCTAGCTGGCTTGGAAATGGAGAGAAGAGTATTGGGGAGAGTTTCTGTGTCGGGCCACAAAAACTTAGAGCTTGAACGAACTACCGGACCAGAGATTGGCTCAGAGCATGCGTTTTCAACTCTATCTTAAAAGTTGCATCTGGTTCAGTGATCTTGGAGGCAGTGCTGGCTGAGGGATCGTATGAGGCACTGAGAAAATGTGCCACTGACACTGTATTAGCAAGGCTTTTAACTAAGACTTTAAAGAACATCATAATAATGCCAAAGTTATTGTGGGTGCAACTTAAGTTTCCTAAGATTTGTGTTTCAGAAATGCTGGTCACGTGTTATTTTTATCAGCTTAGTTTTGAGAGTACTTGGAATTCATGACAGATCTGAAAGATTTCAGATCTGGTGCTCAGAGAGTGGCCTTTCTAACATTACAAACAATTTTCTGGAAGTGTTATCTTCAGTTATTATAGCTGATGTCTTATAAAAGCCACAAAGGCTTGTAAAGTATTTTGAGCACTGCAATGAAAATTACTATAAAAATGGAAAGTTGCTTTAAAATTTCTCGGTGTTCAACTAAAACATATTGTAGCTGAAGACACACATATTTCCTAGTTTCCTCAGGTTGTCAAGAAAGTGGTTAAGGTAAAATATATGTGGCTTTGTTAATGAAGAATGAAGGGATCTTCTGACAATGTTTTTTGTGTTTTGTTTGTTGGTTTCTTTTTTTTTTTTTTTTTTTGTCATTTGACAAACTATCCTAGTGATCCTTCTGTACGTTTACTGGAGCATTTTGTTTTAATAAAACATCAAACAAATATGGTAATGCATTCATTACTGTGATGTTCTACTTGTAGATTTTTCTTGAAATTGTAGATCATGTCTTGACTTACTTGACAATCTGCGTGTTTTAACATCAAAATTACCTCTGGAGTAGTTCTTAAAGATTTGATTTGAATCATTTGTGGTAGTGATACAAATAGTCATTCCTTATGCTAAGTCTTTTGGTTTTCACAACCTATGTGGTGGGAGAGAGTTTTTGGCTAGGATTCTTTGGGCATGTATACAAAGGAGTAGGTAACTTGCACGTCCTTGAGTTGTCCTGTGGTTCTCAGTGGAATTAGTCATAGATATATATACATTTGTGTGCACGCTAGCAAAACAAAGGTGTAGCTGTGCTAGCCTTTAACCCGTCCAGGTGTATGCGAGTAGTGGTGATATGAAGCAATGATGGCTGTAGCACAATGCAAGCTTTTCAAAAGCCTGCATAAATGCTCCAAATGTTAGTTTACATTTTTGCATTTTCACTCTTATGGTCACCTGACAGTAGTGGCTGCGGAGCCACAGGAGATATTTTCAAACCTGTCATCCCTTTCATGATACTCTTCTGTCAAGCTGCTGATGAAGCCATTAAGTTGCCCCTGACTTGAGGACCTGCAGCCTCTTTTTGGAAATGTCCACCTTGGTGGTGTATGTGTGGAGGTGTGCCCAGGTACGTAAGGAGACAAGAGGGACTGCCATGAATCAGAGTGGAAATCTGCTAGCCTGTGGCCCTGTTTGCAAAAGTGTATATATTTTCTATATGCTTAGTTCTTGAAGGATTTCTACTCAAGAAACTTAAAGTTTTCTGTTGAGTTTAGGTAAACATTTAACAAACACTTTTTTTTAACCTACTGATCAAATTGTGGAATAAGAATGTTGGTAAGAGCTGGGGGGTCTTTTTGTACCCTGTTTTTTGGGGGGTTTTTTAGGTTTTTTTGTTTTGGTTTAGGTTTTTTTGTGGGTTTTGTGGGTTTTGTTTGCTTGTTTGTTTTTGTTTGGTTTGGGTTTTTTGTTTTGGTTTTTTTGTTTGGTTTTTTGGGTTTTTTTGTTGTGTTTTTTTTTTTTTTTGTCTGGAGCTTTGCATAAAATCTTAGTATTGGTTGCAGTAGATTACAGTTTATGCTAAAATTAAATGTAGTAAATATGAATGTTGTCTCCAGTGCAATTAGTTACATTCTAAGAGACATGAAGTGAGAAGTAAACCACTTTGAGTATTCATAGTGTGAAATGGGGAGGTGAGGGAGGCAGGGGCTCTGGTGGTGAGGTTTTGCAATACATGCCCAAAAAGCTGCAGGTTCTGGCACAAGCAAACCAAGGCTTATGAGTCACATCCAAAGGGAAGAGTTGTCACTGAGCAATTTGTAAATAGGAGGGATGAACTGCTAGTTCAAGGAAATATCCTCAGGACCTTCCCTAATAATTGCAAGTGTGGCAGAGAGCTTTATGTCAGATGGGAGTTGCTTGTACTTTGAATCACACGTTCCCCGGTGTGATTTGAGCCTTCAAACTAAGAAATCCTCGTTATGCATTACAGACATCCCTGAAAGAGGTGGCTGGTCGGTCAGTAGTAATTTGAGTTTTTCTAGCTGCATAGCAGCCCCTTGCATTCGGTGTGGAAGCTCCAGCAGCTCGCAGTGCACAAATGGCATGTGTGTGCAGCAGGAGGCCGCTCAAGGAGCACTTCACAACGCTTTCCACAGCTTCTCTTTCTGAGCGGTCTCCAGCTGTAGCCCTTGGTGCTCTGCTGGTCGACTCCAGTGACTGAAAAAGTTATGGGGAAAGCTCTACTCTGCACACCGGGAAAAAGTCTGAATACATGGATTTTAAATGCAGTCTGGGTATTTAGGAGCAACCATTCGAATGTGGATGCAGAGATAATCTTGGTAATTAATTCTTTGCTTTTCAGGCTCTCTTGATGCTTTTTATTGTATTTTGTGCAAGTGACAGCACCAAATAACAATGCTTAAGTTAATATAATTCATTAATCAGTATATAATATGATGTACAGATATTCTTTGAAATGTACATACCCCAAAATTAATGTTCTTTTTATGTACAAGTAAACTACTTGATTGCCCCTTGTTGAATTGATGGCTGGTGTTAATCAAGAAGTTGAGAACTGGGAAAGCTATATTGGGAGGGTGTGGCCACTGTGAGTTAAATTTTTCTTTGTTCTTAAAGACATTTTGAAAGGCTTACAGCAAAGCAGAGAATAATGTTTTCCTTTTTACCCTTAATTAGTGAAAATTAAGGGTACAGTTTGACTTTAGCATTGGTAAGAATTAAAATAAGTTAAGTGCTATTAGTACCTGAAGTAGTAAAACGAGAAACAGTTCTGATATCTTTTTTACTAAATATGTTACTGATACATAACATGTTCAGAGCTGGGATGTAAAGAGACACGAAGAAGAATAAAGTCAGTGTTCATGTTTTGTTTTTTCTTTGCTGCCTGTTATCTTCTCACATTGGTTCTCAGTTGCTTGGCTTTCCCCATCATAGCAGAGAGTACAGTACAATGATATATATTGGTACATCCTCCTGTCGTTTATTTCAGGAAGACAAATTAAATGTTTGTGCATATTTATATGTACACACACTATTTGTTATATACACGCACCTATCTCATTTTATAACTCAATTCCCCTGAGAACAAAAGTTTCTTTTCTTTGTGATGCTAGAGTAGTTTCGGAAGTTTTGTTTGGTTTGTTTTTTTTTTTAAACCATGCTGAAGTTCTTCGTTTGACTGTTTGTACTATTATTTTAACCTTGAATATAATGCTGCATTTTGGAGTTTATCTTAATTTCTTGTCTTTGATAATGTTGTTTTTGTTATTTCTAGAGTAATGGTGATCAAAATATGCATGAATTGTAACTGCAAGTTTTGTTCTTGGCTATTTCTTTATTTTCTTTTTTGAGGGCTTGTAACTAATAGGACTTTTTGAAATACTGGTTTGGTTTTGCAGCCCGTTTGTGGTACGGAGTTCTGTGGTGGATTTCCAGCTATCGGAGTGGCTGCTTCCCTTCAGCATGGACAAACCAGAGCCTGTTGTTCTCTGGAGCTGCATGCTGTGGGGCAGTCAGGGCAGTCAGCCTGCTGAAATGCTTGCCACCTTGTCTGCACTGTGCATCGTAATGAGGTCCAAAGTTGAAATAGTCCCAGAAGTCTGAATAATCTCCAAGTAGCCTTGTTATGGCATAGTCCATTGGTAAAAGTGCATTTTTGTTTGGATCCCAAGTTTCATGAGGATGTTGCAAGATTTCAAACTTGACTTAATCACATATGTTTAGGTGCGGCCTTACCTGCTATGCCGGTGTACACCTGGGATTCCTTGAGCATTTCCTTTGCAACTCCTGCATATGTCACCTGGTTATTTGTCAAGAATTGGATTCTTGTTTACAGTTTTATAATATCCTTAACAATACTTTTGGGAGTTTAAATTGTTTTGATTTCAGGCGTTTAGTTCTCCCTACATAATGGATTCTTTCATGCACTTCCTGAAAGGAGAGTTTGCTGTGTTTGTGGGAAATTACTGCACTTGGGTGGAGAAGAATTTAGCAAAGTATTTTCCTATTTAAATTTGATTTTGTACCATTTGAGAACAAAATCCCAGCATTGCCAAATTCCTGGTGGTAGGAGAGAGAGCCACCGTTGTAAGACTGCTTTAGGAGATTTCAGTGATGACAGCTTAGGATACCAGATACTCACATATGTGAAACTGGCAGGGAAATCTGACTGCCCCTATGATTTAGTTTGATTTCATGACTTCGAAAATTCTGAGTTGAATTATTCTCTTTGAATCTTTTGTGATAAACTCTAGATGTTATCTGCATGAGACACGCTATATACTGGGGACAGATATAGTATCCATAATATTTAATTAATCAAACAGATTTTATTTGTATTTTTTCATGGAAAGCTATTGTATTTTCAAATCTTTATAAAATATAAGTATATATAAGTAAATAATGTGGACTTTCCAAACAATATTTGTTTAAATTAACATGTTTTAAGGGATGTTGAAATGCCGCTGCAGAAGAAAAGGAATATATTAAAAACAAAAGCTAGACTTTTGTCATACTAGTGAAGCATTACTGTACCCTTAGGCATTCTGGTTATTAGGGGCTTAAGCTGCCCTTCTTGAATAACTAGAAAGCCTTTGCACGTAAAGAGTGTGATTGTAAATAAACAATTGTGTAAAATGTTGTGTTTGATTATCAGACTCACTTTTTTCTGATTTAATTTCAGCATTGGTCTTTCGTTATCATGATTTTCTAAATACATTTAAGAGTCAAAAGGATATTTAAGACATTTCTTTCCCTTTGAAGTATGGGAATTGCTTTCCTGTTGAAGTATGGGACTCCTTGGTTTAGTCCTTTTTCTTTGGCAAAAATGAAATATTTCAGGTATGGTACTAGATGACTTATATTGCTATTGCTGCTTCCTTTCTGCAGAAAATGTTCTGTAAATGTTTCTGTAGAAAAATCTGATCTGTGATAAAAAGACCTTTTAGTACCTAAGTAGATACAAAAAGAATGTGAGGCTCCTTATAAACAATGTATTTTAATTTTGAATTTGAGATGTAAAGAATAAACATTTAAATAACTGAGGAATTAAAAATCTGAGAAGTGTGATACAGCTGATACTATACTTGGCGTTTGCACTTGTTAACAGTGAATAAGGGGGTACCCTGCAAGAAGCTTTATTGATGTCAGTGATGATATTTTTCTATTAAAAGATGAACAAAGCTATCTGGGCTTTTTAAAATTTTGCAATATAAATAAACCTGGTTACCTTACCTTTAGAGAGGAAATTAAAATGCAGAGAGCTTTGTTAGCAAAAGAAATGCAGATTTGAAGCCTTGATTTGTAAAATTTTTTTCTGCAACTGGAAGAGCTTTTTAATAATAATAGTAATGACTACTGATAAAAATTTTGCACTGGAAAATTCAGTTTCCTTATTCAGGGAATCTCTCATGGCATTTTAAAATGAACTAGCCTGCCTGTGCTCACATATATGCCATGATGCAGGTCTTTGTTTGTTTGTCTGAGAGTGGCATAAACATGTATTTGCTGAATTCTTAAGCACAGGAGACAGATGAAGCTGGGGTGGACTGGTCATAAAGCAAATGCATTTCTAACACAGAGGCGACAGAGCAAGGCTAGAGACCCTTCATTGTCCTCCAGATTGCACTGCTGCTTTTTAGCCACTTTATGGATTTCTTTGCTAGGCACCTCTGTCAGAGGTATCATTAGGCAAGTATGAGAGCAAGGGCAGTGGCCCAAATACTTGTCAACACCAGCAATTGCTTGACCACATATACATGGATATTTAGTTAAAGGGACAGTGTATTTGATACTTGAAGTTGATGTTAAAACATCCATGTTGGCAAGATGCTGCTGCTTCTGTGCTGACTAAAGTGATGTTGAAATGGCTTTTACTTTTTTCTTAACAGAAGTGTTTCTTTTTCCCCAGTGGTGATAAATCAATAGTCTGTTCCAATCCTGATCAGCAATATTCTATTGTTATAGTACCATAAATTTCCTGTTGATATTTGTGGAAGAATGACATTTAGATGAAAGAGAAAAACACCTTGTTTTTAAAAGACAACCCACAAACCAACATTCTTCTGCTCACACAAAATAAAAAAGTGCCAATATTTAGGTTTAGAAATGCTTAATGATTCCTTCAGAGAGATATTGGTATTTAAACTATATTTTGAATTTTGATCTCAAATTGTAAATGCTTACTTGAGCCTGTATGGTACCATAATAGCACACTCCAAGGACCATGTGACAAAAGCAAACAAGAAAACTCAGTGGTTCACATGTTACTCAGCTGAAAAGCAGAGATGGCACTAATGTTTGCAGCAACCCTTTGGTGTCAAATACAGAAAGATGATTTTTTATGAACCAAAAATAAAATCCAGTTTCCTATATTCTCTTGAGTTTGAGGTCTGCTGAAGAGGGATTTTGAGGGATTTTAATTCAAACCTGTATAAGATGTTTTTCTTCTGCTCTTCTGTCAAGGTTTAGGAATGGTACTCCCCAGTCTAGTGCCCCCACTCTCCAAACCACACATTGGTTCTCTGTCTTTTCTCTTCCTCTCCCACTTTGATGGCCTGAAGAGGAGAATTGGAGGCATAAAAGGCAAAGATCATGGGTTGAGCTAAGAACAGTTTACTGGAAACAGCAGTGAGATAAGAAAAGGAGCAGTAGCAGCAATAAAATAGCTGATGGCTCTGCCACATTTCCTCACCTCAAGGAAATCTACAATTTGAGCAATCACCCTTTTCCCTAGAAGAATGTCCTTTTCCTCCATCTCAGCAATGACATGAGATGGGGTAGAGTAACCTTCATGACCTAGATGTGCCCCTCATGTCTGCTACAAAAAATAACCCTCTGCTGGCTGGAGCCAGGACATCTTCACATCATGAGCATTAATAAAAAAGACTGCACCTGATCTCAGGCTGCATAGAAAGTTCTACTTTCGTTTTCTGAGGCAATATGGTTTTACTGAGGGTTTGTACCACTTTAGTTTGGTTTACAAAGGTGCAGGATACACCTAGACGTTTGGAAAGCTAAGCAATCTATAGGGGTCCTTTTTGTCAAAAGTAAATTTGAGGATCTCATTTGCCAGTGGAAATTGCAATGCTGTGATAGGGTCTGTACCAGCAGTTTTTACAGAGATCTGCTTCAGGGACACAGCCTGGAAATTGAAGCTAGGGGAGCTTTCTAACATATTAATTGGGTTAAAATATTTAAGAAGTCACATCCATAGCCTTCCCAAGAAGGCAATGGCTTTGCATTGCCTTTTAAAATCTGAAGTAAAATCTTGTTCTTAATCTCTTTTAGTAGCCTGAAGTGCTTTTATTGTTTTTTCAGTGGTGTCCCACCCTTAAAGGGAAATGATGATTTATGATTTAATTGAGTCTTTTATTCATACTTAGACTCAACAAGCTGCTTATATGGAAGCTAAAATGGGCAGCAATAAGGAACAGGTGCCCTGAGCTTAGAACAAGTCATGCTCTTTGCCCTCATGCGGAAGAGCATTAGGTTTTCCAGTTGTGGAGTTTCCTGTATCTAATACACGAGTCTTCACTTGCATCTACAAGCTGTTAGCTATAGGATAAGGAGGACTAAAGGCAGGCAGACCTGAAAGAGTAGACAACAAAATGCAATTCAGGAAGCATTTGTTTTCTGGTGCCACGGGACATAAAACAACAAAATGTTTCCAGTCTGCTCCCTTTCTTGCAAGCTCTCAGCTTACAAGTACTTTACATCCTTTGTGCCACGTTATCATCTCGTTTAAAGGTGAGGTAATCGTCTTCAACCGAGAGGCTACGAAACCATACTCTCACCTAACACTTCGGTGGCATAACGTGAGTAGAAATGGAGATTATGCCCCACACAGAGGAGTTGATTGATGGGCCCTCCTGATAGGGGAAGGTGTGGTATGTGAGTGTGAATTTGCATCTCTATGGCCGGGTGAATGTTTTGTCAGCAGCCTTTGTAGAGGAGGCCAGACCCTCTCACACCTCCTTGAGAAGCAGGTGACATCGCTGTTCAGAAGTGGTTTTTGGCACCCTCTGTTTGCCTCCCGCAGATAGAGGCACTTAAGCCTTTGCTGAAATAGCAATTTTTCATCGAATTGCAGATACATTATTGCCTATATGCATCTGCTGTGAGCCTTCTTGACTGGCTTTTTCCTGGGCATTGTGATTAAAAGTCTGAATTATAGTTCTCTGCTGAATCCTGTCATGTTTGTTCTGGAAATCGAAGATGTGGAATGGAGTCTTCTGGATTGCACTCTAGAAATGCGTGCGTGGAAATGAGTGCTTCAATTTCTGTGTGGAGCAGATTGAATAGTTTCTCTAGCCAGGTTACTTACTTGGCTTTCAATCATGTCAGTGAACAAAGTTATTATCTCCCTGGTTCTGAGCACTTAGGTGATTTCAATCTGCCTCTTATGCAGAGCTATTTCATACTTTTCTGTTTCTCAGTTGGGTAACTTTGGTAGTGTCACTGAAAAGGTCAAAGATGGAAGAAAAGAAAGTGGTGGATCAACATTCTCCCTTGAAGCATGGGTTCAGGACATTTTTTACATCTCTCAGCTGCTCTGATGTGGGTTTTTTTTTTTTTATTGTGAAAATGAATAGAACTACTCAATTTTGCTACGTGCTATAAAGCATTTTAAAAAGACAGTTCTTTCTGAGTGACTTGTTTTATAAGAATACAGTTTGGAGGTGGAAAAATATTCTTTGTTCAGTGACAGCTCTAACAGAGTAACTCTAAGTGACAGAATTTGCTTGGGAAAGTGCTCTAGGTTAAGTGTAGGATGCCTGGCTGTTTACAAGTAACCATCGAAGCGATATCGTTTGGATGTGTGGGGGCAATGTGAAAATCTATTGACATCTTTAGTTACTCAACTGGTTTATTTTTGGGAGCTCATGAATTGGCAGGACATCCTGACCCTGTCTGGAGGGGAAAAGCATAATGACTTTGAATGTAAGAGACTTTTTGAATATTTTGTCAAGTTACTTACTAATATTTCTTTGCAGCAACTATCATGGAGGTTTTAACCCTTTGCTTTCCCCTCTGAACATTTTTGCATATTGTTGATATATATTAATGAAAATCTACTAGTCTGTCAAGACAAAATGGCTTATTGCATCCTACATTTGCATCCTAGATTTGAAGAGTGTGAAGTTTTCTTGCATGAAGAAAGGTGAAAAATATTTAGTTATAAGATTACTTGTCTGTAACCCTTTGTAATATTAAACCTTCACTTGGACCAGCTATAGGTTGGATTCAGGATTGGTTGTTGATGCAGAAGGCCAAAGTGTAGGAAGGACAGGGCAGTCTTGCACACAGGTAGTTTTGGATTGTAAGGAAGTAAGGAGTTGAGAGAAGCTGTATTTATGTTAAAAAACACAGCTATATTTTTTGTGAAACTGATACTACTTTTGCTCTATGTGACTAGAGAGGACCAGCAGACAAAATCAAAAACTGACAGTAACAACTGCAAAGTGAACACTTTGCCCTTCCTATTATAAGGTTTCTGCTTGTGACTGATTTACACAAAACTATTACCCACTGTGCATAAGAAAATGAAAACAGGAAGGGTTTCTTGTAGTGTTCTCTTTGTAGCTACTACTTATGGTTCTGATTTGGAGAGCTGGTGCAAGGGTACATGGAGTAAATAGGGAGTTTGTCATGGAAGAAGGTGGTTTTCTTTTGGCTTTCAATATTCAGTGTTCTGACACCATCAGAAAATCTCAACTGCATTGTCAGATTAGTTGAAAACAATTTTGTTGCAGGAAATAAGTAACTTCAAAACATTTTGCTTGATGATACTTGCAGTCATCTTACTGAAAAATTAAAGTTGTGTTTGTAAGTCTTAATTATTCCATATCCCTTTATTCATTCACACAATTAACTTGAAGTCTCATACCCGCATTGCAAGATTTCTTCCAAATGCTGAATTGTGAAAGAGATGCGTTACCAATTGCTTTGAAGGGAAAGAACCACTGATTTGACTTTTCTGTGTTACACAAGCAAAATTGAAAAGAAACCCAACAGATGAAGAAATAAAATAAAGCACATGTTAACACTTGGCAAGCTGACTGGACTCACTGAGACCATTTTGTTTGAAAGGTGTCTCCTTCATCATCTCTTTTTTTTAAATAGGTAGAAGTGGTGGTGAGTTTTTTGTGTTTGTTTGGATGGGTTTTTTTGGTTTGGTGTTTTTTGGTTGGTTGGTTGGTTTTGTTTTGCTTTGTTTTTTGGGGTTTTTTTTGTGGTTTTTTTTGTTGTTTTGTTTGGTTGGGGGTTTTTTGTTTTGTTTTTTTTTGTTGTTGTTTTTTTGTTTTTGTTTTTTGTTTTTTTGTTTAATGTTTTTAAATATGAAAAGGGAGATCTGGAAAACTCATGTGTCTGGAATGATGTCAGCTTATCTGTTCAGCAACAGCCCAGTCCCTTACTATTATTAAATACAATTGCTGGAAAAATTGGCCTTGAGGCAGGAATGTTAATTTATTTTTGATGGGGTTTTTTTCTGAAGTGTGTGTTGGGCATTAGTTTTAAACAGTTGGTTTTTTTCCCCCTCAGTTCTATCAGTGCTACTATTCACCTTACTGTAATAAATTTGTGACTTTGTTATACAGTTATATAATGAATGATTTTGGGGCTTTCCTTGCAATGCAAAAGTTGAAAATGAAGCTGTGTATATTCATAGCTTGTAGAAATGTCAAATATATAAACAACAGAAGAGGCTGTATATTAAAAAAAAAAAAAAATCCTCATTCACGACCTAAATGAAAGGAGTGTATTGCAGAATGCCTTTCCGTGCAGGACGCAGTGCTTCGGTGCTCGTGCTGCAGGCGCCTCCAGCCTGGCCGGCCTGTGCAGGGGGGTTCCGTGTTCCGTGCCCGGCTGGCGCTGGGGCCCGCCCTTGGTGGAGGTGGGGCCGGGCTGGGCAGCAGCCGCAGGTCGGGGCCTGACGGGCGGACAGGGGCAGCTGCCGGGTGCCTCTCGGGAGGCAGCCCTGGGCTTCGTGACTTGCAGGGACGGAAAGCTCTGCTGCGGGGGGACACAGACCCTTTGAGAGATACTGTTTCTAAAGGCTATCAACTCGGGCTCTTGCTCAGCAGCTGAGGCATTTCATTGGGAAATGCAACATCAGAAAAGCATGCTTTTAGACTCCAAGTGGCTTTGGAACAGCTGTACTGGAGCAGCTAAATAAATATAACCCTCTATAAGAGGAAATAACTTTTCTAACAGATATATGCACAAATGGATTATAATCATACTGAGCCCAGTGTTTGCTTGAGCAAGAGAGGAAACCTTTTAATAGTGATCTATAAATGGAAATTTGTGCTTAAACCAGCTTCTTCTAGCAGTGATTGGAGAACGCTACTCCTGCCTAGTGGAGGAGCATCTCAGGGAATTGGAAAAACTAGATGAGCTGGAGAGACACTGGCCAGGAGCTAAAACAGCAATGTACATTCAAATTTATTGGTGCCCAGATGCCGGCAGAAGTGTCCGGGCAAAAGCAGTTCTTTACAGTAGTGTGAGTGGGCCTGGGTAACACAGAACTGAGCTACTCAGTATGCTTGGAGAGAGCAGGGGAGCATAGCACTCCTGTCAGGGGAAACCCAGCGTTTTGCTACCTCCAAAATGCAGAAAAATAAGATACTAAAACAAATTTCAAATTTGGAACATATTTAGTAATTACAGATGCACGTCCTAAAATATTTTATAATAATAAAGCAAAGCACAGAGCTGAAATCATATGCAAACAGCACTTACCAGAGTTGCTGCTTCAGGAAAAAATTAAAATTGTAAAATAGTCGATCTGGTAAAAGTTCATCCCAGGTTTGTTTTTTGGTTTTTTTTATTCATGAATGAGGGAGTTCTTTAATAAATACTTTAATGAAGTACTGTCCATTTCTTAATTGTCAAATTTTAAGATATTTAATGAAGAGGGAGTTGTTACTGGTGGGATTTTGCTTTAAAACAGCAGCTCCAAACTGAAAGCAAATTGGTAGATTTAAACACCAACCTCTGTATCTTCAAATAAATTGATGGCATCTCCTGACAGACATGGTGCCAGTAATCCAGAGGAGACCCTGCGGCCATGTGATGAAGTTGCATGCTTTAAAGAATAAAACGTGACTTCAAGTTAGTGCATACATTTGTAATTGTATGCCTGTATTTTTTTCTTGGGGGGAAAAAAAAAGGGGAGGGGTTCTTAAACTTGAGTGTGGGATGGAAGAGGTGGTCAAGGATTGCTTTTAAAGACTGAGGTTTTCCAGAATGCCTGGGAAGGACATGGTGCTGCTGTTGTGGTGCACGTTTGCTGAGTTCTGTGCCGCAACAGATCTCTGGCAGGAGCTTGCTGTGCTGCACAGGCCAGTTTTCCACAAGCCTCAGCAAAGTTGGTCACTGTGGATTATTCTTTCCACATGTCGATTTTGTGCATGAAGCTGCTTGAGGGAATTGAAGCCAAAATTCAGGAGTTGGAAGGTTAATTGTTTTCCTTGCCCTTTGTTTGTCTGTGTGTGCTATTTACTTGGAGGGAGAGGGAAGAGAGTGTTAACCAATTACAAGTATACATCTTCCATTTCTTCCTGGAATGATAGTGGAAAATATTCCTAGGGTAGTTAACAGCCAAGTCACTCTCAGTAGTAGATACTGTTGTAAGTACACAGATTATTAGCAAGAAACACATCAGGACTTGGATTTTGTTGCTGAAGAATTAGTTCTCCACAAGGAACAGGAAAAAAATGTGTCGATACTCAGCTGAGGAAATTTTTACTGATGCAGCTAGGCAAGCATAGTATATTTATTGCTGTGGTCTTTATTTTAAGCCATTTTTTCAAGGACTGCCAAAAATGTCATTTTACCTACTTAAGCATAAAAAAATATAAAATTGGAACTGTGGAAGGCAATTTCCCTTTTTAACATTGGAGCTGCAGATACACTTATTTTAGAAGTTTACTAGAGAACTAGTGAAATGATACTGGGAGCTGAGGAACTGACAGGTGGGGTTTTTCCAGTTGCTGCTTTTAAAAACTTGAACTTTTAAATCTAATATCTACTGAATGCTAAGGAAGCTTAGTGTATGAAAATTTTCAAATTATTTTAAACAATTTGCAATATTTGAAACTATGAGCAGTTTTCCCAGTGATACTGAGAAAACTGGCACACAACATTCTCTCCATATATAAGAAAAAGGTGCTAATTCCTCTTTACCATGCAAATATCTTTGCATAAAATGAAATTCATATTTATTAACAAGAAAAATAAGAAAAATATTTTAGAAAACCTTATATTTCTTCAAGAAAGGGAGCTAAGGACTGTAACAAAAATTATAAACAACTTCTTTTTATTGGATGCAGCTTTTTATATGTCCAAATCTATCTTATTGTTACCAGGTAGAGTATAAGTAAAAAAAAATACATTTAAGAAATTACCAGTTATTAAAATCTACCTTTAAAAAAAAGGGGGGTGACACACTAAGAAGTTATTATTGTGGCTCAATTGGATGGGTGGTTCATATCTTTTGGAACAGTTTGAACTGCCATGATGTCTTTGTGGAACTAAGTATGTTAACCTGGAAGGCATCATATTCTAGAAAATGGACAAAATCCACTGGAAATGTAGGAGCAAGAGGAAAGGCATCTGGAGGGACTGATACACTTGTGGTTTGACGAGATTTTCTTCTTTCTGCTAGTTTTTTTTTTTGTCATCTCACCCTTTTCTCACTTGTTAGCTTCTTGTGTGTTGCAACACAAATGAAACTGAATGGAAACCAACCATCGTGCCTGACCTCAGTTGGAAGCGTGAATTCTTCAGCCCTGGGCCTCTGAAAATGCTGCTGGGGAAATAATCCCTGTCTCTGCACTGGTGCTACTGTGAAACTTTATGCCAGCACCAGCGTCACAAGTCTTGCAGAAAGTGAGTTGAAGACAGCTGAAGGGTGTGGAAACCTTGCTTAAGCAGAGCCACTGAGTTTAGAAACGTCTGCAGTAATACAAACTTAGCCTGCTACCTGCAGGATCTGTATATGTGTAAAAGCCATTCTTTTATTTAAACTTTTTCCTCATGGTCTAAACTACAGATAGCAACGAGTGTGAATTTCCTTCTGCTTTTTTGTTAGTTTTTGTGGCTCTGACAGTACTTTTGTGACTGATTTGTCAGGTTCTGTCTGCAAGGGAAATTTTTGTGCAATGTTCAAGATTTTCAGTAAGACAGAGAACAAAACCACAAGTACAAGTGGTACAAGACTTCGGAAGAGCATTGACTTAACTATTTAACCTACTGTAATAGGTGAATGTCATCAATTATGTGCAAATCAGTACTTGCCCTTTTTTTTTTAAGTAATACTGTGACAGCATTCCTCATGCATAGCTCTCAAGGCTTAGTTCTGTTGCTGTTTCTTGTTTGTTTTTCTCCCCTGTAAATAGCTGTGACAAGTACATATCTTTTTATGTAAAGGGAAAAATGACACTGCCAATTTCATCCATACTGTTTACAATTTAAAAATTCTGGGTCCTATTTTATTTTTTTTCTGTGAAACCTGACTATATTTCACCACTAAATGTGTGATTGTTCTGACCATCCCTTCCCCCTCTCACCCCTTCAATGACAGAAATCTGACATTTGCTGCTGCAGGTTAAAACAGTAGCCAAGGACCATGGTGCTCCCTGACTTCTGGGGCCCTCAGAAGGGGCAGTGGGAGCAGTGGCAGAGCTCTTTCCGCAGTCTGCTGAAAGGACCCTTGTTCCTGTAGTCCAGCTGCTGTGAAGTGTGCTGTCCTCCTACTAAAAATCAGTACAGGTTGCTCTTGTCCAGGTGAAACAGAGCATTCAGTCAGAGGGTTCAAGGAGTGGAAGATGCAGAAGCTTGTCCCTGCGCGAGTGAGCTCTGAACACATGTGATATCTTTTGAATAAATACCTATCCTTTAACACTATCTAGCCTCTGTTCTAGGTAGCCTCTCAAGGCATCACATGCAGTTCCAATTCATCCAATCCCTGTGGGCCTGAAAGCTGTTTCTTATTTGTGGCATCTCAGATGTTGCAGTTGTGGGGAAAGAACAAAAATTCTTTTTTCTTGGAGTGGTGGTTGGGAATGTGATTGTGAAGATGGGAGGAATATACATGTCATGGTAGTTGCTAAAAACACTCTTACAGGCTTTTAGAGCCCCCTTTTTTGATTCTCTGATTCCAAATTGTGCTTATGGTGCTCATAAGCATAAATGCTCATAAGCATCTGATGTAAACATATGAAAGCTTGTATCAGCGTTAATCAACTAATAGGTATAAATAAATACCTTCCCTTCTTTGTTCATATGATTTTGTAATTGCATGCAGCGAAGGAATTGGATGAGATTCTTCAGCAATTTTATCTAATTCCTAGGCAAAGTTAGTAACAATGTCATGATTGCACCTGAGTAGGTCTGCCTAGTATCCTGAATTTCTCTGTGTCCCCTGGACACCACCACAGCCAAGGCTAGCGTATGTGCACATAAGTCTTACAGATGACAACTCTAGTAAAAGCTAGCATGGTATTTTTAGATCCACAATAAACCTGCATTGACTGCTGTATGCTTATCTTGAGTTTATTAATATGCATGGCATACGGTCTCGTGGGCGGGCTGAAATAGGAAGAAATGTTTTGGAAAGGTTTCATGTGCACTTTAGCCAATCTTAGGATGGGATTTCAAACTGAGTAAGAGACTAAATATGATTGAAAGGATAGTCACTAACCTGAGGCCGAGTTAGGTTATCTCATTTGTCCTAGACCTCTTCAGGCAAGTAATTTTAAAATCTCCCTCTCCCAGACTTAGCTGTCTTCAATAAAAAGGGAATAATAGTAATTTAGTCCCTTAAAGAGACATTTCCAGAGTAAGTGCATTAAGAGTGTAATCTTTATGCATTCTTTAATGCTGTTATACTGTGAATATGAGGCCATGCAGCCATGTAAAGTAGAAAATGCTGTAATTTGGTTTTTTACTATAGCACCGGGAATGAAGCCATGGACAATAAGACCAGTACACCTGCCCAGTGTTGTCATTTTCTTTTAAAAAAAAGGAAGCCTAAAACCCCAACCACCACAGATCATGCAAGTGGAAGAGCCCTTCCCCTTAGGCTGCAGTTCCAGGCAGAGCTTGAGGAGAGTGTGAAGGCCTTATGGAACACTGCATCTGTGGAGTATCAGAGATCACTACTATGACACTGACGTGTATATTTTAATGTTAGAGCCTTTAATGTCTACAATTGAAATTTCATGTGCTTTAGAGGACTTTGTGACTTTTATATAAATTGCCTTAAAATTTACCTCTGGATGGGGAGAGTTCTACAGCATACTTAAAAAGTAGTGTTCTATAGTAGTTTCTGAATTCGGTATAACTGTTCAAATGAAGATGCTTTACCTAAAATCTTGCAAATGCAGGCTGTAGACAAAATTGAGATAAAAGAAATACAGAAGAATAACCTCATCTTGGCTGCCTTTGCTTTTTAGTGGAAAACAGACTGCTTTGTCTCTCTTTGTGTACCTGGTAGCAATACAGCATGTTGCAAGTGACACATGTTGTGAAGTTGAATGAATTGGCGTTGATATATTGCTTTAACTATTGCCAAGTATTATGTAAATGGTAAGTATTCCACTAACATGAAGTTTGTTCATGGACAAGTTCCTTCAACTACTTTCTGTAGGAGAAATTTGTCTGTGGTATAATAACTGGTAGAATGTTTTTCTGCCTTGGTGGATTCCCAAATGGGGAAGAACTGTGTAACATTTGTTACACAGTTGTCTCACAGCCTGCTGATGAGAGATTGGATGTTCATTCTTATTGTTTGGAGATGTGTTGAAAATAGTGATGTCATCAGATGCTGTGGGATGTAAGCTGGACCACTTGAATTAACCTGCTTGAAATGGAGAGAGTGCTATATACCTGGTGTGAAAAAATACTTTAGAATCCATTATCACAAAATCAGAATAGTTTGCTTTGGAAGGGACCTTAAAGATCATCTCGTTCCACCCCCCTGGGAAAGGCTGGAACACTTTGCTCTAGTCCAGGTTGCTCAGAGCCCCATCCAAACTGGCATAAAACTGGATGACTAGATGCATTATGGATTGTAAAGGAGCATCAGTCTCAGAGTTTCTTTGGTGTGAGACAATCAGGTTAATGGAATCCATATACCTGAAGACATGATTAGTTCATTAGCCCTTCATTCTGAAGTGAAAACTATATAATATAAGGGAATTTTTTTTTCCTTCATGCTTAGTGATTTCTTTTGTAGATGGTCAAGTGTTTAGTGCAGATGATCTTAACAGCTTTTCTAGTAAGTCTGATCTTCCAATTATTTGTATCCTGAGGTTTTTTTTTCACAATTTGCAAGGACTTATTGTTCCTGTTAATAGCAATTTCATAGCCTGTATCTTTAGCAAATACAGCTGTTCAAAAGGTAATGTGGGATTATTGAATCAAAATGTTATGACTTCAATTAAAATATATTCGAGGACACGCAGAGTAAACTGTGCAAGTGCAGGATACTTCTGATCTCCTTAAAACACATAGAATTCCATCTCCAGGTGGATTAATGCATAAACTTTAGTTTTTCTCATAGTATTGAACTTAATCATAGTGACCTCAACTTTGTTTTACTAACAGCTGAGTCTTTTGCTCAGTTTAAAATAGCTTTGTAAGGATTCTTGATAGAGAACGTTTTTCCTCATGCTGTTATCAAATAACTTATTTTCTTTCTAGTTATAAAGTACAGAATGAGTGGCTTGTTTGGTTTCAGGTAGGTTTGTTGAGCTGAATCTTTAGGAAATTTCTGACTTTGCTCTGAGCCCATATGAGGCTGATGTCACTTATGCCCCTTAGTGGAAGTGCTTTTATAATGCTAGTAAGGATACAAATAAGCCACTACAGAAATGGAAGCGCTTTGTATTTGATCCACTATTGGTGGCAGCCATCTGCTCTTTCCTTCCTCCACTGAAATCCCTGTGGCTAAAAGGAGGAAATTGAGCAGGTGTCTGTCAGGTAACTGGCAGGGAGCTCTGAATCCAGCAACCTGGAGAGTGCTTTGATTTTTTAATTAAAGGTTAAGAAATCAGACTGCTCTAAGCCCCTAGAGTCTTAAAACCTTACTGTTTTCCACTGTGTGATGATCCTGCTTGCCCGCATCTTTCAGTGTTCCTACTCCCAGTACTGGTATGCATTTGCTTAGCTGCATTGCTGTAATGCCTGACAGCCCCAGTCATGGCCAAGAGCTTACTGTACCTTGTAACAGACCAGCACAATAAAGAGACCCTTTTATAGTCAACAGGAATTCCTAAAAGACGTAATTTTAGAAATTTGAACTGAAGCCCTGTCAGTGCTGTAAAAGACTGTGCTCAGTCAATACTGTCATCTGTTTGCTGCAAGTGTGTGGATGTGGGCAAGCCAAGGTGCAGTACTGCTTCAGCTTAGGTAACTGCTGATAAACAAAGATATTTCTGGGTCAAGTGAGATAGAGGCAGGCATATGACAAAAGAGAACTATGTTATTGTGCGACTTTTTCCCTTCACTTTTTGTCTACTCCCTCTTCTTTGTTTATCACTACCCTGATTGCATCATGTCTGAAATTAGGCTTTTAAGCCCTTTGTGGAAGACTCTCTATCTAGGCAGTTAGTGGCTGTTGTTAAAGATAATACAACTTTTATGACCTCAAAATACTCCATTAATATCAACGTTTTTGGTTTCAAGTATTATTTTATGAAACAATTTGAAATGGCTTGCTTAAGGTGCATGTCTGTAGCAGAGTTGGATGCTGATCCCAGATCCCAGGGTTCTTCCTGTATGTGTAGTCTCAGCTACTGTCCAGCCAGACTTGGGTGAGTGATGATGCTTGCTTGACGATCTTAAGAATGTCTCTGCCAGGGGCTCAGGCTGAGGAATTGAGTACCTTTATATTTCTCATGAAGAAATCTCTGGGAATGGAAAGTATCACTGTCTCTATGAACTTTCACCATTCTCTTCCCTTAGTTGTAGCCCATTACCCCTTGCAGAGCCTGAAAGGAATCTGTAAAACATTCAGACTTTTTTGTTCTGTACACTGGATGTCTGTGCAAGCCTGTTTTTTTTTTTTGCTGGAGTGCTGAAGAGGTTGAGATGGGAACAACTGAACCTGTAGCAATCTTTCTTGTTGCAGCTCAGTGCGTTCAGTTGTGTTTTCTTCTCAGGGCTAAAGTGCAGAGAGATTTGGCCTGTCTCTGGGATATGCATGCAGTTCTGCAGCTGGTGTGTTTGTGGCAGGAGAGGCATTTGGAGTGAAGGATGTGTTGTGGTCCTGTCAGGCATGAGAATGCGAGGGCAGGGAAAAGCTTTTGGCTTGCTCTTTGCCATTCTGACTTTAGAGCCTGCTGTGATTCCTGCATGTTAGTCTCTGTTGCTAGCAACTGCCTTCCCAGACAGCTCCAAACAAAAAAGCTTAAAATAACTGTCTAAGGGCTTCCAGTTAGAACTGTTAACCCATTTCCAGTGGGAAGGAATGATGTTCCTGTAACTGTACAAAGCCTGAAAGCAGCATTTCATACTCCGTAATTACTGTGCTCATTCTGCTCTCTAAGACTGCCCAAACCTCTTCAGATCAGGGTTTGTTATCATGACAGATTATAATAACAATTATTCCTAACTTCAGTACAGTTTATAAACATTAACCAATATAAGAAATGTACCATGTATGTATTTTATTAAAGGATAAGCCTGGTCTGTGTTGCAAAGCATTTGTAAAGATGGGCTTTCCTGTGTTTGTGTTTACAAGTGTCTGGATTGTGGAGCTGCCTCTCTCGTGGTACATGACAAAAGACTAGTCTGCTGCAAATCATGAATAATTTGTTTTCATGTGATGAGGTTCGCATGAAATTTCGGTTATTTTGGAAACAGCACTCAAAGTTTTGGTTGAAAATAAGTGAAGATCTTACATATCCTTTCAATAGCTGGTAGAAGCAACATTGTCAGTTCCTTTAAAAAAAATCTGGTTGTGGCCTTTTTTTCCCTTTTGTTGTTTGTTTTATTATCTATTAAGTTTTAAAATTTTAGTCTGTCTTTTTAGTAGTCTTCCTACCTCATCCATACTGATTTTCTTCTGGTGGAGCTGTTTATGTTAGGCAGGTTTTGTCTGGCTTGTTATAAGGATAAGACTAATCAGCACTTGATGGGCATTTTCTTTTTAGCAACTTTTGTCTCTTCCTCATCCATTAGAACAAAATTATGTGGAAAATTCTGGGTGTGTTTTGAAAAGGAAACCTCCAATAAACTTGTAACCAGGTTTACAGCTTGAACTGAGGAAGACAACCCCAAAAATTAGGTTATTTTTAAGTGTTCAGCAACAGTCTATGACTTCCCCTTATAGAACTGTTACCTGAAAACTTCCCTTTGAGGTGTATCTGAGGTGCTTCAAACCCTGTAATTCAAAACACCAAAATCCTTCTCTGTAACATCCTCCATACTAGGATGGATCTGTGTGTTTAGATTGAGTGTGGAAAAATTGTGGTGATGTGGATAAATAAAATCACATCCATGGATGTCAAAAGTAGGTCCAGATAGAATCAGAGTGCATGCTTTGGTGAATTTGAAGACCATTGGAACAGAAGTGTATCTAATTAAATAATGTTTAAAGGATTGCATTTTCACTGTTTCACATTTATTACCTCCTTTACCATAAACCAAAACTTTTTCTTGAAGTAGGATTTGTGTTTCTCCTTGGATTGATTACTTTGTGAAGTGTAGTTCATGTATTTCCATTTGGGTATGTGTATATTTTTCCCAGACAATATGGTAGTTCTACATTTTGTGTTATTTTGCTCGCTGTGGATAATTAACCTCTGATGGTGCTGAATGTCAGGAATGGTTTAGATTGGAGCAGTAGTTTGGGGTATGGGGTTGTCCAGTACAAGTGACCTGATTTTGCTGGCACGTGGTCCTTGTCAGCATGACTGCTTTCTCACATGTTTCACCTCACAGAGCTGATGGGTTTCATTTTTGAGTCTCTGGTTAGTACAGTGGTTTAATAAAGCTTTATTAACTCCCATCCTCCGAAAATGGGAAAGTGAAAGTGGCAGCACAGTAATTTTAAGCGTGTCCTCAGGGCAGAGGTGCCCCTGTAGTCAGTCATAGCATCAGTCTTGCTCTGCAATAGAAATGGGCCAATCACATGAAAATTTGGGCAGGTCATATACATACTACTTATTTAGGTATGTGTTTGCTAGCCTCAGGCAGGCACCTTCAGGAATCAGTGGAAGTTGCCAAACTTCCTGGATGCTGTGTTTTCCCTTTTGTTGTCTGCCTGTGAAGCAGCTTTCCTTTCATCTCTTTGTCTATATTACTGGCCTGCTGTAGGATTCCTTTTTTTGCTATGCAGTGTTACACAACAAGTAAGCCTTCCCCATTTCATAGGCTCTGTTGATTCTAGGACTTTGACCTGATAAATTCTCTGGATTAGTTTCGTACTTGGAGGTGTTAGGGGAGATGATTGATACCTAATTGCATTCTTTTATAGTGGGCTTCTTTTAAACTGCAGGACTGCTCAGTTGGTTCCACACTCCTGGAAAACACACCTTTTGCTATAGAGACAGACATTCAGGATGTCTAGAAAATGCCATACCATAGGTGATAAAGTGACAGAAACATAAAACCATCATCTTTGTATTTATGTATTTTGCTTTCTTGCACCATATTGTGTTTTGTAGTTGCTTTGAGTTTTCCCCTGCTTTCTTCAGAACATAGATTGCTGTGCTTAACTGCATAGAATTTACAAACATGGTTTATTTTCTGTGTTCTGCTGTTATCCTTCCTGTTCAAGGTGTCTGAAGGTGGTGAGTGGGAGGTTGAAAACAATCTGCAGGAATTTTGATGTAGGTAACTGTCTGGAAGAAAATGTGACAAAGTGAGCGTGCGGGAGAGGCTTTGGAAGGAGGGATTGAAGCTGTTTCCATATACAGCAGAGTAAGCATAGGTTATATGCAATAAGCTTTGCAAGTCTTCTGCAAACACAAAAACTGACCCATGCTTTCAGCCTTTTCTCTGTTCTCACTCAAGACTTTTGCAAATGGTGCTAGTGGTTTCACAGAGGCAGATTTCTGCTGGCTGGAACAAGTTTGTGATGACCTGTAACTCTCCAGTCATTTTCAAAAATGCAAACCACAAAAGCCAGAAACAAAATCTACCCCATTGAGCCTCCTCTGACCTTCTATTGCACTGAAGGAATTTAAGCGTTTTTGCCCTTTCTGCACATGTGTGAATAGCATACCCACTTTCCATCTTTCACAGGTAGATTTAATTAAACCCAGGTTTTCCTTCAGGTTTGAAGGGGAACTGGTAGCTATTCTATTATATTGCTTAATTTTTGACCTTGCTTGTTGTGTGATCTTAGAAGTGAGTTGTTTCCTCTGTTATTATTAAAATATGTATTATAATTCTTTATGTGTTTCATAAATGTGGGATTTTACCATAATGAGCAAATTGGAGAAGGAAGGTTTGATTGTTCTGTCTCAGAAGGACACAGGGTAACTTGCTGCATTTGTCTTAAATGTAAGATTGTTCTTGGAATCTGTCCATCATCCTGGTTGAAAGTGATTGAGCTGCTTACTGGGGAGAACCATAATTTCACTTGCTGGCAGCAGGAGGACTTAGTGAGAAATGATTGTCATCGCCCTAATCGGACAGATTTCCTGTAAGGAACAGTGACAGCATTGTTGCAATTAAGGCTGAGAATGTACATTAGCTAGAACAGAGGAACACGTTATTTCACATGAATAAAACCCTAAAAGAGAGGAATTTTAAAGCTAAGATGGTGGACTAAAAGATGGTCTACAACTGCAACTACAACTTGTTAGTATTCTCAGCATCCTTAATTTTGCTGAAGTTTGAGGAGAAATCTGAGTTTCCTGAGTCATTTCTGGAGCATTCTGTCAGAGAGAAATGCTTGCAAATGTTCTCAAAGGAGAATGAGAAATGTGCACAATTTAAACTGGCTTATCATGCCAAATATAGCTGATGTAGCAAATGGACTGAACAAAGCACAGGACAGCACAGCCCTCAAAAAGTGAGCTGAAGAGTAAAGTTCGAGATTACTACAATATGTGAGGTCATGAACTTGATATGTGAAACTGTACAAATACACATATGCTTAGTTAAGAGAATATTTATAGAAACAGAATAATGGTGGATAGTTACCAGTTATACAGGCAACAGTTGCCAGCTGTACAGGCAACAAGTTTTGAAGAGAGATAGAGATATTTTACATTAAATGGTTACCATTGAGCGTTTTTTATTTGTTCCCTAAATCAAATAATCTTTTAACTTTAGTTAAGGTTTTATATCAGGCTCTCTCTAGGCTAATAATAAACTGTGGCAAGACAGCTGCACTGAGTAGCGATGTCTCAATAATTCTGCTTTGAATTGGGTAAAATCTGCTGATGGGTGGTCTGGCTGGTAACTGCCTAGTGAGTGGCTCTGAGTGTCTGTGCCCTGCACCCTTCTGATATCTCCTTTGAAAGGACTTCATCATTTCAGAACAGAATCCTGCATGAAGGAAGAGACTCCATAGTCCTGTTGTATACTTTAGGAAGCCCTTCAGCATTCTTTGCCTAAATTTAGCTCATGTGGTGTTTTATATGTGTTTATGATTTTATTTAATGCATTAGTGCAGATACGCTAGAGAAGTTTTTAGCTAAAAATGCTAACTCTAACTTTTCTCAGTAAGGTGCCATGAATTACTTTCCTTAGGTATTTTTCCTTCCAGAAAATACTGCATATGTGCCCATGAGATATGTATATCTAATTTGTCATTCTTTTTAGGTGTGGAAGAGAAAGCCTTAAAATATCAAAAATCCCTTAGAAATATGAAAATATTTACAGTATTAAAGGAGGTGATGTATGTACAGTTTGTATTCATCTGGAGAAAGTTCAGGAGAAGTTCTTGAATTTCAGAAGCTCCTGGAAGTGAACATAACTGATGATGTTGCATGCCAAATCTTAGAGTTATTAAAACAAAATATACTGATGCTAGGTTCTGCTTTTTCTCTGTGCAGTGTAAAAGCAATGCTAAGTATCATAATACTTCTGTATATTTGGAGGCAAGACACAGTATCTTCTGGGAATTAGAGTATTGGAACTGGCTCTGTGCTTTATTCAGAGGTAAGGAATGGTCTTGGGTGTACTGCTCCAAAGCACTTAAGCCTGGAAGCATGTTGCCATTTTCCTGTGCTACTGCAGGTTGACTCTTGTGCTGAAATTCAAGTAAAACAAAACAAAGCAGAAAAACCCCAAAGCTGGTAATTGGCTGGGATGATGATTGTGTGAGCTCATTCCCCCAACCTCAGGGAGGGAAGCCTGTTTAGTCAGCCAACAGTGCTCATGCAGTGAAGCTGCCAAGCATGAGCTTTCCTGAAGCATAGTCATGCTGCAACTTGAACATTTATCACTGCAGCTTAAACTATGAGCTGTTATTATTAGGATGACATAGAAGATACTTTTCTGTAGATTTTCTATATAGAAAGAACTTCTAAAATGCAGATTTTGTGATGCTTTCTTTTACCATCAAATACCAAATGCACCAAATCCTCCTTTATCTTGGTGATCTCTTATGTTGTTATTTTTGCATGTAACTGGGAGAACTGGGATGTTCAGTAAACATGTTTTGTTCAAATTACCTTGAATCTCTTTTCCTGGGTTTTGTGCTGAATAACAACTTCAATTGTACATATTCCTTTTCCTCATATAGGTTATCTCTGAACTTGCTCCTTTTTATACTTTGCGTCTTAATAGTTTTGTTAGATCTCTTTCCCAGATTGTTGCAGTTCTAAACTGGTCCGAGTTAGACCTTGTGATGCTGGTGTTTTCTTACCTAGTAATAGAAAAAGCAGAACCAAAGTCCACACAAGTGTTGTGCTAATGCAATGCTTTTTACTAATGTGAGAGTTCTGTTTGTAAAGGTCTCCTGGGCACTTTTCTGTGTGGTAGCTGCAAGTCCCAGCCACAGCTATTAAGAACAGCATCAGCTGGACTCTTTCTTTCTTTTTTTGGTTGATAACAAGGACCCTTCAAGTTGAAAGTTGAATGCTGTCTTTTTGACGATTATTGTTGTCTTTTTCTTCACAGTGTAAAAAGTCTAGAGCAGAATTTCAGAAAGCTGTCAGCTTAAAACTTGATCTACTGGTAATGTCTTCTAATATACAGAAGACCTTGCATTCTTTTTATCAAAATGATGTGACTGAGCATTGCAAAAGCATCTGTGGAAGGAAAATGTTGCCTAGTTTGGAGATAAAAATAGTTTGTGATGATTTCACAAAGTAAGACTGACAGAAATCACTCTTAGTAGTATTACCTCAGGTGTTGAAGTTTAGCTGTTATCTCTGATACATTTGCAGTACTGCAGAAAGCAAGGAGAGAGGATAGCATTAAGGTTTCTGAGAGGCATATAGCAGCTTATCCACCTCTACATTTTTGCTACCAGGGATTCAGTTTCCTGCTGTAAGATGTTTTTTCCTCTCCTAGTGAAATTTTGAAGTAAGAAAAACTTACTTTATGAAATCATCATTCGTGTACTAGTTGCAGTTTAGAGAGAATTTTCCATCTCACATAATTTCTCCTAGAGTTATTTTCATCCTGTTGTGATAGTCTTGGGAAATGAGCTGAGATGTTGTGCTTAGAGGAGGGAGGAATGCCCTGGCTCTGTGATGCGGGGTGGCAGAGGTCCATGGTTTGTAGCCAAAGGCGAAGGGGAGGCAGTGTGGGGGAGCAGCTATGTAACAGCCTGAGGAAGTGAGTCACTGCGCTCTGAAACACAGTCCCATGGTTCCAGTGGCACTGAAGCCAAGCTTGGCCTCTGAGGTGGAAGTTGCGTAAGTTAATTAAAACTCTTTGTCCTTTCCTCCTCGTCATGTTCCCAACCCCACCTCAGTGTTAAAACCTGTACCGTCTGAGGAAGCCCAGGTTACAGGACTGCAGTGTGCTGTATCATTTTGGTTTATTATTTTTCATTTTAGAAAGCAGAATAAATAGATTGCAGGTTTCATTGGAGGGAATGTGTGTGTTAGTCTTACCTGCTCCACTCAAGAGAAACTTGATTATGTAACAGAAGGGGTGTAATAAGAATAGTTTTTTTACAATTTGCTGTAATTTTCCTGGAATGTATTGGCTGTGGGATTTAAAGTGGAACAGAATGCACCCTGAAAAGGATAGTAATAGAGACTTACACTAGAATGTTAGTAGTGGTAATCTGATAATATAATTGAATTTAAAACTAAACATCTAAAAAGGTTTTAGGTATCCAAATAGGAATACTAGTGTATGTGTTCACACATTAGACCTTAATCCTGCAAGCTAGCCTCTTAGAGTTTGTGGATAGCTTTTCTTCATGGAAAAAAGGGGTAAGAGGGTAGAATTGTTGTAGAATGTCTGTTCTGGAAGGGCTTTCTTCTATTACATTTGTAGCTTTTCACTAACAGATATTTGCTGATGTCTGCAAGCAGCTGTTACAAGAGCAGCTGCCTGAACTACCTTTCAGTGAGTGTGACCTGAGCGGGAGCAGTTTCTTTCAGCTGAAGAAAACTTCTGAGAGAGCCACAGGTTGAGCAGGCCGTGGCCCTAGGATGGGATCCTAGGGCTTGGATGCTGGGTGGGCAGATGTTGACTGGAAGGCATCTGTAACCATTGGTGGGGTGTGTGTGTGACTGATGGGCTGTTGCCTGACCATTTTCCTTCAGAATACTGAACTGAGCATCTTGTTGCATGTTTGGCTGCAGTCTTCATGTACATATGTGGCTTTTAAAGGTCTTTGGGAACTGTGGCCTTTTGGCAAGCCATGAGGGGTTTTTGTTTTGTGGTTTTGAGCTAAGATTAAAACCAGATTATTCTGGCTACAGAAAGATGTGGAAGTAATTGGCCAGATCAGATGTAGTAAAGAGTAAAAGTAAAACTTTCAGGGTGAACTTAAGTGATTAGTCAGAATTCTGTGTGCAGTAGCGAGTTGCATCATGCAAGTACAGTGTGATACCTATTTTGTAAAACGAAGTTGTTTTGTTTTGCATTCTTCTAGCAGGTCAGATCTGTTGTTTCTTCCATCTATTATCCTGGTCTTCATTTCCATGGGAAATGGGACAGACATACACATTGTTGCTTATCGCATGAGCATTCATAGGCCAGTTATGTCTGTTGATGATTCATTGCAATTGCTTCTCTATTTCAGGACCTGTAACTAAGTGGACCCTACTGACCTCTGAACCACAAACTATAAGAGTGAAAAGAAGTGGGAGAAGCACACAAAGAAAAAGGAAGTGAATGCACTTTCATCTGGACTTCTTTCCTGCCCTTTATTACTGAAGCTGAATGGAAAAGAAAGACTGCTGTGCCTTTCCTCCCCCAACCTCAGGGATGGGTGGATTATAAATACTGTGTGTGTGGCTGGGAGAACAGACTGAACCATGAATCTTCAGGCTCAGCAGAAGTCTTCAAGCAAACGGGCTGGGAAACGAGTTGCCTATTTTAACGAGCAGGACATAGCAGTGCCGTCAAAGGAACCACAGCAGCAGCTTAAGGAGGGACAGTACTATGGTCACGGAGGGAATATACCAGTCTCTCAAACTATGGAGATTTCTCATCCAGGAGGATTAACGAATGCACCCAACAACGTTGCTTTGATGAACTCTGTTTACAATCAAGATAGGGGAGAGTCAGTGATGATGCCCCAGTCAGTAACAGCTGTCAAATGGCAGAATTCACTAATGGGAAACCGGTTACCAGAAAGGGGTGACAGCCACTGGCAGTCTCCACCTTCAATGTGGAACCACAGTATGGTTTTTGGGGGCAACCCAAAAGGACCCCACTCCAATGCTGGTGCCCCAGGCTTCTATGGCCACCCAGAAGCCCTTAAAAGAAATCAAGAGAAAGGAGTGTTTGTGTCACAGCTGGATTTGTATGGAGATGCTGTCCAGCAGATGATGTCCCAAAAGGCTCAGCTGGAACAGCAAGCCCTGGTTAGACAGCAAGCTCAAATGAATTCTTTTCATCAAATGCAGAAACAGCAGCAGCAGAATCAAACTCTGCCATTGCAGCCTTTCCAACTTGCATTTGGTCACCAAGGCCAAAAGCAGGGTCTTCCTGAGCTGTTACATGTCTTTCAAGAAGCCCCAACTTCTTCCAGTCCAGCATTTACTGCACAACAAAAACAGCAAGCTCTTCCCCAGCTACAGCTCTTTGAAAATTTCTATCCTCAGCAGCAGCAGCAACAGGCTGCCACACAAGCCTTTGGTCTGCAGCAAACGACTTCTATAGCACAGCCTCATGTGGCAGCTGCAGCACCTCAGCATCACATGATGCCACACCAATTTCAGCAAGCAGAGAGGAACCAGGAGCTATTCAAGGCATTAACAGAGCAGAACCAACAGACTGTGCTACCTCAGACGCAGATTCCCTTTCCAAGAAGGTCACGGAGACTCTCCAAAGAAGGTGGCCTGCTGACATCTGCAGGAGAAGTGTTGCCTTCTAAGCAGGCAGAAGAACAACCCAGCAATTTATTTCTGCACCACTGGCAAACACATCAGCAAGAGGTCCCGATACAGCAAACACCTGAGTCGCTGGGCCACAGTAAAAGTACCTATTTGCACCCCAAAAGATTGGATCTGGGGCAGAAGGATGTCCTGGTGAATAGTGAGCAGTGCCAGATGGAAACAGACAGGCAAGCTGCAGCCCAGAATGGTAGAGATGAGGAGAAGCAGGCAGCAGCACCTGAAGAAAACAGTCAGAGAACTAATGATTTTCAGAGTGTCAGAGGTGGTGTAATCCAGAGTACCCGACGGAGGCGACGTGTTTCTCAAGAAGCCAATTTGCTGACTTTGGCCCAGAAAGCTGTTGAGCTGGCTTCTCTTCAGAATGTAAAGGTAAGGTATAGACCCTAACCATATAGCATGTTTTACACGACAAAATAGGGCTGAAAGGAAGGGAAGTCCTGTACGTATGCAGGATAGGATGGTATCTTGGAAGTGTGCAGTGAGGGTAGCTCTGGTGTGGAGGCATGTAAGTTCAGCTACTGTAATTCATAGATGTGGGAGAACAGAGATGTAGTATAGTGAAACCACTAAGTGACAGTTTTATTTCACTAACACCAAACATTATTTTAGCCCATGACATGAAAATATGGAAGTTTTCAGCTTAGGTCTCAAGGTGATGAGGAATTTTGAGAGGCAGGTACAAGCAGCTTACTTGTTGTCTTTTTACCAATTTAACATTCTCTTTCTTTTCTGTTAAAAGACTTAGGCTTACCTGCCAGTTTTTCAGTTTCAGCAGTTGAAGTGTTTCTAAAATGTGCTATCTAAAAAATACATAATGCAGGTTACATGTTCAATATTTCTCAAATATTAAAAGTCTAAGAAAGCTTCACTTACATGAAGGACCAATACCAGGCATGACAAAGGCCTGTCTCATGCAGCATCCCATTTCTAAGAATGACCTGAGGGCCTGTAGACCTCCTGTAAGACTTAATGAGGAAGAAATTTAGTGCTGACTGATTTGGTAGTTCACTACTCCTAATCTTTTGATATCCCATCAGTCTAAACTAAACAGTATATATTCCATATGGCAAGATGACAGAGTTCAAAATTAACTAGCCTATTGGGAGACAAGTGATGGGATTTTTGGAGTTGAGTGGGGGTTTTTGGAGGGATTGTTTTTGAATGTTTTTCTTACAGTTGTGGTTTGCCTAATCTTTTATTGAGTGCTTCTTAGGAGGCACACTTTTCCTTGGAAGTTCTCTTCCCAAAGGCTGATGAAATATATGTTACATGAGCTGTTTTTACCTACACTTTTGATATCTGAGTTGCTATCCAGTCACACAACAAAGGGAAAGGCATTTTATTGTCCGTTTCATCATCCTTTTTATCCTAGTCTGTCTCTCACTGTTTTTTCCCATCTCTTCCTTAGGGGAATGTGCTGTTTGAGTGAAAGAATTAAACTAATAAACAATGAGCTGAATATCCATAGCCTACTCCATCTCTTGGAGAGCAGAAACCAAACAGTGACTTGACTTGGTTGATGTTGTCTTCAATCCTTTTTGCTCTAACTCCAGTTGAACCAGCAGATTTGATAAAGAACTGGTAGTTTGTAGTAGCATGGTGTATTGCTCTTTGCCAGCCATTGTGTGATTATATTGCATAAGGCCTGCAATTCACATTGCACTTGGATCACTAACAGAGTGTCAAGAAGAAGCAAATAGAGCATTTAGGAAAGGGCCCTGAGAGATGAAGCAAGAAATTGGCTGTTTGAAGGCACGTCTGCTTGCAGTCTGATTCATAATGTAAAGACCAGAGAAGTGTTTTGACAGATGCTCTTTTGTTCTTTGCAGTTATGCAAGCATAATGGCACTAGCAGAACTCTTTATGTTTAGATCTCTTCAGGTTTTCAGGATGAGGTTTTGAAAAATGATAAAATTCTTACCAGAGGTCTGATGGATTTTACATCTTTAAGGTGTTGAATATTGTGTGAGGGAGAAAAAGAAAATGTGTTTGCTGAATGAGAGTGGGCTGCTTCTCTTATGAGTTTCTTTCTGTTAAAAACAACCTAGAAGCCTTCTCTGCATAGATTATCTGAAGAGTGTGTAGAAGGCCATAGAGTTAAATTATTGATTGAAGAAGATATCATTCATAATTTGAACCAGTTTTTTGAACATCCCAGTCTAGGTATGTGTACCTTATGCAAAAATAATATTCTGGACAGTAATATCTGTCTACATGCAGTGTCACGACTGATGCTTTGGAACAGGCCTGTGGCTGCCTTTTTTTCAGGTGATGCAAGCTTGTTGCTGCCTACAGGCTGCAGTAAATTCTTAACTCCTTAATTATTTCAGTGTGACTTGTTGAATTCTATAAGTACAGAAAACTTTTCTCAAACCTTAATGGTTTTCTACAAGGGTGTCTGAATTTAAATATTCCTTTATGGAAGGAAGACATGTTTTGCTTACCTAGCTGCTTTCCCCTGGCACAGGGCAGGGCACCAGCTGCTACAAACAAAAGGAAGAAAAAAGTTTTGTTTGCAGAATTGTAGTTCTGGTCTCGTCTCTTTCATGGACAAGCTTTGGTTTGACTGCAGACAGAAGCTGCCTCTCCTTGATGCAGATGATGCAGAATGATAGCAGAAAGCCCTATGTGGGCAGGTGTTTTTAAAAGGCTGGTGTGGTTTCTAATCAGATCACAGATGTGGCCTTGGAACAGTTCTTCCAGCTGTTGTAGTTGGGTTTTTCTGTGAATTCTAAGATTTTTAGAAACAGCTTGAGGGATAGAGAGGATCAATGCCAGGATGTCTGATGGGTTTCTGTGGATTTCCTGGAGAACTCTAGATGACTAGTTCATACCTCAGTATTTATGCAAGAGTCTAAATGAAAGTGCCGTATGTTGCACTTGCTGAAGTTATCCAGCAGCCCTCCTGCCCCAAATTCTACAACAGGGATTCTGAGGTAGCCAAAAATCCCCTAGCAGGTCCCATCCTTTCTGCTTACCTCTGAGAATAATCAAACAGCTGAGAAACTGTTTAGAGATCTGAAGCAAAAGGCTTAATTCCAAAATTAGTCATGCCTCTTGTAAACATTAGGTATGTGTGAACTTTTGTGATCAGAAAAGCTGTAGTGTGGACCAGAACATCTTTAAGGATGTCTTAACTATTTATATTAAGTCCTACTGGTGTTTTTTCTCTATCTGTGCTACTATTCAGGTCTCCTGTTCTTGTTTTGTCTTGGAGGGGTCAGCACTCCCATCTCTGAGGAGGAGTCCTTTGCTGATTGCCCCCCAGTTTTGAAAATAAAAGGAGCATGGTAAACCAATCATAAAGCCAGAGAAAAGTGACACTTTTGGGTGACTGTGGCACTTTTGAGCTGCCATAATTTCCTTCTTGTAGTCAGCAAATTAGTTCAGGTCTCTCGACCTACAGAGGTCTGTGTAGCACCCAGGAGGTACCTGAGATTTTTAGATTGGTCAGAATTGGTGCTTTTTCACACATTCACATTGTCATTATGTGTTGCTGTACCCAGAAAGTGGTGGAGGAAAGCTACAAAGATTTACAGGAATCCCTTTCTATGTAGAGTCAGTGGACTCCAGTGATGTCTGTCAGCATGATGAACATGATGAATGCCCTCCAAACCCAAAATTGGTAGTTTTATGGGAAAGTACAGCCTGTCACCAACCTGAAGTGAAGGCAGGTCCTCAGACCTCATTAATTTCTCCTGAGGCTTATTCTGGGACAGTGGATGCCACTTGTGACTTTACAAGTGTGTGTTCCATCACTGTGTGGTAGAGGTGTGCATTTGCAGTGTCTGTGAAGAAGCAGTCAGACTTGTAAACTGCCGAGTCAGGAATAAACCTTTCTGTGCAACTTAGCCCAACTCTAATAACTGCCTCCTTGAAAGGAGGCAGTCCTGGATCTTCTTGATATAGTAGATTTCATGTGCTCAATCTTGTTATCTGGCTTATTTTGAAGGCTTAATGTTTTCCAGAGTCAGAAAAAAAATGAAGCAAAAACTAGCTCTGGGTTTAGGTTTTTTGTGTGTGAGAGATTTAATTAAGATAATACCACAGTTCAGTCTTCCCTGGAGCAGAAATCCAATATTTGAAATTAATAACCTGCAGCTTTTGATCGTTACTAAAACTGAAGAGCTGTTGTCGAAAGTTATAAAGCAGGACACAAATTCATATAGAAAATAAACTGTTAAAACATAGGTAGTGAAACAATTCTTATAAATGACCTATATAAGTGTTCTAGCAGTTGAGACTACAGGCAATCTTCAAGTAATTCTATGAAATTTTAGTAACACTGCGAAATATTCTTTTAACCTCCAGTAACACTTCCAAATCAATTTCAGCTTGCAAATTGCTTCGAGAAACTTGATATACACTGAAAGTGAGATGGTATCTCATTTATTATATAAGTAATACAGAATTTTTAGGAATCTATTTTTCTTCTCAGGAGCTGGATAATTCAGAGGAGAAGAAGAGTGTGCTAGTAACAGCTCCAGGACCTACTGGAGCTTCAAAGAGTGTTGTGGAATTCGCCAGTTCTTCACCAGCTCCCAAAAAAGCCCGGGAGGATAACAGCCTTGTGCCTCTTATCATTCCTGTGTCTGTGCCAGTGAGAAAAATTGACTTGCAGAGCCTTGAAAAGGAAAAGTCTGAGGATGGAAAGCTCCAGAAAGGCCAAACAAACGATCGAGCTCCTTGTGAACGGAAGCCTTCTGTGATAGTCACTCGGAGGCGGTCTAATCGTAATACTAACATGGAGACCTCAAGTCAGGTATGGATGCACTAAGAAACCAAAGATGAGGCACATCTGTTCGATTTAATCACACAGTTTTTAACCATGAACTTATCTATTAAAGTAGTCTGATCTCAAGGCTTGAACTTGGAATGTACATAGTCTGGGGATTTTATCATAGTGTTGCCATGTATTTGAGCATTGCTGGCTTTTCATGACCTACAGCTAATGCTAGTAAAGCCAGGCAGCGCCTCACTAAATTCATTAAACAGTGAATAAAGCCAGATGGACAGTAAGACTAGAATAGTTGTCTGTCTGTGTCAAGAGTGCTTTCTTCAGACATACATTAATACAAATAAATTCTAAGTAGTGCACATATCTCTCAATGTGAATAAAATCCAAAGTGAAGATTTATTCTCATGCAATGGAAACTTTTACTGAGTTCTGAAGGTCAGTACTTGATTGTTCCCCTGCAGCATGGTAGTGATGAGTGGGTGGGTTGATATTTTTATTTCCCTTCTCCTCTATCCAGAAGTACAACAGAATGTTCAGATATCACAGGAATGGCAGGCATCTGGGGAGGTTTCTCTGTATTTAAATGCTTGACCATCTAATAAAATACTGTTATATTGTCTTCTGTTCTCTTACCACTATTCAGTGTCACTGCGTATCTGTATGAAGGTTGTGGTGTATCTCTACCAGGATTCTGCTGTGCTTTTTTATTGTCTTTTAAAGCTACCATGAAGGTTGGACCAGATGGACATGAAGTTCTTGTAAAATATAACTTCATAATCACATGGGCTAGCGCTGCTACCTAATGGTTCCTGTGTCCAGTCCATTCCATTCCCTGTGTTCTTCCTCTCACTTTCCCCTTCTGCTAATTGTTGAGACATCCTCCAACTGTTCTATCCAGAGTTTAAGCTGCTATGAAAAAATGTTATCATCTCACTGACATTTTTCAAGCAACCTGAGATTTTAAATTAAATTAACAATGCAATTTTTTTTTCTAATAGCATGAAGATGCTGTTCCAAAGGATGAAGCAGAGGGCTTTGCCCGAAAACCAAAGCAGCGGCCAAGACCCGAGCCCCTGTTCATACCACCTAAAGCTGGCACCTTTATTGCGCCGCCTGTTTATTCCAACATTACTCCATATCAGAGCCACTTACGGTCACCTGTCCGTCTGGCAGACCATCCTTCAGATAGGAACTTTGAGCTACCTCCTTACACTCCTCCCCCAATCCTTAGTCCAGTGAGAGAAGGATCTGGGCTGTATTTTAACGCTATCCTCTCTTCAAGCGGTCATTCGGTTGCACCTCCAGTGACGCCCAAAAGTGGTCACAGAACTCTGCTTAGATCAAGTAAGTTGCATTTTAACCTTCCTTTCTTGTGTAATTTATGATCGGGAACTGTGGAGCATTGGGAGGACCATGATGCCCTTAGGAGATGTATTTGTGTGAAACTGGAGCTCCTTCCTGATAGTTTGGGAAGCCAGAATACAGGAAATGCAGTATTGCTCCATCTGGGCATGGATGTTAGGATGGGTTCACAAGCAACCTGCAACACCCCCTGCTGACGTTCTTAGGAATGAAAAGTCAGTTCCTCTCCCAGGTCACTATCTTCAGCTGAGGGGAGGAAAGCTCTGGTCATCTGAAACTCCTTTATTTAGCCTGGGGGTACCTTTTTTCAGAGATGGACAGCTCTGATTAGATTTTCAAGCTGTGTGATAAGTAAATCTCAGATGTGAAGCTGAGCAGTTCTTCCTTCTTGTTGCAGATAGTTCAGAAGTTACCCCTCCGATTCTTACAGTAGTGGGGGAAGCCACCCCGGTCAGCATTGAACCGTAAGTAGGCAGCAGATTCAGAGTCTCTTAGTAAAAGTGCTTCCTTGCTTCCTCCTAAACTTTCAAGCTGCTCCCTGTGTGACTGATGTATCTCTTAGAAGCATTAAAACTATTCTTATTGGTGGTTCAAAATACAAGTTGTGTTGATTAAAAATTGCACCATATGATAAATATTGTTTGGTTGGTAAATGTAATTCTGGTGACATTAACAGCTTTCTATTGATGCTCACCTGTCTCTGGGCTGAATTACTGTTAGTTACCTAAAGGGGAATCTGTCCTGTGTTGTTCTATACGAGCACTTCTTTGTATGCTGTGTGCTTGTTTTAGGGTGGGAAGATGATGCTCCTTTAGAGGAAGGACAGAATGTCCTTGGAAAACTTGGGTTAGCTCTCCCATGGACTGGTCTGGTTGCAGGTGTGTTTTAGCTGCAGCACAGCTGTGAACACTCCGCTCTCCCCTGGGCAAGCTCAGCCTGAAAACGCTACAGCCAGTGGCATATGGGCTGTGTGCCCTGAGCTAATCAGCCTGGTTGGTCTTTAGCTGGCTGTGTGCTGGGAAACCTGGGGACACAACAGCAGTAGGGAACACAGTCTGGAGATGTTGAAGCTGGAATTGTGAGCTTAGGCTTGGTGTCAGTCCTGCTAAACCTGAGCAGAGCTGCAAATATCTCTGCACAGCCTTTGCCAGTGCTCTGGGAGTGTTATCAATTCAAGCTGAGTACTGCAGAACTACAGCAAGGGAGTGTAGTTTCAGTTCATTACTATACCTAATTAATTAATTCCTGCAAAATCTAATCATGGAGATGCATGGCTTGGAAGCACCCATATGGCATAAAAACACCCACATGGCTCTGCATCTGACTGTGCAGTCAGGAATCTCTGCTCAAACTCTGCAGCATATCCCATAACATTTGAGATATTTGACTCAGAACTTCCCCAGGTAAATACAATGCTTCTTTTGCTTTTATCCAAAATGGTTTGTATCTTAAAAATAGACTGGTGCATTTGCTGAATTTTTTTTTCCTCGCCCTTTTCCCATTCTGCCTTCTTGTTTGAAGGTCAGGTTTTCTGCACTTGTCACAGCAGCCTGTCCTGAGAAAATGTTGCAATTGTGAATGAATGTAGATTTTTCTTGTAACCTTTGCAAACCTCCTCTAGACCAAGCCCATTCATTGAAATAAGCACATTTATTGTTGTATAAATTTATTTTGGAAGTGTCCCAATTAATCTTTTCCTGTTAGTTCATTTAACATTAATCCAGGGGAACTTCTTGAACAGATATTTTTTGTGTCCCTCTCAGGTCTCCATCTTTGACCTCTCTGTGGTGCAGTTGTCTTGTGTCTGTTGGCTTAAATTGCTGAAGTTGTTGACATAAAGCTGGTTGTGATTTTAGTTGTATGTGAAAATTTTCATATTTTCAAATTAATGTTGCCATTAATTTCAAACCATGGTATCTTAGTAGTGCAAGTTCATTTACTTTTGCCAAAAGGGAGTTATGTGCAGATAGACAGTTTGTCTAACTGTCATCTTAAGTCTTGCTGAGCAGATGCTTATGGAGGTAAATTGCTTTTAACTTTTAATGACAGCAAATTATTAACCTGGTGTCATTTCGTGTTTGGCAGCACTGGGATGGTCAGTTATGTAGACATGTCTTCCTTAAAGAAAATGTGGCAGGAAGCACTTTTTTTAGAAGAAAAAAATGTTTAATTTGCTTTGTAGTCTTGTCAGAAGTTGACTCTAACTTGTGATTACCCAGTGTAGTAGTCTTAATTGTTTGCCAAGCCTTCTGTTAGTGCTTCTTAAAAGGTTATTTAATTGCAGTGATTTGAAATAGGAAGTGTGATAATGAAGCTTAATTCTTTGTGAAATGGTACAATAGGCAGCTGTTGTCACAGATCCTTGTGTCCTGCTGGTTTTGTAGTTCAGTTGCACCAAAGTCTTGGGGTCACTGCTGAAGTAGGCAGCCTTAAATATACCTGTGGTGTATCACTGTGAACTGCCTTCCCAATTCACAGCCTCAGTTCTGGATGTTGTCACACTCAGCTCCCATGGCATCCCAGGAGCACCACTGGTGCTTTCAGGCGAGAGCTCTTTATGTATTGAAGTCTAGACTTCATCAGTAGAGGAACAGAAGAATAATACAACTTGAATGGATCTCTGGAGGTTATCTGGTCCAAGCCTCTGCTCAGAGCAGACCAAATTTAAGTTACCCATGTCAACTCTTGCAGTAGAATTCTGGTTTTATTTGGGCGTTGCAGGTACGAGATGAAATTTTTCGTTTTTTCTAGCCCAGAGATGTCATATTCCAAGTTCAGTTTCAAAATGAGAAGAAACTTTCAAGAAGGCGCACATTCTTTCCCTCCAGATCTTCCAGTTGTCTCTTTTCTTTCTCAGAAGTGAGGTCAGAGGAGTCTGTGTCCTGAGACACAGCCTCTCCCAAATTTCCCAGTGCAGTCTTTACTGCAAAAACGCCTTTTTATCTGTTTCCACATGGCAGTTTTGAGCAGTCTTTTCTTTAAGGGCAGATTATAATCCATAAGCCTTTCCTCCTCTGTGAAACTGCATGCCATAACAGTAAGCAAGACTAATCACAATGAGTAGAAGACTTCACATGAACATTAATCTGTAGTCCATCTCAGTGTGCTCTACAAGGAGAGCTACTGCTGAGTGGGTGATGAAGTTGGAACAAGTGTATAGGGTAGTTAACTTCTGCATTGCTTTGTTTACACATGAGCTGTTCCCCTTAAGGACATCTGGATCTGCTATAGATGCAAAAAAAACCAGTTTGCAAAGTATCTTTTTATGTGTGTTAGAAGTCGGTAATTTTTTTGAACATGGGCTTTTCCAACACATGACATCTTATGATGAAAGTGTTTCATGACAATACCAAAATGAGGAATTGGGTGGAAAAGGGACTAAGGTATTTGCTTCTTCTCCTTCCATACCCATTTCCTCCTGTTTGATAACACAGTCTCTTAGGACTTCAAAACACCATATTGAAACACTTGCTGGTATCTCTGGATTTTTGTACAGGTTATGTGTTGTTTCGAGGCTTCCTCACTCCTTTTCCAAACTTCTTTTCATAATAGATGTGTGTGTCATTTCAGAGGATGAGAAAAGTCTGGAGGTTGGGATTTCTCAGAAGTTTTTGTTATTATTCCTTATTGGACTATATTATGCTCTTTCTCTGGTAATTGTGCTAGGTGTGGGGCACCAAGCCAAGACTTGAGAATTATAGCAAACCTTGTCCTGGGTGCAGGGAGTTTCACTTTTTTCTAGTGAAGCAACTCCAGAATTTTATCATCTTCTGGGCACTGCCTGATCTGCTCTCTCCAAAAAGGAGCTTTCTTTCTCTATACTTTACTATGTCAAGAGCTACCAGTGTGGTTGACTGACATCTGATTGAGGAGTATGTTCACATTAAGTACACAGAAAAACAGTCTTTCACTTGGGGTTCTTACCCACCTCTGTGCACAAAATCACACTTGCCAATACAGAGTAGAATCTTTGTGGATGGTCACTTGACTTAAAGCAAATGTAGTGCTCTGTGGGTTGCAGGTAGTGAAAAGTCTGTCTGCTAATTCAGATGTAAAAGTATGAGATTGCTGCTGGAAGGGTAGGGTTTGGGTTTGGTACAAAATGAGCAATACAGGTTTCATTGTTTTGTAGTTTTGGTTTCAGTTGTTAGAAGGAGTACCTGGAAGACACCAGCTTGTGTCAAGGTCATAAAGGACTAAATTTTGATCCTGCTTTGAATGGGAAGTTGGACCAGATGGCAGTGTTTAGGTTGAAAAGGACATTTGGAGGCTCTGGTTCAGTTGTTGGCTGACAAAATGTTAATACTAAAACAGGCTTACCTGTCTTATGCCTGAGGAACAAGCTTGCCATAAGAGGACCCTATATGAGAGCCTCTCCAAAAGTGATGATTATTAGAAGCCAATAACTGTTCTTTGAGCAGCTATTAGGGGATGCTAATTTAAATACAGTTTCAACCTATGCTGATTAAAAAAAAAAGGAAGATTAAAAAAAAATGGAAACGGGTAATAGATGTAAAACCTCTCAAATTCTAAGTTACTTATATAACCTACAACACTGTTGGTGTTATATGCAAGAGCCTGCATTTGTATAGGCATTTGTTTCTTCATTTGGTTCTTCATTAGTGTTTCTAGCAGAGACGGAGACTTCCTGGGTATTGTAAAGATGGCCTGACTGTAACATTTTTCCTTCTCTGCAGGCGAATAAATGTAGGAACTCGCTTTCAAGCAGAAATCCCATCACTCCAAGACAGATCTCTGGCAGAAACTGATGAACATAAAGCAGAGCTGGTGTGGCAGCCATGGGGTGACTTGGAAACCAACAAAGTTACCCAAGAGAATGGTAAGAAGTTGGAAGGCTGTTAAAGAGGGGCGAGTTGTCGCAGTGGTTGTAGGGATAACCACTTATCTACTGTAGGCATAATTAAAAATCTTCTAGAGCTACCATTCAAGTGACATGTTTAAATGGTCTTGAAAACAGTTTTAGGAGCAAAACTTGTTTGTCAGATTGCATGTATGGGGCAAGGGGAGGCTGGTAGGATTGGTTCTTTTAATAGTAAAAAAACTGTGACTGCTGCTTCTGTCAGGCCAAGAGCAGCCTTTTGCTCAGTGAAGCTTCCTTGGTTTTGTTAACATTGAAAACCACACACACTCAACTCCTGTATTTTTGAGGGATGTTCTAGATGTAATAGTATTTCAAAAAAATCAAGTTGTAGACTGAAGTCAGGATGAGGAAGCAGGAGTTGTGGTAGCTAGTAGCAGACCTGGGGAGCTGACTGCTTCTGTTACACATGGGTTGTGGTCTGTATAAATCCTGAAGGGAAGAGGAAGTGGGCAAGCTTGGAAGAAATATTTTTGAATGAGAGAGAAAAAAGAGTTTTGTGAAATGGAAATTCACAATATAAGGGTGGGTTCAAAAAATGTGTAAGGTGAAGGGAGGTGGGAAGAGCAGGGAGGAGATTTGCAAGAAATTCCATGTGTAAATAGTGCTGCATGACCTTGTAGCCTAATGAGTGCTGGGGTCCAAATTTGACCCAGATAAATTTGCAAGGACATGCAGCTTCTCTGAGTTTTACTTTCTGTTATGTCTATTTCTCCTTCAAAAGAGATAATTAATCATGCCAATGCAGTAGGAAACTTCATTTTAATCTTCTTTTCTGGTTTTTTTTGGTACCCCTGTGGAAACAGTGGAAAAACTGCTAGCTGCTGCCTGTTCAAGCATTTTTCCTGGGGGTGGAACCAACCAGGAGCTGGCATTGCATTTCTTACATGAAGAAAAGGGAAGCATTCTGGTGAGTCTGTCCCCCTGTTCGCCTCAATGTGGTCAAAGATGTTAAGGAAGGTCAGGTAACCTCTCATTCCTGAGAGGAGAGCCTTGAAAATTCCTTTCAGTGGATCTGGTTCCCATTGTTTGGTGTCCCTTGTATGTCCCTAATGTGGGTTCTGATCAATGTACAGTGCCATGTGCACTTACTTTTATATTTCCAACTTGGACATGTTTGGCTTTTTAACAAACACACTGACAGTCTATCAGGGCAAGTGAGCCAAGACTTCTAAATTAATCTTAGATGTTGTCTTCCTGGAAAGGTTACTGTGTAGAAGGGAAAAATAAGAGGCTGGGGCCGAAAGCTGAGTCAGAGGGCAGTGTCTTGCACCTCTTTGTTTTGCTAGATCCATTTGACTTCTCTGTCTGTGTCTGTAGAACAACTGTCCTGCTAATTTTATACCAGTATTGTAAGACATGATACACTTTCATGATTGCCCTTTGACACCTCTGGGAGGTAATATCAAAGAGCAGAGCAAAGAGCAAAGCTTTGTCATCTTTTTATAGTTCTATGACTGATTTAGACTGGCATAAATCTGCCCTGTGTTCAGGAGTATCCCACACTTTTGCCTTGCTGCTTGTTTCCCATCCTGTGGGACTGACACTTGTGCATGGACTTGCATCAGAGAAGAGATCAAACAGAAAGTAGTTTTTGTATGTGTGTGTGTTATGTTTCTGGCAGCCCATCGTTGTGAATGCTGCTGTTGGCATTAGAGAGGAGCAGGACTTCCTCTGACAGCAGGAACTCATTGTTCAGGTGGTTTAAACTGCCAGTGGAAGCACGATTCTGTTGTCTCCTTCCTACAGAATTTGAAAGCCTTCTGGTATAAATGAAAACTAAAAAGCATCTTGAGAGGTGGGAGTTTTGTGTGTGTCATCTTTCAGTCACGTGACTGCTGATTTATTTTGAAATAATGCTCAGTCAAGTGAGATCAAATTACAATTACTTGGATATGTAAAACAGGTGTCACTTAGGGCAGCATTTTTGGATATGTGTGTAATAGGCCTTTGGTTAATGAGAGGAAACTGATGCAAGGTCTCTATGTATGGAATTAGCTCTCTCCCAGTACCCTGGTGGTTGTGTCAATTCACAGATGTGAAGAGGTGCCAAGAATGTACCACTTGTCTCTGGTACCCAAGATTAGATGGGCAGTCAAGAATGTGGTTTTTAAAGTTGTCCCAAGTGGTAAACTGTACTCTGTTTCTTTTCTGTTAGCTTGCCACAGAAAAGAGGGGATAAAAAATTGCCTGATCTTTGTTTTTAATACCCCAGATATTAAAGTAATTATTTTACTTGTGTTTATCCAAGGGAGCTCTGACCAAACTGCTGTTGAAGAAGCCAGTGCGACCACCTACCCACCCTTTGGCAGATTATCACTACACAGGTTTGTCAACCAGAACAACTCTGTGCTACCTGCTTATATCCTTTTCTGATTTTTTGGGGTACTCTGTTACATTACAAGAGGATTAAAAGAGCAATCCTCTCTTGTAACTCAAATGATGGCTTGCCAGAATTTTTGCTTATGCAAATTATGACCCTTTAAATGTAAGAAACACTGCATCCTTCTGAACATGTGCATGTGTATTGGGATAGGTATGAGTTCTCATTTTCTTTATGGGGAAAAGGGAAGGTAATCCCTTGCACTGAGACACAGAGAATGTAGAAAGATAGCCCGTATGTATAAGAAAGGCTGTGGTAACCTTAGAATCATAGCCTCTCTGGCATGAGTTTCCAGGGTGGAGTTAAGCAGGGGTTTTATGGGAAGTAGTTTTCAAGCTTGCTGAAGAAGCCTCAGCCAACTATGAATACCTGTCAGTGTTTATTCAAAATTTAAATGCCATAAGCTACCTTTGTCATCATGCACCTAATTAGAAAATAGTCAGCTGTGTGACACTGATTTCAGTGATCTGGAGAGACCCAAGTGACCTGAAAGATCTGATGTAAAGCAGTAGAGAGATGTCTAATAGCTGGTACCACAAAGCATAGAAAATACATTTTTGTTACTATGCATTCCTACTGTAGTTGTTGGCAAATATTAGTTGAAGAATATCTATAAGGAAGGAGGGGATTTGACAATGTTATTATTAGAGGCAAGGAATATTTGAGGAATACTGGAGATGTAGTAAATCTTCAAGTACAGGTTCCTACTGAAAGAGAAGATCCTGTTCTTCTGCCCCAACATTACCCTACTATAAAATCTTATGACTGGGTCACCACGAAGTGTGTCACTTCACCTTGCTTGGGCAACATCTTAGTTCATCTGAGTGAGTGGTTTTTGCAAGCTGAGCTGAATTAACCTGTGGTGATGAGCACTTGATCTAGCACAAAGGAAGTGTTGGGAGGAGAGCTGGGGTGGAGCAGCAAGGGAGGAGTTACCAGCGGTCCGCAGTTTTGCTGTAGTAGGCTCAAGGAGAGACTGCACCCTCATGTGTGTGCTGGTCTTATTTAAGGCAAACATGAAGAAGAGGTATGTAGAAGAGTAAACATTTGAAATTGTATGGATTTTCATTATAACTTACTTTACCTACAGGATCAGACAAGTGGAAGGTTGCTGAAAAAAAGCTATTCAACAAAGGCATTGCAATCTACAAGAAAGATTTTTTCTTGGTCCAAAAGCTTGTAAGTTACTTTTGTTTGTTTTCATGATACATTTTTACATGTTTGTAGAACATTTTATACAGGAAGTTCAATCTTGATTTTTCTGAAACCTCTGTTTTAAGCATTAGGTCCCACATTCAGAAGATTTCAGAGAAATGTCAGCCTCCAGCACAGCATGAAATCTCACCAGAAAGCTAGAGCAATTATGTTTGTTTTGATTAACCCTGGTATTTAAACTGCATTACTTCCATTAGTCCATGCTACAGCTATCTCCTCTGCAGAGCACATTTATAGAGCATTGGCAGTGTTTAGCTTAAATGGCTTGCTGATAAAACTAAAAAGAAACACATCTTTGCCACTGATGGAGAGGACCAAAGAAGGATATGAAAATGATGGATCCTTTAGATCTCTCATGTTGTGACAATGATAGGAGAAATGATCACTCCCTTGTTTTGATGAGGTATGACATGTCAGCAAGGGGGAAATCACTGAAGGAGAGTGCAAAACCAGGAACTGCAAACGTATTTACTGAATAAAATTCCCAAAGGCATTTAAATTGCAAAAGCTCAGAAGTTGAAAATATATTCCAAACATTTTAAAGAAATCACTGATGCAGAATATGTAGATGGTCACAAGTCCATGCTGATAATTGTCCACCACCATATGCCTACAAAATGCACATGGCCAAAACGGGAAGGGGCTGCAAACCTTCACTTCCATTTTTGGATTGGTATTCTGGTCTGGTCTTCTCTGAAGTGCTGCTGCAAAATAAAGCTCCTCCATAAAGCTGAGAAGCTGCTGTCAAGCCTGATAGCTCAACTGGAACATTTCAGAGGCTAAGAGGTGCATTAAGCTTACAAAGTTCCAGGTTCTGTCACCTTTGCATTAACCAGCTTTTCTTTGGAAAGTTTGTCCTCTAGTTCTCAGTGAATAACAGTGGCAGTAGGGGATATGCTGTGGGATGAGGCACACAGGCGAATATGACACAGAAAAAGAGGCTTGAACAGCAGCTGTGGTGGAATGGAAACTACTAAGGAAAGAAAATACAAAGTTTATTTATTGCACCCCTAGTAGTTATTTATAAATCTTTTTAAAATCATGTAATCCACTGGTGTTTTATGTTTTTTAAACAACAGATAAAAACCAAAACAGTGGCTCAATGTGTAGAATTCTACTACACATACAAGAAACAGGTGAAAATTGGTCGGAATGGGACCTTAATCTTTGGGGACATTGATGGTGCTAATGAGAGATCAATGAAAGATGAAGCTGAAGTTGACATCAAGGTAAGTAATTTCCTAAATTTCTCTCACCTCTTTTGGGCTGTGGTTTGAAGTCTTTTGTGTTGTCTCATTTACTGGTCAAATCAAAAGCACAAACAATCTGGCTTCTCCACAGGAGTCCAGACTCACAAATTTGTGTCCTGTGTCACATAATGTCATTTACCTACCGGCATCAAAATTAACAGTTCCTTTATCTTCTGGTGAAGAGTTCCCATAGGTTTGCACGTGTTCTTCCTCTGAGAAGGGACATCTTCAGTGAGGAACGGGGGCATGTGGAGGAGGAGGAGGAAGAGGATGAAGAAGAGGAGGCAGAGGAAGGGTTGGATAACAGAAAGAGGAGCGCCGATGCTCTGAAAGATGAACAGACACTACAAGATGGTGTAATAGTAAGTGCTGCATTGTGCATGTTGTGCTTTCTATGCCACCTTCACTTTGCAAATGGTTTAGAAAACATGTGGGCAGTTCCAGATGCAAAAAGTTTCCATCTCTAACTTTTTCTGGAGCAAGAGAATGGGCTGAGGTAGATCAGAGTGTTACTATCAATCAGACTGTGAGCTGTGATGGGAGAACTGGGATGTGTAAGGTGGAAAAATGCAATGTATTCTTTGTGGCTGGTGGACACAGAGGGCCGTGATGAGAAATGTCCTTAAAATAGCCTGAAGATTTTGCCATTAAATAAAACCTTTGTCTGGAATGAGTGAAACACAGGAGCTCAGCTACTGTCTTCCCTCTGATGGTGGGTTTAAGTGTCACTTTGACTCAATTCTTCTCCTCTTTGCAAAGGCCAGCAACACCAATATGAGGAGTCATGAGGCAGCTGTCATGGGCAGAATTGGGAGGAAGCCAAGGGAGACAACAGTGAAGCCTCGAAAGCCTATTACTGCTCCAGTGCAGAGGAAGAAGAGGAAACAGAAGACAAAACCAGATGCTACCAGTAAAACACAAAACACAGAAAACACATTTCCATGTAAAAAATGTGGCAGGTAAGACCAACTCTGCTTCCAGCAATAGTCACAGAATCACAGTAGGGCATCTCCTGTGGAAGCTTTTTCCCAAATGAACTTTCTGTCTTTCTGTATAGGCCATAGACATTGGCAATAGTTCTAATGAATTACTGCCCCACTAATACTTGCAAATTAAGGCTTGTTTTCCTTCAAATGGCATGAGATACCACCTGCATTTCAGCTGTGTACAGTAGTTGGTGTTAAGCTGCACTTTCAAGCAGCTGCTATGTTGGCCCTCTGTAATGCTTACATTTTTGTAACAAGTTTCTACGTATTTGCTAGATCACATATAAAGAACGTGGTATAGACTTAAGAACAGTGGTCTAGAAACACGAGACGTTAACATCATTATTGCAGCAGCTTATTAGGCCAGTAGGTACATAGTTCATCTGGTTACATTTGCAGCTGTCTTTGGTAGATGTCAAATATATTTGTATTTCCTCACACAGTTTTAGTAGTTTTTGCAGGCCTGTTGCCACCAGAATCAAACTGTCAAGAAAATTCAGCTCCCTACATAAGTTGCTTACTCTTAAAATAACAGGACAAGCAGACAAGGCTTCTTAATGATGTCTGAACTACACTTGTGGCGCTTCATGCAAAATCCAAATAGTTAATGGTGGAGGGTGGAGGAACAGATCACAGAAATGTAGAGTCAGAAGGAAAAAGCTCAAGTATTTCGAGCTCTGTGGACAAGGCTCAAGAGTGGCATTGGGCCATCATTTGCCTCGCTGCTTATGGTATTGTTGCAGCACAGGGGTATGCCTGAAAACCTGGGCTATGTTAAGCAGCACATGCATAATTCAGATACCAGCACTGCCCCTCTGAATTCAGAGCTGAATGAGAAATGGCCACAGTAAGAAATTAAGCTCAGGATCCCCTGCTAGCATTGCACCTTGCTCTCCATGTCCTGAGTGGCGTTTGCTGTAGGTGCTCTATCGCTGTGCCTGTGGGAGTTCCGGAGCTGAAGCTCGTGAACTTGAGGCCACAGCAGCAGAAGCTCTTCCAGAAAAATGTTGAAGGAGGCCGTAGGAGAGGCCAATGCTAATGTCCCTGTGTGCTTTCCTCAGGGTGTTCTACAAGGTGAAGAGCCGCAGTGCTCACATGAAGAGCCACGCGGAACAGGAGAAGAAGGCGGCGGCACTGAAGCAGCAGGAGAAGGAGGCGGCAGCGGCGGCGGCAGCCCGCAGCCAGGCCCAGCAGGACGAGAGCAGTGACAGTGGGAGCAGCAGCAGCGGGAGCAGCAGTGCCAGCTCGGATGAAGATGGAGAAATATAGCAGCAGACCAGAAGTGGAGGGAGTAGCAAGGCTGGACCCAACCTCCCTCTCGCTGGTCTCATTTGTTTTTTGCTTGCACTTTTCTTACCTGAACCATCTGGTTTTGGTTTCAGTGCTGCCATTTCCTCATACCACATGTTTCACTTCACCTTGCCAGTACTGACCAGGCCAGAATGGTGGATAACAAGATTTGTTTCAACTTGGATTTTTTTTTTTTAAAGACTGATAAGATTCCTATTTATAATGATACCCGAGGTACATAATAGAACAATGTCACCTGCAGTGGAAGTAAGTTCTCTCAGGTCAGTCAGACCTTTCTTTTTGTTCTTGTCAGGAATTTTGGTAGTAGGACTCTTGGATATAAAGGTTTCTAGACTGGAGCTCTACTCTGAGCTAAGTGTATCCATTTTCTGTGACACTGGTGATTTCTAGTTTTTTCCTTTCTCAGCAAGTTCTTCTTCCTTTTATTCTTTCCTGCCTTTCTTTCTGAGCAGTTATTCAGGCAGACAACAAGTTTTGTGGAAAGATGGTGTGCACTTTTGACCTCTGTTTCACAAAAATTAAAAGTAGGATGAGAAAGACACTCTTCTTCCTTTTAAGAGAAAGTTTTATTTTTCAAACGGAAGCCTGAGGTCAGTTATCTTATGGCATTAAGAACATAGCAATGGATATGAAAATATCCTGTGTGATAAGAGTAGCCACAGGCCTTGCAGGTTGTCTCATCTTGGAAAACAAAATAGTCAGCCTTTGATTAACTTAAAGGAGTCTGGGCTTCACAAGTGCAATTTAAAATGAAAATTACTGGGTTTGAATTTACATAAATGGGAGCAAGTTTGTTTAGTGAAAATGAACCCAGATCTTCTTGTGTGCTAGGTTGTGTGCACCTCAAAAATGGGAGGAATGGAGTCTCATCTCCAGCAGGCATCCCTCTGTGAATGCTTTTATCTCTCAATATCCTCTTCTGTCTTGTAGCAACCCTCATTTACTCCTTGAAATTGCCATCATCAAGCTTTTATGGCAGGGCCTTAGTTTCCCAGGCAGTTGCTGTCAGACAGTATGTACAGGAGAAGCTTGTCACCCACTTGCACACCAGTGGCAGGGCAGTGCTGCCTGCTGGGTTGTCCTGCTATGAGCTGTTCTCTTGCTGAAAGGCTGACTCTTCTTCAGAACTGACACAAGCTAGTAGCCCAAAAAGTCTAGCCGCCAAAATCTGCTGGTGAAAGAGAGTTAAGAAGAAGTGGCCCAGGTGACAAATGTTAAATTCGCACAGGATTGTTCCGTACATCTTTATAGCCCACATTTATCATTATTTTGTAAGGATGCAGAGAATCACTTGTGCTTCATGGCCAGCTGGTGCCATCCTGTAGCCTGGCTGCCCAGCTTCTTCCCTCCATCCAGTGCTTAGGAGCAGCAGTGATCCCCAGTTTCTCGGGTGCTGGCACTGCGTCAGACCAGACCGTAGGAGCTGATTGCTCCTGCCTTCCCCAGTAGGGATCCAAGAGATGTTGTTGTATGTGAACTGCTGAGTGTGCCTGACTGGCAGATTTTTTTTATTTAAATCTTGACCCTTCCAGCTGCTAGATAAATTCCTGGCTAACTATATAAAGAGGCTGTAACTCCAGCTTGTTGTCTGTCAGTCTTCTTGCCCTGCAGTTTTATGCAACCATGATGGCTTCACTCTTTTTTTTGGGAGGCTTTGTATTGTACAACGTTTGCTTTGACATATCTATGCCTTTGCATAGAATCCTTTTTCTGAATAGCAGAAACAGTTACTGCTCTTACAAAATCAGGAGGAACATCATTAAGGACTGCACTCTTTGTAAAGTTGACACTTTCACCTGTAAGTGTTCAATTTTCTGTCAAGACTGTATTTTTCATTCCTATCAAAACTGGGGTTCCTTTCAGCACTTAGATGACTGTTCCATGTTCCTACATTGAATGGATCTTGTTGACTAAGTAAGAAACACATGGCACATTGTGAACTGTTAAAATCATTCAAAAACTGCGAAGAACTAAAAGCTGCTTCTTTAAAAAGAAGCTTAAGCAAATCAGTCTTCCTCTTTAAGATTTCAGTGTTGATTTATATTTTTTTTTCTTTTATAAATCGGGGGAAATTCTTGTCTGCCATTATCTTAGGGCCCTTGGAGAGAACAGAAGCTTTAGCACAGTATGTCAGGAGGAAGAGTGGGTGAACGAACTGCAAGCATTATTACAGTCTTCCAAAGGCCAGATCGTTCACTGATTCTCCCTATTTTAGGAAACTGATATAATTTTTCCTCTTGTCAAGGACAAGGTGTTGAGGTGCTGGTTAGAACAAATCAGAGATTTTCTTTACTTGCATAACAATGTTGTGTATATTATGTACTGATTCCAGTACTGGTTGTTTCTCTCCCACCCTGCTGCAGTTTAAGTAGAATGGAACAGGAAAACTGGACACAGTCTGTTACTGGAAGAAAATCAGGAAAGGGCTTTTCTGAGGATAACCTCTATAACAGCTGTGGGTTAGCAGGGCTGACCACAATCAGGTATATGTGCTAAGTGGCATCAAGTTGGAATGTTTCTGAGCATACTTCCAAGTTGCCAGTAGCCCCCAGAAGACTTCTTTTCTGGCATGGTAATAAGTAAAACAGTTCCTCGAAGTGTCATCTTAAAAGACAAACAAGCAAACCAAGCCTATTCACTGGCTTACAAAAGGAGTTTGGAATTGATCCTGCGTTTGAATTAGAGCTTGCCTAGTAGCAAAAGTTGGCAGAGAATTGTTTTTAAAAAAAAGAAGAAAACCAAAACCCAAACAACCAACACCCAATTTCTGTGGACAAAGCATTTAAATAGAATTTTTCTAATCTGGAATGAGTTATGCTCCTACTTTTTGTGAGGGGAAAAATAACTTGAGTGGCTCTTTACTGCAGCACAGTGATAATTAAAGTTTGTTATTCCAGTTAAGATTTAAAAAACCCATCCCAAACAAACAAAATGCTTCTCAGTGTTCTGTTGATATGTCTGTTTTAAAACTCCATGCTCATTATTTCCCATTGTTTAAGGGCCTATTGATCAATCCCCATTTAGTGTAAGGGTGTGCTGCTAATTTACAGAAAAAGGCAGAAGAAAGTCATTAATTTGAACAAGGTGTCTCTTCACTTTGAAGAACAAATGGGAACAAATATTTATAGAATGCAATTCTGTAAATGTGTACTAATAGATTTGCCTTTTATAGTGCAGGATGAGACTTCAGGTGGTCATATACCCCACAGTCAGATGGCTGTATTTCAAATCATTACCTGCTTGAGCCTTGATGCCAGCCCTGGGCATCATGGAGATGCAGTGACAGGTCATGCTTGCCCTGATCACATACTTCTGCCTGTGCTTCTGCCTGCCCTTTACAGATAGATTCAGTCTTTCAGGTCTGTGATCTGCATGGAATAGCATCTGAGTTTTGTAAGACTATGTGTGTATGTAATTACTAGATAGATGCATGCACTTGTGATGCAAATCTGATATAGCTGCAGGTGTTTTGCAGTCTAGCTGCAAGAACCACTCTGCATTTTAATTTACTTGATGTTTGTTCTTTTACTGATACAGGTGATGGTATCAGAGAGAACTTGGCTCTGTAAGTTGAAAGCCTACAGAATTTCACTCAGCTGTGCAGGACCATGGCATTTTGCTGGCTAGAAAAGAGGTAGGGATGTAGCTGCTTAAAGGCAGGACAAAGATAGAAATTCAAAAGCTTCAAAATTCATCTGTTAAACCCATTGTAGATAAAGTCCAATTTAACTAAAAATACTCTGATTTATCAAACTGAGGCTTTTGGTCATTTTTATCACTGCAACAAGCTTAGATTAAAATCAACACTTTTCAGAAAAAGTCTTTCTTAAATCACAAACATGAGCTTTCTCACTCTGCAGTTACACACTTCTTAATTCTCTTTCAGGCAGTGGACTAGAAGGTTCCTGCAGATACATACTGTATTTTAAAGAAATGGGAGTAGGAAGGACTATAACCATAGGAGTCTTGCTTTCATACAATGGCACATTTAGTCCAATGCTTACCAGAAACCTTATTCTAATACACATTTTCCCACACAAACTTTCTCCCTGCTTTATCTTCTGATGTATGTCTGGAAGTTTATGAAGCTTTAAAGAGACAGAGAAGTGAGTCTACAAATCATGTTTGATTTCTGGGGGGGCTTGAGTTTCTAAGTAAATTCGTCACTTGGGTTCAGCTGCTTTACTTTCCCACCTTCTCTCCTGTGTCGTATGTTAGGAAGACACAAACTTTAAATCCCAAGCTGTCTAAGGATCTTTCTTTCCAAGACTAAGATTCTACTGACAGCTGAGCCTGAAAAAACCCTTAACTTCTCCAGATTAGAAGACAACATATATTTTTATAGAAATATAATTGTGTATTTTAAAAAAGTTTCCTGCAGCTTCTCCACCTGTATTTTTTCTCTTGTAGCTCAGATTTGATATAAACTTTTTTGTGTTCATTCTTTTTATGTTCTGTTTTTAAATTTGTAGTCAAAGCTTTGGTGTACTGTACAGGAGCAGTCAGCCTTTGTAATTACTGTATAAATGCTTTATAATAAAGTATATTACTTTTATTTTAACAAATGAGCAGACACTTCCTTTTGTGTGTCTGCTGCCTAGTGCACCTTTTAAAAGACTGTTACATGTTTAAAATGTACATATATAAATATATTTACCTGTTGCTGTACAGTTGTGATAGACTGGACTGAATTTATTTTTTGTGTGCTTTTTTATAAAATATTAATACACTAAAGGAAATCTTTGCGGATGTGATTGTAATGTACTATGTAACTTATTTACTTAATATCCTCTATATATCTAAAAAACCTTTTATTAAATGAGGTTAAAAAAATAGTCTCTTAGCTGAGTTTCTCAATGGTATGAGGGAGTGGCCGGGGGCTTGTGCAGGCTGTGATGCACAGGAGGCTGTCCTGAGTCCTTCTGGCTGGTCTGCTCTCTCTTCGTACTCACCTGTGTTTCCCACACAGCCCTAGAGGCTGTTTCTCACCTTCCCCCAAGACACAAGCCTGCAGTGTGTTTTATGTCCTACATCCAAGAAAGTAACTGGCACCTGCCAGGAGCCCAGAGAAATCTGCAGCTCCACCGTTTTACAGAAGTGTTGATGGGATGTGTGTTCCCCTCCAAGCTGAGCACCCTCGCAGAAAGACAGAAACAACCTTGACAGTGTGCTAGGAATTCCTGGGGAATAGGTCTGCTGTGCTCTGAGTAAGGCCAGTGGGATTCTGACACTACCTCAAACAACTACAAAGACCATGGGCAAGGCAAAGACATCGTGGAGTAACTTAGTACCTGATGAGCCTGCATCAGGTGAGAATTCTGCAATGGCTTCAGTTATAGATCACATTGTATCACACTTACAGTGATAAAGTTTGAAAAAACTTTTAGTAAATACTGTCTTAAAGGCACTTACCTGTTACCTGAATCTGAGTGGGGGGATTTAACAGGTTTTGTTACACAGCATGTATTTTGTTTCTTCTGGCAGCAGTTGGATCTCTTGTCATATTTATGAGGATAGATGGAAGCATATCTAAAATTCAAGATATGGATTTTAAATATGCTTCCATCTATCCTCGAAACATCTTCCTTCTGTTTTGGTACTTTGCCTTTTAGTTAACTTGGCTACACAGGTTTTCTCACACCCTGTGGGCATGATGTCTTTAAAAGCTACAAATGCTACATAAAGCAGATGGCAGAAGTGCGTACCGGTGCCCGACTGGTCTCCTGTGAGATTGCACTTACGATCTAAGGCAGCACACCTGTTAATTTATGCTGACCTTTTCATTTCAATATTTTTGGCAAAGCTGGCAGGAGAAAGACTCGGCCCAAGACATGAAAACACTAATTTTTTCAGCTCAGTGTAGAAGTCCTTGCTTTAGTTTATTCCTGTGCCTGTGGTGGTTGGATCAGCAATAGCATTGGGAGAAAAAAGTATTTTGCTTGGTGTGTGAAGAGACAGGGAACACTTAAGCCTTCACTTGAGATAACAGACCAGGACTTAAAGGCTTTAAATCATGCATTTGCCTCCCTGTCAGAGCCAGCTGACAAAAGTGCTGAAGTCTTTGCACTAAATCTGAGGCTGTGCAAACAAACCTTGGACGATCAAAAAACCCACACATTTTGAGCAATTTGGGTTCTATCTTTTTTGAACTGCGGGATCTAAGCCCAAGCTTCTGGAAGTTATTTCAGCTACTGAAAGAAACCTTATAAAGCATTTTAGTGACTAGTAAGCTTTGAGTTAGTGGTACTGTGAGGAGTTCTGCAGTAACTCCTATATGCTTTACAACCATCACTGTAGGATGCTGCTCTTGTCATTATTGAGACTAACTGCTCTGGACTGTGGGGTAGGAAGAGTTTTCTTTATATCAGAATTTTGAAATTACATTTCAGTGACATGGTCTACTGAAGGCTGAAGTTTCTATTAGAGAAGGCTTTGAATCAGTTAGCCTTCCCCTGTCTGGGTTTAATGGAACTGATTGTTTATTACTGTTAATAGAATTTAAATTCAAAGTGAATTAGTAATTTTCTACTGAAGAAAGACCAACCATTTCTCTACTTACCTGGATATTTTTCTACATATACCAGTAGTAGATTTTCTCTTAGGACCTAAGAACAAATTCTGACAACCAACGTCTTAAAAGATTGAAAAATATTTATGTATCAGATGACAACAATCACAATATATCAGCATTTTTAAAGCCTTAAGTTATTTTCTATTCTAAAATATAGAGGCAATAAGGAATAGCATTTACATGCTATCATACTCTAAATACATTGCTTCCTGAGCAGCCAGGAAAGTTTAATGAGAACAAAATTTAGTTTCCAAATACTCTTCACAAGCTGAACTATTTCATTACACATCAGCCAAAGACATTTGTATAAAATAAGGTTATATTATTTTTGAACAAGTTTCACAGAATAACATTTATAAACATAGGCCTAAATAATTTAAGCACAGCAAATTTAACAGCTTTTCATTCCACAAAATTACTGTATAAAAAAGATTGCCAAAGAGGATGTTAAAAGTGCTCTCTTACTTGGAAGTTTTTCTAGATGAGCCTACTTCTAGTGTAACCCGAGTCATCTGCTGGTTCTCAGGTCTCTTATGTCATTTTTCCATCAGTTCTCAATAATCACTGCGTACATCAATCAGCTCTTTGAAGACAGGTGAGTGTGCCAACAAGCAAGCAAAAAAACCTAGCTAGTTCGTACCACTAATTTAATTTTAGGATATTTCTCTAAGGAATAAAGTGGATGCTAGTCCTCTGTAACTTCACTGGGAAAAGCAGAATTCCACATGGCTTGCACGTTTTATATGGGTGCCCTTTTCATTCATGAATAATAGTGTACTTACTACTTCACTGGATGTGGTGTGATAGGGAACAGCAGAGTGCACAAGTGAAAGCCAGACCTTCCAGCATGTCATTTTAGTGTCCCTGTGGGCACACAGGCCAAGGTGTCACTGTCACCTTATACATAATATCGTGTAGCACTACCAATATACAAACCAGCTGTTTTAATTCTACCACCTCTCTATGTCTTCCATCACATCCAGTGCCTAATTTTAAAGTGCAAATTTAAAAATTTTGGGAAACTGCTTTGGGGAAAAAGTTTGGGGAGGTTGTTTTGTTCTTGAGAGTAATCATGACTCATTAGGCAAAGCAAGATAAAGTGAAGATACCAGCTTTGAGACAAAATATCTCCTGAGAGAAGCCACAGCCAATTATTTTCTTACTGAATTGTTTCAATGAGACTGACACATAGTTTTTATCAGAAGGGTTTTAAATTATGCTCTAAGACTAGATGCTCCCTTCCTTCAATAATGATTTTTTTCTCCTTTTTTTTCTTCCTTTTTTGTTGGTATTTATAATGCAGCCTTCAAAAAGAGCTAGAGAATTTGCGCCATTTCATCTGTGGAAAGCACCAATGCCAGTGGGCCACACAATCCCCCCAGCTCTACCACCACCTACAATAGTTTTGGACTGATCCCTGTAGGTGTAGCCTCTATTGATCACTTACAAGAGTCAGGAATTGCTCTTATCCCTCACCACTTGTCAATGGATTTGTGTTTCACTTCAATCATTACAACATAGTCAGAACACTAAGTTTCTATTCTGCTCTCAGAATGCCCCAATATAGCCAAAGTGTAGAGTATTTGCTGTATTTAATGTAACCTTCAGAAATGTACAGACTTAGGCCATATTTAAAGAATCAGCCAGCAGAATTACTTGGCATTGGACTGTGCTCATCACTCCCTTTTCCTCTTGTCACAATCATGTGTGGAGCTAACCCAGCCATACACACCACTTGCAGCTGTGCTGAAAGAGACTGGTCCATAGCTTCAACCACTTTTCTTCGTGGACAAGCACTAGGAGAAGAGCACCATGTGGTCTATTCTGAAAATATCTCCAAACACAGAGATGAATTTGGCATTTCTGCTTGTTGGGAAGATTCAGAAGGCAAGTTTTGAGTCAGTCAAGCTCTGGCTCACATGAGCCACACTTTGACTACAGTGGTGAAGGGCACAGCCAATCCCCTGTGGGCACCCCCAGCAGATGGGGCCAACAGGGGCTAAGTGTGCCATGGGCTCTGTACTGCCCAAGCACACAGTTCCACCTTGCCAAGAGTGGTTGGCTGCAAATGAACAGAGTGGCTTGGCTTCAAAAGATGTGTGAAATGACTGCTGACTGTAGACACTCCTCCATGGTGCTTCTTGGTCAATGCTGCCTTTACTCATAATAAAGCTATGAGAATACTTCTAAAGAAATAACAAACAAAAGTGAACTAGCTAACTAAGAAAGTAGTTTCTGGTAAAGAGAACAGCTGCCTGGAAATAGTTTGTACTGGGTGAAGAATGTCCAGAGTTTTTGCCATTGTGCTCTTGACTTACTCTTAGTAACGGATCCAAATCAAACTCTTCAGCAAATGCAAACTTAAATCAGAATGCTTTAGAATTCCTCCAATAATCACAGATCAAACAGCAATATATTGAAATTAAACTGTGATTGTCTTATGATCATTTACTTCACAGTGTTCAGTTAGAAACTGATTAGAGAATTGCCTACTACAATTATACTTGGAGCTTGAGATCTGTACCACTGTTACCTGGGCCAATTCTACCATTCATCTCTGAACTTGGCTTCCAAGATTTCAACTCGTGCCACACCTTCACGAACAAAATAACTAAGACTGTCACTCTGACCCCATCCCTTCCATGCCTGGGCTGGAACCAGCAGATACACCTGTCACTTCACTTTAAAAAAAAAAAAGATGGTACCACAAATTGGAGGAAAAGCTTGTTAAAAAACCAAAAAGGAACTGCAGAAAAATCTACTCAGGTGACTCCATCTATTGTTCAAAGAGAAGAAGAAAAACTGCACTTTTGGCATCCCACAGTGCAATCAGGTATGTCTTCATCGTTGTTTAATGCTTTTCACTAGAAATAGCCACATAAGAGTGCTTTACTAAAACTGGTTACCCTGCAATATAGCACACTCGGTACCTCTTCAATACTATTTTTACCAATGCCCTCATCATCTCATCTCATCTCATCTCATCTCATCTCATCTCATCTCATCTCATCTCATCTCATCTCATCTCATCATCCCACTGTCCCCACTAACTACATATACTTTCTCTCACTGTTTATACCTGTGCTTTCACAAAAAATTAGTATCCCCAAAATCAAAATTTTCTGTCCTCAAGCCCAGGTTTTCTGTTTGCTGTTAGTTTCTCTGTTACTATCAGCCTCCTTAGCCTCCTTCCTACAGGAAGATTCCAGAGCTAAGAAGGGTTATGTCCACCAGTGACCCAATCCAAAGCCAGAAACCAGCTGTAGGCTAATAGGCAACATATTCCAAAGTAATGTCTTAGTAAGAGACAAAACCCAAAGTTACCAGGTATTTTAGTCTTACAGAAACCATGCAATGAATTTCCATTGCCTCTTAAAAATAAATAAATATATAAGTTATACATGGCCTTCTAAGCAATGCAGTTGAGTTCCAATGTGAGAAGCCCATTTCATGACTTAAGGCCAGGAACAAATGCTCATCAGACCAATACCTTTTTTGTGCGTATGCAACTACTGGGCCTGTTTGGCATAACACTTCAAGGAATGAAAAGGCAAACTCACATATTAAAACTATTGAGAAAGTCCCATGACAAAATTAAACACAACAAAGCTCATCAGGTGTCTCTAAACTACAACATTATTCTTCTGGCCTCAGAGTTTCCAATTCAGTGTTGGCCAGCAGCACCAAATAAGCTAAACCAGTTCTTTTATAACCCAAGTGAACAACAAGCACCACTAATCAGGAATGAAAAATAGCTATGTATTAATTTAAATAAAGATCTCTTGCTAGCCAAACAGCAGGTAAACTCAGCTCCACTAGTCTCTACAGAAGGTCTCATAAGCTTGACAAAACCAGTGTGAGCAATTTTTGGTAACTAACTCTTTGGGTGAGAGATTGTGGAGATAAGATGGTCTTTTAAAAACTGCCCAAAGATTTTCTTCAAAACAAATACTTTTATAAAAGTTTATGTGCAAAGCTATCTGGAGTTATTTTAATAATTTAATACCCAATAAGAAAGTGTCATCAGTTTCCTCCTTCTGCTCCTTCTGCTCCTTCCGCTCCTTCTTCCTCTTCTCCTTTAACAACTAAAGTACCTAGGAGAAAAAAAATAGGAAAAGAAGAAGAGGAAGACATAGTTAATTATGATCTACCTGAAATTATGAACTTATCTGAATTATGAATTATGATCTTATCTGTCCTGTTGGAAAGAGTCAAGAGTTGTATTTCCTGCCTGTTTCTAACCAACATAAACTTCTGCATACCTCAACTGGTCTTAACTAGAAAAGCCTTTGACTTATGAGCTCCTCTGCTGTGGGATGTTTTTCTTGGGTAACTTCTTGGGTAACAGGGAACAAAAAGATACTAAAGTATGGTCTGCAAAGATCAGCCCCACTTGGTCTCTGGGAGATGCACCAAGTCAGTTCAATTGCTAACAACATACCCTTCTCTTGTGGGGCCCCTACTTTGTGCTGCCTTTTCCAGGACATATATGCACAAGCTTTAGTGTGGTTCGTAATACTACCAAGGACACTTTTTGCCCACAGATATGTGCCCCATTCCTTTTTTTTTTGTTTTACATTCTAAACTTTTCCTGTTACAACAGCAAATGGACCACTGCAGGCCATCCTTCCTAGCAGTGCAATTCTCTCATCACGCTTCCACTTTCTAAAATTTTTTTTTACTGCAGTTGATCTGGTTTTAGATAGAGTCTGGTAATAGGCTTCCCATCCACTGCTCCCTGTAGTGAAGCTGTCTCTTCTTGTTGACATGCCTCCACCCTTCCCTTCCCTTCCCTTCCCTTCCCTTCCCTTCCCTTCCCTTCCCTTCCCTTCCCTTCCCTTCCCTTCCCTTCCCTTCCCTTCCCTTCCCTTCCCTTCCCTTCCCTTCCCTTCCCTTCCCTTCCCTTCCCTTCCCTTCCCTTCCCTTCCCTTCCCTTCCCTTCCCTTCCCTTCCCTTCCCTTCCCTTCCCTTCCCTTCCCTTCCCTTCCCTTCCCTTCCCTTCCCTTCCCTTCCCTTCCCTTCCCTTCCCTTCCCTTCCCTTCCCTTCCCTTCCCTTCCCTTCCCTTCCCTTCCCTTCCCTGCTGTTATTCTGACTCTGTGTTAGTGTTACCACTCCTGCTCTCCCCTTCATTGCTTTAGTACACAGGGGATAATAGTGAACAGCTAACATCTCCATTGACGGGAATTAACACATTTTAAAAGAGATTTCAAAATTAACTAATTTGTAGTCACTAAGCAGTTGAATATCTTTTCATAGCAGTGTCTTAAATAGGAGAGGACAGCTCACAAATTGAGGCTTACTGCAGTAATGGAGGGGGATATTCAAGCATTTAGGAAATTTGCATGCAGATTTGAAAATTTGCCCTTGCATCAAAAGCAAACCAGAACATATTCCTGTCTATCTCCATTATCTCATGTCACCTCTTTTGTTGGGAAAATTGTAATTCAGCTTGGCAGATGAAAGCCATGTTAATTTATTTAATGCTAAATCTTTCCATTCCCTATTAGGTATTTGATAAAACTACTTGGGTAACTACAGAATAATGCCCAACTATAGGTTGCAAGACCACTTGGATTTAGCACTCCAAAATCCATCAAACACTGTGGCCAGGATCTCAGTAACTACTTCTGAATAACTCTGAAGAGGAGGGAGGAATATTAATTTCATGGGCACACAAATGAATCTCTGAGGTTATGTTTAATTTCCCTGTGGTTGTCGTTATATTAAGCTTTTAACTCACCCCAATTACCTCTCGCCCCAAACTCACCATCCAGCTTTTTCAGCTTGGGTACCCGTTTGGTTGCTTCTTCAATCCAACTGTTCTGATCAGCAGCAAATTTCTCTTGTAGTGGATTGCCTACAAACACCAGCTCCTCTAGTACTGGCACTTCTGCCAGCCTCACAAACTCTGCTGCAACCACAAAGATGAAAATAATGAAAATAACAACCAGATTGTGGAACATGGAAAGAACATCTGCACCACACATTCCTTTCACACTCAGTGCAAACATAAAGAGCATGGGATACAACAGGAGAGGGACTGCTTGGATTCTAACTGGTGTCAGGTTAAAGAACAGGGATGTGCTTTAAGAGAGGTTAGAGAAAGATGATTCAAAGCATGAACTTGATTTGACTAAGAAGTTAAATTCAATATTCTAACTATTTTTACTCTCTTGCATGAGTGGATGTTTAGGGATTTTGCACATGTCTGCAGGCTTGTCAGTTACAACCAAAGCTCCATGAGATACAGCACTATATTTCACTTGGTGACTTAACTCATGCATTCACCACACTATACAGAAATCTCTACAGAGTAGAGATGCATGGCTTACCCCAATCTTTCACCAAATTATTTGACATATAAAGAACCTTCAGTTTCTTCATTACACGGATACCCCTCAGTTTCTCAATTAAGTTGTATGAGATCCACAGCTCCTCTAAAGTTTCAGCAACTGCCTCCTGGAAAATGACAGGACTACTCAGATAAGCAGAAGTACATCTTCCTTATTATTCATACTCTTTCTTCACCTTCTACAGGTAACATCATGTGAGAAAATAGTAAGGTATATTAGTCCTCATTTCCTTTTAAGCAGGTCCCTAATTATTAGGCATGGCAAATGCTCATGGGAATTAAAAGGCAAAGTTAAATATGCAAATATATGTAAGGAGGACAGAAATCGCTATATTAAAATAAAACAAGATGTTTTATAAAACAAGATGCAGAATTTACTGGCTGCAGTAGTTCTTAAGGCATAAGGGGCAGAGGAGACAAATCTGCCTACTTGTGCACTGCAAGCATGTGTGAAGAGAATTCAATTCAACAACTGCTTTGGAAAGGATGTTACACAGTGTGAGAGCATTTTTCATTCTGGTATTTTCTTATATGTTTGTATCTGCTGGCCAGAAATCACATTCCTAATTCTCTCAAAAGAGAGGTCATTACACATTAACTCTGCCTTTCACACTTAAGAGATTTGGCATCTCTGAAGGTGAGAACAGCTTTGAGGCGAAACAGTATCTCTTGAGAAAGAATTTATATAATCATTTAAAAAATGCTGATCAAAAAAAGTATTCTTCTGACCTGAATTCAAATGTAACAAAATTGATCCAATTTTTTCCTCAACTAATTTTCCCCTGCTAGGTAGATTCAGTCCTGCCACCATCAACTCTAAAGCCATACTGTGTCAGGTCCCAGTTACATAAAAGGGACTGACTCTAAGGAAGCGTGTTTTTACAGGACTGCCAATATTTGTATTAAAGAAGCACAGCCTAAGTATCTTCAGGTAGAAAATTCTGCATGCAAAATGTCTGCAGGAATTATATTCATGTAAAGCCAGCAGAAGTTAAATGGCTTTACAGATAGACAGCAATTTTCAAATAGAACTTCTGATTTTCTTTATTAAAGACAATAAAATCTCTCTTCCTAAAATTTTTCAGTGTAGTAAATTAAGGTAGATAAATTTCCAAACATTAAGAGAATTTGAACCAAAAAAAGTGAACAACTATCTGAAAATTGAGAAGCAATGTGAAAGAGTGTGAAGAGATGATAGCAAAAGGAGAATATAAAAGGTTAGTGCCTAACCTTTTATTCACTTAATTTTATTGAATTCAGCAAAGACTTGTATGAACATGGGGAAATTACCCCATATTCTATTTTATTAGTGAACTATTGATACTAAAAAGCACATACCAATCCATTCAGGTTCTTTATGTTATTTCTTCCCAAAGACAGAATCCTCAAATTTTCTGCAATAAATTTTAAAAAATCTCATAAATGGGGTTTCTTTAAAATAAAAAGGTGCTGTAAGTCAGGTAAAATGCCATATTCTGCTTACAAACTGCACTCTGAACAGGCTACCTTAAGAAAGAATGACCTAACAGAAACAAACCCTCCTGACCTAAACAGATCAGCAGGAATTGATGCAGGGGAAAGCTCAGAAATATACTCATGAATACAAAGCTGCTCATGTATAGGTTACCTAGTTGAAAATCAGTTTTGATAAATACTGAACAAAAATTATTATTTCACCTTGCACCTGAACTCTAACTGCTGACTTGCTTCTTTTGATCTTACATAATTCATGTCCCTTCTTCTCCAGGCAAAAGTGGTGCTGATCTTATTTTAAGGCAGTAGATTTGGTTTCTATACTACAGGGAGCATATAAAGCTGCCTTACAGATGCCTGACGAGAGACATTCAACTTAGTTCTAGTTTGTCTGGCGTTAGTATCAAATACTTGGTATAGACTGGATGTTTTGAATCTACATTAATATAAATATTTAAGATGCTTTAACAGCTTTTAATGTTTTATACCACTAAAAAATTTCATTGGTTTCACTTCTATGTACAATTGCCTAATTATTTTTTGTCATGATAGTTACAGAATTAAAGTATTAAAGAACAATTATTTGGAAAGACTATTGGAATATATTTCCCTGACTAGTATTCCCAAATCTTTTGAAGTCTGAGCTTATTATGCAAAGAAATAAGTTTATCAAGCTCTTTGGCAGATCTCTTGATGTGCAGTTGGAAAGGATGAGATTCCAGGTTCCTTATCTATCCAGCTGGCATTTTAATAGGAACAGAAAAGCCTGGAAGCTCCACTTCAAAACCTGCACTTCTTTGTCAGCCTCATGCCACAGTCAAAATCTTGAAGACAGACCATTAAGACTTCTGTTCCAAAGTCAGTAACCCAAGAGTTTCAAAGACAGGTGTCCAAGAAACAAAAACTCTACTTCTAGACAGATGGCACATCCATGTATAAAGTATGAACAAAATGAAACCAAGTATACCCAATTCTCTGCAAAGTGGAATGACATTTTCTCCATCCAGGTCTACAACACTCCAACCTCACTGCAACCAATAATGCATTTGCAGAGTTGTTGAACTGCAGACTGTCTCCATCAGGAGCATGGAAAATAGTCATGACATCACTCTAGAACTGATTAGGTGTTGAATAGCACAGCAAGGCTCATGGGAAGGTTCTGAAGTGCTTACTGAATGGAATTTTTTGAATGTTGCACTGTGAGACAACTGTCAAGGCTAGTGCAAGGATACCTGCTGCAATACACCACTGCTGCTCAGCATGCATTCTCCACTAAGACTGGTCATTTTAAAGGTCACTTGTAATGTTCTATGAGGAGGGAATAAAAAAGGATAATAACAGATATAAATAAAGCTGGACACATGTAACAAATGATGGCATATCTCCTAGCCAGGCAACTAGAAAACAAACACAATGGACAGCTGGCTTGTCACTTACTTAGGTTGTTCAAGTTGGCGATTCTATCAATGCAGTTTGTAGATAGTGATAGTTTCCTTTAAAAGAAAGAATAATCAATTCACAGTATATAAGGGATCACTACACTGGAAGAGTTCTATGCCCCAACACCACTGCATTAGAAATAATTATATGTTCTTGTCTCATTAGATGGTAAACTAACTGGATGTGTAACAGACTCAAAATATCCTCAAACCATTAAGCTTTATTTAGTTTCTGGGAAAGTACCATGACTTACTTACATTAAATACTGGATTATCTTTTGATGCCTAGCCTTATGAAGTGCATGGATGTTTATTTCTGAAATTACTGTAATCTCTTTCTGGAAGTCCTGCTCAAATTGCCTCTTTTTTTCCATGAATTTTGGAGTGGATCATAAACGTGACTTTTAGCTGATAGACTCCAAACACAAATCTATAATTATATACTGATAAACAGTATATAATTTTTCTGGGGACAAATATTAATGCAGAATCTACCCTAACACCTTCTGAGTTAAGTTACAGGGGTCTTTGAATTAAAAAGGGCAATTGTGTGCAGAAAGAGAAGCTCAGTTAAGAAAGAAAGAAGAGAAAGTTGCTGCTTTGAAGGCCACACTTAAACAGAGTAAACACATATCTGCAGTGGACAGCAGAAAAACTGAAAGGAAGAGAGGATATTTTGTTTCCAGCATGTTTTTAATTGAACTTACTCGCAGTTAACAAGAGCAGAGAGGGCACCATCCATTTTTTCCACAGGAGGAATCTGCCCATACAGTTTCACTTCCTTTGCCTCTGAAGCCTTCTGGCCACTTTTCTCTTCCTAAAGAAAAGAGAAGGTGAGGAAGAGTCTCACTGCTACATGCAATTACCAAAAACTACTACACTAAAATAATTACTCTAAAAATGAATACTATAGAAGGAATTCACATATACTACTGGAAGGAGAAAGCATTTTCAGTACTGTTATCAGGATTCCTGCTAGTGTAGCATAAAAAGGGTAAAGCTAGCTCATTTTCAAGGTATCAAAATAACTTATACATTATATATGTTGGGTTTTAAAAGTTGTGTAACACTTGAGCAATTTAGTAAAGGAGACATCTGCCACAAGGAATGGAGAATAGATTGAAGGCTAAAATTCTAGATTAAGATATTACCATGGAGACTGACATACAGAAACCTCAGCTAGGGCCAGTTTATAGCAGAAGCAGATTTAAAAGTTCTGACAGAAAAGTCTCCTCACTTCACCCAGAAATCTCAGAACTCATGCCCAGCTCACGACACAAACTGAATACAGGGGAGTGTGTTTTGGGGGAGAACTTCAACAGATTCACAGCATTAAGAATCTAAAAAAAAAATATTCTAATTAGCCATTAAGAAAGAGTGGGGGAAGATGTCACACTTAAGAGAATACAGCAAAAGACAGATTTCCTATTGACAACCTAGGCTGATAATTCAGAATCTTGAAAAAATGGACATAACTTTGGCATTTAGGTTTATTAAAAAATATCATCAATTAAAGCTTTTAAAATTCTGAAGTGATGGCAATTATTGACTAAACGCTTGGAACAAGTATCTGTTTAGAGAGTAGCAGCAGTTTTGACAGCTGCCTCCCTGACAGCACAAAGGGAGCATTTTCTCCGTTCACTCAGTGTTCAGTGCAAGCACTGGAGGTCCATTAACAAAGGAGAAATCTTGGCACTTTCAAAACAAGGACTCCTGTTTTCTCGTCCATTTCATGCATCTACTGAAAAGAGAGATAGCTGAGTGTGCCCCAGTTTATATGGCTACTTTGTAATTAAATTAATCACATCCCATAAGTCTTTCAGTATCCCACAGCAGAACATCAGGTTTTGATAACATTATTTTTCCTCTTATGCACCCAAAATACTTCAGAAAACTTAATTTAATTTTAAAAGATCATGTTATCTTGCACACTTATTTATATTCCAGTTTCTGTCCAAATTCAGTGTAACAGTATTTTTACTCAAAATTAATGATTTAGCAAATAAGCACATCAGATGTTTTGCTGGAATATGGTGATACATGTTCAAACAAAGAAACTATATCAATGTGAAACTTCCATTTTCTTTTCTAAGAACACTACTGTATCTGTTTGTATTTACACTCAGTTTCTAATCTATGAGCTCATACCAACAAATAAAAATACATTTTTCCTTAAAAACATGAAAGGGAGAGAGTTTCCAACATGGACTGGGCCAGCAGTGAGCTCACAGCAGTGAGCACCTTCAGGAAGAAAATTCATCCAGATTGCCAAGGACTTCTGGAAGCAGCTGCACAGCCACAATATGCCACAGAGAAAATATAGGTAGAACAGACATGTTTTTATAAGAACAGGTTACATGTTTGCCAAGTTGAAGCTGCTTTGATTTCAAATTGCTTTGATTTAACTATGTCACCCTGACTGCAGGGCATAGGTAAACCCATATACCAAAAGGGAAGAAAAACATTTGGAATGCAACACAACACCAAATGCAATTGTACAAGTCACATGGATCCAGATTAGGAAGAGTAAAAGGAAGATTTAGACCCACCCCTAATAATTTGAACAGAAAAGCAAATTCAGCACTTTATGCCTAATGTTAATGGAAACTCACTGACACAGGCTGATTCTGTCTAAGAGACATGTGACAGAGGAGCAAATGAAAAATAAATCTGTTAATAGGAAACATGGAGCTGAAGTTCTGGAGGGCAGAAAGAGTGAGGGAGGAAAAGCAAACTATTTTTATACACAGTTCATACCTCTACTAATGCTTATGTCTGCAAGTTGTTGCATTCTAGTTCTTACTAGGAGAGCAGCAATGAAGTTTGTGGGATATACCAACATAACTGGAAAATCCCTGAAATACTGAAGGTACTAAACAATGATAAAACTCAAAATGGAAGTAATCTTCAGTTACAGGCTAGTACCTTGAGCTTCTGGCTTTCAAGTGTACCTACCCATGCTATCACATCCAGATCTTCCAGAGGCCAAAACATTTATAAATCATTGCTTTAGCAGCTGGCCAGAATTAGCAGGAAAGCATATGTACACCAAACAGCACATCTGTGCCTTCATCTAAAATTCAGAGACTGGGGAAAGATTCTCATTGGTTTTGCTGCACAGTGAACCTGACCCTTGAGCATCCTACATCATCATTTGGCATTACATCCCCATCTTTGCCAATACATAGCTTTTTGGAAGACCAGGTTAGCCACAACCAAATGAACTTCTGTATGAATAGAGTATTTAAGAAGAAAAAAAACCCAAGAAACTCATTCTGAGTTAAGATTTGCACAATATGAGGGACTATATGTCAAAAGACATGTAGAAGATTCACTGAATTCAGTACAGTGAGAATTTCATACTTGTTTATTCCGTTTATTCCCATACTGTTTATTCCGGGAAAGACTGCACTTGGGTAAAGTGAACAGAGCATAATTAAAACATATTACATCCCCTACTTTGGATCTCTTTTGTGACTTCAGGCCCATGCATATCCAGCAGAACAAGGCAGGAGGGCAAAACAGACTAATCTTTACCAGTTGTATCAATTTAACAGGAACATACAGAAAGTCCAACAGAATGTACTATAGAACAACAACAACAACAACAGTAACCATCATTTTACTTTGTGAAACTTCTTAAAGCAGATGTTTCATGCAAACATATTTCTTACAATATTTGACAAACAAAATTAGCTGAATACAGTTAAACCTCATGCCACTAGACATTGTTCTAGTTCTTACCCATTTGGCTAGAGCTTCTTTGATGGTCGTTGCTTTTGCCTAAAAGTGAAACAAACTTAAATGAATATTCATTGAATTTTTTAAGTGGCTTGTTCACTGCAAATCTTTCCTTTTCCTTCCCTCTCCCTATCCTGCTTGTTTGCCCCCCTTCCACCACTTTCCTGTAGTATCTTGGGTCAGCCAAGTCAAAGAAGTTGGAACCCCCCAGTGTCCTGTAGTTTTGTTTCTGGGGTACTTTGCTGCATTTTCAGAAGCAAACAATGAGCTTAATGTCAGGACATTATCTTCCTGATCTTACTCTCTGTCCCATGGCACACTGCTTATTAGCTTTTATGGTGAAATTCAACTTAAAGGCATAAGAAGTTACTGCAATGAAAATTGTGGTCTAATGCTCTTAAATCCTCACACTTCCTATTGTGCATTAGCAGTTTCCTGCCTGAAAGCAAGTCTGCGACCAGAAAATTATACAGCCTCCTAAAATTCACTGAAGAAAATAAGGTACAGCTTGCCAAAACTCAAGAGCAATCTGGATTATATATATTTGGGGTTTCTTACCAATGGTTTCACACTGAGCTACACCATGTGATGTGAAAACATGTATGTGGTATTATTATTCAGTTTGGAAAAACCTGAGAGCTGCTTTTTAAGGACTGACCCACTGACCAACTTTCTGTTGTCACTAACTCTTACTTTTCCACCTCACATCAGAGTCTCAGTGAAACCACATAAAGATATCCAAAACAGTAGTATATAAACAATATGCCTAATGCTTCTCTAAACATTAAACATAATCCAAGATGTCTTGGATTAAAAAGGTTTTAGAGATCAATCTTTTACAAACAGTGATCAACAGCCTTCTCTCTACAAATATAGGAAGACTCAAGTTTTGGCATCTCTGTTGCTCCTAAGTGTAGCAGGGCGTGGATAAAAGCAGCCTTTCGGGTAATCAGATATATAACCCCTCCTTACTGTAGAAGTTAAAAACAACAAACTAACTTCCCCAAAAAATCTTACAGGCAGCCACCTCAGTCACAGAGCTTTAGTATTGGGTACTTTACTCTGGACCACAGGAAACTCTGGTCCCAGCAATAAAAGGCAACAGCTGAGGCAGCTTTATATAAGAAAAGGCCACGGCCATCGAACACCCAGCAACAGCCTAAGAGCCAGCAACACCAGGGAGCCTGAGCATGCATCTCAAACATCAACACGCACCTCCATTTAGACATCCTCAGATGTTCCAGCTCTTTCTGCCCACTGACAGGCACTCATTTCAATCTGGTCCATACCAAGTGATAGCTAGCTCTTAGTCCTATTGGAGATGACCTGCAAACTTGAGCCCCAGCAGTAGCTCCCCAGTGTCTGCCAGAGATACACATCTGCATGACCTCCTCTGGTTCAGAAGATCACATCCCTAAGCTCCCACTACAACAGCCTCGTTCAAGCCAATTAACAGCTACCAGTGTGGGGGCAAAAACAGCTGGCTTCCAGTTAATTGGGGATTTTTGGGCAGAAACTTCATTGCCTTTTTCATAATTATGGCAGCCAGTCACCAAAGCATTTGGGTACATGATCTCAGTCACTCATGTTGAAGGGAGAAATGCATTTATAAGATCAGTGTCTGCTGCTGTTTTGAAGTCATGCCTAAAAACAGTTTGGACTTTAAAGCTACTGATCCATGTGAGCACAAGGAGCAGCTTCTTCCCTGACCTCTGTACACTTATCTCTGTTGATTTTATGAAAACATGGATATCAGCACAGCAGGTTATCTCTCTCTCTCTGGAGAGCACATATCAGGGATTTAATTTTCTTTGAGATGCACTTGAAATTTCTGTAGGTAAATTGGAGTATCTTCTGCCACAGGAGGTTACTCAAGGGAAACTTCCTCCAAGAAGCTTATCTGCAGGGTTCTTCTACCTGCTTATTGAACAATTTTCTACAGGTATTTAGACTAAAGAAAGTCATAATACTTTATTTTAAAATATTCAAAGTGCCAAGTGATCAGTGGGCATCCCTGAAGAGTCACCATCAACATGGCAGAAACAAGAAACAGAATCTCTGAAGGGGAAAAATAACCACACCTGTACTAGTAATAGTTGTAACAAAAGATTTATTCCCCTCCCAAAAAACACAGCAGTTGGACACATAGTATCTACAAAATGTAGACCCCCCAGGAAAAAGCAAAACAGCAACATTTCGCCTTTATTTGCAGACATTTATTTATATTTAAAATAGATGAAATCAGAATTGCACAGCAACAGATACCAAGCTAATCGCTTGGTGATCATCGATACCGCCGCCTTAAAACCACGTACTAGCGGAGGTTTGGGAGTTCGTGACTCCCCTCTTTCCTCGCTTCTCCCCGAAATCCCCCTTTCCCAAGGCACAGCAGCAGGCCACCGGCCCCCGCCTCAGCCGCCGCCCCGAGCCCCGCGCTGCCTCCCGGACGGCTCTCGCCGAGACCGGGCTGCTCGGCGGGGCCCGGCCCCGGAGGGCTCCGCGCCGCCACCGCCGGCCCGGGGGCCGCTCCGACCCCCGCCGCCGGGCCCCGGCGCCGCCCCGGCCGCAGGACTCACCATGGTGCCGTGGATACCGCGAACGCTCCGGTTGCTACGGGCGCGGGGAACGCCCCGCCCGGAACTCGCGTAGCGGACCGCGGCGCCTTGTGGGACGGGCGGCGCCGGCCGGGGCCTGGCCCGGCCCGGGGCTCACGGCCCGGCCGCGGCGCTGGGGAGCCCTTGGGCAGCTGCGAGGGCCCCCAGCTGTGGCCGGTGCAGCTCATCCAGCCCCCGACCACTCGTCTTAATGGAATGGGATGGGCGTTTGGCCTGGCAAAGAATTACTGTGGTGGGTTCCAGGCTCCTGAGTACAAGAGCAGCTACTGGAGAGGGGCCAGTGGAGAGCCACAAAGATGATGGATGAGGGTCTGGAGTCTCTCTCTGGTGAGGAGAGACTGCAGGACCTTGGCCTGTTTCGTCTGCAGCAGAGGAGAGCTCACCAATAGATACAAATTTCTCAAAGGTGGGTGCCAAGAGGACAGTGCCAGACTTTTCAAGGGTTCAGAAGATCACAATATGAGGGACTTGTCCTGCCCAATGACAGGACGAGGAGAAACGGCCTTAAGCTGAAACACGAGAAGTTCCACCTCAAGGTGAAGAAGAACCTCTTTACACTGTTCCAGCAGAGCCCTGGAACAGGCTGCCCAAGGAGGCCATGGAGTCTCCCTCTGGAGACAGTCCAAATCCACCTGGACACATTCCTCTGTAACTTGTTCTAGATGACCCTGCCTTAGCAGGAGAATTGGACTAGGTGGTCTCCAGAGGTCTCTTCAAACCCTAACAAATGTAAACCAATATAAGTAACATGGCTGCAACAAGGCCATAATCAGGCACTCAGTTTAGTACACACTTCAGGAAATAGCTACACATTCTGCAGAGTGTCTGCAATGCCTCTTGGGTCCCCAGGTAGCATTGTAAATATACAAAATGCTAGTAAATATACAAAATGCCTGGTTTTCAACAGGTCCTTCTATTATTTTGTCCAGGAAACCCTGATTGACAAAAAGGCTCTTTGCAGTAAAATTACATTGTTTTTAATTTTTCCTCCATTTAAAATAAAGTATCACTTTTCCAAACAAATACTTAACATCAAATTCTTACACATGGTTGCTTTTTAATAAAGGAAGTGTTTTGTGTTTTATTTCTCTTTCAAATTGCATGTATCTGACAAAATCTAACACTGAATTATTTTAAAAGCTTGTGCTTTAGAAATTAAGTCTGAGACCTCTTAATCTACCTGTTTTCTTGTTGTTTTTTTTTTTTTTTTTTTTTTTTTTTTTTTATTTACAATTTAACATTTACTTCCTGAACCTCCAGATTGCAATCTTGCATTGCAGTGCATATGCTGAGGTAGGACTGCAGTGTGGAGACACAGGTATTGGCACTGGGAGAGTGACAGAACAGGAATAGGGGAGGTGCTGCTCTTGCGCAATTGATAACAGGTCCAGCTACTGAAGAGACACAGGATGAGGCAGGAACCTTCACACAACAGACAACCCTTTCTCCTACAGTTCCTACTTGAAATGAGTTTGGAAAAGAAGGCAGTCTGACAGGTATGGGTGATACCAAGGAGCACATTGCAGCAGGCTCTGGTCCTGGACTTCTGGAGCTGCTTGTGTTAGCAGAGGTTCAGGCACCAGATAGGACTTGACAAAAGCCTATTCAGCTGATGAGGGAGTTTAGAGACCAGGCGTGAAGAGATCTTTTGTGGAGTTCACAGAATGGAGCTTCTCTTGTAAAGAGTGGATGAATAAATTGTTCAGTTGACATTGATTGTGTGTGAAAAACATGTGACTTTAATCAAATGATAAGGAATAATAAGAGTTGCAGAAAGCTATTGAATCTGAGCAGCAGCATAATGACAGTTAACTGGAGAGAGATCCCTGAGAGCAAAGCAAAACTGAGTACACTAATGAAAGATTTTTATCTTCCTGGGCTCTCAGCTTTCTAGGCAGCTCTCAAACTGGTCTGACAAAAATGACTTTGGAAGGAGAAATTTTGTTGATAGAGGCCCTCCTTCAACAGGCCTTCAGCACTGGCACTATTTCAGCAAGACCCTCTTGAGAGATCAACACATTTGGGAAGAAATTTCTTTCTACCTGAATGGTGAGGGAAAAAAAGGCACTAGCCAAAAATGAATTTGGATTAAAAAAAATAATCTTGGGCAGTCGTGGAAAAGCTATCATAGATTTGGCTTTGGGTGCTTTTTTTGGAGGGCATTGTTAATTTGGTATGATTCTGAGTTAATCACCACCATAAGGTGAAAGCTTTTTACAGTCAGTTTAAATCTACAGGCTAGGTTTTCTGTCTCCCAATTCTGCTTCCTCCCTAAGAATAGCTGTCAGCATCTGTTGACATCACTACTAAAGAGTTCTACAACTAATTAATCCCTAACTTAATTGCTGTATTTAGACATGCTCTAACTTATCCAACAGAATCTTAATACCCTGAGTGTCAAACAGCAATCCAAGACATTACAGGAACAGACAGGTACATCCCAAATACAAGACAGTGCTAGGACTGCCATTCTTCTTGGATGACAAGGAAAAGTACTCTTCATTTTTCCATTCAGCACATAGTTCTTTTTTGGAAAGAAACAGACTGTCACCAGAAGACCACAATGCTTAGTATACGAGCCTCATTTCAAGTAGCTTCAAATTTCTAGTAGGTTTCTCGAGCTTCATGTAAATGGAAAACGTTTCTGAAGTGTGTATGGCTGTAAATATGAGAATTCTGGGGTAAGGTAGCTTAGGACTCAAAGTCAGAGTCATCATTATTTGGATGTCTACGTTTATCATCTGTCATTGCCAAGGTGTGATCCTCTCTTTCACTGCTGAGGGTGCAGGCTGCTTGTTAACATTCTGTGAGGTGTAAATACTGCAAGCAAGGAAGTATCTACTACTCTCTTCAGGTACTTGTTTCTTCATATCATGACCACTTTGAGCTGTCAAATTTGTACCATAATGCAACTTGCTTGTTGTTTCACATCTCCTCTGTTTACCTAGTTAAATTAACTTAGAGTGCTCCAAATAAATCCCTTTCTTTTTAGATTTATACTTGTAATTAAGCAGTCATTTGGTTATTTGCATATTTCAAGGCTTGTCTCAGTCAATCCCTTCAATTCACCAGTCATCACCAGTCATTTTGGTGGCTCAAGTTCAATCCTTGCAGATCTGCAACTGCTTGCATGTGTTTAAGTGTTCATCCCAAATGCAAGTGCAGAAACTCCTGAATCTTTCCCCAGGAGTGTTCCTGTGCGTGGGCATGTGCTTTGCTCTCTCCACCCCCCAGAACAGGCACCCCCAAAACACGATCCATAGCTACCTGACAAAATGGAGTAGAAGGAGGATCAATTCGGTGACCCGCTCCTGGATAACTAAGGAGTTCAAAGTTCTCCTTCCCATGCTGGCGTAGACGCCTGATTGCCAGCTCAGCATATAAGGAGCTCTTCCACATCCGATCATCTTCCCCTACCACTAAGAGAAAGTGACCTTCTGCTTTTTCAATGGGGATCACGCTAGAAGAATTAGCAGGATTCGTTGGGTCATCCAGAGCTTCAAAAACATCAAACACACCAGACTCAGAGATAGTGACTTTCTCCATATCAAAATGCAGCCCAGGCAGAGTCGTCTCACCATAATGGAGGTCTGCAACTGTGTTTGAACTACAGCCAGAGATTGAGACAGCAGCCACTACTTCTGGCAGGAAGGTGATCATGGAGAGCGCTAATTCAGCCCCTTTCCCAGTCCCAATCACTCCAACTCCTGGTCCTTTCACCTTCAGATAAGATAGGGGGTGGAAAAGAGAGGAAGAAAGGAATAAAGAAAGCATACATTATAATGGGATTAGCCATTAATTGACTTTGGAGTGGTTTTATTAAAAAAAGGTTAGGTTAATTATTGATGTAACCTGTTGCAAAGTGACAGTCTGGACTCACGCTCCTCCTTCTGTTTTTTTGGTCTTATTTTTCAGAGACACCAAGAGAGATCACACCCCACAAAAAATGCCGACAGGCACAAGGCATATTATCACTCAGTCTTTACCTGGTCCCTACTGCATATGTTAATACAAGTTTTTTCTCATTTTCCTAAAACAGGTAACAGGAAATTCAAGTCTCAGGAAAATAAAGTAACCTCACAAACTACATTTGAAGGCTTAGATAAGTAGCATTTGTCTTGTCTTATTCTAGCCTGGAAAGTAAAACTGAAAGCAACATTCCACATCATCAAAATCATTCTTTCAGCTACTATGAGCAGTGTCATATCATCCTCTATTAAAACTAATTGCTTTCATGTAAGAAAAAACCCCAAACAAGCCCAACATTTTATCACCACTGGTCCTGTTTGGAGGATACTCCAGCATTCACTATCCTACTGATCAGCAATCTTCTAGCTCCAGCATGAATTTAACGGATACTTTGTGCTGGAAGAAATTCACTCTCCCCAATCATATGTGTAAGCCACAATTGGGCCTAAGCTTGCCCAGCAGAAACTGATACTCAAATATAAAAAAAAAATCACCACCACCACTTAGGCATAACTGCTAAATCCTCCCTAGTCCCAAGAGATTTCCCACTGCACTCACCTTTGGGTGACGCTGTAGGAACCTTGCTGCCTCCTCAAAGTACTCAAGTTTTAAGTCTTTCAAGATCCTAGGAAGATCTTCAAAGTCAAAATATGGCAGAGAAAGAGCAGCAAAACCATGAGTAGCCAGGAGACTGGATCTAAATTCAATCAAGCCTCCTTCATCACCATACATGTCAATCACTCCTGGAAAGGGACCATCCCCTATATTAAAGAGAAGAGTTACAGAGGAAAAGTTATCAAACAGGACACAAAAAACTATCTGGTGAAGAGTAAACAACAAAATGCTTAAGACATTTGCTATTAATAGTCATATAAGACATTAGCTATTAATAGTCATTATTTTTCCATTTGCACAGCAGAGATTTAAGAGAACCCTCCAGCTATTTCAAACTAAGAATAGGTCCAAGTCCTTACATTCCTGTAAAAATATATGAAGTTACAGGTTTCACTTTTTAAAACAAAAAATAAAAAAAAATCAACCAACAAAAACCCCCAAACAAACAAACAAACAAACACAACAAAAAATAATTAACAGTTCTAAATGTATTTTTCCATGGTCTTAACCTCCTGCCCTCAGACCAATCATACACCAAGTCAGCTATTTTCCCACAAAGTCACTTCTTAATTAGCAAAGTGCAAGCTCATGAGTAATGAGGCAAGAGCACTGAGCCCTTGAAGTAAATTCTACAAAACTTTCATAAACTCTGAAATAAACTGCATTGAGCAAAGCACAACAAAGATAACCCATTGTTAAAACCAACTGGACTTACTTGCTCTCTCTCAAGCTCAGCACTGTAAACCTTGGCAGGAGAGCTGCTCCTGCAGACATGACGAGACAGAAGGCCGAACTGAGAGCTGTGGGTGCGGCTGTGTATGCAGGATGATGTACAGATAAACGTGCACATACATGTGCACAGTCTGTCCCACCAAACTACACAAATAGTCAGAACCACAATTTTAAACAGCTGTGCTTTTGCAGCCAAGGTCATGTAAAATACCTGTATGCCAAGCCAGGAGATCTTAGGTTAAAAGGCTAAAGATGCTACTTAATGGAGCTTTAAAGACCCCAAGCAAGCTAATTTTTTTGGTTTTTTTTCCTCTGGCCACCAGATGTCACGTCTTATGTGTCCTGATCCAGCTCGCTACCACCATCTCAGTACAAAGAGGACACACTTGTTGCAAGAGTGTGTTAATTCTCTGACACTACTTGTATGTGCTAAAGAAAAGGTCTCTGGCATTTCAACACACTGGAGAAAAGGAAGTTTTCTTCCTTTTCCTTTTAGCATGTCCTTCCTAGACACGTTAAATGGTGGAAACCTCCCAAATTAAAGCATTAAGAAGTCAGAAAGGGACTGAAACTTGCTTCTGGGTTCTTACTCGTTCAGTTCTGATCTTTTTTTTATTGAAGTTCAATATTCTACTTGAGAGAAAACAAGTTGGAATAAATTTATTATAATGCTATGGTCAGCAGTAACCTTTATTTAGCAGCAACCAGCCTATATAGCAAGAAAATACGTATTTAATCATCACTCCTACCTGGAAAGCTTTCTAGCAAGAGCATGTAATCAGAACATAGTCATAGATGAATGTGTTTCTCTCTCATGAAGACACCCTTTAACTTGCACAAGGATCCTGGACTGCTTCTTTGAGTGCCTACACATGCCCAAGTATATGGGTCCTGCAGAGCTCACTAAAAAGCAGGATAAAATGGGCTAGACAACTTTACCAACGTTTAAAAACAAACAAACCTCCACATCTTTAACTCTTATTCCTAAATTGAGAAATTGCTTTCATATTAAAATTACATCATAAGCCCATTCGTCCTCTCACTTTTAATAAGAATGATAAGAATGGTTCACATTTAAGATTCCTATCTTTAAAATATTAACTTTTTTTTGTCCCTGGAGCAAAGAAGGGTATGGTCATAATGCTGTAACTGGATCCTCCATCATGAGGGATGGCAATATCATTTAAGCAATGATTCCAGACTTTTCAACACTGTTACAATGCCAGAGTTTCTAAAGGGGAAATTGCAGTTTCATCTTGCAGATGTCTGGATTCCCACTGAGCTCAGCAGAAATCAAACTCATCCTCTAAGGCAGGATAGATCAAAACAATGTCTCAGAGATGGAAAATCCAGCATGCTGACTAAACATCTGAAATTCAAAGTTCAATCTCTGTTGTTTTTTTCCTCAGTGGACTTTGGATCCGTATCTAAATGGATGAAAAAAATCATTGGTTTGGAATGAAAATACTTAAATACTTAATAACTATAGTGATACTTACAGGAGTTGCTGAACCAAGTAGTTTTAAATTATAGGTAATGTGGAGGGCAGTTCCAGTACCACAACACTCGGGGAACTACAAGTTTAACTCATAGCTCAAGCGTATAAACACAATCACTGGTGGAAGGTTTCATTTTCCAACACCACTCACAGACCATCAGAATATCACACCTCATAAAGCACAACCATCTCATAAGCAGAATAGGCAGAACTTGATCATAAATCCATTTTGGTTTTATACCACAAAAGACCCAACTACTAACTGTAGTAACTCTGTAGGAACAGAGGTGAGATACATATATTTTTTAGAATTTCATCTGCCGCTCTGCTTCCTGGCTTGTGTTTCAAAGCGAAGAAGAATACCTTTTAAATTCAGTCCTACTTAGGGTAAAATTCTTGGGACATTCAGCACAGGCTCACACAATGAAGCGCATCAACTTTTCTGGATGTTAGATTCTGGTACTCCAGAGCAAACATAAAACCTACTGATAAACCACAGGCTGAGCACAGCAACGAAGTAAACTCTACATCCCCTGTTCTCCTTTAGCTCCGGCCCGTCCCGCAAGAGCCGCCTCCCCGCGCCCGCCCTGCTCGGTGCCGCCGAGAAGAAGCAGGCGGGGCGGCCGCGCGAAAGCCGGGCCCTGTCGCGACAAGCACTTGGGATATCTTAAGAGTTCAGGGCCACCTGTCTGCAGGGCAGCGTTCGGCTGTTGGGGAATGAGGATTCCCCGGGTGACAGCCTCTGCAAGGGTTTATTTTACGAGATTTTCCTTGCTCTGGTCCGAGAAGGCGGGGGCTTCCCGCCGGCCTCGGAGCGAAGGTCTCGGGCCGGGGCACTCACCCGGCGGCAGGAAAAGAGAGCCCCTTACGACTCCTTCCTTCAGCCGGATCCTTCGCACGCCGGGGGCTGTGAACAACCTCTGCACCTCGGCCTTGGCCATCACAGGCCCGGGCATGGAGCCGGGCAGGCTGTGGCCCTGGTGGACCAACACCTCCACCTTCATCGGGGCGCTGGTGTTGCGGGGAACGAGCCGCTGGTACGGCCTCTCCATGCCGGCGGGGGCCAGGCTCCAAAAGAGCCCCATGGGCTCCACGCCGGTGTAGTCCCCGCCGTGGGAGGCGTCCGTGCCCAGGTGCAGCTCCCCGCGACTGTCCGCCCGGTAGTGCGCGCACGACTGGAAGAGGCAGCCGCGCTCATCGGCCGCCACCGCCCGCAGGGTCACCGGCTGCCCCGGGCTCAGCCCCGCCACCCGCGTCTCTACCCGCTCGTCCGCCGGCCCGGCGGCGGGGGACACGGCCAGGCTGGCAGCCCGTCGGGCCGGCGGGGTGCGCAGCAGGGCCCGCGCCGGGGCGGCGGCGGCAGCCAGCGCTCTCCACATGGCGGCGGCAGTGGCGGGTGCGCGGTGTGGCCGCGCCGCCCGCAATATCGGTACCGCGGCCGCCGCCCCTTCCAGGCGTCCCCAATAGAGAGCAGATCCCCTCCCCGCCCCCCAGCCCCGCAAGGCCGCCAGCCCCGGGCCGCTCCCGCCTCCCCCAAACCATCCAACTGACTGGAACAGCGAGCCGTGGGCATCGGTTAAAGTTTCACTTTAATCCATTACAAGTACAGTGGATACCAAACACACAAACGGGCCTGGCGCACAGACAACAGCAGAGGCCGCATGCGGGCTGCAGGCACCGCCGGGTACAACATGTTCGGCGACACAGTGCAACTGCCCCGGCAACTCCCGGCGTCTTCTCCTTCAACCCCACGCTCGGCTGCACAAAGTTACTGCCGATCCCGGCGGGGCTGGGCGCTCACCCGGGTGCGCAGAGAGCAGCGGGCGTGCAGCCGGAGCCCCGCTCCGCTACAGCGGGCCGGCCGCCTCAGGCCCCCTCCAGGCCGCCTCACGGAGCCGCCGCCGGGCTGTTCTCAGCAGCCCTTAGGAGCAGGCAGCTGAGACGGCATTTGGGGAATCTACAGGCAGGGAGCTCCGACAGTGCTGCGGATCTCCACAGCGATACCCAGCCGTGCTGAGGAGACAGCCGGAAGCGACTCCAGGATGACAACTAACAGGGCCTGTTCTGTTGTTTCTTCACGCTTATGAACTCCCAATGACTATTTAAATGTCTCATTTCTACTGCATGCTTTCAAAACATCACATCAAGCTGTGGGCTGGTTTGTTGCCTATAAATGTGAAGTGCTACCTGAGGGTGCTGGCACAGTAGTACTGCTTTTGATAAGTGAAATATTAGATATTTTTAAGGCATTTTATTTTTAAGGCATTTTATTTTTAAGGCTTTTTTGTGGTTTGAGAGAAGGGCAAGGAGCAACAAAGGAGGGAGAAGTGCACAGGGAGAACAGAAACATTACTGAAGGCAGATTACTGCCTCCAGAAAAACTGGAATACTGGAACTAGAACACAAAGCTGGGCATCGGCATACATCTCCTCTGACAAGGCCAAGGCATGTTTTCATTCTGGTTCTCAGCTTGGATGAGTTACCTACCACTTCAATTCACACTCAAAGCACACAGCCTTACCACCGTTTGTTTTCCCCAGTTTATAACCCTGTACTACATAAAACAGGAGGCCAAGGCCTCTAACCAAGATTAGAGGAGCGTATAAAAAGGAAGCTGCTTTCTTGCTTTCACCAACCATCACCCTCCAAGAAACCTAATAGCTTATTCTCTGATGTTCCTTGTTCTCATTCTGAGCCATTTAACAAAACAGTTAAACAGAACATTTAACAAAACCAGCATCTTCATCTGTAAAGTAACCTAATTCATATCAGAGCTTACTGGATGTTCCAGATGGCTCGCCTGTGAGGTGTTTACGAAAGAAAGCTTGGATCTGCTGCCAAGCATCTATCTGTGCCTCACAGTGTGCCTTGGGTTCCCCTCCCCACATCACAGGCTTGCCAAATAGCAGGTGCATTGAGGCTGCACACATCGGGAAAAAGGGAGGTTCAATGTAGTGTCCTGCTCCAGGATAACAGACTATCTCAGGCTTTTCCTTCCCATGAGCTTGCAAACGTTTGCTCCCCTCAACTGCAAAGAATTCACTTTTCCAGTTGTGATCATCCTGGCCAACAATGAACAGGAAGCAACACTGAGCCTTCTCCAAAGGGATAAAGCTTTGCTGGTCAGGCCCTTCTAGTGGGCTGTTCAATACATCAATAATATCAGCAATCCCGGACTTGCTGACCTTGATGCGTTTTGGATTGATCCCAAGGGGTGGAATGGTGATGTCCTTGTAGCGGAGCACCGCACCCACGTTTGCCACTGAGCCGTTGATAAGGGCAGTGGCTGTGATGCCCTTTAGGAAGGAGGCCATGGAGACACACAGGTCACCCCCCTTTGAGTGTCCAAGCAAACCAATTCCTGGACCTTTAACCTGCAGATGAGAGAAGAGAAACCATAAGCAATGAACCATGGCATGCTACTTCTTTAATATATTGCCATGTTTGCAGCTGTGTCTGTCCTAAATTTGGACCCCACCTACAGGCATCTGAGGTTTGGTGTACAGGGCCCATGTCTGAAGGATCCTAGGCACTGTTCTGTGCTTGGTTTATGATCCTAAACCCTACTGAGACTCCAGCATCATCCTAACAAAACGACAAGGTTCAGTGCTGAAGCAGAGTACAGCTGTGTTTGCAAATGTGCAGTCCCAGATTCCCTTTATTTATTATGCAGTTAATAGAAGAAGAGGGCAAGTGCAGGGGAGGCCTCCTCTGCAGTTGCTTTCTTTCAGTGCAAAATGCTCAAAGCCAGCAATGATTATGATATTGTCATCACGTATGTTAATGTATTTCTTATATTCAAGGTTCCCCTATTAAGAAGCTGACGTGGGGTAGCAGGCTCCACATGAGCTGCTCTCCTGCTTCTCTAGAATGTTTGGTATCTAACTCACAGGAAGTAGTCTGAGGTAGCTTATTCATTAAAATTCATCTTAAAAATATAACCTATTGAAACCATTTTTCTAGGGGAATTGTACAGTCCCCTGGAGTCAGTCTAGACTAGGTTACCTTTATTTTCTTTTACACAAGGCAAATTAACTAGAATAGGAAAGTTAAATGACCTTACTGGGTGCTGAAATCCTGTAAGGATACTGGAAGAGGGTTAGCTAATACCACAACTCTTCAATATCCAAAGACTCTCAGGGGCAAATAGGCTCTGAGACAGCATCAGAATCTAATACCTTCTGTGTCTTATAACCAGTGTAACAGGCTTCAAACCCACTAACTTTGAAATATGGGAAGGAAGAAATTAGAAAATATGGCCGAAACTTTGCAACATATTAAAAACACTGTGAGAATAGCAGTGGAGGTGTTAATGAGAGGCAATGGTACTGTACTGCTCTCAAGGGAAAAAAAATGCAGGGTGAAGCAATTTTCAGATTTTTTTTAGGCAGAAAAGTGCCATGAGCAGTTAAGGTTAAGATAACTAAAAAGCAGACAAGACCTTTAAGAACTACTCATCTTTCTGAGGTTGAGGAAGGTATTTATTTTCATTCTCCAGAGAAACCAAGTGTTGGTTTGTGCAATTCTAGCTACTTTCACTCATAGCTACTTATAAGGAGATGCAGAATTGAGCAGGGCTGTCTTCCAAGAGGTGCTGAATTAGAAGGAGCCCTAAGTGCATAACTAGCTATTAAAACCCATACTTATGATATACCAACATTTGGAGTGATTTTAAGAGTTTATAAAATACACAGGATCAAATATGTATTGGTGGACTTCCTTGAGTTTCCTTGGTTTCCCTGAGATCTGGATCACAGAAGGCTATCATGTGCTCCACAGCTGAAAAGGACATTTAGTTCTGAAGGACATTCTACAGAGCTTAAATCTGAAATCCCCACTGCAAGTCCAGTAAGCCTCCAGGAAACTAGCACCCTAGTTATGACACTGGGTTGAATGGAGTAGAAATTACCAGTATGTGACCAATGTGTCATTGTTTCACTTGGGCAGCTCAAAAGGAAGAGATGGAATAATCTGCCAGAGAGCCATTTTAATGGGAGTTAAAGATATAAAACAATAACAGCCAACTCAACAGCAATGCTATTTTAAGTACAGCAGCTCTGCCCCATCTGTAGTCTGACAGGACCTAACTGATGAGAGTTTGCTGTAGTGAGAGTCAATGAACAAACTAACCTGGGTGTGGTGTAACATATAGTTTACAGCTTCTTCAAAATATTCCAGGTGGAATTCCTTCATCCCTTTGGGGAGATCTTCATAGCTGTAGAAAGCCAGAGCCAGCACAGCAAAGCCGTGGTTGGCCAGCAGGCATGCCCTGTATTCAGGGAGTCCTCCTCCAGTTCCATACAAGTCAATAATTCCTGGAAAGGGGCCACTTCCTGAGAGAGACCACATAACAGGACACATTAACCCACAATTTTTAATTTATATTCCAAATTCATAGGCCTTGGAATGTGTCCTTAAAAAAAAAAAAGAAAAAATACAGCAGCAGAATGGTATTGAGGGTCCTAAATTACTGTGACAGTTTTAATGAAGTGGCTACATTGCTTCAAGATTAAACAAACTAGCACAAATTAGCAGGTCTGCTAATGTTTTAGATAACATCAGGAAACAGGCAGCTGGAAGAGAAGGGATCTTTTTACAGTCACAATTAGTTCTCTGTATCATGTAAATTCACTGCAAATGTATTAAGCTCTGCTTCAAAAAAAACCCAGCACGCTTCTCCTTAGTGTGTTTCTCAGAAGGCTGATTCAAAAAAATCGCATCTTCTGATGGTTCCAGCTTCTCAGTTTTAGTGTAAATGCACCTCAGTCATTTATTCTCAGATTAAGAGAAGAAAGTATTTTAAACCAGCCTTGCTCACCTGGTAAAGGAAGCATTACATTAGGTTCATCATGGGACAGGGACTGAAGTCCAGAGCTGAGAAGGATTGCTGCAAAGTACTAACCAAGTATGGAAAGGAGGTGGCCAAGAAGGAGACTTCCATTCCTGCTTAGGAAGGAGGGTGAGGCTTCCCTCAGGTGTCTGCAGACTATCATCAAACGTATGTAACAAGCAAGAACTTGAAATTCACCTCCGGCTTCAAGGAGACAGATGAAGTCAGAGCCTAAGGCACTGGCTGGCACAGCACATATGATTTTAGAACTGTCATGAAAGAGTTATCTGGGACAGACAGGAAGGAAAGGAGAGAGGGGAAGGCACGTGATACAGAGAGGAGCTCCTTGGGGTTCCAGAGATATGCTTGGTGAAAACCTCTGTATTACGGGGGGAAGGAAAGGTGGGATGCTGTGGGGGTGTGGCTACTGCAGAACCAAGGGAATGCAAGAGATGAGGTTTCCTACAGAACACAAGCAGAAATCTGGACAGGTGATGGAAGGATAACAGAGCATTTGTCAGGCAATCTGAAAAACTCACAGGCCCTTTCCATTATTTTCTGACAAAAATACTGCCACGGCAAGTCTCTCCAATGTTTTCCTTGACCTGCTCACAAACAGGGAAGAACTGGGGACAAATGTGACAGCAAAAGGCAACTTGGGCTACAGCAATTAGGAAACTACTAAGTTCAGAATGTGTGGAGAGGCTGGAAAGGGAAGCCACAGATTAAAACTCCTCAGTTTAGGAGAACATCTTCCACTTACTCAAAAGAATTACCATCTGATTTTCCTGGAAAACAGCAAGGTGCAGGAAAAATGCCTTGAAAACTGGCTGACTCCACCTCCCATGGCATTTGGGAACAAAAAGTGTACTGTGATCAATGTCTTCATGTCCAGTAGAAGTCAGATAAACAGACACACGTGCTTCACCACATGAGGCTGCTCCGTGTGAGAAGTACGGCCAGCAGATCAAATCTCGTCGGGCGGATCAGGCCACGCCTTGAGGAGTGTCCAATCCCTACTGGCGAGACGCAGCTCCTCCTTGTCCTCTGCCGGGTCGGGAGCGCTAGGGGAGCCCAGAGGCGGTCTGCCTCCGCACCTGCGAGAGCGGGGCCGAAAGTAGAGGGTACAACGTGGGGGAGGGAGCCCGGCATGGCCGGTACTCACCGGGGGGCAGGAAAAGCGTCGCCCGGATCCTCCCTTCTCGCACCGGCACTCTCCGCACCCCGTCCCGCAGGAACGCCCGCTCGTGCTGCGCCTGGGCCAGGAGCCGCCCGTGGCGCTCCCCGTGGCCCTCAAACACCTCCAGCTGCAGGAGGAAGGGGCTCTGCACGTCCCGCTTTACCAGCCGCCAGAAAGGCTTCTGGGGCTGCAAAGCCCAGAGCAGCCCCATGGGCTCCAGGCCGGAGAAGCTGCCTCCCGGCAGCGCAGGACAGCGGGCGAGGTCCAGCTCCCCGTCGTCGCCCGCCTGGTAGCGGGCACTGGCCTGGAAGAGCTCTCCGGTCTCGTCCCGCAAGGACGTCCGCAGAGTGACCTGCTGCCGCGGGCCCAGGCCCTGCACGGCGATGGCCAGCGGCTGATCGAAGAGGCTGCGGGCGGCGGGCGACAGGCGGATGGAGGGGGCCATGGAGGAGAGTCCCTGGGCGGGGGCTGTCCCGGGGCTCCAGGCGGGGCCGCGGCTCCGTGGGGCTGCAGGCGCGGGGCCGGGCCAGGGCAGCCGCCTCTGCCCGGCACGGGAGCTGGCCCGGCACAGGGAGCGGGCACTGACCTGCCACATGGCTCCGGATCGCTCCCGCCTCTGGGGGCGGATTCTGGGGCAGATCCTCGTGAAACCAGGGCCGGGCTGGGGCCTGGAGTGCCGCTGGCACGCCCCGGAGGGGAGGAGCGGGGCGGCAGCTCCCTTGTCCCGCCCGCCTGCTTCCTTCCTACCTGCCTGCGTCCCTGCCGGCTTCTGCCTCCCTACTTCTCTGAATGCGTGCTTCCTCTACTGTCTTCCCCCCGCTGCCTTCCCCGGCTGTGGGACGCTTCATCCAAACGCTGCCGAGTCCTTGAACCCCGTCTGGGCCTCGGCGAGCTCCTCGGTGTCCCACCGAGCTCTCCCGGGCCGGGCGGTGGCTGCGGGCAGGAGACGAGCCACCGAGCAGAATCGCAGTCGGAATTCACTGGAGGGAAGGGCCAGTATGAGATAGATCGTACAGAGATGGGACAGGGAAGGGCCGGTGTGAGACAGATCGTACAGATGGGACAGCTCTGCACGGCACGGCCAAGGGACCGCAGCGAAGGCCAGCTCCAGCCGAGGCGGGGAGAAGCCACACCAGCACTAGCTCACCATTGCTTCTTGTCTCCTTGCCGGCTCTGCTTCTCTGTTCGTTACCTCAAGGCATGGGCAAGGTGGGTTATGTCTCCACCAGGCTCTGCCCGGCCTAGGCAGCCTCACAGCCAGGTGTGTTAGGAAGGATGGTCAGGGTGCTCAGGGATGCAGGAGCAATAAGGGAGGAGCACTTTCTCAGACTATTTAGGTAGGTCAGGAAGCATGTGGCTCTTCTAGTAATGGATTGTACAAGGATTTAAAAAACAGGGTCATTCAGTCCATCTTAGGCAGAGATGGATCTTCTGATCCAAAAGGAACTGCAGAGGGAGAGCCGTTTCCTGAAGCTCCCACTCTTCCTGGAAGATGCTGGCAGGGATGCCTCGTGCTCTGAGCTCCTCGTGCCTGTCTTAGAGGTGTGAAAGTAGAAGCATCTAAGGGAATCTTACATCGCCCTAATTGGAAATACTAAGTGGTCAGAGATACTGGGCACTGTTTCATTCACCATGGAAATTACCCTTTCTCTCCAAACAGGTGAGGTGTTCTGTCATCTAGCATTTGGGTATGTTGTCTGGTGCCCTGAATGTGTGGCAACTATTTCTGTTGTTGAGAGCAACACTCTGTGGCTTACACTATTGGATTTGATCATGGGCTTGACCATATGCGGGAGCAGATGCTAAGGGTCCTGGAGGCTTCAGCAAAATTCCTTCTCCTCCATGCTTGGTGACACAGGAGCTGTGGAATAGAGTGAAGGTAAGGGTACTAAGTGTCCATCTTCTGTGGTCTCCCGTTCCCACCTGGGTAACCTTTGATCCCAAGCTGCTGCAAGCTTTCTTAAGCCTTCACCCTGGGATGAGAAGGTAGTCAAGCTGAAAAGCCTGCTTCTAACCAAAGCACAGCAAAAGACTCCATGGCTTTCAAATCTCAGTCTCTTTATTACAATTCTCATCCCAGTAACAAAGTTTAAAATGTTCCACATCATGTAGGAGAAGATCAAAATGGCTGTAAATTCAACAGAAAGTTTTTTTGCATGATATCTTGGGGCCAGAAGTATCCACAAGCCAGAGCACTTCCTTTGGAAGGGAAGATGGAAAGAAGGCACAAAAGGCAAACAACCTTTCCCAAGGCTTAACCAGAGAGAGCCCCAGCATCCTGGCCATAGCAGCCATTCTTACACACTTCCAGCAGCACAGAGGTCAGAGACGTTTCCATTGCAATGACACAGTCACCAGAAGAGCAGTGAAATCTCTGCTCCAAAACTGTCATTACAGACAATTAGTATGACCTGAGGATAGCATATTCATGTAGAGACCACAGTGACATGGAAAGCACTGTCAAGTATTAGAGGAATAGAAACCACCCAAGAAATATAGCTCTGCATTTTGCACATGACCTGTTTTATCAAAGACTAATGCAAAGACCATTCCTTTTCTGGACACTTGAGCAAAAAGGTTGAGAGGGGGACACGTGGTTTTGGAAATTATTTTCTGTGTTATGGATATGCAAAGATATGGAAGATATTGTAGTTGTACTGGTACAGTTGTGACAAAGGTTTGACCTCATAACTGCAGTAGAATTTATCAGATCTGGTTGTTCAAAATTGTGTGTTGCTTGCACATTATTTGTTGCACATTAGTTAACAATTAAATACTTTTTGAAAAATGCCTGGATCTGTGACCAAGCATGAACCTGAGCTTTAGAATAAGCCCTGAGCTCCCCACCCAGGACTGCTTGCTTGTGAAAAACAGGGTGGCTTCCTGTGTGGTACAAAGGGAAAAAGGGTGGGTCTATGCAGTGCCCTGTTCCAGGGTAGGAGAGAATCTGAAAATTTTCCTTCCCTTGAGCTTGCAGAAGCTTGCAGACTTCAGTAGCATAATACTCACTTTTGACAACACGGTCATCTTGGCCTACCATGAATAGAAACTGTGCCTCACCTTTCTCTAGCGGGATCCGGCTTTGGTTGCCAGGGGCTTGAAAGGGATCATCAATGACATCAGAATAATCAAGAAATTTGGAATTGGTGGCCTTGGCTTTGTGTTCATATAAGGTCACAGTGGGGATGATTTTATCTTTGTAAGAGAGAGGAATCAATGTAACAGCAACAGGGGCATTGAGGGAAGCAACAGCCAAGATGTTCTTCAGGAAGGCAGCCATGGCAAGGGACACTTCGGCTCCTTTGGAGAAACCAAGCAGGCCAACCCCTGGACCCTTCACCTGGGAGATAGGAGGAAGTGCTCATCAGTGCTCAGCTGAAAAGCACAACAGCTGATTCATGAATGGGCAAGATTGTCTAATGCTGAGAGTTTCCAAAACCATATGAAGAAAGTCATGGCAATGATTACTTTTCCTTCTGGACAAATGACAGGCATACCCTCCCACACCCCCTATACTTCCTCCTCACACTGTACTTCAAACCACTCATATGCAGAATGTTCCCTGGTATTCTGAAATCAGCCAGGAGTGGGGAGACACGATTTCATCCATCTGGGGACAGCTTGTAGGTCACAGCTATGAATTATTTGTCTTATACCCTGGCAGATGCTCTTTACTTTTCACTCTTTAAACTGTAGGAGGACATTTGGTGGCAACTCATGAAGGCTTTCTCCTGCACACACTTCCCACTTGGTTACATCTGATCTGTCTCTTGTGATACTGCTTTGTGATCTCTCTCCACCCCCCTTCCAGAGCATGTATACTTGCCCCTTCTCTTTCCTAGAACTCAGACACCCAAAATCCTTGCAAAGGCCAGCCCTGCCAGGTGAGTAATTCTGCAGCTTCCTCCAAAGATGACTTGAGCAAAGTGAGAGGACTTTACAGGAGCAGTTCCTGGAACCCAGAGCAAATGGGTGTTCCTACCTGTGGGTGCTGCAGCATATAGTTCACTGCCTCTTCAAAATATTCCAGGTGGAGTTCCTTTGGTTCCTGGGGCAGATCCTCAAATTGATAATAAGCCAGGGCGAGTGTGGCAAAACCATGATTGGCCAGCAGGCTTGCTCTGGGCTCAAAAAGACCTCCTCCAAGTCCATGTATATCAATGACCCCTGGAAAGGTGTCTTCTCCTGGAGCAAACAAGACAAAGATCAGAATTGCCTGAAATGACTCCTTTCAATGTTTCTCTGGTTTGGAATGCATCAAACGAGGTACAAAACAGGAACTGCAGAAAAGCTTATTTTGGGGAAAAGATGCTATCAGTCACCTTTGCAGTGTCAGCACCTGAAAAAATTCTAGAGTGTGTTGTAGAGGAAAAAAGTGCAGGAGCAGAACCTCTTAGGTAAAGTGCAAACCTTTATTTGTTTTAGGAATCAGCACTACTGTGCATTGTGCTTAGGGCCAACAGGAGGAGAGTCTTTGGTAAAAGAATTTTGTTTCAAATTCTCTTCCTGTAAGCAGCCCTGTAACAACAAGCGCTTCATCTACCACTATAAAAATCCTCAAGGTATCATGGTTTGATAGATGCAATGCAAACTAGAAACTTTTAAGCTTTTTTCTTTGTATTGTGGCTTTTTAATACTTGGGATCCCTTGAAAAGCTGTAAGTCACCCAAACCAGTATACTTTGTTTCTTTGCAAGTCATATCTGGCAGCAGTCAGTATCAAATTCTGCACAGGATGCCACAGGTACCTCAGTGGGTGATCAGCAGATATCTGGATCTTTCTTGGTCCAGGATGCTCTTTTCCTCATCCTGGGAGAATCCCAAACCTGTCCAGCCAGTGCAGGGAAAAAGAATGCTTTGCATGTTGCATTCCTCCAGCCTGATTTGTTTTGGGACTGCAACATGCAGGAAAGCTCCACAAGCCGCAGGCCAGAGAAGGTGACCCTGGACCTGTTGGGAAGTGAAGAAGACCTAACTCACACCTACTTCTGGCTTCAGGAGAGCCACAGGCCTGAGTGGGCTCATGCCTCCCACCCTTTGAGGATGCCCTTCTTCCACAGTCTCAGTGGCTTGCACCAGTGGCTTGTGCATCCGCAGATAAAGCTGCAGGCAGAAGGTGGGAATGTGCTGTGGAGTGTCACAGAGGTGAGGAGAGAGAGAGCACAGCATCTGTTCACTCTCTACCTTGGACCAAGGAGAGCCCTGCCATCAAAAGTGCTGTGCTCTTCCTTCTGTGGCTGTTTGCATGCAGGCAACAGCACATCTTCTGGCTCTTCACAGGCTCTGAGCACTCAGAGCAGCGGCTGTGTGGCCAGGGGCCAGGAGTGCAGTTGTCTGTGGCCCATGGCTCAGCTGAGTGTGGCAGGGCTCTGTGGACTTGCACTGAACAAACCTAGAAAAGGTGGTACAGCTGAATAAGGCCATGGGGGTGCTCAAGGGAGGTGCGACAGTACTGTAGCAAAAGCCCTTTGAGCTCTCTGCCTCTGCATGGCCTTAGGTAATTTGCTGAGGAGTATCCAACTCCTGAATCTGAATGTGGAGATATGTGGTGTAGAGACCAGGCTTGGGAAATGAACATCATTGTGAGGTATCTCAGTGCAGGACAATTTGAGTGTGGTGAAATCATGGTTGTGAAACACATCTCCAACTAGAACTAAGAAAAATACTGGCTACAGACTGAGCTTGCAGTCTTGCTAAGTTGAAGTTTGTTTGTGGTGGCAGTAGGATGGGGATAAATGCTTTTTATCCTGTGCCTAGGAAACAACTTGAAGTGCCTATGAAACAATTCAAAGCGCCAGACAATGTGTGGCAAGGGCTTATAATGTTAAAAGACAGGCAAAAGGTGGAGGTCAGGGGACTCGGAGGAAATGCACTAACATTTGACTTACTGAAAGTGCCTCAGCTCAGGGGAAGTGGGACATTTTGGAGACAAAGTGTATACAGGTGGCTTCTTCCCTCTCCTGGTCAGCAGGTGGGGGTATAGGTGAGGCAGAGGAGGGACTTCTGGCCTTGTTGTGGGCGGGATGCTAAGTCTGTGAAATCAGCCTGCCCACACCCTGGACTCTGGCAGGAAAGTCTTGGTGTAGCTGCCCAGAAGATGCTGGAGACAGGTGATGTCTTGGGCAATCCTTAGATCTCAGAAAGGTGCTCTGCACCTTTTCCGGAGCAATTAGATAATTATCTTTTCCTGCTTGAAAGATTTATTCCCTGTAAATGTTCTTGAGCCCCTCCTCTTCCCTCTTTCACAAACTGATGATGCTCACCCCAATATGGTGGGCCATGGTCACCAAATAGTTACTATAGTTAGTTGCTGTTGGGCGAGGACGGAGAACCCCAACCCCTCCCAGGGAGTAAGAATGTCTGACTGTCACAGAGCCCTTCCCCACCACTGTATTCTGCAGCTTCTTGTCCAGCAGCTCTCAAGGCACACTCACATTCCCTTGCTGTGAATTTCTTCATGGTTGTTTTTTAGTTTGTTTTCTTTTTTTTTTTTTTAACCTCAAGCCCCGAGTAAGAATGGTTTTTCCTCTCCCTTCTGCAACTGTGTCCTGGCACATGCATGGGCTGGTGAATTGGGAAGCATGGTCAGGCTGGTCAGTGGCATGGGAGGGGGGAGGGAAGGATGGGGGAAAGAACATGGGGCTTTAATGGACTCCACAGAGGTCATGGAACAACTTTCACCAATAAAACACCAGTTTAGAGAAAGCAGGACGGCTGCAGTTGGTACTCACCGGGGGGCAGGAAAAGCGTCGCCCGGATCCTCCCTTCTCGCACCGGCACTCTCCGCACCCCGTCCCGCAGGAACGCCCGCTCGTGCTGCGCCTGGGCCAGGAGCCGCCCGTGGCGCTCCCCGTGGCCCTCAAACACCTCCAGCTGCAGGAGGAAGGGGCTCTGCACGTCCCGCTTTACCAGCCGCCAGAAAGGCTTCTGGGGCTGCAAAGCCCAGAGCAGCCCCATGGGCTCCAGGCCGGAGAAGCTGCCTCCCGGCAGCGCAGGACAGCGGGCGAGGTCCAGCTCCCCGTCGTCGCCCGCCTGGTAGCGGGCACTGGCCTGGAAGAGCTCTCCGGTCTCGTCCCGCAAGGACGTCCGCAGAGTGACCTGCTGCCGCGGGCCCAGGCCCTGCACGGCGATGGCCAGCGGCTGATCGAAGAGGCTGCGGGCGGCGGGCGACAGGCGGATGGAGGGGGCCATGGAGGAGAGTCCCTGGGCGGGGGCTGTCCCGGGGCTCCAGGCGGGGCCGCGGCTCCGTGGGGCTGCAGGCGCGGGGCCGGGCCAGGGCAGCCGCCTCTGCCCGGCACGGGAGCTGGCCCGGCACAGGGAGCGGGCACTGACCTGCCACATGGCTCCGGAGTTGTTGTGTACGCTGTCTGCATTCAAGTTGAGGCTTCTTTTATAAATGAAGTTTCCTACACATAGGCGGGGGTGGGGGGAATTTAAGCAGGAATGGTGTGGATCCACAGGTGCTGGGAGACGCCAGATTTGCCTGGAGCTGTTGCTGCATCCCTGCCAGCACCCACGGCAGGGCAGGATCATCACAGCCGATCTCCTGACACTGATGGAGCATCTCAGCTCAAAGAAGAGAAAGCTCCAGGGACACCTTATTGCCACCTTTCAGTACCTGAAGGAGGCCTGTAAGATGGAGACAAATTTGTTAGTAGAACAGTGGCTTTAAACTATAAGACAGTTGATACAGATTAGACATAAGGTAGAAGTTTTTTACAATGAGGGTAGTAAAACAATGTCCCAGGTTGCCCAGAGAGGCCATGGATGTCCCATGCTTGGAAACATCCAAGACCAGGTTGGACAGGGCTCTCAGCAATCTGATCTAGTTGAAGATGTTCTTGCTTATTGCAGGGGGGTCGGACTATATGACATTTAAGGTCCCTTTCAACCTGAACAATTCTATGATACTAAGATCTCCAAAAGGCTCTCTCCAGACACTTGTTGATGCATAGTGTGCTTATCTGCTGTGGTCGAAGTTCTCTACAGCAGGCCTGCTGGACTGGACACAGACACAGTTGCATCCCTCCTTCCTGGGTTTCTCCTGTATGCTCTTTTTTCCTCAAACTCAGCCAAGCTGCAGGCCTGGGAACATCTCAGGCAGAGACAGCCCCACCAGCCAGCACTGCTCTCCTGGCATCTCCTGAGACATGCCATTTTGTGTGATGACAACACCTGGCATTGCCATGAGCTACTCCGAGATTTATGTTCCTCCCTCCCTCCTGCTCTATCACATTCCCTTCTAGCCCACGCTCAAACAAAGAGTCTTATCCGTGCTAGGGCAGGCCCAGAGGTGTCAGACAGTGCTGCTGATAACATCTGTTATGAAACATGCTGGGCAGGGAAGGGCTACAATGGGGATGCCCAGGTGCTGAAAACATGACAGGACTGAGAGGCAACTGCTGGCTCTGAGGTTTGCCCCAGTGTATCAAGCTGGCCTGGAGGACACCTGCAAAATGGAAAACCCAGGACAGCTGGTTCAGCTTGCATGAGGGGATGGTGTTCACAAAGGAGGTGGCAGCCCTCCAGGTCTGACAGAAGTGGTGCTCCCTGGCCCCTGGTTTTGTCCTCGCAAGGCAGTTGTTGGGTGCTGGTGGCAGTTCATGATACAGAGGTGTTTTAGAGTGTGTGACTTCTCTGCTGAGGAGGGCAGGAGGCCCTCAAGGCCTTTCCACCAACAGGGCCCTTAATCTACCCTGGGATGGGAAAGTGGTCAAGATGCAAAACCTGCTTACACCAAAGCACAACAAATGAATACACGGCTTTCAAATTTTAGACTCTTTATTGCAATTCTCACCCCAATAACAAAGAAGGCAAACAGACTTTCCCAAGGCTTAACCAGAGAGAGCCCAGCATCCTGGCCATAGCAGCCATTCTTACACACTTCCAGCAGCACAGAGGTCAGAGACGTTTCCATTGCAATGACACAGTCACCAGAAGAGCAGTGAAATCTCTGCTCCAAAACTGTCATTACAGACAATTAGTATGACCTGAGGATAGCATATTCATGTAGAGACCACAGTGACGAAAGCACTGTCAAGTATTAGAGGAATAGGAACCACCCAAGAAACATAGCTCTGCATTTTGCACATGACCTGTTTTATCAAAGACTAATGCAAAGACCATTCCTTTTCTGGACACTTGAGCAAAAAGGTTGAGAGGGGGACAGAAAAGGCAAACCCATTTATTTTCTGTGTTATGGATATGCAAAGGTATAGTTGATACTGTAGTTGTACTGGTGGAGCTGTGACAAGGGTTGACCTGCACGGCGATGGCCAGCGGCTGATCGAAGAGGCTGCGGGCGGGGGACGACAGGCGGATGGAGGGGGCCATGGAGGAGAGTCCCTGGGCGGGGGCTGTCCTGGGGCTCCAGGCGGGGCCGCGGCTCCGTGGGGCTGCAGGCGCGGGGCCGGGCCAGGGCAGCCGCCTCTGCCCGGCGCGGGAGCTGGCCCGGCACAGGGAGCGGGCACTGACCTGCCACATGGCTCCGGAGTTGTTGTGTAAGCTGTCTGCATTCAAGTTGAGGATTTTTTTATAAATGGGGGTTCCCATGCATAGGTGGGGATGGGGGAATTGGGGCAGGAATGGTGTGAGCACACACGTACTGGAAGATGCCAAGTGTGCCTGGAGCCTTGCTGCATCCCTGCCAGCACCCACGGCAGGGTGGGATCATCACAGCCGATCCCCTGACACAGATGGAGGATCTCAGCTCAAAGAAGAGAAGGCTCCAGGGACACATTATTGCCACCTTTCAGTACCTGAAGGAGGCCTGTAAAATGAAAAATTTATGAGCAATGTAACGGCTTTAAGATAAAGGACAAATTTTTCTGTTTTATGGATATGCGAAATCATGAAATATGCTGTAGTTTTAGAAACATACTGTGGTACAGCTGTGACAAAGGTTTGACCTCATAACTGCAGTAGAATTTATCAGATCTGGTTGTTCAAAATTGTGTGTTGCTTGCACATTATTTGTTGCACATTAGTTAACAATTAAATACTTTTTGAAAAATGCCTGGATCTGTGACCAAGCATGAACCTGAGCTTTAGAATAAGCCCTGAGCTCCCCACCCAGGACTGCTTGCTTGTGAAAAACAGGGTGGCTTCCTGTGTGGTACAAAGGGAAAAAGGGTGGGTCTATGCAGTGCCCTGTTCCAGGGTAGGAGAGAATCTGAAAATTTTCCTTCCCTTGAGCTTGCAGAAGCTTGCAGACTTCAGTAGCATAATACTCACTTTTGACAACACGGTCATCTTGGCCTACCATGAATAGAAACTGTGCCTCACCTTTCTCTAGCAGGATCCGGCTTTGGTTGCCAGGGGCTTGAAAGGGATCATCAATGACATCAGAATAATCAAGAAATTTGGAATTGGTGGCCTTGGCTTTGTGTTCATATAAGGTCACAGTGGGGATGATTTTATCTTTGTAAGAGAGAGGAATCAATGTAACAGCAACAGGGGCATTGAGGGAAGCAACAGCCAAGATGTTCTTCAGGAAGGCAGCCATGGCAAGGGACACTTCGGCTCCTTTGGAGAAACCAAGCAGGCCAACCCCTGGACCCTTCACCTGGGAGATAGGAGGAAGTGCTCATCAGTGCTCAGCTGAAAAGCACAACAGCTGATTCATGAATGGGCAAGATTGTCTAATGCTGAGAGTTTCCAAAACCACACAAAGAATATGACAGCAATATTTACTTTTTCTTTTAAACAAATGACAGGCATCTCCTACACATTTTTTTTTCTATTGTATGTAAAATATTCCCTTATGATAGCCAAGAGAGAACAAGCACAATGACACTATTTGAGCTCTGGTTGCAAGAGAAAAATAAGATTTTTTAGAGCTAATGTGGAAACGTTTTGGTAGTGGGAGGCTGTAAGAGGAGATCAAGGTTCCCCCATATTTGACAGAGACGGTTTCAGCCATCTCAGAGATGTACCTAATGCTGCTCAAATATGATTAAGAGGTGGTTTTAATTTTCTTTTTATATCTCTCTGTCTACTCTGCTATTTACTGGCAATAAATTAAATTGATCTTCTCTAAGTCAAGTCTGTTTTGCCAGTGATGTTGGGCAAAACATTGATGAATTATTCCCTCTCCTTATCTTGACCTGTAAGGTTTCCCTTCTTAGTTTCTCCACCTCTCCGGTTGCTAAAGAGGATTGAAAGAGTGGCTTGGCAGATATCCAGATATCCACCCAGCCAAGGTAAACCTCCCACAGCTGGCTACCAGTAAAGGCTTTTTTCTTTATATTTTTTAGACTAAGGGTTCATGTGTGGGCATGTGGTGACAATTCATGAAAGCTGCTTCAAAAAATGCAGGTACCTCCTCTCCACAATGCAGTTGTCTTCTTAGTCACTCTGAGATTGTGGTAGCTGAATAGTACACATGCTCTGAATAGTACCAGTGAATATCTGTTGATCCTTCCCCTTTCCTAGGTGAGCATTCTGGCAGGTGCTAGCTAAACCAGATGAGTATTTCTGCATCTTTCTTGAAAGTGGCAAAGTGACAGGCACTTGTGGGACTGCCGACTCCCCTCCCCACTTTTTGTGCCTCATAGAGATTTTGTGAAACTCAATGGTCCTTGTGTCCTTCAAAAAGATGCTGTTCCTGTGCCCCAAGGGTCTGATTATGAGAGCAAATAAATGCTTACTCTCTCAAAACTCTCCTGTCCTGCTCAGCTTCACTTGGAAAAATTGGTGGATATGTTCCCTGTACTTTCATTTGTGTTTCTGCACTGCTTGGAAGCCCATGAAGGGACCATCAGCATGGTCCTTGCCTTACAGCATGCAGAACATTCCCCTCCAATAGCCACGGTGTCATGACCTCTGGAGGACATGACACTTCCCCATGCCTTTGGTGCCTGTGCTGTGCTGCCTGTACAACAGGGCCTTCAGGCCTGTGCTGCCCTGCACAGAACCCAAGCCCTACAGGAAACTCAGCCAGCTCTTCCTTACAGAGACCACAGGCAGCTCCCACCCAGGACCTGAGGTAACACAGCTAACGTGGCCCTGCCCTTATTGAACAGTGCAGAAAGACATTCCCTTGCAAACACTGTTTCTCTTTTACTGTAGATATGCTACATAGAGCTGTTTCCTTATACAAGAATCTTACAATACCTTAAAAGACTGAAAGGAGACAATCTCTGCTATGCACCACGTCTGCGTGACATGGGGAAATGCTTCTTTGCTTGGGGTTCTCAGCATCTAAAGGGATGTAAGTTTAGTGTTAGCTATAATACATGGCATTTTTAGATACCTTACAAAATATGCTTTTCTTACTGGGATTGTAATGGACCACCACCTCCTAGTTAAAAAAATTTGGTATACTCTGCAGGTCTCAGCAAGAAATAGCTTTCTGCAGAAAGAGCAATTAAGAAAAGAGAAACTGTGCCTCGCTAGTCCTGTGTAAATCTGTGAGGAGTACCTGTAAGGTGTCCTGTAAGCCCAGGCAGTTTCCAGAGTCCAGGGAAAGGAAAAGCTAAGATTTTATGCTGTCTTTGGTCGGCATTAAAATGCTCAAAACAGACATGGGAGTGCTTGCAGCCATCGCAGAAAGAACTGCATGAGCTCCTGGTGCAGCTCTGCAGCACAGCCCCAAGCAACAAAGCTGCAGTGGTGGTGCCTGTGGTTGCACACAGAGCAACCCAGGAAGGGCACCACTGAGACAGGAGATATTTACCAGGGACATAAATGGTGCGGTAAGGATGGCTGGTGAGGATGAATAGACAGGGGGGTCAGAGGATGAGTTTGGCAACAGCATTTCTGTCCAGCCACTAGCACTTCACAGAGCCAAGAGGCCCAAGGGCACCCCAGCATGATTTTGTGCAATTTTACACAGCTCAACTTTCAAGATTTAGCAAAAGCATACAGGCAAAAGAGGGAGGAAAGGCTGGCAGTGTTCCAAGTACGGGATCTTGGAGGATATACTGTACACTTAAATCCCGAATAGTTGAGTATATGGGTGCCATCTTGCAAAACCTGGATAACCCAACAGCTCAGAGGAGCACAGGGCAATGCACCCTGCTCACTGTGAGTATAGCTTCAGGAGGCTTTAAAGACAGAATATCTCTCACCTGCTGACTGCTATGATAAAATAGCATTGTGGAAAAGTGTTTCAGAGGTTTGCCAGTATTTATGGGAACTAACCTCACAGCCAGGCACACATTCGTGTAACTTGATAGGTCCTAAAATGAAACTTTTTCACCCAGCACAAAAAAATCCCCAAACATATTGGAAGGCACCCCACTTACCTTGAAAGGACCAATAATTTCATTGCTAAAGGCTGCTGTGGGGAAACCAGTGGGGGAAGATATTTTATCTGTATTACTGGACTGAAAAGGAAGCAAGCAAACCTGAAGCATTTCAAATGCAACAGATCACGTTTGCCTGAGAAAATCTTACTGCATCATTCAGTAAGGGCAGGGCCACATAGGTGGGTGTGATTGCTCAAACTGAGTGGGAGCTGCCTGCAGGCCCCTCTTTTAGGAAGAGTAAATGTGTGACCAAGGGATCTTTACAACACAGCATGAGCCTGAAGGCCACACCATATATATAGGATATCCCAGCAAAGGCACACAGAATGGTGACCATTACCAAATATGCCTGTGAACAGTATTTCCTGCATGCAGCTGAGCAGACTGCTGTAAAATACTCTGAAAACATGACAATTACCTAGGGTGTAATAACATGGCTGGTGAAAAGAAGATAACAAATTCTCTTCTCTAGGCACTCAGCCATGCAGAATTGCTCCTACAGCAAATGCTTATTTTATTCATAACATTTGATTTCTCTACCCACGACATAGACCTTCTACCCCCAGATGAGATGCAGGGACCTGAACTGCTGATTCATATCTAGCAGACAGAAGGCAAGACCAAGACAGAACATTTCCTAAACAAGTGTACTTTTATTTTGTGAAAAAATAAGGGTTAGATTTTTGCCAGAGGCTTCTTTGTAGTCAGAATACCTTTCTCAAACAGAAGTGTAGCTAGAGAAATCTTTTCCTCCAAGGTTTCACATGGAAGGTTAGCCACACTTACATGATTTGGATAGGAAGACAGAAGAAATTCTATACTGTCTGTATATTCAGGATCTAGCTCAAGGAACTTGGGTTCTTCCTTATGATACACTCTTGAGTTTTCTGTAGTGTAGTATAGCATCACACCTGCTTCTTCATTACACAGTCTAACGATGCCATGACGGAGCAGGCGTACTTCGGTGTCTTTTGTTATCAGGATATCAACATTGCAGGGGCCTCCATCTTGCCACCGGGCCGGGAAGCCATAGACACTCTGTGCCTTTTCACTTTGCGTGAGCACTGGAGGGAGACAGTCATGAAGAAACGACTTGGCTCTCTGATCCACAGCAGCATCAATGGGTGCATAGTCAACAAGTTTCTTTATCAGGCTCTGCACCTTCTCCACAAAGGCCGTTCGCCGAGCATCGACTCTGTCACAGTTAGCAACCCCCATATACTGCAGGTAGTCCATTGGAAGCCCCCGTCGGTAGTCCACATCTTCCTCCAGGGCCATCTGCAGGGCAGCTGGGAGGAGCTTCTCCAGAAAGTCCCCCCAGGAATTCCTCTGGTAGGAAGACACAGTGATGTGGAGTGAATGTGCATCAGGGAGACAATCACCCTGGTGGATAAAGCCACGGGGGAAGTACAGCAGGTCTCCAGCCTCCAGCACAGTCTCCAGCACAGGCTCACCGAGTTCAGCCTGCGTGAGGTTTGTGCTGGAGAACTGAGGCAGCACCTCAGCGTCTGTTCGGGGCCTGTAGACACGCCAGTGCTTCTTCCCCTCCAGCTGCAGCACGAAGGCCTCGATGTCATCATAGTGGGGGGCAAAGCCCTGCGTACCCGGGGGCGTGAGGTAGGTGTTCGCCCCTGCCATGCTGCCAAACTGCTCCTGCAGGATGGAGAGGAAGTGCCAGACGGTAGGGGAGAACGCCTGCGGGCAGAGGAGGCGCAGGGAGCAGCCGTTCTGGTAGAAGTCCCACACGACAGCGGGCAGGGCTCTTCCGGAGGGGTTGTGCGTCTCCCGCACTCCCTCGGCATAGCTGGTCACATCCAGGTGGGTGCCGAAGTGAACCTCTCCTCCTTGCAGGGCGGCGTCGAAGTCGGCCGTGGAGAAGAGCCCCGCGTAGTAGCCGGGGTCGCCCCGCCGCAGCAGCAGCGGTGCCCGCTCCCAGTGCCGCCCCAGGAACTCCGCCGGCGCCACCGGGGCCAGCAGCCAGCGGAAGAGCTCGGCCGCCCGCTGCCGGCTGTCCTCCAGCCGCGCCAGCCGCCGCAGCAGTCCCGACACACCGCCGCCGTCCTCCCCCGCCGGCCGCGGGCCGCCTGGCATCGCCTTGGGGCCGCCACGCGGTTTCGCATCAGGCCCGGCGGCCGTCGCCTCGGGCCGAGGATCCACGGGGGCCTCCACGGGGGCCTCCACGGGGGCCTCCAAGGGGACCTCCACGGGGAGCTCCACGCGGCTCGGGGGTGCCGCGGGCGGAGGAGCCTTCGACTCCGAGCCGCCGCCTCCCGCCCGGCCGCGCCTCGGGCGGGCCTTGGCCCGCTTGCGACCCGCGGGCAGCGGGGCCGCGCGGCGGCGCCGCTCCATCCGCCCGGCTCCCGCCATCCGGCGGTACACGGCGAGTGCCGAGAGCCGCCCCAACTCACGCTGCTCAGCCACCATGGCCGCCATGGCTCCCCGCCCCGCGCCACCGCTTCCGCCGGGAGCGCCCCGGGCACGAGATGGAGCCCGCCCCCGCCTGTCCCCGCCCCCCCGTCTGCCGCCGGAAAGACGCATTCCATGGGTGCCTGTGGTGCCGTGTGGAACAGAATGTCTTGTCTTGTCTTTTGTCATCTCCGCCGCTTAAAATGTGCTGGGTATATTTGCTTCCCCCGCCCTGCGGAAGAAAAAGAGAGGCGATTCGCCTTGGTACGATGCAGGTCTGTTCCTTGGCTGGGAAGCTTCGTTCTGGATGTACGCTCTAAGCAGTACGTTCAGAAAGTTATGTTTTGTCTGAAGGCGTACGGTAAAGATATGCTTTCAGACAGCCTGGAATTATTTTGTGACCTAATGAGTCTAGATGAGCTAACACTCATTTCATAATGTGTTGCACAAGGAGTAGCAACCCAAATTGAATGGAGCTAATTCTTGTGTGCCACCCCCCTCCCCTTTTCTTGTGCTTCTGATGGTGATGGCAGCTGAAAGGCTGTCATCTCAAAAGGATCCCAAAAACCCAAAAGACGGTCATGTCACATAGTATTTGTTGGTTTCTTGGTTTTGTTTTTGGTTTTTTTTTTTTTCCCAAATCCATTCACTGTCTAATAACCTGGGCAGACCTTTGTTTCCTCTCTGTTTCTCTCCGAGGCTTCCCAGAAGGCCAGCATTAGTGGTGCTGGGCAGCCTGAGGGCTGCTCTGCGCTTCCAGAGGCTGCAGCTTCAGCGTAGGAAGCTTTGCTAGAGGGGTAGAACAAGACTCTGCTTGAGGCAGAGGTAGAGGTTTGCATTGACAGACATATTTTTGATCAAGATACAAGCTTCAGTTGAAGAAATTCGCTATGCAGTACTTTTGTGAGAAGAATCTTTGATGAACTTCAGTAATTCATGGGAATGAATTTTGCATGAGAATTTCATCTCCAGAGGCTGCTGTGAGTCTAAAGCATTTAACTGCAGCAATTACCCAAGTATGCCCAGGAACCCTCTGGTTCACAGGGTGTTATTAACCTCTCACAGATATGAATATCAGCTGCACACAATATATTAAACAGCTAACACTCTAAGGCATATGCAGATTTGTTGTGTGGGCTACTTAGTGTAGCAGGCATAGGATATAAAGCTGAAAAGAGAATTTTCACCTTTTGCCAGGTTTCAACCCAGACCTACATTTCAATTTTACCACAATTCAGGAGCAGAAATCAGGCCTAATGAGGATAAGTTCAGCTGTTAATCTCAATTCTAGAATTGATGCAGATACCTCAAAGGTTGTTTGAATTGCCTTAAAAACAACACAAATCAGTCTCACAGAACACCAATATGCTCCAATCAATGAAGGCCTTTATGTATATGTGCAAGAACAACTGTTTTAATTTTGGAGGTATTTTTCTGACGGAGTGCTTCGGGCATAGCCTTCGCAGCCAAAGCTGCGTGAAGAGCAACGGCAGTAGAAGACTGTCCTCTTTGCGCCACGATGGTTTTAGTTAATGGAGACGGATTTTAGGAGTGCACAGGCAGCCTTCAGGCTCCGATTTCACGCCTGGGCCGTTTGCGGCTTTGCCAGCAGGTGGCAGAGGCCGACCAGCAGAATTGCCAGGCAGCGCTGTGCGCCCCGCTCCGGGAAACGCGCGCAGGGAGCGCCGCATCTGCCTGGCAAGGTGACCCGCGGGGTGCGGAGCGCAGAGAGAGGGGAGCGCAGGCAGCCTGTGCGTGCATCTGTAGACTAGAAGAGAAGGGAAGGGCGAACCCTGTTTCAATCCACTCTTTGTTTCCCCAAGGTTAAGCCCTGCTTACTAGAATAATCTTATCAGCTGAAACCATTTCAACAGAACTGGACTCTTAACAAAATCGAGATGCAAAGCGCTTGAAATATGGTAAAAGTTAGGCCATTGTAGGCTTTGATTATACGTAAGCACGGCTAAACAGGCTTGGCAGGGGGAAGACTTTTGAAAAACCTGGGTGTCTGGATTGTTATTTGTGTTACTGCTTAATTTACTGGAGTGCAACTGATCCTTCTGAGAAGAAGCCAGGCGCTGTGCACAGAGCCTGACCTGAGTTACATCAGGATATCTGTAATGACAGCAGCAAAGCTGTTCTGGATGTTTACCAGTACAGGGGGTTCAAAGTCTCATTTGAGGCCCCTGATCTTCATAGGGATGTCACTTTCTACTGCTGAGAGACAGTTGATTGACACTGGGTTTTTTAGATATATAACAAAGTCTCTGAGCAAAGGACACAGTGGAAAATAATAGTGGTTAAATCTCTATAACAAGAAAACATTTATTTTGACAATTTAGTCTCTCTAATAATAAATTCTTTTGAGAATAAAAAATGTTGTTATTTTTCTGTGTGACACAAGAAAGGGTTTTGACCTAGCGCAAAAAGAGAGAGCTTCAGTGTCACTTACAGAGTACTCAGATGGTTGTTTAGGAATAGCCACAAAGTTTACATGCTCTTTGCTTTCATTGTCCAATATTTAAAGGGAACTTGTCGAAAGAAATATGTGTCATGTACAGCTCTTTAAATAAACAAAAGGAAAGCAATACAGATCTCTGAATGATTAGGTGATCCCTAGCTGCTGCTTACACAGACAGAGTAGCAACTGGAGGCTCAATTAAATTTCTTAATTAGAATTTAGCACAAAATTGCTTGGGTTTTATGAACGTATAAGCTGCATTGCCAAGAGCCACATGTGTTTTATTTAAGAGGACATATAAATGTGGTGAGTACAACCTCACCACATTAGAGAGTCACAAGTGACTTCAAAAGAAGTAAGTAAATGGCACCTTAAAGAGATGTAGGGTTCATTTGATATTTTAACCTTATGCCATTCAAATAATTGAAATCTCAAATTTAAAGAGCAGTTTGGTTTAAGTCCTGACCCTGCAAAGCTATGAGTAGTCTTCACTAATGAGTGGAAAGGACAAAATTCTTTGCAGTTTCCTGTGTATTAGATACTCAGTTGTTCACCATTGCGCAGATCTTCTCTGTGTTCCCAGAAAATCATTAATGTAAACCAGTCACTATTAGAAAATTAAGCCCAGCTTAATCCTTCTTCTCATTATTACTTTGCTGGTGACCTTCCTTTTGCACCATCAGTTTTGTTTTCATGCCAAAACTAATACCTAGTAAGGATAAGGAGCATTTCAAGCCTTCACTAACAGGTTTGCTTAGCTGACAATCTTTCTTATACAGCCTAGCTACATCCACTGTGTCATCGCTGGAAGGACACTCGGATGGATTGTGAAGCCTGCTGCTCATTGTGAAAGCTATAAAGTTCACTGCCAGATATAACAAGACTGAAAGCTAATTCAGGAACTGTTTCTCAAGAGCTATCCTCTGGCCTCCCTCATCAGAGTGAATGCACTCACTCACTGAAGCATCTTTTGGCAGCAGCTTTGGCCTCCCTCCAGCTGTTTCTCTCTTCTCAGGAATTTTCTTATTCAGTGACTGGTTGTGGTCTTTAATCCTGGTTGTCTTGTACAAGGAACCCCACTGAGTAAAGAAGCCTTCCCTGCCATGGAACAGCCAAATTAAAGCACATTTGTAAAAATCATAATTAGAAGGTCCTGTCCTCCCTGTGAAATTATCTTTTTGGAGGGATTTGGAAGCACAGACATTTTCTTTTGTACCATGTGACACTAAAGCAGAAACATTAGAATTAAAGCTGAATTAAAATAATGTATTTAAGTAGAACCCTTGGCTGAGTTTACTCACCCCGTTGAATAGGCATGTGTACTTTCAAATTCTGAAATAATTTTATGAGGGTTTTTGTACTTTTATTAGATGCCATCTAGCATTTGGTAGCATTGAGCAGATACCATCTGCAGTGACTCCATAGGCAGTGATTAAATACAAAGCTCCAGACTTCAAGGCTCCAGCAGAAGGAGAGAAAGAAATGGCCATGAAGAGAAAATCCCCATCCTAAAATGAAGGCAAAGAGGACCTGAATGAAATACTTGTCATGTGGGATTAATCACATCTAAAGAACCAAGGTAGAAAGTACAGTCAATGCATAAATCTTGTGCTAGAGAATATCCTTTTGATATGCACAGACCTTGGCTCTTGAGAAGATGTTTGGCTGATGCCTTTCCATGGAAGAAAGGTTTTAAAAGATTCTTGCTCCTCATATCCTTTCTGCACTAATGATGGCAACTGCATAGCTTTGTTCATTAAATACACTTATACCCACTATTTCAAGATTAACATATAGCTGTGCCAACATAGGGCAGCCCTATTCAACATTTGCTTCTCCTGTAAGCTTCTTCTAGTCAGAAGCCTTGCAAAAAGACTTTACCTTTTCTTCCCTATATTGAAGTTTTTCTGAAGTACTCTGAAATTGCTTGCTCACTTCAGATGCTGTACTACCAAGACGAAAATACTGTGCAAACAGAATGCCTTGGTTTAGCAACCATATTGGCTCAGATCTACTCAGAACACGACAGGAGAAAGCCCCTGTAGTACTTGCTTATTTGCTTCCCATAGTAGATATGTGTTGCTACTAACCAATATGGCACCTTATAGAAGTATTTTTGAACATTTCCAGTGCTCATTCAGACACAAAAGCTCCTATTGTTTTATATATATTGCCAGAAATATGGAATTCTTCTTTGTGAGCATAAAAATGCATATATGGTAGTATTTATACTGGTATGGCTTGTTCCTAGAAGGGATAATATTATGGTGTGATTAGAGAAGGGAGATTTAATCACTGACATTATTTTAGATAACCAATAGGGAAGAATGATGTTAGGCCTCCGGGGTCTGCAGTAGGGATAAAGGAGTTTGCATTGTCATGAATGTGTGTGTAATATATTCTTAGGTCCTTAGGGAATAGCATACTCTCCTGCTGTCCCACTGAGTCCAGGAAGGATCTTGGCTAGAAAGGCACAGCTGACAGGAGTCAGTGGGCATGACAGGGACAGTCAACTCCATTAATCCTGTGTATTACACAAGGAGCCCCGTTCCCAGCCTTAAAGAAAAGGTGATAAGGAGCAAATTTGATTTGGTTTATTGTGAATGCTATGAAGTATCTTCCATTTCTTTTTTATCCATGAAGATCAAAGGATTTGAAGCATTGCTTCCAGTGTCAGACCTTGGAGAAGTAATTTCCCCCCCTCCCATGGAAAGGCTGTGGGAAGACTTAGTACTCAGAATGTGCCTTGGTCCTGCAGTGCAGCACTGTGAATGTGCAGCTTGCTGTGCTCGATGCTCAGCATGTCCAGCTAAGTGACCTCTAGGGTCATCTTCCTTTCCTTTCCCACCACAGCCCCCTTTCCCTTCAGTCACCAATGGGGAGGTCAAGTTATCAGCTGAGCAGAGAAGCAGTAATGACAACAAATGAATTTTGCCATCTAATAAATATTTTTAAAAGCTATAAATAGCTGAAGCATACATTAGATTTTATTTACAATAGCATGTCCTGGCCTTTTCCTTTATACTTTTCACTTGGATGCAGAGCTTCTTGATAATATGGGAGTTGTTCATTTGGAAATAAGTTTTTATAAGAAATTTAGGGCACCATGCTTTACAAAAATTTCTGTCAGAAATCCAAAGACTGTGAATAAGATGGAGTGTTACACTGAAGGTACTGGAAATACAACATTTTAAGAGCTATGTTAAGTCAGGAATGTTTTCATAAAATCAGAAGAAAACTTAGGACTGGTAGAAATCATTATCTTATCCTCCAGCAATTTTTGAATATTTGAGAGGGAAGGCAGCTCTCTGTCTTGATTTTGCTTTCCTTGGAAAGCAAAGGGATATGCAAAAAGATGTAAGGAGAACCCCTGCATCTTCTCAGATTAATTTATGAACAAGGGATGACTTGGGGGTCAGAGCATCAGTGTGAAACTGAGTCAGTGTCATACTCACACTTCTGCCTGAGCACTTCCTATGTAAACTTGGTAAATTATTTTTGCACATGATGCTCTGAAATTCCAGTGATTTCAATTGCTTTGTTTTCTGGATGCTTGCCAGCCAACATTATAGCCCGTGTTCTTTGTTGCTCTGTTTCTTTGCTTGATTCAGAAGCAAAGAGGAATAAGTGGGATGGTGTATGCACGGAGAATATAATAATGAAGAGAAACATCATGTAATCTTTGCATTTCGATCACCTTCAAATTGTTTTTATTTTTTTTCCCCCAACTGAATGCACCAGGAATCATTCTGGCTTGCATTTTGGATGAAGTAGCTACTTGAAAGTCTGGTGAGAGGAGGCAGCTGTTGGAAATATGCATTCTGGTTAATGCATTCAGGCCAAGCCCCGTATGTGCAGTCGCAAGGGTGCTGCTCCCAGAGGATTCCCCTGGGTAATTTCCCTTTGAAGCGGAGCCTCCTTGCTGAATTCAGCACCTGGTACTGTCTCCATTTGGAAAATGGAGGCATGCTAGTGTTTCTAGCCGAAGGAAGGATATCCTGAGAATACTGTGATTCTCAGTCTCAGTCGTGAAGGTTAAAGGAGCCTGCTCGCGATTCTCCTGCAAGCCTGGCCTCTGGCTGATGTAGGGCATCACGGTTTCTGGAGAGCTGGCATTAGCAGCACGTCCCACTGCAGCCCCCAGGGAAGGTGTCAGTCACCACCTGTGGTTTATCGGGGGGAAACCGAGGTGGCAATGGGGCTGCGGGAACCCTCCTCCTGGTGCCACCACCGCAGCCGTGAGGAGACGAGAACCACAGCTGAACCGAAGCGCAGACAGGCGGTGGAAGGCACATCGCCCCTTGGCGCATCAGCGGGTCCCCGAGGTGCGGGGGATCCCCGGTCCCGACTCCGGCCGGGTAGCCACCGCCGCCTTCCCGCCGCGCCGCGCAGTCGAGCCCCGGGAGGGGCGGGCGCAGCGCTGCAGTGGCACCTCGGGCAGCCAATCCTGGCACGCTATCCCCACTGCGTCAGCCAATCGGAACCGACAGTGAGAGATTGGGGGCGCCAAAGCCCCGGAGTGAATAAACCACCCGGGACCTGTGGGGCGGGGATGGGCAGGGCCGAGGCTTTGACGGGCGGCTCCTCACACCAATCCAGAGGCGGAACTTCGGGGCGCGTGGCCAATGGACCGCCGGGGTAGGCGTGGCTGGCGACGGGGGCGGGAGCGGCGGCCGGGGGGCGGGGGCGGAGCGGCGGCCGGGGGGCGGGGGCGGAGCGGCGGCGGCGGCGGCGGCGCTGCTCGGTGGCGACGGGCGGCGGAGGAGGCGCCGGAGGGAGGCGGCTGCGGGTAGCAGGTGAACACGGCCGGGCCGCGATGCGGGGAAGGGCCTTTGCCACGGCGGCCGGTGGCCAGAGCCGCGGGCGGGCGCCACGGGGCCGTGCCAAACCCTGCGGGGCGCGGGTGGGTCCGGCGGCGGGGGGAGCGCCGGAGGCGGGGGAAGCTTGAGGGGCCGGAGGGGATGAAGGGGGGGCAGGGGTACTCCGGGAAAGTGCGTGCGGAGGCGGGAGGAGACGTGGGGGCACCCTCCGGTCCCCTCCCCGGCGGGGGGCGGTGGGGTGGGGCGCGATCCCCGCGGTGCAGTGGAGCGGGGGCCCGGCGCAGGTGGAGCCTGCGGGGGGCGGCCGCGGCACCGAAGGGCCCTGCGGGGAGCACCGAGCCGCTGGCCCGAGGAAGCGACCCCCGGGGCGGCGCCGCTTCATGGGATTCTCCCGGGGCTGCCTCCTGTGCCTGCGGTCTCTCCTAGGCCTTGAATCCCAGCCAGGTTTCCGTCAGAGGGTCCCTCCGGCGCGGCCGCTCCCGGGCGCTTTGTATCGCTTGCCGCCCCTGCGTGGCCGTGGGAGCGAGTGGGGGCTCCGGGAAGTCGGGGCTTCTCCGGAACCGCTGCCCCGTCTCAGCTGGGGCGCTGTGAAGTTCGGGAGGCGTCGGGACGAGGCTTTCGGGCGATGGTGCTGACGACCCAGTCTGGCAGCGGGAGTTGTAGGGGAAAGGGCCCTTGTGAGCAGCGGGGCTCGTCTCTTTTCACCCCGTTCGTGGCTTGGCCGGTGCCTTAGTGCGTGTGCAGCAGCTCGCCAGGCTGCACAAAGGAACAGCCGGCCGGGTTCGGCCCGTCCTACGGGCGCAGGAGGGATGGATGAGCAACAGCGTGCGGGGCGGGGGCTGCGGTGGGCCCGGGCAGCATCGCCCCGCTCCGTGCTCCGTCGGGCACGAAAGGTTGAAATGCAGCTCCCGTTCGGGGTGCCTTTAAGTCCTTTTATTGCGTTCATGAAGAGATGAACAGTGTTCAAGAATGAAATTATGTATCCCTCACAGTAGAGTTAATGTCTTGCAGCAGCTCTGATCTACAACTCCTTCGGTCCAGTAGATTTATATAACCTGCTCATTAATGGTTTATGAAATGATAAGGGAGATTTTCTGTGTGCTGCTGTGTTTTCTGTGTTGTTGTCAATATTTCCTAATTCAGCTGTCCGGAGTAGGAGAAGCTTATAGCTGTTAACAATGTGTATTTCTACCATTTAAGGGATTTTGTTTTGCTCTCGTTTTGTATTTTTGATCATTCTACATCTTGAGATAGGCTCCTGAATGAGGAGAGTGAATAAAATGGAAGGCACAGTCATTCTCTTGGCTACAGTAATACTCTAGGTATGACTTGTAACAAAAAATGTAAATATTTAAATGGATTTCTGACTCAGTTCTATTTGACTTATTGATCTATGGCTACTGCTAAAATGGTCTATATGATTATGCAGAAGTTAATAGTTACCATAGAGAAAGAGATTGTTTTTCTGTTCATCAGTGAGTGTTTTCCATTTCTTCATCTCTTGGCAATTGTCTGTGGAAGTGCTGTTTTTTTCTCTTAGCAAAAGTCTTACAGAAGAAATAAGAATGTGAGCGAAGTCCAAAACAATAATTTCAGATGTGTTCAGCCTTGCCTGTGATTCTTGGTACCCTGAGTTATCCTACAGTAAAAGCTTTTTAATCTCTAATTGCATATAGTGTTGGTTTTAAGCCTCGGTGAAAATTCAGATTTACAGGACTCTAAACCTAACACATAAAAGATTTTTTTTTCCTGAAGTATACATGTGAAATGCAATTCAAATGAACCATTTAAATCCCTACTAGCAGAAAGTCTATTTTTCATTCCTGGGAATTACTTTCCTGCATTTATTATTTAGCTTAAATGTGTGGAATCTGAAGGTGCATGTAAACTAGACAGAGTAGACAAGTTTGTTTATCTTCTCACGTACTGTTGTGAAACCTTCTGATTTTTTGTTAGTAGTTTGACAGCATTATGCATTTGAGAAGAAAAAAACCTAAACCAACAAGCCAAATTGGGCTCTTAAAACTTGCCAGACTTCTAAGTCTCACATTTTGTGGTTTGATAGAGCTGCTTGGTGTCAGAATGATCTGTAAGTAATTTTCTTTCCTACCATAATGGATATGATGGGATAAAAACTTTCTGAAATGGTAGTGGAAGTCTTTGCAAAAATCGCTTCCTTCCCCAGGAATAGAAGGTACTGGGAAAAACATTTTACAGTAGGTTTTTTATTGTGTGTTTGTGAGAGCCTATTACAGCACTGTGAAATATCTCTTGAATTCTGCCTATAGTTGGTTTTATTGCACTAATATTGATGGAACTACATAGCATTGGAGAAAAAAAATTGCTCTAATGCTATAGAAATTTAATTTTTTGTACTGTAGAAAAGATGTTTTACAGAAACTGTCAAGTAAGAGATTGGCAGCCTAAGCTGGTCTAATTGATGAGTTTGGAGTTGTATCCTACTTATTGTGTTCATCTACTTGTCTGACACTCTGCTGACTTTGTTATTTTCTTTAGGGGAGGGGTCAAAGTTTACTTATATTTTTATTTGCTTTGCCAGCTTATCAAGCAAGCTTGGTTTAAACTAATGTGAAATCTTGTTCTTAGTCTTGTTTTTGGAGTTTGCTTTATGTCAGTGAACATATATTAAAATTACAGATTTCTTGTTAAGTCTCAATTGATCTCAAAATATTCATAAGTGAAAATTGGAACATATTGCCTTTCTTTTCTTGCAGAATACCAAGCATAAATTCAATCAAGCTAAGACTTAACATGTCCTTTACAGTCATATTATGGAATTACCACCAGAGCAGCTTTGATTTTTCTGCCGACGCTTTCACCAAAAGGATCTGTTTTCCCCTGTTAGTCTTTCTTTGCTGATCCAGCTGAAAATGGCCGTACAGAAAAATGTTAAGCTTCAGTTGGATCAACTGTCTGAACTGACTTTGTGGCTATACAAATGTTACTGCTTGCATAGGAGGAGAGGAGGCTGTGACCATTCTTTGCTGAAGCAGCTCAATTTTAGTTTTACCTAAATAGTTCAGCCTTGTCAATAGACTTGCAGCTTAAACTGAAGCTCTGGTGGTCGTGTCTCCTTCTTGACTGTGCATCTTCAGCTGCTGGCAAGGAGGCCTTTGTGAGTTAAATGAAGTCAGGGAGTTAATCAGGTAGTTAATTGCTTTTTTTTGTTTTGTTGAATTTTGGCTGGATCACGTATCTGAACTGGCTGATCATCCAGGTCATGGGGTGGAAATGGGATTTACACTGAAGTGGGGTTGAAGATTGGTAACTCTGATTGAAATTTCTTTGAGCTTCTCTGGAACCATACATTCCCATCAGCATGACCTGGGTTAACAAGGACCTATAGCAAACTGTTTCAAGCTGGCTTGGCAGGTAAAAATCACAGTAAATTGGAGAGTGTTTGTTCCATTTCTTTCAGCTGGCATGTTGGTGTGGGTGGCAATAGTAATGAGCAGAGGATGCGGAACTAGGGATGTGCTCAGCACAGCAACCTCAGACTGACACAGCTGTGTCTGGAAGGGGATTTGTTCTCATCCTAAGGGTGGGATACATCAAATGTTCATTTTGAACTTATGTTCTTTATGGTGTATAGTTAAAACAGATGTTGCATCAGAAAGAACAAAATTTTAATAATAAGTAATATCAGGAAGACTCTTCTGTCCTGCTGTGCAGGATGTGGTTTTTGTTGTTGTTTTGTGGGTTTTGTTTTGTTTCTTTGTTTGTTTGTTTATTTTCCTTCATTTTTATTGAGCAAGACTTGCAACTGGCAGATACCAGTTTGGATGTATAAATGGCATCATGTCATATGTAGCTGCAGTTAGATGTTCATCCAGACCCCTTTGAAGCGTGTGGTTAGGAGATAGCTCTGAAAACGTGAATTGCTTTGTTTGGCATTTGTCTTACATAGTAATTCTTTGTGGAATCCTGGTGTTCTGTAGTAGCAATTACCAGATGTGATGGCTTAAAGATGTTTCGGTATGGTAACTTCTGTTTCCGCAGAGGTGTAACTGAAAGTGTGTCAGGACAAATTCATTTGTGTGTGAGGAATTGTTTAAAAGGAATACATATGCCAAAGTGTAAAGGTGCTCTGGAGGAAAATATAAAACCATTAATTTCAGAGTCTGGGGATGTGAAACAAGCTCTTGGCTTCTTTGAGTACTGAGTCTGTAGGATTTTTGAGATTTTGCTGGTGGGCTTTGATACTGAAGCCAGAACCAAAGCTGTTACCCTTCTAAGTGAAACAATGGAAAAGTACAGTGTATTAAGACTTGGACCAAACTGTTTGGAATCTTTTTCTGATTACCTTTCCTTTTCTGGGAAACAACAAACTGGAACTTCCTGGTGAACTGGATTATAAGCAGTACTGTAAGTATACCTACAGAGAGTTTACTCTTCAGAACTGCTTTCTGTAGGTGTGTACTTGGTCATTGGCCTGGGCTTGTTCACTGATCTAAGAGCTGCAAGTGTTACTGAGACTAAGAAAAACGTGTACTTGGCCAGAACCACTCTTACTGCATGCTAGCTCTTCTAAGTTTGGATGTGACCACTCTTTATCAGTTTATTTTTCTGGGGCAAAACCTCCAAACATCAATGACCTCTCTTTCCTTTTTTTTTTATGTTGTTTCAACTTCATTAATGTGATTCAAGCCTCTGTTGAGGCTCCACTCTTAATGGTGGACTGATTTTAGACTGTTGAAGAAGCTTGTTTCTGTAATCCACCAGGACTAGAGATACCTTGGCGTTTCCAATGCTGTGCAGTTTGCTGATGGGCACCACTGAGCATATAAGAGCCAAACTCTCCTCATTTTTCAGTGTGCCTTGTAGTGCAGAGTGGCTCATAAATGCTTGGATCTTTAGTTAGCTGATATATTTGTGTGTTGCCTTAAGATTTCAAGTGAAGATAGTCTTTTTTTTCAAAGGCATTAATTCATCGACTCCTGTAGTAAAAATCTGTGGAGACATGTGAAGGAATTTGTTCCCCATATGGAGGAATGACACAAATAGAAACTTGGTTCACAATTAATATAGGCTGGGTCTAGATTTTGTTTAGTAACTAATGATAAAAGTGTTGGATTTATATTTTCCCACAGTATAAGGGAAAAGCATGTTCCTGCCTTCCAAATGCGTCTAACATCAAACTTCTAGTTTTGTTCTTGGGTGGTTTTTTCTGGAACTCAGTAGCACTAGACCAGTTCACATGAAACAAGGAGCTGAATACCATAGTCTCATGAAACGTAATTGCTGTTTTTAAAAAAATTTTCTCTCTAATACTTGGTTCTTACTCAAATTAATAATCTAAATTCTGTGGGGAGAAAAAAGCAGTGCGTACTTTTTGTTACAAAAAAAGTTGTTGTTAATTTCATTTGTACAGGTGGCTGTAACTGCAGGACTATAGAGCTGTCGTGCTTTAAAGGTTGTGGCTTCCTCATGTCTCAGCAGTGGATCAGATGAATTTTCCAACCTGTTCCTGTGCTTTACTTCTATGCCTTTAGCATAGACTTTTTTTAAGGCTGGTTATTTTATTGTCAGAGTCTGCTTAACATGGTATTTCTGCTGACTGTTTTTGATTTAAAAGAATGAGATGTGACACAGTTTTCAAAAAGTCTGTGAGGCTTAATCTGGTCTAAAAAGTCTGAGAAAGAATTTACCCATCATTAGTGTGGTACTACTCAAGGTTTAGTGCTTTGGGCTGGGCTGGGGTTCCTGTGCAGTTTCTTCCTTGTAGTTCTGATCAGTGCAGAGTCTGTATTTATGTTGAGTCATCGCATTTCAGGTTGAAATGTACATCACCTGTGCATCAAATTCCCTAACCCAGTCTGAAAATCTGAGTATGAGAATTAGATTGTCTAGTTTAAAGTCTTATATAAACCAGAGTTTATAGGATTCAGTGACTGTGATGTTGGTTTTGCTTTTTGTATTTTAGCACATACCTACTGATGGAGCGGCTTTTTTGGGGTTTCTTTCCTTCCCCCCCTCCCCCCCCCCCAGCCCTCCCAGTTGAATGATTAGTAAGCTAGTTAATAGTTATGATTATTTGTGTGCTCTTATATTAATGGACCTTGAACATTATCAGAGCTTAATATTGATGTCCAGTTTTGCTTGTGTCTATAAAGTTTGGTATTTCTGTGTAGGTTTCAGTGTCTATGTGAGAAGCATCTTTTGTGTAATGTGCTCTTTCTTTAACTGGATTTGCACAGGGTAGCTTTGAAAGAGTGTCATGACATTTGTATGTATATTTATTTGCACATGAGGATTGCTTCCTCTTTATTTTAAATGACATGAATTTGTCAGAGGTCATTTGATGTTTAAAGTGCCTCTCAACTGTGCCATCTTTGAGCAACTGGCCATTCCTTTGTGTTCTCTTAGCTTGGCAGCAGAGAGCCAGCCTCCTGCAAGGGAATGAAGGACTGCAATTCAGTTGGCCTGTATCTTTATGATAGAATATTTTCTGAAAGTGTCTGTAAAATAGTTGTGTTTTTAACAACCTTTTTGTAGCTGACTTTATGTAGAAAATCTAAGCTATGGTTTGGATTTGCTGTGTGCAGCTGGCAAATAGAAGACAGTCACTGAATGCTTTGTCAAACTCTCTGCATGTGCTATGGATAGGTGCATCATGCTAATATTAATGTGGACTGTGTATCATTGTAAAATTTGCTTGGCCCACACTCTTACAGCCAAAATACATGGCTATTTCTTTGCTGTCAGGTGGGGTAGGGTACACCCCTTTAAGGAGGTATGTGCTTAGTACTATCTAAAAGTTTTCCTTGTTCTTAGAAGTACAGAATTTGTATCTCAGACATGATTTTATTGATGTATATGACATAATATAGATTCATGTCCATTATCTCACATTTTAGATACAGTCCCATACTTAAGTTTTATTTTCAGTTGCAATAAGTTATTCTCTGGACAGTTAGCTCTTGCTTTGAGCATCATTTATTTTGTCTGTTAGAGTTTGTTCTCAAAGTAATCAGTCTTATCCACAGTGTTCAGTATCTTGTCCTTGCACAGGCCGGGAACATAACTGTTACTAGAAAAGGCAACGTGGTTTCTCTGCCTACAGTATTTGTTGACTTAAGGATGAGGACCCAATTCTGAAAATCACACAGTGTAAAGAATATTTATCATTCAAGCAGAGAAAAAAAATCAGCTCTACCATATACTAATTTAAGTACTGTTAAATTATTATTCTAGTAATGTAGACGTAGTTCTCCCTTTCTTCCGAGGCAGGCAGTGCTGAGGTAGGAATACAGATACACCAAAAATAGTGAGGTCATGTGAACTGCAGAAATTTTATTCTTGATTTGAAAGTCTTAGTGAAGATAAAGAATGAGAATATAATAATAATATTTTTTGAGGAAATCCAGGATGAAAATCTTTCTGATTCTGTCTTGATTTCCTTATTGCTAATTTTTATGTTTTAATTTCTTAATAATATACTGCAGTGTTTTGCTATGAATGAGTATCATAACTTGGTTGGGGTAAAAAAAAGTTTTCCACAAAATGGCTTGCCTTCTCCTTTTGCATATTTTCTCTCACTTGCAAGAATTTGGTTGATTTGATAGTGTATTGCTCTCTTTCCTCTCCTGTGTTTCAGGCAAAAAAAAATTTAAAAATGAATTATGTATTCAGAGGTAAGAAACTTTTTTGGAATGTGATGTGTCCTGGAATTTTCTGAGATGCTGGAGCATGAGATCTCCAGTTGTGCCTGATGACAACTAAACTTCTTGCCCTTCTGAATTGCAGTTCAATGTCCCAGGACTGTTTGATTGTATATTCCTTTCTTGAATAGAATAAACTATTTTCTTTCTCCAGGTTTGTTTTCAGCAGGATCAGCCCCTCTTTTCACTTCTGCAAGCACCCTGGAGCTTTGGGTCGGGGAGGACAAACAGAGGGGGTGTGCTGTTGCCAAAAGGAAGTTACATGGGTCCGGTGCATACAGCTAATGTAACCATGATGTAGTACATTTTTGGAATGATCCTGCCTATCTGCCTCCCTCACCCTCCAAAGATCCCACCTGAGATAAAGATTATGCAATCAGGAGGTCTTCCCTGGAGTTTCTTCCAGATGCATCAGTAATTTCTGTGGCACAAGTAGCGATGGCTCTGTCCTTTTTCAGTAGAGAAGCTTCTGTAGGTGCTATTATGGGAGCTGTAAACTGCTGATAGTCTTGTTACAGAGATGGGAGCACATCTCAGCTCCATGAGTGACAGGACATCTCCAGGTACTGTCACATTGTTTTGTTATCTGCTTCTAGCAGATACCAAGATTTTATTTAAACCAACTGGGTCCTACTCACTGCCTTGGCTCTGGCTCCTCACATAGTGCATCAGGTCTAGCAGCCCGAATTAGTTCTGTCCCCTTCCATAATGGCCCTAGAAGTTGGGGTTTCTGCAAGTAAAGGCTGTGCAGCCATCTGAGCACGAGTAAGGAGGGGTAACTAAATGCATGTCTTTATTTTTCATGGCATTAGATCAAGTGAGAAATGGAACTGACTGGTGTGGGCAGAGAGTAGGCAAATGCTAAAATGATTAATGTGGTGATCGAGAAGACACAGTTTATCTTGCTAATGTTACCTTAGGGAAAAGAAGAGTAGTCCCAAAATCTTCCTTCCTTCAGATTTTCTACAAAGAATGGGAAAAACTTCTCTTACAGAGGACTGGTTTTTTTGTTCCCTTTCACACATTGTCTCTGGCTCCAGTTACATTTAGAAATAAACAAACATGCTTGCTTCAATGTTATGTGGCTTTGACACTGGAAATTATTGCTTATTCTTCAGCTCACTGTTTCAGTGTTTAGTCTAGGTAAATGCTGCATGAGCTTCTTGTCCTCTTTTAGAAAGAATCTTTCAGCTTTCTAATATGCATCTTTGCTGTGAGACACATCACATCTATAAAAATGGATCAGTTGCAGGTGAAATAGCTGCTATCATGAAATAGCTAATGATGTGTTGACTCATCTGTGAGAGATGACACTGCATCCGGTCTAGTTCTGTACAGAGATACCAGATCAGTCTGCTGTGAGTTGTCCCAGTTTCTTCAGTGGAAAGTGACTGGCATCTGGCAGTCTTGCATTATATCATCCTCAAAACATGAGGACTGCTGTTCTTTGGTAGGTGTAAAATGTCATATTTTGAAATTTACATTAGACTTAATTCCATCTTCCATCCAGGATGTGATTTCAGGTACACTTCAGGGTATTGATAATGACCAAAAATTGTGGTTTTACACTGCACTTTTCCTTGGTTTTCCATGTGGTGCAGGTATGTATGACTGTTAGGGCTCTAAACAATACTGGCTTAAAGCTGTAGGCCTAATTTTTTGGGATAATCTAATTACATAAAGTTGGAGATGGTACTGGTGTGAAGTACACTGGGAATTGCTTCTCTGCACAGGTGTTTACATGGAACTGTGAACAGCTTCCTACTCAGGATTTAGTAGCCCTTGAGATCTAAGCAATGAGGGTGTTGAATTCTGGTAATTCTTAGCTCTTGCTGCTTTCAGGCACCTCATCGTTATTAAAGACAGTGGTTAGTTTAGGGATGTAGTGAGGATGGTCTTGGGGAGTTTTTAGGTTTTTTTCCCAGAAGCACCACATTTAGTGTTTTCATCTTTTAAAAACAAGCACAGTTTGTCTGTTGTGTTAGGTGTCAATAATGAGTTTGTATTTAGCTTCAACCTGCTGTTGAACAGGTAATGTTCCCCTAGTAATCCTGGTATGGAGTGTATGGAGACCAATCTCATTTATGTGTAGGTGTTAAAGTGAGCTGCATTACTGTATTAAATTAGGCATAGCATAATTCTGTGTTTACTTTGGGGACTTCATTATCTGCTGTTTTAAATTTGGAACTGGGTTACAGAAGTTCCTGGGTTTAATCCTAATTCTTTCATGCAATTTAGAAGTTGTTTTTATTTTTCTGAAGATAGGAAATTGTGTCCCCATATCCTCATCACAGGCCTTTAGTCCCAATAACAATTGTAAAGAACTTAACCAAGAGAACTGTCATTAATACATATTATTTCTGACATTATATATATTATAATTTCCTGTAGGAGTTGAGATAATTTAAGTTCACATGCATGGAAAATGTGTTAGGTGATTACTATTTAGATTGTAACATATTTTATTACTCTAAGTCTTGTCCAGAGCAAAATTAGGGAAGTTTTTCACATCAACTTGAGATTTTTATGACTCATCTGTTTGGGTATAGAAATATCACTTGTCTTTCATCTGAAGGGTGATCAGAGTAGTTTAACATGCTTAAAATTCACCTTTACTCTATAGTAGGCCTAGACCACTATATAGTGGTCTTAAAGGAAGGAGTAGAACATTTCTTCTGAGACTAATGGAACATCTGAATATCAGAAATTCAGATCAGAAAAGGGAAGAGGCAGGGCAGTAGCAGATTGTGTGATTTTGTGAAATCAGTGAAGTAAATCCAATGTGATGGACTTAGTCTAAATAGAATTCTTGTAGTACACAGGAAATAAAGGATGTTGAAAAAAATTGCAAATTCATTGATAATTTTGCAAATTAAAATGGTTCATGGTGCAGCACAGATTCATTGAGAAGGAAGGTGGTTCATGGATCCTCTGCTGTTTTGTTTTCCTTTTATTTTTCAGTTCTCCGTAATCTCTTTCCATAGAAACTTCAAGGTAAAAAATGCAGGTTTTGGTAGTAGAAATGCAGACTTGGGAGATCTGGCTTAATTTTTATTTTGTTCTACAGATGTATTCAGTGATTGGTTATTTGTGGTTAAATCCAGAAGACTTAAATTTTTCCATATTAACGTTTAGGTTCTTGCCATGCCAAACTCCAAGTCAATCATGTTTTAATTCTCCTGTGCATGGTGGAAAGTTAGAAATGGAAGAATCTCATTGAAATGAAAGGGTATTTACTGCTTAGTGTAGAAAATAAGACACAGAGTCTAGACTCAAGCCCTCTTACTTTCTAGCCTATAGCCCTTGGGATTTATAGTTGTATGCCTCTTTGGAAGTTCAAAACGTTTCTGTGGTTAATGGGTTAATCCTTCTAACACATGTCTGATAGATGTGCCTCTAACAGGGTTTGACATTCAGAGAAACAGACAAACGTATGAGCTGCTGGCTCAAACATGTGTTTCCCAAGCCTGTCCTATTCACTAACGAGTGGTTTTGATCCTGGCAGTGACACTAGTGGGGATGTCTAAGGATGACCCAGGATATCCCATGAATTCTTAACCTGACTGCTGCCACTGAAGAACTGCTCTCACTGTCCATTGTGTACTTCTGCTGTGCCTTTTGTATTTGACTTTCTCATAAACCATAATCATTCAATGAAACCAACAAAAGGTATTTTTGCTGCTGTGGTGAGCTGGATTGTCTCCAAGTGGTCTGGCAAGTGCTGTCTAAGGAAGAACAGGAACTAGGGGGAGCACTGGGTGGTTGGGCTGGCATAGCCACCTCCTGCAAACTGCTTTGAAATGTGAGTCATAATTTATGTTCTCCAGTGCAGGGAATAGAGAAAATAGTTTACAGATCGTTTAACCTAGCTCAGTTTCCATCTGGAAGTAGGATGCTGATGATTTTTGAGCAAAGGAAGTTGTTTGTGTGTTTTGAGAAGGCAGGTTCACAAAGTAGTAAACAAAAAAGGAGCTACCCTTGAAAAAGTACAGTGTTTCAACTTTTTTTTTTGAGGGAAAAGTGTTTAAAAAAAAAAAAAGGAAATAAAGGATGCACTGGACTAGAGAGTTGGGCCAAGGGCAAGCATAGCCTTCTAGCCCAGTTGTGAGGGCCCCTTCTCAAGGAAGTGATAATGGTGGAAGTAGTGGTGACTGACTTGGGGACTTTTTTCTCCCCTCTTTAGTTTGAGGATGTAACACTCTTGGTGTGTTTTTGCTTTAAATGATGGCTGCTTGGTCAAATGGTAGTAGGTTTGTGTTATGTGGGTAGGGGTGAACTGCACAGCCATAATTAGAGGGAACAAGTGCTGGGCTTGCATGAGAACAGGTCCATTAGAGAATTTCACTTACACAGAACCTTGAGCAATGGCAAAGTTTAGGCTGTGAGAGGAAGGAGGTTATTACTTGTGGTCCCTTAATGTGTGTTTTCATCTCACCCCCTTGCTGACTGCTCTTTCTGCCTCTCAGGGCAAGGAAGAAGTAGCTTTTGTCTATGTAGTCTACCTACAAAACCTTGTTTATTTCAGGAGCCATCTCTTACAGAGAGCTCTGAGCATTGATTTTTTGAGACTGATGCTTTAATGAAAATAAGCATTTATATGTTAGTTTCCAGAATGTCTTAATTTAATCAGCTCTTGCTTTCAGGAAGGCTGCATTGTACTTCTTCCCTAGAAACCCCGAGGCACCAGGGAGTGCAGGTGCAGCCATTGCCTCAACTGTTCAGTACAATCTGTAGAATTCCATCTTTCACTTGTTAAAGTTGTAGAACCATCTTTTCACTGTATCTAACATGTTACAGATGGTGTCTGTGACATGGTCACTCCTTTACTGTGTTCTGCGTAAGTGAAGCATCAAGTCAGTACCTTTAAACGTTAACTTACTTTCTTAGCAAAAAGCTGTAGCAGTACCAGGTACCCACATCTGGACTGGGAACATTGTAGCTGGTTATGTTAGTCTCCAAAGTCTCCCAAGAGTTTTTAGAAAAAAAAAAAATTGACTCTAAACAGCCTTTTTAAAGGAAGCCTAAAGAATAAGTGAGTTTAACGAAGTTGGAAAATTCATCAACGTTGACCAGTTATTAGGGAGGTAAAACCTTGTATTTATGGAAGAGCTAAACAATTTTAGCCATGAACGAAATGCTGCATGATTATAGACTCAGGAAACTTTATTTGGGTAGGAGGAAGTGTTTTAATTTCAGTCTGCTCCAGCCAACCTTTCTGTAATAACTCCATGATGTTAAATGCCAAGTAATGACTGTTTTTAAAAGTTATTTTGAAGTAAACTTGCATGTTCCATATAAGCTGGAAGAAGAAACTGAATATTAAGTACACTTTGATCTGCTTTTGTGATAAAGATGCCTACATGTTTATTCAACTATACTTCAGTGCTTTACCCTTACCATTTCTATGGAATTTTCTGACTCTGTTAGTCGAAATTCTCCTGTTTCTCTAAAGAATGGTGATTGAACTTTTCTGTGTGCAGGTCTGACTTTAAAAAGGCAGTAAAATAGCAAGTTTTGAAACACTTTGCTTCCCACTTTTAGTTCTGTGATGTGGACATCTGATCTAGAAAAATCTTAATGGGGTTATGTGTGGTTTGATTTTATTAAAATTAATTTTGCCTCAAACTTCCCTACATAACTTGTCAGTTCAGTTTTATTGTGGATGCAGAACTGTGTGTGCTGTTATAAAGCCTGTGTGCTTTTGCCATTTAGACATTTTAATCTATTCCTGCTCTTTGTTTTAAAAGCCTCTACATTTGATAGTATTTGTAATTTACTAATGGGATGTTAGTTGTGCATAAATTGTAGTAGGAATGATCAGTTATGAGAAATTAGTGGTTATTTTTCTCCCTACCCCCTTCATTCTGGTGTATGACACTAAATTGAAAACTTACTTGCTGGGGCACAGCTGTGATTTGACTCTTTTTGCCAAATGGAGTTGTCAGGTCTCCTGTGTGTTAATGTTCTAAATCTGATCCAATAAGCTCTGTGTGTGTGTGTTGGACAACTCTTATTTTTATGTCTAAAGAAATGAGAGGTTATTTGTATTACAGTGTCTTCAAAAGCGGGTGTTCTGTACTTCAGGAGAACCTTGACAAGTTATTCTAGTTATTAATAAATCTCTTTGTATGGACAGGCATTCAGATTTTTGAAATCAGAGGCCTATCTGTTATAAGCAAAGCAGAGTCAGGTATTTTGTCCTTGGTCTGCTGGGGCCCAAGATCAAAATTCCTTCTGAATTGGGCAAGCAACTCTTGCATTGTTTTCTGAACATGTTTTCTTTTGGTTTTTTTTTTTTTTTTTTTTACTTCCTTGGTGCCTTCATCTCTGTGAAATGGCTTGTACATGGGCACTGGTGTGCTGCTGACAAGTGTCAGAGTGGCCTAGGTGAAATGAAGTGTGAGACTTGTGCTTAGGTGTGGAGATGGTTCTACAGATAGAGCTTAAGAAGAGAGCTGCAGAGAAGTCTGGGCCTGAGGAAACCTATAAAGAGTGGATGCCTTTGAGCACTATTTAGTACAAAGGAGATGTTAGGGTAATGAAGGTGATTGATAATCCAAGTTATTAGCTGACAACTTCCCTCCTGAAATGATTACTTATGTAACTCATTTGATTTTCTTAAATTATATAGTGAGAATTAATTGTCTTTGGTGAGTTGCCTTCAGTCTAGCCAGTTTTGTGGTTTAATTCTGACTAGCCGTTATTTCAGGTTCTGACTTTGCAACTGCTCCACTGCAGCTTCCCTAAGAAGAAGCTCTTCACTACAAATATGAACAAGTTTGCTTTGAAGTGAAGAGTTGAACAGAAATTGAAGTGGGAAAAAGGCTGAGAGTTCAAAGTGAGAATGCATATTCGTGGAAACACTTGTGCGAGGCTTTTCGAGAGCAGCTTTTGTTTGATTCTGAACTAGTCTGGATGAAGTCCACCTTTTTATAATTGATATTTAAAGGGTTTTTTCCTACTTATTTAATAAAACTTGATCATGAATAAAATTAATTTTCTTCTTGTCAAACCTGGTTTTCCATTATTCTTCAAGTGGGAAAGTTTAAAACTTGTAGCAAACTTGAAAGGACAGATCTTAGCCTGGAAAGGCACATTTTCATACTGAGAAGATGAAACAACATTTCCTGCTTCTTTCTGCATGTGGCATGCAGGCTCAAAGCAGGTAGAACTTAAGAAGAAGCTTTTACCTGGGTATGGTTTCCAGTTCTTGTGCCTTCAGATCAGCACCATTCTTCTAAATCCTGAGAGTGTTTTCAGGAGGGCTTTGCTGCCTGTTGCTGCTGTAGCTCCAAGATCAGGTTCTGGTTTCAGAGCGATTGCTAACCTACGGGCTGACTGAATTGTGCAAGGAAAGAGCTTCCTTCACATTCCTGGAGCAGTCAGTGCACAGTTATTTTCCATTGAGGTGGCTTGTTTTATTAGCACGGAGAGAATGGTGTCTGCACCTAGGAATTACTCAGACCATGAGCAAAGGTATGGGTTGCTTTAAAACTCTTCCAGTTCAAGGCAGGTTCTGCCTCGTGGCTCTCAGGTCCCACGCTGCGTTAGTGAAAGCAATGCAGATCCTGGGTGAGGCAGGTGTAGAACAAGTATTTTCTTCCTCCCACGGTCTTATTTTAAGTTTGATCTTTTCTTTTTTTTTTTTCCCCTTCATTTCAGGGGTTAAAAAATACAGTAGTTCCTGAAGACAAAAAGGGTGTGTTCAAAAGATACTTCAAGGAGAGAAAATAAATATAAGAAATTAAGTAATTAGAGGTTTTAAGTACATGGGGAGGACTATCTGTTTAAATAAAGGTGATTTGCAAAGCTTCTGTGTCTTTTGTTGGTTTGTTTGGGTGTTTTTTTTTAATGGATTCTGGAACCACAACATCTACTCTGATTCTTTTAAAATCCATTCTGGATACAAAAGTGAGGGAGGGATCTCACAGTTAGGACAAGTCACAAGTCTGTAATTTCATTTTGCAATTAGTTCAGTTATGCCAACTGAAGCTTTTAGTGCTTACAAGTTCAATATTAATATAGCAATTAGAATTTGTGTTAAAACAGCTAAATGCACAGAAATCCTCTGTCGCTGGCTTTACTGAGAGTGAAGATATATCCACTGAAGCAGACAACTTAATTATTAAAAGCTGGCTAAGATGGAACATAACTATGACTGAAAATGGATAATATTTTTCTACGAAAAGGACTTAAAATATAAAGACTTGTCTGTAGGAATCCTTCCTCTATAGGCAGTTTCATCCTGGTTGCTAAGAGAGAATCTTGGGTCAGTTGGTAGCAGTAGAGATGGAAAAATGGCCATTTCCAGTTTGTCCCCTGAGCCTCAACTCTACAGGAATGATGGCAGTGTGAACCACAAGGGCCTATTGACCATTCCTAGAGGGTATTTGGTGTTTCTATTCTGACTATAGGAGGCTGAAAGCAAGCTGATGCTACCCAAAAGGAGTGTTAGAAGCATTAAGAAAGAGTTAGCCTTTTAGCAAATGGTAACGTCAGCTTTTAAGAAAAGGGCTTGCTTTTTGGGTAACTTGATTTTAGAAGTCATTGTCCTAGAACTGCTACCCAACAAACATGAAGTATTCATCTTTAGAGAAGATTTGTATTAGTCTTCTGTATTATTCTTAGTATAGCTTTCAGTCACAAAATAGAACTTAAAAACAATAGCTATATAGTGAAATGAATATATATGTCTGGAGACTGGCTAATGTGCTGGTACTGAAGCAGTTTGGTATTTAATATCCTTATATCTGGCACTCTTGGAAAAAGAAATTTTGCAGACAGTAAATTTATCTGTAGAATTTGAGTCTAAAACATGCAGACTTGGAAAGTAGATTTTCCTTTTGGAATAACTGGTTGTGAAAGCAGTTTGTCCTTACAGAAAAGTAATCTGTACAGGTAGCCAGGACACACTGGACAAGAAAGGTGGGGAAATTGGTTGCATTTGTTCATGATTGCTTCTGCTGTGCTCTCAAACTTGAGGACAGTTGAGAGACTTCAGGACAGAAAAGGCTGAATTTCTCATGTTTCCTTCACTTTGTTAAATTGGGTGTTTTAAAAAATGTATATTCAAATAAAGTAGGACTAAGATAAGGTCTAGTAATTGTTAACAATTAAAAGTACTAAGTTCCAGTCACATACAAGTGTTCTCCTATATCTGCATTAAAGCAATCTTGTCTGTTTCCTTCTTTAGTTGTTTGAATGAAGGCAGACATCAAGTTCTTTGAAACTCTCAGTATAATGGATCAAATGCTGGAAAGATTTGCTTTAATAACTGGGGGAGAATGTTGCCAAAATCCAAAGGGAATTGTGAAATGCAGTTTAGTAATCAGTGCAATATGTTTTAAATTTAGTCCCTGAAGTCTGCCTAGAAGAAAAACTATGGTATTAGGGAAAGCTGTTGATGTTAATAAAGTCACAAACTAGAAAAGCAAAGACAGACTTAATTTACCATTTACCATTTGACTCCCAAAAGTGTATGTAGCTGTACTGAAACAATTGCTTTCATTGGCAAGACTGCAGTTTACCATATCTCAATGGGTTATGTTACTATGCCTTAATTGTACTTGACCATGAAGTTCCAAGTTTTGTCAACACTGAAAAATTGTAAAAAGCCTTTTTTTTAAAAAAAAAAATTATGTCCTATCAATGATGTTGTTGGTGCAGATGGAGTAAAAGGCTGAACTTGCAGGCTGTAGGTTGTACTTTCTGAAAAGATCAACTACAGGTTACTGTTAGCTCAGTCCTGCTAGGCTGAACCATTAGTGGCTGCCATAGTTTGAAGCACTTCCCAAAGTGGTTCCAGTGCTGGGGAGTTGGTGTGGGGCTGGTGCTGCACCCAGGCTGACTACGAGGAAGAGGCAGGGTGTGAGGTAGCTCTGTAGCTGCCTGGCTTTGAGATGTGGACTTGGGATGACTCTACTTGGGTGGGTCCCAGGCCTTTATTTTGGGTAATGAGAGTTTGTGTATTGATTCAGTCTGCAGACAGTGGGGCTGTACATAATTGGGTCCCAAGTTTAGACTTGTCCACTTTTAGACAGTGTAGCTGCTGTAACTTTTTTCCTGTCTCTGGAGGAAAAGAAAACCCACCCCAAATTCACCTTGTGGTATCTCTTCTTCATCCTAATAGAGTTAAAAGAATAATATTTCTTTATCAGCAGGACACACCTTTTGTTCCCATAGCTCTATAAAGTGCAGTAGTGTGGAATATGTTTTAGCACATCTCTAAATTGATCTCTTCCAAGTATACTCTGAGTAACTAAAAAAAAAAAAAAAGGGGGGGGGGCAAAAATCCGAAACAGCAGCAAAGATAAATGCTTAGGATTCTGGTGAAGAGTATCTTAGCCTAGGGTTTGAGTCACAGGCAGAGTTCTGTTTAAATTAGTGTAGGATCTGGAATACTGTTCTGTTAAAATATTGTCCAGCTGAGCCCCTTCTTTGTAGTTTGTTATTCAGCTTAGAGTACAGGTACTGAGCTAGCTACATTTGGCCTTCTCTTGTGCCAAGCACACCCCAAGTGTTAGCCTTTATGAAATTCCTTGTCCAGATAGTAAAGTACAGAGTTCCCTCTGATACCCTGTTGAGTACATGGGCTTTTGTAAGCAGTCCAAGTGTGTTTGGGTAGGTGTCATTAATGAACTTGAAGTTTTTGTCTAACTCTTATTTTCTCTAAGCACTTCTTAAAAAGTGTTCTTCTCTTTAGATAATGCATGTTAGCATTTATATAAATTTATATAATTTATATAAAAGCATACCATGGTGAGCTCATTGAGCTTAGAGGCATTAGGGACTGGTATCTCTCTCTTGGCCTGTCTCTCCATGTGCTCACCACCCCAGCAGCTCACTTTTTTTATGAGAGAGAAGGGTGTCAGCTGTAAAATGCAACCAGTCTTGTCTCTGGTATGCAGATATCCACTCTCTCCATGTTTAACTTCTTGATATTTAGGCAAGGCTTACATTGAGAATCTCTTTTCTTATTTTGCTTGTTTTTTTCCTTTGGTGCACCATTTTGAACTACACCAGTGTAGGCTATGGTAAATAGTCTACTAGGGCAAGTGATTTTATAGTTGGAAATTAGATGCAATACAATTTCACCTTAAGTAGCAAGTCTGTGTTTTATTTGAACTATAACTTACTCTGTAAATCACACTTTACATTTTTTTTAAACTTCAAATGTTGGATTCTCCTCATACTCCTTGGCAAATATTCCAGTGTCTAAGAATAAGCTACAAATGTTCATCTAATATCAAATGCCACGTACTTGATCTAGCAGGAAAAAAACAAAAGATGAAAAGAAGTTTGAAGTCTTTGTCATTTAGATTATGACCTAGTTGTTGCTTTTTTTCTATTTCAGAAGTCAGTTAAGCAAAATATAAGAACTCAGTTTTCATGTACGTGTGAGAGTGGGACGAGTTTCTGTTAAAACATGGGCACCTGAGCTGTAGGTACCAGTTGGAGATGAGGGAGACCTGTCAATGGGCTTTCCCTGCCTGTGCGTTGCGTGGTCATTTATTCTGTCTTTGCAGCATTAAATACTCACCTTGTCCTCATTTTCTTACCAGCATAATTAGAATTCATGCTAGTCTCTAGTTTAGCCTATATTCTTTTTTGTGTGTACATGATCTTATGTTTGACTTGTCATAATGCATATGGAAATAATTTTACTGTTGAAAGGAACTTTGTCACCATAACTAGTCCTTTATTGCTACTTCTGAATTTGTCAGTTTCTGGTACTGGCAGATTATGCTGTTGAATATACTTCTTTGCAGACATAAGTGCAATACAAGAAGTATTAAGCATAATACTAATCTCTGCTGGACACAAATAGAAAATAGAAGCATCTTCTTCTTTACCATGTGGACTTCTGTTTACCTGTTAATCCAATTAATTGATCACATAGGTAGGTCAGCATTTAACCCAATTGAAATTAAGATTATGCAACTAAATTTTATGGGGTTTATATGCCTTTATTTAACTCCCTTGAAACCGTGATACTAGAGGTTAATTTGTGGTTATGGTGGTTCTTGGGACAGAAGCTCAGAACTTATGAGAGAAATAGGGAGATTGCACTTCATTCTTTATTTGACAAATAATTGTATTACAGAGGTCTGGAGGTATCTGAGTAGAGCGAAAAGAAAGATTTAATTACTGTATTATTATATGATCTGATTAATTCCCAAATTAGTAATGTAAGAAACCATGGCTTACAGATGAGTTCAGCAGCCCTTCCATTATTTGCTGAATAGCTAGTATGGACATTGCAAGAGCTTCCAAGATGTGAAGCAAACATTAGAATTGTGGACTGTTCCCGCTAAAAGTATTTTATTTTCTGAATGTAAAAGTTCTTACAAAGTAAAAAGCAAGATATGAAATCAAATATTTCTGCAGTGTGGTTATGACTGAATTGCACAAGTCAAAACCTGTCCTTTCCTCTTTACCAGGAACTCTTTACTCGTTTATATGCGCTCCAAATAGTGCATAGAATATGCTTCAAATCAGTCTATTCTAAGTTGTTTAGATGAACTTCTCTCAAAGTAGCTCTCCGGAAGATGGAGTTTACTATTGTCTTATACTAATTTTTCTGAAGAAGTTGAAAAAGCTACTGTATTTCACTGCTTTTTTTTGGTGCAAAATTATGTCAAAACTTTCAGAAATAATGCCAGAAAAAGCAATCCGGAGTCTTTAAAATAGTATTCTGTGCAGTACATGTGAAAGCAGTTTCTGAAAAAATCTTGTTGGAAACCTCAGATGGCAGCCTTCAATTTAAAGAAATAGCAAAATGAGTCATTCTTAAAGCATAAAAAAAAATCTATAGTGTATTTTTTGTCCAGTAATAGGAAAAGGATTGACTCTGGATATGAAATGCTGAGCTTTATTGCATTTGCATTAGGCAGAATTATTAACATTGTATTGTAGAGGCTGTGGCACATTTTTGGCAAGCTGATACATTCCTCCCTTTCTCTGTTGCTTCCTCCCACTCAAGAGCTTTTGTCTTTTTTATCTGCTTTTTGAAGAGAGAAATGTGGTATGCATAAAGACCACTGAAACTGTAACTCAAGTTTGGATTTGATGTAAAGCTAAACTGTTACCATAAATTCAGATTACAGAAAAACACAAAACTAAAACCTTTGTTTTCTTATTTAAATAAAGCCAAATACAGTTAAACTGTAGTAATAGGCAGTAGGGAATACAGCCTGACTTCTGTAGCTAATACCTGGCAGAGCTGAGAAATGACTATTGTGTGAGGTAATTGTGCTTTCTCCGTGCATATTTGTGTATCATCTTTTCTCATTTGAGAGGAGGCTGTAATGAAAGATGACAATGAGTTATATATAAGGAAAACCCAACACTTGTAATCGCAAGAAGTGTATGATAGTATGATGCCAGCTGCTGTCATGTTCTATTTTTAGCAAGTGTGGACCTGGTCTGTGGTTTTACTGAGAAATCTTGGTCTCTACTGGATAAATTTAGGGATGAGCAGTGCAGCCCATATTTTTTTTTGCTAGAATGCTAAGAACATTTCATCATCAAACATATTGAACGTCCCATGAACTGTACCTGAAAATGGCTGCTTGCCTTGAGGTGATACCTTGGAGGATTCTTTGAAGCCTGCTGTATGCAAAACCCCATTAGCAAGGTTCAGAGGTGGCTCCATACACTGCACACACAACATAAGAATTTTTATGAACAGCCTTGGAATGCTACATGTGTGGTTGTTTCTAAAACAAACAGATAGTAACTCTTTCCCCTCTGCCTCTGTTTATATATAGACATAGATGAATTAAAAAGCTTGATTCATCTGCAAATGGCTTTATATTTATTTAATTTATTGAAACAAGAAGTCTATAAAAGTAGTATCTTTAAATGGATAATAAAGTAATTTAGGACTAATATTTCTATAAATAAGTATTTTTATACAACTAGTAATAATTAACTAAAGACATTTCACTGTGATGTTTTACCTGTAAGGCTGAAGAACTATGTTACTGAGATGAGAAGAGAGGAGGCAGGGGAGAGAGGGCTGAAGCGGACTCTTCATAGCCAAGGATATCTAAAAATGGAGCATAAATACTAACACTAATTTTCCTTTTTAGGTCTTCTTCAAGTTTTATGCAATAATATATTAGGCTTACATGGAAAGGTTTTGGTAGCAGGAAGAGCTCAGGTGTGGCTTGTGAGAAACTCCCCTCATGCCTGACATAGCCAGTGCCAGATGGCTCTAAGGTGGAGATGCTGTTGGCCAAGGCTGAGCCGGTGCAGTGGTGGGATAACAGGTTTAAGAAGGGAAAAAAATGTTTCTGTGTGGGAACAGTTGCAGACAGACAGGAGTGAGCATATGAGAGAAGCAGTCTGCTGTCACCAAGGTCAATGAAGGAGGGCCAGGAGAGCTTTAGGTGCTGGAGCAGAGATTGCCTGGCAGCCTGTGGGTGGAGACTGTGGTGAGCCAGGCTGGGTCCCTGTAGTCTGTGGAGGTCCAAGGTGAAGCAGGCACCCAGTTGGAACCCCTGGAGACCCCCATGCCAAGGCAGGTGGGTGCCCAAGGGAGACTGTGACCCTATGGGAAGCCTGTGCTAGAGGATGTTTCTGGCAGGACCTGTGGACCATGGAGAGAGAAACCCAGGCTGAAGCATGTCTGCTTCCAGGACTTGTGACCCCACAGGGGACCCCTGCTGGAGCTGTCTGTTCCTAAAGGACTGTACCCTGTAGTTGGAACTCATGCTGGAGCAGTGGGTTCATGAATTGCAGCCCATGAGAAGGACTCACGTTGCAGAAGTTCACAGAGGATATCTCCCATGAGAGAGACCCCATGCTGAAGCAGGGGGAAAGTTGTTTCTCATTGTCCTACTCTGATATGATTGGTTATAAATTAAATTGACTTGCAAGTCAAGATTGTTTTGCCCATGACAGTAATTGGTGAGTGATGATCCTGTCCTTACCTTGACCCAAGAACCTTTCACTGTATTTTCTCTGCCCTGTCCAATTGAAGAGTGGGAGTGATGGGAATGTCTTTGGTGGACACCTGATGTCCAGCCAAGGTCAGCCCACCACAAGTTACATGAAATTTCTGAAATAACCAGAACAGCTAGCAATTTGATAGTGGAAAACATCTGGCTATTTCCAGACAAAGCTTTTCAAATGATAGCAAATAAAGTGTTTTCAAGTGATAGCAAATTTAATAAGTGTCAGGGAAGTATTTAAAGAAATATCTTGTCTAGGAGATTGTCATGGAAGTTCAGAGATGCTTAAGAGTGGGCTTCTGTATTACTGGTGCCGTGTTGCACTTGACAGCTCTTGTTCCCAAAAGATTTGGTGGGGTCAAAAGTTTTCAAATATTCAGCTATCACACAAACCTTTCCTCTGTGTTAAGTCCTAATCCTTAGTGGTACGCTGGCATTATGGCCTTTTTAGCTCATACATCATCTCAGTATACGCTGCCAGTATACCACTGTTGCCATTTTCTGCCCTTTGCATTTTTGTAATGAAACTGCAGGACCACTTTGTACTGTCACAGAGTTTTCCTCAAGAATAGACTAAAGAGCATGTTCATTTTGGTAAAGTTGAATTAGGGAAACATTAATTGGGTGAGTAATACCGTTCTTTTGTCCATGTGGGCAAACCAGTTTTTCTCGTTCAATGGTAACCAGCATAATATAAAATACGTGTATTTGGGTCATAGTTTCTTTGTTTCATTTATGATCTAGCATTTTGGGAGGATTGTTTTCAGTTTTCCTGTTCTGCCTCTACTGATCTTGAAATTTCAGATTCTGAAACCATAATGAAACTAGCAATTTGAGAAACCAGCAATTTGGAAAAGCTAGCACAAAATTTCATTATTCAGCACCTGGACCCTTTTATTTTGGTTTTCCCTTTATGAAATTTAAGTGCTGGTTGTTTTCTCAGCAGATGTGTACAGATGTCACTGTTATGCTTCGTAGCAGTTTAATGCAGGTAGGGGACCTGGTGGGGACTTTAATTGTAATATTTAGTAGCATGGACCTAGTCATATCAATATTTCTGAAAACTGAATGTCCATAAGCAGATTCCTTGAGAAATTTGGCTTAGCAGTGTTCTCTGTTAGTCTTGTCACTTAGTGCTCAGGAAGGGTTTGATGAGCTTGTTGCTGGCTTTCATATTGAAGACTGACCTATGATAGATATAGCCCTGGAGAGAAACTCCTTATTAAGGATGTTTCCTCTCCTTATATATAAGGAAAGGAAATTGTATCTATACGATAGAATAAGAAACTATTGCCATTTTGTTCAGTTTTGAGCATACTGGAATTAAAAACCAGTAACAGGAAAAAAAGTCCTCATACTAAAGGTACTTGATGGGTTTTTTCCTTTTTTTTTCTTCTCTCCCAGACTCACACAGCATAAACAGATATATATTGTACAACAAAATTTTTTTGGTTGAAGATTGTTAGCAGTGGCCATTGAATATGGTGAGATCTGATTAAAAAGCAGAAATTCTCTTTATGAAAAGGAAGTAATATTATGAAATGGTCCATAGTATTGAAATTATAATTTATAATAGTTAATTGAAGTTTCTCAGTTTTGTAAAGTAAACTCCATTTCTTTAGATGTCCAAGTAGTAAAGGACCATTGTCTCATCCACTCTAAAGTGGAATTTCCCGATGAGCTGTGTATGACCTGTGGATCACTAGTAAGATTTTTGTTTGCTGAAGCTTTGTTCTGCATGTTTTCCTAAAAACCTAAATACTGTGACTGTAACAGACCTGTGTATCTGTTAATTAGTAAATGCCATCAGTTTTTGGACAAAAAAAAATTAAAATCTTTTAATAAAATTACTTCTTTTCAGTTGATCACACTTTTTCCTTGGTGAGTACAGAAATAACCTGTAGAGATGCAGGCAGTCTCTGCTTTCCATGCTCAGATGCCTCTTTAAATGAGTGAAGTGCTGAGTGGCGTGACCCATCGTGCTGTTTCAAAACAGGCTTTCAAATGCTTGGTCAGAATTGAGTCAATATGGACAGGGCTCTGAGTGTCCTGGCCTGTAGGGATGCTTGAGATGTTACAGGTCTCATGTTAATACCTGGATTTTCAATAAATGTATTGAGAAGAGATGTAATTTTGCTTTTTGAATGGATGGATGTTAATAGAACTAGAGCAGTAACTGGAAAATGAGTAAAATTTAAATAAATAACACTAATTTTCATTGTATCTTGTTTTTCTTCTTTACTCATTTGCTTTGATACCTGTTTCATTGAGTTTTAAATCTGATGGGTTAAACCACCTCTCACCAATGCCCACTGGCACACTGAGCCATTGACCACTACTCTCTGGATGCAGCCAGCAGCTCAGTGTCCCAAAGGACATTGGTGACAAATGGTGTCCCTCAGGTGTCTATGCTATTTAATATCTTCATTAATGATGTAGTTAAAGGGATCAGGTCAGAAAATTTGCTGATGACATCCTCTGCTCTGCTGAGACCCCACCGACAGTGCTGCATCCAGCTCTGGAGTCCCCAGCATGGGAATGACACAGACCTCTTGGAGTGAGTCCGGAGAAGGGCCATGGAGACTATTAGAGGGATGGAGCACCTCCCCTATAAGGAAAGGCTGAAAGAATTGGAATTGTTCAGCCAGGACAAGGCTCTGGGTAGACCTTATTGCAGGCTTCAGTACTCCAAGGGGCTATTAGAAAGACAAACATTTTGGCAAAGTCTGTTGCAACAGGACAAGGAGTAATGACTTCAAGCTGAAGGAGTCTATTTAGATTAGACATATGTAAGAAATGTTTTACATTTCTTAAATGAGAGGGTGGTGAAACACTGGAACAGATTGCCCTGAGAGGTGGTAGATGCCCCATCCCTGGAAGTGTTCAAGGTAAGGTTGAGTGGGGCTTTGAACAACTTCATCTAGTTGAAGACATCCCTGCTCATTGCAGGGGGGCATTGGACTAAATGAACTTTAAAAGCTCTCTTCCAACCTAAACTGTTCTATGATTCTGTGAAAATGGTATTTTTTGTGCAGGTATGATGCATTTCCAGTAGTAAAAGCACTTGCTCAGGCAGGTCTTTGTATTCACTATCACAGTCGGACAGAAAAAACCCTTTCTGACTGTTTTCTGAAGGTATCACGCCCAACCTTTCTTCATCTGCCATTCTGCTGTTGATCAGGTTGTGAAAAAGAAATAGATGAAACAGCTGCATGCTGGGTATTTGAGTTTTAGTGTGGGTTGGGGTCAAACATAAATAGCTGTATTTATAGAGGAAAGAGGGAGAACTGTGCTGAACTGATTATACTTGTAAATGCACTGGAGTTTTACCTAGAGCACTGAGCTGAAATGAGTACTTGTTTTGGAATAGATTTAATTAAAGTTTTGTTCAAAGGCTTTTTAAAAAACCTGTTAAATCAGTTAGGGAGCCACCAATTTAGAGGGAACTGATTAAGGATATAGTGTTGGATTCCTCAGATTTTCTTTGTTGATTTTTCTACAGATGTTCAGATTCCTTGTGCCTTTAAGAATTGCCTCCTATTATACAGTGGTAGAGTGGCTGGAATGCCTCTAGCTGGATGTACTAAAGCATATCTGGACTTCTGCAAAATTGGATTATGTTTATCCCTCTTAGTTGCTAACCTAGCCTTAGGTTTGAAATGATTTATTATTTTAAAACACACTGAAGTTTGGGAATACATTGCTTTTTATAAGTGTAAAGATGTCATTTTTGTCTTGACACATGTCAGGCTGTTAATAGTCTCTGCTTCTCTACAGCTTTTACTGCTGCTGTTTATTTTGGACACTTTGTTTAAACCAGCCTATTGCTCTAAAGTATGATTCCAATTCACAGAACTGCTTTTATGACCCTTTGCATGTGAGAGCGGCATCCGCTATCCTGTGACATAAAGCTGGCTTTGGTATATGCTTGTGGGTAGTTCAGTCATTTACCAAGTAGAGTCAGAGATCTTTAATGCATACTGTCCAGACCTAGTGAGTTGTGTAAATTGTTGGTTATAACATTTTGCCTCTTGACACGTGTATGATGTTGCCTTGCCCTAGAAGTGCAGGGCAGGCCGTAAGGTATGAGTTAATACATAAGATGAAAGAGCTGTATAATGTAAAATACAGAATATATAACCACCAGGATGCATCATTTAGATTTCCTGAAAGTAACAATTCACTTTCATCACAGTTATAAACAGAGAGGTTGTGCTACTGTTGAGAAGACAGCTGTGTCCCTGCCTAATCATGCTCATTCCAGTGCATGTTTCTGACTGCAGGAGCAAGTTTAGCCATCATTAGCATGATACTTGTGTCATAAGGCTAAACAGAGTAGAGAGGCAATTTGGTTTCTTTGTTTTGTGTGTACTGTATTACAATGGTTAAGTTAGAATATGCCCAGTATGAAGCTTTTCAAGAAGTGCCTTTTCCCTTACTATACCCTTTTTTGAATCTAAACTTCACTGCTTCTGTGTGCATGAGGAATGGAAGAGGTGTGACTGAGATTGGCTTTGGACCTCAGTTTTCAGGTAGGTGTTCAGGGACACGAAGGGCAACAGGAAAGACTTCTGCAAGTACATCACCAGCCAGAGGGAGATGAAGGAAAACATGGGAAAAGCTGAGGTACTAGATGTCTTTTTTACCTTTATTGATAGGATTTGTCATCTGGAGTCCCAGGCCTTAGAGACTAATGGGAAAGTCTGGAGCAATGAGCAATGAAGATTTAGCCTCAGTAGAGAAGGACCAAGTAAGGGAACATTTTTAAAAGTTTGCCACAAGAGAGTACATGGGAACTGATAGAATGCACCTATGAGTTGTCAGAGAGCTGATATCAGAGCAAAACCACTCTGAATTGTTTTTGAAAGATTGAGAAAATAGAAGACTCTTCTTGAGGACTGGAAGAATGCAAGTGTTGCTTTTGCCTCCAAGAAAGGCAGGAGGGTCTGGGTATTTGCAGACTGCTCAGCCTCACCTAGACCCCGGGAAGATGATGGAGAAAATTCTCCTGTGAAGCCATTTCCAAACATAAGAAGGACACAAAATGATTAGCAATAGTTATTGTAGCTTTAGGTAGCGGAAATCGTACTTGACCAATCCGGCAGCCTTCCTTGACAAAATTACTGGGTTGGTGGAGGAGAAAAGAGAAGTTTGTACTGTTTAACTTTAACGGTACTTTTGTCATTGTCTCCCTTAACACCCTCACCATCTGGTCTAGCTAAATAGACAGGGAAAGGGATTGCAAATTGGCTGAAGTGCTGGGCTCAAGGGGTGTCAATGGTGCCACAAAGTCCAGCTGCCGGCCAATTAGCAGTGGTGTACCCTGTGGGTTGATAGTAGGGCCTGGGCTGTTTGTTTTCATTAACACCTGAGTGATAGGATGCCGTGCACCCTCAGCAAATTCACAGATGATGCAAAATTGGGAGGAGTGGATGACAAAACAGACACCTTTGCTGCTGTTCAGAGGGACCTTGACAGGCTAAAGACATGGGCTGACAGGAATCTTACATTTAAAAAGGTTCAGCAAGCAAATCTGCTGGAAGGGTGTCTGCATTCCAGCATCATCATCCCTGTGCTTCACTGCTCACACAATTGCCAGGTGCTGGCAGACTGCTGGTACTCCACTGTGAGCAGCATACTGCCATTTATGTGTGGTGATTAGACTGAAATATGCAAAAACTGTTGGAGAGAACTATCAAAGTCCTAGAGAAGACTGTGATAACAAAACTAGAACTTTTCTTTTAAGGATAGTTGAAGTGTTGACGAGGTGATTTCACAGCTCTGGATGATTATTTAAATGCTACTTTATGTCAGAGTTCAGTGAGGTGAGGAATGTGAAAGTGGTTTTAATCATAGCAGTTTGCTCCTTGAAAATTTGCAGGGTTCTTGCTGTTTAGCCCTGTGTTGCTGAACCCACAGTCTGTACATGTAGTCATCTCTGCTGCCACAAGTTGCATGTGATTTGTAAGTTATTTCTTTGTGAAAGTGCAACATCTTGTCCAGCTGTCCTTAAGTCTTCAAAACGAATTTTGTCACTTCACATTACTGTTTCCTGGAGCACCTCTCTTTCAAGGTTTTGTTCACAGTTCTCATCTTTTGAAATACATTAGCTGTAGTAAGCAGTTGCAAAGAAGTGGGTGATGATGGGCAAAACCTTTGAGGATGAAGATTAGGAACAGATTCTTGAGTTGTCTGTGTTTACCGGTGACCAGAATAGCTTTAGTAGAAGTGTTGGTGTTAAGCATCTTGTGTGATGCTTTATAAAGCATTTGATACGAGAAGTTGGAATCCACGAGAAGGACTTGACGAAGATGACCCGTATTGATTGTCATGGCCAAACTTGCAAGTAAGCAGTAGTATATAAATTCTGGAAGGTTTTCATAAACCTTAAAAAGTGAAACTCTAATGTGACTATAGTTGTTTGAAAGGAGCAAAAAGCAGCAGATTTGTAGGATCAGTGCTGAGTGTGATCTTAGAAATGTAATAGTTCGCAAACTTCAGGAGGAGAACTTGGAATCATTACATGCTACGAATTATGCTCTTCCCTGCTAAACAGCCCAGTGTATCAATTTCTGTTGCCTAAGGTTTGAGCTGGTCTGCTCCAGTGTGTCTTTATTGTGGTCTGATACTGTGACATCCTTCCATAGCTTTGTTCCTTCATGAATGGTGGTATATGAGTGGAAAAACCATTGCAAGTTTCTAAAATATGTGCAGACTCTGCAATGGCAATACTTTTTGAAGTTGTTTAGCCACAGTACAAAACCAAACCAAGACCCAAACTTTGATTAATGTGATTATGCAAAGAATAAGTGCCAAAGAATTGGTGCCACTGATACTTGATGTAGGTGTTCAGCTATACACACAACACTTTTGCGGGCTTCCGTCGTTAACTTTTTACTTATGTTGGGTTAGCAGATGTGTCCAAGGAAAGAATGGATTTTTTGGTGCATCAGTGATTGGTGACCATATGTATTAATTTCTGTAAAGAAGTTGCACAGGTATCACGAGTTTATATGTGGAGGCAGAATGCAGACTGTTTGACTGGAGGTGAACAAAAAAAATGATCTCTCCTAGTGTTCTGAATCTAGAAATAATGTTCCAGATACTTTATGGGTTCCAAGGTACTGTGTTAGATCAAAAGGGCATTCTCAAGCTTATTTATAAATCAAACCTCTGAAGACTTACATTTGCTGCAGTATTTTCAGCTAACAAATATACCTAAGTGTCTATGCATCATCATACTGTAATCAACTGCAATAAGTTTGGCAATTGCTTAGATAACCCTTGTTGGAAGGAATATATCAATAGAAAGGGGTTCCTGTTTAATCCTAATAACGCAAACTGGAATGTGTATTGTCTGCTGGATTGTTATTTGAAGTGGATGCCAGAAATTCTTATGATATAATCAGTTATACTCATTATGCCAGTTTAGGGAGGCACCAGCTCTGCCCCAGAAGTTCACAGGAAACAAAATCTCGAAAATGTGATCCAAGATGAGACTGTGTGTTAGCCCTGGAATACCTCTCACGCCAAATATGAGTACCCAAATTCTAAAAGCTTTTCTGCCTGTGTGACCTTAGTTTTATTTCTTGTCTGTGAAATTGATCTTATAATTTTGAGATGCTCTTGGCAGGGAATTGGTAAGAAAAATATTTATACAGTTGCAGCTGTGTGGTTCTTCCTCATGTATATACTGATTCCAGATGTCTAGATTCAAGCAGGAATGAAATGGAGTTGATTTTCTTTCTAAAAGAGATGGTAGTCATATCCCTGATGTGTACAGTAGCATGACTGCAGTGTAGTTTGTTGAAGATCTGTGACAGTAAGTGTTTAAACAGAGTTGTTTTCTCATTTTAAATAGAGGTAATTATGGCACAGTGTAATATGAGAACCACACCATTACAGCTAGGTAAGCAATCCAGGACTTCATGGAAATCTTTTGATAGACTTTGCTCAGTCTGAACATGGACTTCAAAAACTAACTTTTGCTCTTAAAGGTTGCTCAGTGCAATTGAAGCTGAACAGTAAAAATACAGTGAAGACAAAACAATTCTGTAACAACTCATTGAAGAAGGGATATAGTTTGCCTGTGAGTTTGGACAAAGCCCAAGTAGCAGCTCATAATGTAGTGAACCTTTCTAAAAAATTATGTTTATGAATCTTTTCCATGTACTAACATATTTCTTTATTATTTGAAATGGCATTTGTCAATTTAGCAGTACCTCTAGTTCCTGAGAAATGGAGATCTCAATCTTAGTTTACTTTATAGAAAATGGTGTGTGTACAATGGACAGAATGCGACTAGAGCCTCGAAATTGTAACATCTGGTTTATTTGGTCTGGACTGTATGATTTGCTTTGTCACTGTTTTAAAAAGCACAGTATGAAAGTGAGCTTCAGTGTTTGGTTTTAGGTTTTAATATATGAAAGCTCACATTTGGTTCTGTGACTTGGCTTTGTGTTTTGCTGTGTGTTGCTTGCAGAATTCTCTTTGCTATTTGATAAAATTACATTCTCTCTCAAAAAAATTCTTAGCTGTTAACCTGATGTTAAAAAATGAGATAATGCATTTTATCTAAGGTATGAAAAGCTTGAGCTGAAAAAATACTAAGTGTTTGAGATCTCGTCTGCCAGGCTTATGTTCCTCCAAATCTCAGTTTCAAGTGCAAGTATCTAGAGATGCAAACTAATTGCTGACACTTAGCGATTGAACTAAATATGAGAGCAGGCTTGTTCAACTGTTTCACTCCAGTAAACATTGTTAGAGTTTATAACACTAACCTGAATTAAGCTTTTGTATGGCTTTCAGTAGACATTTTACTATAAAAAGGTTGAAATAATGTTGCTTATTTGCTTAATGCATAAACTTTAAGAAAATGCGGAGATCACTGTTCATCTTGGGAGAACAGATAGCTAAATATAAAGGTAAATATAAATATAAAGATATGATAATAAAAACACAATAAAACCACATTTAAAGTAGTCATTTGAGTAATCTGGGCCAGTTTTTTTTTTTTTTTTGTTAATTTTGTGCTTGAGAAAATAAGACCTTTTGACCAGTAAAAAGCAGTAATTTTACTTAAGAGAGAAATAGGTACAATATTACCAATTTATTTAGGAGCCCTGCAGTTTATTATTGACCTAAACAGCTTGTTCTGTAAGAACTTGGTGCTAGTCCTAAGAAATATTTAAAAAGAACCTGATTAAAATACTTGTTCCTCATGTCATGGGCATCTCCTCACAGGTTTGGTAATGCAGTCCTAAAAAAGGAAACAGAAAAAAACCCCAAAGCAGTAAACATCCCTTCTTTTTTCCTAAATAGGTGCATGTACTTTACTTAGTGAACATACTTGGACTATGTTCAGATAAATTCCAAATATCTATATTGGAAGAAATAACAAATAATTAATAGCAGTTTTGTTCTGCTAAACCAATTTCAGGAAACATGTAACTTCAAAAGAGAATGGATGTAACAATGAAAACTTTCACACCAGACTATCATACAGAGAGCTTCACAAATACATCATTCCTATTCTCTGCAGCTGCCAAGTGGACATGTTCTTCAGGATTTCTGGTGCGGACAAAACTTGGTTAGAAAAGCCTCTGTATTCTTCGACAAGAAGTTTTTTGAAAGCCAAAATAAGTAACCAGCAAAAGTGTATTTATTGTCCTAATCTCCAAATTTGCACACTTCTTACTGCTTTCCTGACAGGATGTTTTGGTGGACAGTGTGTCCCTCCCTTAAGGTCAAGACAGGACAGGGAGTAGATCTTCACCCTTTGGAGCTGGAGCCATTTTAAACAATGATGCACCTTTGATATGTGACTGTCTGCAAGAAGAGGGGTATTAGCTACAGCACTTCCTCATATTGTTGTGTACTCAGAAGCACGTCACTGGGAAAGTCTCAAATCTTTTACAAAGTCCACATTATAAACTGAACTGTGTGCAAAGCTGTGATTTGTGAAAACTCAGTTTCTTGAGGACCTTTGTACTGATTAGTTTAAAACTCTGCCCTTGCTTTGTAGATATAGTTTAGTAGGCTGTTTTACTCCATGTGACACAGCTGTTTTAAATAGCAAGATAAATGCTGAGGGAGTTTTTTGGTAGCATTTCAGTTTGTTTTTCTGTTTATTTTTTTCCCCCAAATCATGACTCTTAATTTACGTGCTTCACATTGATGTAGACTGACTTTAGACACCTTTATATAGTAGAATTAGAGGGCTGGATTGGTGGGAAATTTAAAAAAAATTAAAAAAAAAAATTTAAAAATTTTTAAAGCAGTTTGCTGCTGAAAGTTTTCTTGTGAACTTTTTTCAGTGTTGCAACTCATTTCTGTCTTTACAGTGCTGTGAGTTAGTGCTAAGTGAGTGCTGCTTCTGGATTACTTGTGCTATTGCTCCTCATTATGTAAGCTTCCCAGTTTGAGAACAATGTCACTAGTTTAATTTCAGTGGCACAGATGTAACATTTTGAAAACTACTGACGCTAGGAGTGCAAGAGGTATTGTGCCAGCTAATGCTGATATTTGCTCACTTGCCTGCAAACTGAATTCTGAACCAGAAGTTTAATGTGTTTTCCCAGGTATAGCACTCTGCTTATGGGGCTGTTGGTCCAAAAAAGTATTCTCCAAAAAAGCTGAATTCCATTTTACCATTGACACATAACATGCTTTCAGATGAGTGCAAAGGAGCCATCTTGGTAAATTAAATTATGAAGGGGACTCTGTATGGGTGTGTGCTCTGTGTTGTGGTGGTGGTGGTTTTTTCCCCCAGAGATCTGAATGTAAGTCTGATCTCTGATTACAGCTCAAAGACCTGCCAGAAGATCTACTGTAGTGGTTTGATAAGTGGTTAGCTCTTCTGGGAGGAAGGTTGGGAATGAATATCAGTTTTCATAAGAGGTTTGATTTTTCATGTTCAGAGAAAAAAAAGCTGCTTTATTCGAGCAGTAGATTCTACTCACCAGAATGATTGTTGAAACAAAATCATTCTTGATACAAAAACTGTAGATTTGCTTGAAGGTAGTGGTTTTAAGTATTGATATTTGATAGGATTTTAGGATTTAATTAGGAACTGTTTGACTTGCAGAGAACCACCTGCCAGCTTAAGGTAAGTATGTAGAACTCTAACAGAAGAAGGGTAGCATAATTAATATCAACTAGCAATTTCATCAGGGATGAAATTATTTTGTAATTCTAAGTAAATTAGAAATAGTTTTGGTGCACTTATAGCAGTTGTAAAGCAAATCTTTTGCCTTTAAAGGGGGAAAAAGATGGAAAAAGGATAGGAGAGGAAATCATGGCAGTCTTACTGGGTTAGATTTAGTATTCACAACATCGTGACGTGTTGACTGCTGTGATGAAAACTTTCTATTAGTGCCTTCAAGGAGATGGGGAAGGGGGGATTAGAGCTGTGACTTTCCTACTGAGAGCCTTTAATTTTGGTTTCTACAGAAATAAAGAGGACAATTGTCTACTCCTGAGCCTTCCTGATTATAAATGTGATGTTGTCTTTCACTTACCATGGGTTCTTTTTCTTTCTTTGTTTTTAGCTAAGAAGCGCTTTCTTTCCTCTCCTGTTTTTAATGGAACAGAAAATGGAGATGGAAAGGGATGGCTTCTTTAGGCTGGAGTTTGCACCGAGGCTCCTTGGTCTGTTTCTTTTCATGGGTTGCTGAGGACTGGAATTGGTCGATGCAGCAGGACAGTGCACGTGGAAGCTGAGAGGGAAGGGCACAGCAGAGGTGTGCAAGACCAGTGTCCTCACTGTACAAACTACTCACAGTACTTGTGCAAGCTCTTCTCTAACCCACCATCCCATAGTTGTGGTTTGGATCAGTTTAATTCTGGTAGCATTTTAATGTATGAATGAAGGGAGTGAGATTAACTGTGGAAGAGCCCAGTGTTATCTTGTGAAACTGTACAAGTGATCTGGAGATCTGGCCCCAACTCACATTTTGTTATTAAAATTAGGACTTGATTTTGTATTTTGGTTACTTGAAGACTGGTGGAAAGGGTCTTTCTTCCCCTCACTTTTGCCTGTATGATATTTATCTGTGAGTGAAGATGTTCAAAACATGATACTTTGGTGTATGTTTAGATAGTGATTGATGTTGCGGGTGGGTATTTCCTGATACTTAATGATGGTTTAGAAGAGTTAGTCATCATTGGCCAGGAAATACCAACTCCTGATTAGATCGAGTTCAATTATCCAGAAGGTATTTCAGTGTCTATCTGAATGTGGTACATTGCCAGAGACATTGTGTTCATAATAGCATCTTGTTTTAGTGTTTAGTTATAGAATTAGTGGCTGTATGTGGGTTCTGTGTCATCTTGAAGTCACTATGTTTGCTGCCCCAAGTTTTGGGAAGTGGTCAGGCAGTGTTGCCTAACAGTTGACTAAAATTCTGTAACTGCAAGAATTTTGGATTCTCAAATGAAAAAATACTTAGTACTTCTCTCCCTCCCTGCCCTTGGCCATCACAATTGCCATCTATGTAAATTTTGCAGTATATTTCAGGTTGGGATTCAGACTGCATCTTTTCAGGTTAATCCAGTTCCCTTTTACTTTCTGAGTGGGAGTGATGGTTGTCTGCTTTTAGTCCCATGTACATGCATTAGTTTGTACTTGGCATCATAGAAATAAGTTTGTTTAAGAAAAACAGACAAAAATGGCAGAAGCTAACATATACAACTACCAAATAACCATGGTATGTATAACCAAACTGGGGGGTGTGTGTTATATTTTCTGACATTTATTAAAAAAAAGTATCTCTGAGTATTCGTAGACTCCCTTTCCAGAGATACTTATTCTGGATATTTGCTCTAGTCTTTAATGACGAGGTAAACCATGTTGACTGAATATATTGTGGGAGTTCAAGAGGTGTAAAAGCCACCAGTGACTTCTGTAATTCAAGGCTGAAGGGAGAAATTCTGGAAGTGTCTTCCTGGCTGCCTCTATCTCTCTTCTGTCGTTTGGCTTCTTTCCTTCTCAGGACAGGTGAATTTTTCCAGCTCTAATTTTGTAAAAAACATATATTGGGACTTAGCTGTGTAATTGTAGGCCTCTATGCTTCCATTAAGTATTAAGCTCCTTTGGAATAGGCTGAAACTTCCTGCTGTCTAGGCTTGTAACTGTCTTATTAGTACACCTTAGGATCCTGTCTGCACAGTTATTTTTATAGGTGTGCACTGAAGAGTAAAGTAGCTCTGCCAGTCACAAAGACAAACTTGAATGAGTGAAAGCAGGATTCAGGAATAACACTAAATTCAGTTTATGGAACTGAACATACTATACGCTGTACATACCCATATGTTTCACTCTGGACCTTACCCTGCTCCTTCTCAGATGTTTTTTACAAGCTTGCTTATGTTATCAGTGAGCACAGCTGGAGCTGGTAAAACCTTGCGTAAGCCTTGAAGACGCAGAGGAAATGAGGCATCTCCAGTGGCCCAATGATGCAATTGCTCAGGCTTTGCAGAAAAGGCAGGGTGATGCTGAAGGTTTCACTGAAGTTGTTGTACCCAAGTGGAGGACTGTTGTTGCTCCTAAAACTCACTGGTTTTCATCCTCTATCACAGAAGGATGGACTTCATGACCACATTAACTGCAGAGATTAAAAAAAAAATATTTGGTAGATTATATTTTTAATTTTATGTGGTTGTGTCAGTTGCTGCGCTGGTGGAATGTAATAAGTGACAGTCACAGTAAGCTATGCTAGCTTCTATAGCAGGATATAGCTATTGCTTCTGATATAGCTATTGCTTCTGATATAGCTATTGCTTCTGATTGAGTTGTCCTAAGGTATTAGGACTGTAGTAGCTTGTTAGAAAATGTTTGCTTTGGAGTGTCAGAACTGATGCAGGCACTACCAGAACCTGCATCAGTTCTACCAGTGCAAAATAAGGCAGCTGAAGGTGGCTTTGGTTTGTTGTATGCTGCAGTGTTTCCCAGATTGAGTTAGATACCCTGGCTGTAGCCTTTGAGGCCATTTGCAGTTGGTTTAGGTTTCCCAAAGTGTTCCAGTGTACCTGACCCACAACGAAGGCTGTCCAGGCCCTTCCTGCTGCATGTCATATCTGGTTGCCTAATGTGAGGGGGCGTGGGTGGTGAAGAGAATTTGCAGGGAGTGTCTCAGGGCAGCCTGTCCAGCGAATCCTGTGTCACAGCTACATTCTTGCCTTACCTCCTTCTCTTGCAGAACTTTACCTTTTCATGCTCTGAATTTTGGGGAGCTGTATCATGTGTATTTGTCTGTAGTGTAAATGACCAAGTCTGTATGGGTAGTAATCTGTGGAGTCCTTACAACAACAGACTTTTTCCCAAATGGTAAGTAAAGTGCTATGGAAACCAATGACTTAATACTATAGGTAAAAGTGAATGTCTTGTAGTTCTCAAATCCTGGGTGGACTGGATTCAAATTATTGAAGGAGCTATTTGTTAGCACTTGTTTGAAATCAACAGTGTACTCTGTCAGTTCTCCTTTCTTTGATTGGTTGTGTAATCTGTTTATTCCCTGAACTAAGCTTTCTCCATCATTTCTTAAAAACTGAATACCACATCTTTTTGTCTTAAGATTTTGTGAGCTTTAGAATTTGAAAGATTCTATGAAATATTATCAATAAATTGTGGGACATCCTCAGGACATTTATTCCTTTTTAAAATGTGTATCTTAATATAACTGAGAACATCGTGTAGAAGTGCTATTCATGTTCTCGGAACTCATCTCAACCTAGACCTTTAACTTCAGTGAGATCTTTAAAAAGTCCCTCTAATTGTTTGCATAGGGAGAATCTTTAACCACTTAAAATAGATTCAGATAATGTTACTAGTTACTGATATGTTGAAAGTTTGAACCTTTGAAATGTAATATAGTGTAAATAAACGACGTGTGTTCTTACAGTGTTTTTAGTAGATAAATTTAAATGTTTCTGTAGTTTGAAGACTTGAGTCTTGCTTGGATACATCATATTCATTAAGCTGATGTTATTAATATTCAGACTTCTACTCAAAATCTATTTTTTCTGTGATGCCAGTCAATAATTAGTCGCTATAAAGGCTAGATAAGATGTCACATAGCAATAGCTATGCCAGCGATGCCTTTTTATTAATGTTTTAGTTATTTCCTTAATTTTTTTACTTCTCAGACCTAGGACATGATGCTTAGTCAGTAATACTGACACACATTGCTTGCTCCCATAGTCTCTGGTAACTATATCTACAAAAAGCACATTGGTTTTTTTCTTAAATAATTTTATAAAGGAGAATCAGTCAGAGGTCTAGGTTCTGATTTTGTACCAAAGTGAGCATGGATTAACTTCACACAATGGTCATCAACCTGGGATACTTAGATTTTACAGAGGTGTTCAGTCATCCCTCTTGCTGGTGTGTTGCAAGTCCCTTGGGCCCTTGTGGAGTCTTCCTTCAAACAGAACAGCTCTGCTGAGAGCTTCACGTGTTGTAGCTGTTTAATTTTACAGACATAGTCGTTTTTATGTGTAACATAATACTATTATCCAGCAGGAAATACAGTCTCCTACTGTGAATCTCAAGACTATCAAATATTTGAGAAATGCTTTCTAGCCTTCTTTCCAGTATCAGGGAAATAGGTATGTCAAGTAATCCTATTCTGCACCACCCAAACCCCTCTACCCCTTTAGGAAAAAAATTTACAAGTCTGCTGTAGGTGTCTTCATTCTTATGAAATGTAAGACAATTTTAAAACTTCTATTCAGATATTTATTGTTTTGTAAGTTCAGGGTGGCTTCTGGAAGAGGAATGTAGCAGTAACAAAATTTTAAAAATCCTCTTTAGTAGAAAAGACACTCACCTGTAGAGAATATTTTGAAAAGTAAAAATGTTATTAGTAGAAAAACATCCTCCCCTCCCCATCAAACAAACAAACAACAGAAAAAGGGAGTAAGACAATTTAACTGCCAAAACTGCAGCAGAACACATGTATGTTCAGCTATGAATATGATCTTAAGCTTGGGCAGACTTTAGGTATGTTCTGTGAAGTTAGCTTACGTGGTCACTCACATCTTTTGGAATTTTTGCCTTACTAGTTAATCTGGTTTTTCACACAAATTTTACTTTTTCTATGTAGAAAACATAAATTCAATAACAGGAGTGTATGATAATATACAAGGGGGATTTTTCTGTAGCCCAAACTTCTGATTTCTTTCCCTGCCTTATTTCTTGATTGCTTTGTTTCTGTGAGAGTTCAGAACATGCAGACTGTACGCCTTAAAGGAGGCCATTTCCTGAATCTCCTCTTCTTCCTTAATTTTGTGTTGCTGGAACTTTGCTCGGTGTGTAATTGGTATTTGGGCCTCCCACATATGGCTCCAATCTCCTCCTGTATCTCCAGCACTGGATATTTATAGCAAGCCCGCCTAAATGCCTGATTCCAGCAGTGAGAAACTGACTCAGAGCACACTGCGATTTCTCCTGCGCCCATGTCTGTGACCAACTGTGGAGTTTTGGCATGCATTGCATTCCTGGGTGTGGCTGGAGGACAATCCAAGATAACCTCAGTTATCTTGGCTTTGTTACAACAGCCTGTTGCATTTTAGAAGTTCATGTTAGAGGCTATGAAAAACATTCAGTTCCAGACTCTGAAGTTACTCTGTCACTTTCATCTTTACTTCTTCTTTTTTTTGTAAGAATGCAGGGAGAGAGAAGTTCTATGATGATAAAAAAGGCCTGTGTAGATCACTAACTTGATATTTCAAAATATTGGGAATAAAAATTTATGTAGTTGTGATTGCTTGTCAGCTTTGGGGTTTAGAATCCAGGGCACACTGAATTTCATCCCATTCTTTCTGCTGTAGTTTCAGGGTTTTGGAGGTTTCATCTTGTACCACTAATAAGTTTACTTCCAGTCAGAATGACTGTAATGTTTAATCTTAAGAAACTTCTAAAATTCAAGTTGATGGACCAAGAAAGGACTCAGCCTTGAGTTAAACTTGAAAATAGAAGGATCAAGTACAGGAAAGAAACTGAACATGGAAAAACCCACAGTAGCTGTCAGCCATGATGCATGGACTGCAACCCTTTCTGGTGATAAGGAACTTCCAATAGGCAATGTGAATATGAGTGTCCTGGAAACTGTTGTCACTTAATCGTGTTGTCATTGCTCAGACTCGAGACTTGGAAGGGCTGAGGAAGTTCTGTTGGTTTGTGTAGTCAGACACTGTGTACTTTATAAAGATGTTTCTATATAATCCCTGTGTAAACAGTGCTGGTGGTCAACCTCAGAGGGTGTATTTCACAATAGACAGAAGTGCAAAAGGAGAACGTGATTTTTGCCCCTTCCTTTGTAGAGTATTTTCTTACAGACAGTGAGGGAACAATATTAAGAAGTCTGAATTCATTAAATACTTAATTTATCCTTAATTAAAAAGGAGTCATTTAGTAGGCTGCCCTTGAAAATAGCTATTACATTTGCAAATTGATAGATTTCATTGAAGAAGCCTTCTTTATGTAAAATACTGAGTGTAACTAACTGAAGAACATGTTACTGCATTGATGATTGATCTTTTTTGGTGATACTTGTGAGTTCATCAACTTTGCCTTACCACTGAAAAATATCAATTTGGTGTTACTCTTAAATCTGGTTAGTGTGAAATTTGAGAAAAAGTGGTTTGTGGCTTGCAACAGCCCTCTTTGAGGCATGTGATTCAATTGCCCATAGACACTTGCACAATTTCACTGTCATGAGACTAAGGTGGTCAGAGAAACATATGCAATAGCTACTTGGCTGTTTCTGCTCCTACTTTATAGGTTAAGTTTGTGATGTAGGAATCCAACTTTTCAAGTCTCAGTGCTGGCAAAGCTGTGTATTTATGCTTGTAGCAAGGCTTTCTATAAAAGCTTTCAGCATCTCTTACCTGCAGTGATTAGACTGCTATAATGTTGAAAAAAATCTCTTGTAGAGAGATGAGTTTTGTAGTTCTTGTCTGAGAATTCTTTCCTTTTCCAGGAAGTAACACCACTGAAGGAGACCATTGCCTTTAGTCGTGCTGGTTGTTTGGTGTGATGCGTGCAGCTTCAGAGAGCTGCAGGTAAGATGCTGTTGTGTAGATGATCTCATGGGGTGGAGTTAGAGCTGGGAAGATGTAGTGCAAACCATAAGCAGAGTAGAACGTTGTTGCTGTAACATAGATAATTGCAGTGCACCTGATGGACAATCAGCCTTTGGAATGAAATCTGACCTTTGAGAATTAATGGGAAGTACGAGCAAGTGCTTGATGATGCGAGTAGGGAGCCTTAGCCATTCTGCTGTGGACAGCCTTTGGTTTCCTATAGTTTTGCTGATGTATTTTTGCAAGACACCAATTGTCATTAGCTAACCAGGTGTGAAGATTGCTAAAGCTGCCAGAGGAATGGTGCAGTTTGAGCGGACTTTAAGTTCTGCCATGTGCACTGATGTTTTCTGGCCAAGTGAAATGTGTGCCTTTGGTAATCTCAAAGTGACATAAGGTGATGCTTGGTCCTCCAGGGGCTGTGGTCAAGATTGACTCTTCCAGAACTTGCCAGCAAGAAGGGATTATCCCAAGATTCTGAGTTGAAAGGAACTCACAAGGATCATCAAGACCAGCTCTTAGGTGAATGGCCCATATAGGAGTTGAACCCACAGCCTTGGCATTATTGGTACCACACTCCAGCCAACTGAGCTCATCTCAGTGGCACAGTATGCGAACTTCTTAGGAGATGTGATTTCCTAGAGTGGAATAAGCTCACTTTCTACCTCAGTTCAGTACCTATGTCACCAAGTCACTAAGTAAATAAGGTGAAGATTAATATATGTAGAGGAATTGTAGTTAAGGAATGTATAATTGATTCCTTGTGAAGAAAGGTGGTGTTGTCTCCCACCTAATTTTAATGGCATTCTAAATGGTGTTATCTATATTTGTCAGTGTCCTATAAGCTGCCTGTTGTATAAGAGAAAACTTAGAAAGGGAAGGCAGGGCATACTGTTAAGGATGGTGATACATGAATGGAGTAATTGTGCTACAGTCACCTGCCAGAATAATGGAGGTGCTGTTCAAATCAGTGGACTCTATGACTAGTTGCTGGTGAAGATAACACAGTTGTGACTTTTATGATTGTGTGAATCTGGCAGCACAATGTTCAGCGTCCTTTTCACTGAGTCCCTGTTGTGCCTGCCTTGATGCCACGTGCCAGCTGTTCCACTGCAGGCATTTTTAGACTGCCTTCCTCTTCATCCTGTCTTCTGTCTTCTGCCCAGCTCAGTTGCCACCCCAGGAAGCAGCTGTCTTTTATGAAAGCAGAGTGGTGTTCTCCATACCAAGATGGCAACAGAAGGGACATGATTTCATCTGTAAGCCTGGGCAGTAGCAGCAGCACAATTTCCTACTTGCCCCACCTGTAGAGCTCATACTGCTTTTATGTCAAACTCACTCATATGAGGAGAGAAATTTGTTGCTTGCCACTGTCCACATCCATCAGCAGGTAATGCAGAATATGGCAATGGTAGAATATGAATTATTCAGGGAAAATTAATGTGAGTGATGCCTTGGTTACCTTCTGCCACTTGCTCTGTGCTGTGTCTGGTTTGTGAGGAGTGACTTGTAGAAGTGCATGTGCTGCAGATGTGGAAAGGCTGTCTTTGGGTGCAGGATTTCAGGGTCATCAGGTGATATTTCTGTCTTTGCTGAGCTTGAGGCTTCATTGATTGCTCTGATGGACTTGAGAATGAAGACAAATTTTCCTCATTATTTCCTGTTTGACTTTTCTTGTTCTTTTGCAAAGCAGTTTAAAGTTAGGAAGATGACAGGTATTGTATGATTCAAGAGGCTATTGCAGCAATGTGGTTTTCCAGCACGTGTTACTTATGGGCAGTGCACTTTCTGTGACTCTCTCTTCCTGCCACCAAACTCTGTGTGTTGCAGCAGATCATTGTTTTACTGTGAACAACACTTGATTTAGAAAGGTGAGAGACATTTGTGGGTTTCACAGTTCTAGCCTAGCTGAGGTCATCCAGTCAGACTGGTGTGTTCGTGAGGGCTGTTTGGCATCACTGGAGCTGCTGAATTGCCACTGTTGCTGGCAGCCCTGCCTGTGGTCCTGTACTGACTTGTGGGCAGCCTGATCTCCCTCTGGGAGAGCATGACCTGCCATGCTGCTGTGGAATGCATTTCACCTTCTCAAGGAAACAGAGTTGTGATCACACATATGATAGGCAGTATCCTACTTTGCTCAAGATCATGATGGGGGTGAGGAATGTTAATTTCTATACCAGGAAAAAAACTACATACCTCTCTAGTTTGGGGTGATGTTAATTTTGAACTTTTTTTCTGGGTTTGAACAACTGTAACAAGATGGTCAAAAGCTCAATTTGTTTGAATAATGAACATCTGAATAATGTTTGAATAATGAACATGGTCTTTTTGTCCATGTCTCAGATGGCAGCTTATTTTAAAAGAGAATTAATGGGTGCAATATGCAATATTTCTGTAGTTCTTATCAGCCCTAGCTAACAGAATGTTTTACTGATGGCTTGAGATGTTCCTGACTTAATTCAGTATATACTGCTTGTAATTATATCTTCATTTGAAGCTTTTGAAATAAAAACACCTTTTCATGCTCATAATATTAAATTAACCATTTATTTCCATATTGGGGCTAAAATAAACATATATTTTAATTAAATTAAATATTTTTATTTTATAAAAATAAAAAATAGTTTAGAATCAGTTAGGTGGTGGGAGAACTGTTAATGAGGAATAGTGAGACAGTTTTGTGAATATTTATACGATTTTGGTATTTATGGAAGAGGGTGATAGTCTTAGCTCCTTGTATAGGTAAACTGGGACCCTAAGAGGCAGCACTGGCATTTTGAGGTGCATGTCTTAACTTTGTCTTTTAATGTATGATTGGTTAACTTTTAAAGTGGTTGGTTTAACTTCATCTCTCTAAGTATTCTGTGTCTTACTGCACTAAGAGTATGGGAACAATTTTTTTTGATCTTAATTTCTAAATTCTACAGACATTTTCAGTGGAGGTTTTTCATTATTACGTGAAGGTTATTTTAAACTGTTTGCGTTAGAATGTGCTTTCTGGCCTTTTCTTATTAATAATAATAATAATTTTGACATCTGAGTGTAGCTTGTGGAGAAAGCACACATGCAAAGGCTTGTTCTTGGCTTTTAATGCATGTTTGTTTTTTGTAGCAGAAATTCTGTGCTGATCTTGAAAGAGATAAAATCTGCATGCTAGCAAAATTAATATGGGGAAGAGAAAGGTAACAGAAAAAAGTTGAATTAAGATCCCTATATTTTATCACCAGGAAGGTGGTGCAGTAAGTCTGAATCTATTATATTCTAGTCCATTATATTCTAAGACTTGACCTTCTGAATTACCATAGACTTAGTTTTGACTAGAAGGTAAAATGCTGATGTGAGTTCTTGCAGTTGGTTTGGTAGGTAAAGCAGTTTTACCAGTTTGGAGCAGTCTGTCTCAGGTAGCAACATGAAATTCACATAATATACTTCCCCCCCCAGTGTTATATTAGATGAACTGGTTTAAATATTGTTTACAGGCTGGAATTAAAATCCTGTTGTGGTCTTGGAAAGACCAAATATTTTGACTAGATTGTTAGAGAAATTAACATATTGCTTCCATTTCTTAATTAAAGCTTTCATTAAAAAAACTTCATTATCATGAAGGAATTTTGTAATCATTAATTTGATTTTAGGTGAAAGGAGTAACCATCTCTTTGGATGTATACCGAGTTACTTATTTAGAGAAATATATTTTCATTGTTACATATACTTAAAGTGAACTTTCTTTTCTCTTCACTGAGTTTAATGGCAGTAAAAAAAAACAAAACAATCTGGAGAGGAACTGTGGGATTTATTGATGTCTGAAGCTTTATGTGATAATTCTCGCTGAGCATGTGGTTGTGGATTCATAAATCTCATTGCTGGTCAAAAATAATGTCTTACTAATTTTAATGACCATCATGAAATCTGGTAACTTCTGTGGAAGGAAATGTCTGAGAGATTATTATCAGTGTTTAAGAAAACAGTGCCTGTGAAATTTTGTAGCAGTTGAATTCCTATCTACAGCCTCCATAAAGTCCAGCATTACTATCCTTACAAGCAAAGGCTTTAAATGCCAAGTGATAGGAAGAAGGAGTGGGGGAGGGAAGTATACATCTTTTTATAAGAGCAGACATGAAAAACTTTACTTGGAATTCTTCCATAAAACCTCAAACTTGAATGCAGACTGATCGATGCATCCTTTTATTAATTCCATAGAGTTCATCCCTTCCCTCCTCTCACCTCTTACCCCAAATCAAAATATGCAAACATTGAAATTAGTAAGATGAAAGGTTTTGCCAACAGTTTGAGAAACTTCCGGTCTGTTGCCATGAATAAAGAAAAATCCAGCCTTGACTGGAGTTGTGGCAAATTTGTATAATGGAGTACTAATTCCAGGTAGTAGGGTTGTTCTTTAACAGAAACACTGAAATTATCTAAAAAACCATTATATTGTGAGGTACAGAGAGAAAATGACATTGAGTTCCCACATGAAACCTTTTATCACCCATATTGGACTTGACCAAATCACTTTATCATCTCCCCTTTATTTCAGGCCATAGATTCCTTTTAAATTTTTTTTAAATATCCATGGAGTCATGGTTATAGCTTCAAGAGAGAGGGATTTTTAAGAAAAGTACCATAGGAGAATCTGAGATGGGGGGTGGGACAGTAAGTCACCAAGTGAACGAGTTCTTGCTGCTGTCATATGAACATTGTTCTGGTAACTGATTGTACTACACTTGGGTTTGGGGAATGTTTTTTTCCCAACATTTCATACATCAGGATTTTATGAAGGTAAATGCCTATAAAAGATATTTTTTCAGTTATGTTGCTATATATAATTTTTAAAATCACTGAAGTTTGCTTAGATCTCAAGGCTTTGCAGTAAGCAGACATGGGAAGCATTAGGGATGAAGTGAGGTTTTACATGCTGTGTCATCATAAGGAATGCTAGTTGTCTATATACAAAATGGTACCAGAAAGCTGGAATTGTGTTGGAATTCTCTGTTTAGACACCTCTCACAGGGAGTATGGTGACAGATTCCTTAAATGTTTTGTGAGTTGTGTGGATGATGAAACACGTGGCTCGTATTAGACTCTAGAGAGGATGCAAAATATTTTTAAAGGTATTTAACTGGTAGGGAGTTCAGAAAGCATTGCATTCTGTGTGCTTAGAAGTATTTACAGCTTGTGTCTGACTTTGTTAAGCTAGCTTCTGATTTGCTTACATTTGTGTAAAGCCAATGGATTTGGAAATTCTGTTAGTTCCTTGTAGTGCTTTGTAAAGAGTTATTATGAGAAAAGTGTTACGGAAAAATTCAAAACTTGCACTGGATAGGTGTACAAATGTATACATTAATTCCTACTATAATAAATAAGATTCGTGTAAAGAAAAATTTATGTTCTTAGAAGTCAACCACACTTGCAGTGCTGGACACCAGAGTGGGTTCCTAAAAACATTCTGCCTATATTTTACATGAAAGTGAACTTTTTCTGTTGTTGGGCTTAATGAGGGATGATCAAATGATTTTCTGATATCGTGTAAGCCAGAAAAAATTACTCTATCTTTTCTCTGGGCTCATTTTTATTATTAAAACCCGCCACTTTTTCACAAAAGCTTGGTGCAACGCTTCACAATTTCATTTGACTTCTAAATTAATATTAAAAATGCCTTTTCTGTCACTCTCGCTCCTCCTTCTTTGCATTGGCTGCAGTCAAAAGTGTGGTTGATTTAGCATGAACAAGCTGAAGAAAATGCACAGATAAGAGGGCCTTAATTATATTTAGCTGTGGAGGATGGGAGCGATTGAAGTGTCTTGAGCTGCCATGTAACAGCTGCCAGGCAGTGACTGACTGGAGTGCTTGGGCCCAGCGCAGTGACGGTGTCACCGGGAGTCATCTGTCATCCTGTGAGTGACACACTTCGTGGCACTTAAGCTAATTTTCATTTTGTAATTGAGATTGACTAAGTGCACCCATGGCTTGTTACCACAGTAATTCAAATTTTGTGAGCTATCTGGAATATACAGATTGATTTAATTTAAATGTCTTGAGCTCTAAAAACTCCTGCTTCTGTGTGTTTTTTGGAAAGGGAGATCCTTTCAGTGTAGTGAGGCAGCTGTCGGTGGTGCTGCGGCGGTTGGGTGTGAGCAGCTCTGCCGTGGTGCTGTGACAGCTGCCACACGGAGGTGTGGCCAGCTGGACTGGCCCTGAAGGGACACCAGCTCGGGAGTTGGGCTGCTTCACAACAAAGGCGTCACAGCACAGTAATTCTCTCTGATACAGTCAGTGTTGGATCCTGGCAAGAATAGAAGATTAGGACGTGAAGCAAGACTTCCCAGCTGGTCAGATGGGACTGGGTGATTTCCTAAATGGATGGCTTCACCACTGCCACTATAGGTTCCAATACCTTTAGGAAGTTTCGATCAAATAATTAATCTGGGTGGTTTGGGGATTTGTTTTTAAAAGTTCCTTTCTATTTTTAGTTGTTAAACTTTCCCAGACCTAGGAATTGTGCTGCTTGATTTTGTATCATGAAGAGAAGCACTATTTTATTAAAATCTGGACTGCTGGGGGATTCTATGGCTTTTTCACAGTTCCTACAATATAAGAATTGGAAAATTATCATTCCCTTTTTATTTTCTAACATTATGATATTGTAATTGTTGTAGCTTCCCCCCCAGGAAAATTGGTTTTCTGAGGTGACCTTTGATGTATCTAATCTGTCCTTGAGCTGAAAGTATTAAGTAGTCCTTGCCATCATCCTTATCCTTGCTTCTTTTTCCTGCACCTTCCAGTTTCATTTCAGGGAGGATATATGAACTACAACAACTATATGGTATTGAAGCTGAGTGCAGTCTGGTCTTATGCTGCAGCATCCTGCTTGCTTTGCACTGCTCCTTTCATAATAATTCTTTCATAGTAATTTAATAATAATTAATGTTGAAATATAAAGAATTTAATAATAATATCATAATAATTCTTACTACTGTTTGCTTATTTGACAATTAAATTTTTGGAGGACTAAACATGAGTTAAGACCTTTCCTAGACAGTAATAATGACTGAATTCATATGCATTGCTATTTATAATTACAGTGGCTTTTTTACCCTTCTTCCATATGCTTTTCTCTGCTGTTTTTATTGCAGAATAATTTCTTCTTGTGAGATGATCTTGTATTTTTAAAATCAGTTTAATCTACTCTGGAACATTTTGCATCACCTGCAAACAGTTGTCGAACTTATTTCTTTTGAGAGCATTCATGAACGAATGAAACATTGCTGGTTGTGGTGGAGAGCCTCTTTATCTCCCTGTTTTGTATCTGAGCACTCTACTACTCTTGTGGATTTGCCTAGTTTCTCTGTACTTGAATCCTGCTTGCTGACAGACTCGGCAGCACTACTGTTCATTCCCAGTGGAGGTTTCCCATGAGGCTGATAGAAATGTATGGCTTGTTGTTCAAATGTTTCCAGAATGTGGGCCAGGTGGGCTGTTGGGCTGGACCATGCTGTGGACTGGTGTAGAGCAGTGTTGCAGGAGCAGCTGGCCAAAATGAGAGTTGTGACGCATTGTATAAGAACCAAGGGTAAAGCTTCACTATGACGCTACACTATGAATATTCATATTCACTATGAATATTTTTTAATGTCTTGCTAAAATATATCCTTGTAGTAAACTGGTTTCGAGTGCAGTTGGTTCCTGCAAGGCATGCTCTGGATTTGTAGCTCATTTTGTCTGCTCTGTCTGCTCTTACCTAAGAGCTGGAACCAAAAATTCAGTGTGTGTTCATATGGTTCTGGACTCCCAGTAAGCAGGGCGTGATCAGGTCAACAGCACAAAGGTATGATTGACTGATTTATATTCGACTCTCTCTGTTACTAAGCAGCAGATGTTAGGCCTTGTTTAGTCAACACTGGTTATTTGCTTATAAAATACTCATAGGTCCTACGGAAGTAAACCCTAAGGTTTATGATTGATCTACCGGTAAAATATTCTTATTTTACTTGTAAAAGAATATTTTTTAAATTTTGAAAATGCATTTATTTTTGTGGGATTTGACATACATAACTTCAAGCTGCAGTTTGTGGAATTGGGTGATTGAAGAATGTACTTTTTGGCTGTTTCAGCTCTTTTTGTACTTTCTTTTCTATTTAATTTCATTTTGAAATTCAGCATGTATTTGTAAAGATACCTTCTAAACCGAGATGTTTGTGACTGTGTTCACAGGGGTTTTCGCATTGGGGAAGAGATGAGGATCTGACTCTATGTTTTAGAAGGCTTGATTTATTATTTTATGATATATATTACATTAAAACTATACTAAAAGAATATAAGAAAAGGTTTCATTAGAAGGCCAGCTAAGAATAGAATAGCAAAGAATGATAAGAAAGGTTTGTGGCTTGGCTCTCTGTCTGAGCCAGCTGGGCTGTGATTTGCCATTAATTACAAATAACTCTATGAGACTAATCACACATCTACCTGTTGCATTCCACAGCAGCAGATAACCATTGTTTACATTTTGTTATTGAGGCCTCTCAGCTTCTCAAGAGGAAAAATCCTAAGGAAAGGATTTTTCATAAAAGATGTCTGTGACAGGTGTTCATGTTTGAAAACGGTTGAGTTGTCTGATATTTAGCTGCCCTAAATGTAAATAATTCACTTGGAAATGACATGACTTGGTTAGTTAAAATTATTCACATGTGTGCAGATGATCTGTAAAGCAGAATTACTTGAACTGCTTTCCACAAGGCACACAGCTAGTGTTTCTTACTAAACTTCTGCTTATTTTTGGTTATTATAGATAATATAATTCAACTCACTTTCTCTGACATCAAGTGTTTAGGAGACCTGCTTTCCACCATTGACTGACAGTCTGCAGGGTATTTTTAGAGTCAGCCTACAAAACAAGGGGATTACTGCCTTATATCTCTGCTCTTAAACCTCTTAGCATATTGTTTAGGACCATAGTCGGAGTTTGCAGTTGCTGTGGTGTCTGATGAATTGGGACATTTGCTTTATAATAGTTATTAATGGAGAAAATGAGGCTTGGTTTCTTTTATTTGCTGAATTTCACAGGTTTGTGAGAGGCAAATTATTTATCTTACACCTACCAGAAGGGGCATTGCATATCCTTAGGAATAACTTCTGCCTTGCAATGATCAAACTTGTGTTTTTGTGACAGTGTAAGAGTCTGAATGTTTATTTTGGTGATACTTCTGTAACATAACATTGTGGAATACTGACTTCTATGTTAATTGCTGCAGTCTGGAGGTATTTATGTTTGAAAAGTGTGTTTTACAAAATCCTAAGCTTTAGGACAGAGCCTCTGGTAGTTGAATGTGTTAGCCACATAATTGTTAACAATGTGTTGGAGTACAGTTCATTATTTCATTTCCTGATATTTCATAAGGTGTTTGCAATTTTTATTTAAGTCTGGCTTTTGCCAGTAAAATGTTGCTGTCATAACATTGTTTTCCCCCCTTCTTCCACCCTCATCTGTGGTGCAGATAGAATTGTCGAGTGTTCTGGAAAGAATTGTGGCGTGCTCACATGATACCTTAGTTCAGGTATAAGACAGCAAGAGATCTGATGGATTTGAGGATGTCTTGTACTTCACATCATATGATAAAAATGCATCACAATTTCAAAGAATGCTGTCAGAGACATTATTGTCACAGCTCTGATCTCTTTGGTCTTACATAAAGAGTTTAAGGTTGTCATTTCTGCTCTATTTTCAAAGTAAGATCTAAATAGTACTTTCACTGCTGAAAGGTGAGTTTTCTACAGCTTCAGTAGACTTTTAGTTATGTATCCAATCATTTATCTTCAGCAAGGAAAATCCCCTTAATTTGAACTCTAAATAATAATAACAACAACAGCAACAAAATGTGTTTGGTGGCTGAACAAATGAATAAATGCTTCACTTTTATGCATATTTTGATAGGATGCTTACTTGTAGTATTGTATGATGAGATGTTAATTGGGTAATGAAAGGGTGCCTGGGTTGGAAAGCCGTGTGGTGAATAATGTGGTTAGTCAGCCTGTGTTGCGAAACAGGGCTGTTAACGTTTTAGTGAGCATGCTCATACGGTTACTTGCCTTCATTTGCTTCAGTGTGACAGTGCTGGATTTAATTAGATTTTATGGGGTCTAAACTTACAAAAAGGCTCAAAGTTCTGCATTCAGAATCTGACACATGGGGTGACCTTTTCTTCCTTAGAAGATAAGGGTACTCTGTGTGCTTGTGCTGGTGAATAATTGCAGAGAAGCTGTTGCATGGCAATTGCAGCAAGTTTTGGCTAACCTTTACAGTAGGCTTGGAGAGATAGGACATTACATGTTTTTGTACTGTATAAGTGGGAGAGGAGGGGAGAGTGTTTGCTTAGCAGCAATGCTTAATAAGGATTTTTCAGAGAAGTAAAGCTTCATCCTAGCAGCTTCATAATAGACAGGGACAGACTATTTACCTTGGCAGCACTCAGCTTGCTTTCCTAGCTTGCCTCTTTTTTATAAATGAAATGTTCTTACATTGTCATCTTAAATTTAGGGACTCAAATTTTACATTAGAGAGCAGAAGAGATCTAAATGTTTTAAACTGCTTCTACTTGTGTTTGTACTGCAGGTAAGCCTGCCAAACCCAAACCTCATCCTAAGAGAATGACTTGAAACAAGCATATTTCCTCACTGATGTCCTCGTGTCCTGGTTATAGCCAAGATTTACAATAATGTTCAAGTGTCGGCAGTGAACTGTATTTTATTGGAAAAAGCAATGTGAAATACTCTTCTGGAATATGGAAGTGTGGGCTGTTCACATTTCCTGGTGCATTTCATAGTATGATTGAGGTTTTCATAATGCTCAAAAGATAGCTATTAAACATTAGTCTGTGGACAAGTGTGACCAGCTTCTACTTGCACAAAAACTCAGAGCCACTGAGCTTTCTAAGAATACAGATCTTCACAGCCATGTGGAGGAATGTCTCTGGAGTGTTTTCGTAGTAAGTAGGTTAGGTAAACACATTTTTTTCAACAAGATTAAGATTATTTGCATTTCCTCTTAGGTGTGAAATATCAGGTAACTTTGGCAGGAAGAATGCATCCTGATTCAGAAAGCTTTGATGTCAAAAGTGTGAGAAAAACATATTAGAGATGGATGAGGTTTTTGCTCTAGGTTTCAGAGTCTTTGGCTTGGCCCTTCAGCAGTATTAGGTGTATTTCACTGGGGAAGAGCACATAAGGGAGCAGGGAGCAGATGGTTGTGCAGCTGCTTAGCCCTCACCTGTGTGTGTCCAGCAGGCAGTACTGGTATGAATGAGACCTTTTTTTTTCTTTTAAATTACTTACCCTGATAGTATCAAGTTAATTGAATTTGTTTTATATGGAGGCTTGTAAATTTCAGAATGATCCCTATAACACATTTTTCTTAAAACTGTATTTCCCTGCTGTTTGAAGTGCATAGCTCTAGGAATTTTGTTCCTGTGTCAGTACTGCACGCGGTGGTTCACGCTCCTAGGAGGACTTTGTACTACAGATCAGGAGGATGGCACCGGGAGTGGGTGGGTGTGGGTGGGGCAGGGGGTGTTCCCTCCTGCCCCCGGATACTCTGCATTTGTTTTAGGCTGCAGAGAGTACTTTGCCCTTGTTTGACCCACGACTTTCTTTTTTTTCCCCTAAATTAATAAATAGGAAACAGTATTAAATTCCGAAAGAAAACGGAGAGTAATCCCAAACCTGCTGAATGGCTTTAAAAAGCTGACTGATGACTTAATACCCATTTTTATCCTTTTTCATTGCAAACAGAAAAGATAATAGATAATTGAATGCAGATTAAACAACCTTTGTGAAGGCTAGAGTTCATAAGAGAGATAAAAAATGTTTGTGCTGTTTCTTTGTCCCGAGTTGAAACTCTAAGTGGTTGCTTAGTGTGAAATACGTAGTACACCCTAGCTTACAATCTAACCAGTTGAAGTTGTGCATGCAATTCAGGTCCCCAGGTATCCATATTGTCCTTCTGCCCTGCAGATTCTCTAGTTTGGATTACCCAGGAGCAACAACTGCTCTGCAAGAAGCAGCTCTCCACAGTGTAAGTGAATTGCTTATCTAAAGGTATGGCTACATGGGTAAACTCTTGCAAAGCTAAGCTCCAAATTTGCATCATCAGCAGCTTCCTCCTGATCTAACTCCAGTTAATATGAAAGCTTACCCATCTCCCACTGAAGGGTAAATTGCTGGCTTGTGCTCACTGAAGGGTAAAAGTGAACACAATTGTACAGCAGAGCAGCTAACAAGACATGAAAATTAACATGCTGGTTTATCTTGCAGTAATTTGTTCTGCAGCCATACCCTGATGATGCACAAGGCAGCGAAGCTGAGTGCTTCAACATGCACTTTTATCCATGACAGTGTTGTTTCTGTCTCTGTTGTTTCTGACAACTCTACCCCAAGTTGTCAATGGACTGATAGAGGTGTAAATGGTAGTTTTTCTGTTGGTCAGAAGAATAATGATGCTCCAGCTCTTCTTAAATTGCCTTTGGAGCTCTGTTTCCAAAATACATTTACCTAAAAATAAATGGTAACATAAATTTTAAAACTCATTTGTCTTTTTGATACCTTTTGTAGGTGGGTGATTTGAGAAATGGTCTAATGTCTAGCCTCATGTTGAAATCTCTTGAATTACAAAAGTGGTAGAGGTATAAATGTTGTGTAGGTGGGTTTTTTTTGCTTTGTTGGGGTTTCTTTTGCCTTTTTTTTATCTCCAGTGGGAATGACCATTTAGATACTCATCTGTCTGCAGTAAGACAACCTTGAAATCTACCAGGACCCAATGTGGCTGTTTCCTTATTTCTCCATAAGGCTCAGGACTTTGAGCGTTTGTTTACAGTTTGTCTCCGATGCAATGTTATGTTTTGTGATTTAATTAGATTTTGAGTTCCCTCTCTTGACTTTTCACTAGGTTTTCTGAGTTCCAGACAAAATTAGTAAAAATTTCAGCACTTAATTGGAGCGATTCACTGTGCTTCTCTTCTGAATCCTCAAATATGCAGCCTGTGTGAATTGTTCTATTTAACACTTTCCCATAGGGTGACAACTCTAGTTATGTTGTCCTGACATCCATGTTACCAGCAAATTAGGTATTTATAGGACATACTGTTTTGCAGACTACTTGTAAGTCTGATATTTCAGAAAATGAAAGTGTGGCCATTGGAGAGAGCTTGCTCGTTGCCTGACAAGAAATTAATTTTGCTGTTTGTCAGCATTTGTATCAGATAGAATAAGCTATTTTTAAACTGTTTGTTGCCAACATGACCTCAAAATCAGAACATGTAGGAAAATGGGTTTGGTTTTTGGTGAAAAGGAAGTACTTTGGGCAAAGTGCCACTTCAGTTTCTCATACAAAATGTAGTTGAGGAGCTCTTATTCTTATCCTCCCCTGGGGATTGAGATTCCTGGTCAGAATAAATGTCAGATAAGGCGCCAGTCTCTTGGGCACCAGTAATGCCCGGGAGGGAGAAGTCCAACAGAATGCTCGCATAAGCAAATGTTATGATAAGGCAATTAGACTGCGATTTTTCACAAGTGGCACAGTGCTTGTGTGCTGTCCTCATTCTTGCTCTGCTATTCGCTTGAGTTTTTGAGATCCAGAGTTACCTTGAGATCTTCAAAGCTGACACGAACCTTACGGCATCCAATTGTATTTCCTTAAAAGTCTGTTGCCCCTTTTGGCAGAGTAGAGTATCTATGTCCATTTGTCCCTCGCTGGAGTGCAAGGTCTGGCAGCTGGGCTGTAAGCCATGTGCTGACCAGATTTCTGCACTTTACACTGAAGCAGCTGGAGCAGTGGTTTTGCTCTGGCACTGCCAGTCTGCAGCAGGGACAAGAGTGGGTGTCTGTCCTTATGAGCTGAGATGCCATGCAGAGAATTGCTGCATTATGTTTCACCTGCCCAAGGTGATTGAATGGCATCCCTTGAAATTCTGATTCCTTCAGACAGATGCACAGAGTCCTCCATCTGCACTTTGTAAGACAAAATACATAATTAATATTGCTGTGATGCCTCTCTAAGCCTTGATGGAGAGTAGAAGCTTTGCAGCTCCTCTTAAAACTTTGAGAATTGCCTTTGCACATTCAGAGATTTTGAAATGGCTTATAGCTTGTAAAATACACAATGTTTATAGAAGAGTGTTATGATTTAGCCCGAGATGGCAACTAAGCCCCCCTCAGCTGCTTGCTCACTCTTCCTGGTGGGATGGGCAAGGGAATCAGAAGAGCAAAAGTGAAAACTTCATGGGTTGAGATAAAGATAGATAAATGCCACACAGGCAAGCAAAGCAAGAAATTAATTTAATGCTTCCCATGGGCAGGCAGGTGTTTGGCCATTGCCAGGAGAGCAGGGCTCTATCACTCACAGCAGTTACTTGGGAGGACACTGTCACTCTGAATGTTACCCTTTTGTCCTTCCTTCCGTCTTTCCTTCCCTCCCCCGGTTTTACGTGCTGAGTGTGATGCCATATGCTGTGGGACATGCCTGTGGTCAGCTGGGATCATTCTCTCAGCTGTGTCCCCCTCACAACTGTTTGTGCCCTGGAGCCAGCTCAGTGGTAGGGTGGGGTGAGAAGCAGAAAAGACCTTGATTTAGTGTAAACACTCCTTAGCAACAACTAAACCGATGTGTTATCAACATTTTTCTCAGCCTAAATCCAAAACACAGCACTGTATCAGCTACTGGGAAGAAAATTAACTCTGTCCCAGCTGAAAGCAGAACAGAGCTGCTTCAACTTAGTGAGTGATATGAAATGCTCATGGTTTTTATTTTGCACATAGGTTCTAATCTCTGAATCCACTCAAGTATTTTATCTTCCTAGATATGACAAGCATTTTGTAGCTATGAAGGAATGAAGTTAACACCTCTTAATAAACAGATAATTGTGATTGAGAATCCTTCAGCAATTTCCCATCCCTGCACTTATACTGCTTGTTAGACCTCCTGGCTGTTCTAGGTACCTACTAGGAACAGTTGCCTATAGCCTTCAGCAGACATCCCAACCCTTCACTTAATTTGCATTTGGATTTGGGCTGCTTGGAGTGTCCCACCTTGTTGCTTTCAAATGCTCATCAAGTAACTTTGAGCTCAGTGTTTGCTGTAAAAGTGGTCTTTGGTGTGGCTGTTTTCTAGTGTAGAAATACTGCAGGAATTATCCCGTATGCTGAAAGGACCCAGAATACTGCAAGACCCAGGAGTGTTGGAATTCAGGTGCCACTGAACTTGTGCATGTGACTGTTATGCTTATTTGCACTTAAACAATTAACATCACCACACTTAAATCACCCAGTCCTAGTGATACAGTGGTGTTTTCTTTATCCATGGGTATATCTTTGAATTATTACTTATCTTACAATAGTTCTTTTAATAGATGATGGAAAGATGTAAGATTCTAGAGAAATCAGCCAGTATCATGCCATGAAGATACAGTGGGAACTGACTTCTTTCATTATCTGCTGCTTGAGGAAGAAAGTAACAGTTGCTGAAGGAAGTTTTAGGGAGTCACTAAGAAAACACGCAGCTTTTTGTTATTTAGCATGGCTAAAGTGTGCCATGTTTTGTGAGATACAAAACAATTTAGTATGTGTAGTTAGTGATGGGCAGTGATTTTCTATAGTGCTTTTAATTTCTGACTTTTGTTCAGCTTTGAAATTGTTGCATTTTGACTTTAAACTTCTTAAATGTCAGATACCACAAACAGGAATGTGTTGATTTTTCTCACCTATATAATACAGTTTTCAGTGGAAGATACTAGTTCTTTTCAAGGTTTAAAGTGGTGTTCCAACTGCTTTTAAAGCAGCTTTTGTTCAAAGGCCAGCCATTGACACCTGTAAATATCTATATTCTGTAGTTTATTCAGTCTAATGGGAAGTAAGTGTATGTAATCCAATTAGATTTTGCTGCCTTGCATTCTGCAGCATCTTTTTTTTTCAGTCAAAATGAGATGTCATGGTTGTGAGAAGGCTTCTTTTTCAGGAATGATGACCAAGTCTCAAGAAGCCTTTCAGTATGTCTTCCAAGTATTCCCCACTTTGTATCCCATATGATTTTACTTCTTTAGGTGAATATTGAGTCTTTTTATTAGTAGTAATTTTGCTGGTAGCTTCTTGGCTAACTGTAGTTTGAATCTAGTAAAGGTGAGCAAGTCTAAAGCATAGATTGGATTGTATATAGAAATTGATACACGAAGGCACAGTGTATACGTTTTGAATTCTAGGCTTCAGAAGTATATTTGCAGCACTGTCTTCCCCTTTTGAAGAAGGGCATTTCTCATTTAACCACAAGAATTCTACCAGACTAAGCAAGGGCTGGACTGTTCCCCGCAGTAAAAGGCATGAACCTATCTCTCGTACTTAATGAACACTGCAAGCACCTTATTTTAGGATCAGTTTTCGAGCTATGAATCCTTGCCTTGCATTAGTGCCTTGGAAGCATTTGCTGTTGGTGTTCTGCTTGGTTGCTTTAGGTAGGTGTTTAAATTTGGGGAGTCAGGATTTCATGTGCATCACTCTTCAGAGCTTCTCTGTCAGCTATTTTATGTAACTGTATGCTCCCACTAATACTTATTCCTGGGTGTAATGCTTCAGTTGCTGTGGAAAGATGTTAAACAAGTAATGTGGATTTGTGTTTTCCATTTTGAAGTGAATTCCCATCTTTCTCTGAATCTTTGTCCAAAATATTTTCCTCTCACAAGCCCTTCCATTCATCTTTGCAAAAGCTCAGGTTTTCCACAGTGTCATTTGTCATGATAGTGGTTGACCCAAAGTGGCTAAATGTGTGTTTGGTGCCTATTGGCAGTATTCTTTATTTCTTCTTCTAGGACGTGAAAATCTGAGAGATGAACAAACTACGGCAAAGCTTTAGGAGAAAGAAAGATGTCTATGTCCCAGAGGCCAGCAGGCCCCATCAGTGGCAGACTGACGAAGAAGGCGTTCGTACTGGCAAGTGTAGCTTTCCTGTTAAGGTAAGAGTTACTGCCCTTCTTTTGGATATCCATGAGGTGCTCTTGCCATGAATTGTTTTTTCGGTTTCTTTTGGCAAGCATAAACCAGAGACATGCTTCATTACACACTGACCTATTTTACAGTTGGCTCTCATTGCAAAGGATGTGGCTTTTTTCTTAAAACCAGATGGCTCATGTAACAAATGCCTTGGAAAACCAGTCCGAGATATCCTACATTCTTATCTAGTTGAAATAAGTCATGTAGCTTGGTAGAGGAGTAATACAATATTTGTCTTCATTTTTCTGGAAGATCAGAAATGATAGACCTCTTGGATTGCATGAAAAGGTACTCAGTTCTCTCTGTTAAAAGTGTAGTTGTGGTTACAGTTTGACTTGTAAGGTAAGTGGTGAGCTGTGCTTGAAAGCAATCCTTCCTCCCTCTCAATAATTGAAAATATTTTCAAGTAACACCTGGGATTTCAACCAGTGCATGAGGTTAGAAGCACCTGCTAACTTCTGAGAATACCTCTGTGCTACGATCTTATGTGTGTATATTATTGACTATTAATGCATATGAAACTGAAATTACCTTTTAAAATTCTGGTAACTCATTCCAGATTATCAGAGTATTATAAATAGATATTTTCTTTTTTGTGTCCAATTCTCCTTCCTCTTTATTTAAGAAACAATAATTTAATACTTCAGAATACTATTTACTATTAATAAATACCAGAATAAAAATAAATACAAAATTTAGGGTGGCTTCTTGCATATGCTCCCCTTTCTTCCTCAAGGTACACTAATAGTAAATCTAAAATAGGTTGGAAGCAGATGATGTTTGAGGAAAGCTAATGGGTTAAATATCAATGTACAAGGAACACAGTCTATGGTTCTGACACCTATGGGCGGGCCTTCCATTAGGTATTTCTCTGTATTATGCTTAAAGTAATTCTGTCTGATAGTCAAACATGTGATGTTGCTAGGTGGAATTCTTTAAACTGACTTGCATGTTTTTGTGAAGTTGTGGATTGGTAAGTATGAGGTAACTTTCACACGAGGTTAATGCCCTGCTTTACCCTACTAGAGTTGCTTTTGTCCTTTTACATATACTCAAGTGTATACAACATTTCTAGTTCATGGCTGCTGGCATATTTTTGTCTTGAGTTATTTTTCTGCTAAGAGGAAGGAACTGTAATTCAGTCCTGAACAGAGATGGTGTTTTGCCAAAGCTTTGAAAGCAATTGCTCTGGGAAAGCTCAAACTAAGATTAAGGTTTAACACTGTCTAGGAGAGAACAGAGCTGTAAGTTTGAGGATGGTGATTTTTTCATAACTTAGGCATTACACAGGTTGAAAAGCAGAGTGCTCAATTTATAGGCATTTAGTTTTATTCAGACTTTTCAATCCTTTACTGAACACAAAGGGTGTGAACCACTCCACACTGTTAAAAGACTGACTTTTTTTAAACTCTCAGTCAGGACTTGCACTTCTAATGACAAGTGCTTCCTGTATTTAAATGAACCATTCATCTATTCTGGGCACATGTACCCAAAGTCAAAAAAGGTTTTGGCCTATTCTGTGCTGAAACGGCATAGAAATGGATGAATCTTTGCATCCTTGTCATCAAAGTGGGACCTAGGTGCACTCCTTAGTCTGCTTTTGATTGGAAATCACAGAATTAATTTAATTTGTTCTTTGGGAAAAAATGCTTTTAAGGTAAATGTAAGGGACATTCCTTGATTTGGTCAGAATGGTAGAGTATTAATATCTAAAGAACTTGCAATTAGGTGAAAACTTAAATTCAGAACAATTTAATATTATGAGGTGTTTTATCTTACTTGATTAGAATTTATTTTCCAATGTAGTGTGCCTTGAAATGGACAAAGTGGAATTTTTTTTAAGGCTTGAGATGCAGAGTGGGTGTTAACTGGTGTTGAATAGATAGAGACAGGAAGTATGCCATTGTGAGGGAACAAGATAAACCAGATGCAGAGTCATCGCTCTAGTGGGTGGTACTGTATTTTGCTCACAGAAAGAATAGAACTTTGTGCTATTGAAGGAGAGTATCCTGTTACGCCTGTCTTGGGTATTTTTTGGGAATTCATACATTCCAGGAAAAAGTATGCAGTCTCCTATGTGCTTAAATATCTGATGGGGTGACTTTTCTTCCTGATACTCCTCAGTGGAGCAGGACAAAGCGAGATATTTTGGGAAGAATGGTTAATGAATAGGAATGCATTCAAATAGGAAAGATGATGAATATACCTGAGTTTTCTTTAAGTTTTGCAGTGGGAATTCCAAATTGGTCTGTTGTCTGTAGTGTAACTGCTCAACCACACCTGAATATGTTGGGGGAGCTGGGGAGGGGGTGCACAGGATTAGCCTGTTCTTATGATCTGCTTTGCCTGCTCTCTAAAAGTCGCCTGAAATTCTTTGGAGTTCAAAGCATAACTGAGTAGCAAGACCAGAATCTGGTCTTGCTTTCAGGGTGATGAAGACTTCATCTGTACTTAGTGAAGACATGAGAATTCTTAATAAATGTTGCTGCAGCTGTCTGTAGGATTTTCTGTTTGAAAGTAAAATATATGAGACTAGTGTGGTAGCAGTCAAGCTGTGGGTTTTGTTACCTCTAATGCTTGCTATTTGATATAGGTAAAATGCTAATATACTTTTTTTTTTTTGAGATAGAGACAGGAGACTAGTGCAAACACGTAAGGGAACACTTGTTCTTGGTTTCCCTTGTAAAAAAAAAAAAGATCTCTTAAATTGGTTTGGTTTTTAACTTCTTGCCTTTGGGCATTTATATTTTGCCCAGAGCTTGGGTCTTTGTAGAGTGCTACCACAGATTTATCCTTTTTTAGACATTACAGAGCATGTGGAAGCACTTTGAAAGTCATGTTGCAAATAGGATTTCATCCTGCCTTCAGGCTTCACTCTGTTAGTGTTGGACAGGGACTCCAGTAGCTGCTTATTCATTGTGCTTGGAGGATGCTGTACTGCAAACGGATTTAATGTTAATGAAAGGTTTTCTATGTTGGCATGTTTCTTGAAGCTCTTCCTGTGCTATGTCCACAGATGATCCTTATTGTTAAAGTCATTAAGTGTTCTGTTGGATTTTGAGCAAATCTGATAGATCTATGGATCATCTTCCCTTTGAGAGAGAAGATGCTCTGTGGAAAGTACAGGCAAAATCCCTTTTACGTTCCTTTATGTTGCTTTAAAATTCAGGGGAGTAGATTTGATCCACAATTGGTTCTCCCCAGTGCTGTGCTCATAAATTTGGAGGTGGTGATAATCATGAATAAATACTGTTCCTTCTAGTAAGTAGCATTCCTTTTTGTTAATAGTCTGTGTTTTTCTGCTAGTTGGTGGGGCTGTGTTACAGGTAGCCAGGTATTGCTCATATTTTCTCTGTGTTGGAAATCTAACCACACCTGAGGTGGTAACCTGACACTCAAAGATAGGGCTGTGCAATGGCTGCTGGCTTTCCTGTAGTGCTCTTCTGTGTAAACTGCTTTGAATCTGCTAAAGTTAGATTGAAAGAAGGGCCAAGGAGAGACAGGTCCTGTCTGTCTGCAGAGGTATGGAAAGGATGTTAAACTTGTGTTTAGAAAAGTGACTTGCAGACTTTTGATATTCCATTGGGAACTTGAATGGTGTTGCTCTCCTAACTTTGGTGTTGTGGAGGCATAATACCTTGCAGCTTTTATAGGTGTTCAACAAGAGTTGCCCCATTATAAAACGTGGCACTGGTACATCTGTTGCAGTCTGTGCATAAGTCTGTTTTCAGGGACAAATTCTTTTCCACTGTCCTAACAAACTGAAAGGTAAATACTGTGTTTCAATGGTGAATCCTTCCTCTGAGAGAAAAACAGTACCAGATACATTCAGTACATAGGGGTGTTAGATGAAGAGACTGTATTTAAAAGTATTTAGAAGTTGAATGTTCTAACAGACATTATAGCTGTGCTTATCAGCACTATAATTTATTTATACACAATTTTATACATTAGAATTGTAACAAATGAATTTCATTGACATACACCTTTTCAAACTTGCTTTCTTGCTCCAGACACTACCTCACTGAAAACATGCAGCTGTTCTGTGGTATAATGACTAAAGTATTTGACGCTAGGGCTTCTTTTGTGTGAAAAGCCTTTTCCAGTGTCCCTCTGGGTAAGTGGTTTTCATTCATACAAATGCTCTTTGGAGTAACTGGTCTGTGAAATTTATATCAGAAAAATTAGGTCATTTCCTTTTACCTAAGAGAACTAAACAAATAAAACATTTGCAAATTCTTGGTGGTTCTGAGTAAAAGGATGTGTTAAACAGAATATTAACAGCTGGCTACTACCTGGTGTTCTAGAAGATGCAGCAGTTCTGTGTATCTTGGATTATTTAATTAGTTTAGTTCTGTCACTTCTATGTTCTTGGTGGTCAGTCTCTTTTGACCTTAAGGCATCTAAGGCTGCTGTTGTATATCACCTGCAGGTATACACGTGTTTTTTAATTCAACCTAGAAGGCTAAAGATGTCAATGAAAAAGCTGGTGTGGAAGAGTAACAAACCACATTTCTATCTCTGGCATCCAGGGTTTGCTGCTGAGTACCTGGTATCACTGGAGTTAGCCTTTACACTGAATTTGATTTCTATGTTAGTGTTGACAATAACAATTGTATGGATACAGTTGTACTTTTGTATATAAAAGAATTGATTTTTCAGAACAAGTACTCTTGAACTGTTTCCTGTCTAACCCTTGCTTTTATGGGAGATGTTTGGAAGACACTGCATTGTTTTGTGTTCAAGAAGAGGCAGAAGGAAAGGGAACAGCTGGCACAAGCCCTGTGGAGTATCCTCACTGGGACCTGTTAATGTCAGTTCTCATCCCTGGGGTCCCTGTGTTTAGGTTGTTGGGCCATACATGGCACTGCTGAAACCACCATCAGTAGGAGCTAGGCCATTTCAGTCACTTTGCTTTGTGTTCTCACACCCTTCGTGGCTGCCCAGGTGTCCTGTTTGGTTTTGGAATTTGCATATTGAACTTTATTGCTTCATGTGAAATTTATAAATCTCATATTAAAAATAACTTCTTATATTTAATAAGTTTATAAAGAAAGCTTGCATTCTGTTTCTCCAGGTCAGAAAGATTGGTACCAGCACAGGTGACTGTGGCTTTTGTTTTGTCTTCAATGCACTTCTAGTTTGAAATAATAGCTGTGAAAGAATTTACCAGCGTGATGCTGAAGTGCCTTTAAGTTAAGCATGTGATATTTTTCACTGTGAAAGCCTGAGATACTTGAATAGTCTTTGGAAACTATGTTAAGTATTTTTAAGAAATCAATGTGACAAAGCTGCTGATTTCTGAAATGTTGTGCAGCCTTACACGTTAAACACTAGAAATCTCTACCTCTGAAGGCATGAACTCATGTTAGCAATGAGCAGTAATCATGCCTATTGAATGCTAACCCTCAGCAAGCAATGGTACACTTAAAAAATCCTGCAGCATTTAACATCACAGGAAAAAGGCTGGAAGTCAGCTAATTATAAAAGGTGGCGATTATAATGCAAGGTGTGACGCTTACCTCCAATATATTCCTATGCATTTTTGTCATGGCTAAAAGGAATGTAAGGTGATCCCTAATTTTTAAGCTTTTTACCCTAGTGTCCAACCCTTAGTTTTGTTTGAATGGCCTTGCGAACAAAAAGTTTTAAATGAAGCCTGTTGCTGAGTTTTAAAAAAACTCCTATCTTTGGCAAAGGTGAAATTCTTAAATAGTTTTATAAACTTCAGGTTGTTTTAAAGATGGGACAATTAAAATGGTTTGGATTTCCTTGCAGAAATATTTATTTTAAATGTTATTTAGGTGTTGGAAATCAAAAAGTTCTCATTGGGTTATACTTTTTTATTCTGTTTTTTAAAATTAGGAGATCCCCAGTGTTGTACATGGAAACTGAATTTTTTGCAGGAGTTGAAGAAGAGATACGGTGGACACCTGTGCAGTGTGTGTATAACACTTCATGCTATCAACACTTGATTTTCCTTTATATTTTCCTTTTTTTAAAGAAAGTTTTAAATGGTTGTCTGTTCCTGGAAAAATAGGAATTGCACATCAGAGCACAGAGTTGAAAACCGAAGTCTGACAGTACATATATGAAGCTGTGAGGGATTAGGAGAAATAGTGTGTTTAGCTGCATCAAGCGAAATTTAGGATGTGCATTTGCAATAACAACTCAGCAAAATAATATCCCTTTCTACAGTGAGACATGTAAACTACAGGGTAGAAGGTCCAGCCTTCTGATCTCCAGTTACAGAAATGTCATAATACTTCAAGGCTGACTTCTCTGATGTAGATGTGGAAGTAGATCTTGCCCTGAAGCAAGTGCTGTCCTACATAACCTTCTGAGTTCCCTCTCTGCCTCATTTTAGGGATTTATAAGAAAATGAAGAATATAGCATTTGTATATCCTGTATTGAGCTTCTTTATTGCATCTTCAATATTCCTGACTCAAAATGATTTTTCTGTTGGTAATGATAAAGGTCATGTGGGAACCAGTATGTGAAATGCTCAGTGTGGCTCTTAGGTGGGTGTGATGTAAAAATAGAGAGAACTACTGGTATAGGTACTGCTTTAGATTCTTTTGATCCTCATTAATCAGAGCCATTTAGCAGTCATAGCTTCTACAGTTCCTTGTTTTGAGGAATTTAACAGGTTGGTGAGACATTTTGATTTCTGACGATGTGTGTAGCATCCTAACTAACCTATTGCTTTGACTAAGCAAAATTAAACTTTGTTGATGCTTAATTATAGAGTTTCTGTTGTCTGTGCTTCTACAGCTTTGTCTGAGCAAACATTTGTTTCAAACTAATAAATTTAGAAAGCAGGAGCATGAGTGTGAGAGGAGAGAAATAAAATATTGAATGTAAATCTTAGAAGTCAGTGGAAAAGTAGCTCAGCTTTAAGACGTATTCAGAATTTCTGGATTTAAGCTTATGTCTGCTTGCAAGACAGCATTTCACTCTGAAACTTTGGTGCTCAGGCTTTAGTTCTTGAGCAATGCCAATTCTAGAAGCATATCTGCACATGCAGATGTCAAGTAGTCAGTCTTACTGTTGCAAATAGTACACCAGAACTTTTACAGAGGAAGAAAGAGGAATGTCGTTGCCTCTAGGAAAAATACCAAGAAATGCTGGTGTGCTTCTCTTTATGGCAGCTTGTTTCCCAGCACAGGACACCTTGGCCAAGACTTCAAGTAAGCTCATTTCCTGTGTCCATCTAGTTTCAAATGTAATCCAAAGAACCTAATCTGTTACTGCAAATAAAACAGTGCATGTGAACATCTGCTGATACAGAGGGAATTTCAATTATTTGTGTAGCTGAGTCTGTTTCAAATAGAAACTGTAAAAGCATATTACCAGACTTGAGCAAACAGAACTGGCTTGAGTTGTCCAGGTTGAAGGAGCTCTGGTGAAGGATCTTTTTTGCCAGCTGTTATTGTTGAACTTTGAAATTTTGAGAACTGAGTCAGTGAGTATTTGAGAGAGAAATGAAAACAAAGAAGATCAGAGCAGTATTGCTTGTACTAGGACACAGATGCTGTTTTATTTCTGACCTGGTGTATCAGCTCTTGATGTTTTAGTAGGAGCAATTTCAATAGCATGTATTGTGAGAAGAGAGTAGGAAAACTTCACCAGAAACACTTGATATGGTAACTTGAGTGGTTGGTTTTTAGATGAAGTTGGAAAAAGTTTAAAATGTTGAAAAAGAATAAATTTTCTCAAGCACTTTTCAAATTCTAAGCATACTTTGCTGTGTGCCAGTTTAACTTGTTTCTCTGTCGATTGCTTTGTTTGGTTTGAGATTGGGAGCAAACAGCATCTTCAGCGAAAGAGAACATGAAAATCAGTGATGAAGAGGGAAAGTTTTTTTGTTTCTGTTTATTTGCTGTATCATAATCTCATCTTCTTATTGCTAAAAATGTTAATATAAGCAGTGCTTCTATTTAATAATGTTCGCATTAAGGACTTTTCTCCAACAGCCCCTGAAAGTATTTTATTTGGATTAGAGCTTTTATGTTATGTTACTCTGTATGTGGGCTCTGCCCACATGGATTTTAGCTTTCTGTAAAAGCACTGGTGGGTAATTTCTGGTATAACGATTAAATCTCTTACAGAACAACTTCTGTCCAAGAATTGCTGATGTCATGACTATCATTCACTGGTTGCTATGGAAATTAAGTAGGAGTACATTCAATATTAATACTGCATTCCTGCTATGTGCATTTTCCTGATGGAAAAGTACTCACTTTCTCCAGGAATGCTACAATCCCTGTGACAAGAAATGCTCTTTGAAAATATGTCAGAGGTACTCCTTTCCTTACTGTTCTCAAAGTCATCATCCACCACAGTATGGCTTGGGCAGTTCTGTGGATTTCTGTGTACCCAGCACTTACGTGCCCCAGTCCTTGAGTGTGTTTGTGATAATGTGCTGTCATGGATTTGCATGAGTTTTTACTTACATAGGACAGTTGCTGCCCAGTTGCTGCCCACAACTTCAACAGTATGTTTCTTCTCCTTTAGTTTGAAAGGGAAGTTCCTTTCAAAGATCCTGAAAGGTTGTGTATAGAAGTGTGGGATTTGTGTGTCTGCTTTAAAGTGGTTTCCATGTAATCCTTTTCTAGTGATGTAACAACAGAGTTTAACAATATTTAATTTTTCTGAAGTCCTGAATTCTGGTGTTTAACTTTCATTTCTGGCTCTAACTAGTAGCTGCATTTCCTTTATTAAATTTTGAAATGCCATTCATAAAATGCTGCTGCATTAGTAAGTTGAGCTAATATTTCAAATTTAAGGCTAAGTTGAGATAGATTTACAATTTAGCACTTCTGTTTAAAATAGAAACTTTAGAAGAGGTTTCAGTTTTGACAGTGTCTTGCCAGTCTTCTTGAGGAAATATTTTTGTCTTTGATTACAGTCCATTAAAAACCATTTTTGTCTTTGATTACAGTCCATTAAAAACCATATTGCAGCACTGGTAAAATACAGCAGCTGTGTATATCTACTCTTAGACTGATGAAAGAAGCTTGAAGACTTGGAAGGGAACCTGCTGCTTAAGGGGCATTTGGCTATGAAGAGGACCACAGCATTCTGGTTATAGAATTAAAATTTGTTTTTACAGGAAAGAAAAATATATTGGCATGTGTAAGCAATTAACACACCACCACTCCATCCCAGAAAAATTAGAAACCAAAGCAAGAAGAATTTTGAAATTGCTGTAAGATGTTCAGCACCAGTGCTAATGATGAACTTTTGGCTTCTGCAGAACTGGCTTCTGCAACAGCAAGAAAAAGTTTTTTTTCTCTTTGTATGAAGAGCTAGAAGTGTAACATGTAAATGCAAACAAAGTACCTTTTGTCCTCTATATCATAAAGAAGTATTGTGTGAGAGTGTAATTTATTTTAAAATTCAGAATTGATTGATGCTCAATGAGGTCTGTGGATTATACCCCTTTGGTGTGGATAGATGCACTTGATATGTGTAATAATGTCTCCATTCACAGGAGTGGAAGCAGTATTGAAAACTGCAGCTAAACTTGCTGTCTCCAGCAGCAGTGGCATGACTGATTGCTGGAAGTTGGAACATGGGACTTGAATAGAGGTTTGGCAACACAGGGGAGAATGGTTGTCTGTTTTGCAGTGTGACATGAGGCAATATTTACCCTGTTCCATTTCTCCCTTTTCCAAGCAAAAGGCAGGTTGCCAAGTACAGGGGCTGAATGGTTTGAATCTTCAGTTGGAAACATTCTGGCTACACTGAAGTAAATGAGATGTGCAGATAGATCAGGAAATCTGAAAGTTGCCCTCTATATGGGTGATACAAATGGTCATGCAATCTAGATGGTTTGTTCCTTACACATATTTTTTTTCTGTCCAGTACACACCTCAGGCTTGCTCCTGTCTATATCACTCTCTTCTTAAAGAGAAGTTGCTAAACCCAAAACTTTCTCATGACAAATGTATAACAGAATTTCTGCATCTGGAACTTCTCCCAGAAAAGTCATGGAAAAGTCAACTGAGTAGCTGATGATGTACATATGTACTTCCAGACACACACTAATTGCATCTTTAGTTGTTACTGTTTGTGTATTTTTAGGATTAAAATGTTCTGCTTCGTGCTCTAGAGAAATGAAGATCTTGTGCAAGTGTTCAGCAAGCTCAACTGAGGGAGTACAGTTGCTGTTTTGGCAGCTCCAGCATTCAATTATAAGGCTTCAGCCTCACAGAGCTCATTTTGAAAAAGCTCTAAAGAGTCAGATCTTTTATTTACCTTCTAATTTCAGTGCAATTTATTTTTCAAGCTGTTCTCCAGCTGTGAGGGCTGATTTAAATGAAATTCTTCCCAAATTGTTCAATCCACATTTAACTCTGTTTAAAAAAATGCCACATAGTGAGCTTTAATGCTAAAGTTCTCTGTCACTTAAGATATTGTAAATCTTTCAGCAGTTTAATGATATTTAGAGCTTCCTCTTGTGCAGCATCTTGCCTTGCATGAAAAACCTCAGCTTTCCAATTTCTATTAAATCTTTGAAACAATCTTGATTTTTTCCATACAGTTGAATCTCTGAATCTGAGGGTGCTTCAGTATGGTACTGTGAGTGAAATGTTTTTTTGTCCAAGTCTAGTGTCCTAATTAATGAAAGAAAATCAAGGAGATTTCAAATAACTCATGACAGAATAGTCTGTTACGAAGTGCAACTTATTAAAAGGTTATTAAACTTGTGTTTACTACTGCATTAAGTGACACAAGCATTGATTCTTGTATCGTATTTTAAAACCACTCATTCGCTCTCTAGCTAGCCTAGAATCTAAAGGCTGAATTGCATACAACTCTTACAATGGCAAGTAAATTGGTGCAAGTTTCTTTCACCTATAGCTCTCACTACAAAACTTCAGAAAGGTTTTCATAGTTTCTCTGATTTTATTCAAGAGTTAAGTACTTTGAAAAAGGATATGAATTTTTCTGAGAGAACACTTCCTTTCACTATAAAAAAAACCCCTCTATGATTGGAAAAAGCAGGGAATTTGGAAAAATTAAAGCTAAAAGTTTGAGTGTAAAATTATCCATGGTACCCTGAACACTACATTCTTGACATATATGTCTTGCAACTGGTTTCTCTATAGACTAATATTATTCTAGGTTATAAATTCAAAGACTTTGAAGCTTGATGTTTCTATTCACTGTTGTGTTTCTAGGGGGTTTAAGTAGTGCTTGGTAAGATGAATCTGTGGAAAACTGATTTTTTTTTTCAACCCCTCTTTGAAGAGCGATGAATGTCTCAGTGTCCACATAACAGCCTGTTGTTGTAGTGAAGAGAAACAATTTTGGTTTACAGTTTTGAAAAATGGGTGGGCAAATTTCTCATATTTGGACATTACCATGCAAATATATTTGGTCATCTTACTGTGTAGTGTAATTTGGTTTTCAATAATAAATACATTTATCATTATTAAAAAATTAATTATTCACTATTGTCTCTATATTGATGTAAGGTTTTCTTGCTATGCTAATAAAAAAATGACTAAAGCTGATGATGAATAAGCAGGAAAGCACAGTTTTCAATACCTTCCAATTACGTATTTTCCCCTGAGTAAGGAAAGTCTGTCTTTTCCTCCAAATTTCTAGTTGTATTGTGCTTTTCTGCTGATGCTGGTGCCCCCATAGATATACACAGTCAAATCCCCAAATGCAGGTTTAAAAGGAGGCTGGCAAAGTGCTGGTAATGTCTATTGCATCAGCTGTACTGAGATGAATTCAGATCTTGGATTCATCAAACTCCCAGGAGTTTAAGGAGCTGCTATTAACCTTTTCTCCCCATACTCTTTCCTGCAGTACTTGGGCCACGTCGAAGTGGATGAATCCAGAGGAATGCATATCTGTGAAGATGCTGTGAAGAGGCTGAAATCTGTATGTATATTTGTTTAATGGGAACGTTGGCTTTGGGGCTGTAAGTGTTACTGGAAGAGGTCTGTTCGGAGCTGTGCTCCAGCTAAAGAGTGAACTTTTGACCCATGTTAGGAGAACAGTTGGCCGGTTTGAGAGCACTGCTGCTCTTGGGGGGACGTGCTAATCTGATGATGAGAGGGAGAGTTACAGCTGTTCTTTCTACTTGCAGAAACTATTTGCAAAACAAATGTGTAAAAATTCTCTGTGACCTTTCAGGCTAAGTTGGTACCCACATGGGACTTCAGCCATTGTTTTTTAACAGCTTCTCCCTCTCTCTCTTTTCTTCTCCCCCTCTCTCTCTTTCCCTCTGTTGCCTGCCACTTTAGTAGTGACTTAATTCGCCATTATTATACAAAATATTACTTGTTTTAGGATGCTTTTTTTTCTAATGCACTGCAGCATTGTAGTCATGCATGAAATAATCTGGCTTGCATTTGCTCAAAGTGGCCTGAAGGCTGCCTAATTCTGACATGTCATGAAGTGGGCTGCTCTTAGTTTGGCTTCTGTGAACGTTTGCTCCTGTAAATGGCACTCGTTCAAAGCTCTTTGTATTTCTGTGGCTCATTTGAAGAGGTCTTGTCATCTCTTTCCTGCAGTAATAATACCACAGAATCCTGTGGAAATAGGAAACTCCAGAAAGGCAGTGATCAGTCTGTCAAGGAACTGAGGCTTTAACATCATTGAAAAGCACAGGAGAAAGGACATGAAAAAATTGGATTTTTAATAGAGAGAGAGAACTGCAGTCCATGTCATCACTTCTCTTACGTGTTTTATCTACATACATTCTTCAGTATGCATGCAGTGGAAGAAACCCTTGTATTCTTGAAGCAACAAAATCCATCAAACAAGTCCATCAAACCCTTCTACTGGCTTAAAATATGTGCCACTGGACGTCCCTTTCCTCATCAAGTCTGAGAGCTCAAACGGTTTCCATCTAAACCTGTTTTTTCCCTTCTTTCTAGCACACAGCAGAGCATTACAGGTTATCTTTTCTGCCTTCTGTTGTGCTGTAAAGTTTGTGAATTGGTTTAATGCTCTGATTAAAATCAAGTCTTTTCATTCTTTTCTTTCTCAGCTAATGTATAGTAACCTGTTCAAGCTGCATCCCATCTGTTCCTATTCAGTCTGCAGTGATTAGTGATTGATTTTTATTAAAAAGGGCCACACAAAATATAAATGAGTGTCTTTGTTCCGTGGATTTAGTTTACGTACCTAAAAGTGCAAGTACTGACCGCATAATCAATTGCATCCGTTTTTGTCTCTGATTTTTTTCTGATTTTCTCAGAATACTTTCTGTTAGCACACCAAATAGCACTGCAGTATCTACTTTGTGCTACTTCTCTCATTCTCTTCCCTGGGGAGCTATACTGTGAAGTAGCTGTTCTCTAGTTTATAAAAATCTTACAAGTCCACGAGCCAGCTAAGTGTAGCTAAGCTTATAATTAATGAGACATACTAGAACCATAGCACCCAGTTTCTTCTGGAATCTAGATTTCTAGGACTGTGATTTTTGATCACATGAATTACTGATTCAAACATCAGACTTGGATATCTAACTTTTACAGTTAGTCAGCATTTTCTGAAAGTAAATAGTTAGATTTCCTTAATTCATGTTATGTCATTATTCCAAATTGTGCATGGCATGAATTTATCCATTTTCTTAAATTAACATTTTTCTTCAGATAGTTTTGATTTCTTCTGCTGTTTGATATCTATGTGTACCCCAAATACAAATGTGCATCTCTTAAAATTGCTATTTGTCTCCTTTGTCAGTGTTGGAAGTTGAGAAGTGAAGGTGAAATTCTCTTTGTGCCCCAGGAGGAAGATTCAGATTACCAAAATTACTTTGTGTGCTTTAGTTGCTAGACTCTATCAGATGCAAGGTCCATTTGGAGCTGCTCACTGCAATTCAACCCCTGCCCCTCACCCCCACTATGTGGGTTTTAAACCAGGGGCATTTCTTTAGGACATCACCATTACTGGAAGTTCTGTTCTGTACAAGACACTCTTAATTTAGCAGAAGCCAAACACTGGGTGATATCTCAGCATGTGAGGAATGTGATGAGAAAACAGTTTGTTCTTCTGGTAGTCCCTTGCTTTCACATTACTTAGTTATTTTGATGGGCTTTCTCTTGGTTTTGAGAGAATTACAAGTTTGAGCTGCAGTGCTCAAACTGAAAGACTGGCTTAGGGAAATTGGACTTCACTTTTAATGTGGTTAAATGACATTGAAGTGTATGTGGGCTATTTTAAACTTTATTCTCTGCATGTAAGGTGTAGGTTTTATAAATCCAGTCAATAAAAATTAGAATTGTTGAAATATTTGTATCCTGTAGCTTCCAAAAATTAAGTTCTGTCTGTCTTTTCTTATTCTAATAGATATATTTTCACCTCTTAATTCTTGCTGTACAACAGCTGGCAGTTTATTTGGGGAACTGAAGACTATTCTTTTATAGGACTGACTACTGGGTTTTAAAAGATTTTGTGGGATTTGCTAAGAAGAATATAGAACAGTGTTAATCTTGACTTAAGGAATAGTTTAATTACTGCTTTACTTTTTGAAAGATGCAAACAAGTATCTCAGTCTCTTTATTATGGGAAATAACCTTTCAGGGATTTTTTTATTACTTGCTCCTTTAATGGGTGTAATTGTTTTTCAGCGCTGCATCTTGCAGAACTTGTAAACAAGTGATAGTGAGCATTTTATGCAGACATTGCTTAATTGACAACGGAGTACAAGAAGCCACTTTTAGCTGAAGAATCCCTCATCCACACTGTACTCTGTTGCTACAGTTTCATAGCTCTGAAACTGCACACCAACAATACTGTAACTTTCTGTCTGATGAAATGGCATCACAGTCTCAATAATAGATTAAAAACCCCTCATATTTAGCTAGTTTATTATTAACATGGGTTTATATTATCAACAGAACTTGTATTTTTCCTTAGTAGAGTATTACCAATGTAGTTTTACATTATTCCTTTAGTAGAGATACATTGCTAGCTTTATATACATTTAATATCTGATAAGATTCTTGTAGATGGACATGAAGTTCTAAATGGTTTCTTCACAACCATTTAACTGAATTTAAAATATTTAGTGCCAACTGGAAAGTAGCTTTAAGGGCCTTGTTTAAGTGTATTTGACTCAGGTGTGGGAACATCATCAAAGACAAAAGTGTACTCTCTCATGTCATATTTTGATTTTAAATCAGCTTTAGCTTGTAGTATTGGTTTCTAACTTGCCACTTTTTGTTTTAAATTATGCATTTGTTTTAATATATGTTCTTGTTTTAGCAGGTAAAGAGACATAATTTAATATTTTTAAAAATGCATTAGTTACCTCTAAATTACATTAACTTAGTGTTGTTTAAAATCCATTTTGCATGACGCCTTTTCCATTAACCTTGTCTAGTTTATTTAAAAAAATAATCTTGTTTAACAAGCTTTTTTCTGAGAGCAAAATTAACCATCACCTAAAAATGAGGTAGCTTCTGGTGAATCTCTTTAGCTTTTGCTGTCTTTAAAAAGCTGTTATTTAGTGTAATGCAATAGTCATCGCTCAACTTGGCAGCAGCATCCACCCTTCTCATTATGTGCTCTACATTGTGATTAATCCATTAGTTCCCCTCCTAGTGTTCACCATATCCTGTCCAAATACATAACTGTTCCTGCCTCCAAAAGTGCTTAAGCTTTTCAGCTGACTGAGCTTGGAGATGTTCTTTATACAGTGTCTGAGTTGATGTAAATATGTCACAGATACTTGGTAAAACGTTCTGTGGAAGGACATGGGGCAGAGAGGGACACACCAGCAGGGCCAGGAAATGCAAAGCTGGGATGGACAGTCCCTCCTTAACTTGGTATTTCCTGGCAGTTGTTGCCTTGCATCAGAACCATAGCTTTGAGTTAAATATAACCTTGTTTATCAATCAGTTCTTCAGACACTGCCTCAGGGTATTTGTGGCAATACTTTAATATAGTAGTATCAGTGATGAACAGGTTGGAATTGCACAGTGTAAACGTGAGGTCAGGGGCTGTCACAGAGACACTCCCTGTCTCTTCTGCAATTCTCCACCTCCTCCTCACTACTGCTATACCAGAGCTTTCTTAAAAGGGAAGTAATCTGGAAAGACAGCAGGAGCAGCTCTGTGCTTCACGCCGGCTTCCCTCACACGCAGAGCAACATGTGGCTGTGCTCACAGAGCAGCAGGCCTGGTGAAGTGTCCTCTCATGTAGTTTACTTTCCACAGTCGGGTAACAAAATACAGTTAGTAAACTAAACTGCATGCAAATATGCTTAAAATTGTGTGCTGGCTTTTTCTTAATGTGAATTGGGCAATCGGTATAATTGCTTTCCTGAAGAAATTTAGGAAATTGTAGTTCAGCCTTTGGTATCTTTGCCCTTGCCTAACTGTCTCTGCCTGCCTGAGCTGGTTTTAAAGGCTGTTCAACCTATCAATTCAGAGTTGTAGAATGAATAACTAGTATTTGTATAACTATTGCATAAAGCCTTGGAAGGCTTTAGAGAAAGAGGTCTCATTTGTATTTGAGTTCTACCACAAGGTTACTGTGAAATTCCTTGCTTTTCAGAGAAGACTGCATAAGATGTGAAGCATAATAGTAGCATTTAAGCCAGAGCAATAAACAAATGGAATAAAATGCAGCACTACGTACCCCTGCTTTATATCAGCCATACATGCTTCTCCAACATACAGAACATTAGCTTTGGGGAAGAGTGATCAATACAGAGCAAATTAGCCTGCAATTCTGGAGTTAGAACCTTGCATTTCACAAGAGCCTGTGCAGTATTTTACTTGTTTAACCACCATGTCTGCTGCCAAGTTTGGTTTATAACCTAACCAAAAGGGACTAAACAAGGGAGAGTGAAAATAAAGTAACCACTTTGCATGAAATTGGGGCTGAGGTTTTCTTCTTTCCACCAATTTCAGGGCAGTAGCTTGTTAGAATTGTGTGTGTGCCCTTTGATCTGCATTTTCATAGGATTATTTTCACGTTTGCCTGTCGCACCTTCTCATGGATAACTCTTAAAACCCCTTCCTTTCCCTCCAAACCCTATTCTTGTGTGTGCTTGTTGGTTTGAAACCCTGGGACATTTTAGCTACCTACAGTAATAGCGCTCGACTTGTCCCCCCTGTTCCTCCAGGAAAGGAAGTTCTTCAAAGGCTTCTTTGGAAAAGTAAGTTTAATGCGTTGTTTGTGCTTGCACTATAAGGAGTTACATCCCTGGTATAGCACTGCCATAAAATCAGGGTGTTGAGAGTGCCTTAATCCATTTCAGAATATTTGCTTCTAAAACAGGCTTGGAAATATTTTGATCAAAGAATGTGGTTTCAAAAGTAATCTGAAGCAGAAACTTAGATATCTGTGGACTGTATCAGAAATCCAGTGTTCTGAAGTGATTTGGCATTCCTGAATAAAAAATTAAAATCTTAACCCTTAAACTTGTGCCAACCTACATCACTTGGGCAAATACCTACAGAACAGTTGAGGTCTGTGCTGTGTAAGTGCTTCATGCCCAGCTGCCCGGCAGCATGAGTTGATACCCAAATGTTAGCACTGGGAGAAAGCAGTGTGCCATCTCTTAAACCTTCCTTTTTTGAGCACAGTCCCAATTCAAAGGCATATGAAGATGAGATCAGGCGTTCACTTACTATGTTTTCCTAATTTCAGCTCAGAAAAATCTCCAGTTTCTGTTATTGCTCTTGTTTTCACAAGGACAACGTCTTAGATAAGAAGGGGGAAGCAGCTCTGTCCTTATTCAGAATGTGCTGCGCTGGTGGCTGGGTGGTTTTGTTCTTTTACCTCTCATCTGTTTCCTACCTCTGTGTTTAAAATTCCTGTAAAACCTTTTAATCCAGATTTCATATGGAGTTAATCTAAGATAATGGCTTCTGAAGTATCTTGTTATAAAATGAAACTTTGCTTAAATAGAAATGAGCAGGTTTGTAATGTTCATGTACATGCTGAAGTCTTTTGAAGCAGATTATTCTCTGGTCATGAATCGGTTTGGGCTTTACTTGGGGAGTAAGTAAGGTTTTTTCAGCTGATCCTTTTTCACCATTCACTCAGATAGTGATAGATGTCACGCAGAGACATCTGTTTCTCCAGTTGTGGTCTCTATCTATCATGTAGGAGAGCACACATCTAAAGTGTAGTGGTGGTGGTGGTGAGAAGATGGCATACAGAAGATGGCAGATCTGTCAGATTAATGAGAACAGTCCTGTGTGCAAATCAAATCCTAGAGCTGCAATCTAGAAAGACCAAACCCAAAGTGCTAAATTGGAAACAAACAGAAAGCCCCCACCTCAACCTGATTAGATATGTTAGTTTTCTCTCTGCTTGTTGGTACTAACTTACATTAGGGTACATAAGAAAGCAAAGATGTAAAAGGAAAGGTATTTGCATAGCACTTAGGTAAAAATCTTTCTTTGACTTTTTAAATTATTAAATATGCCATCTTCCCTATTACATCTTGGTTGATATTTAATGACGTCTGGTACTTCACCACAGCATTTTAGATTTCCTTTCTCCTGTTTTATAATATTTTGACAAAGAAGGACCTACTTCTACTTCAGCCTGTGAATTTCATTAATTAGCACTGAAACCACTTAAATCCATAGTGTTTAGATATCCCCACAGTAGCAGTGTGGCAGTACCTTTATTACAGCTTTGGCCTACAACAGGAGCCCACATCTAGGGAAATCTGCAGAAAAAGGGACAGCTGTTCTCTTATTAATAATTGAGAAATACTAATAACTCTAATATCTTTTGGCTGTCTCATCTATAATTTCTCCCCAAGTGCCTTGCATTGGGATTAATATAATATTCCAAACTGCCGAGCTATTTAAAACACACCAGCAGCTTTCAGAAAGTCAGTCTAGACATGTCTGCCACTTTCCCTGTCCATATTTTTCTCCTTGTAAAATGTAAATATGATGGATTTGTTTCTGGAAATATTCAAGTGGTTAGTATTGAAAATGCTTTTTAAAAATTTTAAATAAAAATGAAATGTCATGTTTTTGTCATGTTTTGCCTCCACGAAGCGTGTGTATGTCTCATCACACAATGTTTTATACAGAGTCTCAAATGAAGACTTTTCTTTCTTTATATATACCTCAGGCTCCAGATATATCTTAGAGCCGTGTCAAAGTCCCAGGATAGGATAAAATATAATAGGCAGAAAAACTAGAAACAAAGTTAAAGTATTTTAACAATGTGTTATTGGGCAACTTCTGTTCTGACATCCTTAATACTTTGTTTTCCACCTTGCAGTAGAGCAAGGTATCAAAGTAGCTGCTTTTTGCTGGGTTGATGCCCATCTCTAGGGCACTGCCAGTTTGTCAGTGAGGTTTCTGTCATGCCTGGCCTGCCATGGACCTGCTTTGTTCTCCAGCCTCGTTGTGTGTTAGGATAAGTGCCCATCTGCCCTCCTGGAGACCTCTGAGGACTCTGAAATGAGTCCAGATAATGACTCTCATGCTGGAGCAGATAACTGACCTTCCCAGAAGGGCTGAGCAGTGAGGTTTCTAGGAGTGCTGACTCAGCACTGGCAAATCAGGCTCCCAGGAGTCGATGCCAGATGTGGCTCTCCTCAGGCAGTGGTGTCATCTAAAAGCTGTAGAATATAAAGACAAGTTACAGATCTGGATGTCTAGATGAGTCCCTTGGTAGCAACATTTCAGAGCATCCTGTTCCAGTGGATATTGGCCACTTGCTTTAGACAGTTCTGTTTGGAGTTGCCTTTACCTCCCAGGATTTGTTACACAAGCTGTGATCCTGTGTTGGAGTTCACTTCCCATGCAGTATCTTGCAGCTGCTCTGATCTTTGTCCAGTATGTGCCAATAGTGCAACGCTCCTATCTGCTCTGTAATCACAGTTTACTTGGCATATCCCACCCTGAATGGAGTAGTACTTTGATTTGTATGTCCAATAGGAACTGGATTGGAAGAGTATGTTCCTTTATACATCACTGGTAGGCACAGATAAGCTGAGAATTCAGAAAATGTAAAAATCACTCATTGTCCAGCAGTAGTAGCAGTGGGTTTGGGGTATAGACTCTAAGGATAAGCCCTTTCAAAGCCCTGCATCCACCATAAATACAGAAGAAGGAATTGGGAGATTAAAGTGAGTTTGCTACACTAAGAAAAAAAGAAAACTCTTTGGTTATCTTGCATGTGGAACCTAATGTTTCAGTGGGAAAAGGGGCGTAGGAAACTCTTCAGCCTTCTCATTTTATTCTGAGAAACATGAAGTTCATGTGTTAACTATTTCTAAATCCTCATTTGGTAAAATAGCAAGTGAGGAGTAGCTCTGCTGAAGATCAGCATTGCTTTATGAAGTACCCAGCTCAGTTAAACTTGGCTTTAATACAAACTCCAGGAATTGTCCACAGTTTCTGTAGGGACAAGGTTTTTATTGTTTGCTGGGGAAAGATGTGTATCTCTTAATCTAATGATGGCAGTCTAAACAAAACAGTTACCTGCAGGCATTATCTTCTCTTCATTGTTTGTATTTGCTTGAAATAAAGATTTTTAAGACTTATGGCTTACAAACAACCAATACTCTTTTTAAAACAGTTCGAGGAGACAGACCATTTGTTCTGGAATTAATAGGGACTTTCAGGCTGTGGAAGCTAGCTGAGCATTGAAAATACAGACTGTATTTTGTGGGTATTGATACTGCCTTTTAAAACAAAATATTAGAAGTGCCTTTTATATGCTGCAATATTTTCTAACATATATGATGGTAAATTTAAGTGTATCTTCTGTTATGAGTTGCACTCTTTCTGTTAGGCATTCCAGAATCTAAATTAAACATTCTCTGGGGTATCCAACAAGTTGGATGGTCATTTAGAAACTTGCTTCTGCAAGCACTTCTCTGTAGCTTGCTTTCATGCTGTGCTTATTTTCTCTCTTTTTTTCTTTAAATGCTCTTCTGTGCAAGTCAGTGCCATTCTCTGTTCCTACCAAGCTTTTTGAAAATGCTCAGGATGTCATTGCTGCTTCCGAAATTGGGACAGATAGTTCCTCCCCAAAAAACAAACAGAAGTTCTGCCAGCACCTTTTTGTTCACACTTGCTGCTTTCTCTGAGAATGAAACCAATGTGATATAATTGGAGAGTTTTCACTCCAAGATATTTCATTCTTACAGTGTTAAAATTGGTATTGCAGACTTGGAACATGCAGTAGCTTATGCCACAATGTATTCTTGTTCCATTACTTGCTGTAAGAATATAAAGTATATGCATCTGCAATAAACTATTAAAAAATTATAAAATAGTTTCAATTCTAGTTTGAAGCCACTTAGCTGAAATCCCTTCATATTTTTTCCCCTCCCCCGTTGCTTTCTTCACTCCCTGCAGTGGTTTTCTGGTGGGTGCCATTAGCAGCCACAAACTGTGTAAACCCAGTGCTTCAAAACGCATAAAGAGAGTATTTTAATAACTGGCTAAAATAGGGGGATTGTGAATTAAAGTGACAGGCTAAAAGAAACTGTATTAGTTTTCTAGTAGTAGTTCTCTGTAACAACCAGTAAAATTACGTTGACCTATTTTCTTTTCAATGAATTAGCTTCAGAAGAATATTGTGTTTGTACTGTTTTCTGTAACTTTCCCTTGAAAAGTAAACAGCCTGGAAAGAATCTGTAGTTTAAATGGCTCCTGAAGCCTTCCTGTGTTTCCCACTTTTACTCAGCCTCAGCTTGCAGCAGCTGAAAGTTCCCACAGTCAGGTTTTGGATAGGAGCCAGACCACTCTCCGCTGCACCCGCCTGCCACACACCACTGCTTTTCCAGATACACACCCAAGGGTTAAGAAATCCTATTTTTATACCTCTCTCCCAAGATAAGACATTTAGGTCTTAATAAATTAGTGAAACATATTTGGGTGATTGATCTTAGCATTAAGCTTATGAGCTTAATAAGCTACACAGTAACTGATGATTTTGGGGTGCTTTTAACACTGATTTAAGGTGATGCCATGATTCTGCCATGGGACTGTTGGGGCAGAGGGTAGGGCTGGTGGAAATATCAGGTAAGAATTTTCCTATATTTAAACTTGTGCTGAAGAAGCTACCTGTGGTGTAACTCCTTATGAATGAGTGTCTTCTGACTCTAGTGGAATTCTTCACCCACTTGGTCAGTCTTGAATTCTTTACTGTCAGTGGATGTACACCTTATTTCTGCCTCACCTGTCCTGTGCCCTCTCCCCATCCCCACGACGTGCTGTTTCTGAAATACTGGCTTTGGCTTGGTTCTCTTAATGTTTTGCAACTTGGATTGAGCTTTGGGCACCCTACTGACCATGGACTTCATCTACACTTAATGTTATAGTTCTTGAAGAGGGGAAGCGGGAGGCAATTGGCTGTTGGCATAAAACTGTTTTCTTTTCTTTTCTTTTCTTTCCTTTTTTTTTTTTTTTTTTTTTTCTTGAAAGTCTGGGAAGAAAGCCGTCAAAGCAGTCCTGTGGGTTTCAGCGGATGGACTCCGAGTTGTAGATGAGAAAACAAAGGTTAGATTTCCCTGGGCAAAAGTTTAAATCTCTAAAATAATGTATGTGCTGTATCTTTAAATCGACAGCAATCTTGGTTACTGCAAATGTTGGTATTTGAAAGGAAGACTGAAGTGCGTAGTTTAGTTTAATAATTTCTTGTTTTGTAAACATATGTACACCTGCTAATTTTTTTCCCAGTTAATTCCACACTACTCTCAAGACACATTTTGTAAAATGTGGCAGGTGTAGTAGCACAAGCTTGAAATATTTTTTGTTGCATCTACTGCAACAAGCATTGGTTTTCCTGATAAGTTCTGTTGGCAGTGAACTTGAAGGGTCCCTGAACTTCGTTCTGCACCATTGCAAAAGGTTGCAATAGTAATGCATAAGCAAATTCTCATATATATTTCAATCAATGTCATTTTCAGTGCATCCAAATCCTAGAATGGATCTGAATGAACAAGAGCTTCCAAAAATGCAATGAAGAGAGTAAATTAAATAGGGAGATTGTAGCTTCAGACTCAAACTAAATAGTAACTGCATATATCAAATTTAATAATCTTTAATATCGAAAATGTTGGTCTGAAGTGGAAAACTAATATATTTGTGGCAAGATTCTAGATTGTTTTACATTTTTATTGTGAAATTGCAATTTTTTATTATGAATTAGCACGTGGTGTTACCACCAAGGCGCCTGTGTCCAAGTAAGAGCAAATGATTCTTGGTTTTATATAGATGTAGACAATTAGAAATAAGAGCTTTAAGCTTACAAGTGCACTAGAATTTTGAAAGATGGCATGGCTATGAGAACAGTTTTAACTCTTGTCAGTGTGAAATAATTTGTTTTATGTTCATATTAATTGACACTTACTTTGGTCAACCTAAAAGATTATTTCTCCGAGCCAACACTGACAAACAGATGTAATTCATATCCCTCTGGAGCACAACTGCCTGTCAGATATCTGCTTGTGGTTAGACTTCTCCAGGGCTGCTGCAGTGGTATGGCTCATCAGAGCTAAAGTTGCTGCCTCTAAAGAATTCACTTTCTAATACAAACATACTGATGTGAATAAATTCAGTCTACTGATTGCCTCATGTAAAAGTAATAATACATGTATTATTTTTAGAAATGTTGTTGCATATATGTAATATTTTCAAATTGATTTTTAATAAGTTGTGCAGACTCTGGAGGTAATTAAAAGTATAGGATTAAAAAAGAAAATAAACTATTGCCTCCTGGTGGTTGAATACTTCAGTAGAGGTGCCAAGTACTAGTCACCAAGCAAATGAAATAATTTGGAAAAAAATACTAAAAACCTAGTTTTTGATGAGGATGACATAATCTTTAACTGTACCTTTTAGAAGGTACAGTTTTTCCTTTTTAGAAATACTTCTCCCATCTATGGGATTAAATAGGGAGCATTTGGTGCTACCGGTGCTGCTGGTGCTTTCTCTTGCATCCCTGCTTAGCTGACTGGGAGAGGAGTTTTGCTCTTTGTGTAGCAGCTGCAAGACTTTTCACTCTTGCAGACCTCTCCCCCAGGTTTCAGCATTGTGTTTTAACGACAGTGAAGACTTTCTGGTTACAAGACTATGGAGCTGCTATGAAAATAAAATAACATGTGCCTCCATAGTCTAGAAGAGAGGTCATAGGAATTCACTGGGTCCCTAAATTCTTCAGTGGTGTCTTAGCACACCTCTCCCAAAGATGGGTGGTGGAGAATGTCATCTCTTCTTTTTGTTTTGTACTGGGAACAGATTTTGAATGACAACTGATGACAAATAATTACAGCCTCATCGGGTTATCCCCTTTTTAGTATAACTCATTTTTGTGCAGTTACACCTGACAATGCCTTGAGTTCAAGTGTTTGGCGCTGTATTTCCTCACATTTCTTGTATGGTGGGGGGGGATTTTTTCCCTCTAGGATCTTATAGTTGATCAGACAATAGAGAAGGTTTCTTTCTGCGCACCAGACAGGAACTTTGACCGGGCGTTCTCATACATCTGCCGAGATGGCACAACGAGGCGCTGGATCTGCCACTGCTTTATGGCTGTGAAGGACACGGTGAGTTCAGGATGGTCTGTGGCCAGCTCTCCCAGCTCTTAGCTAGAAATAAAGGGCAGAAAATGTGACTACCTGGAATAGTGCCGTATGTTGTGACTCCAACTGAGATATTACTTAGACCTTGTAAATTATTTTAATTCTAATTCCCTGCATCTGAAATATTTGCCATCCCTCTGTCATGCCATCTTATGGAGAAAAATGCTGCTCAACCTGTGTGTAAAAGGAGTGCAGTCAGCCTCAGATAATCTCTAGCAGAAGGGAACTACTCTTCTAAGAATAGACAGAAAATTTTCTCATTTGAAAATGTTTACAGCCAAAAACTGAAACAGCAATGACAGTTTTTTCCAGGATAAAATCATAGTGAGTAAATACAGACTGGTTGTGAATGCAGTGTCTTGTACATGAGTGTTATCTTGAATGAAAAGTCATCTGAATGTTAAGAGATGGAGCTAAACTGAATTAAATTAGCATTCTATTTGCTTCTGAGTGACAACAATATTTTGAGTAGGATTAAAATCAGTTTCTTGCTGTGTAGACTTAGATAAGTTATTTAACTCCCTGATTTTTCTTCTCTCTGCTGTTTGTTGAATCCTGCCTATATTGTACAAAGTGCTTGAAACCTCATGCAAATTCACTGCGTGAACTCCCCAGAGCTGCATGTTCAGAGCAATGGTGCTTGATAATTTATCATCTTTCTTTAGACAATGAAGTCAGAAATTCCCAGTAAAACTTATGTTAGAGCTGGAACATTTCTGTTTTCATCTGTGAATAACAGGTCAATTCACTTACTGATGATGACAGATGAGTTGAGCTACTGGTAGCAATAGTGCCTCTGATTCAACTGTGGCAGCTGTATCAGCTGGGTTGCTGGACTTCCTCAGACTTGAATTTCCTTTTTTACAGTTATTGGATAGTGGATTCTTTTGACCTGGTGAATAATGGAAGTGCTTTTCATTAGGCACTCCTAAATCTAACATGTGCACTTGGTCAGGACCATTAAGAGGTGTGAGTAGTCGCCACTGTACTTTTAACTTTCACACCTGCAAGAGTAGAGTCTCCCTGAGCCCTCTCTGTAAACTTTCTCCAATAATAGCACTTACCTGTGCTTTAGGACTTACACCTTAAGACAGCTTCATGAGAGTTTCTGTGTGCACAGATGTATCTAGAGGCAAGGGATAGGTGCAGGCACGTTATTGCACCAGCATCTTAGTAGCAGAAGTTTGAACTAAACAGATCGTGCAACAATCTCGTTCATTCCTGGGTGGCCTTCTTGAACATGGCTTGTGCATTAGTAGCTGGGAGTCTTTTCTGCCAGGTTTAAGGCTGAAATACAATTAAAATAGTTTTCTTTAATGCCCTAATTAATTTGTTCTGTAAAGGCAGGTTTCAGTTTGTGATGCTTGAAGCACATGTGTGTTTCTGTTCAGTCACTGTGATGCAATGCTGTCTTGTGCAGGGGGAAAGGTTGAGTCACGCCGTGGGCTGTGCATTTGCAGCGTGCCTGGAGCGAAAGCAGAAGCGAGAGAAGGAGTGTGGAGTGACTGCCACCTTTGATGCCAGCAGAACCACATTCACTAGAGAGGGGTCATTCAGGGTCACTACAGCTACTGAACAAGCAGAGAGAGAGGAAATTATGAGACAGATGCCGGATGCTAAAGGTACGGGATGCAATTTAAACAATCATCTGCAGTGAGCAGAGCCAGCACTAAGGCTCTGCGAGGATTGAAGCTGAGCAACGTCCTTACAGCATTCCCTCTCTTGAACCTTAATAAATTCTAATCATATTCCCAGACCATTGTCAGCTCACAAGATGGAAAATGTTCCCAGATTCACTCAGTATTTTCCCACGTCTTCTAGAAAAGGTGCAGGTGGCTTCATATGTGAAAGCTGCTTCTGCTTTGTTTTGTCAGACTGCTTTATGGCAGAGAACACGGTAGGTACCATTCTAAAAGTCCTTATTAGGAAATTGTTTAAAAAATACAACAAGCTTGCCAGACACAAAGTAATCATTTATGCAGTCTAGTCCTTGTGGTAAATTAACCGAAAATTATATGCATTTTTCTTAGAAAAGAATGTATTTTTATCTTGATTTTTAAGGTAGGTTACAGAGTGTATGTACAGCTGTACTGCATGAGGGAAGAACAGATCAATTACAGAATGCTTTCCAAAATAATCCAGAATATCCACTCCCTCCCCATAAAACACACAGGTGTTGGACTAATAATTACATTCAAAATTAGTGACTAACTGATTTGAGAGGAGATAAAGTGTTCTGAAATTAGGTGAAATTAGAACTTCTTACTCAAGTTTTATTACAGAGCCTGGAGTTCTACAGCTAACAAAAAATAAAGTATTATAAATACTGTTTATAACCTACTTCACAGTGAAGTCAGACTTTTGTTTCAGAGGATTTCACAGCAAGTTTTATGCTGCCTCTTGGTTGTAAAACTTTTATCTTGGTTTTCATCATCCATCTGCTTGTTTCCATACGTTAGTTTCAGAATGTGCTAAATGAAGCTTAAACACAAGGCCTTTGTTACTTGAGGGCATGAGTCAAAGTCTTGACTCAATGAAGGTGTGTGAAATCCTTTCCAAGAAAGACTGATTAGAAAAGTTTCACTTGAATGAGCAGCTGCAACTCATGGGTACTGAAGCTTACAAGACAACATAATTAGTTCCTCCTACTATTCCAGCTCCTCAGAAATCTCTAGTCTGACTCCTCTCTTTACCAGACTTCTAGTTATTCTGCTGATGTGTCAAAGAAAAAGTCATTGCTTTTTCTAAAATATTTGGAAAACAGTATAGGCAAAATGAGAGCTCATACCAGGATATTGTCCTTCTGTGTTGGTGGAGCTGTGTTTGTTGCCCCCAAAGCCAATTCATTTATGAGTGAGATAGAGTTTTCCTAGAGGTGGAAAAATCTCCCCATTGCAATTCTAATCATAAGTGTCATGATTTAAACAAATCTTAATCCTACATTTCTGCCATTAGGCCTGTCTGACAGGAGCATTGTGGTGCTGTGCAAAGCCCTGCAAAATGAAGCAGCTGACTTTAAGTTGGAGGATTTTCCACTGCAACTAACTCATGATTGAGTAATAACATTGCAGCTAAATTCAGTACAGGAGTGACACAGGAACTCCTTGCAAATGTGTTTGGTGTTAGCAAGGCCTGTCAGCTCAGAGGCTGAATCTGCCTTGCAGCACATTCCCCTCTACCTGTGATGTATTTCCTGGAGGAGCTGAGAGCTGCAGCCCGGCCTGTTAAGTGCTGGTGCTACCTTTGTCCTGCTAAAGCTTGTGCAGTGTGTTTAGCTGCTGCTGCTAAGTCTGCAGGGCTGGGAGGGTGATTTTTAAAAGAGGATCCTGGAGCTGCATTCTGTTCTCTGCTGCTGCTAAGTTGTGCTGCTCTAAGTCACTTAATACAGTTGGTGGTAATATTTTGTCCATGGTTCTGTATGAGACAAAGTAAAGCTCTCAAATACATAGTATATTTTTCAGTCTTAACCATAAGTGAATTGCAAGTATTTCTGGAGGTGGGATCTCAGGAGCAGCTAGAAAGAATACAGATGTAAGGCCATTCTTTCTAGGAAGTGGCTTGCCTTAGCTGTGGGACTTTGATATGTGTCAGGTGATGTGGTGAAGACAATGGAGGTATACAGAAATTGTGTTTCTGCTGTGCTATTAGAAACTCATTTGCAAGAGTACTAGTTATGCAAATTTCTACAATTTCTCTTTTCAAAACAAATGGGAATACAGGTAGGCAGCTGAACAGTACTTTGCTTTACTCTTCTAACCTCACCCTGTTTCCTCCAGCAGTTGAAACAGAAGTGAAAACAGTAGCACCAGGTGCTGCACCAAACAATACTGCCCCCTCTTCTGGCTCACCGACCTCTCCTACTGCTGAAGTTGCTGCCTCTCTGGATAAGGAAACGAGCAACCCCCACGCTATCCCGCGGCGGCACGCCCCCATAGAGCAGCTTGCCAGGCAGGGCTCTTTCAGGGGCTTCCCCGCCCTGAGCCAAAAGATGTCTCCTTTTAAACGCCAGTTGTCTTTGCGAATAAATGAGCTGCCTTCAACAGTGCAAAGGAAGACTGATTTCCCCATGAAAAACTCAGGTAAAATTAAATGGTTCCAGTGAAACATTGCCTTAAATCATCTCTTCTTTCTTTCTTTCTTTCTTTCTTTCTTTCTTTCTTTCTTTTTTCTTTCTTTCTTTCTTTCTTTCTTTCTTTCTTTCTTTCTTTCTTTCTTTCTTTCTTTCTTTCTTTCTTTCTTTCTTTCTTTCTTTCTTTCTTTCTTCTTTCTTCCTTCCTTCCTTCCTTCCTTCCTTCCTTCCTTCCTTCCTTCCTTCCTTCCTTCCTTCCTTCCTTCCTTCCTTCCTTCCTTCCTTCCTTCCTTCCTTCCTTCCTTCCTTCCTTCCTTCCTTCCTTCCTTCCTTCCTTCCTTCCTTCCTTCCTTCCTTCCTTCCTTCCTTCCTTCCTTCCTTCCTTCCTTCCTTCCTTCCTTCCTTCCTTCCTTCCTTCCTTCCTTCCTTCCTTCCTTCCTTCCTTCCTTCCTTCCTTCCTTCCTTCCTTCCTTCCTTCCTTCCTTCCTTCCTTCCTTCCTTCCTTCCTCTCTTCCTCTCTTTCTCTCTTTCTCTCTTTCTTTCTTCCTCTCTTTCTTTCTTTCTTCCTCTCTTTCTTCCTCTCTTTCTTCCTTTCTTCCTCTCTTTCTTCCTCTCTCTCTTTCTCTCTCTCTTTCTCTTTCTTTCTTTCTTTCTTTCTTTCTTTCTTTCTTTCTTTCTTTCTTTCTTTCTTTCTTTCTTTCTTTCTTTCTTTCTTTCTTTCTTTCTTTCTTTCTTTCTTTCTTTCTTTCTTTCTTTCTCTTTCTTTCTTTCTTTCTTTCTTTCTTTCTTTCTTTCTTTCTTTCTTTCTTTCTTTCTTTCTTTCTTTCTTTCTTTCTTTCTTTCTTTCTTTCTTTCTTCCTTCCTTCCTTCCTTCCTTCCTTCCTTCCTTCCTTCCTTCCTTCCTTCCTTCCTTCCTTCCTTCCTTCCTTCCTTCCTTCCTTCCTTCCTTCCTTCCTTCCTTCCTTCCTTCCTTCCTTCCTTCCTTCCTTCCTTCCTTCCTTCCTTCCTTCCTCCCTCCCTTCCTCCCTCCCTCCCTCCCTCCCTCCCTCCCTCCCTCCCTCCCTCCCTCCCTCCCTCCCTCCCTCCCTCCCTCCCTCCTTTCCCCTTTCCTTTCTCTGTGGTTTCAAGTAACTCCTTATTTTCTAGTAAATCCTTCATCCTGCCTCGTATTTATCATGAACGAACATCACCATGTCAGAAAATTTCTGCTTTGGGAATAGGCAAGAATTTCAATTGTGGGGTTCACATGCAGAAAACAGTTCTAATTGCTATCTGAAGTGTTGGAGCACAGCTTGCAGTGTTCCAGGAATGGGTGTTGGTGAATTAGTAGCTTTGGCTCTTCCCTCTGAGTCACTGAACCAGTTCTTCCACTTACTGTCAGGGCATCCTGAGACACAAATCCCTTCAAGGCCTTAACCACTTGTCTTGGGATCATGTAATGCTCTTCTGTAGTCTGTCCTTCTGTCTGTCTGAATTCTTTTTGAGAGCAAAGAAATTGCTCTTCACATTTCATTAAGAGAAAATCTACCTGTTTAGGTGGTACAGCTGGCTGTATCAGTATTACGTGGTACAGTTTTCACATGATGATAGTGGGGTTTTCTAAAAGTCATCCTAACATAAACTCCTGGGGTGCTCTTTATGTTGCATAATGTCCTGGAGTTCCCTTAGCTAGGTGTTATCCTTCAGGCCAGCTGTAGTCTCAGTTGGCAACAGAGCTGGTTTTAGGGTTCTGAGCTTTGAAGTAAAAATTAGTGTGGCAAAGACAAACCCAACAAAAATACTTAGTCTGACTTCTTTCATAATCCTTGTTTAGTGACCTGTGCTTAAAGACCAGCACTGAGCCAATCAGTTTTACAGCAATAGTGCACTGCTCAGTAGTGATAGTCACTGAGCACAGCACAATCCCAATTTTTCATGATTCAGAACATTTCTGATGCATGTTCCCATATATGCCACTGCCAGTGCTGCTTACTGTCCCACTGCATGCACTGTGTTGGAATATCCCTCAAAGAAGCAATTTTTGGGCATGCCTCCCCCTGAATTTTAGATCTGGTGCATGTTGTGTGCAGACATTTTATGTTTCTTACACTATTTTGTGCTTGATTATGCCTGCTCATGTCAGTTCTGTGCAATGACAGACTGATGATTGGTACTTTTGGAAAACACTGCCATTAGTAATAATGGGAACATCTGGTAAGCTGGCAGCTTTACTCCAGATGTTACATTATCCACATGATACTGATGCTTCGTTTAAAACTGAGCATCCATTTTATCTGAGCATTCAGCTTTTGCTTTTATGATTCTAGCACAAGAACTGGGGATTTCAGCTACCACTGAACTGGAACAACCAACGCTAACTCTAGACTGAACTTGCCGCTGTGCATTACTGTCAGTACATTTAAAGTTCATCTAGTTTCTGTACAAGTATGTTGTTGGAACACTTAACTCTATAATAAGTATTTTCATTTCACAGAATGCCAAATCTTAGAGCCAAACCTTTGAGAAGTTTAGCACTTTAATACTGAAAGATTTAGATCTCTACTTAAACTGTAGAAAACCCTTTTTATTTTCTGATACCAGCATCCTTTAAATCTGGAACAGTGATCTCCTTGCCCTCTTGACTTAATCACAAAATACATTAATGTGATGTTCTATTTCAGGCCAGATCTTCAACACTAATGTAAAAAAAAAAAGCTGTCATGCAAATCAGTAGCAAGAACATGTAGGACATAAGGGAACTAATTATATTTCAATTTCACATTGGTAGTTGTAAATTGTTTCTGTATCCTTTAAACTTTCAATTTAATGAATTCTGTTTACATTTTAGTCCCAGAGGTAGAAGGGGAAACAGACAGCATTAGTGCCCTGTGCTCTCAGATCACCAGTGCTTTCAGCACACCATCAGAAGATCCTTTCTCTTCGGCCCCCATGACAAAACCAGTGACAGTAGTTGCACCACAGTCTCCTGCCTTTCAAGGTTTGTGATTTCTTTGGGTGCTGGATGAGGCTTGAATGCACATAATGTTGCTTTCTAGTAACACATGGTCTTAATTTCTTGTGCAAGTCCTGTTACCAGTATTTTGGGTGAATGCATCCTGCTTTATTCATCTTGTCTGTTTAATTTTTCTGTGGTTTTGTTTTTAACAATAAGTTCATGCACCTACCAAACGATAGTTACCTCTAAAAGGAACTGGCTTTGAGGTAATGGCTACTTTATCATTCTGCCTCCTGAACTGCATAGGAGTGTGTCATAGGAACCAAATCTCGCAAGGGAAGGGATTTTGTGCTACCATAATTACTGGTTTTTACACAAATTCTTAGATAAGTTGTGGGAAAATGCCAGCTCTAGAACTCATAGCAGCCATTGGTATTCCTTTCACTGCTATGCTTTTATAGAAGTTGTGTGAAAAAAGAACCTCTCCGTGTTAAATGTAGTTATTGTTACTTTGTATTTACAAAGTGTTGTTCTTTTTAATCTAAAATTAACTGTACAATAACTACTGGTGTGCCATATCTCTTCCTTTTAGAAACAACAAATTTAACTTCAGTCAGTTGTCAGAACTCAAGGCCTCCTAACAGACATCAAAATCCACCATCCCATGATTCTTTTAACAAGTGTTGGCTTGGTGAAATGAAATTTACTCTCTGTATTGGCTGTCAGTCCAGTTTGGCTACTTACACGAACTCCTGTCATGTGGAAGTGTCTAAAAGTGTTGTATGTGGATAGGTATGACCCGGCCCACTAATACTCCAGTCACGTGCATGCCTTGCATGAATTAATCGCACTGATGTTGTCTGCTCCCATTTTAGTTAATGGCACTGCCTCTGCCTTCTGTGTGCTTGCTGCTAAACCATCCCAAGCTGCTGTAGTGTCCACAGCTATGCCAGTTCGTGAAACCAATCCTTGGGCTCATGCTCCTGCTGCTAATACTGGAGCTGCGGCCGTGGTCACTGGTAAGAGTGGAAGTAGATCCAGTGCATTGCTATAAGAACTTGGATCAAAAGCATAATTGAGCCCTTGAGACAATTGTCAGTGCCACTTAATGGCAAGTGGAAGGAACAGGAACAAAAGCCGGAAGTAGTAGTGTTTTGTGCGAGTGGATAGAGGGAAGCGATGAACTTGCTGGTGCTAGGTCTGTAACCTGGACTGATTCTTATTTTGGCAGCATTTTATAAAATCAGTGCTTAAAAAGGAAGTAATGAAGTTGTATGCAAATTTGTGTGTATAAAAGGGAAGGAGTCTGTGTGTGCCCAAAATAATTTTATGTGTTCTTTTCACTAATGTACATAAGGAGGGATTAAGTGTGTTGCCTAAAGGCTTAGAGGTTCATTTCTTCTGTTTAGTAAGTTTAGTGTGTCCCTCCAGGCCTTGTCTGCACTGTGTAAGGTGAAATAGTCATCCATGTGGGCAAAGAGGCTAGAAGGCTGTAGTCTGAGTTACTTCATGTCATGGTGTAAGCGCCACTCCACGAGAGAAACTTCGCTAGTGAAACAGTAGGTTCTGCTTGGCCTTGTAAGAGCACCGGACTTTGTCTATAAAACAGTTTCTTAGACCTTTGTGTTCCAAGTCCACCAGTCCTGAGCTGTGCATTCAGAAACTGATACTTCCCAGTTAGGGGGATTAGTGATTATGGACCAGATCATTGCCACCAAGTTATGAGTGCAGGCAGCAGCTTTCCTGTGTACCCTAAAGTCTTAGATGTCTGCTGAGAAGAAAAAAACGCCATAAATCTCTGCTTTAGTGAAGAAGCACTTACCTACCTCATCTTGAAGAATGTCTTCCTAGAACAGAACAGTACAGTGGATGCATAAAGATGCTTCCAATAGTGGGAGCATCTTTCAGTCATGTCACTGTGTGTTCTTGTGTACACCCTCCAGTCTTTCTAACCAATAAAAGGATGAGGAGTGGAAATATTAGTGACTTGCCCATGCTTTCCTTCTCAGGCACTGAATGGAGCAGCACCTCCTCAGGTGCGGCCTCACCGAGTCTCTTCCAAGGAAATCACAGACGTACTCCCTCAGAGGCAGACCGCTGGTTGGAAGAGGTCTCAAAGACTGTCAGAGCCCAACAGCAGCCAACCTCAGCCCCAGCCCCACAGCCACTGCTCCAGCCTCCTCCAGCAGCTCCAGCCTCCCAGTCAGCACCAGCCTTCCCAGTCAGCACCTTCATCGCGCCTCAGCCTGTGCCGGTGGGCGTGGTACCGCCCATGCAGCCAGCATTTATTCCAGCTCAGCCCTACGCTGTAGCGAATGGGATGACCTATGCAGCCCCAAGCGTCCCTGTGGTCGGGATCACACCTTCCCAGATGGTGGCCAACGTCTTTGGTACTGCCAGCCACACTCCAGCGGCCCACCCGCACCAGTCCCCCAGCCTGGTGAAGCAGCAGTCGGTCCCTCAGTACGACAGCGGCAGCAGCAGCGCCACCGCCAGCCCCTTCTTCCACCCGCCCGCGCAGCACAACGGCTCCGCCGCCTTCAACGGCGTGGAGGGCGGCAAGTGGGCTGCCGAGGACAGGCACGCGCAGCCCCCCGCACCCGGCCCACAGCTCGACCCCTTCGAGGCGCAGTGGGCGGCTCTGGAGGGCAAGGCCAAGCAGCGCACCAACCCCTCCCCCACCAACCCCTTCTCCAGTGACCTACAGAAAACATTCGAGATCGAACTCTGAGCACTCCTGGGGGGGCCGATAAATTGTACATTAGGCTAGAGGGATAAAGGGAGCGGAGGGGACTGTTTCTGATCAGTTTGCTTTGATAATCCCAACAATGGTCCCTTCAAACAAAAATGGGTTTGGGAGGGAGCAATTTTGGGGAGGATGGAAACACACAGAGAATTTAATGTGCAGTTCTTAAAAGGAATCCTGGAGCCACCCCAGTCTGCATTCCCTCGTCTCTTGGAAAGCTGTAAGTCAAATGGAGCAAAGGAAGGCACCCAGTCCCAAAGCCTGTTCTGCAGAAACATCAATCATCTCACAGAAAGGAAGGCAGATGTTTGTACCTGTGTCCTCCTGATGCCCTGGAAGCCCTGGATGTTCCCCCTCAGGGAAAAATTGGGTAGGGTGGGGGGTGGATATGGGTGGGATGTTGTCACCTTAGCAAAAGCTAGGTTTGTGGAAAAAGTTGAGCTTCCATTTTGAGTAACAAAGTGAATATTATATGTAAAGAATAAAGTAAAGCCAAAATCTTTATTTTTATGCATTTAGAATATTTTAAATAGTTGGATATTAAAAGCTGTATGAGTTGTAAGTAATCTTGCCAAAGGTTAAAAAACAAGGGGGTTGGATGTAAGAAATTGTACATAAGATTGATTTATCGCTGATTCTTATAGTAAGTAATATTGGGGGGGGGTGGAAAAAGGGGCTCTAGCTTGTTCTTGTATCTGTTCATTGTAAGTAGCATATTGCAACAACAATCACAACCAATAAGTCATTATATCGTAGTTTTAAATAAAGAAAACTAAAGAATAGTATTGTCATGGTTTGAGAACCATGGGGAGAATTTACTGTTTTTTATTGGAATCAGTCTACATATTCTATATAGTATGGATTTTTTTCCTTTCATATATTGCTGCAGTTTCTTTGTCTTAATCTATTGGTTCTAACACTACTGTGACAACTTACTGTCATAATATCTACATCCTGGGGCTGCCTGGGAAACCATTTTTATGTTTGTCTGTCAATAGTTCTTAGAGGTTTTTAACTTTGGTTTTATTTTTTCCCACTGATTTGTGAAACCTTGTGGTTAAGGCTGCAGCTGGTCCAGGTTCTGCCTCTGGTGACTTGTGAAAACCATCTCATTTTAACTTTACTTTTAAACTTTGGCCTTACAAGCAAATGTAAGTTATATATATTTGTACTGATGATTTATAATCTGCTTTAACAGAAATAAATGTTGGTGGTAGAAGCACTGCCTGTGAGAGACTTATTTCCCACAGTAATTCAGTTTCAGCATTTGCCCTTCTGGGTATCTTCTGTCTTGTCAGGTGGATGTGGATCAGCACATCCACCTTACAAGACAGGCTGCTTAGGCTGCTTGCTTACCTAGCAGCCTAAGAATAATATCTTAACACCTCTCATTTTCTACAACCTGTTAGGTTGAATTGAACTTTAAAACTGAATTTCAAAATATCCTTGTGATGCATAAACACTTAAAGCTCTGAAATAGAGGTCTTTATTGAAAACATCAGATTCTGGGTTTGCAGGGCTGTATTTTCTATCACTAAATATTTACAAAGAGACAATTCAGTAACATTCAGTAATGGCAAAAAGGAAACCTCTTTTCTTCCCCTACTATTAGAAAGAGACATATGAGATAATGATGTATGTTCACCTCTTCTCCATTCTTCCACTGAGTTAATATCTACCCTGTTTGTGTGACTGGTTCTTACCACATTCTTATGGGCACCACGTCAGTTTAGACACAAGGAAAAAAGTCAGACTCCATAACCTGAAGGGGAATAAACACTGCCTTTGTTAGCCCTCCGATTTGAGCTTGCCAGCAGTTTCCATTTCCAGGCAAGTACAGTGAGTCTTACAGTGACAGTCTAGAAAATTACAACTTGTGACACTACAAATTCTTACCTGTGTTCAGTATGGTATGAATAGTAATGCAAACACTCCCTGTGGGATTTGAGTTGGTGTCAATGGTTTTTTCAGTTTTCAAAAAGCAAACAAGTATTTATAGACATTTATAGTAGGAAAGAAAGCAGCTAGTTATGTCACAGTAAGGGCCCCAAGATCAAGCTGAAAATAGCCCAGTATAGTTACACCCTTCTCCTGCCCTGGAGATAAGCACCTCCTACAACCCATTGTTTAGAGAAAAAAATTAACATCTTGATTCTCAGATAAAAAAGTAAACCTTGAGTAGGTGATTAAGTGGTACTACAGAGAGGGAGCAGCTGATCTTGTCAGAAGAAATGCAAAGATCCTTTAGTTAACTTGATGGCATGGATTTACAGCAGGGAGCTGCATGCCTGTCAATCCCACCTTTACTGCCATGGTTGTGCAGCTGAAAGGAGGTCAGCATCAACTCTGCACTAGCCAGAGCACTTCCAATGTTAAAGTCCTTCCCATCATCAAGGCAGGGGGCTGCTACAGCCCTAAGGAGTCTGGAGAAAGCACTTCCTGGCCCCATCTTACATAACCACAGAGTTTAAATGACAGGTAACTACACAGAATATTTAAATATTCGAAAAATAAGGCCTCTGGCATCTTAGAAGGGGATTTTACAGAACTGGTTACTTACTCTGGGACAAAAGGGTCTGACACGTCCACAATCCACTTCCAACCATGCTCCTGAGCAGAGCCTGACTACCCCTTGATGCCACACATGGAACAGAGAGGGCTTCAAAATGACTGGAATTTACAGAGTCTCTGATTAGTCCCTGATCTCCAAAGGCAAAAATCATACCATTTACTAAAATGGTAAAATATCCCATACAGACACACAGAGAAAAAGGTGCTGCTCTGAGATGTTAAATGGAAAAACATGTACAAACACAAGTGGATGTTTTCAGGACCATCTCATTGTTCTTAAATATGCAATAATTTCAAACCTTATATTGTAATGCCTGCCCTGCATTCCAGCAGAGGATTTTTTCCCTAATCAAATTAAAGGGTCTTAAATGCAAAATAAGTTCTTTTGTCTCTCCTAGCAAACAGAATCTATCAGACCAAAGAAGGAGCCAGCCCCAAATAGCTGTGACTGTCACCTGTCTCTCCTGTACTGGATTGCTTGTAGACTTTGCTGTTCGTTGGCATCCTAGAGCAGTGTGTTCAGTCCTGAACCATACCAGTGCTGATTTAGCTGCATTTCTTAAAAGCCTTAAAGTAACACAAGAAGAAAACAAAAGTAGAAAAACCCAATCCTCCATCCCCCAAACCAAAATACCAACAACCTCCTTTATACCTACATCTATGCAAATAATACATGGCTAATGTTGCTAATAATTATGATCAACCCATCTAAGTCTAGAATGAGGAAGAAGGGGACTGTCAGGGCTGATGCTAGGGTAGGACAGTAGTGTGAAGGCTGTAAAAGAATCCTTTTGCTCAAAAGTAATTCAATTTTGAGATACTGAAGATACTCAAGGCCTTTCCTGGTTTAACATGATATAATCAATATAATCTCATCTCCCCACCCCTAATGCCTGAGATTTTCAGAGCCCCAGATAAGGGGGTGTGGAAACACTTGCTGCCACTCCATGTTGGTCTTGAAATGAAGGATGCTTTTCAGCTACAGCTGCTCTGCATCTGGAAGTCCTAACTTGTTAGCCTGTAGCAGCAGGCATCAGCTCAGGCCACATGCAGAGCCAGGCTTTCCTGAATTTAACTGAGATTAGAGCAGATTCTTGGGAGGTGTGTTCTGGCAAGTGAAATGCCCCTACACACGTATTTCTATGTGTTTATTATTAGCCCCTGCCCAAACTCAGCACAATGTCAGAACAGCACAGTTCCAGCTCAGGGGAAAAAGATTACCTGCTAAGCCTTCCTAGAATGAGTGCTATTTAAACTGCAGCATCTCAGAACAGGTAACAGTGTTGGTATATTCATCTAAATTACCCCTAGCATTCAGGAAGGGCTAAAAGTAGTTTTCTGTTTTGTCTTAAGCTTTCTGTGAAGCCTTGCTTCTGCATTTCACTCCAAAGCTGATTGCAGTCAAGAAGAAACCAAAGTCACCCTATTAGAAATTTGTCTAAGGTCTGCTGGAATAAAACAGTTACAGTGTCATGACATTACAGCTGCATCCCCAGAGCCAGTAATCTCCTAGGACCTGAACACTAATTTTGTATGCATCAAGCTGTTTCTCATGGCCAGAGTCCTTTGCATTTAGATGGAAAGTGCTCCCCAGGAGCACTTGTTCAGCAAAACTCATTGGAGGAACAAAGGTTCATGGCTCATTAGTGCTTCAGTTGAAATGGTTCAGGGCCATCTTCAAACACTTCAGAAATTATGTTTTTAAGGGCACTTCTCTCTTGCTTGTATGAAGTCTCCCTCTTTCATGCTGGTCATCTGCCTTCTCTAGTCACATCATCCTTACATCCCTATTATCATCTGGTTTCTGTGAATGACAGCAACTACTCTTAAGAGATGGATTAGGTACAGCAAGGCATACAGGGGAAAAGGAGTTTACAATACACCTGAGGGTGGTGGGTCTCCCACCTTTGAACATTTACACTCACTACACGCTGTTCAGTTCACCCTCGTGGGCTTTCCAGCAGGGCAGAGTTCCTAGAACTGTCCCATGCAGTAAAAGAACAGAGTTGAGACCTCCAGTCTTGTCATCGGTCACTGTGGTAGTGGCTGTCACCCGCGGGGGTGCGGGGGGCTGCCCTGGGGGTGGTGGCGGGCGCAGCTGGCGCAGCAGAAGCTGGAATAGTACTCGTTACCACAGAGCTGGGCCTGCAGGATCAGGTCACAGTTGGCAAGGTGGGGCTGGTCCACGCACTCTCTGCTCAGGTCCACAACATGATTCACAGTAGCTGCAGCCAAACAAAGGGTGAACCAGCTGTAAATTTATCCTCAGATTGCTATTCCATCCCAAAAGACACAGCATGTTCCTGCTTCCTCCACCCCACCAGCTCTAAATTTAGTCCAACATCAAGAAGGAGAGATGAGTTTCAAGATGAAACAGATACCTCTGGTGAGATACAGGAGGAAAATGCAGTTTCCAGGGAGAGGAGAGACCACTCTATCTACCCTCTATATAAAGATAGCTGGATGGTGTCTAAAGTCCAACTACAAATCATGCAACCAACTATTTGGTCAAGCAACTATGGCATTTTGGCTTCAGGAAGTTAATTAGGCTCCCAGTGCCCTGGTCAGGGGGTGTTTCCAGCATCCTGCTTTTCCGTCCATGGGCTCCTGAGGCAGCATGACCCAGAGGCTCCTGCTGCTCCCAAAGCCCGAGGCTGGTGCTGGACTGGCACACACAACGGGTGTGATAGTGGCCAGGGGCTGGGCACTGTGCTGGGAGAAGCAGGAAGGCTGGGCTGGACTCACTGCTAGGCCGGCTCCTCAGCATCTTCACCTCCGAGCTGGCGCTGACTGAGCTGCTGCCTCTGTAGGCACTGCATGTGTAGGATCCCTCATCAGCCTCTTGGACGTTGATGATAGTCAGGCTTCCATCCTGGGACAGGTGGATGTGGTGGCCATCCCCCCACATGGGAACTCCATTCCTGTGGTGAAAAACAAAATATTTCACTACTGCCACCCCTGGGTGCTAAAGGAGCTTCCTGTGCTCTTTGGAAAATGATGTTCTGTGAAAGGGGTGATTTTTTACAAGTTCAGCAGGAAGGAAGAAATCTTTTGCACAACCTGCCCCTGCAGTTGGGTGGTAACATGAGCCTGAGTCAGTCTGTATCCGTTGCCCAGTGTCTGCGTGGGAGGTAGCTGAGTCTGTGTGCTCTGTGCAAAGATATTGCCCTTTCTGCTAGCACACATTCTTGAGGTTTGAGGAACTAAGAGAAAATCCAGTGTGCCTTTCCCTCTCTCCAGGTTGTGGTCTGTCAGTACTTGTTTGGCTGGCATTGATAGCAGCACATATTGCTTGATGAGCATATAGGGTAGTGAACAATGTGCCCTCTTTCCTCTCCCTTTTTAAAAATTTGTTAAAAAAACCAGCAATATTGTGTCTCTGTTCAGTTCTTCCTAGAATAATCTGTGCCCAGCAGGAAAACTGTCTGAATTGTGAACTCCTGGTTACCAATGAAATGAAATTGGTTTCACTGTAAAGGGCTTCGTTCCAACTCTGAAACATGCATTTTTTTGTTAGGTCAAATACCAAACTTATGTATAGAAGAAAAGCTCTGTGTGTGAGATGGCCCACTTCAACTTCAGTCTGAACCCTTGGAATTTCAACATTTACCCATCCATCTCTTTGGATAGTTTGTAAGAACGCTCCAAAGCAGAACTGATTATTTTCAAACAGGAAAAACAATCCTCACTAAACACTTGCACAAATTCAGTTTCCTGGTAAACTATTAGGATAAGAGGACACAGCTTTTCACTTTTAAATGCTTCTAAATCTCCATTGCTCCCAGACAGTAAATAGAACTGTTGCAACAGGAAGCTGGGAGAAGAGGGTCCAAAATGTCTGTCACAATTAGGCAGAGAGGGTTTTTTGAAAAGCAACTAAAGCTTTTTCTCTGATTACTTATTTTCATTCATGTTATTTTCATGTCACTAGTTTTCCAGCACAGAGCCCTTCTGAACTCCATAAAATCTTAGTTTAATGTCTGATTTTCTCCTTATTTGGGTGGAACATGAACTTGATGACCCCCACACTCCACAGGGATCTTGTTCAGGATTTTTGGGTAACATCCAAGTTGTTTTAAGAAAGGGTAGGTGATACTAGCTGGGGCTGATAACTGTGGTCTCTGCCATACCTGGCAAGCACCCTGCATTAACATTTGGAGGGTAAATGATGAGGTTTAGGAAGAGAAGGAAAGAGAAGTTCCATCTCATTTTTGCTTACCTTGACCACCTTATATTCACATTGTTGCCAGTCACTGTACAATGAAGCTGAGCAGTCCCTCCTTCAGGTACCGTGATGCTTGGCAGAAGACCAGTGATCCTCAACTCTCCTGGACCAGAAGGGAAATCATCACTAGCAGGGGGACAATGCCACCCTCTCCCTGGGAGTAGGAGCATTCCCTCATGGGAAAAGTCCAACACATCCCATAATGAGCTACAAGCCCCTGGGCCTTGAAACAGCATGTTTGAGGCTGTGCTGTTGTTGCTCTGGGGAATGTGGATTTCCTAGGACTTTGGCCCAAGAAAGGACAAGTAACAGAGGTCTCAAAGCTGGACACATGCATGTCACATACACAGAAGAACTATCTCTTTAGTTTCTCTTGCTCTTATCCCACACCAGTGTCCCAGAAACAAGGCCCTGAGAGTCACTCTTACTGTGCTGTCAATCCCCTTTTCCCAGCTGCCTGGAGCACTGGACACATGCAGATGACCGCTGGGTAAAACAACTCATTCTTCCCTTGCCCTAAGGATGCCTGGCAAACTCTAGGTGTGAAGCAAAGAGGCACAGCCAGCAATGGAACCCACGCTGGCCCTGCACAGGGCCCTGTTTCCCCCTCCTGTGCCCATGAGCCGGGTGTGCTGCTACCCACCCCATACCTTGAGGCCGGAGCAGGACCTGGCGCTGGTCGCGGTCACGTCCATTGGAGGCAAGGCAGGTGAAGAAGCCAATGTCCTCAGAGCTGACCCTGCTGATCAGCAGGGCCCCGTCCGACTGCTGCCTGTGCCTGGGGAACAAAGCCAGCGTGTCCCTCAGCCTGTGCTTGGGTCAGGATGGCACTCCTGGGAGCCAGCAGAGGTGAAGCTAAGCCTCGTGTACAACTTTGTAGTACCACTGAGCAAAGACTTAGCAGCTCAGATGCTGCAGGGGTTGTAATGCAACCCTTAGTCCTCAAATCCCAGCACTGATGCTGTAACAGTCTGGAAAAACTTGCTGCTAGAGCAGATTTCTGGGAGCAGAGAGAGGGGAGAGCAGCTGTAGAAGTAGCTGTGGAAGTTCACTGAAGATGCTCTGATGTCTCTCGGCTGAGAACCTCTGCCCTTGCTCACTGACCAGCTGGTTTTTGGTAAATTTGCTAGCCATGTGTTCTTTTTCTGCTAACCTTATAACTGAATAAATTTGAACCCTGGTTCACTCATAGACCCTGTGTCACAGCTGTTCCCTCAAGGGTACAACATTCAAACTTCCATCTGTGAGGGAGGGAGGACAGGACAGGTCAGCAGTATGGCCTGGCCCTGATGGAGGAGGCTGGACAGCATAAAGCCAGACAGGCCCTCACTGCATGGCCAACAGCTCTGTTCTCTCAGAGAGGAGACAGGGAAGGAAAAGCAAGGAGGAGGCTCTTCTCATGAACAGCTGGAACCACCTGGGAGCTCACCTGGGAGAGGAGAGGGGCTGCCCATCTTTCTGCCACTCAATGGTGAGAGCTGGTGATGCTTCCACTGTGCAGGGAAGTCTGACTCTCTCACCCACATTGGCCTCCACTACTGTGGGCTCGCTCTTATCCATTTTCAACCTGCAAAGTTCACAAGCACAGCAAAAGAGGTAGAAACTTCCTTGCTCAGCATTTGACCTTCAGCACAAGGCTTTAGCAATCACAGGCCTTATTTTTTGCCTCCAATGGCAAAGGGAGGCCTCTACTCCCATGAGAGCTCTGATGCTTGCCATTACCAACATTCACTCCGAACATTCAGAAAAGAGCAGCCTCTATAAAATCCCGCTCTAGTTCAGTACAGCATGGTGCTGCGCTCCTGTCAGCCAGCTTAATTTACAGACAGCAACCCTTATAACAACTCTGTGGATAACAGCTGAAGATGCATTAACAATGTGAACACATGGCAAACAGTACAAAGTCCTAAAGAGGACACTGAGCAAGATTCCCCTTAGGTGCTTCTCTGGCATGCAAAAATGAGCCTTTTTAGGGTGTGAAGAGCCTATTGCAATCACCTGACTGCACCAGGTCCAGGAGCTGCTCGTCCACTTCATGCAGCAGAAAGGTTGAGGTCATGTCCTCACATCACTCATCTCATGTTCTTTGCTCTCTTATAACTACAGCTAAACACTGTCTTAGAAGGGAACTAAACCATGTGTTCCCACACTTAAACAAAACGTCATCTACCCTACCCCCATTCTGTGACCTGAATTCTTGATCTCAAAAAATAAAACCAAAGAGCCTTAATTCAATGAATCACTTATTACTGCCTTTAGCAGAAGCAGCTAAGGAGATTGCTGCAGAGTTCAGCAAATTGGCTGGGTTTTAGGCTGTAAACTCAAAAAAAGAGAGAGATCAGATCATGGCCCTATTTAATCTGGAATCCCAACATGCTTCATTTAAGGCAAAAATAATTTGTCCCCCTTTATTTCTGTGGGGCCTAGAAGCAATAAAAAACTATGCAAGAAGCAACAAAAATACCACTATATGATGAGACAGTTTTGGCTCAAACTGGTTTGTTCTCAAAACATTTTAAATTAGTTAGTGGAGGCTGGAGGAGCTGAAGTTTTCTTCAATGCACATATGTCTATTTTGTGCTAGTTAAGCAGCTCCTATTTGCTTTGCTTTTTTTCAGAACAGGTTTCTCTTTCTGCCTGCACTAACATGAACAGCTAAGGATGCTGCCTCAAGACTTCTTTTGTTTGAGCCCAGCTGCTTTGCTGCCAGCTTGCCTGTGCATCTTTGCTCAGAGCATGCTTCTTTCAAGAGATCCTTGGGGAGGACAGAAGACAGCTTGCGACTGGGATCTTCTCCCGTTCCCGTTGTCAGCAGTTCAGTACTGCAAGCTTCCCAACTGTGCCCTGGAACAGTTGACCCAGGACCTTTCCAGTCTTTGGCTTTTCTACATGAAGAGATGCCATATGGTTCATCACCTGGGCTCCATGGACAAACTGTTGCTGTAGGTGAACGTACCTGTATATGAGCTGCTGAGGCATGGAGGAGCCAGCTGCCTGCCCAAGCTGCCTGCCTCTGGATAATGCTCGGCGCTGCTGATCTGCCTCCTGAAGGACCTGGCCTCTCTCACCCTCAGCCACAACACTGCTCTTGTACTCTATTCAAAACAAAATGCCATATGTGAATAAAAGGACACTTCTTACTGTGACCTATTGCATAGGGTTTCTGTGAGCCTGGGAGAGCTTGCTGAACCAGAGCCAAAGAGCCCTTCAGCCATCTGCTTTTTGGCTGACTAGTGCAGTAAACCTGCGCTGTCTACTAATGAGACTCATAGACCTGCAGGCAAGCAATTTTAGACTCCTTTTCCTCCTCTGTCCGTGAACATGTTGCAACATCCCTTAGGCCACAGTGCCTTCTGCCCCATGTGCCATTGCTGTGACAAAGCACACTTCAGAGATTGAAGGCTACAGGGTGCCTTTCTGGCCCATCTTTTGAGATTAGTCTTTCATTTTTTTGGTTTTGTTTCTGAAATAAGGCATATTTTTCAGAACAGGAAATTATTTGTTACCCAGCAGGACCTTTTTGGGCAAAACACAAAACATAAAAATGCACCAGCAGTTTTGTTTTGGATCAGGAGGCAGCTGATGGCTCTCAGGGAGGAAGACATACTTGCCATGATAGAAACCGGGTGGGTTACAGGCAAGACACAACTCCATTAATGGGGTGACACTGCAGGGGAGAAAGTATTTTAGGGCTAAGGCTTGATCATGAGGTAACACCAAAAGAGGCCCTGCTGCCTCCACACTCCCTCTTGGCAGCAGAGGAAGTTTCCTCCTCCAGCCCGCTTTATTGAGCCTGTGCTCAGTAACCATTAATGAGGAGCCCCGAGTAGAAGATAATTCACCTGTTATCTGCAGCTGAATCTGTCGGCTCTCGGTCCTCCTCCCGTCAGAAGTGAGGCACGTGTAGGTGCCAGCGTCCTCGGGCCCGACGTGGCTGATCACCAGGGAGCTGTCGGACTGGTAGGTGTGCCTGTAACACGGGGGGAGCGCTGCCGCCTGCCCGGGCACCCACAGCAACCCGCCAGGGCACAGCGGCCAGCCCGGGCTGGTGTTACACAAACCATCCCCATGTGGGGCCCTCCCTGGCTCAGAAAGAAACAAAACCCTGCTGACCACAGACGGGTCACAGGCAGGGGGAAAAACTGCAGCAGAAAGGAGGTCAGGAACAGAGAGGAAAACTGAGATGGAAAACAGGGAACTGCTTTCAGTAACTCTCCCATAAGGGGGTAAACTGCCCTTCCAGGGGGGAGATTGAGTCCCAGCAGTCAACTGCAAACAGAAAAGCATAACTGTGATTTTCATAACACAAAAGGACTGGCTGGCTCCGGACAGACTTGCTGGAAATAGACTTCCCAGGAAAAACAGGTTTAAAGTAGTTTAAAAAACAATTGTGCTAGAGATTTTCAGCCAGAGGAATTCTGGGTTATTAGGCTGCAAGTTTCACCCCCAGCTACTGGCTTTCTGCTGCCCCAAGATGAACCCAAGACAAGCAATATTTTTCTGCATCATTACCCACGTCAGATTCCACCAGTGTTATGGGACAGCATAACACTTGCTCTGCCCCATAATTCTAGCCAACACCTCATTATGGTGCAGACCGTACCTGTTTCTGCTATGCACAGAGCAGGTGGACAGTAGATGAATATGGGAGTTTCTTTATTTCTTTAAAAAAAAAAAGTGCGCTGGTTGTGGCTGGTGTAGTGTTAATATTTTTTCACACTAGCTGGTATGTGGCTGTGCTTTGGATTTGTGCTGAAAACAGTGTTGATATTTTCACTACTGCTGAGAAGTGTTTACACCAAGTCAAGGCCTTTTCTGCTTCTCACCCCACCCACCAGCGGGCTGCGGGTGCACAAGAAGCTGGAGGGGACACAGCTGGGACAGCTGACCCTGACAGACCACAGGGATATTCCATACCATATGGCATCATGCTCAGCATGTAAAGCTGGGGAAAGGAAGAGGAGCAGGGGGGAGTTCAGAGTGATGGCGTTTGTCTTCCCAAGTCACTATTACATGTGATGGGGCCCTGCTCTTCTGGAGACAGCTGAACACCTGCCTGCCCATGGGAAGTGATGAATGAATCCCTTGTTTTGTTTTGCTTGCACCCACGGCTTTTGTTTTAGCTTTTCAACTGTCTTTATCTCAGTCCCTGGATTTTCTCAGTTTTACCCTTCTGATTCTCTCTCCCATCCCATCAGGGGTGAGTGAGCAGCTCTGTGGGGCTGAGTTGCCAGCTGGGGTGAAACCACAACAGTCTTTTTTGGACTGCATATTTGGCACTCTGCCCAGCAAGGAGCCCATCTGCTCTACAATGAAGGGATCTGAGCTCACCTGTCAGAGGAGATGGGTCGGCTGTTCTTCATCCACTCCACTCTGGAGAGTGGGGACACGCCTGTCTTGCAGAGCAGCTGGATGTTTTGTCCCACAGCTGCTGTCACAAGATGGGGCTTGCCTTCCTCCAGGATTGTTCTGAAAGAGAAAGTGATTCCATTAGCACTTCTGCTGCCTTCCTCACCTCTGTGTCCTCTCATGTGACTCTGGATGAGTTACAACCACAAGGCAAAGCAGGACCAGCTGCCAATGCAGCTTTGAGCAGATGCACTGGGCAGCATGGGGAGCCCTCTCCTGTACAGCAAAGGCTGCTGTGGACAGAGTGAATGCTACAATATCTCCTGGAAGAAAGCCCTGTAACCCCTCTCTTCTGAAGGAACAAGGTATAGCTCAGCTGACAGATAGATCCAGTGCAGATATGTTTAGATCTAGCTCTACACACTCCTGATTTTCAGAGTAACACTGTCCGGATCTTGACCCAAAGTCTGCATCTTACAAGTCTTCCCTAGAACAACCCTGCTCCATGCAGTGCTGAGATAAAGGCTCTGAAGTCAGAGTGCCAGCTAAATTTGTTGGTCAGAACAAGAACAACACCTATGGATTCTCATTTACAGTGTTAGAAGGCCTCCCAGACAGAGACCTCAGGATTCTGCAGTCTTTTCATACATGATACCTCAGTTCTGTCAGAGACCAGGGAGTATGTGAGGAAAGAGACCGCAGGTAATGCCAGGGCCTGAATACCAGTAACTTGATTAACCAAGGGGCCACATGTGTAGCTAATCCATCACACGGTATCCCCAGTTAGCTAGTCCCAGCTGAGGCAACATTTTCACTCCAGAGAAAGTTCCACTGATGCTTCATAATGAGCTGGCAGAACAGGGGGGAGGGATAGATGGAAATCATCACCTGTGCAGAGCCTGTGCTGGGAACAGGTCTGCAGACTCCTGGTGCCCAAATCCCTCTGTCACAGAAACATCTGCTCCGAAAGCTTCACGCCACTGCTTGCCTTCCCGGGACAGGCCCTGCTGGCCACCGCTGCTCTGCCTATCCGAGGACCCAGGCAGGGCTGTGTCCCAGGAGCGCAGCTGGCCCAGCCTATCCAGTCTGCTTCTCTGGCTCTCCAGCACCCCAGTCCTTGGCAAGGCCTCTGGCAGCACATCCCTCCTCCAGCTGCGGCTGTCTTGCCTGGGGAGTGAAGCCCCATAGGTTCTTCCTTCTTGGCTGTGACTTGCAGTCTCTCTTGTGGGTGACTGCTGCTGACCCTGAGCACGTCCTATGTGAGAACTGGAGGCAGTCTGCTGGTGTTGCAGGGCTTCTGTGCCAGAAGAGGGCTGGAGCTCCAGATGGCTGGCCCCCACAGAGCTGTGGCACGCTCTCATGCACTCCTCCTCCGAGGCAAAGCTGTTTTTATTACCATGACAGCCACCATACCAAAACCGGTTGCACTTGCCAACAACTCCCACAAAGTACCAGCGAGTGGTCCAGTTGGTGCAGGGGCCGTGGGCACTGGGCAGCAGGCACATGACAGGGTATGCTACCAAAAAGAGTGGAACAGAGGGAGATGTGAGGGTCACAAAGCACAAAGGTCCAGGGGCTTCACACCACCACCTAGATGAGTTATCTGATGGCCCTGTGGGCAAAGGGCAGGTGGGAAAGTAGGACACCTAGGTGTTCTACCCAGCTGTGCTTTGAAACTGAGAAACTGCTCATATGTTTCTTTTTGCTTCAGTTTTGCCTCTGATGGAAGAACCATTCTCGGAGACATTTCTGAATCTAGATACTAGACAGATGCTTTACAGCCTTGCTTGGAGAATTCTGCAACTGCAAAGCAGGCTCTGGAGCTTCCTCTCCTGCAAGGGACACATGGCTGCCACTTGTACATTTCCAGCTCACAAAGCAAGTGGCTTAGACCCAGCTGTGAAGAAGACTCATGCATCACAGAATACCCCTACACACTGATATAAAGAGGAGCATGGCCCAAGGTGTTTACAAACCCAGAGCCATGGGTATCAGCCACATGCTGACAAACACTGGATGCAGAGCTCTGGCTGCAAGGTGCTTTGTCAAGCTGTGGCTCAGCTGAGAGAATCCAGAGAGTTTTCCCCTTCCCCAAGGCTGCACCACAGGGACAGCCACTGAGCAATCTCTGTGCTGCAGCAGGAGGGCAAGGCCCTGCAGCAGCAATGTGCCTGCAGAGGGTACAGCTGGGCACTAAAGGAGCAAAGATGCTTTTGCCCACCAGCCCTAGTGTCCTCATAGCACAGCAGGCACTTGATTGAACTTTGCTGGCTAAGGGCATCCATGCAGCCCTAAGCAATCCCTCCTTCCCCACGTAGTTCTCATTTCTCCCCTGTCCACAAGCTGTCTGAAGACCGAGTACTATCCTGATTCCACAGGAGATCCCTACTTTGACGTGGGTAATTAGTTCAGAGCACTCCAGGCTGCATCAAAGCGTCTTCTCAGGGACAAACAACTCCTGAGTAGTCTTACAGACTGACAAAGATCACACAAACACACTTCTGTCCAACTATCAGCAGAGGACAACAATAATTTTTGCGGCAGCTGGTAGAACTGAATCCTCAAGCTGCTTTTCTACACTCCAAGCTTCTGCTGCCCCAACTGCCAGGTAGAGATTCTCTTCAGAGAGATTATTTACTACATTTTACAGAGAGCAGACACAGGAAACTTCTATATGCTACTGGACTCTTTTTGTGTATCTAAACCAATAAGGCAAAGCATCACTTACGGTAGTTGGGCCTATTGAGACATCCTTCCCCTCGAGGACCTTTGGCTGAGGCGATGTTGTCAAAACAGCAGCCGTACATGGAGCCGCGGCACTCGCCCGAGGGCTGCTGCTGGGACAAGGCTTGGCTTGCCTTGGGGACAGGAATGGAAAGCCAAGAGTTATCCTCACGCATGAGGACAGCAGCACATGCAAAGCACAGTATGCAAGCTGTCAGCTGCACACAGCCAGCTGCTAGAGGCACCACTGTTTGCTTGTTTGCCTCCTAGAGGCTTTTGTCCTGGGAAGGGGTGGGAAACTTGGCTATCAGCCATGGAGCCAGGGCTGCACTTCTCTGCAAGGCACAGCTAAGCAGCCCAGCAGCAGGCCAGCTCTTATTGCTGCCACCAACATGCACCCCAACCTATAGGAGGGATCACCTCCCCACCTTGAAATAATCTGCAGAGTTGACAAACAAAAGCAATTAATAGAAGCCATGCTTTTCCCTTTATTTTCCCCTAGAAACTGGATAGCAATCTTCTGACCAACAGAAATTTAATTACTCAGGATTATTCAATCAGGTCTACATAGGATGGCTTTCTACTTCTCAGACATCTCCCCACCACCTGCTCTGTGCCCTGCTTGTAGAGGATTGCAGGTGAACACTCCAGACTGAGCAGGAGCAAGGGGAGCCAAAGGGCTTGATGCCATGCCTCAAGTATTGGTTCCTCAGCATTACTGGTGGAGATGAAGCCCAATGGAATCCACAGTGTGAGTCAGCAGGGTCAAATCTGATTCTTTGTATCTGATCTTCTCCTAAAATGCAAAAAGCTCTTGTACTTACTGCTGGAGTGGTTGTAGTGGGATGATTTTGTCTCGTTCGAATGTCATGGTAATATTGTGGGCATCCAGTGTTGTTTGGACCCTGGGCAGCTGATACTCCATCGGGGCAGCAGCCATACCTGCAGACAGAAGGGCTGCAGTGACACCTGACCTGCCTGGTCAACAGACATGGGCTACAAGATTCAGGAAGGGCATTGCCAGGAAAGGCAATGCCTCCCTGCTCAGGCCTATCTACTTCCAGCTACCTGTTTTGGTGGCAGGTGCTGAAAGGGCAACCTCTCCCGAGAGGGCCCGATGCCAGAGTGCGCCCATCTGGACAGCAGCCATGTGGGCTCTGGTGGCAGTCCTGGGAGCCAGTCCCTGCAGGGGGGTCCTGAGAGAAGCTGAGCCGATGGGAACCTGGGGAGCGGGACTGGGGCTCCCAGTGCACAGCAAACAAGTTGATGCCCTGGTCTTTGGTGGATGGAATGTGCTGGTTCCCTGAAGCACTATGGGTCATGATGTTCCCAGGGTGCATTCTTGCATCATCAGAATCTGGGGAGAGAACTCAAGGTATGAAGGTGAGCATGAAAATCTGGCCAACTTTCCTCCTCTCTGCTCTCTTTCACCTGCCCAAGGCTACCTGGCAGGATTTTCTGAATCACATCTAGGGGTGTCATCTGGCCCACCCTTCTCATCTGGCTGAGGTACTTTGCTCATTGCCTTGACCATTCTTCCTGCTGTTCCATGAGAAACCACATTGCTGTGGTCCCTTCACATCATCCTTTCTTGTTCCTATGATCTGCTTTGGGCATAATTTCTTCCAGCCAGCACTTAAGTCATGCTGACAGAACCTGGGATCCACCTCCTGTACAGAGTCTTCTGCATGGATAGATTCAAATACTGCTCACTGTTGGTGTAAAGGATCTGTATTTTGTCCCTGGCTCCTTGAGTTTATAGGAGCCCATGAAAAAAAAATGAGAGAAATGAAGAAAAGAATGATCCCAGTCCCTATCACAGCCTATTCCAAGTATCCCATCATCAACCCCCAAATTAAAAAAATTCTTCCAAACCTGGGGCAGGGCTGTTTGGATTGTAACGTGTCAGCAAGGACTGGCGAGTGACATTGTATCCCATAGTGTCCTGCATGCTGGGGACCTCTGCAAAGAGACACATACACAAAATGGATGCAGTTAGTCCAGCACTGTGCTCTAATAATTGCAAATACATCTAGCAGTCAGCAGGAGACAACAGTTGATGAAAATGTTCCTGTTCCTCTTGTGCAATAGCTGCTGAGCAGCAATTGGATTCAATTGGATTGTCAGGACAAGCGACCTACAACAGGCAGGCAAAAGTCAGCCTTGCAGCTCTGACATGGGGAATAGACACAGACAAGAAGCAAAATGTTCTGAAAACTTGTGACTCCTTTAGAGCCAGTCCACAGAGGGATGAGAGTTGGCTATAGTTTTTGCTACTGAGCCTGCCCAAGCTATCATCCTTCTGGACTGGGATGTCTGGGATCCATCTGCAGCACACACACACTGGATCATAGAACACTGGATTCAAAACGGACACACACCAATGTTGTTCCCAAGCCTGTTGCATATATTTCAAACAGCACAGGTACTGGGACTCTAAAGATGCTTTGTGCACATAACCTTGGCAAAATCACAGGATGGAGATAGCCAGGCAAAAAGCTGAGAACATAAGCTGGTGCAGAGCTGGGAGTTTCTACTCCTAAGCAAAAGCATGCTGGGAAAAGCTGGGTGTGCAGCAATACCACTCACGCTGTGGCAGGTAGCAGGGCTGTGTGTTGCAGCTGCCCAGGGTGGCTGGTTTTTGTGGCTGGATGGCTCTGCATGTCTCAGCACTGTAGACTTTGGAGTCGCCGTCAGCACAGATGACCTGGCGTGTCCGGATGCCTGAATCGCAGCTCTTGGAACACTTGGGCACAGAGACAAGGCACTGAGCAGGCAGCAAAGGCTGAATGCAGAAACCCCACGGATCACAAGTGGGGAACAGCTGCATGATTAGCTGCAGGCTGAGCACAGCTTCCTCCACCAAGACAAAGCAAATAATATTTCAGCTGGAATCATCTGAACAATTAGAAAACCATACTTTAAACTATTTTACCAGATGTTCCACCCAGCCCTGAAGCATTAGGCTCTGTGCCACACTCAGCCTGTAACATCCAGATGAGCTGCTGTTACCCACAGCGGTGTTTCAGGGAGCAGGAGAGAATCATTTCAGCCTGAAGGCAGAAAGGCACCTCAATTCTCTGGGGATCCACCAGCTGTGGGTGGGTCAGTTTGCATTCAAGAACAACAAATTACAACTGGAAAGCAAATGAGGGGCTTTCTTGTAAGCAGCTAACTGGAGTTTGCCTTAGTGGAAGCTGTGGATGAGAGGGACCAGAGGCTCAGAGGAGGGGATAGGATGAGGTGTCTTTGCAACCCACACGGCTCGTGGCAAGTTCTATAAACATTTGGAGAGTATTTCCCTCTAATTCAGAGAGGCAGATAGGAGACCTTCTGATATCAGAAAGTCAGGAGAAAGATCAGATTAAGATATGAAACTTCTTTAGCTGTAACTAAAACTTGGCCCACATCTCATGAAGAAGCATATGTAACATGTTTTAGCCCAGAACAAGCTGGTCTGACAAGCACAGAAGTGAAAAAGTGTGTTTGGAAGTTACCTGATGCAATTGATATACCCATATCTCTACCCCCTGACACTTTTCCCAGGTTGAAGACAGTCTGGCTTCCATCATAAAGACAAGATTAAAGTACATTTTTTAAAATTATTCAGATAAACTGTGCTTCAGATAGATTAAAGCATATCACAAAGTGCAATTACCAGTTCTGAAGCCTCCAGCTCTGAGCCAAACTTGGGCTAAGAGCTGTTCTGCTGATCACAGCGATGGAGCAAAGAATTGAGAATAAGCAGCAAGAGTGGATTGTTTCAGCTTATTGGCTGCATTTTGCCACTGTCACTGAAACGATAATCTCCCCTCAGAAGGATTTATTTTTGTAGCAGCTGCACACAAAGCGGGCATCAGATTAACTGGAGCATTACTAGTGCCAGTTACAACACAACTGTGAGCCAAGAGGCTGGTAATGAAGCAGTCCTTGCTCCCAGCCTCAGTCTATGTGCAGACTGCATGGATCAAAGCTTGTTTGTGAGGAGCACAGCAATACAATCAGTAATTTTGGAGCCATGACAGCGAGGTGCTCACCAGACCCCAGTCTCCAACGTGCCAGCCGATTTCCTGGATGCAGTTTTCCTTAAGGCAAGGCCGGGTGGCCGATGGCTTTGGCTCCATTAGACAAGCGAAGTCCTGAGCCTGGGAGCCCTGCTGTGTCCTGCAGGTGACAGTCCGGGTCTGCACTCCTTCCCCACAGCTGGCTGAGCACTGCAGAAAGGGACCCAACAATTACAAAGAAGCACCTGGTTTCCTCTTGCAGGCTGAGCTCCCTATCATTAGAGCAGAGCACCATTTTGAGACTGCCTGGAACAACCAGCTATCATTAAAATAATTTTCTGGGGTGGGATTTAGCAGAGTAGCTGTTTATGCTGCAGAGTAGAAAATAAGGCATGGGAGCATGGGATAGGGTCTAGAAGATCTGGAGGTCACTGGATGATTTTGGCCTATTCATATACTTACTCTTGATGTCTCCCGAAAGGAGATGTGGAGGATGAATTTAGAAAAATATCAGAAAAAAGCCAGACACTGCAAAATACATTGAGAACAAGGCATGGTAGAAAATATCTGTAAACTCATGTTATTTACATCTGATTAAAATCAATGCAAGGTAAAGAATTTTAGGGAAAGTAAACGGTTAGGTTCTTATATTACTTATGTCTTTTGTTTGAAGACTTGTGCTCTATTTTTACAGCCTGGAGCTGTGACAACTTCTATACCAGTAACTAGTTTGTGACATTTTCAACACCCTCTTAAATTCACAGTGGTGTTTCCTGGAATCCAACCTACTTCTACGTGAATTACCAAGGTGTCTTACAGAGAGCATTAACTTGGGGACAGTCTGAATCACTTCAGATGAGCTTCCCAGCTGAGCTTCAGCCATTCATTTACCGGAGTAACCTTTTAACTCAGAGTACACAAAACACAGTTGCTTCTGAGAACACTGGAATGAATTACTCAGGCCTCAGTTTGTAAGAACATGACCCTTGGTGCCTTCCCCAAACAGCACTCTTACTCCACAACCCCAAAGTTCACACCTCACATCTCACAAGGTGGGGGGAAAGAGTGGGTGGAAGGACTCTCCAGTCTGGGTGATCATGCCTCAAAGTTGCATTTTGTGCTGTTGCACAACTCAGGCTAAGTGCAACCACAAGATTGCAAATCAAGTGTTGCAAGCATGTGTGCACTTCTTCTAATAGAGGAAAATTCACTTGTACTTTAGGGACTGAGTAGACATTCTCTTTACTTTCTAAGTCCTTGGAATGTAAGATGCCTTCTAAAAGCTGTCTGGCTGAACTGAGTGTGTACAGTTTGAGCTGTTTCCACTCCTGCAGACATAAATGCACACAAGCATCAAAAATGCACCACATGGCTGTATTTGGAGAAGCCCTGTGCAGACATACAGCAAACAGCAGGTCACCAGTATTTCAAGAGTTTTGCTGTCCTGGCTGGTGATGCAAGGTAGAAAATACATGGAAATAACTAGCACAGGCAGAAGCCATGAGCTCCTGTTTCACAGAGGCTGTCCTCAGCTGATGGACAGAGGCTCTCCTGCCAGTGCTCCGACTTCACTAGGCCTGGCTCAGAAACCAAGTCGGTGCCAGGTGGGGGGGGGGTCTGATAAAAACACAGATGTGGAGAAAGGATTGGCAGACCAGGGAAGAGTGGACATGCAATGAGAAGAGCAGAGGTGCAGGGACATGCACAGCTTTGAGGAACAGGGATATGTTCATAGGAGGGCATCGGAGGGCTGCAGGGAGAAGTTCTACACCTCTGCACGCCTCCTATCCAGGGACACGTGCTTTTTGTAGTCCCAGCAGAGGAGCCTGGCTCTTTCTCCCTAAGCTTTGGCAGATGCTCCTCCTGGAGGTGCCAGGAGGCCGTTGTCTGCTTGGGGGCACTGACCTGGGACCAGGGCCCCGTGCTCCAGGTGGCACACTGCCGGAGGTTGCAGGGCTGGCTGTGGCGCGGCTGCTGGGCGAAGGCCATGCACTCGGTGTCATCCACCACGCCCTGCAGGCTCTGCCCGTCAAACGCCACGCAGTACACCGAGCGGGTCTGGGTGCCCCTGCCACAGGTGGCTGAGCAGGGTCCCCACTCCCCCGTTTTCCACCTGCAAGTCACAGAATCAAGCACAAAAAAAAAAAGTAAGCCAAACTGCTTGGAGGCACAGAGGAGTCAGTGCCACATCCCTGTAGAAATCAAAAGAGATGATGTCCCTTTGCAGAATAGAATCAGAGGCGAGTTCCCATTTGACCAAGCGTGCCCAGCTTAATTGGCAATGCAGAGCATTAGTCCTACTCCAGAGACATATCTCCAGCTAAAAAACACTTGTTTCTCTGGAAATGCAAAGCCCCTCCAGAAGGGGAAGATCCCTCTCCATGGCTTTTGGTCTCCTAATGTCTGTAAAAATGTCATGCCTGGAACAGAACATCAGAAAAAAAAAAAAAAAGGAAAGAAAAAGCTCAAAGAAAACAATCCAGATCAGAAAAAAATAAAATAAAAAAAAAACACCAAAAAAACCCAAAAAACCCAAACAACAACAAAAAAAAAAAAAACAACCCAACAAAACAAAAACCAACCAACCAACCAAACAAAAAAAAACTACCACAAGAGCCTAATCCACACATTACACTCCAGATATTATCAGAAACAGTAAAACCAAGCCAAGTCCTCATTCTGCCCACAAACCATGCCAGGCATTCTCAGAAGTGCTTAACTTTTCACTGACGGCCAGTAGAAAGCTGGTTTATTCCTCCCATCAGTCAAATTCTCTAACTGCAGCACACATACAAAAAGCCCACAAAAATGTAAATAGATCTTTTCCTGTCTTTTGTTGCTAAAGCTGCTGCAGAAATGATACACCCTTGCTAAGTAGGGGAATGTATCCACAAAACAATCTGTCCAGATACTAAAATCTCTGCTCTTGGCCACCCCAGCTTCTCAGAACTAGCTGGGTAGCTCAAACCACACCTTGCATGGCCTGGCTTCAGTGACAATATAATGTTTCATCCCCAAATCCAGCATGCAGTGTAGTCCAAAGGCACTAGTTGTGGAGGGGGAGCATCATGGTGATCTGCTTGCCATCTGCTATGTACCCTTTTGGCCAGGTAAGGCCCAGCCAGGGAATGAAAACTGTTCATGTTTTCTCTCCCAGCATTCCAGCTACTTCCCTAGCCTGGCTCTTCCCACTCCTTAGCCATTTACAGTGGTGTGGTTGCAGGGCTTATAACAAATTATTAATCAAGTTTTTTCAAAAGCTCCAAAGGGAATAACTCCCCCCCCCCCCCCCCCAAATACTGTATTCTGCCTCCTGTAAAGCAAATGTACTGTTTTGGAAAGGCTGTATCAACCAGACGGGATCACTTAGAGCTTCCTTCAGTTGTGGATCAAGACTTCTCTGACCCTTTGTTCATTTCCTTTGTAAGACAAGGTCAGCCATAAGGCTGGGACCCTCATCAGAGGGCAAAAATTGCCAGTCCTAAGCTATTAGCAGCTTGCTGGGGGACAATTGTTTTGCTTTTGATACTTTTAACTTCTCCTATCTTAGTCTACATTATTGTATCTCTCACATCTTACATGTTGTTTTATGCCTGCTATAGGGCCCATGCCAAAAAGAAGAGCTTTTAAGAAACTCCAAATCTTTCTCTATGCCATGCTGGCCAAAGTTACAATTGCCCAAACAATCATGCTCTCTTTTCTTTTATGTTCTTTTCTTTATCTTGATAAGTAAATTAAAAAAAACGAATCTTCCAGAACTTCTTTACCCTGATTCCAGAGAGAACCTGAGAATAAGCAGCCAGAAGCTATGAAGAAATCATCCCTTTCTCAATCTCTAAGAATCAAGTTACCAGAGGCACGTGCAGCCACCTAAGCAAAGCTGCCAGCCAGCACCCTCCACCGCCATTTTCACTGGCAAGCATCAAAAGCAAAGCAACACCCACTTCTACCACCTGTGCCAAAGAGGAAAGCCCCCATGATTTCAGCGAACAACTAGGTGCAGAGCAGAAGAGAGCAGCTGCCTTCCTGTGCTTTCTGTAACTTCCTTCTGCTTGTTACCTCTTCATCTGAGATCTCCGTGCACTGCTGTGACTCCAGGCTTGTGGCAGGTAGATGTAAGAAGTCCTTTATGTACAGAACAAAGGTTTTAAAGAACTTAAAACAAGTAGCTACAGGCTAACATGTATTCAGAAATGTTCCCAGGTGCCCTCTCACACACAAGTGCTCTCAGAGGCCTCCACTGGTACACAGACACACGGAGCTAATGCTCATGTTACAGCCCTGGATGCCCATAAGAGCCAAGTCAAGCCAGCTGTAAGGAACAAGGTGGAAATGGCTGGGTGAAGGGGTTTGAAAATGCTGGAGAATGAAAAGACTCCAGGATTCATCCCTTCTAAAGGAACACACTGGGAATGCAGAAATGACATAAAATGACACCAACTCAGATCTTCTACTCTGTAGGCTCCAGCTCAAGAGAAGAAAAATGAGAGAATCTGTTTCATATCTCCTACATGGGCTAGGCAACTGTCTTCCACAATGCTATTTTGGAAGGCAAATTTAATTGGTCAATAAAATGAACACAGGTTGTATTAAGCCCTTTCCTTGTGCACACACAAATGTCCTCACTCATCACTGTGTTATCATCCCAATCTTTTGTCTTTGGTTTTCTCTTAGAAGTGAAGCACCTCCTTGGAGAGAACCATGCTGGAGGGCAGATGTGAGAGGGTCACTTTTTTCTCAGTTCCAAAAGCACTTCAGGAAGAAGTCAGACCCCAGAAGAAGGAAAGAAATCGCACCGTTTTGTCTGGGGACAAGGCTGATGGCCACACGTCCGGTTGTTGTCTGGTTGTGGCTTATTCCTGCACATATAGTCTGGATAAATTTCATTGTCTATGGTACAAAACACCAAGCGGGACTGGAAACCTGGGGGACAAGCAAGAGAGTATCTGATCAACACAAGCCACCCAGCACTAAGTTAGCAATACACTGGGGTTGGCAAGACAAGTTTCTTGTCTGTCAAGAAGTTGTGTAGAATCCACACCTGTCCCAACCATTCCAGAAAAGAGACAGGGGCAGGTCTCTGTCTCTCACTACATGGACAAATGATGCCTTCCCACAGTATAGGAGTCTGCTGGAAGAGCAAGCGAGACAGTACAGTTCTGTGTAGCTGAGGGGAACTTTCCTGTTATATCATGGATCGAGACTCATGAGGGGAGTGCCCTACCCGTAAGTTGCTCATGAAGGAGCCCTGCAAGATTTGTGCAGTGTACAGCAGAGCTGGGGGTCTCCTGTTAGACTCAAAAGGTCAGTCTTGTGAGGACTGGATATGGGAGTAAAACTTGCAACTCTTCATGCTTCCTACAGGTTATGAGTGCCCAGCCAAAGACAATTTTAGCACCTACCATCACAAGATCGCAAAAGTTGCCAAAATGGCCATCAGGATGGAAGCCCAGAAGAGGCTGATAAGAACTCTATATACTAATCAGTTGGTGAGGGTTTTTTTGTTTGAGTGACTGAAGTTTTTTGGTTTGTTTTTCTTTTAAGCTTAAAATCCAAGATATTGCTCATGGAGGAATCTGTAAACTGAATATAATGGGACACCCTAGGAGATCTGACAGTCCTCTTGGAGAGGGGGAATCTTCCAGGCTGTGGCAGAGGAGAATTATGCGATTCACTTATGTAGGCCAGGTCTCTCTGGAGAGGACTTCTCAAGTGGTTGAAAAGACTATGAAGACCTGAAGCAAATCAAAACAAAGGCCATCTATGAAGATTCTTAACAGGTCTTAGAAATAAGACTGAGGGCTAAGGAATGGAAAATAAGAACAAGGCATAGGCCACACGTTGGCATGGGCTAATCCTGTTGTGACTCCATGCATGACCCTCTCTTGACAAAACTTGAGCAACACCCTGTGGATCCCTGTGCTGCCTTTCAGAAGGAGACTGCTGGGAAGCTGCTGCAGAGGGCAGCACACTGTCACACTGCCTGCAGGTGGATATAAACCCCCCACCAGCCACCAGGGATCAGGTCCTCTCCCCTTACCTCCTCCACATTCGGAGCTGCACTCACTCCAGGAACTGTAGCTCCAGCTATAACCCAAGGTCTGTCCTTGCAGGGGCAGGTAATACTCATACTGTACCCCGGTGTTTGGCTCCTGGCTGATGAGCTGCAAAAGAATGGGAGGAAATCAAGGAAATTACACTTTTCATCTTCACAGCATTTCCCCACCATGTCTGAGGGTTCCAGCTGACTTGCACCCCTCCTATTCAAGAAGCACTAATTCTCTGCACTGGATTTTCTCCTTGCCTTCTATCATGTTCTGGAGAGCATTACTTTTCAAAGAAGGGTGCATTCATCCCTCTTGGCTTTAGAAGATCCAGCTGTTCCTGCCATAGCAAGTAGAGCCCACCCTACAGCACAGCATAACAAGCAGTGTCCTGGAGCCTGTCCCTGCCCCAACACCATTTGGTGCTGACTCTTACCTCCCCTAAAGTCAGTGTCCAAAGGAATAGGCAGGAAACCAACATTGCTTATTTCTGGGCAATAGGACCAGAGCAGCAAAAAGTGCTGTTTCTGTGGTCTAGCTTGAAGGCCCACAGCCTTATAAGATTCCTGGGGTTCCCATCTCATCTCCAGTTTTTCCCAGCGTACTCCCACCATGAAAAGCAAGAGCAGAGTGTCAGCAGGGGAAGGCACAGCCTCTCACCTCAATGACGAGGGGTTCTGTGGTGGGACCCCGGGCACGGAGGAGCTCTGGGGCCACATCACCCTCGGAGCCGCGGTCATAATGCAGCACTGTGCTGGCCACCTGCAGTGCCCGGCTGAAGTCAATCGTCCAGTGCCCGTTCAGGTAATACTCCCCTCGCACATTCTTGACAGCTGGACAAACCCACATGCCAGAGAAAGGATCACAAGGTTGCTCCTGTTTCCACGCAATACTGTGTCACAGGCAAATGAGACTGACCGCCCATCCTCCATCAGTGCTGTCCTCCCTGTATGGCTTTTTTAGCAGAAGCTGCTAAACCACATTCAACCAGTAGTTCATGCCAGCTTTGCTGCAGATCAAGAACTTTTGCTGCACAGCCAAATGCCTCCAGCATATTCCTGCCCTGCCTCTGCATTCTCCACTGTTAGTTGCTGGAGCACAGCCAATGCCAGCCTCTGTCCTTCTTACCACTAAGATGTGGGATTCACACTCCACTGACTTTACACCACTATCTGGTTCATTAGATACTCTATTCAGAAAGCAAGATATGTTCTGAATCCAGTTTTCTACAAAGGAAAATGTGACCAGACTGATTTGTCCTAAGCACTCAATGATAGAGCACTCAGAAAGCAGAAGAGTATTTGCTTTCTCCACTGGAATTTCCTCAGCCCTGTCCAGACATCTAGGCAAGGCCTTTTCTCCCTCCTTTTCCCCCTCTGCAGAATGACCAGAGTTTGAGGCTGTACAAATGCTCCAAAGAAATCTATGGAGAAAAGATGCCCACTCCAAACTTCTAGATGGCAGGAGTAGGTAGGGTTTGCTTTCACTAAACAGAGCTCACAGCCAAATTTGGCTAGATCAGCTAGATTCCTTGTAAGTTACAGGCAGGAAGTCTCAGTGTGAACAGCAAGATCTCCATAGGACAAAAAATGAACTAAATGTGGAGCCCAGAGTTGTTTGTGCATCACTCACATTTCAAGGATACTCAATATCCTGATATTCATTTTTTCACTCTGCCATACCAAGCCCTCAAGGTAAACCCATACCTTAAAACCAGATTTTAGCGTAATGGCTGAAATCCAAATGGACTGATACAGAGATTCTGACATCAATCATACCTAGGAAGTTCCTGCTAGGCTTAACCTCCTTAATTTGAATGCTTGTGGCTCCCACAGGGATAATAAAGATTTGATTGTAACCTGAAAAAAAAAGGGGATTATTCAATATCTGACTGTGGGTGCCATACAGCCACTCCCCTGTGCCAAAGATGCTCATGGCTTCATTTGTGCCTGAACAACTAGGTGAGTTTTTGATGGTGACATGAAGCATTTCCATCATCCCTTTAACTGCATGCTGAATAACCTCACCCTACATTATCCACAGATCAGTCCATGCATAAAAAATTCCAATGACACCTCAGAAAAGTCCATTTGCTACATTTTGAAGTCTTTGGAATTTCAGCAAGAATCATACTGGAGTTCAACATAGAGAGATGTGACCACAAGTGCAGATGACATCTTGGAATTTTTCAAAATCGGCCAAATGCAGAAGATGCAGTCCCGTTTCTAGCCCTGCACATGTCCTGGTGGGGCTATCAAAACACTGGACAGCCTTACAAAGGCGGTGTGTGGTGATGTTATTGTGGTGCATTTATAGCACCTGCTGGAGAGGCAGTGGGGAAAGCCATCAGCATCATGGCAAGTACTCCAGTGTGGATACAGATTAACAAAGTGATTCCCAGGATAAGGCCAAGAGTATCTTTTCTGATGCTAAGGCCACACACTGTACAGATATTTCAAGTGACCATCCAAGCATGCCTATAACAATCATGGGAGCAGGTGTCCCAACTAGCCCTTGTAGCAGTTGATTTTTGGTTTAACTCTCTCCTTCTCACCTGCCCAGACTACCTAGGATCATCTGTACCTTTGGGGAGGCTGGCCACATCAAAAGTGCCCTTCACACCATAGCAGGTGCTGCCATCTCCTCCACACTGCAGGCACTTGTCCTCCTTCTTGGCAGATTCCAGCATATTATCACAGCCAACGGCCTATCAGAGCACAGGAGCATTAGTAGGAATAAAATGTGATGACAGAAGGGGGAAAAAAGGCCAAATGCTGGACAGATCTTTTGAGAAAGCCTGAATCTAGGGAGCCTGGAAAGACAGGATAGGGCAGAGAAAACAACAAAGCTGTTATCTACTATTTCACAGCCAGAGCCAGATAAATGCTATCCAGATGCTCCTTAGCACCTTGAAACTGAGTGATTCACCTTTTCTGATGCTATGATGAAAGGTCAAGTAGAACAAAGGGAGACAACAGAAAGACTGACAGACCCAATGAAGAATGAAGGAAGTACTGAGATGACTAACCTGACAAACTCCCTCTACACAGATATCTCGCTTGCCAGGTTCACAGGTAGTCCCATCTACCACTGCTTCCTTGTGCCTGTAGTAGAAGTTTTCTCCCTTGGGAATACAGTTTAACTCACACTTATTAGTTGCTGGCAGGAGAAAAAAAAAGAAACATTATATAATATAATAACTTGATACTGGATCAGGAGCCTAGTTCTAGATCACAGGAGCAGAAACAGAGGGGTCTACTGATACTAAGTGGCAGATATTAAATTATTTTCTCGGTCACAAACTGCTGGAGGCTGGAAAAATATTCTAGTAAAATCTCACTGTACACAAATATTTCCTCAGAGGACATTGGTCTAAGTGGATATTTGGTTATTCCTTAGTAGGATTGCTCTTATACTCCCTTGGAGTACAGGGCTTTCTAGAATGAGACCAAGTGCTGATACAGAACTGTTATTTTAACAAGCAACAAAAAACCCTTTTAAATCTATCTTAAAATTCCTCATAATTAAAATCCCTCATAATTTGTTAACCAACTGTGAATGATACCATATCAAAGCTCAGAGCAAGGACCCCTGGTTCCCACAACTGTCTTCTGAGCTGGTTCCTCAAGAAAGCATGGTCTGATGAAAGAGATGTTGTATTTTCTGAAGCACTCATTAATTACATACATTTGCTGCTCTTGTGCCCTGCTAATTTTCTTTTGACCATATTGGAAAATACAGCAGAACTTCTGCCCCTCTAATACTTTGGAACTTAGGTGCAACCAGTTCCAGATTTCCTTGAGCAATGTTTCTGAAGGAATGGTTGTTACAAGAAACAAGTACATATTGCTGCAATACTGTCTCTTGGCCCATACGGTGTCTTCAGGACAGCAATGTTTTGCTGCTGGCAAAAGGATTTTTTTCCATGCCAACTCCTGCCCCCCACTCCAACTAAAGAAGTACCCTGCAAGGATACTACAGTAAAAATCATTACAGTCACTTCAAAACATATTGTTGATAGGGAGTGATGAACTGTAACCCCACAGGTCTATCATTACCTCCATAATATGGAAGCCACTTATATTTCTTGCCTTGGAATTCTGTCCCATCAAACTCTGCACACTGCTCTGCCCGGAAATCCCGGGAACCTTCCGGGCAGTTCTGTTTGGAAGAGAAAGTGTTTGTATTGGAGTATTATAAAAAAGGAGGAAAATAAAGTGTACAATAAAAATGCCCCTTCAAACTGGGGCATAATTTCAACATACTTTTGAATGGATACTGGTAATGAACTGCATCCACTAGTAACATCACAGAAACAGGAACTAATAATCACATCTTATTTCTGAATAAGAATGATGTTTGTCTGGGGAAAAGGAGCAGCAGGAAAGAAAAACTAAAACCAGAGCAACCATACCTGAACATTACATGACCGATAGCTTCGTGTTGGTCCAACACAACTAGAAGGACCTTCTGTCCTGGAAGACAGAAAAAATACATGGAGCTCTCTGAAGAATATGCATACAAAAGTCATCTCATAGCAGACGTTACAAATCACCTTCACACCAAGCATATCACCCTCACAGAATTCCCTGAAACAGCAAAATAACTAATATGCACTTCTTCACCATTAAAGCCAGCTGGCATTTTCTAGTGGCATTTTATGCTATGGTTTATGTTCTGGCATCAATGAGACATGCATCATGAAAAACTGCAGTACAGCTCTTCAGGGTCACGTTTCAACTAAATAATGGAAGCTGAGATTTTAGTCCATCATCCACCAGCAAACAGTCCAGTTGTCCATACAAGAAACAGAAACACGTTATGTGCAGCACGAGGATAGTGGCCAATTCAGAATATCTTTGTGCATCATTTATCTTGATTTTTTTTGTGCCCAATAGGTCCCTTATTAGGAAGAGCGAAACATGCCTATGGAGAGTGTGCAATAGCCTTAGTCCAGTCAAATGACCCTAGCTGAGAATTATGGAGAGTAAAAATTATGGAGGAAATTGATCTAAAACACCAATCAATGCCTAACACTTCAGTGTTCCTAAAATGGAGAGACAGGCCTTCAGGGATTCTGGCAGGTATAAACCATAATGGGCAGCCTTCAAAAGAGACCTTTCTTTATTCTCTGTGGGAAGCAGCAGCTTCATAACTCTGTCTTTCTTCTATTACAAAACCTCCTCTCATTTCTCTAAACAGAGAGAGGCCTGTTTTTCTCAGGATATTATTGAGAGTCTGGGTTTTTTTCCCTCCTTTGCTTTGTTTTCATCCACAACAAGATCTCTACAGTCCATCATTCCCAAAAGGTGCAGTACCAGTCATCATCCTCATTAGGATGCAGCTGACCCAGCTGCAAATGAGGTGGCACAGCGCTACCACTGCTTGAGCCAAATTCACTCTTCCATTTCTTCTGGGGCAATTTACTGTCCTGGGAATCATAAACCTGAGGAAACCTCAGTGCTGTCACCAGCTCTCAGGAGAGAAACCAACTGCTCTGGCTTCTTCTCCATCTCCCTCAGGGCTTGCCACACTAGACCTGATTGAGCAGCTGCTACCATGCCAATCCCCTGATTGCACAGCCTCAGATCTCACAGAGAAACTGCTATGATCTATCAAAGGAGCCAAAGCAAGCACATGTTGAAGAGGGGACTACACAAAACAGCAGTGACAAGACTGAAACTGAGGTTCATCTCAAAGTGGACTCATTCCCCTGGGATCAAACACTAAGTGTTTTTTTCTGGATGTATATTGGAACATAACTGCACGAGCTCAGTAACAGTACAACACATTTAAAGAAAAGAAAGGGAAAAAAAAAAAAAAGGGGTTAGCCCTCACCTTTGGGAATAGCAGCGCCGCTGCCGAAAGCTGACTCCACCGCCACAGCTCCGACTGCACTTGCTCCATTCACCCCAGCTCCCCCAGACATCAACCTGCCTTTTCATCCGGCTGCCCTGGGAATAAAAAAACCACAGACATAGCAAAAAGACATGGCAACACAGGGAAAAAAAAAAAAAAGAAAATGAAGCAGAGATCCTATGTGCTCCCTTGCAAAAAAAGGCTGTCTTGCTGTGCTGTATTCCTAACATGAAAAGTGGCACACAGTAGTACAACAGAAAGATCAGGTCTCTAGTATCCAGGAGTATTAGCTTGCTGAAGCCACATAGCACATCCAGCCTCATAATCTCTCTTAACAGCTACTGTTTTTCTATTCATAGAATTTCAGCACTTTTGAATAACGATCTAAAAGAAGATAACATCTTCCTCTCAGCAAGGCAGCAAAGGCAAATAATTACTTCAGGGACTCTAAGCACTGTCACTCCACACCAGATCAATACAGCCACTTAAATCCAAATCCTTGGCTCTAAGTACAATACTTAAGAGAAGTAAAGGAAGCAGAAAGAAATGCCCCAGAACACATTTTTTACTGCAACAGAGTTCCATATATGGAGCTTCATTCCCCTTACCCAAATGTGTCCAATGACAGTGTCAAGGTCGGGGCCATCATTAGCAAAACCCTTATTAATTTTGTATTTAGAAAGTTTGATTACTGACATTAAGAGAAATAACTATGATAATATAGACAGAAATTTACAAGTGAGATGGAACCAACCAAAATACATTGTCTTGGAAATGCATGAAATATCATACTTTCAAAAAAAAAAGGCCTTCTGCAAGCTGATGGGATCCACATACAGCAGGACATGTGTGGTTAGTGGGAAGAATGGCAATACCTTAAGGAAAAAAGTAATATTTGCAAGATGCAGTAGGACTAATTCTGCTTGAAAAAAGAAGGTAAGTGCAGGGTTACCTGGTGAATGACACTGTAAAAACAGGGTTTGCAGGGCAGCTGCAAACTGAAGGGCAGTTTATGTATACAATTGTACCACTGAGAAGGTAGTGCAGGTCATTTGGGCACTGAGACATTTGCTGTAGTGAAGAGTGGGCAGGCAGAGAAAAAAAAGGAAAAAAATTATTGTGATGTGACCTAACTCGCCTCCACACACAAACATCCAAACCTCTGCTAGAAATAGGAGCTAGTCTAATAAATCATCCAGTGAGTCCAACTCAGGCAAGATGCATGGGTTAATCCTCCCTTGTCATTTAGACAGGCTTTATAGTTTTTCACACACACTCTCTGCCTTACTGTATGTCCAAGTTAGTCTTGTTTCTTTACTTCACCCTTTTTTAAGGAAATAATTTCCTGCTGCTGGCAGAGCAACAGTCAGAAATATTAGCCAATCATATCTATGCATTTACTACAGAATTACCCACAACTGTCTAGCTGTAGAGTCACCCCCAAATTATCACCTGTATTTCTCTAATGAGAAACACTTTCTTCCTAGCTCGGCTACTTACTTTTCTTCACACAATTTTTTCTAATACCTCTGGTTCAGACTAACTCTGTTTGTCTTCATCCTGCTCGTTCGGTGGCACTGCCCAGGTTACAGCCACTTCTACATAGCTCCTCTTGGCCAAGTCAACATCTCCCCGATCCTGTGCCAAACCCTTCTCCCATTCTTTCACTTCAGATATTCAGGTCACTGTGTGTCTTCTGCATTCTCATTTGCCTTTCTGGGCATAATCCCAACAATAGTGTTTTAGCTTTCAGCAAGGCTTTTTCAGCAATCTTATTTTCCCAAGTTTTTCTTTCAGACACCTAATTCCTCCCCCTGTAATCCCTCCTCCCTCACCCTCAAAAGAATAAAATACGCTACCATTTTTTCTTGGCAGTCTTATTCCTCTGTATCAACTGACTGATTTAGGTGCAGTATTAGCTCACCCTGGAAACAAGGGACCTTTCAGTCAGCATAAGGGAGAAGGAAACGTGTAGATAAAAATCCAAAGGAGGAGCATTTGAAAGTCAGATTACTGGAAGGCAATTAGGATAGAAAGCCCTTCCTTGACACACACACACCACCCTGATAAATATTCCAATATCCCTCCTACAGAACTAGCATTATTTATTCCTTCTATAGAGAGTAAAATCTGCAGGGACTCTTTGTTGTAAGGCTTATGCATCCACAGAGTTCAGGAACAATCATTTTTCTCAGTATCACTCCATTTATGTACACCCCAAAAGGAGCATCAGACAAAAGAATCCTCCCAAAGCTGTACAGTGTCAGAGAAAGATTTTAATAGGGGCCCAACTCCCATATTTGGAAATCTGTGTACAGTCCTCATTACTTCAGTAACTGCACATGTGTAGGCAGACAAAGATAAAGCAGCATGTTTATAATAAATAATATATATATTATTACATAACCTGATAACAGGACATTTTTAGATGCTGTCAGCCAGTTTCTGCTCCAAAAGCCTCTTTCTCCTCTCTTCAGACTCTGGAATGCTTTTATCTTATGTCAGCCAGGACAACTAAATTCCATTCCCTCATGGATTTCAGAATGAAAAATCTACAATCTTCATTACTGTAACAAATTCATTCGGTTCCGTTCTTCTCTTGCTTCCGCCTGACATTCATACAAGAATGTAGTTTCTTTATCTGCATAAAGTATATATTTTAATGTTTCAAGAGAAGTGAGAAAATGCATACAACCATCTTTCCTGACCTGTAAAAACTCCCCAAAGAGCAGACAGTTAGTGCCCAACTGCTCTGTCCAGTTTTATCACCAGTTGAGACCCCAGCAATGCATCCTTTCTGGGAATATTGATATTGCCCATGACCTGGCACTGTGGACTCTCAGGGCTCATTCACATACAGGCAGCTGTGGTATACAAGTTTAGAAGGCCAGGGATTTCATTTTTATGAACACTGCATTGCTTTCATCAGTTCCTAGACAGACGAACTGCTGATGTAGTGGCAGCATCTGCTGTTACCAGGCCAACTGTATCTGATATCATCAGCAAGTAAAGAGCTATGCCTCTGAGTCATTAGACCTCCAGACCTCATCTGCAAAGACAATTCCAGTATGCATCACAGGCAAACAAAAGAATTATGGAAAAGTGTCCTAGATAGCTTATTATGTACCATGTAATGTTTATTTTTGTGTATGACACATGCACTGGAAGAGAAGCTATGAATGGGACTTGACTCAGAAAAACAGAAAATGCTTGCACTATGTAGGAGCACTTTAAAAGGGGTCCTTGAAAGACTTTCCAGTCAGTTTGATGAGATGGATAGAAAACTATGCATGGGAAGAGGGCTGTGCTTCCCAGACAAATGCATTGCAGGCATGCAGTGATCCACAAAGTTCATATCACCAACTGTGGAGAAGTGATTCAGTGGGAACAATTTCCTAGTGCCTTGTTGCAACTCAAATACCAGCAAGCTATCAAAGAGAACATCAATTTACTATACAATCCCAAGTGAGCAGTGAAGTTCTGCAGTCACACATCCAAACAACCTACATCCCAGGTAAATTCTTACCCCTTGCTCCTTGGGCACCTTTCAGGACTCAGAGATAGTCACCCTGAATTATTTTGTGATGTTTGTTTGGTGCTGCTTTTCCAGACTGATGAGCAGGAACAAAACGTCCTGTTGCACCACCCCAACAGTTGCTGCTCAAAGCATGTGGTTACTGATAACCACACTATGCCCAGAAGGTTGCACAGCTTTGGCTGTTGAGATGCAACTGAAGCATTGTTTTGGACACTGAAACGTCCTTACTGTGATTTCTGGGGCTGTTTCACTTGCTTACTAGGTTCCATTGGAATCAGACACAAATCTCAGCACCGACAGGGAGAAGGTGGTGAGAAATAGAGGCTGACGACAAAGCCCTGTCCAGCTGTTACCCACTGAAAACAGATATTGCTCACAATGATAAAATGAGTAATGTGGTGTCACACTTATATAGTGTTTCCATGGCATAAAACTACAGTCAAAATCAGACTCTCTCTCTTTAACCTTTCTTAGTATTTTTGAAATAACACTGTGTCATTTTATTGGATAAATATCTACTTTCTGGTGTTTATAGTTTCTGAAATATGGTTAATGTTTATTTTGACACACCCTGAACTGTAGCATCATTTAGGAAACATGATGTAGGAGAGAAGGGTGAAAACTAAATACCTTATAAAAGAAAACTATCACCACTATCACTTCTGTAATTGTTTCATTGCCAAAGTCTTGGCAAGTAAGAACTCTTCAGTGAAAAAATGAGGCTTCATTAACATTGAATAATAAGTGCTTAGGGAGAAGTTAATTGATCAGAGAAAATTTTATAACAGAAAGGGAAAAAGAAAGAAAAGTGTCAAGGTGCCCCAAAGATTGGCTGCTCACTGTGGGCCAGTAGTGAGAGACTCTCCCAGGACAGCATAGCGGGCCAGGGAGCAGCCCCAGCCCTGGGAATTGGGCACCTCCACAAGAAACTAGGCTAGGAGTTGGGACTGCAGGTGGGCCTGACTCATCAGGGTCCATGGCTGGCCAAGCAGAGTTGTGCAGATCCTCACTGGGGCAGGAGAGCCTACAAGGGTGTCCTGGGCAGTGGGCTGGGTGTGGAGAGTCCAGTCAGGGCCTGTAAAGCCTAGTAGTGCCCTCAGAGCCCTAACAAAATAACCCACATGGACTGTGTCCTTAGACCATGTGCTCTTTGGTATATGAACCATTTCCTTCTTCTTTCTATATCCAGAAGAATTACCCAATACTACAATGATGACCACCAATAATATATTTTCACATAGCTAAGCTCTGCATGACATGTAGTATCCAACCCTCAAATTTAATTGAAAGGGAGCTGAAAACATTCAGTATATGTTACATGTTTATAACTTAGACATCTGCTGCTATGCCAATATGCATTTTCAAGATGGCTCCATCTGCAACCAGCTAGGATATTAGCCAAAAATGTTACCAAAAATGAGCTAATTAATCCAAACCACATCAGCAAAGCATTTTTTTTATAAGTCTATCTTAACCATTGATCTTTGCTCAGACTCAGCAGGCTTGTGAAGAGCTTTGAAGGTGAATAGTGCCAAGTACCATTTCTATGAATAATGAATAAGCAATCAAAGAATTGTATTTGAGTAAAACTAGAAAAACAAGACTGAAAGTGAACAAGATGGTGACAGCAGGAAGCAAAATACAAAGTGATGCAGAAGAAGTATCTTATTAAGACAAGCTGCTCTACGAAGATGAGGAAAAAAACCCAGGCTTTGTTAGCTTTAATGGCTTGTGGTTTACACTCACTGTGTACATCTCCTTTCATTCCACTCTCATCCTAGCCATGGCTCGTTAGCATATGCCCTCTAACAAATACAGTAAAATCCAGCAGTTCCCCCACACCTTCATTTTCTCAAAACACTTCAGATTCTCCCTACATCACTGAGCCCTCTCCCTTGTGGTTCCCAGCTCTTTTGCATGTTCCCTGTTCAACTCTTCAACACTCCTCACTGTGCTACCTCTCTTTGGGCTGTCCCACCCTACAGTTAGCTCCTTCCACACCCACTGATTTTCTGTCAGCTGGGGAGAACATGGTGCATGCCTGGTGCGTTGCACAGCCAGGGACCTGCTGCCCCATGGGGCAGTGGGCAGAGCAGGTACCAGTTGCTTTTCGGAAATGGAAAGGCTTCCAGAAATTCCAGGTGGCCTGGAGATGAGAAGGGAATTTAAAAGACACAGCCATTGCAGAGAAGTCAAATTAATTCTTGGAATCCTTGTGGAGGAAATGGAGCACATTCAGAAAACTCTACAAAGAAGATGATTGTAAGTAAACTTTATGACCCCAAACTTATTTGGAAAAGTGGACAAATCACACAGTATGAAGTCACTAGAAGTTGTTTATCCAAGGGGCCTAACAGGAACTCAAGGTTGAAATGGATAAACTGTTACATACTAGCAAACAACCCTCTCAGCTAAATCTACTTCAATATGTGATTATTGGAAAGTGGAAAATCTGACACCAGTTTACAAAATGATCCCAGGGGAACCCATGGAACTGTACATTCACAGAGCATAAAACTGATGTCAGCTGATAAATTAATAGAAGTTATAACAAAGAACAGAGCTAGCAGGCACCTGCATAAATACAGGATGTTTGGGAAAAAGTCAATAGGACTTTTAAAAGCAAATTCTTCTAAGAATATTGCAGTTCTTCAATTCACAAACACATCAACAAAGGTAACCTGCCAGATACACTCAGATTTAGCACAACACTTCCAAAAAATCCTTCACCTAAAGCTCTGAAGGAAGTTAAGCAGTCAGAAGGACAATTCTTCAATGGATGATGAGCAGGTGGTCCAAAGACAAAAGCAGGAATAAAATCTCCACCCACTGCAAGAACTGACATTAGCAGCAGAATTCCATAAGGAACCAGAATGCCTCAGCACATTTATGAGCAATGCCAAAACCACAGAAGTAATGAAAGCAGATGATAAGGGTAATACAGGGTAATAAAGGACAACAGAAAACCAGAGACTTACTGCAAAGAACCACGGGAAAGCATTATAGCATTAGCGATTTATCACTAAAATGACAGTGGAGATTTAATGTAGGCAACTTAAGTGACACAGGGGAAACACAAATCCTGTCCCAAATTGCTATTTTTTATTAATTATTAATTAATATTAATAAATCATTACATTGTAGCTGATATTTAGCTCTCAAGAGCAGGATGTTGATATTATGGCTTCAAGGAGGCTTTGACCAAATTCAGGGAAGAGAGAGAGAGATATCTCAAGCTCAAAGGGTTCATAAACTGGAGTTTATTGGGGGAAATTGTATCTGCCTACCTTTTAATGTTTTTTTCTAGACACATGTTTGTGACATAGCTGTAGACAGGTTATAGGCCAAAACAAACTGGTTCTACCTGGTAAAATTGTTCTTGTTCATGTTTTCTCCCTTTCCCTCCATAGGAATAACAGTAAAATCTCTTCTTTCACTGCACTCACAGTAATTTTTACTGTTTCTGTATGACCTTAACTTTTATGTCCTTGTGTACCTTCTGCCCTTTGTTAAAGCTGGGTAAGGCATCTAAAAGTTTATTCAATAGATTAGCACTTTAAACAATAACAAATGTTGAGTTATTCAGAATAAATTAAAAAACAGCATTTCAACCTAGAAATGCAGATCCATATGAAGAAACAGTGTTCAGAGGAAATGTATGACTTGGACAGATGCAGTATGGCAGGGAAACTGACATACTGAACTTAAGTGGTGGCCAAGCAAAATTTCTCCTTTCATTCAGCATGGCTTCAAGAGGAACTATCGAATGCATGCAGGAGGTAGAGTCTAATGCTACAGAGAAATGTCAGCCTTCACAGTCTCAGGGTACTTCAGTGATATCCCTTCCCAAAAAAATCACCAATATCTCCAAATTAGAGATAGGCAGGTGAACAGATGAACTGAATAGAATAAATTCAATTTCTGGTTCTTTTAACATACAATATGATTTTTTATTAGTTTTGAGACAGCAGGCACTCATTTAAGCAAATTTCCATCTGCAAGGGAAACTAACAAACTCGGCTTGATTTCTGGTCTCATCCCCGATCTTCAAAGGTGGCCTAGAAAGCAAAACACTTGCTCCAAGTGATAATTGCCTCTTTTTTTCCCCACTCTCTTTTACTTTACACCTAACAACCATGTAATGTCTTCCTTTGTTAATACTTCCACTCTACTCTGTAGGTCATCTTTTACCTTAGATGACCAACTCACTAATAAAGTTTAACTTCAAGTCAGGCAAACTGTTTTCAAGCTGCATTTACTTCAGAAAGATCCTGCTTCTCACTCAGAAAGGAACATGAATCCCAGTTCATAATTGCTGCATTATTTTTCTGATAATATCACATTGGCTTACCATAAAGTAACCTCTCCCAGCAAAGCTAAACCACATGGCTAATACTTCTAAGACCAAAGAAAAGAGAATAATGAAATAACCAAAAATCCATTCTCTTTATTTCAAGTGATAACTCTCTCTAGCTTTGAAGCAGAAGACAGCAATTACTGCTTTGCAGATAACATCCTTAGAACCAAAGGCACTACCAGAATTCGATTATTTAATTGCCATGTTAGACTTTCCATAAGATGTGCCACAATAGGCCTGATGACTTGACCCTATTAGCTCTTTCAGAAATACTTTCTACAAAGCACTTGAATTACAGATGTTGACAGTTCTTAACAGAAGTATCTTTCATTTCTTGTAACAGTGCTCAGAAGAGCATTTACTTACTGAAAATGCAGAAGGTGACGTTGTTGCTAGCATGAGCAGAAGGAACAGGTTCGTCATCTCTGTCTGTGGGAACAGAAAAATTACTCATCAAGATTGCTTGCTTCTTTGCTGTTTGGTGGAAAAGCTACAATACCATGAAGTAAAAATGGAGGTGGAAGTAAAATTAAGAGGAGAGGAGAAAAGCAGTTTTACCACTAAACTCCCTGAAGAGATGAAGGCATCTGCAAAGATTGAAAACACCCTGCACATAAAGCCAAGATATAATTACTGAGAGTGCTTAATTCCCTGAACTTTCCTCTGGTATTATGAGAACACCATCCCCAGGCACAGTGGAAGGTGCATGCTGTTGCATGTCTGCCCTCCCACCCCTTTACGTATACACCTGATAAAATACTTGAGGATTGCAATGACTTCAACCAACCCAAGGTAAAAAATTCCACAGTTAACATTTCCGTACCCTCCATTCATCTTGTGTAGTTGTGCTTGTTTAAAATCCCATAATTCATCATGGACAGCTATAGCTAGATTCCACCATGGGCAGTTACATCCCCTCTGCAGAGCTAGAAAGGAAATCAGGTCATGTAGGCTGGTATGGCAGCATACAACAGTTCCTGAATTTGGGACATTGCCCACACTTGGGACCACAAAACTTTGTTGGTACATTCCCTGTTGCTACTTAATCCTTCCTTTTTTGAGTTGCAGTGACACCAACCACCACTCACCAGAGCTCACAGCTGTGACAGGGACACTTCAGCCTCTACAGACTGATTCTTTCTCATCACCCTTTTCTCATGACCTTGAGACCAGTTAAGCCCAGGGGAAAAAAAAAGAGAGAGTAGATGCTCCTACCACAGTTTTATCTAGTTTGGGCTTCTTTCTAACTTGGAAAAAGGAAAGGTAAAAGGAGAAATTTTCCTTTCACAGTACACAAAGGCATCAAGGAAGAAATGGTTATTTAATCAGTCCTTGTAACAATATCTGTATTAATATTAAAACTTCATATATAGCTCCTTTAGCCTGGCCTATTAAATTCAGATAAAATACAGCATATGTATCACTATTAACAATGATAACATTGATAAAAAATCATTGTTGCATGAGGATATGACATCAGAACCAAGAAATAGCCAAAATGAAATTTAGTTGATCTGGTATTTGAGTATTTCAGGTTACTTTATGATAGGCAACCAGTTTTCTTATAGTCTTAGGCCTCAACGAACAGATTCCATAACAACTCTCCAAGTCCGTATATACGATGGATTTTAACACTGCCAGCATTCACCATGCTGAGAATAAAAAGCTTGTTCCTAAATACTTTATCTTTCAGATGTAAAAGCGACAAAAAAAAAAAAATCAGTTACACCTGTCTGTGTACAAAATAATAGTAAGCAGAGAAAATGGAATTGGGAAAACAAACACTGATAAACTTCTCTCCCTAAACACTGAGTCATAAGATTCATAAGAAAATGAAGATATAGGAGTTTTTTAATATGAAAAGACTATCATTAATTTTGGTTTACTAATTCTTAGGAAACTGAGGGAAGACTGTGTATCCTCCATCACCCACAGGTACTACTACTCTTGCTATTCAAATAAAGGAAGACACAACCTGGGGATACCTTCCAGAAGATGTAAAGAATGCTCTCTGTGCTCTAGAGGCCAGTGACCAGGTCAGGCTGGATCTCTGTAACAACTGTACCAAGCATCCTAGCCTTTCTCGGAGGAAACACAGGCAAGAAGACACCCTTTTGCTACAAGATCTGTGGACACAAGCAGCAAAGTTCTCCTGAACACCCACAGCACTAGGAAAAGGCATTGTGAAAGCAGCATCTTCCTTGAATGGTGTTGCCATCAGAGGTAAATATTTGAGATCAGCTCCTATTCCTACTACCTGGAGGGAAAAAAAATCACCTTTTCCCCAGCACTCCTCTCTCACATATTCCATTTCCAGCCACCTCTCAGGTCCACAGATATGGCCTTGAAAATCAAATCCTTGCTCTGCTGCTAATGAACTGTCTGCTCAGCTCTTTTTACCATCTGAGCCAAGAGGCAGAGAGGGAGCTGGGACCAAACCACATGAGGCTCCTGGATAAGAGGCTAGAGGAGCAGGTTACCAGGGCTAGCAGTGCTCCCATTCTCCAGGTAGTTAGAATTTTGGATGTTTTCAGCCAGGCAGCAGAAAAAGATTCTCTGAGGAGACAAGTAGAGTCAGAACTCAATGTATGGGGCAACCCTGTGCACCAAAGCAGCAAGAGGTTACAGCTCTGATGCTTGTTTGTACTTTTGTGCCATTGCACTTGCATGGAAATTTCTATCATATGTCCCAAATTTAGCATTAAAATATTTAGACCATCCAGACCTATTAAACTGGTCAAGAGATTCCCGGAAGGATTGGCAGAAGGAAGAACAGGACCATCTGTATCCTGTGAAATTCCCCACTGGAAAAAAGATCCTGTATTTGATTACTGAGTATCAACAAACTTGTTATTTTAAAAGCTTCCTCAGACCAAGGATTCAGCATTGATTCCTTTCACCTTAGTTTCAACCACAATAGATGTGATTGAAGAATCTGTCTGAAACCTTAAAGAAAGGTCAAGTTCTGTTTCTGGATTTCAAGGTTCTTTAAGTCCTTGTATGACCTGGGGTACAGCAGCCTATGTTTATTCTGCTTGCTCGCCATTCTTCTCACTGCAGGCTGAGTATGCGGGGGAAGGAATGAAAAGGACAGTGTTTTGCAGTTCTTTCACTTGTAACAACAGCAGCTGCTGCTCCCTGAGCTTCCTGCCCTTCTCCAGTTTTCTTCAACCCTCCCCAGCTCCCTTTTCCCACTGTGTGCTAGAACAGCCTCTCCACCCCTCCTCCACCCAGAAACAGCAGCAGAGCCTGAGGGGAAATGGTGACTTTATGCTCAAGCTATGGAACAGCTGCTGGAAAGCTCACAAGGAGGAATTCCTGCCATAGTGCTAAAATATGAAGTTATCTCAGGGAGAGGGTTTATGAGATCACAACAAGAAAGGAACAAGCAGAATCTTTGACCAGAAATAGAGGTGTGCCCAGCTGAAACCTCTGCCCATACACCAGAAGAAATTCAAATTGTCTAGGCAGTCACATCTGACATAAGTGCTCAGGTGAGATGAATAAAAAGCTTGAAGTGGGGAGTGGTTCCAGCCATCTGTGAGCTTGGTCAGAAAGAATCAGCTTCAGAGTTGAGCTCTAGACTGTTTTCTTGAGGAGATGCTGACCCAAGCTTCTCCAAACACTGGGAGAAATTCAAACTGGGATCTAACTTTAACAGCTCAGGAACCTTCTATTCCAAAACAGGAGGGTGAGAGAACCACAGAGGAGATAACTGGAATTTCCTAACTGAACAGAACACAAGAACACCATTACCACTGGAAACTGGGATAAGCACCTTGTTTCAGGGCTTAACACTGAACCCACTTAGGAAAGAAGCTTCTGCCTTTACAAACAGAAGTTCTAGAAAAGACAGATGGGCAGACTTGGAGAATTCTCTATAGTGGAGCCAGCAGTGAGCTGCTGTAAAAATATTTTATTTAGTTTGAAACTCTTATCTAGGGCCAGGCAGGCTTAGCAAGATCAGTCAAATCTTCATGAAGACCAGTAGTATGTTTTAGAATCAAGGACAATTTTAATGACTCCTATATTTACTTTATGTGTGTAAATCCTGCCTTCCAATGCACAAATAAAATTGCTTACTTAAACTTGGCCACTTTTTCAAACCACCTCTTAACATCCATGTTCTTGGGGAAACATATATACATTGCCTGTATATAGATGAAAAAATATGTGTATATATGAAAAAATAACTTTGAATCAGTTGTCTAATTTCAGGGTCTCAAAAGCAATAAAATTACATTTTGAAGGAAAAGATACTGGACCAGGATGAAGAGAAGTGTTGAACTTTTAATCTATTTAGATGATGACTTTTTCAACAGGAAGGAAATCCAAACTTAAAAGTAATGTTATGAATAACTTAGCCTTGTGTAAGCAAGAACTTAAGCTGTTTAGGCACTACAGAATCAGATCACAAAGTCAGAATAAAACAAGTTTCATGAGCTCCATTGCTCACACATGTATCAGGTTTTCTCTATTCTTTTTGAAAATAATTGGACAGCCAGTGTTATTCTCTGTTTAGCACACAAGACAGATCAACCTTCTTTGGCCTGTGAACCACATTTCTAAATCATCTTTGGCCAAAAACACATATCACATGCGTGATCATATGTGTGAGTCAGGGATTGTTCTAGGAGTGGTTCATAGGCAGAAGGCAAAAAGACCCCTTCAGGGTTCCTCCTTGTGTAATCTAGATGAGATTTAGCTGGACATGCAGGTAAGTGGCAAAGCCACCCAGCATTACTGACTTTGGCAGGTCCTTACAAGTAATTTCATCTCCTTTTTGGGAATTTGAATTACTCAGTTTGAAGCAACCTTGACACAGATGCTGCCTTTGCATGCACAGCTTCTGAGATACAGGTTGGCCACCCTGGCAATAAATATTTACCTGCTGCAATATCAACAGAAATGGCTTATTGTAAAGCTTAGCACATGCAGCACAAAAACAGATGTCGCCACAGGGATCCCACTACTCACAGGTTTTCAGAAATTCCTTCCCTTTCCTGCACTCACTCCCCTTTAACACATCAGATCTCACTTTGATGTTTTATTTTTAGAAATTTGGTTGAAGGAGGTGGGAAGCCAGAATGGGCAACATATCATCATCCTGTTATTCACTGACAGAAATTTTTGAGTCATTGACTGAGAGCAGTCTTTGAGCTTTTAGATTCACTACATTTTCTAAAGACATTATGATTTTTGCTTTGCTCTAAAAACCATCCAGCATATCTTTGTTCCAGCTTGCTTTTGTTTGCCTTGACAACTGAGAAGCACCTTTTAAGTTTTTGCTGGAAGAATTAAAAAGGAAAAACATACACACAGAAAAAGAAGCTAAGATGAAGGTGGGGAGACAAAGGGGCTCCATGGAACAGGGATCAAGGATAGGGAAAAAGGTCCCTTTGCTTAGGATGTGAGCTGAGTGAGGAGAGCACAAGGACCACATCACACAGCCTAGAGGAACCAGGAGACAAATCACCACTTTAGGCAGATGGTATCACATTCAAGATACTTCTTAATATGCCTCTTTTCTTCCCCAAACACAGTAAATCATCCCTTTTTTGGACAAATTTTCAAAGAAAATCATGTGTCTTATGTCCTTTGGGTTAGGGCAGATAAGCCAAATAATGTCTATGTGCCCATTAAAACAGAAGGATGATGGACTTCCTTTGTCTTGGCCATGCCATGAACCACATCCATGAAGAGCTGCTTGTATACAAAGCAAAGGATAAATGTTTATAAATGAATGCAAACACAGGTCTGTCTGAAAGGGCTTAATGGGAAAGGAGACAAAAAACAAAGAAAACACAAGTTGTCCGAGCATAAGTTTTATGGTGGTGTCTTTACCATTGGTGTCCAGATTTAATAATTCATTCTAAATACATGTTAGAAGTTGAAGAATCCTCATCAAGAAAGTAATCCCACTGGGATACACTTTCAGCCTTGTTATGCATATTATGGAAGACAAACTTTCAGCTAAAATATCTTTAAAATTCACCTTGTTAAATTAAAAAAAAGTTTTAAAAACTTACTAACAAGCACAGCAGCAGAGCACCAGCTGGCTGGAGAACTGAGTAGTGGTAACACAGCAGCATCCTTGAGCCTGCTCTATCAATGGCTTTCAACTCAGCCTTCGGGCTGATTCCTAACATGAATCTGCACCAGGCCATCACTTCATGTGGCTGACAAAGACTGACAATATTTTTTTACAGAGGACTTGTACAGCAAAAGAAAGTTCAGCAACACCTGGGGAAGCCACAGCAACGTCTGAACACTGAAATCACACAAAACAGTAGCTGAAAAATCATTAGGCTCAAGAGCAAGATCAATACACAGAGATTCTAGTAAGGCCTCACACCATACCCTATCAGTAGGTGGGGAAGATGCAGACCTGCCTCCTTCTGGCTCTTTAAAATCCACAGTGATGTATCTCAGGCTTGGGTCAGTAAAGCACCATCTTCCAAGCAAATGTAATCACTATACCAGCCCTTTGCAGGAGCTAATACAGTATTTCATGAGGGCAATTTTCTGTCTACCTATTAATATCAGCTCAGATTCAATTTTATGCAACTAGCCTCCCACTATTAGGTTTGCAGCAAGGGATTTATTATAAGGAGTAAAGATAGGATTCTGACTTCTATTTTGGTAGTCTCACTGTGCTTAGCTGTTAATTAAATCTGGGAGCATGTAGGGATAATGACAAGCACACAGACTGATTTAGACACTGCTAAAAGAAGCCACGCACTGCCTATGGAAAATACATGACAAGGATATAATACTCCAAACATTAGCATAATTGAAGAGGAATTTCTAACAGTCTTTTACTACTGTCCTGTCACAGCTTAAGCTTCATTTCTATGAGTTATTTAGCCTGACCTGAAATATCACCTGACACTGAGCACTGGTGCTGTTTATAAATAATAGAATGGGTTGGGTTGGAAGGAACCTTAAAGATCATTTAGTTCAACCCCCCTGACAGGGACACCTCCGCTAGCACAGGTTGTTCAAAGCCCAATCTGACCTGGTCTTGAACACTTCCAAGGATGGGACATTCCCAGTTTTCCTGGCCAACCTGTTTCATGCCTTACCACTTTATGAATAAAGATTTTCATCCTAATATCTAGTCTAAATCTGCCCACTTTTAGTTTAGAACCATTACCCCTTGTGCTACCACTACCCATGGACATAAAAAGTGACTCACCATCTTTAAGTCCTCTTTCAATACCAGAAGGCAGCAATAAGGTCTCTCTGGAACCTTCTCTTCTCCAGCCTGAACAACCAACTCTCTCAGCCTTTCTTCACAGAAGAGGCGCTCCAGCCCTCTGAGCATCTTGTGGCCTCCTATGGACCTACTCCAGCAGCTCCATGTCTTTCTTATGGTGCCCAGACCTGGACACATTATTCCAGGTGGGTTCTCACAAGGGCAGAAGGGGAGAATCCCCTCCCTTCCCCTGCTGGCCATGCTGCTCTGGATGCAGCCCAGGATGTGGTTGGTTTTCTGGGTTGTGAGAACATCCTGGCAGTTCATGTCCAGCTTTTAATCCAGGAGAATTGCAAAGTTCTTCATATGGGACCATATCAAAAGCCTTACAGAATTCTAGGTAGCTGACATCAGTCCTCCCTAGTCAGCCACTGCAGTCACTCCACCACAGAAGGGCACCAGGGTGGGCAGGCAGAATTTGCTCTTTAGTGAAGCCACGCTGGCCTATCTTGCATTACCTCCTTGTCTTGCTTGTTTCCACACTGAGTCCAGGAGGATCTGCTCCACAACCTCCCCTCTGGGAACCAGGCACTAGTGTTTAGTTCCCTGGGCCTTCCTTTATCCTCTTTTTAAAAATAGGAAAAATGTTTCCCTTTGTCCAGTCACTGGGGAATTTGCCTGACTGCCATGACTTTTCAAATATCATGGAGAGTGGCTTGACAACCAGATCAGTCAGTTCCCTCAGGACCCTGGCATGCATCTCATCAGGCCCCACAGACCTGTGCCTATTCAGTTTTCACAGATGGTCTCAAACCTGCTCTTCATTTACAGTGGGAGGGACTTCACTTGCCAACCCCCACCTGAGCATGTTACCCAGCTGACACTAATCTCTTACAATTCAAAATGTTGAGAATTCTTTAGGAAAATAAAGGGTTTTCATGCTAGAAGATTGCTTCAAATTTATTTAAATTTATTCCATCCTAAATATAAACAGTAATTTCTGTGCTGTGCAATGGGTTAAAAATAAAAATAGAGGGTTATTTCAAGAGGAGATTTTAAAACCATGTAAATTTTTCTCTGCCTCTCTTTGCAAGATTCACATCTGTGTTCACTGAGAGGATGTTAGCACTACATTCAACAGTATGCTTGTAGTATATATGCACAGGGAACACCTGTAAAACCTTTAAATAAATTTGCTGGAGGACTAATAATAGACAGGGAAACACAAGACTATTTACCCTGAACCTCATGTGGGTTTTGATTGCTGATGCCTCTACATTGTTTCTGGAAGCCAAGATAGTATTGTTCATTTAAAGCTAACTCAGTTGTATATATGTATATGTAAACATGCCAAACACACCACACTTGTACAGGTACATCTCTTCCCTAAGGAATTGCTCCTACAGACTGTGATGCAGACACACCTTCAGTGGTATGAGGCAGAAATTCCCCCAGAGAAATCTGTGGGCTTGCTTACATTACTGTGCAAGAGAAAGATGAGTAACATGAGGTGAACTAAAAGAAACAAAAATGGAACAAAATCACAACCTAAACCAGAACTTTAGATTGACAAATTTAGGAGGGAGAATATGTGCTAGTGGAATTGGGGCTGCTATCGCTGAGAATACTGGCCCTAGCATCTTTCATCTGTCACTAAAAATTAACTTCATAAAAAATGATCTTAGGAGGGTGTGATCACACTGCAGTGCCTGGAGAGCTCTCAAAGGAAGCACATGTTCGACGGTGTGATCACAGCGAAATGACAACAGTGTGATCTAAAAATAAATTGGTTCTCTGCTCTGAAGCTGGTTTCTCCCACAGATGCCCAATCCAGAGCCTCCAATTATTGCTTTAAGGGCTAGGCAGAGGAATAAACAATCTGTGGATGGCACCTGTTTTCTATACACCACATCTGCATGTCAGGAAGGTGAGCTTCTTACTGTGTGAGAAAGCATAAACAAATTATTTGATCATAGGCTATGCATATGAGTAGACACCAACTCAAGTACTTTAATATAAAAGTCCCTTCCCAAATACCTAGCAACCCTTATTATTCCTTGTCCAAGACAAGACTGGACCACAACAAATCACAGTTCAGATCCAGGAGTGCTGAAAAATGAGCCTGTGAAGCTGCATCCAGCAGAGCATCATTCTGAGAGAAATAAGTCCCTTTGACAAGTCCATCATACAGTGGGCATAACTGCAAATGACTGTTCTGAATCCAAGCAATCATCTGTCACTGTCTGGGCTCAGCAGCTGTGCCAGGTACACTGCAGGGCTCACAGCACTTCTGCATCATCTTTCCCACAGACCTAAGAGCAAAGCAACCTATTTCCTCTGGTGCTCACTGAACATCAATATGCCACTGGGAAAACGTTTCCCCTTTATTCAGCTGATGATGAGCCTGTAATGCTAATTGTGAGGACTGCTGTAATTGCATCATCTCTTTTCTAGGTGCTGTTATCCTACAAAACAGAGCACCTATCCTCTTACAAAAACCCTGTTTGTTTGCTGCGAATTTTAAATCACTAGGTACATACACAAATGAACAAAATGGTGAACCTCTTATTAACGTTTAAGGTCCCCAGTGAACAAACAGAAAACCTTCTGGTAGCCTAAGCTCTACATGTCCTGAGGCACAGAACAGTATTTTGCCTTATTTACTCTCTATTCAGAAGAAAGAGTTCACAATCAAGGTTGGGGTAGTTTCTTTTTTTTTTTTTTTCTCTTTTTGGGTTTCCTATTCAACAGAACAAAAAGAATAAACTTTGCACCTTTGACTCAAAAGGTGCTACCAAGAAAACCAGTGGCAACAACATAGCTGCTTTCCAGTTTTCTCAACCCTTTTAGCAAGTCTGGACATGGCCATTCACCTAGACTCCAAAAGAATTTTGGTGCCTAATTTGAGAAGCAATTAATCCCTGAAGCAGCTAGATTAGGTGAGATCTACCTGCACTCTTCTTTACCAAGCTGGTAAGCAGCTGGATCTGAGAGAGCCCATCCCAAAGCCAAAGGGGAGTGATCTGCATCAGAAGTTGCTGCACTTACTGAACAGAGCAACATTTGAGATCATCCATTCCCTAAGTTCTTTATACAGTGATGGCTACTTTCCCTTAAAATTGAGACAATTTTGGGTTTTGCCTAATATTCTTTTAAACATAAATACATACAGAGACCAGCAAACAAAGCTCTACATCCTTGCTTGAAAATCACCTCAAATCTCTCATCACATATGTTCTATCAAATACTATATTCAGAATGGATTGTTTACTAGCAACCAGATTTGGAATAGGCAAATGCTACAAATAAACTATCCCAAGCCCAGCATTTCTGGGCTTCCATCAAGTGCTTAAACTCATGGAGAAAAATATTTCAAAACCAAACACCCCTAAGGTGTCAGGACACTTCACACTGTATAAGAACCTAAAAATAGACCCAAAATACAAGTCTCAGTTATCTCACACTGGACAGAAAAAAAGCACAAAGCTTCCAGAGACAGAAGCTTTAATTAAAAAAAATTAATTAAGATTAATTAAATTTAATTAATTTAAATTAATTTTAAATTTTTTTTAATTTTTTGAATTTTTTTTTTCATTTTACCAACCAATTAATTCACTGACATGAGCAAATATTAGTTTAAGTTAGTGCCATATCAAAGACACCTCGGGACTTTATCCACCTTTGTTCCCCATCACAAACACCTCCCTTTGCTCCCTGTAAGGGTAGAGCATCTGTCCTGCAAGCCCAGAGTGAGGCTACCCAATACACACATGGCTTGTAGCACATTGGCCCATCCTCCCACTGCACCTGGGAAAGAATGGCTTTTCATGGCTGCAGAGACTGGGAATGCTCTGGCATTAAAGTGTGTGGTACATCTCTGGGAAGCCAGGATAAAAAATGTAAGCTGCAGGCCAGTTTACAATGGAATGGTTGAAAGGCCTCATAAGTACAATGTAGGAAGGGTAAACGTGTGTTTGCGTAGACACTTTCCAAAGTAACAAACAAAGGCGTTTACAAACTCATTTTAAGGTCTCTACAGGGAGACCTAAAGAAGCACACCATCTCCCTAAGCTCCTGTACTAATACTAGCTATTCCTCGTCCTAGAGACTCCATTCAAAGCTAACATTTCCTTCATCAAAGTTTGAAACTCAGTTTCAAATCACCCGCTCTTCTACTTCCACCTGACCACCCACGCACAAGGAGCACCCAGCGCACCAGGCAAACCTACTGCCCTCCCACATCGCTTCCAGACCATTACCTCCGTGCCAGGACAGGTCCCTGCATCCCTGGAGCTGCCACCTTGGCCTGCCTCACACCTCAGACTCCCTCAGGGATGAGACCCGGTCCCCTTTCACAGACAGGTCTGGTGTCTCCGGCGGCGCGGTCTGGCCGGGCCTCCCTCTCGGCTCCCCTCACGCCGCTGAGGCAGCACGGGGTGACGCGGGGCCACAGCCTGCCCTCAGCACCTGCTGGCCCCCGAGCAGGAGCAGAGCTCTGCAGGGCTGACAGCCGGGGGCTAGAGGGGCCTTAGCACCCAGGCAGGCTTTGATCCTGCGTGCCAGAGCTCCGTTTCTGCCGTCAATAGCCCCGCTGCCTTTGCCTCGCAGCCCGTGCCAAGGGAGCGTGTGTGTGACCCCGGCGGGCTCGCATCCCCGCACGCTGCCACATCCTGCCACACCGGCACCGCCCGGGCACCTCCTGCTCCCCCCAGCCGCAACGTCAGGAACAGCGCTGAAGGCCCACCGGGATTAACTGCGTGCCAAAGGTACGCGCGTTCACAAAGCTCACGGAGCATCTTCGTCCCTCCCTTCTGAGAAATAAAATTCTGCAGTCATAAGGACTCTGGTCTCTCCTCTACCCTGTACTCTTTTAACTGAAAGGAAAAATTATGGGAAATGAAAAATAGTTTAAAGGACACGAACAGCACTGAAATGACTAATAGAGAATAGATATCCAGGTAGAGGGATCAGGAGGCAGCCCAGAACACAAAGTCAGCTCCTACCTTCTGCATGTGTCTGTGACAGGTGAGCACAAAAGTTGGAGACACTCTGCACTCAAGCACCAGAACTCCCTTTCCAGTCGTTCTTGTTGAAACAGTGGCACTTCAGTGCTCTTCTCCCCTGCTTCTGTTTGGTTACTAATCCTTATTGCACAGGAAAAGCAGAGTTGTGTTTCATTTAACCCCTTCAGCCTCTCAGTTTCCTCTCAAAAGTTTTCACTTTTGCTTTGGGGAGCCAGCGCCATAAGCATGCACACAGGCACGCCTGCCATGGAATTGTTTCTGTAGCTTCTGTAGTCTGTGTGTGAGCACACACGAGCTCCAAACTGTGCCTAAAATTGTTGCAGGGGTGGAGCCCTTTGTAACTAGTTTTATTTTAGCTGTAGGCATCATACCATATCAAAAGAGAGACAGCTATCCACAGATCCATTCAGTATTAATTTTCAGTAAGTTCTTAACTCTGAAAAAAAAGTATTTATCTTCACATTTACTTTAAAACTACAGCCTGAATCACAGTTCACAAATAAGTTTTTGACAAAAGAAACTTTGAACTTAAATGCAATTCACAGCTAGATTTGGGTCTAGGCAAAGTTAAGCAGACTCTTAAAAGCCGAAAATAGCAGTAATTTGGATACGGACCTGAATTTAATCAAAGACAATGGCAGCACAGGTTTCTCTATTTTTTTCCTCTAACAGATGCCATGCAATTCAGAAACCCCCTGAAAACTCCTGTGAAGGAACAAATTAACAACATAAAAACTGTTAAAGGAAAAGGAATCTAGTTGGATGAATTACAAGGAAAAACTTGTGGTTTTAATCAAGTGGATACTAGAGAAAACATTGCATAACAACTTATGTGTTGCTGTTGTTTTATTTTGCAAACAGATAAATCTGCCCCCCCATTGATTTTGTCCTCTGCTTAGTATAAAACAAATAAATAATGAAATACAGGGACCATAGAGAGAAAAATAGATTCTGGTCCAGCTATTAAAACAGCTATCAGCATTTCAACCCTATTTAGTATTATGACTGAGATTTCCTAGATTATGAGAACAGCTTTAAAGTTTTAAGTTTGTGTTGGTATTTTATGTTTTGCCTTCCAATTTTAGAGTCCTTTTTCATCAGTAGTTCATTTGTAACTATAAGAGAGACAACCTTGCTTTCCAAAGGAAAGATGAAACTTCTACTTTCAGGTGACTCCTCATGTTGAATCTTCCATGGAAGATATCAAGATGTGCAATGAAATCTCTAGAAGTGGCATCACTACTGTCCTCTTGGCCATGCTGCTGCTTTCGATAGTCAGAAGGGACAATATCCTTGCCAACTGTTGACAAGCCTAGATGTGCACAGCTCCAAATGGAAGTTTCTAGCAGACTCATAAATGCATCAGACACAGAAGCAATTTTATTCCAGGGACACGGCTCTCTTCTCCCTGCTGCTCAACCCCTGTCTAGCAGCTAGCCATGAAAGGTACACAGTGCTCAAATCCTACCATTACTCATCCCACAGGGGACAGAGTTCAAATAGAAGTCACATCTTTTCCACAAGCAAAAGCAATCCTGTACTTTCCTGTCAAAGCTAACTCTGCCACAATAAACAAGGATAAGCCCTAACAGGAAACTCAACACAAAATGGCAACACCTCCACCAAGCAGCAGGGGAACCACAAGATAATGAGAGACACAATACACCCCAGAAGAACATCTAATGGTGGTGCAGGTGTATGGCTACCCATGTTATCCTTGCCAGGAGAAACAAAAATTGGACATGTTAATGCTTAATTAATAATAGAAAAGTGATTGTCCTGCCTCCTTAGATTCAAGTTTTCTTTTAAGAAAAATACGTTTGGGCTTTGGGCCAAGCTGCGATCCCTCCCTTTGCATCAGAAAGTGGTTACATAAGCATGTGAGCACTTTTTCCACCTGTACTGTCAATTAGCCACTGGCTAATACTATGCTGCTAGATGTCACCTTATGTCCTAACCCTTCATGATATTTGGTCAAACCAATACCTGAAGCCTTGGCTTTCTATGAATAAACCAAACTTTCAGATCAGTTTAAAGCTTTTAGCCCATTGGTAAGAAAAAGCTGGAAATCCAATCCCAAAGGTTAAAAAACTAGAAGGCAAACCCCACCCTGCCCCCCCCCCAACTTCAAATGAATTTATAAATACCCAATCATTAAAATGCCTCTCATAGCAGTGGGACCCACAATTAATGTTTCTTTTTTGAACACCAAGTTTAATAATGTTCTTGTAGTTCTTGTGTTCTTGTTGATAAGCTACAAGGGAGTACAGAGACAGGGAAAATATGACTGCTCACGTTGGAATCTAGCCAGGATACATCCAAAAAACAGCTGTGCCTACTGCATTAAAGCAGATACTGTGTAAACACATCTGGATTAATTTTAACCCCATACAGACTTAATAGATGAGCTCCTGAGATGCTGAAATAAAAAAAAAAGAACTGAGCAGACTTTTACCAAAACTAACCAACATGAAACATCACTTAAATTTATTTTATTTTAAAAAAAGGAAAGAATAATCTGCTCATGCTTCCTGGTTCCAGCAGTGATGTGACAAAATCAGAAGCTGTTAGTGTAGGATTTGAGCCATTGGAGTAGGATTGAGGCCACTGCTTACCTAGAAAAAGGCAATGCAAATATGAAGTAAACCTTTGCCCTGTGGTTTCACAGAAAGTTTTGCATATGTACCTTTCCTCTGGGAGAAAGGACATGATCCTTGTGTTGAAATTATTTTCACCACTTACCCTTTAGTGAAAACAAGATAATCCACTGATTCAAGACCATTCTGATCTCTTGGTAAGACACTGCCGGGTCACTGTGGAATGAACACAGCAGGACCACAGGCATTTGCCTCTTGCCACTAGGTCTATCCAGTGGCTAGCTGGCCATCTGGGTGTCCCAGATGAGGTCAAGAAGAAACAGTGAATGGATACTGCTGAGCACAATATCCCTTCTAGCCTGATCACTGCAGTGCTTTTGGCAAGGAGCAACCTCCCAGGAGCATTGGGATTTCAACAGTTACATGGCCAGAGGTCAGCAGTAAGGCTTCTGCCTTCTCTTTTGTTATACTTTTCATGGGAATAAACTACCAGGATTCCTTATTGCTAGAGGCTGTGTCCAAAGACTGTCTAAAGGTCTGCATGTTTACTGGACAGGGCTCCAGTCTAACTAGTTATGGCCAACACAGCACTGTAGCACTTAGCTGGTCACCAGATGCCCACCATGGTGCCCTATTACTCCTCATCCTCAACACAACAGAGAGAGAAAAACTGGTGGAAAAACTTGTCAAACATGATAAATACAGGAAGATTACTCACTGGTTGCTGTCATGGGCAAAACAGACTTGACTTCAGAGAAATTAGTTACTGAGAAATAAAACCAAAGCACCCTGCTTCTTCCTCAGGGGCTACTTAACACCTAACTCTTCTACCTCCTGTCCTCTCCTGCTGAGCAGCAACCAAAAAATTCAGGCAAGACTCACAAAGCCTCCGGAAGAGAAGCTTGGGCATTCATGCAAGGAAAAGGAGAATCTGTGTTCAGTTTGGTTTCAGAATTTGAACTCCCAGGAGCGGCTGTGATCAGGAAACCGTGGCATAGTCACATTACAAACTGGGGTTCTTGATTGCTCACTTTGCCATTTAGGCAAAGAGCAAGGATCTGGGGTGCTGTGATTATGGCTGGGTCGCATTGATAAAAAAATGGGATGTGTATCTTGCTTTGCTTTCAGTTTCTTAGATAAGAGCAATGGCCTAATCAAGGGAAATGGACAGCCATTACATTTAGCCTACATTTTGCATTTTACCCAGAGGATATGCTCAAATATTTCCAAGCACAGGATAATACTGAACAGTAATCTTACATCCTAGGCAAGTGTGTTGATGGCTGAAGGAGAAGGTAAAGAAATAAGGGCCTCTGGGAAGTCAAATCAAGTCCACTGCTACTGGGGACATTATGGCATGTCTCTCTTTCCATCAGCTGCACAAGGGTCTGAAAATGGTAGGCTTCAGCTTACTCTGAAAACAATAAGACTTTTGACATACTGATTTTTTAACTTATGATTTTTTAAAGAAATGACAGTAAAGTAAGTTTTGATTCAACCTGAACTGAGCTTTTTCCAAACTTGAATAGTGCACCAGTAACTGCATTCTTCCCAGACTCTTACCTTTGCAAGTTAGGCATGTCATTTAGCCCTCTGAATGACAGCTTCTCAGCATACAGAATGAATCCTGTCAACCCTTCAGGAAAAGCAGCTCAATTCCACGTTCAGGAGACATTACAAAGTCCTTAGAGGAAGGCTGGAAATTGTATTACATACCAATGGATTCTGCTGTACAAGTTAACTGCACCAAAGCCTGCTATCCTCTTGCAGTGTCTCTTGCACTTGTTTATCTCTGCTGTAGAGGCCTGGCCATACATGGACCTTTTCATGTGCTGAGGACTGCTGCAGAGGAGCTGACCTGTCCAACTTTTGTATAGATACAGCTACAAGCAGAGCTGATTTTATTGTGGTTTGCCAGCATGCAGCCACTGAAGTCAGCAAAGAAAGAGAACAAAGAGTCATCATGAATGAATCATCTTCATTCTTACCTAGTCTCCCTTCTTGAACACTTTCACATAATGTGGCTCAGAACCGTGGAAACCAATGCAGTCATCAGTATTTTGCTATAATCTGCTCCAGGAACAGAGCAACTCACAGGCACTTGGTCTGGCAGGATTCTCTTCTCTTAGTCCCTTCTTGACAGCTGAGCCAATTCCTGTGCTGTGCTCTCCAAGAGAGCCTTCAAATAAATTTATTCTTTGTATTCAAAGAATTAGATACCTCTCTTCATCCATTTCCAAGATGAGTGAAATGGCAAGCCTGTCACTTCATATTTATTTTGATTCTCAACCAAATCAGGCGAGACTTTTACTCAGGCCGGCTTTCTAAACAAGCTGATAGCGCTACACCAAGCTTCAGCTCTTCATCCTTAGGCCATTTAAAGAAGAAAAGCAGCAGCATGTAATGATAATGTCAGTGTTCAAATAGCAAAAAACAACTTCAAAGTGCTGTGACTAATTCTGTGCAAACTTTGTTGTGAAAGGCACTCCAGTACACTGCACCTCAGGATACAAGTGGAGGCACTATTCCATTGCTAAGACTATACTTGGATTCACAAAGATTTGCCTGTAAAAAACCAGAGGAACTACATGTAATGGAATGAACATTGTTTTTAAACCAGCCCTACTACTCCTGATTTTAAGTCATGTAAAGCAAAACCAGGAGAGTCTATTGGAATGGAAGTGGTGTTAATTTTTTCTAGCATTGAATAGCACATCTAGTTTTTCTGATGTCCCAACCCAATCTTAGGTTATTTACAGGAAATCATTCTAACAGCTTTCCTTATAAGCAGACACTTTGAGTCCTGCTAATTATTAAGAAACTGATCGTAAGGACATTGTGATCCCATTTTCTTTTTCTGTATCATGGATTTAAATATTGCGTAGGGCAAACTTGGCAGCCACACAGAGAATCTCATTTAGAGAGATTAACATGTGAACACAGAGAGATCTGGAGGGTCTCTGTCCACTCCTTGATGGACAGGATTTAAACAGGAATAATTATATTCAGCAAGCATAAACACACACACTCAAAAAGTAACATATACATGCATTAAATGAGGCAATGCCTTATCCAGAGCAGACACTCTCTCAGATGTTTGTTTTCCTTTTATTTTTGTTTTACATTTTAATGATATATAAAAAGTAGATGAAATCACAGGTGGTAAGCAGATTTGAGCTAGAGAACTGATTTCAAGGGAAAACATTTTTAGTTCTTATACAAACAAATATAGTGATTAATGTTGATTTCTTGTGCCCCCCAAGTTATCACTGGTGAGCAAGGAGCAAAGGGTCAAGGCTGGCTATTTGTATTCAGATAACATTTGAAAACATAAAGGACAGTCTCCAAACTCCCAAATGTTTTCTGGATAATCCAATCTGCTCCACCCAAAATAGCAAAAAAATGAACGTCTATATCACGCATATTTAACAAAACATGTTATCACATGAAACAAAACCCGAAAAACCTGTTCCCCATGGATGCCACACAAACATCAGCTCTTTGCTCAGAAGGTCTTGCCCAGAGCTCAGTCAAAATCTGAATTTCCAAAGGCTTTGGACTGGGCACAGACTGATGTGGCAGAGAGGAGGGCAAAGAAGGAACAACAACCAGCTAATTCTAGGCCTGATCTCAGTATTTTGTAATGATTGACAAAACTACAGTTATTTTCACCATGATTGGACTAAGTCCTAGGAGAAAGTCTTGCTGAACTATTCTGCCCTGTCCAAACCTTTAGGGAAACTGAAGCAGGCAGGTTTCCCTTCCCTCCCTTCCCCCCACAGAGTGCACCTGGGCTCCTGGTGCCACACACACCCTGAGGCCCTTGGCAATTGAAACAGCTTCTCACAAGCATCAGCCCTTGCTGGAAATAGGCAGCTTGCCAGGCAGAGATAACAATACAGCAAAGCTTTGGATGGAAGAAAGAAGCTGGCTACATCACAGCCAACATGAAGAAAGATCCTCCTGGATCTATTCCAGCTATTCTCCATTTAAACATTCAGGCTTTTTCTCTCAGCACTCTTTCCACACTCCCCCCAGAGACTTCATGCTATTCACTGTGGAGTCTAAAGTCACCTGCTTTTTGCTGGGCTTGGCACTGCCTACCACAAATGCTGCTTAGAAGATACAGGAGCAGAGAGAAAAGTTGAAAGCAAAACCTCTGACAAGCAATTCTCACCCCCACGCCCATATACATTTATCCGTTGTAATTCCCAGTCCATTTATATACATTACTTCCGCTAAAGGAAAGTAAATCCGGTGCCAAAACATAGCCCTTTGGTTAAAAAATTGTTACATTCAGCAGAGGTTTTAACTCTAGCATACTAAACACAGAGTCATTAGGATTTAATGCTATTGAAATGGAAATGGAGACAGAAACCTTTCCAGTTCTTATACTTTACTTTGGACTTGGAAGAGGACAACACCGACTGTAATTGCATTAACAGATCCTCTGGAACAACATGCCCTTGATAGAAAGTACTTGGAAGCATGAGGCACGACATAAGCTCCTGCTAATGTCTTCCAGGATCAGACAGCAAGGAAGCTGACACCCTACTAAGGACAGCATTACAGCCTTGCTGCCCAGCAGAGAAAAGTCAGCAAAAAACCAGAGCAACAGGGGCTGTCAAGATGATGATCCTTCTCTCCATCTCAGCAGACCCTCCCGGCACAGCTCTCTCAAGTGGCTCAAGGCAGTGACAGTTCTTTTCCCAGGCTCTGTCCTTGTGCAACCCCTATGGGGCATGAGAAGGTGCCCAGATCCTGGCAGCTGTTTCCATATGCCCATGGCTCAGATCTCTGACAAGGGATTCTGGAATGAGATTTCTCTCCCAGCATAATGAGGTTTTAGTCACTAACAAAGGAGCCTTCTGGGGTAGAATTCCAGCTGCGCCTGAGACCTTGCCTCCACAGAGATGATTTTTTTTCCAGCACACAGGTTTAGTCTGAGGAGAAAGGGAAAGGGTTGCTTTTACCAATCCAGGGATTTCCAGTTGCAGCAGTTGAAGGTTTCTGTTTACTCTTAGATCGGGGTAAGAAATCTCTTGCTTTTCCTTCCTGCCATTTCACAGCTGCCGGTTGAGCTTCTGTGCTTGCCGCTCCTTTGCCTCAAAGGCAAACTTTGTGTCCTGCAGCTGGGCAATGGCCTCCTTGGCCTCCTTCAGGTCCTGACAGATGAGCTCATACTTCTCTGTCAGCTCCCTGTTCTCTCGGCGCAGCTCCTGTACCACCTGGTTCACCTCCTCCGTCTGCTTGGTGCAGTGGATCTTCAGCTGCTCTACCTCAGAGAGCATGATCTCCATGTTCTTGACCAGTGACTCCAGCTTCTCTTTGGACATGGTGTCAGGATCAGTTCTATTCAGTCTGCCCAACCCAAACCCAAAAGGGACAAAGAAAGCCACCCTGTGCAACATGCACCAGGATGTCTGGCAATCACATTCTTGTGGTCTCTTTTTATACTCCCTGCTGCTCATCCTCCTCCCTTCCCTTTCCTTCCCCAAAGTGTCTCTAATCTTCTTTGCTTGGTTAATCTACTTATTTTTATTGCGTTGTAGAAATCGACTGAAGGGCTGACAGCCCTGCAGTAACATATATGCTGTGCAGCAAAAGCCAGAGCAATAATGAGACTGTGCAGCCCATCCACAGAAAAACAGCTTTCATCTGAAGAATTCTCTTGGGAGCCCCTTGCAAGACCCATTAAAGTACAAAGAAACCTCTTCAAGCCAGATGCCTAGTGCAGTCCTGTGCACCCAGTCCCAAGAGCACAGCTTGACTTTGATCTTACATATATTGAGGTAAGCAAGCTTACAGCAATACAAATCATGTATAGGCAAAGAGAGTTAACCTCAGCTTCTCCTCCTCTCTCTTAATCTTACATTTCAGCAAGACGGAAGGAACAAAATATAAAATTCAATTCTGCAACAGTCTCATCTTCCCTTGAAAGCTGTCACAATTGTTATCTATATCAGAGGCAAGCACATTTACTGGGCCATGTACCACTTGAAGGTGGCTTCTGCTCTGTTAGGAACATGCAGGCTAGAAATTTTACACCCTGGTACCCCTTCCCTCCCTTCAGCTTCATCAGTAACACTGGCCCCAGAATTCAAACAAAAATTTACTCCTGTACACACCTGCCACCCACAACAGGGTGACAAATGGCTGCTGAGCACTACTGAACTTGTGAGAATCAGGACTGAGATCTGCCAGTCTCAACACCCTGATTACTCAGGTCATCACAGAGCAGGGTGATCCCAGCAGCCACAAGGGATTAAGTGAGTCTGGCCGACTTTCTGAAGTTTGACCCAGACTTTCTTATGTATCCAGTTAATTAATGCACTTGCCTAGACAATAAGAATCATTAATTAGCCAAGTATCTGATGTAACAACATCACCCTTGAGAAATTAATTTGTCTGAGGTGATATCACACGTGGCTCCCCAGGAAAGAACCCATGCTATTTAGCATTGATTGTCTGGCCAGGGGGCACAGACCAGGGCAGAGGCAAGAAAGCAGGTTTGCTCCTGGGGAATTTGCAAACTAAGGACAGGAGAGCGTGTGTCTCTCCTTCCTCCCCACATCAGGAACATTTCCTTCAGGCTGAGTCTGCAACTTTTCAGAAGCCTTCAAACTGTTCTACACACCCAGAGAACAGCAGACTCTCATCTGCCATACAGCACATAGGCATGGATCTGTGCTCGCTGTATTCACCTCACAGAATTACATTCCAGTGCACAGTATTGCATAATGGCCTTTACTCTTGCATGCTGTTTTGCAATTCCAGCTCCCCTTAAAAGGATCCTGTGGTACCATCACATACATTCAATACCAGATTGAGAGAGAATACACGTGTTCATGTGCAGACCTCCCCCAAATACATATTTTCTTCACTTTTCTCCACAAAATGTCGCTTTTTTCAGCTATGGAGAGTTTCAGATGCTTCATCCCACCACCCATTGCCCCTTTTTCTCTGCTAGGCTCAGAGAAATAAAGCTCTTTCTTCCAGGAAGTTTTACATCTCCTCCAGCACTTGGTGAAAACACTGCTGGATGCTGGCCAAGCCCTGACAGTGTTCAAAGGCCTGGGACTTCTCACAGCTGGAGGTTAAAGAGTTGCTCACAAAGCCAGCCATCCTACTGCCTCTCACACAAGTGCACAAGCAGACCCTTCTCATCCTGGCAGATGGAGCACTTTGCACCACACTTTGAAATGAGCAGAGTGACATCCTTCAGATGAAAAGAGAGTGGGAGAATCTAAACATAATTAGAATATGTCCTAAAGTCCTTGAAGAAACATTTGCACTGGCTGTCAGCCCAGATCCCACGTGATGCACATGGCACTGGAATAGGCTGGAACATGCTGCAGCATTACAAAACAGCAGGTCTTCATTAGTGAGGAATCTTCCCTGTCTCCACAACTGTACACGCTGCACCCAAACAGTTTAAATCAAGCAAAATTACAATGATGTACAAAGGGAGTGCCACAGAGGTCGTCTACTTGGATATTAGTAATTGATACATCATCTCTCACTGTCTTACTCTCAAAATTATTTAAGTTGCCTTGGATACAGACAGAATCTTGGCAACAGAAAGGGGGTAAGAGACACTACTGAAATAACAATGTAAAATGAAAACAAGGAGTAGCATGAGAAGAGTTTCTACAAAGATATGGGAATTGTTACTATTTGGTTACTGCTTGGTTTGATTTAAAATATTATTTGGTGAAGCAAGGAGTAGGAATTAAAAGCTCATGAAAATTGCAGTGGGAGAATGATGCAAAAATCACTAGACCTACTGCAACAAGACTAACTTGAACTGTAGCTTCTTACCTTTAGTCACTGCTGGACTCCACTGTTACAGACAAACTGGAGAAAGAAGCAAACACCAATAGTGAATTCAGCTGGGGAAAAATGCAGAACAGCATACCTGAGAAAAACAATTCAAACCACAAGAATTCAGTGCACATGGACACACAGCAAACAGCAGTCTTAGGAGTGTTGGGGAAATAGCATGTTAAGACAGAAATTAGTGAAAACATAACAGGGGAAAATAATAAAGCACTGCTAGATTGTATTATGTAGAAGCAGTGCTCTGTAAGGGAATGAGGTAGCTCCAGATTCTCCCTCCACCCTGCTGGAGGGAAAATGTAATGTTTTGTTCTGGACATTTGTCATAAAGGGACCAAGAAGGAGTTTGAAACTTAAGACAAGTGTTCAGAGAAGATGCCAATATCAAAAAATGTGAACTCTGTGAACCAGGTTTAAGGAGAAGGATTGAAAACTACATGGCAAGGTATTTCTAGGACTGTTTTGCAATCATGTCCAGATCCTCTACATGTTCTAGGAAAGACAGCTCAGCTGGAAGAATATTTCTGTAATTACTAAGGGCCTAACTGCAATTGTAATTTTGAAAACACCAGTGATTTCTGTGGTCTCAGCCAAATGGTGCTTCTCTTGTTATTTCATAGCCATATTAAATCAGGAAAAATTAGTGTTAAACTTCTCACTACAGTACATGCTACATTGAGAGACACCATTGCCAAATTTATCAGCTCTTTTGTGCATGTTCTTTCTCTATTCCACCTTTCACTCTGTATATGGGTTTGAGATATATGAAAGAAGGAAACACAGAACTAGTTAAGAACAAAACAGGGGAGCAACCACTGGAAACACCCTCTCCTGCTCTTGTGGATGGCAGGAAAATTGTAGAAAGTGACACTGGTAGAAGTGAAACTTCTTGTGCTTTTCCATGATGGGTGGGAGCTACAGTATCTGACTACATCACCACACTCAGCGATGCTGGTTTTAGCATTAGAAGCAAATGGCAGTATCAGGCTGCCAAGCTAAGGATGGTTCATGTGAGACATACTTGTGCTTCTTCACAGGTCTCTGAGCCAGAGATTCACCTACTCCTCTCTCACTCAGAGGCACACACAAGCCAGAAATGCAGCTTTCTCATCACGTTCATACCTCTGAGAGTCTGAGGAGGGGACACAAAACTCATACTCGTTCAGGATCTGTCTGAAAGCAGACCACGAGTGTTCCAGTTTCTGGTATATTTAACAGGGGCCCTGGGAACATTTGAGAAGAAAATTATTAAGCTACCTCACTCTCTCTTTGAAGTTTTCCCAGCAACACAAGAGGGACAATTCACTATCCTAGAATTTCAAATTGAAAGAATGGCTTTTAAATAACTGCTCAGAGTGAAAAATCAAGCCACTTGGTACAAACCCTGCAAAATAAAGCTTCACATACCTGATCTTCTCAGGTAAATACTTAGATTCCTGTATCTACTAGTTTTTCCAGTCACAGACACAAAAGTACAATGCAGAGTTCACACAACACTTATGGGAGACAGCACTGTAGTTTCTTAGTAGATAGCTTAAGGTTATCATCCCCAGTTAACAATGGCAAATATTTTAACAATTGATTTTTTAAAAAGACAGATAGTATGCCACTAACTGTAGTGAGCCCTCCAATCTGTTTTTTCTTGCAGCCATTTCACTTATCCCTGATTTATCCCCAATGGTATGTTTAGCAGCCAGTGCAGCATTTGCAACCTCCATCTAGGAAGTCTACTAGGGTAAATGCATTTTATACAAAATCATTACAAGATGAAGTATTAAGAGCTCTCATCTTTATATTAATCTTTATATTCATAGTAAAACCTGAAAAAACAAAACCAAACTAAACCAACATAAAAACCCTCTAAAGACGAAGCAGCACCTGGAGACACTGACCATTCCCACACCAGAGTGGGAAACATTTGTCCCCAGCTATTCAATTTGTTTCTAATAACCAAAGACAAACACCATTGTTCCATGTGTCCAAATACTCAGCACTGTGTAAGACATTGATGTAATGATGATCTCATCCTGTAGAGTTTAGAGACTATTGATAAAATCTGCTCTTCTTAAAAACAAGAGATTTAATTTTTGCCACTATTATAAGCATTAGCCATATCTCATGCAATTTGGCAGAGCTCGAATTTAGCTGCACATAAAACTAAATGATTTACAGGTTTTGATCTAAAATACTGCACCAAAAGGATACCTACCAAAATTGTGATCAAAATCCTTGACACAAATGAGTATAACATGTCTCAATAGTGTAGGTGTCGAGAGAGGTATTAATGGATACAGAGGTACCTTTTTCCATTCTGCTTCTGTCTGCTCATCAGCCAGATCAAAACAATTCAGCATAATACAGCTCAGTAAAATAAAAACTGATACCTTTAACAGAATTATCCCAAACTGGGTTGATTTCTCCTCAAGATATCAACTAGGTAAGAAAAATACCAAGTAGTGACATGTAACTTTTATATAAACTGAAATAAAAAAAAAACCCCTTCAATCCTTTACTAGGATGTCATCTAAGAAGAGGAAGAAACAGTTCCCACATGTCATAAAACTCAGGTCAATGCTGTGAGAAGGAAAGAGGAAGAAGGAAACATCTTCCCTGTCCCTTAGAGCAGACTGGGGCCTGCCAGCATCTCCAGAGACTGCAAGGGCAGGTCAGATGCACAGGATTCAAATGATGGTCTCAGTAAACCAGTGAGCAATGCACCCCGAGGAGTAATTAGATCTGATGACAACACAACAGTCAATGGTTTGCCTAATACATCTTTCCATGTCATGTTGAATTAAGGGTTGCTGGAAAGGAGGAGAATGAGCAGAAAAACAATTATCCATATTCAAAACTTTATAGAGGGGCAAATATATTTTTTAATTTGCAAATAAATAATCTTAGAAACATTCTTTCATTTATTCTGCAGTGTGATTTTTTCCTGAAGACTGAATGTCCATCCTGACAGAATATGCAGACTTCAGGAAAACAAACAAGTACTGATACCCAAACAGGGAAACAAACTAGTAAAAATTCCCTAACTGTTGCTTTTATTTATAATTATTCAGTACATATGAACTGAAATACTGGTTCAAATAAAAGAAAAGATGCCCACTGATTATTTGCAGGACATGGGGGTTATGCAATCTGGTCCTGTAACCAGACTACACCAAATAAACTGGCAGTGGTGCAGATGTTGGTAATTACTGAGAAACTTGATCTGGTGAGAAAGGCCTCTTTTAGTTCTAGATACATGTGAACAAACACGTCATTTTTGGTTCAGGATGACAAATTCTATTATAATGATTATTATGACATGACATTTAAAACTCGTTACCCAGCTAAACCAATCTCCAAAACACAGCTGAAGAACTTCTCAGTTGTCTGCAGATTTGCCTTGACTATCTGCCGTACATTTAAGAATAAGTCAGTCTGCATTATCCAAATACATCAAGGAAGTGTTAATTGTGTTCACTATTCAGCAACATAAAAATATGACTCAATGTTGATGCAGAAGCCTCAGAGACTTCTGGAAGGAATGGAAGCATTAATGATGAAAGGACTTCCTCAAAGAGGATGCTTTTAAACTATGGGAGAAGCATGATATCAGCAAGCTCTTGCTGAGGAACTACCTAGGAACAGTTTCATTTAACCATAACAAGTTGTCAATGCCAAAACACTGGTATAGATGAAGGCTGGCTTCCCAGATGACTGTTCTCCTACCAGCTTGTCATAAGATCAATCTCTCAGCAAATCTCAAACACTATCAAAGCAGACAAAAAGTACTAAATTTTCCAGGGCAACAAGTAGCATCTTCTCAGTACTGTATCCCTAGCTCCCTGTCACATAAACAGCCTTGACAATCTTTAAGCAGATTATGTACACAACAGCTTCATCTCCAGAGGAAGTGGGATTAAAGGGTTTATTGCTACTATGACAACAGCCAGGTTCTGCTGTTCTTAAAATAGTTTCAAAACCTTAGCAGTGACTGGAAATGCATACATGCCTCCCCTACAGGATTCATCATGTACTAAATACAGTCCTCCAAAAAGAAATAATTTTATAACAGTCTACTTTTTTCAAGTATATATTTTTATTGTGCTCTTTAATCCCTTGTTACGAGCACTATGAATAGAAAGCAGTAAAAAAGGCACAGTGCTGCCATGTGGCCGTGATTACAGCTTTAGAAGTGATTATTGCTGGGTGCTGGCTGCAGACACCAGGACAGGCACTGCCACCAAACAATAATCACCCCCTTGCAGCACCTCTGCACCGTGAGTCTCATCAGGCCTCTATCTGCTCCATGCTGCCATTTTTGTCCTTACAAATGTTCCCCTTGATGCCCATGGGTATGCTGTTATGTCTAAGGCTGAATTAATTCCTCCCTCATAGGAGCAACTGGAAGTAGAATTTGTCACGCATCTCATTACCAGACTGTATCAGTGAGGCCCAGGCTGGGATGTAAGTGTGCCAATAACTACATGGTAGCTGGACCTCTTCACTTGAGTATGAATTGAATCAGTGATTAGCATTTTGTTACTGAGGATGGTTAAATAAACCATTGATTCAATCAAATATAGAGCTGCTGCACTCGATGAACATCCAGCTGTGCTCTGAGGCATTCTCCAAGTACATTCATGCTGACTTGTATAACAAAGCCAGCGAGAAGTACAATGTTTAATTCTGACAGCAGCATTACCCCAGATCAAAGTGGGTAACCCCTATCTAACACTACTGAAATCAGAAAATTAATATGAACACAGAAGTCTATTCATTATTCCAGTCAGTTTAGAGTAAAAACATATTTTAAACCCAAGAAAAATCAAATAGAATCCAATTACATTGGTACTAACCACCACCGTCACTTGATGCCAAGCTAAAATCATCTTTCCTGCAACATATCATGATTTAAAGAGAAGAGAAACAAATACAGGTTGTAAAACTCAGGAAGCCATTGATTGTTTCCTTACCCAGTTCTCAGTTCTGTTAGTTCCTGCCAATGAAGGCAGATGCTTTTCTCTACAGCGTCCACAAACTCCTGACATTTCAGTCCAGAATGTGGCCTTAAATATAACTTTGAGATTTTTGGTAATGAAAAAAAATCTAGCAGTAACTGCTACACATCAAGCTGAGCTCTTTATGAGAGCTGACACTGTCAATAAAGGAATCTTATTTACCTATTCCCAGAAGATTATATTAAAAAACAGAAGTAAGAAAACACAGGGGTAATTAAATTAGCATATTAGATTGTAGCTCCAAGTTGAGCATTTAGCCTAAGATAAATCCTGGTCAGACCCCAGCAGGTACTGATGCCTGAGGCTATTCTTCCCCAGGTGGAGGGTTTTGTATTTCCCTTGTTAAACTTCATGAGATTGCTTTCCATCCAGTTCTCCAGCCTTTTGAAGTCCCTCTAAATCATTGCAGAGTCACCTGGATTGTCAGCCACTGCTTCCAATTTTTGTGTTATCTGCAAACTTGCTGAGGGAACACTCCTTTTCATCATTCAAATCATAAATTAACTGAACAGCACTGACCTCAGTACTGAGCCCTGTGATATATCACAAATTATTTGCCTCCAACTGGACTCTGTCCTGCTGATCACAACCCTCTGGGCAGTTTTCAGTCCACTTCACTATCCCTTTATCTAACCCATACTTCCATCTGCTTGTCTGTGGTGAGGTTATGGGAAATGGTGTGAAAATCTTTACAAGTCCAAGTAAACAACATCAGCTGCTCTCCCCTCATTGAGCAAGACATTGTGGAAGGCAAAGAGGTTGGTCAAGCATGATTTTCACTTTATAAATTCCTGCTAGTTACTCCCAATCATCCTCTTGTCCTTCAGGTACTTGGAAGTGCTTTCCAGCATGATTTTCCATGTCAGCTTCCCTGGGACTGGGGCAAGGCTGAATGACCTGTAGCTTACCCCTCTTCTTTACTGCTCCTCTTGAGGATAGGACTTAATTTGGCTCTCTTCCAGTTTCCAGGAGGCTCTTCCAGCTGTCACGACCATTTAAAGACAATCGAGAGTGGCCTTGCAATGACATCACTCATCTCCCTTAGCACTTATGGATGCAACCTGTCAGGCTTCACACCCTTAAGTACATCCAGTTTGTCTGCAAGCTCCCTAAGCTGACCTCTTCCATCAGGACCTACCTTGTTCCAGATTTTCCCTCTGGTCTCAGTAATATGGGATTCTTAAAAGCCCATCCCACCAATAAAGACTGAAGCAAAGAAGGCAACAAGTACCACAGCCTTCTCCATGTCCTTTGTCACAAGGTACCCTGCCCCACTCAGCAGGGGTGGGGGAGAGGAGCACCTTTATTTCCCAAGTCTTCCTTTTCCCATTATATAATTGTAAAAAGTCTCCCTTCTTGCCTTTTACATCTCCAGCCAGGTGCAATTCTAGAGGGGCCTATCTTAACACTATCCCTGCAAGATCAGAAAACAACTCTATGCTCTGTTTGGGTCATTTGCCCCTGCTTCCACCTCTTCTCCACTTCCTGTTTGGGCTCAGTTAGGAGCTCCCTGCTCATCCACATGGGCCTCCTACCACCTGTACTTTTCTTTCTACTTACCAGGATGGACCTCTCTTTAGGTCTTTCATGCAGAGACAAATGTTACACCCCAAAAAACCCCCAAACCATCTTCAACTCAAACAAATTTGAACTTTGCAGTGAATACTTTTCCAAAACAATGAAAAAACCCCAAAGCTCTGTTTCAATCATATTGATAACAAATCAATTTCAAAACAACAATACAAAATACACAACACTGTTCATGAAGTGTTTTCTTTCTGAACATCCTATGTATTTTTCTGGTAATCTTCATTGTACCAGCTGGTGTTTCAGTATAATCTCATTTTTCATGCCTTAATTATACCTTATGGGTGCGTTTGCAACAGGCTTTGACTGACTCTTTAAAGGAACACAAAAAGTAGCTTTTAGAAGAAAGTAATTCTACAAAAATCAGTTGAAGCTCTATTGGTAGGAAATACAGCAGCTACTTAAAACCCCTTAAGAAAGGAATCTTACTCATTAAATGCTGAATAAAAATAACTACATTGCTTATGCCTCCAAGAGCTTTAAGTGACGGCTTTAAAATAATGTAGTAAAGGCAAGATGAATCAGGATCCATGCAACTTTTATTTTAATAATTAGACAAATACAGGAAAATTTGCAATAATCTATCAAAACCGTATCTTATCAAGAACCAGAAAGATGTTTAAAAAACATTCACATTTAATTCAGGTTATGTACAAACCAGTGTCTGTAAAAAAGAAAACAGCAAATGCTTTGAGTGTAGAAGAATTCCATTCTAGTTTGTTTCAACATTTCCAATGACCAAGTTACCACTGAGCTGCAATCACAGTGCAGACATGTTCCACAGTCTATTAAACTTGTTTCAACAGCATTGTCAGAAGTAATTTTTGAAATAAAGCATTTTGATAAGTTTTGTTGAACAGTACCATCAACCCAAAACTTCCTTCTGCATATTTAATCCTTGACTGCACTAATGGCAGAAGAGTTGTCATCTACAGGTCCAGAGTCCATGAATCTGTATGTCTATAGGTACAGAAATATATGTGTATATCTGAGAAGCACCAGCCTCCCATGCCTGAAGTAGCCTGTGTCTGCTTTGTACATTGAGGAGAACAGCCATTTGTAGTGGAGCACAGCCCTTGATTTTTTTGGCTCAAAGAAGTCATCATCTACCCATCCAGAACTATTGTGAATGTGTTGCAGTATCAAATTCTTACACCTTCAGGATGCACCTTACACAGATGACACTTGAATTTGAGCGTGACCATAATAGCCATACACAGGTACAACAGCACCCTAAGCCTTTTGCTGTAAAACCAACTTCCAGGGGTCTCTTTCTGGCCCTGGATTAAATCCCCCCACAAAAGGGAAAAAAAAAAAAAAGAGACAAATGAAGTGCCTGGAATTTAAGAAAACTATTATGCCTTCTCATTTATATGTTGAATTGAATCTTAGCCAAAGAAGGAGACCTGTTGATGTAAGTTGAATGAGGAGAGAAAGCTACTGTGATAGCCAGTTTCAAAGTATGAACACTGAACAGCCACACAACAGCTACAAGTCCATCTGCCTGAGCACAGAAGGGATGAATCGACTCAGGTTACAGCATAGTTCTTTCAGAACTATGTGCTGTCATTAACATACTAATTTAATAATAATGGAAACTCTCTCAAAAAATGCAGACTACTTATGAGAAATCTTTCGGTTACAACAATCTAACCGAGGTGAATCCTCAAATTAGATCGGTGTTTCAAGACAAAGAGAAGTGACACAACCTTCACTCATGTGTAGTAACAACCCAAATGCAAACAAAACCTATTGGCAACTGAACCGTATTTGGACCTACATTCTGAGATAATCCTTAGCTGCAAGATCTCATCTGAAACATAAGCTACCATGATTTGGCCTGAGAAGGCAAATCTAGAAAATTTCATCTGGTTTTTGAAGGTATACCTAAGACCTGGTAATAAACAATGTACTCTAACATATGGCTGCTTAGAAAAGCAATTTCCCTTCTAAACTTATTTTGAGATTCAAACACAAACTTGAACAGCTTCTGTGAATACAAATTTTATAGTCTCCACCACTGTAACTCTACACTAGCTCAGAAATTAACACTTCAGAATAACAGAAGCAGCTCTGGGACGTGGAAGACTGGCAGTCTAGTGTTGGAAGGTTCTCAGCTCCTCCTTGGGTTGCACATCTAACATCCATTCAAGTATGTGAAAAGGCTTTTGTACATTTCTACATATTCTAAAGCAACTCTTAATGGAGCTGATGCTCCCTTGGTGCATGTCAAACCCAAAAAAGAAAGAAGAGATGACTTCTGCATTTAAGTAACAACTCTTAACTGAGAGCCAGCTCAGATACACAAATGCCAGCAATACCAACTCCTAGCAAGCCTGTTCTATACAATGGAACTATAACTGGGATGCCCAATAAAACACATGAGGGATTTTATTTTTTTAGATATAACGCTCAGGAAAAGAACAAGTTACAATGGTATAAAAACAACTCAAAGTCTTGTTAAAAACCCCCCAAACACAAAAACCAATCAAAAAATGACAACAGAAATCTCTAAACCCCTCACCAACCAACCTGTTTTAAGTCAGACTTCATTGCAAGAAAATATGGAACAGTAATTTAGACTAGAAAACACAAACAAGTTTGACTTGAAAAGTCACTGTAAGCAATTTTGATATAGTTGGTTTATTAATGCTATCCACAATGAATCAGCACACAAATGAGATGAATGAAAGTACTTTAGACGAGACAAGACAATGTATTTTATGAAAATGTAAATGCTAATACTACAGTTAACAAGTCATACTGGAAAAGACATATATTACACCAAGGACAACCAAAGAAAGCCTTTCTTGGTTTTAAAGCAGATTTATACATCACAGTCTTTCTTTCTTTCTTTACATGGGCAATGGTTGGTGAGCAACTCTTATGTTTCAGTCCTATGAATCTATAGGCACTGAAACAAAACCCCAGGAAAAAAAGGTAAAACAAGCTAGCGTTAGGATTTTGACAGTTGCTCCACTTGGCAAGGACACCAGTATCAAGATGCAAGTAAAATAGAATGTCCATCTACTCCCTATGGCTCCCAAGAGAAAACATTACTTGTACACAGTAAGAATTTATGGCAAAACCAACTTCATCCCACCCATCTAATTTCCAAGCAATTATTCATACATGAGTTCTTTCAAATGAGGAGGAAGAAATCAGAGTTTAGCAGTTTTAAGGTTTGAACAGACTCTTCTTATAAGAAGTTCAAAGTCTCCTATCTTCTTTTCACTGATATTGAATTGTCTTTCATTTTGTCAATCACCAGTTCCTCACAAGAGAGGTAATTAAAGTGAAGATGGTCATGAATTTTGCTCCTTAGTGACATTAAGCAATCTCTCACCTAACTTAAGCATCCTCACCAATAAAGATACTGCACAAAAATGTCCTTGCCAGCTTGAGGTGTTAGACAGCTTAGTGACCAATATTTATATTGACCAGGTCAAAAGAACTCTAAACCATGTTTTTGATGACCAAGGATTTCAGTGATGTAATAAAGAGCTCCTAATAGCACTTTGATCTCTAGATCTGGCAAGCTAAACTCCATCTGGGATTGCTGCAAACACCTAATTATTTCATAAGAATGTCAACAAGAAGGAACATCCATCAGTGATGCAGTCCATGCTGTTAGTGACTATTTTCAAATATGGGCCTTGAAATGGTGTTCTAGCAAAATGATTTGCAAAAGCACAAAGAGTTAAGTCCCCAAACTGCTTTTTAATATAGTTTATTAACCTTTTAGAATGGAGGATCAAAACTGGGGCCTTATGATCCTCTACTGCCAAATAATTCAGTCCAAGTCTAAGCAGCTAAATAAACAGGAGCAGGTGTACAGAAGGTGCACTCCATGCTTGAGAATGCAAAGTATTAAAACTGAGAAGAGGCTCTAGTTCCAGTGTGGGAAAAGAAAAGAAGTTTTAGATTTACTAAACCAAATACACTCAGGCACGGAGGCTATGAAGTCATGGAGCACTCTTAGAGTGACAGTACTTTCTCCCTTTGTCAAATTGCTACAAAGTCCTTTCCTGTTGCACAGTCAGGGCTCCACTGTCAGAACATCACTGCTGAGGAAGTCCAGATTGGGCTCTCTCTCTTCAAGCAGTTACAGGGACAAGCTCCATGGGATTTGTCAGCTTCCTCTGTTAACATCAAGGAAGTCCTGAGCACCCTTAGCGCTGTGAAAACAATCAGCCTGTGGTAAGAGATCACATTGCTGGTGGAAGCATTAGCAATTTTCACACAGGTGGTCCTTACCAGAGATATGTATATCAGATGACCTCTGATATAACAGCACCTGGCTTAGACTGGCCATCAGGAAGAAGCCACTTTCACACAGGAAAAATCATATGGTGCCCAGTGCAGCAGTTGTCTCAGGAAAAAACCAAACCAAAAACCACCATCGGAGGAAGTCGTAATGATTCCACCTTGGAATACTTCAGTCTCACTTGAGAACTGAGGGGAACCATTTCTCCTCCTCCCAGATTTGCTACAAATATCCATTTCAGAATCATGTCTGCTAGATATAAAATTGATGGAATGCTAGCTGGTCCATGAACGGTTGCACCAAGTTATCTGTCGCAAAGTAAAAAACTAGCCCAAAGGTTATGGAGATTGGAAGAGCTGGTAAGGCCTTCTTAAAGATGGCAAGAAGCAGAAGTGTAAGGCACAAACCCTGAGGGGAAGAAAAAAAACAAAACACAAAAGACATAGGAAGAAATTAGGGAACTCTGACAAGCAAAAAATTATATAAAATACAAAAAATGTATAAATATTAATGCTACAGGTTATGTTTTATGCCTTCCTAAATAAAAGGCTTTAGTTACGGATGTACAGCCAATGAAAATCACAGCTAAAGTCCTCACCAGTTTTCAGTCTGGCCACCCAATAAACAAGATCAAAGACAAAATGCAGCAGTTACAACTTTGTCCTTCATGAATATAAGAAACTATCCCTATTACAATTTTACATTATACTCACAATTAATATGGCTACAAAACATGCTAAAGTTGTATTCCAGTCCCCACTTGCTGTTGCAGAAGCTTTGCCAACGAGGACACTGTAGAAAATGAAGTCTCCCAAACCAAGCTTTACTCCTCCTGCAAAGTGAACATATGGCAGGATTAAGTATCAGTCTGCTAATATTACGTGTAAGTAATTATCAAAGAATAATACATATTTACATTAACCATTAACAAGACTTGCTAAAAATAACATTTTATTTTCAGAATTAGTACCATTTCTGAATCAAGTGATAAACTCCTGTGAAACAAGATGGCTAAGAAACACTACATTACTCAATTCACCCTTTAATTAGAATTTCCCTATTCTCCTATTTTCCTATAAATGCAGTATATACAAACTCAGATATCTGTAATTTTATTTGTGGAGGGGTGTCCACTTTTGGTTGTCTTGTCATATTCAACAGAATATTAAAGAACAATTACTTTGAACTGGCTGAGGGAGGGGGAAAATTAAATCCTTTGCACAAGATATATTATTTGCCAGTTAGAAACCTATAAACTGCCAATTATTCCACTGCCTTCCCAATTTTCCTAGGGAATTCTTATGCAGGTAGTTCTTAAAAGCACTTGTGTGTAAGTACAGAGCATATCACAGAGGCAAAAACTCAAGATACTTAGTCCAAGATGTGAGATTTAGGAAAATTCATTCTCTCTTATTCTTTTATATGGTAATTACCACTTTAGCAACAACTCTGGAAGCACAATACTCAATTATTTATGCAAGCACTGTAAGATATCCTGAATGCCAGTTCACATTCTGAGTTTTTAGTCCAAGATGTTAATTAAGAAGGGCCAGCAGCAGGTGACCAGCTGTTTTAATTTGGCCTACTGATTACTTTCCCACCTCACTACAGTCCAGCCCAGTGCTCACTCTGGAGTTCCAAGAGGAACTAAGAACATCAAAACATGGGTGGATGTTTGATTAATTATGAAGGCGGGGGGAAAGGGGAAAGGAAAAAAGGGAGAAAATGCATTAAAAAAAAAGGTAACCCTACTCTCTTTCAACAGGCCTCCAATAAAATGCCTAGAACAGTGCATTCATGAAAAGCTCTTAAGCACTAAAACAGCCTTAAACTGCTGAAACAGGCTCCAGGCTTGTAGTAAACTAACGCTGGCTGACAAGTCTGACTGGATCATTACTACTCCCTGCAGGAATACAGGAAGGAGAAAATTATTAGCCTGGGCTGATGAGAGTTTTAGTTCAAAAATTAATTGAAAGAGCCGCTTGCTAGACTTTTTGCATCACAATGTTATTTTTTTAAGCTCTGGAAATTAAAAAGGATTTGCAGTATGCTGAATTTGGACTTTTTTAGTAAGTAAATTTTAAAACTGTTCTTAAAGTAGAAGTCTCTGTATTTTTAAATCGAGCAGCACCTGATCATCAGAGGAAGCAGCTGCACCTGCTAAAATATGGCAGTATCACATGACAGGCACACCCTAATTTATTTAGAGCTTTGCATATCTAATAGCAGCTTGAACTCCAAGTGGAAATCATGAGTCTGTTAAAACAGGTGTCTGAGTACTGATGTCATACACTTTCCAAAGATATTTCACCTTAGCAAGATGCTGGACAAAACTAAGCAAGCCCATTGCATTCTGCATTCATTTCAGTCTCCAATCAGGTTTTAAACATTGCTTCCTATCAAGAGGATCACAGCAGTTTAATCTTGAGGCATAAAAAACCTGTTAATGACTCCATTTGCAGGGTCTAAAATCCAAAAGAGGTGATACACAGCAGAACACTGCATGAAAAAGACAAAGGCTAATGCAACTGACCATGTAATGGTCTGAAAACAGCTTGCACAACAAAAGTTTTGAGTCTGTGTATCAAACCAAAGAGCAATTTGGTCAATATTACTCACCCCTGCAACAAAATGAAATACTATCTTAAAACAACACCATTATTCCTATGAGGCACATCAGTATTCATCAGGAGCAAGTGCATCATCTTAGCTTGCTAATAGCTCACAGAATCCTGAATGTGTGTACTCAGGATGCCTGACTGACTAGCTTCAGATTTAGTAAGCTTTTCAGACACAGTAGTCCACACTCACGTTCTTCAGGGTCTTCACTTGTTTGAGAGTTACTGGGTAGAGCCTGAACAGCAGCACGTGACTCAGGTGTTGATTCAATGGGTCCTATTCTGTTGTCCCTCTGTTGCTGCCATTCCTGACTAAAGCCACCATCATCTGCTTCAGCATCTTCATTCTGGGCCTGGCTTGCTGGAGCTCAAAGGAAGAAAGGCATTTAAGACTCCTCCAAAAATGTGCCTTCTAAAATATGAAAGTCTCTCCACATATAAGATCACAGAAGAACAAGACAGAATGAAGTATTCCATAATACTTAGCAACATCTTACACTAGCACACACAATCACAAGACTTCCTCTCTTAGTATTTTAATATTTACTTAAACATTCAGGAGTCAATATACACTCTGCAGTCACAGCACCTACATGCTGCACTCAAGTCCTAGTATTCAGGAGTACCTCCACATGAAAGTGGAAGTTCTGTAGTGACCTAACAAAGATCACAATTTAAGGAATAAACTACCATCTAATATTTAATTAGCTTCTTTACTTGACATTGGCAGCTTAATTTTCCAGTAAAACAGAAAACTTTACTGAAAGTTTCAGAAACTGCACTCTGCTTTAGTAACACATATAAATAAACAAACTCCACATTTTAAACACTATCTGCATAGCCAAAAGGGCTAGGTGTATTTCTGTCTAACACAAATATAAACGAGTTGGTACTATACTGTATCATCCCAGTTTGACAAGCAGTTGAGCTCAGTTGATGGTTTTATATTGAGTCATTTCAACACCAACATCCCAGATCCCAGAAAAATGAATGCAAGAACATTCACTGCACAATAAGTAAACAATATCTCAAGTCTTGACGGATCCATCATTCTTAATTAGGCCTCCATGCTTTCACTCTTCTACAGCACCCAGGACTCTTAAAAAACTGAAAGACAAGTATCCATAAACATTCCAAATATTCCAAAAAAGTGACAAAGGTTTGTCAAAGCAAAGCTCACCTTGTTTATCAAAAGCGGAGTTTTTGGACTTCCGTTGGGCTTCTGGATCTTCCTCAGCCATGTTCACAAGCCATATCATTGTTGCTATCAAAGAAATGCAAATCACAACAGCATAGCTAATTTTATCTTCAGATGTATGAAATTCTGAGATAGCATCAATCCATTATTTCTCATTTTTCATGTGTTTTTTTGATACAACTATCTTTTCCGACAGGCAATTTTGCTCTCATTAAAGGACAATAATATCTGGAACACAGCCAGTACCAGCAACAACATATTTACAAAAACTGGTGAATAAAATTTTATTTCTACTAGATTTTGAAAAAAAAAAAGGCAACAGCTGTTGCCAGACAAATTACTTCTACATATAAGGCTCCCTCTGAAAATCAACAAGTTCTTTACTTTCTTTCCCTAATCAGTTCTTTTATCTGCAAGTAAAAAGGTCTCTAAACACTGTTACAGAGTTATGTCAATTCAGAGGCAGTATCTACATCAAAGTCAACTGTTCTCTGCCTTTGCCATCACAAACAATCCTCCAATCTGGAGGCAACCAAATGTTGTTAGATATAAAAGGTGTTTTTTAATTCAAGCTCTCAGTGTTAACTGCTCCTCTCACAAAACAGAGTAATAGGCAGCTATGCCACATTTTACTGATGCTGTGCAAGTGTGACAGATAAAGTGCTCCCCTTTCTCCACTGTAAGCTTGTCCCTGAAGTGGCCAGTCTGCAGCACACTTCCTGCTTCCGAATACAGGCCTGTCTTGGAGCAGGAGCAGCATAATGACTTCTGATTAGCCTCTTTCACTGTTATCCACGTCTCTACAAGCAGCAACATGGAACTTCAGAAACAATGGAATCATGCACTAATTGATACACAGGTCACAACAGCAACTTCAATTCAATAGGTTATTTTTCACAACTGCAGGGAGAAACAATTTACCAAAAAGTACAAGCCATTGAGAAAACAGTCACACAAACAAACCTCTTTCTAGTAATTTCTCACATTTCTTATACTAAGAAACAGGTTATTTAAGGACTGAAAGCTGGTAAATATTTTCTGGAAACAATTGTTCCCTTTGAATAGGCTTAATTCACAGCCTAAGGACATAGTACTTTATCCAAAACAAGGTCTGTTACCATTCTTCCTGTTTCTGTTTCGGAACAAAACATGCTGGTTTTTATCTTGAAATATTTCAGTCAGATGATGTTTCACATTTTTCAGTCAACAGTGAAATGAAAACTGAGGCCCAAGTGAACAGATCAAGAATTCAGCTGAAAAACATCTTATTAAACCCAGAAAAATGAGAAGACTGTTTCAGGTGAGTGGGTGATTGCAAGCTTAAAGAATAACAAAATGTACTTACAGGAGTAAATAAGTGCTGGAAAGAGAGTTTCATTTCTCTCTTGAGCTGTTTCAACTAACATACGAAGAGGACCTTTAGGACACAGGACAGCAATCAAATCTGAAAGGAAAAGCAAACAGATCTGACATCCCTGCAGACATAGTTATGTTTCTTTTCTATAACACTTGGAGAGACTTGAAGTAACAAAATTCACCCTCACTAAGGATTTTGAAGACAGCCATTGGCCACAATTCGGTATCCTACAGCAATGCTTTTTAATATTTTCAGTTATGCAACCTATTTTACATATTACTGTAATATACATACAAATTTTAAAACATTATATTCCCCACTTAAGATATTATGCAACTGCAAATGTACCTGTGTCTATATGCTGACCTGTGAATAATTCAAGAAAGCTACTCTTCAACTACCATCTTAGAAATACCCAAGCTTGCCTTCTATGAGGAAAGATTTTTGTAATCTACGTTCAATGCTAAAAGAAATTTTAAGACAACAGGTGAAGGCTACTTCTTGTGAAACAGGCATACTGGGATAGAGAGCTAACATTGCTACTGCCTTTTGCACTTGTCCACTCACCATATGTCTTTAAATTAATTTGAAACTCAATCTGACACTGAAAGGAACAGCTGACTAGTCAGGAGCTTTGTGCTGCTCAGAGCAGGCCTTCTGCAGCTGAGCCAACTGCTCTGGCACCACTGCTGGTCCCACTCCAGTAAAGAAAAAAACCCCACTCCTGGGGTTGCAGGCTTTGAAAACTTACATCCCCTGTACTCAGAACAACCACATCATGGTCTTGGAACTCGATCTAGAGTAATTTCGTTTTGCTATCACTGAATAAAGGTTGAATGCTTGAAGCACTCACATTTGTTCCCGTTGCAGGAAGGGTGGAAATGGGGTGGGAGGATGGGAAGTTTTTCTTAATGTGCTTTGTGATCCATGAGCATACACACAAGGGACAATTTTCCTCTCCCTGAAGGAAGAGGACACTTAAGGAGTACACTGATGAATTAGAGCTAATCAAATCTTATCAACCCCTGCACTTACATCTGGACATATTCTCAGTCTTTATCATGATCAGTGACTATGAGAGCACACACTCAGCACACTTACATGCCTCCAAAAAAATTCAAATTAAGAGCACATCTTCACTTAACTGTAATGTTTTAATTATGTCTAAGTAACTGAATTTTAGTCTTGCCTGGAAATGAAATCATTATTTAGGATACAGTGATCTTTTTATCAAGTGCTCAGTGCCCCCTAAAGCTTTAAGGAAAAACTACAGCTATGTCTCTCAGCCATCATTCTGAAAAAGAGCAGTATGCAACTACAATGAATAATAATAATAAAAAAAAAGCCAATGAAACAGATCTCACAACCATATCCTTCTAAATATAAAATGACTTTGAGCAATGCAAACTGCTCTTAATCCTTCCTTCCTTCTTTCTCACTATATTATCAGGTATGGATCAGGTTGTTGCTTCTATGTTCACAAATTTGAGCAATTCATAGGTTGGGCAAATCTATATTTGCACGGGACTGTACAGAAACAACAAGCTCCTAAATTCTGAATGTACAAGGGATTCCAAAGATTCTTGGGGAAAATGAGAAGCTGAAAGTTCTCCAACCTTCATAAAAAAGATCAAAATGGGTCTCTCTCAACTCCTTCTCTCTTGAATTACTTCAGCTCTCCTCCCCAAAGAATCTAGAGAGTCCAGGAAACATGAAAGAAGATGGGATCATACAGTAATATAGAGCCCTCAGCTGCAGAGAACTGATCTCAGTTTAGGACCATGATCTTATTTATGAAGTCTGTAATCACCATATCTGCTACTTTGGATGATACACACACCCCCACACACACATACTTTTTTTTAAGGTCTAGTCAGATAAGTGGAAAAGTCAGGGAATAAAAGAAATTCCCACCACAGGATCTATTACTGTGCCTTGCTCCCAAACTTACCATACACTGAAATGACAGCCAGGATAAGCCACGCAGTCCATTCAGGAAGGTACTTAATGAACACCAAGGCCATGAGAGCACTGATCATAATGAGATACGCCTGCTGGAGCCGAAGAGGACCCTTCCAATGGATACAAATCATTCCCACAACACCAAAGTTCCAGATCATGAGTGCCACTGTAATGTAGTCCATGGCAACATTATATGTCTTAAAAACCTCTCTAAAAAAAGGGAAAATAATATAGATGGCATTTGCTTGAAACAATGGAAACAAATTACAGATGCAAACTTCAGAATACCTTTTAAAAATTTTTCATATTCAATATAGTGGCATAAATGTAAAATTCTTTCTCCAATTAATACTTAACTATTCTTCACAATAGGATACATTTTGCCAGTATTTGCTTCACACCAACTCTTTTGCTTTTTTGAAAAATTTTGTTAAGGTTCTATTTTCTTCTCAATCAAAGCAGAAGCTGACAGGAAAGGACATTACTGCAAAATCAGTCATTTTGATTATGCTCATAACTTTTAAAAATCAGAATAATCAGAACTTGTGAGGTTATAATGGATCTTTAAAGGCAGGCAAAGATCTCTCTCTACTAATATGCTGCCTGTAGAATGCTTTGATAACTTTAAAGATATATGTTTATTCTATTATTCCCCATAAACACTGAAGTAAAAAGCTTTGTTTTTGGATGAACCATGTCCCTGTCACACCAAATACTATAAACTAATTAGGAACCTCAATAAGTAAAACCAAAACAGACAATGCCATCACCAAGTGACAGGTGATTTCTGCTGACTCAGGGAAGAAATGGCTGTGAAGGCTTTTTGCAGAATCTGCTGTTACCAACTCATCAAGCCACTAAGATCCCTATAATTTGCATAATACTTTCCTCCAGCAAACTTGCTGTCTGCAGCTGTCAGCTGACCTTTGAGATGTACAGTGTTAACAGGATGTCCCTTACTGTCATCATGCAGAATTGGTCTACACAATTGGTCCCTCACTCTCTGAACCTCTGAGAAAAGGGAGCCAGCACTGCTGTAAGACAGCAGGGGCAGATGAAGGAACTGCCTTGCATTTCAAAAGCCGTTGTTAGGGTTAGAGAAACTACTGACCACAAAAGGCATCACAGATCACTTTTAGCAAAAATCAGTGACTGAAGGGAAGACCACATTCTCCTTCCAGAGACCAAATTAAATAGGCTTCTTCAAAGAGAAGCGTTTGTCATCAAGTGGCATAAAAATATATAGAGTATAATAATTTCATGACATTCTTTTCAGATGACTCCACCACTTCCATGCAAACAGCCTTTGGATATACAGCTAACTAAGCCATGATGTAAACAACTGCCTTTGAGTCACATGTCAATGAAAAATTAGGTTATCAGAAGACATGTCAGCAGAACAAGCTCCTCCCAAGATATGCTTATTCTGATAAGCAAGATGTGCTTATTCTGGTGATGCATGCTAAGGACACACACACCATCTGTACCTAATCAGATGCATTATAAACCTATGAATCACTCTTTCTTCTATGTGTACTCTATCAGACTATACAAAACTAAAAATTTTATTGCAATAGCTTACTCACTATCATTCCTCTTAAGATTCAAGGCCTAGTTGTAAAATAAATACATACATAAAGTGATACATGAAAAATAGCATATTAATGGTTTAGTTCACTTACCCCAGGTAGATGAATGAGAAAAAGAAAAGCAGCAAAAGAGAAGAAATGATAAGCCAACCATGGATCACCTGGAGAAGAAGACATCAATACAGATGTTTTTAGACTTGTTATTTTAAATTTAGCATATACTAAAAGACTTCTAAGGTTATTTTTCCTTTTGTTTAAAGCAAGAAAATGATTTAAGATATCTCCCTCTTTGGTTCATGTTTATTATTTAAAACACGAAAATGATTTAAGGTATCTCCCTCTTTGGTTGGTGCTACATTCATGTTTAGTCTATGCACATTGGTGTATTTCACTTCACACTTACAAATTTTAAGTGCTTTGTGAACTTTCAGTAGATGCTCTTCAGCTCTATTGAAAACTAGTTTGTGTATTTTTAGACCATTTTGATACCCGTGGCATTATAACATAGCGGAATCATCCAGCATGAACACAGATGGAAAACATGATTCACTTTTGTGTTGCTCTGATTTCAAATAATTTTCAGAATGCAGTTATAGAATTAAATGGTGGAACCCAGAAAAACCTTCAGTACTTATCTGCTGAAATGTCACTGATGAATGACTATATAAGAATTTTGATATTCTCTATCAGTCATCTACAGACACAATCCCTAATTTTGATGAGCGCAAACTTACATGCCCAACAATTCAATAAAGAACAGTTCAGTGATGTACTCAGCAAGGCGACTCAAAGATTTAAACCTGGAAATGACAGGCACTTAAACTTTGCACTAACAGCAGTGAATTCTTCTGGTATTTATTGTACAAAGTGAAAAAAACACGACTGAAGACCCCTTTAACTCCAGTAATGTCTTAATATCTCTTAACTGAGAATGAAGAAATATTTGTCAAAGTCCCAGCACAGAATCTCTTTTATAAAACCTGACCCAGTATTACAAGTAGACAACCCATCAGAAGCAATAATCTAGAAATCAAAGCTACATAAGGAATCCTGCTTACAACAGACACAATCAGTGGAAAATTACCTGGCTAAATTTGCTATATATGTACACCAGATTAAAGTATTCAGAAGCTGTTAAAAAAAATGTGTTATCTCTTTGTCCTCTTCTTAAAGATGTGCAGTAGAATGCATCTGATGTTCTTAAAATATTTAGCAAAAATTACCTTAAAAGTGAAGTGCATACTCACAAAAACTAAAGGAATCACACTTACGTGTTGCAACCAGGACTTTCTGACAAATCAAGAATCCAGCCCTTACAGCTAGAAATTTAGTACATTGAGTCTAATGATACATTTTTCATATGCATTTTTAAAATTTTTGGCCATTTTTGAAACATTCACTTTCCTCCTTTACACTGCTTCTCAAAAGAGGCTCAGATTTAACTTTCAACCTAACAAAACCTGTCATTTAACTTCCTAATCTAACAGACTGGCTTTTGTTAGTATGTTCTCAAAAAGACTTATGAAATTCCCACATGCAATAAGCACAGTGCCTGTAAAGTTGCTGCAGGAAAACTGCCAAAGTATCTGTCTCTGTATTTCTAACTCTCACCACTCACAGCGAGTGCGAGAAAGAACCTTTCAAAGGCGAGTATCAGTATATATTGATTCAAGCAGAACCAAGTTTTTCCACAACTTGTAAAGCTACTAAGCAAGGACCTAACAAGAGTAATTTTATTTGTCTGTAAAATTAGTTGAAACTACTTTAAGAAAACAGCAAAGAAACCTCTCTCATGACCTCTCCCTGAAGTTTTTGTATTTGTAATATAAGCTCTTAAACTTCTATCATGTGGAAAATAAAGTGAACAGTAGTGTTTCACCTATAAAAAAATAAAATTTCATCTTTATAAAAAAATAGTGAATGCTGACAGTGTCACACACCAAGGCCATAGTCCAGCAAACTTCTACACACACCTTGCATGACTACTGTCAACAGAACTAGAGGAGGTAGATTCAAGAGCTGATCTAAGTTGGCATTTTACACACAGATGTTTGCTTTATTGTCACTATGTATCTCATTTACTACAGCATTTTCCAAATCACAGGTCTCTTTTTTTACAAGTGACTTTTCCAGAGTACTTCTTGTAAGTTTTGCTTGCTGTTTTCCTAGCAGGGTACCACAACAGGTTTTTTGCCTTCTCATTTAAGAATTTTCATTCTTTATTTAACAACAACTTTGATGCTAATTGATTGCTGGTATAAATTTGGCTTTACCTGCTCAAACTTGAATAAAAATTAAGGATGAGCTGCAGGATGCAGAGAATTAAAATGAGCTACAGCAGTCAGACTTTGGTTAGGCAGAGTGAAACAATGAAGAATGCAGAAAATAAATTAAAAAGAAAAGGCTAATCAAATACAATCCTCTTCAAAGATGTGGCTTCCAGTTAGATTGAGGAGCTAGAATCAGGATCATGCTTAACATATCATGTACAAGACAACCACAGTAAACTAACAACAGTGAAGCTGAAGAAGTATTTCCTTTCTTCAAAAGAGTTTTCAGAAAAAATCTTGTGAGGATAAGCAAATTATCACTACCAGATGAAGACCTAAGGTTCTTTCATTATAAATTCCATTCCTCATAATATGGACTACAATCCACATATAGAACTGCATGTTAAAATAGAACTTTATTGCAGGTAATTACATTTCACAGCATTCTGATATAGCAGCATAGAAATACTCTGACAGGAAATTTAAAAATAAGTTAATTATTTACTGTAATTAGCATAAAATATAACCACAGGAAATTTATGGTATGTAATAATTCTAATTTTTAGTAGAACAATTATTTTTGTAAGGAAAATGTGCTGTGCTTTAAAAGGTTAAGAAGGAAACCAGAAATGTGAAAAGCTTAGTAAAAACTAGTTGTTGCCTTCAGCACCTGAGGAGAACCAAGTGGCTACTAAGGAATCTAGGTAAAGCACAGTAGTTGACTTCATTAGAATGAAAAGAATTGCCAGTTTAACAAGAACACTTGGTCAGTTCAGATGTAACACCACGCTATGATAAAAGTGAAGGTCCACACGTCAAAAAACAGTATTCCACAATGTATACAGAATCAGGCAAAAATAATTTCCCCTGCCACTCCACAGATAATTTGTAAAGGGGTTTCACTCACAGACATGAAGACCAAAACCACTGTTTCCTCTTGAAAACAAAATGAAATGAAGCAAACCTTTGAATCCCACTATGTGTTTTACAACTGATTCAAGATCCTGGCTGCATACTGAGAAGCTTTATTAGGCTAAGCCTTGTCAAATGAATCATTAAGACCAAAACAAACCAGGAATTTTCATGGACAACTCCTCCCATGCAGGTGGAACTGCAATTAATTATGCTAAGCCTGGGCTTGCCTAGATGATGTCATTACAAGATTGAAGCATTTCACAAAGAGCCTTAGAGTCTCTGTGTTTGCCACACAAATACTGCTTGGTGTGTGCAGCCACACACACTAATGGGACATGTCTGTATTGGGGACGTGGAGGGAGAGGGGGCCCACAAAATAGGGCCAACTCTGTCCTTTGTATTTCTTGGCCACAGCAAGATTTCAGTGCATGAAAATTTCAAAAGAATAGAAGCAATGCATTTCTAACTGACAGAACAGATGGCAGTGATAGCACTGGGCCTTTGCTCTGCTTTGTGCCAAATGAACAGAAGCCACAAAATTGAAATGGTGAATTAAATCACCAGTTCTGCTACTTTCACTCATTCATCCTTCATAAGCCTTCATTTTGTTCCATTCTCTAAATAATCTGTACTAATAAATAAAACTAGCACAACTACTTACCTTGTAGCACCTGTATTTGTAAAGCACAACCAGGAGGATGGTCATGACAATGATAACGCTGATCATGATGGCTGCGTTAAGAATAGAATTCAGGGCTCTCTGTCCTACTGTCTCTGTCTCTTCTGTGAAAGGAGTGTAGATGCTACAGAAACAAAAAGTCAACTGAAATGACACTGAATGCACCAATGTTTTGGGTATGTGAGGCCAACATCAAACAAAACTGCAGTAATCTTTCAATTCAGAGATGTTAAAGCACGTCTATTTTCTACTAAGGCAAAACTTGAAAGGTGGCATAGTATCATATTAGGCAAACTTGAATTCCTTAGAAGACCTGCCTCTCCTACATTCTTAGATTACTACTGCTTTCTGCTTTGTAAAGTGGATAAAGCCCACAGCAGCCCACAGTTTAATATGGCTACTCCCATGCTGTGTGTTTCTTGCCACTCTCCCATGATACCTCTCGTGTGCTGACCAGTGCAGTTGGAATTTCACCTATGGATTCACCATGAAAGGCTCCCCCTGTGATTTCAACAACACAATGTATGGGCTCAACTCACTCTTTCGTAAAGAAATACAATCTCCTGTAAAGAAATACAATCTACTTCATTGTGGGGTGGGAAGGAGAGACAGAGGGAAAACAATTTTTTTTAAAATCATAAAAAAAATTATGACATGCTTATATTATACAAACATTTCAAAGCCAAACACACTCTGAATCATTTTGTCTAAATGTTTTCACAGTGGAACTGATCTTTTAGGTCTATCCTAACTCTTTAACACTCTGTGATTCTATGACTTGCTGCAGTTTCTGACAGGCTCAGTAGTCTTCCTTTGTCCCCTTTCTCTCAAATTAGCTTTCATTGGAATTGTTTTTTTTTTTTTGCCAACATTAATACTTTACCAAAATCCCAAAAACTTCTACAGAAACATGTGCCAGGAAAGTTTCTGTAACTTCACCAGAAGTGAACCTCCTGAAGTTATACTCCCCTTGCATTTGTATTTCTTTATCAAACACCATGGGCGAACCAGAACATGGCATGTAGGCTACTTCATTTACAATACTAGTTTTGTTCTTTTTCCAAAACTCTTGTATTCTAGCATAGTACAAGGGAAATGGCTTTGGCTCAAGATGGTGTTTATTTTACAAATACCACACAGCATGATAAAGTATTAAAATGAGGACAAGGATTTGAATCAAGCAGTAACAACCAAGATATTATCCCCACTGGTCACCAGACAAATAACAAGTGTCAACAGTACCACAAAGAGAAGAGTCTGGTTCCTGGAAAGAATAAAACAAAACTATCTTTAGAGAAGGGAAAATGGTGGCAAGAGGAAGTTCACTGCTTGAATCAGACCCCAAAAGAAATGGAAGTTTGAAGAAAATTATCTAAGTGCACTAAAAAGATAAGGGAAAATACTGATACATACAGCTGTCCATCCTTGCGTGTATAAAAGCTGACAGACTTGATAGTTGCAACAACAACCACCATGCAAAGCGTGACAGGCACAAACAGCATAATCACGTGTTTTGCCCCATATTTCAGTGTTAGCTCTTCATCTTCTTCTTCATCTTGCTCCACCACCCGCTGAATGTTGTTTTGTGGTTGCCCATTGGTCTCAGACTCGGCATTGTCATTTCTTCTGCGCTCACTATTATCATGGCGACGTCTTTCACTGTTGTCATTCTGCAACACAAAAACCACTGTCCTCAGCAACTCTCTACTATCATGAGCTTGTACGTTAAGCTAAAGATGACCCTGAGGAGGAAACATGTAAGATAATATTTACTGCCAAGAACACTTGCTACAGCAGGGATTTAAACAGTAGTAATTAACTGCATTAGAGTTATTAAAAGAATGGGAGCACAGGGTCATGTAGAAACATTTATATTAAAAACATCAACAGTCAAAAGTAGGCGGGTGGCATCTAAGGGACTTTCCTTTAAATAGAATTTCAAAAGATTAATAAAGGAATCTCTTTCCCTCGATTCAAACTACAGTTGGTAAAAGGATGCATGACAGTAGAATGCCTGTAACTTGACAAGAATAAGCTGTATTGACCCTTAAAAATAATGCCAAACATTTAGGATTCCCTCTCCATGAAAATCCCAAGAAAATGCCTCCTTCCTTTACTGTGTTACTTCCACTAGAGTATACTCAAGTAAAATATATATTAAAATGGATTTTCATGAGGTATGATGTTCTCATATTTTTAGTAAAAATAACACAGAAATTATGATCAAACTAAGGTTATTCTCAGTCTTTAGACTGCTATTTGATCCCAAAGTTTCACCATGGAAAGTTAAGCATGCAGATTTTCTTCTTTCCCAAGGAAACTACTGCCACATCCTTTCACTGATATTGAAGAAATTCCATCACTCCTATCACAAGTATGAAAGAGCTTCCTGTCCTTCCTACTACTGAAACATGAAGAGTGTAACACATGAAACATCAAGCATATAATTCAAACACCAAGACAGTGGTGAACTTCCAAAGGAAGCAAAAGCACAAACTGGGAACACCACCTATTAGCAAGTGATCAGGCCTGCACTCCAAGCTCCTGGTATCACAAATCTTTTGCACCCTCTTCAAGAAGCACCATGAGCAGGGGGCAGTCACCTTTTATATGTTGTATGCACATACAGAGAGCACAACAGGAGAGTGATCTATGCTTTACATTTTCTGGACTACAAAGAAATAAAATCATTACCAGACACTCTAAACAAGCACTAAAATGTGACAGTTGATATAGACCACTCATTTTTTTAGTGCATTACCATGTCCAAAATCAGTGCTGTACTGTTCACATTCAAGAGGTTTAATATAGGAGATAAAAATATTTTTGATTCCTTACAAAATTAATCTCATTGCTTTTAAATTACTTCCTGCAGAACAGTTCTGTTTGACTAAGTGCACTAAAACAGCATTAGATTAAAATGTACAATAAACTGAAGGATGATACTTTTTGCAATACCTTTAAAGTATCATTCAGTTTTCTTAAAATTGATCTGGACATAAGACAGGACACTGAAAATAACCTAATGATTTTTTCCTTAAGTATTCCTACTCAGATAGTTTTTTCCTTAAATGTGCAATGTTGAAGTCTAATTACCTGACCTCAGTAGCATTTCCAAACATAACTACTGACTTGTATCTCATTAATTCACTGCAGTTTTTCGATAAATCAATAATAATTCTAGAGATTCTCTCTACAGAACTTTCCCAGCCCCACCCTCAGAAAAGAGAAGACGGTAAGTACACACTCAGAAACTCCTAGTGGGGTTTTTAAAAGCACTTAAGTGATTAAGGAGCACAAGTCCCTGGACTTCGAACTGTAAATACTGACACTGCTAAAACCCTGGTTGAAGCTTTACAACTTGCCCAACTCATGAAAAATTTGCTTTTACAAAGCAGTACAAAGTAATAATATGCACCAAATGCTCTGCCTATTCCTTCCTTTTTTTTGTGGTATCCTCAGGATCAAGCTCAGCAGGGTTTCAAGATCTGTCATCTAAGAAACTCTGTTTCACTTTTCAATACAGAAATGGAATGTAAGAGGAGAAAAAAACCCAAACTAAAATTGTTTGAATTAAACAATTAAAACTAGGGCACAACCAGGTTTTTAGAGTCACAGTTTTAACCTTAGTTTGAATTTAGTATCAAATTTAGTAAATTTGAATTAATTTGAAATATGCACTGAAAAAGATGCTGGGATCAAAATTATTTCTTACTAAATGAAAAATTTATTATAAATCACTTGGCATTTTGCATAAAGTCCTCACATACAATTATTGAAAATCAGATAGAAATGGGAATAAGGGAGAATGCAAATAAAGAGGTCATGCTTAATTAATCTGAAATGCTGGCTACAACTAAACCTATTTCTGTACAGATTATAGCAGAAATGTAACATTTTTCACTTTGATAGTAAAATACTCCATTTCTCTCTGTTTACAGCAAGACAACAATAAATGTAACCATCTAAATTGCCTAAGATGATCATAAGTAACAATACACTGGAGATGAACAGAGCCTTGGAACTCTGCACAAGCAGAGCAGACCGAGTTCTTAGGTTTCTGCACACTTGCCGAATGTGTAGCTTTTTCTCTGCTGTAATAACAGTCTTGCATGAGGGAGCACTTACCCCATCTCTGGAACAGAAATATATTGAAATAAGTTAAAAATCTACAGCTTCACAGAGTAAACACAAAAACACCCAAAGGAAAAGCCTGATCAACTAAGCACACCACTACAAAAACCTATTCTATCAAACAAATAGAAAATGGAAGAAATTAGACCAATATGTATCATTTTACTCCCTTCACTAGTTAGGAACAAAGATGCAATCAAAAAAGGCCTTTACATACTAAAACACAGTGCATGAAAACCAGATCAGCATCAAGAGTTACACAAGTTATTCTCTCATTTGCACTTAAAGCTAGAAAATAAGCTGTCCTTTCAGGCTACTAAAGTGTAGCTAAATGTGACATGCGTGTGCCCCACTGCTTAAAAGAACAAAGTGCACTTATATCCTACCTGATCAGTATTAAACAGAGCAGAGGCCATGGACTCTTGCTGAAGTGGAAGCAAAGGAACAGACTCTTCACTTTCCTCAGACATAGTTAAAAGTGAAAACTCTGAAGCTAAAAAGTCAGTAACACCTGTTGTAACACCGTAAGCAAATGTAAGTTATGAACTACGCTTTCAGGCGAATAAACAATATTAAAATCAAATGATAGTGGTTTCTTTCCCTATCAGGAAAATAGTTAATAGCAAACCCAGACCAATGCCCCTGAACCAAGAGATAAAAACACAGCATATTTGATAAGAAGTTTTTAGCTATTAAATCCAGATTTATCCATCAGGAGCGGACCACCATGCCTGACAGTGGGCATGGACTTCATCAGTTCTCACATACACCACTGATGTTAAAAGGTCGTTATGCAGTGGCAGATATTGAACACTGGGTTGAACTCTTAGTGTGTGACTAGAAGAAGAGATGGCAAATTATAGCACTTAGGGATTTCACACGCTGACTTGTTAGCCACAGAAGCTAGTATACTTAAGCAGGAAAGGACTTCTATAGGTGTGTACAAAAACAAAGTAGATGTGTAAAGGGGAGAAACATCATTATAACTTAGTATCAAAACTACAGTTACTTAAACATGGAAAGGAAAGGCACAAGTAGCAGTTATTCATCAGTACAGTCAGTGAGAAGAACATAGAACCCTTTGCTGGTAAGGAGCACCACCAAGTTATCTGTAAGGATGGTGAGCCCACAGCTTACTACTGAGCTCTGCCTTTTTAATCTGGCAGAAGTTTTCAATAACAATTAATCTTTCACCTGTCCAAGAGGAAAAGAAACCTTTTTCATTTCCTCTGAAGTAAAAGGAGAAGGAATGCAGTAAGAAAGCTCCCACTTTTCTAATTTTTCAAATGTTTTATATTTTTATTATAAGCATGTTGCTTATCTGAGTATTTTTCAAAATTCTATTTAAACTGCTGATTGTACAGAAGACTGGAAGCAGGAATCAGAACATTCTCTTGAATTATTGCTATAGACACAATTACAAGTGGCCCAGCTTCACAAAAGCATTTCTGTGCCACAAGGAAACCTGATATTCAAGAACTATAGCAGGAACAAAGAACAGTGTGACAAGTCTAAGAGCCTGAGCACCACACCCAAGTAGATTATCTAAACCTGATTGCTCCAAAATACATACGGTACAATGGTATAGTTTTAGCAACAAGTATGAGCTTAGGTCTTTCAAAGCAATCATATAAAACTTTGGGTTTTGAGTTCCTCCTCTCCCAAAACCTCAAGAACCAGGAGAGCAGCTTCAAAATTATTCACAAGTAAGACAAGACAAAGCTGTTCTTCCTGCATAGGAACAGTCCTCCAGCAATAGTAGTAACAAAACCCAGGCTTCAAGCTCTACCTAGACTAAAATTAACTCTGTGACTGAGAAACCTGTGAACCAAGCAGACCACAGCCAGGCAGATCATGAGAGCTCACTAAATACTGTAAATGTCAATGTTTGATACCAGAGTGTCTGACCCTTTTTTTTTTTTCCCTCGATGGCTTGGTCACTCCAACACCAACCACTTTAAACTGGGGAAGGTCTTATTTGTACATAAAAATGAGTTTAGAACATCAGATATTTTGCAGCATATTTCTTTTGGCACTGCTGATCACCACAACAGTTCAGAAAGATAAAATGTACCCCGACAAACTATTTAGTCATCCCCATTTAACTGCTAGCAGGTACTAAAATTGTTTGTTACATACGGTGTTGCTGAGGTGGGTATCAGGGAAGTTTTCTGTCAGCTGCCCATGTTGAAACTGGGGTAAATGTGCAGACAGCTCTGTCATTGGGACAGTCCTCTGGGAATTGCTTATTTCCACACAAAATGAACCTTGCTTCTTGAGATGCTGAAAGGAAAGAGATGTGTAAAAAATCTTTGTTCTTAACATGAACAGGTTTTCCCTCCCCTTCCCAGTCCAGTTTCTGGAGTTCACATATAACAAAGACAACCATTCTGTATTTAACCATGATACCGAACTATCACATCTACTAAGGTCATAATAGGGATTTTCCAGCACAAAAATAAAGGCCTCTAAGTGTTATCAAATTAGTTCATCAGCTACAGAAATCTGTCAGCAACAAACTAATAATTTAAACAGTTCTTCATTCCTTCTTGTGCAATAAATGAGAAGCATTGCATACTTGCTCAGGGCACAACTTCCATGTTTTATCTCAGCAGAGCACAATTGCTCCAAGTTCTGTTTTGGATTGCTGATAAATTTAACAGTAATTTTCAAGAATGACTGAGTTACACTTGACTATCTAAAATCCAGACATATCCTTAACACTGTGATGCTACAAAAGTCACCTGGTGCTACACAAGACAGTATTTCACCTGAGCCTCAAGAACTAACATGCATTCAGTTCCCTTTATGTACCAGCTACATCTACATGCCACATGTATGTTACAGCTTTATATGTTCTTCCTTGAGAAACTCAGATGAGAAAATTGTCCTATGCGAACTATATGTTCCATAACAAAAGAGGCTACAGCAATATAGGGGAAAGAGGAAGTTTTACTAACCTAAATAAATTTCAGGAAAAAGCCCAATGATTTTAAGAGAAAATGAGCTGGCCTAGATAAATCACAGGCTTGGTCACATAAAAAATAAATAATGAATACATCTCAAGGGTGGAGTGCCAGTCCATCCCAAGTGGCTCCTCCCTTGTGTGAATTCCAGCACTCACCAGAACTCTTTACAGTAATTTTATTCACTAAAATGGAAGAAAACAAATCCAGGAAAAGAAAACAAGAATATTTTTCTGCTGCTTTAGTATAATCAGCTAATGTATTGAGAGATCTTGAAAAATTCTTACAACAGAGGACATCACAAAGGAGAGCCTCTCACTTTTGGCAGCAGCAAGACACAAGTGCTGCAAGACAGCATCGTACTTAAAGAGAGAGCTAAGCCTATTTTCATAAACAGAACAGAAGCTGTTTCTCTATTTACAAATAAATATATACCTAACAAGACCAGGGCACAGTGCTTACTAACTTTGGCAGCTAACTTAGTGAAGAGCCAATAGGAAGCCACACCAATTTAACAAGTCTGCTGGGAGCATGCAAACTGTTGGGAAAAAGAAAGTAAATGTAGTATTCACTAGAATAGCTCCCTTCCACGTTTGCCATTAAAAATAGGGCACATCTAATTTATAATGTAACTTAAATGTAAGATCAGATGAAAATAAGTATTAATTACACCGCTCCTATTTTTAAAATTTAATTCTTTGGTTGGGCTACAGAATAAAAACAATGTTTTAAGGCTGCTACTGGTAGTATTTTTCAGTGACAGGGCAACCACAATGGAAAAAATTGAAAATTTTCAACCAGATGTGGACTATCAGAATGAGATTTTTCACACAGCAGCATGTTAAAATTCTAATTAAATTACTGGAGAGAAAACCAAAATGAAACACCAACCACAAAATCCTGCTTATAGACTAGTAAAGAAAGCCAGTACAAATCCACCAAACAAAAAACCCTCAGCTACTGATAAGCTGAGAGAATCAGAAGACAGGGAGGAGTAACTGATGGAAGAGTTGCACCTAAGTTTGAATGACAGACCTCAAAACTGATGGTTTGTTAAAACAGTTTGTTTTGAAAATGGATTCAGGACATCTTCCCAACCAACTTTATTTTATATTCCTGAAGAAATGAAATCTTTATTTGAAACATAACTATGAATGAATGAAATTTATAAATTAACTGTGTATATACAGACACAAACTAAAACTTTGCTTGTTTTACTTGAAAAGGGACTCACCAAGACATTTTTTTTCCTAATGAAGCTGTTAATGTTAAAATAGCCTGTCTAAAAAAGTTGTTCCTTGCTTCCTTTGGCTTTCCTAGGTCAGAACAACAGGAGTTACAACTGTCGCTGTCATGCGCTTACATTTAGCCTAATAAACAGAGTAAGCTGCTCGCAGAAGAGAAAGCAAAGCAAGTATCGATCAGACAAACGAGGCGCGGTTAACCCGTACTTTCCCCTTCAAGTGAGCAAGAAGCAGGTGCCACCGCTCTGGGGCACCCCCCCCACCCCCGTCCTCAGCCCTGCCTCGGGCCGGAGCAGCCCCGCCGTAGCCGAGGCACAGCGGTCCCAGCCCCGGGGAGGCCTCCGCCGCGCTGAGGGTGCGGGTCAGGCCCCGGCCCGACCCCGCTCGGTGTCAGCAGCGGCCCAGGCCCCGCGCTCTGGGCAGCAGGAGAGCGCTAGGGACCCTCCCCGCCCCGTGGGCGTGTGGCGCAGGGCTCGCCCAAACACCGGGCCCGGCCCGTCCCCGGTGGCGCAGCGCGCCCGGCCCCCCAGCACCGCCCGGCCCGCCGAGCACCGCGCCCTCGCCCGCCCCGCGGGGGCTGCGCCGGCCCCCGCCGACAGACGGACCTGCACGGCAGCCCTGCCCCGCGCTCCGCCACCGGCTCCTCGCCGCCCGCAGCCCGGCCCGCCCGCTTCCGGTCCGCGCCCCGCCCTGCCGCCACCTCACTTCCGACGGGCGCTGAGGAGCCGCCCTGGCCAGGGCCCCCGCCGCACCGGCTCCGGCCGCGCCGCTCTCCGGCCGCAGCGCGCCCCCGCCGCAGCGGCCCCGGCAAGCCCGGCGCGCAGGGCACAACGGGCAGCGCCTGGGAAAGAACACGCTGAGTGAGAGCTTTCCGTCAGCAAGGGCCGGGAACCAAGACAGCCGGGTGGGAACTGAGGAAAGGCAGCGACTGGGAGAGGCTGGCTGTACAGCAGAGTGAACACTCGCTGAGTCCAGCCGCGAGGAATCGTGCCAAGGAAATGCAGCTTGACCTTTTTAACCTGCTGCCAGATAAAGAGTGGTTTTATGAGAAAATACACTTCTAGGCTCTTTTGAATACAAGTCATACCTATATGCCAGTAACCCTGTTTTAAAATGGTCTCACAAAAAAGGCATTAAGTAAGTAACTTAAGGGGACATTTATATTTCAAAATAAGAACAGTATTAAAAGTCAATGTGGTATTTTTTCAAGAAGCCTCCAAGTTCACCTATGACTGGTTAGTCGAAAAAACAAAAAAGTCAATTCTATATTTGAAACTCACCTTGCTATCGATATTTGAAGTATCATCCACAATGCCTTTTCAAGTGCATATCAATTGGGTTAGTAACATATAGCAAATGCTATGATACATAGAACCACTCAATATAAAAAATGTAAAATGTGAGGGGCCATGCAATTCTGCATGTTTAAAACAATGTTGTATTTCAGTATTTGACTACACTACAGGAAAATCTATGCTAAAATTAAGTGGGACAGAACTATTGCACCTAAAAGTTTTGATGTAAGTATTGCAACGCAAACTGACTTGCAATAGCTCACAGAAATATGAAATGCATTTAGAAGAAGCCATTTTTAGACTGAAAGTGATGTCTAACCATAAATAAAACTACTCGTAATTTAAAAAGGAGAAACAGCCAAACAAAAAACTCAACCAACCATACATGGGCATACAGCTCTACCAAACTATTTTCTATTATTAGTATCAGTTTGATCTACAATAAAATGTCTATTAAACAATACCTTATACTGCTCACACCGCATGACTGTGTACTAATTTTTAATTCTGTACTCAACGTTCCTACACCAGATAATGTACAGAATATGAAAAAGCATGACTCAATTGTAATATAGAACCCAACAGCTTGCAGGTTTCAGCATATCCACTTTCCAAAATACTACTCCTGCAAGCAGCTATCTAGCGACCCTGTTTAATAAGAACATGAAAGGTCTAATTCTCTCTCAGTAATAGGAAAGCATTAGTGATAAGCCACAGGAATTCATTAAGAAGCTAAACTCACTGTTTAGGGCCTTTCCCCTGCCCACATTTAGAGCCATGATAATTATTTTTAGTACTGGTTCCTGCCTAAAGAGAAGGAAACAGCTAAGATTAAAAAGACCAAATCAGCAGGTGAGCAGGTTAAATACTCTAAGAACAAAATAAGACTCTCACCAACTTAGAAGATAATATAAAAATATATATTTCTTGGTAATGGATCTTAATTGCTCCTTGTTTCCCATTTCTTTTCAGTGCATATTAATGAAGAAAAATGATACTTTTTGTATTGACATATTCCAAACACTGAAAGGTAGTTAATTACACAAAATGATTATCAGGAGAGTAAGAGCATGTGTTATGTCAAGTTTTAAAGCCTTATTCCACTGTAAGGTCCAGATAAACAAGTACATCCAGTTCTGTTGTGTAAATACTGGTATTTTTTCATTACACAGTGTGTGGAACTTCTGGAACTTTCCCTCACAGTATGGGTTGTACTATGTCATGATGTACTGAGTACCTGGTGGCAACATCTGTACTTTACTCATGTATCCCATTCTGAGCACTCTCTTGATCTGTGTCTAACCTACCATAGAGTATTAAATCATACATGCAGAGAGCGAAGTGTGGTGATATTGGCAAAAAAGGCTTTTTCTACCCCAGATTTTCCATATTTATCATCTTGAAATAATTCTGTTAGCACATGTTGAAAGCTAACAAACAGAAGCTAATTTCTATGCTAGGAACCTCACCAGTACATAACTTGTGTTATACTCCCCAGCATCACTGGCACAAAATACAGTATCACTGAGACATAAAAACAAAACTTGCAGTAAAAGTAGAAGTGACTTTATACTTGCTGATAAGGAAAGAAGAAAAGCTGATAAGCCAAACCAGAGTTCATCTAGTGAACATTCCTTTCTTCTTCCACTACTGAAAAAAACCCTGAACTTCCACAAAACTGACTTTTTGATGATATCACAATGATTCTATATACTTATTTACCTAGATATTTAACACTCCAGCTTAGAATTTACATGTCTTTCTCATCCCAGCACCGTTAGTCTCCTTAGGAGAGTACAAGCTTATGTCCATTGCACACACAGCTTCAGTTTAGGGCAGAAATCAACTGAAGTTTCACAACTTGAGCTTTCTCTGAAGAATCCGGATGAGGATGTTGGGCAATCTGTCACACAGTGGCATTACAATGTGTTTGTCACATTTGTCTTGTTTAACTACTACTCATGACAGAGAATGCCATTTACCAGGTCAAAAGGCATTTGTGATATTTACTCTCCCTCTTCTCTGTATTTGCTACAAACAGAGAAAGCTTTGAATTTATTTAGAATTTGAAAACTTTTTGATAAATGATGATGCAGAACTGTATAGGGAGAACAGGGAAGTAATTTCTTAGGGTTGCAACCATCAAGTGGCAGAAAAAAATAGGAAGATTGCAACATGTAAGTATGCATAACCAAAACAGTCTCAGGCAAACTCAAGCACAACATGAAAGTAACATCTGAGCATGACACTTCAAGTTGAAAAAGAACATTTGGTGGTGTGTAGTGTAGTACCACAGGGATGAGAAAGAACATACTGGGATCACGTCTAAATGTGCAGGCTTCTAGTCACCTGATATAAGCAGGAGGTAGTTTTAAACACACCCCACTCCACCCCCCCCTTAATTTGGGAACACTTGATTCGGTAAGCAGTATTAAATACAATTGCATGCTGCATAAGACTCCAAAACAATATCAACCCTTAAATCAAATATATACATTTTTAATATCTGAAATATTTACATGGTGGAACCTATACACGATCCCAATTGTTAAGAACAGTGTTTTCAAGTGTCCTCTCCAGATACAAACAACTAGTAACTCAAGGTCACAGTTATGTTTTCTGAACAGGTCAACCTGTATCCTTCAGTTAAATACAATACAGAGATACTGGAACACCTTTACTTAATTTGTTTGATATTAAGAATTTTGTTTCAAAAATTAAAAATAACTTTGAGACCGTTTGCTCCCTGGAACACAGTCCTCCTGCAATCAAAACAGCTCACAGCACATTATAGATTTGACTTCTTACCCAGGTATGAGATAAAAAAAATGCAGTTTACAGTACATGTCATCATTTATACCATATCAGTCTATTTATAAAAAAAACATACAAACAAGGCAGGAAAATATTACCCTTTTTGTGGACAACAGACTGCATACAGTAGAAAACAAAAGTCAGGGCTAGTTTAACAGTATGGATAAAAACAAGATTTCACCTTTGTTTGACAACTTATGTTTTAGTTTACATGGTTGTTTTTGTTTGTTTTTTTTTAAGAGACAGTTACATCCAAACAGGGCTTTTTGTATTGTTTCTAAATACTAAAAAAAAAAGTTCTAAAAATAGTTTCTTCTTAAAAAAGCCATCTGATTATTTTGGAGACCGAAGGGATAGTAGGTAGGGCTAGAATGAAATCGAGCAGAAAAAAATCCCCCAAAAACCATTAGGTAGCACTTACTGAATTTAGGTCCTGCTCTTGTTTTAACTGAGCAAATAAAAAACTTCCTGTGATTTGCACTTTCTGGGAAAGACACAGAACATCTGCAAGAGAATAGGTTCCCAGCTTCATTAGTAACTCTTAATGGGCAACAAAGTACCAAGATTACTACTGGTTCTACTACTAGAAAGAGAGGTTTGAAAGAACTCCTTTTCCAGTCAGATGAAGAGATCAAATGACCACACAAAGCTGTTCTGTGAAAACAGCTCAAGACACTTATTTTTAAATTGTATTTTGATCACTTCTTAAATTAAAAAGGGGAAGTATGCTCCCAAAAAAAGACTGATAAACTTGCAGTAAAATCCTTTGTCATCTGTAACTGATATAGTTCCACATTAAGTGCAAATGTTTTGCAAAACAGGGATTTTTTTTTCTTAATATTTACAAGAATCAGAGTAACATAACAAAATTACCAAAGAGCATGTACAGTAGCTGCAGCTTATAAAACATACCGGTAATTGTACCTCATATATTATAAAGAGAACCAATGCAGGATTTGATAACTAATTGAGAAGGGTAAAAGGGGCCTCAGAGCAGAGGACAAAAAAATTCACATTTTCTACATAAAAAAATACAGGTCTCAAGTCTCTGAGAACAGAGAAGATTCGAAGTCTCTGAACAATGGGGGGAAAAAAAAGCCCAAAATTGAAATGGAACCCTAGAAGCAAGGAGAGTGCTTTATTTCACTAGGCCAATCTTCTTTGCTTCTGTCTCGTATATCAACAACCTCCACATTTTGACTATGAAAACTTCAGCTTCTTCATCTAGTACCTGTAGGAAATACACATTTCATAGATTATTTTTTAGGTTATGCATTCCAGTTATAAAGACTAATTGTAGATAGATGAGAAAAAAATGGATATAGCGTAATACAAGTCCTTGAGAGAGGGACCGAATGAAACTCTGGTGAGTTTGTGTCATTAGTTGACCAGGCTCTAACCACATACTTGTATAGTGCAGCTGTTGAGCACTTACAGGAAGAAGCATCAGTAAACTAGTATCCAAAAGTGGTTTGGGAAGAGGCAGAGAAATGGCAGGCTTGGAAATATTGTAAGAACAAGACATTCACATGTGGTATCTTCTTTTAAATTAACTCCTAATCTCTGCTCATTTTAATTTGGAACTTCCTTGGATATTTGTTAAATAAACCCACAAAGGATTTCTCTTCCCTCAACTTATTATATAGGCTTTTCTTGAATCTGTACAAACTTTTAGTGTGCACAGCATCTCTCCAAAGTTCCCCAAGTCACCTACTAGTCACACCAAAAATAATCTACTATCTTGCACTATGCATGTGGATCCTATCAACTTTGCCTCCAAGTTTCCTTACAGGAAGAGAGCGGATTAGTTTTTATTCACCTTTCAATGTATGAAAACATGGTGGAACAGTAGCATTATTTCATACTGTTTCTTTCTTCCAACACCAGGCAAAAAAGAGCTTTTACTTTTCTACAGAAAATCACCTTTAGCTCATTAATTTGGAAAAGACCCACTAAACCACTAATAAAAATCTATTCATAAGAACGAGAAAGAATAAAAGTTTTTATTTCTGATATAGTTCTGTTATTGTTGATTTTGACATCTACTACTAGGGACAAAAAATTTTTGTTCCGCATTTCTGAGAAGTTCTGAAGAGGGGTCAGTAATTTGTACCTAGGTGCTGTAACGGCAAAATAATGCCTGTGCTAGCATGATGTGCTTAATCATTTCTAACAAGTTTTCTGTTATGGACTCTTGCTATTTTGCATAATTGACTTTTAGCTTCAGTAAAATGTAGAAGGTATATCAGTTACAGAATTTCTGCTTACCATGGCAACATCATCCAGTATGCTCTGAGGTGAGCTGTGAGCCATAACCTGAAAGAAACAAATGTTTTTAGATGGAAAACTTAGAATAAACCCTATACACATTTTTGGACAAAATCCAGCTATGTCCAAGGAATTCTGAAAGCTTTGCACATGCAAGAAGTATTTGCAGTTCATCAGGTTCCAGTAACAGTCATGGCAAAAATTAGCATTAAACTGCATAGGAATCCATCATAGTAGTCCTAGTTTATGGCCAACTACTGAGGAACAAGTTCCAGGAAGCTCCAGAGATTCACATGTCCTGTATTTGCCGGCTATTCTTATATCTCCAATTATGTTTTCTTAATTTAAAGAAAAAACTCCCTTCCTTCAACAATAAGCTGCTAATGGAAGACAAAGGCAAAATTCTCCCTGTATCACTCCTCCTAACTGCATTTCTCATCTACCTGTTAAGTAGAGAGATTTAATTTTCTTTCCAGAACCAAGTAAGTTGTCTTTCAAGACCATAGAGTTCCATTTATTTACATATATATGCACACCCGTATACAATGTAAGCATGGAAAACATTCAACTTCTCCTTTTGACTTTCTGCTAATCAACTGTGTCACAAAACTCTCAGGACTTGCTTTGCCTCTCATAAGGTAGCCCCAAGATAAACCAAGACAAGCCATTATAAACAGGAGTACAGGAGTCACTGTTACATTTTATATAGGGAGCAAAGCCCTAACTTCACAGAGAATGCAGAAAACACGAACCTTAGAGCAAACAAAGTCAACTAGTGTGGCTTCTTCTTCACCAATATATTCTATTATTTTCTTATTAATCCATGGTCTAATTCGACGTTCCATTAGCGTCTGGAAAAAAACCACAAAACCAAAATAATGATTACCTTAAGCTTCACTCTGTTGTGAGAACTGCCCAATAGGTATCTAAAAGACTCAAACAGCTATTTAGCAGAAGATACATTTTGCTATCAATGATACAACCCTTGGAGATTTGGCATCTGCAAGTATTTCTGAGAGCCACTCAAACATTTTACAGTCTTTTTTTCCTCCTTCCATAAAACTGCTTGATAATTTGTAGTGGCAGTTTGAGGAAAACCCAAAAAAAAAGCAGCCATAATTCAGAATAAGGACTACGTATGAACAATAACTAGAGGACTCGAGTTTGACTCCACTTGATGATGATACTCCAATCCACTGGGGTCCCAGTAACCTTGCTTTTCTATTCAATTATAATGTTTACTTGGAAAAATTAAGCCTTTTTAAAAATGGTTAAATGAATCAACTTACTGAATCCACAATTGACCAGTCAAGAGGATAAGCAAAGAGCTCTGGTTTTGCTGTGGGTATCTTCTCAATGAGACTCTTAATGTGCTTGCGCTTTTCTTCTGTATTGACACTGCCTTTGATATTGCTTTTATCTTCTTCTCCATAATCCAGGGGAACAAGTTTCCTTTTCCGGGGCACATCGTCACTGTCTTCATCATCAAATTTATTGAAAACACTATCCACAGCAAGTTTCTTCCTTTTTACAGCATTGGGCTGATTAGGACTATTGCAGGCGCCTACAACCCAAAAGGCAGAGTAACATATTAATCAACTGCAACTAGTTTGCTCTTCCCTCATTACTTGAGGAATATTGCTTTATATGCTACATAAACATCTATGAATGCCTGGCACTGGCTTTTCATCTCTCAAACTCTGTTACAAAAGTGGCAAAGAGGTAAAGATATTTAATGGAGTGTGTTCATGACTGACCCATGTGCAAAATAGCGTCTTTTTCTCTGCCTTGAAACCAATTAGCACTCTCTCTGAGGGAAGACCATAGTCGAGCCCCAGCCTCAGCAGAGCACAGAGTGAAAGGCTGCAATGCGTAAGAAAAGCGTTCAACAAGACCATACAGTCTCTCATCATTCAAGCTATAACACAGTGTGAGCTCAAAGTGCAGCCCAGCATAACTCAATCAAAATAGTAAATAATAAACACACAAACCTACTGGAATACAAATGTTTTTAGTTGTGCTGCTCACAAATAATTTTTTTAAAATGCAGGAAACTTCTCCAGTACTAAGGAATTCTAGGCTCAAATTTCACTCACAACTGTCATCAGTTTATTGTTATATTCTAACAGGAAGAAAAAAAAATCTAATTTTATTTTTCTTTAGAAGGGTCTTAAATTTAACATATACTTACACCAATGAAAAGTCGCTAAGAGTTTCAAAGAGATATTTACAGATATATTAAGGTGGAAAGGCATGTGAAAATAACCAATCCCAGCTCAGAATATTCCTGCAAAAATTAGCCCTTGAACATGCCTAAACTTCCCTCCTTTTTTGGCCTCGAGGTTTTGGATGAAGAGAGCTCTATAAAATGTATCTTCTGGATAGGTCAACTCAAACACAGCATCTGGATAACAACTACTTAATATAAATACACCAAACCATTCGACATATTTGGAAAACCATGTGGCTACTCAGTTTGACAATTTTTATTTTGATCCCATAAGGAGGACTGAAATAAAACTTAAACTTGCCCAATTTGAGGCTGAGTCCAATTTTGGGTCGATGCTCCTCCAGTTGCTGTTGTTCAGGTGAATTTTCATGAGGGATAATAATGCCACAGGGAGATTCGTCACCAGGTGTGTTAGGAGTTGCATTTCCACTAGCTGAAGAGACAGATGGAGCAGAACTGATGGGTCGTAAAGTTGGTTTAAGGCAGGGCTTTTGTTCAGGCTCCTCCTCCTCTTCCTCTGGCTCTTCTCTTTTTTCTTCTTTTTCTGCCTTGTCTTCCTCTTCCTCCTCTGATTCTGGCTCTTGTTTTATTTGTGGCTGCCTACGCCGCTCAGCCTCCTGCTCCATCTACAATGAAACAGACAATTAGCAAAAATAGAAGCTCTCTCAAATCCAGTACTGTTTGAAAAGAATCTAAAGATCCTTCTCTTTAGAAGGCTGTTAGTCAAGAAAAAGAACCGTAACTACTGGCATTCTTGTAAGGAATCCTGATTAATTCAAATTTGTTTTCAACTCCATCAAATCTGGATGTTGATCAGGAAAGTTTTTTGTTTTCATTGTTCCTACTGCCTATCTGGACTTCTTTATAAGGAAAAAGCATATAGAGATAATAGTAAATATCAGGTCTCTTACACCAATTTTGCTCAATACAACCAGAATACAAAGGACTCGTTTTCCTGTCAGACCAACAGCAACTCACCCTCTGGAGTTCCGCATCTGGATCTGGATGTCCTTCAGCCAGAAGACGCTGCCTAATTTCTTCTAATTCTTCCTTTTCCCTTTTCCTATCTCGTTCATCTGCTTCCATCTCCTTCTCCCTGTCTCTTAGCCTCTTCTGAAGAGCACTACCCCTATAAAAGATACATATTTTTTATTGAGACAACATTTCAATGAGAGGCTTGTACCATAATATAAGAAAAACTTCATGCAGATATATCCGCTGCTAAATGAAAATAAGATTCGTAAGGGCACCTGGCATCCTCTGTTTTTGTAACATTAGAATCTTAAGATACGAGGTCTCAACCTTACTGTACAGAATCTACCCCACCACATTAAACAGAAGTGGAGCATGTGGCTGCTGATCTCTTTGAGGAAAGAAACAAGTTTTATAGGTATTTGGCCAGAACCACTTCTGCTAATTTAGTTTTATGCAAATGTTAGTTAGTCCCATGCTGAAGGATGTTCCCAATCATTTACATTAACCAGCTGGTTCTTCCTATTATTTCCAGCGTCTTTGCCATGAATTATTTAGAGGCATGCTTGTTCCCTTCTCCCTGCTCCCCGCAACTTGTTTTGACATTATACTGACTTCTGCCCTGCCTCACAAAAATAAAGTCATGGGAATGAGCAGTTACTCCCAAGCATTAACCAGCAGAAGTAAGGAGCTTCCCTTTTCACTCTGCCACTTATGAAGTGACACAAAAATAATTAGGTAATTATTGCCACATTAACCTTACAGTGCCACATTACCAGGCAAATATAAACTCCTTAAGCCCCTGCCAGCAAACCCTACAATTGTGTTTTAAAGTAAAAATGGACATTTTTTTGTTAGGAATACAAAGACATACCTGTAGTATTTTGGATCATCTCTGTCATCATCATAATCCTCTAAGAATTCTTTCAACCGTTTGGCTTCTTTTGCCTGCAAAGAATTGAAACATAAATAAGGATTTCTAGTTTCCTTTCCAGGAGTTTAAAATTTATTAATGTTATTAGCGAGTTAATTGTAGATCTACTCTGCTTTAAACTAAAATACAGAGTTTTCCAAACAGAAAATGGAAAATTTTGGTACACACACACATATACATCCCCACCCATATATATATATATATATATATATATATATATATATACACACTTATTTGGTTTATTTTGTTTTGCATTACAGATTAAGAAGGTCAAAAGTTCCTTTTCTCCAAATCCTTCAAGTCTGCTACTGAGTATTTTAACATGGCAGCCTAACTGTATTTTATCAGTACTGCTTGGTTTCAAGAGCTTTCAAGACAGTCATGCACAGAAACAAATTTGATGGGTGCTCCTAGGATAAGCACCCTCCTATTGTGGTACTGAAACAAACCATGCGGCACCAAGGTACAGGCTTATGTGGTATTAACGTGCAGGCGAGGGAGAAAGAGAGGAGACTCGCCCCATTGTAGGGGACAAGGGAGAAAGTGTCTCCTCTCTTTCTCCCCCTCTGATAAAAGGGGCAAAATCCTCAGTTTGTTAAGGGAAATTAAATTAAGATCTTCTAACCTGTATTTAAGCAATATCCTTAAACCAACAACATATTTCTGTGCTAATGACTTTGAGAAACAAATTATGATCATGGCTGTAATTTCAGCACAAAATGAAACACTATTTTCTACAACTGCAATCCACAGCCAGCATGCAGGAGGATTTGGAATGGAAAATATCATTGAGTCAATTTCAAACATTTTGTCCTCCGCTCATGGATTTAGAGGGAAAACCTGGATTCCACATGAAACAATGTATTTTATAATCCTCTTTCCCCTGTGCGTTTCTTTACATTTAAGGCTTTGAAGTGATTTCTAACCCACTCTCTACTATCTCAACATCTCTCCTCTGGGAATCTATGAAGTCAAATAACACTCCTAAAACCTAAAATAACTTCTTTATGCTTTAGCACAAAATGATGAGATTACAGAATTATCTATCTTCCAAAGGTGTCTTTTCCAACAAAGCTTCCAAGTGTTACATTGGTTACTGATAATTTCACAACTAATGAACTAAGGACAGGCATTTATTAAGTGCGGAGATACATTAAAGAATATTGTATTATAGCTCATAAATGGTTTGCGCACATGAGCAGGTTGGAAGTTAAAAAAAAACTGGTTCTAGTTCTACCTAAATGACATAGAACATACAGTAGCTTTGTCACAAATCTGACAGAAGTTACAGTTGTAATACTATGTGATGATTGGACCACAGTATTTTGCAGCTGCCTACTTCTCATGCTTATGCCTTCATTAGACCAAACCACTAGGCTTTGTTTTTCAGACTTTAAAGTAGTACTCCCACTTACTAGACATCTTCTGTTTCAAGTCTATTAATTGGGTTTTTTGTATAAAAACACACACAGCCTTTATACAAAATGAGAGCTCTATTACTATCCATAAATGTAACAGCAGAATATTCCATTCTAAAAGGGACCAAGAGAACAAGGCAGGGAAAATTACAAGTCAAACTATAAGCCTTACCATTTCCCGTCTTCTTTCTTCTTCCCTCTCAGCCTCTTTTTCATATTCTCGACTTTTTTTTCGTTCTCTGATTTCCCAGTTTTTAAGACGCTGCAACAGAAAAAAATACACTTAAATCCTCAAGAACATTAAGAACAGAAGTACTACTTCAAAGTTAGTTTGAATTGTTGTTTAAAATAACTCTACTATAAATAATTTGCATAATTTTTATTCAAAACGCCCGAATAAAAAGTCTGTTTTGACAGTGACAAACATATTCTGCCCCAGCTCATTTAGGAAAAGAAGAATGATGCATTTTATACTAGAGGACTTGTTATCAACTCTCAAAAGACTTTTTTTTTATTTAAAGAATCTTAAAAATTCTAACCTACCTCTTGATATGCAGCTTCCTTTTCACGCAGTTTCCTCTCCAGTTTTCGTCTTTCGTAGGCATCTTCTTCATCTTCTTCTCGGTCTCTCTTCTTATCCTTTTCCCTCTCTCTTTCCCGCTCTCTTTCCCGCTCCCGTTCTCTTTCCCGTTCCCTCTCGCGTTCTCGTTCTCTTTCCCTCTCTCGTTCTCGTTCTCTTTCCCTGTCTCTGCTTTTTTCTCTGAAGGAAGAAAAAACCCCAAAGTTCAGTAGAGACCCTCTCCATTCAATCACATGATTAATAGAAGTTATTTTTCTTCTGCAGTTGTAGAAGACGATTAGCTGGTACAAAAATGGGCATGAAATCAATCCTTACTGATGGGTATTCAAAAATCCACTAAAGGTAATTGTTTGAACACTAACCATTAAATAGCAGTATTTACAGAAACTAAGCATGAGCATATGGCAATTTCTTATGAGACTGAGTTAGCAGTTCTGCACAGCCAAAATTACCAGAAACAAAGGGTATCCTTAACAAATCTTTCGTGTGGCTTACAGACAATTTCAACACTTCTGACAAGATGATTTAATGTGAAAGCAGCATTTGATATGTTTTAATTACACCTTGAATGAGTAATTCCCTTGCTTTTACTAAAAAAACCCACAATCCAAACAAAAAACCCAAACCAAACCAACTGAAACAAAACCCCCTGAAATCCAACAAAGGAAATGATAAAACCTGCTTAAGCTAAGAAATGCCACAAACATAAGATAACCTTAAGCAGGAATAAAGCTAATAATGAAAAATAGGCAACATTTGAGATAAAACCAGTATGCTTATATCTTTGGAGAGTTGCTTACTGCATATTGCAGTTGTTATATTCTTGTGCTGTGGGGGGAAGTCAAGTATTCTCCCAGTTTGGACTTCCTGCTCTTACTCTGATCTTCCACAAGGATCATTATCATTCTCTTTTGAATGGCAGCTGATCTACTGAACTACATGCATTTAGTAAACAGCACGAAGAAAAAGTGAAATAAATACTAGCTGAAGTACATCTACCTTGATCTGCTCCGATCCTTGCGATCTGAACTCCTTTCACGATCTCTGTCCCGGTCTCTGTCTCGTTCGCGGTCTCTGTCTCGGTCCTTAGTTCGGTCACGGTCCCTATCTCGCTCCCGTTCACGCTCCCGTTCCTTCTCCTTCTCTCGTTCACGTTCCCTCTCTCTTTCACGCTCCCTCCTTTCTCGTTCACGCTCCCGTTCCCTTTCTCTTTCTCTGCGTTCTTTTTCAATTTCCTGTCTTTCTTTCTCCTTTTTGCCTTTTTCCTCCTCCAGTTTCTAAAAACCAACAAGAGAACTTTCATAGTTAATTTTGTAGTTACACAAACTGGATATTCCCGACGCAACACACAAGGCTGGTAATGGAAATACCAAAACCGCCACTAATTTTAAAACATTAAATAGGGCTTGGTGGGTATTTTTTGGAACTCGTAAGTATGAAATCAAAATGCAGCAATCACAAGACTAAGTTTTGTGCAAAAGCACAGATCTACACAGACCAGCAATCTCCAACCTTAGCAGAGTATGGCTGGTCTTGTATTGTGAGCTGACTAAACTGCACATTCAGTGTGCACTACCAGTCATGACTCAGGTGGGACTAAATTCTACTGGCCCTATAAGCCAGTTGGGTACAAGTAAAGTGAACTTCCAGCTGATAAAATTAACTCCATTTAATTAGGAAAATATATTTCAGTGGAATGCTTACTGGGACAGTGAGTTGTTTCCCAAAAAGTCTTGGCACACCAAAACCATCCTAGATGAAAACTTGGGTAAAGAAATATATCCACTTACACACGGTGCATGTGGTTAAACAGTGAAGAAAACTGTCAATTTTCCCCTTTTCCCTCCCTAAAAAAGTTCTAAGTGTTCATTGGTAAGAACTGGACTCTGCAGAATGGAATCTTAACTTCCACCACTGCAAGATGGAGACAGTTAAAAAAAGGTTGGAAATAGCTCTTTTGAAACACAGAAACTAAAGGTTACCTGCTACAGTTTTACTAAAAATTGTACAAAATTGCCCCTTTTTTTAAATATAGAAACAGTTCTTATGACCAGAATTCCTATAAGACAATAGAAAATACATCAACAGAACGATAGATAAATCCATCCTTGGAAGCAATTGTTATGTGTTCACTTACAGATGCTGTGCTAGGACATGGACCGCCAACACTGGATTAACCTTGCCTATTAGCTATGTTTCTGGGAGGAAGAGCAAGTACACGGTTCACAAATATACCAAATAACAACCAAATATACCAAATTTCAACCTGATGGATGCAAGAATACCACTTTTTGAACAAATATTGAGCAGAATAAACAGGTTTATCCCCTTTGGCTCCACGTTTACCATCACTGAAATGAAATTAAAAACTGGAACAATGAAACAGCATTTTCTCTGGTTTGTGTTTTTTTGTTCTTTTCTTTTAAACAAAGTATTTAAGACAACTTTAAAAAGCAATCTTACCTGATTAGTGTTCTTCTGCCATAGGCACAGGGACCAGAGAACCGACAAAGGATTACAGAAATAAAGCTAATTCACTAGTGATTAATGTATCCAGTGAAACTATGCTGCATTGATAACACAATACAGGCAAACCCATGTTGGATACATTGAAATCACAAAGGAAAAAGGGACTAAAAATGGTAGGAATTGGTAGAAAACTGATGTGAAAAAATAAAACTTAGATCCTATAATACACACTGGGCTGAAAAACTAATTTCTAAGGACTGTATTATCCAGGAGCTTTACAGTGTTAAACCTCAGCAGGATAAAATTTTAAACTAGGTTGTCAACTTTTAAAAACAACTTACCTCAAATTTCATATACTTTTAAAGAAAGTTTACATACTGAAGTGGTTGATACTTACAGGTTATCTTAGATGTTCCAATAGAAATTTCTTTAGTTGAACTCCTGCTTTTTCACCACTCTCAAAAATTTGTTTATGGTGAGATTTCTCAAGAGTGGGTTTCTTTCTTTTATTAAAAATATATTCACAGAAGTGTAAATACACATGCACAAGTTTTAGTATATTAAAATCCTTTTCTCAAGTCCACTTCCTTAAAATCCAATTGAAAAAATAAACGGGTGTATTTTGTTATTAAAATCTGACCTCAGTCAACTTCTGTAAACCTAAGTAAAAGGACCTGACAGGGTAATGGGATGGGAACAGTATCAGATAAACTGAAGCAATGAACAGAAATGAACAGGTAGAAGAATTATAAATCTTACCTTGAGCTCTCTTCAGACTCGTCCGTGCTGTAAATGGACGCCCCCTGCAATGCTGATACCCTGACAGTCTGTCGTTATTGTTCATAAACTCATACCAAAAACATGCAAAGGTTCACTGTGCTCACTAGCCCGCTGCTAAAGATTCAACAGCCCCTTTTAAACATATCCAATATACACAATGACTACTTCCAGTTGATTTTTGATGTTAAGAAATCCAAAATAGCCCCCCAAAAATACAAATCGAGGGCAGTGAAATGCCCAACAGCTTCTGAAACAGTGAAGCTTGGTTTTTTGTTTGTTTTGTTTGCAATTTACAAAAAAGTATTACTCATTTGCATTTTAGTATCAGTGACAACATGGGGCTTGGAATGGAACATAATTCTACTGAAGTTTCACCACTAACCAGTTTCACATTCAATTGCTGAGCTTCTTTGGTTGACTTTTTCCAGATTTTTTTTTCCCCCAGGTTTCTATCTTGCAAAGCTTTAGTCAAGAGAAAAACTGAAAACATGTACATATACTAACATGTAGTCACCTGTGTTCATACTGATACGGTTGCATGAAAACATGGTACCATCCCCAGTGACTGCATGTGGTAAAGCTGAACAACATGGGCACACTTCACCTTGCTGTATCTTCAACATTTTCTTTAATGTTGATGTGGGGGTATTTTGAAAGAAAAGTGTGTGCTCAAAAGAGCAGCTTGTGGATACTTCCCTAGGCCAAGGACCACTCCAATCTTGTCGGGAAAAAATTAATACCAACTTTAAGCTAAACATTAAAATAAGAACATCACATGCATAGCTGTGCTCTCCGATCCGCAAGAATCACTTTCCAAAGCAGAAACATTCACATTTGCACTAGCATTAGTGGAAACTTCTGTAAGTGGGGACCCTGGGGTGGGACTTGATGTGCACAAACATTTCCAAGCCAGTTACCCCTTTGCATATTTTTCTGAGGGGGCATCCATAAGTATAATAAAAAACAGAAACTCATACTTACATCCTATTCCATGTTACTTTCCAAGCTGTGAGTTTCATCTTGCATTAGTCACCATATGATCTCTATCATAATGGTGGGGGTCAATGAATAGATTAGCTTTATGGGAATTTACAGTTCTTCCATGCATCTAAAGTTTGGTAAGTCTGGTAACCACTGACCTAGTTTTAATCTTCCCCCACTCTTAACTTAGAACTATTAAAATAAAAGACTTTAATTTAATTCACGTTTCATCTCTTCAAAAATCTTGGATAATGTTACAAATCTACCTAGAGAAACACACTCAAGTGTATGCCTTATACTGCAGCCCCGTTTAGCCTTCACTTATAAATATATTGACTTATTGTACGTGTAGCAACTTAAGCTGCCTTTATTCATGCTGAAGTGAGAAGAATGAAAAATACTCAGTAGCAATCAAAGTCTTAGCATAAAGATGTCACGGGCCACTTTAACGTGGCAACTGTCTTTTTCTGACTTGTAAAGAGCTACATGTATATTAAACCTAATACAAACATAATTTTAAGTGATATTGCAATGTACTGCTAAATTTTATAATAGTGGTTTTTTGGATTTTGAAAAAGCCTAATTTTTATCAAGTGCAAAAACAAGAATACTACCTTGTGTGTGTCTCTGAATTTACTGATCTCTCTTGATATCAGGTCTCTTTTGTCTTCCTCCATTTCTATAGCATTTATATCCTCCTAAAAAACAAGGGGGACAGGAGTAAAAGCATTAACAGCCATCTGTACAGACACAGGAGAACAAGAGAAAAGCTGAATGTTAGAAGTTTTCAACCAGTCTTGCAAGAGATAAATAAAGTCCTTCTGCAGTACCAAACCTGACAGTCTGATGTTAATGAGTGGAAAAAAAAAAATCAGATGGACAAGAGTCACAAATCTGGCAACTAGCAGTAAACATAGTCATTGTCAAAGCCTACAATGTAAACGAACCTTGGTGATGAGTGGATAAGGTATCAGTGGGGCCACTGGAAATCTGCGGAAAATCTGCGGAAAAATCCACGGAGATTTTTTTTTTTAAAAATTGATTGCACACTACTCTGAAAAACAATGTTTTGTATGTTTGTACTACAAAGCAATATTGTATTGCTGTGATCTCATTTCTTTGATTCAACAAAGTTACAGAAGAACCTCGCTAATTCTCCCTTTGCTGAACTACTTACAAACACATAGTGATGTCTCATGTTAGTAAGACTTCACTGAATTACAAGTGTACTACAGGATATTAGTACGCTATGGTAGCATCAGAAACAAAGCTAAGCTACACTTGCCAAAATAAATATGTATATTTGCAGTGGGTATGTCTTGATCTCATTTACTCGCTAATTCGCAGAATTTGGTAGATTGCACCTGCTCTTATAGTTAGTGCGAATTAGCGAGGTTCCCCCGTGCTTGAAATTGAAAACCAGATTTCACTCACTCTCAGCTCCCCGCACACATTTTCAACTCCCCCACAGCAGTCATGCCTTCACCCAGAAGAACTAATAGCCTCTGCTGCTAACACCAGCGGGAGTCATCTCCACACCAAGCCCTTCAGGGGACAACAGCCCCAAAGCTGGTGAGTTTCCACACCCCCCCTCACCACCCCCGCAATATATCTGCATCCACCTTCCCTTCCCCCCCCACCCTCACAGTCTTTCTCTCCCCTCTCCTTTATGGACAAGAGAACAAGAAGCTAGTACCATCTCTTCACTCCCACCACTATCCACACAGGCCAAAGATGGCAACTTCCAAGTTTCTTGTCTTCCTTCCCACTATGGAAAGGATGATGGGGTGCAATTTTAACCCACAAGTGCTGCATATTTTAAAAGAGCTCATTTGGCTACTCGACTGGCTCAGATTAGCAAAGTTCTACACAACAGAGAGCTAAGAGAATATTGCTCTGTCACAGGGACACACCCAGCACCCAGCTCTTCATGACTGCAAAGGTCTCTTACAATGTTTAACTACCTGGCATTATTCATGGCCATATATATGTATATTTACCCACAGGATAATACACATTGTAACAGTGCTTGCAACAAAAAAATACAGCTGATAGCATTAAACAGTGACTCATTTGCAAATTGTCATCAAAGAAAACATCTTCTCCCAAAGGGAGGGAGAAGAAAGAAAAACAAATTCTCAGCTCAGCACTTTTATACCTCAGGTTGGCCATGACTAACAATATTGTGGGAAGATAGACTTGCTCCCTGAGGGAGATGTTTCTTGCATCACATTTAAACATTTAAACTTGACAAGCATTTGAAACTGCATCATTGCCTTGGAATAGATACTTTGCAGAAGACTTATTTGGGTATAAATCTTGGTCAAACAATTTTCCAATCTCTTTTATCTCTTTCCAATTCTCTTTCATATAAGGTGCAGAATGGTAGGTGGGAAAGCCCATTTTCCCAAGGTTAGAAACCTGGCTGGAAAAGCTAAGTCTGAGTTTGCTTATCCTTGTTCCCCCTTCTCCATTTTATTTTAATCCATAAAAAGGTCATTCACAGAAGCAGGTCTAAACCAGAACATTCATTCCTGCTTAACATTTTTTTTTTCCCATCGCACAAGATAGGAAAGCTGGCTGACCAAATCCAGCCAAACTGAGATGTGTTTAGAAGTGATTTTGTAAGGCAGGAAGATTACAATGTGCCTTTCATCCCCGAAGGATCCCTTCAAGGACATACACAACTAATGAAGTGCTTCCACATATGAGCAGACAGCTGCAACCAGTTGGATCAAGGCACACTACAAGAATGCATTCAAAAAGCAGAGAGAAGTATTTCGTGGCATTACAATAGCGCCCTGGCATTTTTCACTGGAAGTGGATGGTATGCAGGAACTCTTTATGGTTGTTTTTTAAGTTCTTATTGAAAAACCCTATATGCACATATAGATTAAACTGTACTAAATTCAGTATTTCCACCTTCAGAGGGATGAAAGGTCGGTTCAGTCCTGCCCAGATTCAAACCTGTTGTTCCAAGAAGTTTATGTGCTTAAATCCCTAAACCATCCTGAAGGGATGGTGTCTATAACTGACTAGCTTTCAGCTCAAAAAAAAAAAAAAAAAAAAAAAAGGAATTTCTGCTGACATCAACGCTTGTTGATTTGTTTTCTCATCAGAAGTTTAGGTTTAAAGTATTTGCACAAGGTTTGGCCATTATATAAAGGTGAGTTGAAGAAAAAAAAATCTGTTTTGTCCAAAATCAAAACACATACGTCCTCCTTCTTTTCCTTTTTCTTCTTCCTGGGGTGAGAGTCAGATTCCTGGGAGGGGGCATTGAGCTCGCTGGAATATTCTCGTATTAAGACTTCAATGGCCCCTTTAATTATCTGATCTCTTCTCTTCGTTTCCTCATCCAGTGCTTCATCATCATCATTTGTTGTCTCTGGTCTGGAGTTCTAAGGAAAAATGGCAAAGTAACAGGACTTAACAAATTGAGAGTAATAGCTGTTTTATCAGAAGTTCACCTTTCATCATCACATTCATGCCCCTACAGTATTTACTATAAAAAAGCAAAACCACAAACAAACAAAGAAAAAAACCAAACAAAGAAAAAAAAACCCAAACAACTCACCACATGAAAACCAAATCACGTACAAATACAAGTAATCATCAATTGCATTATATTAGTCAGATCTTTTCACACTGGCAATATCACAGTTTATTGCACAGTTTTATGGAATGGATGCAGAGACCAAGTGTAGGATTGTATAATAAAATAACATACTAAAATAGAACAGAAAAATGGTGATTAAGGCAGTAGACAGGAAAAGAGAGAACACCCACACGCTGCCAGAAAGGCAATCACTATAGTGCAGCTCTTGGTCAAAAGTTTTGCCTTTTATGTTCCAGAACTCCAAGTCACTTCAACAGCAGTTCCTCCAAGCCTTCTACTTAAATGCCATGCAATACGAATGCCTACCCAAAACTTCCAAGCTGCAACTTCAAATTGGAGAACTATATTAAAGAAACATCATTAGGGAAAACATTCCTTGAACAACAAACTATTTTTAAAATTATTGTTGATCAAGTACTTTGCAGTTCCTCATCTTTTTGCCCCTTTCAACCTTATAGGGAGGAAAAGGAACACAAAGAAGTGCCTTTCCCTAAATATTACATGAAAGCATAGAAAGATGATGTGCACACCAGGCAAGGTAGCCCACCTCTCGATCCCCTGAATCTTTTAGAATAAATGGAATCTCACCTGAGAATCCAGCTGGGTATCCCGTCAAACGATAGGTGGTGGGTGGAGTGAGGGGGAGGGAAGGGTCTGATGGAGCAGCAGCTAAGAATGAGGGGGAAGGGAGGATTCAGTTGGAGCTGAAGAAGCTGCCACGCCAAGGAGGAGCAGGCTGAAAAGAGCTAGAAGGTGGTGACAGGGGGTGGAATTGAAGAGATCCAGGGACAAGAAGTGATCAGGGAGAGCAGGTAATAAGATAAAGGTTTGCTTGGTGTGTCTCTGTATGAAATTGTGTTGTAGTTTATATGTTTGATTTCTTAGTTCAAAATATTTGAGAAAATTTAAAACTTTTGGATCCAAGTGGCACCAGCACACCAATGATGGTATGGAAAGGAATTGCAAGCAGTTTGATCACAATACACTTCATCAATACTCCTCAGCAATTCACAGCCTTTCTTTGCACCACCACAAAAAGGAGCAAAAAACCAGCCAAATCCAATAAGACCCAACAAAAACCATGGAGTTAATCTCATTCTACCATACAGTTCTCATATGGTTGCCTTCACCAAAGTCACAAACAGTACCCGCTGCTGTATTACCATCAATCCCCCCAGACTGACTCTAACTCGCAGAAAACAAAATTCTGGAGAGATGTACAAGAACTCCAGAAATACTTAAAAGCTTGTTTGTAACATCAGCTGTGAAACACAGTATCACAGGTGATGCCAACATGAAACAAGGAAGTACAGAATGAAAGGGTAGTCCAATCACACCCTTACCTAGGCTAAGAGCTCATACAGTATTCCATTCAAACCTCACAAAGTTAGCACTCTGCTTTCCTAAGCTATTAGATTTCATCCCAAACACAGGGTGTCCAGTCAAAAATATGTCAAGAACTTCAAGTCATCATTATGCCTCTACTTCTGGTTAGGTAAAATGAAATAAAAGTATCAGTGTTTCCACTATAATCTACATATATTTAAGAAAAATTCCAAACTGAAATTTTTGAAATTTACTTGCTACAGCATGATTAGAATTTTTAGTTTTCTAAACTAGAGCCTCTTCTCACTTTGATTTTACTGAAAAAAAACTGGTTTTAAGTGGTATCTTAAAGCACATACAAAACTTTAGGAGTTAGAGACAAAGTCCAACTTGATTTGGGTTGAAATACAGCAAGTTTCTTTCAGCAAAGAAACAGACACCATTAACTTCAATGCAAGCTTGTCAATTAAGTATCTTTGCATCTCAATAAGAATTCAACATAGCAAATATCTGCAATTATTCCAGAGCAGATCCTTAGCTTTAGAAAGGGATAGTACTAAAGCAATTTTCCCCTCTACTAAATGTCTGAAAGCAGCCCACTGCCTGATCTCTGTCTCTTCTAGTGAAGGATCTACTTCTTTCCTTTTCATGTATTTGTTCCAAAAGATCATCAATTCCCCTCAGACAGCCAATTTACAGATTGACAGAGTAACTTCTTCTAGGGTTTCAGCACTTTCAAGAGTTTCTAAACAAAAATGAGGCAACAGAATCAAAACATACAGCAAATATTACTGCACTTCATAACGAATTACAGAATTGATTCTAGAAATGTAGCTGTAGCTTGCAGGTAAGTTCAAACACTATGGAATTAAGAGCTGACATTTCTCTGCCTTTCAACATATCTTCAGACTCACTAATGTGAATCTGGCAGAATCCTAAAATTAATAAAAGACACAAAGAAGTAGAAACTGAGACATGCTCACAATCTGATCTAGAAAGTAATGTTACACTGACATTCTACTAAAAGAATGCAAATCACACATTATATACATACCCCATTAGATGCCTTTTTCTTTGCTTTCCATTCATCTAGCTGAGCCTTTGTCTTTGCATCAACTTTGACCAGCAGCTTCTTCTCTCCAATCTGGAGGTCATGGAGTAGTCTCAGTGCTCGTAGGGTAGAATCTGGCTCTTTGTACTCACAAAATCCAAAGGCTGAAAAGGATGATTGAAATGAGAAGTAAACACATTAAAGCTCTTCAGGTAATTTACTTTGTTTAAAAATGTGTTTTAAATCAATAAACTTGGAACACAGGCACTTTTTTTAAAAAAAAGCCAGGAGTACACATCATAAAAACTCAATGTTCACCCACCGAATTCATCTTTGATATAATTAGCAGTCCAATAAATAAGATGGAACCAGTACACACATTGTAGATGTCCCATGCCTGGAAACTTCCATTGTCAGGTTGGATGGGGCTCTGAGCAACCTGATCTAGTTGAAGATGTTCCTGCCCTTCAAAGGGGGTTGGACTAGATGAACTTTAAAAGGTCCCTTCCAACTCAAATGATTGTGTTTGTAAAGCTTTTGACATATCTGTCTTAACTAAGAAATTCAGTCTATATGATGACATCTCAGGTGGATTTGCAATTGTCTGATGACCAAGGGCATCAATCAACAGCTCATTGTTAAACTTGAGGGAAGGGTTTCAAACTTGCAAATATTCAAACTAGGTTCTTCACAACAGTTACCATAGAAGTGTTAAATGAGAAAAACATTTTTGACAGCAAAATAAAAAAAGTGTGAGAGATAAAAAAGCTGAAGAAACTGAACTACATCCTTAAAAAAACCCAAACAAACCCATAAACCTAGCAAGATACAAAAACACAGCAAAAAATAGTAACCAAAATTGTTTCCTGCAGTCACTTTGGAAAGGTCACAAAAATTAAAACAGCTCAAGTAGACAATAGGAAAGGTAAATTTTACATCAGAAAAACCTCCTTCATGGAGAAGAACAATACATATTATTGGAAGTGACTTGTAAAAGTGTTAGAATAGTACCTTTCTTCGGGGCTAAGTCCAAAGTGGCAAAGCTTTCTCAGGAATAGGCTATAAAATCATTCAGCTTCAGAAAAGAAAGGTAAGCAAACTAGGCTCCCAAAACATCTTTCCATTTAACCATTCTCAATTATATTATTTTATTTTAAAAATTATTTCCAAAAAATACTAGCCCTTTACTAGAAAGCATTTCACAGCTATCATATTACAGCATCTTAAAATGTAAAATTATTAAGAACAGCAATGTGTCACAACAGTAAAATGCTGCCAGTTAATAAAAAAAAGTATATATAGAGATTTTGAAAAACATGAACAGTTACCTTGAAGTTTTCCAGATGCTCCTTGCACTCTCTTCCAACTCAAAACCAAACCACATTTCTGCAATTAAGAAAAGTATCATTAATTATTATATTCAAAGCATTACAAAAACATGACCACTTTTTGCAAAATATTATAAAATTAAAACAGGGTAAACTCTACTAAAAATATAATATGTCTATATTCATAGACATCTATAGTGTCAGAAAGCTGTATTCTCCATTATCGGATTCAGGCATAGTGGGCCGCTATTCCAGTGAGTGGGAATAGCTCTACTTTAAGTTTCAATACATTGCTTGTGGGTCCTTTATTCATCAGCCAGGGATGAAATTTAACAAGCAGTCTGCTGTACTTACTGCTAGAAGCTGCCGTATGAGCATGTCTGAGGCCTTCTCTGAAATGTTGCCTACAAAAACAGTAGTAGTGGGACCGCAGTTTTCATCATTTTCTTTGTTCTTTAAGCCAGGATGATCTTTTCTGACTCCCAAATGTTTTCCAACCATAGACACTGTGGTAGGAACTAACACCTATAAAGAGGAGGAGAAATTGTAAAATAAAGCATTGGACTGGTTTGGTTGTTTTTGTTTTAATTGGTAAGACATGATACTTAGGGATGCGCACTTATTCCAAATTTGAATTTTCATAGAAACCTCAGTTAGGCTTATGGAGTAAGACACCAATAATCAGTTCAGGCTTTAATACTTTCTACAACACAAAAAAGATGGCCATTTTCTGGCAAAGGAAGATAACAAAAGATAACTGAACACAGCCACTGGAGGTCTCAAGGTGAGCATACAGTAACATTAGGTATTATTTCTCCTACAAATAACAAGTTTGCAACATTTGAATCACTGGAAGTTGAATTACCTTACCTAATAGTGTAAAAACCAAGCTGTGAATAGAAAAGTAACTCTGGCTCAAAGGCTTCAATGGACACATGACACATGATCTTAAAGGTTCCACACAGTGAATAAACACTACCGCTTTATTTAATAAACACACAACACAAAGCCTCTTTAGGTTAAGGAGCAAACATCTGGAAATTAACTGTACAAAGATAGGCAGGATCATCTGCTCCATTTTGCTACACTTCTTTCACCTAAGAGTTAACAGTTCTTATGCATAGTCTCTCTTCTCAGAACACCTTTCTAGAAGTGTCACTTACTAAAAGTTATTCTAATCACAAAACTGAATAATAAATTTGTTTCAGTATCTCTGTCTTAAACACACTGGTTACTATGAACATACCCTCTAGTAGGAGATAATACAAGCTATCCAAAAATTCTGTATTTTGGGGAGATTTCACTCCTGCAAAATCACACAAATGGTAACTCACATTGAAGTCAAGAAGTAACGTTTATATTTTAAAGCACACTTTTTTCCACCCAAAAATCATAAACCTCCCTTCCAACTTGAAATTTGTAAGATAGACAAAGAAACCTTTCATTTGCTTTTCCACAGACGGATATTACATGCAACTATTCCTTTTCCTGCAATATGGAGACAGCAACCTTATCTGCAAGCTTGTCAAATCACACGTTTTTGGACAACCTAGCAGTGCTGTGCGATGGCCTCATAAACCTGGATGAGGTAATGCCTCCAGGGTACTATGTCAGGGCTACAAACTCCAGAGTAAGAGACCTGGAATCTCCCTGATCTAACTGTACTGCAGAGGAAGAGCACATATGATCCAAAGACAAAGCCTTTCACTGTATTTGAGAGAAGTATGTCTTCTTGCAAGAACAATAATTGCTTCACCTCTGCAGCTGGTGTCTCCAGACATTACTTCAAACTTTGTCTAGGTGAGAAATTAGCATTACATTTGCATTATAGCTGCATTTAAAATTAAGCATCTTCTTTCATAATATAATTCTGACAGAATAGAGCAAAACAAAAACACTGGTGACATATACTAAGTTTAATTCTCAATTTTATTTGGCTATAATCTCATCCCTACTGTAATACTTACAGTTGGAGCAGGAGCCATGATGCCCATTGGTACAGGAATCATAGGGGTCCCTGAGAAAGACAATACATTAATATTAGTCTGCCCTGTTGAGAATTGATGAATACAAATGGAATCATTGCAGACACGATTTTCAAACTAGACAGCAATTTTGGTCAACTAAGAGTTTCACACTACTGATTACCAGTAATTCCTCAAGCATTCCAAGGAAGTATATATAATGTATCATAGGCATCCTGGTCACTTTCTGGTATTACCATTTCAACTTTGTCACACACAAATATATTTTCAGAGCATATTCAAGCCACAGTATTGTTCTAGAAGACAGTGGGGTGATAAATGAGGCAGGGAATTCCTGAGAGCAAAGGCAGCTGATGCCCTACAGATGATCTCGTTCCCAGCTTACACAATTCCCGCAAGTACAATGGTTTTTGTACATGGCTTTAGGGATGAGGTCCTGTAGAGAACGGCACCAGGCTTCATGCCACTATTTATGGAATAGCTTAATAAAGGCAGCATAAAAAAACCTCTATTGAGAAGCTGCTGAATACTTCACTTCGCAGTCTCCAACACCTAATTTAGAGCAATACAGAATTTTAATAATGTTCATTAATTCATATTAAATAATGTTTTAAATTAATATTTAATGAGATGAAACCTATTTTACACTACCAAATTCACTAGCAGCTTTAAGCACTTTCATGAGCCAATATCTAATCATAAGAAAGGCTCTTTACTTGCCAGCTGCTAGAGGTTAAATATATTAAGTGAATGGATTTCATCAAAACTACTTATTGATCAGCAGACACATTGAGACTTGAGAATAGTGAGGTCAATCTCATGTTCTTCACTGGAATCCTGTATCTCCTTTTTTTTTTTTAATTCTACAGATTTCCATTGTTTTTTCCCTCTCAATCCTTCCCTTACTGTTGTACTAAAAAAATTCTAAATAAATTTCTGCAACCTACTGCCCCTGGACTTGTTCCCCCACTTTCTCTAGTGTTTAGTCTTAAAACACTTCTCCTCAGACATCCTTTCCAGTTTTTTCCTCATCCACTCTGGTTTTGCTTTATTTATGTTTTTATTTTCTCCAGCTCTCAATTCTCTTCCTTGGTCCCTTCATATTAAGGTCATACTACCTCTTCTTCCTCCAAATCATTTAGACAATCAAAACTGTTTTGCTCCCCCATGTTCTCTGTTTTAATACACCACAGCATCTGACAGGCTGTAGCAACTACTCACAAGCAAGACTGGTCGTGCAGCCCTATAATTAATATAATTATCACAATGGCTTTTAAAGTTACAGCTCAGCAAACACACTTGTGTTATCACTGATAATTCTATGAAACTATCTGCCCAATGTTTAGCAGAAGTCACAAAAATCCACTGAAATATTGGGCATTGTCAGGAAATATAATGATCATAAAGGCATCATTTAGCTGCTACACAAAAGCTTGGTGCACCTACAGTTTTGACTAAGGCCTACAGACCTGGTCTCTGCAACCCAAGGCTGCCCAGCCTGACAGAACAGCACCTACATGACTTCACCTGTGAAGCAGCTGCTTTATTAGGAAGGGCTGCACACTCTGAGACTCTTCAAGTGTGGAGGTTTGCAAGGCATGGAACGTGGCTGAGGTGTACAGAACCACTAAACTCAACCCGCCCGACTCCCACATCAGAACTGGGGCAGGAGGGAGACACTGAGTAGGCAGCGAGTTTAAAGACAGACTTAAGAGAGTAGCACTTTTCACAGCAGTTAATGAACTTGTCAAATTTGGTTTAAGAGGTGACAGAGATGAACAGAGTAAAAAATTCCAAAATGTTCACAAATGACAGGTCCAGAAGAAGACAAAGAACAACCAGAAGATCATACTCTAAGATCCCCAACACTACTGGTGTATGAAGCAACAGACTCAGAAAGCAGACAGGCATACATGCCCACCCTAAATATTGCCTTCTAGTCCCACTGCCCACACACTGCATCAGCCTATATGGACTGCAGGTCTGACCTACTACAGCATTTCTGGCGTGCAAAATTGGGTTTTTTATACCTTAGTGGTATCGAGTAATCTTCAGAGATTTATCAGAATCAACTCCTTATCAAATCTTCCACACTAATATTGGGAAATGCTAGAACTTCCTGTTTTTAGCAACTGTATTTTAAGCAAAACAAACCACCTTTCCTAACTTCATTATTATGCAAGCAAACTACTCCAGGTGAAACTCTTCAAAAAATTACAGGCTGAGGTAACTAAGACATTAATTTTTCACCAAACAGCTAGCTAAAGATAATATTGTAAGTCACTAAAATTGTGATCTTACATATGGACTAAATTCAGAGCAGATTTCATAAAATCTGTGGCATTTTCAGCTCTACTGATGTGCTTATACTAAGAATTGAGATCCACATCCTCTACAAAGTCAAAATATGTTGTCTGCACAGGCAAGCAAATCATGTTTCTGTTATGCAGACAAAAGCTTTATTCTCACCTAATACCAGTCTTCTCTACTCTACATACTATTCAGATTCCTAATACTAAAATGAGACTATTTAAACACAACAAGAGAACAAAAAGATCTTTGTCACACATTCTAAGAAGTAAAATGTTCATAGCCAAAAATTATAACAGGCATTTTAAAATATATTTCTGAAAGATTTTTTTAAAGTATCTGGTGTTTTATACACTAGTATACACAAACTGGAGCTAGAAAAAATAGGTATGATTTTAAAATTCAACCTGAAATTTTTGATGGCAGGATGCCCCCTAAGCAAGAACTCTTCCTTTATCAGAAAATAGGTAACATCTCATGGTTCTCAAGAAAGATGTTTAGAAAAATTAATGCAAGTAAAATTAGCCTGATAAATGATGTGCAGAAATCTTTTTGTAGTTCAACCACCTGTTTTTTGAATGCCTCTATTGTCTATAAAACACTCCTGTACAACACAGTTTAAGACAATATAGACAACACAGGAGTTATTTTCTGCAGTTCTTGCGATGAATTCAGAAGAGGTAATTCTCTGATGTCGTCCCCTCTCCCACCTCAAGTCATCATTACGTATACTCACAATGTACAGAAAGAAAGCTGTTCCAGACCAACAAGATAAAATCTCAACTCAAAAACCAGAGGCTGATCTTAGAGATGAACAAAGAAAAATGGTAGGAATAATTTTGGGAAGATGAGAAGAAATTGTAAAGCTAACTGTAAATTTGCAAGATGTTTAAAGGAAAGAATACAAGAAGCAAAATAAAAGAAAGTGGGACATTAAAATGGAGAAAAACAACTCAAAGTTGAGTTGAAACTTACTCCTCTATTTTCACATTACACATACTCAGTGTACCCAAGAGTTTCCAAAGGCTATTACAACGGATTACTGTCAAAACACTGGCTTCAGAACACCTATTATAAACAGAAATCGCCACTCAGCTTCAGTCTTGAGTAAAGGCTCAAGAAAAGTCCAGTATTTCATTTCTGGTTAAATGTAAACAGTTCTTGGTAGACCAAAAGGAGCTAGCTCCTATGACATTCTCTGTGGGAAAGCTAGAACCTCAACTGCAATGTACACAAATCAGAGTTACCAAGATATATTATTTACAAAAGTTCCTGGCTTTTAAAGGAATTCAGAACAATATAAAGAAATTAAATTCTACAATACTTCCATATATTAATATAACTTACCAGGAGGTACAGGTGGAGGAAAACCAGGAAACTGTGGAGGTGGGATCCCAGGGGGAAGCGTTGGGATTCCCATAGGAGGGCGATTCAAATGAGGTGGAAAAGACATTCTTGCAGTCACAATCTAAAAAAAAACAGAAAGGAAACTTATACTAGTCAGCTCCCAAATGTGAATTGCAAAAGCAGTGAAGTGGTAAACGTCTGTAATTATTTTAAAATTTTATATGGACATTCAACTACAAACTAAAACTTATTTTTTCAACTTTTTTTTCCCCAGCTATTCATTATGTTAGAGATGTAGTAGAAGTCTTCTCTCTCAATTAAAAAGAGCATTTCTAAGGAAGTGTTTCAGAATGAACTGAAAAACAAAGCTATATCTGACTCCTCATACCGATAAGAGCGTTTAACAGTTTGTACAGATTTTTTAAAATAAAGCTATCTTTGCAGTATTAGAAAGCAAAACTGATCTTGTAACACATTTTCAATAAAGCAAGTAGTTCTGTTGTACAAGAAATGATCACACACAATACAACTGTAGAACAAGACACCAGAAAGAAGTGGGACATTTGCAATGCTCAGCACCAATGGGAGTTGTACTTAAGATGACATTGGGGAGATTCTCAAATCCCAGCAAAGAGAGAGTTAAAAGCTTGAAAGAGGGTTCTGTGATCTATATTTAACTTCCCAGTCCACAAATCTCCTAGAGCACAACTTGGACATTAGCCCATAAGCTGAGGGTCAACATGCTCCCACAGAGAGTAAAGATCATTTCAAACACCCTTTTCTATTCAGATTATTATTTTACATGCATATTACTGACCCAGAAGCAGAGACCACCCAGTCATAAAACACTCAAGATCACCCTTAATACAATTAAGGCATGCATTCTTGCTTCCAGTACTGTTTGAGTAACCTTACACAGTCAAGTCTTCATGGAAGGCTGGCCCTCAGGTCTAAAAAAACCAAAACCGGTCACAATATTACTGCTGAGCATATACCTACATTCACACTGTAGTGAGGAAGCATTGGAGAAGTTCACACACAGTGGATCATGTGGCTATGAATCATGAAGACACAGTATCACAAGTGACAAGAACCCAGTAAGCTGCTGGCAGAAACGTCTGCGTTTCTCATTGGACTCTACAGACTGCCTTACAACCTACAGTGACAGATCTGCACTGCAACTGCTTTCCAAACAGTCAACCATGAGTCAAAACTGACGCAAGGCTGTCTGGAGAAACAGAGTTATGGTAAGCAAAATCCTGATACATGCAACAGAACTGCAGATTGTAACATGCTTTCCTCAAGCCAGGAACACAATGGCACTGAACATTTTTTTGTTCTTTGCTGGAGACAGATGTACCTTCCAGACTTGTTCAAGAGCAAAGCCATTAGTATTAAATACTAGAAGTAAAAGACAGTATCAGTACTCTACCATAATAGCAGGTACATCTGAAAGATGCAAAAAATTCTAATAACATAACCACATAGAAAAACTTTATTCCCTCAGATTCTGGAAACAACTATGAGAGATAAATGTCTATAGCAGACTGGAAAGGATGAAAGAGAAACCCAGATGTATTTGGTAATACCTTCTAACACCAGAACTTACTTATTCGGGTCTAAGAACACATATGTAACCCTATCACATAATTCATCCAAAGAAACATTTACAACTACATAAATTACACAAGATATGTGATGAGGGCATTCATTGACCCCTAAGGGCATTTATCAATGTATCACCAGGCAAAACAATGAACACTCCTGTGACACAAGGTCTAAGATGGCAGAAGAAATAAGAGAGAAAATGTAACATTTTTCCAACAGTTCAATAAAGCTTTTATGAAATCTAATAAAGATAAAACCTCCCCTCCCTTTTAGAATCCATATGCCTAAGAACACATTTCCTTTCTGCAATTCCTGAATTTTTAAAACTGTATAAGTAAAGAAAAGCAGCAAATATGCATGCGATTTTATTTTTTAAAAAGTTGCTTATTGTCTCCTCAGACTACATGTACATCAGCTAACATTCATCTAGAATCTGGAACTTGTATGGTATGGAAGGGAACAGAACTCCCTACCCTGCCTGGGTATCACTACTTGAAACTTTCACACGCACAAAAAAATAACCAACAGAAAACCCACAAAATTAAGATCTTTAAGGCTCCCAATTCTTACCTACATTTCAAACTGATAAACAACTGGATGAAATTCAAAGATATTTTGGGGCAGATGGTACAAACAATAAGCTACTGGGTCTGAAATGGTTCTAAACAGGCTACAACAGAGTTGCACCATCGGAGGTCCACACAATGTTAATGCGTGGTCTGTAAAACATGTAAGAATAACTGGGGAAGTAATTTTCCAGGCTGCCTGTAGGTGCAACCCCTTCTCTCGCTCTGATAAGCACTTTATCTGAGCCATCACTTTGGAGATGCCAACAAAAAAAGCCTGGGGACTAAGAAGTGCATCAGTTCTTTGAATTAAAAGTTGCTGAAACATACCATAGCCAGTGGATGTTAAATATGCACAGAGAAGGAACTGTTTGGTTGGGGTTTTTTTATAATTTAAATTAAAAACCCAAAGATTTAGCAGTCAACTAAGTTACTGCTGCTGCATAAAAGGAGAAGGGCAGTAAGAAGCGAGCAAACTTCGTCTTTCAATCTTTTTGGGCAGAAGATGTGGAACACACTGTTACACACAGGGCTTCAAAAGTCCATTTCAAAGCATTCCCTTCTTTCTCCCCCCACCCCCCATAGCTGTACAATTATTTTCACAGCAGCTAGAAAGCTGCTCTCTTACTGACTTAATTCTTACATGGACCAATCCTAGCAACTCTGCTGCCTGTGGCATTTAAGATCAAAACTAGAATTAAGGAAAGCCTGGGTCTCCTTCTCACTACTCTGTGTAACTGCTAATGTGAAAGCAGCAGAGAGGACAGCTTAATTCTGTTTCCGTTATGAAAGCTGAGGACCGAGATACCAGGAGTGAAACTGCTCACTGCAGAAGTGAGAGATCTGGATGAGGGAGGAAGATGCATCCAAGATACCACAATCAAAGGAACTGCACAACACATCCTTATCTGTCAGGAGCTAGAGAACACACCAAAAACGTAGATCGTCTTTCAACAGTCAGAGTGGCTCTGCATCAAATTTCTAAGCAACTACAAATCAAAGGTATGAAAATTTAGGAGATGCTAAGCTGGATCTATGTAGAATACACTTGCACACATCTCAGGGACAGCATCTTGAACCTCTCTGCAGACTGTCCTCCTACCCTGCCAGTACAGTTCAGTGATCAATTTCTGATACATTTACTGTGATCTCAGGAATGTACATGGTGATCTTCCAACTTCCCCAATTTATTCAAATGTCTAAGTAAGAAACTAAACAGTCCTGACGTATTTTTAAAACCTCAGCTAACTTTAGGAAGTATTGCCTCTAGTGAAACTGAATGTAAGCAGCATTCTTGACAGCTGCAGTTTAACTAGCAGCTCTCTAAGCAAGAGTTTAACTTGTATGAATGTTACAGTGGTCACAAAAATACAGGAGAAAGAAAAGCAGTGGTCAATTGGCCTGATACCACTCAAAAGACTGAAATAACATCTTTACCTCCCAAAATGATGGATTCATGTCAAGTCTCAGACTCAAAGTGCAGTCAGTTTAGGCTGTGTCTGTGCCAGCAAGCAATACAATAGGAACAAATCTGTTAAACAAAACTAATGGAAGTTTAGACCCTCATGTCTACACTGCATGTTTTGGGGAGGCCCACCCCACTAAAACAAATGCCAGTTTGTAGGTATGAGTGCATTTTGAATATATTTTCATCCAAAAGGAATCTAGCTTATGCACGAGAATAGCACAAACCAATATGAAATAAACTTCCTAAGTGATGATGACTGTGAGACTTCCTTCAAGAGCACACCCTCGATCCAAGTGAACACAGTAACATAGCTGAACACTTTATTAGCCTTGGGCCATTTCTCTAAGCTGCAGAATAATTATAAAATGGATGGCAAAACACCTAAGTTTACTCTATGCAGACCCAGCTCAAAAACAGCCTGAGCTACTAAGGCAAGTACTACATAAACACAGCTATAATATTCCAGGTTCAACTTTGGCCCAGAAGGAATTCAGCTGCTTTCTACACCGCACTTCTGACTTAAGTCCTGGTAGAACCAAGCAACATGCAGAGCAATCTGCATCAATTTCCTGAAACTTGGAGAGAGTACAGGGATATATCCATAGATTCTAAGGTTTGGTAAAATCCATTGAGACTGGTTAATCCCGTCATGGTGAGATCCCTGCTGGGATGGAGCTCTGTCCACTAGGAACATGCTGGCTCTGATTTACAACTGAGCAAATGCAGACACCTCACCTTAGGGCTGGAATCAAGTGTCTGAGTCCACACAGAACTCAAAACTACTATAAAACAAGGGTCACCACCACCCAGACACTGCTGCCCTGTTCTTCCTTATCATCTCTGACTCCTAGAAGTCCCAGTAAGAGGGGACTGAGATTGTACTGGTCTGGCTGCACTGTTAGCACAGTAATTTCTTTTTAATCATAGTATTCTTTTAACCTTCTGTTTTAGTGACTCTATTTTTATAAAATAGGGGTGAAGAGATATGCCATAAGCAGAACGTAAACTCAATAAAAATTTCTGGTAATGAACATATTTTAAATTAACAATTCCATCATCTAGTCAGGGCAGTGTCGTAATTCTACCAGTGTTACAGGATTTATATTAGTATCTCTGTTTACACATCAGAAACTTTATGTGTAAAAGTTTTATTTATTTAGAAACTTGCAAAAACATCTTAACCAATTTCAAAGCACTGAAGTTCCCCATGAACCAACCAGTTGCAATACTTACTACTGCTACACCAAACAAAGTGAAAACTGACTGCAAAATCCCTCAAGTCTTAATACACAAACAAACTTCATGTGTCTTAGGAATACATACATGAGGTGTCATAGCAACAGTGACAGTATGACTGATATAGTTTGATTTAATTTTATCTGATTTTAACTTCCTTTCAATATTTTCCCAAAACACTTCTTCTGCACCACAAAAAGTCTGTACCCTTAGTCTAGAATAAGTTGCACAAAACAGCTGTGCGGGCTGAAGAAAACATACACAACAAACCCGTGTGTTAAAGTCTGTTCTATCACACAGGTTTGTGTGTTGATCTCCACACAATGGGTGGATATTTAAGCCATTCCATTATAAAATCAACCTCGTAGTTTGTTACCCAACAAAGGTGCTGTTTATATTATTACTTGTCATCAAAAAATCTCCCTAAAAGAAAAATCTTCTATTCCAAGCCAACTGGTTTCCTCAGTGAAAATGACCACTTTCTCAGACCCCTACAGTTTTCTCCAAAATGGTCTGCAAGCGAAGCAAGATTTAAATGTTAAACACAACAGACATGGGGAGAGATAAAATATATTATAGATTTCCTAGGCTAAGAACAAAAATACTAGTATTTGCTCTAACTTGTTTTTCAGAGGTGATCTAGAAAGAGTTTAGTAATTGCTGTGGAATAACTGCATCCCACACTGTTATTATGAAGTAGCACAAAAAACAACACGTTTACCCCAACCAAAGCCTCAGTCCAAAAGCCCTTTAAGTAGGGGTCTATTAAGTATGTCATCAGAACTTTAAGATACTTGATTTAATTCCGAATTCTGTGCCTCTGCACCCATATAAAACCCTGGTTAGTGAAATAAGTAACTTTCCATTCCAACTTGGCTATTGACTCTTCCCAAAACAGAAACATGGCTGTGGCATTACAATACTTACATGAATGAGCACTCAGAGGCAGAGAAACAAGCAAAACAAAGCACTCTGATCAATGCCACTCCTTCACGGGGGAAGTAAGAAACTCTCCTATTCTTCCTTTTAATTCGTTCAGAACTCACTCCATAAATGCTGATGCAATACCTGAAGTAATGCTTTCCTGCCGCACACAAAAAAAGGACTAAAATTCAGTTTGTGTGCATTTTAGTCTGAATGGGCTAAGAAATATAAAACTTTTGAGAGCTAGCTTTCTCTAAGGCCGTTAACGACCTAAAAAAAGAAACAACAAAACCATTAGTTGTGTTCAGGATATTCCCTGTGTTGAAACAAAAAACTCTCCTTCAAGCAGACAAAGGTCTTTTTCTTCAACGGAAAAAGAAGACATCATGAGAAAAACATGCCGTGTGCACATCACAACGGCTCCTGACACGGATGAATCACTCTTGATTATTTTACCTACGACCTGCTAACACGTGTTTTAAAATGACCACGCCAATCCACACTAAGGACAATAACTTCCTTGTCGCACTATACCGCGTTTTCTAGCGTGATCGGTTTCCCCGACGTGCAAAAGTAAAAATCCCAGCCACAGTCCAAGGCGGCCGGGCCCGGGGAGCAGCGTCGGGCGCCAGCAAAGCTCCGCGCAGGTCTTGGTGCCGGGCGTGCGACGGGCTCCCCTCGCCTCCCGCGGGGCCGCTCCCGAACCTCCGCCGGGGCCGGCGGAATGGAGTCCCAGGCGTCCCAGCGAGAGAGGAAGCGAACGGGCCTCGCGAGCACCGCCCCGAGGCCGTTCGCCCGTTCCACGCCCCGTCCAGGCCCGAGCCGCCTCCCCAGCGAGCGCCCGCCGCGGGCCAGCGGCCTCGGCCCGGTCCCGGCCGCGCCTCCACCCAGCGGGCGGCCGAGGGGCCACTGCCGCGCGTCCTCCCTCCCTGCCTCCCTGTTTTCCCCGCAGCCCCTCAGTTCTCACCCCTCGGCTGCGGAGCGGGGCGGGGATGGCGCGGGAAAGGCGCTGGGCCGGCTGAGGCCCCGCTAGGCCGCGAACACACCGCGCCGAGCCGCTGCCGCCGCGCCGCGCGGGGTCATGTGACCCGCCTCTTCCGCCAGCGGCCCGGCGTGCACCGCGCCGTGCCACCACAGAGGCGGCTGTGCCAGAGCGCCCCCGCCCGCGCCCAGGCAGTACCGCGGCCGACCATAGAGCGGCGGCGGCGGCGGCAGAAGGGCCGGGGCAGCTAAGGGGCATGCGCGCTGCCGCCATCTTTGGTGCAGGGGCGGCGCGGGGTCGTGACCTGGCTCGGAGCTCCGCCGTGTCGAGGTCAAGTGCCGCCGGTCGGGGCTAGGGCGGGCTGGAGGCCCTGGAAAGCCCCTGGCAAGTGTCCGGCTGCGGGTGGCACGGAGCCTTGCCTGTCTGTGAGCCTTCATGGCCCTCTCAGCCAGGCACTCAGGCCACGCTGAGCTGCGACCCGCCCGTGACGGTGGTCGGGACGGGCTGTACCGCAGGCAGAGGATCCTCTCTCGCATTGTTTGGGATGCAGCCCAGCATACAACTGACTTTCATGGAAGGTTCCGTGTGCTGTAAAAAACCTAAGGATTTACACAGCAAATAGAGTGTGTCTTAGGCAGCTGTGTGCTCATCAGAAAGATGTCACTGTGCTGTTGGGCCTAGCCGTGGTCGACAACTGGTAGTTTCTCTGACCTACTTTCAGCATTTAAACTACATTAAGAGAGAATTTTCAACATGATATGCAAGACAGTAATTGCTGTAGTTACGCCACTGGTGGCAAGGAGTTGCAAGTGGAAAGAGGAAGTGACTATGAATGAGAGGAACGTGATCTTACAGATTATTACGAGGTAGACCACAAAACACATGCATAATTCTGTTTAAAAAATGTTGGATTAGCTAAGGAAAAAAATGTGTTGTATTTTCCATTGTTTAAAGAAAAGTGTTCAAAAGACAAGAGTCCAATGGCAAAATCTCCACCTGTAGAACAACTTCTTCAGTACAAAGCAGATTAAAACTATCTGGCTGATGTCATACGTGCTACTGAACAGCCAACAACTGCGTTGGAACTAAGGTCCTGTTCATCACCTTGCTTTACCTGATGTGTAAGGTAAATATTTTAGCAATAAGAGGTTTAAGAAATACTTCAAGTTTGAATGTAATTTTTTTCTCCCACCAGAAACAAAATTTTTACTTTCTGTTAATTACAGCTTATTCTAAAGAGGTGGCGTATCTCCCTCAAACTAACACATATTTAGTAACTACATTACTGACTACTGTTAATATTTAAAATAATTTATAAGCATACCTAAGAAAATCAAGGAAAAGAGAAAGTTTTCAGAAAATTTTCAGAATCTTCTCTGTGTTGTTTTCTCACACAACAACAGCTCAGCTTAAAAAAGAAATGTGAATCCTAAACTGATTCGTACTGCTGTAATAAGTTTTTATTTACAGGAAACATTGTAAAGGCTTTGCTTATGTAGAGGTTCATCTTTTTTTTAGCCAAAGAAATAGGCTATTTTGCATTTATTCTTCTTACACAAATCAACTGTAGCCTTCTGTATCTTTCTTAATCAAGGAAGAATAGCAGCAGAAGCATCCAGTAAATGTAGCTACTTTCCTATCTTTACTCTTTCTGCTATGGGATTTTAGAATTACCCACCCCTAGTGCCTGTATTATCTTCCTGCCTTTCAGTTATGCAACTGAGATCCCTTTTCCAGATACTGATCACAGTTCACATTCTTCAGTTCTCACTGCAAACTCCAGGATTTTGTGCTCAAGCCAGTCATGAAGATTGCAGTACATGGCTTTAATATTAAGGTTAAAATTAAGAGGTGCTCTTTTTGTCTGCTAATTGTCTTGTATTTCAAGCATGAGAAATCATTCTAAAAATGTTAGGCAGCACCTCAGGGTACAGAGGTCACATTGTTTCTAGACTATGCATTCTAAAATTTTTGCATGCATATTTTCTTCCCTTCCTCATGTCCTTTAATGCTCCCTCCATCACATTACCAGTCTAAATAGAGGCACTTAGAAGAAGATCCCTTAGATGTCAGCCTCATTGATCTCATTCCTTGGCTCCTCTGAATAGCATTGTGAGATTTAAAAGTTTCTACCTCATATATATTAGTTATATTTATTATTCAGGATTTTTTTGGTCTGAAGACATTTGGTTCACCAAAACTTTATTCTTACCTAGATGTCAGTCTATTTTGTCAATCTCTTAAATTATCTTATATGCAAAATACCGAGTGAAAATACATCAACAGCATGAGACAGAACAGGGAAGAGAGTTACTGTGCCAGTCTTCAGTCATTCATCATCACTAAGCTGCATAAAAGAAATGTCATGTATATGCCTACACAAATATATATATATAGTACAATGTAGTATAACAGAAGTACTTCAGCAATACACTTTAATTCTGAGAGGGCCTCATTCACTCCTTGTGTTAGAAAATTCATTGATGCCTCATTTTTGTAGTAATTGGACCTGTTGACTCAGTTTTGTGAAATGATGATACTTCAAAGGTAAACTTGCAATCAGTGCCTTCTACATGGATATCCAATTTTGTAGTTTAGCTCCCTTTTGAAACTGTCTAAAACTGAAGCAGGGGCATCTTATAGCTGTTAGTGCTTATCAACATGCAGTGTCCACTGAAGGAAAACAGTGCATGTCCCTCCTCTGGTGAAGTAACCACTAGCATTTGATCCAAACATCCAGCTGAAAACTCTTGTTACTTTAGAAGAGAAATTGCCTGTGCACTGGCTATGCTACAACAAAAATGTTTTTGTATATGATCTAAATCAGCCAATAAAAAGTAACTTGCTATTTTCCTGTAGCACCCCATGAGCCAACATGGGGTTGGAGCCACTACTGGCCAAGGTCCTTCCTCACCGAGTGGTTTCTTTGACCATCTCTGTTTGGCGTTCAGCTCCGATTCCCATGGCTCCGGTTTGTGACAGTGAATCTGCCATTTCCTGGCAGGTGTGTGCCTCTGTTTTGGATCTGCAGTCTCTTTCAGCTATGTAAATGATGGCTGTTTACCCATAGGTTGAAGCTACAGTAGTGAAAGAAACCCCAAAAGCTGCAATGACAGTGACCGGTGGCTCTCCTTATTAAGACTTCGTTTAAACCCATGAGTGGCAGATGAGATTTGGGCGCCAAGTGCTCCCTTCTCAGGTGGACACCGTGATCCATTCTTTTGCCAGATCCGGAGGCCTGGGAGAAGCCGCCTCGTCGTTCTCCAGGCGGTGGGAGGAAAGATCTTCGCTACGAATTTCATCCCTTTAAACCCTACTGGGGGCTGTTTACACTTCTCCGGCGCAGCTCCTTGGGGAACTCAGGCAGGTTCCCCAGACAGTGGGGCGAAAACAAAAAGAGCCGCGGCGCTGCACCTGCCCCTCACGGCCATCGCGCGTCCCGGCTGGCCCGGCGAGTGCGGGGCGGTGCAGCTCCCGGACTACAGCTCCCGGCGTGCCCGCGCCGCCCCGCCTTCTGCTCGCCGCCTTCCCGTCTCCGCGGTGAGAAAATAACCCCGAAGTTCCCCGCGATCAGCTGATCCCGGCTGACAACGAGGGGAGCGGGCGGAGGGGGCGCGGGTCCTGGCCGGCCCTGCCCTGCTCAGTTCCCCCGGGCGCCCCGACTGCATGGTCGACCCCTGGGGGAGGAGAACCGGGAGATCCCCCTCGGGCGCAGAGGGGACGGGGTGGAGGAGGAAGCCGCGGCCGGGACCCGAGTCCTTAGTCACCGGGTGCCGGCGGGAGGAAGGGGAAGAAAGGTGGCCGCCGGCTTGTAAACAATAGCCCGGCTCTAGGCGCCCCGTGCCGCGCCGCCTTTGTTCCCGGTCCCACCGCGGCTCCCGCCCGCTGCCGCTGCCCGGCAGGAGGAACCCGGGGGCTTCTCCCTTTCCGGGCGGCCGGCGCGGCGCCGGGCGCAGCCCCAGGTAGGTCCGGGCGCGGGGGGAGGCGCCGGCCGGCACCGCCGTTACGTAACCGCAGGCGAGTCGCGGGGTCCGCCTGCAGCCCGCGCGGACGGACGAGCCACAAGTGCGGCTGCCCGCGGGCCAGCGCCCGCCCGGGGCCGCGGGACTGGCCGGGAGAGGGGGCGCCGAGGGTCATCCCGGAGCGAGAGGGGCTCCGCGCTGGCTGGGAGCAGGGGAGGCGGCCCGGAGGCAACGGTCGAGACAAAGGCGGCGGCGGCGGGGTGCGCAGGCTGCCCTCGGCGAGCGCTAGTCTCAGGGCTGTGCTCTGGCAACTTAGGGCGCAGAGGGAGAGGGAAAAAATCCGTCGTCTGTCAGCCTGACCGCGGTAGCGATCGTCTTCTAGTGTTACTAGAAGGAGCGCACAAAGAGAGCGGATTTTTGTTTATCTGGCGAAGCACATCAGGAAATTCCCAGCAAATAAATACGGTGAACTCTCTGAAGGAGGAGCTTAGCTGTGGAGTGAAAGCAGAGAATTTTCTAGTCTTGACAAGGTCCTTTTGTGTGTGTACATATATATGCATTTGTGCATTTCTATGCCTTTTTTGTCTCTGTGTCACCAGCTTCTCCGTTCTCAGCTTCAGGGAAATACTTGCTGCATCTGTTGAAGTACACCGGGCTGGGGGTTTTTTTCTTGTCACTGACAGTACGTTAAGCAGCTAAGTAGAGAAAGAATGTATACCAGCATTTGGGTATTATAATAATACATGAAACCAGCCACGTTGTCTAAGTTTATTTTGGAGAAAGAAAACTTCATTAGCACTTAGCACCACTCTTCCTGCAAGGCAGGTCAGTGTATGAATCTTACAGAAACATATACTCATATAAAATTAAGTACCAACAGCATTCCTCTTGTGTTTCTTTCTTTTGTGGAAATAGTAAATTTGGAACTGACTTTTACACATATCATTGTTTGGAACAGAAACAGGAGGGAAAAACATTGCTTTAAAGAAACCTGAAGATGAGTGCCCACACGCAAACTGTGGAGAAAGGACAGAACACGACACTGCTGTGCCAGGAAAGCTATGTTTGCAGTGGGACAGATGAAGCAGTCTTTGAGTGTGATGAGTGCAGGAGCCTGCAGTGCCAGCGTTGTGAAGAAGAGCTGCATCAGCCAGAAAGGTTGCGGAACCATGAACGGACCCGTATAAGACCTGGCCATGTCCCGTACTGTGACTCCTGCAAAGGTGCCAATGGGAACATAATGCATGCCAGTATGACGGGCTCAAGGCAGATAGCAGCAGTCAGGTGCCAGGTGTGCAAAATCAACCTCTGCGTGGAGTGTCAGAAGAGAACACATGCAGGGGGGAACAGAAGGAAGCACCCTGTCACCGTGTACCATGCTGGCAAAGCCCAAGAACAGGAAGAGGAGGAGGGGATGGATGAGGAGACCAAGAGAAGGAAGATGACAGAGAAAGTTGTGAGTTTCCTCTTGGTGGATGAAACTGAGGAAATTCAGGTAAGAACTGTTGTAGTTTGTTTGTTGTGAACAGGCAAGATGATTTACTTTCTTTCTTGGTGTATGGTTAATACTTGAAGTGTAATTGGCGGCAATAGTAATAAAATGATGGCCAGGTAAAGTACAAGTGCCACTGAGCATCTTGGGCCAAAAAGACACAGTGCCTGTGAACGGCCTTGCTCATGAGTTCCTCAAAAGGTCAAGTTCATTAAAACCTTATGTGTGGCAAGAGCCTCCTCTAAGAGGCTTGGTAAGCAAAGCTGGTGAAAAAATTGACTCTGTACTGACACACAGCTAAGATAAGAGCTGTCTCTGCAGGATGCTGATCGTTCCTGAACAAAATTGAATACATTGTATTGCAGTAGGTGTCCTGCAAATGGGAGTGTTGACAGACAATTTCCTGCTGTATAACTAGGAGAGGGTACTGTACCAAGTAGTGATAATGCAAGACTACAGCCCATTGCTACCATTTATCACCAATAAATCCATCAGATTTTTAGGCATAGAAGAAAATAGAGATAAGCGTTCCATACAAGTCCTACAGACACCATGGTTAAGCTATATTGCTTGTCACAAATGTTATCACATGTTAGCCTTTTGTTGAAAGAGGGGGAAGTTGCCATTGGGGTAGGTCTGCTGATAAAAATGATAGGAACTAGTTGTCTGGGAGCAGCCTCCCAGGAGGCACTATTTCAGAAAGTCTAGCATTCAATATATGCAGTTATAGAACTCTCCTGTTAGCCCTTATATTGGGAAGCATTTTAGAAGGCAAAATGTATGAAAGCCACAGAGCAGATTAATTACACAACTAAAAATTGAACTTTGTTTTCTGACTTTCAGTTTGCATTCCCTATGTTAAACCTCATTTAGGAGCCATTGAAAGAAAATGTATAGTCGCCTGGAGATTCAGTATCAGGTTGCTCTAATTTAACATACTCATGCTACCATTGTTAAAAAGAATTGTGATTATATTCTTACTCTTGATAGTTATTTGTATCCATCATAGTAACAGTTGATGTGCCTGTCAGGTATCACAAGGAAACCTGACTTAAGTATCTCATATCTTTTCTATACTATAGAAGTATGTGTACATACATATATATGTATGTACACAGTAATTATACAATAATATAGAATAGTTGCTAGATACTTGGGCCATATTTTTGTCAATTCAGGTGTACCAATTGCTAAACTGTCATGGCTTTTGAAAGGGAAAGGGAGGAAAGGATGACAGTCCTTATGGTGCACTGACATAGAACACACAGTATGCAGGACAGCAGTGACTGTAAACTGAGTGCTTGAGTTTCAGGTCTGTAGCAATCTCAAGTTTGTATGCCTCCAAGCCCTAAGCACACACTTATTTCCTTGTAATGTGTGACAGATGCAACTATTACTTTAAGATACAGACTTTTCAATAATCCTCCTCTGGCCACTAGAGCAAGCTCTGAAATGCCTTGGAACAGGGCTGTCCTGCAAAGCTGCTCACAGACTGTGTCTGTGTGTGGTTGTACTGGTTTAAGTTATATTTATACTCATGAATCTGTAAGCCTTATTGTTGTAGACCTTTGGCTGCCTCCCGCAAGCAAGTGCATTTGCTATTTAAATGTCATGGGCAATAAAGCCAACTTCCTTATTGGGACAGCAGTGGTCCTTTATCAGATCATAGCAATTTGGTGAGAACAGGGTGAGGTTGAAAAAGCTCTCCAAAAATGATCTTAGTTCACTATCATGATGTTGAATCAGAGCTCTTCCATCTGGAGTGATCCTCTCTTCCTCACAGCTGAATATGTGTGTGACATCTCACAGCCAGTATCAAAGCAATTTGAGAGATTTCAATTAAATTATTTTCTGACAGCTGGAATTTAAAGAGTACTTGCTATTATAGTGATAATTCTGCTAGTGAGCATAAGGACCTTTGTTTAGAAAGGCCTGTCAGATGCCACAGAAAATGTCTTCAAAGCTAAGTAGTTGTCTTTTGCTCTTGGGAATAAGAGGAGGAGAAACTAATTTAGCTATAGGAAAGTGATCATCAGTCTCTTATTTTGTGCTTGTCATTACTTGGGGAGAAATCATTAAAATGTTGTTTATTTAAACCAATTTTTTGTCCAAAAATGCCAAAATATTAGTAACTTGAAATATGGAGGTTCAGAGTTTGAGAGGGTGTGGCTTTTTAAGCTTGAGCAGATAGGATAAGAATTTAACAGAATTATGTAGTTCAGCTGTCTTTAACTGTTAGTGACCTTTGGAACTTGAAAGTTGTTGCATTGGTTGGGAAATAAGAGAGGACACTGCTGATTTGCTATCAGTGGTAGATTCTGCCTTGGCAATGTTAAAAGCTACAAGATTACAGATGGTAAAAGCTACATCACCCTTACACCACCACCCCCCTCCCAAATTAGATGGAACTAGTTAACACTGCTGGAGCAGCAGATGATGGATTGAGATAATCACTCATGTATATTTGTTTACAAACATCTAACTTGAACACAGGGCTAAAAGATTTGTTTTTTAGTTTCCTTTGGAACCTGGAGTTATTAAGCTCAAGTGGTTATGTTTCATCTAGCTGTTCCTGTTGGCTTCTTGGAGGTGGTAGCTCTAAAACTGAAGAATATTTATAGTGTGTAAGCAAATGACTGATCTAGTTCTAGATCCAGAAGCAATGTAGATTAATCCATAAGGCGCTGTGCCTGAGCAAATTGGTTCAGAGGAGAAGTGGAAATTCTCAGTTTGGGCTCAGCACTATGCAGATACAGCTATGATAATTCTGACGTCTGCATAATTGTCTTTGTGCCATGTTGCACAGATGTGCTGGCCTGCTCAAAGCTTTTTGTGCTTTGCAGGTATAGCATAAGCTCAGAAAGCTGAGGACTTCTTGTGCTTATTCAAATCCATATATGTGGGAACTCAGCACATCACTCCGGATGTCCAGAGTTACCAAGAGAACCCTTGGGGGGCTCGGAAATCCTGGAATGTTACCAGGAGCTTGACTTCGATCCCTCTAGGGATGTGCCACCTGTTTGAGGACATGAGAGTCACTTGGGAATGAATGGTGCAGGAATGATGTATTTACAGGGTGAAATATAGATTTTAGGGTTTTGGTACAAGGGGGTTATGGAGACAAGATGGAGGGATCAGGGCGTGTCTTGTCCTTCTTCTTTCTTCTTCTTTTCTTCCATTTTCTCTGGTGATGTTGGCACTTGGGGATTGGTCCATGGTGAAGGTGCACTTGCTAATGTGGGTGAAAGGTATTGGGAAATAAAGGTAAATATGATGTACGTAGTTTTTAGTATAAAAAGACACGACCGCTCCGTGGTTGGTTAGAGTGCCTTTGGCTGCCTTGCAGGTCAGATCTCTGCTGGGCAGAAAGAAAATTCTGTAGATAAGAAATAATAAACAATCTGAAGACTGAAAAACTGAAGAGTCCAGACTCATCCTTTGAAGCGCGGGCTGCCCCAGAACCATCCTACACGTGTCTAGGCAGAAACAAACAGCTGACCGGACACATATAGAGAGAAAAGGTTTCATTTTAAACCACTGCTTGTTTTTAGAAAACTAATGGTAGCTAACGTTTGTATCTGTGAAATACAAGCTTCTCTGTGATGTTCATCATAAGAGCACTGTATCTGAGCACCACAAAAAGAGGTTGGCTATCTCATGTTAAAAAAAATGGTTAAATCCAAGTTTGTACTGCAAGTCTGTGGAAGAACAGGGAGGGAGGTTGTTCTTCATGGAGCCCAGCCCCAGCTATCTCACACCACACAGCACAATGCTTTGCAACTCTTTTGAGTTAGTCCCTAGGCATCCTGACCTACATGCTGAATATTTTCTTCCTTCTTCCAGGACTTGTTGTTCCTCATAAGACCTCACTGACTTCTATTAGAAAACAAAACTTATTGATGTTTTTTAAACTGACATCACCTGCAGTTTAGACCCCGTTCTAGGCTGTCTTTCTCAAGCTCAGTTACACAGTTTCTCTTTACACAGTGTTAAACTTTTGGCCTTACTTATTGCATATCTAAAGCTGAGGCTTCAATCAAATTGTTCTTGATAACTGCTTCATCTGTTTGTTAATTGGTCCTGACATAGTCTATCTTCCTTGCTCATCTGAGAATGATATTGTGGGGATTACTTCCTCAGTCAATTGCTTTGGTCATGTCAGTCTTTACATCTCCCACTTACGCTGCTCTCTTTACATCTTCCACATCTCCTCTTTGCCTTGTTAGACTCAAACTATGTGCCCTCTTTTATTATATGTGTATGTCCCTCAACTGAATCTCCTGATCTGCTCTTCCAAGATGTCAGCTTTCCTTTCTTATCTCTAACTTCCTGGATTCTCAAACAAACATCATTGTGTTGTCACTAGCACACTGGAGGCACTTCCCATAAGAAGTCAGAGTCAATTAATTGGGTTTTTTAAACTGGTATTTGTGTATCTATTAAGAAAAACAGAGTGAAATACAGCAATAAAAACATTACTCAGGTTGTGATACTTGTTTCAAATCCTGGGGCTCTCTTACTGTCCCATGAACTCTTCCACTCACTGGATCTCTCTTTGTTGCTTGTACTTATATTTATGCAATTTCTGGACCAGTTTCCATTTTTGCTTTGTCTTTATGCAACATGCTTGCAAAAGAGCTCTTTACCATAAAGCAGAGTTATACATCTGTTGTATAATAAACTTTTATTTTCTACTGCTTTTGAGGCAGGGCTGAATGCTTAACAATGCATAACAACATTTTTATCTTGGGGAACAGATGTTGGGAGCTCTTACCACAAGATCAGAACTTGGTTGTAGTGTCACTAATGGCTTCTATAATAGCACTTTGTCCAAAGCCCTAATTGAGGACTCAGCACATATGTTTAATAGAAGTAGAAAAAGTCTTTAATTGACACCAGAAGATAGAGAGGATATGCTTGGTTATTAATAATCTGCCTTAGAGTTTGCTCATCTTTGACCAGAAACTAGCTCTGTCACAAGAAATTACCCAATCTGTGAATTGCAAACAAAAGTAAAAGATACTGACTTTGTAGTCTGACTTACTAAGGAGTCTAGAAGAAAAGAAAAATTTTCCTCTATCTAGTCACAAAAATAACTTCCCCAGCTGTGTAATTTTATGAGGGAAAAAGAGCATACTTTTATTGCTATGTCCTGAGATACTCATATGAGTTCCCTTTCTTCAGTTTGCAGGGTCTTTTTGTTGTGCCAATAGATATCTCAACTTCCTAAATTCCTTGACGGTTTTTCTATTCATTCTAGCAGGTCTAGACACCTAAAGGAGTAAGGGCTTCCCCTCAGCAGATATAAGCAGCAGCTATGTAATGCTTTGCAGTCAGTTAAGATAAGGCAAAAGGACCCATAGCCCTTATTTAAATGCAGACCATTTTGTACAATCGTCAAATAACCTGTCACTAACAGCATAATAGTCCATGTGTCCTCTGTCCCCTCCTGTTAAAAAGTTACACATACATGGTGATGACTCTGCAGGGTTGCTAGCTGCATTGCTTTTCTCACTCCTGCTGTAAACCTGATGGAAGTACTGTGATTTTTCCGTATTGTCTACTGATTTGAGCCTGGATAAAGTCTAGGGACTTCAGAGAGAGTGGAGTCTCTAGGAATCCTTTTTCTTGTCAAGTATTCTTTGTGCATTAATGGGAGCTAATGTATGTGTTTTTTTATGAAATAAGGTCATGATCTCTTAAGTCTGACTTGCATTTGTCTAGCAAATAGTGCTAGTTCCTGTGACACTCTTCCTTCATTTGCTGTTGGGGAATGTGTTTTTGATGGGGTATTTTTTTGTGCTTTTTACAGTCAGCTGTAAATTTCTGGGAAATTTAGTCCATATCCTATAAAATAAGGAGTCACAGCTAGTATATTTGCCACGGATATAAAGGAGGAAGAAAAGATATTGAAGGATCTGAATTATTTAGACTGGTGTGATCTGTTGGATCAGGATATGTAATTTCTGTCCCTTGATACTTTGAGTTTTCCTCCTCTTTGTGCTTTAGAGAAGTTTTCTTGCCAAAGTATTTTGGGGAGTTTACTGTCCTACACTCTAGGAATTTTTCTCTTATTACTTTGTAATTTATCAGTATTACTCCTATCTCAGTCTGTTATCAGTTCACCTAAATTTAAGTGCACTGTTTTTCTGTCTTTGGAATAAAGTAGTAGTCAGCAATTGCTGGTTAAGAGTATTCCTTTTTCCACTGGACATATACCAGTATTTGGAAGACTATTTTTAGAAGGTAGGAGAGAGAGCCATTCATTTAACAAACACAGCTCCTTTGACAGTCTTAGGCTAACTCTTAGCTAACTCTTAGCTAATTTTTAACATAGCCACTTAAAAATAGTGCTTTTCCCTGGAACCAGTCTTGTACCTTCTTCATGATGCAGTACTCTTGGGCATTAATTAAAGTCAAATACTTTGCTTCTTTCCTGTCTCTTCTGTCTGCTATATGAGTGCTGAGGTGGAAGGAAGAGTCAATTGTCACTGACTTAGGTGAGAGAGCCTGCAAGCCACTCTGGAATTACCCATACTTTTCATTCAACAAGTTCCTGAACTTAGTTCAGTTTCTGAACTAAATAGTCTTGAGGGGGAAAATGGGGTGTTTTAGTGTTTCCCCTGCTGTACCCCTCTTTGCACTTTTCCAGTTAATCCTTTTGTGCTCTTGGATGCTGCCAGTAGGAATGGGATGTGAGTGCTTTGGGGTACTTCAGGAAAGTAAAATCAGCTTGCTGTCTTGTAGCCTTTCTGTTCATTCCATTGCTTTCACTTTCTCTTTTCTGCAGTGATCACTGGAGGCAGCTGTCACTGCAGTACACACTTCTGGCTTTTTTACCTGGCTTGTTAATGCTTTGCTGTAGGATCACAAAAAGGCAGAAGATTGAGTCCTTTGGCCTGCCTGGTTCAAACACCCTGAAATTGGGAAAATAACCAGACTAACTGTTTTCTAGGAAGAATGCAACTGTTATACAAGTAAGTTTGTAAATGCCCCTCTTAACAAGGACAGTGGTGTAAGTAGTGTTCACACAGGTAATAGAGTTCCTCTTAGGAGCGTTTAGGAAGACAGCATGAACTCGCTTGTTGACTTGATGTCGCCTGGGCAAGTCTCTTCACGTGGACATGGTCTCTGCTGCTAGAACTGTGACTTTGGGGTGGTAATTGGTAGCTCTGTGGCCAAATTAACATCTACAGGAACTTGAAAGACATTTAGTATACAAAACCATGATTTCTGCAACATTGTTTCATGTTCTCTTTTAGAGTTAGATGATACTATTATGTTAGTGTTATTTTTGCAGCTGTTGCATTCACCTCAAAGTCTTTATTAGTCTTCAGTCCTTGAAAAAGTACTTTTTCAGCAAGCAAACAGTTTAGTGGATTTTGTAGTCTTTTTTCTGATTTCAGAAGTATGATATAACTTAGCTGCCGTCTACTAGTAATAGCAATATTTCAGTCAATATTGCCTCTTGGGTTAGGGAGGAGTCCATTCAAATTGGGTTACTTCCAATCTTCTTGATTTTTTTCCACCACTGTCTTTAAAACATTTAAAATAGGATCTCTTTGGGTAAGGTTGTTAAGCAGGACTTAACTCTTCTGTCTTTGCCTCTCTCACAGTTCTATTATAATGGACGTGGGCCTCACACATGGGCAGCCTCTGCCCTTCATTGCAGGGACCTGTAAGTCCTGTTGAAACTCATGCTGTCAAGCTCCATACAAACTCATGAAGATATTGAACCTGAATTCCTATGCCAGCACTGTGGGAAGAAACAGGATAATTTTGGTCTGAAAAATATATTCAGTTCAGGGACAGCGTTGTCCTTGGATAAGTACTGTGGCTGATAACAATTCTCAACAGAACCCATAGGTGGTACTGCAGTGAAGACAAATAAACAGGAAAAAACCTTTCAGGTTAGGAAACACCTCTAATACAAATGCTTTCACCTGCTTGAGCAAGACCTGCACCATATGGGGAATAAGATCAAAGTGTGAGAATCTAACCTTACATCCCTGTAGCATGTCTGTCCCCTGTTTTATTTTGTCCTCTCTCCATCTGGTATCGAGTCCTTCAGTTTGGGCTTGAGGCTCTGTAGGACTCCAGGCTTGAAAATACTGATGTCCACTGTCAGCTTGGCTGGAGGCTAGGAGATCACTGAGGACAGTTGTGATTAATGTGTTTAAGTGTTCACTGGATCAATGATTAATAAGTGATAAGTGATTAATAACTTACTCAAATACCAGATTGGAACTACTGGTATGACATACACAATTCTCTAAACTAATCTGTTGACACAGCCCTTTGCAGAAACTTTCTCAGGCTACTGTAAAACATTTACTTAGTAAAAAGTAACTCTTTGACCAGTAGAATTAATGAAGTCTAATTTCTGGAAGGTCTTCTCATTATCCAGTGCTTGTCCACATTTTCTGCCTAGTGAGTAAGAAGCAGTATATGTGCTGTCATGGCCCAGCCAGCATGCTTACTGGCTAGCATGTGTGGGCATGACTGCTCCTCTTTCTGCTGTGTCTTGGAGGTGGCAGGGGGTAGACATGAGACATGCTCTTTCCTCAGTAAGGTTATTGGAGTCTTTCTTTTCTGCTCTGTTGTCCCTTTTCATCAAACTTTTAGGAAATTTGTCTTTTAGAGGCACTTATTTTGGTATCAAATTGGAATTATTAAATTATGAATTTTAAGTTCTATGTGGAAGACTTAAGTAATGGCATAAATTATATTTTCCATGGAAAGTCATACAGAAGAAAAGGTATAGGAGGCAACCTAAGGTAGAAAACTAGAGGTGCTTGGACTTAAAAGTCAGCTTTGATTCTTCTTGAGCACCTGCTTTTGGTCACAATCTCTTGTTTGGAGGACTCTGAAAATTAGAGGAAGTAATGAGCTCCTGAGGTCACTTTCAACCTGAATTAGCCTAAGATCTTTGAAGAAACGGGATTTGAATTACTGTGGTTTAGGGACTGTCTCACAGCTCTGTTGCTCTTGTGGGTTTCATAGCAGAAAGCTTCTCTTCCTCAGAGGGAACCATCTTTTTTGTCACTTGATAACAAGAGACACTTGTGGATATCAACAAAAATTTCTTCTGGAGCAAAAGTAGGAAATTTCCAGTTGCATTTTTAATAGCCTGTTGCACTTGAGTTGCTGGGTTAAGCCAGTTATGCTTCTTTGCGTTTGTGCACTGCCTTTTCAGGAGTGATTGTGAGGTGCCCTTCAGAGATGTGAATTTTGGTGGCGGCACTTTACTGTGATGGAGCTTATTCTTCTCAGGTTAGTCTTACTGGCTGTAGTTAAAGGAAGAAATCCGCTTTATAGATTTCTCTCTTATTTTCAATGTACATTGAAATTGTGATTTAATGTTCTTTTTTAGAAGTGAATCTCTTAAGAGCTATAACAAAAGTATAAATGAGTTTCAGGTACTAGAAATGGCAAAATCAAGAAGGGGCTGAAGAGATATGACTCATGTCTTGGTTTAGACATACAGTTTTCATCCTTAATTTACTTAGGTGTGCAACATAAGGAAGGTTTTGTATTTACCCTCTGCTGTCAACCTCAGAGATGTGGAGCTCTTGGGCAACACAGAAGTGGGCACAGTTATGGAAACGTGAACCTTTTGCATGTGCAACACAAGGCGGTACCATACCAATTTGTTTTGGAGATGAGAAGCAAAACAAAGAAGTGGGGATTACTGCTTTGACACTACACCCCCTCTGACTTCAAATGTCTTAAAGGAACTTGCTCAAGGGAAGTAAATTGGACTACTGATATGGGGGTTGTGTTGGATGGTTCTTTGGGAGTATCATTCCTGTACTCAGCGTTGGTTAAAGTCAACTAGTGCACAAGAGCAAGGAGCAGCCAGTGATGTGCAAGCGTATTCAACTTCAAAGGGAAGGGCTTCTTTTGGTCATTTTGGCTTGGTTTTGGTTTTGTTACTTCTCCTCCCACATGGAATTTATTGTAAGGATGTTGCAGGATCCAAAATTATGACTAGATTCTAAAAGGGAGGATAGTCTACTGGTTTTCTACCAACCATGAGCATCTAAATGCAACCACTGTTCAAGAAGTTCTTGGTCATCTGACTTCTGAGCACTGGTAAAGTGTGCTAGGAAACATTTACTCATTTAATGTCTTAAGTTCTTCCTCATTCATTACCAAGTCCTGTGAGACATAAACATTGGACTAGCTAGACTTTGGTGCATTCTTGTGCTCTTGGGTAACTTGTTTGTTCGAATCACTCCTGAGTTCTGTCTTGAAAGGAGGTCTGCAAAGAGCCTAGAAGGGGATAACTTAGAAGGCCATAACTTTGGGTATGTGATTTGATATTCAGTGTAACTTTGAGTTCACTCCTGTCTCCTAACAGTGGGAATATATCTCAGAGTTACCCTTATTCCTGTTGTCCCTCCTGTCCTTTGTGTCTCCTGACATTACTGACTCAGCCCATTCAACAAACTCTCCCAAACTGCTTGCTACCAAAGTAATAACTAGTGCTGGCTGAAAGATCTTAGCCATTAGCTATCCTGCCAATACTTGAGCAGTTGTTTGAAAACTGATATTTTTTTGTGTTGTCCAGGGAGTACATAACTATTGACTCTGGCAAAAAGGACCTGTCAGCTTTTTGGTGAGAAGTTTGGTTTAAAACCAAAACATTTTTGAAGAATACATTATCATATTCCTTTTTGCTTATGTACACGTAACATTTTTATATTGTCAAATATGTGAATGTTTTAAGGAGCTATTCCATGAACCAAGAACTTCCTTTCTTCCACAGAGACATCTTAAGAGACACTAAGCAAAACTGCATCCATCGTCTAAGCTACCTTCCTGATGATAAGCTAATAATCACAGCTACCAAGAAAGCAGACTCTTTCTTGTGCACCTGTAATTTCAGTGTATCTTTATGTTCCCCCACATACACCAGGAAAGATTCTCTTGAGAGCATTTTGATGTCTCTGGTTTCCTGTTTTCTTCTACACTGTGAGGCTGCCTTGAATAGTTTGAGTCTGTGAGAAGCTACTGCAAGCCCACAGCCCACAGGTTTTCTTTGTGAATGCTGTTCCCAACCACAATCTGGCACACTGGCTATTTTTTATGGTTTTGGCACACTGGCTGATTTTTATTTTCCTTCAAAGTCTAGGTGCTGTTGATAGGTGTGATGAAAGCAAATGGGGCTGATTGAGCCTTAAACTAATTTGCTGATGTACAAATAAGCTTGTTCAAAGAAACCATTTATTACCTCATTGCCGCTCTGGTTCATAGACTGTGAGATCTTCCAACTGTACTCGCAGGATGAAAATAGCTAAGAGCTTCCAGAAGTTAAGTGGCAGGTGGGAGGGGATGGAAGCCCTGCTCTTTCCAGTTGATGGGGATTCCTTGAAGAGGGAATTGAGATGAAGAAAGTGAATTTAATCTTTCTCAAAAAGTGCGTTTGTCATATTCTTCCCTGTCATATAATATATGGACAAAACCTGTTGGAAGACAAAAAAATAAGAGCTAAACAAATGAATGAAGCATGAAACCTCTGAAAGCCAAGGACCTATTCTACAACAAGATAAGGACAGGCTCTTGTACAGAGCCCTAGCCCATTTCACCATCTGCTCCTGTTGTTCCAGTACCTGAACAGAAAATGCCCTGTTCTTTAGCCTAGACAGCATGATCCTTGACACTTAAACTATGTAAAGCCAAAGGGAAGTTACCTGCACTTCTTTTTGGTTTTGTATGTGTGTTTTCTTTTGTTTTATTTTTTAATTAAAGTACAATACAGTAAATTATGAAAGGGATCATTGAGGTAGTTGTGGCACTTCTGTGAGAGCCAGTGTGACCTGTTTCAAGCACCTAACTGCAGTGTACAGTTTTGCTGCTTCTTCTCTGCTCCCACTTTCCAGCTGAAGGATTGATCATCTGCAGAGCAGTGGGAATAGGACAGTCTGTGTCTGAGAACCCCTGGCTGTGGATAGGTGCAGCACAAGTGCATGGCAGAGATTTTTGTACCTAAACAGGTACAAAACCTCTGTGGATGACACAAGTTAAAGTGGTAAAAGCAATCCCCTCATTCACTCCTGAATTTGCATGCTTGCCAGGAGACCAGTGCTACTGAGAAAGTCTGCCATGCTCCAGGTAGCTGTTCTGACAGACTTGGAAGTAGTGTTGTGCTCCCTTGTCTGAAAGGGCTGTCTCTGAGAATGGGGTGATGTACTAGAGAGTTGACTACGTACATAATCACAGTGAGGCATCACTTCCAAAACAGCTACATGATGAAACAACATAAATCCCATCAATGTGTACAGTTTACAAAACTGCATTTTAGTATTTTGCTTTGTACTTCTTGGTGCTTCAGAAACTTATGATGAAATCTGAAGAGGAGGTAATCACTCTTTTTAATCTTATGAATTCTGACACCAGCTGTGTTTTCAGTATTGTCTATTCCAATTACATAGTTATAATATTTTTCTCTTTTTGTTTTGGAAGGTAAGGAATGAGGAAGACTTTATTAAGAAACTGGACTGCAGTCCTGACCAGCACCTAAAGGTGGTGTCCATCTTTGGGAACACAGGGGATGGCAAGTCTCACACCCTTAACCACACTTTCTTCTATGGCCGGGAAGTCTTCAAGACATCTCCTGCACAGGAGTCTTGCACAGTTGGAGTCTGGGCAGCCTATGACCCTGTCCGCAGAGTGGTGGTCATTGATACAGAGGGCCTGCTGGGGGCCACTGTCAACCTGAGCCAGAGAACACGGCTGCTGCTGAAGGTCCTGGCCATCTCTGACCTTGTCATCTACCGTACTCGTGCTGACAGGCTCCACAACGACCTCTTCAAATTCCTTGGTGATGCCTCGGAGGCTTATTTAAAACACTTCACCAAGGAGCTAAAAGCCACCACAGCCCGCTGTGGCCTAGATGTTCCTCTGTCAACTTTGGGTCCAGGTGTCATCATCTTTCATGAGACTGTGTACACCAAGCTACTGGGCTCTGGTGAGTAGGCAATTCCAATTACAATGTGCTAAATACTGTCTGTAAACTATCAGGTTGCACTGAATATTCAGCACTCTTTACTACCATGTAGAAATGTGATTTGGGTTTTGCTTTCACTGGTTTTGGTCTGGGAACCAGGCTGTGGAACTAGAAGAGCATTCCCTCTTCCAAATCAGCTAGAATAATCCTCTTAGCCAGCTGAACATCAGCACTGAATAGTAATGAGTTCTGCCAGCCACAGGAGGGGTCATCATACAAGTTCATAAGTGTGGGTGATACGACAGATGAAGGTGAAAACTAATGTGGTGAGTTGACCCAAGCAGGATGCCGGGCACCCACCGAAGCTTCTCTGTCACTCCCCTCCACAACTGGACAGGAGAGAGAAAATATAATGAAAAGTTAATCAGTTGAGATAAGGTCTGGGAGAGATCACTCATCAAATACCATCATGGGGGGAAAACTGACTTGACTTGGGGATATTAATTCAATTTATTACTGACAAAATCAGAGTAGGGTAATGAGAAGTAAAATAAATCTTAAAACCAGCTTTCCCTCATCCCTCCCTCCTTCCCAGCTCTACCTCCTCCCCTGCCAGTCATGCAAGAAGACAGAATGGAATTATGGCCAGTTCATCACACATTGCTCCTGCTGCTGCTCAGGGAGAGGAGTCCTTCCCCTGCTCCATGTGGGCTCCCTCCCATGGGAGACAATTCTCCATGAACTTCTCTGACATGAGTCTGTCCCATGGGCAGCAGTGGCTGAGGCTCAGTCCTGCTGTTTGTGTATATCTAGGAGCCATCTCTTGTGTAATAAATACCTCAGCAGTCCTGGCTGACTCACATTCTCATTTTGGCTTTTCTAAACAGTGAGGTTTTAAACTAGTAGAAGAACTTGACATTCTTTCTGATTATTATTGGAGTAACTTCTTAATAACTTTTAACTTACCTATTAGGCGGATCCTTTCCTTATGTACCAATTTGCTGATTAGCAATTCAGCCATTTATGAAGTTGTTGACATTTTCTGTTTAATCAGTTCAGCCTTTAGTGACCCATGAGGACACAAGTGTGTTTGTGTAGTTTTAGGACAGGGAAGATGGGGGCCTGCCTTATTCTGAAATGTACAGCAGGTACTTGGAAGCAAGCAGGAGAATGTGGTTGGCTCTGTGGAGTCTGACCTGATGTGGCCCATTCTGAAGTGCTTTGCCATGTACAAGTTGTTGATAAAGGCTTAGTCTTCCTTGCTGCAGGGTTGGCATGGAGAACAGGCAGCCCATGTAAGGTTCATGTCCTCCACTTATCAGGTGCTAGGAATAGCTATACCAAGTTATGGTCTGGTGAGAAGAACTAACAAATGTGCTGACATTGTGTTTCCTTGTATTATGTCCTAACTTGCTCCTTAATCTGGATATCTGTTTCAAAATCTAGATGTGTCTGGTTTTACCTGAGAAACTCGGTCTTAGAATTTAAAGCTGTATATCACAAAACAGAGACTTCTTTTGGAAAGTTTCTTTTCCTTGTTTTAAGATATAATGATAACTGCATTCCAGATGTATTAGAAGATTTAATTAAGAAAACTAGGTCTATATTGCATATGAAAGTACTATGCAATTGAAGTATTGTTTTAAGCAATCAGTTGTATATGAACTTGCTGATACTCTTATATATAGATCATCCTTCTGAGGTTCCTGAGAAGCTCATTCAGGATCGGTTTCGGAAGCTGAGCTGTTTTCCTGAGGCTTTCAGCTCAATTCACTACAAGGGAACAAGGACATACAATCCTCCAACAGATTTCTCTGGCCTTAGGCGAGCTGTGGAGCAGCAGCTGGAGAACAATACTACTCGGTCACCTAGACAGCCTGGGGTTATCTACAAAGCACTAAAAGTAAGTGAAGAAGAATTTGTCACAGTGTTTATTTGTACCACTGTTGCTGTTAACTCAGCTGTGGCTCAGAAAGGCAGAGCACCTGAAACAGTGATGCAGACTTGCATGCAAGTCTTTCATGAGAATGATAATTCTCCCTCAGCCAGGGAGGCTAAGTAGTTTTTTTTTTTTTTTACTTCAAAACAAGCACTTCAGTAAAGACCATGGAAGAAAAATTAAAGAGCCAAACTGAGCAAGATCATAAATCGGAGCTGGGAAGAAAAAAGTAACTGATGATGTGAGTGACAAGCGCTTAATGACAGTGATTGACAAAGAGAGACCTTCAAAGGGTTTTTTTTATAAAATTCCTAAAGTTGGCCTCAGCACAAGAGGAGGAAATGCAAGAGACTTGGGGAGAGTTAATAGCTGGCAAAACCTAGTGCTGAGTAGTATAACCCAAGGTCTAGGAGGCAAAAAGGAGTTGTGCTGGTAGCTAGGGAACAGGATGGGATCAAGCCAAATGATGTATTACTTTAGAGCAAGTGATTTTCTTAGACAGTTTATTTTGCTAGGATGTCAGAGGGATTTTTGGGTCTTTAAATTTGTAGTCTTTCCTACAAGTTTCCAAATACCACTGCCTGATTAACATCATATTTTCTTTGGTCTGAAGAGCATAGTTGTAATTGGGGAGGGGCAGGCAGAGCCAGGGCATATCTGCAGAAGGAGGTAGTGTTAGCAGTCTTTGCTGATGTTAGTCACAGCTGTTGGAACAGATAATTCTGGCTTCTCTGTGTTAGTGGTAGCTGAAGCACAGAGGGAAGTGTCAGGGTGGCATGTACTCAGTTCTTTGCATTTGGGAGCAGACAGGCAGCAAGGGGAAAAACAGTTGGAATCATTAATTTTAGTTTAACTTCTAGGACATTATTGCATTAATCAAGTAGCCTGGTTTCATATATACTTAAATTAATGACCAGTAAAGTGTTTGCTGTGTTCAAGTCACTACTGACTACAAATTAACTTCTTTTGCTTCTCTTGCTGAGGACACAAGACTTTCTAGAGATTTCTGTCCACTTCCTCTAACTTTTGAGTTCATTCAAAAGTATCAGTATCAGTCAAGCTTAAAAGAGAATGTAAAGCAAATTTCCTTGAAATTATGTGAAATAAAATGTTTAAATAGCATACTTATCTGAGGGAAGCTGTGGTGAGAGAGGTACACACACAAGTCTGTGTGCATGTGCAGTCAACCCTTGTTAGACAGCAAAGATACACCCACGCCACCTACCTCAACCCTGTGAGGGGAGGGGGTGGAAGAGAGAGGCAGGCAGCCACTATATAAACCTCAGCTTTAGGAAGAGTTTCAGCTAGATCTCATGCCTTCAGAGATCTCCATCAAGATGAACTGTAACCATTTGCTTTGTTCCAGTGCTTTTTTTTTTCCCCCCTAAACATAACACCTGAAAGAACTGAAAAAGTTAGTCTGCCAAGACTAAGGACTGATTTAATTTGAGGATGGATGTTCCTAGGAAAGGGTACAAATCCCTTTGTCTCAGTTTTGCCATTTCACCAGAGAAGAGCAGTTGTTCAAGTGGCTGGAGGAAAGCTCAGGGCAGCGCTTTCTGAGCCAAGAGGCAAGAAATGTGTTCTCCTGAGCTATGAGAAATGATCCTATGAGTTTCTTCTCAGGGGTTTCCAGAATGCAAAGCCCATTTAGCAAGAACCCTGCTATTTTGAGCATGGATTGGATGCACAAAGGTGGATTTTCTACCACGTATTTCTACTATAAAATTCAAACTAGGAACAGGAGGAGAGGAGAGGAGAGAAAAAGATATCTTACAAGTATTCAAGTCACTTCCATACAAGTGCAAGATTGCATTCTTGATTTGTTTCCAATCCTTGTTTTGTTTTCCAGGCTAGTAAGACACATTTGTTAGCTGTGTACTCTCTCTCCCTCCCCTTCCAGTAGAGAAATGCATGCTTTTTCTTGCAAAAGGTCTTCATTGCCCTTAATCTCTTTCTAGTTCATTCTTTTTTTGTTTGACAGGCTCTAAGTGACCGGTTCAGTGGGGAGATCCCTGATGACCAGATGGCTCACAGCTCTTTCTTTCCAGATGAATATTTCACATGCTCCTCTGTGTGCCTCAGCTGTGGGTAAGTAGATGAGAAATGCTTCTTCATCCTCTTAAAGGATAGTGCTGCCCCCAACCTGCAGCCACAGAATGTAAAGTTTCTGTGACATCTTGACACCTGACATCATCTGCCCTCAGCTAGTACTTACAGGCAAAGTTAGCTTGAAATTCACTCTTATGTGAACTGGACAGCCACTATTGCCACATCCCAGCTGGATGCATGGGTTTTGCCCACCTATTTTTGTGTATGACTACAAACCTGTGCTGCCCATATCTTTTCCCAAATGCAAGCTGGGCAGGAAGAAAGGAGTGTCTAAATAAATCCCCTGAAATTTCTTATGATGTTTTTTTTTCCTGACATTTTTATTGCCCAAACAGTATGAACAATCCTAAAGCATACATCCTGGAGTAGGGCTGTATTCAGTGACTAGGTCTAAGTGGAGCTCTGTATTTGATTAGATCTTGGCTTATAGCTCTCTGGAAAGAGCCCCAAGATTGAGCCCGGAAGGGCAGTAGATGGCAGTCAGTGCTCTGAGTCTGGGAGCTGTATAGCAGCATGATATTGTGGGTGGTTATGCTTCTTTTCTGATGCCGAGCATTTTCTGCAGTGAATTGTTGTGTGGTGCTGCTTTGTATGGGAAACAGTTGCTACACCTCCTTCTGAAGAGCCTGCCTTTCAATAATAAATTATGTAATTGCTATATGTACAGTTGTGAAGATGCTTTGAAGGCACAACATCTATAAAAATGCAAGATAGCAGTAAAAATGAAATCTTGGTGACATCTATCCTGTCTAAGAACAACAACTCATGGGTTGCTCTTACATCTCAGGTGTGGCTGTAAGAAGAGCATGAACCATGCAAAGGAAGGAGTCCCTCATGAATCTAAAAGTCGATGCAGATATTCTCACCAGTATGATAACAGAGTCTACACTTGCAAGGTGAGATACAAGGACAAGGTCTGAAGAATGAAAAAAGAAAGGATGACCAAGTAAATGAGAAATTTCACAGGCATGTGCCTGTTTTCTTCCTTTTTTTGTTTTTAATGTCAGAGGTGGTCATAGCCTTGACAAGAAAAATTGATCCTTATCTGACTTGTATGTTTGCTTGGAGAGTTCATCAGCTCGGTGTGCTATGTGTAATTTTCTAGCTAAATTTTGAAGTTGGCTGCTCTTAACCTGGGTGATGTTGACCTTTTATATATTTGACAGTTAGTCTTATTTGCTTATGCCCAGTGCTTGGTATTAGCCAATTTTGCTGAAGGATCTGTGCAGGATACAGGAAAATTTTTGGCTACTATCAGGGTCATTGTTGATGTAGAAATACTTCCCTTATGTTATTATTGATAGTGGGTTTTTCCTTTTTTTTTAAATGAGTTCTGATTAGTGTTCTTTTTCTGTGGACCTCTGTATGCTAATTATATGCTTTATGTGGCTAAACAGCGCCAGACGTAGATTTGGATTCCCAATGATGTAGTTTTAATTGAGCCTTTATGTTGTAGGCCTGTTACGAACGAGGGATGGAGGTCAGCGTGGTGCCAAAAACCTCTGCTTCCACGGATTCCCCATGGCTGGGCCTTGCCAAGTATGCCTGGTCAGGGTGAGTACTGCAGCTGGGAGCTCTCTGTGCTCTCTGTGCTGCCTGGTACATGGGACTTGCCAGAGAGGTGACCTGTCCTCTTCCTGTGCAGGTACGTGATCGAGTGCCCCAACTGCGGGGTGGTGTATCGCAGCCGGCAGTACTGGTTTGGCAACCAAGACCCTGTGAACACTGTAGTGAGGACAGAAATTGAGCATGTCTGGCCAGGGGTAAGTCTGTTTGCTGGATAGTCTTTGTGTATGTGTGCAGCCATGCACATGCTAACTTGGTTCTTCTGGATGTTGATGGAGAAAATAGATTGCCTTTCATTAAGCTGGTCCCTGCTGTTCAAAAAAGACTTTGCAAGGGCTTTCAAACATCTTTTGGCTATCTTGAAATGGCTAAGTTGCCAACCTACTTCTGTCTTTCAAAGCAGGGCTGCTGAATCTTTTACTCCTGCTTGCCCTCCAGTTTATCAGGACTAATGGGTTGAGGAGCCATCTGAATCTAATAAAAAAGGTTTCCCTGTTTTTATTCTCAAATCAATATCTGTTTCATTCCAGACTGATGGATTTCTGAAAGACAACAACAATGCAGCCCAGCGTTTGTTGGATGGCATGAATTTCATGGCTCAATCAGTATCTGAACTTAGCCTGGGACCCACAAAAGCTGTGACCTCTTGGTTGACAGACCAGATTGCCCCAGCTTACTGGAGACCCAACTCCCAGATTCTGGTAAATAGCAGCTGCTGGAGAGAAAGGCTTTGCCTAGCTAAAACCCCTTTTCCTTACTCTTTAAGTAATAAAGTATGTTGCAGATTCTAAATGCTTCTTTGTTTTACTGCAGCAATCCCTACTCCTACAACTTTGATAAAACTGAAGTGTTCTCTCCTCTTCCCATTCTTGACTTAGCCAGAGAAATTGTGAACAGAGACTTGGCCCAACCCTGATAAAGAGATGGTTTCTCCCTGCTCTTTGTGAGCTACTATCCCAGCAATATTACAGAAAATCGTGACTTGCATGAACTTGTTCTTCAAAGCAAATAATCAACATCTTAAATCTGGCCACTGCAGTTGATAGTACTATTTTTATAGATTAAACTCTGGTTTCATACCAGATGCAAAAAGTTGACCCAAACAGTTCAACTGGGAAAGGATTCCCCATGTCTTGCTGGAAGCAGATTCTTCTTCAATGAAGACTGCCTTCTGAATTCTTACCCCACACAAAGGTCAAATATCCATCATTGAGCCCTGCAGGATATGGCTGTGTTTATTTGTGATTGTGAACAAAGGGATCATAGCAATATATTGGTTTGAACAATATACACCTACTATTCTAAATCACTTTTCTCGGGTAAAGTTATGGGGCTGATAGCACCCAAGTCTTGTGTCTAACTGTATTTTTCACAATTTCAGTCTGAAACGTGCCATCCTGGGCCTCTGCTCTCTTTTTTTTTTACTCAGAAAGATCAAACTAACAGTTCTTCCTTCTGTGTTGTTCTCATTAGAGTTGTAAGAAGTGCAACACACCTTTCAAAGATAACGACACAAAGCATCACTGCCGGGCCTGTGGAGAGGGCTTCTGTGATGGCTGTTCTTCCAAGACCCGTCCAGTGCCTGAGCGAGGCTGGGGACCAGCACCAGTGCGCGTGTGTGACAACTGCTATGACAACAGGGGCCTCCAGTTAGGTAATCTTGAGTTGATTGTGACAGAACTATCCCTGAGCACTGGCCTGAAGTCTTTGTCCCTAATTTCTGGATCACAACCATTTTCAGTGGGTGTAGACAGTGTTGTTCACACTGGGTTTCCAAACAGTTTTTGGTAAGGAAGCTGAAGAGGTCAATGCCTTTTGGAAGAAAGATGACCCTACCAGACACCTGAACTGCTGACAAAGTTATTTTGTAATTCTTTAGAAATTTTAGTATCTCTACTTTTAGTAAGATAGTACTTTATCTTTACTTTTAGTATCTTTACTTTGTTTTCGTAGCAACTGCTAATGGTCTGGTGCTAACATTAGAGCAGGGGTGCTTATGTTACAGCAGACTGTATATTTTGTCCATTATTGTGAAAATGAACACTCTGCAATCCAAGATTGTGGATGGGGAACATAAAGGCTGAGGAGAGATTACAACCTGCCTTTTGGGTTTGCTGCTGGTTTTGTTAATGTAAATTAACTGAAACTTGGCCAAAAGAGTCGTGGACTTAGGTGTTGAGCCCTTCACTCTTGTGTCATGCAGATGTGGCTGAACTGCCTTCAGATGAGGAAGGGGGTACACTCATTGCCAGGAAGGTGGGGGAAGCTGTGCAAAACACGCTTGGAGCGGTGGTGACAGCCATGGACATTCCCTTAGGTGAGTTCTCTTCTGTTCTGATGGTTTTTTTTTGTCTAAAGGTGTTTTTGTTTTCAAAGGGCAAAATTTGTTATTAAACTTCAAGAGTTTGTGTGACAGGCTGCCACCTCTGCTATGATACCACTGTTGGTTGAGAGTTCACAGCCCTCTGGACCTCTTCTGCTTGATGTTTCCTCTTGGTTTTCAGCATGTTGTTTCTGCAGATCACACTTTCTCTTTTCACCCTATTATGCAAAACTGTGCACCAAGCTGTGAGTAATTCATGCTCCCCTGATGGATTCACTGCAGTGACCTGCCATTTGAAGTTCCCTAAAGATTGGCCAATTAGGAAGCATTTTATCAGGTTTGGTTTTCTTTCAGAGATGCTGAGTGCCTTTTAAGTGTGATCATGGATACTGCTGGTACTTCTTGGTACTTACTTCTGAGGGGAGGGCTGAGAATTTGAAGCCGTCCAGGTTGGTAAGGATGAGGAAGTAATTAGTAGTCTGATCTTTCATGGTGAGCTTAGTGCAGGGAACCTCTACTGCTCTTTCTTGTGCTGGGTGGCAGTATAGGTATGTCAGCAAACATTTCACATTTTAATCTTCTGTTATTGCACCTGACTTCCTACTCATTGCACGGATCATTGTTCAGCTGCTTTGCCTACAGCATGTCCAGCCTTCACCTTTGTGGGTGTTTGCTCTCTGACAGGCAGAATAAATCCCTTTCTCAGTTCAGACACTACATGCATTTCTGAATATTTGGTTTGGTGACTTGGTGGTTTTTTTGGCCACAGCTAAAACTGAAGGTAGGGAAAAGCAAGTGTCTTAACCTCTGGAAGAGTCTGAGTAAGGCAAGATGGTAGTATTAAAAGAGACACAGTTTACTCTTGGAAGAGAGGCAGAATGTGGGAGAATGGTAGAATACTCTAAATGGCTGCTCATTGCATTGAAGGATTCTGTCAGTAGGTCACATCGCCATTAATGGCAGTGATATGACTTGCAGTGTGTGAGTGCCTCCACTGGAGTACATTCTTGATATGCTCATGTTCATGGATTATTTTGTTCTCCCTCTTTCTCATCCCTCACCTCACTTCCTCCCTAGGTCTGGTAAAAGATGCTGCCCGACCTGCATACTGGGTACCAGATCATGAAATCCTGCACTGCCACAATTGCCGGAAGGAATTCAGTATCAAACTCTCCAAGCACCACTGTCGGGCCTGTGGCCAGGGATTCTGTGATGAGTGCTCGCATGACCGCAGAGCGGTTCCCTCTCGCGGATGGGATCACCCCGTCCGAGTTTGCTTTAACTGCAATAAAAAGCCTGGTGACCTTTAACCCCAGGCTGCTCTCCAGATCTTTGCAATTCCTTATGTTCTCAGGGTTACAAATGAAAATATCTGGTCTCCCTTTCACCTTCTAACCTGTTGCAGCCAGAGTGCATGTTTCCAGTTTCTGGCCTCCTCTTGTGTTATATCCATCTTGGAACACTGGGAATGAGCTTACATTCAGCCTCTAGGTTTTAATTTCAAATTAACTGAGAAAGGGAGGGAGCTCCCTTGTAAATGAGCAACCCAAAATCCAGTGTATTTTATTCCAATTAAAAAAAAAAAAAACAACTATATATATATATATATCAATGATGTAAAATTTAGTATATTAAGAATATGGTTGAAAATGAAGCTTTGAGTATTCCTAGTTCAAATTAAGGATGGTGGTGTTCCTTACTGTAATGGATCAGAATTATGGCCTTCTAATTCTTCTTTTGGAATGTCTTGCTGATTGTAATGTCCTGTGAGGAAGGTTTGGACTCTGTGCTGCCAGGAATCTCCAGTGTTGCTATATGAAATACACCTGGTAGTTCAACCAGCTCTGCATCTAGAGGTGTTGCCCTTCTGGCCATGGAAGATTAAACCCAGATTTATTAACAAGTTTGTTTGAACTGTGATACAAGCAATGGTCTTGCAGTGCAAGAGGTATCAAGTTAACGCAGACTCCCTGGCAGAGACCGGTAGAGTTCTGAAAGGTAAAGCAAATCTTATGGCAGGAGGCAAAGCATTCTGATCTTGCCATTTCAACTTCAATACCAGATCAAAAGGTAGCAGGGTTTTTCTCTCCCTGACAATGTTTTCATGTACTCAGGTTTTCTTCAAATTTCTCTGCAAGTTCATTGCAGTTAAAAGTTTTGTCTGGAGCAGAAGAAAAGAGCAAGTTTTGTAGGCAATTCTGAGATACAAAGTTTGAGTTGTTTGGATTGTGATGACTTTCCTTTTTCCCCACTTTTTAAGTGATCCTATAGTTTCTGAAGCCTCTATGTTCTCAGATATGGTTGCATACAAACTGCACAGATTTGACTTACTTTCATCTAATAATATGAACATACAAATCAGCCTGGAAAATGGGAACCTTTCTTCTTTGCTCCTACCAACTGGCACTCACTGGACTTCATCTTTTTATGAAAGGACTGCAATGAATTCACTGATTTTATTATGAAAAGCACCACTTAACCTAACTTATACTGTCATGTACTGTGGATTTGTGGTTCCACTTATAAGAAGTATGAGACCATTGTGGATTAAACTGCCTAAAATTCTCCCTTCTTGGCTTACACAGAAAAAAATTCTTTTACCACATGAGAGTTGCCTCCTTGGAATGGCTGGAGTTTAATGCAGTGTCCTGCAACTGTGGTATTTTTTCCCCAGCTTATTAAATGTGCTCTTGTGTGATGAGATGCCCAACACCCTGTTTTAAGACTGTATTATTAAATTAACTGCTATAAAGAACTTTATCTTCTGAACAAGTGTACTGACTTTCCTTGCAACAACGGTTCTCACTTTGTCTCTGAAAGACCATGCTCACAAAGTGTTTGTCCCTTCACAACTACATCCAGCCTACACAAGGAAGTAGACTTAGAAGATGTTCCAGGACACCTTCGGTACTGGCCAAGTTTACTGCGGACTGTCTTATGTTTTTGTAAGCAAAAGTCTGCCATAAACTTCCTGTTGTCCAAGTAAGGGCATGAGTAGGTAGAAATCCTCTCTTAAAAGACATTCTGTACATCTAGCATAATTCTGTGCTTCAAAGTATTCTTTATTTTTTTAATGGGTGAACAATGTGTTCTTGGTTTGTAGGCTGTGCCCTGTGTGCTGTTTATGCATGTAGCTTTACTACCATGTTTATGCACAAAGAGAAAGCAGCCATGACATTCCTTGTATAAAATCTTTGGCATCTGTTTCAACAACTTGTCTGATTTTTTTTTCCTTGTCAAAGCAAGAACTACTACTCAATCAAAAGGAAAATGTTGTATAAACATTTTTAATATATATGTGGTCTTAGTAACTTAGCAACCTGTCAGTATCAGAGCCCATTCTTCTTGATAGATTAAGGACTTGAATCTTCTATGATGTTTTTCTACAAAACAAAGTCTTATGTGGTGCTTGAACTGCAGCAGGTTTGGTGTAACTCTTTCTGGAGAATGCTGAGAGGTGTATTTGGGAACTTTGTTTTTCAAAATGAAAAAAAAAAATCTAAGGTTAAGGTCCCTGCTGTTTCCTGTACAGAATAGCACTTATTTTTTCTGGTACTGTTTGGTGCTGTGAGTACATAGTATAGAATATGGTTATTAAATAGCTTAGCTATTGAAAGGGAATAGATGTTAGCAGAGCCAATGCTATTCAGTTTTAACATGTTAGGATTCAATAAACAGAAGAGCCCTAAGAGATGTCTGTGGACAGAAGGCTCTACAGAAAATATGAAGGAAATAGAAATCCTGGGGGGAAAAAAAATATCCCTAAAGCATCATGAGAAGATGTTGTGTTTGGGGTTGGACCCAATAGAAACCTGTCCGTTCTATTCCTGAACTATTGGGAGAGATGCTTTGTGTTATGGGTAGCACCAACCAAGAGTGAGTTTTTGGAAAACCCATCAAAAGTTCACAGCAATATAGCTGGAGCTATGCAAGAGCACAAATTCTGAGTTCCATAATAGCACCATGAGACAGTAATGCAACTCCCATGTGAAAAAGTCTTCTGTATTGACAAGGGCAAAGATAGAAAGAGACTGTTTTTCAGGAAATTTCTAGAAGATCATCACTTTGTGTGTTACACTGAAAAGAAATTACCATGAAGTTGTAGTCAGTCAAGATGATAATGTGTCCCTTAGGTCAACTGAAGTTCACTGTAATGTTAATATTTTAGCAGTTAAAATTGCCATGCTTACTTGGTAGGATAATTAATTGGTCTCAATTGGTCCGAGATGTGACATGATAAAAGCCTGTTCTGAGTTAGATTGATGTTGACTGATGTAAATCTGTTGTCAGAAAAATTATGTCAGATTGATTATTGATTATTATGTCAGATCGAGCAGCATCTGCACCTCTTCCAATTAGGAAATGCTATGGAAAACATTGAGTAAAATAACAATCATATGAACTAGCCAATATGCAAAGATGTGTGCCAGTGAAAAACTGAATTCCTTATCCAAAGCACCACAAAACAAGTCTAGACTTGTTGATTGCTCTATTCTGATGGATTTATTTCCATTATGGGTACAAATGGCAATTCAGCATGAAGATTCATCTTCAGGTAGCTGGTGTGGGTTTCCCTGTCATTCTGTGAAACAGATATATGCAAGCTTCATATAGATGTCAACACTTTTACTTAGACTCCCTGTAGGCCACTCTTGGCTTAAATGTGACCCAGGTGCATGTTGCACCTGAGACTTGCAGCCACGGGGCAGATGGTGGAACAGCATGGCTACAACATGTAGCTGTTGTCAGGGCAGAAACAGGCTCTAAGCTGGAATTACTTGCACAAGAAAACTGCTTTGTCCTTCATTCCCTGCCCTCCCCCACTTCCACCACCTGCACTGGTTTTCCTGTTCATTCGTTCTGCCCAGTGCCTTGCAGGTGAAGTTGCACAGGCTAAAATTGGCCAAGGTATCCTGTACATTCCTGTCTGTTTCCCTTGGGAATAAGACCTCTGGTTGTGTTCTGGAAGACAAGACAACCCTTGCTAGCTTTTGATGTTAACAAGAGTTCATTTGTGGAAATAAACACCATCCTTAAGTTAGATCTGCCTTGCATTTATGCCAGGTGTCTGTTATGACTGTGCTGAGACATTCACAAATGCCCCTGTTGCTTTGGGAGCCTGGGCTTTAACATTGCAGGACTCTGGCTTCCCCACCTGGTTCTACAGACTTTGTGGTCCATATTTTTGCTTTCAGCATAACCAGCCCAATTACATTTAAATACTAATATAATTCAATTTTGGCAGCCTCTAATCATTTTCATGTTTCATTTGTCACTGCCATTGTCAGTCACTGTAATGCCATGTATTGTAGCATTGTCCTTGCATTTAATTATTGCTGATGGCTGTAATATAATTTGGCACCAACAAATACGTCTGCCTCCCAGTAATTTGAGAACACAGAGTGATTTGGACTAGTGATAGAACTGTCTGCTTTCTGTCATCCAGGTTTCATCCCCCTCCCATACTTTAGTTGGGCACTCTTTCATGGCAAAGCAATGTTGACATATATATTCTGTCAGTAACAGTACATATATTATGTCATAAAATGTATTTGTTTGTAGTGCAGGTATATCAAAAATGAAATCATGCCAATGCCAAAATAAATGAAAATTTGCTATGAGGACTTTCAAAATCAACAGTATGATGTGACAAATACAAAGCTAAAGTAGAATGGCAGCTAGTTAGTTATCTCAAGCCAAAATTAAAATGCATTCAGGTTTTTAACTTTCTTTTTGTTGGATATAACTCAAGGGAAAAAAATATACCAGTGATATATATATATATGTGGAAGTCCTTATGTAGGAGATGTTTTAATTGTGGCATTACAGAAGTTCTAATAGTTCTAATTTCAAGAATTCCAGAGATTTTGAAACATACTGATTTCTAATGTTCTGAAAAGCTGGGTAAATATTTCTGTTTCTGCTTAAAAGGCAATTTTTCAGCAGCACTGGAGAGAAGCAGGTGCATATGTCTGATGGTGATATGCAGATGGTGACATGTCAGGAAGGCATCAAAGTGCTTCACAGATACCATGGTACCAACAGATAGGAAAGAAGTTGTTTTGACAAGAAAAGGCAGGTGATCTTCATTATATTTTCAATAGGTTTATCAATTTTGTGCTTTGGCTTCCATTTTTGAAGTATTACACTGATTTGTAAAGTGCTTTTAACAGTTGGGTCAAGCATCTCTCAGCCCCCAGGCCCTCACCCCAAAACCCCTGTCTAGAAAGTACTTTGGGTTGGTGTTGACTGCTGGATTCAGCTCACAGTATATGTAGGACATATAGTGTGTGCAAGCAGCCACTAGTGACTGAAGGTTTGGGGACCAATGCTGAATTCTCCACTGCTAGATTGTAACTTTTCTGAAAGCAGCTTCAGTAAGGGGATACTTTGAGACTATGCACATAGTTGGGTTTGAATGCTCCCTTTCTCATAACAAATGCATTGTTTTCTAGTCCTGTTAGAATAGGTCCCCCTTGAACTTAAAAATGCAAAAATGCTAGTGTGAATTGGTGACTAGTCAATAGAATTTTTTTAACCTCTTAGTTTAGATATTCATCAGGATAATAGAGGACAAATGACCATGCATGCACGTACTGCAGTAAGTTGGGACCAACAGAAAGATGTGACCAACATCACCACAGAAGACCCAGAAGCAAATCTCCTCCTTGCTTTAGAAATTTCAAGTTAAAATTGAAGTTTTTCTACCTGTCTTCAGGTCCTAAAGGGGTTTATGTGTAAAGAGCTTTATTAATCAGGGTTGAGAGATGACTGATAGCAGCAGGGGACATGGAATAGAGCGAGGGTGAGACTGTGGCTTCTGACAGAGTGGTGTTGATGGGAGGCACTGGCAGTTTCACCAGTGAGAGAGCTGGGTAGGCTGTGCCATGCTTCAGGGAACCAGTGGCACCAAGGAAATGGTGTCTGCTGGGTGAGGGATGCTGCAACTGGGCTTGGAGCACAGCGCTGGCCTTTCTGAAGTTTCCCACTACTTCGGTCCTTGCTGAGACACAGAGGCAGAGAAATACAATGTTTTGATACTGTAGCAGACAGGAAGAGTGTTGTCGTTCCTTTTAAACTGCCTTAGGGCCCCACTGTTGCTGTGTGATGAAAGAGATGATTTAATATACTTTAGCTGCTGCCTGTAAACTGCTTGCTGTTTGTCACTGAAGCCAAATTGCCTCTCTTCTTGCCCTGCTTGCCCTCTCCTTTTTTAGTGCTTTTGCAGGCTTAATTAGAAGTGTTGGCTGCAAAAGCACTAGTTGGGTGAATGGGTTTGCAAGGGATGTGTGTGCACTTGGTTCCTGGAAACACAGAAAGGAATTTTTTTTTTTGTTGTTGTGTGAATTTTCCCTCAAAGGAACATAGAGATGAAACTATCTGCAGTTATGTAAGATGCCTTTCAACCACCATTCTTAGTTGTGCTTGCCACGGTAACTGGACATAATTGTTGCATGGTCCTGTTCTTGCAGAACCAGAATTACTGGAGTTAAGAGCACTGAAAGAGTCTAAATTCTAATTTAAATTTTGGAATTAATTCTGCTTTAAGGGAGTTCATGATCTTTGTAGGTTACTGTTTGAAACCTACTACTTGTAGGAAAATGTTTGAACCACACATTTACTAGCAAGAAGATCAATATATAGTATGTTGCAACTGAATTGATTATCAGATGTAATATTAGGACTTTGCAGTGGGATGGGGTTAACTACACTTCTGTTTTCTGAACAGATGCTTAGTTGTAGCATGCATAATTAACAAAGGCAATGCAAATGTTTTTCAAAGTTTTGCTGTGTGCATTTATCATTGTGTATGCAACAGAAAATGTCAAAAATTAACATAACCAATCAAGACAAATTGTGGAGTATTTTCTCAAATTGATAAGCAAAGCAACCAGGAACTAGGTCCCTTGGTTTTTGAAGTGTAGTAGAGGGAATGGAAACAGCCTGCAAGGCTTACCATTTAGGAGAGCAGGAGACCCCCTGGTCTCATAAACGCTGTCTGTGGAAAGAAGGGGCGGCATAGAACTTATGCTGTGAGCAGCATCCACTCTGTTTTGTGTGAGAAAGAAGGTTCTGCAGAGGAACACTAAAGCCAGAGGTATGAGGGGAACCAGGCTTATAAGGAATTAACAGCTCAGTCTGCCCATGGGAAAACACAAGTTGGCTGTTAACAGGATAGAAGAAAAATTTGGGGGTTTTGAATGTATACTCAAAGAGGGAAGACACTGTTTTGAGTATTTGCTGGGATTCATCTTGATTACCCTTGCAGCAGCTATTTCTGACAGAATATATTCACACTGTAAAGTTTTGACACTGCTCCCAAGAGGAGTTTTCCTGCTCTATTGTCTTCTGTATAGATTTATGGGTAAATGAAATACAAAGAAAGGTCAGGAGGTCACCACACAACACTGATGTGTTGGTGAGCAAGAAGAATTCCTGAGAACACAGTCTCTTGGAACAGCAAGCACATTGCTTAGGCCTGAAGGTTGTGAGAGAACAAGAGAAATTAGTTCTCAAATACAGATATGGTATGCAGTTACTGTGACCTGGTACTACAACTTTGCAGCTGAGGGCCCAGTTGTACCTCTGTATACTGACTTTGTACAGGTGATTCCAAATCACAAAGATGTGGTCTGTACAACTGGGCTTCTGTCCTGCTACAGCTGCATGAGCAAGCCCGCCCTTCCAGACCGCTGACCAAACTGCACATCAGGGGTGTGGACTTGGTTAGGAAACCCTGATAAATTAACAAGGGCATTCAGCTTTGCTACTGGACCAGAAAAGGGGCTTTACTCCATGCCTGCTGCTTTCTACAGGAATCATGGCAGGGCAGTGATGCTACCATCGTCTGAAAGGCACAAAGTTTAGTATGACCCAGCAAAAAGGATTGACAGCAGGGGTCAGGAAAACAGCTGTTCCTTGAACTGTTTCCAGCCATGGAGCATGGTTACTTCCAACCAACTGCTTCCAAAGTAGAGCAGTGGCAGTTGCAGGAACCCCAACCAAAGCTACTCCAAACTGCCCCAGAACACTTACAGTGTTCAGCTTCTCAACACCAGCTGCTTCACTCTGCTGGGCCAGCCTGCTTCTTGAGGCAGATGTGACCACAGCTAAAGGTTAGGTGACCAAACAGCACATTTAGCTAGCACAACAGAGGCTCTTAAAGTTACCTGCTTGGCAGGCTTACAGCTAGATTTCAGAGAGACTGAATCTTGCCTACAGTTAATCAATGTTTAGCTTTTATTTACAAGAGGTCTGAGATGTATGTATACAGCAAGATTTGCTGAACTCCTGAAGGATGTTCACAATTAGATGAGCAAAGCAGATGCAACAGCAGCATATAATGACTCAACAGCTTGGTGACTGGTGTAAAGATTCTGAAGTCACATATAGATTGGCAGCTTTGTAGACCAGGTCTGAGGAGAACATGTCAGTTATAGGAGAAGTGGTAGAGATCCTGTTTGACAGCCATGAGTAAGCCAGGAACTCCTCGGCTACCCCCAAGTCTTGAAGAAAACACCACACTAGGAATGGCATCTTTGGATGATGGGTGGGGAGAAGGGATGGTTCTAAGCAGATGAGTATCTTGGAGACTCCAGATTCGGGTGTAGCAATCCTGACCAACTGGGACGAAAGCAAAATCCAACATTACACAAAAGACTTTACACAGTTCTGCAAGATTATCACCACAGAAGCAGAAGGTCTATGGAGAAAACACTCTGAATATTTTTATGCCCACATGAGGCAAAGTGCTTATCCATACTTTACAAAACAAAAAATTTACACTGAATACTACAGGAGTGGGAAAAATGTACATTTCCTATTAGGTAATTAAAGGTACAGTAAATCAGTTTTTCCTTTTATCAAGCTCCTAAGCCAAAAAAAGGGAGAAAAATTCAGTCACATTAAAAATTCTTATTATTCCACCACTGACTGGTATATCCAAGGAAAGGAGGTCACTGTCTTTACAGTGACTTTATGAAGCTTGGCTACACTATAAAGGTTTTTTTTCATCTATTGCTACTTTTTCTGCCCCCACCCAAAATACAATGAGACAAAAATCTGAGTGTAACTGGGAGTATTCAAAATGAATCTGAGTGGTATAAACAGTTTACAAGGAGTCAGGCTCACATGCCAATGCTTCAGTTCATCACCACATTCTCCACTTAAGCACCAACTAAAGATATGCAGTCTCTATATAAAGTTATCACCAAGTCTCCTGTTTACATATTGTTTCCTTGAATTTTGAAATCAAGTGTTTTCTGCTCTACTTTTGAGACATATTGTGGAAAGGATAATAGGACTTTTGCAATACACAGCAGATTAAGCTGTTGAGCACCTCACAGGATTGATTACAGTAGGTATGCATCCATAACATAATTTTTATAGTCTATTACAGTATGTTTAAGGCTATTTTTTTTCTGATTTTAAAGAATTAACAGCTTTACAGCTTCTAACAGCTGTACCTAAGAAACACCCCTCAGGCTTAAGAAAATCACTACCATACACTATACAAATAGAGGGGGGAAAAAGTCAACCTACCTGCTGTAAGAAGTCCTTCTTCCTCATTTACATGCAAAGGGAGAAGAGCATATTCATTGTGGTGACCTTTGTACTGTTTCACACACTTTGCTGTTCTCAGGTCCCACAGTTTTATCTGCAAGTTGAAGAAATTGTTTGAGAGAGGATATATTAAAGCAGAGAGCACCCAAAGGTTGGATATGTTGGAGCATGCCCAGAGGAGGGCCATGAAGATGACTGGAGGGCTAGAGGACCTCTCCTGTGGAGACAGGCTGAGAGAATTCAGCCTACAAAAGCAGCCTCCTCCTGAAGGAGGCTACAAGAGAGCCAGAGAGGGTCAACTTATAAGGGTATGTAGTGATAGGACAAGGGGGAATGGCTTTAACTGAGAAGGGTCTGTTCAGATTAAATATTAGGAAGCTCTTTAATGTGAAGGTGGTGAGTGACTAAAACAAGTTGCCCAGAGAAGTTGTGGATGCCCCATCCCTGGAAGTGTTCAAGGCCAGGTTGGATGAAGGTCTAACAGAAGGTGTCACTGCCTATGACAGGGGGCTGGAACCAGATGATCTTTAAGCTTCCATCCAACCCAAACCATTCTGTGACAAATAACGGGCTCTGGAAGAAGACCCATAAATGGAACTACCACCCAGTTCCATACTACATACTAAGAGCAGACATCTGTCCTTGGGAGTGGGATAAGTACCTGTAAATTCCCAGATACTGAAAGGAACAGAATATCCTAAACACAACAAAAGCATACCTTTCCAGACATATCTGCTGCCATCAGATAATGTTCATCCTCCATAAGGTGAACAGATGTAACTGCTGAGCCATGGAAGAGACGAATTGCTTTCCAGCTCTGCCCCTTGCGATTACGTTGGCGCACGTCAATGCTGAAAATCTCACCCGAACGGCAGCCATTGTACAGCACTGGGGTCTGGGAGAATCCCAGAGAAAGGAGCATACTGTGTAACATCTGCAAGGGTCTTACAAGTTACACAGACAGAGCCTCTGTCATGCTTTTGAGCTCTACAGTCTAGTTGTCAAATTATTTTAACAGATGAATTAAGAAGCAGAATTTTAATTACACACTGCAGCATTTTTCAGCAAATTCATTAAGCTCCATTCAAACCTCAGCTATTTACTTTAGCTGTAAAAGTTTCCCTAGGTAAGCAGGAACTCAATCTAACATAACAGCAAAACAGAAACTGGAATTCTCATATTCCTCATCTTTTATGATCCTAATTCTTTGTGAACAAGTCCATTAATATTTTATAGCGACTTTCTCCTTCTTGATGAAGGCAATACAGCGAGTGTTACTAGAATGAGGTTATTGACCAAAATCAAAACAATTTTACATGTTATTACTGTGCTCTTTGTACTTCCTTGTCTTTTAACCTCTGTAATCTTAACAAAAATTGCCCCTGTTGCCAGTTTGAAATCAGATAATATTTTTGTTGCTATTCAATTGTGTGTGAGCATCAGACCCCATCAGCTCTGCTGTGGAACAGCCACCTAACAGCAGCTTTCATCACAACCTTATGTACAGCATGAGGAATCCTGCCCCAAACAGAATAAAGAGCCCACCAGTGAGGAAGTGCTTTGAAAAAATGGTGTCTGGTTCTCCCTACCTGTGTGGCAAACTGCTGTGCCAGAACATCACTACTGGTTCCAAATGTCTGACGATGCCCTGTCACTACATTGGTCACAAGAACTCGTCGTGTCAGGCCTAAGGAAGACAGATGATATTAGTTTAGCTGTAATTTGTGTAGCAGCTGGGAGATGAAGGGAAGAAGTCTTTCCCACTGAGACAGAGGGGGTTGCTAGCCTTGCAGATAGATCACCTGTGCTAAAGCAGTTGTCTGCTTGGGGATTCAGGCACCAAGCGCAGGACCAGGCAGTGGATATCTTGAAACTGCACAGCATTCCAGGTCGATCTCCTAGAACACAGGAGCAACACATGAAGTGTTCATGAAATGTTAGGACAGGATGGTAACTCAGAAAGGTTCTTAGATTGCCACATTTCACTCTGAAGCAGAGGAAGTGTTACCCAATTAGCGTCCTTTTGGTACTCAAGAGACAGGAAACAGAAATCAAAGTTCATGACTTTGGGACTCCTACAGTCTATGTAAGTGGGACTCCTACAGTCTATGTTAATAGATGATATTGAGAGACTGTGAAATTTATTCAGTAGTCAGAGGGCTCACCATGGCAGGAAAGAGAAAAGTAACACTCGCCTTATAGCACTGAGTAAGCCATTTTTAAAAGATGAGTGGGCTAGAAATACAAAACATTTACTTTATAAACTATAGATTAGCCAAAGCCTAACCTGTACTATGCCTGCTTATTTTAAAATAAATGATTAAGTAATAAACCCCTAGATTTGACTCTTACTCATACAGCCCCTGCACAGAATTTATGCCAATTAGCAGACTACATCCTTAGTTTTCACTTCATGGCACATCATACATACATCTGTCATGTAGCACAGGTGACATGGACAAGAATGGATGGATAACATAGTTTTAGACAGGCTAAGTTCTACTTTTCTCCTGGCATCTACTCAGCAAGGCTCCCACAAACCACCTCTTTAGGAGAGAGAAGGAAATCAAATCTGGAAATACCTGAACAGTCAATAGGATATACTAGACAAGAAGACTTTGGTGGAACTTACAGCAGCTAATTATGGTGAAGGGCTTAAAATCTTTCACAGAGCAACTGGGTGTGCTGGCCTAGTAGCCATCCACCCTCCGTGACTCTTCATTCAAGTTCATGCTGACTCTATGCAAATTTTTTAATGGCTGCATATATAGTAAGACATTAAATTTTTAAAATTAGTCCATTACTCTTATCTATCACAGATTTCCTCTGTATAAATTTAACTGATCATGTTTGAATGGAAGGCAGATTAGAGCACTGCACTCTGTGACTTGAAGAAGCATGGTTTTAACATCTATCAAGAAGGTCCAATTAATTAAGTCCTGACCCCAAGAGCATTCAACAGAATAGATCAGCTACAGCCAGACTTAGGACGTGGTACTCTCCCAGTCAGTCAAGTTTCCATACAACTGGAGCTGGAGCTTGTACAAGGAGCTCTGGGCCGAGATATTTACCAGCTTTTACACCTCTGATTTATGCACTGAGCATTCCTGAGCAGCTGCTATGAGAAGGGATTCTGCAGTGACTCTGGACATTCTATAAGGAAATGTGAGTATTTGCTGTGTGCAGTCTCTGCATATTAATTACAGGCCAAGCTTCTCATGAAAAATCTCAAGTGTTCACTTTACAAGTGAGTTGTTCTCCTGCCAAAGTCAAGTACTGCAGCAGCTAAAAATAAACTAGGACTCTGAATACTGCTTGTTAATTAAGTCTCAAATTCTTTCATCATCATTTCACTTTTTAAGCTGTTTTAGTCTTACAGGAATACAACAGTCTCACCAACTACTGAAAAAGAATGCTAAAATAACCTTTCATTTGTGCTCTTTTCATATAATCGCTACCAAAACTTGGAGACAAAAATCCAACAGAAACACCCTACCTGGGTTAGTGCTGCTGAACAATGATGCTGGAAGCAGACTGGCACAGCCTGGTGTTTCTGCAATTCCCATGAGACACAGCTTGCTGAAGTGAGTTAAGGAAAACTGATTTCTCTGTAGAATAGAACAGGCTGCCTAATATTTATAAATGGTAAAAGCAAGATGCCCTGATACAGCTACAGCTCACAACACTTTTCCTCGAGACCTTTGATGTGCTTTACAGTTTACAACTAAGCTGTGACACTGCACTTCTTTCATAGGAATGAGCTAGAAAGAACTCAAATTCTTGCTTGTGTATTTTCACTACCAGAAAGATAAGACAATACTGTTGTATCTTACTAGTGATAGGAAAAATAAAAAATAAGCATGGCCTATATAGATCATTCTCACTTTTTCATGTTGATGGCACTGCATTAATATAGATCTATTTTTTATGGAGGTAAATTGGAAAAATGGAAGGCAAGGAAAATTCACTTCAGATTACACTTAAATATTTTATGAAGACTAGACCAGGTACAAATAGAATTTGAAAGCTGCATTTCAAGTTCAGTTGGGTTAATCTGTAACTCAACTAGAGGAAAACACAAACCCACCAAACCAAGTGATCCTGAACACATCCCCAGCTGTGTGCACCCCTGGTGAGCTCCTGCCCCTGATGAGCTGGTCTGGAGCTGCCTGGCTTTTCACACAGCCCATTCCATACTTTTCAGTGTAATTTCTTTTGGCACTTTATAACCTGTTGTCTGCCATCTCCTATGTCAGAATTCAGTTTTTTTCCCCTACTCTTCTGGGCTCTGCACTGTTCATTACTGCTTCCTCTACTGTATCTATCTGACTTTTCAAGTCAGACCTGCAGAACATGCTCTGAAAGTTGCAGGTGATGCTACTGAATTGCTCCCATTCTCCTCTCACCCCTACCAATACAGGGATGGTTTAAAACACAAATGAACCATCCCACTTTCAAAAAGGTTCACTTCAGAAAAAGGTTGTTGCCTTTACCCTCTGCTCCTGTTCTTTTGCCTCAGCCAATTTCCAAACATCAGATCATTTTGGATATGGCATTTATATACACTGTTAATGAAGTGGGAATTCTCCATGGCAGAAAACATGGTCTTTCATTTACCATTAACATGGGAACAATTCTACATTTATCTGTAACAGAACCATACATTCCTCAGAAATTCCAATCGAATTCCAGTGTTGGAGTTCGATTTTCTTTACTTCTGCTGTTTTCCAGAAAACTTATCTTCTGGGGGAACTACAGAAGAGGTATTCCTTAAATTAATTTTCCTGTGAAGCATGATGCAGACTAGTAAAACCTGAATGACAATTCTGATTTTTTTTTAAAGGATATAAAACATGAGAATCTGGATGAGTCAGTGATGCCCAGCACACAGAGTTCACCTTCAGAGAGAAGAAGACATACTATTTTTGTGATCTGTAATTCAATTAAGGAAAGATTATTTCCATGCAAAAATGACGTAAAATTAGGCACTGGGTACAACTCCTCAGCCCACTAAATAACTCAGTAATGGGGCACAAGCATTTCAGCTTCATACTCATCACAACAGAACAGCATTAAGAAGTCTGACCAAACGCAGACTAAGGCACCAAGTACATCTTATTCAAGAGACCATCCCTGAAAGAACCCGAACATGAAGAAATCATGAAAACCTGTTTTAAATATGCCTCATATTTAAAGGAGGATAAACACAGTTTAAGGGAAAACTTTAAGGATAAACACAGTTTCCCAAAATTATTTTTAGGAAAGAAGCATGCAAATCTTGGTAGTTTTGATAGCCAAACTTCAGTTTTGCTAGCTACAGTTGAAGTCTAAAGTAATCACTATCCTTGGAAGCTGGTACTTCTATGTAGTCCTCCATTCCAGTTGTAGTGTAACATTGCTGACAACTATTACTGGTACTGAGCGCTTTCAGGTTTACTGTGGTTCTGTATTTACCCAAGTTTCACATCTCTAGATTCTTCCCTTCTCTTCTCCTAGGCCCTTCCCCAACCCTCATGGCACTTCCACCTGAGCCTCCCAAGAACAGTGTTCTGAGAAAGCAACCACCAAAGGAAGGAGGAACAGAAAGCAGTACTTTGCGGTTTGTGAAGTAGAGGTTGTCATACATCTCCACAGTGAGAGACTCCTTCCCCAAACCGCTGAGATTGATGATACCATATTTACATCCTCCATGCTCTACATCGTTCACAGTGAATATTCGTTCACAAGCAACATCTGCCTGTAAAATAAAAGCTTACCAGTCACACTCACTGGAAACTTACAGGAAAAACAGCCTGAGGAGTTGCATTAAGTCTAAAATGAAACAACACATTAATTCTGATCCCTTTAACACCATCTGCTTTCCATCCACCTCTAAAATCAATGGCCAACTCCTTTTAAATGCATGCAGAGAAAAAATGGGGATAAGAAAAGGATTCAGTCCTTGGCATACAATAAATGATCTTTCCAATGTTAATAATTCTATACACTTACACTGTTTCTGAGTCCCTTCTGGCTTCAGCTATCTATGCAGTGCTTTGTTTACAAGGCCAGGAGCTGGTCCTGGAGAGCTTCCTATATAGTCTATGAAAGATCATGAAATGTAAAGTGATTACTGATGTTTACCTACTGATGTTTGTGGTTCAGAGAATCACAGGCTTTGCCACTCCCAAAATTCTTTTTCATTTTTTTCTTCTTCCTCTTGATCCTCTCCACTCCTCCTCCCAGCCCCACAATAATGATCCACTCAACTCCTACTTACTTCCAAAATAACATGTTGATCAGATTAAAAAAAAACAAAAAACAACCAACAAAAAATGCTTTCATATCCAACCTTTTTTATAATTTTCCTTTGTAGGAAAGGAACAGCCTCTCCCTACCTGTTAAAGTTACTGAGCATAGATTTTAAGAACTGACAGAGAAGGAATAAAATATCTTTAAAAGCTACATATCTTTATGGAATAACATATCTTTAAAACCTGTGTGATTTGATCACAAGAGCCTGAATTTTCACTGAAGACAGGCTCTATTTATCTTAAAGACCCATCATTTCTCATACATACCACAATGATTTTAAAATTGTTGGTTCCAGCAACTGAGGAATCTGGACTGTGAATTTCTATCTTCCTCCTCTGCATGCAGTTCACTTTTAGTTCATGGACTAGCCTGCAAAAGCAGGTAGGAGGGTGAGGGGGTTGAAGAGAGAAGAATTCAGGTAAGCCTAAATTTAATGCATATGAAAAGAATTCTGGCCAGGATATAGAATGCTTCTCAATCACTGAAGAGAAAATGCCTGAATAACTAGCATGCTGAAATTTAACGTGTATAACCTATGAACATGTGCATCTTCCACATGCATGGAATTTCATCCCACTATTTTGAACCCCAGCACATCTTTAGTTTAGAACAGCAAGTCACTAACTTAACTTGCCTTCTGCTGTTCTGATGGGGGGCAAGGGAATGGTCATGGCTGTTGAAAGGACTTATCCTAAAAAAGCTGTGCTATACTCATAAAGTACAATGTGACAAAACAGCATATCCAATGTACATACATAAAATGAACTTCTTTTGAAGTCAAATTGGGAAACAACTTCCTCATTTGAATTCTCATCATTTTAGTAATCTGATTATTACAGAATATAACCTTTTTCCTGACTTTAAGTACTAAATTCCTCCTCATCCCAATGAAACAGTAAGAAATGCAAGAAAACCTGACGGAAACAGTTGCACTAACAGCAGAACTTGGCACTGCAAACAGAAGACAAATCAAATCACTGTACCTGCAATAACTTGTGGGGCTGAGCGAACCCAGCTGCCTTTTCTGTAACAGCACAGATGAGTTCAGTCCAGCCCTCGTTGTTTTCTGGAAGAGAGTAACATGGAACTGTACTCAGTTATTTATTTGTTTAAGATTCAAATACGGCTGTGGGTCTTTGATGTTTGGGATGTTTAAGGAACTTTTTCTTCTAGCCTACACACATTAAAATTTTCAGAACATATAAAACACATTCCAGCACCATCTCCCTGATCTACTACGCTAAGTAGACAAGAATATACTCCTGTGAGATGTGGAGTGCTTCTGTAAATACAGAACCTGGAGAAAAAATGTGAAACCCCAACAGCCATTGTCTTCACTCTACATAATCAGCAGTACCACCTGGAGGTGTAAAATCACCTTCTGGTTTCATGACAACACCTCAAATTCTTCTTATATGGCAAAATCTTTTATCACAATGAGACTGATATTAAACATGCAGTCTTACTGTTGTACTAAACTGCTTTTCCATTCCATTTCCATTCCCCCCACTGGCACTAGATGATCTTTAAGGTCCTTCCAACCCAAGTCATTCTGTGATTCCATTCCATGATTTACAAACCTTTTAGAATTTAATGCAAACACCTTCTGAGGAGACCAAGGGATAGAGTATTTAGCAGAACTGCGGAGTAAGAAATCTTTTTGCTAATGGTCAGACAAAGCAAGTGTTTGAGAGTCAAAATGTTCTTTACACTGAAGACCTAGTTGGAGAACTTCATTGCTTAAGAAAAAGAACACTGTTCACTTCTTCCAAAAGATAGCATATAAGCTGAGCTGTTATTTGTAAAGTTATAAGACATGTTTTTCAGGTAATGAAAAAGCATCCTTGTTAGATATTTTACCCACATTACAAACATGCAGCATCAGCATTAATTTCACTGTAACACTTTATATAGAAAAGCACACAGGCTTTCCAGACATAAACAGAAGATCTGCCTTGATTTTAACTGTCCAAAAAAGTTCTTCAAGAAAAAGCTTTCCACCAACTATGATTAGTATTGTTTCTTCAAGGTCCAGGAATATGATAAATAAATTTATTAAAAATGCAAAAAACTTTAAATCAAGACCCTGCTTTGCCAATTCAAGGCAGGAACTTGAAACCTGGCATCCAATATCCTGACTCAAGTGTAACTGTTGGACAACTGCAATTCCAAGCACAGTTCCTTTGTCTTTATAGATTTTTTTGTTTGTAATGACTTGACTTCATTCCTATGTGGAAGAGCCATACAAAAGGCTTCAAGGACTTCATTCTTGACAGAAAAAGAATTTGAATTGTCTGAACTTAAAGACTTCATTTATAATCTGTCCTGAGCCAGAGTACAATAAAGCCTAATTGCAATCTTTTTCAAAACATACCTGATGCTGTTTTTCTTCCTCTTCTAAGAGTCTCAGTCTTTTGCACTCCATTGCCTTGTGCTGAATGCTGTCCTTGGTGAGTGGATTGTGATTATTATGTCCAGGCAGTAGGCGAAAATAGCGGTTCTTTTCTGGGTCATAATAAAATCCTGGCAGTTCTTCAGTGGGGGAGACATGGGGGAGAAAAAGTGGCAAAATCAGATGGATAACTAAGTTTGTTTATTGCTCTTTGATATTCCATGTCTTCATGTGAATGTGAGAGTTGTGAGACCCAAAGCTCTAGCTCCCAGCACGTCCCAAGCATGATACACAGAGTGGGAATAGATGAGCAAATTACAGGAGAAAAAATGAGGTTATTTGTAGTGTTCAAATGCACTGCTCTTACACAGCTACAGAAGGAACGTCACCACTGACCAAGAGGAAATTCAGCACAAAAGAAAGGTTTTGTTGCAGAACAAAAATGGTCTTTCTTCATAAATAAATCACGAGGGGACATTCTTAGTTAAAAGACTTGGAAAGACAGCAAAAAAAAAAAAGACAATGAGGTATCAAATAAACTCAAATAAAGTGATTCACTTCCCAGAACAAGACACTTTTTCTTCAGCACACAGGAGAGATTTAGATAAAATCAAGAGTACATTTGCCTCCTTCCAAAGATAAATTGGGACGAGAAACACTCAATTTTAGTGCTTCACTCTCTGTGTGAATGCAGAGGCAGACAAGTAAAATACTATGACATTTAAAATACTTTGACAGATTGTCTCGAGACAAAGAAATTTATTCAGAGGCAACTGTTAACATTTCATTTCAAGAGTATTTAAAACTTTATTTACTACCAGAAATTTCATTTTAAGTATCCTCTTTTTGCAGCTGCTTACCATTCAGCTCCTTATCTGCATCTTTTAGGTTTCAGCTTAGCCACAACTGACCAAGACTTTTTCAGGTCAGTGAAAATAAGAAGTTAGTCAATGAATCAGTAAAGTTTATAAAAGCACACTACATTTAGTAGTTACACAGTAACTACACAGGAATAAATGTCTTGCAGGATACATCTCCTAGCATGTTCACAACACAAAACAGTGATATACAAAAACCATCTTTTTAAACTCAAGTGTTGTTCCAGGACTCTCCTGATGTACAGAAATGTAAGTTCACACTGGCTTAGTTTTTGCTAGCATTGTTTAATGAGTCAGGAAACCAGAATGTAAACAGGACATCTTTCTCAACAGCACTGCTACTTCATCATTTGCTGTAAATGAACAAGTATTTAGCCAGAGTCTATTTATTACAGACTACAAACTACACTGAAGGCATAAAGAGACACACGACACAAGAGACATCCCACAAAGTGGTGGATTGTTGTGCCTTTCAAAAGACTGAGTAATTGAACACAAGCTATAATTTTTTATATACTCTCTTATTTCATTTGCTTGCTTAGTGGTTCATTTTCTTCCTAAAGCAGCACTTCTGGAAGGAAAAAGAATTGCATTTTTTCAGTTTATATCAGCTTGACTAAGCATGCAAGTTTTCAAAAATGAGAAGTACTTGTGGGCCTGAAAGTGATTTGGCTCTGTTCTCCAGATCCTTACTTACTACATCTTTTTGTATCACTTGATGTTACTTTTCTCCACAAACTTTACTGTTTGTATGGTTTCTGTCACACCAGATTATTAATGCAGCTACTACTACTTTTTTCATACAATCAGCATATAGGAACTGACTTCTGACCTACAAACACCATCTCTTACCTGGTGCTACAGAGTTCTGCGTTGACCTGGATGAAGAAGGAGCCTCATTACTGCTGGGACCTGCATTCACAGGGGTCTGTGGCTCTTCTTGTTCCAGACTAAAAAAATAGCATTGCTTTCAAGATAGGCTCACAATTGCCCCACACATCTTTCCCATAAAGAGACTAGAAAACAGATTGTTACTGACATCAATGGAGTACCACTATGCAGTGCTCTGATAGCATATTCTGCATATCACCATATATTAAACTATGAAAATAAAACAGTGAAAAATATTCAGCTTAAAAATTTTTCAAGAACATTAGTGATAACAGTCTTAAATTACTTGCTAATACATTAGAGGTTGCTGTTGGTTCTGCAAGTGCCTCTAACTATTTTTAGCAAAAGATTAACTGGGCGATTGTACATTAAACAAACAGCCCACTCCTGAAAGCATGCAAGTCTTCACAGCACAAAACGAGAGACAGTGTAGGTAAAACACTGATGTCAGGTCGGAAATGTTTTGCCATTATCTCAATAACAAGAGTTTCACTGATGAGGTTTAGAAACATGCAAAATAAACAAAAGTTAAATGAAAATTCCAAGAAAAGCCTCTGCTTTTCTAATAAACATTACATGGGGTAACTGCAGCTTTCCTCTTTTTGAACTAATATACATGAGCATATTCAGTACTCATGAGCAATTTTCCACTAGGATGTTTTCTGAATCACCTGCAAAATTCTCACTTTTTAAGACAGGTCTTATTACATGTCATCTTAAAAGCAGTAGGTGAAGCTGTTTTGCAAGAGCCATAATTTATTGAAAATAAAACGACAAAGAAACTATTTCTAATACCAGCTCTACTGCGGTTTGATTATACAACTCCGAAAACAGTTAAAGGACACAACAGGTATACCAGGGGAAAACCACCCCAGATCGCACCCAAGCACTTAACTTTAAAGCTCTGTAAGAAAACTCTTTTAATTCTGCTCACTGAAGCAGTGTCCATTTGCATTTCTAAATTTTCTTACACGAGTACAACTAGTGTGGCAACTCATAAGTGTGTCTCTTTTCCTAAAAACAGGTTTTTCTTTAAAAAAAAGCTTAGTATATTAAAGCAAAGCATTAGCCTCTTTTAGTCCTGCAAGAGGCACTAACGGAAAGAACAGGGGAATGGAAAAGCAACCAAAGCAAGCTCAAATATAGGCAACTGTAAGTTATAAAATATAAAGCATGTTTTCTGAAAGGATCAGTTTTCAAGGCAGGGATAATTCCTGAGACCTTGTTTCCTTTTCCTCATCTGTTAGATACGATATTACCACATTACTTACCATGCTTTCAAACATTCAGAAAGATCCTTTAATGACAGATTTTACACCACACTCAAGCTTAGAATAAACAGGCAGGTAGAATTAAGTAATTATATTTTTCTTCCCTGAACTATCTTTGCATATTGATGAAAGGTTTATGGATAATGCATAGCTGAAAGGACTGGCTCATGGAACTGCATCTAGTTTAAAAAATCAGTGTACAGTTGTGAACACACAATAAACTTCCAGAAATCAGCACAATTCCACTCCCAGTAGGGATGACAGATATACCAGAAGTACTGTCTACTAGATCTTCAGGTGGCAACCCTCTCGGGTCTAGACAGTCACCATTCTGCACATTCAATTAGGCATAAGACCTATCGGTTTAGCCCATCTAAGCACAAGCTGCCTGTACTTGCCTTTGGGCGCGGTTGTTGTGACCGGGTCTTCTGTGCCGGTGGGGCTGGTGGCTGCGCTTGTGACTGTTCCATCCACGCCTCTCCTTGCCTCGACGGTAGTTCCTCCGCATTTCTCCTCTTAAAGCAAACATGCACACATATCTCACCCCTACTTGCCTGGAACGGCTCAGCACTCAAGACAAGTCTCTTAATGCGGCCTCTTTTCGAACAGTTTCAACCTGTAACGACCAGGCCGGCTGATAGCCCGCAGCACAGACGGTCTCCTACGCCTGTCGACTTCCCCACTAGTCCCGGACCAGCTCCGCGGCTCACCCCGCAGCGCTGAAGCCGAAACCCCAGAGGCAGAAGGTCAATGATGACCGAGCGTCCCCCAGCGCCCCCCTGGGCCCGCCCGTCCCTCACCGCACCGGGCCCACGCCAGCCCCGCCGCGTCCGCGCTGCCGCCAGCGCCCCGCCCACGCCCCCAGAGATGCCCCTCATTGGCGCTCAACCGCACCCGCCGCTTGACGGACAGCTCCCCCATCCAACCGCAAGAGGGCTGGCCGGCGCGTGCGCCGCGCGGGGGCGGGGCCGGGCTGAGGGCGGGCGGATGGCGCGGGGTGCGGCGCTGAGGGATGGAGGGTGTGGGCTGGAAGGGGCTCTTAGCTCGGCAGGGACGAACGCGGGGCGGATGGGGTCGCTTAGCACGGTAGGGAAGCAACGTAGGGTAGAGGAAGCCTGGGGTTTGCTGGGAGGTGGCGTGCTTTGAGGGGACACCGAAAGGGTATCTCCTCTTATGTTGCTGGCTCCCTCAAAGCCATCGTTTGGCTGTGGGCAGGTAGAGGCTGAATTTATCAAGAATTCAGAAGTGATAATGTCTTGAAAGTGACTTTCTGGGCTGAGGCCCCTTGGTGCTTAATGTTTTTTTCTTATTTTGAGCCTTCTGCCGGTGGGCAGTGTTGAGGCGGAAGAGCTCGGGCTGCAGCGATCGGTAACAGCTCCTCGGCTGCTCCGGGCACAGCAGGGTGTGGTGTGACCACCGTCCCCTGGCAGTCAGAGCAATAAACCCCATCTCTTCCTAATCGTTTGTTAAAGGTGTCCTTAAGCCGTTTTTGTATAGCATTCCCCTTCCTGCTTCTTTAGCATATAGGACTTTAAAGAAAGTCGTAACCAGAGTTGTAAAAGAGTTTGTTAACGAATGTTTAAGGTTAAAACAAACAAACAAAAGCTATACTTAAAATAATTGTGGAAAAATAATAGTTTAGCCTTTTTGCTTTCAAAAAGATGTGAGGGTTTTTTGGTTGCTTTAATAACTGAAATAAAAATGCCAGTACTGGGAAAATAGGCAATGGGGTTTTGCTACTTTTAGTTTTTAGACTTTGCACAAATTTGCTATCTTACTTGGCAGGAGAGTAATATTTGGGAGATAGTATTTTTTGTTTCTCACTCACATGATCTGTGTTTTAAGTTCAAAATGCATTGAGTTAGTCTTGGAAAGTATTTACTTAAGGATAGAAACAGCTGAAGAAATCACCTGTGGCTTGTATAGACAGTTTGTGAGCTTTATTTCTTTGTCTTTATAAGTCAGAGCACCAACACGGTCTAATTCTAAGGCATGTTTTGTTGGTTAGGTCTGTTTCTAATAGTGGTTTCGTGATAGTGATCTTTAGCTTTCACAAGATAATTTTGAATTTTAATACAGTAACGGGAGAAAAGTGTGTACAAAAAGTGAACTGTTGCTAAAATTATCACTGCTGTTGACTGGATACAAAGTGATGGTTTATATGGTGTTGGTACTTGATCAAATCCAAATTTGATGCTGGTACATCCATCCACAGGTTTCTAGGAGTGGTTTCTTCATGGTATTTCCTGGCTTGTGGGTAATAGTCCAGAATGTCTAATGTTTTGCAAGTACTGTTTTACTCTGCTTTGTTCATTAGCTTTGTTTCATCTGTTTAATTTCTGGTGCCCAGTGAGCAATATTCAAGGTTCTGTAACCAATAAATGCTATTTATAAGCTGAGGGATTCCTATGACTGAAATAGTTACCATTGAGGAAGAAGTGTATTAAATGATTTGTTTTCTCATTTGTATTGCAGTACTTACTATGAAAGTTAATAGACTGAAAGATATTTCAGAGATCACTGGTTTTCCATATATGCATTGAAATAAAATATACAAGTAAAATGCACACATTCACCCACACGTTGTTCCTTAGCAATAGTTTGTCTAACCTCTTCCTAAAGGCTTTTAGTTTGGTTTATTTTGATTATTTTATTTTAGTATTTATTATTATATCTCACTGAAAGGTTTCCTGATAATTAAAAACATCACTGCTATTCCTTCTTCCTTCTGTAGATACAGAAAATAGTTTGTTACCTTGCTCTCTGCCGCTGTATTCCGTATTTGAAATGTGAAAAATATGTCCCTTTTGAAAAATTTTCTATAGATTGAAGACTGCCTCAGGAATACCATTCCACTAGGATATGATAGGTGGCAACCTTTAGCTTTGATGATTCTTGCTTCCTTTTTTGGACCCCTTTCTGTCGAAAAGAACTGTTCAAAAAGATGGAGAACAGATCTTTCCTTGACGTGTGTTCCTAAGAGCTGGATATACCACTACTCAGCTGAGGGCTTCCTAGTGCAGAGTCTGTTTTGCAGGCTACACTCAGGCTGGAGCTCGAGGATGTCCTACAGCTGTGCAGCAGTGCCAGCTTCCATGAAGCTTATGGCCAGAAGTGTGAGCAGTTTGAGAGCTGCTTTGTGATCTGTTGTTTCCACTCTGGGTTTGTGGAATTGCTGTGCTCTTTCTGGTAACAATTTAATGCTGCTCGTCTCAGGCTGGTTCATCAACTGGCCCAGGCCATCCTGTCCTGAGGAATGCACTCTGCCACTGTGTCCACCTTGGCTGATTTTCTACTTCCTTGATCTGAGGGACTGGGTTTATACCCCTGTAGTTGATTAAATACATATGTTCAGATTATGCTTATTGAGTTGATTGAAATGTATTTGTAAATTATGTTCAAACATTTGGTAAAGACTGAATTTTATCAGTAACATTAGACTTTGAGGTTTGAATGTAGGTTTAGGATTATTGCAGTTTAATGAGTTGCCTTTCAGATGAACTGCAGGGTCTGAGCCTGTGTTCATTCTTAGCAGTTGCATCTCAAAATTAAAATTAGCTTGTCTAAGCTCTTTTGCTGAGGCTTAAGCTGTGTATTTTGTCTCATGCTTTCTAGGGGCTAAACTTGTGTTCTGCCTGTTAAAGCTCAGCTTCTGTAAGACAGCTCATTAAACTTTGCTAAGTGGAAAGGGTACCTGGGCCCATGGATTACCCGGGGTTTATGCAGGATAATCAAAAATAGGATTTTGCCTAATAGTAAAATTTGTGTTTGCTCTAATATTACTGAAATCAAAGCAATTTAAGAGTCTGTGTAACTTTGTGCTTACTCTACATTATGAGCTGCAGCAGTTCTGCAATAATAGTGTCAAAGCTTCTGTGAAAGTTGCTGTTTGCTGTTTTATCTTAATTTTCAGAATACCCTGTTGTCCCACAGGCTCTGCTGTTAATGCAGTAAATAACTTTTGGATTCTCTGGCATTAGGTCATAAAATCAGCTAGATTGGAAAAGACCTTTTGGATGATCAAGTCCCACCACTAGTGAACACTGCCAGGTCTGCCACTACACCACATCCCCAAGTGCCATATCTACATGTATTTTAAATATCTCCAGGAATGATGACTCCACTGCTTTTGCAGCTTATCCTAATGCTTGACAACCCTTTTGGTGGATATTAGGAAAAAATTCTTCCATCTAAACAAAGGAACAAACTCCTGTAGAATTTAAGGAATTAAGGTGATGAATGATCACAATTCAGTTGGTATAAAGATCAGTAACTTCCTGTATTTATTCTGTATGTGTTTGTGATTCAGTTTTTTACTCTGTCTAGTTTAAATCTCGAGTTCCCAAAGCGGTCCTGATGGTCTTGGAGGTGCGGATCCCCTTGAGGGTCTGCTGGGTGTTTTAAGGACGGGAGCGAATCGGATCTGACCCAGAAGAGGGCAGCAGTGCACTTGTACAAAACCACTGTGTCTTGGCTCTGTAAAGTCTTCTGTACCAAGTATTGAATCGATTTTAGAAGCAGAAATGCACCAATGAATCCCTTTGCAAAAGTGTATTCATAACCCTAAAGTCCAGGGACACTGCTGTTCCATGTTTTAGCCAGACTTTCCCTCCAAGTAAGAAGGGGAAGCTTCTTTCTCCTGGTATCAGCTTTGTCTACCCTGCAGGTCAGAGGTCATAAAAGACATGCCCATGAGATATGCATCAGCTCTTAGTATTTATATATATGTATGTCTTTTAGTTATATATTTTATATATTATACAAATTATATCTATTTTATAAGTGATACACATTCAAATTTTGCTCTGACACTACATCTGAAGTCTCTTCCAGTCAAGTATCTTTGAGAATAATACATATGCTGGTCAGACCTTGCCTTCTTTTAAATGCTTTCCTTAATAGAAATGCTTAGACATAATTTACTGGATAGTCTGATGAGAAATTAATTAATCTTTTTCCTGTGGATCCAAAATAATAATTTGTATGTAGAACTTATCAGAAGTAAACTGCATTTAAAAATTATTTATGGCACTGGTGGGTGGACTTTGACTTCTGATTATAATCAGAAGATGGACTACAGAACATGCAGGCATGAGTGGGTGCCAACAATGTACATGGTTCTGTGTATTGGTAGAAATGGAGCTGTGGTGTTATGGGTCTCTTCAGATGGGCTGGCACATACCAAGACATGGTCTCTGGTAAAACTCCTCTGAGACCTTCTGTTTGCCATGGTCTGCCCTCTTTTCTTTCAAAATAACATCCTGTCTTTTGAATGGCAGTGCTGGATGCATGGGTAATCCTTTTGAACATTTTTGATGTTTTAACTAAATCTCTTAAAAATTATTTTATGTGCAGCATGAGCCATTAATTAACACTCTGAAATGTCTTTTGTGTGTGTTTTTTTTTTTTACTTCTGTCATTATTACTTGTGGGCCCAGTCTAAAGGACTATTAAATGTGTAATGATATTCACCTGTCCTGATGGTGGTGTAGGCTTATGAAAGTTGTGTGTGTATACACATAGATCAACATAGCTCTGTCTACAAAACTAGAACTTCATTATCACATATGGTGGTACCACATACCACAGTGTATGGGTGGGGAGAATGCTAAGTTGAAGGCATGAGATTTTAAAGTGATGTTGAACACAGAGATGTCAGTGCTCTGCCATGTTTCCTATGATGCTATAAGTCTTACATGTCAGTTCAAAACAAAAACTGGCTCCTTTGTTAATTTTTTTTTTTTTTGGTAAAAAATCATGCCTGCAGATGGAAAAGTGGTCAAGCAGGTAGGAATGCTAACAAGGCTTACATTGCCAGAATGCTGAATTGGAACTTGCAGAGCCATTGTAGAGTAGAATATCCTGATGGTGAGGAAACCTTTGTTGAATAATTCTGTCCTGCCCCTTTTTGGGGGAAAACTTGAGATCTCCATTAGAAGGTCATGTTCCTGGTGCAAATAATGCTGTCTTTAGAGCAGTGGCAGCTGGCAGCTTTTTCATTTTTCCTCCAAACTCATTTGTTCAGCTTATGGGCCTCTAATACACAAAGTGCTTGCAGTTACAAGATTGATTTCTAGTCTTGTATTTAAAACTTGCCAGGAAAAGAACTAGTCAGCATCTCCAAGGAAGTATTCTCTTTTGGGGTCAAAATCTTGTGTGCTGCTTCGTATTCTCCCTTGCCTGCTTTGGTTATTAAGGTTGTACTTTTATACAGAGAGAAGTGAACTGTTTTGCTTTTACACATCAATAGCAGATGTCAGGGCTCTGACAGCTGATTTCCCACTGGAAGAAAAATTAGTGACACAGACCATAGGAATCATCTTCTTAGCAGACTTCTCTATTAAATACATGAGGCTTTGAACAAATGTACAGGCTGATGATATTGCAGGAAATAACCATTCTCCAGAAACTTCAATCTGGAAGTCAGTGTTTTGCTTTCAGAAAACAACTGTATCATTGAACTTCCTGCCAACTAAAGACCCAGTGTTACAGGGCTACTAACACCTCATTTCTCAAAGTTTGTGTTCTGCTCATGTACAGAGGAAAGCAAGTAATTGGAGAGACCTGTGTGCAAGGAGGCATTATAATCTCATGAGGGTGGTTCTCAGAAATGGGCAGTAATGAACACTTTTTGGAGCATGGGCGTCCTGAACTGTCTTGTATATATTGTGCTGTAGATATTCCCTTTGTGAAAGTACTGTTTGAATGATGCAGGAGTGACTTCCTTAGTCTCCCTCCCCACACACCTCATCTTTGAAGATGTGTGCTGGAATTTCTTGTTTCAAGTGTTTTTTGGGGTGGGTTTATTTTTGGGGTTGGTTTTCTTTTTTTGGTTTTTTGGTTTTCTTTAAAGGGAATGAAAGTTTTATGAGGTAAGAATTTGTCTCTCATTCTCTTCTGAATTCTCTCTCAGGGAGAACATGGCAGGAGGAGGAAGAAGCTCAGCTCAGTGGATGCAGACTGGTGTGGGAGGCTTCCTGTTACTGATGTGTAAAGTGAGGTGAGCAGGTTTCTTTTGAGGACTTTCAGGAGCATTTCCTGAAAGGAATAAGGGTGGGAGGAGGGAAGGTTACCATGGGAAAGCAGTCTCCATGTATCTGCATTCTGTAGAGGGTATGTATGGGTTCTTTGATTTCTTTGGTGATTGGGGAAGGGCTTGAAGGAAAGTTGAAGATAATCTGCAGATACCTGGTCTCATAATAATAATGTATATTGTCTACTCATGTCTTGCTTACTATTTATATGCCTATATTACTATAATAACATAGAGTAATATACATTATATGGTAATATATAATGTAATGCAATACAGTAATTTATATTACTATTTATATGTTCTGGATGCTTCCAGATGTATCATTGTGGCTCAGTCTTAAATTTTATTCTTAGACTGCTGTGCCTTTGGTCATTCTAGTTGTATGTGTATCCTGATATTTATGATGCATGGTGACATTGCCTTCCAGTCCGCCGGAATGCCTCATTCCACTGGAATGTTTCATTGTTGGCTCCATAGATGCTCTGCTTCATGGAGCCCTCCTAGGCCCTGGTTTTCAAACTGCTGCTCTTCTGGGCACTGAATAGAAGCCAGGAATAGTGAGCTGTTGTTGCATGTGACTACCAGTATAGATAGCAGCCTGTAGATTTCAAAGCATGTGCCTAGTGCAGAAGTCTGCCCATGGGAGTAGCACTGCAGGAACTCCCATTAGTACAAACTAATACAATTACCTTTCTGCACAGTTTATACTCTGTCATTTTTGTGTACTTGTGGAAAGTAATGAAATGAAAACATTTTAGACAAGACACACAGCACTAAATGAAAACAATAGACCATTTCTGGGAAGAAAGATAAATGGCTAAATTAAAACAACACTGCAGATAGGGTAGTCATAGCACTGTTTTGTAAGATGATCTTTGAAAGTCTGAAGACAACTGAAACTGCTTATGTGCTTTGTAGAACTGAAGCAATAATTATTTCACTTACAAGATGTAGTATATCAGTTTGCAGTTCCAAAACACCCAATTTCTCAAAGTCTATGTCTTGGTAAAACCAAGACCAACTAACAAAACTTTAGTTCTCAGCTTGATTGGATGGAAATTGAAAGAGGAGGTAGGTTATAGAGGATAGTTTATGGACTTGGTTGAGAGCTATTGTTTCCCTGAGCAAAGTACTTTCTAACTGGGAGCAGGAAAACTCTGAAGGTCCCAAGAAAAAGAATAGGTAAATAACTGGCTGTAGGATCATATAAATTCTGTACTATAACCTTGTGGGAAATCAGGAAGGATGACAGAACTCTATATGTAATGGTTAAGAGCTTCCATGGGCTTTAAAGACTACCAGGCCACAGGGTTTGATCTGTGTTAATTACCCACAAGATTTAATTGTGTGTGGTATATAGTTTTTGGTTTGTTGTGATTTTTTTATTTTTCTTTTTCTCTACCTGGGTAAAAACTCTGTAAGTTGACTAATAGTGTTTACTTATTTTCTTTATAGAAAACGGCTGCTTTCTAAGGCCAGGTGTGATTACATCAGCTGCTAGAGCATCCTCACTTTGAGTACTCAACAATTATAAACATATTTTATCTTTGTTCAGAATGATGTTTCAGAACAGCTGCAAAGAGCACTTCTGAAACAAATTGTTTCAGAAGTGTGGAAGAAGAGGAAAATACAGACTATCACGGAGTTGTGTGTAAGTTCAAAGTCTAAGGGAATTTCTAAGAAGTAACATAAAGGGTGAAACTTGTACATTGATAAATCTGTGAAATAAAATTGCTCCCATGTGTTCTGGATAAAACTAGAAGAGCAGATTAATGCCTCTGTACAGTGTTGCTAGTTCTGTATGTATACTGTGTGTCCAGTAGAGAAGTACTTCTAACTTGAGGAGAGTATCCACTAAAAATTTCTTTTGGAGGAATGCAGATCTTTAGTAACCTTTCTTACAGACAGTTGCATACATTCATGCAGTCATCAGCCCTGTGAAATGAGGGAGGTTCATTTCAGAAGAAATTTTAAACACTATTTTGACATGTTTGTCTCTCTCTCAAAAAAAAAAAAAAAAAAAGGAGATTAAAGAAATAAGTGAAAATAGTTGGATGGTCACCTGTATTTTGTTTTGGAATTCTTTTTGATCTACATAGCATAATTTTGTTGGATTGAATTCTATTCAATCACTAAAGCAATGATTCTTGTTGTAATGGTTAGATATACTTGATGTGGGAATAGACCGTAACAGGTGGATAAAAAAGCTTATACTGGGAAATAGCTGGACAGTTGTTCTTACTTTTGGTTGTACAAACGGTACAGAAATTATTCTGTCTTTTGAGTATTCTGGTTATCCTTCTTTGTGCCATTTCTATCTCTAACAAACTGTACAAAGTATTGAGAAATTAAGCACATTATAGATTCCTGTGTTGTGGCACGATGCCCAGAGTGTGTCGTCTTTGACTTGTGGTTCAATAGTGAGCTGCTCTCAAATAATTCCTGCTTATATCCCAAGATCTTGTTCTTGACTGGCAATAAGCAATTCAGAGGCTGAAGGTGTACATGCAGTGTTAGGACTTTTTAAAGTATGTCAATTTGTCACCATTTTATCTGCCATTTAATGTCTTATGAGTCAGATTTTCATTTTCCTCTGCCTCTTCCCCTCATCTTCTGAAAATCTTGAAAACAAAAAAAAAATGGGAAAGATTACTCCTTCTGAGTTCAGTTATGTGGGAAGAATAAAGTTCAGTTCCAAAGCTTCTCTGCAGGTTAATTGAAAATAGTAACTGAAACCCTCTGCCACCTTACAATGCCCTTTCAGTAGGTGGACTGAGGGGAGCTTGATTTATGGGGGAGCTTAGTGAAAAATCCATTACTCCTAGGTTCCCAATTCTAGTGATGAAATAACTTGGAATACACTAGAAATGTAATGTGACTGAAAGGAAATGGTTACAGGCTTTCTGAATTATTGCAAAATAGTTTGATTAAAAGAAAAATATCACTGGAAAGGGGTTCCTAAGTGGCCCTGATTTCTTTCTGCCTGTTGCTGGTAGTGGCAAGCAATGCTGCAGGGATGGAAAAGATGGTATTAGAATTTTTGTATGCAGCACATAGACAAAGAATGTGGCTGTCCCTAAAGAGGATAAGAGCTTGGTAGTTGCAGTTAAAACTAATTTATTCAGGCTTAGCTAATGCTGCAGAGTCTGGTGGTCTGTTGTGCTGCTGGCCTGTAGTAAGCTGCAGTATGCAAGGTGTGGCATAGAAGAAATGCACAGCTTTCTGATTGCTCCCTGAGTGTGTGCCATGAATACATTCTGTTAGTGGTGCTGTAGTAGGTACAATCTAAGGATATAAGCAATTGGAATACAGATACTCTTTTATCTAAACTGTGCTAGTCTTAATGTCTTAAATTCATCCTACCCATAAGGAAGAATGAACTCATAAAAGTTCCAGTTTAAAGTCACTCTTTAGTATTTCTTAAAACATTACTAACAAGCTGTGCTGGCTTTCTGGAACCAGCTGGTTTTGCTTCTATTTTCCGAGTTCAGAGATATGCCTGGTATTTATGTTGTGTTTGTGTGACAACTTCAGGCTGACGGCACCAGTGGAAGGGTAGGTCAGAGTAAACCTCTGGCTGCATAGGTGGCACTTCTACACCTGCACAGAACAGTGTTTGAGACAGTAAATGCAAGTGTCTGAGACAGTAAATGACAGTAAATCCCAGCTGTTCTTCTCTTGTGCCGAGTTCCGTGCAGCTTTGCATCTCTGAAGGTTACAGGAAATGGGACACTTGGCTTGTGGAGTTTGTTGGCCCAGCTCGCTCCTCTCCTCAGCTGCAGACAGCCCCAGTTTTGCTGTGTGTCATGTGTAGGTAGCAAGTAGGCAAGACTGGCCATGGAGGAGGAAGACAGACCCTGACAGATCTGATGCAAAGCCTATTCCATTCTCTAGAATTATTTTTATGAAATGTGGATTAGGTGCTAAATCCTGGAGTAGCATTTAGAGTTTTCTTATCTAAGAACACCACATCTCCTGAGAGGCACAAAACACACCACTGCAGTTCATTTTGCTGATCCAAAGCAAACCTACTGACTTAAAGTATCAAAATAATATGCATGTTACAATTTTTGGTAATTTATAAGTATTCTGGCTCAGACTTGTGACTACCTAAACTAATCTGAGGGGTGAATCAGGCACTATCTTATTTTTGGGTGTAGTAACTTGACAATGTCCTTTAATACTCCTAATGTTACTGGACAAATTACAAGTCTTCTTTTGTTTGACTTTATCACTGCATTTTGTTTCAACCTGTTATATCACCTGCTTTCCTTTTGGAAAAAAAAGGAAAGGGTGCACATCCCTTTTCCTGGGCACAGAGATAGTGGCCTACTGTGCCCAGTGGTTTGGTTACTGTCACTGGGATTTGTCAGCCTGGATGGCAGGTAGATGTCATCCTACCCTGTCACCAACCACTGGCTGGCTGAGGTGAGAAGGTTTGGGAGGGTTGAGTAGAAAAAAAGGATTTGTTCTGTATTAGTGTGACAGCAGAGGTATACTGACCAGCTTCCAAAATGCTAGAGAGTAGTACCAGGTGACTTAATGCCAGGGCCGGTGACAAATTGTTTCACTGCAGTATCCTTTCCATAGGGCTGTCCTTCAAGCTGTGTCCACTTCAGCTGAAGTTGGGCTAAGTGGGAGAGCTAAAGTTTTTTTCCCCTGCAGACAATTGGTTGAGGTAAATGTTTTGTTTATCTTTATTCTTGGAGAAAGTTTGTGTGGGGTTTTTTTTTGTAGTCTGGAGGAAAAAAGGAAAAAAAAAGCATTAAGTGTTTATGTGTTAATTTTTCTAGTTTAAGGAAATAATCTTTCCATAATAAGCTTGAAACTACTTTGACGACTGAAAACAGTGCTATAATATATGAACTTAAAATTTCTTAAAATAAGAAATATCTGATCTTGAAATCATAAGTTTGGTTTTGTAAAGGGTTTCCACTGGATGATATTATTGGCTTTTTTAGAGTATTAGAAACCGAATTACACACTCATATTTGTGAAAAGTCAGTTTAAATACTGTAACTGGCTTCTTTGTGATTTAAGACTTAAATACATGTTCTGTAGGCTTCTTTGGCTCTATAGGCTCTATGTTATTTGGGACATGCACTATAAATTCTAGGTGACCCCAAATACAGGTTGTTAGTCTTTATTTGAAGATCATCATACGGTGAAAAAGTAGCAGACTTTATTTATGTCTTGTATGTTTTTCATCCTTCTCTTACCTGATTGTTCCTGACTAAAAATTTTGGCATGAGAAAACTACCTTATGTGGTGGTGTTCCTCTGATCCTTTTGTTTAGTTTTTCACCTGAAGCATCATCATCATCATCCCTGTAAAATCAAACTTGGCTGTGTTACAAACAGAACTATGATTTCAAGTGAACAGAGAAAAAGCAGATAAAACACTTCAAAAAAGTGGCTTTCAAGGAGTATCTCTGTACCAGTAAAGCAAAGTGAAAATAACTAATAACGCTGTGGATGTAGCAGTGATTTTTTAAAAGTTGTTCTCAGATGTAGTTTTGAGATTGTCCCAAGGCTTCCAGCATGATTTCAAAGGTCAATTGATAGACTGTGCTTGTATGTGCATGCCCAAATGCTGGAGAGGGATTCTGTGTGCGTGTGTATGTGTGTGCATGTAAAAAGAATGATCCAAATGTAAGTCTTGAGGTGTAACCTCTTTGTTCTAGTGCTAGGACATGTATTTAGGGTTCTGTGGAAAAGCAGAATGGTACACAATACTCCATCACAGCTATATACAGATATGATACTATATATACCACATATTAGAAAATATAAGTAGTATTATGTATTATGGTGTCAAAGTCTAGGCCCCCATACCATGCCCCCCCCCCAAAAAAAAAAAAAAATAGGTGCCAGAACAAAGCTTTTCTTAGCAGCCTTAATTCCACTCCTTTGTCTGGATTACATTATAATTCATCCCAGCAACTGGAAACTGAATCCTTTCTCCCACTGTCCTGCTGCCCTTGTACTTCAGCAGAGAAAATGCACAGAGCAGAAGTGCGCTGGTCTTTCCCTCCACTACCTGCTGCAAGTGACTTCCGGATGAGGAACAAATACTGCAGAAATACCGGTGCAATCCGTGGGAGTGTTTGGTTGCTGCATCCCAGCAGCTTTCTGATGCTAGGTTTTCATGACTCAGGCACTTTGCCGGTGTTTTCTACAAAAAATTTGTAAAGCTAAACACCTGGCACCAAATTAATTGAGTTATCAGAACTTCGAGGCCATGGAGGCATAGAGTCACTGGACCTTATGACTGCTAAATGTAAGGCACTTCCTGCACTCTCCGTGCTGGAAACGCTGAAATGGTTCGAATGCTGGAACTTCTCTGCCGGCGCCCCGGGCAGCGCCACGCGGGGGCGCCCCGGGGCCGGCCTGCCGGGCTCAGGTGCGCGGGGCGGGGAGCGCTGCGCGGGCGGAGCGGGACGAGCAGGAGAAGGGCAAAGAGGCAGGAATATGCCGTGCAGGGTTTTCCGTGACCTCAAACGCCTCACGCCCAGAGGTACTCACCGCACGTAACACACATCGAGTCTTAATTCGGACACGCCCACAGTATCGTATTGTGTGTTTGGGGAGTTAACGGATAAATTAGGCAATGGCTGTGTAGCAGGACAGAGTTGCATGCACATTGCTCTTAGCAGGTTTTCTTTAAACTATCTTTTTGTTTCTCTTAAGACCATTCTTTCATAATGAAATATGGTATCTAGGCCCAATCCTGCACTTACAGGTTTAAAGAAATGCTGATTCTTTTCAAGTCACAACTCTTGGCGCTGACGTTAGATAGTACCCCTTTCTCCTCTGGGCTGCCTTTGAGAACAGTATATGAACATTTGCACAGAAGATCTGAATGGAAACATACATGTTTTAAATGCTCTATATAGGCATAGATGAGGTTCTGCTTTAGTTTACACGACTAAAAATGCAGAATAAATCTTACTGGCAGAATAAACTGGATTTGATAATGACAATGTTGGACAACCCTTCCTCCTGTTGAAGATGACTTTGGCAGAACCAAGCCTTTAGGTTAGAATTGTATATTAAAAATGGGAACAGAACCTGGCTGGCAGGGATTTTTCTGTTTGCTTTTAACATCTGTAGCCCAAAAGTTCAGCCTTAAGCAGACTAAGCCTAGGCCCCTGAATCCAATAACTCCCAGAGTTACCTAATAGGAAACACTAGACACAGGGACCCATATATGGAATTTAGGCTATGTCAGTTGAGGCTTACACAGCTATATTGCAGCACTCTAAAATACTCCACTCTGCTTTTTCAAGGTGTCCAATTGTTATGGGCTCTTAGACTTAGTGACTTGGCATTAGTCATGCAATCCTCTGAATCTAGATCATTTATTTGTAATATCTGAATCTCAGCAGCCATTGCTTTCTAATTATTTTCCAGTCCTGTCTGATACCTATGTGACTTCTCTTCCCAAGCTTGTTTCCACAAGGTATTTAGTAGAATTGCTCACCTCTAGCAAATGAATAGTATCAATGATTATGTGTACACAAATGTCTTGGTGTTTTGCTGAACCAGGGTCTACTTTTCTTGATATGATTTTTGAAAATGTTATAGAGCTTCCACAAGCCTTTAAGCACGTGTTTTAGGGTATTTTTGTAAGAATTCGATGGGAAACAGAGCTTTGCTGGTGGGTTAGAGTATGTCTTGGGATGGGGGAGAAAAAATTAAATATACACTGACTTTGAAATGAATGCCTATGATTCCAGCATGCTGGGTGCTATGCTAACAAGTAGGCTAAACTTGGATGTGCCCAGCACTTCAGTTTGGAAAAGCTCCCAGCTTTGGAATATAACATGCTTGCATTTGTATCTAGAATACAACTGGGATTCTCATGTTCAATAATCAGAAGGAGGGAGCGTGAATGAGGGAAACAGCTGCATATCTCTGGAACTAGGCTTTGCATACTGACCCTTGTTGTGTAACCTCCATGCTCCAGAAGTTTGAATTCATTTCAGAAGGTTGGCATGCATTTAGCTGGGAAAAGTGTTTGCTAGTGAGCTATTCCAATTGTATAAATACAGTAAGAGAAACTATTGCTTGTCTGATTATGAGAGTGATCTTAAGCAATAAGCACCTCTCCCATAACAAATGCAAGTACAACTCAGACTGCTTGTGATATCCTTCCCCTTCTCCCAAAGTGGATTTGGCCAATGCCTCTGTCTAGAAGAGTGATGAGAGTGGATGGTCATGATTGCTAGGAGAAATTGTTACTGTGTGGGGAGATAAAAGGTTTTAATAAAAAGAACTTGGAGAAGAACTAGCCAATGGCTTGGAAAGAATAAGAAGCTGTTGCAGCACCAAAGGGGAGTGAAAAAGATTGCAGGTCAGTTATGCTTGCTATACCATTTCTGAAGTGTCATAACCTGGGTAATCAATCATAAGGCTTTATTTTGTGGCCGTTGGTTGCACAGGGTTCCTGAAGGCTGAATTCCCACTGCTTGCATTTTATAGTGAGATGCTGATGCTTGCAGGAGCCATGCAGGGAGAATCCTCCCTAAGATAATAATTTGGTAAGCTGTTCTGCTTTCTGCAAGCTGGACTGTTGCAGCAGCAACTGCAGTATTCTTTGTAGATGCTTTTATTCTATCAGACTTGTTCTAGTGCTTTTAAATAATATTGCATAAGGACTTTAGCCATAGACACCAGATGAGAGGAAACATTCTGCTACGTGTGAGATCAGCAAGCCCTTTGGGTTTTGTAGGGGAGTGCAGAATTCAACATATATAAGATGCTGTTCTTAGTAGGTGACTGATCTTACATGCAGCTTTACAAAGTTTTGACCAGTTTAAAAACTGTAATGCTTGATCGTTCCTGGGCATGTCAGGTGTGAAAATATTCTAAGTGCTGTAAGGTTTCCTTTCACAGGTTTCTTTGTTGTTTTTTTTTTTTTCTGATGCTGAAGATGCTTGTGCCTTCTTTTCTCAAATGTACAGGCTGGCACACTCCTGGCTGGCTGTTGACCTTTAAAATCAACAAGAAAAGCCCCATAACAAGCAGGCTCTGGAAGGAATAGCAAAGCAGGGAACTTGAATTTTCTGCATGTGGCACAGTTGGTCTGATGGAGTTTTATGTGATGATGTTGTGTTCAGACTTGTATTCCGCTCTCAGCTCTTGGGTAGGAATCCTTCCTGTCCTGTCAGCCTGGGATCTGAAGATGGGTTAAATATGTATCTGTGAGTGCTGCTTGTAGCACTGTGAGGGAAAGAGTGTGTGGTTCATGGGCATTCCTACTCATAGGAAGCTGGAGCCTCTATAGCCTATCTGGGCACACTGGAAACTGGCCCATATCAGTAATACACATGAAAGATGAGAATCTGTCCCTATGTCTATATAGATGCCTGGTAAATCCTGCACTAGGCGTCTTTCTTGGAATGGCACACGGATTCCACAGGATAGTCTTACAAATAGCCTAATAAGCATCATCAGTGGGAGCAAAAGTCTGGGCCTTGCATCAAGCAGTATCCCATCAGCCTTTTATGTCACTTGGGATTTCATCATAAACTTTGACAAGTTCTTCTTAGGTGCTTTCTGCTGAGGCAGCACAGAGGCCCAGTGTCAGCAAAGTCCTGTCAACTCTAGCAAAAGCTGAGCAAGTAGAAGACTTGACACAAGGGCTTGGATGTGTGAGGAGAGTGGCTGGAGCAAGACTTGTGTGGCAGAGCTTCCTGTTGCAGATGTGGCTACTGCATTTGAGGAGGTGTCCTGACAGCAAAGCTGATCTACTTTTGCTTAAAAAACAAGAGCAAACAAAAAAGCCCAACAAATAACACATTGCCTGTGGCAGTGCTGGTTTTATGTAAAGGACATTACCAATATGGTTATCTCAGTTAATAAGTATCAGCAAAATTATTCTGAATTCTGATCTGAGACCTTGTTTGGCTTGAGGAAGTTTATATCAGATTATTTCCACAGGCTCCAGGTGGGGAGACTTGGGAGCAACTAAATCAGGGCTGGCTTCATTGTGACATTGACTGCAATAATTGACTGATTGGTTCCCAGGATCATTTTATGTTATACCAGTACTGTATTTGTTCACTGAAATTTGCAGTCATCATCTTTTAAAGTTGACCTAAATTGGTATTTTAGGCAGGTCAGTCCACAACTTTCTGCTGTTTCTCCCCTCTACCAAGGTAAAGTTGGATGGGAAATGGAAGAACAGTTTTGTGACACTTTTGAAGGTGTTTCTGTTTAGCAGGATTTAAGACATAGCTAAAATAATCTTATTTCCCCCTTCCTACCATTTCCTCTGTTTTTTGGCCAATCAATGCAATAAAATGAGCTAGTGACTTCTTACCCCCTCACTAATTCTAAACTGCTGTTTATGTGGATATTTTTCTTTCCAGTGCAACCACCCATCAGATTTTATTTTTCTTATTTTAAAACATGAGATTTTATTTTTCTGACTTTAAATGCTTACAAAATGAAAAATATTTTAAGTTACAGATTGTTTTGGAAATAATGGAGCAAAATGCAAGAAAAGAAAAAAAATAAAGAATTCAATACTATAATTTTTTGTATTTATATGGAAGAGGGGGTGAAACCATTGAAGGTGTTATTAAAGTTATTTTAAAAACTCCTTGAAATTAATAGCATTTCACAAATAATATTGAAGGAAAAAAAATTAGCAGGTGAGATATTTTCATGCTGAATCTAATTTTCTGTGTAGTTTAAAAGACTGGTTTTGTTGTTATCTGTATAACTCCTGCACGTGCTGCAAAAGCAGCCTACTTATCATAGTGTTTGTTCCAAAGACCAAAATGCACTCTGTAAACAAGAAAGCTTGAATACTGAAAGAAAACAATTGCAGTCATTACATTTAAGCTGTGTCTGGACAGCTCACTTCTGCCTACTCTATTAAAAAAATCATCATAGTGGATTAAACAAATAGTCACAGCAGAATATTCATTCCTTTCTTTGAGGTGGTGTCATCAGTAAGGAAGGAAAGGTGAAGCAGTTCAAATCAGCACCAGATTCAAAGTTAGCACTTTCTTTGGATGAGTGTGGCAGTTTGTTTTTCTCAGCTGTTAATTTCCTCAGGTAGGGTGCTGCTCATTATGCTCAATCCAAATGTTAAACCTGTCTTAGACTCATAGTTATATTGTGTGCACTGGGCTTATAAGAGATAAGATTGATTAGCAAGGTATTACATTCTATTTTCTCATCATGGGCAAGAGGAAGTAATGTTGTACCACCTTTGGGACCACATTTGCAGTTTTTGTTTAAAGGTGGTTAAAACCATAGGTAGACAGTACCCCTGAACTCCATTCAGAGTAGCAATGAGAAACTTTTCTAGGGAGGGTCAGATCATCTATCGATTGTTCCCTAATCTATACCACCTGCTCCCTCCAAGGTTTAAGACACCTTCAAAACTCCCTTTCATCTTTGCTCTGGGAATAAGAGGATGGAGACAGCATTATTTCAGATGCATCAAGGTACTGCCTCTGTATCCCATTGAGGGCTGTAATGTAAAAACATTTTTTCCTACCTTTAATGAAGGAAAGAGTGAAAATTACTCACAAAGTGTTCACCTTTTCTTTATTCTTTAATTTTTAATTTATTCTTCTTTTTTCTTTATTCTTTTATTTTCCTTTATTATTTTTTCCTTTTATTTTTTATTTTTCCCCAACTAGTTTCTCAAGAAATAAGGCAGACAGACCTGTGTCTCTGTTGGAATTTCATAATAAACTTTGACAAGTTGTTCTTAGGTGCTTTCTATCATGTGCTTCTTGATAGGAATTCAGTTTTGTCCCATCTAAATTTTACAAATTACTCCCCTCAAGGAGAGGGCAACCATAGTTGCTGGATGTGTGTTCTTCAGAGGGTGTGTCTGTTTTATTAAGTTCCTTTTCTTACTATTACTGTGGGTTTGCAGTGGCTACCAGAAAGACTCATACTCTCCTTTTGAAGCTGCTTGTTCATAACATTATTTTCTATTGTTGGGGAAATTTAAAAACAATGCATGACAAAGAATCTTCTGGCAGCCACACTAAATAGATTTTCAGCAGTTTATTAAACTGGGGACAGACTTGAGCCAGGCTCTGGGAACTTACATAACTTCTGTCTCCCCAAATTTTTGAAAACTTCAGATTGAGGCCTCCATGTATGTCTTACTAGTAGAGACTCCTCTTTATTGTTAAAATGTACTTTATCAGAATATCCCGTTAAAAAATAAAGGATTTGAGTCCAGACATCAGCCTACAGGTAATTCAGGGGTACTTGATAAAAAACTGAACGGTGCATACAATAAAGAAAATTGGGTAACAGAATCAGGCCTGAAATCAAGATGCACTAAAGACATCCAAGAATTATTGCTATTGGTTTAGAGGGGAAATTTAGCTTTAAAAAAAAGCTAAAAATTTGAGGTCCGTTTCATGGATACAATTCCCAAAGTTGTGAAGAATGAATTTTGGTGCTAATTTTTACACTGTCTAGCTCCATAGTTATCTTGGTTATGCTGACTACGTAAATTTTTTGGGGGATGTGTCTGTAGAAGGCTGGTGTTGAGTCTGTAACACTGACACTCTGATATCTTTTCCTCCTCTTTCAGCTAAGCAACTATTGGTGAAGATCAAAGAAAGGGAGGAGGAGGGCTGACAAGAAACAGTGTATGAGAGATGCCTGCACAGCTTTAATAAATAAAAAGGGGTTAAGGCTTCAAATCTCTTGCAGGATATCTGTGAATGTGGGGCCCTGTTTTGCTGTAACAAGCTACATTACAGCACACTGTCTTATTTAGACCTATATGACTGATACTTTGAATATTAATATATATTAAGAAAGAAAAATTATTAATTACTGGAAATACCAGAGAATATTAAACAGTTGCTAATCTACCAGAAACCACTCATTTTTCACCTCTGTTTTTTGTTTCCCTCCACAGCAAAATTAGATTTGTGGCTTTTAATGTGGGTGTCTAGTTTGTTTCACTTTCCAATTCACAAGAGTTGAGGAATGTATGATAAGAACCTAACTTTCCTTCCCTCCAGAAAACAGCAACTCTACGTTGAAACTTAACAAGATAAAAAGGAAAACAGAAGATAATAAATACAAGGTAAAAATTCTTTCACAGTTTGCAATATTGTCAGCTAAAATAAGGCTTTTCAGGGCTTTTCACAGGAATATTAATGAGACCTCACAAAAAGTATCAATGTGCTTGTGTTACATAAATAGTAAAAATGTTTGAAACAGAGGTAAGTCAGGAGAGCAGCATTATGATCCATGAGACATGGCACTTCCCAATAGACTGAGAAGATATGACACTGTGTTTCTTCTTCTTGAGTAGAGACAAGCTGCAGTTCTGTATGAGGGGCTGGAGGTGAGGTGGATTCTATTCTAAAGCCCTGTTCTCTCTGGCCCTATAGATGCAGCATGCTTAGGCCTTGTGTTAATGCTATAGATGTTACCCCAATAGATTTGTGTCCAAACTTACCTTCTGTTTTCAAAATTTATGTGCTGGCTGTCCAAACATTTGGCAAGTTCTTGCTAAGAATATGCCCACTAAGGGTTTTTTATGCCATATACTTTTAAATTATTTATACTTTCTTGTCGCCTCCTTGCTATGTTTCAGGTGAGTGTGAATAAAACTATCAGTAGCTAATCCTGAAGTTGTGTATATGTAACTGAGTGTGTTTCAGCTTTGTTGGTCCTTCAGGATGTAAAACAATAGTAACATTACTGATTAGTGACTTATGGTACACTGAAATCAGAAAAAAAAATCTAAAATTTAAGTAAAAAATGATCTACCAACAACGAACTGGTGTATATGTGAAAATGGAGGTAACTATGGTGCGGCATGAAATTTTTATTATACAGGTTTGTGATGTTCCCCCTGCTTGCAAATAGTGAACATGTAAATGAGTTCTGTAGCTCATTACAAGCAAAATGCCAGTCAGTGCTCTGTGCCTTTTCTTTCAGCTAAAATGGTAATCTCACTGTTGTGGGATTCTACATGAACAACACTTGGACATATTATATGGACGTGTGAGCAAAGCCTGATGTCTTCGTTACTGCGGGTGAGACTTCCCACTGCTCTGATATAGGAGCTCTGTCCTTGGGTGTCCTGGAGATACCATTGAGCAAGCCAGTGCTGCTGACTGGTTCTCCTAGCCAGGAACGTGGGGTCTGCCTGGGAAAAGGGCTATCAACAATCCAAGGTCATCTGTGCCTGTTCTCACTGTTTGTTGCTTTTGCTGGTAGCTGATAAAGGCCCAACATCTGAGTAACAGGAGCAGCCAGGGAAGCATATGTGGCTTCATCCTGTTTTTGCAATATGCTCCCTGCCAAGCTCTGCACCAAGAGCTCTTTGCCTGCAGAGCAGGAATGGGCCTATATATCCAACAAAACAGAACCAGAGGGACTCATTAAACTTCCAAACATGACCTCAAACAGGGTTTCTTAATTATCTGAAAATGTCACCAGTTTGCATTAGAAAATCTCAGGGCTTACTAGAGCTTGGCCAGATTTTGGTACCTTCTCTCAGTAACACAAATCTATCTCCTGTTCTGCAGTGTGATACAGTCCTAGGCTATTTTTTTCTTATGTGTGAAGCAAAATCATTATCCCACAAGTGAATATTGCCCATCCTACAGTAAGTATTCAAATGTTTGCCATTAAGGGAATATCACAGCAACAAGAAAAGTTGAACCAGAAATCCTCACAGTAGTGAGATGGGGTGTAGGTTGCTAGTCCGTGGTCGCCGGTTCAGGTGCACGCTATGCCGTTTGTTTCTTTGCAGCACACACATCAACTGTGTGCTTGTGACAAGTCGGCAGTTTGTGGTTAGCTTTTCCTGTGAGCAGTCAGAGTACTGAGCAGGGAGGTCTGAAGTTGCATTCAATGTCACCTGGACTGCTATGATATTAAATAATATAATGTAATATGATAATGGAAATGTTCTTAAAGATTACTTCCCAGAACTGTTTTGGGATAGATCTCAGCATCTTGGCAACTCTCCAGCTAACAGAAAGCTTATTTCTCCTAAGCAGTGCCTGTAACCAAATGGCTTAGATTGCTTTGATGGAAGAGATGCTTCCCTCCAGGGATATATGCCTGGCACAGTACCTAGTAGCCGGAGTTGACTGAGTAGCTGGAATAAGCAAAGTTTTGGAAAGAGGGACCCTAGACAGATTCTAAATTTTAACTTTTTGCAAACTTCTGATGAATCCTTAATGAACGGAAAACTGCTGCATTACACTTGTTTACCTGTCCTCACTGTGAGTAACAATTATACTCTTTCTTTTCTCCATTCATCTTCCTTTTCTCTCTTGCCCCAGTATTGGGAAGTTTTATTTTGTAAAGTAGTTGAGGAGCAAGAGAGATTTTGGTTGTCTTTGCTTTTTCAAGTTCAGCCCAGAAAGACTGCTATTTCAACTTCTGGTACCATCTCACAAACATCATACTTCCATTCTGTTATTCAGTAAGTTGTGAATGAAAATGTTTTTCTAGTTTCCTCACTTTTACTTCTTTGACAGTAGTGTGTTTTAATAGTCTTTAGTCGAGTTTCTTCTGGATGTATAGATGCAAAGAATGGGGATGCAGGCTTGGTTTTGGCGGTGCTTGTTTGTGTTTTTTAGAAGGATAGAGGATGCCTGAAGAGAGAGACCTTTGAGAGTGGGAGAAAAGTATGAGATGACAAAGCTGACATTACTATCAGATAAGTAAAAAACTTCTTTGTTTGATTCTGCTCTTGTTGGCACCTAATTTACACTGGAGCAATTTCGTAAACTTCAGTGAGTTTACTTCTGAGAGTGAGATCACGATCTGAGAGTGAAATCAGGATTGACACCTCTTAAATCACTTGGGTCATGCTCCATAATTCATTGGCAAGTTCCTTTAATTAGTTGCAGGTAAACCCAGGCTTCCTGGAGTTCGCTGCCTCCCCAGGAATGGGCTCTGCCTGCTGCTCCCTGCCGCGCTTCGGGGTCCAGCCTCCGCCTTCTGTCTCATCGCAGGGCTGTATGTCCGGTGAAACGCGGCTCAGGGCTCTTCCCCCCGCGGCTCCCTGTGCCGGACGGAGGCGGGGGCCCGGTTCCCGGCGCGCCAGAAGTTGCTCTGTGGGAGAGAGGAGCGGGGCTGTGCAGGGCCGGCCGGGCGGTCCGGCCGCCGCGCGTTATGTAAGGGCGCAGGGGCTGCGGGCCGGGATGACTGACAGGGAGAGGGAAATTCCTGGGGGAGGGGGAGCGGCGCTGCCCTGAGGCCGCTGCCAGAGCCGGCGGCTCACGGAGACCTGGCGGGGAGCGCGGCTGTGCAGAAAGGGAAGCGGCGCGGGAGGGACGCTGCCGGGCGGCGTGCGGAGCGAGCGGGCGAAGCGGGCTCTTCCCCCGGCGGGGCAAACCGCCTGGGAAACAGGGGGGCAGCGGCGGCGGTGCGAGGGAACGAGGAGCGAGCCCGGCTTCCCCCCTCCCGACGCGGCGCGTTCGAGCTGGGGCCGGAGCGCGGCGGGGAAGTGCCGCGCTGGAGCCCGGGGTGCCCCCCGGCGCGGCGGCGGCCCCGGCGGCGGCGCTGCCCCTTTAAGACCTGCTCGCCGCCAGTTCCAGGGAGAGGGAGTGACCTCTGGGCTTTGACAGCTCCCCTAATAACTAGCAGCGCCCTGGCCCCGCCCCTGCCGCGCCATTGGCTGGCGGGCCGGTATGCCGCGCTGCCATTGGCTGGCCGCTTCCCCTGAGCGAACCTTTAGAACTCCGAGACACAATATTCTGTTACATTGTAGCAAAATGGCGACTGTCATTCACAACCCCCTGAAAGCGTAAGTAGGAATCAAAAATGTACATATTCCGCGTGGTTTAAATATGAAAAAAGGCGCCTTTCCGGCGCCGGCTGCCAGCCGGAGCCGGGTGCCGGCAGCCTCTCGGCGGGTCCCTCCTCCCGCCCTCCTTTCTGCCCCAGCGACTCGCTCGTTTTTTGTGCAACACATCCCCGCGGCTCGCGCCGAAATTAACGAGGAAAAAATTGTTGGGTTAATTGGCGCTCGGGCGCGGGGCGGGGGGCGGCGGGCCGGGGGGCGGTGGCGGGGAGCCCGCCCGGCTCTCCCGGGGCTCGGCGCGGGGTCGGCGGCGGCCGCGTCCCGCGGGGGTGCGCGCACTTGACAGCGTCCTGCCCCCGCTGCCCCGGCGGGCTGGCCCCGCCACCGCGCTCGGCGGGGCACGGACCGGCCCGCGGGGGCGCTCGGTGCGCGGTGCCTCCGCGCTCCCACCGCGGCTCGGAGTTGCCTCCGCAAATCTTTGGGGAGTTGGGATGTCTTGACGAAGCAACCCTCCTCGCTTCTCGGCTGGGCGGTCGGAAAGCGGGGCGGCGGGGGCTCTGCCGGTGCGCTTCGGCGCTCGTGCAGGAGAGGGAGCGAGGAGGCGAGGCAGGGAAGCAGACTTGGGTGAAATGAATGACTCGGGACTGCCGGTCGCTGATTTTGGGCAGGAAGTCCGGAGATCTGTTTTGCATATGACAGGCTTTCGCTTTTCAAAGTGGCAAAGAGAGTTGATTGTGTTTCCATCTTGAGAACGGGCACAAGCCGCCGAGGGCTGTACGGACGGGGTCTGACCCCGGTTTGAGAGAGGGAGGGGGGCAGGTACTTGTGTTGCGGAGGTATTCCGGGGTTCCCGATCTGGAAATAAGGCTGATTTCTGAGGGGCACCGCGGGAGCCGGTTGTAGTCTTCTGCATCGCGTCCTTTATTTTCCTTGTGGTCTGCAGCGCACGCCGCTAATCCCTGAAGGCATTAGGGAGAGTGGGATTTGGCACCGTATGTGGGGAGCGGAGCTATCTTAACCTTTTTCAAACGACTTCCATGCTAACGGGGGCAGCGCTCTTGCTAGTAAAGCAGGGAAGCAGAGTACCTGGCGGTGACGCTTCGCTTGCACTTTCTGGCTGCGCTGAGTGGGTGTTTTTATACCTTTGAGTTTTATGAGATGAAATTAGGGCTGCGAGGGGTTTTTTTTTGTTTTTGTTTTTTTTTTTTTGTTTTTTTTTTTTTTTTTTTTCCCGACTCGAGTCTCTCTGGCTTTAGTTGGAAGAACACTTGAAGGTTTTTCCTGGGATTTCTGCCGCTGTCTCTCTGCGATCCGGAGCGAAAGGAAAGCCTCGAGCTGGAAGGGGTGCTGACATGTTTATCAGCTCTCCTGCTCCGTCCTGGCAGAAAAACCTTTGCTTTCATTTACTCGCCCTCTCGGATATAAAAATCCGCGGGGAGAGGGGAGCGCAGTTGCAGGGGGTTAATCAGAGAAGTCCGAGCGTCCTCATGGGTGGGTGCCGAGGGACTGAAAGCGCTCTGAAAACCGCGCGGCACAGGCAGCGTTCCCCCCCCCCCCCCCCCCCCCCCCCCGTTCGACGGCAGGTCTGACGCTTGTGCAGGCGACAGCGATTTCTCCCCGTGTCCCTGCCGGGCGCTGCCCGGGCGCCGGCAGCGCACCCGGGGCCGCACCGCCCGGCTTTGCACCTGGGCACGGAGCCCCGCGGCGTGTGCGCCGTTGGCGGCTGCTGCCGGCAGCGGGGAAGCCCGGGCTCGGTGGCCTCTGGGGACGGCGAGGAGCTCCCAGGAGCGGCCACGGCCCCCGCCCCGCCGGCGGACGGGACCTTGCCGCCTCGCCTCGCACTTCGTGGCACCGTGGGGCTCCTGGCAGCCGCGGCGGATCGTGCCGAAGGGCTGCTTGTGCCGAAATGAATCGGGGCCCGATCCCGCTGCTGCTAAAGTCGGGGAGGACAGGATGAGGCCATTTATAATTAGCTCCCTTCTCCTCCCCTCGCCCCTGGGGGGTGTGAGAGGAGGAAACAATAGACATCAAGTGCTGGTTTCGCTTTTCTCTGTGTGCCTTTTAAAGTACTAAGGCTATGTGGAGGAAGCAGAATTGGTACTGGCTGTCTGACACCATCTGTAATTTTGTTGACAACTTGTTTAATAAAACATTTTATAATTTTCACTTATTCTTTAAAGTTGCTGATCGGGAAACAATACACATGTAAATAAATTATGCATGGGATAAATTAGGACAAAAGCAGTAGGACACATAATAGGGGAGGGATGCAGTGCACAGTGTTTTATCCTCATGTGTCCTTCCTGACAATGAACGGGAGCTGAATGACATTTGCATTTCCTCTGTCTGCGTTTTGATTGTATCTCAGAACCCACAAACGCCCCCTACAGAAACCGGCCATACAAAGGTTTTGCTCCGAAATGGGGGACAATGTAGGGACTGAGAAATCCGGACTCAGGTATCAAGCAGCTCCTTGTGTGTGCTTGTGCGTTTAAGAGTGTCCAATATTCAGTTTGTCTCCTGCACTTGGACACATATGTGGCCTTGTTCATGCTAGACTAGTCTCTCTGAATAATGTATTCCAGTACCTGAGCATCTGTGGGAATGCATTTCATAGAACAGCTGAGTGCGTGAAGTCCCTTATTAATGATTGGTTTCTCCCTACCCAACTTGCCTCTTTCTCTGGCACTTTCTGGTTCTCTTTTGGTGCTTTCTTCCCTTTGCTTTCCTCCCCTTCACTTCCTCTGGTGAACCAGTCAACATGACACGACTGTCTGTTATTTCTGCCATTTATTAGCTTGTTGTTTACCAACATGGTGCTATAGACAAAAATATCTGAGATCTAAGTTTAACAGATCTGCAAGGTAAAGGTAGCAGGTGTTTGGACAAGCACATGCTTCTTCATCTGTAGAAATGGCAGTATTCTGACAGCTTTGATGGGACAGAAGTGGATTCGAAGTGCTGAAGTTGTTGTTGCTGGTTTTTTCCCCCACTAGTTTGTGTGTGTATCTCCATATTTTTTTGTTTCCATCTTCTTCTCCTATGGATATTTTAATATGAAGACATTTGAGTGGTGCAGTAGAAGAAACAAATGCATTTAGAAAGTATTCTGAATTACTTCAAATGTCAGTCAGAAATCCCAGTGGACTTTGTAAACATTAATTAATTAAACCTCTCAATGCCCCTATGAAGAAAGGATTATTGCCTTTGTTTTATGGATGGCTAAACTAGGACAAAGTGGTTCAGAGTCTCTCTAAAAGATGAAGTCTAGAATGCAGGCATTCAACTTCCAGTTTTAGCATTTAGTCCCATTTCCTCCATCTCTGCCTTATTAGTGATGTGCATATGGTACCATAATGCACTTAATGTAATTAAGACCTTGTAATTTACACAGTCTTGTCTAGAAGCAGAGCTGGTTTCCTCCCACCCCTTCTCTGTCTTTACTCCCACAAATGACTTTTATTTCAGGCTGTCAGTTAAACACACTAAATGGAACATAGGTTAGGTTGTTGCCATTTCAGCACGTGCAATCCCCCATGCCGTATAGCCCTCACCAGAGGGCTGCTGCCTCCCAGGAGTTTGGCAGTGCCAGTGCTCTCCCTTTTGCTCAGGGCAGCCTCTGGGACAAAAGAAGCTAACTCAGGCTCAGCTGCTAGGTAAGCTCACTTCCATGCTGACTGCATTGTTGGATAACTTTGATGGACTTGGGATCATTTATTCTCTGTCAGGTGTTTGGGGAGCAGATCATCACAGATTTGTGTGCACAGTGCTAGATCTACAGCATAGAGCTGATCTACCAGGCCTGTTCTGTCTCTGCATTCCCACTGCAAAGACACAGCAGCAGTTACGTTTCCAGTTGCTGTACCTTCTCAGATAAAATTGCCTTGACAGCCAACTCTGACCTTTGGGCTGCCAAATGATCTTCCTTGTGATGATGAATTCCTGTCATGAGACACCTGTGAAGAAGTGGTCTGTGTTCGCATCCCTGTTTCACATTGGCAAGAGACCAGTCTGGGTCTTGGGGTCTTGTATGGCAAGAGTATTTCATTAGTGATTATTCTGGCTTGAACTCAGGCTGGGGACTCTTAACTGGAAGGTCCTGTATCCCATTACATATCCCTGAAACAGCCCTATGTCCTGATTAAGTGCTGATGAAGACTGATTTTTTTTTTTTTTTTTTTTTTTGTGGACATTGTTGCATAAGCATCTGGTTGCTAATTTTTAATATTAAAGTGAAAGTGTAATGTGCAGTGCTGCTTTCAGCAGGTGGAAGCAATAAAATGGACAGATAGGTTGCCAGTTCATTGTTTACAAGTGATGTGGAGGTGATTTTAATGTGGCCTTGCAAAAGGGAATTTTCTTCTGCTTGACAGAACAGGGTTTGTTGGGCACGTTAAACCATGTACCAAAATCTCTACAGCAATTCCAGTGCGGCTCTGATGTTACTTAAAAGCATAAATGAGCCCTAATGTGACACACTTCAAATCAAAACTGTTGTCCACATGAAAACCGTATTTTCTAATATCTCAGCAGTAGCTTTCAGAGAAAATGGGATGAATGTTACTGTGTTTACACAAGGAAATGTAAGCATTAAACCAAAGTCATTGGAAGGTAGAAAAGGAAAGTTAAGAAGACCTGAGGATACGCTGGTTTTGAAGATGAGAGGCTCTGATAAATGGCATGTTGCTTGTTACAGTGTTATGTCTGATTCCACCAGTCGCTTATGCATGATTAGTTGTTGCAGTGCTTTTGTAATTTTGTTTTGTTGGTCTTTCAGTCTTTCACAGTCTGTCTAGATGTGTGGATGGATGGAAGTTGTATCTCAAAATTGCCACTGAAGAAAAAGTTTTAAAAACATATTATTTCTGGTGTGTGAAAGCAATATTGAACTATCTGGGTTGTGCTACGGAGGCCTAAAGGTATGATTTCTTGGAGGGTGTTATGATTTCAAGGTAAGTACTTGTCCAATGGGCTGGATGCATGGTAGCCATTATACAGGATTCCCAGTGTCCGAGTGGGAATACTTGATGCAGAGGTCAGGTACACAGGACAAAGTGGGATCTGTGTCAGTCTGAGTCACGGCAAAGGTCGTGTGGCTCATCCTTTGTGGAGCCTAATGAAAATTGATTTCCTCCTCTACTTTCCTAAAACTGGAAGGATGGTATTTGAAGGTTGCTCTCAAGAGCAGACTTTGTCCATCTTGTATGTCTGTCTTCTACAGCTTATGACAGTTGGCTGTACCTCTTCTGTCCTGAAATGAGGCATTCCAAAGTCCCCACTGGCTGTGAATAAACCTTCTTTTAGCATTGTAATTTGCCGAATCTGGAATTTTCTCACTCTGGTTTGTCTTTCATGTCAGAGCTGAATTTCTTTGCTCAGTAGATCAATTTTACAATCTTGGTATTTATTCTGGGCTCATCACTGTGTTGTCTGTATGTGATGTTGCCTTGAGCAAGAACCATTCCTGTATTGTTTATCCCTGAGGACTTGTAGGAGTGGAATGAATCTGTTCCGGGAGTTGATGTTTTTTTCCCTTGGAGAGACCAACCTCTGATCTGAGGTTTCCCTGTCTGGGGTGACATACTCCCATGTGCAGACAGGCAGCACCAAGGCAGAGTTGCTTGAGGCCTGTTCTGAGGGCTTCATTAGGACTGTGCTGCTCTTCTGGCTTTGCCTGGCAATTTTGCCCAGGATGCAGACTGAGGAGTGTTAATCACTTCCTTAGTGCAGGTCTCAGTTTTTGCACTGGTTTGTTTCTTAAAGGGAAAGCTATCTCATCAACACAATCTAAAAGGAATCATAGCTTAGGAATACTTTTCTTTTTCAAAACCAAAAATTTTCAGATGGAAGTGCTTCTGTTTTTTTTAAATTTCTCTACAGTTTGTGGAACAAACCCATATATGCTGGACGAGTGCATGAGAAGCAGAAAGTAGTTTTCTTCTTTCTTATTTCAAAAGAAAGAAGAGAACTGCACAGTGTGTTTTCACTGTCTAAACTGAGTGACATGTAACACAAATATTGTAAGTGAATGCTTGAATACTGAAAATTTAAAATCTTTATTTATCTTTAATAGCCTAAATTATTCAAAGCATGATACTTAAAAAAAAATTGTTATATATGGTTTATTTCCCAGCAGAGCATATTTTTACCACAGATTCCCAGTAGATGCCTCAGAAAAAAATAAAGCAGTGTCCCAATGGCTGCTGGCAGATTCCCCTCTCCCAGCAGCATCCTCTGCAGGGTGGGAATAGCAGCAGTATGGCAGCATGTGTCTCAGTTTCCAGGTGAGCTGCCTGAGCTGGGTGCGGTCAGAGCTATGATCCAGCCGCATGGAAGGTTTGCCTGGCTCTCCAGCCTTGTCTGAGGGGAGGCTGCACAGGGAACCAGTGGAGCAGCAAGAGCAGGGGAGGGACTGATGAGTGTGCACTAGGTGGTTGTGATCAGCAGCGTGTGCTTGCCAAATCCTGATGCATTAATTTCATGTCCTGCTGAGCTGTAGCTGGGAGAGAGTTTCCTGCTCAGGTGTTAGTGGGGACACTGACTACATCAGTGTTCTTCTGGTGAAAAAGGCTGGAAGTGATATTCAATGTCACAGCCTGTTGTGACAAAACTGATCCAACCTGAGGATCATCTCTCCATTCATACAAAACCGTGAGTTCTATTAGTCTGATAACTTTCTATTTGCTTTCTGATCATTTTCATAAATGAATGTAAAATTCCAACAGTAACATATATGAAATTTTAGTATGCAAAAGAAAGGAACTCTATGTAATTTATAGTTTCTCTCCCTTGGTTTTGCTCAGATTCCTGCTTGTGGAATATACAAAGCCTTTGTTAAGACATTGTGCTAACTTTTCTACCAACACAGGGTTTAATGCTTCGTGTGTTTTAGTTCTCAAAAATCTAGATAGGTTGGACAGTGCAAAGAAAATCAGGTGCAGAGCATTGAAATAAGGCCATGCCCTGAGTTGGTTAATTTCAGCCTGCCCTACTGCATCATCTGGCAGGGCTGATTTGATCTGATCAGATGCGGGCATGCTACTTCTGCCAAAATGCAAAGTACAGTGCTTATGCTGCTTTTATGCTTTGACTTGGCTTCATGAGAGCCACAGGAAGATAGATTATGGCTGTTGGAACAAAATTCCCTCTTGAAAATGTTTTGGGTGCTTTTCATGTTTTGGAAGAGGAAGTGAACACCATTTCAGTGCTTTGTGTCATAGGCTTGTGAAGTTTTTGGTCTGCTTCTAGGAACTTTGGAGTTTCCAGTATTCCTGTGGATCTACAACCTAATGTGACTACTCAAAGAGTTGGGAGAAAAATCATAATGGCTGGACTTATAACCCAGATAATTCACCATTCAGTGAACACTGTGAAAAAGAAACTTATTGTGGAGACACAAAGTTAGTATTATTTCTTCAAGGGAAAAGTCATGTCTATATTTCATTCCACTTCCATTTCAAGAAGAGTTTTGAAGAAAGTAATCCATGGATTTGTGACTGCTCAAGTATTTTGGTCTCAATATTGTTTCCTGAAAGACTGTGTTTAGTCAATGATGGGGACAAATACATTTTATTTTTATGATTACTTTAAAACCTGTGCAGTTTGAATAAAGAATAATGGAAACAGTGGCTCATAAAGCTATTTTACTGCTAAACTCCTTTGGTGGGCATTGTGTGTGAGGCTGCTCTCCTGAGTGTTCAGAAAAATCACTACCCAGTGTCCAATATCAGAAATTATATCATGAACCCAGTTGTATCTACAAGGTTACCCTGATTGCATTTGCCTTCTTTTTCTGAGCTGCTAAAAGCTGCTTTGAAGACTGTAGGTTTTTGTGTTTTCTAGTGATTGTTTATCCTCAAAGTTTTTAGTTCATTAACATATACCTATTGATGTGAAATGTGGATTAAATCATGATCACAATTTTAGTTCAGAGATTAGTACCTTTTACAGGTGGGGTACAAATTAAGAGGCATGGGAGATGTGATGGGGAGGGTTGGTGATGGGAACTTCTACTGCTTCATCATATCTGACTAATCCTTTAATTTTTAGGATCTGCTTCTCCAAAAATGATGTTTCTGTTAATGCTGGTGATGTTACCCTTCAGTGATCTAACGGAATATGGATGAAAGTGATGTTAATACCTCCACAGGCAGGATGGGGCCCCAAAGGCTTCTTGCTTCTCTTTCCTCCTGTGCTGATGCAAATGAATGGGAACTCAGTCAGCTTACTGGTGTTATGTTGGTGACAAAAAGGCATTCCTGAGGTCGAAATCTAACAAAATAGTGTTGATGGGGGAAATACATTGAAAACTCTTCTCCATTTTCTGTCACCAGATCCAATTTGTTTTTGTCAGTAGTCTCAGCTAAATGTTTTATCTTCTCCTTGCTTCCCCCTGCCTCCCAACCTCTTTCCCCCATTGACCTCTATGAGCATAGTCCTGGCTGCTGATTTATCAGGGCAGGCTGGCTCAGCACTGTGTGGAGATTGCTTTTAATTAACTCTCTTCGTTTTGCCAACCTTCAGGGAGCAGCAACCCTTTAATGATTATAATACTTTATCTGGATTTATATCCGCCTTATGTGTTGTTTGTTGCTCTGCTTCCTCACATGCTCTTCCTGAGTCATTTCCCAAAATGAAAGGTTTGTTTCAGGTCCCTCATACAGGATGAGGAAGAGAGGCGTTAATGGCTTCTGGACTGGAAGGATGGACTCTCTATGATCTACCTGAGTGTTTTGGAGGTGAATGGGGATTATGAGGTGATGCATTTTGAGGCTGTCTTGGAGCGAGACTCATTTCAGTGACTTGCCTCTATGCACAGGGAGAGCAGCTTTGTTTTGTGGTTGCAGCATGGCAGATGAGTGCCTACTAAATTAAATCTGCCCTCTGACTTGTTTTATGACATAGGTAAGTCATGAACTCATTGTCACAGTTAGGTTTAACTCTAGTGACTTCTCTTCTCAGCCTGACTAGCTGGAATGTTGCTAAAATTTAGGTGACTTCTTATGTATAAACACAGGTCTAAAGGAGGGTCTCTCTTTACCTGCAAAAGTCTAGCTTGGCCTTCTGTGAGTAGCACTACCAAGTGAAATTTCTTCAAACTGAGCAGAAAGCAGCTATATCAAATTTCTCCCACCTGGAATTTCCTCTTCGCATATCCTACAATGAGGATTTCAGGAGATTCTAGCATGAGATAATTAGAAAAAGTATGTTATTTGCAATGTAAAGTATGTGTCACTTTTGTGCCAGAAAAATGCTTTATAATCATGCTTTAATTAAGCATCATAGTCCCTTTTGTGGTGTAATTTCCTCCATTATTCTGTGGGAAGAATGGCATGCACTGTCTGACTTGGTGATGGTCACACTAGTCACACCATCAACCATTGACCCAACGCTGCTTTGCTTTTGGTGTTGAGCATAAGAGTGATGTTTTGAAGGTTAGTGGGAATCTTTCCTTGTTAGCACTTTCATGACCAAACTGAGGAGTGGGAAAGTGAGTTAAGACTGCCTGCCTGGTTCTGATGGAAGAAGTTCACCAAAAATTATAGTTATACCATCCTTAATGGCAGTGATTTATGACCAGAGCTGATAAAGGCATTTTTGGGATGCAAAGACTTTACCATGGAAATGAACCAAGTGGCAACTACTTTTGCATTTCAAAACATAAATGCTGTGCACCAGTCTGTTCAGTATGATTTCAAAGTCATCGGTGTGAGAACAGTTTTACATGGCTGCTTGTAAGTCTGTGTATTTGAAGCCCCTTTGTTAAAATGGCAGAGGAAATTAACAAGTTCCCAGATCTAGTCCTCCCTTACTGAAAAAGAGACACCAGCTGAAAGGAATACAGTGGTGGGTGCTGCTTATCCAAATGTTGGCAGCACATCACTGTGTAAGATCATCTGTGTCATCTGTCTGTGGTTTGTGTTTGTATCTTTCCTATCCTCTTCTGCAGTCAGCTTTACTTGAAAAAAAATAGTTGTTTGAATTTATATTTTTATGTGTTGTTGCTGCAATTCCACAGTAACTAACTCCTGGCATTCTCATCTGACCAGATTGCAAACATATCTGGTTCAGGTACTCATTCTGCTGAGATCTGAAAGTAAATTCCCTTCTCCCCTATTATTAACTTTCTTGTTTTGTTTCCACAACTAACTTATCCACAAAGTTCTAGGGTTAGAAGAGGCTGTCTCCTGACACATCTTCTGAATTCCTCACTGCAAAACACACTCACCATGCAAAGTTATAACCTGGCTGGCCTTCAAAGGACAATGTACTTCCCAGGCTGCTGTTTTCAGCTACCTTCTCCTCCATGCACCCCTCAGAACAGAAGAAGAGGAATGGATGAGGGGTGAGCACTCTGCCTTTGGGAAAGGCTCTGACCTGAAAATGGATTGCAATTCCAGCTGAATTCCCTCCCTTGATAACAGAATTGCACATCTGGGTTCTGAGCTCTTTGCATTAATTTCATGTCTGCTAAACTTTCCCAGTCAATTAACCATGTCCATCTCCTGCTCTAGCAGCCACATGTGCCTTTTCTGCTGCAGCAGGGTTTTGAAGAAGTAACTCCCTGCAGCCTTTACTGCAGCAGTTTTCCTCGAGCATCTTTCCTCAAGCATGGTTATCAATCAGGAGCTGTCAGGTTTTTTCCCTCCAATGCATCTATTTTCAGAGCTGTAGGAGTTTGACCTATTGCTTTTGTCTTTATAAATACTGCTTCTTACAACAAGGCCCAAAGCTGCATGAAAATTTCTCTCTTAGTGTGAGGAGATTCTGCTAAGCCTGGATATTTCTTTTGCCTTCTGTCATTTTGCCTCCCTTGGGTTTTAATTTTGCTTGTCCAAAAGGCCTCGTTAAGGTGGCCAGTAGTTCTTGTGTGGTTGTTCCAGGCAGCACCTGCAGTGCAGAATTCTCCTCTGAGTACTTGGCTAACAGGATTTCATGAAAGAGTAGTGAGTTCTCAGAGGCTGGAGTGTCTGGGAGATGCTCAGCCCCGGGGTTTGATGTAGGCTACCTCTGAAGGGAGTTCTGCACCCAGCTCTGGAAGAAAGGTTTGGATGCTGGCACTAGTGGTCGCTTGGCAAAGCACCTAAGGGGCCATGAGTGCCTTGAAAATTTTTCCTTGCATGTTGTGCTATGATCAAAGGTCAGGTTGGGCTAAAGTGCCTATTAAAGCAAGAGTCTATGCTTTTTCTCTTGAGCATATGGGAGAGCCTGGTTCTGTATCATAAAGACTGCCATCCTAGTTGGCACTAATTGGGTCCTGTGTGGGCCCTTTCAGACGAGCAGACAAAGACCAAATTGACCACAGTGGCTCAGTTAATGGAAATCTAGGTTTAAAGAAGGGTTCCTAGGTCTTATGTCCATTTCTCTGGTACCATGTCAGATAATCTCTTTCATAAACTGAAAAGTCCTTGTCTTAAATCCCTACTTGGACTGTTTGTTCCCATTACTCCTCTTGGGAGGGTTCCAGAACCCACTGCTCTGGTGGCTGGAAATAGCATTTTAATCCCTAGCCTAGCCCTACTTGTGATCAGTTTATTCCCATTTGTTCTGGTGCCAGCATGGAGTTGTTAGTTTAAATACTATTCCTCCATCCATGTCTTTCTCTCCACTATGATTTGTACATTTGTGCAACACTATTATAAGCCCTGTCAGTCTTTGTTTTGATATACTAGACTGTCTGTGCTATCTTTTCCTTTCTTTTGGTCACTGAAGTATTTATTGTCTTTGTTGTCTCTACTCCAGCTTGGATTACTCGCATTCAGCTTTCTTGAGTGTGAGTAGACTGAGTTGTACTTTGTTCCACGTGGTTTTGCCCCCTACAATAACTTTCTTTTTTACCTCTTCTGGGAAAACCTTGCTTTTGCATTTGTTTGTGGTTGTGCTGCTGGTTCATAGTTATCTTGTGGTAGACTAATACTTTTATGTTTCTTCTTCTGTCCTTTCAGCTGTCGTTGAGATGATGGTCTGCAAGTTGTTAAGTGAAATTTATACTGAATTCACTCCATCCAATTCTTCTTGTCTGATGCTTTTAATTTCCTTGGTGTCCCTTCAGCTTATGTAAGTGGCTAGCTTTTCTCAACACACACACTTTTTGTGCCAAGGCCATTAATGGAAATACTGATTTCAGCTCCCAGAACTCCAGAAGTAACTTCTCATCAGCACTGTTTCTATATTCAACCCTCTTTCAGTAGTTTTTCAGTCTTCTCACCATTCCTTTAATAATTCTGATCTTCTACATTTTCAGTAATTTCTCATATACTATTGTATGAAACATTCTCTAGAAGTCCAAATAGCTAAGAAGTATCTTATGGAAGCAAGATGTCAAGTTACTCTGTCACAAGGTATCAATTTTGCATCTTTGTAATTTCCTTATTCAAGACTGTTCTTGATTGTTTTGCACTTAAAAAACTGTGTGTTAGTAAACTCTAGCTCAGTTAGCCTTTCTGAAATAATTCCCAAGGCTTGTGTTCTATAACAGTTAACAGTGAGTATCTTATTTTGCTTGTTATATTCTGGTAATATAGTAGCAACCATGATGTGCAGTATCTGTTTAAAGAACTTGCTAGTAGATGTATGGTTTCATGTTGAAGTTCTTGGGCGGAGATGATTCAGAATTTATGCCATGACTGCACAAATGTCATTGTGGCTTCCACTGCAGTCATTCCAGTGAAGCACAGCATTCCTTTAGTTCTATGCTTGTACCTATATTGTATTTAATCTATGTACCATTCTAACTGGAAACCAGCTGAACTTTCTTTGATAGTTTTATTTTGATGCCTGAAGAATATTGCTGTTTTTTAGAAGCTTTTGCAAGTTATAACTCTTGACTTTGGCAATTCTCCCTATACTTCCTGACCTTTAAGATCCATTTTTAAAATTCTGTTACTACTGTTTTCTGCTCGTGAAGGGTGTCTGTTTAATCCTGATGTCCTTTTCCAAGGAAATTATTCAGCCAATAACTTCTCCAGTCTTTCCATATGAGTTTCAAACAATTCTTGCATTTTTCTCTAAAACAAATTCCTGATGTTCTGCTGTGTTCTGCTGCTCCCATGCTTAAGGAACAGGTTTGATGTGCTTTGTGATGGTGATGAGTACTGTTCAATTTTGTACCTATTCTTGGACTGCAGAAGACTTAGGCTGTGTGGATATAGGGAAAGCTGGGGTGATTCTGTTTAATACCAAGTTGTTTTACTTAATTCAATGATGCCTAAATTTTAAGATTTCATCAGTGTGAAACAATGTTGCATCTTTCACCAGAGTTGCAACCATTAAGTAGAAATCCAAAAGAGCAACATAAAGTTGATTTTCTAAAATCACCTTATTCCATTTTTCTCCAGCATTCTTGGTCTTATTCAGAGAAAACTGTGTGTAGTAAACACATAAATATACATATATTTGGTATAATATAGGAAAGAAAGAATGTATTTACACATGGTGTTTAAGAAAACATGGTATTGTTTATTAATCAATGTCCTTGCATTTTAAACATTTCCATATGCCCCTTACTGATTTATAGCAGTATGTGATTCAAGCATTTTCTACTGGTCAGTTTCTCAAACTCATAGAATTAGGAAAAAATGATACATATATCTTTTTTTCCCCTTACTATAGGACTCTGGGAACTTTTAAAATATAGCAGTCTCTGGATCAATGCATATCCCAGCAAGACCTTGCATAAGTGACCTAAAATTGTGTGATCAAACCTCTTCTCCCCTCCCCATCCCTAGAGAGATATTTGTAATTAGATAAAATGAGGACAGAATATGCATAAGTATCTGTTATGCTGGGATTCCTGCCCAGAAAGGAAACTAATGGCCTGAGCTGACCATAATCTTTTGCACCCTGTGTACTATTGACAAGGCTATGGCTTGAGATGTTGGGAGTTCAGGGGCAGATTTTTGCTGCTGTCTTTTGGTAACCTTTCTAAATTGACTGCTTTCCAAAACAAGTGGAATTACACAGCCTGTATTTTACTCATCGTTCATTGTCAGGGACATTTTGCTTGTAAGAGAGGACCTGATTCCACTGCCTAATGCAGTGGAAGTGAGTTTAAATTACTGCTTCTTTGGTTTGGAAGTGTTACACATTCACTTTGCCCAGATGTAAGTGACCACATGAAGTGCAAGACAGTGGAGAACTTGAAGTAGAGTTGGTAATTTTTTTCTATTTAATCTATCAATTTCCTGCTAGTCACTGGTTCTTCAGAGTGGAGTTCTGTGAACAAATTCATCTCTCTCTGGTTAAATCAAGTAGCTCTTTAAAGCACGTGTGACAAGTTGTCTAATACTATGGTACTACACAATGTAAGAGGATGGCACTTCAGGAATCTGGAGGCTGCTTTAGGTACTAGTGCTGTTTTCTTCTTTCTCCCAACGCATATGATAGGTGTCAGCTTGCCCCCCACAAAATTCTAGTTTTGCAGTCCTCTCCTAGGTTTGTGGGTTCTGTCTCATGACTGGGCAGCAATAAAACAGAAACCCTGGGCACTTCCGTCAGTCATCCTCAGATATTGCAGTTAGTAGATTCACTGATGAAAAGGTTTTCTTGGAGCAGGCAGGCGGTGTGCATATTAGTTTTCCTCTCTTACTTTGCTTCAGTGTCCCTGGGATAAATGTCAGTGAAAGTAAGAAGTGTTTTGATAAAAAGAGGGGCAAGGTCACATGAAAAGTATGCCCTCTTCCAAGGAAGGTATCTACCCAGCATTTCCATTGTTCTGCCTTGCATAGCTAAATCAGGAAAAGAGCCAAGGCCATACTGAAATTTGATTCTATTTTGAAATTATGTCCAGTTTGGCATCTTTTTGAGCTGAGAAAGTTTGGCTTGCTCTTCTTTTCCACTCACAGCAATTTGCAGAGTGGGAGATTTGGGGTGAATCTCTATTTTCTGTGCTTACAAGGCAGCAGGAGCTTCCATGGCTGGACTGGAATGTGTTGTTTCAACACACTGAATGTGAAAAAAACCCTTCAGCTTCATACAGACTGTGGTTTTTGTTTGTACTCAGTCACTGTGATTTCACTGAAGTCCAAAAGTTATGCCAGTGTGAGACATAAACCAAGTCTATGTTATTTCAAGACAACAGTACCACCAGAGAAAATTCCTTTTATTCCACCCTCCCTCTGCCCCCCCTCCTTAATTTTTCAAACTCTCTGAGCTTCTCAGATATTCAGTAGTGCCTGATGCTTATAATTTGGCAGCAAATGTTGACTGCAGTAGCCACCTATGAGATCCTTAGCAGAAGTCTATAGCTTAACAGACAGGACACACAGCAGATAGCTTCTTAGTAACAGGGGTGGGTCAGAACAAAATCCTGGATCTCAGCACTTCTTTTGAGTTTTGAAGGTTGAACCTGGATCTGAAGTTAAATGTCTTTAATGGACAGGATCCAAACACCCACATGCTTTGGCAGAGCTCAGATCCAAATTCTGTCTACCTAAAGAATCAAGGTTCTGTTTTCATGTGGATTCTTCTACCAGTGAAAAGCAAGAGAAGGGATAGGACAGAAAATATGACACATTGGCAAAATTGTTTTTCAATAGTATGTTTTTCAAAGTTTTTTTCCATGAGGCGTCAGCAGCTCTTAAAAAATCACAGGGAGAGCATACAGTTGTCAATGAGCCAGAACAGTTAAATGTTTTTAAATATTTGAGTTGGGTTATTCCTTCACCTTTCTTTCTCACAAACATGCCTAGTAAAACTCCAGTAATGAAAACACTTGCTTGGGGAGGGGGATAAAATCCTTTTCAGCAAATAATGATGGTGACATTTTAATTGCATCATAACAACACCGTTAGCAATGGTTTAGGTTTGGCATTGAACTTATACATAACATTTGTTCTTTTATACAGTATCGGTATTGCATAGTAAAAATAGCACAATTGCAAAACTCATTTGTTACTCCTCTGCCAACTTTGTTCAGCTGACAGTTGCTGTTTGAACTTTTAAAGCAGTGTTTCATCCATATGTTAATACCAACTGTACAATTAATTCTCTCTGCTTTCAAATGATTCTCTTGTGCCTTAGTGGTTATTTTCCAGTTTGAGCCACCTGCAAAACCACTTCTGTCAGATGAGCTGTGCTCATCCTGAGTAGTTCCCTACATTGAGATGATAAAGAGCAGTCACTGCCTTTAAATTTCCCTGTACATTCCTGCAGAGAAGTTGTTGTAAGCACTTTGCTTCACTAAGCCATTTCAGGATGGGTCTATTCAGAAATTTTCATCTTTCTAGTGTGAGATTCAGACCTACTCTCTGGTGCTTTGGATGCCATATATCCTTAGATTATTTTCTATCTGTGAAGGATTAAAAAAAATAAAATCAAGAGGACAAAAACAAGACCAAGAGCATTCATAAATGAACACTACAAGTAATGGTAGCTAGTACCAAGGGACAGCTGGCACTGGAAATCTCCACTGGATCACACTTAAACTAGTTTTGGAATAAGGGTGTGAAAAAATCAACCCAGTGAATAGGGAGGGGGAAGAACCCTCCCCAAGTGACATGGTGCTTCTTTGGGTAGTTTCTAAGTAGGCTGACATGCAGCTAGACCTGCTGCTGCATCTTCATGGGAGGTTAGAATTCAGACAGAGAAGGCACAAGTTTTAATTTCAAATCTTTTCAATTCTTCCTTGTTCCTACTTTTACATTTAAACGGCACTTTATTTTGGGAAGTTTTTTTTTTTTTTGCTTTATTTCTTAACAGTTTCTCATGGGTGAAACTTAAAATGGGAAATAATCATTATGCAATAATTTGTGTGCAGACTAGAACCTAATCCCAGAGAGGGGAATCAATGGGGTTTCACACCAGGAAGGGCATCAGAGGGGGATACACTTAGAGAGATCAGAGAGGAGCTAAAAGTGATGTTGGTCCCTAAGAAGTATCTCTCACTTAAGGGTTTAATGGACTGTTTTTTTTCCTGACAGGCTTGCTCAGAGTTTCACTCAATGTTTCCTTTTACATATGTATGAAAATAAAATGTGGTGGTGAACTTAAGATGGTACTGATTGATATTGGACCCAATCCTTATTTGTTCCAGGATATCACTAAGGAGTCCTGGGATTGCTAGGCCTTTGCTTAGTTGGAGATTGTTTGAATGGTGATGAAGGTTACGCTGTAATAAAACTGTGCTACACAGTAGGGGACATTGCTTGTGTGAAGCATTTTGTTCTGCTGTAAGTTGCTCACACACCTCTATAGCAATAACTCTTACAACATCCCTCATCAGCATGCTCACGTAGGGCATCCCCTACGCCAGTGACACCAGCGCTCCCTGGGACTGCCTGTGCTCTGAGGGAGTCTGGGGCTCCCTGGCAGGGCAGGCAAAGCTCCATTTTGTCTCTCCAAGGATAAGGGGTAAAGGGCTGTGCTAGTCCAGTAGTGGGGAAGAAAGAAATAAGAAGAGCAGAGATGGAGAACAAGGGGAGGGTGACTCCTGCTTCTCTTTTTCCAGCCAGGAGGGTAGGGAAAATGGGAATGGCACATGCAGCTGGGGGCTTTCCTCCAGTGGCAGCCACTCCCACTTGGCAGCCACCAGCATGCTCAGCCTGGTTTGCAAATGGCTTTGATAGTGTTCTTCTCTTGGAGCTTTTAAAGAACCTAAGCTGCCTTGGGAAGTCCTCCCAAAGCATGCTTGGTTAAAACCTTCAAAACATGGGCTAGGAGCAACTGGTCAGGTCACCCATGGAGGCTCTGTGGGATCAGTAACGGCCTGTGCTGCCTGATAAATGCAAATGATTTGGGAAAGAATGTGAAGAGGAGGTGGCAAACTAAGCTGATAATACTCCATGTGGGAAGAGCACAAGGTTGCTGTAAAGTGTTGAAGGAGAACCCCATGAAACTGCATTATTTGGGTCATTAAAATGACTAGTTATGTTCAGTTCAGATAAATGTAAATTAAGACACATAGGGAAAAATATCCCAAATTAATATATATAGGAATGGGAACAGAATTAGTTACTGACACTGAAGAGAAAAATTTTGGAGTTATAATAGATCTACCAAAATATGATATTTGTGTTCAGTAATAGGTAAAGATAATAATAAGGTAATAATTAAAAGAAAGGGAGAGAGGAAGAAAGAGATGCAGGCTGAATGTTAGGAGTTAGTATCAAAGGAAAGAAGACAAACACATTACTATGAGAATTTATTTGACACATTACTGATCTTTTCCAACCTAAATGATTCTGTAATTCTGTATAAGTCCAAGGTTTGAAGCATGCTGGAATACTGCGAGCAGTTTGGTCTCCCTGTGTTGAAAAGGTTACAATAAGCTGAAAGATGTACTGAGAAAGAAACAAGGAGGATCAAAAGGAATGACTTCTATATGAAGAATAACTAAATTGGTTTGGGTTTTCCAGTCTGTAAAAAGATTTCCAAGTATCTCTCTCTGAGAGGGGTTCCTGAGATCAGGAGCATCGTGGAAGGGGCAAATAGGGCATGAATTTATGTTCATTCCCCCACTTGAAGTCAAAAGTTAGGGCATCAAACAAGATTATCAAGAAGCTGGTTCAAAAGGAACAAAAGGAGATACATTTTTGCTAAATGTTAAATAAACCTGTGAAACTCTTTACAATGGGATGTATGGGATATTGAAGTTTACCTGGGCTCAAAAAACATCAGCATTACAGAAGGTAGATCCTTCAATGGCTATTGAATTCCTTGATATCTGAATCACAGTTTGCCAGAGGCTGAAATGAGATACATTTCCTGCAGAATATCACTATATCCATATTTTGTGTGCCTCCTTAGGGATTCCATACTGGCCTAAGTTTAAGACCATGTTAGATGGACCTTTGGTCTGACCTGATATGGCCATTTTTGTTTCAAGGTCTCTGGCAGTCACATAGTACTTAGCAGTGTTGCAAGAAAGGCCTTGAGAAGTTTCAAAATAAGAGACCCAGAAATGCAAGATGGAATTATGATTACTGGCTGAATAACCAGAGCTTTATTTTGTTCTTTGCAATGTTTGCTCCTGCATGTTAACCCTAGGGGGAAGTCGGTGTGCCAGTTCACCCGGGTCTTGCAACAACCTGAGACAACCTGTTTATTAAACATACACTTTGGCTTCTGTACAGAGGAAATGGCATGATCCAGACTGGTAATGCAGAGACTTGCATTCAGTTTCTGCCTACACCACTGACTTTCTGTATATTTTCAGACAAAGTCTGTGCTGTAGTGTTTCCCTGAGGAAAAAAATACATAAATCCTTTATGTCTCTTCCTAAAGAGAAGTTTGAGATACATGGTTATAAAGTGCCAAATAAGTGCTGAAACTTGAGAGTGAATGCAAAGTGTTTGATGCTGATTTTTTAAATGGGCATTACATTTAAGAAATTTACTGTCTCTAATGTCTGTTCATAGGCCTCTCATTCAGACTGAGCATGAAGTAAAACCTGTATTAGATTCATTCTAGAGGAAAAAAAAAATCTTAATTAGTTGTTCCTATACTTATTATTCACTCATTTTTTGGGGGGTGTGTGTCAAAGCTGTCAGGGTGAACCCCTGGGAAATCTGAAGTGGTCTGATTTGACTAGAGGAAGCATTATTTTTATTGTTTTTTCTATACTGTTGCAGTTTCATTTTGCCTTTCTTTCTCTCACTAGGTCACTGTTTGTGGAATGAATTTTCCAGTCAAGTTTCAGATTCACAATCATAGGTGACCTTTGGTCTTCCATGTGGCTCTCTTTCTGCTCCTGTGGCCATTTGCAGACATGTCTTATAAGTTAATATTTATAATGAAAGGCAACTGATGGCACTTGCACATAAGGTGATTGTCCTCTCTTCATGCTGTGCAGTAGCATGCCTGAATTCTGATGAGAAGACGGATTCTCTTGTTCAAAGTTAAAGGCATTCAGTGGAATGATTAATAATTGCATATTAGGCACTTGATCAGATATCTGTAGATGATCCCAGGACACTGTACACATTGGGTAAAAGACATAACAAAATCCATCTTTCTCAGTGTGCTAGCTAGGTGTTCACACAGCTTTCTACAGTTGGGAGGAAGCTCTGATGTGCTCCTTTTATGTATCAGCATTTGAGCTCTCAGATATCACATTTTTGAGAAATCTTTAGAGATGAAACACAAACTTTGGCAGCACGACCAAGAAGACCAACCTGATGGCCTTCACTGCCAGGATTCAAGTGCTGGGATCACATCAGTGCTCTGCCTCAAAGCTGCTGCAGGTCAGCAAGTGGGGCAGAGGACCCAGGTGCTTGTGCAAAGCTCCTCTAAGACTGACTAATAAACTTCTAAACACTTTTCAAATGAAATAGCTGGGACTGTGAGGTTCTTTGGAGAACCTTACCACAGCAGAGGAAATCAGCAGGTTCTATTAATGTATCTGCTTTGTGCTTCTGCGTGGAATACTCCTACTGGATATGGGGGCAGTGACAATGTGAATGCAAGTCTACATTGCAAATGTAAGGCAAAAGATGTGCAATTGCTTCTTGATATTATTGCATGTTTCCAGTGCTTGCTTATGGGTTCACAGGGCCACTGCAGCTGGCTACTAGGAAGACATGTGGATTGTGAGGAGAGGTTGGCAGTAAAAGACCTAGTATTGGTATTAATATATTTTATTTTGTGCCAGTTATTTAACTGTTCTTATCTGAACCCATGAGTTTTACTTTTTGGGTTTTTTTGTTTGTTTTTTGTGGGTTTTTTGTTTGTTTGTTTGTTTTTTGTTAACCTGATTCTTATCCCCACTGCAGGCTGTGTGTAGAGTGAGTGAGTGAGTGCCTGTGTGCTACTTAGTTGCCAGCTGGGATTAAATCATGACACCCTGGAATTTGTTTCCACTTACACTCTAAGCTGCTTGTGTGCCAGTTACAGCTACTTTTTGACTTGGAAAAAAAATGGTTATTTGAATTACGTCTTACTCTCAATTTATGTAGTTTCCTCTTGCCCACGTGTAAATTCTGTATGAAGGCCACTAGGCCCTCTTGCTCTTTGCATAAGTGTAGAGAGGCACCTAAACATGGCCTAGCAAACAGATATTCTATGCTATGCAAACAGTAGCTCCGTGCAAAGGGCATCCACACCGCCTATGCTGCCAGGGAGTGTGCTCAGAGGGTGGTCTTGTCTCAGGCTTTCCCTGTTAATGTGACTCCTGATTGTCTGTGTATGTTGCACTGCTTCACTCTCTGCCCAGTGACCAAAGGAATCCAGTTATGAAGCAAAATCACAGATTAAAAAAACCCCAGCCCTCCAAGAAAACAAACAATCTAGTTGAAGATAGGCCACTTCTTGAGTGAAGTACTGAAGGGTGTATGGAACACCTAAAGTGCCCATGAAAATGAAGCAAAATATGTTAGGCTAAAATACAAACACTAATTCTAATTTTAGTGTTAATATTTCAATTTATGTGAGTATTGTGTCTTAGTTTCACTTTCCTTTGTCCATGTGCAATCCTAGTTCTAGTTAAAGATCTCTATCTTTTGGATCTCTGAAAAACCATAATCTAGAAGTTTTAAGGCAGTTGATAACACTGTAAAAGCATTAATTTTGAGTCCTTGCCAGTCTTCCAAGCTCAATCCCAGTTTTTCCTCACCTGACATAATTTTTAGTGGAAGAAAATAGAAATATTTCTAGGTATTAGGATATTCTGTTTCTTTAATCCCTGGAAAGGCCACAATGAGATGGAGAAAGGCAAACCCGTGACAAAAGGAAGTGATGAGTTACCACTGTTAAAGCAGGGCAACAGGTCATGAGGGAAGGATTGAAAAGAAAATGTGTGTGCATACGTGTGTGTGGTACTTTTCTTTGAGAATAAGTCAAAGAAAAGGACTGCAGATAAGAAGGCATCTGATCCTTTAAAGGGTTTGCTGCTTTTTGATTTGAATAAAATGGTATTCTCATGGGTTAGGGGCATGTATGCAGTTTTTTTTCCTCACTAATCTCTTGGTTTCTGTATAACTGCAATAGAGACTCTTCTAAAATGTAAGTTCACATGGCAGTGCTCTCCTCATATGCTAATGAAGAATAAGATAGTGGGGCAAACTCTCAAGTCTTTTGGAAGGTGTGAAAACAAATCTAAGAACTGGTTACAAGGAATAGTGACACAGGAATACTTGGAGAAGAAGATTGCCTGGATTCTAAGGCAGAAATGCTTTATTGAAGAGGGGCTGATTAGGCAAGGCCGTGTTTGGGGAAGTGACTGGCAAAAGGACATTGGGGAATGAATAGGAAGCATGGTAGAGACATGGTAAGGTATGAAAAGAGGTTTTGTAGGCCAGAAGGGAAATGAGGACACAGAAAGACAGATTGTAATACAAATTAAAGACATTTCCTTTAATTAATTCCTTTAAAAATTACTACTAACTAGAAATGAGTATTGTAAGTAGCTCCCACTAGGCTGTGATTTGCTTGTACTAATTGAGCAGTTTCTGACCCAAAGAACTTCCAGCTGGCAACTACCACTGGTCCTGGTCCCTGAGAACTGCTGGGGTGGGCATACCTTAGCAAATGAAGAACATGAGAGCAATTAGCTATCCACAGTGTTCCCTGGAGAGGATAGCTTGTGGGCCTGGTGTGATATCCTTGGGCATAAGGTTGGGATTTTGGATGAGAAGACTCATGTCTGGAAAAACAACAAGACTTCTTTTCCAGACCCAATGTGAAAAAGTAGAAAGACAGAGTTTGGGAAGGTGCAGTGGGAACAGTGGGAGGACTCTCATGGCAAAGAGAGTAAAACACATCTTCAGCAGCAGGTGCCAAAGCTGGTGATAATTGTATTCTTGTTCCTGAGGGGAGGTGTGAGGCAGAAGCTCTTCTCTGCATTCAGGGTTTTATAGACTCAATGGCTTGGGGCCATACCACAGCTCAGGACATCTGGTTGCTTTTCTGTCCACTGGTAATGGAAGGAAATCCCTCTTCCTCCTACTCCTTCCAATGAAGAGTGGAGGCAGGAAAGGGCAAGAGAGTGCTAGGGATACCTCTGCACCAGGGCATTGCAGCGTGGACACAAACTGCACAACTGTCCCGTTGAAGTTTTGTGGGTTACTGCTGTGGGAGGAAGCAGAAGCAAAGAGCCTGCTGCTCTGGCTTATAGACTTAACCCTTGGGCTGCTAAGCAGGATTTGTCATGTCAAGTCAGACCTGTTGTCTGCTTCATCCAGAGTCTTATTCTGGTCAGATTTTTTGAAGCTGGATTTTAAATGTCTACTAGGGGTCTTAAGTGAAAGCTTTATCATGAGAGAACAATTATTTAGGCTAAACAGACAGTGAATGCTTCTTCAGAGGTGCTGTTTGCTACAACAGATTCCCTCTCTGGTGCCTTTGCCATTCCCACTTCCTTCTCTCAGGAACTGGTAGGGACTTAGAAATGTAATCCCATTTATTTTGCTCATTGGTTCATAGGTTCTGTGCTCACTGAGTTTGGCAAGGAGATCTCGAGGGGAAGCCTGAGAGCAAATCCTTTGGGGTCTGCCTCTCTGTGAGCAGCTAAACTGACCTGAACAGCTCTTCTCCCTCCCCACTTCTCTCAGACAGACTTTCTCAAAAAGATCCTGCAGGCTTTGTGTCACCTGGATGCATTTAGTCCTAAATGCCCAACAACAGCTCTGAACATACTTCATCATCAAACACAACAAAGGCAACCTCCCACCCTTAGCACCCATCTGTTTCTGCTAGAGTAATTTGAGTTGTTCCCTATTTTGTGCTTTTTTGTATTCCAAACTGATCAGTATAAATTAGAATCTGGTAAGTAAGCTTTCAGTCTCCATTGTTTTCCTGATATGGTTGTTCCTTCATCAACAGAGCATGTAAAATACTTCCTTTTGAAACCTGTCACATTCTGACCAGGTGTTAACAACAGCATAAGGTGTGCCAAGGGAGGTTAGATGGGACTAGGCTCTGTTGATATATAAAATATTGGCATTAGAACCAACTTTCATGTTACCCTAAATGACTGTTTCACCCTTGCACTCTCATTTTTGCAGTAATGATTAGCACACACAAGGAAAATATTCTTGTCTTTTACATCATACATGTAAGACAAAGGGATGGAGAAGCCCAGTCCATGAGTTACAGGTGCATAAAAGTGGAATGTAGGCATTGTGCTGTTCATCTTTAAGGAGAAAGGAATAAAGCTGTTTTGTGCCAGGAAAGGTTTTCCAGGAGGTTGGTATTTGCAGTGGTGCCAAGGACATAGTCTTCCAGATATGATTTGGAGTGATGCTCATCTATTATGAAAAAAAAAATCAAGTTGCTACACAATGTTCAAGTTTGTCATACAAATTTCTTGTAGAAATTTGGTGGATGAATTTACTGCCTTGCTTAGTTCTGTCCCCTGTCCAGGACGGGGCTTCAAAACTGGCAGTGGACATTGTGCTGATGACCAGGACAGCTCTGAGCAGGAATCCTGTGTATCCTGTGCAATGTACCTCAAAGACTCCTTCCTCTGCTGCCACTATCCTACCACACCTCCCTAGGAAAGGAGCCACAATCTGCCCTATATTTGTTTCTCTTCATTACAGACTTGGTGGTAAGGAGCCACACCTTCTTACAGTCACTGCTTAAATACTGCCATGCCTGTCACTACATCCACTGGGACTGTGGGTGGGAGAGTAGCTTCAAGAAAGCAACTCTATTTTCAAGAACTGTGCTGATGAATTTTGTGCAGCCATAGAACAGATTTACCAGCCTTTATGCTGAATCTAGTCCATGCTGTACAGGATTTTGCATGTTTAATCACTGCTGTGTGACTCTGTAGTGCAGAAATAGTCAAAAAAGTGTGTTATTATGATGCCTCTCATTGTCCACTCTTCATACCTTGAATTAAAGTGCTCAGAGTAGCAGTTCACATCTTCAAAGCACACCACCAGTTATAATATGAAAATTATTGTGATGGAGCCATGTAATGGTATTCCCATTTTTAAAACTGGGGAATTGAAAGAGAGAGAGAAGGAAGGGTGAACTGAATTCAGATGCCTGGAACTTGAGAAAGATTTATGTGGAGGGATAGAATGTAAGAAAATAAAGATAGTGCAGAAGGTAGTCTCACACCTGAGGAGTTGCAGCTGTACTAATCCCCAAAGATCAGGAACAGGCACGCCCTTAATAGGCCACAGCTGTGTCCAATAAGAAGACTAGTGCTACAAAAGAGTGGGTTAGCTGGGTGAGAATGGGGCTGGAGTTTATTGGCTGTGCTGTGAAGAAGATGGAGTCAGTGCTGTGAGGAGCTACACATGAGAACTCACCAAGAAGGTATGGCACTTTTGCAATAAGATGACAACAGATTTACATAGCATTTAGGAGCTGCTGGTCCTTATACTTGTGTTAAGCATGATGAAACATGCTTCTCTCTGGATATTATGTATGTAGTCTTATATGCATAGCATATGTATATTACAATTCCTTATGACTGCCAGTCATCTTTTTGAGATGGCAGACTGAGCTGTTCCCCAGACAGCTTTTTGAGAGGCAGACTGAGGTGTTCCCCATAGAGGTTCACCTGACTGCATCATTTCATCAGACCCTCTCTGAAACCCTTATCACTGGTGTCAATAGAGATACTTTAAGTGAGTGTTGGAGGCAGTAGGTTTTGCATGGGACAGGATGTTGTATTTGTTATTTTTGATCATGTATTCTGAAGTCGCAAGATGAATTTGAAACAGTTATTCTTGGAAAAAACTGCACTGTACAGAGAAAAAGTCATAATCGAAGAAAAACATTAATGCCAGAAATAAAGGGTGCAGGTATAGAGTAACAACAGTTGAGTTGGATACACTGGAGGTAGCAATGCAATGATAATGGTTTCTGCCAGCAGCTCCTAATTTGAAAAGAACTTTATGAAATCCTTACCGTGCCCTACTCTGCCCCAGTTGGTGTTACTCTTTGAACATGTTGCTTAGCTGTTCCCATTTTTCTGTGAAAGCAAGCTTTTAAACAGAACCTCTGACCCTCTCACCTGACACCTGCTAAAGTTATATAGCATGAGACTCTCCACTTACCACTGAGCACCTGAAGCTGTAAGAGGACACATCTCCTTTGCTAGGTTGAGATTCCAAAAAGCTTGAAAACCTGTCTTTCTTTTCCCTTGAGCCCAGAGAATACTATTTGGACAGAAATATTGAGGCTGAGATGTAAGTCCATAAAAGATGAGCCTCCTTCCTCTTCTCTGTCTAGTCAAGCTGGACAATTCAGATTCTGTGTTTCCTGAAAATGTTAATGAACTCTGCAAGCTGCCTGGAGAAACTAGAATGAGAAGCGTGCCTAGCAGTTGGATTTCAGGCATCATGAGTCAGACCAACCAACCTGTGTTTCTTGCATCCTTAGTGTCCTTGGAAAGGTTGTTTAACTGGTCAAGGATTCAGTTTTGTTTCCTATATAAGGAAAACAATAAACCTCATATGCACTTAAGGAGTGTTTAAGGGTTAGTTGATGCATACTTGTAAAAAGCCTTAAAAGGGCCTATTGAGAGACAACCTGTAATTATCATGTGCATCATGATTAGCTGAGATTGCTCCTCATGATTATCTGAGATTGCTTCTACATGTGTACGTGTACATGTATGCACCCAGCTGGTTTGGGTACAGTTTGCTGAGGGCACCTGCCCAGCACTAGATTGAAAAAGGAATTTTGAGGAGGTGAAGTCTTCTGCTAATGTTAAATTACTTGCTTCAGTGGGAGTTGACATTTACTGAGGTGTTTCCTTTAGAAAAAGGAGGGGATGGTGAAGGAGGAAAAGAAGTACTCCTCCTTGTATTTTGGTGGTTGCAGGTTCTTTCCTTTATCTACAGCATGCTTACAGACAAGATCTTACTAGACACCCTCACCTAGCCTTAAAAGATCAAAGGCTCCTTCATTCAAAGGAATAAGAAGATATTTTATGCTCTACAACCCTTTTAAGCCTATGGCTTCTCTCCAAGGGAGGTAGCTCTAATGGTGTTTCTGGTGATGTGTCTACTTGTCCACAAGAATCTAAATTGAAGCACCTCACCCCTCCAGTTTACAAACTCTGTGATATGTGTACCATACATGCAAGAGTAGGTCACTGTTATGAGGAGCTGTTGTGGAAAAGGCAAAGAGGAATTTAGTAAGTCAAGTTCTACAACAGATGTTTCATAGAAAGGTGTGGACTTTGTTTCAGTTCAGTGATATTACTGATCTTGGAGAGGTACAAAGAAATTAAAGGTGTGGTTGAAGGTGGAGTCTTTTAGTAGGGCAGCTTCCCCCATCTCTGGATTTCATATGTATTTTTAACTTTCTTGCTTCTAATACCTTGAAAAGAAATGGAAGACCTTGAAGAAACAGTGATTTATTCTTTCATGGAAAATTTTAATGTTCATATGTCTATAATCAGAGAATGTCTAAGACACATTTAAATGCAGGACTGGACCTTCTTATTGAAGAGTTACCTGAGCCTTCTTTAGGGTTTGACCAAGAACAGAATGCTGTGTGTTCAACTTGTGAGGTAGATAGAGGCAGCAGGGAGTTTCTGGGGTAATTATTTCTGGGGTAAAACTAGACAAGACTGGGTGCTCTTTTCACTGAGTGTTTTGGAGTGGAGTATGCCAATTCATCGAAACCAATCCAGTTTGCAGAAAATAGTTGATTTTTGAATTAATTTCCTAATTCAAATGGTTGAAGTTGCTTTTTGGAAAAGTTTTAGAACACGTGAGAACATTCCATTTTGATATTTTCTGATTTATTTCTTTTTAAGTGGAAATTACTTAATGATTCACAAGGTGCCAGAGGTTAAAATCAAAGCAAAGAACTGTAATTGACATAAAAACATTTTTTTAATGTATTGTCAGTTTATTCCCTTTTCTAAGACTTTTAGATTCTTGTACTGTTGTGGGAGAGGGCAACAAATCTCCAGAGGTAAGAAAATAATTTTGCAAACAGATTTAGTAAATGAGAGATGTTAAACCAAGAAGTTCTAATAATAGTTCTCTGACTGTCTGTGCCATGTTGAACAAAGCAGAAGCTTGTATTATCACCAGGACTCCTGCTGCTCACAGAATCACTTTGGTTGGAAAAGACCTCTAAGATCATTGAGTTCAGCCGTTGACCAATCACACCAATCTACCTAGACCTTGTCTAACTAGACCATAGCACTAAGGGCCATATTCACTAACCTCTTGCTCACCTCTAGGGAGGGTGACTCCATCACCACCCTGGTGAGTCTGTTCCAATACTTAACAACCCCCTCTATGAAGAAGTTCTTCCTGATGTCCAACCTGACTCTCCTGTGGTGCAGCTTGAGGCCATTTCCTCTCCTCCTGTCACTGGTTGGGAGAAGAGGCCAATCCCCACCTGGCTACAATCTTCTCTCAGGGAGTTGTAGAGACTGATAGGGCTACATCTGGGGTTCCTTTTCTCCAGGCTGAACAACCTCAGCTGCTCCTCATAGCACTTATGTTCTAGACCCTTTGCCAGCTCCATTGGACATGCTCCAGTACCTCAATGCCTTTTTTGCAGTGAGGGGCTCAAAACTGAACACAGGATTCAAGGTGCGGCCTCAGTGTGCCGAGTACAGGGGGACAATCACTGACCTAGTCCTGCTGGCCACACTTATGCTGATCCAAGCCAGAATGCCACTGGCCTTTGTGGCCACCTGGGCACACTGCTAGGTCATGTTCAGATCCATTGTGCAGAGCTGCAGTACTGGTCATCTGAAAATTGCAGCACAGGCTCATCCTTCTCTTTGGGAAGGTTTAAACCCATTTTTTAATGGTGCCTTTTTGAATGCTTGTCTTTACCTATTGGATTTTTGAGCCTTTAGGTTACAAGTCCAAGGTATTCCCTGCAAACCCAAGTTAGAAATACTTTTATACCTATGAAAGCTATGGCTGTGTTAATCATACGACTCTGGAGCAGAACTTTGAGGAAGAACACTACATTGTGCAAAACATGAAATCAGTCCATGGGAACTGGTAAGACCTGCTTTATTCTTTTTTTGATACTGAAAGTGAGTTGAGAACTGTTGTTAGCTTGTGAGAATCAAGGTAGCACTTGACCATTCCTGTTTATTGACTGACTGACTACACAGAAGGCATGTGAAAATGAATAATATTCTTCCTAATAAAATTGCCGGGAGTTGCAAAGAGAACATGATTCATGCAGATTTTATTAGCTGGCCCTTTTTTGTGTATGATGACAACCTATCTCAAACTGAAATAAAGTGAGGCTCTTTCATGCTTGCCAGAATATATTTAGCTTTCCATAACTTACTCACCTGGTTTGGAAGGTAGCTTGATTGTTTTTTTCAGGAAAGGTGCCTGCTTTTGCCTTGCTTCATGATCAATAAACAAAATGCAAGGAACATGAGTAGCTGATACAAGGTCACACACTGAACTATCTGTTAGCTGCCTTTTGAACTGTAGACCAGTCTGACTTATGATCAGGCAAATGACGACCAGCAGTACTTATCTTATTTTTCCTGTCTTTCCTCATTCCTCACATGCAAATCAGTCCCCCTCACAGTCAGGGATTTCTTGCTTAAATCCAATGTTTTGTACAAAAGGCACCAGAATGGACACGTCAATTCACGGGGTGTCTCCTGGCATTGTGCTGGGCTGACTTCCGAACCCAAGTGAATGAATGAGGTAGAACTGGATTGGAGACTATCTAAGGGACAGAGAGTTGGTCATAGGGAGATCACAACTGGCAGAGGGCAATGGTCTTCTGCTAAATCTTTCATGATTCAACAGATGATGCTACATCTCTATCACAGGGTCTGAGCTCACTAAAGCTTCGCAGTCAGGGAAGTAAAGCCTTTAGATATGCTTGGCAGGACAGAGTGGGGGCGCTGGGGACACTCTGAAGATAGCCTTTCCCTCTTTTACAGTTGTATCTAAAGACAAATAATTATTGTACTATTCCTGCTGACAAGGTTCTCTTAAAAACATATACTTCATTGTGTGCTACTTAGTTTTTGAAGTGGTTGCTAAAGATTAGGCTCACTGTGGAGGCTGCAATGGGGAACTGCTGTTGATGTAGAGTGAATAGTACTCCTGTGCCTTTTGGAGGGGCAATTTGGATCTCCTCCCTTGGTGCTTTTGTAGCATGCTGTTGGCATGCACTTGCCTGGCTGCTGCTCTCCCAGGCTGATCCCTGCTCCTTCAGGTAGGTCACCATTTCAGCTATTGTTTTCTGTTGGGCAGATCAAACAGTATCCAGTTTTATCTGCTGTGCTTTATCTCCTGTCATGAAAATCAATTCTCCCATCCTCGTGTGAGATAGACTATTCCTTCATCAAATGCCTCATGTCTTCCTCCCTCAAACTCTTATTTTAACTTGTCTATGGTTTGACCAGGTAGTTTGTTATATTGCTACATGTGGTTTATACAGCTGGGCCTCTGAAGGGGAAAGAACCCTCCCAAACCTGCAGCTTACATACTTCTTTCTCCACCTCCTCTTCCTTCTCTCCTCCCCACCCCCCACACCGGAAAAAAAAATTCAACTAATCAACGGTTGTATCTATTAAAATATTAGTCTGTGGGATACTACATGCAAGAGCAAATCCTACAGAAACCTCTTGCACCTGCAGGGGAAATGTTCCATATATGGCATCAAGGCTGGCAGAGACTTGATTCGGAATAAAATTTAAATGATTCTGGTCGTTTTGCCACATCCTGTTTCTCTCACTTATGCATGCACTATTTTGATAACCAGCAAATACTTCTCAGTTTGCTGGAGCTAAAGATAGCCTTGAATTGTAGCATTAGTACCCTGCTCCTTTAGAAGTGCTCAGGCTCTCTCCCCTTGGGGCCAGCCTCAAAAACTGGGGTGAGACTAAGTTTCCTTCCTGCCATTTCTTTAGGTTTAGCATGATTTCATAACTGCTTTTGAAGCGTTTCAGAGTAACCCAAGCAGGAGGAGCTGCAGAGTTTCAATTTTGGGTTACTCAATGGCCAGTGTCATCTCTGTCTTTGTTTTCTTGTGATCCTTTGTTTTGTGTGAGATGTAAAGTAGATGAAGAAAAGCAGTTGGTATGCTTCAATTTCCTGACTTTGCCTGGGGGCCTTCCCATGTAAACTGTTTCTAGGATTAGGGCTCTTTTGGTATGTGAACCATTATCTAGATCCCTTGGCTGAAACTTAGCGTTTACCTTGATCCGATAACATGTTAATAGTGTAAATGCTTTGTATAGAGCTTTGACTTGGACTAGTGTTTTCCTAATGAAGAAAACATGGCATCTGTCCTGTGAAGACTGACTAAGAGAGTAAGACTTGTTCAGTATTGAGAAGAGAAGGCTCCAAGGAGACCTTGCAGCACCTTCCAGTGCCTAAAGAGGACTTACAAGAAGGCTGGAGAGGGACTTTTTACGAGGGCATGTAGTGATAGGTCAAGGCGGAGTGGCTATAAACTGAAAGAAAGTAGAATTAGATTGGATACATTAGGAAAAAAATCTTTACTGTGTGGGTGGTGAGGCCCTGGAACAGGTTGCCCAGAGAAGTTTTGGATGCCCCATTCCTGGCAGTGTACGAGGCCAAGCTGGATGGAGCTCTGAGCTACTTGCTCTAGTGGAAGATGTCTCTGCCCATGCAGGGGAGTGGAATGAGATGATCCTTCCAATCCAAACCATTCAATGATTCTGTGAAATGAGGAGGAAGACTACAAATCCAGTTGAATAACTGTCAGGGATTAAAATGGAAAATTGGCTTAAATAGTGCTCCACTGCTGGAAAATCCCAGTCTGGGCTCCAGAGCAGTTTGTGTGCACACTCAGATGTTTACCTGTGCTGTTGCATTCAGCCCTAGTGAATACAGGTCTCCTCTTGAACCTGAGATCTAGTTACAATTAGTACTTTGCTACTCTCAAGTTTGAAGAATGACTAGGCTGGGGTTTATGCAGGTCTGTCCCACATTTTGAAAACCAAGTTCTTTCTGACATTTGATGCTTTCTAGGCCTTTCACATTATCTATGTTAAGATGACTCAGACTTTGGTATATGCATGCTTTTGTTCTTCCCAAGAGAAACAGAGATGTATATTTTAACTAGATACTTACAGAAGATTTTCATAGGACAAAAGTGATAAGGAGCTCCTGCTACAGGCTTATATCTTCTTCATGCTTCTTTTCCTTGGTGTATCAGGAGATGCTAGCCATCCTGATGCACTGTAGCCGTTTAAATAGCACACAAAATCCTTGGCAGTGCAGTTCCTAATAGCGCAGGATGCTGCACTCCCATGCAGCAGCTGGGAGCCCAGCACTGGGCACATTTGCCATTACCACCAGTCATTTGCTATCTGTGGATCATCTGGAGTGATGATGAAGTCAGTGAGACTGTTCAGGTAAGCAAGTCCAGTATTTTGGGGTGCCTTGCTCTTATCGGCAATCCTGGAACTCCTCAGCTAAGTGAGACTAATAGCATTTGGCTGTGTGTGTGTGGAGAGTTGTGTTCTTTCCATTAAACAAAACATGACCGCTACAGGTTCTCCTTTTCTGGTGTAAACACCATGTCTGCACCAACTGGGGAACCTCTGTACAAGTGCTGCTGATTCCAAATAAAGTAATAGTGACAGAACCCTTCCCTGGAACTTACTCTGTTAAATTCATAATGCAGCAGTGCAAGAAAATGAACTCATTGGACCAGATCCTTACAACTGTTGTAAATCTTGGTCACCTTATGGACTTTGCTGGAAGAATTCCAGAGTACACAAGGAAATGAATGGGATCATTCTCCTTCTTTGTTCCCTATCAGGACCACCACCATGTATATTTAATTTTACTTTTAGTATTTATATGTGGCTGATGCTTCCTGTCCGCGGCAGGGAAGTTGGAACTAAGTGATCCTTAAGGTGCCTTCCAACCCAAACCATTCTGTGATTCTAAAAAATATTTGCTTGCCTATTTTTTCCTCATTGCTGCTGCTGATGTTCTATGACCAGTTCTGCGAGGTAGAGATGTGGTTTGTTACCAAGTTTCAGGTTGCATTGCTCATCCCTTCCCCTTTCTCCTCCTTCTCTGCTTTGTGGAGCAGATGGTGTTAATTCCTATGGTGGCTCTTGATACCGCTGAGGTCTCTTCCCTAATGCCTGTACTGTACCAGGAAAACTCCCTGTGGTATTCTTGGAGAAGAGAACACACAGTTGATTATTATTTTTTATTTATGATTTTTAAGATCCTATTAGGATTATATTTCTTTTTGCTATGCTCTTTCACTTCCCCTTCCAACCTGTCCCAAAGATCTGTGTTCTGAAATTCTCTGCAACCTGGGAATATTGCTTTTTAATACTGCTGTAAGTTACATTATTTTGCATTCCTACAGGCATCTACCCACCAACTGCATGTTTACCTTTGTAAACATCCTCTCATGTTGATTGTACTTACATTTTTTTCAAGCAGAAATGCTGATTCTTTTTCATGTAACAAAGGTCATTCTATTGCTTTCTGTTTCAATTAAGAGGCTGAAGCACCACTAATTGCCATTTTTAATTAGCCCATTCTTTAGTGCCCCTTTTTTCATCCTTTGGGCCTCCCCCTCTCTTGTATTATACAAGAACAACACGATAATTGTTAAAACACATCTTCCTCTCCCCTGGGCCACCAGTGTCTCCTGCCCACACCTGGCAGACCCCCTGTGATGTTTTTTGGACTTCTCCAACTCTAGCACCACATCCCTGTCTTCAATACACTTAATTTCTCCCTCCTGACCTTTCTGATTGTTTTCAACTATATATTTTTCTCTTTACAGATAAGTCAGTGACTTTATATAGGTGAAATCAGGAATAGGATTTCACCTCCTGTATCCGAATGCTTTATTTATTGTGCCAGCCTTTTCTCCTAATTCAGCTTGCTGAGTTGCTCCAGCATTCTCCTGCCATAAATGTCTCTATGCATTTTCATGTATCATATAACGATGCCTCTTTGACCCTGTGCATTGTGCTGCTCAACTTTCCTCCAAACCATTCATAAAATCCTCCTTTTAGGCTAGCCTGCCTTTGCTGCTGTGCACCCCAGGCTTTTATGCCACATATGAAGCCAAATCCTGATGCTACTGATTTGAAATGTTGTCTTTTGCTTCACTGAGATGAAGACTGAGTTCACTGTCTGCAGATTTAAATATTATGAATGGGGGGAAGTGGGGAGTGAAATGACAGGAGAAAAAGAATCATTAAATTCATTACGCCTGCTGAACAGATCCTGTAGGCTCTTGCTGTTGAGGCATTTGTCCTCCCATGCTGCTGGTTTTTGTCACCTTTGCTGTGCTATGCTTAATTTAGATTGTAAATTCCTCACATTAGACTCTTTCTGTTTCATTTGTCCTTAATGTGGCATGCCCACAGATGGAATTGTGCAAATGTAGTAACTCAAGGAGAAGATGTAGTCTTCTGAAAATTTTACCCAGTTTAAGTAATTTTCAAAAAATAATCATAAATAAATCACCTTTTCATAGTACCAAACAGGAAATCTCTGGGCAGTGGTCAGGATCTCAGTGGAAAGTCTAGCTTCACTGTGTGACAGTGTAATGACCACAGTAAGGTACAGAACAGAAGCCTGTGAAGGAACATTTTGTTCATCACCTTTGTATCTGTGCCAGGCTGAGGGCTAAAAATCCTTAAAATTCTTTGTATGGGCAGATGTAGTTTTCCTTTGAAAATATGCACACAGGACTAACCTCAGTATGGCCTCCAGCAAGTGTTCTCTGTGGTTCTGTGTTATTAGAGAGGACAAACAGTGATCCTGTGCTTTTTCTTACAGCACTATGCACAGTTTCCTATATCCTGTCTCAGGTGAATCCTCAAAGGCCTGAGCCATCCCAGTGACATAATGCTTTAGAGTAGCTGTGGTTTTGTGGAGAGCAGTGGGTTTGGCTCAGGCAGCCCTAATGATGTACTGAGCAGTGGTTATGTTATGGCCGAAATGAAAGAGGCAAGAATTGCTCTGTACAGCCAGAGCTCAGAGTGGAGGTGAGGGAGCAGAGCAGGATGTTTCTGGGGAGCTGCATGACTGTGCTGTTCACCCCCTTGTTCATTAGTAAGTGGCCTGTGCCCTTTGTGGTTTACAGAGCAATGTATTCCAGTTACATCAAACTCTGATACTGCCTGATAGCAATGGCACAATGCATTCAACTTTATTTTGCAGCTATCACAAGCTAATTTCATTCTTGCTGAAGTCACTGGCTAAACAAAGCCAACATTCCTCTCTGACACATGTGAGATTACTTCCCCCCTTCTTTTTCTTTGTCTGCTTAAGGTTCATTTTAAAACACCAAAGACCTGATTCTCCTGTTGTTCCTAGATTTCACTGGTTTAATTTCTACAACTTGCACAGTTCTCTTGGTTTAGAGAGGTGATAAAAGAAAACCAGAGTCTCTTTCATGTTATGTGACAAGCCAGTGGTGGCATGGTGCACTGGGATAGAGCTGCTTCAGCTAGCAGTGAAGGTCTGTCTGTTTTGCTGCATCTGTTGCTTTGATATTTGAACAGGACTCTTCTGAGCCAGTCTCTGTCACTCCTTAATTAGCCTGTCACTCCAGGGAGGAAAGAAAAAACTCAACAAAAAAGCCTGAGACAGGAATCTAATGTGGCTTTACTGAATGACAGGGCACAGCACAAGTCTGGCCAAAGAAATATGTATTTAAACAAATTACTTCACGTTTACACATCAGCCCTTGAGTGAGCATCTTGCATAATCTAAGATGGAATGTTGGGAAGCAGTTACCAGCAGGAATCTCAGTACATCTCTTGTAAGCACAAAGGTACTCATGAGAATAGTGGGGAAGGGAAGTCAGGGATCTGCATCTGGGATCAGGGCACAGGGATCAGGCAGACCCTGTGCCACAGGCTGTCCTGAAGGATATTGGTGAAAGCACTGGATGACTGGTTGGGAATTTCTGTTTTCATGTGATGGGGTCATGTTTACCTGAGAAACAGCTACACTCAGTGTCCCTAGGATTTGCACTGGAACAAAATGTATCACGGGAGTAAATAAAATTTTTCAACTAGGCTGGAATTCCTGCTGTGTGAGTTTAGTGAGAGCCAGTTAGAAGCTCCAGAGCATGTTTGAGCCAAGGATAAGAATGGCCATTGAGGGATTTAAAGCAAATGCAGAACACAGGCTTGGTTATTGTTTCAGTCACTTCTGAACACTGAGTGGTCTGTCCATTTTATGAACAGGTGTTGCTCTTTTTGCAAGAGGCAAGAGTTCAAGTTCTCAAGTATATAGCTCAATTAGAGTGCTCTCACCTAGTATTTTTAGCTAATACAACAAGTGTAACTCTGATATTCTGCAAAGCAAGTGCTGAAGTCTTAATATGTACCTTGATTTTCTTCCTAAGGTCAGCTGCCACTTTAATTTCTTCACAACCCTGTTTTTCATGCTAGAAAATATACTTAACAGTTACGTGGTGTGAAATCTCCTTTTGTTTTTTCCCTGTAACATGGTATTTTCTCCAAAGAATATTTAACCAGGGAGTTTATCTTTGGCATAACTCTTCAGTGGAACTACATCAGAAACAAATTTTGTCCCTAGAAACCAAGTAATGGATCAAAGATTTATCATTAGAATATCTTGTACTCTGTGACCCTGTAAATGCTTTCCACATCAGAGGCATCCTTCTTTAGGACAAATGAGATAACACACTTTACTACAGTTTGTTGTAGGCTTGTTTCTTTCCACATTGAAATAGATTTGACTGAAATTACTTCTTGTTGCTGGATTTACAAATCTGTTGGGTTAAATCTTCGTCCTGATGAGCTTGTCTAATATTGTCATCAGGAATGGAAGCTTTTCCACAGGCTGCCCTGCTAATGTGTACCATTACTAGGCCTTGAATATGTGAGATAAGTGGATTCTTTTTATTATTTCAGCTAGAAAGTAAATTGCTAAGCAGCTGATTTAAGGTAAATCAATGTAATACTTAGCTAAAACAAAATAAAGTCGTATAGAAAGTCACTGAGTTAAACATGTACATGTTTTAACCAATGCAGTTAGTCCAGAAATAGACAACTTTTGATGATGGATGTTGCAATTATAAGCGACTTGTGACTTCCTTGCTTCCAGAAATTACTGCTGCCACAGCCTCCTAGCAGAGCAGTTTGTGTGCTTTCATTTCAGGTGACATCCATCAGTTTAGTTCTGGCCACCACTTTAAACCATTCAACCTAACCCAGTTTCTTTTGCTCAATGAAAATTGGAAACCTTCTTCAACAAAACTGGGTCAGTAACCTCTGGTATAGTGGTACCATCACCATTGCAGCTGATGCTAGATGAGGACGTTTATGCCTAGCAGAAATTGGTACAATCTCTTTAGGTAACTTGCTTTTTGGCACATGTGGTCCTGAAGAAATAGGCTCACTGTAGTACAGGTGCTGATGGTACTGTAATCTGACTGCTACTGACAGGGTTTTGATTCCCAAGACACTGTGTGAGGATGCAAGTTTCATTAAATTCTCTCAATGTATTTCTTTGTGGTTTCCCCCCTCCTCTTTATTGAAAAGGGTGGCTGAAAAACTTGAGTCTTCACTACAGATTTAAATGGCTCATAACTGGGGCTTTCCATGCTTCACAAAGATGCTATTACTTGCCAGTAACTTTTTTGTTAATGGATCTTCCTAGTTAACTATGAACTACATAGAGAAAAATATGGTGGTCAAGGTGTCTGTTGACCTGCACCAGTTATGGTACTTTGGCATCTAACAGACAAAGTACAGCTCTGGGTTCACTTCTCATTTGTCCCATCAGTATAAAGGGCAAAAGTTAGGTACACTAGGCTGAGGCAGTTGTGGAAATTCTCATTTTTGTACTGTACATCAGGGAGCCTGAGGTAGGAATAGCAAAATAAGTTCAGATTTAATAAGAAGAATATGGAGTCTTTACTAGAACTGAAGCATCTTGGATGACAAATTTCTGAAAAGTAAAAACTACTTCCTCTATCACTTTTACATTCCTGCTTGCAAATGGAGTAGTCAAAGAATAGCCAAAATAGTGTGAAAGTGCTCTTGTGGGATAGTGAGCCTGCAGGAAAGGCAGATGTTTCTGCTCTCCCAGAGCAGTGCTCAAGTGGAATCTTAGCTCAAACTAGGCAGTGCCAGACCAGGCAGTTTGTGTCCAAATCACAACTGAAACAATTTGCTAGTGAGATTCCAAGGTGGCTGGCTAGAGAGCTGCAATAAAACCTCCCAAAGCCGTAAGTTAGGCCTGAAACAATTAGCTAGCTTTGTGTGCCTGCCCCAAATTGCTGGTGTGTGAGAGAAGGCAGTTTATTTTAGTTTCCAGAGTTATCTATAGTCTAAAAATTTAGTTATTAATTTCCTATATAGGGTTTATTCAAGTACAAGTATATGTACATTATAAAATATTTATAAGGGTAGTTACAACATGGAAATATGGTGTCTGTTTCTGGCTGTACAAATTTTGGAGGAAGAAAATGGAAAAATACTCTGAACTGGAGGCATTAAAAGGGACTGCTAGCATGAAATTCCAGGTCAGAAGACTCAGGCATTAGATTTGCCTTCTAGTTGTTTTAAACTATTTTTTTTCTCATCTCTGTATGAAAGTTGTGGAAAATGGCAATATCCAGATTTAAGCAAAGAATTGTCAAAACTGCAGTGTAAGCAAACAGAGGTGCATTAGCTTTTCTTTTCCTAGTGTCTTCTGTACAGTGACCTTCAATATGACTTCTGTTAACAGGAGGTTAAAAAGCTTTTGATAGGAACATGAACTTTGAAGTTGGTTGTATTCCTATTATTGGAAGCTTTGTTACAAGAGATTTCCACCCTTCCCACCCCACTGTAGAGAGGTTTTTCTTGTGGATGGAACAGAAGGTGAGTGCTTTTCCCAGGAGAGCTCACAGCCTAGCATGAGTATTACAAAATCACCACCTAGCTCCTCTTCCTTCTTCCTATAGGAATAAGTTTCTTTTATTTTCATGAGGTCAAATTCACTGATGAGGTTTAATGGAGTGTGGTCTGCCTCCGGTGTCCATTTTACTCATATGATAATTTCTACACAATCTCAAGCAATCATGGTCTGTCAGGACCTCCACCTCAGGGGCGATTTGGGCATCTGCACAGTGTTCCATTAACATCAAGTGTGGGCTTTGAGTCAACAGTGACTCAGAACTGAGGGCAGAATGTTGCTTTGTGAAATACCAGCTATGCACTCTGTACTGCCTGGGATTTTTATGAATTGCAGAGCATCCCAAGAGATTCTGATTTATTTCTTGAGTCAATGGGGCTTTGGTAGTTAGGGGCTGTTCTGAAATCCTTCTGCTGGTGATGTACTTGAGACATCACCAAGTACTTGATGTACAAGTGCTTGGTGGTTGTACTGGATGCAGTGTGAGCTGTTCCAGAAGCAGTAAAGTTTCTATCTGTTTGTTTTAACACATAACAGAAGATTGTTGAGGCTACCAAGAGCATTGGAGAGGCATATTTATTTATTTATAGACACACTGTTTACATATCATAGCTTGATGAAAAGCTGAAGTCATTACGCTTGAACCAAACATGTGACTGTAGTTATCTGCATCACGCTGCATGGCTGTAGGCCAAGGCAATATATGTATGTATTTTGAGCTGCAGTTGTGCAGCTGAAGCACTTGTTCCTTTAGTTTGCCTTTGCTTCTCTGTTGAAAGTTAATATCCCCTCAGTGTGCCACCTAAGCTTCTTTTAGATATCTCTTTTAAAAGTAATTCAGATTAGCATAAACAATTTAAGCAGCAGGTCTCTTTGCTTGAGTTTGTCTCAACTGATGGTTAGGGAATGCTTACACAAGCCCCTTGGCTGGTGGCAAGGGTGGTAACTTCTGGCAAAGGCCTTGGGCATGAAGTGGCAAGTGGCAGACTCTTCATGTAACACGATGGTGCTTAGAGGACAGGTGACAAACTCATTTCCTTTCATAGTTTTTTTCATATATAAGCCTTGTTTTGCCTATGTAGCTTCCACTGGTAGCCACATTAATTTAAATGGAATACAATGTTCATGAATTTTCTTTTCTGAATCACCACTGGGATTTACTATAATGGGATTCTGCAGTGTACAAAGGTGGAGCTAGGGGGTAAAAAGTCACAGCACGTGCAGAATTGAACTCCTTATTCTGCAATGGTGCATCCAGTGTGAGCAATATCACAAGGGTTATGCCTGTTTCTTATGAATGGTTCTTTTTGAAAGAGTGATACTTTTTTTGCTGATATGTTGACAAATGCACAGGAGTAATTGTTCTTCCTGTTGACAGGGTTGTGCAGATTATCCGTTTTGGAGGAATTTTTCTTCTGTCTCTAAACACTGCTTCTTTCTTCTTTGGAGTCTCTATTGGTGCACCTTCACAATATCATCTAGGTGAATAGGGAACCACATCTGGGCTTCTGTCAAGGGTAGTCTCTTAATGAGAGAACCAGCCATGTTTTTTGTTATATTTGCTCTTGGAAGTATATGAATGTCTTGCTTGCATGCAGAGATAAACTGGACAGGGTTGATAGATAGAAGGATGTATGGTTGGTAGTGCAGGATGAGAGAAAAGGGGGTAGAGGAACAGTGCTGCAAGAAAAAATAGCAGGAAAGTTGAACTTTGTGGCCTCTTGGAAGGCCCAAGGTAGTGGGCACAGTAACATTGACTAATGTGTCTGGGAAAACTGTCTTGTCCTCTTCAGAGTGTCTGTATGATCACACTTGTTTTGCAGCATGGATGGCAGAAACTGTGAAGAGGCTAACAGAGCAAAATGAGGCTGAGTTCACAAGTTAATGACTGCTGAGAGTGAGGGTGAAGAGCCTTGCGATACATTGAAACAACAGAGGCAAGTCCTAAAACCTCCTTGCTTCCATTTCTTTCAAAATATGAAGAAAAGAAAAAGCTGGATCGGTGAAGGATGTGTAGGACTTGCTGACTGAAGTGTAGGTCTGTAATTGGTTTTAGCCTGTGCTGCAGTCTCGTCTGCCAGCAGTTCCTGACCATATGCCCCAACCTGACACTGCCTTTCCTTGTACCAGATGTGAAGTGGTTAAGGCAAGAGAACCCATTGCACTTAAAGCATTTTGCTTTGTTTTTACATCATTCTTTTACATTTAGTGATTGTGTGAGAGCTTGTATGGCATAGCGGGGGAAGACAGACATGATGGGAACAGTGGGAGGAGAAGGGTAGAGGACATTTATTTCAAGGTCAGTGCAAGCTACTGCTGTCTTTAACTGATTGTGGGACTGTGGCACAGAAGGCACAGAATGGCCATGTAGTAGGCAAGGAAGCAGATAAAGCATGTCTGGTTGATTAAAATAGTGCAGGTGTTGGAGGTAATGTACAGGTCCTGTGCTTGGAGACAGTTCACGTCCCCATGCCTGTAGCTTCTCTATCAGCAGAAAAGCAGATAAATCCCTCAAGGGGCTCCTGTGGGGTATAATTCAGTAAAGCCCTCAGGAGGAGAGCTTTGTAGAGATAGGCAGTGTTTGTAGATTGAAAGCAGGTGCCTGTGCTGACCAAGAAAGTTTGCAGCATTTACACTTGACTGGAAGTGAGCAAGTTTCTCTGGCCTGGTGCAGACCTTTCTTCAGGAATTGTGCTGCCACTTTGTAATGCTGAGTTTGTGCTGCACATTTTGGTCTGCAGCCTTCAGTGATGAAAAATAGAGCTCAGCAGCCTTTAAGTGTTGCTTATTTGTCCTCATGTGTGTGGTGGAGTGTTGACTTTCACTGAGACTCTACCCTTAAGTAGGTTATATCAAGTAGCACCTGCAGGATAGGGAGATGGCACAAAGCAATTGATCTAGCAGCCCACAGCTGGGAGAGCAAGGGCAGGATGTTGTCTGAAATGTCTCAGTGGTGCAACTGACTACTTTTTGCTTCTTTTTGGTATATATCCCTAGGCCCTGTGTAGTCTCAAGACCTTCCAAAAAGGGAAGAACCAAGCCACAGTGCCAGCAGGAAAAAAATATTGATGATTTTGAGGGGCATGAAGAGGTGGTGTTTAATTTTATTTCAAATAGGGACTGTTGTGACATTAATGAAAGTGCACAGAGGTCTGGAGAAGAGGCCGACTTGCTTCTCTCTTGCTTCCTTGTAACTCTGCTAAGCAGACATTTCTGCTTACTCCTAGTTTTCTCCACTAAACGTTCCCAGGTGCAATGATTTTTTTTAGATCTGTTTCTGTTAAAGAGGGCAAAGAGAGACCATTTTGAGTCCTCCAGAATATGCTAGGTTTTAAAGAAAAATCTGAGGTCTTGATTTTACAATAAGACTGACTCTTCGGTTTGTTTCTGTATATTTCTGGTGCTACTAATCAGTTCTGTGCTGTTTTACTATTTTAACATATTCTCAGGTCAAAAACTACTCTTGCACATAATGTTGACTGTCATAGAATCATATAGGTTGGAAAAAGCCATTGAGATCATTGAGTCCAACTATTAATGTAGCACTGGAGTTCCACATCTAAATGTCTTTTACATACCTCCAAGGATGGTGACTTAAGCACTTTTCTGGGCAGTCTGTTCCAGTCCTTGATAACTCTTTTGGTGAAAAACTTTTTTCCAAATATCCAACCTTGACATGTCCTGGTCCAACTTGAAGCCATTTCCTCTCTTCCTGCCCCTTGTTAATTGAGTAAAGAAACTCACACCATAAATGAGCTTCCTCAAGGAAGACACATTTTGTATCTTTTTATCTACCAGACATATAACAAATGCACTTTTACTTTCTCCCTTGGTAAAATAGACCAGCCATAACAAAATTTTAAGCATGGAATTTTGTTAATTTGCAAAACTGCTGTGCTCAGTAGTGTAATTTGAGTGAGCCCTGGCTTTCTGGTTGCACCTCTTTTGTTCCAGAGATGTTCCCTTTTTCCAGCATTACAGATGTGTGAGTGGAGTGGATGTCAAATACTGTAGTATTTGGTGTACTTTTGTTTCTTGCTGTTCTTTATCGCTACAGTTTAGCACTTTTTCTTTAATATTCTGGTTGTTGTAAAAACATATGGGAACAGTGGGCAAGAAGGAAACCTACAAAAGTTCTTACAAGAGGAGATGTGCTGAGTTGTGGGGCCATGCTGCCTGAGGTGCCTGCCTGGGGCTCTGACAGGCTCCCCATGCCTTGCCAGGCTTCTCAGCAGCACCTGCCCAGCTCCCTGCTTTAGTAGGAATGGCGAGCAGCTGCTCATGGTCAGCACTTTCAGGCCAGGAGCTTTTCCACATAACAAAGCCTGTGGTGCTTCTGGGCTGGCTTCCTCTTGGGTTCTCATCTAAGTCAAAAAAGGATGTAAAGATAGAGTGATTTCTGCTGAAAAAAATGGAAAGCATGAGAATAAACCTGCAAGACATCGCTTTGACTGAAGTCTGAACAGGGCAAGAGGAAGGGAATTACTACTTCAAGAAAATCAAAAGACATTCATCAAAAGGCAGTGCTGTGTATCCACCTGGCAGGAACACACAAGTTTATTTTTGTCCTGGAAAGCTGTTTCTGAATCTTTGAAATGTAACCCTTGTTACTGCAAGTTTGAGGAGTTTGCTGAGTATCAGACTGCTGAGCAATTCACTTTGCTTCATTTTTGTCTCCTTCCTTCTTCTCCTCCGCAAGGAAGACATCTTTCCAAGCTCCTGCCCCCTCTCAAAATGCCGTAGTAACCCACCAGCTTTGCCAGAAAATGCTTAGCACATTAGCAGGTTTAAGTAACATAGTTGTAATCGTTCAGAAGGCCAAAGAGCTGCATAGATTTCATTCCAGTGTCCTTTCCAGCCTTTTGACAACACTTGGTGGGCAGAGTTACAAATGAAGCCCGTGGTATGGATGAAATATGAGTTGCTGCTCTGCCCAGAGAAGCAAGTTGTGTATGTGTGGATGTGGCAGAGGGAGGAGAGCTATGAGGTCAGCTGGGTGTCTGTAGTGAGAGAAGTGTGAATGGCAAGAGTAAGTTTTCCATTACATAGTGTCCAAATAAAAATGGTTGTAGTTATTGAGGTTATCTGTTCTAGAATGAAAAAAAAGGGGTCGGTACTGCCCTATCCAGCATTCTCTTTAAATAAGCTGTGTTTTTGCCCTGTTGTTCTGGCTGTCTTAAATGATTCCTGTAATTCTCTAAATTGTAATCCTGTAATTGCTTGTATGCCAGATTCTGCTCACAGCTTCAGGAGTATGACATCAGGAACTATTCTTCCCATGTTAATGGAGTGTTGCTAATTTTTTTCTTCTTAATGTGATGTAACTGAGAGCACTTCTTGGTCCCTTCTGTATTAACACCTGTTAGCAAGAACAGAGAAGGTCCCCACTCTGCTGCATGGAGACAGAGTAGCTTATCTTTCTTGCAGATGTTACTGTCTTTTTGTCTGCTTGGTGTGAGGAGGCATGATGGAGCACAGGAATGCATCATATCTTTTCTATTCCTCTCCCTGCTGGTTTGGGGCAGCAAAAAATGAGAGGGGATTAGGGACCGATTAGCAAAATGAATAGGAGAAGGCTTAAGAAACTCCTGTTTTCTAGAGCATGGGATCTGACTTTTAGGTGGTGGCTGCAGGCAGGGCTGCAAGTGATGTATATGCAGAGAGAATGCATACACCTACTTTGTTTTCCCAAAATTACAATACTGGAGGCCTTTGGTGTGCAAAAGCTGCTTTCAGGTTCTCTGACTGCCTGCAAAGTTCAGGCTCAGCCCCACTCTCACATCCCCTTGCAGTAGGCTGGCTCAGGAGCTGACCCCCAGTTACAAAGACGGAGGGTCACACAGCTGAATGACAGGACCTCGCTTCTAAAGAGTCAGTAACCCAGTCCCAAGTTACTTCTAGCCTGGGAGAAAATTTAACTTTTACCTCCATGCAAAACAGTCCCTTCCAGTTCCCTTTGCCTCTTTAGCTCCATAGGAGCTTCCCTCACAAAGGTGAGATACTGCTGATTGTCTCCTGCACTGCTGCAGGGCTACACAGTTTCTTGTCTTTGCCCCATTCTGGGCCTAGGTGAACGCGGCAGCAGCCCTGAGCTCCTCCCACAGAGGTTAAACACTATCAGCTGCCTGGTCAGATGGTGTCCTGCTTTGTGTCAAGTAGGTGCTACTGTATTCCCTTTCCAACACTGCACAATAATGAGGTCTGAATCCCTTAGGGAACAGAGTTTGAGCGCTGCCCTGTAATGTAGGCTGTCACTACAGGGCTGTAAATACCTTTAATAACTGTTTATATTGGTGTTTCCTTGCTGCAGTGCAGAACCACCCTGTAGCTCATTGGAAGTGTGTCTGACCATGCTGCAGTCAGGTGGTCTTCACCAGAAACACACAGGCCTGTGTACAGCTGAGTACAAGTTGTGTGGCAACATCTTACGAGGGCTGATCTTCAGTGTTTTCAGGATTTTTAAAAAAATCTTTGCTCATTATTTGGAGACACAGTGTGCTGGAGTGATTGGATATTCTCTCTGGAGGAATCAAGGGCTCAATGACTAGTATCTACAGGGAGGATCCGGGTTCACTTAGAAGGACTAAAGGAAAAAGTGCTTATGTTTGTCTGCTTTTTTTGCATACCCCTTCATTGTCCATGGACCAAGTGATGATTGTTTATACCAGGTGGTCATAGTTACTATTGTATTAACAGAAAAATCAAGAAGGAACATTCAGATTTTGCAGAATTGATAGGTTACTCCACTCTTTTTGGGTCAAGGATGTGTCTAGTGCAACATACTGTCTCTTAAAAACAGACAGAAGAAGCAAAAAACCCACATTACTCCAAGTCTTGATTTCAGTACTTCCCCACTATTGCATAACTTTATGAATGCAAGTGGCATGTCTTAAACATGTGTAGAGTTGTGCCTCACTGCTTCCTGTATCTCAGACCCTGCTATCTGATTGGAATGGGAGCGCAGGTATTGCATGCCTGTGTGCCTTGGTAACCCTGGATTATGCATTCACTGCATCTCCAGCCCCTTTGCTTGTCTGTGTCCGGAGCTGGTGCTCATCTCCATCCACCGCTCTCGCCTCCTGCTGCTCACACACATGGTGCACTCATGCACCAGGCTGAGCTCCTGCTCATGCTAAATCCACCATGCTCTTGAAGGAGGACGTTACAGTGCTGGAACAAATTGCAGCATAAAGAAGCCAAGAAATACATGAGAAAGGAAACTGTGTTTAAATCATTACATCAAATAAAAGAAAAACCCAAATAAATGTGAAGAGAACCTGAAATTTTGTCTTTGATGTTCTGTGCTGGGAAGGTTTCAATCTCTTTTTAAAGCTCCTCCTCCACCCTCTTACTTCTTATGGGATTGTATCCAATATTCCAATGTTCATGTAATGCCTTGACTTTGCTATCATTCTTCTTGGGATAATTATAGGTTAGCATAATGTACCTATTGTTCTGTTCCACAAAGCAGCACTGTCATACGGATGGCAGGGGTGAGGTGGGGGGGGATCTTTGTGTGTTCTCCTGCATCCACATTGTGTCTTTAATTAGTGTTCTTCCTTGTCTTTTTTATTTTAATCTTTTCCCTTGCATGATACATGCTAAGTACTTCCCCTTCTCAGACTGTTGCTCTCTTTTTACACTGGTGCCCTGTTTTTTTTGGTTTTGGCTGAGCTCATTTCCATCATAGCAGGTTTGACTTTCAGATGAAAATAACATGAAAACCAAGTAATGAGTTAGTGGTGTTTAAAGAGAAAGCAGATAAATTGTTCTTTACTAAACCATATTTGTTTGGTCTTAAGTTATCTTGTATGATTTTTGCTAAATTCAGAGAGAAGAAGAAGTCTGCCCTGTGCCCAAGGGCTCCACTCTGCATTTGGGCCCTGCTGCACAAGGCATTGCATAAACATGTACCAACATGGTCCCTGACTGGAGTGCTCACATGTTTTTCTGTAACAGGATTCGTCTTTGCCCTCCAGGTGCAGGTGTGGGAGACTGCTGTTGAGTGTTGTACAGTGGTTTTAGTGCTCGGTCTTCCATTGCGTTTGCTAGACAAGGTGCTAAGGATAATATTGGGTGCTTGAGAAACATTAAGGAGAGGTGGAAGGGCCCAGTTAATCTCAGTGGTTGTACCCAGGAGAGGAACATTGGTTCCTAATTGGTGGAGAAGCTGTATCATTGATTGCTTGCTTTCTAGTGTTCCCATCTCCAAGATAATATTCAGAGCTGATGATGTATTTTAAGTGATAGGTTCATCTAGATTAGATGCTGTGTATTTTGCTGTAAACTACTTTTTACTTTTGAGTCAACTAAATGGTCTGGTTGGATGGTTCCTAACTAGCTCATCAAAGTAAAACAGTAGTGGGCTGTTTTTTTTATTTTTCAGGACTTCACACAACTTCCTTCCCTTTGAGTAGGTTTACCTGAATGATGAAATGGGAAACCTCCAAATTATTGTGGTTTTGAAACCTATTGTTATAAAGGACAGGATTACAGATTTTGGGAAAATCTGGATTAAAACCTCTCTTCTAACAATGAGTGTGCCTTGAGTACATGCAGCTTCCCTTCTGTGAATGGATACAAATGTGTTCTGTTGTCAGAACTTGGTCTCCCCTTCTGCAGTTCCTGGGCTTCCTCTTGCTTCTGATGCACAAAGCCAAAACACTTGGTTTCAACTTGTATGTTTAAAATGAATTTTAAAATTTCATTTTAAAATGCCTTATATGAATCTTGGAAAGATCTGAAGGCTCATCCAACTTTGTCATTGCTAAGTTCTTCTGTGACAGGGAGTGACTTCTGCTGTGAAGCATTTAAAATCATCAGTGTCTGTGCACCTTCATGTATTTGCAAGTCTGAAAAAGCATGGTGTCCCTCTGTGAGTGTATGGAATGAAGTAAAACAGACTTACTTGATGGAAGACTTTGTGAGAATATGATCTTTCTACGAGAAAAATTAACCTTTCATAACGATAATATGTAGAATTTTTGTCTCCAAAACAAAAGAACCAACACAGATGTACAATTTGGCAAGTCACAAATGTTAAGTGGCCAACCTCTTTCTCTCTGGTGTAATTCCATGGGCTTCAAGGGAATTACACCAGTGGCAGCGAATCTGGTCAAAAATGCCTTTGACTAATATTTGTTGGTTTCTCTCTGCTGTCCTGAGTAATGCCAAATCAGATATGTTTTAGAAATGGATGAACTCTTGTGTGTTCAGTGCTGCATGGTGAGAAACACCCCCTGGCAGGAGCACACATGCATGCACACGCACACACACATATGGAGTGCTGCTTTCTGGGGATGTTCCCAGAACCAGGGCGCTGGCCAGGTGTGATTGCAAGCCAGCTCTGGCTGTGTTGTCTGTGTTGAGGAAGCACAGGGGATGTTCCTCACAACTGCTGCTTGCCTTGTGCTTGCTTATTATATTTCCCCTTTGTATCCTGAAGTGGAAACCACAGGTTAATCCCAGTCAGATCCTGCAAATGTTTGCACCCGTTGGACCAGACACAGAAAAATTCCTCCCACTGGCTTCAGTGTATTTACATACTTAGGCCATTACAAGGTGGTGCTCACCTTTGTATTCATTCCCACATGTCAAAGCAAAGATATTAGTTCATTTTTCTTTTTTCTCCAATATTTCTTCTATTTTCTAGGTTACTTTTTTTTAAGAGATAAGAAAGCGAAAGGAGTGATCCCCATGGGTCCTGACATCTGCTGCAGTCATTCTTACAGACTCAAAGGAGATTTAGGGAAGGAGAGGAAACAGTCTGGCTGCAGTCTCTTATTGTTTCTCTTTCTTGGGCCCCCACCCTGCACCCTCCTGGGCCTGCAATCCACTAACTAGCTCCTCCTGACTCCAGCTGTCATTTTTCCTTTTTATCTATTCCTCTCTCAAAGAACCAAATGTCATCTCTTGTGGTTCCCTTAGCTGGGGTCAGAGACTCCTTTATGTGCATTACGCTGATCAAGGATTTTTAACTGGGAATGAGAGTGGTAATCAACTGCATGGCTGGGGAAGGGGAGAGATTAAATCTGAGAATTGCCAGTGATTGCCCCACGTGAAGAACAGCAAGCAGCTAGCACAACACATGCTATCATTATGCTCTTATGATTATTTTATTCCCCCAGTGACAGTAAAATGCTATCTATAGCAGAAAGGTAGGACAAAGTCCACCCTTGTTTCACCCTGTGGTATTCAACAGATTTTCTGTGGGGTAGAATAGGGAGCAATTAGATTTATTATTTGGAGTGACTCATGTTTTCAGGACCCTCTACCTGGGAGATTTCAAGAAAGGGAGAAGGGAAATCAAAGGTATGTTTGTGATCTAAATTTAGAGGCCATTTTTGTTCAGAAAAGAGCAGCCATTTTTATATCCAGTCTTGACCCTGTAGCTGTGGAGAAATCATTGGAGGGTGTTGTGGGATGGGACTTCTGCTGTATCCTGACACTTCAACTTTGTCAGCAAGTTTTAGAGCATGATGGCTGAATAAAAGTGGAGTGAATAAAATATAAGAATAGTTCCTGATACTGCTTTGAGCTCTGCCCATGGTTGATTTTTCTGTTTGCTCAACACAGAATCAAGCTCCAGGGACTGCAACAGATTGCAAACTTTAGGTTTCACAGTCTGTGAAGGCATAAGTTACACAAAGAGAATTACCTTTGGGTTGATTAATTACTTTAATTTTAGTAGCCTAAACTGTCTCCTTCAGTACACTCTTTTAAAAGTCCTGTCAGTCCTTCTAAAATGTCCTCTGTTGTTACAAAGCTATAGGAAGAATAGTACAAAGTGTCTTGATTCTCCTTTTGCACTGATGTAAGTCAAGAGTACTCTGAAGTACACAGAAAGTGGTTCAGTCATCTTCTAGAAGAGCATTTTCTTCATAAGAGAAACAGACTGTAGTTAGAGTTGGTTTATTTGAGGGAGACCTTCCTGGTGGAGAAAGAAGTTTCCCTCAACTCAAGTTGCCAGTTTTGGCTAAGATGTGTGCTAATGTCTAACATACTAGCATTATTCTGGTTTTATTATCTAGGCATTTGACAGTGATTTTGTTAATGCTTTCAAAATATGTTGCTTTCTTAGCAACTCCAGCTCCTAGAAGCTGGGGACTACATGAGATTTCCAGTTTTATTGCTGAAATTTCTGTCTCTGCCGACTGTAGAAATATTTGCAACTAAAATAATCTACTAGTTCAGAAACAGGATCCAACTCATGCCTTTTTGAGTAGTTTGATTTGGAAATATTGTAAATACTTCACTGCTTTGAAAGATGAAAATACAAAAATAACCTGGTTTCGTGGAAGGTGTCCCTGCCCGTGGCAGGGCATTGGAACTAGATTATCTTTAAGGTCCCTTCCAACAGAAATCATTTTGTGGTTCTTTTAAATGCCAGATGTGGGTTGCAGCTGGACTACAGGAAGAAAAGTGGGAATATCAGGATAAAAAAGGCTTATTCCCCATAGGTCAGGGGCGAAACCTCTTGAACTTGGACTTAGTCCCTTTCCTACCTACTTTTGCAGTTAGAGCAGATGTACCTGAAACTCAAGCTTAAGATGGAACTTATTGGTAAAGATCCAATCAAATACTACATTGTAAAGCTTCCAAATCTGGCCAGATTTGGAGCTTTATCTGACCTGACTTTTCCTATTTCCCTCTACCATGATGGTTCAGCTTTATCATTTGGAATGGGCCTTCATATAAATTTTTGAAGTTTGATCATCCCTTGTATGCATTGTGATATGAAAAGAAGGATGGATAGGAGGAGTCCACAGTCCTAGAGTGCTTTGTCATCTGCTGTCTTCTAGGTCTTCTTTGCTTTTCTCTGTAGCATGGGATGTGGATCACTTCCTGACATGATCTAAGCACATTTGCCTCCCAAACCCCTTGAAATTTTGCATGCCCTAGAGCACTGGTAATGACAGGTTTGTCTTTCTTGTGCAGCTTATAGGACTTGAGGAACCTGTGATTTTTTTTTTTTTTTTTACTATATCTCTTAAGTGTTTTCAGAATACTGGGAGTTTGTACACTGTTTTTGTGGACCTTTGCGTGGTAAATGCCTTGTATATTATTTAGTAGGGTTGGCAGAGATGGGGCTCCACTTTTCAGTTTGTAATTTCCAGTCCTTTGTTGTTCAAAGACACACAGTCCCTGCTGTGTGCTGTTCCGTTTACTGCTCCCTTTTCAGTCTTTTCTTGCCATCTTTCCTTACTTATTCAAATGTGTCAATCCCAATGGTATTGCTGTTTTGTTCAGTGGGAGCCATGATTAAAAGTTTCCCCACTGGACTGATTTGATACCTGTCTTTTCAACCTCACAGTCTTTGAACAAATCCCCCAGTACATAGACAAATACCAACACCAATGCTGTGGCCTCATTCTTCTTCCATCTTGTGCAGCTTTTTACCTTAGTAAAATGAGTGTAAATCTAGGAGAAATCAGTCTATGGAGTTCTCAGTCTATGCAAACTTAAATGGCCACCAAACGTACAATGGCATGGGGCAATTATGTTTCTGAAGTTCAGGCCTTAAACCAAGACTGAAGGTGAACTGTAATTTATCATAATTTACCTGTTGTTACAATATTAAATGCTTTACAAAAGCAAGTTGCATTTTTTTCTGTTTCCACCCTTTAAAAATTTTTTGTAGTGTTCCTCTTTTCAAATGTACTGACAGTTGAAATCACATGGAACAATATTACTGCAGTAGCCATTTGGTCCTTCAGGACGTTATTTATATAAACATGTTCTTCAAGTGACTATAGAATATGCAATCCTGAAGGAAGCAGACAATTGCAGAGACAAGCTATATTTTTACTGCCATTTTTGGAGCACTAACAACTCTCTAAAAAGTAGATATTGCTAGAACTTAGTCCTCTTCTTTCTGCAGAGTCAGGTATTCTGGGATTCTTCTCCAATATTTTATCAAGATTATCTCCTTTAAGTAGGCAGAATTAACAGAAAACAGACATCAAAGAAACCTAAGCACAAGCATGCGGCATAAAGATTCTGTAAAGTGTCAGATTTGGGATATTAAAAACAATCTCAAAACCATGTTATCCTCTAGTAAATTATAGCCATACCAGTTACCACCTCAAAATCCTCTAGGAATTTTTTGCCACAGATGCTTTCCAGATGCTGCAGCAGTTTCCAGCTGTTTCTCCACTTTTGCATGCACCAGATGAAACTGAGAAACCTCATCAGCTGATGGGCAAATTTATGAAGGGTAAAATGGAGTAGGAGGTACTTAGTAGAAACAGACATAATTTCATCTAAGATGCCACTGACTGAAGACACAGATGCCAACCATTTATCAGCTGACTTCAATACTGAAGGTTTGTTTTAGTTTAATGTGCTCTGCACTTGGACTTGCCCTATTTCCTTCAGTCTTCTGGCTTGCTAGACCAAAGGAGGAGAGAAAAATGAGAGCCATGAACTTATCATTCATATAAGTGTATTGTTTTCTTATAATCGAACTTCTCTCTGGCAGGAAGTTGCACGAAAATCAAGTTATGAGATTCCCCCAGCTCTGCATTACTCGCACAACAAGAATGACCTGGAAGAGTTGTATCTCAACACATAAAATGTCAAATAAACACCGGGCATTCATTGCATTGAAAACCCATATGTGTGTTCCTATACTTCCTCTTAAGTAAAGTATCAAGATCATTCATGGCAACGTTATACCCAGGAATCCATGTGGCAGTGATTAATTTATAAATATATGCAATCTGTGTATTGGCAATGCTGTAGATGAGTGATAGTCAAACCTGAAAAGTTTGCTTCTTGAATGGGCTGAGAGGGAGCAGCATGATCAGCAGGGTGTGGTACCTGCTGCTGTGCTGTGGTTGATGCTGTGCCATCATTGTTGTGTGTTGGTGTAAGCTGTGAGCAGTGCACTGCCAGTGTCACACCAGGACTCGCTCGTACAGCTCTGCAATTCTGCTTTCTTCCTGACTGCTGCAGAGAAGACTTGCTTTCCACCTCTCCATCTTTGTGCTTCTCTCTTTGACTACATCACAGTAAAGAACGATCACTAGTTCTTTGAAATATTGGCCAAGCCTGCTTGTTTGTTGAGCAGAGAGGCTCTGATTAAGCTACTGATTCCTTCAGAGCTCAGATGTGATGCTTTAAGGAACTCAAGCTGAGCTATGTAATACATTCGATTGTTTTCCCTTTTCTGCAAAAAGTGTCCTGTGTTTCATTGAGTCACGTGGTGCTGTCTCCTAGTTTTTGTGCTGAGAAAAATTGAGTGTGTAACTGATGAGTGTACGTTACACAAAATCTCCAAAGAGGATCTCAAGGGTTTTTCTTTCATAACCCTCACTAAAGATGATTAGATTTTTTTTGCGTTCCATGCATGTGGCTTGTGGCTCTCTTTGGGGAGAAGAGGAGACACTTTAGAGAGAAAGGAGACCGTCATCCTGTTGTTCAAGTGATACAGCCAACAGTGCTGCTATCAAATAACAGTTCCCAAGCTAACCACAATGGAGAGCACCCCACAGAGGGCAGAGGACATTTACCTGCCTGCTTTTGCTCAGTAGCAACTACACCAAGAGGATTCATCTATGTGTGATAGTCTTTGGAAGAAGACTTCCATGCTCTCCTTACATGTGACCTTTTTGCAGATCCTTTCTTTTAATTCCCTTCTCAACTCCTGCCCATGGAGACACTCTTCCCTTCCCCCTTCTACTGCCTTGGAGCTGTTTTGCTTCTCCTGATGAATGTCAAGTGTTTTGGGCCTGCAGCCTTAATGGGTGGGAGCTAAGACTTGGATCTACCCCTGAGACACAGCAGAGCCAGCAAAGATGGGTTATTTTAAATTGTGTGGTGACAAGCCTTTTTTTCCCCCCCCCTCCCTTTTTGTTCCCAGAGGATAGCTGGGGAAGTTTGCTGTGCCAAATAGTTGGAATGTGTTTTTTCTCCTCTTTCTCCCCCTTCAAAACAAAACGAGAAAACTTTATGCTGTGAATTCTGTTAATTGGGAAACATAAATCCAAACTGTAGTGCAGCATTGCTGGGCCTAGGCACCTATTGAAGTTTAATGAGGGAACAGCAGCTTTCTCTTGCCCTCCTCTCTTATGCTCTCCCTACAGCAAACTCTTTCTTGTGGTGCCATCCTGTTCCTATGGGAGTATGGGAATGCCTGAGAGAGTGTGTGCATTTGTCCACAGTTCTCATGGGTCTGAATGCAATATGTGACTCCTTTAAAATAATGCAGCCAGAGTGAGGCATGGACATTATTCCAGGCTGAAGTTAATTGGGTAGCCAGTGTAGGAAAAAGAATGAAAGATTCCCCTGGGTTCCTGCCCTAAAGTGGCTGCAAGCCCATTGAGAGAAATCCCCTCTGCAACCGAGATTTAATGGTTTATGTGCCCTGACCATATGTTTCAGACTGATGACAGGGTTCCATGATGAATGTTACACAACTTTTTGCTACTTCTATCAGGCCTGATATTTCCTCTGAACTTGATAATGAAGTATTTCCTTATCACTACTGACTGGCTGAAGGGATATCTCATTAAATCCAAAATAAAAAATCAGAATCATTCTCCTTGTTCTAGCTGTGGTAATGGGATTAAATGGGTTCCCATCAGCTTGTACTGGATGTAATGGAGTCCCTTACACAAAAAGCCAACCTGAGAGGGCCTTGATCAGAGCATGAATGGGAGTATAATTAAACTGAGTGTAATAACATATACTTGAGCAAAGATAGACAAGTTCATCTGAAATGGCTCTGGAGTGAATGCCAAAAGCAAAAGCTTCCCTTTGGCACTGATATTTTAAGAGGAAAAACAATTCACATAGCAGTGGAAAGGTAGCTTGAAAGGGTAACTGGAAGAGAGCTTAATTAAAGGGCCCTGAGAGTCCCAAAATTTATTAAAGCCAATGCTGATTGGTTCTGAGATCTGCTGCAGCAAAAAAATAAAACTTACGCTTGGGTAAAAATGCTTCTTATGGTGGTGCAAGACAATTGTTCATCTTGAGTTCTGGATAATATGTTACCACACAAGGTATTTTAACCTGCTTGTAATATTGTACTGCTTTTGCCTGCTAGCTCATCTATGTTTATGTAACATTAACCACTGAAACTCTTATTTTTATCAACTTTGCCAAGCAATTTTATCAGCTGATGCAGTGCTGGAAGTCTGGGAAGGGCTGCTTGTTTTTGCTTTGAGAGATGGGATGTAAGGTTAGAGGGGGTGGATGGTGATTTCATGAGCAATGCAGGTCAGGTTACTGTTGGATTCCTCTTGCAAGATAAGTGAGAGCCCTCTGAAAGGTAATTATTGGAAAGCATAAATTCCTGAGATAACCTGTCCAAGAAGAAATACTGACAGGAGCAGAGGCCATGTGTTAAAGGCTAGCCATTACTCCAGGGCAATGGGCAAACCTCTCTCTCTCTCTTTTTCTGTAACCTCTCTGCTCTGACAGTTGACTCCTGCAGTTCTTTTCCTTCAGTTACTTGTCGATCCTTTTCTTGTCCTGGTTGTAGACCAGTGTCATGCTTGTCTCCATTCTTTGCTAATTGGGGTGCAGACAAGTGGAGACTGTATGCAGTTTAGTTCCATGTCCAAACTCTTGTTTAGTCATTGTTTTTGCTTGTCATTGTTATTTTTATCAACTGTCACTGCAGTGTTCAGGTAGCTTTTATGGGATATCTGAAAAAAAAAAGAAAGAAAGGTTACTTTTATATTTCTTTAACAGATTTTTGTATAGAAGAGCCTTAATGAGCTTTCAGCATGATCTGGTGTCAGCTTTGTCTCTGAACCAAGAAAATTATTGGATGGCAGTTGGGGAAGGAAGTCTTGTAGAGTGCGAAAACAAATTTCAGAGGAAAAGATGGAGCAAAACTGGGAAATAAGAAACATGACTTCTCTTTCTCTCTGGCTTTGTTATGCAAACTCTCTGTGTCTCATCTGTAATGTAGAGATAATGATATCTACCCAGCTCCTATTTCCACTGGTTGATTGATTAATGACTGTCTCATGATCCCTAGATTACACTTTTGTGACCTGCAGCTTTAACTACTGCAGTGTATTACATACAGAAAGAAAATGGATCCAATGTGTTAGCTCTGGCTAGTTCCAGCTGGGAAAACATGATAAACTGACCTGAACAGCCTTGCCCACGTGTATCTGCTTCTAAGACCTCATTCTAAAAGTGCACTGAAGCATGTGCTATCTGTTCAGCTGCCATCTCTGTTCAGCAAGACATTCAAGTATCTGCCTAACTTTGAGTTGAAGGGGACTTGCATTCTGAATAACGTGCTGTGCTGAACTGGGGCCTGATGCTTGGTCAGGCAGAGTTTCATCACAAGTTCTTGAAGACCTCAGTCAATACACAGGGCCAAAAGTGACTCTGAGGTCTGCCCTAGCATGATGGGGATATGCATTAAACAACTGGAGTCATTCAGACTTGCCAAAAGAGTAAGTTATTTGAGCAGACAAGAGGATCGTTATTTTGCAGTGATAATTGCAGCAAAACAGTATTGGAGGCTTTGCTAATTGTTAAGTGAATTACAAAGCTTTTGCATTTAATTTAACTGTTCTAAAGTAATAACCACCTCAATCTGATACTTGAATTAAGGTGGTGTTGAGAACAGGAAGCAAGGCAGAAGAAAAAGAGGTGCAAGGATAGTCCATGTGTATGGGAAAGACCATCAGATATTTGAGTTTCTGAAAGCTGGTTGTGGCAAGCACTTTTTCTTGACTTTATTAGAGAGTTCCTCTTGGGTGCTGCATAAATATCTACAGAAACCAGGGCACAGGTGTTTGAAACATCACTCCTCAGAATTATATATTAGTATTTGCAATGGTGGTTTGCTCTGCTCCCATGGGATATGCTCCAGGTGCAGAAGATCCTGTGCCTAGAACTTTGAGTTAGTTCCAGTGTGCTCTCAATACAGGGCATTCTTTATGCTGAGGGAGCTGTGAGATGATGTGTTGGATGCATGTTTCACCTCTTACAATTTTTATTGTTACTTTTTGAGGGGTAATAATGAAACTTTAGCAGAGGAATGACCGTAATCTACCCTACTTCCATTTGTGCGTAGAGCTTGGGGAAGGAGGTGAGAAAAGGAAATCTAATTCACAGTCATCTTGGGAATTCCCCCATGTAGCATGAGTCAAGTATATCCCTGCTGTACGTCTGCCAAGGCCAGCAGATTTATACAAGTACCAGAATGATTGTTCCTGTGTATTTAAGAGAAATAATAACTCAAAGAAACACAACTTTAGTTATCTAGGCATGAGATGACTTTATAGAGAACAGAAAATATAATTTCCTCTTTTGATAATTATTGACTAGGTACATAGTAGATTTTAGTGTTTTCTTACATGTGTATTCAGTTTGTCACACATAGATCATGACCAAGGACCTGAAAGTGCTACCCATTCAAGTTTAGTAATTTCAAAGTATTGACTCTAGCTGATTTTTTCCCAAGACTGACCTCAGAGGCAAAGTAAACTCTAATAATTATGTGATTTTATGTTAGATCTATATAAATCTCTGCTTTGCTACTTGTGTGATCATTTTCCCCTGTGCAAAAAGGATTGTTTCCTGGAGTGGCATTTCCTTTGCAGCAGGAGATACAAGGTTCCTACAAAAGAGACGAGCCAGCAGAAAAATGTGAGTTTACTAACTCTTTCTAGTCAAAGGACAGAAAGTACCTAAAATATTAATGTAATAGCAGTTCAGTGTAGTGGGGAAGCTTGCATGCCATTTAGGAACATTTGTACTACTCTTCTACTTGCATGTTTATTTTAATCTCTTTTAAATTCTGCCACCTGGATTGAATGGCACTGTATATTTGTCTACTAAATAACTGCACAGGGTGCAGGGGAAATCCCAGCCTGCAAACGTCCAAGAGGGCTAACAGAGGTCAATCAGACCAGGACCATGCTGTAGAGCTTGGACAACTGGGACTCTGACATGGCTTAAAGCATGGGGCAAAACTCCCCTGGTCTTTCCTGGCATCCCACTGCCTGTTGAGCTGTGGTGGAGATATGTAGCTTCATGAAAGATGAGATACTTAGAGACACATGAAAAAGAATGCTCTTGTCAGTTTAGCTGATGTCATTTGGGCCAATGATGTAACTCCCACTTGCATTTGCTCTGTCTCTCAAAAGGGCTGTGCTGCTGGCTGAGTGACCTAGTTCCCACCACTGATGGTGTGGCCAGACTTTTTTCCATTGCAAACAAACAGGTGTGCCACTTGAAGGCTAACCCAAGCTGGTCGTACTGCTGGAGATACCTCTGGAGGCAGAAGGGGTTTTGTGAGCTTGCCCTCAGCTCTTCCAGGCAATGTCAGCTGGGTTTGCTCGAACAGATCGAATGGCCTTGCTTGAACTGAGTCAGGGAGCACTCACACAAACATTGCCACTGGCAGGAGGTGTGGGAGCAGTAAGATCTGGGAGACAAGCAGTGAAAAGCAGCAGGGTAGGAGGGGATGGGTGATATTTTTAGCTGGCACAGCTAGAGCTAGGAGAGGATTTCTTTTCATGATCTGAGCATCTTTTTAGTACAGACAGTGCCTGAAGTAATGCACACGATTTATTATTGAGGTAAGTGTAGGGTGTTACCGGTGTTCTGCAGGGGAACTATTAAAGCTACAAAGGAAGTCACGGCAGAACAATTTGTAGAAGTCTGGTTTGCTGTCTTCCTGGTGTCAGCTTAGGTGATAGATTATGGTTTTTACCAGGAATGCAAAAGATAGGATCACTGTGGGAAATCAGAACCATGGGAGCTGAGTGGATAGACTTTGTCTTGACTACATCTCACCTGTAAGACCATTGTTGCACTAAGCCAAACAGAATTCTGGTGACCCCAGGCCCCAGCAGCTTAAGTTGCTTTTCTAAAAATACATATAAAGAAATCCCTTAGATGTTGTCATGTCAAATCTAATGCTGTTGCTGAAGTTTTCGCTAGTTCATTCTCTTAGTAATTGGAGAGAATTTTTGACCTTTTAGGGGAGGTTAGGACCAAGCTGAATTCTGAGTGCTGTCTTCAGACACAAAAGAGGTCTAGGTTATTACCTTTCACACCTGTTGTTCATTTAATTGGATGATGCTGCATCTCTTTAAAACAGAAACTCTGGCCTGAGAAAGAATAGATGCTCTGAGATATCCCCAAGGAGTCTGCCTCTGAGATTAACCTAATTGGTCACTGTGCTGAGTCTAATAGAGATTGTATGCAATGTCTATCTCTGGAAACAACTTAGGTAGCCTGATGTATGACATGGACATTGCTGCTGATGCCTCTTCATGGAAATGAAAGTAAAGTAAGAGAAGATGTGGACAAATTACCACATGCAATGTAGTATAATTGTTCACAGTCCAGTGTATTTGAACGGGGCTGGTAACTTAATCTTCTGAAATACCTAATTTCATAAGTACACATCAGCTTGCACCATACACAGATACCTCTTGTATCCAGCCAACAACTCTGCATGTTAACAGGTGAGTGAGATGGGCAGAATGATCCCACTACTTTGGCTTCAAGAACTGGGAATGCAGCTGCAGGCCCTGAGCAGGGCCATGCACAGCTGCAGGAAAAGGAGCACCTCTTGTTCTAATCCTTATTCCTGCACAAAGAGGGCTGCAGCTCTTTAGCCTGAAAGCCAGATTTTTGTCGGCAAGATACCATCATGTACCACACTCTTCTTGGCAGTATTAACTTGTGCTGCTGTTTCTTTACTTTAAATGGAAATGCCAGCAGAGCTCTCATACTTTTACAATACATGTGAGGATGGGGCTAATCAGATCAATTTTCCTCAAATTGTGAGTTAAGCCTACCTTTTGTCATTTTTCTTCAAAGACAGCCTTTTTGCATGAGATGATACCTGTAGTTTCACAGTGGATTAAATTACAGCCTAAGCCTGTTTCCAGAGCAGTGAATGTAGCTCACTCTATGAGGCTGCACTCTCTGTTACCAATCAGCATCACACCGTGATTCGAGCAGTGAGTACCCTGTTGATTCTGGCCACAAGTGGCCAGCAGGGATTTCCAACCCATCAGGGGAGGTCTTCTAGTAAATACATGCAAAAGGGGGATTTCTTTGCTCTTCTACATAGACTGCTAATGCTGAGTGCTTGGAGGAGGGTGCTAAAAAACCTCATTGCTTTTACACTGATTTGGATTCAACCTAGACTTATAGCTCAGGGCATCTTCTTGATTGCTGTAATGTCTGCTCTGTGCCAGTGCTGACTCAGGATCTTGTCATCAACTCTCTGATGGCTCCTAATCCCATGAACCACATACAGTCTCTGCACCTGCCACAGAGCAGTGAACAAGTGCTAGAAGCTTGTCTATTTTGACCTGTCTGCATGAGTTCTTCCAATGAAAGGCGTTAACTCTCCTGGAAAGTCTTTTGTTTACCCTTGGATCATTGCTGCTCCAGCAACACTGTCTGCTTTGTATACTGTTTAGTGGTCTGATTTGTGAAGTCTACCTACTACCAAAAGAGTCCTCCTAGCCATTGTTTCTCTGACATGGCTTCCCAGCCTGGGGAAAGTTATACAGTCTTCCTGTTGTCTATCAGGTGAAATTATGTATAGAAATGAAATAGCTGTCTCAATGACTCTGGCTCTTGGAGACTGAAGATCTGTGTTTAGAAAGCTGCCAAGTTTATGTTAAAAAACCGAGAGCCCAGAAAGTTTGAGTCATTCTGTAGCACATCTGGAAATCCTGTATTGCCTTTGCTCACATTCACACCCCTTACATCATTAGAAAATGTTGTGCAGGGACAGATGCAACGGACCACTATGAGAAAACTGAATCTGCACATTCCTGCACTTTCTGGCTTGCCATCAGATTTTGTGGTTGGATTTTGAGCAGTCTGTTATGCTTCACCTAACACCAGGAAAACCATTTGCTATTCCTCTTGAATCTTTACAGCCTACTTTGGTGCAGTTGCAAAGGGTGCATGCTTCTAGCAATTAAGCACTGCCTATAAACTAGAAATTCCAGAGAGTGCAGCCAAAGGAGGGGCCTAGCCAGCCCTTTGTTGTTTAATGCTCAATAGTTGTCTAACACTCTTGAATATATCATATTTTCTTTTGCTTGGATCTTTTGATGAATGTTATGTTAGCATCTTGCAACGTAATGTGGGCATGAGCAAAGCAGAATGCTTTATCTCTTCTGGGAAGATGCTCTGGAGTTGAAGGTCTGCTGTCTGAAGATGCTACAGGAGCCTGGTGAGGCTGGACTCTGCTAAGCACAGGTTTCCAGCTGCAACTGGGTGTAGCAAGGAGAAGTTCAAGCAGCTTCAACTTAGTCCACTGTGCTCTTCATGAAAATCAGTGGTGTTTCAGAGTTTGTGAGGAAAAGACATGAGGTTGGGCAGGGGACTGTGGGCTTCTTTGGCTTGCTTTGTGGCAGGGGAGGTACCACAGTTTTGTAACTAACTCTGTCTTTGTTGCTTATCTAGCCTGAGGTAGAGAGTCAGAGTAGGCCAGTCCAGATGGGAGAAACACACATGACCATGACCAGGCTTCAGCTTGAGAAGAGAATTTTGCTGACTGGAGAGAGAGAGAAAGGCCCTTTTGGTGATTGTGTCTGTAAGATTGTCCACATTAACAATGTTAGTGCATAGTTTGTAACGCTTCCCACTTCCAATCAGCCTCATTCTGACCTCCTCTGACTTCACCTCTGCTAGCTATGCTGCCCTTGCTTTCAACACTGTGAGGTATGGGAGAGTGCTGTCGGCATGAGAGGGAAAAAGATACATAAACTGCATGTCATCAATGTCATGGCTGGCATTGCTGCCTAGATACTTCATCATATTCCCTGAAGGTTTTGCACAGATATTAAACAGAAGTGGCTAAAGAATTGAGCCCTGAGGCATTCTTTGTGTCACAGGTCATAGAGAGAAGGAGCAGCTGCCTGTCAGGGGCCTTGTGGGACGTGCTGGAAAGGAATAGTATAGCCAGCTCAGTGCAGCTCTCTCAACACTTGCCAAGACACGTAGTTGTCCAAGATGGGGTCCAGTGTTGCAGGCAACTGATAACTCAGGTGATGCCTGCATGATTTCTTAGTCTCTGTTCAACTTTGTGAGAAGGCCTAAGACCTCACTGGTGTTTTATTTCCAGACTCATTCATGAGTGTCTCCGAAAGGAGAGTAAAAAGTATCTTCTGAAGCTGCATTGCACCACTTCTCGGATCTCACCCAGTTTGAAACTGGATGGCAGTGCTGCTGAAAAACAAGTTCTGATTTACAAGGCCTTTTTTGATTGTCCTTGCTGTACCTCACAGTATCAAATGATCTAAAATGTAAGACTAGAGACTAAATGTATAGTAAACAAAAAGTCCATGGTCTTAAGGAAAGCAAGGGCCCACGTTTTTGATCGTGGCTGAGGACCACTGCAAACTGTAGAAGAAAAAGTCTGTTGCTTTCTGTTGCATGACTAGTCATTTCTTCCTGTGCTATCAGGTTTTTACTTGCCTAGTTGTGTAGTGAGCATGGCTTTAGAGGGAAATGACTAGAATGAGGCCTGGCTGCAAGAACTGGAGACAATCTGGATTCATACTCAGAGGTGTCTGGAAGAAATTTAGGAACTGCACTTGAGGGAGGACTGGTTCTTTGTTATACAAGTTTTTCCAGGGTGATGTGGACCTGTAATCATTGTTGAGCATGGCTAGTTATAGGTGTTCAGCGAGTGCTCACCTTCTCTGGGTACTAACCTCAATTGTGTTAGGCACTGCAGGAGGGGCACTCTGGATTCTGCCTATTTTGTAGCTGTTTTAAAAGGTGTAAGTGCACTCAAAGAATATGTGACTTTGCAGGATGGACTGCAAAGTAGTGGTGGAGAACTGCTCTGCTGCTTTCAGGGCCCATCAGGACCCCTTGTCAGCACAGAAACATCTTGAACACCTGGAGTGAAGTCAGGCTCCTGGTCCTTGTTGCAAATTTATGGGCTTATAAGACAGGCAAGTTCTTGGGTTTCTTTTTTTTTTTTTTCCCCTTATTGAAGGCATGCCTAGACAGCAGAGTCATGGCACTAGGTACTATACAGAGAAGTGGTAAGTTGGAGTCTGCTCAGAAACCTTATGGTCTAGTTAGAGCTAGCAGGCAAAGATTGAGGGAAGGGAAGAATTGTTCTTCCCTGGCTTTGTTATTAGCTGACCTGATTCCATGATAGAAAACCTCAGTTTCTTAACACTTAAAAGAAAAGTGACCTCAAGGATGTCACAAACTCTGATCTTCTGTGCTGGTGCTTGCTGTCATGGCAGTGACCACCTGCAAGGCTGCACAGAATTGCACCAGGCTCTCATGGCAGTCCCAGCACCCACAGGGCTGCTGGTGCTTTCAGAGTGCTCACCTCCCCATTCACACTGAGCTTCCACTGCTCCCAGCCTGCTCTTTAGTTTCAGTCTCACTTTCTTCACCAATAAAGAGCCCCTAACCACACTAAACATTTACCCCTCCTATGCAGCTTTGCAGGAGTATGCAATAGCATAGGTTGTTCTTTTCCAAGTGCAGGAGCTTTTATCAGTTAGCCAGAACTGGGTTATTTTAGTATTCATGGTATGCAAGTGCAAAGCCTGTGTGTGTGCCAGCAGTGTCACTGGCATGCCTGTCCCAAACATCTGGGGTTTCACCTGGGGCTCTCTACTGAAGGGCGTGTGTTTTTCACAGCGTGCTGACAACTCTTTCTGTATTTCCAGTTGTGCTGCCTTCAGTATGATTTGCCTTCCTTGTCCAGCAGTTGTTCATGTCTGCTCCTTGCTTTTTCCCAGCATCTTTAAAATCTGCACATATGCTGATGATTTTGTGTCATTAATATCAATCTAGACAAGTCTGTGTGACCTTTAACTCCCCTGTCCAAAGGGAAGAATTGACCCTTGCAGTCAGTCACTGCACAGCACTGACTCATACATACTTTTCATAAAAATAATGAGGAAATTCCCCATAGTTTTTACAGATACTTTTTCAGGAGTTGAAGTGGAAGTCTTCCATAGCAACACAGTTTGGGAAAACTGTGAAGCATGTAACAGATAATTAATCTTTTTTTCTGACATATGATACATTTTATAATATTAATTTTTTTTCTTCTTCTTGTATCTCACTTGCTCAAACTCAACGGATCTGTTTGAGTTTCATTGGAGCTCATGTGCTTTCCAGTCTTATTCCCACCCTTGTCTGTTCTCCAGCTCCATTGTAAACCTCCTGGGAGGGGGCTGGGATTTGTCCCACCTCCCTGACTCTGCAATGAGGAACACAATGGGACCGTGCTTCCCCTTTTTTGCCCTGATTTTAGTGCACTTTCTCTTTTCTCCTGCATAAGATAAAACATGCTGTGTTTAGGTATGTAGCACACAAAAAAGGAAAAAAATATCTCTCAGTTTGAAGTTCTTTTAAAAAAACCCTAACTAATGGTAAAACAAAACAACTAGGCACCCAAAAGTAATATCAGGGGAGCTGTTTACCACTGACATATGACTGTTGTGGGGAAATACCATTTCTTTACTTTCCTATATTTGATTATTTGTCACTTAAAAAAATAATTCCATTTATAATTAAGGCCAGGGTAATTCCTCAAGGTCTCAGTATCTGAATAGCTTTCCAGTGAATACTTAGAGAACTGCATTTTTTGATCGTGCTTGCAGTAGTGGAGCCAAGGCAAGCTTTCTTAAAATATGGAGATGACTGAATACTTCTAAATTGTTATTTTTCTTTAAGGCAAAAAAATGCATATTTAAAAATCTTTTAAAGTAAATGTAATGAAACAGCTAGACTGCAAGATTTTGTCAAGAGTGAATTTGACCCATTAGCTTGGTTGCTTCTCTGCCATTAGGATCTCAAATGCCCTTTTATCCCACTTAGAAAAATCTGAAATTTACTTGATAGTATGATTTAAAGCAAAATATTTTACATTTGAAGACTTATAGTTATTTTCAGTCTTAGAGCAAGATGGAAACTGAGGCAATCTCCAGTCAGATCCTATATATCCCATACCCTAATGCTGAGATGTATTGTTTTTGTCAATATGGATGCTTTGTGGTGTACATATTCTAATGACTGAAGTGATTTTTGGCATAAGGAAGACTTATGCAGTGGTGGCAGTTTTTTGTCACATAGCTATGCCTATTTATTTCCAGTAAACTCCTTAGAGTTAGAGAGCATCTCTGGTTTAATATAGAAGGAATCTGACATAGCTCTGAGGAAGCTCAAGTGTTTGTGGAAAGAGCTGTTAATCTTTGATCAACTGGGGTCTCCTTGTTACTGACTTTGATTACACAAGTGTACAACTTTAATTACAGCTTTTAATAAGATTTCATTTCTTCCTAGTCACATTCTTTGTATAGTAGAGCAGCTTATCTTTTCTTTCTCCCCTGCTCCCCTTCCCTTCCCCCCTGCCTTTTTATGGAAAAGGGCGTTTGAGGTCATTGCAGGGGATTCAGTGTCTGGAGGGATCCTGCTGTACAGGCTCTGCCCATGCTGTACCCTCCACTTGCTTGCACAGCCCAGAGAGCTCTCTCCTTCAGCTGCCCTCCACATATCCCTGTGCTGGCAGCCGCCCAGGAGCTGGTGGTCAGCAGGGGGAGGACAGGTCTGTGAGGCACAATGTTCACACAGATGTTCACTGCTGCACAAAACCTCTAAAAACCCCTTAGGAAGTCTCTGTAGGCAAAGGATGTTCTGACCTCCCCATCATTTGATAACCTGAGACTTGGGTAAATTGAGTTCTGATCATCAGAATTGAGAAGGGAGAACGTGAGGTGCCTCCCTTGGTATTTGCTGTATTTTTGTTCTTCCCTAAGCCTCTGCTTATGGCCCCTGCCAGTGATAGGATATTGGTCCAGTATGGCCAAGATGAGAAGAGTCTGACTTCCATGTAAATCATAAGGTACAACTGAGGAGTCACTTAAAAGATGTGAGTCACAAAAAGATACAGATGGCAAAAGAGAGCAATTTGCTCTGATTTGACATTCAGAGGTGTGCAAAATGTTAAAATGCCAGTTGTGCCTACAGAAGAGGATAGTGGGGAAAACAACTAATAGAACAGCAAATCTCTGTGCAATATCTCTGTGCATGCATCCCTTTGGTTCACTTGCTGTATGTGCTATACTCTTTTTGCACACTAATGAATATCAGAGTCAGAGCAAGTTATGCCATCTATCATTCTGCTCCTGTTTTCTAATGAATTTACCCCTAACAGGTATCTTTCCTAGCTATTCGTGTCACGAGTGAATTTCACCTTGACAATAGATCAAAAATGAGGTTCAGCAGTGTGGCCCACCTACTTTGCAATGCTCCAGCATGACAGCTGCTTTGTGTCCTCAGGGTAGCTTTACTTTGATGCTTTTCCCTGTTTAGAAAAATTTGGAGGGAGGATTTTGGTAATCTCCAGCAGGCAGAGTTTTTAAACCTATCTCAAGGGAGGATGAAGATTCTACAGAATTTTTGAACAAACAGTTATTTATGAAGCAAGTGACATTGTCTTTAGAACAGTTATTGCCACTGGGCTCCAGAGAAAAGCAGCATTTGCCATGCTGGATCTGACTGGTCGCTGCTGTAGCCTGCTGCTCCTGGCACCTCAGGCTTCACTGTGGAAAACTCTGGAAGGCTTACGACAAAGCATCTAGTCTGACCATTGCAGATATGGCTCTAGTTATTCAGGGGTGTGTTTTCATGCCTCAGAAGCACACAATAAGAGAACCATGGTCCTTGCTCTTATGGGCTCTTTGGCACCAGAAATGCCAGAGCGGAGTTCTTCTAAACTTGGCTGGCTTTCTGGTTGCCTAAAACATACTGCAGCAGTTGCTGTAACATGGGTTTGAAATGACTGGTTTGCTGAATTGGCTGGACAAACTACAGGGGAAGGGAAACAATCAAATGAGTTCACTGTGGTGTACATGGGCCTGACCCTGGGTCATGGGGCAGTGTGATTGCATCATTTGCTCATTCAGTAGCCACACTGCTACTGAAAAGATCTGTGTCTGGTTCCTGACAGCCTGATCTTTTGATGAATTTGACATCACTTTCTGCATGATCTGCTTCATCAGTGTCTCGTGTCACCAACATTTGCATCTGTCCAGGCAAAATTCTTCTGTTTGTCCATTTTCAAACCAACCTCACGTCCCCTTTTCCTACTCTTGTTGGAGGGGGCAGCGCAATCGTTCTCACTGTGCCCTGTCTCTCTTGGCAGCCTTGGGGACCAGTTCTACAAAGAAGCAATTGAGCACTGTCGCAGCTACAACTCTCGGCTCTGTGCCGAGCGCAGCGTCCGCCTCCCCTTCCTGGATTCACAGACTGGGGTGGCTCAGAACAACTGCTACATCTGGATGGAGAAGAGGCACAGGGGACCAGGTTGGTAGTGCTGTGTCTCTGTATGCACGTGCATGTACGGAGGGCCGGCCACTGAGCCCTCTTGGGGTTTAATTAATAGGAGCTCAAACCTGCTACAGGCCACACAGAAGAGAAACTGCCTAAACCTCTGTGCCTGCAGGGGATTTCCTTTGGTAACTGCAGAGAGCTCATGCTAATTACTCTCTCTATGCAAAGAAGTGCCTGACACGGTAGTTTCTAAGGCTGCATCATTGTAGCTCTTTTCATGCTATCAATCCCAGTCTGTAGCAGAAGACTCAATGCTCTGCTCTAAGACTGAAATTACCTCCAAGATGGAGGTGGAGTTTTTCAGATGAATGCTGAAAATAAGGAACTATATTAGGAAGGATATAAAACTGAAGTAAAATATAGGAGAGTCCATTAATTGAATGAATGTTGTTCCAATGGTTAGAAATATACCTATACATCCTGGTTCTGCTTTGGATAGGTTAACTTGGATATCAGTTCTGGAGCTGTGGTTCCCTTGGGTACAGAAAGAAGTTGGTACATTTCCTTAAGGAGCTTTGGCTAATGCCTGTTCCACAGCTCAGGGAAGCTCAAGGGAAAAGAGCACTGTTATTTTTGTAGACTTCGGTCAGTTGTTACTTTGTTAAACTAAATCCATCTGAAATCCCTTTTTGAAAGGCAAAGGACAGTCACCAAAGACTGAGATGTTGCTCAGACAGAAGTCCTTCTGAACCCCAAGGGGAATTTGGCTATGTTGTAGCTCAGTACCTGACCAATAACTAGCTCAGGGAAAGGATTTTTAACAGCACCAAAGTATATTTCTAACATCATTTTTTCCCCCTTCTTTAGTGCAGCCCAGAGAATCCAGGCAGGAAGGGACCCGGGGTAAATGGGCACTGGAAGTATGACATGCACACGTGCATAAATATGTGCCAGTTCTCTAAACAATATTTACTCCCTCCCACATTCACCCTCCACCACCTCAAATTCTAGATCTTAAATTATGGGAAGATGAAGCCTGCTCTAATCTCCTCCACTGTCTGGTTTACAGGAGATGAAGTGAGAGGAACACACAGGATGTTCCTTTACGCTCCTGGGGCTAAGAAAACAATTGCTGCTTCTCAAAAGTGCCTAGCTGAGTCTTAGCTGAAACTCTCCTTCTCCCCTTTCTAGGATACACTAAAGGAAGGATCTTTGTGCTCCTCCTATTACTAAAATATAAAAAGTAGATTTTGTGTTGTCTTGCAGTTCTACCAGAAAACTCTTTATATAATAAAATGCAGCCACTTCTGGTGCAGGAGACAACAGATCTTTTTACAGCGTTAAAAATATCCAAAGAATATTTCAGCTACAAAAACTGCTGGGGTAATTCAGGATGGCTGTACATGGTTCACAAGATGGGAGTTTTCTAAGCTTCTGGACTGACCCTTCTTTCGTAGGATTGCTTCATAACCACAGTCAAGTGTTTTGTTTCAGCTGAAAATTCTCTAATCTTAATTGATTATGCTTTGCATAAACTTCCCTTTCCCACAGTCAGAAGATATATATATATATATATACACACACACACACAGAGGTATACATCCACTGTGTTCATGAGTAATGTTTTGTCAACAGCATCTTCCACAAAGACAGATACAGAAAGTCTTGTGTGGGTCTCATTGGCATTTGTACACGTGCAGAAGGAATCATCATAACTGTGTTACAGCATCACGCCAGGAACTAAGATGTCTTAATTCTTTGCCTTTCTCAGCCACAAGCTTTGTGGACTACTTTGAGCAAATTCATTCTGCAAATCTTTCCTTCCCCACTTCTGATAGTGAACTGTTTGGCAGCTGCCCCTACAGAAGGGGATAGGTGACATTTCTCCTGCAGGTCTGCACTGGATACTAATGGTGGAACATTCTTCACAAAGAGTATCAAGTGAAAGAAGCCTCCTGCATCTGCATGGGCCACCAAATCTGATGACTTTGTTTTGAATTAGAATAATCAGTGTGAAATGAACCAGCCCTCCTCCTCCATATTTGCTTTTCTCATTCTTGATTTTTATTAGCCCATTTAGTGCTCCCCTGAGTGTCTTTCTGTAATCTATTTCTTGTAGTATGGTGAGTCAAGGGATCCCTCTACAGTTTTAGCATGCCTGGTTTTGGCCTGTACACAATGTGCTTGTGCCCATACTAAAGGACTCTGAAAATTCTCTGCCAGCCCTCCCAGTATCTGTCTTATGTGCTGTGCTCACTACCATTTACTATCCCTAACCTGGAAAACAAGATAAAGACAAATGGCAAAGCTCCAGGACCTCTTTTCACTTACACAGACTTGAAAAACAGAGAAGACTCAGGAACTCAGCATATTAACCTGAGTTCTTGCTGTTCTCTTTGTTAAAGGAGTCAGAAATCTGCATCTCATGATAAACAGTTCAGGGTTAATTTCACACAATACCGCACATAACTCCTTCCTTTTCCCCTCCTCCTCTGGCCTTTTACACAGGCTTTGAGTTATTACTCTCCTACACTAATGAGATAAACAACATAACTCACTGCAGGTTCTGCTATTTCCTCTGTAAGCAAATGGTTGGAACCTTCTCTGGCTGCCCTATAAGGTACCAGAGAGAGAGACAACCCACAGAGGGCTGAAGATGGTGATATGCATTATTTCCATCTTCTGCAGGGTTGCCTGTAAAGGAGCTACATTCAGAGCATTCAGAACTGACCCTTTCCTTGTTGCCTCTCCTTTGTGTACCATCTCCAATTCATGTGAACCAGCACAGAGACAGATGAGGAACGGGGCAGAGAAATGAAGGTAGCATTGGTGGGTTGAATGAAGTGAAAGTTTGGTAAGTGTTTTAAGTTCAGTGGATGGCAGTATATTGATGAACAGGCATGCTTTGAGTAGCAACAGAGAGCTTACCTGAAGGGTTGCAGAGGTGGATGTTGGATCATCTCTTTCTAATTGATCTACCTGCCACTCTCTAAGGAAGAGGCTCTCTCAATTCTCCTTTCAAGTTTCTAATTGGGCTTTCAGCATGTGTAGTTGGCTTTTGCTGTCCTGGCTGAATCCAGAACTGCTCTTTTTTATAGGAGTGCTCAAACTAGTAGATATTCTCCCCAGACTAGTAGATCTTTGCTCCCCTCTGTCTGGGACAAAAGCTGGTAATTATTCCTTCAAATGACTCCTCTGTGGAGGCCAGTGCAATGGAGGGCTGATTTTCTGTCCTATTGCTTTGATGTGGTAATTGCCATTTCAGTGTTGTCTTCAAGTCCTTGCACAGAACCTGCTGAGAAAGGGTGGGGCTTCTTGCCCCCACCTCTTTAATTACTCACATCAGAGCCAGGTACAATCCACCTTGTCATTATAGCAATTGTTTGCTGTGGTTAATGTTTGCAAAGTGGCATGAAGAAGGGTGTCCAAACACTGTATAAGTGCTAGTTATTCCCATTTTTATTTGCAAACCAGTCCTGGGCAACCTGTTCTGAAATGTGTTCTTCTGTGGACATTTGAGATGTGCACAATGCCCAGCTTTCTGGGCATCAGTGAAAGAAGGGCATGAAAAGTCCAAGTCAAATAACATTCTGTGCCCTGAAACAGCCAGAATCTCTGCAGGTACTCATCACTTGGCCATACTCAGGCAGTATGCTGTAGATGCTCCAAGGCCTTGGCAGTCGGTGGAAGGTGCTGGGGTCTGAACTGACATTCCCAACAGCTGAAATATTTAAAACCAGGAAATTAGGTCTCACCTGCAGAATTCAATGAGCACATTCCTTCAAGGTGAATCGTGTTATTGTGTCTTCCTCCCAACCCCCAAGTAAGAGGATAATTGTTTTTGTTTTTTTTTTATCCTCATTTGGTCTGGTGAGGTGCTTTTGTTCCCAAGCTGGTATTCTCTCCTGGCTGCTTCAGAAGAGAGGAGAGAAGAACTCTTGGGCCATCCTCCTGCCCTTGAGCTGTTCTGCTTTACTGGCACCCCCTTGATGCTGTCCAGCTGTTCACTGTCAGTACAATTTCAGATATAGCAACACCACTCCTGTTCTCTCTCTTATGTGGTCTTGCCTGATTTTTGAGGACAATGAGTCTGGAATTGAAGTCATGCTTTGTAGCCCCTTCAAGACAACAGGAACAGCAGAAGGGCAGAGGAGCCAAACCAGAACTGGTTGACAGAGAGGGCAGGAAAAGCAGAGAGAATTAAATTCCTCCAACTTTTCTTGCTGGGTCTTTCTGTGTGTCATGACTATCTGGGGCAGCTGAGGATACTTAGAAGCACTTGTCAGTGTGCTTCTGTGCCCTTAGCAGTGATGCATTCAGAAAGCCCTGCTGTGTCCTGAATGCAGGAGAGAAAAGTACAGCTTGAATATTGGCTGAAAGGTGTCTGTCAGGAGAGCCAGGGCAGCTCAAAAGCCAGTGATGCCAAATGTGATTTAAGGGAATATGTGGTGATATAAACATTATTGGTGTATCTCCTCCCCCATTCAGAATATTGGCATGAGGAAGAGTCAAAATGAAGAATTAGTGTTCAAACAGAAGTCCAGAATGTAAACAAAAATACAGAGTCAGACCTCTTGGGTCTTAGTTTGCTCCCATTTGGAAGACACAAATTTCCTGACCTGCTCTGTGCATCAGGGCCTCAAGATTTGCATGTCAGAACTTCATCTCTTCTCTCTCAAGGGGCTTTCTCTGCCTGTGGAGGAGGCATCACCCTTGTGACCCAGGAGAGTCTGAAATTCTATTTACCCTGAAGAAATCACAAATTATTTATGTGCAGCTCTGATTTCAGTGAGCTGAGTGAAGTGTCTAAGTGAGACCTAGATTCTCTGTAGGCCTGATCCCAAGAGGTGCTGAAGAGCCTCAGGAGCACTGGATGCCTTGAGTGTGTAGCTCTGCCTCATGATTTGCAGGTTGAATCCTCCAACAAGGAGATGCTGGAAGGGCAAGAACAAAGATGCTAGAGATGGTGCTTGTGGTTTACAAACTGAAACGTGATTAATTTTTTGCCTTTAATCTTCAGGCCTGGCCCCAGGTCAGCTGTACACATACCCAGCACGTTGCTGGCGCAAAAAGAGGCGTTTGCATCCCCCTGAGGATTCCAGGCTGAAGCTGCTGGAAATTAAACCTGGTAAGTATTTGTTTGCCTGCCTCTCCCGAGCTGGAGAGCAGCTGGCATACATGCAAACCTGGCATTTAGAACTTGCACTTTATCTTTGCTGCTTTCCAACCATTTCTCATTGCATCTGTTGCATCTTACTTGATTTGCTGTAACCATAACCACCAAACCCTCTGCATACAACTCATCCCTTACAAAAAGGTGAACAAGTTGTATTGAATGCTAGGGGAGCTGAATTTATCTTCTGTAGGGTTGAATCCTGGCTTCTATTAGAAAATTAACAAGGATGTAAAGAATCAATGTATTACTAACTTTTCCTCAGTAACTTACTAGTGCAAAGTCTCACTGATTTCTGCTGCCTAATCTTTGTGAAAGAGACCACTGTGTGTGTGAAACAGTAAGTATAAGATAAGATTTTTCGTGGTGGGGCTGGTGACAAGGGCTATGACCAGATTATGAACAACAAATAAAAAAAAATAGGCAGCACATGCCACATTTGTGTATTTCTGTCTGACTTTATGTGTACCTTTGTCTATTATTCTTTCATTCTTCTTGTCCTTGCTACTCTTCCACAATTAAACTATGTGAAGTGATGAGTGGATGCTGAATGAGTGACTGTAAAGCAGATGTGGAGGAGCTGCAGCTGTGTCAGGTAGAGCATAGTGTTGTGCATTCTTCCTTGCAGATTGTAATAAAGGCTTGCTGTCTCTGGGGTCAGCTATTATGAGGAAGAGGGAACACATACACTCACAGCTGTATGTGGTTTTTAAGAGGTGAGACACTGTCAGTATAAAAAGTACAGGAGAAAACCCCCAAATGTAAATTAGAATATTTAAAAAACCTGTTTGACAGAAGAAGGTGCCTGGGAACTGAGCTACACTCAGCAATACTCATGACTTTGCTTCTATGCAGTAGTTGGTGGAGAGAGAGGAAAGGGCAACAGAGACAAGTTCAAAACCCATTAAAATCAGAGGCAAAATTCCTGTTGATTCTGTTGGAAACAGTTTTTCAAAACTCCCTACCTTCAGTATAGGAGACATCAATGGACAGTTGGAAAAGAGGAAGAAATTCCTATAACCAATCAGTTGGGGTTCAAATCAAGGGCAAAATCTCAGCCAGAAAATAGAACTAGACCTCACAGCAGAGCTGCTTAGAAAGAGCTGATGAAATCAGTCACGTACATTGATGAAAATGAGACTGGACTCTAGGAAGAGGATGATGTTGGCTTGTAAAAGTGCCTGCCTTAGACTTTGTGATGCCAGTACTGCTGTGCCTTGGTAATTTTGTAAGGTAAAGCAGGGTAGAGTTTGACTCTTTTTTGTTTGCATTACTCTTTGCTATACTCACTGAATGCCAAATTAGTGCATTCCACATGCCACAGGGCATGAAAGGCAATTACCACAAAGTTATCAGATAAAGAGACCTCAGCATGTCTGTCTCTGTGTTGTTTTCCTGCTATAAACATCTCCTCTGCATCTCAGGAGTGCTACTTTTGTTGCATTGCCAGTGGCAACCAAATAAGGCGAGTTATATTGCTCTGCCATTTAAATCTATTTTCCAACCAATTTCTATCTAGTGATTAACTTTTCTTACCAGTTATACCACAGTTTCACTCCATCTGTGCATATCCAGAATAGACTCAGTAGCCCAAAGTGCAATTTTCCCCTTCTCTGATCTGAAAGTGTAAAACCTATGGAACACCTTAGACCTCCATTTAAAGGTAGCTTTGAGAATTTGGGAGAAAGAGAGTATAATTTATTTGTAACATGGACAGCAGAAATACTGTAAGTTTTGGAGAAGACTGTTGTAAAACCTAGTGCTGAACCTAGGAAGCTACCTAATGCTGACTTCTTTGTCCTCAGTTAAACATCAGATGGTTGTATGGGGAAAAGATGTGGAAATTTAAGATCTATTAAAAAGCACAGAGATGACAGCTGTAGGACGCATAAAATAAATTTGAAAGAAATCTAATCTGTGTGTTCCATAGTTTCACTCCACCTAGGGGTTGGGCATTCTGTTCATTCCTTAGAGCTGTTCTTAGCAGCTGGAAAGTGCTTATGCTTGGTTAATATGCAAATAGTTGATTTTTATAGAGGAGGCTGTGAAATTGTTAATATATTTTGAGAGATTTTTATAATTGTTATATGTCATGTGCAAGCAATGCACTTCTACAACATCAAATTAGGGCTAAACCTTAGTTGAATTATGTTAACTGCATAGAAGTACTTCTTGTAAAACAGCCACTGTAATAAACACAAAAGAGGATCTTTTCTCCAAAAGCTGCCATTCCAGGAGTCAATGGGATTGGCACCAGGAGTGTGAATACTTGCTTGGACTACACCTGGGCTTTCAGAGAGGCTTATTATAGCAAAAAGTTGTATTCAGAAGCTCCTGTATTCAGAAGACACCTACATAACTCAGGAGAGACAAAGACCTAGGGGTTTTTTTTGGTAAGTCATAGCCAGTCATGGGCTGGTCAGTAAGTAGAATCAAACTATTGTCTTCCCAGCAGTTCCAGGGTACAATAGATCATTTAGTAATAGTATAGTATAGTTTTAGGTTTATAGCTATAGCCTACTTTTGCAGTTTATGTAGTGCATGACACAACTCAGTGAGTGAGTTTCACATTTGGTAATACCAAAATCTAATGAAGAAAATAATCATGCTCCAATGGTCTGCTGTTTTTTGTAAAATGGAAGGTGCACTGTAATGTTTTTCCTGGGGTGAGTTGATGCCAGCTTCTTAATAGAAGATAGTAGGTTTTTTTGTCCTGATATGCTGGTTTTATTTGGTTTAAAATAAAGGTGTTTGGTTTTAAGAATAGTTACAGCCAAAATTGTGCACAGGAATAGGAACTGCTGATGCAGCCTTTAGATGTCTATTTTCCTCGGCCACTGTATTCAGAATTACATGGATGCATTGCCCCACTAAAGTGGTTTGTTCAAGGGTCTAGCAATGTTCATGTTTGTGCTATTTCTAAGCATCCTCCCTCCCATCCAGTAGCCTATCCAGGAGAAATTAAAGTATTGCCAACACTTAGTTATGATAGTGCCTTTACTGGCAATACAGTCAGTATTCCAACCAGATCTTCAGGATTTTTACTAAGTATTCCTGACATTTACTTTCATATGGCCTGATCTTCATCTTTCATCTGTAAATCATATTCTTACCATCAAAACCAAGCATTATGGCTCAAGTGTAGCCTAGAGTTCATTGTTATAATGGGCATGAGCTCCTACTTGAGTCATTATAATGTAGCAGTCAAGACTCCTATGAAAACTGGTACAGATTTGAAACAAATCCTGGGCCATGGGCAATATATTGTCGTGTTGCCAATACTGTGATTTCATAGGTTCATAAAATAGCAGATGGAAAGGGATCTCTGGAATCATCTGGTCAAACCTTTCTTGGCAAGAGCATGGTCTAGACAAGACGTCTCAGCACCCTGTCCGGACAAATCTTAAAACTGTTGGGAAATCTACCACTTCCCTGGGCAGATTATTCCAATGGCTGATTGTTCTCAATGGGAAAAATTTTCCTCTTGTCTCCAACTGGAATTTCTCCAGGAGTAACCTGTACCCAGTAGCCCTCATATGATTCATGTGACTCTGTAAAAAGGGTGTCTCCATCTCTGTAGCCACTTTTTAAATACTGGAACACAGTGATAAAGTCTCCTTTAAGCCTTCTCTTCTCAAGTCCGAACAAACCCACTTCTCTCAGATGTGGCAGGCTTTCCAGGCCTTGGATCATCTTTGTAGCCCTTCCCTTCACCCTCTCCAGATTATCCACATCTCTTTTGTATTGCAGGGACCAAAACTGAGCACAGTATTCCAGCTGTAGCCTGACAAGCACTGAACATGATAATTACTTATCTCTGCTGGTGATGCCCTTGCTGATGCAACCCAGCATCCTGCTGGCTTTATTTTTTTTATTGCCACAGCAGCACACTGTTCAGCTCATGGTTCACCAGGACACCAAGGTCCCTGAGCTGCTCCCCAGCCAGGCAGATCACAGCCTGTCCTGCACTCCTGAATTATGTTTTCCCAGATGCATTTCCTAAGTGCAGAGTTTTAAGCTTACTAGGTGCTGATACTCATAAAATATTTGTGAAACTAGACTTCTGTTCAACCAAGTATAGGAAGCCTGGTTCTCTGCAGAATCACCTGTGGTGTTTGCATGGCACTTCAGCACAGAGCAGTGGGAGGGCTGTAAGCAGCTCATGCTTCCACGTTCACTCAGCTGCCTGTTATGCCCAGTAAAAGAGGAAAAACAGAGGTGAGCTCCTGTGCTTGAGAAGTCTGGGAATGGGTGAGGGAGAGGGTTGAGCTAGGTAGCCTGACTTCCAGTGGAGTGGGAGAAAAAGGAGAATTTTTAGCTCTACCACCAATGTGAATTGCAGGTGCTGTGAATGTGAGCAGTATGGTTCTGGCCCTTGGCAAAATCAGAGCAGTTGGAAAGACGAGGGCTAGAAATGAGAGGGTGATCCTGGATTAGACCCAAGGCCCCTTGAAATCATAATTGATCCTTGTCCTATATACTTAGTGGTTTCATGGTGCTGGGTAGTATCATGATTCTGTGTTGGGTTAGCTATCAAAATTGTGGTAGTGCTATTGCCTACAGTAAACCCTGCTGACAGGCAGGTATTACCCAAGCTTTGCACCTATGCAGATGAGAACAGATACAGTGAGTGTGGCCAAAAACTCTAGTGGAGTTTAAATTGGTAGTGTCCTACTTCAGTCTTACAAGATGGCTAAATATAGGTGCACATATACATACCTACAAAGCTTTTATTTCACATGGTGTGTAAGTCTAAAGAATTGACTGTAATGCTTTTGTGTCAATTTACTGATGTCCTTTGTTTTGGACTGAAAGCCCACAGTGAGGTTTCAGAATGGGCAGCCTTCCCACCCACTCAGAGGGTGTGAAGTAGGGTTTGTTTATGCTACCACTGTGCTGAGAATGAGCTGGGGTCCTGTGCTAGTGTCTGTCCTCTTATATCTGAGCAGTCTGGTGTTCAGCTGAACTACAGAAATGGGGTTTTTTACCCGTTGTTGGATAGTAAAAGCAAACCAAAGTATTTTTCATTTGCTATTATGAACCATGGTAGTTGTCTGAAGCAAGTAATGAAAACAGACTTTTAGTTTCAGCTGAACAATGCCTGATTTGTTTTTATTCTGACATATGGGGTATACCTAGGTGAGCATGCTTGTGGATGAATGAACTAAATCCTTACAGATAAGCTATTATCTCTTTAAAGCATCTCTATTTACCTTGTGGAGACTGTGACTGATGGTATAAGGTACCGTGTGTTTCCTGGGAAGTGAGGAGTGCTCCCAACTCTTGGGGGAAATGCTCAGCATGTCTGTGGAGGTCTGTGGACTTTAAGATGGGGCACTTCACCAAGATAAAGTTAAGATGACATTAAAAAAACAAAGAACAGAGTTTGCAGTGGTATCACTTGCACGATAGCATCTAGAGACTCAAGCAGCATGTTAGATCATCATCCCAGGGGTTGTTGTGAAGTCCTCTCAGCCATATGCTTACAATCCAGATACACAAAATATAGTGAAGGAAGTACTTTGGTTCCAAAATGGAGAAATGAGCAACAAAGGGAATAAACTACTTCTATGACATTTTAACCAGAGGTTTGTGGTGCAGCTGGAAATCAAACCCAAGAACACAGAAAGAACACAGTGCTGCTGAGTTCCATGTTATTTTTTCTGCTCCTGGTTGCTATGCCCAGTTTCACTCCAAGATATTAGAGCCTAAAAATAATTCAAAACACTTAATTTCATGAGAATTTCCTTTTCCATTTTTTTCTTCCATAGGCCAGTTAATATTTACTAGTTTCACTTTTGATTTCAGCAATTTGTACACAGTGACATATTGGTTCCTGTTCTGTATGACAAGACAGCAATGTTGTTTTGCTATGAACACTGTAAAGAGAGGCACATCTCTTAACAAAAACTTTTTCTACTATTTGACAGTTTTCCTATTATCTCTGTAATTAAAGGTCATGTTATGTTATAGAACCTGCCTGTGGCTCCTTTTTAAGGTCCATTAAGACCATCTTAGGATCATAACTGGAAGAATAATTGTGGTGCCAAATAAGTGTGTCTGTAATATGCAGAAGAATTGGATACAGTATTCCTGAAGGAGGCTATCATGTAAACCTGTCAGCTCTTCAGATTTCTGACAGATTTCTGCACATGTGAATTTACCAAAGATACTTTCTGCGTACAGCTTATTTTAGGTTTTTTTGGGTTTTTTTAATTGTTTGTGGCTTTTATCAACATTTGCCATGATGAACCCTGCATTTAGGGTGGAGCTGACTTGACAGGAGCAGGTTTGTTTCTCTGATGATTTGGTCTGGATTTCTCATGTAAGAAGGATTTTGATAGCCTGTTAGCAAACTTCTGTGAGAGTTTTTTGAAATGAAAATGTCATTTAAAGTCTGCTTTGAATTCAAGTCCTTCTGCACTCCGAAGTACTTTGTGTTAGAAAGCAAGCAGAATCCCCACCTCTCCCCGTCTCTTATGCTACGTTGAAGTATCCCTGATTTGAAGGTGCTGGGTCCCCGCGCCCGGCGGTGCCAGTGCGGTTGTGGCGGGGCCGGGAGCGGCTGCAGCGGCGCGGCGCGGCCGGCAGAGGGCGCGGCGGGCAGCGGCAGCTCCGCGCCGGGGCCGCTCCCAGCGGGAATTCCCCGCGGCAGGGACGGCCCTCGCTCGCACGGCGTGTGCCGGGAACAGCGCCCGGGCCGCCTGAGCCCGGAGTACATCTCCTTCCCACCCACACTCACCCGTCTTCGTTCTTGTCACCTCGTGCAGAGGAAAAGAAAAAACCCTTAACTTTTTGGGACGGGGAGGGTGGATGGTTTTCAGTTCCCATTCGATTTGTTAGAAAACACATCTGCACCCTGACCGTGCTGAGTCCTGAGCTTGGTGTGTCATGTGCCTATGTGTGTTATACTTCTGTGTCTTGGTCTGTCATGCACCTATGTGTGTCACGTTTCCATAGCACTTTGGAACAAAATGAAGTTTCACATTGTGAACCCAAATCTGGGAGTGGGGATGCCAGAGATGTCAGGTTTCTGTCTTTGCTGGGTTTTTTTGTACAAGTATAAATATTGAATTCTGCTGGGCCTTTTCTTTTGGGTTTCTGGCCCAAATTTTAGTATGTGTTTATTCATCAGCTAAGCCTGCAGCTTACGGATTGGTCCATCGATGCTCTTGAATCGAAACAGTAGGCTCCAATTCTCCACTAATCTTGTGTTCACAGCAGGACATGTCACCACAGGCACGACCTGCTGCTTTAAGGCACTTACACTTCCAGCTATGACTTGTGTGACCGAAAAAGTGACTTTCTGTCACCAAGAGAAAACTCATCAGTGTGGGACCTCCTTGTGAATCAGCTTCTTTCTATTATACACACATTTAACCAGTTTATTCCACCTCATCCACCACCTTTCAATTCTGCCTAGAGCAGGGACCTTTCCTGGTCCAGATCTCTGGCCAGATAAAGTTTGCTTTTCTTTTCTTACATGGCACTGAGAATAACAGAGAACCTGTCTGTTTCTTCATGTATTCACTGACACAGAATCATGATATAGAAGTCATACAGTGAAATATGCATTTGTCCCGTTGCCAGCCTGCAGCAGAGGTGCCCATCTCTGCACTTCAAGTCATACCACACCACCACATCCTTGCATTTCCTATGCCCCACACAGGACCAGAGCCAATGGAATATGTCATTTTCTCTCAACTTCTCAGTGTGTGAAATGGAGGTACTAAAACATCAGTCTCCTTTAACTCAAAGGAGTACCTAACAGATATCTAATAAATACTCTTAGAGAGATTGGAAGGGGTATGGGAGGCCTCTAAATAAAAAGAAATGAATGAATAAATCGTGCTATTTGCCAAGCTCTCAAAGTGCCAGCGTTAAATGTTTTGGCCATCAGCAGAAATACTTGCAAAACTGGTATGGAAGTGTACCAGCTCTGGTGCACAGCCTGGGCTTACATGTACCAGGATGATGATGAAAAAATAAGGAATTTGTTACACACCCATATATACAAATAAAGAGACTCACCACAGGTGAATTGTTGAGCCAGTTTTTGCAAGGCTGGCTGTGCAGTATAATTGCTGGAAAGATATGTCGAGTTTTGCACTGTGTAATTCTTGCTTTGTTTTTCTGGCCACTGGGGAGCCAGCCTTCTGTATGTCATGGCTGCCAGGGCTGTGGTAACCTTTCCTTCAAATAAAGTGCTACTCTTGCTTGGTGTTGTTACATGTGATAAGCTGCAAATTCTTAGACTAATTCAGCTCAGTGTATTTTCCCCCAAATGGAATTTCATGATTTTGCAGTTATGGAAGTAAACCACTCATTTCTAGAAAAGCAGATAATATTCTATAAATAGTCCAGTCAAGAAAACAAAAACATTGTTTCTGCTGTTTAACTCCACAGTCATGCTGGTAGAATTTACAGGATTAACTTTGTGTAAATAGCTTCACTTTCATTTGTAAGATCTGGAACAGGTCACTACATGTATTTTATATTCAAAGTTTTACCAGGAGAGCTCTGTTGTTTAGCTCGGATGGCTTGTATGAATCACTCAGGATTACTCCTGGTTCTTGTGTGGCTGAGCCAGTTTGCATAATTAGGAGAGAGATGCATGAAAAAGCTACTGGGCTTTGGAACCCCTCTGGGTTTTGATCAAAAGCCCACTGAAGCCAGACCCTTTGGCTCTAGTCATCAGGCTAAGGCAGCAACTGAACAAGATAAGGCAATTTTGGAAGCTATTAAATCTAGTTTTCTGAGTTCTCTGGATCTTATTACTGGGAATGGAACATAGGCTGCATGTGTAGCGTCCTACAGACACAAGGCTGTTGTAATTTCAGAAGCAGTGCAGCCACTTACAGGTATTTTTTTCCCACTGCTGTATCATCTTAGCTGTATTTAGTATATTTGTGAAAATAGAGTTACGATGACTTTGGAGGCAGGCTGTTCTGAAAAAATGTTCTGGTCATTACAGTGGGCCATTAAATGGAAGGAATGAATTGTGCTGTTGGTCTCCTTGGAGCCTCTACAGTGTGACTGCAGGTCATGTCTCGGGACTTGATCTGCAAGACGTGATGGGGAGGGCTCAGGCAGCTGAGATGGAGTGGCTTGAAATACCTGGGCTGCTTGAGAGAGAACTTCCTTGTGGTGCCACCACCCTCTCCGAGCCATCCAGCCCATTGTTTTGCTCTTTCTCTGTTCTTGGCTACTGTGTTTGACCTACATCTGTCTGCTAGGATGTGTCTTTGGGAAAAGGTTATTCCTCATGTGCCTCTCAAGCTGCCAAGGCCTGACTGAGAATGCTGTGTCTCCAGGAGACACATTATTCCTCCTGGAGAGATAGAACACTGTGGATTTATCCCCCTGCTATGAAGTTAACATCGATGTGTGTAAGTAGCTATCAGGATTATTTATTTATGGAATAAACAGATTTAACCTTAAAATGAAGGGAGTGAAGGTAAGCTCAAAGCTTACCAGAAAAAAGGGCTATGGGGAAAAAGCAATGGGGAAGCACCAGGGGATGGTGCCTGGGGAAATGCTGGAACCTGTCAGATCCATTTCCCTCAAGGCACAAATCACCAGCTCTCCAGCATGGGGAGGGGCAGACAGGAAGCTGTGTGTCCTGTAGGAGTCTTAGAGCTAGAACTGAACCTGAACATCTTTCCTGGCAAACCTACTGCCACTTTTATAGCCAGTAAAAATGGCTGAGAAAGGATAAGCCGCATCGTCAAAAGGGTTTTTGCAGTGCACAGGTACCGTTCAATGCAAGTACTGGACACAAGATCCTAGGAAATGGGTATTTTTAATCTAATTCATTGCATCTATTTTGTGTGTTCATATGAGTAATTCTGGGAATTCTCTGGTAATCACATGAAAAAGGGTTTATAGGATCAAGTCCCCAGGGCTTAGTCTCATAAGATGCCAAGCTGTCTAACCCTAGCAAAGGAAAGCACCTGAGCTTGGGCTTTAAGAACATGAGTGATCTTTTAGTAATTAATGGGACTTGTCACGTGTTTAAAGTTAAATCTACATGTAAAGTACTGGGTTGGACCAGACTTGCAGGTTTGGTACTCAGCATCCTGCAGAGAGCCTAGTGAAGTCACTGGCAGACTAGGTCGACAGTATGGTAGAACCCATGATGCTGCTTTATAGAAGAAAATGTTAACAAAACCCAGAAAAGATATTATGGAATATAATTACATAAAAAATGGTTTAAACCCCCTATTTATTAAATTTTATTGTTCTTCTGACACACAGCAAATTAAATTGATTTGTTGCATGAAATATTCTAATATTTATAGCAGATGTTATTTTCCTGGTGCATAATATAATGGAATGAGCAATAAATGTTAATATAACGTTCAGTTTCTACTCTTACAAGCCAAGCTTTATAGAACTGCTGAGAGTAGAATGGAGAGAGTATGATGACTTCCCTTCCCACATCCCTGTACCTCCTACTAGCCTTCCCTGGCAGAAATTTCCATTCTGCATTCCCATTCTCTGTAGTAAACATTTTACAGCCTCATAATCATCTCATAGCCAAGAGATATTAAGTATGTTTTTACTAGGTTATGATTAATTTCAGTGTTCCCTGCATTTTGCATTTGATTGACTAATAGTTTTTTACAGGTATTTTATTCTTCAGGATTCTGACACCATTGGTGTTTGCCATAGCATCTCTTCCCAGTGATGAACTCCATTAGGGGAGGAGGTTTGATGCAAGACACTGGAATAGGTAGATATGTCTTTTATGTCCAATGTCTTCTAGAGAAGGGATCTCATTTAGGATGCACTTGGAACATGGTTCCCCTTTAACAAACCAGGTAATTTAGGCCTGGGACCTTAGCTGTTGTAGGTAGGTAGTTCTGATAGAGACAACAGAGAGCAGTGATCTCCATCAGATAAAGCTATGATTCTTGATGTAGGAGAAAGGATGAAAACTTTACCCCTCTTGATGGAAATTATGTCCTTGTGAATGCACGTGATTGCCCTTGGCAAGTATGGGGTTTATGTCTTAGGAAAATATATGGTCATGATTAATATCCTATGCATGTCCTAAAGAGCTGTAGTGAAAATCCTTTTGTTGCTGGCCTAAAATAAACAGCATAGCATGATGGGAACAAAAGACAAATTTTCAAAGCAGGCTCAGATATAGTGCTAAAACTACATATGAACAGTTGAAGCATTTATTTGTGTTTTTGAGGGATGGTGAATGCTTTTATCTTCTCATGATTTCCTTGGTGCAATGTCTGTAAATGACACAGTTACAGATATGTGCTACTCTGACAAAGTGAGGTTTGTGGTTACAGGAATTTCTGCAGTGATGCTAATTTGTAAGTGATGCTATGGATACATCTGCCATGTAATGCTCATTGCCTAAGTGAGGTAGCAGCACGGCAGGAGAACTGGAAACACAGAGGCTGTATCTGTGAGCAGTGCTATAGACCAGGACAGCATCAGCAACAAAGACACTATTAACTAAATAGAAAGGACTCAGGATTAAGTGCTTTGTGCCTCTGAAGCTGCTATACCAGGGCTGGCACTATAAATATACTTACAGGATATTCTTCCAGGGAGCTTTCTGTTAATATCTGAGTGGGCAAAATAAAAAATTAACCTCTCTCTGCTAAAGATGATGCCCCAAGTACCTCTGAACTCTTAGCAAGTGCTACAGATGGAACAAGAGTACATCCAACTTTTTTGTTTTGCCTTTCAATCCTGAATCTTAATTAGTTCCCTACTGCTTTAGTACATGCACAACATTTTAATAGTCGTAAGGCCTTACTACAATCCACACTGCCATTTCCACAAATCCCTCCTTCATACCAGTGTGATCCTGTCCCCCCCCCACCCCCCGTATTTAGGAATAGTGTAAAGAACACTAAATAGCCAAGCATGTAGCTGTAGATTGATGAGGTTGTCACACCATTCCCTTCACTGTTTTCTTCCAACCTGCACTGTGCTCTAATAGACGGATGATTGCCGGGGGAGAGAGAGACTTAACAAATCCCACAGCCAGATGTTCAGGGATGGACAGAGCGACCTTCTCAAGGAACCCAGAGGACTAGAGCTGTGTCCTTCTGAGGGAGAAGGACAGTCAGGTGCCCCTGGCTGCCTGTATTTATCTCTCATTTCAAAAGGAGCACAAATGGCCTCAGCATGGCTGCAAGGATGGATTTTCAGTGCATCGCGGGAAATGACCAGTCATCCGTCTCTTCACTGTGGAGTCTGCCTGCAGCCATCAATCTTGAAGCCCAGCATGGCAGCTCCTTTTGGCTTAGTTTGGCTCAGTGTTAGATGAACAAAGGGAAATGAAAGCTGAGCAGAAGGAAAGGAGAGAAGAGCAGCTATTCTCTATTTCACTTTGTTTTCCCCTTGCATGGCTCTCTCTCTCTCTTCCCCATTATCATCTATTTTCACTGTATTTTGTAAGGTGTGGAAATGTATATTTTCAGGGTCTGGGAGTTTACAGTGTTTCTCTGTTAGCAGAGAGGAGAAAGGAGAGGGATATTGAAAAGACAATTCAAGACCCAGAGATTCCATTTTTCAGACTTTTCTGTAGCAGTTTTCAGAACAAGCATGCCCTAGTTAGCTGCAGCAGACAGGGAGAAGGAATATAGTACCTTTCCTCCATCTTGCTATTTTTCTTCCTTTTTTTCTGATTCCTTCCTCACTGCCACATTAATGTTTTCAGATGTGTACCTTGTCTCTCCATTCCTGTTCTATTCAAAAAGCAATCAACAGAGCCACATGATGGGACTTTCTGGATACAGGTGTGTACTGATGCCCAGAGCCACGATGGCAGCTCCTGCTGCCAGTCAAACTCACTTGAGTCAAGCCTTCTTGATGTAACAGCACGGGGCTGTGCAGGCTTTGCATGAGCTGCCTGACCTCATCCAGCACCTGTGGTTCCTGCTGTGAAACCAGAGGTCATGGCAATATCTTCATTGGTATGCAGCCCATCAGAAGAAAACACATTCAGACATGTCTGTTTGCACATCCAGCACTGAATTAGCTGGTTTCACTTTTTGCCTGAAATACTCAGATTTGATGTACTTGGAGCCAGGCTGAAAGAAAAAAAGATGTGTGAATATACTACCTGCTGTACTCTGATTGCTAGGGTCTGCTTTTTTCCCACAGTGATCTGTAATGTTGTTTTTTATTCTGTTTTCCCCTAATATTCTTGCTTCTGGATATTATTAGAGCTCATGTTTGGCTTATTCTGTAGAAGGCTTATGTAGAGATAGCATTGTTCCCCTCAGCACTGCCTCACTGTGGTGTTTGATTGATGCATTTAAAAAAAACATGTGATTGCATTTACCTTTTAATTTTCCTGGTTGATCACAATGATCTAAGCATCAGGCCTGACAGAGCCAGGCTTCCCTGCAGAATTGTGGTAGGAGATTTCTCTCTCTCAGTTTTTACTGTAGGCAAAGAATTGAGATCACCCAGGCATACAGAAGGACCAACTAAGCACTGAGGCAGAGCAAGGGAACTCTGTAAATACTGGACATCGAGCTCCCTGAGAAATCTTTACCTGCTTTCAACCCAAATGTGCCATCTGGAGTGAACAGACTTATGCCAAGATGGGGAAAATTTATACCATCATGGGCTTACAGAGCTGCTTTGCAGTATGTGCTGAGGTTTTTTTGGCATTTTTTTTCCTTCTTACCATAAACTTAAAGCATAAACCCTCAAGGAAAACATTTGTTTGGTGAAAACCAGTTTCTCCTTTCCCACGCCTTGCTTGAGCAGGCTTTATAAGTGGGCACAAGACCCTTCTGACTGGGGATATTCAGGGAATTCTTTTGTATATTCTTTAGAAAATGGAAGGCATCCTTTTCCTACCTGTGCATTTAATTGTGCCACTTCTGGATGCATGGTCATATTTTCTGCCACTACCCGTATTGCCTCCCTGCAAATTCTGAAAAAGACAAATCTTGTTCCCGTTGTCATGAGACAGCCTCCCCCAGATGGCACAGCTGTGTCTCGGGATGCCCTCTGGCTGGCCTGTTGGCAGGCATTCCCGTGGCTTTGAAGGTCACCTTGTTTACACCTTGCCTTTTTTCCCCCTCCCTATTCAGAGGCTTGCTGAGCCTGCAGGCTGGGCTTCACCATCTGCATTTTCCCTGGTGCCATTAATCTTCCTGTTTACCATTCTGTTATTAATTCTAGAGTTCACCTTTTTGTCTAAACCCTTTATAGGCCTCTTGAAATTGCTTGCCTTTTTGTGGCAAGAGATCTGAGCATCTCAGAGATAATTTGCTTTGTTCTTTCCCATTTTTGAAAGGCTACCTACTAGCATCTCATGCCATTTTTCTATTACAAGCCTTCCTTCTTATAATAACATTTCTCACTTATATAACTTCATCTGTCAGATGTATCTTAACATAGGAGTAAATATTATCTTTGTCCTTTGGAATTTGTGAATTGGCCACTGAAATCTGCTATCTGTGGAAATAGTCCTACTTTTTGCGTGTTTTTCTTGTCTGGAAAGAAAATGTGTTCAAATCTGTCTTTGTGAGAGCCTGTAAGACCACCTTGCATTTTTGGTGCATTTTATTTGAATGCCTGGATGCCTATTAATATTAAACAAGCCTTACCAAACCCCAGAGGATAGGTGAAGACTATCTCCATTTGACAGATGATGGAAAAGCAGAGAATGTCTCTGTTAGAATTTGGCTCAGCATCACTTGGTGGGACAGCAGAGATGCCAAAGGCAGCATCTGGGGTGGTTGCTCCCTTTCCCATCCTCAAATCATTGCCACTTTGCTGTGGCCTTGCTGTTCTCCATTGGTGTGTGCAGTTCAGTAGCCAGTGAGCCAGGGAAGGTGCCCCAGCTGTGCCTGGTGTGGCTGAGCCTCGGGCAGGGCTATGCTGCCCTCCCGCACATGGCAGCTCTGCAGGGGCCACGCAGCTTAGGGCTGGCACAGCTGGCATCAGGCTGAGCGCTCTGATAAGCCCTGCCACAGTCCTGCTGATGCCTGGGGGTGAGCAGGGGTCTCTGCCAGCTCCCCAGAACTCTGGGGGTTAGAGAGGCCTTGCCAGCAGAGCTGCCCCTCATGCAGAGCCAGGCAGAGCTGAGCACAAACCCCCTCAGCACAGAGCACCAGAACGCACAGAGCTGTTCCAAAGGATCCCTGCAGGACTCAGATTGGCTCTGGCAGGTTTATCAGCTCTGGCTTAGTGCCGGCTCTGCTAGGCCTGGACTGAATTAATTGGGATGCTTGTGCACTGCAGCTGAGAGATAACTGCATTACAGAGATTTATCTGTTACTAAAGGTATCCCCTCCACTGTCCTCGATAAGGACGAGAAGCTATGCAGAATCTCACAGAATTTGCAGGAAGGTTGGCATGGCTGGCTCCACACATGGTTTATGTATGAGTTCGTGTGCAGTACAAGTGTTTTTATTCAGTTCTGTCACATCCAGTGCAGTTACTTGAGGTGGAGGTCCATTCCCTGTTACCCTTTGCAGAGTGTGCAATGTGGGCATGACTATCCCACCCGTGGGGAGGGGGGACTGGTGTTTGGTGATAACTGTCTGGTTAATTACTTAATTCTGGTACTTTGGAGGGGCCAAAATGCCCATCGTCTATCTGTCCGTGTGAGTGATTCTATATGCCCATTTACAGATAGATAGCCCAAGTTATTATTTTACTCCCAACAGACTAGAAGCCCTGTTAGGGTGACACAAAGCCCAAAGGAATAGGTTTTCTTACTTAATATTTTTCTCTAAATTGTAGCAGTTATCTTGCCTCTGCCCCTTGATAGTGCCTACAGTGTTGCTGCAGAAGTTGTGGTGCAGTGTAAGCCCATCTAGAACACAAATGCAAGAGTTACCAGAACAAAAATGAGTGCTAGCAAAATGCTATTGAATGGAGATATTTCTGAATGGAGATGATTTCAGCCCTGAGGGTAGTTACTTGATCCAGCATTTAGTCTGATGCTGTAATTTGGCAGTCTTTGAGAAGCAGGTACAACTTATTACATGTGACAATGATGTATATCTGTGCTGAGAAATAAATCTGTAGAAAACTTCCAAGAGACAGCTGACAAGAGGGCTGTTTTGTTTTGTGGTTTTTGTTTTTTTTTTTTTTGAGAGAGAGATTTTATAGAGGCATTCTAGTCTGCCAGAGATATACAACTGCTTGTAAAGACCACATTTTGATAGTGGGTTAAACTAAACAATGCTTAACCTTATGTTTAAGGGCCTCTGCAGTTTTCAGCAGCCCTATTTCTCCCTCCTGTGTTCTTGTAGCTTCCTGGGACATATTTTAACTAGGGGCTGATAGAAGCTTTCAATTGAATCCCAGTCTCAAAACTCAAAGTTGTCTTCTGATATTGCTGCAGTTATGCTCAGGCTAAAAAAGTGTACAGTCCCACCCACATTAGGTCTTCCTCTGTCTTCCCTTTCTCCCCCTCCTCTGCTCTACCCCAACCTCATCATGTCACTAGCAGACTTCCATGAGGAGGTGCTAGGGAGACATTGGTATTTTCCAGTCTTCCTGTTCTCCGTAGAGCAAACCTCAGTAGTGCCTAAAATTTCAAACATCTGCTAAGATTAATGTCAGAGCTTTACAGGATAGAGAGTCCTCTAAACTGTTTTTCCCATTCAAAATGGTTTGTTTCTGTGGAAATATATACTCTAATATTTTCAAGTGGTCTTCTAGAAGTGGTTTATCATTGTCAGTGGTTGGATTCTTGTTCTCACAGCCCAGTTTACCTTGAGAGTGAAATAATATACATGAAGTTTAGAGTGGGTTTAGTGGGAGAGACAAATAATTACTGGAGTAGCCTTACAATCTCTAGTACAGCATGGCTATTTTGCAGCTTGGACTAAAAATAAAGTGAATTTGATGTTTACTACTCTCTAGGGACGTTTGTTTGGCTTTATGGACTCATTGTGAGAGTCTGTGTTATCAGTGATCTGTCCCAGGGGAGGCCCAGGGCTGGGCTGACAGGAGGTTCTGTGGATCATGTATGTGTAGAACTGGCAGTGACAAGTTTGCTGCAGATGGGTGCTGAATTGCAGGAGTGTTGAGAGAAAAGGATGGGATATCAGGGGCCATGGAAGATCAGCATTAAATCATAGTAGCAATAACACAAGCATCTGCCCCTGGAATAGCAGGATGTGGTGTAATGGAAGAAGGGTTTTGGAGATCTGGATCTGCAGGAGTGAAGGGCTGTGGTGCGCTGTGCTGGCAGGGGCAGAGCCCTGCCTTTAGTATGCCTGGTTCTGGTCACTGCTGTGAATATATCAGTTCCAAGGGTGCTAATAAGTCACTGTACTGGCCATGGACACAACAAGCAAGCAAACAAGCTAAGGAGAGTCTGGCCGTGCCTGCACAGAAAAGCTACAGAATGCAGCTATTCACATAAGGCATTGTCTCTCCATTCTTTCTTAAGGGATTCCATCCCCCTGCCCCCACCCTTTGCACTCTACCGCTATATTTGTGCCTTGGAGATGTGGAGATGAGCGTATGATGGATGGATGGATGCTGCTTGTCTGGGTTTTTCACCACCATTTCCCCTGGGGCACTCTGTCTGCTGGCAGAGAGCACCATCCCAAAAGATGGTATCTTTTGCAAACTCGACAGTTAACAGACAGCTTCTCTCTCTGCATATTTCCCCAAAGAAGAGCAGGCTTAATCTGGTTTTATATGGCATATTTCATTATAATCTTTTTGACTTCACATGTTCCCGAAACGCCATAATAAATAAAATGCGGGGGGTGGGAACAGCAGAGATGCTGAGGCTTCACACTCTTGTGACACTGATGGATTCTCATTTTAAACTGTCATGGGATTTAATTGCTTGCTGAGCCACTGCACTGCACTTTCAGACACATCCTGCCACATCCTCTTAATGAGCTTAGTGGCTGCATTCACTCAGCAGTAGTTCTGTTTACTGTGAATTAGGTGGCTTTTTTAGACCACCTATATGATTTTAAAGAGGTAGTGGTTATTAAGGTAATATCCTTGGATTTATCCATCCTAAACAACACTTCATGGACTCGTAATGTATAGTTTCCTCTGACACTTTCTATATTCCAAAAGAATGGCACCAAGAAACAAAAACGCAAGAATCTATGTGCAAAGTCAGTGTTTGTCTAAGAGGGTTTTTGGAAGCCGGATTGCTTTGGTTTGCATAGTAGCTGTCTCTGGCGTGATAGATCATGCTGGAACTCACCCAATAAGTATCTCTGTTTCCAATTAGAACTGGAAATGGAGCTGCTTACGAGTGCACAGAGATGATGGTTTGGGTGGCAGCTGCTACTGTGGAGATGGAAATGATCCATTGTAAAACAAATACATTGCACTGTATAGAAAAAGGGATGATTGTTTTTAATTTATGTTTCAAAGAGACACTGAAAAGTTGCTTAGCTCTCAATGCGTTGTAAACCAAATGTAGCTTATTTAAGGACAGGAATTTGCAGCTATTTTGCTATTTTGGCAAATTGAAACTTGAAAAATCCCACCATTTTGTGGGATTTGTGAAAATGTGCTTCTTTTGGAGGCAACAGTTCAATAGAAAACAGATACAGGAATGATACTGGCATGGATGCTTGTTCAGATTCTACCACTGCAATCTCAGGACCTTAATAAACAGAGAGGTTGCTGCACTGAGCTGGTAAGCAGAAATAACCATGTTAATTTAATCACTATGAAAGGGACTCTGCCAAGTTAAGAAACGTAAGTTATAATTATATGCACACACACACATTTGAATTATAATATATGCACAATATTTAGCTGTGGCACCAAGAATATGATGGTTTACTAAAACAGGAAGAATTCTTAAATAACATTTTATTTTTCATTGATGATTTTTGTTGATTTGACATTTCCATTTTGTATAGTTCTTACTACTTCTTGTTTCTGCTATATTAACCATGTGCTATTGTATTTACGGTACTAATCAGAAGGAAATTTATCTCCAAACCTTCTTAAAATTTTCATATTAAAGAGTAATCTTTTAATTATAGTGACTTTACTGGTAGTTATTACTTGTAATAAAGATTATGTTCTCTGAAATTGTAACGTTTGAAGAAGAGCTTGTGATACAAACTAGAAGTTACAATGATTCTAGAACAATTAGTGGGTAGCAATGCTATTACCTATATTTAAAAAGGATTTGGATGTGATTCAAAGATTTAAAGACACATAAATTCTACATGAACATCTGAGAAATTGATTGAAACTGTAATTACATATAAGCAGTAAAGCACCTGGGAAACGATGATATAGGTGACTCTAACCAACTACATTTTTCCTTCCAAAGAAAAGCATGTTTCACTACTTTCTCAAAATTCTTTACATGATTAGTAAAAAACTAATAGGTGGAGGGATGACAATTCTCTTAAACATTCTGAAGACCTTTGTTATGTCTCCAAAGAGAAATTGAGAACTGTCTTGGATCAAAACTTTTGAAATAAAAGATAATGGAAGAAAAAACTTCCATTGTAGATAAGGGCTTATAGCTGGTGCATCAAGTTTTAGTGCTTGCTCCTGTGTTGTGTAATGCAGTAATGAACAAGCTGCAGAGTGGGAATACCTTGTCAACTACAAAGATTTGCACATACTATGAAGTTATTGAGAGCAATCATGGCCGGGAAGGTCTGTGCAGAGCACTCTGGGGAGATGTCAATATGCTTGGAGAGTGGACAGAGGCATGGGCATTATAATATGTACCTGAGTGTTGGAATGTATTCCTTATGGGAAGTTCTTGTCCCCATTACAAGATTCCTAATTCTTCTGCTTAATAAATAACTTGACCATTGAAAGACACAGTCCGAGGAATAATCTAAAGAACACCATAATTCATTTCTTTAAATGGGGGATGTGGTTTCATCTGAAAATGCCAGATGCAGTATCTTGGGAAGACTGGTGTATAATGAGGGAAAGTTCAGAGAAGTTTGTCAGGAGCATATGGAAAACTTCCCACAGCAGAGTAATAGAAAAGATTGCGACTCTTTATCCTTGAAAGGAGAGGAATTAAAAGAAACTACAAAAAATTTTGTCAAGAACTTCTATTTTCCCCAGTAAGAGCAAGGGGGCGGGCAACAGATAAAGTAAAGCACTCCTTCTTTCAAACCATAGTTAAACTGTTGGACTCTATCAGGTGGGAAAACATTGAGGTAAAAGTGTATCAAAATTCAGAAAAGGCTGGGCTATTCTGTGTATTCTCAGAAGAGACAGATTTAGAATAACTGGAAGGGATACTGCATTTATCTCTCAGGATGAAACACAGCATTAGCGTGGGTAAGTTCTTTTGCATTTCTCTCGTGGCAGATGTTCACAGCTTCTACAGTAACTTGTGAGGTGACTGCATAGTGTGGCATGAGCAATATCAGAGTAGAGGCAAGCACAAGGCCACAGTTTAATTTCTTAAGCCCAGAAGAGTCTCCCTCTGGCCTTGTTTGAAGCTTCAGGCACTGGCTGGTACCTTCATAAGCAGGACAGTGAGTGGAACAGACCCCACCTTAGTTCCAAATAGCAGCTCCCATAGTATTGGGAAGGCCTTGATCTTTCACATGAAAACTAAATTTCAGGTTTTGAGTTGACTCCTCAGTTTTCTTTAGGGTACTGGTATAAGAGTAAAAGATACTTCTCTTTCTTTTGTGGGAAAATCATGGATTGTTCAATAGCTAAGAGAAAATAAGGGATTTAGTGAAATTCATTTAATGATCCCTGGTAGTGTTTAACTATTTCTGTAGGTTAACTGAACTATCTTTTCGATTTTAGAAGAGTTTCATCTGGGGGGATTCAAAAACGGGTTTGGAAACATAATTTCCTGTCTTCATTACTGTACCCTTTACAGACTACCCATCTTCAGGAAGGATTGGATTTATTACAGAGACTGAATTCATTATGAAGGGTTGTCTTTGGACCTCTGAAGGTTTTTATGCTGTAGACTTTACATTCCAGATAAGACAGTGTCTGCTTTTTCCCACATTCTAGAGCTATTTAGGAATTAAAGTGCATTCATAGAAGCTACCAACGGAGAAGAAAATGAAGGAGTTCAATGGCAGTCAGCTTAGGGGGAAAATGGGAGGCAGACACTGAGTTTATTTTCCCTGGATGCCCAGCTCACTAACTTAACTTCTTGGTGATTCAGTCTCCCCATCAACTGTGAATAAAAATATTACCTTACAACACCTTGTCAGTGGGATGTTAAATTTAGTAATTAGAAAATGCTCTGAGAGTTTTGGATGAAAAGTCCTCCTGGAGTGTTGTTGTTGGGAAGTAGCAGTGCCACACAGAACAACCATGCCTGTTAAAGACAGCTGCCTGTTTTGACCTTAAAACCTACCTTTCCCTCTTTTCAAACTTAGGTTTTGATATCTCTGGAACAAATGGAGAGTAGCTCCACCTTCATATATGTTCCACTTATCCCTCAGCCTTTCCTTGCTCATTTCCTTTTCTAATGCATTCATTTGCTGAATGTATTGGTATCCAGAGACAGGCAGAGCTTGTCACAGTGAGGACATGTTTGTTTCCAATGCCCTTGAGCTTGCTTGAAGCTTCTTTGCTTGCTGAATATATGATGATCCCTTGGGGTTTGCAATCCCTCAAGGTTCTAAATACAGAGCAAATGCCCTTTTGCACCCAAGCACAGGACTATGAACCCAAGCCAAGCCCACATCCAGAGATGATTATGGAGGTTCCTCAGTGACTACAGATTCAAGCATTGGGATTTGCACATAAATCACATCAAAAATCTCTTCTTTCCATTGAAATGTGTGGATCCAGAGGGAGGTACTAGGCATTCATACAGGGAAATTCAATCTGTATGATTTTCTTTTGACTTTTCTGTCTTTTTTATAGCTCAAGCAAGGGAGAAGTTGGGGAAGGGGCCATAATGGGATATGTATGCCGAGCTTAATGCTGAAAACAGAGGCCTGATTGAATAGAGCTCCTTGTAATGAGAAGGGGGATCAATTCACAGTTGACCCCATCCCATTGTGTGGGTTGTCCTGGGAGTTTCCTTTAAAATCTCAGTGGTTTGGTTTTTCTGCATGGTTTGTACCCAGCCTTTCCCTCCATGAATAGAATAGCTTTTTCTGGAATTTCTGCTGGATTTTCTGTGGTTATTGGCTGAGCAATGCTCTCCCACTTCAGAAGACTGGAGGAAGTACATTGTGGAAGTACAGATCAGGGACTTTGAATCATTTGATAACTGAAAGTTTTTCATGTATAGAACAAACATATTCATGGGATGCAACTGCCCCCAAGAAACAGATTATACGTTACTGTCCCAGGTGGAAGTGCTCATTCATTATTTGGTTTGCAGGAGTGATTTGAGACTTTAAAACCACATTAATTTCTGCCCTGCAGAATTTACAGCTCATTGTGATAGAAAGACAGGGAGTTTCAGGCAGACTGGGGAACAAAACACAGTTCTTAAAGCATAAGCAGACAGAACTGTGAATTAAGGACACCAGATGCTGATTTGTAAGCATCATTCTTGTACATTATTACTTGAAAATATAACGGTGTAGAGAAAGGAATTCATTTTAGAAGGGAGGGAGTACTTTAAAAATCCATGCCTGGCAGTGTCAGGTAAGACATGTGCAGGATATTTCCTTGCCAGGGGATTGCTCTAAATGAGCCCCTGTATGAGTGGAGTAGAAGCTAGGGTGTACAAGGAAAACTGGATTATTTCCCAGGTATATTTTAACATCTTGCTAAAGTTAACATACTGTATTTGCCTGTCTGCTGCATTGCTTCATAATCTAGTGGCAGCCTTATTCCCCCATTTGAAAGGGGAATAAGGCTCTGCTCCTTCACTTCTCCAGCAAGTTGCATCAAACTTCCTCATAAATCCTGTGTCTTTGGAGCTGTGTCCCCAGCCTGTTTCCAAGCCAGCCTGTGGCTCTTCCTGCAGTGACTGGGTGTTGTCCCATTTTATGAGCAGGATTCTGCACTCATAACTGGGTTTCTTTCTAGTACTGCCAGCTAGAGCCAACCAGGGATTTTATCTAGTCAGTATTGCAGGGAGATTCAAGACACATCTCTTTGTTTTTCAAAGTAAGGTCTCAGCACTGCCCCCCCCCACTTTCTGTTTTTCCACATGTGGAACATGCCCTGGTGTAGGAGAAGGAGGATCGAAGCTGTGCTATATAAACTGTGCCAGATGCTAAATTGCATTAAACTACTTTTCTTCTTCAGGAGATCAGAGTCTTCATATTTGTAATTTCAGTATCTTAAAAAGTTGTGGTTTTGTTCTTTATTTAAAGCATAGGGAGTTTACACAAAGAAGAAGGATTTCCCCCCCCATTTATTTCCTCCTGACAAAATATATCCAGCCTTTTTTTCCTGTAAACAAGCACAGAAAATGAAAAGATATCAGGTTTTCAGTAGGATAGAAATTAATCATAAATGGAGTTTCTTAGTGGTTAAATGAACTTGAAGATCTTCCTTTCCAGATAGAAACAAGTTTGAAAGTCTGTTCATCATCTGCTTGACATCTCTGTCCTTCTTCTTGTTAGCCCTTTGGGGGAGACACACAGTGAGTGTGTTTTGTTTTTCAGAAGTTGATCTGCCTCTGAAAAAAGATGGGTTCACCTCAGAAAGTACAACTCTGGAAGCCTTGCTGCGTGGAGAGGCAATAGAGAAAAAAACAGACACTAAAGAGGAAGACACTATACAAGAAATCCAGGTAAGGGAGAGCCCCATGCCCTGACATCAGGCTGGATTTTACAATTTGTCTCTAAGTCTAAGAGTCTTTTGTCCTGTGGCAAAACAGTGTATCTGTTGATAGTTGTGTCATTCTACTGCCAAAATGTTATCAAACCTTTGTGCTATGCTGTGATGCTCAAAATGATATCAGTATCTCACACGCTTCTCTTGTCACAAGAATCTTTGTTGCTTAACTGTTCTGCTCAGGTCCTGTGTTGGAACTTATTTTGCAGCACTATGAGATAATTACATAAAAAAACTGAGAAGCTGAGGTGGATCCCAACTATAAACTGAATTTTAATGGTTCACATTTAAAGTGAGTTTCATGGATTTCAATTTGGATTTACAGCTGCTGTAGATTAAAACATGTCATTGCCTTGCCTGTTTTTTTTTTTTTTTTTAATAGTACATGGCCTTCTGGAGGTATTAAAGAAAAACAAATATCTAAAACAAGATTTAATCTTAAATATTTCAATTATTATTAGTTAGGCAGTATGAAAAATATTGCCTTTTCACATGCATTATGGTTATGGAAATTGTCAGAATTTAATTTAATCCTTCAACAATTAAAAACCAAAACACAATTGTAGGTTTGTTAAAGAAGGAATTCAGCTAGTATAAAGGGTTCTTGTATATGGCACTTTTAAAACATCTTAAATCACTAGGAAAGTGGGCCTGTCCAACAGCAGCACATCTTTGCTGATGCTAAAACACCATTGTGTCATGAGTCTTTTTAGGGATTTTTAGTGAGAGTTATTAGCACTGTGTCAAATTTGGTAATTTTGGGTGAGATACAAAATGTTGCATCTATACCTAAAAGTAGTAAAAATTTGAGGGGTCAGTCCCATGCAAAATGAAGCAGAAAAACATAAACATCAGATCTGTATTACCTGGAGTTCAGTCCTACTGCTCTATTTGTATAGAAATTTTGCACAGGCAAGGGCAGCACAATTGGGTCTCCCATTCCCAGTTCCACTGGCAAAAGAGCACCATCAAAGAGGAAGCATGCCATGCTCATGGAAAGGGGAAAAGCTTGGCATGAGCCCTGCTCTGTGTTTGCTTCTTCAGTAGTATATCTGGGTCTATGAAGCTGAGAGCTCTTACCAAAGGTCTGTTTTTACCTGCTTTCAAGGTCACAAGAAGTCATGGTGCAGCATCCTTATGAAATTGACAAGTGCCTTTGAATGTTGCTGTGTGATCTGAGCTCCCAAATGATCCCCAGTAGCGGTCTGAGGAAAGAGACCTCAGAGATGGTGGAAGTGACAAAATCCAGGCATTGCAGAACAGTGCAAAAAAAAACAGAACAGATTTTCAGCTAAACTGCTGTAGCTGTGACCTGTCAACTGGATGCTAGTTTCATCAGAACAGATGCAAAAGGCATGTCTTGCTGCTTTATTTTATACTAGCATAGCTTATCTGGATTCAGTCTGTAGAACAATGATTGCCAAAGCCTTCACTAGTAGGCAGCTTTCAGTGTGTACTTTGGCACCTGGCAGCTAGACTGTGCCAGATGAAAATCACAATCAGTGCCTTCATCGGTATGACAAATAAGAGATTGCAAATCTCTCCTTTGTTCCTTTGCGTACTTGTCTGTGCTGTAACTCTAAAGGGCCCAGCCTCAATGGTGGTGTCATGGTTTGACACTGGCACAATGCCAGTGCCCCCATGAAGATACCTTCTCCCTGGTTTCTGCTGTGAGATGTGACCAGGAATAAGCAAAGCAGGCTCCTACTTAGGGAAAAAGAACCAGAACTTTATTAACTACTCTACAACTACAGATAAAAAGGAACACACACACAGGGAAAATGAAAACTTCACAAGTGCATTTCCTCCTCCCCCCACCAAATTTCCAACACAATACATTTGGTTCCTCAAATCACCAACTCTCGGTCCAGCACCACCTTTTAGACAATCAATCCTCAGTTCATCAAGAGGAGAGGAGTCCTTCTTGTGCCATGGGCTTCCCCTGGAAACACAGCTGAAGCCTCGTGTGTTTCTGTGTCACTCGTGGCACTGCCTGGAGAACATCTGCCATCGTGACTTCTTCCTTTTCATGTCCAGTGCTCTCACCACTGAACACGGACCAGAACTGCTTCTAGGGTTGTCTTTTAAGGATGCTCTGTCCTGATCCAAAAAAGGCACAGTCTCTCCTTTGGGACACCTGTCCCCACAATCTCTCCTTTGGGACACCTGTCCCCCCCATATTTTTTCACCCCCTGGGGCCGAGGGGCATCAACACTGAGCAGTCTCTGTATCACAAGGAACATGGGTCTGTCCATCTCTCCTTTGGGACACCTGTCCCCACAATCTCTCCTTTGGGACACCTGTCCCCCCCATATTTTCACCCCCTGGGGCCGAGGGGCATCAACACTGAACCCTCTTGGTTCTGAGGCCATTGCCTCCCCCTAGAATGCAGTCTCTGTATCACAAGGAACATGGTTCTGTCCATGGCTATACAAAAAGAGTCCAGCAAAAGCTACTCCATCATCTCTTCCCACTAGGATTCTTCTCTATTCTTCTACTATCTCTCACTCGCCCAGACCTCTCTCACACTGGCCCATTTCCTTCCTCATCTTCCACTCTATCTTCTAGGAGAGGTCAATGTTCTGTAAAGTTCTCATTCTCCAAAAAGGGGTTAAAAGCTCCTACAAGCGGCCGGCTGAACCCCCCCTCTTCTCCGTCCCAGCCGTGCTGCCGGTACAGGCCCATGTTTATCAAGCTTCAAGGTTACAGTCCCAGGCAGCGGCTCTCTCTCTCTCTCTCTCTCTGTGTCTCTCAGGGGGGCTGCCCGATGGCTCCCGGTGTCTCTCTCTCTCTCTCTTCCACCCTTCCACCCCCGGGCTCAGGCCTACCTCTCTCGGCCACATGGCTTTCCCCTCCCCCTGCCCAGCCAGCAGCTGGGCCGGAGCAGAGACCCGAACTCTTTCCCGCCGGAAACCCAAGAGACCCCTCCCAGGGGAGAGCTCTGCTTTTAACCCCGTGTTCTCAGAGGCGTGTCCATGTCCCAATGGCCAGGTTAAATGCCAATATTAAAGTCTGAATATCCATTGGCCAAAAACACAGCATCCCAAAAAACACATTTCCTGTCAAACAGGTGGTAAGAGTGAGCAGGTGGGATAGACATCATTGTAATTCCCACCTCAGACCCAGCCACTTGCCACCCTCCCAAATTCACAGTATCTGTCAGGAGAAGACAACTTGGTGCTTGGCTGCACCAAATTACCTAGGGCTGGGAAACTTTTAGAAAGACATAATAGGAAAAGAAAAGTTACTCTGCTAAAACATATAAGGGTTCTCCCTGCTAAACAGATGCAGGTATTGGGACCTGCAGTACAGTTGGTATGTAACATGATTGAGAATTTTACCCTGCAGTAAATTGGTATTGAATGTGTATCTCCATTGGTTGATGGAGAAGAGAGTTTGAGAAGAGTTAGAGTAGCCTTCTGACCATGAAGCAGAAAGGTTATGCCCCTTCTATCAAGGATAAAAGTAATTACTCTGGCATTGTCACCAAATTCACACTTGGTTACATATTATCTCTTTCCTAAATTGATGCTTCAATTTTATGGGAAGAAAGTGGTTTGTAATATTTCTCTTAACTGTTGTGTAGTATAATTGTTGTAAATTAGCTTCTTTCCCTCCCAAATACAATGTGGTTGCCCCTCTTTTGTTGGGGATTTTTTGAGATACTTTAAGATATGAAGAAATGGAAAAATACAAACTCACATCAGGAAGTTTGCTTATTTTCTTACCTACATTCTTAAAGTCTCCTCATGTACATTTTTCAAGCACTTCAGTCCTAAGTGAATTCAATTAATGTATGCAGAACCGGAACCTGTTTAACTTTTACACCCTTCAGTATTTAGTACCTCCAGTATTATGTGAAATTGTAGTTCATGATGGTCAGAGCTCATTAATAGCCTCCTGATATTCAAAAATAGAAGAAGCAAAACACTTGATTCTTGTCATGTGCTACAACTTGTTTGAAATGCACTGACCAGTATTAGTCTTAGAAATTTAGTTGATAAAGTAAGAATAAACTTTTGTAACTGATCTTCTAAATACAGACTTTTTGAAAGTTGAAATTTCTGTTGTATTCTTTCCCACAAATTCAGAATTTGGTGCTTGAGGTATGTGGAAAAGAGAGAAAGAGACTGATTTTCTCCTGTTCCCCATGTGCTGGCTCTCAAATAGCTTTAAAGTAGAAATTAGAGAGAAGGGACAAATACAGTAAGACTGAAGAACATTCCTATCACTTTGATGTCACTATTTGACTCTGCATTGAGGCTGTCATTTAAATGAATGTTAGTATGGCAAAGGAAAGTTAGTGATTCCAGATTAGTCCCTTGCAAAATGGCGCAGCACCATAAATGACAGGAGTGGCTGGGGCCAACTTCTGTATTTCTAGCAGACATGCCAAGGGTTTGAGGGAATGTCAATGGGACTTCTTCTCACATTAGTATTGTGGAGATTTGTCTGGCTTTTTTCCATGTGACATCTGACTTGTACATGTTTTCATGCAGGACAGCCAGCCTGTGTTTGGTTCTGTAGAAGTTACATTTCAAAAGGTCAAATTAAAAGATTGAAATTGCCTGGGCCTAGGCATCTCACAGTTTTGTGAGCTGTAATTCCTCAGCATTCTCATTCAACAAACTTTCTGCTTCCAGATTAGAGTTGTACCTGTGGTGCAAGCCCTACAAAACATGGCTTTCTAGATCCATTCTGGAATATATGGAGTAATTTTCTCTATTTTTGCTCAAGAGAGAAGATTGTGAGCTACCAAGGGGGAAACCACTGGTTTTATATTCCTGAAGTACACTCTCAACATTAGAAGAAAACAAAATAATTTAAATTGCAACAAATGAAAATAAAAAGCCCAGGCAAACAAATTCCCAGACAGGGCCTGCAGTTATGCATACTACTATTTGTTTTGTCTTGGAATATTGGTGCTCAGTGCTGCCAGTATTTGTTCTTAGGAACCTTTTTATCATAGTTGACTGATATCAGTAGTAGTTTTTCAGTAGGAATTCCCTGGAGATCTTAGGGTGGAAAAGAGAGAAAATTTTGCTTTGGTAGAGAGAAGCAGGGGTACTGGGATGTGATTTGGCTTTATATCAACTGTAATAAGCCACAGTCACTGTGGTAAAGAGCAGTAGTTGGTTTTGTGTGTCCTCCTTTTTTCTTCTAACCATTCCTGTTTGTTGTTCAACCACAGAGGGTTTTAGAAAATGATGAAAATGCAGATGAAGTGAACGAGGAAGAAGACTTGGAAGAAGATATTCCAAAACGAAAGAACAGGCCTAGAGGACGGGTAAGTGGAGAGTTTATTGGAATGGAAAGGAGGGAAACAAACCTCTGCAGAAATATAGTGTATATTTCTCATGTGTATTATGTATGCAAAGTATTTATCCATGAATATCTGATAGTGATTACACTATAGGTAATTTTCAGTCATATGTAATAGATTTTTAATATTTTTTCAGTTTACTTTTGTGAATTGCTGTGAAAGAAAAGGACTATTTTGAGAGTAAAAATTTGGAGAAAATTTATTTTAGTGTTGTATTTACAATTGTAATGTAAACTGTAATAACTATCATGACATCCTGCTATTACAATGCTCCTTAAAAAAACCTTTACTAATTACAGAAAAGCAGCAAATTCAGTTATGACAGCCAAAAAAGTATTAATAAGAAGTAACTTGAACAGTGTTAATAAGTTTTGCAACTTTCTCCAGGGTAGCATTTTGTGGTTGACACTGGCTCTCTTGAGCCCATGGCAAATCTTCCATTTGCTTGAAAAGGGCAAAATTTTATCCTTAGGGGACTCTGTGTCCCTTCTCTTACCTAAGATGTCTTCACAATTCATCAGGGTACCAGTTAAATAATGGAATCAACATTTTCAATTGTGGGCCCGTAAGCTAGGCATCTAAATAAATGTGAACACAAGTCTCAGAAATTTTGAGCTTTTTCATCTCTCTTTGGCTCCAGTGGATGCTGCAGGGGCACAGGAGCTCTAGATGTACCTTTTGATGTGTTTATAGAAGTCAAGCAAGAAGGGCCACATTTTAGGCCAAATGAGCAGAATATAATAGTTTTTTAATAAAAGACATGAAACCACATTGAATACTTGCAATGTACTTATGCATCAGACCCTCTCTTTTGGTTTCCTCTTTGGTTGTTGTGTTGTTTCAGTTTTCTGCTCCTCTTTATTTTGGAGCTTAAGTCCTTTAATATAAGATCAAAGCACTTTAATAATTGGATAAGTATATATATCATCTTCCTTATTCTCAAAATCACCTGAACCAGTTTCTTTCTTTCTTTCTTTCTTAGCCAAAGACCCCCACCTGGAAAAAAATTTTCCAGAAAAATGTAAGTTTCAGAAGATTTGTATGAACCAGTAACCAAAACCAGGAGATAGAATCAATACATGCACATAAGCTTGACTGTAGCAATCAACTAATATTCCAGGCTAACAACTCTTTTCTAATAAGTTGCTCTCATGTAAATTGCACATGCTGGATAGGGTGAGTGAAAGGGAGGGAAGAGATAGAAGAAATATACCGCTCAGGAGAATGGGATTTGGTGTATTCATATGTCCCAGACCTGTACAAACAAAGTCCTGAAGTTAGTGTTACGTGCAAGATTTTGCTTCCCCGTTCAGGAAAATGTTCCAGAATTTTTTCTCTGTTACTCTAAGGAAAGGAGTTGGAGGGTACTAGATGTCCCATTCATTTTGAAGCATGCATTTATATTTTATTTTCTGCCCTAGAACTTGCCCCCTATTAAGTACAGAAGCAGCAGGATTGCTTGCTTTTTTCTTGCAACTAACTCCTGCTCTGCTAGTGCCCTGGCTTCTTTCAGTGCAAAAAAGAGAAGTCTGAATAATACCACATACTTCAAGTAATGTTTCGTTTTATTTGATGGCATCAATAACCAAAGCAAAATGTAGTAGAAATTAGAATTTCAAAATTGTGGCCAGGTTATCTAGCTGTTGAAAACTGGTAAGCCTGAATTGCATCTGGTCACAAGAGCTTTGCCAGTTTCCTAAAGGCAGCCCTTTTCTAGCCTGACTCAGTATAGGGAATTGAGGCTAAGGATTTAAAATTAGGTGACATGAAACCTGGGCTGCTCTTTGTTTCTAGGAAGGACTTGGTTAGGGTAGTTTTAGAGGGCAGAAAAGGGGAAGGAATGCATAGGAAACAAGATCGTGTGGAGTGTGACCTTTGGGGATTCAGAGGAGTGAGAAGGACTAACAGCATAAACGCAGGATTAATGCAATGGAATTACTGCTCTGGACTTTCAAAATTGCACATGCCCCTTCCTTTCCCTACAGCATGATTTTATTTTTAATCCTGGACTCTCCATCTATCTTTTTGGCTACTCTCACTGGCTGCTTCAAGGCTGCTGGGCCATGGGTCCAGGCCTCACACGTCAAGTCTTGTAGTCTTTGCTGCATCCTGTCAGGAGAATAAAGGCAGCTGTGGATGACTGAATTCAACAGCCTGGAGCACAGATAGCAAGCACGGGGCGTTCAGTTCAGTGCCTCTGGGGCAGCTGCTTGGTTTCCTGTCCCCTCAAGGCTAGCTCATGAAATCATGGGGGCATAGGAAGGACACTGAAGGCTGAAGAGGTAGATCTACAGAAAGAGATTTCTAGTGTTTTTGCTGGACAGGGGCAATGTGGTAGGAGCTGGCAGGGTGGTTTTCTAGGAGATATGAGATGTACGCAGATGCACCTGCACAGATTGTCTGCTCATCAGCTGGATATCCCGTGGGACAATTTCAAAGGCACCAAGCACATTTAGGAACCCAAGTCCCATTGAAAGTCATTGACTTGAAAAATCTCCCCTCTGTTCATTGCATGAAAAAGTGTCTCTGACACGTGGTCATGCCATGAATGCTGTGCCCCTGCATTTCTGTAGAGAACACTTTGAAAGGGAACAGCTGACTGTAAGACAAGCAAAATGCTGAGAAACAAATTAGTATCATATTCTGAAACGTACCTATGTAAAATATTACCTTCTTACTCAACAGGTATGTTCTCAGAGTGTGAATAGAGTCAGAGCTACTGACTAGTGACAAATATAAGACTTTACATCTTTTTCATAGCCCTGAAAAACCAATGCAGCTGGTAAAATGGGGAAATTGGATCCTAATCTGGGTGCCAGCAGAAATATTTATAAGGGCCAATCACTTGTCTATGTGAAGATTCCCTGATGAGTTGAGGGTTGTGGAGGAGCTGCCATGGACTGAAATTCAGCTTGCAGAACATTTAGCAGTAGTAAGGGAAGAAAAGAACTAGCCTGGGATTGATTTCATTGCCCAGAGGGGGTTTAAAGAGCTGGCAGTCAGAGAGAAAATAGTGCAGACTAGTAAGATGATTTTATATGATACAGTCAGTAAAGAAGCTTCCACCAAACATTTGTTGCTGAGGCCATTTCTAGGGTGAAACTGCTTTTCAGTTCACCCTTACAGATCTTGCTCTGCACATGTGTGCTGGACTGCACAGAGGTCTTTGCAGAAGGCAGAGTTATCCTTGTCATACATAATAGTATTTACCCCATCCAGATAGCTGCAAATCCATGTCTCTCCTTTGGGACTGTGTTTAAGAGTTAGACCTGAGCAATCCCAGGGAAATAACATGTTAAGTTTTTATAAATCCCAGTTTTAACAGACTTTGTCAGGCCAGTGTAAAACTGTTCCTTATTACTTCTCTTTAAATATCCAGTGGAACACATTTCTAATAGTGCTAGTTCTGTTCCAAGCTCATAGGAGAGAAAAGTTTCTATGGCCCCTTTATGGCTGAGTGCGAATATTCTCAGGATTTCTACACCTTCTTCAGCTTTACCTAACAAAGCTCTGTCCTTTTCGTATTTTCACATGAAAAGGCTTGCAGGATTTGAGTCAGGTGGCCTTGTCTAGAGTGAGAAATATTAACAGCTTAATAAGAGGACCAGCAGAAGAAATTCTATCATTTTTTCCAGGAATAGAGTAATTAGGAGAATTAATAAAGAACTATTTAGCCATCCACCTGTGATCACTTCCTCAAACAAAGATCAAGTCTAAAATTATTGTCATTTACAGACTCTACATTAGTGAACATGAAAGAATTGAAGGCCTTGGCTCAGTTCCCAGTTTCACATCACAACTCCAGCACTGGGCAGATATGAGCTGTTTCCTTGTTGGCATCTCAGCTGAGAAGGGTCAGGATTGAGTAGTTTTGATGCTGAATTCCACTCTCAGCCCTGGAGCTCAAGACAGAGCAGTCTGTGCTGTGGAGAAACAAAGTTTTTCAGTTTCTATAGCTGCCAGTTTGGTCCATTTTAGGAACACAGAACTGCAGAGAGACATTTCTGGGTAATTTCTGTTATTGCAGGTAGCCACATTATCTAATCTTTTCCACTAACTGACCAAAGCTCCATTTTATAATTAGCCACAATATCTTTGTCCCAGAAGGCCATTTCAACACACTGCTTTTCAGCTAGAAAACAAAACATAGCAACACAAACAGTGACCCTTTGAAAATACTGAAGGAAATAATTTGACCTCTCTTTTATTTGAGGCCTGTTTTCTGGCTGATTTAATGTTTGTGTATATTCTTCAACACCTGTTCATCTATTCATTCGTTCATATTCAGTTCAGCAAGGTATTTGAACATCTTCACAAATGAATGTGTGATGATACTCGACTGAATATGTGCTGGCAGTAACTACTGCTATGGATGAACAGTATGAGCCATCTGTGGAGAGGATCTCCATTGCTTTACAAGGTCCATTAACACAGAGCACATCTTAGGAGATGGAGGGTCAAGACCACTTTGAGAACCTGTATGGAAGCTGAGGATCTGTTTAGTTTATACTGCACATCTTTCATAGGAGGGTGTGGGGTGCAAGGAGACCTGGGGAGTGATGGAATAATGCTAACATTCCTCTTGTCCTTGCAGGCTCGGGGATCTGGAGGGGGCAGGAGACGGAATGATGCTGCCTCCCAGGATGATCATGACAAACCCTATGTTTGTGACAGTAAGTAGCAACCAGACAGCTTATTCTGCTTCCAGCCTGGTCCTACCAGCTCAGTGCACTCAGGGCTTCATATATTACAGCAAAATATTCTGCTGCTCTCTGACTTGCATGTTTGCCACCTGCTGCTGATGCTCTTGGTGTTTTTGCATGAAGGAAATAAAATTAAGTTCTCGACAAGACTCTACTTTCCTTTGCCCTTTAATAAATCATCTCTTATCTTTTCTTTCTCTTTTTCTGGCTTCTCTGCCTTTTGTCTTCTTTTCCCCCATGTAAGTTTCACCCTCTATTTCTTTCTCTGTTTCAGATAGTTACAAACAAAAGCATAACTCAAAAATCTCCGACAAAGGTACTTCACCCTTGTTGTGTCTCTTGATATATTTGGTGATTCTCCTCCCTTCAGTCCTTTTAAAATCTCACTGGGCTAAATTCTGAAGGTCTTATCCCTCACCAGATGTCTTGTGGCATCATCAAAAGCTGAGCCCTTGTAAGAAACAAATAACATCTCGAATGCTTTCTTTTGATACATATTCCCTTTGAATACAGTCCTGCTGTTTGGTATCTTGCAGTTGGACTTCAGGTGAAGCAAGGCATTGTCTGAATGGAAAAATTATACTAGAGCCCAGCATCAACACTGAAGGAGGGTACCAGAGTCCCAGTATGAGTGAGGAGTCTAATATTTGTCATGCAATTGTTTGGGTTTTTTTTTTTTACAGTCTAGTCCTTGATGCCTTCCTTCTTCTTTTGATATTCTTTTTTGCTTCGTTTCCATGAAGGGCACTTATCTTACCCACATATTTTTGAGATATCCCATCTTAAGGCTTATTCTAGAATGTACATCCAATTGTAATGTGTGCTACCAGGTGCCTTCTAGCCTGTAAGACAGTAACCTAAAAAAAGTCATTAGAAGTAGGAGAATAGCAGATCTTCACTTCTGTTGTCCAAACCAGCTGGTTTTGAGGACAACTAGAACCCCCTTTTTGCCTATCTTGCAACGTTACCGACCTTAAAATAATAACTCTTGCTGTGTCAATCTTTGGAGGGATTTTCTGCTGATTTTTAAAAACATGAGGAAATAAGGAGTTTACATGGTGAATAAGAACTATATTCCATGTGAAATCATATTCTTGTATGGTGAGACTAGGTGACTGTATGTGCCCAGAAACCAGAAGACTTGCATATGAGGGGGACATGACAGATGATAAAAACATAGTCAAGGAGGAAGAGCCCTTAAAGTTATGAAGAGTCAGAAGACCTATGCTGTGGTTAAATAGCAGTCCTAGTGCACTGGAAGAACTAAAAAGTGTCTTTTAAGACTTCTGTGAGAGCCCAAGATGTATCTTGTTGAAATCCACTGGTTTCCTTTGCTGGTAGTATATGCAGTATATGCATATCTTTCTTTATCTCTTTTCTGGAACATCCTTCTAAATCCAAGGACACTTGACAGTGGTAGTAATTTGGAACACGATGACTCTTCATTGTCTGATCTTGCACTGCTTTTGGATTTTACCGTGAACTCCCAACGTGCATAGTAGTGATTTGCACAGAGTAGATTAAACGTTGAAGATATCAAAGCAGGCAGCAGAAATCTGGCCTGAAGTCAAGACTCTCATACGTTGTTGTATTGACAGAATTTGCCTTGGCTTACATTTTGGAGCATAAATTTCATCTTTAATGTTGGAAATGTATCCTATTTCATTTGGCTGACACCTTTCACTTTTAGGAAACTTACAGTTACAGGTGAGTCATAAGGAATTTTGGACTCCAGACTTTGCACAGTGACTTCTCCTTTTCCATTTTAGATAGCTGATAAAAAGGTTTTATGACAGCAGAACTCTTTTATCTGAGTTAAGAGAAGAAGGGAAGAACTGTCCCAGTTGTAATGTCATCATCCTGAAGAATATCCTGCCCTTGTTAAATTTCTATACAAACATGACATGCCATTAATCATGAGTAATTGGCCTATTAGCTTGCTTGGGTGAATTTCTTGGATTTATTTTTTCTTTGAAATGATTTGATGAATATTTTTATAGATAAAACTCAATCTAATTGTGGTAGTTTAGAAATTGGTTTGCAGTACTCCTTGTGCAGATGTTGTGGGCAGATAAGTTTGTTTTACATGGAAACATGCAGGTGAAACAGTGTATATGTTTCCTGTTTGGGAAAGCATTATTCCCTCAATTGCATTATGGGTATAAATAATTAGCTTAATGGGCCAACAGTTTGCTTCTTCTGTAGTCTATGTAATATGCCTCCAGGTTGCTTCTTCTGCAAGTATACTGATATTCAAGTTTTGAAAATGACCAGAGAGAAGAAAGCATAAACACAGCTAAACCAAATTAATTTTCTTATAAACTGCATGGGCACAAAAAATGATTTGTGGTCAAAAACTACTCTGTCCTTTTATCATATTTACACGTTCATATTTATGGCAAACAAGAATATATCAACAGATCTCATCAGTTATAAAAGGGTTTTAGAAAATAACTAGGCAGTGTGTTGGTAAGATGATGCTAGTGTGATGCCCAGTGGCACTGCCACTTGTGCTGGAAAATAGCAATGTTACCTCTGAAAAGACCTGGCTTTTTCTGTAAGAGGCATTCAGACCTACATCACTATTAAACTTGGTCCCAATATTAAAGCTGGCTGGAAACATGCAATTTCTATGTGATAAAGGTTTTCAAAGCTCAAAATATTTTGTCCTCTTGTGTTTTTAAGAAGAGGTGGTTGGATGCCTCTTTTGTGGAATGAAACATTCTGAAATACTTCAGCTGGTTTTACTGAGCATATACTCTAGTAGAAGTTCAGAATAAAATATTTGTTCAAAGCATCAATAAAATTGCTAGGATAATCATGAAATGCATTGTTTCATCACATCACCAAGTAGAAAACTTGGTGGTCAGATTTTCAGCCAGTTGCATTGGATTGTGCTGTGCCTTGAGCTCCCTTGGGATGGCTTCAATTACCACAGTGGCAGGCAAGCCTGGTTGGAGATGGATATAAACTGCAAATGGTAACATAGCCAAATGGCTTAGCAGCTGTATGACAGCAGTCCCAAAAGTAGCTTGAGCACCTGGCAAGGAAAGGCAGCAGGTGCCTCAAAGAAGAGTGGAAAGTAGAGCTTGAAAAGCAAAGCTTTTGATGTCAAACAAGTGGAAGGTAGACCACCACCACTGTTCCTGATGAACAGGGCATGTTATTTTTAGAGGGACAGAATGAATGAATAAATGAATACCTACACGTTTAATAAGAATTGATGCCATTTCACTGTCAAATATTCAGCTGGGGAATCAATATTCCTACTGAGCAGTCTTCTTAGAAATCCCTCTACTATTTTATTAGTGTTTATTATATATTACTTACTACTTTTTCGAAAGAAAAGCCTTCTCTGAATTTGTATCTAGAAATTTGTATTCTGGTTTTAAAGTTGCAATCAGTTGTAGCACTTGAGTTCCATGATTCCAAATGTCTTCTTCCTTTAGCCAGAGAAGTTAGTCTGTGCTGAATCTCTGCAAGCAATTAACTTTCCTGCTGCCCCTCCTCACTTTTATGCTTTCATTCTTCTCAAATTCCCATGGAGACATGGGACTATGTACATACTTCCACTTTGTTTTCTGTTCCACTGTCTACAGAAGAATTCCCTTGCCCTCCTCTAAAAGAAATTATTTCTTTTCCTTTTACCAATATGTCCTCATCTCCTTTTAGTTTTATTCCCATATAAACTCCTATTTTAGCATAGCAACTTATATCATATTCTTTTTTTTGTAGTCCTTCTGAGACTGAACTGTACATTCAGATCCATTCCTTGTGCAAAATGAGCATTGACTGAAACCTTCCTAGGACTTTTGATGATCAGTGACTAACGCAGCATTGTATGTACCCAGAGACACTGATCTTGTAGTATTTTGTAGAAGCTGATTCTTTCCTCAAGAACTTAATGTTAAGGTTTCTCTAGTTATTTACCTACGTTCTCTCTGCTGAAGTCCAAGACTAGCAGTCCTTGTACTGTTCTCGAGGGAAAATAACAATGTCTTCTATGTCTGTAAACAGTTACTGGGGCTTCTTTCAGCTGTGTTTTCTTCAGCTCTTCTACTAAGCTTGTTTCTTTCATGTGGAAAAACTCCAAAGTACTTTTTAAAGTAGTAGTGGCCAGAACGAAGTTAAACGTGCTGTTCTGAGGAGAGATGCATTTCTGAAGATGAGTGGTTGATAGATTTACTTGTACTTACAATTACTTTTACAAACTGTATTTAAGAAACTTGCTCTGTTATATATCCATGAGAGGCACAGAGATGGCTGACCTAATAGGTTATTCAGTAATCATCTCCTGGTATTATCCTTTCTGGTGAATCCCTAAATAGATAAGCAGTAAGATCTAGAATAAGATGCTTGTTCAGATGTACTCAACAAACAACTCTCCCACCATATCTGCTATTCTTGGCATCCTTTGAATACATTATTGGTAGAAAAGACAAGATTAGATAGGTAAGGACATTAAAAAAATTTAAATACTGAATAACATAGATGTTGAATAGAGCACATGGTAAAAGGGAAACAGAACTGACTCTGGCAGTTGAACATTTTCTGCTCATGTAGAATATTTGTTTTCTCCTTTGCTCTGGCTAGCAACCCATTTACTGAAATGTGCACAGCTGTATTGTTGAGCTGCACATGTTTTGGGGTTTGAACTGGGGTTAAGAGTTACTGTGATCTTAATACAGCAGGTAGATTCTGGGACTTGTCCTCTGGGGGCACTGAAACAAGGAATATTTACCTCCCTATTCTACCTGCAGAAAATTCCCTATGGAATGGGATGCTAAATAGCTGCTTTCATACTACAGGTGTACAGTGTGACTATACTATAGTGTGTGTAGTACTGAGCAAAGAGGGATGAATGTGAAGTCTTTGTATCAGTGGAGGTCAAAATGCCTTGTTAATGTTTGAGATCTCTAAATGTGCCAGAGTTTGTACACAACTGTAACAGGAGAGAATATATTACCAAACTGGTGCAAAACAAGGACAGGGGGATTTTTTTGTCTTTTTTTTTTTTGAGTGGAGTGAATGGTAGGACAGAAGAAATGGCTTTGAGAAACTTTGAGAAATGGCTGCCTGCCAGAAGTTAACTCAAGATTTAGTATTTGACATAGTACACCTGAGAACAAGGAACAGGAGGCAACAGAGAAAAGCAAAGAAAGACGATGAGGGGGACAAAATTCAGTGACCAAAAAAAAAAAACCAAACCCAAAAAAACCCCAGCATGTACTCCTCCAGTTTCCTGTTTCCACTGGAAACATGGAATGTTTCCTTCTGTCTCATACTGGTGACAGATTGTGCAAAATGTATGTGGAGAGCTGGCTGGAACACAGATCACAGGCTGCCAAGGACCAAATGTGTAACTATTTCAAAATGACAGCAACACAGCCATTAGATATTTGATGAGGAAATCTTTTAAGTCATAGGTTTCAAATCCCCTTTTTAACAGGGGAAGTATTTTATATTAATTTTAATCATTGAGAAATATAAACAGAGTGAGAATTTGCTTATCCAAAGAATTGCAGGGTGCTACAGTCCAGAACATAGAAGAGAGGTCTCTTTTGTGAAACACTCAATGCTTGCAATTATACTGTTTTCCCCCCCATACTGTAGTTGTGCAACATCTTAATATCAGTCTTCAAATTTGAAGGAAAGTAAGGTTTATCATAGGAGAATGTTTGGTGGCCTCATAAAAAATCTCTCCCTCTTCCCCATTTGTGACATTTGGTCTGCACTGCTGAATTGCTGCTTACTTACCCAGCTTGTTCCTAAGGCAGCATTCACATCAGCTCATAGCAACAATATATCCTTTGAATGCAGGAGGATTTGGAGTGGGTTATGTTCTACAAACTCCCACTGTTTTTATTGAGCTTGGCCACCTAATTAAAGATCAAGTCAACTTCCCAGTGTTGAGATTCAGGATGAAATCTACCACATGCAAGGATGACAAGCCTATCCAGCAAGGGAAATTGAAGATAAAAAAGTCAAAGCTGCTGAAAGGAAGGCCACTGGACAAAGTTTATGAAAGGCACACTCTCACTTGCTATGTGTGAGCTGCATAGTGTTAAAAACTAATCAACAGCATTCATCTCAGACTGGGAGAACCAGTTCTCATTACGCTTTTGTCAGCTCTAAGAATGAGAAAGATGTGGTGTAAGCACTGGTGTGGATGCTGGAACTCATGGATTCCAGTCCTGGTAATGAAAAAAGATCACTGCGTGGGCAACTCAGCCCCTCTGCGGTTCTCTTTTTTCAGAACTGAAATGAGAATAGTATTTCCCACTCAGGAATGTGGAGGAAGATTAATTAATGTTTGAAAAGCCAGTCTGCAGTGGGAAGAGTTATATAAGAGCTAAGTGTTTATTAATGATCACCCTTTTATAGAAACTACTTCTTAGCACAGTGATACAGTAGATTAATAAAATGTGCTCTTACCTGGAAAATAAGAGATTTGGGTGAATTCAGGAAGATTCAATCTGTTGGAGAATCCATGAAGTTTTGATTTAGCTTCCATTCTAGCAAAGTCTCACTGCAGCCAATGGTTCTTTTGCCTGACTAATATCATGACCCTTTTCCCTCTGCAAAAGTCTGATTTGTTTGAGGAACATGAAATCTCTGCAGTTTCAGCTCATGGCATTGCTTCGGACTCTTTTATGACACAAAGTGAATTTGAAAAATGGAAAAATCTAGACACCAAGAACAAAGGCTTCTGGAACTGCAAATCTTTGGTCCTACAAAGGATCTGCTAGGACAATGTAAACCAAATTTATTTGTCTCAGTTCTGGTTATGAAGTCCTTCAAATCAATTTCTCACAAGGCATGTCAGAGATTGCTGTCACCCTTGAAGGCCACCTGTAAGTCCTCACAATGGAAAGGACTCAGCTGCAGAATTACTACTGACTCAGCTTATATTGATACTTGCTTTTTCCCGGTGAGCTGATACTTTTTTTGCTGAAGAAGGACGAGTCTGCAGACATCTGATTTCCTATGTCATCCTTAACACCATAGCTAAAATCCCTGCAGGATTCTGTAATGAATGGAGTAAACGCCACCATTTTGGGACTTGCTGCAGGGAATGCAAATCTCCTTTTGTGCACTGATCACCTGATAGTGTCCTGGAAATAATTTGACAGAAGTCTTTGAGCAGTATTGGTAATTCATAGCAATAGAATTATTTTTTTAACATTCTTCTTCAAACACATAAAAGTAAGTGGGATAGAGTAGGATACTTGATGAGCCGATCCAGCTCATCTAGCAGATGGTCAATCTGCTAGAAATGTAAATCTCTTTCTCCATTCTAAGTAAAGCTGCAACATTTATGTAATTAGAGGAGGTTACCATTTTAAAAGAATTTAAGCAGTGAGCTCTTTCTGGGTTGATGATTACTTAAGTGTTATGCTTTTCCACTATTCCAAATATGGGGAAAGTCACACAGAACTGCTGATATCTTGTTGTTTTGACTCTTGTTCAGCATCTGTTCCACTGCTTGTCCTTTGCCCTGCAGGACCACAGAGAAGGAGAAGTAGTTTCCCTCTCCAGAATGCACTGGAAGAAAACAAGGATGGTACTAGAAGAGGGAGTCTGAACTGATGTTTTGTGGAGAGCATGCATCTAACAACAGTCTAGTTCTTCAAAATGTCTGGCAATTCTGTTAGGTTTACATATGAAAAATGAAGGCAGATGCTTCAAAGAATGGATGTGCATATCTATATAAGTATTTTAGTTCTCTCAATATTGCCTCTTCCCTCCTGCAGGAGGTCTCATTTCTAAATCAAGGCCATTCAAAGACTTAAAAAATCTGTGACTGAGGACAGGACATATTGCACTTCCAAGAAACTTCTGTCTTGTTTGATGATTCTGTGATCATCACCTTGCATGATGAAGAAAACTGGGAAAAAGTATCTAATATTCCAGATCACTCATATGTATCATGAGCTTGTTTTACATGTTTCTAATAAAGAAAAGCATTTTCCTTGAGGGAGTTTGTAAATCAGAAGAGATTAAGAATGAAATATATTATTGTAATAAGCTTTTATTTACAGTTTTTTATAATCTGTTCCAAAAGGCAGAACATCAGTTGGTGTTTTCTGAGTAGTAGCAGAAAGGAATAAAATTTTAAATTTTATGTATACATAAATGAATAAATGGGATGAGGGTGGTTGTTGTGTGGTTGTTTTGGTTTTTTTTTTAATTTTTAAAAAATTTATTTGTGGAGTCTTTGACATTCCCAGACTCAGGTGTCTGGAGAATGGGAAGTAAGTATCTGTATATGTTGCAGGATACGTATTGGGGCCAACTTAAGCTTTTAGGAGTGGATGGTCACAATGCAGGACAGACTGCTGGACATGACATTTATTCCTGTGTGAAATCCTTGAGGTTAATTAAGGTGACTGAAAAAGTCTCTGGGAGGAAAAAATTGCAAGAAGGGCACTAAACTTTTTGTCTTTGTTTTCTAGTCTTTTAAAATGGCAATATTTGTATTTGGTAGACAAAATAGCTGTATAAAAGAAAATAAACATTCAAAAAATGCTTTGAAGATGGAAAGTGATAAATTTTTGAGACGATAACATGAATTAAAAACTTTATAGAAAATCAATTCATAAAACTTTATAGAAAATCAATTCATATCTAATGAATCTTATGATGTTGCCTGCCCTTGCTAAGCTCTCTGTGAAAGTGTAGACCTTTCATCACCCCAAGCTGTTTGATTCTGTCCTTAATATCTGTTGACTTAATCCTACAATAAATGAAAGTTCAGAAGCAGTATTCTCTGTCATATATTGCATTGTTCATTGGAGTTTACCTGGGCAAATAAGTATCACTACCACATGTTTTTTTAGCAAGAATCTGTGGATGATTTCCATCTACTTGTCTTAACTGGGAATCTGAATAAAGCTATTTATTAACCTCTTAGCGAAAGCCTTTAAAAAAATCACAGCTGTTTCCTTTTTTCAGAGATCAGTAATGAAGAAAATAATGTTGTTTCTTCTCAGTCTTGTTCCCATTGCTGTGCGCTGTGCAGCACCACCACTGGAACTGGCATTTCATTTAATTTTATGTGCAGTCTTGTTAGTAATATTAGCAGAGAGGATTAGGGCTCTGTGATCTGCAGGGACTGAAGCCATTTGCCTAGGCCTGTGAGAAGGACTGCTGGCAGCATGGTGGGAAGAAAGCTTGTTTGGAGACCGGCAGCTGCAGGGTTGCCTCTGTCATCTTTCACCAGTGCTGGCTGGAAGGATTTTGGGCAGGTGCATGGAGTGCATGGTGCTGTTCTCAGGGGAAAGGGAGCATTATTTGAGAGGATGCTGCTGTGGTTGTAGATCACACTGATGTTTCCATTCTCTCTTCCCCTTCCTCATATCTCCTTTCCATCCAGTCTGTGGCAAGCGTTACAAGAACAGGCCTGGGCTAAGCTACCACTATGCTCACACCCACCTCGCCAGTGAAGAGGGTGATGAAGCCCGTGAGCAGGAGACCCGCTCTTCCCCCGTCCACCGAAATGAAAACCACAAACGTGAGTAGGATCTTCCCTTTGCCTTTGAGATCCTTTTCAGGGCTGTTATCTCCAACCTGTCTTTGCCTTGGGGATGTTGATGTTATTGCCTAGCTCAGTTGTGAGTGATTGGGATGTGGATGCTTGGAGCTAATCAGCCACAGCTCACACGGGTGCTGGCTCAGCTAGTCAGGAATTCATTTCAAACCCAGCATTATCTCTGCGGCAAGTCACTTTTCCATTACTGCTCCTGTGGGGAGGAGGTGGCAAGGAGAGGGGGGAAAAGAAGAGATGGCCAAGCTGCCCATCATCAAGCAGCCTCCCAGAGGTTCTTAGTAAGGATGCTGAAGAAATACACATCCAGTCGTTTCAGGGGGCTGCCTTTGTTTTGCCTTTAAATAAGATATTTATCAATGTCTCAGTTTTTCAGTATGAAAATAACCACCTTTCTCCCTTATACCTTCACCTGCTGCATAAACAGCTTACCCTCCACTTTGCCAAAAACTGCTCCTTAGTTATGGTTTGATAAAAGCTATGAAAACACATCAGTACTGGTTTGCAAGGAGGAGAGCAGGAACATGAAAGGAGAATGTGCCTCAATTTCCCACTCTGGTACAACACTAAAAGAGATCTAAGTGGTCCAAATCTTTCTGTGATGAATCACATCTGCTCAGTGTGAGCATAAGGTCCATGACCCTGTTTGATTGTCCCTTCTGTGCTCCTTAGGCACACTACAGGAAGTCAAGGATACTGTGTTCTATTACTGATTTTTGCAAGTCTCTAATCCACCGTTTCTCAGTTTTATATACTATGTGATGTTTGCTGTGACCTTGGGATTTGTGTAGATAGCTTTGTTCACTTTCAAAAAGTTCTTTTGGATCAGCATATGATCTGTGTTATTTTTGTTCAAAGTAATAAAGCAATAAAATGCTTACAGGGAAAAATATGCAGGAAAACACTTTCTAATACCTTAAGAACTGCAAGAAATATGGAAGTAGGAAAACATTTTTTTTCTAAGTGGTATAATTGATAATTGTCCCCAGGGAAGTGTGCGAGGGGGGTTCCTTCCTCCAAAGCATCTGCTACTAGCCACTGTCTGAGCTTGAAGGACTGTTTAGTGTGATCCCATTTGGCAAGCTCTATGTTTCTGTCACTTTTATGCTCTACCTTTTAGTTATTCACATGTTTGGTAGATTCACAGTAAAAGTAATTTTGACTCCTCCAGCTGTTGATAAACTTGAGCTGTCAATGCACTAAGAGTGACTGCTTGGGCAGGCAGGGGAATGTCAGTGTTCACCCAGCAGCTTTTGTTTACTTAGCATTTACATCCATTTTGGGTTTTTTTTTAGTTGGTTGGTTGTTTTTTCCTGTGCCTGGAGTAGTCAGTAATAGTTACATACCTGAGAGGAATATTGCAAATCTGTATTGAATTAATATTGACAATGGTCTTGCAATAGATGCCCAAAAAAAGAAAGGTAGTGTCCTATACCCTGAATTCAGCTTGACATAGGTGCCAAGGGGTCTCAGTCCTTGTATCTGGTGCTTAATAAATGATAGAAGTTAACAAGAAGACTTAGAAGAGCTATGGTAAGGTTAGGAGCAGCTGACTTCGGCCCATGATAAAAAAGGTGCATTCTACACTGCGGGAAAGAGTAGCATGACAGCTGCTTGGGCTTGTGTTCCCCCAGAGCATGTGGCAAAGGGAAGCTGCTGATGCACAGATCCACAAGCGGGCAGAAGTTTAGAACCATTGGAATAAACCTCTCTGATGCCCAGATTCCTGAGTGGAAAGAATAACCAGCCAGGAGCCAGTGAGCTATGGGTAACAGCCATGCAAATGTGCAGATCAGCCTTGGGGAAAGTCCCAGATGCTGGAAGGTAACTGTCCCAAATGGCTAAGCTGTCACAGTGGCTGTTTGTTCCCTTTTTGCCTGTTTGTTTGTTTAGAGCCTTGAGCTCAGATCTTGCATCTTTGCACTTCCACTTGGCAATATTTAATTTATGCTGCCATTTATCTTCCATGTGAATGCTAATTGTCCACATTGCTAATGTGCAGTCATTAAATGGTCCCCTTGTACAGGGGGATGGTGGGGAGCCAGAGCATCGGATCCTTCCTCTCCCCTAAGAACTGCTAGGCATGTGTTATGAATTAGATTTGACAGGTCTGCGGCATCGTAGGTCTCGAGCTTCAAGAGCCCTCTCTGCATGGGCTTGGGGGGTGGGGTAGGTGGGAGGGAGGGAAGGCAGGGGGATGTTAATCCAAACAGCTAATCTGCAACCCACTGAGCAGGAGGACCAGAGATATGGTGTAGAGTAGGATCTGGTTATTTGCTGAGCAGTGTGTCAGAGATACGAGCAGCCTGATTTAGAAGAGGCAGGGCAAATCAAAGCGGCCATTTGGAATTTGTTGTGCCCTGGGAGGTGAGCACCAGGTCAGTAAAGTTCAGGTGGGTGGCTGCAGCATGAACTTCCTTCCTCTGCACCCTCATCTCCTCTGCAGCTTCCACTCCTTGCAGAACCTGCAGTAACAGCAGCCTTGGTGATGCAGGAGGGAGCAGGGCTTCTGCAGGATTCAACTGTTGGTGCCCTAACTGCTGCCAGATCAAGACCTGAAAGCCTCTTGTCTTTCTGCATAGTCAGTCCCTTCTATTTCATGCACAGTCCAATTTGAGGAGGTCAGAAAATTATCCAGAGATTGGAAAAGAGATGTAGATAGGAGGAACTTACCTAAAACTGAGACCCATTGAATAGGTGAGCATCAAAGAACTGGGACTGGCCCAAGTCCCACGTCTCACCTCCTTGGCACATCTCACTGTCCTCGACTGTGTAGAAGGTTTGTCTGTTTACATCTCTTTACATCTCTGTCTCCTTCTGTTTTTTCTCACATATAGATTACCTGTTACAACATGAAAGATAGTTCAACAGTCAACACCCTAGCCTGTGATTTGTTTGAACTTTAGTGGCTTGCTTTTTATGCTTTATCTAGCCCTTTGACACAAATAAACAGCCCTTCCTTGGTGTCTAGTCTTGCCTCTGCCTATACAAACATTTATTTCTGACCTACTCTCTGATTTTGTTACCTGAGTATTGAACTGTGAAAAGGAAATTATAGAAAACCCTTTAAAAAGTCAACCTCCCATTTCCTCAACTCCACTGAAAAAATAAATGATTCCAAACCATTTTCAGACTTTTTCTCTGCTGGCTTTTCCTCTACATGTTGGCACTGAGACCGTGAGATTTGTGAGCCCAGGGTGCATCCAAGCCTGCCACAAAACACCTGCTGTTTTATTCCATCTCTCTCCATGGGTACAGTCCAGCTCTGGGGGCAGCTGGTGCTCACAAATTTTGAGGCACTTCTGATATAGGAATTACATTAGACTTCTATCTATTGAAATGTCTCTGTGAATGAGTGTACTAGTATAAATGCTCTTTCTTAATTCCTGGGAGAATAGGATAGTGTGTCTACATGGAGAAAAACTTCCTCTCCTTTAAAGGAGAAGAGCTCTCAGTGGCATTTTGCTGTGTGAAATGTTGATTGCAGGCAGCTGTGCAGGAGCAGCAACTGAACAGCATCTTATGCCCACAAGCACTCTGGCCAATGACAATCCTAAATGAAGTACATTGTGCTGAGTCCAGGTTGATCCATTGTGCAATACATGTAGTTAAGGAAAATGCATTCCTGTGCCCTCCTGCCCCTCTGCTAGCTTAAGCATCTGCCCTGCAAACCACCTGTGTACACTATTTCATGGCATCAGTCTGTTGTGCCCAGTTCCATCACAGATTTTATTATGTGGATAAATCTCTACTGGAGAGACCAGCCAAAGTTGTTTGTGTACTCTAAGCATAATTGGATACCCAGTCTCCAGAGATAAAAAATTAATGTGCTAACCTCAGTGTGCCTCCAAGCTGTCCTCCAGCTCCCCCACACAGTCATCTTTGAAACATTTTTATTTCCATCCAGGCAGGGGGCTGGCCATGAATAAATGAGGAGAGTCAGCCCCTCAGTTGGAGACGAGCTGTTTGTTCCTCTCCACAAGCAGCATCAATTTGAAAAGCTACATCAGGCCTACTTTTCCCTGCCTCAGTGCTGATCCTTGCTGGGGCCATGGTGGGAGCTACTTCTGAATGGAAGGATGCATCAATGCCCACCTTGCAACAAGATACCCTGCAGCAGGTGCTTTTCAGTGAAAATATGTACATTACCTTGAGTTAACTTCTTAGTCATTTAATCTGTTTGGTTTTTTTCTCTTTTCAGAGTTTGTTTTCATAAGGAAAAACACTCAAAATGCTAAAAGAAACAGTAATGATTGGAGTGTTTGAACTGTGTAAAGATTTCCCTTAAATCCTTTTTGCGGCTGTAAATCACTGAGACTTTTGTTGAGGATATTTTGCGACACTGAGTTAAAAAATAGATCAGTTGTTTAGAGTTATGGCATAGTGGAAAATCCCAAAATCATCTCCTATGTCGACGGAGAGCTAATCTGCAACCCACTTTTTTGTTTGTTTGTTTTGATTGGAGTCATGGGGTGGTTGTTTCAGTAATTTGGTGTTTCTTTTCTATACTGCCTGGACAAGGACTAAAATGTTGCTGTTGATGTGCAACTGTCATTGAAGCGAAGCACCAAGTGCTTCTCAGTAGTTTGTGGGAAAATATTTCCAACCTGAATAATTGGTTTTTGAAACACATGTGTTGCCTCAACAGCACATCAGCTCTCAATTTAGGATTAATGTATTTGTACAAATACATCATTAATGAATTTGTAGGGTTTTTTTCCTTTTTCTATCTCCCTGCTTTTTCTGCCTTATTTTTTTCCTTCTCCATGTAGAATTTGAACCAAGTAAAATCCAAATGCTTTGACTGAATTTGAACTGAATAGGTGCTCTCTACCTTCTCACACTCCTCCAGTGAGTAATTTCCAGATAAAAGCCTACAAGATGTTGCAGGGACCTAATTCACGGCACTGGCCATTCTCACCTGAATATTGAGAGATGCTGCCAGATGGGGCTGTATATTGGGCATTATAATACCTTCTTGAGGTGGGATATATTTTTCCCTTAGCTGATGGGAATGTGCTTCAGTGGCCAGGCGCCAAGTCTCTACAGAGGTACCCCTTAAAGTCAGGAAATCCATATGTTAAGATGTCAGACTCTTTTGTCTGCCTACTCTGTATCTCCTACTCTAGTGCTCATGAGGCACTAGACAATTACAATGTTTTACTCCTAGCAGTGGGCTTTTGGCTGATGCTTTAGGAGTTCCTGCAGAAGACTCTATAAGGTCAGTGCACAGAAATTCTATTAAATGCTGCCTTAAGGTATAGGAACACTGATTCTCTAAATCTACTGAATCCAATCAGTTGATGCTGTATTTTCCTAGCTGTACCTTCCAGCTGCCTAGCTCACCTTCCACCTCTTTCATTAGCTGTTCAACTTAAAGGCCACACTGATTCCTGTAAAAGAGATGATCAAATGATCTTCTTTTCCCCACACTTAGAGGCTTCCTCTGACATTTACAGATGTACCTCCTTTTCCTAGCACTTCTTGTAGTGCTCCTTGGCTGCGCTTCTCTGTGAGCACGGGCTGTAGGAAAGGCAAACCTTTCAGAGTTGCTAAAAGTTATGCAAAAGCAACAGCTTCTTCTATCCCCACACTACTAGCTAACTCAAAAAAGGAGATAAAATCCAGTTACTAGAGAGACCTGGCAATACTTTGGGTGGGTGGTTTGCAGCATCTCTCAGTAGCATATCCTGCTTCTCTGGCTGCCAGCAAAAGGGCATGCCCATCCCATGTGGGGGAGTGCAGCATGGGGAGCCAGAGCTAGTGGAGGCCATGGGGCTGTGCAGGCTGATTAGCACAACTCTGGGAACAGAACACCAGCCATTTCCCAGCGTTACACCCAAGTTCCAAGTGTGTTTAATAGAAAACCAGCACCACATCGACACAGATGTGCCACCTCCAGCCTGCTGCAGGGCCCTGTATCAAGTGCCCCAACACTTCCCAGTTTTGGGCCAGCCAACATGCTTATCTCTGGTGCTAACAACAGAGTAAGTGACTGGCAATTTCCTCTCATTCAGTTTGATTTACACCTCTTCCTGAAAAACGGCAATGAAAAACCCATGCACTTAATTCACGGTGAGGAGTCCGCAGAAATAGCTGCGCACATCCGTGCCTGGCTGCGTCCGTGTGAGAGAGAGCAAGAGCCTGGAGCACCCTTGAGCTGTGCATGGTCTGCTCCTCACCACAGCAGCAGCTGTGTTCTTTCTTTGTTCCTCCCCAGGCAGGGTCTAGCCTTGAGCACAGAAGCAGCTCCCTGGTCTGCCTCTCTGCCCACCATTGCTCGCTGTACCCAGCAATAACAGGGACAGAAGGGGCTGCGTGCCCAGCCAGCCATCTCCCTCCTCTTCCATCAAAGAAAGCCGCAGTCCAGGCACTGCTTTTCTGTTGCCTTCTCCTTAAAGCTATATTTTCATTTAATCATCACAGTGTAATTTCTCTCGTGAGCCTGCCTGGCCTGCACTGAGCCATTCTGAGCAGCAAGTGGAGGGGCCGCGCTGCGATTCCTTCCACCGGAGAGCAGAGGCAGGCGGGTGGCAGGGCCAGCGCAGCCAGCCGGGCCCGCGGTCACCATGGAGACGGGCCAGGCCTGCCAGGGAGGAGCGCTGGCAGCTGGGGGGGCGAGGACAGGCACATGGAGACATGGCTGGGGATTATCTGACACCGAGCCTCCAAGGGGCCTGACCACTGCGAGTGCAGGCTCTTGGCCGGTGTTCTCCTGCTCAGGCAGACAGACATTGGACTTGCCCTTTGCCAGGGATAAAAAGGGAGGAGCTGGAAAGGAAAACTGGCCCCATCTCAGACAAAGAGTCTTGTAAATGAAACAAAAAATCCCAACAAACAAAACACCAACAAAAAAAGTAAGTCCACCCCTTTTCCTCCATCATGAAGTGCACTGGCTTGACTCAGGCCTACATGCATGGTCCTGCGGTCTCTATTGTGTTCTGAAGATTCTTGTTGCAAACAGAGTAAATGGCCTGATTCAAAGCCCTTTGAATTGAATTGAAAACCTCCAGTGTGCTTTATTGGTTTTGGATCAAACCCAGAAGAAGCAGGTAAGAGCTGGACAAAGTGTGCTAGGAAAAATCCCTTTGTGAATGCATGTATCTCTGACTGTAGCCAATTCACTGTAATCATTGAAATAAATGATGCACACTGATATCATTGAAATAAATGATCCACACCCCAGCAGCAAGGCAGGCACTCCCTGCATTCTCCATCGCCTTCCCAGCAATGTGGGTATGACAAAAAACAGGGAAAAAATGCTGCCAAACCTAGATGCATATCTTAAATTATGGTTCAGTATTGTGCTGTATTACCTACAGGCTGAAAAAATATACGTGACAGTGATTTTTTTATCCAGGAACAGAAAACCAGTATTTCTTTTAAGCACTGGTTCCACCTCACAAGTTTTTGAAGATTGTGATCCAAATCATCAAAATAATTTGACACAGAAATCATAAAAATGCATAGATATAAGGTTCTATTTATTTGGGGGTTTGTCTGTATATATTTAAGGGTCACATTTTGAAGAAAAATGATTTAAAATATCTGTGCTCTGAATTTTCTGTTTAAAAAACAGAGACTTCTTCTGAACTTGCCTTCCATCAAAGATATTTTCTGCAGCCCTGAGAAGTAGAAAACTTCTAATCTCTAAAAAGAGATTTTTATTGAGTCATGTGGCTCCAGGAGATGATGTAGAAAAGAAAATTCCTCATTTCTTGATGTTATTTCATTATAAGCAGCTTGCTTTTATTATTAAACTGAAACTATGTGGAAGATAACTTACAGGGTTTTTTTGGTTGCTTGGGAGGGGCGAAGGGAAGTTAGAATTCTCTTTAGAGCTTCTGCTTTCAAAATCAAGAATGCACATAAAGTATTTTATATACTTAAACTCAGTCAACTTGTTTAGTTTTCAGGTTTTGTCTACAGAACAAAGTTACTGTGTGATATACTACATAATTTATGTAATTTAATGAACTTTGCTAAAAGACTGCTGTGAATGATGATACCATATTTTAAGTAGTTCTTTATTCTGCTCAGCTTGTTATAGCTTGAAATTAACTTGATTAGGCTGAGAAGAAAAAAAAAAGTTTCAGAGCAAGTGCATACCAAATTTATTTGGAAATACTGACTTTATTTTCACTCTGCATCCTGTCTTCACGTGAATCACCATTCAGGTTCAGGAAAGGTATTATTTGAACTGTACAGATCTTTCCATGTCTCTCCTTAATCCATTTTTTAAGTTTTAAAGTATTTTTAAAAAATTTTATACACAATTTTAGGAGAGATGTAGATGAAGACATCTACATTCTACATTCAGGTTTCATCAAAAGATGAAGACATTAATGTTTTGATGAAACCTGAAAACAACCCCAAGTTGAAATGGCAAGAGGCACTGATTTAAGTACACCTCCTATAAGCAAACTTTAGCTCAGGCAATACTCAAAGCTTCTCAGAGCTTTTGATCTGTTTTTGCAGTTTGCAATGTAAAAGAAAATCAGAGGAATTTTGAGTAAGATAGGACAAGGCCATGGCTGGTTTTCAAGCCATTGCTTTAAAACAGTTTCTAATTATGGGTGAGGTTTTTTTTTTTAAACCGAATCCTTGGAGGCAGTCACCTGATATAAATGAGTCAACTCTCTGCTAGGGAATTATTACTTGCTAGTTGAGCTATTTTGCTTAAACTTGCACCTTCTATTTGTTGATCACTTTATGCAAAAAGTGAATACCTAGTTAATTACTATGTCTCAGATGAAAAGCAGCAACATTACTCCATAGGAAATTGTTTTTTCTTGTGAATCCATAGTTTTATTGATTTAGGGGTGAGATTAGGGTCGGGCTTTTCCTGTATGCTACCCTGTTCATGAGGATTACATGTTAAATCTTGCCATTTTTCCTTCCTCATTTGTTAATGACAGTAAAATAGAACTAGAAACTCTGAGGATATATGCAAAAAAAGTTCCTTTCAAAGTAAGAACTCTGCCATCTGAAAATCTCTTTATTCTCAAACCTTCTGTGATTTCACCTGTGACTTAATTCACTGTATGGTACTGATCAAGAAAATAAGCTAAGTCAGGTTTGGTTCTTGTTTTTGCACATTAGAAAAAAAATATTGAGGAGAATAAAATTGCCTGGCTTGTTTGGCTTTAGAGATACATCATTTAAGATATCATTAATGTAACTTTGAGAACTTCTTATCTGTCTATGACTTTTTAGGCCTGATATCTCTTTCACACTCTACTGAGCCAGCTTAATAAGTGAGCAGACAGACACTCAGATTAAAAATTAAATAAATTGGAAAAAAACAAGGAAGAAAAGAAAGGGGGAAACAAGGAAAAGAAAGAGAAGAAAGAATAAGAGAAGAGCAATCAAACCCGCAGCTGAAGTTTATTCCCTTTCCAGTGGTCTGGGAGAATCCCTTCGGCTTTATCATACTCAGCAAATACCCTCCATCTCTCTCACATAATGCAGATGAATTGAGCAGTGTAGGTATTTTTGAGTCCCCCTGTCCCATTTCCAGTTTGACAGTCAGTGGATCTTATTATTGGAATAAAATCCCAATATTACCAGGTGGAACGTGCCTGGGCTTGTCTGACCCTCGCTGCTGGGCCAAAGGTGGCAGCTGTGGTGTTTCACCTCAGAGACACCTTTGGCTGGCTGGATGCTGCAGCTGGGCACTCGGAACAAACCCGGCATGGTAGAAACTCAGTTTACCTCTGGTGGAAAAGGTTCAGGTGACGGTGAAGAGGAAAAGGAGATGGATTCTGCAGAGGGTTTAATCCAGAGTTCTATTCCAGGGTCACATATGTCTGAATCTTGGTAACAGCTCCACAGAATCCCGACCGCATGGTCTCCGTGTCTTTTTAAGCCCTGGGAAAGGGGGAGGGGAAGGGGTAGGTGAGCCACCAACCAGGTGGGAGGGGGTGAAGGCTCAGGGGACAATGACACTTGGACGAGCCAATGACCCCAGGGCTGAGGGGCATTTTTGAACTGCAACAACCAGACGACAGCCTTGTTGGAATGTTAAGATTGACTGACAGCACTTAGCAAGGAAGCAAGGGGGAGGGGAAGGGAGAAGGTATTGCCACACCTGGGAGCTGAAACAGGAAATGGCATCACCCTGCAACATCTTATGGTCATAATCGATGTGTAAATAAATTTAAGTCACTATATAGAGTGTGTTAATTACACCACTGTGAACAGTGGTAGAAGTGGAGCTCTTTCCTAGATCTGCTGGCTGGCACCCTGACTGCTTGTGGCCTTGCCACAGGATTTTTGTGTGTTTGAGAATAAGCCAGTTTACCACTTTACCTCCAAGTCTTTCAGCTTTAAAATGCAATGCAACCTTACCACGAGACTTAATTAGGGTCCAGAACACTTTGGTTAGATTCAATGGCAAAAGAGGCTTTTGATCTCACTGAAGGTTAATAATAGGATCTTCATATTTGTAAGGCACTTTAAGAAACTTGGATGAAAGGTGAAATAATTTAATAAGGGACAACAACAAAAAAGTCACTGGATTCTGAGCTTGATGAGTTTGCACTGCACATGGACTGTCTGTAGATGCAGAATAATATAAAGAGATAATTACTTAGCTTTTTCAAAATGGAGCTGCAGTGGGAAATATAAATGCTTGGGAGATCTCTTTTTTATACACAAAATATGTAGCAGCAACAACTTTATGATCATTTTGTTACAGCTGTTAAAATGAGCCGGTGTGCTTGACTTCCACCTGGTGTTCCTGTTCTTTTTTTGCTTATCTTGCATATATTAAATGCTTTCCTGGAACAGACAAAATGCTAATCTAACACTGGAAGCTTCTCTCTTTTTTTGAGGAAGTTGGGAATCTGTCAACCAGGATCATTTTAGAGCAAAGTCCATTGTTTACTAAATACTGTCAGGATCTCCATGACCACACAGGAAGATAGTGATGTATTTGCAGCTTTATAGGTTAATTTTCTTCTTAATTTCACCTTACCTGGAATCTTTTAGTTACCAATCTCCAAAAGTTCAGCTGATCAACATCTGGAAATAAATGAATAACTAGATGCACCCAAACCAGAAAAGCAGATTGAACTTGGAGGAAATTTTAATTTAAAGTGTATGTCTTGGACTGCTACCAGAAGCCCTTTAGAATGTCATTGTTCTTTGGGGGAAATTTGAATGTGGACAAAAAGACCGTTAATAAGGGCTGTCAAAACATCTGTTAAAAATCTGCAAGTTACAAAATATGCATTAAAAAGATAATTAAATAAAGATGGTACAGTTTAAAGTTCTTCATTTTCTCATTTCTAAAGTTCATGCAGTAGGCTTAGGCCAGGTATACCTACTGGCATATAGCTGGATTTTTTATGTTAAAAGAAACAAAGACAAAGAGCAACCATTACCTCCACTCCCTTCCCCAGTTCATAGTTAGAGTGTACAGGAGGATGTTTTCCTTTTCTGGAGAGCAGAAGAGGGAAATGACTGTTGTGAGCAAAAAAAAAAAGGACATCGCTGTTCTGCTCAACTAAGAGGAATGCAGAAGACCTCTGCTCTTCTCTTCTTCCAAAGGGATCTGCATCCTCCTTTACTTAAGATCAGTGTATGTCTGCTCCTTTCCAAGTATTCCTAGCTGGAAAATAATAATATAATCTTGCTCCTTTTTTCTTGGCTGAAAAAGTCTTTAACTCTGCTGGTTGGGATGTCTGCCCAGGCTCACTCTGCATCTGTGCTTGGTGCTAGTGTAGTGTTGGACCCTTCTTGCTCATCCAAGGGAACATGACTGCTGCAGGGGCCTTGAGTCTTGGGTGAAACATCCCCAAATGGCTTTGCCTGTGAATATTCAGGAGCTTTTGAACCAACCTTCTGGCTAAAGACACCCTGCTACTTAGAGATGCAGGCCCCTAAGAAGCTACTTGAAATAAAACCAGTAAGGGTACCTATCCCCCCATCTTCCCACTGTTAATTTTTGAGTTTTGGAGACTGTAGTTTTCATTTATGAATTTGTACTTTGTGGGATTATGATGATGACAGCTGCCTGAAAAACCAAATTTGGCTTACTGACCACATAGGTCTTATCCTGCCTTAGGGATTGCCTCTATACCTGTATGTTACAAGTCCCTGAACTGTAAAGGCATATCTGGAAGCATGTCCTTGAGAAGGAGCAGTCTGGCTGGGATTATAAAGGAAATAGTAAAGGGCATTTCAGGCAAAATACATACAACCCAGGGTGTACTTAAAATGGAGGTGGTTTATGCAGTTCACTTTTTGTTCTGATTGACAATGTTTTGGGAAGACTGTGGCCTGCAAACTCACTGAGCTAACACCATATCAAGGATGGGGGGCAAATGGTCCAAGTGAATGCTCTTGTAGTAAATCTGATTTCTAACCCAACTACAGCCCAGAAAGGACCAGATGGGGTCATCATTCCCAATAACTACTGTGACTTCTGCCTCGGAGGCTCCAATATGAACAAAAAAAGTGGCCGGCCTGAGGAACTTGTATCGTGCTCAGACTGCGGGCGCTCTGGTAGGTGACTCCTTCTTGCATCTTTTTTGTACAAAGGTTTTTGTGATTTGGTTTTTGCACCTTCTGAAGGTTTTGAAGAAAGGCATCATATTTGGGAAGGGATTGAAGATGGAATCTTACCTCTTCTCTGTGTTTGTGGGAAAGGATGACTGAAAAAATTTTATATTATAAACCCCATTATTGGGTTCACATATTTAAGCTAATGGAGTCTTATGAATAATGAAGTTTTAATTTATTTATTGGCTTTTGGGAACATTGGTACATGTACTAGTTGTTCTTCACATGGAAGGAGAAAATCCTATGACAATTTTACAGAATGGTCTCTGTCTTTAAATGCTGTAATTACAACTATAAATTACTTACAAGATTTATGAAAGTTGCATGACAAGCATTCCCATTGATTACACATTTCATGCATTTCTTCATCCAAAAAAGAAAGAGGGAGAAAATTACAGGGTAGGTATGGGGCTAGCTGTCAAGAATTATCCTCTTATAAGATGACTATCATTAGTTTTGTTTAAAGAGGTTTTTATTCTCCCTTCCCTTCTCTCTTTTTAAATCTAGGCAATTGAATTGTGTCTTTCCCAATTTGAGTTGTCTTTATTTCTGGGCTGTTGTTTTCTTCCCTCCTTTCCTCCTTTTTTTAAATTTTATTTTCTTTCTCTTTTTTTTTTTTTTTTTTGGACAATTTTATACCAGCTGAACAGTTATTTATAGCTCACATAGGAAGTAGTGGTGGTGGTAGAGGGAATTGGGAGACCTTTAACAACTGCATATTCCAGCATTGGTCCAAGTTTCCACTTGTGATATTTTTGTTTTGTGATACTAGTGGTAATAAGATGGTGATATAGAAATCTGAAAACCAAGGAGGCCTTGAAACTCAGTATGAATGCTGCTCCTTCTATACTGTAGTCACTGAAAGATGTCTGTTGCTTCATGGCTGAAATGTGATGTGGAATGTTCTCATGCCAAGGAAATGGCCTTTTTATGCTCCTGCTGAAATTCATAGTAAGCCTATTACCACATTCAATGGGAGAATGATTAGACTCTCACTGAAATTGCCTTCTGCAGTTGTTGTGACCTCTGAAGACATTCTGAAATTACACTGGTCACCAGACAATCGATGGCAACTCCTTTGGTTTTCTCCAGGGGCATCCTTACGAATGCTGTGCAGTCAGAGACATGGACCTTTTAGTGTACACGTGATTGCTTCTACTAACTGAAGGGGAAAGTCCATGGGGTCTGTGGTGCCATCTTGGAAGATTATTGCCCTTTGCCTTGATTGTTATATTTCAATATAACTAATTTCAGCATTGTCCTGATATGGCACAATGAGATGGAGCCATATTTTATTGCTGCTTTAACATTGTTATGGTGGTTATATCAGATTGCAACACAAATACATTAATTCCCTTGATTCCTTAGTGTGATAGAACAAGTAGATCAGCCTGTAGCCTAAACTGTGCCAAACTGGTTCCATTAAATGCTATCCTTGTACAAATTCTGACCCAATTGGGTCATTCATAGGGTCTGCAATGCTGTGACTAATGTGTGATGAAAGTGATTAAGGTATAACCACACACTAATCTCTAAACTAAAACAATGAAACCTCTTTGGTGGCTGCCATCTTTCCCTTTTATAATAAAGGAGAATATTTTCATTACACTGAAAGAGAGGTCATGGAAATTATATTGCTTCTTCTGTTCACAAAGTCAGTAAAATCACATTTCTACAATATGGTTTATCTGCCAATTATTTTGTTATATCCATTTTCTTTTTTGTGAACAGGATTTACTTCTTTCTGTCTCAAGCAATGCAGTGTACTTGTTATATGGTTGATTCCTGTAGCTGGAGCAGGGACCCAACAGTTGGTTGCCTAAGTACATGCTACTGTTTGTGAATAACAAAATAGCTGTTCCCTAAAATCTCACACTTCAGTTGTGTTGGGGTACAAGAGATATCTTTTTCTCTACCATCCCTAAAGAAGGAATTTGAAGGTCATACTATTAATCACATAAAAAGTTTGTCTGAGAGAGAAAACAAACCTCAATTTCACAGATTTCACCATTTGACTTCTCTTTTTAGGAGTCTTCTTATGGTTGTTGTTGCCATTATTGGTATTGTGTGGAGAATTTCCTGTTCCATCTTGAAAGTTGGATTGACTCACACAAATTTGATCTTTCCAGTGTTTCCCAAGATGGGTTACTTCTCAGTTGTTTTAGTCGTTGAACTGTATATATTAGTTTTGGGGCTTTTTTTATTTTTGAAGGACGTGCCATGACATTTGTGTTAAAGTATTGGTTTAGGTTACTTTCACTTAGTCTTCAAAATGTATTTAATTTTGTCTACAGAGGAGGTTCTTTAGGATCAGGTGAAGAACGGGGATAAAAAGTAGTCCTGAGGTTGATGAGGTATCTAGTGGTTTACATCTCCGTAGCAGAACATTTGTGACTGTTGATGCCGTTGTGCTTAGAGCTAACAGTGTCTCATTACTTACATGGTCTAAAAATATTTTAAACTTGATCTAAGTAATCATGAGGAAATATTTTACTGTCTTTTGAAGAGAGGAAAACGTGATTAACCCTTTCGCTGCTGTAGCTATGGGCACCTGTGGTGTTTGTAGATTTTTTTCTTGGAAAGAGAAACTGATCCTTTGTTATTTTTCTTACTGCAGTTCTACCTATGCTATGTTGTTGGGGTGCACGGGCACATACAAGCACACACCTATGAGCTTGATAGTCTGACTTGCTTAATGGTAATGAAAATGATGAAAAAAATGATGATGATGATGCCTGTTGCTTAACCCATGTGCTGATATATTCATCATACATGTCAGCTCATTTGGGAAGAGAAGGCAGGAGGGACGAAGCAGCGCCAGCACGCACTACGGAGGACTTGTTCGGTTCCACGTCAGAAAGCGACACCTCGACCTTTCATGGCTTTGACGAGGACGATGCAGAAGAGCCTCTCTTGAGCCGAGGAGGTGGCTGTGGTGGCAGGTCTCCCTCTGCAGACAAAAAGGGCGGCTGCTAAAATAACTAAAAAGACACAGAAACTCTGAGCTGTCCTTTTCACTACTAAGATTGTTATTACATTTTTCATTTTTTAGGTCCTCTTGGGTTTTTGTTTGGTTGGTTTTTTTCCTCCTCCCCACCTTTTCTTTTGTTTTTTGTCATTTTTGTTATGTTTTCCCTGTGGGGGTGTACACTGAAAGCACAAGCATTTAAAGCTCTTGACAACTACTTTGAAGAGACAGAAGGTTTTTGATTTTCCTGTTTTGTTTTTTTTTCTTTCTCTTTTTTTTTTTTTTCACTTTAATTTGGTTTTATCACATCTCCCCTCTTTCTCTTTGGAAACATAAAAAGTGGATTTAATATTTTTTTTAATAGTGAGCAGAGTTGATTTTCTTGTCTTTTAATATATATATATCGGCAAACCACAAAAAATACAGATGGGTTGGAGAACAGAAAGTAAACCCAAATAGTTTTTTTTAATTATTATTATTATTTATATATTCTATGTATTATTAGAAAAAAATACTTTTTAAATAAAAATAGAAAAAAAAAAACAACAAAAAAGCAATGGATGTCTACTTGGTAATAGAACTGTTTCTAGAGAACCACTGTGGGCGGACTCTATCAGGGGACAAGGAAACCCTTGATGTGATGGCATCTGCGTCTTGAGATTTTGCACTTACTGTAGCATGTGAAGTCTGACTCTTACATCTGCTACGCTAGAGCCTGAAAATACAAGCAGCACCATCGAAGACCATGGCCTTGGGGAACACATTTCCATCTCCTTTGGACACCTTTACACTCAATAAATCTCCTCTCTGCATCCCTTCATGTCTTCCCCACACTGTTCCACTTTTTTTTTCTTTTCCTTCACCTTTCACTTGATGGACAGCAATTTCCAAGCATAGAGATGGAATATGAATGGCAAGTCATAGACATCACAGAAAAAAAAAAAAAAAGGAGGAGCAGAATCCTGGAAGAAATGACATGGAAAAATACCTCACCTATTCTTTCAATTTTTAAATTTCAATTCACAGCATTTTTTCCTGTGTTGCCCTCTTTTTCTCTCTGTAGTGTCTCACAAGACACTTTATTTGCTTTTTAATGGCTTCTTTTGAAATAAACCAAAGCAATACTAATTAAAGTTCCAAGGGCAATGGAGAAGAGAGTGACTCCCTTCCCAGCGACTTTCCCAGAAAGGAGGAAACATGCAGCAGGATTTGAAAGGTATGTCCGAGCTGAAATGTCTTTCACTCAATTGTGAAATTTCTTGCCCTGGCTTTTCAGCAGACCCCTGACTGAGCTTTGTTGTAGCAGCAAGTCCCATGGATTAAACTGTATTATAGATATAGGCCACATTCATGCCCCTGGTGAAACTAATGGAAGTTCTGTGAGAGCAGGATCCACACTTGCATACAGTCAGAAATGATGCAAAAAGAGTCAGTGTGTAGTTATGTTTTGCTGTCCTAGTGCAGGCAAAAATCTCCCTGGAGCAGGAGCAAGGTTAAGTTCTAAAGATCTATTTTTACTGATGTACATAATGCAAACAGGGTGAAATCATGACCTGATTAAGAGCAAAGGCAAAAGAGACATTTCTCTGGACAGTGCCTAATCCTTAAACTGTAGGTGTGTGTTATTGATACCAGAGTAAAAGTCTTAGCCTTGCAATAAGGAATTTGGATATGTACAATGAAACAAGTCAGACCAAGTGGACTCCATTTTTCCTGCTTCTTTGCTAGGGTAGTCTGTCTGTGAGAGCAATTTCAACTCCCTCCTCCACCTTCCAACCTTGTAGAAAAAAGAGAAATTATTCAGTCTCTTGATTTTTTTATTGTCCTCTTTAGACATGGAATGAGCAGTGGCTAAATTCTGCTTTTAGGTATACAGGCATAAATCCAGAATATAAACTAACTGATGTCTAGATTACATTAATAATCCACCTTCAGGATGCTGTTAGAAAACATTACAAATTCCTCTGTATGTGTACATGAAAGGACAATGCATGCCAGAGCCATGCACACTTGCCAGGAGAGAGCCTTGCTTAAGCTTTCCCCATTTTGATAATTCTTTTCTGTTGCTATTGTGTTGCTCCTGATTTATTGTAATCAATCAAATGTCAAATCAATTCTATTTTGACATAATGCCGTCAATGAGAAGTGTACTTCAACTGATAAAAACATTGATTTTTTCCACAACCAGTCCTTTTTTTCATCCAAAATAGTGCAAGATAAATAGATAATGTTTTGCTACTCTGTTGTATTTACTAAAGCTCAGTCCTTACAGCACCTGAATTAGGTAGCTGAAACCTACCCAAGTACATCTTTCGGAAGAACTCCCATCACTGTATAAACTGCAGAACAGGCATACTCTAAATGGAGTTTTTCCAAGTGGAGTCCTTAACATTGTCTTTTGTGAACCATGCCTAACGCATTGTGGGCTCTTTTGGAATTCAAACAATAATCAGATGCCCATAATTCATTAAGTCTTGAATTAGTTTCACAAATGGAGTTACTATAACAATGCATACAGTCTTAATCCTTTTGCAACTAAACCACCCATCTTTGTGACAACTGGGTAGCGCAGTACCCTCAGAAAGAAGCCACAACAGCTCACAAAGTGCATAAAATTTGCCAGCTGACATTTATTACAGATAGCATAGAAAATATCCTCACAGTTATTTATATCATTACTGTGTATATGGATGCTCACTCATTCAATACAGTCCTAAAAGACCAAGTAAGATAATATTAATTCACTTTTATGTAGTGAGAGTAGTTCTTGAATTCCTTAAGATGCCTTATGAGATTGAGATAACCAACATGAGTTTAGTCCAGCAGAATGAGCAGTGTGGTGCTGACCATAGGAAGGCTTTGATCATAGTGAAGAAATAAGAATGTAGAGTTGGAAGCTAAAAGAGTACTTGTTTAAGCTAGGTTGTAGAGTTAATGGTGAATATGGCATGGAGTGATAATATGGAAATAAAATATTCTCAGGATATGTAGTGCTGGAGTGAAGGCTGGGAACAGGGAAAGAAGGTTGGTAGTTCTGAGCTGAAGGAAGATGAAAGCAAAGCAAAGGGGCTGCTGCGCAAGACCCTCTCATGAGGGGAAGATGACAATGTTAATTAGGCAGAAAATATGTAGGAGAATGTTTCATGAGTGAAATAAAAAAAAAAAAAAAAAACCAAAAAACTCTGACACTAGCATAACCAACTCAGAAATGAGAGAACTGCACAGTGTCAATTGTATCTTAAAGGGCACATAGGTCCCAAACCAAGCTAGGGAGGCATAAAAAAAGTTTGCAATGGGAATTCTGTTTTGTAACTAAACATTTATCTTTGAAATCAGAATGAATTGTGATGCTCTTTATTCCCCAGTGATTTCAGCAGTTCAATGAAACTTTCTGTTCTTCATAAATTCTTCAAAGGTGTAGTCCTTCAACTAATTACAACCCTGGCTATTCCAGTTCTCCAGTTCTCATCTTCCAGATATCCTTCTTATTACAGGAAGGTTGGCACAAGGCTTTCCAAAGAGTATCCTGAAACATGTTCCCAACAAACCACATACCAAAATAAGACAAACCCAATGTGAAATGTGAACAAAGGGGTGTTTCATTTCAGGCCCTTAATGCAGACTTTTCTATGTTAAATCATGTAAGCTGTCTCCTCAGGCACCTTTCCACTGCTCCATACTAAAGGATCTTAGAAAACACACATAGTTTCTGGAGTCATCCTCTGCTAACTCTGATTCACAGATGGGAGCAGGAGAATGAAGTGGCATGCTACTTAAGCAGCTGATAAGGGAGAAGAAAGGCTACATGGAGTGGGCACTGATCCTTAGCCTATTCCCTTTTGAGCCATTTAATTACTTAAAATTTTAGCAGGGACAGACCTCAGCTCTTCCATGAAAACAGTATAAAATTTCAAGCATGATAATATACATTGAGAAAATTTAAAGCAAATACAGGATTCTGGCATAGAAGTTAAAAAGTAAAAAGAGAAATGGGCATGTGGTGGAAGAGGAACTGAAATCTAACTTACTTCACTTTGCATCTCTTCCCTTCACCCAGACACCCCCCAGTTTTGTATGCTATATATTTATTTATTGAATATGTAATGGTGCTTGGAATAACATCGTAAATATGTGGTAAGGTCATAAATGATGAGCCTAGGCTGCTGAAACAAGGGCCAGAGAGAACTCTACCACTGACCTCAGAAGGATTACCACTGGGCTTTCTTAGCTATTGCTTTTATTGAATGAAACCTCTCTATTAATATGCTTGCTGGTATGGTGTAGACAAGCTCTGAGATGGTCATTTGTTTCAGCAGAATGTGTTATTAGAGTCCCCTCCCCGCATTGTTTTGCCTTTGAGCTTTTACATTAGTTATTCATTTTGAGTTCCATTTTGCTATGTTAGAGACCTCAGCTTAGGCTCTTGATTGAAGACAGAGACTCAGTTTGCTGCCTGCTGGTGCATGGAGAAAACAAGAACTGCACCCAGAGAGTTAGAGTCCGGACAGTGCTGGGGCACCACTGTGTTCTCTCATGCCCACTTTGCCTTTCTTAGGTAAATTCTTGCAATGATATTTTGAGATGGGCCCTAAAATAATAGTTCAAATACCATAAAACTATGGAGCTTTCAAAGCCTGGCTCTTTGTGCAATTTGCCTGGTCCCCATGGCAAGCAGTTTTACTGAATCAAATCCTCAAGCAAACATTGTATTGAACCCACTGGGAGTCATCTTATTATAAAAACTGCAAAATATGCCCAGTGTGTTTTGTGTTGCTACATATGTAGATGTTTCCAATAAACACCCATTTCATATTATATTTTTTTTCTTATTTATATGAAATTTGTAGCTATAAGTAAAAGTATGAGGCACATGCATGAGTTCATGCTCACATAGGGTTATTTTGACAAACCTCTGCGTGCAGGAATTCAGCTGGGATGAGTTTTTGCTGACTAAGCCATTACAATAAACCCTACCAATCTTTGTTCTCTTTGCCAGATATCTACCAGTGTTGAAAAAAAACCCAACCTGTATAAATACCATACAATACTGAAATTGAGTCAGAACTATTTTGATGTCCCTGTCTGTATTTCCACGAATGCTAAGTTGCCAATTTCAGAGAAGACAAGTGGCAATAACATTTAGGACAAAACCCAGCTCTTGGGATTTCTAGGCCTGATAGCTCTGTTAAGAAGATGCTGCCAGTTCATATCTTTGATTTATTCTTTTGGTGTCTGGCAGTTCCTAAGATTTTGGACCTTCATTTAGTCTAGAACTGATATGAGACATGTGGGAAGATATGGGAAGAGGCACTTGCATTTTGTGAAAATAGAGATGATTTTATTTGCTATCTAATCCTGCTCAGGATCTTAGCAGTATGTAACTTAGTCAATTCATGGAATAAATGCAATGAAAAATGCAATCTTTCATTCTTTCCAGAAGTTATTGCATTACTGCCACCCCATGTGTATTGTTTAGACTTCTGAAAATGTCTTTTGTGACATGCTGTATATGCTTGTGGCTCCCTACAAATAATTAATAATAGAGGAAGGTAATTAGAGCAGGATTTCATAAGCAAAGGACTTAACCTCTACTGAAGACACAGCTCTCTAAGCTGAATGATGAAGGTTATTTAATAATGTTCCCGAGAAGAAAGATTGACAGTGTGCAGTGCCTTTCTTGTCAATATGCTTTTTCTTATCCTATTTGTTTGCTTTGTGTTCATTTATGGCTTCCACAGTCAGTTGAAACTGAGTCTGTTGAGCTATACTTTCAAGGAACGAGAATTCAAGCAATGTTGGAAGTTTGGTTTGTGCTGTTTCTGTTTTTTTTTTTTTTTTTCTGATCGTGTGCTTTTTTGTCTGCTTGAGTTTGTTTAGTTTTACTTTGTATTGCCTTTTCCTCTGCAGTCAGCCCTGCCCTCGTGGATTCCAGCAGCCTTCAAGCAAAACATTTCAGAAGAAGACCGAGAGAAGCCAGGATGCTTTGATACTTCTTTCCTTGCCCTGAGTCGTCTGTACCTGAGTTCCATCTGGCACAGGAGTCTGGACTGTGGGAAGTTGGCTGCCATCTGTTGAGAGAAGTTCTGGGGATGCCCTAAGCTGGTGCAATACAAAGAAGTTTTTTGAAGTCTTGATTTCACTTTCTTTTAAGTGTGTGTATAAACCCAGGTCAGACTGGAATTGATCTACAGTAGAACTGACTGAAAAACAAACAAACTGAAAAAGACAACTATTTTATTTATTTCGATATTTAAGAAAGAAGTGCTGAAGTTGCACAGTATTTTTGTTTGAAATACATTTTACTTCAAATTTTAATGCAATTTTGTGAAGACATGAAATTTTAAAAAGCACTTACTGTAAAATAAAGACTGAATATTTACTTTAAGGAAAAACTTTTTTTAAATAATGAAAATAAAGGTCAACTCTGCTCTCTCTCTTACTTTAAAGAAGGCATTCATACATGTGCTGGGTATCTTTGTTTTTTGAAAATTGGATGTGGTAAGTGAAGATTGTTCTGATTTATTTTCTTTTTAAAAATATTATCCTGTTAGATGCTTAAAACCTACTTTGCTGTACTGTGTTAGGCACAAAAACTGTTGGAGTAGCAAAGACCAGGCTCAGTGGTTGAATTTCTTTGTTACCAGATTTTGTGTCCATTTCAAAGGACTGTCCTCCCAGTAGGATTGATCTGTCTCTTCTGCATGGCAAAAGAGGTTTCCTCTTGAGCAACTCTGTGAAATACTTCTGCTGAAAGAGGGCTTTGAGAATTGAAAACAACTCTGATCATTTTTGCATTATTTTTTGCTCTGGTAATTCCACAGCTGATTTTGAGTTGGTTGTAAGGGAAGTATCTAAATGTTAGGTGCCCTTGGCATGGATCTAGCTGTCAAGGATGATGCCATATGTAGAAAACTTGTGTATTTCAGCCTTTTCTGAACTGGTAGTGGACTTTGAAAAGCATACAGGTGCAACCACACGTCTGCAATAAGCGACAGAGGTTACTATGCAGGAGAAAAATACAAGTTCCCACAGCTGCAATCCTAAGTTGTCCTGTGAGGCAGCAGGGAAGGATGGTCACATCCCAACTTCTGAATCATTAGGCATTGTCCCAGTGAAAAAGGAGGGTTTTGTTGGCCAGATCTACTCGCAGTGGATAGCACAGGTCTGCTCATTGTCTTGTGTGATGAGGTCTAGGAGAGATGCAGGATAGCCTTGTGTCCTAGGAGAAGAGTATTGGACTTGGCTCTGTCTGGCACCCCTGTTATAGAGGAGAAGCAAACTGAGGGCAAAGCACACCAACAGTTATTGGGATTGACCCTCAGGGTTTAAGCAGACAAAAAGTAGTTTTGTTAATGTGGCTTATGTTGTCTTTCAGAATGGAAAAACTATGTCTACAAAAATGCATGTTGACTAGGTGAAGCTGACAGAAAACCTGATACTGTCTTGTGTTTCCTGCACATCTAGAACACAAACTCACCTCATTGAGAGGTTTCCATGTATCAGTAGCAGCAGATTTTTTAGTTTTCTCCCTCTCCCTTTTCCCACTTCTTCCCAGATTAAAACATAAAGTCAAAAATAACCATGTAAGGTAGTCCTGCTCAAACTGAATTAAATGACAATTTGTGTCCTAATTGGGCTCTTTAGCAGGATGAGTTTGCTTTGCTCATGTTATTGATTTCTAAACATGCAGTGGGGAGCTGCCTCTAGAGAAAAAAAAAAAAAGATTTAATCAAAATATAAGACGCACAACTGTAATGAAGGTTTGAAAACTGTAGGGTCTGTGTTCAGTTTGTGTAATATTCCTTCCAAATAAAAGTTCTGCTTCTAGCATCCCTACTGTATATTCCTCTGTAAATATTACTTTCCCAAAGCAATTCCATAACGTCTTTTTTAGTGCAAATAATCTTCTTTTAAAACAACATTGTTGAGTAACATATGTACATTTAATTTTCTAAGTTCTCCATTGTTTATAATACTCTCTTTGAAGCTTAAAATAAAACTTCCTCCTCTATTGATTTTGTTTCCCTTTTCCATTTTGTAAATTATGACTTTTGTCCCTGGATTTTGTTTTCTACTTCCTAATGAACCATGGCATTAACCAAGAATTATCTTAATTTTTCTCTTTTACTTTGTCTTCTACATTCATTGGACTGCAGAAAATGGTCCTGTTGCTTGCTATAGAGAAGGTAGGCAGGAAATAAAAAAGTGTTTCTGTATAGGGCTCATTATAAGAGTGTTTTCTATCCTTTGGTGATAATAGAGGATCTTCCTAAGTGTGTTTGTATTTTAGTAGCCTTCTTTATGAGATTAGTAGAATTACATTAAGGTAGTCTGGAGTCAAAGGTGGAGTCTAAGCTATATGATAGCTGTTTGCATATATTTTAGTGACATTGCCTTAAGGAGTCTTGCCCCTACCTATGCCAGTTTCCAGTCCAGCCACTGGAGTAACTGGAAGCTGTGATTCCCTTTGCATTTCACAGTGCTGGCATGAACCTTCCCTTTTCCCCTTACATGTATTAGATTAATGATATGGCTGTATAGAATGAAAAGAGAAAGAGGAAATACTGTTTTAGATTAGATGCTATCTTTTTAGGAAACTCTGTGTGTGACCTCTTCCCTAATGTGTAATTTTTTATACAGCTCTGTTTTACAGATGGGGTCCTACCTGTCTGATTCTTAACATGTGTGTGAGGGACTGTGTGTTGTTGTGGCAGATAATTAACTACTAACAGGGAGGGAGGAAGGGAGGGAGGGAGGGAGGAAGGAAGGAAGGAAGGAAGGAAGGAAGGAAGGAAGGAAGGAAGGAAGGAAGGAAGGAAGGAAGGAAGGAAGGAAGGAAGGAAGGAAGGAAGGAAGGAAGGAAGGAAGGAAGGAACTGCCTGTGGCACCAGTGCACTAGGTCATCTGCCATTTAACATCCATTGCCATTTTTATTGTCCTCAGTGTGATGATGCACAGTGCAGAGTGAGACATTTTTGCTAAAGGAGCCAGGAGTGAACATGCATGTTGAAATTGGCCTTTATGGATGTCTGTCAACACCTGGTTGAGATGAATGGGATCCTTCCCACCACAGCAGAGCTGTTGTTATAGGCTGTCAGAGTCCAAGGAATGTCTCCACATAAGTCTTATTACTTTGAATATTTTTGTGCCTTTTTTCTTTTCTCTTTTTCTTTCTATTTTTTTTTTAAGCCACGGGCCTGGAATTAGAAATGTTAAAGAAAAAATTTAGTTTTTCAGAAACAGTATCTGAACAGATAAGCCCCAGGACAGGTTTATGCTGACATAAATAGATCTTATTTTCTTGTTTGGAGAATGGCTCTTGCCAGTGAGAGTGAGGGATGGCAGCAGGAGGGACTAAAAGTGTCTTTCAGCACTGCAGCAGTCAATGGGTGCCCCCAAAGCTGTATTTCCCTGGACTGAGATTGAGCTGAAGGCTGGCAAGTCTGAAGGCTGGAATCCTGTTTTCTCTGGGTGGAGTGAAAACAGCATCAGCTAATTTGCTTTGGCCTGAACTAGAATATTGCACTGGTTTAAGATTTATTCCAAATTTTTGCCTACAATCAGAAAAAAGAAAATCTGATTAAATTTGCATCTTGGATTTGTAAGGCCTACTTGTATTTAAATCCATCAGTCTATAGATGATAAAGAAAACCCATAACACTTTCTTTCTAAACCCAAGCTTTTAATTCTCTTTAGCAATGGCATAGACTTCTCTGTACCCCATCCCATCCCCGGTGTTCAAGGTGGATGAGTAAAACCTCAACTACATAAGGCATGCATAGCAGAGCACATAAGCAATGACTACTGGGCTGGGTGTGTCCAAATTGTGGCTTGATGTTTTTAAAACTTCTATTATCCCTTGGAAATTGTTGTATAAAGATTGTATTGTTTGCTGCACTAAAGCTGGACATTTGCCATAGTTAAGCCCTAACTTTGATTTTAATGACATAATATGAGAGCCATCCATCTGTGGCACCTCACCAGAATATTTTGAAGACCTAACTACATTGTTTGCTGTTTCAACACATGCTCTTGCAATGCCTGTTAGAAACTTCTGCTGTCACATCTGTCATTTCATGATGTTTTGTCTCTGCAGCTTGTAACTCTGCATGATTCCATGGGGGGTGAACCATGGTGGGAGAAGGATGGCATTTACCTTCGTGAAAGCACAGATTTCTGAAGCACAGTGTTGTGGCTGATATTGCCATCCATAATTAGAAACAGGTTTGCTTAATGTTGCCTGAGGCAGCTGTGGTAACTTTAAATGATGTACAAGCCAGCCATGGCACTGCTAAGGAAAAGGCAACATGATTTAAACACTGAAGCTGGCCAGTGGGCTAAAGCTCTTGGAACTTCTGCTGCCTACCTGAGAGAGCTTGCAGAAGGTACCTTTTTTTTTTTTTGCAACTCAGCTGATGGATGGTACCTCTTGAGTAGGAACAGACACAGCCCCCCTTCAGTATCTTGAAATTGAGTGGTTTGGGATTTTTTGGAGTAGGGTTTAATTTCTCAGTGCTGCTCATCTTCTATAACCAGTTGTCAGTAATACCTAGTTTATATCTAGGTTTGCATAGGTATTAAGAGTAATTTTTTATTTGGACTGAAGCCTCTTCCGATTAAATTTCTTCAGTCTTTGCTGTTAAGTGTCCTCATGTCAGTAACTTCATTGTGGACTGCAAGAAGTGAATGAAGAGGACCAAATTTTTCAATACAGCCTCCCTTTTTTGAAATAAAATAGAGATTTTAAGTAATACTGGAAGTGGTTTTCTCAAACATCACTGCAGACTTAGCTTGCTATTTTTTTTCTTTCTGTAGCCAACAGCCATTAAATTCTTCATATGATGATTTCAGGAATCAGTATTGAGGCAAACTCCCCAAGGTGAGAGGAAGTCATTGGATGGGAAATAGTGGAAAGCCATCCTGTCACTAAAGGGGTATTTTTATTTTAGTGTTAACCACTGTGACATAGCTTTCAAATTCATGTAGCAGTTTGTGCAGTAGAGTTTGCATGGAATGGTTTTAAGTCAATGTTGGAAAAATTAATCTTCTCTGTTGGTACACATCATAGCTGCTTCATATCAGTGCTCTGCTGGGAGTGGCTTAAATATGTTAAACAACACTAAAGTCTTTCAGCCCTTTCCCTGGGCTCAACAACTTGTTTAACAGTACAGTGAATTCTGGGTCAGAAGTCTCATCCTTTGCTGGAATACCTGGACTTTGGATTCTTAAAGAGAAGGTTCCAGGACTTCTCAGATCTTTCTATATTGACTGTGTCTCTGAATGCATCTATCAGTCTAGAGGCTTAGGATAGTTTTTAACTGTCCACAGACTCTCTCTGAATTGAATTTGCTGCTGTACTGTTCAAGCATGCAGATGGTCCAGAATTGTGTATTCCTTCATCTGGAGAAAAGGACATTCCCCGGCTTAGGGGACTTCATTTCCCTTGCAGCCTCTTCATTAACTTCCTCTCCAAGACCCTTTCTTGACTTCCATTAAGGAAGAGATTTTACAAGTACTTAGTGAGCTGAAAGAACAGAGATAAATTTCCTAAGGATATCCACAACCATTTTACAGGTCTGGCAATATGTGAAGAAGAATTAGTCCCCATTAGGCTCAGTGTAGCTATCACTGAGAATTGCCAGACATCTTGTGGCTGGTGAGATCCCACCTAACAAGTGAACATTGCAGGTGATGAACACCCTCAGCAACTGTTTAAAGTGAAAGGATTTGGGGTGCCCAGAGCTTGGTCAAACCAACCTATAGGAGAGGATTTCCCAGCTTCCTGGCCATTAACAGAACACTAAGCAACAGACTTGCTGGCCAATGGAGCAGCCAGTTAAAAGCAGGGTAAGAAGAGTCAGAGATTGTTGTAGTACTGTAGAAGATAATTTTCTTTAATTAAATACAATAATATTCTACTTTTGTATAGGCTTTGTTAAATTATTCCTTTGGTGTTGAAAAATAGCAAGACTAATGAACTGCTTAATGAGGGACATTAGTGTCCACCACCATGGAACTACCTGATTTCTTGTTTGGTCTGACAAGGTATTTAGCTGCTATGAGTTATTGGTTATGTAGGTTAAAGCAGCACTACTCACTTGTTACAGGTTAAGGAATGGCCAGGACTTTGACTTAACTAATCTGGGCTCGAAGGTCTGGTGAGCACTAAGAAAAGAGATCATGGATTTTAATCATGTGGTCTTCCACTGGAAAAAAAAATACAAACCTACTTTTTTAATCTCTGTCAGCATTTTGTTGGACATTTACTCAAAAAAGCCATTGAAACAACTGAACTGAAAAATACCATGGTGAGAATAAAAGATTTTGGTTTGATTCAAAATGAAACACAATCTCTCCTCAATGAAATGACCCTTTCCCATTGCCAACAGTGCACAGGCTTGAATGAAACATTTCATTTGCAGCTATTTTTTCTCTTTCTTAAAAACAATTCCCTTGAGTTCTTTTGAAACAAGGTACTGCTCCAAAATGAAAGTCCAGCTTCTTATTTGTGAGACACTGGTACAAAATGTCTCAGCCTTTCTGAAAATCAGTTTTTTGCCCTGCCACCTCTTAATCCTTTCTTCCCTCCCACTTACTTTTGACTGAAACTACTTTGTTCAAATTCACTCCTTCACTCAGATGTTTAGATCACCTTGAAACTGCATTTTTTAGAGAGTAAACAAAGACATTTCACTCCCTCCTACCATGCTCATACTGATGTTGTTCAACATGTGCTTATAGCACGCACTTCCCTCTAGATATTGATGTTGCTGAGAGTTTGGTGGGGAGGCAAAAACTGGCTGTCTTGTTGATGAAATCTCTATTGACACTTTAAAATTCCCAACCAAACAAGGGTTTTCAGTGACAGAGAAGGGAAAAAAATAAGTGTTTTCCAGCTTCTGGCACTGCATTACAAACAATGGAGAGTGTGCATGGGGATGACTGCCTGTTTGGCAGCTGAAAGGGATTCCTTAACTCAACAAGAGACTGAAGTACCTTGGTCCAAATTGGTCTTGTTTGTGTTGAGTGAGGCAGTTCTACTTATGTCTGAATATACAGTCACATTAACAAGTGTAAATTATACTTCTGTGAGAAAGACAGACCTCTTGCATTTTCAGTATGTACACATCAATTATCAGTCATTTACCCATCATGTGCTGAATATCTTTACCTAGATGGTATGTGGTTACCTCATGCAAGAGCAATGAGGTCACTGTCTGTGCAATGGCATGGTTAAGTTCTGCATAGTTAAGTTTCTTTAATATTAAAATTTAAATAATTTCTCTGGAGTTTGCCATTTGATTTGAAATTTCTGGAAACCTGCTGGCAGGGAATTACTCTAGAGTAATTCCTTAATCTTTCTAGAAAGTTAGTCCAGAGATTAGTAATACTGTCTCCTTTTCCCCTTTCCTTTCCCCAAATTAATCAGCTTGCCCTGTTTCCAAGTTTCCAGGTGTGTTTATGAGTCTGTTCCACGACTCATGGGTGAAATCCCCACTGGAGTTCTGCCCACAGTCCTTGGTGCTTGAGGAGGACCATATTGGTGCAGTGGGGTTGTCTTAGTGCTCTCTGAACTGATTGGGTGAGCATGGCCTGGTTTTAGTGAAGAGGTGTCCTTGTCATGATACATCACCTTTATCACTCTCTCCTGCTTAATCCCAGTGGAGAAGCCCAGTTGGAGTGCTCTGGGGCAATGACATGTTCCATCTACTGCTGCCACTGGCTCAGGTTAGACCCCCTTTGTTGGGTCAGTGGGGAAACTCTGGAATCTTTTCAAATGCTGCCTTGATACCATGAGCAGCTCTGGGCAGTGCCGGGCAGCCCTGCAGGCGTGCTGCCATCTGTGGCTGTGTTAGCAGGGCAGTTTAACACGAGAGCTACTGGGGAGGGACCAGGTATTTGGACAGCAAATGTGGGTTCAAGCAGGTAGCAGAGTCCTCGTTCATGTTAAAGAGAGGGGAGGAGGGGCAGCGCTGATATCTTATTTTATGGGGGATTTAACAAAGGCACTGTGCTTGCAGAAGGCTATTCAGGCTGCCATTTCCCTAGCATTTTAAATACCACCCCACTCCTCTCATTACAGCTGGGGATTTTGGCTCTCCCAGGGGGGAGGAGATGTTCTAAATGGGCTGCCAGGGAGGTGGATTTAATGCACTAGGAAGAGCTGGCTTCACCAAGTTAAAAAGCAAAACAAAACCCAATCCTCCATTCCTATTTTTAGTGTTTATGACCAAGTATTTTTGCTTGGTTGCTCAATTTGAAAGGGTTTAGTGAGCCTGCCAGTTGATTGAAAGCTCTGTGGTGTGTGAGCTGGCCTGGCTGGGGAGCCTGCAGTGCATAGCGACGAGGTCGGAGCTGTGCCGGAGGTTTTTTTCCACTGCAGTTTGTTGAAGGGTAACGAAAATGTCCCCCGGGCAAAGGGGATGCTGGCTTTCCAGGTTGTGGTGATTCATCTTGCCTGGATAAGCAGTCTTTCTCCCATTCCTGCATTTTCATCTCCATCTACCTCACCCCCACTCCACTGTGTGTCCAAATGCAACGCCAGCCCCTGTCCACGCAGAGGTTTTGCTGGGGGTCTCCGGCAGCAGTCCCGGTGAGCGGCACCGCCTGGGCAGCATTAGCATGCAGTGCCTGTCCTCCTGCCCAGTTCATGTTCTATAAATGGGTTCATTCTCGTCATTAGGAGCGATGTCCCTGGCATATGGAGTCCGTGCGGTGCCTGCAGGCAGGTTTCCTTCCTGTTGGTGTTGGTAAGCAGCCCAAGTGCCTCCTGGCAATTAGCAGATCGTTACCCATAATGCAGCACGCAGCGATGCAGCCTGGTGGTTTTTCTGGAGGTCACTCTGACCTAATTCACCCCCAGGAATTGTACAGTGCTGGCATGACTTACCAGTGCATTAACAAGCTGATGCTTCAGTACAAGGTTATTTGAGTGCTCCCACATTATTTTTCTTAGGCAAGAACTAGCCATTTTGTCAGGTGGCCAACAGTGGTTAATAGGGGCTAGTCTGGAAGAAGAGGGGGCCGAGGGCTGTCTGGTTTTGAGATGAGCCATCGGGGCATGGGGGATCTCTTTGGCTTTAAAGCTGGACACTGTTTCTGGCACCCCAGGTTGCAAATGCTCAGGGCTCAGTTTGCTACCTCAGTTCTGTGTTCCCACAGCGTGTTCCCAATGAAAAGAGCAGCCTGTGCCAGGTGTGCCTCAGTCCCCATGGCTCGGCTTCAGAGGGGAGGACAGAGGGATGGGCCTGTGCCCCAGATCTGCCCCAGTCCAAACCTCTGGGAGATATGAAACGGAGGTGCAGATTTCAGCCTGTCCAGGCAGTTTTGGAAGGGCAGGTGTGCCTGGCCAGAGGGTGACACCGACACAGCAGCAGAAAACTTGGCAGGGCTCATCCTCCCTCTGGCAAACCTGAACACAGGGCAGAGGGCCTGGCTGCAGCATCACCAGCCCAAATCTGGGTGTTCTCCAAGGGCAATGATTTGTGTGCACCAAAGTTAATCGAGACTATTAATTTTATTAACTAAACTATTATTAACTATAACTATATTAACTAAACTATTATTAGTTTTTAGAGACTTTTAAAATCTCTAATTTATTTTCATTTCTCCCTGCTAACATATGTATGGCTGGATTGTGCGTGCTGAGGAAGTGGCATACTCAGGGAGAGGCACACACAGACCTATTGCAGTAAAACTGTTTTAAAACTTTTCTCAAGGAGTTTTCCTTTAAGATATGGGGCATCTGCTATCACGGGAATGGTGTGTGGGAAGTGATTTGACTGACGAACCATTCGGAATAACTCACTCCTGGCTTGTCCCTTTGCATGCTCCAGAGGTCACCCCTGAATCCCACCCAGCTCCTCCTGCCACCCTGTGTCAGACAGAGCTACACTGCCTTGTCCACAGCCCATCTCCTTGGGTGCACATGGGTCTCTGCATACACATTTGTGCATACTTCATTTTGTTCATGCACATGAGTGGCCTCAGCCAAGCTTTGCTCTTCTATACCCTCTGTAACCCAGGCTCCTTATGCCAGCTGATGCTCTCGATACTTCAAATGATTTCTGAGGAAATTATGCAGCATTGTAGAGTCAAAGCTATGCATGAGTAGAGCTGGTGAGTGGACTTTCCTCAGGCAATGAAATTTTCTGGCAAGTGCCTGGAGATGAGGGGTCTTTTGGCAGGAACTTACTCCTTTGCTCCCCATGCCCTTTGGCCTTTTCATGGCTAAAGAAACAGCAGGGCAGTGCAGGAGAGTGAGCTGCAAGTGCTACCTGCCTCACTCCACCATTTTATAACTTCCCCAAGATCCTTGGCCTTGCTTTCAAACACAGGTCTGTCCTGCTTTCTCCAATTACACCTGCCAGACTGCAGCTGGGGCTGAATGACCACCATTTGCACAGGGGTTTTATTTATCCCCTGGGCAAACAATTAAAGTGGGCTCTCTTGTATCAGTGCCAAATATTTGAGCAATTGCTTGTAATTTATATAAGTTCTTCCTCTGGAACTGGCAGTACTGAGAAGCAAACCACCACCCTCAGAGTGCAGCTGGCCACCAGTCCTGCTGCTAATGCAGCAGAGTGCCCCTTCTCTTTTTGTGGATTCAGTTCTGTCCGTGCTGGCCAGAACAACTGTAGGGCCAGAAAATGAAATAATAGGAACTATAAGCTCTTCTACAGCTGAGTGGTTTCAGAGATCCATCAATTATTAAAGGCATTAATTCTTCCAAAATTACTGGCACGTTGTGACATATTAGAATAGAAGAGAGTTGGTCTCTGACCAAATCAGACCGACCAGACTATTCAGTGAAACCACTGAGTCTTTTTGGACTCACTTCTTTAGCAGAGTTGGCAGTGCTAGAACACACTGGGAGAAGCAGCTAGGTTTTCTCACTTCAGCCAGGACACAGAAATTCACAGTGGTGATATTTCCTGTCCTGTCTGATAATAATAAACCCCAATGTGGTGCCTGTGAGACTTTCTTTTGTTTGTTTGTATGTTTTTTTTAAGAAGCTGGATTCAGTAGGGCCCTGTACTGAAGGGGATGAGACAAGAGCTCTTCACCTGCAGCCTCCAACATCTACCCCTGTCTTGGCTGCCAGGAAAGCTGTTTTATTTTTCTATAATGAAATACTCCTGCTTCTCCATATCACAGAGATAGTGTGGCAGGTGGTGCCTTGGCTCCTCACCCCATGAACACTTTTGAAGGCTTCTGTTAATGAGTACCTCCATTTGAGCAGGCAAGCATATGTCTCTAGACTGTAACACCTTCACAGTGCAAGATGGGAAGGGCCAGGAAATGCCAAGAGCTCCCCAGTCTCATCCCTTAGGAATGTTCGGTCTTTTTGTGAGAGTTGCAGCTTCTTTAGCCCTGGGATTCTGGCAGAGCCAAGTTCTTCAGCGTTCCTGGATAGTCTGAGTTTTTAAGGGCCTTTTTAACTCTAGCTGTTGTTGACACTGTGTATCTATAAGCACAGATCTGTATCTATCTTCTTAGACAGACAAATGAGGGATACCTTTTTAAATCATAACCATAAAATTATATCACTTATTAGAAGTAAAAGTTTCCCTTCTTTTGTACAGGTAATGGTAATAATTCTGTCAAATGATGGCAGTGGCCACCAGAGACCTTATTCAATCTTAGCAGGAGGAAATTTTGCATTTTCTTTGCATGTAAACTTCCATTATTTGGATGGGGCTCCTGTGATATAGGCCATTATATCTGTAATATGTATTTATAGTTGTTTAAAGACCTGAAAGTTTATGGAATAAATCTGATGCAATATAGCCAGGAGGCCTGTGAGTTTTCATCACGCTATTGATTAAAAAGCCCACCACTACACTGTGAAGATAATGGAAAGAATTGGAAACTGGGCAAAAATTCCTTTTATTCTGTATAAATAATTTCACATTTGTTTTTTAAAAAGAGCATTTGCTTATTTTTTCCCCTCAAGATAATCTCTGCCTTTGTTTGAAAAAGGTTATTGATTGGATTGTTAACTTAAATAGTCTGTGGCGGGTGTGACAGAGCACATGGCTGCAATTAATCTTACAATGCAGAATCCATTATTGAAAAGGCACTAATGAGCCATTCTAAGGCCTTCACTGGTCACAGAGCAACTGGAAGCAGCAGATTGCTCCTGCCCTTTAATGTCAGTTTTGGTCTTTAGTGTTATACAGCCAGTGTAAGCAGGAGAGATTTTTGGATATTTTTAGGGTATTTATGTTAAAATTATCCTTCCCATCAGCCTGCAATTGTAGCAGGTGCAGGATACAAGAAATGGTCTCTGAATGTACTCACCTCTCTGCTCTTCTGACCAGATGTCTGGTGGACATAATGTACAATAAAAGCCAGTGGCATGTGAAACACTGATGTCACTATAAAATATGGTCTCAGTCTCAAAGTTCACATCCAGAGGAGAGTTTTGACAAAGATGAGAGAGCTTTCAAACCTGATCTACACTTTAAAATATTGTTTTAAGACAAAGGGATGAGCTGTTGAAAACCTTGCTTCAAGTTTTATTGTCTCTGTCAGTTGCTTATAGCTATTGCAGCATAGCAAAAGTTTAGGTAGACAATAGTTATGGTAGATTAGAAACAATCAGTGTTAACATATTGCCTTCTCCTTCAACAGAACTGCTCCCAGGGTGTATTTTAGAGGTCTGTCTATTGACTTCGGTGGCACCATAAATATGGGTTACTTCCTGCCCCAATTAGATCTGCAGAGCTGATACAGACTTGTGTGAGTGATCCAGGGTTTGCCAGGGTGGAGCCATCACCTGAATTATTAACTGGCTTTCAGCTGCAGACTCTGCTGCACACCTTAGCCACAGCAAACACTGTTCATCACACCATTAGGTGAAATAAGACTGCTTCTCCATCTTAAACACATAGCAAGAAGACTGTCAGCTCTCTGACTTGTGTGCTACCGCGGTGTCCGTAACTTGAATCACATTTTGGACTGCCTTGTGTGTAAAAGATAATTGTGGCCTGAATTAGCCTTTTTATTTTTAAGGAAAAAAGAAAGGGAATTTGAATGTACCTGTAGTAGCTTGCAACATGCAGCTACAGGACTTTGTGTTCAGGTATTCTGACACAGAAGGAACGCTAAGAAGTTCTGTGATATGGAGCAGGGATGGTGTTCACTAACACTGCCTCAGGAAGTCTTTGATGTGTGAATTTTCTCAAAGCATGTAAAACACTAGGTTTTGAACAAAAGTAGCAGGAAAAGAAAGAGAAAGAGATCATGAAGAAGGAGAAACCAGGGAGGAAAGGAAAAAGAATTTTCATATTTTGAGTATCTAGTGGTCTGCTTGCCATATGCTACAGTGCCTCACTGTGCTGATAGCATAAGTAAAAATAGTCTTTCCAATGACATTAAGCTGCGGTCATGGTACCACAAGGAATGTTGCTTAATGTGAAAGAGCATCTGACTTAGAGGCTGAAGAAAGGCATTATTTTTGCCTTCCACATGGTATAAGCCCTGGGCTAACAGAGGGCAACCTGCAGCTATGCAGACTCCACTCTTGCAGTCACAGTACTTGGAGAGAGAGCCTATTCGGGTGAATGAATTGGTATGTTCTTGCAAAATACTTCTGCTTTGCTACTAGAAAGAAACCACTGTGGCCCTCACTCTATTCCTAATTTTTCTAAGGAATACTCCCACAAGAGCCCACAAGAGACCATTTCTTTCAGGCTTGTGGTAGGTGTGGTTCTTAAGAAGTGCTCTGTAATATAGGCAGGATGTTTCACTTCAAGGATGAAGCACCACTGATGTGAGATGCCAAAGAGGAGACCTGCAGAGGTGTTTTTGAGCTAAATGAGGAACAAAACAGGCAAGACTGATAACTGGAAGAGAGCAGGAATGGCTATAAAGGGATAGAGATAAAGCAGTGAACAGGACCTGACCCTCATGTTGTGTTAGAAAGGGAGGGTCCTCAGCTGGACTCTGCAATGAGCAATGTGTGTGCACAGGCAAGTGAGCATGTGAGGATGTGCATGCATTTAGCTGGGATTTATTTCTGTAAGTTTGATTCCATTCTTTCTGTTTCTTTTCAAATGTGACTGAAGCTATTTAAGTCTCTGATTAATTCACCTCCCTATATGAGTTGTTTTCTTGATATATTCCAGCACTGTGCAACATTTCTGGAAGCAACTCTCTGCTGTTGGGATGAATTCCTCCCTGATGTGTAGCATGGCACACTTGTTCTATTTACTGGTGTTGAAATAAGGTTTGCATTCAATGTAAATCAGATCTGTAGAAACATTTCAATGTCATATCAGGTTCTGCTAGTTTGGTAGTATCAGAAAGTATATGTGGTCCTCTCAGCAAGAAAAGGCATCTTGTCACATCTCCTTTTGTTTAGTTGCAGTCTCAAGGCCCCAGAACTTTAGTTGGTCCACTGTAAATCTCAGCAAAAACTGTCACTTGTTTTGTGCTGACATTTCAAGGGCTCCAAAACCCCGTGATCTTCTCAGCCCATCTGAGCCCATCAGTATTGTCAAGATCTTTCTTTATTCAAAGGCTTAAGAGTGATATGAGCAATTTCATTGATCCCTCCTTCTCTAAATATCTCCTTTATTTTCAATTCAATTTCTTTAAAAATTATGCATATACATTTCTTTGCTGGACAGGTTTAGTTGTTGTATCACAACCATGCAAATATAACTGGAGAACAAAAATTCTTATTACAGCATTTGGTGGTATAATGGACACATAAAAGAAATTCATCCCCTACAGCATTACTTCCTTATCCAGCAATTCTCAGCAACTCTTTGCTTCACTAGCTGGAAAATACAGAAAGTTTTTGTAGTGTGGTGATGGGCACTGTGATGATGCAGCAAAATATTACTGATAGGTCTGGTAATGAAGATGACGCATCTGTGCCCACATCTACCATGGACATGCCTTTTTTTTCTTACTGGAGAAACAGTCTTTCTTTCTCCTCTCTTAAAAAGGCACTTAGGCTGCTGGAAGTGGAAAAGATTTTTTCCCCTCCATTGGTTGTAGTCTAAGAACAGCAGATTGGGTAGAGGTGAAACCCCACCCCACAACTTATGGTGCCAGTTTCTAGAAGAAGCAGGCAGCAGTGCGAGATGTGCATACCTGTGTTCCTAGTCTTTCTACAGACGAGCAATTGACTCTCCCCGCTCTCACCATGCACAGTGTTAATGTTTAAGTGTGTCAGAGAAGGATTCTAAATATGGGGCTTTCCAAGAAGGCAGGCAGGAGCTTATTGCAGGAGACTTAGACAATGTTTCAGCCAGGTAAGGGTGGTTTGGGAGTACAGTACTTTATTTCAGTGGTGTATTTGTCTTGTTTTGTTTTGCAGAAGGAACACTCATCCTACCTTTGGTTTGTTTGTTTGTTTGTATTTTCCCCTCCAGAAAGCCCATTGCTGACCCTGCTTCTCTGGTACCGCTGTTTTGCAAAGCTGAAGTCGACACGCATGTAGGGGCGGGGGTTGTAACTCTGGCAATTTGTCCTTCCCGATTAGATGTGACTGTTCTGCTAGCTTTCCCTTCTTTATTCCTTTCATTTAGTTCATTGTGGGAATTGGCTTGGGGTTTTTTTTCCTTTCGGTTTCCTGTTTTGATCCTGGAAGGTTAGCTGTGCAATTTGGTTTCTTCTGTGCCAACCAACTTTAGTGGCAGAGCTCTTAAAAAAAAAAAAATAAAAGAAGTCTTGTGTCTTCTCTGTACACTACTGCTTCCATTTAAGCAAAGTTTACAGAATTGCTCCACCCATTTGGACACCAGGAAAGGAAGCTGTGAAATGGAGAATAACCTCATTTCCACCAGGTCCTTCGTTCCGGTCGAAACAGCGCTAATTGAAACTGTAGTCCAATTTCTATTAAGACAGATGGTCTCTCTCTGAAATTGGGTTTGTTTCTGATTTCATCCTTTTTCTTGTTTTCTTAAAAAAAACCAAACATCCTCACAAAAAACGAACTCAAAGCCAAACCATTTTTAAGAGCTCTGAATAAAACTGCTTTGCCAATGGGGTGGAAATAACTATGATTTTCTCTTGTGCCCGGCAGCGAAAGGGTTAATGCCTGCTTTCCTCTTTGATATCTGTTAGTTGCAGCCCATGTTGTGATCAGTCCATGTCCGTGTGTGTTTTGTTCCCAAATTTAATGCTGGTTAATTAACAAGCAATAAGTGAGCCTTAACAATGACCATTGTTTCCGATCTTCCTCAGGACACCCGACCTGCCTGCAGTTCACCACAAACATGACTGAGGCTGTAAAAACCTATCAGTGGCAATGCATTGAGTGCAAATCCTGCAGCCTTTGTGGGACCTCAGAGAATGACGTGAGTCCATTTACCTTTACATGCAAATAAGCATCACTGCAAGCCGCTGCCATGCCCACCCTTGAGAAGCATGTGGCACTGGTGTGGGTCATTGTTTCACTGCTGCTTCCATGCATCTCCAAGGAAGAGCCATCCCTGAGCACAGAGATTCTCCCCAGTGTCCCCATTCAGCCACTGGTCTCTGCTGAAATTACCACAGGTATCATATAGGGCCACTGAAGATGCTGATACTTGTGGTTTGTATACTTATTCAATAGAAATTAGCTGGGAGCCATGAATTCATGTTGCAGGGAGCTTTCAGCATGATAGTCAGAAGCAGATGTGAATACATGATAACCCAAGAGAGGCAAGTATGCTCCTTCTGTCCCTGATTTTCTTTACTTTCTTGGTATGATTTTTTAAACTTAATTACAAGACTTGGGAAACATGAAACTATTTGAAGTAGGATGGCTAAGCCTCACCTAATCACCACCTCCAGTGATTTCCAGAGCCTGCAGCTGAGCAGTGTCCTCCCTGTGGGGTTTGCAGTTAAAATCTGATGCTAAGGGTCCTTGGCAGCCCATGAGAACCTTGGAAAATTGACAGTGGCTGGAGAACTTTGGAGGTGATTAGCTGAAATCACTATATATATATAACTATATATATAATCTATAACTATATATATAATCACTATATATATATAATCACTATATATATATAACACTATATTCCCTACAGCAGAATAAATTTGAAGCCTGAGATTTTGTTTTTGCTTTAGCATAAAAAAATCAGAATCCGGGGAGCTTAGGAATCACAGGATGCTTCAGAGCAGCTTTTTTCACCCCAAATATATGAAAGAGCTGCAGACCACATGGTGGGGTCATGTAATTTCCATCTGTTTCACAAAAAATTTACTCAGCTGAGTTTTGGAAAACTGTCTAAGTCAAAGGTTTCCTCTGAAGGAATGAGATCAGCACATGGTGACACCGGAGCCCAGCAAAGCCTGCCCTCTTCTCAGTACAGCATATCCCCAGCATAACAGCTTTTACTCCTGCATTATGAGGCCATCTAGGACTGAACTCCTCCACTTCTCATAGTGATTTTCTACTTAGAAACTGAGCTGTCTTGTGCTGAGAGAGGCTTTCTGCAGCCTCTCAGGGAATATGGTGGCTAATCATGGATGGACAAATGTGATGCTTGTAGCCTTTACATTCCCAGCAGTCTCTTAGTCTCTGTTGTTGCAGATCTGCATTCCCAGCTGAACATTGCTGGTTACCCTACTTAAGTTTTCATCTTGGCAAGAGACTAATTTACATAATTTCTCTCTTTTCCTCTCCTTCTCTCCCTGTTTCCCTACTGTCTCTCCAACAAACCTGCCTCAGGACCAGCTGCTCTTCTGTGATGACTGTGACCGTGGCTATCACATGTATTGCTTGAATCCACCAGTCTTTGAGCCCCCAGAAGGTAACATATGACGGAAGTCTGCTTTGAAAATAACAATAAAGTCTTTGTGGAGAAGGGAAAAATTTCAGAAAGGTGTTTTGAACCATGCAGGGTTAAGGAAACAGTAGTGAAGTAAAGGGAGGTAGCACTGGAAAGAAACAAAATTAATAGATGTGAAGCGCTAGTGTGATCTGTGATATCCTATTAGTCTTGCCTGGTCTCCTCCTCTTCCAGAACATGGCTCTTTTGTGGGTCATGGGTACCTTTGGTGGGTACCCATGGGTACCATGGCTCTTTTGTGGGTCATGGATGTCCCACATGTCACTGGTCACCTCAATTTAGTCAGCTGAATTGAGCGCCTGTGAAATGTAACTTTGGACTTCTTAAGAAGTCAAAGTCCTGGAGAGAGAGCCTCATGCAGGGAGGTCCTCTCTGGAACATCTGAGAGCCTGTTGGCAGGAGACTGGATTAAAGGGAATTACCTTCCTTTCTCTATGATATGCTTCTGTTTTGGCAGGGTGAGGGTTTGGTGGTCTGTATTATATTTGGTATGTAGTTATAACCTCTGCAGGGGGTTCAATTGGACTATACTATGACTGGTTGGAATTTGTCACTTGGCTGTGGAGCAGAGGAACCAGTCTCTTACCACTAGAGGTTCTCTGACTGAAATCCTCAGAGAGCAGTAGAATTGGAGGCTTGTGAGTGCGAGTGACTGCGGTTTACATGAGGGGAAGGACAAGAATAATTACAAATTAATCGTGCATTCAGGAGCTAATATTTGTAACTTTGGTAAAAAGGATGCTAAATCAGGAGGGGAAAATCTTGAAATGCAGCTAATAATTATCTAAAGGTTTCCACTGGGAAGTGGTTTATTGGAAGTGTGAAAATATAAAACACCTCATTGCAGTGCACACCCCAGCAGCATTGCAGCTCACGTAGAAAGCCTATGGATGCAAAGGTAAGGGCAGCAGAGTCTGCTTCACAAAAGTACAGGCAATTCCAATATTAGGAATATCTCATATACTATTCAACCCAATCTTGACAGAAACTCTGAGAGCCTTGATTTCATGTCAATCCTATAAGAAGGATTTCTTCATTTGCAGGGAGCTGGAGTTGTCATTTGTGCCAGGAGCTGCTCAGAGAGAGAGCATCAGCTTTTGGCTACCAGGCCTGAGGAGCTCCAGCAGTCAAGAAACACCTTGCTCCTGGTGTTGCCATACCAGCACACAATTCCCACCCAGAACACAAAGACACGACCCACATCCAAATGAACGGACACTCAAATACAGGAAGAGGTATCTGTGGAATTCACTGTCACTAAGCCAGACCTCCTGGGCTCTGCTAGGACTGTGTACTTTCCCAATGATCTGGATGAAATCTCTTCACTGCTGTGCATGGTTGCTGCTTGCCATTAACAGGCTCACATGCGTTATGGAAGGGAGGGTTGTTATACCAACATGGAGAAGTCAATTTTGTGTGGCCTTGTGCTTTCCGTTTAGTCTTTTTTTAAATGAAAAGGTAGTAAGATATTTCCCAAGGAATTATTGGTGAGTATTTCAGCTAGGAGCAGCACCAGGTGTTTCTCTTCAAAGGCTTGACTGGAAATCTCTTTACTGCAACCACTCTGTAGATTCATGGGTGCTTAAGAGGGGTGCTCTGAGAATTGCATTTAGTTCAATATTTCCCAGTTCATGAACAGCACATTGTCACTAAGAGAAGCACTGATCAAATCTTCTTGGGGTGACACTTTCTCCATTGAATCAAATGTCCTGATTTGGCAGATCATTAGGAATCTGTTTTAAGTGTAAGAAAGAGCAGTACTGGTATGTACACACTCAAATGCTTAGAAAAGCCTTTGGTATTCAGTGTATTCAGGCATACTGTCCCACTGCAATGCCAGCAATACCTTCCAGACATAATTTCTTTTTGTTCAGAAAATTCTGAGTGAAAAATCCTATGTATATGCAACTGACAGTCTGTTTAGCTCAGAAAATTGGACAAAAGAAAAATTATCATCTTAAGTTGATAATAGAAAGTAAAAAGTTGTCAGCTTTCCGAGCGATCTAACGTAAGTTGCAAAAAGGAACAAATTCGGCTTAAGGTCAAATGAAGCACTTTGATTAAATTTTTGAAATTTCTAAATAAAAATGTTCTGCAACTGAAAGCTGAATTTTCTGGGCATTGCCTAATCTGGGCTTTTAGCATTTCCAAAGCGTTACTCTTTTTGTCAAAGTAATTATCAAGATCTAACTAAATTTCCCAATAATTTTCCCCCAAATTCTCTACAACTGCATCTTTGGCCAATGACATATTTTGTTTAAAAACCTTCCCTAGCTCTAAAGAAAAGAATCATTTGCTGAACTTAACATGAAAAGAAGAATTTTCATAATGATAAAAAAAATTAAATAGGAATAGTTCTACTTTATTTAAACAAAGCTTTACATGTGAAATGAAGAAATTTTAAGTGAGACCATCCATTGAAAAAAAAAATTATTGCAGTTGAATCTCTCTGAATAATTTAAGACGTTACTAGGAGAATAAGTACATCAAATATTTTCTACAAAACACATTTTTAAGGTTAAAAACCTACCACTCCCTGAACTGCTAAGTAGCCCAGAATAACCATTTTTTTGGGTATGATGTATATCACTTTCTATGCATAGATTTAAGTGGGTTTATAATATAAATTTATAGAGCAGCATGTGACTCATGTTGCTGGTACAAGTAGGTAAGGATACTGAAGATTATATTTGGCATGTTTATATTGGTTGAAACTCTTCTGCAAAATGAAATGTCCCCAAACACTTAAAAGACATTGTGAAACAATATTGGTAAGATATTTTTTCTTCCTTCTCCTGCTAATTGCACTTAGTTAGGATGAGCTATACTGACCTAGTGCACTTTTTCCTCATTATTTAGATGGTTTCTTCCCCTTTTGTTCAGTTTACACACCAAAAGTAGCTGTGTCAGCTACTGGATTCTCCCACCTACTGTTGCAGCCTCTTCTCAGGCTGCAGCAGAAGTATTTTAACCTGTTAGAAAAAAAATGTAGAAAGTATTTACCCTAATTGTATTGGACCAATTCTCTCCTGGAGCAGCTGCACTGGCTACCTGTAAAATTCATTCAATATCTTGTGCTTTCCATGTGACAGCCCTTCAATGAGCTAAGAACACAAAAAAATTTGAGCATCAAGTCTGGAGAGAGCAAAGTGGAAGCCTGTGCACTTGCATCAGGTGTCTGATACCTGTTGGGACAAGACCCTTGAGCAAATGTGAAATAAAGCATCTTCCTCCCAGTCTGGAACTGCCCTGGCCCTGGGGAAGCACTTGGAGGACACAGCTGATCTGCATTTGCATTTACACCCATCTGTTGGTGTGGTTGAACCCTGCTGATCTGGCATTTTGGGACCATCACATGGTTCTGTCTGATACAAAATCCTGTTGCTGTTGTGGCTAGGAGTGCAAGTGTGTATTCACCAGAGACACCACTGGGCTCTGTTACAGAAAATGGGTATTTTGGGAAGAGTGACTGGAAATGAGAAGTGTGTGTGCTGCAGGAAACTTCTGTGGTGGTGCTACTGGTGGGATCAGCAGATGTGGGTTAGTATTTTGGCTGGTCCTCAGCTACCAGCACCTAGAGACTTCCGTCATAAAAATCTCCATTGCCTTCCAGTGTCCTGATGTTTACTCTGACCTTGGAGGAGTAGGACAATGTCTGCATTCCTAAACAGAGAGGACATGCATGTTGTTTTGGCCTGTGTGTTTAGCAGACACTGGTGGCTCATCATGTAAGTCTCAGCTAGCCTGGTTGGTGGAACCAGCTGGTGCAGAATTTCAGTGGTCTCCATTCCTGTGACAGAGACATTGCTAAAGGAGCTGTGCTCTCTGTGCACACCTGCTTTCCTATTTTGTGGTTTTGATCCAGAGCTGTTTTTCCCTCCCACAACCATTCTGCAGCCAACAATATCTTTCACGTTCAGAAATACTCCTCCGTGGCCATGCTGAGGTTTCATCAGAATGGGGTATGACAGAAGGACAGATTGCAAGATCTTCAATGCCAAAGCACTGTTTGCCACCTGAGATCAGTGTGACAGGGTGCTTGCCCACCGTGGACCAGCTGTGTTTCATCTCTCCAGCTTTATGCTGCATGCTGTGTAGCCAGGCAGCTCCAGGTAACTTTGGCAGCAGATTAAATACAAGCTCTCCCATGTGGAGAACTTCCTCCAGCTACAGCCTCCCTTCTTCATTAGCTGAGTCCAAGAAAAGGGGCTGGAATGGACCTCTCAGTGGCATATTTACCTTGCATTCAGAGCCATGTGTGTTGGTGCACGTTAGAAATACTGACTGGCCTCTCAGGTGAAAAATGCACCAGCTTTGCTGAGAAGAGGAGAGGTTGTGGCACTACCATGGGGGTGAGGAAGAGGAGTTTAGAAAGTCTGATAACTGATTCCCTGTCACCTGCTGCCCCACTGGGGATAGTCTCCTGCATGATTGCTGGGATGTGTAACTTGGCAACACCATCTGCTCTCAGGCAAATCCTGTCACTGATCTGGTCTGGCCACTAAACAGTGTGAGGGCTCTGGCTCAGTGTGCTGCTCTCTCTCTTGCTATGGCAGGATATGCAAGTTTGTTGGCAGTCCCTGAGGTGAACAAACTCTAGTGTTTTTTCCAAACTCCTCTGTGTAAGCAAGGCAATTAATATTTTAGCACAAATCACGGCAAACTACCAGAAGATGGTAGATCCTGCATGTCTTGAAGACCTCAAATCAAGAACGGACAGATTCCTAGATGTATTTTAATTGAACACAATCTTATTTAATCACAGGAATGTCTGACTGAAAAAGGTTTGTGTTACAAAGGAAGTCAGGCTGGATGATGTAATTGTTCTTCCTGGCCTTATTATAAAAACAGATGTTTACTGTGGGAGAGGATGTATTTAAATACAAACATGTCTGCATAATGGCCTTAAAGTATGTTAGTTAAACATATGCACTTGATCCTTATACTTTTGACTCCTTTTGGATAAACTAAAAAAGGTCAGTTAGAGAAAATCATCTTTACTGATGCAGTAAATTGTACATTACCTCCTTCATGCCCACAATGGCATCTACTTTGGTATTGGCTACCTCGGGCTGTTCCAGAAACTGAACAATTCAGACTGTATTGTGTGAAACCATAGCTTGCCTCTGGCTCTCCCTCCATCACATTTGTGTGCTGCTCTGCCCAGTTTTCTGTCCATTGTGGGAAGACTGGCTGGGGAGGGCAGCACCTGCAGGGGCAGACTCAGAAACCAGAGGGGTGGAGAAATGACCACTGAACAGGGGCATGCAAATAGTGCCACTGAGGAAGTGAACTCGTGTTGCCAGCACAGAGCCTCTCCCATGGCTTGGAAAAGGCAATACCTTTGAGAAACATGAGATGGGTCCTAATCTGCCCCCAAACTGTGCTTCCATAGCTGTGTTGTTGCATCAAGTTTACAGTGCACAGAGTTTACATTCTGTAAATGTACCTCAGACCAGCTCTTGAGCTAAGAAAGCCACCATTGAGTGTGTTCTTTTGAAGCAAATGTTACTCTAAATAACTTTGAAATCATGATTTTTTCATCTCTCTTTAGAAGGAGCTTAGTCAATTCTGCCCCACAGGAAGATTCTCCTGCACCATGCAGTGTTATGGGGCTGTAGCATTTTCTTTACACCTACACCCCTGTTTTGAGAGGGGTCATTTGGGAGGTGAGGAGTGGATGGGGGTAGAAAGGAATATTAATTAAGCTTGTCACTGCTAGAGGGATAGTGTGCGTTGTGGGCAAGAAAATTCCAGGTAGAGCTGGACATGATTTTTTCTGCGTGGAATGAATTTACTTTTAAAAAATGTGCTTTTGAGAGAACCATGATTATTCATATATCAAAGTCCAAGCTGGAAAATTATTTAATACAAAAACTAAGGGGAAACAATCGAAAGAGTTGAAAATCATTGTTTCAATCTTTTTAGAAAAAAAGTCACTTCCATATTTAAATTTTAAAGTTAATATAATTTATATTGGGAAAAATCTGGCACCAGTCTTCCAGAGGGAAGAAAGTGCAGATCTTATGGAGGACATGAGTAAAAGATAGATTTTCTTTTCAATGTTGTTATAGGAGGCTGTGAGATGATCACGAGGAGGTCACCTGACATTTTAACAGTTGACCAGTTCCATAATTTTTTGAAAATAAGTTCTGTGGAGAGGAGCAGGCAGACAGGTCAGGAAAGCCCTTCTCTAACCAGTTCTGGGTTCATTATGATCTTACCATCTCCCACTTGGGTGGGAGCAGGGTGACCAGGGCTGCCAGGCAGGAGCAGGGGGGTGCTGCCCCAGCCCCCCAAATCAGGGGGTCTGCAGAAGGAGTCCCCAGCCAAGCTGGCAGGGATGCACACGGACTGAGCACACCTGGAGCTCAGTTCCCAGCACTGACCCAGATGGGGAGAGCCTGTCCTGCAGTGCTGTGGGGGCTGTGCCCATCACAGGGGCACTCAGAGCTGCTCTGAGCCAGTCTGGGGTGGGACATTCCCCACACCCCACCTGTGGGGAGTTATGAAGCACCGGGCTTATTTCCACTTACAACAAGGGTTGTGGCACCGCTGTGGGCAGGTGCTCAAATCTGTGCCTTGCTTCTGGAAAAAAGGCAGGATAGCAATCCTTAGCTGCTCCTGCAAAGCATTTGGAGCCTACAAACAGTGTACAAGCCTTAAGTGCTGCTATTTACCACAGTGCTGCACACCCAGGCTGTGGCAGAACAAGAAGAGCCAGCTCTTCTGGGCTGTTCCTTACACCATTTATTTCTGCCAGCCACAGGCCCATGACACTTCTGGGAGACAGGAACAGGTGACAAGGCAGGAGGTGGATGTCAAAGATCCAAGACCCTGCAGAAGGAACAAAAAAGTTTAGTTGCTGCACTGTGCCTCTCCTCTGGTAAAAGAGGGCAGGAATTGTGACTGGCAGGCAGCCAAATCCATCTTTGCTGCAGATACAATTACTAGCAATGACCTCCAGCCACAGCAGTAGTTAAATGGCTTTTCAGGGCAGGCACCAAACCTGGTCTGGTTTACGTAAGATAAACTCAGGTTTGCTGGAGGGGCAGGGAGAGGAGGGGGTGTCTGTGGTTTGAAGGGGACTGATTTACAAGTGCAACTGCCCAGCCCACTCCCCATTGTGTTGCCCTGGCTCTGGAGGCTCAGGGAATGTCCCTGTCCTACCGGTGCCCATGCCATCCTCCAGGGCCAAAGCATCATGTCCCTGCTCCTGGGAGCAGCTTTGCAGAGTGCTGGCACTGTCCCAGCTGTCTCTGGCAGGGCCGCCTGGGGCACAAGGTCTCGCTGCCCTGCAGACAAGGGTGAGAGTGACTGACGCTCCCAGGCAGTGTCCTGGGCCCCTGGGGTCAGTGGCTGTCTTGAAGGAGGCAGGGCTGCAGGTTGTGCAAGCACAATTTTGCTGTCCTGATGGCCAAGCCTTAGCACAGGGTAGAGGAGAGGTGCATCACTCTCCTGCACTCTCCTGCACCCTCCTGCACTGGGGTGTTTGGACATTCCTCCACCACTGTGCATTGAGGCACTTAACTGAGGGCAAGGGGAAGGTAAAGAACAGCAAGTGCCTCCAGGGGACAGAAGGGGTTTTAGGCTTTACCCTTTTATTGTATGCCAGTGAGAATGCCAGGCATTTAGCAGCTGGGGAATCAGGCCAACAGTTTATTAATATTTGTTGTGTATTTCTGCCATGTTGGGTGAAAGTGTAAAGTGTTACTACTGTAGTGCATTTAGAATATATGTTGTTACTGATGTTTTGAAATGAGAAAAATGACTATTTTCAGATCAGCTTACTGCCCTTTGTGTGCATGAAGTTAAAAATAAAACACTTCATGCTGGAAAATTGCTGATTTTTCAGGTATTGATATTTTCTTTCAGATTCCTGTCAATCTAGTTATCCATCTGATACAATTCATTGTAACAAACTACAGGTTTCACCTCCATGGTGACTCAGGAAATATTTCATCTCTTCCTGCTTTCAGAAGTTAGGGAGAAAGGAGGGCAGGTTTTATTCTTTGTATTTGGAAAGATTGATAAAGGATGACACATTCATTTCATGTTCATCTCCTTTCCATGTCTTGAATGATTGAATTGGCTGGCTGTGAGAGCATTCCTTTCTGTAGTGGTCTGAAGTGCTGCCATGGCTCACCTCTCTATGAGAAGGCACAGTCCAGCATTTTGTTCAGGACTCCTCCTGCTACTGCCATATAAGACTTTGGAACTGCTGATTCTCATCAGGGACCCTTGTGCCTAGAAGATAAGGACTCCCCTTCCATTTCTCAAGATCTTCTGCCTGGAAGACCAAACCCCCTGCTGCCGATGAACTCTGATGGAGCACAGATCTGTTTCCAGCCTCAACATGTGCTTCTGCTGGACACAGGACCACATTTGGATGCTCACAATGTACTCCCACTGCAGAATTTGTGAGCAGCAGTAAAAAAAGGAAGTATCTGGTGAAAAACAAAGAACAAGACATGAATGCTATACCTAACCTATTCTTCCTTTGTAGCTCTCCTGGAGTGCAACACTAGAGATGTGCCCCCGCATACTCTTGGGAAGGCTGTGCTTGAGGAATTTCCAAGTGTCATCTCCTTTGAGCTTCTTAACAGAGTATCTTTCCTTGTTCATTCTCATTTTCTTACAGTATTTCAAAGACTGTGTATAGTAAAACTGATTTGAAAGGTTTAGAACAATTCAGAAATAGACAGGTCCAAATCAAATCATCAGTTTTTATCTCTCCCTTAGAAGTGTTCAACAAACCTTTGATCATTGCAGAGAATCAAAATTGTGAGCTTATTTAATCTCAACATTAAGGCCATACAGTAGCTCATAAAGACTTTTCAGTCATAAAATGTTCTTTAAAAACGTGAGAGATATTTACTCTTTACCTTGATGGCTTTCCTTTTCTTCTGCTGCAGCAGAAATCAACAGTCTTCCTGTTTACTTGGACTTCCTTCCAGCACTGCAGCCTGGGTCAGTGATGGGCATAGGCCTGGAAACAATGTATTTCATTGAACTGCAGACGGAAAGAGAAGCTCAAGAGTATCTAAGTAAATTGTCATCTGTGTGACTCAGTCAGATCTTCTAAGAACCAGAAGCTTGTGTACATGCTAATTTATTGGATCACCTGCTCTTCATCTGCCATTTCAGGTTGAATGTGCCATTGATATACGCCTTTTTTTTTTTTTCCAATAAAAGTGGTTGAAAAGAAAATCACAGCAATTAAAATTGGGGGTGAGGACGATTGAGTTACAATCTTTGCTGTTGATCCTTTATTTGATTTGGGACAACATTGTCCCCATTATTCTAAAGGAAAATAGAAGGAGAATAAATCTGTGACATCATAGCACTTCTCCCAGATAAAAGCTGTTTTCTCATCATCTTGTAAATTCACTTTTAAAATGCTGAAGTAATGATCTCTGAATAGTGACACTGGCACAGCCTTGCTGCGTGATGCTATGGTATTAATTTTTAATTAGGAGGCTTTAAGTTATATATACAAATATATATATACATATATATTTGTGTATCATCCTAATGTTATTTACTGTAAACATTGCTCACTGATTAGGAATAGATCTAGAGTCCTATAGTAAGCATTACTGAAGAAGAAGGAAAGAGCAAATCCTACTTGTTTTGGAAAGGTTTAGAATTCTAAAAAATAGGGCAAAACATTATCCCTTACAACTTAATCTGAATTGTATTTGGAGCATAACTTACCAACACATTAAAGAGAACCAATGCTCTAAAATGTGGGACTGATTCTCAGCTGCTCTTAGTCAACATTCGTCCTCTGACTTTATGGTTGGCCTGGTATCCTTAAAAAGATGCCAAGTCTAAGTCTTGGACTTTAGTTTTTATGAAAAGGTGTGTGGCTGCTTAATAGTTGAGCACACTCAACACATGCAAGAAAACAGTTATTTCTATCTCTGTCTATAAATCTGGTCTGTTTACGCCCTGTTCTGGCTCACCCTGGTTCTGGTGATGACATGTCACAAGCTCCAAAGGAAAGTGAGAAATCTCAGCAAAAGATAATGATGGAACAGTCAGCCACCAGGGCAAATGTCTCTCTAACTTCATGGAGTTTGAGCTTGTTTCACCAGTTTTCAGTGTACTGCCTTCTGATTTTCAGTGAACAACTCCTCACTGCTATATCAGGAAACAGTGGGCAGCAGGACATTATCTTCCTCACCTGTATGAGACCTCACTTCCGCCAGCTCCACCCTCCCATCTCTTATTCATTTCTAAATCTGTTCTAGTATTTTTGATCTATCTCTTCACATGGAAATCTTTTCCAGCCCCTCTCATTTTTAGCATCTCTCCCTGGAGTCAGTCCTCTTCAGCATCATTTGCTCTGAGACAGCCACACAGGATACGCCACAGGTGTTTAAAGCTTTACTTCCAAGCTTTGCTTCTCTCCCAACAGTGTGTCCTGACAGTATGTCTTTGCCTTTTAGCCATCCCATGAGTAGGCCCATGGTTATCTCTAGGATATTTTTCCTTAGTGATTACAGCTCAACCCAAAAGGAACCTGTGTTACAGCCCAGCAAAGCCATGCAGCCTTGCTGCTGGCACACACACCCTCCTTCCCCAGTGCTCCAGCTGGAGATGTGGTCAGGCTGCTGGTGCATGAGATCACATCCAGCAGGGCTACTCCCTGGAAGCCAAAGTGTTGCTTAGTAACCCACTCATGGAAGTACCAGAAGCATTTTTCAATCTGTCACATTGGCAAAGAACACTGGTTTCTTGATTTAGAGGCATTCTGCGTGGCAGGGCAATGCTCCATTATCTTGCATCCAGCACTATCTGCAAGCAAGGAAATGAACCTCCCATTTAATGGAGGGGCTGGGAGAAGGTGGGGGTGTGAGGAACAGAAAATATTTTTCTAGGAACATGAAGCTTTTAGCTGGTTCTCTTGGCATCTAGTCCTCATCTTAACTCCCTTCCCATGGGAGATATTCCCTGCTTATGAAATGCACTCCAGGGTCCTATAGCAATTGGCCAAACAGGACCCTGCAGCACCTTCATCTATTATGAGACATTACTGCAATAAAACTTGGTGTGTCATACAGAAACTGGATGAGGTATTGCAATATTTATGCTGTAAGCCTCAGTGTCATGGACAATTGCTACAGAATAATGTATGTCTTTTCTTAATGCAGTGGAGTCACAGCAGCTTCAACAGAGCACACTGAACACAGATCATCTGTGATTGCATGGTTTTCTCAGTTATTTTCAAATTATTCTGTTACAGACACATAAATGAAAACTATCCTCTCATTTAAAAATAGACTGCAAAGACTCTTAGGTTACTCCCCCTTTTAAGAATAATTCAGTCTGAGAGCAAAACCTCCAGAAATGGGTTCTGACTTGAGGGTTTTACTCCTTTATCTGGCACTGGTTTATCATTTAAAATGGCTTGAAAAAGTAACTTGAGGGCTTTTATTTGAGGTACCTTATTGAATTTGCTATTGCATCTCCTCATTTTGGAAATGAAAAGGTATTTTAAACAATGTCTAGCTTTGAGCTCTGGGGACCAGCTGGACTCTTCCCATCCTACTTCTTGCTGTCAAAGACAGTAGAACCATAGAGTGTGTCCAGCCATGGCATCACCCATTTCTGTGGCTTGCCTCCTGTTGACAGATTGTGTGCTGGAAGCCCTCTGCAAAAAATTGAAGGGCTTTTATATGGGTCATTGAAGGTCCAGGGTGGTCTGAAGACAAGGTTGTTAGACAAATGTACCCAAGGGTTCTTTTGGTCTTTGAAGTGTTATTTACCTGGGATGATGCTCAGTGTTGCAGTGATGAAATCAGCAAGTTTCATCACATTTTTTTTGTGTAAGGCCTTGTCAGTGCAAGGCCAGTGACATGCACAATTCATGTGCCAAAGTTTGGCTCAGCATAAAGATGAAAAAACATCCCACAGTACTGGAAGCTCCTGACCTAATTTCTGAGAACTTTTTGAGGAGCTGAGTACCTTCCTGTGCTCTTTCCCAGTCTAATAAATAAATTTGGCTATGGCATAAAGAGTCCTTCAAATTCATTGTATGTAGTTGTATTTTTATCGCACATAGTTTAAGAAATACAGAAAGTGGTCAAAAAAATGCTCCTGATGACCGGCCAGCATAAGAGCATTTGATGATCTGCTATGGATCCCAGAGCAGAAGTGTCTACATCACAGAAATAGTCTCATCACATATATCACAGAAACAGTTTTCTCCAGGGGGCAGGGAGCATTCTTGGCAGGGAAGCAAAGACTGTGAAGATTTTAACTCTTAGAACTGGCTGTGCCAGCTCAGAACTGATGGAAAGCTTGCCATTGTGATTTGCTCTGTGGAAAAAGGATTCAGAGAAGCACTAAGTGTACAATGTGTGATCGTTTTAAAAGAATCAGTCTTCTAATACATTAACCTTGAAGTTTGTTTGTAAGTAAATAGTCTAGCCTTACCAGTTAGGCATTGAAGCAAGAGACTTCTTGTTATGAAGATAGGCTAGGGAAGGGCAGGTGTACTGGGTAACCTCTAGGCAATACTGAGAAAGCACATCCACTCCCTGCATTCACAGGGGAGGACACCTCTTTCTTTGCACTTACTGCACATTCTGCATCTTAAATTATTTGAGGTGAGAACCATTTTAGAGCAACTGAGTGAGCTACAAAGCAGGAGATGTTCCACTAGCATTAATTCTTGTTGTTTAGGTGTTGGGGTTTCTGTCTGCTCATATACTCACAGCCTTCTTTCCAACATTTGAGGATGTTACTTCTCTCTACCTTACTTCTGTCTCACCTAACTGGGATCTGCCTGCCCTTGTGGAGACAACAAATTGTGGGTTGGAAACGGCCCCAATTCCTGGCTGTACATACCCCTATCTATACAACATGTATGTGTATGTTGAGTGATTGCATTGTAGTGGCTTTTGTAATGCAATAACTGTGGTGTCAAGAAAATGTGGTTGGAGAAAATTATACTTACAAATTAACAGGAATAGAAAATTAAAAGTCACTGAAAAGGCAATACAGCTGAAGAATTCTTACTGTGAGCCACCACCATGTTTACCACAATATGCCAACTTCTGCAAGCTCTAAATAGCCTTTTATCGTCTGCAGCAGAAGTGAAGTTTAATGTTGTGTCTGTACTCTGAACTGGAGACATTGGTACTCAGTCTTTTCATAATGTGCTGATGAATTGAAACGCTAACCTTGTCATGGGTTTTCCAGCTTCCTTAGCTTCCCACCAAAATAATGCAATGCCAGTTGATGAATAGCCTGGAGGAGTTTTGGATGCTGACTGAAGTGTGCCATTGTAATGTTGGTCTTCAGGGCCACGAGGTTTTATAGTGATGCCTGTAAGAAAAACCCAGCAGTCTCAGATGAACCCAAATGTCCTATTAGTCACATGGTAGGTACAGAGACAAGTCAAAACAACTGAGTTAGGGGAAAAAATTAAGGGCTCCTGCCCGAAGAAAACCCAACATACCACTCTCATTTCAGAGGAAAAACCCTTCTGTGACCAATCCTGGGTGACAAGCAGGTGGGCTCAAATGCTGGAAAGACCCATTTCTGTAGTGTGCTTATCACTGTGTCTTTAGTTATGTACCAGAATAGGAGAAAATGCCTGTCTTTCTTTCAAATTCCTTTTCAGCTTTGTACACTGCCTCCAGGTTTCCTGTGGCTACACCCTGTGAGGCCTCATTGGAGTGTACACTGTCTTGCTTGGTATTTGTTTACTTTTGGCGGCCACAGACTAAGGTCACAGGTTTGGGAACCAGTACATAATTGTAAGAACAGCTTCCTGTGTTACTTTTTCCTCCCTCTTCCTCTTTTGTAAAGTGTGAACCTTTCTTTGGAACTCTGAAGTGACCGTATCGTTACAATGTTTGTATGTAGAGATTTGTTTTAACACGGCTTGTGTGGAGGATCTTCACTCTTTTTATCTCACATTCAGTTTTATTAAGTGCTTGATAGCTTTGCCAGCCTTCTGTGGGGGAGGAGAGGTGATGGGGTGGCTTCAAATCTTGGCTTTTTTAAAGGGAAATTAGCCCAGCTTTACCTAGAGCAGTATGAGAATCTGGGGTGCTCCTGACTGTTCTGCAGTCATCCTGATCTGATTGCTTCTTGGAGAAAGAGATCAGCCTTGAAACCCTTGGAAAAAACCAGATTGTTAAATGCGCTAAGCCAGCCCTGACCAAGAAGGCCCATCAGCTTGTCATGCATGGAAACCTGCATGGTGTTTCACCCTGCCAGAAGGTGTCTGTTGAGCACACAGTGAACCATGGCAACTCACACTGCTCTGTGGATGCCAATGGAGCCACCACAGCTTGCACCAGCCAAGGATCTGTGTTTTGGTGGTTAGGAAACCTGTGAGCAAAATCCTACTGAGGTTTGAGAGGAGAGGAAAATGGGTGTTGGAAGCCTCTCAACTTCGCAGGATTTCTTTGGTATTCATACACATTTGCAAGAATGTACTCCAAGCATCTTGTACTGTTATTAGTAACTTGTACTGTAGTTTGTTAGCAGTGTTGACTACCTACATAGCTAATAATCTGTTGCAACTTAGAAAATGTGTAAACAACTGCAGAAAACAGGAGTTTAGAACTTGTATGTACTGGTTTTTTTATATTAAAGCACTTCAATTAAAAGTTCAAGGAAAAATGCTTCTGTAGCCTTTGTATCTGTTTGGATAATAGATGAGTGGAAAGAGATGGGATTGCCCTCTTCCCAAGATCTTCCCTGTTTGCTTTGGTATTAACCAAAAGAGATGGTTAAAATTTTGGGAAGAACTTTGTGCGTTAAAGTTTATTCAGCACACAGAAGGTGCCAACAACCTAGTCCAGAAGACATTATAATCCTACGGAGTCCCTAGGACCAAGGCTGAAGCATCTGAGGGATGGCTCCGAGTGCTGATTCACACAGTGAGTATCTGCAAAAGAGGTTTCAAATGGGGAGCAGTAAATGAATGAGTCCATGTGTAGTACATTAGATTTCCTTTATTTTTATCACAAAGTCCTTCAGAGATCACTGGAAGCCTTTCACAAGTTCACGTGAAAGTGAAGGAAAAGCATTCCCAGTTCAGGGTTATTTCAGGGGTACTGGAAAGTGGTGGGTTTGAGTACCAGAGGAGTTGTGTTGGAAAACAGCAGCACACAGAGGCAACAAATGGTCCTCACCACACACCCCAGAAACTGTTTCTCTTTCCTCCCTGCCCCCTGGCCCTTCTCAATGTGCATATCCAAATACTTTCCTGGATCACATCACTGTGGGATCAGCATGCATAAACAGACATCTCTAAAGCAGCTTGTGATTTGGTGATCTCAGCCCAGCTCTTAGTAGCCAGATGCCCATAATATGAAAACAACCATCAAAACTGTCTCTTTTGCTGGCACTGTTTAATCAAAGGGACAATGGGAGAGAATGGCAGTCTTATTTCTACAAAGAGCCCTTCAATGTCAAATTTGCCATACAGTAGAGTAGCATTCACCTCTGTGGCACAGACCACAGCCACTCTGGAGGGGAACAAAAGCTCTCAGACAGCACGCAATTAATCCAGCATCTATTAAACCAAGCACGGGTAATTTTGAAGGAACGTAACAGATTTCTGCTTTAAATTATTCTAAGCACTATTTTTTTTTAACTCTACACAGTATGCACAGCTCAAAGTACAAACCAGAAGGCTCTGTTTCTGGCAGCTGTTGTCTTCCTGGTAGCTGTTTTACATCCCTGGCATCTCATAATCCTGAGACAAAAATCAAGTGAAACACAGCAGAGGAACAGCACTAAAATGCCTCTGGTTTTCCTGCTGCCCAAAGCTGTGTTCAGGTGCTCAACGCCAGAGCAAACAATTAATTCCATTACCAAGGGAACTAATGAAATCTGGTTTCTTATGGATTGATGACAAGATGTTACCTTGGTGCTAGAGACTTAAGAAGTTAGTCTTTCTGCCAATATCTTGAATCCAGATGAGGATTCTATCAGCAGTAGTCTCTGGAATGGCATAATGAACTTTGCAATGGATACATTAAAAAAAAAAGACGCTATATTACACAGCATACAGTGAGAGATGAAATTTACTGCTGATGGGAATTTACAAGATAATTAAAATAACAGAACAAAACAAATCTACCTTGTCTGCTAAGTCCTAAAAATGGGACTGGTGCTTGTTTTATTTCTATAATGTCTGTCCCCACTTTTTCCAATGCAATGCTATTGAATAACAATGTGATTGCCAGTGGAGTGATTGCAATAAAAGACACAAAATATTTGAATAGTAGAGCAAAAGGTGTAAATAAGCAATGTGTTTTCACAGAGGAGGAAAATTATTCAAAGACCTAAGATGGACATGTATTTTTAAATCTTTTTAAAAGTGATTTGGAAAAGAAGAAATGTGAGGTGAGAAGTTTACTGAGAATGAAAAACTGTTCTGGGCAGTCAAAACAAGAGTTGACTGTGAAGAGCTGCAGAAGTTTTTCATGATAATGAGGAACTGGGTTGTAAAATGACAGATGAAATCTACTGTCGATAAATGCACAGTAAAGCTTCTTGGGGGAAAAAACCACCCTAATTATACATGCATAATGAGGGGCTCTAAATCACCCATCACTGCACGGGAAAATGATCTCAGCATTGTTGATAATTTTGAGAAAATGACAGGTTAAGGCTGAGCAGGTGTGAAAAAAGCAAGTACAATGTTAGGAATAACTAGGAAGGGAGGAAAAAAAAAGACAAACCAGAAAACATCATTAAGTCTCTGCATAAATGTGTGGTGTGGTCCTGTGCTAGGTTGTGTTTGCAGCTTCTCCATGCACCAACCCTCTCATCCCCACAACACATCCAAAGAGCCAGAAGAGGCACAGCCAGAAAGCAGGGGCACTATGGGACAGCTGCCATGCAAGGAGAGAACCAGTGTGCTGGGACTCGCTGGCTGTCAAGAGTGACGGCAAAGGAGAGACAGGTTTGCAGGTTTGCCAGGAACAGAGAACAAGCTGCACTTCCAGCCCCAGCCGTACTGAAGCATCTGGCTCCCTGCAGCTGAGTAGGCACAGGCCAGCTGTGGGGTACATGCTCTATATGCACCTTGGTCCTCATATTTGTGGCCCCCAAACTTCCTAGAAGTCATTATTAGGGAAGGTTATCTCCACATCCAATCCCATACTTTGATTCTCACATCTTATTTTAATAGAATTTATCCCTCATCTCAGATTTATTTTCCTACCCCTTTAGTATCTGTCCATATGGGGAGAAAATCTATTTGACACTTCCAACTGTAGTTCCTCGAGGAAGTTAAGCTGTGCCTGCTTATTTCATTCACTACAGTTGATAAAGATAATCAAACAGCTTGTGGTTGAAGCCTTCGCCATTTTTCTGGTACAAAAGCCGTATGAAACAGTAAATTGAAATTCAGCAAACCACACCTAAACCCTGGGTGGGTGCAAACCTAGCAGCACACCAGAAGAGGGTGAACCTCCCATCCACTTCTGCGGGACTAGGATTTTATCTCTAAGCGTAGAAGCTTCCTAAGAAGATACAACAGTGTTTGCAAAGACTAAAGGTGGTTCTTCATCACAGCAGAAATTGATTTAGTGCCTTTTTACTATGTGCTCCTGCAATGCCCTAGTGCATCTATCTATTCTGATACCACAATAGCTCACTGTTGTACAGCCTCTGCTTTAGTGATTTGTTTACATGCCCATCTTATTCTTGGGGAATATGAATCCATAGGAACTGAAAGAGCATCCTTCCCAAGGCTGGCTGGCTGTGCTGAATGGAAGAAAGACCCATCAGTCTCAAAGAGACGTTATGGAGAGCAGAGGTACCTCCCCAGCAGCCTGACCTTGGCAAGGAGACAGGAGACTTGCCATTTGCGACAGGCAGCAGTTCCCTTTAATAAATATTTCATGGCAGAGAACGGCAGACTTGGGGAGAAAATGGAGGGCAGGGTTCAGCCTGTGACGCAAGGTGATGTGACCAGACCTTGTCTAGCAGGGCTGGAGGCCACCTAATTGGCATTCCCACACCATGCTTACGAAGAGCATTCTGTAGTCCTCTGGGAACACAAAAATAATTAAAAGGCCCCTCAGCATGCAGTGTTGCTAATGGGCTATTGCCTGCCATGGGACGTTTTTGTGCGCAATTAGAGCTGAGCAAGACAGACTGCTCAAAATTCCCATCTCCCTCTGAGAGACACCTGGGTAGACCAAGCCTCCTTTTCTGCTGCACGATGGCCCTTGTCGAGCACGGCCCTGCAGCGTTTGCGCCGAGGAGCGGCAGGCCGGGGCGGCGGGAGCTCAGCGCGGCGAGCACACAGCGCTGAATTCACCGTGCCACAGACGGAGCTGTGGCACCGGGCAGAGCACACAGCGCTGTATTCGCGGGCAGAGCACACAGGGCTGAATTCGCGGTGCCGCAGACCGAGCCGTGGCACCGGGCAGAGCAGCCGGCGCTGCTCGGTTCAGAGCCCTCATCCTCGCACAGCCGGCACCCCCGCGGTGACCCGGAGCTGCGGGATGGCTGCGCATACGGCACAAAGCAAAGGCCCTGGATCTCCTCCAGGCAAGGCCTCGCTCACACATTGCATATCCGTGTAGACTTCTGGCTTCTCCTAGCACAGTGCAAGGCTCGGTGCGAGCCACAGCTGCCTGGCAAAGAATTCCTTCAATATTCTCCCCCTTTTCTTTGTGCAGATCCTTTATGGGATGATGCTGAGAGACCTATCAACACCTTTTGTGCTTTCTCAGGAGGGATTTGGCCACCTGAAGGCAATTTCTCTCCGCAATCTCAGATTGCCTTCTGTCCAGGCACCTGTTTCATTTACCAGCCCTGCTGTGGAGGCTGCCTTGCCAGGTCTCTGTGCCTAATGCTGTCTGCTGTTCTCGCAAGCCTTGATTCACTTTGCAAACCATTGGTGCAAGCCATTGCTGCCTCGTTTGGGCCAAAACAACAATTCATCTCCAAGGTATGGTTGTTTGAGTATTCATGGGCTAAACTTTAGGTAATTAGCATTGTTAATGTTCTCTGTGTGATATTACAGCTGTGGGCCTTATTAAAATATTCTCCTGGGAGAAGTCAGGTGAAAAGTCAGGTGTCAGCTTTGCTTCATGTGGAAAAGCCTGCCTGTTATTCTGAGAGAATTATTTGTTTAAACACTGGATTTACACATGATGGTGTATTTAATCCCCAGTGCTTCTGACAGCCAGAGAGCTGGACTGAGCTGCTGAGCAGCACTGGCTTGGAAGCCAGCAGCAAGAATCTCCATTTCTTTCTGCCTAGGAAAGGCTTGGGCTTGTGGGCTCCTGCCCAGGACACAGGCAGCAGGCAGGAGTCTGCAGGTTGGCCTCCCCAGTGCCTACTGCCCCACCCCACCATAAGGCCCTGTCAGATCCTGGCCAGCTCCAGCCCCAGCAGCTTCCCTGAGCAGCAGGGACCTGAGGAGTGCTTTTAAAGGAAAGGACAGTGACAAAAGGCCACAGAGGAGCTCAAACTGATCTGAACCAATGGCAGTTCAGGTGATGATAAGAGAAACAAAGAAACAGACTCTGCCCCTCAGCCAGAGGATGGCCTAGCCCAGGGCCCATTTCCCATGGCACTACCAGGCACAGTGGTGGTCATCCCATCCTGTCTCTGTATTTTGTACAAGGAGTGGGAGACTTGAGGATGTTGCCACCCCTGGAAGTGAAGGAGTTATGCCCCAGTGAGGGCCTGGAGGAGTCCATACAGCTCAGACATGGGGCATGACACATCTGTGCTCTGCAGAAGGTTCTGTATTTGCTCTGTGACCTTCTTGAGTTCTTTTCCCCAGGCCTGCCAGCATCTGCTTGGGCAATTATTTATGAACAGGAGTTGAGCTTCTCCAGCTGAAGGAGGTGGCTGTGGACAGATGTCAGTGCAACAAATGGGCACATACCAGCTGTGTGCAGGCACTGAGCAGCAGCAGGCAGAGATGCCCACTGACAGAGAGAGATGTAGAGAGATGCATGCTGGCTCCAGACCTGGCCTGCTGCAGCAGCACAGAATGTAAAGCGTGAATGGTGGTGGATATTTTTTTGTTTGTTTGGGTTTTGTTGGGGTTTTTTAATTGGTTTGGTTTGGGGTTTTTTTCTGTTTTTTTCTGTTTTTTTTTTTTGTTTTGTTTTGGTTTGGGGTTTTTTGGGTTTTTGTTGTTGTTTTTGTTTTTTTAATGTTTCACCCAGTATGCCTCTAGTATCACTTACTGGGTTGACCTCAGGAGCACAGAGAGTTTTTCTTATGCCTGGGGAGAACAGCCACCACTGTGGCTAGGCTAAGTGCTCAGTCCCAGGCAAAGCCTTGTGCTTTGAGATGCCACACATGACTGTCACCTGGCTGCCATCTGAAACCAATGGCTGCAGCCTTTAAGTATGTTTCTCCAGGAACAGATTTTGTTGTGATTTCCCCTGGGGGGTTTGGCAGGCTACTCAGATGGGTAATGATGGTTTGAAAGTCTCCCCTTCCTTTCCGTTTCAGTTACGTAAATGTCCTCATTTCTCATGGATGCCTGTGGGAGTGGTAGGTAGGTGGCTGGAAGAGCAGAGAGGTGGAGAGATGCAATGGAGGCATCGGGTTCCTGGTGTGAGGAGAAGCTGAGGGCCTGGGTGGGAATGAGGGATGGCAATGGGTGAGTAGGAGGAAGCCTCACAGGATGGAAAGTAGGAGCAAAGAGACTGCAGGATGAAGATGGGAAGGGAAATTACCTGACTGCAGGGAGAGGATTTGTACAGCAGGATGCTGCTTTGTGTCGATTATGCAAATCACCTGTGCATGCTGTGCAGCGCTTCCTTGGCTTTGCTGTTTTGGTAGAGGATGGCTGGCTGCTCCCCAGGCTGCTGCTGCAGCCCCTGTCACGATGGGCAGCACCAGGCCAAGAGCCCAGGAAGGTAAATGGAATTGCCTTGGTCAGCTTTTCTGGGAAACACCTCGGCTTGTTCATACTGGAGTACTTCCACTGAGTCTACTATGCTGCTTCACACCTGCCAAAAATTTGATCCATCAAATTTTGTGCTGAGGGAAGTGCTTAATCCTTCTTTCCCTAGAAAAATTATCAGCAAAATTATATATGTACTATATACTTGTTCTGTTATACCTGTTATACCATATACTTGCTCTTTTAGGAGCATTTCAGCAGAACTAAGTAAATCCAGTCAACATCCTTGTTGTTCTGAACTTTCTCAGAGCTGGGAGGAGCCTGGGGCAGTGGAATCACACAGTGTAAAGCTCAGGAGGATCTATGTTTTGCCTTGGGCCTGTCCATATATGCACAGTCCAACCTTGTCCTAACCTTCAGTGTGCAAGAGCTGTGCACAGCACTCTCTGCCTTTGTGCAGAGAGCACAAATGGCACTTGGAAAAAATTGACTCCTTCTGCAGCCAGGCCATGCAGCCAAGTCAAACTGCAAAATTTGGGTCCACATTTTGTTTGATGCCTCATCAGGGTATTCAGAGTAGAGCTTAACTTTGCTTCATGAGTTAGAGGCAAATAGCAGAACTGAGGGGTGGCAGTGCTTGCTGCAAAGCCTGTGCCATACCTTCATACACCTGGAGCAGAAGCCATGACAGAAATTCCTTGTAAGAATGGGAATCGCATAAGAAAAGCAATTTTGTCTCAGGGGAATTCAGAGCAGGATTCTATACATTGGTAGAGGCCAGAACAGTGTGATATCGACTACTAACATCTTTACTAATAACACTAACTTTGGAGAATTGCTGGGCACAGGGATTATCTAATTTAAATGTAGCTCTCCTGTGCTTCCTTTGCTGTGAACTTGTGCAGATGAAAGAGGAATAACTGTCTCACAGACAAGCAGTTCCACGTACCGGAGATTAGCAGAGGCACCAGTGAGGAGCGGGGCTCCTGCCGGGTGCTGACATTCCTGTGGTGCTGAGCAGAGCCTGCATTCAAATCATTCTGAGGAGTGCCGACTCTTCTGCAGGGGCAGCACACAAAATGCATCAGGGACTGGGCAAAGGGGTGCCTGTGCCTCACAACTCACTGAGCACAGGAGTGTCCTGTGCTCATTATCTGCCTGACAGACTGGTGCGTGACTCCTTTCTCCCGCCCTGCTACACATGTGTGTTTCTGTGTGCATTTGTGTATCTGTTTCAGGGCTGGCATGTTCATCTGATGATGCATATTTAAACAATGTAAACAATTGACATGCAATAAGGAAATGTGTTTTATCAAATGAAGTGAGACCAGGCAAGGCCCAGCACCAATTCATATTCATACGCTGTGCATTTCCTCCCTGTTTAATCTGTGTTTTAAAGGAACCTGTCCCTACTGGGAATTCCACTGCCAGCCCTCACCGGCCTCATTTTGTGCCTACTATGCCTTCAAAACTAATCCATCCTCAAAGCCAGAGGCTCATGTCAGCTTCATTTTGAGAGTGAGCATTTAATTTCTGCATGATCCTATCCTTTAAAAAAACCCAACATTTAAGCTAATAAAGGGGAAGAGCAGTGGGGGGAGTAGAGAAACAGCAATCTAACTCTCCATCCATCCATCTGTCCATCTGTCACAGTTAAACCCAGTATTTTATTATGAAAACAGGTATCTCCTTGTCCTCTCTCTACCATATTGACATTAGGACTCTAGTAAGACTCAAGAGGTCCATTTCTCCTGAACTTAAGTTCAATGCCCCTGCACTTCTTTTACCTGCCTTTAACAGTTTCTTTGTAGGCACACAGTTTATGGTAATCGGGAGCGGGGCTGTGCCTGAGCCTCATCCCCAGTGTGCTACAGCTGTGAAAAGCAGGTGAACAGCACTGAAAGTAATGAGACCTGGAGTGCTGAGGTGCACTGACCAATCAGGAAAGGGAACAGAGGGCACACAGGTGCAATGCATGAACCATGAGGAGAATAAAAGGTTGGGTGAAAGAAGAAGAAGGGTAGCTGCTTGAAGCCTTCTGAAGTGATATGATGTTACTCTGTCTGGGCAGATGCTTTCTGATGAGGTAGGTGTTACTCAGTTTGGGCAAATGCTTAGAGCCTTCTGAAATTGTATGATGGTGCTCTATGTATCGTGGTCATCTCAACTGTGACAGATGCTGTGGTGTTTCTTCCTCCCCCTGCTTATTTTGTAATGGTAGCATAAACTTATGAATGATGAAAGAGGACTTAAATTTATAGTGGCTGATGATCCTGATGGCAAGTGCCAGATGAGCAGTACAAATCTTCCTTAAATCCAGCTTGCCTTTGATCCAGATATGTGTGGACCCTTTCCACTCTCTGTGCCTCCAAATATTCCTTCTTTGGTTTTGGGAATGTGTAAAAGAGCATTTTCATTAATTAAGTGCTGCAGCCTGTGAACAAATTAGCATCTGTGCACAAAGGTGCTCCCCTGGCCACCCTGTCTGTGCTGCTATACTTAATTGGTGTGAGCGTGGCAAGGGAGAAGCCAGCAGGCAGACACTGCATTTAGCTTACCTCTTTCTTCCTTTCTCACCCAGAGATTCCTCTACATTATTCTTGATTCAGAGTCTCCAGACATCTTGTTTAATTTATGCTACAACTTCCTTACTGTCCCTGGAAAGGCATTTGCAAAGAAAGAAATCCATGCAGAGGGTCTTTGAGAGGGCAAGGGAAGCTGCCAATGGTGATTATGCAGTGAGACAATCAGCATGAAGTGGCTAGTGCCCCTGAACAAAGAAGTTATTGGTAAAAAATGGCAGCTTTGATCAATTTGTGTTTTTATTTGCCTCCATGGGAGGCTGTAACCCCTTAACTTCAAGTCCAGCCATTAAACTCAGTCTGCTCTTCCCTGAAAAGGACTATGTGGGGGAAAAAAAAACCAACAAAACCTTTCTTCCCCTCCATGTCTCCATTTGAGACATTTAGGATTAGCACAGCATCTCCAAGCTTATGCCTGGTGTTTCTTCACCTCCTTCTGAGTCTGGGCTTTTGTCTTTGGCCTGTTACTGTGCTTTCTCATGCTTTGTCTTCCTCTCACACACATACAGACCATGAAGAACCTGCACATCTTCAGTATTTTCAAGGGGGTGTTGATGAAGGCACTGCTGTCCAGGGAATATGCCCCAAGGAAACTGTCTGGAGCACGATCTGAGCTTTTCAACACAATGAGAGGGAGCAGTTCTATGCCCTCTGCCTTGGTTACTAGCAAAGCTGCAATACAGAGAGACAGCTTCTGCTGCCTCCATGGAAATGTGTCCCCCTCAGCAACAGTCTCCAGGGCTTGTGCTTCCTGTGGGGGTGAGGGGAAAGAAGTCTGCAGCCATCCCTCAGCCAGGGTGTCCCCTAGCCTGAAAATCCTGTCCCAGCAGGGAAACTTGGCACCCTACCTCTCACAGGGGTATAGCTGGCAGTGGCACAGCATCATCCTTTCCCAGCTGCACCGCTTTTACAGAGTCAATGGTGGTGAGCCTTAGGACTGCAGAGAAAGGAGAAATCAGCATGCGTGTCCCTGTGCCTCTTGGGCCGACAGCATCCAGGTCTCATATTTCTTTGTGCTATCCTGCCTCTATTGTTTCTCATCAGCTCTCAGTATGTTGATTTAATGTCTTCTGCCTTCCTGGGGCAGAAATAGCACTTGTCCTTTCCCCTCATCTTGAAGATTATGCTGTGCAGCTGTGGAGAGTCCTTGAGAGTGCATTAGTGGCATTACTAGCAGCTCTGACCCACAACTGTCTCTTACTTGCCTGCTCCATACAAGGAACTGAATTCTCCAATCCTACAAACTGTAATGAAAAGATGAACAGGAGAGCAGGATTGTTTCCTGGGTACAGCAGAGCTGCAATGCTCTCTGCAGAGGCACAGGTTTACCTTCCCCTCAGTACTCCCACTCAAGTATGTTGATGACAACCAGAAGAGTTGGGTTGGGTAATGTCAGAACAGTGCCAGTTGCCTGTTCAGCCATGTGTAAACAAGCAGGACCTCATTCAGGCACAAAATCCCTGGGAAGTGCAAGATTTTGGCTCCTCCATGCTGCTGTCTTTTCTGGTGCTGGGCACGTGCAAAGCCGGGAGCACTGCCCAGGCATTCAGTGGAGAAAGAAACTGAAGGATACTGTGGTACTTCAAGAGTGGCACAGGAATAGCAGGTTCAGATTGTGCTGAATGCACAAACATGTGACTGTCCCAAGGCCACACAGTGTAACAGAGGAGTCATTCAACACAAAGCTTTGGCACACTTGAAATGCAGGACTTGCTGGAAAACACTGTCCCCAAGGTCACTGAAAGATACTGCTGGACTCAACAGCTCAACACCTCCTGTTGAGCTGTTCAGAAGGTAACAAGAAGCTTATTTGAAATGTGGCCCAAGGCTTGCTGGGAAGCCAAGCTCAGGGCTGAGCTCTCTGCTCTGCCCAGCACCCAGGGCAGTGCTGACTGCAGCCTGCCTCCACCTGAGCAGACTTGCCTGTAAGGCAGCCCTGGGCTCCCTGCAAACCCGGGCCCCCTGTGAACATTCATCAGTCCTGGACAGCCTGCAGCTGAGCCTGTGCTTAGCTTTGTGTCTTGCATGAAGTAAAAAGCCAGGAGTACTTTCCTTGGCCCCATCTCACCTCCTGGTCTTGTCATTGCCTCTGCTGTGCTCTGCCACTGCTGTTTGTTTGCTCCTAGGGATGAGTCAGACAGGCAGTGGCATATTGTCCTGATGTTCCTGGACCCACTGAAGTTTTCAGCTATTTTTTTTTTTTATTTTTTTTTTTTTTTTGCTGAGGTTGTTCCAACTCCTCTGGGTTGCATCAGCTTCCCCTTCCCTCTCCCATTTCAAGGCAGCTTGAGCCAGGATTTTGTGTTGGTACTTGCATGGGGAACCCAAAGGAACCCATGTGGAAGCTGGCCATTTCTGAGTTGGAAATTTTGTGAGTGTAGAAGGCTGGAAAGCCAGGGCCCTGGCTCAGACAAGAGCCACCCTGGTTCCCTGCCAGAAGTTCTTCATTATCCCTGCCATTTAGGTTTCTCCCTGCTTGAGGAGGCAAGTGAGTTATGATCTTGAGGAACTGGCATGGGCACAGAGCCAGAGGAGACCAAAAGCAAGCAGAAAACTGATGGGAGCTCTCAAAAGAGTAGGTCAAAGACAAGAGGACAGAGGAAAGAGGGAGGAAAATTCAGACGCTCTTCTGCTGCAGTTTCTGAGGAAGACAACTTCATTCCCAACAATTAAAAGGTTAATTCCCTTGATAACACCTCCCCCTCCTTCCCAAAGTCTATCTCAGAAATAATCAAAGTATTTAATTAATATTGCACTAGTCCAAATAAGTACGATCATCTTCCAGGAGTATTTACATGTCAGGCTATAATTAGCAGCCTCCTTGGCACCAGCCCACATGAGGTGACAGGTCACAGTTTCCATTACATGCTACATTTTTCCATATCCTTGCTCATTCCTGAGTGACTATGGAACGAGTTAACCAAACTCAGCAAGGATCATAGATTGAACAAGCCATGGTGGCAACCAGAAGAGGAGCAACTGATTTTTCTTGCCAGGAGCTTGCTGACAATAATCAACACCTTAGTTAAATGATAACGGGTTGTTTTTTTTTTTTTAAGTACATTTTTCAAGTAGTCTGAGATGTGGAATTTCAAGATTTTGCTACTTCCTAGTGATGAACCATTTCTACCTTGACTGAACTTCCTTCTCCTACTTAGGAGGGAAGTGCTTTGTCCATCCTACTGGATGATGTCTCTTGTTCCAACAGAGGCAGATGGGTGAAAGAGTGGCTGCACTTAAAAAAGCAAAATTGTTCTTGAATGCCTTTTATTCCTAGACCTTGCTGTTAGCCACTCAGACATGATAGGGTGTGTAAGGAGGCACAACAAAGCTTCAGACCAGAAATTAACTTCTGTCAGTGGAGGAAAGTTTTTGGGTTATGATCAGAGCTGCAGGAGGCTGAGTCCTGGAGCACTGGCTTCTGCCACTGCATTTGCTGAGATTTTCCTATTTTTGCTGTAATTTTACTCAAAAAACAATTAATAATGGAGCAAAACAGATACATGTATAAATCTAGAAGAAAATATCAATGAGCAGATTCCCACCTTTTCTCTTACAAAAATGTAAGTATTGTTATTTTCTCACTCAGACATGTGTTGTTTATTTGCAAGAGCAACTGGATGGGAGAAGGCCCAGTGAAGTGGGCACTGACACTCAGGAGTCCTCTGGTCTCCCTGGGTGCTTTTTTAATTTCTTCCTGGAACTTCCCCCCTATGTAATGTACAAGGGTTTTGCACAAATTGTGGCTTCTGGTTTGGTACGATGTCAGCTACTCATTTAGCTGTCTTTCTGCTTGGATGTGAAACTCCAAAGACATGTTTTGCTTCTCACTGACCCACTCAGAAGTCCATGCTCCATTTTGGTAGGAATGTGGATGCAGTATGCTTGAGGAAGAGGAGGGAAAGGAAGGATAAAGCATTTGGGGTGCATGCAGATTTCAGGCTGATACCCTGCCTGGCTGCTGTGAGGCTGCAGGAACATTAATGTTGACCCCCATCTATGGGCTGTTTTGCAACTGCAGCTGGAGAAAGATGTGAACAAGTCAAAGTGTCTCCTCAGACATGAGGAAAACTAGAGGAATAAGGAAATATAAATCAGATGTTTTTGCAGTGAAGTTTCCTGCTGAACCTCTTGTCTGGGCCTTGCCCAATGCCTCATGCATGGCTGGTGCTCTGCTGGTCCCCTGTGCTGGCAGCAGTGGACTGCCCTTCATGCCTCAGAGCATGCAGGGCTCAATTATGCACTTACATGTCTTCCTCAAAATTGGACCATCTGGACCACCACCTGAATGTCATTTTTTTTCCTGCACAGCTTCTCACATGATTTGCCAGCTTGTGTTTGTGATTTGGAAGGGGGGGATGTGTGTGAAAGGTGGTGAGATCTGGCATGGGTTTTTTGCATAAGCAGTGCCACTGACAGAACTTTTATTTAGGATTTAATTGATGGCTGCACCTCCTTGGAAACCTGTGCCACTTATTCAGAAGAACTCCCTAAATCTGTGTCAACCTCCAACAGGGCTAAGTTTATTCCTCTAAAAGAATAAACACATTAATCACTCTAAGGATAGCCTCCGAAATAATAATCAGCTTCTTGTTTGAAATGCTTCCACAGGGAAGAGAGAGTGTACCAGGACAAGACTTGGAGAGGCCAGTCTCTCTTGGGTGGTTCAGGTAGCATAGGCACCCAAACAGCATCTACAGATCAGCTCTCACAACCTCCTCCAGGATGCTCAGGTGAAACAAGTATTGCTTCATCACCTACAGCACAGTTGAAACTCTGATTTACAAAAGTGTCCACAATCACAATCTTCATTTTAGGTGTTTGCTATATTCCAGGACACAGACTCCTAAATAAAATTATGATTCCATATATCTGACTAATCCAGACTGTTGGCCTGTTGCTGCAGACTACATTCTTGTATCAATGCTGCCTCTGCCACCAGCCAATTGCTGTATGCACAGGAAAGAAGGCCACTATTCATGGAGGCTGTACTCAGGTGGTACCTAAACACACTGTCTAGCTGTACAGCATCCAATCATGGCCTCCTTCTGGGGTGAATAATAAGTATGTTGGTTCACAGGGTGTGAAATTATTTGCATACACCAGAAAAAAAAACATTTAATAATGAAATTTTTAAAATATGGATGTTTTAATAATATTAAATATTACTTCTTGTAGGGAAACTTGGACAGCTCAGTGCCTGCTGCCTTCACAGAGGCTGTGAGGAAATGAGTTGGTTGCATTGCAACCAATAAATCACAAAACTTCTAGTTAAAACCTATTTGAAATCATGTTGCCTAACAATGTAATATGGGTTGAAAACCCAAATAAGAGTTTTCAGTGTTTTGGCATATGCAGACACTCAGTCCTTGTCACTACATGTGCTATTGCTAGCGAGCTAACCTGAGAGTCACTCCCTCTGCCTTGCTGGCATCAAGGGCTGTGCAGCTGGCATCATTGTGGAAGCCCTGCAAAGGCACAGGTGTTTTCTGGATACCTCTGGGTTAGATATCACCTCACCAATGAAGCTCAAGGAAAACCAGGAGCCAGGGAGAGTGGCACTACCTCCAGGTGGGGGACTAGTCATACAAAACTAGGTGACACCTTCACTAGTATGGAGAGGGGGATTTGCCATTTTAGTTTAGCCTAATGGTCGATACATTAAAAACTGGGAGAGGCCAGGGTTGACTCCCCTTCTAGGAAGAAGAAAGCAGGTGCCTTGCTGTGAAGGCTCATGAAAGAGCCTATAGAGGTCATGTGCACACTCTGTAGAAACACTTCCACTCATATTCTCCCTGCAACAGGCAATTGCAGGAAGTCCTTCAATATGTCCAGGGTAAGGGAAGCTTCCAGAAGAAATGTTGCCTCCAGTGCTAAGGAAATTCTACACCATTCTTTGTTTACCGTTAACTCACAGCAATCTGCTTATATACTTTCAGTTTTGGGTAACTGATCACTCTGGGCATACTGCTCCCCTCATTTTTCCAGTCACTGAGGCTGTGCCCTCAGCTCTGTTGTTTGCATGCTCCACGTTTACAAGTAAGTTAACTCCACTATCCAACAGCCAGGTAGTCTTTCTGGTGGCATTCTGCTGGAGTCTCTGTAAAAGCTCTCCTGATTTACAAGCATATATATTTTAGAGATCAAGACAAAAACATATCTATTCCTAACTACAGAGGGGAGAAAGGCATATGCTCCTCTGCAGGGGAGCTTAGGTTCACAGCTACACCACAGGTAAGTAGGGTAGGGTTGCAGGACTGCACTAACAAAAGGATTTGCCAAGTCCTTTTGGGAACCAAGCAGGTCTAGGTCAGCCAGCAGAAGCTCTGCCAGAGAAGGCTCATGGGTCTCAGCCTTTTATTTGAAACTTAACTTGATCACAATGTCAAGCACAAGGCTAATTAAAACTGTATCTTGCATCCCTTTAATGACTGCTTTAACAAATGGGAGCAAGAATTGATTGGATACCCAAAGTCTGTTAGTTTTGGCTGTTCCTGTAAAACAGGAGCAGGATGTGCACATTGCTATGAAATAGCTCTTAGGCACACAAACAGCACACATGTGGAATTAACTCCAAAGAAACTTTAAGGAAAGCATGCTTTTGCTCAGGATGGTGAGAGAAGAGGTCCTTTTCCTTCTTAAGTGCCTATTCTAAATTTGAGTAGAGGATGGATGGAATAAGACAAGACAAATTACTGAAATCCCTGATATTTTACTCATTTTTAACAGACTGGATGGGGGGTTTTTGTGTTGTTTTCTTGTTTTCTTTTGTTTTTTTGTTTTTTTTAATAATGAACCACCTCTTCCATGAAGTCCAAGGGGCCAGCAATTTCTCTTTTCCAGCTAAAAATTGAGTGCTGGAGTGGTGCCAACTTTCAAAGAAATGAAGTGCTAGCCAGTGGCAAGAAAATGCAGTTTGATTTATTCTAAACCTTTAAAGTGATTGGTAGGCCTGTACATTAAACCCAGCAGCCTTTTAATTATGGATTGGCTATTTCTAGTAGCCTTAAGATACAATCATCTGTCCAAATGAAAAAACAACTGGATGGCAAGGCTGAAATACAGGCTTTGCTGATTTTTATTTTGCATAAATACTGTAGGCACCTACCCTGCAGCTGGATACAGGCCCGTATATCACCTACATCTGGAGAACAGAGATTGACACTGACTACAGTTTTTTAGCAAATGCATAAACAATGGTTTAGGTTGGACTGTGTTCACACCCCTCTTCTTTCCAGAAATATTTTGAATTAGAGCTTGGCTTAGAAGAATGTTTCTGGAACGTAGAATTAAAACAAATATCAGAGAAAGATTTGGCAAACCCCACTGTAACAGTTGTATCCATATTCTAAAGTGGCAGAGACAGTACCAGGTGACTTGAATGTCCAAGAAAAACTAAAACACAGTTCCTTGCACTTCAACTATCCAATGTTGGTAGCAAACTCTGTGAATGAGCTGCAGATTAACAATTTCCCTAGGAATAACTCTCTAGCAAGTAAATATTTGGCAATTATATTCTAATAGTGAATGAATCTTGGAGATACTGCAATGTACTTGTGGGTAATTTGTTAACATCAAAAGAAATAGAGTTTGTCAAAAAACACCTTTGCCCAGGAATGACAGGCTCATAGGCTAATAGAAATTAATTTTCCATCTCTAATATTGGGCACTACTTCTGTGTGGTATCACAGACCTTGACAGTTCTTTGGCATGTGATGTTGAAAACAGCCAGTTGCAATTTGTGTTTGCTTTTAAATTTACAGTGTAGCCAAGGGGATAGAAAAATGCTTCCTGATGGGAGCAAATTCACACCTCCACTGGGCCCACACAGACTCTGCACCGTGCTTTGAAGTCCCCTGTAAAATTGTGGAATTGGTGCATGGTCCCCACCTGACTAGGGGGAGGTCATTTGGTATGTGAACTCTCAGGATGTGACTGAGGCAGGGACAGGCTGCCTCCAGCATGTTTGAGGTTAACACTTTGTGCTCTTGTGCTCTGACTGCAATTTCAAGTCCCCCATCATCACTGTTGTTAGCAGTAATGAGCCCACTATGGATGATGGTATCCCCCTCTGTGACAATCACGAATTGCATCCCTGATGGAAGGGGTATCTTGGGGAAATGATCCTGTATTCCATCCTGTTATCTAAGCATGCTGGAGAGGCAGGACGTGATGGCCAAGCTTTACACAAGAAGGAGCTCAGCAGCCTCAAGGGAGCTGAAATAGTGAGAAGGCAGCAGGCCAGGAAGAGCAAAGGTCTTTCTGAGCCACCAGCGCATCAGCTGTGTTCTTGCTTCCTAGGATGGGGACAAAGTGGGAAGGGGACTGACTCACTGGGACCGCTTTCTCAACCTCCTCTCCCATGGGGATCTTCCATCAGCCAAAGTGCATCTCCTATTTCTGCCCTGCTGAGGTGAAGTCTGCTGTACCAAGCCAAACTCTGCTCCCTCTGCTGTATCTATTGCCAGCAGAGTGCAGTGGGCGCTCCTGTGGTCTTCCAGGAGAATGAGTAAATAGGATAATTTCAAGTGCACCCCCACACAACTGCTGGGCTGGGATGAGTCACCAGGAGCAGGCTGGGAATCTCAGCAATGTCTGCCTGGCTGCAGTGCTTGTGCAGCGCCAAGGGGAACACAGGTATCTCTGTGCCAGAACTCCTGCAGGGCACACTACAGGAAAAAACCACATTTGTCTTATTTTATGGGGAACTCGTGCATGGGAAGTCCATGCAGATATTTCCACTGATTTTGGGAATATCTGCTTGTCTGCATATATATGTATTGACTAAGTATGATGGTCAATATTTCACACAGCAGTGTTATATAAAGATTTCTCTTAACATGGGAGGTTGTAGGATGGTTGTATTACATGCATACAAAAAAATCCCTGTGTATACTGTATAAGACCTTTCTGTGGAAAATTTATTCCAGGAGTGATGTAGATGGCTTTAACATGTTTTATTGGAACTGTTTTCAAAAAGACCTTCACTCTGCAGCCAGGTGCACTAGTTGCTGTGAAGACAATTGTGCAGGGTTTTGAGAATGCCATGTATGTCAATAATAAAATTCTTTTCAGATACTACAGACTTTACATTTTTAAAGCCTTTGATGATATTCCCATCTGGGACTGGGCACAACTGCTGACCCCTCTTGCAGTGTTGGGCATGACCCCTTTCTGATAGGAGTCAGCTCCACTTTTCAGCTACTGTGACAGAACTGAAAATGTGCCCAACAGGAAAGCTAGGGTGGGTTTGGCATTGACTCTGTCTTCCCTTGGCACTCTTGCTAGGGTAAATTTGCAACTGAAATTCCAAATTTGGCAAGAAAAGGAGGAACCATTTTCCTGGCAGCCCTCCACAGGTACTCAGGAGAGTAGATGGGGGGTGGTAGCCACAGAACAGATGGCAGTGTGGGATGAAGGTAGGTAAAGTGGTCAAAGATGTGCAATAAATAGATTTAACAAATATGTTACAGCACAACATGTGTGACACATATATGCAGTTTTCCACAAAGAGCACAATGCCAGCGTGATACCCCACTTACACAAACCACTGGGTAATTGTGCTGTATGGACAAACACAGCCCTTCTGTCTTCACATTACTATGTTTTTCCTGAGTGATCTTTTAAAGAAAGACAATGACAGGAAAACCGATAGCAGTCTTTGAGAAACTGGCATATAAGAAAAGCCTCAGCCATGACAGTCTGAGGTGGGGAAAAGGCTGAAATGAGACATGATAATCCACAAATATCTACACTTCTCATGATGAGGAATGGATGTTGATGAAAAGTGCAAGATTTTTTGCAAGACTAGGCAAAAAATACATTAAGGGAAATACTGAAGGAAAAAAATCTATTGTGCTAAACACCTTTGCTATTTGTGGCCTACAGATGGCTCTCCCTGTTTTTAAACTTACTCAAGAGATGACATTTTATGTTGTATATCAGACTTCTTTTTTTCTTGCAGTAAATGTTTCAAATATGGAAAAATGTGTTCCTGAGGGCATCTGCTAAGGTCCCATCCATGGAGATTTCAGAGGTGTGCTAGATAAAGCAACCTCAGTGAATATTCAGTAGGGAAAATCCTGCTGATGAAAGGGAGCAGTGCAAGATGAGCTGCCAGGTCTTTTATTATCTATGACTCCAGGACTATTGGTAGTGAAGGGAGTTCTTGCATAAAAGCCTTTACTGGCTTTATTTATGCCAAGGCTGCTTCCAGGAAGGGGGAATCCATCATGACAGAGATGAATGCAAACACAGAGCTTTCTCTCTTGCCTTCTCTCTCCATTTGGACTGTCCTTTCATTTGACATAGAGACTCTGGTGTTCTGTGTATACTCTGCAACCTGATTTGCTTAAAACTCCCCAGAAACAAAGAGACAGTGAGGGTGGGATCACCTTAACACAGTGACTTGACTGTTTCTGGGAACTGCTTGCTGTTCCCAGAAGAGAGAGTCAGGGAGGGAAGGCCAAGTCCCATGAGAGTGGGCTCCAGTGATGCCCTGACAGGCAGGGAGCCAAGGAAAGGACGCTGATCCAGATCCCTCCACCTGCAGCCAGGCACATCTTTCCTGTGAACCATTAGAGAGCTCAAAGCCCTGGCAGATGAGAAGAAAGGTCACCCCCAAACCACTGTTAGAGTGATGCAGAATTGCCACCATATTCATCAGGTCAATAATACCCAGGTGGGAAAGAGAAAACCCACACTATGAATTTAATTTCCTATTTTCCTAGCACTGCTCTCAACACTGCTTCCATATTTTAGAAGTCTGTGGTTTGCTGTGCTGCTTTTCATAAAGCTCTGACAAGTTTCTAATTAAGAAATGGCAGAAGGTGGATAAGCTCTGCCCAGCTCTGGCTGTGAGGGCAGTTTTGCAGAGGGGAAGGCAGGGTCCATGAAAGGAGTTCAGCATGATGGCAGAGTATCTCTGTATCCAGAGGCAGGTCATCACAGGAGGACAGGCATTTTTGGGTAGGGTATTACCTATCCAAAATGCATGACATGCAGAAACTCAGAAGTTTAGTTACAAGACAGGGCTTGCAGGTGGCCCACAGTGGATGATCTATCACACTAAGCACAGAAAGATTTTTCTTTTCCATGTGTTGGATGTGGGAGTATATGTACAGGGCCAGCTGAAGAAACTGGCAAGACAAACTTTCTTCAGACTGTGAAAAGCCCTAGTTAGCTTGATTTGTCCAGACCATGCCCCAAATGTGTCTGTGCTCCAGCATGGAGGATCTGACATGGCATCAGACTTCTATCAGCTGAGGGAAGGGTTTGAGGCCTTCCCGCTACTGTCTGTATAAACAAATATGCAGCTGCACTGACAGACAAACATAAAGAAAATATCCCAGAGGTGACAACACAGCCAGGCAGTCTTGAACACAGTACGCAGGCAAATGCTACAAACTTGATTTTGCCAAGGTGTTGGCACTGCCTGAGCTCAGGATGTGCCATTTCAACTCACAGCCCCAGCTGCAGTGTGGGATTGAGATTCAAAGAGGGGTGAGTCCAAACCACACATGCATCCCCCTCACCTCACTTCAGCAATTTCAGAGCTCAGTAGCCTTGCACATGGCAGCCCTTGAGGAGTGTTTCTTTTAGTGAATAAACTGATTCTTCAGCCAGCTTTTGTGAGATGTTAGTTTGGCAATCCCTTCATGAGCTGTACAGACCAGCCTCTCTAAGAGAAGGTCAGGGAAAGCAAGAGTTAAGGAAAGGCAGCTGAGAACTGCAGATGCTGAAGCAAGGGGATGTGGGGAAGATCCAGGGCAATGGTGATGTGGTGTGCTGGCAGCATGATGGGTGGAGGAACACGGATGCTCTGATGAGCAGAGCTGCAGGATGGCTTGAAGGCAAACACACAAAGCAAATAAGCCTGTCAAGCAAGGCAAGGGATTGCACACTGCAACTCTCTGAGTCTGACTCCCAAGATATTAACGATGGACTCTGTGTGCACTAAGCATGGGGTCTAGTTGAGGAAGGTAACAATTTCCCTGGCCTGTACTGGTCCCTTCCTGCAAAACCAGCAAATGTTACACATCCTGAAGAGACAAATGGCACACAGAAAACAGAGATGCTCTGAAGGATGTAAGCCCAGCAGCTCTGAGCTCCTCCGTGGGGGATCACAGGCAGATCTGGGAAGCAGCACAACCCTCGAGCAGGGTGACAGGCAGTCACACCTCCTGGCTCTGCAGGTGTCCTTGCTGGTGAGGAGGGCTTGGGTTGCTAACACTGCTCGTCTTTGGGACCTTCAAAACCTGAGAGCCACAGGTCTTGTCCTCCTCTGCAAGAGTGCACCGAGCTTGCTGATGGGCAGCTTTCTGGCTTTTTTGGGGGGAGCAGAGCCATGCCTCGGGTGCTGGTGCCAGAGGGTGCAGTATGAGGGTCACTGAACAGCATGGACACCCGCTGCAGCAAACCAGGTGCTTTTTGCAGTCCCTCGCATGGGACCGAGCTTCCAAGCTGGGCGTGCAGCCTTTGTTTGCGGTGTTAGCTGCGGCTGGGCATTGTCCATGCGGCTGGATACGATCAGCTTCCTCGAGAAGGGTTCAGGCCCGCGGGCGGAGCAGCCGGGCCGCGCTCCCGCAGTGCCGGGGCCGGCGCGGGCCCTCCCCGCGGCGGGCGCAGCTGCGGCCCGGCCCGGCCCGGCCCTGCCAGCTGGCTGCGGGCCCTGCCCGAGTCCCGAGCGGCTCCGTGCCTGTGCCAGGTCAGAAACACTCGGCGGCAGCGCCGTGCTGCCCCGGGCCCGCTGCCCCTCCAGTGCGGGGCCCGCCCTGCGGGACGGTGCCCGTGTCCCCACGTGCCCTCCGGAGCGCCCTCCACCCACCGCCACTGCTCCGGGCCCCTCCACCCTCCCCGGGCCTTGCCCTCTGCTGGCAACGGGACGTGGCCTTGCGGAGAAGCAGCTCTGGCTGCCTCCAGTCCCACTACAGGGGCAGCAGACCCTTAAGAATTTTTCCCTTGTAGAGGAAAATCCCACAGTGTCTCCTTTGGCCCCAGATGATCCCCGAAGAGCAAATTCCAGAATCCCAGATGCTTTTTGGAGAAGTGATGCATTGTGTAAAGCATCATTTGATTTTTTTTTTTTTAATCTGGTGTGCCTTAATCCACGTGGCATGAGCCTCATGTAGAACCATGGCAAGAACCAGACGTCCACAGTTCTGGGCTGTGAACCTGTGCATCATGCAGGAATAACCTGCACATGGATGGACATGAGAAATATTGTTGAGGATCCAAAAGGAAACAACCACTCTAGAAATCCCAGTCCACACTACTCCACTTCCTAGTCCACCTATAAAAGGTGTTGCTCAGGGCTAGCGGTCACCTACTATTTATGTAAGGATGGCATGGTTCAAGTCCGCAAAGATGAGAGAGAGAAGCTCCATTTAGTATCTCTGCTGACAGATAGCAATGTCCATTGCCCACAGGAGAGCTGTCCTCTGCCAGATGAGATGTTTCAGCATATCTTCTGGGTCCCCAGACAGGAAGGCACTGGTGCATCCCACTGACATCCACCCTCTGTGTGGGGTGAATCCACAAATTCCTATTGCAAATACGGAGGGCAACTACACTGACACTTGTGGCAATAGCCATAAATTCACATTAAAAGCCTTCAAGTAATAGCATTGCTGTGTAAAGACAGCCTTTGAAAAGCTTGTTTCCAAAGCTTAGCAGCAGGATTAGGAGGTTGCTGGCTCTTAGCTGCAAGCTTTGCAGACACTAGGGGCTGGCAAAGCAAAATCTGTATCACATGAAAAAGTTGATCAGGTCTGACTCTCCCCTGCTGTGAGATTACTTTTCTCACTACAAAGCATTTCTCCTCAGCAGTAAGTTCAAAGTATGTGTGGGCATGAAGATAGTGTATTGTTCACCAGCTCACTGTTCTGCTGAGCAGCCACGTTGCTTGTTCCCCGTCTCAGGTTATAAACAGTGTTGAGAAGCTCAAAATTGCTCACAGTTTAAACAACGTAATCATGATAACCTAGCCTATCTTACCCTACTGTGAGCTCTACTTTAATAATCCTGCTTAATCATTAAACCACAATAAAAGCAAGCTAAGGAGTTTAAGGCAAGAGCCAAGCCAAGGTGTATCAGAGGACCGCTCCAAACTTGAACTGAGCAGTCCCCTCGAGACAGAAGCAGCCACACAAAGGGATAACAAAGTTGTTGTGCAAAGGGTCAGAAAGATGTAGCAGAAAATTTGTATCCGTTGAGACTTGTGAAGCTGTGAGCTGCTCTTGCTAGTTAATACTCTGCAGTTTTGCCCTATTTACATCCTTTTCCCAGGAGACCATCTTGTTATCTGGCACACACACTCCACTCAAGTCTTCTTGTTGATGTAGATGCTCTGACTAAACCCTTATTCCTGGTGATTATTGAGTATAACAGTGGTCGCCGATTATTTTTCAGAATGCTTTACCCCTCTACTGAAGAGTAAAAAGACAGCAAATTCCTTGGACAGACCTATTCCTTGCCACAATACTGCATATTGTGTTATGGCAAATGGATTTTTTTCCAAGACAATTCCATAGAGAGGGTAAGGTTAGATTAAAAAAAAAAAAAAAAAAAAGGAAAAACAGGAAAGGAGACAGAGACACAGAGACACTGCTTCTGTCACTCTGCTGCGGACACTGAGAACAGGGTTAGGCCAAGTCCTGCCCATGGATGCACCCAAAGCTTGCACTGGTTCCAGGAGGATTATTTTTGTGTGCATGAGTGCATGACAGACAGAACAGATTTGGTCCTTGTTGCTTTGACTTTTCCAGGATGCTCCATTTATTTGTGCATTTTAGGAAACAGACTGGTACAGTCAAATGTTCTGTACCTGGGTTCCCCTTCTCCCACCCAAACCAGAAATAATTTTAGGCTAAAAGCATCACCCATGCCAGAAGATGAGAGAGCCAAATCCTTTCAAAGGCAAAGGACTTACCAAAACCACCAGGGTTTCACCTGAGTAGGACTAAACAAAGAACTTCACCACAGTCTGTGACAATTTGGCTGAAGAGACAATGAGTCAATTTTGTATTTTCAGACCAAAATAATTGTCTAGGTGAGGGAACACTCTTGCCTCAGCTTCCTTGAAAGCAGGAATGAGAGGATTGGTATTGCTGAGATCATTCCAGAATCTGGGTTACGGTGCAGAAAACTGATTCACATTCTGCATTTGGAAATAGGGTATGTTTTGTCATCATTGTCTCACTACCACCTCTTGTAGGATTTGACTGCAGCATGGAAGCATCCTGATATAACTTTACAGTGCATCATGTTGTTGTTACTGTAGTAACTTATTACTAGGACATCTTGTGTTATCTTTATTGCTGCAGTACCTGGTACAAATGTACCACTGTTTGTCCACACTGTTATTACTGCCTTATTCCCCGTACTAATTTACTGCAGCATCCTGTTTTGTCTTATTGCTGCATTATCAAAATGCTACTTTACTGCAGTGGCCTGTGTTACCTTATTGCTACATTTATTCTGGTATTATTATGTCACTTTACTGCCACTTTTTATGGCTGCCCTGCTACCATTTTATTACAGTACTCTATGGGATCTTAGTGCTGAGTTATACTGAGAGTACATTAATCCATTTGCTTCAGCCTAACGCCGTCTGCACTGGCTTGTCGAACCTTTCCTAGTGCTTGTCCTGCTGCTGTTTTGCCACAATAGCCATGCGTGCTCTGGATACTGTATTATCCAAATAACAGTGCACAGCCATATTTCACAGCCATAGTCCTGTAAGTATGGGTAGTTTTGTAGCTAGCTTGCACAGCTTGGACATTGTAGAAGCTTTCCAGACTGTCTTTCCTTTAATTGATGCCATTTAGAACATAAACAGAGGTGGAAAGCTGATTTCTTAACTCATCTTCAGCATGATGAGGTAGTTGGAAGACACTGGACACTTAGAAAACAGCAGATTACTGCTTGCAATGCTCAATGGGATACCATTAGGTGTACAAAAGTAGCATCACTTGGAATAAGCAAGGTCATTAAAAAGCAATAATTCAAAGATGTGGTTCATGTGGAAGGAGTTACATGTTAATATCACCATATGTGAAGTAAAAGACATGTGAAGAACAGTTAATATGTATTCCCAGGAGGAGGCCTTGTCTACTTTCATATTTGTTTTGGAGAAATTTAGTCAGGAAACAAGGAGCAGAGCTTTCTTCCCTCCAGAGGATATGCAGCTCTGTCTGCTCAGCTAGCCATTGCTGAGCAGATTAGTTTGCACGAGTGTGCATTTAAATGGCAAGCTGTTTAGCATCCAGGCCCCCTGATGCACGCCCATATGCATACTCTCCATGTCTGTAAGAATTCCCTCTATGTGCTCAACTGTTCAAACACAGAATATTCCCCACAGGCAAAATACTGCGGCAGCCAACATGACCGTCCTGCAGGAATAAAGCTGAAAGACAAAGCAGAGTGTGTGGCTCACAGGGCAGCAGCTAATCCTCAGGTTAAAGTCTGGAATTTCTGCTGCCTGCACAGACCATAACCCAAATTCCACCTGTCCCATTGCCCACCAGCACTCTCCAGTCCTGCCCACATGTGTCCCCATGTTGCAGGTCCTGAGGAGTACCTCTGTGGAGCTACCCCATCCTTGCCCCAGGAGATGACCTCTCCAGTGACAGGAACTCACTGCAAAGCAGAGACCCACATGTACCACTTTACTATCCCTGCTCCTTGCTACACACCAGTTTCATGTTTTATGTGTATATGTTGCTCAGGAATGCTCTGCAGACCAGCTGGAGGGTTCATGAGACAGACCTCCCTGGGAAATGCCTTGTGGCTGGGCAGCACTGGCAGCAGAGTAGCTTGGAGTGCGAGCAGCTGTTGGTTTACAGAGCTCCAGTGATGCATGGCACTGGAGGGTTTGACAGAGATAAAAACACCATCTACAAGGCTCTGAGAAGAGACGACCTCTGCATTTTCCTAGGGATGACCAAGGGGGCATATATGCATATGCATGAATGGATATGTGAACCTAACCTGCTATTTCCCAAGGGGACTCTTTGGTTGGGTGGGCAACAGAGGACAAACAGGTCCTGCAAGGACAGCTAAGTGACAATTTTGAGGGTGACAAATGTTCTCTTCAGAGGCAGGAGACCACAAGGGTGTCAGGGACACTCATGGTTCTGCAGTCCTGGAACTTGCTTGTGTGTCATGTATATGTAGGATGAATTTGGTCTGAAGGTCAGACAGCAGACTGTTTAGGGTATAGGCATGTGTAAAGAACAAAGATCATACTCAGTCATCTACTGTACATTCATGCAGGTGAATGGACCTTAGGTATAATTGATATTAGGACTTTTCTGCAGGAAAGAAAAGATATATCAGAATGAGAACTGTCATGGGCAAAGAGGAAGGTTCTTTTTCTGACAGAAACTATGCTGGCATGTTTTTGTGCATACATAGGCCTTAGATATTAGAATAATACTTGCCTCAGAAGTGAATGTTGTCAATAGCCAGCTGTCTACTTAGCTAGATGGTTTTGCTTAGGTAAGAATGCAGACTTGTAGCCATATAGCAGTTTCTACCACCTGTACAAAAAGCCAATTTGCCTTGGCATGAGTGAAGAAGACCAAGAAATGTCTAGTTTCATGTATGCTTCAGATCTGAACTGCTTACAAAATATAGGAGATTTTGTGAGTCAGCTGAGTCTTGAAATTCTTTTTATATATAGATAGTATACTGTATGTGAATGCAGGCCATTTTCCTATCTGCTGCTAGTATAAATGGATTTCATAATAAAGTCACTTCAGTCCTGTCCTCATCCTAACCGCCACACTTCCAACAGCTTGAAACAAGCCACTGAGCCGTGTTTTGCTGTTGCATTCATGAGCTGCAGGTCAAAGGAGTTTTAGTGGAAGCTCATTTCCTCCAATGGTACAATTTCACAATCAGAATGCTGCTTCTCAGCAGGGTCAGTTATCTGATCATGATATCACAGCTGGGAATGCTGCTGTTTAGGGAGTGTCACTTGGCACCTTGCCCATTCACACCATCAATTCCCTCCTCACTGCCCACATCAGAGTTGCCTTTCCCTGGACACAAGTGAATGGATTTTGGCCCTCTCCGATTGAAGAGCTGGAGTCCTGTTTGGTTTGCTTGGAGAAAAGTTTGAACATCCATCATTGATTAGGTATGCAAAATCTTAAATAAATAGAAAATTAAATAAAATATAAACCAACTCACTTTAAATACTGTGTGAGAGTGTGTGTGTGTGTGTGGGTGGGTGTGTGTGTGTGGGTGTGTGGGTGCTTGTGTGTGCATTGCACATCTCAAACATGACTTTTTGAGCATCAGGCAGAGTCTGATCACATTTACACTACGCGCACATGCAGAACGATTCCGCCGATGTCAGAGAATTTGCACCAGGATCAGTCTGACTCAAGGGGGAAGATCCTCAGGTGATGAAAACCACTCCTGCTTTCCTCACTTCAGCTGAGGATCTGGTATCATCTCTGGACATGCTACATGCTTTTGGAAGGACAACGACTGATGAATTTAATGCCTTTCTTTTTTTTTTCCTCCCATTGTTTTAAAGGAGGAGAAACATAGGAAAGAAAAACCAAGTTAAAGTCAGTGAATCTGCAGGTGAACTGCATTTGGGATTTTGTGAGAAGGAGAAGCAGCTTCCAGCTAAAATATCCAGATATTTTATTGGATCCAGACGGCCACATGAAAGGGAGTAAGTGAGATTGCGATGCCATCTTATTACAGTCATGTTTGTGCCAGGGAGGAAAGAGATGTGGAAAAACACTGATCTCTCTCAGCTCTTCTTTCTCCAAGCTGTGGTTGGGTCTGTTTCCTTAAATAACGAGACAGCAAGCCCTCGCCTTGTTGACCTCCTGTGTATGGTGAAGTGTTCTCCAAACCTCAGCTGGAGACAAAGTACCTGCACAGAGCTCAGGGTCCTTAAGGAGCTGTGCAGACAGGGAAGTGTTGGTGTAAACTGTGAAGAGAGGTGCTCCACTGGTGTGTGGCTCTCTGCTTCCAGTTGCTCAGGCTGTCTCCCCAGCAGGGACTTGCTCTCCCTGTCCCCGGCAGTGGTCTCAGCTGTCTCTCCCGCGGGGTGGTCGGCCGGAGCTGTCAGGAGGACTGCATCAGGCCCGTGAGGCGCTTGCTTGCCAGAGACTTTCCCTGGAGGGAGGGACAAACAGACAGAAGAGATCCAGAGGTGTAAGTGATGTCTTGGAATGGTTCCTCTGGGAGTGAGGGGCAAGGGCCTTCCCCCAGAGTGGGGCACAAGGCTCTTGTGACAAAGGAGGCAGGTGGGGTGAGCCTGCCTCTAGAATTTCATACGCCTGCAGTTCTGCTCCAGGAAAGTGGTTTGGAAAGGAGGAGTTGTGCCTAATGTGGCAAAACTCCTGATGTCCAGTGGCTATCACTCAAGGATGTGCCCCTGGGTCTCGTGAAGATACTTCCTTTCTCCAGTTTCATGGGAACTGGTAAAAGCAAAGCCCTGTCCTACACTCACTGCTACTCGTGCTGTCCTGCTGGTGCAGAGCTCTACCCAGCACAGGGGTAGAGCTCTTAGGGAGGGATGCACAGCCAAGGCTGCTGTGAAAACTGGGATGTCCCTCCCACAGTCTGTGATTCCATATCAGCTGCACAGCATTCACCACAAGCAGGTCTAGGAAAAAAGTAATTTCAGAAACAGTTTAGCCTGTTCCTGTGCTGCTGTCACTCACCTTGGCACACTCCTTGGTCACTTGCCTCATGGGTTGGTGTCTGTTCTCTCCTGCTTGGCCTCCCTGCTGTCCCTGTGCTCTCTTCCAAGCCACCAATGCAAGAGTGTGGCTGTGGCAGCCCTGCACAGGCCCTACTGTCATCCACATGAGCTTTCCCACTGGCAGGACCAAGGACTAGAAAGAAGGAAGATCACCTGCACATCTGAACTCCTGCCCTAACTTACACCATGCAGCACCTGCTTACAGACCTGCAGCCAGTGTTCTCCATTTGCAGACAGGGTATATCCACATAGGGAACACTGATGGCTTTGCAATTGCTGATATAACAGTGAAAAACTATATCTCAGGTATATTGCACCAGTTGCTGTATTTCTTTGGTGAACTTTCCTCTTCAAAAATTATGGTTTTCTTAAAGGAAAAAAGAAGTCTGGCTTGAAATAAACATTCAGGGAATACCAGAGAGCTGTAGAATACCTAGCAGCTCTTAAACAACCTCCTCTTCATTACTATATTTAGCCAAGATTTCCTTTGCAATAGGAAGTCTTACTGATTGCTGTTTCAAAGAAAGAGCCACAAAAAGAGCAAGAGAAATGGATTATTCAGTGAAAATAAGTAAGCATAAAATGTAGAAAAAATTCTGAAATGTAAAAATTAGCAGGCTATTGGAAATAAATATTTTTAAACAAGTTAACACTCTAGGAAAAGACAAACACTTCCCACCTCCCTTTGATTTTTAATCTCTTTCCATGTAGGGCTGTTCAAGGAAGATGTAGCTGTTCCCTATAGAAGTGGCATTTCATTACTGGGATGTGTGACTTTCACCAAATAATTTGTTCAGCTGCATGAGCACACACGGCCTAATCTGTGTTCTGTATACCAGCAGCTGGCTGAGGGAACCACTGTCATTGTGCTGACTGTCCTGTCTGGCAGGAGAGGCCCACAGCCATTGCTCTGTGCCTCACATACAGAGCTCAGCATGGAAATGGCCAGCTGCATCCCAGAGCTCTGCAGACACACCATTCAAGATATGCAGGGGTTTTTTTTTGGTTTTGTTTTTTGCAGTATAAATCGATTTTTTGATTATCACTATTTTTAAATGCACTCTTGTACAGCTAGGCCCAGTGCTACCCCAGGGGGTGGCCAAGTCTTCTGCAGAGCAACATGGCTTGGGGGTGCTAAGACCAGGGCTGTCATTTTGTGGCTCTTGAGGAATACCAGAGAGAGAGTGCTAAGGAATTATCAGTCCCTGAATCCTGTTTATAGGAAGAAGGTAAAGATATGGATGTTAATTCCTGGAAGAATAACATGGCTGAGTTTAGGGAAAAAAAAGTTAGTTTCCACTAATATTTGGGTACTTCTTCAGGAAAAAAACCAAACAAATAATCCTTGGTTTATATAATGCCTATTCAGTCAGACTCTAACTAATCTGCGACAGGCAGCTCCTCTTGTTATCTTCTCACAGGCAGGTGGCTTGGGGCTATGCCAGCTCCCTGTGTCAGGTTCCAGCAGGGCTGAGGAGCAAACACTGTTCCTCATCCCCCATTTCAACATTGCTGTGCTCAAAGCAGGAAGGAGAAACGCCGGTGGTGGGCCAGGCTGAGGAGAGGGGATGGCTGCCCTGGAGAAGGTGATGGGCTGGAAACGGAGCCAATGGCCATGATTTGCGCAGAGCGAAACTTTGCTCTTGGGTTTCCCAGTGGAAACTGCGTCTCATTGCGGGGAAAAGCAGTGGCCTCCATCTGCAGCTCCCCCGTCTCATGGGAAAGGCGTTACCCTGGGAACTGCAGCAAACTTCCCGCCTGCAGGCTGGGATGAGTCCCCCGTGCAAAAGCCCGTCTGTCTGGGAGGATAACTGTGCCAGGGAACGGCCTCATGGGCAGGGACATGCAAACAGATGGGTGCAAGAAGCTCTGTTTTAAGACAGCAAGAAGCAGGCAGCAATGTTGTCTGCTCGGCTGTTGCGTTCGCCTCTGTGTTAGGACAGATGGCAAAAGAATCCCTGAAATTGCATAAAGGGATTAATGCTGTGACATTTTTGACTACAAGCAAAAGTGCTGTAATGTTCAGCCCCCAACTAGAGGCATACTGATGTAAGGGATTTTGTTTCAACCCAATGCAGGGCTAAGTGTCAGCCTCACAGCATGAGTCTGAGTGATACAGATATCTGCAGGCTGGGCTTGGGTGGGATGCAGGTGTTTGGGTTAGGATTCTCCCATCTTAGACCCCCTCATTAAAATAAAAGAGGATCAGGAAAAAATTGCAATTCATTAGGAAAACTGGTATCTCTTTCCTGTTACTAAAATGAACAAGAAGGGAGTAAAACAGTGTATAACAGGTGGAAAAGCTGGATGGGATCTGCAATCTACCTGCTGATATAAATCAACATGACTCAGTTGTTTTTACAGAAGTGCTGCTGATTTCCACCACTTGAGAGGCTGGCCCATGGTATCTCTGTGTCAGGTTTAGCCCTGCAGGGCTTCTAAGGCACAAAGCCCTTCAAGAGACACAAAAGTTTGCATCAGCTGACTGAGAAAAATGTAAGTGCAGCACACACAATGGGTTCTTTGGAATAGGGCAGCATCTCACCCCGCAGGCAGCCAGCACTCTCCCCAGGACCCCCAGCCAGTCCATCCAAACCTGCCTGCCCCTCCTTGCCAAGAGGGTGTCCATGGCCAAAGAGTCCAGGATGGTGACAGCATACTTTAGTGTCATTGCTTAGTGTCCAGAAAAAAGGCGTCTGTGTGACTGAGAGGGTGATCTGTGTACACCTTGAGACAGCAGAGGTGGGATGCACCCCTGTATTCTTTGTGATCCCACAACCCTTCCCTGAGGCTGCATATTGTGAGGGCCTGAGGCAGTCAGGTGAAAGGCTGCTCTGAGAAAGCTGGAGGTGGCTGAAATAGTTCTTAACCAGGTACAACACATGCCAAAAAAGTTCAGGTCTGGGAGAGCATGTTGGGTCTCACCTACCACATGGAATGGGTGGAATTCCCTTGGGGATATATCTGATAGAGCAAGGATGTTTCTGATTATTATGATGTGAAAGTTTGGCACAAGCAACACCTAATTTCTTTAAAAAGGTTCAACCAAAATAAATTATGTTTTCCTTCCATGCATCTTTGTTTAGCATGAAACCAGCGGCTGTCTCTGCCTCTCCTTTCCCCACTGTAAGAGAATGTCAACAACAACTGCTGTATTTCCAGGAGAAATTTCATCTAAGCCAGGCTGGCAGGGGATTTGGAAAGTGTATCATCTCAAGCTCAGCACACTTCAGTGCTTCTTTTACTGTGCCACATGTATATGCTGAATAACTTAAGGCAAGATTAGAGTGGATGTAAGGAGTGAACTTTTTACATGGGGTCTAAAGTCTATAAAGAAATCTCAAGTCCTCCAGTCCCAAAATATTTGTCACTACTAATTAGGGTTACAACAATTAAAAGCCCAGACTGTTGACTGAAACAGCACAGCACAAGCAGTAGGGCATATGTTGTACAGCATATGCTGTGTGTTGTCTTGGATGCAGGAAGGCTTCCTTCTCTCTCATGTCCTGCAAGAAATTGAGCTGTTCCACAGCTTACAGGCAAGGATGACATGAGCTTCACTGCGTGTCATGTCATCCTTGGTAATGTCCAGTTCTCTCTGCACTGCTGAATGAATCTGGTTTGGATTTTTGTTTTTTGGTTTTTTTTTGCCCTTGAACACCCCCATGATAGGAGCCATTTCTTAAAGACAGTGTAAAATGTGGATCTGGAGTATCCTAAAGAAAAAAAATCAGAGAATTCTTAATAAACCTAATGAAAATGTCCCCTAGAATATGACTTCCAAGTATGTGGCCATCCTAACTCCTTGGCTGCATGTCCAGCAGAGGATTGGATCTCAGCACTTGTGGACCATCAGAGCTCACTGAGGCCCACTGAAATAAAGATTAACCTGCAGGTCACAGGAGATGGTTACCATCTTCAGTGGCTGAGCCTTTGCTGAGCAGCTGCTAAGTTAAAGTGTAAAGTGCAATCAGCAATTATTTTAATGAAGCAAAATTCAGCAATTTAACATAGCCAAGAAGCCAAGTAAGAAGGAAAAAAAGGGTGTCTGGAATTTGATGCAAAAAAGGGACAGCACTCCTTTCAAACCTACTGTATGAGGCAGCAGAGTTTCCATCTTGCTCCTTGCTTTTATTGGCCAAAACTAGCACTTTGCACAGTTGGGAGAATATTTAAAAAATATTTTTAAATTGAAAGTTTAGTTCTGTCCAGTGCCCATGGCTTCACACAATGTTGGTATGCTCTGCCCAGCACAGTGCAACTCAGCATGCAGACATTCCCCACCCCAGCATGCACAAGCCTGAGCTCCCATGCATGTTGTCAACAACTTACCTGAACACTAGGCAGGATTTACCCCATAATGAGCTTTGTGGCTGCAGCAGGGGGAGAGAGGAGAGATGGCAGCACAGGCTCCCCTCTGCCATGTCAGTACAGACCAAGCTGACTGCTCACCTCCACAATTTTCACCTACCAGCTTGGGGCTTTGTTTGTTACAGCTGCCCCCACTTCTTGCTTTCTACCCCTCATTTGTGTTCAGGGCTCTCCTTTTCCCAGCCTGCTGACCAATCTGCTCCAGCCAGAAGCATCACCTTCCTGGAAGAGAAGTCATCTCATGGGGAGCACTGTTGCCCCATCCCCCTTTGCAGAGAACTGGGGCTGGTCTGCATCTCCAGTGGAGGTGAGATAATTCTCCTTCCATTGGTTTGAATCTTTTTCACATCATCACAGGCAATGCTCAGTTTTCCTATCTGTTAGCTAACGTACTGCAAGAAATTTGGCAGTGGGCAAAAAACATCCTGCAACAAAATTCTACTTCTGAAGAGATTGTGATGGCCTTAGCACTGCCAGCACTGTTTGGTTTTCAATGTTATATTACAATACAGAGCTTGGGGAAGTTTTATTTTTGTGCCATTTAAAAAATAATCCTTTTATTAGATTTTTTCATTAAGATATACATTGTCAACATAAGATAAGCATAACATAAATTAATGAAGTTAAATAAGAAACTGAATTAAAAACATAAACAATATTGGAAAATAACTTAGTTCAACACAAAATAAACACAGACATACAAACTATGAACATAAGTAACATAAATTAACACACAAAATGTGGTGGACAATACCACCAATTACACACTGACACAAACTGAAAACAGGAGCTGCAAAGTGGCTGTAGAGGGTAAGGTGGGGCCAGATGCTCCCAGCATGTGGAATGCTCACCTGTTCCTGCCACTACAGTCTCATGAGTTACTCCCAAATTCCTGCAGAGTGGGCTCCACTCCTCTTTTAAGGCTTGACTGACAAGTTACCTGAGCTTCTTGCCATTCCTGCCCATCACAGTGAAACTTGACCACCATGGGTTACATTCCCACATATGATATTGCTTTTTTGCTCTTCTAGCTCATATCTCTTATGGGAACAGTTCAGAGCTTCAGTCCAATTAAAACCAGTATCATCTATTCCCATTTTAAGTTGTGAGGATTTCTTATGCTTCCTAAATGAGGCATTGCGCTTTGCTTGGAGAAAAACCAGTACACCACTGCATATGGCACAAACCAGGATCTCTGTATTCACCCACTCCTAGCACAGCTTCATAATAGCTGCAGCCCTCCTCTACCATCCCACCAGCACCACATGATCCTCTTTTTTTGTGGTACAGTCTGGGCTCCTTATAGCTGACAGTGAACCAGTTTTGGCATTGGTTGAAGCTGCCTGTGGACTGCAGATTAAGCATGTTTTCCTCCCTTTGACACAAACCCAGGAAGACAGAGAAGCAGATGGATCATTGCAGCCAGTATACAGTAGTGTAGAAGACTGGTTTTTCAAGCCACCTCAGAAATGCCCTAACTGAATGTTGCTGGTCTGCCTCTAGGGCAGGGTGTGATTCTGTGCAAAGGACTCAGCTTGTTTGACAGTTTTCAGCATGACTGGGAACCAGATATGTAAATGTCTTGTACAGAGGAAAATGCATGCACCACTGAAATATCAAATCTCTCTGGAGTATCAAAATAAACTTGGCTAAAATCACAGCAGGGGCTAAGCACACCCTCCCTCCCAAACACCTTGCTAAGGTCATGGTTTAGTATCTGCAGCTAGACCTGTCTGTAGCGAGAAGGTATCAGCTTTTGTCTTCCAGGATTCGTGTGTGGCTCAAATAAAATACAGCAAATTAATTAGTGGGTGTGTTTGAACTCTGTATAGTGCCTTTCATCTAGAAAGGTCCCCAAGCAATTTCACAAATGGTATGCACAAAGATCACTCACCCACTTTGCCCTTGCAGGGGCAAAAGGAAGCTGCCATCCTGTGCCAGCAGCACGACACAGCAGTGCTTTTAAGAAGTGAAGGATTAGAAGCTAGAATACTTACTAGAAACAATGAATACTTACCCCTTAAAGGAAGCCCTGTATCTAGAGCAGACTGTGCAGCATACAGGTGACACATGCACCTTACCCCTGACCAAACCAGGTAAGGTACCATGACGATACCCAGGGCAGGCGTGGTACATCCCTGCCTGCAGCGGCGAGTCAGTGCATGCGCCGTGCAGGACATGCATGCAGCCCTCTGCAGCCCCAGCTGTGCACACTGGCTGGCTGTCACACCATGGGAACAATCACAGGGCAGGCTGCAAACACAGGCTGCAGCCCCTTTGCGCTTTGGGTACATTCTGATGCTTCCCACCACCTCAGTAATGCAAGTTCTTTTTCTCACCACAAGCCAGTGTAATGATTGGAGTAGTCAGTGAGCACATTTTCTTTTAAAGTAAAATGCCTTCCAAAGATAAAATAACCCTTTTCCCAGATATCTTTTCTTGATGACAAATCTAAAAAACTTTGGAATACACTCCTGTATCCCTTCCCTTCTTGCTATCTATTCTGATAGCCACTTCACCAGCATCTCAGTGTATCATCTTTTTATACTTTCCACTTTTTCAACCACTATTCTCTACCAATAATGGCTTAAACTCGTCTTTATTGGAGGTTGTGAATACTTTCCATATTCTCAAATGCTGTGATCTATTTATGCAAGCTGGTAGAGCTGGGAAAGTGAAAAAGTGGGAAAAGTGGTAAATATATGACAGCTTTATGAGATTATCAAGGAACTAGTTAAAAAGATGACATTGGGCAGCAATTCTTTCTCCAGCCTTACACCTTCTTCACTACTTTCATGGTTACTATTTATAATACATCACAGTGACACAGCTGTGCAAAACATCACACAGTTCACCTGAGAAAGATAAGATTCTATCAACACATTTCACATGTGTGACACCACACTCATGAATTAAGAATAGGACTGAGTCTGACTGGGACTCTGATCCAACAGTACACAAACCAAGAAGACATAAAAAAGAGCATGAGTAGCAGTGGCCAAGGGATTAAGCTCAGGGTCAGGAAGATGGGGGAGCAGCAGCAAAAAAACCAGAAGTCACAACATGGAGCTGGGAGACAGCTGAGAACATCAAGGAAGGGACAGCCAGGCAATAAGGGTAGAAACTAAAACTTTCACAGCTATATAATGCAAGGGAACAGATACATATGGAACTGAAATTAAATATTCAAATGTGGATTTCTCTGGGCACTGAACTGGGATGCATTTACATCCTGAAACAAGAATTGTTCAATATAAAATTACCAAAAGATACCAGAAAACTAAAGCAAAGGAAATGCTACCATGCTAATATCAGTTTGCATCACTGCAAGGAGGAGGAGAGCATTTTACGCTCCAGACAAAAAGCACCTTGGGCACTGAGCACGATAAATACATTGAATACAAGATCTCCAGTCATTCTTGTTTCTGGAAAAGTTATCCTTGCATGAGAAACCCAGGTGGAGCACTGGCTCCACAGCCATTAAGGATGTCATGTGGGACTTTGCCTACAATGCTTCCGGGTGAAAATACAAAAGCACTAGACTGGTGCTGCTAACACAAGGATGACAGCAGCTCCTGCTTCCCAGCTTCTCCTTCTGCCTATGCTATGGTTAATGAAGCTGGGCCAGTCTGTTGATGCAGTTATTAACCTGTGCCTGGGAACTGAGACAATCTTCAATCTTCATTGATGTGCTGTACAAAATGTTCCATCCAAAATGTCCAGGATTCTTTGAAAAGGGTAATTTGAAAACCCTTATTCTTACATCCCTAATCTACAGTCTACTTCCCACACAGCTCAAACACAGACCATCTCATCCTTTACCTTATTTTCTTTCAACACTGCATTGAATTTACACAAGAGATTCTTTGCCTCCTTCAGGTAAAGACCTTTTCCAGTCCAGGAACATAATGTGTAACAGCGTCCCACATCTGTCAGTTCAGCCAGAATTTGTAAAAATTCTGCCTAAAGAATAGATCATTGCTCTGGTCACTCTCTTGTCCTTTAAAGCACAAAGACTGAGAACTCTTATCCTCTAAAAAGTGGTTCATGTGGGTGTGCCTTTTTTCTTAAAGAAATATCAGTCGGGAATAAAATCCAGGTCTAGGCACTGAGTCACCACCTGGACACTGAGTCAGAAATTTTAACACCTGTTTTCTTCTAGGGAAAATTCCTTCCCTGGAATATAGCCATTTTAGGAAAGGTTGAATTCAAGTTTGGGTATGATGGCCCAGGCTTATCTAAGTTACCTGCTGAGGCTGGTATCTATAGGTTTAATCCCTGTTATTGCTGAAGTACCCATTGCTGCTTTCAGAGATAGTGCTTAAGATGCAACAAAGGAGCCCCCTCCTATTTCCTCCTTTATTAAATGCAAATGGCTACCAGCGCAAGTTAGGCAGAGACTTGGTGGCTTCCTTTGTGAGACAAAAGCAGCAGTAGTTCCCCTAAATGTACTCATTAAAATATATTTTCCTTCTACACTTGGCCCTGAAGGATCATCTCAGCTTATGAGAACTAAGCTTCTGTCTATCTGATTATTAAATAATTTCTAAAGCAGATGGGAAACTACAGTGGTTTAAACAGCTAGGCTGAGGCTGCAGGGCTAAAAATAGTATAGCAGGCTCCTTTTAATTAGTAAGATGATGAAATATGACAGAAGAGAGAGATGTAGATATATGGATTTGTGTGTATGTGTGTCTTTAAAATTAAGTTATTACCTCAATACTAGATATTATTTATAACATATATGATACATGGTGTCTGATTTTTATGATGCCATTTATCTTCACTTGGGAGAGAAGACAGGCTAACTCTGCTTTCATAATGTCAATCCTCATTGTATTCAAAAGGAAAATTGTAATAAGATAAACCTGCCACCATGTGCAGTGCCATCCTTTTTGAAACGAGATGGATTAGTAAAAGCTCCCAAGCTCTGTCAGCTCTGCAGCTCCAGGATATCGACCATTCCCCAGGGCACCCTGGAGAGCATGAAGTGCCAGTCTAGCTTTATACCTGGGATTCCAAAGCATGGGAACCTGACATAGGCCCAAAGGGGCCAGGTACTGTGATGTTTATCCTACCACTGTGCTGTCTATGTACTTGTGAGGACTCTTCAAGACCTGAAGAGAGGAGAAAAGACATCTGCCACCCCTCTGCTCCAGCAGTGCTGGGCAGCATGTGCCCTGTAGTGTTCTGCTTCTCCACCATGCAGATGTGGCCCTTTGATGCTCACCAGATGACTGAAACCATGTTTGGTCCTGGGACCACAAAGCTGCCATGAAACACATGGACATCACAGCTTCAGACTTCTGTCAGGTAAGTTGAGGAGGCTGAGGGTGCCTGGCTTGTTGGGGGCTGGATCAGACAGATGTTCCCTTGCTCCAAGGGGAATCCAGACAGGCACTGCAAACTATGCCCTTTGGTACAGAAGGATCTGACCACAGTGGGCCCAACCCCCTTTTGGCTACTGCACTAAGGTGTCAGCTGATACTTTGTAAGGACCTGGAAGTAAAAGGTGAACCACCACCACAGTGAAAATTGCCCTGTCAAAATCTTGCTCTTAGTGTCATGCTTAATGTGGACCAGATAGCATGTGGCTTTCAAAAAGATTTGGTGCAAAAACTTGGTGCATTCATTAGTCATGAGATGCCTTCTGTTGGCCAAAAGTATCAAGCCAAGGAAGACAAGACAGTGGGTCTTGAAGGAGTTGAAGACTGGTATAAAAAATATCATGTAAAGCCCTGTTCTTTCTTATTCCCCATTGACCCATGTGAAGGTGGAGAGCCTCTGGTTGCCTAGCAGAACTTCATGGTGTCTTGCTAAAGTATGTCAAATGGTCTGGAGCTAATCCCTGACTCCTGAGTTATGACTGAAATAAGCAGGAGCCCTGTGGGTAAAACAACTTCCACTTGCTCCAAGTCTGTGCACCCAAAACCAAGTGTACAGCTTTCCACCCAGTGCAGGAGACCAGTCTGGGAGCCCTGTAAGATTTTTCACAGGTGGGGCTTAACTCAAGTAAGAGACAAAAAGCCTGCAATACTCTTTGCAGTTTGTCAACACAAAACTTTACTGTTTCTCTTTAGTTTCTCTTTCTGAAGCATTGCATTTTTTCCTGTCTTTGTCAATCAAGAGATGGTGAGACCCAAGATACCAGAAAAGGCAAATTTAGAGAGTCTGATTTTTTTCACTCGGTTGAAGACTCCCTGTCTAAGATGCTGGACTTGTTTGGTCTTCTGGCTACAATCAGCTTTCTCTGATATGGAAAGCAACACTGTAAGTACAGTATTTTCAGCAAGGAAATGATCATGAACCTCTATCTCCATGCTCCTGCTCTGGCTCTATGCCTGCAGTGTTCCCCAAAGTTCCCCAGATTTGAGTACAATGATGTAAAAGGAAGGGCTTTAGAAGAAAGGGGGTCCAAGAGCACTGGCCAATATTCAAGCATCACATTTTCCAAGCTCAAGACCAGGGTATCGCCATGAGCAAGAAATCAAGCAAAGGGGGCAGGAGACCCCTTTGGATGACCAGGGAGCTTCTAATAAATCTCAAACAGATTCTGGGATGTGGAAAAAGGAACTGGCTGCGTGGGAGGGCTGAAGGAACAGTCAGAGTATGTGGGGATGTGACAAAGAAGGCCAAAGCCTATGGAGAATTAAATCTGACAAGGGATATGAAGGACAAAAAGAAGGGTTTCTAAAGTACATTAGCAGCAAAAGGAAAATTTAGGAAAATATGGGGTTGCTGCTGAATCAGATGCATGTCCCGGTGACAGAAGACACAGAGAAGGCCCGGTTACTGAATGTCTCAGTTTTTAGTGCTGAAGTTGGGAATCCCAGACTTTGGAAGTAAGAGAGGAAGGGTGGAGAAAGGGAGACTTCCCCTTGGACTTAGAGGGCTGGGTTAGAGATTGGCTTGATAGACTTATGTCCCATAAACTTCTTTACATTGAGGATAGCAGAGCATTGGAATAGGCTCCCCAAGGAGGCCATGGAGTCTCCCTCTGGAGACCGTGCAAAGCCACCTGGACACATGCCTGTGTAGCTTGCTCTAGGTGACCCTGCCTTAGTAGGAGAACTGGACTAGGTGATCTCCAGAGGTCCCTTCCAACTGTGATTCTGTGATTTCCCAAAATGCTCGGTCACATGCTATAGCCAAATCTGAAAAGTTTCCTAGGGGTCTACTGGCCCCCCCAGTGCAAGGCAGAGAAGCACAGTCTGGAGGTGGCCCAGATCCACAGGCAATTAATAGTTTAGTCAATTTGGGTGACAATTTCACTTCAATTATGGCTCCTTAAGGCAAAACTTTTAGCCCTTACTGCTTTTGAGATTTCTCTTACAGCCATCACTGGAAATGTGATCTCATATTAATCTGCTTGCAAAATAGGCTCAGTGCTCCTCCCTTGAAGAGAGACAAACTGGGGGTCTGTTCCAGCCAAACCTTAAGCATACACTTAACTTTGTCATGCCTGTGCAGGGCCAGCTTGAATATATGATCCTGTAATGAGCAATCACAAAGCACAGTGGAGCTCTGGAAGTACGGACTGCTGAACTGCTCACTCCTACACAGTCAGGGAGCTGCACTGCATATTGGAGAACTAGAGCATACAGAATTAACTTCATCTTAATTCAGTCCCCAGAGTATGCCATAAAGTTCTCACTGGTAATATTGTCCTCTGAGGACATTATGACATGTCAACATAGTGACTATTTTCTCATCTGATGGCAATGACAAACTGCCATAATGCAAAGTATAAAAAATTCAGACTCTTCTTAGTTCTGGTAACTACCACGCCATCAGAATATGAGATTTTATATCTTTATTAAGAGAAATGAAAAAAACCTATTTACAGCATGCTAGCCAGTAAGATAAAAATGAACTAAAGTACCAACCAATCTACGACAATTTTCTTTAAAGCTACTTACATTCTAATCATAGCATCCCAAACTTAGCTTGTCAAGTTACTCTTCAAATCAAATGCAAGAGAAAAATCCATGCTTGGCTGTGCAACTATAAACCCAGCCAGTCTAGTAAAGTGAGAGTTACTCTTCCACGTACTTGGCAAATCTGGGAGCAGAATTTACCACTCAATGTAAATATTTCTGCATAGTTTGTTTAAAAAAAAAAAAATCTTTCCTACTCCTCTCCCTGGCAGACTCTTAGAAAGTAGTAAATATGCAGATGGGCATAGTGATATATTTTGTATCAACATATTTTAAATGTGTGCATATGCATTAGCTATATAAATACATTCCCCAGGAAGTCTGCCAGTGGATGTACTACAAAGCCTTGTATGTTACATTTGGGTTTGCTTGTGCAGTAGCACAGCAGTGTCAGGAAGAACTGCTCTCGGCTTATTTGCTCTACAGCAGCTCACACTTACCCGCACAGCTTCCTGTTTCTCTCAGGATGTACAAAGGTGCTATATTTATATGCCATGAGTGTGTATGTAGTATACATATAAATATACAAATACATATACACACTTGCAAGAGTATGACTCATAGAATGCTTTGGGTGGGAACCACCAAAAGATCATGTAGTTCCAACTCCCTTGTCACGGGCAGGGATACCATTTATTAGACTAGGTTGCTCAGAGCTCCATTAACCCTGTCCTTGAACACCTCCTGGGAGGGACCATCTGCAGGTTCTCTGGGTAGCCTGTTCCAGTGCCTCATCATCCTCACAGTAAAGATTTTTTCCTAACATCCAATCTAAACCTACTCTGTTTTAGTTTGAATTCATTCGCCCTTGTCCTGTCACAATGTGCTCTTGTAAAAAGTCCTTCTCGTCTTTCTTGTAGGTTCCTTTAAAGTACTGAATGACCACAATTTAATAACCCCAAAGTCTTCACTTTTCAGACTGAACAAACCTAATTTTCTCAACCTTTCCTTGCAGAAGAGGTACTCTATTCCTCTAATCAACTTTGTGGTCCTCCTCTGGATTCAGTTGATGTCTTTTCTGCCCTGGGGACTCCAGAGGTGGATCCAGGTGAGGGTCTCACAAGAGCAGAGTAGATGGGCAGAATCCCCTTTCACAACCTGTTGGTCATGCTGTTTTTGATGCAGCTCAAAACACAACCTGTGCTGCCCAGCATCCCTGCTACTCCACTCCACTTGCAGTATCTGCCTCTGGTCCTGTCCCCTCTTCCTGCTTCTCCTGCTCTGTAGAAAAATTGCTGCACAGACAGATTCCTGAATGCAAGTGGGGCAAGCAGGCCTTGCCCAAACTCTGGACAGACCAACTGGAGGTTGGAGACTAATGAAGGACAAAGAGGTAGGACATCTGCCTGCTGCCCTTGAGGTCCTGCTGTCCCCTTGTCTAAAAGATTTAACAGTGTCATGTTTCTTGCTGTGACTGGGCTCCTTTTCCGGTATCGGTATCACAAATGAGGCAAAGGGTATCGCACTTCTCTTACTATTTACATGAGCACTGACAGATGGGGGCAACGGAGGAAGCGGCTGCAGTGCTGTGGGTGGATATGTATGTGGGCTATCATTATCCATGCACTACAGAACCAAACAGATACTGTTGCAATGGAGCTATGAGAACCATGCTCTTCTACTTCATTGTGCAAAGAAAAACCACAACAAATACTGTAGTGGGAATGCAGCAAAAAGGCAACTTTGTATTTAATTCTAGACAAAAAAAATCAATTTGTTTTGCAATGATGATAAGCTAGAATGAGCATTATGCCATTTCTCCCCCCACCCCCAGCCCCTTCTTTAGAGCTACTATTTAGATGAGCTACAGTATTAAGAGAGAAGCTGCAAAGATGCTTGCTGCAAAAATAAAGGATGAAATAAAAAGTCAAGCATCCACATTTCCCCCAGCTGAAAATGAAGTTCTGAGGAAAGGGAGGAGGGAAAAGAAAAGGAACTTACCACGCTGCGAGTGAACTTTTCTAGAGAAGTTCTACGACCTTGCTCATTCTCTGGCTTAACAGGGAACGAAGAAGGGAGATAAAAATACAGAAAAAAACCCTTCAGCTTAAATGCAGTCTTTTAAAACAGCAGCAAAATATAAGGAAGCAGCAAGAAGGAAAAGTTGTTAAAAAATGTAAAAAGCAGAAATCAATGTTTGCAACAGCAAACATAAGAAATCAAAACGCCTTAAAGAATGAGAGACATCACTACTTGTACTCTCAGAGAATGTCACTTTTCCCCTGTGAGTTTTTTGAATGGTCCATATATGTCTGTGCATTGCTGTGTCTTACAGCTGTTGGTATTGATTTCTTGTTCACTGAATTTTCCTTCTGTTACTGTTCAAGTGGGGACGCCTGATTCTGGTTAACATCTGCCAAACAGCTATCAGAGGCTCCCATCTTCTTGTGTAGAGAGATGAAAAAAACACAGTAGCTTTCGCAATATTAAAAAGCAATGTCTGAGTGGACACAGCACTGGAAGAAAACCACCACTGCACTCACTGCCAGTAAACCTATACTATTCTATTTATCCAAAGAGTAGAGGCATATTTCCAGTAAGTCAAAACACAAGACAGCATATGCATGTCTTTGCAAGACAACAGAAAGATACAGACAAGTTCGGGGCACTGATATTTTTGTACCTGGAGTACAGGACTATTCATATGCAAGAAGACATTCAATTGCACTGAGAAAACAAGTGTGTGCATCATGGCTTCATTAACATATCCCTGAGAAGGTTGCTCACTGCAGCGCTTCGTTCATTTGGCACAAGGGAGATCTAATCACCACTAACAAGGAAGAACTAAATAATTTATTGGCATGTTTGCTGGAATATCTAAGAGAGAAAAATAGTTATAGAGAAGAGAAGAAACTCAATGCTACAAAAGAAAGCTCACTGCAGTCAGGAAGCTGTGAGCACTGCAGATTTCCAGGAGAGACACTTATTTTAATGTGGTGAACCAGCAAAATGGGGGTGGTAAGATGGAAGTAAAACTGCCATGAAGGGAATAAGGAGCTACATGTAAAGGAAAACCACAGTAATGATGGTGCATCACAATGCACTGGAAACAAGCACTGCACTGGAGAGGCACCTACCTGACATACCATCTGTCACACATTCAGCTGCAGTAACAATCCCCAGAACAAAGGACCAATGCAAAAATCGATAGAGAAGACATAAAGAAGCCAAAACCATACCAGATAAATTGGATGAGAAGTTGTGTAGCTGAGTCTAGGCAAAGCCTTTTGATTCTTCTGCATGTTTATCACAGCTTTCACTGTTCTCTGATATCTACAAGGTTAGTCTTAAGCATCTCATGGAGAAATTGGACAGATCATCCCTGCTGCACCACCAAATATGAGACCAAAGTATAAGGCCCTTTTAAGACAAACAATATTTTTTATCCAGAAGAAAGAAACAAGCAACCTCCACACTTATAACCAATTGAGGAAGCCACAGAATCAGCTCTGATGTCCCAAAGTGCTATCAAAAGTGAAAGCTAGAGGCACATCATTTTAGCCCAGACAGAGAATGGAGCCAAGGCCTCAAAGCAAGTACCAAGGAATAAAGGAGCCTTCCTGGCTGGCAGGAAGGCAGTGATGTACCCAGTCCAGTGGAGTATTTATCATGCACTAATCCAAGGGTTAATTGCCTCTCTTTGGATGTGAAAGGCAAAAGAAACATCGGCCTCACTCTTTGTCTGAGTATTAGAGTCATACAAGTGCTCAGAGCATCACAGATTCCTTCTTGGAAGTAGCCTCAGTGGTGTCCCTACACCCCAAGACAGCAGAGGTGACAGAGAGGAGCTGCATTCCTGCCACTTCAGCTGGACACGTCCCAGGGAGCAGGACTGAGGAGAGCAGTGCCCAGCTGGGCACTGGGCCTCTATGCAGGTCTCCTGCAGGGGTGGTAAGACCCACCAGCAGCCAAGTTACAAACACAATTTGAGGAGAAAAAATACCTGAACAAAAGACTGAGTGTTCTGCAAGGCTCCTTAGGGGAGCAAGGCACTTGGGGTCTGCAGTATGACTGGAAAGTCAGTGTCTGACCCAGCTGCATTTTAAAGTGGAGCTCTGGTGTGCACTGGGGTCAGAAGAGAGTGAGCTGCTATACAGGCCACGTTGCACTCCTGCACTCCCTGTCAAAATTTAGAATCTGTTTTTCCTCCCAGCAAGGTGATGTATCTTCCCACCCAGCAGAAAGGCAGGATGGTGGTCTTCAAAGACGATGAGCTCCTTGTTGAGGTGCTGAGAGCTTGTCTGGTGCAGGGCTCCCCACACAAGGCTGTTTGCTGCCTACCACAGCTGAGGACGTGTGGGGAAGCAGCACACAGAACACTGACAGTGGCTCACAGAAGTGCCTTGCAAAGCACGGTCTGCAGTGCTTTGCACATTTGGCATGGTGGTGGCAGGCTGGGACCAGCTGGATGAGTGGAAAGCTCATCCCCATAGCATCCAGCTCTGAGTCAAAGCCTGACATTTTCTAGTGAAATAAAAAGCAGCTGAGGCAGGCTGGCTGCAGAGTGATGAGCTGGCTTGAGCAGTTTGAATGTCCGTGGGTGTGGGTGCTGGCTGCTCTGCTCGCTGGCTCTTCCTGTCTGCCTGCCCGTGTGGCTGGCTGCCTGCCGTGCAGGGAATGCCTGCCCACAGCTCTGCAGCACGGGGCTGAGCTGGAGAGGCTGCCTTGCACACCAGATGAAGGAAATTTAAAAATAACAAAGTGCAAAAAAGAAATAAATAATTGAAAGACTGAATCACACCTATCCCAGTCCTGGGAACAGACCTGGGGTGTGGACCCTGGAGCCATTGCCTGCTGCAGCAGCCACAGCAGCCTTTGCACAAACATACACTGTGTATGCAAAAGGGCAAGGGCAGACAAACACATGTGCATGCCAGGTCATGCAGTCCTCCCAGGTGCAAAAGATGCAATCTTTGCCAGTAAATACACCAATGGACTCCACCAGCTAATGGCAAAGGACATATGCATTTGGATCAAATATGAAACAACCATCTGATGAAAACCTCTCAGCCCAGGCAGGCAACAGAAAAATAGAGCTCACCACATAGATGCCATTCACTAATTAATGACTGGCTTCTCTGAATTTTCCTTTTTTTTTTTTAATCATTTACCCAGCCATCCAAACTTTAAGTTCCTTTGTGTAGATTCTGCTTGCATGGAAATTAAGTAGAAGAAAGCTTAAGAAAAACAGCTGACACTGACTATTAAAAGTAATTATGAGAAAATTGCTCAGCATCTTTATAACATTCAAGAGAAGTCCTGCCACTGAATCAAACTGGCCACGTGTGCCCTGATGGGACTGAGAAGGGGGCATAATCTGCAACAAAAACCTTCCTGGGCAATACAGAGCAGCTGGCAATAGGGTGTGTGGTTAAAAGCAATGCTTCAAAAGGTGTGTGCTGGAAATGGAGCCTGCTCCTCATGGCATGAATCTCCTAAGTATTCCCTTGCTGACACTTTTTGCCAGGGATCTGAAAAGGGCTAGGGAAATACATACAGAAACACAGTTTTCTGAACATAAGGTCTACAAAATTCTCTATCTCCCTCCCTCCATGGATTTATTTTGTTGGCTATTGAATCCTTTTTTTTGGTATGGCTTTGGGGTTTGAAGTGGGGTTTATTTTGAATTTTGTGAAAAATAATGTGTTCTGGAGGGAATGGGATCAGATGAAAATAAAGGATAATAATATCCCTGACCCTGGGTTCAGAAAAGGCCAGGAGCAGACCCCGGCTTCTCAGGCAGTCACATCTACCTGTCCAAAGTGAGAAAGCAAAGGGCATGTACAGTGCTACCAAGTGGCCAGAGTATTTTGCATATATTGTGTGTTTATTTGAATAGGATCATGGTGAATTCACAATTCCCTGAACCAGCTGGAGAGCAAAACAATGCTCTAAACCAAGAAAATACCAACCTGCTCTTCCCTCAGTGCTCCAGGGCTCACTCCCATGGCTTCACAGCCTGTCTGCACGACAGCTGTGGCTGTCTTTCCAGGATGCTTCCCTACCTATGGGCAGGGCTGGGTGGTAGGAAGCCACCCCATCCCAGGCTGACATGAACAACAGCACTGTGACAGTTCAGCTGCCGCTTAAGTAATGCAGAGATGCCAACCAATGTCATTGTTTCACCTTTACAGTGAGTAATGGAAAGTACCTCGAGGTCTTTTCTGTTCCTTTCACTCCCTCCTCTGCACAAATAACTAGCAGAGCACGTGTCTGGCTGCTTCTTTACCATCAAAAAAGTTCCTGTGCACTCACATCCCCTTCCATCGTGCACTAGCTAATCTACAATGCCCTTTCCCCAGGGAATAAACCCCTGCTCTGCAGCCAAGTCACCCTGCCAAAACGCCTCCTTGCTTTGACTGGGGAGGTTTGTCGCAGCACTTGTCCTGACAGGTGGATCACTGCTGTCTAAGGACATCCAGCCACCATTTTGGCTACTGTGGAGAAGGGCTGGAGGGCCATGCAGTGGTGATTACCTGCTGTAAGTACCCCACAGCAAGGTGCATATCAGCAGAAACAGGAGCAGGTCAGTGCTTGACTCTGCTTAGCACCAGCAGGGCGTGTTGCATACATGCACAAATAAAACGCAGCAAGTTGTTCGGGGATCTCAGCACATCCAGCCCTTCACTGCTGAGCCAGACACCTTCAGCAGATCCACGATTTCTACCTGCTGCAGAGAGGGGGCTGGGAATAGAGCCCCAGAGCTCCAGCTGGGCTGGGCACATGGCCTTTCCTCCTGAGGACAGGGCTGTGTTCTCATCTCTCCTCCAGCCTGGCAGGGAGGAGGCCTTCTGTTCAAGGCAAAACGCTGTACCCAGTTTTTCCCCTCTGCAGCTCACTGGTTCTAATCACACCCTTGCTGGAGGCCAACCTCATGCTCCCTGCTGAGCACCATGAATCTGCAGGATTCAGGCCAGTAATACTGTGGTTACTCGCAATAATGACACTGGGAAGAACAGAGAAAAAACATCTAAAACGGATTAACAAAATATGTATGTCTGGTCTGTACGCAGCCTATGTCTGCTCTCTTGCATCAGTTAGTGGTGTGAACAATATGTTCCCCTCATAATTCTGTCATTGTATCTCAATCCCAACCCAGAAGTTCTCTCTCCATTACTGTACTCCCAGAGCAAGCAGGGAAAGCTCTCACATCTGTGGTTATTGTATGGTGCGGAAGAAAGTAACTCTTCAAACTTACAGTATTTTACAAATACCAGAAACGTGAAGTATGTTTTGAAGCACTAATCAAGCTTTGGCATCTCTCTGCTGAGCAGGTCACTATTATTATTGCCCTTTGAAAAAGAGGAGGATATAGGGTGAACTTTTTTTTCCCCAAGCTCACACATGAAATTAAGTGGGGTAACCACGGAAAGCATACAGATTTTATGGTTCCCAGTTCTGTGCTCTAGCCACACAGTCTACCTTTCCCTTTTGCCTGCCCTCTCAGTGTGCCATAACCCAGTGCTGGAAGGCAAAAGATCCCAAATGACACAAACTTATTCACAAAACATTAATGTGGGAATCTGAAGCCGTAGCTAATTTGCTTAGTGCGGGCAACTATTTTTACCCCCATCCATCATGCTGTGCTTCTGACAAAACTTATTTTCAGTTATGAAAGTAAGCTATGTCACATCCGTGTAGTATACAAGCCATGTGAGGATAATGACACTGGGGAAAGACAGGCCTCAGAGAGATGTACTCATCACAACTTAAAGAACTGCAGTGAATTTCTATTTACATCAGTAAATCCGTGACTTTTTTTGCAGGCTCTAAACCAAATTCTCCATCCATGCCGGCTCTGATGTGTCACTGGGTTCCTCTTTTCATTCCCTTGCTTTCTACCTATTTAGAGGAATTTCAAAAGGCTGCCTCTCAAAGCTGCACCAACCATCCTAAAGATAGGACCATGTAGTTCAGCGTACAGAAATGTCATGTTCTTTCTATCATCATCTCTGTACCTACTATTTCCAAAACATTCACTTGCCCAACACAGTGTAATGTGGTTGCAAAGAACTTTACCGACTCTGGAGTAACACCAACTCCCCTCCTGCATAATGTGCAGCTGCTGAACAGCACATCTGCACTGATTTACTCCTGCCTGTTTTGTGCCTTCATATGTTTACTTGTGCACCCACAGTTCTTTCTAAAAGAAACTTGATTCTTACTTTCACGGTTGCGTTAACGTGACACCAAAACCTGCTCCTGCGGCAGTTTGCAGGGGGATGAGGATGTCATGCTGACACATCCAGGGCTTGATCTGACAGCAAACAAGGATTGCAAAAAAATAAACCTTTGGTTTGAATGGGTTTGGCTGGGAGGAGAAAGCTCTCCTGGCTTTCAAGCACAAGTACCCTCATGTTTTCAATGGAGACTGGGGGGTAGGGGGGGCATAAGCTGCTGGGGGTAGGAAGATGGCAGAGGCTTTTATGGTTTATACCATCAGAAGACTTTGCCTTACACCCCCTTCATTCCCCAGTCTCTGAACTAAGTCAGGTCTAACCCTTCTAAATGTAAGCAGCACTGGTTTATGTTGTCTCAGACCAGACATTTTGAAACAGAAGGCTGACTGCTGCCCTCCACTACCTTTTGCTAATCCACCTGCCAGTAGTCTCAGGCACAGCAGACAGAGGGGCTTGTCTCCTTTTGTCACCATATGCATGCTTTTAGGCCACACAATGACAATCAGGACAAAAATACCACTGGGATTTCATTGTATTGTGCCGATGCAATGTAATTTGGCAGCACACAAAGAATGCAGCAGAAAAACAGCAGGGAAGATGGTGATGGGAAACCACACACTCAGGCTGCAGGAGTCAGGAATCAGTTTATGTGCAGTCCTGGGAGCCAAATGCAAGTGGGACATACACACATGTACATAGCGTGCACATGCACACAGACACACACATAGAGCTATGGGAATTAATCAGGAGTTGCAGGAAGCATTTGAGCACAGCCACAAACACAGAAATCAGTAGCTTATCTCCTAGACCTCTTAGAACGAGGGGACTCGAGGACAGGAGTTGTAACCTTACATAACTATTCCTTTGCTACCCTGATCTGGAGGCTCCTGACAGAATCATGGTGCTGGCAGAGCTCATGCAGATACCAAAAAGGCTAAGAAGAGCTCAAACCCAGATTTCCTGTGAGACACTGTGGCTGGAATTTTTGATTACTACATGCATTGCAATTATTTCCTGTCTCTGAGGAAAAGGAAGCATCATTGGGGAGACAAAAGCACAGAAAAGGAGTACGGGAATTGCTGCAGAGAGATCTATAGGTAAGGCATCCAAAGGGAACATCACGTGAGACTAGGGAGGTAAAAACCTTTACAGGTGAATTTTGCACCAGTAATGAACAGATTGATGGGTTCTGCTTCTCAAATCACATACCATCTTTTCCATGAGAAGGAGGTAATACAATTTATATTGCCTACACTGAATTTGGGAGACAGCTGTGCAAGACAAACACCTTCCCATACTACTTTTACCTCGGGTCACCATGTTTTCCCCAAAACTCATGCTGAGGCTGTGCACATGGATGCCATGCCCCCAGTGAAGAAGATAAAAGTGCTCATTCCCTTCTTAAAGGAAAAAAAAGCAAACAATATTTTCACTTTCACACTAGCAGCAAGCAGCAGGCGAGAATCAAGACGTGCTAAGAGATGCAAGCATGTCCTTTCCAACAGATACCTTCTTCTTTGCCAGCAGTAAGTCCTGGTAAGCGTTCGAACGCAGAAAGCGCGCGTAGCTGTCACTCTTCATCAGCTTGTAAATGTGCTCCTGTGGGACAGGGGGAATGAGAGACAGAGAATTGTTATCAAACCTCATTTAAACATCACAGGAACTTAAAACACAGAGAATTGAAAGGAAGAGAGACTGATCAGAGTTCTAATTAAGTCTGCTGTTATTGATTATCTGTGTTGTGGTAGTGTACACAAGGTCCATCCTGGGACAGGACCCTGCTGTACCTGGAGCTGTATGAACACAAAACAGAGAGACAGCCCTCACCCCAAAGGCTGGCACACATTATTCACTCATCAGGATTATTCTGCAAAGATTGCAACTCGCTGAAGTCCCCAGATGATAAGAAAGTGCCTACCCTGGAAAGAAGAAATAAACACCAGAAATTGTCTCATAGATTAGGTTTCATTTTACCAGCTACAGATACTTGAACAATCACTCAGCAATCCCTTTCTATTCATGGAGGGGAACTGATACTTGCACACATTTCATCTCTACTTTAGACGTGCACTTAAGTAAGCCAACATGTTAATGTCCTGAAGAAGCCCATGTCTGTGATGACTATGAAGGGAAGTTACATGACTAGCTCCGATGTGCATGGCTACATCCTATGTATAAAGTTACATTGGGTGAGTCTCTCTCTTAGGGTCTTCTCTTAAGTCAAACTGCTGTTACCAGTTTGCTCTGAGAGCACTTACTATGTGTATCTTCAAATTTAAAAAGTGCTGTTTCATTGCAGCAGAACTTAATACATACCCTTTTCTAATTTCCTTGCTAAGCTTTACTTTCCTGCTGAGAATCCCTTAACACAGTCAGCTTTTCTCCTAGCTATCCCTGGATTTACAAAAGATATTATCCCAAACACCAGGAAAATAAAATCAAAATACTTTGACCAAATAATGACTGAGAACACACTAAAGGGCTCAAGAGAAAAACAGGCACCTTGGACCTTTCTCTTAGACTTTGCCCAAGGAAGCACTTTTATAGAGTCAATGAGCAGTTTTATCTATAGTGAATTATACAACGTGAAATATTCTCTCCAGCCCTAAAGCCATTGTATATGAAACTTTAGAACCAAACCAGACAGAAGTCACATAGCTTATTTCAGTGTGTTAACAAGCCAAGCAGAATTCCCTTATCTTCACCATCACAGGTAATTAGCAATGACCTGTCTATACACAGTAGAACTGCTTAATCCAGCTTTCTTACCCTATTTGGTGTAGTCCTATGAGGGCCACTGGTTTTCCTTTGACACAGCATAAATGTATTCTTTGAGCTAAATCCTGTCATGGAACAATTTGTACTGGTTAATTTCCATACTTGCTTTTAGTCTTGACAGATCCTCATTTGTGCAGCACTATCTATCCAAAGGACAGCACAAGATTTTGCAATAGAATCGTTCATATAAAGCTATTTAGCAACTGTCACCCTTCTTGCTTCAGAAAAAACACATGGTAGGGCACAGTTTCATACTCCTCATGTACAGCATTTCCATGAGATTTGATATCCAGCTGTGGGACATTTGTTCTATTTATGCAGAACAGAATGAGCCAAGTACGCCCTAAGACAAGAAGAGGGAAAATAATGCACATCATGGATATGATCATCAAAAGGTTTGTATTCTCTCTTAAATACTTCAACTAGCATAAACTCAAGACTGTTGATTTAAAGCCAACCACACCTCAACCAGTTTGCCTGTACTACTACATCTTAAGGTTTCCAAGGACACTCCACGTCCTCCTAATAAGTTCTTTGTAACTACTTGGGAAACAAACCTACCTAACTGGTGCTTTTCCAGGACCATGAGGAGACTGATGAGTAAGTGGGGACTTTGTAGCCCATCAACAGTAAAGGGCCTGAGGGGTCTCCAGAGCCTTCATCCTCTTAGTGGTCCTCTTTACAGCAGCCAGTACATGCAGAGTGCTGGTGGGACAGGTGCAGAGGTGGGCAGGAAGGTCCTGTGGCTGAGCCAACATGGTGGGTGACAGGGATATTTATAACATTTTGCTAGATGTGATTAATTTTTTTACTGTCTTTGGGCTCCAAATGGTTTCTTTACCAGTGGTCAGACAACTGTGTCTGGTCTGAAACATGATGATAACATTTTTGGAAAATAACTTCCAGTTTTCATTGCCACACAGACAGAAGCAAAGGACAACACATGAGGCTGGCCATACGACCCACCTGTATGCCAGCAACAGCTATCATTCTTGCTCATGTCAAGAGAACTTCATGTATTTGACCTTAAAACAGTATAAACTCAGTAACTGGTGGTCAGAAGGAGAAAAAAATGCTTTGATCCTGAGATGAAATAAACCACAAGCTGCCTTTTTAACTGAAGCCCTTCCCTGAAACAGGACTGTTGCACAGCCACAGCTCTGCTGCTACTGCAGTCAGCTGATTGGTATGAAGCATTTTCTCAGCTTTTCACATCTTGGAATCCCTAAACAACAACAGTGCTACCTTTCAGCTGATCACCACAGATATAATCAAACAGGGAATAAGTATTCCTAGGCTTTGAATGCTAATGAAGAAAGAAGGTTGGGCATAGGAGACATGATAGCTTCAGAAGCAAACTTTACTTTTTAATTGTAAGAATTCAAAGGGCCTGCTTTCAACAATCCCTAGACTGAAGGCATGAATGATACACTAGTAATTTAATTTACAACACTTCGTTTCTGAAGCACCTACTGGAAATCTGAGCCAGTTGCTCAGATCAGCAAAGACTGCCTTCCAATTTGCAACAGTACAGGACAACTTGCATTGCTACAGTGAAAATCCCTACTGAGACTGCACCCTGAAGATTACTGCTAAAATTGTGGCTGTGGTGTGTGTCCAGCCCATTTACACAACAAATCCAGCTGCAGAATGGGAAAAGCCGGTGGCTAGAACATTTGTTTTGATTTGTAGCCTACTCTGTTCTTTGCCACTAAGCTATTTTCTCTTATGCATTCTAGAATCTGCAACTTCCTAGGGAGAACCTACAGCTAGTGTTTAGCAGCTCCTCATTCCATAAATACCTTGAAGGCTACTGGAGATCTAACAACTGATCATATTCTTCTGTGGAAGCCTGAGCAACAGGCAGAGGTGTGGGCTTGGATTTAGTTGCTCTGTGCAACATGTGCAAATTGTCTTGTCCTTCTCTGTCATGAATTTTTAGCTCACTTTGGATTATTGTAACCCACTGGTCTCTCACGTCGTATTTTACTGAGCAGCTGGGTTTTTTTCCACCTTTTTCTCACATGGTGGAAAGAAAGGACACCCACATTAAAGACTGAAATTTCCCAGTGCAATGTACTTTATAAACATGCACAATCTCCCTGACATTATGCGATAGTGCTGGTAAGAAGTTTGAGCTTTTCCATCCTTATACTGAGATAATTCTTAATTTTTTAAGTTTTTTTTTTTTTTTTTAGGCTGATGAGCTCACTACTGCTGGTTCCCTAAATAGAAAAAGTAAATGCACTACCTGTGTAACTTTTAACAATGCAGCTGCAGACATTTTAGTCTCTTGCACTGTGAGCAGTCTGTCCAGAATTATCACTGCAACGCTTCTTTACAAGTGCCATGGGAAGTTCCTGTGCCCCATCTGCAGAAGAGCAGGAGGACCATTTCTTCTAGGTGGTGTAGGCTCTCCCAGCCATTGCCATGAACCACTTCCAAAGTATGGCTCAGTCTCACAGCTCCCTGCTCCAGCAATCCTTTAGGGAGTTACATTGCAAATCCAAGGATTTAAAACAATCATCTAACAAAACTGCCCAAGTGATCTATTAAACCATTAAACAAGGTAGCTTATAAAACCAGATAAAAGGCAGGGAAAAAAAGTCTTTAAAGATTTGGCCAGCAATTGACAGGCATCACGTGTCCCACTGGTCTCCCCTGCAGCCTTGCCAGCTCTTTCTGAGCGCTGAGCTGCCATCTCAGGCCACTGCAGTGGCAGCTGCAAGTGGAGACAGAGACTGACTTGATGTGTGTGAGGGAGCCCTGGCAAGCCGGCTTTTTGAGCTGACCAGTCACTCAGTCCCTCACACAGCACGCTGCTGATGAGTGCTGGCTGTACTGATACTACCCTGTGACAATGGGTGCACACTGGGAAATGTCAGTCTAACGTGGAAAGTGACACAAGAACCTGCTTTTCTAAGTGCAGTGGATTTAATCTCCAGGAAGCAAACAAATCCCTTACAAGACTCCTGCAAGCAGAGTGGGTTTGCTATCAAATGTCCCCATGACTGTTGTTTCCCAGCTCTTGAACCATGGCAACAGAAGCAATGGGATATGCTTGCATCTTGTCATGAGAAAAAAGCAGACCCTTATTTGTGTTTTATGCACCTGAATCACATGTCCTCCATGGTGGGGAACATAGGCAGTGGTCCTGGGGGCTGTCCAGCTTCACTGAGCATACTGTCTGTACATGGTCTTCTGTCATGAGAGTTACACTTCACACAACATAACCATTCTACTTGCCACAACCATTATATCATATAAAGAAGAAAAAACAGTACATTTAAAAGGGGGAAATGTTGTCCCTTCTAGAAAAAAAAAAAAGGGAACCAATGAGATAAATCACAAAAAAATTTTCTTTTACAATTAAGTGAAACCAACAGGAAATCCCACCCCTGACAGCTGACAGCTTAAGTGCAGGGAAGTAAACCCTGATAAGGTTCGGCATCTCTTGGCTATTTTCCTTCCACAAGCTTTACCTTTGGAAAGAGATGAAGGACAGGCTTAGTAAATTATTCCTGACAAGAGGGGAAAGGGGGAGGAAAAAATAAAGTTTGCAGTCCAGATGGGAATATAGGAGGTGGCTGAGATAGCAGAAACCATCTCAAAGCTGCACCTGCTCCAAATCAATGTGCTGCAATGTGATCTCAGGTCTCTCTTCCCCCTCTCAGTCAAAGCACAGTGACCCTGAGGAGGGCATGGCTGCCAGATAAGCAGAACATTGGGAACACTCAAGAAAAATGTGGGGAAAAAACCCGAATGATAAAAAAATAACATCTGACTTGCATAAGACACGTGGTAGATCCCAGGAATTACCTTCTCTGTTAAGAATGTTTCTTTTTAGCAGAAAATCTTGGTTCTTTCCTGTGATTTGTGTATATGAACCAAGAAGAGAATTGGTGGTTAAACATCCATTCCTAATTCCACTAGTATTTTACTCAACTTGATATTTTGTGACAGGCTTGAGATTATTTTGGAGTTATGAAGGCCAAGCACAATGTTCTCATGAACTCTGAACACCAGCTAGATTCCAGAAAGCCCTTAAATTTGACCTTGCTGATATAAATTTTTCCCTGTTTGTGCCTAAACACAACTGCAAACTTTAGGTGATGATGGGGAATAAGGAAATGGCCAATTCTTTGCTCACTTCAGGCACAGGTTTCCCATTTAGCACATTTATGGAACAGATCATCTTGGCTACCATTACACAGCATGTACAGAACAACCAAGTGATCAGGCCCAGCTAGCATGGGTATAGGAAAAGCACATCCTGCCTGACCAACCTGATCCCCTTTTATAGCCAGGTGACCTGCCTGGTGGATGAGGGAAAAGCTGTGGATTAAGTCTACCTGGACTTCAGCAAAGCCTTCAATACTGTCTCCCATGGCCTTCTCCTGGAGAAGCTGGCAGCCCTTGGTTTGGAGAGGTGCACTCTTTGATGGGTTAAAAACTATCAAAATGGCTGGGCTGAGAGAGTGGTGGTGAATGGAGTTACATCCTGGCAGTCAGTCACCAGTGGTGACCCCAGAGCTCAGTATTGGGGTCAGCCCTGTTTAACATCTTTATTGTTGATTGATGATTATTTATGATGAGGGGATCAAGTGCACCATCAGCAGGTTCACATATGACACTAAGCTGGGTGGAAGTGTTGATCTGCTGGAGGGCAGGAAGGCTCTGCAGAGGGATCTGGACAGGCAGGATCAACGAGCCAAGGCCAGTGGTAAGAGGTTCAGCGAGGTCAAGTGCCAGATCCTGCACTTGGGTCACAAAGACCCCATGCAGTGCTTTAGGCTGGGGGATGAGTGACTGGAAAGCTGGCCTGGTAGAAAAGGACCTGAGAGAGCTGGTCTGCAGTAGCTGAACATGAGCCAGAGTGTGCTCAGGTAGCCAAGAAGGCCAATGGCATCCTGGCCTGTAGCAGCAACAGCATGGCCAGCAGGACCAGGGCAGGGATTGTCCCTCTGTACTTGGTACTGATGAGGCCACACTTTGAGTCCTGTGTCCAGTTTTGAGCCCCTCACTGCAAGAAAGAAATTGAGGTGTTGGAGCATGTCCAGAGAAGGGCAATGAAAATGGTGATGAGTCTACAAAGTTACTCAGAAAAGGAGCAGCTGAAGGAGCTGGGATTGTTCAGCCTGGAGAAAAGGAGGCTCAGAGGAAACCTTATCACTCTACAACTGTCTGAAAGGATGATGTAGCCAGGTGGGGGTCAGCATCTTCTCCAACGCAGCTAGTGACAGAATGAGAAGAAATGGCCTCAAGCTATACTGGCAGAGGTTCAGGTTGGACATCAGGAATAATTTTTTTCAGTAAAGAGTGGTTAAGCAATGGAATGGGCTGTCCAGGGAGACAGTGGAGTCACCAGCCCTGGAAGTGTTCAAGAAATGAATGGAGGTGGCACTTAGTGCTGTGATTTAATTGACATGGTGGTGTTTGGTCAAAGCTTGTGCTTCATGATTTTTGGGGTATTTTCCCACCTTAATGATTCTATTCCACGATTTTTAGCTTATTTTGGGGAGTTTACACTAAGGCTAGATAGCTGTTGAGATGTACTTGAGCTGCAAGGATCCACTTTGCCTTTCATAAACTGGTCAGAAACTTTCTTGCTGTAGTTATCCCACTAACATCTGGATTCTTTTGGAGCACTCATTCACCCTGTCACCAACACGTGGTATTAACTAGTGAGAGCTGATTTGGAGACCCCTTTTGTATTGCAAGAGCACAGCCAAACCTCTGGCCAACTCCAAAGGAGATTTGCAGCATGTCTGACAAACCCATTAAAAGAAAAGGCCACAAGCAATGTAAAGCAGTAGATTAAACAACTAAATAAATAACACCATACTGCAATGAATGCTAATATTTGTGCCACCTGTATGCTTGGCACTGGGGAGGAATTTACGCTAGATTCACACTCGAGAGAGTGCTGCCTGAGTGAAGGCCTTGTGGCCTTTGCTGGAAGGATGGGAAGAGATGCCAGCTGAGAACCTGCCTGGAGTTTGTTTTTGGAAAAGCTGTCTCTATAGTACAAAGAGGATGTGGGAAGGAGAAAGCAGATGCTTCTGCAAGCACATGGTGTGTGACTGCTGCACCTTCCAATTAGACTTGGCAGCAGCCTAGTGCCTGCTGTCCGTCAGCACCCCTGCTCTGCACAGACATTTGTGGCAAAGGAGCTGAGGTTAACCCCTGTGCCAGCATAAACACATACTGCAGTCATCAAAACCTGCTATCCATGGGTTGTTAGAGATGTGTCCTGTTAATTCTGCTGTACTCTTCCCAGCTCATCCTCAAGAAACCTGTTTGACCAGCAGAACCCCCTACCACACCACCACCAGGATCTCCCAAAAAGCCAGAGAAAGGAAAGGACACCTACCCCTCTTTAGCAGTTGCTTGTGCCAAAACTGAATGCAACGCTTTTTAGGAGCAATTATGATCAATTGCATTCAACCTAAATGGTGGTGCTAAAATGCACTTCGGAAAAAGCAGTAAAAATTGCTGCATCAGCTCTGGAAGCTGAAGTAGCTGGTAGCAGGCACAGTTGAGATGAGCCAAACAGTGAAGAAGCTGCAGAAGAGACCTTCACATTTGCCCTGATTGAACTTGATGGGAAAACACCAGTAGGGGTGAGAAAGCAGGGAAACACGTATTTTTTATTCTAATTCCCTTTAATGTTTCCAAATCCCCACTAAAAGCGCTTCTGGATCTGCTTATTCTGGTCTCTGCATTTAGGATTTCACTCTTCTCAAAAATGCTGTAGTGCCTGTTTGAGCTGCCTGCCTGCATGAACCAGGGTGAGCCCCTTCCCGGAGGCCGGCAGTGCTGCCATCTAGCAGGGCCAGGCGGGACTGGGTGCTCTGGCCTGGATTTACAGTTGGAAAAGAAATGCTTCAGGTTGCTAAATGGCACATAAGGGTCTTGGTCAAGAGTGAATTGCTCTGGAAATCTTTTTTGCCAGTCTCAAGTACTCAAGGCACATAATTTAAACCAAGTTTTAGCTGGTGCATTTTCTTCACACTTAACCAAGTTGCTTTTACTACTAAGGGAAAAAAAGATGAATAAATATCCTGTAATATAGACTAACCTCCCTGCTAAGCTAAAAAGCATAATTTTTTTTCAGCCCACAAATGAAATTACACGGGGCTGAAGGCACAGGAATGTAAGAAAGAGCCTTACCAAGAGGGATAACTAAGCAATGAGAGTTCATTTTGAGTAATACAGAGAAATCCTTTGTTTAGCCCTGTAGATACATAGTTGGAAACACAATGTAAATATTTCATGGAGAAGCACATTGATAAAAGAAACACATAAATTTAGCAATGGTTCCTCTATAAATTGATGAGACAACTGGTTTGCTTCATATCTTCAAACACAAATGTGAGGGCAGAGCTGTTGAGGGTCAATAGCAGATGCAGTGCAGAGGACTAGAGGCAAAGGGCTGTTGTTGATTGCTGTGCAGTTAAGGGGTCAGCCTGGTACTGCAGGAGGATTTAGTCCTAAATATAGCAAGGGCTATCCTGGGAGACAAGAGTGGGCTGCCAGGAGTCTAACGCCATATGAGCAGCTTTAGGTTTTGAGAACAATGATCATGGCTAAGAGGCTGATTCTCTCAATATGGGCCAAATCCTGGCTACTGGCAAAAAGCCCAAGTGAGAAGGTTTTGCCTGGGAGGAGGGGACAACCTTCTGTAGCGTTCAGGAGACTGGCATTTCTTTTCCAAACAATACAATAGGTAGGAGTTACAGCAATGAAGATGAGGTTTTTCCCTCCTGTAGATGCTGTGGTACAGCTATGAGGTGTAACTAGTTAACCTTTTGGTCAACACCTTGACACCTGCAAGCTGTCAGCAACTTCCTCCTTGTTTGCTCCATGCAAAATCCTGCCAAAAAGCTGAATTGTACCAAGGAGAAGAACATGCAGAACCCCCTCACACAGCAGAAGGAAATTATATTTCAGTGGGACATTCTGTTCCATAGGAGATGGTGATAGAGCAGGATACAGCCCCACAGAAACAAGCAGAACACAGCTTCTGAGTAAAGGTGGCTATGGTGAGATAGAGAACACCAACCCTGCTTGGATGCCTACCTAGAGAACAAGTACTGGACAGATAAACAGTTTTCCATGCCTCATCAACATTTCGACTGTACGATATCTGCTGCTATAACATCTTGGGCTGCCATTAAGTGGTTGAACTCAAGATCTCAGAGTCCAAATGTATGTTGAAATCTTTTAACTGTTTGCCAGCAAATCCCATATTGACAGCCCCACATTCATACTTGCTGTGGGCTGAGCAGGGATATGAAATGCATTGCTGATAGATCTTCCCAGGGATTTTTTCTAAAATTTTTAATTAGGAGTGTGAACACTCAGGAAGGTAACAAGCCCTTAAAAAATTAAAGACCACGGTGTTCCTGCAGTGCATGGGTTTAGCAGGAAGAGACCATAACCTCAAAGTCCATGAGAAGTGGACTCCTGGAGTTCTGGCTTCTTGATGAGATGAAAGGACACACTTGCAAGCACTTTCACTCCCTATTTGGGAGAAAAGAAACAGTATCAGCAGCTTCCTGACCTTCATATGAAGAGGAAATTCTCTTGCTCTGGATCTGACATGCAGTAGTTTCTTGCTTTCAAGAAGCACAGTGGACACTACTGACACAAGAGTCCCAGAGTCTGAGTGCTGAATTCAATTTTTGAGCAAGCTAGAGACTTTCCCATGTAATCCATCTAAAGGTATTTTTTGGAGGTATGAAATGTCTGGCACTGAGGCACTGTTAATACTCATGCATGTAGTTTTAGACAGCTTGGCAGGATCAGCACCCTGAATAACAGGCAGACTATTGTCCTGTGGGAATATGCTGACTGTTCTTGTTACCCCATTTCCCATGATCTTTCATTTGAAGAGATCTGTTGGCTTCTGTCACTGTGTCTGCAAGGAGAGGGGTGACTTGTGACTTTATCCTGGCCCTTTTTCTGCTCGTGTGTGACAGAAGGACATTAGCGTAGACAGTATTTTGATCCCTGATGCCTTCAGAGACAGAAAGGGAACAGCAAGACAAAGGCTGGATGGTAGATGTTAACATGACTGCTAAACTACAAATTAAAATGGAAGGCAGAAGATAAAAGAAGTACTTTCTGATGTGTGGCGCATCTGTACATTTAAAAAAAACTCCCAACAAAGCAAAACAGGAAAATAACAACACAGAGTATCTGCTCCTATATATAAACCTCTGCTTCAAGTTTTTTGTTTCCTGCTTTCCACAGTACCAGGCACAGCAGCGTAAGCCTCCACCATCCCTTTCTATTTTTGCTCCAGACATCTAACTACTCTTCTGGCTGTATTTGTGGGGCTCTTGATTTTAGATTCCTTTTTAGGTTGTTTTGTGAAATCCACGAGGGCAGGAGCTTGCACTTTTGCTTCTAATTGTAATATACACACAACAGTGAGACTCTGTGTGTTTTCTGCAGTCACCATAACCCAAATACAAGGAAGAGAACCAGAGTGCAGTGAAAGGAACATTTTTTTCCTCCAGTCCCTCAGAATCAAAGAAGGAGAAGGGAATAAAGGTCAAGTCCTTGTGCAGTCCCTAACCTCCACAGGAAGGTGCAGGCTGTCAAAAGCCCCCAGGACCTCTGGAGCTGATGTCATGTACTATGATGTCATGTAGCAGTGCTTTCAATTCCCCACAGCACAGGCTCAATGTCTCTGAGCAGCATTGGTTCAGGTGGACTTGATCCCCTCTTAGAGGCAGAGCACCTTGGTCTGCCCTGTGTCCCCTTGCTGGCTGCCTGCACTGCTAACCAACCCTTAGTCATTGTCCTTTACATGCATGCACGTAACTTGGGTGACTGCACAAAACTTTAAGAAAATAGGAATAATGCTTCTCCAAGTTCTTACATGAAAGATGATACAGATACACAATGAATGATTATTTTCTCATCTTCCTTCCATGCTGTGATTTTGCTCCAGACCTACAAAAGGAATTCTCTATGCCCACTGAATAGACACCAGGACTTTTACATCCTGCGCATGCTTGAAAACACAAAGTTATGAGAAGTCCTCCCTCCTTTTCCCTTCTTGGTAAAAAATAACATTTCACTTCCAAGAGATCCTTGCTTAAACTTGGGAGTTTGGTTTTGAATTCAACAGGATCCTGTCAAATTCTCTCAGCACCTTGAGCTTCCTGATAGAACCAGAATGCGAACTGACAACTGACCACTGATGAATCCTGCAAGGACTTGTATCTCTGTCACAGTCCAGAACAAACTGAACTACACATGAGGCAGCTGAGAGCAAGAACTGGGCTCAAATCTCAAGATTAGATTTAAGGAAGAAAGTTTGTACAATAAAGATAATGAAACTCTGGCCAAGATTGTCCAGAGAGGTGGTGGATCCATATCTTTGGAAACATTCAAGGTCAAGTTGAACAGGGCTCTGAGAAACCTGATCTAGTTAAAGATCTACCCTGCTCATTTCAGGGGAGCTGGACTAGATGAACTTTAAAGGTGCCTTCTGTCCCAAATTATTCTATGTTTCAAATCTGGGACAGGTAAATTTCTGGTTTGAGCTGCCTGGAATTGAGCATTATGGTCTAAATCTGCTCTGGAATTAGCCAAGGATCTGAAAAGAACAGCTAAAATTCCTAACAGAGCCTGGATTAGAACTGAATTTCCCTGAATTATCTTCATAGAAACAACAGCTGGTTAGTTCAGGTAAATGAATGTCAATCTAATACTCTATTTTATTTATTACAGAGTAAAAATCAAAAAAGAAAACAGGAAAGGAATTCCAAAGCCAACTGTGTGGCTTACCTGGCTCTGGTACACCTACTCTGAAGTCTACTAGTAAATGTAGACTAAATGACCCTACAAACATTACTGTGAAGAAACACAATGCATCCTGGTGATACTAGCTCCCAACACCAAGGGACAGAGGAAGGGATTAAAGATTTTCTGAAGGCAGAAAGACATTTCAGAGGAGGCAAAGAGATGCTTGATGGGGGTAGTGGAAGAATGGTTAAAAAACTAATAACACGTACAGATAAGCCATAATTGTCACACTCACAGCTCTGTGCTCCCATTTAAAGATGAATTACTTTGGCTGTCAGCAGCTTCATTAGCCAAAAGAGGCCATTCAGATGGACCCAAACCTATTTACTTTCTAGAGCTGGTGGTGCCTGCTTCATATTGCAGGGCCCCACATTGGTTGTTCAATGATACTGATAACTCCTGTGGGAGCTTACATCCTGCTAAGTACTTCACTGTTTAATTGAACTGACCTTTCCTGACGATGCCCCTTGTATTAAAAGCTGCTTTGCTCCCCAGTGAAAATGGTTTGATAATCATAATATTTTACTCAGAGGACAGTTGTTTAAGAGCAGAAAATAATCAGCTAAATTGGTAGGCTCCCCTCCGGAGGGGCCCAGGACTAAAATGACAGAAGGTGCTGCGGATCAAGATAGCTGGCAGAGCTGATGATGAGGACAGAGCTCGGAGCAGCACTGGGCTGCTCAAGGGCAGAGACACCAACAAACTGGACAGCTGGGGAGAGGAGTGCAGGCTGAGCCAGCACTGCACACTCTGCTCAGAGCTGAGATGTGCTGGCACAGTTTGAGCTGGGCATGGGGTGGGCGATGGCACCTGCGGGAGCCACAGCAGGAGAAGCAACTCCATGCAAGCCCACCAGTGCAGGACTGTGGAGTGCAGCAGCACTGAGGGACACAGTATCTCAAGCTGAGATGGGGAAATGGCACAACACTTGCTTCTGTGGAACAGAAATCCGTCTCAGAGAGAGGTCTGTCTGAAATAATAAATGCACACCAAATTCAGGTTTGGTTTAGGAGCGCTTTGGGGACTGAGATTTGAAGCTGAGATTTTCTTGAACAGAGGACCCATTTACTTTCAGACCATGACTGGCCTAGGGACAAAGAGGTTTGAAGTGAGAGGAATGTTTGCCAAAAGCCTTTTTTCTCCCTGTTTTTATCCAGGCTAGTTGCCTTACCAGATGGTTGAGCAGCATCTGGGAGAGCTCTTTGGGGCTGGGAGCCAAGGGTGTGCAAAGAAGCACATCAATGTAGACTGTTAAGCACCCGATAACAAATGATGCTTTGATTTCAACTTCCAGTTATAAAGCATTGCTACACCTTGCCTTTCCCAAGTACAGCAATGTGTCCATTTCCAGTGGTTTTTATACAGAATTGGCATTTTGTGGATCTCTCAAGTCACAACTAGAGTGCCACATCACTTTCTCCTATTCTTCCATTGCAGGAGTATCAAACTAATTTTCTCAGATCAGCCAACACTCTTCCTTCCTTGTAGTGGCTCAGACCTGCAGGCACTCAAAGAATGTGCTGTTGAGTAAACTAAATTTTTTCTTGTTCTTTACTTACAAGGACATTTCAGTTGTTTTCCTCTTTGTGCTAAAGCTACTGAGGACAGGACAACACTCGTATTTTCTCCTCCCACAGAGCGTGTTTTGATTAGCTGTATCTGGTTGAGTCCCTAGGAATGTGGGATGTGTGGGAGCTCCCATGGACTCCTGGTGCCAGGGTGCTGAGATAAGGCAGCTGCTGCAGATTCATGGATGAGCCTTTGCAGTGGCAGGCCTGACCTGTGAGAAACACCATGGCAGGTCCTGGGAGATTTACTGCACCCTGGGGCCATCTGCATTGGCTCCCATGAAGTGGATGTGCAAACAAAAACTTCCCTTCTCCAGGATGAGCCAGAAAAAAACTCTACCAGGGCACTACACCCTTCAGCAATGTCCTGCTTTTTCCTGCTTGTGTTAGAACACCTTCTCAGCTATCCTTTCAAGCAGTCACAAACAGCTTGCTTTGCCTTTGGAGAGCTACAAGAAGCCCACTGCCCAAGAAGGTAACTGGGTTCACCTTCCACATTGTGCTATCCTCTCTTGAGGATTCAATAGATTCAATCTCCAAGATAACCATAGCTGGCCCTTGAAGGTCTACCCTTGCCTCATATTTCTGTGTCCATGAACCACAACAGATGAATTGAAGAGATCTGTCAGTGCAAAAATCCACTAAATAAAATTAACCCAAGGAGCTAAAATTGCAATCTAACTGCCAGGGCTCCAGCTTGATTTTATCAACTCTCCTTTGAATGGCAATTACATTGTGAACTGATCAGTTCAAGGCTAAATCTTCTGTGTCTTCTTCTAATTAAATACTCATCATCTAAATATTCATCTTACTCTTAGTACTTCTACTTATCAATTTAATCAATTCCCCCATTACTCACCTATCTACTTTAGCCTGCATTTTGCCATCATCATTTTTTTTCAGGTGATGCATGCAGTTCTTTTTCAGTACAACTGCCAAGCAAAGAATACATCTTATCCAGAATGTCTTCACACTCCTGTATCTCTCAGCTTTAGAAAGGGCATTTAAGTTGCCTGATATTCACAGGGGACTGCCCTGAAACTTCATGCACATTCCTTCTCTGCTGGCCCCAAGGAGCAAGACTGCATTCAGGAAAATAGAGTATTTGATGCTGGTTTGAAAAATTCATTGCCTAACCTTGTATAAGTGGTCCAAAACATCTCCCCTGAGATGAAAGTATTTTGTTAGTGGAGCATTTTGAAGAATTGCTTTTGAATGCCAATTAAAAAAATCCCCAAACCGAGGAATTCTTTTCATTTGCTGCTGGTTTTACTACATCTCGTGATAAAAATGATTATGAGGAGGATATATTTTCATTGTGTCCCTAGTAATATTTGCCAAATGATCCCTTCTTCATTTTTCTTTTTTAAAAATTAGAAAATTATATTTTCACTTTCCAGAAGGTTATGCAGCTTTACCCTTGCTTATAGCAGTTTTTCTCAAATTATTTGTTTTCCTCAAGGCATTTTCCATGTACAGTTTATCTGTAAAAATTTCCCTGATAAATCTGGAGCCTTAGGAGGGAAGGATTAAGCTCACTGCATTGCCTACTGTCCCATCATTACTCTAAGGTATTGTCTGGTGGACAAATTTCTAGCTGTGTTGGAGGGAGCTGCTGCATTTGGTTTTTGGCAGGGGGATATAATTAGGTATAAATAAATAAAATATAGAAAAAAAGTGTATTAGCCAGGGTTTTGATCTGACATTGGCCATTCTGTAAATATAGCAGACTTTGATGACAGGTAGCACAGACAGACAAGCTGAACTGTATAGCACTTTTTCACCTGTGCTTTCTCTGAGACATGGCTCCAGCTTGCAGCACCTTGCAGACTTGTAGATTTTGGAACATTTGTTCCCAGAGGAGCCTTAGCCTGTTATAACAGATAGATTCAATGAAAATATCATTTACCCAGCTTGAATAGATATCCTCAAAGTCACTTCAAACTGTGCATCTCCTTTTTCTTACAAGTGAGTAGTGACAATGTGATAGTGGAATATCACATTAAAACTGAGAATTTCATTAGCAGTAGTTCCATAAAACCAAAAACTAACCTGTGCATCTTCATATGTATATCTCCCTGGGTCTTTGACATTTTGGCTTGTTTTTTCATAGCTGTGGGAATCCAGGTTAATAGCACTTTGGGCCCCAGGAGCTAGAAACTCTTGCCAGATTTCTTCCACTCTTGTGGTCACATCCTGTAAAGGTCGTTTCTTGAGATCTTGGACAGCCAACCAAAACCTGTACTAGGCAAAAATTAAAAGGGTAGAGAAGAGAAAAAGATAGAAATCTAGGTAAGATTTTGGGAATAAGCCTAGGCAGAGCCCTAAAATAGACACAGAACCTAATCCTGCATCTATCAGAATTCACAGAAGACTCTCCATGTAAGCATGATTCCAAGGGGATGTACTTTACATCAACCCCTTATATTTTGGCTAAGACCAGAACACTGACCTTAAGAAGTGATACATTCTTATTCAACTGCCCCTGCAGAAGTGTCAGATTAGGTAGGCAAACAGGAAACCTCCAGAGCTATGCAGCTGGAGGAGAGGAGTAGGCTCTGCCTCCCACAGCCCCACTGCAATGTGCTGGTCATTCCTGCCTGCAGGACTGGTCATCCACAGGGGATTAAAATGAAGAACAAACTTAACATTCATATCATTTCCAGTGTGAAGTTGTAGCAATGCCACTTAGAGATTTTTTTTTTTACTTGTAGACTGACCAGCATTCAGATGGATGCCATGAGAAAAGATGACTCTTGTCATGCCATACTCCAATTTTACAGGGGTATTTTCTTGACTAGGCTATGCTTACAGACTAAAGTAAGTTCATAAATACTGAGAAGATAATCCCCTTGATGACTAAGGACATAATCCATATCTTGATCTGTGAAAACAAAGACCATAGAATATTTTGCAAGAGTGACATGCATGTCTTTTGTCTTTTATCCTAGGAAAAAGAAAAGACTTTTTTTGGTGGTGCTAGTTTAATTTATTGCTGAAAGAGGTATGCTCTTTCAGGTGCTTAATTCAGAAGATGCATGGTGCCCGGTAGCCTTTTATTTTGGTCAACTCTATCTTCCAACAAGAAGGCATCCCTGAAGGGTATCTGCCCTGAGTACCTGGGCCCTGCAACCTAGTTGAACAAGCACAATAGTGCTCCACAGGGAGTGCTGAGGGCTACGGGGCAAACAGGTACTGAAGGCACCTTTGCAGCCACCTGCAATAGCCAGCTCTTTCCTACCCCCTGGCAAAGGTGCCCATTGTCCAGGTTGACAAGGAGGGCAGGGTTCACCTTGGCTGTCCCTGCCCTGCACTGCTCTTATACACTCTCTCTGCTGGGCAGACTGTGCAGAGGGGACAGGGAATGTCTGGGTCACTGCTTGTTCAGGGCATCTGCAAGAGCTGCACAACTTGAAAAATCCTGTGTCTCCCTTATAAACCAGTTGAACTGCAACTGAAGTCCTGATTTCTCACCCCAAATGATTCAGTGGTTTCAGTGTGCTGCCACTAAGGCAAATATTCCTCCATGGTGGAAGGAGGAAGATAGAGTCTGTCCCAAACAAAAATCCCAATGGCAGTGAGGGTGGGTGGAGGAGACAACAGCCTGGTGACTCCTGTGCTGTTCCTCACTCTAGCTTCCTTAATGGCTGCGGGCAGTATCTAAACACCCTGGAATCAGTGGTGTTATTGCAAACAAATGAGGCTGCTACCCCATTTAGCCTGGTATCCTAACTGCAATAGAGGCAAACAGTCAGTTTGGGGGGGAAAATGACATCCACACTACATGCAAGGCCAGGCTAAATCCTCCTTGCCTGTCTGCTGCTTCTTTCCGACCATCAGGGGGCATCATGCCACAGCCCTGACTCACCCAAGCCACTTGACGATATTCCTTCCTATGGCTTTTCCATTTCCTTGACAGGCTCATTAAAACAGACTGGGGGACACTCCAACACTACATTAGTACCTTTGGAGTCACATACTTGTGGTTCTAACAAGGTGACATTTGATTTTATGAACTGAAATAGAGTATCTGGGGTTGGTGGAGGAGTGTGTATGGTTGGTCCTTTTCCATCTTTGAGAGTTTAGTGCACCTGATATCCTGCCTTGTCATTTGAGCAGTGACATCCCCACTTATCACACGCATGCAGAGAGTAAAGGGTGGCACTCACAGCACAGTAATCTGATGCCATATGTGGTTTCTGTTATTTGAAAATACTTTAGCATTCAATTTCAGATGTAATAGAAACATGTGAATGCAGAAAAGGCATAGGAAGAAAAGATGCTAATCATTCCAGAGTAGCTGGGACACTTCAGACAAACATTTGGCTAGAGAGAACCTTTTCTTCTGGCTTATCTTCTGACCCTGGAGCCGGGGAGGCAGGCTGGGAAAGCACGCTTGTGAGAGAGCTGGGAACGTTGTGAAGTGACAGCTTGCCAGAACAGGAGCACCATCCATTTTAATAACCATTTGGCTCAATCTGAAAACCAACCAACCAGACCAACCTGACAGTAACAAGAACAAGCTCTTTTTACTGCAAGCAATTGTGAATTCATGCCCAAGGCTGGATGTCCTCTTCAAGGGAAAGGGGAGTTTTGTCTTGGTAAAAATTTCAAAGCTATTCACTATAGCTGGCATCTAAAAATCAAGCAACATCAAAGAGGGGTATCCAGCCCCACAGCTTCAACTCCAAGGCAAATTCTTTGCCATGAGGAATCAACCTGAAGCCAACACATAAGCAGGGTTTCCTATGGGATTTATAGCATTTACAAAAGAGAAGCAGGTATTTCTACTAAGGAAAGGAGCCGACATACAATGACTGTGCTGGAAATTCTGCTCAATTATAAAGTGCAAATGCACTCCCTGAATCCTGCAATTTCTGAAGCACAAGCACAGCCCCAAGTTCACAAGGAGTCAGGTGAAAATTCTGCATTGCCTCCTCTCTTTCTGTAGGAGACAGATGTCCAGTGGACACCTTTGCACAGGGCAGGGGAGAAGGGAGATGTCCTTGTGTGTCCTCTCCACAGGTGCCCTTTAAGCAGAGCAGGACTGGCACAGGGACTGTCTGCACAGAGGGAGCAGCAGCAGCATTGATCACAGGTTCTTTGTCCTTTATAAAACAGCATGAAAGGACTGGAGAAGGCTGATAATATGGTGTCCTAAAGTGTTGTCAGTGGCAAAAACCATTTCAGCCTCATCCAGCTTGTAATTAAACTGCTGTCACTTGCAGAAGATATCCCACAATGGCATTTATTCTCCACAGCTCCCCCAAGGCACAGAGAGCTCCTGGACCTCTGCGTGCGCACTCTGCCTCCCTGCAGGGCACTGCAGAGGTGTTTAGTCACTGCAGTTCAAAGATGTCCCCCAGTGAAAAGGCTGCTAAGGAAGGACAGCGTGAGTAGTGGGGGAGTGGCTGCTTCTGAGGGACACTGTAAAACAAAAATTGATTTTAAATCCTGATCAGGAGGCAAAATATGGATGACTCCAGAAACTGAGGAACAACAGTCAAAATAAGGGCAGTGTTGTATCCCAACTTGGGGGTGGACACAACACCCCTAGCTGGAATTCATCAAGTGACTATCTGAGGTCAGAATCCAAGCTTCTCTCCTCGCCTCAGTGGTTCCATGCCAGTATCCTATGCCCCTCCGGTCTCACATCTCTAACCATTCACAAACCATCTTCCATTCACCAAGAACTAACTTTGAACATCTCAGCCAGGAAATGAATGAAAGCAATTGATAAAAATCAAAATGCAGTTCAGACAGGGGCAGCATTCACATCTTTGTGTTGTTTAGTGGTCAGATCCTAGGCGTGGTGAGCTTGGCATGGCCAAGACAAACAAAAATCTGTCTTTGGTGAGCAAGCTGGGGTCTGGCAGATGCTGCAAAGCTGCACGGTGGGGCACTGGGGACCTGCCAAAGAGACCGCAATGTCGTTGGGGACGGGGCAAGCGTCCCGCAGGCCTCCCCTCCCCTCCCCCGCGGTGCACGCCGGCGTCCACGGTGCAAGTCCCTCCTTCTGCTGCAATTCCTTTCAGTGCTGTGGGGCAGGACAGCCCTTTTGTCGCTGCCGCGGAGCAGCGCCCGCCGGCCGTGCGCAGCGCCCGCCGAGAGGCCCTGCCCGGGCCCGCTGAGGGGCCCGCGCAGCGCGGGGCGATGGCGCCGCCTGCCGGCACCATCCGCCCCATCCCGGCTCTGCCCCGCACAGCTCGGCACTGTCCCGCATCATCCCGGCACTGCCCCGCACCATCCCGGCACTGCCCCGCACCATCCCGGCACTGCCCGCACCATCCCGGCACTGCCCCGCATCATCCCAGCACTGCCCCGCACCATCCCGGCACTGCCCGCACCATCCCGGCACTGCCCCGCACCATCCTCCTCGCACCATCCCGGCTCTGCCCCGCACAGCTCGGCACTGTCCCGCATCATCCCGGCACTGCCCCGCACCATCCCGGCACTGCCCGCACCCCGCTTGGCCCTCCAGCTCTGGCACTGCCTCGGAACTGCTGGGGGAACGTTCTTAATTTAGGGAACACGGGGTGTTGGGGCGGCTCGGTGTGTTTACTGCATATATGAGCTCTCCTCACTGCCTGAACTTCACCTTTCCTGATGAAAACTGGGCGGAGGGGGGGAACCTGGCAACAAGTTTCAACCATTAGGAATCATGTAAGCTATAAACACTTTCTGCGGGTAGAACTCCTTTCCCTCGATCTCCATGTTCAACATATGCTCACAAGCAATAAGGCCCAGGGCGCCTGCATCCATGCATTGCCAGCTCCACAGTGCATTCCCACAAAGTGTCACGTGCTTCCCACTGAGGTCTATAAACAGGTGTGCAGCCTCCTTTCCCTTCGGGTGAAATTCCCATGTTCTATATTCCCACCTTGCTGTTTCCAGCTGACACTCTTAAAAGTTAGGGGGGAAAAAAATTCAATCCACCAGCTAAATTAACATCTCAGCAATCTCAAGATGTCTTAGAAGGTTCCCAGGTCACAAAAAACGTATAATAACTTTCTGATGCCCTTTCTGTTCTTATCCTTTCTTATTAATTTTGTTTTAAATTTGGCATTTTGTCAGCTATATTTTGGGTACTTCAAAAATTACCCAAGTCAAAACAAATTACAGATGAAAGATAACAACAGAGAGGAGAAAGAAAACAGAGCAAGGAAAAGAGTTAAAATAAAAACAGAGAGAAATATACCCAACTGACTGGCTTTCCTACTCCCACATAAATAATGGACAGCCAATAAATAAGTTACAGGGCTCAGCCAAGCCCAGGAGACTGGTGGACAAGATCCTGCAAGTTTATTAGAACACAGACACACAGCTGGAAGGTGATCTGGGAGGTCATCGAGTCTCATCTGCTGCTATCTCTGGCAGTGCCTCACCCAAGGCCCCCACCGGGACCAATTTTTCTCAGCTAGGAAGAGATGGAAATACCCCACCACCATCAGCCCTGTGATTTGGGACTCGCACCACAAGGTATGAGAGCTGAATTTGGTCCCCTTGCTGTATTGCTGAATTACATTCATTTTAAGGCATTCTCAAGCACACACTTCACAAAATCTTTTCTAGTGGTACCATGAATTTCTAGGTTTTCCAGCAGTCAATTTCTCAGATCTGCCTTAAATTCAACATATTATCTGCCTTAAATTCAACAGTTTATAGGGCTCCGGCCAATGTTAATCTTAAGGATAGTCCCAAGATCCTACTGGCACTCCCAAGAGATAATACATCTCTGCTGCAACAGTTCCAAGATCTCTGTTCTGATCTTCCCAGTTCAAAGTTACTGGGAAGAGAGTTCAGAGAAGATTAACTTTTGTTAATCTGTATGTTACTTTTCTACCAAGGTGCTAAGTGCTGTGCTCTCAGAAAATTTCTTACACCTTCCCCCGGTTTGGGTGGGATGTGTGTCATTTTACTGTAGCTGTCTGCCATGCACTCATTTGAATCAGTCTCTCCAGGTTTATGATAACAACAGATGGATGCTTTCTAGTGTAATTTAGGTGCTTTTAGTTTTGTTTCCACTTAAAGCTGAAACAAATCCTTCTCAGGTGATTCACTGACTTCTCTTCAGCTTCTCTTCTCTCTCTCTGAAAGATATTTCATAAAAAGAAAGCATGTGCTTCTGAGCTGTTGGCTTACGTGAGGCAGATCCCAGCTTTGCTGTTGAGTGTAACTTGGATTTTGTTTGCATGCGTAAGCATCGAGCAGTTGCTTTCTTTTTTTGGTACATATTCCTAGTGAGAATTAAGGAGCTTTCTCTGCCTCACCTGAACCCTTCTTCTCTCTAGCATCACTGCTAATAATTCACTCTATTCCAGTTTTTTCATTAATATTTCTGCCTTTGCATCCTTTTATTTAAGGCTTTAAGCAGGCTTGCTAATGTATCCAATATGAGATAAGAATACCACGTTAAGGCAATACCATCATAATGATACCATAAGAATGATAGCAAAGTTCCCATACTAAGAATCATGCCAATGTCTTCCACAAAGGAGGCAGGATTTAACCCGCCTATGCCAGCCCACTGATTTTGCCAGTTCCCTTCACTACATCTCAAAATCAAAGAGAATGTGCATCAGCAGGAGGAGCAGCTCCAACTGACCAAGGTAGGTACAAGTTTGCCTCCTCATAATCAAGCTTTCTCCATTTGTTGGAGTAGGATGAACATGGGGGACAGACGCTAGTCATAAAACCTGCTGGATTTCATCAGCACAACTCCAGATTAATTTCAGAGCACTAATTTGAAGAGTATTTTAATACAGTATATTAATTTTGCACTTCATCACTACAATTTAATTGCAAATGAGTGCTGCTGTACATAACCGCAGTAAGCATATGCAAGTTCAATACCTGCTTAGCAATAAAATTTCAAGCTCATTTGTGTAATTAGTAACACTCTCTTGTTTTCTTTAAGGTTATCTTTCGGATTTTTCAAAACAATAAAGTGCATTGAGTTTTCACTGTTTTGCTGCTGGCATGCTTTCTGTACTTCTCCTTGGACAGGGAAACCTGATAAATAGGATGGTAAGTTCCAATGTCATTAAAAATTACTTTCTGGGGAATTCCTCTTTCCGGTCTTGCAGGTTAGCCAACTGCAGTACAGTGACAATTGTTCACATACTTTAGTAATGTATTTTATTTTCTAAGTGAAATAGAATGAAAAAAACATAACTAAAAAAGGCAGTGCAGTCAGGTTCTTATCTGCTGTAAAAATAGAGAACATCAAGCCTGCTCACTACGACCACAGGCCAAAGCTGGACTGACTGTGTGATCACTGACAGCAGATTTCCTCAGCCCAAGAGCAGGCACAGTTCTGTCAGTGAACCTGCAAGCTTCTCTGGCCTTCCCTGCAAATGCTCACTTAGCCTTCTGGAAAATGACTGCCCCAAAAAAACCCCACAAGAACCTGTCCCTTTACCCATCCTTGTGCTAAGACACAACCACAGCACCACTACAGCACCGCTGTAGTGTTATTCAGTAAAAAAGTGGGCTTACTGGCTCTCAGCATGATGTAGGATCATGTGCATAAATACATAATGTTTCATAACAGAAGTTTTGACTTCTTCACAACTTGAGAAGTCAGGTACTCAGAATCCCCACACAGAGAGTCCTGCTAAGGTGAGATATGCTGTTGGATAGTTAGCACATGCCAAAATTAAAAGTAGTTGTTGCACACCTGACTGCAACTAGGAACTGCAAAGTTCATAGCCACACAATATCCATACTGTTTCCCTACCACAAGCCCTGCCCACACAGACACATGTAAATACTATATATTGTTAGGGGGCTCAGGAGCAATGGGCTGCATCTCACCACATCATGCAAGTCCGCAAGCCCTTGCATGCAGAAGATACCTGACAACACTGGCTGTGCTAAACTGCTTCTGAGATTACTCACATAGGTCTAGTATAGGCGTCTGTAGCAGTGCTATGGGCCAAACCCTGCCATTCTCATCTTTATTTAAATGGGTGTTTTTAGCAGTTCAAGACAAACCAAACATTGCATTTCACCTATGCAAGAGAATAGGATCAGGACCATTCAGTTAGTCAAGTCAGAAAAGGTTTCACCTGAGGTTTTCTGAGCTGAATTCTGATTCCAGGAAACGAAGGAACTGGTCTCGTCCTACTGGGTCCTTCAGCACCTCATCCATGGAGAAACCCCATCTTTTCACACGCTGCTGACTAGGTTCTTTGCTGTTTGGAGAGAGAAGGGGAAAAACAGATGGAATGTGCATCTCTGCCTGCTGTCCGAGCAGCTGCTGCTGTTTCTGCTAAGTGAAGGGAGGAAGATTATTAGATGAGATGTTGTTTTTTTATCAAGATTTTTCAGAAATACAGGTTAGCAAATAACAAAAAAAACTATAAAGACCAGAATCAACATTAAAGCAACTGGAGGACTTTAAATCGTTACATCATTTGAATCATTAAAGGACGCTATTTGGGTGCTACATACATGGTGAAATAAGAGAGAATGTGAATGACCTGATTTTCAAAGTAATTTCTGATAGGTTTCATTTGGAAGAACAGCATACCATGCCTAAATGATATACCATTTATATTAATACCATACGATTATGCACTTGCATATCTCCTCAAATGTACCTTAGGATTTCTTATGCATCAAGATAAAAATTTCCCAGCAATGTTCCCTGGGTCACTGGTGGACTCCAGAGCATTTCCTTGTGCCCCACACAGTACTGCCTGGTCACTTGGAACTGGCTTCAGATTTTCAGATCCACATTTGCATTAGAAAAGCAGTTCCACTAAGAAGCAGTGCAGGCAAAGTATCTAAAATGATTACTGGTTTGTGGTCTTCCATTTTTTAGTGCCTCTGATTTTTGCATGCCTAAGTCTCAGAAGACTAAAAAACATCTTCCTCCTACTCCATGATAATCAGACTTTAATTTTCTATCTCAGCTGGGACACTGAGATGCAGAGGCACCCAAAATCACTAGCAACCTTTCTCCTTAATTATTTCTTAACACAGCCAACTTACATAAGCTGTTGTTTGAATTGCCAGACATGTTGCAGAGATGCCTATGGGCAGAGGTGGTGCCTGGGAATCACAATGAGGATCCTATGAGACAGTCTGCATCAGAGCGTAATCTGGGCTCACAAAGTGTTTGAAAGCTTCTGGTGTGATGGCGTCATACTATGAGACAACCATTAGAACACTGCTCAGCTGCTCCCATGTGTGACAGCAGAGCCATTGTTAACAGTACATATCTATTAAACTATGTGTCTCCTCATGTCCACAGCGATTCCTAATCATGGAGCCTTAGGGGACAGTGGCGATCTGTGCTGAAGACAAATAAGCCAAAGGGGTAAATAAAATGCCTGCTTTCATTTTCTCTCGGTGTAAAGGCTAAGCAAAATTGATAAGCATGTCCTCACTCGAGGAGCAGCACACTTGGGATGGCTCCTCCTGTGCTCCCTCAGGAGCCAGCAGTGCTGCAGACAAAGGTGCAGATCCAGCCTACCTGTTACATGAACCAGCCTGGCCATTGGGACACAAAAGCCATGCTTGTGCAGAGCCATGCACAATCTAAGGAATTTCCTGCTGAATCCAGAGATCTGTACCTGTTCTTCTTGCAGCTACACAATGTTCTGGCACACACAAAAAAAGGCCAAAGTGCTGTCTAAAACGGAATGCTTTCTGTGGCATTTCCTGAGTCCTGATTGCCATGGAGGATGAACTCCAGTGGCATGGGAGTGCCCATACTCAGCAGCCAGCCTTGCCACTGGGCAGTCAGAGGCTCTTTGTTTTCCTGCACAAGGGCTCTGCCCTCCTAACTGAGGAAACAGCTTTGCAGGCAACACAAGGGGATCTTGGAGATCATTTAATTATTCATGCAAGTTGCAACTAGATGCAGATGCAGTTAGTTTTTTTACAATAGAGAATAAAATGGAAATATATAGCTGTTTGTTTTTCCATCTCCCCACACTACAGCTTTCTCTTTTTCACCTGCAGGAAAATCACCTTCCTTAACTCTGAAATCATAGCGGAAGCCAAGCATTTATTTTAAATTCCTATAAGGCTGTGACATCAGGTTAATTGTATTCTTCAGGGACACAGACAGCTTTTCTGGGATTTGCAGCTACGTCAACAGATGCAGAAATAATGGATGCCTGGATTACCCTGTGGGTGAGGGCTTCTACAGAGCAGTATTTTGCAAGGGCTGTATCTGGTACTAGTCCTACCAGGGAGGATGGAGAAAATGAGAGAAACTAGCTAAGAAAAAAATAACAAATACTAAAATTATGTGAAGAGCGGCAGAGATTAGGAAAATAATGGATTTCTGTGACTACCAGAGAAGCAGGTGAAAACAACTTTCACATCCCAAACTACTTGGTTTTTAAATGAGGAAAAATCTTGGTCTTTTCCTGGAACACTGATTCTCTATGAATCAGTTTTCTTAGGCCAATAACATCTCTAAATTATTATTCAAGAATATACAGGATTAGATTTGGCATTCTCTTATCAAAGATTTGCTAAAGTGAACTCCAAGTTCAGATTTGGTGCCAAATGGCAGCAACTAAACACTGGAGTAGCTGCTGAGCCCTTGCAGTTGTTGGCTGCAGGATGTGATTGAGTAGTGAAGGTAATATGGGGCATGGGATTTCCATTCAAATTTGCTGTGGGAGCTGTCAGGCATAGTGGCAGGCAGGACAATTTGAGCCCCTTTACAAGGATTGTGGATAGCCTGTGAGGGCAACAGACAGATACAGGCCTGAGTTCCCTTGCACCAGCATCACATTGGCAAAACATGATCTCTGCTGCAGTGTTCTGCTTGTTTGTTTTGTTTTTTGGTTTTTTTTGGTGGGGGGTGGGGTTGAGAAACTCTCTGAGGTGCAAGACATTGAATATCCTCCAGACATTTCTCCCTCTTTCCATCTATTTGACACCGTAACAGAGACAAGCCAGCTTGTTCACCAGCAGGTGAGGCCCAAACCCAACCAATTACAATTCTGACCTGCCAAGTCTCACACTCACTCTGCACAGCAGCAATGGCCACCACTTATAACTCATCCCATTTTCCCAGCAGCATTTTTCATGGGATTCCATGACAAGAGCAGGGCTGGAACATTGCAGCTGGGAAGAGTAGGCTCCCAAGGGTCAAATGTGATTTGCTGGAACAAGCTGGAGATGTATTGGAACAAGTTTGTCTTAGCAGTGTCCTACAGCTTTAGGCTCCTAGACCTGAGTCTGTGCATGTGCTCAACAGGTATGACAACATCCATTACCTGACTTACAGAGTCCCATACATCAAGCCATATAAAAGTGGAAGGGCCGAATAATTCACAGATACCAGTGATAAAATTTAGCTATGTTCTTGAATCTTGTAGTACAGACATACAACTTGCTTTCCAAACAGGGCAGTGTTAAAAGGATATAAAGAAAATGGCAAGACAACTCTCACATTAGTTAAAACTACTAATTAATTTTTACCTCATTTCAATGTCCCACAATGCTGCATCATCACTTATCCAGGGATTGGAAGGCTCAGCAGGAGTTATAAAGGGGTCATATTCCACATACTGCTCTGTGTAGGCTATTAAACTGGCAGGGGAAAAAAAAAGGAAAAAAAAATAAAGGGTTGGAATGTTTAGTCACATGTCAGAAAAGTACAGCTTTTCTTTTTATCCTGTTGGTTTGGGGTTTTTTGGTGGTGGTTTTTTGTTTTGTTTTTGTGTGTGGTTCTTTTTATTTATAGGGATTAGTCAGTTTCCCAGCAATCACAGGAGACCCTTTTCCCAGGGATGATGCATGCAAGGATTTCTCTGCAAACACCCACCAGCTCATTGCAGTATTTTCCTCAACAGCAGCATTTTCCTCCAGCTTGTCTCTGTTGAGATACCCCCAAAAAACCTGATGAGGCAACAACTGGATTACTATGGCAGGACTTCCCCCAGAGAGCCATGGGAGGAATATGATGTATGTGTCATCCAATTCATTTGCTGCATGTTACTGTTGCCTCTCATCCTTTTCATTTTTGCAAACTTGTGCACCCACATAAATTTATGCACTATGAGAAACTCACCTAAACAGGGTCATGGGCTGCAGCTAAGAATATGCTTAAATCTTTGGAGGATCATAGTCCTAAACATCAAAGCTTTGCCTATAGATAATTTTTTAGTTATGTTGGTATAGTATTTAGTCTAACAGCACTATTGTAAAATACTTCAACAGTAATAATTAACTTAGAGAATAGTAAATAATATGCATGTTGGAAAAACTCCTGGCCTTTACACTGGCTTGCTTCATGGTGAGTCAGTTAAGGCACATAGCCTCTAATCCTTACTAGGATGAGATTCAAAGAGCTTTCTGGGGAAAGAACTGTGTCTGCTTGCATAAATGATTCAGGAATTCCACTGGGGTTGGGGCTAGGGGCGCGTTTTTACAAAAGAAAGACAGCAAATATGAAATAAATCAAAAGACATTTCTTCTAGTCTATACTGGAAATACTCTAAGGCACTTTATTTTTTGCCTACATCTGCCAAGTAATTAACTAAGTTCATTATGTCTCATCATACTGAACAACCAATGTACTTGCACTGTGATTGTCCACGCTAAACTTTACCTCTGGTCCTTCACATCTCAAAAAGGCAGGCAAATGAAAAAACCCTGCAAACAAAGGGTCATAAAAGGCAGAAAGTTTCCCTGAACTGCTCTATAGTAATTATTTCTTTTTGTTTGTCCTAGCTCTTATCATGAGGCATTAAAATCATACACTTTTGTAACCACAGCAGGTTCCCATTGCCCCTTAGGGCACTCGGGGCTGTCTCATCTCATTTCATTAATTACATTTCATGACTGCTGTGGGTCAAGGGTTGGAGGAGGGAGCAGCGTCCAATTTCACAGAGCAGCAGCAGTCCCTTAGACATCAATGAAAGAGAGGGTTGGTTAAAAAAGAAAAGAAAGCCAAAAAGAAAGCCAAAAAGGATCAATCAGGAGATATCTGCTGTGAAACCTGAATTGCTTCTAATAAAATAATAAGAAGGCATCAGAGGTGCCAGTACAAGTACTAGCAAAAAAGAAAGGGAGAAAAAACAAAAATGAAACAAGGGGGAATTTCTAAGTACATTTTGCTGATTCAGTATAATGGCAGCAGCAGAATCATTGCCTCATTGTCTACAGGAGGCTAGAGGCAGGGCACTCCTAAGGAAAAGCATTTTTGTCAAAATGCAAACCTGGCCTTTTGGGTGATAAACTGAATAGCCCGTAGAAGAGGTGGTAGGAACAGTTGACTGAAGGGTGTGGAGCTTGCCTTGAGAACCCAACTGCCTCTCAATCAAGGGGGCCTGCTGAGCCTTCACAGGAACTTTGATGAGAAGCTGAAAGAATAGCACAAATTTTCATCTAGGGAACTGAGATTGCTTCTGGTAGGAAGATGCTCATTTTTCCCCAGGCATTTCGGTGATGCCATTTCTAATGAAATTGTACTAACACTGCACAATGCAGTCAGGGAAAACAATAGGTAGAATATATTGATAGTTTTGCTCAGTAGTTCTCAAAGCTCAGTGGTTAAAACTGACAGTGCACAGGTCCCAAGTGGGGAGAAAGGATTCGGAAGAAAGACACTTTCCAAGGTATGTGGAGCAGCTGAGGGATGCCTGTTCCCACAGTTGGTACAGATCTACTCCTGGAAGCAGAACAGGGAGGAAGGGGAAGAAAATCTTTAGCAGCGAGCATTTATCTCACAGAAGCTGGAGATACCCTTTGGAGAGCCTTCCTCTACTGACAGACAAAGGCTATCCCAAGAATAGTGTGAATTAATGTAAAATAAATACAATTGATCTATTACTATTGAAACAATTTATATCTTGTTCCTATAACTTGTTTGACCTAGAGCTTCCTGGTTTATTTGTTCCTTTTTACTTCCCTCATCCTCTCTGAAAGTGCCTTTGTGCTATACTGAAAAATTGGCAGGTGGTGCCACTGTCAGGCTTGACTGTTGGTGCCAAGAAGTCATTTCCTGTACTCTGATCTGCCACATTGTCACCTAAACTGTCCCAAGAGCAGGGTCCAGCCTGAAAATTGATTTGATAATAATAGCATCTCCTTATGCAGGAAATTTGTTCCTAGTGCTTGAAATCAATGTTTTTAGGGGGCTTTCAAGGCTGCACAGGTATTTTTTCAGGCAATTGTCCAAGTCAGGTCACCCGTGTTCATTCCTCCTCACCAGTCCCTATCCCTGCAAAGCCAGTGGACCCATCAGCTTCTCTGCTTCCCTCCTACCTGCTCTGCAATGCTCCACATCCAGGCTGCACTTCCCACCACTCTCCACATCAAGTCCCGGGACTCTTAAATCAATATTGCCAATATTCAAATCAATATTCAAAGTCATCACACGACCAAACACCTCCTCATAAATAGAGATCACAACCATAATTTTCATTCTTTATAATTATTAATAATGATTTAGAAATATAAGGTTCTACACCCAGAGGGTGTCTGGGCTCTGGAACAGCCTCCCCAGGGAAGCAGTCCTGGCACTAATCCTGCCAGAGTTCAAGAAGTGTTTGGTCAATGCTCTCAGGCACATGGTGTGATTCTTGGGGCTCTCTCTCCTGTGCAGGGCCAGGGGATGGACTTGATGTAATTTGACTGCTCTCATTTTATTTGCTTTTCTCCTGGTTATTATTTTGCACAGGTTTTGATAGCAACATTTTCTTCTCCAACTTGAGAGCAATTAAAAAAGAAAAAAAAAAAGAAACCCTTTCAAACCAGGAAAATTATTAATGTCTCAGTATATTAAGGTCATTGTAAATAAATTCAGTACAATAACTTCTTTGTTTTTAAAGTACAAGTATATGTTCTTAATTGAAAAGATCCAAAAGCCCAAAACATAAATATAAATGGGCTCATTTTAATCATACAATGTATTGCACGTAGGATTTCAGGGAACCTCTGAATATTTTCTCTTTAATTGGATACATTTTCATTTTAATTGCTAAACTTGATGAGCCAATAAGAACTTACATCGGGCCTCTCACCATTTAATTTACCTGCTTTAGTACATGCATGCTAACTACAGATGCAGGCACTGCAAAGCACATTTCATGGGGTATTCCCATTTTGCTTTGCTGAAATAAAAACTCCTCTATTATTTCTCTAGAAGGAACCAGCCCTTATCCTATCCTTCATGTTCAACACAGTTTTGCTTTAAAAATGATATCACTGAAGAGCATGGCTACCCCTACCTTTATCTCAGTGACTACCCTGCAAATGCACATAACTTAAAAGTACCTAAGTAAATGAGCTGTCATACTCAATTAAATTTGAGCTTGTTCTTCACCTATTCATACTTTTCTACCAAAATGAAATATTCTGCAAGTCAAATTGTGCCTTGATTTGCTTCTTAGAAATCCACTCCTTGAAACACTGCCTTGAGTAGTCCAGATACAACACCAGTACTTCTCTAAGGGTTTCATATACATGTAAGTGGGAGCAGGAACTGGTCCTACAACCCCAGTAGGAACAGAGATGTGAACACCATGTGCAACAAATGCAAACACAGCTCCTTCCCCACAGCTGTGCCAGACTAACAAGATATAAGCACTGAGAATTCAGCCAAAAAGGGGAAAAAAAGGCTATTTTCAAATTGAGACACAAATGACTTTTCTAAAAATAAACCACAGGGTAGTGAAGGGGTGGGAAACAAGTCACACACGGGTTTTTTCTTTTATGAATTCTTCTTTTCTTTTGCAGATTAGAGGTCCTCATTTCCCACCTATTTTTGCTCAGTGGCAGAAGAGTGAGTACAGGAGTGCCAGCAGCCAGGCAGCACAGCTGGTCAAGGAGGGGAAAGGATTGATGCACAGAAAGGGGGTCAAGCCTTTGCACTTTGCTGCCTGCTCTGTTTCTAGAAATGCCAAACTGGAGATGAGGAGAATGGGAAATCATCAAAATGGGGACACTCACCTTTCTGCTACTTTGGACATCTTTAAACAATGTCTCTCTATCTGCATGTTCAGAAAAGTTATCTGAGGAGAGAGATGACAAGGACATTAACAATTTATGAGTTCTGCAGCATGCACTGACAATATCCCAACACACTATTGATTTCTCTTTCCAAACAGCTTGAAAGTAATTCAGAAGGAAATGGGACCCTTCCCTAGGTATCAGAAGCTTATTAACTGCTTCCAATAGCAGGCTCCCTTGCCAAAGGCAAAGCCCTAGGGGAAGCTTCAGAAGACATAACTGAAAGTAGAAAAGACACATATTTGGGGCTAAGGTTCCTAGACTACTCAGGGAAGTATATGACTACTATATGATCTCCTTTTTGCAAACACACTCTGCTCTCCCATTCCTCTTACTGACTGGCATCACAAGAACAGTAACATCTTACAGCACACTTTCATTCTGCTAAGAACCAGTTCTTCAACCTGTGATAAAAAAGCTCAAGAAATCTAGCATCCAGGCTTAGCTCAGAAGACCACCCAAAAACTGGTTGCCTAAGAAACTTGTTTAAAGATGCATTAGTAAAATGCTGATCCAGTGATTCCTGTTTGTCTTTCAGTGAGGGCTGCTTATTGCATCAAAATAATTTTGAGAGAGAGCTCTTCATGCCAGTGCAAGGATGTGTGAGTTGGCTAGTCATTCCTTGGCATGATTGTCCAAATAACTTTTTCCTAGTTTCCTAAAAGCACTGACTGTACAGTCTAACAGTCATGCATTGAACAATGTCTTTCTTCATCACTCATCCCAAGCCTGTGCCCAGCTACACTGGCCTTTGTCACTGTCCACTTTTTAGACATCCTCAATGAACTGGAATTATTGCCTTATTGTCTGTGTCTGGTCCACAGACAATAAAAGTAGTTTCAAAGGTCAGTGTCACTCACAATACATATCACCATACAACCACACTGCTCAAAGAATACTTTTAACACTTAACATAAGTGAGAATTAAAGATAAGTATGTGAGGATCAAGGACACGTAAAGCATAGAACTGGTTTTGCTGGTATCTCAGTACCTTTCTAGGCTTTTTTTCTGGGAGCAGTTCTCAGAAGAGTTGCCATACAGCCACCTACTTACCTGCTTCCGGAAATCCTCTTTTGTCGTTTTGCGCACCGGTTGGGAGGGCAGGTGTACGGGGCTTTGGGGCTGAGACTCCTCTGTAACCCCATACACTGACTGTGAGGAACCAAGGAATAAACCAAAGGGGTTATAGCATTTTTCTGCTACACAATGAGGAACGGTGCAGTATGAAAAGCAGTAAGGTAACAAGCCAGCAATTTCCTACTGTTTATATCCACACAGGTAATTATTCAGCCCCAAGCAAAATTTACAGATCAGACCATTCTTGCTGATGCCTGCACTTGGAAGGCCTGTAGGTGTGTTAAGAGAAGAGTTTGTTTTAAATGTTTAAACGCAGATGATAATTTTTAGGAGCTCTGAAGGCTGTGCGCACTAACACTTGCAGGATGAACACTGGGAGCTGTCACTGGGGTGAATCAAGTAGTAAAGGAAAATACTAGAACCGAATTCTATGCCACTGTCTTTCACTTGATTTAATTTCTTGATGTAAAACTATATATTGAAGAAAGTGCTTAACCAGGTCAAGTCAATAGGTCACATGAACTTCTCTAAACAAAAACCTGGAGACTGACCTGTAGCCATTCATTTTCAGGACAGACACCTGCACTGAAAGTAATACCATTTGCCCTTTCATTTAGTGCTTTTGCTTTTCAGTAAAATTTCTAATAGACATGTGAATAGCTCTGCTGCAGTTTAACTACTTATGGAAATTCAGGAGTCCAGTCTTCTGTCCAAAACCATAACAAGTGATAAGAAGAAACAGCCTGAAGCTGTGCCAAGAGAGGCTTAGATATTAGGCAAAAATTCTTCTCTGAAATGATTATCAAGCACTGGAACAAGGCTGCCCAAAGAAGTTGTTGAGTCATCATTCTTGAAACTATTTAAAAGATAGGAACATGGTTTAGTGAAGGACTTGGTTAGGTTAAGGTTTTGAGTCACTGATCTTAATGGCTTTCTTCAATCTAATTGATTCTATGAATTCATATACATAGAAGAGCTCAAACTTGCTGGAAGTCAAAGACACCCAAGTTACTAATGATCCAGTCTTTGAAATGATTAAGGCAGGTAAACATCTCATTATCTGTGCCCAGAAAATTTCTTTAAAAGAGACCTAGGTATTTTTGCCAATTCCTTTTAATTTTATGGGAAGGCAGAGCCATCAGACATTTGGGACACAGAGATCCTTAATGCCCTTCTCAGCTCTACTCATCACCCATCAAGTCAGTACAACTATGCTGGTAAAACTGAAATAATAAATTCACCAAGGAGAACAAAACATAACTTGTATTATCAAAACACTTTTTTTTTTGCTCCTCTTGGGTAAGTCTCATATACAGTAGGTGTCAAGTATGATTTACATTAAAAGAAAACAAAAACAGTGAACCAAACTAACTCCAAACAAGAAAAAACGAAAATGAGGAACTAAACTGACCTTTTTCACTTTTTGTGGGTTTTTCATACGGCGACACTTTCTAATGTCCATTTCTGTGGTGTTCACACAGCCTGGCTGAAAAGAGTTGGTAACTGTGTTATTCCTCTGTTAAGAATCTTCATCTTACCTTACTTTATAAAATATACAATTAGATCTTGTCCAAAACTCTTTCTTGAGGTTTGTGTTACTCTTGCTAAACAAGAGACTGCATATACCCAAGGATGCCATGTCAGCATTCAATCCACTTACTCCTAACTTTGTCACCAAAAGGAAATAGCTAACAGTGGGGAGCTTTTGCTACGAAGTCTGAGACAAACTGAGTAAGCTGCTTTTCTTTCATAAGCCCAGTAAATAATTTTCCAAAGTTTGTATTTTTCGCATATTTCCAAATCAACAGTTCCATAGGTACAGAAGTCCAGAATGTCTCACATAATCTAGCAGACACTTGGTGCATTGTGAACTGCAAGGAAAATCAATAAGGGGACTGTAAGGGCAACGTTTTTGTGCATAAAGCATTTACTAGTAGTAAAACTTTTCCTATCAAAACCTGGAAAGTCTCTTCATTCAAAAATAGTTTTACCACAGGCCTGTGCACATCCCAGAATGCTCTTTCCTGGCTGTCCAAAATCTTTCTTTCTGTTTTATCCTTTTTTCTGTCGATTCTGAAAACAAAAGCATAAGTGAGTATGAGTCAATGTACAAGCCATGCTTTCTTCTCTGATATAGTTCCTAGCTGTGGTTCTTAACCCCAAGACAAAAAATTTCAGAAATCAACTTTTTTTGTACAGTGATGTTGCACTTGCACGGGCACATGCCATGAACAAAATAACACTGATGTTTACTCCAACTTGGGTAAAAAAAGATTTTCCTATTAATGTGGAAAAATTTAACAGGTGTTTTTCATCTGATGAGGAAAACCTTTCCTGCTACCCTGTTCCTGTACTCTGACTTGACAGGCTGGGAAAGTTTGTAGTTTTATCTGTGTCAGGAGACCCCCAGGACCTGTTTGCTCCAGGTGAGGATCCTGGCTGATGCTGAACTGAGGTCCCCATCAGGAGAATCCATTGCACCCAAATGCCCCAGCAGCACCACTCAATGAATACAGATTGCAAAGGAGCATCTATCCCAGACATTTCCAGCAGCAACAGCATGGGCAGCACTTGTGGCCAATCCTCCTTAGAGCTTTCAACTCAAACCCTGCCTCTGCCTGTGTGCCCCCATGCTGGCAGAGCAAGGGGTAAAAGCACAGGTGACCAAAGGTGAGCTTGCTGCATGGGCCCTACAAACCAGCACCCATCCCAGAGAGACATGACTGGGCTAGCACAACAGGAACTCTGTAATTCCAGCCCTGATGCAGTCAGTGAACCAACTCACTAAAAGCACACAGCCCAAAGGCCACCAGAGGTTGTTCAAAGCAATTCTTGGCAGCAGTGAGCAAATGACATCTGGAACCTCACTCAGCTTTACACATAAGCACAAAGTCAGCACCAGCTTGCAAGATCTACCTGCAGAGGGACTGGAAGAAGCACATGGAAGGAAGAACAGCCTCCATGCCTCCACTTCAGAGCACGACTGAATAAAGCTCTGTGTCCCTGTGCTGGGTTCCCACTGGCTGCCACCAGGAGAATCAAAGCAGTTAGGAAAGAAAACCCAGGCCAGCTGTGATTTCTGACCACCAGGTTCTCTCCCATCTGTTTTTGTTTTTGAGGGGCAGTGCCCCTTGGCTAAGTCTGTGCTAGAAATGAAGCAAGAGGATAGGAATCAGGGGAGAAAAACTGAAGTTTATGAGCAGCCCTCCCCAGAAAAAAGCAAAATTCTCCACAGTTTGGCATCACTAGCTGATTTCCCCCTTGCAAGGCAGAGATGCGAAACAAGCTCTGGCACAAGCTCTGTCCCCACACAAACCAGAGCAGCTGCTGTACTGCACTGAGGACACCCAGCCCAAAACTACTTTTCTGAGTGAGTCCTTCACACCTGGCCAAGGGGGAAAGTGAAGCCTATTCCAATCTTACAGCACACACAAATTGAAGGGACTCTTTGGAAGCTTCATGAATTCTCTTCATCGACACTGTGCTCAACCCAGATTGTCAGCTCCTATCTCCAGACTTACTGATAACTCAGTATTTCACATTTTAAACTATGAAGACCCAAAGCAGCTTGATGCTCGATGGCTGCAATTTTTGAAGCAATGTGGGTATAGCAATGGGAATTCTGTGTGCAAACAAAAACATGAAAAACAAAGCAAACTTGGTAAGCAGGAGGAATGTTTTCAGGTATTTTTGATTTTTTTCCTCCCTTTTCTAGTTAACTTAAACTTTTAGTTAATGTGAATTACAATGTGAATTCCAACCCTGCCTTTCTGGAAACCTGAAGACTGAACCATCACATGAACTGTGGACCAAGAAGCTGAAACTCGCCAGCAAAAAAGTTGATAGTGGCCAGTTCATGCTTATGCCTCAAAGAAAACAGAATGAAGAAAAGATGAATAACCAACAGTGATCACAATGAGTCTGATATTTACATTTCTTCCTTAGGTGATAATTATATGTTTTAGATAGAATGCAGACTTTTGTTTTGACTTACACTTTTTTTTTAATCTTGGCAATAGCCTTTAAGTAACTGAAAGTACAATTGCTATCTTAAGTTCTAATTTTCTCTTCCAAATGGAACACTGCTATTCTGGTTGGAAAAAAATCCCTTAATTATCCTGCAGTTTAAAAGATAATTACCATATATTTAAATGGTACATAATTGCAATGTTTTTAAGCAAAGAATTTATCAAAATTCCAAAGGGTTAATCAAAGATAGAGACATATACCTCAAGACACACCTTCAAGAAATCATATTCCGTAACTTTTTAGCATCTAATGCTGAAAGTGCAAATTCCTTCCAATGGAACCATTTCGGTACTGGTGTTCTCATGTGTCATCTTCACCAATCTTTCCATTTTATAAATGACAATGGCAGGCACAAAATGGACACTCAAGAGTTTTAGGTAGTAGTTTGTAGACAATAGTACACAAACCCTAGACCATATCCATTTACCAGCAGTAATGAAAACACACTCAAAATATAAAGAGGCTTCACACTGCTTTCACAAGGAAATATGAAAAGAAATACCTGTTGTAAAAACCACCCTTATAATCACATGGAAGTGACAATATTTTTAGACTCAGAAATACTCTGCAAGCATAGAGTAACACAGACAGATGAAAAAATTCTGTTCTTTCCATTCATACAAAACAAAAATACTCCACAAATGTAGAAGCACAATGGGCTTGCAAATTACCCAAGGTCCCATGGTGAATACAGGCTTAGGAGCTCCAGACCAGTGTTTCCATGTGCAGATAATTAAACCCATCTTTCAGTTTCTGGCACAGATCTTCAGAATTGGCTCTCTACTGTTTCTAGTCTGCCAGTGATTAAAATTCACCGACACCTTCTGAGCTTAGTCACAGTAAAGATTTTGACAAAGAAGTTTTATCTGTTCAGAATCCCCTTCCCTTCACAGCTCTAAATACTGGTGCAATTCAGTGCTCCAGGATTACTCACTTCACTTGGGCCTCTGCTTGCATGAAGATGAATTCCCACTTTCTTGCAAACGCTCTCTGAAGTCTTGCTAAATTTTCCTGTCAAAAGATGAAAATTGTAAGAACAACTAATTTCTGTAATTACAACATTTGCTTGAGAGTACATTTAGCATGGTGGATATTTTTTATTTTTTTTAACTGAGAAACTAAAGACATGGAAGTCAGTGTTGGTTTCAGGTGAACTATAGTGCAGGCAAAGCAAGGCTGTAACACATCTTTTTGGGCTGCAACCCAAAGGGACCTGCCAGGGATAAGTAATGGAGTGTGATGAAGACAGCTTGAGCTCTAGTATGAAAAAAATTATGGACTTGTTCCCAAAAGATAACACTGAGAAGCTTTGTGAAGCTGATGACTTTCATTTCTGATAGCAGATGGCTGCCAGCTGCACGTTTGCCTCTCATCCTCACTTTCCCTCCCCTCTGCACTGTTCTCTTCTCTTCAGGCTTTTGTGAAGGTGCAAAGCCTGAGGTCCCCTGCTTTGCTCAGTCCTGGTCACTGCTGAGAGCATTATGCAGCTGCACAGTACTGAAGGCTGGGGATTGCCAGGATGATTCACAAAAGGAAATAGCTTGTTTGCCTGAACAATGAACACAGCTACTGCAAAGAATGGCTCCAGATGCAGTTTTGCTCTACACCTGAAGTAACAGCTCTGGTCCAGACCCATTCCAGGGAGTGTAGGGATCTGAACATCTGGATGTGGATGTGGCTTCATCACAGCTTGAGGTTAAACTCAGAACATGGCTGGAATTTCAGGCTTAAATTCCACCCTGAAGTTACGTTTCCATACCCCCCCCCCAAAAAAAGGAGGACTTTGAGACAATCAACAGGACGCTCTTCTCCATTACAGCTGGTTTAACTGTTTCAAATTTACATTGAAAACAAACACTTCTAGTTCTATCCTTGTTCTCTTTATACTTATCACCTTTACTTCAATAAACTTTTTCAGGCACATGAATTTCAATACAAGAAAAAATCTTCCTACTAGTTACTTTAAACTCTTGTATAACAAAAAGTTTAAAGGCATAAAGCTTGGCCCTTTTACCGCCAACTCCATGTAACAGCTTCAGTCTGTACATATGGAGGAAAACAGTTAAACAAATGATTTACAGCTGTACTGAATGTGATGATTTCCTTAACTGTGGCTACAAAAAACAACTTGTAATTATCTGCAACACAAATTTTTGTGGGTATTTTTTTCATTATTTTTATTTTATTTTAAATTATGTTCACATGTGCCCTCTGGAGTAAATATGCTGAAGCCAATGAAACATCACCAATGGAAGCTATATTTGAATTGTGCTTATGTTTGACCAATTATAAAAAACCTGAATGCAACTATACAAACTTAATCACATCATCAAGACTCCTGCTCTAATCAGCGTGAATGTGGGCTGGGGGACTGTCTGTAAATGCTGCAAGCAGAAACTAAAAATGAAATTCTATTCTCTTGAAGCTCCAGGTCACTGCTGATATCTATGGAGAAGCATTCTCATGCTGCATCTCCAAAGGTATGAGAAGCACTGCTTCTCACTCCTGCAAACCTGTTTATCTCACTTGTGCTGAGCTTACATCCCTTGCTGCATCTGTTCAGCTCCCATAATGCTCAGGAAGAGTTGGTGCCATTCTTATCTGAACGTCTCCAATTAGGAGAACAAATTTTGAATGCAGAAGTAACCTCTAATTGTGCAATGCAATATTCACAAGAAAAATGAGATACTGCCAAGATCTAATTATTTACCATCACTGGAGCATTGCTACTCTCAATAGGCAACAATGTGCAAAAGTACTTAGCCAAAGCCTGACTGCATGTGTGTGGGAGTATGTGCACCACTGAACAACCTTTTGTGCCTTTATGGTGGATCTTTAGAGTACTTACGCTTAATTGGTTGGATGTGACCAATTTTAATGGTTTTAATAATGAAATCAACAATATGCAGAAGAAAAGACTCAGCAAAAGGACATGTAAGTGCATGCAGGTTGTTATATTCTTTCCTTTGTGCTTGTTTGAGATTAGAACTCTTGGGAAGTCGGAATGCATTTCCAGGGTGAACTAGATAAGTGGCAATTTTTGCATGCTCTGCACTCGACCAAATGGCATATCTCTCCACATGCACAAATGTTCCAAAATGTAGAAGGTAAGGAAGAAGGAAAAACTTCAGTCTTGGGAAAAAACCCCCAAAAAATCCCACTCTAAAATATACGCAACATAGATGTTTTCATTGTAATAATCATGACCATGTAAGTCCAACTTTGTAAACAAACCCTCTAACAAAAAGCTCATGTATAAAATCCTGCTATTACACTGTTGAGCCAGTAAACAGAAGAAAGTCAACATGACAGAGAGAAAAGTTTAGCTGCTCAGAGCACTACACTCCTGGTACTCAAAGAAATACTCAGCCCTGCCCCTCCTGCCTCCATCTTCCCACTCCTCTCCACCCTGCAGTCCAACACCGAAGTTTGAGATGTTTTTATTGATAGTAATTCCAGATCAGAAAACACGCTCTAAATCAAGTTCAGTGATATTTTTCATATGGCATATAGAAAATGCTCCAATTCTAATGTCTGAGAACTTTTGTAACAAAATGTGTCATCAACAATTTAATTGCCCAGTGGCACACCTGAAAATCTATAATTTTCCTGTGCTGAAATCTCCTATATAAACCAGGATTTCCTAACTGAAAACAGGATACCAAAAGAAACTTCTGTGAAATTTGCTCCAGTCTTGAAGGGTTCATTATACAGCAGATGCTTTAATGTGGGACACAGAAAAGCCAGGGACATTCATCAGTCTTGTTCCTGATGCTGTCTTCGTATCAGCCTTCACACAGTACTGACAACTAAGGAAAAGATACAGTAAAGGCTGACCCCAAAGCACAAAATGGCAGCATTCAGTTGGCAAGCAAAGCTATCCCTGCATCCCCCAGCTTTAAACTCTAGCAGCAGTGTACCTACGGCTTCATAATCCGCCAGCTCCAGCCTAGCTTTGTTCTGCATGGTCCGTTTGCAAAGATAGATGGCTAAAGGGAGAAACAGAATGGAAAACAATTACAGACAGATTATTAGTACTAGATCTAAAAAAAAGAAGGAAAAAAGTATTCTATAGACAGTTTGTTTTCATCAGAAAGCAACATGAGTCAAGGAATGAGAGGGCTAGACACCCAGCTGACATTGCTTACAACTAATCTCAGAGGCCCTAAATATCTGGGACATCTCATTTAAAAGTGCTGGGAGCAGATGCGAGGACCTAACAAGATATCCACGAAAGGCACAATTGCTTCTGGGTCTGGTAAAAGATATAGAATAAGCAACCTGTTCCCTAAGCAGTTTGGGAATATGCATGCCAAAGTGACCATCCCTGCACTTCTTTTCTGCTAAGAAAAAATAAAAATAAATCAGGATACTGAAGTGAAAACAGAAATATGGGCCAGATCTTAAAAGCATGATCTGAGCCTTTTTTAATATGCTCCATCCTCTTATTCTTACACATATGAAATGGTAAAGAGAAGCCTTGTCACATTTCACTATAGGCAGAGGCTGCTGAAACTGATATGGTTTGGAATTCTGAGGGTCAAGATGAGCCCAGCACACACCACCAAACCAGTCCCAGGCTGCCTTCTGGGAAAACCCCACCTGGATCTGCTAAGCGCACCCCATTTCCATTAGAGGCTGAAACACAAGGTCCGCAGCACGCTCTGTGTATACAGTCAGGTCTGAACTTAATAGAGGACCAGTGCTACTCATGTAATTCTATTCCATGCTGTTTCTGTAATTTTAACATTCATATAATGAGCCAGTATTATGCACTGTAACCAGAGCTGACCAGTTCATTTATATTTACACATCTCAAGGGCAGTTTTTTCTGTAAGGCACTTATGATACCAAATGAAATAAGTCAGTTGCCTCACAGTGTTTTTTCATGCAAGGCAGTGAACTGCCATTACCAAGTTAGTTCCTCTCCTGTAAGTGGACACATGCAAATAAAAAAAGTATGAAGTGCTCCTGGGATTTCAGCTTTATTTGGGTCTACTGCTAGTTTGGGATTAATTCCTGGGAAGACTCCATCTGTACAGGCCTCTGATATGCAAAGTCTGATTATAAGCATATGTTAGAGGTTTCTGGGACAGATGAAAATCTGTCACTACAGAACTCAGCTAATGCAGCTGAAGTTTGTCCAGCTGTGGGTCAGCTCATAGAGGGTTTTATTTTGGTGTGTACTGCCCCACTCAATGCCATTGCAGTGCTGACTAACTGACTAATAATCTGACTGCCAAAACCAATTATTTATCTGATACTGCAGGAAAAAACCAGAACCTCCCTCTTCACATTATTTTTCTGGTATTTAAAGAATACATATGAGACACAGTTCACACAGTAATATAGGGTGACTGTAAAATATGGAAATCTTTTTTGCAAATACAAAACAGCATTGTGTTTTCTCCTTAACCATTCCCTCACTAGCATAAACATGTAAGTCTAGTTCATCTGCAGATGAGGACTTCAAATGAATTATCACATGACACACACCATTGCAGGCTACTTCTTCACCCCAGCAAATGATTTCCAGAATCCATAATGATGAATAATTATTGCACAGGAAAGAAAAAAACTCAAACTGATTATTCAGGGAGGAGTTCTAAACCAATCTTAGATTATGAGATGAAGGACTTCCAGAAGCTCCCGTTTTATGACTGCACACATGTGTACACTTCCTCTTCCAAAGCCACACCAGGATGCAACAATTAATTTTATCATTTAACTGTGAAAGCAGCACAGGTCTGGAAGAGACAGCAATATTGCATGCAGACAGCTAAAGATAACAACACCGACATATTTTGTTTATGTATTACCCCTGTTTGCAGGCACTCACATGTTTAAAACACCATGTTGCACTTTATTAACTCATAAACCATGCTCAGTCTTCTCTTTTACCATATCATCTAGTAATCTTAAAAAAGTGGGAAAATAAGTCTGATGTCATGTATCAGAGAACTTTTAGCTATGGGCTGCTGTTAGTTATGTACTGGTTTATTGATCAGTCAGATAAGTGCCCAGATGAAGTAAATTTTATTGATCTACATAACGGATTCAGCAACAGATCAGAGGATAGTCTCCCACAAAAGCAATATTGGTATTATTTAAGATTCCCAAGAACCAGTATTCTGCTTGCCACAAATCCTGCTGAAATGAACAGGGCTATGGGAGAATGAAGGCAACAGATGGCAAAATCCTGGCCCCACCAAGCTCAATGGCTACAGCTCCAGGGGCTTGAGACACTGCAGGGTTTCAGTTTGTGCATTTGAGATGGGCACAGATCTGCCTCGGCACTTGAAGGATGTATGTGGCCAGCAGTAATTATTTGAAGGACACCTATTTACATAACAAACTAACTTTCTATAATGCAACAATCATGGTCTCACCATAATCTGTGTTTTCTGGTTCCCAGCAGTTAGAAGGCCAAAAGTATGGTGCCTAAGAAGAAACATATACATTTTTGTAATTTAAGAGATGAAAACCGATTCAGATGCAGAAAAATATTACAAGTTCAAAAAGAAGAATCACAAAATCTACCACCCAGATTCTGCCCTCAGGGGAAACACTGCTACAGATTACAGTAAAAGTGAAGATGCTGCAAAAATCTTTAATGGTCCTCACTGCAGGTAAATAGAGATGCTGTAATGCAAACACATCTTGTGGAGGATGTCCAGTGTCCTGATGAAATTTCAGACACTGTTGCCAGCTCATCTGAATGTGGACATCTTATCCACTATCCCCAGAACTTCCTCTTTCCCCAAGAATTCACAGGCCATCTGAATATATATATGTATTTTTAAGCACGTGAGAAACCTTGTAGTCTTATCTATATGCTACATATCCCTTTCTTTTCTGGAGTAGCTACCAATGTGGCTGGCAGACAATTTCCTTTTTAGCTGTAACAGATGGCAGAGGTCAGAACTCAGCTGTTTAGAGTCATTCTGAAAGCAGAAGTCCTGCTAAACTTAGTGCTTTGGTTTTCTATCCAGGTCTGCATATTGCAGTTGCTACAATTAACTACAAGCTATATATGACTGTATTACAGTTTTAACATGAATGAAAAATGACATAGCAGCCATCACATAAATTACAGAACACTGATGCTTTACTGATTACACACTGCTTTACTGCTGTAATGCTACAGATGGGCATAGGACATTAACACACAGAGTTAATATCCTTCCACCAAAGTACAGTGAGAAAACATTGAGGATTCAAACAATACAGGGTTCAATGCTCCTACTGACATGTATCTTATGAATTTCAGAACATACAGAGCTACTCTTAAAGGAGGGACTGAGGTTGAGGTAGAAAGAAACAAGAAGAGAGTAATGGAAAAGAAGCATGATTCTATCAGGTTATTTTTGTAGAAAACAGCTAAGGAGGTGTGTTGGAGGAAATGAAAACAGGCAAAAATACACAAAAATTGTAAGAAAAGACAAGGGAAAGAAAAGTCAATAAGCAGTCATTTTGATGATGTGGATTACACAGGCTTAAAACAATAAAAAGAAATTAAGTTATATTGAAATGTAACTCCTGAAAACTGCATAGGACAAGTTCTTAGAGTGCCATTCTTTTAAAACAGAGAAAAATACAGGTAAATGGACAACCAGTATTACCCCTGCTTCTGTTATGTCTTACATGACAGGAGGATCAGGACTTTCAGAAAAGAAAGGGAATTGTAATGAAAAAACTGAGTCTGAATGATGCCTTGCAACCAGAAGGTTGGGTGAGATAAGAGACATCTGTGATCTCCTGGGCTTCTTTTTTCACCATGACATTGGTCACATATGATAACACAATACCACATTAGCAGTAGGCATGAGCAGCTGTAACATCAGATGCAAAGAGCAGAACTGGCTTTTCAAATAAAAGCTAAAAAAGAGTAAAATAATGTAAAGGAGGAACAGGAGGGTGAACAGAAGAGAGGTGACAGGAAAGATAAGGGAGCTGGCTGAGAAAATGTAACAGAAAAACACAAATTCAGCCAGCAGGATGAGGCAGTAGGACTCCAAGTTTAGACTTACTGCTTCTTCTAAAGTTATACAATCAGTTCAGAAGGAGCTGTTGCAGCACAAGCACTTAGTTATCTAGTGAGCTGACACTGGCTGATTTTGGACAGAGTATGGAACTCAAGCACAGGGTGCTTAAAAAATTCAGCACATCTGGAGGCACAGGAACACTGAGGGATAGAGATGTCCCAGTTTAGGTGATTGCCAAGGTTACACATCCTTTGTAGAAGAGAAAAAGCCTTAAGCTTGCCCTCTCCCACAACAATCCGTAAGCAAGAGATGACAAAAATTAATTTTTTTGCTGTGCCAAAGCTTGAATGTCCAGCTCCTAAGTGTGCCCTGGTCCATTTTGCACAGGAGAATGGCTACTTAATTCTGCATCAGAGTTAGGACCTGAAAGCCATCTTCTTTCTCCTGGTTTAGTTCAAATCTGAGTAAAACAGCTGTGAATTCAGGTATCAAAAAGAGTCATAAGACATAGCCATTCATTCATGTAAAAAACTAAGTCAGAAGGTAGATGAGAGCGATTTGGGATTCTAAAGCAAATTTTTTTGAAGGGACTTAACCTCTCCTAGGCCTCTACGAAGATAGCTTCAGTCCCTGGCTTCATAGATCTAATGGCTGATTAGGTAGTGGGTGATTTCAGCAGTATTACTGCAGGGACAGAAGAGGGGACCACAAGGGAGTCAGGGTGCTCACCAACCTGAAAACGATAGAAGGTCCCATCATCCTTAAGGGTAAGGACATGGTCTGAGATGGGAAAGACGTAACCCTGTGCAGCAATAAGACTTCCCAAGTGTATTGCTTCCCCTGTGAAAGAGAAAAAACAGCAGGGATGTGTCAACAAGACATGCACTGCACATTTCTCTGCTTTCAATTGCAGCTCTGGTGATGACTCATGTGAAATCTGGTGCCCACATGCCTCTCTGTACCCACACCACATCCCTACTACTTTCAGCCAAACCCTGCAAAGCAGGGGTGCAGAAATCAGCCTTACAATACAGATGAAGCACTGCTCAAACGTTTAACCCTTTAGGTTTTTGTTAACAAAATTCACATACCAGTCCAGCCCTAGAGTATGAAATTAATTTCAAAGTACATTATCCACTACAGGTGACAGCTGACAAGAAGCCTGTTCTGTCAGTGAACCTCACTTGCTTCTACCAAATTCAAAAAGCACCTGCAACACCTGTTCATTAGCAGGATATTTATTCATAAGGACACATCCTCACACTCACATTGCCCTTTGTTAGAGAAAATATTCCTAAGGGGAGTTACATATCCTAGCGCTGCCCAGGCAACCTTCCCCGATGCAGAGGCCCATCTGTGCAGATTTTCAAGCAATGCCAGCTACCAAAAGCTGCATCATCTTTCACAGTGTTGAAAAATCATCTGCTTGTGTATGTCCAGATAGCTAATAAAGCTGTTGTCTGCAGCTGAAATTCCAATTTGGGACTTGACAGGACTCATGAGAAGAGATGTATATACAGGGATGCCCTGGTGGGTGATTCAACACTGCTTGTATCTCTGTTTTTACACAGTGACAGTAAGGCAGCTAAAGAACTGGTAGGTGAGAGCCTGGATTTTTTCCCTTTCCTGAAAAGGAAATGAAATTTCTGAACCTGCAGATCTTTTCTTCCCCTTTTCTCAATAGGTCTTCACTTGACTAAATGATTTTGGTTTCTCTGAAGAGTGAACTATTTGGATTGTGCCCATGCACTGATCACTCTTTATAGCTGATTATCCATTTATTTATTTGCTTTTTTGATAAATTAAAAACCATTATCAGATTCTATAACCCTGGCCAAGAATGACACAGGCACTATGTCCTGTCAGCTGAGGCTACCTTTCTTCACACCATGAAAACTTGATGCTGCATTTGCCTGCTTAACCACACCACATCCACCAACTTCTTTTTGAAGTCTCGGAACAAAACCTAAAATCAATCAGTCTTCTGTAGGTAGCAGCAGTTTCACAGACAGGCTAAAATTCCTGCAATAGTATTTCAGTTCAATGCAGTATAAGGCATTAGACTTAATTAAGATGTTGACTCTTAACTCTTTTCCTCCTTCTTCCCTCCAATGTTTAAATCAACCATGTTCTGTTACTGCCATTTTAGACTGCAGCAATATAGTATTTACTGTCTAATGGCACACACAATACAGATGGAGCACCTATTTCTCCCCAGCTGTGGTCACCTTACCTGCATCCTCAATGCTGAGGTTCTTCATAAGCCACTGCACAATATCAGAACCTTAACAAACAAATGAACAAAAATTTAAGAAAGCATTAGACACGAGACCACAGGGTTTGAGTGCCCTAAAGAGAGATAATATTAAGATAGATACAATAGAACTGGCATGAACTTTATTCCATTTTGCTTTTTATTTCCACTGAGGTTTCAGAATGTTTTTCCTTCTTGTGCCACACTGCAGCTACATGGTTACTGACAGGTACTAAGTCCCACGGGGCTTTCTGTGCAATAGCAGACTTGATATACCTGAAGTCAGATATTAGTCTAATGGTTCCTTGTAACTGTTCTCTCCCATTTTCTTCTCACCTCAGCATACAGAGATAAGTTTCTGCAGGCACAGGTTAGCAAGAAAATGAAGGAGCATTTACTGGCACCTCACACCTGTAACATGTAAATGTATAAAACTGAAACATCAGTCAAAAACAGATAGGAGGGCCTTACTTATGTCAAAGACAAGCAATGTCTTTGAGAAAGAGAGGGTATTCAGAGAGCCTGTAACCACAGCCCCTGTGAGTGGTCGCCTGGTGGTGATCACACAAACTGAATGGTGATTGGGAAGAGCAAGCCTTTAATATCCATCAAGAAGTTCATTAGATTTTCAGGGCCCACATCCAGTACAATGAAAGTTGTTGCAATCTTATAAAGAATATCAAATTCTCTAGGATTGATCCTCTGCATGTATACAACCTCTGTTGCTTGCATGGAGATCACAGAAGTTGAAAACTTGTCACTGTTCAGTAGAAAGGCCTGTTACCAAAATACATCATGGCAGGGCAGCAAAATTTAGTTAAATCACATACTCAGAAAGTTCAGCTTAAAATTAGACATAATGGTGTGTACAAGTCAGCTAACTGGAGTTCTCCAAAGTCAAAGGCAATCAGCAAAGACACTTGGAGCAATATGGCAAGCCCATACTAAGTTGCAACAGCATTCATCACAACCTAACAATGCCACGTCTGCATGCAGACACAACATCAAGCCCTTCTCAGCATACAGTCAATTTCCACAGAAATATTTGCATTCACATACAGTAGGCTAATAGCCCCAGTAACACTTCATAGAATCATAGACTGGCTTGGGCTAGAAGACACCTAAATATATCCAGTTCCAACTCCCCTCCATGAGCAAGAATGCCATCCACTAGACCAGGCTGCTCAAAGCCCCATCCAAACTGGTTCAGGCTTACAAAACAAATCCCAGAGGATCTGATTTGTGTGGACCACTTCTGAACGCAGACATGGATGGGACTTCAGGAACAGCATAATCACCATGTTTGTTCCAGAAGAACATTTTGCTTCCCACAGGCCCAAACCATCCCCATGCCCTCAGCAAACCTTAGATATAATAAAGGCCAGGAGTCACAATGTGCCATAGAGAGAGACAACAGGTACTGCTAGTGCCCCAGGTCCCTGCAATCATCTGCAGGTCTGACTCTCCCATACAGGTGAAATTCCCATGAGAAACATGAGCTCTACCTCACACAGAAGGGGACAGCAGCTCCCACTCCCCTGGCAATAGAAGTTGATCCAGAACACTACAAAGAGCACCAGCAAACCCTTTCAGACAGGCTTCAGCGGCAGGCAGCAAAATGAACCTGACCTACCTCATCCTCCACCCAAGGCAGATGAAACAACAGACCGGTCCCCTGCAGGGAATCAGCAGGGTTCCTGAAGATCAGGGAAGCATCTGATTTCACTTATATACTGGGCAAGCAGATGTGGTCAACAAGCAGCAGCTGGGCATTGTCTCAACCTGCCTCAAAGGCAAACCAGATACTAAAGGATCAATCTCATGATCTTGTATTCTCAGCAGTATGGTCATTCTCCACACCTCCCAACTTCACCTAGGAGCATTTTCAGTTGCCACTACCCTATCTGGAAAGTTATTCCAACTTTTTTTTTTTTAATAGAATAAACTCTTCCTCTAACTTCACAACCTAAGTTTGTTAATGTGCAATGTATTTGTATTTTATAACTCTATTGTGATTGAAGGAAAATAATGATTATTTTTCCTTGACAGTTTCTCCTGAGTGTTTCTATGGAGGGCTGACACATTGTCTCTCCACCTCCACCTCATTAAACCAACCCAACTCTTCTTATGTTCTCTTAAGGTGGTCTCTCCCTATACCATTCAGCAACTTCTCAAATTTAAATCCGCTTCTTTGAACTGAGCTCAGCAAAACTGCAGTCAGTACATTGTAGAACAGCAAACCATTGCCTCTGGCAATGGTGCCAGCACTTTCTTTTCTCAACTAAAACTAGCATGCCAGATGCATCCCGAGGTCATGTTATTTTCTTGAACAATAAATTTATTCAGAAAAATATGTACGAGGGGTGCAAAACTATCTGTGAAAAGAAAAGGCATCTAGTGAACACTGTTAGCTGAATAACATATGGGGAATATGTTCAGAGCCATGTTGTTTTGACAAGTTTGTTAATAAAATATTGTATTTTATAAACATGGGTGTTCCCTTTTACCTTTTACAAAAAAAATATTTTGAAGACAGAGTACAACATTTATGGTTAGAAAGCTAATTCAAGAAGATTCAAACTGTAGTGCTTCTGTATTGTTAGAAACAAATCCTCACAAAATGCTCTGGGTTCAAGTGAAACCAGAATCTTTCTTGATTTTTCAGTTCATCCCCTAATCAAAAAAATCCACTGTTTCTCCTGATTTTGGTCTCTGGTTACAGGCTTGCAGTGATCTCTTAGGCATTGTATTCCCAAGTGACGTGAGAGCTGATACCTGACAATCATCTACAGTATTGCATCGCATTGGTCACGGGAGGTGAAGCGGTTTCTGCATGATCTCCCTTTCCAGGTCATTTCCCTTTCCAGTACAGGAACACTTAGTTCCTGATTTAGGACTAAGTCCCACTCCATTTTAACATAGAATGATCATGTCCCAGCTCTAGGACACTTCTGAGGAATCTATTCAATTTCCATCAAACAACAATGAAAAACTCAAGTAATGCTGAATGCTGGCTCCCCAGTCTCTGACCCCTCATAAAAAAGGTTTATATGGGCAGGAAAGGTATAAAGGGGTAAGTAAACTGAAGGCACTGACTCAACCAGAACTCCTGTGATCAGCCACTCCAGAATATAAGCAGCAGTTGAGATCAGGAATTTTAATTTGTCTCTGTTAAAAACATGAAGTAATTCCTGAATGCTGCCAAGAGCCTGGAAGATGTTATAGCTGTTCTCCAGTTGTCCTGAGGCAGACAGATTATCTTTCTGCTGAGCTTGCTGAACCATTATTTATCACCTGCCAAGACTGATTACTCACTCTTTGGACAATGACAAGTCTTTCCTTCCTCTGTTAATTACTGTTATCGTTAATAGCCATGTCACTAATTAATATTCAGTCATAATGAAAACTCTTTTCTGCCATCTCCCGTAACACCTTAAGTTTTTAGGGTTACCCTTACAGATTGGCTTTGCATTTGCTTGTGGCTGTTTCTATCACTGCAACCTGCTTTTGCCCACCTAGAAATACTACTTGTGCCCTTCTTAAAATAAGAAAATTTAGATTTATCCTTCTAAGACACAGTGAAGATTGGAATGATTTCTTTACAACACTGTTGTCTGCCAGACCAAGACATGGATACCGCTATCTGTAAGTCTTCAAGAAAACATCATCTTCACCTCTCCTTTAGATTAAGCCAGGTAAATGGTCCTCATGTAACTCATCTTCCCAGAAGGGTATTTTCTCACATTTCACAAGCTCTTTCAGAGGGCACCCAAGGAAAACTCTTGACTCTGATATGTTTCCACTGTACCCTAACAGGGCATTTGAAATCCTCTGAAAACAAATAGTTGATCATGCCTTCATAACAGGAAGTGTTACCAAATCCAGGTAGAGAAATAGCTTCCATCTTCTCCGTGCTCCTCTCTATACATCTACATTTCCTCTGAGTCAAAATGCTCAGTTCAAGGATAGCCAACATCCTCTGAAAACCTATTTCCTCCTCATCTATAATGAAATATATCTTTTTGCCTTAGGCTCTTCTTTGAAGCTGAAGTTGCTTAACACCAACAGAACAGCTGTATTTCTACCTGCAAGCATATTCACAATGACCATTTATCCAGCTACGTATTTAGAGACAGACCCACAGTTTTATATTTATTGCTATTTTCTGCATTTTCTCTTCAGCCTCAGTGAACCCATTATAGTAGCTAGCATTCTCTACTGGCCATTGCCTGTCAACATGACAAATGAGTGGTAAGACACTGAAAGATAAATTTAAAAAATTCACAAGGTGTGGAGCCATTGGCAAGATGCAGTTGGTGAGGTGAGTCACTATCCCTGTATTTGATACCGTATCTACTCAACCTATGTTGTTCTACCTCTTCCAGAAAGTGCAGAAAGAAAGATTTGCCCATCTTTTACATGCTGAAATGACAAAGGCAGACAGGATGACTCACCATCCTCCAAATACCTCTAAAGATTTGCTGCCTGGAGTGGAGTCTGTACCTCTGGTTCTGAGGTACAAGGACCACTGAGGTCTGCTTGTCACCCAACAGACCAAACATGTCCCTGACAAGGCCTACACCTGTACACACAAGTGTATGTATACAAATAAAAATTACAGGAGTATTTCTGAAACCTCAGCAAATGTGTGTGTCTCTATTTGTCTTTTTAGGCCTGGAAAGACAACTGCCTTTTTGCTGTGTCCTGAGATGGCAGAGCTTACAAGCACTGATGAGTGGAGCTCTACAGGGATTTGACATGAGACAGCTCGTGTGGTCAGGTGTGGCACCAGGGACCAAGGACTACACTACAGTTTGTCCTGTCTGATGGGACTTATTAAGCTGAGCCCTGACCACTGGCTGCCATCAGCTGATGGGGTGGGTTATCCTGGATCTCAGATCATTCACAGCCTCACACTGTACTGACAGATAGTATCAATAAAGCAAGTGAGGTCTTAAAAACATTTTAAAATACCACCCGATCATACCATGAGAAAATGTGTTATACATATCTGTATACAGAAGGATACAGAAGATTGCTTGGTTATTTCCTGTATTTTTTTCAGTATTACTGTAACTCTAATATTCTCTGAACATATTTTGATAGCTTAAAAAATATTAAGTACTTCTGCATGGCAGGGGGAGGTTTTCAGTCTGGTTGGGATAGGGTTTTTTTGTTTGTTTGTTTTGTTGGTTTTTTTCCCATGAAAAATGTGAATGTTTATCTCCTTCCTAGATCTTATCTACACACTTCATGGGCAAACAAGCCACGTGCCTGGCCTCTGATGTTAATCACCTCCAGACTCACAGTCTAGATAGTCTTTTGCTGGAAGGGTAAAAATATGTCCCACTTCCTGTCACTTCATTCTTGAAAATAGATGAACCCATTTTAGCACCAAATTTTCTAAACAATTTGCTCCTGAACTCAGAGCAATCTTTAAATATTTCTATAAGAAAAGCAAGAGAAAAAAAATCACAAGCAGTTGAAATGACATAAAAATACATGCACAGGTGTACGAGCAGACACTCAAGCTGCTTTTCATGCTGCTAATCATAGCAATCACACTGTTAAATGAAAATAATGTCTTGGGTCCTTCCCCAACTAGTTCTGAGTCCTTGGTAAATCTAGGACAAAAGGTTAATTATCCCCACTTTTACCACTGGCCTTGCAAAAATAAACAAATTAACATCCCCCATGATAAAGGGTAAAATGATTTCATACAAAATTTCTCAAGGCCTTTAGCACTCTGTGCTACAATTTTTCTTACACAGAGCCCCTCACTGACACCCACAGCGATTTCAGCTAAGTTGGAAGTACAGACTACCACTCACAGTAGGGATGTAACACAAAGCAACCATTTTTATGGTAGGGGGGGAAAAAAAAGGAACACCTCGGTCTCTCTCTAGTATTCTGCCACAAATATTGAGGAAATGCTTTGTAAAATTTACCTACAATGACTATATAAATAAATACCATTGCCAACTAAAAAAATAGCTCAATCTGAGTCTCAGTTGACTCAGAAAATGTGGTAATTGCAGCTCTCCTTCATCAGCATGTGGTAATTGCACCACTCAGTGTCAGCAAGGAGCATCATCAAAGCTACAACAGCTCAGACCTTCTAGCAATAGCAGTCTTCCTTTATGTTATACTCACTTTAAATCTTATTTGTGAATTATTAACAACCATTAGCAGCAGGAGTGTCACCCCTTTTTGATAAAGCAGCCAAAGTTTCTAAGGAGTCTTTTTGTTCATTGTAAACTTGAGCTCTTGAATTTACAGTTTACTTTTCTTGTAATAAAACAATTTAAAACATAGTACTCTATGTGAAGTAAGAATGAGGCTTGGTGGGAAGGTGGAACACAATATTTGAAAGATGGAGGTTTAGAACTGCAAAATCCAAATTCCTGTGTACTTTCAACCCTGTTAATATCTCCTTCCTCTGACCTGTTATTCAGAGGGACTTTTGCCTTGTCATATTGGTCAGGCTACCAAAGAACACACTCCCTCCACAATGCAGACCTGTAGAGGAAGAGTTTCACTAAGCAGGAATCAATAAATGACATGATGGTGCAGAGCTCTGTGAGGGCTAATTTACTCAGGTAACAAAGATGAATTAGATCTTAAGAGCTCAGAGATACCACAGCCAGACTTCTTTCCTTACAAGGCTGCCCATCTAAAAATAGCTCAGGTAGCTTCACGAGGCACGAGAGAAAATAGCAGGGACATGCCCAAAGGGACATACCCTCCCATCACCAAAACCTAGAAGCAAGCAGCCATGCTGAGCAGCAGAAGGATGCTACTCACCAAGAGCCCTGCATTTAAAATGATTGCTCTACAGTGGTGACAGTAAGGCTGAGTTAGCAAAACTCTTAATGGATGCACAGTTGATGCACCCATTAAGAGGATGCATCCATTAAGAGGTGAAAGGGGTCTGCCAGGGCAGCTTAAACGAGGTCCTCAACTGGAAAAAAAGTGATACCAGCAAAGGGTCTTTTTCCAGTTGACCTGCCCAGCTCATAACGGTTTTGGTGTTACGCCAGCCTCAGTGTTGTTCTCACTGCACTTTGACAGAGTTGTGTCACGTCAGCCCAGCCCTCACACCTGACACTCAGCACCTTCAACCCTCACTGGCCTTTGCTCACACTGAGAGATGCCAAGACCTGGCCTTAGCACAGGGGAGCCACACTGATTTATTTATGCTAAACACCCCACACCTGACTTAGAAAATGTGAGCTGCCATCATGTGCTACCTGAATACAGGCCTGGCATCAACAAACATGCAGGTAAACCTGAATGCACACACCCTCCAGAAGCCAGGATATACCATAACCCCAGGACAATCCCCACTGCTGTTGCTACACTTGGCTAGAATTTGGTCTAAATTACAGATACACTGTGTGACCTATACCCAAATCTTATTCTCTCCTCAAATACAACACCACATCAAATTGCTGTTACTACAAGTATGGGAGGAAATGGCAAGACAAAAAGAATTAGCAGTTCCACACTCAGTGTCATTCAAACCCATAGCTCCTATAACACCCACAGAAGATGAGCACATTGCCTCCAGAACCCTTATAGAGGTGTACAAGAGGCAGGAAAGTGGCACCTTGCACTCCCAGCAGCACTAGTAACAGCATCTGAAATTACCACCTTTTACAAATCACTAAGAACTGTGAATGTGTTGAGATGCACCTGTACACCTACAATTGATCATAAATTTCCAGCTGCTTTTCCAGGTGCTCTGCCTTTGCATTAGTCAGACTACTGAAGTGGCTCATACAGCTTAGCAATTTGGCTCTTTGCCATTTAGTCATGTTGAGGCGCTGTTCCTCACGTTGTCAAAATAATTTGGCAACAAAACAGCAAAGGAAGCAACCCTGAGCACTGCTGGAATTGAGGCTTTTGAAGACTCCTGTGTTAGACCTTGTTAGGGATGAAACATTTTTACTTCAATTCATGTGAACAGCCTTTAAATTAAATGCAATGTTTCTGTCATTTCAATAATATATTAGTATTTTTAATAGCTAGTTTCCTTCTCCAGAAAACAAGAAAATTGATAAAATGTAGAAGGCGACTGGTGTATTTCAGCATGTGACTATCAGGTCACTTCACACGACATCCTCATTCACAAACTGAATTTCAAAGGCTGTTACATCAAGGTCCTCCTTTCCCTCACCAGTGTTGTAACAGTTTTCCTGCAAAGGTGTAAAGGTCACCAAGTGGTGCAATACAGCAAAGTACTCTGAAAGCTGCAGCATTTTAATGATTTTGGCACAATACTTATTTACTAAGAGATCTGGAATTGTAGTACTCACCTATGCCAGATTCCTATTAATTTCTGCAGTAATTCTGTTGGCAAAAGTCAATTTTTAAATCTCCTACAGAGCCCTGGTGACAACAGATCTCTCCTAGGATCACACATTTCTGTGTTAACTGCAGCAACATGATCATCTGTGATCTCTATTACAGAGAAGGGTAGTTACCTTCATCAAATTGTCTAAGAAAGCAAATTCCTCCTGACACATTGCTACTTTTTTCCCCCTCATGTTCTTTAGGAAAGGTTGAGAACCACACAGAGTGTTTGCAGCGATGCAGTACACATTATCTGGAACATTAAATGACCCAATGTCTGTAACTCTCTTCCCTCCAGGAGTTCATCCTTAAAATAATCAGTATTGTACAGCTTTCCGACCCCTTTTCCTGCTAGGTCATTCAATCACATGTGATCATCATATGTAGGGTTAGGGTTCTGAAAAGCACAAAGCCCAGAGCTCCAGGCACACTGCAGCTGCAAAAGGCATGCCAAGGGGAACACAGAACTGCCAAACACATGGCTCCCTCCACAGCTTTCTCCTTTGAACCTGCCTTAGCCCAGGGCTGCTTTTACTGCTCTCCCTAGGGTTAGGGTTATGCCGCCCTGGAGTGCAGCTGGCCTCATTGGAGCTCTGTACTGGTGCAGCAGTCAACAAGGACAATTCTCCAGCAGGATTAAGGTAGCACATGTAATTTCTTTTAGCCAAGGGTAAAGCCAAATGAATTACAACTCTGTAGCAATTACTGACAATTTACTTAGTGCCATATAAAACAAAGAGACAATATTGGCACTCCAACACTAGAGACCTTATTTTAAACTGGGCTCCTTAAGCCATGTGTTAGAAGGAACTTCTACTGGCAAGGCGTAGTTGATTTTGCTGGCAAAAGCTTGTTCCAGCATTTCAGATTTGGGCAGAGATATGTAACACTGGGAATTTTAAATGTGCAGAACAATTTAATGATGACAGTGAAACAACCAACAAGCAAAAATCTGTTGGCCATAATTAACAAATTCAAAATAAGTAAATTATTTGTTCTTTCTTACATTTGATAGATTTCCTAAGGATGTGCATAACACAAGCAGTAAACACCACCATTTCTTTAAAATCTATATTTAAAATTACATTTCCTGCCTGATATACCCTTCAAGTTTATTTTACCAAATAACCTCTGAAAGTAAGAAGCATTTTGAAAAGCTGAAAGCTGCACTGAAATACTGCCATTCGAATAATTGAATCTAATGTCAAAACACCATGTATCTTATCTGTCTACAAATTTTAGAAAGCATTTTTGTTTTCATTCTAAGATAGAGACAATGCAGCAAAATATTGTACTTCTTTCTTCTTTCTCACCAAGAATTTGAAGACCAACATTTCATTTAACTCCTTTCGATGTAAGCATGGCTGTGGAGTTGAAATAGTTGATGGGCTGCTCCAAAGCAGCAATTACTTCTGATAGTAACAGGTACTGGAAGCAGGACAGGCCCAGCTGTGTATTTGGTGCTACCCAAGCGCAAAGTGCAGCCTTCATAAAGCTTGGATCAGCCTTGATCAGAGCGGCTCTCTTGTTTTAGAGAGCTTTCTGGTGTAACACCTGCCAGCAGTGGGACACACCTGATAGGGCTGCTGATTTCCTACTGCCATCCAACAGTGCCCTGGTCTGAGACCCAGCAGCAGCACTCACTTCTTTCTGCAAACCTAATGAGCATCAGGGTGTTTTATTGCCCTCACAGACTCTTGACAAACCCGGTGTGGTTTGGCTCTCTAGAGATATATCCCTGGGCACATCAGCTGCTCTGTGCACTCCGAATTCAGCTGTTTCCTGGTGAGTGTGGCAGGAACAACCTCGCACCTCACAGCGTTTCTCAGCAGTTTGCCTGCGCAGATCTGCACATAACAGCCTTGCAGTGCAGCAAAACACACGCATGCTGCTTTTAGTTTCCAAATAGTAAAGCTCAAAATCCTTTCTATGTAAAGCTAAAGCTTTTTCTTAGGCCAGCAACACTGTGTTCCATAAAATCTTGTTACATATTTTCATTAATCAGACCTTCTGGGAGACTCTCAAAATATTTTCAGAGAGTAGTTTCACGAGTGACTGTAGAAACTACAACAATGTAAATACTCCAGAAAAAAAAAAAAAAGTCTTCCCGTAAACATTAAAATGAAAAATAAAGTAGAAGCAAATACACCTCGCTGGCGTCCACACGAGGCCCGTGTGCTCGCAGCCACCACGGCCGCCTCAGGTTGAGCCGCAATGCCGCAGGGCCGCGCCAGGGGGCGCTGCGCGAGCACGGACGGCACTGGCCGCGCGCCCGAGTTCCATGGCGACCGCGGGGAGCGCGGGGCCGAGGGGCGGCCACGGACTGCCAAGGGTGGGCTACGGGCGGGAGCAGGGCTGCTGGAAACCTGCTTTCCAAAGTTCCGGGCACCGGACCGCACCACCTGGATGTTATGGTAAATCAACGCTTATTGCGTTGATTGGTATTACAAACATTCTTCCGATGCGTTCAGATCATTCTCACTTCAGACCACTTTCTCATTTAAAATGCATGTCGCTCCTTCCCTCGTTTCACCTTTTCTGCATCCTCCCTTCTCCTTGCCCTCCACCTGCCCGAGGCAGGCGGGAGGCTCAGCTCAGCCCGCCTCCCGCCCCAGGGCAGCCGCGGGGCCGGGGCTGGCCGGGAGGTGGTGGTGTTGCCCACGGAATGGGAGGCGAGGCCGCTGGAAAACCAGCTGGAGAGCGCGCCGCTCTTGTAAGTGCGGTCATCGCGTTCAGGTGTGACCGATTTCGGAGGTAAGGAGAGCAAACGCAGATTCTGGGCGGAAAGGAGCGGGGACTGTCCTGTCCTGTCCTGTCCTCTCCACACCCCGGGAGACACAGGGCAGAGAGACAGGAACGCTGTGACCACTGAAGTCACTCAAACGGAAGAGAAGTGAGAGGAAAACGTTCCAGGCAATCAAGACACAGAATTACAATAAAACAGTAAAATCCAACAGGTCACACCATCAGGTTGTATCTGAAAGCAGTCATGCAAAGGCAGAGTAGGGGAATACCTTGCTTATCCTCTGCTGATTTTTCACTTTCACCCTAGGACCACGTGCTCACGAGGAACACATTCAGATGTGCAATGTCCTCTTTTAACTCAACAAGTCATCAGCATCTTGCATCACATCTCCGAGAAAGATGACAACAAAGACACAGCATTTAGGTCACTGTACCGTTGGCCTGGCAGAGCTGGCAAGCAGTCGCCTGTCCCAGCACAGCCAGCTCACCGGCCTGCTCCCAGAACAAAGTCAGGTACACATGGAAATGTTTGCAGGACATAGTGGGAATGCTGAGCATTCTACTGCACTATATAGACCTTGTCTTTTATAAACATATTCAATTATGTTGCACTGGGGAGGCAAAGGCAAAGCCTGCACACAAGAAGAAAACCCATATGGCTGAATATCTGTAACCTCAACTTCTTTAGTTCTCCCAGATGAAAATAAAACATCTAAAACAGGTTAACCACCCAAAAGGGTTAAAGCTATGACCTTATGAATTAAATTGAATCAAGAGAGGGGAAATGTAAGAAGCAAAAGTTACAGAATGTATTGAGGAACAAATTTTTCGAAGACGAAAAATATATTTTGGAAGTATTACAGTAAATTTTTCTGCAAAGCAATACAATAAAAACAAGTAAAGGAAGTCAGATCCAAAAAGAGATCATATTAAACTGAGGGGAAAAAATTGTAAAGAAGTCAATTCTCTCTAACAAAATGTTTTGTCACATAGAAGCAGGCACTAAAACTTAGATAAAAGTGCAGGAATTCGTGGCTTTGTCTCTGTATACTCATATAATCCCTCCTCATGAACACAATAACTTCTGGACTGTAAATTGTATGGTCCCCTCTGCAAGAACAAGCATGAAAATTATGCTTGGAGGATTTGGGACCAGAAATCCCACTGTACAAAACGCAAGGTAACTTAGTGACACCAGATTAAGTGGAAGAATAGTGAATATGCACATATACTACATTGATCTCAGTACAAAATACTCTTCAAAAGGCCATATAAAAAATTACACGTCAAATTAACTCTAACATAGCAAAGGCATCCCAAGTCACATTCTATTTTTCTATGAAAACAAAAAACTACCAAGTCTGCAACCCAGAGTTATACTGGAAAAGAACTGTCTTTCCTCCTCCTCCTCACAGTAATGTGTGTAGAATAAGTCTGACCACACCTCATATTCCTTGGTTAAAAACTGCCAAGTTTCTTCAGACAGCTGCAATCATGCTGCCCCACCAGGGCTGGCTGTGCCTGTTCCTGCCCTCGCTATATCCAGCGTTTTGGGTATTGTACCAATTGTATTGGTATTGTAGCAATTGCACTGCTGATGGCACTGACACAACTCTGATGAAGCCAGTTGAAAGCATGTCAGGTCACTTTATACAACCATGCTATCTCACAAGCTCAGGAGATTCTGTCCAACATAGTGATTTATTCTGAAATGAACTCAGCCTGTTCACACTCCATTAGCTTATGCTGCATGTACAGAGACAAGTTAGAAGAGAGAAAGAGTAATAGAAGTCAATGGAGAAAATATACAAGAAGCAAGAGGACAAGCCTGTAGAAAATAGACCCAAGGAATAAGAACATAGATGTTGAAAACAATGACAGGTATCCAAAAATAAATTTTGCTTACAAAATCTAAATGGTCAAATTTTAATCTAAGATATGTGCACATGCTTCTCACTGAATTCTGTAACAGTCCATATATATACCTGAATGTGAAACAAAAAATGGGAAAGTTCTTTTCTGCTACTGGATGTACTTGAGCATCATCAGGGATAGCCAAACTTTCATTCTAGTACATTCCTGTATGGCTTGGGACAGACCACATGTAATATTCCTGAAAGACAAATACATGGCTGAACGAAGTGTAAAGTCTTTCAGTAAAGATTAATGAATTGATGTTTGCCTAACACTGTGAAAACATAAAATGCCTTGCCACTCATAGTGTTGAACATTAATAACAATTCCTGCCAATAAAGTTCCCCCGTCCTACTCCCCTGTGCAGAATCCCTGCTCTGTAAAGGCTCATTTCTGGTTTTACTTTCACAGACTGAAACCTGTCAGTGCTGTGCAAATTTTGCTAGCACTGTTCTCAGAGCAAACTACAGTAGGTCCCAAGGCAGGTAACTCAGAATATTGTTTCCAGCTTGAGAGAACAAATTGAAAGAGCAATATTTACATTCTGTCATCAGCTTACTCACAGACTGTCTTGTGCAAACATGATCAGACTACAACAAGGTCATGCAAATTTAAAACCAAGGATGCAATCAAGTAACAGCTTCCCTTCATTGCTCTGATCACACTTGCAGCAAAACCCAAGCAAAGGCTGCCAGACTATGGCTGAACCAACAATTTGCTGCCAGGAACTGGTCTGGTGAGAGAAGAGGTTAAAGCAAGAAATGATATTTGCTTCCTATAGTCATGAGGGTGTCTTTCATGCATTTAAATTTGAAAACACATAGTCATGTCACAGATGTGGAGATGACAGCCTTATTATAAAGTGCAGTACAGCATGACAAATTATTGACCTACTTCTTAAACTACTTCTTAAAGAAACTTATCTCATGGCAATGACTTATCCTCATCCTTCAACACACCCTCCCAGTATCCAACATTATAAGATACAATCACAGCATCTCCAGCTTTCCCTCAATGTCCCACTACAAATAAAAAACCTTCAAATTACACTTACAAAAGCCCAGAACGCTGGTCTGGCAAACTGACTGGGTTTCTTCCAGAGATGCTTTTAGTATTGTGACTTTAACTCTCCTCAGATTTAGAGCTAGATCTTAAAAATACCTGTCATAGCAGGTCTTGTGAGCCCAAGTCTGGAGTCTGTTCTTGTGAGGCTTCACTGAGGCTATCAGTTCACAGTAAAAAACAAGCACTTTATGCACATGAATTGGATTGGCATGACAAGGTTTTGGCAGTGGGAGGGCTACACACAGGGCTTCTGAGAGAAGCTGCTGGAAGTTTCCCCTGTGCCTGACAGAGCCAGTGCCTGCTGGCTCCAAGATGGGTCTGCCACAGTTGGCCAAGGCTGAGCCAATCAGTGGAGGTGATGGTGCCTCTGGGATAAGGCTATTAAGAGATTTGGGGTTACTTCTCATTATCCTACTCTGATTTGATTGGTTATAAATTCAATTAATTTCCCCAAGCTGAGTCTATTTTGGCTGTGACAGTAACTGGTGAGTGATCTCTCCCTGTCCAGATCTTGACCTTAGAGATTTTTGTAGTATTTTCTCTCTCCTGTCCAGCTAAGGAGGAAGAATGATGGTGCATTGGTGGACATGTGGTGTCCAGCAAGGGTCAGCCTGCTACAATGCATCATAGAAACCTCCAGAAAAATACAAAAAAGGCCAAAAACCTTCTAGCCTCTCCCTAGTGACTGTGCATTTTATAAGTAGACCATAAACAAATATAAAGAACACAATTAAAGATACTTATTTCAACATGCTTAAACTGATTTCCTACTCTTCCTGCATTCCATGGGAAACAGAATTCTGGCCTCCAATCGAGACAAGAAGCCTTGTTTCTCCTGGAGAAAAGGAGGCCAAAGGGGGAATCTTGCCACTCTCTGCAATTATCTGAAAGGAGGTTGCAGCAAGGAGGGGATTGGCCTCTTCTCTCATGAAACAAGTGATAAAGCTAGAAGATTAGATATTAGGAAAAAATTCTCTACTGACAAGGTTATCAAACATTGGGACAGGCAGCCTAGGGAGGTGGCTGAGTTGCCATCTCTGGAGGTATTGAAAAGACATATGGATGGGACACTCAGAGACATGGTTTAACAGAGGACTTGGCAGTGTTGAGTTAATGGCTGGATTCAGTAGTCATAAAGGTCTTTTACAACCTAAAAAATTCTGTGATTCTATAAGGCACATTTTTCCATTATTTGAAATGAAAACACAAAATGAAAAGGATGTGTTTATTTCACTACCACTTCAGATTAAGTGTGTAAAGAACTGATTCAGTATATGCAGTCAAGTCCTGGAAGAAGAACAGAAAAACATACAGCAGGTTTATCCTGGGCAACAACAAGAAGAAAAATTTTCAAGCATTTGCAGACGGTCAAGAACTAGAGAGTTGTTGGCAATTCCCATTTGAAGCACCATGGGCAGCGATGGCCAGTTAGCACCTTTTGGGCCATGTGGCACACGAGTGATTCAAGGGGGGTTCCCATCGTGCAGGAGTCCCCTGTACAGGAGTTTCTAGATCACCTGAATCTCTGGCTGCAGGAGAAAGGGAGTCTGCACTGCCAGACTGCCATGAGAGCCAGCAACCCAGCATGAGGAAGTGGGTACCACAGGAGGCATCTATAGCTGCTAATCACTTTTTCAACTCTTTCCCTTCTGAGGCTTTTCATATAGGGTCAGGAAGTTGGTGCCTTTGGTGTGTCCTTGTCTAACATCTCTGTAGCACCAGAGCTGCCTCATTAGCCCAGGAAATGCTTTGACCTCTCATCACACCAAGCTGCCATGGCTGGGCAACAGCATCTTCGTTCAGTTCTGATATCAGGGAAGAATCTAACTACTTCTAAATACAGCCTAGTTTGACCACTAGTGAGTCCCTCCCCGTACAGACTGAGAGCTCCATACAAACCCACAACAGCCTCTGCCAAAGCACATGCCAATGAAAACAGCCACATGTAGATGGGGCTTGATTGCTTTCTTGGTATTAAAATAATGTAAGAAAGTTTATCTGTAGAAAAAAAAATAATAGGGGCTTTTATCCTTTTAGCTGGATGTATAATCAGTGGTTATCAGGATGTCAGGAATGGAGATAAGTAAGTTGCCAGCTAGCTTAGATTCAACTGATTTTTTTTTTTCCATTAAGATCTCATCAATTTTATCATCTGGTTATTAAATGCACATTTTTGTCTTAAACCTATTTTGAAGCAATTATATGTTTATGCTGGTGTAGAATGCTCCCTTTATGAAACGAAATTGTTGGGTATTTGTATGCTGTCTGTAATTTGATATTCTAAAGTAGCAATTCTGAAAGTAAAACAAATGCACTTCCTTCCCTGTTTCTCCTTTTCTTCTCTCTAGTTGTTTGCACCCTTTGCCTCCCTGAATACACAAAGACATGGACAGTGCCTCAGATTAAAACTGGGCCAAGGCAGGCTTATAACTATTTGTGGTTTTGAGAACTACCCCAGACAGATTTGTTACATCTCTTGACTACAAAGGACATCAACCCCAGACAAACAACCAGCACAACAAAAAGTTGTCCTACAGACAACCTTTCTGAATTTTTAAAAAATATACTGGACACAAGCTTCAGAAATTATTTTAGAGCCTTTTGTTCCATTTTCAAAACTGAAAAGCTCTCAGGAGCCTACATCTAACCAGCTTTTGACAAGATGTATTGGCGTAATGTTAGATCGATTTTTTAATGCCAGGCTTATTTCAAGGGCACTTCAAGTGTTTCACCTAGCCACACAGATATTGGAGGAGCCTGAGCTTGGTTTCAAGCATTCATCTCTTTCTTGAGCTGGCCTATACACCCAGAATAAATTCTATAATTCATCAGATTGCTATTTTTTGCCTTACAATTCAGCAGTCAAAACTTTGTAAAACAATTTAGGATTTATAGGAAAATCTGGACACATTTTTTTCTCTAGTTATGCTTTCATGTGTAAAATTTTACACTAAAAAAATCCAAAAAACCCATCTACAATGTGGGAACATTTTAGTTCATACACAGTAAAATAAAGACCTATATAATTCATATCAGTCTTCCAGTACTGCAGAGTTTCTTTTAAAATTACAAATGACACACATCAAAACTATCCCTTAAGGGTGAGTGGGTAATTTCTTTCATGAAAGTACTCAGTAATGCAACATTAAAGGGACAAAACATTCTGCAGGGCATGTGTTTGATTAACTGTAAACCACACACCTGGTGGATTTTTTTTTGTATATTCTAATACATATGTATATAGAAATAGCTATATCTAGTGATATCTATAAATCCAAAATTTAAAAAAAAAACCAAAAGCCAAACATATCAAGTTTTGTATCAAAATGCCACCATTCATCATGATCCTAAACAAGCATAAAAGGCTGAAGCCACCCATGTGACTTAAGCACAGCTCAGAGATAAGAAAACAGGAGTGATGTCAAGTGGCAAACAAGGGTAGTAACAGGTTGAGCACGTTCAGGTGGGATGTGACGGGATAAGGAAGGTTGACTAATTTACCTGAACTGCAGAGAAAGATGAAACCTTCAAGCATGCTGAGATAGTAAGGGTGAGATGTCCTGGGTGCTGAAGGCAATCAGTGCAGGATCTTTCTGCACAGAGCAGTTGGTTCTCCATAGCACTAGCATTACAAAAGTATGTTCTCAGCCGGTCTCTTCAGCTAACTAACTGGGATGGTTACTTGACTAGAATACAACAGAATATTTCATTTCAGAGAGACCTACAATGTTAATCTAGTCCAACTCTTAGTCTGTATTAGTCAGGAAAGGAGTGAAGAACTGTTTTACACATCTACCTGTTAACCTGAAAATTTTTCCAGTCAAACACCAAAATCTGTGTCTATGACAGTGCAGCTTTGTGTCTGTCGCACACAAGCTAAAAAGTACATTATGTGTGCATTTGTAGGATTTTTTATATGTCAACGTAAAACACTGAAAATATTTAATCATATTCCAAACTACTTCCTAAAAGGCTTTTTTTTTCCTCTAGTGCGAGGTAAAACCATTTGTTCCATATATCTGAAAAATCTAAACACAATCAAATGAGTGCAGAATGGCAAAACATCTGACTATGACCCCCACCATGTCCCTCTCACTCCAGACAGCTGGAGACTGAGCAACATACCTCCACAATATTGCTAAACATTGCCTTTTTCCTTATATACTACCCTAGATATCCACTACAGGATCCATGGCCAGAGGGTTGCTGGCAGCCATTTGTTTAACACAAAGTGGGCATTCTTACTTTACCAATTAGAGCCTGCCTTTTGCAGCTCCCATCTGCCAACTTGACCCATGTTAGCCAAGAGCATCACTTCAGAGAAATCCTCTGTACACTCACATCTCAGTAGGTGAGACTGCTCCCTTCAGCAGCTGCAGGGTATGAGGAAAAAAGGCAGAAGCAGGAGAAAAGGGACACACCTGAAAAGGACACGCCCTGTCTTCTGTCCCTCCCAGTACCTACAGGAAGCTTGCAAAGACACCGTCTTCACCACAAGGGTTCCAAGTGCAGCTGCATGTATGGATACCCATTGTGCCTGGCTTCATTAGAAGCTACCCTTTGAAAACCTGTATCCCAACACCACCAGGGGTCCTTCAGAGTCTTGCTCACAACTCTTCTGTAGAAACCCACCTCAGAACAGAGCACTTGCAGCAAATTCCCTAAACAGATACAGTGCAACCTCTCTAGATACCAAAGGCCCTTCAGCAAGTTCTCACTCAAAATATGGTATTGCACATTAGCTTCACTACTACAGCTCTACCTGGCACCTCTGATTATTTACTGAGAGTAGGTTGTAAATTATCCTGTGCTCCCAAAAGATACCATGAAATTACCATTTTCATCACCAAAAGCTTAACATACAAAGTTCAAGAATTAAAAAAAAAGGGAAAGTTTATATAACAAAACAAAATTCAGCTGCCATTCATATTACTGTTTGAGTCTGTATAGGTTTTCATTAGGACAGCAGAATTCCACAATACTTCTCCAGAAATAAAGTTTGCTATGCAACAGGACAAGACAGGATGAACTGTGAGTGACACAGGCAGGAACAGGCTCACAGACTCAGTCAAGGTGATCAGGTACTGCCAAGTGACACAGCTGAAGAGCAGATGCTACCTTCCTTTAATTTAGCAAAGCCAGCAAGGTGGCTCCATGGACCCATGCAGACATGACACAAAGCATCTGTGGGTTTTACCTCTCACTGTGGCAGCATATTAATCTAAATCTCTGAGTACCATCTGCAAAGGACACCCTCCTGTTCTGCAGGGCAAACCTACAGGCCTCCATAAACAATCACTCTTACCCAAAAATGAAAATATGCAATCACAGATGACCATCACAATCAAGGTGTGACAGCTTTCCAACCTCTCCCCACACACCCCCCAAGTTCTCATTCTTGTGTGCTGTCTTGCCACACATTAGAGCATGTTGGCTTTAACCCCTGGGAAATGTGGACTGTTATTATCTAAAATGGCTTGGGTTGGGAAGGGACCTTAAAAACCATCTAGTTCCAACCCCCCTACCATAGGCAGGGATACCCTTCACCAGACCAGGCTGCTCAGAGCCTCATCCAACCTATAGTTGAACACCTCCAGGGACGGGGCATCCACAGCTTCTCTGAGAAAACTGTTCCAGTGCCTTGCCACCCTCACAGTAAAGAATTTTTTTCCTAATATCTAATTTAAAGCTACTCTGTTTTAGTTGGAGCCATTCAAGTCCCTCTCCATCCTTCTTGTACGCTCCATTCAGAGATGGGCTTGAAGAAACCATAGTGAGCAAGGCCAATGGTGGAAGGTACCACACACAAAAAGAACAGACAGGAACTAAAGAGTGAATTAGGAGGAGCAGCATCAGGATTTCTTAATTTTAAAAGAGAATTATTTTTAAAAATGGGATAGTAAGGCACCTACTGCAATATGCAGATGCAATTCTCAAATAAACTGTCCCTAAAATGGGCAATGCCTTTTCTAGAAACAGAATAGCCCAAGAATCCCACAAAAAAGAAGAGAGACTGACAAAAATGAAACATCTATTTTTTTTTTAAGTTTCTTTCAACAGCATGGGCTCTAATGGAATGAACCCTGCTTTAACAGTTGTCTCAGACTGACAAATCTCTAGCATGTCACTGCACATGCAAAGTTTTTTCCTGGTCTGGTACTCTGCACCCCAGCATGACTTTTCCAGTGCCCTCACAATCTGCACCTAAAGTGCTGTGACTAGTTTAGCTCACACAATGTGAATCCCTGTTTCAGAAAATGCTTAATGGCCTGAGACTATTTGAATAAAATTCATGTAACTCATCCCTGAATCTATCCAGACTGGTAACAAATCCTTTGACTGTTGAAGAGAAGTAATGAAAAGGAATTTAATCTGGACTGACAATTCTGGATTGACAGGCAAGGCCTAGAGGACTCAGTGCAAGAGAGGACAGCTGTTTCCAGAGCTGCATCTAAACTAACAACGTCTAGATGTTATGAATGAGAGCTCAGCAGAGCTAAAGAAGCTTGTCACAGCAGAAATGGGAATCCAAATTTTAATGATTCCATTAAGGAATGCCAAGGCTGGTGTAAAATGCTGAGCTATTTCTACCTTTGTGTCCCTATGACTGGCCTCACACTACTGTGGGTGTAATTACATAAGATACACAATCCTTTAGTGGAAAGTGGAATTATTTAAGGAAAACAGCTGGCAAATTTAGAGCTAAGTAGGAGCACAGAAACGTCAATGCCAAACCAAGAGCATGTCAAACATGACCCAGATACCTAATTAGAAGTTATGCTCAAACCTAACTTGCACAGGGCTCCAGAAGCAGGCTGACTACAGTAGAGAGGCTGCAAGAGGTACACTCTTGATCTTTATTCCCCTCATTGCATTAGATACTGTTCTGATCTCTCCCCCCTCTTCCCTAACTATAATGTCACAACCCTTACAAATTTGCCAGGAATGAGAAGGGTAGAGCAGTACTACAGAATAATGATGCTAAGAGCCTCAGGAAGGCATCAAGGCTTCCCAGAGGACTTCCCCCAGAACAGAGAGGAGAGAGCTCAAGGCTTCATGTCTATTCCCAGCCGACCTGCTTTGAGCCAGCACCCAGCCATGGGGATTCCTGAGCTGTGAGGGGGATGCTCTCCCTCTATGATGCCTGGCTACAGTAACACCTCTGCCTCAGGCGCCTCAGTCACCTCAGCCTAACGGGCTGAGCAGGGAGCAAATGAGCGGGAAGTCATTGACAGAGATGGTGCCCAAACATGCCAAGGTACTACAGGAATACCCCACAGCTGGCACAAACAGATTCAAAAGATCCCCAGAACACCTGAATGGTAACTCCACGATACAGGTACTAAGGGTGACAACTAGGAAAGATGCCTTCCTTGATCTGTTGCTTGTCAACAGCAATAATTTCCTTTCATAACAAGGTAACCCACCTAGCTGATTAAAGGAAGCCAGTTAATGTAATTTTTATGGATTTCAGTAAAGCTTTTGATACTGCCTCTCACAGGATCCTTCTGGACAAAAGGTCCAGCACCCAGCAGGATAAACACATCAAGTGGTGGGTGAGCAACAGGATCATGGGTCAGGCATGAAGGGTGATAGTGGATGGGGTGATATCAGATTGGTGACTGGTCACTAGTGGGGTTCCCCAGGGCTCCATTTTATGGCCAATTCTTGTCAACATCTTCAAAAATTACTTGGATGCAGGACTTGAAGGCATACTGAGTAAGTTTGCAGATGATATTACACTGGGAGGAGCCCATTGACTCCATTGAAGACAGAGAGGTCCTGCAGAGAGACCAGGACAAATCACAGGGCTGGGCAATCACCAAATGGATGAAGTGTTAACAAAGACAAGTGCTGGATTCTGCATCTAGGATGGGGCAACCCTGGATGTAAGGAGAGACTGGGAAACAAGAGGCTGAAGTGTCAAAGACCTAATGCTCTTTGGAGCTCTAAATTCAACTCTTCCTACTTAAAAAAACAAACAAACACAAAACAAAATTCTAATGTATTGCACATGTAGCAATGGCGTAAACAATGAACATGAGATGCTGCAGTGCAAAATTATAAATCACATTTTAAAAGATTTTGTTTTCAGATTCTGGGAGTTTTATGCTTGACAAAAGAAATAAGCTTTGATGAATTTGCCACAGTCCAATTCAATAGCTTCAGTAATGATAGCCTTGTAATCAAAATTTAATCAGAACATAGTAACTTTTATTTTCTATGGCTACTACTGCTTCCTTAGAAAGCACACCTGTCACTGTCTCTCTCATAAGAGAAAAAACATAGACAGCATTCAACAAAACACTGGACATTTGGCAGATCTCCTTCATTAAAAAGTGTGGTTTCCCATCAGTCTAACCTATTCAGGAAATAGGAATGAAACTTACTGGATAGTTAGGGCAAAAGCAAAATATCATGAAAGGAAAACTCATCAGAAATTATTCACTCAGTGATTTTGACAACCATTTTGGTATCAGCCAGCAAGCAATTGAGTTTACAAACAAACAAACTAACAATAAAACCACTGAGAGGGACGATCCTATCCACAATAAAATAGTTGCAAAAATAACAGAATTTCCATGCAACACCACACAACAGCCTACAATAATTGGATGTAAAACCTTCCACTGCTAGAAACACGAGTTACTGTTCTCATCAGCCTATGCTATTTTTTTGCCAATGAGTATATTTAGCATGTTACATTACCAACTTCTCAAAGTTTTCCTGTCAGTTTTATTATTCATTCCTAGGTAAGAGTTAGTCTGCAGTCCTGGTCATATTGTAGAGTTATCTACATGGAGAAAATTCTTACAGTGCAAGTGACCTTGCAAGAGCTGAATCCTGAGACTCTCTTGTGGGAAAGTACCCAGCCACCATACAGGAATTAACTGAACGAAGACCTAATTGCTTAGTTTTATTGCTCTGCAGGACCAAAATACAATTTTCTTCTCTGCATGTGGTAGTGAATCATACATCAAAAATATCCAAGCTCATCAGTTCACACCATATTCAAAACAAATCCATGGGAAGCCAGCATGCAGTTTTGAGAGATTCATCCACGCAGGGAAAAAAAAGCCAAAGAAAACATGCAAATGTATATATTTATAGCAATGGATATGCATGGAAAGCCTGAAAGCTTTTTGTGTTCCTCTTTGCTCTTATAGAAGGTTCTAAAGCCAAATCTATGGCGCTTTCAGGTGCAAATACATAAAAGACCAAAGAGCTGTGTATTTCTGCTAGAACAGGTTGAATAAAACAAGATATTCATCAACCATTCAGGGTATTCACACGAGCAGGCCCTAGTTTGTCCAATCTAGAACCATGCCAACCTCCTTTGCCTACAGCCTCCTGTGGAGATGTATTCTCACTGCCCAGGCAGCTTTCGGCAGCAGTGATTTCTGGCCATTTATGATAGTAAAAATAAACTGGTGATCTATGTAATTCTTTGTATTATTTAAAGCAAAAAAGCAAAGCCAACCCTTCCTTTTCACCTCACCCCCAAGAGTTACATTAATAGTAACTTCAATGTTGTAACTGAGATATATCAAACATACAATACTCACCTATCAAACCTAACATGTAGAAGTTATTTATGAGCCTGGATTTGCAGTTATTGAAGCTACCTTCTGCTTTTCTTTAAAACAACACACTGATTAAAGTCAGGAAATTTAAATCCTAGAAGAAACTCTTGGGTTTTTTGCAAAATAAATTTAATTAAAATGCAAGTTAGAATCTGCCCAATAAATAATACCCTAAAAATTACATTGACTTAAAAAAGCCAAAGAATTCTAGATAACAATGAAGAGAATCTATGCATAGAATAAAGAGTCAGATGTATTTACCCAATAATATGAGTTGGTTATTTTCCTAATGGTTGGAATGCCATTGAATTAAAGCAACAGATTCAAAGTAATGGCTTTCAATCTACTCAAATATTTGCGCCTTCTCATTGCTATTGATTATCATTGTGCTGTCATATATTGCTGCTTTTACACTACCTCAAAGTAAACCGGCTTGTCAAAGGGTCAGTGCCCCACATCCTCCTCAGGGGGGATGTGGCTTCCCAGGCACAGCAGGAGCAAAGCTGCTCTGCTGTGAATCTGATGCTTTGCAGCCCACAGGAATTCGGGAGGAAGGGCAGAAACAAAGCAAGAGGTGTGAAAAAAAAAAACCCAACATGTTGGTAGATCCTTCACCACACAACTCCCAGATTGCTATGAAGACTGGAGAAGTGAAGTACTGCAGCTTGAGTGCAGCCTGCTCAGCACTCCCATCCAAAAAACAATGCCACATAGTTCTTATAATTAATCTCTGCTCTTTTGCTGTGTCATTCAGATCTAGAAACATCTCTTCATTCTACATCTCTTGTGTAATAAAGCTGTGCTTTTGAAGATGAGATGAATGCAGAAAAGCATTAATCATTCATCCCTATGTATTTCTACAGGCATTGAAATATTGTTGACTTTTCTTTTTAATGCTTTATTCATTAGCCACAATATTCCATCAGCTAAATGCTGTGTTTCAGAATAAAACTACAGTCAGCAACAAGACCCTTCTTAATATCTAATATTTTTTGTTATTGTAGCTGAATTAGCAATTCATCTAAACACTGGAATTCAACAGGTAGTTTGTCATGCAATCTGTCTCTACTCCAGCTTTCAGTTTCAACTGAAAGACTGAAAAGTCCTTCAGCAAAAAGCAAATTTTGGTAGAGAAAAAATACCAGGCAATTTTAAATAGATTTGCTTTGTTCCAGGCTCATAGCTCTCATTTGTTGCTTTCCAGTCCAGCCATTTTTATAATCATGTTCATAAATAAGAAAAATTGTAATTTTGTGGCCTAATTTTTGCCTACATGACTGGAAGGTTGTCTTGGGTTTACTTTTCTTTCTGACATAATCTCTCATATCCAGAAAAAGCAGAAAGATAAAGCTGGATCATTTGGTGCTTTGGGTAATTTTTCATTGTCGTTTCCTTGGCCACAGGAATATCCTTGCAGCATAATTATTTAAGTCTCTGATTTATCATAGCTTCACTTGACAGGTGTAGAGGTTCAAATACAGCAAGGACAAGGGGGACCAGGAAGCACCTTCACAATTCTAATTTATGGAAGTTAAATTTCTCATAATATTCTGGGCTTTAGCACTTAAGAAACCTTTTTATTGACTGAAATAAAACTAAAGGCTCAGGATGGGTTTTCTAAGTGTTTCAGTGGCCTAAGCCAAATTTTAATGCATGCCCTGCTGTGATGTGCACTTCCTCCAATATTTTTCATCTCAGGTGCAACTACTTTCAAGTGCTGTTATATGAAACAACATAGTTATGAAGAGTGTCCAATTTTGGTAATTTTAAGTGATGGTTAATTTTATTTATTCATTTCTGATTTATTCCACAGTGCATGCACACATTTTTATGGGCTATATAAGCTTCATGTGATGTACAAGCATGCTTTTTTGGAGATGAGCAGTCCTGAAGAGGATGAAGAATTATGAGTGACTCACAGTGAACAGCCAGCTATGAAAACCATCCTTCTCCTTCAAGGCCAGAGTAGCTGTCAAGTCACACATACCCCAATATTTGGGCTGGGTTTATGCCACACAGCAAAGAAGGACCGCTGCTATGGAACGAGCAGGACATAAAATGCACCACATGCACTCCCCCTGAGATGGGAAAGCACAACACAGACACAGCACTTGTGAGGAAGGTGAGCAGCTGCATGATGTGAACTGAACAGTAGCTTGGCTGCAGCAGAGGGCAGTGATACACAAACACCAGCAGTCCTCACTCTGCACAGCACCTACAAATGCATAAACCTGTCCTTGGTTATTTCTAGCATACAACACTTAACCACTCTTGGGCTTATTCTTAACAAAACTTGGACACTATTTACATGCATTTAGGTGTTCACATGTGCAGATAAACAGAGAGATATATTGCATATCCCTTGTTTAAAATGTTAATTCTGATTGCTTTCTCTTATTTCTTTGATGACCACATCCTATTTGATTAATCTGCTATCCCCCTTGTCCTTGGAAATCAAATCCTTTAAGCTTTTGCTACTCAAGGTATTGCTTTGCATCTTTACAACAGGCACAAAATTGCTACACTTCAGGGAGATGATTTTCATCTTCTCTTCCTTCATCCTTCTCACCATTTGAAAGGTAGGAAGCTGGATGCAGTTAAGGAGAAAAAGGGAGGGGAGGAGGGAGCTGAGGACGAACACAGCATAAGAGTCTGACTCCTTAACTGGGTTAATTTGTCTCCTGGCATGCAAGTAGAGAGCTTAAGAGAAAGCTACAGGAAAAAAACTAATTGCAAGACATGCACTACTCATGTAATTGCTGACATGTCTAATGCTGTGTGATTCAGGGCAGCTTTGAAATACTAGACTTCTTATTGAGGGATGGAGGGATTACATTTCCACTGGGTGCAATTTGAAGAGATGCATAAAAGAAGGAAATGTAAGTTGTTCTGAAGAAGCCTAGTCTTCACTTGAATTAGTTTAAATGCAACTTGCTCAGAACAATTGATTTTTTATTAGAAATAAATGGATTTGTATGCCCAACCAACTTGTATTTGGCAAGGCAGTTTCCACCAAGCAATTGCTAAACTGTTGAATTTACTGTGCAGCATCTGCTCTTTAGAAATGTGGAAAGACAATAAAAATTATACAGTATGCACATATAAACATATGTCAATTTTAACCCACGATCATGTTCTTTATATCCTTCACAAATCTGTAAACACCCAGTATTAGTTTGGATATTGATTTAAATTTTGGAAATTTTTTTTTGTTTGTCTGTTAGTGGCCTTTTTTTGCTCGTTTTAACTAAATAGACTAATTCCTGCTGAGCAGAAGATTGAACTTGGTTTAGATTTGGGACTATCTACATGTATTAACTGTCTGAAACAGAGTCAGTACCACTTTTCAAGTGTCCTATTTTTCAAAGCAGAACTACAGAGGAAAGACAGAATATCTAGAACAAAATTACCCAAATGCTGAGGGAAATCTGTATCAGACTCAGTCCTGCAGTGAAAGCCCTGTGTTAAGGTGGTGCAAGCAGCTGGACAGACAGCCTAGGGAAGCCAAATCTATTGGTAGGCAGCTCATGGAGGCTCTGGTCCCAATGACTGTAGTTTCCATAAGGCACTAAGGCAAGTTCTATCCCTGAAAAGAAGCATTAAGAAAACAAATGTTCTGGCCAAGCACTCAGCCTTGCAGTCTGCTCTCCAGGCCCTGCTAGGTGATGGATGCTGGCTCTTGCCACCATTGCCAGTCCTAAGCCTGTTCCCCATGCCACAACAACCTTTTTTTTTTTGCACAGTTCACCTGAACAGGGGCCTTTCAAACTCTGGACATGAGGAACTTATTTCTCCCTTGGGCCTGTGACTGCTATATCTGGATGAGAGATGTGCTTGACCTCCTCTGAAGGGAAAAGGCAACAAGCACCCTCAGACTGGCCTCAAGGGAGCCAATTTCTCAATGGGTGTATAAAGTTCTCCAGCAGAACTTGACTGTTTTGAACTACATCATCAGGGAACATTTTCAATAATAAAGTCTCTCTTTCACAACACCATGGGATTTCCATACTCCAGCCAAATGCATTTTCTTTGAGTAAGTGACATTCTGATGTGTTCTGGGACAACTCCATGGGCACTTGCCAAGACACATGCTGGCTTCTTCAGACAGAGACACACAGCAGTTTAAACTTGGCTTAGCTCATGAGTCTCTAGTAGCGACAGGCCATCTGGCACATTTCAGTGAAACTGGCACTTTCTGCTGAGAGAGGTCCAGGGCTTATGTAAGACAGACATGGCAGGACAGGAGTGAAGTGCACTGGCAGGGCTGTGTGCACTAAGCTTGCATGGCAGCACTCAATCCAAGCCAGGAGGGCCAGGACATAACTCATCAATCCACCCACAGCGACGGAGGCAGCACTGGGAGCAGAGCAGGCAGACAAGTGAGTGGTGGTGAGGCTCAGGAGCAGTGCAGGAGCAAGGGACCAGCCACAGGACTGCTGCTGGGACAAGGTATCATTCCAAATGGAGCTGTGGGGACAGCTATGCTTCAAGTGAAGGAGCATGGATCAGAATGAAGCTGTATCAAAACCTTTTGGGAGGGCGGCAGACTTGTGCAAAGGTTTTAGACTGCATGTCTCCCTTGGATTATGGTAGCAAAGATGCTGATACACAGGATCAGACAGGACACAAAAGAGGAGAATCTGCAACAAGATTGGGAATGTGTGGCAAACTGGGAAGCGTGAAGGAGGCTTTTTGTACTGGAAAGCTCTGCTGTTGCAGCACTGACTTCCTTCTGACTTGTTTTGGCAATGTTGTATAAGACCAAGTCTGAACCAGTGGGAGAAAAAAGTATATGTGTTTGGTCCTCCTGCCAAAAATGAGGTTACTTTTAAGATGCAATTATATGAAAATCGAAAAAAATATAAGAAAGCCAGTTTTGTTGCTGGTTAGCATAATGAGATGTTCCTACAACAGTCTGATAACTGCAAAAACAGAATTAACAATTCATCTACAGAAACAAAAGCTTTACTGAGAAAATCTTTTCTCACTAGAAGAGAAACGTGCGACTCCATTTATTGCAGCAGCTGCCATTATGTGCATTGGCTGACAACCCATTCTGGGCACGGATCACAGCACTACTCAAAATCTGCCCTCAGGCATTTTTTTCTATATTCCATACTCTGAACTGAACATTGGACGATGTCTGACACATGCACACAGGAGCCACACAGACTGGTCCCATCCTACTTTCATTCTCTGTGGCTTGCCTATAAAAGTGAAGACCTAACCAAGAAGATAATGGTGTGAAATGCTCTCCTTTGACTGACCTACTGCAAGCCAAAGACTGGGAAGGGGAGAGGAAAATCTACTTCCAGAGCAGACTGAAATGTGTCCTTGGCACAGCATACCTCCACAAACTCATCCTACATTCAAAAAAAGTTTTTTCATCCTTTTTCCCAGATTTCTGTTGTCAAGAGAGGACCATTACTGATAACTCCCTGAGGCTTTTTCTCCTTGTGCTACCCAATACCTCATTCACACCTAAGGCATCAGGACAGATAAAAGCAAAACAGAGGAGCGGTTCTCTCCCTGGTATTCAAACTTTAAATCAAACACCCACTTCACTGTACTATAAACAGAGCTACCTGTTTGGAGCACTGAGGCACTCCTGTAATATTTCTTTTCCTTTAAGATTTTATATTTCTCCTGTGAGAAGCAATTACAATAGAAGTGTCAAGCAAAAATAAATCCCTGTTAATCACAGTCACTGTGAGCCTGCCAAGTAAATCACATCTCAGTGCTACTGTTCCATTTTTCAGGTAGAAATAAAGTGTGTGAGAACGCCATGGTCTAGAATCGAGCTCTTCCCAAGAGGAAGTACAAAGTTTTTGAAAATACAAGTTCTTCTCCTGTGTTCATTACATTGTGTGGAATTAGACAAGCACTAAAACTGAGTATCCGCTGACCGTAAGAGTAATTCAGGTTGGAAGGATTCTCTGAAAGTTGTCTCATCCAACCTTCACACAAAGCAAGGCCAAATGAACAGTTAGGTCAGACTGCTCAGTTCAGCTGGGCCCAGAAGTTTCTGAACAGCTGCAAAACACTGGTTCCACAGCTCCTCTGGGACACTGGGCCCATGCTCACTTGCCTGACCATAAACAACTTTCTTCCTTTATGTAAATCTAGTTGGGATTTCTTTCCCTACAACTTGTGCAGATTGTCTTTGGTACTTCCAACATGCACTCCTGAGAAAGGATCTGACCCTGTCTTTGTAGCCTCTCATTCCCTTCTGCTTTTCCTTCCCCAGCCTGAACAAACCCAGTGCCCTCAGCTTCCATTCAAATGTAGGTGCTCCTGCCTCTTCACCTATCTATTACAGTCAATCACTGATAGCATACATACTTTGCTTTGGTTTTGGTCTACAAATAGGCAGGTCTATGCATCTGAAAGGAAAAATAACAAATGGAGAAAACTTTGGGCTCTCCAGTGGCCTGTTATTTTCCCATACTTTTCAAATTCAGAGGCTTCATGAACTGTCCATGGGAGCTGCTTTCAAATCACCTGAAGGGAATGGTACCGAGCTTGTTCCCCTTGAAATATAATAATTTCTATGGGCTTTGGAGAAAGGTTTTGTTCTTATTTTATCTTCATCTTTTCACAATTCTCTGCGTTGTGAAAACCAGCCATTTCAAGACGATGCAATTGCAGTTGCTGTTCCAGAACTGGGAGCAGTTTCCATCATGCCAGAGAACTGCTGACCATGGTTTAAAACTCCTGTGAGGTCTCCTATTTCCTTTTGAGTAACAAGCAGTGGTTTGGTGACTAGATTGATTACCTTTTTAAAGCTATGAATTTTAACCAGAATATCAGAAACCTCTTTTAGCTGAGTGAATCTTAAGACATCCAGTCTGTGTATTGCAGACTTGAGCTTATGGGAGTGAGTTTTCAAATCAGATAAATGGTTATTTTCCCCAGGAACCTTCAGGAGCACTACTACTGAGTCAGTGAAAACAGGTACCAGAAACCCAAGTACAAATCCTCCGTACAATTTACATCACCCTGAATAAACTCATCATCTATCAATGGCAGAGGTCTTCGTTGCATTGGAAAACACTCTGGAAGTATGTGGAGGGATGGTTTGGTACTCTGACTCCCCGTTTTGCACCATCCACACTTTTGTACACGGAGCTTTAACAAAGCAGCACACATGCATAAAAGGTATTTCACATTCCTCTACCTGTGATCAAAGCCTAGTTAGAGTATTTGGCTATGAGCAAGGAAACAACTTCAATTTTCTTTCCTGACCTCTTACCTAAGATTATCCTACCGCTGTCACAGGGAATAACTCTGACTGGTGATACTTTGATACATAACATTTTTTAATAACTCACCCCAAAGAAATAGAAATGCTTGTTTACTAAAACAGAACTAAGGAATCTTTGTTCAGGTGTAAAGAATCTTACTTCAGCCTGTAACAGAACACCATATAGAAAAATTAGGCAGATGGGGACTTTTTTTCCTCACATCTCTTCCTTTTTGTGGCTTCAGTATGTTTGCTTAGAGACAGCAAGTACCAGCTCACATTCTTTTCTCCGCCAATTGCAGTTCTTACCAGTGACCACGCTGGGGATTTTGGACAGAAAGCTCTTGACAGTGCGGATGGGAACTCCACCTGTTTTGTCATCTTGCATTCTTGTAACAATGTCTTCAATCTGCCAAAAGAAAGGAAATACTTTGTGGTTTATGCAAAATGTTGACTTTAACACTTGTATACCATTAGTGCTTTGGAGCCCTGCTGGTAGAATGGGTGTCAAATATACCATGTGTATTACTGCACAAACACAGAGGTAGAGACACTGCTACTTGCCCAAATTTAAACCCTGAGATTAGAAAGCATGAGATAACATAGACTAGCTTTGAAGACAATGGTTAATACAAACAATCCAACTGCAACCGTGATTTTTTGCTGACCAGGAGTGATAGAAAGGTGGTGTTTGCTCCACGGATGAACTGGACTGCACTTCAACCAGTTTAAGGAGGTTCTCATCCAGTCCACTTTCCCTTCTGCACCCACATTAATTTGAATCTTCAATACTGTAACCTTGGGAGAGCTTTCATTTTCCAAAGGGTCCCAGACAGTCACTAACCTTCTATGTCTTCAGAAGAGTCTAAGGTGGAACAGCTGCAGGAGAACTTCCCCTGCCTCGTTTTTTTTTGGCTAGAATGCTACATGTCCCATGGTCAGCACACAAAGTAAATAACCAAAAGTAAAACGATTATAGGGGAAAACTCAGTGGATTTTTAAAGCCAAGCTACCTTTCAGGCACACGCATAATCTATCACACACAGAAAGATACACGATCATCTTCAAAAGCCATGGCAATCAGAGGATCCAATTACTGGGGGAAGGAGCTTAATCCTCCTCCTGCTTACCCTGAAATGGGAAGGAATTTTTGTTCCTTTTAAGGCTACTTGCCATGCATTTACTTGAAGGCAATGCTAGGGAGAACAAAAAACTGAACATAAGCGCAATGCAGAAATTCAGTATCTCCAAAAACTCCTTTCAAGTTAATAAGGTCTCAGAAGCCCAACAAAAATAACCCCAAAGCCGTTGTCTCGGTTAGCTCAAGCAGTCAACAGCACAGCCCCACCCTCTGTTGTTGACAGCTGGCTGAGAACAGCCAGACAGGGAGCACAGCCCTGATTTTACCAAAAGATTTCCTCCTTACAGATGCTACAAAACAGAACCACAGCAGAGGGGTTACATCGTGGGAGCGTGGTCCCTCTCTCTCCTAAAGGCAGCCCAGAGCTCAACATGCTCTCTTCATCTCTGGGAAGCCACTTCATTTACATATGCAAGTGAGGGGTTTTTTTCACAGATTTAACACCTACATTTCAAAACAAGTTTAATTTCAAGCCTTCCCAAGGTGGTAAGACAATTTCCCTGCCAACTTCAGGCACTGAATTTGATCACTGTGTTCTTAACCTCAGGTTACCACTTAACTGAACTGTTCACACCTTGTTTATATATTACTTTTAATTTAACACGTCCTGATCAAATTCTCAGCGGGAATGAAATCACAAAGATGAAAATATCCTGACATTTTCAATATATTACATGAGCTTTGGGTACCTACACAGTTAATTTGTGATAGAATAATGATACTTTCCCCACAAATGAATCGCCACGAAAATTAATACCACTTCTCCCTTTTGCCAGAGCCTTATGCAAAGTTGTTTGCTGATCAAAGCATTGGGCTTTTTTTCAGTCTAAGGATACCTGGAGAGGTAACTGCTCTGCTAAAGAGTGGACAAAAAGCATTTCATTTTGTTGAGAGGAGCCTAACAGCATCACTTGTTATTAACCCAGACCTAAAAGGCTGCAGCACTCCAAGATCAGACCTATGGCATGACAGGGCAGCTCAGTCACCTGCGAAGCATGGACACAACATCTCAGAATGGGTCAGGCCAAGAGGGACCACAGTGGGTCATCTGGCCCAACCTCCCTGTTCGAGCAGATTCATCCTACAGCACATGGCACAGGATTACATCCAGGATCTTGAATATCTCCAGTGGGGGATACTCCACAACCTCTCTGGACAACCTGTTCCAGTACTCAGTCACCCACACACTAAAACCACTCTTCTTCATGTTCAGGTGGAACTTTCGGTGCATCAGTTTCTTCCTATTGCCTCTTATCCTATTGCTTGGTGCCACTGAAAAGAACCTGACTCCATTCTGAGTCTTAGACTTCATCCAGGAAAGTCAGCCAGACTGAACTGTTTTTGCAAGACAATGAAAATCCCATTGTGTTACCAACCACATACTTCATCTGTATGCACTTGTAGCTGACATCAGAGAAAGATTTTTTCATGCATATTAGGAGGAAACTGCTCTGAAATGTGCTATGAGTACCCCATGTCTCCAGCAACACTTTAGGGCTTCAAGAATCATAACATTTGGTAAAACTGTTTTTTTCTCTTTTTCTATTTGAATTAAAAGTTCAGAATGAAAAATTAGCTAAAATAATTACCTCCATGCCGGAAAATAAACTTTTTACTCTTTTGCTCACTGTAAGCTAAAGGAACCCCAGCATCATTTATGTCATTAACACTACAAGAAAAGTTCAATTTCAAGCAAAATAAAACTTTAATTATCTTAAAAGAAAGATATATTGTTTTTACCTTAACTATTTCCCATTTCAATCAATCAAGCAGGCATTGGTGTCTCAAATGGGGCCATTAATTTCAGTTTCAGTTACAATTACAAATACCTACTGCATTTTTAAATAAAAAAATAAACAAAGCTACCCTAGAGATAACTCCTTCCCAAAAGGCTCCTTCTTACTCTTGTCTTCTAGCCTGACTACACTAGTGGCACTTACTGCTCTCCTTATTTCAAATTGTTGGATGTTTCTTTTCTCCTTCCCTTTCTACTCAAATGCCACACCTCCTTTCTCTCTCATCCTCTCATCTGATCCAGACATGAATACACACAGCATCCTCCTACAGCCTGCCCAGAATTTTCAGTCTGCTACCCAAGAGCCCACAGAATTACAAGCCCCTGGTTCTACATACTCTTCCCATTCCAAACACGCTTTTCTTGTGCTCTACAGCAAATTTCTGCCCTGCTCAAAGAGGACAGCATGGCATACTCAAAGAAATATTTGATGATAATTTTATCCTTTCTTAAAGTTATAATCAAGTATTAATTAAAATACTAAAAACCTGTATCTAGCAATGTTTCCAGGTTTTGTTCAGTTCTCTACAAAGAGAAGATCTGACCCTTTACACCAGCCTTTGTTTTGCACCCACCTAATGCTTGCAGACATAATATCTGCAAGCCAGATCCACCCTGGATCCAAATTACTGCTGAGTTACGGAAATATTTCACAAAATAAGTGCTACAGTGACAAAGCAGAAAAAAAAGTGATCATTAGAGCTTCAAGCATGGAGGAAAGCAGAGGGCACATGAATTGTGAAGGTCACTTTCATCAAAGCTTTTAATCTTAACTTTTAAGAGAGTTACCTATACACTGGAGTGCTAATGACTCTCCCTTCAGCTTCTGCATGTCATTAAATGCCCCTTAGGCTTCCCTTGCTGAAGACAGGGAATGAGAGTTCTTGGACAGCTCATTTCATCAGGCTAGGAGGCAGAAAAAAGTATAATAAAGCATTCCTCATTTATCTCTCCTAAATGAGCAAGCTTCAGTGAACTAATTTCTGCCCAGCAAAAGTCATGGTAAGAATGAACAATGCTTTTTGTTTTTTTCCCTATGCTGGGGGTCACTGCTATTTCAATCTAGTCTGATTTTGTAAAGGGAATTGTTATTCTTCCATCCCAGTGGATTCTGAGTCTGTATCTCCACAAGAAAGGCAAAGAAATTCACGTATCTGCTGTCACTGTTAGCTACACAATGTAATGTATGCCTAACAAACTAGATCTGCTTTTTCTCCTGACTGGTTGCTGACAAGTCTACACCCTACTTTTATGCAGAATGTTTTTATTTCTCATTATCCCACTCTCAATGTACTGAAAAGGGCTTCTGGCTTCAGGACCACATTAGTGGAGACATAAACTACTGCAGGTAGTTTATAAGAGGTTACCAGCATATCCTGTTACACACAGTGTGATGAGAATTTAATGCATATATTACTGGTATTCATTAGATCTTCTTTTCCACCATCAGCACTTTTTCTGGCCTAAGGGGGCTGAGGGCACAAAGTAGAAGACCTTGAATTTCTGTCAGAGCCAAGATGTCTATCACTGGAACATGAGAAGTCCTTTTTCTGAGGCAGGACAGAACAAAAGACTACATTTGTTGATGCATTAGACTAAGTCATAATACAAGAACAACTGCAACAACTACAGCCTGGCAACCTTGGGTCAGTGTCACCCAACATCTCGTTACCATTTTAAGAGGGAAAACAACTCTCAACTTTGCAGTAGCTTTTCCTTCTCCCAGCACCAAGATAAAGCAGGCATCCCTTCTGCTGGAAGTTAGCACACACAGACTTGCTGAGCCCTGGTCAAGGTTGGCCTTGAAGGGGACACACTGAGGGAAGGTCAAGTTACACACGGAGAAGAAAAGCTGCCAGTTCCCACCTCCTGCAGCCCTATACCCAGACACCACCACTTCCACTAATGGATCTCCCTGGCTCAACTCAGTTGTGGCTGAGTGACATATAATGATGTCAGAGGCCCTCATGGTCCCATTTTTCATTTTATTTTGTGAGTTAGTGAGGAAAACAGTGCCCTTTTCATATTCTAGCATCTGAGTTAGATGTACATATTCCCTCAGACCCTGCAGGAAAGCTCCTGCTGCCTATTTCTGAATATTTCAGTATGTACCAGGTGCCTGTCTGATTACTCACAGCAGCTACCCTACCCCTGGGGCCTCCTGTCACCATCTAACCTGTGGCTGGAAAGTCTCCAGGCATCACTCATCAGTGCCAACATTAAATGCATAGGGTTAGAGAGAGCACTGTGCAGTTGCAAAGATCCTCTCTGACCTGGCCAATGGCAGCTCTCATGTGTATTGGGGGAGCTGGATGTTACATGGAGCAAAGGATCAGTCTGTTAGCAGCTAGCATGATGGCAATGATTATAAGCACATTTGATCTTTTCACTGAAATACAAGTTTAAAAGAGCCTGTTTCTCACAGTGCCAGCTCTTACTCCTGTAAGTGCCTCTGACACTACTGGTGTGCCGGTGCATTCTGCACCTGCTGACTCCTGCTACACAGCCCACACATGCACAGACAAGGAAAGTTAATTTGACAAGATGCCTGAAGCCAACTTGCTTCACTGGTCCAGACAATTTCACTCTGCTCAAAAAACAAGAAGAAAAATCTGAAAAATAAGGGCTATACAGCTCCCTTTGGCACCCTCAAGGGAGAAAGAACAATCTTGCCTCTGAGACAACGCTGGAAAGCGGCAGAGCAGCACTGATGGAGAATTGTGGTATGGCCTTCAGCAATCAGCATCATCTGCTTCTGTCCAAGTCTCCTCTCCTGCATAACAGAGATAATACTGAACTACACAGGGGTGCTGAGACTTAATTCAAAGCTGTCCAAGGGCTTGGGATGCCTCAAATAGCAGATGCCACACAACTACGAAAGTTATGCTCCCCATCTCTGACAACCTTCCACAGTCCCAGGAAAACCAAATGACAGCAGAGCACAGATGTGTCAGCTGACAAGGCCATTTGGCTGCTTCCCACCTGACCAATGTCCAGTGACAGCTGAAGTCAGGCCACTTGTGGAACTTGTGCTGTTCCTGATGGAGTTCTCCCTTCTTTTTAAATTTCAGAGCTTATTTCAGATAAAGGCAGAGTATACTACATATCTCCCTTAATTTTGAGTGTGTTTCAGGAAGTGTTAACTGTGATCTTCAGATGTTTATTGGATGGTGAAACAGAGCTAATAATGTCACCTTGAAAACAGTAACACGCCTTAGCATTTATATATCTCTACGTCGATGGGAAGGTACCAGTGAAGAACAACCACCAAGGCATTTGTCATGATTAACTGTATGCTGCTGCTAATCCAGCTAGAGCTTCACTAAAGTAAGCATCTACTCACAAGTCATCACATGGAGGGACAGATTTCACCACGTCAATTGGATTATACAAAACAATCCCTAGGGAAAAACTGTGACACTTACTCAGCTGCAGAGGTGCAGCATCAGAGTCTGGAAGGTACCAGGCAGCAGTTTTTTGATCAGACTGTGCCTCCCCTAACACAGCCTACAGTGTCAGCTCTGCACAGCACCCTCAACTCAGGCCTAGGCTGTGTTACAAGAAAACATAGTCATGGAAAATGAGAGCTGGAGCTATTCCCCTCAGGCACTATATGCACAGTTGGAAAACAGGGTTTAATATTCAGCAGGAAAAAAAAGCATAGCAAATTAATTCAGCAAACAGAGATTCTCCAAATGAGTTGAACTAATGCAATTTTCTCCCTCCCCAAAAATCAAGCTTTTAGCCCATGAGTGTCAACAGTAAGAAGCAAAAGACATCAATGTGTCAGTGTTATGCAAACTCAATTTTTCATTAAAAACATTTTGACAGACAACTCCCGATGAGCTCAATTTCTACATGAGCTATAATTGCTTAAAAGAGGAAGCTATTTTGTCATGTTAGAAAGCTGTGTAAAAATAAAAATCTCTTGCTTATTGATTGTGCTACTGTAATTACAGTTGCACATCCTTGGGCCTCTCTTCCACTATGCATCATAACAGAAGTGTCTTGTGAACAGCACTGCATTTTTTCCCCATGCTTTCTAAATTTATGGCAAAGATGCCCCATATATGCACATAATCAGCTTTAGAGATCTTACACCATTGAAAGAACAACTGCTCTAATTAGAAACTTTCTAAGCCTGGCTCCAAAATAGACCAAATATTTACTTTGGTAAATATTTACTTTGTTCCATAAGCAGAAGTGTTAAGCTTTTTAAAATAGTAGGAAAGTGTCATAAATATCCAATGAAAAGACAATATGAATTTAAAAAAAAATCCCCAGTAGAAACCAAGTGGCCATAGAATTTGTGACTTCACAGAGGTGTAAGGAAAGTCACATTTAAAAAAAATAAATACCACCTCTGCCACACAGTATTTATTGAATAGATGTGGCTTTTGTGTAACTTAACGAACTATGCAAATCTATGCACAGAAAAACACATAAATGCAAAGATTATTTCAGCCAAGAAACCTGTAGGATGGAATGATCTACACACCGTTTTTCAGTGTGCCATCTGAATTGAAGGAATCACCACTTGGGGGAAAAAAAGGAAGAAGTTAGTCCCTGTGTCCTTTAAACAGTGCTGCTAAGGGAAGGCACTGGTGCTGGCACCATTTGGGCTGTTTGTATCTGCCAGCTTGTGACAGAACAGAACCTCCCAGACCATTTCTCACAGGTCACCAGTCACCTAGTACTAACTGCATCTGACCACTCCACCCTCAGCAAGATTTGAATGGATAAATCTGAAGTGCTCTGCAATGACTATCGGCAGAAAGAAGACTGAATCAAAACAAAGCAGCAGCATGGGTTGAAATTTGAAGAAGTGAAGTTATAACAAGAAATCTAGAGCTGCACTTCTGGAAACATATGCACCATAGCCCCCATACAAGAGGTGTTTGGGGGAGCATAGGAGTAGATGCTTTCCTTTGAAGTGGTTTACTGAAGTCACTGACTGCAGGGACTGACAGCATCACTGCCTCGCTCCAGCCAGCGTCCCACGCACAAGCTTCCATGGAAACAGTAGAGATTTTCTCTTCTGTTGCATCACTGCTCTGAATGTAAAACTATGCAGGTCTCCAGACTGCTCATAGAGTGACAAATGAGGAGCAGAGCAGACGTGCTAGCACAGCCCTCATGGGGCCCTTGCAGAAGGGCAGGATGCTGTAGGTGACCTGGCAGAGCCCTCCCAGCCTGCTCCCACGCACAGGGACACGGGCTGGCCCCTTGTCCAACCCATTGCAGGCAGGGCACGGGGGGGAAGAACATTAACCAAATCTCAGCAATGCTCAGAAGCAAACCTGTGACTCTGCTGCCATCCTAAATAACCCTGCACAAACCAACTTGAATTGACAAATTCCAGAAGTAAGTTTAGTTTCAACATCTTTGATTTTGCCAGGTCTTCTTTTGGGGATCAGCTCCCACACCCTGAATTTCACTTTGAGTTCTGGCCATCAGTTAATCAATCATTCTCATGCAGGACAAAACTATGTTGAACCTTGGGGGTTTTTTATTCTAAAACAATTGAGAAAGCTTCTGAAATCTTAAATCTTCCAGCACCATTGTGTTGAGTATCCAATTTGTAACATTATTCAAGGACACTTATTCAAGCCACTTTACAAGCAGCACATAAGAAGCTTTCTTAGTATTACACTGTGGTCTGTGCCTGACCTGGCATGAGAAAACAGCACCTCTCTCCCCATGTGATGCTGAACCGAAGATTCATAAACGCAGTCCTCAAAGAGGAAGCTCACTTTCCTCTGGAGCATGAAATACAGGGCACTTCCAGACAGAAGAATGCCAGTCAATAGTGGGTCACTAATCTATTACCACTCAGGAACTTGCAGCTCCCCAAATCCTGATAAAGTGAAGACCTGGTTAGGACTGCACCCAGATCACTTCAAACCAAATCCACAACCCTTCCAGGTGAACTCACATCCACACTTTCCAAAGCTGGGAATTGGACAATATTTTCAAGTCCCATCATCCTACTCAGGAGCTGGAATCACAGAGTTGCCCACCTCCCATCCTGACTGCTTCAATGCAAGGCAGGGGAGGAAAGAACTATCCAGCCACCTTCTTCCAGCATCCCTGGCATGTGACAGTGAGCCTTTCAATGCAACAGGGTGCAAAAGGCCACCCCTGGGTCTGGCAAAAATTACTTAAAGCAACACTGAGCAAAGGTGAAAAGACAAATTGTTCCTCATGAGTGTTTTCTCCCTTTGCTACAAAATGCAGCAACTGTTACCTAACTGCTCTGAAGTATTTCATTAAATATATTATTTATTGAAATGAAATACAGATGCATAAATATTAAGCAGACAAGAAGTTAAGATGCAGTTGGTAGATGCTCAGTCAGGGTTTTGGCATTGTTACTGCTTTCTTTAAATATCTGAATAATGATGAGCATTGTATCACCTCAAACACTCAGGAAAGGCTGTGTTGTTCTCTGGGTCACACTTTTTAAAAGCAAAATAGATTTTTTTATGCCACTAATAAATATTTAACAGGGAGCAAACTCTGCAGTTGAAGGGGGGAAAAATTATCTGCTGCATTCCTGACCTTATTCTGCATATAGGGGAAGAAAACAAAAAACCCAGTCCAATTTAAAGTGACTATTTTCTACTTTAAATTGTATGCTCTAAATTTGCACTTTGATTTAGACCCCACAGCTGAAGGAAGATTTGTGTCCACATCCTTGTGGAAGGACAGAAAGGTATTTGTAGTGAAAAGGAGGATATATGAATCATAAGACAAGACTTTTACACTGTGGACTTCTTGATTCAATCTGAGCTTCATCAAACCACTATCAACTGCAGGCAAAACAAGATGAAACTAAGTAGGACAACCTTGAGAATATTATTATTTAATAAAAAATGCAATGCACTACCATTTTATGTTCTTTTTGCAAAGCTTCATAAGGATGTTCCTAACTTCTCCCACAGTAGTGAAGATACTTGGAGCCATGCAGGAAGTAGTTTGTAAATTATTTCTGGTATGAGACATAAAAGTTGGGGTTTGTTGCTCCTTGCAGGGAAGCTGTAGCACTGGTACCAAATCTCTACCATTAACTTTCCAAATGAATCGATGAGGGAAACTATCCAGCATATCTCTTCTTTCTACTTCGAAAGGTTTCTGTGGCTTACCTAAAATAAATTAGGCAGAAATATATATACTTGCTCACAAAACCAAACATTTTTCTTCAAAACAACAACAAAGTGGGGCTTCAGGAATATTTTTCTACCTTTTTTTCCCAAGCATTCCTCTGTGTATGTCATACTGTGACACATAATTCAGTGTGACAGGTCATTTCATACCTCATTTAATTCTTTGCACTGCAAAGTGCCCTACCACAATAAAGATAAGCTACATCCCTCTTGCCCCCAAATGCTGTGGACCATATAAAGCAGAGAAGTTCATAAACTACAGGAAAGACAAGAAATCCTATTCACAACAGTCAAAAGGTTGTATTTGGTTTCTCTTCCTCTCCTTGTGATAGTGTCATCTTGTAATTTCTAATATTGTTTTTACACATAAAAAAAAATACTCAAGAAAAAAAGGCAAAGACAAAGAAAAACCACCCAAGTTTCTACTCAGGATGAAAAGATACCACTACAAAAGATAATGTAATTTTTTTTAAATTTCAGAATAGAGGGAAAGTAGAAGCTTTGAGAAGATTTGTCAGCGAGTGAATGTAGACTTAATTATTTGTGATACATCTAAATCCATCTATTTTCTTCACATTGTTTTTTAATAACTTTTAAATACATCTATTAAAAAAAATTGGTTTATGACCACAAAGTGTTGGAAACACCAAGGAAACACCTTGGTTCAACCCACAAAGAGACAATGTTGAAGATTTTAGCACTATGTGACTTTCTGTACTAGCTCTGGGAAGGAGTTCCAAACAAAAAGCAGTCCCACTGCTGTCCACCCACACCATGGCTAAATGCTGCAAAGTATGGATGCAATTCTCTTAGCAAGGTGATAATATTTGGGCAGTTAGCAATTGTCAAAGAAATGTTTTTCAAGTACTCTACTTCACTCTCTGATGTGTTAGTGAGCAGTACTAAAATGAAAAATATTAGATAAAATTTAAAATCTAAGCAGTAATCAAAACAGATTGCATATTGTCTGACAAAGGTTATCTTCATTTGGCAATTCATTTATTCAAATATGCTAAATTATGCTGATGGGAAAGTTCGCATAACATAGGACTCAGAGAGATTCTTTAACTGAGCCACTCAAGTGCTTTGGTCCTTGACTTTGATAGCAGCTATTGCTGGAATGAAAACCCAAACCTCACAGATTGCTCAGTAGAATGCATACATTAAAAGTGCGCATGATTCATAACATGATCATCAGTACAGGACTTGTTGACATTTTCATGCACTGAAACTATCATTTATTATGCCAAGATTAACTGGTGCTTTCCCTTTGGCAAAGAAAATGTTGCAAATCAAACAGTAGTTATGAGCTCTGCCACAACTCAATTACAGTCTTCACCTGTATATATATATATACAGTAAATAACTTCAATGGATGAAGTTATTTACTTCAACACCAATTTTATGATTTATTCAGTGGTTCCCTTGCTGTTAGCTCTGAACTTTTTAGTAATGATATTGCTAAAGATAAAAAATTTTATAACACCTTAGAAAAAGAATAATTTCCCTTCTTAATATAAAAAGAGATACCAATTTCTCCTCCCCACTCCTAAAGTTTTCTTTCCAAATTCCTGCTAATAATAAATCAAAGAACACATTGCAGTAAACATGTGGCAGTTAATAAAACAATGCCACATCCGTTTTTTTTCAAACCTCAGCCTCAAACTGCTGTTTGATTCAACTCTGGCATTTAATGCAGCTAATGCACAAATGAGGTTCTGCTGTTTTAACCCCTATTTTACAATACTTGTCAGACATTTTCTGAAGAGAATCATAGGTGTTCCAGCCCTACAGAACACTCATGCACTTTTCTTGAGCACAAATGGCTAAAAATGAACCCTGCCAGAGACACTGATTTTAAAGTCTTTTACCTCTTGACACCTAACCAGTATTTTTCCTAATTTGAGGGGAGGATAGGGAAGACCTACATGGGGACTGGAAGTCAGAAACTCTACAAAGAAAGGTATTGCTTACCTTTTGGTACTTTATGATAGCATCTTCTCTCCAGGGCACTGTGTAAGAGACAACTGAAGACACAGCTCACAACACAGAATTGCCCAGCAAGAGCACAAGGCACTCTGGCCTTCCTCTCCTGCCAGCAGACAACACAAAAGGCCATCTTTGGCCCTGTAATGCCAACTTGCTGTTTTATTCACTGGGAAAGGACAGGACAGAACAAAAAGCAGACACTGCATCCTGTGGCTGCAGCTTGGTGGCTGTTCCAACACATGAATACAGCAAATGAGGGAGAGTGAGCTGCCTCCAGAATATGAAACAGCTGCTCTTACCCTTTTTTATATCACTGTCATATGATGTCTGTATCTACCCATGGGTGGATTTCCTTCCTTTCAAACGAAGAAAGCATTCACTCTAGAACATAAATAGTAAATCTTTTGCATGACACACGTAAGTTTTCTCATGGATTTTGTGTTCAATTAGATCTCTTTTCATGGTGTGGAAGGAAAACATCTAGCACAGGTAATAACACCATAAACATGCTAAATTTCATTTTGCAGGAACAACTGGTTCTACAATACAGTTTGGACTTTACCTTACTTCCCCAACCAATGGCTTCTGTACTAGTATACTTTGCTTGTAGAATATTGCTTGACTAAAGAAAAAAATATTAAACACCTATACATCTCAGCTGTACAAGAGTGGTTTGCCAGAATGTCTTTTTCACTACACTTTTAATGTTAATGCTTGATGCCAAAAGACGGAATTGTTGAATACATAACTGTATTACAAGACTTGATTTTTTTTTAGTTGTAGAATGGCAGCTGAGAGATGTGGTATTTCGTTGTAGTTCTCATGGATTCAAACACTGAAACAGAGTAACATACTAAGAACAACACATAAACATTAATTTTGAGCACCTAGAATTACAATATAAATCACAGATCACATTAAAATTATTTACCTTCCCCATTCCAGGATGGAATGAAAGTAATTTTACACACAGATGGGAAATACATTTAATGGCTTACTAAATAAACAGGGATCATTGTTTTATGATGCTTAAATTGTTTTCCCATTCCAGCTTTTATAAAAACACTTAGGATCCTCAGAAATATGACTTTGACTTTTAGATACAGAGGAGTTACATGTCAGCATGCCTGACTTGTACCCCTATGCTGTTAAATCTTATTAGTGCCAACTCTGACACTAGTGTTTCATGGTAAATCACTAGCAAAAGCATATAAGGGGGTTTCACTTTGCTATAAAATCATCTTCCGATCAGTTAACGTCACTGAAGTGTTGGTTTATTCACTATTGAGGCAGAATCAAAGTCTACCTATTCTATAATTTCCTTTTTCTAAGGTATTATCTCCCAAATTTTTTCTCTGTTCAACTACAAAACAACAAAAGTAGCTCTGAAACAGGATTAAAAAATACCTAGCATGCTTTCCAGCAATTCATGTTTCAGTGCACTAACTTTTTGTAGCAATACAACTACAGGTTGATCAAAAAAAAGAACAGAAAATTACTATAATTATTCTTATTGATAAGAATGAAACTTGCACAAAGAAATTTATTTAGTGCTTCCTCGATTCAAAAAAATTATACATTTTTAACCATAAATTCTACCCTCAACTAAAACTATGTAGTTCTGCAGCAGTGGGTTGGGTTTCTGTATCTTTTTTTTCCCCAACTCACATAGCAAGGAAAAAAACCAACAACAAAAGAACTCAAGAAACTTACTTCAGAATATTTTTTCCTTTATGTTCCTCCCTCCTCAGCAACCTGTTGTACCCCTTATCCAACCTGATTTGATCTTCCATCCAACTGCCAGATTCTGCCCCTAAGGTCCCACTACCTCCCCCCTTCATTTGTGCAGTTGTCCAAGGACTTGAGGACATACAGCACTTAAGGGCTAAGTGCTGCTTGCATTGAAATACAGTGCCACATTTCACTTTCCTTCATTTTCCACACATGAAAGCTAGATAAACAGCTCAGGAGCCTTCTATCTGAAACCTTTCCTGGGGAAGGAGAGGAGCACAGTAACCATGAGTGCTTTCAAACTGAAAGCCAAATGTGGTCACTCACACCCATGCTGCAGTGGATAACTGCTCCCTCCTGGAGTGCAGCTCTGAGGTAGAAGATGGTGCTGTGACAGGAAATGGTAGGTGGAAAAAACACTCCTGCAGCACCAAAGGTGCAGCCACTCCACCATCAGTCACAGGGAAAGAGAATTGACTAGGGCTGCCTGTGTCCAACATCAGGCAGCAGAAAAAACCATGGCTAGGCTCTGAGGTCAGTGCTGCTGTACACTCTGCTTCTGGATTCATGAACCTTATGATGCTATCAGTCCTTGTCTATTAGCAGAGGAGATGGGCACAAATAAATAAGCAAAACCTTCTTTTATTTTTTTTTTAGTGTCTGTCCCTTAAATTAGCTGAACACTACAAAGAGATGGGGCACTTTGTTCCTAACCTGCTAACAGAGAGCAGATAAAGATGTTTAAGCTACAACCTTGGTTTGATGAACATTTTTCATTTTGACCAGCCCCTGAAGCCAAAAAGTTATTATGTTTTTCAGGTAGATTGAGTAATGAGCTTTTCAGTAAGTTTCAGTAACACTTCAGAGCAATTCAGTTACTCTCCTCTCTTGCCACTTTATTTCTACTACAAGCAGTTTCTTGCTCTGACATAATGTCACGTTTTTGTTAAGATGGAAAGATGAAATGTGGATCCTTCTATTAATACATGAACCCTGCAACTCACAAAAAGCCAAGAAGACTTATTTGAAGTAAAATGCTTCTCTAAGGACAGATGCACATTATTCTCATGCTTGGCTGATGGGAAATATATGCATGTATGCACACATACACTGTAAAAGAATCAAACTCCAAATATGAATGAGCATAAGTCAACTGAAATTTCTTTATTCAACCACAGCTGAATGCTGGGTCTATTCATGTTTTTACAAGAAAAACTAAATGCAAAGGGTATACTGTGAACTACTTCTCTTCACAATTTTTAATACAGAGCACTCTTTCAGAAGTGATGTTTTATGTTCTACATAAAAGAGACTAACTAAGAAAGTAAATAAATCCTCTGAAATAAGTAGTGTTGACAGATTTTTTTCACTACTTACTTTACCATAAGTCAAAGTGAGTGAGCAGGATTTGGTACTTAATGCCAACAACTTCATTAAAAAAAAAAAAGGCAAATAAAAGCAACACTAATAAAAAATCAACAGGAATTAGACACTTCTCCTCCATCTAAGATGTCTCACAGCACTTGCTGTCTGAAGCACAAAGGCAGGAAACACAAGACTTCATAAATCTGTTATTTAACCAGGGTGGTAGGGCAACAGAGTCCTTATACCTGGAGTCAGCTCAGCAAGACACAGCCCTGTGTTTCTCACCCACCGGTAAGACATTCATAAGAAAATTAGTAATGGCTGAATAACTGGATAAAGTTTAAAAAAAAAGAAAGATTCTCTGCAAGCCCTCTTCAGTTTTGTACCAATATCAAGTGGTCCCTATTAGTGCTAGGAAGTATGCATGAAAAGAAACAAGACCCGACAGCCCGGAGATCAGCAGCTCCGGCTCCATGCTGGCCCGTGCAGCTGCTCCAGCTCAGCAGTGCACAGGAGCTCTGCGGGAACAGGGCGGGAGGGGAGGGCGGGAGGCCATCCATAATTCATGGCTGAAGAGCCAGATGGAAGGCAAAGGGACTGCACACTGCATGGTGATTTCCAAGCTGGCGTTCTTGAGACTGTTCAAGGCTGTTAATGTGAGCATGGCCAGCAGGTATTTACTGGTGTCTTCCAGTACATAAATGAGCTGCTGGAAAGGGCTTATGCTAGACACTGCATCCCAAACCTCCAAACCTGAGCAGCTCTCCAAAATGCTTGCTGAGATGGGTTGGTCTCTACCAGAAATTCAACACCAATTGCCTCCATTCACATTCAGGAATCAAATTCATAATCAGAGAGGTCTGACTGCTTTCTCCATTTAACACTCTTATCAGAATTAGGCATCTGATATATAGGCTACTGACAGGTGTTCGGGTCAGGCAACTAATACTGTAAAATAAACAAAAAACAAAATAATCATAGATCTCTATTCTCTGCTCATAGTCCTTACTCAGACAAAATATTTGCCACTAAATTCCATGTATCATTTGGCTGGTCACTTCTGCAGCTATCCTGAATCCAAGGAGTCAGTAACTGCCTTTTCAATATAATATCAACTTCAATATACCTGGACGCAAAGATTTGTGTCACTCAATCACTGCCTCTGAATTTCAGGTCACCCTGAGGGCTTAATGCTCATCTTCCTGGTATTAGTTATTTCCCATCTTGTTTAGATTTCTGTCCTTCCCATTACCCTGTTATTAGCAACAAGTGACTGTCACAAGCATTTTGCCTTTGCTTTCCAGATGTAGTAAGAGAGGAATTCTCTTACTTCAGAACATGCAGCTCCTCTTTACTGGTCTCTGGACTTCAGAGGAGGTTACTTCCCACCTTGCTGCATATTTACCTTCAAGTGCCTCAGTGTCCTCATCTCCTTTGTCATCCTGCTCCCCCCACCACACACCTGTTCCTCTGGAAATAGGACAATGTGTCACTCACTAGTCCCAAGCTTGGAGAGCTCTCTGGGAAGTACCAAACATGCTCAGGAGGGAGAGGGCTCCAAAAAATGCTGCTTATTTAGTCCTGCTCTATATATTTGATGCTTCATCTGAAACTCACTGTTTGTACAGCTTTTGAACCCACTGTCACACCCACATTTGGTGGGGACAGGAGATATCAAATACAATTACAATTCTACAAAATTCTACAATTACAGTTCTACAAAAACAAGTGGCTATATATCAGAGAGATTTCATCCCTCATGTGAATACCAGGGCTATAGGAATTCCTGCACTGAGCACCCAACACCTATTTGCCCTCAGACAACACACGCACACAAGAGAGACCTTATGTACAACCCAGATATATGGGAACAACTCTTGCTAAAACTTGCAGCCAACTTGGAGAAGGCAAACCTGAGAGAAGCTGTGTTTCTGTTACTCTGTTTTTTACCAGACTACCTAACATACCTTTCCTTTCTCAGCAGTCTACAGTGCACCCAGTTTAAGACCAGCACCAGTTACAAGCCTCCACCCGAGTTCAGGGATGTTTGTTCTTGCCTCTGCTTCAGAGCCTGCTGCCCTTACCAAGGTTCCAACACATCTGGCTGTGAATCAGGACACAGGAAAAACTCTACTTGATTGTAGTGCGCAGAGTTGGAAGACAGCTGCTTATAAAACTTTGGGGTGCAGAGGAGGGCAAATTCTTGGACAGAAAGACAAACAGCCCAGAATTCATTATTTAAAATGCATTTCGTTGCCTGTTGAGAAACTCACAGGAAGCTTTTCCTCAACTTCAGAGAATAGCAAAAGTTACAATATGAACAATACATGCTTCATACCTTAATCAGAAATGAAAAAGGAACTATTACCTTAATAGGTAAGTGCCACTGAGTACCTCCAAGTTAATGTTGGCTTATCATTAAGGGAACTGTACCAGAGTCTTCAAACACTGCAGGAATCCATATTTGCAGTTTTACTCAGTATCTGCTGACATACCCATTCACACAGTACAAACACAGGTATGTGCCCCACATTCACCATCAGTTTTCACACCACCTTTTCATGTGGCAGATTTAAGAACAAGAGACACTAAATTTGTGACATCTCCAACAGCTCCTCCCTGTTATTAGAAATTAAACTGCTCAGTTACCATATAGTATCTTTCAGTGGTTCTAATTCTGAGAGGGTTTTCATGTTCATGGGAGTTTCAACAGGCATTGGGCCATGAAGTTTTTCTCCATAAAATACCATATTTTAATTTGTTATTCCTTTATTATTAAAAAACTCCTCTTGATGATAACAATCTCAGTTTTTCCATAAATTTTTACATTCACAGCTCCAAGTATTTTCTGATAATTTTCATTGAAAAGTTTGCATTTCATTAGTGTTTATGAGCATTTCTATGAAAGGGTAATAACTCATACCACTGAAGTTGTGTGCACAGTTTGTTCACTCCTCATAGCACTGTTCCTACATATGTCAGTCTTAGGTATATAGAAAATTTCAGGTCACTTCTGCATCAATTTATTGAGAAAATACTGACAAAGTATTGAGTAGATATTTACAGTATGCTGAGTATTACCTAGCTGAAAAGATCAGTTAAAAGGCTCTGTGATGAGTAGGAGGGAGGAATACATTCATGCCAATCCACTGAAATAGACTGGTTGCCACTGCCAACAGCTATGCTTTGGCTGATAAAAGTCTTTGAGCAACAACAATTGCTATATGCTCTGCACAAGGAAGTACAAAAATGAATTATCCACAAGTAGTATTATTCTCAATTGCTGTTGGGTTTTTCTTTACTACAGCCTTCCTCAGATCTCTCGTATTATTTAAAACTAATGATGTTTCAGTCATTCAAAAATGCTACATGTAAAAATGCTGGTGCATTTGCTTCATCTGAATGATGCTAAAGGCAACTTCTGGCATGCCCCAGTTGCTGAGCTCAAAACAATTTTTTTAGTAATGTATGCATGAACAGGGGTTTGCTGCTATATAGCTCTGTCCTAAATGGAAATATCAAAAAAGCCTGTCTTTATAGATTGAGACCTCTAGGAACTGAAAACTAAACTAGCATAAAATATCCCTCTCTCACCTTCTTTGAGGTGAGACACCTCATCAGTGGATGTAGATATAGGCAGAGGTGAGCAGTGAGATGCTGGAAGAGACTTTACATCACAAATTTGGGACAATATATTCCAAAGCCTGCACCTGGCCTCCTATACTTGTATTCCTATCCTTGTTGCTGTTGCTTTATCTGCTAATTCTTTATCATAATTTCCTCCTGTGGAAAGCAAAATGAGAACTCTCTCTCTTTCCTGCAGTTTATTCAACCAACCAGCCTCAGCAGCTGAGGTCAAGTGGGGATAGAGCCACAGCTCCTCTGCCAGCTCCCCCGCCATGGCCTGCTTTGCCCTCCACAGCCAATCCAATGGGGCTGTGCCAGCAGCAGCTGGACTTGAGATGCTGTCTCTTAAAGCATGCTGCTGAGGGATCAATCTCATGCTCCATTTTCTTACACTCTCTCGGGTCAATCAGGCCTCTTAAACCAGTGGCAGCCCTTCTACAAGTTTTTATTTTTCTCAATAAGGTTCTCAAGGAACTGTAGAAACACATGGCTTGGATGTTTTTCTCTTTTAAAATAGAAATTTAGGAAAAGTATGTTCTGTCTTTTCAGCTTTATCTGTCTGCACAATTTTTAAAATAACTTGTGACTGCATGTTAGAGGATGCTGTTTCTTACAAACTTTTAATGCCTGTATTAGACAAAATTGCATTTATGAATTAGGTCTTATCATCACCAAGGCATAAGCAAGCTATTAATATAACACTAACTGCTATTACTATTAGCTCTGGGAGGCTAAAACTTAGTCCAGGGACATTTCTAATTGCAATTGACACGAACCTTTGATTTTTGCTCTAAATTAATGGAATGAGCAGTGAATATCAGACTATATTTTGGAAGAGAAAAGCAGCCTTACAAACCTATTCCTTACCTGTCTGGCAACAGTTCAGTGACCTTCACAGCTGGGTGAAGAGTTACAGAAGAGCAAACCCCAGGAAGATGGAGAGCCTCCCTGACTCAGACATAAACCAGGGAATTAAACATATTGTTTGCTTCAAGTCACAGACAGCAATCAGACATGAACAGAAGAATCACTTCCTCATCTTCTCTTGGTTTTAAAGGTGCTTCCCCAACACAATTAAAATTGAATGCCCAAATATCACTCAAACAGGTAAAAGCTGGAGCAAGCCCTGAAGCCTTTCACTATCCCTGCCCTTTCCTTGCCTCAGCCAGCCTCAAGGAGGGGGAAAGGCCACCACCATTCCAGCAGCTCCCCAAGACTGGTAGCATTTTGCCAGTGAGCATTTCCAGCCTCTTAAAAAGAAAAACATTCGTTTCTGGATAAGGACAAGGCAGACCCTGTAGTAAACCCCATGGACCTGGGAAAGGCACCATGGAGGATCTGAACAATAGGAATGCTGACACAGCAGCAAATAAGTTCCTGTCTCCCTGACCCCCTGCCCCATAGCCTATCTCTGTAACCCTATAAGGCTATGTTACTTTAACCCTTACCATTGGTCAAATCTGGATCCCCCCAAACCCTGTGAAAGAAGCATACTTTAGCCCATTCGACAGAAGAAGACCTGTCGCTGGGACCCTTCACAGACCTCCCCAATAAAGCCATCTCTGTGGAACCAGCCAGCGCCTCTCCTTCTCCTCTCTCTGCCGTCTGCTGCAGCCTCAAGCCAAGGGCAAACTTACCTAGCAAGCACGAGCTGAAATCCTAAGAGCTTGGCAATCACTATAAGAGCTGATAGCCACCAAGCTTTACTATGGGGTTTGGCTCGCAGCAACCGGCCTAATCTAGCTTAGCCTTCGGGCACCCTGTCTCCCTGGGGACTGGCACCCCAGGCTATATTGCCCTGCGTAATAATAAGGCCAAATCAGAGGCTTTATTAAGACCCCAGTTCTTGCCACAGGCACACTGGGTCCCTGGGGACAGGCTGTGCCTCCTCAGTCCTGTTTGAACCTGCAGCATGCATTAATGCAGATGAATCAAGTTTGACTCACCATCCATGCATGTTGGACAGGTAATGAAAATGGATGCAGCTTCTTGCACAGACAAGGCACATAAAATGATTCTTGCACAGCCAAGCTAAGTATCTTTAATTAGCAACACACCTCCATTATAGGCTTTAAAAGGAAAATTCAATTTGCACGTAATTTGAAAGCTTTTTACCATCTTTAATTAGCAGCAACTATCTTAGCTAATAAAACTAAATACCTTTTGTACATGCTGTTACCTAAGAGGGCATGAGGTGCAGCTGCTCAGGCAATCAGCCTTTCACAGGAGCACTCTGGAGACAGCAACAGTGAGGAAACCTGGAGCCCTCCAAGGGGCCATGCTACCACTGCAGCAGCTTCTTGCAGGGTGCCTGGCCAAGCCTCTGTGCAGCTCTGCTCTCCATAGCTCCTTTGACAGGCTCTTCCAAGAAATTAAGAAATGGCATTTCTCTTGCAAAGACTGTCCCAGCTGAAAGAGGCAGGCTGCCCTGGCCATAGCACTCTGGGGCAAAGGCAAAGCTGTTGCATTGCCTTGCCCTGTCTCCATCCCACCATGCTGAGCAGCTGCTCAGTGCTTCCAAGCTCATGATCTTCCCTGAGCAAAGAGGAACATTTGCAGATAGCATGGGGCTGCTGTCAAGGAGACAGGAACTTATTTGCTGCTGTGTCAGCATTCCTATTGTTCAGATCCTCCATGGTGCCTTTCCCAGGTCCATGGGGTTTACTACAGGGTCTGCCTTGTCCTTATCCAGAAACGAATGTTTTTCTTTTTAAGAGGCTGGAAATGCTCACTGGCAAAAAGTTTAGGATATCAGTGCCCTCAGCTGTGTGCATGATAGGATTTGCAAATTCCCCCCAGAAAAGTCTGCAGAAGCAGATCAGACTGCAGATTATATTCTTATGTCTTTGTGCAAACACCACTTCAGAATAGCTTTAATCTATTACACTGGGCTCTGAAGAGGTACAGCTAAGGCTGAGACCACAAGCTCTTTCCAGTCTCTCGTGCAGAGGGTAACACCCAGAGTAATAACACCCAAAGCCACTCTAGCAAGGTTCCCTTCAAGCTCAGGCTACGGCATGGGGAGGGTGTGAGATGTGCAGTGGACACTTGCAGACAGAATTTTTGTTCATTCATCTTTTCTGCCTTCTCTAGATCTGACCTTGTTGTCGTCTTATTGCAAAAGTTCATACGTTCTCAGTGATTTCTCATGAGCAGCTCCTCGCAGCACTGACTCCTTCTTCCCAGTACAGACAACAAACTCAAACTCTTTTCACAGCACAACCAACAAAGTCCAACTCTCTCCTCATCCAGCTAACCCACTCTTTTGTAGCACTAGTCTTCTTATTGGACACAGCTAAGGCCTATTAAGGGCAGGCCTGTTCCTAAACTTTGGGAATTAGTACAGCTGCAACTCCTCAGGTGTGAGACTACCTTCTGCACTATCTTTATTTTCTTACATTCTATCCCTCCACATGACCTCTAGCACTGCAGTGGTGTTTTAGAGAAAGATACCTGTTCACCTGCTAAAACCTCTACCTCTCCTCTTTTCCAGCTGTGATCCCTCTGCAGTCAGAGTGTGGCAGGTGTGGCTGTCAGCATCCCTCGTGTTGTGCAGGTGACTCTGGAAACACCAGCATCTAAGCAGTGAGGCACAGTCGTCAGGTAACTTTGGTTCCAAAGTGGCATAACCCACAAATTTAGTAACTTGAAAGCCTCAGAAGACTAAGTAGATTGAAGTAGAGCAAGTGTGTTTGCACTGTGGGACCCTTCACTTTCTTCTCCCTCCAGACAAAGCCTATCAGCTGAGAGTAGACTCACAGAAACAAAACTATGGCGCATCTCTGGGATCTTCTTGTATCACAGAGGGCACATCTCTTCTGCGCAGTGATTGGAAAAAACCCAAATGCCTTGCTGTTCTCAGTGTCTCAGCCTCCTTTAGAGCCTCCAGCCACCTGAACTTTGAGCTACACAACTTCAGCAATTTTCTCAAGTACAAGTCTTTAATTGAGCAATATGTTCAGTTCATCAAAAAAAGCCTGTATTAGCAAAAATCAAGTCTTTGCCTTGGAACACCCATTTCAGAGGATTGCTCATTTTCTTTAGCTGTGCATTTTGTGGGGAATGTATGAACTGCCTTTGGCAAAGATCTGGCAGCAGAGTCTATGACAGTGTTCTGAGAAGCGACTTCTTATCTGATTAGAGCAAGACTGCTGGTCACATCTCTTCCCTGACAGCTCAGATGATGAAAAAAGTGCTGTATTCTGTTCTGTATTTTGTTTTTGTTTTTATTTTCATTGTCACTACTCATACCTGTCAGCTTCTTCCCACTCTAAACAGTTTAGAGTTTTGGTTTTCTTACTTTAAGTGTTCATTTTAACACTGAGAGTAAAGGAAGTAGTTACATAGGCATTATACTATCTTCAACACTTTATTTATTCAACGCCTAGATAACAGTCACTTCTTCATTCAAAGCAGCATCTGAAAACTGCATGCTTATTTTAAAAGATACCTCAAACTATTGAAGAGTACACTAAAACAGAGGTTGCTGTCAAACTCTGGTTCATTTGACAATAGCATATATTTTAACTATTTAAAAACTTAATGGAAAATTGTAGAGTGAAAGAAGTACCTTTGAAGCTCTATACACACTTGCATGAAAATACAAGACAATTTTAAAAACACTCAACCTCCTGTGGCCACAGTGACCTAAGAAAGCGTATTTGCTGAATCTATTGCTACTGGCAATATTCAGTACACCAGAGCAAACAAAATAAAAATCAATTTCTTGTTCTCTGCTAGAATTTTACCCAGTGTCTCTCAAACAAGACCTGGAAAGCTCAAAGCCAGCTCATGCTTCCTTTCACAATGCAGGTGAAAGCCAGCTGGTTCTACCAGGATTTCTTCTGTCCTTCAGTTACAAGAACTGAACCATGCATATGTACATAGCAGTGATTTCTCAAGGTTTCAGAGCAAAAAACCAAAATCACACCAATTTTACCCATTATTCAGCAGCACTTTCTCTGTCCTTGGCACTTTTTTGATCACTGATTGTTGATCACTGTAGATATCAATGTTACTCTTCTCAATTTTCTGTGCCACAGTCACTGATCATAAGTAACAGATCAAACATGTGAGCACACAGTTTAAGGAGGGTCACCCTGCTTCATTTTGTTATCAGCATAAATTTCAGCACTGCATTTTTTCTGGGCACCTCTTACCCCAAGAGTAGCGTCATGTCATTCCTGATTAAAATTTTATTATGACTTTAAGAAATCAGTGTATATTTAAGCTAATTTATTCTAATAAAACCCTTTTCCTCTCTACATTAATCTACATAGTGCCCTCTGCCACAGTACTGCAGACTTGAACATCAGCTGAGGTAACATCAGCTGTGGTTTATGAGCAACAAAAAGCTGTGCTGCAGATCAGATCCAAATTATGTTGGCAGATCAATTTGGAAGCCTGGGCTGGAATAAAAGTGTGGCACAAGGGAGGCACACTGCCAGAGCCATGTACATGTATGCCTGTTTACATGCCTGGTAATGGCCAGGATAGGGAGGAAGTTCAAGGCTGAAATTGCACAGGAAATTTCTAAAAATCAGGATTAAGATGCATTGCCAGGGCTATGAAGGAAACCTTCCACATAGGCTGCCTACACTGTGTCTGACTTGGAGCCCTTAGCCACATTTCCATGAATAAAATCAAATGCAACTTACATGGAACAGAATCTGTGTCACTGGGCTTATTCAAACAGTGTAAATAACCCTCGCCTCTCCAAGTCATTCACGATGACTGCAGCATTTGCAAAACCTGCAGTTTCAGATGCTGCAGGAGGCATCGGAAAGGTATGAGGATATACATTATCATCATCCTTTAACTGATGAACCTAAATAAAAATAAACCATGGGGGGAAGTGCAGGGAAAAGTGCAGCAGAGGCCCAAGCTGTTCTGCACAGCATGCTCCTCCCTGATCTATATTATTCTCCAAGGTCACTTACAGACCTTTTCTACTGATATGGAAAATTCACATTTATTAATGAGCCCCAAACACACATCAGCAGTAAACAGAAGAAAAAGATCTCACTGGGAAGTAATCAAATGAAAAGAGTATGGTTGGAGTGTGGCAGGAACAGGCAAAGAAGGTAAAGGCTGCCCTGGGATCCCACCACCCCATGGCTTCAGGCAAGGCTGCAGACAGCCTGGGAATAAAGGTGAGAGGCCAGGCTCTCAACAAGGTAAAGGTCGGTAAGTGCTGGAGGTGTGGTGTGGGCCCAGGTACTAAACCATCAGCCCAGAAAAACACTCAAACACATTAACAGAGCTGCTGAGACTTCTTTTGCTCCACGTGTCACATGGGAGGCAAACTGCCTGTAAATGCAGAGCACTTAAATTTTTTGATCTCTGACAAGCAAACAGTGCTCAGTCCCAGTGACTTATCTGGCGGGACCCTATCTGCCTTGGCTCCTCCAAATTTCTACTTCTCACAAAAATCTTATCTTCTTTCTCTGAAAGGCAGCCCCAAGGCAGGTGACTCTTCCTCACCTTTAAAATAGATTACTTGTCAATCTATTTTAACTCCAGTCAAAAACTTCAACATATTTCAGTAACTCTGGTCCCACAATTACTGTGCAATATGAATCTGAAGCAACAGCCTTGCTCTGCCCCACACATGAATGTGAATACCTGGCACAGGATTTTTGTTTACTTTTTAACCATAGATCAAGATTCAGCTTGGCTCTGTAAGATCCTAGCAGGGTGATGGGAAGAGAAGCAAATGTCTGAAAAGCTTGTACCAGCAGTCTTTTAGTGATAACAGCACTCAGCTGCAGAGCTTTTTCAAGTAATAACTAAGATATTTTATAATATGTACTGTACAAGATGATACCAGGGAATACAGCTACTACAAACTAATCAATCCCATAGGATTAGAAGCAGTCTTCTGAGTTTAATGCCTGTTAAGGCATCTGAGAATTATTCATCATCTCATGATAACCCTATTTTCTCTAATGTATTATTACTTACATGTTAATGGCACACTTACAACATTTAGAAGCCTACTGCACCCAGCACCACACTGCCATTTATTTCCTGTATATGTACCACTTGACTGTCATCAATGTCTCTCCTCAAGCCTTTTTAGCTGTTGACCCAATTTAATATCTTCCTGGAGACTGTCATCCTAGCTGTAATTACAGTAAAGAAGGACTTCACAATAAATGCATTTCTCCAGAACCCACAGCATCTGTTAACTCTTCTCTTGGTGTATGTGCCTGCCTACCAGGCATATTACAAAAAGATACAGGAAGCATTAGGAAGCACAAACTCTGTGTCTTGTCAGTACAATTCACCTAAGAATAAATATTTAGCTATTACTAATGAAAACCTAAAGCTAATGCTTTAGTTAGGATTTTGCAGTGCTGTACAGGCTTAGAGAAGAATTTGGACATTGTAGCAATTTTTGGTATGTTACTCATGACACTGCAACCTGGCTTTACCTCAGTGGTGATTACAGCTTGGCCATCACTCAATTTAACCTAATTTGAGTGTTCTTTCTCTGACATTAGGATTGCAATGAGCTCTATCTACAACATCATAATTGTAACACACATTAGAATAAGACAGACCATACACTACACTCAGTAGCAACCGCTAAGATTACTTGAGCTGTATGACTTCAGGTATAGCCATACTCTATAATGTAATATATGCTTGGTATTTGCTCACATTTTCCTGTCATTTCCCAGTAGTCTTCCCTTTCTGCAACTCAGATATGCACTGGAAGTAGTTAGTGTGCTGACAACTTGCCAGATGATCCTGGTAATTAATTTATCATTCAGAGTATCAGACCAGGAATCCCCAAATGTTAAAAACAAACCAACAAATGAACAGGCCACTACTACTTATCGCCCACCACTCTCTACAGAAGAAACCAGGAAAGAAAACTGCTTTGAAGTAACCCTCATGGTTTTTCTCTTCCTGTGCTCTGTTTCCATGTAGGAAGGGCATCTTTCTCTCTTCATGGAAAAGTATTTCCATGCCCATATGAACCTACTGGAGCTTAGAAAACAATAACAATAGTCCATCATTTTCGCAGCAATCTAAAACTTTAAGAGCAAGACTTCAATGCCAACATTGTTTAACTATCCAGTTATTTCCTAAATTGCCAGCCAACTTGTCACATGATAATTTTAGTTTTAAAGAAAAAAAAAATCCCACCAAAACCAGACACAGTGTAAAATACACATTGGATAGAGTTGTTCTAGACTGTTTATTAGCACTCTCATACAAACTGTTATAAGGTTTGCATGGATAAATCAAAGTTAAGACCAGGGATGAAATTCCTAGAAAACACAGGATTAATTTATCAAATTAGCTTAGAGGATTTTCATGGTTGATGGTAAGTTTATGCTATTCTCCAGTCCCTTTCCATTCACTCATATGAGAGAGTATGGGGAATAGAGATCTTATGAATACCTGACTTTTGCTCATATCCTGATTAAAACCAGGTGGTTTTCCATGGGGGGTACAAAGAGCTAATACAACAGCGTAAGATTTTTTTTCTTTTGTCTGTGTAGATAATCCAGGCACTTGTTCTGAAAAGAAAAAAGTCAGAACTGTCAGCTAAGCAGAGTCCAGGAGAGCAGAGAACATTTTTTTAAAGTCTGACAACATTGAAACCTGTAACAGAAACATCCAGGTTTTCTTACTTTCTGGAGAGAGTGTGCTTGTAAGAATTCCTGTCAAAGCTCCAAGATCACATCTCTTGGGGACAGCTGACATTAAGGCTTTTTCTTCTGAGTTGCTGAAAGTAGGTCATTCTTTTTACTACTGTCACCCCTTAGCAGAGGAAAGTTTCTTTGATCAAAGCCATATCTTCTCACAAATGCACTTTCAGAGAAAATTTTCCATCAATGTTTTTCTGTTTGGATTTTGTAGGGAAACTTGCACAGCTATGGAAATTTTTTCCAAACACAGCCGCCATATTAAAAAACATATTTTTATCTGAGTTACTGTGCTTTGAATTGATGTATTTTTCTTCTAGAGCTCAAAATTTTAAAAAATAGTACCTAGCAGAGCAAGTTCCTCACACAATATGCACCATTCTCATTAGAAGTTTTCAAATAGTGCTGAAACAGTAGAAATTATTCTGCCATATTCATGGCACATCACTAGTATTTCATTGACTTACACCAAAGTACTCTAAACTTGCATCAGCATAGGTAAGCTGAAACTCAGGACACATGCACCAAGCGGATACAGGGATACCTGGGGGCATTCTGCACTGAGATTTCTAGGATTTTTACCTGAAGTCAGCTGTGCATGAACCTGTGGCACTGTGTCCTGCTGTACTGAGCCCTGCAGCACTGACCATATCGAGCAGCCTCAGCTGCCCACTTGTGGGTGGATGTTCTACCCTTGCTCCATTACATACCATAAACATTCCATGTCCATGGTCCCTGCATTGATTAAATGTCATAGGTTCTCATTTAGAAGCATATGATTCCTATTTCTTTTTGATCAAATCCTGTTGGTTTTATTGGGATTAGTTCAGGTTCACACAAGCCTGAAGCAGAAATAAGCACTTCTGAATTTATAGAAGACCAAACTCTACCATTCCATTTTTATTCCTAAGATGGGAGAGGAGCAGGGTTTAGAAGTTTTTAATTCCTTTACAACTGAATGGTGTAATTATTTTGCTAGGTAGTTGCTGGATTCCTCCTGCATAATCCCCTCAAATAACTCTAAACCATTTTCTAGTTCTTTAAAACAAATGAGCAATTTCAAAATATCACATAAAATTCGGCATAGGAATAGAATTCATAAACCACCTTTTATTCTCATCATATCATTTTATCGAGGAGGCAGATTACAAATATGTTTCTCATATAAAAAAAACAGTCAATCCAAAAGTAGCTGGCCATTTCTTCTTTCTGTGCCACTGCAGCATTGCAGCAAATAATTTTCCATCTGGCAGCTGGTCTGCCTGTACCATTTTCTTCCCATTAGTCCTGCTTGAGGTTTAGAGGTATCAGCACCAAGCAGAACACCGCTGTTACACAGATGAGATCTTCCAGTTCCCAGCTGATGGATGACCCCCTCAGGGCACTGCCACCAAGGTGAGGCCAGACATCCTCATAGGAGAGCCTGAGGGAGGAAGGCACAGCTTCTGCACTGTGCAGTTCTTCTGGGAGAACAGCCTCTGGTCTACATAAGAACCAACAGAAAAAGAAGTTTCTCCATCTCCAAATTGTATGCTGTTCACATTCTACAGTTCTAAGTAGTCTCTGCAAAATCCTGCTCTGACTTTGTGGATGTGGAGTTAAGGCTGTTAGGACTAAGGACCAAATGCACACTAGGAAGCAAACGTCTGGAAAGATTCTAGGTAGGGAATACATTATTTTAGAGACTTTCCAATGGAATTATGCACTGTACCTTGCACACACTAGGCTGAACAATGGGAAAACATTTACAGCTATACCAGGAACCATAAGGAATTAGCAGTTGGTTTTGAGTTGCCAACACTTAACTGAGGAGTAAGAACCTTTTGGCAGAAATGGTGCTTGTTTCAGGTGAACACAGCAAAGCACAGCTTGGAAGCAATGTCAGTCTTCTCCAGATCAGCTCTAAAAAGGAGCTGGGAGTTTTCAGAACTGGAGATTTGGCCATAAATACACCCATATGTTATTCAATGTAATTCTTCTAGAATAAGAACAACCATGTAAGTGACAATAGGGCCCAGAGTCCCTTTTCCACCTAACCACTTCCTGCAGGGGAAGAAAGAGAAGCACAGAGGCCAGAGGCTATAAAGGGATCAGCTTAAATGCTGCTGTGCTCCTGTACCCAGGGATTATGGGAGACTGCCACACTGCCATAGCCCACGGGGTCCTCTCCACTTGAGACCTAGATGATAAAGGGGATCTCATGGATAACTTCTCTTCCCTTTCATGCAGTAAAACACAAAATGCAAGAACACAAAGCAGTGGCGCAGGGTCTGACCAGAAATCTACCCACTCCTGTACTAAAACACGGATCAATACACATGTCTAGACAAAAGTGCAAGAACTAGATGACTGTGAACATAGTAATTCTAAGTCTATTTGGTACTCAGGCTTGAGGAATTTTATTATTTTATCTTAAAGGACTCCTTTCAGTGACTACATGTTTAAAGGTATGGACATGACAGAGCAAGTATTATCCTTGCTCCAACTGTCCCTTGTAACACAGGAATGTTACAGCTGATAGTTTCATGCTGCTTCCTATTTGAGGTGTGCCTTCCAGCACTCAAACCACTTCGTAAAGCTGTAGGGAATCACCTGCCCACATGTATGAGAAAAGCTAACAAGAAAGTTTGTTTTGGAGCTTTAATTCTGCTTTTAAACCAGTGTCTTTCCTTACTTCTACAGTTCACTCATGCAGCCTTCAAAAAACACTAGAGAAACTAAAGACTGTTACTGCTTTTGCATTATGACTGACAGTGCCACTTTCATGGCTGTATAGACAATGACATTACAGATGGTGACAAAGTCAAGGTAATGGTTTGTGAAGTGTTGAGTACTGCCTGTTTAACTGCCCAGTGACAAAGCCATCATTTGACAAAGCCATCAAAGATCTTCATTCAGAAAAGCATGAGAGCATATGCTTTCGCCACTCCTATTAAGTAGAGCATTTAAATATGCATTTAACTTTCAAGCACCTGCTTATGTTCTGAAGGGCTTGTTTGGGGAGCAGGTGTACATTAGCAGACCTTTCAAAGAGAGGCGGTTTGCAGATGTGCTAACTAGGTAAGATTATAAAATGCAATCACAAAGGAGAGTAATTCAGGGTATTTCGTGAATACCATCTCACCACACAAGCTAATGGACAGGGCTTTAACTTCGACCAGTAGAGGGAACCCAAATGCCACGCACTTCGGCTGCCTCCCTGCAGAAGCTACATCACTCACAGGAACACCCAGGGTTGAGAGCTGCCAGGTTTTAGGCTGCACCACACTTGCTTTTGCTACAACCACCTAAAAAGACACAGCGTTCTTCATTACTTCATGGTCTATCATGGATATATGGACCTTTCAGACATTGCATTTCTTAAAGTAACTTTTAAAGGATAAATATATTCAATGTATTGCGTTTGTACAACCTATACTAGCCAAATTTTAGTAAATTTTATGAGTAAATTTTCCAACTTTACTTCTTCATTCACATTATGCCTGTCTTCTATTATACCATATAATCTAATGTTCACAGTATGCACAATAATAAAGAACACCTGAAAGGAATGAAGACATGTAAGGACTCAATCCACAACTTTGCTGTCTTTGGTTTTTTATATATATAACTCTTTGGTAGCATACTTGTACCATTTTCTCACTGTATATATTGGTATGGGGACGGGGGTAGTTGCCCTTGATACAGATTTTTCTGGCACAAAAATCTTGCAAGTGGGAGTTTTCCCTCACTGCCTGAGAATTTCTTCTGCTTTTGGAAAAGCTACAGTGTATTTCCCATGCATTTTCTGGCAGCCTACATGAATCCCTTTTCAGCATCTTGAACTGAATTTGCATGTGAAAACAGATTACCCTAAGACAATTACAATGTCAACTGATTAAGAAACTCCCGCACTGCTACGATAGTGGAATTTATTTAAAAAGGACAATGAGGACTTTGTTGAAAAGTGAACACACTTGAAAGACTTCAGGAAACATGGAAACTTTTTTTTTTCTTTTAGTATCACAGTCTGTGGGAGAGAGCTATTGGCTAAGTTAAATTCACTTAACACACCATTTCTTTCCTGTTTAAGTGTCCAGAGGGAAATTTCATGTAGGGAAGTTTTTTGTACACTTCTTAAAAACAAGTGCAACTGTATCTGTTCCTCCTGAGGATGCAAGCACTAATAGATGATCCAGAGTAATAAAGGCAGCAGAGCCACATGAAAAAAACAGAGTTGGATCCTAATAGTAACTTGGCACTTGTTTTATCCACTGCCTTTGTGGCTTCATCAAACATGACCAACCCTCTTTCAACCTTCTCTCCAAACTGAGGACTCTCAGACAATTCAGCATCAATTTGTAAGACAGTCGGATTTATGTGCTTGACTATTTGAGTTGCTCTTCTCCCTATTTTCTTGAGTGCCACTAAAACCTTGAGATGTGGATGCCAGAATCATTAGCTTTCATAAATTTCACATAAGAAGCAAAAGTATTTGCTGGTTTCCCTATTGCCATCTCTGTCAAAAATCTGTAATTCCCTCCAGCGCAGTTTCCTCTAAAACGATAATCTGCTGCTGACACCTGTTGTCAGCAGTGAGGGTAGTTTAGCAGGGAGTGAACATCACCTAGGGAAAATACTCTCAGGACAACACTGCATGCAGCTGGGTTTCAGAAATTGCAACCGGGTTATGCCCTGCCCCTCTCCAAGAAGAAAAGGAAAAAACAAAGCTTTTAGCATAGATGCTAAAAACCAGCAAATTTGTCACAGTTGATATCTGCACAACTCCCTGATGTGCTGGGACAAAGAACAAACTCAGAGGGCTGGGAGCCATGAAGTATGAATTTCATTCTCCTCATGTTTACACAGAGAAAGAAAAGTACAACCCTCTTGTATTTTAGACCACAAACTTGGGACCAAATCCTTTACATCAAGCACTGATGTAGGTTTAGGGAGGGGAAAAAAAAAAGTAGGTTCTGGCTTAATTTGAAAGCACACTGGATAAATTTAAAAGCAGGTCTGCTTATGTGATTTATTACAGAATACTGTAATTCCTGGACTGAAGTAGATTTATGTGGCCTGTGTGTAATTTAGATCCAAAAGGAGAAGCAGCGTCACTTACAGTGAAACTTAACTGTGAGGTATGTCCCCCATTCTCTTGCTTGTCAGGCATTTCAATTATCTCTCTGGTACTTCATTATAAATAAAGCTGCATGGAGATCTTCTAATCCAGGCTGTCTGGAAAAACCAAGGGCTCAGAGGACCCAAGATTCACTTGTGTAACAACTGGGTTTTAACTCAGATCTACCCAAACCTGTGATTACATTCATACACAGAAAAATCCCAAAGTGTTATACTGCCACAAAAGCACAGTATTTATCCACCCAGTCATACTCACTAGTCACCACCAATCTTCACTTGAAAGGCAAAACCTCTAAAGACATGTAGAATCTGTACTTCTTAAGTCTTCAGTTTCCAACAGCTGGTTTTCTGGCCAAGGAAAGCTTAGCCTTACTCTGAAAAGCACATGACTTCAAACATTGTCAATTGTGCTACTGTCTGGATTGCAAGACAGTTGTGTTAACTTCAACCAGTTTCGTTCTATAACCTTTCTCCTTCTCCTTTCACCTCCTCTCCATAGTTTGTACTGCACTTTGCTACATGCAATACTTCTCTTATTTCAAAAGACTAAATAAAAAAATAATAAAAATGCATAGATTTCATAGCATAGAATATATCTCTTTTATGCCCCATATAATACAACTGATAGCACCACTTATACATTACCAATTTAAATAGACTCTATTCTGCTGCTTTAAAAATATGTATTCTAGCAAGTCAAGCGATTTTTACAGAGGAGATTACTGTCTTGAATGTTAAATTCAACCCCCTATCAGGAACATTCTCCGATCCTTTCTCACTTATTTGTAGGCAGCCTTTGCTAATATTTATCTTTTGTTCATTAAAAATCTTTTTCAGAATATTAATTACAACCTACAGAGTCTGAAAGGCAGTTCTTGAACTGACAAGACTACTATCTTCTCACCTGCACATCAGGTTGCTACTCAGCAACCCAGAAGTTGTAGTAACAATCTGTCTTGCTGTGCTGAAGAAAGCAACCCTTTTTGAGGTTTTCTTTTTCTAAATTGTCATGTCATCAATTCCCGATGAAAAGATAGCTGTTTACTTCCTTCACACAAAACAACAACAAAAGAAATTTTCAACCGTCTCGTGTCTAAACCTCCTGCTGTCACAGGGCTGTCCCCCAACCTGTATCAATCCCCCTCTTCCAGTCCATCCACCACAGAAACTAGAAAAAGGCACAAACACTCTCCTGCCATCTTGAAAATAATAATTCCTATCTACACTGACCACACAGTTGCAACACAGTAATGAACACAACATTTTCTAGCAAAAAGCAAACCTTCTGGCCAACAACAGTCATATAGCAATAGTTTCTAGGCCTGGCAGCTCACAAAAAACACACCTCACCCCACCCATTTCCCCTTCAAAGCTGGGGAAAATACACGTTAACCACAAGCATGTACAAAAAAAATGTTCAGAAAATAACATAATAAACTGCTGTGATTTTCTCATGTTGCAGCTGTTTTGTGGTCAGCTGTGGCTTCTGGGTTAGTAAGACTCAAGTAGAAAGGGAAATGTATGTTACATACTACCTATGGACAGGAACCTAAATCACAGAAATGCTACATGGAATTTCCCTTTCATAAATATTACCTGTTAGTTATTACAGTATTCAAACAATAAATCAAAATAGCAGTCTCTAAAAGTCATTTTTTGGGTGTAGTTACAATCTCAATCAAAAGACCAGAACTCTGCTTGGAAGATAACTAGAGGCAAGGGAAAAAACAAAGCCACATTACTTCTGTGAATTAACAAAAAGTGAGGCACAACAGATTTTGGTTCTCTTCATGCTTCTTATTTAAGACTCTTGCTTTCTCTAGCTCTAGAATTAGTGACTATGAAGAAATTACAATTCAGATGAGATTTTTCTAAGCTCATCCTTACATGACAATTTTCACCAAAATGTATTAAAATGTGTTTTAAATGTGTCATCTGCTTTCCAAAAACCTTTGCAGATAACAAGCTAGATAGTTTTTTTCCCTCACATTCAGTTTCCCAGTTGATATATTAAAATATAAAACCTGAACTGCAGTATAAAGAAGCAACTTGATAAAACATGGTAGGAATTTAAATAAACTCATTACACAAATCATTGTATTAGGTTTACAGGGGCCAATCTTATGTTTAAAGGAAAGGGGATTATATTTAGCAAATGGCCAAGACATGGAAGCAGAAAAGATTTGCTGTTACAGCAGTGTACACAGCTATTAGAGAAATCGTAATTGTGCAAAAAGCTGTAATGAAAGCCCTCAGCCTTCATCTCCAGAGGTACAGAAATCCCACACTGTAGCTAAAAGCTTCTGCAGCCCAAAGCAGCACACATTTCCTCATCCTCTCTTCTGACCCTCTCTGGCTGGGAAGCACTCACAGAAACTGATCCTCGTTTCTCCAGAGAAGCCGTTGGATCCCTCCAGTACCCAAAGAGACTCTGAGACCACTGCTAGAAGCATTTCTGTGCTTTACACTCTCTAATTTATCTGTGTGCATACATAACCCTGTCCCCATGCAGCCAGGCACACACATGTGGACACTGCAGCAATTCCTGCTCTGACTGCAGGAGCCAATTTCATCTCCTGGCATAAACAGGCTGAGTTGATGAGCTAACTGCTGTAACAGGTGCAGGAGGCTTCTGTGAATTAGGGGTATATGACAATGGTACTTTTATTCATGCTCATCTAAAAGCCATCATTAATGTGGGACTCTTGAGTATTGTAGGTGTCAGACTTCCCCACCCCCAGTGGACCTTTCACTCATTCTTGCTCACGTCATGAGAACAAGGGACAAAATTCACTCACCCACCAAGTCCACCCAATTTGACACAGCTCAGAGCTGTCTTCAAGCTTGTAATTTCCTGCACTCTCCTGCAACCGAACAATTCTTATTTATAACAGATGTTAATTATTGTTTCCTTATCATCAGGGTTACATGCAATCTGATTTGTGCATCTCTAAGACTCATGGTGGTATCTCTTTCTTTCTTTCTTTCTTTCTTTGTTAGTGATTAATTAAAAATGTTTCATTAAGCCTGAAACAAAAGAACTGAGGCAGGAGGTTAAAGCATCACCGCAGGATTCCTTGACTCTTTGACTACTTTTGGTATTTGAAAAGGACTGAAAGTCCTTTGGATGTTGCAGACGTAATCAGACAGCACAGCCTCTTCCCCACACTGAATTTACAACTTCAAGTTGTAGCCTTTACAGTTTGACATCCCTTCAATCCCTCTGCATAACAGAACTGTCATGTACAGTTCACACTCTTCAATAGCAAATCCTGTATTCCCACTTAATGTAACAGAATTATACTGTGTTTTCTTCTGGCTGAGCAGGGCCACACGTTGCCTCAGCCAATACCAGCACTCAGGCTAGACAGGATTTGCTTAAAAGGAACACAACTGTTTTGGCATCTTACAGCCTTCAAAAGTCTAGATTGTTTCATAGATGTGTCATGATCTTCCAGGTGTCCTTGAGCTCTAGTGTTGTCTATCCCAGATGCTTCAACTTCATGTTCTACAAATAAAAGCTTTTCTATGGCTTTAATTATGTATTTCTAGAAACCTCCATATTCTGTGCAAGTGCATTTGTATGAGTACAGGTACACAGAAAGACGGCACAAGATCCTCTCTGTTGCTGAGTGTCTTACTGTATATTAAGCAACATTTTCTTTTGGGGAAGGGGTGGGCAAGGAGGCATGCAAAAGGGAAAAGAAACCTCTCTTTATTATTTTTTCTTTTCAATTGCCCTCTTTCACAAAATGCAATAGAACAACAACAAAAGAATATAAGTATTTATGCAATTGGAAAGCTTTAGTGTTTCTTTAAGGGAAGCAAGATGTGGAAACTCTTGTCTGCTGATTTGCCAACAACATCGAACTTGATCTCCAATACAGGAGTTTTCAGTAGTAGCAATGGAAATGCTGTTGATTTCCACTAATGGGCCAGAGGAACCAGTCCTGGTGAAGGGCCTAGCCTCAAAGATGACCTTGATCCACCACCAGCCCTAAATCCTGAGCTGGGAGAGGAACAGATGAATGCTGAAGCCAGCAATGGGCACTGCAGCTGAGGAAATCAAAGTGCTTTATTAGTTTCCTGCCCTTGCTCATTTTAAATCAACAGAGGAAGGGAATTTATGCTCCCACTACAGGCCAAGAGATGTAGTTCTAACAGCATCAAGTGGTTTTTTGTATTAATATGATTAAAGTGCATTTTCTATATAAAAAAAAATTGAATATTCAGAGTTTAATAACTAGAAGAATGCATGCTCTGAAAGCCTTCAGGAAGGCCTTAACGACTTGCTGAGCCAAGTTTCCTTTAAAAGTACTTCCTTGATCTTACTAGAATTGCTACACCATGATATGGAATCCATGAAGGTGGACTTCTCCTGCCAACAACTTTGTCCCATGCCTCTTTCTCAGACAGATGTCAGATTTCTGTGGAGGCATGAGTCCCTGTATGATGCTGCTTGCAAGTGATAAAAAATCAACTCTGGCAGTCCTTTTACAATACAAAATCTATTTAAATAGTAACCATTATCAAGGCTTTCCCACTGTAAGGACAATATATAAAAGTAATTTTTCTGTGAATAAACTGTGTCTGAAGTCACAGTTAAACACACACACACACACACACAAAAGCACAATACTGAGGATTTTTTTTTCCCCTGAAGGCAGAAAAAAAGCAAGGAGGGAAGCTGGCAGGTACTGTTACGACTGGCAGTTGCCATGTTGCAGCATTAATTTAAGCAGTCACTGCTCCACCCTTTTCTTGGTCTCCAGAAAAAGGATCATAATGACTAACAGTTGTTTTTTAAAAACTTCTGGAGCAATTCAGGCACAACCATGGCAAATGCTGTACGCAGTGATGCAGCTCTTAGCATCCCTGCAGTAGCTGCCACTTGCTATTGCAGTGGGACACAGAGAAGTGAAATGCTTTATCCATCTCCACAGAGGGAATCACAGGTAAGAATAAAGAACCAGGAATACTGGCCTATACTTGTAGTCACTGAGAATTTCTTTCTTTCCTGCATCTCCACTGTGCTTTCATATTCAAAAGTCCTTTAATTTCACCACTAACAGCTACCTGCGAACAGTGACACCACTTAAATAGCAAATGATTAAAAAATATTCTCAGTGACTCATTTTCCATAATGAGACAATCAGTCTTACTCAGAGCAGTAGGCCCAAGCTAATAAACATACACTTATTGACTGCAACCAAATAATGGCAAACATCATGAACCGATACATTTCCTTCCAGATTGTTCTTATAAACACAAAGCAGTTGTCAGGTCTCTGATGAGGTCTGAGTGCCTCCGTCACCGTGTTGGGCTGCATGACGCACATCCAGATTCTGTTCTCGTTGCCCTCATTAAGATGCTCACAGGTAAGCCTCGTTGGCAACTCTGTCAGCCCTTATAGCAACTGCAGGGAATAAATGTTCTGAGTGGTTTTTCAGCTTTCTGAAAATGTTTCTTAATCTACATGACCTACCACACAGTTGAAACTGCATTTATGCAGAAGGAAAATTTAACTTCATCTCAGTAAGTAATTTTATGACAGCAAAGAGGCATCCCTCAGAGAGCAACAAATTCATTAAGCAGTTCAGATTTTAACACAAAATTACAATTCATCATGCTGTTTTCTTAGAGGTGGGATTTAAATTCCAATATAGTTGTTAGATAATGATGAGAGAATATTCACCTTTCTATGGCATTTGAAATACACAAGACTGTGTGTGGCAGCTGGGAACTACATCTTAAACTCTTGAGAGAAAACAATGAAGTCCTGAGACCAATTAATCTGGGTTCAATGGACTGAATTCAAACCATCACCTATTCTGAGGCGGACTCTTTTATAACCCTTGATAATAATAGTTTGTCGAGCAAAATAGGCTAGCTATATGAGACAAAGACATTTAGGTTTCATCCTGATGGTAATTCTGAGTGCCAGGAGAGATGATATACTGAGTACTTGTGTGGTTGCAGATTACATGTCCCCCAGGCCTGGCAGGGGTAGAGCACATGGACTGAGAGAATGGGTATCACTGTACTTTGATCTCTGCTGCTATGAGCAGCTGGACAGAAATAATTCACAGAATTACAGAATTTAGCATGCCCACATGCTAAAAATTATTTCTTCCAGTAGGAAGCATTTGTTTAACGTAAGGCAGATGGGCTTCTGTAATTTGCCACACAGAAGAGGAAATCCCTAATTTATCAATTTCCAGTTTTCCACTATTCTCACACCATGGGCTTCCTCATTAAGATGAAAGTGCTGAATCTCTGCTACAGGTGGAGAAAGCTGCATGAGCTATTCTGCTTTTCAGTGAATCAAGGCTATTGAATTGCCTAAATAAAGCAGCATTAGCAATACAGTAGCAGAGCATTTTACTGCTGCAGAAACTAAAATGCTTCATGAAGATGTAGGCTACAAAATTCCTGCCTCCACATGAGGCTGGGAATAAATTAACATATTTCTGATTAAATGCTTTTGTGGGTTTTGCCTGACTTTCAGCCTAAAATTCAAAAAATTGAAGCTTACAGCTACAACTTCTGTGAGGTGACCTTAATTTTGCTTTTTTTTGACCTCTGAGTAAAAAGAGTCTTTTTTTCTTCACTTAGTCATGTAAAGGGAATGAAATGTATTACTGGAGTGTGAACTACCTAGCAATCTCCTGGTCAAGTGCAGTAATAAACTCAGGCATCTCTATACCCCAACTATATTGCATATCAGCAACATTTAGAGCTAGTCACAAACTAGCAGCATAAAGGCAACCCATTGGCTCATGAGGAGGAGGATAGGAGGGGCAAAACCAACCCTGACTGTGTGGATTGGAATCTCTGAACCACTGAACAGGCCAAGTTGGAAGGGATCTGGAAATATGCATTCTATTCTGGAGGTTTTAAAGAACAATTTAGACAAGCTTCTGCTGAAATTTCCTGAGCTGATTTCATTTTGGAGTTTGGTATATCTTGGAGACCATTCTTCAGTTTCCTACATTCCAGGAAAAGGAAGCAAAGGGAAGCAATGGAGTGGTAACAAGAAAGTGTAAACAGAGAGAGGCTCCTAAAGAGACTAACTGGAGGAGAACAGCATCAATGGCCAGATTTCCTTGCACTGCCCCTTGAGCCAAGGACTAGCTTTTGCTCTGTGTTTGTGCTGTGCTTAGCACAACAGGCTCCTAGTCCACTAGTGCTCTTGGCAGCAGATACTGGAGCTCAAATTTCAAGCAGGTAACACGTGATCCTTATTTCCCCTTTTTCTACTACCACAGTCCTCACTTTTATCTCCTACCCCATAATGGAATTGTACTTCTTCCTTACCACATTCTTTGCTTACATGTTTTACACACATCTCCCTACCCTTAAAACCTTTGCTCCTTTGAATCAATCAATCATGTCTCTCAATCAAATTCAAGGATTTGTGTGAAGTTCTCAGTACAGCAAAGTCACTAGTGTTAATTAGGATCTTTAAAGGCTAACATAACTTTTATCCCTCTTATTACTACTAATAGGAACTAAATGTAATGGATTCTTTTCTCAGTTGTCCCACTGACAAGTCATTTACATACACACTACTTCTGCCAATTACAAAATAAGGAAAATAGTTCTGCCTTATTATTGCAAAACACTTCTTTTCTACCAAAATCTCAAAAGGGAGAAACAGCTGGTTTACAGCTCAGTGGTAATAATTTCTGCAAAAGAATAAAGGAAGATGAAGAGAGAAGAAAACTGTTCTCCCTTGGTTTACACGCCTTTGTCATTACAAGAAGCTTTCCAATACCTGGTTTTAAGCACTTGCCTGCAGTCATACCTGTACAAAGAGCTACTTTGGCAGAGGTTCTTCAAAGTCCCCCACTCTTTACACATACTGATGAAAAAGATGGAATTGTGGTTGGTTTGAGTGATAATGGCAAGTGCAACTGAACACTAATTTTATAATGAAATTTTAAATATTACATTTACAGTATATTGAAAAAACACCTTAAAAAACAAAGCACACAATGTATAGCATCCATATTTTGAACCAATTCCTCCCAAGCATATTTTCAAAAAGGAAGTCTAATCTGGTAGATTGGCAAGTTCTACAGTTACACCTGGGAATGAGCAGGCAGTGCTCACCCCAGAGAAGCAGCACAGTAGCTAAGGAGCACAGTTCTCAGAAGGTGTCAGCCAAGGTGCTCTAACAGCAAGATGCCCTGGCCTCTGGTGGCCTCCCAAAGGGAGCAGCAAAATTCCAGATGTGATGCATTCTGGATGAGACTGCATAAAACAGAGGCAAACAAGACTGCAAGGAGCAATATAGATGGACTTGAGGGGACTTGGTAAAATGGCTTAGTGTATTTGTCTAATTTTTAGCCTCTACAGTTGTGAACCATTGTGTGGCTATACAGAAGCTTTGCTTTTCATGTCCTGCAGCACTTTGTACAGTACAAAAAGTCATAGCATGTCTGATTAGAGTGGCTCAGGGCATACATTAATAAATGCTCCCACAGCAGACCAGTACTTCTTTTTACATTAACTTACCACCATAAAAATGATCTGGGAAAGACCTGGTATGCTCTGACATACTGCTGAGTAGTTTTTATTCTAGCCAAATAGAGAATGTGAGAACAAAAGCAATATAATTTTTAAAAAGAAAATGAGAGCTCAGAATGTACAGATAAACAGCCACTCTGTTGGCAGGTGATGGCAATGAACAGTGAAGCACTAGAGTTTGTAATTTCCTTTTCAATTAGCAAAGGGAACAATTGCCATCCAAGTGGCTCTCAAATCCCGGCCCCATTTCCTGTGGCCTGAGCTGTAAGTGGTTTCGCCAAAAAAACAGAACTTGCGTGCAAATAAGGTATCTGAATGCTTGGTCAGGGGATAACTTCACAGTACTCAAATCAAAACATATGATGAAACATAGGGTGGCTGAAATAAGTGAAAGTTCCTAAACCTGCATACAAGCAATGCTGATGGCCAGTGGCCATAAAAGTGGGATTACCGTATCTTTTCTAACTATTGCACAAAATATTATGGAGGTAATTTTATTACTGACAATAATGAACACACACATAAGGGAAAAACAAAACAGCCAAAAACCCCAAACACTTCAATTCCATTTACAGATCCCAGGCTGAATGAAGGAATCTGACAGGTAAAAACATTATCGTATGGATGGGCACACTTAAAGAAAAATATTGGGGGGGGAAGGGGAAGGGGGAAATTATAAAATCATCTTGTGCAATTTTAATTGTTATTTTAACATATGGAAGGAGCAGATCTGAAGGCACTTATGCAAGTGCAAAAGAAAGAATAAAGGATATGCGCTAAGATCCACCCTAGTCCCTGACTGAGAACTATTATAAGCTAGGGCTTGTTCCCCCGTTCTTTCATTTTCCTTTGCTGTTTCTGAGTTGTGCTGGCTCTTAGATAAAATGGGTTCCAAGCCAGTATTTCCATTTCCTCTTTAACAAACTTATTCATGAAACCTTGTCATCTTTGACTGCGCATTGCTCTTCTGCAACACTAACTACTGCCAGCTGGGTTGCTCCCTGCATCTTAGCAGCAGTGACTACCTGAGGTAGTGAGTATTTTTCTGACTCAGGCCGTAGGAAACAAGCTATCACAGTCCCTGGGGCACAGTGAAGGAATATACTTGAGATGATGGAGAGCAGTGAACAAATAGTGGAAGGCTGTGAGAAACACCTCTTGGCTTTTCCATGGCAGCCTTCCCTGCAAGCCCCCATAAAAGGGATGGAGAGACACACAAACTTCTAAGAGTGGTAATAGGGGCCCACATTCTGGATGACAACATCTCACCAGCATTTCTGCATTAGAACATAGCAAATAAATGCACATAAATGTACCAAATTATACAGATAAGTACACAAATATACTTAAAGTAATCAGGAGGAATCCATGATCTTACTTTTGAAGCCTCACTAAACCTTGTCTGCTCCCCATCATTTAACTTGTGTTTTGTCTAAACACTGAAATATGGATGGGATTTATGCATTATGAACAAAACTTCGATCTCAGCCACCCCATCTTCCAACTGCTTGCAAAACAACAAGTACCTGCATGGACCACTAACAACTGCTCAGCTCCTCACTGTGAGGGAGCTCACTTCTCCCTCTTCACTCAGGAGAAGAACCCCTAAGACAAATATGAAAATGCACCACCTCCATTTTTATTTTCAACTCAAAATTATGAACTAGCGTATGGAAAAACATCAGACATGTCTTGTTGCTAATGGTCCAGACTGCAGAACCAGAACATCAACTATAAGGAATGAAATACTTCATTCTTTGTAGAGGAGTGAACAGCTCTTCCAGCAACTGTTGGTACCATTAAGAGGAGAATGTTTCTGCTTCCTAACCGCTAGATAGCTCGATATGATAAACAAACACTATGATAGACTTCACTGAGTAACACTAGCAAATATGTGAATTTCCATCTGTATTTAAACCTGAAGGTGAACTGAAACATTGCTATTACTAGGAAAATAAAAAGCTCAGATATGATGATAATACCCTAGACTTAGCAAAAGGAAACAGGGGCAGAAGGATTTTTCTATTTACTACTTCTATTTACTTGGAAAGTGGACATTATACTTTTTAACACTGGCTGTGAACCACGTGAAAAAAATAATAACTGGATAAGTAGTGATTTTAAGTAAGACTGCTGCATTAAAGGCCACATGCTGAGCAAGTGATGGATTTTATTGCTAAAAAGATTGGAGGCTCTTAGCGAATTGTTAAAATGCTATTACGAAAATTGTTGAGAGGTCCACACTCTAGAGATGTGAAGTCATTATCTCTTCATACCAGTGAGTCTCAAGGGTGCACACAGATGTGCACAGAGTGCTTTAACATCGTGGGGGTTTGCTGTGGTGAGCACAGAGTGTAGGGCCACTTAAAAGCAACAAAAGCCTGTTCAGTACCTTGTGTGAAACATATCTTTCCAGTCATACGTACATGGATGTGACTTGAAATAAATAAGTTCGATTTCAGTCTTGAAATGGGACTGCACACCACAAAACTCTGCAAATCTGATATACTGCATGGCACCAGGAAGCTTTCTAGTGTTAACAAACCACTTTCTTTTCCACCTCCCATCTCTACAGCAAAATGCTGACAGGCCTTGCTGATGGAGCCTTCCTGATGGAGCCTTCCTGATGATCCTTAAGAACAGAAAAAAATACACGGATGTAAAAAATTCAAAGACAAAAAACCTCTGGGAAAAAAAAAAGGTGCATTTACAACCTGCATAATTGAGAGAAGTTCTCACCCAGTGCCAGGCATCTGGTTTCAGCTGCTAGCCTGTGTTCCCAAAGGGGTTGGTCACAAATACCAGATGCAAGACATCAAACTTCTTCTTGTGGATGCAAGTTATTTTTAGTAGCAGTTTAAAGTTCAGGAACAGTGATATGATTCTGAATCTATCTCCATGTTTGGTACTCTTGACTGTCAGCTTCTGCAAGGTGGTGAAATATGGAGTGGTCTAAACATGCTGACATCTCTGCCACCCCTTGAAGTGGTCACAGTAAAGTAAAAAAGAAAGGATAGCTTGGGGAAAGCTGGTATCCATCTGATGGTATTGTCAGCAAAACCGTGAATTTATTTCCCCATTTAGGTCCTCAGTATTGCATGACCCAAAATTGGTTTTTTGCCCCTAACACCAAGTTTTATTTCAGCTTCATTTTTTTTGTCAGCGTCACCATTAGAAGTCTCCAATTCCATAAGGAGATTTCCTGACTGGATGCTCTACTAGTGAATCAGGACAAGATATTGTCCTGATTTTCTTCAGATCTTACCAAATGTGTCACAATTATCACAGAGGTATGTCATCTGAATAGTTATGCAAATAAATCCCTGCTCAAGGGAGATATTTTCAGACTAAATTGTTCCTGAGGAAGCAATGCTCATGTGGTAATATGGTCTATTGATGGGCCTGTGTGTGTATTCCAGACCTTTTCAATCAGCTGGCCTCTTTCCATCCAGGTAAATAGACTGCTAAGAGCTCAAAAATGCCAAGCTTATAGATGTGCTTGGAAAATACAAGTGACCAGGTGCAAGGCAAACTCCATTAGTTGCACACTGAGGGAAAGGCAAGGAGGGAATGGAAAACTAAGTATCATCAGATAATTACTATCAACACAGGCTTTGGGGGTTTTGCCTCACATTTCTTAGTTATCCTCTTTAAGAAGGACCAAAATTTCAAGTACTGTATCAAAATTGAACCATGACCATACATTGCAGGTATTCAATCCAGTGATAAGCGATGTTCCTTCTTTTTCCCTACCATGGTAAGGTGGTGATTTCCTACTATTTACATAGCATTCACCTTATTCTGAGCCTTAGCAGCTCCATCTCACCAAAGATACAGTAATTATATAAATCTACTCAAGAATAAAATTAATTTGGACCTGTGCAACCTCTGAAAGCCAACACCTTGAAAAAAAATCAGGAAAATTTTCTAGCAAAACCCCACATAATGTCAATGATAATACAAGCAATCTTCGCTGCTTATTTTTCTTCTTTCCTCAATGTGGAAGATTTAAAAAAAAAAGTGCCATCTGCCAAAGCTAATCTTAACCCCCCAAGACAACCTTGTGGTCGACAGCTTGCCAGTGAAGAGGGAGTAATTTGCAATAGCAATCAGTACCAGGATGCTCTCCACTGGGCAAAATACATCACCCAGGCAAAGATCCACAGTGGTAGCTGTCTGCAGGTGGAGATCCCAGGAAGCAGGGACTGCTCTGCCTGCCCAGCACCTTCATCTAGCACCTTCTGACAGCAGACTTATTCCTGCCAAGCTCTTCAGAAACAGGGTACCAGAAGTTTGGAGAGCAAAGTTACAAAAGGGACAGATCCTCAACACAGGAAGGACACTGACCCATTGGAATGAGCCCAGAGGAAAGCCATGAAGATGATCAGAGGACTGGAGCACCTCTCCTATGAGGGAAGACTGACAGAGCTGGGGCTGTTTAGCCTGGAGAAAGGAAGGCTACAGGGACACCTTACTGTTACCTTCTAGTAGTTAAAATGGACTTACAAGAAAGAAGAGAACAAATTTTTTAGGAAAGCCTGTAGCAATAAGACAAAGGCTAATGGTTTTAAAACTAAAAGAAAGAGGACTTAAACTAGATACAAGGAAGAAGTTTTGTACAATAAGGGTAGTGAGACACTGGTCCAGGTTGCTCAGAGAAGTGTTGGATACCCCATCCCTGAAAATACTAAAGGTCAGGTTGGATGGGGCTCTGAGCAATCTTCTAGTTGAGGATGTCCCTGCTTATTGCAGGGTGATTGGACTAAATGAACTTTGGAGTTCCTTCCAACTGAAACTATTCTATCATTCTGTGAAAATATTTGTCAATACCTGCAGGGTACTTTTGAGTTAAAGAGATAAACAGCCATAAAATTTGTGTCACTGAAGATCAAGGATGCCATAGAAGTACAAAATATTCACTCTTAGTCACTTGTTTCCACATGTTTTTCTGAAATAAAGATACTGCAGTACTTCTCAAAAAAACAAGAATAGTCTCAATCTCTGCTCCCCTATGCTTTCAGGACTGCCTTCTTTTTTCTTCCATTAAAAACAGCATCATGAAACTAAGTTTAGGTTTAACTTGTGGCCTCTAGCCCATCCACTCAAACACTCTAGGATGCTGCAGAAAGTGATTGATTCTGAGATGCCCACCTACTTCCCCCAAGACCCTACACAGATCAACACTAGGAAGCACCAGGGTTGGCTGAATCTGGCCATCCTCATCTCCACAATTGTTTCAAGGGTGCAGAAATAGAGATACAGAAGAAAACAAACTAAGAGCACTTAGGTAACTGCCCAATGAGCTTGAAAAAGAGAAATTCTTCATGCAAGGGCAGACTTTATAACTTTACACAGTGAAGATACTAACTGCAAATCTTGAATTTTTACTGGGATGGATATACAGTCCTCCCACAAGGAGGAGAAGGAGGGCCAAAAAAGCACAAGACTGAAAGATGGGATGGCCCAAGAGAGCACATGTTGGCATTTACAATTTCAGCAGGCCTGAGAAAACACAAGGCCTTTCAATGGGAAAGCAGACGGCATTAATGTGTTGTTGGAGTTGCTTATTACACCAGTAGCACCATGCATTTGTCCCACTAATAGCTAAAGAAGGGGCAGGAGGGCAAGAATTAACCTCTTACAGCACAGCTTAAAGAAAAAAAGGGACAGAGTAATGCTTTATTAATAACATTGTACTTAAATGCATTCATTATCTTGTTTCTCACTACTGACACTTAGTAAGGTGTTCAGCAAACTCATAATAAAGCCTACAGTTTCAGAGATAACTTTTGGCCACTAACAGGCTCCCAGCCACAATTTTTGTAGACAGGCCATTAAGTTGGTAACAAGTTAAAACATTGCCTTTTCAGATTTGACTGTATTTTGGCAAAATGCATGAATATCATGTTCTGGTTTTGTTCTGCTTATCATAGAAGGACGTATAAAAGCCTTTTTTTTTTACACTTATAATTGGTTCTTGTCAGCTGTTACTCTGTAATGTGGTGAGCGCTCCTGGGAAGGCAGGGAATGTGAAATCAATCAGGATTCTTCCCAGTGCCAGTAGTGAAAATTCCTGCCATCTCTATGAAATCCTCAGGCTTTTTATTTTTTTTTTTTGGTAGTGTGTTTTAGAAATCCCTACAAACTCTGGAAGGCACAGAGCTGAAACACACAGAACTTACGCCTAGGCAGAGCAGGGGTGAAAAAGGAAGAAGCAAGCTCTCCACATCACTGCAAAGGCCATACATTTCAGACTGTTTATTGATGTAATGATCTGGTCTTACTTTTGAAATCTTTCATTATGTTACTCATATCCTTTAAACTACCTTTTTTCTCTACAGTACCACAAACTGCTGTACTACTTATACATCAATGGTGAACTGCATATTGTGCCTTTAGCAGGAACCATATTTCATAATTTTTCCTCAAGAAATGAGTGGTAAAACACTGCTGTTACTGAATAACATTAAAATGCAGTTTATTACCAGCCTTACTACCTAGAATTATTTCTACTAGTAGTTTAATAGTAATTTACAGACCAGTGCTGGCAGTTATAGGCCAGCTCTGGCCCACTAACAAGTCAAATATACAAGAAATTCACACATAATAATGATTTCATGTTTTGATCTAGGCTAGGCACAAATGCACAATTCAGACATATAAGATGCAACAGTTCCGAGAACAGCAGCAATTCATATAGATCCAGACACCAAAATAAATGAACAGAAGGAAAAATCAGAGAGTGCAAATAGCACATTTTCATCTGCACATTTTCTATTTGATGGTATTAAAATGGTAACTCTACCTTTCAGCCTTTTCTCATATATAACTTTGTTTCTGTGCTTCTGATGTGCATACACAAATGTAGGAAGATGAACAGGGGAATTCACTCATCTTCCAGCCTAAGAACTGTAAAAATGTAGCCTTTGCCTTGTCCCCTAAATTCCTACACAAACATTTTCAGAGACCCACAGATGTTAGAAGACAACTTTCAAAGGCATTTGGTTATTTCACACCTATCTGTGCGTGGAATCCTCTGATTCAACCCTCATGCTGCAACACCTGTGTCTTTCAAACCCCCAAATCTTCTGACTATGATGAGCAAACAGCCATGTCAACCAGGAGAGAAAGGGCTGAGAGCACCACTCCATTCAGGGGTCTCACTGGTCACTAGGGTTTGAAAAACATCATAAACTTTCAAATAATGCGTGTGATCACCTTTGGCCTCTCATGACTTTTCAAGACAAAGATCTATAAATCAATTGAAAGGTAAGCTGAAAAACTCCTTGAAGTCTTGACAACACAAAAGGCCACTATTTTTTCCTTCACTTTTATGCTTCTAACTCTATATCTTAAGGTCTTGGACTTTACCATCACCTTCCTTTTCTCTCTTTATCCCACTTCCCCTTTCAGATTTCAGCTTGCTGGATTCATAAACAGTGATACCTTTCATTCTTCCCTTTTGCACAAAAGCATGACCATGGTGCACTACTCTCAAACTGATCAGAACTGAACATCAGGCCACAATGATTTCAAGCTGGAGCTCATGACCGCACATTCAGCATCTACAATCTCTCTGCTCTCCATTTTGATTTAACATTTGGTTCTTGTTGGCCCATATATTTCATCTTGTTGCTGTTAAATACAGTAGCATCTCTCTCTGCAAACCCTGCCATCTGGAACAGTTCTTTACTTACGTTTCAGCAAATCACTTGCTTTAAAAAAAATCTGGAAGCATTTCTTGTCTCCCCTTGCTTGAAACGAAATTCCTTTCTTTATCACTGAGAAAGTGATACCATTGCATGTAGCGCTGGTTTGTCCTTCATTGCCAAATGTACTCCTAAACTGTTGTCATGACCCACCCTCTTAAAAATTACAGACACATAAACCAAGATCCAGGTCTTTCAGATTGGGTTCACCTCTTTTGGGTGTTTTGTTGTTTTGTTATTTTTTTAAACAGACCATATGACAAAACCATAAGGCATCTGGGGATACAATCTGCATGAAATCTTTTACACAAAATAAAGCTGTCTTAGTGTCTTAACCATCCAGTATTGGGTGTTCCCTAAATTACTTGAGATTAAAGAAGCAGACTCCAAATAAACAGCAAACGTCACTTATTTGTGTCATCTACTTTGAAAAAAAATCCTTAAAATAGAGCAATTAGTAATCTGTCAAACAAATTGTGAAAGCTGATAACTGCTGCTAATATACTGCCTGGCATTACTCTCCTGTTTAATAAAAAAACAGACAGTACATATATAACATATAGTTCTATTATTTGTGCATTAGTAGCTGTCTCTTTCAGGACTCAATATATGATCAGAATTTTAATTGAACAGCTCTCACTCTAACATCATTATTCTGTAAACATGACATTATAGTAAGAGTGCAGCATTAGCCCTGGCTTTGGATAGCTAACAACAGAACTTCAGAATGGCAATGAAGGATGCAGACAAAGGTTTATGGTCAAGATTCTCAAGAGGTGAAGCCTCTCTGTATTAGGCCAAAGATTTTTACTCAGTCATAAGCTGAAGGGCTAATTTCAAAGAGAGTATCCACTATCCTGAAGAATAGGAAGGAACTGAGAGCCATGAAACACATTTGATACAGGTATGACCAGCTGTCACAGGAAACTACAGCAGCTTTAAGCAAGCGATGGAAAAGTATGGGATTCCAAGCCCTTTTCCTACCTTCCACAGAAAATCTTTTTATCATATGACATTGTTCTCCAGTTAACCTGGCCTTTAACTGGGAGTGACTTCAAATCACCACCATGGAGATGGGTCCACATGTGAGTTATCACACTGCACAAATCCAGTGAGACAAAGAGTAAGAACCATTGTAAGAGAAAGATCTTTTTCTTTAAGGCAGCATCTCCTGCCCGAGGTGCTGAGGTGAACAGCACAGTCAGCAGTCAGATCTTTTCTGGAGAACTGCTCCATCTTGGCTGGTTCTGCTTGGTGACCTTATCAAGGGCAAGCACCTTGTGCCTGTGTGTGCGGCCCTGGCTGAGATCTGATGTAGGACTGTAGGAGCTTCCGGCTCTTTCCATGTGCTTTTATGAGATGCATTCATTTTTAGATGTTAAAATGTTAACTTAATTTCTCTTGCAGCTATGGTACCATAACAGTGGTTAAGATGCTGTATTAGGAGATATACTTTCTAATTTAGTCTATCTTATTTTCTTACATTTTATCTTATCTCTGTAAATCACAGAATATATTAATTATTTAGCAGAATATGACTATCCCCAGTCTTAAATACAAGAACCAGAAGTAGGAAAATAAAATTCAGAAGTTTCTTTTCTGCTATACTTGCAAAACTTAATTTAGAAGAATGCCAGCCAATGGAATAAAGCTGCTATTTTTAACCTTTGGGCACACAAAATTTATCATTAAACCTTACAATTAGATAAAGGATCTGAAAGCAATATAGATTTTAAGTGGAAAATTCTTCTCAGGGAAAAAAACCACAGCATCAATTTAAAGCTAATCACAGCCAGAGATCTGATAGAAGAGAACAGTACAGAGGAGGGCAGCAAAATAATTGAAGAGTCCTGGTCCAGGACTCTTGTACATGGGCAGGACAGGACAGTAAGTTTTATTAACACCTGACCTAGACCACTGCCTATAGGATATGTGAGGGTCTGCACTGCAACAGATACTTCTTGCACAGGCACCCAAGTTAGGGCAGTGGCCTTTGGAAATCTTGGCCTGGAATACACTACCAAGTGCCAACAATAACCCTTCTCCAGAAATTTTCATATGTGCAAGCAGTATTGCATATATTTCGCCTTGATACCAAGTTTCTTTGACATCCCAAGAAAATTTCTTCTAGGAATGATAGCTCTGTCTGGCATGCTTGTATGTGCTTTAGAAATTAAACTGAAAATACAATTTTACAAATAAAGCAACTTTTAATTGCTGGTTATGGAAAAAATATTGCCACTCTGTGAGAGTCAGAAACTATCCTTTCCCTTGCTTTTAACTACTCTCCTGATCCATTACACAGCTATTCTTCCCAAGGAACAAAATCCCAGCTCCTCAATTCCATCTCTACATTGGAAAGAGTAGTTCTTAATCAGATGTGAAATGGGAAAAAACATGAATTTATGCCACTTGAACTGCATAGACAAGAGAAATTAATTAATATGATGAGTATATGATGAGTATACTCTCAAGGCAGTAAATTGCAGGCAGGCTGAACACAAATCAAGATAACACATTCCAAAAAATGGCTGATTTTTTTATTCTCGACTGCCAAAAAGCTGCTCAGGATGCACCAAGAGAGAATTTCTGCAGCCAGAAAAATGATTTCTGATGAGGACAAGAGGAAAAGAAAGGAATCTCTTCATCCCCATCCTGAAAATACCTAAATGTTCTGGTATTAAAAACAAAAACAAAATCACATTGAAATACATTAAAGACAGATTAAATTAACAGATTGCATGTACTTATTGATGTACTATTTGATTACTTGGGAATTACTATAAAATGCATATTTTAAAATACTATGTTTTGTACTTCTGATATTTTGCTTATGCTTCACAAGTAACAGAACAATAGAGTTTAAGTTAGGGTTTTGTTCATGTGCTGCATGAATAATAAAAGTTTATTTCAATAACCTCACTGAAAAAACACTGCAGCCTTTTTGTTAGGAACACATTTGAGGAGAGAATTTTCTTTCTTTGCAGCCAAAGATAATGTTGTAAGTAATGATTTTTTTTAAATCTATTTAAAAGAAGCACCACGAATTTTACTGGAGTGTACTACCTATAGTGCAGTACTAGAAGCTGCCTGACAGTGGCTCCATGTTCAGTTCTGAAAGCCTTGTATGAAGGGAAGGAGACCAGAAAAAATGGGAAGAATACTGCATCCCCGAGAAATTCTGGATCTAAGCCTTGCATCCACTCCTACCAAAGACTGAAAAAAACCACAAATTTCTCCTTTAAGCTTTGTTATTCTAGGCTTCTCTTTACAAATATGTGGAAGTATTTAGACACTCAAATAACTTTAGGAGACCAATGTACCTTATATGCAGGGCACTTCCAGAGCACGTGCATGTTCTTGGCAAGCTCAACAGTGACTGTACACTGGTGATTAAATGGAGCTGGCCAGCAGGACCCCAGGCAGTGCCAGCCCACTTGAGCTAAGTGCAACATGACAGTGCCCAGACCCATCATGACCCTGGGCAGAACAGTGAGCTCAGCCTTGCAGCAATCCAGTTGTGACAAACAGTGTCTTCAAAGCACATAAATAAACTCTGCTAGTAATTATACGTGTATTTATAGTGCATCTTTCCTCCAGGAATCACAAAGTGCTTTACAAATATCAGCCCATTCTCTGTAAGAGACTTCTTGTTTAGCAGTCCCAGGATTGCCAGTATAATTGGCAAATGACATTTCACTGGAATGATAGGCACTTCAGTGGCATCATCACTGGCTGGTTTAACTGAACTACTCTGTCTTTCTTCAAACTAGCATTTAGACATAATCCCTGTGCTTTTTGAATGAATAAAACAACTGAAGTCTCATCTCTGGCTTAAAAGGTGTTGGCTAGGTTGAATGAAAAGGCTATTTCACTAGAACTGGTAACAGCTGGGAATAAGAGTTATCTCACAACAACATATGGGAACACATGAATACCCTGGATTCCATCCTGTTCTTTCAGTGGTAAAATTCAGCTGAATCTGCATGGCTATATATCCGATTAGGATAATGGGACTGTGTTGCCAAACATGTTTATTCTTTTAAGTACACCTAAGCTTTAAAGCTAAAGGGGCATTTGCATCATGATTTAGTGAAACCATAGCTGATTTCAGCAGAGTGATTAAGACTTCAGAACTATTTGTACAGTAGGCTGGTTACTATTGCCTTTCCTATTACCCAGAAGATACAATTTGTTCTCAATTATTTTTCCCCATGCTCAAAAAGTGTCTTAGATCTAAACCAAGTGACTTTTTTTCCATTATCTCAATGACTGATATATTTTCTAGCCAGCCAACCACAGGCACAAAGGCAAGCATTTTCTTCATGACCAACACTTGACGACCTTGAAAAAACCTGCAACAGCAGCCTGTGGGAAGTCTACAGAGATCAAAGAAACAATTCATGTTTGTATTCATTTGAGTGCCATTCTATGTCTAGCTCTGTCTGGAGTGATGCTACAAGAGCTGCATATTACTAGAGTGCTCTGCAAGCACAGTGACATAGCTGCAGAGGCCAGGAAACAAAAAGCACTGTGCTGCACTGAGTGCTCCATCTCTGTCAGCAAATGGCCAGAAATCCCTAGAGAACAAAAATTATATTGTGTACATCTAGGTAAGTTATATCCACTACCTCAGATGTTCTAAAAATATTGTAACAGTGCATACTTGAGATACACTGGGGGCAGCAGGGGACCTCTGTAGGTACTACATCACTTATCATTCAAAATAAATTACTTCCAGGATGGTGCTACACAGAGTGCTGTTATGCACTCTAACATCAGATTTGTAGAACACCCTAACTTATTTAAAGTGTCACAAAGTTTTATGAAATTAATATGAAACTGAAGCCAGACCCACCTACAGTTTTAAAACTTTCTTATTTACAAAGTTTCTTTAATGAGACCTGATATCCAAGACCTCAGCTTTATGTTTCAGGCAGGTGATTTTGCCTTTTGCAACAAAAGGTCTCTAGTCCAGCCAGGCTGTCCTGTCTGGAGAAATGAGAAAAGAGAAGCCAGGCACATTGAAAAATCTCAAAACAGGCTGCTTTAGAAAGTCAGCAATAAATAAATAAAACTGTGTAGCATATATAATACTCAGGGGGTGTTTAAGTATTGGTCTACTCCCATCTACCCACACAGGACAGCAGACAAGTGCCATGGTGAACAGCAGGAACTTCAGGAGGACAGCTGGGATGCAAGTCAAAATTATATGAGTTGTCCAGTGGAAAATAGCTAAAATCCATGATTGGGAATAAGGAAGTCCAGCCAGAAGTGTAATTCTCTAGTGCAAGGACAGAGAGTTTGCCTTTTGCTTAGCACAATCACTTCTGCAACAGTCAAACAGTGCTTCAAGAGAGTATCTGGAAAAAATCCCAGATTCCACATTCGATCCTTTAAGCCTCCAAGAACAAGGGTGGCCACAGTAACAACGAGAAGCATTAAAGGACTGGCTTCCTCTGCCTCTCCAGCTCTGTTAGAACAGGGTGAGTCACGTACATCTTTTCTTAATCACCGAGCTACAAACCACCTCCTCCCTTTTCTTCTCCTACTTCTCCAAGCCTCTGCTCCCAAACCTGTCTGCTATCAGCAGGTAAATACCAGAGCAGCCCTTCCCCACAGATGTGTACAGCCCTTTGCCTGTGACTGATCCTGTTACTGTTCCTGTGTGAGGCAGTTACACAATTCACTACCCTCATGGAAAGGAAGTTAAATTCACCCAATTAAAACAGGAGGTGAATCAATGACACCATTATCACAAGTGAAACAAGGCCAAGATACCAAAATGAGCATCCTTACTGTCATGCTGAAGGAATACCTGTGCCATTTCTTATGTTCAGGACATAAAGGGATACATTTTCAGTAACTTTAGCTAATTTGCCAGCTGCTTCTTTTGCCACTGGAGAGAGAGGCTGTTCCAAGGAAAAAATTCAGAACAACAGAAGTTAATCTCTTTCTCTTAATTGCATTTTCTAGGAATCTCATGTATTGTGGCCAACAGGCAGTCATATCCATCACCCAGGTCTTAAGCCATCCCTTGCAAAATATTCCTTTGACAAAGACTATAACATTTGTGATTTCCTATGGGGAGCATGTTTTCCCATATTTCAGGCCTCTCAAAATACCAAACCCTTATTTTAACCTTGCATGCTTTGAAAATTGCTCATGCTGAAATTTCCCAAGTAGCTTCCAGACTCACTGGAGACTTTTTGGACTAAAAACAAAAAAAAAATATTAAAAATCACCACTGTAGCAAAAAATCTGAGGGTTATAAAATAATCATGGTTTGAAAAACAGGTTGCACAAGACAGAGTAAGAAGCTCATGGTCAAACACCCATGGCAAAAGTGCACATAATCTTGCAGCTATTATGGGTTAAACAAACACATTCTCTGGCTCCCAAAGCTTTTTGCTAGAAAAATACAACTGATAATTCCATTATCACCAGAGCTACACAATGTGGTGCACCACATCCAGCATAGGGCACCTTATATGCTTTGCAATAGCTCAGAATAGTACTTTTAGATGTTCTGGTATCTTCAGAAACAGCTGCCCCAATACAAAAAGTATCCCATTTTAGTGCACTAAACATGCACCGCTGGTGTACAGAACCTTAAAGCAAGATTATCCTGATACATTTAAAACATGCCCATATATGGATATGACATCAAATCCAGGCTCCTTAGCCTCCTCATTTTCAGCACCATGTCAATTTTAAATGATTCTGGCTGAGAGAGATGGCAGGATGCTGAAAACCCTGTCACCAACTGGCAGGCAGACTCCATTAAAGTACTCAATATTGCTAACATTGGTTCAACAGGACTTAAAAATCACTCCTCTGTGAAATCAAATTCATCAGGTTCCCTCTCACGCTGCCCACAACACAGATTTCAATCCACAAAAACACAGGGTCTAAACAGTCCCCTGACCATGGGTCATTTTGCATTCTGGGTTCAAACAAAAATAAAATTTCAAGTGGGAAAACTACTAGAACCACAGAGGATAGAATTTTAACCATTAGTAAAAATATGTGCAAGTCCATACCGAACACATGCTGATTCAGATGTCAGCTTTGTAATGATATCCACAGTGAAGCTAAGGGTGGGGAGCGTGGAAAAGAGGTACCAGGTTTTAATGAAAAGTCTTTTTTGAGCTATAGCAATGTCAACCTTCCTTAAATAAGCAGCAGTTTTAAGGCTCAGAATTACACTCTCAACTCCACAGAGGGTTGCAGGAGATTAGGCCACCCTGAGACTAGGGTCTATGTTTAAATGTATTTAACCACTGAATTGCATATGGCTCCAAAGTACAAAAATGTCCTTCTGATGCTGGTAAAAACCCATTAAAAACCCATGCATTGTTCAAAAATAACAATTTTGAAATTACCAATTCTGACTATTTAAGAACATCTTATCCTATCTGTAACACTGGAAAGGCTCCACCATGTGTGGCCTTGAAGGAGCACAAAAATGTGCAGAGGTGTACTGCAGAATCAATCTGACCACGGCCTCAATCTCCACTTCCTAATAATCTATGAAATCAAATGAAAGCACCAATTCTCTGCTTGGTTCCTCTATGAAGCTTTATGGCCTGTGACATGTACAAGCTGGAACTGACAGTGTTAATGGCCCAGCTTTTAAATCTACTTATTTGAGCTTGAAAACTGCACAAGGCAAACATTTTCTTTTACATCGTCTCACTGAGTTTGTAGCTCTGGAAGCCCTAAACCCCTTGGAGATTCTGTCCTTACTGCTCATGTAAGCTGCAGGAACACGATGCCTAATTTATCTCTGCATTGTTAGATCAATAACTTCAGCACTCCACCTCAAGCCAGCCTGTCTGTAGCTTTGTAAGAGTTCAAGCTTACACAATCTCTCTTCATCTGAAACGTTTTGCATTCTGCTGGTGTTTAGGCTAGACTCAAATACTCAGTTCTTCAGTGGGATTGCTCTATTTCTGTATGATAAGAGCTCCTTGAAGAAGAAAAACAACCTCTGTGGAATCTTGGGAACATATAAATCCAAGCCTTCTTTTTTACTTTATATACAAGTTGTAAAGGCAAAATCACAACGTGAACCTTATGAGAAAAAAGACAATCTGAGCTTCTCAAACCAGTGCCCCGTTGATCAAAGCCCTTTAGTTCCCAAAATACTTCCTAACCCAGACATCAGAGCTCTTGTCTCAGACACCCTCATACCTCCAGCAGTCTCTTAGGTCTCTCCATCCCTGGCCTCCTCTAGCTGGTCAATGTAGCCAGACAAGCTCACCTTGATCTTCTCTGGAGTGCTTTTAGGGGTAGTCCAAATATTCAGAGCCAGTCTGCTGCTATGAAGAACGCACCAAGGCACAACTTAAAGAGCAGAAGAACAGAAGAGACAGAAGAGGCAGCCCCACCTGAGAAGAATTCTCCATTGACTGATGCCATTGCAGCCTGGACAGCCAGGCCAAGAGGAAAAAAGATGGTGCACAGCTTCAGATATAATTGGAGGCATTACACTTGCAAGACCAGAAGCTGGTATGTGAGCAATGCATCTAAGAAAGTTGATGGGTGTCCTGGAGGAGATTAAATTTTGCTCTCCCCCTAAGCAAAAAGTAGGCAGCAGAGGGAAGGAATGATCACAGCCACCTGTTCTCCTTTATGATGGCAGCCCCTTTTATTTCCAGGGAGTACTTTTTGCCAGCATGAGTCCCCCCCATTCTATAGCCTGTGGATTAGAGAGCAGCCAAGCAACTTATACAAATGCCTTATTTTGACAGCAATTTTCCATAGCTTCAGCATCTTGTATTGTTTTCGTCTTTTTTCTCCTTTCTCTTCAGTTCTGATGAATTATTTTTTAATGGCGCTCAGCAAAGAATTAAAAGTCATTATTAGAGGACAGAGATAATATCTAGAAAATGGTATACATCATACTAAAAAAGCTTTGCAACAGATTGCTGCACTACTCATCTTGATTTATTTGTTTATATTTGATCAGACAAGTGTATTTTATTCTGTATCCAGGCCAAAGTTTTAACATGATGTATAAAGATAGGTAGCTAGCTGGGTGCTCATCAAACCTCAAAAATAAAATTGGTGAAACCATGCTGAATGAAATTGAGTCAGAGGAAGCTGGAACCAAAAACTGCACAGTGGCAGAGCAGTGTTCATGATCCTCTGAGTCACACAACAAAGAAGGCATTTAAAATATAATATGAGTTCATAATTTTCAAGATGTAAGGCAGTCCAGATTTTTTGAATTGTGCAAGCTTTGTAATACTTTGAACGAGTTCCCACAAATGGTGAGAGAGTCCAGAGAAGAGAAGAAAATGGATTAAGAAGACATTTAGGTCTAAGCTCCTTAACAACCTAAATGCCCTTGGGAAAAAAAAGAAAAGAAAAAAAGAAAAAAAAAAGAAAAAAAGAAAAAAAAGAAAAAAAGAAAACAAAAAAAAAAAAAAAGAAGAAAAAAAAAAGAAGGTAAATAAGGAAGAAAGAAAATCAAGACTCTGGGTGGTGCCTGGTTAATGTTACACTCTCTTTTGACCAGCTCCTATTTTTGAAGTTTCTTTTAGGGCTGTAGTTTTTTCTTTATGTTGCCAGTCTAATGCATTCAAGAAACTAAAACTGATTAACAACATGAATTTCTTTCCATCACCATCTTTTATGTGAACAAAACCTTTTAAAAATCAGGATGAGCCAAGTAATATAGCTCCAAATTTATAAGTGGGAAACAGAAGCAGAACAGTGATTTATTCAGAGGAGTCAAGGCAGGGAGACAGGCTTGAACTGTGTGGGACTGTCTCAATCCCTAAGCAGAAGATAATTAAGCATACTGTGAAACAAAGGTTGCCCCTCTCTTTCTAGACAACAAACTTCTGAGGACATTCCAAGCACAAACTAAAATTTTCCCCCTCTTCAGAGTACTTGAAAAATTTATAGAGACAGGCAATGAAATGGATCTGTGAAAGAAGCTAGCTTGCTTGCTAACTGTTCTAAAATGAAAAAGGAGCCTGTCTCCTGTTACAGCAAGCCCAATATTTTAGAAACCTCCAAGTGTTTGATAGAGCATCCAGACGAGCATTGTTGGCAGGGGAAGCATAAACAAATGCTGCCTGTAAATCACATTCAGCAAAATTACATGTTTTTTTCTAGAATATGGAACTTGATTCCCTGTAGCCTTGTATCTTCTGCAGTCATTTACATCAGCATGAAGTAATATACTGATGGCCTGTAGAACCACCTTTGCATTTTACCCACATGCCAGAGACATTTGCTGTCAATGTCTCAAAGAAGTAACAGTATACTCAATCTGTTGGACAACACACAAGCACAGAAATACCAAAAAAAACCAAAAAAAACCAAAAACCCCCAAAAAAAGGTATCGACATTAAAAAACTGCCTATATATTAAAAAGAAAGTTAGAATGGGAACAAGACAGAGTGGACAGAGTCAGTCAAGTCTTTACTGTTTTATGAAGTTCACAAATCACATCTTACGCATGGAACAACTTAAAAGAATGCTACATTATAAGACTGTGCAAGTTTCAAACTTGCAACTTAAATCCTGCATTTTGAAGCTTTAAATAGATGCCTGAATTACAGCTGCTTCAGCAGCCTAAATCCAGCTCTCAAGCATGTTTTGGAATACAAACTTTAAAAGCTCATTAAGTTTTTTTCCAGAGTCCTTTCCTCAATCAGTGCATAGAAGTTATAGCTTCTATAATTTCTAGACAACTACTGAGTGTGACTGCTTTCTCATCATACTTCTACATTTACACACAGGTCTTGCATTCCATGCACTAGTCACATTCTGCTCAGAAGCCTGAAGAATTAATTTCCTGCTGACTGTGTCTGTGTTATGATCACAACTGAGCACAACTGCTTCACAAATATTAGGGTTTCTTTTGCACTGTATCATCCATGTCTTATATATTTATAACTGATTTACAGAGAGATCAAGGTAAAAACTATATCCACTGACTTTCAGGAACCCCAGTGAGAATCATAGGACACAATCCCTCTGGTGTAGGTTTGACTTAATCTGTGGCTGTGGTGCTCAACCTTTCTGGAAACCAGAAACCAAATCTCATTCAGCAAAAGAGGATCTTATCTTGCAAGTGAGAAAGTTTGGTTTAAGGCACCTTAGGAAAACGATGCAACAGGCAGAAATACAGTGCAACTCTCCATGGCAGCAACAGCTCTCAGCTGCCTTGAACTGTACCATTGCTTCCTGCAGTCTCTTGCTTCAGTTGTCAAGCATTTCTCAGCCTCTCTTCTGTACTATAAACAAGACCCAAATATTGTGGAAGATTGAGAGTGCAATCATAGAGTTTGAAAGACTATCACAATTTAGAAACAACAGTAGGAAATGCAGAGTCATGGAGATAACCATTCTTCTAGCATTTCACAGTTTTTTGAGCACCAGCCTTTACAGCCTTAATAACATTCTTTTAACTACCTAGTTACCTGCATAGCAATCCAGGAAGTTCTGTGGGTTTTTTAATTGAGTAATATTTTTTAATGCCAAAGATTCAGTCATGAGGCATAAAATCAATACCTAAATCTGCTTTAAATCTTGTGATATTTACAATTGAGTTAGACAACCTTTTCCAAGACACTGCAGGGAAACCTAGTGAGCTTAGGAATAAATCAGGCTTCATCTCAGTGTTGTTTTAGACTCAGTGAACAACTCAGTGTTGAAGCCCAGGGTGGCAGAAGAAGGGACACCAATGATCAGGTTTGTGAAATCTTAGTTATTTAAATTAAATGAATTTAAAGCATAGTGTATGGATTTCCATCTAGCTGACAGAAAGACCAAGACCTAGCTGAAAGTCATATTCTTGCTCCAAAGCACAGGACTGCTAGTTCTTAAAATGAAACTTCACGAAAATATTTACTTGGCAGAGAGAAGATATTCTTTATTTGTGTAAATTTTGATTAAAATTTTAAACACCTGAAAACAGGGTCTAAGTAGTTAGGAAACACAGGTAGTATATCAATGTTTTCCAGTTCTTAACATGTTCATACACTAATGTTTCTTTAGTCTCTTCTGAAAATTTTGATCTAACTAAGACATCAGTTCTGCTCTGAACAGGGAGCTGGATTGGATAACTGCTGGAGGTCCTTTCCAACTTTACAATGGGAGTTTCTGATACACAGCTCTTTTCAGAGACAAATCCAGCATTTTTTATAGGACCAAGTGACATCAACATCAAGTCAAGTATTACAAGTAACGACTCCAAAATCTAAGCGTGGGATTTTACCAAATGAAACACTGACATGCTTGAGCTCACTGATGGCATTAATTTTCCAAAATATGGCTTTTCACTATAGGCGGTTCTGGACAGAATTAATCTAATTAATTTCTTAAGTATCACCTTGCTAGCCAGCAACTATAGGTAAAAGTAACTCACCAACTTTTATGATCACTCTGTGTTCTGAACTACTGTCTGAGAAAAACAGGTCTGTCTAGTATCTCAATTTATTCCAAGGACAAAACAATCCAGGAAGCACCAGATTACTATTTTAGTGCTGATTCTCTAAATGCACTGAAGCTGCAGTAAGGTTTGCCAATTTGTTTTTTGGAGCCCTGTGTGCCCTTAGAGGCAAAGTGCACTTATTCTGTATGTAACTGCATCGTTAAGCTTGACTGAAATGTGCTTATCATCAGACATGCTGAAAAGAATTTCAGCTTAGCTGCTTTCATTAACACAAGCACCTATGCAGCTAGAATTTCAGATCAAGCCCCTGCAACATTGGAAATCACCATTCACTCCTTGGGTTTGCTACAAAAAAGCACATCATAAGGAAATGGGTGGAAAGCAGAGGGATGAAAAAGAAATGGAGGATTAGTTAATAATATACCTTCCTGACACAAAAAGGCCTTTCTGTGCTCTGAAGTGTGTTGCCAGATCTAGAGTTTATCTGCAGTATGAGCTAGACTCCGAAAGTTATTTTCAGAATATTAAAAATTTCTGATTTTTAGTTTTAAGGATAAAGTACATTTTCTGTAAATCAGCAAGATAACAGAATGATGGAAGGAATGCTTTTCCAACAAACAGTAATATTCATCAGTTATGAGAGATGTATTTGATGATATTATATATATTGATGAGGGGAACTTACATACAGAGGTAGAACAATGAAGGTGTACCCTGAATTTCAAATCTGGACTGTTTACCTCACTCACTTTATTATCAGAATCTTAAACTACACCTCCTTCCTGCAGTTCTCTTCTCCTAATGTTTCCATACACTGGCAAGAGCGAAATGGACTAAACTCCAATCTTGGAATACCATGGACTGTATTCTTCCCCAGTGCTATTAACTCGTTCCAGACAGAAAAATATTTAATTACAGCACTTCAAGTGAGAGAGTGGGACAGAGAAGAGAATACTCCTTCAGGAAAAATTCTGAGATAATGAATGAGAAGGGAAATGTCACAGTGAGGAAGCTCATCTCAAAAAAATGCCTGCACAATGCCAAAGACAGGATCCTCCTAGGAGGAAAAGTTCATATGAAGAAAGTACATCTGAAATGAGTGACTGACAAGCATGATGAGATATGCAAGTATCAAGATTTGGCACTACTAATGCAAAAATGCTGAGCTCTGACTGCTATTATGCATTACATGTAATTCCCAAAGAAGGAAAGCACAATCTCTGTTAGTTAAAGGAGAATATGCAAGGAACGGGTGAAGGATGCTTTGAAAAAAAGGTGGAGAGACATACAGTAAGAACAATATAGGATGATGACATGCTAAGCAGGTCTCAATCTACCAAGGTTTTTGAGGGTAGGAGAGGAAAAATGAATATCTTAAAATTACCAGTATTTAAAAACAAAACAGCACAGAAGGCATGCATGAATAAGATAAGGAAAAATCCATCTCTAATTTCTCCACTGGCAAGCAGAAATATTCTGGCCTGAGGAGTAATGATCTGAGCTTCATCATGATGAATTTCTGTCTAGAATGAGAAGGAAGATTCTTTACCACTGTTAAATGATGAATATATTCAAGTACTGCTAAATCAAGCTATAGGACAGGCAGCCTTTCTGCTGCTTCTCCATATTAATCATGTAATGTGTACTGTTCCCACTGTGAGTTGGGTTTCAGGTGTTTGACTTCACCATAAGCATCCACAGTGCAGTATGTGCAGCACACAGGATTTACACAAAGCATTTTCTCTCCAATGTTTCTTTATTTATGCAACTGAAATGCAAACTACTGCACTCCATCATTCTTCTTACTTAAAACTCCACATCTCTGAGCCTCATCCCAGTGACACTGAAAGCATCACAGAAATAATAATCCCCAACAAGAAGTGATCCCTCTCTGCATTACCCCATTACTGCTACCTGAAAACTTCAAGAGTATCCAAAGTATTTGTAAGGCAGCAAATGGCAAGTCTCTGATGTGTTTAAGGAGGGGTATTGGGCAAATGCAATACAAAGAGTTGTGTAATTTGCACCACAGACCCACTGCTAGGAAAAGTAACCCCCCACATATAGCTCCCCCCTCCAGGCACTCCAAGCAAAATGCATTTCTGGCTATCACTTGCTATTGACAGAATGCACAAGACTTCTGATTCTCTTCTTTACCCTTCTCCCCCACGCCCCTAGATATTGCTTCTTAGTAGAAGTTTTGCCTCCTGAATTTTGTAGACTTCTCTGCAAGCAACAAGCTCCAAGTGCAGTGCCACTGGTGATTGCAGTCAGCCACTGGCTATTCAGTGACAGATGAGAGTAGAAGGCCATGGCCTGCAGGTCCAATTGCACTGTCTTTGCTGTCAGCAGAGAGCTTGTTTAGGAAGATTGATCAAAGAGGGAATTCAGCCAAATGCCCCTTGCTCTGGAGTAACAGCAATTAATCACAGATCAGCAGCACAGTAAAATGTAAATCACCAAGAATTAAACAGTGTCAGGTAGCAAACTCTAGAAATGCAGCTATGGGAGAGAGAATAAGATAGGTTAGGCCCTTCCTACAGAGCTACTGGGAGGCTCCTACTCTGCTTTCCAGCTAACAAAAGGTGACTGAGAGAGGGTGGATGGGTGGGAGGCATGCAGCTTCTGGGCAGTGGGTGCAGCCAGGCAATGCCATGCAGAAAGCAGAGCTGCACGCCAGCACACTGCAGCAGTAGAAAGGCACTCTTGCTACCTCATGTCTCACCCCAGTGATCTGGGTTCTCTGAGTTTGCTGCCATATCTTAATGAGAAATGAAGAAGCAGAGGTGGGGAAGAAAGAGATGCAGAAGGCATTGGAGAAAACTCATGTTTTTTCCCCCCTACAGGCAGCTGTCTTCCAATTTGGAAAGCTGAAAGGTTATGCAAGAAACCAATGTCAAAGGAGACCACAGTTCCCAGTTTCTTTGGGAAGTCTGGGAAATGTTTATAGGTCTCACTTTAACATGTGAGTGTCACTCTGAGGTAAGTGACAACTGTACTTCAGTTGTCTTCAAGAAACAGACTGAATAAATAAAACTGAGCATCTGTAAACTATCACATGTTTCAATTCTCAGCTTTTTCACATGCTAAGGAAAAAGAATCAAACATTTAAAGTTGCCATGGGCTAGCTGTGCCATAACATGGTGGGGTTTTTCCCCACAAGAACCCATATGAAGAGTGAATGATGCCACAGCATTTTAAATGAACCAAAACTATAACCCCAGAAGGAAAGAAAAACCATGGTTCTCAAGAGTTGGTGCTGCCACACAGTCATAGCATATGCCACGTAAACCGCACGGCCTTACTGTGTTTTATGAACAGTTTTAATTATTACCTCTGTATTAATATAGACATGAAAACCACTGCCAACCGTGCCCCAGTGTCTGTGAAAGTCTCTGTTCCGCAGCAAGGTCTTAAAGTGAGGATCTCTGCCTGGTATGTGCTGATCTGTCAAATCCCATACATCTGGTACAACACATCAGCACCCCTGACATCTGTCTGCAGTGCAGCCTGAGCCTCATGCAATTTAAACCTGGCTCCTGCTCCAAGGCCCCGTGGTACTGCCAATCACACAACCAGGCCAGGAGGCCATGCACTACCATAGAAGAAAGACACCAGGTCTGCATTTGCACAGCACTTTATTCAGGGGTTAGCACCTGGGAAGGCTCCTATGGATAAAGAAACAAGCAGGGGATGTAAGACTGTAAAAGGGGTGTTGCTGCTGCTCACCAGAACCCTCTCTGCCTCTTCTTCCAGCAAATGCCTACCTGAAACAGCAGTGATGGTGAACTCCTCAGAAAAGCCTTACTTTAGAAGTGCTCCTCAAGTGTTTGCAACATTAACTTAGCAGGTTGCCAACTTTTATTGTTTCTTTCATCTTAGCAGGATTCACACAGCTGATCTCTTGAAAGCAATTAATCAGTGTCCTAAATTCCACCCACCAATGAGCCCTTGCACACAGGTTTCTTAAGAGGAAAAAAATGAAATTTTTAAATTAAGTTTTTCCATCAAAAATCCAGTCCTGCTGATAATGGTCAGGAAGGTATGCAAAAGTAATTAATCACACAATCTGTTTGTCACACTCTTGCCACTCTCTTCTGGGGCATCTAGCGTTCTTCTTCCAATTTATTAGCACCCCTGCCCTGCCCACAGTGCCTCAGGAACAGCATGCCCCTGTTTTCTTTCTCTGGATTAAACACTGCTGCACATTCACAGGTCAAGAATTTGGATGCCTTTTCCCTTGCCACAACTGAATAAGCACATCTACTTCTGTAGCCTGTTTGCAGGAGCCTGAGAGTAAAGAAGGAATCCAAGCCACTCACTTCCCTGGTGTGCTTAATTAGCATGTCAGACAAAAACCAGGGGAAGAAAATTTTATTAAGAAGCTATTTTAAAAATTGCAGCCACCTGCTAGACAGTGAAAGTCTTTAGCCTTTCCTCAAACAAGGAAGGAGTGCTGGGCTTGGAGCAACCTTTGTTTCTCATCTTCCAAAGGTACAGCACCAGTCAGTTACTCCTAACTGAAACTGTGAATTTTTTTTACTTAATAGAAAAAACCCAAAGGCAACATGATTACCTTCACTACAGTGACTCATCTCCTTGACCCTTCAAGGGAGATAGAAATGATCAATAACAACTCTCCCACTTTATGATGGCCATTTAACTTTCAATATTGGCTACAGCAGATGATAGGCATCTCGGTTTATTATTTTTGTCAGAAAACCCTGTACTGCATGGTTTACTGTATAACCTGTGCTGTTCACTGCTGCTGAAATGAAAGCAAGTTGAATCATCAAGGCAATCTATTTGCAACTCTGCTGGTTTGACTTCACTGCTTACAATAAAACCACTTTGCCATTAGGGAAATGATAAGGAGGGTACTCAGACATCCCCCACCGCTCAGAATTTTGAAAAATTTTACAGTAAGAACTGACACCACTTCGGCCCATTTGTGAAATAAAACCCATGTCCCCTCCTCCCTGGGGAGGAGGGGCTTTCATATAGGAAATCTACAGCCCTTTGGCCATCTCTGACCCCTTATATGGAAAATATTGTATTAAATACCATGTTAAGCAGCAACGTAGGAGCTCTCACAAATAAATCCAGGGCATACTATCACTCTGGTTATCAATAGCTACACTGAAACAATCCTCCACTAACTGAAAATGGAAGTGCCCACGTGTCAGTCTGAACCTGATTATCTTTCTTAATCCACAAGCATCCCAAAGGATCAGATTGGTGGCACTGCAGAGTTGCTCAAGCATGCATTCATCATGCAATGTAACTCACAGAACAGCAGCAGATCCTGCTCATGGAAGCGTGGCTGGAATATCTCCAGCAACATTCCAACCCAGCTCCTCAAGCCAAGCAGCCTGAGAGCCAGAGTAATGCTCTCACATAAAGACAAGACTTACTAGTCTTCGAATATTTCAAACGAGAGATTGCAAAGTGCTTTTGGGCTCCTCAAATGTGAGAGGAAATGCACAAGTTATAAGAAGGATGGGAGCATGTGGTCATCTAATTGCAGGGGCTCCATACTGTTGTCTCCTTATCACAAAAGTTTCATACTTTCTTGGTGTTTCTCATGGGCAGCTCCTCAGAGCACTGAATCTTTCTTCTTCACAAAGAAGGGAACTGACTCCAGTTCCCTTCTCAACCAGCCACCCCACTCTTTTATAGCACTCTTCTTCTCATTGGTTACAGCTGTGGCCTGTAAAGTCAGGCCTGATCCTAATCTTTGATAATTGGCCCAGCTGCAACTCCTTAGGGGTAAGATTACTTTCTATACTATCTTTATTTTCTTATATTCTATTCCCCTACAGGAGCAAATTGCTTTTTCCTCAAAACCTTTCTGCCCGTTTCTGAAGAATCCGTACATCCTGCTTTGCTATGCCTACACAAAACGCCTGAGAGAAGACCAGAAATCCTATGACCATAGGTTTAGTTTTGAAGTTGGAAGAAAGCTTCTGGAGAGAAAATACCAAACCCTTCAATCTCCCTAGCTGTTGCTTCTCTAAATTGTTCAGTTGGTACTGCTCCTGCTGACAAATCCAGGCACTGTCTCCACAAACACATCTTAATACCCAGCAAATTGGCCAAAATCATAACAGCTGGTGCAATGTTACACCTCAGCAGTGTAAAAGGAGGCAACTAGAGGCAACAGAACCTACTACCACCCAAAGAGACATTCCATGTGTGTAGAGACTGGAGTTTGCAGCTCCCTGCAATTAAACTTGTTTCTGTACGCTATGCAGGTAGTCCTGTTCTAGGCAAAAAACAAGAGGCACTTCTCTCTCCTCAGTTCAAAGACAATTCAAGCAGAAAGCCTCCAGCCAGTACCCCTAAGAAACCCAGGCTATTAATTTGATTCCCCGAGTCTATATACTGACACCTGACAGTTTGGTCTTAGCTTTTATGAAATACGGTCTTTTATGGCCAACATAATAAAAACATTATGGTGTAGCAAGAGTTAAGGTTGTCACCCTGAAGTTGCATCCTATTCGTATTTTATATACTGAAAAAAACCTGAGTCTTTTACTCAAATCCAATTTTCAGAATTTCTGTTTAAGGCAGTTGGGAGTACAGTATTCCTTGTTTGTTTTGTCTAAAGTTTCAGACTTTTTGGCATCAGATCAGAATCTGCAAATCTGAGGTCTCTAAGGTGGCTATTAATACATTATTAGGGCTGAGTTAATGACTCAGCATTCATCTGCTGCATACATTTCTCCAAACAAAGACACTGAGATTAAATGCTGCTGGTACAAATACTATCGTTTTCTAGATAAAATACTCTGTAGATTATGGGTCTGTATGCATTGCTAGATCTGAAATTAGATTAATCCCTTTAGGGTAAAAATAAAGGAAAGATGAAAATCTCATGACCTACTTTTTCCTTCTAAACTTGTAAGCGGCATTTTTACAGTACCCTTATCTTCCTATCCCTAAAATACACAGCAAATATTATAACCTTAACTGTGTCAGTTGATTTTTAGAAATATAGCTGACTGCATCTTTGACTAGAGTTACTTTCAGGAAAGCCTGGCTCACTGCTTATTATTTTTACTTTATAGGTGTTCCTACCCTATAGCACCCTTGTGACTACCCAAAGAAGTTTATTTCACAAACTCATAAATCCATCCATAGACAGACACATGAGGACTATCTTTTGCTTAGTTTCTGCTATGGGATTTCTGCCTTTTCTGTCTAATTTAAACTGTTTCCTAAATATTCATGTTTCTCTTTGACATGGCTTTACATTTGCTGTATGCCACTTCTTTATACATTGATAAGGTATTTCACCTTGCCTTTCTTGGATAATTCAGCAGCAGTTATCCAAGATTCTAATAAATTTTTGCAATCCCACTTTAAGCAATTAAGGATACCTAAGTGTTCAGCAGTCTCCTAAGCACAATTCTGCCACAAGTTGTTGCTATTTAATGAACTGCTGATTAGAAGGTACTCTTTCCTCCTGTCTCTCTAATGGTCTTTACATAAAACTTCCTTTCCAGTAATTCCAAGCTGATGGTCAGGCACCTTGACACTGAGAGTGTGCATGTCAGCACACATATTCACATGTATTTGTGTGGAGAAAGAGCAAAGATACATATAAACAAAAGCTAATGTAAATCAAACACAGGAAATACTTCCATGCAGGTCTCTGACAAGATCAGTACAAGATGAAACAAGACGATTGTTTATAGCTCTCCACAGATCCAAAGAGCAAAGAAAATTGAACAAAAGCACTGATGGACATAGAGAGAGCATTTTGGAGCTGCATCATCAGTACATAGTAAAGGAACTGATCCCCACTACTTTATTCTGATCCCCACTACTTGAGAAATTCCCCAGTTGTATCCTCCATCTCCAAAACTAAGGGAATAAACACAACAGCACCTCTTGGGAGGGAGGGAGGGAGCACTACCATGAAGCTACCAGTCTATGTCAGGATCATTACTATTGCTCTATTCCTGCCAGGTGACCATTCCTGCAAGCTCACACCTCAGCTGCTCATCTCTGCTCCTCCTGCACAAAGCAAAAGGAGGACAGATGGAGAAGCTCTTCAATGTGGCTCCTTCTCTCCATTCAGTATACAGGAATACAAGACAAACACGATAAAATTATATTAAATAAAAGTGGGAATATTCAAACACCAGTGACGCTGATGTTTAAAGCCGGATGAAACTGAATTACTTTGTGTGCTAGGGTTCCTTCCCCCTAAAAGAGAGCACGTATATGTTCACTGGGGAAATATGACAAGTCTTTTGAAGCCCTTGGACAAGCTGTTGCACCACAGAACAGCTTGTTTAGGGTATGAACTTTTTCTACCACATGCTCTGTAGTGTGAGTTGCATTAAAGCCAATAGGAAACCATGTGGCATCTCAACTAACACCTAACAACTAACTAATTAACAATAATAATAACAACTAACACAAATAACTAATTAACAAAAATAATAACAACTAACACAGTTCTGGACAGGCTTCTGGACCATTTCCAGCTGCCTGAATCATTTTAGGACCAGGTCAGATGCATCCATTTGGCTTTATTTTTTGTATGCGTTAAAAGCCACTGCACTTTCATTCAAGACCTTTGATTTAACAACCTCAAAAATACTTAATTAGTAACTTCAGTGCCTGAGGTGAACAGGAGTAGGCAATTTAAAGCACTAAGTGTAAATACAGATTTTTATCATTGCTGTTCAGCAGAAAACCAAAATGCTCTTGTCGTCTCCTGATTCAAGGTATTTAATTTATTAGAAAGTATTCCACCTCTTGCACAGGGCAGCAGAAGCACAAGTGACAGCTCTGTGCAGCTGTGCAGACTTTATACACATCCACTGCAAGTGCTGCCAAATTCAAGTTTATTTTCCATAGGCAAAGATATTTCTCATCGAGTGATAAATCAAACACCAGCTCTACAGAGAAACTTGACGTGGGGGAACTGAAAGGCAGCAACTTTGGATACAGATAAAACCATAATAGTCATTAGGAGAGCAGAGGGTGAACTAGGGGATTTGCTGCCAGAGGAAACCATTCTGGTAAAAAATTAGAGGGACTTAAGTGGTTTGAACATTTACAAGAACACAGCTAGTATCTGTATTCCAACTGTAGTGGACCCTATTTTTAAAAAAATCTACTTTTAAATTAATGAAACTTCAAACTGAACCTACAGCGGCTTTAGTGAAAAGCAGAGTATGCAGCCAAATGGGGAAAGGACCCACTCCCTAAGACAGGAGATGCAGCCTGGTCTCATCACCTGGTTTCACCACCCTGCATTACTGTGCCCCAGTACTGCAGTAATGCAGAGCAGCCAAAGGCATCACCAAAAACACACACCAAAAACACACCAACAAACAGTTCAGCTGCTTCTCAGGATTCTGGTCAGCTCTTTGGCTGTCCCACTGCCAGAAACATCTGCTCACATGTGATCTTGTGCGGACAGACAGTGCCCCTCTGAACTCTTCACAGTGCTCAGTGCCATGCAACTGCTGAGTTCATTACCAAAGTGAGGGAACTAACACCACATCTACACAACTAATGTTGCTATTCACATTATGCTGTAGTTTATCAATCTACTCTCAGCAAATCTGACCACAGAAAAGTCTTTTGTACCTAAGTATAGAGGAAGGCTGGGGAGAAAGATCCTTTTTGGATGGTTCATCTCCCATTTTTATTTGAAGACTTGTCACAGTTTTTTGAGTATACAGAAAAGGCACAGAACAAACATTGTAACAAGTATGCCTGTGCAGAAAGCTCGTCCTTCATTTGTATTTTCTTTACAATAATAAAAAACCAAAACAAAACACACACACACTCTCACAACCTCTAACAAGAACAAAAATGAAACATTTACTTGAGTTGTTACCTCTTCTAGCCTTGAATGATGGAGGACCTCACAAAGACAAAGTGGCAGGGCCAAACAGAATGGCAGAGTGAATTGGAAAATTAATTTTGGCACTGCAGCTCCCTACCTGCATGCAGAAGGCCTGCATGTCCAGAAATGCCTTCCAAATCTCAGTTCTCCTTCTGAGTTGCTATTCTTCAGTGGCAGTCCTCCTTTCCACTTCCAACACTACTAGGCCAGAAAGAAATCAAAACACACTTCTCCCATTGCTTTATGGAAGCCTGATACAAGCAATAGAAGAAACAAATCTGAATTAAGATACTGATGAAACAGTGATGTAAGCAACTTAGAAACAACCTAAGTATATTTTACTTAATCCTTTAGTGTTTTCCTAGTTAGCTTTAAAAATTAAAGGAAAAAAGAGGTTAAATTTAAAAGTTAAAAAGACATTTCATTTTAATTGCTCCTTCCTCTTTTTTCTTTTTGCTCCTACTCCCCCTTTCATTTGTACAACAAATCTCAGGAGTTCCTCAGGTACAAAGACTCAAGTCTGATTTTTAATATTTTGAAATTTAGTTATTCATCAAAATCAATGAGATTTGGGTGGGGTTTTTTTTAATAAAAGAAAACCACATGTTTTCTTGCTAGTTGATTGGAATTCCTTCATTTTTTAAAAACATGAAGTGAAATACCAAACAATTGTCAGTTTAACCTGCTAAATATTTGATTGCAGTTTAGAACAGCTTTACAGTAAGAAAAACTTACAGGGCTCATCAAGAAAGAAACCATACACTGATCTACCTGAAATCTGCTCAGCACAATGACATTTCTGTCATTTGAGAAGTTAAATCGCACTCTCCTCCCTTATCCATTTTCTAGTCAGTCATAGCAATTTGTGTAAAATTCAGAACTGTCAAATATAAAGAACTAAAACTAGATCTCAGGCAATCTCTCAGAGAGTCAGCATTTTTCCAGAGGGTGAGAGGAAAGGTTGCACAAAGCACTGAAGCATAGGAGTGATTACCCATGAAAGCAGAAATCTGTCCAGCCCAATACTGCTCCCTCTGACAACAGACAGGAGCAAACAGCTGAGGAAGAGTGAAAAAGTCATAGCATCACAGCATATCATTACACTGTCATTATTAAACTGGCTTTATGTTTGATGAGGGTAGAAATGTAGTATGATTGGAACTCATAGAAAATTTTCCTTTCAGTAGCAGAATAATTAAAAAAAAATATTTTAAAAAAGTCTTTCCTGTATCATAACAGCTAAAAGAGAGAACAGTTCACAAACATCTAGCATAAAACCCTCAAATGAGAGAAAGGCACATGTGTTTCCTGGTTTAATGCAGTATCTATATATAGAAGGGAGTGGGAGTATTAAGATATAGTAACACTTAAGAGATACTACGTGAAAAAAATATCCTCCTTTCACCCCAAGTAACACAGATGACTCAGTGTCAGTTAAAATTGTGTCTGAACATTAACTGAGTTTTCACTAACATAATGTTATTATAACATATTACTAGGTGGTAGAAAGAGGAGAGGGAATTAAAATCTCCAGCTACTTGGATTAAAGAGCCTGGGTCAAGCAATAAGAGCTATACAGCTGATACTGGATTGTTGAGAAGACTCACTAGTTTATACAATGTACAGCATGAAAATCTACTTGGTAGGTATAATTTCTCTACCTTTTCCTATCAAAAATAAGCAAGCAGCTGTAAATGCTGATAGGTGTTACATGAGAGTTTTTCTCTGAAAGCACTACCTTGGGATATGCTATAAAGCATTCATGAAACAATGTGATCCATATCAAGTACCTCAAAGGGACCATGTTTTAGTCTACAGCTAAAACCTCCATCTACTGTGGGTAAAAACAAAGCATTGCACAATGTCATGTCTTCTGCTGCTGAGGGGGGAATGGGAGGAAAGCACTGTGACAGAGAGAAAAAGAAAGCAAAACAGGGATTGGACTCAATGACCCTAAAGGTCCCTTCCAACCCAAACTATTTTATGGCCTCATTACACAGGCCTAGAACTGCATCTCTGTAGCAGATTACTGTGTCATGCTCACCTGCTAGACCCCAGCACACTCTGCTTGGGTAGAAAAGAAGTTCCTTCGATTTCCTAAGAGATTTTCTAAAGCTGGAGATGATATGTTTTTTTTAACTAATGCACAAAAATAGTACTGCTCATGTTTAATTACTTAAATACTTCCATTTGTAATGACACTATTTTTTCACCAAACAGGAGATACAAAAATAGACAGCTACCAAAACACATACTAAGTGCTATTCTTTGCAAACATGTATTTTTAAAAAATTAAATATGAAGAAACTAGCACTCAGTTGACAGCTTCTGATCCCAGAAGGACATAACTAATCCACAAAGACTTGTACATTGTAGTAATACCAACGGCATCAACACTTGAGAGGTACAAGATGCATCCTGCTGGTGCTGCAGCACATGCAGCAGAACCACCCACATAGATCTTCTGGAGCTCCTCAGCCTCAGAGGGGCAGGAGTCCCCATGCTGATGGATGCTGCAGGTACTTGCAAGAGAGAAAGAGCTGTGTCCCTGTTGTGAATTTGTGGTCTCACTGGCGCAAAAGACATCACTGTGTTCACTAGATTGCTTTCGTTTGTGGGGTCTGCCTGGGGACACAGCAAAGAAGAGAAAAAAGAATGGGAAGAGTGGTAGAACAAAATACTCCTTATCAACATTCTTAAATTGACCTAGATTCAATAATGCTTTGGGCTTGCACACATCTTTTCTGCCTGTTCCTAAACACTTACAACACCTTTCTAACAGAGACACATATTTTGTATTTAAAATGTACTGCTAAAATTGGAGAATGAGCAGGATTCAACTGGCTCAGCAACATTATGGTGTTGTTTTCATAGACCCCCAAAACAGATCACAAAATGCATTTATTTCAATATGCATTAAGACAGTGGATTGTTCTGGCCTGCTCAGGATACTTTGGAGAGTTCTCCCACAGCAGACATCGTGACCTAAACTGGAACTAACCAGGCAGAGATATGCTCACCTTCCAACACATGAACCACTCCCAGAAGGTACCTGCTTCAGAGCATTTATGCACCTGCATCTGGATCAAGACAGAAGCACTAGGGGGACTGATACAGCTGGATTCAACATAAAATTACAAATGCCTGAGGAATGTCATAAAGTAGACAGGATAAACAAGAGAGAACTCAGAAAAAATACAGTTCAGAAGCAGAAACTTTTGCAAAAATATTGCTTTCAAAACAGACCAAAAAAAGCCTGGCAATGCTGAAGTCCTGGGAGAGGAATATTTGCAAGCCGTATAATATTAAGTATCCCTTAAGAAATATCCCTAAAAAACATAAATTTGACAACAATATCACTTTTAAGCTTGCAAATGTGATCAGTATTTTATAGATTTTTAAACTTTTTTCTGCAAACATTCTGTGAATTCCAAAATATAGATAAATTACAAAATAAAAAAAAGCATAGAAAGGAATAATAAAAGCTGTTACCCACTTGTCTGGCACTAGTATTCTTCTGCAGAAACCTCTCAAAAGAATGAAAATACTGCCCAGGATTATTTTTTATAAGTCATGAACAGTAATCATGTCTGGATTTCTTAACATTAGGAGATATGAAGTAACAGAAACATGCACAGTGAGACACCTCATCTCTAGGTGCTGATCTTGCCAAATACCACATGAAGTATTACTGAGATACTGCAATAAAAGACAATTCAAGAGAGGGTAAAATGCAATTTCTTTCATCATAGCCTTCTTTCTTACACCTGGTGGTTCTATTAGTACCTTGTATGTAGGAAAATGCATTTTTGATCATCCTCTTGTTTTCATCATTTAACTCTCATCTGCAGTAATAAAGAACATAACCGTGCACATTTACTGAGGTAAATGCTCAATACTGAGCATTTGCCTGAGATGACCCTGGATTTAAAGAAACAATATGCTTTCTATGATTCTAAACATCATGATATCCTGACTCTTCTGCTGTGCTTGCCTGTTTGCACTTGGAAAGTATTTTTCTGCTACATAAACTGTACCAGAGAAAGAAGAAATCTGTTTTGTTATTTTTATTCCATTTGCCAGAAATGAACATTAATTATTCAGTTTGTATAATTAACTCCAACACAGACAATATTCTACATGCAGGAAGATTCTCCTTTGGGCAACCAAACTGAGTTAAGCAGTTCCACTTGAGCAACTTAGCAAATAATTCAAAAGCATCATTCCAATTCAGAAGTGTGCATAGGAAGCATGCAAGATGGCAAAGCCTTCCCTCGCTGTGCTGACACTGTGCATCACTGGGGATGCTCCATCACTGAATGTCCTTCCTTTCCATGTGCCCTCCTCTCATTCCTGCATGAACAATTCTCCTTTGCTGCTCACTATAGCCCACGGCACTTTGTTTTCTCCTCCTGCCATGCCCTTCCCCACCACCTTGGGACTGGGCAGAATGAACAAGCTCTGAGCAGGTCACCAGACACAAGGGAGACATTAGAAAACTCTCTCCAATATAAAGAACATCACAATGCTGGTGTGTGTTGCTCAGGATATATGCAACTGTGGAGAGAGGGAGGGCAAATGAAAGTCCATCAGGAGTGATGTAGCCATAGGTAATATTGATATAGGCAGGCAAATTCTATTGGAATAGAGTGTGTATAGAGTATATATGCAAGTGTGGGCATGTGGACAAACACAGAATGCCACCTTTGGGGATTTTTTTTTCCTCTAAATTTTAGACTAATTCAAGTATTAAAAAGCATTACACACATAAATACAATTAATTGGGGAAAAAAGCAGAGCTAGCATATTTGCCCTTCAAAAGCTTCCTGAGTCTAGCAAGCTCCAGGAAAACATGAATGAAGCTTAGACTTATTCAGAAAATATACTGTTTGCATATATACATTCCAGGATGTCTGAGAAACAATGAAATTAACTAGTGAGACTGTCTGGCTCTGCTCTTCCCTCTACCCATCTTATTTAGAACCCCTCCAATGCAGCATATCCATAAACACTTCTGACTCCAGGTATGCTTCATCCTTTCTGATTTTAACAGGCAATCTTTCTTCCCATGCCCTGAATTTAGAGCAGTAGAAGCTCACTTTAAAACAGTGAGACATGACACTCGAGCATTTGAAGTTTTCAAACCATCTCTAGTTGAGCTTCTACAAAGATTCTGCAAAAAGCAGGTATTTGAGAAATATTATCCCTTAATCTGAAGATAAGCAAGCTGAAATACAGATTAGAAATGTAACTTTTCCAAAGTTATTATGAGCACTGGTAAGACCTCAGGTTTCCCCAGCTGCATTACCAAAATCTGACCCAATTGCAGCATATAGTAATATTACCATTAAGAGATGAAGGCAGATTTGATTTTATAAATAATTTTTTTCAGAACTCCCCCATTCTCAATTTAAATCAGTGGCTGAAAATGCTTTTTTCTAACATGACATTTGCTTTTTTCACTCATTCTGTGAACATATTTTAAGCCTCTATTGCTAATGATGTAAAGCAGAAACAGTAACTCTTCCAAAAAGCTGTAACAGTATAAAGGATTTTGAATACAGATGGCTGGAGAGAAGGGAAAGCACAGAGGATTGACGCAATTCACCACATGGATCAGATTCAAAATCAGCTCTAGGTCACAAGTGAAGAGAAACACGAACAATGGTATGGTGAGCTCAGTCTAAATGTCACCAAGATGACAGAATCAATGTGGCACTATGGGTCATCTCTTAGTGGACTAAAACAACAGCTTACATTACAGCTCACCAAGAAGACAAATCCAGAGGATGGGAGCATAGACCGTGTTTGCAGATAGGTTCATGTACCATGCAACAAAAAAATTCTCACTTCAGGAATGCGATGTTTGCACACAAGTCCTCAAAATACACAAGTCAGGAAAACAGAAAAAACTCGACAAATAAAATCTTTACAATACATTTAAAAGGGCAAAAAAGTAAAGAAAAAGTAAAATGCTTTATCTCAACAGCTCTTACAGAAAGTGTTTATAAACTATGGAGAAAACTAAGAGTGACATAAGGGATTTTTTCCTATATCCTCATAGTTTACAGTTCTTCCAGAAAACACACACATTACTAACCCCAATGCTTGAGTGAAGCCCTAGCTGAAATCAGAAACCTGCTGTTCTCCTTTATTTATTTCTCATCATCACCATCATCATCTTCTCCTTCTAATTGTCCAGTGCCTTTCAAGTATTACCTATCAGGAAACTACCCAAGCCTATTAGAACACTTCCTCAGCATCTAGTTTTAAATGAAATAATCATAAAACTGTTGCTAATTCAACTTTCACTAAACACATTTCTTGATTTTGTTCAAAGGTTACAAGTGAAAATACTAACTACATTTGCTCTCAAAACTGTTCCTTGACAAGTCTTGTTAGGAAACCTTCTAGCAAGTAGTCTTCCTTCCAACAAAAGATTTCCGTTCAGGTGATCAATTTCTTCTCACCTAATTATCATATATTAATCGCCATCCTTTCCATTTCAAATGCTTTAATGAAGTCACTACTGCACTTTTCTTCATAGAAACTTACTTATACTCAAAGAAATCTATAAGTAGTTTGGAAGAATAGTCCAAATACCACTTTTCATTTGGCTTTGTGTCTTTAATCAATCTTCCTTTCAAAAGTGAATCATGAGCCTCACATACTCTGAGTGAATACATGCAGCCATGTGGTGAATTCAGCCACCCTGGATCTGAAGAAATAGCCAAGGAGGTTATTTCTGTGCCTGACAGGCACTGCAACACACAGTGTATGCATAAAGACCGAGTGATGCAGAAGGCTGTGGAGCTTTCGAGGTATAAAAATGGAGAAACAAGAAACATGGAATAACAGCAAGTTATGGAACAAATCCCATGAAGAATGTTATCTTTGTTCTTTAGGGAAATCAGGGAATACCTCCTAATTTCCTGCTGTCTTATCAAATTACTCTTCTGTGGTTTTTCTTCTGTTAAATTCACAGAGCAGTTGTCAAACTGCTGGTGTAGTTCCCTTGCATGTGTCAGCAATGCATTCAATAAGCTTCATTTGAATGTAATGATTTCAATATCAATAGCAAGCAAGCACAACACTCCTCCATACCCTCAGCCAGAGTAACAGCAGCATGGAAAAGCTCTTCCTTTAGCACCTGGATAAACAGCAAACTCATCTTTGATGTTTCTCTTTGAAGTCAAGGCAGAATTAGCTTTTTAGTAGCATTAGGAATGACTCATTCACTTTGGACGCCAACTAGGATACTCTGACATTTTCATTTTTTTTAAATCTTTGTGCTGTCAGGGAAAACAGCTCTCCTGCTAATTCCTCCAGGAGTAATGATTATTATCTTAAGGACTCTGCATCCATCTCTAAGTTAATGACCTCTAAAAAAGGTTAAAAGAATTCTCCCATATCCATGCATTAGAATTCACTCTAAGCTTACACCAAATAGATCAAATAGTCAATAGCCAGACCCCAACAGTGTGAGACGAGGTCCCCAAGCACAGAGCTGATGGCATGTCCAAAATCTCTGTGCTGGGGCAGCCCACCTCTCAAACCAAACTGTAAAGGAGGCAAGTGCACAGTAATTCTCAGCAGCAAAAGCCCTCTATTTCTGAGACCAGTTCATCTACCCTGGTGTTCTGATAGTGTCAAGGAGGGACTTGGGACCCTACAAATTGGATTTACATCTGTGGCCCCTTCTGCTCTCCCAGTGCGCAGAAAAATGAATCTTTGGTGTGGGAGTTCAAAGATGTGCTGACATTTCTTCAGGGTTTACCATCACCATGCAGATGTCCAGACAGCATTTGCACATATCCAGTTAAAACACCACCAATCATCAGTATTTCTGCAAGAAAACGAATTACTGCAGAGGTGATCAGAACAATTGCCTCTGATCCAAACAGGCATTTGTGCCCACACATGCAAACAGGGCCAGTAATGATGGTGGTGCATGCTTAATTAGTGGGTCATGGGAAATGACTGTTCTTTGCAGCAGATGGAAAGGGCACCCATCCATCATTGAACCAGGACCAGATCGTTACCATAATTGTGTGTTCTACTTTGCGTGAAGGATTCCTTTAAAGAATGGCATTTCTTCAGCTGCACAAAGACCAAAAACCCCTGCTGCTCTTTTCCTCCCACAGTAGCCAATAACAAACTGGATTACAGAAAGACAGTAATCCCAGGAAACAATCTTGTGCGTGAAGGACAAGATGGTGACTTCTTTCATAAAGTACTTAGGAGTCACTGTAATACAGTCTTCTTAGAAAGAGAACAAAGTAATTTTCTCTCTACAGTGAAGAAATACTATTACCCTTCATGCCTGAGATATTCTTCCTTCTCTATGGGATTAATTTCAGAGTATTTTAAATTAAAACTTCTGTCTTTAAACACAGCTGGCACCTAGAGAAAATGAAACATGAGGGGAAAAGAATCTATGCATTTTGCTAATTAAAAAAAAAAAAAAAGAGAGAGAGAATGTCCAAACCACAGCTTTGCTCTTGCTATTTTTACTTCTAACATTTAGGTTTGTTTGAGGGAGGAGACATGAGTGCAAATGACACTTTCTTTGGTTTTTTACTTCAAAAGAAAGATACAACAATACATTTTATTGGAATTAAGTAAGAACTTCTGCTTGAAGCACTAACCCAGCCACTTTGCATCATTTACCAGCAGTTCTGGCTAACCAGGGTGGTCCCAGTTGACTGGAAGGTACCCAATGTAATGCCCGTGTACAAAAAGAGCCAAAAAGAGGATCTGGGGAACTACAGGCCTGTCAGCCTGACCTCAGTGCCAGAGAAGGTCATGGAGCAGATTATTTTGCATGCCCCCACACTGATCCTTGTATGTTCCTTCCAACTCCAAATATTCTGTGATTCAGTGTGCAGGAAAACATACAGGGGATCAGGCCCAGCTAGCATAGATTTATGAAAAGCAAGTCCTGTTTAATAAAACCTGAGGATCTCTCTAATTAGAAATGTCACTCAAACAAGAAACAGCCTCAAGTATTACAGAAAAGTACAAACAGAACTCTACAACCTTTACATCTAAAATGACTGCAAAGAGTCATGGAGTTGCTAAGAATCCCCACTGGGTAGAAGCATGAGGAAATAAACCATATTGGGCAGACTCCTGCACAATGCCTAAAAATAACCCAGAGAGAACACTGGAACCAGCATCCCCCCTGTGCAGAATAGGGATTATTTATACCATTAAAGAATTTTTGCTTTCATCCCCAAAGATGAAAAATTAGTATCATCATAAAATTACCATTTTCAGTAAACACTATATTTATTCTTGGCAGATCTGATAATCAAATTGCCCCTGGCATAGGACTGATTTCTGCACACCCAGGCTTCAGTGCCTTGCTATCCACATATGCCTAAGGAACTGCTGCTGCTGTTACCTGCCTCAGACTGTGAGAACAACTGGTTCTAAAGTGAGAGGGGAGCCCAGTTTTTAGTTTTTGAGCTGCAAAAGTCTTAAAAGCAGGGGCTAAGTTGGCACATATTGCCAATGTATTACCATGCTACTCCTTTGGTACACCTAGGTAAGGACTCTCACAGATGGTACAAGAGCAGCAGTGGACAGAGCACCAACTACAGACATTTTCCAGGGAACAAAAATATTTACTGTCATCTTCCAAACAGATCTGAGCCAGCACCAAAGCATACCTTTTAATAGTCAATACCTGAAAGGTTCCCAAATGTCAATAGGAATAGTCAGACACCTGGGGCCCAATATCTAGGCAGCTCGAGAGGTCCTCCTTCCAGGATGAAGGAGCACACACATCTTTTGAAAACTTGAACATACCCTAAAGCCCAGGGTTAAAAGGACTTTCAATAAGGGAGAAGCCTCACATAATCATCTATGGTAATTACAAATTTCACTACATTGACCCTCGCCCCCTTCACCATAGTAGGAAATACAGATGCAAATCTGGTTTAGGACAAACCAGGGCAGAACTTGGAACTTGGTGTACAGAAGAGAAAGATCAAAGGCTGTGACCTGCACCAGCAGAAGATGCTTTTGGACAGGAACCTGCTACATCCAAGCAGACTCCTAATTAGCAGGTTATCCTGCAGTTACAGTATTTTTACAAAAGATCACAAGTTTATATCAATTCAGTGACCAGGAAGATATTTTACTTCAGATCTTAAGATTTTATGCAAAAACCAGTCAAAAAGGAACATATCCACATGAAAAATCTCATTTTCAACGAATTAGAATTTTGACCCAAACTCTTTCCCCTATCTCTAAGCTAAATCCTTGTAGAAACATTCCTGTTTTCTTAGGTATCTCAGACATTTTGCCATGTAAGAGAGATTCAAAATTGTCACTAAATCTTAGTCTGGTCCAACATTTTCTAACTACCCTAGAATGGCATTTTTGAAAACAAAGAAAGTCACTATTAGAGTGGGAGAACCAGAAAGTCATCATATTTGCATTCCTAGCCAACATCAAATTATAAAAATAAACAACGATTTCCCTTGGAAATAACATTCAGAAGTTCTGTTTTTTCATCTCAATGGCATGCTACAGAGCTGCTCCCTTTCTACCATGTATATGGTTGAAAAATGTGGGCATACACAGGCAGTTAAGTGACCACTAGCATAATTAGCTATAACCTTTCAAGCATGACTATGTTTTTCTTATCTACTAATTTCTAAATGCAATTTTGCTTTAATTACTGATTGCACATTACATAGAATTGTTGAAGTCAAGATTGGCTGTTCCCCTGATAACATACTGTGTCTGACAAAAGCCCTCATGGTTAATTTTTGTCATCTTGTTCATGTGTGTATAGCTGATTTCAGCACATTTCTCTGTCTATTTTGTTTGTTTAAAACTTTTGTTATAAAGTTTTAAATTCCTCAGCCAGATGTTGTAGCTTTATAGCCCTGGGCTAATCAATCTGGTTTTCTCTGAGTTTCTTCATACAACAACAGGTCAGGAATTACATTATTTCAATATTTTCATTAAAGGAAGACAATCTAGTAAAACACAAACTGCTCTGGGAAAAGTAAAAAACCAGAGAGGATGTAATTAACTGAATACAAAATGAGTTGCACATATTTTCCCAACACTTCCAACATCCCTTAACTAAAACTAAATACAGGTTTTCAATCAAAGACAAAGTTTGTCCAACAACTGCTATGTATTTTTAGGGACAGAAAACCAGAAGAAACCCCGTGAGTCCATTAATTAAGTCCTGTGCTTTTACAGACTATCTTTTTTCAGGGAAGTTACAAATTCCATGTTCCTTCTACTCAAAAACTCCTGAGGAGCTCCCTCCTTAGAAATGTCTTCTAGAGTCTAGCCCAAAGTTTCTCACAGCTATCAATTTCCAGGTAGCCACACTTGGTACTAAATTATAAGGTTCTTCTCTCTGTGCATTTCCCAGCTCTCAGTACATGGACATTCCAGTTTTCTGTCCCTTGCCTTTCCTGCCAGCCCTCTTCTGCATCACTTCCAACTTTAGTTATTTTTCTTGAAAGCATGAGCTACTAAACATGAGGCTGTGGGTGCAGCAACTTTGTCTTACATTTTGAGTCGTTAACTAGAATGTTGTGTGGTCCTACTCTCATCTGGTTTTTTATGTCACATTGGTCCTTCATGACTCCTTTTGTGTTTACTACTCTCTGATCTTCAAGAAATACATTTTTTACAGATGAAAGAAGAAATTGATGGTTTTGATCCAACATGCACTGGCTTGCACATTGGACCAGTGAGTTCTATAGATTTATTGGGGTATTTAACTGTTTTAATCATCAAGGTCATCCAGTTCTTGTCAGAGCATCCTTCAGTGCTTTCCTATACTGATTACAGCTGTTATAATTGCATTGTCTGAGTATTTTGTACTCCCATCATCAAGAAAAGCACACACATACACATAATAGTTCTTTATAAACTATCCATAATCCTTTAGTTAGTAATTTTTTCCCCATGTGTTTATCTACTTGCAATTTTGTTGTGTTTGGGCAGTAATGTACGCAAAGGAAAAAGAGTGGAGTTCTGCAGCCACAGCAGAGCAGAAACACTGGAACTGAAATCCAGTCTGGGGAAATCTTTCTTGGAATAGATATGCAAAAAAGCAGAACTTTGGATAAGAAGGGTAAAAAGGCTTGCTGGAACAGATTTACTCCTTCAGGTTTAAAAAACTTATCTAGAAACGGAGATTAATTTCCAGTGATCAATATTACTGTTGTATCTGCCTTCAAACAGAAACTCCAATTATTTAGATCAATATCTAGTTAGGTTAACTAGCTTCTCTCCAATTTCTGGAAGGACACTTGGTAAAGTGTCCAGGAAATACTATTTTAAAACTTCTTATTGTAATCTCCACATCTCCTTCTGTGTATCACAATTTGGTTTGGTCTGCTCTGAGAGGTCTTTCATTTAAATGCAAAAGGTGTGCAATTTAAGTCCAAAATGTATTTCTTTCACATTTGCTTCATGCAAATGCAAGATGTTTGCAACATGATAACCAAACTGAGGTACCAAACCAGACCTAAATAACTACATCATCTTATTTTTATTAAATTTATTGTTATTAATTATTTTAATTTTTTTTTAATTAATTTAAGGTCTTATTTAATCACACAACAGAAAATAACCAAAGCCTGGAATGGAAATGAGGCATTGCAAATGTGCAGTAACAACAGTCAAGATGCAAATAAGTGAGTTTCTGCTACAATAGTGCAGCTCTGGCAAAAAAAAAAAAAAAAAAAAAAAAAATTACGGATTTGTCAGACCTGAAATAAATCTGCCTACAATAGATGTTTCAAGACACAGTCTGGTCAAGCTGTTTATACAATAAACTATCCACGTGTTATTTATCACTGCTGGAAACATCCTTTTCAGCCAGGACTAAGTTATTTACTTTCATAAAGACATTATAAGGTGATTCTTTTGCCTTTTTTTGGCTGTGGGTTTTTTTTGTTGTTTGGGTTTGGGGTTTTTTTTGTTGTTTTTGTGAGGTTTTTTTGCTTGGGTTTTTTGTTTTGTTTTTTGTTTGAGTGGGGTTATTAAGGTTTCTGTTGCAGCTGGGCAGTGATGCAGTCTGGGAGAAGAGGAAAAAGTTTACAGCTTTCAGAGGATTCCCTGGATAGTCTTCTGGAGAACTGGCTACATTCAGTCTACTCTTACCCTATTATAAATGCAAGATCCAAAGTAGAGTAAGCTACCTACTACTTACCATGCAAAAAGTACAAGAGAGAAGCAAGAATTGTGGTGCCATCAATGAGCTGTGAATATATGGCAGAGCTTTCTTATTACTTGCCTGTTTAGCTGTATCATAGACAATATCTCCTGCCTAAAATTGTATTTTAAGAATTAGTACTACTTTAACTGACTGCTTACATAGTGTTTGAGTGAGGCATATTCCATCTTATCAAGTCTAGTGCTGCACACAGCACCATATGAATGTTAACTAATAAAAAGACAAAACAAAATTTTCCGAGGCCAAATCAGCACTAAAGGATTAGGCACAGCAAGCAGTTGTTTCTTTCCCTGATTTAAAAGTAAAAAACAGAAAAACTGCAATAAAACACACTTCTCTTTTCTTAAGCAGCTTGTTTCTACAGAGTAATCACAAGCCGAGCTAAACGTACTCTTCAGTATTCAAGTCATGAGAGGTTTGCACTTACACCCCAAGGATTCAGCCTGCAAGGTCTGCAGATGAAAGCTTCCTTGGAAGCTCAGTTTCATAATCCTGTTGCCACATGACCCTATTGCCTTCCACAGCCAAACCCTAACATAGCCAGACTTTTAAGGTAGAAATGCTTGAAACTGCTCTAGCATAAATTTCCCATGGCCAGGCAGAACTTAAGAGTTTAAAATCAGAAAATCCTGAGTTTACAGTCATTAAAAACTCAAAATTTAATTTTAAAATCAATTCAAGACAACTAGACAAGATGGAAAATAGATGAAAAAGTTTGTGCAAAGTGTTTCCCCAAATCTCATAGACGTTGAAAGCAATTCTTGCTTCTATGCTCACAGCCACAATGAACTCAGTAAGCAGCTCACAAATTCCGTGTAGTCAAACTGTTTGTCTTTCCAAATCAAACAAAACATTTGCCTTTTTTTTATTCACTCGTACTCATTCTTAGCAATACGTCCTTCTCTTACACATCCTTCAGACAGTACAACCAGGACATGATTTGAATATACACTGGAGCAGGAAAGGAGAGATGTGGGGATTTATTCTTTCCTAGTCCAGTTTCTCACTGGAACTCTACCAAAGAAAGGGATGCTTTCCCTGCACCTCGGCCTTGTGGCCTTCGCACTGTTCTTACCTCTGAGAAGGTGCTAGGGAAGCATAGCCTGTGATTACAGTGCTTGTATACTCCTAGAAACTATTCCACAGCTTCAAAAAACAAGTTTTGATTATAGCAGCAGAATAAAAAGCAACTGTTACTAAACAATACAAGAACATATTTCTCCAAAGAGGTTAGAAGTCACAACAAAATCTCTGATTCAGAGCACACAGTAGAGCTCAATCTGCTACCATATCAGCCCAAAAATAAGAAAACACTTCAGAATCAGAAAGCAGTAAAATATCAGATAAAAAGGTCACCCCTAGAAAGCAACAGACCTTTGCAATTATTGGTAAAAGCAGAAAAAAGTTACAAACTAACAGATCTGCAGGTAATAGAACTCACAAACTCACAGAGATCATGATGAATAGTTTGCACACCAGCTACGAACCCACACCTGACACCTTCCACTGCATGACAACAGCAGGAGCTGCCAGCAGCTCGTTACCTCCCCGTAATAGTTAGCTCATGCCCACAGTGGAAGAAAATTAATTCTGACTGAAAAAGTGAAGTGTTCCCAAACCGATGTGTCATACCACAGGAGATGATATCCTGCCCAAAGGCACAAGCCTACATTAATTTCCTGGTACAGCCAGGAAAGGTGCTTGGGCAGACTGCAGGCACCGAGGAGGCAGGCAGGCAGAGACCTTCAGGAGTCTGCCATACAGACCTTATCATCTTCATCACCGTGGCAAAAACAACAAAACATTATATCTACTCTTACTCCTGTGATAACAACCTTGTTAAATTTGAATGGCCCTATTTATAAAATTTTAAGTGCCTAAAAAGGATAGGGAGATATCTCACATGGAGATTTAAAAAGGGCTAGAGATGACAAACATTAAAAAAAGAGATGCTCAACTGTCTCCTTTGATTTAAAAGCATGTCCCTCAAGAGTTTCTTAGTAATCCTAAAACTTAAACCCAATATGCAATCTTTCATATTTTTTAGGCTCTGCTATGACTGGTTTTGCAAGGTCAGAACTACTTAAGATTTATCAATGCTCATATTGCCTTATGAAGCATCAACACAGAATTGCACTGGTCTCAAATAAGCCTGCACCATTCCAGACTCAAAACTTGTATTCATGTGTCCACTGTTGCCACTTCTATGTCCAAGGATTTTTTTACTTTTTTTTGCTGAGCACTGAAGATCCTGAACAGAAGGCACTGGAATTCCTCCACCATACATCAGAAATGGTTCTTCCCTGTTGATCTAGTGAGTCGCACAGCTATTGCAAAAAATACTGTTGGTTTGAAGAAATCCCAGAGATGAAGGTGACACTGCTGATTGCTGTGACATGGACTGTCACTGGCAGAAACATGTTCCAGTACTGGCAGTTGTTCAACTGACCAAGGTGAGGCAGAAGAATTCACCTGTGACAACTTTTGCAGGAACTTTTCTTTGAGCACTGACAATGAGCTGTCACTTCCAGATCCAGCCAAGTGGCATGGATGGGAAGTGCAGCAAATCTGGCAGTTAAGCTACATCCCCAGACATGTTTAGAACACAGAAGGTGCTGGTGAGACCACTCTGATTCTGTCCGTCAACAGCAGCATCCACATGCCAAGCTATTCCAAAACACTTCCTTTCAGGGTGTTCCATGAAAAGATTAAATAAACCACAGAGAGATAAAAAAATTCACAGTGACAATTTTAACTTAATTAAGAAGTCTTTTAAGATTTCTTAAATAGCCTAATGAACTGGCAGGAAGAAATTATTACCTGAGAGATGTTATCTTCCAAAACAGCATTTGCAAAGGCTCATTTATCAACAAGTTCTACGCAACACTTCACTTCTCCTCTTTGTCCTCTTTCTGAGTTTAATCTCCTGAGGATGGAATGATTTATTCTAATGTAGGGATTCATATATGAAATTAATTTTGTAAAATATATTTGCCTGTCATACCTAAGTGGTCAAATCAGCTCACCTCACTGCCTTTCTAGTCTTAAAATGTAAAAAGTTACCCATCTACTAAAATTGCTACAAAAATACAGCAAATTTCAGAATGAGTCAGTAAACAGCTTAGATCGCCACTATATTTAAAATTACTGCAGGTGGTAAAAACTGGTAAAGTCTCAAGGCAAAGTTATTCTCTGCCTAATAAGATCAATTCTTTCAAGGACTTCTTTGCTCAGCTTTGCAGTATCAGAAACATTATGTATTGTAGTATAACAATTTCAATATTTCATTGTAATTGGTTCACATAGCACCACTGCATTTTTAGGAATAAGCTTAATTTGAAACGGACAGCCATTCTCAACCTGGTTAGGGCAGATCTACCTTGGAAATTATCTTCTCAGTTTTCAGGCAGCTCTATGCTACAAATTATTTGCTTATGTCTTCATACATTATCATTCTAATTGGGTTGGAGGTGTAGAAATCGATGACAAATTTTTACTTTAAGGAGAAAATGGTGCAAATGCAAAGTATCTGACATTATTGACAAATAACTACAAGCTACAGAGTGGTTGTGTGGTGCCCAGGAAGGAGCTGGAAGAATGTTCAACTAAAAGCTCCCAAAATAGGCACCAGTGTTTGAAACTGCAGATATTCTGGAAAAAGATCTGAGAAGGAGAATGAAATGCACAGGGAAGGAAATGGCTAGAAGCAAAGTGCAAAACAGATGAAAATAAAAATTCAAAATTTGGGGATTTGCTCAAAACAAAACACCACCACCACTGACTTTCTCCCCTCTCTGGATGGGAAAAGAACTTTAAAAAAAAAAGGTTTTTTTGGATAAGTAATGGAGTAAGTAATCAATAAGTAATAAGTAATGGATAAGTAATCCATTTCAGAGATACTATCTGCTTACTTTACCAAAGAAAATAATTTGCTTTCATAGACCCTAGGCAAGTTAGATTCAATTAGTGATCAGTTAATGCTCCCTACTCTGTGATGGATTTCTGCATATGATAGAGCATATTCCTATAGCAGAGCTTTGCACAGCACTTAAAATAAAAAAATAGCAAATAAAAATAGGAAAGAAAAAATTAGCAAATCCTGAAGACCAAAGGCCTCTTGTGCTATTGGCACCACTGCTCCTGTTAAAAATAATCTCCAAAATGAGAATTTAATGTTCTGTGTCATCACTGTTGCCATGGCAAAACTAAAAAAACCCCTCCAAAATAAAACCAACAAATCAAAAATCCCCAAACAACCAAAAAAAATAACAACAACAAAAAAAAAAAAAAACTTGTTTAGCTAGACATGAGAATCACTGTGCAATTCCCATTTTCTCTGTTTCACTTCACCAAGCAGAGTATTAAAAACACTGTCCATTGATGTTAATGAATCACAGCTGTAATTGCATTAGCTGTGATGGGCTGTTCATAACTAGCTGATGCAGTATGAAAGAATTCCAAGGACATTCACAATCAAAAATAATCTGTAGGAGATGCAGAACAATGGAGAGTGTTGTTAAAAAGGAGTAGTTCTCCTTCTCTCAATTTGTACTGGAACACTATGCAGTGACCCGGCAAGCCCCACCACGTACACTGAGAGCCAGAGCCTCCTCACTAACAGAAACCTTTCCCAGCTCCCCAGATCAAAGTATCAAAGAGCATGGAGTTTGAAAGAGCAGTGAGAAATAACTACTCCTCCACCACCCTACTGTATCTGCCTGAGGAGAGCAGAAGAGGTTCAAATTTAGCAGAACATTCAATAGGATGATATCAACTATGGCACCACCTGAGAGGATGCTGCACATCTCACTCCACCCCACAGAAAGTGGTGATTGCAGGATTATATTCTGAAATTGATGTGGCTCTGGAGAGTGAGGACTTCTCCTTCCAGCCCATGCACCAGACCCCCTTGAATGGCTCTCTGGTGCTCAGAGCATCCTTCAAACCAGAAGGATGATACATGGGGGGTGAATATAACTAGATGGAAGAAAGGGATAGATATCACCAAAACAGGTTACCTCCCCACAGGTCAGCTGAAATGCAGCCTAAATTGTAAAAATAGAAGATATAATTTCTAAGATCACAATACACTGCTGTTTCTAGAAGTGAAAAATATTTCCTAGTCCACCAACCCCATTACCAAACATTTTAAACTGAAGCTCTGCCCCACTCATCACATTGCCCCTTTGAGGGTGATACCATATCTAACCATGTAGTTTTGCTGTATCTGAAATACCACCATACATCCACTCCATTTTGACAGTTATATTTGTCAAGCATTGCAGATTTTAGTATAGTGATTATGGAACTGTGAAAAAAGGATAGCAAAATTTTTAAAACTGAGAAATGGAGCATTTTTCCAGTAAAAGTTCAAATTTAATTTTACATAGTATAACTTCTTAAAAACTAATATTATACATTTTTCCCCAGCTTAAGTATCAGTTTCATACTGAGTCAAGGAACAAACTTTTTAAAGATCTAACCTGTAAGGGAAATTCCTGAACTTTTAAAATATTTATTTTATTAATAAACCTACCTGTTCTTACAGTAGTACCCAAGACAAATGCAAAGAAAAAGCAGAAAAAGCACTCAAAAGAGGCATAAATATCATTGCAGTTTACCTTATTCTTGTCCCTCTCCATAAAAATGAATAATCTTCACAGAGATGGAATATACTCACAACCAACAGGTTTTGTAATTATCAAGTGTCTCAGCTTCACTGTAGAATTAATCACCTGCAAACACCATTCGCTGCCTCATACTCCTCCACTGTGAACATTATCCCATAATTAAGCAAGACAAAAGTAAACAACATCCTAACAACATCCTAATTTTATACAGTGCAGCCTTAGAAAAAGAAAAATTACTAAAAAGAAAATTCAAAACACTATCCCACACATTCAAAGATGCCAACTGACCAAGTGAGGCATCTAGAAAAAAGTAATCAAAGGATAAAATGCCAACTGGCAAACTTACAGCATTCATAGTGCAAGATGGGTTACAAATTAAGAATAAATAAATAAATAAATAAGAAAATAAATACATATCTAGAATATAAGTCTGCTGAAGACGTAGTTTTGGGTCTTTCCAAACTTAAACAATGCATTATCTTCTCCCTGTAATTTCTTGGGTTAATGATACAGAAATGCAAGTCCTCAATCTTTGCTCATTTTGAATTTTGAGTATGCCATTATTTATTAATCCCTCTATATTTCTTTCATGAAGTGCTTCTGTTAATGATCCTATGCTATATCAGGAATGATAATGATAGTGCATAAGGAAATTGAAGACATAAAAGCATGCTTAGAAAAATAGCTCAAAACTTTATAGAATTACATATCCATGTTTCTGAAATGACTGACCTTTATAAAGGAATACAATTGAATAAAGCTATAAAGATACCCAGAAGCTCTCAGCATATAATATAAATGTACATTTTTGATCTGAGGTTTCATTACCTGAAATAGTAGAGTGACTTAGACTGCATCAATCTAGAGCTCAGTGCATTAAATGATTCCAATATTTGACTGGCAGATTTTGAGGTATCTGTTAAGAACAGCACACCAAAATAACACAGGAAACCAGTAGGCTGGCTGGCCATAAAGACAGTCTACAGTTAACCTTAGGATAGCCAGCCACATTGATGGCACCAGATTTTTAGCATAGAGGAATTAATAGTCAATGCCAAAACTCTCATTCTGAAGACTGAGATGCCATTTCTGCATTGTTCTGCATCACCCAAGCCATCGTTCAGAGAGGATAACACTACTCAATGAAAACATGAAAAGAGAACCCACATTGTCCGCCAGCCTGACAGGATCTTCTGGTGCACCAAAGAGATGCTACCACGGAACACTTTGGCAAAGCCCTATCTGAAATAGTTTTAATCAGGTCACTCCTGTTTAAACAAAAGAAGGAAAAAAAAGGAACTGCAAAAGGTGCAGAGAAAGGATTTGAGGATAATAAGAAAAGTGAAGAGCACATTTTTACTAGAGATTACAAGCTTGCCTTGTTTAGTCCTACAGACCAAAAGCCAAGAGAAGCCAGGATTGCTCTTGCAGCATAATCACTGGGGAGGTGGAAAGCATGATTAAGTCAAAGGACAAAAAAAGCAGTGGAGTAAATGGCTGTAAACTTACCCATTAAGGAGCTTAGCCTGAAGATGTGAAGAGCATTTCTAAACAGGTTTAGACTTGAGATTACTTTATGAAAGATATGAGATGCAAAACCAGGGACTGGAGTCAAAAGTCCTTATATTCTTATACTTTGCTGATTTTAGGTAGTTCAGATTAGGGCTTCCTCCTCTCTTTTCCCTGGGTGAAGAAATGGGCAAATGGGCACCCTCAGGGCTCCTGCCTCCTTTAGGCACATTCAGCTCACCGGGCAGCCCAGGCTGCTCAAATATCTCAGCCACCACCCAAAGCCCAGTTCCTGACTTGTGCCTTCTTGTCCAGCTCCTGAGAAACCAGGAGGGCAGCTCCACTGCCATCAAAACCACCCAAGGATTTGTCCAGGCTCTGGCAAAAGTTCTTGACTTTTCAATAGCTAGAAAAATCTTCAGCATCAATGCAGCACACCAGAGTCTGTAACATCACCAGGAGACCTTACACCTTGACACTTTACTTCAGACTTCTTGCAGATTGGATGCTCCAAGGCATTTTAGAGATTGTACACATTTTCAAGTTTGTTTTGGAATTTCTTTCCCCAAGAGCATAAGGAATAATTAAGAAATAAAAACCCCTGAAAATTCAGGGTACAGTTCTACGACACAGGATGAACTCTGAATTGCAAGGTTAGGCCCAAACTGTAGAATGATTTGCATACTACTTTCTTTTCCATGTGAAATGACACAGTTTGGATAATAAAACTTCATTAACTGTGTGACTGTATGCAGTTGGGCAATACTTGTCACTCCTCTGTATACAAGACCAAGTATGTAGCAGCAGGTGCTGCAAGCAGAATGTTATTTCACTGTGATTATTTTTAATCTTCCAACAGAGAACAAAAGCCGATCTCATTAAAAGACAAATAGGACTAGATGACTACTTGAGGTAAAAGAAGAAACAAAATTAGGGAAAACAGAGACCCACAAGTGTTTCTGTCAAAGCAGCACCGCTCTTCACAGTCTCTGCTTGTGTGTTGAACACTGCTTAAACAAGCCAGGGTTAATATATATCACCTGACTGTCTTCACTGTTTTGCTCAAACCCAGAGGAGCTGGGATTGCTCTGTAACAGAACTAAATAATTCCTGAGCTTAGCAAGCTAATAAGCCCCTAAAGGAGAAACAGTTTCCAGTCATTATAGGAATCTTCACAGGTGGTGTGGAAGAGCTAGCTGTGCCAGCAGCAATGCAAGGAAAATTACAGGAATAGCCTCTGTCTGCATTTAAAACTGCCATAGGTAAAGTATTAAACTGTGGGCTATCACATGTAGTAAAGGCAGTGACAGCAGCACAAGAAAGGTGGAAAGCAGCAAGACTCTTGCCCAGGGCCTTAAGACTTTTGAGGCCACACACGTCTAGGATACAGCCAGTCCAGGACCTGTAGTTTCCACATGCAGCACACTGGAATGATATTTGGTTGTGAGACACTACAGAAGTAAACATTATCACTAAAAAATCTCATCTAAGTTCATATGCACTTTACAGTTGTATTTTTACCACCAAATTTCTGAACAGAAAAGTATATTAATTACTATTTAATAGACAAAACCATCCCCAGGCCTTTACCCAAGGCCCAGATCAATGAACCACACTGGTCCTTTCTGCAGGAGCTGACCCACTGCCTCTGACTCCCAGAGAACTGCTCAGGAATGTGTGCCAAGCAAGGGGCGCCTGAAGTGGCTGAAGAGCCATTGCATGGATGCTCTCTAATGAGAACAGTGTGGCACTGTGCAACAGAGGAAGAACAGCTGTGACTCATTTCACAGTCTGCTGAACATGAAATGAGTTTGCTTCCATCTGTGAAAAATGGTGCTACCACTTGTGATCCATATTAGGCATTGCTCCTACCATGTCTTCTGATAACATGGTAAAAATTAAAGATTAAGCAGCAGTGAGTTCTCCAGTTTCTGCTGCATAAGAGTGTGACACAGTTTTGGCCGCCTTGGTCTCATTTCTAGACTCAGTGATCAGCCCTGCAAAAACAACAGCAGGACAAGTGTTGGTCTATTGTTTGTCAAAATGCCCCATTCACATTGACACTAAAGACTTGTCCTCTGCTCATTGTGACTCCCTAGCTGGGACACAGTGGGAGATGTGCATTTCCAATTATTAAGAGAAAAAGTATTTTAGTAGTTACTCAGAAAATGTATCACTTTTCTAGCACCAGATCATGAGACCTAATAGCTGGACATCACTCAATCCTTCTTTCAAGGAACTGCAGCAAATCTTGCAGTTCCCAGCAGCCCAAATACATTAATCCCAAGTGCATTTCAAAGTCAAGCATGGTTCCCTCATTGTGCTCCTTTATTAAACCCTGAGCAGGCTAAAAATGGTACATCCTTACAGGTTCCCTTCGTCACATTTCTACTACATGGACCTGGGGCAGCACCAGACCCCACAGCAATGAACACCAGCCAAGCCAGTGTTAGTGCCATAGACAGGGTGACCCTTCTGCATTTGTTGGGTTACAAGTCTCCGGGTGGTTGATTTGAGAGTAAAATGGGATGGCACGCAAAAGTCTAACGAATACACATTGATTTCAGCAAATATTTAATGTAGCGGCATCCAAATGAATCATAAATAATATAACGAAACTAAATATTTTGACAGGCAAACAGTTGGATTCATTACTACTGTCACCCTTCTTATTCAATTCTATCATATCATGTCATGACAGTTAAAACAAGTTTCTGTGTTAGGACAAAAACACATAACAGCTTTTCTTTGCAATTCTGAATGGAAAAAGCTGAAACATTGTGATTTCCAGTACAGTGCAAATTTCAGTTTATGGCTAACTCAAACTGTCAAATCTTGGCAAGTCAGCAGACCACCTCTCTTCCCCTCAAGACCCATCCTGTCAGCAGAAAGTACAGGTGCTTCTAATTAAGAAATAAAGCTTCAACAGAAGCTTTTCAGCGTTGGGTGCATTTGTGCAACAATTGTGCCAGTAATATATTAGTTTTATTCACCTTGCAACAGCCATCAAAATTAAAGAAAGAAAAAAATTACTTTTTTCTCCAGACTAGTACATTTAGTGGGTTTCAGAAACACAACTTTCATATTTCCCTCCCTCGTTGATAAAATGCCAAAGATGTGACAGTTCCAGTATAGCTATAGGAGGTTTCCAAACAGTTGTACCACAGTCTACCTCAAAGTGGTACCCAAACACTGCTTCAAGAGCCTAACATCTCTTCCTGAGCTCAAGCCCAGCTAGGCACAGAGCCAGGAGCTGCTGCCACTGACAACAGTAGCATCTTTGCAAATCTAATTCAGGAAAGCAAATTTTTTAGTGTAGGACTGAAAGTCACAGACTTCTGAAGTTTAATTGGAGTCTAAAAATTATTCCCAGAGCATTCTCAGGTGCATAACTGTCTTTCATCTGTCTCATACACACCCTTACTTTTCCTCACAATTTCATCCTGGTGCCTTTTTCAGCTAGGCATAAGTTAAGATTTCACACAACCAAATTCAAACACCTTAAAAATAACAAGCATTGTGCTTCAAAAGCTTTTATAAAAAGGCAAATAAACATTAGACTAAGCATTCATTCTGCTTTTGTATCACACTGCACTGGCTTCCTCGGAATCAGAAGAGCTGAATTTCATGGATTGTTGTTAAAAGTAATTTTAAAAGGAAAAACAAATTAACAAAATGCAGGGGTCAAATATTGTGGAAGATTTTAGACACTTAGGAAAATCTTTGCTAAGTGTCTTTTTTTTACTTGAAAAAAATTGCAGCCCAAACACTAAAAGAGGGCTCTCTCCCTGAACACCACACCCCAACCCTAATGCAGTTTCCTGACAGAGGGCCCGGACACAGCAGAGCTTGCAGAGGGGAGAAACAAAAGCCCAGGAAGACCACTCTTTTGTCGGTTAGGCTAGACCCCAACAGACAGTGAAAGAGTGATGAAGAATAATTTTACTTTTTTGGCATTTTACTAGGAACATTTTCATTCTGAAACTTGTTAGATACACAGGCAAAATAAAAGCACCCAAGCTTGGATAATTAGAAGTAAGGTAATGCCCTGTGCTTAGGAAGGACTGCTTCCATCAGGGAAATCCTGCCACAGCCTTGCCTATTTCAGAAGTCAAAAATTTTCTCTGGAGAAATTATTTTTATGAGCTATCTATGATTCATCCTTGGCAGAGGGATTTAACTTTAGTCAGCAAAGCTGAACTCCACTACAAAGAGGAAAATCACCCTGGTCTTTCTGTCATTGCAGTGGCAGAACTGAACACCTTCTTGTTAGCAAGGCCCCTCCAGAGTGTCGTTGGATGCAAGGAACATTACAAATACAATTTACCAAGGACAACAACACTGGCAGTAAGAAGCTCATTAAGGGGAGTAGCTATTGTCGTGCGACAGGTAGTCCCACCTCCAGGATTTTCTGTGGCACAAAGCTCCTACCACTCAGCTTGTCTCCAAGGGTTTAATTACCTTCTAGAAATGAAGCGTGGTCGTAAGGGGAAAACATCTGGGAAAGATTCGTTTTCAAGCAAGTCAGTTAAATCCTGGAGGCTTTACATGTGCTAAAAGGCTTTAAAAGACCATGTCATTTTGTCAGTGGGCTGTTTAGCAGCAGACGTTTACTGTATAAAAATCATTATCTCATTTAGTCTTTTATTAGCTTTGTCACCATTCCAGAGAAATGAGATGAACTAATACCAGCACAGTTGCTGGTTCACAAAAGTACAATATATGCTCAAAATTAGCAAACAGCTCCTTCACAACAACCAGATCTATTCTGACTTTAGCAAAAATCATCAGAAGAGGTTTGAGATATGGTAATCATCTCATTTTTTCTTTAGCTAGTATTACTTAAATATAGAAAAGATCCATTGCTGAGAAGGACTAACAGCAGCAAAGACAGCATGTCAAAGATAATGACTTGCACAGCTAATCCCCATGTATCACACTGCATATTTACCCCTTGATGTAATAAGATCTGTGTTTCTCTAAATAAGAATTCATCAACATTAATATCACTGGCAGAAATAGGACAGAGAATGTAAATCTTGCAAATAAGTTTTATAAATAATATCAGTAATTTGCTTCCTTTCCATCTAGCTTCCAATTCCAAAACCCATTTGTCGCAATGCAATAAAACAGTAATGGTGTCAGTCTACAGGTGATGGTAAAAAACCTACCACCTTCAACTAGAAGATACATGCCTGAAGAAGCCCACTCATCACTGCAACTTACTTTCTAATCTCAGATGTCTTGGGCAACCTCAGTATCTCTAAGACATGGCTTTCACAGATCCCAAATTGGATTTCCAAACATATTTGGTGGGTGGACAATTAGCATGTGTCTAGAGAGGTGCTGATCTCCAGCTTCCACATGCAAGTTGCCTCAGTGGCAGCTTACAAGCAGCACACATTCAGGTCAGCACAGACTAACACACAGCTCACTCTCACTCTCCCCAAAACTTTGTTTCCCAGCATACTCCCCTTCTGTAATCCAGTTCTGGGGAATAAATCAGAAGGTCTCATTTTCAATTCCAGTTGAGGAGGAAAGAATCTCAGGTGTTTGGTGGTAAAATCAAGACCAACACCTTCTTTCCTCTTTCCAAGTCAGCTTTGATTGGGCATGAAAAAGCCTCTCTTCTCCTGTGGCATAGGGGAAAGAGGATGACATCCCAACCTTGCTGTACCCTGAGGGACAAGGACAGGACGGCATGGTTCCCTCAATATCCCTTTTCACAAAGAGTCTGGTGCAGATCAAAAATATTCATGTACCCATGTGTCCAGTGGCTACCTGTGCAGTATCCATGGCTAATGCCATGCAGTAACCAGAGAGTACAGAAAAGGAAGCAAGGATGTGTGGTTGCCAAGGGCAGACAGGTTCCTGTCACAGGTTCACCATCCTCATTCTACAGCTTCTCATAACAGCACCAGACTTCATGTACAGCACAAATCACAATCCATTTATCCTTCTTCCTAACAGAAATCGCAGACTTGTTAGAACCACACCAATAAAGGGAAAGAAGCTGTCTGCTGAAGTTAAGGAGATGAGCTGGAAGACAGCTGAGCAAGTTGAAATTTTGGCTAATATTTCAGCAGTCTAATAGAGGAATAGTACAGAGCACTGCTGCTTGGAGTAATTTGAAGTAAGCTGGAAAAGTTTAAAATATAACACGAACATGAGACATTATCAGAATAGCACAGATCTTGGAACTTGTGCCTCTCAGAAAACCTACCCTCCAGCCTCCTTTAATGTAGTTATTTGATTCCTTAGACGAATAGAGAATGATCTAATTTTCCAAGTTTTTTTAGAAAACAAGAAGGGTATGTTTTCAAACAGCAACCATTAGTTGATTTCTTCATCACTGTTTCCTACAGGTAAAGGTACCTCCAGTGAAGCAAAAGACCCACAAGGGATGGATTCAAACTGAGCAGGGAGGTGATCTTTCCAGAGAAAAAGAATAGTTTACAAGCAGAACAGAAAGACCTCAATCAACTGATATGAAATTTTCTCCTAGTAATTCCACTGCTTACATAGTATTGCACGTGCCTCACTTTCATGGAATGAACAATGAAGACAGGTACAGAAGAACTGACAACTTGACACTGGCTGAGAGAAGGTGCTCACACACAAAGATATGGTTCAGTGGTAAGATCCTGCCTGTTGCATCCCAGGCACAAGGACATGTTGCCAAGAAGGATGGGGAAAGCAAATCCTTGCACCAGCTGAGCTTAACAGTAGGTTACAGCGCAATGACTGTGAGCCAGTGACACACACAGAGCCCTGGCCCCTTGCACTTCCAACAGATACCAAACACTGCATCTGGAAAGGCTGCACAGCTGCTCCCCACTCTCTTGGTACTAAATGGTGACATCCATTCCTCCATGTGAAGCATGGTGGGGAAGAGAAAAGCATAAACCCTGATCTACCTCCATAAAGGCACCCATGGCAATGTGACAGCAGCCACAAACACTTAGAGACCATGTCTGAAACTTTTGAGCTAGCCAGAGGCAAAGCCTGTGCCACACCAAGTCTGGCTCATGCAAAACTGAGAAGTTTTGGGATATTTCTTACCCCCTGCCTTGTGTTTGTCTTCTCAGTGTACTTGTGGCTTCATCAGGTGAGAGAAAGCTCTGAAGCCCCCGCTGTTGGTGCAGCCTAGCAGACAGATTTGGCTGTTGGGACTGACCAGCATGTACCCACCAGCCCAGTAACAGCAGCCTCAAACAAAAAAACCACAAAAAAAACCACAAAAAAAACCAAAAAAAACCAAAACAAAACAAACAAAAAAAAAACCAAACCAAAACAAACAAAAAAACAACAACAACAACAAAAAAAAGCTTTTAAATGAGTCTGCACCAAAACCTTTCAAAAATAGCTTCTTTCTTTAAAGGTTTAAAATCAATAGAACAGCACTCTTGCTGTAATTACTCACCGATAGCTCAGGACAGAAGTACTGCAATGGGAAGAGAGGCAGAAGGCCAAATTCATATCTGATGTAAGCAAAAAGACTGTTCAGCAAGAACTGTAACCTCTCCTTACACGTCAGAATCTGACCCACAGTGCTCAAAGATCACTGTTGCTGATCACTCAGTTGAGACCATAGTGAGACTCACGCATTAATCAAAAAAGACAAAGAAAACCTGAAATGTACCATTCATTCACTTTATGCTTTATTTACTCTTTTAAAGAATAGTTGCAGCCTTAATAGAGTACTTTTGAATCATTCAAATGGTTTCTGAAGTTCCTGCACATCCTCCATTTTTCTGATGTAACTCATTTACAGCTGAGGAAAGCCTCCATTTACAAGGCTATGACTCTCCTCTTCATCAGAGTTAACAGCAATTCCCACCACCAACATGCAAGCTGTCAGTCAGACAGATATTTGCTATAAACATCTTCATTTCCTTTTATTTCTGCAGATACCTTTAAACAGCACCACTGCTCAATTCATAAGCCATATTAGTACAACATCTCTCTAGACAGTCTCGCATAAAATTAAATGCCCATTTAGCAGCTTACAAACCTTACAGCAGTCGGTTTATTTTCACTCATTATTTTAACAGAGCAATCAAGAACAAGAGACTATTACAGCATCATATAACATGGCCTCTCTATCAACCCATTGGCATAAAATTAAATAGCTACCTGAAAGATGAAGTAAACCCCTTATTTATGTCTGACAGTTTTGTGATGCTACTAAGCAAATAATGGCTGCAGACAGATTTCTAAAATCAGGACAGCTCAATTCACCAAGGGTTAACCTCTTCCCGCACCAGGACCTAAGCTTTTCTCTTGCTTAAGGACTGTTTAATTATGTATACCAAGTGCAGCAGCTCCAGCAGGAAAGATTAAAAAAGACTCTCTCAGCCTAATGCAAGGAAATTTAACCAGAACACTGCAAAGCTACAGACCAGTGTCTCTCAGGTTCATGTGGGTATCACAAGAATCAGGGCAAAAAAATTCATTCCCCAATAAAATAAATAAAATAATAAATAAACAAACCAACAAATAAATTTGAAGGGTCTTAGACACAGAAGTAAGGTTTAGAAAACAGCTTTCAAATGAAACTGGATTTTTTTGTTCCTGACCATCTCATGAAGTGCTTAAAAAGTGCTTGGATGCTTTTGAAGTACCAAAGAGCATATGCAGCATGTCCACCAAGTGATATTTTCACTTGCATGGAAATAATATGGCCCTTTAACTTAAAACCAATTTTCATAGGGAACAAAAGCTCTCAGAACCAGCCATTTTAAGATGCTTCCTGGCATCTCTCATTTATTCCATCTGTTTGCTCTCAATCCATAATCATTAAGGATACTTCTTGAAATATTCAAAACAACCCACAAGTGATAGAGGACATCCTCATATCACTTTTTTTTTTTCTTTGTGCAATATAATCTGCATTAAGCACATTCTTTTGATGAAACCACCTGAATCTACCTTATCCAGTCTGATCAGGACTGTTTTAATATTCAAAGTTTCAGAGCAGTTTGATGGTTAATATTTCTGGAAACTGGAGAAAAAGCTTTCCATGCAACCATAAACCCCAAACCCATCACCTTTAGTTAAAAGAAAAAAAAGAAAAGACAACAGATCACCCCGTCTCTAGCAAAATGCCCAAAGCAGCTTACTCCTCCTAACAGATACAACAATATGCCATAATATGGGGTGGGGATGCACAGCAGTGGCAGGTGTGGGGCCATCCACAGAAAGAAACTGCTCCTTCACCAGTCCCAGAGAGGACCAAGACCTTGTAGAGCCTCTAAGGAGTTGAGCAGAGTTACCCTGGACTCCATGTATGGAGCAAACAACTTCTGGCTGACACTGCAAGCCCTGGATGATGCTTGGAAACTAGCAATAGCATGGTACAGCTTTTCTCCCTTGTGCTGTTCTTTATCTGACTTCTGCACCATTTTCTTTTACAAGTACTGTAGCAACACATTTCGACCAAGATGAAACAATCATGCATACGAATTTGCAGAATTTGCAGAAGATACTAAAAATTATTTCTGGACTGCTTTCCTACCAGACAAAATATGGTTAAAGAAAATGAAATTTTCTACAAATTAGTGTAAAGCAAAAATAATTTATACGGTCACCAGATAATGAGAAAAAAATATAATAACAGAAGCAAAATGTCCCTTTTACCATCTCCCAGCAGAAAAATCAAGGAACTCTCAATAAAGATCTCCTTTTTTTGCACCCTTTCTACTGATCACATTAAATTTCAGAGACAGGAAGCATCTACAATTTTATTTTACGAGCCCTTCGGAAAAATGAGATAGATTTCTCAAGCAAAGGGAACTCTTGAAGTCTTTCATATCTCTTTTCTCACAAATACATGCCTTCAGGGATCTCTTCCTGCCCCCTTTTTAAGCCCAAGCACTGATACAAAAATCAGGAACTCTGGGGCAGACAAACAGCAGATTCCCAGAAGTCCAGGGTATATGAATATGAAGCTCTGTGACAAGGTCTCAGAACTTTCCAGAGAAGTTTTAGTTTCTGTAATTTAAGGTGAAACTGTTACAACTAGAACACAAGCAAAAAGAGGAGGGTAATGTGCACTGGGCACTTGGAACAACCTTCTTCAGACTCTGTCAGCTCTGTACTAAGAGCCACACTTTCCAAGCCCTGTTCACTGCAGGGTTTGTATTAAAAATTAAAATAACAAAAACTGAAACTCTGCACAGAGCCAGTGTAAAAATTACAGTAATGGATCATGTGTGTTCATCTAGTGCAACATTTTAAATAAACATTAAACAAATTCTGAAAAGCAAACTACTAGCAAAGCAGTGAAATACTTGCACAACCCTCTCCATACCACATTTTAGTCTATGCATTCTAGTCTCTACTCTTATGAACCCCATTTTTAAGTATTCAACAGCAACATGAAGCTGCTCAAGCTCTTCAGTTCCCTAAACACATTACTTTCAACTTGAAATGCTGAAATGAGGTCAAGGGCAACCAGTTGATGTAATTTTATGGATTTCAGTAAAACTTTTGATACAGTCTCTCACAGGATCCTTCTGGACAAAATGCCCATCACACAGGTGGATAAACACATCATGTGACGGGTGAGCAACTGGCTCACAGGCCAGGTGTGAAGGGTTATAGGGAATGGGGTGACATCAGACTGGTGACTGGTCACTAGTGGGGTTCTCCAGGGCCCCATTTTAGGGTCAGTTCTCTTCATCATCTTCATAAACAGCCTGGATGTAGGACTTGAAGGCATACTGAGCAAGTTTGCTGATTATACTGAATTGGGAGGAGCTGTTGACTGCCTCAAAAATAGAGACATCCTGAACAGAAACCAGGACAGAGTTCAAGAAACCTTTGGAAAATGCTCTCAAGTGCGCAGTAGCATTCTCAGGGTTATCCTGTGCAGAGACAGCATTTAGACTTTAATAACCCTTGTGGGTTCCTTCCAACTCAGGATGCTCTATGATTTTATGGATATCCCTGCAGGGTAGGTTGCTGGCATCTACATTCATGGGAAGCAAAAATCAGAGTACAAAGTTATCAAAATTACAACGGGGCTTCATTTGTGGCTCTTGATAGACTGGAAACAATGTTACTGGACTGCACCAGCCCCTCCCAGCTGGGTGCTCCATCTCCCATTGCCTGTACGGCAGCGTACATTCCCACCAGTGAATGCCTTGGCACCGCATGCTGCTCCCTGATCTCCAGCTAGCAAATATTTAGAGAGCTCTGGGCAACCCAGTTCTCCATCAAACAGAAAACTTGCCAAGCTTAGCCAGCACTGAGTGCTCTGTCATTAGGGGCATACCTTACTCAAGATTTAGAAATGCTAACTGCTGCAGTGCAAAGAGTAGCAGTACCATTAATTCTGAGTGCAGCACACTTCTGAGCATGGTATTAAATGCCAGAAACTTTAATTTATATCTGATATAGAAGTATCCAGCTGGGCTGTCAAAAATACAGCTTTGTATTGTTTCCTAAGAACATAACTATATTACTTGCAATATAAACCCACTTCTACACTTGTTTAATATTTTTGTGCTCAGATCTGTTTCTGAATTCAATAGGTCAGCTCTGTAAAGTAACTGTAAGTTGCTGTTCATGCTCATTCCTATTCAAACCTAAACATTCCCTTCTAAGGACTTGGCTCTCACAATGCTGAATCTTGTGGTGATTCAGTAAAAATAAATGGTAAGACTAGTACTGCATAAGAACAGTTCTCAATAGTTAACAACTCACAACAATTCACACTTAGTCTAAGGAAAGGGCTAAGAAAACAGAAAGAAAACAAATTAAATCACTTCCTGAAGATGTTTAAGCTGATCAGTGGTAGAAATGGCAACAACAGAAATTTAAGTCTGCTGCCTTTTCTTTCAGCATTCAACTGGCCATAAATAAGCGCTAATGCAAGCTCTCTCTTAATGCTGCTTTCCACAGCAAACATAAACCAAACCAACCTGAAAGCATCAAGTTGAAGGACAACAGTAAGTCCAGAGTAAAGTGCACGTGTATAGCAGTTGTCACTTCTCTCATTGACAATATGAGGTCCAAATGTCAGCTCATCACACCAAGGCCACTTCCAAGATATAAGAAGGCCCTGCTGCAGTTTCCTGACGTAGCTCTCCAAGTGATGAACAGTAGTCCAGTTAAAAGCATTTAAGAGGATAATAAAGAGAGGCTGATCAGCTCCCTATAAAACTTCAGCATTTCTAGACAAGCAGAGGAAAGACAAATTTAGATGTAGGTCAGCAAGTCTTGCAACATCATAGACACTTTCCTCAACATTTCATCACCAAAGTGTGACTACCAGGCCATGTTTAAAGCCTTGACTTAAAATCTGGGATTACTGCAGTTCAAGGAGAGAAAGGCATATTATGTACCCAACCAACCCACAAATAAGGATGTGCTGCCATGCCAAAGACAAACAATAGATACAAATGTCTGTTCAAAAACAATGGATATCTCATGTTGTAGTCAATAAACACAAATAAACATAGAAACGTTGTTTTGCACAGACATGCATAAGCCTAGTTACACTTGATATATTCATGTCAGAGTACTGAATTAGATCAAGGGAAAAGGCAATGTAACATAAAGACAGTCAGGTTTCACCTTTGGTAATACTGCACATCTCTAAAAACACATTCTTGATAAATCTACTAACAACTGAAACACAAAAACGTTTCTGAATGAACTAAGTAGTGTTAACTTGGCAGTAGTCAAAAGCATCTAAGCTTGAATCTTGCTTACACAGATTTCACAGGGAAATTAGCCCACATCTGAAGCATAAGTAATAAGTAAATCTTGTAACTTACTAAGCATGACTACCCCATCCTCAGCAGGTTATGCAGAGGTCAGCAGACACCAGCAGTGCATCTTCAGCCTTACAAGAAAACCATCAGTTATTTCTCTCTGAGTAGATGACAGCTTCAGGACAGACATCCTTCACCAAAGAAGTCACCTGTAAGGTCTGACCAGCAGGCAGAGCCAAGCACTTGACAAAGTGCCAACGAAGCCAACTGCTACATTTGACAGAGAACATCAAATGTTCACCGTCATCCTACTGATATCCTTTGAGGGAGCAGCCCAACCCCACACTATCCTCTTGAACAGTACATGCTCCTGGTAAACCTGCTATTGCCCACAATACTACAAACAATAGCCACCATGCTTAAGTCAAAAAAATCCTAAACCACTAGTACACAACTGAGGAAGTTAAAACACATAGGTAAGACATGTCTTGCATCACTACCTAGTCTGTAATACATCACTTTTTGTAAAAGCAACTAAGATTGCTTTTGCTGTAAAAGCTACTAAGATGCCTCTTCAGAAGAGTTTACTGACAACACCATATGAATAAAGCCACTGCCAATGCCCATTGCACTTCTGTTGTGCTGATGACAGGGTTTAGAGTCTTTGGTGCAATGCAAATGTAAAAACAGAAAAAGCGTTTCACAGAATTTCACATATAGAAAATTTGTACTTTGAGACAACTGCATTCTTCTTTTCATATTTCAGATATACAGTTTTTATGAAGTAGAAAGGAACTTTCAAGAAGGTCTATGAATTACCTAGGGGAAAAAAATCCAGAAAATTGTTTAAATGCCAATCCTTTTGATATCGACACTCTTGTTCCATGCTAACTTCTTTGTCTTAGATGAGTTTATCCAATTTTCAAATGAATTATACAAAACTACAAAAAGGGAGCATAATACTTAGGTTGGGACTAATCCTAAAATAAATTCTCAGTGCTTGGATTTCTTACTATCCCCATTTATATTGTGAAGACAAGTTCCCTTGGTTTTAGCATTCATAATATTTTGAAAAATTAAACTATTTTCTTTGGAATAATTTTCTCAGAGTTGAAGAAAACTGATGTGAGCACTTTTGGTAAACAGAGTACACAGCAACATGTTCCATAGGTTTGTACATGGAGAGGGACATGCACCTACATTGGATTAAAGTAAATGAGAATGGGGACGTTTCTGACTTAGGACCAACTAAACTCTACAAAAGTTAGAGCCATCCAGACATCGTCCTTCCTAAGCAGAATACATGCCTTCCACAGCTTTACTGTTCTGAAGATCACAGAGTATGATCCCCACCTCCATGCTGTTTAAAACCAGCAAGCAGGAAGCTATTAGAGTTCTTATGAAGGGTATCTGCATTTTGGATAATCACTCTGGCAGTAGCACCACATTAATGCAATCCAAGGCAGTCAACAATCACTCAGGTCTTAAAAAACATACTCGTGCCACTCACTAAGGGTCAAACAACAAGGAAACCGGTATAAAGAAAGTGGATATTTACAGCCCAGGTTAACATGAACATCAGACATTGTACTGAGCCACAACCCCGACATTTTTTCAGACTCTCTGTGTTCATACTGTATTTCCACTATAAGAGCTTTAATTATCATAAGTTAATCACATCCCCGAGGCATTACAATGCAACAGGCAATGGTGGATGCCTCTAATCCTCTGGGGTGTAATTATTTCATAACCACTACATTTCAGGGTTACCTGATTGCCATTATGGAAAATTTTATACTTTCTCCTTTCTCAACCCAAGCCTTTTAAAATTAAATACATCTCTGACCTATTTTACAAAATCCTTATTCTTTCCCTTAAAATGCAGTGCAGGACTTGTTATTTTCTTCAGACAGCAGACAAAGGCTAATCTTCTCCCTCCATCCTCTTCTTCCACCACCTCCCTCCACTCTTCATGGCACATCCAGCACAGTATAAACTATTTGAAGCCAGTATTTTTGAAGATGACAGACGGTATTTGAACAGAGATTTGTTCATTGTTTGATGTAGGAAGGATTATGACTCTCAGCTCCACAATGAGAATTCTATAAAAGACTTGTTGCTGTAAGAAACCAGGGTCAAATACATGCAGATACATTTTCAGCTACAGCTTATCAACTTTCTAGAGGAAGGGATTTTTGACATCATGATTGGTTCCTCTCAAGTTGCTTCCATCAATATAAAACAGGATGTGGATCCACAAGAACTTGTTTTATTAGTGAGTTTCTTTGCTTTGTCCATTTTCCATCTCAAAATCCTTAAAGAAGTATCACCAAAAGACACATAAGCAAAAGAAATTTAAGAAATTCTGCTTCCAGAATAGACCTTTCTATTTTTAGAGATTGCCAGTGGCAGATGAAAATCCCATTTTCCTCACCATGAAAGACCAGGTTGGAAGCACAAGGAACTTTAGAGACTACAAGATAAGTGAATCCTCCTTTCCTCACCCAGACCCTGGCAGAGTATCCTAGCAAATCCCCAAATTATACCCAGGCCTCTGAATGGGAACAATGAGGCCAAAGTCAAGACTTTCAAATCAGGGCAGTGCCATGTCTAGGTCTCTCCAGGACCCATCTATGCATCTCTAGAAGAAACTACAAGCCAAAAAATTGCAATGACACAGTTCCCACAGTGACACAAGCAATAACTGAGTAGAACAAAAACCGGCAGTGCTGTCATGGCCTTGGTGGGGCTGAGATCAGGCAGTGTTGAGACGTGAGCAGAGAATGAACTAGACTGCATTTGATCTGATGATAGAAATCTTGGAACATGCTAAAAATACCATTCTTTTACTTAAACTTTAAAGATCTCAAAACTTGTTAGGATTTCAGGCTTTCCTCTCCCCTTTTAACAAGTTTGAGGTCCTTATACATTTGTTTGGTTGAGAAGATAAGAGCAAAGAATAAGTAACAAAAGCAAAGGGTGAAAAGAAAGGGGGGAAGTACATTTCAGACCGAGTCGGCTTGCTCAGCAAGAAACCAGGCAAGAACACTGTTGCTCCTTGGCAGAAGCAATAAAATAATCAATATAACTGTAAGATGTCATAAGATGTCACACACCTCAGCCAAGTATTATAGTATCCACCATTTGATCTTGCATCCTGACATCTCTCTCTGACTCTAAAAAATGCTTTCCCTTGCATAATTTTTTTATTCTGTGTATTTTATTTGTGTTAGGCAGCTCAATTATTATAAGCATTGTCTTTATTTGCATTTGTCAATTTTAAAGCATTGATTTAAACTTTGAGGAGATTTTAAGTATTCAGGACCTTAAGTGTTCTGATTTTTAAATACAACACTCAAGAGTCTTCTTTCTAAACTCAATTAGATCTCCAAATCATGACTTCTTTAAAATACCTGGATATCTAAATAAAAACTTAGGGGTTGGGGTTTTCAGAGTCCTGTTGTAAAATTCTGGCTACCGGATAAATTTTCATCTCATTTTCTCTATTGCTTTATCGGTTTAAGGTGACACCCAAAGAGTTTAGAATAAGCTCTGCAGTTAAATTACCAAGCTCTCTCCTTTAAGGATGATTGAGACAAGATGAGAGGCAAACTATTGCTGGAAAGGTAATTTGCCTGCAAGAATTCTTCTGAGGTAAATTCAGACTCATTAGATTGGAGTAAATAAAAAAAATTGCCTGCAGCTCATTATTTTCTTTAAGATATTGTTAAGAAATCTCCTACAGATACACTATAATAGGATTTCAGATAAATTAGGGCAATAGAGACAAAGATGTCATTATTTTAAAAATAATGACCTTATGTAATGTGGACTATAAAACAGGAATCTTCAGAAATCTCTGTAAAAGTTGGAAAATGGATCTGTCCATGACTCTCTTAAAATTCCTTCAATTTTCTGTTCTTAAGTGATTTCTTGAAGCATTTCTATAAATATTAAAACAAAGTACTGATCTCCTTGACAATGGAAACATTTTCTCTAAGGTTAATGACCAAAACAGGGAAGTGCTTAAGTTCAATGGCTTGCAAGTCCGTAACAAAGTAATGTTAAAGCTGTTTCATCACCAAATCAAACAAAGTGGGTGGGGGCCTGGTTTAGGTGCTTAAAGATATTCCAAGAAAACGGCAGGATTGATAGCCATCTGAAGCATGAAAATTGAAGGTCTTATCTTTCAAATGACTCAACTTTACACAGAATTATAAACACCAATCTAGAACCCTGAAAACAACACTTTATCGGGTTTTGCATTTTCTCTTCTGATTTAGTTATTTGACACTGTTTCTTTCTCCTCAAATGGAGCAAAAATGACAGCTAGCCAGGACAGGAAGAAATCACACTGGTGAAAATAAACAATTCAACACATTTATATATACAGCCTTCAATATACTTATAATTGCTTGGAGTCTAAGACTGAGAGGGCAAGTAAGAAAAACCCATATTTCCATTTCATTAAGCAAGTGCTAATCAGAATGTCCTGATTTGATGGGGTTGTCATTGTGTAAATCAGAGGCAGTGTAACACCAACCCTACAACACCTGAGTTACCACGTGATTCACTGGATCTGTCAGTCGCAGAGAAGACTGATGGACTGGTAGGAAATTGAAATTAACCATCTACTGTAAAACACAAACAAACATGAAGGCAAACCTCAAAAGAAGAAAAACTCACAGATGTTTAATCAGAGGACTTAAACACTGCCACAGCAGCAACTTCCACCAATATTTTAATACTTCGAAGAAGAAGAAAAACAGAAAGCAAGTGCTGGAATACGGCATTGTCTCCTCTTTCTGTTTGTACACCTCAAGGCAGTTCAGGCCCAGTCCAAACATTTATTAGCTTCTTCTAGGGCACAAGTTTTCATTTGGAATTATAAAATATATCATTTCAAATATACATATATATATATATAATTTCATACTATTCGTCCCTGAAGAGCAAGGACTCAGCAGAACATTTAAGAATATTTAAGACCTAGTGGAGTACACAAACCTGCTGGCTGCTAAGCACTAGGGATGATGAAGAGGAGATAGCTGGAGAGGGCAGCTCCACAAGCCAAAAGGCTGGTTCAGAAATACAGTCAATCCCAGTAAGCCACAACTGTTTGCTCTACTGGCTTTAAACAGTTCCACAAACCATAGTTATTCAAAACACAAAGATAATTAAATTTTCAGATTTCTGTTAACACTACACAGCAGACAGATGGTCAAATTAGCTATGTTTTAAATTTCTGTAGTAGAGAATATAATCTATTTTTAGAGAGAATATAATCTATTATAAAGAGAATATAATCTATTTTTAAAATCAGGATTTCAGACTTTCATTTGATTTCTACTTCTATAGGAATACAACAACACTTTGTTTTGCTTTAAAAATTGCATCTACATGATAAACCATATGTGCATCTCAAGTAACAAAAAACATTATGATCCATCAGAAGGTAAATGCTACTGTCATTTTGCAAGACAGTTGTAATTAAAGTATTATAAGTGTCTCCCCTTGGGATGGGGCTCCTTCTCCCCAGTTTGGAACAAGGACTGAGTTTAAGTCAGGGGCCATTAGGTAAGTGCTGCGCAGGCACAGGCAGAAAGGACATTCCTCTTATAAAGAATAGGCAGAAAATATGCCAGAGGGGATGTAGTAATGCTAACAGACTTCTGCAGAGTTGTTTTCAGTTTTGTCTTTTTTGTTTTGTGGGTTTTCTTAATCCTTTAGAATTTGAGGCTTTCAGCCTAAGTAAGATAAGGCAAAAAGAATTATCAGACGAAAAAAAAAATGAAGTGAAGAGGTTGCAGACAAGAAGCTGTAGAAGCAGAAAAATATATGCAGCACAAACTGAGTAGTTTAGGTTTGACAGAGCAAACCAACAGATTAAAAGCTAGATTTAGCTTGCTGAGACACAGAAAGATACAAATATAGTGAGCAACATCTTCAATTTATTAATAAAGATTTATACTGGTAATTAAAAACAATGAGGGGGCTGTGCCAGTAGGCAGAGTTTCTCCTGCAGTGCTGACCCTGGGCTCCTCCCAAGCGCCTGCCTGCAGGGCCAATGGAAACCAGACCAGGCACCTGGGGCAAGCTGCAGTTAGGGTGGGGTATTCACCTAGTCAGTTATCGGATTCTTCAAAACTTACAGCAATGTTATTATTACCTTAGGTTCATAAGATTTTACCACATAAGTGCAGAAATGCTTTCATGCAATATGATTATGACTTTATTTTCATTCCAGGATGGTGACTCTAGAGGAGCATCTTCATTTCATTTTTGATATTTTTGTAGTGTCTTGGTTTTTCTTGGCGTCAGAACAGAAATAAATGCCAAAGCCTTCTCAAAAACCAAACATGAGTTATCTTCTGGCAAACCATGCTAGCAAGAAGTCGTGACTGAGAGAGGATGGGAATGATACAGGAAAAGCAGTACTTTTAACAGTTTTCATTGAATGGACTGAGGTAGAGTGAAGGCAACTGAACTGAAGTAAGAAAGAAAAACAGAATCCCAGATCTGTGAAATTTCTCTCTGCTACCTACATCACAGGATATTTCTCCATCTCTTTTCATATATGATAAATCCTATACATATATTCATATCCTGTACTTATGCAAAACTCTATGCATATAAGATGCATGTTCTACACATATATATGCACATACTTTTATGTTTTACATGCAAAATATGAATATTGCCCATATGTATACAGTATTTAGTAAAAGAGGACATTTTCTATACTGCTTATATCTAACAGTTTAATGATTACTACTCTTAAATTTCCTTTTCTGATTAACTTTCTACCATATTAATGTTCAGAAATTGCATATAGAGGATTTAGGCTTATATAACTGAAAAAAATCTCCCAGTCTTCTGCTGCAAAATTATGGAAAGAATTTTTACTACTGCTGGACTCATCTAGAAGTATTCAATAATCAAAATAATTTTATTTTATGAAGCAAATTAGAATGATGTAATTGAATGACACAGCAGCTGCCAACCCCTCCCACAAGGTGAGACAGAATAGTCAAGATGTAGCAGAAGGTGCTGCAGACATTATTTTCTCAAGTCACTTCTGCCCATTTTCAGATGTGCACCTAGAGAACCACGCTGGCTGAAGGGAGGACAGGAGGGTCTTTCACCTGCAGAACAGGCTGTCATAGTCAGAAAACCTCCTCAGACATCACATCCTGCTCCTCTGGTAACACAGTCAAGTGCAGCACTGCCCTTCTAATCAAATTTTCTCTTCCTGGCATTCAACCCTAGCTTCCTAAATTGTAATTCCCAGCCCATGTTTTGTTAGATTATCTGGCTTTACTGAGAAGTGCTTGGCTCCTTCAACTCTGATTCCTCCTCAATCCTCTGCAGGCTGCTGGATTTCCTCTTGCTGAATAACCTAGCTCCCACAGCGTGCCTTCATGGGACATATGGCTCCTGATCATCCTGGTAGTCTGTGCTTTCAGGCATGAAACTCTCCACTGAACCTGTTTTACCTTCCTTGTGGTGGCAGGACTCAAATTTTAATATTCATATTGCCCTAACTTTAAAAAACACACAAGAATATCCCAGTTCCTACCATAGCCAAGATGGTCTCTCGGTAAAAGCAGACTTTGACTTTTTTCACTTGTTCTTTTCATTTCCAGCTGCCACTCAAGAATAAACATAGTTCAGCAAACATCAAAACACACATACACAAACATATGTCTCTTCATTAAAAGAAAAATATTTCAGGTAAAATCCAGTGACTCTTTTCATTTGTAGCAGCACAAGTTCCAATCAAAAGCTTGCTGAAGGCAAGGGAAGTATATCCAGTGACTCACAGTTTTTGGGTAGAGCCATAAACAATCCTAAAGACAGCTCAATCTGAATTAGCATTTTTGCAAGGCCAAGTTCAATTAGTAGACGGGAGAAGTCCAAAGTATATGTGGTGTGCCTCAGAAGATGTGCTGGTAATACAGTGGGTAAGATCAAATCCCTTGCTCAGTACAGCATTAAGGCATCTCTAAGACTTTAATGTCAGCTACTGACTGAATACTTACATTTTAATGATAGCAAAGGTATCAGTCCCAGCATCTGGGAGAAATTCCAGTTTGAGTTACTACACTCTAATCCAGCTGAATCTTGCTACAGCATCTTCACACACAGAATACTTCTTCAGCTTTTAATATTAAGCAGCTTCTAGCTCTGAGCTCTGTACTTACTCAAGCAAGAGTGGCTGAATTTCACTAGTCTATTAAATTATTATCTACAGTAAAGTCTCTAGAAACATTATGGTATTTATTTCATTGTAATTTGAACCCATGATTTAGAAAGAACCCCCATTCTATAGAGATACATCCAATTCAGCAAACTTAGCTTTGATTTTTTAAACATTATTACCACTAATATACTTTGCTCTGAAATTAGAGTGGGTGGAAGCATGATATTAGTTTTTTCTAGACTAAACTACATACTAGAAGACTGACCACTTTAATTAGTTCAGCACTCCCAAAATCATTACAATAAAAAAAAAAGGTGAGGAAACAAAGAATAAGCTGGAACACCACATGCCTAATTTCATCTGTAGCTTCAAACTGAAAATTTGATGTGAAAAATATTAGTTCAATCAGCCACAACAAGATACCCAAATGTGTTTTTTGCACAAACAACCTAAATCATAAATAAAAACATAGTAACTTTAAATGCAGGTGACAGAACAGAGATAGCACTAAGAGGAAGAAAAAGCACAAGTGGTATAGAAGGCAGAAGACAGTTTCTTTACCCTTATCAAAATATCAAACCTTCCACCCCATTCTCAATATTAAAAAGCCACTCTTTGTCTCCAGCATCACCATGACGTCAAATGCCTCAACCGCCCTTCAGCATATTCACTACTCAGAGACTGCCACACAAGATTTTGCATTTATTTCTACAAAGCTTTGCTCTCAAAGGCTCTATTGACAGAGTCAGATTATCAGCACTACTGATGCTGTTAGTATTACTGTCTTGCATGCAGATAAACAGTACCAGCTTTTTTCTTCCCAAAGACTTGAAACATTTTCACTTCAGTAAAGGCACAGAGCAAACTTCTGTAAAAGCTGAAAGCCCTGTGAGCTTTAAAATGGGTCCCCAGCTTCCCCACACACCACCCAGGAACCAAACCAGGCATAGATGGACACTGAGATCAGCCACAAACATGCAGACTAAGTAGCCTCTTGGATCCTCCTATTCTTATGCCACAATTATTTATAAAGATCTTCTTGCACAGACAAGCTGGAGGAGGCAGAGACAAAATGTGCATGTCCTAAGCTGACATTCCCTACACCATCTCAAAGCAGGAAAAGCCAGTGACCTCAGTTTCCCTGTACTTGTACATAAGGTTTCAAGACAGTAACTTTGAAGGTGCAGCTGGGAACACCAGCACAGGCTCTAATTGGGCTTCACACACATTTCCTTCAGCTCCCTGTCCTGGGAGAGCCCTTGCTGCAGCAATGGAGTAACCATTATGTTTAAGTAATAGATTTAATGCTAGCAAGTATTTCCTCTTTAAGAATGAGCAACTCTAGGGTGCAATTTAATCAGACCATCATCTATCCTGTGCATTCCCAAATGAAGCAAATCCAACAAATTATTCTTTTCTCTCTGTTATAAAGACAAGGGGGATAAGCCCACAATGAAAAGGTTACAAAAAGCCATTAAAGTAAGAGATAACAGTGCCATCAAATTCTTTATACACTGGACATAGACCTTGGACAACAGTACCACAAAAGCATTACCCATCTGAGATTTCCAAAGCCTCTAAGAACCCTTGATTTACCAATTTAAAAAGTTGGAGACACATTTTAGAATCCACAACATAACGCCCCAAAATTCAGATGCATAAATTGAGGCCACTGTATCCCAAATGATTAAACCAGAGTGATCTAATATTCATACTTTCCCTAGAGTATCTCTTTGGTTTTGAGTGCCGTCTTGAGACTCCTTGGCAGAGAGGAAGACTATGGAGCACAGCTGAGCAGCTCTCTCGCCTGAACTGCTCTCAAGACAGCACTTTGATAACAGGAAGAGACAGGACTCAAGAGAACATATAAATATCTTATAAGGTGCTGGAACACTCAGTAATTAATTTTTCAGCAAGGAGAAGCTTTTATTTCAGCAATGTGTAAAAAATAAATTTCTATTTTCAAACCCACAGCCTGGCTACTCATGCTCTGACCCAAAGAGCAGAAACAGAAGAGTCACAATTAAGAAACATGTATAAAAGAGGCCAAGAGCCCCTCCTTTTACTTAACCTCATTTCCACAGCAATACATGAGATCTGTATTCCCACTACAGAATTCTGTGGAAATTTATTTCTTTCTGTGTGAACCTAAGAGAAAAAGAGCACTTTGGCTTTAATTAGGACATCAAGAGGGGGGTGAAAATTCCTGAAAGCTTCACCTGCTTCAGCACAGACATGCTTTTATTGTTCTGAAGTTTGAGGTAGGTTAAACAAAGCGCAAAAGCATTAGTCACACCAAATGGAAATATCCAACTCTGAAAGGAACAATGCATTAAAAGTTAGAGCCAGAGTCATTGCATAATCTGATGGGAAAGAGCATATTCCTCCACCTCTCCTGTCCTTCCTGAGCATTGATTTTGCCTGACACTCTACCTACACAATTTTAAGCATTCTCTTCTGGCTTCATTGCTCTTCCAACGTGCAAGACCACTTGCCCTGCTCCAAGCTATTTGCTGTGGTCTCAAGTAAACAATTAGTAATAGCCTAAATTAGCACCATGACCTGCTGTGTCTGGCAAGATCCAGAGAACAGCTTCGGACATGAGCCTAAGTGCTTTGCTACACATTTCCACTTCAAGCCAGGAAGCCACAGAGAAGAAAATCTGTTTGTTGTGATGAGTCCAGAAAAATTTCCAGGATCAAGAAATCATTTAACTAGAATATGAATTCAAAACACATTGAGGTTCCCCAGTCTCTTGATCTTACTGGAAATAAGAAAGAAATTAAGTTCCTATACCTCTCCTCTTTCATTTCACAAAACAGAAAAGGTATTTGTTAAAAAGGAAAAACAAAAAAGTCATATTAGGAGGGAAAAATGTCAAGAGAAGTCAGAAGTCAAGCTATATACCTCATGCCACAGGATTCAGTTGAAATACCTGCCCTTACTGAGAAGGCAAAATAATCTAAATAAATCAAAATCTAAATGTCGGGTGGGAGCATTACGATACTTAAGCTAGTCTTGGTCTCCATTTCTGGATTTCATAAAAAGACCACCAGAAACCAAATAAAAATCCTTACTGGTATCCTATTGACAAGTTTTCATAAACAGTTTATTTAATTTTTTTAAAATTCACATCCCCAAACAAATGTACCTTGCAGTATTTCGTTCACCTGTGAATTATAGACCCATTTTATAATAATTCAACTATTTGTTCAGCTACTTGCAAACTTACTGAGCTATCAATGAACAACAATTCTTACTAAACATTTCAGACGTTTCCTTCAAAGATCTCACTCTTAGGAATCCAGGAAGGTTATACTGATTTCCATTAGGTAAACATTTTGTCAGCAGTAATTAAAGTTTTTTACACTAAGCATTCCACAGACGTAAAAAGACATTTCTTGGATCAGATTTCAGCACACACAATGAATGTTTACAATCTAAGGCAGCAACGTTCCAAGGAAGAAACCAAAGCTAAAACCCCCAAACTTAGTAAATGCAAATACACATGGACAACGAGGTCACTGGATTGCCAAAGACAAAATATCATAAAACAGATACAACTTTCAGTGCTCCAGGTAAAAGCAGCCACATTGCCCGTCACCCTTTTGCTTGTAACAGTTACAAACTGTGGAGCAATCCTTTTCCACCAATCCCAAATCACTGTGTTAGGCAGACCATAGTCATCCATTCTATTCAGTTGATGGAGGTGTTTTTCTCTGGGGTGATTCTGTTGTTTTGGGGGGTTTTGTGTTGTTTTGGTTTGTTTTTTTAACATCAGAGGCAGCTTAGTGAAGCTTTGTCTTCCTGGATGTCAACAACACAAACAACAAGGGGTTGTGCACTTCACACTCTCCTGCTTCAACCTAGGGTTGGGGTTTGACCTTTCAAAGAGCTCTCCTTAAAACTGCCTGAAGTGAAACTTCAAGGTAACTTTAGATATGAGTATGATTTTTATCCAAACTGCTGAGCACAAGGGGGACAAACAGAACATCTAAGGAGCCTCTTCAGAAGGTGAGGTGTCTCAAGAGCCAGATTGATTCCTTTGTGCTGAGGGGGCTGTCTTCCCTTCTAAATCAGTGATTTTGCATAGAATCAAACTGTCAGGTCTTGTGAATACAGAAGCCAAAACCATCAGAGCCAAGACAGACAGACTGGTATTGTCTGGACATCTCAATTCTTACTACTTCAGAATCTCCAGGGTAATTTATTTTGCAAGGGGCATATGTCTGCTACAAAATCAAATAGAATTAATTGATTTCCAATAGACCCATCAAGTCATGGCAAATTATCATTGCTTTCTTAGTCTTTGGATCACATCTGGCTGTGAGGAGTAAAGGCAGAAGCTAAAGCCATCACCTCCTCTCTCACTACAATCTCTGTTTATTAACCAGTTTCCCATCCCAAGGATTTTACTTGCCCTATTCAAAATATTTGTGAAGTGGCACAGCTGCCACAGAGAAAATTGCTCAACTGCCATAATAAATATGAAAAAAATTAAGACACTATGGAGAAAATAATTAAAGTAATGAAGCCAGTGTTTCAATTCCTGCATGGTTTTGTAATTCATTTAGAAAGAAGCATCTGAGCCGCTTGTCCTTGAATGCCCCAGGAAGCTTTCTGCAACTTAACATATTTAAACAGTTTCTCTGGTCACTGACTCTATTTCTTAGCACTTCACCTGAATGCATCAGAATCAAGGGTGTGAAGCAGTGTCCACCATGGGGTATATGCCTCAGTATATGACCATCTCTCCCTTTCATCACTCTCCCTTAACGTGGCAGACAAACTCAGTGCTATTGAGACAACAGTGGCACAAAGAGCACTCAGCCTTCAGTTAATTTTCACCAAGTTAAAATAGCTGCACTGTGAGAATGGCCAGATTGTCAAATGAAACAATTATGTGAGAAAAAAAAAAGGCAGGAAGCTGTAAAATGGAGTAGGAGCATGTAGCTTTTGTATGCCTTTGCCTGAACCTCAGAGGTGTCTCAAGGTCTCATTCTACAGCCAAATGTTTCTCAAATAAATCCAGTTTATTCAATTAAGGACAATTAACCTCATCTACAGCTACATTAATGCTTGTATGCAGCCCACAGTTGTACTCAAATACTTCTAAGACTGTTGAAAAACTGCTTTAAGAATTGGGATTGTTTCATCTGGAGAAGAGGAGGCCCAGAGGGGAACCTCATTGCTCTCTACAGCTGCCTGAAAGGAGGCTGTAGCCATGTGGGACTCAGTCTCTTTTGACAAGTCTCAAGTGACAAGACAAGAGGAAGTGGCCTCAAGTTGCGCCAGAGAAAGTTCAGATTAGATATTCAAAAATATTTTTCACTGAAAGAGTGGTTAGGCATTGGAATAAATTGCCCAGGGAGGTGGTACAGTCACTGTCTTTGAAAGTGTTCAGAAGGGGGCTGGATAGGGTACTTGAGGATGCTGTTGAGGGGTGATTATGGTGGTGTTGACAGCTGGACTAGATGATCTTGAAGGTCTCTTCCAACTTTTATGATTCTGTAAATACCTCTTGCAAATACTAAGTCAGCAAATACTGCTTTTTTAAAAGCAATATTGAGTCAACTCTTTCTCCAAAAGGGTTGACCCTTCTATTTGATTTATCCTTTCTGCCTACTTTTGGTGCATTATCCTTCAATCCTCTATCTTTCCCTTCAAATGCTATCAGTCACAAGTGTGTGTAACACAGAAAAACGACAGTTTAGCAAAGGCAAAACCAGAGCACAGGCCATCCCACAAAAATTTAGTCTGTCTCAATTTTATGCAGGTTTGGGTCAAAGGTATGCTATGCTCCCTGAAACCCTAAGACATCTCTTGAGTGGGAAGAGAGCACCATTGATGCTAAATACACTATGAGTGACCTGAACATCATTTTCATTGTTGAAAGTGCAGGTTTCATTCTTGCAAGCAGAAAGGAAAACTTTTTATAACTCAACATGCTTGAAGTGCTTTGCAGTAAAAAATACCTTAAAAACATCATTACCAAAGTAGATCATCTTTCCTGCTAAGAGCACCAAGATAAAAAGCAATTTGGCTCCCTGATTCCCAACAGATGCTTTCATGTTATAAAAAAATGTGGATTTAATCACTGTTTTCCACACATAACTTTCCAGATACAAGGCAATGGTTGGACTATCTTCAACATACAAGCAGACAACAGTAGTGCCATTATTGTAGCTCTGTTTTTCTACACATAGCAAAAATATAATAAACAGAGCTCCAGTTAATTTTACTATTCAGAGCCCAGGAGGGACAGTGAAAATGACAAGAACCCAGTGCATCCAAGGTTTTGTGACATTTTGCCCAAGTTAACTAATGAGCTAATTCATACGTAGCTACAAGCAATGTTTAACAAAATTGGGTGGATTCACTGATGGGGAAAGGCATCTAATTACAGCACCAGTGAATGAAACCTTCCCTTTATTTGGAGCATCACACCAAAACAGCTCCTGCTGTCAGTCATGCCAAGAAGCAGAGGAGAATTGTGCCTGCAGATAGAGGCTGTTAAACACTCTCCACACCCCTCCAGTTCTGCTCTCCTCACTAAAACTTCCAACTAATGCAAGACATAAGGAAAGAATGTGAAATGGTAAGAGAACCAACAGAAAATTCTTAATATGCAATACCCACCACACCTATTTTTCATCAAAAGCTGACATGACAGAGAACAGAAGTGACACCTCCAGCACTAAACTCTGAGAAGACTATAGTACACAAAATCATTTCCATCTAGACCTTAAAAACATAACAACAGAAACATTTACTTGACTTCTATCTCACAGAACCACATTTTCACAAAACTGAAATGTGAATGAAATTGGAGTTGATGTGCTTTCTCTCTCAAACAAGAAATAGATCTGATTAGCTCATTAATGTGTTCCTTGATTAAGTTCTCTTCCTACTTATTCCACTTATTTTACTCCCAATTAAACCACTATAAAGCTTGTCATTTCTCCTTGCATATGCCACAAGTATGTTTCACTTTACCTTCAGAAGCCCCTAATTATTGGTCCAAAGTATAATTTCCAAACACTTTAATGCAATGTAAAATTAATGTGCTCCATTAATACTTAAGGAAAGTAGAGTACAGAGAAGTGACATGACATTTAAATTAACACTTTTGCCCTCCCTCACCACCCCAAAAGACATGTAGCCTTTGAACTAAAATATCAAATATACTCAAGCTTTAGAATGCAATTCTTTGTTAAGCAGATCTGTGCACTTCAGTGTCTGGTTAACTGGTTACTTTCCACTTTCTTCATTTCAGTTAACTTTGGAGAGACAAGGAAAAACAAGATACAATACAACAGCAGCAGTGATAAAGCAAACAGAATAAAAGTAATTGCTGCCCCTTGAACGTGGCATAACAGCTTCTCATGAAAAAAGAGAAACATGCTTCAAAATGTCTTCGGATGCAAATCAAGAGTTTTTTAATGGAACCTCATTTGCATATTTTCATGGTCCCGCACATGTAATTCTATTTATTGAACTGAGTTCTCCCACTCAAACTTATTGCAGCGCCTTTTGAAATAAGTTCATAATCCCCTGAAGTAATATTTTATTAATCAAGATAGAATAAGGGTTTAGTTGAAGTTCTATTACAAAAAAAAAAAAAAACAAAAACCAAAACACAGTTTCATGCACATTTCATCTAATTCCATCCAAGCTATTTTGTCTTAATATTAAGGTTCAAGATTGCATCTGAAATGGCCAGAAGCTGCCTCCTGGAATAAGTCAGGCTAGCAGCTCCATTCTCCTTCACCACTTCATTTTGGTTTGCTTCTAGTAAATTAAACAAGCCCATGGCTAAAATAAAGTTTTAGGCAGAAAGAAAATGCTCATATTTAGCATTCTTCCCAAAACAACATGCAAAAGTAAATCATCAAATAGTGCAAATACTTCAAGACCATCACTTAAAATGCTAAAAAAAAATACAAAGCAAATGGCATGAGAAAAATGCTAGGGGAATAAAAGAGAACCATTTCAAAAAATGAAAGGCACTAAGTGGTACAGCTAGAATAGCATAATCTTACCCTCTAGCTGAACCTTCCCTTTTTATCTCTGTATTCTATATTTGCACTAGTTGCTTTGCTAAAAATATACTTTGAAGTTGTCATAGCTATTGGTCCTGGCTTGTCTTTTTTCTGCCTCTGAAAACAGTCAAAGTAATAGATCACTGTAATTAGACTTTTATGGGTGCAAGAGACAGTTTGTTTCAGTCACAAACAGGAACAGAGAAATTATGAGACAGAGAGGGAAGAAAATTAATGAAGTTTAAATAAGGCAACTACTAGAGAAATATGAAGAGGGGGAAAAAGTTATATGTTTATCCCCAAAACCGCTAACTCCAAAGAGGTTTACAATACGCAACAGCTCAGGACAGCTTTACACTTGGGCTAAGGCCATGTGTGAATACATGCAGGCACTATTTGAACAGAAAAACTTAAGGCACATCAGATATATCAAAAAGGGCATCATACATACATCTACATATAACATTTTAACATACCTCCTATATTGTGCATATTAGGCTATACCATATAGTCAGAGTAAAACAAGGGTTATTTGTTCTTTCTCATGACTTTTAAGCATGTAAATATGTGTCTGTACATATATGCATGCATTAATATACCAAAAAAAGACAAACACAAAAATAGTTATTTGAGGCATTACCTACATACCACATTACACATATCTCTCTATCTTTGCACACTGCCCACTAATCTGAATCTCTAATCTCAAGTAAATCTTAACTATAACTGCAAGACAAATAATGGAAAGAAACAACAAACCACAAGGCATCCAAGAGTCCTTCCAGGTGTATGACCTCCACCTGACTCTAAGAACATGTTTCTGCCACTGGTATGACAGCCTTATTTGCATCTACGCAACAATGCAAGTCAGCTTCTGCAGCCCTCCAGGAACTAGCTGCTTGCAATTTTACACTAATGCCTTTGATCATTAATCTTTCATATTGTCTAACTGCTGTGGAAATCAAACCCACAGACCCCAGCTTTACCACAAGGCTTCCCTGATAGCTACAGTCAAGGTCAGTAGCATTAGCTTTGTTCAAGGACACTGACAAGTGTCAAACTTCAGCAGTACAATTTGCTATTGCACGAATAAAGAGTGTTTGAAGGTATTTAATATATAAATACACACACATATTTAGGAGGTATTTTAGGTGTTATTGCCTACTCAAGGTAATCTGAAGAAGGTATACATAAAGCTAGAGAGACTTCTTGGTTCACTGTGTCTCCTTCTCCACTTTTGCAAAATACCATGTCATACAAACCTCTTCAAAAACATGCCTACAGCTATGTAAAGCCATATGGCTTCCTGGGCCTCACTACTCTCTGCAGTGACTTCTCCTTCACTCTTCTAAGAATCAGGAATCACCCTCTAAATCCAAAATTGCTGATATCCATCACAAATTTACCAAAATTTGTGTGCACACCAGTACTAGCTTTTGCTCAGCTAATACACCACTTGTTTCTAGTCCATTCTGTGCAACAAGGACATGTTTTCTGAAGACAGGAGATGACAAAAGAGAAGACTATACCATGACCTAGAACAGGCCATTATCCCTGGCCTTTTACATAATAATGCTGACACCTATCCCTGCCCTGGAAATACGTCTCCAAGACACTCTGGGATTTGTGATTTTCATTGCCGTTGCTCATAACTGGACTATGACTTACCACTATACTTTGGACTCTCTGCTGCTCCTGCCTGACAGGTTTGTTGAACATGGCCATTCCCACTTCTGTTCCCCACTGTACAGCCTCTCACTCTGTAAAATTAGATTTACTATCCCTACTGTGAGTACTATCCCCAGGATTTTACTGTATGAGGTACTGAAAGGAAAATTATTGAATGCTGCCCCTGTTATTATAGGAAATGCCAAGAGGGAATCCCCTAAACAAAAATCAGCCAGCTCTGTCATAATTACAGCCACAATTTAACCAGTAGCCCACCTTGCACACAGGCATTTCCCCCTCTCTATGCAGCACCCTATGCAGCCAAAGTTGTTGACACAGTAAAACAACCAAACAGACAAACTAGCAAGGTTTCAAGAAATGGCCAGCTTCTGTTTACAAGCAAGGCACATGAGTATTTGCAGTGATGAATTACCTGAAACCCCCTTGTCAATGTGCAGTACAGAAGTGCAGAGTTAAAGGTCCTCCACTCCCTAACCTGTGTCAACATATTTTGGTAACGAGATGGGGTTTAAATTTATTTTCCAGCAGTAACAATGCTAGTTTGGAGATGATTTATCCAAAATTGTGCATCTTTCAATTTCTGAAGCCCCAGTACATAGTCTCAAATTCAGTCCTAGTTTAATCTTGGCTTACTGCTTTTAGTCTGGAAACAGAGTTTAAAAAAAAAAAAGAAAAAGAAACCAGGATATGTTAAGAGTAACATGACTTAAAATGTCATAAAGTAATCTCTAATGACAGTACAGAAAAATCCTTGGGTAAAATTTGAAGTCTGGAGGTCTGCATTGTTATCAACTAATGCATTATCATCATCAATTTACAGTTTTATGTTAAAGAATCAGCTACAAACAGAAGCAACTGTGTAAAAAACTTAGATTTCATGTATAAAAATAAGGTTCAGAAGGCCTTTACATGCAGCAGAATTCTAAAATATAACTCAAGAGACTCAAATAAAAAGAAAGCCAATACTATTCAACATTTAAAATACATTTTAAGTTCTGCTGCCTCTCATAAAAACAGCATGAAACCTCAAAGGGGCTAGGAAGCCACAAAAAAAGATGCAGACCCCTTTTTTTTTAATACAAAACTAAGCTGTATGCATGAAACCCATCTCACTTTAAAACACTTCAGTTTTTTCTTTCTTTACAAAAAGTCATCATTTTGACTATACCCTTATGAGGTTCACCTGCTTTTGATGCTTGGACAGTGCCCTATTGAGATGATTTTTCACAGCACAACTTAAGAGCAATCAAATTGCAGTCTCAGTTTTCTGACTAGCTCAAAATACCAGTACTATATTTTTTAACGTGAACAGTTAATTTAACAACAGTCTCTTCCCCCCATCCTTCTGCTTCATGGTCCCTACATTTTTGGATGCATACACCTGCCTTCACAACTGCTTGTTCTCTCATTTCCTGCCCAATCGGCCAGGTCTAACAGCAACACTCCTGCTGCTTGACATGACATGACTGAAACACTGGAATTTGCCTGGAGAAAATCTGCAAATGTAAGGCTGCTTTCTTTTTGGTTGGTTGTTTTTTGGTTTGGTTTTTTTTTTTTTTTTAATTATTCCAATTCAGATCTTAAATCAGCATTTAAAAAGACATGAAGGCTGGCAAGTACTGAAGGTAGCAAACAACTCAGATTTTTCTGAAAGCATCTTGTGGCAGCTGCAAGTTTGTGTTACATTACTTAGAGCAGTAATTGCCTTTGGAAATTATATTTTCCTGCTTGTTCAAAAGATTTACCATGAGTAACCATAAAAATTCAAAATTTAACTCAGTAAGTGCTGACATTAGCAAGGAGATATAGAGGATATGTTTGGCAAAAAATAAGCAGAAATGGAAATCTACCAGCAGATAATGCAGATCATTTCTTTGACAGCACACTTTGATATCCCTCAGAACATACATGCTCCAATGGTTCTAAAACTCTCTTATCAGCACAGTTTGCAAACTCTTTCCTGTCATAGGAGATCTCTCTCAGAAACAACAACACCTTGCTATCCAATTTAGATTTTCATTTCTGTGGTTTCATCCTTCTTGTTATATTCCCCAGGTACTCCTCCTTATTGGCATTTTCAGTTCTTATTTAGTCAAGCTCTAAATATTGTGATTTTTTTTTTACAGTGACATGACAATTTTCCACCGTCATTTATGTAAGAAAATTTGATTTGCCAAATTATTTTGATAATAGGTCACTTAATAGGTATGGTGTCAGAAGCTGTCCATGAACAATTTGTCTTTCAATACTGTCAGCAGAACAGGAATTTTCAGATGTGGATTATTGTAACAATGAGCCAAAGGGCCCCTGAGTCACCAGCATTTGCAAGAAAGACTAATCAAAGGTGGCTGGATTTCAAGGGAATGTGACCAGCGTTTAAAATCAATTTATATTTTTTGTTACTATTTGCTAGTAGAGGTTCTTCTCCTCTCCTGACTTTTATTGCATTTTTTTCCTTCCATGCTGCTGTACCCACACAATGCTTGCAGACTGAAGTGAGGATGGGGATGTCACTTCCCTGCTCCCACGAAAAGTAGGGTAGTGCATTTCAAACAGTCTTTGTAAGAACTGTGCATCACTCTTCCAGTAGTAATCCCATCAAAAAATGCATCAGCATCTTCTCCAGATGTGGCCAGATTCGATGTACTCACAGAGTACTGAAACGGCAATGCAGTATCTGCAGCACCCTTGCACCTCCATTGGGTATCCCTGTGCCACACAGATAAATGACAGCCCACCCTTCCTGCAGCACCACCCGCAGCCCTGCGAGAGCCCAGGGCTCAGCACTGAGATGCACAGAGAGACAAGAGGACACACAATTCCACAAGAGTGGAATGCAGCTTGCTTAATTATAAATGTCCATCCTATGACATAAGTACCTGACAGCTGGGTACCCATGATTGCCACAGGAGACCTGGTCAATAGAGCTCATGTAGTTTGGGCTACAGCTCATCTTAACAAGGGTAGGGTGAGGCAAATCACACCCTAAACAGTGGTGACTAACAAATGCATCTGCACTACTTAATTCACACACAGGTGTCATCCAAAACAGTGGAGCAACACTGAGTATCTTGGATTAAAAAATAACATACCTCACAAATTGATAAATATCAACCCCTGAAAGGTTAACACTGAAGGTAGAAGAAAATAAGACTTATCTCATTGAGACCATCTGCTGTAGCAATCAAAGCAGTTAGAATTCATTTGCTTGCAGGAGTCCACAGAGAATATCATAAAGTAATTGGAGTCAAAATAAATTAGTTTATTTTGTTCTGCACGGCCAAAACCCATCCCACTAAGTTTTACCTACCTAAAGAAAGAGCACAACCTGTTCCAGGCTTTTCTCCATAAACAAAACAGAGAGGTTGCTCCAAAGGGACACTCAATACCACCTAAGATCTGGTTTTTCCTCTAAAAAAACCTTTCATTAGCTACTAAATGAAAACCAGGCTAGAACGAAGCTGTTGGCACATGAACTTCGAACAGACCCCAGAGACTCCCAGTAAACCAAGTATAAAGAAAGTATTAACAATCTGAGTTTCTACTTGCAGGGCTTTCCTCCCCCAAAACCCTCAAACATGACAGTTATGATAAGCAACAAAACAGTTCACACTCAGAGCAGGATTCACTGTGGTTCCACTGTTAAAGACCACCCTTATTTATTCTTCCTAAGGGGGGTCAGCAATTGCACCTTGGGGTCCCTGCTGAGAGCAACAAACATTTCCTTCTACTGTGACACAGTTCCAACCCTGAACTGTAGGGTATTCTGGCAGATTGTGTTCAATATTTCAGGGAGTCCAGTGCAGTGTTTTTCTCATTCATAACTGGCAATCACGCCATTTGAAAGCAAATGAGAGATGAAGAGCTAAACATTCATTTGGAGAGAGGAGAGATAATCAAAAGAATAATAGTCTTGTCTCAGATTTTGCATATGATTTTTCAACACTAAGGAACATAAAATTGATGTGTAATACATCTAATTAATATCAAACTAATATCAAAATATCAAATAATACCAACTACTAATATTAAAACTAATATCTAAAATAATGTAAATTACATTTAGAAAGTCAATCACCAATGAAAATTTACTCAGAAAAATAGGTAATATCCACGTTTTTTATTCACAAAGGAACAGAAACACTCAGCAAAAAAACCTGACAGACGTGTTAGCTTAAAATTGACAATACAGGATACGCCATTACTGCACAATGCATGGGGCATGCTATTCTAAAAGACAACTATGTATTTTGACAGGTGACTGTATTATGAAAGGCTGGTAATACTGACATCAGAGGACAGCCAGTAAGGAGAGATGAATCAAGTAGCATGAGTATATTCCCTATTGATACCACAGAACTCACAACCTCTATTCTACGTGACAATAAGGAAATATCGAAAGGCAAAGAAATGGAGAAATCCTAAAGTAGAAATGCCGAAGAGACGAACAGAACGTGAGGCACACAAATAAAGTAATGTTTTCAGGAACAGGTAAGTGGATTCTCTGCAGAGTCACAGATTTAATGCCCTAATTCTAGATCATGCAACCAGACATTTCCTTCACACCTTGTATCTACCTCAGCCTATGGGGTGTTGGACTTCTCAGCAAACAGGTTGGAAAAAAAATAATCTGACTAACCAACTAGTGCTACTTCCAAATTAGCAGCCAAAGTGTGTTCATAACACATTCAAAACAAACAAGCCTACACATTACCCAGAAATTTTTCCCATGTTAACAATTCCAGATTCCAAACCAAATACACAACAACTAAACCAAAATTATGGATATCAAAAAGTAACACTTTAAACAACTCATGCTCCATATGAAACCTAAATTATTTTCTCAGCATATGAAAGTCATCAAGATTGCAGTCAAGCAAGCAGAAAACATAACTATGTGCCTCCAACACATTTCAGTAATTTTACCCAGGATCATACCACACTAGGAAACCAGATCTGAGCAGTGTAGCTCCTAAGTTAACAGAATGGTTGCTTATTTAAGCTATGCAAGAAATTTCTGTCAGAATCATACAGCACTTCTGCACACTACATAAGAAATATTTTGCAGGCTAAATAAAATGTATTTACATTATTTCATTAAACTAAAAAAAATACTTAATTTCAAAGATGAAGGATATACCTACCCCAAAATAAAACAATGCCTTTGCAAATGGATCAATAGATAGCTTTCCTTCATCTTTTATGCTACCTCCAAAGTAATTCAGAATAAGACATTTTATCATGGTGAAAAAATGCTCTTAAACACCAGACATTGCTGTTGTTTCACCTTTGTCTAATTCATTTTTCCCTAGCACTTGAGAAAACACTCTCTTTTTTAATTTAAGCAAGGCATGGGAAGTAAGAAAAATGACGTATAAAGAATCAAACTGCTAATTATTCAACAAGAAACACAATATGAATACAGGGGAAAAAAGTACCAAAAGATTGCTGTATGGAGGCTGCTTTATGCTTAGTATGACAAAACTTGGAAGATATGTACACTTCTTTTAGCTAGCTGAAGTAAATTTGAACTATTACCCAAAGTCATATGACAAAAATTTACAAATTTCAAGTTATTAGCTTGTCATCAAGTATTTCACAGTAACAAACTCAAGTGCTTCCACTGAACAGAATTTAACTTCCAAGCTCTCAAATCCTATAGTTTGAAACATTTACTTTCCTGAAAGTCTTTCAGCTATGCATCCAAGCAGTCAAATATACGTCTGACTTCAAAAGGGGCATGGGATTCTTTTATAAGCCAATGACATAGAGAAGGGATTTTTGCCACAAGTCCAAATCCTTACCTTTCTGTAGACTATCATGTTTGGAGAACTCTCCTCTGGGTCAGCAGTTTCCGCACCACTTGGATCAGTGGGTGCTTGGGCCATGTTTGCCTCTCGTCGCTCAGCCTGCAAGGACAGGAGCAAAACTCAGCATCACTCCAGGCTGTGGTAAGGACATGCAACTGCCTCCCAGGCACACATACAAGGATGGTACAGAGAGAATCACACTCCTGTCTTCACCCCATGCAGGATTTTATCACACTGCGTCAGAACTGACGGGTTTATGGGATAACACCCCTAGAACAAGAACCACCAAGTCACACACAGCTGTGGTTTGGGTCATCACATGCACACACTTCTCCCACAGTTCTGAAGTTTTATCATAAGCCCTTATTCAATAGAAGAATATCTAATTAATACTTCACACATTTCCCTTCCTCACTATAGAGCACAAACAGCCTGTACTGTTCTAGAAGCTTTGAGGTACCTACAAAGAAAAAGCCAAGGCACCTTGCTGTGAGGCAGAGTGAAACCCCACTGTGACAGACAGGCAGGTGCAGCAGCCTGTCACGCACACTGACTGCAGGTTCTCACCTGCAGACACTCCAAGCCCCTTCCAGCTCTCCACAGCCCCGAAGCAGCAGCCAAGAACCAGGGAGGCACAACTGCTTGCTCAGAGTAAACAGCTTCCCTCACCTCTTCTCATGACACAGCCAGCAAGAGGCAACAGGATACAGGCAATCACACATAATACTCCTATCTTCTAGAAGCATGGAACGGGAACTGCTGCCTCATCTCCTCCAGGTCATGCCACCCTTGAGGCCAAAGCATTATTAAAAAAAAAAAAGAAAAAAGAAAAAATGGTCCTGGTGCAGAGTCAAATGCTATATTTTAAGTTTTTCTTCCATCAGCACATTTGACAAGTAACATTTAAATTAGAGGCTGCTGTGGAGCCGTGTGGTGACCTTTCCTAACCTAAGAAGTAACATTGCCTTGTACAGACATTGGCATTAAAACTATCTGACAAGTTCAATCTCTTTAACATTGAAAGTACTGAAATATCCCATCTCAACATATTTCATTAAAAATGGAGAATGAAAAAAATAAAGCTATGTTCACAAGAGCATAACCTATGCATTAGTTTCTAAAACATGGCTCGTCATTAAACTGTCTCCCTTATTTAAGAAAAAAGATTCTTTCCTACTCCTTCCTTTACCCCCTTCCACATTGCCACAGGCAACAACATGCCCCAGCATATAAGATACATACATAGCACACAATTATATGTATAATACATCCCTGAGCCATTCTAGCTGTCAGTTATCAGCTCTCAAGGACAAATCAAGAGCCCTAGAATCAGACAGGCTCAGACCACATTCCAGCTCTGTCCTTCCTCAGCAGAGAAAAGGCTACTGCAGTAACATGGCATCCATCACTAGAGCCAGAAGCAGCTGACATATCCCCTCCCTTTAAGAAAACATACAGGAAACAAAGGTTAAATAATCTACATCAATCCAGAGACATTAATTTTTTTCTTTTATAAAGTATGCATTCACACACACAAGTGGGCACAAATGCAGATGGACTTGCATATATCAATTTGGAAATTCAGTAATACGGTTCAAAGTTGAGTTAAACAATATATATAGATCACCCTTTAAATGCATGTTCAGACCAATTTAGACACTGTTTTAAATTTAAATAATATAAGTATTTTAACCCCTACTAAACCTCATGAATTCCTAGAAGCCCAAACACTACACCATTGTGCCAGGTTGTGAGCTAAAGAGGAAATGAAATAAATTCTCTAAGCTAAATTATTAGCTGCAGAAACAATTAAACAGCACAAAGGATGAAGGGTAAAGCATTTTCAAATTATAGCACTTCAAAATATTTACACAAATGTGCATTTTACAATACTTCTTGGTCATGATTTCAAGGCACTGAAGAATTAGGCTCTAGGTTATCATCAATTGAATGGAGCAGGAACTGGGTTGAAATTTTATGTAACTTTCTGAAGGCAATTACAAAGCAGAGTTGAAAAGCATATGTCAAGTCACACAAGTTTCAGCTTCACCTGCAGTATATAAAGACCATATTCACCACTTATATTATGTGATATTTTATATGCATGCTTTAAAAGAAAACAATTGCAACTAACTTTCAATTCAGAAATGCTCTTAAGAGAACAAAATGACAATTTCTAACTGGAAAACCCTCTTCAGCATTACTTAGCCATTACGTGCTTCATTCATTGCATTATTCACTTTGAACGTCCACATTTACAAATTCTGTTGTTCTTGTTATACTGTCAGCTCACTTGATCTTTTTTGGTATTTCCAGATTTTCCCCATAGCACTTCTTGAAGCTTTTCATCTGCTCCAGTACAAGACTATAACATCATGTACAAGATGCAGTAGTAGCTGGCATGCTGTTCACAGTGACATTGAGGGAGCCGCTAACTTTGAAGATCTACACAAGCCTAACACATAGATCTACATAACATCTACATAAGGTAATCGATACAAGCAAACCAATCTGTTGTTAGAAGTCATAAATTTGCAAAAATTACTCCCATGAGTGCCCAGCATCTGCTACTAGATTTCAGCCAGGAACAGCAGGAGCAGAGGCACCTTTGTAAGAGTGACAGCAGGATGGACATCTCAGAAAACAAGGCTGGATACAAGGCAGGACTGAGGTGCAGTGTGAAGCAGAGACAAGTGTGGGCATCCCCTCCACACAGCCCAGGCACTGCTGCTGCTGTGATGAGCCTTAGCAGGCCAAGCCAGGGCCCCTGAGGAACTGTGAGGAATCTGAGCATTCTCCAAGTTTTTTCTCTTTCCTATATACCCTTTTTAAAAGCACAGAAGTCTTTCTCACTGGTATTCTACAAGCAAAAGAAAAACTACTGATAAAATAAGACAGTGATATGACACGGGCATGTTCTTGGCTCTTCAAAGTGAAAGCACAGCAATGCTGGGTCCCATGGATTCCACTACACCTGTGTTTTTTAACATATGGGAGCTTAGCACCCAGTGATGCAGGACTGCTTCACAGAACCACTGAAGGGCTGGTGTTGAAAGAGACCACTGGAGGTCATCTGGTCCAACCTTCCTTCTCACACAGGGTTCCCTACTGTTACTCAGGACTGAGTACAGACAGCTTTTGAGAATCTCCAAAATTGAGAGAGACTCTGCAACCTCTGCAGGCAACTGTTCCAATGTGCACGGTAAAGAAGTTCTTCCTCATGTCCAGGTGGAGCTTCCAATGCATCAGTTTCTGCCCATTGCCTCTTGTCCTGTTGCCTCGGCACCCCAGAGAATAGCCTGGCTCCACCTCCTTGGTACCCTCCCTTCAGATACTTAAATACATTGATAAGGTCCTCTCTCAGTTGTCTCTTCTTGAGGCTGAACAGGCCCAGCTCCCTCAGTCTTTCCTCACAAAAGAAATGCCCCAGTACCCTCCATCTTCACAGCCCTTTGCTAGACTTGCTCCAGGAGCTCCATGTCTCTCTTGTACTGAGGAGTCCATACTGGACACAGCACTCCAGATTTGGCCTCACCAGGGCTGAGCAGAGGGGCAGGATCACCTCCTGGACTTGCTGGCAGTGCTCTTCCTAATGCAGCTAGGGATCCCATTGTCCTTCTTGGTCACAAGGGCACTTCTGCCTCCTGGGCAGCTTGTCCACCAGGATCCCCTGCTGCCTGCTGCAAACACAAATGAGACTGCCCACGGTCAAAGTACAGCTTTTTTACCCTACTACAATGTTAACATGCTGCATTTGCAACCCTTTAATAATGTAAAAGTGCATAAAAGTCCACATCTGATTCGCGCAGTCCTCTCTTAAGAAACAAACCAAAAAAACCTACACAATTTTTTCCTCACTGTCATCCCAGTCTAATCCAGATGCAAGCAGGAAGTCAACCTTACAACACTACACAGACTGAAAACAGTTAGTCCTCTGAATCTTTCTCTAAGCACATGCTTGTGATGTATCAGCCAGAAGTGAATCCAGCTTAGCCTTATAAAGAGATTTCAGCTACACTTAGCTGAAAAGAGTGAAAACAAAGATTTTGTGTAGGTTGGTTTTGGTTTTTTTTTAATAAGCCTCTAGCTTAATTAAGGCAGCCTCCAGCTAAGAACCTCACCACTTACTATCTGAAGAGTGCTGTCAGCTCCTCTCTCCTTTGGGCAGTTTGCTGTATTATCAGGGCTAACTCATCCCAGCCTGAAGCCACACACCAGCAATCTAAATCCAAATGCATGTCTTCAAAGAAATAAATCTCTAAATTTGAAATATCATGTTCAAAGATGCTGTTTTCCCACAGCTGTTTTTCTGACAATAGCCATGCTTGCAGCAATCTGGACTCCTCAGCACCAAAAGTGATAAAAATTGGAAACCATTTGTGCTAACCATTCTCTCACTCTGCCACACACAAGGACAAAATCAGCAGTCTTTAACTTCTTAATAGATGGTCTATTAAGCCTTTGAAAAATATTACCAAAAATATGCTAAAAAGAGAGGGTGCATTCTCCTCTCACTGATTTTTTTCCTTTTTATGTTTTATTCTTTATTATAGAACACTTCTGCTTTTCCCCTAAGAAACATAAGCACACTGGATTAGACAGGCAACTGCTGACAAAATGCACTGAATCACAGTAAGAGTTCTCTCTCTCGCTCTTATCTGATCAGGCTCCTCATTCTCCCAAAAACCAGAAGCTGCAAAGAGATAAGGCTCCCATACATCACGAAAGGATGAGTGAACTTTAAGGTGGAATAACCAATTAAAAATATGCTCTGAAAATCAAGAAAATATTTTTTTATAGTTTACCTTTTTAGAGGTTCTCATACTACAGAACTGTAACTAGAAAATTTCAAAGAAAACCACCTTTACATTTTAATCCACAAATTCTGTCAGCATTTAATCTCTGTGTATGTGTAAGTTCAATGAAAGTATCTGAACAGTAAATTAAGAGATTCCCCTTAGTGTTCTCAAACACCTTGATTGCTGTCAGAAAAGACCATTGGAAACAAGACTGCTGTAAGAAACCTCTTACAGACACAAACCCCCATGTGTTCCATAGAAATTAACACATCTAGAAGTCCTTATGCATTCTGGGTTTTTTTACATAATAGAGAAAGAAAGAAGTACATTAGAAGAAATCCTGCAAAACTATTTCTTGAAAATATTACCTGGATTTAACAAAATAATACAAGGTCATATGTCAACTCCTATTCTGCATCATAATAAATAAATTGTAAACTTAATATACAAAATTTGCAGTGCAAAAAATTTCTTGCACATGTGAGATAAAATAAGATAGTTTTTTAAAATAGGGGAAAACTGAATCAGAGAAAACAGAATCAGCTAAATGAATTCCCATGGAGATATATATCAGGACTGTTAAGCTGGAATATAATTTTGGGTGACAATATGTGAAAATTACCTTTATGCTATGTAATTATATATTTCAAGGGCAGCTTATAATTGACACATAGTGTTAATATCAAATTATGAGAGATTTAGTGCTTTAGCACACAATCATTGAGTAAATTACAATTTCATGTCATTAATACCTAGGTAATTTTTTTCTAATTAGTGAAATACAACTAGACTACACAACTTTTCATATGCCTGAGAAATCATATAACCACATGCCTTGCTGAACTCATAATTACCTAATAGGAAAAATATCTACCTGATCTGCTAGAATATTTAGATCAAACAGGTCATTATTAAGGTGACAGGAGGGAAGAGACGGAAGGAAAAATCACACTGAATTCAATTAATCTCCATTAATATTAAGTTGCTATTTCACATTACATAAATCTCTCTAAAATTGCACTGGGAAGAAATACTTGTCTTCATATTCTTTTTCTAGTTAATTATTACTTCATTAAACCAGGACTTGGGCATGCCATGCAAGTTGTGTATACTGGAAGGCAACATACAGCCTATCATTAAGCTGATCCTGTTGGCCAAGGTGAATACAGTAGCCAGTGGATCCCCAGGACCTACCTGGGATATACTCTGCTCTTCAGTGGTGTAGCTCAGTCCAAGCACTGCACAATTCACCTCTATTTCTCCTTCATGGCACTGCTCCCCTGCACTGGAGGGGCAGAGAGGGAAGTCTGCTTATAGTGAAGTATAGCTCCCAAAGCACCTAAAAATCCTTCAATCCTTTCTTTCGGACATCAAATTGTAACTGAAGTTACTCCAAAAATAGTTTCCTATAGAAGATCATCCCAGACCTTCTGCCCCTCCTTGAAAGTGGTGAGCATTGCAGTACAATCAACAATACTCAGTCTGTTGCTTTTTTTTAAGAATAAAGTATAAACACTTCCAGCAGCAGCACTTAATGTTCAAATTTTTGCCAAACAAATTCCTCTTTGTTTGTGGGAAAGCAGTTAGTTTTGTTCACATTGGGTGAATCCAAGGGCTCTAAAGGACCCCATTCCTCCTCTTTCTAAGGTACAAGCTCAGAGGGAGCTCCATGCTGAAGCACAGGGGCTCAACACTTTTCTCACTCTGCAATTGGCAGGATGAAGGATGGGCACACATCCAGGCCAGGGAACAAGCCAAAATCCTTTTGCCTCAGTCTGAGAGAGCAGGAAGAGAGGACACAGTTCCAGGACACCCCCTTTTTCCTCTTTTTAGGGAAACTGGGATCCTGATGAAGGCTGGTATTTCCCATTTCTACTACTCTTACAGACATTTCCTAAAGGTGCAGTGGCCTTCCATAACTAAGTGCTTCACCTGTGGAAAACTTGCCTCAGAACATCCTACAGGTATGTTCTGCATTTCCACACAGTACTGAGGCAGGGAGCAAGCTCTGGGCTCCTGATCACCCACAGTGTTTAACTGCTGGTTTGCTCCCATGTTCTCTTTTGTAGAGCTCCAAATCTAAGCAGACACACAGTTGGGAACACAGTTCTCCACCATCAGCACCTGCTCTCAAGAGTCAGCATGGATCATCTCACACAAGGTTGGGGTTCCTACCTCTTATCCATGTCTGCATCAGTCTCCCAATAGGTTCTGCAACACCCTACAGCTTCCCAACATGTCCCAAGTCCTACAATGCGTAACCTCATCCTTCTGGTGGGCTGCAGGACAATCTCACTTTTTTTTAACATTATGCTTGAAAATAAAACCATCCACAACAATCACTGCATCTTCAGGCCACAGAGGTACCAGCTAAGGGCCAGGGGTCTGAGATCCCTCTGGCCAAGAATATGCAGTATGAACACAGCCATCTTTTAGACCAAACTAGCTCTCACATGAGTCAATCCAAGTCACTTGGCTTCCTGCAGATGCATACAACTTTAAACTCAGCCCCTGAGTAATCTAATGTGCAGATGCCTGTACGTACTTCTCACCAATCACTCGCTGTTCCAAATCATGTACATCTGTTAAGAAAAAAAAAGTAAATATTAATGGTTTAGTGGTCTAAGCAGAATATTGTTAACCAGGAATCACCAAGGCGTCATACCACCTCCAAAAGGGTCCTCTCCATGGTCTTGAGCAATTTTCTCTCCATCTGAGACACCTGTGGTAGTGCTCATGCTGTTACTGTCTAACAGACAACACTCAGGATGAAGAGTTCCAGTTGTTCCATTTGTGTGAGCCAGTGGTGATCTGCCTCAGTCACTTGGCAGGTGATCAGACTGCTTCTTGATAAGCACTCAATTTTGATTTTATATATTTCTAAATCTGCACATATTCTTAGCTATTCTAGAATGCTGAAAATACTGTCTGGACCTGGATGTTACATCCAGGAAACATAGGGTTGGAAGTCAATATAAAGTAATTTTTGACATCTAACTTTGACTAGGTCCCGACTTCCCAAGATAAACAGAAGAAAAAATGGAATGGAGATGGATTGTGGTGAATATTGACATACAACTTGCTGGTTAACTAGGCAATTTTTTCCCTTTACAAAATCAATTGTTAAAATGGGCACTTGCATATTACATTTACTTTTAATGGACCAGAATTATGTTATAGCAAGAAGAAACTGCTTCCAATACATCCACTCCTCTTCCAAAGAGTTCAGAAAAAAAAATGCAGCGTTCACTGGTAATCAATCTCCCTTCCAATAAAATAATACTGCTGTGAGCACAAGGCCTCTTGGAAAGGTTCTGAGCCAACATGCTGTTACCAAGGATAGCTACAAAGAATGTGATAGCAAGTATATGCTGAATATTTTACTAAAACAAGTGCCAGTGCTATATAAATTTAGAAATGCAACGAGATAGTTAGAGATCAACTTTGAACTTCATGTGAATTGGTGATCCCAAACTACAGCAGTAATTATTCAGCGCTATCAGCCTGCAAGCAGCAGCAGCTACAAAGCTGAAGCTGTATTTTGTTGTTTTGCAACAATGCCAACTTATTGTCCAGAATCATTCCCTGTGGAAAATGGGTAACTGTACTGATAATACAGAGCTTGAGGGTAGACATCTAATCTATTCTCTAATATAAATCTTCTACTGGATCAGTTAAGGTGTGCTAAGAGCTTCCTGTTCTTTGAAGCTGGTCCATCAAATACACCATCTCTGAAAGTGCCTTGCCTTTACATACCCTAGGAAATACTAATTGCAATTTCAGTAAGCTACTTCTGGGCATGGGCTGCACTTTGTATTTTACATTGTATCCAGTAAGCTGAAAACAACTGAAGAAAATTGATTCAAATATAAAACTGAATGAGGAGATGCACAAAATAATGGATGCTCTAATACAGACTGGTAAGAAAATACTAAAATTTTAAAAAAAACTAAACAAACAAAACATAGGCCTCAGTGCTTGTTAGATTCCAAATTCAAATTTACTCCAAGTAAACTCCCTGTTCCCAATAGAGGTTGCTGAAATGAAGTTCCCTTCAAGCAATCTTATGCAAGTTCATAGAAGCAATCCAGCCCTGCATTGATCAGTGACTACATAATCTCATTTAAAATGCCCCAAAGTGCTGAGAGTTCTTGCCGGTTGTTCATTCTCAAGATGATGGAAAATTGCAAGTACCCTTGCAATCAAATAAAATAGGAAATTTGCTACCCAAAAGCACAGGTGTCCTTGAAGATGTGGCACCATGAAATACCCTTGGTGCAAATGAACACAACTGGTTGTATCCCACCTACTTCAAGGACATGATGCAATATACTATGATTTCACTGCCCTGCTGTTTATCATAACAGCACACAGCCTTTTCAGATGCAAATTACACACAAATCACTTCAGTAATTGCAATGTAAAAAGCACTTAAGCCACTCCTGAATTAGCAAGCTCAAGTCCAAACACCACACATCCACACAGTTCAGCAAAGCCTACAAATCCCAGTGCTGTGGTTCATTTAACCTGAACTTCATAATGCCATATCTGGAGTGCTACAAATACCAATATAAGTTACATACACTATAAATACTAATATACTTGACTACTGCAACTGTTAGAGTATAATAGTCCTATTAAAGACAGTTAGTTTATTTGAGCTAATACATGTCTCTGCCAGATTGCTTTTACACTGGTGAATGCAATCTAAACATAGTTGCTCATCTGTGACACAAGCAATTAGCATTTTTTTTACAAAATGATAAATTAAATCACAGTGAAATTAAGTGACTTCCCACATTCACACAACAAATGACAGAGCAATAAATTGGACATCTAAACCCTGACTTTCAAGCCATTAGTTATCATTTCCTTAACACACACTCCTCACAGCATAGGAGGCCTGTAGCGTGAGGATCTTTAACTACCCCGTGGACATTTCACTGCTGATGCCAGGTCCTAAGAGCACAATGAAAAAGATTAAATATTGTCCTTTACCATCAGGATAATGTTTATAGTGTGTAACTGAAGATTCCTGCAAAAGTGCAGCATTAATTCCTTCTCACTGCCTCATGGTGCCCACCACCCCTGTGCAGGCAAAGGGCAGTACCTGTGCTGCTGAGTCTAGGAATACACAGCTGTTTCCAGTATGAGAATCAGAGCTCCTGGAATGTCAGTGTCAGAACCTTATTGCTCACTGAAATTTTAATCTTCTTCTCTTTCCTTCTCTCCATATTCTTTGCCACCCGCTGCAGAGATGTTAAAAAATAGTATGAGATCTGATGCAACATAAGTGGGTAGCAGCAGTCTCTCTTGACTCCACAATCTTTCTAGAGCTTGACAACCAACAAGAAAAACACAAATTAGCTCCTCTTTCTTTCTCCTCTTCATAGATAGAGCACAACAACAGAAATTAGCTCATTCCTCAGTCACCACAATATGCTGGAAACACTAACTGAAATCTTGGAAATGCCTTTTCATGGTAAAACTTATATAGATTAAGAAAAGACTGTGGATACGCTAACACTAATATCATCCTGTATAAACTTTAAATGCCACTATATTGTTGAGGGAAAGTTGCAATCAAACCAATTAGAACTTTCCATGGTGCATCTATTATTACCTTTTCAAAGATATAAAGACACATCAAATTTTTCAAAGTACTCTAGCCACCTCCAAACCCCCATAAATCCACCACCACCAAAATGCAAGCATTGTTCTCACACTCACTAGACAGAAAGTTAAAAGATGAAGAATGAAGGCAGAAATTTTAGGAAAAAATTAGATTTAGAGGTGTAGGAACATAATAATTCAGTTCAGAATACGAAGATGTGCAACTATATGCAAGTGCTCAAAGATGCCAAGAGCAAATTTTGTAGCCTGAGGAAGTCAGATGTGTAACTCCACAGGAACAAAGTGACTGACCAGATGCTTCTGAAAAAACTACCATCACCACCTACAGTTTCTGAAATGTGCTTGGCCAGCACAGCTCTGGTCAGCTTGTCTCATGCAGACCAAGCTGCAAATGAACAGGGTTAAATGTACTATTACACCTTCAGTAATAGCACAGGGCCTCCACACTGCTTGGTAACTTCACAAGGCAGAGTGCCATCTTACACTGCACCGGGGACAGCACTTCAAAGTCTGAATTGAAGAAACACCCTTCCAAATCAACATCATTTTCTTATTCTACCCAGGTTTTCTTTGTAATTATAACGCCATGGTGTGAATTGACATAAATAATAATGCAGCCATGAAGATGTTGAAAAGAGTGTCAGGAGGAAACAGGAGCACTTCAGTTCTGACAATTAAGTGCAATATTTGTTACCTGAAATAGCCCAGGGCTACTCGGTAAAGTGGACCTGTTTGTTCCTACAATATCTCCTCTAGAGAGCCAAGGTGTGCTTCCAGAAACTGAAGCTCCAGGTAACAAGCACAAACAATACACAATAACCCATCATAAGGGCAAAATTCTACTCTTGGAACATTGGGCATGGAAAGAGCAGTTTGCCCTTGTTCTGCTGCCATTGTACAACTGGGGTGTTTAATTTAGATATCTGTTAATTACCCTTCATACTTGAAAAGCTGAAGACTCATATCATTAATTGAGGAAAGAAAAAAATCATCACCCCACAACACCCTTGCATTTGTGTTAGGAAGCCTGAGCCATGGCACTGCAAGATCCCCAAGTTTCACCACAGACTAACACAGCATCCCAAGGCACCATGTTAAAACAACACACTGCAGCTATTTTCTCTTCCTGCTACTCCACATATATTAGCTTCTTCTCTTCCCTGCCATCTGTTAGTTTGCTGCAGTCTGCTGGGACAGGACTGCCCTCTCCTTTTCTCCCCTTCTTGCCTGCTCGAATGGGCGACAACAAAGCCAGGCATTTCCTGTCCATACACTCAGCTTTTCTCAGCTGCCTCAGAAGCATTACCAAATGCAGAGTTAGGAATGAAAAGTGCTCTGCTCACCTATGCTGTACCAGTGTGCCCACCAGAATTACATGATAGACACTGAAACACCTTGTAAGTGGCAGGCAAGGAGGTAACTGCTGCTTTAAGAGGACACACCTTTTCGTCCTATCCACGGGCATCACTGTTTAAAACAGGTATCTGTACTATCTGCACCACAGGAACTATCAGAGAGAAACCAAGGTAAGCAGCATTGACAATTTATGCAGCAATCTACCGCAACTTTTCTTAGAAGGGAAGGCTAGCAAGGAAAAAAAAACAGAAAAATCAGGTAAACAGCAATCTACTACTACCATAAACTTCAGTGTAAGATGTGTAGCAAATCACTGTTTTTCCTTTCCCTCTAATACAGTTCAGAAAGGAAAAAAGAACGGCTATCTAATCCATCACACTTGTAGCCAGTTAGGAAGGAAATTGGAATGTTTGTCATCAATTGTTCTATCAGTCAGGTCATTAGAAAAAGGAACGGCTCATCTAAAAATAAAGTCAATATTGGCTGAGTCTAAACAGCTTCTTCAGCATTTCACACACATATTCAAGCAATGAACACTATTATTCTGTGCTTGTAACAACATGCCCCCAAGCCAACAACTGCTCTTCAACATCTGACCTCTTTTTAAAGTAGATTTACAAGGAAGTATAGTGAAAGTGTTCCAAATCAGCTGGTGAGAAAGTATTATAAATCATAACCCCACACTAAACAATTCCTACTTCTTCTGATCTGCAAGATTAGAATAAATCTAGCATTACAAAAAAAATTAAAAATAAAAAAGGAAACTTAAGATATCAAATATACTTCTATTCAAAAATAAAAATAAATCCCACACTAACAGCTCACAAAGCACTTCCTCCAGAAACAAAGAGGAAAAGTAGGTTTCTTTGGGATGGGAAACCACCAATATCTGCTGCAACACACCAACACAAAGGTGAGTTTTACAGTACGAATTTATTGATCAAAGACAGATTTTCCTGCTTTCCAATCCCTATACACTGCCAGTCAGCAAATATAATTCAATCAAGAGCAAATTACGCATATCTTTGATTTCAGGGAAGCATCATGTAGCACACAGGCTACGACTGGGATGCAGTTCTGCCAAGTCCATTACAGGTCCGCTGAAGGAAGCCCCCGACCTACCTGGGCCGTCCCAGCGAGGGCAGCGGCGGTGCAGACGGGGCGCCAAGCTCAGAGCCACAGGCGTAGTCAGCTCCTCGGAGCAACAGCCCTGGCTGCTATTACGTCTGCAGCGTACAAGCGGCAGCGTGCCGTTATTTATACAAAAATCAGCATCTTCCTCAGGAAAAAAAAAAAACACTCGAAGCTTCTTACTGGCCCTGCAACACACTCCTGTACTTATGCCATCACATCTAGTGACTAAGAAGATGCTTTCAGTGTCACAGGAGATTAAGATTCTGGGAGGAGAGTGCCTGGCAGCTTTACTCTCACACACCAATCTGCCTTCACGCAAACGCACTTTGTCGGCGGATGGAAGTGTATTATTGCAATACGCTACCGAAGCGAAACAGTTTCCAAGTTTTCCCACAGGGCATCAGCTCCCGCTTCAAGCTGCACCCCAGCGCTCGCTCTCCCTCGTCCATCCCCGAAAAGACCTGCGGTTTCTGGGCATCACAACTTGTCCTGCGTCCCCACCGAGCTCCGGCTCTCCGTGCGCTGCCCTCATACCTGCCGGGACACCGCGCTCCCAGAGCAGCGCCCCGCGGGGCGTGGGCACCCGCACCGCCCGGACAGCACCGCCTGCGCCGGGGCCCGAGGCCGGGCCCCTTCCTCCGGACCCCGCGGGAGGGCGAACCGCAGCCGCGGTGCTCTCGGGGTCCGCACGGCCCGGGCAGGGCACGGCCTCCCCCCGGCCGGGCACCACAGACACACACGTACCACACACGCAGAACACACACCTTGCACCTGTCCGCTAGTACCGACCGGGAGCGAACTCCCACCCCGGGGGCTCGGGAATCCCGCTGCCAGGGCACAGCCGAGTAACAACCACTCGCCACATAGATGCGGATAAGCAGGGAAAAGACGAGAGAGCAGCCCACTTCCATTACCTTAGCAATCGCGTCGCCGCCGTCCCCTGACGCCCCTTCGCCTCTCCTCAGAGACGGGGAAGCGCCCGCAGCATGGCGTGAGCCTGCGGGCGGGGCCGGCGGTCAGCCCGGGGCTCCTCCGTGCGCCTCTTCCAAAAACCTCCCGTTCTCCTCAGCGCCCCTCCTGCTGCGGCGAGGACGGCGGCCGGGGCCAATCTGCCGCGACCAGAGCGCCGCGAGCACACCGCGCCCCGCCCGGCCCGGCCCGGCCCTCGCTGCCGCCCCCGACCCTCCACCAAGCCCGCGCCGGGCGGGCGGGGGCGGGATCGGCCCCAGCCCCGGCCCCGCCGCCGCAGCGCCCGCTGCGGGCGGCCCGGGCGCGCCGCCCCCACCCGGCCCCGGCGCCTCGTTCCCCGGTGCCGAGCCGGCCGCCCTTTGGCGGTGGCGTGGGGGAACTTCAGCTCCCGTGTCCCGCCACCCCGGCCGCTGCTGGGGCACTCGGCGCAGCCCTGAAGAAAGGCGTGGAGCCGAAGGCAAGTCTTGTATCTCTCTTACAATCTTGTTTATGTGTTGAGTCGCGCAATTAAAGTGTTTGGCTGAAGTCCTCCATCTGAAACTGGGAAAGCCTCATCTTTTGGTCACTTTCCTCCAACAGCCAGGATTCCCTAAATAACACCCGAGCTCTGCACACCACCATCGATCTTAACAGGCACCATAACTCCAACAAAACAGCTTGGAGATCCAGCCCTTTCACACAGAGCTGTCCCATGGGCAAGACATTGCTGTTGATTAGGATAAATTTCCACAGATTAACTTCGTGGGCAAAGTAGCTCGCATACTTCTTATGCTATTATCCACCGATTTTTCTAATAGATGAGATTTTTATTCCTTTTTCACCAGATGGCAAGTAAGCCCACTTTACCCCAAGCTGACCCTCAGGTCTGAGAGCCCTGTGCTGGGATGCACTAGGGCAGACCATTGACAGGAGGTAGCCACGCCCATCTCCGTGCCAAAGTTTGTGAATTTCCAAGGTCTGGTTCCCACGCATCAGACTCATTATTGCTGTTGAAACTCTTCACGATGAGGCTGTCAGCTGCACAGAGGAAAGGCTCCTTTACCCACCCATGTAGCCTGCCTTAAAAGCCCTTGTGTGGTGTCTCTGTTTTCTCAATTTCCTAATATCCTGGATCTTACCAAAGCCAGGTTTATATTTCATAAGCCCTCTGACACCAGAAATTATCATGTGCAGGGATGTCCTCTTATTTTATGCTGTAGTCTGCCCAGCACAATTTCTGGTGATATCTGGTACACTAAACTGCTGCAGTAATTCAAATATTAAATTAAAAAGAAAAAAAATATTTCTGGTTCAGCTGTGGATCCCTTCCATTTTTACTGGATCCATATGTCCATCTTTACCGTTACTGGCTACTCCTTCCTTAGTCTTGCAAATGCCAGTTTCTACCTTGCAGAGTTTACACGCTTCTTCAAAAAGGTCCTTCATCAACACAGACTATACATTTATTTCACTGTCACACTCAAAATTGCATCTTAGTGGCAAAATTCTGCAGTTATGCCTCACACAAGCTCATTGACCCTTACTAGACTTTACAGGGTGTTGATTCAGTTGATTTGTTTCAGATTTCAGCTGTGGGCATTTAAAAGCTTCTGTGGCAGGTTAAAATATTTTGATCTTGGTTGTTTTGTTCAAAGAAAATGTACCTCTCAAACATCACAGCATATTTTTGGGATACTTTTTTGAAATAAAATTAATCTAAAAAATATTACCCTTTATATCAAGTTTGAATTTAAACTAATTTTCATTCCCTTTGGATTAAACAAAGCATATTATATATTATTCGCCACACAAAGCTGTCTGACAAAGGGAGGAAAGAGAGAATGGCAACCTATGAAATAAAGATTAAATTTTTTAGAGATTTTCTCAGCAAAGCATTTTAAATCACTAGTTATGTTGAGTTATGCTGGGGTATGACTACATGTAATATCAATGGGGAAGTATTTCAGTGTCTTATATGAGGTCTGTTCAGGAAAAACTGTTTCAAGACTACTCTACACAATCTTTGTTCTCACAGCTCCCTCAAAGGAGTGTGCATGCAGTAGCCAACAAATCTAAGTGCTTGAATATATCAGACTAAAAGGCAAGTTCTATAGAAAGGCTGTTTTCAAAGTAAAGACAGATAGAAAATATTTCACATGTGTATTAACATTATAATTCAAAGAAATTACCAATATGTTTTCTGGAAGCATATGCAGCCTAGTATTACCATACTCCAGCAGCCCATGATGTTGAGAAAGGAAGCTGAATGGGAACATTAAAGCAAAAGTGACATCTATGCTTATTTTAATCATGCTCAGCAGAAGAAATTGTAACCAAAAAGTACAAATAAAAGGAAAGGCAAATTGACTTCTCTCACGTAACAATGATTCTTTGGTCCCTTGAAGTAATAAATGGTATGAAGCAAAATGGCACAGCAACATTTTTTACTCTCATGCACTAACTACTAAAATAAATGATACATAATTAAAACCTGATAAAACTGAGCCAGCTTTGTATTTACATTGATCCTTATGCTGAAAACAATGTAGTCAGACTTGGTTCATCACAGCAACCGTTTCTCAGTTTAGCCTCTTTCCCAGCGGGAGAGTCCAGCAGTTTGATGAGTATGATTAGAGATGCACAAACAGTTCTGTTTAGATCAGTGGGACATCTCAAGTTGATGGAGAACTACACACATACAGCAATGTTTGCAGAAAAAGACCTTGCATCTGAAACACTGCTATGCTTAGTAAGCACTGGAGAAGAATGTGTGGGGAGGGACTGTCATGCATTTTTCTGACCAGGAGTGCAGAGTTTTATTGTTCCCTTTCCTCTGTATTATATGATGTGATCTGAAAGCCAGAAGAAACCACCATGGTCCACACCAAGCATGGAACACCACCTGTTCTTAATGATACATCATTAAAACTGAAGAACCTGAGCTAGAATTTTCATTTTCACTAACATTTCCTATTGAAAATATTTGTTCAGCTTTTCTTTATCCCAGCCACTGATTTCAATGACAAAACCACACATTTTATAAAATATTATATCTTCTATTGAAGACTGCAGTGGTAGAAAACTTCCCTCATGCCCAGTAATGCTGTCCCAAAGCTGTATTATCCTCATTGCTGTAAAGAGGTCCTTTTATCAGCTTCAGAATGCACAACTTTGAACCCCTGCATATCGTGGCTGACACTAGAGTAACACATGCTCACAGGGCTTCTGCTAACTCTTACTCACAGCTCAACAGTGGGAGTCTCCAGGGTATTCCAGCAGATTCTTTACATGGCAAAGAGTCACAGCACAGCATGTTCCCCTGTGATCATCTGAAAAAAGGAGGAGTAGATATCACTAACTTTTTGCCAGTAGCATCCTCCTCTCCTGGTGCTTGAAAAGCTCAGAAAGGCAGAAGCTGCTGCAGCTGCAGTGGTTCCAGTGCTCTGAGGTAGGGCCAATGTTTTCCTTTCAGTTTGCAAACCAACAGCATTGTTGATCGAATGAATAAGTGTTACCCCATAGCACTTACTTCATAAATATTCAGTAGCTGTTAATTACAAGAAAAGATGGAGCTGCTGGCTCGAGGTGAGTGCTGAAACACCACTAAAGCAGTGCTTTTTTCTCATGAAGGCAATAAAGAGGAGTAAGTGTCTCTCTCTGGCAGAGGGCATGAAAAAAGCAAAGAGGTTTTCAGAGTTGTTCAAGGCAGGTTCTATTTTTCATAAAATGTTTAATTTAACAGTGACCTAGTTTTACAACAGCTTTCAGTGTCTTGGCTTTTCTTATCTCCTGTGTCTTAGCCTACATCATTAGAAGAGCAGACCAATAGGCTTTACAGATTTTGTTAAAGCAAACTAAATAAGGCCTTGCCGGGTGGATTAATTCTTCTCTCCTGTTTTGTTTCAGGCAGTCGTTATGTTACGGTTTCTTTGTACTTTTAAAGAGGTTTTAGCACATCTTTTACAGATTTTTTTTTAATTTCAGCTCAAAGCCCTTAGCTTATTTCATGTTACATTTCTGAGTATCAGACTGCAGAAACACTCTTGAATTCCTCAGCCTTTTTACAAAAAAGATCCTTTGTTTTGTAAACATTAAATTAACTGTATGAAATTGGTGGCCACCTTGACTAGCAAATTTGGACATTTACAGGCAGTACAGACTCATGCCAGCTTTCAGCAGGAGCAAGTCATGGCGTGCCATTAATTTTATTTACCTTACTTCACCTACCAGAAGAAAAAAGTTATTGTGCATCCTGTTATTGTGACCAATAAACAGCAGGTCAAGTGACGCTTGCTTGCTTGCTCCCTTTTTCACTGTGTTCTACATTCAGTGCTCTCAGATACTGTTTCATAGTACCCCTCTGTGATTCCTAGGCTGTCTTTATGGAAGTGTGCTTTAAAAACTATTGTGTGTGCTGTGTTCCATACGGATTCAGCAGAAAAAGGGAGCAATTAGAAAAATGATACTTCAGCCATGCAGCACCAAAACACACTAAGTCTGCTGAAAGACATCTCTTCCTTCCACCTCCATCTCAGAGATTGCAGGAAATTTTATCCTTTGAGGAGCCTTGCTGTAGTTGAGTCCCTCCTGCATACCCTTTAAGGAAGGGAACACAGTGTAGGAGATGATGCCACATCTGCCAGGTTTATACAAGTGTGAGTGCTTTCTCTACAGGGAGAATTTCCCTGTGGGGATCCCAGCCCACAGAGGTTTCCATTTATCCATGTTAATGTGTTTCACAGAAATTGAATATGTCAGACTGAATAATGCAAGTAATGTATACTGGCAGTTTCAGAGCCATGACCTAAACAGTATCAAGCACAATGTATACTTCTACACCTACAAGGATCATGCAAGCTAAAAGAACAAAGACAACTTAATAGGAACCATTCAGAGGCAATGTGTACTGGCCTTGTTGAGCTTCACTTAATTCCTCCCTTTGTGCAAAGGGATTTCAGTTGCCTTTGCAAATGTGCAGTTTGTGCCAGCTCTAATGCTTTTTAAATTTTGAGTGACTTAAAACAAATTTCTTGGTGATTTGTTATCACTGGGGGGAAAAGCCATGGTGGTGAATTTTAAGCATGGAAGAACTTGAATCCCACAATGGAAAATCACATTACCAAAAGTATAGAGAATTTTTTAAAATAAAGCTAAAGACATCAGAAGAGCATTAGTAGCAGCTCTTCTGTTAATTTTTATCAATAAATAACAATGTAGGAAAGTAAAATTCACAGTAAATCCACCTAGGAAAGTCTGGAAGACCCTGTTTGCTGAAAGTATTGAAAAGACATTTGTCTAAGAAGCTTTGCTTCACATTGTTTTACCTGGAAGCCCAAAATGGACAAAAAGCAATACAACTAATCCAAAGAGGAGAGGCTCCATTCCCTCAATATCCAGATTCTTGCTCAAACATAGCAGAGACATGCATTTCTCTTCTGCCTTGGCAATCTCATATCTGAGCAAGTCAGAGCACTGGTGAGTGCAGAAATTAGCATGGTCTCATACTTTTCTGTGTTAGAGAGGACTGTGGAGGGGATTTTAGATTCTTCTATAACATCTCTAAATTGCTAAGATCTCTCCACATCTTTTAGCTCATCAGGAGACCAGTTTTTTGTATCTATCAATGTTTATTCTTTTCTGTCCTTTAGTCAAGAACAGCCTTCTGCCTGCACTCCATCTGAACTTGTAAAGTTTTCCTGAACATGGCAGAGCCTCAACTTCTGCCATGTCAGGTAGCCAAACATTATGAAAACTCATGGCACTAAGTGGCAGAAATGTGTGAATTCCCATAGAATTCAGGTTTTCTCCAGCTGGTCTTTACTCGCTGGTCTGGAAAAGCTGCAGAAGTAGTACTTAGAGTGCATCATAACATTCTTGATTTTTTTCTTCTGTGATATTGCAGAAATTTCCTTTGGACTCCTTTCTTTTTTTCTGTTTGAAATACTTTTTATGACTGATTAATTACATAAGAAGTGATGGGAACTGCTGCGCAGTGGGAATGAGGAACCTGAAGTGTGGAGGAAGGCATGAAATATGTTTAAAAAAACCCTTAAATCCAGAAAGATGCAGTATGTGCCTATAGGAAAGGCACATACTGATCATATTGTTTGTATGTGATATCTCTCTCTCACCAGCATTTATCTGTGTCTTCTTAAACTATGCATTTTTCACAGCAGAAACTATATTATCTCGTGGTTTTGAAAAAGCGTTTCCCATATGGAAGAAACTGCAAACATCACCATGAACCATGTTTCTTTTCTGTACTTGGATGATTTATAGTACCCACCAACACAGTTCAAGTATTGAAACATATGTCTTGGTGTTTCTGTATCTATCTATCTATGTTTATATGTTCACTTTATGTACACAGACATTTTTATATATAAAATTTTTTCTCTAATAGTTACAAAAAATGTGCAGGGTATTGATGATTTATCTAAATCAGATGGTACCACTTCTCCCTCTTTGGCTAATTTATGTAACTAAACATCACACTGCATGTTCTGGTTTTGGCAGGAAAGTTCAACATTTGACATGCTTTTGGCAAATATTCACTTACTTAATTTTGTTTATTTTTATTTGTTTTCCTATTAACGTCAGTTAAACCTGACCAGTCAAATATTTCTACATTTTGCATGAGAAAAGTCCTTAAACTCATCTTCAAATTCAAGTGACAATTAACATTTCTTTATTATATTTATAATAATTTTCAATTATTGTCCTAGCTTGTCTACTGCTGAGAAGGTACAGCACAGGGAAGAGATCTGACTGAGTTGGGGTCAGCTGTACAGCATTCATTAAAATGAATGGGTGGAAGAAGGGCTCAAAAAACAGATAACAGCCTAGGAAACCTGGTTTTTCTAGGCTCACAGTAGGGACAGTGGGAAAAGTCTCAGAGATTCAAAGCTGGAGCATAACCTCAGATGCTCATATCTGTGACAAGAAGAATCTTTCTCTCTGCTGGGCAGAAGAAGAACATACTCTCCAGTTTGTCTCACTGGAGAGCTGTCATCCTTTCCTAGGTTTGTGAATCTCCCTTCTCTACAAAGCCAGGAACCCAGATGCCAGTTTTGCAGATCTCAGCAGTGTGAAATACGAGATGGATCCCAGGGCTCAATTCCGGTCTCATCTTCCCCCTCTCCAGCCAGAACAACTTCATCAGCAGCTCTCTGCTTGAAATGCAGTCTTTAATTCAATGCTCAGCCTGTTAAACTATGACAGTAAAGAGATTAATACAGCCCAGTTAAATTCAAACACATTTCAAACTGGTTTGCTCTGTTAAACTAGAATGTGAGAACAAAACACTTGCACAATGCATAATTCAAAATCATGCATAGGACTTATTTTAAAAAACCATGAGTTTAATTCTTTTTTTCCTTAATTATCCAAGAAACTGCTTTAAATCTGCATTGCTGTTAACAACTCCACAAAGCTTTAAAAGACGTAATACACATCATGTCAGGATCTCAAAGTGCCTTACTAATGATAATGAAACATGAAGCTTCAAATCTTCTTTCAAGTAAGTACCTGTGGCAGGCATGGTTGAGAATCTTCCATCTGCAACCACTTGGGCCACAATGTTTCACTATATGAATCAGCAAAAGTCTGGATTTTTTTTAATTTTATTTTTAATGTTACAGAAAAATCAGCTTAACCAGTTGCAAGGAGATCTGATGAAAAAAGGCTTTTGCCCATGTTAAATATATTTTTATAACGGAATATGCCCATGTTTTGAGACGATTGTTAAAAATGTACCAGGGAGATGGGCCTTGGTGACAAGGATATGCTATCTTATGAAAATCTGCCCAAATTTTGACAAGTTACAAATTCTAAAATTTTCAACTTGTTCCTGGTTACATTCTTAGAGACTGAAGGCTAAATTCCTCAGAAGCTGATTGCAGTGATGCACATTCAGAATAGTATAGTTAATTTTAACTAAATGTGTAAATTATTCAGTAGAAGGTGGGGGTCTGCTTCTTGTAAATTTGTAGCTTAGGAGGGGACTAAAAATCACTGAGTCTGGCTCACTGCTCAGGGTAGGCTCAACTATACCTAAATTTACAAGTTCTTACAGACATTCAGGGCTGGAGATGCCATAATTATTCTACTATTTAGTGAAATATTATCTGTACAAGGTTTCATCCTGATATTGAAGATGAATCTTGTGTTAAAACAGGAGCCCTTTATTTCTTATCCTCCATTTTAAATGTAGAAAGCAGATTACTACTGTTCTCTTAGGAGCAGAATTTCGCATTTTAAAGTCTTTTACCCATTTTTTCAGCAGAGCAGTCTGCACCTGCAAAGACAGCCCAGGGCAGCATTCTCCTGTTTTGCACTAGCTCAGCATTATTTCATTCTGTTCAATTTGTGTTCTAGGAAGCCTGCTAAATATTTTCCCACAGAATTTCTTTGAGAAGAGTTCCTTGTTGTCCTGTGTTTCTGCAGTTTCTTGCTCCTGTCTAAATGTAGCTCTTATTCATCCTGAATTCTACCCACACTTTTCAGATCATACCTGCAATTTATCAAGATCACTGTATTTTAATCATCTCCTCAACAATACTTGTAGCCTCTTGCTGCTTGAAATTATCTGCAAATTTAATAATGATTCTTTTTGTGTCATCATCCAACCCATTAATGAGTACTACGAGACCTATAGCAATCCTCTCTGGAGCTTCATGGAACTCATTCTTATGTTTTGACAATGAAGTATCTGTAACTGCTGTTTGAGCATGGTCTGCTAATGCAACTCAGCACATATTTTCAGTACAAATATTTACAAGTTCACAATTTACCTTCTGCAAAATTGTTGTTTAAAACTCAGTCTTTCTTCTTTTTTTATTTTTATATTTTTCTCAGGAAATTCTTTTATTAAAATATTAACAGAACTCCAGCTTTGAAGGAGATTGAGCAGAGGTAAAGAGATTTCATGTTTCATTCAAATACATAATCGTGGGAAATATCCTGAGGTGCACTTTTATTAGTATTCACAGAACACTAATAACTCTGTATCTAACAATAATAATAACAACAACTCAGTATCTAACAGTATCAGCATACTAATAACCCAGTATCTAACTCTGATACTGCCTGTCTCTGTCTCTTATTGACCTCCCTCCCAAAAGCCTTTTTCATATTTTCCCACAGCCATCAGCAGCTGATGGCAATATCATATGGGAAAGTGTAAGTATTGAAAGATGGAGAAAGAAAGTTCTTGCTACTCCATTTAGCCATTGAGCCATCTTGCTTTGACTTAAATATTTGTATTTGCAGAGACTTAGAGATGTTATGCTAAGTTTTGCTCCTTTAAATCACATGTCCAAACGAATAATACCCTTCATGACAGGTAGAACATATTTAGAAAAAGCTCACAGATCAGTTCATATGGTTGTGAGCTAGAATTTACCAACATAAGCTAAAAAACCAGCTCTATTCCCCCTGTTATAATCAGCTGATCCTCCTCACCCTTTCAGAACATAAAATATCTTTCCTCCTAGATGCTCAACTATTCAGTTTTTTGAATGATCAGGAAAACCCAGAAGTATTTCTATTGTCTCTACCTCTTGAGCAGGCTAAGTCTTTACTGCTTTTGCATGTCTGATACGTTGAGTTTCCAAACTGCATAGTACAAGTACAGTACCATTAATCAAAAGTCTAGCAACAACATTTGGAGATACAGCCTAGCTGGGAAGTCACTTGTCACCTTGAAATGACAGCCAAGCTTCTGTTCTTTAATAGGTCTCATGCTTTTATTTTGCTGTGTAATCCTGAAAACTCTCAGTGAAGATGAAATTTTACCATCCTGTCCACAGCTACAAGCAGCTGTGTGTTTACCCAGTACTACAGCCATGGATGTAGCTTCCAACAATCAGTCCAACTCACCAGTCCACCAAGGTGAGGAGCACAAGTTCAGTGTACACCTTATCTAACACAGGCATCTGCTACCAAAATGTCCTTTTCACCCAAGGCCTGGCCACACACATTCCCTGCACTTCCATCAGATGACCTAGTGGCCACATAGCTACAGGACAGGTCCATTTGGCTGGCAGATCCAAAGGTAACAAATGAAGATGACTGCAGCTGGAACAGGGGACCAAGACTGCATTTTAAACAGGCTACTAGGTTTCAGCTCATTTAGATGCAACTCAAAAATCTATATCTGCCTTCAATCTACATATTTATCTCCTTCCTACCCCCTCTAGCTTCCATGCATAAACCCATGCCCATGTGTTTTAAGTCATATTTTAAAAATTATTTTCAGCAGCTCTCATTTTTAATCTACAGTTAAAAAAACTATGCTCCATGACAAAAGCCAGACTTGGTTCTACGCTGTCTTCTCTGGCAATGCCTCTTTTGAAAACAGAGGTACTTGTTTGGTCTTTGCTAGACCAAACAAGTCTTTTTGTACATTAATCTTCCAGTCAATTTCACAGGAATTCACATTATCAGAAATTAATTTCAAACAAAGGTAAAAATACTCTGCTCGTTCTCCAGCTCAGCCTTGAAGAACTGTGTTATATGATGGTGATGGTGCACAGACTCAGCTATAGGACTTCTCTCATACATGAAGAGACTGATTCACCTCATGATCTCAGATAGGCATAAAGTTAGGTCCTCCTGTAACACAATTTCCCATACTTCCTCTGTAGTCACCTGGGGAAAAGTAACTCACCTATTTTAGATCCAGATTTTATGCCCTCTGGGGTGGACACCATCTTTTCCTTCTTTTGGTGAGAGTCTGGACAACCAGGTCAGACCAGCTGTTAAAGGGTGGGAGCTGGGAGAGAAGAAATTCAGATGATTGAACAAGAAACTCAGACACTTGTGCCTGCAAAGCATTCTGAACTCTCAATGAAATTTTGCACAAACCATTACCCTTCAGCATTGTTTCCTAAACCTAAGAAGATACCAAGCATTAAAACACTGGGTTGAACCATGCATACCTAGTTCTTGGAGGACTAAATCTTGTTTTTTGACGTTTAATTATTTATCCTGTTACATATTTTTAAAATAAAATTGCAAAAAATATGAAGGAAAATACAAAAATATCCCAATATTGCAACATGCATAGATGCCAAATAGGAGATCTCAAGGAATCCAAGGTTTCTAGCTTTGCAGTCACCATTAAAATAGGGTTATGAGACCAGCAGTTTAATGCATGATATACATCAACTATGTAGTACTATACTAGGAAAAATTAGGACCAGCTTCAGAGGTACTTTTTGCATACAACATTGGCTGCAGGCTTAGTCTGCCAGTAATATCAAATTATTTTTCTCTGTGACTGACCCTGAAGAGGACAGTTTTCAGTGTCTGTACACTGCATTGCTAGTTAAAATCACTGTACTGTAGAAGGAGCTTCCAAAAATAAAAAATTGGTAACCACAAAAAAACCAAAAAAAAAAAAACAAAACCATGAGAGATGAAAACACAATTGAGAGAGACTAATAAAATTTCAGTTTCCATCTTCCTGACTCATTCATTTGCTGCCTTAGGCCATCCTTTCATGGTTAAAATGTAATTCACTCTAGGGAGATATCTACCTAGTGTTCACCTGATTATCTTAAAGTTGTTTTTTCATCACTGTAGTGTCTCAACCCTGTATAAGACCAACATTTAAAAATATCCTATGCAGATCTTGAAGTCTTAGCTACTGCAGTTTAAGAAGAAAATTTTGGCAATATTTTAGCAGCCTGCTTTATCAGTGAGTTTCAAATAGTTGGAAATTAACTGGTTTTAATATAGCACCTAGATGCATCTTCACACTGAAAGCTTTTTTGTCCAAGGCAGATTAAGGTTTTAAACAGCCTTAGACAGAGAAAAATACCATGGGGGGCATATAGAGGCCATGGGAATATTCTGTAGTCTTAAACCACCCATTCTCTATCCCACAAATTTATGCAGAGAACACTTCTACAGCTAATGCTGAAAAACATCCAGAGCCAGTGAAAAAGAATGGAGAGTAAAATATTCTTTTGAGAAGTGGTACGACGTCTGGTTGTTGCCATACATGTAACTACCACTCCTTCAGGAAAACTCCCTGCAGTGTCACAGGCTTTACTCAGTCTCTTCTTCCTTCAGTGCTTCTGCCTTAGTTTTAACAGGTACTACAGATTCTGGAAATATATATGTATGTATGCTATCAGTATCTTCTGCTTTGCACAATTTTATTCTTAAGAAGAAAATTGCAATGTCTCTTTTGTAAGAAATTAGCAGTTTTACTTAAACCTGTACTTTCACAGATCTGGGATGTTGCATGTAGGCTGCTGTGTATTGCAATTAAAACTCTCCAGAAATAAAGACTACAATTAATTTTGTGTTCCATCTGGATTCCTATTTCTCATTCTATCTTTCCTTGGGAAGCAAATTCAACGCTGTTCACCAAAATTTTTTCCTGTCTTTTATTTTTCAAAAGCAGGTAGTTCTGTCTTCATTAACTAAGTCTCTTAACTGAAGCTACATCTGAATGACAACATTCATTCATTCATTCATTCATTCATTCATTCATTCATTCATTCATTCATTCATTCATTCATTCATTCATTCTCTATTGCTATGATACACCTCCTCTCTCAGATGTTACCCTGTTCATGTGCCCTCCCACCCCCACTCCCCATCACAAAGGGTTGGCTCTGACCCTCCATATCTGTATAAAAACATGGTCTCCCATTTCTGACACTCCTTTACATCATGTCAGGACTTTGGACAGACCTTCAGACAGGAGGGTGGCACAGCACCTCCCTTTGCTTTCTGTTCATCAGACACCTTAATAAATGTGGGAAAGTTGAGATAAAAAGTGATCCCCTGAACACTTCTGTTGTTTGCTGTGTGAAGTGCTCAGTTTTTTAACTGACTGTCATATTCTCATATTTGCCACAGCCATAGCACCCATGTCCTGTAAGTTATTTCTTTCATAAACTTAGCATGGAATGATGCATTTCTCTGAAAAGAAATGGGAAGATATGCATCATGCTTGCAGGAAAACTGCTAATTCTGCTGCTGACGGGGCAAGAAAATAGCATGTGTCTCAATTCTGGCTCTAGAAAAGCTTACACATTGATTTTCTTTACAGTTCAGAAATTGTAACAACATTCCTAAACACAGATTTGGGGCTAGGTTTGCAAAATTCATATTCTGAATTCAGAATACACAGTTCATGTATGAACTATGGTTCATAAATACAGAGTAAATAAATACAGTATGCAGTAAATACATCTTACAGAAATACAGTTCATAAACAAAAATGCAGTAAATACATCTTACAGAATATACAGTTCTTAAACAAAAAATTCATAGTTCCTATTCCCCCCACCCCCCAAACTACTGTATTCTGTCTGCAATGCTCACTTATAAAGAAAAATTGTGAAGAGGCCATGGCAAGGAGCCTGGAAGTCAAGATTCATATTACCACCTAGACAGTGAATGCCTTCCATATTTGGGAGAGTCCATTCCCTCTGGGAGTTGCTGTTGCTCCCTCTGGGAGCTTCCCTCAGGGCAAAGTTGCCAATGAATATAGTGCTAGAACAAATGCTGTGTACGAGAGTGTTTGTGCATCACTTTGTCGGGAATTGTGGGCAGAGAGTGCTGCAGCAGAAATTATGCTCTGGCGGGCTTTGGCTTCTCTGATGCTGTAAATAAGGCTCTCTGAAATGTCCATGATCCTGCCCTGGGGGAGTTTGGGAAATTTGTCACTCCTTAGTGCTGTGCACAACAGATGAATGGTCCTGTACAGCACATGGAGCAGACAATCCTGGACAAGATCTGCGTGGCCTGGGGATCCACACATAGGAATGTCTTGCAGCAGCAACAGCAATGAGCTTTTATTCTATTCTATGTCCTGCTCTTAGGGCTCTGCTGGTGCCTCAAGAAATGGAGTTGTCAGGATGTCAGCAGCACTTAGAAGAAGTGCACCAACAGTGACATTGTAATCTGGGATTGGGGAATTCAGAGGACCTGAGAAAGTGACCAGATCCAGGAAAAGCCAAGTACTTAAAGCTGAGTCACATCAGACCCCACCCCATCTTAGACCCAGTGTCACCAGGAAAACACCTCAGAAGTTAGCAGTTGGAGATTCTTTAATGAGAGATGACACAGCACCTGTTTGACATGGAGGAAATATCTCCAAGTTAGTTTGCTGTGCAGCAGGAGCTCATAAACATGATAGCATTGATAGGATATGAAACTGGCTAAAACCTCAACTTTATCATTCATTCCTACTCTGCAATGCAGGATCTAAAGATACAGTGGTAAGGCAACATAGAAACATGAGAAACACCATATGGGCAATGAAGACATGGTAAGTAAAAGACATATTGTCCCAGAACATCCAAGTCAAAAGTGGTCAGGAAGCAGGAAATGAACTCAACAGAAAATGTCTGCTAAATTAGGTAGTACTCAAGTTTTAGACCGCTATGGATACAGATACACTGTGCAGACACTACTGGAATTTAATGGCATTCATCTGACCTGATAGTACAAAACAAAAGAGGGGAAGATGTGGGACTCAGCAAGGAATGGAAAATCTGTGGGCAGCAAGACTCGTCCTCTTAATGATCTCCCTGGTGCAGCAGCCACTGAAGACCACGGTGGCTACCAAGACGATTTTCACCCTGTGCTCCCCTTGCACTCTCAGGCCTTGCCGGCCACTTCACATGGGCTCTGAAACTCCCTGGCAGCTCTGGCTGGTCAGGGACCAAGCAAGAGGCACTGCTGCTGTGCCTCCTTGTGTCCCTGGGAGACAGAGGACATCCTGCTCATCCCAGACCCTCTCTGGGGTTTGGCACAGCAGAAATGAACTTGTCGGACATGCAGAACACTGTGTTCTGTCAGCAGCGGGAGTTGCCCACTGGAAATCATCCCCCACACCTGCCCATCACCCCTGGGAAATACCTCCATGGAGTCAAGGTCCTCTCACAGCAGCACAGCAGGAATGTCACCACCAGCATATTCAGCACTATGCTGGAAGCCCCATGTCACCACCAGGATATTCAGCATTACACACCCAGGGGTGCCACTTAGGTCCCAAGAGCACCCCGCCAAGTACACAGGTCAGCACCAAGGGGACCGGTTTCATCTCACAGCAGGAGATTTTCAGGAACAAAGCATTCCTGGGTCATGTCACCCAATTTCAGATTGAAAAGGGTTGGGGGGAGGGCTTCTGCCTCTTTTGTCAAGGGAACCCCTGGGGGGGGTCCCCTCACCACCCCGGCAACTGCTCTTCCCACGTATCAGGCCTTTGGTTGCCCTGGGCCATTAGGAGTCCTAGAGCTGAGGTCGTGATGGAGGGCGGGGCTGGCCTGGCTGGGATGCCCTGTGGCACCTGTGACATCACAGCACCGGTGTCACAATGGGGGCAGCTATCAACCCAAGCGGCAGGGAGTGCAGCCCCAGTACAGCCTCGGCGAGCAGCGAGCGTGCACGCACACAGGAGGCTGTGCTGAACGCGGAATAAGGCCCGCGGCAGAAAGCAAGTACCCCGGGCAGCCACTTCTCACCGTGCATCCAGAGGCCGGTCCCTCGTGGGAGTGTCTTTGGCAGGGCACGGTGCTGCAGCAGGGGCAGCAGCACAGGCCTCGCAGCCTGCCAGCTGCCTGGGGCCGCTTTCCTGCCATCAGATCCCTGGGGCTCCTGTCCCCACTTCCCCTATCAGTACCTCCCTCCCATCCCCACTCAACCCCTGCTCACCTCCTAAGGCCATGCTGGCCATTAAGCTCCTTTTCTTGCTTGCGCAAGGCCTCCTCCAGTACCCGCAGCAGGCCGGGGATGGGCTGGATGAGGCTGCGCTGGAGCGCATGCAGCAGCGTGCTGAGTATCTGAAGCAGCAGATGACTCAGCTCATTCTGGAGCTAGAGCAGATGAAGCTGGAGCAGAGCTGTGGGGCCTCAGGAGCTCCGCTCATGTGGCAGTTCTCAGCTCTGACTGGAATCCTCCTCCTTCTCTTGGCACTGCGCTTTGGACTCAAGAAAATTAGATGTGATCCAGACAACAGTGGCCACAAGGAGAGGCCCAGCAGCAACTTGGTGGAGGAAGAAGAAGAAGAAGGACACAACATAGCGGCAAAGGAAGACATAGAAAGCAACGATGCAAATGTGGAAGAGGAGAATAAGAATGGAAAGGAAGAAGGCCGCAACGTTGATGCAAAGGCAGAAAACAGTCTTGGACGTGAAGCAAAAGAAGGCTATGATGATATAAAGGAAGAAGTAAACAACGACGAGGAAGTGGAGGAAGTCAATGCTGCCAGAAACGGAGAGGACAAAGGCGATGCAAATGAAGACGACGACCACCACAGCGTCAAGAGGAACCTTGGAAGCCTTTCAGAGGTGCACATAGAGTTGCCTGTTCTGGATCTGGACAAAGGCTGCTCCGTGATTAAGGACCTGATGGACAAACTCATAGGCATCTTTGGACAAGGCTTGTCCAACAGCTTCTACCCGGTGCCACAACAAGCCATCGGAGTGGGCATCACCTTTGAAGGCTGGAGTTCCCGTGCACAAGATGTTGTGTACCGCATGCTTGTACCCCTGAGTCCCCCTCCAGGACATGCCTTCCACCTGGAGCTGGACACTGCAGGGATGGTCCAGAGGAAGTTCTGTGTCCGTGTGGAGCTGCTGTGCACCTGCACGAGGGAGAGGCTGGGAGAGGACATGCTATGTTTCCTCCACCACCCTGAGGAGGAGCTGAGAAGGAAACAGGACCCCAGCCTCTTGCACACCCTCTGCAATGGCTTCTATCTAGATGTGAAGAAAACTGTCCACTGGTTCTATCGATTCATGAGAATAGCCTGGATGCTTTTGCCTCAGTCTTCCCACTGGCGTTTAGTGTTTCAGCCCTGCAGCCGCTCCTGTAAATTTCTCCTGAGGCAAGACAAGGAAATCTTCGCAGCTGAGGTGATCTTTGGAGTGCGGCAAGGAGACTCAGATATCTTTGTGAGCAGCCAGCCTGCAGAAGTAGGCATCCCAAGCACAACGTGGCTTGAGACTCACGCCGTGGCAGAGGCAAAATTCTTCCAGCATATTTCCAGACAGGCCCTCCAGCTGGCACTGCAAGTTCCTGCAGTTCCTCCAGCAGCATCCTGATGGGTGGAGGTTTTTCCAGCTATGCCCTGAAGACCGTGGTGATGCACCTGCTGAACACTCTACCCCCTGACTTGGTGGCACAGGAAGGATTTCCGGCAGCAACTGATGGATATCTTGAAGTACTTCCGCTGCTCACTGGACACAAAACAACTTAACCACTCCGCGACGGGCAACAAGAGGCTTCCTGAGGAGATCAGTTTGCCCTCCGACTTCTGGGTGGCTCAACCGCCCAACCTCTTCCAGCACCTGGCCAGCAGTCCGGATGCCCACACCAAGGCTCTGCAGGAGTACGTTCACCTGCTGCAGCAGCCCAAACAACTGCTGCTCCACGGCCGTTGAAAGAGATCCTGGTGCACAGAGCTGTGCTTCTGAGGCCTCTTGACAGACCCTGTATATATGAACCTCCTGTAGTTAGTGCATTTACAGTATATATTAGTACCCTGGAATTAGTGCATTTGCTATACTTACTAATACCCTCTAGTTATTGAATCTACTTTATATATTGGGACACTCTAGGTAGTGCTTTTACTATATATATTAACACACTCTAGTTAGAGAATTTACTATATAGAGATATATATATACACATATATATATATGTATTAGGACACTCTAGGTAGTGCTTTTACTCTATTTATTAATGCCCTCTAGTTAGTGCATTCAGCAGTCCAGAACCCTCTTTATAATTGTTTCAATAAACTGGAATATTCCAGTATTCAGATGGTGCAAGCTCTCCTTTAACTCGACCAGACCTAGAGCATTTGTAAACTCCACTAGTTGTGAATCTGTGACTGGCTGGGAGTAGGCACTGTTATTAGCAAGACTTTTTTAACAAACACACACAGTTCGCCCTTCCTACTGCTTACAGCCTGTTATTGCACAGGCTCTCCATGTCTCCCTTGCATACAAGCGCAAATTTACTTTGCATAGCTGCCTTTTTCTGCCTCAAGCTGGATAGATGGATACCATATCCAGGTCCTATGACAATTGTGGTAACTCAGTCTGTGAAGTTTTTGAAGCTCTGGGTACAAATAATACAGCATGGGTAAGACCAGAACATAGAGAGATAAAGCGAAAGCGTTTCTCCTTCCAGAGCATAAACTAAATCCTTAACAGCATATTCTCCTTTTAATGATAGAAGCAAGGTAAAATATTTTATATTCATCTCGAGATGGCAAAGTGCTAGAGATGAAGATCCTCCCTTGTAGAGCATCAGTCATCCTTTGTAGAAAGGTGAGGAGGACCAGAGGTAGCATCTGCCAAACTGATCCTCATCTCATGTCAGCAGAGAGTTGCTCACTAAAGCACTCTCAAAAAGCTAGAAATAGATAATTAGCAAAACCCCAAACCTCCTATATGTTGTCACAATTAAGTGGAATTTGTATCTGAAGCCTCTCAAACTCAGGGCTTCCTCTGAATAGCAAAAGAAGGGAAATTTTTTAAGCAGCCTTCAAATCACGCAACACACTGTTTAATCATTTTCAGGGTTTTCAAAGAGGATGTATCATGATACAATCTTGCTGGTCACAACATCAGTTGTGATCATGCAGTTACTTAAATGCCTCAAGGAAAGCAACTGGAGCTTTGTTAGTGATTGCTGGGATTGAACTCCACAAACCCCCTGAAGACAGGTTACTTATGGTATAGATAAAAGTATCCCCTTCTCTCTTATTTTCTCATTTGCTGTCCTCCCTGTTGTTTCAGCAACCTCTCCTATTACTGCACTCAGGAAGCTTCCACAGGACTCACAGGAAATTCCTCTCTATTATTTGGCATCTTGCAGACCATATACACTGTAGCTCATCTTCTCAGTGAAATACACAGACTTCACCTCCTCTATCTATTTTCATAGGGAAATCTTGCCATTGTCCAAATTGTTCTTATTACTTGTTTTGAAGGCATTCTATGTTTCATGGATATATTTTGATGGGTAGCCAGATCTGAGGGCTGCATGCTGGGAGAAGACGAGGTATTTTTCCAGTGGCAGCTGTATTCTTCGCCCTCCCAGGGGCAGTGGCTGTGTTTTCTGCTAGTTAATATTTTAAAAAAATCTTTCAGAATGTGATTTTCTTTCTGGTTCCCAATCCCTGGCTTCCCAGCCCCAGAGGGAGTTTTCTCTATCAGATATAGGAGAAGCCTGGGGCCACAAGAAAAAGGGACTTCAAAGCCAGGAGAAGCAGAACCACATCCCCTCCTTGCTGTGCTGCAGCTCCTCCAGAGATGCCACAGCCCTGGGACAGTGGCCAAAATTGCACTTACTTTGCAGGGACTGGCAAACTCCACACATTGCCTGACCTAATGGAGAACATCAGCAGCTCCACCTGCTAAAAAGCAACATGCAAGTTTTTGGCTGTTGGTATGAGCCCTCCACTTCTGGAACCAAATCTCTGTATGATTTGGTGAGACTCCTTGTGTCTAAAGAGAAGGAGGTTTAATCATTGCTAATGGCAGAAACACACTTTCATCCTCCCCACTAACCATTTTGAGGACAAATAAATGCAACTACTCTCAGAAAAGCCGCCATTAACTATTTCTGAAAATATTTCCCTTCTTGCTGTTATCAACAGGAAAATAAGTTTTCTCTCCTTGATATGGTAAGTTGAGCATTCTAATTTGTAATGTCACAGAGAGGTATATCTTAGAATAAAACTTCAGTGTCTCATACTGTGCTAGATTTGTGAAGAAATAAATTTTCAAATGAACTTTTTTTGTGCTTTTCTTTCATAATGGGTGGGATTATTTCTTTAGTACTTCAAGTAGCTGAGGAGAAGAAAACCCTATTCCTCTTATCCCCTCAGGGCCCCTGAATCCCATCCAAAAAGGGTAAATATAAAACCATTAGAAAAAAAAATTCATTTTCTAACATGCTTTGTTACTTCTTGGGACAGACCAGTTATCTTTTCCTTGAATTTATTTGGGGATTGATTAAACATAGCATGTATCAGAGATTATGTCTGTCTTTCTTACCACTCTTCTAGAGAAGATAAAACTAGAAACACATGTATTCTGTTCTAGAAAACACAGGTATTCTGTTCTGATCAGTCTTGGAAAACATATCAAAAAATAGGTTCTCAGGGAGAGCAGTAGAACCAAAAAGTTCAGAGAATCATTTTCTAACGTTCCAGTTCTTACCAGAGCTTGCAAAATCTGTCTCACCATACACCCATCCAGAAGGCAGGCTGAGAGTCTGCCATCAGCCTTACTCTTGCTCTGATTCAATGCTGCTTTGATATTTTGCAAAACATTTAACTGAAAGAAACTAAAATTGCTTTTCTGTTTACTGAAGAAGATATGTCAACAGTACATTGTCACAGTAAACTATGGATGAGAAATGGCTGTATTCTTATCTCACAGACATCATTCATCCAGAATATATCTCCATCTTCTTGAAGTGCAAGAATGCACTTTAAAACAGAGCAAGAAATAAAAACATAGGCAACCAGGAATATTATAAGATGTTCTAATAAAAAAAGGAGCATCTTAATCTAGCTCTGGTCCAAGGAGAGAACAGACTTATTGGCCCAAATGAAATGCAGCAGCAAAGCAGCAGGTGAGATTCCACTGTGGCATTCAGCTGAAGAAGCATGGGCTGGAAAATACAAGCTGATGACTGTCCTGATACATACCACATTGCCCAAATGAAAGGCTCATTAACCCCAGCAAGAAATAACAGAAATTTGTTAATTTACTCAAAATGCATGCACCAGAGAAGTGGCTTGAGGAGTGTGTGTGTTTGTTTGATTTCCATTCAAGAAAGGATGACACAAGTACAGGCAATTGTTATGGCTGATAACTACTAATTTTTATTTGTGCAAAGATGTAAACCTCCCTGCTCCAGGGAAAAGTCTTTGCTCTCAGCTTTTGCTACTGGTCAGAGCTGCAGGGTCTCATTGTGCTCACAGTGCCTTGGCCCTGTGAAACTGGGCCCTTCCCAGGCACAGCAGGTACACCTAGTGCCACACCTCTCCAAACCCAGTCCCTGCAATGCTGATACAGTCCCTGATCCATGTAGGTATACAGTCTGGCTACTCTCTTGTCCTATTCGAGGCTTGCAAAAATCATGATGCAAGCACTCATAAATACTTAACAATAGTCCTAAAAACTGCTCTAACAGGCACAATATTGAACAACAACAATACTGAAGATAACATCTCTCCAAAACTGGAACTGTAGAGAAAAAGGTAGGTAAGTGTCTTTGACCAAATTCCCCTTATATGGGGAATGTGCTGAGCAACTGTTTAAATGTCCAACTTATGCAAGGTGAGCTTGGTGCTGTGTGGAACACCAGTGATTTTGGCCATCTCTGTTAAACGCAGAACTGATAATTTAAACAGTCCTGTATTTTCTTTTAACTTGGTTTTAATAGCTAAAGCCCTTCAGAACATAATTAATGTTATATATCCACTCTTGAGAGCAAATTAATCAGTTCCTCAGAAAGACCATTAAGTTTTTTGCCTCTGTGCATTGTAACCAATTATGAATCCAAGATTCACAGCTATTAGCTTCACCTAGAAATTCAGAAGTTGCCAATATATTAATTGCAATTTAATAAAGAATTAACAAAAGATGGGAAAATGAATTCAGATGGAATAAGAAATTAATTTTTATGAAATATTAAAAATAGCACAATTAGAAGTAGGAATGTCTATGCCTCTCTCTTCTTTAAGTAGTTTTCATCTCATTCGGACTGACTTGGTATATCCATTTTATTCCATAGAAAAGTCCCCATGATTCCAAAGTACAGATGGATTGTGCTTTTAACTGCACAATTTATACGTCAGAGATAGCATAAAGCACAGCAGTTATTGCTCTGTGTTTGGGGATTCTATGGTCTCCAGAAATCCAAGTTACTAATAGTAACAACTGAAGCACTGAATCACAGACAAATAGGAAAAAAAAATTCAATAGATGTTGGAGTATCTATCGCAAATAAGAGATGGAAATGTGCAAGGAAGAGTGTGCATAGAGCTCCCTTTCGTTTTTTTCTTAAACTGAATCATAATGCACAATGTGTGACGTCATAAAAAGCTCTACTTCTAATATTTCTTTTTCTATTGATATTTCCTGGTAACATATCACAATACCAACACTGCAGGCCAGGTGCTCTGTTTCCATATACTACCTTTGCAATTAATTGCTCTATGCTTGCTTCCGGTTTAGAATCACACTTCATGTTTCATTACATTAAAATATAGTTAATATGCTCAAAGTTGTGATTTCATGGGGTATAACTGATTAATTGGAGTTTATTGAAGAGGGCTGTGTTTGCTTTCCAAGGTATCACCTTTACTTTAATGAACAGACACTCTACAAGCTGCAGCACATGGATGTAAGGGATTGGTACTGACTCAATTTCCTTACATATTCCTCTCTAGGTTTCTTTCTGTGCTTCCCCATATCTTTTGAATGCAAATCATGAATAAGGTCAGATGATGGCTATAGAATAAGCATAGCCATTACAAAAATCCACCAGTCATACAATGCCGGAGATCCCTAGGTCAGGTGGACTAGTGGTGACTCAAAATGGGACCAGTATAGGAATATACTAAGTCTTTACACTGCAATAAACAGCCAAACTCCTTTTGCTCAAAAACTGGGCCAGAGAGTGAAAGATGGAGGCTTGGAGAGAGAAAAAAAGTGGGAGAGAGATTAAACAGCCTCTGGTATCCAATGCCTACAGATGACAGTTTCAAAAATATTTCTGGGGATATACTTGGCAGGCAGTAGCCTCCAATTTCCTTCTAGATACATATAAAGAGCAAAAGCACACAAACAGCCTCTTTTTATAAGAGATATATTTATCATAATTCTCATGCATGTACAAAGATAATTTACAAACTAGCTAAGGCACAGCTCCCATCACTGGCCCCTTCCTCCTCCCTCCCCGCCAGGGCTACCTCCCAGAAAGCAGCTGGTACTCATGAAGTGGAAAGTCAAGACTTAGGACCAAGCCTCTTGGCATGACAAACTGGAGTGGTTCATGAACCCCCTGTCCTTTCACAGCACCTGCCATCCCAAAGTTTCAGACAGGGTCCTGGAGCCCTGAGAGATTTAGGGAATGAGTTCCCAATGCTTTTAAAAAGATGTGAGTGCCTCTGTGCTCCAAGACTGATCCTCCGAAAATCCTGCAGTCACAGATGCAAAAAAATAAAAACCAATTGACAATTTCCTACATTGTGCAGAGTCAGTTTGTCTCTGGGATTGAAATCTAATTCCCCAGGAGAAAAAATCTTTGCCTGAAAAATTTACAGGCATCCAAGAGAAAAGGAATTGGGGGGTCTGAAACAGAATAGATGCAACCAACTTCTAATGGCTTCCCTGCCAGCTGTTCAGGAGAAGTGCACAGCCACCCCTTCCCTCTGATCTGTGCTGGACACCCTGCTCAGGGAGCTGAGGGAAGAAAAGAGGAGCAGAGGCTGAGGGGAGAGAAAACACAACAGCATGGGAAGGCGAGTGAGGTGCACAGTCCTTTGGGAGGAAGTCCTGGCCTGGGGGGAGGTAGTGAAGCAGAGGAAAAGCATGAAGGAAGAGGCTCATTGGTACGGCCATACTGCAGTGGCTCCAGGCTGGCTGAGGAAGCTTTGCATCAATGTATTGAAGATCATCTCTGCTGTCTGAGATGATGCTGTTGGTTCTGTCAGCAACTTTATCTGAGGATAAAGAACAAAGTCAGGAAAAGAGGGGAAGGAAGGATGCAGGGAGCTAGCTGCCTCCTGCCACCTTCTAACATCAAATGGCTGCAAGAGTCCAGCCTGGGAAGCCTTTGAAGTGTGATTGATCTCATAAGCTACTGAAGTGGGCAAACCTTTTTCAAGTAAAAAAAAAAAATTATCATCAAACTAATCTCTCCACTTCAAATGCAAAGCCATATTCCATGAGTGGAAGTCAAGACCTGCTGAATCCAGCAAAAGAATACTCAGAAGAATACCTGGGCTGTATGAAATGGGCAGGAATAGGAACAGCAATGCTTCTTCATGGCTTTTCTCCCAGTTCCAAGGACTTGCCATATGTCATGATCCTTGCTAATCATTTGAAATGTAGGTAGCTCTGGATCACCTCAAGAGCAGTGCACATAACACAAGGAAGGTCATAAAACTAAGGATCAACTCCACTGCCCTTCTTAAACTCTTCATACCACTCACGTTTCAGCAGTGCCTGGATTTCATGCAGGACTGATGAGTGTGCCTTACCAGTTTGGATGTTGATCTAACTTTTTTTTTGACCCGACACACTACTGCCACACAAAAAAAAAAAAACCCATGTAGCTGTAAACAGGTTGAATTCAAGCAGAAGTTTAACCTCATACAAATGACTGTCACACGGTGAACCCTCAGATGTATGTACAAAAAGTACAATTAAAATGTGAGATAGTAACTCAGAAAGCAGACTGATAAGTAATATGTCCACTGAATTAACTAACCTCCTAGCTACATGAATGAACAGTAATTATAAGTATCATGAAACAGAGTCAGAGTGTAACTGCACTGTAATTATATTTGCTGTATGAAAGGGTGACCCAGGTATTACACTGATAAATGAGATGAAAGGCAGAGGAAAAATCCCAGCTCAGGATCCAAGCAGGTGGAACAAAGCCACAACGATATCTATTCAGCAGTTTTTACTGCCTTACCATCTCCCTGCCAGAGAAATATTCCACACATCTCTGGAGGGACAGTGCTGATACACGTGTCAGTACTGGGATTACATGTACACTGCTCTGTGTTAGTGTCATCCCTGGAATCACTACCCTGAGCTACTAGCAGTGACAGGCAAACTCCATAACAGGAGTAAACTGTCAGCCACACAAATTCAATTTTTTCCCTGCTGTATATTTGGTTCTATCATGCTTAATGTTAAATGCACATTTACTGGGGTAATGTCAAGGCACTCTGCCCCTCCTGGTCATTTCTACCTAAAGATAAAGAACTGGAAGGAGGAAAAGACATTGTTTTTTGCTGGGTTTATGATTCTTGGGTTTTATATATTGCTTTTGCATTAGTAAAACTTTGCTGTTTATCTCTGACCTTTTCAGTACCTGGCCAGCTCAGAAGAGGCAGAGGAAATACCTCAATACGTAAGAAAAAAAAATGAGAACTGAGAGAAAAGAAAGCATGGGGAAGTAGCTCCAAAGAATAGAGACAGGATAGGAGAAGGAAATGAAGGGAATCTGGTCAAGTACATCCCAATGGGACTTAAAGATGCCCCCTCCAAATCCCATACATTTCCAGTCACAGGCATGGCATGCTTTTTGCCTTTATTCCTAAACCTAAAAGAAGCTGTTTGAACTTGTGTAACACTGCCATCCAGTGCTGTTGGTGTGCCCCAGGCTGCCACCCCTCCTCTCCGCCCTGAGCGAGCTCATCTGAGAGCAAGGCCACCATCTCAGCAGGGCCCAGTTATCACCATCCTTGGGACAATCTTTTAAGCTGCATTCCCTTACCTGTGGAAGTCCTGGCATGACTCTAACCTACTGGATGAAGAGAGAATTGGAATGAAGAGAGAATCCCAGCTATTTTCAGTCACTGGGATCTCTGAAGCACTGTAGATCACATCATCTCAAAAGATGAGCCCATCCACGCACTTTCATCTCTGTTCTCCAGTCTTTTAACAACTCTAGAAGGAAGGTTTCTTATTTGATAAATATAATGCTAATAAGCTGCTTGGTCTTGAGCTTGAAAACTGTGATGTAACTGGTATCCTTCTTCTGGGAAGGGGCATGGTTGTTCAGCCTACAAGGGAGACAGAATAACAGCCATGAGGATGTTGATTAGGTTTTGCTCTAATGGTCAACATAGTAAATTTGAGGAGAGGCAGATTTCCTATAATTTTTAATAAATAAAAAATTTCACATCCCTCAAGCAGCCAGATGGGATATTCTCAGACATTTTTCAGTGTGGCCCTGGGTTTTTCTCTTTGAACTTGCTAAAACCCTCAGACTTATATTTTGGGACTCATTTCAAGACCTGTCTCATAATAAATATGACAGGTTGATTAATACAATACAAAATAACTTACATGCAAATTCCTCAGCATATGCAAAAGACAGTCTTCGTCCTTCTGTTGCTTCAAAGCAGAGCTTTTGGTTTTGCAACACTAGTTCAGAACTCTGTGCAAGTGTCTCACAGGTCAGTTCACTCCCTTTAGCAGAGGAACAGATTTCTTATGGATTTACCAACCTTCATCACAGATGTCTGGAACTTTTTCACTAACTAAATTGGTACATTTGCTACAAAATAGCAAAATTACAAAAATAGCTTCTTTCAACTGAACAGCAGCAGAATGGACTACAATGACTCACAAAAATAGATCCATTGGCTTTTAAACATCCTTCAGCAAGAAAGGTGCAGCTGAATTTGATAAAATACAGACACTTTCTCTGCTAACTTGCACAGTCAGGAGAAACTCTACCTTTCAAATCAGGTGAATTTGAAAGGAAATCTTTGATGTAACACTCAGAATAATGTCCTGTAAAAACAAACAAATGCTTCTTCTCTATTTTACTGTAGCTATATTTAGTTAATATTGATGATTTGAAAATTTAATGTAAGGATTAATAGTGGGGATGGTATTTTTATTCTTGATCTGCAGAGATACATCATTATTAATTAAAGCAGATACTGTACCTGAAGCCAAATACATAGCACACAGTATTTTCCATTTCTTTATGCTTCAGATTTTTCAATAAAATTTCTTTAATATGCAGAGTCATAGCAATGTTTATGAAAAAAAATCTAACCATTGACTGATGTAGATGGAAAGATATAGTAATTATTATATTAACTTCAGAAAGAAAACCCCAAATTTTGGGTTTGTTTCTGTGCTGCTTCTGGGCATTTATTTTGGCTTAATCCATGGAAAAGTGTTAAACTCTAGAAATCTTTCAGGTAAAAGATTTTAATCAAAAGCTTTCAGGACTTTCAGTTTTCCATATTTTCTCAGCCTCCAGGCTTTTCCTGATCTACTTACATTCCTTCCACCTGCTCTGATAATCCTCAGCCATTACTTCCCACTTCTGGTAAATACAGGGCCCCTATTCTAGAGTTTGACAGCAAAGGAGCACAGCACTGAGCATCACCTGTGATGTGTTTTCTGCACCAGCCTCATCTAAGATACATAGATTATGGTCTCTGTGCTTCACCAATGAAGCCACTTTCAGATGAGGATAATATATGCCAGAATGAAAATGCCATTCTGAGAATTATGAGCAATCCATTAGAAAAAACCCATAATTATCATTACCCTTAGTATGCCAGAGGGCTACTGTCCTAGTGTTCCAAGTTTCCAACTTGGAAGAGCCACTTGGGCGCAGCGACCTCTGACACATTGTAACTACAAGAAAAGCACCATGGAAGAACAGCAGATCCTGGATACTAATGTGTATGGTACCAAGCCCAGGAATGACAAGGTGAAAATCCTCACTCACAGAGAGCTCATCTTTAGGGACTGAAATGGAAACCATGCACTCATTTGTGTCAAAGAGGGTTGCTGATCCCTGCTAGTATCAGTCTATTACTGCACTGCTGTCAGCGTGGGCAGTGAAACCTGCTGGATCAGTTCCCAACATTGCTGGCTTCCTTGTCCCTGCTAGGAAATGCAATAGAGAAATATTTTGTCTTAAATGTGAAGGTGGGCCCTTCTGTTCTTAGGTTTCAAACATCAGTACCTAGGCAGGACCTGATTAACAGAAGCAATGCCTCTCCAAAAATCTGGGGTGTGAACCAGTTCAGCTGGACAACAAGTGGTAAGAAGTACCAAAGCCTGACCTTAGGAAAAGGTCAAGTCAGGTATTTTCCCAGGGCAAGACAGATCCACATGGGGGAGGATCCTCAAGGCTCACAGCAGCTGGAGGGTGCCACTCCAGTGACTTCCCAGGCAGAAGGACACCAAGACCAAACAAGCTACCCTGACCTCCCTTGGCTGCTCTTCCTGCTCTGCCCATCTTCGTATCTTTGCCAGATAAACTAGCAGAATAAGTTATTCCTCTATGACAGCAAAGCCAAGCCTTGTACAAATCACTGACCTTGAGCCAGCCCTGCTCATGGATATCTCTAATGGGAACTAAAAGGTATTTCATCTGCTTTAGTCCTAATTTCATAAAATTTTACTAAAATCTCAATTTTTAACCTTAGCCAACTGGTGGTGCTCCAAATGTATCATAAAAATGAGTCTTTCACAGACACTTTTTTTTCCTGCCATCCTCCAAGGACCATTGATTGCTTTTCCCACCACTGCACTGTTCCCAATACAGCACTATATTCCAGTTATCTCCTGCAGGAATCTAGACTTTAATACTCCATCTTTATATAAGCCTTTACTGACTTTTGGTGCCAGAAATTATCCCAGTTCAATAATGTAATTACATTGAAAGACACAGGAATAAAGGAAAGCAGCTAAGTTTCTGTGAAATTGAATCAATTTGCAGCAGATTTAACTACTTGTAGTGCTTATCTTGTATCTTGACCCAGAGTCATGGAGGGTCATGATGGGAAGTCCTGTTCATTTCCATCAGTCTGACATCCAGGGAAGGAATGCTATCCACAGAGCATCTTGGAGAATTTGTCACATGCATATCTAGATTAAACAGTCTTCAACTTTCAAACAAGAAGCCTGACAGACAGAAGAGGACTGAGGGGAATTATAGCCTTCTCTTTGCTCAGACAATTAATACAGTATAATGGGCTGCATCCCCATTGCCTTCCATCCTGCATAGTTATGCAGTCTAAATCTACAGAGATTTTTTCCTTCATTCAAAATGCAGGTCCTCAGAGTCCCTTCATCAGCTTCTGCCTGACTTTGGCACTGGCTGTATCCCCATGACACCTAAGATCCCATCAGAAAAGCTCTCTGGTTGCTTTAATTTCCACTTCTGGGCCTGCCCAAACATACTCAAATCCTGACAGCACTGAGAAATTCAATATTTTAGTTCTACAGGGATTCACAGATAAGGCATTCCTCTTTTAGCAGCTGTATCTGCTAACTGGGATCTCATGGGAATTTCCACCCAGAGCTAGCAGAGAGCTGCAATAAGAGGGTGGTGGGGTGGTATAAACTACCACAGCTACAATAAGGAAGATGGGGAAAAAAAGAGGAGCCAAGGATTTCCAAACAGCTGGTTGTAGTGTGGTTCTGTCACTCCTGAATGTACCAGCAAACCCTGGTAAGGACTTTTTTGCAGGAGGATTTCACTTAACCAGTGAATATGTTGGGTAATAGCTGGGCCGGCTGCCTAGGTAATCAATGCTTAGCATGAATGTGAATGAAGGGAAGCACCCACATCATTCAACATTATATATGTGGCTCCTGCTCCTTTCTTGGCATTTGTTGCTGACCATCTTAGAGAGTCTCTGACTGCATGGTAGTTTTTGTAGCTCTAATTAGGCACCTAAATATCCACTTAGCCAGGCTTTTCATTTCACTGGGCATCAGGGCACCTAAGAGCTAAGCACTGCAGCACTAAAATTCAGTTTTCTGTATCACTCAGCCTCTACTTTGCAAGTGAACTTTGTCTGGGTATCCCACTTTTCCCCTTGGGTAATAAAAAGCTTGCAAAGCAGCAAATTAGCTCTCTGGATTTAATTATGTGTGTACACCAGTAATGGAAGTAATTGCACTGTCTCAGTCACATTGCACAGTGTACTTACTTGAAACCAAGCTGAAGAAATACCACTGGCAGCTATAGGAAGACAGACCGGATAAGAGGACACCAGATACAATAAGGCTACAAGATTATCATCTCACCTGCTGTGGTAATTAACAGCCACAACTCTCACCCTGCAGATCACAGTTCTCACTGCCACTCCCTTCTCATGAAGGGATACTATCAGATAGTCATCCCTCTGCAAGACATCTTCTTGTACGAAAGCTAGAGGGCTGCAGCAGGAAGTGTATCTCCTTACCATATACTCACTAAGAGCCTCAAATTACCTGACTGCTACCTGCAGCTGTCTGTAGAACTGAGGCATGCACTGGTCTGAGCTGAAAACATCCCAGGGCTCCTGTCCGCTCTGCTAATCCTGTGCTACTGTGCAAAAGGAAAATCAAATATGCAGGGAAATATTACTCCTCATCCACCAAGTTCTTGCAGAACACAACCCTTTTCCTGCACCTAGCCTGGCAACATAACACTCAGCAATACAGGGCTCCAGCCATACATTCACTACACTAATTATTTAAGTTGAACTGAATGAGGGAAGCAAACCAGAAGTGTTTCCCATGGGCACTGTGTGGTGCTAGGAAGTACTGGACATGGTCTGTGTGTGTGACTAGCAAAGGCTCAGAAAGGGAAGCTTGGATTAGTCTGAATTTGTGGAGAAACATCTCTATTTGCTTCTTGGTACAAGCACTTGCTGAGGCAGAACACTCTTGATTGCAGTTTTGCCTGGTTTGCTGTCAAATCCTGCTGGTCCTCTGTGGTCTCTCCCAGAACAGTCAGCACTGCCACCCTGTTTCAAAATAGTCACTCACCTCCCACATCCTTCTCCTTTCTGGAGGCCTGAAGGTGGTTTCATCTTTGACACCATGCCAGGTTTTAATTCCTTGATCCCTCCAAATGCACCCAGGGTCCTCCAAGTTCACCTTCCTCCTGCCTGTAATTTTATACTTAGTAACTCAGAAAATAGCAAGTAATGGAAATTTGGCAGTTATCTTGTCATTTGCCTTCATCAGATACAGTTAAGTTTAAAGATCCAAAACAAATTACTGAAGAAACATGTGTTCAGATGACACAAAAATATATTCAAAGAGGGATGTGTAGTTGCACTTGGGAATGAAAAAGTAGACCATACACTCATGGAAAAAAAATGTTACTGTCAGCTTGAGGTTTTATTTAAAATAAAAAAAAATTTAGGAGTTGAATTTTTTGCAGTATTGACACCACAGAAGGGAAATTCTTGGGCAGGTCACAGCCCTCTGTGCCAACATTAGCAAAATCAGCCATCTGCAGTTTTAGAGTATGTACATAGAAAAGCATGCATGGTGATCTGGAAGAAAGACCAATTCTTTTGGTAAAAGTAGTGTGTCTGTCACAAAGCATAGGTAGGTCTCACAAAGTGAGGTACTGATGGTAAGGATTAATTGGTTATGGATCTAAAACATGTAGTGGAAATTGTACTAATTCTAAGGAGAGCAAGCAGATCACACGCTTCAGCTGTGAGGCATGTTGTCTACGGGTGACAGAGTAATAAAGTGGCTTGACAGAAGCTCTTTAATGCAAAAACACTTTACTATCTGATTGTCCATCATCTTTAGTGTTTGGCTGACATTTGTCTTGCCAAAGAGAGCTTAAAATGAGCACATAACACATCTCCATCTGCAGTGAGTGGAAAACTCTGAGTAAGTGTGTATGTGCTCAAAACCTATTTTCCATAACTATAAGCAAATATAAAGACTACATGACAAAAAAGAGTCAACACATTTATGTTTGGAGTTCAGGTGAATGACACCAGCCCAAGAACAAAAAAGATCAAAGTGCCACTCTGCACACACACATGCTAACTGGGAAAAAACCTATTTAAAAATCATATTTATAGTCAACAAACCTTTTAGGGCTTTGTATTTCAAGTTAATTTGTACACTACTGGATAAAACATGCTCATGACACTTTTTGCTTAAATCTATCCTTGTAAAGCCAGGATAGATGACTTATCTGCATCACCTTAACTTAAATACCTTTGGCCAGGGCACTAGAACAGAGGGGATTTATGAAGAGCAGAAAATCTGTCCTTCATTTACCTAAAACACATCCTTACAGCCACGACTGTGGAGTGAGATAATGCCATTTGGCAAACTGATCATCCAGAGTCTGGCATTTCCCTTTGGGCATTAAAGCAGAGACTAAAAAAATGCATATACAACCCAAGATCTAAATAATGGAAGGGATTTTCAGCACAATTGACTAAGCACTGAGGTAGTTATCTGCCGAAGTCCCACCCATCACAAAAGGAAATACTGTCCTTCTTTAAAGGCTCAAAATTTTACAGAACACAAATGCATTTTTTCCTCCTCCTTCCCTCTCCCCACTTCTGCCCATTGCTGTAAAGATTTGTTTTTCTTCTGAGAAGAATGACATTTCACCATCCTTTTTTAAATATTTATTCCTGAATTTAGTGTTCTTTAGTATTCCTTAGCATTCCAGGTTCCCCCATCGTTTCACCAAAGTACATTACTCCTGATGGGTGAAGATTAGAAAAATGTTGTGGGTGTTTGTTGTTTGGTTTTTTTTACCCTTGCTCAAATCAGTGTGTTATAAACATCATCCTCAGCCAGTGAGTCCTGTGATTCTTCCTCAACAGGACTTACTGGCCTACAGGAAGCTCCAGCTGAAACACTGGCAAACTTCTGCTGCTACCTTCAGTGAGGGTATATATGGATATTTAAAGAAGGCAAATATACATATATGCATATATCTATGTGTGTGTGCATTCATAAATATATATATATACACACACACATGCAAACACACAGTGTAAAAAGAAGAGAGGGGAGACAGGTGAATTTGCAAAGTGATTACTCTCTTCAGAGAATTATCTGAATAACAAAACCACCATGGAAGAGCCCCTAAAGCTGAAGTGCTGGCTAGAGGGATAAAGCTGGTGGGGTCCACTCTGAAGCAATTTGCTGCAGATATAAGAAGCATATGATCTGAGAGCAAGGCAACACACAGGATGAAATAATAGGGCAGAGACAGGCAGAGCAGGCACATGCTGCCCTACAACTGCTTTCCTGTATTCCCCTGCTGAATTTGTTCATGACATTTAAGAGCTGTCACTGCTATTGCCAGTGCTGGAAAGAGGGCAGAGCCTGCTTCCAGATAGCTGGGAGAAGATATCTGCTGTTTAGAGCTGCAGGGCTAAGCAGTGTATGGAGGGAAAAAAAGGTCCAGCCATCCTTTTCCAGTTCAGGGGACACTCCTGAGGCTCACTTTGTGTGCTCTTCTAATAGGTGACCTAAAGACAATTTGTTCTGCATTCCACTTTTATTAAACATTAGTGCCCTAACTGAAATTATTTACAGCTGATTTTGGGTTTGTTTTGTTTTTGTTCTTTGGTTTGGTTTGGTTTGGTGTTATCCCAGCTGGTGGTGGAAAACAGGATGAAGAAGGGACAATAGTATCTCTTTATGTGTCTGACAAGAAAAAGTTTATTTGCTCTATCCCAAGAGTCCTGTCCAGCTTTCAGTTCTGCTGCCACCACAGGCACATCAAACATCCTTGACTTTTAGGGCCAGATTTTCTTTCTAGGGTGGAAAACATGGCAAAGAACAAAGAGAACTTTTACCTCCTCAGCCAACATGCTGGCAGGTAGCTCCATCCCACTGGCACTGAGTTGCTGCATGGTCAGCCCAGGGCTGGCATTGCTCCTTGAGGTGTTGTGAAAAAGGACTGTGGTGGCCCAGCCATTCTGCAGCAAAAGAATGGGCCCATGGTGCTGCTGTCCAGCAGCCAGCTGCCACCTGCACCCTCTGCCCGGGAGCCAAGTCATTTTCTTACATGAAGAAAAGTGCAGCTGGTGCTGTAGCCAAATACTGCAAGTAGGGAGCAAATACTAAGTCATCCTATTTAAACAACATCAGACCTTGGAAACTACATGCCTGATGCTGATGTGACATCTCAGGATGGAGAATTTCAGGTTTTCCTCTAGGTGAAAACAGAATCCAAGACCGAGATGTTGACCCCCAAAGTAGCCCAGACCTGCTTGTACAGAGAGTTTACATTGTTACTCCAGTGACAAAGCCCAAAAGCATCATAGGTTTTATTAGCTCAAAACTCCATATTTTACCTTCAAATTGCTGAAGTGGTTTTTCAACACTTTACTGAACTATTGGGTGACTTATGTATAGTTTGACCTCAAAACCTGTTCAGATTGCAAATGAGTTTCAAAAAAATTTCAGGCAGGTCAAACCCTTAAGGACTATATGTCTTGGAAATAGCTGCTCACAATTTTCAGAACAAATCCCTGGGCTTTCTACAGCTTTTATCTAAACAGTGGACAGAGACTGCTAAGGTATGATGCACAATCTCTGGTATTAACTCTCCACAACCCCTTCAACACATACCCTTGAAATACAATTTTCAGAATGGATCCAGAAGGGTTGTAAATACAAAAGATAGCAAATATATTAAGCTGAAGTACTAATTTCCAGATATTTCAGACCACAAAAAAACCAGCAGCACTCATACAAAATAAACCAGACAAAAATGCAAAGAAATAATTATATAAAAGGGGTGAGAGTAAAACAGAAATGATCAAAGAGGGATGGTAGTGTGAAGTTCAAGATCTCTTCAGAGCTCAGTTTGCATTGTGTCACAGGTTTTATGTTCAGATAGAGCCATGTGAACCTCTTGTTCTGTCTACAAAGAGAAACAAAATCTCTGCTGTCAACCCACAGTCACCAGCTATATTTATTTTTGGGGCTTGGTGCAAACAGATTTTGTGAAGGAGCACTGATGAAGGGAGCAAGATAAAGGCTATCACCTCCAACATCTACACACTTTGAAGTGGGAGTTACTGCAGTAACAACATGAGCAGTACAAACCCCAACACAAGTCCTGTCAGTTCTTACTAGTGTCCCTTAGCCTGATTCTTTGCTTCACCTCCTCCTTACCCAGGCAATATTTAGCAATAATCTGGTAGTTGTGCATCTCAGAAGATACATGCAGAAAATTTTCCATACGGGAGAAACACTCACTGATAGAGCATAGTTTCATGGCGGGGGGGGGTCATCCCTTGCTCCTACAGGGAGCTCTATTGAATCAACAAAGCCAATGGGATGGCACTGTGGGTGACCTAACTTACATTTAAGAAATCAGTCATGACCAGCATTGCCAACAATGTTCAAGAAAATTCGGTGTAAACAGGGCAGTCCCTGGTAATAAAAATATGTATTGCACCCCTGAATTCTGGTGAATGGCATCTCTAACTGCCTTCTGGTATTTTTGCTAAGAAGGTTCACTGATGGATGATATTCAGGAAAGAGGACCAAGATTTTGGCAACACAAATAAGCGGCAGCAAGAGGAGATGTGGAATGGATAATAATTTAAACTGTAGATTATAACAAACTTCTATTATAGCCACAGTAGAAAGTTACCAAGAGAACATGAAAACAAACTGATAGCTAATCTTTTTTTTTTGGGCAAATGAATACTTTTGATGCAGTGGTTAGTGTGAGTTAAATGAGCATAGAGCATAAATTATAAAGACAGTCTTTGCCATTGTCCCTGTATTTTTAGGAAGCACCATTTCCATAAATTTTCTAGGCAAAACGGGAATATCTTTCAGGTCATACAGTAACTAAGAGAATGTCTTCCACTTCTCTGATAAGTATAAAGAAGGCCAGTAAATTAGAAGTGCATATCAGAGTTCAAATGCTTATATAAAGGAATTTTATAACAACTCAGAGAAGAGGATAAAAAGAACCTATGTTATAAAGATTTCCAAGGGTTCCCAGGTGATATCACACCAGTCAGGAATGAACTGGTGCCACACCCCTAGGAATCCCTGTGATGGAGCTGAGGCAGTTGCTGGTCCTGAAGGTGTGCAGATCAGGATGTCTGTGTGTGACAGTGCCCAGCTCTCCTGGCTGTGTAAGGCAGAGCCAGCAGGATGCCTCCAAGCTGGTTTAATTCAGATAAGTTTATTCCCAGAATGGGAATGTGCTTGAAATGGTACTGTGTCTATGCCTTAATCCATCCCTCTATTCCCAGGGGACACATGCAAATGTGAAATGATTCCCTGGTTTAGCCAGCAGCAAGTAAAATGTTCTTAAACTGCTCAGCCCTGCCAGGAACTTGCATTAGCCACTGGCTCCGGCAGGTGCTGTAGTTCCCCCACCTCATGGACAGAGAACTCTGACAAGGTTTTTTGAAAATCTTTGTGCTTTCTACAGTTATTGGATTGTGTTGTGAAAAGGCCTGCGTGTATTGTCAGCCTTAAGATGCTTTCAGCTCTCTCCTTGAGCACACAGCTTTCTGTTGCCTTTCCAAAAAGTAGAGCTGCTAAGCAAGGAAATTGCTGGGAAAGCTTCCATAAGTACATCTAGTCCCCAGCAAATCACAGCAATCAGTCAAATAGAGGAATTTAAGAGAATCTAAGTAACTTTGCTGCACTAACTGCACATTACCAGGGTTACTCACAATAATTCAATACTCACAATAATTCAACCATGCTGTAAGTCGCATCACCGTAACACCCTGGATTTCCTGCCACCTGCCTCACTCCTCAGTCATTAACTGACATGAGGTTCAGATGTTCTGTCCTTACCCTACTTGCCATGCTGCACCAGAGGTGAGGAGCAGACACAGCAGGGAGGGAAAGACATTAACAGTGCAAATGTCCTAGAGAAAGCAGATTGGGAGCAACATTTATTCATTTCTCTGCTACACAAATGCATGTAAATATAAATCTGACTTACTGTCAGCAGGCAAACAGTACTCAAATACATCAAACCCCCTAAAAAGGCAAGAGCAGGGAAGATATTCTAGAGCCACATGTGGGCAGAATGGACTAGCTGCAAACTGGTGTTGGACCTTCCAAGAGGATGCTGCCAGTCCTGCAACTCAAGATCAGCACAGGGGAAGGTAGGCTGGTGAAGTAACACCATGTCTAGCCCACAGCACACAAGATAATAAGGGATTGAGCAGTATGGAATTCCTACACATGTAAAGTCTCAATGAAACACAGTTTGCTTTTGCACAAAGAGGAAAAATTGAGACCTTGTTCAACTAATTCCCTTAAGATGACCTAATGAGTATGTCACTATTAAGCACAAGCTATTTACTAAGTTTTTCTTACACTGCTGTAATTTCCTCTTTTTAATGGCTTTGCTATTGGAAAACATTCCTATTGCAATTCCTTGATTGTTATAAGCTGTCCTCACAAAGAAAAAAAGGTACCCAAGCATGCAAGGCAAGAGAAGTACAACGCCCCTAAGTTAAATGCATGCTTAAAGCGCTTGGGTGCATGGCTGAAGTGCTCCCCAATTCTGAGTCTAGAGCACAAGAGAATTTCCCATTCATCCTTAGGGGGAGCTCAGTCTTGGGGTCCTGTGACAGTATCTACAGCACAGCTCAAACTTCTCAACAGAAAGAGGTGCCAAGGTTGGATTATAAAACTGATTCATGCTTAGACCCTCAGGAAATCAACAAGTCTTTAAGAAACCAACAATAGCAGCATCAGAAGACTAGCAGTGATGATGAAAAGGAAACTTTACCATTTTTTCCTTTTTTTTCTCAGCATGGGGAAATCCTGTAAGAACTCTTTTCTAAAACTGGCAGATATATGTGGAACTGCTTTCATCTGATAGATGCTGTGATTTTCTTGCTTCCTGTAAAGTGGTAAAGTATGGTACAGCAGTTATTCCATTGATGCTCCTGGATAGGAAGAGGGTGATGCAGGAATCAAGTATAATTTCATGGTTATACTGCTTCTCCAGCTGGCAAGTACTCCATGCCACCCTGCTGTTGTGCCACTTCCTTTTCTGGATATGGGAAAAGATGGATGAAATCCGGAAGGAATCTTCTGGAAGAGCTATCAAAGATTGGAAGCAGTGCCTACCATGACCCACTTGGGGCCTGTCCAAGGGCAGCTGGACTGAGAACAACTTGAAGGGACTCCAGTATTTGCTAAACCTTCAGAACTTCATTGTTCAAGCAGGACAGTAGAACACAGCCTGATGGACTGGACTGATCTTGTAACAGGGTGATTTTTCTGTACCACACTGTAAATGCTGGATTTGTTTGTAGAATCTGGGTTGATCTCAGCCATATAACAACTATTTTGAATCTACATAAGCATGCAATTCACTAAAAATAGGTATAGAATTAAGTTAACACTATCATAGCGTAGTGATAGCGAAACTCATTATTTGGCACCATGTGGCACAGCTTCCTGACCAATTTCAGTAGCTGTGGCAGGTAGGTGAGGTGGACTGTTGACTTCCACACATGGTTACAAGTCCCCTTCCAACCTGCCTAATGATGAGAACTTAATCTGGAGTATCCACAGAAGGAAAAAAAACTAAATGCAATCGTGCCATTTCAATGAGCCTAATTAGCTAATAAAGGTCAGTCTTATTAGAAGCTCTTCAGGGAAGGAGCCACTGAAGGAAATTAAGCAGCAAAAGAATTTTAACATCATGTCTTCCCTTGCCTGCACCACACACTTTGATGAGCAATCAAATTACTTGAATAAACAATGAAGGTGTTGATACACAGGTGTTCTGTGACAATAGAAATGCATTTCTAAGCTGCCAGAAGATCATTCAGTGCCATGCAGAGGGTCTCAGTTTACCCCTGCACAGGACATAGTGGCTGCCCTGGGTCCATAAAGGAAGCTTGTCTCTGAAGTACATCTCCTAATTACCTCTCTACTGCCCAATACCCACAATCCCATCTCCCTCCCTGTCCCAAGTAGTCAAGCTCCTCCACGGCACCCTGATATGCCATTTCCCTTTATTTCTGCATATTCTTTCCTCCTCCAACTATGTGTTACTAGAAGCTGCTCTCTATTCATGGGTATGACATCTACCCTGGAGTAACTCCATTCACTCCTGTAAAGACAATTTCTGAGTTATGACTACCTCCTACTTACCACCTCAGGAAAACCTACTTCCAGAAGTTATAATATGTTACAGTATAAAAGAATAAAGTTACAAGAATTTTTTTTTCAAAACATAGAATGGACCTTTACCAGGGCCTCCACATTGATCACCTCAGCTACAGAAATGCTTTTAGTTTTTTTCCTGCTCTGAAAGGGCTTAAATCAGAACTAGGTGGGTTAGATTTCCTCCCATGGTACTAGAAATTCCTACAGCATGAAGGAAGGCAAACAGGTCAGTCCAGTTTTAAAGCCGAAAGTTTAACTGAGAAAGGAACTGACACTTCTCTGGAAAAAAACCACAGTGGGGAAGGAAGAAATATGATCCTCTGTTGTTTCTACTGCTAGGCCAGAAGAATGCAGCAGCAGCACTCCTAATGTTCTCATTACAGCTGTTTTCTCATCTTTTATGGTCACTCTGTCATGGGACTAATGGGGAAGCAGTAGTTGCTCTGGGCCCAGAATGTGCACTGGAGTTAAGGAAGGTTCATACCACCTCAAAGACTTTGATACCTATACTGTTTTAATGAGACATTAAGATATTTTTTAGTTGGGCTGAGTTCATGGGCTCCCATCAGAAGAGCTTTATCATATTGTGTTAGGTTTGGCTGGGGTAGATTTAAGCTAGATCTGCTTCCACAGAAAGATCTAGAAGAAGAGACAACTGGTTCAAGAGATCTATAGATGGAAGATGCAGAGCTGCTACTCAGAAAAGAGTAAGGGGAGAGTAATTTCTTTATCAACACTGAAGATGAACATCCTTACCACTGATCCCAGAGTGCTCTGCAAGCCCTGAGGATCCTGGGTCATGCTTCTTTGGACACCTTCTCCATGGAATGGAGCTTTTGATAGCTGCAGCATCATTTGCTCCTGTGGGGTATTTCTCTAGATGCTTCATGCAACTTCAGGGGAAAAGAAAGAGAAGAGACTGTAAAAAGCTCCTGAGTATTCTTTAAATGCTGTGTCTGTGACAGGATGCATGTGGGAATGTCTTCCATACCCTACTGTGGAAAGGAGAACTATGTTTTGAATTTGTTCATTTTGTGGTAATCATAACAAAGATGAAGAAAATCTATCCAAGTTGACATTTTTAGGTAGCCAACATTTTAAAAAATTCCTTGCAATCTTTTACCTGAAGAGGAGAATAAATGGACGAATCAGGGGTTTATTAGGCAAATGAATAAAGCAACCTCCCTACATTATTTTAAAAATTTCCTGTCAATTTGCTTTTTCTTTTCTTTGTTAACTTTGTTAACTTCAGTTGCTAAAATAAAAGCTTTAAACCTTCCTAATATCCAAATTTTACAGAAAATTATTTTGATTAAACCATCTTTACTAGTTCTTTTCATAACCATGGAGCCCTTTGTGACTGATGTCCTGCCTTAACTGCTACAGCACCGAGTTAATGGGGTCATGGGGCTTATAATAGTAACATTTGTGAGGGCTTTGGCTTTTATGTTTGCTGCTTGCTCTTAAAGACAGATTTAAAGGGGCTTTAGAGCCCTGTACTGGCTCTTGATTAATCAATAGCTGTTCATGGAGACTTGTTTTCCCTACCTTGTTTTTATACTATATGCCAGCCTTTTTTTTCTGGTAAAATTCAGCTTTGCTCTATCTGGCCAGAAGCAGTTCTTCATTCACTGTTGCTTTGCCCCTTGTCTGCCTCTGCTTTCTCTGTGATTTTTTGGAACCCACGCTTTCAGGACAGGGATATGCAGGCAGCAGACATTAAGCAGGGAGCTGCTCCACCCAGTGGGTGCAAGCAGCAGGCACCACACGCTGCTTTAGCAGAAAAGCGCCTAGGAAACCTAGCGCAGAGGTGTTTGAGCAAAGGATGCATACCCCTGTTCCTCGGGGAGATCACATCCCATCTTCAGCTGCTCCAGGTGACACGATGCAGTTGGGAAATCAGGTCTGAACCCACAGAAGGGCTGCACCCTATACAGAGTTACTCATAGTGCTGGATGCTGGCCTCTTGCCTGGTGCCTGTCCACAAAGGCTGGACAGTTGCACAGCTCCTGTCCTGAACATCTGAGGGTCCCTGGGCTGATATCAGTGGGTCTGGAGCCCTGGTCAGCCGAGCCACCTGAGAGTACATGGTCACATAGCTGTGGCAAGGGAACGATGGGGCCACCACAGCTGAGGGCAGGCAGGGCTCCTTACACCAAAAGCAGCACAGTGCAAATATCTTTGAGCTAGTCTGACCCCATGAAACCAGGCTGCGAATCAAAGAAGCCCTTACTTTGAGTAGTACAGCATATCAAAGTTTCTGTGTTGAACACACATTCCCATAAAACATCACCACAATATACTAACAAATGAGGGACAGGAAAACCTGCTTCTGTTCCTGACCTGGCCCTTCTGTCTCATGTGCTTGGCACCAGGCACAGGCAGGCAGGCTTTTGTATCAGTCAGTACCAGGGGCTCTGCAAACAGAAGATGTGAAGCTGGGGCAGAAGCACTCCTGCTCTGCTGACTCACCTCAGCAAGCAGTCCAGGCCAGTCTCATGAGCATCAGCTCTGAAATGTTAACTGCTGAGTCCCTTGGGGAATAGATAATAACTCACAGGAGGGACAAGGTCAGAGGATACACAGTTTATAGAAATACTTTAAAGTTGTAACTAAGTACAGCACTATTTTGGGAGGAAGTAAACCTGGGCAATAAACTACTGAACAACAGAGGCTACTGAGAACTAGCTGGATTTCTGTCTACCCCCTTCTACAAAGAGATAAACCTAAATGAGATTTTAAAAAGTGTGTTGTGTCAGAAGCAGCCCTGGATATAAAGAGAAGACTTCTGTGTTCCTCATGTAAAGCAGCCAATTAAGGCTTGACCCTCAAGTACACTTTGCAGCAGACTAGAAAGACTCCAGGCCACCCTCTGCCTAAACAGCTCTTAGTTCATTATCTAATCCTTGTATTTTCAGCCAAGAGTTCACAACATTATTCTGTTTCCTGTGTTAAAGCAGAGTACTGTTACTATTATTATTTTACAGCTTTATTCTGCAATGGCGGAGAGAGCATTGGGAAAGTTTATCTGAATTGTACAAGGTGCTGCACAGATTTATAATTGATGGTGCCCCCTTGAAGCATCTCCAGTGCCTTACACCAGGTGGTTCAGTTTGGTGCATAACAGAGCATGGTAGGCATTGTTCTCTGACCAGAAACCAAGATTGGTGTTCTTTGATGCCTTGCTCTCTCATATTGCATAGATGGTCTGTCAATATCAGGCAACTTCTCTGCTCCACCAAGCTTCTGAAAACATGCTGAACACACCAAGACAGAGATCTGGAGGGAGTCTGGGGCCTGGGATCACTTCAGGATTAGAGTTTCACAGACAAAAGGCTTCCTACTCCTGAGAGGACCTGGGCTAGAGAAGAAGGGTAAAAAGCCAGGGGAACCCATCCCAAGCATGCTATGACTACATCATTAACATAAGGTTTTAAGCAGGGGCAGCCTCTCTCCACTCCTCCTCTCCAAATTCACATCAGGCTTTAACAGTGCTTCTAACTTGGGCTAGCTGACCTGTCATGGACCACTCACTCAACTGTTTTTGCATAATTAATAATCTATTCACCTTGGCAATGTGGATGTACAAAAAACACGTTTATTTGAGACCTATAGTGTTAAGTTTTGTGAAACTGCTCTCCAGCTTCTAGCTAGATGAACAAATCATTGTAGGAAGGTGTAAATATTCCCAGTTGCAACTAGATGCATACTTGTTCTCTACTCTGTAACACTGTGCAGTTCTGGCTGTGCACTGACAGCCAAGTACATGTGGGACTGATGAGTCTTTTCAAACTGGTTTCAAATGCTGAGAATTCTGTGGGGCAGAGGAACACGACCTGTCAGAGGCAGCTAAAGAGATTATTTTGATCTGAAGGATGAGCCCAGCAAGAAAATTAGATGATGTGTTGTTGTGAGTGACAATGTGATCTCTGGGCCAGCCTTACTGAGAACATAACATCTGGTCTTCTGGCAAGCCCTTAGATTCCTCATGCTGCAGCTGATGGCCTCCCCAAGAAGAATAGCTAGAGGACCTCCAATATCTTTCATTTGCTGAGCAGAGGGAAAGACTTCTGGGTTTAAATACCCTGTGTACTCCTTGCTGGCTGCAGTACTTGCAAACATTATGTAGGATAAGGACCAACCTCATGTCATTGTGGCAGTAGAGGGGATGAGAAATGCTGCAGCTTCCAGGAGGACAGGCATGTCTCTGTACGAGTTGCCACTGGCATTATACAGTCTCTTTCCCACAACAGCATTAGCAGAACATCAGGGAATTGCATTTGCTTGCATGGAGCCCAAGAATTAGATTCTCAAAACATTTCTTACAAGCAGGAGGACAATGAGGATAGAAGAAGAAAATCCATCAGAGAAAGATAGCAGCTTGGCAGGTTACCTGTTGGCATTATTTCACCTCCTTTTTGAAGGTAGAAATGGAGTCCATTTTTGGAAGGACTTAGAGTTTTGCTAAGCCACATTTTCTTTTAGCAGAAATTAGATAGGTGTAGAAGGATGAGCTTCCAGCAGCAGGTGATTTAAGTTTTGTCTTCCATTCTTGCTGGTTGTGGCCAGGGAGGCTAGGGCTCACTACCTACAACTTCATTACTGAAGTTTTTGTCTTGCCCTGGGGGGACCACAGAGATAGAATACTCTTCAGCCAAATCTGTAAGGACAAATTTTTCACCACTCATCAAACTGCTTGTTCTTTTTCAGCTTGTTCAACGGAATAGAGCTGTGTGCTTCAGCTCTGAGCCTATGAAGAAAAAGGGCTGAAAGAATGTGATGTTGATAGCAATAGACATGTACAGGGGGAATAGCAGGCTGGCCTCCAGGACATTGTTGGGGCACAGGCATACAGAGTATATACCTACTCCTGTTGCCCTTTCTTTTTAAACAATGTACCCAGTGTAGCTGCCAATTTGTGGTCCCAGGCAGCAGTGGCAGCCACACACAGCACCCAGCTGCTCCTTGGGTCCAGTGGACTGCCAGCTACCCCTAGGAAAGAACCTCCTAATCAGGCAAAAGCTGTTTCATAAACCCTGTGAGAAAACCATCTCTTCACATACAGATGAATGCATTCCAGCATTATTTTTATACTTACTTACATAACTGAAATGCATCAAAAAACAGTCAGCAATTTTCTTTTAGCTGGCAAATATTTGCAGCAGCAATTTTACAGATGATGCTTATTAGTTAAAGTGACCACACCTCCACTTTACACCCAGCTGAGCAACTGAAAACTTCATCCCAAGAAACACTAAAGTGTAGCTGACGTATGTTGTACTGCTGCTTTAAGACTAGCAACCACATCCATTAGTCCACAACAGTGAATGTAAAAAGCAGAAACTGCACATTTCTTGTCACTTGACAGCTGATTCTACCTGCTGAGAAGAAACTCTGCTGTCTACAGCCTTGATTCGGCACAGCAGGACGAAAATGGCCTATGACAATCACATTACACATCTAAAACTCCTTACAACCTTGAAAAGGTAGGAGGAGAAGCAGGGATTGAGCAGAGCTGCCACTTACAAAAAGTTCAAAGAGCATTCTTGAGAAAAGTGAGTTTTGCTAGAAAACAAGGATGTGTAAAATCTGTAATTTTACTCTCCAGCCTTCATCTGTGGAAGATATGGAACAAGAGGAAAATAGGAAAATCATGCAATAAGCTTATATGCTTTCTTTTACTAGGGAACTGCTGCCAAACTACCAGCATGTCGTCTTCTTTCTCATGACAGCTATGTAATATCAAGAGCATTTACTTGCTGAGAAACACAGTTACCCCTCAGAAACACAGCTGAAAACCAAAGATAAATCAGCCCTGGTTTCTTAAAGAAAACACAACATTTATTCTGGAAGTAACATGTGGACACAACAATTAAAAATTATAATTGTAGCCTTTGGGATCTTTTTCCCAGCAGACGGTATTTAGGTCTGCAAAAGAGAGCAATTTATTGCCGTAACCCGGGCGTCAATGCAGTCCCCAAGTGTGGCTGCACTTTGCTCTTATCACAATTCCAGCAGTAACATGCTCCTGCACAATGGTTTTTATTAGCAGGGAGCACTGCTCCTACTCGACATCTTTTACAAGCGGCTTATGAAACACTTCACAAACCTGAACTCTTGCGGCCACTGCTCTCACCGGGAATCCGAGAAACGAAAAAGGGGCTCTCCAAGATTGCCGCCCCCAGAGCGGCGGCCTAGGCCGCGCCGGCCCGGGCTGTCCCTGCTGCCGCTGCCGGCAGCCGCCAGCAGAGGGCGCCCCGCGCCTTCCCAGCCCTCACGGCCCTTCCCGGCGCAGGGAGGGCTGTAGGAGCCTCCCTTTTTACTTCGTGGGAAAGTAAAAAAAAGTCCTCCCCGTGGCTTACCAGGGTCTCTGCCCCCTGCCGCCAGGCAGCTCTGTACATCTTCCTTGCCGGCTTCTCCGCGCCTTTCCCTGAGACGCTCTGCGGCCCATAGGGAGAGGAGCCCCCAACGGGCAGAAGGCAGAGCGAGGGAAGGACTGACTGCCCGCTGATCCCACCGGCAGGCTGCTGCCCCGGGAGTGCCGCGTGTCCAGCTGAGAACGCTTCCATGTCTGCATCCACGCGTTCTTTCAGCTCCCTACGGCGGGGAGGAGGACTGAGCGTCCTGCAGGGCCAGCTAGAAAGGCCTTCGGGGGTGCCTGAAACCCTGAGGGCAGCTGAATCAGGAGCAACTGAAAGTAGTCTCTTACAGGGCAGCAGTCCTACTAAAATAGAACTTCTATGAGACACATTAGACATGTTCTGGTCACACTTTCTGACACGCACTTATACAGAACATGGCCTGATTTCTTTTGTCAAGGTCAAAGATCTTGCTGTGTTCACTGAACCAGTGGACTTCAGCTAGAAGTCCTAACCAAGCTGCCACAAAAAAATATTTTAAAGACCTCCTTGCCCCTGTATGCAAATATTGCTTGGCAAAGGTTGAGAATTTCTCAGATGTTGCGTTCTTCATTTTTCCAGAAATCTGTTGGTTTTCTTTCCTTGTCAGACTGGTCAGAAAAACATGCTAAAGACAAGGCTAGGATTTTGTGGCTTGTACTCACCTCCCATTCATCATTACACAAGTTGGTGTTCTCAGCCATGTATGATCCTTCCTACTGTAGCAGTCTACTTCCCAGCTGCCTGGCAGGCCACAATCTGCTCTTCTCCCAGTTCCTGTCTGCCATTGAAGGCATATAATATTGCAATCTGACAGCCATGCAAGCTGCCAAAATCCTACCCAATGTGAGCCAGCACATCCTGAATTCAGTGCAGATCTTATTAGCTTCATCCGGCATGGATCAGAAATCCTCTCCACAGCTGAAAATCCTTTCCAAGTCAAGGGGTTTTTGCCACCATCTGAGCAGCTCCCAGCCATCAGAAGGCTGTTCCCAGAACTGGTGCTTGGTAAGGGCAGTGACTGGAATGTGAAACAGAATCAGCTTTGGCATTCCAAAAGCCTCTTGGACCTGGCAATATCCAAGAGCTTTGAGTACATCTGAAGAAATCATAGTAGTGATGGGAGAAGCAGCTAGGTCCAAATTATTATGAGGCCAAGGAGATTAAAAGAGTACTGAAGCCAAGTGCCTGGGTCTGTCTTGGCAATAGCTTACTGCTTTCTCCTACCTTTTTAAAAAACATGGAGGAAAGCTACCACGCATAAACAATTTTTTCATCGTCTCTCAGTTTCCACAGTACCTGACACAGCAAGAAGAAACCTCTCCATGGAGACCACACAGTCCTGAAGCACATTGTGGAAATGGCTGTCAGGCCTCATGAATAAAAAGTGAATTACAAAGTGCATCGGAGTATGATTGTATTGGCTAATAACCTACAAAGGGTTTCTGGTTTTATCTCAGACTATAGTTACAAAAAAATTCTCATTATGCCTAGCTCCTCCTAAGGGAACACAGCAGGATTAGTCTCTCTGGGATACGTGCAAGTGCTTTGTTTTACCCAGGCAAGAGAGAGCTGTGATTTGCATCTGGAAGGTTCTAAGGACAGAAGTGCCAAAGGGCTCAGCTGGGTAAGTGGTCCTTATCCAGAGCTTAACATCACTACTGTAAACCTAAAAGTTAAACAGTTCCTTGCTGATCAGCTGTCATTTGACTTCATTGTAACCCCTCCTATACCTACCTGGTTTCAGCTACGTCCTTGTGCCCCCATCACCTGGTAGTGTTCATCCCTGCTTTCCCTTCCTCTGCAGGGGGTTGTGAATATTCGCAAGACACTTGCTCAGAGCAGTGACATCCACAAGAAAGGGAAATGCTCTGAAGATCTAACCCAGGCCAAAAAGTGGAGCTGAAAGCCAGAGCACTGGGGGAAATCTCATACATGGTGAGGGGTTAACAGGGTGCTCCCAGCGCATCACACTGAAGAGCTGGGAGCTCTTCATGCCTCTCAGCATCTCCCCACTTATTTTCCTATCACCTATCCTGTTCTTGATTACAAGGATTACTTGCAGGTCCTCCACCAAGGCAACTGTGTGTGCCTCAAACCTGCCATTTCTCTATGCTGTTTTTTTAAATTGGGTTTTCCATCTTCTCCAAGTGCAGCACAGGATTTGGTAATCCTGTTTCTCAGGTTTCTCCTTCCTACTTAACTGCTAGATGTTAGGTCCCCATCCCTTTCCCCACTGTAGGAGTTCTGGGATGCACGTCCCTGCATTGTTCCACTTCCAGTGGTTTTCTCTCCAACCTTTTTCCCATATGCATCAAAGTATCTGAAGACACTGCAAGACTGCTCAATAGGTTAGGTGTTCTCTGGGAGGAAAAGGAGCAGGTGGATGATGGAGACTGGACTTCATTTGAAAGAGGTAGTTGATAGAAGCCTTTTCAGTTCTATGTCTTTCACTCTCAATCTTCCTCATGTGTGGGCTGCATGCAGTTCTGTCAGTCATTTTCATTGCCATTGGTTCCACTTTCAGCTGGAGGAACCCAATGCTCACTGAAACAGCAGTGGATAAAATAGAACCTAAAGGACAGTCACCAGGCTATAAATTCCCATCCCTGAGTCAATGCATATTTTAGGCCAAATGAAGGAGATCTGTCAAGAAAAGCTGGGAGAAAATAGAAGCTAAGCTAATATTCTGGTAGCTGGGATGCTTCCCTGGAAGATGCAATATCAAATCCCCTTGAAGAGAGGATGCAATGAAGCAGAGTCTTCCAGCATCCTGGATGAACTCTGTACCCACTGGGGTGTCTGTAGAAGAGAGGTAATATTGGCACATTCCCTGTCTCTCACTTTTCATCTCCCATGTTGTCTTCTTGCTGGAAACTATTAGAAGCCTTTGAAGTGGCCATGAAGTGCATGGACAAAAAAGGCTCAGTACATAAAAGCACCTGCTTATCCTACTGGAGGTCCATGAAGCAAGCTGCTTCCCCAAAGGATCCCTAGGAATATAAACTCACAGGATAATGAGTGGATGAATGATTAAAGGACAAGAAATAAAAGGTGGATATAAGGAGCAAACCTTCATGACAGAGGGAGTTCACCAGGGCAGTATCAGAGGGATGAGTGTTGAAAGCCATGATGTTTGGAACTTAGTAAATTACCTGGCAAATGAGTGAGTAATAAATGTGACAAACCTCCTGGTGGCATGAGGATATGCTGAGTAAAACAGGGGTTATCTGTGAAGAGCTTCAAAACAACCATATGCTACCAAATGACAAGGTGAGAAGACAGCAGGAAAACTGCAACCTGGACTGAAATTCAAAAGAAAGGACATGGGAAAAACACTTCTGTTATAATGACCTCATTATATCAAGATGGGCTCTTGGGCCTATTCTTAAAAATAATGTCAACTTAGTTTATATTCCATAAGTTAGAAAATTAAGTGTTTGTGATGCTTTGGGAAGGGATAGTGAGCACAATGGAGAATGCACAATGGAGGGTAGCACAGCAGTACATCTGCATGCCAAAGACTGTGCACTTCGGTCCTGCCATCTGAAGAAGGGCATAGCAGAAAGTACGGGGCTCAGAGAAGAGCAGTGGGAAAGATTTAAGAGTGCTTCCATACAAAAGGTAAGATTAAGGCCAGACTAAGATTGGAGACAACTGAAGGTGTTTATGTACAAACCTGAGTGACTCCTTTGGTCAAGAAGTCCCCAAACCAAACTGCTGCAATGTATTCTAGGGAAATAACTGTGTCTGCCTGCCTGTTCTTGGATCAGTACCTGGATGCCCAGTGCTGAACACTGAGCCAGACTGGCTTCCATCCCATCTGATACTACCAACCCCTGAGCTCAGTTGCACCCCAGATAGGGAGTACTGCTTCAGATCAACTAGAGTACTAGATCAAATAAACAAAATTATTTTATTGGGATTTATTCATGTCCAGATAAGGGTAACAAAGATGTTTCAGTTAAATAAGAACTAATTTATTGATATATCAGTCTCAGAAATTAAACCAGAACTACTTCACAGCATAAGACAAGCCAGAAGCTTAACAACCCATGTCTCTATATTTTGATTTCTTTAAAAAAATATTTCAGAAGCAACCTGGTTCTGTCTGTGATGCTACATCGACTGAAAATGTGAAAACAAATCCACTAGAATTTTTTCATGCCAGAAGTGCAAGCACAGTATTAGGATTTAAGATGTATCTGCATGACTGGCTGATAAATTCCTTTAAAAGGCACTGAAGAATTTGATTACCAAGGTTTTGTTTGGACAGACAGTGGATTGCTGTACATCCCACAATCTGCCTGTCAGTTAGCTTCAGGTATGTGTTATCAGACCAGGACCACAGAGAACTTGGAGGAAAGTGGAAGACACTAAGATTAAGGTGTCCTCAGAAGGTGCTACTAATTTTGAATGCCTTGAGCTGTCAACTTACTGCAGGAAAGGATTTTTGTTCATGCCTTACCTACAAGGCTTGGATGTGTCTGTGTGCAGAGTAGCAGTTACATGATGAACGCTGGTGCCCTGAAGACTGGGTGTGCAGAACTACTGAAGAGCCCAGTGCCTGATAGCAGGTCAGCCAGCCTTTCCTGAGCTCAGTCTGGAGCCTTGGCCCAGGACCACTGGAGCACAGAGCTGCCCCGTGCTCCTGGCAGGCCTGCCAGGTTTGCTGCCATCTGGGTACCCCACCTGCACCAGGCCCCTGGGGAGATCTCTGTTTGACTCCATAGCCAGTCCTGTGGTACCTTTGAAAAATCTAGGCCAGTTTTCTCATTTTGCAACCTTTTCTCAGGTCCCAAAGGACTCAAATTCTTCTGTTTTCTTTCCCAGCCCAAAGAGATGTGCTACAGAAAGCATGGCCCCTTCCCTTCAAACCTCCTGTTTAGAACTAAAGCTATGATGGGGAAACATTACTGGTTTTTCCCCTCATGTGAGGACAGAGATGAAGTTCAGAAGCCAGCAGAAATTCAGCATTTAACCCACTTCAGCACCTTTTGAAACTGATCCAGCCTTTATCTGTGCATTTAGACACTGTCACTTGATATTTTCAAATCTGCCCTCCATAAAAGCCCTAAAAATAGTCTATTTTAAAATAGACTACACTGAAAGTATCCCTTGAACTCTCTCCCCTGCTCTCAACACCTCATGAAGCTTAAGTAAAATGTTCTGTTTTCCCACAGGCATGCTCTAAGACTACTTGGCCACTTCCTACTTGAGAAATTTCAGTGAGAGAGAGAGACTAGTGTTACACTTACACACAGTTTCGTTCTGTCTCTCCCTTTTCTGGTCATGAAATGGTTGGCATCTCACACCAAGCAGTCCTGGTTTTTCCTGTTCTGCTGGCCCCTAGATTGCTGAGAAAACACCTCAAGGGCTCTTGTCCAGGACTGCTGCAGCTCCTCCAGTGATTGTTGTGTGAAGAACTTGTCTGCCTTTTCTTGACCTCAGACAGGGATGGTCTTTGCCTGCCAGTACCTTTCTCTGAGGCACTTCCCATCATTTCTCCCCACTCCAGCCACAAAGACAACAGGATGCAGGTTGCAGGCCTGAGACTGCAAGACTTGGGGATGACATCTTACAGCAGACCAGAGGCCCACACTACATGCTGTGATTCCAATGACTCTCCCCTATGTAAGCTATGTCCCATATTTTGACTGTCTAATAAACACTCAAAAGTGGCTCACTTAAAAATCAAATATGGCTAAAAACTGCAGGGTTTTAGTGGAGAACTGAGATCTAACTGCAAAATCAGACCAAACAAATCAGAGCCGTGCAACTAATGCTCGTTTGAGTGTTGCTTTTAGTCCAGGGAAGCATTGAAAGAAAAATCACAAAGAGAGACTCACATTTCCATGCTATAGGTGTAACCTCATCAAGTTTTCCTCAAGGAGGCAATTCCTTGTTTGCTTGAACAGTTAGGGGAACACAGTGCAGCTCACACACATTTGGCCTCCATGGGAGACTTTCTAGCAGACTAGACCAGCTAGAAAACTTCACATATGCAAAATTCTCCAATTTCAACAGCTCTAAATATGGCAGAACACAAGCAAGCAGGAAGAGGGAAATACTGAGTGGGCAAGAAGCCAGTTCTATGTACTCCTCTCTGCCCCTTCTTTTCCCCCAGCCTGTGTGTTGAGCCTCACCTGAGGAAGAACGTAAAGCAGAGGATGTCACAAAACAATCTACTAGTCAATAATGCTATTGGGACTTGTAGATGGTGGTGACTGACCAGTCTACTAATGTGAAGCATAACATGGAATAATGGCTTTTGTCAGATGGTTGTGCACAGCTTGAAAACACCTAACCTTTTCTAAAAAAATTAAGGTGCTACAAAGAATGATAAAAGCAAATAGATGTACACTTATATTATCCCACTATTAGGATCAAATGGCATGGGTCATGGAGGAAACAAGAATGAAGTGTCCCCAATCCCCCATCCATGCAATGCCTGCAGCAGAAGCTGGCACTACAGAGGTCTGGGCTGCTCCTCTGGGCAAAGCTGGACTGAGCCAGAGCTTTGTAGGAGGAAAAGCCAGGCAAGCACACAGGGATTGTTTCTGCTGTGTGTGGGCAGACACCTCCCAGGCGTTATCCCTGGCACATTGCAATTTGGGCATGACATAGCTTGTTCCTTCCATACAGCAGAAGTGATCACTGAGCCTCCCAGCTCCAGCTAAGCAAACTCCTTATGGGTGTGAGATAGAAAGAGATGCAAATGTGCCTTGGTTCCTTTCACAAAACAAGTGAGCAGTCAAGCTCTTCAATTTTCAATTCAGCCAAGTCCTTCAGTTGCTTGACACAGTCTTGCCTTTCAGCTCAGCCACAGGCAGACACAGCTTTGCTGCCAGGACCATTGGAGCAGCCCCTCTTCCTGCATCAGATCCCAAGAGCAGAACAGTGGTCAGCACCCACCAGACAAAGTGAACAAACTGCCGGAAAAGTGCAGGAGAGGTGGGGGAAAACAAGAGGAAAGAACAGAAATAAGCTTTTGAACAGCTCTAGGACAATTCCCTGGTTTTTTTGCCCCTGTGGTGTGAAATCTCATTTTAGTTGGTGGCATTTGCCACTGTCACAACATGAGGTTATGAAACTACATTTAGCCCTAGTCCTGGAATACATCCTTGTTTCAGTCTCTGACTTCTTTGCATGCCAGCAGCTGAGAGGCTTCTTCAGCTGCCAGGAGCATCCTCTGCCCGCAGCTGTGGCTCCCCAGCACGTGTGTCCTTCTTGCAGGCAGCACAGAGTGAAGGACAACCAGGGGGCTCAATCTAGGCCCTGAATCAAGCATGAATAAGCAGTACCAAGTACAGAAAAAAGAAATCCCTAGAAATTAATCAGAACTGGACTGTAGGAAGTTGATTAGTGGAGTGGAGCAAACAGTACTTAGCATCCACCAAGCTGCAGGCTTCTCCTTCCTGCCAGGCTCACCAAAGGGAAAATGGCAAATGTGGGTGCTCTGCTGCTGGTTGCAGACAGAGGACATGCTGTGGACTTTCATGGAGGGTACAGACTCCTGTGTCATAAGCTTTTAGAATGTAGGCAAAACACAGCGTGCATCTGCTGCTGAGGTTACATCTTTCTTCTAATAACCCTGAAAATAGAAACCAAAGTAATGCTTTGCCTAGAAAGACTGTGCATCTCCATGCTCAAAGGTTTTTCTTCAACTCAACTAGGTAAAGTCCAGAGCAACTGGCTGGACAAGAGACATCCTGAAGATCCTTCTAACCTGAGTTACCTTGTGAGAGAGCATAAATTCTGCAGCCCCCAGCCCTGCAGTTTGGTAAGGATGTACAGATTACTGCAGCACACTGGTTTTACTTCCCATAGGAGTTCTTTAATTGTCCACACTTTGCTGTGCCACAGACAGCCCAGTCCACTTTAAATCACTGACACAAAACGTTGGGGAAAACACAAGTAGGTTGTGATACTTAGAAATTACCTTCTGAAAGGAGAAAGGTCCATCCATGCAAACACAGGAAAAGCTGGACAGAGGGACTTGCTTCCTGAGACCTTACTTACTGAGAGGGGCAAAACCCTAAAAGGTCCCCAGCAGCTCTGTCTCCTCAAAGCTGACTGATTCCTCAGGCTGCTGCTGTAGAAAGTGTGAGAGGATCTGCCTCTCCCAAACAGTGGCTGCAGCCAGTCTTCCTTACAGAAAGGAGACGTAAGTGGCTGCCATCAGCCACAGCCCGTCTTGGGGCTCCAACAAGTTCAACTCATAAACTCCCAGCCCCACTCCCCTCATGGCCAGCCAAAGCTGCTGGGGGAAGGGGATCTTACTGCAGAGCTCTGAATATTTCTATGAGCTTCTTTTCCCCCTAGTATTTCCTTAAAAAGCCCAGTAAGGATTTCCTGACCACTGCCATTATCAGGAAGAGGTGAAGGCATCTGTACAAGCCTCATCATCTCATTGCTCAACTTGCCTCCATTAGTAACTCCCTCAGCACAGCCCATGTCTGCTCCTGTGGAGAAGGGACATCTCTCTTCCAAGGAATCCAGCTTTGGATGCTATACCAGCAGATAAACTGCAACCTCCTGTTCCCCTGCTGTGTTGCAGCAAAGCAAGTTGCTCACATACAGGGCTAACACCATGCTGAATTGTCTGCCAGGAGAGAGCTGACTGCTTAAAAAGAGGATTTGTTAGCTGTCAGCCCAAAGGAAGGCACTGAGAGATGAGAGAATTACATAAAGGTTTTAGAAGCAAACCAGTCAATCCTCCCAGGCTGTGCCTGGTTTATGGGGACCTTTCCCTCAAAGAAAGAACTGGGGAAAAGGCTCTCACACTACTTGTTCGCTGAGTTGGAACACACCTCCCACAGAAACAAGAAGCTATCATACAGTAACCACACTTTCAGATGAGTGAAACCTGAACGTTTCACCCCATCTCCTCTCCCTTAACCCCATAACAAGCTCCCCCAGGCCCTTTCCCACCAGCCTCTCCCCTCACAACCCCTGCTCCCGTGTGCCTCACAGCTCACTGCTAACCACACCCAGTTACCACCCTCTGGCCTGTTAGCCATGCCCAGCACCACTTTTGGGAAGAGTATTATCCATCATGCAGGCTGCAGCCCCTCTGTGGTGACATCCCCACACCCTGATTGGGGGATTTTGAAAGAAAGTAGATTGCTGCTGCTGTACCAGCCACATCCAGCTATCCAAAAATTTGTCACAGGGAAACAGCATCTTTGCACTGGAACGTAGACAAGGAATAGTAAATTGTTTCCAGAACATAAAACATGGGAGAAACAGGAAGGTTGTCCTTATTACCCACACTGCTCCCACAGCCACCCACCTTCTGCTGAGGCCAGTCACTGCTCCAGCTGCAAGGAGATGCCTGCCAGGTGGATCCTGCCCTGGTCTAGCCTGACCTAGCGCTGTGTGTGGTGGAGTGTGGGAACCTCTAGCATAAATTCATTATGAATGTGGACAGGGCAACTCCTTGACCTGAAGGAAGTTTTCTCCTTCAGCTCAGCTACCAGGATCAAATTACAAATGATAAGACAGCATCTAGTTTTCTTTCCAAGATTCAACCTCAATTTTTCATCAGATGTTTCTATTTATTCTTGCTGCTTCACAGCTCTCTTGGTCCAGTAACTTCATGCTAGAAAGAGATGAATTTTCTTTCCCCACATGCCTTGTAGGGATTTATTCAGTGAACTGGAAGACACTTTGCTGCAGACTGACCTAGTTCCACATTTTTAAGTTGTGTGGAATGCTGATCCAGTGGGCCAAAACAACATCTGTTCAAAACACTTCCAAGGTCATCTCCCAGGTGAATGATGGAGATCTGGAAAACAAAACAAACGGGTTATTTGCCCCACCCTCCCAAACCTAAAACCTGATGTTGCACACTTGCAGGCTTGGCTCTGGGACACTTAAAGTTCTGTGTGCCCTTAGGCAGATGAGCTAAGACAGTTTGGTTTTCACCTAAATTAGCTTCAGTCCAAGTCAGTTCTAAAATCCTGATAAATTTTTAAAAAACCCACTGCCTCTCCTTTATAACACTCTGGTGAAGCCCGGAGCAACTGTTAAAGGTAGCAAACCCTAGTACACCGGGGAAGAAGATATATTTGTGCAATGATACAAGTAAAAAGACAAGGGATTAAGTGTTTTTTACTTACCAAGTAATGGCCTTCAAAGGGATAAAAATTAGGAATCTAATAGAGAATGGAACTCCTGTATCAATAAGTACTGAGAAAAGTGGTACATGAAGAAAACAGGAAGAAATGGACACACTGGAAAGTCTTAACAAATCCAACAAAATCAGAAAATGGTTTAGAAGAACCTTTAAAATGAGTTTTATTGTCAGAATTTTACAAGTAGCCTTCAGTGGCATCATACAAGAAGAACTCTGTTGCAAAACTCTAATAAATAGTCTGCCCCAAGTCCCAAAATATTTTTTGAAATAAAATAAAACCAAACTTAAAAATAAAAGAGAATAAAAGCAAGACTTCAGGATGCTCAGAGATGTTAGCAATATTTCCCATTTACAAATAATATCAGGCATCATATAAATCTCCTTCATACAAGTCATTAAAAAACCCAAGACATTCTAAACCTTTACAAAAGCACTCCAGAAATAGTTCCAAAGAGATCCATTTCCATGACAAAACATTAGAGAAGAACTCCATGGGGATTAGCATCACAAATGAAGTTTGAGGTTGAAGTGTAGTGTGCAGCAAGATTAAAGATCGTGAAAAAGGGATTTGAAGAAAGCATGGAAGTCTTTGACAAGACTGTGCCAGTGATTTTAATCTGTTTATTTGAGAATGTGATAAAAGGGGAGTGAGAGGATGCTCTCGAAATTAACCCCCAAATACACTGCACTTTATGGAAGGCAATATTTACTAAGGTAGTAACTAGATCCTCAGAAGGGAGTAGAAAAGGTTTCTCAGCACACTGCACAGTTCAATGCCTGTGCAGACCCCGGTGCTTAAAAGCTGTATTTTGACACCTAAAAGGTATTTTCTGTAGAGGTAACATGTTGTGGCAAGTTAGCTGTTCCTTCAAAAAACAAGAAATCAACTTTGCTGGCATGAAGCAGTTTATGAAATCTCGTGAGAGACAATTTCACTGGGGACTCAGGATTTCAGAGCTCCAATCCTGTCCCAGTACTTTGAAAAATACACTTCTCTAATTCCCCTTTACATATTCCTCTATCTTCCATAGTAAAGGATTTATAAAGATCTCTCATGCAACAAAACACAACTTGAATAAACTTTTCTCAAATCTGCTGTGGTTTGAGAAGGCAAGGGAAACAGAATGGGAGGGCAGGTACACAGTGGTAGTTTGTGTGGTTTTTCATGGTAACATTTCAGGGGGGAGAAAAAAAAAATCTTAATCTCTTTACAACTTCAGCTTAAGTCTCCTGCATGTATGCAAGCACCAGACTCCCCTGGAAGGGGGCAGGGTGCTGTACTTAACTGAGCACTGTTGCTGGATTGCTGATGTCTCAGCCTGCCTGATGTTGTATGAACTGCAGCATGCCTAGTTTTGCTGTTTGTAAAGGTACTTGCAGCCATTGTTTCCACAGGAAACAAAGGCCACCAGAAATGCTAATGCAATCGATGTGTGATAATATGCCTGACCCATGGCTCACCTCTCTAGTCTCTCTCTAAGCTGTGATGCTGGTTGTACTGTACCATACACTATGGACACGCGCTCTCTGCAATGTATGGGAAAGTAGCACTAACCAAGTAACCAAGCGCAAATTGCTAAGGAGACACCTAAAACATTGCATTACATCCCCCTGTCTGTGGCATACTTCAGAAAACAATGTTAGAAGAGCAGTAAAGTAAACATTTCTTTCTAATTTTCTAGATGTCATAATATTTGCCAAAGCTGCAAGGAAAAGCAGATTATCTGAAACAGAGAGAAAGGAGTTAATGGAAACAGAGGCAGATGGAACAGCAAGCCTGATCCTGGCCTCCAAATCATTTTGTACATAACAGATAAAGAGACAATGTGCAAAAAATAGACATTCACATTTTAGCAGTTAAACTTTTATTTTTTTATTTTACCTTTTTAAAATTATTTACTTTGTTTTTTCTACAAAAGGCAGACATTGATTGTTGATCTGCAATTGTTCTGAGTGCGCGCAGAGATGCAAAAAAGGGTTATTGGAGGATGAAGAACAGGGAATTGCTCTGACTATACTTTCACATGTCATAATTAAGGTGGCATTAAAGCTTAAGTCCCAGTAATAATATTCATAACAGATAGTTTCCTTCCCCGTACACCGTTCTCAGTTCATGTCAATTGTGTTGAAAACCCATTCGGTGAATTTCTTCAGCTTTTCAGTTGCATTCTGGGATTCCTCCTGTAACCTCAAGTTGTCTTCCCGCAAATGTTGCACTTCAGCCTGAAGGCTGGCCTTGTCCTCTTTTTCCTTAGTCACAAGGAAAAATACAGATCTTAGTAGAAATTTCCGGTCATGCTTCCTATCTATCTAGAGCAGCAGGAATCTCTTAAGAGAGCATAAGTCTCGTTCTTTTTAAGGATTTTATGTGCAGTAACACACAGGTTTACATCCAAGGGACATTAGTGATGTTTCCTTGCCCATGTTTTGATTGCATGAACAGGATTTCTTTGTATTAGATCCCAATACAGAAGTTGACTCCCTAGGTGGTCCAATAAAATTGGCCATGAGCTGTTCTGTATGTACAAGTGCTGATGGTTAACTAAGTAAAGGGCAGGGAATCTTCCTGCAAACACTTTCCCAGCCAAGAGACTTCATCTCACTACTGCAGAGCCTTCCTGGACCAAGTAAGCATTAAAACAATACAGGAAGTTTCCACAGCAAAAATTACAGGTTTAGATAACACTGCCAACTTTTCATCAGCAGGATACATTTTTATGGACTAACTTCAAGCCTTTTGCAGTGTCACCTGAATTAGGAGTGGAGGTACTGTGAATCACCCTCCTAATTTAGGCAGAGGAATCAAACGCCTACAAATTCAGACACCCCATCCCAGCCATGCATAATTAGAAGCCTGAGAAAAGTAGCAAAGAAATGTCTTTTTCTCATACCAGGATGAGACTGTCACAGGCTCAAGCATGGCAAAGCAGGATTACACATTTATTAGCACCACCAAGCACCAACTAAATACATGTCATATAAATCCTTCTGTAGATGAAATGCTTACCTTCCTTAGATCTTCTTGCAGCATCTTCAGCAAACCTTCCAGTTGGTCCACTTTAGAGGCGAGAGTTGGAGGGGATTCTTTACTGTTGAAAGCAGGAAACAAGAACAGGTATCGATATGATTTCACATGGGGTAGCTAGAAGCTACCCTTCACATGGGGTTGCTAGAAGCTTTGTCTATACCAAGTGCCTTTATGAAGGTATGCATTTGTGTGCACTAAGGGGTCACAAAATAAACAAAATAAAGAGTACATGGAACACATGCAGCACATTAAACAACAGAGCAAATTCAACTCATGATTACTTGGGGTCATCCCATCACTTGACTTATTTCTACTTGAAATCACTGTATATGCCTTGAATTAACCATTGCTTTGGACAGTTTCATGAACATCTCAGACAAGAAAAAACCTGCAGAAAGATTCAACCGGACTTACAATTCTTTTATTTTCACCTCCCAACTCCATCTTCATGAGAACTTCCGAAGATTTACTGCATGAAGCCTGGAGATGGCTTCCAAATGAAGACATCCCTACTCTTTCCCTTGGTTTGTAGCTGGGAAAGCTTGCACATCTGGTGTATTTACTTACCCTGTATAAGGCTTTATCTGTGCAGTAAGCTGGTCCTCAGCCTGATCACTGCTGGAAGCAGCACTCACAGGTCTGTGATTTTCATCAGCAGCAGCAAAGAATGAAGCTCGCTGAACTGAGAAGACAAACATACAAAGAAAAACAATGGCAGCAGTAATGATTATTTGCTCATGCATAGCACAACAGCTACACTGCAGCACTTCAGCAATTTCAGTCTGTTTCAAGCAAGGTAAAGTGATGATATGACATACCAATGTCCACTTGATGGAAGCAATTCTGGCAGTGCAAGTGTTTGCACCAGGTTTGCCACTGTACTGGAGTCAGGAAGTACTGGCTCTGGCACAAGCAGCACTGTGCAGATCATCCTGGGTATGACTGCATGATACCACCCAATAACTTAGCAACTATATTTCGCTTCTTTCACTCTATAAAGAATAGCTTTATCTTGAGGAAAGAAAAGCTCACTGTGTGCAATTTGACCAATGTAATTTTTCAGAACCTGAAATTTTTTCCTTAAGTTTCATAAAACATTTTCAGATTGAAACATGAAACCTCTTTCCTGCCATTTGTGTATTTCTTGTCCTGTAACTGTTCAAATGTTCTTACACATCTCTAAAACATTGTCACATGGTGTGACAGACAGCAGTATAAAAACCTTAGCTTAATAAATTAACCTCAGCAGCTGTTGGGCTCTCACTGGAAACAGCAGAGTATTGTCTTTTTCTGTTTGGCAAATTTTTATACTACAGGTTGGTGTAGCTCAGGCATCCAGGCAGTTTTTCTTTCAGCTGGTACAGATACCACAATTTGTAACTTCAGGGGCTTGTGCTGAGGACACCAATCAGTGGTGGAGAGGAGGTGTTCAGGATCACAAATCAGAATTTAGGTTCCATGGTATGTGTCAATCCCTACTGGCACCTGCCAGAGACTGGGATACTGAGACCAGACAACCAAACACCAATGGAATTATATTGAGATCCTTCTCCAAGTCAAATTTGAATGTATTTTTATAGCAGTTAGATGAAGCTGCCAGCTAACACATTACTCCAGCTTTTCTTCATCTGAGCTGTCAGTTTGTTATCTTGACCACAGTGACTGTGTTCACACTTCTGAAGAGAAACACAAGTGAGTCTGGGGCCTACCAAGTGAGGGATTCAGGTTAATGAGGACAGTCAAATAAATCTCACAAAAAATGAGGGGATCCTTTAAAGAGAAACTGCCAACCAGAAGGAAATGTGTTAAAACCTGAGTTTCACCCATATGTGGTGATGAAAAAAAACATCCCTACAAATTCATCTTCCCTTCAGGGCCATTGAATACTCTTCTCAAAACTGTACAGCTCAAATATGAGCCAAGCTGCTCCTACAACTCCTGTGGCAACAGAGCAGAGGACACGAGTACTCTGAACACTCAGAGACACCCACTGTCCTAATGATATCTAAGGCTACTACCAGAGAATAGCCAAGAAATCAAATTACTTCACAGACTTCAACTATGTTGAATAAGGTCTAAAAGATTCAAGATAAGTGAAAAAACACTTCCATGAAAGTGGGATATCATTTATGCAGATACTAGGAATGGGCACTTCTGTTTCACACACTTAGAAGATTTTTCCATTGGATTCTAGTAACATAAATTCTCTTCAGTCTAAACTGCATTTTAAGTTTTAATTTTAAGTTCAAATGTATCTAGACAGTTTGCACTTCTCTTCAGTTTACCAAGAGTCATGGAAATGGAAAATGCCATAGGATGAAACAACACTTACATGCAAATCTACATCTTCAGGGTATGCAGAGGCAATGAAAAAGTATTTACCAACAAGGCGTATTTCCCAAATTATCTTGTAGCAAACTGCAGCTGCGCAAGATGTCCTTCTCACTAGTGCAGTAAGCAAGCAATCTTTAGTGTGCTTTTCCCCTACTATATGACTTTATTTTTGCACTTTTGTGCCCTTTCCCAGACCAGCTGCCTGCAACTCTTTTACATGAAATGAAAAGTGACCAGTTTCACAAAGATTTGGCCAAACCATACCACTGAGGAATTCCAGTATGAAGAAATGGTATCTGACTATTACATACGAAGTTTCAGGCTCTTGACACTTGAGTCAGTATTTTAAATGAGCTTAAGCTTCAGACTAAGAAGAAAATTAAGAACAAAAAAACTAAAAGTCAGGATTAAAATAAACCCAAACAAGCACAAACCCCACAGTCCTTAACGAAGTGTGCACAAAGACCAGCTTCCTAAGTGTTGTATTGTGAAAACTTACCTTCAAAAGCTTTGGCAGCATCTACCAAGTTTGACCAGTCCAGATCAGAGGCAGAATCAGGCAACGGCATAAGACCAGGGTCTGGCATGGGCTGCCGTCTTTGCTCCTGGATATCTGTGAGGGAGCTGTCCGAGGCAGAAAACTCTCCTGGAGCAATGCAGAATAGATTATAAACTCCATAAAAATACCTGAAAATTCCTTTCTTAATATATTGAATACCCTGTTCTTAACTTTTCTGGCATAGCACTTTTCAAAATCAGCCAAAATTCAGAAGAATGTTTGATCAAGTACAGTTCACCAGATACAGCCCTTCACAAAGCAGTTTTTTAAAGCCACCACATTCAGCTCCTTTCTAACTTGCCTTAATCTTTTCAGCTGAGTGCCCAAAAAAAACCCAAAAACCAACCCAAAACTGTGAGGTTTTTTCCTTCCTCTTTACAATCTTGTAAACCAATGGAGCTGAATTAAGTCTACCAAGATGAATCAGAACAAGAAAACCCTTAAAATTACTTCCAGAGCATTGCCCATCTCTCAGCAGTTCAGTGAAACCTTCAGATCTTTACTAAAAAATAGCCACACCCACCTGTAAGCTGTTACATGGCTCACTATGAAAAAAAGCATTGGCAAGCTTGAAAGAAGGATTCAAAATCCCTGTAATTTTTGCACAAATTAAAATAACAGAAGTGAAGCACTTAGATTTTCACCACTAATTAGGGCAACACCAAACTTTCAACCAAGAATTACCTACTTTATTTCAGTTTACTGGCTGGACAACCAAAAAATGTGCAATGCCTGGTGACATGTGTGAGCTCAGAAGCAGCAACAACTTCCTTTCTCATGCCCTCTGTCAAGATGTAAAGAAGTTTTGAAAACTTCTCTTGAAGTTTTGAAAACTTTCTCTTGAAGAGAAAGATGTGAGAAGATGGACTGGGCAATTGGGAGGAAGCTGCTGAGAAGATAAGGGAAAAGAGTCTGCTTGGATCATACAAAACAGAAAGACAGTGTGACAGGCAGGATACAATCCCAAAATGCCTGAGTTGTGTTGTTTATTTCCCCTTCTCCCCCCCCCCCCCGCTTTTTTTTTGATAGCCTAATAACCATGTAACTTCAATAACTAAAATAATTCATAAATTCATAAAACTTCAGCTAAATCTTATTGCTGCCTGGGGAACAATGACCAGAAAAGCTACACTGCATTCACTTCTTGGCTCAGAAATCTTGATTTTTTTGTGTCTGCGTGTATTTACTTTTTTTAAATGTAATTTTGTTACATTTTATTTTGTTACATTCAGTATTATTAACACTGAGGATTCTTGGCTTAGCTCTCGAAAGGGTTATTTTGGAGGTTGTTAACATGAAAATATTTCCAATTAGTGAAAAGACACATGCAATTAGATGAAAACCTACGTATTTGAAAAGCTACCCGTTTTAAAAATGTTGGATTGTTTAGGCAGCTAAACAAATGCGAGCATTTTTAGCTCAACATATTTCCTCTAAAAAAATGGATGTGCTCTGGAATCTTTGAATTTAAAGAAATTTGAGTAACTGGAAGCCAACAAATGCTTGTGATACTAAATATCTAGCTTATTTAATCCTTTTCTCAGCAAAGTGTGTGTGGGAAGACAATTTGTGTGCCAATCAAATAGCTGGTCCTTTTATCATGCAGCTCCTACATTTTATAGAAAATGGAAAATCTTGTTTTGTTGACAGAGGTAGAAAGGTTATGAGCTAGGAGGAGTTATCAGTTTCGGGTGGAAGAGAACATGATAACAAAAGAAGGTTTTGCAGTTTTCTATTTGGAAAATACAGCATTTAAATGAAAAGAGACAAAGTGCTGCTTTCCACTTGTACTCTAGTGGCATCATTAATCTTCTGACCCCAAGCCCTCAGAAACCAAATCCTCCATCCAGTTACAAGCATAACCAAGTCTACAAAGTTATTTTAGTGCATGTAAAAAATAGAAATGAAAAGAGCTCGGTTTCCTAACTCTTATGCAAGAAACACGTTATACAGACACAACATCTCAGGAAAATGTCAGGTTCAACACTGAAAACTGATGCCTGGTGATCACAGTCAGATGAAAAGAATTTAAAATAGATTTCATCATCAGCCTTCACTGTCAAATGCATCCTGTGTAGCTAAATACAGACTGTGCTTAGGGCCCACTATAGTGAGTTAAATCTATTGATAGCCTTGCATTTTCCTCTTGAAACATACTAAAATATGAATAAATCAGAGCAGATATGTACTTCTTCAGAAAACATTGCAGAATCCTACCCTGAGATCTACCTCTATTTCTGGAAAACACACTCAGTTATGAAGTACAGTGGGAACCTGTGAAAATTCCATTTCTCACTGTGACATTCACGTGCAGCGACACACAACCCGTCAAATAATCAGACTGAGACTTTTCAGTAAACTAATGGGAGAAAGCTGAGTGTCTTCTTGACAGCACTTTACAAATAACTTTTTCTGGTTAACTGTGTGACTAAAATAAGTAATTCATGTACTGTAAAATAAATTTGGTACGGGAATTAATTTAAAAACAATTGAACAGTTGGCACAATAAAAGCTGTATCTGGTATAGCTGTGTATCTAAATATCCACTACTATTTACCCACTTCTCCATCATTTTCCTAATCAAATTTTGTTCCTGGAATCCCACAGTAAGGAACTGACACCTGAAGTTCTCTCTGGTAGATAACCAAGCATACATTATTTGTCCATTGGTCTAACTGATCTAGGTGACTCTTGGAAGAAATGAGAGAAACTTGCAGCCAGTGAGGCAAATTTCTGTGCTCCCTCTACAAGGCAAATGCATGACCAGTCATGCCATCTTACACCCACTGGAGTGAGGGAAAAAAATTAAATTCCTGTCCTTTTTTACATTTTCAATCATGTGACTGGACTCTCCTCATCTGAGCAAAATAAAGATGGAACTACCAATTGCTGTAACAAACATTTTCCCCCAAGACGATTCACAAAGAATTCCTCTGGAAGTCAAAAAATGGGAAATCCACTTACCATGTAGTGATTTCATTCCCAAAGTATAGGATGGTCTCCGTAAGGGCAGTGACTTTGGGAGAGAAGGGTAGGTGCTGGTGAACAGAACATCATTTGGCATGGCTTGGTCCAGGAGCGAGGCCCGCGAGGTGAAGAAGTGGTCCCTTTGACCACTGTAAATACTCTCATCTGACAAAGTCCTTTGCAAGGCACGCCTTGTGGTAGGAGTGCTGGGAAAGGGAGACTGACAGGACAGAGTGTGTGACTATACATTCATAAACACAAATAAAAAGAAATGAGAAAAAAATAATCAATAAAGAAACTTGAAATAATTTTTAAATTTTTTTTTTAAGTGAGAAACCAAGTGTTTACATAGCATTTTTTCAGAGTGGACAGGAAATAGAACTGAAGGAACTGGCTTTTAAGGAGGTTATAAGTAGGTAACATATATAGATTTTTTTTTTTGCCTATCTCACACTTTTACCTTTAAACACTCTTCAAACTTCTGGAGTGGAAATCTCAGGCAGCCCTTGCTGACTCCAGAGCTGATATGTAGCAGAGAAATGGATACAGAAAGAGCCTGAATGCTGCACAAACCAGAGTTCCCCCGTTGCACAGTAGTGGCTGCCTTACTGCAGGCCCAGCACCAGCAAATGCCAGCTAATTAGAAGTCTCCTGTTACTGAACAACAAGGAATACCCACCACTGCTGTGGGTCTTCAGAAGTATTTGAATCAAAAGCACTCCCATGAATAAGAGAGCTTGTGTCTTACCTCCACCATCAGCCCAGCTTCCTCCATGCTCCATACAGGAGAAAGCAGTGCTGGGGTAGCCAGGAGTTTTGCACTCTCAGGTCAGTGCCAGAGAGCTGCTATCATGACCATTCCAACCAGCAGAGACTCTGATTTTCATGAAGCCTATAGCAACATAGCTGTCTTTAAGATATAACATTTCTTTACCGTTTGGTTGAAATTTGGTCAAAAAAAATTTTTGCTGTAAGACTTCTGTAAAATGAAATCTAATTCATACAGTGGGCAGAATTAAGTTGGTTTTAAAATGCCATTTTAGTTTTAAGATGCAATTTATTGGTGTGACAATGTTTTTAACTTGCTGAAATTTATCAAAAGTGTGATCAGGAAATAAAGATCGGGGTAAGAACTGATTCATTAACCCCACAGCAGAAAAACAGCAAACTTGGGAAGATATTTTAGAATGAGAACAATTCTCTTGCTCAAAACAATCAACAGGAGGTGTTTTCATCACTCATGTCCCAGTTCCCCTCAGAACTACCACAAGCCTAAGAAAATGTTATCTTGCCGATACAGCTTTTTTATCTCTGGCCTCAAATGCATCATCTTAAATAATCTGTGCATGGAAGCCACACTTACAAACTTTAACAAGCCATTTCAGGTTTTTACTAGCAAAAAATGAAGTTACAGCTCTCTCTTCTGCATGGTTGCTGTGGAAACAATGTGGGCTCTGGATGACAAGCACTGGATGTACATGAAGACTAGAAATCAAGACATTCTCTTCTGGATTATGGATTCTAAAAATTAATACATGCACTTACATGTTATTCAACGTATTCTGAAACACATCAGGAAATGTTTCTAACTATTCTGCAAAAAAATAGGCTTTAAGTTTAGGGTAACAGGATTAGTGAGGTATAAAAGTGTGCTTTTTGCAAGGAATTTCAGTACTGTCAGTAAGTCACTGTCTAGTGATGCAATCAGAGAAGAACAGTTAAAATACGTAAGACAACACTAGAGGATTTTCCATAACCCAGCAGTACTAAATGTTCTTTGCAAGTTGGCATATTAGTCTCTTTAAATCAGCACACAAAGTTGTAATAACATTGCAGAGATTGTAATAATGAAACTTTTCAACAAATCGGTTCCCCAGTAATCAGCTACACAGAGATTATTTTCTGTCCATGATAAGAATTCAGGGATTGCCTTGCATTTTATTTTCCTGCTATGGATGAGAATAGAAAACATCCTATCTATCTCTTTAACGTACCTTAAAATTCTTCTGGGATTCAGGTGTTGGGCTATCAAGATCTATCAATTTCTTCAGCTCTTCTTCGACAGTGGATTTGGACGCTCGTTTTGGGGATGCCCGCAGGTCTCTTGCCGATGCCCGCAGCCGAGGGTGGGCCATTTCATTGCCATCACTCTGGTGACGTCTTAAATGAAATGGAACAGACACATTCAGGTCTCAAAACCCTGGGGCAGGAGGTATGAATGAAACAAGAATTATAGCACCCTCAAGTTTTTTAAAAAAAATATCTAAGTAGAGGGCATAGAGGATGGAAGAAGTTTCACTACTATAGCAGAGACTCACCTTAGTGGATACCTGTGGAAGCACGAAGCTTGTTTAAAAGCATCAACTAGCAATACAATTAAATAATTGAAAGGTTAACGTAATACATTTTCCCAATAAGGGACTGAATCTGTTAAAATAACATGTATTCTATACAAACATAAAAACACATGTCTTCAGTAAGCCCATAAGCAGCAAATGACCAAGTTTCTTTAATATTTCAACTGGCTTTTTTTATAATGTAGTTATCACAAAGTTTCACCATTTCCTTTTGACAGTCAGCTATTGGTATCATCTAGGGATACTCTGCCTGACTCAGTAACAGTCAAGGAGGTTTGAATAAATTACTTTGAAATAGGCTTTCTGAACTACTTGCTTTTTGAGTCATACTTAACAATATTTTCACCAGTAAGTTGTTTCTCAATTTCTCTTCCAAAAGAGACGCTTGCATATTGTAAAGCTGAGATATCTTGGCTTGCTTTAAGCTTTAAGCCAGTTAGACTGGATACTGGCAGCAATTTTAACAAGGCAACGTGGAATGCCAGCGTTAATGCACAACATGCACGGTACTACTACATGGATGAGAGGTTTAAGTAAAACTCAGGCTCTACAATAAGAGGATATTTAATATTTGCTCAAATAGCATTTTGAGTCACCTTTAAGTAGTCCCAAGAAAAGATAAGCTTTAATAGGACTGAAATCCATAGAGCTTTCTAGAAATTATAAAACCCCCAACTTTTACAAGTTAACAGGGAATGAGATTAGCCAACTATCAAATACTTAAACCATACTCCAAGAAGACTAGATTAGAGATTAAGTTCTACAGAAGATGAAGCATTGTATTAAATAGTCTTGAGTTCTTCTCTAAGGAGAACTGTCACAGACCAAAATGTTTCTTTTACAATTAAAGCAAATGATCAAACAAGAAAAAAAAAACAGTCTTACTTTCTTGAATCCATAAACCCCACTGAGTTTATCGTCCCTTCTGGCTTTTTCCATCCGATCAGATACTTGCTAGTAGCACCCTGGCGAGGGTAGAAAGTCCTAGGACCAGACGAGGAAGAAGAGGAGGAGGAGAAAGAAGGTGCAAGCTGGGGAGAAGTAGCAGAATGAAGCTCTTCTTTAGGTGAGCTTCTGGCACTGGTGAAAACAACAGGGCTGGCAGAGTGTCGTGAGCTCATGGTACTAGGAGAAGAACATAAAGACAAAAATTGCCTCAAATCTGTGTATACAGGCCTTGTTTGATTTTAGAGCAGAACTCTGGGCACAAGAAGTTATTCTTATCAACAGCAGATAGAGTAGCAAAACCAGTCTGCTCTTCTTAAGGGCCTTCCACCAACGTGTCATTAAAAACACCTCACATACTAATGGAAAAATTTTGCAAGCAACCTTTGGGGATACAATACAACCACCCTTCACAAAATGGGGAACTGGCATTAGGCAGTTTAAAAGTAATACATGAGATTTTAGTTGAATTAGCAAAAAAGAACCGAAGTCTGAATTCTTGCTGGAATTCCTGGCTTTAAAAGAAAACATATTTTGAGGGAACTTAAGCAACAAGAAACATCTCTTTAAAACCCCAAAACAAACTAAGAAGAAACCAATACAGCTCTCAAAATAGGGCTTCCTGAATTTTACCTCAAAATCATTTATTAAGCATTTGCAAGAAAAAAAAAACAAGCTTAAATTGAGAAGTTAGAGCCAGTCTCTAACATATATTACCATTTGTCAAGACAGAAAATGGAGCTGGGAAGACCAACTGCAGCTTGTTGGGAGAAGGAGAGGGACTTGAGATGGAAGATACTCTTTAGTTATGCTGATGCTCAAATCTGATGAAACTTGTTTCCTATCAGGAGTGCTAGGCCTTGGACAATATTTACTATAACAACCTTAAAAGGTCAGTCATCTATAAGCACAATAACAGGAAATCGTTGTGTACAGCTTTAATACTGAAATAGCATTATATATCTGGAGACCAGTTTTCTACCAGCTCTCTACACAACTTAGCCACATTTTCATCCCTGGATCCAACACTGCAGTGAAGGAACTTGAAACAGATGGCCCCATGGTAAAGAACAGTTTCTGACTGAGAAATAAAAATTAGCTGGAAGGCTAAATAAAGTCACTGAATAATCTTTTCTTCCTTTGCATAGCAGGAAATTCTTCACCAATCTTTTCATAACTTAATAAAACAATGCATTTTCATATCTATCCCTCTTACTGAAACAGAAAAAAAGAACTTAAGGTTAAATTTAATGTTGCCACCTGGGAAAATAATACCACCTACGTTTAGTCTTAAGCAGTCAGTTACCTAATCTATGCCACTTGTCTGGCTCCTGCTCTAATAGTCCATGAAGAAATATCCCAAGGAGGTGGTTCTTCTTGCCTTAAATTAGAGATCTCAGATATGCAGGATGAATTCAGGATGAATTAATGGTTTGGAGTTTCTTCTCTCTTCATTGACAACAGATGGAGTCAAAAGAATAACCCTGAAATCTGTTTCATGTGGCTCAAGTTAAGCACCACAATTCCCAGCACTGAAGTGCTGTTGGCTTGATGAACAGTCTGGGTGCACTGCAGCCCAGGGGCATCACAACAGGGGCAAGATGGACCCTCTCCATTTCCATACAAATTAAATTACAATAATACAGATTTTGTATTAAAGAATTATATTTCTTCCTTCCCTCCATCTCTACATGTGAAAGGCCTATACAAAAGACAGCAGACTGAGAAAACACAGGAAGATATTTTCCTGTCCATCAATCCCATATATTTGGTGCTGCACAGCACAACCTTCATATTTGTAACAGATATAAGCAAGCATAATTTATAGCAAGAAAGCAGAGAAAATTAAGAGCTAGGGGAATAGGCAGTAAATATTTCTTTATTTCCCCTTTGTCTCTTCCAATACTGAAAATAACTCCTACGCATGCTGAGCAAGCCAGCCTATCTGTAAGGTATCACTACCACAGCATAAACTGCCATTTTTACCCCCTCCTAAATACACTCAAGAAGTAGAAAAGTCTGCTTCAGTGTAGGGAAAAAGGAGAAAGGAATCTCTGTCCACATTTCAGAATTCTTCAACCCATCAAGTATTTCTCAAGGAAGTGCTAGTTGTGACAAATAATTTGTTAATAAAAACCAGTAAAAATAAATATTCAGCTCCTGGATAGGCTACTGGTGTTGACCCTTAATGTTACTGGGGAAAGAAGGCAACAATGATGTTAATTATGCTTGACATAAAATTTATATAAGATGCATATGTATGTATAATATTTATTATGTAACATACTATAAATACACATTGTGCATTTTAGGTCTTATTATTTGAATATTTATTATAATATGCATAATATAATAGGCACCAAGAGCAGCCTGGTAAATGCTAGGAAAATTAGCATGCAATTTAAAATATGGTTTTCTTGAAGGAGCATTGCATATTTTGAGGCGTGGTTTTTACAATATAGGATTTTTGGGAGGATATTCTGCTTCAGGACTATGCACAGAATTGTGAATATGACTGAAGCTTTTCATCCTACCAGTAAACACAGGCAGGCCAACAGGATACTGACAGGTATAGAGACACAATTGTTAAATGAGAGCATATTTGGAGAGCAAAAGGCTTTGGATATACTCTACAAAAACTAAATCAGAGCTCAAGCACTATGGTAGTGATGGGAAGTTATTAGAATATTTGACACCAGGAAGCATGCAGAGAATTCATCATACTGCAACAGATGCCTAGACCAGGTTAGTTCAGGTTAGTTTTATCTGGAAGAGATTGAGTCCTCTTTCTCAGGACACAGAGATGGTCACTACTGGTCCCTTATTTCACACTTCAATTATTGAGACACCAAGGACTGAATTATAAAAATCATGCAAATACTACACGACTGTCTGCAAGAATTTCAGATGAACCATTCATAAAAGCACTCTACAATAAATAATATTTTAAGTATCTTAAAATAATCAGAATTAATAAAAAATGTACTTGATTACAAATAGTCAAGATTATCCTTTTAATTTTGGTAAGAAGACCATAAGAAACTGTATAGCTTAGGTAGAAATGAAAGTTTGATTTAATTTTTTTTTTTGGTAAGGAACTCATGCCATCAGCACATACTGCTTCATTTAATGACATTCAGCTATAATGATTCCGTATAATTACTGGCCTACATAATGCAGTTCTCCGGGGATGCTATGAGAAATCTGCACAATCATCAGGAAGGACTTTGGGAATGGGGGTGGAAAAGAAAAATAAAACCCAGCCAGAAGCTCTGCTATAAAAGTTAATCACTATAATTTACATTTTGCCACCAGTTCTCAGGTACTAGTTCTTTTATGCACCATTAAATGATCTGAGCAGTAATTATCACTCTTGTCTTCTACAGACACAAACACTCTAATTTGTAGTTATTTTCTTTTCTTTTGTCACAGAGATCTTTTTAGGGCCATATTCCTTTTCTTCTTGCTCAGAAACCTAATTTTAAAGACATTCCAGACATTATGGCATCCACAGGCAAAAGATAAAAAAATGAGAAGCAACAAAGGATAGCAATTTAGAAGCTGATAGAGAAACACACCAATTAAGCTGTTAATTTCTCATGAAAAGTAGCCTGTTCAGAATCTTTCTTTTGTCTCCCCTCCTTCACCTTCGTGAAGCAGGCATCTTCATAATAATCTCCATAATCTGTGCTTGTCTTTTGGAAGTGCCACTTTAACCAGCTTCCAGCTCCAAGCTTTTGTGCCTCCACAGAGGAAGCAATGAGAAAGGAGTTGGGAGCAAACAGCTGGATGACCTAGGGTTCCACTGCTGTTCAGTGTGCAACCAACTGAGGATGCCACAAGAAACAAAATCAAAGCTTTTTATCCTAGACTGTGCCTTTGTTTGATTGTGAGGCATCAAATACATCCTCTAGTCTTCAAAATAAGAAGTAATAAAGAAGGAACATGAGTCAGTCTGTTTATAATCTGCCACAACAAACGATGTGTGTCCAAGTATTTCTGCATTTCTCAAGTATCATGTCCCACATGTTCTACAAACTGCTACTACACCTTTTTGTAAAGAGTTGCATTATTAACATCTCAGTTTTAAACGAAACTTGGCCAAAAGAAACCTCAACTGTTTTCTCCAGAATAAAGCCCAGGAAACCTGTATCTGGAAATTTCAGTGACAGCCCCAAATGACAAGGAGAATAATTCCAAAATTCCAATACAATCAGAGAAACATCACGTTAATTAATCCACACCAACTAGAGAAAACACTGTGTTTGGAGACACAATGTTATAATATAATAAATAATGAGACAACAACCTAGACACCAGTTTGCAGGCATGTTGCAAAGTACATTATATATGGAAGAAAAGAACTGTCATGGTGTGCCTGCCCTGCAAAGTGTTTCTTTCTATAAAATTTTCTCAGCTTTTCTAGTGAACTAACCCTATTTGGTGCTTGAAGAAGAAACCAGAACCACAGATATACAAAGATGCCATTCCATTAGGCTTTACAATAAAGTTTCCATGACTTACATAAATTTTCCAGGATTCTTTAAGTGGCTTCAGAAAAAATCCTTCCAAATGACAATGCTACTAACTTTATTGCAATCAGCATTTTGTATAATAATCTCAACACTTGATATCACTTCCAGTTACATTCAGACAAGTACTGCAGGACATGTGATAAATTCTACTGAGTGTTAAAAAATGCACATAAAACATGCTTATCTTAAAATAAAAGGTGTAACACTGCAGACAATCATATAGACTTTTTACCTTCAAGAAAGGGAAACACACAAACATGGCATAAATCTAAGTAGGTCCCTCTGCAGAGTGTTTTCTCCAGACTTGCTCAAGTTCTTCATGCATATGCAGCTACTGGAAACACACCAGTCTCAAACATCTGGGTGGGATTTCTATCAATTGAGCATGAGCTTTGGTGCCAAAAATGGCCAATGAAGAGAGGCAGTAAACCAGAGTGGGACCACCATGAATGGATTATTTAGTGAAAATCACCATGACAAAGCACATGGAGAACATTACAGTCGCTATGACAACCCTTTATTTACAGCTACTGTATGAGGAATTAGTGAACTGTTCTCAAACATCTAGTCTTGCACAGTGGCTGTGTTCAACACAATTACCAGAAATTGGTTTGGGCTTCCAGTCTGCAGGTATTTTTGTTACACACTCAAAACAGAGGTGTCTTGAGAATAAAAATGCAACAGTCAAGCTCCACAAGGCAAACAAATTATGATGATCCCACATCCTCCCTGAAAGACCTATGGGTTTTTTTCTTGCTGCTAGTATGACAGAGTAGGAATATTTTTTGAAAGCACATTTTCTTGGAAAATGCGTTAGGAAAATGGTCTAGAATATTTTCTGGTTGTAATAGCACCAATTACCTTGTAAAGTGTGTATCTTCCATTTGAGGTGTTTAAGCACATTACAGATGTACTTGATATTGCTGATTTTACAAGTGGCAAAACTGAGGGACAGAGGGAAGGTGACTGTAACCTGTCATACCCACAAGCCTGCAGCAGAATGAGATTAATCTACAAGTTAGCACTCCCAAGCAAATTGCTCTTGCTATTGATCATACCAACTGCGAGCAGATTTCCAAAGACAAAGCCTGGGGGAAAGAAATGCAAAACATCTGAAATGAGTACTTAAAAGACTAAGAATAAATTCAACATTAAGCTATTCATTAATAACAGGGACAGATCTCCTTTCTGATCCATACATGAACTGCAGTTGTTACAAGATATTCCCCATGAACACATCAGACATGTCTGTCTTACACATAGTTCAGTAGCAGCAGTTTAGTACAGAATATGCTCTTAAAGACTTTTAGTACTATAAGGAGTAGCAGATGTGAAGACTAAAGATGGTCTTAATTTCAAGCATTCTGCACAGTGAAATCTTTCAAAACACTGATTAACTTAAGTAGAACCTCTTCTCTTCAACATCCACTTCTCACTTCTGATAGGTTAGAGAGTGAGAATGGGAAAATGATGGGGGAGCAATCATACAAGAGGTGAAATTACCTTGTATGTGAGACGGCATCACTTAAACTGTAAGCACTGTTCTCCCTTGTGAGAGGGTTGGAGGCAGGCTGACTCTTGCTGTGAATATCCAGGCTGAGTGAAGATTCAGCTTTCCGGTCCATGTGGCTGTCCTTTTCCAATGTCCTGTCTGCAATGGAGACCACTTCACTGGAGCTGTGCCACAGCGGGGCCACCTTCTCCTTGGCCAGGCCTGTGCGGGGCGAGGTGGCAGCCCCCAGGGAGGCGGTGCTGCCGTGGCTGGGCCCGTAGGAAGTGGTGTCGATGCCGCTGTCGGCTGACGTCCCTTGAAGGTAGTTGTAGCTGTTGAGCTCTGACTCCGTGCGCTCTCCACTGTCATACCATTTCTCATCGCTGTGAGCACTGGAGGCATTGCTGGAGAGTGTATTGCTGCTGGAATGGCTGGAGTAGTGGCTGTCAGACTACAGAAGAAACAACAAAGTTATGGCAATGGAGAAGAGAAAATAAAGGGTTACAAATGTCACCACTGTACAGTAGGAGCTCTCCTCCCTGGAGGTACTGGATAGATACATTGAGGAGACTAATAAACTCTAAAAATTGGATTCCAACACAATGCACATCCTCTGTGCTGGGTGCACATAAAAAATGTTTCTTATGGATTTGGAAAGTAGGGAAAGCCTGAGTCTATATTTTGTCCCAAAATATCTTGCGGTGGTTCCTTTCAAGCACGGTTCTGCTCAGTCCAGTCCAATGAAATTGGCTGAACTAGGTAGACTTTGACTTGATTTATAACTACAATAATTAAAAATATTCTAATTTTAAGACTGTAATGTTTTAGAACATGAAGCACAACCAATCCACAGAAAGTGAATGCTATTTTAGTAATCCAATTGCCTATCAAAAAGCCAAAGAAGAGCATAGCCACTTCTCTTCCTCCTCTTGGCAGTAGGGTGTCTTACCTCCTCAACAGGAATGTCCTTTGCAAATGACCAGTGAACCATCATTTAACTAATGTGAAACTGCTTTCCAAAAAGCAGAGTTGCATGAAAAGCAGCTTTAATGTAATGCTTTTAAATTATCCCATCAGGTCATGCCAGTGCCTGGCTGGTTTCTATGTCCTACCCTTGGTCACAGCCCACTATTACAAAGAAACAATGTCCTTAATTTCATAGTGGTGGAATATCCCATTTCAAGAATTTCTTTTGTCATACACTTACTGCTCAGTAGCTCATCTACCTTTGGGGCATTTATAACCATTTGAATTCTACTGAACTTAGATAAGTTCTCATCTACAGAAATGAAGTAGTAGGCAACAGACCTGTTGGATGACCACATGGCCTGGGAAAAAGGGAATTGATGGAAAGGAGACTTAAAAGTTTTCTATTTGTCTACCATTTTACTGAACGGACATACAGTCCTAGACAAATATAAGAAACAGATACTGCTTTTGTTTTCACAAGGAAATAGGGAACAGATGCATACTGAGAACAAGGAATCATCAGCATCCATGTCTTTATTTAATATAAAGAAAGAATTGACAGGAAAATGGGAGAATATGAAGTTGATTTGGACTCCTAGTTATCTCCAATTAAAGTTACTTTTCTTCATTAAGAACTTCATCACTTGCCCATCCATCTGTCCATATAATAAAGACTTACTTTAACAATGACTAAGCCAGAATAATGCAAGCGTTAATAAATCCAGTGTTGCACTTGGCACTCAAAGCTAATGAGTTATGTACTACATCACTATGCAGTCAAATACATCTCATGAAAAACAGGTCAATCTAAATTTAAAAACTAGTCTGTGCTTCTAAGAATACGAAGACAGGTGTGTTACTCTTCGGGTTTCTTTGGTATTTTCTTCTTTAAATAATACATGTGTTGCTATGAATTAATAATCTAAAAGCAACACTGCCAATTTCATTGAAAGAATAATGGTGGCAAGCAGGAGCAAATTAAAGACTGGAACCAATTAAAGGCTTTCACACATCTAAATAAATGCAAGTAATATTTTCAGTAACATCGTGCAAGACAACTCTGTATTTTAGCCTGCAGTACAAATAAAAAGAAGTAATACAGCTTATTGAGGATTTTAAAGCTTAAAGTGTACTTCTTTTATTACAGTGTCTTCAGTAATTTTCAATACATTTTAAATTTATGAACTTTACTGTATTTATCTATCTCTCTGTATACAAATTGGGAAGTGACAGTCTCCACAAAGGTATAAATAGTTAACTCTGCAGAGACAGAATTTACTATTTAGAACTTCAAAACAAATAAACCAAGTAAGGTTTTTTTTTCAGCAGGATTCCAGGAGACAGACTTCCAACAGTGTATGTTATGAAAAAAGAGAAAATACAAAACAAAAATCACCAGTCTGTCTCAAAAGCAGCAGCTTTCTGGCCATTGCATTAGAAGATACACTAGTTAAACTGCAAGTCTTACATGTGAAGTCTAGGAATAGCTCTGCAAATTTCTACTAATCCTTTACTTCTTACAAGATAACAGACAAGAGGTTGCTGTTCAACTGGCAGCAAATCTTTATTAACTAGTAAATATTTCAGTACACAGTGCTGTAGGATTTAGGCACCAACAGGCCTGCTCTGCTGCATTCTCCATGTTCCAAGGAACAGAATTTTTTTTTCTTTGCTTTTTTTTAAAATTGACATTCTAAATATAACTTAGAAGAACACTTTTGGTATCAAGAGCTTGTAGAGCAAAAGTGACACATTAAATAATTCCTTTTTTGGAATAACTTACATGACCCTGCTTATTTGGAGACAAGTGTACCACAGGATCCTGTCTCATCAGTCTTCCACTGGGGCTCTCTCGGAAGGACGGCAGCACTTTTGAGACTGCTGGGAGATGGCACGTTGGCTCTGCAACACAGCACACACCATGGACTGAGAGAGCAGTGCTACAAGCTAAGAAAAAATTTAACCTTATTTTACACTGTAATTCTTCCAACACTACCTTAGCCAAAATCAGGTACATATTGTGACAGAACACAGGGAAGGAAGTAGGGGCCCATTCCTGCCTGGTGTAAATCATTAAGGCTTCATGAAAAACCAGCTGCCACCATTCTGACTTTGGTTAGAACAACCTGGATAGTATCATGTCCAAGAGCACTATATCAGAGCATTTAAACAGCAGACTATTCCCTTTCACAGGGTACTGACATTGGATCTCTAAATGCTTGATACCTGCTGACAAGAGATTTAAAAGACTCAACACCCACATTTCCTTAAATGGCATTCTACGCAAGGCAGGACAATAGCAAGTCTACAGTGATCACTTGAATGAATCCATTTTCCCCAGTACAACTACTACACATATTTCTTACCAAAGTTGAGTTAAATAAACGTTTGCTATCTTAAACACTGCTGGCTGTAAATGTGGAAACTGCATAGATGTACAAAAGGAATACTTACTAAACTAAACCTGACAAAAGTGAATGGAAGTCAAATCACTCATCTTACATGGACACTCAGAGGAATACACTTCGCCAAGAAAACTTATTTTCCCAGGAGATAACTGTGAAGTCTAGAGGGTGTTCAGACACAGCCTGTTATGTAGGTAATTGCCTTCTCAGAGCCCAAGGTCAGTATTTTAAAAGAATCTCTCTCAGTTATGAGCTTTTACATATACTTCTACATATATTCTGCTCTTCTAAAAATGCTCCTTTTAAGTAGAATATGTGTTGACAAACATCAAGTACTTAACAATATCCATTGTAAATAGTAGTGTTTTCTCCACCACAGCTACAGTTTGTTCATCTTGATCTGCAGCATCATGAGCTTTTTAAAAAACAAATAAAAGCTGTGAGTTTTTTTTAAAAGAATAATAATCATAATACCAGTAAAAATATCATCAAACTTGATTTCCCCTGGCAAGTGGTAGCAAGCAGTGTTGGTGAACACAAAACAAACTGCTCTGTAGCAAAGGACAGGCCAGGAAGGTGTCAGTGTGTGGATTCACTACAGCTAAAGCCTTATTTACCCTGAGACAGATTATCCCAAGTGGAAACATACTTATTTGTCAAAAAACAAACTTTTCACCTGGATTCACCAAATTGACAATAAAGTCTCCGATCAGAGATGCAGCTTCCAATTCTATGAAAGCAGGACAATACACAAGAGATAAAATACAGCGATTTTACGTCACTGTGCATTTCTCATCCTTTTCCAAATGCTGGAGTCATCTCTCCTACCATGTAATTTTTCCTGTTCTTTCTGGCTTTCTTTATTTTGCTAATATGTTGACACCTGACACTATAAAACAGAACTTGTTGGCAGCTCCCTCAGTGCCAGCACCAACACCCAACTGTTGGTCTGCAAAAGTAATGCTGAGCAAAAAGATAATTTTTACATGTGTCATTACCATCACACAGCTTCATAACATATGTGATTAAAATTGTTATGTCAAAACGAGAACTGCAGATTAGTTTAATCATAGTTTTTTACTGTGAATATGGGGGGAGTTGTGAGGGAGGGACTGGCAGATGGCTTTGATGACAAGGCACAGCTTACTGAGGTTGTGAGGGTGTGTGAACCAAGAACATCTTCAGAACCAGAGGCTGGCAGCATATACCTTAAATTCCTCATGTCACTGAAGTGTATTCGCCCTAGAACATTAGTCCATTTGTACAGTGATGCAATAACAAAGTATGGATTTGTTTAATCTAGGGTAAAAAAATTTAGAGAAACACAATCTAGCAACCTTGGCCAGGGTCATCATGTTGGAAAACTACTGTTTGTAGATAGGACATTTTCACTGGTGTCAGTCTTACCAGTAATCCTTTCAAGTCAAGCCATAGTTGTAGCAAAAGGTCTATGTGCAAGAACTTCAAATGAAGGCCTAACAATATAAATTCTCAGTTCCTAGCTGTTTTATGTAGTTAATGTGTTCCCTCAGCTGACAGCTTAATGGCTACATGCAATGAAAACGTATACATTTGTGAAAGGTGATTACCTACTTATAGATTTACTTCACTATTTAAACTTTAATTGCATTTTTTCCATTTTATACATGGTGTTTTTATAGCTTCAATGATCAAACAATCAATTTGCATTTATATAGCACCATTAGAAAAGGAAGCATCACAAGTACTTTAGCTAACTAAGGAAATATTGAACTAAGCCAAGCCACTCAGGAGAGCAGGTAAGGTCAAACAAGTCCTCGGCAGCAAGACAAATTTATAAGTGTGTCTGCTCAGCTGCTTCTAAAAGGACAGAATGTTTCAGGGTAAGAGCACTAAGGCAGATTTAATCCCACAGTCAAATAAGGAAATGAAATCAGTTCTTCCTCAGGTGATACTCCTAGGTCTCCAGGAAGCAGACTGCAGAAGCTTCAGTGCATGCTCCAGACCTAATTATTCATCCCGATGAACAAGGCTAACTTTGAAAGGTGCTGAAAGCAGCATCCTTGAGAGGGCTCAGCGTGTGCCAGGAGAGGCAGGGCCAAGGTCAGAGCTCCGTACATACCCAGCTGGTCAGCGATGCTGTCCTCGCTCCTCTGCCAGCTGGGCGTGGACTTGCCGCTGCCGCCCGTGTCCGACTGCGTGCTCTGCCTGTCAATGGAAGCGGGGGATCTGCGGCTAATTCCAAACCTGTTCTCCCCAAACACAAAGCAGATAAGCATTTTAAATATACATAAACCTTGCACAAGGGGAAAAAAGAGCACTTTTAAGAAGCCAGTGTCAAACAACAGGGCAAACCAATGCACAGCACAAATGCTTGAGGGATTTATAATGCTTTGCCGTTTCATTTTTGCGGTAGCTCTCCAGACCCTTTTACCAGCTTTAATGCATACGATTACAATATACATTAATTTATTGAGCATCCTTGGGCAAGAACAACTGGTTACAATGCTACAATTGAAAAAAAAAAAAACAGATCAAAACATCAAGAAAGAAAATTATGCATTTTTATTTACACAGCTGTTTACATGAAAAGGTGACCAGACTGTTACATGGTAATAGAAAACTCAACATAGTGAGTAAAATGTAAAAGTTTGGATAAAAACCACATAGGGAAATGAGGTGTGTTTATTGGGAAAAGATCAGATCCTTTCAACTACCTCAAAGCACTACCTCAAACTAGTCAAAGAAAGCATCAGAAAATTTGTTGGGACAATCCCATGTATCTCAGCCACTTCCCTGGGTTCCAACCAAGAGAGTAGTAAGGTCATACCTCTGGGTGATGCAGACATATATGCCAACAACATGGATTTCTTTGGAACAATATTAACACTGACAAACACGTTAAATAAGCCTCTATAAAGTCGACTGTTGAATATGGATTCCCAAATCCTGGCGTTTGTAAATTCTTAAGTTATTTGATCATAAAATGATTTGAGTGGATTAGTGCAAATTAAATATAGCTGTAATAAGGTAGTGAGACATACACCTATTGCTGTAAAAGAAAACATACAGGGCAAAATGAAAAGTTCAATGGACTTTGCAAATCCTGTCAGAATAGGCAGATGGATTTCAGAAAGATCAATAAAGACAAAATAAACTCAAGGAAATCAAGCTAATGACAAAAGAGACACACAGGGCCCATGTGCCACACTGAGCCTACATGCCTCATATGCCTAAAAGCCTGTAAGACTTGAAATCTACAGTTCTGTATTACATAAAAATCACTTATAAGTCTGCAAGAATTATAGCTTGGTTCAGAAATAGCAAATCAGTCATTAAGAATTCATCAAGAACAATGTATTTCTGAGGTTTTTATTTTAATAAGATATACCCTGAAAGAAAAAGAAAATCCTTCTACTTTATGTGCACAGAATAACACACAAAATAATGATAAGCTGATATATCATCCTTATATCAATGAGTTTCTCTATCTGTAATGTCTAATAAAATGAGAGAAAATGAAATAGCCCACCTGTGATGTCTACTCTATGAGCTACAGACTGCCCTACACAACCTCCAATGTAAGACACCTTCCCAGCTGTCAGAGCAAGCTCAGTGTGGTTATCCCACTTGAAGTTCACAGACTTGGTAACTCAAATGAACCCACCACAGCAACATTAATTATATGGCTCAGAACAACAAAATCCCACTCCCATCCTCAAGAACAAGCAGCTGGAACACATTTGTAATGTGCAGCAAACATTGAAATTTCAGCCTTCTAAAAATTCACCCGAATGTGATCATACTCCCCTTTTGTTCACGGCTCCCACTGCTCCCTGATGCAGCCAGCATACACTTTGATGAATTAGGAAAAGTAAGGAAAACCTGTATATATCTGCCTTCTGAATATAAACAATTTACATTGAAATTATGCAAAAAGTAACATTTTTCCTTTTCTATTCACACAGACTAAGTAGGATTTTACTGATCGAATACCTAAATTAAACATGATGATTTCAATACCAATTCAAGATATGTAAAAAAAGTCTAAACACAGCATTTCAAAGGTGACTGATTTCTTAAACACTGATCTTTGGTATAACTTTTAAGATTTGTAAACAAACTCTGATGAGAAGAATGTATTTTCATGATAAAATAACTAGAAGCTGGTATCTAAAAGAAAAGGCCAAAAGCCCAAACAAATCTTGGTGCGATGAAGTTGCACTGCATCAATATTTTGTTTTCTCTTGTGATGTCCTCTTACCTAACCTCCATTATGTTCATATGTATATAAGCTGTCAATCTATATATGATTAAATTTTACTTTCTACAATAATTTATTGTCAGTGCAATAGCGAACGCACAAACACAGCAGAAGTGTACAGAACACACATAAACACATCAAGATCAATGTGGATATTCTTGAAGGCAGGGAAGTTTTTGTCTAAACCCAGCTTAGTATATGGATCAATAATCTAGAGGCAGCAATTACTGCTTGTACCAATGTCTGACAGAGGCTGGACTCACCGTTCTTCTGGTCAGTTAAATTTCACAAACCTTCCAATTGTCACACTGTGTAACAACAAATAAATGTATGCACAAATGGTGAGGTTGAGATTTCCTGCACTGGGAAATCTCAGAGAGTAGTGTACCTAGAGCAAACTGGAACTTCACCTTTGGAAGATTACCATCAGGACATGGCTCCCCCTTGGCCCTTATTTCAGCCCATCATTCTCTCTAACATCTTAGCAGCTCAATGTTACAATTTCTCTCCCCTACTTTAACAACCTATCCAGGGTAATGGATACCAGCCCTACCTGGGATACCAAACACAGCTGCAGAGCTGCTCTGAACCTGCTCTTTCAGACCAATCTCAACAGAAGATGAACATAGAACTGCATCGGCTTTTAGTAAAGGGACAGACATTTAATTCCTTCTTGAGGCAAGGAAAACATTCCTTCACAATCGTATTTTTCATGCTTTCCATTTAGTCTTTACATGCTTACCATTGAGGTACATGTTTGGGAAATCCTGAGTAAGTATGATTGATGTGTACAAGGACAGTATGAGAGGCAAACTGCTTTCTTATGGGAATAGAACAAAACAGTAAAATAACCGGAGTCAAGAAATTGGGGTTTTTCTAAAGAGCATCCAATAAAGAACATGCAAAGTTCACCTGTTAATTGCTTCTTTCATTATTCCGTTTAAACTGTGTTTCCTTGCACAGAATTAAAACTTCAACTCCAAAATGACAGTACAGCCAATATTTCTAGGACACATCTCCTTGCTGAAATTTCAAAATGCTTGAAGAATGGCGTAGAGAACATATGTTTATGACTAACTTAAAAGATGGAAAAGGGTTGGGATGGGTGCTGGTCTGCTCTGAGGACAACTCAAAACAAACCTTCAAGTGTGTCTGAAAATCCCTTCTTACGCAAGCAGTTTTGCTTGTGGTGGTCAAAGGACATATGGCAGCAATACCTCTTTTGTAGTGCAAATGATGTAGTTGGAAAAGAGCAAACAATAATGGGAGCACAAGCTACTCATCAGAATTCAAGGTAACACAGAAATGCTGCTGGTGTGATGTGAATGAGCCAGAAAGTCTACAGAGGATAAAGAGGTTAAGTGCCTTTTTCCAGCTGCAGAGCCCTGGATAACCTATATCTAGTGTTTCCTCACAGCAAAGTTTAATAGGCTTAAGGGCAAATCTCCTAAAATCAGTAGGACTTAAGCACAAACTTAAACAATAACCAGAAGAGGCCTGATAGTGTCACGAATCAAAGCCTTCATGAAGGTGGGCAGCAGAGAAGAGACTGACTCTTCATAAAACCTCAAACTGAGCTGCAGGAAGGACAGGAGAGGACAAATCTTCAGTGCTGTGGAGCAAGAAGCAGTACTTTTTCAAACACGTGCTCAGAACAGTGTTCTCTGGGCTGACACAGAGCACCTAGAGGCAAAAGACAGTGCCCTTGTACTAAGCAGTTCTGGACAATGGCATTTAATCCCACTAATAATGTATCGTTTAAAACAAAGATATTTCTACTTTATAGAAGACCCAAACCAAAATGAATTACACACAATGACCTGGCAAAGTACTCAAGAATACTCCAGAGGGAAGACTTGCAGTGTGAACTATCAGCAGTTTTGTCCTTTTATCTTCTCTATAGGAAGTAATTTGGAATGTAGTTAACAGCTCTTCTGCTGCCAATTATTTTTTTTCTCTACGTGGTGATCTTTGATTTATTGGTCCTTTTGGTGCTCTCCGAATATGATACAGATTTAATTTCTTCCTCTGCAAGTTGCCCCTTACATTGACACTTCAGAGAGTTTGAAGACTTCTGGAAAGTTGGAAGCTTTAAGACAGAATGACTGTGAATATGTGAAAAAGAAGCTAGCTGTGGATTAATTAGCACTTTTGTGCCTACACATCTTAGCTGCACTCAGTACTACTTTGCTTCAACTATTAACCAACTGCAAAGCCCCAAACCTATTACTTCTTTTCTTTTAGAATCTAAACCTGTGAAAGGAAGCAATTTGCCACGTGAAACCAGCACCTTTAATGAAGGTTTTTAAATATATAAAAGTCCTTCTGTGTAGTGACCTGAGCAGCTGTAGACTAGGAACAGAGAGAGCAGTTAGGCTGCAAGGTAAGAGTGGAAGCAAAGGATTTTTAAAACTGGCTTTTTCAAGAAGCATGACAGTGTTATTTGAAAACAGCCATGGTTTCATGCATGTAAACAACAGCTGACAGGAGCCTGTGTAAGCACTCCTTGAGCACACACTACAACGAATGGAACAGAGAAGAAAACATCTGCCGAAACAGAATATGTAAAAAGTCTAGTGCCTACCCTTCTGGCATAGATTTTTGTCTGTACGTGCCCCCAGTAGAGCCGGTGTCACTGGAGGAGGATAAGTTGCTTGGAGAGTTGCGGCACTGCTGCGACCTTGCTAAGGCAATGGAGGAGACGGTGACGTAGACATCGGAGCCAGGGGACAGCCTGCGAGGGACCAAGGGAAGCCTCAAATCAGCAGGGTAACACTGCAAGGCACGCTCAAAAACACCCTGCAAACTGCCACAGCTGCAAGCAATGGTGTCATGGAGACAGCAGAAATCCCATCAGCTGAAGGATCAGACATTTCCCCCTTATTATCTACTGGAAACCATGAAAATCAACTGTAAAACCCTGGATGCATGGGAAGAAATAAAGGCAATGTGGGAAGAAAATTCTGGCATACATTAGGAAAAGCTTCTGGTTTCTAAAGTCTGTTGTTACAGATTGATTGTAAAGCCTAATGAAACATTACATTCCTCATCAAAATAGCAAATAGAAGAAAATATTCCTAATTCTCATAGCAAACTCTTGCCTTGAACTTAAACTAAATGTAGTGAACTGCCCATGCAAACTCTTCCAAGAGTATCAAGTTTACCTCTACGCCACCAAACTTGTCCACATTAAAATACAAGGACTAAAAAAATGCAATGAAATCTATACATACCACCTTAAAGCTTAACATTCTAATACAAAACTATCTCAACAGATCAAGAACTCTGTTTGAAAACGCAGACCTGAGTCACATAAAGCCTTCACCTGTCAGAATAACCCTACAGCAAATAAACAGTCTAGAACTGCAACACATGCAGCTGGGCAGAATGGCTGGAAGCAGCGAGCTTATACTGCCCAACTCATATCCTGTTCTGTAGTCAAAGGCTTTTGTAGATAACTGCTAGCTTTGTGTATTTTGTTTCCCAAACCCCAGCAGAACTCACTGCTGTTAGCTAGTTCTTTGTTCTACTCAGTTGTGACTGAAGCTATTCAAAAGTTTTACAGTGATTTAAGCAAAGTTTGAATTATGCCATTCACAAACATCCAACTCCTACTGTGAACAAAAGCCTTTATTCATTTTATCTAGGAAAACAATAATTTGCACAAGCTAAATAATTTAATATTTGAAAAACAGATAATGACTTCAGTGAAACATATAGATAAATTGCCAGCACCCAGCTCGGGTCTTGGGCTTTAGAAGATCTTAGCCTGGCCATTTAATCTGGATGTCTAAAGGAGTGGCAGATTTTAAATTAGCTCTCACCACAATAATGTAGAAACTTGAAAAGTTTAAAAATCTTTTGGAAATTAAAAACAATTACTGAAAAACAATTATTGATTAATTGTACTTATGTATGCACTTATATCAAAACAGTGTGTGTATATATATTTATATTTACATTTATATCAAATGTGCATTGTCCTCCTAAGTACTTTGCAAGAAAGCAGTAAACAAAATCTTAAAATGGAAAGAGCAGTACGACTGGATCAAAAATTTTTGCCATCTGGAATTTCATGAAGTGCATATAACTAATAGTTACTCTTTTTCTGAGACAAGAAAGGAATTATCTAAGGCCTGACCATGGTAAGTGCTACACCAATTCCACTAATGCCTTCCTAGTCTACCAAACATATTTTAACTTATCCCACATTTATCAAGCAACTATTGTGAAATATTTGCTTGCAAAGAACATGGCTGAAGACTTGAAAACTTGGGGACCCATAAGCCAAGCAGTTTATTTTCCCAGAAGCTCTCCTCTAAAAAGAAGAAAAAATCATTTCGCCACACAAAAATGCACTTTCATTAGCATTCACTCACATATAAAGGTACACACATTTAAACTCAGTTACACTCGTAGAGCAATACACAGTTTAAAATTATGACCTTTTTTCCCAATGCCAAATTGGAATTGATGGTAAGGAAACCAATTACTTCTCAAATAATTTCTTTGAATTTTTTTCTGTTGAAAAATGCTTACATTTTCATTTCAGATTCAGCTATGCCTTTTTGTTTTCTTCCTATGCCTTACCAAAAAGTGACAGCACTGTTCAGAAGGAACATCAAGATTTCAGAACTCTATGTCATAGAGTTCTAACTCATTTACAAAGAGGAAAGACCTTGAGGGCAAACAAAATTGTATTAGAAATGTGGTCTGAACAATAAAGATGAACAACCAGTGAGGTAGGACATTCTTTTAATTAAAGCAGAAGTATATTTTTGTTCGTACAGTTCACAGTTGCACTAAAACACACTAATGCTATAAGACATTTCATTTTGTGAAACATATAAAAGAATTTAAGAGCAAATTAGTTCAAATTGACTTTTTGAACTGCTTTGAAATCTTTTGATGAAAGGCACTTCCCAACACAAGAGGTGCATTGTGTTGTGTTAGCAGTATGCCCCTATAGCTAAAATAATCTGAGCCTGTCTTTTGTTTCTAATTAAAAACCATACTAAAGCAAGCTCTTATCTATTTCAAAAGAGAGTTTTAAAAAGAAATGCCAAAATTGTTAAGTGCATGAGTCCCACAATTGAATTTAAAAATAGGCCAAGCGTCCATTACATTAAACAGATACAATTACATTGAAGTCAATTGAACTGGGATTATCCCATGCATGATTTAGTTCTAACAGATCTAGTTCATCCTGAAAGAACTGGTTGAGTCTTGCCAAATATGGGAAGAACATCATCTTTTGTTAAAGCAGTGAGTGGAATGGGCATACATTTATTTTGTTTAATATGACAACGCTGACATTGAAAGCATCTTATAATAAATTAATTTCTATGTCATTAGCTGTCATTTTCCCCACGTATTCAGGGCACATAGGTATGTAGTACACACATCAGAAGAAAAATGTCAGTCTAGGTCACTTTGTGCCTATGGCCTAAGGCAGTCTAATTAAAAGATCATACACAGGTGCCTTTTCCTGTAAAACTGGCACAGGGCCTATACTGTGCTACAATTTCTCCTGCAAGAGCTGCAGAGCCCAGAAGCAAAGGACGGTCAGGCTGGCAGAAGAGGGAAAATGGCCTTACAGCCAGTGCTGACTTGGCAAACTGAATTCTTACTTTGCACTTGCTGGAGCACTTGATGTGACCACTACTGTATTTGTTAATGACAATTTTTCATTTGTTGTTGCTAATTTTAGTTTTTCAAAAGGCCTTATTTGATTTTAAGGCCCACTATATCTCTGAGCTGAAATCTTCCTAAAGCAGCTGAAGTCAACTGAGGCTATAATTTGAATATACAAAGTATTAACAATGCTGGGTACACTTCCAAATATGAGATGGCCAAAATAAGCAGAACAAATAATTAGAACATAATTTATCTCTTTACCTTTGTTCTAATCTGAAGATGGCGGAAGACATCTCTTCTCACACAGGAATTTTGAAAAGTAAGTTTAATTAATACCCATGAAGCATTCAGAAACTATAGTAATGGGCACCACTGTAAAGCTTAGAGGGGAATTAGTAATGGCATCTTTACAACAGGATTTGAATGTCATCCAGTAAATAAGGGACAGAGTAATGAAGAGGAAAAGAAAAACTAAATAGCTCTTCTTTAATGAGCTGCATCCACTGTGTGAATTGAATGAGGCAGATGTCCTCTGTTACAAGAAATTCTTGTAATTTAATCAAAAGAAGCATCTGATATACAGTTACACAAGAGTTCTGAAAAAACAGCAGAGCAAATCTTAATTCTGGCATGCTTACCTTCCATGTGTTTGAGTTTTACCATCCTAGTAATACTGCAAGCCACAACAATTTGCTGCAAACACCGTCTCAAATGCTCTCATGTTTAAAGGAAAACAATCCATTCCATTCAAAAAGAAAAAAAACCCACCAATTTTGAAGAAGGGGATAGTGAATGAAACAAAAAAGGCAATTATGCTGTCATGTTGTACCATCTCAAGTTTTTGGGTTTTTTTCAAGTTGATCATCACCTTTCAGAAAACACATATTGTAACAAGAAAAGACACAGAAGCAGGCAGTGGGACACCAGATGTACCGAAGAGTTTGTGTATGAAGACACACTGAATAAGCCCTGTGTCTCCAGGGATTATAGAGAAACTTATCCTCTCTGCTTCACTTCATCCAAACATAAATTACACTGGACCAAGAAAGCAGTGATTACTCACTATCCCTCATGACAAAAGAACAAGTAGGAGGTCTAGAACTACCAAGAGACCAATTAGCAGGAACCTGGATGAAGAGATAGCAGCCACAGCAGTACAGGTGCACCCAGCTCCAGGCAATCTTGCACAGCAGACAGCCAGGGGACTGTCAGACCTGGTAAAGAGTTCCTTTACACTTGTAAGCATTTCTTATGCTTGTCCCTGGTCCCCACTGATGGCCCTTGTCAAACAAGAATGACCAAATCTTGACATGACACAGCATGGCTCTTCTCAGATGCTTTTACACTGCAAGAGTTTGGCTGCACAGGCATGCATACCAACAAACCTCTGGTTTTTCCACTGCTACATCCAGCTCTAGGTCTCGGAGCTGGTACGAAGTGTGTGGTATATAATCTCATGTTGGTACATGTTTTAATTTGAAGAATGTTATGAGAACATTTAAATAACAAATCTGCAAACCCTGTGAGGTAGGCAGTGCGTGTACTACAATGCTGACTTGACAGGTAGCAAATGAGCACAGACACCTGTTTGTTTATACTAGGAAAAATGTCACTGATGCAAGATACACCGCAGCAGATGAGGATTTTTAGGTAATACAGGAACAGTTTAAAATAGAATCTGCCTGCAGGAGTTAACCTATAAACTACAACTGGCATAATTACTATCACTGACTACATGGGCATCATTCCAATAAGTATGGAGTCTTAGGGCAAGACTGTGCTTCAAAGTCCTCAATGTGACACAAAACCAATCAATGATATTGTTCTGGTACTTCCATACTGCAGAATTTTACTGCCAGTGTGTGTGACTGCAGTCATGCTGTAATTCAGTTTTCCACTTGGTTTAAAATATTGAATATGCTCAGAAATTTTCTAGTTAAGAGCCTTGAGTTTTCATCCAACAGTACTCAACTACAGACTGAAGTGCTCAAGTTCCAGACCCGAGTCTTCAACATGCTTTCATCACTGATTTCCACACTTTTTCAAATGTCTGTCAATCAAGTTTTAGTGAAAACTGGTTCCAGATTAATTGACAAATCAACTAAGAACAGATAATTATCTGCCATTATCTCCTCTCCTTTCCTTGCACATTGTTTCTTAATAGAGTGTGGAAACCAAGTGTACAAAAACCCTGAAAATTGTGAGGAGGGGGAAAATAAATTAAAAAATCAAGTGCTATAATTACATGTTCTCCAAAAACATTAGCTCTGGTTTACTTCACACATATGTGGTTTATTCTTTTTTCCTTAACCTATCCTGATATTCATTCTGGGTAATAGGCTATATAGTATCCCACATGGTAATGAATATTGTGAAATAAGCCATAACTTGGGATTTATTGAATTTATATTATTAGATTTTGTAGCCTTAATGTTGGAGTAATATTAGAGATTTATTTGAAGATTGACAAAGTTCTGGCTTATTTTTCTTGTCTACGAATACCCACATACCCACTCACATCAATAATGACTGCATTCAAGGATCCTAGTACTGTGAAGATCAGGGAAAATAAGGCAGTCAATTGGATACATGAAGATAATCCAAAGAACGCAAATTCAAGTACTCTGCTGGACTGGGCATCTGCCTGCCTTCCCAGAATGAGGAATTGTCAAGCAACATACTCTCCCATCTGCAATAGCAGTCTCTATGGGGAGACAATGTTTGGATGAATATGAAGTGAAATTCCCCTGTTCTCAAGACTGCTAATGCAGATTTTATTTATTTCCAACATACTTAAATGGACTAAAGGGAGCAAAGCACAGCAGAGCACCATCACTGCTGCCTGCACCAGAAACACACACAGATTTCAGCACCTCCTCCTCAGTGTTCTTTAGGGCAAATATGAAAACTAGTGGTGAAAAACTAAATGAGACAGCAGTTAAGAGGTCTATGAAAAACCCACCTTTGTTGATTTTAAGACTTTACACAATAAGTATCTGAGCTTTCTGAAATGAAAAGCTTTCTTTTATCATGCAGAGAAAAGACAAATGAGTCTTGCTTATTGTTGAGGTTTTCCTCCTCCTGTATTTCTTTATAATGAAAAAAAAATTATTACCTCCCTTTAACTGGAAAGACATTAACCTCATGCAAGTGATGATATATTTAAACTTGATTTACCCAAGACTAACATGTTTAGCAGACCAGAAAGATGACAGAAGACATTCCTCAAGCATCCAGAAAAATTCCCAGTGAAATTTAGAAGCTACTTTGATAATATACTTTCAAGGATGAAAAATCCAATAGAACCCTTTTCGAATAATAATAAAAAGAATACTTAAAAGAATGCCTAGAGGAGAAAAAAAAAAACACAATCAAAACCAGCTACATGCCCTGAAAATGAAGGAAATGAAAAGTCAAAGTTTCACTTTTTGAAAACAAATACTGACTAAGAAAATGTAATTTTCACTTTGCAAACATTTAGCAGGCCATAACCCCCCTTCTAGAAGCCTCCAGAGACTGGATAAATCTTGAATGCCTGTGTACAATTTTATGCACAAGGAACATACAGTTTTTAATAGCCCTCCTCCCAGGGCAGCCAAAGGCTCTTTTTGACATGAGCCAACTCCAGACTGCAGCCAAGTTCTCTGGTTAATGCCAGGATGAGATGGAAGCATCTGGAAAAACCGGCAACTCAACAGAATCCAATAGTCTGTCACTGCCTTAAGCTTTTCCCAGGTATTACTGTGCCTTCTGGAACTACATAAGGAGATTGTTCAGCACTGGAGACAGCAAAAAACACCACCAGCTCAGCTGCTCTTCCTTCCAGTTCAGCATCTGCCTGTCTTTAGCTCTAAGAGGCAGATATAGCCTGTAGCCATGAAATTTTTATGTTGGTCCAAATACATAATTCGAGAATCAAGTCCAGCATTTCAGTGGCCTCTGCAACCTTTTTTAACCGACAGACAATCTAGTCAGGTCATCTATGAAATTATTAGTGCTTTCAGTGTTGCACCTTTTTTCCAGTTTCCACAGATAGGAGCTTTTTAAGTATATATTTAAGAAAAAGAAAGTAAGACTATTTAGTCCTTAGCAATCACTGTAATTTCCTAAAAAGGTATCCAACACAGAAATTCCAATGTTGGTAGGTCCTTGGTCTTGGCTGTACCATCTTTGAACATGTTTTTCCATCCCCAGTGTTCTTTAAGACGTGAAAAAGATTTTAAGTTGTTTCATTAGAACTCCTACATTTTCCACAATATGCATCTTATGACTACTGCTTTATATTTTTCACCCATAAAGATGATCAGAACCTATCTAAAGCTTTTTTCCCTAGGAATTGTCCAAAATAAGAAATACAAGCTATTAACTTGCTTTCCTCCACAGATGTCATTGCAAATGCAGAGACAGATTTGCATAGATAATCAAACCAATGACAGTTCATTTGAATGCTATCAAATACATATTTTTCTACAAAAGAACAAAAACATTGTTACATGATGGACCTGATACCTTTATGCTAACAATCACTTTCTTGTTTAAAGAACTTGAAACAACAAAAAACCCCAAACTACCCTGGTGAAATCCAAAATTAGAAGAATTTCTCCTCTAGCCTAAAATGTCTGAACACTGAACACTCCCCAGTCAGATAAATTTCCTTTCTATACTAGTCAGAATTCTCTTGCTAAAAAAACCCTGTCAGATACTATTTTTGCTTTAGGAGCTTTAGGCAATTCCACCAAGCCTACGAACAAGATAAATTTTTGATTTACTTTTTCAAAATGCTGACGTTCATGAACACTTATTCTAAAACTCTGACTGTAACTCTTTTAAAACTTAAATAACATCACAGCAGTTTCAGAGTACCATCCAACACAGAGAAACATTCCAGCATACTTAATTTTGCGGTTAATTATGCCAGGAAATGTATTTCCTTTTGATTATTGTTTCACTCATAGTCATGCTGTCTTTTGACTAATTAAAACCAAGATTAAAAGCAGTTTTCAGATACTTAGATAAACTCCTGTGAATTTTCCCAGGCAAGACTCAGAGCAGCAACGAAAAACCATTTGTGAAGAAGACACGTACCTCCGGCTCTCCAATGGGCGCCCATCACTTGAGATGCTTCGGGGAATGTTGGCTCGTTCTGGGGGTGGCATTTTCCCTTCTCCTTTTCCAGAGCTAATCCTAGATGGTACTGGGCTTTGGATTTGAGATGGCACCTGAGCCACATGAGGTCCCTGTCCTTTGCTCGCATTTCGCTGCCATTTGTTATTATTTCTGAAGGGAAACTTGAATTCATACGACATTCCTTCATTCACTTTGTACTCCATCACTGGCATACGGTAGTTTTCTGAAGAACTCCTGGAAATTAAGAAATTAATATGCAGCTGTAAAAAATAAAAACGTGATATGTTCACAAGAAGAGAAATGTGAAGACAGAAGCTGAACCAATTCTATGGAAGTATGAGATTCTCTTTTTAAGAAACGTTTATTTAACAAATTTTAGAAGGCTCAAGAAAAAGGACTAGTGATGTTGAGAGTCTGTCTCTTCATCCTGGTGAGTGATGCACAACAGACTACCATGGACTCTGCCTTGTTGGCCTTCCCCCTGATTCTCACACATTAACAACCCTGTTGTCACCATCACTAAGCCCTAACCCAATGCCTGTCCTAGTCAATCCCTCCAGAAGAGTTTATAGCCATCCATTCCAACATTCCAGTTGGTCAAGTTGATACTCTCCATCTGATACTGGGCTAGAAAAACTAAAGATTTGTGAGAAGGGTATCTCCCCTTCTTAAAGCCATGTGTTTTAGAACTTACCTGCAGCCAGACAAATAAGACCTGAAATGTTTGCTCTCTTTGAGACACACCTTTCTGATGTACAGACATTAAAAGTCAAGAGTCACGTGAAATAAGGCACTAGACATAACTTTCAAATACCTTTGGCTTTGGAGTACCTCAGATGATAAATCTGAACATTATGAAAAGACTTGCTAGAAACTGTGTATGCCAAACCCCAAAGATGCCCGTTGCTTCCTGGGAAACAGCACAGCATAAAAATCTGACTAGAACAGGATGTAAGCTAATGCAGCCCACATAAGAAGCAGAGCAAACTTCTGCATATATTTCAAATGAGGCACTTGGAAAAAAATGTGATCTTCTGCTTTAGTAAGGATAATTTTGGCATTTCTCTTGACAAATGTATATATACATCTGAATGAACACTAGGTATGTTTTATCATAATTACTTTATCTACATACATCACTCTCTAATGGAAAGAAAAATAAAAAATCAGTGCAAAATTTTGAACCCATAGCTCCTCCTCTAAGCAATTAAACCATTAGGGGTGAAAAATATTAGTATATCTTCCCTGCAAAAAACAAAAAAGAGAACTTGTTATCTGGCCATGCTGACATAAGGAAGTTGTATGGTCTAATAAGAACAGACAAAGTGAAACAGTCTTGCTGCCCATAGTATACATATTCTGTAGTTTTATGCTGGTCTACCCTCTAGTCTTAATGTCCAAATTAAATTATCTGTTGGAAGGCATGAGATGTGCTTCTGAAGCACAAGTAGGTCAGCTTCACCTGAAAGTCTCCCAGGCCCCTCTGATATGATCCACTGCATGCTAGACAGAGATGAGCAGGAGATAAGGCCACTCACAACTGAACTACAATATTGATAATTGATATCCTTCGTTTTTTCTTTTCTCTTCATATTTTATGTCCCTGCTATTCTTTCCCCAGTGCTTAAGTACTTAGTTTGGGTTTCTCTTTTTCCCCCTGCAACGTACCTACAATTTAACAAGCAGGAATTCACAATTTCCTCTTAAGGCTGTGTCCTTAGTTTCAAAGTCAGCAATCAGCCCACTAAATTAGTTCAGTGGCAATGTTTTCATAACCATGGTTTAGTAGAGACTTAACCATAACAAGGCCTGCCTCTGTATAGGGCATGAGAATGTGAATCGGGATGTTTGGATCTATTTATGAATCTCCTATTGACCTTGTACATGTGCCTGTCGCCAAGTCAGCTTATCTAACTGCACCCCAACTTCCTGCCAACCAATTTATTAGGATAGGGACTGCTTCTCATATCAATGTAGTATTTCATGCAGAATGCATCTTCATTTTAGTTACGGTCTGCAGAATTTACTATAGTAGAAATACTCAGTCACCTCCACAGGACATAACAAAAGGACTCCAGCTGCAGAAAATTGATTGCCAAAAGAGAAACTCCTTTGCACAAATACTTAACTGAAGTGTCTAGTAATACATGTAGGATAGCCACAAATTCAAGACACAGTTCTTGAACTTTTATGATTTTGGATAGAGTAAATGGGGGCATCAAGAGTTGCTTTATGGAATTTTATAGCTAGTAATAATCTACCATGAAGATTTGCTTACTAGACAGCAACAACAAAACTCTGAGTATTTCAAAAAGTGCAGTCGTTTCTCTTACTGCTATGGGTTTGGATGCAGTAAAAGTAAGCCTGGTTTTGGCTGTACTTAATTTAGTTCAGAAATAATAGGATCTGTGCTTTTACTGATTTTTCTGCTCTAATCCTTTCATGATGATTGCAGCTGAACTTTGCATTTACTCAGGCTGCTAAATACTGCTCAAAAGCTTTCAAAATATCTCATGAGTGACCTTATGCCACTCATCATTTTAATCCCTAACATGTATTCAATTTTCCACTGACAGCTGAAGGACAAAAAACTTCTTTTCTCTCTGCTCCTCTTTTGCTAGCATTTACGAAAGGAGTTCATGTTGCTTACAGTAAAAACAAACAGATTTTTCTTTTACACAAGTACTAGGTCTTTTCTCAGACACACAATTTCATATATATATATAATAAATATGTGTTAATGTTTAGCTCCAATCTTAAATATACAAAGATTTAGCTATTACATCTACAAAGTTATAGACTGATTAAAAAAGAGCAGTGCAAAAATGCTCACTTCGTCTCTCACTCCAAGGAATCCTCTGAACTTTGGTAACTGTACTTGCTTCTTGGAAAACCTATCCTAAGCCTTCAGCTAGCCTGGGGGCAAATTTATTCTATTATACCTCATTCCATTTTAATCATACAGCAGCATTTCCAGGATACAAATACAGGATGTCAGGAATATGCGATTAAGACTTAGCGATGTGGCTGAAGGCTACAGACAATGCTGAGAATTCATAAAAATTATAAAAGCTTTAGTGTGAATTCAGGAAAAATGGAGGGACTTAATGTCCAGTTTAAGAAAAATGCACATATTACTGCTTATTTCTGATGAAGCACCAGTTTTAAACTATAAAATCAGCAATATAATTGACATGAGCTTCAGGCTTAATATAGATGGCAAGTGAGAGAGATGCAACAAGATCTATGGAGTAAAGAAAAATTTGCAGCAATTTCTCTGGCCAGATCCATACCTTTGAAAAACCCCCATCATTTACAGCCTTACTTATTGTGAAAACAGAAGCATCTAAGTCTATATTCCTAGCTTTCAAGAATTATATCCACAGGCATTACAAATTACCAGCAAATGGGAAAGCTGGCATGTGTACAATCAATTTTTATGCATGCTAAACACACAATTATGACTAAGAAGTTGTTTGATTTCTGTGTTCAATTCCGTGGTTCCATGAACTTCTTCACACATGTTATTATATTTTAGTATTCAACGAATATTTGGGGGGCATGGAGACTGAATGTGGGCAGTTTTTCCTGCTCTCATTTTCCAACCTTAAATATTGGATTCTGTATTATAATTATACCACTTTTTTTTCGAGGCAAACACTCTATAGTGGTTCTCCCCATAAAACAAGATACTATTTCAGAGCAAACACAGCAACTGCAAAATACCTGCGTGGTGTGCAGTCCTCATAGGGAGGGACAATGACGACCTTCACTGTGACTGATGTCCTGAGCAGATCAATCATTTGCTCGTGGCTCAGGGTGGCCACAGCCACCTTGCAGATCTCCACCAGGCGGCTGCCCTGGCGCAGCCCTGCCTGCCAGGCGTACCCGTAGGGCTCCACGTCAGCCACGATGCCCTCGTAGTTCACGTGGAAACCCAGCTGGCCCAGGCCATTCCTGCGCAGGGTCATCTCCACGGTTTCACAGCCCTTGGTCACCAGCTGGGAATTGAAATGCAGATAGAATTTAATGCATTCAAACACCTCTGAGGCTAACAGAGGTTTAGGGGCTCAAGTTTTGCACAACCGACTCCCAAGGATCATGGTAGGACACAATAAAGGGATATATACTGCAGTCCTAGGTACATAATCAGCTGAAATGAGTCCTGTTGCTCAAACTAAGATTTTCAGTAGAATCTGGTTACTCAAGTTCTGCCTTGGAATTTTTATTGCAACCACAGGAATTTTAGAAGATACATGGCAGCACACAACAGAAAAACACATGGAGTTACACAAGCATGTCTGTCTTTTACACTTTAGTAACCAACAAAACATTCTCCATTTCTGGCTGTTTCAGGAAATGGCAAAACTACTTTTGTCAGAATGTGGTAACATGCAGCTACTAAGCACAGTAAACTGGGAACTATGCCAACTCTTCCATGTACCATGAGCATCAATGTCATCAAGAGCAATTTAATAGGACCTAGATTTCCTTCTTTTCTGGTAGTTATACAACCACAGTTGTGAAATTACAGGAAAGAGAGCATGTAGCACATTCTTTCATAACTTAATTGGATATAAAATTAGCATGGACAGATATTTTAAAGGGAGATACCATGATTCACTGCATTTTTACTTTATCACATGCAGAGTATATCTGAAGGTTGCAGTGGGGATTGGCACTGCACTCTGCTGGCAACATAATAAGTTAGTCCCAAAGACATTGCAGATTCATTTGAAACAAGATATTCCAAGTCTATAAAATAGAGAAAGGGAAGAAAAACAAGGAAAAGAAGTAATGTGACACTTCTGTACTTGTTGTGTGGGAGTAACTTATGCATCTGAAGGACCCGGTCTTTTTAATATATTAATACATTTTTCACACACACACAGCCAGCTGAGACTAGTTGATATGTGATAAAAGTGAAAGCAATATTCAGTTTTGAGAAAGAGAAGCAGGGAAGTCTTCATAAATTTCACAATAAAAAATTTAAACAATTTTAGGAATCCCAGGCATTATTTAAATTGAAGCTTTACCTGGCCAACGGGTGAGAGGAGAAAGCAAAGAAGGGGAACCAAACAAGAGAACACATTCTAACCTCCAGCCTTTTGACGATCTCTTTGATGTCATCAATGTTGCTGATGAAGCTCTCCAAAGAAACACATTCACCTCTCTCATAGAATATTTTGATATTTGTGTCTGTTGAAGTCCACCCTATCACATCTCGACAGGAGCAATTGAACACCACGCTTTTTGTGTCCTGTTCAATGAGGACCACAAACTCATTAGAGATGCCTAGGAGACAGTCTATTTCCATACCCTTGCTGTAGTCTTTTGCATGGACACTCCAGACAATAGCACCAGAACTGTAGATCTCTGCTCCTGGATATGGTTTGGACTTTTCCTTCTTTTTTGAAGCAAGTGAGATGAAGGGGAACTTGCCAGAAGGGTCAATGGGTGTGTTGGTGACATTCTTCTCTGCCAAGTCTTTCAAGTACTCTTGCCGGGTCCTGGTGGCCATCGCACGGAACTTCTCTGATTTATGAGCAGCATTCTCTGCATTAATGACTTTGGCCAGTAAGAAGTCCCTGAACACATTTGATTTAGGAAATGTCACACCTTTTGGAATAGGTGGGCCAAAGGATGGTACATCTCTGGATCTTGTCACAGCAACACTAAATGAAATAAAAGAATTCAGAAACACAGTGTTTCACTCTAGGCGAATTCAGCAGTTTTTGCTTACAGACAATACATTCCCTCAATTTTTCTTTTCTCAGCAATATGCCTAAATTTACATATTAACGTTGCCAGTGTGGAGGTCATGCCCCCTTTACTGTATAAACAGAAAGCCACTTTTGTGCATATAGGCATTTTTGACACGTTCTCAGTCCACAGCTTATAAAGAGCTTCAAGTACAAACTGTAGGGCTGGGGTTTTTTTTATAAGTAATCATTCATGTATGGTAGTTCTGAATTCTGTTTGGTTTTGGTATAAAAAGAAAATTTCTACTTACACTATGAGAAAGGCTAGCTTAGAATGTAGCTACTTAATGCTGAAAGGCTCATCTGAAAGCAGTGCCAAGTGTGTGATCAACACTAGAAATATAGATTAAATGAACACATGGAAAAGATAAAGGCAATGAAGTCATCTCACTAGGCCAGTTCCATTAAGAAAATGATTTGGTGACTGGAATGCATATATACATCACATTACTGTTTTACATTTCTGGACAGAAAACCTCACTAGCTAATATTGCTTGACTCCAAAAATAAAAAACTTCTGAGAAGCCCAGAGATATATAGTAGAAACAAATATGTTCTTTTTCAACTCTTCCTTTTAGTTCCTGCACCAAGTGATGGACTGACAATAAGATTGCCTTAGGCAACAGGGACCAGCTTAGCTATTCTCAATTGTCAATTCTCTTTTGCTATAAATCAGATGCAAGTTGTTTAGAACCTCTGAAGATCTGACATTCCAATCCAGTATCATTCACTTGACGAACTATCCTAAGAGACTGAAACTCTACTTCGATAGTTTTGTGACAAGAAATGTCCCCACAGTCCAAACAGGACTTAGCACATATCTGTAACTAGATCTGAAAAAGCATTAACTAACTTTGGCAAAGATACCATGGCAATGGAAATAAAGAAGAATAGGATAAAACTTGATCACATTAGGAAAGCATGTGGTGTTTCACTTAGAATGCTGACTGGTATTATTTTCACATTTTCATTTTACCTGAATTCTTAAACATAATCAGAGAACTTCAGAAAAAAAATCAGTAACTAAGATTTCAGAGTAAATCTTTTGAAGAAGCATATAGGAACACCAAAAATAAAAATTAAGTCACCCAATCTACAGCCGTATCTTCTGGTTTTAAGTGGTAGGGTGTTTTGTTTGTTTGTTTTGCTTTTGCTATTCTGAATTGCTTGGGGTGTTTTTTTCCTTTGGTTTTTTGTTTGTTTTTTAATTACTGTATTTTCTAGCAACTGATACTGAAAGAGGTCATTACTGTCATATTTCCTCCAGAAGTATACCAGTATATCTTAAAGTATGCAACAGGGGGTGCTCATGAAGCAAGTGACTCATCTCCAGTGGTCCTGAAAGGTCTGTTATTAAGAAATGGAAGCCTAAGCATTAAACGCAATTACTGGATGCAATGAAAAACTACCAGAAACTACCAGTAAGATTTTGTTTGGTTCAGTTTTCAGTGCCATGAATCACAGGGATAAGAATTTAATCTTTAATACATGCTAGAGAAGTTTTAAAAAGTGAGCAATGCTCAGAGATGCCAGACTTTTGAAATATTGTTTATCTTAGTTGGGAGAGAGAATCACTGGCCAAGACAGTGCTCGACTTTATTCCTTTTATGTAGTTTTTAAATATAAATTCCAGTACATTTTTATATTATATGGTTTCCTGTTTTGTCTAGAATTATGAATCCATGAAACTGTTCCAAATAATTCAGTGAAAAAGAGGTCCAACTTACTTTGAAAAGTCTCCTAGAGAAATTTTTCATAATAGAATTCTACAAATCTAAATCAAGTGTTTGCACTGAGAGGACAGGAAAAAATAGTACCTCAATTTTAAAGACAGTACAGAAAACATAGAATGTTCTGGTGGTCTTGGGTATCAAAATGAACACTGACATTCTCCCAACCATTTATCACACTGTTTCCCCTCCCCTTAAAATTTAAGCCTGTACCATCACTAAAGCCAAAATTACCATTAAGCAACCAATGAGGTTCCAGCCCTTATAGTTATAAACACTTGAAAAATGAGATGATTCACGAGTCTGAAGGTCAAAAATAGAACCCTCAGATACTTGAACTTATTACAGTTTAGCAAGTATCAATCTTTCCCATGCCTTTTTAAAAGGAAGAAAATATATACAGTCATATTACTTAAAGTAACAGACAAAAGCAGATCTATGCTGTAATATGCAATTCAAGTGAAAGACGCATCTGCAGCCCTTGTGGATGCATTTTGTACACTCCCTTCAAAATCACTTTCTGTACAGGGTAAGAGCTGAAACATATGTCTAAGAGTTTAAGAACAAGCTGTGCTCACATAAATTATGCAACAGTTGAATTTTTCAATAAGCATCCTGAAAAAGAGTATCCACATGAACATTCTTAGTCCAGGAGAGTTAATACATATACAAAGTTCAGCATCAATTTTAGAAATGCTCTGTGAACTTTACCAGAAACTTCTTAGGAGAGGAAAGCCTTTAACCCATCTATATGTACTCAAAAAATAAAGAATACACCAACTCATACACAGCAGTCTTAGATTTTCCTCTAAATAAGCACTCACCTTAATAAAATACTTAAATGAATATTTGTATTTCAGCAAAAACAAGTCAATTCAAAGGCTACCTCATTTCAAGATACATGCTCTAAATCCACTGGTCTGACATTTCATATTTTAAATGAAACTGCTTTAGAGAAGTTTTCTCAAATGAATCAACATTTAAAAATGAAAATAGTAGAAGAGTTCAGTATATAACAAAGGTAAGAACTTTCACTGATAGTAAAAAAGCATAACTCAGAAATATTTCTATAAGCTTGCAATTTAGTTTTAAAAATTATACTAGTAGGAATATGATCTTGCAAGTCCTTATTACATGTTACTATCAATTACCATTTTCTAATTTTAATCATATTGACTTTAAGGTCACATTACAACTTTATTTTTTGCTGCATAATTCTGTCATTTCTTTGTTGGACTGAAATGAGATAAGAAATTAAGATATTTCCAAGAGCTTAGCTTCTTCCTGAAAGGCTAAGTCATACTTTTTCACTGTCTTAATTTCAAAAATGGAGCATAAACTCAGATGACCAAATTATCTAAGCAAAAAGTGGAAGTGGTTTTTTTTTTTCTTTGTTCTATTTCTATCAATGCCAAAATGGTCTTCTAGCATTCTCTTAAAAAAGAGAATAAAAAGGAAGTGAGAAGGCAATTCTAAAATAATTTCCAAGTGCTTGATATGCACGTGTGTGTGCGTCTGTGACCGCAGCAGCTTCCTCACTGGGCATGTTTCATCTACATATCCGTGTGTCTATTTACTCTTTTAAAGAGTTCTAAATTCACATGACTCAAAACCTCCTTGACCCGCATCTTTCACTACATTTCCATACTGAGAATTTAGGAGGAGAATGGCAGCTGCACTCCAGTTGCCTGTGTCCAGTGGGTGCAGCAGCAGGTACCTGTAACAAACGCTGTCCGTGCAGGGACCGTGCACCCTCACAATGACAAAGACGTGCTGGAAGTGGGAGCGGATGTTTTTTGGGCTGAATGGTTGTGCTCCAGGCTCCTGGAAAACTATTGTCACAATATCATTTCCAATATGCCGTTTTCTCAGGAGCTTTAATGAGGGAAAAAGAAAAAAAATGTTAAAACAGACTTTTCACAAATTTCCAATCATTTATTTCTCATTATTATAAATTACTATGGCTCATTTTCCTTCCCCAAGTGATACTTCAAACTGAAAACTGAAACAATTGGGTGTTCTATAACAAGTACCAGAATTAGTTGTTCACCTAATAAATTTCAGGCATGGTTGTTTTCATAATAATTTCATTTCTATATGTAGCATAGAGGGTCAACTTACAAGGGAAAACTTAGCTAATCAAAGGGGAAAAACAAATCCTGTGAGTATCAAGAGAAATCAGTAATACATGGAAGCAGGAAAACATCCCCCATTTCAAACATTTTTACAAGCCAGTGGTAGGTCCTATTTAAAGTTGAAAACAAGTTGTTATTGTCCTTAAGACACACTATAAATAATTTCCTGGTAGGCTTCTTTTAGTAAATAAAGCAGTTCTGCCCAAACAGAACTGTTTAAAACAGTTTAAAAAAAAAAATCTTGACTAAGGATTTTGGCTCATGTACTCTTGTGTAGTGTGCTGGACTACCATTCATTATCTCTCTCCATATTACAATGTGCTGAATGCAAACCTTAAAGGGCAATTGACTTAGCTGTAGAAGGTTTAAAATTATTTAAAATCATCAGATACACTAAGGTCCTTCTGACAAGTACTAATGACATTACTGCATACTATTCACATCAAAGTAATGCACAATTAAATAGAAAACAACGGAGCAAAATCTATGATGTACGTACAATCATCTACTTTGTTCATCTCCCTGACACAGAGATTGCCACCTTTACTTTTGATTCTTTAAATGGTTTTTTGCTAGTAATGAATAAAAGTTGCCATAAATACTCAATAGTTCATCTTATTCTGAGCCCATCTTACCTGCTGCTTGTTGTTTGGAGTATATGGCAACATAGTAGAAACATGGAACATGATTTCATAGTCCTTGTATGTTGTGTACAGAGAATGAGTACCTGTTGAATCAGCTGGAGTTAAAGAAGACAAAATAAAAGTATTATTAAAAAAATCAAAGCCAAAGTTTCATTATTATTAAGAAAAACATCAGCCAAGACAAGAATTTTTATCATCCTCAATCCTAGGATTTGCATATAGGCATTTTTGAGTTGTTGAAGTTCTTATACTTGCTGAAATATCAGCAAGTAAGAACTTACTCACAGTTTATTCACCTGCCAAACCAAGTGTCACATAAATACAGCCTGTGTACTTTTGCATACTTTTCCCAGACAAAAACTTGTTAGGAAGAGGGAGGTGATACCAGAAGACCCTGAAGAAAGCCCACCTAACATGAAAAGTGAGAACAAAGTCCAAGATAACTTTCAGTTATCAAATATCCACCCAATACCTCAGAACTGTAAAGAATGTGAAAAAGACTTCAGCAAGGCAGGCAGACAGATACTGAAAATGAATACTGTGACCAAACACATCATAAACAGCAAAGGACCTATAACCCACAATAACAACAGGATGAGTTCTCCTAAACGTAAACATCAGGACTTCAAATTAACTGTAATGAAATCAGGTAACACCTTCATTAGAAAAACTGCTTTATGGACAGGAACAGTCAAAACCCCAAGTAGGATGCCAGCATGCTTATAACTGATGATGAAAAAAGCCCACAAAAATGACATTATGATGCTGGTCTATTAATCTAAGGTAATCTCACCTGTTTTGATTTCTGGCCACCCTATTTCAAAAGTTATAGAAGAAAGAGAAGGGATCCAGAAACAGGCCACAGAAATAATTAAATGTGGATGGAGAGACTTCCATGTGGAGAGAAAACAATAAAAACTAGGACTATGAAGTTTAGAAAGAAAAAAGAAGAGGGGGACATTACTCAGTTTAAAAAGTGATGGTTGAAAACAACACTTGATTACAGACAAATTGTGAACTTGTTTTCACTTTCTTTCACTCTAAAAAGTGACCTTGAAAAATATGCCATTCATTTAAGCAGTAACACGTTTAAAGATAAAATAGTGAGTATATGCTATTAAATACAACTTATATCCACAGTGCAAAAAGCCTGCTTTCAAACATCACTTGAAAAATAGCCAGTTTTATAAACGGAACAAAGCATTCTGGCTATTTGAAGTTATATAAACATGCAACAAAATTATATAATCCCAGTTATTTATAACAATGTATTTTAAAAAGCTGATAAAAACTGTATCTTGGCATTTTCATTAGCAGCGAGATCATGTTACTAAGAAGAGAACAGATTTGAGAGTTGTGATGCATTTACAGTAAAAAATATACAGTTTATTTATCCAGATTTTGAGTATAAACTTTGAGAAGTTTGCTCCCTGTCAGATTCAGAGTATTAAAATAGAGGTAGCTTTAATGTAAATGAAGCACAAAATGATCTATAAAATGAAACTGAAAGTTTTCTACATTATAGCCACATAGAGATTTTGTGCTTCCAAATGACCTATCTATAATAAAATGAGAATCAGAAATAAAAGATTCCTACAATCTAAATATTATTTTAATAATTTAATATTAATATTAAATATGCTAATCACTTTCTTTTAAATGCTAATTAGAACAGCAGATAGCTGAAAGGGGATCATTTCAGCTTGCATTGTTTTCACAGCAGCCTCTGTCCTCTGCCTGATCACTGCAGTGCACACCCAAGGAGGCAGATAGACCCAAAAGTCACCTAAACATCAATGCAACTTCCTAACAGCTTTATCTGCTGAAGAGTAAATACTGATTTGTACCTCATCTTTTAGAAACAGAGCATAAAAAAATATGACAAATAACTGGAAAAGAGGAGGAGTAGGTGCAAAAAGATTGGGATGTGAGACAGGGAAAGGCAGGCCCCAAAAGAGGGGAAGGGGCTCAAAAGGTATTGGAATAGAATAAAGCAATTCTGACCAAAAATATTCTAGAACACCTACATATTTAAGCCAAACTTTCAACTTTCCTGGCAGGATTTAATTTTAGGCAGAAAAATGTTTTCTGAGAACAGCACTGATTCTGCAAACAAAATAATCAGGCTACAATCCAAATGACACATTTAATAATTCCAATTATTTCCAAGCACTTTACAGTTAAATATCTCTTATTCAAATCCAACTTCCAACAGAAGTCCATATGCACTATGACTGTGCATCTCTCTCACCATTCAGCTTTTCTGAAGTCCAGAATACTCTTCCTGAAGTACACCACCATAACTGCAGGTGTTTGTTTTAAAGGAAATCACAGCTATTGCAATAAAATCCAAGACTGTGTGCTGGAACAACATCCATCATTTCAAGGTCAGAACTGCAAGCCAGCACTGCAATCTACTTCTGTTTAACAGAGGCCTGAGGGATCTTTAAATTCATTAGCGTCTTTTTACACTGAAGACATCTCCTCTGGCCACCAGTTTATGGCACAGCTACTCATGATGCTTTCCCAGCCTTGCCCCATTACTGGATCTGGGCACTTAGCTGGGTAGCTGATCCTTTTTCCCTTCCACCATTAATAATCTCTACAAACCCTCCTTTGTCTTCTGTCCTTCCAATGATTCTCAGCTATATTCACAAGGATTAACAGACTCACATTTGAAGTGGTTTTTTTCTAACACACTACTGATAGTACTCAAAACTGTGGCAGACAACCACCAACATGCTACTGACTGAATCTACAGGACTTTGTCAGCCTGCCTCTATAGCACTTTAACCTCTGTGCTAGAAAACTCTATAAAAACCATTATGAGTAGAGAATCTGACCCCCTGTTTCAAAGAAAAACATTCAAAGGAATTGTAGGAGACTGAAAAGTTACACTGATAAGGCAGGACTACCATTACTACAAACTGCAGTAGGGCTCACAATAAAAAGCACAAGAACAAATATTTTCAGAGCTTAATGTTGCTCTCCCTCTACCTTTGCTTTGTCAGCAGCTGCCAATACTGCTCTTCTGTCATACATAAGGATTACACCAAGCATTCATGATCAACTTCTATAATACCCAAGTTGTTTTCAGACAGAAATGAGGAGGACACAATCTTTTATTTTGTACCATACAAAAGTACATGTGTAACACAAATGCAGAGAAATGCAGATGGACTTCTGCCCACCCTTATTTCTGCTTCTTAAGCAACTTAACATTTTAAGATTTGTTGGTCTCCCAACAGAAGGCTCAGACCCAAGAGTAAGTCTATCATTATTTCAACAAGGCTGGAAAGCTTTTATATAGTGCAAGTGAAGAAGGCAATCTATCTGTATTATTTCATTACAAACATTGGGGTTTCTTGACAACGCCTAAATGAAATGTCAATTTCAAGTCCATTCAATCCCTAGATTTTATTATCTACTTAATAGCTTATGGTTTTATATTCTTCTGATGTCTTAATCAGAAAATCATGCAGAATATAAATATTTAGTACGGAAACCTACCATTATTAGCTTAGTTTATAATCTTATTAAATTGATAAATTGTGAAATTCCCAGCTCATATTAATCAACTTCCTTTATTTCCCTCATCAACCACACTACCATTCTGTTAGACCCACAGTCCTTGTTACCAGGCCTAGCATTATCAAGCTGATCCCACTTACCAATGTAAAATAAGACTAAGTGAGGGGGAGGGAAATAAAGCATACATTACAACTGGAAAAGAAAGTAAATTGACTGAAGTTATAATTTGAAAGATCACTGTGATGTTTATTACTTTAAAGTGATGCCCATAATCTTCCTAGTCACTGTGGGATAGGTGACATTTTCAAGCTCTATTTCCTATCCAAAGTCTGCAGGCTGCCAGGAGATAGACTGTTTCCCCTCTGGTAATTCTAGAAATAAACAAACAAAACTTGAAAAGTAGCATCTCTTTTTCACAGTGGTACTGGCAGAGATCCAAAACTAAAGCCCTTGAAGGATGCAATACACTTAAACAGGCTTTCAGTTACTAGTATGCATGAGATTCCTCCTTTTAAGGAATTGGCTCTGTTATGGACACTTACTAATTAGGATCCTAACTCTAAATTTCTAGTAATAACTGTTCTGAAACTGCCTTTTGCTAAAGCAACTTTACTTTTCTAAATTTTCATAAATTAAAAATATTGTGAATATTTCCAGAGTACATATACAAATCAGCTCATCTCCATGCAGAGAAAAATCTTTCCATGTCTTACATCATGCAACTGCTTTCCACAGCTTACAAAGTATTGTCAAAGGTACAGAAAGTAGCCAAGTAGTCTACATGGAGTTGACCTTTCTGACAAGTCAATGAACAGACATTTGTTTTTAAGCACATCTTCACAATCGACTATGCTGCCACTGAACACAATCCTGGCGCATGAAAATTTCCCGAGTAGTGAGACTGCAAGAACTATTTCAAGACAGAGCTCTCTAGCAGCAAAAGAGCAGAGAGCTAGAAGATGGAGAACCTCAGTTCCTAGCTGTAGACCTAGCTGTTTCAACAAAACCTATAAACCTAAGTCACAGTAAAAAACCACAACCCCTCCTTTGCAGGTCTCTGTGTTAAGGGCAACACAAAAGGACCGACTGATTACTTAGAGTGGCAACTGAAAATGTATTGCCTGGCTGTATTCTGCTCTACATATATATATATATATTCCTTGCACTTGAGATGCAGCTCTTGTGACCATCTCTGGTCTTTAGCATTTCCCCCTACCATTAAGTGGCTTTCCCCCCCCCCCCCACCATTTCCTGTGTGGAATATGCTCTAAGTGTTTCCAAATGCAGCTATCCAAAGAGCTGAGTGTTGTGCCCCCAAAGCACCTTCTCTTTCAGCATTTCCATCTGTGCTTTGCACACTGGCAGAAAGGAGAACATACCACCATCAAGATCAAATTAGAAATGTTTGCTGCTATTGTTCACATTTGCTGTTGTCCAGACCTACTCATTAAGAACTCATGCATGCTCACACGTAGTCATGTGTTTTCTCAATAATCCTGCAGGCAATTAACCGGAAAGATTTCAGACAACTTAAAAGAGTTCCTAAGCAGTTCTGGCTGATAAGGTTCCACATATGTGAGGCTGTAAACCTTGACTGAAAGAAAATGTAGGAAATCCTTCATGAAAAGCAGCAGTTTCGACTTAAGCGGATTTCCTGTCCTCTATGGTCACACTGAAGTGTTCACATAAAGACGTTTTGTATTTTTAGATACAGAATGGAGCTCAGTGGGTCTACTGGGCGAAGTGAAAAAGATATGCCAGCTCTCAACATGGAGGAGAGACCTTCATTACAAGAAGATAACTCTCAAAACCAGGAGAGAGTCAGTCAACTTAAAGATTCCATTCAACAGGTGCTAGATTGTAGTCCATAAACTCAAAACCTGACAATATTCTTTCCTCGAGTCAGAAGCAATAACAAGGAATTCAAAACATCCCTGGAAAATGCTGCTGTTCAGAAGAAAATGCAAAAGTACTTAAAAGACATTTAGAGCTTACTTGGGTATATTTGAGCAGATGAATCAACTCAATCATATAGCATTTACACATACTAGAAACCAGTGTGTGTGGACTGACAGCAAAATATGGGTTATTTTCCTTTTTTTCACATCTTAACTAACCGGGAAGAAAGGGAAGAGAGGATCTTGCTTTAACAACTGAAAGTAACAATGTCACAATATAAAACCAGAAGGTCAGTAAATGTTTTCTCTGTTTTCCATACCCATTTAATTTTTGACCTAGCTCATCTTTATAACCAATAAAATTACAGTTCAGAGCTGCGCAAAAGGAAAACTCACCTTGAGAATTTTAAGTATTTTCTACAAGAGAGCTGATGAGGGACTTCTCCCAAGGACATGTAGCAATAGGACAAGGGGGAATGATTTTAAACTGAAGAAGGGCAGGTTTATATTAGATATTGGGAATAAATTTTTTACTGTAAGGGTGGTGAGGCAGTGGAACAGTTTGCCCAGAGAAGCTGTGAATGCCCCATCCCTGGAAGTGCTCAAGGCCAGGCTGGATGGATCTTTCAGCAACCTGCTCTAGTGGAAGGTGCCCCTGCCCATGGCTGGGGGGTTGGAATGAGATGATCTTTCAGGTCCCTTCCAACCCAAACTGTTCCTTGGGTCTGTGAAATGCTCTCAAGGGAGGAACTACAACAGAGGGAATATAGGTATTGCAAGTAAAAAAAAGCAGGCTCAATGTTAAATATCTGCAAAATAGGTATTAATTCAGGTTTAAAACCAAAGGAGGCTTTAGAACCCTCTGACGATTGATGATTAGACTGGTCAAGAACAGCCTGAGGAGATGGCAATGCAATTGCTGTAGGAATTAAGGACAGAGTATAGAATGATGGAGCATTAAAGCACAGCAAGGTACTCTATTTGTGCCAGAAGACCCATGACAAGACCACAGCTTCTGCTGCACTAAAGCTGATTAATGTTTTCCAGCTTTCATGAATCAAACTCCTTATTTCATTTCCTTTGCTACAAGTAAGCCAAATAGCAAAAGATCTCCACAGGAACTGTAGCTCCAGTACTCAAAGAAAAGGAACACAAGACAAAATTTCCCCAAGTAATTCAAACAGATCTACAAATTGAATGCAGCATGTGCTAGCTGATAAACAGGTATTTCACGTGACTGATACCAAATGCAGGGAGTTTCTTTTATAGTTATGGTCACCCAAGATCATCTTACCACTGCATTTTGTTGCAATATGTTGTACAGTTAGAGCTGATAACATAGCTGCCAAATCCAGTTCATTTCCATAACTCAAAAAATAAAAAGCACAGAGGGAGGAACACATTTGACAGAATGACTAAGACAAAACTGCCTAGAAGAAAAACTGCATGCAACAGACATCAGAAAAACAGTATATCAATTTTTCAAGGTGGAGTGACACAGATGGGTTCCTGAAACATTTTGGAGACAGTCTATAAGTGCATAATTTTAAAAATAAAAGACCTACCAGCTGTATTGATTAGCTTTAAGACAACACACTGATGATAGATTTGCAATATCAATAATTGTTCCATAATTACTGGTTTCTTTTTGTAGCTTTATTGATAATTTCATACCAAATCAGTGCAAAAATAAAATTATTATCAGAGTTGAGAGACCATATGAGAGTACAATTAAATTACACATGTGCTCTGCTTTCACTTATATTAAGCAACTGCCTTCCTACAACTAAGATGTTATTTTTAAGAACCCTTCAAAAAGGCAGTTAGCAACCATACCAAGCATTTTATTCACTTAAGGGGGAAAAAAGAATGAAAAAGTCTTACTTTTTGTATCCAGCTGAGCACGGTACTTGTCAAATCCCTTGAGTCGAACTCGCTCTCCCAAGAGCTGAAGAAACTCCTCAAAGGCTGGACCTGCTGATTCATTATTGTACATTTCCTCTTCTGTGCTTTGCCCAGCTTTGCAGTACATGATACCCACCTTAAGCTGGTAACTTAACTACAAAAGGAAAAGGATGAAAATTTTATGTGTGTACCAAGTAATGAAGCAACTTAGGCACTGAATTAATTTCCCACGTTTTCATAAATCCATAATTCACAAATGAAAAAATACCTAATATTCAGCCTAATTTCAAAAGTTAGTCTAGTTCCAAATACTTTCATTGTTTTCTACTGTAACTGCCTCAATGATGGCAGATTTAATCTGAAGATGTCAAAATGCTTTCTGAAGTGAAATAAACATGAACGTCGCTTATTTTCAGGAGGACAACACTACAGCTTTCAAGTGAATGCCCAGCACTGAGCCACATGGGAAGCATTGGCTGAGAAATGCCAGGAACTTGGCACTCACTGACTGCTACCATGGCTGCCATCCTATGCTAAGCCTTCCATGCAGAAGGGTAGGGCACATCATGTGCTTGCTTCTTAAACAAGTGACCAAATGAAGTCTCTCTCATTTCGAGGAGAAGATCGAAATTACTCACCTGTTAAAACATTCATCTGTTTGCAATGATGAAAGATTTCATGGCGTTCAGTTGGCCCTCCCTGACTTAAATAGGATGATAATAACAAAAAAAAAAACCAGCTAAATTGAAAAATTCTGGTCATACCTTGAAGGTACTATTTACTAGCATAGATCTTCAAATACACTTGTGCTTTTCATTTCCATTTTCCCCTCTAATTTGGTAGTTGATCTTCCTAATGTAGCAGAAACTAAAGATGCAAATAAAGTAATTTTTTACCCAACTAAAATTGTGATTCCTCAAAGCAAATTGTTTCTACCAATTCCAAATTGATACATACACACAAAAAAAAGGAGTACACTGGCATCATTTACATCTGGACTACAGATAGACAAGTCACAGAAGGGAAGAAAGCAGCATCCACAGCCATTTACTGCTGTCTCCAAAACCAATTTCACAGGCAGGAACTCTGATTGAAGGAGCACAAGGGAGATCCTTGGATTTTGTGCATGTAATTCATCCAGTAGAAATGCATCCTTATTGTCCAGTAAATAATCTTTCCTCCCACACATGAATTTTTGCAGAGGCTCTATATCAAATAGACTAACCACATATGCCAGAAAGAAATTGTATGAAAATCTATCACAACTGGTATGAGATTCACAAGTTTGGACTACAGATTATTGGGAAGTGAAAACAGTTATTTGCAAGTGCACTGGAAGCAAAGTTATCTAAATATACTGTAATTTGCTCGCAGCAGATTCTATCCCAAGCCATGAGGCAAAGGATTTTGAACTTGCCAGGATCATATGGACACATAATGAAATTGAAATTTACTAATTTTTACCTATTATATTTATGGTGGGATAATTTAAAGGCCCTCAGAAGTGGTCCTAGTCTGTCTCTAAAGAAAGCAAATTTTAAAATTTAAAAACTCAGGACATTGCTATTTTACTGTACTCTTCCTTCACCACAAAGGATGAATGATGATGGGGATTAAAGTATTAGCAGCAGGAAAACAAGGAGGGAAAAAGAAGAGTAAGGATAACCTGGCTTGTTTACTCCTGCTGAAGAAGTCATTATATAAAAGTTACAGTTCTAGGCTGCTTTTTTTTCCCCCACTACAGAATATCCCTTATTTTATCAGCTGACACACTGACTTACTTGCATCTTCTAAACACATCCAAATTCCTTATGACAAAACTCAAGTACAGCACAAAATCATGAACTGGTTTGGGTTGGAAGAGATCTTAAGGATCATCCAGTTTCTAAAGTCCTGACATGGGCAGCAGGGACACTTTCTACTAGACCAGGTCTGGTCTACTACATCAGACTTACTCAAATTCACATCCAACTTGACTTCTAACACTTTCAGGGATGGGACATGCCCAGCTTGGCAATCTGCTCCAGTGCCTCCTGTTGACACATGGTGAGGGAGGAAGGCTGGTGAGAGGTGGCACTGCTGCCATTCCTGCCAAACAACTGCCATCACTTTCCATACCATCAGTGGCAGGTCCTGTCCTGGACCATTCAGGCATCTGCTGCTCAGATGGGCCTTCTCCAGTCCCACAGAAACAGGATGGATGCAAGTGCTTCATGGAACCACAACACCTTAGCTGTACTGCTAACTACAATACCTTCTAGTAATTTCACTTAAAGAAGTTAGGACAAAGAAAATTATTCTCATGAAACACACTTGCACTATTAAGCTTCAACTTTAGGTGAAGGAAGTATTTTCAAGGGCATAAATATAAATGGGATCTGCAGCACCAATGAGCAAGCAAACGACCATGCTTTATTGCTTTGAAAATGTCAACTAAACAAGGACTATGCAAAGAGCAGGATATGCCTTCTAGCTGTGTTCTTAGATTTGCTAATTTTTTGGGGGGAAAAAAAGTTTCCTTAAGGACAACACAAGTTGGCATTTCTGAATCAAAAAGAGCAGATCTGGAGAATAGCATACAGTCCCCATTATTAAACCTTCTGATAAATCTAGTCCTTAGAAGTGTATTAACTACAAGAAAAAGCTAAAAAAGAAGTTGAAGCATGAATTCTGTTGTGGTAAAACTGCTAAAGTAACATCTTCATTTTAATAATCTGAAAGTATTTACATATTTATATACATGTGAAAAGTGCACTTTAAGTATTTATCTAGCACCCAGTAAAGACAGCAGAAAGTATAGCTTGGATTTAATCAGTCAGCAAGTTTCTTTTATGGAGCAGGAATTATATTAAGAACCAAGTGACATTTCACAGTATTTGTGTGAATGAGGAATTGCCATAAAGACTAGCTTCAAATGAAATAAATCAGTAATTGCCCTAATATTCAAATTTTTAAATCATATTTGGAAGCAAACTTAAGAGTAACCTACCATGAGCTCTGCATTCAAGACAAAGATTAGTAGAAGGTGATTAGCAAAGAAGGCAGTGCAGCCCTAGGAAATGACTGGATTGCTGTTTAACACAGAACTATTCAAATGAATGCATTTTAATAAATCAAATAAAAGAACAGCTAGGTGACAAGCAGTGGGGACCATATGTATGAACAGCAGATGTTACCACTCTAGCAATCTAAGAGGAAGTAAGGAACGAGCAACTTTCACAGACACCACCAGTACAAAACTAGGGCAAGAAAAATATTCCCATTCTAGCACTGAATGACATATGCAGATATTGAAAGAGTAGAAGAGACAGAGCTCAGCCATAAGAGTGATATGAAATGCAGAGAAAATATGTTGCAGTGAAAGACTTGAAAAGTGCAATCTGTTTAGTTTATCATAAACAAGACCAACAGATGATATAATCACTGCATACAAAAACCTTTGCTGGAAAAAAAATCTCACACCAAAATGACTTTTAAAAATGTAGCAGGGAAAAATATCAGAAGTCTTAAAGCTGAAGGCAGATAAATTTAAATAAAGAAGTGTAAATTCTTAAACATGAAAACAAGCAACTGCTTTAAGACCTCACTCAAATATAAAAAAAGATATCTTATTCTAATGAAAACCAATGTGTACACATTTGGCTCAGTGAAGGGATTCCTGGGTGAAATTTAGTGGCTAAGTCAGGCTAAAGGTGACTTTATAATCTTAACTCTTGAATTTACAAAACATTTTATCTGCTATATCAAACAGGCACCTGCTCATGCTGTAATGAAACAGTGTGGCACTCAGCAAGTAGAAGTGATCAACATTCTGTGCACTTAATTAGTAGAGCAGCTGCTACCCAATTTTTGTTAGCTTAGAATTGAAAAAATGCAGCTTCTAATTAGTACAGAGTGTACTTATCTTTTTTGCTAGAAGTGTCAAACTGTTTCATTACCACAAAAACAGAAAATACTTTGATGCACATAATAAAAATTCAACTATCACTTGCCCTTAATGATTTTCAAAAGTTTAAGTACTAGAAAGCCATACTATGGGAGCTTAATAACATACAGGATATAAACTAAGAATAATTTAACCTCACAGTTTTCTTAGATGTCATAAAATCATAGAGTGGTTTGGGTTGGAAGGGGACCTTAAAGATCATCCAGCTCCAATCCCCCTGCCATGGGCAGGGACACCTCTCACTAGACCAAGATACTCAGAGCACCATCCAACCTGGCCTTCAACATCTCTAGTAATGGGGCATCCACAGCTTCTCTGGGCAACCTGTTCCAGCTCTCACCACCCTCACAGTAAAGAATTTTTTTCTCACACCTAATTAAACTTACTCTGTTTCAGTTTGAGGTTATTTTCCCTTGTCCTGTCACTTTGTGCTCTTGTAAAAAGTCCCTCTCCCTCTTTCTTACAGGCTCCCTTCAGGTACTGGAAGGCCACACAGTTGGGTCACCCCAAGCCTTCTCTTACAGGGTGAACAATCCCAGTGCTCTCGGCCTTTCCTCACAGTAGAGATGCTCTGTCCCTCTAATCATCTTGCTGGCCTCCTCTGGACTCATTCCAACAGGTCCTTGTCCTTCCTGTGCTGGGACCCCAGAGCTGATGCAGCTCTGCAGGTGGGGTTTCAGCAGAGCAGAGGGGCAGAATCCCCTCCCTGGCCCTGCTGCCCACACTGCTCTGGATGCAGCCCAGGACACGTTTGGCTCTCCGGGCTGGGAGTGCCCATGGCTGGGTCATGTCCAGCCTCTCACCCACCAGCACCCCCAAGTCCCTCTGGGCAGGGCTGATCTCAATCTGTTCAGTCTCCAGCCTGTGAATACCAGAGGTGCAGAATCCAGGTGCAGGACCTTGCCCTTGGTCATCTTAAACCTCCTGAGATTCCCATGGGGCCATTTGCTGAGCTTGTCCACATCCCTCTGGGTAGCATCCCATCATTCAAGCATGGCAACTGCATCACTCAGCTTCCTAATTAGATTGAGTGCACCCTCAGCAATGTCATTAATTAATGAAGATATTAAATCCCACTATGAACCTGAGACACACCACTTGTCCCTGATGTCCACTGTTACTCTCAGCCATTGACCATTACCCTTTGGATGTGACCATCCAACCAATTCCTTATCCATCTAACAGTCCACTCATCAAATCCATCTTTCTCCAATTCATAGAGAAGAATGTTGTGGGGGACCATGTCCAAGGCTTTACAGAAGTCCAGGAGAACAATATCCATAACCCCTCCCTTGTCCACTGATGTAATTACTCCATCTTAGAAGGCCACTGGGTTGGTCAGGCAGGATTTGCCCTTGCTGAAGCTGTGCTGGCTGTCTCAAATCCACCTCCCAGTCCTCCATGTGCCTTAGCAGAGCTTCTAGGAGGAACTGTTCCATGACCTACCCAGGCACAGAGGGGAGGCTGACAGGGTGATGACTCCCAGGGAATCTTCCTTCCTACCCTTTTTAAACATGGGTACAATGTTTCCCCTCTTCAGTTTCCTGGGATTTCCCCTGACTGCCATCACTTTTCAAATGCCATGGAGAGTGGCTTGGCAACTGCGTAAGCCAATTCCCTGAGGACTCTGGGACGCATCCCATTAATCCAAATCCCATTGCCTACATTCAGTTCATCAGGTGGCCATGAACATGATCTCTGCAGTGGGAGGGACCCAGTCCCCATCCTGGGTCCATCCACTCAAGAGGCATGGGAAGAAAGGTTGCCAGTGAGGACTGAGGCATGCACACAGCTATAAAATGTCACTACTGAAGTTTATAACCATAAAATTCACTTGAGTCATGGACTTCCATTTTTCTAAGTCAAAGCTGTAGTGCTAATGAGCCTTGGTCCTATCTTTAAAAGACAAGGAGACTATCACCTCATTGAAAATTTTTCATATGAAGAAAGACTTAGAATATTTTGCCATATAGTTTGTTCCAGGGGAAAGAAAAAAAGAACACTAACAAAACAAAACAAGACAGGCAGCACCCTGGTCATGGTTTAGCCAATGCACTATTACAGTGAAACATTTAGCTCCATGGGAGACTTCTCTTCTTAGTATAATAGCAATAATAAAAACAGAACTCCCTCCTTCCCACAGTCTTTGAAAAACCATGCTGTACTCTATTTTAAAGGAAATTTAAATTAACAACTGCCATAACATTAATCTAAAACTTTAGGCTACCCAGAGAAATGAACTTGATTTCATACATCCCAAATATTCTGCAAAAGTTGGGGGAAATAAATGCAATATAACTCTCCTTACAGATGACAAGTTTTACTTTAAATGAGAGATTTCAACAGACTTACTCAAATAATATAAACCTAAAAGATCATTTTGCAACTCATAGCAATAATCTGACAGATTAAGATCTTTTGTTTAATTCTGTAACTCTGCACTTACCCCTTGCTCATCAAGCTTCATAAGCTGTTCTGTGACTTTTGGGGTGTTGAAGGCGAGCCTTAAACAATGGATATTCAGCTCAGGAACCACATACTCCAGCACTTCTTTTAGGGGAAGTCCCCTGGCTGTGCAATGCTTTGCAGTAGAAGGGATAGCATCTTCCAGCACGGAGCCTCTTAATGTCATGAGCTATGCATACAAAGGAAAAACAGTCCATATATTGAGTTATGCACTGAGACTGACCAGCATTAGCAGTGCAACCAGACCTACTATTTTTCCAATTCTCAGTAGAGATCGAGGACATTAAGGAATTTCTGTTAGCATGAGACCAACACTGATACACAAAAATTCCACTCATTGGTAACAGAAATCAGAATGTTTGAAATAATTAATCAGATTTAAGTTTTACAGAAAACTACTACCTGGAAAAATCAGTATTACTACAGTATTTCTATACTATAGAGCATTTAAAAGTAAAAAGTACATTTCTCAGGTCTACCACTGCCATAGATAAAAGTGAAGAAGGCAATTTCCCTCCTCTTGGCTTGCTTCTAGCTAATATCCTGTAAGTTTCTGAAAATTTAACCAAAACAACCATCAGCATTTCCTCTGTACTGGATGTTACGGAATAACTCACATATATTCTGTGTCAGATAAACATGTAGCATGATTCTGTTAGGAGGTTCCCAGATTATACAGAAATCTATTATCAATGCTGAAAAGCACACACACCCCACATATTGGACCTGGTTTTGCCTTCTCACTTTCTTTTCCTATCCCCCTGGACTGCTTACCTCACTGGTTCTGAATATGATCCGGTAGTTATACTGAGGTCCATTTTCTTTGATCTCCTCAGGCTTCTCTCTTCTTATACTCACAGCTACTGGACCCAGGTTCTCATCTGCCCCAAAATAGTTCCAGTGTTCTTGTATATAAGAGAAAAAAAAAAAATAGAAGTCTGTCTTACTTCTTACACTTCAACTATATTTCCATGCTTGATTGTTACACCGGAAACAAACTGCCAGCTCCCTGGAGCCAATAAGAGCATGTCTTCAAGTGGTACCAGGATGTCATTCTTGTGCTTCACTTCTCTTGTGAGCTCCAATTATACAAAAAGGCTGAAATTCAACATGGCATATTTGCTTAAATAGGCTTTTTCCATACACGTTACTCAGTTCTAAAATGGGAAAAACTGATGAAGCTGAAAAAAAGTTAAAGGCTTGTTCACAGTAAAAATATCAAATTATAGCACCACAGAAAAATAAAGCACAAGAATAAAATTACTAGCATAAATATTGAACAGTGAAGTATTCAACAACCCTTAAAGTGCTGAGAGTTCAGTTGAAAACCAGTCCAGTGGGGAAGGCAGCAGAGAGGAGAATACAAGATTGGTAAAATCACTCACTAGCTGAACACCAGATTCTTTGAAACACATTTTACAATAGACATGTAAAGCCAAGCTTTACATGAAAAAAGTTAGAAAAGCACAAAGCTTTTTTTCTTTTCTTTTTTTAGAAAAGCTCTACAAAAACCAAAGCTCAACAATTTTAGAGATTGATGTTGAAGGCTCTTCTGTAGAACTTTTTGAGCATTACAAACTATCTTGACAGAGGTATAGCACCATTAATGCAGCAACATATAAACAAAGCTGCAATAATCTTAAGTGACTGCTGAATTTAAACATATATTCCCTAAAAGCAAATGTAAGAGAAAAGTAAAACAATTGGAGCCAAGCACTGTGCAAGAAAAGTAAGTCCCATGTCATCAGTATCCATAAGCTGCGTGGAGGAATAAATTTATACATGCACAAAAATAGAAAGTTAGAACCACCTAAAAATACAGCAATTCAAAGAAATGTGAAATTCAGTGATATAAAGAAAAGATTTAACTGCCCTGACAGGAAATGTAACCATATTGCCTTTACTACATATAGATTACTTGTCATTCTTAAAACAACAATTTTAAGTAAGAACTTTAGGAGCAATCCAATATGAGCTATTCTACTACAGAGAGAAAATGTAAAGTATTTTAACATCATCAAGAACTGCATCTTTAAAGATAATAAAAACAGATTATTTCAATATACTCCATCTAAAATGAATGGCAATCATTTTTCCAATTAATAATACAGTTAAAAAATTAGGAGCCTCATTTTTTACTCTAATTCTTTTAAAACTTATAGTTACTGGTTCTTACAAAATCTCCCTCCAACATACTAAGTGCTTTCACACAGCTGTCCAACACTTTAGGCCCTTGGGGGTTCTAGTCAAGTCCCCAGTGTCTGGTATTTTATTATCCTTCACTCAGTGTCTTTTGTTTAAGATTTCAGAGCACGCAAGACAGCATTAAAGACATGCTTGCAGCACTAGAAGACTTGTTTTCTACCAAATTCGTCTGCCAGTTATGAAAAGCCAATACTTTAAACAAAGGTAATTAAAATTCAAAATTCTTTCAGTATCTCTTGGAATATTCTGTAAATATTGTCATTAAACTTTGTGAGTGGGAAAATTAGTAACAAATTAGATTATCTATATAACTCTAATTACATTTTCATACTAGTCCACAAATATGAGGCTTGTAAATGCCAGAGATGTTCTGTTGTTCAACATTTCAAACTATCTTACTAGCACCCTAGCCTCTCTTTCTCCTGCATTACCTAGTCTGGTTTTTCATCAGGATGTTTATAGCTCACCAAACAGTTCATAGCAGACAAGGTCAATGCAGAAGCAGCACAGTCCTGGAGAAAGTTAGACTAATTTTTGAATCAGTATATTATGCAGCTTCCAAAACCTGAGGTAACTTGGACATCTCCACACTAAACTGCTTAGTGACTTAAAAACAGTGATGTGGCTTTGCTTTTATGATTGAAAAGCTTAAAGAAAAAAGATATGGAGGTCATGCATACTAGAAGGGTCCAAACAATTCATTAGTTTAGTGTATTGACAGCCACACAGATGGTAAAACTTGTGTACCCTGCAATCACTCTAGCTTGCAATTCAGATAGAAAATTTTCTCAGGAGAAATTATTCTACATCTTGAAAACTCATTTAAGAAGGGTGGCAAGAGGAATGTTTGAAACTGCATACACATACACAAAACACATACACAATTCTGTATCATTCGATTAAGCTTTTTAATTATCTCCTATTGCTTTGGAAAAATGCATGAAGTAGTGTGGAACTCCACACTTCTCTACTAAGAGGAAATGTCTTCTATTCTCTTTTCCTTCATTCTGGGCAGTCTCTTTCTTGCTCTCCTATGCACATCCTTTGCCCTCTCCTCTCCTCTACTCTATATTTACTACTGGGTTGTTCATTCTTTATCTTCATTCTTCCTCCTCCCCTAAACCCCATATCTGTATTCATTCTGCAAGCTACAATATATCCTTCTGGTACACTTTCTTGTAATTCCACCTGACTTTCCCTTAAAATTTGAATCTCCTTACATCCAAAAATTTTCTCTCTCCAGTGCAGGAAAAGCAGCAGCAGGATTAAAGTGCAAAAAGCTTAATATGCAGTGTAAAGAGAGCTAATTAGTTGTTTTATTGGGAAAATAAGGGCTATGTCACAATTATAATTCAGGAACTTGATGTCAAACATGAATACCATAGAAGACAGCTTATTTCTCCACACCACACAGAAGCTAATTGGAAACAACATTTCTCAAGCTTGACATTTAATCTAAACAACTGTTGAAAAATCATTTAATTAACAGACAATCAGGACAACTAGCAGCAGCCATAAATTAACTTATAAATCCATACCAGAAAAAAAAAAAGATGACTTCATTGTAGCTGGTCATTAAAAAATAGATACATACTTTTAAAACTAGTTAAATATCTATCATATAACTCAAAAGATACTTTCTGTGAAAGAACCAAAGGTAAAATATTTATTTTCTTGGCAGATATTTATGAGTTTCCTTGCAATGGAAATCCAAGTACATGCAATTTATTTTAACAGAAAAAGTTCTTTTGTGCTTTCATTATATTTCCCTTTAGATATCGTGTCCAAATGATATTCTGTGTAATTGGACTAGAAATAAAAACCCCATACATTTCTCTTCTGAATGAAACTCACATCAAGTATTTTCCTCTAATCCTAGCTCAGCATTTACAGTACTGGAAAACCCTGCCCAGTACTTCTCTGGAGACAAAAGGGCAGGCAGCATTTTGGGAGCTCTGCAAGTCTAGCCACATACTTGAAAGGCACCAACTCTTGGATAGAATATGCAGCAATTAAAAGCATTAGGGAAAAGGGTATTTTTACTGGCTGACAACAGTTAAAGGAAAGCCAACCAACAGCTCATTTGTTATAAAACCAGTTTGGGAAACTATTTACTTCTCAGTCAAGTCTTTCATTCTAAGCTAGTAACTTACATTTGTCCTAAATGGCAACATTAGCAACTACTGCATGAGAAGGATGGAAGCAAAACAGATGCTCTTGGTTCTTTCCATGAGAACTAACTCCCAGACCAATTATGGGAACAGAGCAAACAGACTGCTCCTCTGGAGTGACATGATCTCTTTCCTGAACTGCACTCGGACAAGCTAACGGAAACAAATTTTTCTGTGTGATTTTAATATTGATTGTAAACAAGTCTTTAATAAACACATCTGCAACTTTCACAAATTGGCTCTTGCGCTGGCTTCATCCTCTCCCTCCTTTTTATGCACAAGCTTAACTTATGAATGTCAAGACTTCAAACTTTTGGTTAAGACCTTCTATTAAATATACCTTTTCAAACACACCATTATTTAACCACCTTGTAAATACATTTTGTGAATCATAAGAGGAGCATTCATTTCCTATAAAAATAAACATTTCCATGTGAGTTAGTTATGCATGAGCTTCTGTTAGTGAATTGAGAGAAGTGACTGAAATTCCTAAGATCCTGCAAGGTTCATTTCTCTCCACTGAGTACAAAGCGAGTCTACAAAATTAGTTCAGATATAAAGTGGAGAAACTGAATTCAGCCTCCCATTATAAAGTTCTCTTCTCAATATCTTTTTCTAAGTATAATTTGTCTTACCTCCACTAAACTGTCTCCCCCAGTATTTTCACATTTAGAAGTCTGGACACCAGGCCAGAATAATGTTTATCAGTTCCACTACTTTGTAGAGGGACCAATTTCCTTTACATACAAAAACTCATCCATTTGCATTCATTAAACTTATACAAGACTCATCCATAAATGCCACATGCAAATATTTTACACTAACTAGATTAAAATATTTTAATTAATTTGGACCATGTTAGTAATACTGGAAGCTCACTTATCCTTCCTCCATACACTGCTAAATCTTGAGATGGTTCTATCATCTAAGTAACAGTACCTGTAAAAAATGAGCTATTGATTTCATATAATTAAAGACTTCAGACAAGTTACCATCAACATTTCACCAAATTGCCTTGAAGAAATTAAAAGGACCTACATGAATTCAACATCTTTCATCCTTTTTTTTAAGACACAAGATGAACTGCATTTTTTTTTCTTTTATGTGACAAGACATTTTTCATGAAATCATGCTGACTGGCATCATTGATGATTTTTAACTGGTAGTTCTTTATTGATATAGTTCCAAATTACCTTCTTTGTTATTTCCAGTTGGAATGAAAACCAACTCAGCTTACTATTCTCTGGAACATTTCTTTTTATTCTTTGCAAGCTCTAAGATTACTAGGTGTTCTCCAAGTCCATGACATTTGCCTGGTTTGAGATCTTTAAAAGGTATTGTTGTCAAATCAGAATTCAGGTAAGAATACTTCCAAGACTATTAAATTATACAAAGCCTACTGACTTGATGAGCTGATCCTACTGAAACTTGTGTTTTGGCACTATCTGTTCCATTCATAACATCATAAAAATCCAACCTCCTCTTCCAGCAAAAAAATTTCTGCATCATTACTTGCTTCATGTTACATAAAAAATTCAGTTACAACTGGCTTCCTAGATTTTTTTCCCCATGATGCTGCTTCAAATTTTATCACTATCCCACCTCATCAGCTTAGTCTAAAGTTTGCCCAGGGAACGATGATACTCTGGGTGGTCAACAAAATGTGTTCTGTACTTGTAGAAAACTGGGGTTTGGGATATCTAATGAGGCTTCTAAAGTACAGCTTTTAAGATAAAAATCTCTGGAAGAAACAACACCCCTGGTTTGGACTCTGCTGGACTGAACACAAAAGTGAATTTAAAACCCATTTTATTGTTTAAGGAAAAGAAATAAAATCACAGCTTCTTCTCCCCATCCAATCCTACTCCATAACACACATTTTTATATCTGGCTGCCCCTCACCAGTACCCTTAGAACTAGATTATGTACATTTTATCAATTCTTCCTAATTACATCTAAAAAATAATGGAAATGTAATGGTGACTGGAACTGTAGTAGCAAGAGGGTGTGGCTTCCCTTAAGGAGAAGGCAAACCAATAAACTGGCTTTGGCTAAGGGCTGAAATTTCACTCATACCTCCTTCCTCCTCTGCTGTTCGCTTCCATCCCTTACCTGGCCATATGGCTTTAGCACTTCTCTGACTGCAAGGAAATAGTAATATCCCTCACCAGAACTGGAGAGAAATAGTCAAGCAGTAAACCCCAAATTTATTTTGATGGCAAGAATTCTGCTTGTTTGTTCAGTAAACTCAACTGGTTTATCAAGTTCTCTGAAAACAAGAGAACCGGTACAAGGAAGGGGGAAGAATAATGTCTGTCCCTCTTAGGGCTAAAATGTTGTAAATCAGGTCAGCTGTAACATGAAACTTTAGTTGCTGATTGCAAAACTCACTAGACTGATAAGGAATCAAATTGTTCCAGAGGGAGACAGAGAGGAAGATAATCCCAAAGGTCACAAACCTCAGGCTCTCCCCTCTAAACATACCTTATCCTGTATCACACATCTAGCTTACTTTTCCCAGGAAGCCATTATTTTTCCTAACTCCTATGTCTCCAAAGGATATGGATCAGCACTCTTAAAAAACATGGAGCAAAGGCTACCTCTCAGCCCTAGAAAGAATGCAGGAAGAGGAGACTACAGAAAGAGTAACAAGAGCCACCTAAACAATGGGGAATGCAGGGAGGAAGAGGTGAGAGATGGACATATTTTGAAGGCAAGAGAAAAAGGGGAAATGAGATTATTAGCAAGAACATGCAATTAAGAAGCATTAGCTTTTTCTTTTTAAGACCATCAATTTAATTCTAACCAGGCATCCCTGTTGCTTTTATATGTGAGAAACAAGCTCTTTTGACCTGCATTCACTGAAGAGAAGAAACCAACCCTGACCATTGAAAGGTAAGGAACAAGCACTCTCCAGGTCAGTCATCAGAACAGCTCCATCCATCAGGAAGTACAACACAGTCCTGCAGACTGAACTCTTTTCAAGGACTTTGGTCTGCAATCCTTTTTGATCATTTTCAGAATCATGAGAGGGAGATCTGTACCTCCAATGCCAGTATTATTTTTAATGGGGGGACAGAGAGGGGGAGTATCCTGGGTAATGTTTGGGGCATGCTCTTTTCTACAGGTCAAAAGACTTTGATCTGTTGCTTTGGGCTTTTGTGTCCCTCCCATATACATCCAATGGAAATTATAATACTTGGTTTCAGGGTAGAACCATGTGATAAGTAGAACTGCACTCTGGTTTTTCAGATATATTGTTGGCATTGAAACACAGGTATTTGTGTGTGTACATAAAGTTATATCTGTACATGTCTTCCTTTCTGTATTATTCATTTTGAAAAATTTTGAATGATTATTAAGTTAATTAGTATGTCCAAAGATTATTGTAAATGCTACCCGTCTAAGATGCACATTCCATTAAATCCTCAGTAAATCAACTCCTGGCACAGTGGGAAGAAAGTTCTCGTATTTTAGGATTTTCTTGTTTCAATCTTTCAAGTGTCAACCCCTGCTCACTCCTATGGATACCCAAAGCTGTGTTTCAAGGCATTCATATTTTGTAGCCATTGCTACCGTAGCTATCAGCAATAAAATCCTCAACATTCTTATACTCTAACACTCTGAAAGACTATTAGATATAGCACATACCATCAGTAAAATACACCATTGAAGAAATCCCTAATTCTTGCAAATACTATTAAGTATCAACTGGATTTTGCATGTTCGGAAAACAAAAAGTCATTCTTAAAGCTCAAGGAGAAATACAAGTTACCTACCTTTCTGGTAGAAGAATTTTCGATAATAATATGCACCAAGGTCTACATGTTCAACGATGTATCTTTTCACTCTGTCTAGATGTAAAATCAGATTCTCCTTGGGAACTTCCAGAACTGCAACTCCAGCATTTGTGCAATGAGAACTCAGAGTCGATTCAAATGAGGCACTTTCACACCCACTGAAGGAACCTGAATTAGATTTGGAAAGGCTGATCTTCCTTTCCCCTTCCCCACCAATCTCATTACGAAAATAAGGACAACTCATCACTAGTTCATTGCTTTTATCGTCCCCCTGGTCCATATTAAGACTTCCTTTTGAATTCAGGTCTTCAGTGCTGCCCATTGGAGAATTGAAGCTTGCAGAATGGGACAAGGGTCCAGAGACAAGTGATGCTACAGCAGCAGCAGACGCACCTGTCGTTGTGTTCCTTCTTTTAATAACATTATGCCTATTGATTGCTGCTTCATTTAAATCAAATAAAATACTCTGTACATCATAATGAGCAAAACACTTTGGACAAGTCCAAGGCTTAATGCTATCTTCTGACCTGTTGTCTTCAAGATCTGAAGACTTCCCAAGTTCCCCTTCTCCTTTGGCATTACGCAGCTTACGAAAAATAGATGAATCTCCTGTCTCTGATTTTGAGCGTCTCTTGAGTGGCTTCTCCCTTTCCTTAAATAGTCTCAGGTTTTCCCTTTGAGTAATAGGCCCGTCTATCACGTCTAGAGAGAATCCTGAACCCTTGCTTCCACTGGCAATCAGAAGCTCACCGAGTTTAGCTGAGCCTGGGCTTCTCTGATCAGACTTTTCGTCTTTATAGCCCTTCAATAAGTCAAAAAAACTTTCCCCTGAAGTTCCCTGCTTATCTATGGAAGATGTGCTGCCATACTCTCTGTGCAGAGATGGTCCAGATTTAAATGTGGGTGAAATACATTCATCAAAACTATCCACATCAAGCTCACTTATGGTGATGTCGCTGTTGCTGCGCTGTCGTATTCTGCGAAGAGCTTTCCTTGGGGAACTGGGATAGCCATCGGGTGTAAGAAACCTGGAGTCTAGATTCTCAGATTGTCTGGTCTTGTTTTTAAGTGTGCTCTGAATGCTCTTTAACATGACAGAATCACTAGCATTCAGGTTAACAGAACTTCCCTGACTCCCAGGACTGCTTTTAGAAGACATGCTGTCAAGGCAACTTGACGTTTCAATATCTTGACTAGATCTGCTTGTCTCCTTGATGTTCTCCTTCCTTGGGGGCCAATCAGCAATCCTTGCCCTGACCCCCATTTTAGGGACTCCAGGGGTAGAGGTAACGTGATGGGAGCTCTCATTGCGAGGAGGTCCAACTGGTGCCATGACTGCAGATCCTAAGCTGCCATTCTGTGACCTAAAGCGCCTCATGTAGAAGTCATCCGAGTGGACTTTTGAGGTGCCATCTGTTCCGACTGATACCCCAGTGGCAACAGCCCTTTCGGTCTGGGACCGCTTCAAGCTGGTCATGGTCTTTCAGTATGTTCAACCTTAGTAAGTTCCAAAAAAGCCCACAGTCATTTCTGCTTTTTAAATGCACAGTTCTCTTCTGGAGAATAGTCTCCAAAATATACAATGGTTGCATGAGATCTTAATCATGGACATTTAAGGACACAGTTAAATGCTGAATGTCCCAAAAATTCAGATATTCAGTAGGTTTTGATAAGCAATAATTTTCTTTAACTTCTGCATTTTAAGAAGCAGCCATGCTCCAATACATTCAAATAGTTCTAACATCACTCGAGCTCCAAAATATCAGAGGTGTAATTGAATGGCTTATGCTTCTTTTAAGCCTAGAACAGAAAAAAAAGAGATAGAATAATAAATTTCTTAATACAGAACTTTTTTGGTAACTGATACTATCATATCAATAATTATCAAGGTAATTATTACACATAATTGATATTCTTATAAACATGTTTTTGAATCACATTGATCATCATTGCAAAAATGCAGCACTGCGTTACATGGTGGTGGCGAGTTTTCTAGGTATTGTTGGGTTGCCTTCTGAAAAAATAATGCTGGGTTCTGATTCCAACAAATACAAATTTTTCTTTCTGAATTGATTAGTGGTACTTTTTAGCTGGGTTAATGAACAGTGTTACAAAGCACTAGTAGGGAGCTTCTCAGCTAAGGACACATACAGCATACATTTCCCAGAGAAATTATATAAGAGCCAGGTCAGGACTCCAATTTTATAATCACTTTAAAGAATTTACCATTTACAAGTCATACATTCTTGGTTGCCATTAGGTATTAACACTACCTATTCAACTTTCCCATTAGTGTAAATATCTGATATGTTAACTTAAAATAAAAGGGAAGCTAATTAGAATAAAGTGTATAAAATTGTTAGAGAGGATGGTTGTCAACAACATTTTTTTTGTGCTTTGCACAGCCTCATCTGCACATTAGCTGCATAGTCCAGAAAGCATGTATTACCTCTGACCAGAGTTTACAACATATAAAAAGGTTAAAGCTAAATAGAAATACATACTTTTAAGTAACTTGAAAAAAGTTTCATTTATTTCCCTGGCTAATAAAATTTTGTCTACCACAGCTCCTGTATTATTACAGCTTCACAAAGTCACAGAAATTAAATGCTTTCCCATACCTCATCAGTACAGAAGTGATTACAAAGCTTTTAGTACACTGCCCTTTGAGGAGCTAAAAAAAACATAATCCACAAATACATCCTTGCTGGTAGAAGACAAAAGCATGGGATTGTCAAGATAAAATCTTGCATTGCTGTGTACATCCTTTAACACAAAGAAGTTAATAATTTTCCATGGCTGAACCAATCAGACAAAATGTGTCCTTTAAATATTTGCCAAATGCGTGCAGAGATGCTGCTGAACCAGCACAGCATTGACAATACAGTATTGTCTAAAATCAAGGCTTTCTAATGCTTCCAGGAAAACCAGCACTTTCTGCAGTTTCAGAACTACAGTACTTTGCACCACACTAATTAAATACCAAGTGAGGGCACTTACTGCCTCCAAAGGCAGTATGTTTAAATTTCACTTGCCATATAAAGCCCTTTAAAATAGCTGCTCTTAATATAAAGCTCAACACATAAGGAATGCTTAAAATGCAAGCTACTGCATCACACGTAACAAGAACAGTGCGAGTCCCCCAGGGTACAACTGTATTTGCACAGGCATTTACATAAATGCAGCTCTTCTCCTTGTAATGCTGCTACAGTCTTACAATCATGGAATGGTTTGAGCTAGGAGGGACCTTAAAGATCAACCAGTTCCAACACCCCTGCCACAGGCAGGGATGCCACCCATTAGATCAGGTCTTGAACATCTTCAGGGATGGGCCATCCACAAATCCTCTGGGCAGCCTGTTCCAGTGCCTCATCACCCTCACAGGAAAGAACTTTTTACCATTTAATCTAAATCTTAAATTTTTGAGTTTAAAACTGTTCCCCCCTTGTGCTATCACTATTTCCTCAGGTAAAAAGTCTCCATCTTTTTCAAAGCTCTCTTTAAGTACTGAAAGGCTGCAATAAGGTCTCCTCACAGCCTCCTCTTCTCCAGACTGAACAATCCCAGCTCTCTCAATCTGGCTTCTTAGAAGAGTTGCTCAAGCCCTCTTATCTTCATGGCCTTTACGTGGACCTGCTCTAAACAGTTTCACGTTTGTTGTTGTGAAGAATCCAGACCAGGATGCACTGCTCCAGGTGGGGTCTAACAAGGACAGAACACAGGGGAGACTAACACCCCTGGCCTTGCCGGGTTTGATGCAGTCCAGAATACGGTTGGATTTCTGCACTTGCAGCATTGTTGACTTCTTACAGCTTTTGTTCACCAGCACCCCTAAGTCCTTCTCCGCAGGGCTGCTCTCAAAAAGTTCCTCTCCCAGTCTGTACTCATGTCTAGGACTGCCCTGATCCAGGTGCAGCACCTTGCATTGGACCTGTTGAACCTAATTAGGTTCTCACAGACCCACTCCTTCAGCTTGTCAGTGTCTTCATAGATGGCATCCCTTCCTTCTGTTGTTTCAGCTGCAGCACTCAGCTCTGTGCTGTCAATGATACTGATGAAATAATAGGATTTTTTCTAATTAGAATAACTTTAGAAAGGCAGTCTACCCATGCTGCTGTTTGAAAACTACTGAATTCAGTATTCAGCCATAACTTCTTACAATTTTCAAATACCCTCCAGCCTAGAGAACTTATCAGGCTGGTGAAACAACTTTGTGCACCATCAGACCAAGGAAGGGAAAATGCAAACACTGTATGCCATGACACAACCTAATCTTCTGCCCATAATTTTCAAAGTATGCCTATCAAAGTGCCTACTTTGCAAGGTGCCTATCAAAGAGTGTTTAAGCACTATTAACCTCTATGAAATGGCAACACTTCACAGCACTTCCTAAAGATCTATACAGATCTTGCTTTTATAGGCAGGACAGAAGGAAAATAGAATGAAAACTGATAAGGATTTAGGGCAGGAGAATGCCAGGCTAAAAGGGATCGTAAAGGAAAAGTCAAGCTGAGGGTTGAACATAAAACATGCAGGAGTTTAAACATAAAACATCCACTACCACAAGCTGTTCTTCACAGTCTGCAGTGAAAGCCAAGATTTGTCCTTCTCTGTTCCCCTTCCACCAACATTAACTCTGAAAGCAAAGTATACACCTCCTCCCCCCCAAATGCTATTCTACTGAAACACATCACCTACTAGTACAGGTTTGTCATTAACTTCAGGGCATAAGTTCACAGCAGCTCTAAAAACTCCCAAGCTTGGTGTTGACCATATAAGCATCCAAATACCACCAGTTCTCCCTACCTCCCCAAATTATATGTTTTCCCTTAAAAATTTTCAGGACAACAATCCTAAGTATGGATATGGATATACAAACATATCTCGAATCACATGAAAAAATATAACTAAGTGGTCTATGTGACTTACTCTTGACCTGTTGTATACATGGTTTTGTCATTAGTTACATGACCACAAGTGTATTTTCCAAAGGAAATTCTCTGTTCCTGACTCAGCTTTATGCATGTCTCACTCTGGCGACCAGCTTTTTCATGTTCTGCAGGTTTTTGCAGCTGTCCTCCTTCATCTGCTGTAGCAGTTGGAATACAGGCCATAAATGATTACAGTAATAGTTAATATCATACTCTGAAGAAACGAACTTCGTCATTGACTGTGTCTGTATTAATTAAATCACTATTAAGTCAAATTTTTTTTGAGAGTGCAACCACCTGTCCATGTTTATTTCTCTAGACCTTCCCAGCCTGGTGTCTAATTCGAGACCTAACAGCCTGGTGTAAAAAGTTTAATTAGTTTCAATCAAAATAAAGTGAAAACATTACATTTGATACCAGCAAAAATTCCTAAAGCACAGGTCCTGGGTACACTGGTTATCAGCTTTAATGAAAATAAACAACATCAGCAATCTGTACTTTAACCTTTTCTAGTATTCATTATTTGCAAAACACAACAGCATCAGAGACAGAGCAAATCTCACTGGATTTAAAAGACCAGTAACAGGTGTTATTTTGAACAGGAAAACCTGCCAGAACTTAAATATTAAGCAGCAAAAATGCTAACACAGAATATGCAATATATTAAAATTAGTTACAATTACAAGATCAGCAGTATGGTACCTACTTCTAATGCCAAGAGCAACATTTGCAAAGAGCAACAAATCCTACTTTGTTACCATTTCAATATAGAAAAAAATACATCTTAAGATAGAGCTATGAATATCTATGCAAACACAATACGGCAAGGACCAACCAGCATAACCACGAAAATGTACTTTTCCAATTCATCTCAACTTACTGAGGAGGCCAACAAAACAATCAGATGAACAGCTATATATAAAAAATGAAAACCAAATGCAAAGACTACTGAAAGGGTACATGAAAACTTAGTACTGATTATATCAACTAAAAACCTGAATAGAGAGTAAAGAGAATAATCATAAAACCAATTATCTGCTTATCATATTCCATACAATAATTAGTAAAGCAATCCAAGTATCTGTTCAAAATAGGTCTCAGATACTTAGAACAATTTTGTTTGCTTTTACCAGTACCAGATGATTAAGCATCTAATCTCAACTCAAAATGAGTAATTCATACTTTTCATTCAAATTCACCTATTTCATACTTTTGCTTTCTACTTATACCTTTTTAAATCAATTTGCTGTCTCCTCCAAAGCCAAAGTTTTAGGTGCAGGAAAAAAACACTCTTACAAAACTTAAAAGGACCCTCTGGATGAACTGCAAGATGGTTTTGCAGACTCCATCATTCTTAAAAGGCAGGGAAGTCAAGGATCTTGATTTCTTATTTGTGATGCCTGAAGTTACACACCCAGAAAAATGAAGACCTACCAGTCAAGATTTCATCTAGAGACCTTTGAAATACAAAGCAGCAAATACAAGTAGTTGATCAAGAAGAACTGTCTCACTCAAATCAGTTCGGGATAGTAAAAAAACCTCAACTACTGCACAGTAATCAGTTTCTATCTTGGATCTAGTTAGACAAAGAAGATAATTCAACAACTACTTATTAAGATGAATGAAGGAAAGGAGCTCATGCCTGACACGTCAATTCAGATACCTTCTATTACAACTTTTCCTAGCTTTAGTTATGTAGAATCGTGCTCTTTTTCCCTGCAAAGTAGTGACTTTACCCACAACTGAGTCTTACTTGACAAGATTCAGCAATTACTCTTATCTGCTGAGATCATGGGCGCTAATGATCCTAAATGGTCTGATGTTGACAGAGATAGATTTGGGGGCACCAAATTATTCATGACTCATAACGTTCCAAAGGAAAGACTTCATACTTCACCATCAGCCCTTATTATAAAGTGGCATTTTAAAATTAAAAATTTGAAAATGAGTGAATCAGTTTCAACTTATAGCAAAGTCTTGCTTTTGCCAAGCCTCCATACCATGGACCTGCTCCACTCCAAACAGTAAAACATAGTAGAGGGGGGTAAATGCCACGTATTGCCAGGGATACTTTAAAATCACCAAAGCTGTAGGATAAGGAGATCAGAATAACATTGCACAGCAAGCAGTTGTGAAAAACTTAACTGATATCTTCTCTGTTCCATGGGGTTTACTAAACCACAGTCAATTCCGGAAATGCAGTGCAACAACACACACATTACTGGCAGCAATCCTTGCTAACTTTTACTGGGAAAAGAAATGCCATCAGTATAAGCTTCTGAAAACTAGAAGCTCCTCTAAAACTAGAAAAAGAAAAGAGAACAAGGAAAAATATTTTATATAAGAAAGCTTATCTATTTGTGTTACAAATTCTTACCTGAATTATAACAGATCAAACCCTGGTAGGGACTATTAATTTATCAGCCAATTAAGTTATTATATGTACAAAATAATGTTTAATTGCATAAAATTAATTCATCGGAGGAGAAAAATTCAATTTAGCCTTTTGAAATACTTTATCTGGTTACCTATTATTAACTTTATCCTTTTCTTCCCAGGATTACTTCCATCATAGTAATTGCAGGAAAGCTAAAAGGTTCATCTTTCTGAGGAAGATTTACAAACTGAAAATTTATTTGAAGAATAGTGTTTAGTATTTTACTAAGTTACTGGTTTCTTTTTTTTCAAACTTAGCAGAATTGCTGGCTTTGTGCTACCTGAGTTTGTGATAACTGTCAGCTCTGCATAGACAGACAGATTCCCTCAACCTCCCTTTCTTTTCCCTCCACTTCACCAATTTATGTGTCTACAAAATTTGTCAGTGATTCACATGTCAGCAAGTCTGTGTTTCTGCCTTTTTCTCTGAATGTTTCCTTGCATCCTAACCATCAGAAAAAAAATCTTTGCTCTGAGGACACCAGGTGCCATCTGTTGCTGTACACACAATGATCACCTGCAATGATCTGCTAGGATTTAGCACTGCTTTATTCTTAGCTTCATTCTGTGCTGAACTAGGTGATGCAAATACACATGAACCTAGGCAAGGTTACATGGATTTTAGGGTGTAACAGTAATTACTGTGAGTCACTACCAGCAGCTTCTGCACTCTGCAGTATATGCCTCTCTCCAGACAAAGCCAAGCTCGCTCTGCTTTCACGGTGGAACATGCGGGGGATGCACAGTCACTAGGAAAGGGTGCTGAGCTGAGCACATCACTGTGGCACTCAGCTGAATTTGCTCCCCCAGGTTTCGAGCCCTGGTAACCATGGTGGTAAAGCATCAGCTGGCTCAGAGCACAGAGAACCAGCTGGCCTCCCTGTTGCCAAGACCATGAACTCACAGTCAATAATCATAATCTCCTGCAGTCAGTGGTAAATGCTCGTGACATAACAGGATGGTAAATGAAGCATAATAAAAGCTATCAAACTGAGATAGATATAGCAATGCAGGGGACAGTAATCTCCCACCTGTGCACTTCAGCACATTTTGCTCTGTTATGATTTCCTACTCATTATTCACCAAGCAAACACAACAATGTCTCAAAGCCAGAACTGCATCCTCTGTTTTCACATCCATTTCATATGCATTAATCAAGACATGGATATCACAATTCTCGAGTGTACAAGTAACTGTTGCTGAAACAAATACTTAAAAACTCCTTTTAACTGAGACAGAAAGTAAGACTGAGAAAAGGACTGCACAGTCATTCCTACTTCAACACTAATGTTCCATTTTGATACCAGTGTCAGTCATCTAGTTAATTAAGTGTAGAATCTCATTCCTGGAAGGTAATTTACAGGATCTAAAAGACAGATTACAAGTCTTACTGTATCCTATACTGTATTCTATTCCTGGAACAAAATTGTTAATAACAATTTACTTTTGAAAGAAGTGCTTGCTCTCTAGGAAACGAATCTACATCAGTGGCAATATTAGAGCAAATTATTCCAGTTCACAGATACCATCTCTAAAGAAAACAACTTTTTACCAACTACAAAACAGTTTGATTTTTAACCCTCCCTCTTCTTATTTTAGAGATGCTTCTTCTCTGTTTCTCAGCTTGTAGCTGTTGCTATATTGCATCCCTGGGTAATGGTTCCAGAAACAGACCGCCCTTCCTGGTGTGTGAACTCTTATAAAAAGTTGCTTTACTAACAAGTGTCCAAGTTTATCAATGACCAATACCTGTGACAATCTGACCTATGAAGAGTCCCAAACAAAATAACAATAACAAAGAGAAAACAGTCCAAGAAACAACCTCCCCCAAAATGGGCTGATATTTCCTGGCCTAGATACAGTTCAGTGGAAGAGCTACAAATTCCAGTACATGCCATGGGTGCCCTTTCCCGAGGTTTGCACCCTTGCTCATACTTGCATAGCACAAAGGCCCATACAAGTCCTTTCTCCTCCAGTGTGGCCACCATTTGTTTCCAGCATACCTTTGGTACCAGTAGAGAGACAGAATTTAGCCTGTGGTCTCTGAGCTGCTTCCACTGGCTCCGTTCATGCTGGCCATGCTTGGCAAACAAGCACACAGACCTCACCATGTCTCATAACATGCCACAAACATCAGAGTTGACTGAGACCTCAGTTTGGAAGAGGGGTAAAGAGCGTATTTAACCTACTACCTCCCCAAACTTCCACGTGCTTCTAAGTAGTCTGGAGTGCAACTCAAAACTAATTTAATTTTTCTTGTAACAGGTGTTGGACTGCATCACTAATTTGATAAAAAGATTATTTAAAAAATATAAGCCCATAATTTTGCTAGCATTTGAGATCTTTTTCTCAAGACCATTAATATTCCTTTATCACTGCAGTTGCTTCTCCCTAAACTATTGATTTGGTAAAAGATTTGCAAGGAGCTGCTCTGGTGCCTTCATGAAAGTCATCCAGCTCTCAAACCTCCACAAAGCACTATTTCTTCATAAGTTGGCTGATAATTAAGTCATGTGTTTAAGGGAGAAACAAAAGCAGCTTTTCAAGAGCAAAAGTTAAAATTTACCTAAAATTAATAGGCTTTGTTTCCACAAGCCCGATATTAATAATCTAGAGAGCCTTTCACATTCATACACATTCCTGAAGATGCTCTTGCAACTATTGCTCCTGCTTTAAAGGTAGTGCTTCAGTGCTGGACAGAATTACAAGCAGAGGGTGTCACCAGACACCAACACCAGAGGCCTTCATCAATTTCTGCACCACCACCACTTTGCTGATGTCCCAGGCCCCTTCAGCAGCCAGTTACACAAAGTCTCCTGTCACTCTAAGCCCAGCTGCTGGTGTTGTCCCCCTGCACAATCCTTCCTTCTCAACCCTGGGACCCTCTGCCATGCAGCTTTTTTTGGCCCCAGTCCCCACTGGGATAGAACAAACTCCATCAGTTTAGAATTTCAGGCCTCAATTTGCTCCCTCAATGAAAGCCATTCAAAAGACAGCTGAGCATCTCATCAAACAAAATATCATTTCTTCAAGCTTCCAAATAATTCATAGGTGTTAAATTAATTTGCTTCCTTATCAGCTAATGTGAAAATACCAAGTAGATCATTACTTGAATCTGTTACACTTCCTGTATATTAAAAGAAAAGTTAATATATTTTCCCCTAAAATATATCATTTGCTTTTGTGTGTATATACCATGTATATTTTTGTGTATATACATCTACATATATTTACACATAAGATGTTAATGTTATATTTCTAATGTTTCTCTAGAAGAAGTACTTAAATATAACTTTAGCAAACATGGTAATCAACCCTCATGTCATTTTAAGACTTCACACTAGTAAATGTGCTTAATGAACTGCATTCACTATTGCTATATGAAGAAAACAAAATTAAAGCTAAACCTATCAAACATTGACTGTATGTTTCTACAGGAAATTTTGACTCTAATAACCTGGAACATGCCCTGCAGCATGAATCTTTTAGGTATTCAGATTATTCAAACCTTAGGCAAATAAAGACAGCATAAAATAATTACACTGAAAATTACAGTCCAAACTATAAAGTCACACAGGGCTACAGAGAGCAAAAGAGATTCTTTTTACAGTCCACATGTTTGAACAGATAAGAGAGCACGCAATTTTCAAACAATCCTTGCAAGAAGAACAGCAGTTTCCATTTCAAGTGACTGCCACATCCAGTCAAGTGTGCAACACCAAGAAAGGAAGTCAATTAGAAAATTAGTAACCTTAGAGAAAGACAGTAATTTGCAGCAAAAACTTGAACAATTTTTTTTTTTTAAATCCTATGACTGTGAACATCTGTAATATTCAAATTGAAATGCACTCAGTGAAACCCTCCACAGCCTCTCACTACAAATCTTTTTGGGAAAAAACTAAAAACTCAGTAATATTCTTTTTATCAATATACCAATTATCTTTTTCAAATTGCAAGTTTTGTATTACTATACTGCTAAGCTCTTGAAAGCATACTGGTGTATCAGTGTAAAAGAACATGATCTAAGAGTGCAGATAAACAGAAAGTAAAAATAAACTTCCCCTAATAAAAATAGGTTAAAACAAAAGGTTTAAAGAAAAAAGTTAACTGCTTATTTAGATAATGATCTTAGAAGACAAAATATTACTAAGCAACAGATTTTATAAGAAAGCAAGAATAATTTTCAGCAACTCTTCATGTTCGCATGTTTTTCATTCTTTTCATTTTGCTCTTAGACCATCAGCTTCATACTTTGCCTGCTATCACTTCACTCACAAACCTCCCATTTACAAGCCAAACTCTGGTGTCCTTTCCGTGGAACACTAAAATAGGCTTCAAAATCAGTTATGTATCAATTTCCAAAAGGATTCTAAAACGACTGCCACTAGCAACCACCTAGATCACTGTTAGAGTGATACTGATGGATTACTGCATGCTGCATTTCTCCCATACGCTCCACCCCAAAGTGGGAATACTGGGTGCAACCTTCTTTTTGGAACCACATTTTGTGTTTTCTGAAGCCTACTTTATCCATACAAGCAAACAAAAATGACAACCAGATGAAATAACATTTTTCTTCAGACAATTAAACTGTTCACATAGAAGGCATGGCAACAGATTCAGGAAGTCACATATTTTTAGAGCAGTGCTTATGGCAACCCCTCCCATTGCTCCAATGCAACAGATCCTCCTAAAAAGGCAGTGGTCTTTGTCCAAGGAAGATGTTTATTTACTAGTTTGGTTTCATTCATGGTTAAAGATGGGGTCATCCCACAGACCGAAAAAGAAAACCATCTTAAATTACTATTTGACACACATGCTGTATAAATCTAACCTTATGAGGAACCATAAATCCACCAGAATCAAAAAGAAGGCTTTTGGGCTTCTCTAACTCTTATATAACATAAGAAGGTGTGACATCAGAGACCCCTGGGGATAATTCACTTTCCTGTTTTTGACCAAACACATATAAAAAGCTTTTTGTCCTTGACAATCACATTTATTTCCTTAATATGTGCATTACATATGTATTTTCCAAAATGCCATATTCATGAATATAAAGGAAAAAAGAGTTCAACCTCCACATAGGATTGTATAGAGCTTTTTTGGTTAATCTTCCTTTAAAATGTCATTTAAAATTGAGACTAAAAGAAGCACGGTTTTAAGTAAGACTTCACCAGTTTTGGGGGCATGAAAATACATCAGAAAAGTATGGATGGAACCATACAACTGACAGGAATTTAAGAGCACTAAGTGCTCTCTCACCATGTGACAAAGATGAGTGTGTTACATCCATTACCGATATCACCTCAAAAACTGCAAAGGACGTCTGAAGCTTTCAAAGTGAAATGCAAAAGAATGACAGATAAACCCACAAACAGCTCCAAAAACCTAGCAGGGAACAGAGTACAACTACAGAAACCTTGTACTCTGCTAAATGAACAAATATTACAATGGCATTCCCCTTTTCTGTATGGGAATGTACACAAAAAAACGAGGCAAAAGCCAGACTGGTAGTACATAAACTATTATTCTACATCTAAAATACTTCAAGTACTAATAATGATGAATAAAACAATGTAGAAAGGGACAACAACCATGTGCAAAAACATGCAGTTACTCAGCAGAAATCTGCATCCTGCATGATTGCAACATTTATGGTTTAGAAAACAATAAAGGTAGATATAAATATTTCAGTTGATTAATTTCTTGTGAGTGCTGTGCTACGAGTGGGTGTTCAGGCTGGATTTCACAGGACTTAGAAGAAGAACTCTTCATCTGCAGAAAACCAAGAAAGGTTACTTGGAAAATCTCTCAGCAGTGACGAACAGGTAGATGAGACCTTTTGATTTGATGATGTGGGTGTGGTATGTTCTACAGTCCTACCATAGACTATATGGTCAAAGCAACTGAGAGCATCCAAGTAGACAGCACTTCTGTTTTAAAGATAGCAACACCAGTCACTCACTGAGGGCAGAGAGTTATCTCCAGCAACTGCAACAGGAACATAATACATACTTGGCCACCTGCATCAACTCTTCAGGAGTGAATGTGAAAGTGTGTGCACACCTCATTGCGTGAAGCAACCTACACCAAACTGCAACACCAGGGAGAAGCAAATCAGCAATTCAAGTCATGAATCCAGACAGTCAAGCTGGCAAATCAGGATACAAACTGAGAAGAGCAAGCAAGGTGGCAACAACATCTAAAAACACACTTTGCAATTTAAATAAGAATCAGTCTATTACAAGCACACATATGCCAGCAGTACTGGCACTTCATCCATATATTGTTAAACCTAAGAATAAAGTTTAGGTAGATGATTGGATACTTCCAGTTACCTCAAAGCATAAGTAAACTTGTGTGTGTTTGACTTGCCCACCTGTCCATGCAGGTCTTCTATCAACTGCCTTTCTAGCCTAAGACCCAAATTACTCCTTAAAAGATTTAATCACTTTTCTGTAAGCTGGGCTACAACAACTCACAGGTACGACAAAAATAAGCCTCCAGCCAAACATTCCAAATACAGTCCAGCATGTCCATTTGAGATTTTTTTCATTACAATCTAAGGAAGTATGATAAAAAAATCTTCTTGCCTCATGTGATTTTTTTTTCTCCAGTCATGGTCAGTAAAAGGAAATATCTACATCTGTTCCTAGTTCACATCCATGAAAAACATTTTATAAAATGAAAACAGATTTGAAATAATTTAAATTCCAACACTAAACCTTCAAAAGTAAATTACCTACAGAAAGTACATGTGTGGGTGTATTCCTGTTTCACTGCATCAACAGCCTTAATCAGGCTTGCATACTATTTCTGATTATGGTTCATTATATAAAATCACGTTGATAACACTTCAGCAAGAACATTCCTTAACCCTTTCTGAAAAAAGGAAATATCATTCTTGCACCAGTTTTCACCCTTGCTGTCTGTGTTTGGGGATGACTTTCTCCAGGCCATGACAGCCAACTGTAAACCACAGGAATCTCCATCAGTGAAAAGGCTGCGGCTCCTCCCTGTGCTGAGTCTGGTGACTCCTGCAGACCACTCTGCAGCTCCACTTGCCCCTGCAGCCCCCAGGTCCTTGCTGATCCTCCCCAAAAAGCAGACTTTGAAGGCTAATGCACCTCCCTGCTCATGTGAAGCCAAAATTATTCCAATTGCAGCAACTGGAGCCACATATCTCCTGCTCACTAACTGAAGGCCCTGCTCAGAGTTCCGAGGAGTAGTTAGGAATACAAACAACTACTTTGAAGCCCATTGTGCCTTTTTTGATTTGCAGGGCTGCATTTTCCTAAGCACTACAGTTTCTTTTTTTGTTTTGTGTCTATTCCTCTATTACTCCAAAATGGGGATTTTATCAATACACTGTACTTTCTGTTAGCCAGATCAATATCTGAAAACTACTTGAAAGTATCAGAAATTGTGAAGCATAACTTATAATTTACCAGTAGGATTTCTGACCAGAAAACGATCATAACTGTGCTCCACAATCTGCTTGTAAATTTCAAGATAAATTGGGTCTTGATTTCATCCTGTAAAGACTAGATGATTTTGAACATTGAGAAACTTTGCTCAGTGATACCATCACTATGAAAAGCAATTGATCTTTCTATATGCAACATGGATTTTTTTTCTAGGAAAAGCTTTCAGGAAAATGGTTGTTTTTTATGACAATTTCAGTGGCTGATTCAGTGAACAGTCTGATGCTAGCACTACTCAGTTTTCATCATAATGCAAAACTTTATACTCTCACTAAAGAAATCCTCTTCAGTAATTACATGGGTTTAAGTCTCTAGGATTTTACAGGAAGATGCAAATATAATTAAGCTGTTTTATGTGCACAAACGTGTTTGGAGGAGGGTTGTGGGGAAAGAAAAAAAAAAAGAAAAAAATTTTGAAAAAAATGACCCCATCAGCTCAATTTGCATTGGAACCCTCAGGAAATGAACTCTATTCTTCAAGCCTACCATGAGCACAGCAATGGGATTAGAGCAGAGAGAGATCTATTTGGAGCTGGTTGCACACACACACAAAATGTTACAACCTAAAACCACTGTATGGCTAAATCCACAGATACTTATTTTTTTCACCACTTTGTACTTTATGCCAATCATACAGTCATCATTTACCAAATTCAGTGAGTCAGTTTCTGAAGTAGTGAGACCTGGCTCAAAATAAGATCGCAGTTTTAAAACTGCGTGCTAAGCACGGAATCTGAAGATCACAGAAGTGCTTCAAAATACTAACTTTTATAATGAAAATATTTCGTTTCCTTCTAAGTAAAGTACTTAGGTCAGTTTCTGCCCCCCTATACTTTAACACACTTGCCAGAATTTCCACTGAGGATGAGCACTCATTCTAGTTGAAAATCTCTCTAAAATGAAACATAAAACTTCTGACAGCCTTGAGTGGTTCAGTTCAAAAGAGGGAGTAAAAGTTTGAGGTGAATCTTTTATTTCATATTAGGAAAAAAAATACCAGTACTGGAATAAATTCTACCATGAAACAAAATAGATTTCTAAAGCTTTACTCTGCTTTTGAAGTTCTGAAAGGGGCGGGGGGAGGCCACAGGACTTGCATGCTAGAAAGTCATGGTGCGGCCACTGAAACATTACAGTTCTCTTACCACAGAAACAGAGAATTTCTATAAAGCAACTAACAAAAATGCATGATTAGTTATCAATCATAACCATGACTTATGGATGCCAAAACCTATCTAAAAAAAAGTGGTCGGGTAAGTCCATATACAAAAAATGTCATCAGGGGTTTCAAGTGCAAATAGTTCAACATGAAGTTAGGGAAGTTCCTCAGTCAGACTTCTAGAAACTAGGAAAACATAGCTGAGATATGCAACTATTTATTTACCCCTACCCTTCTCTTCCATACAGATACAGCACTTGCCTGATTCAGAACTACTCTTGGCTATGCTCTTACATAAGATGAAATCACCAAGTTTTATTAGTAAAAGAAATTAGCTTCAGGGAATAATGTTTTTGTATTGCCAACTCAGATGAAAAGCAGGAACTTTTCAGGAGCCTTGAAGAATGGGAACGTGCACTGGTCCAAAATTTCAGTTAAAAACTTGGTAACTACTTCTGTATTGCAAATCTGTCTCCCAAAATCCACATGCTACTCTACTGCAATGGCTTTTTAAAAGCATCATTAGGTTAGAACAGCCCATAAACTAAAACAAACAAAGAAACAGGCAAGAAACATAACAGAAAATGTTTGGGGAGTGTTAGTATAGCCTAATGCAGCTCCTGGAAACTAAATCACTTTCAGAAGTAGGTTGACTTCAAAATACTCTTTTAAGACCTATGGCTTAGACATCAGCTATTCAGAAGGCTGTCTGTCAAATTACAAAAAATAAGCATTTTCTTGTTTTGCCAATTTGCAAGTATATGCAATCAGAGCATGAGGACTACCATTTAACAGGTTATTTTAAAAACTACCTTGAGGACTTTTCCTATGACAACAATTGCTCTATCAAGAAACTCTTTCCTTGAAAAGCCCTGTCCTTACTCTACTGAAACTAAAATATGAGCATTTAAGTCAAGTCTTCTCTGAATTGCCCCGCAAAGCAGACTTTGGGTCTGTCCTTACTGATTATAGATCAAGTCTACAACACCACACTCTCTAAACTACCATTAGTTAGCTGGAGTGGCATTCTTCACCCACAGCTCACAGACAGAAAACCTTTTGACAAAGCTATGGGAGATAATAGGATGACGTAAACCAAAAAGAGAAGCGTGGAAAGGCACAAGATTATTTTAGCAGTCAGAGAATCTGAATAAGAAGAAAATAAATATTGAAGGAAAAGGATATGCCTGAAAAGACAAGAAACCTAATACCTTCTTTTCCTTAATGTTATTTATCCATTCATTTATTGCAGCCAATAATGAAACTACTACAAGCCTTCTTTCTAAAACAGAAGAGAAAGCTTTGAATTCAAGGTGAAAAGTACATTAAATACCATCAACAGAACCTACCTTAAATTTAAAAATCTGCATACACTAGGAGACATTACAGAGCTGTGCACTGCTAGTATGCAACACTACTGTATAACTGATCATGAAGAAAAACAAAAAAAAAAAACAAACTTGTGAATCTAACATATTCTAAATTAACTTTGCAGAGAGGCCACTGGGAACAGACCGGTATCGCCATTTTCCAAACCACGTTGCTTGAGAATCAGTATCTTAACTTCCCACTCACACAAAGTCATTGCATCAACTCCCACTAACTCTATCCTACTTAACTTCAAGCAGAAAAGTCATCAGTTCAAAGTATGCCAAGAGAAAATATTTTAGTTGTGAGTATATGTGGAATGAGAGCAAAATAAGAAAGTGAGAGAAAAAAGCAGAATGTAAGGCTTCATGCAAAGAAACTGGGATGATGTTGCATTAGTGCTAATACATATGAAAACTAAATCAATGGTTCTCCTTCCACTGCTCCTGCAAATCATCACTTACAGATTAAAGCATCTGGGAATCATGGAATAACATCCTTTTAAATACATGTAATAATCTCAGTTATATGATGCTGAAATTCTCAAGTTCATTACACTTCATGGACTGATTATGATGATTATTGCTGCTGTGAGAATTAGGTTTTAGCAATGCTGATTACATCTGAAATCTTTGTGAAAACCATTCACCTTCCCATACAGATGAAGAAAAAAAATTTTGAGGAACAGAAGAGAGTTTTAATTCTTTAGTTCTTACTTAGCACTGTGGTTTCATCTAAATTACATACCCGAAGTAAAGTAATGCAGTCCTAAATTACTAAAGCATTTGAAGAAAGGAATAAATTATAAAACAAATGTTTATGTTAAAGTACAGTGTCCTGGTTTTGGCTGGGTTAATTTTCTTCATAGAGGCTGGTATGGGGATGTGTTTTGGATTGGTGCTGAACACAGGGTTAATGATGTAGACATGTTTTTGTTATTGCTGAGCAGGGCTTACAGAGCCAAGACCTTGTTTGGTTTTGGTACAGCCACACTGGCGAGGAACTTGGGGGTGCCTGGGAGGTTGGGAGGGGACACAGCATAAGGGCAGGTGACCCCAGCTGACCAAAGGGACATTCCAAACCATGTGACATCATGCTCAGTATGTAAAACTGGGGGAAGAAGGAAGAAGGGGGTGCATTTGGAGTGATGGTGTTTGTCTTCCCAAGTCACTGCTGCATGTGATGGGGCCCCATCCCTCCTGGAGATGGCTGAACACCTGCCTGCCCTTGGGAAGCACTCAGTTAATTCCCTGTTATGCTCTGCTTGTGTGAACAGCTTCTGCTTTCTTCCCTATTAAACTGTCATCTCAGTCCAGAGGTTTTCTAGCTTTTACCCTTCCAATTCTCTCCCCAAACCTGATGATGGGGGAGTGAGCTAGTGGCTGCATTGGGATTGGCTGCTAGCTGGGGTTAAACCACAACAGTTTCATTTATTTCCATTGTATGAACACTATTTTTATTTTGATACACTTCCAGCTGCAGTACATTAACCCACAGCCCTAGTGACATACCAGCAGAACCCAACTCACATCAGGAGTAACACATTCCTCCCTGCCTGACATCGCCTCAAACAGGAAGTCAGAGTTCCCTTCAGGTGAGTCCACAGAAGGAAACAAAAGCATCGAGAACACAGACCTAAAATTGAACATCACAAAGACAGAAGGCAATGGTCAGCGCAGAGATTAAGTAAAACTTGGAGAAACAGAAACTATGATGAGAACTACTTGTGAAGGTAGTCCAAGTACACCCAGGAACATTAGCTTCCAGTTTTAAAAACCACAATGAAAAGTTCATAAATAAAAAACTAGTTAAAATACTGCTAAAAAAATTTAACTGAATTATGTATCAGCACAACAGCTACTATACTTAAAATACTGTAAAAACACACCTTTATCATCACCGATAATAGAGGAACTTCTATACAGATAGGCCAAAAATATTAAACCTGCATTTCTGGAAAATGACTCAGCAGGTAACAAATTACTGTACTGTTTTTGACTTGCAGGTAATATGTAGTGCTGTAGCAATCTGGTGAGCAGTCTGAACAGATGCTGACTGATAATGAGAAGACATGGCAGCAGAAAAGTGCTCTGTTTCTAGGGTATTGATCCTTACAAATATGGCTTTAACTCAACAACCTAACTGCCAGCAGAGAGGCTGTATTAGCACATAATTCCTGTGTCTAATGATCAATAGTTAATCAGCAGAGGAGAAAATGAGCAGAGAGAACCCATTGGTGCATACAGAGAATTACCAGATACCTTGAAATACTTGTGCAAAATTAAACATGTTGGTAATGGGAAGACAACGACCCTATACTAAGAAACAGCACTTTCATACATGAACTGGCAACATAAGTAATTTATTATCCAAATCACTATTCAAAGCAGAACATAAGTAAGCAGACAGTACTGCACTACTATATTTTGCAGTTAAAGTAATTCCTCATATAGTGAATACTTAAAAATTACTCTTCTGCATTCTTAGTTGTTTTGGAAATTTTTTAAGTCTTTTGCAAATACTTCCATGGTGTCAGGTAAAAGTTGGTAACTGCCAAGCTGAGGGACTCAAGAATGCAGAGTTTCTACAAGTGCCTTTAAAAGCCTTGATTTGGGTAAGAAAAAATACAAAGATTCTCTGTTCCTTCTGGATATACTCAGACCTTAATTATGACTTAGTGATCCTTTTAATCAAACTTGTTTGTCACACACTGCCAACAACTCAATGTCTTCTTTTGAGAGCAGATCATAATGTCCAGTATCTAACCAACATGTTAAGAGTTACAAATCAAACTTCAGGCTTATAAGCACCTGGCTTAAAAAAAAATTGTTTTCAACCAGTACTCACTCTACTATTGTGACAAAAAACCCTTATCAGTAGAAAACATTAATATCATTAATCCTCTTGTTAGACCTAGAAAATGAATGCAGGGATAGGATGAATCTCAGATTTTAAGTGGGGTTTTTTTGGCTAATGTAACAAATACGACTTTTAAGTCAAATAATTTCTTGAAATAACCACTTTGTACACAACCAAACCAACCAGTACACCAGGCTGTCCCACAGAAGATGTGCAATAGCAAGGTATTAAATTCTTTAAGCAAATGGAAAAAAAAGTTCATCACTAAGGAGCTCCCATTATCAACAAGCTACAGTTTTGCCCAGAGAACACATTACTGCGGTATGCAGTATGGTATGCACTGCTTCTCTGATGAAGTCACTACTCAGAATAAAAATAGACATCTTAGCAGTATGGATCTCCCTTCAAGATAGGGGTCCATTCTGGATCTTTTTACTTTACATACATAGGAAGAAAGTAAGGCACTGTCAGTCAGTAATGAAAGACTGACAAAAATCTACTGTGAAACAATCCTCAAGTTCATCTTCCATTTAACAAAAAAACATGCAGGTGTATCAAATGTAATTACATACATTTATTTCCAACTGTCTTCCCATTACCTCAAAAACTCATTGTTATTTCCTTTTTCTCCAAAATCAAGGGCCAAAGTTGATTTCTATATCCTTGATGTACACAAGCGTGCATACATTAATAATCAAGAATACTAGGGGGTCTCCTGTGAACTGGAGACAGAAACTTAGTCAACGGCTCTATTAACCTGCACAGCAAGTGGGTTTCCCTTCCACGCTCCTTCCTAAGGATGCATGCAGGAATGTATCAAAAATTTTCACAACAGATAACAAAATGACTCTGACTCACCAAGTAAGAAATTGAAAATAAAAACATGAGAACCAAGTATTTAAAAGATGGAATAGTGAGCTGCAAATGTGGCCTCTTCCTCTATTACTTCCAAATTAGGAGATGAATTTTTTTATTCTACTATGTAAGGTGCTAGAATGCATAAGAATTGGGGCATTAATCATGGTATATATCACGCCACCGTCATTTTTAGGTTCAGTTTTTGGTATTCCTGTACTACATTTTCATCACAAGTTCCATCTACTTTGTCAATGGCAGGAGATAAGAGTCATCAAAAGACAGTAGTATTTCAACTAGTTATGGCTTTGTCAATGAGGAACTTGCAGCAAGAAGGAAAAATCCAACAAACTGGAGAACAGCATAAAACAAACTTTTCTCTGCCTTTTGCAGAAGGTTATTCTTTGGCCTGCTGTAGTAAGGGAGAGAGAATTTGCTAGAGATTCAGGAGACTGAAGCACAAGTCCTCTGCACCATTACAAATCCTACTGAGCACATTCATATGTGAAATCCCAGTAATGCACAGAACTTGTGCTGGCCATCCCGTTAATGTTGAAGATTACAATACAGCAACAGCTTTTATGTGATACCCCATAGCTCTGACAACCAGAGAGAAACAAATAAATAGAATGCATTGAAATTGCCTACACTTTCAAATTTTTCTAAACAAAATGATGTTCCTTACAGACTGAGAACTTATAGTTTCATAATTTGCATGGTACTGGAGCTGGCTCTTCAGAACAATTATTCAACCAATGCTGTTGTGCTTTAACAACTGCTTCTCATCTACAGAAGTTAAGGCAGTTATGAGCTGGAGGAGAGCATTAATCCTAATTAGCTTTGATCCCATCACCAGAAAGACCTGGATCATCACTCTGCTGAAGATTTCTCAACTCAGTGCTTAGGAGATCCCCTGCTGGGAATTCTTTTGAATTCTTGTGCTACCATGAGCTTCCTGAATATCCACATCTGTGTAACACTCTTCTCAGAGAAGCCTGGGAAAAAAGGAATCAATAAACTTTTAGAAGTCTTCTGTCAAATAATTTGTCCTGATCACAGAACTCACAAAAGGAGGAGCAGTTTGGGTAAACTGCAGGATCAAGAACACGCCATATATGGAGCCTGCGTTCTACTTTGTACAGTCTTTTCCTCTCTTTTCCTAAATTCAGTGGGTTTTATGTTTGGGGTTTGAGGGTTTTTTTTAATTGCACTCCAACACAGAGAAAACAAAGGTAACTGAGGTGTTTCTATGAAACCAAGCTGTAGGCTCCAACTTTCAAGGTAACTGTATGAATAAACTCCTGAAACACCACTCTCCCCAGTGGAACAAACTGGGCTAAAAAAGAAGAGAACAAAGGATGGAAAGAAACAAAAACCATCGCCTCCCGCCCTGCAGCCCTGACTCACATTACCAATGGTTGCTGAGGCCAACAGGCCCCATTTATTAGTAGAGTCCTGATGCTCTCCTCTCCCCAGTAGATGTATCTGTACATCCTTTCTGTACATGAAAGCCTAGAGCTGGAACCAAGGCTGCAGATGCACACTGCCTGGCAAAGCAAGTGGCAGCAGCACATGCAGCCACCCAAGGGCTAGATTTGAGCCAGCTGGTTCTCAGTGAATGTCTAGACTAACTCCTCACTAAAGCACGAATTCCACAATTTACTCCATACCAAGAACTTGACATCTCTCATCGATGTGAAATCAGCAGCCATTTAATATCCAAAATGTTGGGTGGATATTTTTTTTCCCCTTTTGGAGTGAGGGAGGAGGAGTAAAAAAGAGGGATTGATGGATGGGCAAATCTAGTCACAAAAGCCTCACTTCCTTAGTAAACAGACTAAATGCAGTTCCCCTGCAAGAGATCCCCTTGAAAAATAAACCAATAGACTAGGGTAAAGATTTACATAGTGAAAATTCTTGTATGTTGACAAAGAACAGAAACTTCAGAAGAAGTACTTGTCAAAAGACCCAGTCTAACAGTGCACAAGGTAGGCCAGGAAACCGTGGCATGACAGGGCTGCTTTTCACATGTCTTTAAACGTGAAGCCAGGAGCTGCTAATTGGTAAGAATGGAGGAGATCCCACCCAACACCTGCTACAGCAATTCGGTTTAATAGCAGTCCTTCAAGTAGCTTTGACAATTACTCCCACACTCCCCTGTGAGAGACTAATGGTTTGCTAAAAATAAAACAAGAGAGATTAGCATCTACCCAGCCGCTATTCCACAGAAGGCGATCTTCAACAACCTTGTGGTGAGCTGATGTCCAGACTTCAAAGGTTTTCATCCTGCATCCTGAGACTGGGGTGCCTGGCTAAAATGGCAGGATGCAATATTACTTTTTGTTCATTTTACTCTTTTCTACAGCCTGCATCTTAGCACACAGTAATAATGTTCTTACTTATGCAAAAGGGAATAATCAGTACCAACCTCTATTTGTGCACAGCAGCTGCTAAAAGCTGAAGTTGCCAAGAAACCTAAGATGACAAAGCAAAACACAGCTCTCCTCCCCTCCCCCAGCTGTACCAGCAATTAGTGACATTTTCACTAGTATGTGAATCTTTAGCAAGGAGACCAAGACTTACCAAGTCACAATGGCAGGCAAGGATGAGAAAAAGAACAAAAAATACCTTTTACATTTTTTCTGAATATGATACATAATATGGTTGTCAAAACCATCAATCAATAGCTTGTATGTAGGATGCAAGTAACAAAAACCATATCAGTCTTCCAAAAGAATTGCTCTTATCTGTTTTAAAATACAGGAACTATCAGACCACAAAAGCAGCCAATATGAAAAAGAAAGCATTTTTTAAAACTACATACTTATTTAGTTCTGTAAGAAAATGCCTGACTCCATGACAAAAAAAATATACAGATTAAGCTTTGCCTTACATTAAATACTAAGAAAATAATCTAAATCTACAGTGGGAAAAATTTAATCTTTTGTCAGACACAGAAGGGAAAAAAAGGGCTTCAAGGGCTCCATGCAATGAATAAGATAGTGTGTAAAAAAAAAAAAAGCCTTACAAACAACCCTGACCCTATTTTATGGAAGCAAGCCAAATTAATTCCATCTTTCAAATCTTCAAGACACTGGTGTCACACAGAAGAAACACTTTACGTTAATTACAGCTGCTCTCAAAAGAAAGTAGCCATCATATGAAATTATTATTGTCTTACCTGGTCAAATGGGTTAGATTAAGAAAAGACATCAAGAAGTACAGGTCTGGATTTCTCCCTCAGAAATAACAAGGAAATTTCTGTCTGCCTAGGAGGACAAGAATAGCTAAAATTCCATTTGTTTTTCAGTTGTGTGAAAAACTTCCATTTAAAAAAAATAAGGAGACATTATAGATGAGGCCACTTTCAACAAATATGTCTTCCTGTACGAATCAGATACTACCAGATCAAAGGTGGCGGTGTCAGAAGGTGAGGTGAGACAGAACACCTGAAGAATATTCAGGTAACTCCAGAAGAAGAGAAAGGTTCGTGGCTAAGAGGCAAGGGAACTGCAGCCCAGAAATTCTTTCCCTTCAGCCTTGAGATGGAATGACCAACATCTTGATTTAACAGTCATTGCTTAGAAACAATATCCATCACTTTCCAGTCACATTTTCTCTAGTACCTTTCATCTGGTTTCATAGCTACCAAATATTTTTAACTATCTCCAATATAAAGATTTATTAAATAGAAAACAGTTCAAAAACCACCAGAAGCAAGACAATTAAAACTTAACATTAATACATATAAAGAGGATCTTTCATTGTGTGCTTCAGTTGAAAGATGAAGGTATTACATGACATGGATGTGAAGTTTTCAAATAAGGATGTAAAGGTTTCAATCCCACAGAAACTATTGGGTTATGTGTTTGTGCCTCAGCCTTTACACTTGGGCAAGACCCACCAAATAAACTGCAGAAGTATGGTACTAATGTTTCTTGGCAGTGAAGCTTTCAATGATCTCTTCAGCCTCCATTAAGACATCACGTGCAGCTGAAACTAATGCACAAATTACACACAATTCTTGTGTAAATCAGCCAGTAAACTGAATCAGTAAAATAATCAACTTTTAAGGCCAGGTTTTACATTTCATGATTTTTCTCTAGAAATACTTCCACTGAAAGGACAGAGATAAAAAGGAAACCACCACAGCATCAGAAAACCGTTAGTTAAGTGGTTTGCAAGATTAACATGCATCTCTCTATGAAAAGAACATGTACACAATAATTCCTATTAGGGCAAATGACATTTTACCAGAGAGAAACAAATAACTCAGACCAAATTGGCAAATGTCACTGTTACCACAGAAATTTCTTCTCAGACTGGAGTGAAGAAAAATATCACCAGCTTGTTCACAATGAAGGCCTCCCACATGATTATGTAGCACATGTGAAAATAATTTGTTGATTCTAAAGCTTGTATTGATGCAGAAAATCTGCTTTGTCTCACAAAAATACAGATGATATGTGCAAAGACATGCCCTTTATTGTATTTTACTATCATACAAAGAGTGTTCCCAATTTCTGATTTATACAGAAAAGCAAATGGCTACTGAATATACCAGTTTATATACAATTTTGTACACAGTACCACATTTTCTTTTAATCAGCTGGGACTCATTTTAGTATTTAACACAGTGGAAGACATGCTTTTATTCCAAACTTGATTGCAATATTGCAGAGTAACAGAGAAAAGCTTTTGACACAGGTACTGCATGGGTCAGTCAAGGCTGATGCACAGCTCGGTCTGTTCTTCACTAACCAGGATGGGCCATGACAGCCTCGACTATGGTGACCAGAAAGAGAGGTGGTTAAGAACCTGGGGAAATGACAAAGAATAGTACAGCATACAAATCTGGACTTTGGAAGAGGTGTTATGTTTAACAGTTACACCTTGGGCTAAACAGTAAAGCCCTGATTGAGCGCAGAGTAAAATAAAACTCTATATAGGAGGCAGAAGCAGGCAGACACTCAAGGAAGAATTTGGAATCATCAACTACTACAAAGGTAGTATCAGGAAAATCATGTATCACCACTACATGTAACTATTAGTCATTTAGGATGTATAAATAACTTGAGATGGGGAAAAAAAAAATCACTTCAGTAAGTGGGAATAAGAAATAAACATAAATGCTGACAGACCCAAAAGCATTTAAGAGCAACCTTGCATATTACTGATCCTTATTGCTAGAAATTCCTCCAGATTTTTTTCCCTGTTTTCTTTTCCTTTTCTTTCTTTTATGATGGAAACACAACAAATTCCTATACTGGAGATTCTGCATCTCAAACCACTGAATTAACTTCTCTTATCTCCCTCTATCACTTGGATTTCAAGGGTATTCTGCACAGCTCCACATCATGCCCTAACTGTTCCTCTAACAGGCCCTGATGATACTGGTACAAACACACTACATAATCCCCTTCAGAAGCAGCAGATCAGCAGGTATCACACCTCATGGAATACAGCTCAAAGAAACAGATTTTTCCCTTCCCAAAGTGATTATCCAGTCATTAAAGACATGGGTATACCTTAATTCAAGCAAAGATCAAATACCCTAAAAGTTAACTCTACTTTAGACTTTAAATTACTGCCCATTTGCTAAAAATACTAAAAATTAAAATCCCAGAAGGAAAAGAAAAAAAAATTCACATTGCTGTTTAACCTCTAAGTGACTGTGACTGACCTAGAAAGACAAGACCTACATTGGAACTTTGACAATCAAACTTGCTATGAGGAAAAGCCTCAAGTTCATTAAAGACTAGCACAGTAATGCAGAGAGAAGGTGACATTGTGGCTGTTTAGATGCAAACTGTTGGCAAGTTGCTGGAAAACCTACACATACTTCTCTTTGAAAAACAAACAAACAAAAAAGCCCAGAAAATACACACAAAATGGTTGCAATTACACTGGCAAATATGGCATAACTAAGTTTTCAGAGTGAGCTGGCAGCAGTGAAAAACTTTATGTACAGCAGAATAATTTTAATTTTCAAAGCTGAAAATTACATGACTCAGCCTGTACTCATCATCTCTATGAAAACATCGTTCTGCTGCTGAAATGTCAGCTCCGCAGCTTCAGCACACAGCAGAAACTGAAGCACAACGTTTGCTTTCTTTTATAACTTAGCTTTTTGGCTTGGATTCTCAATAGCTCTGTCCTTTCTGCAAGTTTGAAGTAAAGCCAATGCAACACTCTGCCCACCAGAAAGTCACACAACAAAGAACAGATGTATCTCCCACCGGCACATCCCGCTCCGTGGCGCATTGCTCCGGCTGCCGCTGAGCGCTGTGACCAGCTGTGCTCCCCTCACCTTCACAAGCCAGTGCCACTCAGAGTTCAGCATATTAACTAACACCAGTGCTTCTCACCAGCAACAATATGCTCTCTGTCCTTAAAGGCAATTTTTTCCAGTTTCTACCCTAACACACTAAAAAGAGCAGCTAGTATGCACCAGAAACCAGAATAATTTAGAATCCATTTCATCATGGGGATTTGGGTAGATATTTCAGACCAGCAATTTTCAGTACTGGCTGGAAGCCAGTCAGGTAAGCATTCAAGTTGCAACTGAGGTAAGTATTCAAGCTGCAGTTTATCACAATGCTACATTTATGTAAGCCCTAGTAACATCTTGGATGGCTTAAGACTTGACATTTTTTAAAGACTGACAATAGACGTGCTATTTTGTATGTGCTCCTTTAGCCTCAATACAGATTTGCACATTAACAAACACTAACGACAAGTTGGCTTCAAAGTAATAAAACCAAGATGCCATTCCCAAATATTACACCATGTTTATCAGTTTAATATTTTAGTTTCAGAACAAAAGCCATTAACAGAATTACCATATTGTTCCATGTTACTCTACATGTAAAACACTTTCAAACATAAGTAGCAAAAGAAAAAAAAACCACAAAAATAAACCCAGCCCCCAGCATGCATTTAACAATTACCTTGTGTTGTTATGGAAACTAAATATCTATGAAGAAGCAAGAATAAAGGGGCGGGGGAATCCCACTGCGAATCCTCTCGTATATTCTGTAGATACTTTTTTTTCTCTCTCCATTGCAGATTCAAATGAATGTGGTGCAGTACTGCTCCAAGCATGCCATCCCTCCTTCTTCCCTCCCTTCCCTTACCACTCCCCCCCAAAAATGTAGGTAAACATTTTTAAATGTTATTGGAGATACCGAAGCAGGAAGCTGAAGCAAAACTGGATTTTGCTTCCTCTTTCCATAAGGAGGATAGTTGCCCAAATCAACTGTTCCATGAGACCATTCAATTCCCAAATCTGTCTTTAAAGAGAACAGATTTGCTTGCTGTTCCAAGCCATCTCCTTGGGCAGTTTCTCTGGAACCCACAGCTGGAAAAACATCAAAACCCTAGAATAGCTGAAAGAGGACAAAACTTTTCTCTTGAAAGATTCTACAGAAAAGAAAGAAGACAAGCCAAGACCTCTCTTTCTGCCTTCTATGCCCCTGGCTCCCAAAAGTTTTGGTAAACATATCCCAATTTAACTGATATCCAGGAAAACAAAAAACCTAATTAACAAAATACAAATCAAGAATTTGTTCTGCAAAATTTGAGGTAAACAGGTCAAAGAGAGATTTATTTGACTGTATCTATTTACTAACTCACCAGTAGGGACAAGTACTTATGTTTTTAAGTGACTATCACAGACTTTAAGACAATAAATAATATTTTGCAGACGGGTGTGGTGGGACCTTCTCTGGAAGGAGTTTTCTGGTTTAATTTCAGAATCTCTAAAGCAAGTATCAGAAAAATCTTCACTAGAGAATAAATACATCTGCATGACTATATGAAGAAAGTTGCTCAATTTTCCTGCCTAAGGGAAATCAGGTTAATAGTATGGACAATAGTAGGAAACAGAGAATACAGAGATTGTATCTGCTGATATACTTTGTAACTTTTGAGAGACCTTTTGTCTGAATGCAAACTATTTTTTGAGGCTAACCAAGATTGCTTTTCTGGAAAAATCTGCCTCAGTGAAAAAAGGTCCCATCCCTAACAGCATTTTTCAAATGATCAATTCCTACATGAGGTTTTAAGCACTCATAGTCTAAGTTCAAAGAACAGTACATACTCTCCTTTTTCTCAAATTTTCACATTAAAAATGAAAAGGAAAAGATTTGATTAGTAAATCACCTGTGCTAAGTTTTAACTGCTTACCCTAGTGCCTAGCCATACTTTAAGAAACTTGTAAATAACTCATCAGCAAAGGGGGAAGAAAAAGCATTTCTACCATGTACCATCTTGAAACCCATCCAGGATTCTGGAAATGTTACAACATTGCAGCTTAGGCAAGTCATGCTGCCCCATCACTTTAGGTACGGCTTCAACCAACTTCTTCCAAAACACATTAGAATAATGTGGCACACTGTAGATAAAGTACAATATATTTAAATAACGAAAATGGTGAGACAGCATCCACGGTTGTGACCCTTAAAGTTACTTTAGCAAGTAGCTCAGACAGAAAAATGCTAGTAACAAATACAACCTTGAAACATGAGAGTAAGAGACAACTATTAACAGAAGGCTCATCTACAGTCTTGCTTTACACAACACAGAAAATCGCAGTAAAAATCAAAGTTTACTAACATCAACAATGTACTTGAGAACTCCATCTCAGCTGACAATAAGCATGAAAAATTAAAGTGTTTTGTCTCTAGAAGAGTTCATTCCTCAAGCCTTTGAAAGCAGCACTTAGTGAAAATGTGACATGACCAAAGAGAATTTGCTCCTGCTCCTGAAGAAACTAATATAGTAGTTTTCCTTTTCTTCCTGTTTTCTTGGAGACCCAGTGAAAACAAACCCAGTGATATTGTGGCAAAACAACACCCAACCCTAATCCTAAGCAAAATGCACAAATTCTGGGAGCCATTTTGCAAAACTCTGAGATCACAAATACACTCACAATTTGCATTCACTATGATGTTAATTATCTTTCAAGGAAATACTTAGGAAAAGTGGCTCAGGTGTGACTAAGAGCAGAGGTGCTGAGAGAAAGATTTACTAACACATTTCTAAATATTTTTCAATTTTTCCATCTTTTAGCAAAGATATTATTGGACCCAGAACTGAAGAACAGAAAGCATCACACATTCTCCATCTCTGGGGCTTACAAGATTAGAAACACTTGCTTCAGCTAAGCAAGACAATCTTTAACCATTGACACATACCTATTTTTAACAAATTTGAGATAAATGTTAAAAACTATTTGAGAAATATTTGTTAAAAACTCTAACTAGGTAGAATTCTGGATACCCTTCTAGATCTGCCAGATAGTACCTTCTATACCTTTTAAAAGCTAGCATTTTGAGGTTTGTAGGTAGCACAGGTAGATCACAAATAAGTGAAGAATTGAGGGAAGCTACTGTTTAACTTGATACCAGTTTGATGCTCCAGGCAATTATACACACATGAAACTACATAAGGCAAATTAGGCAAAGCCTACAAATTACTAAGGATGTCACTCATTCTATCAAACTGGTACTTGATAACTTTAACATTCTTTCAAATTACTACTAGTGACTCAATATCCCCAAAGGCATAATGTTACAAAGCACTTATTTTCAAAGAACTAAGGTGGTTCTCAAAGCTCTCAGAAATCAGTGTACCAAGAAATTATACCAAGCAACAAAATGGTTTCTGCTTATCACTGGATCATGGAAGATACCATCCTGTCTGTCCACTTACAGAAAACATGTTCCAGATTACACACAAATATCTTACTATCTGTCCTATCACTTGGAAAGAGATTGAATTTTTCATTTAATCACATTTCAAACAGGAGCTCTTTACTCTGACCATTTAACTGTTTTTCCTTAGGGAAACATGGACAGTAAGCACCAGAAGTGATGGAACAGGTACATCATTATCACCTACTTCTTAATACAAACAACCATTGGCAAAGAAAAGGTTAAGCCATTTAAACTCTGAACTGGCCCATACAGCTTCCCCAAAACCACTGGAGTTGGATAATCCAACTCCAGTGCTATCCTCAGTGAATCTTACTTCATACTATTAAGTCATCAAGAAACCAAGACAATTCTAAAAAGATCATTAAATGATTAACAGAGTATACCACTCAAGGGTAGAAACAGATTTTTGTCAAGGAAAAATACTATTTAGTAGAGGTTCTAAGGATTCTCATATCAGATTAAGAGACATTTCAGCAACAATCCCCAGGTGACCCATGAAATTTCTTAATTTGCTAGAATATCTTCATACAAATATGAAGATAACTGTTCATAGCCTAATGCAGCAGAAGCTGGCAAAAGTCATTAATTTCAGCCACACTTAGTCAATTACTAGCATTAAATTTGCAGAATAAAAATGAGCAAAAGTTGTTTTGTTCTACTGTTGAAAATACAAAATATGGAGTAACACATCAATTTTTCTTGACTCTAGAGGTTTCCCTGGTGATCAGAAAAAAAACCCAGTAAGTTATTTTAATTCTCACATATTAAACAGCCTGGCTGATTTACTTTGCTGGCAGAATAGATAAGGAGGGTCTTCTCCAAGACAAGCCAAATCTTTCAAATGGAGACTGAAGTGTCTGCTAAATGACAAAACAGATTTCCTGGGGCAGACACATCTTATTTAGGCATGTCATCTAATTTCTTGTCATGAAATACTGGAAGGGTTATTACCTATGATGATTATAGAAAGATATGCTTCCAAGAACCTTAATGTCTCACAAGCTTTAAGGAGATTACACAACAGATTTTTCTAAAGCTGTATTAATAAAGCAATAGTTGCATAACTGGCTTGTCTACACCAGGGCAGAAATGTAGGATTCAAGTATGCATGCTTAAAGCATATCAAGGAGATAAGAGAAATTCTTGGGAAATGGAAAGAAGGTGAAGATTCCTGTGATTCATTTGAAGCAAGGGACATTTCTTCAAACCACAAAAGAAGAATCAATGACCCCCATAAACTTGAAGTCATTCTTATGAATTAAAACCAGTTTCATTAATCCAGCAGTTCTAATGTTCCAGACAGACAGGAAAGGAGTGAGTTACCTGGATGTTTCAGCCAGCACTGTGCAATGACACTGTGATCCTGTGAGGTATTAGAGAAGTTGACAGCTCCTCCTATACAAAAATAAAGTCTGAGGAGAAGAGGTGACAGGGCAAACACCTCCCATCAGCCTGGAGGGAGAGTGGAGCTGCAGGGGTTCCCATGAAATTTCTGACACTCACGTACTGGAACACCAGATCAAAATCAGAAACTTCAACAAACCACCAACTCAAAGGATGCTGAACTATGAGGGGGACAAAAATTGGCTGATTTGAGGTATATAAAAATACTCATAATTTGCTATCTTCCTAAGACATTGAGAGTATTAACAAGCCTGTTTAGAAAACTCAAGTTGTGACTCTGCTCTACACCCTTTTGCTCATTTTAAAGACCTGTCAACCCAGATCACACTGAATTCCTGGATCACATGGGTTGATTTGTGAATATTTTCATCTGATACAGTGTAAGGTTTCCAAAACTAACATCCTCTCTATCAATAAACAGTTACACAGACAAAACTACAGTATTGTTAATGTAAAAAAAAAAAAAGACAATCCATATTTTCAGAACAACAATGACATTTAGCAGAGCAAGGCAGGAATAGAAATTTGTTTTTAAGTCCAGCAGCACAAATGTTTCTTTTAACTGATGCCAAATTATCAACAGTTTACATCAAGAATTATTATTAAAAAAAATCTGAGTACACAACAAAAAATGGTTATGACCAACACTTGAAATATAGCACAGCATACCATACATTAGTTTCCTGATTTTTCAGAACATGCATAGACACAAGCATGGCACAACACAATCCTTTTAAGAAAAGTCACCACACATCAGCTCACACAGCTGACGTTCCAAGGGGGCTGCTAAATCCCTTCAAACAGTGGGCAAAGATCAGGGTACGTAACTCTACACTGTGCAAAAGTCCTGAGCAGCAGCAGGAGATAAAGCACAAAAGACAGAAAAACAAGCAGAGCATCTCAAAGACAAATGCAGAAAGCCATGGTAAAGGGCACATAGGATTGACACCATAACACACAGAGAACAGGGCAGAAGTGTATCCAAAGCAGCAGAATTAACCAGGGATACTTCCTCTGTTTTAAGTGACATAGCTACCACACAGCAGACAGTGATAAGTGAGCTGGTGGCTATTTTATGTAGATACAGATACAGCATTACTTCCATGCCAATGTGACATTCTGCACCCTGGCTGTAGCTGCCTTCCAAGACTTTTCCATGCAACATGAGCTACACTAAACCAATCCATATGCATCAGAAAAAGTGTGGCCATAAGAAACACAGACATGTTCAGGGTAACTAAAGTTCCACAAGTGACTTGCACAGCAGAAGAGAAATAGAGGTAAATGCCTTATAGCTATTTTCAGCATCTGCATCTCAAAACCATAAAATCAAGAGAGTTAATGGTGAAGCAACCAAAACTTCAAATACACTCTTCTGTTTAAAACTAAGATTCCTCCAGTTGAAAGCCCAAGGTGAGAAATGTCAGCATGCCCATCTAGCTTTGTGAACTGCCAAATACATCAATACTTTAAGCAAAGATTTTATGGACAACTCATCACAAAGGGTCTTCTGAAGAGTACATCATCAGCATTAAAAGCTGGGATATCAACACTATCTATCATGAGACCATCAAAAACTTCTACAGAACCTCATTTTAGTTGACCATAACTTCCAATCTGAGCAGACATGCTTATAAATTCTTGTTTGTTAATGGAAGATGTCACAGTAATAGCAGTTAAAAAATATTCTCTATATATTATTCTTGTCACATCTCATTTTCCTGCACACCAGACATTGACACTTATTGCAGCTCCTGGGAAAAGACTAGGCACGTGACAAATCTAATAATTGAAGATGTCAATTTGAGAACCTTCAGATAAAAAGCTCTTTATGTTATAACTATCAGAGACATAATATCTACAATTATATTTCTGCACAGATATATCTCTGTAGATATATTCTTGTAGCAGTTAGATCAACTGTTTATATGAAGCAAGATATCCTGCATAACTGACTGAACAACTAAAAGAACATTTCCACCAGGCAGGACTTGAACATCACCATACAGCAACCACTTGACAACAATTTCAGTACAGTATTGGCAAGGACTTCAAAGAAAGTAATGAATAATATATTACAAAAAGAGAAAAGGGTGGCAGATTTCATGATATATAAAATCTACTGCACAAAGCCAATTTAAGAACCTCTCTAATAAATACAAAGAAGTACTGTAAAATTACTGTACGCATTTAAGAAAAAAGAGAATCCCCCCCAAATCTGGTAAAAATCTTTAAAATCCAGCCTTCTACAGAAGTGCTGCTTCAAGGACAACAGTCTGATAAATAAATCTATGCAATTAACCAGAAAACTTGGTTAATTTCATTCACATGCACTTTCATTTGGCAGTACGTCAGGATTATACTTCTGCATAAAAAGATCAATTAAAAGTTCTCACATGGATCATAACTTTTATGATGCCTTTAAATTGTAACAAGCAACTGTCACTTTTCATTCTTCTACTGTGTTGTGAATTTTACTGCACATAATAACTGCATGAAAAGACCAAGTTCTAACACTAGTACCACTGCACTGAATTTCCTTGCAAAAGAATTGCCTATGAAGTATTATCATTAAAGCCATAATTTAATATTACTAAAGCACATTTCTTCAGGAATTAAAGTATTTACTGCACTGCTCCTCACAACCACCAATGAGAATGACAGTAACAAAGAATCAGGACACCTTTTTCTTTTATGGCATTTCTGTATTAAACTAAGAGCTGCTTAGACATTTAAAAAGTCAAATGTTATTTCACAAGAAAACTTCAATGTCAATAAGAAGCTTTAATTGTCTTAAATGAAAGCAAAAAAAATTTTGCAGAAAACTTCTTTGAATGCTTTAAGCTCCACAGGGAAACTGCATATACAGAACTCTGACAACAATGACAACTTTGGTAGGGTTTTTACTGAATACAGAAGAACTGTATTAAAAGGATTACCCTATGTGTCAGAGAAATGCATTATTGAAATAAATATATAAAATTATATATAATAATATATAGTATAATAAATATATATATTATAAATATAAAAATATAATAAATATATAATTTTAGAATTTTTTTATGGTTACTACTGGTTTGAATCTAATCTTACTGTCCAATTTAGAAATTGACTCAGACCAAACAATTTCTAAAGCAACACAATCCACAAAACATCAAATGCTTTTTTTTAAGTCCAAGATGCTTAAAATACATCAAAATCCACCTTCCCTGTTACCAAAAATACTTTCCAAGCCATTTGGGTGTGAAGCATAAGAGAGGCAGCAGCTGGAGGCTGGGAGACAGCTGCACATCTGCTGGAATTGATTTCCTTAACACCGTGACATAACACGTGCCATCCATTAGATAGATTATTCACTTCACAGAAGTAATGCAATTTGTTTGCTAGAATCTACTGCTTCAAATGCTGCAAAGTGTCGCTACTGAGGCATCTGCTATCTTTAGCAGGGGGAACTAAAAAACCCCAAACAGGAACCGTGCTCTCCAGCAGCTTCTTTAAGCTGCACTAAAAAGTTCTGCGAACACACTTTCACCAGTGCAACCTGCGGGGCTAACAGTAAATAATCATAATAGCAGCAAATCTCTGAGCTAAAAGCAAAAACTTAGAATGCCATTTCCCCACAGGAAAATAATTGTCTCATTCATTTTTTTAAAAAAATTAATGAAACATGGACATAGATCTTAACACTTCTCTACACAAAGGAATAGATGCAGATCAAAGAATATGTTTTCTCCACACCGTATTCATATGAGAGACACCATATCAAATGAATCAAAAGAGATACTGGTGAATGCTAAATAGCAAAAGGATAGGTTTTAGGGCTTTTCATTCAACATTTTATTGAAATATTTATTTTGAATACTTAAGAAAGAAACAAATAGTTCCCTAACTTTGTTGTAAAGATGAGAACTGGTGAGAGCAACATGCGACATGCCTCTTGAATATCACAGTGCAGTTAAAATAGCTCTTTGCAGGTTAAACAGCTGTAAAAAGTAAGCATCTGATTCACTTAATGGGAAACTGTTGCAGTGTGTCCCATTTCCTCTCACCTATCCCATCCCCCTTAGGTACACCAACCTTTCCCCCTCCCCCTGTGCCCTCCTGCCTGGCACCTTCCAGCAAGGCGTCGTGTGATTGGCAGATGCCCCCCAGGCCTGGGCTCATTGCTTTGTCCTAGCATCCACATCCCCTGAGCCTTCCCCTGCTCACACCTGGTTGGCCCTCACCTGTCCATCCCCTCCCCCTGTCCCTGGGGCTTAAAAAGGACACGAGGCCATGCGGTCGGGGTCTCTGCCGTGGTTCTGTCTCTGTCTGTCTGGAGCTGTTGCCAGATTCAGAAATCTACCATGCTACAATAAACTCTGGATCTAAGCTACACGGCAGAACCCGCTCCTTTTCTCTTCACCATCTGAACCTTTTCTACCAAAGGTAAACTGAGTTCCTATTTTGCCTGGACTTGTTCTGAGCGCCCAGCTGCAGCACCTAGCCAGCCAAAGGCATCTCTGGGGTGAAAAACGCCACAGCTGCCGCCTTTGGTCCAGCAGCGAGGCCAGACGAAGCCAGGCAGGACACACCCCGAAACATTTGGGGTTTCATATTTAATAGGAAACAGACTCCTGGAACCAGTGTGCAAACACAACAAGGTTTTGAGACCCATCAATGTACCTCAGTCTTGACACACATACAGTAACCTACTGGATTTGACAGCACTAATTTAATTCCCCAAACTACCAAACGTTTACACTACTAGAATCCTCTTGTTTCCTTCTTAGAACCATTCCATTAGGAATTGGCAAACAGCTTTCAGCTGCAGCAATTTTTCCCCCTTTAGATGAGTGACAACATTACTAAGAAAATTTTCTTTGCCAGAGCTCTTAAAAAACACATTAAAGATTAGTTTTGAAGTTTGATTAAATGTTTACAAAGATTCTTGATAAAAGCTTAAAATGCATTTTCATTTAGCCATTAAAAAAGCAAATAGTATTTATTATACATTAAGCACTACAATGCCCTGAGGTTTCTGCCTAGAGCTCTCACATGTAAATGCAACTGATAAAATGAATATGACTTGTTAGCTAAGGAAGAAGCATTAGATAGGGAAATGTTTCATCCTCCCTTGGATGCAACACCGTATCATGCTTCTGCTGTTTCGGATGCTTATGAGTAATTGGTTCCTGGCAGGATGATATTTAATTAGCACCAAAGACATCCACTCATTTTACAAACTGAATAATGCAAACAGCACAGGTAACCTTACACATGATGTGCCATAAAGGTGGTTTCTTCATTGCACAGTAACAGAAAGTCTTAAGAACAAAAGCTGATGCAGATGCTGTGTCCCCACAGTCAGGGCCAAAAACAAGACCATAAGGAGACTGTGTCCTGTTATTTAACAATGTTGTTTCACCAGCATTTTTAATAGCATTGACTCACACCACTGCATTTCCTTGAATACCTAAAACTACTTCAAAGGCGGTTGTAGCAAAGGTGGGGCTGGTCTCTTTTCCACAGTAACAAGCAACAGGACCTGAGGAAGTGGCTTCAAGTTGTACCGGTTACTTAGACTGGATATTAAGGAAAAACATTGTCCCCAAAAGGACTGACAAGCATTGCAACAGGCTGCCCAGGGAAGTAGGTGGAGTCACCATCCATGAAGGTATTTAAAAGATGTCTAAATGAGGCATTTGGGGATGTGGCTTACTGACAAACTTGGGAGTATCAGGTCAAGAGTTGGGCCCAATTAACTTAGCAGGCTTTCTGACAGACACCTGTATGAATCTATATCCACAGGCAGCATTTCAGAGAAGATGACAGCGCTGGAGGTGAGAAGCGCATCAGCCACAGCATGGCTCTGAAATGCTCCTGGATGTGAAACAGAAGTCCCCATGTAAAGTATAAAACATAATTAGGTGGAAAGCATACTGCCTTCACTCTTCTCTCAGATGAAAACAGAAGATGAAAGCTTGTGCAAAGGTACACAGTTTTTCACAACAGAAAGGAAAAGCATTAGGCCTATACTGCCACAGCTACTGTGCATGTTAAACATATCACTTACAGAGATAGCACCTTTCTATCCTGTTTTGTGAAGGAGTGCACAACCACTTTCCCAGCTTCAGAGACTGAACACTTGGGAATGCTACTGCATTCCCTGCTTGCAGCTGACACCAGAGGGCAGGTGAGCCTGTGCCCACAAACACACAAAGACAGCAGGCAGCAGCTCAGAAGGGACAGGCCCATTTCGAGGCTGCTGATATGTTACTGCACAAGTAGCAATGATTATTCAGAGTACCAAATTTCATTCAGCCATATGACATTTACATTCAGGCAAGAGCAGAAATCTCTCTCACAGAGGAAAAAAAAATCAGAACATTTGCTTGAAACACCATGTGAGGGGCCCACAGCATTTTGCTGTAGCCAGACCTCTACTGTTTTGATTACTAAACCTACCAAAGACACTAATCTTCTGACTTTACAACAAAATACATACCACAATTAAGACCTTCCCTTAGGCAAGATGTGTGCAATTTTGGATTCCCTACGCAGCATCCTCAAGGATAAAATTATTAAGGAACTACACGTAGGAAGGGGTGTATGTACAAGACTTAACAAGTTTAATGCTCACAGCAGCAAACCATCCCTTTAATGAAACTTGGTGTAAGTTTTGTATGGAAGATAACTGAAGAGACAGAACTCAACTCATCCATTTAAAAAATTGTGCTTAGTACTCCTTAAAATAAAACTGATTGTCAGAAAAGCATAATTTTCTTTCAAAAATGTTTTAAATACAAGTGGACATTAACCAGCTGCAATCATGCCTAAATCAAAATTTAGACATGTTTTGTTATGTGTGCAAGGAAAAAAATATAGCAATGTAACACATTCATATTGATTTAGCTGGCCATAAGCATTTTGCTCAGTTTTCAGTACTGAATAGCAGCTAATGAATCTCTCCTGACAGATGATAATTTTATTTTAATGTTGAAATTCCTCTTTAGCATTGAGGTTTCACTGCAAAAAAAAAAAAAAAATCTTCACTTTACTCTCTACGGTAAAGTTCAGAAAGTACATCTCAATAACTTGAAGTGCTCACTGAAGGTCTCTCCGCACGGAGATGCCAACAGGAAAAAAAAATATATTCTCCTCGTTACTTGACCCTTATTTAATTTACCCCTCACACTTTCACCTTTTCCACACATAGAATGCCAAAGTCATTGAACAGTCAGGGTTGGAAGGGACCTTAAAGATGGCCTAGCCCAACACCATTGTCATGGGTAGAGACACCTGCCTCAAGACCAGTTTGCTCAAAGCCCCATCCAAGCCAGCCTTGAAGAGTTCCCAGAATGGAACACCCACAACATCTCTGGGCAACCTGCTCCAGTGCCTCAGAGGCACTGCCTGACAGGACAGAATCTCTTCCTAATACATCCTCTAAACCTAACCTGAAGTGTGAAGCCATTTCATACATGAGAAACAACTTAATTGCTCCTATACATCAGGTAATGTAACCTGCAGTAATGTTTGTTACTATAACCAAAAGCTTTTGTATTTTCAGTCCCTTTTTGAAGTTACTCAAGGTTTTTTCAATTATCTTGACTTCAAGAATATGTTATTCAAGCAAAGCCAGAACTCAAATCACAAGAGCAGTTCAGAGGCCTGCTACTTTAAGAAATCAGCATGTTTAACTGAAAACCACAACTGGTGATAGCTCGTAAAGACATCTGGTTTTCTGCGTCAATAAAAAAGATTTCTTAACACTTTTGTACTCTTCAAAACTTCTGCAATTCATTTGGTTCTGTGATTTCTCAATAACAGTATTTTCAAATTATTACAAGTATTTTCATTAACACAAAGTTTTCAATTCACTTGCTTGTTTACATCAATGTTCAAATATCTTCATTGGTGACAGGATGAAATTAAGGTTTGATAAGTTATTAAATAGATGTAGATGATTCCTTCCTAGAATATTCAGTAGAACAAAACCTAGTGCCTTACAAGTAAAAATCAGCAGGAAACCATCGTAAAGAGATATGACAACTAAAAGCATTTTAGAAAAGACATTTAAAATGTATAAAAAGGAAGGACTCTTCTACCAAAAAGTTCAAGACCATGCTTGGCATTTTGGTATTTGTTTTTTTTCTAGTGACGCTCTAAAAAATTCATACTTCGTTGAGTTTTTTTAACTAAATCAGGTGTTCCATATATCTTTAAATGGCCCATTATTGCATGCTTGTAAAGAAAATACTCATTGATCTTCAGAAAAAACAGTAAGAACTATCACAGCTGAGGGTCCAACAATGCTGTTGGATGTGGGTTGTTGGCTTCCCTAAACAAGTAGTTCTGAGGAAGACTGATTTCCAATAGACATAGTTCATTGTTAATTCACAACCTTATTTACCCTGAAGTTGGAGCCAATGTTTTTTACCTACGTTCATTATAACTATTCCTCCCCCTACACTACCTAGTCTGAACTACAGTCCCCTCCAAGGTTTCCACCTCAGATGCTCATCCACATGGTAGTATTTTTCATTTCTGCTTATCCTTCTGAATTTTTAAAGATTCCCCATGAATTCCTGTTACATGTCCCACCTGCCCCATTCAACCTGCCAGCCATACCAAAGGTGCATGAATAGTACTGTAACCACAACAGAGATCAGCACGTTTAGTGACAGCATGGGCATAAAAGTGAAATCCCAAGAGGGTTAAAATAAACAGAAGAAATACAAAATCAGCCAGCACCACAACAAATCAACAGCAATGTATGACTAGAAAAAAATCTTAAGCTCAAAATCTTAAGTTCAAAGGTTAAGGCCGTACAGCAGCAAGTAGGTAATTTGCAATAAGCACAAATGATAATTAGTCTCTCCTTTGGTTTGTAAGTCTGCTGCAATCACATTTATCTAATTTTAACAGCGCTGCACTAAAACATCCTCTAACAAACACTGTGATGCCACCACCAATACAGAAGTCCAACTCTTGATGACTAAATCATGAGGTCTTTCACAAAACACAGGCATGTCTTCACAATTAGCAAAATTAGCCCACTCATCCAGCAGCTTCAAGGGACTCCCTGCAACTACCAAGAACTCCTAAGCCTAAGACTGAATCTGAGTACCTTTTACAGGAAAAACAATCATATACAACACACATGCTGCTGTCAACTGAAGATCCCTAATTTCCTCATGAAGGTTACTTGAGCATTTCATACAATCTTACATCACTCTCAGCATTCTAGGCACAGAACATTCCCAAGTTGCTCAACATGCAAAATCTATCAATTGAGCACTCCCAACCCAAATAGCTAGCTCAAGAATTAGATATGTAGATTCTTTAAACAAAAATTCTCAGTAACATTTCAGGGTTTCTGATCCCGAGTAAAAAATTCTTGCAGACTTTGGAATAAACAGCATCTATTGCAAGGCACTTGGTCTCCCCTCCAAGCAGTTGAAAATGAAAAGAATGTTGTTTATCATCCTAAAATAGCTCTCAGTTAAACACTAAAGTCATCACCATTGGTGAAAAAGAAAATTTCAGTCATACGGCACTTCAAATTTATCTTTAAAATATTGCCCATTACACTGGTTCTTCCTGCCACTGTATCTTCAGGTTTGACATGCATTTAAAATTCCTCTTCCCATGATTTCTCAATTTCTCAGTTTCCTAAAAATATCTCACATCTCCTTGGAAACCTGAACACAGCACAACAAAGACGGCTGGCTCTAATGCTCAGAAGCAGGTTAGAAAAACAACTGCATTCCCTTGCTAGTCAGGATAGGGTTCGACACTTCATTTCTCCTCACTAATGTATCTCACAAGAAGATACCTCTCTCCCCACCATTAAATTTCCTACTTGTCTTCTCAGTCACGGCCCCAAATCCTACCCACTTCCTCACTACTAACTTGCACTCACCTTGAGGTTTCATGACTTTTCTAAGCATCTATGCAGAATATTGTAAGCTATTTAAGGAGGCTGGCAATGTCCAAGCAATACTTCACTAATACTCCCCCTGCAAAACTGGTATGAATGAAGTGAATAAAAGCCCATTTTGCAGAGGTATTTTTGATCTTGATCTACATCAGCTGGTTTCTAGACCAAGTGCTCTTAATTAGCACAAGGTACCCAAATAACCCCACAAGTTTCTATTGTGTTCCATGCACAGCTGTAGCTGCCACAACCACTGGCTTGGGAATTGCTGTTTAGATAATAAGGCTGCTGGCTACTACCAAAACCCAGCATTTGACCATCCCAGTTTGAAAACCTTTTAAGAACTACTCTAGTTGCTGTAAGAAAAAGGAAAGTACTGCTTCTCATTTTGGATGTAGGATTTCTCAGGGAAACATAAGCATCCTCTGAGCCCACCAAAAGGGGCTCTGCCCCAGCCACATAATTGCCTGCAGTAATGTTTCAGGTTTAGCCAACATTTCCCTTGCAAAGCTATCTTCACCATTACAACTCAATTTAGAGCAAAAATTCTGAAGGTATTTCCTAGATATTACACATTTTCAAAAGAATAAAAGTCCTCTCTCCCAAGAACTAACACAGTGTTTTCTCAGTTGAAATATTGTGAGAATTGGAATCATCCAGTTACTGCCATTTAGTTAAAAGCCTTACAGAGACACAACCCAAGAATAATTAGCAGCATGGAAATATCAATATGAACGGGGAAATCAAGAAGACTGAGATTTCCCCTGCCCCACCAAGATAGAAAACAGCACACAAAAGGTAGAAGTTTCTCCTCAGAATACTATAAGAACAAGAGATTATGTTCAGCCAAATGAAAACTGACAAGTTTACCATCAACAAAAAGGGCTGCCTCTTCATACCTCTACCTAGGTACATAATGCTAAGGATATGGGACTGCAAGCCAAAAGTTTAGCAGCATTAAAGGGAAGCACAGAGGATAAAATTATATTGTAACAAAAAATATTTGAATAACGAAGAGCTAGAATAGATACCAAAGTCTCTGAGTCTTTTGACACAAGTCAAACTAACAGGATCACAGAGATACACCCCAGAGTATATTACTGTCATAACTGCCTATTGTAGATTTTTTTTTTCTGCATCATCATCCCAAGCATCTGTTACTGCTCCTAATTAAAGAACAGATGGTCTGACCCACTATGGCAATTCCTATGACCCTATATTTATTAGCAGGAGGGGAAATTGAGTTTTGAGGTCTGAAGCAGCAAAGAAAGATTAAGAACAGATAGCTAAATAGGTCTCAAAGCCATCTGGTATACCACACTTACTGAAAAAATATTCTTGAAGAATTCATACATGAATTGTCCACAGTCTCTGTACTGAGAAAAACTGGCTTCCATAAACTCCACCAGATGCAAACTTGACTCAACCCCAGAAAAGCAGACACTATCAAGATAGAGTCCTTTTTCATGTTAAACTAGTGAAGCACAGCTATTCCAGCAGTACAGCAAAATTTGTGGAAGTGAAAGTAAGCATGTTGACACAAAAGTTAGAGTTCATTTTCAGTATAACTTTCTGATAAGATCATTGCACACACCAGTAAACAAAACAAAGAAAACAATGTAAACAAAGGAAATAAAAAGCCTTAAAAGGGTTAGGGTTGAGGGGTTTTTTGCCTATATGTTTTAAGTGTGGGTAAAAACACACAGGTGAACTGTGGAAAACTGCATTCCCAAATCTGGTAAAAGATGGAGAAGACAGCTTGAAATAATTAATCTGCCCAAGAAGAGGATGTGAGTGAGACTGATACTGACCAATGAGGCAGGAGTAACTCATGAAAGAAAGTACAGTTCCTTAAGTGGTACAAAAGGGAACTTCCAGTAGTATATGCCTGTAGGGTTTTGGGTTTTTTAATACTCTATTGGAGAAAAATTTAACTGGATGAAAAGTTCTATGTTCATGAGTCACAGGAACTTCTGATGAGCCTACGTTCTGAAAATGTGCGGGATCAAGCTCATTATGTTGCCAGGAAATACTATTATTGAACCAACATAAATGAAAATTTCCCTTTCCATGTAGAAACTGATGGGAATGAGCTAATACTCATTCTTAAATTAAGTCACCTGTTGGAGACCAAAGGAAAAGGAAGCTGGTTACTGGGGCATGCTCTGCGAAGACAAGAAGGATGTTCCTCAGCCTAAATACGAAGCAGGATTAATCTGGTAACAGCAGCCAGTCAAAATGAGAGGTCTTCTCCCAGTCCATGCCAGCAAAGCACCTCCTCAAGAGCAAATACAGCACTTTGAGCATTTTAAATAATCTTATCTTTCTCTAAATTAACAAGACAGAGGTGCTGATTTCTTGTACGTGGAGAATTTAATGAAAAAAGCTCCAGAAAAATCACTAAAAAGGAAAGCTTAAGTCTCTAATGTATTCTTACATTGCAGATTTCCAAGATGGAGAAAGGAAGGCTCTTCTCATACCCATCACCTCTTCCCTCTGGAAATATGAACATCATGAAGCTGCATCACAGAAAAACTGCCCACAACTTCTTGCATTTGTTAGTTCATAAAAATTTATGCACTTCAGATGGGAAGGTGGGCTCCAGCCATTCATCGTGTTTAATCCCATTTATCTGCCTTTTTCTAAAAAAAACAATTTTCACCACAATCTTGGAAATTATTTACAGATCTATGGTTTTTAGACTGTATATTAATAGAGCCTGAAAATACAATACTGGAAGTTATTTTCCTCTCCCACTGACATTTACGTTTTTAGTCCAATATAACAGTTATTATTCTCCTAACCATTCTTCTCCTAATATTTTAAAACCTAAATTCTCCTGATATTTTAAAACCCACTTCTAACACAACTAGTAAGCTGTGAAATGCTGAACTTTTGTATGACTGTCACTCTGAAGCGTATTCTGAACACATGAAAAACTAGATGTGACTGATTTAAATCAGTCTCACCATCATGTGGTTACCTGACACACTTAGGAGAGCTACAGCTTCTGTGCTGAAGCTCATCACGGTGTCAGTTAAAAAGCACCATTCACAGAATCCTTGATCACTGAAGAATAACTTTCCTACTGCATATGTAAATTAAAACACCCCAACTAGAACAAAAATCCATTCCACTGTATGAAGCTAAGCATCTCCTTTGTGCATGTGTGATGGGGCAGAGGGAAGAACAAAACAAAGATAATAACATTTGACTTCAATCCATTAATTAATTTCTTTAATTGAAAAATATTCAAAGATACTCTTAAACATGGAAATTGACATTGAAAAAACAAATAGAAATATTATCTCAAAGCACCTTAAGGGAAAGTGAGTTCAATACACACAAATGATAGTGATTGAATATATGAAATCACACTGCACTGACTTCGTTAAACCACTGCCAGCCCACATATGAATACTCTGATGTAAGGTTAAGACAGTTCTCAATTTATCTTGTTATTTACCAGGAATATTTTTACTTCAGGACTGATGTCATTTTATAAGTTGTAGGAAAAAAGACACTAGACATTCTAAAGTATTTCCTACACTGGATTTATGATTTGACATTTCACAGCATGGACACACAGCTCAGTACCTATGCAAGCTGAAGAAGATATTTGCTTCAAACCAACTGGTTGCCTACAGATTTCTGTATTAATCTAAATACATCTGCATTAAAGTATTGAATTATTGGACAATATTAGAAAAACAGGCCTAATAATGCCACCTTTCTGAAATTAAGAAAATAACTCCAAGTGAGCTTTAAAACAAAGTAAACAAACTGAATGCATCCTAACCATAAAATTTTACTAAAATTCATAAAAAGGGAACTGTTGTGAAAAAGTAAAAGCTGTGATTGCAGATTTCAAGAGTTCAGTGCAGTTATAAGAAATTAAATGCCCTGCAGCCATCACAGACTCCCCTTTGAACCCAAGCACTGACAGCAGACTACGTTCTCCCCCCCATAAAACGTTTTCAAACTGACACTGTCTACCACAGTTCTCAAGTTACCTAGGACACAAGGAAGTACTATAGATGTAATCAAGGAAAATAAACACCTGCAAAAGGGAGAAAAAAAAGAAGTATGCAGCATGTTCTTTCAGGCAATGCTTAAGAGCCTTAAAAATAAAAGTAAAACAAAAATCCATACAGCAATAACAAACTAGTAAAAAGCAACATCTACATCATTTATCTATCTTCCATTTAGTATACAGATCCCTGTGTGTTAATGGGATTGTGTCCTGTCCCTTCTGGGTTGTTTTTTTCTTAAGGGTTTCAGAGGTTCTCCTCTTGCACAGACCAAATGCATTCTCAGTTAAATCATATTCTTATGCTAACAACATTGTGTGAATTTGCATTTGAAAATTCTTACTGTCTCTCAAATTTGCACTAGTCTCAAAGGGTAAATTTTACATATGTTTTATATCACAGTTAAATATAAATATTGCTCAGGTGAATTAAGACCACATCTCTGTTTTAGCCTACATCTTACTGCATTTGCAATTTTAAAGGATGAAGCCTTTTATGGCTACATTTTTACTCATAAAATATTTAAAAGAAGTTCTCCACTTAAAATATTTTCCCTATGGATATGGTAATTTTTAATGTGTACACATGAAAAGAGCTATGGTGATATGTTGACAGGCATCTGAAAGACACTGACAGCCAGTAGTCCTTCATTAAAAAAGAGCAAAAATTAATTTACAGTGATAATATATGAAAATATCTATAGAACAGGAATATTTGGTTATATCTACTTAGAATCACTGCAAATCTTACTGTCATAATACAATGATGAAGTTGCTTTCATTTTCTGTAACATTTTAAAATGCTGCTGGTAAGGATCAAGGAAGCACATCAGGTGCAAATGTTCTTACTGACCCCTGCTTTGAGTGCTTGATATAAAATCTCCCATATTCAATGTCTACAAGTGTTAAATACAGCTGTAAGTACTGAAAGTCTAACGACAGGCAAAGCAGATCCACTCCAAAACTGAAAAGTTTCAAACCTTTACAAGAGGCTGATTGAGAAAAAAAATCTTACCAAAATAAACCTTAAAGTAGCAATTTTAATTGGCTGTTGTATAAATATCCTTGTGAAACATTATCTGTTACAAAAATACCTGCAAATTCCTACTTTTTTTTTTTTAACAAACTGTAACTGATAGATGAAACTGATGGTAAGAATTAAAACGGTGAAAACAATATAGCTTTGGTACAAGTAAGTACAGATGTTAACATAAAAGAGGTGGAAGCAAAGAGCTCTCAATTTTTGTTGCATGCACTTTAAAAAATTCTTTTGTAAAATCATCTCTTAGTTCAAAATCCTTCACATAAATTATTCTCTATAGCTGTACATCTGGAAACCAGATCACTTGAAATACTGTGAAGTGTCTTTATAAAAATATGAGCAATTAAGCCAATAATTAAGGCTTCAACTTCTGTGTCCCTCGTGGCACAGGTGGGTTGTTTTTCTCCAGATGGGACAAAAGGTCAATGGATTTGTGTGGGGCACTTCTATTTTTTGTATGTTTCACCACTGGAGGTTTATGCAATCTGTATTTGTCATTCATTCTACATACCAATAAAAGCCTGATGAGAATTTTAAAATTTCAATTATATAGAAAGCTATAAAGGTTAGAACTGGCCTATTTATGGTACCACAGATATGAGCACGAATTTCTTACACCTGCTTTCATAACCACAGGACAGTTCCCTCTCAAAGGATTGTTAGTACAGATAATCCTTTTTTCCCCCATTTCGAGTAGTCTGCAAATGATTCTGACTTTTAGAGAGGCCACCTAGATGCAATTTTTAACTATAGTTGCTCCACAAACTCTTCAAGTTTCTTTTTTCATACAGTTAGATTATAGTAGATGGAAATCCTTCCTATTAGCAGATGAGGTCCTGTTTTTAGTACAAGACAAACATTTCTTCACTCTTTTTCCACTTGAAACTTAATAGAAAGAACATCCACTATTCATGAAAAGAAAAACTCATTCACACAATTCTTTCCAAAGACTAGCACATGTACAAAACCACAACTGGGTAAAAGTCATTACTGAAAGGAAAGCACAAAAACAACACACAAGCACAGATGGCTCAATCCAAGCAAGAATCAATCCATTGCCACTGCAGTTCCCAACACCTTCACATTCAGACCTGTCTTCCCTGTCACAGCACAGGGCATTGTAGGGCTGGTACTGACTGGTGACCCCCAGGCCCGTAACCTCTCCCAGTTTAACAGCCCAACAGCCTTCTGCACCCCACTTTTCTTCCCCACCCCAATTCCTATAATGCCAGCTGAAGCAGCCCTGGCTTGTGTCTAAACCAACGCCCTCCTTCCAAATTTGGCCTTTCTCGCCTCCTGCTCCCCTTGCCTCAGTGTGGCTTTTCTGGCTTTCAGAAAGAAGAAAGCTATAACCTGAAAAGGTAAAAAGGTAAAAACCCTCCTCCAGTGCATGCTGCATGTCCTCAGCAGGCCCATCCCCTCACAAAAAATTTCAAGACACCACAGAGGGGTCCTAGCAGGAAGACTCCTCCTGAGCACACAGTAATTAGGAGATACATACATATCACAACACACCATGCAAAAGGAAAAGATTATGGTACTAGACACAGCTCTCACTTTTCCCTGGACTCCCTGAAGTCCAGGGAATTCAATACTTCATCTGAATAGTTCCCTAAAATGTGCTGCACCACAGGATTTCTGAGCATTATTTTACAGCAGGAGAATAAAGAGCTGACTTCTACACTTCCATATGTTTCTGCCTGCAAAACAGCATTGTGTGTGTGTCTCAGCTCTCAGGGTGTCTAAAGGCCTCCCCAATGATCTATCCAATCTGTGTGAGGGACAAAAGAGACACTGGCATCTCTGAGGCCACAGAACGTGTGCTGGGGGCCCACTCTGAGCCCAGAGCTGCAGTTTAACATTACAGCTTCAGCCCAGTTGGCAGCTGGCCATTGCCAGGAACAGGGAGACTGAACCCTCCCATCTCCATTCCCATCTTCTCTATTTCTGGCCTACAGTCATCTCCTCACATTACAGGCACACTCAGCTTCCAAACCAGCAGAACAAACTATACTATATCCTAAAGATTTTAAGAATGCATGTATGCCTTCCAAGTAGGAGGAGAAAAAGCAAACACGAGCATATAGAAAACTCATGGCTCAACTAAACTGAAATTAACCTGCTTTAGAACCTTCAAAGCAATGTCCCCTTGTGAGGGCAAAATACATTTAGGGGCTAACTTGCCCCACAAATTCCTGTTGAATAGCTATTTGTGAAGGTGTTTATTTCCCTGAAAATGCATTTCTAAATTGGGGAGAAAATTCTCAGAATATCTCTTACTCAAGCTGAAGCAAGCCTTGATACAAACATACACAGTCCTTTATCCATACTGTACCATCTGACATTACACTATGAGTTTCAGAATAAAGACAAAACACAATGTTTAAGGAATTGGTTAATGTATAGAATGTCTCCAGAATGTAAAACTCCATATTTCTAGAAAAGCTGACAACTGGCCTCAACAGTATCCTTATCTGAAGAAACAAATCTACAGTTCAGCAGTCCCAGTAAATCCCTACTTCCACCATTTAATGTTAATAACAGATTTAAGTGAAAATAAAGGCCTCACTGGATGCCTATCTTCATAAACCAAGGTATTTGTACAGAAATGAATAACCATACCCCTGTGAGGACATAACTAGTTTGAGACTGCTGGCAAACAAAGTTAATAGGCAGCTTAAGTCCCTCCTTTTTCCTCCTCCTCAAAATTTCTAAGATAGAAAACTAAATCAATCCCTTAACTCTTTTCCAGTATGATTCTTAAAATCCAGAATGGAGCTTTTGGCTTTCCTTCCAGTACTTATTCCCAAAACACAGCTGTAAAGTGTAAAAATCAATTAATAATGTTTTGATACAAGACAGCTCATCCAGACACTAGACAGGACAGATTTACTATTCTCATCATTAAATAAAACATTCAGAAATCTCCAGAGACTTATTTCTCACAAATGTTGACAGAGACAAGTACTGCTTTTATCATCACTGTCTGAGCTTATAACAGAAGTATACTATTCATTTCAAATGACCAAATGAAAAAGAAAGTATCTTCCCGTGAGCATCAATCATTATTCTCAATTATGAATCATGAAAACCATACTATGTACAAAAAGCATCCAGTTTTTAAACATTTGAGACTTCTCTTCACACCCACATTTCTATTAATGCATTCCACTAATTCATGTTTTTAATTTTATGTTCATAGAAAAATCCCCACTTACAGAAGAATGGTTCCTCTTGAAAATACCACAGGCATTTGAAGAAGGACACAGGTAATCTCTCTTCAAAGAAGCAGCAGCTAGTAAAACTGAAACAAAATATAGAGATAAAATACTCTTGTTCAGGTTAACTAATTCAAGACCTAAATAGCCACCAAGTTGGAGAATGATATTCCTGGAAAAAAAGAACCTTCCATTGAGAACACCTGCCACAAAATCCCAGCAGTATCAAACTGCAGTACTTTTCTAGTACTAATGGGATGGTCCAGGACATCCAGAACTTTTTTAACCCAAACAAGTAATTATTTGCATTTTTTCTATGCTCAGAACCTCCTTTTGTTATCATTGCTGCTTATAAATCAGCTCCTCTCATCCCTCCTTCTCCTGCTCCCTGCATAGCCCCTTTTCCTCTAAAACACTCTCTGGCTTTCACAGTCTTTGTTCCTCTCATCTGAGAGCTTGCCCTCTGTGTCCCAGCCTAGCATGTCCTCCTTCCTTTCTGCCCCTCAGCCTCTGGTATTTGACTGAGCTGCCTCGTCTCTGCACTGAGCGCTGGATGCCAGCGCGGGCGGTACTGGTGGTACCGCACACATTGTCCCTGCACCCACATTGTCCCTGCACCCACATTGTCCCTGCACCCACATTGTCCCTGCACCCACATTGTCCCTGCACCCCCGCTCCTCCGGGACAGCCTCAGCGCCGGAGGCTGCGACTGCAGCACGGGGCACAGCTCAGGGGCCTCAGCACACCCTGCCAAGCCTCACCACTGTTATAAACTGGGAGTGAGGCAAAACAAAGCTCCTTCACCAAACTTAGCTACTCGAATAGTAAACCTAAAATGAGTGTGTAAAATCTGTCCAAGCTAAAAATCTTGGACAACAAAAGCTTGAATTGGGACGGCTCCTTGACAGTACAATAGCCCCTCTCTAACTTGCAGGTGATGGGACTGCTAGAGCTATTCATCTAAACTGCAGACTAAGCTAAATAAAATACTGCACTGTAAATCTCAAAGCTGACTGATGAGTCAAGATATTGAAACTAACATTTCCAGAATGGTAGTTAAGACAAACCATCAGCCTGTGCAGATTTGACTTGCAACACTACAAACTACAAACCTCAGAAAATTAAAGACTCGCTGATAAGCAACTCTGCCTTTGGCTCAGCAGGGAACATAGCTGTAGGCAGACAGCACAAAATATGCTACTTCCATTAATGAGACAGTGTCACTTAGAAAAGGATACATTTTAGGTAGTAAAACCTAATCCCAACACAACAGCTTCAGAAGTCAACTACAGGACAGTTTTTCCAAATGCATCAGAACCAGTACTGCAACACCAACACCGGCCATCATTAAATATTTGATTATCTGAACTAAGAAAAACATCTAAGAGATGCCTTCTGTCTTTAACAAGGCAATACCAAGCTGCATGTGCTGTGCCCTGCAGCTCACACTTCATGCACTCTCCTCTCCCACTATTCCTAGGTGAAAGACCCTGAAGCAACCATCAAATCAGCAGATGGGAAAAGCCTGGACCACCCCTTCCAAAAAGACATCAGTTTAAAAGAATTCAGTGAATTAATGTGCATGCCAAGCTCAAGATTTTTGTTTTCCCATTTGCAACTTCTATTGTGTAAGCTGCCTATTTTATCCTCCAGTGGCTTTCTGTTTTGGTTTTTAATTTTAAATCTGCTTGGGACTTTAAAGGAAACAGAACAACTACAATTTCAGTAGCACATTTAATTATTTCAAGATCTGTTTGTAAGTGAGATTAATTTCATTAACAATGGGGAAAAAACATAAATAGAAAAGAAAAACCAACCTTCACTGAAAAATGCAACTTTCTCCTAAGATCAGAAACAGAATTATGTTGATTTAGGTCTGGCAATTTTTATTTTTAGTACATATCCTTAAACTTCCTTTCCAATTAAAACAGGCAAACTAATATAAAACTCTGATGCAGAACTACATTGTCAGTCCTCCAGCCATTTGGAATTATTTTCTACTTGTTTTGCACTTAAAATGCCTTCCCAGACATTAGAGATTAAACAGAAGCTCATGTGTCAAGCAGAAGTGATCACAAAACCTACATGGAAAAAAACACTAAACCAGATTGAATTTGCATCTGTATGCTTTCCATTCTTCTTTAATGTCATGAATTTACCAGTATAGTCTATTTCACAGAACTAAATAAAGGAAGAGATAAGAGTACCACACTTTGGAGCTAAGATTTTGAGTGTTCTGTTAGAGCCGCATAATTGGCAGCACCAGCAAAGGATGCTCAGTGCTGGATCAGTAATTCACTAAGAAATTTGTTAAACAGCAATCATTTAGAAGAAATGTCAGAGATTTCTGCCTCACCTCTGGTCTCCATGGCTTCAGTTCTCAGCACATGTAGCTGCATTACGGTTATTTGAACAGACATTTTCAAGCACCGTCCTCCACTAAGTGGTTCCAGCCAGGAACAAGGGGAAACCTTATCAGCAAGACAGTCCCAAGGCCTATGTTACAGGGTACATTTAGAAGATACCTAGCAACACTCTTTGTTCCAGAAGCTACAGCAAGTCTGCTCAAATGACAGATATAGTACAACAAAAATAGTCATAAAAGCCATTCGTTTGTACAGCACTCTATATCTTCGCAAGCCAAGAACCTCCTCTGTGCTCTTTTATACTGTTCTGACTAAGGCAAGAAGACCTTTAAGTCAGTCCTAGTCTTGTCCAAATAGGAACTGCAGAAAAACACCATACACACAAGTAGGTGGTTAGCAATACCAACAGAGAATTAGCTATTCCCTCCAAGTCTTCCTGAGTGAAATACCAGTCCAGAAGAGCTCTGCAAGGTGTCTCTGGGGGCGGTTGGCTACAAATCACACTCCCAATACAACAACAAAGGACAAGCATTATCTCTTTAATTCTGAGAAATACCAACACTGCTCTCCAGTTCATTAAGATTGAGTTGCATAATGGCAGCTTTTCAATAGCATGCTGGCTTGGACGGCCCACACATTGATTCTGGATCTTACCCAGGCTGTCAAAGCCTGCAGAGATAAATAAAATTGTGGTGGCACATACCATTGCCAGCCAATTGTAGAATCTGATCTAGAAAATGAGGGACCCCAATACTCTAAAGCTCCACAAGGAAGAGGCCAAAAAGTTAGCATAAAACACTCGAAATAAATTCTCCTTAAAGAAACCCAAACTGATGTTTGAATTAGAAAAATGAATGCATAGTTTAAGCCAGCTACTTATAATAATGTACACTAGGATATATAAAAGAACTAGTCTAAATTATTTCTAAGGTATTACTGACTTGCTTTGAGGACCAGTAAAAGATAGGGATTCCAGAGCAATATGAAATAGGGTATATGTCTCATAGCAATAGTAGGCAAGTGGGAAATTACTTAAGTAGCAAGACAGACAATGTAGTTCTGATGCTTAGAAAGATTTGGATACATTGCTGGGGGAAAAGAAGAGTGATTTAAGTTAGGGGGGAACGATAACTGATAGTCAGGAAGCCTCAAAACAATACAGTGTTCTCTCTTGGGCAAATGTCTTACTGAAGTAGCAGGTGCAGCTTATGCAAGTTCAACTACTGTTCAACATAACCTGGAGACTCTAAATCCAAAATAATTAGTGTAGATAATGGTAACTACTGGAAGATTCACTTTCAGAAAACCAATGGCTGAGTATAAAAAAATAAACCAAAACAGAAAGGATTTTGGGTTGGTGCAGTTAGAACTTGACCTGTAGCAGATTTTGTTTAGTTTATTAATTTTGGTGACCAAACAGAGGCATCCTTGAAGAATCTACAAATGACACCAAACTAAGGAGGTGGTGGAGAGAGGCAAAGGGGGCAGAAGTTGCAAGGAATATGAAGGAGATGATCCTAAGTGAGCATAAGAAATCAGGGATTCTAAAACACACTTGATAACATCCATGCAAGCGAGAGCAAAACCAAATATCATAACTCTGAAAAAGATCATTTAACAAAAAACCTACCCACATGCAGAAGCATCCATATTAAGAGTAATAAAGCAGAAAAGAGAAGCTATACAGGATCACAGACTTAAGAGTCATAAACCTGATATTCATCTTGAAAGCCAAATACAATTTGAGAAGGTGATAAGACTACTGAGCACATGAGGTTAAGCTGTTTCAAGTCTAGTCAACACCATTGTCCCAGCATCGAAATACCACAGACACCATTCTTGTGTATTCTAAGGAACAAATCCTGAAAATCTAGTTCTAAGACAACTAAAAAGAGATTGATAACAACTGGAAGAAAAAATCCTTTGTCTTCTTAATATAGTTATTTGACTTTCCAAGAGGTGTCTCATCTACAGTAAATGGGAAAAAAACCAGTCTTTATGTATGAACTCATTTCTATGACTTGTTTTAGATGACAGTGCATATTAAAAGATTTCTCCTTCCCTTCACCTTCCCTTCACAAATAGAAAAATTCCTTCCAATTTCAGTTTCCTCTTTTCTTGATCTTCTTGTAAAATTAACATGGAATTTTTAAAATAGAATTGATTTCATACTCGACAGTACTTCTGATATTTGTACTAATTCTACTTGGCAATTCACACTTTGCAATTCATTTTAAATGCAGTTAAAATTTAAAACAAGGTTCAATGTGAGGATTTTTTCCTTCTAGACAGCAGTTGCATTCTGACTCCAGCTGGTATCATACCCTTTGTTTACACCATTAATGTAAAACAATTTAGACTTTACTAACAGGTGTGTATGCACACACTTATTTTGGGTCTGTCACATGTGTATTTTAGCTTTTATTTTATTTTTCAGCTGTCCTGTGAACGAGCAATAAAATTCTAACTCATACTTGACCAAATCCAGTACGTATTTACATCAGACAGACTTCAAGCAATTATTAGAGCTGGAGTGTCCACAGCCCATCCTGAAATATGACACCATCTTTCAGGCCTTTGCAAAAATTCAGACTTCCAGAAACTCTTGTTTAGATTTTAGAGAACCACCGTGCCAATGCCTTGAGCAACATTTTTTTCTGCAGAAATGTAAGACTAGTACATTATTCACATATACACATCAGTTTCTATGAATCCATGTATTGAAACTGAGTGGCAAACACACACACACAGCAGTCAGAAAGCCACAAACAGGCAGCATTCCCCTTTTCCTTTAAAAATACGTATGTATATTTACTAGTTCAGAGATCTAAAAGCCAGAATAACATAAAGCTATCTGAAAACCCAAGACTCCTTACATATCATGTGAAAATATTTGCTGAAGGACAGAACAAGACTTTGATTACACCTTCAGGGCTATTCCAAATCATCTGTGAAACCAGACCACAAGACCTGGGTCCAACAGTCACACATGATAAGGAATGCAAAACTCCTCCACTTGCAGAAAGAGTACCCGCAGTACTCCAGGAGGAAAGGAGGCAACCACCCACCTATGTACAAAAAAAAAGTGTTATTGCTCTGATATTATAGGCAAAAGGCAGTGTTTTCAGATACACTAGCTCCCATTTTCAGAAACAGAACTCAAACCACTCCAATTACCTAACTGGATGTATGGCAGATTTTGTAAAGGTTTAAAAGCAAACCTCACGTTTGCATTTAGAGAGAAAACAAAGAATCTGGCAAACAAACTAAGAGAAAAACATTCAACAACATAGTAAAACACGTTAGCTCCACAGATTAGCATATCCACCTGAACAAGGCAGCACTGTTACAACAAAAGGGAGATAAATACTATTGAAAATCAGGAATAGCAATGATTTTACCATTGCCTTACAGTGGGCTGACCTCTCTCCTAACATTGTATTTTCCATCAGGAAACAATTCCCTAAACTATTTGTGTCCTACATTTTGTTATTGTTTGGGAACTTGTGAGACAGAACAAACAGTGGTGAGCTCTTAATTATAGCAACACTCATCTCACTGTCCAACCAGTCTTCACAACCACCAACTCCCAGGTATGATAAATAAATAAAGTGAAGCCCCCATGCCTCCAAAAGGCAAAGAAGTACTTTATGCAGAAATCCCAGCGATTAAAAGAGACAGTAGTATTATTAATCTGTGGCAAGCTGGCAAATTTACAGGTCATGGCTCTTAGTCTAGCACTTCCATTTTCAGACAAGAGGATTTCTACATATCAAGGATATCTTTAAGAATCCTCTCTCTTAACCACAAAACACACAGAAAACAGAACAACATGGTATTAGAGAATCAGTAGATGTTTGGACAGCTGTTTAAGTCCAGAAAATAAATCCTACATTACTGTGAGGATTTTCAATCTTGAAAACATTAGCCAGCAGCCTCAGATCACCGTAAATAAAACTCCCTAGAACTTAAGTTTGCTTTTTGTTTTGGGGATGGGGGTAGGGGATAGTCAAGCTTCTTTTGAAAAGTATTTTGTTAGAATAAAGATAATTTTACATTAGACACTTTATGGCAAAAAGTTCGTTCATTGCTGAATTTATCAGTGTGTACCTATCCAAATACAAGAAAGCACCATCTGGTCTATATGAACACAAAATATTGGTCTATGTGTTACATTTTATATTGACTGTACTGTGTTACAATAAAAGCAAACGATTCTGAGGTTACTCCTGCTCTTACCTGATCTATCATTACCCTGTATACTCTTATCAATATAAATCATGCATTAGAACACATACTGCAAAACCCCTCAGTCTAATAAAAGGGACTTAGGAAAATAATTATTATTAAACATTAGAGATATAAAGGAGCTTTTTAGCTACTTAAACCAGGCAAAAAATTTCTCCAAATGACCACTCTCCAGTGTAATATGAAATACATTACTTTAAGCAAGAGAAAAGGTAATGTCTCTATGCTTCAATACATTTTAAATTTTGCTCCTATGAAACTCAAAATAAACCCTATGCACTCATGTATGCTCCTCTACCACAAAGTACAAACACATTTTGACATAGCTGTTTCTGATTTTTTTTGTACTACTTACCATTAAAAGCACTTCAATATAGTTCTTTAATTCCTTGTCAGTTGTAGTTACTGTTCAAACACTATTTTTCAAACACTAAATGAAAATGGCAGGCCTGGTGCATTTGTGCTATACTAAACTAGTACTGTAAACCACAAAGTTAACTGTAAAAAAGCAATCAAGTACAGATTAAATAAGAAAAATATGAAAACGGTTTATTTCAGCTGACTTGTCTAGTCATAAAAGCATAAAAGAAGGATATTTTTTAATTCATATCAGCCATGATCACGATGATCCTGAGCTGCACCAACAATCAAAAATGCTAAGCAAGATGTACTGTTTCAAAACTTCACCAGTCCATTTAGAACAGAAGCACAACCCCTGCACAAGTATTAACAGACTAAAATTGTTTTATAGGTAAACGGTGTTTTCCACTGAGATAACAGAATGTGCAGCAGTCTCTATAAGGCTCACAGCTGGAATACCAAACCCAAACCTCAGCCTCAAGGATTGGTTTTATTTTAAAAAGGGAAGAGAAAAATGTCAGTTCATGACAGCTTACCAAAAAAAAGTCTATTTCTCTCATAATAGAATTTTGGACAAAAAAAATCTGTCAGGAAAAGTACAGAAGCAGTAACAGTAGTCATTTGGTCACAAAATAGCAAGCAGCTTCTCTAGCACCTTCAGATTTTGTATAATGGCCATGTTTGTTGACCCCTTCCATACCAAAATTTCAAAGTATGTACTAATACACTCCTGCAATTTCCCACATGCACAGTAAAGCTCTCTAAAGGGTCTCTGAAGGTTTTCTACATTGATTTGCTCCGGAATCACCTCATTCAAGGAAAAGGCTAAATCTCTGTTTTCATTTAATAGGCAAAATTAGAAAACAGCTTAAATCCTGATTATATAAAAACATTAGAAGATCAGCCACAATCCTCTTTGCTCTGTAAATGAACAACTCCAGAAGTGTCCTCAGACCACCAAGACCATTTAGTTTATTCTCTGAGGCCCCCTCTGGACTTAAGATATGTAACTGTACAACTATCCCAGAAAAAATTAAGAGTCATATTAGTTGGTGAACATGGAGTAACAGTTGAAATAGGTAACAAAAATGCAGTAGGCACACCTCTGCACACGTTAGTAGAGGTATCATTGATCCAGAGTAAGCTTGGGAGAGTTTAAGCCCTAACCATGACTACAGGAGCCCAACCCTGGAATATTGTACACGCTGCAATGCCTTACAGCTCTGAAGCACCCACAGTTAGGTGGCTGTACCAAACAGATAATCAAATATGAAAATCAAACCCATTTAAATACTACCTGGCATTTCTCAATTCATTGTAGAATTCTTTATATTTAAGACTATGAAGATATTTGTATCCACCAAATTATACTCCAATACTCACAAAAAAAACCCCAGCAACATAAAACCAACACCCATGCATTGACAGCATTAGGAATTATTCTGAGAAGAACATTGGTTCTCCATCATATCACCATGTAAGACTTCTGCCATCAGTACCACATGCAGTTCTGCTCTTCCCAATTAAAAAAAAAAACCTCTTGCAGAATTAGGAAGTATAAGAGAAAGGCAACAAAGAGCAAAGGATACTGGATTTCCTGATTCAGAAAGTCCTGAGATAGAAGACATTAAGTCTACAGCTACAAATCCTTGCTATCTTCCTCCATTTACATCTGCTGCTGTGCTCTGCCAGATGCAACACACTTGTGGAGAGGGAACTTGGATTTGACCGGAGTAAGCTAACTGGACTTCTGGATGAAGGACAACAGTTAAATTTCAGTGTATGAGAAAATGTATCCAACTTGTCCAAATATTTAACCAGCTTTTTGGAATACCTTTGTAATGTCTCTGAAGATGGTCAGGCGCCTCAACATTACCTTCTACATCCAAGCCATTTTAATAAAAACAAAGCTAAAAACCCCAGATTAACCTTTAGTAATGAAAAAATGACAACTGCTTTGCAAAATAATCCAAGAAAGAGCACTTGGCTCACAACTTAACTCTACAACAAAAATATTAAGTAGCCACTGCATTTAAATGCTCTTCTCTCTCTCTCAAATTTTCAGTCTAACCAAATGTTAGACCGAAAACCTCTGCTTCCCTTTTATAGTCAAGAACAGATACAAGGAGCAAAGATCTCCAATGCACACATCTCTCCCTTTATACTCCCGGCACAGCTAAGTATGTAAACGTTTTGTAAAATACTATAAGCTTCTGATTCTAAATTAATCCCAGCCAACAAAGTCCTCAGGCTTTAGCTGTAGTTCATCTTTCTTCCACACAACCTCCTATCAAGAGCAACTTATCTCAGAGAAGAGAGGTTAAAGCAGTTTTCCCTTCTCAGAGGAGGGAACAGTGCTCTGGTTCTAAACTTCAACCTTTCTCCTCAGCAAACTTCTTCAAAGAGCTCTAACCTAAGCACCAGAAGGGAGAAAAAGAGGAATAAAAAGTTAAAGATATGCTGAAGAAAATAAATGCTGAAAAGCAGTAGAGAAAAATAAAGGGAAAAAGAGCACAGTAAAAACAGAACAAGAAATAACACAAAGAAAAAGATTAAAATAAACAATGATTGTTCAGTGCTTCCTCATTATCTGAAAAATTATATCTGTACTACCACACAGACATACAAGCTTACTGCACTTCTGGTCTACAGGCTTTAGAAACATATTACCAAGAACAAAGCAACAAGAGGAAGTAAGAACAACTGTGGCTGCTTTCCTGAGGCATCACTATCACACAAAGAAATCAAAGTCTTTAAGAGCAATGCTACACCAATACTGACAAGGCTAACTTGAAAAAAATATCACAAGAAGCGGGGGAAAAAATAAAAATATGTTGTCCTCTCCAGCATTTCTTGTGTCACAGCTACACAAGCAGAAGCATCCAAACACTTCACTGGTGCACGACAAAGTAAACAGCTTGGTCCAACAACCAGATGAAGAAGCAGCTTTCCTGCCTTTCTTTTATGTGCAGATGGAATGAAGGAACTAAAGGCTGGCCAGGCCAGCATGCTCTAGGGGCAGCCTTGGACACCTGACACATCCCAACACTGAGCCTCACAAACTATGGGACACTGTTGTGGCTAAAGGAGGGGACCATTCTCACATGATCTCTGAAGGTTTGCATGCACACACACACACAGAAAATGCCAACAGCAATAAACCCAAAAAATCCACCATGCCACATCCCAATTTAATTCTATCCAAGCAATTCCTCAACTTTAAAAGTCTTTGCCACCCTAGATTTGCCAGTTTAGAGAAACGTCTCCTCTTGAATGTTTTCTAATATACATATATAAATGCAAAAATGTAACTTGATGAGATTTAATGATGAACCTTGCTTCTTCTCCTTTCATTTTCTATTGCAGATGAGCAGGCATCTGAGACTACAGCTCAAACACATAAAGCCTCTGTAAATACGCTCTGCATAAAGCCAAAGCTGATTTTTCAACTACTCTGATGAATCAGAAAATTGAAAGCTTCCTTTGTTAAAAAAAAAAAACCTATAAGCTGTAAATACTCCGTGAAAAGATGTATTAGTGGTATTAAAGGTCAATGTAATAAATAGCACAGCTTTGAGGGACCAAAGAGCTGTGTATTAGTACCAAGCTTTTACACAAGGAATTGACAGAATGAACTAGCGACTGATGACAAATTCATCTACATACACAGGGCGAAAGACTAAAGAGATCAACATGCTATAAAATCTACACACAGCAAGATTATTAGGAAGCACTACTTATTAATTGCATTACTATTACTGCTACAAAGACAACTGAGACTTCCCTCTTCCAAGGAGTCACATGGAAAAGACAAAGGGTAATGGGCACAAGTTGCTTCTGGGGAGATTCCAATTGGACATGAGGGAAAGTTTTCATACTGAGAACCATCAGCCATTGGAATAATCTCCCTAGAGAAGTAGTGTATTTCCCAACATCAGACACTTTTAAGATTTGGAAGGACAGAGTGCTGGGTCATCATTGACTATAGAATTGTGCTTCTGCCAAGAAAGATTGGCCCAGATAATCCTTGAGGTCCCTTCCAACCTGGTATTCTATGCTAAATCTATGCATTTCCATTATGATGTGTACAGACATGCATGCTATGTTTTATACATAAAAAACCATGACTAATGCCTGATGCTGATGGGATCTGTAAAGCTAGCATCACACTGTCTAGTAGGCACTGATCTTTATCTTTCATCAAATGGAGCAGAGTTAAGTTGTGGGTTTGCATTATGCATAAGCAGTGAATACAATTAGGCTGAAAAGCAAGCTGATCTTCTCTGATCTCAAGTGGAAAGTGTGAATTCTGATCTTCACAGGTGACAGCTCTGAGCATCACTCCAATTTACTAGTCAGCTTCCTGGAATCTGTGTTCCCAATAGAAAACTCAAAACACATAGCTGTGGCTAATCTTAAGCCACTACTATTTAAACAAAAGAACACCAATTAAGAGAGCAAAGCAGTTATTTTACTTTGTCTGGCACAGAGAAATTCGGTTTTACAGCTCAAGAAAGGTACTGGAAAACTGGAGGAAAAAAATTACAATGCATATAAGAGGGGAGCAATCAAGAGAAGGAAGGAATTTGATCAAGGAGAGTTATAAAAGAACTACCACTGAATGGACACCTTTTTGCTTTTAGGTAGTGAAATCATTTAAGAATTGTTCACCTCTGAATTGCCAGAAACATTGTCTTTGAAACTTTCTACAGAAATGTTGTATTTCAAGCTGATGCATCTGTTCAGAAGCATGAATTTAGGAAATCTCATGGTCAGTGCAGTTGTAGTAGTAGAAGTTCCATGTGTTCTTAAAACACTTTACAAATGAATAAAGTATTTGGCTCTCTACAGGTAAAAAAGCAGGGAAATAACACTAGTAGTCCAAATTTTGCTGTTCTATTGTCTCTTCTGTCAGGGGTTTGCCAGTTTTTGTTTGTTGCTCTTTGGTTGTGGGAGTTTGTTTTTTTGGAGAGGGACTATTTATTTTTGTTGGTTTCTTTTAGTTTGGGTTTTTCATTGTTGGGTTTTGGTGCTTTATGCGGTATGTGAACTTACTGGGGGGCTTCTTACACTTCCACGTCTGTGGAACTCACAAATTTCACATCCGTTCAATGTCTCAGATTTATTTAATTGCTGATTCTTATTACTCACCTGAAACAATGAAAATATTGAACTGCAAAATTGTGCTGCTATTCAAGTTTAAGAAGCACAGCACAATGTACTTTAGCAATGTGCAAGCTGAACAATGCATAAAAATCAAAACACGACAATTGCTCATTCTTCCCCAGCCAGTCCCATAAAATGTTAAATATAGCAGAATCAGCTGCTTTCCTGTTTAATAAACAGAAAACATCTTGTTTATTAATCAGTATACATGTGTAATCATACAAAGTACTAAGTACATACTTACTAGTTCCAAGTCACACTACTACCACCTTAAGGGGAGAGCTAGGAAAAATTCACAGAATAATGTATGTATTTAATCTACCAACAGCTCTCCACTTTTATATGAGCTACAGAACTCAGTTTTACAAAACCCTCAATTTGCAGGGCACAGGATTGCAGTGATTAAGCACCCAGACTTCTAGTGAGCCTCAAATACACTATACTAAAATCCATGCTGTTAAATCCTTGCAATCATTTTAAATCCAGGCTAGGTAGATTAATGCTAACTTGGGTGTGCCTAACCATTCTGGAATCAGGAAGTTTGCAGACAGCATGCCTCATTCTTGGCCTGCCTATTCAACAGGTGCCTGTTGCAGAAAAGAGTATGGATCATTACAATCCATACTATTAAATAATCTTTTTGGACTAAGAAAAAACATGTCAAAGCATAAAACCCTCACCAGCTTAGAGATAGCCAAGAATTAATGAGATCCAGGCTTTCCTCTCTTCATTCACTCATATACACTTACCTTCTGAATATCCAACCCCTTCAGTCTCATACACAATGAAATGAAGGTGAGACTTTTATTATGAACACCCATTCCCTACTAAAATGGACATATTTAACCTTTGAGAATATTATCCTGTTTTCCTGAAGGATTTTATTGCAATTCTCCAGTTCTCAAATACATTAACTAATCTGTCATCTATCTCATACCAACTTCTACTAATTCACCACACTGTTTTTAAGCATAAAAGAACATAAAAGTAGGCTAAGCACTTTCCACTTCTTTTTCTGCATTTAAACATAATTACTGTAGATATCATTGCAATACCACAGTACAAATACATTGCACAAGGCAATCACTAACTTGGGAACATACACGCATCCAATATATCCATTTTCTTTGACTCACAGGTGCATGTGTGCACAAGTACATGCATTCAAAATATATAAAAGTGCACTCATCAAGGAACACCCTTTTTTTATAAAGAGGCCAATACTGTAAGCACTAATTGCATGGGTTCTTCCTAAATTTCTTCAGACTCCTCAGAGAAGCAACTTGAACTACAAACCTACACAGTCCTAATAACAGAAATCCTTTGTATAATCACCAACTAAACCTTGGGGAAAACCCTGGGAAAAAGAAATTAAAATCTGCAAAATGTAAGGAAGGAACACAATTCTGTACAACTCTGCTCCTGGCTATTCAGAGAAACAGTACCCAAAGAGCTCCTGCCTTCCTTTGGAGGGAACACAGCACTATGTACTCCTTAACACAACCCTGAGAAAAAGCAAGAATCACCAAGGCAAAGCCTTTTCCAATTCAACCCCACCCAACAAAACTTTTTTACTAGTGAACAAATGAAGCCACAGGACTTCAACCTGTCAGCAGGAAAAGAATAGTACAGATAAAACCAACAATATATAACTTAATGTCAACATCAGCCACTTGCACACAGTGGCCATCTCTTCCTCTTCCCTCCCCACAGTCCTCTTCTTCATTTTAAGTTCAGTTCTGAGGTTAAGTTTTATGAAGAATTTGACAAGTTTTAGTCAGCCAGCATCTACAGAACAATGTGGGGAATTAACAAAACTAAGTTGATGCTGCTGAATGTTTTGCACCTAAATATTCTTACAAATCAAATTAAGATTCTGTATTTGAAACAAACATATATCAGCTTTATTGAAGTGTGATACTATTCCTAAAAAAAGCTGCTTGTTAATATGGTTATGTTCAACTTCCAGCTGTAGAACTTGCTGGGAGTTGAACATAACCATATTAACAAGCAGCTTTCAAGAATTTCAGTAAACAAGACTGGGTTTATAAGACCATGAGCCTATGCATTCATAAACAACCAGTAACCAAAACTGTTACTGAGGAAATAAATTAGGTTTTAAGTATAACTTTGTATTACTAGATTTGCTATAGTATGGAATTTGAATTTTTTTTAAATTCCACTGAGAAAAAATTCCACTTTGAACAAAAAATTGCATGTGTATAATAAAAAGGAATTTACCAGCTTCGATGTTTCAGTGGTGTAACATGGTAACAGCACTGGCAAAATGAAGTTTAATTACCTCATCATTCTTTACAGAAAGTATGTGACAAGAACCCTAGACTGTGGAATCCAAACATAGTAGGGGGAAAAATACTCATTTACTTTCCATAAGTAAGTTAAACTACTAAGACTGCTCTTCATAACTCAAGACAGCTTTTTTTCACTGCGCATGCCCCAGTACAGTGTTCACTAGTATCATGATTCTAAACAGCCTCTTGGAACCACGAACTTCATTTAAAAAAAAAAAAAAAATTATTTTTTTGTGTGTTGCAAAGGACATGGACACTATTTTCTCCTCTGTGGTAACTTTGAGACCTATATATCAAAAAAAAAAAAAACCCCAATAATGATTGTGTGTAAAAATCAACACTAAAGATCACGTCAAATGAAAAGGTAAAATTCCTCAAGGGAAAAGACAAAATTAAAATAGCCTTTTCCAAGGGCCCTGCTAGCTCTGTGAACAAATACATTTGTTTCCAGTATAGAGGTCCTCTGAAACGTTTTATCACTACCAGAAGTCAAACGTCAGAAGCTCAATCTCTGCCAACAGGATGCAGCAGGCTATGCTGACAGTGTTTCAGGAGAGTTTTAACTGGTGCTTTTGATACAACAACATCCTTCAAGGCAACTGCAACAACTACAGGGCAGATTGTCTCACATAAGAAACCTATTTGTTTGTTTTGACATCCAAGAGACTGATGAATCAATGTTACAAGGGAGGGTTTTTCCTTTGGCAGAACTGTTTTTTCCACTTTTACTTCCAGACTGGACTTCCTTTGCATATCCTATACCTATAGGTTTCACTAGGTGTTAATAAACACATGATTAAAACATGTTCAGTGGAGGGGGTTATGCTTTTACTTCCTCATTGCAAATCTGCTTCAACTAATCTTAATTGAGATCTCCGGTTTTGCTCTCCCTGCAGTCCATAGCAAATCCTGGTCACCTCCCTCCAGGCAGCACTACTGCTTGCACAACCTGTTGAGTTAATTCAGGAAGCTGATCCATCCAAAAACAAATCCAACCCCACCTATCTTTGCAAAACCAACACCACTGCTCCCCATCTCTTGTCCTTCCACACCCCAAACCCACACACTGCAATTTTCCAACCTTCTTCATATACCATCTTGAACCAGGTCATTACACACCTGTCAAGGACTTGCATCTGGTATAATGCAGATGGCAAGGCTGCATGGGCAAAAGTGCAGCATCTCACACTTGTTGCATCCATTTTGCCTTTTAATTAATTAGATTACTCTGTGAAAGGACAGATCATGTACTAAAAGCAAGTGTTTTCCAAGGATCAGGCACATCCAGAAGAATCATCCTTTTCTTTCTTACAATGTGAGTTTAGTTTCACAAGTGGATTAAAAGAAACCATCTACAAGAACTGCTGTGTTTCAGAAAATGTGACAAAAGCAGGCATTCTGTCACAGTCTGAACACAGTCCAACCTGCTTTTGCAAACCCTTCTTTCTACACATTCCAGGGCAGGGGGTGGGGGGGGAATAGCCATCTAATTCCCTTGCATGTCCCTGTAGAAAAACACTGATGTATAGAGAAAGCATTCAGCAACAGCCTGGGATAGAGTCTGGCACTCTGTGGCAGCCAGACTACCCGGGGTAAAGCATCCTGCTGGAGACCACCCCTTGCACACTGCATGAAACATTACACACTATCAGCAGTCAAACACAACACAGTTTGTGACAACTAGCAGCACTCCAAAAGGTCAGAAGGTACAGAAAGCAGAACATACCCTCTTACCTATCCAAATTCCTGAGAAAGCAGACATATGCAGCTTCAGCAAAAACTCCCAGTGGACGTCACAATCTACTTCTGATGAATCATACCACAGTGAAGCCTAGAAGCAAAAAGATCATGGGCATGAACAAAATTTGAATGGGAAGCAATCAAATGAAATACTTCTCAAAAGGTAAAGGGTATTCTGAAAATTGTGCTTGTGAGAAGCCAGAAGCAACAATGAAGGCTTATAAAACTGTGAATCTATAGATGTTTTTGCACATAGCTTACATATCTGAGAAAGCCTGTATGATAATTTTCTCACTACAACAATCCCAACCCTTCTTTTATCACCCCTTCTCTGAATCGTTATTTTCTTCCAGAACGCATTCTGCCAGGCATTTAGAGATTAAACACACATTTGGCAACGCCTGAAAGAAAGGGGACATTTAGCAGTGCTGTGGCCCACTTTTTTTCTCTCACTGCTCAACATAAAGTCTGTAACACATGCCAAAAACAAGGGAGAGCAGGAGTTTTTATCTAAGTCACCAGCTGCAGTACCCTAAAATTCTCCCAAGTGTAGAAGGAAATGTAAAGGTTTCAGAGCTGGTCCTTGCTATTTACCAGGTCCTGTAAATTATAATCCATATTTTTTCAGAATTACTCTTAACATCTGACCTCTGTCTATTGCTACAGAAGGCTTGCATCTCTAGATGATATGAGTCCTCTAAAATTAGACCGGGCAAACAGATGTAACCATGGAGATTTATGCTGCAGTCCCGAGAACTCCGCAGAGGCACAAGCTGGAGGCAGAGCACATACTGCCAATGAATTTTTGTCTACTCTACTCCCACCAAGCTCACGCGTTAGAGATGTACAGTGAATCATACCAAAGAGAGATTAAGATCCAGCTCTAACTAAGGAGTCTAAAGAAAAAGACCTAGATTCTTCTCCAGCCTGGTTTTCCCCAATCCAGTTCACTGCACAGCTACGTGAGCACCTGAGCTGACATTAGGCAGAAAAGGTATCAGACAGGAGAAGCCGAGAAAGATGGCTCCTTTCAGCTGCAATGGCAGCATGAACTGCACATAAAACCAAAATACAAGGGCTATGTGTAATAATTGTTGCTGAAATTTGATAGGTTGATAAGCAAATTTTAAGCTACCCATTGCTACTCTCCCAAAAGTATTTCTTTACAAAGTTGAATAAACTCAGATAAACTCAGAATACCTACCTGGTGGCAAGAACACTAGCATCAACAAAAATTCTTTAAGAAATGCCAAATAATATTATCAATAGAACTCAGGAAAATAATTATTGCTGTCTTTTTTGAGCAATTAAAAATACAGCTAAGGGGTTTCTTTTGCAAGTTTAGGCTTATTTAGAAAATACTGTGTGAAATTAAGACCTTGGTGAAATGAGAGGCATCAGCAAAAGAGCTGCAGTACACAAAAAATAATAATGCAGTGCAGCAAAAGCAGTTTATAAAAGGCAGAGAGAACTAAAATCATGTTTAAAATAAGGCAACACTCCCAGAAGAGCTTCATTTTAACTTTCATATTGTCAACAAACTGAGTTTGCCTTTTTTATTAGAATCACATTCTAATTCTAGGATAGAAAAGCTCAATCATAACTTAGTCTAATAAAGCAAGTGTAAGATTTAAAGTCTATTTGTTTGTCATTGTAACTGACATTTTGGCAAATCATTCAAGTAGAATGTGAAACAATTTCCACAGGTAGTGAATGGCCTTCTGGTCAAGAGAACCATTTCCCTTTTTTTAAGGTGAAATTCTGTACAAATTCAAGCATTATTAAGACACATGCCAATTCTGACCCAGAACTCTCCATTTCCTTTGGTATTAAATTATAGACCTGCTGTGTAAAGATGATTTTTGTTTTTTTTTCATAAAAGATTGCCTGTGAAGCTCAATTGTGATTGGGAAGACCGCCTACACAGCAGAGAGAGTGAGAAAACACACACTTGTAGAGCTGAAAAAACATCACTGTAGGCGTATGTAAGGAGGGAGAGAAGAAAGAACTTGGCTCTACTGAAAAAGGCTATTTTCTGACATCATTCTTGAACAAACCAAAACGTGTTAATTGAAGACAATTCAAGGGTTGTTTGCTATGTTCCAGCTATCAATATGCAGTACTACAAGCAAGAGGAGGAATCCTTGCACATTCATCCCTCTGATCTCAGAATCTGCCACCAACCCAAGGAATGCTTCACTTCCCCCACTTCTCTGCCACAACCTGCAAAAGCTGTTCTCATAAAACAGCAAGTCACCTGCAGAAACAGCAGCTCAAAGCTTTAAAAGTCTTACATAATTAATAACATTAGAAGTATTGAAATTGTAGACAAAGCTTGTTCAAAAACATAAGGAGAGAGAATGCTGTCTAAAAACACTAAGAGTAACTAGCATTTAATCTCAGCAGAATCTAACAGTATTTGAAACTGCTGAAAAAAATAACCATAACAAGTTCAGATATCTTTCTCATACAGACTTATAAAAAAACTTTTCCTCCCTACCCTACATACCCTTCAGTCCCTTCATCTCCTAAGAGATGTAAGCAGGCCTTTCAGGATGTCCTATTAATGAACTTTGATTTTCAAAAGGAAGAAGGAACAAGCATCATTGGAAAATATCCCCCTCAGTTTACCTTTGGAAGGCACCACCTATAAGTATTATAATTCCTAACTAAAGAAGCCTCTATGAAGTGTTCTCATGCCATCATAAACATATGAAAATATTTTTATTAGCTCTTTCTCTTCAGAATAAAAACAAAAGGCTTTTGACATATAGGCTTTGGCTGATTATTACCACAATTACTACCAGGGGAATAAAGACAGCCAGGACGAGTTTCACCAGTGAACTTCAATAAACATGAGGTGATTCATTGCAGGGAAAAGATGCTGTGATGCTGCTTCTCCCATCGCATTGGACATCAGCCTACAACCTATTTTGCAACCAGTCACAAGGAGACAGAACTTCAGCACCTAATTCCCCTGAGTGTTTGGGCTGGTGACTTCAAAGCCCAATGCCTAGCAGATGTCTGAATTCCTGCACCCACAGAACACTGCCACAGCAGAGAACAGCCCACAGAGCAGTACTCCTGAGAAGCCATCTGCAACCAAAGCTTTCGCAGGGTTCTAAGCTTCATCTCCAACCAAATATGCTGTCACTGAAGATGCTGAATTACACAAACTGATAAATAACAACACTACAATGTAAACTCAACTCTTCTACAACTTTTCAACTATATGATTGTTAAGGGCTAATGCCTATTACACATACAGCTCAGAAACACAGGCAGGACAGGATTTTGAAAAGCATCAAGCCTGACCTGACCTAAACTATATGGCAAGCAAAAGCTGTACACTCATCAGAGTCACAACTAACTTGCTAAAATTATTTATAAAATGCTCCAGAGACTCAGGGAAGCACAAATTCTTCTGGGTCAGAAAGACAGATAGGGATGAAGTATCAATGGGAGCTATAAAACTCACCAGCAGGAGAACCTCCTGAAAAAGGAGAATCTGAACCAATGAATAGGAAATGGCAAAAAACAGAAACAAGAAAAAAAAAAATAGGGTGATGTAGAAACAAGCACAAAAAATAATGGTCTATAAAAAGTTCTAAGAATTGAAATCCCTCATTCTAGAAAAGGTGGAGTTGTTTATTAAATAAAATGTGTAGATTACTACTAATCTATGAAATCATAGCCATCTTGACTTTCACCTTGGTGAACAGTGAAGTACTATTTGTGACATTAATAAAACCTCTCTCAATACTAATCAACATGTAATTCCAATAAACCAAAAATACATTAAAATATTACACAAGAAATGAATCACACCCAGAATTTAAGAAAATGTATCCCTTCATGCTTGGCTTGTCAAGTTAAAGAACACTTGCTTTAAGAGTCATGGCCAGAATAATCAGATCTCTTGTATTCTCCATAAATTTCACTTTGAGGTAAAAAATGAAATTTTATTTCTTCTTAGTGAGAACAGAGCAGCTCAAGGTAGTTTGGAAAGCTGTCTTTTACCTTCAAGCTTTAAGACCTCCAGTCAGAGTAAAGTTAGTAGGATAGAAAGAAAAGCTAGAAAACCACAGAGGGCTGTCAGAGGATACTCTGCTGCTGCTGACATCAAAATTCAGAGAAAACATTTACTTTTTGCTTTTCAGACACGAAGACATTCAGGAGTTTCTCAGAGATACGCTATTGACAAGAAAGTAGGCTGAACTAGTGAAACCTTAACTTGCTCACACTCTTTCATAAAATGGCTCAGGTTGGGGGAGCATCTGGGTTTTCCCATTCTATGTATTTTTTTCTCTCAAGGGTAGACTAGAAGTCTGATGCAGATTTACAGCCTGATAAAAAGTTAAATACCTTTGACACCATAATTATACAGTATCAATCCAAATTAGTACCATTGCATTTAATTCATTAACTACTCTGCTGCTATGTCAACAACAGTCAATTTCTGGAATTCTTAACATTTTTTCTCAAAAGCAGTAGTGAAAATTTTATTTAAATCAATTTAACAGGAAAAGGCTCCTAATGTTCACAACATCGTTCTCCTGAATTAAATAGTAACTTTTCCTGATTATTCACAACCACCATGGCTTACAGACTTCTATGCTGAGGGCAGTTTTTCTAGCCTCTAGTTTTTCTACAGTGTGACTGTAATAGCATACAAGTGGCTTAATGTTTACCTTCACTAACTGTACAGTCTACAAGTAAAATACCGACACAAAGAGGATGCTGCCAAATTGAAAGAGCTCCTTGTCTATGAACTAATGCTTACATCCACACTTGGACTAACTGAAGTGAAATGCTGAGTTTACAGAGCACAACCATGAAAATGTGAACTTTGGAGTTAGTCCTGACAACAGTAAGCACTTTAATGCAAGGAATGCAAATAGACAGTTCATAATGAAGAAAACCATTAAAAAATACACAGAGTTCACTTTTCCCCCTTACATTAGGTAATGACCCATCCTTCACACTAATATTACCTCTTCAAAAGTTAGGTTTTCTCTTCATAGAAATTATAGTAATAGTAATTCTTTTACTTTTCAGTCTAGCAGTCACAGCTAAGCTACAAAAGAAGGACAGGATTTTACAGCGTAGAATGAGTTACTGCTGCCAAAGACAGAACTAATAACCTGTCTACAGCAGAAAATACTGGAGAAACATTTAGAAAGGGCAAATTCAGCACAGAATTTGCACATCCACAGTTTGAAAACTCACTACTTTTCCATTCTGCTTTCCCATCCCTTCCCCCAGATAATTTTAATCCATCTATCTGCTGTTAAAAGAAAGACTGAGCTGGTGGTGTCTCAACTGACTTTGCCATTTTAAAGCTGTTTGTCAATAAAAACAGAGGAAGCCTCATAGAAAATATGCTGCTGTTAGGATGCTTTTACAGGCTGTAAGTGTTCAAAGTGCCTAGCAGATAAGGTAAATATCATTAAATAAAATGTAAAGAAGGGGAAATCAAGACAAGAGAAGGACAATGAGTTGCCAGGGTCATCCAGCAGCCAAGTGTACATCAAAAATATTGGTCTTCCATCTTCTACCACCCACAGCAAAGGCAAATGACCTCCCTTTATATGAAGGCTTTTCAGCAACATTTTGGTAATACACAAAATTTAAGCAAAAACATTAGCTTTACAAATTAGGTGTCCAAAACAAGAAAGCAAAGAGCTACCTAATGGTGAACAGAGTAAAAGCCGAAGTACCATCACTGAATATGTGTCACCAAACAACACGTGAAATCACATTTGCCCCATCTTTCACAACATACTGGAAGATTGCAGAAGCTCCATTACACTTGACCCTTTACCACCAAAAAGGCATTTAAGCTAGTAGTATCCAAATGTAGATTCTGGTTACGTGCATTTGTGCTGTAAGCTTCACTTGTGTAAGTCTCCAGCCCCCTTCACAGCACATCAGCAACATCCACCTGCTACAGAAGGAAGCTTCCTAGTCTAAAGTTGTATAGATGTTTACTGCCTGTAAAAATTCACTAAAAGAGGTATTTACTACATAGTATAGTTTCAAAATATCCAAGACAATATGAAAAATTACACTGTTAAGGAGAATTTATTGTCTTCAAAAGCTGTGAAACTGTATCAAACTGAAAATCCTGGTAATCTCTAAGTTTCACACTCCATAAATCATATCTTCTATCCCTAACTGAAAATTCAACTATAATAACAAGACACAATTTTTTAGCTAGAAAGCTTTTTGCATATGTAACCAAACTTCTGCTCTGCTATGTTACAAGCCTCCATTCATGGGGGGAAAAATGTCCATCTACAGGGCCTTTGAGATAAAGCAGAACTCATTATTTCCATCCTACAGAAAAAGTCAAAAGTAAGATATTCCAGATATTCTCTCCTGCATTTCACAGAAACTGATCATCTGTCATTTTATAAGACAAGCACCATAAATCTCCATTCCCATTTGATTCACTTGGCAGACTCAGTCATTTCCATTAGAGTTGAGGTTTCTCTGCCCATTCAAGGACCTTCGTGCTTTTTGCCAGATTAAGATAACATTTAAAAGGATTCTTTGTTTCCCCAGCAAACTTGCAAACTGTTTTGTCCTCTTCTCAGTAGACGGCTCATTTATTCACTCTTCAAGATATAAAATATTTCATAGTTGTCCTCTTGGTCACATAATGCTTCAGGAAACAAGAAAAAGTATTCTTCTGTCTGCTTAGATAGTATGAATATTATTATAGCTTGCATTAAAAAAGCTGTGTAAAGAATTTAGTGAAAACAGGCAGTCTACCAATTTGACCACATGTCTAGAGCTCTGCATAATTCAAACAAGCAATTTTACTTGTCTGCTTTGCAATTTTCCTATTAATGAAAATAATATTTACCTCATAGGGGGTCAGAACGATTAATTTCCATGAAGAGCTTGAATCTGAACCAGAGGATAATTTGATAGATCTCCAAGGAGAAAGGGTAAAGGAAAAACAAATTAGATTTTTATACTCAGTTTCAAATGAGAAAATATTTGAATTGCAGCAGAACCAGCTACTGAATATTAGTAAAATTGCACATAAAAAAAGGAAAAAACTCAGTGCTAATATAATTGTTCTCAAACTACATGCCCAACCATGAACAGCAGCAGCCTCTTCAATGCCAGATTTTTATCTGAACAGACAAGTTTTGGAATCTGTCTTGATTCTTGTCCATTTCAGAGTTGCTGCCATTTCATTAATAAAAGGAGATGTTACATTCTAAGAACTTGGTGCTCATTTATCTCTGGGAAGAAAGAGAATTGCAGAACACTCTGAACATAATATTTTTAATAAACCCAAACCAAAAGCAAAATACAAAAAATACCTTGTGAATCCAGAGACTATTATTACAGCTAACTATTACGGATCCATCAAAGTTCATTCTCAGCTTCAAATGCTCAACCCAAGGCCAGAAAAGTTACCCAATTGGTGTCAGTGGACACTGATCCCAACACTAGATCCATAACCTTTAAAAGTACCATGGTCTGAAGCCAAATGAATAATTACAAGACACAACACTGAACTCAAGTTAGAAGATGAAGATATAAGGAAGACAGGGGTCTTCTGCTATGTTTTTTGACTGGGAGTAAAATAGCACATTTGTTTTATCAGCAAATGCTGTGGCCAAAACACTTTGTAACTAAAATCCTTGGAGAGAAACATTCACTGCTGAACAATTCATTATTTTATCATAAGAGGAATACTAGACACCCTTGTTTCTAATGAAACTGCAATTCTAGGAAACAAACTCAGAAAATTATTCATATGAGAAATTAGATTAGGAAGAAACAGAATAGTAAGGCTATAGATTCTTAATGAAGTACATTAAACAACCTGAGATTCTACACTTCAGTAATTGTTCATTCATGCTGGGGAAAAACAACCCAGAAGTACAAGAGCAGAAGAGTGACTGATACAATGACAACACAGGTTTGACTTAATAAAATGACAATGTAAGTTTTTTTGGTTTGTTTTTTTTTTTTAAATTTAGATGTAGAAAACCGTTTATTTTTACTTTACAAAAAGATACTCTTTAAGAAAAGGTTCTCCAGTGTTACAAACTGCAGACCTCCAGCACCAGGCCAGTGTATTTGACCAAAAATTACACAAGTTGCAGAAGCTACTGTTAGATGTCCACCTAAAACTAAAAAGGGTGTGTGGAGAACACAACGCTGGCAATAAGGGAGTCTGTGTTTTTTTCCAAGCCACAGAACCACACAGGAGGAGGTGCAAACACCTCCACCAGCAGCTGCACTCCTCCAGAAGACCGTCATGTTGTTTTCAGCAGCTCAGCCACAGAAGAACCCAACTCACCCAGCCAGAAGCACCAACTATCCACGTCCAGCTCTTTATCCAGTACACTCTGTATGTCAGAGATTCCCATTGAAGAGAAAACTCTAATCTTATACCAAGCTAAAAATTTCAAATGTAAAGGGAGAATTAGTAAGAGAAGCGTAAAACCTATATATACTGCAAATGAACACTTCTTTTTCAGTAATTTCACAATCCAAATAGTATATCTTCTGGTTTAGTCCATTTGAGTCATAATCCACCACAGTCAAGAATTCACACAACATATCAATTCTTCATCTGCTTCCCTATATCCTTTTGTGCAGAACATAAACACTCTTCTAAATAAATGCTTTGAAAATGCTGTCGGAATGGTTCATCCAAACAAGCGCGCCAGCTAAGGTTTATATTCCACCAGCTGAATGTGAAAATAAATAGTGGCTATAAATCTTGAGGGAAAATATTAACACATTTTCCCTTAGTTTTTCATAGAATTATTTGTCCATTCATATCCAACAACTGAAAAGTTGCACGACTCAGTCAGAGAGTTAGATATCAATGCTATTATTAGAAGTTATGGACTCCACATGACATTCTTCCAAATACGTAGATACAGGAATGTCTCCAGCAAAAAATGTTATTCTCTTACACTAAATAAGAAATCTGAAGTCAAGTAATCATTCTGAAATACTGTCCACATCGTTCTTATCTACAAAAAGCTTTACTGCATGCCTGAAGTAAAATCCAACAATCTTTAATTTTTTTCCATTGCAAGAGAACACACAAAGCTTCAAACAGTTTTACAAATAGGGAAAATGTAGAAAAAGACCATCTCAGATGCACTGTGGCCATTTAAATTACCTAACAGTATTTTTTCCCCTATACATTTGGAGGCCCACAATGAAAACCCATATGATGCCACTGACACTGTCTACAAGGAGCCTATGCCAGGTCTTAAATTATTTTTATCCAGTCTTAACAATATGACAGCATCATTACTACAATTGCACAATGATTGGCTTCTGGTGGGCTTAAGAAAAGCACGGGAAAGAAAACATTAGTAATGCATTACATGGAATTGAAACAATTTAGAGCAAGAACTTGGGGCACAAGCACAGTTTTAACAAATCCTACTTATAAAAAAACCCCAGACATATCCTAAGTGTCAGCCAATTTCAGAAACATCCTATTATGGCCATACAGGTCCAGTCAAACACATTATAAAGCACGTACTTGCTGCTGACTGGGGAGGGGCAGAGGTCTCTTGCCCCATTCTCTGCAAGTGTTGGCTTTTAGCAAGATTGATCCCTCAACTCAGCCCACCCTGCAGCTGCACACATCCGTAAGCACAGGAGGTAGAAAGGAGCAGCCAGGCTGCAGGAGGACAAAAGCACCATGTGCCCTTCCAGGGGCTATCTGGGCTTGTGCCATGATGGTGTAGCTGCCCCTGACACCTGGAATTCCCCAGGCAAAAAGTTCTCTGTTTTGCTAGAAAAACACAGATCCCATCCCACCCCATACTGCTCAAACAGCAATCACCAAGAGAGGGCTGAGCTCCAAGACAAACCAACGAAAAATCTCATCCTATTGGCTTTACTAGTTATTTCAGACTACTGTTCATCGCTTTGAGGGAAAAAACACCTGAACTTCACCTGAAACACCAATTTTGTCAGGTACAAGCATACTTGAAATCTTTTCATACTCTCCAACATTAGGCTTCAATGCACTTTTGACTCATTCCAAGTGATTCAGCACAAACATTTGAAAACAATACAGCAGGTTACTGATGTAAAGGGAATTGAAGATGTGCTTCTGCAGCTCTAATTTCTCTTAGGTTGGAGACAAATCAAGCCCAGACTGGAGCACCCTTTTAATGGACCTTTTTCCATTAATATGTATTGCAGATTCATAGAGTATCCTGAGTTGGAAAGGACATACAAGGATTGCTAGCCCTGCACAGAACACCCCAAGACTCACACTATGTGCCTATAAGCATTGTTCAAATGCTTCTTGAACTCTGTCAGAATGGGGCTTTGACCACTTCCCTATTCCAGTTCAACCTGTTCCAGTGCTCAACCACCCTTTCGGTGAAGATGAATATTAGGAGACGGTTCTTCAATCTCTCCTAACACAGCTTCATGCCATTCCCTTGGATCCTGCTACTGGGCATCAGAGAGAAGAGCTCAGTACCTCTCCTGAGAAGTCATAGACTGCAATGAGGTCTCTCCTCAGTCTTCTCCAGGCCTAACAAGCCAACTGACTCCAACTGGTACTTATATGGCTTTCCTTGTAGACTCTTCATTTTGTAGCCCTCCACTCCGTTATAGCTTTGCATCTTTTTTATACTGTGGTGCCCAAAACAGCACACACCACTACAAGTGAGGCCACCCCAGGGCAGACAGAGCAGGACAATCCTCTCTCTTGCCCTGCTTTGCCTGATTACTCCAGGACACAGTTGGCCCTCCTGGCTGCCAGGGCACTGCTGACCCATACCCAAACTTGCCAACAACCAGGACCCCCAGGTCCCTTTCCACAATGCTGCTCTCCAGCCTCTTGTTACCCAGTCTGCCTGTACACCCAGGGTTGCCCCATCCTGGATGCAGAATCCAGCACTTGTCTTTGTTAAAACTTCATCCAATTGGTGATTTCACAGCCCAGTGATTTGCCCTGGTCTCTCTGCAGGACCTCTCTGTCCTCAAGGAATCGACAGCATCATCGGCCAGCTTACTGACTGGCTTCAAGTATCCCTTTGAGTCCTAGATCCAAGTCATTTTTTAAGATGTTGAAGAGAGCCAGGCCTAAAATGGAGCCCTGCAGAATCCTACTAGTGACCAACCACCAATTTGGTGTAATCCCATTTCCTATAACCCTTCTCTTTTTACAGACACCCACCAAACTGGCCAGCTTCAACTCCAGTTGAGCTTTGGCCACATGAATTTTCTCCCCACAGTGGCAATCCCCTTTGTATTCTTCCCATGACAGCAGACACTGCTTCCAGTGGACATACACTTTCTCTTTTTGCCTGAGCTCTAACAGAAGATCCCTGCTCAGCCAAGACAGCCTTCTGTATTGTCTGATCAATTTCTAGCATTAAAAAAAAAAAAACTGAACTAATTTTTAAGAAATATCAGAAATTATAATTTAGCAATTACATAGAAGAACAATTTCCAGCTCAGTTTCAAATACTTAGAGAACACAGCATTACTGACATGTTAAACCAAAAGATGTTTGGGCTGCAAAATAAGGAGATCCACCATCCCATATCTCACTTCAGTGTCTGGGTACAGAATAATTAGCAGTTCCAGTTTGGACTCAGTAAACAGAAATGCTATACTTGAGAAGGAAATGTCTACAAAACTAAAGATATGTATTTTTATTCTGTTTCAGAGGTTTGGTTAGGATGATGGCCTCAAAGATCACCAGGGTCTCAAGCACCACAGCATGTGAAGTCAACGTGCTAAGGAAACACAACTCCACTGCACGGGGGGGACACCACACAACAAACCCATATGCAGCACAGGATTACAAGATGCACACATTGTTAACACATTTTTTAAGAATTTTACAAACATTCTCTGCAGACAGATTGGTTGCACGCTGAACATCCAAAATAGCTGCTACGATACCCGAGAACAGCTGTCAGTAATAACACAAAGCTTACTCTAGAGGACAAGAGACTTCTATCATGCTGCTCACTCACTTCTTTCCTTACAGAGCAATAGAGTCTCAATTTACAGTCTTAGGTTGCTTTCAACACCAACATATCTTGATCATAAGTATTCCTCACACTTCTCTAGCTTTTTGGATTGTTTGGGTTTCAACAAAGCCCAAGTAAGGGCCTTTCCTCCTATCTAGACTTTCCTATCACCAACCTCAAAACAAAACCCACCTGTTACCTGAGGGCACTTCTCCAGATAGGAATGTTTGCTTTCAGCCAAAAGAATGTTCCTTGTAATCCCTGCACCAGGCAGCAGACTGCACACAGTTTGGCAGAGGAGGAGACAGGAATATCAACACTGTACAAGGCTCCCAAGGAAAACTAACTTCAGCAAAGCGTGCCACCAGCATAGTGAATGCTCACAGATTGACTCTCCTCACTCAAGCACCTCACATTTTGCATTAAACAAGTTACAAAAATAAATCCCAATATGTTGCAAATCAAATCTTAACTAACTGTTCATTAAAAGAGGAAAACTATGAGAGCACATACAAAAGGATCATTTCAGGGGGAAAAAAAGCTGTAATCTATGGACATCAGATGCAAATCATGTCAATGTGACTAAAAGAAAATATGCCTTTATTTTTAAGGTAACCTACAACAACAAAAAAACCCTTCCGACTCATGATTTCACCACTCAACAGAAGCCCTGAGACCCTTCCTCCCTGTAGTAAGCAGAGAAAAGAAACCCCAGAGAAAACTGTGAGGGCCCTGGGAGGACCCTACCCTCTAAGCAAAACCAAGGCAAACTATTCCAAGTCAGCTCACACCAAGAAAAAACACACACTGTAATGGAAGACTAGTTTGGCTGTATGGTAATTACCACAAAATAACTCTGGCTATTGAGAAAATATACTATAGACACTCTCCTCTTGGAAATTGTCTACCAGACATGTGTGTGCACTATGTTTATTTTTAATTTTCCATCAAGCCAAATTCTGGTTGACATTCACTAATTTGCTAAAAAGTGTGCATAGATCTGGAAGGAAAGAGGGGAAAAAAGAGAGAACAGCAAGATGCCAGACCATTACTTAATGAAATTATTGGCTAAAGCTTACTCACTTTTTACTGAATTTTTTGTGGACTTCAAAAAGTTTATAAATACATCCTTCTATGTGAGAAATACAGCCTAAGGATTTCCAACAATTTACCTTTAACTACAGTTGTCAATATTTTTTTAAGCATACTTATATTGAAAGCACAAATACCACACTGGAAGACTCAAAGGAATTTTTTTTTTTTTTCAGCTGTATTTTTGTTAGGCTTATTTCACAAACCATTTGTTTCTCAGTAAAATGCATACATAATGGGATATCTGCCCTTAAACAAGCTCAAGTAAAAGGTTTTACCTTCCTCCTCTTTCCTTTCAAGCCTTAATTGGCAGATGGTCAAGAGGATGTTTATAGTAATAGAGGATGTTTATTAACCAGCTTTCATAGGTTAGAGAAGCTGGTGCCTTAATAAAAACATTTGACAATGCCTTTTAGCAACCAAAGTACTCAGAATGAAATACATTCAAATAATTCTATTTTAAAAATACTTCAGAAATACTGATCCTGAACTCACATGTGCAAAGCTGCTTTCTTATACTATAGCTCTGTGGGTCTAAATCCTCAAAATACACCCTTCTTTCAATCTCTGTCATATTTAAACATTCCTTTACTTCACAGCAAGTTCCAACAACTCTTACCGAGTAAACAGTTTCCAGCAACTCACAGGTTTGAGAAGGATACAGTTAATTCCTGGTTGTCCTCAGACTACAATTTTGATGAAACATCCTCTTCTTTTCACCAAACTTTCACTATATCTTTCACTTATTAACCAGGTCACAAGTCAGATTTGCACAAAATTTACCCAGCTAACCACAGAAACACAAAAGCTATGTTAGCCCACTGGATTTGCATTGATTACAGAAGACATTGTTCAACCTTACAGGCTAGGACTAATCCACACTCAGTATGCAACTTCCTTACTGGAGTCTTCAAACATTTCTCCTTATTACCTTTTTGTGAAACAAAAATGTCCCCACTTCAGAGACATAAATGAGGTAGGCAAACTGAAGGGCAGAGCTACTCACTGGGCATCTGTGGTGCCCTAAGGGCCTCCCCAAGGCAGCCAACCCACAGCAAAGTACCACACTCCTCCTGGAAGAAGCAGGAGCCGCAGAGGGCAGGAGTCTTGGCTTTTTCCACTCTCTCAGCCCTTTCATGCTCTGTCATCAATTGGCAGCTGATGACCTGGTGAACCAGATCAGGAGAGCCAGCTCAACTGGAACCCAACACATCTTCTCTGGCAGGTTAGCTCTGACACAAAGAGCCATTCCCACTCAAGGCTGCTGAATGCCTCTCAGAATTCCGAGACTAACTTGGGAAACTGCAGGGGATTACAAGACCTCTGTTTTCTGAGTAAATTCAGACTATTAAAATCAGCCAGGGAGCTACAATATTAAATATCTACATTTCTGTATGTCTTTTTCCAAAGCATCTCATCCTCTTGAGCATCTTTACTGTCTTATGCCCAGTGCCACCTAAACCACCAAAGTGAATCTGGTTTTCAAACACACCATCACACCACCAGGGCCTAATTGAGCACATCCAACCAAATAAATAAAAATGCACCTCACACAGAACAAGAGGACTGTGATCCACATCACTCAGTAAATACAGACACTGCTAGTTCAGAATTCAGGAAGGGGGTGGTAGGACTGGTTATAAGGGTAAATGAGCAATTCTCAGATTTGAGACAGTGCAATTGATTCCCTCCATCCCCCATACTTCTTCTTTTAGTCAATAGATCCAGGAACTGTAATACATGAACTATGACTTAGTATGCACAAACCTGACCATTCACAAAATGACTCACAAAACTGTTTACTGAAGACTTTTGCCTTTAAAAGACATTTAACTGCATTTTAGCTCCTAAAACTACCCAAATATTAACAAAATATTTTTGTACATTTTTATAATAACTATACTAATATATATCTAAAAGGAAGCCTCTAATAACTCCTAAGCTTAGTATTACTTCTAAAATAAAAATAACATCTATAGAAAACTACCAAATAATGATACAGGAGATATGTTTGGCAACTCTCAAAAACTGGACTATAAGTATAGTTGTCACACATATACATCACACTAATTGCAAATACCTAACATTTTGCTCTAGGGAACAAATTCATGTTTTCAAAACTTGGGAAATCAAAAGCTTATTAAGGATTTTTAATTGTCTGTGACCTAGACAAGATAACTGGTATACTGCTCACTGGGTATCATTCTTTCTGATTGAAATACCAGTAATTTCCCTGTAGACCAAAGCAGATCTTATCAAATGACTACTATGCCCTGAAGAGGTCATAAATTAGTAACAGTATGCAGTGACTTGATACTGTATAGGGGGAGAAGGAAGGTGGAAAAAGAATACACATTATATCAATGAATTGCAACTCACTCCTGAACACTATCCCGTCACCAGTTCCACCATCTGGTGAAAGGACAGGTGAAACAGGCAAATGACTTGCAGGCTCCTCCAGGAAGACACACAGCCCTTCAAAGAAAGTTTCCATGCAAGTCACATCATGGCAACCCCCCAGCACATAGAAGACGTGATTAGTTCTGAAGTTGGTGACAGCAAGTTACAGCTTTTAAGGACTAACTTGGTTTTACAAAGGGAACCAAATATCTGTACATTTTAAGCCTTGTAAAATAAAGAATTGAGAGCACAGCTAAAACATCTATACAGATACAGAAGACCACCTTGGCAGCACAGGTACTATATCAGAGATACAGAAATCTGAAATAAATTCCATGGATCAAAAGACATACTCCTGCCTTATGTTACTCCAATGTTTGGTGTTCACAGCATCTTATTCCAGCATAACTGGCCAGGACAGAGGACTGGATTCCAGGAAACAGGCAGGGATTGTACATCATTCAGATAGAGTGGACACTTTGGGGCACACTAATACAAGAATGACTTGAAAATAGAGAACTACTTCAAGAAACTCTAAGAAACAGGGCATTAAAAGACGTACAAAATGTCACCACTGGATAGAAGTAACAAATCCAGAGTAATCAAGAAAAAAAATTAGGTTTCTTTTAGGTGCAAAGGCTATAAGCACATACAAAACAAACTGATCCCCAAATTCTTGTGGTGTTCCTATTTCATTCCTTCTGCTTCTAACCTTTTCCCAAATGTTTCATATTTCATGTTTCTCAGCTGTGGTCTCAGTTCTTGCTGGAGGTGAAGCATTCAGTACAACTTCCAGGAAGAATGTTATCTAACTTCACTGTTCTGGAGCAGTGATGTTTACATTTGTAAACCTACATAAAAAAATATTTATACACAAGATGCTGACACCTCAGTCCAGAAATAGTGGATTATTTCCACTTCAGGTTCTGTAGACATATCATTCATAGCTCTCATTTGTGCCCATGGCCATTCCACACGGCCATTGCTGCACAAATCCATTTACACCAACCAAACTACAGGTTGGTCCACTACGAGGTCACCACTGAAAAAGCCAGGTTTCTTCCTACATTATTTTATTTCTGAGATGTAAAGAAATTATTTATAAATAAAAGGGATTTTCTCCAATTCCCCTCCCTTCCCCCATTTTTTTTTCATATAACCAAATTTTCATTACATTGATTTAAATCCATGCTCAGATCAAGTTTTATCAGATTTCTTCAAACATAAATAAAACACACAATCCATCTTCCTTTTTACCTACCAAATAAAAACATTCAGAAAGTAACTGATTTCTGAAGGGCATTGTCGGACACTGCTGCAGCTCATTTAGAGTTTCCTTTTGGGAAGGTGAAAGAAGGGAAATAATCATTTGAATTCTCATGCAATCCAACCAGTTTGACCCAAATATGTGCATTAATGCAGGCATTACTGTCAAAAAGTAGGGAGAAAGGCTAAATATCAACAAAAAGTTAAATCCCACAAAATTAGTTTGTTATCAGCATGACTGTGTTATTTTCATATTTAATCAGAAATGTAGAAATCATATTAATTCAAAAGACATCCTTCTGCCATGCAGAAAACACCAATAATATTCCTAATCCTAAACTCCAAACAAAAAGGCATTAGAGGAGTTGGTGATCTTGGTCTCTCCTCCCACAAGCTAAGTAGAAAAATCCTAAAACTACAACAAAATGCTAAATCGTAACAGTAAACACTGGATTTAGTGGACTTTGCAAGCAACCATACCTTGATGTCAGATCTCTAAAGCCTACAGGAAATAAACATAAAACATACTAATACATTAATGGCCATATGAGTTGAGTAAAGAAAGAAACAAAATTATTATTTCTAATTAAGCAGAGATAATTGGAGACTCTGGTAAACAGTGGTAGTTAGGAAGTAAACTTACAACCAACTTAACATGGAATTCTACTTATGTTAACTAATAAAAGTAAACTAGGCATGTTATCCTCCCTGGTTTTAGACATCTGTACGAAGGCAAGGTGTGAATTTACCAAAATTACTTGTAGTTGTATAAGATACCCACTGATATCCACCCCTCTGGAGCTTTCCACCTACCATGCTGATATTCCACTATGCACCAAGCCACTGAAGTGAATATTGCAATGTAAGCCAAGCAGGACTATCTTAAATATAAGAAAGAGAAAAGGAGGGCAAAAAACAATTCTGCAAACCAAGCTCAAGGAAGAAAATCTTATCCGATCTCAGGGGAGCTGCTGGAGTTTAAAGATCAAATATTTTGGTACACTGGAATGTTTCCATAAACACTTGTTTTCTTTGAAACAAGTGTCTGACCTTTCTTTGCCTCCAACTCATAACCTGCTACATGCTGTCACCTTAAGAGGTACTCTGAGCTCAGAGAGAAGAGAACAAGACTGGAAAAAGCAGGTTCAGCTGGAGCAAGCTGAGAAACAGTACACAGAGACAGCTACTTGCTATGTAATGCTAAAGGCAACAAAATCACAGCTAAGTTCTCCTGCTTATAAGAAAGTGCTCATAAAGGGCATACCTCAAGAAACAATGAAAAAAAGACCTTTATAAAAGGTAATATTTCCATGTCTTGTGAGAAAAGGATTTGCACTATGAAAAGCTTTGTGCACTGAACCTCTGATAGAGGCAAAACAACAAGAGTTGCATAACAATCACATCTGAACATAAATTAAAGGTTCTTGTAGGGTTTTGGCTTTTGTGGCTGGAAGAACTGGTCACTCAGCTTATGCAAGTTTAAAATGAAATAAGAGCCTCAGGTACAGATAACCTCATAACCTCCCAGCTTGGCAACAAGGGAAGCCAATGCCACAAGAGGCTTGCCATTGTTCTTCACAGTCTCAATAATGTCTCAAAACCTGAACAGAACAAGGTGCTAACAGTTCTCAAGCTGGCTTCCTCCAACAGAACATATTCAGCTAAGTTTTTAATTCTGAAACTTGAGATAACAATGGCACTACTACTTTGAAACATAATACAATGAAAATTCAAAAAAGAGCCGCCCCTCCCCCTCCCCAAATGCTTGAGTAATTTTACTTACAGGAAAACTCTTGCTGAAGTTAACTGGACTGCGCACAGAATAAGAACCCTCATGATGCTGCAACTGGGAACTAACTATGCTCACAGCAGGTAACCCTTAGTGAAAAAAGTACTTCCAGTAACTTCTTCATAATCTAAAAACAAGTCAATTGGGAAAAAGAAAAAAAAACATCCAAAATGGAATGCATCCTTGCAGTATCCCATCTGCTCATCCATTAGTCTTGCAAAAGTTAACTCATTCATTATTAGCAAATTCTAAAAGATGACCACAAAATTATCTGGAGACTGGACATGTAAGTATGCACTGTGTAAAACACATCCCAACCCCTCACAGAAAATACCTGTAAATCAATAGACAATAGGCAACTATATATACTAAACTTGAGAAAACCCTCATCAAGTTTTATTTTGCAAACCTGGTCATGGATGTTGTCTGGAGCACACCTTTAACACATTCACTCATTCCTAATACACTGGGTTGTTCCTGGCTTGTAATTCTAGTTAAGCTTTGCTGCTGACTCTTTAGGTAAAATAAAAATTTCTGCTAAACTACAAACCTGTACATGTTTTTAAAACAGATTAATTCTCTTTCCTGTTTGGGCAAATGAAAGCATCTTTGCTTTTGGTCAGCCCTAAATAATTATAATATTATCAAATATTAGCAATTTGGGATGACTTCCAGGTACTCTACTGGAGAAATACTACTTGAGGAAAAAGGCTGCCATTTCACAGCAAGAAATGAATCAAATAATTTAGCTATATGAGTTCTTCCTCTTTTCTCCACCTTTACTTCCATTGTACTAACACAATGATATCTAGTCACACAAAAAGAAGTGGCATCAGAGGCAATGCCAAAATCGTATTTGCAAGACAAAGAAAGTCACATTCACAAAACTATTTCAGGTAAAGAATGCATCAACAGGTGTGCAAGGAATAAAAGCAAGGCATTTAACTGCAATTGCACAGCAATGTTCTTTCTGCATTACCAGCAAGATGGAAAACAATCACCCATTCCCTCAGCACTAATGAGCTCTGTAAAATACATTTAAAAATATTCTCAGGATGTCCCAATTCCATAGGCAGGCAGAGATTGCACAAGTCATCTAGAGAAATCTATGTTCTGTAGTACAATTCAGAACCGTGGCTCTACTGGAAACATTATCTGTAGGAAGACACTTTGAGCATAAAACTTACCTTTTCAATTTTTTATGCTGTTTTGATAAAGCTAGAGCAAGAACACAAAGTCTCTTTTGACTTGAAGGTGTATTTTCAAAATAATCTGCTTTCAATTTTTTCAAATGAGAAATGCAATACACTTATTTCAGCATTGGTGGAAAACCCAATCCCAATCCTAATTCAAAAAATCCCATATCTCAGGCACATTGTTTTGTTTTCCCCTTACAAGTATGAGATTTTGGCAAAAAAAAAAATGCTACCGATTAAACAAATTGGAAATGAAAAATTTACATTGCAGTCCAGGAAAAACATCACCTCACCATGTCTAAAAACCTGCTTATGGTGGGTTTTTCATGAGAGGCTAAAACCTTCTAATTTGTTTTGCCAATAAAATAGAGCTCTTTTAAACTGTTAACCAACAAACAAAGGAACATCCCTTTGCCATCCACATCTCTCCTGGCTGACCTCAGAAATCCACTAGTTATACCAGTCTCCAAATGAGCACTGATCTTTTTTGTGTGAAAACAACTTTTGCATACCTCTCAAATGAGAAGATGAAATTTATCAATAAACAGCCCATTTCCAGTGATGCCAAACTGCTCCTGATCCCAGGCATACGTTCAGAGCCAAGCAGCAGTCTGCTCGTGTGGCTGCCACAGTCTCTCCAGGACAGCTATTTGCTCTGGTCACGTATGCACAGCTGCACCTCTCCCTCTTCCCTCCTAGCTGGCAGCTACACCCAGCCCTGAATAAACAACATTCAGCTAAATGTCACCGTAGTTAATATTCTGAAGTTTGGGCTTGCTGTTTTGTTTTGGGATATTTTATCCTGGTAATTGATTCCAGACTTTCCATTTGTAGAAGATAACTACAGTTTCCTTTTCAGTCCTGTGATCTAGGCAGCTAAGAGTACAAACAGATGAGCTGGGAGATAATTCTTCTCTTCTTAGATAAACTAATGAAACACCACGAGTAGGAGTTACAAACCCCAGATACTCCCTCAGCATACACCCTGGGTGTGTCCATCACATCAATCAGACACGGCACTCCCTGTGGTTGCAGTTCAAATTCATGAGCAGAACCGTTGCGGTTGGACAGAAATGAAGAAATAGAGACTGCAATATTCATTTTTCTCACGTGACCCTTAGATTTTGTAGCAAGATGGAGGTGTAGGATATGGTGCATGAGTGCTCCTAATAATTGCACCAGAAGAAATTCCTTCCAGTATACTCCAGAAACGGAACATGCAAGACATGGATCTAATATTGGTCTTGTATTCTCAGATCTTGGTTTTCAAATAACCATTATTTCAGTGAACTCACACCCCATCCACTTAGCATGGAACCTATTAAGTACGTTTTAGAGTAAACAGCTGAGTCACTGAAATCATTACATTCCTTGAGATATTGTGCATTCCAAACTCCCTTCCTGTCCATGAGAAAAAAGCAAACAAGTCAAAAAGATGAATAAATATAACTTGGACCAAAAATAAACCCAGGCCTAAATATTAAGTGCCTATATTTCACTCTCCTTTCAAAAAAGAATATCTTTCAGAATAGAGATTTAAATACATATTAAAAGATAAATGCTGTGGTCCTTCTAACAGCCTTTACATCAAAATATTTAAAACACTATATATATGAGAATTCTAGTGATCAAACTACAAAATACAGGTAATGGAAATAAGCAAATAGATTTGAATCGTGATACCCCAAAAAGCAGACAAGTTAATGCTAAACAGTTTGAAGCCTTCAACTTCATATTCTTCCCATGCAATCACACTGTGGATGCTTTTGGCTCCCACATCACTCACATTTTGCCCCCAGTTCTCAGAAATCATGCTTTTCTTCACTTAGGAGTAACCTATGTGTGACCTTATTTTGCTCACAGCCACAACCCCATGACCATTCTCCTGTACCATTGTAGATTTCCTCCTCCTGTGGGCATTTCTGCATCCCTCTGAAGAGGCCTTACAGAGCATCAAGTAAACTTACCCCTGCCTGTGCTATTGCATTGTTTACCCCTGTGACAATTAGTAAGAGAGAACACACACCTGGAGAAAAAATGCACATGTAGACTGCAGAGGAAACAATAACATCATACACTGAAAAGAATGACAAAATGCTTAGAAATTACAGAACTCTTTTAGAAAGGATCTACAATCAGCTACTCTAAGGTATAAAGACAAACTGGGTTTGGAGATACTAAAGAAAAGGACAGAGTTTCTGTGGCTTGTTCTTGAAGACCTTAACACCATACAGCTTCAGTTGTTTGAACTGGATACTTCCCTAAACTGTCAGTAAACCACCAGGTAGCCCCCAGCACAGCTACAAATCTTTTAGCATTTAGCCCCCAAATAATTTGTTTGCAGACAAAACACACAGCCCATCGATAACAAAAACAAGCCAAAATATTTTGAAATGCAAGTGTACGAAGGCAAGTTTCCACGAGAGATGGGAATGCTGCAACAAGGGTATTACAGGGCAGCCCTTCACAAGGGACCCAACACTTTGATAGGCAATTGCTTTTATTGCACTTCAGAACAAGATTTCTGAATATCTCCTAGAAAGAAATTTTGTCAAAATGGGAAATCCAACACAACACCTTTATTTTAAGGTCCATCTTAAAGAACTTGAAGAAGAACTTCTTAAAGAAGAACTGACTGGAACCCTCCAGAACTAACACACATTTTCTTACTGAGAAGCAAAACTAAATTGCACATTTCTTTTTCCACAGTGTATCCAACACCAACACAAAGGCCTTCAAGAAGTCTTCACAGTAAGAAACTCATTCAAAAGAGGGGAGAATTGACAGTTTTGAGAACTGCCACATTAGGAAAATTACAAAACCTTTCTTACTGGGGGGGGGGGGGCATGGGGATAAAAACCAAACTGAGGACTATTTTAAATTTCAGACATCCTGTTTTTAGAAAAATAGATAGTATCAAACAGATAGTCTTACCTCTTACATGATCAATTAACAGGTAAAGATTTAATTACCAGAAAAACTTCTTTAAATTTACCGTCTACATCTCTGGCTTCCAAAAACACACAAATAGATGGGAATGCAGCGCCCAGTATTACAAGATTAACAAATCTAGAGGATGTGGACTATAAAAACTTTTGCAATACCAAATTAAAGAGGTTTGCCACAGTCGCTTTTAAGAGACCAGCTCTAAAATTGAGGTAAAGATATGATTAAAGCTTCTTGGTTATAGAAAGGTTCTTTCACCTTGTAATCAAGGCCTGAATCCAGGCTTGAACACCCACATCTGCTCACACAGGAGATCTGCCTTCTCTCATTACTTAAGTTTCAAAGTTTCAGAACCCCACGTTTCCTGGACTACAATTTTTCCCCACAATATTATCTAATAACTCCCTAGAAGTAGTAACACTAAATTTACTGCCAAATTAAATATTGTTCCTCAGCTCAACAACTTCCTTTCTCTTGGAATATCTCTTGGCTGTTACCATTGACACAGTCACTCTTACACAGCTCTGCAACCTAGACAGTCTTTACTATTCTCTGCTGCAAAGGATACAAAGTCTTTACCATTCTCCTCTGTTGCAAGGGCCCAGTTTACACACAAGAATAGCACCAAACATGAAGAATCAGATGTGACTTTTAGCACTAGGCTAAGGTTAAGAATGGCATTGTGCAGGGGCCATCTTCAACCTGAGCATTACAAAAATCAAAGAACAGGATGCATGTCCAACAGCAGAGTTGTTCTACAATTAACTGTGAGTCCTTTCCTTCTAACCAACAGACACCCCCTGCTGGGTGGGAACATTCACCAGTCTAGTCATTCCTCAAGAAAGTAGAACCCAAGGAAAGAAGCCTGACCTACTAAAATTGGTCTCAAAAGAGCACTTTGCTGGGACACAAGGTGGAAGCCAATTACTGGGAGTTCACAGCTGGAATGCCATGGTTTTCCACATTCAGTCTCCAACAGTGTTCAATATGTTCTGACCACCAACCCAGAACACCAGAACACAAACTTCACAACTTAATATTGCTCAAGGGCCCCGTTTGTTTTGTAAAGAGAAGCATACTACCACTGAATCAAGACAAATAGATTTTTTTTCATTTCTTTACATAGTAGGCATTCCTGCCTTCCTGCAACTACTAAATTCATACTGAGAGCAACCATCCAAGGGGTAACATGGTATTAGGACAGTGACTCTTTCCAGATAAGTATGCTTAGATCAAAGTTGAGGAAACATTAAGTGAATAAGTAAGCATATGTTTTTGATATAAGCAGTCTTACTTTGACTGGCTGCTCCATCTCTGTTCATTAGAAGAGAGACAAGCATCCATCCAGAAGAGTTTCTAGATGTGGTCAGACAGTTAAGTATCAAAGTAAAAGAGGAAGAGGACTAGTAAATTGGGCAACTGCAAATAAAACATAGCCTGCATTTTCATATACCATAAGATGTATTAAATATTTTCAGAACACATACATTTTGCTTTATCGAAAGAAAAGCAAATATGAGGTCACAAAGAATAAAATGAGTGGTCAAGTGGGAAGAGTGCTAGAGCACAAGTAATGTTTAACCTTGACAAGTCATTCCAGAGGCTATCAAAAGTCTTAGTTCTTAGTTCTCCATTGTGGATTTCCATCTGTGCACTGTTTTGTACATAAAAGGATCTGGTGTGACTTTCATTCTCAGCACTGAGTGAACCAATCAAATTTGACGTTCAGTCCCAGCTACCTTCTCCACAACTCCAACAGATCCAAAGTTCCTCCAAACCTTGCCCAACAAGCAATACCACAGGAAGTCCGGTGCTTTTCAATTCCCACAGACCCCAAGAACCCAAAAGTCTTCATTACTCATACAGAACAAAAATGCCAAAATGAATACAGGGCAACTTGTTTCCTGGACTGGACAGTAACATGGAACATACAACTACAAGCTGCCTAGAGAGTCCATAGAAACTTCACCCCGGGAAACAGTCAATACTTACCTGAAAAAAGTCCTGAACAACCCAGATTAACTTCATCATAGCACTTGACTACACAACTATTACAGGGCCTTTCAAATCATTATCCTTTTAACATCCTCAATTTCAAATGTCTACATGATAGAAATCTATTTTCAACAAGCCAAATCTTTCTTTATAGTAGCCAGACCATGAGTAAACACACATGTAATTACACTTAATAACCCACTTGATTTTCTTCTATCAACACTTGGAAAAATACAAATTAGATCAAAACTGTCTTAAGTTTATGGCTACTATCATTAGTTCTAAGTTTTACTACATCAATGGGTTTTCCTAGCTTAAAGTTACTGCATTTACTAACAGGTACTTTCTTCATTAGACAACACCAGTATACATCCAAAAAGCAATAGTAGATACAACTTAATTAATATAAAGTGTTGATCAAGATATGAACAAACAAAAAGAAAATCTAGACTTTTTACTTTCAGGCTCAAGTCATCTGATTTCTATCATAACTAATTAGAAAAGCAACCACTCCTAATTAATTATCTGCACATTTAATGCATGGTAATTCTTCATTACCAATGAAGCACACATTCTGTAACATACAAAACAGAACGAGACCAAAACAATTCTAGAAATATGACTGCTGCAGTAAAGCTTTATGTCAAATGGGTACCTTACTCCAGTGCCAAATCACAGTGCTATTTCAGGATGCAACTATGAATAAAACTCTTTGCCTTGATGTGTCACATTTATTATGACCATATACTTCAGCTCTACGCCATACAAAATTGCATTCAAACTGCATTATAGATAGATATAATAGAAGATAAGGATGTTTTGACAGTATTTGCACTTTCCCTTAGATCAGATCAATGTTGTTGCTCTCAAACCTGAAATAAAACTTGCAGCTGACCAGTTTTTTTCCCTTCTACTCCTAGTACCAGGAAGAAAGTGCCTATTCCAACTTGTCTAAGTTTTCTCCAAACAATTAAAATCTCAGTAAAACTTTAGCACTACTAAAAAGGACCATGCACTGTTACACAAAAACTGTATCATTATATTGGATTTTGCACTTAATATCAAGAACGGGGGGGTTGGAACTAAATGATCTTTACGGTTCCTTCCAACACAAACCATTCTATGATTCTGCTCATAAACCAAGACGGACTTCGCCTTTTAAACAACGACTGCGTTAATAAAACCTCTACTAGCATAACTCATCTCCAAGTAGGCAGACACATACTTTATGGAAAGATCTCATTTAGGCTGCCTTTTCTCTTACTTCTGAGATATAGATTTTGGTCTAATGTGTGTGTCATAATAAACTGCGTGTGTGTGTGTATATATACACATCCCAGAATAAAGAAAAAAACTAAATAATCCTTCCCTCTCCTGAATCAAAGCTTTACTCACTGGAACAGGAAACACAGCCAGAGACGGCTGTGCCACTAGGTAGAAGCATTTTGCCTACTAAACAGAAAGCAAAGCCATGTGAAATTTTGAAGAGTATCCATTCTGAGGATCCTAAGAGCACAACTATGGTGCTCTATATTTCTCCAAGCTGGAATAGAAGACCAGAAGAAAGACAGGACAGACATCAGATAGATTCAGAAATAATTACAATTTCAAGTGCAAAGGTACATGGAAGATTCTGAAAACAGTCTGAAAAGAAAATGTTCCCCCATCTGTGATTCCCAGGACATTTAGCTTAGCTTCATAGAGCTACCTGTTGTGAAAAGACACTGGAAATAAGAAACGTTCTACTAGGGGTCCTCCTATATATCCAGTGAATGGTACAGCCATCCTATACAAAACTCATAGTAAAGTGGATGCTTTTAGCCATCAGGAGCAGCACAGAATTTCCCCTTCTCTTTCACGCTTCAATTACTACCTCTCTCCCTTTCTATGGCATAGTCATTTATGATCTGAACATTTGAAAGGTTCTTGTGCTGAAGGCTCATGAGAAAAATGTTTTATATTATGTCTTAAAGTTTCAAATCACTTCTTCAAGCACCAACACCACTGGTTCACCTTTTAAAAATATATACTGTTATTTTCAAATCTCAAGTTGAATTAGTAAAACCAAAGGCTCTCTTATTTCACAAAGTTAATTTTACTATATAAAACCCTTGTTTCCATGGGTATAAGAGTGAAATACATTAAATGGCCATTCCACTTGGCATTTCTACCTTCACCTTGACCATTAAAGCACAGAACAGAAAGAGCAAGGATAGCATGTTACGTGAGAACAATCTTTTTATGAGGCTTTTGGTTCAATGAAGGATTTCCTTCATGCATTCTATTTCTAAAAATCCACGAAAGGGGGCTGAAGAGACAGTCAATTTTATTTCTTTCAGGTGTCAGCTGAAATGAGGGGCAAGATTTGCTTTCAGCTTTGCACAGCTTAGCTTGCAGGTCCAGCCCCAAGAGAGGCTTGGCTATTACTCAAATTCACCCATCAGCAATGACGTGCCCAACTACCCCTCAATGTGTCAATGAAATACAAGACATGCATTATGCAGTCACACTGGCAAACACCAGGAGAAGGACGTGTGTATGAATAAATACAGCACATCAAGATTCTCTCTTCTGGTGAGCTACAAATTCTCATGCAACAAATTACGCCACCTGACTGTCAAAATGCAGTCGGTCTTCAGCCAGTCAGGTGGTAAATTAATGCTTTGACACCACATACCATACAGATTTCTGCAAGGTGTACAAGGGTTATGTCTGAAGAGTCACAGAGCAATGTGAGGAATGTGAACACCATGCTCAGGAACAATAGCTTCCTGAAATACAGACTGTAGCGTAAAAGTATTCAGGTTTTTTTTTGTGAAACACAGTACTTAGATTTGTGGAATAAGAGTATCAAAACATTTCTCAAAGGACATGAAAATTCCCTATGATCGTGATTTTAAAGCACACACAATAAGAATTAAATACTATAAATGCTCCTATTACCACAGTGCATAGCCAATTAAATAAAAATAGGACCTACTTCATACTAGGTGCCACAAATACAAAGCCAGTTCCTGAGATAATTACCTAAACTACTTGTTATACTGCAAGCATTAGGCAATTAATATTGAAACTGTGCTGTCACTGCCAGAAGGAAGGATGCCATATAGTTAAGGATGTACAAGTTCATCTTCTATCGTGCAATCCCTGTTTGGATTGCTTGTTTCTATCTGATCTGCACAAATTCTATAAAGTCATTTAATTATGCAGTACACAAATCTCCGTGTTTCAGTTGGTTTAACGTCTTGCAGTCAGAACCCAGGAATTCATCGTCTCCCTAGTAACACACACCTGATCCAGCAAAGACTCAGGCACAGCAACACAGGCAGGCAAAAGCAATTTCTGGAAGCAACTTTAAAAATACCTCACCTACTAGCAGAGGAAATCTGCTCCAAATGACTGAACTCACAGCCTCAGGCTTCTAAGCCCCCTCCAATCCAATCATGTTCAGAAGTGCTTTTTACCAACCTTGAGCCAAATACTGCAGGTATCCTTGCCTGGCAATGGTAAAAACCAACCTATGTAATGACACCAGGAGCAGTGTTAGCAAGGAAGTTACCCGGGGCCAACTCAGGGTATCCCTGAGAGCTACCTCAGCACACTGACCTGGTGGGCCTCAAGCAGCAGTGCCCAAAAGGACCATGCTGCAGGACAGTGATATCCTCTGCCTTGGCTGTTAAGCATCACTGCAGCTCCAACTCACAGCCCCATTTCCATACCAGAAGCAGTCATTTACTTCGCTTCCCATTTGAGGATGACTCCCGGATACATGCCAATAAATACTGCTGCTAACATTCAGACAGAACATTTGAGTCTTTAATGCCTCCAGACTTCATCTAACATTAACTGAGAACAGGGAGGGAGAGAGCCAACTCAGCCCAGGGCCACCATGAGCTCAAATGCCATACAACTCATTGTGCCACCTGAAGATGAATTCCTCCAAAGCTAATGCCCCCCAAGGAAAGATGCATCAAGACTGCAACACATCCAACAGCCCTCAGAAGATATGAGGTTTGAAAAAGAACAGGAACAAAAAATACAGAAAAAATTCAGATGATTTCTGCTTTGTTGTTGGGAAGTCTCGCACTGGAGTGGCACAGGCTCCTAGTAAACAAACTCCCTAGCAAAACAGATGTTGTTTAGGGTCTTTTTTAATATGCAAATATCTCACTTTTAATCAGTTACAACACATCTTCTAATCAAACCCTGTCCTAATACTCAAAAATTGAGCTTTTTTTTCAAGAAACAAGAGAGATTCTTTCATCATCCAGCCAATTAACAGAGCTGTGGTTTTTTCTTAGAAAGACAAAAAAAATTAATTTCCTTCCCAACAACTGGCATACAGTTTTTCAGCAAAACTCTCGCAATTCAAATCTATTATTCCAACTGAACCGCATGTGAATTTCCCCAAAAAGGGTCCAGCAGAGTCCCTGTGAAAGGCAAAATATTGATTATGACCACCATCTACAGTGTGAAAAATTAGCTGTCAGAAGAACACTTAATAAATTAGTTCTGCAAACACAAGAAACACACTATTTACAAATTCCAATACTCTGAGTATTTACAACCTCCTAAAATCATCCCAAGGGCCAAATTATTTTATAAGATTAATTAGTGAAAAATCCCAGTGAACCAATTTTTATATGTATGCAAGAGTTCTGAAACACATTTTCTTCCTTCTACTATAAGTAGCAGCTGACCTATTTATCTTTCAGACTTTTTACTACATACTGGGACTGTTTACACACCAACTCTGACAGAATGGAAAACTCATTTTTAAGATAGTTAAAATAAATTAAAAAATCAGAAAAGACTGTGTACTTTAACAGTTTAAGATAAGCATTAGAAAACAACATTTAAAAATAAAACTTCCATGTTTTGAGCTTATCCTCAAACACTGTTGGCTAATTCCATTTAATTAGAGAAAGAGAGGTTACAGTTTGGGAGAATAACAGATTACCCTACACTTAAAAAAAAGTCATCCTTTAAACTTGCAAATATTTATATTTCATCTCTACAAAGACTTCCCCCTACCTGTTGCCATCTCACACATAGGCCCCTCTGTAAAGCACAACTGCCTGCAAACAAGACACACAAAAATCACACCCATCTGTCAGGCCAAGTGATAAGCACTGATTTCTCCTGGTGAAAGAGTTTAATGGTTCTACTGCTGCACCTCAGTTAAGCAAAATACTCTGCTGGCCCCTGTACCATGAAGGTAGGTGGCATTTTCTTAAAGTTACTGCATAATTTTTAGATATATATTCATATATACTAGCAAGATCTAGCAATATTTAGACAGTTGTTAACCATAACAACTGAAAAAAATAAAGGTAACACCAGATCCCTGAGTTTTCAGGCACCTGTTGTGACAGAGCTGTAATTCCCTCCTCTCAATGCTTCAGCACTCCTTTCCACCACCCTTTCTTGGAGAAGACATTTAAAAAAACAAGCTGAATGAAATATCATCAGTTAAATACACACAGCTGCCCCCAAACAGATGAAGTCAGATTAATCACAGCCACCTTACCCAACAGTTTGCTATTGCCAAAAGCCATAACCTGACAGACAACTTATTTCCTCCCCACCCCATCTTTTTGGGTTATCTTCGCACCAGCCCCAGCTGACCTACACAGAGTGAAGTCAGACACAGACTAACATCATGAGAAAGATGAGATAGGGGAACAGTAGTCATGGCAGGGTTTCCTAACTCCCTCCTCATGGAGTTTGACACATATAGCAAATAGATTAATGCTGGCTTCCCAGGTATCACCTAACAAGTAAACCTGTCAGACTCCAAAAAGGCACATAACACACAGAGGAAAAAGGAACCAACATACGAAATGCTTACACATGCAGGGCTCAAAAAAAATTTACCAACAAGCAAGAAGCAATGGTTTGCAAAGCAAAAAGGTAAAACTGTACAAAACCCAACTTTCAGACTTGTTTTTTTTTTAAAGTCATCCTTAAAAAGAGAAAATTTGAATTATTTTCAGGGGTCATAAACGCAATGTTATCCGCACTCTAGGTCTCAGGCTTTTGTTCTGACAGGAGCTTCAGGTGACTAGCTTGGAGTTTAATAAAAAGAGACATGCAATTTAAAGAAGAATAAATAATGACTTTTCATTTCAAAACATGGCAAAAGATTACTAGACCAAGTAAAAAGAAGCAAAAATTTCCAAAAGGGCCCCAAGAAAGTTATTTTAACAGTGAAGAGGAAAACAGACACAATAAAATTATATCAATACTAACCATATTGCTCATGATAATCTAATCTTTCCCTTTTAACATGTAACAAATATTTCATTTTTTTTTTAAAGCCCATCTGGCAGATTTTGGTAGACATGAATTTTGGCCTATGAAACAACTCAAGTTTACAAGGAAGCACATCTCTCAGTATAAACAATTCCATTTAAAATCTGATGATTTCTCATCATTACACAAGAAGTGTTAAACCATCTGTTACATCTCATTGCTTTTGTTCCCTGGCCATACAGCATTGACCATGACTGCCCAAACTGCTGCTTATAGTCTTTTATCAAGCAGCTAAAACACAGTTCTTTTCTGCTACCCTTTCATCAAATATGTTGGTTATGTTGAACTTCATCAAAGGGAAAAAGTACAAATATTCCAAAACAAATTTTACTGTTGAGTTGCTAAGACTGTGAATAATTTTCATATGATATTGTATTTTCTGACCTTTGTCTTACTTCTGCCTAACCTGGACTTGCCCATCCAAAAATAACTGCAATTCATTTGTTTCCATTGTGATACACAATCCCTTTGGTATGCAAGCATCAGTCAGACTTAAGCAATCTTGAATACGTTGGTTGACAAAACTCAGCACTGTATCTCTGTTGGCTAACTAAACCAAGCTTATATGAATTTTTCCTTTGTCTTCTTCCCAGAACATGAAAAAAACCATGGAGTAAGAAAACCAAGAACTACAGTGGAAACAAACAGGCTGCTAAAATATTTTAATTTCACATAATTTATTCCTGTTACAGTTTAAAAACTACCAAGTGTCAGGAAGAAGGCAAAAAGCTAATCCAATGAAACTAAGTGACAGAATTCCAATTGTTTCTTGGCCACCAGTCTCTGAATTCTGGCACTAACAAATGTGCAGCAACCAAAAATATAAGTCGGTAATTGCTGTTGGTCTCTGTATTAAACAACTCCAACATAATCAGCCAGATCTTTCATCATGAATTAATAGACCTTTTGTTTTCTGTAATTATTGTACATATTGTCCTGCCACTAAACAAGATTTTCTTACTATAGCAATTTCTTACTATAGCAAACTATACTTTCACAGCAAAGCCATCTCTGCATTTCAATTCCAGCAGGAATAGACTGTTCCCATCACAGATGAATGTAATGATCATTTCAAGAGAAACTAGTCCTATGTCCTACTGCAGCACAGAATAAATTTTAAATGGACCAAAAGGTGAATCTACTCTTGAATTTCACTACAATCTGAAAGAAATACACCCTCCTCACCCTTTACCCAGGCAGGCAATAACACAGAAGAAAAAGCAGGTCTTGGCATTCCATTACTAATGTAATGGACAGGTTTTAAGGAAGGTTTGAAGTTCATTAAAGAGAAAAATAACCTTGTTGTTGCTGTTGCCCTTTTGTCACAACCTGAAAGACAGACATTCCAAACAGAGCTTGCTTTACAACAGTCCAAGCCATACCTTTACAATCTCGTTTACCTCTGCTTTTCTCATACTCTCCTTTTTGTTGAAATTTCCATTTAATTTTTTGCAGTTATTTGAAAATTCTTGTTTCATCATTTTTTCCCCTTGGTAAGAGAAATGTTAGAAATGTTCACATTCTCTGTATTGTGCACATTCTATGTATTGCAACTTACATATTCCAAGTAAGCAGGAAGGTGTCTTTAATACTATAAATGCCTTCAAAAATATTTCCTTATACATAAAGTATGGAGTCTTTGGGGAAAAAAAACCATAATGGTATCAGTTCAAGCTAAATGTTGTCTCTTTAATGCTTAATTCTTTTTTAACAACTTTAAGTGCTCTGAAGAAAGAGTAAAACAAATGCCAATGAAGCATTTTCATAGATATCAGGCTAACCCTCTAACTTAGATTTTTCTTAACTAAATCACATCACCAAGATACAATCTGTAACTGCCTACTGGCCCCTACTTCACCTGCAATTCATTCTTAGATGACAGGATTTCAACTTTACCCAAACACCCTTTGAGAAAGTCTGTGAACATGTGCCACTGTGCAGCTGAACATTTTATAACCAAACCAAAATGCATTTCACTCAGACAACTCTAATGTGCTAAGGAAGAAGCTGAAGGGGTTGGTTTTGGGGGGCTTTCTTTTTTCCAACAGATTCATATAATTGTTGCTTCATTTCTTCAGTATATATTAGTATGTACTGATAATACCTCTGAGGAGTAAAGCCTTGCTTTTCTCACAAGTTTCCAACACAATTGTGTTCCCATAGAAGTGATGGTTCTCCATAAATATTTTGCATTATATTCCAGCATTAGTATTGACAAAAACTGCAAGCATCAGACTGCATGCTTTCTAGCCACCTACATTCAGCTGATAAACTACAAGTTTCTCTGACAACTTTTGCCAAGATAAGGACTCCATGGTCAGAACTTTGGCAGAGAAGTTTCTAACTTCTCCCACAGGCTTATGCTTCCAGCATGTTATCTGCACCTACTGGATTCCCCCCCCCTCCCCCGCCTTTTTTTTCTTTTTCTTTTTTTAATACAAACATTTAGAAACCAGAGTTCTGGAAGAATTTCACCTACTGCTCTTATTTGGGACAGCCCATTTAAATCAACTGCACTACCCTGTAGGAGGCCCTCCATGGTGGAGCAGCCATTTCCAGGACTGCTGCTTTCCTCTGGCCAGGTCCTGGAGCCCAGTGTCCTTGGTTCTCCTAAGCAAGTCTTTCCACCACACCTCCAACAAACTGCCATCCAAATTCCACATCTGTCATCCAAAGCTGGCAGAAACACCTCCTCAGATTAACCACTCAGAAATTACTTTTCTGTTGCAAAAAGAGCTGGGTGCATGTTAAATGCAAAAGCAATTAAAAGAACCTGCAGCCAAGAGGTTACTGGGATGATATGTAGGTCAGAAAAAAATGGGGGGAAGAAGGATATATAGATGTCTAAGGTTAAAAACACCTCAGTTTTAGACTTAGAAGGGCAGAGTACTGCTCTACAGTGTTATGAAGTTAAGTAACCAACACTGAAAAGCCTGCAATTTCACCACTTACTGGTGTCTTTAAAAAAAGGAAGGGAGGGAGGAGTAAAAAAGCAGTAATTTTTCATGGATTGAGATGACAGACACTGACTGCAAACTTGGTAAAACCAAAATACAGAGAAAGCAGGGGATTTTTTTACCAATATAACTAGCCCAAACTACCTACCTTAGACTTTTTCTTCCTCCTGTTTTAAAAAGAGACCTGTTTCTCTAATGTTTTGTTATTGATCTGGAAGAGGTAATGACTAAGGGGAAAACAGCAGAAGAAATTATATTTAAATGTAAAGACAGCATATGAAAAAGGTTGGCAATGTAGTTCTTGAAGCACTGTAAAAACTTAAGGCTGTGTTCTTTCTCCTCCTACCCTCTATTATTCTGTGTGATATAATCATGTTGCATACAGTTCTTAATCAAAAGCTTCTCAAAGCTTTTCACAAACATCTAGTTAGACCTTATAAAAGAAACAGTAATTTCCATCTTTCCAAACAAGACTTACAGACAGGGACCTGATCCAAGACAATGCCATGTCTCAACCAGAACCTGTGCATCTACACTGTCGTCACTTCTGTCCAGCCCAGCACCCACCTGGGTGTCCTTTTGGGTCTGCCTCTGACAGCTCTCAAAACACCTACTATATACATTTAAACACACACTTTAAAACTATTTACCAGACCAATCCAACTGCAGAAAGACTGTTGTTCAAATGAGCTGGAGGGTTTCCTTTGTATTACAACCAAAGCATATTACACAAAGCATATTACACAAAGCATTCTAATTACATCTAACAACAGTGCTGCTAAAACAAGCTCTTCACCCCAGGAACAAACATTAAGCTATGCAGAAACTAAACATGCCACAAAGCACAGGAGTTTCATTTGAAGAGAAAATTAAGATTTCAGCCCTTCCTTTCCTTAAAAGTACACACAGTGAAAATATACCTGTATAACAAATAAAAACCCAAACTCCATTTCAGCAATATTCTGACTAATAATTGAGACCTTTAAATGTCACTTCTGACCATTGCATGAACCATTCTAATCAATTAACACTATATAAAATTAGTTAACTAGGAATATCAAATCCATCTCCTGGCATGGGAAAACAGTAGGAGACAAAAGATATACTTTGAAAACAAGGCACTTTGCTTTCTTCCTTAGACATGCTGTTGTCAGACCTGCATATAACAAAGTGACCTTGGCAGCCACATTGGGAGCTAAAGAGCAGACGTTGGAAACAGAACCTGCTTAGGACTGAAAAGGAGAAGGGAAAACAACTAACCAAACCTCACTGTGCAAATCCAAGTCCCAGACAAACTTCTTTGCACACAGTCAGTGTAGCTGGGCATACTAAGATCCCAAAGCACTTGCTTTCAGGCAAGGATTTGCCCTCCGTAAGCTCAGTCTCACTTGTAAGGGCAGGCTGGGACAAGAGCCAAGGCAGTCTCAGACAGCACTCACACAATCCCTTGCAGCTGATATGGGGAATATGGGAGGGGGAACTGTTGGGTGGCAGGATAAGCACAGGCCCTTTTTCAAATGTGCCTTTGGTCTGTCTCAATGCAATATTTTATGACAATTTGGGAAGTCATGCTGCCTTGGAATGAATCAACAGGTGTAGACATCTCTCTCACCTACACAAAGGTATAAAATGAAGAATTGCAGGGTAATGCTAATGAAAGTATCCAGCCAACACTTTGAACCACTTACCATCCTTCCACCTTAATAAAGCTTGCTGAAGACAGGCAGAAAGTAGTCTCTAATAAGGGTTTTTATAGACAAACTCCCCTTTTCACTGTTCTATCATGTTTTATAATTTTAAAAAAACCCACAAGCCCAAAAGTAATTTACCAGATATTAAACATAAAATTAAAAGGCAACACCTTTTTCTTTATGCTGAGCTGACAAAGAAGGTGAACAAACAAGTAAAATTTAAAAAAAACACAATAAAATTCAAACATGCATTACACTGTATTCCAAGCTATTACTAAATAGTAGCTGAAGACCCGAGGAATACCTTTTATAATAATCAAAATGCAGTTACAACAGAAGCCATAAGAAACTCAAGGAAGTAGGAAATCTTCATGGACATCTCAGAGCAAGCCTAAGCATCCAATCCTTATGTCACTTCTCACTGCTCCTCCTCTATTCAGGGCAGAGTCTCACAGTACCTGTAGAAAATGCAAACACTCAATTATGAGTTAGGTACCACACAAAGGCAAACCTCCTGCCTCTGACTCCAGAACAGGCAGTAGCTTTGAGAGCAAGCAGTCTGTTATGAATAATTTGGGGGAGAAGCTACTGGCCTCCTTCCACACCAACCCAGAGGCCAGGTAATTCTGGATATAGCCCCCTGTCCCAAACCACCCAAAAGTCACTTCAGAGTCTTTAGCCCCATGACAAAAGAAAGCCCTGGATCCTCCAAAACTCAGAGACAAAACTGAATTCCTAATGCAACACTGCATTCAACATCAATGACTGAGCACATTTCATTGCCTTTTTTTTAAAACTGGAGAAGAATACATCATTTTCAATAATCCAGTTCTAAGTATCTGCACCATCTTCACTCATGAAACACTCATGTCCATACTCTGGAAAATTGCCAGGTTTTTTTTTTTTTTTTGTAAAGATATTCATTTAGAAATCACAGTATTTCCATTTCAGTATTCAGTATCAACCGATCATCTAAGGAGCTGGACAAACAAACTTTAGCAATTTACTTCAGAAGAAGTAATTTTATGTTTTTTAAATGAATATGAGTACTAAGGGAGACTAAGTCAAATTCCACTTCATAATTACTCATTTCTATGAACATGTGTTGACATTTTTCTGCATATGGCCATTTTTTCTAAAGCAGAATTTGAAGCTAAATTTCACATAAATGACTTAAACTGTTTCCCAGCACTCATGCTTTTTAGTCTTATCTCTACCAGACATAAGACTGCAAGATTTCCTGATATCCACCCACTTAGAATGAAGGGATAGAGAAACCAACACAAATTCAGAGATATTCTGCTGTTCTTACTTTCCAAATGAGGATACTTAGTTCCTAAAACATCTCTACTGAATAGGAAAATAACTTTTTTTAAAAAGCACAAACAGGAAAGGAGGAGATACACATTCAATGTTATACCACAACATTGTTACACCTCCTAGTCCCAGTCACACAGGGCCCCTACAAATTTAGGACTCTTTCCCTTCAGAATATGTAAAAGCTGTTTAATCCTCATTACACCTTAGTGCCCAGAGCTGACGCAGGCCCCGTTCTCAACAACCGTCCCACATGCACTTCAGAAATATGGCTAACTGCACTTGCTTCCAGGTTCAGTGCAGCTCTCATTTAAAACCATTTGTAATAAGGAACAGTCCAATAACTCACTATCATCAAACCTCTTCATCATAAGATAAAGCATGAGACTATGAAACATAATACCACTCACAAAATTTATGAGAAAGGATGGCAATCCACAATATAAACAACCACAGGACATCCTTTCCCTACAAAAGCCAAGGGACAAACAAGTTACACAACACATTTTACAGAGAGCAACAAAGAGAAGGCACAATACAATAAATTCTTCATGGAGTATAGGAACCAAAACAAAATAACAACCAGGAATATAAAGAAAATAATTAATTCAAGATGCAAAAAATGTTGTTTTGAAAGCAATTGCAATTTTGATACTATCTTATGTTACTTTTACTTGAATACATCCCTTCAAAAATACACTGTAATCAGCATAAAATAGGAGCGCTTTCATGCAGATATACTGTATCTATCACTATTTTAAAATTTAGAACTTTTTTTTTACTTCCATTTCATAGGCCTTGTCAGCCAATGGAGCACTACCTTAAAAATTTTTCTGTATCGGTATAAAAAAATTATACTAACTTATCTAAGTTCTCTGCTTTTTGGAAATAGTGACCAGATACAGAAAAAGTTGATGCAACAAAACTGCAAAAAATTGTTCCCACTGTTTCTATAAAGGAGAAAAAGTAAGAAAGGCAGGCAGGCAAAGAGCTATTCAAAATTGGGAAGCTTTTCTAAAAATATTTCATAACACAAAAACTAATTAGGCTAAATTCTTATATATCTAGATTATTATATTAAGATGATATGCAAGAGCAAGTTGCAACACCACCATTAACAGTGAAATACTGAAATACAAAAATTTCACTACTCTGTTGGAACCATCCAACACTGCACTGATTGACAGAAGATGCATTCACAGCCACACAACCTCAATCCTCCCTTGTGTTCACACCAACTTAAATAACTTGTGCTCTCTGGCTGAGAAGCAAAAATAATCCAAAAAGTCAAAACCAAAAAATCTATGTAGTTCCATGAGCTTCTATAATTCACTGTCTATGCCCATCCATTAGTACTATCAAGAGAGGTAAGTAGAATGCTTCAGCAGAAAGAAATAATGTAGCAGCAGCGCAATTGTAGCCCTGGTTTACTTTAGGCTGAAACCAAAGCTACACAGGACACTCCCAAACTGTAGGCACCGTGGGAGTTGACTTTTGAACAAGATACACCTTTAAAGAACATCTGGAATAAGTCAATTCTGTAACTTAACACAAAGATTAACTCTCATTTTCAATCCAGGTTTTCAGCTTAATTTTAGGACTCTTCACCAAATTTTAACTGAATTGCTTTTTTGCTCATGGTTCCAGAGGAATGCATTTCCATGAGGGAAAACACAATACTCTTGAGTTGGAAGGGACCACAAGGATCATTAAGTCCAGCTCCTGGCCCCACACAGGACATCCCAAGAGTCACACCCTGTGCCTGAGAGCATTGCCCAAATGCTGGTTGAACTTCCCTGGGGAGCCTGTTCCAGTGCCCAACCACCCTCTGGGTGAAGAAGCTTTTCCTGACATCCAACCTAAACCCTCCCTGATGCAGCTTCAAGCCTTTCCTTCAGGTCCTGTCACTGGTGGTCACCACAGAGAACAGATCAGTGTCTGCCCCTCCTCTTCCCCTCACAAAGAGAATCTGTTGTTAGAAAACTGTAGTAGGAAACAGGGCATTTACTGAAAACATCATATTCTCAGACATCTCAAATCCCACTGCATTCACAAAAAAAAATTATTTTCCCTTCACTGTCTTTTCTGCTCACAAAATGTAACTACCTTATACAATTATCACAAAACTTCAGGACTAAGAAGGCAGTGACTTTAATATTATTCCCTCTTGAGATAGCAAGCCAAACTATGAATTGCAAAGCACCTAATACCTCTAAAATTCCTCTTAAATTCAGTAGCCAAAACCTGGCAAATTTCCTGCTTACTCAGCACACTACCAAAATGGTTACTCTTGTTCTCTTTTAGAAAGCTATCACCCACAAATTTCAAAACATTCTGGAAAAGGTATTAAGTGTCCAAATGTGAAGAAGCACCACAAAACTGTTGGTTTTTATTTTGCACCATTTCTATACTGAAAGACTAACTTATTGATTTTTTTTTTTTTAATAACAGACTCTGTTACAGTTTTTTCCTTCTACTTTCTGTGGCTTAATCCTGGTATCAAAAAAATTCATCCTAAGGATGGCATTCAGGCTGCCAACAAACATACAGCTTTTGGCAGGCTACAGAGAAGTCAGTGCTTCTCACAGAGCAGCTCTGTGCTGTATAGAGGCTGATGCCAGTAAAACATTAGCCCAAACTGAAGTCTATTACATAAAATATACACAAGCATCAGCATCATACTCCAAAAATTCATTTCTCTTGATGAGTAACAAAGTCTTTAAAGGCCTAATAACTAAAAATAAACCAATGAAGTATAGAGTTGTCTCTACATTTCATTTTAAAGTGGAAAAAACCCACTAAATAATAGAGAAAATAGAAAAACACACATGGGAGAGCACAAGCAAAGACAGCCTAGGAGAGCACAAGCAAAGATAGCCTAAAGACTCCAATGCAAGATATTACTCTCAAATGCCTTTAAGTAATTACTGCTTTCTAAGCTCTTTGTCTGTCCTTTGATATTGGAAACAGATGAGGAATTGTATCTCAAGCAGAAAAACTGCTTCATATGAAGGATAAAAAGAACAGCACTGAAGGTCTGTACATTAATTGTACATTCATAAATGCATAGTAAGCAATAGAAGTTTTTCAGTTCAGGTCATCTTCTGCACAGTAACACACTCAGTAGCAGGGTATGGAAACATTAAATGAAACATAGTAGGAGATGCACTGTCCTCTACTTCCCAATTCCTCAAAAGCTGATTCCCTGAAATCCAGTACTTTGACACAGCTGCAAGCTTAACTCACAGCTCAAGCTATTAGATGGACTTTGTTGCTCAGATTTCTGTGGACAGATATTTTCAGGAACTAATGGACTTGTTCAATCAAACAGATTCATTAACCAGCCATGAGAGTAAATAACCTTTATAGGAACTGTATGCAGCAACTCTTCTGGACTACAAGGACCACAGGCACCATGAAATATGCATATACACATATAAAATACATGGTTATGTACACTTACAATAATATACTTAATGTAGAAGCTGGTCTTAGTGGAATCATGTTAAACACATAAGCCGAGTTCTAATGTAATTTTGCATTACTTCTTGTTCCTATCATTTTTTTCCTAGAAAGGCAAAAAAAAAAGGCACATTGTCTTTGTTAAATGAACTCTGATGCTTTAAATTCATACCAGATTTTTATGCACTTGCAAGCTGACCAAATCAGGATGAAATTATTCGGCTTCAAAAGATGATCTACCCCTGTTCTATCCTACAAAGTTAAAAAAAAAAACATTACCATGCAAAACACAGGCCTGTGCTCCCCACAAAGAAAAGGCAAAGAGTTATAAGCTAGAGCAATAAATAAAAGCTCAAAGCATATGTTCATGGTCACTATAATCGTACTACATATAAAACCAGCCTTCTGCTCATTATCCATGTAGAACTCTTATCAAGTCAAAATTTTCTAGCATAAATATCTGTGTATTTCCATACAATATTTGCATGCAATTATTCTGGCACCAAGTAGACTTAAAAAGTCATAACACTTTATGAGGTCATCTTTATGGCTATAGGCTATCTCTTTCTAAAGAATAGTGAAAAGCCATTTTTTCACAGAAGGCAACAGTAACAGAACTCATTTTAGTTCATGTAATACCTCACAAGTCTTGTGTTTGGCATTCTGCAATATCAGAGCCCAACCAGAAATTTACTTTTATGTATTATCTAGAAATCTCAGAGAAATAATTCTAAAGGCAAGCAGACTAGAAATATTCTGACCATCTTCCCCCTACTATAACATGGTACCTTTCAAATAACCTTGAAATCTAGTGCAAATGATGATTTCACATTACTATACTGGCTCTCAAATCTTCCCTGCTAGATACCTCTTCACATAGTACATTTCTGACTGCTAGCCAGCCACTGGAATACTGACAGGTCTAAAATACACCTGTATTGCAGCGTACCAATTTAGCCAGCCAGCAAGGGGGCAAGGAAGAAAGCTGAGGGAAGGCAGCACCCTGGGAGACTTCCCCACTACCTAAATGCAGGCAACAGGCACAAAGAGCTGACCCAGGTCTCTCTCAGTACTATGTACATAGTAAAACTTAAGTGAAGTCACACTTTTTATTCATCAGTTTAAAGTGTTCAAACAAAAGAACCCGTTAAGAAAAGCTGAGATTTACAGTTCTTGTTCCTTTCAAAAACATCATTAAATCAGCTTCTTATTACACAGCAACATTAAGGAACTGTTTACAAATCAAAAATGGACCTTTGTAAGCATAGCAAACAAGTCAGGGTGTGGCTGCCTTGAAACTGGCAGGCAACTTTTGCCCGTCAAATATTTCCAGTTCTACCGTGCAGCAGCTTGGGTTTAAGGCAACAGGTTAAAACTCATTCAGAGCTCTCATGCCAGTGCCACAACTACAAGGTGTGCCTTTTGGCTCTTCAGGAGCTACTCTTCACTGTTCACCTCACTTTGCTTGCCTGTTCAAAGAAAAACATCCATCATTTCTTCTACAACATGGTACATAGTAAAGCACCCTGACTTCCACAAAGAGCAGTCCAAGCATTTAGGATTTGCTGAAGAGACAATAAGCACACAGAAAAGAGACAATAAGCACACTATTTAATGCAATACATCTGGAAAGTTCAGGAAGATACATGGGGGTTTAGTAGAATATTAAGATCTCTCGCTGAAGGGTCTTAAAGAAACCAAACCCTCATAGGATGAGGGCAACAAATTACCTACAGATTACTACTGCTCAACAAATATGAACGGGGAGAAAAGCAGCAGCAGTAAGCTTTTTTAAATGGTGACCCAATCACTGGAAAAGAAAGGAAGAGGATGATGCACTCAACCTTCCACAAGGATGCATACTTACACTTATAAATATGGATTAAACTGACAGCTATAGAAACTTTCACAAATGTTGTAAAGCTAAAAAGTTTGATATCCAGTCAGAACAATCTAGTCTCAAAGCCACTGTGGATAGCCACAGAAGGTTTGGACAATAACTGGCTGACTATGAAATAAAATGTTATATTAAATCCATTGCCCATAAATGTAAGAGAATGGAAAAACAACCTCAAGTGGTAACAACTGAAATAGTTTAAAAGAGAAAATAAAACAAAAGTATACAACCTACCATATATTGTTCAAAAAGATAGAGGGACCAGAGAAAAGGGACAAACAGACACAGCTTGTCTTCCATACAAAAATTACAGATAATTGTGGCCTCGGAGGCATTAAAAAGAGCTAAAATCAGCAACATAAAGCAGGAAATAGTTATCCATTTTATACAAGGATTGGTAAAATATCAGTAAGACAACCAGACTTTAGGAATTCAAGAGCAATCTTCTTCCCTACAATATATAATTGTTACCACAGGACAACATCAAAATCAGAATTACAGTTTGATTGTGAATCCACAGAAGATCAGGCACTTTTTAACATAACACCCTAAATTTGTCACCTCCAATGCTGGCAGGTGTTAAGCCAGTATAACACTGTAAAAAGTGCTTGTAGCATCTTATATATGGCTTGTAATAACCTCTTAAAATTTTCCTTTTAATATTATTTGAAAAAAATTGCAAGGGGGGGTGTGCTACATACACCCTGCAGTGTTTAAGGTTTAGATTTACATCCTCAAAACTGATACATGTAAAACAGCATTCGTTAATATATATCTAAGTCACTCTCAAAAGATGAAAAGAACTGTTGCTCTCTCCTTTTCCAGTAGGAAAATGCAGCATTTCCTGAATATCATGTCAACCTAAAGTTTTCTAGACACCATTTGGAACAGAGGGGAAGGGAGAATGTCACAAGGGTCACAAATGAGTCATCTGAAACTACAGACCAGCAAAGTTAAACAAACTGCTTCATTAAGGAGCCCTAAAAAGCCTGAAATAAATCCCACACATTCCTGAATCATCAGAAGATTCATACTAGGTGGAAATATGCACATAATTGGGGAAAAAAAAAAAGAAGCTTTTAAAATAAAGCCTGTGATAACAAAAAGTTACAAGGTTTTTTTAATGCACTTCAAAGCTCCTATTCAATCTTTGAAAACATCTCTTATTTGTAAGCACATAATGTAAGATTATGCAATTGCATTATGGTAGTCCCAAAATATTATGTGCTGAAAACACCAAAGCATTTACAGGCAATGCTTGCCAAACAGTCATTCCATCAAAACCACGACTCAACCACTACTTGAGCTAAACTTGTTTGAACCAAATCGAAATATAGATGCAAAGTAAGTTCGTACTAAATTGCAACACAAATTCCAGGAAAACAAAAATAACACACCTGTTGGAATACATGCACAGAAGCAATCTGCCATGCAGAGACCTGCCAGACACATATTTGAAAGAAGAGATGGGGACAAAAAAAAAAAAAAAAAACCAGTTTACAAACTATGTTTCATAACAGGAACATACAGAAAATCCATAAATTCCTCAGATCACTGACAAGGTATAGGTGGGAACTGCACTGAGAAATGAAAGGAGTGACCTAATACCAACAGAAGAAAAAAAAAAAAACCCAGAAAACAAGGAAACCAAGGGGTCTGTCACCTATAGATTTCAAGTACAGTTCAAAACATAACTAGATTATTCTCATCCAACAGCTGTGTAATGTGTTGTGAAAGAGACTTTGTCTCATCCCAGTTTCTAGTGTCCAAAACAACCAACAACAGTCTCGATTAACATCCTCATTGCAGAAGGATATAAAATCAAAAGAAATACAGAAGAATTGTTGTGGCTGTGAATTCTCTCAGAATGAGACAACAGCTGTACTCTACTCACAAAGTTGCATTTGTTACAAGCTGTGTTGTTCTTCTTCTCTTACAGATAAAAAGTTATACCAGTTCTTTAAAATGTATTTCCTAGCTTTGCTGGCCTTCAGAGAAGGCAATGTACAAGCACCCAGAAACACCAGAAGTTACAATATTAACTTTTAGGATGAGACTTCATGAGCAAATTTTTGGAGCTAATTGTCCCTCTCATGTCTTCTCAATTTTAGGTATGAGGTGGAGGAGGACTGAGACAGCAACATGACCCCATGCCCTGTGCAGCACTGACATTACATGGGAGGGGGGCCCAGAAGCAAAATCTAGCAGTAAGAGAGGCCAGTCATAATGCAGCTCCAGGTGCAAGTCTGACACATAAGGCACCCTAGTTCTTCATTAAGTATATTAGGTTGTACTGCAGGTTCCTTTCCTGGGCTGTCAAACAAAATTTTTAGAGACATCTCTCAATATCAGAACTTCAAAGGAGATTTAAGAAATCCTGCACACACCCCTCCTCCATCACCTGCACTTAAGCACATTTCAGCTTTTGGTGCTTTTATAACTAAGAGTTTTCAAATTAAAAATTAAAAAAAAAAAAAAAAGAAAAAAACCAAACCACCAAAACCAGTGAAACCAAAGTTCCCCATTCTACTCTGTCTTAACCACACAGGTCTCCTGTGGGCATGTAAGAATGGCTCACTTACATTCAGGAAAGAGGGTCACTTGCCACACCATAGGTTAACAAGTGCTCTCTCTGCATAATTTAGCTTAGGTAGCAATCATGCAAGAAACTTTGAAAATTCACAAAATACCCTTCAATCACAAACAGTCAAAGATAGAGTCTAAACCATTTTCGGGAAAAATAACTGAACTCATTACACTGAAGAGCCTTCCTAAGCACTCCTCAAAAGATAACACTAACAACAAAGGTTATTAACAACAAAGGTTATTAACATCTTCAATAATTTTCTAACCTGCAAGGAAAAAACAGGACCTCAACTACTGTTAGCTTATCTGTAACACTACAGTATGTTTAAACCACCTTTGCTCTTTCCTCATCTGCCTTTAAGAAATATGAAAAAAAAAATCTACCTGCACACAGGTAAATTCCCCTTGTTCCACTCATCTCAAGCTCAGACACTCTTCACATTTAAAAAGAAAACTTGAGCCAAATCCACGTTAGCATTGCACTGCAGAAATCACATTTTCTTTGGTAGAAACACTAGAGCTTCAAAGTATAAAGCCGCTGTACTAAGTCATGTTTGCCACAGGATGATTCTTTCTGTCCATCAAAATTTCTTTAAATTCCTACATTTCTTTTAAAAAAATCATTCTATTTCCATTAACAATTAGAATAAAAGGTCAGAAAATGTTACAATTAATAGCCTAGCTCTGCAGCTAAGGAATTTATCTGGATTTTCCTGTGTAATTTCTCTTACAGTTTAACTACACACTGTGAAACAGACCTTCAAAAGAAACCAAAGGTTTCTTTCTCAGCCCACTTCCGTTCCATCTTCTGAACAATGTGAGCTTTCTACTGCATGTCAAAAAATTATCAGGCAAAACTTGAATATCTGACAAGAAAAAAGTTATTTAAATTCAAATAAAATACATTTTAAAATATTTCAAACCTAAAGCAACTCCCTGAAGTTATTCCTGAGTAACAGTCATGACCTCAATATATTAAACCTCATTTAAAAACTGCTTCCTCCAAGCTCCACTGTCAACATGGCTTTTCAATTCTTTTGTTACATTTCAGAATAAACAGGTGTCAAAACTTCACTTCCTTTCCCCTCAGTGTTCTGCCACCATATCTTGGTATTGTGGAAATCACTTCATGTATGTAATTTTCCAGGTTTAACTACTCCAAATGATGGTATTTTGCCTTATAATGAAACAGAGACAGACTGAATTTGACTGCTGTCTTTATCCTTCATAATTTCCTGGGTTTTCCACTTATGTAGCAAGAAATGGCACATTCTGCATTACAGTAGCCAGATACCCACAAGAGTTTTATGCAAGATAAGGGAATTCTTACCCTGCTCATCAATTCCTTTAGATAGCTGTTCTAAAAAAGGTTTACAAAAATCTTCAGATTTTTATTCCTATCGGAACCAACATCTGTTAAGTCCAAAGAATAGTCTTCATCAAAATATATCAAAAGTAGATCTGATTTAATGGCAACAGCATCATGACAGACATACACATACCAAAAAATCCCTTTTCCCCCAAAATAAGCATTCTAATTTCATTCTCTTCTTTTGTAAAAACCTTACCAAGCAAAGTTTTAGTAACAGTTGCAGCCATATAAGCAATTCACAGAGCAAACTGATAAACTGAGCAGGACTACATGGCAAGTTCAATTATGGATGCACCATATGCCTCCATCATCCTTTAGGTACACGAAAGAATCAATTTGTGCAATTTGTTAAAAACACAAAAAGCCCTTTTGGCAAGATCACCCTTCAGCTGAACCAACAGTCTGAACACTTGCCTGCTGTGAACATCACTCGCTCCACACAGAAGCAACAGCACCATAAACAAGCACAGGAGTTACATGGCTCTGCTACAGAACAGAGCCATGAACATGGTAGGGCAATTCACCAGATCCCTATGTTTATTAGAAGAAATAACCAGTGGGTTTCTTTTGGTGGTGATATTTTTTCCTAATTAACCTTCCTCTGATACTTAAGGTGACCTTTACCAACATCTTTCAGCAGGGTATAGCAGCAGGCCTGGATGTACAGAGTTGCTTCCAAGTTTTCTAACTCAGTTCTCAATTTACCTCTTACTTTACACACAGCCAGAGCTGCAAATCACTCTAAAAATGAAATGCTTATGGTCCCAGCAAACACATACATTACGAAAATTCTTTATCCAACACTGCATCTCTCCTGCCCATTTTCTCTCCTCTTCCAGTGGTCATTAGCCAGTTGTTCAGCTAATTGCTGTTTGATCTACTACTCAGTGTTGCTGCAATTAGGCAAAGTGGAGCTTAGCTTTTAAGAACAATCTCCATTTTATCTACTAAAACACATGAAAACAAAGACTAATCAAGTAAGTACTTTATCATATATTATCCCACCAGTGAAAAGGAAAGGCTTCTCAAAAAGATGAAGCTCATTAATTGAAGCAACTTTTACACAAATTTTACTTTTCAAAAGCATCAGCTGGGGAGAAAAATAATAAAAAAAATTAAAAATCAGCAATGCTGACTACCTGCCCATTGAGCATTCAGTTGCCTTTGCAGAAAAGTTTTAATGCCCCACCAGTGCCTCCCACTCCTCAATGCTACACAAATTCTTCTATTCCTGCCAGCTTTTTGGGAAAGAGTGGTATCTTAAGAGGCTTTTTTAAAGGCATGGAAACCAAAAACTAGAACATATTTATAGGTACTAGGTTATTTCTTTGATTTCACCAGTTGGTAAGAGAGGAACTAATAAAAAAAAAAAAACAGGACTGCATTCACCTTGGCCACAGCTGCTTTAAAGCAGCTTCACCTTCCATAATTAAACTCACATTTGGTATATACTGAAAGCTAAGTACAACCAGCAAGGTCTTCAGAGTATATCTTCTCAGCAAAAGCAAAAATGAGGCACTAATTCTTAAATTTCAGTCAAGACATATTCTAAATGTTTATCTGGTGTAGATCACTGTCCTAGATGAAAACTATGACAGAAAGCAGCTTTAGATAATTCCCCCACACAGGCAAACCTCCATCTCCAACTAAAGACTGCCTTAGGCTACAAATCAAGATTTCCAGCCGTATTTCTGCCATTGAAAAAATATTTTTTAAGGGAGGGGAAAAAGCTTAATAATGCACTCTATGGGAAAGAAAGAAAAAATAATTCAAGTTTACTATACCCCAATTTTCTTCAGCTTATCCATTCCACAAGTAATTTCACATACAGAACAGTTCAAACATAAAGGCAACTTCAAGTCTGAAGTAACAGTAATTTTATTTCCCTTCCTTTTATTTTCATTCCAAATTTCTCAGCATTTCTATTTCAAGATTTGTATTTCCAGGACACCAGACAGACTTTCACCCAGCAACAATAACATCTCTATGGCTGCCCTACAGTAATTCCCCTGCAAGCCACCTCTATTTCACTCAAGGCAGAGATTCCCCACCCTAAAATACAGCCTTGCTTTCTCCTAAACTATTTGTGAATTACATATATACACCAAAAGTTAAGCTCCTACAAGTCTAGAAAGGTTTAGCTGACCTACATGTACTATAAATAATATTTCAACAGTAAGGTTGAAGAAGTTGATAACCATGAACACTGGATTTTTTTACAAGTTGTTCTACAAAGAACAAGCTGCAGTTTAGAAAACCCACACCTGTGACTACAGAAAGTGAGCTGCAGGTACATTATGAAATAAGTTCATCCTGTACAAGTGACTAAAAATATTAAACTTTCCTCATGAAAATAAAACCCTTAAACTTAGAAAACTTGAGTTAGCTGAATCTCCATGCAACAACCCACACAATTTCATGGCAGATTAAATGAATCATTTAAATAATCCAAGAAGCACAAAGCCATTCAAATATGCACTGTTTACATTTTTATCTCATCTGTGTCCACTGATCAAATTAACAGAAAAAAGTAACACTGGCAAGATAACAAGAGTGTCTCAATTAGATTAATTATGCCTGATAAATCTTTTCCCATGAGGTGTAAGGCAAGACAGCTGTGACAAGCACAGGCTGCAAAGTGATTTGTCCTTATGTCTTGAAACACTATGTGCTATCTTATAAATGAAGCAAGTGATCCTATCTGCTGAGAGCCCATGGCACAAGAGCTGTATTTGCCAGAAAATAAATGTTGTGCAGGTCCCAGCAAGTTTTAGTTAGTCTTCAGCAAAAATCAAAGTTATATGACTAAAAGTATTACCACAGGAGAGGTGTGAACCTAAACCAAGAATCCAGTCTCAGGATGATCTGGACTCTGCACCAAAAGAGCTCTATGGCAGCTTGCTTCTGCTCTGGCATTATCATGCAGCCTGCTAGACATCACACGCACTATGATGAAAGATACAAGTAGCAAGGGCAAAACAGCTTTTTTCACTGGTCCATGTAAAAGACTGATTTGCATTTGGACAAAAATATCGTTACTGTCTGTTCTCTGTTCCCTGCCACTACTTCATTTCCCTACTCAGTGTTACTGAGAATGCCCACTTTCATATTTCTCCCATAAGCATTTATTCTGGCATGACTATTACTGACTTAGACACATTAAAATATAGTGCAAAGTGCATCCCTGCATGCAGATCAAGCAAACAGTAATTTATAAACTGGAAGCTGACACCAAAAATAAAAAAGGCAGAAAACTACTTTTTCACTCAAAGTCAGACAACCACCACAGTTTGCTTGATGCCTAGCTTTAAGAAACAGAATATAACATGCCACACAAGACAAAATGCATTAGAAGGGTAACTAAAATGATGTGCAACTTCTACCAGTCCAATTTAGACAGAAAAAAGCTTCAAAGAGCAGAGAACTACATTTAATAGATCTGCAGCTGCATGAAAGAAGCTGGCTATAAGTTAGTTTACTTCGAACTAAACAATGTTAAAAACCCTTTCTGAAAACAGTAATATAGTAAAACATTATTCAAGCTAAGACTCCTCATCCACCTAGGAGTAAAAATAGACATTTCTGAAAATGTACAATCTCAAGCTGTAGATAAGAGCAAGTTAAAAATATCTGCCCTGAAGTGCTTGATGGTGTCCTGTCTAAACCCACAAGTGACAGTGACTTTTACTCAGCACTAGTGAGATCCCAGCTAAATGAACATGCCCAGTTTTAGCCTGCTCAGTGTAACAAAGATGGACTAAAAGTTCAGCAGAGACCACCAAGCCATTTGGGGACTGAAGTGCACAAGGAACGAGGACAGGCTGCGATACCTGCACTTGCTACTCTGGAGAAGGCTTGAGGGAACATCTTGCTTTCTGCACCTACATAAGGGGAGTTTACAGAAAAGACTAAGCTAAAGTCACTACCACTGTAAGTTGCTGAAATTCAATAATCAAGGCCAGGAAAGACTCCTCCATTGCAGAATGTTTAAGAAAACAATTTTGTGGCACATGAAACACTAAAAGAAATATCCCTTCCTCAACATTGTTGATAAACACCAGTATTGGGGAGGGAAAAAATTTAAAAAATAGAAACATTTAAATGGAATCTCTATTAAAATAATAAGAAAATTTTAAAACCTGCCATAGTTCAAAATAAAAATAAATCACTTTAGGCCTTGCCCTTAACAAATATTTTGCCAAAAACCACCCAAACATTTTCACAGTTGAATCTCTTCACCCTGCACTTCTGGACACCATAGATTCAGACATATTCCATAGCACCCAAGACACTATTTATGAACCTCAGCATCTCCTATTCTGTAGAAATCTGACCCCAGAGCCTATGCTAATTTTTTTTAGTTTTAAAAAAATATACTTAGCCACAAGGCTAGAAGAGTATGCTTTCCCCTTTTGGAAAAGAAAGGTCAAAAGATTTAAGAAGAGCCCAATTCATGTCTTGAAACAAAAATAGCAGCTCATAATAAAATCAGGTCAAATACTGAGAACTTGGAACATGTAAATGTCTTCAGAAGGAGATTCAATTTCCAGACAATGTCTAATAAGACAGATCCAAACAGAACATTTAGGATCCCATTAAAATCTTTTCCTCTAAAGGCCCCTTCTTTTCTTTAGCATTCTCCAGATAAAAAGATTTACAGTCTCATATCTATCAAAAAGATTAAAGAGAATTCAAGAAAAAATCTGCTTCACTAAGACTGAATTATTTTTTCTCTTTTACAAAATTAGAAATAGGCTTTGGGTTTGGCATAACTCTAAGAATGGATGTTGACTGAAAAGATAAATACAATGAAGATCAGTTTACCATGTCTGAAAGCATCCATTCATAACTTCAGACAACAGTGGTTGCACAATGCATGCAAAGACCAACCCTTCTATAACCATTCAAACACTGCATAAAACTGGTTACTTGCTAGGCACAAAAAAAGTTGAAAAGTACTCTTTCTCAAATATTTGTAGAGATAAAGTTGTGAGGAAGTTACAGGAGATGAAATACTGGTTTCACAAGCATTTACAGCAAACCTCTGCACTATCACATCATCAAACATTATAAATTTGATCCAAATGAGATTCAGGCACATGCTCAAATTTTATCAGGCGTGGCAGAACACGACACCAAACTGGTATCAATGGTAGAGAAGAGCACTAGATCTAATTCAGTATAAAATCATAGTGGTCTAAATAATGAATGTGTAATACAAATAAGTCAAGCTGCTACCAGGTAAGTGTTTTGATTTTATTAAAGAAAACAGAATGATTTAAGAGATTGATACTTTACATATGACCACTGTACTTTTGACCCAGTACTGGGAGTCCTAAAGTCCTGCTTGTGGCATCACCAAACCAGTGTTCTAACTTAATAACCTGAAGTTTGGATGTACATTATTACATACTCTTCATATCAACTTCCATGGCTTTGTACGCTAGTGTTCTTTCCTTCTTTTACTAAGAAGGAACTTAAATGCATTTTGTGTTGCAGCACTTCTTCAGCCTAGTGTTGATTGATGCTGAATGCCTGAACAAGGGTCAGACTGACAGATACCATCCTCTAAACAGAAAAATCATTACAGCAGCCCCAAAAAGAAGTAATCCTAGAAGATCTGTGAATCACTATCATCTAGTGTTAGGCCATGCAAATAGTCAGAGCAGGTGAAGAAACTAAGTATTCTCCTCAACTCTAGAAGGAAAGAGGGATCAAAGAGCTCTAATCTCAGGAATAATGGAATGGAATGGAAGCAAGAGCTCACTGAGCCCAGCCTGCACATTGCACAGCAGCTGTTGAGATCCCAGAGGCAGAAAGAGGAGTCTGGCCCTGTTACTGCTCCCCACAGTGCCACTGCCACAGACAACCAAGTCAACATGCAGCTTATTCAAAGATTTCCCCTTCTGAGATGGATATAAACACTCAGTTGTGCATCTCTAAAACAGGAGAAATCTCAAATTGCAACCTATCTTCTAGTCAATCTTGAGTGCAAAAATAAGTCATGATAAAATTCTGCTTTACCTGCAGCCTTACTGTCCAACAATCAACAGCATTAAAACTGCATAAGATTCTAACTTTGTAAGTCAGGATGTCCTTTGTGGATCCTCCTGTCTCATACCACCTGCCCAGTGAGATCCAAAACAATTAGCCTCTGCATCCCCTGTCTAGATACAGAATGAACCTGCTTAACTTCTCAAATAGAACAAAAAAAATTGAAGGAAAAAAATGTTTAAGTTTTGGTCAGACAAGCAAGAGCGAGAATAAAACCATCTTTCACACTCATCCCACCACCTCCTTTCAACTAAGCCTTACAGGCACTTGCCAGTAAGCACAGGCAGTCAGAAAGAAGCCAAAAGTGTCTCTTAAGAGTGAATTGGGAGGGCAGGATCCCATCTGTGTTCATCCTCCTCTGACATTCACAGAATTTTGCAGGGTGAGCCTTAAAAAATTCATACATCTCTGTAGCACAATGAAAAGATTCTTCTTGAGGAAAGGCACTATGAAAAAGTTTTTAGTAACCAGTATTTAAATTTTCAACAGTAACACTGGGGGGGGGGGAAGTAGAGGCGCGTGGTATTTCAAAATTCTCCAGGGGGAAAAAGTCATTTCCTGATACAAAGTGATTTCATTTACAAAAAAAAACCACAAAAGTTGCTCACACAGCAGTAGTACTAACCATACTGAAGGGAAAGAAAGAAAGATCTCATTAGACATTTAGCTACAGAAACTATTGAGCAGCCTAAACACAGATACCACCACAGACTCCCACCACCACATTTTATCTTCTGCACATTTTCCAGAAGGAAGACTGGACAGAAATCTATACAGAACAAGTAATTACATGAACTAACAAGGTCTTGGTACCTTCAAATCTCTCTCAGATTTGATATATAAAAACACATACACTTCAGCTGAAGTTCCTCCCGTGAAATTGTATTCATCACACAGCTTCTTTGGTAGCTTAGAACATCCTGTGTGCTACAGCTCTCACCACTGCTGGGACTCAATCTCACCCACTCATTAGTCTGCCTTTACAAGACCTTTGGACACTAAGACTTCATAAGGGAATAAACCAAAGCCCAGCAAATCCAAAATATTTAGGAAGCTGGGGAGAAGAAAAGTGTTAAGGAAAAAAGCAAACTGGAAGGAACACAGAGCATGACCACCCCAGCTGGTTTCCATAGCAAACCAAGAACTCTGAGAGCAACCTTGCCTCAAACCTGTTACAGGAAATGCAGAACACAGCAACTGCAACCTCAGAAGTGACTGCCATGCAGCACAGATACCTGAGCTAGTGCTGAGCTGAACAACACTATCTATGCATTTGCTAGAACTAGAGAAAAGCTAAAATGACAAGTGACAATGCAAGGCGTGTTGGTTGACTCTCACAGGGTGCAGTGTCAACAAAGACACTCTCTGAAGTACAGCCAGGCAGTACTTCACATGTAACTTTTGAACGCAATTTTTTCTGGAGATATCTTGAGAGCCTACACCAGATAGTAATCCAGATTTACAGGAATGCTTTAAAATACATTTTAATGGCCTTAGATTTGACAGTTTCTAAGCATTGCACGCATTCTGTTTGATTCCTCTTGCAGTTTTATGCACCTTCTCATTCTCTATTGCTACAGGTCAAGATGCAGAAGAGCTCACTAAAACAGGGATATCTAGCAGACAATTAAAATCCAAGGCAATCTATTTCAGTATTACTCTTATTTGCAGCATGCCAGGTACTATGCTTGTACCACTGATCTTCTGACCTTTGAGCTAAAAGTGCTGGACTAATGGCAAACCAGAAAGGCAACAGCCATATTAGCCCAACACTGTCCCTAGGCTTGAAGAGGAAGGCTCACATGCAGTGCTACACTCCTGCCATTAAATGCTATACACATGCAGCTACAAACTCAGCAGAGCATTACACTGTGCCATGTAGGCACTGGGAGCTACAGCTATAATAATAAATAAAATAAGTCCAGAGCACAGGTTTGAGCATCAATCCATAACTGCCATGGTTTTGTTGAAGCTTACTGAGGGGCCAGGGACTGTTCCCAGCAAACAGCAGGAGTTTGAGCTGAGCAGAGCCACTCTTGGGAGCAAAAAGCAGGCTGCAGACAAGTGCAGATGTAGTCCCTGCCTTCCTTTGAGCTGGCTCAAGTCTCCAGCACAGCTTTACACTAGTTATAAATAAATTTGTCCATAGTAGGATGAAATCTAAAGCCCAAGGCAGCTTCTGCTCTGAACACTACTAGAGATTTCCCGTGTGTGTTAAAACACCTTGCTCAAGGGCACCTGCATTTCCTTACTTCACAAAGTCAGTGAGGTAAACTAATGAAGGAATACAAGGCACTGACATTACAGTAATGTCACATCAAAATGCAATCTCATTAGTATCTCTCATTATAAATAGAGCGCACGCAATGCAGAGCAGCACCACGTTAGTTATCTAGATGATTCTGTATTTTGCCTAAGATGTCCAATTAGGGCTTTGGCCTCTTCCAGTCCATGAAAGTACAGACACAAGTACAAAATACTTATGTATTGTCAATATTGTAATTATACTGCTTGATTCATTTCCCCTTTATTATAAATCAAGACAGGTAGAATAGTCTAAAACTAAGTGAGGAGCAGTGAGATATAAAGAAATTAAACATCATCCCAGAAGTAACTGCTTCTGCCACTAGTACAAACCATTTACAAAACCTTCCCCACAAAAATCTCTTCTTTCCTAGATACAAAAAAGGAGCAGATCAGCTGATAGTAACTTTACCAGAAGCAACAGCTTGTTCCTCACATGTAATCAGGAGACTGGACAAGTCATTTGTGTTCACAAGACAAGCAAAGGCCCTGATAAGAGAGTACGCTCAAAGCTGTATATGGCTATTAAACCAGTCCTTCCCCTTGCAGCCAAGTCTCTGACTGTCCAGTGTCTCAGAAGAGGTGACTGAGAGCAGATGATCCATTCCCAAGGGACAGCTACACCTGTAAGCCCTTCTCAATTATCTTTCTCGTGGGGCAGAGTCAAGCAACTTTTCAGTACAACCATTCAGTGAGATAATGACAACAGCTTAATTTCAGAAGTAGTTTCATTAACACTGCATATGTTCATCTTACTGACATTCAGCACTAATTAACATCATTATAAACTGAACAGCAATGGCACTTCAATAGTATCCTGAGTCTGACTGAAAATTTTGAGCACAGGGATAATAAAACACACAGACTTGCAACCCAGGGTGCCAGTATTTAAGCACCTAACCTGCTTGAAGCTACAATGTATTTCAAGAGCTTTTGGCATCTCAGCTAAGTACCAAGGTGATAACAAAGAGAGATTACAGCAAACAAGATATCTACTGCTATTAACATTTTTAAACCAACAGAACAGTCACTCAGCACTAACACTGGATTCAAAACAAAAAAACCACCACCTTCAGAAAGAATTATTCTACCTGGCAAAACAACCTTGAACATCTAACACAAAGAGGTTTTTGCACCTCCATCACCAACAGGAAAATACTGTAATGCAGAAACCAACCACTACTTAGAGGTATTTTGCATTATACGACATATACCATTACTTCATTTTCAAAAGTACTATTAAACACTAACAATAAATTACTTTACTTGCAAGCACATAACACCCACATACTGCTGCAGAGTTTTTACTGAAACCTGTAAAATGCCACTGAAATAGACAGCACCATTTCACAAGTCCTCTTCTTTCCCCAAGTAAAAATGTGAACATGAAAAACCACATTAGCTGGTACAATGTCCACACAATCCTCATGTAACTTCTCTGTTACAGGGAATAAAGTTCTAATTTCTAGCTACGTTTCAAAAAAGCATTAATTTAGTTCCGTTTTCTGACAACACCTGGAAAAATAAGCTAAGCATTCTGGAGGAAAGCAGGATTCAAATTTGAACTAGTCAGAATCTTAAGCATTAAGCTTCATTTTTATCAAGTTGTGCTGATTCTTCTCCCATCTCCCTTCAAACATCTCTAACTCTTCTCTCACTTTTAAAGCTAGAAAATGAGATCTCTGGACCCTTCTTTTATAAACTGTAACATTTAGGAAGAGGAGAGAAGGGAGAAGCAGAAACAGATTATATGATTCACTTGTTCATATAGTCTTAGCTACAATATTTAAACACACATCAAAAAATTGCTTTCATCAGTACTGTTCTCTACCAAAAACCATTACCCATGCTAACTCTGGATGCTTCTGGATTGCTTTTATCCTCTACAGCACCCCTGGTGTTCACAACACTACCTTCCAATATTTTCCAAACATGTAAGTGATCAAAAAATTACTTGATTTTACATCTGTCCACTAGATCTTCTACAATTACTTCAAGTTTGGCTCTTGTTAATTCTAATTACTTTCTCCTATTACTTGTAACTGGAAGATTAAATGAGGATTTTATCTAAGAATTCCCACAACTGTTCCTTAATTTTAGTACTTGTATCAGTTTGTGAGGTCTGTCTATTTAGCCCTAAGTCACTTAAGGCCAATGCTTCAGTAACACAAAGACAGCTGTCACCTAAAGTTAGACTGCACCACAGTTGGGAATATTTGATCACTACTATCAATTGCTTTGTGGGGTTTTTTTAAGCAAAGTGCAGGTTTACAAAAAATAAGGAACAGCTAAGCTCTATTCCCTCACCCAGTGCTTCAGTCATTTTTTGTCTCTGGGCACTCTGTGCTTCTACAAGAGGCAATGTTTACCTTTCCTGTAATTATTTTTCACATAGCCAGCTCCACACAATTGCAATTAAATGAATTAAAATAACTGCTTCCCCCAACCCCTATTTTCAGAACCGATACATTCTATATCTCAGTTAAAAAGCACATTCACAATATGTGCCCTCTTGCCTTGGCAGGCATAAAGTTGCTGGTAGTCTGAGGCAAGTCATTACACTCAACCTGCACAAACAAAAAGATACATCAACAACACAAGAATGGAAAACCTCAATTCAGTTGCTCAGGTATGTAAAGTACCAATTTATATACTAAAAAAATATATTTAATGATGTCAGCAATCAGTAGATAATGACTAAATTCTGTTAAAACAACAATGATGAGTACTCTTCGCAACATTTAATAACTGCTTATTATCACACCTTTGTTTTACAGGAGATGTGATTTAAATTACCAACAAATTTAGAAGTCTTTACTGCATCAACACTACATATACAAGTGATTAAATCTAGAACACAGAGTACACGATTGCATGCTCACACCCAACCCCAAAACTGTTGTTTGGAGACAGAATAATCTGTCCCTGTTCTCAAATGTCATCTAGCATATTAATTAACCTTGAATTTCCAGCTGAAAATAAAAGTACAATAGTACAGGATTAAAAAAAAAGTCCTGATAATTTCATTTTAGCACATGATAAAAAAGCCTGCATCTGCAGATATTCTGGCTTTACCTAGATAGGGAGGTAATTGTATAATAAGGTAAAAATTAACTTAAGGCTCTCAAATGATTCCACAGTGTATCACAGTTCAAATAGTTGCAGGTAGTTCTCCAGACCACCACAAACACTCATGACACTGTACAGGCAAGCACTAAAAACCCACAGATCTGAATTTTTTAAAAAGCCTTTTCAATTCGAAATAGATGGCATGTTTTAGGATGATACTAGCATTTTCCTTTTGTTTATATTAACAGAGGCATCCTAGCAAAGAATCTCCTACCACCTCTGTATGGCAGTACAATAAACAGTACTAGATTTGGGAATTCCCAGAGCTATGCCGAGTACGAGTCAATGACTACACTGCAAGACAATGCAGAAGTCAGGAAGGGGGAGGAAGGTTAAACAAAACTAGAACTGACTTTCTGTCAATAGCTCCCTCTTCAAAGACTGCAAAAGGAAGGCAAAAGAAGGGAAAGAGTCAAGGGGGAAAAAAACATCCAAGGAAAGGATAAACTATGTTAACAGCTTTTACAGAATTATCTCCTTTTATCCTCATTTCAAAATGTTTTCTCCAGCAAAAACTGTGGGAAAACATCGTGGTTCACTCTTTCTTCCAGCTGCTGTATGATCAATACAGTGCAGACTATTGAACTATTTTATTCTGATTCATACAACAAGCTGTTAAATACATTTGGAAAGTAGATTATCAGTGCCAGTATCACGTCATTCATGAAGATACATTTCTTTTCAAGGCATGAAAGTGCCATAACTTTCTTCTGCACAATTATGCAGTTCTTCAGCACAGACTGCAAGCATAAAATCCTATTTCAGCCCTTACAATTTGAAAAGAAAAATACCCCTAGAAATTTCAACTGCATCCAGCAGAAGGAGGGAAGGCCCTGCAGGATTTATTTGTTGAGGTCTAGTATTGTCTTCTATTTGATACATGCAAAAATATTCCAAAAATAGTATCAGACATTTTAGCTTTTATAAATTTTAAAAAATATAGATTGGTAATTCAGAAAGTGAGGAGAGAAGCTTTGTGCACAAAAACCAAATGAGATCTTTAAACAGTTCAGAGATAAGAACTGTAATGACTTTTACATAGCACTAACACGTTTAAGCCTGCAGTCTGAGTTTCATCACCCATTGTCTTCTTTAATTTTTAAACATGCAGACAAAGTTATGTTACACTTCAAAAATGCAAAAAAGAAAAAACTACTGTCTGATCATTGCCAGTTTCTTCAGCAAGAGCAAATTTGTGCTGTGGCCCTGCCAAAAGGCAAATGTTCAAGATGTGTATGTTTCTGCTTACATGAGTCTCTTGAGGAAAAATAAATAAATAAGTATGCACACAACCCACTGCCCCCCTTGTGTGCCCAGAAATAAAGGAAAGAGGGGTTCCTGTCCCAGGTTGGCAACCTGAGAGCCACCAGCAGTGCTGCTGCTGCTGCCCCTGCAAGAGACACAAAATGGGCTGGCCACCAAAGGAAAAGTGTTTCACATTACTTCAAAAAAGGAAAACCATCCTTATAGCAACCTTTTTTTTTTAAGCTGTACCTACCATAGCACTTCCAGCAGCAGTGCCCTTTGAGGAGCCCTGCAGCCATCAGCAGCTAGCAGCCGGCAGAGTTTAACCCAGGAGTCCAACCTCCACTGGAGCAGGGCTGGCTGCCACTGCGCTGCCAGGGGCTCATGGCTTTGTCCTATCAAGCTTTAAAAGTCTCCAATGATGGACATTCACCAGTCACTCTGGGGTGGTCTGTTAAATGCTTTGTCACCCTCAGAAGGATTTATTTTAATTTTTATAGGTTTTCTGGCATCCATAAACTGGAACTCTCCTGGAGGAAACTAAGCTAAAAATCCCTGCTCAGAAGTTCACCAAATGTGACCCAACCCTTAATGGTCACAGAGGTCCAAGCCAACAAACCACATCTGTGTAGGCAATATCCAATTCAGGACACCAGACCAAATTCTGTCCGAAGGAAAATTGGTCAAATGCAAAACGTTTTGATCTGGGAGACTTGAGGTCCCCACCTTCAGCCAGAGACCCATGTCTACTGTGCCAAATTATGTGTTATAGTAAGACCAAGTGACAAAACCATGCATATAAAACAGCAATTTTGAAATCAAATGAAAGTACTCTTTTAAACAGAAAGAAAGGGAAAAAAATGTTTCAAACCAGGAAATAAACTCTTCCATAAACACCAATCAACACAGATCTGCACCAAATACTTCCAGTGACAGTGTGAATTCATTTTGAGTGAGCAAGTAAGACTAGTACCTTATAAAAACAAAACTGCAACCATTTGAAAAAGTTACAAGAACAATGTAAAAATTTTCTTGGGGCTAAGCTGTGGTGCTTAGTTGCTGGCTGGGGTTAAACCACAACAGCAACCTTTGGTCAAATATACAAATACATGTATTAAAAGTGTCTGTTAAGTCTTCAGAAAGAACTGTCTGTAGGACTGCCAACACGAAAACCCAAGATATGTACCAAGCTGCTGATGTAAACAACTGGCATACAGAAAGTTCTGCCACCACAGCAGTCATTTTACAGATATTATCTGACACTCTTAAAAAAAGGTCTGTATTAATCCTATTTCACATCACATCAGTATACAATAAGCCTGTCATTATTTATTCAAAAATCAAAAGACAACTGATTTAGCTTACAGTGCTGTAAAATGCATCATGACTCAAGAAACTCAGAAAATAGAGCCAGGCTACAAAAGCAGCCCTTGGCACCTCCTGGAGCCTCACTATCCACTGCACAGAGAAGGCAGTAAGGCAGGCTACACAGCAAAGGAAGATGCTTGGCTATTTCCCCCACCCAGAAAAGTAAATATTAAAATCCATAAAATAATCCAGGCAAGCACATTAAACATAAATAAGTCTCACAGGCAGATCTAACAGACAACTTTTCTCCAAGTTATGCTCAACTTCTGAGCAGCCTGGAAGAAGAACTTTTTCCCCAATAATTTTGGCTAGTTGAGATTTTTTCATCCACTATAACATCACAAGTTAGGAAAAACATGATTGTTGTAGGGTTAACTCAAGAAGCTCTCACTAAATGAAAAGTCCATGTTCAAACACAAGTTCAAAGTTAACATCTCACAGCTGCAGTAACAAAGTAAAAACCAGTCTCTCTAAGGTTTATGTGAGTATTTTGAGGTACAAATCCTGTGACCTCAAAAGGTAACTAAACAACACAAAATTGAAACACCTCCAAAAGCTATTTGAGCACTGAAGGTAAACTATACGGATTGATGAAGAACAATCCAACTTTAAACCAACTATATAATACATGCCAGTACCTTCTCTAAGTTTTGAAAACTTATAAAATAAAACTTGATCGTCAAAAATCATTCCACTAATCTCTCCAATCCACCTCAAGAAAGCATTCTTCCCATTCTAGAGAGTCCAAAACCAGAAGTAAAAGAATATTAAAACATCAACAAAAAATTCAAAGTGCCTAGGCATGAACCACTAGTGCCAGTAACCCCTCCTCCTTCTCTATGATACACTTTCAGAAAAGTTTTCTACACAGCCATTTTTCAGGAACTTGATTTCTCTTGAAAATATGGATGCCTTGAGACATCCATCCACTATGCAGGGAACAAGAGCTATGACTACTGCACTGCAGCATCCAGCAGGAGCTGGAGGAGTGGGAAGATACAGCTTTGCAGGACTCCACTCCACTTACAGACTCAGACCCTTAAAAGAACCATGACAAATACTTGGTTAGCAATCATACGATTCAACAGCTACCAAGATTATGAAGCGTTCTGTCTCTGCATTCAAAAGAAGTGCTCTTTAAAACATGCTTCCATAAAGAAAACAAAGACATGTAAATGCTCAGCCTCACTTAACACTTAACATAAAAGACATGTGGAAGACTCTAAATCAAATAACTCACTCAGTAAACTGTGCCACAGAATCCAATATTAAAGAGACTGAGACAATGACATAATTTAGCTTTACATATGCAAAAAACGGACATCTAAAACCATTTTATCTGCTGATTCATATTCAAAAACACAGTTATAGTCTCTGCAACTCCTAACGGGTTTCCCAAAGTTCACACTGCAAAACTAACATCAAAACTGCTACAGACTGTGTTAGTCTTGCGCTGCCAGCTGCATAAGAATTTAAAATAAAAAATTATTGTCATTCAGCCTCACCAATGACCATAATCGGCAGGTTTACAATCGAGCCTTAAGTTCATCCTTGCTGGTAAGGCTGCACCCCCAAAAAACACTGATTGCCTTTCATTAGAGAATATCTCAAGTCTCATAGAGCCATCAAATCCCACTCTATAAACCTCCAGCTTGAGAGTCCTCATTCAAATACTACACTGAACTCTTGTGAAATATGAAGCTTAAGATTATTTAAAAGCTGCAATTTAGGAGAGATATACTTGAAATCAAGTCACTGAAGTCAAATCTCCCTGGAAACATAAAAAACAGAACAACGTAACTTTTCTCACTCACAGAAAGATACTGAACATATGATTAATTTTACATGCCAAATCAACAAAACCCTCACCTAACAGTTCTTAAAATTATGTATTTACACTGATAAAAAAATAACTGCACTTACTATTGCTGTACTCCTGTCATAACTTATTAACAAGTTAAAGAAATGGCTTTCAGAATAAAGGAATAAACCAAAAATCTAAAATACAGATGAAGCAGTAAACAGAGAAAATATATTAAAAAATAAGATATTTAAAAAGTCAATAAGACATGATTTAGTTATTTAAATTAAAGAGCTGGGGAGAAATAAAAGGAATCTGCTTGAAGCCAAGAAAGCCACAGAAACAACAGATCAAAACTCTTTGCCAAACAACCAACACTTAGGGTCAATGAGAATAAATTTCAACCTCAACACATCAGCATTAGGGAAACCAACTTGTGTGACTGAAATTTTGATGCAGGCAGAAGCTCTGCTTCTTTATCCCAGTAGGGCATCCTGGATTTCTAACCAGTAGCAGTAAGAACTCAATAGCTTGCAGCAAACCCCTTGCTGAAGGGATTAAACTACTGATATGGAGAAAACTGCTCCTTTTTCTTCTCTACAATAGACATGCTATGGGACAAAACAGAGGAACAGAAAAGAAATTCAACTGGGCCTCAACCCATTCTCTTACTAGCCAACCTCACATTTTCCCTATGTATTTCTAAAATGGTCCTCATGACCTTACTGGACTGAAGTTTAAAATAACCAGTTAGAATATTCTGATTTTAAGTTTGTTTTCCTACCTTAGAAATAAAAAAATGCCTCCATAGTAGCAAAATTAATAGTTCTGAAATCGGCATTTTAAAGGATCTATTTGAGACAGATTTACAAAGCTGAGAAGACAATAAGAGCTACACAACAACAAAATGATCTCCAAGTGCCAGCAGAATGCTATAAGCATGATGAAAAAAAGCACTCCTTGAAAAGCTGCAGAAGGGGGAAGAGGCCACATTTGAATATAGTTTTTAAAACAACATCTACCCAAAAGTTAATCCCAAACCTTAAAATAACATTTCAGATAAACATGAGAAGGTGGGAGAAAAAAGCTCTTCAAGCCTAGAACCAATGATGCACAACAATAAAACCTTTTATTATATAAAAAATAGATCATGAATTGCACGTCCTCATACTAAGTCTTCACTTCTGGCTGCAGCTCCACCCTTTCACAGGTCTGTGTCAGTGCCTGCCTCTACACCTGCTAGCCTTTTTCATCAAGCAAATTTTTGCAGCCCTACAATAGTCAGAGCTGACATCCCATTTTGCTTCTGACTTCATGATCTAAGAGGTTTTATGAACCACAACTGAGAGCTAAGTACGCCTATCCCAAACAGCAATGATGAAACTAAGCATTTTATTAGCATCAGTAAAACCTTCTTAATGCAATGTTGAGCAACTAAGTGCACATCCTTTAATCAACTGGGCATAAATAAACACTTTAAATGGCAAAAAAAAAAAAAATCTTCTGTCCCTAGCTTCCTATCACCAAAATGAGACATAGCATACACATAAAACATTCAGTCAAGAAAATTCTCTTTTTAGCTTTACCTAAATAGAACCTATGGGGTTGTTTTTTTGAAATTAAGAAAAAATTATTAAGTTCCCACATTGTCTCTACATTAATAACTGGTATGGCATCTGATGGCCTAAGGCATAAAAGCCTTGACACTGAAACACAACTTAAGAGATCTCTGCGATTACAATTGCCACAAACTTCTACCTTAATACTTTCACATGTCTCTCCCAGCACTTCAACTGAAGGGGAATGGAGTCTAGCCCAGCAATGCATTCCAAATAAATAAGAACCAAACTCTCCACCTGAGAGAACACCTATACTTGCTACCCAGTTAGTACTTGCAGCAAAACCTCTTTTCCTTTTTACAAAACTGATTCATGCCTTAATTTAAAGGAAACAAGTGCTTAATTCCCATAGTTAGAAAAATAAATAAAAACAATCAATCAAAATCCCATCATGAAAGGGCTGCTTTCTAAAGAAAACACCAATCTTCCTTCATCCATACAGATCTGGAACCTAATGAAATCCGACACCTTTACTCCGAAGACAAATTTGCATTGTATTATCAACTAGGGCTCCGTGCTCACAGATGCACTTCATTCAGCATGCAGTAACGGGTTCATTAAAGCAGCATCACTCAAATTTTTTAAAGCGATTTTGCAGGTAAAATTTTTGAAACACGATTTGGAAAGCAATATTATCCAAAAAATGCCGCTGTTTTATTCTGTGGGTTAAAACGTGCTTCCTCAAACTAAAACATACAGATGTTGTGGCCAAGGTTATACAAGGAGATCTTCATTAAGTTGAGCTATTCCCATTTTGTGTCCCTGCTTTACCAGACATGAATGAGTGCATTCCTCATTACATGAGCTGAAGCTGCATCACAGATATCCAGTACAAACAACACAGTTATTTTTAAATATAGCATGAGAACGTTAACATCAGGACTTCATGCAATACAAAAGAGGGAACGAGCAAACAAACTCGGCTTAGGAAGGTAATCATTCGCCTTCGCATCTACCTTTCCTTGCTTCTCCACCTCCTCCTTCCCCTTAAGATTCAGTTTAAGGCATTCCCTGTTTTCCCACTTTTCCCGGCTCCCAGTGAAGGAATCAACCATCCGCAAACATTTTGTTCCTCCACCCCGCCTCCTCGTGAGCAGAGCATTCAGAACATCCCCACTGGCACTGCCCCCAAATCACCTAATTGTTATCATTACTGCAGTCTCAGCACCGGCTCGGAACAAAACCGGTCCCACTACACCCTCGCTGGCTATAAAAAGTAAAGAAGGGGAAAAAAAATTAAAGAGGTTTAAGTGCAACTTACGGGGGCGAACAAGAGGCAAGTTATCTAGCGAGCCGTGGGGGCGAGCGGCGTGCGCCGCTCCGGGCCGCGAGGGAGCGCGTCCCCCGCCGCAGGGCGCCCTCGGCGCGGCCGCCTCCGCACGGACGGGCAGCGCGGGAGCCGCCGCCTCGGAGCGCAGCGGGCCGGGCCGCCGCCGCTCACCGCCGCCTCCGGCCGCACCGCTCCCGCTCGGGGCTGCCCTTCCTGCGGAGAAAAAAAAAAACACAAATCCGGAACCTAGCACCCGGCACGGCTCGCTGCGGGGGGACCCCCGCCGACCCGCCCCGGAGCTGCCGGCACGGCGGAGCTCCCACCGCCCCGGGGGCGCTCGGGGCAGGCGCCCTCCGAGCAGGCGACCCCCGCCCGGTTCTGGGCGCTGCGGAGGGCGGCAGCTCAGAAGGCCACTTTCACCCGGACCCCGCTGCCCTCGCCCCCGTTAACCCCTGTCGGGCAGGGGGCCGCGCAACCCCGGGGCTGGGGGCCGCTACCCTTCCCCCGCACGCGCACCCACCCACCGCACACCCCTTCGGCCAGCGGCACGGCGGCTCCCCACAGCAGGCTCCGCGGCAGGAAGGAGGGCGTGCAGCGCGCAGCCCGCCTCGGCTCGACGCTCCCGCTCGCAACTCACCCAACAAAGTTGCTGCGGCGGCTGCCGGCGGCTCGGCTCCGCTCCGCTCGCTGGGCTGGGCTGAGCGCGGCGCTCCCCGCCCGCGCAGCCCGGGATGAGCTCACCCCGCGCCCGCCCCGCCGCGCTCCTCCCGCCGCCGCTCTCGCGAGAGGGGCCGCCCGCAGCCCGCCCGCGCTCCGGCGGCGTTCCCATGGCAACAGCCAAGCGCCGGGCCCAGCGGGCGGCTCAGGCCCGCGCCGAGCTCCCCGCATTTTGATTGACTTCTTACCATTTTGATATTTACATCACTTCCCAGCCTCCTGGAGACCTATAGGGAGAAGGTCACTGTAGTTGCTAACACAAGGTCAAAACCTACCGGTACCATACAGATAGTGTATCTCGAGCTCTTTTGCTGCCACTCAAATTAAAATGGATTCTCCCTTAGATATCCATCACAGATAACAAATTAAAAATGTGGGAAGGCACATCTGAAAAATAGCATATGTAAACATCAGCCCTTGTTCTGCAGGAATGCTGCTCTGTTTTCAAATGGCAAGAATTTTGAAAACAAGCTGTGGGTAACACATTCTGGATACTCTGCTAATGGTTGTTACTGTCCTTGGCTTAGCAGAACATTAACAATCTCAGTTAAACCACTTAAAGTGAAGCTTTCCCTGAAATTAGGACATTGTGATTTGGACTGGCGACGTTCCAGCAGTGTGCAGCATGGTGATAGCTAAAGCAACCGAGCTGTGGTGAGCAGCTGCTCTGCCGCAGAGATGCTGGCTTCACACCCCATTCACTTTCCAGGAATGTCCTGGAAAGACCAACAAAATTCAGGACTGATGTTTAAATATCACGGTGTTTGGTACTGTAAAAATATCTGGATGTCCAGAGAGCAATCACTCTTTTACAGGTTCTCAACTTGAAGTTGTGACTCCTGCAGGTGTTATGGGGTCAGCAAAAACAATCATAATCTCATTTTCCTGAGAAGAAGAAACATTATGTATGGACAAAGAACTGATCCCAGTGCTGGCATGGAATAAAAAATAGAATTGACAAGCTAGAAAAAAAAACAGGAACATTTTCAGTATTTAAATATATTTATCTTATGTCACCCACCTGAAGTGATTTTTTTACTTTTAAAAGAATGTGGGGTTTTTTGATTTTCACTTAAATGAAAACTTTTTTTATTGGCAGCTGGAGGCCCAGTCCTATAAAGGGAAGTCCAAAGAGGCTTACAGGCCTGAGGTTCACACACACAACAGCACTGGATGTGACTGCAGCATTAGGAACTGTGGTGTGCAGTTATTGAATTTGCATTCATCAGAGGAATTTTGATAGTGAGGCTCTGGCTTGCAAGTTCTTTAATGAGGTTAATGAGGCTAGCACATTCTCAAATGGTTTGTATGATCTTCCTTCACACCCTGCTGCCGTGTCAGATCTTCAGATGAGAAGACATTCAGAAGGGGCACACAGGGAGGGAGAGGCTCTGACGCAGCCCCAGCCCAGCCTGTGTGCTATCTGCACACACCCTTGCAGGCAGTCCAGCCAGGAGCTGGCTCCTGCTCCCGGGCCCCTGTGGTTTCTCCCTGAATCCAGGCCTGGGAGGCTGACATCTGGCTCTGCAGGGGTCCAGTGTGAGGTCTGCTGCTGTGAGATGCTGTTCTCACCACACTCTCCTTGCATGACTCTCTCCATCCAGAGCTGTGATTAGAGGCCAGCGGCACTCAAGAGCAATACGTGTTCTCACAGGTGTCAGAATATCCAGAACTCTTTATTTTCTTTTTGTGGAAGTACAAACTTTGCTGTGTCTTTATAATAAGCAGTTATTAATTAGGCTTGAGGCAGAGAGAAAAGGAGAATTTAGAGTTTACCCCCGGCCTATGTAAGAAAGTCATCAGAAGAGCTGATCTAAAATAAGATGGATAACAGGGGGTTTACTCCAAAATAATTATCTTGCCTCAATAATGCACATCTAATTCCAGAACAAAAGGACTCTCTCTCTTTTATAGAGCAATCACACACCAGCCTCTGCTTGACTAGCTGTTACAGAATGAAGGATGCACAGCTGGTTTCCCTGTGTAGAGACAAGCCTCAAAAGCTCCGATGATTTTTGAATGCCAACCCTTCTTCTGCCACTAGCTTGCTGTGTTACCATAGGCAAGACACTTAATTTCTGGTTTAGTATTGTCCTTTAAACAAAAAGGGAAAATGATACATTATTTACCTCAGAAGAGCAAGGTGAGCGTAAATTAATTGATATTTATGTCGCTCTCTAAAGATTTGGCTTTATGAAAGTGTAAATAGTAGGACTATTTCTGAGCTGGAGCTGTTGGAAGCACAGGGAAAATCTGACTAAGAACCTGAACCACCCTGAAACTGAGTGCGTAATTTATTCACTGATGAACAATGAACATGTGAAAGTTTGTATCCAGCACACCCTTCCAAGAAGCAATACAATTTGGATATAGAGCTCCCCAGAAAAATAGATGAAGCAATTCACATAGAGATGATTTGACAGAGCCCAAGATCAGTGCATTCCAGGACATTCATGCTCTCAGGAAGTCTCTATATGTGGGGAAGGCTTTAGGTTCTTGGAGTGTTTCTAGCATTACTGCCCTGGGGATTAGAGAACAATCTTTCATATGGATCATTTCAGTGATCCAGTTTAGAGCACATAAACAGTTATACTGCCATAAGGAAAGGCCAGTTGTGCTTTGGGGCACTGGGGACAGGGACAAGAGGCAACTTCTCTAGCCAATGTTTGCAGGAAAAGCAGGATCTTGTGAATTATAACTTCTGTGGCTTTTTCTCTTTTTTTCAATCAAGTAGATATAAACACTCCCTGACTTCACCAGTTATAATTCTAGGTAACTCACACAGTCATTTGAACTCTCTAAGGGACTTCAGAGGCATTTTAAAGCAATGCTCTCTGCAGCTTATAAGAATTCATCCTGAAGTAAATCTGTTCCATTTAATTGGCATGGGTAATTACCAATAGGGCATAAAAGTATTTGAAGTCATTAAAAGTCAATGTGAGAAATATTATTAGCTAGAAACATTAGCTAGAAGTAGGAAAAATGTATTTTTTTATAAATGCAAGGAAATGTTTCACACTTTGGTAAATTTAACATTGTAGAAATATTGAAGGATTTTCCTCAAAAAGGATTTGAAAATAAAGCATGCAGGAGCATTTGCAACAAAGCAGTACATGGAGCAAAGTGTGCAGGTGAGTTGAAGGTTGGTGCGAAGGGATTGTCGAGTAGGAAATACAAAATGAAATGATCAGTGTCAAGTCTGACAGGCCAGAATTGTGACCTCTCAGCTGTGGGCTCACAGAGGCACCCAGCCACATTGCTGCTTCCTCCTGCCAAGCCTGTCTGTCCTGCTTTGCAGTCAGCAGCCTCTTTCTCACAATTTGCAAGGATCTGCGTTATTCTTATGCATTTCTATGGTCTGCCAAACCACTGGAATAGAGAAAAAAGCCCACAAACTGTACTAATGGGAGCCACTTAGGACCTAGACAGCTGTAAATTCCTCAGAAAAGAATTGCAAAACACACATTCAGAACATGTCTCAAGTCTGCATTTACGGAGGCATGACATAGCCATTAACTTTATGAATCAAGAAGACTTTTCAATAAAAAAGGCACAGTTAATGATCTTGTCTGAAAGGTTTTTTGTAAAAAAAACCCTGCATTTTATTTGGATGCACATCAGAATACTTAAAAATATTATTTTGATGTTACCTTTTGGTTTTAATTTAGTACCTGGAGCAAGAACATGGCCGGTTAGACCAATGTACAATAAGTCAGCATAATGTGTCAAGTAGTCACAGTACTACAGGCTTAGGAGAAAGTGCAAAAACAGAGAAGGAAAATTAGAAATTTTCCTTGCCTGACAGGAAGGTAAAACAAAAGGGAAGTTTCTGGAGAGAGGGTTCTTTGTTTCAAATTTGCAAGTGATGTGATACAGTGTCAGCCATTAAATCATACCATTCAAGTATTTTAAAACAACATAAGCAGAATTTCTCTGCCTTATTTAATAAAAATCTCCCTTCCCATGCATTAAAAGATTAGGGATGAAAATTCAAATACTCAAAAGTAATAAATCCCAAATACCATCTGCATATACCTTTATTTCAAATTTCTTTGGCATAGCCACTCTATAATATGAATTGCAATTACATGATTGTATAACTTTCTCCCCAGTTTCTCTGAAACCTGGAAAATCAGAGTGCAGCTCCATGCCTTCCTTTCTGCAAACTGTTGTTCTCTAGCCCTGAAGACAGGTGGATGTGTTGCCAGCTAGGTTGATCTGGAGTGTTCATCAGCACAGAGTGTTTCACAAAGAGCAACAAATGCATTTTTAGCCCTTTCCTGTAAGGTGATATTGTTATCCCCATTTCATAGATCAAATAGCTACCACCTGGCTTTCTAATGTGGTTAGGATAGCTCTTCTGTTCCAGAAGCACATCTCCCCAGGAATTCACTTGTAATTGTGAATACTGCTGCAAATCAAACCCAGGCTCCCTGGAGTAAGGCTCAAGCAACACAAGATGTCATACACAGGCACTGCTAATGGAAGTAGATCTGTCTACCCCACACTCTGCTCCTTCTTCCTCTTGGTTGCCTGTTCCTGCCCCTGTGCTGCCCCAACCTTTGTGCTTACACAGATTTTCATGTGACTCTGGCAAACTAACTCAGAGATCTGCTCCAGCTAGAAACTAACCCAGCAGGAAAAATAGCCACTAGCGTTCAGACAGATCAGTTTCCTGATGCAGTTTAGACTGTGGCCTCATAAATGTTTGATACAAGATAGGACAAAATACAGGAACAAAAACAAACAGCCGAGAGGGCAGGCAGGTAGGATTCCTTCACTCAGTGGCAGCAGCAGCTTGCTCTAGATAGAAGCGTTTGTTGAACCTCAGAATTTGGGGCACAAACACATCAGTGCTGTTCCAGGACTAGACTTGAAAGGAAAAGACCTGACTGCAAGAGAGGATGGTAGCAGTGGAAAGGACACAATTTCAGTTCAGCTGCCCTTTTACCTTGAGACTACTGAACTCTCTTTTTTGACTCTGTTTCCCTTGAGTCTTGCTTCTCTTTGGGACTATGGGACTGTTCTTCACTGATGGGGCTCATACACTGAGTTAAAAATGTAATATTTAAATTGCCATCTCTTCATAGCTTTTCTGAGCACTTTGTAGAGAAGGAGATCCATTTTATTCTGCAAATGAGTGTAATATTTAAGACAAGTGAACTGGAAGGAGGAAATGTGGTTTGATTCTTGCCCCAGAGGCTGTTTCTTTGTTTTTTGAAGAACACAATCTGGATGATGTTCATGTAAAGTCCAAAGTGTCTCAGTACTGACTTTTATGTTCTGGCACCAGAAATCCTTCCTTTCCTTTCTGGGAAATAGCAAAATTTCAGCATGCCTATAGCATGTGCCTGGGCAGTGGAACATGTAGTTGGAGACTGATATGGACCAGAGAGAAACATAACCCAAGTGCTCTGTATTCAAGGAAAGTTTAGTCCACACAGAAAAGAGCAGTACCCCTTCTGTTGACAACATCTCAAAATGAAAGAATGACCTCTCATTTCTACTTGTAACAAGCATTTCTCTCCAGCAAAGGGTCCGTAGTTGGTCATACTAAGGAATGGAGGTATCTCCTAGTCTTATCTTTGAGGTTAACAGTAGATTAATTTAAAAGGGGAGGAAAACAAAACCCAGTATCCTTAGAAATTTCTAGAAAGTTTGAGCAGCATTCTTAAACAAACTTGAATTATTCATTCTGAAGAAAATATAACATAAAAAGCCCTCAGATACATTTCATTTTTGTGTTTCCATAATTCAAGGTGACTATTTTTAAAAGTATTTTATACACAATTAGTCTGAAATATGGTTTTCTAGCTCTTTGTTTTCTGAGCAAAATATAGAATGACACAGTTATTAACCTTTGGGAAACCTCTCCTACACACAACAGAATTAAATTCAACTGAAAACTGAATAGCATTGGGAGAAATTCCAAATGACTTACCACTCATTTGTTTGATGGATAGTTGGGCTAGCTATCGCTTTTTACAGAGCTGCCAATCACTCAGAGTGCTGGGAAATATTCTGAGAACTGTCTTAGAATCACAAATTGTAGTCACAGGGTTCCATGGCTTAAATTACTGAGGAAGAAACAGTTCCATTGCATGAAAAGAGATGATACTGTTACCACAAGAGGATAATATTGTGGTATCAGTAGCTTCCACTTCTCAACAGAGTAAGTTGCTTCTTCTAAAATGACATTCAAAGAGGTATTATTTGTTTGGAAGCCTGTTCTATCTCTGAATTTCAGGACTGATGTTGAAACTCCAACTGAGATCACCGTATTAGATAGAGAGGGAAATTTTTGTATCAGTTTGTTTATTCTGCATTTGGCAACTCTCTAAATACTCAGTTTCATTCTTTCCATAGCAAAGCGTGTTAGTCACTCTGTTGTTTGTCTGAGGATTTCATATAGCAGGAAGAAGAGGGGAGAAAACACTTTGTTATTTTTGAAGTCCAAAAACTGACAAAAAGATTCTGGAGCATGGCTAAAACATTAAATTTTTTTCCATGCTATTTTGAAAGAGCTGAGCTACCTATAGTTACTATACTTATTATAAAAGTATATTTATACTCACTGAGAACATCAATTCAATGAAGCAAGTTATGCTGAGTAGCTATACTTCTGTTTTGGTCGCTCAGTTCCTCATGGCTCATCCTAGATCTCTATGGGTGAACAGATTTTTTTGTAGATCTCAGGCTAGAATTCTACCTTTCTGCTGGGAATAGTTCTTCTCATCTTGTATCCACTCTGTTCAAAAGAAAGATTTGGGTGAGAGGGAGAGGTGTAGAAATCAGAATTTCCTCTCCTCTGGTATCCATTCCATAGGGTTTCCACAAAGAGTGGGATTGCTCCAGCCACCACCCTTTTATGTGTAGGTTCTGCTTCCACAGGGTCTGAAAACCTTGATGTGGGATTCACAAGGCTACTTAGAAGCAACTGATAAATTAAGATCTCATAAGACCACTTTGTGCCATCCAAACCTCAGTGTTCGCCTTCCTCTTCTATTGCTGTGCGTACATCAGGTTTCAGCTGCTTCAAAGTCATCTTCCAGATATTTTGCCAAAAATCCTGCACTGAAACAGGAGATGTTAGAACTTCAACTGCCATTCAACTTACAACTGCAACTGGAATTCAGCTTAAGAACAAGTAGGAAACTGAAGTGGTCTTTAAAAGATGACTGCAGGGATCTGTAAAGCAAAAGTGCCAGGTATATAGACAGTTATTTTTTCCTTTTATTTTTGCAGCATGTATTTCATATTAAATGCATGAAAGAGGGAAAATTGCACTCTTGTCTTGTGCCATAGAATTTCTTTACCATGACTCTTCAACATGTCATAAATGTTACAAATACATGTTGCAAGCTTTTTATTAACTAGTTATGTTGTAATGGTACTTATATCAACCTACACCTATAGCCAGTATACTTGCAGAAACTCAGGAGTTATTTAAAGTAAATCAATGAGGATGTGAGTATGATGCATTACTCGTCAGTAATATGAGTGCACCAATATAGATTTATTTTTGCTGCTAAGGTAGAAAATAGAAGGGTCTGGCCTTGCCTAGAGTTACTCTGTTAAATCATGAAAGCTTTGAATGTATCCTGTGGCCTGAAAACAATCTTCTGTGGGAAAATTCTCTTGCTACTTGATAAACATTTTCTTCTCAAGGGTCAAATATGAAGTCTTGCAAACACATCCTTCATCAAGTTTCACAGCAGTTTCACAAGCAGAATCAATAAGATAATTTTTTTATTGTAAATTGTGGTTTCAGAGCACAGAAATCTGGTTTGTTGATACAAATGTTCGTTCAGTGCTTAATGGTTCTTAAATTAGCTTATATAATCACACAAAAATTATTTACAGGAACAAGCCCAAGTGTATTTGCATAAACTTTAGATAGATGTGGCTACAGACATTGTTGAAGATGAATGCCAGGCTGGATTTTTGAGAGTCTGAAGTACTGTCAATGTTTTAAGACTATCAAATCCCAGTGGTATTAGAATCACCAGGAAAAAAATACACAGGAGCTTGTAAAATGGGACCTTGGGCAATTATTCACAGGAGGGAGCTAAGAAAAAAAGTGACCTGGAGACCCTGTTTTAAGAAAAAAAAATCTGCAGTTTTCAAGGGACTAATGAACTATGTCTCAGAATGCCATCCAAAGCCAAAATGTGCATTTCATTCTGGTGAAAGCAGGGAAGAAATGCACATTTCTTCAGTCTTATCCATTATCAAAACTGAAAACCAACAGATTTTAAGAGTCAAAAGTTTTTTAAAATGAATAAAAGGTAATCTTCAATTTTTATTCAAGAAAAGATAAAAGTCCTACATAATACTGTACAAAACCTATTCAGAAATGATTGGGACTATTTTGCATGTATATGTATATTTTCCTCAATTAAAACTTGGAAGTTCATGATGTTCTTATCAGTTCTGATCTAGAGCAGCTGATATGCTTGTACTTCAGGTTGTTGTCAAAACTGTAGAATTCCCTGTCCCATGTTCTGGTGAATAAATCCTTATGGTTTTTTCCTCAGTTTTCTAAAAGCTTTCCTGAGATTAAAATCTCAGTCAGTCTGTCTTAATGAGGCATCCTAGTGACATCATTGTGCACACACACACACATGCACAGTCTCCAGATTTACTTTATATTTCTCCTCACTTACTTTACATTTCTCCTCACTTTGGATGGCCTGAAAACCTAATATTTTCAGAATTGGAAGGTATTTTGAGTTTCAACAAACTTCTTCTTTTACAAATTTCAAGTTTGTGTATTAAAAAAGCCCCTAGGAGTTCACATGCCACTTGGCAGAATAATATATGTTCTTTCAGTTCAGTGTCCCCTAAGTCACCTAATGACACAGATGGGTCTGCTGATCTTTTATGAGGCACATGGATTGCAGGACTTCCTGTCTTGACAGAGTATTTGCAAGTTTTATGATTTCTGCCTTTCTCCCGCCCCCACAATTTCAGTTTTGTGTGTTTTATTTGCATATTAAGAATACACACAGAGCTTCCATTCTTGCCCTGCTAGGCAGATATTGCTGTTAAATTTGCAGTGATTGTCTTCTGTAATATTGTTTAGTGGAGTTAATTTCTTGTCTCTGGAAAAAACCCCAAAACACAACCTAGTTAAATTACAGCAACTATGACTCATTAATCTGAGACATCTGTTGATAACCCCTGAAGTCGCTCTATTTCAACAGTGAAACAATTCATAACCCTCTCACAGAACAAACGGGAAACATTAATGGATTAGTAACTTTTATGTTCTGCCCTCCTGTGATCTCTAGGCTCAATAGAAATGGAAGTGTACTGTAAAAATAGGCAAGCATTAGTTGTCTAGACATCCTAGATGTGGCCATCCTCTCTGGTAGTTGCCCTGGGGTAATCATTAGAAAATCTATATCCAAGCAGACTCGAGTTCCTTGTAAGGGATGCTGTTGGCAATAATTTCCAAATTGAATGCAACAGATGTAAATGCAGCAGTGCATTTTTCCTAGCTGGTACTTCTTGCCTAAATACTTAAATGGCCTTTACTGAGATTGGACTTTCAGAATGACAAGAGATGAGTTTTGTGTACAAATACTTTTTGTCGCTTTTTGTAATTTGCTTTCCACTCTTTATTTCATGTCTATATTTAGATTAATTTTAATCTACAATTTATTGACAACTAGCATAAAAATGAATTATTTTTCTACTATGACACTGCTTGAAAATGTGTTTATATTAGCAATTTTGAGCCTTGATGAAACAAGCACAACAATTATGTAAGGAACAAATAACACTACACAATTTTGCAAGCAACCAAATAGTTTATGATTGTACAGGATTATTATAACTGAAAATGTACAGGCAAAAATTTTGCAGGTTTTTCCTGCTGTAAATCCTTCAGCATTTTTTTGTTATCTTTATTGCTTCTAAGAAATGGGGAGACGAAAGCTGTTCAGTGAAATCCATCACCAACATAAACTTAAAGTGATGGGGGGTTTTGAGATTTATGCTGGTTTAATAGAAATCAGATTCCTGCTCTAACATCAGAGAAACACATTTGGTTAAAAGTAAGATATGATGGAAAATTCTTTTTTGTCTGTTTTTCGAAAAGTCCCTAATGCCCTTCTAAAACTGTAAACCTGCAATTAATGCAAGCACATAGAGTAAAATATTCCTGATGTTATCTTCCAGATGAGAGCTTAAGTCCTGTACAGCTGTGTTGTGTGTGGATATTAAACTTCCCATAACACTTCTGACTGTCTTCAGTATTTTCACTGAAGTCTTTGGCTCAAATTTCCTCTCTTACATTACCTAATATTAGTTCCATATCGATCTATCTTCTTCATTTTGCAAGTGGCTGTATTGATCTAGGCCCTTTTTGTGTCAATATGCACATACTGTCACAGCTTAATGCACATCACAGCTCAGATCAGTGAGAGTCACTACTCATCTGAGCCCTGGCAGGAACAGCAGCAGGTTTGTACATTGCTTTATGGGTTTTGGCACACCTTTACTATTTATGGAGTAATTTCTTATTGGCAATAGAAGGATTTCTAGGTGACATGGTAAAGCTGTGTGACACAAGTAACCTTGCTGATGAACCTACCCAGAAATCAATCTTGACACCTTCTAAGTATTTCATGTAAGCTGCATGCAACCCTTTATAGTTTAGTGTTTGCCAGTCACTCCAAAATCACAGTCTGGGACCAGGAAAGAACAAGACACTCTCCCATCTGCTATTCTTTATGACTATCATTATCTTTTATGGCTGGTGGTTTGAAAAATAATATTTTAAAAAATCATATATTGTCATTTACTATATTTTTATAGATTGGCCTTGTGCAGATAGCATTCTGCACAGCTACCTCAAAAGTCGGTTTTGGTTATTTGATTTTAGGAATGCTACCAGAAGAGCTACTACTCTGTAACTATCTCTGTTGGCTGATCAAATATGGGTTCTCATGACAGGATGTCCCCTCCCATCTCTTTCCCCAGAGAACAGACACAGGCTTAACTTTACACATGAGTAGCCCTACCCTACGACATTTAGTATTTGTCCTACAATTGACATGCTTAGGGCTCAAGTCACTGCGTGCACCTGAAATGGAAAGGTTTAGGGATTGCTGATAGAAGCAAGTGAAGGAGCAACAATTGATACAACCCTCTAAGGGCAGACAAACAGAAAGCAAGCTAAAAAAGCTTACAAACAAGATAAACTGAGAAATGCATACTAAACCGAGTAATGCTTACTCTAAGTGATCTTCAGAAGTCTAAGAGCACTACTGGTAGGAATCAGCCTCCTTTCCAATGGAAACTGCTGCAACTATTGCCATCACAGCATCCTTTTTGCTAGCTGGCCTGGTTGATTGTTTAATCTCCTCTACAGATCCTCTCAATGCTGCTTTAGCAATCAGCTAGCTGCAGGCACTTACCGTGAAGGGCCATGTTAAATCACTTGTCTTCCCTGATGAGCCTGCCTTCCCACTACTCTGAAACTCTGTCTCCCCAACATCCTGCTTTTCTGCTGCCTTTTCTTTTTTTTTTTTTTTTTTGCATGGCAACCCAAAATACTGCTGGTGTGTCACTAGATGAGCCAATATTTGCTCATTTTGTTATCATACTCCTAAAACACACAGCAATAACTAAGAGGACCTCACAACTTGGACCATGGGGCCTGATTGTCACTTAAAGAAAAATGCCTTTGTGTCTCTGACGGCCTGAAAAGGGGGAGTAAGTGACATACTGAGAGTGCCTTAAAAGGGGCAGTTCAGTGTTTACAAGGGGTCATGTGCATAATGTGCAGCTGATATAATGGTTTAAATCAATATGGGAAAGCAGGAAAGGGAGCAGTGAGATTTGAAAATTGTGTAAGACCTAATAGGACATAACACACCTTTGAAGGCAGAGCAAGTCTAGTAGGTGATTGGTTATCACAATAAAGGGTGTCAACATGTGAATATCAAAGTAGTAAACCTGAATAAACAGGGAATTGGAACTGTATATTACAACCTAGTAACAGTAAAATTTACTCAGTGATTATTCATTTGGCATCTTTGGCATCTACTACACCACAAGCAAAAGATGTTTTTGTGATACCAAGTTGGATCCAGATAAATCCTGTTCATCCTAAAGAAAGCCTCTTGTGGGCATTACAGTCCTGAAGAGTGGTGCTATTGGCCACAAGGGATTGTTATAAACTACTGGAACAGGCCCCTGTGTAATGTATTAGCAGAGGCTTTAAATATATCACAGCAGGTTCTCTAGAGCAGATAGCATTTCATTCCTTCTGCTGTTTAATTGTCACAACTACTGTGACTGAAAATCCCTCATTAGATATTTATGTGGGCCATCTTTAAAATTTTCCGCTGTGTCATGTATTTCACCAACAAATAAAGTACATAAGTACCTCTTGCAATGTGCTACATATTAAAAACATCAGCCACAAGAATGAAGTGATGCAGCTGTCAGCCAGCTGAGAGCCCATCATCACATGAAGATAAAAAAGTAGCATCTGAGCTCCACGCTCTTCTACAAAGATCTGCTTACTTATGTTTGCCACCATCTCCACACCTGGTCTTGCTGTTGGCTACTTTGCAGCGTACTCTATTTCAGCACATTACAAGAACCACAGTAGAAATAGGAAACTGGAGCTCTTTGTCCAAACCCAGTCTTGCTCGCATTGCAGCATACAGGAAGGAAGCAGCAATGAATATTGCCAGTCATTCAGTTTATTCCACAACCCATCTGAAAAGCACTCCTGCATCAGTACTATCGAGGGAATTACTATTGCAAAATCAGCTTCCACCAATCCTTTCTGAATACCTGCTTGAATCCCTTGAAAGCTCTGGAGCTCAGTTCTACCCATCTTGCCACTGAGTATTTCTTTTACAGCAGACAGGCAGCCTCATTGATTTTGGAAGGACATCTGGGATCAAACCCTCCCCATTTTCAATAAAAACAGCAGACGCTGTCTTTAAACATCTGCTGGCTGCTGGAATGGTTCTCTGATTACAAGTAAGCAATGCCAATGAATGTAAAATTACTTATCAGAAAAAAAAATGCAAATATTTGAAGAGAGTTACACTAGGATTGGGGGAAGGCATTTTGGAGAGATCACAAAGACAACATTGTCAAAAATTGATTTGCCTTATTCAAAGCACTAAGATATGTGATTGTGAGAAATTGCAAGATTTCTATTCCCCTATTCAGCTTAGAGTTTCTTTAGATTCTGATTACCACAGCTTAGAAGAAAAGAAAGCAATTGACATAGAAAAAGTGACCTTTTATGGAATCTTGGCACTTAAATCCAGTAAGGTTTGAAAGTGTTATTTTAAGAGTTTATTATACAAAATAATATTATGAGCATTTTATGTTAAATAATTAGAACAAAGTTCCCTTAACTGTGTCAATGGATGCCACCACCTCTGGCCCACAGGGCCACTTGTGATCTTTGAAAATTGTATGCTCTCAGTCGGAGAGAAGAAATATTACATTATTATTACAAGATGGCAACATGTCCTTGGACTTTGTGCTGAAGGTTTTGAAATGCATGATCTAGTCTTGTCGCTTCATCCACATGCTGGAGATGTGGAACCCCTCACAAAGCTCCACCAGTGCCAGCTCACCTGGAGCAGTTTAGAAGTAACCCAGCAATGCTGCAGGCTGGGGCTGCCTGTTCTGTGCTGTAGCTGGTTTCTGTGCCTCTGTGGGCTGTTCTGTGTGTCTCAGGGAAGTGGAAATTGCAGTGATGGATCACTCAGCTGGTTGCTTCCCATTTAATGTAAGGAGGTCTTATAAAAGGTAACATGGAAACCCAACTGATTAGGCTAACAGCAGGGCAAATGCTTTTCCTACAGAACAACCAAGAAAAAGAGCAAATGAGTACTAGAGTCATTTAGGTTTAAAAAGATATTACAGGTTATGAAGCCCAACCATTAAAGTAACACTGCCAAGTCACCACTAAACTATGTCCCTAAATGCCATGTCTACATGTCTTTTAAATATCTCAAGGCAAAGAGAAGTTGATTCCCAACTGTAGAGCTGGCTTTGTGTGGCTGGCAGTCTACTTCTTCAGGACCTGCTGGGAGTGGCAGGAAAATGGGGATTGTCACAAGAATCAGCTGTGAGTTCTCCACTACATTCTGAGAATGCGATCAGTGGTCTTGCAGATGGTTTCTCCTGCCTGTGTCCCTAAAGGATGGGAATGGGAGGAAGAATCTGACCTGTGGCCTTGTAGCTTTTTTCTCTGCAGCCCAGGACTTCTTTGCCACACTGAGGTGGTTTTGAACCATAACTCATGGACAGTTCAAAGGCTCCTTCAGTGCAGCCAAGTTTCTGTGCCCAACAGATGGCTCTTGGGACCCTGGCCTGCCACTGTCACAGAACGAAGAGCTCATGGCAGGACAGATTCCAAAAGGTGTCAAAGCACAGCTTGCTCCCTCACATACAGAGGAACTGACTTGTCAACAAGACTTGCAGGGATATGTTAACCTCTGGACAGAAGGCAGTTTTATTGCCATTTGACAGGAGACTTTCCCGCCATTGTGTGTTACATGGATTACTGCTTCTGTTGCTGCATTGGCAAAGTCTGGTATCTTGTCCAATTAAGAAGGGCAGACTGTCCTGAAGACTTCCCCTCAAAACTCTTGAACACTTCAAACACCAGCCATATACCCATATCAGCACAGTGGCATGGGCTTTTTAGATGCATTTGAAATTCATATCCAGATTCTATGGCTTGAACTCATCCTAAGTTATAATGTATAACCTAATGGACTAACATGTACTGCTCCATCTTTCCTTTGATAAAACAATTTTTTAAAAGTTAAAGAATGCCTGATTGAATCAGGCACGAGCTTCCCATGGGATAAAATCATCTGCTAGCGCTGCGAAGGAAAATGCATCAGTTACCATTGCAATGATTTAAACTTGCAACGTTGAAAAAAGGATCAGCAGCATGAATGCCACAGTAATATTAATAGGAAACCCAAAGCTTAGAAATAAAAGACTTTTGGTTAAATAAAGAGGAATTTAATTTTTCCTTTCTGTATGATCTTGGAGATTTCTTTCTGACAATAGAGTTTTGTCTTTTTTGGATAACAGCAGTTGATGAGGTGTAAGAAGTTAAAAGGAAAATCTCACTTTCCATTCATTTAGCAGAGCCCTGCATTAGCTGAGAAATCAGCCTGTTACCTCTGCTTCCCTATCATCCGTTTGCAGAAGTTTGTTACTTAATTCCCATTCGTATGGATTCTGTGGAGAATAACAGGCTGATGACATTCCAGTTAATCATAATCTTCCCTGTCTGTGACAACCTGCCAGTAGCCTTTTTAAAAATAAGCTTGCAGAATAAAATTTTTTAAAAGAAGGATTTTTCTTACCCTCATGGAGAAGGGAAAACTGACAAAATAAATAAATGGGAACATTTCACAAATGAAAAAAAATTATTCTGGATTTATTACCATTTCTCTCGCAACACTTTATATGCTATTTCATTGCCCAGGAAATTGTTATTGACATAACTCTACTTGTTTTCCTTTATGCCCTTCAGGGATATACAGGACTTCTATATATAGGACCCCTATTGCCTCTTTAACATACTAGCATGAAGGACACCTTAAGTTTCCAGGGACTGATTTGAGTATCAGGCAGTGATAGAAGCACAAGTAAAATCATGCCCATGTGGGTGTGCATGCATAGAGAGTATTCTGTATAGGGTAAGAAAGAAGGAAATATTAAGATTTCAAGCCATTGGTGCTACCTATCTTATGTGTAACACATTCTGATAAATATGACCATTGCCACCCAGTTAACATACCAGTAACAGGGTGGGAGATGGAAGAGTGAATTGGAAAGTACATGAGAGGGCATGGAGGGTTTGATGTCATCAATGAGCTCACACGAACCAGCACCAGCAGTTGAACCTACATGAAGGCAGGTGTTAATCTTGGGTGGAGGCCACTGAAGCCGAAAGAAATACTATAAGCTGGAGACAAAACCACAGGCAGACATCACTGAAAAACAAAGAAAAAGTCAAAGGTGGTCTCATCCACAGTGACAGCTTTTGTGAAAATTCAATCAAAGCTGCACAAGTGTCAGCACCATTTGTTCATGGCAACAAAAGGCAGGATGTTGAACTATGTGGAAATAGCCTATCTTGTAAACAGATGCAATGTTTGAAGAAGAAGAAATTCAAGTTTCTGTCAGCTATGGCATGCTGCCAGCTGAAAGTCAGGAAAAATGTCCCTGGATAGGCAAAATGAACAGCTCTTTCATTAGTATGGTGATTTAAACTATGATGTCTGAGCAAAAAGTGCTTTGCTCCATCCTGAAGACCAATCTGCAGTTGATTTTCTTTCCCTTAGAAGTAATATAAAAGTCAAAGACAGTTGCTTTACAAACACTCAGACAGTATTAGCATTGAAATGTGTTTCTTTCACAGAACTTTGATTCCAAATCCTTCTGCAGTGGGCATGAAACTCACACCCACCTCACACCCCCAAGGTCTATCCAACGTCTTCACACAATGTACAGTATAATCACTCTATACTTCCACTACAGAAGGTGGCCAACTGTGTGACTGGTAACCATAGCAGCTGCAAGAGCCCAAAAGAAATTTCCAGTGCTGAATGTATGCACAAGTCTGTTGCTTTAGCATCACTTTATTTGCCATGAACAGCATCAACGGGTATGCCTCAAATTGTCCTGGTATTTGATGAGGAAAGAGATGCTGTTCATCACCACATGGAAAACAGCATGTCTCGCACAGAAAAATGTTTTCTGTCAGTCTCTTGACTTTTGTAATGTCTGGAGATATTTGTCTGAAACTGTAATCTCAGACACTCAAGCTAGGATTTCTATTTCTTGCATGGGAAAAATTGGTCCTGGAGAGTTTCCATGCTGGAATCACTGGTCTTTTTCCTGTCATGTGCCGAGTGCTGCCTGCCAGGGACCAAGAAGTAATGACAGGCAGGAACATCTTTCCCAGCAACAATTCACAAAACACAGTATCACAATACCACTAGCTGTCTCAATGCTATTAACTCTTTCAGATGGAATAAGTGAACTTTTCACAGGTGGATCATGTGGGCATGGAATTTCTCCCTTTCCTCTACTAACAGTAACTTTCCAGCTGCTCTGAAGCTTGGGAGAATGTAATTCCTTGGAGAAGGTTGCAGCAAGAAGTGGCTCTCCTCCTAGAGTATCCCACCTTATGGGATCTACCTCCCCAGCATAGCCCTTCTCAAGGGCCTACAGACCCCTGGTGGCCTGCTACATGCAGAAGCTGGCCTGTCAGCTTCTCCCTCCATTGCTGGAGGAGGACATTATGGGTGTACAGGCAGAATGGAGGGAGGAAGTGGAGTAAAAGCAAGAGCAAAAGGAAGCCAAGCAGTGAGGAGCTAAGGCAGTTGCTATAGACATTTTGACAGAATATCCTCTTAGTTTTGGTTAAAATTTACTACTGTGGGCATTTAGAAGCCTGTTAATATTGCTCTACTGGTATACACATCAACTATCAAAAGCATTCAGCTCCCAACAGTATGTCACACTTGGACATAATCCAAAGCCAGGGACAGTCTAAGACCTGTGAGTTATAAAGCCAATTCTTGTATGCTTATTTATACTAGAAAGCTCACATTTCAGCCCAAAGCCCAAAAGCAAGATATACCTCAACATACAACAAATTATAGATGACTCATGAAGTCTGAGTTCAAGTCTTTTGGACTTTAGCACAAAATGCTATCACCTAAGCAGCTGCTTGGCTGAAGATTTCCTTTTTACTATGTTTCTTTAAAAAGTAGCATCCCTAAGAATATCAGGAGCCTCAGAAAATACAGTCCTATTATTTTCAACATATTTTCTTTGCACAGAGGAAACACAGCAAGTGTGGATTAATTACCAAAAAATCTAACACAAAACTTAATGCTGCAAATACGTCTTGGCAAAGATCTAGAGTGCTCAGGTAACATCTTTACAGGGAAGTCTTGTGGTGCTTTTTTATAAAACAGTGCAAACGCATAAGGACATTTGTCCAGCACAGAGAACAGCTGATCTACACAACTCCAGAAATAAAAGCACGAGTTGCCGTAGTTTTGGTAAAAGTGCTGTGGCTATTAGTTGCAAAAAATATTAATCTTTGCAGATAAGCATAGGAAAAGCTTACCAGTTGCAACCTCTCCTTTGGTTTGCAGCCTCCTCCACCAAAAGGAGCCATAATTTGCTCTCAGAAGACCCAGACAGAGTTGTTTAGGAGAACATAAGTAGGATGTAAACTCTCACTTTCATTCATAAATACAAAAGGACAGGCTCCCCACAAAACTCCTTCCTTGTTAAGCAGGGCAGTGCAGGGAAAAATGAACCAGGAATTTCAGGCTGGAAGGGGCTACTTGAAGAACCCAACAAAGGTTTCACAGACACCTCATTATTTAATCCTCTTCCTGGAGTAATCAGCTGAGAAATGGTTTCACCCATTGCTCACACTGCAGCTCCCTCAGAGCCTCACCTGAGCAACTCATTTACACCCTTTGGAGGATCTCCCTCTTAGGCAGAGTACACACCATGCCAGAGCCTACCTGATTTGTTAAAGCTTGGGGTAATGACAAACCACAGTGCTAGGGATGACATTTTCATTGTGTTATTACCAAATATTTTTCATTATTTCTGTAGAATAATAATTGGCCTGTAGACATCAACATTTTTATATGGCTATGAATAACTCTACCATGAAGCTGAGTTGGGGGAGGTTTAGGCTGGATATCAGGAAAAAGTTCTTCACCCAGAGGGTGGCAGAGCATTGGAACAGGCTCCCCAGGGACTCAGCACTAAATGTGACAGAGTCCAAGAAGCTTTTGAGCAATACTCTCAGGCACAGGGTGTGACTCTTGGGGTGTCCTGTGCAGAGCCAGGAGCAGGACTCAATGATCCTTGTGGGTCTCTTCCAACTCGGCATGTTCTATGACTCTATGAAAACTTTGCTTACCTTAACTTACTACATGTTTCCATGACTCTCTTGTGTAAGAAAGCTTTTATTTCCACAGACCAACAGTCTCTCAGTTTGTTTTTAATTTTGGAGAAAAAATTAATTTAGAATACCATCTTTCCTCAGAAATTTAGCCAAACCCAAGTTCCTTATTAAAATTAGATTTCCAGTCAAGAAAAGTACAAATATGTCTCTTCTAGCCAGACATTTTCTATTAAGTCATGACTGCCTTTATTCTTCTGTCTTCCACACAGAGCAATAATTATTGGGACAATAAAAAAATAGGTAGTTTAAAGTTTTGCCTTTTATTGAAAAAGTTTATTACTGTGCTGTACTTCTTCAAAACCAAACTTTGCTTGTAAAATTGCATATATTTTAAATATTTGTTGGTATAAGCAGCATCACTACACAGTTTGCATGTAATTAGACAGCTGATAACAGATATGCTTACATAAGCCCTGATAATATTTCTAAATTAATTTAAAAGAGATTTCATTATGTCTGAAAAATTATATCCAAAAGCAATTACTTCCCTTGCAGCATTCAGTTTACCTTGCTGTTGAATATGGTCTTCAAATATTAGTATATTACACATTTGGAGAGGAATGGGTGAAGTAATTGCTAGTATAGTGAGAAGTGATCATCATTCATCTTACACTACAGCCTTGCTTTAAAAAGGTAATCTACATATTAAAAATTGTGTGAGAGATTCAGATATTTTATAATTTGGTTGGTTATGAATAATGACTTTCTTTTTGTAACAGATTAAAACAGCCATGGGAAATTATGACACCATGCCTTACTTTAATTTGATATTGGCTGGGAAAATGTGTGGCAGTTGGCTTAGCATCAATTTTTTAATACTCCAAAGATTCAGTAGATACAGATGTGCCATAGGAAATGCCTGACTCTTCATGTGCTTGTTGCCATTGCAAGAGGAAGCCTTGGTAGTACAAAACGGAGAAGCACTGCATCTGATAACAGGTTTGGAGGGTCTGACTCTCCTTTAGTTGCTGTAATCATTAAGCTGCTCTTTTTATGCATCGTTTCTTCCCATACATGCTCGGCAATAAAATGTAGCAGGGTGTTAAGGATGAAGAGCAATGGAAGCAACTTGTGCTCTTTGATTTGCAATTGGGATAAACCATTTGTGACTGTAACTCACTCGGCAATGCAGTGACTCACACAGATCATACTGTTGAGTTTGACTCTAGCACCAACTCTGAGTAAGACAAGTGGGCTTGAGCCCCTCTCATCAGAGAAGAGAGCCGGAAACAAAACTGGTATCCTCCGAGCACACAGAAACTGACTAAACCCTGCCATAATTGCTCTTCTGTACAGCTCATCATGAGCAGGGTGTGGAGGTTTCCATTTGATTGGCAGTATTTCAGAGGTTGTTCATTCCTTTAAATATAGCACCACCTGGGAACTAAAGCAAGAGAAAGCTTTACAATGGTGTAAGAGCCTCACAGAATTCACAAAAAATTTAATAAGATTTCAGAGGGATTGGATTTTCTTTTTAAATCTGTGAACCCTTAGGAAAAAAATTAGAAATTGGTTTACCTCTGGCTCCAGTTACTATGTATGAAGGTTAGGGAGTTGAACTCCGCTCAGTCTTCCTTCCACTTGAAGGATTAGGCTTCAATTACATGCTGCAAATAAGTTAATCATTACTCTGTTTCTCTTTGATCTTGATTATTTGCTATTTATTGCATTACTTTTGCAGTCCATCCTCTTCAGTACTCCGAGTCATATTTTCTTCCTTCTGTGGGTGTGTTCCCTTCCCCCCTCCCTTTCCTTTTACATTGCAGGAAGATTTGCACATTGTTAATATTACTTTTATCACATTTCTCCTTGCTCCCATTTTAAAAATAATTTTTGCCATGCAAAAACTCTCTTACAAGCTCCAGTCATTGTTCCCAGACCATTGGTCCAATTATCCTAATTCTACTCCCACCACCTAGAGCAATGAAGAGGGTAGAGCTGGGTGTTGAAGCAGAGGTTTCTAGAGACTTTCTTAATCTCTCAGCTGTGCAGAGTGGTTTAGAGGCCCTGAGGGCAATACATGCAGCCACCTTCCTTGGGTCTGGTCCAGGAAGGAGCAGTACACAGGATCCTCAGTACCTGCTGCTGCATGCCAAGAGGAAAGCGTGATGAGCAGTAAGCTGAATAACCCCTCCAGAGCCAGGGAAAAGGCTCAGGTACCACCTCTCCAACAGCAGGGTGTCCAGTCACAGCCCCAGTTGGCCTTTGCTGTGAGTGGGCTGTAGAGCAGAAAATTTCGGGTATCTTCTTCCTGACCTGCCAGCTCACATAAAGAAAGGCAGGATGGAGCCCACAGAAGGACTGAACACTGTTTTCACTGTAAAGGACATAACACTGGCCTGGGTTTCTCAGCAGTCAAATATTTGTCTGGTGGGGTGCCTCCAAAGCTGTTTCCAGCAGCTGGGCTAGACTGCTTCCTGCAGCCACAGAGCTCTGCTCCTCCTCTAGCCCATCCCTCCTCTCACACAACATGCCAGGGAGTATTTAAACATCCACACAGAACCTCATGTTTGAGATTTCATCCAAAATACACCCTTCTACCACCCACTCAGAAGAAACTCATTTTATTTGTCTAACAAGAACAAAGGGCCAAGCAGGTTAACCCTGCCAAACTTACTGCCAGGAATCCAGACTGACATCCCATTTATAACACCCAAACCCACCCATTCAGCTAATCCTTGCACAACACTGACAAATCATCCCATCTCAGAGGCATCACAGGAACAATTACTTTACTTTTACCAACCACTTAAAAAAAAAAAAAAAAAAAAAAGGAAAAACAGCCAGTGAAGAGAGGCAGGAAGGCAGGAGAGGCAGAGACCCCTTTTCTTCTTTGCATTCAGGGAGGGTTTATTCCAGCAGGTGCCAGGGTATACAAAGCAGGACGTGTCAGGTTAGTATACTCATGCCCTGTCCATATTATTAATTATACAGCCAACAAATTCCAATTTAAGGAATACAATGACTTTTGTGTTGTTAAATCAGAAAAAAAACAAAGGGAAAAATATGTGCTTCCAGAATGGATGATTTATTGCAGATTAACGAAAAAATGAAAGAATGGAGAAAGAAGATACAAATCTGGACCCAGAATAAACAATGCCTCCATCTTGAATCGGCTCTCAGCCCCATTGCTTGGCAGACAGGCAGGCAGGCTTTCCATTTCAAGGCTGCTACACAGAGAGCATACACTATTCCCACGCAAAGATGACTAAGACCCTAATTGTTCAATTTGCCAAGCCCCTCAAATAATCCTAAGTAAATACACTGCTTTCCAGAACCCCTACAAGGTCAAAAATTTCACAAAGCCTCCCTCGTTGTCCTACTGTTAGCTGATTTCCTTCCAGGAGAAAGCTCATAGCCACTCTAATAATTTTTTATCCAGCTGAACTTCAAAGTAGTTATTGATATTTATGTGTCCTTGGAACCAGTTCTCCAACTAGTGCATTTTAGGTATGATTTTTCCATGTGTACTGTATTTTAAGAGTTAGTAACACACAGAAATTGTTTACAGAAGTGAAGTTGGTTGATAGAGAAGAATTTGCAAATATGCTACAATTGACAATCTTTTCCAGCCTTTTTCTTTTGTGACAAATATCAAGGAAAAAGAAAAACTTCCAGGTTTATGTCAGCAGAACTAAGGCCATGGTATTACAGCTGCTCTGCTACCTGCACTTGCTGTGTCTTCTGCTGCTGTGCTTGCACTTCTAATGGTACTCTAGGTATATACCCTTCCTTTATTCACTTTGCAGCAAAGTGGCTTTAAATCCACATTTTTCAATTGTACGCACACAAAAAAAGTGAGAATAGTTCTCACTTCTGCACTGCTGATTGCTTCCAGCTCCCTGCTCATCTGCTTGGCTTCTGGCCTGAGTAGGTTAGAGTAGGTTAGTGCCTGCAGGTCCCCTCATCATCCCCTGGTGCACCACAGATCTAAGATTCTGGTGTAGTAAAGAGCCCATTTTGGTCACAAGACATTTGCCATTTGCAAGCATGAAGGGTCATAGAAGAGCCCAGGTGAAAACTGAGAAGCAGATCCTCATGAAGTGTTACAGCATCACATTCCCTCTACAGAATGGATGATAGTGTGGGAGCCTAAATTTAAATCTGACTGAAACTTTCCTGGTGTTTAGGGATGCTTGCAGATGGGATTTTGGCATAGTCTATTAGGGAGACAGGATGCACTTTCTTACAAAGAGGAAAACGACCTGAGAGCGTAATCAGCAAGGGGGCAAGGTTGCCTTAAAATTTCTGGTAAATTCATTTTGGTGCTGGAAGAAATACTCAAATTCATCTCTCCTGAAGGAACATATCTGTTAGGATTGCATATCTACTTCTTATGCTCACTCCCATGGGAGGAAATGTGGTGCTTCTTTTCTCCCCTCATCCTGAGGATATCTTCATTATGTTCAACTAAGAGCTTGGCATTACATGATGATGTTGCTAATGAAAGCCTCCAGGCTCCAAAGGGTTGAGTCTCAAGAGCTCTATGATTAAATACAATAATTTGCAGTTCTGCAGTACTTTCCATCTGAAGATCTTGACTGTTTGTACAGATTCCTGTGAATTAAGCTCAGTCTCTCACATGTGAGCTATTTCTGATAAATACCAAATACCCTGGTAGCAAGGACACTTTCCCAAGAGGTCACAGACAGTTTTGAGCATTTCTGACTGGGGTGAAAACTGACCCCAGGAGCCCAGTGTTTTGCAAAGGTTGGCTCTGCAGCAGCATGAGCTCCCAACTCGCCTTCTGGCAGTTTGGAAAAGAAAAGAGTGACCTCCTCTCAACCCTTAAAGGGAAAGCCATACATAATGGATCCCAAACAGATGAATATGCCTCCTGGAAGACTCCCAAAGAAGTGGATTTAAGGCTTATGTATCATCAGCATTTCCCGTCTGGTTCTTAGCCGGTTCATCAAAGGCTGAACATAGGAAGCTCCAACCTATGATTTGTTCAAGTCATATTAGAAAGAAAATTTAATTCTGTCCTTGTGCTGCTTGTAGGATGCTCATGTCTAACATAGAGCTCTACATTTTATGTAGTCCATTTGATGTCATCCTCCATGATTAAATAATTCAAGAAAAGTTACAGAATGGCCTGACAATGGAATGGCATGTTTCTTCTCTTTCTTTTGTGTCTTCTGTTCCAACCACTGCTTCTCCAATTCCAGCAAATGTGATAATTGGCAAAATATTTCCAGATAAGAATGTACACAAGCTGTTAGCTTAAAAATAAATAAATAAATAAAAATAAGCTATCTCTGATTAATCTATCTGCCTTTGTTTCTGGAGCCAAAATTGAGAATAGGTTTAGAACTCTAACCCTAGAAGTAGTATGAAATGCACTAATACCATTAGACTGAAAATTTCATTCCCAAATGTCTTATTTAAAGATTTAAACCACCCCCTGTTTCAAAAAGACTTCTCATAAGAGTTTTTGTTAGTGAGATGTTTTTAGTATTAGTGAAGTCATGTGTCAAGTAGATGCATGTTCAAGTCTTCAAGTTCAGATCCCTGTTTGTTCAGCGTTTTCTCACTTTTGTAGTTTTAGCTGTTTTGAACAGGAAATTTCAGTGCATTGGTTTTGAGTGACAAGGTTGGGTTGGGGAGAAGTCCACAGGAGTGGCTACTGTGAGAAGCTGCTAGAAGCTTCCTCCATGGCTGACAGAGCCAGTGCTGGCTGGCCCCAAGGTGGACTGACCACTGGGTGGTAGCCCATCGGTGAGGGTGGTAGCACCTCTGGGATAACACACTTGAGGAGGGGGAAAAGTTAATGCCCAAAAGCAACCATGGACAGGTAAGAGAGGAGCAAGAATGTGGGACAGAAATAGCTCTGTAGTCACCAAGGTCAGTGAAGAAGGAGGGGGAGCAGTTGTTCTAAGTGCCAGAGCAGCAAATCCCCCACAGCCCGTGCTGTAGACCATGGTGAAGCAGGATGTCCCCCTGTAGCCCATGGACATCCACAGTGGAGCAGATTCCCCCTGAGGCCCCTGGAGGACCTCATTCTGGAGCAGATGGAGGCTGCAGGACCCCATGGGAGGCCTGTGTTGACCAAACTCCCGGTAGGACCTGTGGGCCCCTGGAAGAAAAGTCCATGCTTGGGCAGGTTTGCTGGCAGAACTTGTGAACCCAGAGGGAACCCATGCTGGAGCAGTATGTTTCTGAAGGACTTCAGCCTGTAGAAAGGACTCACATTGGAAGAATTTGTGAAGAACTGCAGCCTGTTGGAGAAGTTCATGGAGGATTGTCTACTGGGGAGGGACCCCACATTGAAGGAAGGGAAGAGTGTAAGGAGTCTTCACCCTGAGGAGGATGGAGCAGCAGAGACAAGATGTGATGGACAAGCTGCAGCCCTGCCCATTCTCCATCCCCCTGTGAGGCTGGGGGAAGGAGGGAGTGAAGGTGGGAGAAACATTAAGCCCAGGAAGAAGGGAGAGTTGGGGGGAAGGTGTTTTTAATGTTTGTTTATTTTTCATTGTCCTATTCTGATTTGATTGGTAACACATTTCATTGGTAACACAGTCAAGCCTGTTTTGCTTATGACATTAACTGGTGAGTGATCTCTCCCTGTCCTGATCTCAACCCACAAGCCTTTCACTATATTCTCTTTCCTCTGTCCAGCTGAGGAGGAAGAGTGATCAAGCACCTTTGGTGGGCACCTGGTGTCTAGCAAGGGTCAACCCACTACAACCACTGGGCTGTAGGTTGTAGAAAAGCCCAGAGAAGCAGAATCACAGAATTCAGTGGGGTAGCATTAATTAACAGTATGTTGTTAAGCATACAATGAATCGATAAAATAGGCATCAGTCACAAAGGCTGTTTCTGCATTCTTTCTAGCACCGTTTGATAAGTGCTAGAGGCAGAATAACAAAATTTCTTTCAGCAAGATGGGAAGAGAAACACATGGTTGAAACAGGGCAGCTGATGAAATCCTGCTGGAGGGGGAGGTCTGAGACACGTGCGTGTCCAGGCAGCTGGAGGGAAATGCATTTACCCAGCCAATGAGAAAGACTATCCAAAGGTCAGGGGGTAGCTAAGCAACAGAAAGGAGAAAAACCTTCATCACTTCCAGCTGGAAATAAAGCAAAAAAAAAAATATTTCTGGGATTTAATCACAGTACCGTCCAGTGGGTAGGCCACAAAGCTATGGGAGCAAGCTGTGTCTAACTTTACTCTGTTTGCAGAGTTGCTATGTGACATTAGCCAAATGAACTATTTTTTGCCTCAGTTTCTCCATTTAAAAAATGCCAGAATGTGTATAATTATAACACCTTAACACAATAGCAGGGCCTTAGGAGGTCTCTATTTCTACACCTCTTTAAGACCCAAAGGTAAAAGAAGCTGTAGAAGTTCAGACTAACAGTTATTTTCTGTTTATTTCCAGTAGGTAGACACACAGTAGGAACCATTTTGACATGTGTTAATGTAGGTGGAAATGACTCATTTGGAAATGACTGGAAGCTAACTGCTGTAGACTGGCTGCTGCTACAGTCCTAAATAAATTCCATAAAACAGATCTTGAAAATGAAACAAATGTTGCTGCTTTGTTACTAATTAACTTAATATTTAACATGTGTACATCTTAATTTATACACATGTGAACATACATACGCTGCCTATATTATATACATTCTTTAAATTACTTGTAGAATAAACAGTGCCAAAGGCAGATCCAGTGTTTATTTCCCCACTGTATTTACCAACACCATAAGATGACCTAGAAAATACCATACAGAAATTTCCTGAACATTTCCTACCTGCTTTTTAAGAGTCTCGTTATATCCAGAAAGGGTTTTAACATCAGATGTATTGTAATGGTCTGAACAAAAATGTGACAAAACTAAGGCTCAGACTAAGACCAAACAAGCTAAGGAATTAATATTAGAATTTTATTTCAATTTTATCAGAGATTCTCTGACTTCTCAAGGAAGAGAGTAGAGACTGTTTGGTCAGGTCACAGCTGGGATGAGCTCCCGTGAATTGCTGAATTGCGGTACCAAACAAAAAGTTAATGCCACTCCTCAGGGCATTTCCACCTCCTTACTTCTGCATGGTGCTTGAGCACACACTGTCTAAGGTAGTTATCAGGTACTTATGGGCTATCTGTCTCCTTAGGGCAGGGGTGTATCTTTGCCTTTAGGGTAGAGCCTGCAAAGTGTCTCCATGGATAGGCAAAGAAGGATACATTATAAGCAGTAGTCACCATTTCTTTCCACTATGATAGGAAAGCGTGTCACCCTTTCAAAAAAGTGGATGTAATCAGCTGACAATGTTTCCTTCTGGCTTTGACAGCTCTCAACCAGCACAGCACCGCATGAGAGCTACAGCAATCAGCATTACATGGTAAACAAGGAGGCTCTTCCACGGGCTAGCTCGGCTGGGCTCCATCCATATTCCCAGACCCGGAGTGTCCTGAGACACCCAAGCACGGTGGCAGGATGACACCTGCCCACATGGCCGTCCTGGGGTGGGGACAGAGGTGCCCGGCAGGGTTGGGGCTCCTCCAGCCCCTTGGCTGTGCGGGGCCGAGAGCAGTGAGTGCACCGCCCACCTTGGGGAGCAGACAGAGCAGGGCGCGCACATCTCCGCTCGCCTCCCAGGCAAGGCACAGATCTCCGCTCGCCTCCCATGCACACGGCTCCTCCTGCCCGCTCCCACTCGCCAAACTGCGCCCAGGTACTAAAGCAACTGCTAAGAGACAGCTACTCAGAGATGCACTGATTTATGTCACGCCTTACACTGGCAGAAGGAAACTTGGAGGGGCAGGCAAGGACGTTTCAGTGGCAGCATTTCAATAGCAGATTTAAAAATCAGGGCTTAATGTTTCTGTAAATTAAAACAACCTGATTAGTCAACAGGCCGTGAGAGTTTTCCCGCTGGGAAAGGACTGTAAATGCAAAGCCCTGCTCCAAGGTCTTGAGTTAGGCATCTGGTAACTTAACAAATCTCCCCTTACAGAGTGTCAATGGGTTAAAATACTGAGGAGTGCCTGCAGATAAAGCTGCTCAACTCCACTCCAAGCTACCTCTTGCTACAGATCCCAGGGGAGTTCACTGAACAGACCTCCTGCCACGGTCCTTGCCTGAAAGGAAAATAAATTCTGTTAACTGTAAGACTACAGTTATATTTTCTGTTTCACACTCACCCACCTTCATAGTCCTTCATGCCGTCCATCAGAGATTCACTTGACTTGCAAAGGATCTCGGAGAATAGAGCTGGGTTTATGTTTGTATTTTGAATTTACCATTAATATTTTTATAGTTTCAAGTCCCATAGTGTCAAGTCCCATAGTGTCACTTATTTAGCATGCTTAAAAACGCAGGGCATAGAGCAGCGTTTCAGAGGCACCCAATTTCCAGCCTATGTCAACAGAAAGCATTAATTTCTTTAACTTTTTCTTACAGAAAAAGTTGCTGTTAAGTTTTTGACTCCCAGGCATTTTGAAAGGAAAGGAATGGATGCATACAACATAGGTCTGAGATCCACCCTCAAGGCCATGTAATCACCCTAGAGGATGTAATCACAAAAACCAGAGCCAGCCTTGGAGCAGGAATGCTCCCTGCACTGAAGAACCACCCCACAGAAAGCCTGTGGCTGTCTGTTCCATATAACTACATTTCCAAGTATTTTCTGCAGCCAAGAGGTCACTCCCATTTTGGCAAGTGAAATAAACTGATTGACCTGGAGCTGTGTGAGTGGGAAGCAGCTGGGCATATGAGTATGTGACTTGCTAAAATAAGACATAAGCCCTTGAAAACAGCTTAATATAATCTTGCAGGGGGTTGGTCAAGCCTTCTAATGAGAAACTCTTATTTTCCCTTGTGTCTGGCTAGGAGTGTGCTATTACTAATAATGAAAAAAGGATCTTCTTCCTTCATTGATTTGTACTTGTGCTTAGCATCCAAACAGATGAGATTTCAGGCAGCAGCATTGTTTCCCCAGCCTACATTTGCTGCTTCTTCCTCAGGAAAGTACATGACAGTGATCAGGGAAGAGAAAGTGCTTTTCTCTCTGATGGTGTGTGAGGGATAAAGAGAGAAACAATTTAGAAACAAAACTATCCCCAGCTGGAAAGCAAAGGTTAGTCCTGAGAAAAGACAAAGTGAAGAGAAATTGCTAAACTACTGCTGAAAATAATGAAAAACACCTGCAATGTAGCTCCCCAAGGAGGGTAATTAAGTGAGAAAGATTGGTGCTTATTGGAACTTACAGACTCTCAGCAGAATTTAAAGTATCATCTCTCACATGACTTATTTGCTTGCTATTTTAGGAAAACATATTTTTCCTTTGTTATACTGATTAGTTGACAAGATTGACTTCCTGTGTTACTTTGAGTTACTCACATATATCTATACACTCCTAAATAAGTATTCACTAAATTTTTTACAGCTTCTGCTCATCATTACCTAAAAACCTCATTCTTGTGTTCATCTGTTTGTTCAACCTACTATAGGAGTAGAGTTGTGAGCTCATAAATGGCTTCTTTTCTTGTACAAATACAAATATGCAATCACTATAGCACTTTTTTTTCTTTTACTTTAGGCCTCTTACTTTAAGTTTCTCCCATCTAAGCTGGTGGTATTTACCTATTTCACAGGCTGTTCAAATAATTTTCAGCATATGCAGGGTTCTTTGCAAATACAGAAAATGACAGTCTCAACCCTAGGGAGTGTAATACAGAAATAATTAAAACATGTAACAGAGAAAAGAAAACGACAATGTGCAAGTACACAGAGCAATCATACTGCTAATGCATAACTTACTGGCTTGTTCTTTTTATTTGGCATGTATTTGGCAATACTTTTTTTCAGTTCATTGTACTACTTTATTAGCTGATGCTTCCCTTGCCTCTGTAATCCATGGCCATGTACCTAAAACCTATGGTACATGATGAGTGAGGGAGACTGGCTGGTGTCATGGTTACAGGTGGATGAACATCAAGCTGCACAAATAGATACTGTCCCAATCTGAGGCACAGATATCATATGTGACATTAGCTTAAGTCACCCAGACTTTTCAGAGATGGTCAGTAGTTCATTGTTTCCTATGTGCCCATATCGAGGCTTTGAGGTTTTGAGATTACGGGAGATATTGAAGAACTAAAGGCAAAGCAAGCTGGAGCTAGAGCATGCAAAGTGCCGTGTGTCACCAAGTGCTGTGGAATGTGCAGTTCCACTCTAATACTGGACACTTGAGTGCCTTCAGCTTCTGCTCTCCATTCTTCAGCTCTACATTCATGAAACACAGGTAGTGCCCTGCCATCTCCAAGGGGAAGAAGGGAAACAGATGAGCTAGTATTTGTGAGGCACACAGTTACTATAGCAATAAGCAGCACAAAAAAACTCATGAGGAAAGTAATTGCCTTCCATGCAGATAGTATGCAGTCAGTAAGGCATGGAGACACATTCTGAACAATGAAGGAAAAAAATACTGAGCAGCTGGTCCTTAAATGAGAATCATCCATCTTGTGCACTGGGTGCAGCAAGGCCCTGTGGAGTCCTGTGTGACCATAGATTTAACAGTGGCCCTTTAATACACATAGAGACATTCTTAACCCTGCTGTTCCAGCCATTTAAGACCTGACTTTGAAATCTTGCTGGTGAGGCTAGGGAGAGTGCAGTACATAGTTATTCAGACTATAAAAGCAGAAATTTCCAGTTGTAGCATCAGGCTGTTACACATCATCTGTGACACTTAGGTCCCCCTACACAGACCTCTGTTACTTATACCAAGAAAATAACTGACTGTGATGGTAATCCCTCATCCTTGTGATGTGGAACAATGGGAAGGTGATTGCTTACAGAAAGAGATTCTCTACCCATTTTTTCCCTCTGTCCCTTTTTCCAAATTGTACACTTCCTCCTCTCCCTCTCCTTGCCCAAATTTCTCTCTGAATTCAAGTATGTTCCTGTTGTCAGCTTCACCCATATTTTGGCTGATGCCCAGTTTCCCATCTAGAGATGCCTGTACAATTCTGTTAGTCATCCCAGGCAGTTTCTTAGCTGCCTCTCCTAAGCCATGGGAACACTGCCTCTTGACCTCTTGTAAGCTCTGTCTTCCTTGCTCCTAATACTTACTCTTTGCCAAGTCAGCTTCAGATTCCACTTCCCTATCTCCTCTGATTCAGTTTTCATGACCACCTATTTGTTTCTATTTTCAGAAGTGAAGATTCTCCTAAGAAGTCAATTGTAGCAATCCTGGCTAACAAAAATACTTGGTACTGTGAGATGAATTAAAAGTCACAGGTAGTGGTAGCACTGCGGACTTTGACAAACATATTTTTACATGCTAAAAATGCACAAATAAATACTGAAATCAACTCCTGTTACAGAGCACTGTTGTAAGTGCTCCATTATGGCAGTTTTCTGAGATTTTTTGGTAGGATGCTTTGCATGTTCTGAGTGCAAAGTTGTTGCAAAATTGTTGCAGGCACTCAAGTAATTAGCTCTACATGGCTTTTCTTAAAGATAGTTTCAAGGAAAAAAAGAACACTTTACTAGAAACTGCAAACTACATTGCCACATTGGAGTTTATGTTGTTTCCTAACACTCTTTGACTTGTCTCCTAAGAGCAGGCTGGCAGTGATGTGAAAGGGGAAAAGTGTCCTTGTTAACCAATCCTTCCCTCCACGTTCAGGACAAAACCATAAGAAGGTGAGGGTGCCAGAAAAGGCCACTGTCTTACTGCCAGTAAGGGATGCTTAGCAAAGGGCAAGCACAGGGTGATTCTTCCCAGAATACTCTCTAGCAAGCTGCAGCTTAAGGACTCCTTCAACTTTGCTGTATCCACATCCACTTAACCACCCTTGACAGACCTTTCTGCCACAAATATAGGCAAGAAATTGGGGGTTGTTTTGTTGGGTTGTTTTTGTTTGTTTGTTTGGGTTTTTTTGTTTTTTTCTCATATATTATCTTTCTTTTTGTTTAATCTGGACATTTTTTTAGCATCCAGGGCATACAGAACTCACAGCCATAGATTAATGTGCTATGGTAGAAAGCACTGCTCTCTGTACTTTTGGAACATGTGGACTTTCTGGGCTTGATGCATCAATGTGCATGTAAATGACTACAGAACTGTAAACACTCAAGAACATAAAGAGAAGAGGGATGCAGGGACTGTAAACTCACCTGAAGAACAATGAGAATGCCCACTGTAATAACTGAGCAGTTCATTACAGAAATATAACAGAGAAAGAAGCATGCTTTTGAGTATAGAAACAATTTTCTGTGAATGTTTCCAGCTTTATTTGCATGCGGCACATTTAATCTGATGTCCTAGTTGGGGTGTTAGAGGAGCAGCCTCCAGAGTTTCATGTAACCATTCCAGCTGCCAAATTAAATTTTGCAGTTTGCAGCTAACAATCCATTATACTCTACCCAGTGTTTAACTTCTTTTGTTTAGATCATTTGGATAATTAAAGTACCACAAATTCCATGGTGTCAGCGGGTCTCAAACAGACCTCCTGCTGGCTCTGCAATCTCTTTCAGAGATCAAAAATTAAAATAATGAATAATATTAGAAGAAGGAGTCCAAGTAACTCATATTTTATGTTTCATGCTTTCCTAATGACAAGGTCATATAGTCAGCAGTGTGATCAATGCAAATACAATATGCTTTTGGAAAAAGGCCAAAGTCTGCCTGTGGAAAGGGCAATCAAGGGAACTCTTTCGTAATAATACACTTCATGGGCAGATAGCAGGGATCCCAAAGCTCTTAATCAAAAGGAACAAAAGACCAGTGCCTCAAGTCACCAAGTTAAAAAACAAGTCTATGGCAAGTCCCACATGGGCACGATGTCCTATCCTTTGAATACACATCTCTCTCTCATGCATACTACATTTGTGTCAGCATCATTTTCTGTGGCTCAGAAAGCCTATCCTCAGCAAAAATCTGGAGATAACAACTGTTCTGCATTTAGTTGACATGCACATGGCCATGCTATGCCTGGCCAATCACTGCTATCTCTCCTAAGATGCAGGCAAAAAAAAAATCCACAGATGTTAAATTGTTTCAGCTTGCCTAATTGTTTAAAGTAATTAATTCTGCAGACTATTTCTGACTATGTCTACAAAAACAACATCATTTCTTTCTATTGCTTGTTCTTTGCTTATTGTATATATTGTCTTTTTCCAAATCATTTCCGGGACACAAATTCTGTGGCACACAACACTCTGAGCAAGCAAACTCCCTGATTTATTTAGTCTCCTTGTGGCTTTTCATGATTATGAATAAGAGGCTTCTTTTTGATTATCCATGTGAAGAAGATTTTGGAAGTAGGTAAGATTCACTTATTCAAAATATTCATAGAGTAAACACTCTTGATGACAAAAGTAAAGCTAGGGATGGATAAAACAAGGCTGTAATGAAAAATAAAAAGCTAGAGAAAAGTCCATCAGAGGTCTGAAAAGCCTCTGGAAGCAAACCAGGAGTTTCTGATCATTTATAAATCTGAGCAAAGGAACATTAGAATAGAATGGGGGTTTTATAATTCTTGATCAGTATTAATAGGATTACACCAGCTCAGTACTTGGCTCTTTTTTTCTGTCCTTATGGCACACAGGACTCACAAAGAACAGGAGGAAGCCAGAGCACTGCCCCCACGCTCCAGCAGGACAGAGCTCAAATTTAATATGCTCTCATGACCTTAAAATAGGGATTCAATATAAAAGCGTGGTAGAGTTTGTGAGTAAATGTAACTGTCCATGTAGACAATATTTGTAATCACATCTGCACAGTCCTGGCTCTATTGCTGTCCACAGGCCACAAGAGTGCAATTACACATTTGCATGCTACAGCAGTCGATATGTTTGCTCCCCAAGGACAGGCTCCAAAGTCCAACATTTTCACAGCTTTGTTGACCCCAGGGCCAGCCAGCTGCGTGCCTGTGCAACCCAGGCTCCCAGGGGTGAGCTGATCCCAGCTCCCAGCCTCAGCCACAGCTGTTACCACTGCCCTCACTACAGGGAGCTGGCAGCAAGCAGATGGGGCAGCATCTCTCCCAAATCTCCAACCATCCGGGGCTTTTGGGAAGGACTTGGCTTCTCCTGTCTGCTCAGTCCCCTGCAAAATCAGGCATTAAGATTCCTGGACCACTTTCTCATCACAATTGCTAGCTGTGGGAATGTTACTCACCAGTTGTTCATCTCCTCCCAGGACTTCAGTGCTAGAGGTTGTCACAAAAAAAAAATGATTATGTGCTGTTTACAATGCCTCACTAGTGCTCCCAGGAGACACTGTGCTCTGCTCTTTGTAGTTACTTAAGAGATGAAACAGTTATGGGCATCTACAAATAACCACTAAAGCTGTTACAGACTTTGGAAACAAAGCTGGGAAACAACAAGTGGTGTTTCCATTGTCATCTTAAGGTGAATTCTGAAATCACTTGGATTTAGTTGGATTGAATTTAAAATCTGCATTCTTTGTCCTCAGAGTCATGAGGGCAGACTACATAATGTGAATTTGGAAAACTCATACACAAAAATTAAATGCAGATGATTACACTCCCTTTTTAAAGTCTCTCCTTTCTTTTCTTTTTCCTTTTTTTTTTTTTTGTTTATATTTGCCTCTGCTGAAACTTATGTTTACTGGACTATTCATCTAAATGTCAGAAGGCTAAACTGTCCACCTAGTAAGCTGGAAATGGATGCAAAGACCATAACTACTGGCAGAAAGGTAAAGCACCATGACACTAGTAGTTTGGGTCAGGATGCAGTACTCAGCTTGAATAGTAAAAGAGAGGATGCAAAAAAGCTCTTCCTTTGATAAGTGCTAGGATCTTGGAACTAATGAAAAAGTATTTTTAAACATGAAAAACTGAGATTTGAGTTCAATTTCTGTTTGATTCTCCTCACTGTTTTATCTGGAAAGCTGATTTCCAGTCTTTAGCTCCAACATTACTGGTTGCCTTTTCTTGCATTATATGCTCTTTCATATGATTTCTTTTTCATATGGCTGTCTTCCTTCAGCTGCCTGAAAGCTGCAAAGCTGCTGAACCTGGTTCTCCCATCCCCGTGCACAGTCCAGGCTCCTATGCATCTCATAAAGTGGTACTGGGAGCTTGCAGCGCTCCCTTTGGGCAATTACAGAAAGAGGACAGGATGAGATGGACCAGATAGGTCTGAAGTGTATTTACACATGTTTATAAATGTCTAAGGGAATCCCTTTGACCAGCCAACCATCAAGGGGCAGAAAAGCCCCAACAGACCGAATATGTATATGGAAATATGGAACAGTCTTTGAGCACAAAGGTTAAACAGACAGTGCTGATCCTTCTTGACCAATAGAAAAACAACGAGCTCAACAAAAAATATCTTTGCTCGAGCAGCATTCCTTTATTAGAAACAGGGATCTATCAGGAAAGGGAACTAGGAGAAGCTTTGAGACACATGTAACTCTGCAGAACTAAAAGAGTGACCTCCAGCCCCACCCCGTTTTCCCTGCATAGCACAAAAGTCACCTTCCAAGGCCAGAGAGGTTTCATGATGTTATTGCACATTCTCACTGTAAATGACTAATGTATGCAGTATCACATCCACCAGTCTCTAGCAGATTACCATCCATCCATCCATCCATCCATCCATCCATCCATCCATCCATCCATCCATCCATCCATCCATCCATCCTGTAGTGAAAGGCCAGTTGAAAATTTGTAAATTCCATACCTGCAGTAGCAAGACATGCACTATACACAGCTTACACAGGAATGTAAAGCCTGGACTGTAATACCAAGTCCATATATATGTGTTGCTTAACCCCAGCTGGCAACTAAACCACACACAGCCAATTGATCACTCCCCCCTGATGGGATGGGGAGAGAATCAGAAGGGTGAAAATGAGAAAGCTGATGGGTTGAAATAAAGGCAGTTTAATAGGAATGCAAAAGCTGTGGGTGTAAGCAAAGCAAAAGAAGGAATTGTTTCACCACTTCCCATGGGCAGGCAGGTGCTCAGCCATCCCCAGGAAAGCACTCCATCATGTGTAATGGTTTCCTGGGAAGACACATGCATCACTCTGAATGTACTCCCTGCCTCCTTCTTCCTACAGTTTTCCATGCTGTGCCTAGTGCCTTATCCTGTGGGATATGCCTGTGGTCAGCTGGGGTCAGCTCTCCCAGCTGTGTGCTCTCCCAGCTTCTTGTGTTTCTGAAGCCCCTGGCTGGCAGGGTGGTACAAGAAGCAGAAAAGGCCTTGGCTTTGTGTGAGCACAGCTCAGCAGGGACCAAACATCCCTGTATTACCAGCACTGTTTCCAGGACAAATTGAAAACATGGACCCATTCTAGCGACTGTGAAGAAAATTAATTCTACCCCAGCCAAAAGTAGCATAACATGTTACATAACAGATTGCAAAGTGAGGAGTGCTGAGATTAGCTCCATAGCAAGGCCTTATAAGTCATGTGGAGGAGTGAGGAACATTCTGTCACCTTGAGCCAGCCCTGCTCATCACCACTGAGAGAGAGAGACAGGCGAGCAGGGAAACCACGGCACCCTTGCAGCCAAACATCCTCCTCCATGTGACCTCCACAGCACCAACAGCATCTCATGCTGAAGGTACAGGAAGTTTAGTAAGCAACAGGGTTGAAATTCAATGCTGAATTGGCACTGTGAGCACTCCCACCTGGGCGCTTCTTGTAGCAGTTCGCTGTGTGTCTGTCCTTGCAAGCCTTCCCTCCGTGTGCCTGTGTGGAACAGATCAGCTTCTCCTGTGGGTTTCACAGGAAGCTGGGTGTGGAAAACTCTTTGCTGGGCATACTGAACCTCAAGTTACTGCTGCTAGGCCAAAGCATTCTTTTTTCTTTTTGGTGGAAAAATCCATCGGAGAAGGCCAGGAAAACTGTGTGGTTTCTGCAATAGCTTTCTGTCTCATAATTTTGAACCATTTTCCCTCTCTTCTGAGGCTCACAGGCCAGGTTTTCAGTGGAGTAGGATTGTCACAAGTTCTGCTTCCAGCCACTGTCTTTTTCAGAATCATTTCTGGAGGAAAAATAAGGTCATATTAATTTGAAGCAGATTCCCAGCTGATGTCCACAAACAGGAGCCTATAGTTAGGTCCCCAGTCACCACAGCTCTTTCTTTCACTGGATGCCTTATGCTGCCCAGTGGGTGTAGGAAAAGGAAGGAGGACTGCAGGAAAGTGGCTGAAGTCCAGGTCTCAGAGACTTAAAAATTCCTCATTTCAAATTGTGCCTAGCAATTTTGCATCAATTCAGAGTTCAGACCCTTCCTGTTGAGTGTTATTTTCCACAATGCTGAAAAAAATGGGTGGCTACAGAAGTGTCAGTTTTGTGGGATTTTTTTTTCCCTTTACCTCATTTGAAAAACAGCAGTCACCAGAATAAATGGCTAATTCAGTCTTTAGACATTTCCATATACCCCCTGATAGATTTTTCAGGGAATTTTGTGCTGTTTGGATAGGCAAACAGCTGCAGTTTTTTACTATTAGTCCTGACATATATATAGCAATACAGACACCCACCATGTACCATGAAATGTTTCTGTGTCATCACAAAGAGCACTGAGATGGAGGCTGAAAGGTACCCTTTTGCTGCTATGTAGTGTCCTGATGCATCCACAGCAGCTGAATGCAGCTTAGGTCTCCACATCTCAGGAAGGATGTAGCAGAGTTAGAGAGCAGCAACTAGAACAGCTGAGAGGATAGAGAAGCTGACTTAAAGAGACTAAAAAGAGACTTGTGTCCCTCTCTTTGGAGAGAAAATCAAGGCTGAATGAAGATCAAGGAGAAAAGATCAAGGCCTATAAAACTGTGACCTTCTTAGTGACCTCTTCCAGTGTTTCACCACCCTTAGAGTAGAGAATTTCTTCCTAATATCTAATCTAAATCTATACTCTTTCAGTTTAAAGCCATTTCCCCTGGTCCTATAGCAGGCCTTTGTAAAAAGTCCATCTCCAAGTGTCTTGTAGTCCAATTTAGGTACTGGAAGGTGCTATAAGATCTTCCCAGAGCCTTCTCTTCTCCAGGATAAACAACCCCAGACCTCAGCCTATCTTCACAGAAAAGAAGCTCCAACTTCCAGCTCCACGACCCTCCTCTGGATCTGCTCCACCAGGTCCATGTCCTTCTCATGTCAGGGGCCCCAGATCTGGATCAATTACCCCAAGTGGGATGCCATGAGAATGAAGTAGAGGGGAAGAATCACCTCCCTTGACCTGCTGACACTTCTTTTGATTCAGCCCAGTATATGGTTGTCTTTAATTTGGCTGGCACATTACCAGTTCATGTTGAGCTTGTTAACCAACATCTTCAAATCCTTCTCCTCAGGGCTGCTCTCAGTCAATTCTCTTCCCAGTCTGTATTTGTCCATGTTTTAATGTCAATAAGTACCCTTAAGGCTTTTAAGCTTCCACCTCATAAAAATTTGCTGTGAATTCTTTTCCTATAAAAGACTACAAGAATAGATTTTATCAGATGCCTCAACTAGTCTCTGTTCTTAATGAACATTAAATTAATTAAAAATCAAGGCTCTTGTGGTCAGGGAAAGAAGTAAGTGATATAGGTTACTGAGTAAAAAGAGATCCTTCAACAGTCAGACCTCAGCTGAAATCCTGCAATTACACAAGGTAGGCTCTTTTGAAAGGTCTCAGAGGAACACACATAATTCTCAACACAAAAGCATGCTTCCAGCAAACAAATTAGAGCCCCTGTGCTGCTGTTGCTGCACAGAAAGGGAAGTAAGTGTAACTCGTTTGGGGGTATTGGTGAGAAAAGATAAAAAAGAACACCAAAGCAGATGCCCTTGGAGAGACTTTTAAACCAAACCCATGATCTCTATGAAGGTGTAAAATGAAAGCCAGGAAGAAGTGAATCAGCAGGCCCCTGGGCCCATCACTCTGCTGTGTATGTAGTAGCCAGCTGTATGCACTGTATAGCTGCAGTGTATCTGCACTGATTGACACATCTCTATTCTGTATATTTATTAGAGTTTACTGCATTCTTTGTAATCACATTCTCAGCAAAAATTTGGGTTCTAAGCTGCTCTTATTCACTTGAGACACCCCCCGACTTGGAAGGGTACAAGCTGACCTTACCAACTTCATGCTGCAGGGCAGGAGCTTGTCATTGTTACTTGTCTACAAAATATCATTCTTTGTTGTTGTCATGGTATTTTATCAGTTGCACAAGTAATTAGCTCCCTGTAGACGTGGTATTGCCAACCCCAGCAATCTTTAATGGCTTAATTAACAGTCTTAGGACAAGATGCATGGTGTTCGTTGCTGTCTGAGCCATTGTGTTTTGCCTTCACTCATGTCCACATTCAAACAAACTTGGAAAAAAGCAATTGAAAAAAAAGGCGAGAAATTAAATGCATTGTTTTCAAGTCATTTTCTGTGGGAGGTTTAATGGAAACAGAGGGAAATGTAAACTTTTGGATCCAAATTTGAAAGAAGGATCGATCAGTACATCCTCTGTCTTACAAAGGCACATTGCTTTCAAAAATATGGACTGCATTCAGTTCTTCATTGCTACCTGTCCCTTCCTAGATCATAAACAACTGCATGTTTAGTAAAGCTTTACTGTGACATATCTATATGTTTTGTTGTTATAGAGACTGCAAAATACTCCCCTAAAACTATTTTTAGCTTGCTATCCTCATGTTCATTACAAGGAGATTAAAACATGACTACCTCCTTCAGAAACAAATCAAAACAAAGAAAAGCAGGGGGGGAACCAAACCATGAGTCATACATACCTGTGCCTTCCTGACAGCATTGAATCCAATGTTACACACTACTGCCTTAATAAGGGCTAAAAGTAGTTAATCTGACTTTGCATTAGGTAGCATGGCATTGAATTGCTGACCAGTGTATTCCCAGCTCAGCAGAGAATAAGTTGCAGAAGAAATGAACAGACCCCTTACCCTCTTCATAAGCTCGGATGTCCACTATTTATTCCAGATAATTCATCTTTGTCTGCTGTAAAGTACACATCACCTGTACCCCACTCAGTAGCAGTAAACATTTACTCATTGTAAGGAAGAAGATGACCTCTGGCAGATTAATTGCTCTGACTCTCCTCCTTCTTAAGACACAATCTCCCATTTTTTTTCTGGATATGTTTGTTCAGTACTTTACCCCAAACCCTTGGCAGAGAGACAAATGCCCTAGACACTCCTTAAAACACCAAGACTAAGCTTCTCAGTTTATTTAGTATTTTTGTGGGCTTGGGTTAAACAAATACAGTACTTTACAGACCTATAGTTTCAAGGAATTCACTCCATGTTTTTGTTTTTTAATGATTTTCCTAATTTCCTCCTTTTTTGTTTTGTCAAGCAAGTTACATAACAGAAACCTTTCATGAAGATATTCCTGTTCTTGCCTTCTGCATTTTTGCAATACCCTCATAGTGGCTGCAGTTTGAGTTACTTATGGTCACATTGCTGACCTTGAGTCAGCCTGGCACCCATGACAGCAGAAACGCTGTATGATCCACACCTGCCCTGAGCTCATTTCTGTGCAAGGCCTAGCACAAATCACAGACATATAGCAAGTTTTTGATAGTACTGTGGGAGAACATGCTTATCCTTTCTGGATACTTATTCTTTCTGGATGCTTGGCAGAGAATTCTGGGAAAGCTGTGGATGACCACAGGTGGTCTAAGGCATTAGCCTGCAGCTACCCTAGAAAGCAGTGTATGTAGGATGTCTGCTTGACCATCTCAGCCAAGAGATCCAAGCTACAGCAGGGTTTTGTGTACAGATGGCAGCTAAAGTAGGGCAACACCTGTGCTCTAGCTCAAGTTAACATTGCAAAGAGAAACACTTTGAAGTAATAGATAAAGGAAGTTTGAGAAACCATATGGTCAAATGATGACAAAGGAACTGGGTAGGAGCATTTGGATTATCCATCATCAGCCCCAAGTGGGACTTGGCCTGGTGAGTTACAGGAGAGCATCCACGTGGCTTACTTTAGTGTTCTGCAGAATGGTGCTGTCATGTTTGCTTGTCTTGCAATGTAATTAGGGAAGGCTAATTCAGCAATGCAGGATTTGTAAATCTTTTTGAAACCTTTGAGTGACAGGTGCACTCTGACACATGTAACATTTGTTTCCTGTTCTCAGTTTTGCCAGATCATATGCACGGGTAGCCTCAAGTGATGGTGCTTTCTCTTCAGTGACAAATGTCAGTTCCACTTCATCAGTACAGGATGCTGGCTTCACCTCTAACACAAACCCTCTTCCTAGCCCACTCACCTGAGCATGGCAGGCAGGCTCCAACATGGGAAGAACCCTTTCCCTCTGGTCCCTCCCACCAGCACAGCCAGGGAGTTGATAACCTAACCAGTAGGAATTTAAATGATGAACCACACCCAAGGACACCACTCTTCCAATAGCACATGAGATCTCAAGGAGAAACTGAGGCCTTTCCTGGTTTTATAGGCAACCTCAGGGGCTGGGGTAGTGCTTATCCCTACCTTACTCTCTTATAAGGCACTTGTATAAGACTTGTTTTGCTACTGGTTTGTCTTTGCTATTTGCCCTTTTATTTTCATGATTGTAACCACTTCCTGGGTAGCTGAACTGTAGCCTCTGAGCTTCAAATGATTCAGCAGAGCAGTTAATACACATCAGAAATGGTCACTGGTGCAGCAAGCCAGATCCTTTCCTGGCAGAAGGCACCAGTCTGCCATGCACAGTGCAGAAAGCTGGCACTGCCAAGGGAGCACATCATACCCCTGTAGGCAGTGGAAGGGTGTCTCATACATCTCCATACAAGGCACCTGCTGCAGAGTCCAACAGCAGTATGGTTTTTTGCCAGTGATATGAAATATTACTATATAGCAAGCAGAAGAATTGCTTAGGACAATTTCTGTGCCTTAAAAATATACAGGGATATCAGCATATGCTATAGGAAAATATGAAACAAAGAGACTCCTGGATGTGTAGGATAAGATTCAGTTTGCCTGGCTAGTCAGTACACAGCCCTGTGCTGCCTGTCAGTGTATGTCAGTATTTGTCAGGAATGTCAGTGCAGACATTCCTCTCCTCGTGACAAGGAAACAGGTATGGATACCAAAACAGTTGTGGGAAAAGAGAATTTTTATTAAAATATAGTACTACTTTGAGGTCCGAGGACACAGGACAGTTTTCAGAAGATTCAGTACAAAGGGTGGTTGGTTTCTGTGGGGTTTCTGTGATGGATTTCCCCAGGATCACTCCTGGCAGAGAGGGTGCAATCCATGGCACTAGTGGTGCTGCTCCCTGAGTGACTTTAAAATCTTAAGGACAGTGTAACAACTACCAGGGTTAGCTCACAAATGAATAATCTAAACACCAGCTGGGGCTTCTGCACCAAGGACAATGACAAATTCTGGAAGCAAGCAAGCTTCTTATGAAGTTCTGAATATTAAAATCCTCTTATAAAAGCAAATAGGCTTCAGAGAAAGCCCAAGGGCGTATTTCAGAGCACTTTGGATTTTAGCCTGTTTCAGCCTCTACTGCCAACTATCCATCTGTCCTGCTAATGTGCTTCATTATGCAGCTAGGTAATGAGCCTAGAGCTCCTTTAGTGGTGGGATTATAATTGCAAGGGGACAGTGAGACAAACTTGTTATGTGGGCTGCAGGGGGAAAGGTCCAAAGGAGGGGTTTTCTTATTTTTCATTCAAACACAGTAGAGTACATATCATTCCAGTGAAGTTATCCCCATTAGTAAGAAATATGTCCTTTTTCCTCACCACAGGGAAGCTAAACTCTAGTTCAAAGGACTTACCACAGGGACTATCAGAGGTGATTCACTGACATGAAGTGGTGTCTCTGGATCTGGCCATGCAGCCGCAACAAAGCTGCATGGGAACAAGTGGACTGATCAGGGCAAGAGGAACACACTTTTTCTGTTATGTTTTCCCTGCACATTAAAAGGCAAAGATTTCAGATACAGAGCTCAGAAATGCTCCAACTCCAGCTTGCCTTTTCTTCATGCCAGGAAACTACTCAGCTGGCTTCTTATGGTCCAACCACCATGGACAGGATACAGCAGGATCAAGCTTTGGCCAAGCATCTGGTCCTTTGCAACTCCCCTCACCTTTTACTGTTCCCCTTACTACCTGAAAAGATCTCTGAATGTCCCACTTATCTTAACCTTCCTTAGCCAACCTTCCCTAGGCTGCTTTGTGACTATCCCGTTTTGCAAAGGAATGATAGCAGAAGACACTATTGACCTTTACCATACTCCACAACAGATAGAAACTTATCCTTGTAGTGCTTTATGGCTTTAAAAGCCATTGTGCTTCCAGTTAATTCCTTGATTTTAGCTGCCTGAGTCATTTATGACCTGACTGGTTTGATTTTAGTAGCTTTTGACTTCCTTGGAATGGCATTGCACCTACAGTGGTAGGTGGTTTACCATCTAAATGGGCTAAATATAAAAGAGTTGTTGTATTTTGCAGTCCTGGTGGAGAAAGCAGATTTGTTTTATTTTGATGAGTGGTCTAAATATTATCATATCAGATTTTAGCATTTCAAATGCAGAAAGGGCTTCCTTTGAACTCTGCTTAGCTCCTGTGAAATGGCACTTCTGATTTATGTGGCCAAGGCATCATCTTCTATAGATTTGTAATAAGGTTTGGATTTGATCTACTGTGAAATCACAGTGTCAGAGTAAGTTGACTGTTTTCAAGTACGTGTGTCTCATTTAAGTGCTTACATTAGTTTAAAAATATGAGCTAAGCTGATATTTTAGTAATTTTACATTTCTCTTTGATTACAAGCTTCTTGTGATTAAAAAAGTCAATGGTAATATAGTCATGGGAGCACAATGATACAAAGCTGGTATAGCCAAAAATTAAAGAAATAAAAATTTTAAAATAAAAGGATTATACACATGCTCTATTTCTGGAAGCAACCACAAATAACAGAAGATGAAAACTGTCAGCAACATCTACAACAGAAATCAGAGTCTTCCAGAGAGGCATGCAAATAGTAAGACTTTCAAAATGAAAGGTTACTCAGAAAAGAGCTTGATCCCAGTACTTTTCTCCTGGCACAGGTAGGTTGACCCCATAGGCAGCTCAGGTCTCCTGACAGTCAGCAGCACTCCAGTTTCAAGGTAAGAGGTTCTTTCTCTTACACTATGGTACTTCAAATGGAATTGAGTTTCCTCAAAGCTTTATGCTTGATAGAGTGAAAGAATGTCCTACTTGCTGAAAGATTGGCTACTGGCCGTAGTAACTATAAAAAAAAATAAAGAGTCTGGATTATAAAATAGAAAAAATAAGTTTATACTCAGGCTGACTATGGTGCCACCAAACAGACAGTGTTAGCTGTGGCTCTGCCTTTAAATACCAGCTTGTACCCAGCATCATCAAAGAAATACTCCTTTGAGAGCACCCAGTTCTCCAGCAGGACTACTCTGCTGGGGAAATGTGGGAGAACAATGCTCAGATAGACATAAAAGGGCAAACTGCCTCATGTAGTCATCATAAGCCCTTTTAATTCAATAAATCTGATGTCTAATGACTATCACTTTTCAGGTGGATGTTGAGTATCAAATGCCCAGGACACGTTGAGTAGTGACACAGGCACACACATACCCTGCATTTCTACCCAGAAAGTGCTGTCTCTCCTTCACCCCAGCTGGTGAAGCCTCAGAACCATAAACAGGTTGTTGACATCCCTGGGAGGTACTTTACATACAGCAGCATCTCAGCTTTGCCAGGCTGGTCTCTAGTACCATAGAGGGTCTAGGAGTCCCTGCCCAGCAGGGCAGCAGCTCCCACACACACTCACACAACCCCTTTTACAAGTAGTGTTTAAATTATTTCTCACCTGGATGGGTGTTGCAAATGGATGGAGTTTTAACAAATGTCTCAGAGCTTTTTCTCCCTTGTACATTAAGGGAGAATGATCTTCACCTGGAAGGGTAAAGCCTGGAACTCTAAACTTGAGATTTCCTTTTACATCTTCAGGCTAATCTTTGTAGGAAGAGTGAATGACACACACTCCCACCCTCCCGTCATTTCCCCCTCAGCTCAGGTTGTTTTTTGTCCTAAGCTAGAACCAGAATCGAGGCAGGTTCTACCATGTCGAGGCAGGTTCTACCACCATTTCCTTAATCCATTCAAGCAGAGTTTAGTCCTGCTGAGGACCACTGTAGACAAACCTCTTTAGACCTGTGCCGAGGGCACCAATCGCTCTCGGACAAAGCAGGAAGCTCCTCAGCGCCAGCACTGCTGAGGTCCGACCTGCCACAGATTTACACCCTGTATCCTTTAGCCTTCCCCGCAATTTCCCCCGTGTCCTATGCCTGACCCCTCTCGGTCTTTTCCACACCCTGTGAGGTCATGCTGGCCGGGAGCCGCCTGTGACACACTCCGGGGCCGAGCTATTCCAGCCTACCTGCTGGCTGGTAAGCTGTGTGTGTGCCTGTGTGCCTCTCTCCTGCCCACATGCCAGCGCTGGGAGTTATCCTTCACAGCTCTGAGACCTCTGCTCCCTCTCAAATTTGTTTAAAATTAGCATATGAATGTAAAAGCTACGAGTGCTTGCGTGTGAGGGGCAGGGAGGGTAGGGCTGCAGAGACGTAGTTGTGTAAGCATAATTCACTTTGGAACATAGGCTAAAAATAATAAAGCTACATCATCACATTCTTTCACAATGCTTCAGAAGAACCGGAGTAGTGCTTACAGCTGCAACAAATCCCTATTAAAACCAAAGGGAAGTAGGTGAGGATGGAAAAGCAACCTCTGTGTGCTGCTTGCTCTGCCAGTTAACAATGGACCAGGATGCTGGAACCCCTCACCCCATCCCACGGCGCACATCTCTGCTTGAATATTGGTGGCAGTACAGGTGCTGAGCAAAATCCTCACCTCTCTGCTCTCGGAGCATGCAGAGACTTTATTAAAACCTCCTTTCAGTGAAAGGCTCCCCTGCCTCCTAAACAGGTTTTTGAAGACAGCTCATCAGCAGACATGAAGCCAGGTGTTAATCTGTGTTCCCCCCAAGCAAGCTGACTAATTAGCTAAGTCGGCAGGCTGGTTCTCTGGGAGCTCTGCTTGCATTTGTATGAAGGAGGATCATTCAGGATAGGAAAGACTCTAGGAATAGCATGACTGGTCAGACTAAAGCTTTGTTAAAATTTAGGATAACTGAATACAAAATAATGTGTTTGTTCACCCCCTTTTTAAACACTGCTGCCCTAAGATGACTATCCCTGTTATTGCTAACTTTTAGTATTTTGTGATTAAGGAGACATTGATGAGGGAGGTGGCTGACAGCTACATGGAAGGTTCCTGCTGCAAACAGTTGTCACACTAGGGATAAGATAGAAAGAAGAGGAAGATACAGATATGAATGAGGCTGCAACAAACTGCTGAGACTGTACTGTCTGTACAGCAGGCAGTGGTCTCAGCACACCAGGAGCTCAATCACTGTGAAGCACTCTGTAGCAGGGCGTAGGTACAAGCTGAGTAACATGTTCCTCAGCAGAGCCTGCAGAAAAAGAAGGGAGAAGCTTTGGCCATGAGGACCTGGCACAGCCTTACAAGAGAAACTACTTAGCTGGATATAAATCCAGAGGTCAAGGGCTAATGGCTCTGTGGGCAGTTTGGATGTGCAAGTCCAGCTCTCAGTCAGTGAGTGATGAGCAGGAAAAAAAAGGCTACTTGTGTTTCTGTACCCATTTTCTGACCCCTTCCTATGTGTGGAACTGCCCTTGCAGTGTAGAAAGGGATGGGAGCAGGGCTATGGTTGAGCAGCTCAAGCACCAGCTGAGGCATTTGTGCTTATTTTCCCTGTTGAACATTTACTGTACCTAATATGGATACAGTAAATGACAGACAGATGATTTTAGGACAGGTTACAGCTAATTCCTTCCCTGAAGCTATGTTTTTCTCTGGAGACTCTCATCTGGTCCCATCCCCTCAGCAATAAGGGACACTGCTGAAGCAGAGGCATTTATGTCCCTCATTTATATCCATCTCCTGGGGGTATCTTTATGGCAAGTTGGTTGGTGCAAAGGAATTGAGCACCATGCTTGGGTGTCTGTGCTAGACGGGACATGAAAGAAAACAGGACAGATGCTTTCTGGTAAAAAGGGAAAGAAAAGGCTGACAATTCATGTGGTGCAGTGCTGTGAGGGCTGCAATAAAAAGAGGAATCAACACTTCTTTTTGACAGAGCCACGTTCCAATGGCTAAACAGGCTTTAAAGTCAAGAAAAAGCCACATTGACGCTGCAGTAGAAAATAGTGAGTGTATACTTTTATTATCTCATTAACACTCTCTCCCCTCCTCCCCAGGATCATTTGGCTCCAAGACTGGCAGCAGGGTACAATAATGTTCCCAGCAGAAACAGCTGGTACGGAGACGGGATGTTGTTTGAAATGGCCTGAGAGGCATCCTCAGCAGGTGGCATTTATCAGCTGTATGCAAACAGCCTGCTTCTGCGAGGCACTCTAAGAAAGTGCATATATCCAAAAAAATAAAAGCAAAGTGCAGCTTAGCAAAGGGAGGATTTGTAGCTGAAACCTCATTTTTGGTATAGATGGAAGGGGAGGGAGTAATAAACAGCCTTGTTAAGCTAGTCTGTTGACTTTAAACCAAGGTAATGAGCCATGTGGGTGCCTTGACAAGGAGCCAAAAATTGCATTTTGCCACCAATTTGACTTCTACCCTTTTTTGTCTCTCTTAATCTGACAGTAAATTCCTCACAGTCCGCTGAGCATATCAAAATGGGGCTCAGGCTAGGTCTAATGCCTTTTAAAGTACTACTAGGAAAGTAATTTGATTAATTAAATATTTCCAGTTGTGGAAACAACCCTCTGGGCAAATGGCAACATCTCTTCCCCCTTTGCACACACAAAACATAGAACAGCAATGGATATTCTCATTTTCACCCTAACATAGAGTCACTCACTCACTCACTCACTCACTCACTCACTCACTCACTCACTCACTCACTCACTCACTCACTCACTCACTCCCTCCTTCTCTCCTTCTGAGCTGTCCTTCCTGGAGGTTTTTCACCAGGAAGGAAGATTACTCTAGTGACTGGGTCAGAGCAGTGTGAGAGTCAGCTCCTAGCTCTACTGCCTACTTGTTTTGCAGCCCCAGATAAATACCTTAACCTCTCTTTGAGACAGCTTCTGCATCTATATGGCCAGGAGACAAGCAGTGTCCTTCCACCCCATCACTTGTCTCACTGGTTAAGTGTTCACAGAGCAATTTAGACTTCCTTTAGTAGGACACATTAGATAGAAAAGGACTAAGTTTGTTCAGGCCAGAGCCCTGCCAGTCTGTTCCCTGGATAGGATAGCTCTGAAACCCCTGCCTTAGGGAAGCTGCAAACAGAATGACCCCACCACCTGATTGAAGGTGTAGGACCATATCAGGAAGCCACTGGTGGCCTGCATTGGCAGAGTCTGTGTAGAAGGACAGGAGGCCACTGGAGAACAGACCCAGTGCTTTTGTACAAATTTGCCTGAGAATCTCACCATGAAAGAAAACTTGTGGTTTGGTTTGCACAGAGAAGCCTCTTGAAAGGAGAGCATCAAATCTTAAACATTCTTGCAGGAGTACTTTTTTTCTCTACATACAATACCATAACAACCAGACTGAAAATGTAACCACTGGGCCTGGATCTCTTTCATAAGATAAATGCAACCTTTCTACTGGAGAACAAAGCATGTTAGTGATCTTTTAACAACCATCTCTAACTAACTTGCAGTGCTTGCCCTGCAGTAAGATAAGCTCCTTGTATCTAAAAGGTGCCCTGCAGTGAAAAGATTGAATCAAAACATAACTGTGACTTTGTGCACAGTAGCTGTTCAGAGAATAACCTGTACCAGGTCCCCAGGCAGTTCCTAGTGCCTGTATTTTGTCCAAGGGCATGTCTATACTACCACTGATAGCTTCTTTATGACAGAAAAAAATTCCCTATCTCTGTGCATTTTGCCTGCCTCCTGCTAGGTAACTCTACAAATATTTACAAATGAGGGCTTGTAAGTGAGGAAGGCACAACTAGTCACACGTTAGATATGCTTGTACTGCTCCCAGGCTTGTCAGCTTGCTCTCCTCTGCAACTCTTCAAAGGCTGGGAGATGCTCTCTCCAGCATCCACCACAGCAGCAGCACAGCACAGAGATGATGCAAGCCCAGCTTGGGCACAGGACATTACAAGCACAGCATTGCTCTGGGGGCTGCTGCAGATGCCAGGTTTGAAGGTAGCACCAAAACCATTTTGGGGCATCCTGCACTGTCAAAGGATTGTGTTCCTCAGCTGGAAGAAGATGCTCACCTTAGAGTCTGTTCACTCCTCAGGATGAGAGCACAGCCAGCTGCAGCACAAAAACTGCATTTCATTTTTGCTTCCTTAAAACAAAGGAAGAAAGGCTTGAGGTTTTTTGTAACCTATAATGAAAACAAAGGGAAAGTGGGGAAGCCACATTTATTACCTGGGTCAACATTTTACTATCCACTCCAACAGGAAGAGTTTCCTCACAGGCTCTTTAGGACACCTGCTTTTCAGTGCAGCGCACCCCCCTGCAGTGCTGCCACTATTGCTCACTGGTGTGTTTTGACAAGGAACCGTGTTCCTTCTGACAGTATAAACTCAAAAGAGGCCAGAATAATCATAATCTCTTTGCCTGACCTCCTGCCTCCTGCAGACCACACAAGAGATTGAGTTCTTTCATATCTGAATTTATTATACATGAAAAGTAGTCTGGACTAACCACTGCAAATTTTATCTTTTTTTGCCCTCAGAAGTAAAAAGCCTTCAGAAAGACACTGTTCTGCTGTTTCAGTGTAGGAGTAATTATTTGATCACATGGGACATTTCAGATCCTTGCATATGCAGCTGTTATGAGTTGTCCTACCTGTCCCTGTTTCTGAATGAGCTCCCATATGGAAAATGTGAGTCATTTGGCAAATCTTCTAAAGCCAGTTGTGGGTCTCAGATCAGGCCACAGTGGAGAGATGTCAATGCCACAGATCACTCCCAAATGTTCATCCCACAGTCTAAAGGGCTGGGGAGCCCTCCTTTAAACAAGACCCTTTTACAGAGGTTTATGTAACATCTGGGTAGATGCCTCTGGTTCTTGGCCCTGTCACTGTGATGCCTTTCACTAGCAATCAGTTGAAGCTATTTTAGGATTCAAGGGGGAAACAAACCTTCCAGTGGTCTCATTGCTTAATTTCTTTCTATTGCCTTAAGTACAATGGCTAATAGCTAAAGTGGACTTCAGGGTGCTGCCTACAGAGCTCTATAATGGTTTCCTGCATTTTTCTTCTATTTGGAAGCTATTTTAAGTTGTTCTACCTTCCCTGAACTGCCCAAGAGGAGCTGTGCTGCGCACTTTCATCAGCTGATTCTGGGAAATGTCAGTTATGCTGTTCTTCTCTTAGTAATATGTTTCTTGAACGATTTAAAAATAGCACAGTATGAAACATTTCCATCTCCTCTCTTCTGGATGAGAACTGAGGAGGAGTTAACTCTTTTCTGCTTCACTGGAGCAAGAAGTCGTGCAGTGTTCAGGTGCTCTGGGGCTGGAGCCAGTTACTGGTGCCGGAGAGGCAGCACTATGAGGGCACCTGGTCAGAGCCTGAGCTAAAGAAGATCCCTGCTGTTGTCAGAGCTGCCAGCAGACCTGGCACATGTGGCAGCTGTGTCAGTGCAGGACACAGCAGGACTGGACGTCCAGCTGCTGACCTGCCTCTGCTGCTTTTACAGCTTGCTTGGGGAGCTCCTCTCTGTGTACTGCTCCAACACACCCTAGAGACCAAATGTAAGCAGGGAACACCTCCCAGGCATCCACCTCAGACCTATAGTGCCATTCCATTTTTACTCTCAGCTGGAGCACCTCACCACTGGCTACTTGGCTTATGTCTTGTGTTCATTGGCATCTCCTTCCTCAGCTGTTCAGTTTCCTGTTAATGTCCCCTCTATTTTCTTGAACCTTCCAGCATTTTTTCCTTTATTTTTTGGTTCTCCCCACCCCAGCTTGTTTCTTTTTCTTCCTCCATTGCTGATATTTTCTCCAGTGGTATCTTCTCCTACACTCCCCATCTGAAGGCAGCTCGGAAGACAGTCACCTACAGTGCTGTCCTAGGGAGCTGCTTGGCAGCAGCCTGCTGTGACAACCCTGCATCTACATGTGTTAGAGGCAGAAAAAGAAGAAAGGTCCTTTTATCATCCAAGCAGCAGAAGCATACAATCATCAGACACAGGTTCCCCTACACATTTGCACTTGCCATGCACTTTTCCTCTGGTCTGTAGGCTCTCTGGGACTACTCTGGTAACCACAATGTTGGGAAATACTGTTTCAACCACAAAATACAGCTTCCTCTTTCAGATGAGGATTAACTTTCCCCCCTGTGGACAGCCTAGAAACACTTAAACAACAACTGGCCTTGTGTTGCCCACATCATCTGGAGCTGGAGGTGGAGTAGAGGCTGGCACATGGTGGCAGTGAAGGGGAGAAAGAGCGATGCAGTTAATTATGAATAACTTGTCTTGATTCTGGCCAAGGTTTAGTGCTGCAGGAAGGGCTACACAGGAGAGTGCTTGCTTTGGAGCCCATTCCATCAAAACAAATACAAATATTCCCATAAGTCTGAGGCTGTGGGGCATCTCGTTTCAGAATGATATCTAGAGGAACATCAGGGCTTTAAATTGCTTCCAGAATTGGTGTGATCTCATTCAAGTTTCTTCCTATTCTCATGAGCAAGTAATACTTGTAGGATGTCACCCTTGCTTTCTCTGCCCAAAGCTGCTTTAAAGTACTAATTAGATGGCTATAAATCACAAGGGATCTGTAGTGTTTTGAATGACTCCATACTTTGGCATTATAGCTGAGGTCTTGAATGCATTTGCAAGCAAATCCACTCAACACTGGTTTTTGTTGATTCAGCAGTGATGTCGTATCAAACTTTCCTGAGCACTCTGACAGACTTAAGTTTATTAAAAGAAGTCCAGATAGCAGAGCCAAGTTTAGCTGCAGCCAAGTTACTCAGTAAGTTGAGTACAAAAGCAGAAGGACAACTCTCACCTCTGTGCCGGTGACTGGTTTGAGAGCCTGCAATTGCTTTGTCTGCAAATGCTGCCATGTCTCAGGGTCTGTCCTAAACAGGAATTTTCTGTACCTACAGTAAACTAGGATTTCAACCTTAGGTCATGTTAAGAAGATATCTTTGTGCTGTTTGTCTCCAGCTGAAAATAATGCTGGGCAAGATGCATTTTTCACCAAATAAAGGCCCTACAGACATAAGGGGAAACAGTAGTAAATTTTGCAAGAAAATGTTTTCCAGTGGAAAAATACTAAGTTGCTAATAACTCTCAAACCTTATTTTCCATGGAATTTCAAACATGAAGGAAGATTTCCAAAGGTACTTGGCAAGCAGCATTGCATCAGTACCAGACATGGATTTTCCCCACAAGTTTCCTGGCTCCTCAGGAACCCACCAGAATTTACCGCACGTCCCCAGCCCTTCACTGAAAGAGATGTGATAGCTGGGAATGCAGGGCTTTTACACTGCCTGATAAAGTGTTTCCTGGGAGATATGGACTTAGGAAGCCCTTGACAACTGCTGACTAAAACTGGCATGGTCCTTGTCATCTCTACCACTCTCTGCAGCTGAATATGTGCACTCAGATCTCTCTACTACAACAGCAGAGATCCCATCACTTCAAAGCAGCAGCTACCCCAGGTCTGTGAAATGTATCTCACCAAAGGGAATGCAAAAAATTAGCTATGTCTGCCATCATGTTTCTGGTTATTTCTGGTTCCTGGGGAATTCTGGAAAGAGTATCTTCATTTATGCATTGGACAAAACCCAAGAACAAGGGCTTAACACAAACAGTAATCCCCAAGTTTCAAGAAGCCCTTTGCACATGAACATACATGTTCCCTGCCATGTTTGATGTTGCCTGCCTAGCCAGGCTGGAGGGGGATCTTCTGAATCCTGCTAAATCACTAGCACTTTTCCAGAGGGTTGGGAGCTATACAGAAAGGGGTAAAAGTAAAATATTTTCAATGACTTTTTAATGCACCTAAGACAAATGTACTAGGACTAATTCAGCTACATCTTTCTATGAGCACAGCATTGTTTTCCCAGTGGCTGTGAGTTGTGCTGCTCTAAGAGGGTGAGATGTGCTTTAAAGGGCTTCATACTTGTTTGAAATCCCCTGAGAATGCCATGAACTGGTGTCCTTCCCGAGTATCTGGGAGGGAGCCAGTGGCTACTACAGGGCCAGGGCACAGCCCCTGTTCAGAAGACCCTCCTTTTACAGGGCTGTTGCACAACCCTAGCCAAAGCACTAAGATGTTGCCTGCCAGGCTCTCAGGCAGTGAATTAGCAATAGCACAAGTTGCCTCGCACAGGGAAGTCAGGTGAAATTCACTGTTTATAAAGAGCAAGCAGAATGTCCCTGGGCAGTATAAAATATTATCTTTTTTCCTTTATTGACACTTGCAGGAACAGTTAATGCTTGGTTTGGATAGAGCTGATGACACTGCTCTTGCTCATCATTTATCATCTCTAGATTATTGTGGTTGCAAATCATTTGGCAGATTCCTCTCTCTTTTTCCTGCTCCACAGATGGGAGTGTCCATGAAGCATGAGACCCTTGCAGGCATCTGACTGTGAGGCTGGAAGCTTGAGGACCTTTGGGGGGTAAAATGCCCCTCAGTATTATCTGACTCTAATGTTCTTGGACTGATGTGCTGTAATTTGCACAGTTCTCTCTGACAAAAACTCCCTCTGCTGGGATCTTGGCTTGCAGACTGTGCTGCTTCTGAGAGGAGCCTATGTCTGTGAAGGGCCATCACACCTTAGAGTGTAATTTTATTGCTGTACCCCTAAATGTTCGTGTTTCATCTCCACTTGAACCTCTTCCAGGGTGGGGGGTCTAAGGCACTTAAGCTGTAGCTAGACTAAGGGAGCATGGAATAAGCCCACCACTGTAATGTGCAGAAGTGCAGAAGCTGCACTTCTCCAGCTGATGTCCTGTTTTTTTTCCAGCTAACAGAGCTGAGCAGCTCCTGCAGCTGCAAATGAGGGTATCCAGTCCCAAGATACACTGAATCAATCAATGTACTGTTCTCCTCTGCTGGCTTATTAACAGTTAAAAACTAAGAAAACACCATGTCTTGCCCGAACACCTGCCTCATTTGCCTTCCCCTCAGCACAGCAACAACCCCCACCATGGACTAGCCCTCATTTGGCAGCTT